>NW_024467096.1:19551089-24551089 GCF_017591425.1 Ochotona curzoniae
CATCCTGAAGTTTTCCTAACATCAACTCCAAAAAAATACACATTATTTCATTCATGTGAAAAGCAATCCCTATCTAAGATTTTATTTATCAAAACTGTATTTTGGGCCTGGCACAGTAGCCTTGCAGCTAAAGTCCTCACCTTGCACGTGCCCGTATCCCATATGGGCACTGGCTCCTGTCCTGCTGGCCCAGCTTTCCATCCAGTTCCATGCCTGTGGCCTGGGAAAGCAGTCAAGGATAACCCATAGCCTTGGGACCCTGCAACCACATGGGAGAACCAGAAGAGGCTTCTGGCTCCTGGCTTTGGATCGGCTCAGCTCCAACCATTGCGGCTGCTTGAGGAGTGAATCAGCAGATGAAAGATCTCCCTCTCTGCCTCTTCTCCTCTCTGTATATCTGATTTTCAAAAAATAAATAAATAAATAAATAAATAAATAAATAAATAAAATAAGTCTTTAAAAAATAACGGTATTTCTCTATCACAACAAAAGGGACGTAAGGAACAGACTGATGTTGAAGTCAGGACGTAAGACCCTGCATTCCACATCGGAGTACCTGGCTTTGGTGTGCACCTGCAGCCTCTGCTTCTAGCTCCCTGCTTATGTGGACACTGGGAGACAGTAGGTGATAGCTGGTAACCTTTCACCCACACTGGAGACCCAGACTGCACTCCTAACACCAATTCCAAATGTTGCAGGTATTTGTGGAATAAGTTAGTGGCAGAGTTCTCTCCCTCTTTTTCTCATTCCCTTGCTCTCCCATCCTCTCCTGCCTGCTCTTTCTGCCACAAAGACAATAGCTTTTAAAATAAAGAAGTAAATTACTCATTAAGTTACATAATGGTACTAACATCCTTTCTGTCTTCCTATTTCATTTTGTTTTGTTTTGTTTTAACAGTGATTCCAAGTGTTTTCTGTGTGCGGAAGCTTTTTCTAATATCTATCCAGCATTAAGATGTTATGAAAACACTAAACAACAAAAAGAAAGCGCTCTCTCTATTTAAATCCCTGTGCTGCTAGTTTGTGTGACCCAATTCCACACAGACATTGACCCAGATACTGGAATACTGAAAAAAAAAGGTCTAAGGTTCAAAGTTGACACAGCATAGGACAAAAAGAACTCGAGCAAAAATTGTGCATTGAACATCCAGGAAACTAAGTTTAAATTACTTCAAATAAAATCCAAATTAGCCAAATATCCAAGTCAAAAATTATTGAGACATGGGCCCGGCGCGGTGGCGCAAGTGGTTAAAGTCCTCGCCTTGCACGCCCGGGATCCCATATGGGCGCCGGTTCTAATCCCGGCAGCCCCGCTTCCCTTCCAGCTCCCTGCCTGTGGCCCGGGAAAGCAGTTGAGGACGGCCCAAGGCTTTGGGAACCTGCACCCGCGTGGGAGACCCGGAAGAGGCTCCTGGCTTCGGACCGGCATAGTATCGGCCCGTTGCGCTCACTTGGGGAGTGAATCATCGGACGGAAGATCTTCCTCTCTGTCTCTCCTCTCTGTATATCCGCCTTTCCAATGAAAAAATAATAAAAATAAATCTTTAAAAAAAAAAAAAAGTTTAAATTAAAAAAAAAATTATTGAGACATATAAAGATACAACACTAATGGCATAGAAATCAAGAAGAAAGAATTGCTAAAAACAGTCTCTACACTTTTTTTTAAGATTTATTTTTTTATTTTCTTATTGGAAAGGCGGATATACAGAGAGGAGGAGAGACAGAGAGGAAGATCTTCCGTCCGATGGTTCACTCCCTAGTTGGCCACAATGGCTGGAGCTGAACCAATTTGAAGCCAGGAATCAGGAGCTTTTTCTGGGTCTCCCACGCGGGTGCAGGGTCCCAAAGCTTTGGGCCGTCCTCGACTGCTTTCCTGGGACACAGGCAGGGAGCTGGAAGGGAAGCGGGGCTGCCGGATAGAACAGGCACCCATATGGGATCCCGGGCGTGCAAGGTGAGGACCTTAACCACTTGCGCCACCACGCCGGACCCAGTCTCTACACTTCTAAAGCTTGATTTACAGGCTTACAATTGAGTATGTGCATTTGGCAGAGTTGCTCATGAACAAGAAATAGAGTGGAACCTTAGAGTATAGTTAATGCAAGAATCATGAAAACTAGACTGTCTTCTATAATGTATCACATAAGCCAGAGTTATGGTGGAATCTGAGCAACATGAACCTAGGAAGATGAGAAAGAAACCAGATCTAGACAAATCAGAGAATGATACATACTCTAGAAGTTAACTCTGAAGGGAGGCCACTGGAAGACCAAATTGCTAATATCCAAAGACAAAGATGATTGTTAGCAAAAGTTCCTATTCCAATCAGTGTGGAAAAGCAGCATGTGACCAAGCTAAATGAAAGACCACACCAGTCCAAGACTTGGAGTGTTCAACGGGAAAACCTACTGAAACCTCACAAAGTGAACCGGCTCATAGAGAAGTTAAGAATATCTTTGCGATTTGTCACAATGAGAGGGACGTGATGACTTGTTAATGGGACAAAGCGTAGAGTTCTAGCATTTGATGATTTAGTTCTTAAATGTTAGTGTTTCTGAGACAGTTATGTCAATAGTGAAATTTAAACAGGTTGATATAATGGAACGAGCCTACCACCTGAATAAGACAAACTTTTTAACATCTAGGAGCTCACTCTGTGGCTAACAGCCTCTTGAGAGTCCATACTGGGATTAACACCTCAGTTAGTGAACTTGTTGAACAAGTGCCACAGATGTGTGTGTGTGTGTTTGGTCTAGTTTAGTTTTTTAATTGTTATTATTTTCCACTACATAGTTTTACCCTTGTTCCTAATTATGCCTACCATTTCCCCCCACATTATTGCAATAACATAGTCCTTCAAAACATACTAGAGACAGAAATTTTTCTCCGAAGTAAATTCTGAAGCCAAGTAACAATAATTCCTGTGAATTGGGCTTCTTGAGGGATTTCCTTTGGTAAAATAGTGACAATTCATTGTGCATGGGCTTTGCCTTAGCATATCAGCATTGCAAACTCTCCTGGCATTATCTTAATTTCTCCAGTTCTTGTCCTGTGCCAAATTCCTAGTCTCCATTTCTTTGATAGCTCTTTCAAACTGATGCCCCATTTAATTAATCCTATTGCCTAAGACATTATTACCTTACCCTTTGCATCAAAGGATAATAACTTGATGTATAGGAATAAAGTTCAGCTCAAATTAGGTTTTATAAAACAGAAGGTTTGTAGGATCATGTACTCTATGTCTGGGGTAGGTCACGATTCTGAGTTACTTGATTCAACTAAGATATTTAGTGAAAGAGACATTTCTCACTCTTTCTTGGCTTTCCTGGAGCTTTATTCCACGGTTAACTTCATTCACAGTAGTATTATAATTATAGTACTTCTGGTCTGCTTCTCTGAACAAAACAGTCTAGAATATAAGAGAGATCATTTCTTACATGTTGCCAGAAAACAACTTAGATTGAATGCTTCAGTCCATATATCCTTTCTGAATCAAAATACTTAGCCAAATGATAGAATTGGGTTAGAATTAGATTATTGTAAGTGCAGCTTCCTCTCTAGAATAGAGGTAAAGTCAAGTTCTCAAAAACTCAAAGGCTGGGTCAAAAGGAACAGAGAAACACTCAAGCGAAACTCAGCAAGTGAACAGAAGAAAGAGGAATGGAGAGAGGAAGCAATCACAGTGAGTTCTGGTTCCTTAGCTTTCCACACTTGTCTTGGTTCAACCTTGTAAAATTCAATGAACATGTTAAAGCCTTGCTTGGGCCACTTCTGACCCAAAGTTTAAGAATTGTTGCAGCCCTGGCACACTCAGAAAAAATGTTAAAATAAGCAATGTCTTAGAAACAAAATTGTTTGTGACAGTATTTCTCCATAGCAGCTAAATATATCTGTAATGTATTATATACTTGCACTGAGCTGTTTCAGCACTCAAGTACTGAAGTATTTTACCTTAGATCAATTTCTTACTAGGTGTGCAACTTTGAATAATTTACTTACCTACTATGCACCTAATTTTTCTCATTTACACATAAGAATAGCAATTGTACCTATTTATGGAATTTGGGGAGAAAGTATATTTAAATGTATTAAACATAAATTAAATACTTGATACATAGTTGAGCATAGAAACATTCAGAAAAATGTTCATTAATTTTTGTTACTTCTTATTTTTTGTAGTAGTAATATAATACTTGAATAGGTTAGCAATCAGACCCATTCATAACATTATTCTATCACAGACAGCCATTCCCCTTTTATCCTTTAGAAATCTACAGGCAGCTACATAATACTTCTCACAAAGCAAGTATATCCACGCTAACTTTATATACCTAGAAACTTAAAATAAATTATGTCATTATGGACATACTACAAGAAACTTCTCAGTTAAATAAAATTGTAAAAACATTGATCAAGGTTTCATTACACAAGTAACCTGTAACCATTACTGATAATTAACTTTGTCAGAAAAATGAATGACAAAATACATAAACCAGGATCCAGCATTGTAACACAGCTTGTTAAGCCTCTGCCTGTGATGCCAGAACCCCATATCAGAACAGCAGTTCTAGTCCTGATTACTCCATTTCAAACCAACTCCCTGTTAATTCCCTGGGAAAGCAACAGAAAGAAGCCTAGGTACTTAGGCCTCTGTTACCAAATGGGAGGTTTAGATGGAATTCGAGGCTCCTGGCGGTCTGTCCTGGCCCTCTGGGAAGTAGTAGAACACAGTACCTGAGTCTCTCTCTCTCTCTCTCTCTCTGTCTCTGTGACTATGCCTTCAAAAAAATCATTATATATAAAATGCATATTCTAAAGAGGTCATGATAATGGGAAATCAATTCACTTCCAGCAATTTAGCTAAGCATTTTTGAGAAGGTTAGTTTTAAAAAAACTGAGATAGAAAGCAGGTAACTTGATACTCTAAAATGTGATCCAATAAGCCAAACTCAGATGTTAAACTTTGGTGGCAAAAGATATTTTTGTCACTAAGCACAGTGGTCTAGTGCCTAAAGTCCTCGCCTTGCACGCGCTGGGATCCCATATGGGCACTGGTTCCCGTCCTAGTGACCTACCTTCCCATTCAGCTCCCTGCCTGTGGCCTGGAAAGGCAGTTGAGTACAACCCAAAACCTTGAGACCCTGCACACACTTGGGAGACCAGGAAGAAATTCCGGGCTCCTGGCTTCGGATTTGCTCATCTCTGGCCATTGCAGTCATTTGAAGAGTAAATCAGTAGTCAGAGGATCTTCCTCTCTGTCGTTCCTCCTCTCTGTATACCTGGCTTTCAAATAAAAATAAATAAATCTTTTTTAAAAGATAGTTTTGAAAAAAGGGGGAAATGCAGGAAGGGAGGCAAAGGAAAAGCAAAGGATGTAGGATAAGAGGCAGCAGGAAGGATCTGGGGGAAAATCACAATTTGTTGCCTGAATCTGCCAAGTACAAATTGGTATTCTTGGGCACATAACTTAACCTTCCTGTTTCAATTTATTCATCTTAAAAATAAAAAGCAAATTAAGTACCTGACTATGTTGTGCTTCATCAGTTCTGACATTTTAACATCTCTGAAATTAGAACCTTTTAGTCAACACCATCTTACATTTAATTAAATGCAGTAGTACTCGGACTAGTATTGAATAAGAAAATGAACAAAAAGCAATCTAGCATCATACTAAAGCAATCTTACTTAAGACCTTTGACTACATTTCGCAACTGCATCAGTTTCTTGTATTAAAAATATATATAGAAAACTAACTTCCAGCAGCCTCCCGGCTGCTGGAGGGTCTCAGGACGGGGCGTCCCATGCCTGGATCCCAGACCACAGCCACCATGTGCACATACACTGGCATACATTTGGCATGGGTCAGGGGAAGACCAGGCTGAATCTGTCCATGTCATCCACTGGCAAATCCAAGCGCCAGAACAGTGTGAGTCGAGCCAGGTTCGGGCGCAACAAAAACTAGTGCACAATACGGAATGTCAAGGTGAGGTTGCCTGTACCGGATGTGACTGCAGCACCCAACCAACACACGTGAGAACAAGGAAGGGAGGGGGCAGAGCCTGCAGGGGAATAAGGAGTGGTTACTTTGCTGGACAGCTATTCCCGCTGTGGGTGAGGGTTGTTTGGGCTTAGCCACAGCATCAGCTGGAAGAAGCTGGCACTGGGGGCTAGTTCTGTCAAGTCAAACCACAGAACTACCTGGAGAGTCTTTAAGAGGCAGGGAGGGAAATAGTGGGCTCCTTCCTCATGCGTTACCATTTCCACGGCAGGGCACGGAAACTAGGACAGCAGCTGGGGTGGAAAAGGGTGTGGGACAGACTGGACTAGTCTGCTGCACATACTGGCAAACCAGCGTAGGGGGCAGAATGGTGGGGGTTATTGTGGGTCAATCTGACTAGGCTGCAGCTCCCACATGTTTATGCGAGGGCCGAGTATGTGCAGGGCAGAACCAGCCTGGACTGCAACACCCATTGGTTCCAGTGGAAGTCGGGAGTGAAACAGAACCAACCCAGCGATTTCAACCACCAGCTGATTGGGGCCATGAACTGTGCTGGGCCCTGTACTTGCTAGTACATACAAGAATCTGGTCCGAGAACACCTCAGACAAAGTTTCTTTGGAGATTTCCCCAGTCAAAATGCCAGACGCAGAACCCTAACCAAGAAAAGAGAGAAGACAGAACAGGTCAACCAACCAACTCAGCTATATGTTGGCAGCGAAATACGGGACAAAAGGAGATTCTATGATGGACTATGTCAATCAGTGGATTCTTCAAAGACCTCATAGTGCTTGGAGTGGCAAGACTGGCAGCGATTCATAACTTTTGAAATATCAAAACCACTTGAGCAAGAACCTCGGAGCATACTCTACATGCAGGACCTGGAGAGGGAGGTAAATTGGGTGGGCTTTCTCCCTTAATATCGCCCTTTAAACATGAAAGAAACAATATGGAAATAATAGTCTTACCCACTTTCCTATAGCCCTTGAACCTCTAACCTAATTAACTCTGTAAAGATTGTCAAAATATAATAAAAATAAATAAATAAATAAATAAATAAAACAACCTTTATAAACTAAAAAGATATAGATAGATAGATAGATAGATAGATAGATAGATAGATAGAGTCCATTTAAGCCTGAGCAATGGCACTAGTATCTGGATCCTCTAGCCATGTGGCTGTGGCTTGGGATCCTGTGCCAGCCCAGGTTTCCTGCTGGAGATCCTAGTTCCCCATCCACATCTGCTGGGCAGGGGAAGGGTCCTGGGATTGAAGGTGGCCAGAGTGCCTACGGATGCCATGCTTTGCCCACTGGTCACCTGGTGGCAAGCTGATCTTCAGGGTATGGAATTACTGCCTAGGGACATTCATGAATAAGGCCACTGCATGTGTAAGTGAGGAATGAATCCTGAGGGACACTCAAAAACAAAACCTCTGTAATTGCAGGTAAGAAAGGGAACTGAGATTTGTTGACTTGGAGGGGAGAACCTGAAGATATTTATGGGTCAGACTGATACACTAGCCCACATGGAAGTCTTGGGTTGGGCTTGTTAGCATGGAACGTGGCTGACCACCACACACCAGAACACATGAAAGCTATGGCTGGGGGCCTGTATGGCAGAGCTAGATCCCAGTACCTGGATCAGGGAATGGGTCACATTAGACTAGGCCATGACAACAGCCATCACACAAGAGAACCAGATCTGGGAGTGAATTCTGTGGAGAATATATGGGCCCAACCCTATGGAACTACAAGTCCTGCTGGTTAGCTTGAGAGTTGGGATGGTGATAGACTGAGCTAGGTGTGACCATGGAACTCACCAAAGCTCACCAGTACTGGGGCTGGGAATAGGCGGGACAGGTCCAGGCTGCAGCACCTGCATCAGTATCCTAAAACAGGGTGTGGGGTGGGCCAGGCCACACCACTTCATACAAAGGCCAGGACGAATGAGGCAGGCCATGTTGGATTAGGGCCAAGCACTAGCTCGGATGCTTGAGATCTGGGTCTGGGAGTAACCTGAGTGTGGGAACCTGAAAAACTCCCCTAGCAGATCATAGCTCCCACTGATGAGCATGTGATCTGGGTGTTGGGCAGGCTGGGCAGGGTAGCTCCATCCATTGGCAAATGTGTGACATGGATTTGGAAGGGGCAGCCAGCAAGGGCCAAGCAAACCATTGCCCACTGGTAGGTGCAGAAATTAGGAAGGAGTGCAGGTCATGTTGGACTAGGCCAACATATCTACTGGTTTGCATGAGCCAGGGATGAGAGCAGATTGAGCAGGGCCAGGTTGTAGCACCACCAACAAGAGTTAGTACTGGGGGCCGCCTGGACCAGGTCAGGCTGCAATGTCCAAAGGCAAAGCCAAGATAGAGGAGAGACTATGTCAGAGCAACCATTAGCATGCACAAGATCTGTGGCTGGGATCAGAGCTTGTTGGGAAGCTAAGGGGATAATCCCACTGGTGAGCATGGGGGCCATAGTGTGGGCTGTGGTCTGGTATGAACATGGCTGCAGTCTCCCTTGGCATGGTGTGAACTGGATCTGGAGTGTGCCAGACTGAATAGACTCCAGCACTCAGTGGTGAATGTGAGATCAGGATGGTTGTAGTACGGACTAGGCTAGGTCTCTTCCCCTGCTGAGCCATGCATGAGCTGTGTCTGGCTATGGACCAGCTTGGCTGGGCTATAGCACCCAACAGTACGAACTGCAATGGGTAAAAGGCCACTGTTCCTGCTAGGACAGGAGATGACTTAAGCAGGGCTGGCCCATGGACCCACCAATGTTCATGATGTCTGGCACTGGGAGAGGTCCTGATGGAGGAGTTTAGGGAACTCCTCCGTAAGGACAAAGTCCCTATAGGTGAGCACAAGAAACAAGAAAGGAAGCAGCCCAGACCAGGCCTTTGAATCAGGTCTGGGGCAAGCCAAGCTGGGCTAGATCATATCACCCACTGGTAAATCCGAGAACCAGAATGGTGTGTGGGTCATGCCAGGTGGGGCCACAATATTAGATATTTCACATTAGGGCTGGGACTGGGGCTGGCTGGGCTGGCTAAGCTATAGTTCCCAACAGCGTGAGCTGGAACTAGTGGTGGGCCAGGCTGGGCCAGGCCACAGCACCCACTGGCAAATGCCAAGGTGAGGCATGCCATACCAGATTAGACCACAGTGCCTGACCAGCACATGTGAGACCCTGGGGAGATTGTGTGAACCCGATAGGAGGGATGCAGGGATTTCCTCTGCTGGGCCACCATTCCCACTGGTGAGTGTGAGTGCTGGGATTGGGGGCAGACCAGGCTGGGCAGGTCTACAACTCCTGTTGGCCTGTATGTAAGCTGGATTGGAGACAAAACCAGGCTGGGCAGACTGTACCTATGGATACATGCATAAGCGGGGGGGAGGAGGAGGGGTGTAGGTTGGCTCTAGTTTGCCATAGCATCAGCTAGCACAGGGGGAAAGCTCTGTCGAACTTAACTACGGTATCGCCTGCAGAGTGTGAAATCCAGACTAGGCTTCTATGCCCTTTGACATGTACGATAGCTGAATGGGATGTGAAAAAGACAGAACCAGTCTGCTCTACATACTGGCAAGCACAGCAACCAGGCCAAAGCACAGGCCTGGTAGGGGTTACTGTGTGTTGCTCCAACTAGGCTTCAGCTTCCACTTTTTTTGGCGGGGGGAAGGAGGAAGGTAAAGTGTGCAGTATGCAGATTTGGGCTGAACTGCAATACCCATTAGTTTGAGTAGAAGACAGGGCTGGAGACAACTGACCCGGCAATTGCAACCACCAGCATGTGCATAGGCCGATTTGGGCGACAGACTGTGCCACACCCTGTTTTGGTATCACACACAATCATCAGATCGAGGATCACCTCAGATGAAGTTTCTTTAGGAATCTCCCCAAATGAATCACTGGACTCAGAACTGCAACCATGAAGAAAATTGCAGGTTCCATGATCTGACTGTGAAATGCATGTGTCAGAGCTGAGCCTCCTCAGTGGCTCAGACAGAGCAGTGGACAGCAAATCCAGATGCACAAGGAGGATACTGGAGTACACTGGAGGCTGCAGAGAACACCTGGTACCACAACAGGGGATGGAGGACAGAGCAAATGAATCAATTACCCCTGCCAAGTGTTGGTAGTGAATACCTGGGAAAATGGAGACCCTAAGTTGGACTATGTCAGCCAGTGGAGTCTGGAGAGACTTCATCGTGATTGGAGTGGCACGATCGGCAGGAATATAGAACTTATATAAATAAGGGACGCCATAAGTAAAGACATAATGGAAATGTGATGCATTTTTCTCACAGACAAGTTTCAAACAGCACATGTGGATGTTCCTTCCTTTAACAGGTGAAGCTTAATTTAAATCCTCATGAGTGTGAGTTAGACTTAGTGTTTAGTTTTCAAAGAAGAAAGAAAGGCAGGGGAAATAGCAGTTTTCAGCATAGAAATATGTCAAACAAACAATCCAAGTTTGTGTTATCAGTGGTAAATCAAGTTAATATCATGTACATCTACCACAGGATGCTAAGAGAGCACATTATTTCCATAATATTCTTCCCCAAACTTATAATTTGAGTGTATATGAGAAAATGTCATAAAATGCAAGGCAATCCAAAGCGAGAGATTTGGGTTACCTAACTTTGATTATAGGGCCAGTAACTTTCAATATCAGTTGTAAAAACTAAAAATCCATCACAGATCCAAGAAAATTAATGAAAAGTATTGATTAAATGTATTGTGATAACCTTGATGGGATCATGAAAGAGAAAAACAATAGTTTTGATAAACAGCAGCACCCAGCAGTTAGAGATTTAATTTAATTAATGGTAAGATTTTAAATTAAATCTCTAACTTAGACAAATATATTGTGCACATATAAGATGGTAACAAGGGCCCAGCATGGTAGCCTAGCAGCTACAGTTCTCATCTTGTACGCAGCAGAATCCCATGTGGGTGCAGGTTCTAATCCTGGCAGCCCCATGTCCATTCAGCTCCCTGCTTATGACCTGAGAAATCAGCAAAGGGTAGCCCAAAGCCTTAGGACTGTGCACCCACATGGGAGACCAGGAAGAAGTTTCTGGTTCCTGGATTCAGACTGGTGCAGCTCCGGTTGTTGTGGCCGCTTGGGGAGTGAATCATCAAACCAAAGATCTTCCTCTCTTTCCCTCCTTCTTTCTGTATATCTGACTTTCTAATAAAAATAAATCATAAAAAGGTTTGCAGCTTCAGAGTTCCATGTTATTAATATTTTTAAAAAGATGTCAGCAAAAGGGGAAACCCAGAAGAAAGTTACACAGCAATTCTGTACAATTTTTCTTTATACCCAAACTATTCTAAATTCTGGTGTTGTTTTTAAAATAAAAAGAAAAATGAATAAACATTACAATCTAATAAAATAAGAATGCAAAGTAAATACTGATAGTAAATATAAGTTAAATGAGTGAAGAAGAAAGTAGGAAATGCACTTTCTAAATGAAGAATGTCAGTCAATAAGTACACTAGGAATGGGGAGTTTAAAATTCCACTTTACAATCACTACAGAAAAAAATTATTTTTGGTAAGATTAAGAAAAGAATTCTACAAAACTATAGGTTAAAATGTTAAAGATAACAAGATTCTTAACACAATATGCTAAGATATTTCCAGCCACTACTTAATAATTTTAACAGGAAAAGGTTAACATCCTTGCTAACTGCACAACTGACATTAAGTATCCTCTGAGATGATATACCGAGAAGAAGACACTGTTTCTGTAATGTTTCTATCAAAAAATTCATACCTTGAAACCATGTATTAGGAAACAACAGTTAAAACCAACTGAGAGACATTCTGTAAAACAACTGGCAGCTTCTTACCAGGAACTATCCAGGCATGAAAAAAAATAAAAGATTGCCTTCATAAGAAATCAGAGTTCTATGAATCTCTTATTTAAGTGTACCTCAACATTGTTGGTACAGACAATGTCAGACAGTCCAGCATCCCATTGTCTACACATGTCCAACAGTTTCATTGGGATTCCATCTTTCGTCTGGAAGCAGGGATGCATGTTCCATTATACCCCCATATCGGTATATGATAGACCCCAGTAATCCATCACTATATATTTCCATAATTGAGAAGCCATGAGACAAGGTCAACAACCGCTATGAGTTATACAACAGCCACAACAACAACATTTTACTACACCATTGTACACCATTACTACAATGAGAGTTGGGGTGGGGGGCGGAATCCCAGCCTATACAAAACTGTACCACATAATTCAAACTTCAAAATAAAAATATATTTTGAAAACATTGAGGTACTATTCCAGTGTGTAGAAAATCATGACAACCAAATCTAATCCATAATCATAGATTAGACCTTCGATTGAGAAAAAATTCTGTTACCATTGATCCATACTAATAAACCATTCATTGTATATCTGTGTATAATTGAACTAGCTATGCTACTCATGCATTTCACTCTCAAGAATCATCATAACTTCTGCTTTTAGGAACTAACATTAAACAATTTAAAGATACTCAAATGAATTAATACTGAGGGAATTTAATGAAATATGACACATTAAAATGACAAATAATCTAAATGCTTGCATTTGATATTCCTTAGGGTCTGAGAACCCAGTTTGAAGGTGTACGAAACAAAAAGCAAATGTATTGAATCATGCAGCAAAACTATCTCCAGGATGCTAAGCACTGGGGCTATCTTCAGGTTCCAACACTTTAAGCAGAATCCATTTTTGATTGGAAGTATCTGAGAGTCTGCTTCATTCTCTAACTCACCCGTTACTGGTTATGCTCCAAACACGAAAATATTCTTCAAGCAGTTCTGATAAATATTTTCTTGAATTCTAATCTGATGGCCTGTCTACCCTAAGCCCAACTGCCATGGTTTTCATAGAAAAAAAAATCTCATCCAAAACAAACTGAGAGACTTTATCAAAGAAATACAGTATATAATTACCAGTGAGAGGGAAAATTCACACTAGCCAACAGAACACAGGTATCAATTTTTACCTTTAAAATAAATCATTGCTGTGCTATTGCATCCTGTGAAAATGTTTCATCAAAAACATCTAATAAAATGTTGACAAATAAGTACTTTTTTTACAGGTTTTCATAATATAGGAAGTTGTAGCCATGACTAATGAAAACTATGTCCAGCGAAATCTTATTAAAAGTTACCTTGCAGAGGCAAGATTTTCCAAGACTCTAAACCTACGAGAAAATGTTGTGTGTAGAAACCATTCTTGTGGATAGCCTTTCTAGCGTACACCAGTTATCACTGTTCTCAAAGAGTTATATTTCTAAGGCAGGGTAAGAAAAACTGACCATGGCCACCTTGCAATTTTGAATGTAAAGGAACTGAGGTTTAGTGAGTCCCAACAACCTAGTACTGACAGAACAGGGCTGAATCCTGGTCTTCTCACAACAGAGAACACCCTATTCCACTTAGCTATGCTACCTAACTGAATTCACTGAGTAGCATGGCCTCGGAGGTAAGTGCTTCTTAAAACTCCTAGATTAAAATGATTCTAAAAATTGAAGACTGGATAAAACCTTCCTATTTTCAAATATATTATAAAGGCAGAAAGTTCATTATAGAAGAAAACTAAAAAGAGCTGTCTTTCCAAATTTAAACTCAGATTTTTTAAAAATATGCTATATTCTTCACAAGGCTCAGTTAAGTTCTTTATAAGAAAAAACAATTAGTCCTTGTTTGCATTTTAACTTCATAACAACCTAAAATTAATATAACTATCTTAAATCTAGTAAAATATAAGCTCCATGAAGATGTAATGCTTTTCTGTTTTATTCACTGCTGCATGCCCAGTAGCCAGAATAGGACGTAGCACATGAAAGTGTGCTACAAATTCACTAATGAACAGTTGAATAATTAATTTCTCCCACTTGCATTCAGTGCCTGTGTTTGTGCTATAGTAACATTGGTACTAAGGAACATACTGCCTTAACTGTTTAAAACTAAAGAGACAATGTGAAAAGACAATGTACTTAGTTAAGGCCAACTATAGTTGCAGCTGACTAAATACATGAATAAAGGACATAGGCTTAAATAGGTGAGTCATGACATCATATTATTAATGAAGCAATCCAAAATCAAAGAAATACATTCTAAAACAACTTAAAAATGTAACTTCTAAGAAATGGAGTAGATTCAGCAAAACAATATCATCTGATTTACTGAGCTAAATTTTAGTTTTATATTGATCTACTGTTTTCCATCTTCAGGAGATATAATCAGATATAATCAGTACCCACAGGCATACAGGTCAGGTCTGGCGACGGACCAGTCTGGGCCAGCACATAACACCATTGACAGATCTGAGAACCAGTGTAGGAGGTAGGAGAAGCTAGTTTGGGCCGCAACACCAGCCAGTTCACATCAGGACCAGACAACAGTTAGGCTGGACTGGGATAGTCTGCAGTACCCACCAGCAGGAGCTGGAATAGGGGGCAAACTAGAGTAGTCCAGATGATACAAAAGACTGCAGAAGCACAGGTAAGGTGAGTCATGCCAGCCTGGCCAAACGGGAGTCAGGTACATGAATCCCAGGGACAGGGGGTCTAATATGGTTGGGTAGATTGGCTCATGTCTTGGGGTTCACATGTGTGGTGAGGGATGGGTTCCTGAGCTCCGGAGACAGGGGGAACTGGTGGGGTGTGGGTCACTTGGCTTAGACCATGTGGCCCACCTCCTAGGTGGATGTTGGCTCTGTGAACCCCAGGGTGGGGAATCTGGCAGAGCCTGGGTCTCTGGTCTGGTTCACAGGGCCGGCATAATAGGTGGGTGTCAGGTTCTGAACCCCAGGAGTGGGGGATCTGGTGATACTTGAGACATCTGGCCCAGCCTCTTGGACTCGACTGCAAGAACATGCCCTACTTAATGAACAAGATGGAGCAGTGTACTCAGGCCCTGAGGTAAAACAAGATCAAGGCAGCACATTTGGTGCTGTAGCAGAACAGCTAACTGGACAACAGCCCCAAACAAAGGAAGACAGCAAATAATTTCAGCGAATGGAGCCAATGGACATTGGGAGGGTGACATCATCCCTAGATCGGTGAAATCAGCATTTCAGAACTATCCAAGCCACTGGGACAGAACCCTCGGAATATGTACACATTGAGACTCTGGGTTGATATGAGGTGGCAGTTCCTTATCCCTGGGTACTGGGATGTGTGGAAAGTCATGAGTGGTTTTCCCCTTTGTTTCTCCCTTTCCCTCAGGAACAACAAGAAATAGCAAATTTGGAAGTAACGAATTCATCCAATTTTCCCTAAACCTTGATCCTTCCCACCCTGATAACCATGTAATAATTATTAAAAAAGAAGAAGAGGAAGAAGAAGAAGAAGAAACTCGTATTATGTATACACAAATGATTTACAGCACATTTGGCCAGAATAATGTTATAGGAATCATACCTCATTTTTCATTTTGCAACTTTAAAAAAGTTTTGATTCTTATTCAAATAATGTGTCATGTTAAAATTAAATCAAATTTGGGCCAAAAGATACGCTTAACATTATAGTTTAAGATGTCCAGGTAACAGGCAATACACAATTGAATCAACTAAGAATTAAGCTATTTTAGCCTCCAAAATTATCTTCAGATTATTCAAGTTTCAAAAAGCAAAATTTATGTAAACGTGAAGCATAAATTGTGGATACAAGCTACTTGCTTTAAAAACTTAACATGTAACACTATTTACTTGCAGATATACAAAATTATATGTTTTGGAAGTACACTGGTATTGCTGTTAAATGACTGGTACATTCAAGCTGATCACTGTGTCCTTCATCTAAAAGTTTTCATTTGTGCGTTTCCTGAGACCCCTTACAGCCTATTTTCTTAACAAATCTCAGGTACACAATACAGCTTTAGAAACTACAATAATCATGTCATACATTAATCTCCAGAAATTTTGAATGTGGTTTAACTGAAACTTCATACTCTGTAAACAGCAGTTCCACATTTCATCTACTTTCAGGTCTCTGGAACCACCATTATACTTTCTGGTTTTTTTTATTTGTTTGTTGGTACTTTCCGTTTTATTGTTTTGACTCTTTCATATTCTGCATACAACTAATATCATGGTTTTTTTTAGGTTTTTTTAAGAATTAAAATTTTTGCTTTTAAAGTGAAGGACAAAGAAAGAGAAGAGAGAAAGAAGAAAGGAGGGAAAGAGAGATCACAGGTTCACTTCCGAGATGCCCACAACAGGCCAAGCCAGGAGCCAGGAGTTCAGTCTGGGTCTACCACGAGGCTGGGAGGGACCCAGCTCCCCGAGTCAGCATTTGATGCTTCCCATTAGCAGGGAAACGGAACTGGAGATGCAGACAGGACTTAACCCAGGAACACCAATCTGAGAAGTGGGCATCCCAAAAGCATCTTAGCCACTCTACCAATACCCACCTTTCTTTTGTATTTCAGACTGAGTAATATGTTATTCTGGGTATATAACATGATGTTTTATTTATTCATTCAGCATCTACAGGCATGGATTGTTTCCATATAATTACTATGAATAATGCTGCAAAGCATATTTGCATTCAGATATATCTCTAAAATACTGATTTCCTCTCCTTTGAATATATAACAGGACATCAAACAATTCATGTAAAATAAAAGATAATGCAAATTGTTCAGGAATTTTTTTTGAGGTGCCATCATTTACTTAGAAGTGAGGTTACTGAATCACATTTTACATAGTCTTAATTCTGAGAAACTTCCATAGGGCTTTTCTATTGTGACTGCACCAATACATGCTCCTACTATCATTGTATTAAGTTCTCCTTTTTGAGATGGCATTTCATTCTGGTTTTGACTTCTTTGAAGATAAATGATGCTAAGCAACATTTCATGTACCTACTGGCCATTTGTATGTCTTTGATTAAATATCTATTCCTAAGTCCTTTACTCACATTTAAATGAGTTACCTATTTTACTTCTATAGAGTTGTTCAAGTTCCTTTTATAATTTGAATATGCTGCTATAAAAACTATGAGATTGAGTACATTATGAGGAGGTTTACTTAGCAGTTATGGATGCTGACAGTTCATTGGGAAGCTCTATCTTCTGGTGAGAGCTTTATGATGGATGGCATTCTGGTGGCAGAAATACGTACAGAAGTCATAAGACTGCAAGAGAGATTCAGGGCCAGTCTCCTACATTTTATGATAATCCAGTCTCATAGGAACTAACTGAGGTCTTTTGAGGGGGCTGAGATTTTATTATTTATTTATTTAAATATCAGAATTAGAGAATCTTCCATCCACTGGTTCACTGTGCATATGGCCACAATGGCCAGGAATGGTCACGCCAAAGCAAGTGGCCAGGAGATTCACCTGAGACTCCTATGTGAGTGTAGAGACACAGGCACTGACACCATCTTCTGCTAGTTTCCCCAAGCCACTAACATGGACCTAGATCAAAAGTGGAGCAGCAGAAACATGAACTGGCACCCCGCACCTGTACAAGATGACAGCATCATAACCAGGATCATTTTACATCCATCTCTTCCAAGGGCTGTGGCCCCAATGACTCTATGCTAGTCCCTACTATGAATGGTTCCATGTGTCTCTGCATCACCAGACTGAACATTAGGCTTCTAGCATGTTAATTTTTGCAGAACATACCCAGACTATATTCAAACCATAACATTCTACATTATATAGGCTGCATGGTTTAAAACATTATTTGCTGATCCTGTGTGGTAGCCTAGTATTTACAGTCCTCGCATACCGTGCACTGGGATCCCATATGGCCACCGCTTCTAACCCTGGCAGCCCTACTTCCCATCCAGCTCCCTGATTGAGGCCTAGAAAAGCAGTCAAGGACAGCCCCAGGTCTTGGGACCCTGCACCTGTGTGGGAGACGCAGAAGAAGCTGCTGGCTCCTGGCTTTGGATCGGCTCAGCTTGAGTTGTTGCGGCCCATTGGGGAGTGAATCATCAGACGAAAGATCTTCCTCTCTGTCTGTATATCTGTATAGCTGTATAACTGACTTTTCAATAAAAATAAATCTTTCTAAAAAAATTATTTGCATGCCAATAATTTGCTCTTCACTCTGTTGTTTCCTTTGTGGTTTAGCTGCAATCCTATACTTTCATGCAATGCTACTTGTCTATGGTTCTGTTTTTGAGGTCTGTGACTTTTGGGAAAATATACAAAGAAAAAAGTCATTTTCCAAGCCAACGTCAACAAACTTTTACCCTGTGTTTCCTTCATCCTCATGTCTGTCTTTCACCTATTTTCAGTTGATTTTTTGTTTATACTGTGGAATAAGGATCCAATTTCTCTCTTTTTGTGGACATCCTGCTTTCACAATAAACATTTACTGAAGAGACTATTTATTCTTGGTGTTCTAGGTACCTTTGTTGAAGAATCAGTTGGCCATAAGTGCATGGATTTATTTCTGAGCCCTCTATGTAGTTCCACTGGTCTGTAAGTTTGTTTTTATACTAGAGTCATGCTGTTTTCACCACTGCAGCTATATAACAATTACAAAATCAAGAAGTATCATGTCAGGGCTAGCGTTGTGGCACAGTGAATTAAACCGCCATTTGTGACACAGACAATGCATTGTAGAGCATCAATTCAAGTCCTGGATGTTCCACTTCAAATTCAGCTTTGTGCTAATATACCTGAAAAGGCAGCAGCAGATGGCCCAAGTACTTTGACTTCTGCTGCCTACATAGGAGACCTAGAGGGGTTTCTGGGCTCCTGACTTCAGCGTGGTTCAGAACTGAGTACTGTAGCCATTTGGGGCGGGACCCTAAAGATGGAAAAGATCTTTATCTCTGTCACTACCACTCCCTTCCTGCCTCTTTTTTTCTGCCTGCCCCTCTCTTTCTCGATCCATTTCTTTCTGTTGCTCTGCCTTTAAATAGTAAAAAAAAATAAAAAATAAAATAAAAATATCTGTAGATGTCTTTTTCTCAATATTTTTGGCTATTCAAGATCTTCTATGATTTCATACAAGTTTCATAACTGCTTGTTCTATTTCAAAAAACTATTGGAATTTTGATAGTTACTGTATTGAATCTATAAATACTTTGAGTAGTATATTTACCTAAATATTATTTTCCAATTCTTTAATATGAGATATTCTTCATTTTCTTGTGTATTCTCCAATTTTTCATCAACACTTTATATTTTCAACTATATAGTTCACATCATTGGTTAAGCTTATTCCAGAGTATTTTATTTTCATTATACCTGTAATTAAGGTTATCTATACAATTTCACTGTTAGTATATAGTGATGCAACTGGTTTTTCTATGCTGATTTTGTATCCTGCAACTTTACTGAGTTTATATGTAAATCCTAACAACTTTTTATGAACTCTTTGCTATTTACTAATAGCATGTCATTTGCACAGAGACAATTTTACTTATTTCTTTATAGTTTCTATTTATTTATTTATCTATTATTTTATCCTACCTCCCTGGCTAAGACCTCTAGAGCTATTTTTAAAGGAAGTAGGTAAAGCAAGAATACATATTTTTTTTTGTCTTAAGAAGTTTTTAGTATTTCACCATTGGATATGATGCTAACTGTGAGCCTATTATAGGCAGTCTTTATTATGTTGAGGTTCCTTTCATACCTACTTTTTAATAGCATTTTTATCAAGAAAAGATTTTGAGTGTTGTCAAGTATTCTTCCTGTAGCTGTTGAGGTGATCATAAGATTTGTATAATTCATTCTCTTACGATGGTGGATATATTATATTATTATCATGTGTTTGTTCTTTCAAACATTTGTTTTACTTGTTTGAAAAGCAGAGCTACAAATATAGAAGGAGAGAGACATAGAGAGATGTTCTACCCACTAATTCTCTCCCCAGATGACCACAAGAACCAAGGCTGAGTCAGGCCAAACCCAGTAACCAAGAGCTTCAGCTGGCTATACCACATGGGTACAGGAGTCCAAGGGCTTCAGCCAGCTTCTGCTCCCTTTCCAGGCACATTAACAGGAAAGTAGAACAGCCAGGCACTCAAACCAGTGTCCTATGGGAGGCCAGCATTGCAGGCAGAAGCTGAACCCATTATGCCACAACATTGGCCCAGATTTATAAGTATTGGACCATCATATTCAAGGGATTAATTCCACATGATAACAAAGTTTAATTATGGTTCTTTGAAGATACTATTGTATTTAGTTTTATGCCCTTTATCCTTTGCTTGCTTGTTTGTTTGAAGAAATCTGTATTTATCTGGGATTTTAATCTGTAATTGTCTTCTCTTGTGGTGTTTTTGTCTGATTTGATATGTTGGTAGTGTTCACAAAAATTTGTTGAAGCATTTATTCCTCTTTAGTTTTGGAAAAGTTAGGGAACAGATGGTATTAATTTACCTTTGTTAAATTTTTGGCGAATATGAATTAATTTAAGAAATGGTATTAATTTAATGGTGTTAAATGTTTGGCAGAATTCCCCAATGCGAAGCTGGGCCTTTTGATGATTCATTGTATCAGTCTCTTTTCTATTAGTATAACAGAATGTCTAATATTGACTACTTTATAAAGAAAAGAAATTTATTAAGTGCACTGTTTTGGAAGTTGAAAGTCCAAGATCAAGTAGCATTGTGGATTCAGTCTCAGGTAAGTGCCTGACTACATCACCACAACATAGCAGCAGAAAGAGACTCAGCCACATGGAAGGAGAGGTCACATTATAAATCTGGAAGGCAGAAGGGCTCATGGAACAACAGATTTGCTTTTATAATACCTTGCATCATGGAGCCAGCATGGTAACATAGTAGGCTATACTCTATAGTGTTGGCATCCCAACTGCCAACAGCAGTCTGAACTGTTCCACTTTTGATCCAGTTTCCTGCTTATGGTATGGGAAATCGGTGAAGGATGACTCAATTCCTTGGGCCCCTGCACCCACCTGGGAAAGCCAGAAGTTCCTGACTAATGGCTTCAGATTGGCTCAGTTCAAGCCATTATAGCCGCTTGGGGAATGAACCAGCAGATGGAAGATCTCACTTTTAGTGCTTCTTGGAAGACAAGTTTTGTGATAATAAGCTTTCTCAGCATTTCTTCAGCTGGAAAAGTTCTTTATTTCTCTTTCATTTATGAAGAACAGCTTTTCCAGATTTAATATTTTGCTTATTATCTTTTCTCCTTTCTTCACTTCACTCTCTTAACCTGCATGGTTCTTCAGGAATCCACTGATACCATTAGAAGGGAGCTTCCCTTATTTGTGATGATACTTTTTTCACTGCTTTCAAATTTGTTTGATTTATAATAGTTTTATCATAATGTGTCTCGGTGTAATCTTTTTTGGGTTGTTTATGTTTGGGGACTTTTGAATGTTATGACTTGAATCCACACACAATTTAGGAAGTTGTGATCATTATTTCTTTAGACTATCTTTTCCCTTTCTCCCTTCCGATAACTTTCAGGATGCATACATTAGTTCACTTAATGGTTCTGGACACGTTATGATTTAACTTTTATTTTTAAAAAAATTATTTCCAACTTTTCTTACTTCTTTTTCTTACTATCATTTTATGATACAGTTCCATAGACCCTGGGATTCCCCTTACCCCAGTCCCAATTCGTTCCGGCCTCACTGAGTTCCCCTGTATCATTACCATAGTACAGTTCCCCATACAGAGTCATATGTCCATCATTGCAGGCATGGACAATGGAAGAGTCCAACATCCTATCATCAAGATATAGTAAACAGTTTCATTGGAAGTCCATCTTAAGTCTGGAAGTAAAGATGCATACTGCATTGTAGCCTCACATCTGGATATGATAGTTTCCATTACACAGTTACTATACATTCCCTTAAATGAAAAGCCATAAAACAAAATCAACAGGAAGATTAAATAAATAAATAAATTAACAACACCATGAAGTTAAATAACATGCAACTGAACGACTAACGTGTAGTTGAAGAATGCAAAAGAAAAGCAAGAACTTTCATGAAGAAAATGATGCTGTTGTATGATATATGAGTTATTAAATAATTTTATCAAAAGAAAGTGCCTTGAAGAGATGAAACTAACAAAAAACTCAAAATCTGAAAAACAGGTTCTGCAGATCTTGTTGATTAAATGTGTCTCTTCTATGCCACAAATAGATGGGTTTTGTTGGTGAAATGTGTTTCCTCCTTAGGGCAACAAATAGATGAGTTTTGCTTTTTAATCCAGTCTACTAATATATGATGTTTGATTCATGAGTTTAATCTACTTACATTCAGGGTTAATACAAATGGGTAGTAATTTGGTCCTGTCATTTTAGCAATTGTTGTTCATTGATTTAATCTTCTCTTGTTACTTTACTGGGATGTTCTTCGCATTTGCCTTTGGTTTTGGTGGGTGCTATTCCTCTTCTCTGTCAAGAGAACATCTTGAAGTATCATTTGTAGGGCAGGTTTGGAAGAGGCAAATTCTTTTAACTTTTCTTTAATGTGGAAGAATTTTGTTTCATTTTCAAAGACAAAAGAAAGCTTTGCTGGATATGCTATCCTAGGCTGACATTTTTTTCTTTTAGGATCTGGAATATGTCACTCCATTATCTTCTTGCCTGTAGAGATTCCTGTGAGAGATCTCCTGTGAGTTTAATTGGCATTCCTTTATATGTCAATTGTTTTTTTTTTTTCTCATGTGCACATTTCAGGATCTTTTCCTTATGTTCAACTGAAGAGAGCTTGATTGTCATATGTCTTGGTGAAGATCGCTTTTGATCAGGCCTGTTGGGAGTTCTGTGCCCCTCCTGGGTCTTGTTTCCCAATTGTTTCTCTGGATTAGGGAAATTTTCCTTTATTATTTCATTAAATATATTTTCAAACCCAGCCTCTCAATCTCTGCTTTCCAGAACTCCCATAACTCTTATATTTGGCCTCTTAATAGTGTCTTTCAATTCCTGAATACTTTTTTTTTTAACTTGACCCAGCTCTGCTTCCAGCTTTTTGTTTGCTTCCCCCTGGTGACAGGAAATATCTTCCAATTCTAACATTCTTTCTTCTGCCTCCTTCATTCTATTTTGGAGACTCTCCACTGTACTTTTATTTGCTTCACTGTAATCTTCATTTCTGATATATCAGCTTTCATTTGACTCATTTCCTGTGTGATATGTTCCTTGAATTCCTTGACTGCTTGCTTTACATGCTTCTCATTGTTGATAAGAAGTTTTATTAACAAGTGTTTTGAATTCTGTATCTCCCATTTTCTTGAGGTCTTCCTCAGTTAACTTTGAAGTTGGCAAAGGGTTTTGCTCTCTTGCAGGGAAGTCTTCAGTCATATTCATTGTGACTTTGTCTCTTTTGCTCTTGGTCATTGTACTTCTGGTTATTAGATTCTTCTCATTTGGGGCAAGTTTCTAAGCTGTGTCACCCACAGGTCTACAGTTTGATTTTACTTATTGTGGCTGGTTCATGGGTCTTTGTTTGCAGTCAGTTGTACCACTCCCTCCCACAAGTTCCAGGTCTGGGTTCTTACGTTAGATTTCCACCACAGTCTTCCTAGCCCCAGCTCCTGACTCATCACTCTCTATCTCTTATGATACTGTGCTGAGACTACATCACTGTCTGTAGAACTTTTCTCCCACTTCTGGTTGGAGCAGGTCCCTGGATTAGGGAGACACCAGGATTCCTATATAGCTAGGTTGTTGGTGGTGCTGATCTTGCCAGAAGCTGTTGACTGTTAGGTCTGATGGCCACACGGATCTGTTTTGACCCATATGATGCCAAAGTTGGTATAATTTTCTTGTAGGACCAGTGCATGCACTGAGTTCAGTGAGCTTTTGCTGACCTTAGAACATGCACAGCTCACTGTTGTCCCCTGCAGTCCTAAAGCTTTTTGCCACACTGTACAAAATGGCGCCTGGTGTCACTACTAGAGTTCTTGATCTGCTAGCCATCAGGTCTAAGGGCTCTCCGGACCTGTCTTGGGTGGAATCTGTAGAATGCCACATGCTGCAGTTCTCTGAGCCAAAAATGAGTTCACTCCCAGCTTATTACAAGTTCAGTCCTGCCTCATAGCTCTTGCCTCCTTAAATAAAATGGCACCAAATCAACTGTAGGAGGCCAACTCAGCTGTGAAATCCATCCTGTTCCTACACCACCCATCTGAGGCCTGCTGCTCTGTCTCTGCTCCTGGTTAAATCAAACGGAACAGCAGGATGAACAGTTCTTTGTCTAGGTTCACCTCCGAAGCTCCTGGTAAACATCCCTTCTCACCTTGTTGCTGGTGTAGTTCTGGCTGCTGCTGGAATTCAGATTGCCATTTGCTGAATGCCCCTGGTTATCAGTAACTGTAACACCGCACCGTGAGTCTGCTGCTTTCCTGTGTCTGTCAGTCTCCGGTTACCCCTCTGCTGTTGTTCTGTCCTCTCCTGTTTCCTGGAATGTGCCCTCTCTGCTTTATACTGGCTAATATTTCTCCATCTGTTTAAACATGTCCTTACCCTATTCTGCTATCTTGATTCTAATACTCCCATTCATGAAGGCTGAAAGGTCACTCCCCAAATGATGGACCAGATTGAAGCCAAAATGCTAGCATTCCCTCCAGATCTCTATACTGGGGACAGGGGACCAGCTGCTTCAGCCACCTCTATTTCCTCCCACACTGTACAGCCACCTCTATTTCCTCCCACACTGTCCAGGGAGCTGGACTAGAAGCCAAGTCAGGACTCAAACATGGGCATTTCAAATGGGATGTGGGTATCCCAAGTACCATCTTAACCACTTGTCCCTCATTTCAATTATTTCTTATTCTTTGCTGACTAGATAATTTCAAATGGCCTGTTGTAGAGTCTGGATTCTTTCTTCTGCTTTATTGAGTGAAATGCTGAAGCTCTCACAGGCACTTCGAATTTTGTTAACTGCTCCTCAGATCTAGAATTTCAATACATTTTATGATTTGTATCGCTTGCTTAAAGTTTCATTTGTTCACATTTTGTTTTCCAGATTTTTCTCAAGTTGGCTACCTGTATTCTCTTATTGTTCACTAATCCTATTTAGAACGATTATTTTGAGTTGTATCAAGCATCTCGTACACTTGTATTTCTTTGCGTTTGACTACTGGAAAACAGTTGTATTCCTCTGGTACAATCATGTTTCTAACAGTGTGTGTGTGCTCCTATGCATGTGCGTGTTCCTTAAAGTGTTGCTTTGTTGTCTTTGCATATGAAGTCTTTACTTACTAACTTCAAGATAAAATTTCATCAGTCTACCTGATTAGAATTAGCAATTCCTCAATCATCCTATGGATGGACCCACTTCACTCTGTTGGTCACCTTTAGAGGAAAGCTTTAGATTTGTGTAACTTCCCTCTGTCTAAGAAAAACAAGCTTACTGATGAGCTCATCATCTTTATTTTCCCTAGGACAATAAAATGAAGTGTTCAAGAGTTAGTACCTTCCCTCCATCAAAAAATAGCTGGCTGTGTATGTTTGCACATGATCTGAAGGGGCTCAAGGATGCTTTCTGTGGGAGCATGCATGGGATGCCAGGTGGATGAGCAATACACTTTCTGAGGCTCATGGGCAAGCTACCTGATGCTGTCCCTGAGGCAATTAGTAGAAACCATGAGCCTTTGCTGAGTTCTCTGCCCTGTCTCCTTAGGACCCCTTCCTTTTTAACCTGATTCCACCTGCTTGCAGACAATTCAAGCCATGCCCAACTTCTCAGTGCTCTGGATGCTATGAGAAATGCATGAGCAGCATTGCAAACCCGGGTCTCAGCACAGTCTCACCTCCTCTTTGGGAGAAACTGAGGGTAAACCATCATTTTGGCACTGAATTACACTGTCTTGAGGAAAGGCAATGCAAGCAGAGTGACAGTGGCTTTACTACCGTCCTCAATGTGTCTGTCTCAGTTGTTGCTTTGTTGATTTTATTTTGCTTCAACCAAATATAAAGATCTCTCCACTGGACTCTGGGGCTCCCTCAAAGGTATTCTCAATGTAAGAGTACTAACATTTCTATAAAGAATGACAGATGAAAAAAAAATTTCCATCTCTATGACATCATTCCTATGTGATATTTTAGCATCTTTGTGATTCCATTTTCACTCATCAGAGAGGGGTTAACTTGAAAGATGTTCTATGGTTGTCTTCTTGGAACTCTACCTAAGTGATGCTTAAAATCTGTTCTGTTAATATCAATTTTAATGTTGTTAATATGCTCCATGGGATAATTGTATTCTTTAGGAATCTATAAGAATTTGGAGAAATATCCAGGTCCATTCTGTCACTGCACATACAATGGAACTCAGAGGCACCAGGGTAACTTACCCAAGGTTGCTCAATAAATCATGGGAGGAGGGGATGAGGAATCTAGATCTAATCATTTCACCCACTGAAAAATACTGAGCATTGTGAAATACCTCTTAATGATAGTCATGCTTTAACTCAACAGCCTATTGTTCTTAAATTGATTCCTGGGCACTGTTCTTGCTACATTCTTTAAGCACAAAGAAAAGCTGCATACTGTTCTGGATTTATACAATCAGATCTGAGGACTAACATTATTGTAATTGCTTGGTCCTTGAGTCAATTGGCAGTGCATCAACCATTAAAATCAAAATCATCTAAGGATGCAGGAAGATCTTGGCAATGCATAAATGCACTTAGGAAGAAAAGTCAAATTTGAACCTATCAACCTTGGCAGTTTTCCTTTAAGAGAGCAAAGAAAAGCCTCAGTGGCCACGGAAATTAAAACTGTGTCCTAAATGAATGAGAGGTGTTGCGGATAAGAGGGGCTGAGAAAAGAATGACAAGTAGTTGAAGCTTCTGTATTCCAATCAGGGTTTTAAAGATATATTCGGGATTCCATGTAATACATGAAGCACTGGAGTGAATAAGACCAAACCGTAAGGATAATTCTGTTCTTTTTCTAGGCTCAGACCAATCAGTGTAGTAGTGCATAATTTATATTTAAATGTAAATTTCAAACCTAATTATAATTTCCAAATAGCAGAGAGTAAGTCAGTCAGAATCACAATCAAAAGAGAGATTCACTCAGTTTGTTAAAAATTTTTTAGAAACAGAGTGAAACACAAAATTCATACTGGTCACAGGTTTCATTCAAACAATATCATGAACTTCTATTGGGCATTTTAATTAATTCATCAGATTTTTAGTTAAACCAAAATCCTCTGGCTTCTTTCTAAAATTATTCCATGAATTACAGAGTATCCAGAAGCAACGTATTTCCCCTGCAGCGCGTTGTGCAGGAAGTGTTCAGGCCAACAGAGCTAATATTCTCACTCTCTTCAGCAGGGATCTTACACCTGTCCTTATAATTTCCATACGCCACATTTAGCCTCCACATTTCATGGACTGGGCTCAACCTCAACTTTCTATTGCACTACCAGGACTTGAAGTCGCAGTATTCCGGTTAGGTAAATAACATCTCCATAATTTGATACAAAAGTGGATCAGTAAGGCCATTTTCAAGGCCCCACAAATTTTTAAAGCAGGTCTACAATTTGTCATTAAAAATGAGCTTCTTACCCACATTATGTAGTAGACAATTTCTTAGCAAGGGGATCATAAACTTGTGTTACTCATTCGCTCTTAAAGGGAACTAGTAATCAGTTAGCAGCATTTAGTTCATTTCCATACAATTCTCATTTACTCAAGGAGAGAAAATCCCAGGACATTTCTGCTATAGCACTGCCACCTGGGCAGGCAGAAGTGATCAGTGACACCCACAATTCACATATTAAAAGGGGGCAGTTGATTACGATTATTTTTGTTTTTTTATTTTTAAATTTTATATACCTGCCTTACAGACACAAGCACAGCTCTCATTGACCTAAGCAACGCTGTCACAGACGAAACCGTGACCTCCCTCCTCAAATTTTTAGTTGAAGCCCTAACCACCGACATAACTAGAACTCCTCTTTTTAAATTATTTATAAAGCAAATAACAGATGAAGTTGGACACTTACCTAATACCACATACACACTAAAGGGTAGGCACTGTGGCTCAGTGGGTTAAGCCACCACTTGCCACCACTTGCAATGCCAGCATCTCATATTGGAGTGCTGGTTCAAGTCTCTGTGGCTCTGCTTTCAACTCGGCTTTCACTGTTGTGCCCGGGAAGGTAACAGAAGCTGGAGAGAATAACTGAGGCCCTGCCTCCCGCATGGGAGATCAGAAGGGAGTCCTTTGCTCCTGTCCTGCTTCTGGCTCAGATCCGGCTGTTGCAGCTATTTGCACAGCCTCTTTCCCTTGCTCTATCATTCTGCCTTTAAAATAAAATGTCTAAAAAATTAAAGTGAAACAAAATTATAGAACTCTTTAAAGAAAACATAGGTCAAAATCATCAGGGATTTAGCCGTGACTTCTTACACATGAAGCAAAGGGTACAGGCAACAAAAGAAAAAATAGACAAATTGTTTTCATAAAAATGTTAATGTTATGGATCAAAAGACACTGCCAGTGAAGAGAAACGTCAAGGCACGGGATGGGATAAATATCAATCTCTGGTAAGAGACTGATACCAGAATACACAGAGAACTCCTAAAGTAATGAAAGAAAAAAGCTAATGTTATCAACATAGCAAGTATATCCTTTAAAAAATACAAAATAAATTTTCAAATAAATTAAAACTGTCAGTCACCAAAGCTCTGCATGAAAAAAAATAATAAAAGTATTTCTTCTTCAGGTGGAAGGAATCTATTCACGAAAATAATTCTTGGGCCCGGTGCGGTAGCATAGTGGCTAAAGTTCTCACCTTCCACGCACTGGGATCCCATATGGGTGCAGATTCTAATCCCAACAGTACCACTTTCCATCCAGCTCCCTGCTTGTGGTCTGGGGAAGTAGCTGACAGCCCGAAACCTTAGGACCCTGCACACACATGGGAAACCCAAAGGAAGCTTTTGGCTTTGGATCCGGTCGGCTGGCTGTTGTGGCCATTTGGGCAATGAACCAGTGGATGAAAGATCTTTCTCCCTGTCTCTCCTCCTCTCTGTATGTCTGACTTTCCAATAAAAATAAATAAATCTTTCAAAAACAACTGTGGAAATGCAGAAAACACAGAATGCAACAGAGATGGTAAATATTTGGATAAATTTAATGAGCACTGACTTTGCAAAGTAAAAAAATGAAGATTTTGATGTTATAGTGTAAGAGGTATTAAAATAGAGAACAACAGTAACACAAATTAGAGAAATGGAAAATGGTCTTAGGAAATGGAAGAAGGATTCACTTACATTAGAATTCAATAAGTCAAATACTCACTGAACTGTCAAGGGGAATCCACAGAAGAACAGGTAGTAATGACTGGAAAGGGAACTTTGGAAATATTTGGGCTGGCACAGCTGATAAAGCTGCCACTGCAACACTGGCATGCCATAAGGGTACCAGTTTGTGTCCTGGCTGCTCCACTTACCACCCAACTCCCCGCTATTGGCCAGTGAAAAGCAGCCCAGGATATCCACATGTTTAGGCCCTTGCCACCCAATGGGAGTGTCAGATGAAGCTCCTGGCTCCAGGATTCAACCTGGCCCAATGAAGGCTATTATGAGCATCTGAGCAGTGAAGCAGCAGGCGAGAGAGCATTTTCTTTTTTTTCTCTCTCTCATCTTCTTGTCTTTCTATGTAATTCTGACGTTGAAAATAGATAAATATTATTTAAAAAATGTTTAATGCAAAAGAGGGACAAGTAGATTATAAAAATGGAGGGTCAAATAGAAAACAAATATGATAGCATAAAGTATATTAAATACAAATGCATTAAATAGATTAAAATACTAAAATTACCAGACTAAAATTTCTCTTAAACTTCACAGGTGTAGTGCTTCGCAAAGTACATCAGAGTTGAAATGTGGCTGAAAGTGAAAGAGTTGAAAAGACACAGCATGCAAAGCGTAACTAAAAGAAAATTGGCATAAACACGTTAATATAAGGAGATAACTGCATGGCAGAAAGTATTACCAAGGGCAAAAAGGATTTACTTTCTTTTTATGTATTTGAAATAAAGAGACACAGAGACAGAGATCTCCCATCCCTTATCTTACTCCCCAAATCCCCCTAACTGTGAGGCTAGCCAAAGCTACAAGTTAGGAATTCATATTTACATGTGTTCTAAGGACCTGAATTCTTGAGCCATCATCAGCTGCTGCCTCCCAGCATACAAATCAGCTGGAGTTAACATTATTACCAAGCAATCTCACAATTTATACATATCAAACAATGGCAAAGCATATATCCTCCCTAAATACATATGTAATATTTATTAAAATTGGTCCCATTCTAAGCTATAAAGCTGATAACAGAAAATTATGAAAAAGTACATGACATAAGTCTTGGGATCCTGCACCCATGTAGGAGACCTCGAAGAGGCTTTGGGCTCCTGGCTTCGGATTGGCACAGCTCCAGCTGTTGTGGCCACCTGAGGAGTGAATCAATGGACAGAAGGTCTTCCTCTGTCTCTCCTCCTTTCTGTATATCTGATTTTACAATATGAATAAAATAAACCTTTTTTTTTTTTTTTTAAAGATTTATTTTTATTATTTTTTATTGGAAAGGCGGATATACAGAGAGGAGAGAGAGAGAGGAAGATCTTCCATCCGATGATTCACTCCCCAAGTGAGCCGCAACGGGCCGATACTATGCCGATCCGAAGCCAGGAGCCTCTTCCGGGTCTCCCACGCGGGTGCAGGGTCCCAAAGCTTTGGGCCGTCCTCAACTGCTTTCCCGGGCCACAGGCAGGGAGCTGGAAGGGAAGCGGGGCTGCCGGGATTAGAACCGGCGCCCATATGGGATCCCGGGCGTGCAAGGCGAGGACTTAACCACTTGCGCCACCGCGTCGGGCCCAAAATAAACCTTTTTTAAAAGTAAATAATATAGGATGTTTCTTAACCACTGCAATTAGGTTAGAAATCAATTGCAAAAGAAATTAACTTGAAGATCTTAAGTTTGAACTTGGATAAAGTTATTTGTATACAACTGACACAGCTTGAAGTCGAATGATAATAAAAATACCATTTGTCAAAATTGTAGAATATCTCAATGATAATATTTAGAAGGAAATATATAATCTTGAATAAACACACACTAGAAAAGAGGACAGGTTCAAAATTAATCAGTTAAGCAAGCACTTCAAGAGATTACTAAAGAGCCAAATACCTTCAGAGTTTACACTTATAGACAAAAACCAGAATAAAAGAAAATGCAAAAATCAGTTAAAGCAAAAGCAAACACACAATAGCGAAGATAAAGCCAATTTTGTACCCAGTTAGAAAAAAAAAACATATTAAATGGATAAATCTTCAAAGAGACTTACAAAGCTACCTGGCAAAACACATAGCTATTACAACTCAACAATGATAAAGAAACTTCCTTATTTATAGACAAAGCAGCCATGAGAGAGATATTTAAGGGATATTTAGATTTTTTAGAAAGGTTTAGATATTGGGAATTTTTGAAATAGCTAAAAGTGAAAATTCCTATAAAATCTATTACTTAGAAAATATCAACACTCCTATAACTGTTAAAGAAATTAGAATTCTCCTCCAGAAAAAAATCCAAGTCCAGAGATCTTCACTGGCAAATGCTGCAAAGTCTTTAGGAAGAAACATCAATTTTAAACACATTTTCACAGGAGTAGAAAAACAATAGGTAATTAATTTCTTGTAGTTCCTACAACGACTTATTAAAAACTGAGTGGGCTTAAAAGAAATTATTTCATGGTTAACGAGGATACAAGTTCAATAATACTTTCATGGGCCAGAAATCAACATGTTGGCAGGGATGTTCAACCTCTGGAGGCTTTTGGAGAGAGCTTTGCTCTGCATTTTGCAGCCAGCATTCCTTTCTCTTGGTACCATATCACTCCAATTTCTATCTCCATGTTCACACTGCCTTCCCTTTTCTATGTGAAAAGCCTCCCTCTGTCTTCCTCTCATAACCACATTTATAATGATAGTCTCCCACACAGGATCCCTAACTTATTTACAATCTGTAAAGACACATTTTGAAATAAAGTAACATTTACTTGTTTTAGGGATATTTTTAGTGTGGTCATTCTTCTAGCCTACCCACTCCCCAATTCATTTTATAAAACCATAACAATAATATAAATACTTGAAAATAACTTTTTGAAAAAGATAAATTATATGTCAGTGCCACACACAAACATGGATACAAACCCAAAACAAAATAGTAGCAAACCAAATCCAACAATAATTAATAGAAAAGAATTATCAAGTTGAGAAATGCAAAATTGTCCTAACATTAAAAATCAATCTATTTTTCTACAAGAACACTGACAGCAAAGAAGAGGAGAAAATAGAACCATACGCTTTTGTCTCCAACAAAAGAGAAGGGCTGTTTAGATGTCACCTTGGTCTACAATTTTTTGCTTGAGAAAATTTAATGAAAAGACTTATCATGCCTTCACATCCTCCTCCAGCATCTCCTCTTAATAGCAGACCATTGGTTCCACAATGCTTAGAAGCATCCTTTCTGACACACACCTATTATTTCTAAGAAAGTCATGGCAACTGTGCCAGGCACTAACTTGAGAACTGAAGAGTCTCTTCTTTGCATGGAGGAACAAGGTAGGTTATACGTAGGTATTGTCATCACGAAGAAGGAGCAAGTGAAAATTCCTCAGTGTTCCTCTCACTGTTGGTGACAAAATTTACCTTCCAGGAGAATCAAGATGGCGGAATAGGGGAAGGACACATTTAAACAGACAGAGAGTCATTAACCAGGGTGAAGCAAAGAGGGAACATTCCAGGAAATAGGAAAGGACAGGCCAATGGCAGAGGGGCATCTGAAAACTGATGCACACGGAAAAGCAGCAAAGACAACGGTGTAGTGTTGCAGTGACTAGATACCCAGTAGAATTCATCAAGCAGTGATCAGAGTTCCACCAGGAGACAGGTGGGAAGGGGAGTTCACCAGGAACGCAGCAGGTGAATCCAGGAAAAGAACTGCCCACTCTGCTGATTTGTTTGATTTAATGAGGAACAAGGTCAGAGAAGTATATCCCAAACAGGCAGTTCAGGGACAGGGTAGATTTCACAGCCCGGACGCCCACCACAGTTGCAACAGGCACTGTTTTGTGTAGGGAGGCAAAGACTATGGAATGGAACTGTGCATGCAGCAAGCTGCACGAGAACTTATTTCTAGCTATCTGCATTGCACCGATGTGACATCCTACAGGTTCCACCAAAAATAGGTCTGGGCAGCCCCCAGACCTAATGTCAAGCAGATCAAGAATTATACCAATGGCACATCAGGCATCATTTTTCACAGTGTAGACTGTGACACTGGAGGGACAACAGTGAGCTATACATGCACTGAATTGGGAGCAAACTCACTGAACTCAGCGCATTGCACTGGGCCCACAGGGAAAATAATATCAAATACGCGATCCTATGGGTCAAAATAGGTCCGTGTGGTCCTCCAACATAACGGCCAACAAGTTCCAGCAAGATCAGCACCACCAACAACCTAGCTATTTAGGACACCTAGTGTCTCCATAATTGTGGGAACTTCTAGAACTGGAAGTGGGAGAAAGGTTGTACAGACAATGGTGCAGCCTCAGCATGGTATCACAGGAGGTGGAGATTAGTGAGCCAAGAGCTGCTGAGACTACACAACCCATGGTGGAAATTTAACACATGAATTAGACCTAAAACTCGCTGGAGGGAGTAGCATAAGTGACTGCAAACAAAGACCGGGTACCAAATGCAATCAATAAAATCGAACTGTAGACCTGTGGGTGACACAGCTTAAAAAACCTGCTCCAAGGAGAAGATTCTGCTAGCCACAAGTACAATGACCAAGAGTAAAGAAAGAGACAGAGACACAATGAATGTTGCTGAAGACTCCCCTACAAAGGAGCAAAAGCTTCTGCCAACCTGAGAGCTGACTGAAGAATACATCAAGAAAATGGGGGATATGGAACTGTAAAAAACTGTTACAAAGTTTCTTATTAACAACAAAAAGCACATACAGGAATTTAAGTTATATGTCACACAGGAAATAGCATCACTGAAACAAAATCAAGACAAATTATTAGAAATGAAGGACACAATGGAACAAATTTTAAAAGTCTCCATAATAGAACAAATGAGGTAGAAGAAAAAATCTCATAATTGGAAGAAATTTCCTTCAACAATGATGAAACAATCAAAAAGCTAGAAGCAGAGCTGGATCAGGCCAAAAAAAAGTATTCAAGAATTGAAGGACACTGTTAAAAGGCCAAATATAAGAGTCATGGGAGTTACAGAAGGCACAGAAAGAGAAGCTGGGTTTAAAGATGTATTTAATCGGTGGGTCTCAGGACGGGGCATCTCATGCCTGGATCCCGGACGGCGGCCATGGGCACATGGTGAGCCGTTCTCCCCGGGCCTGCTGGGTTTCGGGGGCCGCTTCCTTCGGGGTGAGTAGACCGAGGGGGGGAGGCCTCCGGGACTGGGCAGGTCCGGGACCCACCCGCCGCCTTCATGGGGCGGTGAATGGGATTTGGGAGGGGCGCGACCTTGGGCCTGGGTTATTTAAACCTCCAGCAGCCTCCTGGCAGCTGGTGGGTCTCAGGACTGGGCGTCTCATGCCTGGATCCCGGACGGCCGCCATGGGCATATGGTGAGCTGTTCTCCCCGGGCCTGCTGGGTTTCGGGGGCCGCTTCCTTCGGGGTGTTTAGACCGGGCGGGGAGGCCTCCGGGACTGGGCCATTTGGTGCCAGGCTCCGCCTGCTGGCCGCCCGGCCAGGGAGCTCTGGGGATTTGGTTCTTTGAGTTGCTGCTGAATTAGCTCCAGGTTGAACCCATTGTGCTTCTTGGACCTGAAACAGGCAGTAACTCTTCCTTAGCAAAACTTGTAATCACTAAAAATGCTGAGCACCAAATAACAGTCATGCAGAAGCTATGGCTTGGGGCTTGTCCTGCACAAGTAGCTCCAACAGCTGGCCAATGTGTCAACTGGTAATGGAACAGAGTAGATTAGGCACGACTGAGCAATCCTTAGCCCACAAGTAAAACTAGAAACCAGGAGGGAGCAGAGGTCATGCCGAGCTAGGCTCTTGTACCTGCTGGTCTGTGGGAGCCTGGGACACTAAGCCACAGTGTCTAAGGCAGAATTCGGAACAGGGGAGGGACTGTGCCAAGCTGAGTCAGAGCATCCATTGGCAGGCATGTGATCTATGGCTGGGAACAGACCCAGTTGGGGAGCAAAGGGGACAACCCTAGCTGGGTTGAGGTTCCCACCAAGAGGCACGTGGCCTGGAAGGGGGGCTGCGTTCTGATCTGGAAACAGTTGTAGTCTCCCTTGGCACAAGTGTGGACTGGGATTGGATGCACCGAACTGGGCCGGACCCCGACTCCCCCTGGTGTTCTGGAGGACCAGGGCAGATGTGGGATGGACTAGGCAGGGTCTCAAACCCCTACTGAGCCATGTGTGAGCCATACGTGGGTATGGACAAACCATGGCTGGACTGGAACATCCAACAGCAAGAACCAGATTGGGTGGAAGGCCAGTCAGGAAAAGCCACAGTTCCTGCTAGGACAGGAGGTGGACTGAGTAGGGTTGGCTCATGGACCCACTGGTAAGCGTGAAACCTGGCATTGGGAGAGGTTCTGATGGAGAAGCCTGGGCAACTCCTCTGGCAGGACACAGACCCAGCAGGTAAACGCAAGAAACATGATAGGAAACAGCCCAGAAAAGGCCATGGAAAACTACCCACTGGCATACAATTGGCAGACGTGGGGGCAAGACCAGGCTGAATCTGTCCACATCATCCACTGGCAAATCCAGGCACTAGTGTGGGTCGACCCAGGTTCGGTCGCAACAAAGACTAGTGCACATTATGGAATGCCGAGGTGAGGTTGCCTGTACCAGAAGGGACTGCAGTGCCCAACCAGCCTGAGAACAAGAAAGGAAGTGGGCAGAGCTGGCAGGGGAATAAGGGAGGGTTCCTTTGCAGGACAGCTACTTCCGCAGGAGAGCATGGGCTGGGATGGGGGCAGACCAGACTAGGCAGAGCTACCACACCTGTGCGCCTCATGTGGACTAGATCAGGGAAAAGTTGGGCTGGGCGGATTATTCCTACTGCTGCAAACAAAACTAAAGTGGGCGAGGGTTGTTTGGGCTTAGACGCAGCATCAACTGGAATCTGGGAGTGGGAGAGGCCTGGGAGGGAAATAGTGGGCTCATCCCTCTTGGGTTACCACTCCCACAGGAGGACATAAAACTAAGACAGCTGCTGGGTTGGAATGGGGTGTGGGACAGACTGGATTACTGCTACACTTACTGGCAAACCAGGGTAGGGGGTGGGCCTGGTGGGGGTTATTGTGGGTCGCTCCAACCTAGGCTGCAGCTCCCGCTGGTTTATGTGAGGGCCAAGTATGTGCTGGGCAGAACCAGGCTGGACTGCAACACCCATTGGTTCCAGTGGAAGTAGGGAGTGAAAACAGAACCAACCCAGCAATTGCAACCACCAGCTGATCGGAGCGATGGACGGTGCCAGGCCCTGTACTTGTTAGCACATACAAGAAGTTTCTTTGGAGATCTTCCTAATCTAAATGCTGGACTCAGAACCCTAACCAAGAAAAGAGAGAAGACAGAACAGGTCAACCAACCATCTCAGCTGTGATGGACTATGTCAATCAGTGGATTTTTCAAAGATCTCATAGTGCTTGGAGTGGCAAGATTGACAGTGATTCATAACTGTGGCAATATCAAAACCACTTGAGCAAGAACCTCAGAGCATGCCCTACATCCGGGACCTGGGGAGGGTGGGAAATTGGGTGGGCTTCTCCCTTAAATACCCCCCTTTAAATATGAAGGTAACAATATGGAAAACATACTAGTATTATCCACTTTCCTGTAGCCCTTGAACCTTCTTACCCTAATTAACTATGTAAAGAATGTCAAAATAAAATTTATTAATGGAAAAAAAGATGTATTTAATCAAATAATAATTGAATAATAATTAAATCAAAACTTCCCTAATCTGGAGGAAGAACCGGGAAACAGAATGCAAGAGAGGCACAGAACTCCCAACAGAGTTGACCAAAAGAGATCTTCACCATGACACATGATAATCAAGCTCTCCTCAGTTGAACATAAGGAAAGATCCTTAAATGTGCATGTGAAAAAAATCAACTGATATATAAGGGAATGCCAGTTAAATTCATAGGAGATCTCTCACAGGAAACTCTATAGGACAGAAGAGAATGGAACAACATATTCCAGATTCTAAAAGCAAAAAAGTATCAGCTCAGGATAACATACCCAAAAAAGCTTTCCTTTGTCTTTGAAAAGGAAATGAAATTCTTCCACAGTAAAAAAAAGTTAAAAGAATTTGCCTCTTCCAGACCTGCCCTGCAAATGATACTTAAGATGTTCTCTTGACAGAGAAGAGGAATAGCACCCACCCAAATCAAAGGCAAATATGAAAGAATCCCAGTAAAATAACAAGAGAAGACTAAATCAAACAATGAACAACAATTGCTAAAACGACAGGACCAAATTATCACCCATTTATATTAACCCTGAATGTAAATGGCTTAAACTCATCAATCGATGAGTAGATGGTTAGCTTACTGTGCCACCATGCCAGCCTCAGGCTTGCCAAGTTTTTATTTTTTTTTTTTAAGATTTATTTTTATTATTTTTTTATTGGAAAGGCGGATATACAGAGAGGAGAGACAGAGAGCAAGATCTTCCGTCCGATGATTCACTCCCCAAGTGAGCGCAACGGGTCGATACTATGCCGATCCGAAGCCAGGAGCCTCTTCCGGGTCTCCCACGCGGGTGCAGGGTCCCAAAGCTTTGGGCCGTCCTCGACTGCTTTCCCAGGCCACAGGCAGGGAGCTGGAAGGGAAGCGGAGCTGCCGGGATTAGAACTGGCGCCCATATGGGATCCCGGGCGTGCAAGGCGAGGACCTTTAACCACTTGCGCCACCGCGCCGGGCCCAGGCTTGCCAAGTTTTAAAAGTCTGTGCAAACCTGCTCAGACCTACCCAACACCTGACAATTCATGCCCTCACTCTGTAAGACAGCCCAGCTCTCTGCCATGTGTGGAGCCCCCAGGCACTCTGGCACTCTGATAGTGAGCTCCTCTCAGGTTTCTCTCTAAATAAACCTGCTCTACTAGAAGCTCTTGGTTTCTGTCTCCTCTTTGTTTTGCAGTTTACGCATTACAATCTGGACATGTGGCTGAGGGACAGAGAAGGAAAGGGGGAGCGACACTTCAAAATGAGACAATTACTTGGTTAAAACAGCCTTGGGACAGCTGACTTCACAGAACATTGGAGAAGTGGTACTGACAAATCCTACTTGACCAAACTACAAGGTTTATGAAGGGAAGAAGTAGAAGGGAAGTCTGGAGCTAGGCTAAAAAATTGCCAGAACAGGTCGAGCATGATAGCCTAATTGCTAAAGTCCTCACCTTGCATGTGCCAGGATCCCATATAAGCTCTATTTATGTCCCAGCTGCTCCACTTCCCATCCAGCTCCCTGCCTGTGGCCTGGGAAAGCAGTCAAGGATGGCCCAAAGCCTTGGGACCCTGGACCTGCGTGGGAGACCCAGAGGAAGTTCCTGGCTCTTGGCTTCGGATCAGCCTAGTTCAAGCCACTGCAGCCACTTGGAAAGCTCTCTGAATCAGAGGATGATTCTTTCTGTCTCTTTCTTCTTCATAGCTACCATTCCAATAAAAACAAATAAATCCCGCCCCCACCAAAAAAAAGTTGCCAGAGTGATCAGTGCTATGGCAAAATGGGTGAAATCACTGCCCATGGCATCACCACCATCCATATTGGTTCCCTTACGGGTTTGAGTCCCAGTTGCTCTACTTCCAATTCTGCCCCTGCTAATACGGCCCAGGAAAAGCAGCAGAGGATAGCCCAAGTCCTTGGACTCCTGCACCCATGCGGGAGAAGCTCCTAATTCTAGGTTTCAGACCAGCCTATCTTTGTCCATTGCAGCCATCTGGGGAGTGAATCAGCAAATGGAAGATTTCTCTCTGTCTCTTGTCCCCTTATAATTCTTCCCTTCAAACAAACAAAAAGATCTTAAAACAAAAAGTTCCCCCAAAGAATTTCATGGATCTTTTCCAGTAGTGTCTCATTCTGATACAGCGAGATGGTTTTTACAGTACAAAAGTGTAGTAACAGTTTTTGACAATTAGCTCTATTCTGGCCACATAGCAACTATGATAATAATCTATCTTAACTTTAGCCTAGATCAAACTTAAACTCTATCCTGGTGTTGAAAGAAACCTTTCTTTATTACTACTCATCTCAATGATTTAGCTCTCTGAAAATGTGATTTAAAAATGAATTCCAGATAGACCCTCTAGTGTATCTTTGCTTCACACTGACATTATGCTATTAATACATGACACTGTATCATTAATAATATTCACCAATACATCTCAGGCCCATTATTTAATGCACATTTAGTGGCAATCAGCAGCAATCAAATAATTGTGCTTGTCTGGCTCAGGCAAAAGATGCACTTACAGATTGTTCTACTGGTCAATTCCATTTGTTGACAGCACAGCAGGGAGGGCTGGGTGTTTTCAATGCAAGAGCTGTTGCACACAATTGGAACCCAGAAAGAGAAGGGCAAAAAGCACAACTAGCGAAGACTTGCGAAGATGAAGTGGAATGGTGAGTCAGCTGGGAAATCTCCATTTGGGAAAGGACACCTAGGTTACCCAAATTGTCAAATTTCCCCTGACATCCTAAGTGCCCTTCTCTCTCGTGCTCACATCCAGAATTATGTGCTCTGCAAGGATGCTTCTGGCCAAACTGCAATTCTCTGACAGACCAAAAATTCACCTGTTATGAACTAAGGACAACCACAGTACTTAGATAATAAAGTAGGAAGTCAAATTAAAACAGATGTAACAAGGAAAAAAATGAGACAAGTAGAATAAAGCGTACAGAAAATCACCAGAGAAATTATGCTTATTTTACACTAGCCACAGCACAGGATGGGGACTGCTGAGTGGGGTATAGATGGGGAAAACTGGAGAAGAGTTAGTTGAACTCTGGACCTTTCCTTCTGGCTTCCTACGATCCTTTTTTCTTCTTGAGTACCCAAGGGTCTCATATGACTTACACCTGGAACATCCACAAATGTCTCTTGCTCTAAATATCTTTCCTTCTTACACCCCAATTAAAGTCTTCTTAAGTTATAACATCAAGTAGATCTCTTTAAACACTTGATACAAGAGAGGCTGGCCATCACATGTGTGGGCTGAATAGTGGTGCTGGTTGGGTTGAACTTGGCTTCAATGTCCATTGACACGTACGAGAGCTTGATGGGTCTGGAACAGACAGGACCAGTCTGCTCTACATACTGGCAAGCGTGGGAAACAGGGCAAGAGGAACACCTAATGGGGATTATTACGGGTCACTCCAACCAGGCTTCAGCTCCCACTGGTTTGCGTAGAGGCCTAGTGTGTGGTGGGCAAGATTGGACTGCACTGTAATACCCATCACTTTGCATAGAAGACAGGACTGGAGATAGAATTAAACCAGCAATTGCAACTAATAGTATGTACGAAGGCCAATTTGAGCAACGGACTGTGCTACACCCTGTATTGGTATCACACACAAGAATCAGGTCTGGGATCACCTCAGATGAAGTTTCTTTAGGAATCTCCCCAAATGAAACACTGGACTCAGAACTGCAACCATGGAAAAAATTGCAGGTTCCATGGCCTGATTGTGGAATGTATGTGTCAGAGCTGAGCCTCCTCAGTGGCTTAGATAGAGCAGTGGACAGCATATCCAGATGCACATGGAGGACATGGCAGTACACTGGAGGCTGCAGAGGACACCTGGTACCACAACAGAGGATGGAGGACAAAACAGATCAATCAATTACCCCAGCCAAGTGTTGGTAGTGAATGCCTGGGAAAGCAGAGTCTCTAAGTTGAACTGTCAGCCGTTGGAGTCTGAAGAGATTTCATCGTGACTGGAGTGGCAAGATCGGCAGCAATACAGAACTGTTGAACTATGAAAATCACTTAAACAGGACCCTTGGAGAATGCTCCACATCAGGGACTCTGGGACGGTTGGGATGCTGGGTGTGGCTTCTCCCCTTATATCTCCCCTTCCCACAGGTACAGGAAGGAAGAAGAGAGAATGTAAAAACAATGGTCTCACACATTTTCCTCTGGCCCTTGATCCTTCGCACCGTAATCAAATATGTAAAAGTTACCAAAAATAAAATTTATACAAGAGAAAAGAGAGAGAGACAGAGAGGAAGGCATGGTGGTTCAACAGGCTAATATTCCACCTGCAAATACTGGCAGTCTATATAGGCACTGGTTCATGTCTTGCTGCTCCACTTCCCATCCAGCTCCCTGCTCCCCAGGATCTGCGAAAGCAACACAGGATGGCTCAAGTCCTTGGGGCCCTACATCCACATGGGAGACCAAGAAGCAGCTCCTGGCTCCTGGCTTTGAACAGGCTCAGCTCTGGCTGTTGTGGCCATTTGGAGAGTAAACCAGAGGATGGAAGTTATTTCTTTCCTCTCTCTCCCCCACCTCTCTCCCTGACTGCCTCTCCCTCCCTCTTTTTCTCTCCACCTCTTGCTATAAATCTGCTTCTCAAATAAAAAATATATTTAAAAGAAACAAAAATACAATCACTTCCTAAAGAGTCTCAATATGATTACTTTTAGTTACCAAGAACATAATTACATAGTGGATTATAGGGTGAATTCTTAATGGCAATTGTCAGGAAATGACAGTATTGCTGGAGGAAAACAGAAAAAGAAGGGGTATTAATGGCCATTTATATTTGAGTAAAGAACTGGCACATGTAACATTATGTGAACAGGAACCTATACAAATTTCCCTGGGAGGAGTGGGAGTGCTGGGTGACACAACCAGTTCAGCCATCACTCTACATTATTACTTTGCCACATCAGAGTGCTGGCTCCAGGTCTTCCATGTGCTAATGCATCTAGGAGACAGCACACAATGATTCAAGCGCTTAGGTCCTACGGCCTTCATCTTCTAAAATGCCAAACATGGAAGTATTCCAAAAAAGAATCTTGACTCCTCTTCCTTCTCTCCGCACATGCAATGGATGACTGCATCTGTTGGGTGGCCCTGAAAACCTTGTCTGCCATCCCCAGGATCTCTGTCTTAACATTAGACTTGCAGATCCAGCTGCCTAATGGACAATACTACCTGGTTATCTCATTAGCATTTCACACTTAATATGAAAAAAAAAAAAAAAAAACTCCCACACTCAGCTCTTCCTGGAATCTTCCTATTTCCATTCAATGACAACTCCATCCTTCCATGCTGCTCAAGTCCGCAACTTTAGAACAAGCAGGGATCTGAATGGGAAGTGGGGCTGCTGGGGCATGAACCAGCACCCATATGGGATCCTAGAGAGTTCAAGCCGAGGACGTTAGCTGCTAGGCTACCGTGCCGGGCCCAAGAGTACTGATTTATCCATGATGACTCTGCCTTCATGCTCTACTCACACCCAAGGTACCATTTCTTCATATCATCACGTTGGTGATTTGGATTCAATGTATCAATTTAGGATGTTAGGGGGATGCCATTAGAACATATACAAATTATGGGCGCCGGTTCTAATCCCGGCAGCCCCTCTTCCCTTCCAGCTCCCTGCCTGTGGCCTGGGAAAGCAGTCGAGGACGGCCCAAAGCCTTGGGACCCTGCACCCACGTGGGAGACCCGGAAGAGGCTCCTGGCTTCGGATTGGCATAGTATCGGCCCGTTGCGCTCACTTGGGGAGTGAATCATCGGACGGAAGATCTTCCTCTCTGTCTCTCCTCTCTGTATATCCGCCTTTCCAATAAAAAAATAATAAAAATAAATCTTTAAAAAAAAAAGAACATATACAAATGGAAAATATAAAACTGTTTCCAAAGATCTGAAAAAGGTATCTATTTAGTGCTACTGTCTTAGTGCTGGACATCACTTTAAATAACATCACAAAAATGTTCAAGTTAGAACTCCTGAAGATATAAACTGCTTTTATACAGAATGAAAACAAAGCCCATAAATTTTTGTATTTGTCTAAAAATCAGGCAACTCATCAAAGCAGAACTGCACTGCAAAAAGATCTTTAGTACTTTGCAAAACTCTACACATATTTTAATTATCCAAATACTGTATTGTAAAATTTGTATTATTTCCTTTTATGTTTCTCAAGCATTTATATCAAGATTAAAACCTCTGCTCTGTTAAAGACAAAATTCAAACCCTACTTTCTATTTTAGGGAGAGGAAAAGAAACTAAATAACACTTCTCCGTTGTAGGATTTAACAATCCGTGAAACAGAGTATTGGTGGTGAGCAGAAAGCCCTACCAAGTGGCAACTTTAAATAAAATTCTTCCAAATAAAAGAATGTCATTGAGCAACCCCTGAAACACTACGTCGTTTCTTCGTTTGGCCTTCCCGCAATATTTTCTGGCTCATGAGTGGGTATTCGCTGGTTAATATATGTCACAGTACACTAAAATATGTTCACCGTCCTTGAAAACTGCACGCAAAATACTGCAAATGGCAACGCGAGGTGCTAACAGGTAAGGAGAGTTTTAAGGAACGAGGCACAGTACCGCCCCAAGTCCTTGCTAACAAGCATTTGCAAATGCCCAGAGCTCGGGAGCGAAGGGCAAGACTCCGCGAAGTCCAACCGCCGATCCAGAAACACGGCGACCCGCCTACCCTCCAACCAACCCGACTCGGCTCTCCCGCCCGCCCACTGCTTGGCGACCTTACCGCCACCTCCGCGTCTCCTTTTACGCCTTTCACGACAGTTTTGCGGCCGTATTCTAGGGCTCCCGCGCGGAGCGGGTCGGGGTGGCTGCCTGCAGGTCGCCGCTTTGGGGTCAGGGCTCTGGCGGTGGCCGCGGCCTGTGGCCTGGGATGTACCGCGCTGCCGGTGGAGGCAGGGGATCCGCGCCCGCGCCATGGTGAGAGCAGCCTGCCGGGCTTCTGGAGCGCTCCGGGCGAGCCTGACGTTACTGCCCTGGTGCGCCCCGGGGTGGGAGAGCCGCGGAGTGGGAGCACCCCGGGGTGGGAGCGTCGCCGCCTCAGCCCTCTGGGTTTGGGTGTCCCAGGGGGCGCTTTGGCCCCTTCCGGCCTGGGTGTCCCAGGGGGCGCTTTGGCCCCTTCCGGCCTGGTTGTCCCAGGGGGCGCTTTGGCCCCTTCCGGCCTGGGTGTCCCAGGGGGCGCTTTGGCCCCTTCCGGCCTGGGTGTCCCAGGGGGCGCTTTGGCCCCTTCCGGCCTGGGTGTCCCAGGGGGCGCTTTGGCCCCTTCCGGCTTGTGTGTCCCAGGGGGCGCTTTGGCCCCCTTGTCCGCCACCCTGCGGCTCCGGGCACAGAGGCCCTTGGACTCCTGTGAGGAGCTGCCACTGCGTGGGACGGCCATGGGGGATGCCTCCCAGTGCTCCGCCGGCCTTTTGTCCCCCGACGTTGATGTCCACGATTCCCTAATATATCTGGACTTTTGTTAGGAGACCACAGGACAGTTAGACGAGCTTTCCGTGTCACGGTTAGCATTGAAAATGCCTCCTCAGAATTTTACAGGCCCTGTCAGTGAACAGGCTTTCTTGAACAGCCATCTATTTCCAGTGTTCTTGACCTCATGCGCCTGAGGAAAGCCTTTGGCAAAAGGAACAGTAAATAAAGCAAATATTCCTGTTCTCTTCTTCCATAGTTAAAATAATCCCATACTTTTACACATGATCTTAGCCAAAAGGCCAAGAAGTGATAAAATAATCCTATATACTCTTGTAATTGTGTTGGATAGTAAAGGATCACTTGCTGGAATATTGTCACCTTAAAAGTTCTTTCTCCATTTAAGAAACTTGTGATGAGTTTGGTTGGGGAGAATGGGCCTAAAGAAGGGTGGAAATCAGAGAATAAATATTCACTTTTTCCCCTTACCAGGCCAGTACAATGGTAGCAGTTGGACTGACTATTGCTGCTGCAGGATTTGCAGGTTTGTTTATGGTCCGGGGGTGGAAGTGAAGTAGGGTAGTGTGGACTTACTTACCCTATTGTTTTTGCTTTTAGGTCGTTATATGTTGCAAGCTATCAAGCAAATGGAGCCTCAAGTAAAACAAGTTTTCCAAAGTCTACCAAAATCTGTAAGACATACTAAACATTCTTGCTAACTTCCTCTGTGTTTTTAAATTTAGAACATGTTTGAGGATTCTGTTCCTATATTCTCAAGATAACTTATAATGACTGGAAAAGAATGCTGTCTAACCATTTGACAGCTTATATAAAACCACAAGTGCAATGGGAATCCCACGGAACCTAGCATGACACGTTAACCCTTTACCTGTAGTCCTGCCACTGTGTATACGCATTTCCCATCTAGCTCTCTGCTAATGGTCTGGGAAAAGCATCAGAGGATCATCCAAGTAATTGGTTCCTGGACATTGTGGCCATTTGGGGAGTTAACCAGCAAATGGAAGATCTGTTTTCTCTGTAATTCTGCCTTTCAAATAAGTTTCTTTTTAATAGTATACAATCATAGCTTTGAAAAATTTCTCTGCAGATGTTCCACTTTTCATACTGAAAATCTTTCAGTTTAATAATTTTTCCTGACAAATTTCCTCTTTCAGGCCTTCAGTGGTGGCTATTACAGAGGTGGATTTGAACCCAAAATGACAAAACGAGAAGCAGCATTAATCCTAGGTGTAAGGTAATATTTTATTCAATCTATTCTTGAGCTATGAGGAAATGTAACCTTTCCTTGTTTTAGGAATAAATTATTTGGGATTTTGTCCCGGTAAGACAATGTTGTTGGTTCTGCTCATTAGTCTTACTATTCCTTCCTAGCGTTTGGATAGCTAAGATTGAAAGCTCCTTACGAAAAGCCAAGGGAAATGCACTGTACAGTAACACAGTAGGGCTTCCTCATTCATTGGAAGAGGATTACACAGCGCTGTGTTATTCTCTGTAAAGATGACTTTTTCTGTGTTGAAATTCTGCCTTCCTTTCCAAATACTCAAATTTGATTTCTTTTTCTGTTTTATTTGAAAGACAACAAGGAGAGTAAGCATTCTTTCTCTCCTAGGTAAGAAACAGTTTTAAGAATGCCTTACTTGTACATACATAAATAGTTTAATCCTGTGATTCAGAATATGGATTTTCCATAATTGTTTATAGAGATTACTAAACGGCTTTTATTGCATTTACTATTTTCAGTTTTTATTTGGCCTTTATCTACTATTTATGCAGTAGACTGAAGTGATACCTTTTCCATTCCTAATTAGCCCAACTGCCAATAAAGGAAAAATAAGAGATGCACATCGACGAATTATGCTCTTAAACCACCCAGACAAAGGTAAGTAGCCATTAAGCTGTTGCTACACATGCTGTGGAAGGAACTAATTGTAATTTATGGACTAGCTTTGTATCTGATTCTTAACTATTATGTAAGAGAAGCCTAAATATGTATGAGCAATGTCTCCAATGGTGGCTGCTTGTTTTTGCTGTCTGAAAAGAAACTGAATAAAAATTTACAGAATCAATATGTATGAACAATATCTCCCAAACTGGCTCCATGTTTTTGGTGTCTGAAAAAAATAAAACTGAATGAAACATTTATTTACAGAATGAAGAACATGTCTGAATACTGTAATTTTAGCATTTAGATATTAATGTTTTAAGATCTACAGTTGTGGTAAAACTTCTCAGTAATGGCAATCACAAATACTACCACTGTTTTGATACTTTTCTGGAGCTAATAAAATTAAGATATTCTGAATGGGAAATTACATAGTTAAGAGTATATGATATATTATGACATACTTACTAGCAGCCTTAGGCTTCTTGAAAAGATACAGTTCCTTTGGAAAACTTAAAAGACCACAAATTTTTTTGTTTTGTTTGCTTTTTATGGGAGACCTTTCAATAACAAAGAGAGTTTTCACAGTGTGAAAAGGGTTATAACTTTTTGGTATCAGAGTAAAATAAATTTGCTTGCATTACCTACGGGGTTTCTGATTTTTCGGAGTCTCGACTACAGCCCATAAATATGAAGTGTCCTGTTGATGGTTTTAGGGCCACTTTTTGAGGAAAAGTACTGCAATGGCAGATTAAAAGGGAAACAACCATAAATGACATTGTGAAGGGACAGCTGATAGTAGAAAAAGGAAAATGAGAAGCAAAAAAGATAAAAAAGCAAATTGAGGGGCCCAGCATGATGGCTCAGTGACTCAATCCTCGCCTTGCATGTGCCAGGATCCCATGAGAGCACTGGCTCATGTCCTGGCTGCTCCACTTTCCATCCAGCTCCCTGCTTATCACCTGGAAAGCAGTTGAGGACAGCCCAAAGCCTTGGGACCCAGCACCCACATGGGAGACCTGGAAGTGACTCCTGGATCCTGTCTTCAGATCAGCTGAGCTCCAGCTATTATGGTCACTTGGAGGAGTGAACCAGTGGTTAAAAGATTTTTGTATCTCCCCTTCTCTCTGTAAATCTGCCTTTTCAAGAAAAATAAACCAAATTGAAGTCTTTCCCAACACAGAACCTCACGGTTTTACAGTAAGAGTACAATAAATCAATCAGCACTTGAGATTTGTCATGAATACGCCGACTTTCCCTGTCATCTAAACACATCGTGGGGGGAGGCATTTTAACTCATTTTACAGTGATTGTTATTAGCATCCAGTTACAGTGTAATAATTTCACTTCCAAAAGACATTTTTTAAGATTTATTTTTATTGGAAAAGCAGATTTACAGAGAGGAGGAGATAACAAAGATATTATATCCACTGCTTCCCTCCCCAAGTGGCCCACAATGGTCAGAGCTGAGCTGATCTGATCAGAAACTAACAGCCAGGAACTCTCCTGGGGCTCCCACGCAGCTGCAGAGTCCCAAGGCTTTGGGCCGTGCTGTACTTTGAAGCCATAAGCAGGGAGGGAGATGGATGGAAGTAGAGCAGCCAAGATATGAACCAGCACCCGTAATGAATCCTGACGTGTGCAAGGCGAGGATTAAGCCATTGAGCAATGGTGCCGAGCCCAATGTTGGGATGTTGAGAGTAGCTTTTACTAAGCAGCAATTGGTAATACATATTATAACTATTGTTTTTTTCCTGCAGGAGGATCTCCTTATATCGCAGCCAAAATCAATGAAGCTAAAGATTTACTAGAAGGTCAAGCTAAAAAATGAAGTAAACATGAATTTTCAGTTCACATTAGTGTGTATGATCAGCACTTTTTTATAATAAAACAACTCAAGAGCTAATTTTTTTTTTTAAGTCAGAGCTAATTTTTTAAAATGATATAGAAAAACCTGAATGAACCCTTGGTATGATTTTCTGGTTTAAATGTGAAACTTTTATATCACACTTTAGCTGAATATTCAGTAAATGACATATTCACATTTGGGTAGAAATCTTGTTCGTTATTCATTTAGCAAATAATTCAGTACCTGTATGTACTGTTAAGGGTAGGTCTTGACTCAGGAGACCCCCACCCCAGTCAAATGGAAGGTTAATAAAGCTGTAATTACCCATTCAATCTAATGGTGGAATTAACACAAAATAATAAAGCAGACCCTCTTGCAACTAGTCCCAGCTGGGAGACTGACTTAATTCCAGCCTCCTGGCAATTGCAGGCATTTCTGAAGTGAGTCAGATGCGATCTGCCACATAAGTCAATCATTAAAAAATTGATATACCAATAAATTTTACATCTGAAAGCAAATGACTGTTGCTCTAAGAAAATATAGGTAGATCTTAAGAAAACAGTAAAAGTATGTGATGCCCCAATGAAAGTATTTATTATACATAGCTAAGATAAATGACACTACCTACCATCTAACCTTGGAGTTTAGATGTAATCACTAACAAAGGGACTCGATACAAATAATTATATTGAAAGCTGGAAAGTATGTAGGAGCATTTTAAAGTAAAGGTAAATCTCTTGTTCTTCCTGTGTACAAAATCTTGATGACATTAGAATTTGAGTCTGAAATGTTTGCACTTCCTACTCTCAAGGGCAAAGGGGCATAAAGCTACACATGATTCTTTATACTTGAGTACTATCTAAAGTTACTGTGAACACTGAATTAGCATATAATGAATCACTGTTCATAGAGGAAATAGAAGGTTCTTCTGTGTGCATCCGAATGGGCACAGGCTCATGACATGCCGCATCCACTTCCCAACTTGAGGTGACTAGAATTCCATTTTTCTAAAAGGGTGATATAATGCTCACAGGTAATCACAGGTAAACAGAACACTTCCTAAGTTTGCTTTTGCATGTTCAATGTGGACAGGATACCATTTAAGACAGCTGTTACAGCAAAAATGGAAACTGCTTGAAAATAATGCTTAGCAGAGTACATTTGTCTTTTTGGCAACCACCCCTCCCTCACCAGGCTTGCCTTTCAAGTAGGAGAAATCAGTATCGTACTGAAGGCTCTAGATCATACTAACTGGTACATTCATGAGCCACAAAGTGACTTTTCCTTAGAAATACTTTATCTGCAATGACATTCACTAAATCAAGGTACTAAAATTGTGCTGGGCATTTCCCAAGCATCTCAAACAGATGTACATTTTACATATAAACAAAGTTCAATGAAATTGAAGGCTGTTCCTTCTGGGATACAAAGTTCCAGTTAGACATCTATAGGATGATACTTATTAGGTATTCAAAGGGGCTATAATGATGTGGTCCTGGAGAGGCTGGCATAGCAGGTCAGGCTAATCCTACACCTTCAAGTGCAGGAATACCTTATAGGTGCTTCCCCAGCTCTATGCTTCTGACCTGGAATAGCAATGGAAGACTAACAAATCCCTGGAATCTTACACCCATGAGAAACAAATTCAGGTTGTTGGATTTGGATCAGCTCAGCTACAACTGCTATACCCATTTGGAAAACAAACCAGTGCATGGAAAATCTGCTTTTCCGATACACAAGGAGAGATGGGGGTGTGGGGGCTTGCCCAATAGCCTACAGGATGGAGTCCGTTGGCTTGCATATGCCAGGATCCCATACAGGTTCCCCTGTGTATCCTAGCTTTTCCACTTTCCTTCCAGCTCCCTCCTTAAGGCCTGGAAAAGCAGTAGAGGGCAGCACAAAGCCTTGGGACCCTGCAGCTGCATGGGAGACCCAGAAGCTGGCTCCTTTGCTTTGGTTCTGCTCAGCTCTGGCTGTTGAAGCCACCTGGGGAGCATGCCAGCACCTCTTTGTGGATTTGACTTTCCAATAAACAACTGTTTGAGTGTGTGTGTGTGTGTGTGTGTTCCTGGAAGTAGTTTTAAGTAAATCCTAGTATTTTATATATTATATATCTATTGTTTTTATCCAGAGGTAGAACGTTTATATAACCATATTGTGTACATGTCATGTTATTTATATAATAGTATTTAAATGCAGCATTTAAATATAAGAAGTCTAGTTATTCAGACCAATATTACAGAAGACTCAATTCAAGGAGTATGTAAAACTTTGTATGAGAACAGGTAAGCTGGCATCTGTGTATTTAGTTCTGGTTATCTGGGTTTATCTGTCATCATAATTTGTGGTAAATTACAAGTCAGCTAAAAAGAAAATCACTGAAAATTGGGGCAAATTCACTGCATTATACAAAGTAACCCCCTAAACATCCTATGCGACCATGAAAAAAATTTCACACTGGAAATCAATGTACTAAGGAAAATCCTAACTATTTAAAAATAAAATCCCCTCCAGCAAAATGCTTGAAGGATTTTGCAGCTTTACCACTGAAAATTGTTTCAAACATGAAGATGTGTACAGCATCTTTCTCTTGGACAGTGATCTGCAAAAAAAGGATTTGTAACTCAAGATGGAAATAGCAGATAAAAATTGAGTGTGAATGACACAACTCAATTCCAATGAAAATATAAATCAGCTCAAGAATTTCCAACAGTACAAAACTAAATTTGAGATCAATTAAAAAAAAAAAAAACTTTAAAAATACTCCAGTGGTTTATGAGGCACCATTTATCCCAGAAAACTTAAATGACTTAACTTTGCCTTAATCTTGGAGTGCTGTGCACTCCAAAGACAAGTTTTCCCAGAGCCATCTGTTGACCTGATAAGAGGATATATGAAGACTCTCCTAACCTGTTATTTTCGTTTGTTTTTAAAGATTTTATTGGAAACCCAGAAATACAGACAGCAAATATGGAAAGATTTTTGGTTCACTGGTTTACTCCCAAAGTGGCCGCAACGGCTGGATTGCTAAGCTGGTATACAGCCAGGAGTTTCTTTCAGGTCTCCAACATAGGTGCAGGGTCCTAAGGTTTTGGGGCACCCTCAACTGTTTTTCCAGGCCTCAGCAGGGAGATGGACAATAAGTGGAGCAGCCAGAACACAAATCAAAATTGGCACACATATAGGATCCTGCTGCATGCAAAGTGAGGACTTTGCCACTGGGCTATCACCAAGCCCTAACCTGTCAACTTTTATTCCTGTAGAAAGTCCAGTATTAAGGTACTTTTAAAAGATTTATTTCTATTGCAAACTCAGTTATACAGAGGAGGAGTGACAGGAAGATCTTCCATCTGATGATTCATTCCAACTGAGAGCAACAGTTTGTGCTGGGCTGATCCAAAGCCAGGTGCCAGGAACTTCCTCCAGGTCTCCCAAACAGGTGCAGGGTCCCAAGGTTTTAGGCAGTCCTCAATTGCTTTCCCAGGCTACAAGCAGGGAGGGGAAGTGGACTCAACGAGACTAGAACACCTTATGCCACTAGGACATTTGCCGGATCCAGTGTTAAGGTATTTCAAGAATGTATTATTTGCTGCCACCTTAAAGGTTTCAATTCCTTGCAATTTGCTTTACAACCTGAAAACAGCAAGGATGTAAAGATGAACCTCAAATGGCTTCAGCGTAAGCTCCATGGGAGACTTAAGCGTAAATAACTTATCTATAAAGACTATTGGATGGTACTTTTAATGAAATATGGTCTCCAGCCTAGAAAGTTGTAAGAAGCTTTATAATTTTATCCTTTAAGGAATATACAAAAAATACACCAGAAAACAAGCACAATTAGACAAATTCAGGAAGCCATTACTGGTGCTGGTGTAGTACCTTAACAGGCTAATTTTCCACCTGTGAACTCCGGACATCCCATATGGGAGCCAGTATGTGTCTCCACTTTCCTGCTTATGGAAGGAGCCTGCTTCCACAGGGAAGATCTGCTAGAAGCTAGGAGAGCCATTGAGGGAGTAAGTCTAAATCTCTCTGTAACTTCCAAGTTATCAAGTAAGATCAGTAAGTCTTTATATTGTAAAAAGCATTATTATTTATTGTATAGTTTCCTGAGAAAAATCAAAAAGATATTATCCTGGTTTTGTTTGGGCTTCCCCTGGACTGGATTTAGTATAGATGGAAATGGTTGGGATGGATACAACCCAAACTTTTCAACTGAATACTCACCCCATGAGAACATTATGCCATTTATTTGGTGGTTCCCCAACATCTAAATAGAACTAAATTCCAATTATGTGAATACTGCAAAAAAGTTTCAAAATATTTACTAGCTCCACACCCTCTAATTGGATGAAACTGAAATCATAAAAGATACCACAACATTAACTCCCAGTTCTGTACTTACAGTTGACCATTTTTAACCAACAAATGTGGGAATTCTTGTTGTTCAATTTGATTATCCTATTTTCGAATGCACTTTTATTTATTTGAAAGGCAGAGTAGAGAGGGAGAAAATCAGTCTTCACTCTCTCCAAGGCCAAGTCAAAGTTTCCAAGTGGGAGCAAGAGAGGGTCCTGAGCACAAGTACCATTCTTCACTGCTTTCCCAGATGCAGTCCAAGGAACAGGACAGGAAGTATAGCAGAGAGGATGCCCAGCATGCCACACAGGCCATAGCTTAGACCACATGTGCCCCAGTAATGGCCCAATTCCAACCAGCTGTACAGATCAGTTTAAAAACTGACTGGAGCACACTGCAGCTGCTTTCATAGTTCCTGAAAAAAACTTATACTTTCAGACTGACAAATGGATTCTGAGCTAACATTCATCAGAGCATACACCAGGATCCCATGAGCGTCAGTTCTGTGTCCCAGCTGCTCCACTTTCACTTCCCTTTCAGATCCCTGCTGGTGGCCTGGGAAAGCAGTCGAAGATAGGCTTTGGGACTCTGCACTCATATGGAGGAACTGGAAGCTACTCCTACCTCCTGGCCCCAGATCAGCTCAGCTCTGACCATTGAGGCCACTTGGGAATGAATAGTAGAAGAAACATCTTTGTCACTCCTTCATTCTGTAAATCTGACTTTCCCATCAAAATAAATAAATCTATATTTAAAAAATTCCAAATTGGGTCCCGGCACAATAACGTAGTGGGTAAAGTCCTAGCCTTGCATGTGCCAGGATCCCATTTGGGCGCAGGTTCTAATCCCAGTGGCCCCGCTTCCCATCCAGTTCCTTGCTTGTGGCCTAGGAAGGCAGTCGGGGCCAGCCAAAAGCCTTGGGACCCTGCAGCCATATGGGAGACCTGGAAGAGCTCCTGGCTCCTGACTTCAGATTGGCTCAGCTCCAGCCATTGAGGCTGCTTGGGAGTGAACCATCGGACAGAAGATATTCCTGTCTCTCTTCCTCTCTGTATATCTGCCTTTCCAAGAAAAATAAATCTTAAAAAAATGTTCCAAGTGCAGTGTTTGCAAAATTATACATGAAATGCTTATAAAAGCTATATAGGACCCAAACCCTAACATAAAATGAGACTTTATTCTGCCTTTTTTTGAAATCTGCCAAACCCATAAATTCAGCTAAAATCTTTACTTAAGGGTCTAAAAAAAAACCCAGGCATAAATCTTTTTCATTCACAATAAATTGCTATCTGACAAAGAGCATGTATATAATACCTCAAGTTTTACCTTGACCTGTCCTTAGTTTGAAGCTTGTTGTAGGTACAGCATGTGAGAACAGGAACCAGTTTCTTTGAATCTCACATTGTAAATCTATTTTCAAGAACAGTTATTCCCATTAGCTAGCTCTACACTACAGAGATTTTCAAAGCACCAGAATGGCAAACAGATAATAAAATAATAAACAGATACAAAAATAATCTGTAGCTTTAGCAAAGATAGAGCTCTTGCTCCCTGCTCTCATATTTCCCTATTTTTCACTCCTTCTTACCTACAAGTACTATTCTTTAACCTTTTGTAAACATTCCTAGTACATTTTCCACCAATGTTACCAGATGTAACACTACAGAACAATTACAGAATAAACAAAGGAGATGTGTTCAGGAAAAGCCAACTTTATGTCCCTTTCTAAATTGTTACTTCTTGGCTCAGTTTAAGTTCTGTATTTGATTTCTCACAGACACAAGCAGCATTTGATAAGCACATCTGAGAATATCATTTTTGAGCCTTTGTTTTGTGTATACTTTTAAATTCTTCCACAGCAACAGCTCATCTCAATACGACAACAGGCCAAAGTATGGACCCCCTCACTATTTGAGTATGGAAAACACCAGAGACAAATAACCTCTGGAAAGCGGGCTTATGCATGACAATTTAAAAACATTTTTTTAACTCTAGAACAAATGGTTTAATATCAAAACAAGCTAAGCTGTCCATCTCTGAAGCCTCCTCGTACTTCAGGATCTGAACATATGTTTTATCGGGCTACTTCACATAATTTTTTAACTCATATTTTTAAAAGAGTAAAGATATCGGTGGTAATAATTTATAAAATGAAATCTTAGTCACTATTATCATTTATTAATTGATTACTACTATTCTGAATGACTAAAATTTTAAGATAATTTTCTTGCTTTCCCACTTACATAACTAACCTTTATGGAAAATTATTTTAGGGCACTCATTATTCGACATGTAAAAAAATAAAATGACTTCTCATATCTTATAAAGTCACCCAATTACATAATTAAACTGACCAAATAGCCAAAAATGTGCTTTCTAGTTGATTACAAAAACATTCGAGTATTTTAAAATTGAGGATATGAAATTATGTGATTATTTTCACAGAAAAGTGCAGCAACATCATTCACTGTTAAATTCTTAGCTATTCATGAAGGATTATAGAAAGTTCCAGAAGAATGCATTTACGTTCAAAGATAATTTAACTTCTAGAAGTATAGTATGAGACAGGGTCATATGTAAACAGACCTGGTACCCAGAATTAATGTTTAATTTCTGAGTTAAAATGCCTTAACATTTTTATGCACACAGCAAGTTAGCACAAATTATGCACATAAAAAAATCTTTCGTGGATAGCAGTGTCAATTCTTCACTTTTCGTACTTCCAATCGAGCTGCCTGCGAATACCTGGGAAAAGCAGTATTTGGAGCCCTGCAATCCAAATGTGAGACCCAGATGAGGCCTCTGGCTTCATCCTGATCACTGTGGCCATTCAGGAAGTGAACCAGTAAAATGAAGATCCTATCTCTTTGTAACTTTCAAAATACATACATCATCTTAAAAAAAAAAACTTAAGATTATCTCACGTAATGCTTCATTTATACTATGGCCATTTATCACACAACTGTTACTGAAAATTTCATGGTTAAGTCTTTATTTTCATAACTTTCAGTCCCAAAAGATTTGCTTTTTAAATCATTATTCTAAGAACCTTTAAAATTACTTCCTTGAAAAATCAATAGGTACGATTTTTGTATATCCCTTATTTTAAAAACGTTTTGAAATCTAAAATATTTCATGAAAGAAAAATTAAAATGCTTATCTTAGAAAAGTTGCTTGAAATTAGTTTTGCTACTTTTTTCATAACAAAGTATACTATCAGTTCCCTAAGCCGCCAACTTCTTAAAACCTAAATCAAGTGTTGAAATTCAAGTGTATTCATTACAATATGGCTAAATGGCCAGCTGATACTTTTATTGCTACTTATGAGCAAGAATGCTTTTTAAAAGCGGTCAACTGACACTACTCTAGGGTTGTAAGTAGCTAACTACTTTTTCAACAACTGGTGTATAAAGTAGAAAGTTAAAAATCAGCAATGGAAGATCAAATTTTATTTACTACCTGCATACAAAAACATATTGCACATCAAACAACCAAAATCAAAAACCGAAAAACAAAAACAAAACAAAAAAAAAAAAAAAAAGAGGAGGGTTCGGAGGGGAGAGAGGTTCTACTGCGCCTAACATGTAATTTGTACAGATAACTCTTCTGGAAAGTGATCTTTTCAGTAGTTCAGGTTAGGTGTGAATGAACATGACTCATTCAACTTAGTGTCTCTTTTTAAAGTAAAGCTATGTTTGATTTTTAAATACTGTACACTTTAATAAATAAACCAAACAAAGCCTCAATGTAGAACAGTCACTGCCAATATCACCCAGTGTCCCTGCAGATGAGTTTAACAATTGTATTCCAGTGGTCTGCAGATTTTTTCTTCTACATACAGCATTTAAAAATACATTAAAACAGACCAGTTTCCAGACTAAACTAATGAAGATATTACAATTCAGTGCAAAATATTTTAGACTGCATTTCATTCTAAGTTTCCTCAGGTGAAGAAGTGGTTGCATATTATTAAAAATGTAACAAAAGCAGCTAACGCTTTCATAGAGAATATTACCTTAGGGATCCCACCCCACCCACCTCCCCCATCTCTGCCATATGTTGAAAACAAAATAACATTTCCTATAGCCAGCAACTTTTTTTAATGTTACATATACTATTCTCAAGGCACATCTGATGATAGATTTTATAACACAGTAGGTGTCAAAGTATGTTTAACATATGATTTCTTCAGGATCCCTCCCCTTTCTGAATTCCAAATGGAGGAACTGAAAGTGCGATGTAAAGACTGGCGATCCATATTCTATCTTTGGCAAGCTTGTACAAGCACTATTGTAAATGTAATGTAAAAGAACTGTAAACTAGGAACTTCTTCAGTTTATGAAACACCATTCAGGACTGCTGCTTCTTGAGTGTTTTCTTCTTTTAAGGAATTAATCTTTTCTTCTCCTGGAGTACGCTGTAGCTTAGGAATTTCATCGCCAGAAGCACTAGTTGGGCCATTTATTGCCTTTTCTGAAGGACCGTGCTCTTCAATCACATCTTTTGCCTGCCAAAGGGAGACAGCTTTTCAACTTCTTTATATTAAAAAAAATAAAATCTATAGCTGAGGAAGAAAATAACTACATAAACATTAATTCACTTATTTTAAAATTGCAGCTTAAATGTCACAGTAGATCCAAGAATTAAAATGTTTATGAAATTCAAATATCAACATATACCATTCTACTTTTCAATTCCATTATACCTATTAACTTGGCAGTGCTCAAACCACTGAAACCATCAATACTGTTAATAATGTTTTAATGAAACCTATGTTTAAAAAAAAATTGAAAAGCTCGTCATTTTAAAGTGTTAATGCCCAAAGCTAAGCAATGGCTACTCACCTTTTCTGGAAACTCATTATCAAATTTTAAAAGGTCCATCTCCATTATTGCGAATAGGTACACAACCTACTCCTCCCCCAAATTAAGCAACAGGCTCTCTGCACAAAGTTTCTGGATAGACTGAGGTTTATCAATGCTATTTAAAGCTCTAACTGAAAAGTATTTCAGGCTCAAGCATGCATGCTCTGTTACCAGGGGCCAAGAATAAAACTGAATTGTCTTTAATTACTTCTCTACTTGGGGAAACAGATGACCACACAATTAGAATTGGAAAAAAAAAAATCTAAACCATAACAAAAATAAAAAAGAAACCCTACAGGTTAAATTCTCCTTACCATTTCTTTCTTGTTTTTAGCCAAAGTTTCCCTTGGGAGGTTTCTTTGTCTGCTCTGAGACTCAGCTCTAGAAATATAATCTGCAACTGTGACTGTTAAAGATGAGAAAAAAATTACAGGAGTTGAAAAATTTTCTAAAGCTTATTTATGGATAAAGAGTAATTTCACTATTAAATAATGTAATGGTGGGCCACCCAAATTCAGTATTTATTTTCTTAAGCTGGGCACCACCTCCAACCAAAAGCAAATCTTGCAAAAATGTATTTAGCACTAAACAAACTTTTAAACTCTCAGAGATTGAGGAAGTCTGGATTAAAAATCCTCATTCCCAAAACTCCAGCTATTTCTGTGTGGTTAAGAGTAAAAGCCATGGGACAAGTCTGAGGTAGGAAGCCACAACCAAGAACAGGAAAGTATGGATGCAGTGTTCTAGGCTGAAGACAATGCTTGCTACACTGGGGCAAATAACATGTATGTAAAATGTCATTAAAAGGGAGCTCAAATGTTTTCCTTTATTTTTGAAACAAAAAAAAAATTAAGCTTCAATGTGACATTTTGCTTCCTTTTTAACATTTCACACTAGAATCCATTTTGATAAAATAATAAACTACAAGTAAAATAAGAATAAGACCACTACCCATTCTAAAAGTAGACATTGGTAAGGATTGATCCAGGGAGAGAATGAATTCTGTAACCACCCCTACTCCTACACCAACCCCCACTGCTACTTTCCCTATCGAGTGTGCAAGATACACCAGTGCAGAGTAATGGTGAATTTGGGTAAAGGTTAATCCAAACTAACACCACACTGCCAATCGCAGCACAAGTCAGGTCTATTCAATATGTATATATACTGGCCTCACTTTATGCCTTACTTCTTTCAAATTTTGTATAACAAACTGAGTAAGGAAAGCCTGGATGGATGAAAATATAGTATATATTTGAAAACCTGGGTGTAAAATACTTATGCAAGAGCTCAAATTTTAATTTGGAACCACATGGTCCATCTGGTTCAAATTATGCCACAAGGCATCACTTTGATTTCATATCACGCAAAAACAACTTTAACATTTTCCTCATTTTTATCTTAAAGCGTATTGTTGAGTCTAAGACTTCCTTTCTTACTCTGAATAAGAAATTCAACCTGCTCATTTTGAAGCATTTTAATTTTGTTTAAGTTCACTGCTGCCACTAACAGTCTGTAGTACTCAGGGTGGAGATGTTGTAATTCACTTCACTACTACTTCCACCTCATGGTGGAAAAATTATTCCCAACCTTGCATAGTAGCAAAATAAAATTGAACTGTTTTCAGTTTAAGCCTCAGCGACGTCCGGAAAAATCTAAATTACTTGGAAACCGTGCTATATACAAACATGCTAAATTTAAATACATCTTGCAATGTTTTTCAGATGCTTTTGCTGTGCACATACACAGTGTAATATGATTTGATATACACACCAATCAAAAAGGACTTAGTGGAATACTCCCTTCCCAAATATAGGGGAAGACAAGAAACAATTAATTTTAAAAACTTATAGTCATTCTGTATAAAAACTTCTTAAAGTTCAATAAATATTGATACATTTGACAGAAGAATTCAGGCAACCTAAATCTACAATTTGTACTCTAGAATTTTTTATAAGGGTCTGGATTTAATGAACTGCATATATAAATGCACTATAATATTCTAAGGATAGCAAAGAATATGCAATACTTAATTTACAATGAGAACAAGAAGAAATTTTAAGCAAATAAATGATATCATTACTTTAGAGTGCTATTAAGAATAAATTACTGAAAATGCTTCCGTTGAGCAGGGAGTAAAGAGAAGCTAATTTTATGTTCATTTTATCCACCCTACCTTGCTTACCAACTGTAGGGAAACAGGAAACCAGCAAATTTAATGTGGAAAGAACTGCAGAAAACCCAGAGTATAAAAGGAATGAAGGCAGAAAAGGACACAAATTATTGTCAATTATTCCAAAATGCAAATTATGCATTTCAGTTAATACACAGAGAAATTGGTGCCTCTTCTGCAACAAACCCCATTATTTTATGCCTTTTAGGTCTGCTACTTTAGCAATAAACACTTCTCATTAGGTTAACTCATTGTATTCCATTGTGCTATATATGAAAGATAAAAATCTAGCAAGAAATGTTATTTATGATAACTCTGAAATGAGTATTATGCCACTGAAATAGACACAAAACATAATCTTGGAACTTAATGTGTTAATTATTTTATTCAATATTAAGCCCAGGCTGATATCCTGAAATTTCCTATTTATAACTTGAGGCCAAATATTGCATTCGGTGAATACCCATGATGACTACAACTAAAGTGTATTTCTAACACCGAAGGAAAAAAGAGGGAAAAAATTTATGCATGCTAATTTTGGACATGTTTAATTGCTCTTAAAATTCCCACCTACTTTTACAGGAACTTTCAAGCATGGAACCAAATACCTTTGAACTAGCTTTTCTAAATATTCTTACAACCACCAATGTTAAAATGCTAAAGATGCTAGAATTTACATCCTTAATTTGGGAAAAATGTATGAATGAATTTATTATGGAAATAATGCAAAAATTGATTAGTTTGAAAGGGGTTTATTTCTGGTGCACACACATTTCTTCACTGTGAATAGACGTGATACTCTACAAACAGGAAATGAAATTATATTTAAAATAACAAACACCAATAAGCAAGTCTTTGAAATTATTCTAAACTATGACATAAAATGACATTCTAAAATTAAATATCATAAGTTGAATAGTTAGTAGGTGAAAGAAAAAAGGCAACACACTACAATACAACAAAAATACAACATGCACCCCTCTTAAGACAAAAATATATTTTCTCTTTTATAGTTTTTGCTTCTTTGCTTCAACACTGGGTATTACAAATCCCACAAAAATGAGGTGCTGAATCCAGATATAGTAAGCAGGCACCATGCAAAAGCTGCCCAGTTTTTGCCAATCAACCTCAATGACACAATTTACAACACAGCCCCTGGGATGGCAGGCCTCATCTCAAGAATCTGCCAAGTGAACAAAATAATAATGGTCTTCTCAACAGTATTTCCATGTAAAACATTTAGACACATTAGATCAATCGAACAGGTTACTAAAATATCTACAGTATGAAGGAAGAATGCACTTTAAAAATAGTAGTCTTATTAGTTGAACAATGCAATGCAAGTTTTCAATGTATATGCACAGGTGTAAACATAAGTATACTATAATTAGAATGCAGACACATGACATTTTTTTCATGCTTGACTTTAAGTTGTCAGCAAGTCCACTCCAGTTACCTGGCTGTCTATCTTCTGCCTGACCCCTGAAACGACGCCTGCGGCTACGATTGCGTCGCTGGGGTTTTTTTTCACTATCATCTGCAATTGCAAAGTTTACCATGAACTATTCTGACAAAATAAACACACAAACAAGAAAATTTCTTCCTTTCAAATATCGCAAAGAAAGTTGTATTTATATACCAAAGAAAACATTGCTTATTAAGATACACAATTTTGTAGCTTTAAGCATTTATAATAAATTGTAACTATCATTTGAAATTGACAGTTTTACCTCAAAGTGAAGTCTCATACTTAATTTAAATCCTTCAAGAATAAAGCTTTCCTTAATGGACTAATTTTACCCCAAGCAGTAATGTCAAAATTAATGTTCACTCTTAATACATGTGTATGTATATACATATTATATATATTATACACACACTTGTATGCAAGTATTTTCATTAATGTCATATGAAAGTAATTTGAAAGAGGCAAAGTGAAAACTCAAATTTTATTCTGAGAACTAAGTACTGTGTGCAGTAGGGATATTTGTGCTTAATTAATGGTATCAAGGGGTACTTTAAAAAACACCACTTCAAATATTATAACAGTAATCTGACATTTGAGACACACATTTGAGACAGACAAAAGCTATCTACCTTCTTTAAACACTACAAAATTTACCAACTGCATACTTCTTAGGAAAATGCTTTATACATGAACAAAATCCTTATGTATTTTTCCCTAAATGCTTACATACCTAGCCCATTTTCATTAACTGAAGCTGTATCAGATTCAGTCATTCCATCCATCAGAACAGCATCTTCATCAGTCCTTCGTCTACGAGACCGCCTACGACGGTTAGTACTGTGATGAGATTCGCTGGCATCAGTGTCTGCAGTCTGATCTGATTCTGTATTATCAAGTAAGCTGTATGGATTGCTGTCTGGATCTTTGAGCACTATATTCATGTCAGAGGCAAGAAATATTTGTTTAAGAGGGCTGAAGTCATGAAAGCTTTGATTTAAATTGAATTCTATTAATAAATGGTAAATAAACTCCAACTTTCCCCGATAAAAATATACTGCCATCAAAATTTTCTGTATCACTATTTCATCTAGAAAACAGATTAAATATGAAAAATTTTACATGGTGATGATGAATTACCAAGCAGAATATGAACAGACACCTACATTCCAAAACATTTGCTCTGACATGTTGTAAAAACATACAGTTGTTTCTCTGACTTCGTGGGTTCTGCAGATTCAACCAACGCTGAGCATGTACAGATCCTGTTGCCTTCAATGCACGATACATTTCACTTATTCAGCGTGTACATTGGATGGGTACTAAACTGCATTGAGTACATCTAGAATATGGTCTCAGCTTGAGGGCACTATGCCCCTGAAGCCAATTCCCTATAGATTCTGAAGGACAAATGTATATGGAATAGTGTTTTATGCTATTTCTGACAGTCATGTTTCAAGGTAATCCTACACATAACCTAGAGAAATAAAAGGAAATAAATATTCAACTAATGTGAATTATTTCAAAGACCTTTTACCCTCTTTACTGACTCTTACAGGACTGCTGCTTCATACCAATATTATTAATCATGTCCAAATAATACCCAACACCTGCACTCTGTGACATAACGGAAATCTGTAACATCAAAACAACTCGTCATAAACCAGCAAACTGAAGTAACTTTGAAATTCTAATTTTGATTATGAAAACAAATGTCAAAATGAAAGTTGGCTAGTACTCCATCTCAAAAAAAAAAAAAAAAGAAAAAAGAAGAGTGAAGGTAGGGCAGGATGAGGTGAAGGTGCAAAAGAAGTTTTAAGACAGAATTTTTAAGAAAAAGACCCATCTTACCTAAGTGCATTTATTGCCTCCAACAATCAAATTATAGAAGAAATTCACCTAAATCACAATTTTTTCCTTTCTAAGTTTCCTTTGGTACAGCTAGCAAGCTAGCATCTTTGCAAAACACACTAATCATATCCATTAATAATGAATACTAATTAAGTTACATTTATTTTACAATTAGCATACTACAATTTTATAAACCTCACTAACAACGCAAACAGTTCTAAAATATAAAAACTATTTCCACAGCCTATAAACTAAACTTTGGACTCAAAGAATTATTATTGTGGAACTTGAGAATGCCTAAAATATAAAAGCTCACCTAAATTTTATGCTGATTTGTATTAATTTTTCTAAAAAGAAAAGCACACTTGGCATATACTAAATTACATGTATCCTGTATAATGCTTAAATAATACATAAACTATACTGAATATAACATTGTTTCAAGAAAAAACTGACAAAGGGGTATGATAAATTTGTATATTTGATATTAGCCACTCCATATATCCCTGCCAAATTTCTCACCCCCCAACCATCAAGCTAAGAACATTCTGACAACACTTATAATATTGCCTAAAATATTAAAAATATTCAAAAAGAAAGTTCCTTCTGTAACTCAAACCATTTGTCATCCAAACACTCTTCTCGACCATTCAATTCCTTACAATAAAAAGGTGTTGAAAAGCTGACTCCGCCATTTTTCCCTATTTACACATGTAGTACATAGTACAGCAAAGAACGCTAAATTCACTAAATTTTCAATTTTATGTATAGAAATATACACATTTAGATTTCTCTGTGTTTTAGGATTCTTTGTGAATGAATGACTGGGGAATAAAAATACATAACTCTTCTGAGTTCAAGAGAAAACAGAAACAAAAATTTTGTATATTACACAACACTTCCCCAACTGAAGGAATAAACACCTGACCCTCAAGACAACCAGGTAAACTGAAGCTCTGAGCTGAATATTCTAAGTGCACCTTCACTGAAAAACACTCCAGTTTTTCCTTACACAGAGAGCTTTATAGTATGGTCCACTGTTTTCAATAGGACAGTGAATGGAAAGAGAAATTTCCAAGAATGGGTGGCTCTGGGAAATGAATTAACTTTTGTAAGGTTATAGTGTTTACAAGGCATGGATGCTGACATAGTATATAAAAGACTACCAGAACTGATGGAGGATTTGCCACCACGTGGTCCACCACGACCTCGACCCCCTGAAACACTTCTGCCTCTTCCTCCTGGGCGTCTCCTGCTGTCACGCTGATGTCGGTTCTCTCGATCATCCTCCCCTGCCAATGACCAATCACTCAGCTCGTCTTTACGTTCAGATTCTGTTTCAGAGGGGTTAGACAGCTCAGAATTTGTACCTTGGGAAAGAAGAGACATAAGCAAATGATACTCATACCTTTTTTAAGTTTCAAATTTTAAATTATTTTCTGCAAATTATTCTTTTAATTACCATTACTGACTGGTTGCTTCTCTGAAGAATAAATAAAAAATTAAGTTCACAAAAATGAAATGTATTAACCTAAAATTTCACTTATCTATTGCCAGGGAAGGTTAAAATTTTTCTGATATACAGGAACCAATAGCAGAACAATTGTAGAAAACACACAGCACATTCAATTTAAGTTATTAAAATTCACATAATGTAGAAAGATTATTAGTCATTTTCTTCACAATTCTAGGTTTATAACAATCTAAATTTGTAATAAAATGCAGTCACTACCCAAATATTGAAAAAAAATTCATCCTTAAAAAAAACCAACTGGAGTGGCAAGATTGACAGCGATTCATAACTGTGGCAATACCAAAACCACTTGGGCAAGAACCTCAGAGCATGCCCTACATCCGGGACCTGGGATGGGTGGGAAACTGGATGGGCCTTCTCTCTTAAACCCCCCTTTAAACATGAAGGTAACAATATGGAAAACATACTAGTATTATCCACTTTCCTGTAGCCCTTGAACCTTCTTACCCTAATTAACTATGTAAAGAATGTCAAAATAAATCTTATTTAAAAAAAAAAAACCAATTAACTTACTCATACGGTAATCCTACAATGACTTCTCCGAATTTAAAATGTATGTTTTTCCCCCACATTTTGACATTCCCCAATCAGTACTTTTCTAATTGATGGTGTTATAAACTGGACGGTTTCATATTTTCCTACTGTCTCAAATTAGAAAAACGTAACATCTGAAATTATTGAACTAATTTTAAAAAGTGTCGAAACGATCAAGTATTATCTGACAATAGGATCAAAGCTATAACCAGTGAAAGTGAGCAACATGTGCAAGTTTACAGAGCATTTCTAATATTCCAACAATTTGAGACTTTTTGAAAACCTAGCCACTGCAAAGATTTCCTCATCGTTAGTGTCTAGCTGTCAGATACACATGACTCAATCACGCTCATAACCTTCCCATTCTGTCTAGGAGGCCACTTTCCTCTTATCTATACATCTCTCTCCTTCAGAATTCAAATAAAGCAAACTGGAACTAGACTTCTCCCCTTCTCTTTTGCTCTTAAAAAGCTCTGTGTTTCTACTATAGTGTTACAGGTTTTCTACTCTTTTAAGTTAACTGAAAACTGGTCTACAATAAAGGTAGAAAAAAATCATCTTTAGTCAGCAAAGTGTTAATTTGCTCTTATATGAATATACTGTAAAATTAAAGTTCACTTGAATAAACTCACAAATAAGAGTGATTTCACACAAAGCCTTTTTGTTTAAACCCCAGTTATTTAACAATAAGTGTGCTCTTATTGTTATATTGTACAAAGTTTTAAGTAACTGAAGAGGTACATAAACTTTCATTCATCTGTACAAATAACCGCAATACATTCATTTTAACCTGTAGGATTAAATCAGTAAGATTTAATCTGTAACTAAAGGGGAATCTCCAATTAGTCAGGAAAATGAAATTTAAAGTTTTTTTCGGTGCAAAAATCTTAAATCCTTGAAGTTTTTCGTAACATACATTTCCCATGAACTTTCCAAGAGAATGAAATTAGCTAGTCTATTACATAAGTGATTTAGATACTAAATTAGGAGCATATTTTGGAAACTATTTCAAATTTCTTTTCCACTACTCAGTTTCAAGTGTTTCAGGAATTAAAAATCATGAATGGAGTCAATGAATTTTAACTTTCTCCAGGCGGAAAAAATTTTTATTAATTATATTAACAGTATGAAAAAGTCTGAAATATGTAAAAATGTTTTAAAGTATTTACAAACCTGTAGCCAGCATGAAACATAAAAATTTGAAGGTAAAAGAAAACTCTTACTTTTTAGGCCTTCCAATATAATGTAACAAGCATGAAATTCTATATAACCTAAATCTAAAACTCAAGATACATAAAGGAAGCATCAAACCTAACATTTTAAGTAGGTAAGACAGACAGATGAGAGACCCAAACCAAAAACAGCAGTGAGCTTCTGCCACAAGGCACACCTGACCCCTGCATCTTGTGCCAGAGCGCCTCTGCCTTTCAGACAGCTTCCTGGGAATGCACATTCTGGGAGGCCTGCTGATTCAAGTTCTCAGTTCCCCAGCCCCGATGTGGGAATGCCAATACATGAGAGATCTCACTGTCTACCTGGCTGCAGCATGACCCAGCCTTGACTATTGCACACATATGGGGAGTGGACTGAATAATAAATGAAGTGGACAGAAGACATCTGTCACTCTTTTAAATAAGTAAGCTTAATAATAAATAATAATAAATAATAAATAATAAATAAACTGTAAAAATAATACACAGAGGCAGTGCCATGGCTTAGCACATTAAGTCTCCAGTTAGAGCCAGCAATTTGCAACTACCAGTGTGTGCATAGGCTGACTTGGGTGACAGACTGCCGGATCCTGTATTGGCAAACACAAGAATCAAGTCTGGGATCACATCAGATGAGGTTTCTTTGGGAATCTCCCCAAATGAAACACTGGACTCAGAACCCTAACCATGGAGAGAATTGCAAGTTCCATGGGCTGACCGTGGAGTGCCTCCTCAGTGGCTTAGATGGAGCAGTGGACACGCCTATCCAAATGCACATGGAAGCTATGGCAGTACATTGGAGCCTCCAGAGGACATCTGGTAGCATGGCAGAGGATGGAGGACAGAAAAAACTGATCAACTATCGCAGCCAATCATTGGCAGTGAAGATCTGGGCAGACTGAAACACTATAACAGCCAGCGGATTCGGGAGGGATCATTGTGATTAAAGGGGCGGGACTACCAGCAATTCAGGACTGTTGAACTATCAAAAACTCTTGAGAAATTCATGGTGTTGTAAATTTCTATTTTTTTCCTGTTGTTATTTTTGCTATTCTGGCTTTTCATTTAAGAGGGATGTGTGGTGACTGTGTAATGGAGACGATCATGTCCAGATGTGAGGATGCAGTGCATTGTCTATCTCTACTTCCAGATCAAAGATGGACTCCCAATGAAACTATTAGCTGTATCTTGACAATAGGATACTGGACTCTCTGCCACTGTCCATGCCACAATGATGAACATGTGACTGTTTATGAAGAAGTATGCTATAGTAAAAATATAGGGGAATTTGGTGGGGGGTAGGGTGGTGGTGGCAGGGGAAACCCCAGGGCCTATGGAACTGTTTCATAGAAGGATGATAAGTTAAAAAAAGTTAAAAATATGTGTGTGTGTGTGTGTGTATGCACATATACATAAAACTACTTTTTAAAAAAACGCCTCCAGTTAAGAGTCCCTACAGCTACACTTCCAGTACCAGTTCCCTGCTAATGTCTGCTAATGTCCTCGGAAAGCAATAAAGGATGACCAATGCTGGGCCCCTGCACCTATATGGGAAACCTGTAAGAAACTTCTAACTTCTGGTTTCAGAACAGAAACTTTAGAACTTTATGGCCATTTTGATTTGTTTTTTTTTTTATTATTTTTTTTCATTGGAAAGGCGGATATACAGAGAGGAGAGACAGAGAGGAAGATCTTCCGTCCGATGATTCACTCCCCAAGTGAGCGCAACGGGCCGATGCTATGCCGATCCGAAGCCAGGAGCCTCTTCCGGGTCTCCCACGCGGGTGCAGGTTCCCAAAGCTTTGGGCTGTCCTCGACTGCTTTCCCAGGCCACAAGCAGGGAGCTGGAAGGGAAGCGGGGCTGCCGGGATTAGAACCGGCGCCCATATGGGATCCCGGGCGTGCAAGGCGAGGACCTTTAACCACTTGCGCCACCGCGCCGGGCCCTATGGCCATTTTGGAAGTGAACCACCAAATGAAAGATCTGTCTCTCCTTTCTCTGTTAACTCTGCCTTTGAAACAAAAAATGGGGGAAATGAGGTAGCTAAAAGCCTAACAGCTAAGTTACTCGTTGTGACATGACATCCGACAAGACAATCCTTGTTAGACTGAGGGTCTCAGTTGGACATCCAGCGCTTACTCCCAAGGCTCCTGCTAATGGAGATGCTAAGAAGCAGCCATAAAGTTATCAGCTAAAGCAGTTGTTCTTCTTGCCACTGTGTGAGACATAGACTGAGCTCCCAACTTCAGCCCCCATATACCACTGACATTGGGAAACTGTGGATGGAAACATTAGCTCCCAATATTGAAAACTTAAAGCTTTAAAACATCACCCAATGAGTATAAGGCACATACCAACTACAAACGCTACACGAGTACATCTTTCCTACAGAAATACCATGTATAATTAACTAAAAATTCTTCCGGTAAAAGGTAAACAAAAACATCCACAATCAAATTGAGCTAGTATTATGTTCTTTTAATTTCTCAAATTTAACAACTGCTTTACAAATGCAATACTACTAGTTTACCAAGATTCATTGGTCATCCACAGAACAATTTATGAAACGTTTAGCTACCTAGATGTTTCTCTAACACAAGTATTTTTCCCAAAGTGACTGATGTTTCATCAAAAGGCATAATTCAGGTAACACCATCATCTGCATATGGGATGCCAGTTTGAGTCTCAGCTGCTTTTTCTTTTCAATCCAGTTCCTGCTAATGGGCTTAGGGAAGAACTGCTAGTGTCTGAGCCCTGGCACCAGCACAGGAGACCCAGATTAAATTCCTGCTTCAGTCTGGTCTGACCTTGGCCACTGCAACCACGTGTGCAATGAACCAACAGATTGACACAGTGATTCTGTCTCTCCCTCTAACCTCAGCTTAAGAAAGTGTAAGTGAATGTTTTTTTTTTTAAAAAGTGTAACTTCAACTCACATCAAGGGCAAGAAAAGTCTTCAATCAAGCTCAACAGTCACAAATTTGATTACGTATGCTAATAATTCACTGTTCAAAACTTGGTCAGAATATATTTAATATCCACTCATTAAGGTTGCCTTTTGTACTAAATGTGATTTCAGGAACACAGTAATCCTTGAAAATTCTCAGACCTTCATATGTTGAAAAGTTTGACAATGAAATTTCACTTTTCAGGTCTCAAAAGTTGAATTAAAGGTTAAACGTTAAAAAGCTGAAGAGCTAAAAGCAAAGCAACATTAATAAGAATGTAAGGAAATAAATTTTATTCATCCAACCCTATCATCAAAGATAAAATGTTTAATATAACTCTGGCATCATTGGATGATTCCTCAATTAAACATGAAATCTGGAATGCTCACACTGGAAATTTGTACTCATTTCTGATTTTCTCAAATGCCTTTAATTTCAGAAAAGGTGACTAGAACATTTTCCAAAGCCCGTATGAATACAAGGAAGTAGCAAAGACAGTCTATAAAAGAGGGGGAAAAAAAAAAGACAAGAAAATGATAAAGGAGATAAAAAAAATCCAGGTCACTGCTAAGATTCAGGTTCAAACGCTGAAAATTAAAGCCTGCCAAAGGTGAATATGTGAGAATTTAGGATTACAGAATGGCTGACTACCCCCACTCCATTGGCCCTTTTATACTGTAAGGCTCCATGCTCACAGCAAAATATCTGAGAGCAAAATGTTATTCAGCCTTGACATCTAAAGATTTCCTTTTAGTGAAATGCTGTTATTAAAACACAGATTCCATGTGATGTTAATATATCTAAATCTGCCTACAAACAATCTTGGCATAGTGATATAAACCCTTTACTTTTTTGGGGGGTGAGGAGGACAAACAAAAGATGGTATCTAGCAATATCACTGCCACTACTATAGGTTGTACTTATAACGTACAGGATTCTAGCAGGGTCACGCTAAGCATTTCAAATAAACGTAATTATGAATGGTCAACTCACATATTCCATTTCATTATAAAACTGCTTTCAAATTAAATGCTTTTTACTCATTTAATGCAACGTTGTCACTACCACTAACAATTGTAATTAAAAAATGCACTGTATCTTCAAAGCGCAAATACAGTCATTTAACTAATAAATAAAATATACTACAATACCTAAATCAGAATTTTTATTACTGGTACCAAAAAAGGGTTTTTTACCATAACCGGAGGTGTAATTAGGGCCCCGACGACCTCTGCCTCTTCCACTATAAGACCTAGAACCTTGTACAGAAGAGACGGTACTTTCATCAGTGGTGTATCCTTTCTCTTTTTCAGGCCCTCTGCTGGAAGAAGGTCTGAAACCCATACCAATCTGACGTAGCTGTTCATCAATCTGTAGGCGTTCCATTCTTAACTGCTCTACTTCCTATAAACAATACAAAAATGGGTGAGTCTTCTTAAAGCTATACTTCTTAAAAAAGAAAGAGGTTGTGATCTTGGTTTAACGATTTTGTAAGAAAACTTACATTTAATTCAATTACTATTTACTGAATACATCAGACTATGCCTAAAAATGCACCAACAAGAATCTGATAACATAAAAGATACAGATTCCTCCTTCAAGCAGACACATTAACAATATTAAGACAAATCTATCACGTAGCTAGCAATGGGGCCAGCACCATGGTGCAGTGTGCTAATCCTCCACCTGCTTCATTGGCATTCTATATGGTACCAGCTCCCCATATGATGCCAATTTGTATTCCAGTTGTTTCACTTTCAATCAAGATTCTTAGCGACATGGGAAAGCAGCAAAAGATGGCCCTTGGGACCCTGCAATTGCATGGGAGAAGCTCCAGGCTGCTGGCTTCTGATCAGCTCAGGTCCAACCCCTGCCAGCTTTGGGAAGCTCTGGCTTTCCGTCTCTTTACAACTCTGGCTTTCAAATAAAAATAAATCATAGGGCATGGCACGTAGCATAGTGGCTAAAGTCCTCGCCATGGATGCTTCATAATCCCATATGGGTGCCAGTTCATATCCCGGGCATTCACTTTCCATCCAGCTCCCTGCTTGTGGCCTGGGAAATCAGTTGAAGGATGGTCCAAAGCCTTGAGACCTTGCACCCATGTAGGAGACCTCGGAGAAGTTCCTGACTCCTGGCTTCAAATTGGCTTAGCTCCAGCCTTTGCGAACGCTTGGGGAGCAAATCAGTGGATGGAAGATCTTTCTCTCTCCTCCTCTCTGTATAGCTGACTTCCCCAAAGAAATAAATAAATCTCAAAAACATAAAGCTAGTAATTATGTAACATTACCAGTTTTTTTTATCTTCGAAGAGTTAAACCCTTATAAATAAGGGATTGAGATAAGATTTAACAGCATGGAAGAGCTTTATGCAGGATGTGAAAACAAACCTTCAAGAGAAAGCTCTTGTGGAATAGGAGGTGGGATACCATAACAGTACTGACTTTGAGGACAGCTTTCATTAAAAAGGAAAAAAAAAAGGACAAGACATTTCAAGGGATTCTTTCAAACTATTAGCTCTGCAATAAAATAAACAGGGAATAAAATATTGAAGACAAAATAATTGAGGATATGACCATACTTTTAAAAGTATAAAACCAATGTTATTAATCATTCAGGGGACATGTCCTTTCCTAAAATCTTTTTTGTTTAGATACCAACATAAATCAATTATTTTGTAAAAAATGTTAAGAATTATCTAATAATATCAATACGGTTAGTATACCTACTTCAAATAACAGCAACATTAGCAAGTAACACACAAATTCAATCAGTTCTGTACCCCGGTTACACATGCAGTACAGAAGTGAAAACAGATGGTTCTAACATATAACATACATACAGACAAAGAGAATGGTAAAATTATATGAATACCAGAAGTGATCACTTCTTAAACAAAAAAAGAAATATAAAATCAAAGGAAAGGAGAACCATATAAAAGCAAAAGACAAAAACCCTTGAAGAGTTGAAATTTACTACAAAAGTGTTTTACAAACAGAAAAAATAGCAACAATTACGAAATGTAATACAAACAATATACATACCTTTAGATATGCAATATGATACTCTAAAAGAACCTGCACATTTCCGATGCTTTCTTTAGTGCCAACAAATACAAATGGAACCATTCCCTGCAAGAAAATACAATACCCTTGGTATGTAATATTTTAACAACCTCTAGTCTGGATTTGACAATATCAATGCATCACTTGGAAAAACTGTTATAAGTTACACAGCAATTTACATCTATTGACTTCAAATTTAAAAAGAAATTGCCAAAATGAATAATCTGAAAGTCAAAATTCCAGTAATTTTATTTGCTGTAATTCAGAATTTTATAATGAACTAGGGGAAAAAAGTTAAAAACTAAAAAATTTGATTTGTAATTGAATTTAATTTTTTAGTTTTGTAACCCAATTTGAAAATGAAGCATTTCATTCCAAGTTAGCCAAGAATTTCCAGAAAGATCCTTCAACTTGGGAGGGTACAGTTTTATATTATAAAGCAGTCAAAGTACCCTATGATATTTGATCACATTTACTACCGGCAACGCTTCACCATCAGTAAGAAGTGTCCCTCAAAATGCTTATGTCTACAAACAGGAAACAAAAGTACTACTGATGAGCAGATATATCCAGTTACAGATTATAAATAAAAAGATTAACTCAGATTTGATTTATTTTGTGTAATCTCCAAAAAAGTGTTTTACAAAATTGGGACTAGACAAACAGAATGGTTGAAAATAAGGTTTTGTTTTCTTCAGAGAAACACACTTTTTTTCCTAAAGCCCAATAATCAATTTATGTTTCTCCATATTTTCACATCATTGTTCCATATATGAATTTGCATTTTATCTTCAAAGTAATTCATTAAGATGATTCACTGTTAACTTCCATATAATATAGATTAAAAAATGAATAAGCACCAAGACAAATGACCAAAGAACAAGACAGAATTACTGTCACGGAGCTTATAAGAAGTTACAGCTTCTGTGAACAAATCTGAAATATGAAAATGTAAAACTAGTCCATTTGAGAATACCAGATTTAAGCCAGAATCTTGACACTGTCCTCAAAGTTCTTGAAGACAGACAAGTAACAGAATTTAGCAGTACCGTAAGGTTATATTAAAAAAAAAAAAAATTTAAGAGTGAGCACATACGATTCATTTCTAAGAGTTATTTCAAAAAGCTAAATTTAATAGTCATATTTCCAACACCCAATACTCGGTGTTAAGATATTTCACCAAGTTAAAATCTTACACATTTTTTTTCAAAGATTAATGCTATCTAATAAATTAAAAACTATAGGAGCAATGCTCTATTGTCCAAAAACGGAGATCCAAGTATGGTGATTTCTGAGAAAGAATTCTGGGGAAAACCCTTGCCATTTTCTCAAGCATACAAAACCTAATACAAGTATACAGTCTCTCACTGGAATCACAAATCTTAAATAAAATCCCTGAAGTAATATTCAAAGGAAAAAGAGCAAAATTGTTAACAGAGCATCAAACAAGAATGGACAGAAAGAGACTTCAGAAAACAGCAATCACAAAAGCCACCAAAAAATTGAAATTTTCAACTAAATAAACATTCAGTGTTTTTGCACCTGACAGAAGATCCATAGCAAAATCAGGTAAAAATTTCTTTGTAACAACCACAGTTTTTGCTGAGGAAAAAACTCTACAGCTTAATACTCTTAACAGAGCAAGCAAGATGGCGAAATAGAGTAAGGACACATTTAAACAGGAGAAATATTAGCCAGTGTGAAGCAGAGAGGGCACACTCCAGGAAACAGGAAGACAGTACAACAGCAGAGGGGCACCTGGAGACTGACAGACAGGAAAGCAGTGGCCACAATGGTATGTATGGTCATACAGTTACTATTATCCCAGCAGCAATCACTGAATGGTGACTTGAACTCCACCAACAGCCAGAATTCCACCAGCAACAATGTGGGAAGGGATGTTCACTGGGAGATTCGGAGGTGAACCCAAAGAATTTAGGATCCTGCTGGTCTGTTTGACTTGACCAGGAGCAGAGACAGAGCAGCAGACCCCAGACAGGCAGTACAAGAACAGGGTAGATTTCACAGCTGAGTCCGCATCCTAGAGCTGAATTTGGCGCCATTTTGTTAAAGGAAACAATGGCAAGGGAAAGAACTGAGTATACACTGAAGTGGGAGTGAACTCATTTCTGACTTAAGAACTGCTAGAGCATCACATCCTATTGGTTCCACCCAAGACAGGTCCAGATAACCTGCAGACCTGAAGGTCAGTGGATCAACAACTCTAGCAGGGGCACATCAGGCACCATTCTGTACAATGTGGCAAAAATTTAAGGACTGTAGGGTCAACAGTGAGCTGTGCCATGTGCTGAGCTCAGCGAGAACTCACTAAGCTCAGTGTATTGCACTTCTCCACAGGAAAATAATACCGACTATGGCATTATACAGGTCAAAATAGTTCTGTCTGGCCCTCAGATCGAACAGCCAACAGGATCCTGCACAAATACCACCAACAACAACCTAGCTATATAGAACTCCTGGTGTCTCCCTAAGACACCTGCGCCAACCAGAAGTAGGACAAAGTTTGTACAGCCAACGGTGCAGCCTGAGCACAGTGTTAGAGATGGAGAGTGGAGAGCCAGGAGCTGGGGCTACGAAGACCATGGTAACATGTAATATAAGAACCCAAACCTAGGACCTGGCCCTAATTCCGGCAACTCCACTTCCCATCCAGCTCCCTGCTTGTAGCCTGTGAAAGTAGTTGAGGATGGCCCAAAGCCTTGGGACCCTGCACCCACGTAGGATACCTGGAAACGCCTGGCTCCTGGCTTCACATCAACACAGCACAGGGGGTATAGTACTTAGAAACCTGCCACAAAGAGAGGAATCTGATATCCAGAAGTACAATGACCAAAACCAAGACCAAAAAAGAGACAAAGGCAAAATGAATATTACCAAAGACTCCCCTGCAAAAGAGCAAAGCCCTATGCCAACCTCAGAGTTAACTGAGGAAGACATTTAGAAAATGGGGGATACAGAATTCAAAACACTTATTATAAAACTTCTTATCAACAACAAGAAGCATATAAAGCAGTCATTTAAGGAATATGTCACATTGGAAATGAATCAAATGAAAGCTAATATATCAGAAATGAAGAATACAGTGGAGCAAATTAAAAGTTCAGTGGACAGTCTCCAAAATAGAACGAAGCAAGCAGAAAAAAGAATCTCAAAATTAAGGAATATTTTCTGTCACCAGGGGGCAACAAACAAAAAGCTGGAAGCAGAGCTGGATCAGGGCAAAAAAAAAGTATTCAAGAACTGAAAGACACTATTAACAGGCCAAATATAAGAGTTATGGGAGTCCCAGAGGGTGCAGAAAGAGAAGCTGGGATTTAGATATATTTAATGAAATAATAAAGGAAAATTTCCCTAATCTACAGAAAGAATTGGGAAACAACATCTAGGAGAGGCACACAACTCCCAATAGAGTTGATCAAAAACAATCTTCACCACGACACATGATAATCAAGCTCTCTTCAATTGAACATAAGGAAAAGATACTGAAATGCACACATGAAAACATCACCTGACATGATACTTCAAGATGTTCCCTTGACAGAGAAGAGGAATAGCACCCACCAAAACCAAAGGCGAATGGGAAGAACATCCCAGTAAAAAGACAACAGAAGACAAAATCAATGAACAATCCCTTCTTAAAATGACAGGACCAAATTACCACCCATACATATTAATCCTGAATGTAAATGGCTTAAGCTCAATCAAACGTCACAGGTTGGTAGACTGGATTCAAAAAACAAAACCTATCTGCTGCCTACAGGAGACATATTTCACCAAAAAAATTAGCGGAAACTACAGTTCATGAATTTTGATTATTTTTGTTGTTGTTAGTTTCATCTCTTCAAAATCTTTCTCATTAAATGACTCAGATCATACAACAGCATCATTTTCTTCAAGAAAGTTATTTTCATTTCTTCAGCAGCACTTTAGTCATTCAGTAGCATGTTATTTAACTTCATGATGTTGTTAACTACTTTTTTTTCTCTCTTCCTGCTGATTTTGTATTGTGGCTTTTCTTTTAAGGGGATGTATAGTAACTGTGTAATGGAGACTATCATATCTAGTAACATGTTATTTAGCTTCATGGCATTGTAAATTTCCATATTTTTTTTCCTGTCAACTTTATATTGTGGCTTTTAATTTAAGGAGATATACAGTTAACTGTGAAATGGAAACTAACATACCCAGCTACGATGATACAATGCAGTATGCATCTGTACTTCCAGACAAAAATGGATTCCAAACGAAACTGTTTACAATAGGATGCTGGACTCACTTTCACTATCCATGCCCACAATAATGGACATATGACTGTGAAGAACTGTACTTCAGTAATGAGATAAGGGAACTCAATATGTGGGGGGGAATTAGGGAGGGGAAAAAGGGAAATCCCAAGGCCTATGGAACTGTATCATAAAATGATGAGGATAGTAGATTAAAAATATAGATATTCAAAGCAAAACAATATATGTTTATTTATCAGATTAAAACCTACATACCAAGAATATACCTATATAACTCAAGCACTAGTTGACTGATTAAAAGCTGAATTTTCAATTACTAGTTAATCGAATAAAAACTGAAGTTTTAACAATAAGAAAGTTAATTGTATTAGGATACAAGTAGATTAATGGATATGTTTCCTAAAATATTTCCAAATTATAAAGTAACATTAAGTCACACAATAATATTTTAAAGAGAAATCAGCATGGTGGCATAGGAGCTCCCTAAACCTCCACTTGCAGCACCTGCAGCCCATTTGAGGGCCAGTTCAAGTACCAGCTGTTCTACTTCTGATTAAGCTCCCTATTAGTGGCCTGGGAAAGCAGTGGAGGATGGCCTGAGGTCCTGAGCCTGAGTACCCACATGGAAGACCTGAAAGAAGCTCTGCTCCTAGCCTAGCCCTAGCCTTCAGAACAGCCGCGCCCTGGCCACTGCAGCCACTGAGGCAGTAAACAGCAGATGGAGAGCTCTCACTCTGTGTAACTCTTTCAAGAACAAATCTTTTGAAAAAAAAATTTTTTTTTTTAGAAAATGGAAATTAAGGGTCCAGTTGGTAAACTAGTGGCCTAGTTGCCTTGTATCTGCCAGGTTCCCACATGGGTGCTGGTTGGTATTCCAGCTGCTCCAGCTCCCTGCTTGTGGCCTGTTTCTGAAAGCAGTGAAGCATGTCCCAAAGCATTGGGACCCTATACCCATGTGGAAGACCCTGAAGAACTCCTGGCTACTGGCTTCAGTAAAACTCTGGCCATTGCGGCCACTTGGGAAGTGAACCAACAGATGGAAGATCTTTCTTTCTATATCTCCTTCTCTCTGCATATCTGCCTTTCTAATTAAAAAAAAATCATAAAACGGAATATTAAAAAGAAAACAAATCAAATCTTTAAATACTTACATCTTCTCTAGGTAGTTTGTTTTCATTGTCGCCTTCAATTCTCACCCGAACCACACCAGATTTGTCCACAATTTCTTGAATAACTTTGCCATTTTTTCCAATTACTTTTCCTTTAGTAAGAGAACACACACACAGTAAGTTAAAAAAAACTTTGATCTTTTGGTAAGTTATGACTTGTTATTGGATTAAAACCACCAAGCAAAACACTGCAATTTTACTTCCAAGTAACTCAACCTAAAAGGCTACCAAGGATTTTTATCTGTGGCCTCAAACTTCTTTGTCTTCAGTATGCTTAAGTGTTCAGTGCTAAAACCAACACTGCTGCTTCTATGTTACAAGAGATCCGAGATTAAATGTTTTTAAATGTCTTATATTGCTTTCATTTTTATTTCAAAATCTTGGATATGAACAAAATTTTTCGTTCAGCATCAACTTATTGCTTCTTTATAATATTCACAAGTAACAAATGCATCAGGTTTCTATTTCTCCAACAGGTAAATGTGATTGCAAGTTAACTTTAGAATGAATTCTCTTCAGAATATTTACATGTAACATGTATTCACATAACACAACACAGTATTTGTTATCAACTCCACATTCTTAGTCACTTCTTTTACTAAATCAGTTGAACAAAAACTTGAATTGACTTCAGTTGAAGGGAGTTAAAATGGAAATTTTTACAAAGCTTGCCTAGAACATATAAGAGGAAAATGCCACTAGAAAACTGCCTGTAAAAAGCACTGTAATTACTAGTCTCAAACCTCCTCTCCATTAATAATTCCCATTAATAATTTTCAATGTAACAATACAACAGCACAGGGAATTCTCATGGTGCGTGTCTTCTCTAAGCACCCCTAGCAGCAGCACGTAAAAGCAACCTTCATTGTTAACAATGAATGAAGCTCAAGCAGCAACTCCACCTGTCATCCTGCTAGAAGTAAGCAAATGTCTTTCGAAAAACAAAAATCAGGTAGACATAGGGAAGTCCCTCCCACAGAGTCCTTGCCATTTCCATCATATGAACTATACCAGCAATGTATGAATATCTACTACCTTTCTGGAGTCCACAGCAGGAACTTGCCTGCAAGTTTTATTTATTCCCAGAGACTCAATGTAATATCTCATCATTTCCATAAATTCCAGAGCATACTGACAGACCAATGCAAATCAATAGTATGAATTGAGAGAATTCAGTAAAACGCTGAGGGGACAAAGTAATAACTAAGAGCTTCTAGGAGGTAAAAACTTTGGACCCATCTCTAAGGCAAAGCTCATGGATTATTTATCGTTTGATTTGGGGGGACAGGAACAATGAAGTCCTAGAACACTTGGAATGTGAATGTGTAAGGGAATTGCTCTGGAACTTACCCTGCAAGCGGTCCTCATTCCCTTTTATTCCTCAGTCCTCTTTTGTTTCTTTCACTTGGACTAAGAATGCACTACTTTTCAAAAAAGACTGCTTCACCCATAAAATATTTCAGGAGGAAATACAGCATTATTATACATGACAACCAACAGAAATTTTGAACTACTTTGGAATTTTCACGACTGTCTAATCATTGTTGCTAATGTGTATTTCCTAAAAACCAGTCAACCCTTATCACCAGACTCAACCAAGGTGAGACAGAGGGGAAAAAAGACATAGCAGGCACTCACATTATTGCAATGAAAAACAAACAAATCAGAAGTGCATATATATGTTTAGCTATTTCTGAATAATTATATTCATATATGCATATATATATATTTATTTATTTATTAACAATTAAAGTACCGAAGAAGATCAAAGATATCTTAGAATTATTAGACTGGAAACAAACCCACTATTGAATCATTTATGTAAGTGAAGAAGAGAGCTAGCACAGTATTAACACTGATGTCAATGATCTGGACTGGCTTAAATAAACATTTAAGGATCATTTTAAAAAGCAGCAATTCTGTCAAAGGTAATTCATTTATAAATATTTTAAAGCATGTCTACACTAACAATTTTCATTAAAACTAGACAAAGTTCATCAACCTTGTATTCAATTTAAACATCTCAATTTCAGTCTCCAGTACGTCAAACTGCAGTGAATGATGATAACTCAAACACTGATGTAACTTGTAACTGAGTTTACTTAAGAACTGAAGTTGTCCTGCTACCCTAACCTCTGAACTGCACTGAAAAGCTACCTTCTACTGATGCTGAATTCCTAGTAACAAATTTTTGTGTTGTAAACAATTTTTTTAAGAGTACACTATTTTTGTCAACCAAAACAATCTTTTCTGAATACTCAGTATTAAGATCTCTATTCATGTTTGCCTTTATTTAAAGACTGGGCAAATCATTTCCTAAAGCTGAACAGGCTTCCTGATACAAACAGAACCCAAGAAACTGAAGAATTCCTTAGCATGAAAGTACTGAGGCACCAACTGGAAGCAAAGGACTTACTTATCCTATTAGTAAATCTTTCTCACCACATTATGTTAGTATCTGCTCTTACATTAAGTGTTTAGGATAATCATTGAGGACATATTAACAACAGAGACTGTTACTCTATACAATGTTCATGTAGCAGTAACTTACAACTAAAAGACCTTCTCACTCAGAAACAGCTCACATGAGAGGCATCCAACACTTAGTGAAACTGTTCACCTCAGCAGCATCCTTCTGCTCAAAACTTACCACTTTATCCTGTCTTCTCAACAAGCAATTATTGATTTATTCAGGGTCTATGGATATTACCCTATTTTTAGCCTAATGTTATTTTTTTTTTCACTGAAGAAAAAGTTGAAGCACCTTCTCAAAAAATGCTACCACAAAAAAAGGGCTGAGAAAAACAAACACCAAAAGGATGAGAAGATTTAAGAAAACATCTTTGTTTTAAAAGCAAGGTACAAGCGAAATCTGTTGCCACTAAAAAACAAAAATACTGCTAAGTACTCTAAAATCACTGTAAGCAGAATTAGGTATTAAAGTACATGTTCAATTAAGTCACTAAAGGTAGCTAAGTAACACAGCTCTTTTAATAATTAGTAAATACACTTACCAACAAGATTTCTAGGAACCTGAATAAAGTCCTCCACAAATTCCAAGAAACCTCTAGCCTTTTTCACAGCATCAGCACTCTAGAGATGAGGGGGAAATTAACATAAAATGTCATCATTACACACCCGAAGCAATCAAAACCCCCAACAAAACAAAACTTGCTTTGAATTACTATGCTCTACTAAAAGATTTCCTCAGCTGATTGGAAAGACATTTCAGTTTCAGAAATTCAAAAAGTCTTTAAAATTTCCAGCACTATTAAAACCAAAAAACATTAGATATCCCTAAGGTCTCTTTCTGAAAAGCTAAAAAAATCAGCAAGTTTGAATTATTTACAGTTAATACAGAAGAGCTAACCTTAGGCAATTCTAAGTAACCAGTGCTCAATACCCCCATTTTGTAACTCTCCAGGTGATTGTAAAAAACAGGGGTACACACTGAGCTTCCGCCTACAGATGCTACTTGAACTACCTATGGATGCTGGTTCAGGTCCTGGCTGCTCCATTTCTGATCAAGCTCCCCACTTACGGCCTTGGAATCAGCTGTAGATGGGCTAAAGTCCTTAGGACTCTGCCCAAGTGGGAGACCCAGAAAGAAGCTCCAGGCTCCTGGCTTAGGATCTGCTCAGCTCTGGCCATCACTACCATTTAGGGAGTGAACTCGAGGATGGAACATCTCTCTCTCTTTCTCTCTCCCACTCCACACCCCATTTCGCCATAAATCTGCCTTTTAAACAAGAAATAAAATAAAGCTTCAAAAATTGTAATTCCTACATTTTTAATAATCTTTTTTTAAAAGATTTTTATTGGAAAGACAAATCAGAGCTATAGAGAGGAGACACAAAGAAAGATCTTCCATCCACTGGTTCACTTTCCAAACGACTGCAATGGCCAGAGCTAAGCTGATCCAAAGCCAGCAGCCAGGAGCTTCTTCCAGTCTTCCATGCAGCTGACGAGTACCAAGGATTTGGGTCATCCTCTACTGCTTCCTGTCATAAGCAAGAAGCTGGATGGGAAGTGGAGGAGCAAGGACACTAATCTGCACCTATGAGATCCTGAAACTTGCAGGGTAAGGATTAATCCATTGAGTCATCACACCGGCCCAATCATCTTCATTTTTTATAAGCACTTTTCAAAAGTGCCTACTAGTAACCATAAAATCTCAGTATCAGCTTTGCTTCTGATAGTTTTCTTCAGAAACCACAGCACAAAGTTATTTCGTAGATTTATATCATAAACACATATACTGAAACGCACTCCTAGCACTCTTATTTAACGATGAGGACAAATTCAGGGAAGTAACCTAACTAGGTGCAAGCCTACTCCAAGCAGGAAACGGGATTCAAATCCAGGCAGCACAACTCCAAAGCCTGGTCTCTTAACTACTATTCTGTACCCTTGACACATGAAATTTCAGGAACAAAATGAAATTTCATACTTACTATATAGAAAATATTGAGTAAAAGCTGTTATAGAAGTCAACATTTGAAATCACATCATTCCACAAAGACGCCCTCTCTACTATTTCAGAGTGGTCTCAACAAAGCATTGGGATTTATTTTTAAAACAGATTGGGGGCAGGCATCATGGTGCAACAAGTTATGGTGCTGTCCCGACATCAAGGTTACAGTTTAACTGCCAGCTTCTCTACTTCTGATCCAGCTTCCTCTAATGTGTCTCAGAAGGCATGATGCTGGCCCTCACATTTGGGCCCGACACCATGTGGAACAAAGCAAGATGGAGTTCTCAGCTTCTGGCTTCAGCATGGCCCAGCACTAGTTGCTGCCACATATGGAATGAAATAACAGATGGAGGATCTCCATTTCTCTTTCAAAGGCTAAGTAAGCACTCTAAGGAATAATTTCAATGAATATTGAAAATGAAAACTGAATTGAATTAAACAAGCAGTGATCTCAAAAAACCTCAGAAAATACTATGCATCAATCACTCAATAAATCTTTCCCCAAACAAAATCACCTTCAGAAGTTAATAGTTGTATGGCACTTTAATTTTAAATGAATAGATTGTCAAAAGTGTTTCACTGGAACATTATACTTCAAGATAAAATGCTATCAAACAGATGGTAATGAAACAACAGATGGTTAGCATGTTACAATACAGTCAATCAAATTAGAAGATTGATAATCTTACCTCTCCATAGATTCTAAATGTTCCAGTATCTTCGTCTAGCTCAATGGCAGTAACACCAGGAACCTTCCTAGCTTGCTGTATGTTACTACCATGTGTTCCTATTGCCAGGCCCATTAAATCTTCTCTCACAACAAATTCCTCATGAAAAGCCGCTGCAAGCTGTTTTGTGCACTAGTAAGAAGAAAACTGGAATTTATTATAAAGATCAAAAACTTTTTTCGCACATGCATGTGCATAGCAGCATTCTTCACTGTAATCAGGAAGTATGGACCCAGCAATTGTGTAAGCTGCCTTTGAAGCCAGTATTCCATGAGCACCAAAGCCTTGGCTACCTAACTTATATTTCACAGCCCTGCTCCCTGTTAATGTCCCCAGGGAAAGCAGCAGAAGACATCCGAAATACCTGAGCCCCTGCCACCCACCTAAGAGACCCAGAGAGTTCTAGGCTATCTTCAGGCTAGCCCAGCCCGGACCTTTGTGGGCACTGGGGAATGGAATCAGCAGGTCAACAATTCATCACTTCCCCCACCCCCTGCAGTAACTTGGCCTCTCATTTCACTAAAAAATTTTTAAAAGGAATTCTACTCCAAAACAATCTTTTCATTTTTCCACAAACCACCTGAAGCACACTTGTAAATACATTATCAGACTTAAAGGGAAATTCAGATACAAGTAACAACATGGGTGAGCCTTGAGAACCCTAAAAGTGATAAAACAGTAACAGAAACAACTAATTTATGAAGTATCAGGAGCAGTGAAATGTACAAAACAAAGCTGTCAGGAACTGGAAGAGCCAGTGGTGAAGTTCTTGCTTAAAGGGTAGGGTCCATTTTTCAACATGTAAAACAAAAACTGCGCCAGGCATAATCACTCAATAGCTAAATTCTCGCCTTGCAAGCGCCAGGATCCCAGCTTGTTACCCAGCTGTTCTACTTCCCACCCAGCTCCCTGTTTGTGCCTGGAAAAGTAGCAGAGTGGCTCAAAAGCCTTGGGATCCTGCTGTTATTGGCTCCTGGCTTCAAATGGGCTCAGCTCTGGCTGTTGCAGCCATTTGGGGAGTGAACCCAGTGGGTAGAAGATCTTTCTGTCTCTCCTTCTCTTTGTGTATCTGCCTTTCCAATTAAAAAAAAATAATTAAAAAAATTTTTTAAATACTTTAAAACAATCTGCAAACTAGTTAACAAAAACATGCATGCAAACACTACTGAACTGTACACTGAAAAACAGGTTAAGATAGTAAACTTCTTGAGCATTTTACAACTTGGTAAAATGTAAAAACTTAAAAAAAAAGGGGAAAAATGTCATTTTTAAGAATAAAAGCTTATCCAGTGGTATAAATGCAAAGGGAAAAAACAGGTTTTAACTATTTAATCACAAAGAAACCGTAATTCTAATAAAATATTACACAAGCAATTCCTCATTTCCTATAATTAGGGCAAAATTCATTCACATATTCCCTTCTCAGCATTTTTTAAATCAAAAACGACATTGGAGGAGCCAATACTGTGACATAGCATATAACAGCACTTGTGAGACCAGCATCCTTAAAAGGTACTGGCTAGAAACTCATTCCATTCAAGACCTGGCTGCTCCACTTGAACTGCAGTTCACTAATACTTCTAGGAAAATAACAGAAAACAGGCTACGTATTTGGATCTCTGCACCCATGTGGGAGACTCAGGAAGTCAGGCTCCTGACTTCATTCTGACTCAACACTGGCCACTGTAGCTATTTGGGCAGTGAGCCAGTGGATGGAAGAACTCTGCCTTTCAAACAAATAAATAAATCTTAAACAGAAATATCTTCCCCTCTCTGCAAGAACACACACACACACACACACACACACACACACACACGTGCCAATATTAGAAATGCCTTGGTTTCTCTAAGTGAAGAGGGCATGGGTATATGTGTGTACGCACGCATCCATGCATTGAGCTTGTCAGGCCCAAGTCTAGGGGGAAAGTACAGTATCATAACAGATTGGCAGCGAAGAACAGGAGAAAAAAGTCAACATTAAAACAGAGGGGCAGTGATTTACTAAATATTTAAATTACCAGCAATACCATGTTCTAAAGTCTCCTCTTATAAGTTATCAAGAATGAATTAAATACCAATAGGAGTTATGTTATATCTAATGGTAAGAGGGTAGTGAGTAACAAGGAAGAAAATGCAATATAGTTCTTAAGTTAATTCCTAACAAAAGTCACTGGGCAAGTGAAATGCTTTGTTTCATAAAAGTAAAATAAAAAGTAATTTCTTCTAATACCACACTCACAACAGACTTAAGCACAAAACAAGTCAGTTTGAGCCGTAATACAGCAAGAAAATAATGATGATATTAAGTAAGACAAGCAGAAAGTGTCTTGTAAGTAAACTCACTTCTAAATGTTTCGTGGCTTCTTCATTTCTGGACATGAGCATCAGTTTTGTACGGATACTTCGCAAATGCATGTCACTTAAAATATTTACTCTCTTCACAGTTGCTTCACTGGCAGACTATAAATAAGCAAGTTAGTCACCCAAAAAGTTATTCATTTTTCAAAGTAAAATAACACTCACTTCTAGTCAAAGCTTTGCCATCTCCTCCACTACACTTTTCTATCATCCCATATTCTGTATCTCTGGGTGGCCCTACCTCACTTCCTAAATTCCTGTATTATATGTGTATTATTCAAAACAGCAATGGTTATTTAAATATCCAAGATCCCACACAATTCAAATTCTAGGTAAGAGTGTCATGTGAATTTTATCTTCATCCTTACTCCAAAGTTACAAAATTAAATAACATTATATTGCTACAGAAAAATATTTTCTTCTGTCATCTTAATAAATTTGCTTACATCAAGTTTACCTTAGCTTTTATCTTGTGAATTATCTAATTATAAAACCTGATGCATATGCACTAATTACCTTCAAATATGGTGTTATCTTACCAGTATCATTAGCTGTGTAGTCTCTGGGTGGTAAAAAATTCTGCATGCTCCTACTGCTTTCTTAAAATCTTTATGTGCATTTTCATTAGCACACCTGGAGAAAAATCAATTCACATTTAAAATTTCACCATTAAAGTTATGTTGATAATGCAAAATATATAGCGAAGTTTTATAAACTTTCGCTTATAAAAAAGATTTTATGAAAAAAGTTTATTGTGTTTGAGAAAAATTATTCTCTGGCATTTTTAAATCCTTTAATTAGCCAAGTGATTCTATAATAAATAAAATTACTCACGCCTCTCTCAAATCCTCAGGAACATCCACCGTGCATTTAAAGAAGGTATTTTTTTTGACAGTTTTATTTTGATTGACAGGCCGAAGTCTTTCAAATGTTACTATTTCATTGTAAGTGGCATCACAAGCAGCATACTCAATCACATAAAACTAAAAGACATCAAAATACTTCAACAATTCCATCTGAACAAAAATAATAAACTTTAGAAAGTGCTAATAACCTTGCTCAGCTTAACAGCGGACCCTCCCCCTTGTGGCACAAACAGTAAGTACATCTTAGTTACACAGTCTAGCTTGCCTAAACTGGAGCACAGGTTCTCAAGCATGAACCCTAGTGGTCTGTATATGCTTGAAGTGTCCCTCTGGAGAACAGCTTTGGGCTTTGCGATACAGAACACAAACAGAAATTAATGATATAATCAACTCTTTCTAACAGGCTTTTTAGCAATGTAGCTGTAGTTGGAATATTTGCACAACACCAGAGTTGAAATTATTCCTTGGAAATAACTCACATAACATGTGAAGATCACTTACTTCTCCTTTCATCATCCGAACTTTGGCCAACCACCATCCACATGGTTCTTGGTCATTTGCTCTAGAATATACCTGAGAAAAGGGGGGAAATGCAAGGATTCACTTATCTAAAAAAACTTCAAAGCACTTAGAAATGTTATAAATATCATGATATGGTATAAATGTAAAATCCCATTAAACATACTTGACTGGTACTTCACCAAATGCAATTCAGTGAAAGTGCTCTGTATATTTAAATCTAAACAGCTAATAAGAGAACTGAGTACTTTTTTTTTTTTAATTTTTATAAAATTTTATTTTGACATTCTTTACATAGTTAATTAGGGTAAGAAGGTTCAAGGGCTACAGGAAAGTGGATAATACTAGTATGTTTTCCATATTGTTACCTTCATGTTTAAAGGGGGTTATTTAAGGGAGAAGGCCCACCCATTTTCCCACCCTCCCCAGATCCCGGATGTAGGGCATGCGCTGAGGTTCTTGCTCAAGTGGTTTTGATATTGCAACAGTTATGAATCGTTGTCAATCTTGCCACTCCAAGCACTATGAGGGCTTTGAAAAATCCACTGATTGACATAGTCCATCATAGCTGAGATGGTTGGTTGACCCGTTCTGTCTTCTCTCTTTTCTTCGTTAGGGTTTTGAGTCCAGCATTTAGATTAGGAAGATCTCCAAAGAAACTTCTTGTATGTGCTAACAAGTACAGGGCCCTGCACCGTCCATCGCTCCGATCAGCTGGTGGTTGCAGTTGCTGGGTTGGTTCTGTTTTCACTCCCGACTTCCACTGGAACCAATGGGTGTTGCAGTCCAGCCTAGTTCTGCCCAGCACATACTTGGCCCTCACATAAACCAGCGGGAGCTGCAGCCTAGGTTGGAGCGACCCACAATAACCCCCACCAGGCCCACCCCCTACCCTGGTTTGCCAGTAAGTGTAGCAGTAATCCAGTCTGTCCCACACCCCATTCCAACCCAGCAGCTGTCTTAGTTATCTTAGTTTTATGTCCTGTGGAAGTGGTAACCCAAGAGGGATGAGCCCACTATTTCCCTCCCAGGCCTCTCCCACTCCCAGATTCCAGTTGATGCTGCATCTAAGCCCAAACAACCCTCGCCCACTTTAATTTTGTTTGCACCAGTAGGAATAATCCACCCAGCCCGGCTTTTCCCTGATCTAGTCCACACGAGGCGCACAGGTGTGGTAGCTCTGCCTAGTCTGGTCTGCCCCCATCCCAGCCCATGCTCTCCTGCGGAAGTAGCTGTCCTGCAAAGGAACCCTCCCTTATTCCCCTGCCGGCTCTGCCCACTTCCTTTCTTGTTCTCAGGCTGGTAGGGCGCTGCGGTCCCTTCTGGTACAGGCCACCTCACCTCAGCATTCCATAATGTGCTCTAGTCTTTGTTGCGACCAACCCTAGGTCGACCCACACTGGTGCCTGGATTTGCCAGTGGATGATGTGGACAGATTCAGCCTGGTCTTGCCCCCACGTCTGCCAATTGTATGCCAGTGGGTAGTTTTCCATGGCCTTTTCTGGGCTGTTTCCTATCATGTTTCTTGCGTTTACCTGCCGGGTCTGTGTCCTGCCAGAGGAGTTGCCCAGGCTCCTCCATCAGAACCTCTCCCAATGCCAGGTTTCACGCTTACCAGTGGGTCCATGAGCCAACCTTACTCAGTCCACCTCCTGTAATAACAGGAACTGTGGCTTTTCCTGACTGGCCTTCCACCCAATCTGGTTCTTGCTGTTGGATGTTCCAGCCCAGCCATGGTTTGTCTATACCCACATATGGCTCACACATGGCTCAGTAGGGGTTTGAGACCCTGCCTAGTCCATCCCACATCTGCCCTGGTCCTCCAGAACACCAGGGGGAGTCGGGGTCCGGCCCGGTTCGGTGCATCCAATCCCAGTCCACACTTGTGCCAAGGGAGACTACAACTGTTTCCAGATCAGAACGCAGCTCCCCTTCCAGGCCATGTGCCTCTTGGTGGGAACCTCAGCCCAGCTAGGGTTGTCCCCTTTGCTCCCCAACTGGGTCTGTTCCCAGCCATAGATCACTTGCCTGCCAATGGATGCTCTGACTCAGCTTGGCACAGCTCCTCACCTGTCCCGACCTCTGCCTTAGACACTGTGGCTTAGCGTCCCTGGCTCCAACAGACCAGCAGGTACAAGAACCTAGCTCGGCAAGACCTCTGCTCCCTCCTGGTCTCTAGTTTCGCTTGTGGGCTAAGGTTTGTTCAGTCGTGCCTAATCTACTCTGTTCCATTACCAGTTGACACATTGGCCAACTGTTGGAGCTACTTTTGCAGGACAGGCCCCAAGCCCTAGCTTCTGCATGACTGCTATTTGGTGCTCAGAATTATTAGTGACTGAAAGTTTTGCTAAGGAAGAGTTACTGCCTGTTTCAGGTCCAAGAAACACAATGGGTTCAACCTGGAGCTAATTCAGCAGCAACTCAAAGAACCAAATCCCCAGAGCTCCCCAGCCGGGCGCAGGCAGAGCCTGGCACCAAATGGCGCACTGGCCGCCCGGGGACAGCTCAGCACATGGCGGCTGTGCCCATGGCGGCTGTCCGGGATCCAGGCATGAGACGCCCCGTCCTGAGACCCACCAGCTGCCAGGCGGCTGCTGGAGGTTTAAATAACCCAGGCCCAAGGTCGCGCCCCTCCCAAATCCCATTCACCGCCCCAAGAGGGCGGCGGGTGGGTCCCGGGCCTGCCCAGTCCCGGAGGCCTCCCCCTTGGTCTACTCACCCCGAAGGAAGCGGCCCCCGGAACCAGCAGGCCCGGGGACAGCTCAGCACATGGCGGCTGTGCCCATGGCGGCTGTCCGGGATCCAGGCATGAGACGCCCCGTCCTGAGACCCACACCAGAGCTGAGTACTTTTTAGGCAACGTGGCCCCTTAGAAAACTAACTTCAAATTTGCTGAGCTCAAATATATTAAAGCAAGCTGTTTACAAGTCCTCTTCACATAATTTAAACACAGATCTTTCAGTTTTTCAGCACTACCTGTCAAAATTATGAATAGTTAAAAAAAAAAAGGTAGAAAGCGGTAAATCCAATTACAAATTCCTTCAACTATCTATCACTAGGAGCCAGCACTGTGCCACAGCTGGGTAAGCCACGACCTACAAAGTAAGCATCCCAAATGGGTGACGCTTTGAGTACTGAAGGCTGAAATCCAAGATGGAGACGTCAGCAAGCGCAGTTTTTTGAAGCCCACACTGCGGCAGAGTAAGTTAACTGCTACCTGCAACCTCAACACCCCATGGTGTAAGCTCAACTCCTGGCTGCTACTCTTCCAATCCAGCTCCCTGCTTATGGGTCTGGGAAAGCAGTATAACGTGGCCTAAGATGACCACATCCTTGGACCCTTGCGCCCTTGCGGGAGACCCAGGAACAACTGCTTTTAAGTATCACTTAATTTCTACTCACACAAAAAAGGTAGGGAAAGGGGGGTCTCTTATGCTACCTGCGCAAGTAACAGTTCCATTAACATAAAATACATTTCTGTAGCTTATTTCTTATGATAAAGCAGCTTGCTTAATATATTTCCAATCACCAACAAGAATAGGAGAACTGAGAACTAGCAAGTTCTCCCACAAAAATCTTGATTGTAACAATTAATACTACCCTTGCAAAGGCAGTCAAGGAAACCTACTAGCCCATGGCAAGATCCATCTGAGACCCAACTGCAGAAAAATAACTGGTGAGCCTGCAGTTTCTTATGAACAAAACTGGGGAATAACTGAAGTGATGGGAATATTGGAACTGTAGAGAATAAATAGAAATCTAGGGCCCGGCGCGGTGGCGCAAGTGGTTAAAGGTCCTCGCCTTGCACGCCCGGGATCCCATATGGGCGCCGGTTCTAATCCCGGCAGCCCCGCTTCCCTTCCAGCTCCCTGCCTGTGGCCTGGGAAAGCAGTCGAGGACGGCCCAAAGCTTTGGGAACCTGCACCCGTGTGGGAGACCCGGAAGAGGCTCCTGGCTTCGGATCGGCATAGTATCGGCCCGTTGCGCTCACTTGGGGAGTGAATCATCGGATGGAAGATCTTCCTCTCTGTCTCTCCTCTCTGTATATCCGCCTTTCCAATGAAAAACTAATAAAAATAAATCTTTAAAAAAAAAAAAAGAAAAGCATCTGCCCCTGGGAAACTCTTTAAAAAAAAAAAAAAAAAGAAATCAAAAATGATCAACTTTATTGTAAACAATTAGAAAAAGTCTTGAAGGAAAAAGGTTGAGATCAATGTGCCAATTATGATCCAGAAAACTCAAATTGAGCTTTTCAGTTTCCTTTATATGTAGCTCTAATTAATTCAAAGGGATCAATTTTTCATGATTTTTACTTTCCTAGAAATTATCCAAGAAACTAAATTTACTCTCGCAGATTACACCTAATTTTATCTTATAATAGATCATATGAATAGGTTGCTAAATGCTGGTAACCAAGAAAACCAACACCAATCCAGTACATGGTTATGGCATCTGAAACAAATGGGTGGCAAAATGAAATGTAAGCTTCTTTCGCCCCTTTTAAATATTTACTTGTTTATTTCATAGAGCAACAGAGAGAAAGAGAGACAAATAGAGAGAAAGACTACTCTTCCATCCTTTGGTTCACTCCTTACATGACCACAGCAGCTAGACCTAGCTCAAGCCAATGGCAGTGGTCCATAGCTCCATCAGGGGTCTCAGACAGAAACGGCAGGGGACTAAGCATGTGATCCAAATTCTGCTGTTTTCCCAAGCACACTAGCACACATCACAAAGCAAAGCAGCTAGCGCAGCCAGGACTCAAAACAGTGTTCTTACACAGGAAAGCTAGTATCACAACCTCCAGCTTAACCCACTGCACGCACAACAATGCTGGCCCAAAAGTCCTTTCACTTTAAATCCTCAAAAATAAACAAAACAAAAACAATCAAAACTGGAACAAATTTTCCCAGAGATAACCCATACATAAAGTATCTGAGTAATCAATTTCTAAATCATTCTCTCTCACACATCAATATTTCGATCATGCAGATGTTGGCCACAGAAATGAATGTGTCAGGACAGAGCAGAACCTTCCTGGACCTATACCAAGAAATATTCAATATAACAACACCACTAGCACTAACACTGAGTAATCTTTTTCCCTTTTGAAGCATTCAGCCATTTATAAATGTCTGAGCAAAAACAAAACATTAAAAACACTGCCTTGTTGTTGTGGCTGTTCTAACTCATACCAGTTGTTGACCTTGTTTCATGGCTTCTCAATTACGGAAATGTATAGAGATGGAGTAATAGAGTCTATCATATACAGATGTGGGGGTATAATGGAACATGCATCCTCCCTGCATCCAGACGAAAGATGGAATCCCAATGAAACTGCTGGACATGTGTAGACAATGGGATGCTGATCTATCAGACATTGTCTATACTAACTATGTCGGGGTGCACTTACATAAGAGACTGATGGAGTTATGATTACTTATGAAGGACTACACTTGTAACAAAATGGGAAAAATCTGAGGGGGATGGTACCACATAATTCAAAATTCAAAATAAAAATATTTTTAAAAAACACTGCCTTCAAAATATACATTTCTAATTTTAGAAAATGTTCAAATCTAAATCTCGTTTGACTTGACTCAAAAATCCACAAGGGAAAAAAAATTTTAAATTTCAAAAAGCAAAAATAAATCAAGCTCATTTTTCCATCTGACAGAAAGATGTAAAATTAGCAAAGAATATAATATTTTTCAAGAGTTATCCATTCACTTCAAAGTCACCAAGTTATCGAAGAAGCAGGCTAAAGAGTTCTTCCATGCATGGGTTCATTCAGCAGACTGTCACAAAGCACAGACTAAAGCCAGGACACTGCTGTGCACAGGCGTAGCCACGCACTGGGGCCATATCTCACTGTTTTCCTATACTAGCATTAACAGGAAGAATGGAAATGGAGCAGCCAGGACACAAACTGGTACCCTTACCGGATGCCAAGGCAGGAGGCAATAGCTTTATCCACTAGGCTGCAACTCTGGTCCCAAAAACATTTTCACTGGAGTCTAAAATACAAGTAAAGGTGCTACAGTAATTTTGACTAACACAACAAGTACCCTACTTCATAGTTCTTATACAGCTATACCAATTACAGGTATTCTTTTGGAAGCAACTGTAAAAGAAAAAGGAAAAACAATTGCTCTAATTTGTTTTAATTTTGAAGAAGTGAGTTCATGGTGTCCTGATAGAAATTATATCACCTTGCTTTAGCAAAAGCAAAATGGTAGATAGTGAAGTAACTCAGAACAGACAATTAAAATCAGGCAAATTTTAAGGTAGAAATTTAGGTTATTCGCTGTCCTAATACAATACCCAGGATTAAAAGCAACTAAATGAAAATTTAGGGCCTGGTGTAATAGCCTAGCAGCTAAAGTCCTCGCCTCACACGTGCTGGGATTCCATATGGGCACCAGTTCTAATCCCAGCAGCCCCGCTTCCCATCCAGCTCCCTGCTTATAGCCTGGGAAAGCAGTTGGGAATGGCCTAAAGTCTTGGGACTCTGCACCCGTGTGGGAGATCCAGAAGCAGCTCCTACCTCCCAGCTTTGGATCAGCTCAGCTCTGGCCACTGTGACCACTTGGGGAGTGAATCAGCAGACAGAAAAATCTTCCTGTCCCTTTCTGTATATCTGATTATCCAATTAAAAAAATCTAAAAGAAAAATTTATCTCATAACTGTAGGCAAGTGCCCGAGTTGTCTTGTACCCAGATAAGTGTTACACTACTGGAATGAGAGCAGCCAACAGCTGACAGACATCCTGGGATTGAATGACGCCAAATCTGTATTAATTATACCAGTGTGCCAACAGGGTTACCTATCTTTTTCTTTTTTTTAACTATGTGGGGAAGGCAAGGGACTCCAGATCAGGACACATCTCCCCAGCCCCTAGTGGGGCAGTGGGGGTGCCGTGGATTGCCTGGGGAAGGGGATGATTCTGGGAACAACATGGAGGAGGAGTGGCAGAGGGCATGTTAGGGGAGGAAATGACTCCTGAAATCTTCCACAGACTGGGTCACTGCACTCATAGGTAGGTAGGGGAGCTGAAGCACAGTGGTTTAGTTGAGGGAAACCAGCAGGTATGTCCTGGTCAAGCCAAGGCACCCACTTACATGGGAGACCTGGGCTGAGCTAAGTAGATCTACTGCATCCCAGTGGAACACAAGTAAGCTAGGTTGGAGGGCATGAGGGCTTGGGCTAGGCTGCAGTACTCACTAGAGAAGTGTCGGCTTATGGAGTGGACAAAGTCAGGCTGGGCCGCAACACCCACCAGAACGCAAGAGAGCTAGATCCAGGGGCAAACTCTGTAGGTGCCATACAGGCTTGCCTCTGTGGGACTGCAGGACCTGCAAGTTTGTGCAAGAGCTGAGTGGTGAACAGGCTAGCCAGGCTGGATGCTGAACTCATCTGACACTCAAGGGGGCTGAGGCTGGGAGGAGGCTGGATTGGGCCAGGCTGCAGAAATTGCAAAGGCTGGGGAAGAGAGCAGACCATGCCAGTCAGGTTGATGACAGCATACTTGATTGAGATCCAGGGCTGGGAAAGCCCATAGTAAGAGAACATGGGGAACTCCCTACTAGGCTACAGTTCTACAGGGAGTCCAAGAGCTGGGACTGGAGGTGGACCAGGTCAGACTAGGCCATAGCACCTGCTGGCACACAACAGAGCCGGGCCACATTGTAGCCAAGGTTGTGGGCAGACCAGGCTGGGAAAGGTTGCAGCACACATGTGCATATACATGTGGGCTACATCTGGGGACAGGCCAGACTTGGACAGGCTCCAGCACCTGCTTGCACTCATTAGAGCCAGATTGGGAATAAGACAGAGAAGATTAGTCTACAGCACCTGCTGGATCACATGACAGGTAATGTGGGGGGCTAGGCTGTAGCACCCACCAGCAAGAGCTAAAGCTGGGGGTGGGCCACACAGACTGGGCTACAACACCTGCTGGCAAGTGCCAGACTATATGCATGTCCTGCAGGCTGGAACTCAGTATCCCTGGCAGGTGCAACACTTTGGACTAGGAGTGGAACTAACAGGAAACTATGAGCATTGCCCTACTGGGCTGCAACTCCCACTGGTGAGTATGACAACCAACGCTGGGAATGGACCAGGTTGGTCAAGGAAGTAACACCAACTGGCATACATGTGGGCAGGGTCTAGGGAAGAGTCAGGCTGAGCTAAACTGCAGCAATGCACAAGAGCCAGATGAGAGGCAGTATGGACCAGGCTGGGCTGAAGCACATGGCAGCACAGGCAAAAAGAAAAAAAAAAAAAAAAACCTGGGCTACGGGCAGGCCTGCTGGGGATTATTTTGGATTGCCCCAACTAAGCTGCCGTTCCCACTGGTGTGCATGAAGACCAGACCTGTGGCAGGCCGGGCTATGCAAGGCTGCAGCACTCAACAGTTTGCTTGAGAGATGGGGCCTGGATTGGAACTGACCAGGCAGTTGCATCCTCCAGTATGTTCACTGGCTGGTGCAGGTGACAGACCAAATCTGACCCAGTGCTGGCAGGCCCACACAAGATGGGGGACTACCTAACTAGACTGCTGGACTCAAATCTCAGCCCTAGCAAAAAATCACAAGATATGTAGTCCAACCTTGGAGTGCATGTCTAGAGACTGAACCTCAATTGTTGGTGCCTGTGCAGTGGACAGAATGACCAGATGCACACAGGACCTGACAGCCAGCAGAGGACATCAAGTGCCTTGTCAGAGGATGGAGAGCAGAACAGGATGGACAGCTCTCCCATCACAAGCTTTGCAGCAAGTATCTGGGATTATGGACGTACACTGAGGTGCACACTGTTAACCAACAGACCCTGGAAAGATTTTTCTGAATCCAGGTGCAATGAAACCAACAAAATCTCAGAACTATCAAAACCACTTGAGCTACACTCTCAGAACACTCTTCCCCACAACAGGGTCTATAAGGCATCATCACATGACTATTCCTCATCCCCAGGTGCTGATGTAATTCGACAAAAAGGACAGTCTCCTCCCCTTGCCCAGCAGACCAGGAGAACAAAAAGCAAAGTATATGTCACCACCTTCCTCCACTCCCAACCCTCTCCACCTTATTCAGAGGCCCACATGAGCATGCATCCCTCTTAATTTAGTAAACAATATTAACAATAAATTTTTTTAAAGTTCTCAATGCAATAGTTTACCATAACAGCAAATATAAAAAATAAAATTGGCAGATAAATCACTGGCCAAGTGCTTAAAACAGTGTCTAGCATGGACTATTTAAGGCTTATAAAATCATTGTTTCATCATTAGGTTCTACTATACCACAAATCTCCCCATCCTACTCTTTGTGAATTAAGTACAAATAAGACATAAGAATCTCATTCAATAATATTAAGCTGCCTTCCTATAAGAAGCACATTTAGCATATTTGAAGCTCTAGATAAAACCATACCAATTTCTTGAAAACTGGATTTTGTATATACACCAAGCTCACATCATTGCACTTATGACAATTCTATCCAAATTCTTTATACTAATAGCAGGCTTATTATTCAAAAACAGTTAACACTGCAGACAGAAATCAAGATCTTCCAAGCACCAAAATATCTAGATGAAAAGAAACAGTACAATATATCACCAGTTTGAGTAAAGACCAGGAGATGGCTAGATGAACATAACAGGATTGATCCTTAAGAATTACTGAGGTCTCTTTATGCTTTTCTGTAATTTTAAATTTTTAATACATTTCTAGAATGTTTAAGATGTTCTATAAAGTAGCCCAGATGGCGCATTTCACACTACATAGGAACTGTATTAATTACCATAATAAAGGACGACCAACATTTTAAAACATACCAAATCAGAATTTTGAAACAAACTTTAGCAGCGATTACTTCACCAACAGTTAGAATTAGCAAACTGTACAGGTTTTTAAGATTCTTTCAAAATTAAATCAAATTTACTACTTTCCTTAACTTTCTAACTATCTTAATTTTATCTGTAACGTTGAAATCCTATAGTAAAAATGGCACACTTGAGAATAAATCCTGACTCCCAAATTTCAAACAATGCTGTAATAGAGCCATTATGAACAGAAAAAGTAGATTTTTCATCAGCTGAACAATCTTTCCAAGAATATAAACACACATACCTCTACTTCATCTCCTTCACTAATTTCTTTTTTTATATCAGGCGGTGGTGGTAATCTAACTTCATTAAATGGAACCTGGCGCTCTGGTTGCCAACTGAAGGGTCAGAGAAGGAATTGGTAGTTTAGAATGTATCACTGAAGTAGGCCCGTAATATTACAGGAGCTTTACACTACGGTTAATGTTACATATTTTTTTAGTTAGCTTACCATTTAGCTTTCCCTAAAGACAAAAAAAACATCCTTTGTAGCATGTAATCTTCCAATTACTAAAGTAGAAAAACTTTTTTTCTATTAACTCTTGGTGACATTTCTAAATAATTAACATGATTGAAAGCATTACCTAACAAACTACTCATACTCATAAGAACAGCACAAACATCTCTCTGCAACTAAAAGTTAAATTCAAAGCGATGAAGGACCAATTTAAAATTTGAAATGTTACATCCATAACCATCAAATGTAGATCAGCTTATTTCAAATACTTTTATAAAAATGAAGCATATTAGATTACAAAACAATTGCATAGTTTCTTTTAATATAGACAATCAGAAATCACATTTTGAAATTATTTTAATTACTAGATTTCACCTTTTTATCTTTTCTACAGTAAATACAAAAATATAATTAGAGCCTATGAAAGTCTTATCGAATCTCTAGAAAACTTAAATGCAGCTAATTTCTTGATTATGTGACATTTTTCATGTTTTTATTAGATTAAGTTATAAAGTGGGTCATTTTCCCCTGCTCTTACGTTCTCACAGGTCATTTATACTCCTTGGATGCGTACCAGCTAATAAAACACTCCTAGGAATTCTATCTGCCATTGCTAGTCAGAGTAACAGCTGACCAAGTAAGATACTTTAGGGTGTTTCTTTTCAACCACTCCCTTTTAAGTGGCAGCTGTTCAATAGCAGAAATCATTTCAATACTTATTTCCATGTGAAGCAGCTCTTGGGCTGAGAAATCTTCTTTTCAGAAGTTCTGGAAGCCGCTTAGAAGATGCTGCTTCTTTTTTTCTCTATCAAATGGTGTTCTTCTTAAACTATTCATAATCATGCCTTTTTTTTTTATTATTTTGATTGGAAAGTAGGATATACAAAGTGGAGGGACAGAGGAAGATTTTCCATCCAATGATTCACTCCAAATGACCACAATGGCTGGAGCTGAGCCGATTCAAAGCCAGAAGCCCGGATCCTCTTCCGGGTCTCTCACACGGGTACAGGTTCCCAATGGCTTTGGGCCATCCTCGACTGCTTTCCCATGCCACAAGCAAGGAGCTGGATTAGAATCAGCACCCATAAGGGATCCTGGCACATGCAAGGCAAGGACTTTAGCCACTAGGCTACAGTAGGCCAAATCAAGCTCATTTTGCCCCTTGGACCACTGAAGCATAGAACGTCCAGACTTCAGCATCCCACGTGTAAGGGCAGGCTTGAGTCCCAGTTGTTAAAGAGTTCTAGCCTAGCTTCCTGCTAATGCAACTAAGAGAGCAGCAGAGGACTGTCTATATACCTGGGCCCCTGCCACCCAAATGGGAGACCGCAATGTTCTTGAACCCTGCGCTGGGCCTGCTCCAGTTTTAGCTACTGCACCAATTAGGGTGTGAACTTACAGATGACTCTATCACTCCACCTTTACGAAAAAACAAACTACCTTGTTCTTAAAATAAGTATGAAATTGGTATCAGTCCTCATTAATAAAGCAATTAAAGATGGCCTAACACTTTAGGCATTTTGAAAGCCACCTAGAGTATCATTTTTCTGTAATATATTCTCATCTGTGGCATCTACTTCCATCAAAACTATTTATTCCATCCACGATTCAGCAAAAGGAAAAAAAAACAAAAAAGGGAAAAAAAGGTGAGGAGTAACTCTGGACAGAAGAAAAGGTTACAAAAACCAAACCTAAGTGAACTCTAAGCACCAACACTCAAAAGCAACACACAAGCTGGCAGCATCTAAAACAAAGATCAATAAACAACAACTTACTTATTTTCAAAAACAACGGTGAGGGAGTCTTCATGAACATCTTTGATAAATCCCTGAAACAAACAAAAACATTTAAAAGATATCAATATTAAGCATTCTATACCTCAAAAATGCTGCATACAGAATGGGAAAGACACTAGAATCAGTGAAAGACTACAGGGTTTGGAATTCAGACAGATCTGGATTTGATTTTCATCTCAACCATCACAAGGTATATTACCTCATCAATTACGTAACTTCTGAAAAACTCATTTTTCACTAGTATCACCCACATCATGTACAACTCATACCACCACAGGAATTAGCTGAGTGAGATAGTGCTTATTATTGTGACCCGAGTTCAGTATTTAGTATTGTGACTAAATGTTCAAGCTGTGGTATCTGGTTTCTGGTTCTGTCACTTCTATGTTCTTGTGAACATTTTTAACACATTTAACATTACAAAATTACGAGTAATAAAATAACACATGCCTCACAATATCTGGAAAATAGTTCAACTCATAAAAATTAAAGGGCATTTTAGAAAAACATGAGCTCATTTGCATGCTATCTTTGTCATTAACTTAATTCTGTTTTTCCTATCTGCCTTAAAGCAGAGGTGGGAAATACTTTTTCTTCCAAGAGTCATTTGGATATTTCCAACATCAGTCACAGATTATGCAAAATTATCAATTTAAAATTAGTCTGCTACCTAGTTCTACTGATTATCAAGCCCTGCTTGTGGTTGCCTTGGCAGGGCCAGTTAAAACTAACACTTGTGACCAGACATTACCCAACCCTAATTTCTAAACACTGTCAGATTAAAACTGAGGATCCTGCATTAGAACAATTTTAGAATGATTACAGATTCTCAGTAAATACCATTAGTCATTTTTGAATCTTAAAATTATATAATTTATCCTTTTAATATTATCTTCATTAAATTAATAATGAAAAAAATCACAGACCAACTACTTAATACATCACCTTACAACCTTGAGCAAGAAGCTCCTGGCACCTGCATAACTATAACTGATATTAAATGACACTGTCCATCAGATTCATAAATTCCTCCATCTTAGCCATATATACTTAACACACTTTGAATCACTGTAATTAAAACATACTTTCAAAAAGCAACAAGTAATGTTTACAGCGTATCAGACACTGCTCTCAACAAATTAGGAATATGTAACACAAACTGGCAGTAGAAACATCCAAACCCAAGCAACCAGGACTAAAGGGCCATTTAACCTTTGGAATTAAAGAAAGTCAGTCTTGGAGAACAGAGGGGTAATCAGTCAGGGCCTATTTAAAGTTCTATAATAACAGATTCATCAAACCATCCAACATGGGGATTCATAAACATAAAGTCACAGTGAACCTTCCCCAACATTTGCTATTCAACTTACTATTCTGCAGTCTAACTCTATTTTCTTCTCTAGTTCAACTGCCTGGTACAGCTCATTTATGTTTGGGCATGTTTTCTTGCAAATATCCTAAAATGAAGCCCAGAACTTAGGATCCGTATCTCTTGAAGAATATTGCTCTATATTCTTAGAATTCCACATATATATATATATACACATATATACATATACATATCTATTTAACTATTTATAGATACAGTTTAAAAACTAGCCTGTCCCTCCAGTTCAGACTCTGATTACCTAGCTATGCTATAATAATTACTTCCTGGCCAGTCTCTATTTCTAGCAGTAGGTATTATCTGTAATCATTTTGGTAAGCGGTTACATGGTTTTGGTATCAATAAATCTCATGTGATCATAAAAACATCTTCAATATTTTAATATCTGAGAAACAAACCAAGAAAACTCCCAAATAACTGCAAGTCAGGGTTAGGTGTGGGGCTGGGTTCAGCAGCAGACAGCTCAATCTTTTTTTTCCTGAGTGGGTAGGCAAGAAATGTATCCACTTGGATGAGCAATGCAGCACAACAGTCACTAACTAACTGTCAGCATCCCATTTTGCAACATCCCCCTTCCTCCCGCCAAAGCTACTCAATTGCTGATTCAGATTTCTGTTAATGCATCACAACAGGCAGCAAAAGATGACCAGTTTGGGACCTTGCCACTCATATGGAAAATGCAGATAGAGTTCCTGTCACCTAGCTGTTGCAGGAATTTGCAGAGAACCAGAGGAGAGACATGAAGATCTCCTTCACTCTTTGAAAAAGATTAAAATATTAAAAAAAAAATAAAGATCCAATCACTTCAGCCATTTTACCTGCAAACAATAAAGTTTACATTATGGGGAAGCAGATGGCCGGGGCAGGAGCTGGTTATTAAATCCCCAGGTACTCCCAATGTGGGACACCGGTCTTTTAATATTTCGTCTATATTTTTACTCACTAGGTCAAATGTCCATCACATCTATGTTTTTATTTCTTAATTTTTTTCTTATTGGAAAGGCTGATTTTATAGAAAGGAAGGCACAAAGAGAAAGCTCTTCCGTCTGCTGGTTTACCCGCAAAGTGGCTGCAATGGCCACAGCTGAGCTGATCTAAGGTCAGGAGCCAGGAGTTTCTTCCAGGTCTCCCATGCAGGTGCAGGGTCGCAAGGCTTTGAGCCATTTTTTACTGCTTTCCCAGGCCACAAGCAGGGAGCTGGATGGGAAGTAGAGCAGTCAGGACACAAATCCGTGCCCATATGGGATCCTGGCTTGTGCCACTGAGCCATCGCACCTTGCTGTTTTCTAATGTTTAGTAAATATTATTTAGTAATCAGTGCTTATTTACTAATATTTAGTAAACAGTGCTTCCAGGCTCATAAGTGCATTTCCTGCTGCTCAAAGCTACTTATACTTAAAAAGTTTCCCTATTCCTTCATTAGAGTTTAAAATTTCAGAAATTAAAATGAGAAGCCCAAGACACAGGAAAATTCTGCCCTTTATTACACTAAGCATTTTTCTTTAATCTAGAAATCAATGTTTGCATTTTTCCATACAAACACTTCCACTATAAACATCGGCATCAATTCTGGGTGCTTACTGCTCACAAACTTTTTAAGACAAAGCACAGCTCTAGACATATTTACACTTTTGTTGCTTTCATCACAAGATTTACTAAAGGCCTGTACCTAAACCTTAAGACATACCTGGAGTACAGTTATTAATGGCCTACTCCTCCAAATCCAATTCACAAGTACCTAATTCTAGCTATAACATTCTTACGGATGGCCAGATCTCTATAAAACTGACTGAGCTGATACCATGCAGAGAGTTAAAATTTTTAAAGATATTTTTGCGCTAGGGAAGCCAGCAAAATGATGGCAGATCCCACTCAGTTTAAGAGATGTAAATGGTAGGGTTGGGTCTTTATCAAAATCTTTTCATAGGCAGGAGACAGACAACAACAGCCTCTGTCTGCACATGGCATAAAGAGACTTGCAACTACAGACCAGAAATATTCTAAAAAACAATTCACTAATTTTAAAACTGTAAATCCTTCTGAGTAAAGTGATCAAATCTTGTCGTTCCGCCCAAGAAGGAAATCATTCCTATTCTATAAGCTACACTCTGGTTAGTAACCAGTTTCAATCTGAATGACCAGATTCACTTATCCAATATCCAACTGATAGGTTCAAAACAATATTCTAAAAACACAAAAACAGAGATGCTTGCAATTTATACACACAAGGAGATTTATACTGCCATCTTAGCATAGTGCCTCAAGTCCTCCTCTTGCACACACCAGGATCCCATTTGGGCACTGGTTCTAATCCCAGAGGCCCCACTGCACATCCAGCTCCCTACTTGTGGCTGGGAAAGCAGTAGAGGACAACCCAAAGCTTGAGACCCTGTACCCTCATGGGAGCCCCAGAACAGGCTCAGCTCAGGCCGTAGTGGCCCTTGTGGAGTGACTCAAGTGGATGGAAGATCTTCCTCACTGTATTTCTGACTTTTCAACAAAAACAAAATAAATCTTTTTAAAACATGGTTTGGTGGGGCCTGGTGTGGTGGTCTAGCAGCTTCAAGTCCTCACCCTGAACGCACCAGGATCCCATACGGGCACGGTTCTAATCCCAGTATCCCCATTTCCCATCCAGCTCCCTGCTTGTGGTGTGGGAAAGCAGTTGAAGATGGCCCAAAGCCTTGGGATCCTGGACCTGCATGGGAGACCCAGAATGAAGTTCCTGGCTTCTGGCTTTGGATCGGCACAGTACTGGCCGTTACAGTCACTAGGGGAGTGAATCATCAGATGGAATATCTTCCTCTCTGTCTCTCCTCCTCTCCGTATATCTGACTTCACAATATAAATAAATAAATCTTTAAAAAAAAAAAAAGGTTTGGGGCTAGCACTGTGGTATAATAAGTTAAACCTCCAACAGCTACACGTCACTGCATGGCCGGGTCTCCCAAGGGTTAACTCCACAATTTAGCTTGTTTCTCTAGGGATAACAGGATGGGCAAACTTGGCCTGACACATTTAGCCCCTGGCTGGACCACAAGTTCCCTCTTCCCTGCTCCCCCTTTTTTAAGATGCCCCTGGGGGAGCTTAGGAGTTGCTTGGGCATTGGAAAAATACTGGGAGGAACTAGGCAGACTATAAAAGAGGCAGGCCAACTTCAAATGAAAGGCATTCTCTTTACAAGAATGACCCACTGCGTGTTGTCTTTTTTGTAACCCTAGTCCCTCTGCTCGGCTTGGGGTACACAGTGACGCAGCGTTGTCGACTTGTCACAGCTGTTAGACTGACCCAACTTTCATGCCAGATGCCCTGAAAAGACAGCAGAGGATGATTCAAGTCCTTGGACACCTGCACCCACATGGGAAACTCAGGAGACTCCTGGTTCTCAGTTTCTGACCAGCACAGTTCTGGCCACTGTGGCTACTTGGAGAGTGAGCCAATGGATGGAAGAGCTCTGTCTCTCCTTCTCACTGCAATTTTGTCTTTCAAATAATTTTTTTAAAAAAAAATCTACCTAATTATTCATGCATTTCAGAAGTTACAGAACAGAAATTAAAAAAAAAAATGTTTCTTAGCCTAAGCAGAGGCAATCAAGGGAGAGGGGAAAAGAACTCTGAGCTCTGGCTTGGTGGCAGTATTAGGTTAATTCTTCACCTGCAGACACCAGCTTCCCATTAGGGCACCAGCTCTAGTCCTTGGTACTCCACGTCCAACCGAGGCCCCTGCCTCAGGCCTGGGAAAGCATCCCAGTATGACTCAAGCTTCTGACCTCACAACCACAAGGGAGTCCCAGAGAACCTCCTGGATTCACCTTTGGATCAAATCAGCTTCTGCTACTGTGGTTATCTGGGCAGTAAACCACAAGATGGAAGCTCGCTCACCTGTCTGTAAAAGCTGCCTTTCAAACAAAAATTACTGTAAAAAAAAAAAAAAAAACAAGGATCCTTTCAGTTCAGCAGAAACAGTTATTTTAATTTTTCTAAAGACTTATTTTTATTGGAAAGTCAGATTTACACAGGAGATAGAGTTCTTCTGTCCACCGGTTCATTCCCTAAGTAGCTGCAATGGTCAGAGCTGAGCTAATCCAAAGCCAAGAGCCAGGATCCTCTTCTGGGTCTCCCATGAGGATTCAGGGTCCCAAGGCTTTGTCTGGCCCATCCTCGACTGCTTTCCCAAGCCACAACCAGGGAGCTGGATGGGAAGTAGAGCAAGCAGCCAGGATACTAATCGGCTACGAATGGGCGCCCATATGAGATTCCAGAACATGTAAGGGAGGGACTTTAGCCACTAGATTATCATTCCAGGCCCAGAAACAGTTTATTTTCAAAAATTCAAAGACTGGTACTATAAAAAGCTACAAACCCTGTTACGAAATCTGGATGCCAGATTTAATAACTCTATAGGACACACACAAAATTTCATTAATAAACCTTCCAAACCTCACTTTAGAAAAAGGGCAGTTGAAACAACTTACATCCCCTACTGTAGGCAGCAGCCCGGGTTGCCTTGTACTTAGGCAAGTGATTATACTGCTGAAGGAAAAACAGCCAGTAGCTGGCAGGTATTCTGGGCCTGGTTATTGTCAAATTTATGTAAATTATACCACTATGCAAGCATAGCTGCTTATTCTTTATTAAAATAAAAAGTGAGCAGGCAAGGTAGGTAACTCTAGGTCAGGACATGACACCCCAGTCCCCAGGTGAGGAGGCTGTAGTCTGCCTGAAGGGGGTGGGGGGGGCGGTCTGTGATGTATTGCAGTGGGAGCAGCTGAGGGCAAATTTAACAAGGTAGGAATGACGCCTGGGGTCTTCCATGGATCTGGCCACTGCACTCACAGGTTTACAAGGGAAACAGGAGGGCATATAAGGGTCAAGTCAAAGCACCTGCCCACATGGCAGACATGAGCTGGGTTAAATAGCATCACACACTATCACTGAGACACACAAAAGCCAGGGCTGGGGACAAGCCAGTCCAGTCAAGGCTTCAGCACTGTCAGCATCTGTATAGGGCAGGTCTAGACAGGCCAAGTTGGGTCATTCCTCAACACCCATCAGCATACAGAAGAGCCAGTACAGGTGTGAGCCACACCCACCTGAGCTAGGCTGCCACACACACTAAACAAGAGCTGAGGCTAAAGGTCATGCCAGGCTGGACCAAAGAACCTGACAGCACACATAAGACCTAGGGCCTAGTAGGGGAACTCTGGAGATTTCCCTGCTGGGCTGCAGCTCCCGCCGGCAAATTCAAGAGCTGGGTTTGTGGCTGGCCAAGACTGCAGTATCCAGCAGTATCTGTGTGGTCTGGGTCAAGGGGTAGGTTAAGACCGGGCTAGGCTTCAGCACCCACTGACACTCATGAGAGCCAGAATGGGTACAGGACAGGCTGGGTTAGGCCATGGCATCTGCCCATTCACAGGAGCACCGGGACTTGGGTGGGCCAAGCTGACCTAGGCTGTAAACCCAGCAGTGAGAGCTGGAATGGGTGTAGGCTAGTCAGGCTAGGCTGTAGTATCCACTGGTGAGTGTCAGGACTGGAGCCTAACATGTCAGTCTGGGAACGTTGCCAACATCCATTTTTGGGAGCAGGTCTGGCAGGGAAACTTGGGAAACTCTCCTGCTAGTCCACAGCTCCTGCTGGTGAGCATAAGAGTCAGGGCTATGAGCAGGCTAGACAAGGCAGGGCTACAACACCTGTTGGAATATGTGTGAGCCAGGTTTGCCAACATACTGAGCAGGTCAGTCCACACTGGCAAGGATGAGGGCCAGGACAATGTACAGGCTAGCTGGTTTGGACTGCAACACCCACCAGCTCACATGAAGGCTGGTGCTGAGAGTGGGCCACGCTAGAGTAGACTAGGCTACTGCACCCACTAGCAAGATCTGGAGCTGGGGGCAGGCCTGCGTAAGCCAAATCATAGCATCTACTGGTCAATGAGCCCACCTCAGACTGCCCCTCCCCAACACTTGCTGGTACACACAACACCCAGGGCTAGAGTAGGCCTGGTAGAACTTCAGGACTCCTTTGCTGGGCTGCTGCTTCCAATAGTAAACATGAGAGCTGGGATTGGGGGCTCTCACCTTGGGTACCCTTCAAGCACCAGGCTGATCTGGAGATAAGCAATCTGGGTTAGGCTGTAAAACCCATTGGTGTACCCAAGAACCAGAAAGGGTATGCTGCGGGCCAGCAAAGCCAGGCTGCAGCACCACCTAAAAGTGCAAAGATGAGGTTTGAGTCATACTGGGCTGGACCCACTATGTCTTTGCAGTCCCAAAACATACAACTGAAAGCATGCCTGGCAGGAGAGCTATGAGTACTCCCATGCTAGGCTGTCACTATCACTGCTGAACACAAGAACCAGGGCTGAGCTGAGGGTGACCCTTGCTGAAAAAGGCAGTGGGACATGTTGGCATATGTGAAGGCTGGATCTGCGAGCAAGTCAGGCTGAGCTAAGCCTCAGCACCCACAGATATGCACCAGAGCCAGACGGGATAGACTGGGCCACAGCAAAGGCTGGCATGTACCAAAAGAGAGGGGTGGGGCTGATGGCAGGCCTGGTGGTAGTTCATGGGTGTTACTCCTACATGAGGCTGAAGCACTACTGGTATGCCTGAGGACAGGGTCTGTGGCGGGCTGCTGGACCACAGTACCCACTGTTTCAGCAATGTGACATGGGGCTAAGGCTGGGGCTAAACTGACCAGGCACCCACCAGTTTTTGCATCGGATGGTACAGGTGACACATTGAACCTGACCCTACAACTGTTTGGTACACAGAAAATTCAAGTCTAAGATCCCACACCCTGCAGACAGGGTAATCACTATCACAGGATACGTGGCCTGACCTTGGGGTGCACGTAACACTGGGCCTCTGCAGGTGCTGATGCCTGTGCACTAGACAGCATGTCCAAATACAGGAGACCTGACAGCCAGCTCATCTAGGCAGCCTGGGGACGCCAAATGCCTTGTGTGAGGATGGAAAGCACGTTGGACAATCCTCCTGGCCAACCTTTGCATCAAGTATCTGGTGCATAGATGCACTAAAGTGGACTTTGTCAACCAATAGCCCTTGGATTCTCTCAACCCTGGAGCAAAGCAACAACATCTCAGCACTACTGAAGCCATCCCAGTAACAGCCTTGGAATCCTCTCCCCTACTGTGGGGGCTCTAAGGTATCATCAAATGACCATCCCCATCCACAAGTGCTGATGCAGTCTGATGGCAAGGAGCAGCAACTTCCTCCTCCCGCTGATGCAGAGGAAAAAAAACCAAAACCGAAGCCTATGTTTCACCAACTTCTGTCTGTATCTGAGCCTTCCAATCCTAACCAGAGTCCACATGGGTATGCATCCCTTTCAAATATGTAAACAATATTAAGAATAAAATAAAGGCCCAGCACAGTAGCCTAGCAGCTAAAGTCCTGGCCTTGCACACACACCAAGAACCCATATGGGTGCTTGGATTAATGTCCTGGCCGCCCCATTTCCCATTCAGCTCCCTGCCTGTGACCTGGGAAGGCAATCAAGGAACAGCCCAGGGCCTTTGGGACCCTGCACCGGTGAGGGAGACATAGAAGCAGCTCCTGGCTCCTGGCTTCTAATCAGCTCAGCTCCGGACACTGCAGCAGATTCAAAAATGTCTCACTGGGGTGGGGCCCAGCCTGTGGCATAGTGGCTAAAGTCCTCACCTTGAATGCGCCAGGATCCCACAGGGGCTCTAGTTCTAACCCTGGCAGATCCGCTCCCCATCCAGCTCCCTACTTGTAGCCTGGGAAAGCAGATGAGAACAGCCCAAAGACCTGGGAACCTGCACCTGCGTGGAAGACCTGGAGGAGGTTCCAGGCTCCTGGCTTCGGATCGGCTCAGCTCCAGCCATTGCAAACAACTGGGCAGTGAATCATTGGACGGAAAATCTTCCTGTGTCTCCTCCTCTCTATATATCTGACTTGGCAATTAAAAAAAAAAAAAAACCTGTCTCACTAGAAACTTAACTATGACTTCAAGTGTACTCATAATTTAACATTTTAATAAAACTCACTTCACTAACATTTTTCTGTTATTGCATCTCCTTCTAATACCTTACAAAGGGGAAAACAAGGGTTCTGCGAATGGCAGCCGGTGGCTAAACTCCAACCAAGCTCCCTGCTTGTGGTCTAGGAAAGGAAAGCACTGATGAATGGGACCTGCAATCACATGGGAGACCTGGAACAAATTCCTGGCTCCTGGCTCCAGGTTTCAGATCAGATCAGTTCAGTTCTGGCCATTGCAGCCATTTAGGGAGTGAACCAGTGGATGGAAATCTCTTTCTGCTTCTCCTTCTCTCTATAAATCTGCCTTGAGAATAAAAATAAATCTGAAAAAAAGAGTGGTGTTATGGGGAGATAAACTGAAAGACCTCACTTCTCAGCAAACTATCAACTGCAGTCAAAAACTGAACTGCCTGAATCCACAATTAAAGTTTTCAATAGAAGCACAGAATAAAAAATCCAAAATTTACACTTTGAAATTTTCAAAATTCTTGATAGAAGAAATCACTAATTACAAACCTACCTACCAGTTTTTCACCGCCAGCAAAGAACAGCCAGCAAAAGAAACACAACTTTCCAATGTTTAGGTTAGAACTATGCACACCATCATGACTTAAATTTTAATTACTCCAACCTCAATATTTCAACATATAAAATTTTTCATGGTAAAAACAGAACGGGTCAGGAATGAAGCATCTAGTTCACGTTTTTTTTTTCTTAAGCAAATACTGTTTCTTCCAAACTTGATCAAATATTTTTTACAGTACTATTTAAGTCATGCTAGCTTTAAAGCATATCAAAGCTTCTAATATATTTTCATGGATCACTGACATGAAACAATGTCGTATTTTTTCTAGGTTTATTTGGTATAACAGCCAAATATAGCTTTAACATTTCTGATGCATTGTCAAATGTATTTCTGGCTTAATTCCTTTAGCAAACTTATAAAGAACTGCTTTTCTAAAACTATACATACATTCTGTTAGAGGCATACAGCTAAGTTCACTAGATGCTTCAAGGTTTTTTCCTCTGACTACATTAATGTCCCATTTTCCTTAAACTACAATAGTTAATTGTTTTAAAAAATACAACCCATGAATTTTTTAAAAAGCAAACTGGGAAACAACAGTCCTTAAGGCACAGGTGGTTAACCCCATATGGGTTATTAGTTCAAGGCCCAGCTGCTCCTTTTGCAACCCAGGTTCCTGCTAACATGCCTGGGGAAGCAGTGAAAGATGGCCTGAGTGCTTGGGCCCCACACGTGTGGGAGACCCATATGAAGCACCTGTGGCCATTTGAGGAGAGAATCGACGGAAATTTATACATCTGTCGTCTCTCCCTATGCCTTTTATTTATTTATCTATTTATTTTTATTTTATTTATTTATTTTTTTATTGTAAAGGCAGACGTACAGAAATGAGGAGACATAGAGAAGAAGATATTCCGTCCGATGATTCACTCCCCAAGTGACTGCAATGGCCAGCACTACAACGATACGAAGCCAGGAGCCTGGATCTTCTTCTGAGTATCCCACATAGGTGCAGGGTCCCAATGCTCTGAGCAGTCCTCTACTGCTTTCTCAGGCCACAAGCAGGGAGCTGGATGGGAAGTGGAGCTGCCGGAATTAGAACCAGCGACCATAAGGAATCCCGGCGCGTTCAAGGTGAAGGCCTTAACCACTGCACTATCGCACCAGGCCCTCCCTATGCCTTTCAAATAAGTTAAATAAAGCTTTTTTAAAAAAAAATTACAAGCATAAATTTTCCCAAAACTCGTCACCTCAGGTTTCTGTTTCAAGGATTGCCACAATTATCACTTGTCCACTGATCAGTTTCCAATCTACTAACTGGATCATCTCTAGTCCCAATTTATTTTCACAGCCTATTAATCCTGACAATTTTACATCTCCAGAATGAGGATACGCAATAGCATCTTCAAGCAGCTCAGTCACATGGCAGTCAAAACACAGACATCACTGTTCAGGCATGCTCAAATTTGGTTTACTTAAACGTTTTGCACTTGACTATCATTCTTAAGATTTCAGTCAGTAAACAGAGGACCATTTTCAGAAGCATCTAGATTTCCTAACACACTTTTCTTAAAGGTTTATTTATGTTTATTGGAAAGGCAATTATACAGAGGACAGATAGATAATTGCCCCGTCTGTTGGTTCACTCTCCAAATGGTCAGAGCAGCCAAAGCTGAGCTGATCTAAAGCCAGGAACTAAAGCTTTCGTTTGTTAATACTTTCTGATCAGCATCAAACACTTGCAACGGCTAGGGCCAGCACTGTTTCACAATGGCTAAGTCACTGCTCTGCCAGCTTCCCATGCCAGAGCGCAGGCTGGAGGCCAGACTGCCCTGCTTCGGATCAAGTGTCCTCTTAACATTTCTGGGGAGGCAAGAAATGTCGTCCCAAGCAACAAATACTCTGTCAGCACTGTGGCAGAGCAAGGATGGAGGCTCCTGGCTCCTGGATTCAGCCTGATGTAGATCTGCCTGTAGTGGCCAGAGGAAATGAATTCTCTCCAATAAATGGAAAATATCTCAATTTCCCCGACCTTGCCTTTCAAAAGTGAATCTTTCAGGGGGTTGGGGGGCAATAAGTCTACTTATTTTCTCCTGAGACACAAACATCTAATTGAATGTAAAGATGTTCCAATCATATTTCATTTTTCTTGCATTTCTCATTTTATGCATTGTAGTGTTCAAAAGAGGCATTTCCTTAAATATGTAAGAACATTCACTTTCAGTATACGTGCTGTATGGCAGCACAAAGTATAAGAATGTTCAATGGGGGCCCGGCAGATAGCGCAGTGGTTAAAGTCCTCACCTTGCATGCACCAGGATCCCATACAGGCGCCGGTTCTAACCCTGGCGGCTCCACTTCCCATCCAGCTCCCTGCTTGTGGCCTGGGAAAACAGTCGAGAACGGCCCAAAGCCTTGGGACCCTGCACCCACGTGGGAGACCAGGAAGAGCTCCTGGATCCTGGTTTCGGACTGGCTCAGCTCCAGCCATTGTGGCCGCTTGGAGAGAGAAACATCAGATGGAAGATCTTCCTCTCTGTCTCACCTCCTTTCTGTATATCTGCCTTTACAATAAAAATAATAAATAAATCTTTTTTTAAAAAAAGAACGTTCAATGGGGGTGGGAGGGAACCACATATTACTAGGACAAACTGGTAAGAATTCTACTTTCTTAGTAGTAAGAATACCTCAAGCAAGAGACACTGCCTTTAGGTACAATCAAATTACATGGATCTTTCACTAACTTCCCAAATTGCAGACTAAAGAAGTTCAGGCCTCTTAAACCAGAACATTCCTGGGCACTCAAAGGTATGCGCACAGTATTTAAAAAGCTACCCTAGGGCCAGGCACGACAACTTTGTGGCTAAATCACACCTTAAATCAATCTGCCGGGATCCCATACGGACACCAGTTCTAATCCCGGACGCTCCACTTCCCATCCAGCTCCCTGCTTGTGGCCTGAGAAAGCACTGGAGGACAGACCAAAGCCTTGGGACGCTGCAGCCGCGTGAGAGACCCAGAAAAGGTTTCTGGTTCCTGGCTTTGGATCACGGCTTAGCTCCAGCTGAAATGGCCTCTTGAGCAGTGAAAAATAACGGATGGAAGATCTGTCTCTCCTCCTTTCTGTATATCTGCCTTTCCAATAAAAATATTAATAAACTTTTTTTTAAAAAGTTACTCTAGTCCCCCAAAATGCCACATTAAACCTTCCCAGACTATTTATGTCAAATCATTTTAGAGGTTTACAATACTGCAGCTCCCATGGTTTATGTGAGGGCCGAGTATGTGCAGGGCAGAACCAGCCTGGACTGCAACACCCATTGGTTCCAATGGAAGTCGGGGCTGAAAACAGAACCAACCCAGAAATTGCAACTACCAGCTGATTGGGGCGATGGACTGTGCCGGGCCCTATACTTGCTAGCACATACAAGAATCTGGTTTGAGAACACTTCAGACAAAGTTTCTTTGGAGATCTCCCCAATTGAAATGCTGGACTTCTTAGAACGTTAACCAAGAAAAGAGACAACAGGTCAACCAACCACCTCAGCTACATCTTGGCAGAGAAATACAGGGCAAACAGAGACTCTATGATGGACTATGTCAATCAGTGGATTCTTCAAAGACCTCATAGTGCTTGGAGTGGCAAGACTGGCAGCGATTTATAACTGATGAACTATCAAAACCACTTGAGCAAGAACCTCAGAGCATACCCTACATCCGGGACCTGGGGAGGGTGGGAAATTGTGTGGGCCTTCTCCCTTAATACCCCCCTTTAAACATGAAGGAAACAATCTGGAAAAAAATAATAGTCTTACCCACTTTCCTGTAGCCCTTGAACCTTTTTATCCTAATTAACTATGTAAAGATTGTCAAAATATAATAAAAAAATAATAAAAAGAAAATTTTTTAACTATACATAGTTAACAGAAACACACACACACACACACAAATCCTTATTAGAGCCATTGAGAAACATCTTGCTGAATGAACACAAATTATAACAGTATTACCACTAAGTCTTAGATCCACTAATTACTATGTGCTAGGTAAAACAAGAAAGGACCAAAGAGGCAGTAATGGAAGGCTTTCTTTTGCAAAAGTGAAATCATAAGGCTCCCCTTCCCAAGCCTCCGTGCACTCTTCCCACTGCAGTCCAGAGGCCACCTGAAGTAAATGTCAGGAGGTCCTGTCAACCCAAAATGGGATTTACTCCTGCAAATATCAACTATCATCCTCTCCTCTCAATTCTAGAACTTAGGGAGATATGGTTCAGGACAGCAAATAGCTAATTCCCACATGCCCCGCCAAAATCCATTCAAAGGTGAACTAGTATTTCATACCTGATACTAGCACAGCTGCCTATACATATTAAACAAAATATTTCAGGAGCTCCTTTCAAAATAAAGTTCACTGACTTTTTGTGTGTGAGGTAACAATAGAGTTCCCATACACCGCTTACCACATTTCACTCTCAAAACTGTTAATACAGAAGGGATGTACATTTCATTTAACTGTTAACATGTCTACTACAATGTCCAAGTGCCAGGATTCAAGTCTCAGTTTCAGTTCCTGAATCCACCTTCCTCCTAACACAGATTCCTGAGACACCAGTGATGGCTCAAATAACCAAGTTCCCGACAGCTGCAAGGAAGACCAGGATAGTGTTCCAAAATTCCTTATTTTGGGCTGGCTCAAAGTTATGACAGCTCTTTAGATCCAGCAGACAAGTTATTAGAAAACCTGTATGTGGGGCCCGGCGCGGTGGCGCAAGTGGTTAAGGTCCTCGCCTTGCACGCCCGGGATCCCATATGGGCGCCATTTCTAATCCCGGCAGCCCTGCTTCCCTTCCAGCTCCCTGCCTGTGGCCTGGGAAAGCAGTCGAGGATGGCCCAAAGCTTTGGGACCCTGCACCCGCGTGGGAGACCCGGAAGAGGCTCCTGGCTTCGGACTGGCATAGTATCGGTCTGTTGCGCTCACTTGGGGAGTGAATCATCGGATGGAAGATCTTCCTCTCTGTCTCTCCTCTCTGTATATCCGCCTTTCCAATAAAAAAATAATAAAAATAAAAATCTTTAAAAAAAACCCATATGTGACAAGAATATGAAAAAGGGAGGTGGCGACCAGGAGCAATGACTCAGTGCTAAACCCTCATCTTGTACATGCCAGGATCCCCTAAGGGTGCAGGTTCATGTCCTGGCTGCTCCACTTCCCATCCTGCTCCCTGCTTACGGCCTGGAGAAGCAGTAGAGGACAACCTACTACCCTTGCATCTGCATGGGAGATTTTGAGGAAGCTTCTGGCTCTGGACAGACCGAGCTCTGGCCACTGAAGATGGAACACATCTCTGTCCCTCACTAATTCTACCTTTCAAATAAACAAATCTTCTAACACCAACTAAGAAATTAAAAAGGGTTGCTGCCTATTGATGGAAGAAACAGGTGTTAGCCACTTTGCAAAAAAAAAAAAAAAAAAAACTCAATACTTATTAGACTGTTCCTTTCCACCAAGTTACCCCACAGTCATTAAAATTTCTCAAATATAGACAGGTAAAGTGTCAAATAATGAGTACAAAGTGATTATCAACAGAGCAGCTTAATTTGAAATACTTCTGTGGAGTAACAACCATTACAGGGCTGGTGTTGCTGGCTCATCAGTTGAGACACTACCTGGGGCACCTGCACGCGCCTCTACTGAACTGGCTTCCTACTACAGTACAACTTGGAAGAGAGCAGCTAACGGTGCTGGTACTTGGGTCCCTGTCACCTACACACAGACCCAGACTGAGTTCCAGGCTCCTGGCTTCAGTCTAGTCCACCCCAACTACTGCAGGCACCTGCGGAGTGAACCAGAGGATGGAACAGCTCTCTTTCTCTCAAAGTAGTTAAGATGTATAAGATCTTAATTTTTTTTGACATATATTCAAAAACCCTGCATATCTAGGTACATTTTATGAAGAGAAATCTAAAAGTGTATATACTTAGTTATAAAACAGCTGACATGAAATGGAGAGAAAGTATAGTAAGTGATAGAACTAGGAAAAGTAGAAAAATTTCAATAAATCAATCATACTGGGCCCAGCACTGTAGCCTAGTGGCTAAAATCCTCGCTTTGAACGCCCCAGGATCCCATATGGCCTCAGGTTCTAATCCTGGCAGCCCCATAGTCCTTCCAGCTCCCTCCCTGTGGCCTGAGAAAGCAGTCAAGGACTGCCCAAGGTCTTGGGACTCTGCACCCAGGAAGGAGACCCAGAAGAGGCTCTGGATCAGCACAGCTCTGGCCATTGTGGTCACTTGGGGAGTGAATTACCAGATGAAGTGCTTCCTCTCTGCCGCTCCTCCTCTATGCATACCTAGCTTTCCAAGAAATAAACTTTATAAATACCACATCTATGTATGTGGAAAACTGTAACAGTTAAATGTACATATTTTAAATTGGCATGCTTAAAGTATTTTAAAACTGCACACTTACTAATTACATTATATACAACAAAAATTATTGAACTATTATGGGGTAACTTATCAGAAAAATGATCACTTAAGACTAGCCTTCACCATTCATTAGCATGCAGTATTAATCACTTCTATATAGGAAAACAGATGGCAATGACATGAAAATCTCATAATATATAAATACCTATACTAGTGTTTACATACCAGTAATGTTCTTAAAATGGAATGATTTCATGAAAAGGCACTTCAAAAGTTCATAGAAAATGTCTCTCAGGGCTTGCTCAGTGTCTTATCAGACTAGTCCCCCATCCACAGCACTGGCATCCCATGGGGGCACCTGATCATTTCCCAAGTGCTCCACTTCCAGTCCAGCTACCCGCGTATGCCCCAGGAGAGCAGCAGAGGACGACCCAAGGCCTCGGGCACCTACAACCCACGTGGGAGACCCGGAGCAAGCTCCAAACCCTACCATTAGAAGAACAGAAGAACCCAGCTGCAGCCACTGAGATAATCTGGGGAGTGCTCCAGCTGATCAGCTGATGCAAGACCCTCTTAGTCTCTCACCCCCTCCCTCTGTAACTCTGACATAACTGCTTCAAAGAAAACTGAAAATTCAACACGAACCAAACCAGAAATGAAGTTAATTTTATATGTACGTGGCTAGTAAAAACATACACAATAAAGTATCCAGAAATCAAGATTTTTTCATCCAATAAATACAAAAACATACATAAAATAAGTAGCATACATCAAGATACTTAAGAATTTAAGACTGGGGACCCAGCGCTGTAGCCTAGCAGCTAAAGTCATCTCCTTGAACGTGCCAGGATCCCATATAGGCACTGGTTCTAATCCCGGCATCCCCACTTCTCATCCAGCTCCCTGCTTGTGGCCTGGGAAAACAGTAAAGGACAGTCCAAAGCCTTGGGATCCTGTATCCATGAGGGAGACCCAGAAGAGGCTCTGGGATTCTGGCTTCAAATCAGCTCAGCTCCAGCCATTATGGTCACTTGGGGAGTAAATCAACAGTCGGAAGATCTTCCTCTTTGTTTTTCCTCCTCTCTGCATATCTGACTGTCTAGTAAAAATAAATAAATCTTAAAATTTGAAGACCGGGCCTTGCACAATAGCTTAAAGTCTAAAACCCGTACCTTGCATGCACCAGGATCCCGTATGAGTGCCTGTTCACATCCTGGCTGCTGCACTACCCATCCAGCTCCCTGATTATGGTCTGGGAAAGCAAGAGGACGGCCCAAAGACTTGGGACTCTCACCCACATGGGAGACCTGGAAGAAGCTCCTGGTTCCTGGCTGAGCATTGGCTCAGCTATAGCCATTGCAGCCACTTGAGAAGTGAACCAGTGGATGGAAGATCTTGCTTCTCTCTGTGAATCTGACTTTCCAATAAAAATAATAAATGTTTAAAAAAAAATCTAAAGCCTTGTGTCAACGTTGTGAAGCAGCCATCTGCAATGCTGCCATCCCATACAGGTACGTTCACATACCTGCTGATCTACTAGTGGCACGGGAAAGGTAATAAAAGATGATCCAAGTGTGTTGAGGAAACCTAGGTGAGGCTCCTGGCTCTAACCTGGCCAAATCCTTACCACTGAAGCCATCTGGGGAGGGAATCCAGTGAATGGAAGATTTTTGTGTTTCCCTCTATATAATTTTTTAAAATTTCTTTTTATTGGAAAGGCAGATTTACACACAAAAAGAGACAAAGATCTTCCCTTAGCTGTTTCACTCCCAAACTGGCTGCAACAGCCAGGGTAGAGCTGATCCGAAGCCAGGAGCCAGGAACTTCCTCTGGGTTCTCCACACAGGTGCAGGATCTCAAGGCCTTGGGCCATGCTCCACTGCTTTCCCAGAACACAGGCAGGGAGCTGGATGGGAAATAGAGCAGCCAGGATACAAACCAGCACCTAGATGGGATCCTGTCATATTCAAGGTATTTATCCATGGAGCCATCCCTAGCTCAATGGAGACCTCTTTTTTAAAAATTCAGCTTTAGTAGGAGTTTCATTTTACCATAGTTTCAAGCTTCTTTGGCATAAGGATATGATGATAGGATTGCCATAAATGTTAACATATATACTCAAAGCAACAAAGCAAGGCCTTACTGTTTTTTTCTTCAAGCTATACTTTTGAAAATACAGTCCCAAGAAAGGCCATCACACCAGTTTCTTCTTACCAGTAAATGACCTACCAAAGAAATCTTCTAAATTCAAAAGCATGCTCTTCCTGTGAGCAGCTACAGGTAATCATGAATGTTAAGCAGTGAAAATGGTTCTCTATTCACTTGACCCAGAAAACCCCACAAAACTCATTCAAATCAAGATGTTCAAATCTTTGTACTCACTTTAAAGAGCAACCAATAAACTCCAGAGGCAAGCTGGGTTACGTATATAAAAAGCAATGCATAACATTCTATCCTTACAATGATGGAGTGGGTAGGTGTGCCATGCCAAATAGCTGGGTGGCCTCAAAGAGTGAATTTCTATCGCACATACTTAAAAAATGCAGGTTGGGCCAGCATTGTGGTGTAGCAAGTTATGAGTGGCCTATAATGTTGGCATCCCATATGGGTGGCAATCAGTACCAGGGCTCCACTTCCAATCCAGTTTTGTGGACCAACCTGGAAACAAAGCATATAGCCCAAGTACTTGGGCTGCTGCACCCAAGTAGGAGACCCGGAAGAAGTTCCTGGCTCCTCTGCCCTGTCCACTGAGGCCATCTGAGGATTGGATCAGCAAACTGAAGCTCTCTGCTTTTCAATAAAAAATAAAATATTAAATCGCTCCATCCATGTAACAACAACCTCTTTTTAAAAAAAAACTTTTTAAAAAAAGGTTTCAATGTATATTGTTTTGATCACCGAGGATGCACCACTGTCCTTAGACTTCAGTCATATTAATCCATACGTGAGCTCTTGTCCACACTATTATCCTCAGAACCAAAGTGCTTCTAAACCACAAAAGTGTACAGAAAAAGCATCCCATAAAAACTGAAGAAGAGACGAAAAACTTATAGGATGGCAATAAACCCAGCATAAAATAAATGCAAAATAAAAGTCACAGCATAAAGTAAGTGCAAATTAAAAGCAAAGTAACATGAAAAACAGCAGCAAGGTTACTAAGAGAGGCTCATACAGCCAGCAGGTAAAGCTGGCACCTGCAATGCTGGCATCCTATATATTAAGAGTGCCAACTAGTTCTGGCTGCCGAGCTTCCAATCCAGCTTCCCGCTAATGCTTCTGAAATAGTGAAAACTGGCCCATGTATCTGGGCTCCTGCTACCTATATGGAAAACCCAGATGAAGCTCCTGGCTTCCATCCAGCCTAGCTCTGCTAGCGCAGCCATCTGGGGAGTGAACCTGCAGACAAAAGGTCTTTATCTGCTTTTCCAACACTCTTTTAATATTACTAAAAGATTAAAATTATATATATCATTATATACATCATTATGAGTACTACACTAATTCATTTTAAGTTATTTCCAAAAATACATTAAAATATAAGAGTAACAATTGTGGGGCCTGGTGCAGTAGCTTAGTGGCTAAAGTCATCACCTTGCACATGCCAGGATCCCACACGGGTGCCAGTTCATATCCCAGCTGCTCCACTTGCCATCCAGCTCCCTGTTCGTGGCCTGGGAAAGCAGTCAAGGACAGCCCAAAGCCTTGAGACCCTGTACCCACATGGGAGAACCAGAAGAAGCTCCTGGCTTCAGCTCAGTTCCAGCCACTGCAGCCACTTGGGGAGTGAAGCCCAGGGGACAGAGTATCTCTCTTTCTCTCTGTAGATCTGCCTTTCCAATAAAAACAAATAAACCTTTTTTTAAAAAAAAAAAAGAGGTAACAATTGTGGGTAAGTCAGCACTAACAGAAACAAAGTTATTCATATGTCTAATTTAAAACTGTCTGGGAATCACATTAAAATAAGTAATGCAAGGCCAGCAGGTGGCACAGCAAAACAATCCTCCACCTGCAATGCCAGCATCACAGATGGGTGTCAGTTCCAGTCCAGGCTGCTCCACTTTCAACCTAGTCCCCTGCTGATGGCCTGGGAAGGCAGCAGAAGACGGCCACACAAGAGAGACCTGAAGGAAACTACTGGCCACAGCTTCAGAAAGACTCAGCTCTAGCTGTCTGGACGGTGAACCAGCAGATGGAAGATCTCCCTACCTCTTTCTCCGTAACTCTTTCAAGTAAAACATAAATCTTAAATTAAAAAAGAAAAATAACTAGGATTCTTCCCACTACAAAAGCTAACTTCCTATATGCTTAACATTCTGATAGAAAACTGAGTTATAATCCAGTCAAATGTCTACCCTTATCTTCCTAACTAAAACGTAATCTTCCTACTCTAAAATTTCCTTTGAAGAACCACTAAATACTAAACTAACCTTGCCAACTAAAAGTGACAAGTCCTAGAGCGGAATAAATAATATTTCAGCTACAGTGTAATCCAAGACAAATTACTTAATCACTATCAGCTTCCTAATACAGAAAATGGGGATTAAAAATGTGCCCTCATGTTTTAAAGAAAATCAGTACATGCACTCTGAAGTATATAGAATATACAGTCAACAATAAGCTCTCATACTAAATGGGAGTGTAAGACTGCTAAACCTGTCTTCAGGAGAAACAGACTGGAAGAAAATCTGCATACTATACAACAGCCAGGGGACTAATATACAGGATGTACAAAGAGCTTCAGAAACTCAGTGACAGCAAAAGAAAGAATTCTATGAAGAAGTGGGTGTAGGGAATAAAAAGAACAACTGCAAATGGCTAATAGACATGAAAAATGCTCAGGCTCCTTAGCTATCAGAAAAATACAAATAAAGCCACACTGAATTTCCACCTAACTTTAATGAGACTTGCGTATATGCATTCAGAACTCTACTACCACCACCTGCTGGCATGAATGTGGAGAGAAAGGCATCCTTCACTGCTGCTGGGAGCTGATGCAGCTATGGAAGTCAGTATGAAGAGAGCTAAGGCAACAAAAAACTCATCTACCCAGCTATCTCACTCTTGGGAATATATCCAAATGAAATAAAATCTGCACATGAGAGTTACCTATATTACTGTATTTACAGTAGCACAATCTACAGTAGCAAAGACACGGAAACAACCAGATGCCCATCAAGATGAATGAATGCCCATCAAGATGAATGAAGAAATGGTGGTACACTTAATACATAAAACACTACTTGGCTATTAAAAAGAATGAAATTCTACCAAGTTCAACAAAATAGTCCCAATTACAGACCATTATGCTCAGCGAAATAATCAATCCCAAAAGGACAAATATCATACGTTCTTTTAAGGCAAGCTTCAGGCAAAACCCAAGATCAATATAGAGGTAAATACGTATATACATATATTATTCTACAGGAAATGTATAATGGAGGCAAGTATATTGGGAAGTGAAGATACACTGCATTATGTGTCTTTACTTCTTAATAAAAAACGGACTTCCAAGGAAACTGTTAATTATATCCTGACAATAGGATGCTGGACTTTCTACCATTGTCTATACCTACAATGTCAGGATACACTTAAATATCAGAATGATGGACTTGTGACTTGCTGGAGGACTATATTATTGTGATAATATAGGGAAAAATGAAGGGCAGGGGTGGGGAGTGAGGATGAACAGGATATGTGGAAAGGGAAATCTCTGAGCCTAATGAACTGTATCATGAAAAATAAAAATCAATATGCTAAAAAATGTTTTCAGGAAGGATATAAATCCAATAACTTGACACTGTATCAATACATATTTTTCCTTTTACGCTTTCAGATATTTACTATTATGTACTGCTCCCATACTACAAAAACAAAACCTGCAGGAAAGATACATTTTTCATTTCATCTTTCCTTCATCAGAAAAGTCACATCTGGCAGCTACCAAGGTACAAAATTTAAAATTGATTCAACCGCTTACTTCCACTTAGTCTGCTTTTGTGAGAACCACATTTAAACATGTAAAGCCAAACATTTTTAATTTTAAAACATGTCAAGGGCCCGGCGGCACAGCCTAGCAGCTGAAGTCCTCACCTTGAACACCTGGGATCCCATATGGGTACCAGTTCTAATCCCGGCAGCTCCATTTCCCATCCAGCTCTCTGCTTGTGGCCTGAGAAAGCAGTTGAGGATGGCCCAAAGCTTTGGGACCCTGCACCCATGTGGGAGACCTGGAGGAGGTTCCTGGTTCCCGGCTTTGGATCGGCGCAGCACTGGCCGTTACAGCCACTTGGGGAGTGAATCATCGGACGGAAGGTCTTCCTCTCTGTCTCTCTTCCTCTCTGTATATCTGACTTTGTAATAAAAAAAAAAATTTTTCTTAAAACTTATCAAACTGTATTTACCAGTACTGATATTAAAACAGTAACCACCTTTTCCTCAGTTACAAATCTCTACGTTCAACTAATTGTGTGCTAAATTTGAAAAGACAGAAAACCATCAGAACATAATTACTTTAAGTCTACAGGTCATCATAGCTAGTATAACACAGCTACTACATAACACAGATAACAAATTTCAGTTAATAATATGCAAAACTAAACACACATTATATCTTGAGATTTTAGTCAATTACATGATGAAAGAAATTCAACAACTCTAAAGGCAATTAATTGTATTTTCTATTACTAAAGAAAAGGCCAGAAATTTCCTTTGACTTGAGAAATGATACACTTTCATGGAATCTTACCTCTACAGAAACCTGAAACTGAATGATAAACTTTCAACATCTGTCTAAAGTAAATTTTATCCCAAGCCTGTATAAGTTGCAGTGGTATTCATATTACAAAGCTAATATCAGAGACCAGCATCATGGCGATGCAGGTTAAGCCAACACTTTCAATACCAGAGTGCTGGTCTGAGTCCTGCTGCTCCTTTCCCAATCCAGCTTTCCTGGTGATGTGCCTGGCCCAGGGGCTTGGATACTTGCACCAACGGCCAAGACCCAGCAAAAGCACTCAGTTCTTGACTTTGGCCAAGCCCAGCCCAACCCTGAAGCACTGTGCCCATTTGGTGAGTGAACCAGCAGTAATCCTGACCCTCAAATTAATAAATCCTAAATTTTAAAAAGCATATTTTCAAATATATTAGTTAAAAGGCACTTAATATAAATGTGCAGTTTCTCATTTATAAATATTCTAAAATAAGCTGTAATAACAGTTACACAATTCTGTAAACACACAGTTATTCAATTACATACTTCAATTACCTTTTTTTCTTGTTTGATTTTCTTGATTTAACATTCAACCTTAATAAAGCTTTTTAAAAAGGCAGCTCAGATGTCCAACAGCATTAAACCCTAGAACACTGCTCTGGATGTGACAAGTACAAAATACTACTCTTTCAACACACCTCCCCATCCTCACAGATGTATAGGCAACAAACCATACATAAAACAGCCACGGGCAGAACTGTGATTACCATACTACCATGTGTTTATATTTTTAAAAAACATGTGGAGCCAGTGTTACATGTGCCAAGAGAATGGTAAGGCTACCATTTGCAATGACAGCATCCCATATTCCAGGTTCAAATTCCTGTTGCTCTGCTTCCAATTCAACTTCCCGACTACTGTGCTTGGATGGTCCCAGACCACAGCCCAAGTTCTGGGGTCCCTGCGCACACATGGGAGACTACAATGTGGTTCCTGGCTCCTTGCTCTAGTCTGCCTCATGTCCACTACGAAACAGCACATAATTTCTTCCTTTCAAATACATCAATCAACAATTTAAAAAAAAATAGTGTAACCCACTAACCCAATGGTAGTGCCACCTTGCCATCCTAATATGGGACATCAGAGTCATAGCTGCTCCACTTTCCTATTCAACTCCCTGCCAATACGCCTGGGAAAGCTGTGGAAGAAGGCCCAAGTGCTGGGATCCCTCACCCAAGAGGGAGACATAGAAGTTCTGACTTCTGACTCTCCCAGTCTTTCAAATTATAAATACTTTAAAAAAAAAAAAGGCTACAGGGCCTAACTAGCATTACGGCCCAGTGTGCATGCCAGGATCTCATATGGGCGCCGTTCTAATCCCAGAAGCCCCACTTCCCATCCAGTTCCCTGCTTATGGCCTGGGAAAGCAGTAGAGGATGGCCCAAAGTCTCTTTACAGTGTACCAACATGGAAGACCCCAAAAAAGTTCCTGCTCTTGGGTTGGACTGTCTCAGCTCCAGCCATTTCAGCCACATGGGGACTGAGTCAGAGGACAGGAGATCTTTCTGTATCTCCTTCCGTCTGTAAATCTGCTTTTCCAATAAAAGTAAATAAATCTTTAAAAAATAACCTACACTGGGCCCGGCATAGTAGCCTAGTGGCTAGATTCCTTGCCTGGCACATGCCGGGATCCCATATTGGCGATGTGCATGTGTCGGCGACCCCACTTCCCTTCCAGCTCCTTGTCTGTAGCCTGGAAAGGCAGCTGAGGACGTCCCAGGGCCTTGGGACCCATGTAGTAAACCTGAGGTTCCTGGCTCCTGGCTTCAGATCAGCTCAGATCCGGACTGTACAGCCACTTGTGGGGAGGGGTGGTGAATCTGTCTCTCCTCTCTGTATATCTGACTTTCCAATAAAAACAAGTAAATCTTTCGTCCAACAACTCACCCCCCAAGGGCCAGAGCTGCACCTACCCGGAGCCAGGGTCCCAGAGGCTCTTTCGGGTCTCCCACACAGGTGCAGAGTCCCAAACTTTTCAATGGCAATCCACACTTACAACAGACAGGTCTGTCTGTGCACCAAGAGGGAAATGCAAGGGGAATGACAGCAGGGCAGCCAACTACTATACAGCAAAAATACCACCAAGAAGAACAAAAGGTGATTTACTACATTATTTCTAAAATTTCTTCACTATCCATGTTATTTTTTAAATTAAAAAAAAAACTAAAATTAAATGCCTTCTGTGTCTAAACAAAAGAAATCAGACTTTGGAATATATCATAGTATATTGTATAGTATCACATAACACTGAATATACTATAGGAGTTTCTGGGTAAGAGAACAATTAGACTTGAAAACACTCCAGCTACTGGGACTGAAGTGAGATTAACTAAAAATGATAAATGGGAGATGTTTGAACTATTCTATCATTTTCACAGTTACAATGGTAAAACTTGCCAACATTTATTAAAACTCATTACATACACACAGCAAAAGAAAAAAGTCTGTAAAGTAACCGCAATTTAAAATCCAAATGGCTAAAAATATAGTGTTATGTGATGAGCCAACTTGTTTTGTAAAACCACCGTTTTATGGTGGGAAAAAAACTGAGCACCACTGTACTACTTCAAACCCACTATTTACACCCAAGAAGGCAGACTCATTCAGGGAACTATCAAAAGACAATAGTAAACTTAAATACAGACCTAAAACCCCACTTGCTTCAAATCCAAGGCTATTTACACTTCACCATGACCCTTTCAGAGTTCTCAACACTACAACTTCCACAAAGTACATGTACAAGCCTATGATTACGGCAAGACATGAAATTCCCAACGTTGAAAAGCAAATATTTGAGTACACACATGTAGCTAGCCTACTTCTCAACCTATGGATGAGGACCGGTGAGCAGCGGTGTCAGTGGGAGTCCCCACACGATTTAGTGAACCAAAGGGAAAAAAAAAAATCCGAGGATCCAGACTGCAAATGATGGTGTCAAGAATATCTGGTACAGCAGGCTAGCAACACAAAACTCAACATGACAGGAAATGTTACATCAAAATCATCACCAACTTTTCAATCTGCAGTGGAAAAGCACACACCCCCTTGCACAAATGCACAGCCTGTGAAGATTTTCCACTGGGAAAGAGGATGGTAATGGTGAACTCTTCCAGACATTAAAAATGTGGGTCTGTTCCTTCTTCACACCTTTGAGGCAGCTAATAACCAGTCTTCCAGAGAAAAAGGACCAATAATTCTATCTATTAGCCATTCAAAGGACCACTAGCTTTGAACAGATAACAATGTTTTTATCCATTCAAAACGCACTTGGGTGGGTTCCCTGATAAAGTTTTAAGCCTGAAACGCTAATGTTGCTAGCCGCCCATTAGTAAGTAGGTCTTAGAAAAAGACTCCCTTACTACTTTATGTGAGCCATCTAACAGAATTTCAGCTTGTTAGAAGCTCAGAGGGATCCCAGATACTGGTGTTTTACTATGCCATTATTCCCACGTGACAAGCTAAACCAAACCCACAGGGCTCATCAGTAAACCAAGAAAGGAAAAATAACAGCAGTGAAAACAGGAACTCGCGACCACCAAGTAAGAAGAAATTACTCATGGCATAAAGGTACGCAGGCATGAAGAATTGGCTCTGCGTAGGCACAATACTCCTGTATTACAAGGTCCTTCGTAAAAATAGCCAGGACTCTCAAACATCCGAGAGGCTGGCTTAGCGAGAGTGACTGACAGACAACAGCTGGGGAGTTTGTATTGATCTTGTAACCTCCTGGCACACTTGGGGAGAAAAAGCAGAGCTGGGGAAAAGGAGCGTCGTCAGGGTAGACGTGGAGGGGAACCGTTGTTGTTAAGATATTCAATTCCGTGACCTTTTCCGCTAAGGTCCCGAGCAAATTCCTCTACTCTCCACCGCTCTCGTGTTTTCCAACGCGATTCCCCGGGAACGCGTCTCCTTCCTCCAAAGGCAACAAACACAAAGAACCTCGTGAGGTGAAGGCAGAAAATGCCCGCACCTCACGGAATGGCTGGCCAAAGGCAAAAACAAATAAATAAACAAAAACCAACCAGCTGCCACCCCTACCCACCTCCCCGGGTCGCTTCACATTTTAAATCTTAACTCGAAAGCCGAAAACTCTCGGCTTCAGTAACAGAGGGGCTTAAGGCGCCGCCCAATTTTCCAGGCCGCACACACACAAAAAATTATTTCTTCTTCAACCCGCCACCCACCCCCCTAGGTTTCCTACTTTTCTCTCCTCAACCTTCAAATCTCCATCCGGGACCCCCCTCCTTCCCAGCCACTTCAAGATGTGGCGGTCCCCCCCCCGCCCCCAAGCCCTTAAAAAAAAAAAATCCAAAGGTGAATTCCTCACATTCCGCGCGCACCCCCTCGGGAGGGCCGCGGGGCTGGGGAGGGGGCGGCGGCGCCCCGCACCTCCCGCCCGGGCCGGCCGTGACCGCACAAGCCCCCCGCCGCCTCGGCCGCCCACCTCCCCGCGCTCGGGCCTGCTTCCCGGGGCGCTCGCCGCCGCCGGCAGCCATTCGGCCCGTCCTCGCCGGCCGGCCAAGGGCGGCGGCAGCGACCGACCCCCGGAGAAGCCTCTCCCGAGGAGCCAACAGCAAGAGGCGTCCGACGTGTTGTTTCAAAACATAACGGAGCCCCGGGCCCCCGAGACCGTTAAACCGCGGCTGGAGGGAGGAGAAGCCAAGGACCCAGAAAAGCCTCTGCTGTGGCCTCCGCCGCTCGTCTTCGACCCCGAACCCCACACTCGGGGACCACCCACTGTCTCCCAAAGCCGCTCCGGCCCCCGGAAAAGCCGACAGGGCGACAGAAGGGTCAGTACCTTATAGAAAGCCCCGTTGGAGCCGCGAACCTCCACCGTCAGCTCCGCCATGTTGGAACCGCAAAGGCCGCTGGGAAGAGATTCTAGAAACTTTCCAACCAGAGGGGAGGCGGGGGGAGGGGCGTGAAGGAGGCGGGGGGAGGGGCGGGGAACACAGGGCGGGGATTGGGATCCCCCGCCCCGCACCCCTGGGGTCTCCGCGTGCCGCCCCGACCGTCCAGGTGGGACCCCCCTGCGCCGGCTCCCTCACACGCCCTGAGCTCCGCCCGGCGTCTCCGACGCCCGCTTCTCCTCCCGACACAATCGGCCGACCTCTGGCGGCCGCCCCTGCAGCCCCACCCCGCGGCGCCCGCCGCTGGCCGGGCTCGGGTGCCCTGAGCTTGAACCGTCCTGAGGCGTCTGCCAGTCCTGGCAGCCCCCGAGTGCCCCGGAGTGGAGGAGCCTAGCGGGGACCAACTTTTTGGGCTTTCCAGTTGCCCACTGGCACGCTCATCTCGGGAGGAGAAGAGAGGCAGAAAATAAAAAGTGCAATACTAGTCTCTCTAGTGGGCTTTCCGCTCACCACAGCTCCACACTCCCTCGAGCAGCTTGCCCAAGCGCTCTCCCCACCTGTTACCACTTCAGCTGTTTCAACGCCAGCGTTATTTTCAGCGTAACTTAGCTGTGTTCACAACTGGAGCCGACCTGAAGGTAACACCCCTTGTTAGAAGTAGCAAGGGAAACTTTAGAGCGGGAAACCACTTCCCCTACTGCAAACCGTGCCAAAGCAGGACTTTCCTGCCAGAACCTGTGCGGGTTCTGGAAGCATAGGTCCTTTGTATTAACCATTTTCATCATCGGTTGTTTTTGTTTTTTTTCTCCCAAAGCAAAGCCTTTGGAAATAGTAATGGTAGAGACTCTCTTATATGTATGTTGTTAGGTTTGTTTTTCTCTCTCTTTTTTTTTGTTTTGAACTTTTTTTCTTTTTGTCTTTTCACGTATCAGTTTGACACACACGCGCAAATGCACAGGACATTTGATGAACACTCCAGCGTCTGCAGAGGTTCAGTATTAGGGTGGGAGGAACTATGGCAAAGGGGCTCACCATTCTTCTGCACAGCTTTTTTTGTTTGCTTAATCTTTTTTTTTTTTAAGATTTATTTATTTTTATTGGAAAGTCAGAAATACAGAGAGGAGGAGAGACAGGAAGATCTGCGTGACCACAACGTCTGGTTCTGCGCCAAATCCGAAGCCAGGAACCAGGAACTTCTTCTGGTTCTCCCATATGGGTGCAGGGTCCCAAGGCTTTGGACTATCCTCGACTGTTTTCCCAGGCCACAAACAGGGAGCTGGATGGGAAGCAGGACCACTGGGATACAAACCAGCATCCATATGGGATCCTGGCGCGTTCAAGGCAAGGATTTCAGCTACTAGGCTATTGCACCAGGCCCAGTAAATCTTTTTACAAGGTTCATGTTGTAGTGTGTATTATTATTTATTCCTCTTTGTCATTTATACCATGTATGGCTGTACCATATTTTACTTATTCATTTAGCAATTGACAGACATGTGGATCTGTTCTGCTTCTTAGCCATTAGGAATAATGGTGTTATGAAGATTCCTGACCAGGCTTCCCTAGATATGTTTCATTTATCTTGGAAATGGAACTTTCATATGCTTAGAAATGCAATTGCTGTGTCCTGTGGCGAGTTCGTGTTAAAGTTGTGGAGTCATTGCCAGACTCTCCCACGTTGGCTTTATAGTTTACATTCTCACCAACTGTGTATAAAGGGCCTAGTTTGCGTCATGAGATTTTCTTTTTCTTACTTGTTTTCACCTCCCTTACATTGTTGTTTTTTTATTTGTTCGTTTGCTTGTCATTGTAAATTATTTCAGTTGAACTGTGAACTGGACACAGGCCAATGCATTCTACATTGTCTGAACTCTGAAAAGGGTTGGTCCTGTGTAGGCCTTGCGAACTGAAAACATGTGGAATACAGTCAACACTTGATTTCTAAAGCCAGGTGTACTTCAAGACTTCCCCAAACCTGCTGAGCTTCGTAGCAGCCAGTAACTCACCTAGGATTCCTCAAAATGTAGAATGTCTGCCCCCAAACACAGTATTTTAAATGATTATGCATGCTCTTTTGTGACTTCTTTTTATTTCATTTTACTTTGAGATTTATTCACTTGATTGAAAAGCAGGGTAAAGAGGGGGAGGGGACGGAAATAAATCTTCCAGCTGGGGTTTACTCCCCCAAAGGCTGAAGCAGCTGAGGAGAGGCCAGGTCTATCCAGGTCTGTCCAGGTTCGTCCAGGTCCTCAGCATGGATACTAGGGGCCCAAGCGCTTAGGTCATCTTCTGCTGTTTTCCTAGGGCCATTAGCAGAAAATCATATGGGATGCCAGCCTTGCAGCAGCTTAAACTACTGCATCAAGCCAGCCAGCTGTCCAGGCTGTTCTGCTTCATGCCCCTGTATGTGCGTCTGGGCATGCTGTCCACTACACAGGCATCAGCAATAGAGGAGGCTCAGTGTCGCTACATGTGCCCCAGACCACACATATCCTGTCATTTTTTTCCTTGGCTGGAGTTGGAGTCCAGTGGTCCAATTGGGCAAGTCTCACAAGAAATCTTTCCTGAGGTGACACTGTGGGTGCGGCAGCTAGTACGGGGTTCTGTTCAGCCCCAGTTCCTGTGCATGCCAACATGTGCGGCAGTCTATACCAGTCTGTACTGCATCTCCTCCAACTCTTGTTCACACGAAGGAGAGCTGCAGCTTAGTTCAGCCCAACCCACCCCCAGGCCCAGCACAAACATGCACTGAAAAGCACAGTCGCTTTGTCCAGGCCTGCCTGCCCCAAGCCCTGGTTCTTATGCTCACCAGTGGGAACTACAACCTGCAGAAGAGTGCCCACAGTTCCCCTAATAGCCCTACTCCCAGCCCCAGATCTTGTGCTAACCAGGGGGTACTGTGGTTCACATAACTTGCACCCAGTCCTGGTACCTGTTAGTGATACTACAGCAAAGTCTGGTTGGCCTGAATTTGTTTTGGCTCTCACATGTGCTGTCAGATGCAGTGGCTTAGCCTAACCTGGCCTTTCCCCAAACCCAGCTCACATGCAATCTGACAGTGTTGCAGCCCTGCCCAGACCAGTCTGCCCCCAGTTCCAGCTCTCATACTCATCAGTGGGAGCCGTGACCTAGGAAGAGAATCCCTGAAGTTCCCTGCCAGGTTTTCCCCCAGCCCCACATCTTACGCATACTGGGAGTTGCTGTTGCCCAGTCTGGCATGGCCTACCTTGCCTCAGCGTTCACCAGTAGGTGATACAGTCTGGCTCTATCCAGCCTACCACCAATCCTAACTTATGTTAGCAGTTGCTGCAGTTTAGCCCAGTTCAGCCAGGCCCCAGTCCTGACTCTCATGTGAACTGGCAAGTATGGCCCAATCTGGCCTGACCTATACCCCCATCCTGCCTCTCACCCTGCCAGTGAGCCCAGCCTGACCCTCCATAAGACCTAACCCACATGTATGGCAACAGATACTGTAGCCCAGCCTGGCCTGGTCTGTGTCCAGCCTTGACTCTCACATTCATTAGCATGAGCTGCAGGCTAATAAGGAAGTTCCCTCAAGTTCCTCTATCAGACCAGCTCCCAGCCCTGAATCTCATGTGCAGCAGTAGTGTTTGATCCAGCCTGACAGGGCCTTCCACCAGTCTCAGGATTCCCCAGTGGGTACAATGGCCTTGCGTGACTGGCCAGCACCCATTCTGGCTCTCAGCAGCAGATGCTACAGCCCAGCCTTGCCTGACCCATGGTCACACATTGCTCTCATGTGGATCAGTGGGTGCCACAACCTAGCTCAGACCATCCTACATCCACTCTGGCTCTTGTAAGTGCTAGTAGGTGCTTAGGCCTAGCCCAGTCCAGCCCACCACCAGACCTAGCCCACAGAGATGCCAAGGAGTGCTATAGCAATCTTCTGACTGGCCTGTCCCTAGCCCAGATCTTGCATTCACCAGAAGGAACCACAGCCAAATGGAGTCCCCTTAGAGTCCCTACCAGATCCCAGCCCTCATGGTGCATGTGCCAGCAGTGCTCTGATCCAGCCTGACATAGCTTCCCTAGTCTCAGCATTTGCCAGCCAGGCTACCCCCAGTCCCAACTTTCTCCAGTGGGCGCTGCAGCTTAGCACTGCCCAGCCTGCTCCCATCCTTGCCTTTCATATGAACCAGTAGGTGAAGCAACATAGCATAACATGGCTCATACCCCATCCTGATTCCCACTCATACCAGTGGGTGCTGTGGCTTGACCTAGCTCAGCCCATTCTGCCGCTTGATCTAGTCCACACACATGCTCATGAGTCCTGTTGCCATACCTGGTCTGGCCTACCCCAGCTCTAGCTCCAGCTCCCTTGAATTCCCGAAGTTCCCCTACTATGCCCACTACCAAATCCAGATCTTACATGTGCCAGTGGGTATGAGGCCACTTCCAGGCATAGTCCGTCCGCAATTCCAGCCTTTGCATGTGTGAGTGAGTGCTGTAGCCTGGTCCACCCTTAGACCTGATTTTCAGATGCACCCACAGGTGCTGCAGCCTGGGCTAACCAGGCCTATTCCCAATCCCAGTTCCTGTATCAGTGAGTTCCATGGTGACGTCAGGCTTGTCCTATCACTACCACCCCCTGCTTTTGTACAGAGTGAGTGGTTAATACAGACTCATAGGGTAAGCCCACATATCCCTGACAGAATCTCCCCCTAGTCTTGTTCTCCCATGTGCCAGTAGGTATCATGACCCTGCCTACGTGGACCAACCCCTGGCATGACACTCACCAATGAGTACTGAGGCCTACCCCTGCAAGGCAGACCCTGTAGCCCTAGCTTTCATGTGCACTGGTAGATGGTAAGCAATGCCTCCTAGTCCAGTCCAGGTCTTCCACATGGGTGGGTGCATTGATCTGATCCAGTCATAGCCCCTGTTTTCTCTTCCTTTGTAAGCCACGCAGCTTCACCTCCCTGGTTTATCTACGAGTTTGGTGAGCCGTTCCATGGAAGCACCCAAAAGTCATTCCACACCTATAAAGCACACATTCTCGGTGGTTCCCACACATCCCCAAACTCCCTTCCCTGGGCAATCCAGAGCTCCCCACCTCCCCTGCCAGCATATAAGCCCCTGGCTTGTCTTCCAGCAAGGGCTCACCTGCCCCCATCCCACATATCTTTAAAATAGGCAACTGTAATGGCACACTGATATAGTTAACACAAATTTGACATGAACAAGGCCCAGGTACTGGTTGCATTTCTCCCTGCAGCGTAACTCTTGCCTAGTTACAAGGTGACCAAGGCTATTGCCTACAGCTCAGGTTTAAATTTCCAGCTCAGGAAACCTGCAAGAAATCAAGTTAAGAGATAACTAGATTTCCCAAATAAACCAAAAGTCATGTTAATGAATCTCCCTGAGGCTTTATTCTTAATCCTTACAAAAAGTAAACTTGAAGTGTTTTTTTTATATTAAATCAGTTTTGTTTTTCTATTGTTATGCCTTATCTTCTCACTAAAGGAAAATAACTTTGAAATGACCAATTTGCTATCTATTCTTTATTTCTGCTTTATTTATCACATCTGTGTCTACATCCAAATTCTTAGGCTCAGTCCTGAATACTTTTTACAGAAACAAGTGTTGCCCAAGTAAAGCCAATTAAGATCTTTGAATTGTTTTAGTAACTGTTGGCAATGCCACGTACCCGGAGCCCCGAGTCGAGCGGGAGGGACTAGGGTTATGAGACAGACAAGACAGACAACACACACAACACACACAACACACACTGAGGCTTATTCTTGTGAAGTGAAGTCTTTATTCAAAGTCGAACTCTCTTATATAGTTTGTTTGGCCCCTCCCAGGATCTTCCCAATGGTTAAGCAACACCTAAACTCCCCCAAGGACATGCAAAAAGGGGAAGCAGGAAGGAGGGAGATTGCAGTCAAGCCACAGGCTAAATGTATCAGGCCATGATTGCCCTTCCTGTTACACCTTTGAGAAACAAGCTGTGCTGTGGAGTTAATCCTTGGGAGACCCGGCCATTGATACTGTCTGTAGCAGGACATTTTGACCCTAGAAGGTCAGTGAGAACAGGATTACAATTAATAGGATAATGGTTGATAATAGTTGTATGGAAACAACTGAGTGGCTACCATTCATATAACTAAATGGATATGGATAGCATGTGAATGAGAACACTTGGTGGAATATACAAAACAGAAGAGTTCCAAACAAAAGTATAGAAACAGTTCATGGGTTTTGTTGATAAGCTCAATACCTCCTCACTTATCCTATATGATCCTCAGTGTATAAAGTCTAATGCCATTAATGAATTTCAGCTTTCCACCATCAGTTGGAGTCCAGACGTGTTATTATCAGCTCCAAGCACCAAGTCCTTCACTGCAGGACAGTGACAAGACGCTGTCTATACACACCACTGGAACACAAAATAAGAACTGAATGTATTTTTTAAAATGGCCACCATGACCAGAACAGAGCTGGTCCAAAGCTGAAAGTCAGGAACTGTTTCTGACTCTCCCACGTGGATGCAGAGTCCAGAGATTTGGGCCCTCATCTGCTCTGCTGTGTTTTCAGGCCATTAGCAATAAGCTCGATTGGAAGTGGATGCCAGCACTACTTTAGGAGGCTTACCTTGCTACACTACAGCACCATTCCCAGAACTGAATAGTTTGATCAAGTTTGCAATCGAAGATTTAATTTTAATGAGATGTAATTTAAAAACATGCTCTCATTATCTTTAAAAGATTTATTTTGTTAATTTGAAAGGCAGAGAAACAGAAGCAGAGGGAAACAGAAAAACAAGAGAGCGAGCTCTCACCTGCAGGTTCACTCCTCAAATGGCTCCTACAAGCTAGACCTGGGCTGGGTGGAAGCCAGGCCTAGAACTCTGTCTGGGTCTCCTATGTGGATGGCAGGATCCCAAGTACTCCTTTTTTTTTTTTCTTTCCTGCCTTCCAGGGTGCACCAGCTGAATCAGAAGCAATTGGGACTAGAGGTGGCACTCACATGGGATGTCAACATTATAGGAAGCAGCGTAACCCACTGCATCACATTGCCAGCTTTGCTATTGTTCTAAAAGCAGTGCACTTGAAAATAACTTGTGTCACTACAGACTGTCATTTTCCTTCCTTAAGAAACCATTAATTGGGCCCGGCGCGGTGGCGCAAGTGGTTAAAGGTCCTCGCCTTGCACGCCCGGGATCCCATATGGGCGCCGGTTCTAATCCCGGCAGCCCCGCTTCCCTTCCAGCTCCCTGCCTGTGGCCTGGGAAAGCAGTTGAGGACAGCCCAAAGCTTTGGGAACCTGCACCCGCGTGGGAGACCCTGAAGAAGCTCCTGGCTTCGGATCGGCATAGTATCGGCCCGCTGCGCTCACTTGGGGAGTGAATCATCGGACGGAAGATCTTCCTCTCTGTCTCTCCTCTCTGTATATCCGCCTTTCCAATGAAAAAATAATAAAAATAAATCTTTAAAAAAAAAAAAAAAAGAAACCATTAATTACAGCCTGGCGTGATAGCATACTGGTTAAAGTCCTCACCTTGCACACAATGGGATCCCATAGGGCTGCCAATTTTAATCCCGGCAGCCCTGCTTCCCATCCAGCTCCCTGCTTGTGGCCTGGGAAAGCAGTTGAGGATGGCCCAAAGCTTTGGGACCCTGTACCTGCATGGGAGACCCGGAAGAGCTCCTGGCTTCGGATTGGCTCAGCTCCAGCTGTTGCGGTTGCTTGGGGAGTGATTCATCTGACGAAAAATCTTCCTCTCTGTCTCTCCTCTCTGTATATCTGAATTTCCAATAAAAAAATAAATAAATCTTTCATAACAACAAAGGAACCACTAATTAGGGATCCTAAAGTAACTTTTCAAGTGTTCAAAACATGGTTCCTATAATAAATTGTGCCTGACTTTATAAATAGCTAATGAATGACTTCAGAGACATTTTTAGCTTTTATTGTAGAGGCATCTCTTGTATTTTTATTGCTGCAGATTATCAAACATTGAATGTCAGAATATTTAAAAATTAGTTAAAACCAAGCTATTGCGTTCAGTTAAATTTGGGTACTTTGATCTTGATATTAGAGCCACATGATTTATTTACAATAATACTGGCAACTGAGAGAAAACATTAAAGAAAGCACAGTGGTTTTGCTTTTGAACTTGAAAAAGGATCCTTTTTCTTGACGCTGTCCTGCAGTGATGGACTTGGTGCATGGAGCATGGCATCAGACTTTATACACTGAGGGTCATATGGGATAAGGGAGGAAGTATTGAGCTCATCAACAAAACCCAGTAACAGTTTCTATGCTTTTGTTTGGAACTCCTTTTGTCTTGTATATTACACCAAGTGTTCTCACACACATACTGTCCATTCAACTGTTCTTATACAAATGATATCCAATCAGGTATACAAAAGCTGGCCATTCAGTTGTTGTCATGCAAATATTTTCCAATCAACTATAATACTGTGCTCACTGACCCTCTAGGATCACAATGTCCTCCTGCGTTTCCTCCCCAGGCCTTCATCTGAGGTAAGATTGACATTAAAGCAAAGTAAACTCGGTAGTAATATGAAAACAGAAAATCTATTTAGTCTTTGACTCCAGTGTCACATGGACCCCTGAAAACCTCTGGAATTTTCTTGCAGGAGTATCTTTTGTTATTCTATAGTTCATGCTAATGATATAACATAGAGTGGTGTCCTTAGACAGCCTTAGAATGGCACTTGTTGAAAAAAGACCAAGTCAGTAGGAAATTAGAGAATTGGAAATTTCAGTTCTAGCCCTTGACCTCCAGAAAACAAAAGGAGGTGGAGCTGAAAATGAAGCCCTACAAAGATTCTTAAACCATGGGATCAGATGATTCTGGATTGTTGATTGTTTGGAGGTGCTAGGAGGATGACGTATGCCATGTTTTGTCCCATGCATCTCTTCATTTTGCTATTCATCTGTGTTCTTTTTAACATGCTTTATGGGAAAGTGTTGCCTGGATTGGAGAAGAGGTCAGAGCAGTGAACTCAATCCAGATCTTCCACAAGATGCCCTATAGCTTGAATTATCAGCACTGCCTCGCAAGGGCTCATATTAGCATGAAGCCAGAGAAAGGAGTTGGAGCTGAGTATCAAACCAGGGTGCTCTGATGTAAGCTGCAGGCATACCAAGCACATTAACTTTTAGGGTAAACACCCAGTGCCCATAAGCTCTTTGAGGGACGTTTTTGGTTTGCTATACTTCCAACTATACTTGGAACTAAATAAACACTTAATGAATAGGAGGATGGATTTTTGGATCCAATTTGCAAGAAATACATGAGCCATAATAAATAAGCTCCAAATTAATGTATTTCTGTAAATCCCCTTTTTTTAAAGATTTTTTTTTTTTTAATTACAGAGAGGAGAGACAGAAAGGAAGATCTTCTTTTGGATGATTCATTCCCCAAGTGAGCGCAACGGCCGGTACTGTGCCAATCCAAAGCCGGGAACCAGGAACATCATCTGGGTCTCCCACACGGGTGCAGGGTCCCAAAGCCTTGGGCCGTCCTCGACTGCTTTCCCAGGCCACAAGCAGGGAGCTGGATGGGAAGTGGAGCTGCTAGGATTAGAACCGTGCCCATATGGGTTCCTGGCTCGTTCAAGGTGAGGACTTTAGCCACTAGGCCATGCCGCTGGGCCCTGTAAACCACTTTTTAATGTAATGTTAACAGCAAGGACTCTAAATTCAAACTGCCTAATTCTACCACTTGCCAGGTCTAACTTTGGACTAGGAAACTGAAACTGAAAACTGTTGTGGTTTTTCATTTCTAAGGCTGGAATAAAAGTAGTAGCTATGTCAAAAGGTTGATATAAGGATTAATTAAAACAATATAAATGACGTATTTAGAAGAATGTCTTGGTAGGGGTAGAGAGTTGGCACAATTCTTAAGTCACCACTTTGTTATGCTGTCGTCCATACTGGTTTTCCAGAACCTGGGCTTCTGAGCCAACTTTCTGCTGGCAGGTATCCTGGGAGGCAGTACATGATGGCTCTACCCTGCCATTCTCATGGAAATCCCAGATGGAGCTTTTGGGTTTGGCTTAGGCTAGCCCTGGCTCTTGTAGGTATTTGAAGTATGTGCTGGTAAATAGAGGATCTCTTTCTCTCTCTGCCTTTCAAACAAAATGCAAATGTTAATCAACAATTTTTTTTTAAATTGTATTATTATTATTATTATTGGAAAGGCAGTTATACAGAGAGAAGGAAAGCTAGAAAGATCCTCCAGGTGCTGGTTCACTCCCTAAGTGGCCACAGTGATTGGAGCTGAGTTGATCCGAATCCAGGAGCCAGGATCCTCTTCCAGGTCTCCCAAATGGCAGCAGGGTCCCAAGGCTTTGGGCTATCCTCTGCTGCTTTCCCAGGCCAGAAGCAGGGAGCTGGATGGGAAGTGGAGCAGCCAGGACATAAACTAGCATGCATATGGGAGACCAGCTGATGCAAGGTAAGGATTTAGCCAATAGGTTATTGTGGTGAGTTCAAACAAAAATTTTAATACATTTCTGGCATGTATTGCATCTTCAACAAACATCAAATATTGGGTCCTTTTCTAAGCCAGCAATTAAACTGCTGGTTGCAATGCTAGCATGCCATACCAGAGTCCTAGCTGCTCCACTTCTGATCCATCTTTCTGCTAACATGTCTGGGAGTCAGCAGATGATGGTCCAAGTCACTGGTTCTGTTACCCATGTGGGAACACAGAATAACGTTAGTGTCTCTTAGTTTTGTCCTGGTACACACTTAGCCATCATGGCCATCTGGGTGAGTAAGCCATCAAATAGAAGTTCTTTCTCTTTTCTCATTGTCACTCTTTCAAAAACCTTAAATATGATCAGGTTGATATGACAGTGGGATTACTATCAAACAATATTGAAATTATCACTTGTTTAGAAGAAGGAAGATTGGGTTAACAAGAGGATTCTTATTAATAGGAAAAACTGAGCAATTACAATAGAAAACACAGAAAAATGGTTGGAAAAAAATCTGTTGAAAGCCATGCCAGTGCAGTGCTGGTGAAGAACCTCAGTTTCAAAATCCCAAGCATTTGTTCATGGTTCATTGCTACTAAGAAACTGTGAGCTTGCAGGCCAAACGGCCCGTGTGACCTTTAGCACTGATGGGCCTCAAGTCTTGCTAATCCAGGCCCACCTGAGTCAGGTTATCTCACAGGTGGCTCCAAGTGATTAAGTGAGTGCTTCCCTTAGTTGCTGGAGGCATGGGCTGTCCAGCCGAGATAGGTAGGGAATGTGTGCTATTTCCCCTCACTTGCAGACTATTGTGAAATTCCCTTTTTCAAGTTATTGTAGACTGCCCCTATAAAAACCCTATGAATGTGCTATTTGGGGCCACACTGGTGAGGGTTGTTGGGCCCTGCTGGCCGGCTGGCTGGTTGGTCAGCCAGCTGCCTGCTCTCAACCAAGAACCCAGGCTTGGATGTGCTGAGTTTCAATAAACAATCCTTATGCCCTTGGATTGACTTCAAACTCCTGCTGATTTCTGGGGATCTCAAAATCTGGGCACAACAGTATAACAGGCTAATCCTCTGCCTGCAGTCTTGGCAACCTATGAGTGCCAATTTGAATCCTGGCTGTTCTACTTCCAATCCAGCTCCCTGCTTATGGCCTGGAGAGTAGCAGAGAATGGGTCAAACCCTGCACCCCTGCACCCACTCTGTGGGAGACTTTAAGGAAGCTCCTGTCTCGGGCTCCAAATCAGCTTATTTTGGCCATTGTGGCCAGCTCGGGAGTGGACTAGCAGATAAAGGATCTCTATCTCTCTCCCCCGCTGTCTCTCTTTCTCCTCTCTGTAACTCTGCCTTTCAAATAAAAATAAGATAAATATTTTTAAAAAGGTTTTTATTTATTTTTATTGTAAAGTCAGATATAGAGAAGATGAGAAAGAGAGAGAGAGAGAGAGAGAGAGAGAGAGAGAGAGGAAGATTCTCCATTTGCTGAGTCACTTCCCAGGTGAGCTAATCTGAAGCCAGGAGCCCAGAACCTCTTCTGGGTTTCCCACACAGGTGCAGGGTCCCAAGGCTTTGGGCCGTCCTCAACTGCTTTCCCAGGACACAAGCAGGGAGCTGGATGGGAAGCAGGGCTGCCAGGATTAGAACCGGCACCCGTATGGTATGCTGGCTTGTGCAAAGTGAGGGCTTTAGCCACTAGACTACCGTGCCTGGCCAAAATAAATGTTCTTTAAAAGTTGGTAAAAAGCATAAAGAAACGTAGAGACTAACAATGACAGTGTCAATAAGAAGATAAACTTGGAATATTTAAAACAATGAAGCAATAGGGGCTAGAGATAGGAATAAATTTTACTTGTCCATTTGGAAACATATTGTTGCCATTATTTAATACAGAAGGTACCAGAAGATTCCTTTAACTGTGGAGGAAAATAAAAAGTTCCATTTGGGAAATGCTGAATTTGAAATGTCTTCAAAACATTCAGTGGGGGCTCACCCTGCAGCTTAGAATGTAAAACCTCTGTTTGCAGCACTGGTATCCCTTATGGGTGCTGGTTCGAATCTGGGCTGCTCTATATCTAATCCAGCTTGCTGTGAATATGGTCTGGGAAGGCAGCAGAGAATGATCCATGTTCTTGGGTTTCTGCATCCACATGAGAGATCTAAGAAGCTCCTGGCTCCTGAATTCGAATCAGCTCAGCTCCAGCAGCTGTGGCCTTTTGGGGGATAGAGGATAGAAGCTCTCTCTCTCAACTTCTATCTCTGACCCTGCCTTTATTTATATATTTAAACATTCAATGATGTTTGCAAACAATGTTAACCTGGAGAGACAGTTTGCACCGGTGAGTATTTAGAGATGGTACTAGAACTGCTTTCCACAAGGACTGCCAATGGTCATGGTTTTCTTAAACTAATCATGGAGTTCTCTGCTGTAGTGCCTCATGCCGAAACCTGAAAAAAGATGATTTACTTTACTGGGTGGAATGGAGACAGTGGTAAAGAGGAAAGGTGTTTTAATTGAGCAAAAGCTGGTGTGAAGGCCTGCTGAGGACCAGAATGCTTGGAACACTAGGGCAAGGTTTCAGGCCCAGGGTTAGTTAAGACTTCTCTGGGGTTTTGTGTGAAGCAACCTTCTTCAAGTTCTGGTGACTCCTCTTGAAGTCGAACTTCCTGTTAGTGCACATGCCAGGATGCAACAAATGATGCCTCCAATGCTTGGGAAACTCCACGCCTGAACTGGGAGAACTTGCCTGACTTCTGAACTCTGGGCTTTGATTTGGTGCAGACCTGGCTATGGTATCTGGGGGAATTTTCTTTCTCTCTCTCTCTCTCCCGTTACCTTTCACATAATTTTTTTTAAATGTATGACTGGATAAAAGAGAATAGGATAGATATGGCAAGGGATGAGCATGATCTAGAGATTCCTGGCAAAAATAAAAAAACCCAAAGCATTTACATTCTATCCTGAGATAATGAAGATTCTTCATAGGCACAAAAAGAATTTGTGCTAAGATGAGAAGCTCCAACAAGATGCATGTGACCTTATCTAAATTTGGAGTTTGAAGATTATCAAAGAACAGATAACTGCTCACCTGATTTGCCTGGTCAGGCAACCCTAGAAAAACTCTCAACTTCTCTAGGTATGAAGGACTTGAAAAAAATAGATGTGCTTAAACTCATGTGATCTGAAAGATGTGATTAGTCTGCTAAAAATGTGCCCATTTCCACACTCTGAATATATTCCAAAATTTGAATGGAAAATGATCGTCCAGCTTTATTCTGGAGTTTTTAGCTTTTTTTCTTAAGATTCATTTAGTTTTTTTTTTTTAAGATTTTTATTTTATTTTATTTTTATTGGAAAGGCAAATATATAGAGAGGAAGATCTTCCATCCGATGATTCACTAACCAAGAGAGCGCACCAGGAGCCTCTTTGTTGGGTCGCCCAAGTGGGTGCAGGGTCCCAAGAACTTGGGTCATTCCCTGCTGCTTTCCCAGTCCATTTGCAGAAAGCTGGAAGAGAAGTGGAGCAGCCAGGACATGAACTGGCAGCCATGTGGGATGTTGCTACCACAAGGAGAAGGATTAACGTGCTGCACCACCACACCAGCCCCTAACTTTCAATTCTTTACTCGCACTGCTATTATAAAATACCATATACCTCTTTTTTGTTTTAAAAAAATTTTATTTATTTTAATTGGAAAGGAAGTTCTATAGAGAGAAGGAGTGACAGGAAGATCTTCCTTCTGCTTGTTCACTCCTCAAGCAGCTGGAGCAGCTGGAGCTGAGCCAATCAGAAGCCAGGAGCCAGGAGCTGCTCCAGGGTCTCCGAGGTGGACTCAGGGTCCTAAGGCTGTTTGGCCATCCTTTACTGCTTTCCCAGGCCATAAGCATGGAGCTGGATGGGAAGTGGAGCAGCCAGGACACGAACCGGTGCCCATATGGGATCCCAGTGTGTCAAGGCGAGGATTTATCCATGGAACCATTCCACCAGACCTATATGCTTCTTTTAAGCATAAATTTTTTTTTAAAGATTTATTTTTTATTTTTATTGGAAAGGCGCATATACAGAGAGGAGAGACAGAGAGCAAGATCTTCCATCCAATGATTCACTCCCCAAGTGAGCGCAACGGGCCGATACTATGCCGATCCAAAGCCAGGAGCCTCTTCCGGGTCTCCCACGCGGGTGCAGGGTCCCAAAGCTTTGGGCTGTCCTCGACTGCTTTCCCAGGCCACAAGCAGGGAGCTGGAAGGGAAGCGGGGCTGCCGGGATTAGAACTGGCGCCCATATGGGATCCCGGGTTGTTCAAGGCGAGGACCTTAACCACTGTGCCACCACGCTGGGCCCTTAAGCATAAATTTATCTTGGAGTAATTTGAAATGCACAAAAAGGTTGCAAAGGTATTAGAGTTCCCGAGGTACACTCAGCCTAATTTTCCCTAATTAGCATTTTCTATTACTGTGTGTCTAGTATATATCAGGACAAAGAAACCAACATTGGTCTGGTTCCATCAACAACATCCAGATTTTATTAAAGTTTCATCAGTTTGGCATTACTAATTTTTAATAATTTATTTATTTTTATTGGAAAGTCAGATATACATAGAGGAAGAGAGAGAGGAAGATCTTCCTTCCTATGATTCACTTTTTTTAAGTGTCTGCAATGACTGGAGCTGAGCCAATTTGAAACCAGGAGCCAGGAGCTTCTTCAGGTCTCCCACACGGGTGCAGGGTCCCAAGGCTTTGGGCCGTCCTCGACTGCTTTCCCAAACCACAAGCAGGGAGCTGGATGGGAAGTAGAGCTGCCGAGATTAAAAGCGGCGACCATATGGGATCCCAGCGTGTTCAAGACAAGAAACTTTAGCCACTAGGCCAGGCCCACCATTACTAATTTACTTAGTGCCCCATGATTCAAACCTGGAATCACATTGTATATAGTTGCTACTTCTTCCCTGTTTGCTCTGGCCTTGGACAAGTTTCCAGTCTTTTCTTTTTTAGGATGTTAAGGGTTTTGAGAAGTTAGATGTTCTATATCATGTCCTTGGTTTTTGTTTTATCTCATGGTTCTCTGATGAATAGATTAGACTTACAGTTGATTTTATTTCATTTTATATTTTATTTTCTCTGTCTCCAACCCAGAATAACTTGTAAGGGAACTTCAAAAAATTCATAAGAAAACTGGATGCCTGCGTCCCATATCAGAGTCCCTGGAAAGAGTCTTGCTTTCAATTCTATCAAGCTTTCTGCTGATGTATATCCTGGAAAGCAGGGATAATATGCTTGCCATTCAGGCGGGAGGACCACATGGAGCTCTTGTTTCCTGGGCTTTGGCCTGACTCAGCTCCAGCTGTTCAGAGCTTTTGGGGAAAAATTCAGCAAATGAAAGAAGTCTGTCTCCCTCTCATTTTGTTTTTTCAAAATAAATAAAATAAGCAATTAAATAAATAGAGGTCTCTCAAGAATATTTTGGTGCAAAAATTTTGAAATTCCTGCAGGTTTTTTTTTCAGAGCTTTCTTTTCTTTCTTTCTTTCTTTCTTTCTTTCTTTTTTTTTATTACGTTGCATTATGTGACACAGTTTCATAGGCTCTGGGATTCCCCCAACCCCTCCCCATGCCTTCCTCCCATGGTGAATTCCTCCACCTTGCTGTAGTATTACAGATCAAATTAAGTCCAGATTCTTTCTTTGCAAACATATACCAAGTATAGAGTCCAGCATCTTATTGTCCAGATAAATTCAGTGGTTTCTTGGGGAGACAATCTCTGGTCTAAAGGTAGACCTTGTAGAATATCATCCCAATCAATTGAAAGCCCCAGCACAACATCAACAACAATTTACAGCATTATGGAATTAATTGACATGGTATTGACTAATCAATATGTTAAAACCATGTAAGTTCTTAACCACCTCCTGTGACTACTTCATTGACATTTCATTTTTTGTTTATACACAGAACCAGCTGCTATACACCTTAAAGTGACTATAGGGTACTATTCAGGTGTCTCATATCTATTTTCATTTTAGTATTTAGCAGTTTATAGTGTTGAAGCATAATTTTGCTGAACTTGGCAGATTTTAGGCTAGTCAAAACTGGCTTATAACTCTAACAAGGCATATGTCAACAGTTGAGGTGCAGAACAGTTTTAGGAGGGATGTGCAGAGAAAGCTTCAATACCTTAATGAGGAGTAACTAATCTTGTGTCCTACCTAGTAAGGTGTATGTGGATCCACGCTGACTATTTCCTGTCTGGTTCTATGCTTTCCTTATATTTCTCTGTATATTCTAAATTTTGGGGGTTTGGGGAGTGCTCTGGAGCGACCCTGATGGTCATTGCAAGAGAGGGTGGGGATCCAAAGTTGGAACTAAGTAAGGACCAGAAAAGGCTCCTCTCCCTAGTCCTGAAGGAAGCTAACTCTTCTGTTTCTACAAATCACTCAGGGTTCCTGGCTGTTGTTCCGATGGCCTTGGATCCTGTGAGGAAGGATTTGGACTCCTTCCATCCCATGTGGTAGATCCAAATGGGGCTGGGTGACCTCAGAGTTCTCAGCCTCTGAAGGCACTCCGGTTTCCCATGGTCTCCTTGGCTTTTGGGATGTAGTCCTTGGTGCCTGTACTGATAGTCCTTGGTGAGGATCTGAGAGTCTTCAGGGTTGGGATACAAGCCTCCACCTGCTCCACTCTGGGGTCCCCCCCTGCTCTGCGTGTATGGCCTTCTGTTAAGAGGTTGTCAGGATTGCTCTTGGTTCCCCCTATATGTCTTTGTAGTTTTACTATTGTCTAATACTGCTTCGAGTCTGTTGTCTATGAGTTACTTGTTATGTTCCTGATAGGTTATACTTCACGTCTTCCTCACACCTTCTAAGGAGATGAAAGATTTACACACATTTTCTATGAACTTTGTGAAAACATGTGCATCTCTAAATATATGTGGTTTTTGATTCAAAATTTGTCTTAGTAGGAACTTGTTCAAATTGGCTGGTGGGTTCTTCTAGCATAGCCATCATTATCTCAGCAATATGTACTCTCTGGTACTAGAGGTCCTGGCTTTGTCATATATTCTCCACTTGCTTGGAACTGACCAGTGTTTTCAGGAGCTATGTGCTTTTTTTTTCCCCAGTGGGACACTATGTTTAGGAACAGTCAGTGAGACAAGAATATATCTGCTTCTTTTAAAATATGACATTTTTATCAATTATTTTTATAAACTAATTATATTTTATAAGGCACCAAAATTTTACTTTTAAGCATAAAAGATAATTTTCAATGACATAACTCCTACATGACCTTTTTGAACTTTTTCCTGAAGACACTGAGAAGTAGGACTTACTTTATAAATGCAGATTTGACATGAAGCTTTAATGGATATCATAATTTGTCATAGAGGCAATTACTTGTCTTTTAAGATTTAATTATTTCTATTTGAAAGACAGGTATACAGAGATAGAAGGCAAGATTGAGAGAGACACAGCTTCCTTTCACACGATCACTCCCAAAATGGTCTGAAGGGCTGGACCTGAGCCAGTCTGAAGCAAGAAACCAGGAGCTTTTTCCACTTCTCCCACATGAGTGCAGGGTCCCAAGGACTTGAGCCATTCTCTGCTGCTCTCCTGGTCCATAAGCAAGGAGCTGGATCAGAAGTGGAATAGCCAGGACTCAAACCTGTGTCCATGTGATGTGCTGGCATTGCAGGAATAGGCTTAACTTAAGCCATTGTGCAGATCTCAACAGCAAATACTTCAAGAAACACATACAAGTATTTGTAACAATTTTTATTTCTTTCTATATATAATTTTGCTTTTATTAAAAAAAACACTATTACCCTTAGATAGAGCTTATGCCAATGTTTTTCAAATGTTTAAAAAATACCTAAAGAATGCAGTGTACTCAATTCTATCTCTACTGTTTTATTTTAGGCTTTACAATGTTGAAAATGATCCAGTGGATTGATTTATTCATCCAACAATGAATCAGGAGTAGAATTTTAAAAAGGCACAAAGAATGTGTAGCTATTTCAAACTAATGAGTCTCACATATAAATACTAATTATTATTTTTTTAATTTTTAAAAATTCTTTTTAAAAAAGATTTATTTATTTTTATTGGAAAGTCAGATATACAGAGAGGGGGAGAGACAGAGAGGAAAATCTTCTGTCTGATGATTCACTCCCCAAGTGACCACAATGGCCGGTGATGAGTCGATCCAAAGCCAGGATCCAGGAACTTCCCCCAGGTCACTCCTGCAGGTGCATGCAGGGTCCCAAGGCTCTGGGCCTTTCTCGACCGCTTTCCCAGGCCACAATCAGGGAGCTGGATGGGAAATGGGGCTGCTGGGATTAGAACCGGTGCCCATATGGCATCCTGGTGCATTCAAGGCGAGAACTTTAGCCACTAGCCTACTGTGCCAGGCCCTTAAATACTAATTCTTTTTTTTTTTAAGATTTATTTTTATTTTATTTTCATCACAAAGATATACAGAGAGGAGGAGAGACAGAAAGATCTTCCATCCGATAATTCACTCCCTTAGTGACCACAACGGCCGGTGCTGCACCGATCCAAAGACAGGAACCAGGAACTTCTAGGTCTTCCACATGGGAACAGGGTCCCAAGGCTTTGGCTGTCCTCGACTGGTTCTCCAGACCACAAGCAGGGAGCTAGATGGGAAGTGGAGCTGCTGGGATTAGAACTGGTACCCATATGGGATCCTGGTGAGTTCAAGTGAGCACTTTAGCCTCTAGGCCACGGCGCTGGACCCAGGGCCCTTAAAGACTAATTCTAACAGTAATATGTTGAATAGTTTTTATTACATGCAAGTTTTTAGTATTCATCAACTTTATGTATCTGTGTTGCCCTATTTAATCCCTTAATCCTCTGAAATGGACATTATCATTTTATATTTCACAAATGAAAAAGTAAAGCTCAGAAATATTAACTAACTCACTAACTAGTCAGCTAGCTAACACAAAACCACGTAGCAAATAAAGGTTCAAGTCAGAATCCAAAGTAAGTCTTCCTGATTCTAAAGTTTATGTAACCATGATGTCATAGCATCTTAGTACAATGAGTTGCCTAATTAACTTGGAATGTCTACTCCACATTTGCCATTAGTATGCTCACTTCCTGGGAGCTGATTGCCTAAGGAGGAGTGAAGCCGACCATGTTAGGAACAGAGCTGGTTAAAACCCTCGCATTGATCAACAGTGGAATTGTACCCTGTGAATATCCATGTCATTGTGCCCTGGGCAAAGTAGCCCTCTCTCAAAAAAAAAAGTGAAAATATGATTATAGTAAAGGACTGTACGAAGAAGCTGAATCTGCAAAGTAAGGCTTGCCTATTGGCCTTCTGTGTATTCTCCCTCAGTGGACACTGCGCCACCACAGCACAGGCTCTCGGTCTTGGAGTACTCCATCTTCGTCCTGGATATCTCACAATGCAAACATGATACTCTTCTTTTTTTCTGAAAAAAATTAAACTCAACTCCTTCATCTGCTGATTTACTTGCTGACTGGCCACAACAGCCAGATTTGGGCCAGGCCTGGAGCAGGCCAAAGCCAGGAAAAATTTAAGGAAAACCTCAATGCCCCCATTTACCTCCACATTCGTTTTCCCTTTCCCAAAGACAACTGCTTTGAACTTTTTAACTTATATTCAAATGATTTTCCATCTTCTCTATCTCTAAATAATAGATAAGCTTTCTCTATTGATTCTCCAATATGGGAGATAAAGATTTAACTCTCTTCTCTTCATTTCTTCCACTACATGTCACACCATTTACTGTTCTTCCTTCGGCTTTCCCATGATGTAATTTAGGTTTGTCAATATGTATTTATAATATTCATATATTTAGAGCTGGCACTCATATGGTCTAGGACTTTAGCTGCTAGGCTACTACACAGAGCCCTGTATCATCTTTTATTGCTTTCCCAAATGCATTAGTGGTGAATTGGATTGAAAGTGGAATATCTGGAGCCCGGCACGATGGCGCAGTGGTTAAGGTCCTCGCCTTGCACGCCCGGGATCCCATATGGGCGCTGGTTCTATCTCGGCTGCCCGCTTCCCTTCCAGCTCCCTGCCTGTGGCCTGGGAAAGCAATCGAAGGTGGCCCAAAGCTTTGGGACCCTGCACCCGCGTGGAAGACTCGGAAGAGTCTCCTGGCTTCGGATCGGCATAGCATCAGCACTTGCGCTCACTTGGGTAGTGAATCACTGGATGGAAGATCTTCTTCTCTGTCTCTTCTCTCTGTATATCCGCCTTTCAATAAAAATTAAAAAAAATTTTTTAAAAAGTGGAATATCTGGCTCCTCGTGCAGTGGCCTAGCAGCTAAAGTCCTCGCCTTGAATTCTTGGATCCCATATGGGCGCCGGGTTCTAATCCCAGCAGCCCCACTTCCCATCCAGCTCCCTGCTTATGGCCTGCACCCTCATGGGAGTCCCGGAAGAGCTCCTGGCTCCTGGCTTAGGATCAGCTCATCACTGGCTGTTGTGAACATTTGGGGAGTGAATCATTGGATGGAAGATCTTCCTCTCTGTCTCTCCTCTCTGTATATCTGCTGACTTTGCAAGAAAAATAAAATAAATCTTTTTAAAAAATGAGGAAGTGGAATATCTGGGCATCAAACTGACACTCCTATGCAATGTCACTGTCATTGGCAAGAGGCTTAACCTGATATACCACCAGACTTCTCCTTGCCCTGCACTGTTTTTTTGTTTTGCTTTTTAATTGCAACAGCCACAATCTGCACATGCTTCTTCAGAAAGAGATGGAGAAATAATTTTTTTGTATCTTTTATAACTGCATGTATCTTGACTTTACTTTGACAGCTAATGGTATTAAGGCTGCATTTCAAATTTTAATTTGAAAATTGTATTTCCTCAAAATGTTGAAGGTATCGCTCATTTTCTTAATCCCCATTATAAAATCTGAAGTAATTTTTAATCTGAAGTAATTTTTAATCTTTCATCTTTTGTATGGGATCATTCCTTCACTTCTAGAAATTTTCCAGTACGTTATTTCCATCATTCTAGAATTTCTTAACATGATTTAGAAAGTGTGGGATACTGGTTGGGATTTTTTTTTTTTTTTTAATTGGAAGGTCAGATTTACAGAGAGAATGAAAGATGGAAAGATCCTCCATCAGTTGGCTCGTTCTCCAAGTGGCCACAGCGGCTGGAGCTGAGAGCTGATCCGAAATGCGAAGCCAGGGTCTTCCTCTGGGTCTCCCATGCCAGCTAGGGTCCCTAGGCATTGTGTCATGCTCTGTTGCTCTCTCAGGCCACAAGCAGGGAGCTGGAAGGGAAGTAGCGCAGCCTGAGTACAAATTGGTGCCCAATTGGGATCTCGGCACATGCACGGCAAGGACTTCAGGTACTAGGCTATTGCGCTTGCCCACTAGTTGGGATCTTACATCTGCCACTCCATGCCCTCTAGACAATGGTCCTGAATCTCTTCAATAATTTCTCCCCTTCCTTTTTCCCTGTTCGCCCTAACATGTCTCCAAGATTATTCTAATTCTCTTATCTTTTCTCTAGCAGTGTCATTTTTTGCTCTGATTTCTGAAACACTTTCTCAATTTTATCTTTCGCTTTCTCAGTTGACTTTTTTCCTCACATTGTTAACTTCCAGGAACTCTGATTTTCTAAAGTAATTATTTAATGTATACAAAGTATCATATATATTTCTCAGAATCTCAGTTTTTGATTATACATAAATCCTGCACGTTTTGGTGATAATAATGGTATTCAATAAAGTTCCCTTGAAGTTTTTTGTTTTTTTTTTTTAAAGATTTAGTTTATTATTTTTATTGGAAAGGCAGATATACAGAGAGAAGAGACAGAGAGGAAGATCTTCCGTCTAATGATTCACTCCCCAAGTGAGCGCAACGGCCGATGCTATGCCGATGCTGGGATTAAATCCGGCGCCCATATGGGATCCCGGAGGTACAAGGCGAGGACCTTAACCACTGCGCCATCGCGCCAGGCCCTCCCTTGAAGTTTGTCTTCCTTGTTCTATATCTGTTTTAAAAAAAAATGTTTATTTTCTCTTAAAGAATAACAGCAATCTCCAGTGAGCCCTCTCCAGTCCAAACCTTTAGAAGCAGCAAAGCCAAAACAGAGGAGGCAAAAGGTTAGACACTTTTTCTTTAAAAAAAATGTTTATTTTCTGTTCTATATCTGTTTTAAGTTGACCCAACTCACTAACCTCACTGATGCTGTCCATTTACGATTTTGTTCACTGATTTTTTTTCTTTCATCTTATCTATTTTAAAGGCAGAGAAATAGAAAAAGGCAGAAAAATGGAAAGAGAGTAGAAGAGATACCATATACTGGTCAGCTTCCCTAGAAGGCCACAGTGGGTAGATTTGGACCACACCTAAGCCAAAAGCACAGAGCTGCATGCAACTCTCCTACATGGGTGACAGGGCCCCAAGTTCTTGGGTGACCATGCACTGCTTTCCCAGGTGCATTAGCAGTATACTGAATCAGACACAGAGCAGTCAGGACATACACAATGTCTAAACCTAGAGGGAAATCTCTACTCTGTTCGCTTACAGCTGAGTGTTCACCATATCAGTGGCTGAGACAGGCCAAAGCCAGGATCCCAAAATCCAGTCCAGGTCTCCCCAGTGTGTAGCAGTTATGTCAGTTCTGATGTAACTCTCCAGGGTGCGTATCAACAGGAAGCTCGCATGGGAAGTCTTTCCTATGTTGGATGTGAGTGTCCCAAGCAGCAGCTTCACAACCGTAGCAAATGTTTACCTTGTTCACTGACTTTTTTGAGGGAAAGATTTGTATTTATTTTTATCTGAAGGGCGGAGTTACAGAGATGGACAAAAAGAGAATTTCCCATCTACTGGTTTGCTGCTCTCATGGCTACAACAGCAGAAGCAGGACCAATCAGTCCGAAGCAAAGAGCAAGGAACCTATTGCACATCTCCCACACAGGTTCAGGGGTCCAAGTACTGTGGGCATCCTCTGTCGCTTTCCCAGGCCATTAGCAAGAATGCTGGATCAGAAGCAGAGCAACTGGGACTTGAACCGGCAAAAGTTAGAAACACCAGTGGCACCAATTTCTTCCTTGATATCCAAAAGGGAGCTCCTTTAAATGCTCAGGGAAGCAAGGATGTGACATGCATAGTGTGCCTGATGCCTGTTCTTACTGGGGGGAGTGTATGTGGCAGTGGCAATAGAGCCTTTTCTGTATACAGCTAGGCTTACAAATTCTGGCTTTCAAAACTGATTAACAGGGACCTGTCCCTGAAAAAAAAAATACAAAAACCAAATAATAAATTATTTAGAGGAAGTGACACGATTTATAACAAAAATGAAGAGAACAATGACATAAGAACCACGACTTAAAAAAAAGTTATGATAGCAATTTCAATTATCTTGGGATAGGAGAAAACAATTTTAAACTGGAGAGTGTGTAAAAATAACTACTAAGATATTCATAACGCTTTGTTTCAAAACTACTGGATTCGTGGGTGTTGATATTATTTTTTTTATCTACATTACCCGATTAAGTTTATACGCATTTATGAATGTGTGAAACACTTAAAAACTAACTTTGTACTTATATAGTAAGATTTTAGGATGATTTGTAAAGTTATGAAAAATGGTTTACAATTTTATTTTAGATTTTCTTGGTTTTTGAGCATTAATTGACCTTGTAAGTTTGACTTTGCCATTCCTGTGAGGTATTTTGAAAGATAACTGTGGATGATAGGGAGTTGTGTAGTACCTTTAAAAAAATTTTTTTTTAAATTTTTATTTTTATTTTATTTTTTTTGTGTGTAGTACCTTTTTAACATGTTTGGGATAAGAAGTAAAACTACTTAGACACAGGGGACATTCAATAGTGGTATTTCCAATTTCCTACATAAACAAAGTTTCAAAGCCAAAAATTTTTACTGTCCAATACTTTCATTAGTTAATAAGACAGAAGAGGGAATTGGTTTTATGAAAAGTATTTTAAAACAGGTCATATCATTTCATAATGACATAAAATGTACATCAAAGAAAATTATCCTAAACTCCATAAAGCATGGCAGTACCACAGTTCTGGTTGACTATGATAAGAGGAATTGGCTGCAGCCCATATAATCTGCATGTGAATTTGATTAAAATTGTTTTGCTTCAAATATGTTCTTGGTGATACTGAGAAAATACTTGATGATATAGAGAATCTGAATTTTTTTTAGATTTAATGAATCATTTGACCTGGTTAAACTGATTTGTTCATATGTATGTTTTTTTTGTAATTTTTTTTCATTTTATTATTATTGCAGTCATTTTATGATACAGTTCCATATTCCCTTATCCCCTCCCCAATTCCCTCCCCCCCAGTTCCTCCATATCATCACTAACATATAGCTCTTCATACTCAGTCCATATGTATGTTTTTCTTAGTTTTAAATTTTGCTCTTATGAATAGACTTCTGATTGAAACAAAAAGTTGTGGGAATATGTATTTTATGCAGCCGTTAAGTCACTGCTTGGAACACACATCCTATATGGGAGTACCTGGTTCAGGTCCTGGCTGTTTTACTTGCCATCCATCTTTCCACTAACGCATACCCTGGAAGCAGCAGTGACAGCCTGGTGTTGGGATCCCTGCCATCCATAGTGGAGACTTACATTGAGTACCAGGCTTCTTTCTCATTTAGATTGAGGCAGCTGTAGAGTAACTGCAGGCATTTGGAGAGTAATCCAGTACATGAAAAACCATCCTCTCATGACCTCTCAAGTAAAAATTAGAAATAAGTAAATTAAACAATTTTAAAAGTGTGAAATTCACCTCAAAAAATGGAGTTGCAGTAGTAATGATATAATGCTACTAAAATTCTGTATTAGAAATACAGTAGTCTACTGAATAGGTTCTTACCTATAAACCAGCTTCCCCATCTGCAAAATTTTTTTTTAAAGATTTATTTATTTTCATTGGAAAGGCGGCTATACGTAGAGGAGGAGAGACAGAGAGGAAGATCTTCCGTGCAATGGTTCACTCCCCAAGAGACCACAACAGCCAGTGCTGTGCCGATCTGCAGCCAGGAGCTAGGAACTCTTCTGGGTCTCCCACGTGGTGCAGAGTCCCAAGGCTTTGGGCCGTCCTTGACTGCTTTCCCAGGGCACAAGCAGGGAGCTGGATGGGAAGCAGGGTCACCTGGGTTAGAACTGGTGCCCATATGGGATCCCGGTTCGTGCAAAGCGAGGACTTTACCCACTACGCTATCGCGCCAGACCCCCATCTGCAAATATTAAATATAATATTTAACAGGAAAAGTATAAGCAATTGCCCATTTGAATGCTAATTATTACAGGATGGATGTCCAACTTTCTTTTTTTCTTTGGATTTTTAGAAACTTCAATTACAATCTTCTAAATTTAAGCACAGCAAATAATTTTATTGGAAAGACAAATTTACAGGGAGGAGAGACAGAGAGAAAGCAATTCCATTTGCTGGCTCACTCCCGAAATAGCCACAACAGATGGAGATGAGCTGATCTGAAGCCTGGAGCCAGGAAGTTCTTCTAAGTCTCCCTTGAGGATGCATAGTCCCCAGGCTTTAGGCCATCCTCTACTGCTTTCCTGGGCCATAAGCAGGGCAGCTGTATGGGAAGTAGAGAAGCTAGGATATTAATTGGCGTCCATAGGGGATTCTGATGATCCCAGGGGAGAATTAGCCAATTGAGGTATAGTACCAGGCTCAACACAGCTAATTCTCACATTGGCAATTTTTAATTCATTCCATCAAAATTTCTGAAATACTTTTGTGCTAAATGTTTACTAAGTACATGAAGAACAGTGAAAGCCATATAGTCAATTTTGTTGAGTCTCACATTCTTCTGGTGGGTATGTATTGAATGAAAACTAGCTTTTTTTTTTTTTTTAATTCAATGGTTGAAAGAGAGAGAGAGCTATCTTCCATCTTTTGGTTCACTCCCCAAGTGGCTGCAACAGCTGGAGCTGAGCTGATCTAAAGCCAGGAGCCAGGAGCTTCTTCTGGTTTCCCAGGTGGATGCAGGAGCCCCAGGACTTGGGCCATCCTCCACTCCTTTCCCAGGACGTAAGCAAAGAGCTGCATGGGAAGTGGAGCAGCTGGGACTTGAACTGGCACCCATATGGAGCAGGTGGAGGCTTATTATATTACTTTGCCGGCTCCTGAGTGAAATGTTTTAAATTACATTGCTGTCTTCTATCTACAGAATAAAGAATGGAAAAAAGAGCAGAAAGAGCAAATAATTCTTTGGACCTCATTTTCCTTTAAATTCTCCAATTTTAAACTAAATGTACATAAAATTTAATATCAGACAGTAACTATAATGCACAGTACTTTAAACAGTTTGTGAATAAATACATTTTTTTTTCTTTTTAAAGATTTATTTTATTTTTATTGGAAAGGCAGATATACAGAGAGGAGAGACGGAGAGGAAGATCTTCCGTCCAGTGATTCACTCCCCAAGTGAGCCGCAACGGCCGCTGATGCTATGCCGATCCAAAGCCAGGAGCCTCTTCTGGGTCTCCCACGCAAGTGCAGGGCCCCAAAGCTTTGGGCCGTCCTCAACTGCTTTCCCGGGCCACAGACAGGGAGCTGAAAGGGAAGCGGGGCTGCTGGGATAGAACCGGCACCCATATGGGATCCTGGGTGTGCAAGGCGAGGACCTTAACCACTGCGCCACTGCGCCGGGCCCTTTAATGTGTACTTTTAAGGATCTTTTCCTTATGTTCAACTGAAGAGAGCTTGATTATCATGTGTCGTGGTAAAGATCGCTTGGTCAACCCTATTGTGAGTTCTGTGCCCCTCCTGGATGTTGTTTACCAATTCTTTCTGTAGATTAGGGAAATTTTTTCATATTATTTCATCAAATCCATTTTTAAGCCCAGCATCTATTTCTTCTCTTTCTAGAACTTCCATAACTCTTATAGTTGGTGTTTTAATAATGTCTTTCAATTCTTGAATACTTTTTTGGGGTCTGATCCAGCTCTGTTTCCAGCTTTTTGTTTGTTACCCCTGATGACAGGAAATATCTTCTAATTTTGAGATTCTTTCTTCTGCCTCCTTCATTCTAATTTGGAGGCTCTCCACTGTACCTGCAATTTGCTCCATTGTATTCTTCATTTCTGATATATCAGCTTTCATTTGATTCATTTCCAATGTGACATATTCCATACATTCCTTGACTGCCTGCCTTACATACTTCTCATTGTTGATAAGAAGTTTTATAATAAGTGTTTTGAATTCTGTATCCCCCATTTCTCGATGTCTTCACTATCCTATTCCCAAGAGCAAAAGTGGCATATATTCTTGCAATTTCTTATTCTGTATACCAAATAATTTGAAAAGCTTATATAGAGTCAGGCATTCAGTTCAGAAGTTAAGATGTTCTTGACCTACTTCAGAGAACCTGGGTTTGATTCCATGATTATGACCACAGCTTCCTGCCTGTGAAGACCCCAGGAGACAATGCAGATAGGTCCAGTAAAGTGGGTTTCTGCCTTGGAAAAGACTTGGATTGAGTTTCTGGTTTCAGCTCTGGCCCCATTTCTGCTGTTGCCATCAGGGAGAGAACTGACAGATGGAAGCTTTCTTTTTCCCATGCTGACCAAAAACTGTTTTTAAAGTTTGTGAAAGAATGGAATTACAATAATTTAAAAGCTTTGAATACTAGGAATCTTCAAAAAGTTCATGGAAAATGCAGATTATGAAAAAAAGAAACAATGCTTAACTTTTAATTTTCTCACAGTTTTGTATCCTTGACTTTTTTTTTTTTTTTTGAGTTCTTAGAATGGGCTTATGCACTAGTCTTTTTTCTGTTCCTACAACAAAATATGCAAGCATGGGTAATTTGTAGAGGAAAGAGTTTTATTTATCAAAAGTGTGCTTGCTGGCCTCCTGTTGGTACTGCTGAGAGCGCTCTGCAGATGAGCGCACAAGGGCAGGAATGAGTGCATGGCAGGACGGTGTCCACAGCACGGCAATGGGTCAGCCTCTGTTATTTGTTTATGAGAGTGACGCATTTGCTTGTTTGTTTTCCAAATGTTTGCAGTGGTCAGGATTGAGCTAGGATTGAAGAGGGACCAAGCCTCCTTACTCTGCTTCTCTGGTGTTCTTTTCTTTTCCTTTTTTTTTTTTTTAAAGATTTATTTTATTTATTTGGATAGCAAAGTTACAGATGGGCAGAGGGAGAAACAGAAACTTCCATCTGCTGATTCACTCCCCAAATGGTCACAAGGGTTAGGCTGGGCCAGACTGAGGTTGGGAAGCAGGAGCTTCGTCTTAGGTCTCCCACACAGGTACAAGACCCAAACACTTGAGCCATCTTCTGCTGAAGGGAGCTGAATCAAAAGCAGAGCAGTAGGGTCCTGGTCTGGCACCTGCATGGGATGCTGATGTTCCAGGTGGCAATGATTTTACTTGGGATGGCACAATATTGGCATCCTTGGTTTTCTGTGTAGGTGGCAGGAACCCAATTATTCAGGCCATTGCTACAGTTTTCTAAGGGCCACATTGGCAGGAACTGGAACCAGGAAGTAGAGCTGATTCTTATCTTCATTCATCACCATAGTGTCTCAAGATCATTTGGTAGGTTAAGTCACACCCTAAATTTTCCAGAAAATTAATTTTGACTTATGACAAAAATGCTACATGAGCTTGGGCAAATTGTTCAGTGCCACCACTTAGGTTTCTTATCCATCACATGGAATTAGGGGCTGGCATTGTAGATTATTAAGTCATTGCCTTCAATGATTGTACTCCAGGGCCTGGCACAGTGACCTAGTGGCTAAAAGCCCTCGCCTTGAATGAGCCAGGAACCCATATGGGTGCTGGTTCTAATCCCAGCAGCCCCACTCCCCATCCAGCTCTCTGCTTGTGGCCTGGGAAAGCAGTCAAGGCCGGCCCAAAGCCTTGGGACCCTGCACCCATGTGGGAGGCCCAGAGGAGGTTCCTGGTTCCTGGCTTTGGATCAGCGCAGCACTGGCTGTTGTGGTCACTTGGGGAGTGAATCATCGGACAGAAGATCTCCCTCTCTGTCTCTCCCCTCTGTATATCTGCCTTTCCAATAAAAATAAATAAATCTTAAAAATTATGGTACTCCATATTTCACATCTTGGGTAGTCCACTTGTGGTCCAGCTCCCCACTATCACACCTAGGAAAGCAGTGGATGATGAACCAGGTACTTGAGTCCCTGAAACCCAATGGGACACTGGATGAAGCTCCAGGCTCAGAGCTTTGACCTGGCCTAGCCCTGGGTATTTTGGACATTCAAAGAGTATGTCAGCAGATGGAAGACCTTTTTCTCTCTGTGTCTCTCCTTTCTCTCTGTAACTCTGCCTTTTCAGTAAACATAAAAATTAATTCTTAAAAAAAAAGAAAGAGTTTTAGAGCAAAGGAGAAACAAAGAGATTTTTCTATCTGTATTCATTTTCCAAAGAGTTGCAAAGGCTGGAAGTTCAGGTGATACAAAGACAGGAGCTTCTTCAACATCTTCTACGTAGGTGCAGGGTTCCAAGGACTTAGGCCATCTTCCATTGCTTCCTAGGCTATGCACAGGGAGCTAGATCAGAAACTGAGCAGCTAGAACCCGAATTGGTGCCCATATGAGATGCTGATGCTGCAAGCAGAGTCTTAGCATATTACACCATGGCACCAACCCCAACTCATTATATTAAAGAAAAATCTCCAAAAGTAAAAAGAAATTTTGCTGGATGTTGTTATGAGAACATTGAGAGAATAAAATTCAGATTTCATTTGCTTTTTAAAAAGTCTCCACTGAAAATTTAAACCAGTTTTATATCCTTCTAATAAGTCTGTTTATAAAGTCCCTGAGATTTTTCTAGCTAGTATGATTAAATTAAATTAAAGCTGGTGGTAGATTTTGTGTAACAAATGTTCCTTAGACACCCAGAAGGAATGATACATATTGTTACACTTGAATGGTATCTAACCTGGCACTCATGTTAATTGGCAATGAATAACGTTGCATTCATTCCTTTATAAGTTTTTACACTGCCAACTCACAGAAACCTTTTACAACTGGCTACCTTGGAAGACCTAGGACACAGCAGTAAACATGAGCAAATAATACTGAAAACAATGTTGAAATTATAATTAAAACATATCTTTTGAAGTAACAAAGAGAGCTTTTGGGACCTTACAGCATTTTTCCTTAAGCTTTTGGCCTTAAGGGCTTTATAAAGTTTGGAAAACTAATTACTGAACTTTAATATGTGAACCTCACAGCTAAAAAGAGCAGATTATGACCCCACAGAAGTCTAAAAATACCATCTGATGCCTTCAGGCCTTGATTGTGTTACAATATTCTTCTTAGGTTGCCAAATCAAGAATTCCTGCTAATGCAGACTGTAACATGTAGGGGGGGTGTGGTATCATCTTTCAGTCTGTTGGCACCAAAACCACAGGCATATTCAATACCTTATGTAAAACTTATTAAGTTTCTGCTTCTCTTCTGCTGAATGAGAAAATCTATTTGTAGACTACATAACATGAAAAGCATGGCAGGGCTTTCTTTCAGGCAATAAAAATGTAATGTGAGTCTTCCCTTGTAATGAAAAACAGTTTGACAAGTGTAATTCTGTAACTGCTTAAAAGGGAACCACTTATCAAAACAAATCTTTTCAGCTTCTAATGGCTTGTGAAAATTTGGGACATCTCTTAGTGGCTGTCCATACATTATCATTATTAAACTTAGGATATGCCTCATTAGGTAGTGGAAATACCAAGACTCAAAAAGTATATATATACATACATATATACACATATATATACATATATATGGTTCTATTTATGTATTATTATTATTATTTCATAATCTTACATAATTGATTAGGGTACAAAGGGTCAAGGGCTACAGGAAAGTGGGTAAGATTTAGTTTCCACACTAATATCATCATTTTTTCCCTGTATCTGAGATCAGGGGAGAAACAAAGGGAGAAGCTCCACCCAGCCTCCCACCCATCCCAGGTCCCCAAAGTGGGGCATGCTCCGAGGGTCCTGCTCAAACAGTTTTGATAGTTCAACAGTTCTTTATTGATGCCAATCTCGCCATTCCAAGCATGATAAAATCTATTCAGAATCCACCCGCTGACATAGCCTCTTCATGGTTGGAGTTCTGAGATCAGCAGTTGAGTTGGAGTGATCTCCAAAGAAACTTTGACTGAGGTGATCCCAGACCCGATTCTTGTGTGTGCTTGCCAATATAGGGTCTGTAACTGTCCGTTGCCAAATCAGTGTAAGCACATGCTGGTCATCGCAATTGCTGGGTCAGTTCTATTTCCAGCCTTGTCTTCCACATGAACCGATGGGTGTTGTAGTCCAGCCTGATTCTGCTGCTTCACACATGGCCCTTGTGCAAACCAGTTGGAGCTGCAGTCTAGTTGGGGAGACTCCTCATAATCCCCACCAGGCCTTCCCCCTGCCCTGGTTCCCATGCTTGCCAGTATGCACCACATACTTGTTCAGTCTGTCCCACATCCCATTCAGCTCTCCTACATGTCAATGGACATCGAAGCTTAGTTCAACCCAACCAACCCTACTATCCAGTCCACACACATCCTGGTGGGTGCCTTTCTGTCTAGCCACACCTGCCCTGTCCTGGTTTTCATGCTGTCCAGTGGCAGTGGGAATGATAAGACAAGAGGAAGGTACCCACTATCTCCCTACTAGGACACTCCCACTCCCTGATTATGTACTCTCCAGGTGGTTCTGCAGTTTAACTTGACAGATTTAGCTCCCCAGTGCCAGCATCTGCCAGCTGATGCTGGGGCAAAGCCCAAAAAATCTTCACCTATTCTGATTTATGCTTGCATCAGCAGGAACAGTCAACCAAGCCTGGCTTTTCCTCAATCTAGCTCATATGAGTCCCACAAGTGCTGTAGCCCTGCCTGGTCTGGTCTGCCCCCATCCCAACTCAGCTCTCCAGAGGGAGTGGTTGTCTAGCAGAGGAGCCCACATTCCCCCTGCCGACTTTGCCCACTTCCTTGCTGGTTCTCATGTGTGCTGTTTGGGTGCTGCGGCACATCTGGTACGGCTTACCTCAGCTTTGCATTCCCTAATGTGCACTTGTTTGTGTTGTGACCGAACCTGGCCTAACCTACACTCTATTCTGGTGCTCAGATTCGCCAGCGGGAGATGTGAACCTGGTCTGCCCCTGACCTATACCAAATGTATGCTGGTGGGTATCTTTCTCTGGCCTTGTCTGGGTTGCTCCCTATTGTGGTTCTTGCGCTTACCTGCAGGTTCTGTGTCCTGCCTGAGACGTTGCCTAAGCTCCTCCATCAGAACCTCTCCCAATGCCAGATCTTGCGTGTACTGGTGGGTCCATGGGCCAGCCCTCCTTGCTGGCCTTCAATCTCTTCTGGTTCTTATTGTTGGATATTTCAGCCCAGCCAAGGCTTATCCATACTCAGACACAGCTCACACCTGGCTCAGTAAGGGCAGAGACCTAGACTAGTCCATCCTACATTTACCCAGATTCTCTAGGGCACCAGATGGTGCTGGCATCTAGACCGACTAGATGTACCCAGCCCCAGTCCACACTTGTGCCAAGGGAGATTGCAGCCATATCCAGGCCAGAACATAGCCCCCACTCTGGCTCCCGCACTCTCCTGTGGGAACACCAACCCAGCAAAGTTGTCCTCTTAGCTGCCCAACCAAACCTATTCCCAGCCTTAGATTACGCATGTGCCAGTGGTTACTCTGACCCAGTTGGCCTAGCCCCTCAATGTCTCAGCCTTTGCCTCCGATGCTGTGGCCTAGTATCCCTGGCTCAATCAGAGTAGTCTGTGTAGGAGACTAACTCGGCATGACCTGTGCTCCAGCCTGATTTCTGTTCTTCCTTGTGAGTTGAGGTTTGCTCACCCCTGCCTTGTCTTCCCCCTTCCAATTGTAGCTTGGCCCACCCCACATCATAATTTAGGATGCGCATTCAGGTGCTGCTGCCTTGACCTTCCCAGTTGTTGTCAGTTCCTTTACCCATAAGTGATGGCAGATTCTATGGTCACACCTAGCTCAGCCCATCATTTCCCCAGCTGGCAAGCTAACCAGTGGGATTTGTATTTCTACAGGGTTGGGCCTACAGTTCCTGCATAGAATCTATCCCCAGACCTAGTTCTCTCGTGTGCTGGTTAGTGTCTTGACCCTGCCAGGTGTGACCCATCCATTGTTCTACCACTCAGTCAGGTATTGGTACCTAGCCCTGCCAGACAGGTTCCCATCTATAGCTTTCGTGTAGACTGGTTTGTGGCAATGATGCTCTACGCTAATAGCCCATCTCAGGATTCCCATTTGGGCTGGTGAATCAATCTGGCCCAAATAGATCTTATGGACTCTCCCCTTCAAACCCCCAGGCTTTAGTCCCCATTATTGCCAGAAAGTTTCATGACCCCCGTTGCTGGGAATCACACAGAATTCATCTCTCACCTACACTAACACTGTCCTTATTCATGGGTGTCCCTAGGCAGCAATTACATATCCTAAAAACTCCAGAGCTCACCACCAGGCAGCCAGCAGGCAAAGCCTGGCACCACTTGGTGTGCTGGCTGCTGAAAGCCTAGGACTTGGTCACTGCTTGTTGGCACTGACTTTGGCTTGAGTCCCCAGCATTGGGTCTGGCCTGGCTGGGGTACTCCCCACAGCCAACACACTGCAGGGTGCTGCTTTTGCCCCAACCCCACAACCAAACCCAAAAAGTATATTCTAACATAAGTAATAGGTGAATAATGAATTCTTGAGATATTGATAGATGTCTTGAAGAAAGTAGAAAGGAAGGATAAGGTAAAAAAGAAAGAGAAGTAATAAGGGAAAGAGGGAAGGAAGAGGAAGGAGGAGAAAAAAAGGAATAAAGGAAAGAAAGAAGGGAAAAACAATAAGTGCATTTAAAAGTCAGTTTGAATTCTGGCTAGATAGGTTGTAATCTCCAGGTAGCACTCTGATTACCACTGATCATTGCACAAACTCAGTGCTTAGACTTGATTTTCATAAAGATGAACCATTATGATTTGTTGGGACACTCACATGCCCACTATTGAGAACAGTAAGTCAGGGCGCCAGGACATACATCCCTAACATCCTGCCAATTCTGAAAATCTGATCCTAACAAGCAAGATAAAGAAAGATCCGTATTGTTAGAGAAGAACATGGAAATGAGGACAGAAGTGAATTGAAAGTGTTTGTGGGGCCCGGCGCGGTGGCGCAGTGGTTAGGTTCCTCGCCTTGCACGCCCGGGATCCCATATGGGCGCCATTTCTAATCCCGGCAGCCCTGCTTCCCATCCAGCTTCCCTGCCTGGGAAAGCAGTTGAGGACGGCCCAAAGCTTTGGGACCCTGCACCCGATGGAGGATCTTCCTCTCTGTCTCTCCTCTCTGTATATCTGCCTTTTCAAAAAATATAAAATAAATCTTAAAAAAAAAGAAAGTGTTCGTGTATAGCACCCCTTAGGCAACGAGCAGTTAAAGACAGAGAAGAAATAGAAGCTAATCAATAATCTAAAGAGATCTTATTTTTCACTCTCTCTCAAGAAAAAAATGCATTGAATAACGGAGTTTCTTGCTGGCCCCTGAAAGATAATGTAAGATTATTTTTCATTTGTCTCTTCATGCTTGAAATGCAAAGTTGAATCACCACTTTAAACTACATTACACACTCTAGAAGGTGAGACTCCATTGTCCAGACCATTTTGTCAATCGACAATTAAATCTTCATTAACAATTAGCTTTTCCCAGCAAATTTCTTTGCCCAGTTTGGAACAACTGCAGGCAGGCCATCTGCCCTGGACAAAAGGGGTCTGGCAAGCTTCTTCCTTCTTGTTTGTTCCTCTGCTGTCACATTCTCAGCTGCTGGTGCTGACCTCTCTCTGTTGGAACACTGGGAGAAAGGAGAGGAGAGGAAAGCAGAACGCTCCTCCTTGGCTGCTACTATTTTAAGATGGCTTTGCACTGTTCGGTTGTGGCAGGTGTTTAAAGCCGAGTCATTTTTAAAGATGGATTCATGAATTATTTGGAGACTATCCTACTAGACAATTCCAGCTAAAACTCCCATGACTTTGGCCAGGCATTCTGTTCTTACAGCCACCAGTAAAAGTAAGAGTCCTGTGGAAGACTCACCATCTCTCCTCCCTGCCACCTCAGGCCATCTTCTTGGAAAAATATCTTGCTGTGTGGAATTATACACTTTTTGTTAAATGTCAGAAATCAATCAGGTCATACTTTTTAAATTACCTGTACCCAAGGCATTTTCACTCACAAAGTTACATGTATTACATTTCATTTTTCTCTACCCTGAGAGTTGGTTTATTTTATGGGAGAGGAGTTACAGATTCTGTCTTAGATTTGATTTCTGTTTTGCAATTGTCAAATGGTCCTGGTCTGGAAGCTTTGGGTTTAATGACTTCAGAGTCTCTTTAAAAAAAAAAAGTGTTGAATATAGAAGGATATTGAGGAAACTACTTAGCTAGTTATGGTTATGAATAAAAATTAAAATTAAAATTTACTTTTTCAAATCTTGGGTGCTTATCCCTAAACCAACTAAGAGCAGAGTTCCTGGAGTTTTTCTGAGATTGACAGATTTTATTTTTGCTGTATTTTAGAAATTAAATGAAATACTTCTGCTTTAGGCAGTAAATATAGGATATCTGCTTTAAAAATTGACCAAAAGCCAGAATTAGGTCCTGGCATGATGGCTCAAGTGGCTAAATTCCTTGCATGCCCAGGATCCCATATGTGTGTCTATTTGTGTCCTAGCTGTTCCACTTGCCATCCAGCTCCCTGCTTGTGCCCTGAGAAAGCAGTAGAGGATGGCCCCAAGGCTTGGAACCCTACACCCAGGTGGGAGACCAGGAGGAAGTGCCTGGCTCCTTGATTCAGATTGGCTCAGCCCCAGCAATTGTGGCCATTTACAGAGTGAACCAGTGGGTGACAGATCTTTCACTCTCCATCTCTTCTCTCTCTGAATCTTCCTCTCCAGCAAAAACAATAAACAAGTCTAAAAAATTGAATTCTGTAATAGGAATTGAAATTTATTTTTTTAAAAGATGTATTTATTTTTATTGCAAAGTCAGATAACACAGAGAGGAAGAGAGAAAGAAAAAAAAAAAAAGATCATCCGTTCATTGATTCACTCCCCCAAGCACCTGCAACGCCTGAGCTGCACCAATCTGAAGCCAAGAGTCAGGTGCTTCTTCTGGGTCTCCTACGTGGTGCAGGGTCCCAAGGTTTGGGCCATCCTCGACTGCTTTCTCACCACAAGCAGGGAGCTGGATGGGAAGCAGGGCTCCTGGGATTAGAGCCAGTACCCCCATGGGATTTGGGTGGGTGAAAGGCAGGACTTTAGCCACTAGGCCACCACGTCAGCACCCTTGAAATTAATTTTAAAAACTAGTTCTTTGGCTGGCAGCTGGTGGGTCTCAGGACGGGCCGTCTCATGCCTGGATCCCAGACGGCCACCATGGGCACATGGTGAGCCGTGTCCGGGCCTGCTGGGTTCCAGAGGCTGCTTCCTTTGGGGTGAGTAGACCGAGGGGGGAGGCCTCTGGGACCAGGCAGGTCCAGCACCCAGCCACCGCCCTCATTGGGCAGTGAAGGGGATTTGGGAGGGGCGCGACCTTAGGCCTGGGAATTTAAACCTCCAGCAGCCTCCTGGCAGCTGGTGGGTCTCAGGACGGGCCGTCTCATGCCTGGATCCCAGACGGCCACCATGGGCACATGGTGAGCCGTGTCTGGGCCTGCTGGGTTCCAGAGGCTGCTTCCTTTGGGGTGAGTAGACCGAGGGGGGAGGCCTCTGGGACCAGGCAGGTCCGGCACCCAGCCACCGCCCTCATTGGGCAGTGAAGGGGATTTGGGAGGGGCGCGACCTTAGGCCTGGGAATTTAAACCTCCAGCAGCCTCCTGGCAGCTGGTGGGTCTCAGGACGGGCCGTCTCATGCCTGGATCCCAGACGGCCACCATGGGCACATGGTGAGCCGTGTCTGGGCCTGCTGGGTTCCAGAGGCTGCTTCCTTTGGGGTGAGTAGACCGACCGAAGGGGGAGGCCTCTGGGACCAGGCAGGTCCGGCACCCAGCCACCGCCCTCATTGGGCAGTGAAGGGGATTTGGGAGGGGCGCGACCTTAGGCCTGGGAATTTAAACCTCCAGCAGCCTCCTGGCAGCTGGTGGGTCTCAGGACGGGCCGTCTCATGCCTGGATCCCAGACGGCCACCATGGGCACATGGTGAGCCGTGTCTGGGCCTGCTGGGTTCCAGAGGCTGCTTCCTTTGGGGTGAGTAGACCGAGGGGGGAGGCCTCTGGGACCAGGCAGGTCCGGCACCCAGCCACCGCCCTCATTGGGCAGTGAAGGGGATTTGGGAGGGGCGCGACCTTAGGCCTGGGAATTTAAACCTCCAGCAGCCTCCTGGCAGCTGGTGGGTCTCAGGACGGGCCGTCTCATGCCTGGATCCCAGACGGCCACCATGGGCACATGGTGAGCCGTTCCCGGTCGGCCAGTGCGCCATTGGTGCCAGGCTCCGCCTGCTGGCCGCCCGGCTGGGGAGCTCTGGGGATTTGGTTCTTTCAGTCGCTGCTTAATTAGCTCCAGGTTGAACCCATTGTGATTCTCGGACATGAAACAGGCAGTAACTCTTTCTTTGTAAATGTTGTAATCACTAATATTGCTGGGCACCAAATACCAGTCCATGCAGAAGCCTGGGCTTGGGGCTTGTCCTGCAAAAGTAGCTCCAACAGCTGGCTAATGTGTCAACTGGTAGGGAACAGAGTAGATCTGGTACGACGGAGCAAACCTTAGCCCACAAGTAAAACTAGAAACCAGGAGGGAGCACAGGTCATGCCGAGCTAGGCTCTTGTACCTACTGGTCTGCTGGAGCCAGGGACACGAAGCCACAGTGTCTAAGGCAGAGGTCGGGACAGGTGAGGAGCTGTGCCAAGCTGAGTCAGAGCAACCACTGGCAGGCATGTGATCTATGGCTGGCAACAGACCCGGTTGGGGAGCAAAGGGGACAACCCTAGCTGGGCTGAGGTTCCCACCAAGAGGCACGTGGCCTGGAAGGGGGGCTGCGTTCTGGTCTGGAAACAGTTGTAGTCTCCCTTGGCACAAGTGTGGACTGGGATTGGATGCACTGAACTGGGCTGGACCCCGACTCCCCCTGGTGTTCTGGAGGACCAGGGCAGATGTGTGATAGACTAGGCAAGGTCTCAACCCCTACTGAGCCATGTGTGAGCCATACATAGGTATGGACAAACCATGGCTGGGCTGGAACATCCAACAGCAAGAACCAGATTGGGTGGAAGGCCAGTCAGGAAAAGCCACAGTTCCTGCTATGACAGGAGGTGGACTGAGTAGGGTTGGCTCATGGACCCACTGGTAAGCGTGTAACCTGGCATTGGGAGAGGTTCTGATGGAGGAGCCTGGGCAACTCCTCTGGCAGGACACAGACCCGGCAGGTCAACGCAAGAAACATGATAGGAAACAGCCCAGAAAAGGCCATGGAAAGCTACCCACTGGCATACAATTGGCAGACGTGGGGGCAAGACCAGGCTGAATCTGTCCACGTCATCCACTGGCAAATCCAGGCACCAGTGTGGGTCGACCCAGGTTCGGTCGCAACAAAGACTAGTGCACATTATGGAATGCCGAGGTGAGGTTGCCTGTACTGGAGGGGACCACAGCGTCCAACCAGCCTGAGAACAAGAAAGGAAGTAGGCAGAGCCAGCAGGGGAATAAGGGAGGGTTCCTTTGCAGGATAGCTACTTCCGCAGGAGAGCATGGGCTGGGATGGGAGCAGACCAGACTAGGCAGAGCTACCACACCTGTGCGCCTCATGTGGACTAGATCAGGGAAAAGCCAGGCTCGGCGGATTATTCCTACTGGTACAAACAAAATTAAAGTGGGCGAGGTTTGTTTGGGCAGCATCAACTGGAATCTGGGAGTGGGAGAGGCCTGGGAGGGTAATAGTGGGCTCATCCCTCTTGGGTTACCACTTCCACAGGAGGACATAAAACTAAACAGTGGCTGGGGTGGAATGGGGTGTGGGACAGACTGGATTACTGCTACACTTACTGGCAAACCAGGGTAGGGGGTGGGCCTGGTGGGGGTTATTGTGGGTCGCTCCAACTAGGCTGCAGCTCCCACTGGTTTATGTGAGGGCCAAATATGTGCGGGGCAGAACCAGGCTGGACCGCAACACCCATTGGTTCCAGTGGAAGTCGGGAGTGAAAACAGAACCAACCCAGCAATTACAACCACCAGCTGATTGGAGCGATGGACGGTGCCTGGCCCTGTACTTGTTAGCACATACAAGAAGTTTCTTTGGAGATCTTCCTAATCTAAATGCTGGACTCAGAACCCTAATGAAGAAAAGAGAGAAGACAGAACAGGTCAACCAACCATCTCAGCTATGATGGACTATGTCAATCAGTGGATTTTTCAAAGACCTCATAGTGCTTGGAGTGGCAAGATTGACAGCGATTCATAACTGTTGCAATATCAAGACCACTCGAGCAAGAACCTCAGAGCATGCCCTACACCCGGGACTTGGGGAGGGTGGGAAATTGGGTGGGCCTTCTCCCTTAATACCCCCCTTTTAAACATGAAGGTAACAATATGGAAAACATACTAGTATTATCCACTTTCCTGTAGCCCTTGAACCTTCTTACTCTAACTAAGTATGTAAAGAATATCAAAATAAATTTTATTAATAAAAAAAATTAAAAAAAATAAAACTAGTTCTTTGAATCACATACAGTTATCTGGCAGATGAGTATTAATATACCATTTGAGCAAGTGGAGCACTGTATGTGTGGATATTACCAAAAACAATATGCTTAACTAATGTCTCAAAAGGGAGCTACCACACAGCCAAATTTGTGAGGACTGGAGCTGTTGGGTAATCTAGTTTCTGCTTTTACTATTCCAGTGAACATGACCTTGCAGGGTTAAAAATTCCAAATATTTATTATCATAAATTGCATGCTATATGTATTACCATATCACAAAAAATACCTCAAAAATTAATGAGAAAATGGAATTAATAATGTATAATTTCACTGACTATTGCTAAACTTTTAAGAAGTTGCTAACATTAATTTCTCTGAAACTGTTCAAAACAGTTGAAAGGGAGAAATCTCTTCCAAATTTATTCAATAGGTTGCAATTTCCTTAGTCCCACAACCAAAGATACCACAAAGGACAACTAAAGACCAATATCCTTGATGAGCATAATTGCATAATTCCTCAATAAACACCAGTCAAATACAACATATAGGATGGTTCAACTTATGCAAACCAATAAGCATGATTAACAAAATGCAGGATTAAAAAACCACATAATTATCACAATGAGGTAGAGAAAACATTTGGTGGAATACAACATCTTTTCTTGATAAGAACCTTACAAAACTGGGATTGGAAGGAACACACCTCAATACAATAAATACAGTTTATGACAAGCCAACAGCATGTTGAATTGAGAAAAGCTGAAAGCACTTCTACTGGGATACGGAAGTAGATAAGGATGCCCACTCTTGTTATTCAATACAGCTTCGGAAATTTTAGCAGAAGCCATTAGACAAGAAAAAGAAATGAAGGGAACAGAAATTGGAGAGGAGGAAGTCAAATTGTCCTTGTGTGAAGATGGTGTTCTCTATATAGAGGAATCAGGACTCCACCAAACAACTATTACAATTCAGCAAAGTTTCAGGACATAAAATCAACACAAAGAAATCAGTAACAAAAATAGAAATAATCTGGTTGACAAAGAATTTGTAAAATCAGTCCATTCACAAAGCTATAAAAATATCATAGCATAAATTTAACCAAGGATGTGAAAGATCTCTACAATCAAAATCATAACATGGGCCCGGCGCGGTGGCGCAAGTGGTTAAGGTCCTCCCCTTGCACGCCCGGGATCCCATATGGGCGCCAGTTCTAATCCCAGCAGCTCCGCTTCCCTTCCAGCTCCCTGCTTGTGGCCTGGGAAAGCAGTCGAGGACGGCCCAAAGCTTTGGGACCCTGCACCCGCGTGGGAGACCAGGAAGAGGCTCCTGGCTTCGGATCGGCATGGTATCAGCCTTTGCGCTCACTTGGGGAGTGAATCATCGGATGGAAGATCTTTCTCTTTGTCTCTCCTCTCTGTATATCCGCCTTTCCAATAAAAAAAAATTAATTAATTAAAAAAAACATTTAGTTGAAATGATTCTCTTCAATTGGTTTTGGTAAAATTTCTGGATCATATGTTACCTATCTCTTTAATCCTCCAGAAACTGTTAAATTATTTTCCAAAACTAAACAGGCCATTTACAATTCACACCAGTGATGTAAACAATTCCCAATTTTTTCATCTTTTCATCAGCATTAGCTGTTTATTTTCTCTCTTTTTTAAATGCATATGGGAATCCTAGTGGTTTGAATAGCATCTCATTGCAATTTTGAATTGTATTTTCTTCCTGGCTGTTCATTTTTCCTTTATGTGATTCTTGGTCATTAGCATAGGTTTATGAATACATCTATCCTTATGTTTTGCCCCACTTTTGTAATATATTTAACTTATTTCTAAAGATTTATTTGATTTTACTTGCAAAGTTAGAAAAAGAGAGAGAGAAAGAGACAGACAGACAGATTGATTCCATTTGCTGGTTCACTCTCCAAATAGTTGCAATGTCCAGAACTGGGCTGATTTGAAGCTGGGAGCCAGCAGCTTTTTCCAGGTCTCCCACATGGGTGTGGGGGTCCAAGGACATGAGCCATCCTTTGCTGCTTTCCCAGGCCATTGACCAAGAGCTGGATCAGAAGTACAGTAGCTGGGATACAAACTGGTGCCTGATTGGGATGCTGGCGATGGTAGGAGGGGGGTAGCCTGTTATGCTACTGGACTAGTCCCAATTATTTAACTTTTAAATTATTATAATGGTCTTTTATGCATTCCAAATACTATATCCACATCATATACAATATTGCAAGTTTTCCCTCCTATTTTGTGGATTTTCTACTGGCTGTTGTATCCTTGATACACAAACTTTTTTGAACAGAGAAAAGGTTAAAATTTATTTGGGGATAGATTATAATCCTGGAAATCATATAGTGCAACAGCCTAGATGTGCTCCAAAGTTTGATAAGATTGTACCTGTGTTGAAAATAAAGCCATCATCCTCTTATTAGTAGTTGAGCTTGATAGCAACAAGAGTCAAACTGTTTGAGAAGAAAGGTTTTGGGTGTTGTTTCAATCTTGAGGCCACTTAGGCAAAACATGGAGATTTTATAAATGGTTAACAAAAGCTGGTGACCTGAGATTTGGTTTGGTCCAGAGGCAAACATGCAACCCGGTTCAAAGGTTAAGCAGAATGACACTTGGTATAACAATGGTCTCCCAGCTCCCTGCGAAGTGCCTCCAACAAAACTATCTTGTTTACATTTTCTTCCTTGATGCGTTCCTGCCAAGCAACCAATTGAGCCAAGTGTCACTGGTGGAGAAAGGAATCACCAGGGCAGCCACAAGGAGCAGAGATGGGGTTACTGAACAGGCAGCCAGGAAGCAGGAGGCAAGCATAACGGAGAATGGCTGCTGCCGTAACACTGACTGCAATCTGAAAGGCTTGCTGTAGTGACAGAAGTTGGAGTGACTGTTGCCATAGGCTTGTAAGGGAGCAGTGGGTAGGACACCCAGACGCTGCCAATTGCAATTTGGACTGAATTCCAGAAAGCATAGTTGAATCTACAATAATTCCCAAGTAGGATGAGTTTCCTAAATTCCAGAAAGTTTTCCCAGTTTTACCTCTCAGGGCATAGCTGGGTGCTTATAAAAGGACTCTACCGAAAGCTCTCGGGCCTCCCTCTGCTTTTCCTCTTAAAGGACTAGCAGTGAGAAATATTCTGGTGTTTGGTGAAGGTCTCGTGTTTCTCAACTGCTTTGTGCTAGGCAGAGGTATCCCATTGACCCCACCTGAATATGGGTCTGCCTGGGGTTGTTGGGGTGTCCCAGGATCCTGTCTGCAGAGATCCAGGAGAGACTGGTCTCAGCAAGAAAGGGATGGTTCATTCTGGAAATGTTTTCCCTCTTGTACAGAGGAGATGGGTGGTCTTACCTGGAGGCATTTCATGTTGAAGGAGTTGGTATCTGTTGCATTATCATTTGAAAATGAATTCTATGGTTTCTGGATGGGACAAACTGGATTTGCTTATTTAAAAGAGGTGATCCAAGAGTTAGGCCAAGGAAGCAAGATACTAAAGGAAGAACAAGGGGCAGAAGACTAAATGGAAATTACATTTTGAAATGTGAATTATTTGTTATTGGGAGCTGTTGGCCAGAAAACACATGCATAATGTATACGCAGAACTACGGGAGATGTATATGCAACATTCTATTTTAATGAGGACACATGTTGCCCCTTGGGCATCTGTAAGAATATCTAATGCCATTCAGCTTTGGAGAACAATTTTCCTCAGTCCAAAAATTTCTGGGGGCCAATGTTGTGGCATGTGAGTTAAGTTGCCACCCGCAGAGCCAATATCCGATATGGGTGCTGGCTCAAGTCCCAGCTGCTCCACTGCCGCTTCATTTCATTGTTAATGCTCCTGGAAAAGCAGTGGAGAATGGCCTAAATGCGAGGGCTTCTATATCCACATGAGAGATCCAGAAGAAGCTCCCGGCTCCTGGATTCGGCTTAAGCTAACACCAGCTGTGGCAGCCATCTGGGGAGTGAACCAACAAATGGAAGACCATTCTCTCTGTCTGACTCCCTCTCTGTGACTCTGTCTTTGAAATAAATAAAATGACTGTTAAAAAAAAAGAGAAAAACTTGACAGAATTAGCCCCCATTGCCAGCTTCTGCCAGCTGATGCTGCAGCTAAGCCCAAACAACCCTCACCCACTCTAATTGTAGATTGCACCAATAGGAATAATCGGCCCAGCCTGGCTTTTCCCTGATCTAGTCCACATGAGGCGCACAGGTGTTTAGCCCTGCCCAGTCTGGTCTGCTCCCATCCCAGTTCACGTTCTCCAGTGGGAGTAGCTGTCCAGCAAGGGAACCACCCCTTATTCCCCTGCTGGCTCTGCCCCCTCCCTGCCTGGTTGTCACGTGTGCTGTTGGGTGCTGTGGTCGCATCTGGCACAGGCAACCTCACCTTGGCATTCCGTATTGTGTACTGCTTTTGTCAAGACCAAACCTGGCTCGATCCACACTCTGTTCTGGTGTTCGGATTTGCCAGTGGATGACGTGTTGCCCATCTTCCTGTAGCGCTTGAACCTTTTTACCCTAATTATGTAAAGATTGTAAAAAAAATAATAATAATTAAAAAAAAGAGAAGAGAAAAACTTTTTTAAAATAAAGGATGTATTTCTTTTTATTGGAAAGGAAGATTTACAGAGAAAAGGAAATACAGAGAAAGATCACTCCCAAGAACCTGCAACAGCCTCAGCTGAGCCTAACTGAAACCAGGAGCCGGGAGGTTCTTTTGGGTTTCTTACGCAGGTGGAGGGTTCCAGGGTTTTGAACCATCCTCTACTGCTTTCCCAGGCCACAAGCAGGGAGTTGGATAGGAAATGGAGCAGACAGGACACAAATTGGCACTTATATAGGATTCTGGCACATGCAAGGTGAGGATTTAGCCATTGGGCCACCATGCCAGGCCCAAACTCCTGTATTTTACAAGGACAGTTTTCTGACCAGAAGTGACAAGATACAATGAGCTGTTTGCACTGTGGCGGGCTGTCTAAAGTTGAACAAACCTGTGTCCTGTGATAATTCCTAAGTGGGTGTACTTCATAGCTACACCAACTAGCCTTTGCTGACGATGTTTTGCGAGAGTAATAAGCATCATGTCTAGATAATTTTTCTGTTTTGGGGTTACTCTCTAGAGCAGGAAGTTATAGCAAAGCCTTTTTAAAAAATAATAATTTTTTTTGATTGTTTGATGTAAAGTCTGATGTGAATGTAACTATCAGGCAATCAGGCATGACACCCTTCCTTCATCTAATTTTGTTTCAATTTGGCAACAATGATACCAGATTATATTTTTTAAAGATTTATTTATTTGAAAGTGAGAAAGAAAGAGATTTTTCGTTTGCTGGTTCTCTCCCCTGATGAATGCAGTGGCTGGAGTTGGGCTGGCCTGCGACTAGGGGCAGGAGCTGGAACAAGGAGCTGCTTCTGGGTGTCACACACAGATGACAGGAGCCCAATGACTTGGATCATTTTTCTCTGCTTTCCCAGGTGCATTAGCAGAGAGTTGGATTGGAAGTGCAGGAACTTCGACTTGAACTGGAGACAGCACTGCAGGTGGTAACTTAACTCACTATGCTGTAATGCTGGCCCAGCATCTTGATTTTTATTGCCACTGATCAATCATTCTCTAACTAGGTACTTTTGGTCCCTCATTGCCAGATTGGATCTGAACTGATTGTTGGTCTAGTCTAAGTCAGGAGGGAATATGTGATCTCTAGGGATCAAATGTTAGCAACATTTGATCCTTAGGCTAACTTCACATGGAGTCCATGGTTAAACTTGACTGTATTTTACAGACATGAGTCATCTTTTCAAAGTGCCAGGTCAGCATTATCCAGCTGGGGATTGTACTTCCATAGAACAAAGCTCAGAAAGGAAAATATAACAAAATCTGTAATGAGAATATAGAAAATCAAATTTGCGTCTTAACATCAATGAACAGAATTACAATCTATACTATATATTACACACTATACTTGCTATATACTATTAACTATAATTGACTATTAATAAAAGTATAACAGGAAAGTAGATTAAACATATAATAATATCAGACTCTGAAGAGTCTCAAAATCTGAAAACAATGAAGTTACCCTAAAAGCAAGTGTATTTAGTTCATTGATTGAGGCCTTTTGGCTAAGATCAAGTGTAGTTCACTGATTGGTTATTTGTATTTAGAAACAAAAAATTGCTTTAACATGTAATAATCCTATTAGGAAAGGAACATACTCTGACTGAACTCATGCAAACAATCATGTTGCCCAGAAAACCAAAAAAATCAGTATATGGCTCTTGTGTCTACTAAGAACTCTGTTTTGCTCCGCTCCACGATCAAGATGACTCGAATTTAAGCCATCGACATGGAAAATACAGGAGCTAGTATAATCTCAGAGATCTTTTTCAAAGTAATATTATTCACTTTTTCAAGAGTCAACCTTCCCCAAGAAGTCAGAACTTAAAGCATAGAACATAACAGGTTTTCCTCCGGATGTTATAACTTAATAAAGGCAGCAGAAAATGTAGAGGTCGGGACAGAGATCAAGCTGAAGGACAGTATTGTCTATGAAAGGGCTGGACTTCACATTCCGGTTGAAACTGCAAAGAGGAAAAGAAAAATAGATGCTTTTTTTTCAGCTCTGAAGATTAAGCTGATCCCAATTAAAGCCAGTGTCCCATTCTTCAAATGACCTGAATGAAGGACAAAAATTGGCCTGTCAAGGGGTAGGGAAAACAGTCTCATCAAAGGCAAAGTGTAGGGAAAACAGATGGCCAGTTCAAGGGGGACATTCTGCCCACTAAAGCTGAATGACTGGTTCTTTTTTTTTTTTTTTTTTTTGCTTAAAGAGGGTTTAACACTCCTTCAGGAAGGCTCTCTAATACTGGGTAGCTAATCCAGATTTGGAAAAAAGGAGATTTTGACACTTCAAGGATGAAGTGTCAAAATCTCTCCATCCAGGATGGATGACAAGATGTTCAGCCAAGAAAAAAAAAAAAAACAGGGAAGGTGGTAGACTTTTAATCTTTGTGAAGGACAAAGGGCTCCTGCTAAGATGGGTTGGAGGTTGTCCTTATTCCTTAGGGCTATGAGTACTGAGCATCAATGAATAAGTTGCCTTGGCTAAGAATCATTATTAGGGACACTGCACAGATAAACTGTTCTCTGACAATCAGATAGAACTTGGAGAAGTGAGCTCCTCACGCCTGAGGGCAACGGGTGCCAAATGTCTGAGAACAAGGTCCTTCTCCAAGGGAAAGAAAGAATCAATGTGATCAGGGGGCCAACATGTGTGGGTTTACCCAGGTGGATGCTGCTGGCGCCTATTGTGCATTATGTCAGAAGTTGACTCCCCATGATAAAAGAAGTCCTCATACAGGTCCCCCAAATGTAGTGGGAAGTAAATGAGTGATGATGCTGTCTGGTGTGCTGGCAGAATTCACAGAGCACTCAAGTGAACAGAGATCGGTTTATTGAAGATGCTGCAAGGAAGCCACTGATGAACATGACAGAAACTACTTACTACTCGTGCAACAGGGACTGTCATCTGAAAGGCTTGCTATAGCAACAGTCTCTTCTTTCTTGCTTTTTTTTTTTATTTTATTTTATGACACAGTTCCATAGGCTCTGGTATTTCTCTTAAGTCCTCCCCAAACCCTCCCCCCCAAAATTGATTCCTCTATATTATTACAATAGTATAGTTCATAAACAGTCATAATGCCATCATTGTGGGCATGGACCATGCAGGGAGTCCAGCATTTTACTGTCAAAACATAAATTTAACATTGGGAGTACAACTTTGATCTGAAAGTAGAGGTGGCAGAATATCATCCTCTTAAATGAAATGCCACAATACAAAATCAGCAACAGGAAGAAAAATGAAAATTTACAACATGATGAAGTTAACTAACATGCTACTGAATGACCAATGGCAACAGTCTCTTTCAACAGTGACGGTAGCCATGTCCTTGCAAGGAAGCAGTAGGCAGGACATTTATTACAATATGGATTAAAAACTACTTGTAACTGCCCTGTTTTCTTTCCAGGTGAATTTCCTAATCCCCAAAGGTTTTCCTAGGTAGATGATTTGAATCTCTGGTTGGTGCAGGTGAATTTATATCATTTTTAGCTTACAGACTCCACCAAAGACCTCAGAATCATGCTCTCCATTTTCCCCTTTACATTGAAATCTTTCCACTGGAAAGTGTTGATTGATTTAAGAATCAGCATTCCCATGGGACTAGAGTCCTGTCTCTCTCGCCTTACATATATAAGTCAATTGTTGATGGAAAACACTTCAGTACTTCAAACCACATTTTGGCAGTAAGGAGGTAATTGCAAAAACTACAGCCACTCAGAAATGCTACGTAATGTGAGGTAAATGGTGTAAGTCCATTGAGTCTCAACATTTTCCAGATATTGGGCTGCTATTATTTCTACTTAAGCAGTGATCATGAAGAGCTGAGATACACAAAAAGCAAAACATTTAAACAAGACAAAGACCAAAAAAAAAAAAAATCAATTACTATTAGCTAAAGAATTATTTGTAATCCTGACTGCAAAAGTGACCCTATTCCTGACTTAGGTTATTTAGGCAGACCAGATAAATATATCACAGAGTTTGAAACTAAATTAAGTCTAGAGATTTAGATATAAAACTGGAATGTCTCTTTAGGGATTGAGCGAGTTTAAGAACATAATGATTTCTAATTTAACCTATGAGGATGTTAACAGGTGACAGTCAGGGACCAGCACTGGGGCAGAATAGGTTAAGCTGATGCCTGCATCCCATGTGGTACAGTGTAAGTGGGGGATGGAGAGTGAACTATTTTCTTTTTCTAACTTCTTTTTATTTGAAAGTCAGATTTACAGAGAGGAGAGACAGAAAAATCTTCTATCACTCCCCAAATGGCTACAAAGGCCAGAGCTGAGCTAATCTGAAACCAGGAGCTGCAGGAGCTACTTCTCAACCTCCCATATTGTAGAAGGGCCCAATAATTTGAGCCATTCTTTGCTGCTTTCCCAGTCCATAAGCAAGGAATTGGATGAGAAGCAAAGCAGCCGGAACTGGAACTGGTGCTCTATGGGATGCTGGCACTGCAGGCTGAGGATTAGCCTGTTGAGCCACCACGCCAGCTTCAAGAGAGCAAACTGTTTTCAATCTGCTCACTCTACAAATTCTTTCAGGAACTTGAACCAGGCACTCTGATAAGTAATGCAGGTATACCAAGCAGCAACTTACTTTCTGTGCCAAACCCCCACTCCATGATTTTCCCCCCATTTTATCCCAAGCTGTTCATTCATAGAGTATAGGTACAGGTACACATTTGAATTTGCATATTGATTTCATTTCTTGTAACCTCGCTGAACTTGTTTATTAGTCTTTGCAGTTTTTTTAGTGCATTCTTTAGACTTTTCTACATGTGTTGTGGGGTGCGAGCAAGACCATACTAGACATGTCTAAGGTTTATTAAGGAGTCTTTATTAACCAAGCTTGGAGATAAAAGGGTCCATTAGAAATAGCAAATCACGGGCCTGGCGGCGTGGCCTAGCGGCTAAAAGTCCTCGCCTTGAACGCACCGGGATCCCATATGGGTGCCGGTTCTAATCCTAGCAGCTCTACTTCCCATCCAGCTCCCTGCTTGTGGCCTGGGAAAGTAGTTGAGGAAGGCCCAAAGCTTTAGGACTCTGCACCCGCGTAGGAGACCTGGAAGAAGTTCCTGGTTCCTGGCTTCGGATCGGCGCAGCATCGGCCGTTGTGCTCACTTGGGGAGTGAATCATCAGATGGAAGATCTTCCTCTCTGTCTCTCTTCCTCTCTGTATATCCACCTTTCCAATAAAAATAAATAAATCTTAAAAAACGAAATAGCAAATCACAAGTCCAAATGGTAATCCAATCAATCGCAACCCCAAGTGGAACAAATAGTCATTACCCTGAAGTCCATCCATTAAACTGAAAACCTATGTCCCAGCTTCCCCAACAATATAACTTATCCTAACAGACATGCAATGAATAACCTGGGCACATTTCCAAAGCTGTACACATTCACCTTACCCTGGTTCCTCTGCCCACATTCCATTACTGCTAAGCCTTACCTCCCCTGGAATTATTGATAATACACACATTAGAAATACAAAACATCTTAGCATTAACATCTTTACTCTCTTGTCCAAGCAGTGAACAGAGGGTGAGGAATGCAGACACACAGGGGCCATGCTCAGGGGATACCTGTCCTCAGAGTCTGTCCTTGGGAAACCAGAGAGCAAGCAGGTACTATGGAGGCCAACAGTCAATGTGCTAGTAACAGAACCGCACGATCAAGAGAGAGCCCTCCCTATCATGGACCTTTATAGGGGATTGTGAGAGGAGTGGTTACTCAACAATGCAATACCGCCCCTTGTCCTGTTCCAGGTGATGATAGGTGAGCATCACAGGTGGGCAAGAGGGAACACCCAGGTGGTGGCAGGGAGTGGCTTCCAAGCTCATAACCCTGCACTAACTACCTGTCTCACTGCACATAAAAGAGTGTATCATTTTCAAGCCAAAAATAGTTTCACTGCTTCCTTTCAAATTTGGATTTTTTGTTTTTTTTTTAGTTTTGCCTAATTACTCCAGATAGCACCTGCAGTACAATGTTGAGTAGAAGTGATAAGAGCAAAGTTCCTAACCTTCAGGAAAAAGACCCAATCTTTCACCACCAAGTTGATGATGGCTATGGGTTTTGCATAGATGTCTCTTACTGAATGCTTCTGTACCTAATTTATTAAGATTTTTTTTATCATAAGAATGACTGATGTTTGTCAGATACTCTTGTTTTGCATCTATTCAAATTATTATGTAAGGTTTATCCTGTATTCAGCACCTGCATATTGTAAATTTGATAGATATCGCTAAATTGTTCTTTAAAATATATTTATATATTTATTTAAGGTCAAGGATTAGGGAAAAGTGGGTGAGAGCATTGTTTCCAAATTTTCTTTTTCTTCTTCCTATATCTGGGATATGGACAATGGACCGTCAGATCCTCCACATACATCTGGGTATCTCATCTACTGCTCCATCTAAGCCACTGAGGAGGTCCAGTCTGACACATGCACTCCATGGTTACACCACAACTTTTGTAATTTTCCCTGTGGTTGGAATGGTTCATTATGGGACTCCCCAAAGAAATCTTGTCTGAAGTGATCTCAGACCTGACTCTTGTGTGTGCTTGCCAGTATGGGATCCTGCTTTGTCCTACACCTGCTTCTGCCTACTCACACACTGGTAGTTGCAATTACTGAACAGTTCTGCCTCTTACATAAACCAGTGGATGTTGTGACCCAGCCCAACCCTACCCACCACACACTCAGCTGCAACATACACCAGCAGGAACTGCAGCCTAGTAGGAGCATCCCCTAATAACCCCCACTAGGACTGCTTCCAGCCCTGGCTCCTGAACTTGCCAGCATGTACAGTAGACTGCTCCACACCACATTTACCTCTTGTACACATCAGTGGGCACTGAAGCTTAGCTCAACCCAACAGATCCCATTATCCAGCCCATACTCATGCTGGCAGGTGCCACTGCCTGTCTAGTCACATGCACTCCCTCTTATGGTTCTTATGCTTATCAGTGGGAGTTGTAGCCCATAAGAGAGGTGCTCACCATTTCTCTACTGGGACCACTCCCAATCTTGGATCTTGCATGTTCCAAGTGGTTCTGCAGTCTAGCTTGACAGGATTTGACCTTCGTCCTAGCACTTCACAGCTGATGCTGTGGCAAACCCCAACCAACCTGCACTTATTCTGGCTCATGTATCCACCAGTGGACAGTCGGTTAGCCCAGTCTGACTCTCCTCCTTACCCAGTTCACATGTAGGCAAACAGGTGTTGTAGCCTTGACCGGCCTGGTCTGCCCAAGTCCCAGTTCTCAGTTTCAACACTGCGAGCAGTGGTCCAACAGAGTAGCCCACACTGCCTCCCCACCAAGTTCGCAACACCTCTCCAACCCCTGCTGTGGCTCACATGTGCTGGTGAATGCTGCAGGGCAGTCTGGCATGGCCCGTCTCACCTCGGCATTTGCCAGCAGGTGCTGTAGCCTGGCCTGGCCTGGTCTGCCCCAGTTCCAACTCTAATATGAACCGACTGGTGTTGTGGCCTGATCCAGACTGTCCTGTACCCCATTCTGGTTCTCAGATAGGCCAGTGGGTGTTATGAACTAGTCTAACCTGGCTTGCCCCAAACCTGACACATTTGTGCCTATGGGTACTATAACCTGACCTGGGCTGCTCCTTGCCTTATTTCTTGTACTCATGTGCAGGGACTGCACCCTAACAAAGGAGTTTCCAAGGCTCCTCTATCAGGTCTCCTACCAGTGGTAGCAGTATGTCCTTGTCCCAGGTGGACTTTGTTCACCTCTTGTCCTGGCAGGAATAGTGTCCTTGCCCAATCAGCCTACACTAATTCCTGTTCTTACTGTAGGGTGCTACAGCCCAGCCACACCTGGGCCACACCCAGATACAGCTCTCACTTGATTTAGTGGGATCTGAGACCAAGTCCAGCCCATTCTGCACACACCATGGCTCTCATGAGTACCAGTGAGTGCTGGAGTCTAGCCCAGGCTGGTGCTCCCCAGACTGATCCACACCCATATTGAAGGACACTGTAGCTATGGTCTGCCTAACCTGCTGCCCCCATTCCGGCTCTTGAGTTCATCACTGGGAACCCCAATCCAGCTGGGCCATCCCCGTAGTCCCCCAACCAGGCCTGCTCCCAGCCACAGATCTTGTGTGTGCCAACAGAGGTTGAGTTCCACAGGGATGAGCCCACATATCCCCAACAGATCCTTGCCCCAGACCTGATTCTCTCACATGCTGGTTAGCGTCATGGCCCAGCCTAACATTGTCTGTCTCCTGTTCTACCTCTCACTGGTGGGTACTGTTATCTAGCCCTGCCAGGTAGACCCCCAGCCCTAGTTTTAGTGTGTGCCAGTGAGTGGTATTTGGTGATGGTCGATGCTAACTACCCCAGCTCCTGTCTCCCATGTGTGCTGGTACTTGGACCCTTAAATGTCCTCCAGTCTCTGTCTCCAAACTGCTCAGTCTCAACCACTTCTGTTACTTGCAAGTATAGTGGCCTTGTCCGTGGAAATCCTCAGTAGTCATTTCTCATCTGGACATAAACCCTCAAGTCCCTGCTCGCACCCACCTATGTCATTCCCCGGAACCCCTGTAAGCCACACCACCAAGTTCCCAGAGCTTGCCACTGGGTAGCCTGAGGGCAGGCAGGTCAGAGGTCCCTAAGCCAGGTCTGACTCAGGGCTGCCTGTATGGCTGCCAGATGGGAGGGTCCTTTACGTGTTTCTACGGAAGTTGAAGATGTTTTAATATATCATTTGTGTATATTTGTCATTTTTCCTTATCAATTACATGTTAATGTTCTTTGATCACTTTTTAGCAACCTCATTTGTGTTAATTTATAAAAGCTCCTTAAATAATACATATTCATTCTATGTAACTTATAAATATTAAATACTATAGGTATGATCATAAAAAATGTTCATAAAAAGTTCATAAAAAATAATGCCACAATAATTGCATTAAAGTAGTTTTAGACTAAGGTTTTAGGTTAAGTGTTTAAAATCCTGTGACTGTTTTGTGGCCTTTGAGAAAGTGGAGTGCTTCCCATTACATCTTTGACACATTTAAAATTATATTCTCAGATTCTCTTGCTCCTTTTTGCTAAAGAACTGATCATAAAGGAACTAAAAATTTCTGTTGTTAAATACTATCATTATGGCTATGCTCTGTAATTTTCCACGCTTGTTTCTGTTCTCTTTCAATTATATGCTAACCTGTGTATGCCCACTGAGTAGAATTGCCATTTCCAAAGGCATTGCTTTCATAGTTTGTATCCTTCAAGGAACTTTAACATTTAAGCATTTGTATTTAATGGCATAAAATCATTTAAATATTTTCTTAATATATATTTAATATCTGTTAAAGTTTAAGTCAAGTTTAAGTCAAGTCTCTGATTCCCAATGCTGGTCATTTGTTTTTCTCCCAATTTTTGCTGATTAATCTGGTTATGGATTTGCTAACTTTATTTATCTTCTCATAAAGTTTTTGGTTTTATATATTGTTCTGCAATGATTCCTTAAAAAAACTGTACCTTCATGCTGTTTAATTTTAATTTTTTAATTTGAGAGAGAGACAAAAGGCGAGACCAACAGGGAAAAAGAGCTTCCTATCTGTTACTGCACGTCCAGGCAACCACAGTGACAGATCTAGGCTAGGAGAGGACCTAAGGTGGACACTGGGAATTTAACTCGAGTCTTTCTCATGTGTGGCAAGGGCACAATCGTAGCACCTGTAACTGCTGCCTTCTAGGGCACACATTAGCAGGAAGCTGGAATCAGGCACTATACCCAGGAATTGAACAGGTACTACAATATGGGATGTTTGTGTCTTTATTGGCATCTTAATGAGGTTGTTTGTACATCCTTGCTGTCTAACATTTTTCTCCTTTCAGGAGGTACTTTAGTGTTTTCTGTTCTGCAACAATGGACTTGGTGCATGGAGCCTGATTTAAAAAACTAAACAAAACAAAACAAAACAAAACAAAACAAAACACGTGGAAGGCCTAGTGCAATAGCCCAACGACTAAAGTCCTTGCCTCATATGCACCAGGATCCCATATGGGTGCCGCTTCTGATCCTGGCAGTCCACTTCCCATCTAGCGCCCTGCTTGTGGTCTGGAAAAGCAGTCACAGCCCAAAGCCTTGGGACCCTGCACCTGCATGGGAGATCTGGAGGAGGCTCAGTTCCTGGCTTTGGATCAGCTCAGCTCTGGCCATTGTGACCACTTGGGGAGTGATTCAGCAAACAGAAGGTCTTCCCCTCTGTCTCTCCTCTCTGTGTATCTGACTTTCCCATAAAAAATAAAATAAATATTAAAAAACTAAGATTGACCAAGGATCATGAAGGCACATGGGAGAGGGTGTGAGGCATTCACATCTCAACAACAAGAGGGAACTAGGTCTGCTAGTTCCAATTCCCCTGCCTCAGAAGGAAGCACCTCGCTTTGTTTTCTATATACAATCAATTGTTCTCATGCAAATAAAATCCAATCAATTGTCCTCCTACACTTCAGAAATTTCACAGGAAATGGGATTGAAAGAGAAATGTGTTAAATGGCTTACTTTATTCCACAGTATATGCATATTAGCATATCAAAACATTACCATACCAGAAAAATAAAATGTTTACTTGTCAGAAATTAATTAGTATTTAAAATGGCTTGTATTGATCTCCAGTGGAAAATAGAACTTGGATGTAATGTAATTCAGGATTCTTCTGTGTAATGAATGACTTGGGAAAATAGGTCAATACACTTAAGAATTTGGGGCTTCCTCATTAGAGTAAAGTTGGCTTGACATGCAAGACTTTGAGGAACATTTATACTTGGACTGTTATATTACTAGGACTTCTATTTTCTTTGCTTTATATTCTGGATAATTTATAAAATTAAGCAAAAACTGGGAATGTCAGTGAAGGATTATGCTTATTAGTTGGTATATCTTGACATTGTTTCTGATATTATAAAATTAATGATTCTGATATTAGAAAGTTGGCATGTTATGATGTTTTATTTTAATGCTTTCTTTAAAGAATAAGAGAAACAGGCTGTAATGAGGCTAATGTGGTGATTGCTCTCTACCCATAACCTGAAACCAGGAACAATATAAGCATCTCAGGATATAAGAATTTAAATCAGAATTACATTCTGCTGTACCTGAGGCATGTTGTATACTCTCTAGACTTTCACTCTAATTTTTCTATTAGATGAGAAGTTATTCATTTTTTGGCAATAAAGAAATTCCCATTTGAACTACCTCATAACTTTAATCAGAGTTCTCCCAAAGCCAAAAGTGTAAAAGTTGCTGTGTTTCATTAGTTTTGTTCTTTTGAATGTTGCTACATTGAAAGCTCTGTGTGAAATTATTAGAAGACAAGTTTTCAAATGGCTGTAAAGGAAGATGCATATGTGGGGACTTACTCAAAGGGCATTATTTAAAAAAGAAAATTTCAGTCACCCAGATCTCTGGGAAGCTATGCCCATTCAGGGATAGAGAATCCACTATCTGTGTGATTATTTTTACATCTGAACTTTTTTTATATATACCTTAAAACTTTCAGGGTCATTTGCCCAGCATGAAGTGGGATGTCCTGTGCAATACATTCCAATTAACATGGCCATATTCAATGGCACTGTGCCACCAATGGTGTACAACAGCTTTCCCCTTGGCTTTATATGGCACTTCTTTGTTGCGGCTGCAACCAGGTCTATCGCCTCTTTGATAAAATTTTCAGCTACCTCAGAGAGAAGCTTTCAACTTTATTAAGCATTGAAGTCTGCACATTTGTTCTTCTTTGGAAGAGCAGATCAAAAGCACACTGTCTAAGGAAGTAATCTGATAAATTAGGATCATGCTTGCAGTCGTTGGCAATAATGTTTTTGTGTAATTGAAACCTAAGTACTTATGTTAACTGGCTAGACTATTATGAACTACTTAGCATTTAACACAAAAATTTCTATATTTTATTATTATTTTTAAAGTAAATAGATTTCCCTGATTCTATTTAACCAGTTCTTTTGCATGCTGTGTTCTTTGGTTGTGAAGGAAAGCCTCAGTCTAGGTTTGGTGCTAAAAAACTGACAATCAAGAAAGAAAGTGGAGAATTAAGATGGCAGAATAGGGTAAGGACACGTTTAAACGGATGGAAAAACATTTAATCAGGATGAAGCAGAAAGGACACATTCCAGGAAATAGGAGAGGACAGAACAACAGCAGAGGGTACCTGGAGACTGACAGACACAGGAAAGCAGCGGACACAACAGTGTGGTGTTGCAGTGACTGATACTCCAGCAGCATTCAGGTAACGGGAGATCTGAACTTCACCAGCAGCCGGAACTCCACCAGCAACTCCACCAGGTGGGAAGGGACTTTCACTGGCACCTTGGGAGGTAGGCCCAGACAAAGAACTGTCTGTCCTGGTGGTCTGTTTGATTTGACCAGTGGCAAAGACAGAGTGGCAGATCCCAGATGGGAAGTGCGAGAACAGGGTGGATTACACAGCCCAGTCAGCCAAGTAGAGCTGAATTAGGCACCATTTTGCATAAGGAGGCAAAGGCAACAGAAAGAACTGAGCATAAACTGAGCTTGGAATGAACTCATTTCTGACTCAGTGAACTCCAGCAACGTGACATTCTGCAGGTTCCACCCAAGACAGGTCTGGATAGCCCTCAGACCTGACGGCCAGCAGATCAAGAACTCTAGTAGGGGCATGTCAGGTGCCATTTTGTACACTGTGGAAAAAGCTTTAAGACTGCAGGTGTCAACAGTGAATGCGCATGTGCTGAGCTCACGAGAACTCACCGAATTCCGTGGATTCCACTGGTCACGCAGGAAAAAAATACCAAGTGTAGCATCATACAGGTCAAAATACGTCCATGTGGCACCAAGACCTAATGGCCAACAGGTTCTGACAAAATCAGTACCACCACAAACCTAATTATATAGGATACTAGGTGTCTCCCTAATCCTGGGACCTGCTAAAACCACAAGTGGGAGAAAGCTTGCAGAGACAATGGTGCAGCCTCAGCACAGTATCACAAGAGGTGGAGATTGGTGAGCCAGGAGTTGGGGCTACGGAGTTCTTTGTGGAAATCTAACATAAGAATCCAGACCTGGAACTTGATGTAGAGAGTGGCACAAGTGGCTGCAAGCAAAGAGCTGTATGCTAACCGCAATAAGTAAAATCGAACTGTAGACCTGTGGGTGACACATCTTAGAAACCTGCCAAGGAGAAGACTCTGCTAATCAGAAGTACAATGATCAAGAGCAAAAGAAGAACAGAGACACAATGAATATTACTGAAGACTCCCCTACAATGGAGCAAAACCCATTGCCTACCTCAGAGTTAACTGAGGAAGACCTCAAGAAAATGGGGGATACAGAATCCATAAGACTCATTTTAAAGCTTCAAATTAGCAATGAGAAGCACATACAAGAGTTCAAAGAATTAGGAATATTTTACACAAGCAACAGCAGCAATAAAGCAAATCAAGGCTGATATATAAGAAATTAAGAACACAGTAAAGCAAATTAAAAGTACAGTGGAGAGTCTGCAAAGTAGAATGAAGCAAGCAGAAGAAAGAATCTCAGAATTGGAAGATATTTCTTGTCACCAGGGGGAAACAGACAAAAAGCTGGAAGCAGAGCTGGATCAGGCCAAAAAAAGTATTCAAGAATTGAAAGACACTATTAAGAGGCCAAATATAAGAGTTATGGGAGTCCCAGAGGGTGCAGAAAGAGAAACTGGGTTTACAAATATATTTAATGAAATGATAAAGGAAAATTTCCCTAATCTGGAAAAAGAATTGCAAAACAAGATCCAGGAGGGAAGCAGAACTCCCAACAGGACTGATTAAAGCGATCTTCACCAAGACACATGATCATCCAACTTGCTTCAATCAAACATAAGGAAAAAATCCTGAAATTTGCACATGAAAAAAAATCAATTGACATATAAAGGAATGCTAATTAAACTCACAGGAGACCTTTTCCAGGAAACTCTACACACAAGAAGAGAATGGAATGACATAGTCCAGATTCTAAAAGAAAAAATTGTCGGCCTAGGATAGCATAGCTTGCAAAGTTTTGTTTTGTCTTTGAAAAGGAAATGAAATTCTTGCACAGTAAAGAAAAGTTAAAAGAATTTCCCTCTTCCAAACCTGCCCTACAAATGGTACTTCAAGATGTTCTCTTGACAGAGAAGAGGAATAGCACCTACCAAAACCAAAGGCAAATGGGAAGAACATCCCAATAAAATGACAACAGAAGACTAAACCAATGAACAATCCCTTGATCAAATGACAGGACAAAATTACCATCCATATATATTAATCCTGAATGTAACTTGCTTAAGCTCAATCAAACATCATAGATTAGTAGACTGGATTAAAAAACAAAACCCATCTATTTGTTGTCTAAAAGAGACACATCTCACCAACAAAAATCAGCGGAAACTATGTTGCATGGGTTTTGTTGTTTTCTGTTGGTTTCATCTCTTCAAAACACTTTCTTCTGATTAATTCGTTCAATGACTCGCAGATCATGCAGTGGCATAGTTTTCTTCAAGAAGGTTCTTGATTTTCATTTCTTCAGCTACACTTTAGTCATTTAACAGCATGTTATTTAACTTCATGGTGTTGTTAATTTATTTTTTCTCCCTGATGTTGATTTTGTTTTGTGGCTTTTCAGTTGAGGAGATGTATAGTAGCTGTGTAATGGAGACTGTCATATCTAGTAACATGTCATTTAACTTCATGGCATTATAAATTTCTGTTTTTCTTTCTATTGTTGATTTTGTATCATGAGTTTTCATTTGAGAGGATTTACAGTAGCTGTGAAATGGAGACTAACATATTCAAATGTGAGGATACAATGCATTATGCATCTCTACTTGCAGACAAAGATGTACTTCCAATGGAACTGTTCACTATATCTTGACAATAGGATGCTGGACTCTCTGCCATTGTCCATGCCCACAATGATTCACATATGACTGAGTGTGAAGAACTATATTTTAGTAATGATATAGAGGTACTATGGGGAAGGAGGTAATTGGGGAGGGGATAAGGGACTATGGAACTGTATCATAAAATGAAAATAATAATAATAAAATATAAAAAATTGATATTTTAAAGTGTTTATTTTTGTGTACTTGAATGGCAGAGTGAAGAAAAAGAGGAAAAAAAAATTTCCACTCACTGGTTTCCTCCCGCAAAGCAGCATCAATGGGTGGAGGACCAAGAAAAGCCAAGAACTCCATTTACGTCACCAGCACAAACCTGAGCTCTTGAATCATCACTGGCTGCCTCCTAGGACGGACGCATCAGCAGGAGTTGGATCAGAAGCACCATAACAGATACTTGAATCAGAATTCTGATATGAGATTCTGGCTTTCCAAGATGAACTTTAACTTATTCTACTACAATGCCTACCCCACTTCTAGTTTCATAATGGATAGTTGCATGTGGAATCTGAAACCAGGTAAGTTAATATTGAATACTTGATTTGATTCTTTAAAATTTTTTTTTAATTTTTAATGTTTTATTTTTTTAATTTATTTTTTCTTTTTTTGATTTTTAAACTTTTTTTTAGATTTTTAATTTTTATGTGAAAATCAGATATACAGAGAGGAGGAGAGAGGAAGATCTTCCATCCACTGTTTCACTGTTCAGGTGGCCTCAATGGCCGGAGCTGAGTTGATCTGAAGCCAGGAGGTTCTTCCCACATGGATGCAGAGTCCCAAGGCTTTTGGCCATCCTCGACTGCTTTCCCAGACCACAAACAGGTAGCTGGATGGGAAGTGGAGCTGCTGGGATTAGGATCTGTGCCTATATAGGATCCCAACATGTGCAAGGCAAGGAGGACTTTAGCCACTAGGCTACTGTGCAGGGTTGATTTGATTCTGTTACTCAGGTATGATTTTATAATAACATTTATATTGGTTCCTAAGATTATTCAGATATTTTAAATGTTGATTCATTGTATTATGATATGAAAACAAAATCATCTCTAATCTAACTAGAAAAAAACATGTGTTAAGAAATTATCAAACCCACCAATTGCTCAGGTCTGGGATAAGACAGACTGTGCCAGTTTATATCACTTGCTGGTAAATCTAAGAACCAGAATGGTGTGTTGGTCATGTGAGGTTGGGCCACATTACTATCCAGTTCACATGAGGACTGGGACCGGAGGCAGGCTGGGCTGACAAAGTTCCCACCAGCATGATCTGGAATTGTCGGTGGGCCAGACCGGGCCAGGCTACAACATCCACTAGCAAATGCTGAGTGTGAGAGCTGACATTGGGGGCAGACAAGGCTGGGAAGGGCTAAAACACCAGGTGGCCTGCATATAAGCTGGATTGGAGACAAGCCAGGTTGGGTGGACTGTACCTACTGGTATGTGCATAAGCCAGAGTGGGTGTGGGTTGGTTGGGCTTTGCTGCAGCATCAGCTAGTGGATGGTGCCTAGGGGGACAACCTCTGTCAAGCTAAACTGAAGAACCGCGTGAAGAATGCCAGATTCATGAGTGGGAGTGAGCCCATGAGGAAAATAGTGTGCATTTCTCTGATGGGCTGCAAATATCACTGGTGATCATGAAAACCAGGACTAAGGGTAGGTATGGCTTGATGAAGAGTGGCACTTGGCAGCACCAGTGTGGACTGGAAAGTTGGGGTGATCTAGGCTTCAATGCCCATTGACATGTAAGAGAGCAGAATGAGATGTGGGACAGACTGGACCAGTCTGCTGAACATGCTGGCAAACACAGAAACCAGAGCAGGGAGCAGGCCTGATAGGGGTTATTGCGGGTCACTCCAGCTAGGCTACAACTCTCACTAGTTTGTGTAAGGACCAAATGTACGGTAGACTGGATTGGGTTAGACTGCAACACCCATAAGTTTGTGTAGAAGATAGGGCTGGAGACCGAACTGACCCAGCAATTGCAACTACCAATGGGCGTGTAGTTTGATTTGAGCGACAGAATGGGCTGAACCATTTATTGACATGCAAACACAAGAATCAGGTTTGGGATCATCTCAGACAAGTTCTTTATGAGAAGCCTCCCAACTGAACTGCCAGACTCGGAACTCCAACCATGGAGAGAATTACAGGTTCCATGATCTGATAGTGGAGTGCATGTGTCAGAGCTGGGCCTCCTCAGTGGCTTCGATGGAGCAGTGGACAGCATATCTACATGCACATGAAGGATATGGGAGTACATTGGAGTTTGCAGAGGACACCTGGTACCATAAAGAGGACGGAGGACAGAGCCAATCGATCAACAAACCCAGCCAAGTGTTGGCAGTGAATACCTGGGCAAATGGAATCGTTAAGTTGAACTGTGTCAGCCAATGGATTCTGCAGAGATTTCAATGTGACTGGAGTGGCAAGATTGGCGGCAGTAGAGAATTGTTGAATTATCAAAGCCACTTGAACAGGACCCTTGGAGAATGCCCCACATATGGACCCTGGCATGGGTGGGAGGCTGAGTGTGGTGTCTCCCCTTATCTCCCTCTATCCACAGATACAGAAATGCAAAAAGAGAATGTAAAGAGAGAGAGAGAAATTAAAATGAAAGAAAGAAAAAAGAAAGAAGAGCCTACCAAGCTTGGGTGGTGCAGTAGCCTATCAGCTATTAAGTCCTCACCTTGCATGTGCCAGGATCCCATATGGACGCCAGTTCCCATCCCAGCAGCAGCTCCCTGCTTGTGGCCTGGAAAAGCAGTCAAAACACAGCTTAATGCCGTGGGACCCTGCATTCATGTAGGAGACCTGGAAGAAATTCCAGGCTCCAGGCTTTGGATCAGCTTAGCTCCAGCAACTGCTGCCATTTGGGGAGTGAATCAAAGGCTGGAAGATCTTCCTCTCTGTTTCTCCTCTCTGTATAACTGACTTTCCAATAAAAAAAATAAAATAAATCTTGAAAAAATAATTATCACAGTGACAAATTTAAATTTTCTAAAATTAAAATTTTTCTCTTCAAAGTTCAAATTTTACCTTAGGAAATAAATGCTTTTTTTTGTTGTTGTTTTATTGTTGTTGTTGTTATTTTAGATATCAATCTTCATTCGAAAGACAAAGGGCCTGGCGGTGTAGCCTAGTGGCTAAAGTCCTTACTTTGAACACACCGGGATCCCATTTGGGCACTAATTCCAATCCCGGCATCCCTGCTTCCCATCCAGCTCCCTGCTTGTGGCCTGGGAAGGTAGTAGAGCATGGCCCAAAGACTTGGAACCCTGCATCCGCGAGGGAGACCTGGAAGAGGCTCATGACTCCTGGGTTTGGATCGGCACAGCACCAGCTGTTGCAGTCATTTGGGGAGTGAATCATCAGACGGAAGATCTTCCTCTCCTCCTCTCCGTATACTTGGCTTTGCAATAAAAATAAATAAAGCTTTTAGAAAAGAAAGAGTTACAGAGAGAGAGAGGAACAGATGGAGAGAGATCTTCCATCCACTGGTTCTCTCCCCAGATGGCTCCAAGGGCCAGAGCTGAGGGAATCCTAAGCCAGGAGCCTGGAGCTTTATTCCAGATCTTCTACATGTGTGTGGGTGACCAAGGACTCGAATCATCCTTCTTTACTTTCCTAGGCCATATGCAGGGTGCTAGATGGGAAGTGGAGCAGCTGGGACATGAACTGGCACCTATATGGCATGCTGGTAGTTCAGCAAAGGCTTGCCATGCTATGCCATAGCATTGGCCCCATGTTTCTTGATTTTTTTTGATGTGTCAGACTTGGAGCCCAGGTGTGGCACATCAGAAGTCACATCCTGACACTGGATGGAAGATGTCTCTCTTTCACTCTTTTTCTCTGTAACTCTTTCAGATAAATGAAATAACATATTTTTTTAAATTTAGGGGCAATCATATTTTTAAGAAACGCTAATCATTTTTCTTTAACAGCTCTTAGCTGTCATTCTTCCTTGAGTTTAAATGCTGTCTAATCTTAGGAAACATTAGAACAGTGGAAAACTCTAGCACAGCTGTATTCCAAATTTATCTTTTAAATCTCAAGTCTGACAGACTTCAAAATTGAATCATGCTTTAAATGAATTAGGAACAATTGTCATATAAATGAATCATAGCATGAATCATTTCAGCAAGGGATTCTGTTGTTAACCTCTCTAAATTATATATAAATGTCTGGGTTTGTGTTTCTCATGTTCTAAGGCAAAATATGCTGTACTAGAAGCTATCATCAAAGTATCTTTTTTTGAATTAATCAAATCAGAATTACATTATGTCATCCTACTGTAAAGAATCGCAATGCAAACAAAGCCATAATGAGTCATGAGCTGAATTTCCTACCAGTGACAGAATTAATTTCAGTATGCATTTTTCTTGATTGTATTCCAGAAACATTTAATGCCACTGGCTAATTCCTCTTTCCTGAATGTGCCATTCTAGCTTAGACACTTGTTTCAGTTATTTCAATCTTATCTCTGGCTGCTGCTTCTTTAGAGTCCTTTATTCTCTTCTTGATAATAGCTTTAGATCTAGATATCAAACTCTCTAGGTCATAGTTCATGGGCTGTTCTGTTTTTCCAGATCAAGATTTCATGGATCCAGGCCTGGCGCAATAGCATAGTGGCTAAAGCCCTCATCTTGCATATGCTGGAATTCCACATTGGCACAGGTTCATATCCTGGCTGCTTCACTTCCCACCCAGCTCCCTGCTTGTGGCCTGGGAAAACAATTTCTCAACATCTTGGGACCCTGCACCCACATGGGGGATGTGGAAGAAGCTCCTGGCTCCTGGCTTTGGATTTGTTCAGCTCTGGCCATTGAGGCCACTTGGGTAGTGCAAGATCTTTCTCTCTTTCTCTCCTTCTTTGTGTAAATGTGACATACCAAGAAGAATAAGTAAATCTTAGAAAAAAAAGACTTTATGGATCCAAATTCTGCTTGCAGTGATTGACTTCACTATATGGAGAACTGAAACTGTGTGCCTCGGTGTCACTTTTGGTAGCATATATGTAATGTAATATGAATAACAGTACTACTTCATGAGGCTATTGTGAGGATCGAGTGAATACATGTAAAAATATTTAGTTAGTTATTTGAAAGGCCAAGACAATGAGAATGAAAGTGAGTGAGTGAGAGAGTATGAGAATCTTCTATTTGGTTGTTCACTCCTCAGATGCCCAGCCCAGGATCCAAGAACAGCATTGGGTCTCTCTCCTGGGTAGTAGAAATTCAGGTATGAGGGGTATCATCTGATGCCTTTTGGGTGTTATTAGCAAGAAGCCAGACTGGAACTGGGGACTGAGACTCTATTCCAGCCACTCTGTTTTGGGGTGGTAGTTTCATTCTCTGTTACAGTGCACGTTCAAAGGAAATCCATACAGACTTAAAAAAAATATTTATTTGAAAGGCAAAATACAAAGTGAGAAGAAGACACAAAGAAAAGGACATTCCAGCCACTGGTTCACTCTTGAAAAGGCCAGAACAGATGGGGCTGAGCAGACCACAGTCAGGAGCCTGGGACTCCATTCTTGGCTCCCAAGTATCTGAGCCACCTTCCCTCAAACAAATATACTCAAAGAATTTAGAACAGAGCTGGTGCAACACATGCACTCAGAATATTCTGCTTGAAATCTGTGACAGATTCTTATTTGTATGCTGATAAATCCTAGATTTATATCTGTAGTCTAGATCTATCTCTTTTATGAGGTTCAGATCTAATATAGATTTTATTACTCATTATCTTCACGTTCAAAAGTCTTTCAGATGCTTCAAATTATGTTCAATATTGAAAGTTAAGGTAATTTTTCTCTTTCTAGATCTCTTTGACACTTATAACTTCGTCATCTTCAAAACATTGTATTAATACATGACATCTCCATGTTCCTTATTTAACTGGAAAAGAGATGATCCAAGTTTTAAATTTTTGACTTTTTATTATGAAAAAGTATAATATACAAAAGAGATGATATCTGCATGCAACAATGACCATGCCTGACCTCCCATTTATAGTACCACCAACTTCATCATATCTCATCTAAATCTAAATAATAATTTCATTTTAAGCATATATATATATATATACCCTTGTAGATCTAAGTCAGCAAAGAGTTTCTAGCAAACTTTTCAACATTTCATCCATTATTTTGTTTTTTCTTTCAACTTTAATCAGTAATGTAAATTCCATCAGCAGGTTTTGGTGTTTCTCTTGTTTCTTTTTAATGCTTTATTACTATTATTACTTTAAATTTTATTTTTGGATAATGTTTACATAGTCGGTCAGGGTGGAAAGGGTTGAGGATCAAGGGAAAGTGGGTGAGATCATTGTTTACACATTTCTTTTTCTTCTTCCTGTATCTGGTAGAGGGGGCGATACAGAAAGAAACCACGCCCAGCCTCCCAGCCACCTCAGTACCTAGGGATGGAGAATTGCCACCCGATGTCATCCCAAGTTCCCCATTGTGGAACATTTTCTGGGGGTCCTGCCCCAGTGGTTTCAATAACTCTAAAATGCTGTTGATCTCGCTGCTCCAAAGATTAGGAAATCCTTCCAAGGTCCATTGGCTGACATAGTTCATCTCAGAGTATCTATTGGCCCAGAAATTTGCTGGCAAGCTTCGCTGGGATAGTTGATCAAATTTGTCTTCCCTCCTTCCTGTACAAATCGATGGGTGCTGTGGCCCAGCCCAGCCCTGCCTAACAAGCTCTTGGCCCTCGAATACACCAGGAGGAGCTGCAGCTCAGCCAGAGCATCCTCCAATTAGCCCCACTGGACTGGCCTCCAGTTCTGTTTCCTCCTGTGCCTTCCAGCATGTGCAGTGGGCTGGTCGGGTCTGTACCACATCCCATTCAGATCTCATATACATCATTGGTAATTGAAGCCTAACTAAAACCAACTGACTCCACCCTCCAGCCCACACTTATGCTAGTGTGTACCACCATTTCTCCAGCCAGGCCTGTCCCCATGCTCACCAGTGGGAGTTACAACTCATCAGAGAAGTGCTCACAGCTTCCCCAATGGTCCCACTCCCTGCTTCAGATCTTGCACTCTCCAGGTGGTTCTGCAATTTAGCTTGACAGGACTTGCCCCTAGTTCCAGCACTTTCCAGCTGATGCTGTGTCAAAGAACAACCTGTCTGTCCTTACTCTGGCTCAAGTCTACACCAGTAGATACAAATTGGTTAGCCCAGCCTGGCTTACCTCCCGAGTTCACATGTAGGCCACAGGCTTTGTAGCCCTGCCCAGCCTGGTCTGCCCTCAGTTCCAGTTCTCACGCTCACCAGCAGGAACAGTGGCTCAGCAGCAGAATGCCCACTATTCACTTACTGTTCTTGCACACCTCCTCCCCCAGGTGTTCTATGTACTGGTGGGTGCTGTGGCCAGTCTAGCATGACCTGTCTCATCTCGGCATTTGCTGATAGGTGCTGTAACCTGGCCAAATGCAGTCTGCCCCTATTCTGGGTCATGCAGGCAGGTGCTGCTGCTCAACCTGGGACAGTCAACCCTCAGTTCTGGGCCTAAGGTGAACTGGCTGGTGTTGTGGCCTGACCCAGGCTATTCTGCATCCCATCCTTGTTGTCAAATATGCCAGTGGGTGTTATGAACTGGCCTACACTGGCTTCCCCCAGACCTGAGCCACACGTATGTCAGCAGATACTGCAACTTGGCCTGGTCTGGGCTGCTCCTTGCCTTTGTTCTTGTGCTCACCTGCAGGGACTGCCCTGACAGAAGAGTTCTCCCAAGTTCCATTATCAGGTCTTGTGACAGATCTTGTGCACACTGGTGGTCTTTGGTCCAAGCTGATTTAATCCACATCCTGTCCTGGTAGGAACAGTGGCCTTGCTCAACTTGCCTACACCCTTTCCAGTTCTTACTGTTGGGTGTTACAGCCCAGCCACATCTAGTCCATGCCCTGACACAGCTCTCACATGTTTCAGCTGTACTTGAGACCTGGCTCAGCCCATTCTATACCCACCCTGGCTCTCATGAGCACAAGTAGGAGCTGGAGTCTAGCCCAGTCTGGCGCACCTCAGACCCAGTCCACACCCATACTGAGGGACACTGTGGCCATGTCCAGCCCAAACCTCTGCCCCCATTTTGGCCCTCACACTCACCAATGGAGCCCTAACCCAGCTGGAGCATTCCCTTAGCTCCCTAACCAGGCCTATTTCCAGCCCCAGATCTTGCATGTGCCAGTGGTTTCTCTGACTGAGCTCTGTATAGCCTATCCCCTGATTTGTCCTTTGTCATCAGATGCTATTGTCTGGCCCTGCCCTGACTTGCCCCCAGTCCCAGTCACTGGCAGGTGCTGCAGCCTGGCCCTGCCCAGACTGCTCCCATCTCTGGCTCATGCAAACTGGTAGGTGTGATAGCCTAGCCCAGTATGACCTGCATTCCATCCTGGTTTCTACACTTGCCAGTGAGCTAAAGTTGGCCTGGCCCTGGACAGCCTGCCCTGTCCAGATCCAACCCACACATTGCCAATGGGTGGAGCTACCCTGTCCAGCCTGACCAACACCCAAGCCTGAATCACATGCTCACCAGCAGGGAACTAAGGCCTCTCATGGGAGTTTCCCAAGTTCCCCCACCAGACCCACCCCCAGATTTTGCCATGTGCCAGTTGGGGCTAGACCCGTATTGGACATAGATACCCTCTCCATCCCAACCTATGTAAGAGTGATGGATGTTGTAGCCTGGGCCTCCCCACACCATATTCTTGGGTGTGCCTGTGGGTCCTGCAAACTGGACCATCCTAGCTTGTATCCAATTCCAATACTCATGAGTATTGAAAGGTTCCATAGTCATTCCTAGCTTAGCCCATCAACTCTCCCACCTCCCAAGCAAAGTGGCAGAAATTGTGCACATCACATTCCCCCCACAGAATTGCTCCCAGACCCAGCTCTCCCACATGCTGGTTAGTGTCATGGCCCAGCCTAACCTTTCCTGCCCCCTGTTCCAACTCTCACTAGTGGGTACTGTGATCTATCCCTGCCAGGTAGGTCCCCAACCTTAGCTATAGAGTGCATCAGTGAGTGGAATCGGCATTGGTCGATGCTAATTACCCCAGTTCCTGTCTCCCACATGGGCTGGTGCTTTGGTCTGACCCTTAAAGGTCATTGTGTTCCCCCCTCAATATCTCAACAACCCACCTTGCTTCGAGCACCTGGTAGGCTGATGGGCCCGAGCCTCTGGGCCCAAGCTCTGCACTGGGATTCTTTAAAGTTTCTTTTAAGCATTATTCTCTCTACCTTTCTCAAATATACTTTTTAAAGAAATGATAGTTTTCCTTATGGCTTCTTTTTGCTCTCAAAATTTCCTGAAAAATGGTAGATGTAAAAGCTTGGTTTAATTTTGTTTAGGTCTGCTGTTTTGAGAAGAAACTTCACCCAAAATATTGGACACTTCCATCAGGAGACATATGAAGTCTGATTGTATCTCTTTTCTTTAATATTAGTAGCTGTTGGTGGCAATTGTTTTAGATCAGTTTTACCATTAATGGTTCTAAAATATTAGTGTGGCATCCTCTTTCATCATTGTTTCATTTTTACTGGCTGAAACACTTCTAACAAGAAAACATTTCTTGTTCCAACTTCTGACTATCCAACTATATCTTTCATATAGGAAAGACAAAACATCCTTTTCCCCTACTTATCAGTTTTCATCATAATAAATTGATTTTGTGTCATCCTCCCTGCTTATCAATGCATTCAAAAATGTTTTATGTATTTCAAACCATTGTAGTCTTTATTTTTATTGATGCATAGATTATGCCACTTTCAATAACAACTTCAGCTTGCTTCCTGAATCCTTATCACAAAGCTCAATAGTCTGACAGTGTCATTGTTTTCTGGCAGTGTAATGTATTACATCATCTTAGGCATTTATCCCACTGCAGTACTAAATTCATTGATTTCTCTAAGAAATTCAGTTTTGAAAGTGGTAATTTAGACACTGCTATATTTGTCCATGGCATGTCAGCTACTACAGCACTGTCAATCATTTCAAGGCTTGCTAAGTGAACTGAGCTGTGAAATACATAAACATTTTAAAAGAGATAACATGAATTCATAGTATATTACACTTAAATTGAGATTACAATGTATATACTTTATTTCTTTGATTTTGCTTGTATTTTTCACTATTTTAAAAACCAGTTCTTCTATAAACATAATTATGTTCTTTCTTCATGCTGGACTGTATATAATAGTTTCAGAATAACATAACCACTGTTATTACTAACAATGTAATTACTGTAAATTGCTCCAGTTTTTTTTTTTTACATTTTGTTTATTTCTTTTGGTCTTCAGGATATCTTTTTAGATAAATAAAATTCTTGTTTTCAGTTCATTTTAAATAACTGGTTTTGTTTTGTTTTAAGGGATTTTAAAAATTCAATTTTAGGGGTGATCATTGTGATACAGTAAGTTAAGCTGAAGCTTGGAACACCTGAATCCCATATGGGCACCTGTTTGAGTCCAGACTTCCCCACTTCCAATCTACTTCCTTGCTAATGTGTCTGGGAAAGCAGCTGAAGATGGCCTGAAGGGTGCATGGGAGTCACTGCACCCATGTGGGAGACATGGGTAGAGTTCAAGGATCTGACCCAGCCTTGACCGTGGCAGCCATTTGGAGAGTGAAGTAGCAGATGGAAGATCTCTTTCTCTCTCTTACTCACTCTGCCTTTCAAATAAATAAGCTACATATTTAAAGTAATTTAGTTTTATTTATGCAAAATAATTACATGGTTTCAAAGACATTTATCATATAAAGTATATTAAAAGAAGTCTATTTTGGTCCTCATCTTTCCTACAGTTTGTTCTTTCAGTTTTGTTTTTAAAAAGCAAAAATATCCTAGTTTAGTTGGAACATAGACAACAATTATAAATAATAAGTGAATGAAAAAATGACCACTTCACAGAAAATTTTAAAATAACCACAGATCGTTAAATCTATAGTAGTCTAAAATTATTCCCCCCTTTCTTACATATATGTTTAAAAACTAGCTCTCTGCAGAACAAGTTATAAAAAGTAGCAAATTCAGATTGTTGCCCTTCGCTGCCACCTCCAGGTAGGACAGGGGAAGCAGGCAGAGCAGGGCTCATGGAGAAGCAGGAGCAGCGCCTGGACAAAGGGTGACTGTCCGCCTAGGGGATGCAGCTTCAGGGCTGCTAGCAACTCCTTCTCCAAGAGAAGTTTAGGAAAATCACATTTTACATATTGGCCACAAACTGATGCTGTCTTCCATATACAAACATAACCTGTTTGACACACTCAAAGATACAAATGATGGGTGCATCCAGTAGCAGCTGTTTGTACAAGGGACTGAAGTTTTTGGTTCCTAGACAGCCACCAAGGAGGCAGTGGACAAAGGCCTGCCTCACAGAGCCACGCTTGGGAAGAAAAGGCAAGAGAGGAAGGCGTATGGAAAAAGAAGCAGGAGGTGTGGATGCGCTGGCTGGCCTCCCTGCAACCTGATGTGGCAGCAGTCCTGGGGAGATGATGCCAAAAATCCCAGCAGATCTTCCACTTCCAAATAGGGTGCTGCTTGCCCTGATAAGCCATGATGAGCTTTTGGCTTCTTCGTTCTGCACCTGCGTACTTCTGGAGGCACTTGCTCTCCCTCCCTCTGGGATGTGGGGTTTCTTCTGGATGCCTTTCTCATCAGACTCTTCCTTGGAGACAGCACAGATGTTGGTATCTTCCTGTTCTTCCTCCTCTTTTTGCCAGCCAGACCTCCCTCTCTGCTTTCCACTTGTTCACTAGCTCAGCTCTGAATTTCTTTTCGTATTTCTGTTTCACAGGCACTGTTACTTTATTGTCTACATCCAGGTAACCAAAATCCTCAAAATCAGTTGTCTTCATGAGCTCAGTGCCTGTCTTCCCGGGAGGAGGGAGAGGTTCTTGTTCAAATGATCTCTAATAAACAGACAAGGTAATTTAGTTGCTGTTCCAATGAACTCCTTTTTCCAACAGAAGTTGTAGCCTGGGTTTTGGTGACTTTTCTTCCTTCAGGATGCATGATTTTACCTCAACATTTCCATAGTCAGGAGAGTTTAGCTCCTTTACACCTCCCTGTGTCCTTTGTCTCTTAGCAGCTCGTTAGCTTCATCACTTAAGTCTGGAGTTCAGAATTTATATGAACAGGCGTTCTGAATCTGTGCCATTGGGTTTTTTGGAGAGATCTTTCCAATGATCTGTCATCTCCACTTTGCAGCTTTGGGCAGCTCCATACATTCCAAAGCAAGAAAGGGCCCTCGTTCCTTCACTTTTCCCACTTCCAGCTGAGCTTGGAGGAACCTGATGGCCAGCATGGCCTTTTCTGCATTTCCAGCCACAGTGTCCATAAGGGGGCTGCCCTGGGACTCTGCGACCTGGTCCATGGTGCTGCATAGTCTCAGGAGGCCACAGGCCAGGAGAATTCCAGTCTAATGTTCTTACTCATTGGTTCAAAGAAGGTGTAAGACACAATTTTACAAAACTGTACTTGCTGCAATACTGTTAACATATACACCCACCCTTCCTCCCTCCCTCCCTCTTTCCCTCCTCTTTCCTCCCTCTCTCCCTCCCTCACTCCCTCCCTTCCTTCCTTCCTTCCTTTTTCAACTTTAAATTCCCTAATAAGGGAGACCATGCAGTATTTGCCTTTCTTGCTTTGACTTGTTTCACTCATGTGATGTCTTTTAATTGAGTCCATTTTGCTGCAAATGGTAGACTTACTCTCTTTTGGAGCTGTATAATATTCCACTGTAACATATGCCACCTATTCATCTGATGGTGGATGCTGGTTGACTTTAAATTTTGCCTATTGTGAACAATATTGCTATATATGGCAGTGTAGGTATCTCTTCAATACATTGTATTGAAGCTTTTGGCTATTTATACCCAGTAATGGGATTGTGGGTTCATTTGGCAAGTTTGTTTGCAGTGTTTTTAAGAACTCTGCAGGCAGTTCTCTACAGTGGCTGTACTAATTCACATTCCCACAAACAGTGTGCAAGTGTTTCCCTTTTTGTTCTTTGTTGCAGCACTTGTTACTGTTTGTATTTGGATTTGCATTGTTCTGATGCTAGCTATAAGTGAGGTGATAGTTTGTTGTGATTTTGATTTGCATTACCCTAATGGCTAATGATGTTGAGCATTTTTTCACATATTTATTGGCCATTTGTATTTCTTTTGATAATAATCTGTTGAACTCCCTTAGCCATTTCTCAGATGATATGGGTTTTATTTTTGCTGTTGCTGATTTTTCTTAAAGATTTAATTTATTTTTATTAGAAAGGCAGATTTACAGAGAGGAAGAACTTCCACCTGCCGTTTCACTCCTCAAGTGGCCGCAGAGTCAGAGTTGAGCTGGTCTGAAGCAAGGAGCCAGGAACTTCTTCCAGGACTTCCACCTTTGTCGACACCCATTTTAGTGGCGACACTAAAATGATGAGGAATCTCGAGGGCCTGGAACCGACACTGCAACCGGCACACGCACACTGAACGAACACACGGACACACACACAAACGAACAGGCAAACAGGAAAGAAGAAACAAACGAAAAGGGGCAGGCGAACGAAAAGGTTTATTGCCGAAAGCGGGCTGCTTATATACAGTTCTCCACCAATCATTTCTCCCTGTGTTTCCACTGAGCGCTACCTGATAGGCCAGTAGCAATGACATAATCACTAGCCTATCCCTGTGACTTCCTGTTTACCTGCTGGCGGCACAAATCCCGCCTCCTGGCCCTGGGCCAGCCACCATCTTGCAGTGGCCCCTCACACACGTGGGGTCGGCTCCCAGCGCACTGCTCCCCACACACCTGGGTGCAGATTCCTAAGGGTCTGGGCCATCCTCGACTGCTTTCCCAGGCCATAAGCAGGGAACTGGATGGGAAGTGGGGCCGCCGGGACATGAACTGCTGACCATATGGGATCCTGACACATTCAAGGTGAGGGTTTGAGCTCTATGCTACCGCATTGGGTCCTGTTGTTGAGGTTTTAAGTTGTTGATATATTTGGATTATTAAATCTTTGTCAGATAAGTGGTTTATAACTATTTTTTTTAGCATTTATCTCTTCATCCTAGTGACTGCTTCTTTTGTTGTGCAAGTGTTTCTGAGTTTGATACAATCCCATCCATTTGGTTTGTGCTTCAGTTGCCAGTGTTTTGAGGGTCTTGCCCGAGAGGTCATCCCCAGCACTAATGTCTCGGGTGTTTCTCCTTTGTTTTCTTTCAGCAAGTTCATAGTCACAGGTCTTAAATTTAAGGATTGGATCAGTCTTGAGTTGATTTTTGTATATGGGGAGAGATATTAATATAATCTCATTCTTCTGTAGGTATATCCAGTTTAACCATGGTCTAAGCATGTTTTTTTTTTTAAAAGATTTATTTTTATTATTATTATTTTTTTATTGGAAAGGCGGATATACAGAGAGGAGAGGCCGATACTATGCCGATCCAAAGCCAGGAGCCTCTTCCGGGTCTCCCACGCAGGTGCAGGGTCCCAAAGCCTTGGGCCGTCCTCGACTGCTTTCCCGGGCCACAGGCAGGGAGCTGGAAGGGAAGCGGGACTGCCAGGATTAGAACCGGCGCCCATATGGGATCCCAGGCGTGCAAGGCGAGGACCTTAACCACTTGCGCCACCGCGCCGGGCCCCTAAGCATGTTTTTAAAACTCTGTTGGCGTAATGTATGTGGACTAATTTCTGGGTTCTATATTCTCTTGATCTATGTATCAGTTTATATGTCAATATTATGCTGTTTTAATTGCTATAGCTTTGTAACAAGCAACAAAGTCAGGTAATGAAATGCTTTTATCTTGGCTTTTTGACTCAAGGTTGCATTGGTTATTCTCCATCTTTTGTGATTCCATATGAATTTTAGCATTTATATTTCTAGTGCTATAAGTATTGTCATTGGTGTTTTGATCGGTATTATATTGCACCTGTAGGTTGCGTCAGGTAGCACAGATATTGTAATAATACTGATCTAATCTATGAGAAAGGGATGTCTTTTAATTTTTGCATTCTTGATTATTTCTTTGTGTTCTTGATAATTTTCATTGCAGTGATCTTTCACTTCTTTGGTTAAATTTATTTTGAAACATTCAGTTTTTTGTGTGTGTGGCTATTGTGAATGGTGGATGGAATTTTGTTCTGTGAGTTCATCATCAGCAAACAAAAAAGTGATGGTTTTTTGTATGTTTACTTTGTAACCTGCACGTTTACTGAATTGGCTTATCAATTCTAACAGCTTTTTGGTGGGGTGATCCTGTTTTTCCACTTTTTCAACATGTAACATCATTTCATCTGCAAGCATGGATAATTTTCCAATTTCAATGCCTTTATTTCTTTCTCTTCCCTAATTGCTTTTTTCCTCTCTCTAAATGTCATCATGTAGAAATGTTTTCATGTTAGCCTTCTGTTGAAAAGGTGAGAAAATATATACATGTTTCTGTATCTTGCCTTCTTTAAAAAATAAATGGCAAGGCTGGGGAAGCAGCTCAACTAGCTAATCTTCCACTTCGTGGAACCATTATCCCATATGGGTGCCAGTTCATGGCCTGGCCACTCCGTTTCTGATCCAGCTCTCTGCTAACAGACTGAGGAAGCAATGGAGGAAGGCCCAAGTCCTTGGGGCCTGCATCTACTTGTGAGACCAAGAGGAAGCTCTTGGCTCCTACCTTTAGACCAGCTCAACTTTGACCTTTAAAGTACCATGATTTCTTTAATCAGAATCTCCTCTGATGAGTGCTTGTATTGTGTCCAGTTGTATACTGACGAATATTTAACAAGCAACTCTTGACAGGAGAAAAAGTAACTCTGACTTACAGTGTTTGCCAGTTTCTGGGGTGTAACTACCTCCCCATGATGTATTTCACCTCCTAGGATAATATCACAGAATGCTAAGTTGGAGACTGATGTTCATAGCACACCATCACACAGCATTTCCAATAGTAAGATACTATACATGAAAATAACATCAGGATCACAGATAATGATACAGTGCACTAACTGGGAAGTAGCATTTGGAATTCTTATTAGACTTTATTTATTTAATTTTTTTAAAGTTTTATTCATTTTATTGGAAAGGCAGATGTACAGAGAGGAAAGACAGAAAGATCTTCCATCTGATGATTCATTCCCCAAGTGGCCACAAAGGCTGGTGCTGCGCCCATCCGAAGCCAGGAGCCAGGAACTTCTTTCCGGGTCTCCCACAAGGGTGCAGGGTCCCAAGGCTTTGGGCCGTACTCAACTACTTTCCCAGGCCACAAGCAGGGAGCTGGAAGGGAAGTGGAGCTGCCAGGATTAGAACTGGCGCCCATATGGGATCCCGGGACATTCAAGGCAAGGACCTTAACCATTACGCTATTGCGCCAGGCCTGAATTCTTATTACATTTTAAAATTACAATTTGTTTTATTCCAATTGTATATACTTGTATTTATTTTTTATTATATATTTTTACTTTGAATTTTTGAACTATGTGGTACAATTTTGTATAAACTGGGATTCCCCCCGGCCCCGCAAACTCCCACCCTCTGACAGATTTTCTCCATTTTACTACGATGGTGTAGTCCTTCATCAGGAATCACAATTCCATCAGTTTCTTGTTTAAGTGTACCCTGACATTGTTGGTACAGACAATATCAGACAGTCCAGCATCCCATTGTCTACACATGTCCAACAGTTTCATTGGGATTCCACTTTTCGTCTGGAAGCAGGGATGAATGTTGCATTATACCCCCACTTCTGGGTATGGTGGACCCCAGTACTCCATTATTATATACACTTCCATAATTGAGAAGCCATGAAATAAGGTCAACAACTGGTATGAGTACTTTTACTTCTTTTTTAAAAAGATTTATATTATTTTATTTTTCATTGGAAAGTTAGATATACAGAGAGGAGGTGACAGGGAGGAAGATCTTCTGTCTGTTGATTCACTCCCCAAGTGACCGCAACGGCTGGTGCTGCGCTGATCCGAAGCCAGGAGCCAGGAACTTCCTCTAGGTCTCCCACGCGGGTGCAGGATCCCAAGGCTTTGGGCCATCCTCGACTGATTCTCCAGGCCACAAACAGGAAGCTGAATGAGAAGTGGGGCTGCAGGGATTAGAACTGGCTCCTCATTGGGTTCCTGGCATGTACAAGGTAAGGATTTTAGCTGCTAGGCTACTGCACCAGGCCCATATTTTTACTTCCAACAATGCCTGTGTTTAGCTGCCAGTTGGGAAAATCACAAAAAATAAGAAATCTGTTCTTGTACCTAGATGAAAACCAGCTCCATTGATTGCCGTTATAAGTGTTTGGTGAATAGCTTTGTACCCATGTTCGTTTTGTATATTTGCTAATGTAACTTTAGGATAGAATTTTAGACATCCTTGTCAAAAGTAATGTTGCTTATTCTCTTTGAAAGACACCGTGTCCTTTGATATGACAGTCAACATTGAGTGTTCCTTAGCATTTCCAACAGACCGTGTTGCTAAGATTTTAGATTTCCCCCCAAATAGTTGGACATTATCTTATCACAGATCTCATTTATCTTTTATAGGGGAGGCTGTTTATTCTTTCATGTCTGTTGTTACAGACGTTCTGTTCTGGGTTTGACCCATTAACAAGTGTTCGCTTTCGTTCTCCATCCCAGTTAAAGTTGCGATCCTTTAATCTAGATTAATATTTTGCTTTTTTTGCTTTCTCTGTTCCATTCTACACAGACCAATCAGAGGAATCTTTCTGAGAAAAATCAGATCGTGTCATTTACCTGTTCCTCAGCCTAGGTGCCTACCCACTGTGCTTTAGATTCCAAATACTTAGGTCAGACCCATATAAGACAGCGGAGAGAAGCTTGTCACTAAAGCACTGGAAAGACTATTTCTAGTTTTGAAAATTTCAGCACTCAAAAATAGAAATAAATTCCAAAATTTGTAAAGTATTTCAGAGACATCAGTTTGATGCTTGAAGCATCATTAAATATAATGCAACAGGGCTGATTTGGTGGCTCACAGGCTAATCTTCTACCTGTCAGCATCAGTAAGTCATTATGGGTGCCAGTTTTAGTCCCACTGGTTTGCTTTCCAAACCAGCTCCCTGCACATAACCTGGGAAGGTAGTAAAGGCTGGCCCAAGGCCTTGGACCTCTGCACCCAGGTGGGAGGTCCTGAAGAAGTTCCTGGCTCCTGGGTTTGTATTGGCTCAGTTCTGGCTGTTGTAGCCATTTGGGGAGTGAACCAGAAGATGGCAAATCTCTCTGTCTCTGTGTCTCCCGTTCTTTCTGCAATTCTGCTTCTCAAATTAAATAAATAAATACATGTTTAAAATATGAGGTACTATTCACAAGATAATTATAGGAAATTCAAAATTATGTTAATTTATAATAATCTACAGAGTATTTGCTGTGACATTAGGACCTAATTTTTTTTTAAAGATTTATTTTTTTATTGGAAAAGCGGATATACAGAGAGGAGAGACAGAGAGGAAGATCTTCCGTCCAATGATTCACTCCCCAAGTGAGCACAACGGCCACTGATGCTATGCCGGTCAGAAGCCAGGAGCCTCTTCCAGGTCTCCCACACAGGTGCAGGGTCCCAAAGCCCTGGGCCATCCTCGACTGCTTTCCCAGGCCACAGGCAGGGAGCTGGAAGGGAAGTGGGGCTGCCAGGATTAGAACCGGCGCCCATATGGGATCCCAGGCGTGCAAGGCGAGGACCTTAACCACTTGCGCCACTGAACCGGGCCCAGGACCTAATTTTTAAAGTCCCATGATGTGTGTTTCTTTTCCATCTGGCCAGAATGTCCTTGAAACTAACTGATGTGTTGACTTATGTGCTGCTCCCTTCACAATAAACAAAGCAAACAATTAGGAATTATATATAATTGTGTATGCATACACACATATATAAACAATGTTATGCATGTAAATTATATGTGTGCACACTTGCATACATGAGTGTGTTCAAATATTCACACACACTCATATGTATGATTTACTACAAAGAACAAGCTTTTAAAGTAAGAGAGTTTAAAACTGTGGGATCGGGGCCCAGGGCGATAGCCTAGCAGCTAAAGTCCTTGCCTTGAATGCACCAGTGTCCCATATGGCACTGGTTCTAATTCCAGCAGCTCCACTTCCCATCCAGCTCCCTGCTTGAGGCCTGGGAAAGCAGTTGAGGACAGCCCAAAGCCTTGGGATCCTGCACTCGCATAGGAGACCTGGAGGAAGTTCCTGGCTCCTGGCTTTGGATGGGCTCAGCTCTAGCCGTTGCGCTCACTTGGAGAGTGAATCATCGGATGGAAGATCTTCCTCTCTGTCTCTCCTCCTCTCTGTATCTCTGACTTTGTAATAAAAATTTTAAAAATCTTATTATTAAAAACAACCTGTGGGATGGGCCGGCAGACGTGACAGGAGGGCAAAAGACACAGCTGGACTGGAGGGCATTTGCTGAAGAAGTCCTCGTTGTTAGAGGAGGCCAGCTTTTTCATTCTACTAAGCCTTCTGTTGATTTGATCAGACCCACACATATCATGGAGGAATTTGCTTTACATAAGATTTATGGGTTAAAATGCTAACCTTATCCCAAAATACTTTTAATGTGACACATATGGGTGACATTCACATTCCCCAAAAAACACACATTGAAATTCTAGTTCTTAATACTTCATACTATGAGTTGATTTTGCTTTCACCTTCAATTCTGACTCCTGGCCTTTGAGCTATGAAATCAGTGCCTGTGATTTAACCCAATCGGTTGGTAGGGCTTTCGTTGTGTCCCAGGAATCTAACAGAACTGTATGTATGGCATTAGTTGCAAATAACATCTAAAATCCAAATTTTAGACCCTTCATTATAAAGTTGATGCTTTAACCAAATATCTTCAGGTGAATTCACTAAATACCAGTTTTCCCAAGACCATCAAGGATAGTTGAATGGTAAGCATCTCACTGCAGTGTCAGAAGCAAGATGAAGCTTTTAGTGATTCACCAGGTTGGTGTGCTCCATTCATTCTTAGCCTCAACAGACTCTGACAGCTGCGCATACCAAAATTAAGATTTTACAAAAGAAGTCTGGCCTTTTGTGACAGTGAGGTATCTGCGGCAGCTCCAATACACCTTCATGAGCGGGCCCTGAACCCTCATACCAACTGATGTGTTCAAGGAACCCATCAGTTCAAACAAGGTTTGGAATGGAGTATTCATTTTATTTGTCAAGTTATTCTTCAGTTAAAGTAGTGGAAGTAATCGCTCTTCATTTATTTCACACATTATTTGTAAGACGTCTATCTTAGTTTGGATAACCAGACAAATGTTAATTGATTTAAAAAAATATTTCTTCCTTGCTTATTTTATAGAATTTGTGTGAAGACTGATGTGACAGTAAATATAACAGTTTTTGAAAATAACATAAAGTAATAAATGGCTGTATTAGTTACCATCTGCCAGTGGTATATATATCCTTAAAAAAATTTGAGTCTATATTGAGGATGCATATACTCTCTTTGAGGCTCTAGATAAGTTTACTTTGGTACTTTTGTACTTAATGCACGTGTTTATGCAACTTTGTTAAGATTGTAAACTAAAAATGAACTTCTATGTATTATAAGTAAAGTTGCTTTCTAGTATACTGCTATAGAACCATTAACTGGTATCAGTAATTCTTTAATTCAAAAATATTTTTTTTTGCAAGTGAATTTTTAATTGAAATTTGACTTGAACTGTTTACAGTCTATTTAATGCGTTCAAGATAAATACTCATACATTTCACGGCAAAAATGTATTTAACTTTTCTATGTCATAAAGAGTTTGAGCAAACCAGACTTATAGAGACAAATCAAATAATGAATAGTGTGAGATGTAGATTCAAGTGTGAGGCAAAAATAAGTTCTATATGTTACCAAGATAGGAATAAAGTAACTGTAGATTCTAGTTCTACATTTTGGAAAGGTGACAATTTTGTTGATGATTTCTGTTAAACTCAAATTTAACACAGTCCTCTTAATGGAGGAAGTAACAGTTTCTGAAATGAACTCTAATTTTTTTTCTAACAAAGGAAAAGTAGCTCTGATTCTTCAGAACTTCTCTTTCATCAAAGTTGAACCATCAGATAATAAAGGCTCTGTGTGCTGGATGCTCATAACACCTTATCTCTTCATGAATTGGTCTCATGAAGTGTGAGATCATTGTCGGTCTTAAGAAATAGAGAATTTGATTGCCAGGAGTTGGATTGAACTTGGAATAAGACTCCTGTGGGGTTCTTGACCTCAATATTTGCTCATCTATCTTCCACAGCTCTGGCTTGTTCCATCTGATTTTTATAAGGTAGCTCTTTCCAACCTTTGGTGCCTGCTTCATCCAGTCTGTTTCAGGGCAAGGTCAGAGTGCCCTTTGTGAATGTTGGAAATGCAATCCTTGCTGCCAGTGTACCCATCGTGTTTTATTATTTTTTTCTTTAAAAAAAAAGGAAGAAATAGAAAAAAATGATATTCAAGTTTCACACTATAGATGTGAATATAGACCCTTAATTTTAAAATCAAAAAAGTTGCACTTTCAATTAATCTGCCTTCCTTCACAGAGTATTTATACAGTAAATATTATCTTACTGTCAAAACATATAAGAAGCATTTCCAGTAAGCAAATAGTCACTATAGGATAGTGGTTAGGAGCAGGAAGGTTAATGTGCAAGAAACTGGAGTTGACTCCCAGCTGTAACCATACTTACTAGCTTTGGACTTTGGGCAAGGGACTCAATGTTGCTTTTTGCCTCAGCTTTGCCATCCGTAAAATGAAAGTAATGGCACATTGGCAGATTATTCTGGATAATAAATATAAAACACTTAGAAAAAATCCTGTTAAGCAGAAATTCAAGTAGTTTTTCATCACTTACCAAATTTCTCCATACCTCTTAAAGCCTAGCAAACAAATATCTGCTTTCTGTTTCTATAGTTAGGTTAGTATTACCTAAAATATTCTCAAATGGCAGAGACAATATTTTTATTTTTTGCTTTGGGTAGTAAACGCTCTCATCTTTCAACTTTCTTATTAATACAAAGTCTTAAAACAAGGCACTACAGGTAAACAAGGGAACTTAGACTGTGTGGTTCACAGAGAGGAAACCAGAGGACATGTCTGGATTAGACCAATGCATTTGTCTACATGGGAGACATGGGATGGGCTGGGTGGCATCACCCTCTGCCCTCCAGAGCACAAGAAAGCAATGACTGGAGGGCCTGCCTGGCAGGGCTAGCCCATAGTACTGCCAGTGAGTGTCTGAGCAAGGTATGGACCATGCAAGGCTGGGCTGTGACACCAACCAGCACATGAAGGAACCAGGCCGCAGACAGAGTATGTAGGGGATATGTGAGCTCAATACTGTGGGTCTGTAGTACGCACTGATTTGAGCAGAGCTGGGGCTGGTGACAGGTTGAGCCAGGCATGACCACAGAACTAACCAACATCCCCAAATTGGAAGGACTGGAGAAAAAAGTCACAGATCCAGGACTGCAGGGAGTTTAGCTTGTTGGGGGCACTCATTGACAGAATGCTCCTCTTGGGCAGCCACAACAGAAAAGGGGATCCCCATACAGTAAGACAGGAACATAAGTTTTTTTCAGACGAAGATAGGTTGTGGCTAAGCAGAATGTACTTGGACCTTCCCAAAAAATAGTAGCATCTCATATGCCAAATAAGAGTGCCTGTGCTTGAATAATCTTTTTAAAATATTTATTTATTTGAAAGGAAGAATACATAAAGAAAAGGAGGCTTTAAGAGAGGAGAGAAGAAGAAAGGGAAGGAGCAAAAGAAGAAGGGAGAGAAGTATAAAGAGAGATTCTCCTCCCTTCTCAAAGGAGGAGGGCTAGTTGGGCTAGGCCAAAGCTAGAACTCCATCCAAGGGGCAGGGCTTCAAGCATTAGCCCATATTTTGCCATTTTCATTAGCAGGAGCTGGATTGGAAATGGAGCAACTGGGACTTGAACTGGAGCTCATCTGAGATGCTGGTGTTGGAAATGGCAACTGAACTCGCATGTCACAATTCAGTCTGCAAATGACAACTTGTTTCAGGCACTTTGTTGGCCCTATCGAGTTTGGAATGTCTGTCTTCATAAAGGGAAGATGAGGTCTAGAATCATTACAATCAAGATAGTTGCAGTTGGGACCAACAGGATGGCATATCAGGCTAATCTGCCTGTGGCACCAGTGTGTCACATGGGCACTGACTTGACTCCTGTTTGCTCTATTTCTGATCCAGCTCCTTGCTAATAGCTTGGAAAAGCAGCATAGGAGAGCCCAAGGTCTTGGGCCTCTTCACCCACATGGGAAACCTGGTAACAGCTCCTGACTCCCAGTTTGAGACTGAATCAGTTCTGGCCTTTTGGAGAATCAACAAGCAGATGGAAGTCCCCCTCTCTCTTTCTGACTTCCAAGTAAAACAAATAAATCTTTAAAAAAAATGGTTATAGTCATTTCAAGATGCACCTATGCCTGCAGCTGAATCACCATTAACCAAGGGTCTAACACTCATAGACTCCACTGTACAACAACAGAATACATATTTTCTTTAAGTGTTCCAAAAACATTAACTGAGATAGATAAAATCCTGTGTCATAAAATGCAGCACATTAAAAAAAAATTATTTCTGTTAAAAAGGAAGATCAGATTTCTGGAGAGGAGAAAGATCTTCCATCTGCTGATTCATTCCCTTTGACTGCAATAACCGGAGCTGAGCCTATCTGAAGCCAGAAGCTAGGAGCTTCTTCCAGGTCTCCCACACAGGTGCAGGGTCCCAAGGGTTTGGGCTATCTTCCATTGCTTTTCCAGGTTATAAGCAGGGAGCTGGAAGGGAAGTGGAGCAGCCAGGGCCTAAACTAGTGCCATATAGCATCTCAACACTTGCAAGGTGAGTGTTATGTTGTATGAATGTTACAGAGTTCAACAAAGAAGTTTAAGTGGCATAATCCTGGGTTTTAGCTGATAATGATAAAATTTAGTAGATAAGAGTTTGGGTCCTGGATACAAATAAAAAATAGATTTATATTCTGGTTCTGTTAATTATATGTTTTGGCAACTTGGACAATTTAATTCCTGGTTGCTTTACTTTCTAATTTATAAAATAATTAATAATTATGTGTACCTTACAAAATTGTCAGGATGAAAGCAATAGTATATTGACATAAAATTCTTAGGACAATCTCATTATTTGTATGCATTTAGAATGTCTGTTATGAAAAGGAGGGAATCTTTGTGGCGAGATAATTGACAACAAAAGATGGCAGCAGTTATTTAATTTTAAATAATGAAAACTGTGATGGATTCCATGTCATTGATCCAGCACTCTTATTCTGACATTTTCCTCAAATATAACCCATTGTCATTGTAAAAACATCTTTGTTATAGTTGACACTGGAGCTTGATTCACATTCTAGAGGCCAAATTTTGGCTAACATTGATGGCTTATACTCATATTTTATAGAATTGACTCAGTTAGCCAACCCTTGACAACCCTTGCTGATTAATTTTGGTGATAAAATAGGATCCATTCATTTAGTAAATTATTATTAAGCACCAACTTTTGTTGCAATTACTATGTTAAGTAATGGGTAAAAGGCAACAAAAAGTTGGGTCTAAAGGGAAATATAATAAATTATTAAATTAATAATAAAAATTATAATACAAGGCTCTTGAATGTTTTGACTGTTGAAGCATGATTTAATGATAAACAAAAACACTTTGAGTTGTTTCTTATGCAGGTGCTATTCCACTCTCTATGCTAGTTAATGAGCATCGGAGATAGAACAGAGGTATATTGGCTGGTTGGGCGGTGGATGACAGGCAGGGCAGCGAAGGTAGACATCCCTCAGATTTGTCCTAGTGCATTCATAATGGTGTCATAGACCCAAAGAAGGTTAGAACACACTGTTATAAACTCATCCCTCAGATCATCTTTCAAATTCAGAGAAGCCAAGAGGTTTAAGGATTCCAAAATTAGGATCTGCTTGGTTTTCCCAAGTGAATATGTTCACCAGTGTTGCCAGCATAATCTTAAGAGTATTTGTCCAGAGCTGATGCGTGGGAAGACCTATGTTTGTGAAAAGGACAGCAACTTTTGTGGTAAAGAAAAGAATTGTTCATAACTAGAGCCTCTAATGTCACATTACAAATGTGGCTCCAAATAACATACAGGAAACAGGTGTCTTATAAAGCTATAACAGAAAGAGACTGACCTCAACAGATGAAATGGGGATTAAATAAAATCTCATGGTCAGTAATTTTAAAAGCAGTTTCTCAGATTAGGAAAGCATAAGTAATTAAACTGAAAAAGGACTCAAGCAGTTGACTTTTAAAACCTCATGGAAGAAGAATGACTTTAGGTTTGTATCCTTGAGCAAATGGTTACAGAAAGACCAGGGATTTTAAATCAGCATAAACATTATTATCAGTTGTTCTGTCAGGTTTCACATCTTGCTGGGTGTGTAAATGATTTCTGGGAAAATATTGTTCAAAGATGCTAGAATTTTCCGTAACCTCAGATATTACCACTCTTAAATACCAATTAATTTTATTTGAATGTAGGTTACACCTTGGAATTTTGTTCTTTGATAAACAAATGATTGGATTATCATTTTATTTTCCTAGACTACCACATTCTCTTGTAGGTCATAGTATAATAATCTTAACATTATTATTCCTTTTTCTTTTGACTCTCAGTGTCTTGCAAATGCCTGTGAACAAGAGTTGGGTTCTGTTTCTGCCCACAGCACTATGTACAGGTGGTAGATATTTGTCACATGAGTGAAAGAGTGAAGAAATAAAATAAAAAAAATCTTATTATTCAAATGGTTGACCCATGACCTTCTTATGACTCACTCGTGAGTCCCTATCTTGGGATTTAAGGTATAGTCAGAGTATTTCATTGAAATCAAGAGGAGGGAACGCTAGCAGATTGCTTCAGTACTGTCTAGTTAGACTGCATTTCTTGTGGGTCTTCCCTGGACACTGTCATTGAGTCTGGATAGACACCTGACTTGGGAGAAAACAATCTGTTCATTGTACTGGGACAAGCAGATACTGTCCCTCAGGAATCAGGATTCAGAGTTGCAAGAATTGATGGGTTGTTCCTAGGAGCTAGACCTAAAAATATAAGGAGTGTGGAGTACTAGAATGAACACTTCTGTAGAGTAAGAAGAAAGACGCACCCATGCACAAAGAAACAGAAAGAAACTAATCCCAAAGAGGAGGGAAGTGGCAGGAGAGGGTAGAAAAGAAGACAGTGAGAGAGAGAGAAAAGTGTGTTCCTTGTGATTTCCAACTTTGGCACTGGTCCTTTGTATGGCCCAGCTGGGCTCCAAGCTGTAAATCCAGGAGATACCATGGGATTCATTTCAAAAGTGTTTCCTTTTTGCTTGCTATTTTAGTGGCGATTATTACTTGCAATTCAGAGACTTTTCACCACAGCATTAGGGCCTCATACATACAAAAGTGCTTTAGAAAACACTATTCATTCTAATAGTGCCAGAGTTTAGTTCCAAAAGACATGACAGAAGGTGTCTTGCTGGTAGTGGGGTTATGTCCCTGTTCCTGGAACTTAATGCATAAATTAGCCTTAAGGCCACTTCAGCTAAGGGTCATGCAAGGTCTTGTCATTTGGATGAGCCGTGCTGTGTATCTTGGCGCCATGCTGTCCCTGAGGCAGCCCTGGAATCTGAGCTCCTGGATCAGCCTCACATTGTAGCACATTTACAAAGACAGGGCCAGGATCATGGATGCTGGAAGGAGGCTGTTCAGTCATGGGGAGAAGCTACAAGACTTGCTAACTACTCGGGATAAACTGAAGACAACATTCGTAGGATAATTTATCATTCAAACTTTTGAGAGTTAAAAGGACTGCCATTCATACTTAAACCAGGTTACCAGTCATTAAGTACTGCTGTCTTTGGTAAACAAGGGTATATTACTACCGTATTTGGAATGAATTGTAATGGCTTTTACATATGTATTTACTTAAGAAAGATCACAAGAACTGGCACTTTTATTTGGGAATGCTCATTTATTATCCTGTAGTAAAAAATTTCTCTTCATGGCAGATAAAAATTATACAATAAAGATATGCAAAAATAAATAAAAAGAAATTATCAGCTGCCTCTTAAAGATAATGACTATCAGCTTTACAGTTATCAATTTATAGTTTCCATTTATGTTTAAACATGTTTTGACAAAATTTAAACACATACTTACATAAAAATTTTGACTATATTTTTATGTTTGTATACTGTTTTTCAAAGTTAAGATCACTTTCACTGAATGTTTTGTAATTTGTTGTGTGAATTATTCATTTACCAATCTCTGTTCTTGGTCATGTAGGCTATCTCCAGTGTCACTCTATTGGTACTTTAAAAGGTATTCATGGGCCCGGCACGATGGCCTAGCAGATAATCCTCGCCTTGCACACACTGGGATCCCATATGGGTGACAGTTCTAATCCCGGCAGCCCCGCTTCCCATCCAGCTCCCTGCTTGTGCCCTGGGAAAGCAGTCAAGGATTACCTAAAGTCTTAGGACCCTGCACCCGTGTGGGAGACCTGGAGGAAGTTCCTGGCTCCTGGCTTCGGATCGGCACAGCACTGGCTGTTTTGGTCCCTTGGGGAGTGAGTCATCGGATCAAGTGAATCATTGGATGGAAGATCTTCCTCTCTGTCTCTCCTCTCCATATGGTTGACTTTACAATAAGAATAAATAGATGTTTTTTTTAAGAAAGGCTATTCACTCCATCTGCTGTGTTTCTGTGATATCAATGTGGGGAGACAGAGTGGTTTTTATAGGAGACAATTCAGAGATGTCTTGGGTTAGAAAGGTGCTGTGGATTGTATTCATAAGCTTATTAAAATATTAAATTCATCACCAAATCAAATAGAAGCTTTTTTCCCTCTCTTTTCAGATAGACAAGTATATGGAGTAGGGCCTGTGCACCCCTTTGTGTCCCCTGGGTGCAGTGTGCTGCCAGCTTTCCTCCTCTGCATACAAACAGACCGGAGTGACTTTCGTGAAGGACACTTGGATGAAAATCGAAACATAGGCACAAAAGACCGTATCCTTAGGGATTTCCTGTGCCATGAAGTGATCCTGACCTTGAGTACATTATTTGGAAAGATTTTCTTTTTATATTATAAATATTTTGGATACATTTTCTTTTAGGATTTTCTGTACATCTACACATAACTTATATGGTGGATAGTTCACTGTCATAAATGGTGACCTCTTGCATATTTATTTATTTATTTGAAGAAGAGAGGAACAAGGACAAGACAGGGACAGGGAGAGGGCAAGAGACAGAAAGAGCTTTCTGCTATCTGCTGGTTCACACCCCAATGAGTACAGTGGCTAAGCCTGATGCAAGCCAAAGCCACAATGTTGGAGATGTAGGTGACAGGGGCCCAAGCAATTAGACAATAATCTGTTGCTGATAATAATCTGCCCACAGCAGCTGGGGCTCAAAATGGTCTTATAATGCAGGAGGCCAGCCTTGCAGATGGCATCTTAGCTTACTGCACTGCAACATTGCTCTCTGTGTCTTGCTTTTTCAAAGTTAGATGGTGGGGCGGTGTTGTGATGCTGTGGGTCTAGATGCTGGCTGTGATACTAGTATCCCATGTGAATACCCGCAGTTGGCTGCTCCACTGCTGATCCAGGTTCCTACTAATGTACCTAGGAAAGCAGAAAAAGATGACCTAAGTGCTTGGGTACCTGTAACCCAACTGGGAGTCTTCGATGGAGTTCCAGGCCCTTGGCTCTAGTCAGGGCAGGCGTAGGCCATCTGGGGAGTGAACCCTTGTCTTGAAGGTTAATCTCTCTCTCTCTCTCTGCCTCTCAATAAATAAATAAAATAAATCTAAAAAATTGACACTTTTATTTTTATGGAAAAGTCAATGTCCATGTCTCTAATGCTCTCAACCACATCTCCAGGGCTCGTCATGTAGTAGATTCTGAACAAATGCTGATTTGGTTACTGGATCTTACTATATCTTCGAATTTACTTAACCATTCCTCTGTTGTACCTCAGTTTGTTCATTATAAACTATTCTTTATGTATAAAGCTTTTGGGTCTTTACTTTTTCCCTGACGCGAGATTTTTCAAATGCAATGATCAGATCAAAGAGAATAAGAAATGCTAAGACTCCAATTTCATGTTTCCAAACTGCTTTCTACTTCTCACAAACATCAGCAGGAACTATGAGTAAATAGCAGAGCTTCAGATCCAACTAAGATGTCTGTTCCAAACACTGGGTCCTTTCCAGTGTTCTAGGATGCCTCCCTGTAGGCCTAGTTAAGTAATTGATTGGACAAGATAATCTGAAGATTCTTATTAATTCTTACCTATCATGACAGTAATTCTATCACAAAAAATAAAAGATTAGTAATGTAATGTAATGAAGCTTTAATGTAATGAAGCTATTCTGACTCCTGGCCATTTGTGTGAATGGCATCTTAGTGTGAGTTAAAAAGAGATGACTCTTCTTCAAGATATTCTGGGCAGGCAAATGATCTTAAAATATGTGCATCAACAGGTACTGAAGTGTGAACTGCATCTTCTTGGGCCATAAGTCACAAAACCTGGACAATCACACTTTCTAAGCCCTTAAAAGTCCTGTTCATGAAGCCTTGACTGAGTGAGGACATAGTGCCCAGCTAAGGAAGCTATTTTCTAGAAGCCCCTTATGAAAATTATGACAACTGTCACTGTTTTAATCCTCTGGGTCATCTTCAGGTCTGTTTGTTTTCACAGTAATTCTAGTGTTGCTGCAATGTCGTCTACAAATTCCTCCCCCCTTACAGAGCCGTGATGCAAAGTATTGTTTTATAAGAAAAAGATTTCTCTTAGAATAGTTACAAATTACAATTTTAATTATTCAAAGCAACTTCTAACACATGAGTTTACTAGAGAAATATTAAATGTTTAGTACTTTAATGTGTGCAATCAATTTCTATGTATTATATCGCTGAGTATTTGGCCCTTCGTATGATGATTTCCATCAATTTAAAAGAGTATTTTCTATATTCAGCCTTGTACCTCAGCCTCTGAAGGCAAATCCATAAATATAAAGACAAGTCTTCATAGAAATACTGTTCCAGGAAACATTTTCTATAAATATCATGCTGTCAGTAACCTGAGAAGTCGAACAATTGTAAGATATCTGTATATTGATTTTTCAATAACTGAAATACTATTGGAATATTTCTTTAGTAGAAGAAGCATTTTAAAGCATATTTTATTTCAAATAAATTCTGAGACCATTTGTACGTGAAGGCATAGAAGAATGCATTCACTGAAAACAGATTTTTCTCTATTTTGTTCCGCTGCTGCCATCTAGAGTAAAAGTGAGGCAAGGGAAGCAGACTTCTGACAAGCAGGGCCGAAAATCCAGATTTTACCAGCAACCGAACCTGTCAGGGACCTGTCAGATGCCTTTTTAACACCCGTAGCACTCCCCTGTGTGAGTGTGGGTCCAGCAATACTCACACCCAGAATCTGTTCCAGGTCCAATTGGACATAGTGCTTGCATTGACCGTTTTCTGCTTGCTTCTTTTCCTGTCTTCTCAGAGTTTTCTGAAAGGTTCTTCAGCCTTTGTGCCCTTTGGCCTGGATCTGAAAAGCATGTTCGCACTCAATAGGGTATGAACAAACAAGATGCTTAAGCTGTTTTGGGGCAGGGGGAGATTTCAGTCTCGGCGAACCTGCAAAATGCTCCCTCATTGGTCCTTTTGTAGGAACAGTTTGGGCTCAATGCAATCATATCTGTGTGGCAGGGAATTACAAACTTTGAGGATTTGTCTAATTTAATTGTTCCATATCTGGCTTTAGAGGTAGACTCGCCCATAACTCCAGCAATGATGATTTCAAGGGGGGACCTGAATATCAATCCAGAAAGCGACTTCTGTAGACGCCACATCTGATGACTGATTACTCCCACGGTGGCCAGGACATGCCCTAAAAAAACATCAGTCTGGCTTTTATGGTACTTGCTGGCCTGCCTATCTTAATTCTGTTTAATGTAGCTAAGCAGACATTGCACAAATGTTTGCTCAAAAATGGATAAAAACATTTTATTTAAGAATTTATGAGCATTATTGAGTGGAGCAGTGAAGGAGCCGGTTAAGATGCCCACAATGCAGAGCAGAGTATCTGGATTTGGTAACTGGTCTAGTGCTGACTCCAGCTTCCTTCTAATGCAGCACTGAGGCTTTAAGTAATTAGGTTCATGCCGCCCTTGTGGGAGATCTGGGTTGTGCTCCCGGCCTCTGGCTTTGGGCTGGATTGCGCTCCTGGCTCACAATTTTGGCCACTGCAAGAATTTGAAAAAGAAACTTATCAGTGGGAGGTAGCTCTTTTTTCTCTTCATGTGTGTCCTTCCTTCTTTCAAATACATAAACAAAACTTTATATGAGGGGCTGGTCTTGTGGCTCAATAGGTAATCCTTTACGTGCAAGTGCCTGGCTGCTCCATTTCCAATGCAATTTTCTGCTATTGCTCTGGGAAAGCAGCAGCAGATGGCCCAAGTCCTTGGGACCTGTATCCCCATGAAGCCAGGAGGCTCCTGGCTTCAGATCTGTTCAGCACTAGCTATTGAGAGACCATTTGGGGAGTGAGCCAGCAAATTGAAAATTTTTTTCTCTGTCTCTTTTAACTGTAAATCTGCTTTTCCAGTAAAAATTTTAAAATCTTTAAAAAGATTTACATGAGATCTTGTTCTCAAAGGAATTAGCATGGAATATTGTAATCCATCAATCAGGCAAGTAGAACAGTCTTCAGTTCAAACTGCCACATAGCTATAAAACTTGGATTTACTATGACTACTGTCATCATCATCACTTAAACCATACTTATTATTAGATAACATGCTTGAATAAGTCATAACAAACTTCCCAGGTGCAGGCATGCCACCAACGTTAAAGCTGGAATATCCTTTTCCTCAGTATGAAAAAAGTTCCTGGTAAATGCAATATAAATGTTCATTTTGGTAACAAGAATTTTGAAATGCATGTGTACTTTTTATAATATCTGTTTTTTCATTTTTAAAAGTATCTTCATATATGAATTAGGTGCTAATTGAATAGTTAAATAACCTAACCACACTGAATGTAGCAAGTAGTAAAACAACAACAATAAGAAAGATTAAAGGAGTGAAAGTGTGCCTGTTGGCCTGGTGTGGCAAAGATGCTGAGATCTTGGCAGGCAGGATTACAGTGGCTGGGGTTGGGACAAGCTGAATTCAGGAGCCTCGAACTCCATCTGGATCTCTTCTGTGGGTAGCATGGGCCCAAGCACTTGGTTATTTTCTGCTGCTTCCCCAGACTAACTTAGCATGGAGCTGCATCAGAAGTGGGATAGCCAGAATTAGTCAAATGCCAGAACCACCTGGAGAGTGCATTATCTGGGAGTGGGTGTGGCATAAAAGGGAAATAGTGGGCACCTCCCTCGGGGTTGCCACTCTCACTGGACAGCACGAAAACCAGGACAGGGGCAAGGGTGGCTAGACCGAAAGGCACCTGCCAGTAGGTGTATGGGCTGGATAGTAGGTTGGTTGGGTTGAAGCAGGCTTCAATGCTCATTGACATGTGCGAGAGCTAAGTGGGATGTGGAACAGACTGGACAAGCCTGCAGTACATCCTGGCAAATATGGGAACCAGGGTAGCGGGCAGAACTGGAACCAGGGTAGGGGGCAAAAATTGTTGGCCTAGGATAACATATCCAGCAAAGCTTTCTTTTGTCTTTGAAAAGGAAATAAAATTCTTGCACAGTAAAGAAAAGAAAATTTGCCTCTTCCAAACCGGCCTTACAAATGATGCTTCAAGATGTTCTCTTGACAGAGAAGAGGAATAGCACCCACCAAAATCAAAGACAAATGGGAAGAACATCCCAGTAAAATCACAGCAGAAGACTAAACCAATGAACAACCCATTGCTAAAATGACAGGACCAAAGTACCATCCATTCATATTAATCCTGATTGTAAATGGCTTAAGCTCAATCAGACATCATAGATTAGTAGACTGTATTAAAAAACAAAACCCATCTGTTTATTGTCTAGAAGAGAGACACTTCACCAACAAAAATCAGCAGAAACTATGTTGCATGGGTTTTGTTGTTTCCTGTTGGTTTCATCTCTTCAAAACACTTTCTTCTGATTAAATCATGCAGTGGCATCATTTTCTTCAAGAAGGTTCTTAGCTTCAGCTACATGTTAGTCATTAAACAGCATGTTATTTAACTTCTTGGTGTTGTTAATTTATTTTTTCTCCCTGATGTTTTGTTTTGTGGCTTTTCAGTTGAGGAGATGTATAGGAGCTGTGTAATGGAGACTGTCATATCTAGTAACGTGTCATTTAACTTCATGGCATTATAAATTTCTGTTTTTCTTTCTATTGTTGATTTTGTATTATGAGTTTTCATTTGAGGGGATGTACTGTTGCTGTGAAATGGAGACTAACATATTCAAATGTGAGGATACAATGCATTATGCATCTCTACTTGCAGACAAAGATGTACTTCCAATGGAACTGTTCACTATATCTTGACAATAGGATGCTGGACTCTCTGCCATTATCCATGCCTGCAATGATGACTGAGTGTGAAGAACTATATTTTAGTAATGATATAGAGGTACTATGTGGGGGGAGGTAATTGGGGAGGGGATAAGGGAAATACCAGAAACCTATGGAACTGTGTTACAAAATGATAATAATAATAAAATGTGAAAAAAAAATTTTAAACTGCAAAAAAAGAAAAGTAAAAGAAAAGAGCCAGGAGCTCCGTTCAGGCTTCTATTGTGAGTGGTAGAGAACTTGGACAATCTCGTGTCATTTTCTCAGGTGCATTGGCAGAATGTTGGATCGGAAGACAGCAGTAAGGATTTGAACCAGGACTCTGGTACAGGATGCTTGCCTTGCAAGTGACAGCTTCGTTTGCTCTGCCAAAATGTTGATCCGTAATGTATTTGATAATTTTTTTTTCTATAACATGACTTAAATATTTTCTACTTGTGATTGTTCTTTGAGAATCTTTAAAATAGTTAAACCAAATATTAACATTATTTAAACTTTTTTTTCTAAGATTCATTTACTTCTACTGGAAAGTCAGATTTACAAAAAGGGGGAGAGACAGGAAGATCCTCCAGCTGCTGTTTCACTCCCAATGTGGCCACAATGGCTGGAGCTACACCAGTCCAAAGCCAGGAGCACGGAGCCTCCTACGGGTCTCCCACACAGGTGCAGGATCCCAAGGCTTTTGGGCCATCCTCGACTGCCCACCCCCCACAGGCCACAAGCAGGGAGCTGGATAGGAAGTGGGGCCACTGGGACATGAACCAGTACCCCATGGGATCCCAATGTGCAAGGCAAGTGCCCTCATCATTAGGCTACCGTGCCAGGCCCTATTTTTAATTTTTTTTTTTAAAGTAAGTGTGAGTGAACAAAGGTAAGAGAGACAGCGCATGTTCCTGCTTAATATTTCGTTCTCCAAGTGTCTGAAATGACCAGAGTTGTGTTAGGCCAAAGTTGGGACCTGGGGACTCATTCCAGGTCTCCTAAAGGAGGACAGGATCCCAAGTACGTGAATCATCACCACTGCGTACTGGGGTCTACACTGACAGGAAACTGAAGTCAGAAACAGGAGTTGAAAGTCAAATCCAAACCACATTGTGTGGGATGCAGAAGTCTTAACCACCAGGTTAAACACCTGCTTTCAACATTAATAATATTTTGATAACATAATTATATGGAATGATATTAGAATGTCTAATTCTCCTTTTGACTCCCAGCCCTGATCCCCAGGCATATGCTCAGTACTTTGGACACCTGTTGTTTTATCCCTTGTCTGTGTATCTAGAGATAGTCTGTGCATAATCAAATAGATTGCCTATACATATTCAAACACATTTCCAAATACTCATCATTTTCAAGGCATATAGTTTTGAAATTTGATTTTATTTAAGAAACAATTTTATAGATTTCATTATATAATTCTCTGAAAACTTTTCCTCTTTGTTTCATGGTCATAGAGTTTTACTCCAAGTATTTATACTGTAATTTATTTCACCCATCTCTGGAGACATTTGGATCATTCTCAACAGTTTGCTAGTAGGAAAATTCTAATTATTAACCTGTACAATCACTCTCATTTTCAAATAAGGATAAATAAACCTTCAAGAAAATTGTTATTTACTTATTTATATTTGAAAGAGTGTGTCTCTGTGAGAGAGAGAGAAGCAGAGAGAGACCTTTCATTTGCTGGCTCATGTTCTTAAAATGCCTACAACATCCAGAACTAGGCTAAAACGAAGCCAGGACCTTCGGGACCTTCATGTGGGTCTTCCACATGGGTAACAGGAAGCCAAGCAGGCGCGTCATTGCCAGCCGCGTCCCAGGGTCTGCACTGGTAGAAAGGCGGATCAGACGCAGAGGCAAGACTTGGATCCTGGCACCCTGATATGGGACGCAGGAGTTCCGAACAGCAGCCGAGCCTGCTACAGCGCTGCCTCCACAATTATGGCTCCATTTCCTATATTTAAATCTTTAGATCCTCTGAAATCTATTTTGGATGATGATGTGAGGAATGAATTGGGATTTATCCATCTCTTCCCAGTCCTAATTCACCTCCATGGGCACTCAGATGATTCATTGCTCGTTTTATGTCTGATGAATTCAGATGCTACTTATATAGTGAATTTTTTTATGCTCTTATGTTTTTGGATCTGTTTCTGGACTTCCTTTTCAGTTCTACTGAGCTATCCATGTGTTAGTAAAATAGGATTTCTTTTTTGATACAAAATATCTGCTAGGATAAGTTTTCTTCTCTCTTAAATTTCTGCCATTGTGCTTTCCTAAATTAATGGAAACTTATTTAGTTCAAATATATTTATTGGCACTTTTTCTAGATTTATATGTTACTGAAAAACTAGCTTGGAGGCAAATTAAACATTTTGAATTCCAGCATCTTCTCCCAAGAGCATGGTATGACACCACATTGGTTTATGCTTCCAATTCTGCTTCACACTACTAGCAAAAGTTTTCTTTGTATAGATCTTTCATCTCTGTTAGTAGGTTTTACCCATCATTGTGTCTTTGCTTAAAGAAAAGATTTATTTGTTTTTATTGGAAAGTCAGATATATAAAGGGGAGGAGAGACAGAGAGGAAGATCTTCCGTCTGTTGATCCCTCTCCAAGCAGCCGCAAAGGCTGGAGTTGCACCAATCTGATGCCACAGCCTCATGTGGGTATCCCACACGGGTGCAGGGTCCCAAGGCTTTGGACCGTCCTCAGCTGCTTTCCCAGGCCATAAGCAGGGAGCTGGATGGTAAGTGGGGTCGCTGGGATTAGAACCGGCACCCATATGGGATCCTGGCATGTGCAAGGTGAGGACTTCAGCCACTAGGCGAAGGTGCTGGGCCCCATTATTGTGTCTTTTAAAAAGCAAGATTTACTTGCTTGAAGGGGAGAGTGACAGAGGCACTGAGAGAGAGAACTGCACTTGATAAAAGTAGAGAATGTGAAATGCACAGTTTAATTGAAAGAAACAGATAAATATAACCTTTTCCCTCCTTTCACTTTCGGTTTCTGTGTATCTTTGTTATTGAGAGGTGTCTCCTGTAGGCAGCAGAGATGGGTACTGTTTTTTTTTTTTTAATTCAGTTTACTAATCTCTAACATTTGGTTGATGAGTTTAAGCTGTTTACATTTACAATTAATATTGACAGGTAGTGATTTTGTTCTGTGATTTTAGTAATAGGTTTCTCCTTACTTGACTTAAGTTTCTTTTGTGGTTTTATTGAGACATTCTCCACATTTGTCTTTGGATTAATAGTTGTTATTTCTTTTCTCTGATTTTATCACATCTTTAAGCAACATTTGTAATGCTGGTCTGGTAAAGGCAACGTTTTTCAGCTTTTGCTTGCTCTGAAAGTATTTTATTTCGTTTTCAAATACAAAGGGAGCTTTTGCTGGGTAAGTTATTCTGGGATGTCAATTTATTTCCTTTTAGGATCTGGAGTATGTCACTCTATTCTCTTCTATTCTGTAGGGTTTCCTGTGAGAGGTCATCTGTGAGTCTGATTAGGATTCCTCTATAACTAATTGAATTTTCTCACACATGCATATTTAGGTATCATTTTTTTATGTTCACCAAAGAAAGCTTGATTATTATGTGTCATGGTGAGGATCGCTTCTGGCTGAATCTATGTGGGTTTTCTGTACTTCCTATATTTGGCTTCCCCCATTCTTTCTCCATGTTAGTATTTTATTGAATACATTTTGAATGCAGTTTCTCTTTCTGTGCCTTCAGGAATGTCCATAATCCTTGCTTTTGGGCTTTGGATGATGTCACTTTATTCTTGTATAGTTTTATTAGCCTTACTCACTTCTTACAGCTTTCTGCTTCAACATTTTCACATGAGGAGTCTTCCAGTTTTGAGATTCTTTCTTCTATCTCACTCATTCTATAGTTCAGATTTTCCATTGAATTTTAAAATTGCAATAGCATGGTCTTCATTTGTAATAATTCAGTTTGATTTTGTTTCAATGTTGCATATTCCTTAAATTTCTGAAACTCCTGTATTTGGTTCTAGTTACTTTTAAGCAGTTTCTTTTTTTTTTTTTTAAAGATTTATTTTTATTATTATTTTTTTTTATTGGAAAGGCGGATATACAGAGAGGAGAGACAGAGAGGAAGATCTTCCGTCCGATGATTCACTCCCCAAGTGAGCGCAACGGGCCGATACTATGCCGATCCGAAGCCAGGAGCCTCTTCCGGGTCTCCCACGCGGGTGCAGGTTCCCAAAGCTTTGGGCCGTCCTCGACTGCTTTCCCAGGCCACAGGCAGGGAGCTGGATGGGAAGTGGGGCTGCCGGGATTAGAACCAGCGCCCATATGGGATCCCGGGCGTGCAAGGCGAGGACCTTTAACCACTTGCGCCACCGCGCCGGGCCCCTACTTTTAAGCAGTTTCATAGTGATTTTTTTAAGGATTGCTTTATTTTTATTGGAAAGGTAGACTTACAGACAGGAGGAGAGACAGAATGGTCATTCATCTGCTGGTTCATTCATGAAGTGGTTGCAATGACTGGAACTGAGCCAATCTGTTGCCGGGAGCCAGGAGTTTCTCCCTGGTCTCCTGGATGGGTGAAGGATCCAATGGCTTTGTTCCACTCATGGTTTCAGCAGTACCCAGGAATGGGGAGATGCCAACTATGACTTTGTCAGGTCACAGGGCCCATCCTATGGCTTTTTCCCTTTTCTTCTTCTTCTTTTTTTTTTTTTTTTTTTTTCTTGTAGGAACCTGCCAGCCATCTGGGTACTCCAAAACCTATTTTGATTGGGTCTTGTGGGATACTTAGTTGGCATTATTTCCTGGTGAAACAAGTGCAATATGTTGAGCCTGAAGTTAGTTTTTCTGTTGCTTAATGCATGTGGAGCTCACCACTGTTTCCCCCGGGGCTTTGCCACAGAACTTAACATGGTGTCCAGTATGGCACTTGTGGGGGTCTGAGTTGTGAATTCCACCCTGTTCCCACACCTGTGTAACAGGGCTTGACCACTTTGCCTCTCCTCTTGCCTGGATTTAAAAATCAGTGGAACCTGCAATTCTAAGGCTGGATTTACCTCCACAGTTTCTGGTGATCTCTTCCCACATGAAGGCTAGAGGAGTTTTGATCTCCATGGGGTATCTTTTTGCTGTAGCTTTGCTCCACTGTCTACTGCTTTCTAATGTCCATGGGTTTCCAGGGGTCCTTCTGACATCAGCCTGCCCTCTCCTAGCCTTCTCTGTTTGTGTTAGCATTTCCTCACCCTATTCTGCCTTCTAGCTCTCCCTTACTTACCAAATGTTGACAGCAGCTCGGGCTGGGCCAGATCAAAGCTGAGAGTATGAAATTCTACCCAAGTCTTCCAGAAGGTGTCAGAGAGGCAGATACTTGAATTATCATCTGTTGTCCTCCCATGCACATTAGTCAGAAGCTGAATTCAAAGTAGAGATATGAGATGTTGGTTAATAAATTTAACATGTTGTGCCACGATACCCACCCCATATGACTTTTCCACTTCTGGAAACTCAGGTTGAGATATGAGCACAGCATGCATTTACATCAGGGCATTTCTGCCACATTCAGCAGTGTCATGTTTGGGTGGAGTTTAAATTAAAGTTTTATATATATTTCTGATTTCCTGTGATATTAATATACTACTTTGCTTAGTAGTATTAATCTTAAAAACAAAGATGCTTATAAAACATCAAAAGTTAAACTGTCTTTTGATGTGCACCTAATTTCAATCCTCAGAGTTAGCTGCTTTTTAGATCAGAATCTCACAATCTTGGCATGAATGGCATTAAGCCAGATGAGTCTTTGTCATAAGGGGCTTTCTTGTCCACTCTGGAATGCTGCCTATCTGTATTAACAGCAAGTCCCAAACTGTGGGAGTCCCAAACATCCTCAAACATTGCAAAATATACCTGGATGAAGGAACATGATCATCAACAGATAGGAATCATTAGTTTATATTTACTCCTTTGATGCTGTAAATAAATAAGTGCATAGAAGTAATTCATTATTCAGAAAGAGTAAATGGGGCCAAGCATGGTAGCCTAGTGGTAAAAGGCCTCACCTTGCATGTGCCAGGATTCCATGCAGATGTAGGGTCCCAAGGCTTTAGGCCAACTGTAGGGAGCTGGGTGGGAAGCAGGGCCTCGGGTATTAGAACCAGTGCCCATATGAGATCTCAGTGTGTGCAAGGTGAGGACTTTAGCCACTAGGCTACAGTGCCGGGCCCATGACTACATTATTTTTATATCACAGATGTTTTTTTTTACATTTTTCCTTATTTTTGACAATCTTTACATAGTTAATTATGGCACAAAAGTTCAAGGGCTACAGGAAAGAAAGTAAAACTATTGTTTCCACGTTTTTTCCCCTGTATCTAGGATAGAGGAGGAGATAAGGGGAGAAGCCCCACCCAGTCTCCCACCCATCCCAGGTCCCCAATGTGGGGCATGCTCCAAGGGTCTTGCTCAAGTGATTTTGATAGTTCAACAGTTCTGAGTTGCTGCCAATCTCACCATTCCAAGCACAAGGAAGTCTCTGCAGAATCCACTGGTTGACATAGTTCACCTTAGAGTCACCATTTGCCCACATTTTCACTGTCAACATATTGGCTGGGGTAGTTGATTGATTTGTTTTCTGCTGTGATGCCAGGTATCCTCTGCAGGTTCCAATGGACTGCCATATCCTCCATATGCACCTGGTTATGTTGTCCACTGTTCTGTCTGAGCCTCTGAGAAGGCTCAGCTCTGACACTTGTACTCCACGGCAGACCATGGAACCTGCACTTCTCCACATGGTTAGGGTTCTGAGTGGCAGTTTGATGGGGGAGATCCCAAAGGAAACTTTGTCTGAGGTGATCCCAGACCAGATTCTTGTGTGTGCATGCCAGTACAGAGCCTGGCATAGTCTGTCGCCCCAATCAGCTGATGGTTGCAATTGCTGTTTCCGTCCCTGTCTTCCACATGAACCAATGGGTGTTGCAGTCCAGCCTGATTCTGCCCATTACACACTTGACCCTCACATAAACCAGTGGGAGCTGCAGCCCAGTCAGAGCAACCCACAATAACCCCCACCAGGCTTGCCATCTGCCGTGGCTCCCATGTTTGCCAGTATGTATAGCAGACTAGTCTGTCCCACATCCCATTCAACTCTCCTACATGTCAGTGGGCATTGAAGCCTCCTTCAACCCAACCAGCTCTGCAATCCAGCCCACACACATGCTGTTGGTTGCCTTTCTGTCTGGCCACCCTGCCCCTGTCCTGATTTTTATGCTCTCCAGTGGCAGTGGTAACCCAAGAAGAAGGAGCCCACTATTTCCCTACTGGGCCCACTCCCACTCCATGATTATGCCCTCTCCAGGTGGTTCTGCCACTTAACTTGACAGATTAAGCCCCCAGTGCCAGCTTCTGCCAGCTGATGCTGTGGCTAAGCTCAAACAACCCTCACCCACTCTAATTTATGCTTGCACCAGTCACAACAGTCAGCACAATCTGGCACTTCCCTAATCTAGCTCATATGAGTCCCACAAGTGTTGTAGCCCTGCTTGGTCTGGTCTCTCCCCATCCCAACTCAGCTCTCCAGTGGGAGTGGTATTCCAGCAGGGGAGCCCACATTCCCCCTGCCAGCTCCTCCCCCCTCCCTCCCTGGTTCTTACATGTGCTGGTTGGGCACTGTGGCCACATCTGGTACGGGTCATCTCACCTTGGCATTCTGTAATGTGCACTGGTTTTTGTCGCGACCGAACCTGGCCCGACCCACACTCTGTTCCGGTGCTCAGATTTGCCAGCGGGTGATGTGAACTGGTTCAGCCTGGTCTGCGTCTGACACGTGCCAAATGTATGCCAGTGGATACCTTTCCATGGCCTTCACATAGGAATGTTCTATGGCCACTCATTGGGAGGCTAATCCTCCGAGAAAATCCATACTAGGTTTTAAACAAAAGTAAACCCTAGATAGGGGTGAATATTTGGGTAACAGTAGACACTGGTTGGCAAACTGACAACCATTATTGGAGTGCCTGGGGTTTGGTTCATGGATCTGTTCTGGATTGCCACTTCTTGTTAATACAAACCCTAGGAATCTAGGTGATGGGCCAGGTACTTCATTCCTTGCCACTTGGATACAGTTCCTCCTCTTGGCTTTGGCTTGGCACACTCCCAGCTACTGGAGGCATTTGGGGAGTAAGCTAGCACATGAGAAATTACTATCTGTTTGTCTCTTTATTTGTTTGTGAATCTTAAATAAACAAAATTGAAATTACAAAAAAACAGAAACAACAAAAGAAGCAATACTATTTTTTTTAAAAGATTTATTTTTATTATTTTTTTATTGGAAAGGCGGATATACAGAGAGGAGAGACAGAGAGGAAGATCTTCCGTCCGATGATTCACTCCCCAAGTGAGCGCAATGGGCCGATACTATGCCGATCCAAAGCCAGGAGCCTCTTCCGGGTCTCCCACGCGGGTGCAGGTTTGGGCTGTCCTCATCTGCTTTCCCAAGCCACAGGCAGGGAGCTGGAAGGGAAGCGGGGCTGCCGGGATTAGAACCGGCGCCCATATGGGATCCTGGGCGTGCAAGGCGAGGACCTTTAACCACTTGCGCCACCGCGCCGGGCCCGAAGCAATACTATTTGTAGCAGGTTTTAAATGAATATAGAGCTGAAACATTTAAAGACGCAGAGAATTATTTTCTGTACAGTGTTTTTCTACATCCCTACTCTGTTAACTTACTGTAAGGAAACACATCTTCAGGTAAGTTTGAAAGATGAATAATGCAGAAAAGGAAGATATGTCAGGCTGTTTTTTAAGATATTTGTTTTTATTTGAAAGGCAGATTTGTAGAGAGAAGGAAAGAGGGGGAAAGAGAGAGAGAGAAAGATATCTTCCACCTGCTGTTTCATTCCCAAAATGATTGCAGTGGCCAGAGCTGAGCTGATCTGAAGTCAGGAACTAAGAGCTTCTGGACATCTTGCATATAGGTACAGGGGTCCAAGGACTTGGGTCAATCTCTGCTGCTTTCTCAAGTGCATCAGTAGGAAGTTGGATGGGAAGTGAGCAACTGAGACATAAACTGGTACCCATATGGGATGCCAGCACCACAGGCAGAGGATTAGCTTACAGAGTCAGGGGGTGGCCCCATCAGGCTGCTTTTGTGTCTAGAATGTGTGGCCAACACAGGCCTTTCTGTCTGAGATTCCTGCCACTATCTGATTCTTGGTCTTTGTTTGGACTTGGTTGAAGTTATTACTTTCACTGAAAATGTAATGGTGTAGGTCATGCTGTTTTCCTTTGAAGAAGTCCCAACTGCTTTCCAAGGACTTTCTTAGGACTTAAAATCTGAATATTTATTAAAATAAGAAAAAAATTTTTAATAATGTCTCCTTTAGTCGATGGTCTCAGCTCATGTGTGGTGGGTCTAGGACACTTAAAAAATGTATTTATTGATTTAGAAAGTGAGAGCTGATTCACTCCCTAGATGACCTCAAAAGCTGGGTCTAGAATGGACTGAAGCCAGGAGCTTCATCTGGATCTCCTACATGGATGCACGGGCACGGGCACTTATGCCCACTTCTGCTGCTTTCCCAAATGCTTTAGCAGAGGGCTGAATGGGAAATGGAACAGGCAGGACTGATCCAGCAGCAACACAGGATGCTTGTACTGCAGGAACCACAGTACCTGCCCTCTAGGGAATTTTTGTTGTTAGACAAAAGTCAGATTGAACACGGATTTGAGAAAGGACTATGTTGCAAATAGACATTGTTTTCAAATGAAGAGAGCTGAGGTCAATTGAGTGTTTTGTATTATACAAGACAATTGGAGGGTCTGGTGTGGTGGCCTGATGGCTAAAGTCTTTGTCTTGAATGCATACACCAGGATCGCATATAGGTGCCAGTTCTAATTCTGGCAGCCTTGCTTTCCATCCAGCTCCCTGGCTGTGGCCTGAGAAGGCAGCCAAGGATGGCCCAAAGCCATGGGACCCTGCACCTGTGTGGTATACCTGGAAGAAATTCCTAGCTCCTGGCTTTGGATCAGCTCAGCTCCTGCCGTTGCAGTCACTTGGGGATTGAATCAGCAGACAGATCTTCCTCACTGTCTCCTCCTCTCTGTATATGTGCCCTTTCAATAAAGATAAATAAATCTTAAAAAAAAAAAAACTACAGTAGGGCCCAGCACCTTAGCCTATATCTGAGTTTCCAATTTAAAAAAAAAAAAAAACAGGGACAATGGAGCAACTTGCATGCCCTACTGCTCTCTCTACTCATGAACTGAATAAAAAGATGAAAGCAGGCTTAAAAAAACATTAATTGTAGAAGAGGCTGGTGGTAAAAGTTATGGTGTAGCTGAGTCCTTTCCAAGACAAATTATTTACTATTCAGAATTATGAGAGTGAAGGACAAATGGGAAGAGGAAGCAGCCTGTGGATGCACATTGGTTTATCCAGTGAGATCAGACAGAGATGAAGGCTCTTGCTCACTTCTCTAGACAAGCTGTTTCCATTTTCACCAAAGAGAAACAGTGTTAGAAGATGGACCTGCCTCACTTTTATTAAAAGTGTTGTCACCAGAGGGCACTAGAAAGTGTTTGTGAAAAGTTGACAAAGAGAAGGGCACAAAACTAGATATGAATCTTGGTAAAATCTATTAGGCAAATCACATATTCTATTTTTTCATCTATAAACTGAAAATTTTCAATTATCTCTAAATGGAAGTCTAATAGATTGTTATCTTTATAATAAAAACTGTGCTTGGGGCTGGTGCCGTGGCGAAGCAGCTGAAACTGCAACCTGCATACATGCATACACAGAAATCTTCAATCTGCTTCGTCCTTTCCCAAATGAGTTCAACCCCCAGGACTGGGTCTAAGCTGAAACGAGAAGCCGAGAACTCAGTCCAGGTCTCCCATGTGGGTATCAGGAATGTAAGGAATGCAATCATCTGCTGCCTCCTACCCCTGTGTCAGCAGGAAGCCGCAAGCTGGAGCAGTGCCAGGGTTTGAGCCTGATGTGGGATACAAATACGGAAATGTTAGCATCCTAGATGGTGTCCTAACTGCCACTCCAAAAGTTTGCTCCAAATGATTATTTTTTTTTTACTGAAGATTTGTGAGGTTTCAAAAGGGGTCACCCATGCCCAAAACTCAAAAGTTCTCCAGAAAAATCCCCTTGAACAATCTCTTTATTCCAGAAGTCTCTTCTCAGACTCTGGGCATCATTTCCTGCCCTGCCTCTAAGAAACTTTTAATTGTAATACTTCTTGTTTTATTTTCTAGTGTAGCTTCTTTCTTCTCATAAAAAACAAGAACAAAGATAGCCATCCTCCTGTGAAAGTTCGGAGCCATCTGAAGCTGAAACTGGCCAAAGCAACATCTCAATATAGTTGGACTCCCAGTGTATCTTTCTAATGCAATTTTTTTCTTCTTTTTTGCAATTATTTTATTTTGATAATGTTTACATAATTGATCATGGCACAAAGGGTCAAGAGCTATAGGAAAGAGAGTAAGACTATTGTTTCCATATTATTATTTATTTTCTGTATCTAGTGTAAGGGGAGGAGATAAGGGGAGAAGCCCCACCCAGTCTCCCACCCATCCCAGGTTCCAAATGTGGGGCATGCTCCGAGGGTCTTGCTCAAGTGATTTTGATAGTTCAACAGTTCTGAGTTGCTGCCAATCTCACCATTCCAAGCACAAGGAAGTCTCTGCAGAATCCACTGGTTGACATAGTTCACCTTAGAGTTACCATTTGCCCACATTTTCACTGTCAACACTTGGCTGGGGTAGTTGATTGATTTGTTTTGTCCTCTGTTGTGGTACCAGGCATCCTCTGCAGGTTCCATTGGACTGCCATATCCTCCATGTGCTCCTGGTTATGTTGTCCACTGTTCTGTCTGAGCCTCTGAGAAAGCTCAGCTCTGACACTTGTACTCCACGGCAGACCATGAAACCTGCACTTCTCCACATGGTTAGGGTTCTGAGTCTGGCAATTCGATGGGGGAGATCTCAAAGGAAACTTTCCCTGAGATGATCACAAACCAGATTCTTGTGTGTGCATGCCAGTATAGGGTCTGGCATAGTCTGTCACCCCAATCAGCTGGTGGTTGCAATTGCTGTTTCCATCCCTGTCTTCCACATGAACCAATGGGTGTTGCAGTCCAGCCTGATTCTGCCCATTACACACTTGACCCTCACATAATCCAGTCTTGTTGGAGCAGCCCAGTCAGAGCAACCCACAATAACCCCCACCAGGCTTGCCCTCTGCTGTGGCTCCCCCAGTATGTATAGCAGACTAGTCCAGTCTGTCCCACATCCCATTCAACTCTTCTACATGTAAATGGGCGTTGAAGCCTCCTTCAACCCAACCAGCTCTGCAATCCAGCCCACACACATGCTGTTGGTTGCCTTTCTGTCCAGCCACGTATACCCACGATGTTTTTCATGCCTTGGTTTTCATGCTCTCCAGTGGCAGTGGTAACCCAAGAAGGAGGAGCCCGCTATTTCCTTACTGGGCCCACTCCCACTCCCAGTTCATATAGTCTCCAGGTGATTCTGCCATTTAATTTGACAGAATTAGCCCCCCAGTGCTAGCATCTGCCAGCTCGTGCTGAGGCAAAGCCAAGAAATCCTCATCCATTCTGATTTATGCCTGTACCAGTAGGGAGTCAACCAAGCCTGTCTTTTCCCTAATCTAGCTCATATGTTTACCACAGGTGTTGTAGCCCTGCATGGTCTGGTCTCTCCCCATCCCAACTCAGCTCTCCAGTGGGAGTGGTGTTCCAGCTGAGGAGCCCTCCACATTTCCCCTACCAGCTTTGTCCCCTCCCTCCATGGTTCCTACTTGTGTTGGCTGAGTGCTGCAGCCCAGTCTGGCATGGCTCCCTCGCCTCGGCATTTACCAGTGGGTGCTATAGCCTGGCCTGTCCTGGCCCTCCCCGAATTCCAACTCAGGCTGGTGAGGGATACAACCTAGCCCAGCCCATTAGGTGCCCAATCCCAGCTGTAATGTGTACTGGTATGTGTGAGATGAAACCTGGCCCGACCTGCACTCTATTTTGGTGCTCAGATTTGACAGGTGATGTGGATTTGTTCAGCATGGTCTGCCCCTGACCAATGCTGAATGTATGCCTGTGGGTACCATTCCCTGGTCTAGTCTGGGCTGCTCCCTATCGTGATTCTTGCGTTCAACTGCAGGGACTGTGTCCTGCTAGAGGAGTTTCCCAAGCTCCTCTAAGAACCTCTCCTAATTCCAGATCTCTTGCATACCAATAGGTCTATGGGCCAGCCCTACTTAGTCCACCTCCTGTCCTGGCAGGAACAGTGGCTTTCCCTGTCCAGCCTTCAAACAATTCTGATTCTTATTCTGGATGGTTCAGCCCAGCCAAGGCTTGTCCATACCCACATATGGTTCACACATGGCTCAGTAGGAGCAGAGTCCTAGCCTAGTCCGTCCTACATCTGTCTTAGTTCTCCTGAGCACCAGATGATGCTGGAGTCTAGCCCAGCTTGGTGCGTCCAGTTCCAGTCCACCCTTGTGCCAAGGGGTACTGCAGCCATATCTAGACCAGAACTCAGCCCCCACTCTGGCCTCTGCTCTCACCAATGGGAACCCAACCCTGCCAGGGTGTCCTCTTAGCTCCCCAACCAGGCCTGTTCCTAGCCATTGTATGAGCTGGTAAACACTGCAGCCCAGCCCACCCCACTTCCTGTTTCAGGATGCATATTTGGGTGCTACTGCCTTGACCTGTCCAGACTGTTGTTGGTTCCTTTTCCCATGAGTGATGGCAGGTTCCATGGTCACACCTAGCTCAGTCCATCACCACCCCAATTCTTGAGCCAACCAACAGGACTTGTGTTTCCACAGGGTTTGGCCCACACATGCCCCACAAAATCCACTCCTGGATCTGGTTCTCTCATGTTGGTTAGTGTCATTGCCATGCCTAAATGTGACCCGTTTCCTGATCCCACATTCGGTCAGTTACTAGGATCTAGCCTTGTTAGACAAGCCCCAGCCTTAGCTTTTGCATGAGCTACTGTGTGTGGTGGTCAGCACTGTTCGGTGATAACAAGTTCTACACAGGGCTCACAAGTGGGCTTGTGTATCAGTCTGTCCCATATAGATCATCTGGTCTCCCTCCTTAAAACCACCAGGTCTCAGTACCCTCATTTACCTTCAAGGACAAGTTACCCTGTTGTTGGAAGTTCCTCAGGATTGATTGCTCACCCACACGCACAGTGGTCTAAACATGAACTTACCTAGGCAGCAATTTAACATTCCCAAGATCCCAGAGCTAGCCACCAGGCAGCAGCCACCACATAGTCATGGTGGCTGGAATCTGGGCCCCAACCATGGAATCTGAACCGACCTGGGTGTCCCCAACAGTCTGTGGCTGCTGGAGGTTCTGTCTAACGCAATTTTCTTTGCAGCTACTCAGAAACACTGTTATGTAAATTAGCCTGCTCATACTAGTACATGAAGGAAGAGGGTCATTGTTCTTTCCCTATGGATTAGTGGATAAGAGGGTGAAATTACTGAGATCACCTACTGTGGAGAGCATACAATTTTCAAGTTCATGGAATATTTTCAAAGACTGTGTTTGTGTTTTTCAGATAAGCTAGTATAGTTTCATTTAAAACTTAATGCTCACTTTGACTATATAGAATAAAAACTACAAAATTTCTGTTTTTCACTTTGCAGTTTACAAACTTACAAAATAGAAGTTGTGTTAATCAGGAGCCAGCAACTTGAATCATGTATCCCATGGGGGCAGCAGGAATGCAGGTTCTTGAGCCATCACCTGTTTTTGTTTGTTTGTTGTTTTTTTAAGATTTATTTATTTATGTATTTTATTGGAAAGACAGATATACAGAGAGGAGAGACAGAGAGGAAGAGCTTCCATCCGATGGATCACTCCCCAAGCAGCTGCAATGGCTGGAGCTGAGCCAATCCGAAGCCAAGAGTCAGGAGCTCTTCCAGGTCTCCCATATGGCTGCTTTGGGCCGTCCTTGACTGCTTTCCCAGGTCACAAGCTGGATGGGAAGAGGGGCCATTGGGATTAGAGCTGGTGCCCATATGGGATCCTGGCGCGTGCCAGGTTAGGACTCTAACCACTAAGCTATGGTGCCGGGCTCGAGCCATCACCTGTTGTACAGACTGGATTGGAAGCAAAGGTGGTAGTCAACCCAAAGCAATGGGTTAACTTGTTGTACCATAACACCTACTTAACAAATTAAAATTAATCATTTAAAATAGATAAATGGGGCCTGGCGGCATGGCCTAGCGGCTAAAGGCCTCCCCTTGAACATGCCCAGGATCCCATATGGGTGCTGGTTCTAATCCCGGCAGCTCCACTTCCCATCCAGCTCCCTGCTTGTGGCCTGGGAAAGCAGTCAAGGAAGGCCCAAAGCCTTGGGACCCTGCATCCACATGGGAGACCTGGAGGAAGTTCCTGGATCCTGGCTTCGGCATAGCATCAGCCATTGAGCTCACTTGGGGAGTGAATCATCAGACAGAAGATCTTCCTCTCTGTCTCTCCTCCTCTCTGTATATTTACTTTCCAATAAATAAATAAATAAATCTTTAAAAATAAATAAATAAAATAAATAACTGTCCAACAAATTAAATGATACGTTACTTATATTTAATTTAATTAAAATATAAAATATAAATAACTCATTTCTGGCTCAGAGAACTGCAACAACATGGCATTCTACAGGTTCCACTCAAGACAGATATGGGTAGCCCTTAGACCTGATGGTCAGCAGATCAAGAACTCTAGTAGTGACACATCATGTGCCATTTTGTATGGTGTGGCAAAGGCTTTGAGACTGCAGAGACAACAATCATCTAGCTAATTCCCACAAGAATTAGGTTGAACCTGTCATTGATACTGTCTCAACCCAGATGTTTTGAAGAATGGAACTTGCATTATCTTTAACATATTGTTTACCCAATACTATGTCAATTAATTCCATAATGTTGTATATTGATACTGAGGTTTTGTTGGGGATTTTATATGACCGGATCTTTACTCTGTTAGCCCTACCTTCAGACCAGAGAAGGTCTCCCCAAGAGGCCACTGAACTTATCTGGACAATAAGACGCTGAACTTTATGCTAGGCATGTGTTTGCAAGGAATGAATCCCAACTGAACTTGAACTATGGTTATGCAACAAGGTGGAGGAATCCACCATGGGGGGAAGGGTATGGGAGGGGTGGGGGGAGTCCCCAGCGCCTATAAAACTGTACCACATAATACAATGTAAACAACAATAAAAAAAAAAAAAAGAATTAGGGCTCAGCCCCATTGAAATTGGGAGCCAGGAATTCAGTCCAGATTTCTCATATGAGTAGCAGGGATCTCATTACCTGAGTAACCACCTGCCACCTTACAGAGTAATTGTCAGTAAGGAGCTGAGCTTATCAGAGGAACAGCAACTGGAACCCAGACACTGTGATATGGAATGGTTGCTTCTTGAGCTTACTCCATTGCCCAAATCATGCACATCTGTAAACATAAATATATAGCATACAGCCTGCATAATAAATAAATAAGTGAAATAAATCTAATTTTGCTACCAGCACACTGTATAGAATGAAGTGCTTTTACTCTTGAAGTGTAGACCCCTTTCAGGAAGTGTTCCTCTATGTAAAACTTGCCCACTGGAGGATCCTGAGGGAATTTATAGTTAAGTACAATTCTATTACTTTCTACTACTTCGCAGTAAGTCATCACACACTCAGTGACGTTAGAAGGAAACAAACATCATATTCCACAGCTTCTCAGAGTCAAGAATGGGAGCATGCCTCAGCTAAATCCTATGTCCAAAGTCTTACACAGCTGCCATCAGTGCGCAGTTTCAGGGTCTCTTCCTGGCTCACTTGTTGGCAGAATTGAGTCCTTCATGATTGTGTCCTGAGGTCACCACTGTCTTGCTGCTCATGTGCCTGACAGTCTCTCGGCCCTTTAAGGCTGCTAGCAGTGCCATTTTCACACAGATGAAAGTCAGGATGTTTCTGGGATATTTTTAAGGAGAGTTACTACATACAGAAATAACAGTTGTCAGAGTATCAATCTTTGAGTAAGTTTTCTGTGTTTCAGTTACCTGTCGGGTCATGAAGAAAGGACTTGGTAGACAGGTGGTTGTAAAGGCAGTAGCTTGGATTGCAGGAAAACAGCTCTGTGTTCAGAGAAAGTATAGCTTTCATAATGGACAGTAGGCATGCTGTCTGCTGTTTCAAGAGAAGACACAATTTCCATCTTTCAAAGATTGCTGGATTAATGTTGCTAGAAAGAGAGTTAAAAACAAAGAAAAGTCAGTGCACTGATTCAGAGGACATAAAAAACTACCTCTCAGTAACCATTGTACAATTTTCAAGGTCAGGAACTAACATTGAGTTGATATTTTATTTGATTTGCAAATCTTATCAAGTGTCATGTTGTTCTTCTAATGACTTTGAACTGCTGGAAGAATCTATGTTACATGTTTCTTCATCTCCTTTAATCTGGGACACTTGGTCATTCTTATTCTTTCATGTACTGCTTTTTTTTGTAGAAAGTTGCATAATTTTGATTTGTCTAATAATTTCTTATTATTAAATTCAGGCTAAGCCCTTAAATTTGCTATTAATGTTCACTCAAATCTTTTGGTCAAGGAGATAGCTTTCAGATTTTCTCTTCTTTAAGCATAACTTATTCCTTTTATACTTGAATCATTTCTGGAGTGATCTTGATGTACACAGATCTTTGTGCTTTTCATCATAATTTTGACCATGAATTATTATCCATTGACAATTCTTAGCTGAAACAATTACTGATATTTGCCAAGTGATGGTTTCCTATTTCTATTTTCCTTTAATATGTATTATGTAGAGTTCTTTTGTAAAAAAACAGCTTTTCTTCTTCCTCACTTATATATTAGCTTAATTTTTTTCTATCAGCACAGATTCATGGATAATATTCCATTTGTTTGAATGACAGAATGGGAGAGAGAGAGACATTGAGAGACAGAGAGCAAGAGAGTGCTCCTGTCCATTGGTTCAATACCCAACACCCTGGATTGCCAGAGCTGAGTTGAAGTCAGAAAGCAGAAACCCTGTCTGCTTCAAGGAAGCAGACTACAAGTAACTGCACTGCGATCCATTGGCTTTCAGAACCTGCTTTTCTGGAAGCTGGAATATGAACCTGAAACTGGGACCCACAAGCAGGCATTCTAGTGTGGAATGCTGGTTGTTCAGCTGGTAGGATAAACATCTGGTCCTGTATAATTATTTTATTTTATTTTATTTTGGTCTTCTGTATATTTATTTCTTGTCTTAAATTTTATTATTATTATTATATTATGATACTGTTCCATAGGCCTTAGGATTTTCTTTTCTCCCTCCTCAAGTTCCTTTCCTCCCCATCCACCTGCTGAGTTCCACCATATTATTATTATAGTATAGTTCTTCATAAACAGTCATATGTCTATTATTGCTAGCATGGACAATGGCAAAGAGAGCATCCTATTCTTAAGATACAGTTAACAGTTTCATTGGGAGTCCATCATTGGTCTGGAAGTAGAGATGCATACTGCATTGCATCCTCACCTGGATATGATAGTCTCCATTTATATCCCCTTAAATGAAAAGTCACAAAATAAAATCAGCAACAGGAAGAAAAAAGAAATTAACAATGCCATGAAGTTAAATAACATGCTAATGAATGACTAATAAGTCGCTGAAGAAATGAAAAAGAAAATCAAGAACCTTCTTGAAGAAAATGATGTTACTGTATGATCTATGAGTTGTGAAGAATTTAATGAGAGTTTTGAGAACATGAAACTAAAAAAAAAAAAAAAGGAAATCAAAATCCATGAGATATATCTTCCATTGATCTTTGTTGGTGAAATGTGTCTCCTGTAGGCAACCAATAAATGGGTTTTGTTTTTTCTCTGATCCAGTCTACTAATCTATGACATTATATTAATGAGTTTAAGCAATTTACATTCAGGGTTAATATGAATGGAAGGTAATTTTGTTCTATCATTTTGGCAATGGGTTGTTCATTGAGTTAGCCTCCTGTTGTTATTTTACTGGGATGTTCTTCGCATTTGCCTTTGCTTTTGGTGGGCACTATTCTTCTCTGTCAAGAGAACATCTTGAAATATTCCTTGCAGGGCAGGTTTGGAAGAGGCATATTTTATCTCATTTTCAAAGAAAAAGGGAAACTGGTACCATGTCCTGGGCCAACAATCTTTTGCTTTTAGAACCTGGGATATGTCACTGCATTCTCTTCTGGCCTTTAGAGTTTCCTGTGAGAGGTCTCCTGGAAGTTTAATTGACATTTCTTTACATGTCGATTGATTTTTTTTCACGTGCACATTTAAGGATCTTTTCCTTATGTTCGATTGAAGGAGCTTGATGAACATGTGTCGTGGAGAAGATCACTTTTGGTCAAGCCTTTTGGGAGTTCTGTGTCCTTCCTGGATCTTGTTTCTCAATTCTTTCTCCAGATTAGGGAAATTTTCCCTCATTATTTCATTAAATACAGTTCATTAAACCCAGCTTCTCTTTCTGCACCTTCTGGGACTCCCATAACTCTTTATTTTCAGCCTTTTAATAGTGTCTTTCAATTCTTGAATACTTTTTCAATTTGATCCAGCTTTATTTGCTTCCAGCTTTTTGTCTGTTTACCCTGGTGACAGGAAATGTTTTCAAATTCTGAGATTCTTTTTCCTGCTTCATTCATTCTAGTTTGGAGACTCTCCACTGAACTTTTAATCTGCTCCACTGTGTTCTTAATTTCTGATATATCAGCTTTCATTTGATTCATTTCCTGTGTGACGTGTTCCTTAAATTTCTTGAACTCCTGTATTACATGTCTCTCATTATTGATAAGAAGTTTTAAAATAAGTGTTTTGAATTTTGTATCCCCCATTTGCTCGATGTCTTCCTCGGTTAACTCTGAGGCTGGCAAAAGGTTTTGTTCCTTTACTGGAGAGTCTTCAGTGATACTCGTTTTGCCTATGTCTCTTCTTTTGCTCTTGGTCATTGTACTTCTGGATATCAGATTCTTCTCCTTGGGGCAGGTTTCTAACCTGTGTCACCCACGGGTCTACAGTTCGATTTTATTTGTTGCAGTTGATACACGGGTCTTTGTTTGCAGTCAGTTGTGCCACTCCCTCCAGCAAGTTCCAGGTCTGGGTTCTTATGTTAGACATCCACCATGATCTCTGTAGCCCCAGCTCCTGGCTTACCACTCTTTACCTCCTGTAATACCATGCTGAGGCTGCACTGTTTTCTGTACAACCTTTCTCCCACTTCCAGTTGGAGCAGTTCCCAGGATTAGGGAGACCCCAGGTGTCCTATGTAATTAGATTGTTGATGGTGCTGATCTTGCTGGAACCTGTTGGTTGTTAGGTCTGAGGGCCACATGAACATATTTTGACCTTTACAATACTACAGTCAGTATTTTTTTCTCTGTGTGATCAGTAAAATGCACTGAGCTCAGCGAGCTGTTGCCGAGCTCAGCGTATCTGCAACTCATTGTTGTCTCTGCAGTCTCAAAGCCTTTGCCACACCATACAAAATGGCACATGATGTGTCACTACTAGAGTTCTTGATCTGCTGACCATCAGGTCTAAGGGCTACCCATATCTGTCTTGAGTGGAACCTGTAGAATGCCATGTTGTTGCAGTTCTCTGAGCCAGAAATGAGTTAGCTCTCAGCTCAGTTCAAGTTCAGTAATGTTCGTAGCCTTTGCCTCCCTAAACAAAATTGCGTCAGCTCTAGGGTGTGGACTGAACTGTGAAATACACTCTGCATCCACACTGCCCATTTGAGACATGCTGCTCTGTCTCTGCTTCTATTCACATCAAACAAACAAACAGGATGGGCAGATCTTTGGGTTCACTTCTTGAGCTCCTGGTAAATGCACCTTCCCACCTTGTTGCTGGAGGAGTTCCAGCTGCCAGTGCAGTTCAGATCACTGTTCACTGAATGTCACTGGGGTATCAATCATTGTATCACCACACTGCTGCGTCTGCTGCTTTCCTGTGTCTGTAGTCTCCAGGCGTCCCTCTGCTGTTGTTCCATCCTTTCCTATTTCCTGGAATGTGTCCTCTCTGCTTCACATTGCCTAATGTTTCTCTATCTGTTGACTTGTGTTCTTACCCTATTCTGCTATCTTGGTTCTCCTCTTATTCCTTGTTTTTATATTTATTTCTTAATGCTTCTTCTGAAATAACTTTTCATATCCCACAAATCTAGTTAAACTTATCATAGACCAGTACACCACATCCTGTTTCTGAGGATTCGGGGGTCCTCAAGAGGGCTCCTGCAGGGGAGAAAATTCATAGGCAGCAATGATTGAGCCACCTCGGCCTCTCTCTGGACCAGAACCAGGAACGTGTCTATGGTGGCACTTGAAAAGAATGTCCCATGTGGTTCTACATTGTTTCTACTTTATAACCCATTACTGTCATTCTGTTACTCAGATTGTTCCAGTTTAGCCTTGGTAGTCCTTTCAACAATCTCCTATCATTTTTCTTTGTGAGTGATTCCTTATTCTTTGTCTGAGGTGTCATTGCTTCTGGGTCATTTTTGCAGAAAAATCTAGAATTCTATGAGGGTACTTCAAATAGTTCTTTGAAAACACAATTAAAATTGCTTATTTTGTTGCAAAATTGTGAAGTTCATACAAAAAGTTCACAGAATGAAGCATATTATGAAAAAATCTAAGCATGAATTCAAACATTTTTATACTGAAATAATCTGTTTATTTATTTTTCAAAATTCATGAAGCTTTTGAAGTACCCTCACGTGCATGTACATACATCCTCATATACTCATGCATATCCCTGGTATCTATATATCGAAAACCAATTCCATTGCAACTCCACAGTGGTTATTGTAGATTTTCCCCTTTTCTTATTTTCCACAGATATTAACCTTACACATATCATGGGTCTATGCAAAATTCCCTCCCTCAACCCATAGATCCCATAGATCTGATATCTTTCCCTATATCAATGCTGTTGTTTTTCAGAGTGCTATATAATTAGAGTAAGAGTTTGTAGATTTGGCTTCTGTCAGTTAACATAAAGATGTGGTACTTTTATATGACAAATACACACATTAGTGCTTTGTCCTTTTTTGTTGGTGATTAGCACTTTTTTTGTTAGGGCACATTGTAATCCATTTACCAATTTTAACATGGGTGGGGTTTTGATATTGCTGAGTTTTGGCTATTATGAATAAGGCTTTTATAAAAATTGTCAAAAAGTATGCTATTGTTAAAAAAGAAGTAAGGAAGGGGCCCAGCACGGTAGACTAATGGCTAAAGTCCTCGCTTTGAACACTCAGGGATCCCATATGGGTGCCGGTTCTAATCCAGGCAGCCCTGCTTCCCATCCAGCTCCCTGATTGTGGCCTGGGAAGGCAGTCAAGGATGGCCCAAAGCCTTGGGACCCTGCACCTGTGTGGGAGACCTGGAAGAAGCTCCTGGCTTGGAATTGGCACAGTACTAGCCCAGCCATTGTGGTCACTTATGGAGTGAATGATGGGACAGAAGATCTTCCTCTCTGTCTCTCCTGCTCTCTGCTCACTTTGTAATAGAATAAATAAATTTAAAAAAAAAATAAGAAGTAAAAAAGAAGTAAGAAACAGAAGAAAAGAAATAAGGAAGGAACAGAGTGGGTAGGAGGTGAGGGAAGGAGTTGGGTTAGTGGAAAGTATTAATAACTTCCTAAATCTGTCTTGTGACATATGCAAAATTTTTCTACTTTTATATAAATAAACATATTTTTAGAATTTCATATAGGTCTTTGTGTGGATACATTTTTATTTGCCTTGGATACTTCTGAATTCTTGATCATGTAGTATGTTTAAATTTATAAGCACTACTAGTTTTCCAAATTTCAAATTTTAAAGGGTTGTATTATTTTACATTCATTCCTGCCAACAATGTTTGATATTTCCAATTGTTTCACATTTTTTAAAGATGCATTTTTTAAATAGGAAAGGCAGATTTACAGAGAGAAGAATATACAGAAAGAAAGAGCTTACATCTGCTGGTTCATTCCTCAAGCAACTTCAACAGCTGGAACTGAGTCAATCCAAATCAGAAATCAGAAGCTTTTTCCGGGTCTCCCAGGTTGTTGCAGGTTCCCAAGACTTTAGGCCATCCTCTACTGCTTTCTCAGGCCATAAGCAGGGAGCTGGATTGGAAGTAGAGCAACCATGACACAAACTGGCATTCATATGGGATTCCAGCACACGCAGAGCAAGGATGTAGTCATTGAACCATTGCACTGGATTTGAGAGAGGAAATTTAGTCAAATTATGATGCTTAGAGGTGAGGTCTGCAGCAAGTCATTACATTGGGTTAGATCGGTAAGGTGAAGCCTCCAGGGTGGAACTGTAGTAGCTGCACTTTTGGCTTCGTAAGAAATAATACAAGCGAACCTAGACACTGCTTGTTTTTGTCATGTGGTGCACTGTACTGCCTTTTGACTGCCACCAAGAGGCCGTCTCCCCTGCTTTGTGATGACTAAATGCGCAAAGTACAAAAAAAGTGTAACATATATGAGCAAATTTGACACTGATATTTGATTGTTGTTTACATTGCCTTGTCTATACTCTTGAGAAACAATGATTTTTCTACGTACTACTTGTTGAACTTTGTATTTACTGAAAGGTTAAGCCTATGATTATAAAGTAAACTGAAAGTATGTCACTGTAAAGATTTTTTCTTTTTTATAAGAAAGGAAGGAAGAGGGAGACTAGTAGGAAGGGACAGAAGGAGAGAAAATAGTTTGGGAAGCATCATTATGTTCTAAAATCTGTTATAAATGAAATATACAAGATGTGTTTCCCTTATAGATTTTTTAAAAGATTTATTTTTATTATTATTTTTTTTATTAGAAAGGCAGATATACAGAGAAGAGAGACAGAGAGGAAGATCTTCCGATGATTCACTCCCCAAGTGAGCACAACGGCTGATGCTATGCCGATCCTAAGCCAGGAGCCTCTTCCGGGTCTCCCATGCGGGTGCAGGGTCCCAAAGCTTTGGGACGTCCTTGACTGCTTTCCCAGGCCACAGGCAGGGAGTTGGAAGGGAAGCGGGGCCGCCGGGATAGAACCGGCGCCCATATGGGATCCTGGGCATGCAAGGCGAGGACCCTAACCACTGCGCCACCACGCCGGGCCCAGATTTTTTTTTTTTTAAAGCCACCACCAGATGAAGCCCCTAGACCTTGTTTTTTTTGCTTCAGAAGTAGGAACTAAATAAGCCTCTCTTTCCTTTACCTCAAGTATTTTGCTGTATTAATGAAAAGGATACTAAGTGCATACTCACTTAGGATGGCTAAATTTAGAAGACTAACATTGTCAAATTGCAGCAAGAATGTAGGATAAATCTCTCTCTCTCTGTAACTCTGCCTTCCAAATAAATAGATCTTTAACAACAACAACAACAAAAAAAGAATGTGGAACAAGGGTTTTTAAATAGAATGGCACTTTTATTAACATGTCTACCACTGTTTCTGTTTTCAGTGTTATCTAATAGAAAAAAAAACAATATGCAAAACTTTCAAAATTGCTGAAATAATACAGAGGCACACCAAAAAGGTATGCAAAGTTCCATCATAGTCAATGATTGTTGTGGGCTAAGGAGTTGATTAGCGCTCTTTGAACTGCGCAGGAACAGAAACTGGGCTTGTGGCTAAAAACACCTGGACTAATTGGACTCATCTGTATCCAATATCCTGTTAAATTAGGATGGGGGGAGGAGTATGCAAGAAGAGGTGAAGGTGCAATAGAGACTTCGCAGAGACTTCCACCATCACTGGTCTCCTGTCGGTGCTTCATGCCCAGACCCTCCCCGTGTCCATGTTACTGGCTCTGCTGGCCGGAGCAAATGATGCCATATGTGACCACGTGCATTTCACCGTAGAGCTGTGTGTTAAAGCAATACATGGGGCCCAGCGCGGTGGCGCAAGTGGTTAAGTCATCGCCTTGCACGCCCAGGATCCCATATGGGCGCCAGTTCTAATCCCGGCAGCCCTGCTTCCCTTCCAGCTCCCTGCCTGTGGCCCGGGAAAGCAGTCGAGGATGGCCCAACACTTTGGGACCCTGCACCCGCGTGGGAGACCTGGAAGAGGCTCCTGGCTTCGGATCGGCATAGTATCGGCCCGTTGCGCTCACTTGGGGAGTGAATCATTGGACGGAAGATCTTCCCCTCTGTCTCTCTTCTCTGTATATCCGCCTTTCCAATAAAATATAATAAAAATAAATCTTAAAAAAAAAGTAAAGCAATACATGAAAACGAACACAAGTGTGAAATGACATCTAGTGATGACTTGGGGTCTCATTATTGAAATACAGACAGGTAGGAAATAATTTAAATAGGAGATAACTTCAAAAGGTTCATGAGGAAACTAAATTAAAAATAAGATAGTTTTGGTGCCAAGACTTTTGGAAATCGATATACACCTTTTTCATGATTTTATGTTTCTCATGTACTCTTTAAGACTGCATGTGGTGGTAAGATGCAGAAATCACAAAAAGAAAAATCTATTAAAAAGTAATTTAAAAACTGAAATAAAAATTATTTTTAAAATAACCTTCCTGGGTTACCAGTCCCACTGGAAAGCATGACCACCAGGACTGGGGCGGTGTGGCTGGACAGAAAGACAACCAGCAGCATGTGTGTGGGCTGGATTGCAGAACTGGTTGGGTTGAAGTAGGCTTCAACGCCCACTGACATGTAGGAGAGTTGAATGGGATGTGGGACAGATTGGACTAGTCTGCTGCACATACTGGCAAACATGGGAACCAGGGCAGGGGGCAAGCCTGGTGGGGGTTATTGTGGGTCGCTCCGACTGGGCTGCAGCTCCCACTGGTTTATGTGAGGGCCAAGTGTATAACTGGCAGAATCAGGCTGGACTACAACACCCATTGGTTCATGTGGAAGACAGAAAACAGAATTGATCCAGCAACTGCAACCATCAGCTGATTGGGGTCATGGAATGTGCCAGACCCTGTACTGGCATGCACACACAAGAATCTGGTCTGGGATCACCTCAGACAAAGATTCCTTTGAGATCTCCCCAATCGAACTGCCAGACTCAGAACCCTAACCATGAGGAGAAGTGCAGGTTCCATGGTCTGCCATGGAGTGCAAGTGTCAGAGCTGAGCCTCTTCAGAGGCTCAGACGGAACAGTGGACAACATAACCAGGTGCATATGGAGGATATGGCAGTCCAATGGAACCTGCAGAGGATGCCCGGTACCACAACAGAGGACAAAACAAATCAATCAACTACCCCAGCCATATGTTGGCAGTGAAAATGTGGGCAAATGGTGATTCTAAGGTGGTCTACATCAACCAGTGGATTCTGCAGAGACTTCCTTGTGCTTGGAATGGCGAGATTGGCAGTAATTCATAACTGGTGAATTATCAAAACCACTTGAGCAAGACCCTCGGAGCATGCCCCACATTGGGGACCTGAGATGGGTGGGCTTCTTCCTTTATGTCCCCCATTGCCCCAGATATAGAAAAAGTAATGTGGAAATAATAGTCTCGCTATCTTTTCTGCAGCCCTTGACCCTTGTGCCCATATAACTATGTAAAAATTGTCAAAAATAAAGAAAAAAAATGAAAAAAACCTGTGAAACAAGAAGCCTGTGCAAAAGGTCTGTATCTCCTTCTCTCTGTTGGTCTGATTTTCCAATAAATAAATAAATCTTTATAAAAATAAACAGATGCGCTTCCACTTTCTTAATACCACTAAAATATGGCACTGCGTACTAAAATCCCAAAATTGGGGAACAAATATTTAAATTCTATCCATAAAGTATTTCACTGTGATTTTAATTTACATTTTTTCAATGACCAGTAACATGAAATATGTTATAAAGTATTTCTTTGTTCTCTGCATCTCTTCTTTAATAAAGTGCTAACCAAATGATTTCAAAATTAGATTTTTTTGTGTTCTAATGACTGAGTTTTGAGTTATAGTCTATTTTCTTTTTTTAAAAAATATTTACTTTATTTTTATTGTAAAGTTAGATATACAGAGAGGAGGAGAGACAGAGAGGAAGATCTTCTGTCCCATCACTCACTCCACAAGTGACTGCAACGGCCGATACTGTGTCAATCCAAAGCCAGGAGCCAGGAACTTCTAGGTTTCCCACGTGGGTGCAGGGTCCCAAGGCTTTGGGTTGTCCTTCAACTGCTTTCCCAGGCCACAATCAGGGAGCTGGATGGGAAGCGGAGCTTCTGGGATTAGAACCTGTGCCCATATGGGATTCTGGAGCATTCAATAGTAAAATGGTCTCTGTCATAATAATATTGAAATAATTTTTCCTAATTTTCCGCTCTCTTGAAATGTTACCAGTGTTGTTTCTTGGCCTATGAAAGTTTATTTTTAAAACTACAGAAGGTTGTCAGTTTTTAAAATTACCACTGTATTTTGATTTTCTCCTAGAAAATTTCATTTCTTTTTGTATTATTTCATGGAAAATATTTAAATTTCATGATTTGTGAGCTTTTTTCTTGCATATGGTGTGAGTAAGGAATTTTAGTAGGTGATTTCAGGCCTCTTGCACTTATTGATGTAACAGGTAATTTTGCTGTGGATTCTGACATGATACTTATAGCTATTTATGATCTATGATAATGGTTTTTCTCCAATATGGGACATATACCCTTTTCCTGTTACAAATTCAATGTTTATTCTTACGTATTTATTTTTGTTCTAGTGATTCCTTTTGTTTGTATATCTTGTCAGTTTCTCTGTTTTGTCCTGTAAGCTTTCACAACCTGATTCATTAGATTTTCAAGTCTCCTTTTTCTCTCTCACCTATTATGTACTCACTGATGGTCCCAAGTGGGGTGTTTTGCTTCTTCCCGAATAGTTGACAGTCACAGCTGGGGAAGCTACTGGCACCTAGTGGTCAGAGGTAGAGACTCTCCTTCAGTTGTCAGGGCAGTCATCAGACTGTGAGGTCCAGGACCTTCCAAGTGCTGATTTGATTTGATTTGATTTGATTTCTCTCATTTTGTATTTTTGTTTTCTTAGGGCACATATTTGCACTTCATTTCCTTGTCCAAATTTTTGTTTGCAAGGATAAACTATACACAGTTTAGCCAATGTTTTCTCTTAATGGATAAGGTCATCCTCTGTAATTATGCTATCTGATATGGCAGTCACCAGCTATGTTTTTGGGCACTTAAAATGTAGCTAGAGTGAATTGAAATGTGGCAAAACATACACTGGATTTAAATATTCAGGACAAGACAAAGGGCAAAATATCTCATTAATGAGTTTTATATTGATTATATATGGAAATTTTAGTATCTTAGAAATAGTTGAAGTAAATGACATGGACTTCAAAAATTAATTTCATCTCTTTATAAAAGGTAGCCAAGAATTATATATATACTTCTATATATATATTCCAATACAGAAGTATTTATAGAAATACATTATATATATATGTACTGCTGATAATATGTACTGCTAAGTATACATGCTAACGTATGTATATGTTAGAAAGCAAAATGTGTTAAACTAACAAAGGGGTGCAGGAAATTAGGAAAAGGGAAATACTGATTGAGTGCTGGGATCTTTAAAGAAGGAGCTGTACGTGGTTCAGTTAGGTATAAATCATTTTCAAGTTTCTTGTTTCATGTAGAAACTCGATACACATGCTGATTTTAGTGTTGCCATCAAGTTTCAAATCTACTGCATGCTGGGGCCTCTGCAATGCTCTTCTGCTTTGTCAGTTGTTTTCCTGTTAATTGCCAATAGATGTAAAGAGAGGCAGGAAGGCTGGTGGAGAAAGGGCACTTGATCTTTCTTGTTTTTCTTTCCATTATGCTTTTACTGCTTCTTCCTATCCCTTCCGTTCGGTTGGTTTCCAGAGGAATTGTTGCTTCAAGTTTTCAGTGTTTCTAGAAGCAGCTCTAATTGCCTTCTGTGACATCAGGCTCTGCTACCCAGGGTGCCTCTCGCAGGGACCAGTTCCAACTCTACTGGCCCCTTTCCAGGCTCCCAAGTGTTAGTAATTGCATCCAACTTAAAAAAAATTTTTTTCTCTAATAAATTCCAAAAAGTATTAGCTGTTTTAGAGGCAAAATGCTCCTCAATATACTTAACAATATTACTTCTCTGCTGAATGTTTCCTGGTGGATTTTTTTGAAATAAAGTTTATATTATGATTATAAAATGGATTTACGTGCATGCCAAGTTGTTTTCAGAAAGCTCTGCATCAACTTATACTCCAACTTGCAATGTTTGATAAAGTCTATCTCAAACTGGTAGAATTTAATAAGTGATAGTGTTCAGTTGTGATTACAAAATGAAATAATTTATAAGACTTCAGAAAACAGATAGTGAAGAAACTCAGAATTTTAGTTGGTCCATATCTTATTCCTTAAATATTAGCACTATTTTTTTTCAAAATTTTAATATTAGTTTTAATGTTGCTTTCATGGTAGAGAAGGATATATGCTCATGTGGGTTTCTGTTTAGGGTGGGGAGGGTTGAGGCATGGAGAGGAGGTGTGTGGGACAAATGTTTCCATTTTTTCCTTTTTGTCCTGTATATTCAGGATTTGGCAGAAGGAGGGTGCTGCTATTTGCTGCTAAACTACAACAACTCCTGGGGTTGGGAGGTAATCATTTGATGCCTTCTTAGTGACCCCGATTGGGAAAGAATATTCTGAGGGTGTAACCTGGATATTTTGATAGTTCTGACATGCTGTTGTCCCCGGGGTTGAGAAAGTCTTTCTAAGTCTATTGGTTGACAAAGTCTGTCTTGCATTCATAGGCCTAGGAGTAGGTTGTAGATTTTGGCCAGGAGCGTGGACCAACCTGCTCTGCACTACATCCTCTGATAAGGCACTCAACATTTTCTATTGGCCTAGAAAAGCTGGCCAACATGCCCTCTGTGTGCATCTGGGCATGGTGTCCACTGCATGGGCATCAGCAACTGAAGACACACACACTGAGGAGTCCTAACAGACACACTTCAAAATCAGACCACATATCCTGTGATTTTCCCATTGACTTGAGTTGGAGTCCAGTGGTCTAGTTGGGGAGTTCCCCAAGACCTCGTCTGGAGTGACCCTAAACCTGACTCATGTGTGCCAGCCAATGGGGGTCCAATCCAGTCCATCACCCACATCAGTCCCCACATATATGGATAAATGCAGCTGCTTGTTTATTTCTGTCCTAAGTCCCATTTCCCACACAAAAGCCAATGGGCGTTGCAGCCTAACCTAATCCAGCCCACTAGAAACCTCATCCTTATGCAGACCAGCAGGAGCAGCAATTTAGTTGGGCTATCCTTAGCCCTGATTCCTGTGCATGTCAGCCTATGCATCGGTCTAGTCTGGCCTGTCCTGCACCCCATCTGGCTCTCCTACTCACCCACGTGTGCTACAGCTTAGCTCAGCCTGACCCACCCCCAGACCCAGCACACATGTATGTTGATGGGTGCTGCCACCTTGTCCAGCTTGGCCTAGCCTCAGCCCTGGCTCTCATGCTCACTGTGGAAGCTGTCAGCATAGCAGAGGAGTGTCCACAGTTCCCCTAATAGGTTCATCTGCAGCCCTGGATCTTATGCTTGCTAGTGAGTACTGTGGTCCAGGACTCAGTCCTGGATTTTGTTAGCATACAATACAGCAAACCCTGGCTGGCCCATACATGTTCTGATTCTTGATGCATTAGTGGATGTGTTGGCATAGGCTAGATTGGTCCACCCCCAAACTCAGCTCACATGCAGGCTGATGGGTGTTGCAGCCCTGCCATTCCCAGTCTACACTCCTAGCTCTCATGCTCACTGGTGTAAGCAGTGGCCTACTATTGGGAGATAATCCCCACATCAGAATGAAAAGAGAAATAATTGAAATAAGGAAATAAATAAGCCAAATAGAGGCCAAAAGAATAAAACATAAGATAATAGATACCCCCACTAGCCCAACCAATCAAAAAAGAAGGGTCAATCTACAAATGAATAGAATCAGAGACAAAGGAGGAAATGTAACAGCAAATACCTCAGACATACATAGAATAATCAAGACCTAATCCAAGAAAGTATACACTAATAAATTGGAAGACTTAGAAAAAAATTGATAGTTTTTTTGACACATCCAATCTACAAAAATTGAATTATGAGGCAATTAAAAATCTAAATAGACCATAACCAGAGCAGAGATTGAACCAGTAATTAAATCTCTCCCAACCAAGAAAAGCCAGGACTGATGGCTTCATGTCTGAATTCTACCAAATGATTTAGGAAGAACTTACTCCAGTCCTTCACAAGAAACTGTGGTACATCTACTCCACAAAAAACTGTCCAGCCACTGAAAAAAATGAAATTCTACCATTTGCAATAGAATGATCCCAACTACAGGTCATTACGCTATGAAATAAGCCAATCCAAAAGGAGAAATATCATATGTTCTCTCTGATATAAGGCAATTTCATGCAAAATACAAGAAACATACATAAATATACATATATGTGTATATCTATATACATATATTCATGTAGAAGAACCGTATAATGAAGACTAGCATACCCAGAAGCGAAGATACATTGCAGTATGCATCTCTACTCCCAAATAAAGACTGGACTCCCAAAGAAACTGTTAAATAAATTTTCACAATAGATGTTGTACTTTCTATCATTGTCTATACCTACAATATCAGAATATACTTAAATGGCAGAATGATGGACTTGTGACTGCGGATGAAGGACTAGATTGTTGTAATAATATGGGGGGAAACAATGGGAGGAAAATAAGAGGGTGTAAGGTGGAATCCCTGTTACCATTGAACTGTACAATGAGAAACAAAAAAGTAAAACCTAGATTCAAAGGAGAAAAATTCATCAGAAATGACAAGTATCAGAAAGTCAGTAGGAGTAGAGAGGAATTGATTGAAAGCAAAACATTAATAAACTTTCTATAAAAATGCTGTTGATTGTAAAAAAGAGTCATGTGCTATAAACGAACCTGCACTACTGAATTATAGATGCTGAAGGAGTCTGAGCATATAGTTTAAAATTTTTACTGTGCTAAGATGCATTGTGATTTTTCAATTAAGGCTTATTTTTTCACAGAATATTGCAAACATATGCATAACTCACTGAGTTCATTTTATTGTTAGTTAGCTTGCTTTATTTTGAGGTAGACCAACTGTTACTATCCTGTGTTCCAAGGAGCAAAAATTGGAAATCCTGTATAAATGACTTTCAATTACAGTGTTTCTCATTATTCCCTTAGTGCTTTGAAAAACTTAATATACTTCTGTAGGCACATGCTTTTAATACAGAGTTTAGCCAAAGTACAATATTTGTATTTTGTAAATCTTAGTTTTCAGATAGTCTAAGTGATTTTCTAGCAAGAATGCATTGATTTTTTTCACTTTTTATTCAAATGGCTTTTCTGTTCATTCTCTTAATGAAAGATGTACCAAAGAAAATTGTTTTTGAAGTCCTTCATTCCTATTAGTACCTATTAAATAAAGTAAGATGTGATCTAGAAGGACTTCACATAATAGAAATAAAGCCCACGTGACCAAAATTTAACACTTATCCAACAACAATTGCTTTAGAAGTGGCAGGGTTCTTATTGTTTAGAATTTCTGATGTTGGGGTTTATTCAAAAGGTTATAAAAAAGGTCTTTTGAAACGCTCCTGGAGTAAATTATTTTGGCTGAATTATAAATCCTCAAAAGTGGGCCTTTATTATAATGAAAACAGAGTTAGAATAAACTCTGCCAGTGTTTGTAGGTAGCTCTGTGTAATGAAGTTTGAGTGCATTGCTATGTTGTGACTGGAAGCATCTCTTTTCACCATCTCAGCAAAGCACTCCTAGCTTTTATATACAGTGTTATCGGTCAAGTGCTCTGTGAGCGTCCCTGTTTCTTTTCATTTGATTGTTTAACACAGCTTTTGCTTATGAAGCACCACAATCCCAGGTGACCCTTGCAGGTTTAAATTATTAGCATGAGCTCATTCTCCTGCTAGAAATATTCCACATATTTGTAGACGCAAATAACAGCTTCAACTTAACATGTCAACAACCCAGCATAGAACATTCTTGCCAACCTTGATGAGTCTTACTTTGTTATTAACATTGTCTAAAATTTGGTTGGATGATTAGCTCAGGAAGGGCAGCAAAGATTAACTCACCAACTTTGCACTGGTGCATTATAATTTGCAAAACATTTAACAATTAAGATACTTCAAAACTTTATACAAAGAAAAAAAAAGCTTATCTTGATATAAAAAAATGATGACATCAAGGCATAGTTTTCCATAGTAGGTATTTTTCGTGAGCTTTTAATAGGCCCTTCATAGGAGTTAGAGAAAGCTTGAAAGAACCCAGTGAGAGAGATTTGATATGATCACCAATTATGAGGGTAGGAAAACTGAGACTCAGCTAATTTTTATCCAAATTCATAAGTCAAAAGCAACTTAGGAAATGATGCAGAGGTAATGATGTGAAAACTCACACTTTTTAAAAGATGCATTTTATTGTTTATTTGAAAAGCAGAGTTATATACAGAGGAGAATAAGAGAGATCCTCTATCTTCCGGTTCACTCTTTAAATGACTACAACAGTTCCCAGTGGGCCAGGTTTAAGCCAGGAGCCTGGAGCTCCATGTGGTTATCAGGGGTCAAGCACTTTTGCCTTCTTTGGCTCCTTTTCCAATCAGGTTATCAGGGTGTTGGATTGGAAATAAAGCATCCAGGACTCAAACTGGCACTGACATGGGATGTGGCTTAATCCACTGCACAACAGCAGTGACCCCCTGCTTCTACCACATAAGTTTCATTTCTCCAAGTCATCTTCTACTCAGATATGTAGATTCCAAGAGACGCACCAACTTTGTGCTGTAAACTTAATAAAGGCCATGGGGTAAAGAACTTAGTCATAGAGACCTGGGTTTGAACCCCTGCTGTGTTCTCACCAGTCCTGTGACCTTGAGCTACCTTGTGTGAAATCTAGTTCCTGTTTATAAAAATGAGAACTATGCGGGGCCAGCACAATGGTGTAGCCGATTAAGCCACGCCTTGGAATACAAGCATCCCATAGGAGTGCTGATTCAAGTTCCAGCTTTCTCCACTTCCATTCCAGCCCCCTGGTAATGTGCTTGGGAAAACAATTGGTTGGGCCTCTACACCCACGTGCAAAAGCTGGATGAACTACAGGCTCCTGGCTTCAGCCTGGCCCAGCTGTAGCTGCCATAGTCATTTGGGGAATGAACTAGCAGATGAAAGATTCTCTTTCACTCTCTCTATCTTTCCCCATTGCTTTCCATAACCATGTCTTTCAAATTAATCAATCATTTTTTTTTAAAGAGAGAAAACACAAATGCAGCATTGACCTTACTTCATAGGGTTCTTATAAAACTACACAAATGCCAGGAAATTTATAAAAATGTTTCTGGAATATGCCCAGCTTAGTGCAAAGATATCTTCTAAAGAAATGAAGTGGTCCTAGTTTGACCTTATTTGAGAAATTGGATAATGTTGATTTTTACTTGAACCTCTGATCCTGATAAACAGTAAAGGTTAAGAAATTCTCCTATCCTTTCTGTTCTGAAAATGACTCTAGAGGACTAACAGATAATTTTCAGGTTTATGTATACAAACTGCAAAGCCAGACCCAGATCCTCAAAATTTCTTACTTGTGTCATAAATGATTTGCTGAATTTCTTGTCCCTACTGATCAATGACAGCAAAATGCTCCTTAACCATCTCACCTTCCTCTAGGACCCTGACCTTCCACCCAACGTCATCCTGAATCAGTGTATACCCCTCTGAGTCAGGTGTCCACAAATGGACTCTGAGCACTCATCACACTTCCCTACACCTATCTCTTTGTAGCTGTGCTTACTCCTGTTAATAAAACACATGCCTTTTGTTGTTGTTTAGCTCTTGAGACACTTGCAGATCTTATAGTGAAAGCTTCTCTTTTCCCACATTCCATATTGTAACAGTTCCTTTCTCCCCTTGCAATAATGTTAAATAATATCTCCTCTTAGTCAGTCCAGGTTTGTGTTTATAAAACAAATATGTAGTGGATCGTTCCTAAAAGGAAACTACCACCACGAACATCACATAAGGATGGCTACTAGGTATTGTTTTTGGGGGTAATTTCCTATGACATTGTGTCACAGCTCACCACTGCTCATTGTATATGGAGGGAGGCCAGAGTGGGTTATGGCAAACTTGTAGGAAGGTGGAAATAGAGCTTTTAAGGTCAGGAATACAGTATTTTCTGTGTATAATAAGCAAAAGCATGGCCCTATTTCTCCATGTCTATTAAAAATACAAGGGAACTCAAAAATATATGTGGAAAATAAAATTGATAAAAATAAAATATATAGACTTTATTAACATAAGTTCTAGCAATTTCAGAATACTTTTGTAAGAAGCAATACCAGTTCATCTCTAAGGAACTGATTTAACCACATCAGTGTCATCTTTCTTACATTTTTAACTGAAGAAAATCAAATGTCCTTTAGAGATTTTTTTGAAGCAGGGAAACAAACAAACAATCAAAGCCAGAAGGAGATGAATCAGAACATTAAAGTTGATGTCTAATAATTTCCCCGTCAAAACTCTTGCAAAATTGCCCTTATTTGATGGAGGCATGAGCAGGAGCATTATGGTGGAAGAAGGGCCATCCGAGAGGTTTCCCCAGGTGTGCTCTACCTAAAGCTTTGTCAAAACACTCATAAAACAGATGTTATTCTTTGACTCTCCAGGAAGTAAAATAAGATAAAATAAAATAAAGGATAACAGAGCAAAATGCCTCAAGCCTCCCCAAAAAAATGCAGCATGACCTTTGCTCCGGACCAGTCTGATTTTGCTTTGACCAGATGGCTTCTCCCTCTTTGTTGCCATTGATTTGATTGTGCTTTGTTTTCAGGATCCTACTGGTAAAGCCGTGTTTCATCTTCTGTTGCAATTCTTCAAACAAATGCTTTACCATCTTGATCTCACTTGTTTAAAACTTCCATTGAAAGTTCTCTTGTCTGCTACTGATCTGGACATAGCAGTTTTGGTATCCATTGAACAGAAAGTTTGTTCTACTTTATTTTTTCAGCCAGAATTGTGTAAACTGAATCAACTGAGGTGTCTGGTATACTCACAAGTTTTTGCCATCAGTCAACAGTCTTCTTCAATTAGGACACAGGCAAGATTAATCTTTTCTTACAAATTGATTTAGATGGTCTGGACCTTCAAGCATTCTCAACATCATCTCATCCATTCTTTTTCTTTCTTCCTTTAAAAATGTATCTATTGATTTATTTGAAAGGCAAAGTTAGACATAGAGGTAGAGTTAGAGACAGAGAATGATAGAGATCTTCAATCCTCTGTTCATTTTACAAATTACTATAGGGTTGGGTGGTGCCAGACCAGAAGCCTAGAGCTTAATTTGAATCTCTCACATGGGGAACAGGAGTCTAGAAACCTGGGTCAAGTTCTGCTGCTTTTCCAGGAATATTAGCAGGAAATTTGGGAGTGGAGATGGGGTACATGGGACATAACAAAGTGCCCACACGGGATACCGGTGTTTCATGTCATGTTTTTTTTTTTTAAATGAGTTATTTATTTGTCAACACTTGATTTCTCTGAGGTTTTGTCCCTTTAAGCAATTCGTAAAGCATCAATAATTTCACCACTCTTCCATTCAAGTTTCATCATCAACTTCATACTGTTCTTGTTTCAATTTTAGCAGACTTTGTATTTTCGGAAGAGCTCTTCAAATTGATGCCTCGTCCTTTATAGTGTCTCAAACTACATCTTTCTCAGATGTTTTACAATAGGCTACTGTGGTCAATTTTGATGCAAAAAATACGTGAAATATGTGAACAGCTTTTCATAATATTAGTTTTTTCTGAACTGTGTGAGCATTCCTCATAGTATTTCACATGACTATCAAATGATAGAAAGGCCATTTTATGTATTTTTAAAACAATTTTTAAAACATTATAGAGAATATAGTCTTGTGTTGATAAGGAAAAATATATTGTTTACATGCATACAGGAAAGATTGGAGAGTCTATATTTGTTAACATTGGCTTTTAAGGGAATGAAATTTGTAGAGAAATTTTCTTTTTATCCCCAATATTTCTACAATGGTCAATAGTTTTTTTTTTTAAATGATTGTTGTGGGGGGTAGCACTGTGGCATAGTGGATAGAATTGTCATCTGTGATGACATGGGCTTCAGTTCAAGACTTGGTGCACCACTTCTGATCCAGCACCCCGAGGAATCATCTGGGAAAGCAGCAACAGAATGGCTTACGTGCTGTGACCCCTGTCTCCTTCTGGAAGACCAGGAAGAATCTCCTGGATCCTGATTTCAGGCGACCCTAGCTCTGGCCATTGCAGTCATTTGGCAAGTGAATCAGCATGTGGAGGATCCCTGTCTCTGTCTCTCCTACTCTCTACCTATAACTTTGACTTTCAAATATAGAAATAAAATCTTAACTTATATACATTTTCCTTAGTTTTTTCCCCAAAGATTTATTAATTGATTTTATTAGGAAAGCAGAGAGAGAGAGAGAGAACAAACTTGCATCTGCTAGTTCATTCTGCATATACCTGTACCAGCTGAGGTTCAGTCAGGTAAAAGCCAGGAGCCAGAAAGCCAACTTAGGTTTCCTACAAAGGTGATAGAGACCCAGGTACCCAAGTCACCTTCTGCCACTTTCTAGAATGTGTGTCATTAGGAATCTGGAATGGAGAGCAGGACAGTGACATGAGTCCAAGTCCTCTGATAGGAGATGTGGATATTCCAAGTATAAGCTCGATTTATACATTGACGAAGAGCCCAGCCACCCATATTCCCACTGTTTTTGTTCCCCTAAAGAAATGCATTAACCTAATGTCTTTCGGTTTCTTTATTAAAATTCCATAGATCTAGTGGCTTAGACAGAATAATTTCGTTTTTTTTAACATATAAACCAGTCACGGTAGTCTAGTGGCTAAAAGTCCTCTCCTTGCATATATCAGGATCTCATATGGGTGCCAGTTTATGTCCAGGCTGATCCAACATCCTTTTAGCTCCCTGCTTTGTAGTCTGGGAAGGCAGTCAAAGCACCCTGCACCCTCTTAGGGGACCTGAAGGAAGCAACTCAACTCTAGCCATTGCAGTTAATTGAATCAGCGGACGGAAGATCTTTCTCTCTGTCTCTTCTTCACTCTGTAAATCTGACTTTTCAATAAAAATAAATAAATCTTTAAAAAAATATATGAAAGATCTTCAGAAGTCCATTGAAAGCGTGTACAACAAAAAGATTTCAATCTTTTTGCACCAAAGCAAACATTTCATCTCCCTTTCCCCAAAACTTTGGATATACCCTCTAACCTACTGTTAAACTTACATTATACAAACAAGTATACAAAATAGTGCAAATGGTTCCACCTCCATTTTATCTTTATCCCAGAGACAACTGCTATTCCAGCTTTCTCCTATGTTCAAACACATCCCTATAGGCAAGAGAGACCTACACACGTGTATGTGTCTACACACAGCCCTACTGCAGCTTCTTGTCTATCTTGATAGGTCTGATAAATATTAATTATTTATCTGATAAGTATAATTATTAAAAATTAAACTGTCCTGAGTTTAATTTTTCACTTTACCATATCTTAGATAACTTAATAAGCCAGTTCATGTAGATCTTGGGTTCTGAGTCCCTAGACCCATGTGGGAGACCCAGAAGATGCTCCTGACCTCAAATAGGCCCAGATCCAGCTGTTGTGGCTGTTTGGGGAGTAAACAGAGGAGAGAAGATCTCTTTGTCCTCTTCTCTGTAGTCTGCCTTTCAAATAAAAATAAAATATGTTTTTAAATAAAATAATCACTTTTAATATCATCAGTTCTCCTTAAGTTAGCTCATATTACCTTTAAGGTTTTTAAAGAAAAACCAAAAATTAATACAATATCAGTTGAATTTTATACAAATAAAACATTTACATAGCAGAGGATAGGAAATAAATTGTAATGTGAATGGTGGGGGTTATTGATCTTTTTATTATTTTTAGTTTATTTATTTTAAGATATTTATTTATTCGAAAGTCAAAGTTACGGAGAGAAAGGAAGACCTATGTGCAGGCACACACACACACACCCCTTCCATCTTCTGGCTCACTACCTGGAAGGCCGCAGAGGATAGGGCTGAGCCAAGCCAAAGTCAAGAGCCTAGAATTTCTTTTGGCACTTGAGTGGCAGGGAGCCAAGCACTTGGGACATCTTTCAGTGCTTGTCCCGGGCTGTTTGTTAGCAGGAGGCTGGGTTGGAAGTGGAGCAGCTGACGCCCATACAGGATTCTTGTGTTGCCAATAGTAGCTTTACCCACCATGATGCAATGCTGACTCTATTTGCTATTTTAAAGAAACAATTTGCTGCATATTCTGTCTGGCAATTGTAAAGGTTGGTGAGTATATTTCTTTTTCCCAGTCTGCATGTGTAAACCTTGCATTATAGACTTAGGGACTCTGTATCTGCTTGGCAGACAAGACAAAACCATTTTGGGAGTTGCTTAGTTTAGCTGCAAACAACACCACATCATTATCTTCTTTGTGAAGAACTGTGTGTGTCGAGGAGAATGTATAGCCAAGGCATGTTTGGTGAACTTGGATCTTACTCCTAGCTGGATTTTGTAACTTGGAAAAATAATGATTACCTTTAAGGTTTTTAAAGAAAACCTTAATGATCTCCACTACTTCATTTGCTGATGTTTTGGGGTGCAGATTTCAGAAAGCAAATTCCTCCCTCATTAACATGGGTACTAAATTGGGTCTTATGAAAGCCACAAGCAGGTTTAGAGTCTAAGAACAGACATAGCTGAGTCTGAGACAAGAACTCCACAACTTCCACTGCACAGAACCATAAATTTCCTTCCTTTTCCCTGCTCAGTCTGTCCCTTTGTAGATGGACATTATTAATATCTTTCCCTAGAAGAAGATGACTGGAGTACTTGGGCTCCTGCCAACCATGTGGGAAACCTGCATGTAGTTGCAGGTGCCTGGCTTCAGCCTGGCACAAATCCTATCTTTGCACTCATTTGGGGAGTGAGCCAGTAGGTGGACTATTTCTCTTCCTTTCTTCATTTCCCTCCCTCTCTCTCTTACACACACACACACACACACACACACACACACACACCCTTTCCATAAATAAGCAGACCTTTACAGTACTAAAATAAGATCTTTCTCTTGAAGATCTGGTGTTGTGGTGAAGCAGGTAAACCTGACTTTTGCAACACTGGCATCTACATCGGTACTGGTTCATATCTCAGTTGCTAAGCTTCCAATCCATCTTCCTGTTAATGCCCTGGACAAAGCAACAGAAGCTGGTTTGTGTGCTTTGGCCCCAGCCATTCACATGGGAGACCCAGAGGAAGCTCCTTGCCCTTGTCTTTGGCCTGGCCCAGCCTTGGCCATTGAGGTCATCTGGGGAATGCACCAGCAAATGAAGGTGTATGTGTGTGTATGTGTATCCTTCTCTCTGTTTGTATCTTTGCCTTTCAATTTCCATTGAGATTTGCTAATGGTTTCATTGATTGTCTGAGTTTTGCCTAGAGTTGAGTTAGTGTAGGAAAATTCTCAGGTTGCCTAGGTGTATTGTCTTTTCAAATTACTTCTTCTACCTCCTGAAAGAATAACAGATGGAAGAAAATTTATTATTATTTTTACTAAAGAATTAATCCAAGTATCTGTTTTTAAAAGTGTTTATCCTGCTCTGTGGTCTTGTGTCTAGTCCAAAAACTTAGGGTTTAAAGTGAGGGACATAGTCCTTGTCCATTGCTAACTGGAGCCTACTCTCTCCCCTAGCGAGGCACTTTAACAATCACACTAAAAGAAGCCTTCCTAAAGTAAGTTGCTTATGCCAAAGATTAAGGCTTATACCTCTGTGTTCTCTGAGGATACACAGAGCAGCTATATTCATGCTCATGGTTCTAACAAGCCAACAACTGGAAAATAATATCTGAGTGGGCTTCAGGATTCCGAGCAGTACTTGTATTTGACATAACCAAGTATTTGTCCTTTAGTAGGCAGGTCAACAACAACAACAACAAAAAAACACAGCACAAGGATGTTGGATAGGTTTTCACAGCAGCCATATTGGGTCTCTCAAGATTGGTGCTGAGGAAGACTCATAGTGGGCATGTTAATCCATAGAGTTCAACAAACAAGCAGATTCTGGTTTTATGCCAACTCGGCCTCAGCATGACTTGTTGAATCTTTTAAAAGACAGGTTTAGTTAAGTCCTGACTCCTTGCCAATTTCAACGTTGACCCTATGTAAAGATCCGCCCTTCCCAACCAGCCTGCAGCTCCTGAGGAGATGGATAATGGGTGCCAGGAAGAAGTGCTTTGAACAAACAAAGCTTCTCCCACCTGTTCAGTTGTTTCTCATCAACAGAACACTTGCTCTTCTGTCCTCTTCAAAATTCATTTGATTGTTGTCCCAATCCCCAAGTGAGTTGAGGTGATCCTCTGTGATGAAAAGAAAACCACAACATGGTATATTTTTTAAAAAACAAGGTTTATTTATCTCACTTACCTTTGAGAAAAAGAGAAGGAGAAAGGAAGAGAAAGAAAAGGAGGGAGAAAGATATTTCTTCTACTGGTTCATTCCCTAAATGTCTTCAACTGCTAGGGCTGGTGGAAATTCCATCAGGGACTTACCCGTGAGTGGCAGGGACTCAAGCATCTGAGCCATCATCTGCTGTTTCTCCACGAGCAGCTGAGGACTTGAACTTGCACTGTGATCTGGGAGGTGGGTATCCCAAGCAATGGAGTAAACCTCTGCGCCACAACACCATCCCTGCGACTGTTTTTGTATTCGAATTGGACTTCTTGGTCCTTATTTGAAACAATTGCTCAGTTATTGTTGCTGTTTGTTTCTCAGTTTTACAAGGTTCAGGGCAGAACATTGCTTTAGCTACTGCTTTGTCTTCAGTATCTACAGCAGTGTCTGCCACACAGCAGTCCCTCGGTGATAACTGATACTTTCATTTCACAACTTATAATGCTGTCAGCCATAAGAGATTTAATATCATTTGTAGTAACTGCTAAGTTCTTGCTAAAAGCTACAAAGAAGGAACCTCAGTTCAGAATCCCTAGAGGTAAGGCATATGTCTCCTGTCTTTTATGCATTACTCTGTAGCTCACAGGAAAGGAACTCTCCTGTGAAAGGTGCTGCTGCATGTTTCTAGTAACACTTGGTTGAGGAACTATTCTAAGTTGCTACCCTCTCCTGAGATGGATTACAAAAGCACCAATTAGCACCACTCGTTCGTACAGAACCAGGCGTCATGAACTCTGGGTTAGCCATTTTCTTGAATTGGTATCAAATGAAATCATGTCTAATGATTCACCTGCACTGCAAAGCGCCTCACACATGAAGCAGCAGTACACAAACAGCCCCATTGTGACTGTCTCTATTTGTGGCTTTGCATGTCTCCTGACTTACACCATAAAAGTCTTTTGAATGCCTGTCTATGCCCTAGTGGAATTTTTGTGATAAGATGCAGAAGATGAAAAACAGGAAGCTGGTCTAGAAAATAGATACAAAATTATTGTTTTCTCAGGAAATACCATGTATAAAGTGTTGGTTACATGAAAATTATAATATGGAAAGTTCAAGAATTTAATTAACCTACCAAAATTCAGCTAAAAATGGAACGAATGAGTCAGTAAACAAATGAATGGCAATTGTAAAATCCATGTGTTTGGAAAGTTTTTAGATTTCAGGAATCATGCACCTGTATCTCTATCTGACATTATTTATAAACCACATGTTTCAGTGTCTTAAAAATACCCATGGCTATTTCCTCATATCACTGTGACTTACGATATTACCAAAGTCAGAACAGCTTATGTTTCAGAAATTTCACTGGAAACATTGAGAAATTGAACTCGCAGAAATTATTTCTCCCTAACTCATTTATTCATTTGTCCATTTCCTTCATTTGGTAATTATTTTTTTTCCTGCTATCATAAAGGCTGCAAGGCTACAAAAGAAGGGCTATTCAAACCCTGGGTCCTGCCAGCCCTGGGGATACTGGATCTCTTAAGAGGTTACTGACAAGGTCAGATATGCCTGTGAGCATCTAGTGCAGAGTAAATGCTCGTCTCTTTTTTTCCTTCAATAACTGCTTGAATCATCCAAATATTATGTGTAGCTTCCACAGCCCTCCTCACCCTCAGAAGTGACCATTTCCTATGATCAAAAACTGAAATAGACTCTGGAGAGAAAATTTGACCTCACTTTGAGAAATGCTGATTTGCTTCAAGTGGCTTGCATTTTATGTTTCTTGTCTTTAATGCAAAGTCGTTTGTTTTTAATAAAAGTAAAACCTGAACTCTGAGGGAACCTGCAAGAACATGTCTTAATCACAGAAAAAGGTGAAAATATATGGGAGACATAAGAGAAATTACAAGAGAGAAGCAACACCAGTGTATACTGCGTTTGGAACCCTTCCTCAGATGCTCACAAGCAAGCACCTTTCCTGCTTGTCTTCCTTGCTGAAAATAGTGTTCTTGTAGTTGCTCAACCGAGAACGATTTATTTTACACAAATAACTGGAGGTGGATGATTTCAATAATACTTAAAAGTATACATTCTTACATGTATACATTTAAACATGTTCATTGAAAATTACTCCTTTCCCTGTAGGAATGACTTTTATTGCAAACTATATTGCTAAGTAGTTGTGTTTCTATATAATGAAGTACCACTGGAGAGAATAGTCACTTGTGGCAGGTAGCAAAGAAATTTCAATAAAGTAAACTCTTAGTATTATCAAAATTATACATTTGGGGCTGTTAGCATGGCCTAGAAAAAGATGAGGACAGGCTCATCTCATTAAAAGAGAAGAAATAGTGGAATTAGCCTGAATCTAATTACAAGCCACACTATCTAATGTAAAAACATGACTGTTTTTTCACTCCCATTCATTTTGACTAGTAATTAGTTTTGGCCTCTAAAATGCCACCCTTTAATCATCCAAACACAGATGTGATTTGCCGTGCAATTTAATCTTGCTTTAATGAAGAACTAATGGACGCATCGCAAATTACTTTCCCTGTTGGAGAAAAATTCTATTTCCTGCTTTTCAAAAGATCAAGAGTATCTTGTGATAATAGCCCAAGCGGCCCTGGCAGCCTCACCGCACAGAGCAAACAAGCTCTTTTACTCAACTCCCAATTCAATGGAGAGAAAGAGGCTACAATTAGCAACAAAGCAGGGGAAACGCAGCATTACAGCCGAATCACTTTCTGTAGCTCAGCCCCCAGCAACCACTGGCTTGTTAGAGCCAGGTCTAAAGTGTCAGGCACGAACAATGCGCTGTGATAAATTACTCTCTTCAAACAGCTGCACTGCTAATTTTCAATTATACACACAAATGGCTCTCAGATTGGAAGAAAATGGAGTGCATGGGGAGAACAGTAGTAGATTTCTATGTTTGTTTGGTAGTGAGTGTGGAGGCGGGAGAATGACATCTTGAAAAGAAAGCCATAGTGAGGAGTCAGTGTTTGAACTTCACAAGACAAGCCATCCGGAATCTTAGGGAGACCTGGGGTTTCTTCACTTATAGCTGGGCTCTAGAAGGCATGAAATTACAAGTTGCTTTCCTTGTGGATTTGTTTTTTGGATGTGTTTGTTTTGACCTGTCACCCCCTTTAGACTGAAAATTTAGTGCAGATCTCGCTGCTCTGTCTCGGTGAAGGAACGCAGGCGGCATCCAGAAGGCACCATTCCTTTGCTTCTGTGCCCATCCTATCCCCAAGTCCCCACTGACTGTTCTTACTTCCTTAGCTCCCCTTTACCTAACTGTGCTTGCATCCACTCTCTCTCTCGCTCCTATCAACTGCTGCTTCCTAAGGGCAGAATTCAACACTTGATGCACAGACACCCGAGACCTCCTCCCATTGTAAAAAAAAAAAAAAAAAGAAAGAAAAAAAATCACTTTTTAAATGAGAGGGCAACATCTAGATATCCCAGCTGTTTTTCTGCACCAGATTTTTGCCTTTGAGAGGCGTCAGAATTTGATTAGTCCTACCTCTCACATGAGAAGCAATATTATGAGATGGTCCTTCTGACTTGTTTTGAATGCAGCACTGGACAATGTTCTTCCTGTGTCCAGGCTGTTTTGTAGCTGATTTTGGAGGTTCATGCTGCTGGGTGTCTCTTGATTCTCTGACGTTTTCAAGAAGGATCCATGGTACCCCTGTTCCCATATCTGCTCCAACCCAATTAGCACAACTCCAGAACTTACGTTTTGCCCCTCCATTGCCTGTCTTTTAAATTTGTGTCCTATTTCTCAAGAAACAAAAGGCAAGGTTTTGGCTTTTTCATGGAAATATATGTACTGAATATGTACATGGTGGCATGATTTCATTTTCTTCTGGAAAACACAAAGCTAGTTCTCGAATCTGTTTCCATCTTATTGCAGGCAGGAAGACAACTACAAGTGTGTCTTTCCTTTAGCTTATTTTCTTGTAAATCCATTTATGAGAAGAGCAAACTGATCTTTTGTTCTGCAGCAGGCAAGTTGTTCATGTGGCTGCGGCTTTCACCGTGGAGTTGCCACAGATCTCTGGCTGCCATCGGTGTCTGTGTTTTCAACAAGGATGGACTTATCTTTTTGGGAGCACTCTTGATGGACAGTCACCTCTCACCTCCCCTAGCCCTTTTTGCTTTTTTCTTTTTTTTTTTTAGCATGCTGATTCAAGCCTGGTTCTTCCCTTAACTTCAACAGCCAGAAAGAAGGCAGTAAGTGGGCCTCATCTGCTTAAGGGCCACACATTAATACGACACAATCATTTGGCCAGAGAGGATAATGGCCATTAAAATGTCCTGATTTCTAACCATTTTCTAGAAGATTAAATGAAATGTAAATGAATGTTCAGAAACGGGGCTTCCAGAATGGAATTTATTTTAAAGAGAGCAGTCATTTTAGAAGGATAGGTTGAGGACCTCTTTTAGAGCATCTTCCTCACAGAGGAAAAACTGGGAGCATCGTATACTTGAATTAAAAACATTACCATTCAGAAAAGACTGCACAGGAAATTTAAAATACCAGTCCATTACAAGTTACTTTGCTTGATGCGGTGGGGAAAGGTTGCTGGAAGATGGTTGTGACATTGAGTGAAAATGCAGTACTTTTAAAAAAATTTTTTGCTGAAGTGGGATTTTGCTCCTTCTACTTTATAATCGTTACAGAAATTTAAACCTCCAGCCATTTCAGCCCAAGCTTATACTAAGCTTGTTAGTGGTTTCTGATGTTGTGGGTGATAATGCTGCAGCATTACCATAAATCAGCAGAATTAACTATGATCTTCAGAAGCATGCTTGAAAGTGGGTGACACAAGTCTGCAATTTGGTGCTCTGAATATTATGATAACATTCTATATTAAATGTTCATAATCTACTTAAGGCTGAGCTTCAAGTACATTTTGTATTTGTGCTTTGCCCAATATTAAAAGTCAGTAACAATTATTACAAGCCATGTGAATTTTCATTATTTGCAAATGCAGTATAAAAAAATAAATGATCATATATTTACCAAATGGCTTTTAAGTTAATTTTTAAAATTGTTCCTTTTTACTTAAATATGATTATTGCCTTTTTCCTCTTACAAATTGGGTTAACATTCTGTTTATATCATATCACCATTCACAAGAAAAATGATGTATGTTATCTCAAATGCATTTCAGTTATTAAAATATAAAATACAAAGCCTAGTATATGTGATGTCGGTTTTCATATGATCTTGTGAATCTAAAGAAAAGAACCCATACTTGGTATTAAGACCCAAAGAGCAACAGTCTACCTTAAAATACACAGTAATTAGTGCCTTTATATGTTTTTTGAGAGCCCCCTCACCTTAATGATATAGTCTCTGACTTGGTTCCAGATTGACCCTAAGGAGCAAATCAAGGTTTCTTTCTTTATTACTCTTTCCATTCGGCTCTAAACATTGCAAAACACAGTGATCAACACTCGAGAGGAAATATTCCAGCAAACAAGTCATTCTTAGTAAATAGATAGAAAATAATTTTTGTGGGGTTATAAAGATAAAATTGTTTATTGTTTGAGCTGAAATAATGAGTTTTTTAAGATGTGATTTATTAAAAATAAAGATCAAATAAAGGCTGCAAAACAGAAATGCAGTTTGGGTTTTTCACTGTTGAGCAAGTGTAAGAAAGAGAATTTTGATCATGCTTTTCATTCACAATGATTATACAGAAGGAGAAACTCGTCTCCACCACATCCTGAATGGGATTAAATACGATCTGTTTTAAGTGGATCATCTTATAAAAACCTTGTCAATTTCTAGCATTTAAATGTTCTCAAAGAAGCTCTGGCTCTCAGGTCTTGCCTGGCAATGCTGCAGGACTCAGAGTCCTTGAGATTCTTCCGTGTGCCATGCTTTGTGGAGCGCACCTTCTCTTCCCTCAGCAGCACAGACCAGGGGTATTTGTCCATATGAGGAGCATGAAGAGACAAAAGGTAGGAGCGCTTGGAAAAGAGGAACCTGCCATGTGTGTGCAAGACACAACAAAACCAGAATAATAATAGCAATCACAACTTTAAAAAAATTTTTTTTATTGCAAAGTCAGATATATAGAGAGAGGAGGCGAGACAAAGATCTTCCGTCCAGTGATTTACTCTCCAAGTGACCACAATTGCTGGTGCTGAGCCCATCCAGAGCCAGGATCCAGGAACTTCCTCCGGGTCTCTCACACGGGTGCAGGGTCCCAAGGCTTTGGGCTGTCCTCGACTGCTTTCCCAGGCCACAAGCAGGGAGTTAGATGGGAAATAGGGCTGCTGGGATTAGAACCGGTGTCCATATGGGATGCTGGCAAGTTCAAGCGAGGCCTTTAGCCGCTATGCTCTCGTGCTGGGCCCATAGCAATCACAATTTATTGGGTTGCTACAAAGCTCTGTAAGTTGTAAATGTGTTATATATGTTTCTAATCCTTAAAAACAGAGACTAGGGAATTTAATCTGTAAGTAGAGGAGGAAATGGAGTCTCCAGAGAAGTTAAGTAACTTATAGTGACGTAGGGTTTGAATCCAAGGGTTTCACTCCAAAGCCCATAATTTAAATAACTGGTCTACTCCAGCTCTAATTACTTAAATACAGCTGCCATTTATCAACATTATTTAAAAATATATGTTAAAATGAATGCTCTACAGTATGCGGTCAATGTGTTATATTTCCTCATATGAAAAACTGGGATTTTTTTTATTAGTGTCCTATTTGTCCAAGAGAATAAAATTAGGGAGTCGTCTGTCTATTGGCCACATGATTAGGAAAGATACAGAGCACTGGAATTCTCAGGGTCGTTCCATCATATGACACAAGTGTAATGTTGTAGTGCTTGCATTTTTTATGTTAGATAGTTTCAAAGAGAATTGTTCTTTTTCAGGGAGGAGAATCCTATGAATTAATGATGTTTTATTCAAAAGCAGTGCCTTTTAAAAAAAGAATTTACTAGAGACTGGCACAATGGTATAATGGGCTAAACTTGTGCCTGCAAGTGCTCGTGTCCCACATGAGCACTGGTTTGTGTATCCAGCTGCTCGACTTCTGACCTAGCTCTCTGCTTATGGACTGGGAAATCAGTGGAGGAAGATCCAAGTTCTTGGGACCCTGTTGGAGATTGGAAGACACTCCTGGCTCCCAGACTTGGATCAACTCAGCTCTGGTCGATGCAATCATTTGGGAAGTAAACCAGTGAAGGAAACATTAGTCTCTCTCTCTCCTTCTTTCTGTAACTCTTCTAACAAATAAATATTTAATGAAAAAAGAATTTAGTAAAATTTTAACGGTTGATAGGTATAGAAGTATGGATGGGTCAACATACATAGGCATCTAGGACATAATTGGGACATATATAGGCACCACTGTCTGTAAAAGTCAAGAAAATTTAGCAATAGGACAGTCTTAGAAATCTTGTTTAAAAGCAGCAAAATGCAAATATGCTGATAGACTTAGTGGTATTCATACAGGAATAGAGAAAGAAATCAATGAAATAAAATACAAAGTGTAAAGTAAGATCATAGGATATATAGGGGAGGGGAAATTGTAGTTGCTATAAAAACACATTTCAAATCAGTGGAACAGATAATCTATTCAGTCTGCACATCGGAACAATTAGTTATTCATTTGTGGGAAAACACAAATCTTCACTGCTAACAACAAGAAGAAGTCTAGAAGAATTAAGAATTTAATGTAGAACCTGAAGATAGCTCAATGGCTAAATTCTCACCTTGCAAGTGCTGGGATCCCATATGGATGCTGGTTCATGTCCTGTCTGCTCCACTTCCCATCCAGCTCCCTGCTTGTGGCCTGGGAAAGCGGTGGAGGACGGCCCAAAGCCTTGGGACCCTGCACCCACATGAAAGCCTGGAAGAAGCTCCTGGCTTCTAGCTTCAGAAGGGATCAGCTCTAGCCACTGTGGCCATTTGGGAAATGAACCAGCAGACAGAAATTTTCTCTGTAAATTTGCTCTGTCTTTTGGAGAAAAATAAATCTTTAAAAAAGAATTTAATGTAACAAACACAGAATACTGCTAGTATAATACTATCATAAATATCCTAGGAAAAAATATAGGAAAATGTTTTCCATGACCTTTAGCAAAGGAAGAAGTTTCTGAGAAAAACAAAAAAACTGTGAAGTCATTATTGAAAGAATTGAGAAGTTTAACTACATAAAAGTGACAAATTTAAGTATGTAAGGGTGAAAATATTTTCTACAGTTAAACAAAGATGCATTTTTCCCAAAAAGCTAAATGATGCAATCAATTGTAGAAAAATATCAGTGAATACATACAAGGACATTTCAAAAAGTTTATAGGCAACATGTGGTGCAAAAAAACTGCAATGATTTCAAAATATGTTTGCATTTAAATAAGCTCATCTTTAAATTGTATTTTTCTACACTTTTTGAAGTATCCTTGAAAAATAGTCAAAGGAATAATGGTCACAGCATGTAAAATTCTCCAACAAATGGAATAATATAAAATCCAATAAAAAATTTAGATATATATGTGGAGACAATTCATTCTTGGAAATCAAAATTAATGCAGTAGGGCCTGGCACAATAGCATAGCGGCTAAAGTCCTTGCCTTGAACTTGCCAGCATCCCATATGGGTGCCAGTTCTAATCTCGGCGGCCCTACTTCTCATCCAGCTCCCTGCTTGTGGGCCTGGGAAAGCAGTCGATGACAGCCCAAAGCTTTGGGACCCTGCACCCACGTGAGAGACTTGGAAGAAGTTATTGGCTCCTGTCTTTGGATTGGCTCAGTTCCAGCCGTTGTGGCCAATTGGGGAGTGAAACATCGGACGGAAGATCTTCCTCTCTGAGTATCCTCCTCTCTATATATCTGCCTTTCCAATAAAAATAAACAAATCTTCAAAAAAATTAATGCAGTAAATACAGATGTATAATCTTAGTAATCTTCAGAGAAATGCAAATGAGAACACATTTTTACTTATTAAAGTAGCAGAAATGCAAGACTATGTTTGTCCATTGTTGATGAAAATGCAAAGGAAAGAGCGTACTTGTAGGCTGCAATGGAATGCAAATTGAAATACCACCTCTAAAAATGAAAACCCTACTGAGTGTTTCTAGGCCTGTAATTGAGTTTTGCTTCAAGGATTGCTGCTTGGGACGCATGCCATGTGGCTCTTGATCGTCTCTTGCCAACAAGTTATGTGCTAAAGAGAAAGAGGGACTGAAATCTTGAAGAGCAAGTGTGACTTTACCTATGATTACATAGGTGGGGCCTCACTTTGGTCTGCATTTGAGTTAGATGATGATGATACAATGAATTGCCTGTTAATGGTCAATGATGACCTGGGTACAGATTTTGGGGATCTTTCAGCTAAAGGTCTGAAGTGTCAGCTAGGTTCTAGTCCAAGAAGGCGGAGAGTTTATATATGAAGAAGCATAGATACTGGAAACTAGCATGTTGTAACCATGGAAACATGAAGGACTTCTATAACATCAACAGCATGTCGTTCATTGAAAAGCAGCTGATTGGATCTTCATGGGCCAAAGATTAAACATCTTCCAATATCAATAAATGTCTGGAAACTTAAAAAATCCATAAACTATCTATCTTAATAATTCACTTCCAAAAAGATCTGTAAAAATATCTGCCATTTTTTTCTCAGACAGATGTAAAGTTGTTCATTATAACATTCCTGGAATGGTTGACTTGAAAACAGAGTTCATCCACATTAAGATCATAAATATGGTATATCTTCACATGGAATGGTGTGTATTCATTAGTAAGAATGAATTAGAGCTATAAATGGAAACAAGTCCGTGGATTGGGATAAAAATGCAGTGAGTCTTGGCAAAATAAATCTAGAGAAACTCTAGTAAAATCTATATATGTGTATGTAAAATGCACCAAAAAGAACATGAAAGGATGCACCTCCAATTGCTAATAATGAGCGTTGGAGTGAAGCTGAGATTGGCAGGTTGGGGAGACAAAGAGAGCAGGACCTTCTGTGATGCTTTCAAATGTTTTTCCCCAACTCCATTTATTTAAGAAACAGTAATATATACTTCAGTGTACAACATGATGTTTTGCTATGCATATATTCTGTGATATGACTAAATCAAGTCAATTAACATATCTATCCTCTGACATGCATATTTTTTGTCGTGAGAACATAGAAGATGGTATCAAGATTCAAGTGTTCAATGCATTACCATCAACTGTCATTGCCATTCTTTACAATCTATTCCAGAATGTGTTTATGGGAGTTGAAAACAGTATCTCTCATAACTTTTCTCCTGCTCCACTCATCCAGTAACCTGTATGCTCTTTGTGCTTCTTGCATTGTTTGGACTTTTAATTTGCAGCAGTTTTGTAGTAACAATAACAGTAACCAAAAACCCACCCACTGCCTAATTCGAGTAAGTCAGGCCTGTTGTTGGAGAGGCGAGGGTCCCGCTAACACTTCCTTTCCTGTTTAACTAAAAGCTATAACTGCTAATCTTTTCTCATGGTTTAACACCTCATTAACAGAAAGAACTTCAGAGTCAGAAGTGCAGTGGACAACTCAGAAGGCAAATTGCTGAACCTCTGACAACCTCAGTTTCTCCATTTGGAAAGTGGATTCCTATGCTAAAGGACTATTGTGAATGAGGCAACATACCTAAATTATCAATTTCAACATTTGGCTCAGAGTTGGGATTTGACATGTGACTTTCATTTTTGGACCTCATTCAAACTCTGTGATATGGGAAGACAAATTTTAACTCCAATTATTTTTTCCCCTGATGGAGAAATTCAGATCCAGGGAGATTGAATGGCTTATATAAGCAAGATCAGACAGAATCTGGGAGCAATCCAGATCTGATTTTTCTGATTTGTGATTATTTTTATTACAAGCTGAAGAAATTGAAGGTTGGATATTTTTCACATGAAATTTGGTATTTTATCTGCATTTTAGAAAGTACTATTTTCACCTGTTAGATGAAAAAAACAATTTTCTGTTGAAAAGTGGCATTGAGGAAATAGCAAACCTTCCAATAGCTCTTTGTAATTCCCTATGAGATGGCTTGCCTTGAGTGTGGAAGTGCTTGCCACTGCTAGGAACGCAAGGCAATGAAAGAGATGGAATCTACTCCATTCTGATTCAAAATACCTCCCAATCTCCCATGTCATCCCGTGCAATCTGCTCTACTGTTGAATCTCATCTTTCTCCTTCAGCTTGCTACCAACCCCAGGGTCTCTGGATCACTTACAAATAGAAACTGACAATGTTCAACTCAAACAAGGTTTACAGGTGGCTTATGCTTGAACACAACGAAGAAAATGTTTTGGTGGCTTTCCAACACCCCGGCTGCCAGAGAGGATATGAAAAGGTACTTCATGGTGTTGGAGAGGTGTGATGGTTTCTGTTTGGCATGAGACATTTTTGGTCTGCACTAAGCCTGGGGTTCTGGCTTATCTCTTTGACATAGTTCTTTTGCAAACGACATGCTTTAAAGGGATCTGTGGCTCACTAACACCATGGGTCGGGGGAGCGGATGTCATTTGACAGTTGTACTGGGTTACTTGGGGCATGCAATCAAGTGGGGGAAGTTCTTTTCAGGACCATCTGGGATTTGTCTTGGATGGGATATGGCCATTTCTTGCTCCTAGTTGATTTGGAACTGCAGACGAGGGCTTGAATCAAAAAGAGGACTTGAATTTGAGAGTCTTGCTTCAGTGATGTCTGACTTCGCAGAACCATCTGGTCTCTGGCTCCTTCCGCTGTCTTTCTGGTACAGCTCTCTCTCTTCATGTCAGAGCTTTTCCTTCTCCATTTACCCTTGCTGCTTTTCACATATCTGGGGCTCTTCCATTAGGTAAACCCTGGGGACAGATGGCTTCTTTGGTAATTCATAAAACAGGTAGAGCTTTGAAATACTTTTTGAGATATGCAAGGAAATACTGAAGTATGAAATGCCAAGGTATTTTTGAACACTCTCCAAAATTGCTCACCCGTGACTTTATTTTTCCATAGCTGACCTGTGCTCAATTCATGTTCAAGTGATAAATTAATTATTATAAAGTTGTACACACCCTTTGCTTCTAATGAAGAAACAATAATGGGACAAGATGTCCTGAAAGGCGAAAGGATCATCTCTCAAGGATTTCTACTGTGAGCATGAAGCTAGAGATTTCTTTTTAAGATTTACTTTTATTTATGTAAAAGATGGACTTATTTGTCAAAATAAAAAATAAATTAATTTAAAAATTTTTTTTAAAAAGATGGACTTAACGAGAGAGAGAGAGAGAGAATTTCCCACCTGCTGATTCACTCCCCAAGTGGCTGCAAAGGCCAATGTTGAGTCAGGCTGCAATCTATATTCACAAGAAACTATGAAACAAAAGTGGGAGCAGGTGGTTGGGTTCCCTCTCCAGAGGAATATTCAAGAATAAGTCTTTAGACCCTCAGATAAATAGGAAGAACCAAGCACAGTGTGGAGGCAACAACACAGGGCCCAGTTGAAGGGAACAAGGCAGGGACCTGGTCACTAAGGCAAGACATAAGGCCAGTTACCAGATGCAGCCTGAAGTCAGAGAACTAAGCACTTAAGGTAATGAGCTGTGATTTTAAATTTCGTCCTTCCTTATCCAGCCTTTGGAGTTTTAAACTTGGCTGAGAATAATCCTAATTTTAAGTAGAGAGCTTTTTAGGATATTTGTTACTCTAGTTGATAGCTAGGTGGGTCATTATATTAAATGATAAGCTAATATGAAAGACATTTTTAAAAAGTAATTGAACGAAATATCCCACAAAATTCAAAAATTCAAAATAGAAATATAACAAAAAAATAAAATGGAAGAGGCAGCTTGCAAGCTCTTGAAAAAAAAGTAATTGAAAGACACACAACATCAAACTTATTAAAATGATTGTCTCACCCCCTCCATTTGTTTGTGAGGAGAGTTTTACAGGTGAAATGTCATTTAAGTTTTACATTGAGGTCACTCAGAGAAGCAGTAATATTCCTTCTGTATTTCTTTTGCAGTAATTACTTTGCAACTATTCTTTTAATATGACACTACTTTTCATAGTAGAAGTACTTGTTTAAAATTATGCTTATGCACATTGAAAAAGAAATCACACATTGTGTTCTAGTAGTTAAAAGGTTACTAATTAACATTATGTAGTTTCTATGAATACTTATCCATTTTAACATTCTTATGCTGTCAACCTGGCAACACTGCTTTCACAAAAAGTCCAACCTATCAGATATTAATGCAGAAAAATAAAATAAGCAAATTTGGGATCTTCAGTTCTTGCCCTTGGCTATGGTACTAAAACTGGGTCTCTAACAAAAATAATTTTGAAAGACCCAGAAATGGGATGAGCTTTCTTCTGGCATTTACCAAAACCGTCAAGGACATTTACCAAGACATTTTACTTCAAAGCTGTGAATCTGGAAGCCATCGGAGGCAGCACACAACTTTATGAGAGCTTTGATTTCTATGAAGTCTGTTGCACTTTTGAGCTCAGGATGGGAGGGGTTTCTTCCATGAGGAGATCTGTTGAGTTTTTGTGCCAATTGGAGAATATAAATTAATGCTTTTCTGATATTCCTAAAATTAAACCCCCATGAACTAACCATTTTAGGGTATTAAGCTTTGCTTCAAAATGCATTCTCCACAGATGAATCAAAGGGCCTAATGCATCTGCTATTTGGGAATAATAAAGCATGAAATGGGGTGTAGGACTTATATATTTACATAAGAAGAAAGAGCTGGAAAAGTTTCTGAAAAACAACAACAGATGAAGGAGCCTCTGTGAGACTTGCTCCGAAAACACAAACTTATTTTCTGCTCCTCTTTAAACCACTCTGCTAATGGAAGGGTGCAAAGATGTTTCCTTTCTGTGGAGTTCCCTAGACCATTTTCTAGATTTTACCATTCCCTTGTTGTTGATGGGAGAAAGTTATGGGACAGAAGAAACAAAGAAAAGGAAAAAACAAATGTGTTTCCCAGTTTCCAACGCAAATCAGATATCACAGTTGCTATGAAGGAAATAATATCACTTAAGGTAGAAGATAAGGGAACACACAGCACAAAAAATTATAAAAAAAATAGTTAAGACATCAGAATTTTGGAATAGCAGTTTTGGGTTTTGACTTCAAATTGAGTCAGAATAGGCTTTGCTTCTAAGAAGCAAGAAAGAGTTGTACCAATCACATGTAAGTGTACACAGACTCTTGTGGACCTTGAGTTCTTCCACTGAAGACTCATGGAATCACATTACTTTGTAACTGTGACTTGAATATCATGAGGATAAATCGATTTTTAAATGAAAAGATCTTTACAGGTAAATCATTTTAATTTCATCTACATCAAAACAAGTTCAGGAATAGTCAGGCTTAAGTAGTCCCAGTGGTGGAGGCCAGATAGCAGCTAACAGGGAGGAACTGAGATTGCTGCCAGCACTCCATAGTCCTTCTTGAGCTGTGGCTCAGCCTGCACCACCCACAATGCACGCCAGTTTGTGTATAGTGGAAATCCTAAGCCTCCATGGTTTTGCCACTTAGACACAATACCAGCTAAAAACACCCAAGATGGCTACCGTGTCCTTGTGATAACCTTTAGCTCATAATAATATCATTACAATAAAATTACCATGACTGACACACCTACTCTCATCATGCTCCTTAATGCCATGATATTTTCAAGTTTTCCCCGAAACTCCAAGGAAGTGATTGATACTCAAGCCCCACCCCAAATTCTTCTTTGAATTCAATAAAAGCCAGGCCCAGACATCAACCCCTTTGCTTCCAGTTCATACAGCAAGATAAATGCGAACCCCCTGGCATGCTTCTCTTGAGTATGTTTGCACTCCTTCCAGAGTGAGTACTGTGGCTTTGTATATAGATAAGTCTTCCTTTTCTGCTGATCTTCACCTATGTCTCATCCTTGAATTCTTTGTGTTCGGAGCAAGAATCTGGATTCAGCCACTGCACAACACCTGGCAAGTAAAGGCTCTGCCATGTAGCATAGGTTTGGCCACATGTGACAGCAAGCCCAAAGCTACACAGCTGCAAGCAAGATGAGGCATTTCTTTCTTTTTCAAGTAAAATTATTTTGAAAGTTGGGTTTAGGAGTAATGTGAAGGTTTCAGGACAATCTGGTTGGTGGTATGCTGAGCTTACCTCAAGACTGAAAATGACACATCCAACTCCCATCATCATTTGCATTTCAGTGAACAGGAGGGAAGAAAGAATGGAGAAGACAAGGCAAAGGAACTTCCCAGAAACCTTCACAAAGTGCTTCCTATCTTGAAATACCATCACTTAATCGCAGGCTACACAAAGCCAAAAGAGAGGCTAGACATGTGTTCTTTATGCTGGGTAGGATTTTGCCCAGTAAGCCTGAGGTTATTGGTAAGGACAGTGAGAAAGATCCAGGGTAAACAGTGAGGAGCTGTCAGTCTTGTCTGCATGCCATCTTTATGCCTGCTTAATATCTTGTGCTTCCTCAATCTGTTATGTATACACTTCACTTACGTTTTGCTTATCTCTTGGCCAGAGCACCTCGCTGTTTAAAATATTTCACACAACCTGGGGAGACAAAGAGATAACCATTATGGCTTTTTTTTCCCTCTTCCTGCCAGGCTATTTCACAGACAGAACAGTGGTTCATCTAGGCTATCAATGAAGAGGGAAACAGTAACACTGGATATCAAATGCAGACTTTTAAACAAACAGATACACTCACACACAAAGTATATATGGAGAAAGAAACAGACTTTCCATCCTCTTGTTCACTCTCCAAATGTTGCAACACCCAAGGCTAGACCAGGCAAAAACCAGGAGTGAGTAAGCCCATCTGGGTCTCCCATATGGGATCAAGTATTTGTTCCATCATCCACTGCCCCATCCAGCTCAGGTACCTTAGAGAAAGCTGGATCAAAAACAAAAACAAAACCAAAAAAAAAAAAAAAAACAGTTGGGACTTGAATCCAAAGGGTTGGTGTCATCTGCTGCCCGACACACACCCTATCACTTCCTTCATTTTTAAAATTGACAAAAAATGACTAATCTAGAAAATTGTTTTTCATGGCAACTGGAAAAAAGATCCATGAACACATATGGCATGTTGCTTGGCACTCAGTAAGCATGTAAAGAAGCTTTCTCTATCATGTCATGATTGGAAGTTCTCCACAGAAACTGGTTTACCCAAAGATTTCACCACAAGTAAGTTCCTGAAATTCCTGCCATAGAATCAAGCTTTTGAGTGAAAACATTGTTATTTAACAATACATATTGCTGGTAGTTCTGCTAATTCTCTTCCTGTAGCACTGGCATCTCTGAAAGCACTGGTTCAAGTCCTGGCTGCTCCACTTCTGATCCAGCTCTCTGCTTATGGCCTGGGAAAACAGCAGAGGCTGGCTCAAATCCTTGGCCCCTGCATCCATGTTGGAAACCCAAAAGAAGCTCATGGCACCCAACTTTGGATCAACTTGGCTCTGGCCATTGTAGCCATTTGGGGAGTGACCCAGCAGATTGAAGACCTCTCTCTGTGTGTCTCCCCTTCTCCTTTTTTGTAAAATCTGCCTTAAAAATGCCTATTGCCAGGTTGAGTGATGATGCAACATTTGAAGAATGGTTCCCCAAAGGACGGCCCCAGAAGATCCCTGTTCGGGAGGTCTGCCCAGTGACCCACCGTCCAGTTCTGTACCGAGATCCTGTTACAGACATACCCTATGCCACTGCTCAGGCCTTCAAGATCATCTGAGAGGCCTGTAAGAAGTACATCACAGCGCACGACTGCTGGCCACTGCCTCCGCCTGGGCTCTGGACCCCCACCCACTGAGCCCCTCCCTGGCTCTGGTCCCAGAGCATTGCACCAGAAAATTGTCATCAAATGAAACGATGCCTGCCCTGATCTGGAGCTCCTGCCTCTCCCTGGTCTCTCTCTGCTTCTCCCTTTTCGTCATCTCTGATGTTTGCACAGTCCTCTTTCTGCATCTTTTCCCCTTGTTCCTACAGGTTTGGTTGTATTTTTTTTAACCTAATAAAATAGAAAGATTGAAAAAAAAATGCTGTATCTTATAGCAGAATGCCTGGGGTCCAGACCCACCTCTATTTCCGATTCCTGCTAATGTGCATCCTGGGAAGCAACCGATGATGACTCACGGTCTTGGGTTCCTGCCTCCCAAGTGGGAGACCCAAAAGCGGTGCCTGCCTCCTGGTTTACTAGGCCTGGTGCAGACCTGGTTGCTGTGGCCATTTGGTAAGTGAACCAACAAGCAGAAGGTCTCTCACTTTCCTTATCTCTCACTTCTTTTTTTTTTTTCCCCTGTCTTTGAAATAATAATAAAGAAAAATCTATTGTCATCCAATTAAGCTACTTCAAATTGCTGATCCTTAATTTGTGCTTGCTGTGTGGGTTCCCTGAGGACATTAAGATGTGGCATTAAGAAAAAAAGTTCCTTTTAAATAAATTTGGGAAATAATGGCTTACCACATTCTATAACATTTCTTTAGTGCAAGGCTTCTCCTAACCTTTAGCATGCTCAAAGATTTTTTGAGTCTGCAAGAGGTTGGAAATCATATAAATGTTTTCCAAAATTGGTGGAGAAATCATTTTTCATAAGTGTCCCAAAAGTATGTTTGCAGAATATATTTCAAAACACAATAATGAAAAAAACCCCACAGTGACATATTTACCATACTAAAGTTTTAGATTTGCAGGGAGCAGTAAGCTAGGAAAGAAGCCAGAATGGTGGATTTGGGAAAGAATGAAAATGGGTCAGACTTGGAGTTTGTCTGGAAGGGCAAGTCCTAGACTGAAGATCATAGCTGGCAGAGCCAGCAGGAAGGCCCCAAGGGTCCTGGAAGTTGATCTGAAAATGGAGTTAAGAAGGCTTGAAAGTCAAATGCTTGTCTCAATTTAACTCAACACTGACAGGATGAAACCAACTTCTTAATTTTGTCCTTTCCCACTTCTTAGCATTCTCCTTCATGATTCAGATTTGCCTAACTTAGCTCACCTGAGTATGCACAAGGACAGTTCTTTCCTCTTCTCCTCCCCTCAGTCCCGAGACTTTGTGATTTAAGAAGCAAAAGATGAAGATGTCGATGTCCTTGAGAATGAACAATATAGGAAAATAAAAACACAAAGAAAGAGATTCTCAGAGTTGTGTGGTGATGTTCAGCAAGTCATTCACGCCATTCAGGAATAATGAACAAGGCACGATGTTTTAGGGAGTGGTGATGTCAGGAAGATTTCATATATAAGGTTGTGTTTCAGTCAGTTCTTGAAGGGTAAGGCTGGCCTGAAATGCAAATGTTTAGAAGCATGAAAAAGAATAGAGTTACTGGGGACAGAACCTCAGCTAGAAGCAGTGCACACAAATATAATTTGGTGAAAGCAAAGCCCTTTTAAGAGATAAAGAACTAGGACTAAATTCTGAAAGCAAAGATGCTGATTTTTCTCTGTGTTGGGAACAATTTGCCACCCATAAGGCGGTGACATGAAGTGAAAATGCAAGCCCTTACTTTCCTATTGATAAGGAGGTAATTGCTTGGTCTCCTGGCCACGTAAATGGATTCCCTCTTGGAGAGGGGAGGCTCATTTTGGGAGCTTACACAGTCACTTCTGTGTCCTGGCTCTGCCTGTGTTCTTTGTTTAAACTGATTCTTGAACAAGAATGCCAATCTGTTTTTTTCTGAGGTCAACCTGAACTCCAAGAAATCCAGATCTCAGGCATATCCTGTGCCAGACTTCCATGACCACTGTGGCACAAGATCCATCTTCTTTTCTGAATTAATAAAGTCTTTATGACGTAAAGAGAACATCAGACACACAGCTCATTAACTGAAGTGGTGTGTCTTACATAAGAATCACTCCTGGAAATAGCTTAAATTTCCATTTAAATTGAGAGGATCTGAGCACTGAAAAGTTTAAAAACGAAGAATGAGCTACCTTCTTTCAGCTACCGTCCGCTTCTCTTCTGTGTTGATCTTCTGGAACACTCTAGACAAAGTTTCATCTTAACTATGGGATGACAAGAAGAGAAAATCAGAATTTTCTCTTTAAGGAAGGGAGATTATGAAACTGAGACCAAGGTAAGTGGCTGACATCATTGGATGTTCATTTTATTCCCTCTGGCTTGTTGCTTAGTTTGGGGAGAGAAGATTCTATACAGAATTAGAGCTAGGAAGTTGCTGTCTTGGTAAGAACTTGCTCCTTGGGGTAAGGGCAGCCAGAAAAGTCATATCTGTGCTTCAGGGAAAATTTCTCTTACAAATGAGTACCCTCTATCTGTAAGACTGTATGTAGTTAAATATCTATATCTATCTATAAATATATATATTCTTTGTAATAATTCCTTGAATGCTTACATCATTGTCTTTAATGGGTTTTGTTCTGTTCACTGTAGGATGACTTCTTTATATACTTGTCCTTTGAAAAGTTTTCTTCCAATAAATAGACATCAGAGAAAGTAATTTTTGAAAAATCTCCTGTAAATATGCATTTTTTCAATCTTATCAGTTATTGTCTCATAATATATATGTAGATAGATACAGATATAGATATTTAAAGCAAGGGCTGGCATTGTAGCATTAACTAATGAAACCGTTGATTGTAATACCGACATCATGTGTGTATTGGTTCAAGGTCCAACTGCACCATTTCTGTTCCAGCTCCCTGCTAATGTGCCTGGGTAAGCAGCAGAAGATGGCCCAAGCACTTGGGCATCTATGCCCATGTGGGAGATCTGTAAGAAGCTCCTGGTTCCTGGCCTCAGTCTGAACCAAACCTGCCCTTCATAGCCATTTGTAGAGTGAACCAGCAGATGGAAGACATTTCTCTGTCTCTCCCTCTCTTCTTCTATACCTCTGCCTTTCAAATAAATAAACACATCTTTTAAAAAAATTAGCACAGAAATAGATGAAATAAAACTGTTTTTCCTGAAATTTGGAAAACAGAAAACTTAAATATTTATAGATAAAACAGAGACCAAAGTGTCTAGACCTATTAATTGATATAATTTCTGAAAGAAAAAAAAACTATGCTGTTAGAGAAGTAACATTCAAGCCACTAATACATATGCCTCTGGTGCTGCTAGACCTAACACAGCAGAGAAAAAGCAAAAGGCTGACTCCTTCCAACAGCTGTGGCTTTAGGCAGAACTTTGGCCACAGGGTCTGCTGCCGGGCCTCCTTGATTTCCTTACTTCAACAATTGCACTAAATCCTGTGAAAATTAATTTTCCCTCAAAGTGAAAGGTTCTTTTTTAATAATTCCTTGAATGCTCACATCATTGTCATTAATGGGCTTTGTTCTGTTCGCTGTAGGATAACTTCTTTATATACTTGTCTTTTCAAAAGCTTTCTTCCAATGAATAGACATCAGAGAAAGTCACTTGAAAAATCTCCTGTAAATATGGATTTTTTTTCAATATTATCAGTCATTGTCTCATAATTTCCTTTCATAATTCTGACTTGGAATTACCAAAGTCTTGGTCATGAATACCAGGTCAAATCCTATACTTGTAGTTTGAAAAAGCAATTTGATAATAAATACAAAGCTCATTGTAGTTAAAAAATAGTAGCATTCAATATGGGTTAGGATTCTGAAGCATTTATTATTTAAGCACCTTTTGTTCTCAGTTTATGCTGTGAAGTTTAAACTGATGCTATAAGATGAAAATATGAAGAATTAAGAGTTTAAGAAAATGTCATATTAAAATGATGTTATTGAGAAGTTTTAAAAATTCTTATCTTAATATAAAAATTCACAATTTAATAACTAAAAGAGGGAAACAGACTAGGGGGTTTGGAGGAGGAGTAGAGGCCAACAGGAATGGAAAGGTATTAATTAATAGGTACTAAGTTATGGTTAGATGTGAGCAAGAAATTCTGGGATCTATTGCATTATAGGGTGACTATATAATGATGTGGTGCTGTATATTTCTGTAAAAACAAAACTGGAAGAGAAGATTATGATTGTTTCCACTATAAAGCGAGGTTTAGTGTTTGAGGAGGTGAGTATGTTTATCTTCACTGTACATTCCACAATATCTACATATATTGAAACATCACATGGTACCACATAAATATGCACAGTTTATGTATCAGATAAATATTTTAAAAAATTGTATTTTAAAAAATGTGTTCTCAAATGCATGATAGCTCACTGAATTAAACTATTGACTCTTCCACTTATATGTGAATTCAATTTTCTCACCTACAAATTAGGGGTAAAGGGAGTTTTGTGGCTTATATGGAAGCCAAGTGAGGTAGCTCACACAAAGTGCTTAGCACAGCACCATACACCTATCGAGAAAACGATTCTCCTTTGTACTATTGTTAGTAGTGGTGTTTAGCTTTACTTCTTATTTTGACATTGTATGGCTTTAAAACCAAGACACAAAATAATCCCAGCAATGAGAACTTGGAAATTTTCTCTTTAGAGTTCAAAAGAGTCAGTCTTAAGCTGTAGTGATTTTTTTGTTTTCTTTTAGGGGGACCAGGTAAAAGTACAATTCCAGGAGAAATAAACAATTAACCATCATTCTGTGTCTCTCAATGATTAAATCTACACTCCCAATTCTCAGGTTAGAAAAATCTGTCAGCAGATGGATTGCAAACAAATGGACAGGCTACAACCTCAGCTGTGTTAAAAAAAAGAAAACAACAACACATAGACTTTATTTTTTCCATAGGCTGCATAGGTACCTAATTTTTATTCATCGAGAGGTGGAAATTGGACTCAGAGTTAACTTAGGTTTGTATGTTAACGAAAGGTCGTTCCCAGTGCTCATGGTCATGGACAGCATGCTTTCCATTTTCTACGCCTCCCTCCCCAAAATTCCTGTGATGAAGTCTCAGCCTGCAGGCCCCGCCCCTCGAATATGTTTGGAGTAAGGAAATAATTAAGACAAAACAAAGTGCTAAAGGTAAGGACTTGGTCTGATAGGATTAGTGTCTGTATGAGAAGAGACACCCCAGAGTTCTCTAGGTTTCTCTTCTGAGCATGAGAACACAACATAAAGGTGTCTCTACAAGTCAGGGAGAGATAGGGACTCAGCTACAAGTTTGTTCTTGGATATCCAGGCTTCAGAAGGGTGAGAAAATGAGCATCTGTTCTTTAAGCCTCCCAGCCTAGGGTAGTCTGTCACAGCAGGCCGAGTGGACTCATAAACTCAACAAAAATTTCTGGGGTTAGATTTCAAGAATTGAAGCAGGACCCACTCTCCAGTGCCTTTTGAACATGTAACACTATTGTTTTGCTAAGTTGCTTTTGGAGCTAAGATGTCATGTCTTTTCCACTTTTCTTTTTAATTGGATGCATTTTATGCCTTGAGTTCTTCAGAGATTAGGTTCTTGACACACTTTAAACTCACATTTTACTACATAAAAATCTGGGTTTTATTATAAAATAATCAGTGGATGTGACTAACTAGATATTTGATAATATTAAGGAATTATTAATGTTTAAATTATGATAAAATATTGTGGTGATGTCATTAAGAATCAGTCTTTTCCAATGAATACATTTACACAACAAATTGGTATAGAAATAAGGGTTGTAGGTGAATTACTGGGATTTGCTTCCAAAACTTTAAGGAAAAGAAGGACTTAGGTATAGACAAATCAGGACTGGCTTTGAGTTAATGGTTAAAACTGGGTGCAAGGTGAAGGTTTAATTTAGCATTAAAGGCATAACTTTGGATACTTGCATCCCATATCGAAATGCTTCTTGCTAATGCACTTCTGGGAGGTGGGAGATGATGATTCAAGTGGGTGAGTCTGCTGTTCGTGTGGGATATAGGGATTGAGTTTCCAGTGACCAGTGGCCAGCTTCAGCCTAGTACAGCCCTGGATGCTGTGGGCATTTGAGGAGTAAACCGGGAGGTAGGAGATTCATATTCTGTCTCTCTTTCAAGTAAAGTCAGTCAGTTAACCAGCAGGTTTGGGGTACCACTGTGACAAAGATTTCACTATATGAGATGTTCTGTACAGCCTGGCCAATGGAAAATATTTACCAAATTATCTTTTTTTTTTTTTCCCTAGAGTTTGTGGCAGTTGATCTCTATGCTGGAAAATGTGCTAAGATTATGGAAGAAAACAAATTGGTAAGCGTAAAACAAAGAATCAAAATAAAGTAATTGTAATGGTTATGCTAATATTAAAGATGACAGAAGTATCAATGGGGTAGGCTATGGAATATTTGGCAGCATAGTACTGATTTAATTCCTGGTTTGGATTCTCATGGCAGAGAATTTATAAATCACCTGTTCTATGCAAAACATTGGGTGTGAGAAAACATATTACATGGATCTCCTCTGATTAGTCCTTCACATTCTCATTACTCTAATGTATATGCATTAAAATCAGGGGTGAAAACATCGTATAAAACCCTACTTACCCTTAGTTTGAATTATTTAGATACACATAAATTTATTTTCCTTAGTGACAAAAAGTAATGAAAATGAATCATAATTGGTCTTAAGAGTAAATAACTTTAAAATTCACAAGCGGGTTTGAGGGGAAAAGGTGTTTTTTTCTTTTTGATTCATTTATTTTCTCACTCCTTTATTCTTTTCTTTACTCCCTATATGCTTGCTAGAGTCACAGAAAGAATTATTTTAATTTTTAAAAGGCACTTCTGTGGGAGAGGGAGAGGGAAAAAAATGTTACAGTGGAAATAAATGTTAGAACAGGCAGAGTGCCCTCTCTGAAGGACACTGAAGTAGCTAATAGTTCCCCTAAGAGATTACCAGTGGAGTGGTCTTGCATGAAAGAGAGGTGGCATGAAAGATCATTGCTTCAGTTATTATTAATGGATTGCTATTCCTGCAAAGATCATCTGGGGAAGCGTTCTGATTGGTTGACTGGTACCATCAAAGGTAGTTTGTTTAGCTGTGTGACTAATGTCACTGTTTTCAAGGTCTGCTCATGGTACTTCAATTAGATGGAGGCTGTGGCAGTTAGAGAAGCTTTCTTGAACTCTTTGCTGAGTTTCAGGAAAGGAAAACTTTTCCATTAACTGTGAAGTAAAAGAAAAATCCTATAATGTATTTCTTAACCAGATTAGAAACCAGAACCCTGGTAGGCTTTTGTTTAGCTATTTTGCTGAGGGTGTTCTGCTAAGGCCATGCAAAGAATGAATAATTCACATTGAAAACCTTAGCATTTTGCTTAAAAGCCTTATTTTCATTTTTGGAAAATGTGACAGCAAGAATTAGTACTGGCACTTCTGTTTCAATAATGGTGGTGATGTTTAACTGACAACAAATACATAATTGGACTTACATGCACATTTGTGGACACAAAATGTCACTACCTATTTTAGTGGAACATTTTATATGTACTCTATAAACAAGAAAAATCAGCTTAAGTTGTTTTTTATCTATAAGCAATGAATCAATATAAGAAACCCTTACGGCATTGGTGAGAATATTCCTTTTTATCATTCCCTCATACTAAAAGGATGAAATTGCTTATTTTAAATAAGACCCTTGATGAATTTTCTTAAAATAAATAATAACTCATTTTCATAACATCCCTAAAGATCTTTTGAAGATTAATAATTAGACTCCTCCCCAAATTAGAAGATAGGCAAACTGTAGCATAATGATTCCCTGCTTTCCTTAGTTTGATTGAACTGAAAGTATTTGAATATCACAAGGTAAGAGATTTAGTATTGTACAGTGAGAACAGGGAAAAGGAACTAGGAGATTGAATGATGGGGGAGCCCCTTGAAACCATCTTGGATACCGATTATTATATCCAGAGAAACATCTGGATGGATAATACAAAACAATGAAGTAATGAAGAACTACTCTTGTTTCAAGTACCGTATAGATTTCCATTTTAAAGTAAGGGTTAAACAAATTTCAGTGTCAGTGGGAAGTACGGTTATGACCTCCAACATTCGCCATAAACAGTCTCTTAAACACCAACAATGAGGCTGGTTTTTCCTATGACATATATGAATTTTCTTTTCTGCCAGTCTCCTTTCATTATAATGCATATTGTGTTTGTTGGCGCAAATTAAGTTTTTTTTTTTTTTTAAAGTATGTGTCTTATTAGGGTGGCCCCAAAGATGTTGGACTAAAATACTGTTAACCTTAAAGGTTACACTTGCATGGTATTTTAGAATGACTGGTAAACATTCCTGGTGTTCTCCTATGGTCCCTTTTAGACCTTCTATTCAATGGGGACATGTGGGTAAATCTGTAAAGAATGTATGACAACCAGTTACAGATTTGTTAAGATTCACGGTCCCATCTTTCCTATCTTTATGGAATGACTGTTTTTCTTTCTCTTTTGTGTTGATAAGAATGTGGCTATTGCTATTTGTCTATGAAGGGGTTTTAAAAAGTTCATGAAAAAATAGGATTAAAAGATAGTTTATTTTTGCACAAAACAATTTCAAAAGCCATGCATAATTTTTTCATAATACTCATGTTTCACAAACTTTTTGAGTTTATTTCTACATTCTTTTGTAGTCTCCGGTAGTTCTCTATCATTTTTTTTTAACCAGATGCCTTCAGAATTTGAGTCCTCAGTCCTTCCCACAGTGAATATTCATGTAACTCACATTTTCCTAGTTAGTGATTCAATACTGTCTCTGTTCGTCTTGGGTTCTAACCAAGAATGCCAGCTATTTCAAATGCAGTCTGGGTAAACTACTAACCTTTTTGGCTTAATGTTTGGACTGAACACATCTCTCTATTCCCACTTCCACACCCCCTGTTTTTCTTATGAAATCTAACCCTAAGGAAAAAAAATTTAAACTCAAATATGGTCGGAATAAATTATGTTGCTTAAAAAGTTATATCTTTCAAGCATGCTCACAGATACTGAATGATATGTTTCAAGTTTTTTTTTTTTTTTTTTTAAAAAGCTATCCTTTGTGAGTAAAATTTAAGGACTCAACAAGCACATTGGGAAAGTTTGGGGGCAGTGAGAGCGTGGTGAGTCTACGAGTCTGTTTGGCACCTTGGGAAACACTTGCAGTCTCTTACTTTGCCTCCTTATAAGATTAGTTCTGGTGAAGTATAACTCCCCTTCTCCAAACCATCTCTCTCTCTCCACCTTTACAGTGAAGATCAGGGAAACCTCCACTAAGAAGCTTTTCTTGATTAGTCGCACCATGCTTCAGTCAGCCTCTTTAAATTCTGGCTCTCTGTTATCAGGCTAAGACCTCTGAGGGTCTGGAAGCTCCCACTTTCGCAGGCCCTACCCTACTTCATATCACTTGAAATGCATGGTTATCTCATATTAGCCCTCTCTCTCTTTCTTTTTTTTTTTTTTGGTAAAAATAATTTGAAAGTATCTTAATACTTTTACATTCAAAGTTATTTGCCTGTGTTCAATTCCTTTTTGATTGACTATAACTTCTTAGTAATCATGGGACATTTTTATAAATCATGAGAAAATATATCCTGTATTTTATGAAGTGAAATTTTTCTGAATATTAAAATTCATAGGTAATGAAGAAGACAATGGAATACTTTGTAGATATTTAATTGAATGAACTTATCTGAAAAGGTTTTTTGTTACTGATGATTTTATTTTTGATCTCAAACTTTTTGCTTGAGTTTATAGAAAGCACATAGATAAGTTCAGTGATTGTTTTAATTTCAGTGTTCTGGTGACTGGAATTGCCAGTGAAAGGAAAGAGTTTAAGAAGCAAAATGTTTGAATAAGCAATACTAAAGTGATGTTAAGATGTGTCAATGGCAATAAAGTTAGATACACACAGATGACTGTAACTCAGCCCTCCCAATTCTGACAAGAATTGATTCGCTTTAAAAGCTTATTTATTTATGTATTTTGAAGAGGGAGAGAGAAAGCATTTCATCTGCTGCTTCACTCCTGGAATAACCATACCAGACAGGGCTGGGCCAGGCTGAAGGTATGAACCAGGAACTCCATCCTGATGTCCCATATTAGTGGCAGGGACCCAGAGCAGTTGAGACTTGAACTTGGATAGCAATATGGGTTGCCAGCATGGCAAAGTGCCACAGTGCCCAAAGAAGTGGTTTTTCAGCACAAAGGTGACTGACCTGATTCATTCCTGAATCGGAGGGTCCTGATCCTTCAGGAAAGGCTCTCTCATTGATTCTTTACGCATTCTAGGTCACAACTAACGTCACCATCAGTTTTGCAGAAAATAAATCTGAGACACCTATCCTAATTTGTCTAAAATAGTTTAAACCTGCTCAACTCCTCTGGGTTTCCAGGTGCATTCTCATTGACAGTAGAGATAGGATGCGCAATGCAGGACAATGTGGCTGCATGTAATTCTCATGGGGAGCTTCTGAAGCAGAGTTATCTTTATCTCTTTTTATAAAACTCAGTGAAGGTGGGTGTCGTTTGCTTAAAGTCAGGTTAAATGAAAGCTGGAATTCGGTCCCTCATCAGACTCCATTAATTCTTACTTAACCTCTTGTCTCCGTAGGGGGTGACCGTGAGCAGAACCTTCCAAACCACATTTAGGGGCTGTTGTTTTCTAGTTAACTTTGTGTGTTCATTTTCCACCCATTTCCTCTGCACTGAAGTGCAAAAGGACTTCAAAAATGAATAAGTAAATAAATACATAAATGCCCAACTCTCTCTTCACCCAGGAAGTGGTAAAAGGAAACTCAAAAAAGAAAAAAAATATTGAGCAGAAAATTATCTAAATATCCCTGGCTTTCCTCTTAGCTCATTTTATTAAGTGATAAGCATTTCCATAGGTACTCTATCTTTACCTACTTTAACAAGAAATATTTTCCTCAACACATACTTTTTGGCAAGGGAAGATCCATCAAAATAAAAAGAATCCTACTATTTTGAACTAGGATGAATTTTAGGATGGTAGTGGAACAGAACAATAGAAGTGTCCATATGATAGTCACAATTTTTTAATGAGCTGATTTTAAGATTTTGTTGGAAGGTGGGAGTAGGACTCACACAAACATTGGATGAGTGAAGGATACTAATAGTAGAAATTTTGAGCCATGAAGATTAGTCTTTGGTGGAAGTTAGGATAATACTCTGTTAGAAGAATTCTGACTTTAGTATTGTGTAAGCTGTTTCCCAATACATATCTACTCTCTACCTAGGAGATATTCATGAAATAAGGCGTAGATAATGCATTTAGTAACACTGAGCTGAATCATGCAAAACATAATTTGTGTGCAATTTGAGGGAGTATAAAATAAAAGTTGCTTTAAATGTCAGGAAAATCTTGAAAAAATAAAGCATTCTAATCAGAGAAAAAAATTCAAAAGCTTGTGTCATAAAGGAAAACAATTTACTTGTGCTGGTACCCTTAATAAGTGCCCCAAGGCGTTCCAGTGCTGTTACATTCTCTAATGATATTACAGTGTGTGGCACATCTCATCTAATCTGTTAGTAAAATCCTAAAGTCACTTATGTCAGTCTCTAATGCAAGCCAAATGAGTCTTTCCAGTAATAAGAAGCTTCACAAAATTAGTTTTCGTTTTGCAGAAAATTGCCATTGGGGCTGGCACTTTTATCTAAAAATTTCACTCGTGCATAAGCAAAAAACTCATATATTATTTGGTTACATTCCATCAGTATGAGAAATAACATTGTGAGAATTCTATGCATGCTAATGATATATAGAAATCCACCTGCTTTCAGATAAAATGAGTTTAATTTTCTGTTGCCCACTGCCTGGTTGGCCTTTCATAAATTACTTATGCACAGCTATTATTAAAATAGAGGGAAAGCAAATTAGAAAGTCCTCCTATCTCTCCACTGGATTTAGCCAAGGCAGGGCTGTGACAGCCAGAGTCAGCGTTTTTGAAAAAATTCTGCTCTCTTGAAAAATTTTGCATCTCTATACAATTCTATACCACTGTTGTAAACGTTCTGACCTGCCTTCTTACCAAATTAACCTAAATCCTTTCTATTTTTCAACATTAATGGAATCCTCTAGAGTCCTGCTGATATATATTAAAATATATTTATTGGTTAATTTGAATTCCAGCATTTTGTACCTCGTTTCCAGCACTCCTGTTATATCTGAACAGCCTTGAGCTTTAATATTAAAAACTTACAAATTAAGATACATACAGAACATTTTACAATTATCAGATCAAAACAACATAACTTTTATTGGAGTATAGAATGCCAAATTTAACTTTCTGATAAAATAGAAAATGAAGGTTGTCTTATAACGCAGTACATTGGATTTCAAAGGGTGCTTTCTAGTTGATGGGGGGTGGTCTTTAACAGTCAATGAATAATTGACCTTTTGGCTAAAGGACAGGTGAAAAGTTATCATTTTCAGAGTATTTTGAAGCCAAAAGTTTCCAATCACTTAAGATGAATTCTTGCTATTTTCTTTTGCTTAGCTATGATCAGAAGTTTCTTAGAATGTGTCAGGTGATATGTCGCCCTCATTGATGAAGCTCTACTGCTTCAATAGCATGGTGTTAAAAAACACACTGGTAGAACCAATTTCAGTTCTCGATTCTATTGAGAAAGATAAAGTTTTGAAATCATTTTATAGTATTTCAATGTAAACATCACTTTTTAAGAAAGTTTAAGTTAAGATTATTATACTGCTCAAATGGCTTTGTATCCCAATTATATGAGATAAAGTGTTCTCAAGTTTTTTCTTAGGTTTTTTATTTTTATTGTTCTGATAAAACATTTGTCCATAGGAAAAATGAAATGTTTAAGAGAACATCTTGATAATACAAGATACTGAAACAAATAAAATTAAAAAGGAGTGTTTGTGGTAGATGTGTGAAGTGAGAACAAAGATGTTCTGTGAGTATGTCGGGATGAAGAATGGAGACAGTTATCTCTTTTCCTCATTTCTGCTTTGAATTCTCGGTTGAGTTTCCTTCCTTTGTTGGGAGAAATCTTCAAGCAAAGGTAGCAAACACATATTCAGTGCTTTAAAACTGGCAGTCAAAAATGATACCGAAGATATAAAACCTAACAACACAACTCAAAAGTTGTGTTGAAGTAGAAATAGTTCAGAAAATAATGCCAGCAGAGAAAAGGATCACTTTCTGATTTGTTCATAGCAATTTTCAAACACTATCATCTCTTAGAGTATTTGGTAAAAAAAAAAAATTCTACTTATGTACTCAATGATATTAATTCTAAGTTTCGGCATATAATTGGATAGTCTTATGATAAAAGCTTTCAAAAGAAAGATTTTTTGAAATTTTTAAGTTGAAATTCACTAGCAATAGAACTTTGTCAAAAGTCGTCAAAGATAGAATACAGAGTTGGTGATCAGTCAACTACTTGGACCATGATGTGTCAATTCTCTGTAAAATACTTAACTGAAGCTTCTATGATGTCTCATTTTGACCTTGAAGCTTCTAAGATGTCTCATTTTGACCTTGGTTAGGATGATGTGAATGGGAATTGAACAGAAAGGAGTAATTGGAGTGACATTCCCTAGAAACCTGCATATTGTCTAGTACTTGAATGAAAGTGAGACACCAATCCTTTAACTAGTTTAATGCCTCAGCACGGTTTGCATGTGACAGATGCAATTTGCTGTCAGTTCTAAGAGTTTAGGAGTAGCAAGGCTTTGGGCCATCCTTTATTGCTTCCCCATACCACAAGCAGGGAGTTGGATGGGAAGTGGACTGGCGGGGACATGAACCGGTGCCCATATGGAAACCCAGGAATGCAAGGCAAGGATTTAGCCACTGAGTCACCATGCTGGGCCCTAACGGAATCGTTGTTTTCTTTTTTACAAAGTTCTGGGCTTAGAGGCAAATTCTGTACCAAAATGAGGGGAAGCTGTGGATAATCTCTTTATGTATATATTTATTGAAGTTATCAATACTATTCAATGAAGTGTTTCTGAAATATTAGAGATTGGCCTGAACTCATGCAGTTCTTACCTCTGTTGTGTTAAGTAAAGCATTGTGTGTTAGTGAGTGAAAAAAAGAGAGGAGTTTAGGCATAGGAAAAAGCCTAAATCTAAATTTAAAATAGAGAACAGATTAATTTCTCCAGATAATTCATGCAAAAGCATAAAACAGAATCCTGTGAACAAAGCAATCATGAGTTGTTCTCCAAAAATTTCAGACTGCTTTTCCAGACATATTGCCTTTAATAAACTCATCACTTACTTTATCTGTATTGTCTGAGAAACAGTATGCATAGAGTCATGAAAAGCTATGAACTTTGGAATGCATTAGACTGATATGACATGTGGCTATAGTATTACTTAGGTTCATTACTCTGGCTCAGTACCCAATTTCATGTGAGCCTTAATTTACAAAAATGGCATGATAGCAGCTAATAGTCTGCTCTGAACATCATAAACAAAACAAAACATTTTGTTCTGGATAAGTTTGATTTTTAAATTAATTGTGTAATTGTTTTCATTTGGACTTTTTAAAATTGCTGGTGAGTTTGAACATTTTTCTTCTACTTTTTCTGTGACTGGAATGTCTTTTTGGTTATTAATCTTTTCTTATTTTTTCTTTTTGGTTTATCTTCTGGAATTTATATCTTTTTATTATTGGTTTATGAAAACTCTTTACATATTAAGATAAAAACCTTTCATCATTTTTGCAGTTACTACAGGTCTATTATTATCATGATGTTTTAAAGTGAGTGGCATGATTTTACATTTTACAGTGCAAATTTTTTTTTTGGTTTCTAATATAAACATCAGTACTTTATAAATGCTATTTTATAATATTCGACTCAGAGGAGAACAAATAATACTTAAAACAAATTCTGACTTTTTAATTTTTACATTTTAGACAAAAATTTGAAATTTATTTTGAATTCAGGACAACATATGATATTACTTTTTAGAAGAACAGTTCAGCTTTTCCTACCCCTTGTATTATAAGTGTCACTGATTTATGCAAATTTAGGACTTAAGAATCAACTATTCATTTGGAACTACTTATCTGTAGGTATTTCTCCTGATATTGTGCTATGTTATGGAACAAAATTAGTAGCTACTTATTGCCAGTTTGTGAATAGAAAGAATTAGGAAAAGCAATAAACATAATGATGACAGCTATCATCTTTTTGGTCAGCTCAGTGACTCTTTTGCCTGGGGCAGTTTGCTGATGCCATCTGGGCTATGCAAAATGAAAGAATGTAAAATGAGAGTGTTGTCTAGTGACTATTATGGCTGATTTCTGAAAATTCATTTCTCCCCAATATCTTGATGATCAACTGTAGTGTTACCACATTTAACAAAAGTTGGCTTAGATAAGGTCCTAAGAATATTCATGTCAATAAACTTGAATAAAATATTTCTTCCTACTTCAGAGAAGGAACTGTCTCTTGAAAGATACAAGTGTAGTTTACCGCTTTTCATAATTTTTATTGTCCCCCCTCCTTTTTTTTAGATGATGATCTTTACCTAGTTGATTAGGGCTCAAAAGGCCAAGGGCTACAGGAAAATGGGCAAAACCATTATTTCCACATTTTCTTTTTTTCCTTCCTGCATCTGGAGGAAGAGGAGAGACAAAGGGACATGCCACACCCACCCTCCTGAACGCCCCAAGGTCCCCGATGTGGGGCATGCTCTGAGGGCACTGCTCAAGTGGTTTAGATAGTTCAACTGTTCCGAATTGCTGCCTATTTTGCCATTCCAAGGGTGATAGAATCTCCTCGGAATCCACTTCTACATGTTTGTCTGTGTCCTCACCCACCCACTGCCCCATTTTCTCCCCCGCCCCTACACAGGTCTTAACTATGAATAAGGAATCCTGTTTCCCTGGCTAATATTGGTTGTCATCTTGAGATCATGAACTAAGCCAGCCTGAAGGTTAGAGGTAACCCAAAGAGAAGAGAAAGGCTCAAAAAATAGCATGAAGTTGGACATGGAAAGCCCTGATACCCCTTTGCCTGCAACCCATGAGATCTACCGTTGTTTCCTGTTACCTGCCAACTGAAAGTTTTCTGATTGATACATGTTGCCGCTTCCAAGTTGAGTGTGATAAGTACATAGAGCATGATTCTGTAGTGATTTAGAAGATGGCCAGGAACATAATATGCGATTGCTGTCAATAGATGTCTTCAGTCACAGAAGTGCTGCTGTCATTATGTGTGAGTTAGCTGATCGCTCATCTCTGTGTATGTTAAACTATTATAAGCATTAACATGCATATATAGAATACAGGCATAAAGTTCATATCAGCTTCATAAATGTAGCATTACATATAGTATACATGACACATTCAGTAAAATAGAATGAGCTGGAATAAAGATGAAATAACTAATTTTAAAGCACTCATAATTTTATTTTGTTCACTGGTTACCACTGGTTACAAAATATTCTTTTTTTTTTAAAGATTTATTTTTTATTATTTTTTTTATTGGAAAGGCGGATATACAGAGAGGAGAGACATAGAGGAAGATCTTCCGTCCGATGATTCACTCCCCAAGTGAGCGCAACGGGCCAATACCGATCCGAAGCCAGGAGCCTCTTCCGGGTCTCCCACGCGGGTGCAGGGTCCCAAAGCTTTGGGCCGTCCTCGACTGCTTTCCCAGGCCACAGGCAGGGAGCTGGAAGGGAAGCGGGGCTGCCGGGATAGAACCGGCGCCCATATGGGACCCCGGGCGTGCAAGGCGAGGACCTTAACCACTGCGCCACCGCGCCGGGCCCTACAAAATATTCTTTACCTCCAACTGAAATCATCATCACCTTCATTAAATTATTTATCTTATAAAAACAAACACTGGGTAAGACCTAATGCTTTCAGAAAAGCTTGAAAAATTTGGACCATTTTTTTTGTGACCAAAAAAAATCCTTAATTTTAACCACTGCTATAAGTACTTTTTGAAGAATTAACTAGAAAGTATCTGTATTTAACCCAGATTTTCACAGTCACTGCCAAACCAACACCAGGTACTGTAAAATTTCTATTCTTTAAAGCAGTAGTCACACATATGTACATTTGGTCTCATGCATAGACTGCAAAAGGTCACCATGCACCAAAAGCTTGTAGGTGAACTCAAGTTGTGACTACCAACCCTCTGCATGGCCCAAATGACAGACACTTCTCTCATCCAAACTCACCAACCTACTAAGACAGTATGTGATCAACTGCACATTAAATTTCATATCTAACAACAGAACTTATTATTTTATAAGATGCAAATAACTATAAACTCATACTCTCTTCCCATTTGTCAATTGTCAAATGCTGTCTTGGTCTCCACTCAAAACAGAATGTAATTGGATAGGTAGCACTGATGAGCTGCTAAAAAAACAGAAGAAAACAATTAACAAGTCTACATATAAATTTATTTTGATTTTTTCAAAAACTATCATGAGATGTTGTGGGCCTTGTTTTTCTAGTCATTATATTGATTATAAATACTGCAATTGCAGTAATTGGTGCTAAATTGAGGAAAAGCCATGTCAGATCAATGTTCAATTCTTCCAGTCAATAGGTAAGACCAGGAATTTATTCAGTGAAGCAAAATCACATATAGTTTTATTTTAAGTGCTTTCCACATCAGCAGAGAATCAATGGTGTTATTGTTTATTTGTTCAAAAGTTTAGCTGGTTTTAAAATAAGGCAATGGGCTGGCATTGTGATATAGCAAGTTAAGCCTTTGACTGTGATACCAGCATCCCATAAGAGTCCAGCTTGAGCCCCAGATGCTCCACTTATACTGTGGCCCCTTGCTGATGTGCAGCAACAGAAGGAGCAGCAAGCTGGGAGAGCTGGAAAAGGCTTCAGACTTATCCAGCCCCGACAGTGCAGCACTTTATGCGGTGGACCAATGGGTGGAAGATTCTCTTTGTCTTTTCTCTTCTCTGTGACTATGCCTTTAAAACAAACAAACAAATAAACAAAAAATGGATCTTTAAATAAAAAGAGGTCAAAGGAAAAAATGGTTACATTGGGGTATTATGAATTCTTGGCAAGTGAGTTGTGCTACACAGCTACCATTTTTTTTTTTTGCTAAGGACTAGACTTTTGATTAACTCCTTAATTGTATTTTAAGAATTCTGATAAGAAATTTTTTCTAGTATATATCTCAACCACATATTTATAACAGTGCAAACCATTCAAAGAATCTGCAGTAAATGGTTATAGAAGGTGCCTCTGAAACCAATGGCCATACCTTAAGTGATGCTACACTTTATCTTTTCAAATTTTTGCCTTATTTCTTGTTTGTTTCTTTTATTTTTCTCCTATACTTCCATTCTTACTGTTAATGGGAATATCACCCACCAGGCCTTCTTTTCCTTCCTAATTTTCTGCTTGAAATTAGTTTAGACCTTGTACCAACTTGGAATATCCATTAAGGACCAGATTAGTTTTGACTATGTCATGGACTCTCTTTTATGAGCAATGTATTTATTTTAATGCCTAAGTGTTATAATTTCCTGCTCAATTACTTAACATTCATTTTTTCCCCTTCGGTATTGGTGAGAAGGCCAGAGATCTAGGCTTCCGAATGTGTAAACTGCCATGGGTGTACACCCTGCTTCTAACTCTTAACTTTTGACCTCACATCAATTGCTTTCTTCAAACCTCTCACATTACAATGCATTTCTTATTTACATAGCTTCTCATTCTCCCCCCCCCCCCCCCGCCCCCAGTCTCAGAATATAGGATTTGGGAGAACATAAAACCATCTTAGAAGTAATCCAGCACTGACGCACAAATGGTACACACTGGGCTTTGTAATTCTTTCAATCAAAAACAGAAGTTTTCATGCAAAAACACAGTGGTAGGAATTTGTCCTGGCAGTGAAGATGCTGGTGAAGATGACTGTATCCATATTGGAGTCTCAGATGGCTCTGGCTCAACACCTGCATTGACTTTCAAGGTCTTGGCTGGAACCCTGGCCCAGTCCCAGCCTTTGTGGTGACTTGGGGAGTGAACCAGAAACTGAAACTCTGATTCTCAACTTTTTCTCCTGCTCTTTCTTAAGAGTACTAACTGATGAATTGTATGCATTTGATTTCTAGAGATCCAAAGTAAATTCTAAATTTTGGCTGAGACAAAGTAAAGATAACTGAATAAAATATTAAATAGTTTCATTCTTTGTATCACAACTTTCAAATTATTTGAATATTTACCAAAATTGAAGTTGATAATATTCACTTGAAATATTTTTTAAAAGATTTATTTATTTTTATTACAAATTCAGATATGTATATCTCTGTAGAGAGGAGAGAGACAGAGAGGAAGATCTTCCGTCCGATGATTCACTCCCCAAGTGACCGCAACGGCCGGTGCTGCACATCCAAAGCAGGAAACTAGGAACCTCCTCCAGGTCTCCCACGTGGGTGCAGGGTCCCAAAGCTTTGGGCCGTCCTCGACTGCTTTCCCGGGCCACAGGCAGGGAGCCGGATGGGAAGTGGAGCTGCTGGGATTAGAACCGGCGCCCATATGGGATCCCGGGGTGTTCAAGGCGAGGACGTTAGCTGCTAGGCCACTGTGCCGGGCCCATTCACTTGAAATTTGAAGTACATTTTATAATAGTATTTTTTACTTTGAAATTATTATAAGATTTTTTGAGAAGTTATAGAAATTCAGCAATCATAGAAAGTGAAGTCATGCAATATTTTCAGCTACATATAAGGTTACTTCAGAAACTTGTAAATAAATGACTTGTCTTGGCAAAACGGGATGTGTGAGCAGTAAATTGTGTTCAGTGCTTTTTGCCTTTCAACACACCATTCTAGAGTACAATTCGTAGGTCTCCTCATATGAAAATTAAGGCTTCATGCAAACATTAATTGGTGGATCGACTGATGATTGATTGATGAGTGAGGGAGTAGGACTTCTGTTGCTGAAATAACAAGAGACGGCCAAGGATCACAGAACAGACCTGGAGACGCCCTGGTGCCTATCTGTGTACTATCAGCCTCACACATGACAAAGGGAATCAATCATCTTCCTGCTAAACAGGCTCAGAAACTGGTCAGAATTGAGGGTACGGCTCTGTATACCTCTCCACAGGGAGAGAACACGGGAACAAATCAGGAATTCCACCTTCCCTATGCATCGTGAAAGTAGTCATGAGGCGGGCATTCCACCCAGCAATACTAAAACATTTTATGACAAGCTGTCCCTGGTCCTTAGGAGCTAATTTCCTTTTTCTTATGTTGCACAGGACATATCCTAGAAACTTAGTAAAGGACATGCTATAATATTAAAAGTTCTATAATTAATGTTGAACAGGATTTGAATTTAAATCCTTTACTTTTCAGGGTCTAATTAAAGTCATACATTATTGTGTGTGGAATGAGACATTTTCCTGTCCAACCGTATATTAATAGTTTAATATGTAAGGATTTTGTGTTAAAATGCTAAAACATATTTGGAATAATGTGTTTCCCTTTGAAGTCATGAAGAGTGAAAGTTATCTTGCTATAACATAAAAGGAAAACACCTTTGATAAAAGTGGCCCTAATAGGGCAATTATTATTTTATCTCTTTATAGTTCTCAGTAGCTCTGAATTACACTACATAAGGTTGTAAATATAATTATAGACACTATATCCCAAGATAACTGCTGTGGTTTAGTGGCTTGTGGTTCTAAATTATTAATTCATTTTAGATCACATTTCAGGCATTAAAATGAATTTGTTGGGGAATGATGTTAAGATTTGCAGCTATCTTTACTGCAGAAGTGTTGATACAATGTAATTAAGTCCTTTAATGGTTAATTTCAGTATTTACTTGGATTATAAAGATAGTTTAGTATATGCCTTGGAAAGTAAGCTGCAAGAAAATAACCTTTTGTTGATGTTTATAATGGATTCCAGAAAGGAAAAACTACTCATTTACAGTGAGCAATTTTTTCCTTTTTTTAAGATTATATTTAACAGCATTAATGACTTAAATGTCAATGATAACTTTCTTTGTAATAATTCAGGTGTTTACATATATTATTTCATAATATTTTAACATCACTTTGTGCTTCATTATATTTTAAACCCATAAATCAATGTTAATAGGCTTGAAATTTAAACCTCTGAGAGAAATGTATAATCTGTAATCAACAGTAAAAAATCTCTGTGCTGTTTCATAAGAGAATATTATTGAGATTTTATAAAGAAGGAAATATTGGCTGTTTTGGGTGAAATCCCACTAATATTGAATAAAATGACAGAGCATAAATAAAACATCACAACATCCTATCAGGTGGGCTCTCAATTTTTGTGTAAGTGTATTTTGTGTATTTTGTGTATTTTGTGTAAGTGTATTTAAGTGTATTTCATGCTCACCCAGCTTATAATTTTTTCTGTTCCACTTCTTCCCTGGCCCTAAAAAAGAAAAAAATCAAGTTCCTTGTTTTCTTTTCTGATCAAAATAGATATTACAGATAAAAGAAGCAGGCCAGGTAGTAAAACAAAGGAACAAGCATAAAATCAAGAGTGTTGAAAAGAAGGCCAAATTCTTTCCCAGGTACCAGTGTTCATTCGCCTGGGCTTCTCAATGCCTTTTGCTGTGGTCATGTGAGAACTGTCATTCATTTGTACATTTTCCTGAAACAGAGAATCGGACTGTGAATTTCAGGAAGAAGATAACTGCCACCAAGTGGGTTCCCAGGGCACTGAGTGAAATGTGTGAGCACTCAGAAATGAGGACATTGAAGCTGAACTTGGATGAATAACCTTTTGTTTGTCACCACCAGCAAGTCCTGCGGTTGTATCTCTTGAAACTTCCCATGCTTGATTTCAGCAGCCTGGGGGTTAAGTTTCCTTCCAACATAGGAGCTTGGAAAGCAGTTCTTCCAAATCCCTACTAAGTTATTCAAGATAGCATAAGGAAGAGCTAAATTCTTCTGTCGAATTTATCACAAGTCAAACCGCAAGCAAATCTAAAGAAGCCCACCAAACTGTTACACTACTGTCCTCCCTCACCAAAAGAGATAAAACGGGAGATTTACAAAGCAAGCTACAGTGCTCAGAAATACAAATATATATATATATATATATATATGTATGTATGTATTTAAACTCTACCACTTTGTCTTATTTGCATGAGCATAAATCGTTTTCAACCTAATACCAGAGAAAAAGGCAACACTCCCTGTGATGACTTGCTGAAAAGCTCACTGTATTTGTTTGATAATGGATTTTAGTTCATTGTCATGTACTTCACTCTTCATCAGCAGGAGCACTTCAGGTAAAGAAACAGGCTTTTACCACACTGGAACAAAAGCTATATAAGGAAAAAAAAAATCCTGAGCAGATGGAATATTATTTGCATTTGTACAAATAGGGCTTTTTACCACAATTCATATTACTTCATTGTGAGCTGAGAGAAGCCAGATGTGTCTACAGCATGCTGCAGACTCAGAATCGGCTCTTTTTGTTTGTCAGACTCAGAGGTCGCAACCTTGTGATATCTCTGCACTTGTATATCCATTAGTTTTATTTCAGTTACTTGTCAGGAGAGAAAAAAAGAAAATAGCACCAAGACTTAAGAGGACCACTGCAGAGAGGGCCGGATAAACTATTTTTTTTTTAATTTTCATGAATGAGGATCAAATAGGTTTCACATATCTGAACAACTATTAAGAGATCAGGATGATGATGTAAAATTAAAATGCAGAATGCATAATAAGATTCATTTCCTATGATTACATTAAATAATCTGATATATCTTTTCTCAAGTATCTCTTGTGCAAAGTACAGTAACATGATTTGACATTATTAGAACAGAGATTTAACTCTTAAAGGGTTTTTCTTTTTTAAAGATTTATTTATTTTTGTTGGAAAGGCAAATTCACAGAGAGAAGGAAAGACAGAGAGAAAGATCTTCTGTCTGCTGGTTCACTCCCCAAGTGACCACAACAGCCGGAGCTGAGCTGATTTGAAACCAAGAGCCAGGAGCCTCTTCCAGGTCACCCACATAGGTGCAGGGTCCCAAGGCTTTGGGCTGTCCTGCACTGCTTTCCCAGGCCACAAGCAGGGTGCTAGATGGGAAGTGGAGCAGCCCGGACATGAACTGGCACCCATATGAGATCCCAGGGGGCCCTAAAATGGATCTTTGATAACTAGTTCAATGTTTTCCCCCTACAAATCAGGTAACTGAGGTTCTGGAACTGTACTGACTTACATTCCAGGTGCAAAGGAAACTGATAGTCTGACCAATCCAAGCCTCCACTCACACATCAGAATTACCTGAAACGTTTGACTTGGGCTGTAACTCAGACTTGATAATTCAGATTTCAAAAAAGTTAATAAATCTTTCTCAACTTGTGGTATGTGCTGTCTCCAATAACAGGAAACAATAAACCAACATCCCCAGTGATGTGATCCAGAAGCTCGTTTGAGCATACTACATACCTAGGCTCTGGTGTCTGGGACAATATTTTGAGGATGAAGAGCACTGTTCCCTTCACAAGAAGAAGACACTCAACACAACTAAGGAAATGACTGAAAAGAAAAACAGAGAAGATTTCTGGTTAAACTAATGTAAAGATACTTTGCTGAATTTTAAATTGTAATAGTTTTTGAAGATTTCTAGAGACTTTTATTAATGATTTTTTACTTATTTCATTCTCTTTTATGACATGTGCTATATTGAGGAGCTATTCCCTGGGCAGCAGGTCCAGGAAGTTGTGAACATTTTCATTTTGTCAGCTTTGTACTTCAAGATGATCACTTAGTTTGACACATGAGCCCAAGGGAAGGAGGGCAAGGTTGTACACAGTGAAGCATGTTGAAAGGCTATGAAACAATCCAGGGGAAAGGTGGACGTGAACTAAAATTAATTTGTAGTAGTGATGAAAAGAAGTGGATAGATTTCAGGATAATCAGATAGGGAATGTGAATAGTTCTTGGAAACCGATGAGTTGTGTGGGCAAGAGAGAACGCTCTAAATGGTGTTTCATGTGGTATTGGTAGGTTACTTAACTACTTAGTTATACTGAGTTTGGGTTATTACCCTTCTGGTCAGCAAAGCAAAAGAGTACCCGAAAATAATTAAAATGATTTGGAGTCACAGGGATGCAGTGACTGTGACTGTTTTTCTGTGTTTCTTTCCTAAAAGCTGAGCCTCAAAGGAAACCTTTTATCATCTGGTTATAAAAGAAATATTTGTAGCTTACTAACTTTTTAACAATAAATGAAGCATTTTAATCTAGCCAATATACATAGTTTACAAAAATAGAGGAAAGATCTTCCATTTAGTCGCTCACTCCCCAAGTGGCTGAAACAGCCAGAATGAGCTGATCCGAAGCCAGGAGCCAGGGGCTTCTTTTGGGTCTTCCACATGGGTACAGACTCCCAAGGCTTTGGGTCATTCTCTACTGCTTTCCCAGGCCAAAGCAGGGACGTGGAAGTGAAGTAGAGCAGCCGGGACACTAACTCGTGCCCAAAGGAAATCCCAACACATACAAAGCAAGGACTTTAGCCACTAGGCTACTGTGCTGGACCATATGAATGTATTTTTAACTAAAATCTTATTAACTGAATTCAGGAACTAAAATAAACTCAGAAAGGTGGAAATTTTATATTTCTTCCTAATCTTTTATACAGGTGTTACCAAATTGCCTACAGCTTGTGTAATTCTGCTATGATTTTCTTTTTGTACTACATGTATTTCCTTACATCATCACATAATGTTTAACATAAGAGTGCATGGTTTGGACAGTCATCCAATCACACTATAATTTATTGAACCATTTCCTTATTGAAAGATGTACAGTTTGCTTTTTTTTTTCTTCACCGCAATAAATACTATAGTCATGGAATGCTTTTTTTTAAAAAAAATTTTAATTAATTTAGTTTTTGTTTGTTTTTTGATAAAATTTAGTTGGCACTGGGCTCTTCCCTCCCTCTCCCCCAAGTTCCTTCCTCTTCCCTCTGTTCTCCCCTCCAGGTTAATAACGTGTGTCCTTTGTGAATTTTCCCAGGTCCATCATGTTTCCACTGGAGTGTCTCCCAACCATAAAGGAGACTGTCATTTTGTTGTGAGTTCATTCTTGTATCCTGGGGCCCTAATGTAGATACATTGAGGATTAGATCTTCATTATTTATGGGCAATACTGATAACAGTAATAAAGGGGCCATTGACCATCTCAGGTGATTATAAACAATCAGCCCATTATGGATGGTTGATTAATGAATTACATCACAAAGTCTTGTTACATAAGGTACAGATAAGTATGAAGTGACATAGAGGAAGATTCAAATGTAATATACCTAGATTTGAAATCATACTATCTTATATTAGAGCAAACATATGATATCTGACCTTTTGGGATTGGCTCATTTCCCTTAACAAAATGGTCTCCAGTTTAGCCCATTTAGCCACAAAGTAATGTATTGCATTTTTTAAAATTGCTGAGTAGTACTATGGACATGCTTTGACACTGCATTTTCTGAGGATAAAACCCTAAAGTGAAACTGCTAAATCAAAAGTCATTGGGGGGACTAGTGTTGTGCATAATAGGCAGACCTTCCACCTGTGATGCTGCCATCCTGTATGGGTGCCAACTCAAGATTTCCCTATTGATGTGACTAGGAAAGTAGTGGAAGATGCTCTAAGTGATTGTACCCTGTGCCCACATGGAAGATCTGGAAAGAGCTACTGGCTTCTGGCTTTTGCCTGACCTCATGACCGTTTGGGGAGTGAGCAAGCAAATAGAAGACATTTTTCTATATTTCTTTCCTTCTCCCTAATTGCCTTTCAAATAAATAAATAATAAATAAATAAACAAATAAATAAATCCTGAAGAAAAAAAGGTTTAAAAAATTATTTACACCCTTAATTCTTTTGGCAGAAATGTCCAATTGAACCTATCATTTTTGCCATTATTTTGAATATTTTACTTAGCTCTAGAAAGCTCTTGAGTGTTTCCAGAAAGCCAAAACATTTCAGAAAATGTTCCTTAATCAGGGATCTATGTCAGATATATAAGGATATTTATATCTTTTTTTTTTTTTTGTCAGCCATTTCAAATGAGGTAGTTGTGTATTTGGCAGAGTAAAGAAATAGTAATTCTAGGTGAGAAGTAATAAAAGCTTGACCTAAGAAAATCACATTGAATGTGGAGGGAAAAGGCAGCCTACAAAGCTGCTGGAGATGGATCCTCCCTATTGTGAAAGATCAGTATTTAAGGAGATATCTTTGCTCATGCTATACTATTATTTTCTAATGGTACAGAAGCAATGTAGCACAGAGACAACAAAGTGGAAAGGCACAGGCTTTCAATCTGAACAAAGATTTAGAATGTCACTTTTTGTTGAGATTTTTTTTTTTAAATCTACTTGAAGGCTACAGCTACAGAGAGATGAGAAGATACAGAAAGAAAATAGAGCTACACAGAGGTGAGAGAGAGAGAGAGGGAGGGAGAGAGAGAACCTTGTAGTTGCTGCTATAATATCTTTGGCCATTCTCTACTATGTTCTTAGGAGCATTAGGAGGAAGTTGGATCAGAATTGGAGCATCTAGGTCATGAACCAGAACCCTGAGATGCTATCATTCCAAGCGGAGGTTCAACCGGCTTTTCCTCAATGATAACCAACTGGAAAGTCATTTCTAGCTAACTAGGTTAGCTAAGACTTTGAAAGTTACTTAGCTTACTTGACTCCTGGTTTTTCTTCTGCAAAGTGGGCAGTTGTAACATCTACTTTTCAGAATTATTATATGAATTTAATGTGATGATGTGCATCCTGGTATATAAAAAATGTTCAATAAATGTCAGGTACCTTTCATACTAGGACTTTTTCGATTATTAAATGAAAAAGATACATTCAGCAATAAGAAGAATGATACTGGCACACATGACTGGGAATTTAAATAAACCACCAATCCACATCTAAAGCAACATCGAAAGTTCTAAGTATCTTCTTCTTTCACCTCTATTTTTTCTCCTGCGTTATTTTCAATTTTACCTATTATTTATATGTGGTATTAGGATGGTTCTGAGAAATGTTATTTACACATTTAGAATGTGCTGTCTGAAAGAACCTTGATGTTAATCTCAAGAAGGACCTCAAATTGTTTCTGATTGAGTCATGTGTTTACCCATAAACCAATCTCTATGTCCTAGAAAATGTATCATTAACATTGATCCAGCCTTGAAGTCGTAGAAGACATTGTCTTGGCATTCTTGCCAGAATGCAACCAGGGAGGGATAAATTCTACTCAGGAAATGAATTTTTTCAGATAAAAATATTTCTTCACATTTTTTCAACTCACATTTTTGTCTAGTATATCCTCTACAATATGATCTTTCTATATTTCACTTGACTCTCAAAATTAAAAAAAAAATCTGTGCTTCTCAGAAAATGTAGTGCCAACTTCTTTATAGGGATAAAATATACATGCCTCTCTGACCTTAATCAACCCTTAACTCCTTCTAATTGTGTTTCCCTGAAACCATTTATTCCCTCCCAAAAGTTTTCCCTCTTTTGCCTTTGCTCAAACTCTCTCTTCTACTTGGAATGGACCCTTTTATGTGTTAGCTTGAAGGTGGCCAATCTGTTTTTCCAAACTGCAATGGTTCTGCAGTTTGGAAAAATTGAATCTGCAAACCAGATTCTTCTGGTTTACCCAGAATCTTTCTTCCTTTAAGAACATTCTTCTGAGGCAAAGCTGTGATATTTTCTGGAGTTTTGGCAATCCCAGAAGTGCCCTAATTCTGGACACACATTACATGGCAGATAGATATGTCGTCATAATTGTGATCCTAATGCATGGTCCGAGATGAATTATGAGCTAAAAACTCAATGTGGTTTCCACTGGAGTCCTTCCTAAACTGGTGATAAGGAAGAGACAGCCTCTCTGAGTCATTAATTTGGAATGATGATATCCCAAAGGTGCCAGTGGCCATGTTCTCCAATGCAGGGAGAAAAACCACACACAGTAGGAGATGGTGAGCCCAACACTTATAGAATCAAAGAGATATGATTAAAGACCCACACAGAGACTGAGTCAGAATGTCCCAGACCTTGTTCTGACAAGGCCAACTCATAGCTTCTTTTTTGCTGTGTTTTCTCTTAAACTATTTTGAATGCGATAATTTGTCATTTGAGAATAGTATTCCAGATCCAGCTTAAACATTCCTTTTTCTGGCAGACAATTCTAGCCTATACCTTTGTGGACCGATTTTGTTACAGTTATTACTGTCTTTGTTTTACAAGGCACACAAAAATATTTGTTCATTCTACTGGGTGCCTTCGTTCAGTAACATTGACCAAATTTTATCATGTTTCTGACTGTGGCAGATTGGGGACTTGACTCCTACTGAGCACAAGCCTGGCACACAGTGGAGCTACAAGAAGGAGTCTATTGAATGAATTGCCAGAAGTCATTAAAAGAAGTGCTTTCTTCCCAAAGTGCTTGAGCACATTTTTTTTCTATATTCCTAACTCTGCATTTATAATTGGATCACAAATGATGTAACATATTTCTGTGAAAATATAATGTTTTTAAAAATATGTGAACAACTTGAGAACATGAGCTACATTTGAAGTGGGAAAAAGGTTACATTTTCAAATAACGAATTCAAGCTATTTCTGCATCTTACTTCTAAATAGCAGGTACAAATTGGTTTATTTGCATTTTCTTGGTTAATTACACATTTTGGAATGATCTTTCCATGTGGAAGTCATTGATAACAGGATCTAATTCCAGAGACCAAAGTGCCATTCGTTTCATTGAATTGAAGCATTTTCTGAGGTTGGAGTCAGAGCCTGGGAATTAGAAATTGTGGGTCTTAATTACATCTTGGTCACACGTTGGTTGTTTTCTTGGAAGCACATAACCTCAAAAACTCACGTGCCTACAAAATGAATCTGAGAATCTTCGCATCCTTCAACATTAGATGTTTATGTAATTTAAAGAAAATGTCCATAAATGTCTTTAAAATACTAGGATGGTGTGCATTACTTTCCTAAATACTTGGCTAGATGGACTATTAGCAGGAGAGACCAATAGGAAAAGGTAGTGAACCCTTTTCTTCTTATCCTAATTGCTGTTGGTTTTGATTAAGGTCTTTGGTATAGGGATATGCAGTCTAGATGTTCATAATGAAAACACAGGATTAAGAAAGGGAAGCAACCAGGCCCAGATTGGGTGTTTATAACACCTTCATGTTAGGTAATTCTGCTTACCTACTTATGACACTTATAAAATAGCTATGAGTTAGAGAATATATTTCACCCACAAGGAAACTGAACTCCAGATACCATAAATAATTTTATTTGGGGTGATACACCAACAACTGGATGATAGTTTCTGGTCTGGTCTTTTGTTGAATCAATTATGCTGTAAAAAGGGATTATATATTTGTCTCTAGAAAATTGACATGTAATATTGAATGAAAACTAAGACCCATTATGAGTACTTTATCCAAAACAATAATGTACATTTTGTTGTTCACTGTCAGCTACAAGGGGAACTTCATTTTCTTGTTTTCCTTTTTTCTTTTTTTTTCTCTGTAAGAGTGGTTCATAAAATTAGAAAGCTGGCCCTTGAGTCTGTCTCTGGCTGGAGTTATAGGAATGCTATGGAGGATCATATAGATCACATTCGCTCAAGAAGCTATTTGCAAGAACCTGATCTTGGATTCATTTTGGCAAACCTTGACTCTGAAGACTGTACGTCTGTGTGTCTGAGAGGGTGGGGAGGATGGTTACAGTCTTTTCTTTGAGTAATGAGATTCAAGAATGCAATATTTCCTTGGAAGAAGACTAATGGCAGTCCAGTGGAGGTACCCAGGATAGGAACCCCATAAAACCTAGGTTCTCTTTAAGGTAAACTAGGGTTTCTAGAATCACTTTCCAGTTGCAGACATGTCTAAATTTTCTTCAGAATTCAACTTCAATAAAACCCATTTGGTAGTCATTGTTCTTGATTTGTCCTCATCTCTCATTATGAAAAAGGCAAAGCCATAACAGTTAAAAGGGGTGAGGAAGCAGCTCTCTGGGTGGGTATGAGAAGCAGTGAAAGTGACAAGCCTTTGGCAGTAGCCCAAAAATCTTACCATGAGGGAGGCTGCACCCCATTCAACCAGATAAAGCAGGATAATACCTTCATGTTTCACTTGGCCAGTTCATAATGTGCCACTTGAAAGGAAGCAAGTCTGTCAGGCTTGTGTGTGTGTTATCTGATTTTTCCCCACACTGCTCCTGCCAGTTGTGCATTGTGTGAGGAGTGCATTACTTGTTACAGCATCAAGGTTCAACCAATGTGAAGAGTGGGTCTGGGGGGGATTATGGTGAAGAGCACTGAGGCTCAACTAATGTGAGGAGTGCAAGAGAGAGAGTCATCTAACAACACAGGTCTGCTTTGCCTCACATGACCAAATTCAGCTGAAAGCTGGTACAGATTCTGGTATAACAACTCTATTGGCAAAAGACAGCAAAAGGTTTTCCAAAACTGCTTCTTTTGAGTTCAAGGAAGTAATGTGACATGGTGAATACAGGTTCTTAGTTTCCTTTATTGAACAGAAATGATTCGTGTGTGTGTGTGTGTGTGTGTGCATAAATTACTTCTTATACTAGTGTAAAAAACATAAATGAAGACTCTTTTGGAAATAGAGTGTTATGGATAAGGTCATTTTGTTGACATTTTTCATGCCCATAATACATGTGATTTCAATTGTTATTCATTGAAAATCAGCAGAGATCAAACAAAATACTAAGGGTTTTGAAGAGATTTAGTCTGTGTGAGGGTTCACATTTTTATTTGGAAAAGCAGTCAGTATCATAGCATGTATTGACTTAAGTTTGGAGCACTTTTGGAAACTCATTATTTCTTAACCAAAATAGGTGTAGCAATCCTGTTGCATATAAAAATATTGCAGAGAAAATAATAAATACCATTTAAATTTTTACAGTTTAACAAACCATACAAGATGCCTTACATTTCTTCAACTCCTTGACTTTGTTGTTATTGTTCACAGGTGAAAATACCAGCTTGGTAACACTTGCTGGAGATTTTTAAATGCACTTTTTATAATGAGCCTTGAACAGTAACAAATAATGATGACTACCATTTGCTGAGTAAGTACTCTGACCTTGATACTTGACTATGTGGGATTTTTACAGACATTAAAGTGTTTTTTACATATATACATTACATACAATTAGTCATCTCAAAGGTCCTATATTCTGATGAGGAAAATAAAGGTCACAGAGCTAATGTTAGTGATGAAATTAGGAATGAGACCAATGAAGCCAGACTGATGCTTGGAACCTATTACTGTATCCTAGAATCACAAACACCTTCACCATAACCCACAATACAGCAAGCAGCGTTAAATGGCTTGTCATGCTGATTCAAGGGTGCAACTTAGTCACTAGATCACACAGAAGGAACACAAATCAAGTAATCTTCCTTGTTTTCTGCCTGGAACCTGTAAAGGACGGACCTGAGTAGTAAGATTTCCAGGTGAAGTTTGTTCTATAAAGCACCATTTTGCTTTATATTATTTTTAATTAAGGAAAGCTCTGAAGAAACATACTTTTGTTGCTTTAAAAAAGGAAAAATACAGATACATTCAAGAAAAAAACCACCCATCACCCCATTAACCAGGGATCACTGTTTATTTCCCATTCTTACATTCTTCAAATTCCCTTCCACATGTCTATTTTAACATTAGAACAGATATTCCATAATATTTTCCAGTAGCTATTCTTTTTAAATCAATATGTGAGTATGTGGTATCAAGAAGGTATTTATGGATTACAAGAAGGTATTTATGGATTACAGAATAGCGTACAGGTTTACTGGCCCACGCTGTTGGATAATTTTGTCAATGTCTTGATAATACAAAGAGTTATCTTTTCTTGTGCATGTTCATAATAATTTCTCAAGAATTAATTCCAATAACAAAACTACTGGTGAGTGCAGTAAGGGCACAGTTTCCATGCCACATTAAACATTACATCTGATGAACTGCAAATTTGGGGGAAAGTTATTTAGTGTTTAAATGTCTCATTTTGGGTAAAGTAAACATTAAACATTACATCTGATGAACTGCAAATTTGGGGGAAAGTTATTTAGTGTTTAAATGTCTCATTTTGGGTAAAGTAAACATGTTAGTACCTACCTCACAGTGCTATCATAAAAGTTTTTCTTTTAGTATTTAAAAACATTTAGTACACAACTTGGCACACAGTAAACACCATGTACATGTTTACCAAGTAAAAATATGAATACTGGGAGTGATGTCATGGTGTAGGGGGTAAGGGCATTGCCTATGACACCATGAGAGTGTCAACTGTCTCCTGGCTGCTCCACTTTCCAGCTGCCTCCCTATGAATGGCCTGGGAAACTGGGAAAAGCAGGATCATGTGGGAGACCTGGATGAAACTCCTGGCTCCTGGCTTTGGCCTAGCTCAGTGCCGGCCTTTGTGGCCACCTTGGAGTAGACTAGCAAAAGGAGATCTCTCTGAGTGTGTCCTGTTCTTTTAGGGCACCACCTCTTAGCTTTCCATGTGAGTTAAGAGGCAGGAATTGATTGCATATTTAAACATGGTTAAACAAGGCTTTGCAGGATATAGAACTCATCATGGAGTTCTATGTCAGTGACTAGAAAGAGAAAGGGATCTGGTAATATTCACATTCGAGATTTTAAGACAGGTAATTTTGTCATTTTTTTTCAAGTATAAATAATGCTTTTTAGTAAGTAAATTGTATAATTATTTATTTCCACCAAGAATGGATCTGTAGGAAGTATACTTTAAGTTATAGCATGACAGATCTAAGTTATAATGATTAAAAAATATGTTTGCAATATACACTTTAAAAGACTGCAAATAACTAAGCAAAGAAAGCTATGTAAGTTCTTTAGAAGTATTTAAAATGGGACTTTTTGGTATTGGTTTCAAATTATTTCAGTGGGTCTTAACTAAAGGCAGGAGAATAGACTAGTAGACTCTAAGGGTTCCTTTCTATGATTTGATGATTTAAAAAAAAAACTTGATCCCATAAAGATTGCTCTGGCTTCTTTTCTATTGCAGCTACCCAAGGAACAGCTGTTGCCTTGACAACAAGGGACATTCTTAGGTTCCTCATATGCTAATAGGAAAACGGCCAATTTTCTTGTTCATAAAAGAAAACTGTTGGTTAATGTGTGCATCTCTCTTTCTCTCTCTCTTTTCCTCTCCCCCACCCCCACCTTTCCTTGCTACCTGTCAGAGAGCCTTGGTGAGAAACGGAGTTAAAATATACAAGGATAGAGTAGTTTGTATCTTCAGAAATCCTCACTGAAACTTAAGAAACTTATACAGAAAGAGGTTTGAAGGAAGATGATAGTATAAGAATAACAAGAACTCATCACTGAGTGTGAGGAAAAGAAAAACAATGTGTAGCACAAAATCCTTAGCCTGCTGTAGGTAATGGGCAGGTCGGTAACAGATTCCAAGAGAAGAAAAAGAGTCAGTACAACTCACCAAAGTCTCAACATCGGATGACATCTGGAAGATGACTTTTCACACAAATACTTCCAATACGTCCAACTGCGTAGGCATGATATGTTACAGATCTCATCCACTTGTAAATAAACTGACTAGACTGTATACAGATCTGGCTTCACACAGGACATATGTGACTAATACCACAATATAGCAGAAGAGCAGCAATTATAGCCACCTACAATTCGTTGAAGTAATAAGCAACAATTAGTTCCCTCTGGGCTCAAGTCCTGGAATAATCTTTTGCTACCTGAAATGTAGCCAAAATGCAAGCTAAGAAACAGATTGACAGCTGATAAAAAGTGCTTTGAGTAAACTTACCCATATATTATGTGGAGAGCAACAACTCATAGAATAAAGCAAGCCACCTCTGTACTGGCGCTTACAGCTTTAACTATAAAAAGGCGAAGTGTCTTTGCTGCCTAGAGGGGTGCTTTTTCCCTACAGCTGCACAGAAGGTCCACGCTGCAGCCTCACAGCAGCCTCGTTTGGGGCTGTGCTCTAACGGACTGTGTGTACAGTATCAGGATGAGCAACACATTTTCTTCTCTCTTTACCCTACACTTTTCTAGGGCTTTTTGTTTGTTTTCTGCTTTCACCCTAAGATTTTTTTTTTTTTTTGCACAATGTTGCTGTTAAGAGTGTTTTTTTCTCCCTGAAATCATAAAAGTAATTGGTGGTCATTGAGAAGAGTAAAAAGTTTAAAAAGAAAAGCAACGATGCTGCATTATTTTGAGGAGTGATAGTGAAAACAAAGAAAGCCATCGCCAATTCCTATTTTTCTTGCGGATTGAACAGGGTAGTCACAGGATGTATGCCTCTGCCCCTTTCTTAATTTATTTTCCTTGCTCAGAGCTGTGCTTTCTACAGACTCTCAAGAATCATACTGTGATGAGGGATGGGAACATATAGGTGTTCATATAAATTCTCTACACTTAAATTGTGGACACCCACCGAGCACCCTGTGGAAGGTACACACATTTGAATATCTAGAGGAAAATACATTTACATGCAGGCAGGGTAATCTTTGAAAATTTTGCTCCTTATAGCACAATATTACAGGCAGAGTTGGGATTGTTCTCCATTCCTCTCTCTCCTGCAGTTCGAGCTAATTCTCTTCTAGATGAGCCTGGTTAGCCTTGCACACACCCTCATAGTGTATGTACCTGGTCTAATTATTAGGCGAAAGTTCTGGAAGGCAGCATTCTAGAATGTTTTTGTTAACAGAGACTGGTGCTCATCACTCATCATAGCATGCAGGCCACATATTGGGTGATCAGGGGCTATTAGATACAATGTTAGGAAAGAACATCCACTGTGTAGTTGTATGGAGTAGTCCATGCTAAAAAGCAGAACAATGTACTTTTGTTTTCTATTGTGTTAGTGGACCTGGAGAAGTAAAAAGTGAGTGTCATTATAGTGAAACTGTGATGGAGGGAAACACACATAAATCAGAGAAATCTGACGTTAGCTGGGCAAATACACGGGAAGTGTATCCAGGCAGAGGGAAGGGATGTGTTACTACTTGATGTGAGGGAGATCTTGAAAAACAGGAAACTAATTTAGTCTAGAAATTCTGGTGCCAGGTGAAGGGCAGTGAAAGATGAGGCTAGAGAGAAAGTGTCTATTCATGAGTGGCCTATAAGAAATGTCAGGGAGACCAGGGAGTTTCCATAGAAGGGGGAAGTGTTAATGGTGAACTCAGGCACTAAGATTTGAAAACTTACTTTGGTTGAGATGTGATGATATAGAAGAGATAGCTGATGGCTTCTGTAATTACTTCTCTACTCGATGGTGACCGCCTTGAGAGAAAGGATTATCATATTTTCAGTACTGTAGCTTAAAGATTCATGCCACCATTTTAACAAATGCAATGCTTCTTTTATGTATGGAGAAAAATCTACTTATGCCAATGATTATATCCCAAGAACTAAGAATAAGAAAGCTTCCTTCTTTGACAAGATTTATTCTGTATGATTAGTCTAATCATTGGCTTAATGCTACTACTTCTAGATAGGCTGGTTGTACAAAGGAGATTTAGCAGCATCCTACTCTTGCCTCTTCTCTCCGGGATACTTGTTGATATTTATAGTTTGCCTATTTTACAGGGACCAACACCATTTTGGAGGCAACAGCTGTCTTGATTTCTAGGTGACAGTCATCCCAAACCCCATGATAGGGTAAACAAAGTCAGTAAGATTAACTGCTGCTCTGATCAAAACTTTGTCACCCAGCATGTCTCTCACCTAACTCCTGGAAGAAGCCCAAGTGCATTACAACTAGCCATGAGCTACCTTTATTTATAGCATCCTGTCCTGCTTCAAGGTGGCTCATGGCTCCATTGTTTTGTGGTAGATGGAATGCTTTTCTCGTCTGCTTCCCCAGTAAACTATGCTTTATGTAATTCGGGATTTGCTATTTCTTTTTTCAGTCTCTAGACCACTTCTACATTTAACAGGTAGTTTTTTTGTTTTGTTTTGTTTTTACACTGGGTGTTCTGAAGACAAACCATTTGATATCTTTTTTATTAACGTGCCTTTCTCTGGATTAAGATCGTATGGATTTTGTTATTATATAACACATCTAGAAATAACGAATTCAAGTCTTTGTGTTTTAGTTTGCTCAAACAAAGATAAAAATCAATGAAGACATGAGTGAAGGAAAGCATAAACTATGAAATTATTCTTTTGAAAGGTTTCTTTTGCCTCCTCTGTATTTGTAGCAGAATCTAATACTGAAAAAAGGCACAGTGCATTGAACAAAGCCATTTTATTAAGACATTAGCCAGCAGGTTATGAATACCTACATTATGTGTAGCACTCATTAGTGATCATAACATTCATTCTTCTTTTGATTTAGTGAGGAGAGTAAAATTTTCAGAGAATATAACAGAAATTCATGTAATAATACCATGGTTAAGTCAAAATGTAATACAGCAAACTAATACAGTAATGGAATTGCTCTGATTTTTACACTAGTAGTTGTCACCTTTACTCTTGATTTGCAAAACCATAGTATTTCAAAATAATTTTGAAAAACTGAGTGATAGCATATTATAAATTTAGAAAGATAAAAGAAGCAGAAATGTTAAAGGAGGATAAAGTAGATAACTTCTGGATTCATACTATGTGTCAAGTTTAGCTGTTTCTAGAATATACAAGCAGCAAATTAATTACTTGTAGGTTACTTGATGATGTAGATTATTTGGGCTGATACTTAAATATGGTCCCACTTTACTAAAATTTTCACTATTTGATGATTCATAAAGAAGCATTAATGTATATTGTTACTTTAATCACCGATTCAACTACAAATTTCATGGCTATAAATTCTCACATGTATCAAAGACTTTTAAATGTATGTTATTTACATGACATTCATTTATGTGGGGATCAATTCCTTATAATATTAAATGTAAACTTTCATTAATACTTATTATCAATGTCATGGTGGTTTCAGAGCAATAGCAACTAGCAGGATTTTGAAGAATAAGTTGGATTATGATTTTGTGCTTCATGCTTTTATTGGACCATCACAGAGTTCTGTGTGAACCCAAAGAGCTGTCATTTTAGAATGAGAAAGAGCCATTGCGGGTCGGGAGGAAGTTAACAGATTGTTAGGCTGGTATTTCGTCCACAATTACATTTTTTTTTCTCTTAAATGCATCTCAAATGCTGCACCCAGAGATTTGGCTCAGATGTCAAGAATAATGATCTTCTTTATAATAGTAGACCTTGATGAGAGTTCTGGCTCAAGAAAAGAAAAAAGGCACTTGTGGTACTTCACATAGACAGACATGCAGCACCATCTACTGGATTAGAGTAAGTGAATAAAATCAGGAAAATATGATTCTTACTACCAAAAGTATAAAATTCTGAATATCAAAACGTCGTAGAGTGTTCCTTTAGCCCATTCATGTATACTTGTTTTTTTCTTTTACTAATGGCTAGGAATACTTTTTTTTGCAAATAGTTATCTATTTACCTAGTTGTAAAACTAGGAAATAGTTACAGAAAAGTGTTAGGCTTTATTTAAATTCATTCACATATAGCAATTGATTAGATATGCACACATACCCCACGGTAGTCAACATAATTACATATTAATATTCACATAAATGCATCCTGTCATACTCAGGTCAATTACATAATATTTTTTACAGTTCAGTAGTTGTCACTCGCAAAATAACTTTTATAAATGTGAGTTTCCCAGAAAATATTTAAAAATTTTTTGATTACAGAAATCTTCCTTCTTTTGTTCTTTTGCATTGGAAAATGTTTTCCTTAAGCCTAGGCTGTCTCTCCTCTTTAGTAGGAGAAATAGACCTCTAGGAACAATTCACAGGTTAGTTAATTTGGCAAGTATTAATCAAGATATTGCTTTGTAATAGCAACATTTGTCAAAACCCTAAAAAAAGCAGAAATATTTCAGAATGACTTCATAATATGAGACATATTCAAAAGTTGATGGAAAATGCATATCATGAAAAACTACACATAAGTTTCAAATGGTTTTTGTACCATAATAAATGATGACATGGCAGCAAACTAAGCCTCTGCCTGTGGCTCTGACATCCCATATGGTCACTGGTTCAAGTCCCAGTTGCTCTACTTGGAATTCTGCTTCTTGTTAATGCACCTGGAAATCAGCACAAGATGGGGCAAATCTTTGGGCCCCTGCATCTGTGTGGGAGACTGGAGGAAACTCCTGCTTTCTGGCTTCAAATTATCATAGCTTTGGCCACTGTGCCCTTTTGGGGAGTAAACCAGTAGATGGAAGATCTCTCTTTGTCCTTCTCTTTCTGTAACTTTTCCTTTAAAAAATTAACGTTTTGAAAAAAGATAAGTTTGTCTTTTAATTCTACAAACTTTTGAAGTATATGTGTATTTTGCTCTGAGATCAAGTCTCCTTTATAAAGGACTTGCATTAACCTCTTTCATTAACAATGTTCAACATAACATCCAGTATTCTGACATAGCCTTGTGAACTTAACATGTTATCAAAATTGGTAAAAATACTTGCCACTAAAACAAACTTTGTGTAAGTAAAAAATGGTGGAACAAGACAGTAACTTCTCTGATACTGTTTTCAAGAAATTTATTTTTTCATCCACGTAATTATCTATTTCATCCATTATACTAAGATGTATTTCCCCAGGAGCTGATGAGTCCTGAATCAGAATGAAAGCACGGTTTGTTTCTGATGTACATCTTGTTAGGGACAATCTTGCCAATATTTTTAATATCTAGAATATACACAACACTGAAACTATTAATATGCAACTGTATTAAGAATTAGCTACAAAAGATCCAAATAAATGGAGACATTTATCATATTTCCATTCAGAAAGGCAATGTAATAAAATGTATAGATCCTCCTAACTTATTCTGTATATTCAAGGAAAATTCAACTAGCTCTCTTCCTGTTTTTCTTTTGAAGTTACCTTGATTCCAAGGTTTTAAAATTCACTTAGAAATGTGTTTGAGAACAGACAGAAGAATAGTTCTGATGGTAGTGACAGATGCTGTGTTTAATCCAAACATATTAAAAAACTGTACTACTCAAAACAGTATGACACTTTTGTAGAGATAATAAATGACATACTGGACTTCTATTAACATATCTAGCAACATAATGAGAATTTAATATGGCAAAAGGATTCATTTCAAATCAAAGGAGAGAACAATTCTACTTAATAAATAATCTATTATTGTCTTGAAAAGTTATGACTATATGACTATATTTCCTCTCACATATGAATACATATTTTATATAGATTAAAATTTTTATTATATAAATATAAAAGTACTAGAAGAAATTACTAGAATCCATTAGTGTGGAGCAAAACATAAAAGTCAGCAAAATATAGCTATAGTTAAATAAAAATTTAAAACTCATTTTTTCATTTCTACTCTGGTGACAGAATTTTATAGACAGACTTCATGTTAGAGGCATTGTTCTAGTTTCTGAATTTGAGATGAACAAAACTTGTACATTCCCTACCATCCTGTATGTTGGAGTTAGTGACAAAGACAAAAATTTAAAAATCAGCAAATAAAATTTTAATTATTAACTGATGTGAGCTGTTTACCCCGGTGGTGGTGGGCAGGTGCCAGTGTGCAGTAGATGAAGGTGGAATTGCCAACCAAATCCATCATGTGGTCCCAGTATTTTCCAGTTCTGCCTGTCATGTCACAGGTACTCCTCCATGGTGTTGGGTATCTGCTTCTTCCTATTCTGGGCAGGAGGTCACACTCAGCCAGAGCCCTGCAGTATCAGCTCAGCCAGAAGGGGGAACACCAGTGACAGGGACTCAGGCTCAGCCCTCCAGAAGCTTTGAGAAAGGGGAGCTTCCTGGACAGGTCTAAGGTCTTATCCTTTGTTTTTGCTATGTGGAAGAACTACCTCCCAAGACCTTGAAGGGGTTTGGGAAACCTTATCTCAGCCCACGCCAAATCCCCTGGGATCCTTGCAAGAAAGGTTCCCCACCCCCTTTCTCTGCATAGGAGCCCTTTCCAGAGCAGCTCCCAAGGAAGAAAGAGCGGTCCACTTTCCCATTGCTGGACTCCCTACCAATAGGCTGCTGGTGTTCCACAGTAGCTTGGTGAGGAATTTCTCTCTCATTAGATTCCAGTTTAGTGGGAACCTCATGATCTGCTCAGGTTTCTGCAGATGGGGGTGGGGTGGTAACTAGAGCCACATGGGGCCTCAGAAGTCTTGCCCATCTCAGGGTTGAGTTCTCAGTGCGCACAACTGCCAACAGTGACCATGACCCTGCCCTCCTGTTCCATGTCAATCACTAACTCCTGCTCCGCAGCTGAAATGGGGCTGGGCTATCTACTCTGACCCAGGAGGCTTGGGAATGGACTTGGTGACCCTTCTAAACTATTATCTGAGGAAACTGGAGCCCCAGACCTGCAAAAGACTGGCCATTCATCTGCCCTCCCTTTCTGTATCAGTCCTGGCCAGCCAGAACAGGAGACTCCCAGGTGAAGTTGTGAGGTGAAGAGGGTATTATGAGAGAATAACAGGAAAACATGACATTGGATTGGATGAGAAGGGGATCCCTTAAAGTTTATTTATAAACTGAAGAATAATACAGAACCAGCCATTAGAGGAAAGAAGTGATTAAGTCAGAGGAATAAGTTAAGCCAAGCACTTCAAGTTTGGAAGACTTCTTGGATGTTTGAGGCTCTTGCAAAACAATTTCACCAAGTCAAAGTGACTGCAGTGATAAGAGGAAAGAAGGGACTGCAAGAATATCAGGGGTCATATCACATAGAACTCTGTGGCTAGTTAAGAAAGCTGCATTTCATTCTGACTAAACTGAACTGTTGGAGGTCTCTTTGTTGTTTCTTTGTACATGTAGAAGCTTCTAAATCTGATGTAATCTCATTTGTCTTGTTTTACTTTTGTAGTCTATGCTTTTAGAATCTCAACCAAGAAATTATTGCCGACAACATTTTCTTAAACTATTCCTTCTACATTTTCTTCTAGCAATTTCAGTTTTGGTTCTTAAATTTAGGTCTTTGATAATCTCAAGTTTTTTCTTAAGTGAAGATGTAGGGATCTAATTTCATCTTTTTACATATGTATGCACACACACATACATATGTATATATATATATACACACTTACCCCTGGCTATCTAGAGTTCCATAATTATATCTATATCTACTATCATCAGCACCAGAAGTGAAAAGACAGCATGTTCTTGATACCTTTGTCAAAAATCAATTATATGCACACGAATTATTTTAGAAGTTTTGTATTTTATTCCATCCCTCAATGTGTTGGTTTCAACGCTTGCACAATGCTGTAGCTTTGCAGCATGCTTTGAAATAAGGTATGGTGATGCCTCTAGCTTGATGTTTCTTCCTTCTCAGGATTGCATTGGTTATTCTGAGTCTTTTGCGATGGGTTTTGAGGGTGTGGAATTACTGCTTAAGGACATCCATGGATAAGGCCACTGTACATATTGGTGAGAAATGAATCCTGAGGGGCACCCAATGACAGGGCCAATGTACTTGCATGTAAGTGAGGAGACTTAGACTTGGTGGTTTGAAGGGGAGAGACTAGAAGATCTGTATGAGTCAGAATCACGCCCCACATGGGCGTCCTGAGTTGGGCTGTTAGCATGGCATATTGCTGACCACCACATGCTAGTCCATGTGAAAGCTAGGGCTGGGGTCCTGTCTAGCAGGACTAAATTCCAGTACCTGACTGAATATCTGAACAGGGGGCAGGTCACATTAGGCGAGGCTGTGACATTAAGCAGCACGTGAGAGAACTAGGTTCAGGAGTAGATTCTGTAGGGAATATATGGGCCAAACCCTGTGGAAATACAAGTCCTGCTGTTTAGCTCAAGAGTCGGGGTGGTGATGGGTTAGGCTAGGTGTGACCATTGAACCTGCCAACACTCATGGGTACAGGGACTTAGAATAGGCTTAGCATATGCATGTGCATCCTAAAACAGTGTGCGAGGTAGGCCAGGCCACAACATTCACCAGCTCATACTAGGCCAAGATGGAGGGGCAGGCTAAGCCTGGAAGTGGCCTAGTACCTGTTGGCATACGTGAGATCTGGGTCTAGGAGTGGGCTGAGTAGGGGAACTTGGAAAACTTCCCTAGTGAGTCATAGCTCCTGCTGGTGAGCAGGTGGTCTAGACCTGGGGGCTAGGCAAGCTGGGTAAGGTAGCTCCAACTGTTTGCAAATATGTGTTTTGGTTTCAGAAACGGGTTGACTGGGCAGGGCCGAACAAACCTTAGCTGGCCAGCCAGTGCAGAAACCAGGCTGGAGTACAGGTCATGCCAGGCTACGCTGCCACACCTACAGGTTTGCATGAGCCAGGGATGGGAGCAGACTGAGCAGGGCCAGGTTGCAGCACCCACAAGCAAGATTTGGGACTGGGGGCCGGCTGGGTCAGGCCAGGCTACAGCACCCAAAGGCAAAGGCCAAGACAAGTGAGAGACTATGCCAACCTGGGTCAGAGCAACCACTGGTAAGCACAGATCTATGGCTGAGAAGAGGTCTGGCTGGGGAGAAACGGGGACATCCTGGCTGGGTTGTGGGTCCCACTGATGAATGCAGAGGCTGGAGTGGGGACTGCTGTCTGGTCTGGATGTGGCTTCAGTGTCCCTGTGCACAAGAGTTGACTAAGCCTCGGGTGCACCAGACTGAGCTGGACTCCAGCACCAACTAATGATCGTGAGAACCAGAATGGGTATAAGATGGACTGGGCTAGGTTTCTGCCCCTCCTGAGCCATATGTGAGCTATGTCTGCATGTGGACCAAGCTTGGCTGAGGTGTAACACCCAATAGTAAAAACCAGAATGGGAGATGGCCAGTCAGGAAAGCCCACCATTCCTGCTAGGACAGGAGATGGACTAAGTAGATCTGACCCATAGACCCGCCAGAACCTCTCCCAGTGCGATCTGGCACTGGGAGAGGTTCTAATGGAAGAGCTTGAGGAAGGACTCTGTTGGAACACAGTCCCTTCAGGTAAGCACAAGAACCACAATAGGGAACAGCTCAGACCAGGCCAGATAATAGTACCCACCAGCATACATTTGGCACAGGTTGGGGGCAAACCAGGCTGGCCCAGTTCATATCACTTGATGGTGAATCTGAGCACCAGAATGGAATGTGGGTCAGGCTAGGTTGGGCCGCAACAGAAGCCATTTCACATGAGGGGTAGGACTAGGGGCTGGCTGGGCTGGGCTGAGTTAGGCTGTAGCTCCCACCAGTGTGAGCAGGAACTGGGAGTGGGTCGGGCCCTGCCAGGCTACAGCACCCACTGGCAAATGTTGAGGTTAGGTGGGCCATGCCAGACTGGGCCACAGCACCTGGTAGAAGGCTACATGGGGCTCTCCTGCTGGACCATTATTCCAACTGGTGAGTGTGAGTTGGGATGGGGGCAGACAAGGCTGGGCAGAGCTACAACACCTGTTGGCCTCATGTGAGCTGGATCAGGGGAAAGCCAGGCCGGGTTGACTATTCCTACTGGTGCATGAATAAGCCAGAGTGGGTGTGGGTTGGTTGGGCTTTGCCGCAGCATCAGCTGACCGATGCTGGTACTGGAGTAATTCTGTCTAGTTACTGTAGGACCACCCGAGAGTGCAAGATCTGGGAGTGGGAGTGGGCCCATTAGGGAAATATTGGGAACCTCTCCCTTGAGTTACCACTCTGACTGGTGAGCATGAGAACCAGGACTGGGGCAGACATGGCTAGACAGAGAGTGGTACCTGCCAGCATGTGTGTGGGCTGAATAATGGAGCTGGTTAGGTTGAAATAGGCTTCAATGCCCATTGACATGTATGAGAGCTGAAGGGGATGTAGGTCGAATGGACCAGATTGCCATATAGACTGGCAAGTACTGGAACCAGGTCAGGGGTGGACCTGGTGGGGGTTATTGTGGGTTGCTCCGACTGGGCCATAGCTCCCACTGGTTTGCATTAGGGCTCAGTGTGTGGCTGCAGGATTGGGCAGAGTTGCAATACCCATTCGTTTGTGTAAAAGACAAGGCTTGAGACAGAACTGACCCAGCAATTGCAACCAGCAGCATGTGCATAAGCTGAGTGGGGTGACAGACTGTGCCGGACTCTCTATTAGCAAGCAAACAAAAGAATCAGGTTTGGGATCACCTCAGATGAAGTTTCTGTGGGGATTCCCTCAACTCAGAACCCTAACCATGGAGATAACTGCAAGTTTCATGGTTTGACCGTGGAATGCATGTGTCAGAGATGGGCCTCCTCAGTGACTTAGATGGAGCAGTGGACATCATATCCAAGTACACATGGAGGATATGGCAGTACATTGGAGTCTGCAGAGGACACCTGGTACCACAACAGAAGATGGAGGACAAAAAAGATTGATCAACTACTCCAGCCAAGAGTTGGCAGTGAATATCTGGGCAAATGGAAATTCTAAGGCAGACTACATCAACCAGTGGATTCTGGAGAGATTTCATCATGCTTGGAGTGGTAAGATCAAAACGTCTTGAGCAGTGCCCTCAGAGCATGCCCCACATTAGGGACCCTGAAGTGGTATCGTGTGACTGTCCTCCATCCCAGGGTACAGAGGCAATGGAAGGCTGGGTGTTGTTTCTCCCTTTATCTCCCCCCTTCACCCAGATACAGGAAGGAAAAAAGAAAATGTAGAAATACTGATCTCACCCATCTTCCTGTAGTCTTTGACCCTTATTACCCTAATTAACTATTCAAACATAAATAAGAAAATTAAAAATTTTACTTTTCTTGAAAGTCAGAATTACAGAGAGAGAGAGAGAGATGAAGTGAGAGATCTTCCATCCAATGATTCACTCCCCAAATGATCACCATGGCCAGAGTTGGGGTAATCCGAAACCAGGAGCCAGAATCTTCCTCTGGGTCTCCCATGTGGCCGAGGGGCCCATAGACTTGGGCCATCCTCTGCTGCTTTCCCAGGCTGTAAGCAGGAAGCTGGACCAGCCAGGACAAAAACTGACTCTCATATAGGATATCAGTGCTACAGGCAGAAGCTTAGTCTACATGCCAGGGTGCAGGGCCTCCTTCTTTTTATTTTTAGTTGCACATAACCTCTCTCTTCAACCTGGTTCATGCCACACAGGTCATGGCAGAAGCACTTTGGGGTCAAGTCCTTCTGGAACCACAAGCGAGCCATGACCATGTTCATACATTGGTGTTATTCAGACTACTAGTCGATGAGCTTTTCATCGGGACAAACATCACATACGCTTGTGCCTGTGACATCTTGATGTGTTTGTGTCACAAGACCCAGGCATCAGACTTTTTGGCCATAAAAGATGGGAGCAGTGACCAACAGCTGCATATTCCCTGTGAATGGAAATTCTCCCTGATTACTCTTTCACCAAGATCATTATTGTATAAAAATATAACTGCTTAAATGCTGAATGTGTGTCCTGTACCTTCACTTAATTGGTTTATTGATTCTAGTAGTTCTTTGTTGGCATGTCTAGGTTTTATTTGAAATTTTAAGTTTATGATAGAAAATAGTCATAATAATTTGTGGTTTAAATAAAGGCAGGCACAACAGATGTTTCAAGAAACTGAGAAAGCTGAAAGCAGAGACTGACTGAAAACACAGGCAAGAGGGAATGTTTTGTGGTGGTGGTAAGGTTCCATATCCTTGGAGTAGTTCTGAATCAGGCATGCGATTTGTGCATTTCTTTCTATGTACATTTTGCTTTAGAGAACAGATGAAAACAAAAATAAACATAGGCATCGTGGAGTAGTATGGGGAAGTGTCCTGATTTGGGCAGTTTATTTTAAATTCATCCAGAAATGCAGATTTCACTACTATTGCGTATATTCCTAGGAGCGGGATAGCTGGGTCATATGGCAGGCTTATTTGCAATTTTCCAAGCACTCTCCATACGGATTTCCATAGTGGTTGTATAGCCTACACTCCTACTAGAAGTGAAATCTGTATATGCGAAGGGGATCCTTAATCCTATATTTGCAGCAGCATGATCTACAATAGCAAAGACATGGAAACAATCCAAATGTGCGTCCAAAGAAGAGTGGTTAAAGAAACTGGTAATCTACTCCATGGAATATTATTCAGCTATTAAGAGAATGAAATTATACTATTTACAATCAGGTGGTCCCAACTAGAAACCATTATATTCAGTGAAATGAGTCAATCACAAAAGAACAAATACCATATGTTCTCTCTTACAAAGGAAACCAGCATGGAAGTGTAACTTAAATAATCTGATCCCTACTGTTTTTTGTTTGTTTGTTTGTCTTGGCTATATCCCATGTGTTTTCATGTTTTTTATTTCAGTTTTGTTTGGCCCAAATAATTTCTTTTCTCTTGTTGAATTTATCACTGGCTCAATGGATTACTTGGTGGCATTATTTTTCTGAAGAGACTTTTGTGTTTCCTTTTTGTCAATCATGTGTTGGTTACTCAGTGGTGTGTTTTTTTTGTTTATTATTATTATTATTATGAATTATATTGTATTATGTGACACAGTTTCATAGGCTCTGGGATTCCCCCAACCCCTCCCCATACCCTCCTCCCATGGTGGATTCCTCCACCTTGGTGCAGCATTACAGTTCAAATTCAGTCAAGATTCTTTCATTGCAAGCATAGAGTCCAGCTTTTTTTTTTTTTTTTGTCCAGATAAATTCAATGGTTTCTTGGGGAGACCATCTCTGGTCTGAAGGCAGAGCTGGCAGAATATCATCCCGATCAATTAAAATCCACAACATAACATCAACAACAATTTACAACATTATGGAATTAATTGACATGGTATTGAGTAACAAATATGTTATAAAAAAATTCAAGTTCTTAACCACATTCTGTGACTACTTCATTGACATTTCAATTTTAGTTTCTACACAGAACCGACTGCTACATACCTTAAAATGGTTATAGGGTACTATTCAGCTGTCTCGTGTCTGTTTTCATTTTAGTGTTTAGCAGTTTATAGTGTTGAAGCATAATTTTGCTGAACTTGGCAGATTTTAGGATAGTCTAAACTGGCTTATAATTCTAATAAGGCATATGTCAACAGTTGAAGTGCAGAACAGTTTTAGGAGGGGTGTGCAGAGAAATCTTCAATACCTTAGTGAGGAGTAACTAATCTTTGTGTTCTACCTAGTAAGGTATGTGTGAGTCCAAGCTGACCATTTCCTGTCTGGTTCTAAGCTTTCCTTATTGTTCTGTCTATCCTAATTTGTGTGTGTGTGTGTGTGTGTGTGTGTGTGTGTTTTGGGGTGGGGGTGGGGCTCTGGAGCGACCCTGATGGTCATTGCAAGAGAGGGTGGGGATCCAAAGTTGGAACTAAGTAAGGACCAGAGAAAGCTCCTCTCCCTAGTCCCAAAGGAAGCGTACTCTTCTTCCGTTTCTGCGGACCGCTCAGGGCTCCAATGACCTTGGATCCTGTGAGGAAGGATTCGGGTTTGTTCCATCCCATGTGGTAGATCCAAAGCATTTTTTCATGGTGCTATAATTTGTTGTTGACTGGGGTCTATCATATACAGACGTGGGGGATAATGGAACATGTATCCCTGCTTTCAGATGAAAGATGGATTCCCAATGAAACTGTTGGATATGTGTAGACAATGGGATGCTGGACTGTCTGACATTGTCTGTACGAACAATGTCAGGGTACACTTAAATAAAAGACTGATAGAATTATGATTCCTTATGAAGGACTACACCATTGCAGTAAAATGGGAAAAATCTGTTGGGGTGGGGTGGGAGTTTGGGGGGAATCCCAGACTATATAAAATTGTACCACATAATTCAAAATTCAAAATAAAATATATTATTAAAAATTCATCAAGAAATGAATTAAATGATATATGGAGAAATTGAGGTATGGTAACCTTTAAATAGTGAAATATTAATGGTAAAATCTAGGTATCCTATACATGTAGGGGTCATTGGTATTGATGATACAATTATTTTCTTTATGTGACAACATTTTAGAATTAGGTGTCAGAAGGAAAAGATTACCTTACCTACTGGTATGAAGATAAGCTTTCCAAGCAGAGTGGCAGTGGGCAGTTGGGCAAGAAGACAATTTTGATAAAGCAGGGGGGAGATGATGAAATCCTGAAAGAGATGGAGAGAGGTAGAATCAGTACTGCTTTGGGGTAAGGGGATGAAAGTGAGATAAAATAGTGACATAATGGAGTTGGGAGATGAAGAATAGGGAAAAATAACAAACGGCAAACAAGACTTGATTTTATACAGTTCGACAGATCTGCACTTGTTGTAGTAGAGAAGACAGACAGAAATAGGTTTGAGGGGCTTATGTTTTGTGGCTTAGCAAGTAAAGCTGCCACCTGTAACACCATGTGGATGCTGATTGGAGTCCTGGTTGCTCCACTTCCGATTCAACTTCCCACTAATGCGCCTAGGAAAGTAGCAGAAGATGGGCAAGTGCTTTGATGCCTGTACCCATGAAGAAGATCTGGATGACACTGGCCTGGTCCAGACCTAAAAGTCACAGCAGATGGAAGACCTGTCTCTCTCTCTCTCTCCCTTTATCTTCATCTCTCTTGCTCTCTCCCTATATAATCCTGTTTTTCAAATAAAATAAATCCTCTAAAAAAAAAAAAGAAATAGGTTTGAAATATATGTAGGGTGAAATGAAGAATTCTTAAATGTGAGTAACAGCTTTGCGATATATACTGAGACAAAGTGTTTTGGAATTCTCAGAGTTCCATTCAGAGTGAAGGGAGATGGAAGATCTGGGTTAGAGAAACACTAACAGAAGCTGTTAAAAAAGAAGTTGTTTGAGATGGAAATATTAATCCCATCCCCTAGTAGGTCCATATTTATAGTTCTAATTTCCAATGTAATTACTTGAAATAGGGACTACAAGGAGGTAATTCAGGTTAACTGAAGTGATAAAAGTAGTGATAGTAATACCCCATCTGTATAAAAAGAGGAAAACACCAGGACCACACAGAAAAAAGGCTCTGTCAGGACCCAGAGAGAAGCGGGGCTCCTGCAGCCCAAGGAGAAAGCGCTCATCAGAAGTTTTCTCTGTCAACACTTTGATAATGAGTTTGAGCCTCCAAAACTATATGAAAATAAGTTTTCTGTTGCTTAAGACTCCCAGGGTCTTGGTATTTTGTTATGACAGTTTAAGACTCCCAGGGTCTTGGTATTTTGTTATGACTGTTCAATCAGTTTGTAATACACCACTCATGGTGTTTAAAGTCATGGAAAGGGATATGATGACCCAGGAAGCAAGTGTAAAATGAGAAGAGTAAAAGGATCAGCATGGGGCTTGAGGAATACCAATATTACATGGCAAAACAGGACAAGAAACAGCAGGAAGATTGAGAAAGGTAATGAGATTTCTCTTAAAACACAGAATAACACAAGTCAAGAGAAGAAAATGCTTCAGTAGGGAAGGGACAGCTGTGTTGATCACTGCTGTTGGATCAGCTAAGTTGATGATGAGAGTGTGCACTTGAATAGCAAACTTGATTTTGGGACTAAGAATAGTTTCTGAGGTGTACATAGCAAAATATACCAAACGCAAAGCTAAAATAAAACCACAAAAACATATTGGTAGAAAAACAATATTTATACAGTCCCACACCCCTGTCTACAACATAAAGCACTGATATATTTGCAGTTTAGCCTTGTGAAGTTCATGACTTGGAGAGAGGCAGGAAAAGATACCTACTTCAGGTTGTTGGGCTTGAATAGCAATTTAGCAAGCAAGGTTTGTAAAACTGATTTGTTCCTGAATTTAGGTGTGAATAAATTCAAATAAAGTTGTGATCTAGAAGTTGTAGAATTTAAAAGAGTGCTAGGTAATATGGCAAGCTGTGGTGAGGAGGTGACGCGAAGATATTTAAGGCAGAACTGTAGAATTTGAAAGATGCACGGGCATTTTATTGAGAATTAAATATTGCGTAACTATCATCCTTAAATTCAGGAATTAGACACTAGTTCTAGAGAGTCCTATACCTTGAGACATGAGGTGTAGGACTCACTCAGGACTTCTGATGCTAGTGGCAGGAGGGGACAACCTACTGAAGACACAACTGCTAAGGATTTCTTAGACACATTAGGCCCTGAGAAGCCTAGATCAGTCTGCTGGCACAGGTTGGCAGCCATCTCAGCATTCACTTCAGAAACTGTGATGAGAAGTGAGGAACTGCCTTAGACACACGGACAGCAATGACATCAGGGCTTTTACTTTTAAAACGAACTAGGTAACTTTCATTCCAAAGGGATGGAGGGTGAGAGAAAGACTGAAACTTTCAACTGCTGGCTTACTCCCCAAACGCCAAATGTCTGCAGTGCTGGGCCCGGCTGACGTCAGGAGGCTGGAACTCCATCCATGATGGATGGAATTCAAGCACTTGAGCATTGTATGCTGTTCCCCAGAGATGTGATTGCAGGCATCTGATAAGAGATGGAATGTGGTCCACCCCGGCAGCAGGCTGTGCTATAATGTGGCTTGTTACTTTTTTTTTTTTTTTGAGCGGAGAAATACAGATTTTAATGCAAACTCCATATCTTTAAATGTTAACAGGTGAAAATGTGATGAAGAATAAAGGCACAAAAATGGCACGGTGGCGAGGGCTGCTGCGGGGTGGGGTTGCCATCAAGCTTCACAGTCCATCCTTTGGGATCCTGTAGAATTGGCTCTGAGAGCAGATGTGCTGTGAGGCACGCCAGTAGGAGAAATCACACCAACATCAATACCTAACAATGCTTCCAGAAAGCCAACTGTTTCAAAACATCAGTCTGCCTCGGCTACTTTAGTTTACAGCAGTGGCTAAAATCTCCACAACATAGCCATGACCGCCGATAAAGAAACCCGTTTCCTCAGCTCTTACGGCGGATCCCTCCCTGGCAGTCCGCGGGAATCTCAGGGACGGATTTTTCTCCCGCTGAGAATGCAGGGCGGACCACCCGGGCGGCCTTGTGATGAAGAGAACTACAGGAGGATAGAGCTGTCCCGCTTCCCTCAGCGTTCAAAAAAAAAAAAAAAAGGAAAGTTTTCCTCTTACCTGAAGTAGTTCGCCACCGGAAGTCCCGCCTCCCGGCCGAGCGCTTCCTGTTTGGTAACTAGGGACGCGGGGCGGTTGCTAGGGCTCTGTGGCCACGGGTGCAGAGCGGTGAGGTTGGCGGATAAGGGGTGAAGTGCACCTCCGGAGCCGCTGGAGAAGGCCGGACTTTCTTCATCCTGTGGAGGGGTCGCGACCGGGTTGTCATGAGCAGTGAGTTCCTGGCGGAGCTGGCTTGGGAGGATGGTTTCGCCGTCCCAGTGGCGAACGAGGAGAACAAGCTCCTGGAAGATGAGGTAAGAATCCGAATAAGCGTGGACGCGGAGGGAGGGTTTGTCAGGAGCGTTTTCTGGTCCACTTGGTCACCCAAGCCCGCTTATTTCTTCTAACGCTCCCGGCACCAGATCCTTCTCCCTCGCCCTGACTGCCCTTTTCGGCAGTGGTTAAGCGCTTGAAAAGTTCTAGTGGAAGTATAATTGGTATTGAGGTTTACAAAGCCTAAACCGTGACTCCCATCGCCCACCCCATTTGCTCCTTTCTCGTCCTGGGCAGGAGGGAGAAGGCATGGACTTTTGTGCCTTGTTTTTTCTTTCCAGAAGTGGTCTCTGCTTTGCTAGGCAACTGTTATTTGCACAAGTTCACAAATAAAACACGTTCTGGTTGGTATTTTGTAAATTTTTGCCCATGAGCTTTAAAGCCGAAGGTGACTTGAAATGTTTTAGGAATGTCAAATGTGCGTTTGTCACACAAAGTATTTTACCTTGGTGGGGCACAACCGAAAATTTTCTCTTTGAAATGTGGAAATGAAAATTTCTGGAGTCCATCTTTTGGAAATAACTGGAAATGTTTTCCCCAATATTCTGACATATTCCACACAGGTCTGAATTATGAGGCTGTATTTTCTGCCTCTAAAATGCGAAACACCACTAGTTATAAAAGAGCCCGACCCTGAGGGCTGAGGAGTGATAATAATATGAACGATAATAATTAAATTAATGATAATAACACTCAGTATCCGGAGTCAGGTTCAGTTCTTCTTATCAGCCCCAATATGATTTTTTCTTTTATAAAATGTGGTAAATAAAATATTTACATCACGTGGTTGCTTTAAGACATAGTGTACTTTTAACATTCCTTTCAAACATTAGGTTTTGGTATTATTGTCATGATGCTTGTCTCCTAGGATTTTTTTTATTACTTATTAGATAAGTATTAGCCATTCTGAAAAGTCAACAGAGCAGTAAAAAGAAGAAAAATGGAGATCATGATTACCTGGATAAACTCAGACATTAAACAGGCAGCTCTTACAGTCACGGAACTGGCTATCAGGGCATTCAGCAAATACTTTAGCTATCTCAGTGTAGACAGACAGAAGAGACAAGCAAAAGAAATATGATCAAAGTAGAATCCCGTTATTCATGTTCTTTTTAGGTCAGAATATTATGTTTACTGTTTGAGGGGGAAAAAAAAGAACCTCTGAATTTCAGGGAAATGTTACTTGATTACAATAGGTACTGATTGCTAAAAAAAAATTATTTTAGGTATAAAGAAAAAGCTTAAAAATGAGTGATTAAATTATTATTCTAAAAAACTTGATTTTTCAACTAAACATAGAAGTACCTTTTCTGTCCTGACCCTGTTTCTCAGTGTGTGTCCCAAGGGAGTGGGATCCGACAATCAGAGAGATGTCTGCACTTGCACAGCCATGCCTATATTACTAACGATAGCCAAGATGTGAGGTCCACCTAACTTCCTGTCAGTGGCTGAGTGGATAAAGCAAATGTACTACAAATATAAATGGTATAATATTTAGCCAAAAAATGAGTAAAATCTTGACATTTGCAATGAAAATGAATAGAACTGAAGGTTATTGTATTAAGTGATATAAGCCAGACACAGAAAGACCAGTATTATGTGTTTTATCATAAGTAGAAGGTATTTGTTTTGTTTGAATTTATTTGTTTTGAAATGTTTGTTACATCGGTGAGTAAATTGCAGATCTCTGCAAGTCTCTGGGTGGTATGGGGAGAGATGAGGGTGGGCACAACGGGTGAGGGGAAGACCCTGCCTGCCCTCTCGTTACCAGGAGGGTGTGGACAGGCGCGAGGAGATGCTGTGCCACTCTTTCCTGTGCCAGATCACTACAGCACATGAGGGCAGGAATAATCTCCTGATTTTGCCCCAGGGAGCCTGGCCAGGGAATAGTGACCTGAGGATATTACTGGAGTAGTCTTGATTTTTCTTAGAGGGTGTTGAGTGTCAGATACCACCTCCCATGCTTGCTGGCTGTCTGTTGTCTGGTTTGGTATGTCCGTTGTCTCAGGTACTTGGTGGAGAATCTGGCTTGTAGTGTTCAACCTGCTTTTCTTTCTGTACTTGGGTGAGTCACTCAGTCCAGCCCTCGACATCGGGGCTATTTAGGGACTGAGCCAGAAGAAGAGAGTCCTATTTATCTGTTTCTCTGCTTCTCAAATAAAACTTTTCTGAAAGTGGTTTATTATTTTTATATTGCCAGAGCTTATTTTGTTTGTGTTCTATTTAATGTCCTTAAATGCTATTTGTATTGATTTAGCTGACAGAGAGAGTGGCAGAGAGAGGAAGCGTGCTTGTTCATTCCCCAAATGGCCACAACAACCAGGGCTAGATCAAATGAATGTTAAGAGCCAGGAGCTTCATCTGGGTCTCCCATGTTCATGCAGGGGCCCAAGCTTTTGGGCCATCTTCCACTAATTTCCCATGTGCATTTGTAGGGAATTTAAATTAATGTTCATATGTTGTGTCTATGTTGCAGTTGGTGACTTAAACCCCTGTACCACAACAACATCTCTCAATGTCCTTAATTTGACACAAGTGTTTAGTATCAGTTCTATGTTTAATTTGATTTAGTGATCCTCAATTCAACTGTTTTTTTAATCTGTTTTATAGTTAGTTGAATTTTTCTTTTTTGGTCCATCTTCTGGATACTTGGAATTTGTTCTCAAATGGTTTCAAGAAGGGCTCCTTTAATTGTACTTTAAATTCCTCATTTCCTAGATTGACATTCTACTTTATTACATAGCCTACTTCAAGTGTATATAGCTTAAATCAGAGGAATAGCTTTGTAAAATATATGTTTATTTATTTGAAAGAGTGAGAGAGAGTGAGTGAAAGAGAGCGGTTCCATCCACTTATTCTCCCTGCAGGTGATTGCAGTGACTGAATCTGGGCCAGGCTGGAGCCGAGAGTCTGATATTCCACTTGGGTGTCACATGTGAGCGCCATGGTTCCTAGCACTTGGATCATTTTCTGCTGCTTTCTAGGCACAGATCTGGGAGCCAGCTTGGAAGGGAGCAGCCAGGACTTGAATCAGGGCTCATGTGCGAAGCTATCCCTGCAGGCAGTGGCTCAACCCACAATGTGGGCCCCAGGAGTATCATGTCTTAAGGACACTCCTTCATGCTTTCTCACTCACCATATCTGTTTTGTTTTTTTTTTTTCCTGGAGTGCTATGTTTTCCAATATAAACTAATTTTTCACAGGCATATTTCACGAATGTTAACTTAGCAAATCCATTATTCCTGTTAGAGCCTCAGGCTCTATTTCCTGATTCAGAAATCTTTCTTCTAGTATTTACTTATTTTGAAGAAGTACTGTCTTGTATCTCCCTAAAATTTGGGTGTGTGGGAAGTGAACACTGAGTTCTTACAAGTGTCCTTATTTACTCTTAGATCTTATAGTAATTTATCTGGTTAGAAGGTTGTGACTGTATAGATTTTTTCCTCAGTTTGGAGGGTATGTTAGCCAACTTTTTGGTACTATAGAGAAACATGTGACGCAGTATCATTTTTTAGAGCAAAGATATTTATTTTGGTTCATGATTTCTGGGGGTCTGATCTAGGATGATGGGGAGCTGAGCATTGTTAAACTCCTCATGATGATATTCTTTTTGATGCTGTTCTGAGGTAGCACAGAGTGTCTCGTGCAAAGTCTATGTGGCCTCCTATAAGGTAACCAGAATTTAGTTCTGGGGGCTTTACACTAGTGAGTTTTGTTTAAGCAATGATTTATTTATTCTTATTTGAAAAGTGGATTTATACAGAGGTAGAAGGAGAGAGAGAAGGAGAAGGCCTTATATCTACTGGTGTACTCCCAAATTGGTTGCAATGGCCAGACCTGAGCTGATCCAAATTGGGAGACAGTGGCTTCTTCTAGGTCTCCCCTCTGGATGCAGGGTCTCAAGGATATAGGTCATCTTCACCACTTTCCCAGATCATATGCAAGAGCTGGATGGGGAATGGAATGGCCTGGAATGAAACTTGCACACAGATATGGTGCTGGTGCCACAGGGTGCAGGATTAACCTTTCTTCACCTCCTGGGCCAGCTACCCTAGTGACTTATTCAATCATCTCCCAAAGGGCATACCTCCAAACTCCATAACTGAATACTTTCCATCCTTCTTGGTATCATCAACGTATGTCTTAATGAGTCAAACCCTTGAAAAATACTCAACCCATAGCAGACTGTATTGGTAAGTAAACTGACATTAATAGGACTTGTATTTCTTTGTTACATTACCTTTGAAAGATCACTTACATATTTTATTTTGGCAACTATATTGATCACCTGTAGTTTCAAGTTCTTTGGTCGCTGCTTTTTCGTAGAATCATATTCTTGTTTTGGGGCATGATGTTATTTCCAGTTTCTCCCATCAGATGCGTATTTGTGTTTGTCTATATATGTACTTAGTTCTCATGATGACATTTTAAATTCTCTGTTTCCTCTGGGATCTTATTTTCATATGCCTCACATGATGTAGGCTTTCAGTGAATATTGACTTTTACATGTACTTTTATATTTAAAGAATGTACTTTTGCAGAGAAACAATAAATGTTGTTTGGAAACTCTAGGGGGATGAGCTTGTAAACTTAAAGGAAGCTAGCTAATTTGCTTTCAGTCAAAATGAAGTTGTACTCTGGGACAAATATATACCACATAGAAACTGATGATATCAAAGAGTGATTATAAATCTGTGCCTAGTGTCAAAAGTAAAGTTCTGTTCAGATGTTTCATTAATGACTTTAACAAAGCTTTTTAAAATCACTGTAACAGATAGAAATAATGATAGAAAGATTACGAATAATCAAATAAAGGTAAAACAGAGCATGTATTCTTTGAATACAGAACATACACCTTAACAGTATGTCTGAAACTTTTTTATAAGAATGAGTTGTGTTTTATCCCAAAGCAGAAACCTTAGTCCTTTAAGAAGATTTGTTATTGTAAGTCTTGAAGTCATTATGCTCAGTGAAATAATCTAGACATGCAGGATATAGATATTATATCATGCACTTACATGAAGTGCCTGGAGTAGTCAGCTTCTTAGAGATGGAGTGGAGCAGTGATTGTTGGGAGCTGGGGAAGAGATGTGAAGTTAGCATTTAATGGGTGTATGGTTTCTGTTTGGGAGGATGGAAAAGTTTTAAAGATGGGTGGTGGCAGTATTTGCCTAATAGTGTGAATGTATTAATGCCATTGGGCTTTATACTAACAAATAATTAAAATCGCAAATTTTATACTATATATGTTGTAGTACATTGTAGGAAAAAATTATGTAATCCCTATATTCTGTACAAATAGAAATCACATAGGTCATATTCTTCAATCATAAGCTGGTAACATTTACAATAATTATAAAAATGTAGGTTATTTACCCTACAGTTAGAAATTTCTTTCATTTTAAATGGTTCAGCATACTTCGCAGAGAGAGTTTTCTTGAAGTGCCAATGTTGTGGCATAGCAGGTCTAGCCACTTCTTGTGATGCTGGCTTCTGATATTGGGGTGCTGATACAAGTCCTGGGCCCTGTGCTTCTGATCCAGCTTCCTGCCACTGCACCTGGAAAAGCAGGAGGTGACAGACAAGTGCTTGGGCCGCTACCACCTGCATGGGAAACATGGAATAGTCTCATCCCACCTTGACTGTGTGATCATTTGGAGATTCCTCTTGCTTTCCCCTCTTTCTGTCTCCACCACTGTATACTGTGTTATCTTAAAAGAAAACAAATCTTGGGCCCAGCGCAGTGACCTAGTGGCTAAAGTCCTCGCCTTCAGTGCACCAGGATCCCATATGGGCGCCGGGTCTAATCCCAGCAGCTCCACTTCCCATCCAGCTCCCTGCTTGTGGCCTGGGAAAGCACCCACGTGGGAGACCTGGAGGAAGTTCCTGGCTCCTGGCTTCGGATTGACACAGCACCAGCCGTTCAGGTCACTTGGGGAGTGAATCATCGGATGGAAGATCTTCCTCTGTCTCTCATTCTCACTGTATATCTGACTTTGCAATAAAAGATAAATAAATCTTAAAAAAGGAAACAAATTCTAAAGGGAATATTGTCCTGGATATTGAAAGTGAAAAATCACCTTTTAGAAAACAATGAAAGGTGGGACTGGCATTGTGGCAAACTAGGTAAAGCTGCAGCCTGTATTGTTGGCATTTCATGTAAGTGTGTTTGTGTCTAGCTATGCCACTTCTTTTTTTCCCCTCTATTTTATTTTTACTTTTATGGTAAAATTTCACATAGCCTATGGGATTTCCACTAGTCCCTCCTCATATTCCCTCCCTGCCCCAACTTATTTCCCCCATATTATTACAATAATATAGTACTTCATAAGCAGTCATAAGTCCATTATTCTGTTATTTAAGTGTGTCCTGACATGCTGGTACAGACATGTCAGACAGTCCAGCATCCCATTGTCAAGGTATATCTTTGATTTGGAAGCAGAGATGCACACTGTATTGTATCTTCACAACTGGGTACGATAGTCTCTATTCATTTGTCCCACTTCTTTTTTTTTTTTTTAAAGATTGATTCATTTATTGGAAAGTCAGATATACAGAGAGGAGGAGAGACAGAGAGGAAGATCTTCCGTCCGATGATTCACTCCCCAAGTGAGTGAAACGGCCAATGCTATGCCGATCCGAAGCCAGGAACCAGGAACTTCTTCTAGGTCTCCCACGCAGGTGCAGGGTCCCAAAGCTTTGGGCCGTCCTTGATTGCTTTCCCAGGCCACAAGCAGGGAGCTGGATGGGAAGTGGAGCTACCAGGATTAGAACCGGCGTTCATATGGGATCCCAGGGTGTTCAAGGCGAGGACTTTAGCCGCTAGGCCACGCCGCCTGCCCCAGTTGCCCCACTTCTAACCAGGATCCTTCGTCGCTTGGGAAAGCAGCAGAAAATGGCACAAAAGCTTAGGTCCTTGCCACGCAAGTGGGAGACCTGGAAGAAGCTCTTGGTCCCTGGTTTAACCTCATCCTGCCCTGATCATTTCAGCCATCAGGGGAATAAACCAGTGACTGAATGATCAATCTCTCTCTCTCCCTTTCTCTCTAACTCTGGCTTTCAAATTTAAAAAATCAAAACGAAGGCAGTGAGAATACTTAATGAGAAATAGCAAAATGTTTTCTTAGAGAAAACAGCCTTAAATGTCTTCTTGATTAAATGAGTAACATCAAAAGATAGCTAAGAAATCATTGTAATAAGCTTCAAAAAAGAACAACAAAGCAAACAAAAGAAATTAAAAACAAAAATTGAAAATCAGAAAATAAGAACCAGGTATTTAAAAATAATCGTTTAGTTAAATACAGGAGATAAAATGAATAAAATAAAAAGAGAGAAAAAAGCAAAGTAATACTGTTTTATCGTAGATCAAAACTTTTAATATTTTCTTCTGTGCTTCTGTGTATTAGGTTGTAGATTGCACAGGAGATAGCCCCTAACGTTTGTTTGCTGACCTTTTGTCCTGTTTTGAAAGGTGAGCTAGTCCAGTGGTTCTAAGAATCTTGTCTTTTTCCAAAGGTTTGGCTTAACATTTACCTTATTTTGTTTATCTTCAGGGTTCTAATTCAGAGGCAAATAAAATATATTAAGCAACACACATGGTGTTGTTTCTGTGAAGCTTTGCCTAAATCTGTGCATTTGAAATCAAGTTCAGGAGGAAAAAATAAGCCTGGCATCCAGCCACTGGCTAAGCTTTTGGTCCTGCTCCATGTTTTTGCTAAATCCTGCAAGCTCTTGTTTAGTTAAGATGTCTTGGTGGCTTTATTATGGAATAGATTGTCATTTTTGTCTTATGAGCATGTAGTACTGGGGGAGAAAGCATTTTAGCAGTCACCCATGCTGTTGTTGCAAATTGAATAGATGGTGTTAATTTTCATATAATTATCTCCAAATACGGCTTTAAAAATTATTTTAATTTTATTTGGAAACTGAAAGAGAGAGAGAGAGAGAGGGAGAATATGAATCTGCTGGTTCACTTTCCAAATGCCATAGCCAGGCACTTGGAATTCCATGTGAGTTTTCCAATTCTGTGGTAGGGACCCAAGTTCCTGAGCCATCACATGCTGCTTCCTTGAGCATGCATTTGCAGGAAACCAGCTCAGACAGAGTAGCTGGGACTTGAACTGGATCTTTACAGGTGACTTACAGGGTGCCATGTCATCTTAATCCCTGAACCAAATGCCTGTATCTCTTTGATAATAGTTATTCATTTATTTATTTATTATTTTCCAAAGATTTATTTTTTTTAGTGGAAAGTCAGGTGTACAGAGAGGAGGAGAGACAGAGGGGAAGATTTTCTATCTGCTGATTCAGTCCCCAAGTGGCTTCAACAGCCGGAGCTGTGCCAATCTGAAGCCAGGAACCAGGAACTTCTTCTCCGGGTCTCCCATGCCAGGGAAGGGTCCCAAGGCTTTGGGCCAGCCTTGACTATTTTCCCAGGTCACAACCAGGGAGCTGGATGGGAAGCTGGACTGCTGGGACAGAAATCTGTGCCCATATGGGATCGTAGCATATGTAAGGTGAGGACTTCAGCTGCTAGGCTAGCACACTTGGCCCTATTTCATAAGTTTTAAATTAGCAACCTATTACAGCTCATATGGACATTAAACGTAGTATAATGTTGCATGCTGACTGTATCCTCTCCACATTCATATAATGGAGCACTAACTGTCCAGTTTGAGTATTTGGAAGTGGGAACTTTGATAGATGTTTGGATTGTGCGAGTGGAATCCTCATGAAAGGATTTAACATTCTTAGAAGATCTAAGTGAAAGATGATTTCTTTCTCTTTGCTGTGTAAAGAGAATAATGAGAACGTGTGTGTCTGTCTGCAAATCAGAAAAGTTTGAAACAGAAACCCAGTTGACCAGTACCTTGATCTTGGACTTCAGAACTGTAAGGAATAAACTGCTGTTGCTTAAGTCACCTGCTCTGTGATGTTGTTATTACAGTCGCCTAAACTGACAAAGATATAAAGTCAATGAAGATGTAGTTTTGAAAACAATTTTAGTCTCTTCAGAATGGCAAAATGTAATAACATTTCTATTTATCATGTCATTTAAAATTATTTACAGTTGTCAAAGCTTCAGAATGAAAGATCAAACTTGCAGGATCAGCTGCGTGACTATCAAGATCGAATTAATAATATGTCTTCTCACTTAAAAAATGTTCAGCAAGAGTTCGCATTCACACAGGTACAGCAATGTTGAAATGAATGTTGATTAGATTGTGTATTCGTGGCATTTAAAAAGGTGAATTTAAGTCTGTGATTTTGTGTTTTAGCTACAATGGGAGGTGTTCGTGTAATTAAACTGAGCCTCAAGCAGATAGGAAAAAGAAATTGAGGAATTAATCACTGCGTCCAGTTTTAAACAAAAAACAAATCCATATGAAATGGGAAATCAGCTTTTAAGCAATCTGCTGCAGCTTTAGGCCACAGACTCTAAGAGAACAGTAGAGAGAGGACAGCGAGCAATGATGGCCAACAGCAGAAGCACAGCTAATGTAATATTTGTTTTCTGTCTCTTTTCAAACTTTTCGATACTGCTCAATGAGGCCATCTATTGACTTCAGTGTCATTTTAGTGTGCTACAATAATTGAACTTTATAATGATGGAAACTAAAATGGGGAGCTTCAAATGTTTATGGAAAATGACCTTTCTGAAAAAGCTGCATGGATCTTAAAAAAATTTTTTTTTTGCATGGAAATAAACTTATCTTTAAAGTCAGTTTTTCTTCTAATTTTTGAACACCTTGTGTTTAGAAGACTTTAGTTATGGTAATTTGGGAAGATGATATGTATTTTAAAATGTTAGTACAATATAATAAAGTATGTTGATATGATTAGAAGCTACCATTTTATGGAAATCTGTTCAAATGTAGAGTCACTCCCTGAAGTTGGGTGACATCCCAAATAGCTTAGCAAGTCAGCACTGGTGAGTTAACTAATTCTGTCTGTCTCAAGCTAATTTTTTAAAAAAGGATTTATTTATTTGAAAGGCAAAACTGTAGAGACAAGGAAAAAGAGAAGGAGATCTTCCTTCTGCTGGTTCGTGTCTCAAATGGCCACAACAGCTGTTTCAGGGCAGGCGAGGTCTCCTAAATGGGTGCAGGGGCCTAACCACTTGGGCTTTCCTCCAATGCTTGCTTGCTTTCTCCTTTTTTAAAAAAATGATTTATTTGTTTTTATTGGAAAGACAGATATTCAGAGAGAAAGATCTTCCATCTCCTGGTTCACTCCCCCAAAGGCTGCAAGGACTGGAGCTCAGCATATTCGAAACAGAAACCAGGAGCCAGGAGATAGGAGTTTCTTCCAAGCCTCCCATGTGGGTTCAGGATCCCAAGGCTTTAGGCCATCTTCTTCTGTTCTACCAGGCCGCAGGGAGGGAGCTGGCTGGTAAATGGAGCAGCTGGGAGACAAACTAGTACCCATATGGGATTCCAGTACATACATGGGGGTGAATTAACCAGTTTAACTGTCATGCCATGGCATCCACTGCTTTCACATTATAGCAGCGAGCTGGATCAGAAATGGAGCAGCCTGGACACAACTGCCACTCGTATGGGATGATGATATTTCTGGCACTGATGGTGCTACCTGCCACCACCACTCTACCTCCCCTCAAACTATATATATATATATTTTTAATATGTATCTCATGGGTTGACTCTATGGCATAGCAAGCTGGGTCTTTGCCTGCCGTATTGGAATTCTGTCTCGGTCCTGGATACTCCACTTTTGATCCAGCTCCTTGCCAATGTTCTTGGGAAAGCAGTGAAAGATGGCCTAGGTACTTAACCCCTCCATACATATGGGAGAACTGGAAGAAGCTCCTGGCTTCAGAGTAGCTCAGCTCCAGCCACTGTGGCCATATGGGAAGTGAACAAGCTGATGAAAGATCTTTTTGTCTTTACTTCTCTCTATAAATCTGCCATTCAAGCAAAATCAATGGCTCTTAAAAAATAAATCAACATTTCTGAGAAAAAGTATGTAATTCTTAAGGATGAATAAAGCCTTTCAGAAACAATTTATAAATAATACGGATAAATAATTATATATGCTGGCTTATAAATATCACCAGAAGGTTATAAAATTAATTATGAGTAAAAAGCAATATTCAGGATTTCTCAATCTTGATATGAATGAATAGTTGGTAAACAGTTTGGAGCAATGTTTTTTGTTAAGTTTTTTTTTATTGTTGTTAAGTTAATTATTTTTGTAAGTTTTTTGTTAAGTAGTTTAACTGAGTTGGCAGTTTGAGAAACTATCTCTTTGAAGGTATGTCTTGAAACTATCAAACCTAGTGCAATAGGTTTATATTAGGCTACAGGTTAATATTAAACTATAGGAAAAAAGCCATACATCTCCTATCACAGAGTAGCTTTAATTCTGCTAAAGTAATACCGAGTATGAACTTTGAAGTATTATGTTATCAGTGGTCAACAAGTACCCTTTCACAAAATACAACTTGATCAAAGCATGATTATATACTAATACAGTATATCTTTTTAAAAAAGATTTATTTATTTTTACTGAAAAGACAGATTTACAGAGCGAGGGAGATACAGAGAGAAAGATCTTCTATCTACTGATTCACTCCCCAGGTGGTCACAATGGCCAGAGCTGATCCAATCCGAAGCCAGGAACCAAGAGCTTCTTTCTTGGTCTCCCATGCAGGTGTGGGGGTCCCAAAGCTTTGGGCTGTCCTATTCTGCTTTCCCAGGCCACAAGCAGGGAACTGAATGGGAAGTGGAGCTGCTGGGACTTGAACCGGTACCCATATGGGATCCCGGTACATGCAAGGCGAGAACTTTAGCCACTAGGCTACTACTGTGCCAAGTAGCCTAGTATATCTGTTTTAAAAATTAAGTCTGTTAATGAAAATGTGTGATCAGATCATTCAAACATCCTTTTTCAAATCGTTTTTATCAATATTTTCTGATTTGTGGATAGTCAGTGGGTTACGACTTGTAAGGTTCATCATGCATGTTTTTCTTTAGTTTTCATATAGAAACAATGTCTGAAAACTGTTAGTTATATTTTCTCCTTTCAGTCCATTGACTACCTTTCTGTAGCTAATGTGCAACATTAATTATATTGTAATCATAGTCTAGTATGCTATAGGGTCAGGGAAGAGCAAGTAACAACTTAATATAAATATCTTGTAGGAATGTTGTTTTTTAATCTGCTGCGTTATTTAAAACATTTTATACTATTAAACATATACAAGTCTTTCTCTTTTGTGTATTATTCTGCAGTCCCTTTTCAAAGCAAGGGAGCATGAGATTGAAAGTGAAGAACATTTTAAAGCCATTGCCCAAAGAGAATTGGAACGAGTGAAGGATGAAATCCAACGACTGGAAAATGAGATTGCTTCAATACAGGAAAAGAAGAATGATAAGGAAGTGTGTGTTTCAATGTTATTTAAAACTTTATGCTGCTTGTGCTTTGTACTTTGCCAAAGAAACATTGATTTTTTTTTTCTGTATAGAAAAGCCATCCAGTAGTTTCCTAGCATCTACTTATACTGTGGTTTTTGAACAATAAAAGGCACTTGTAGTTGTGATTTGAATATTACGATGATAGAATATTACATTCCCCATTTTCACTCACCAGCTATATATTTACCAAATGCAAAGTAATCATGCTAGCCACCTGTTATAAAATACCAAGCATAATTTATATGTAAGAGCTACATTTATAACAGCTATATTTTATTTTAAAGATCATTTTTAGAGTTTTCATTTAAAGTTTTATGTTAAATATTAATTAATATTATACAATTAACTTTAGAATTAATATAATTCATACTATATAATCATATAATATGAAATTATATAATCATAGTTATATAAATATAATGATATAAATTAATATGAATTATATATAAATTATATGATCATATAGTTATAATTATATATTTATGGAAGCTATATAATTATAAAATATAATGTCAATTACTTTCAGCTGATATGAAATTAATTTAACACTTTTTTGGGTAAGATTTAATTTTTTTGAAGGAGAAAGGGAGAGGTAGAGAGAGGAGGGTAGAGGGAGAAAAGAAATATTCAGATCATCTTCTGTTAGTTGGTTCACTCATGAAGTGGCTGTCATGGCAGGGCCAGAGCTCTGGAGGCCAGAACCACGAACCTGGACCTCCATGTATGGCAAGGCCAACTATTTGCACCAATTTCTACTGCTTTCCCAGGTACATTAGCAGGGAGCTGGATCAGAAGCAGAGCAGTCAGGGTTTAAACTGGTGCCCCTATGGGATACTGACATCTCAGAATGTTGGCCCTCAATTTTCTTTAGTTTTGATTACTTGATTTGAAAGCTCCTCACAATTCTTTTTGATTTTTCTATTGATATATATGCCAGTGGAAATCCACAAATGTATATAAATACATATTCAGTTACATACATATTTATTGTAGCTTCAGCATGTATTGATATATGTATTGATATTTGGTTATACATTGTTTTATAAATCTGGATTTCTGTAAGTATTGATGGACTATTTCTATCTCCTTTAATATTTTAAGTTCATTTAGGATTTCAATTTTTAGTTCATTTAGAAATGTTTCAGAAATTTCTATATTGAGGGTTCTCTTGGGAGCAGCAAATGTGGCTGTAAATGGAGTTGAAGGGATCTTGGGTTTGAATTGGTATACAGAGAAATTGGATGGCTTTGGTGCAGTGATGGCTTTACTGAGAAGGAGTGACCTAAGCCTGCAGTCTTATAAAGTGATCTTTGTCTCTGCTACTATTCTCAACTCATATAATCATCGCTCCCCTCTTTTTATAACTAAAGAACTAAAATATATGAGTAATTGTTATATATTTAAATATGGTGTATTATAAATATCTGGAAGGCAGGATCTGGATTTCTTGATATTTTATAGCATGTGATATGTTTCATTTTACCTTATATAGTAAGTAATATCTTGTAATCTCCCTTTTTCTTTGATTCTTTGTGACTTAGAATGGCATATTTAAAGCTACTCAGAAATTGGATGGTTTGAAATGCCAAATGAACTGGGACCAACAGGCACTGGAGGCCTGGTTAGAAGAGTCAGCTCATAAAGATAGTGATGCTCTCACTCTTCAAAAGTATGCACAACAAGATGACAATAAAATTAGGGTGAGAAATTAAAAATTATAATTGATATGATTTATATGAATCTGTACTATATCAGCCTTTTTACCCAAAGGTATGCTTGATGAGTTTTTTTTTTTTAATGCAGTGGCTCGTAAACTTTTCTGTTTTGGATATCCTTTGATGTAATTTCTCTTTAGAAAATGTACCCGAATACCCTTTTGGGGATTCATAGATCTTTGGTTAATACCCTCCTGACTTAGAAGGATTCTTGAAAGCATATAAAAAGAAAAAGTTAAAAACTAAAACTGTTTGATATTTTAGACATTTTGTCTAGAATGTTACTTGAATGTTTTGTGTAGTTTTTACTGGTTTGAGAATAAATAGTGCTATTATGTTATAATCATCAATTAAAATTACATCAATATTACAAAGTTAAAATTATAAAACTGGATTTTTTTTTACTGAATTTAACCCCTAGCAGCACTATTTTAAACATCTTCAAATAGTAGATTATAATTTAATCTTTTTTCTGAATTGCTTTAAAAAGTATTAAAAGTCATCTTTGAAGAAATAGCATGTTGATTAAGTTATGTGCAAATACTTTAGCTTTTTGAAGTTAAATGGTATCTATTGCTTTATAGTTGTTTCAAGTATCAAATGAAAAATGTAAAATATGCTTAAGGCTAGATATGCTGTCTAATTGCCTTTCGATTAAGAGTGGTAGTTATAAATAATTTTGTATGTAACTACATTGCAGGCACTTACTTTACAATTAGAGAGACTAACTGTGGAATGCAGTCAGAGAAGAAAAGTACTTGACAATGAACTTACAGAGACTCTAAGTGCACAGGTTGGTTTAATAAAGATTCTTATTTTCAATATGGATGTTCACAAAAGCACTTACGTTCATAGAAGATGTTGTTTGCTCTTTGTTTGACAGTTGGAATTGGATAAAGCAGCACAAGATTTTAATAGGATTCATAATGAAAGACAAGAACTCATTAAACAGTGGGAGAACACAATAGAGCAGATGCAGAAGAGGGATGGCGACATCGATAACTGTGCCTTGGTAAAGTACTTGTTTGGTCTTTGTCATATTCAGCTCTCTGTGTTTCTTTTGTATTTAACTTATTTCAATGTATAAATCATTTGAAAGTAATTTTTGTAACAGGGGATTCGGGGAAGTATTTTTTTAAAGCTGACTCTACATGCATTTAGAAATGTGACTTTTAAGGAGATAATTTGCTTATGGTGTAATCATCTTTAAGGACTAGACCCTGCTGTTACCGAATTGTGGCACAAAGAAAAAGTTAACTTCTAATGTTCTTGCAGTAAAACTGATGGCCTGACTTACACATGGTTAGCCAGGATAGCTTGAATTTAATATACATCTTAGCCGGCAGTGAGTTAACTACTGGTGTAGGGAAATTAATGTTCTTAGACAACCAAGAAACACGGAGAAAAGAAACCTAGTCTGCAGTAAAGTCCCACTGTTAAAGCTGGGGTTCTGATAATGACATAAACGCTCAGAAAGGGTGGGGATAGTGGGCTGATAACAAAGACCTGTTGTTAGTTCTTTTTAGAGGTATTTTGGGAAAATGTTTTTGGACACCATTAAGGAATGAACTAATGATGAGCACAAGTAAGATTGAGATAACTTGGAAAGAAAAGATTGAAGAGGAGAGTTGGCAAGAAGGAGTGTTACATTTCTTTTTGAATCTGTTCCATGGAAAAGCATTTCTCATGTCGCTCAGGCTGCCCAGGGTTTGGAACTGTGATAGCTGAAAGCAATTATTTGTGATTCTCATACATTAGACTTCTGTAGGTGAGCAATATTAGGCTGACAAAACAGGGCTATCTTACTAGGAAGGACAAAGAGAATCGATATTTTTTAGATTATTTGAAAATCAGAGTTGGAGAGTGAGCAGAAGAGAGAGAGAGAAAGAGAGAGAGAAAGATCTTTCATCTGCTGGCTCACTCCCGATAGCCAGGCCCAAAGCTAGAGGCCTGGAGTAGCATCTACATCCCCCACACGGAGAGGGCCCAAAGACAGGGAACTGGATTGGAAGTGGAACAGTCAGGACTCAAATTTGTACTCATATTGGGACACTGGCATCACAAGTGTCAGCTTAACTGCTGCACCATTACTTGGGTTCTGAGAGAATCAATCTTAACTGTGGTTATCAGTATTAACTATGAGATTATGAATTCTTAATAATGATAGTGATTTCTATTTTTTAACTTACTGTGTCAAATATCAAGTTCTGACAGGTTTTGCTATGTAAGTCAAATGTGCTGGACCAAAGAGTGTAGATTCATGATCAGAATTTTCATACCGCCTCATATTTAAAGATTTATTTTTATTATTTTTTTATTGGAAAGGTGGATATACAGAGAGGAGAGACAGAGAGGAAGATCTTCCGTCCAATGATTCACTCCCCAAGTGAGCGCAACGGTCGATGCCATGCCAATCCAAAGCCAGGAGCCTCTTCTGGGTCTCCCACGCGGGTGCAGGGTCCCAAAGCTTTGGGCTGTCCTCAACTGCTTTCCCAGGCCACAGGCAGGGAGCTGGAAAGGAAGCGGGGCTGCCGGGATAGAACCGGCGCCCATATGGGATCCCGGGCGTGCAAGGCGAGGACCTTAACCACCTTAACCACTGCGCCACCGTGCCGGGCCCACCGCCTCATATTTAAATTGACTCAGCAGGATGCCCAGTGAGTAGCTCCCTAGTCACAGAGTTGATATACTCTGACTGTTACAGGGCTGGTTCTATTAGGTAGAGGGATACTTCTAGATATGTAACAGCTATTGTCTGGGAACAAGATAAAGCAGTACAGTTCCCCTACCCCAGTGTCTGTGGTGTAAGTATTTCCATGCCAAGAAAGAAATGTGTCGATGGGTTCTTGTAAATCAGTAAGAGTGGGTTCACACTATTGGAGCAACAAAAATGAAATTTTTCTTTACCCTTTTTGAGTTTTTGACCGGAACTGACAAATTAGCTGGAGAAAAGCATACTGATTGACCTCTGTGTACATGGGTGTGTTTACAAGAAAAATCAAAACTCAGTAAAGTAGCAAAGTCTTAAGTGCTTATATGAGGTGAAACAAAAAGTGATGATTTAGGAAAAGTAACTAAGAAGGTAAGAGTTTAGGGGCCAGTGTTGTTAAGCTGCAGCCTGCAATGCCAGCATTCCATGAGAGCTCCCATTTGGATCCTGGCTGCTCCATTTCACATCCAGCTCCCTGCTAGTGTGCCTGGGAAAGCAGTAGAAGCTGAACCAGGTGCTTGGACTCCTGTCATCCATTTGGTAGATCCAGATGGAGCTCCAGGTTCCTGGCTTCTGCCTGATCCAACCCTGGCCATTTTGGTCATTTGGTGAGTGAACCAGTGGATGGAAGATCTCTCTCTAACTCTTGCAAGTAAATAAATAAATACTTAAAGAATTGCCGTAATAAAATTCATGTATACAGAGTTGTGTTTGCCTTGACTACCTGTCTTTGGTGATAAGAATGTCTTTTTTTTCTTTAAAAATTTCACTTCCTGCTTTTAGAGAAAACCATCTGTTGATATTCCAGTGCCTTTAACTCAGAATGATCAATGTGCCAAACCAAAGAATTTTAGTATCCTGTGTTTATATGCTACGATTGAATTTATACTCTTTTTCTTTCCCTCATACTTCAAAGCAGGTCTTGCCTTCTCAATGACTTTCTGGGACAAACCTGACCATATAGTCCTGAAATTGGGATCGTAAAAACAGCAATATTCAGAAAAGGAAAAATAGTTTCTCTTTTATCTTTGTATACAAATTTTGAGATATTATTTACAAGTGTAGCCTAAATGAAAAAACCTGATTGTGAATAGCACTGTTGAGAAATATGTTGTAGTTATTAAATTATCTGAGTGTTAAAAAATCTATAAGATGCAGAAGCTTTAGAACGCTCATTTAAAATATTTAAACTTCAGAGGTTTGGACCTGTGTTAGTTGAGTGAGCATAGCAAATAAATAGAATATTGTAATTATGAAGTGTTAATTATTACAGAGAAAATACGAGAATGTTAGATTGAACAAATTTAAAATATCTTTTGAAATATTTCAGGTATGTATCCGTTTAGTATGGTAAGATACATAATATTACTTAGGGCATTTGTAAAAGTTACTGATTTGAGAAAATATGTCTCTTCTCCCGGTCTGAGGCAAGCAGTTATTTGGTAGGATCCCCTCTGAGAAAACTTGCAAGGAATGCATTTTTGTCTAATTTTCCTTTCTAATTAATTCAATCTGTTATCACCAGAATTGTTTGTAAAATATCTGATATTTTTCTTCAGCTTTGCAATTTTCATTCTATATTGCTTTCAGAGCTGACACTCTTTCATGTGCTATTCAAACACTTTCACAATTTGGTCCTCAATCCTATCTTTCTAGACTCGTTCTTTTCATTTGTGCCCTGTTGTTTCCTCATTGATTCATTTCCAGTCTCTCTCCACTCACCCTGTGCTTCAACACGTTCGACTATTTACGTATTTATTTCTTTCGTAGGCCTGAGTCAAAAGATCTCTCTTGGACAGTATCTTCTAATGACTCCTGTGCCGAACAGTTCATCAGATATACTCTTAGTGAAAACAGCGACTATTTCAACAAATGAAAAAAAAAAAAAACTAGTCTTTAAAATTTGGAAACTTTCATTGAAACTCAGCTTTTTGCAAGGGAACTATTTAATTCTGTTATATTTTAAAAGGTTTTATCCTTCATAAATAAAAATTTGCCTGTTTTTCCCTCTCTTTAGCAAAGTTCCATATTAGTTAAAGAAAATAGAGACATTTGGCAATATGGGTTTGTAGATAGTATTATGTATTATGTCAGTATTTTTAGTTTTATTCATATAGAAAGTCTCTTTTAAAAATGTTAGTAGTTTTCATAAAATACTGATTATAATAAGAGAAAAATAATTTGTTTTGGTTTTGTCATATACAACATACTATTTTAAATAAACAGGTTTCTTTTAATCCCAGGAATTAGCAAGGGTAAAGCAGGAAACAAGAGAAAAAGAAAATTTGGTGAAGGAAAAGATCAAGTTTTTGGAAAATGAAGTTGGGAATAATGCAGAATATGAGAAGCGGATTTCTGCTGCTGATCGGAAACTCTTAAAATGCAGAACAGACTTTGAGCATCAGGAAGCTGGTCGGATTCAGCTGAAGGATGAGGTATGTCAGCCAGGCAGACTGTTTTGTCTGTGTGCGGCCTGGTGCAATGAACATCAGCAGGAGGTCTTTCCTTCTGTGAAGCAACTGCTTTCCAGCGCTTTGCTCATGTCCCTCTGTTCTGTGGAACTTTCAGAGTCCTCTGAGCCCCTGAAAGATGAGACATCAGGAGTTGTCATTTATGTCCCAGGTGTTGGGAAGGGCTCCCCTGGAGCTGTGTAGGGCCCAGTCTACCTGCCATATGTGGTGTTCTGAAAGGAACTGAGGACCACATACTGTCTGATGTTCTAGGTGGGCAATCGTGAGGACAAGAGAGTAGGTAAGCTTGGGATTAAGCATGGGTGATAACTTGGAAATGTCCTCCTGTACCTCATGTGTAGTTGTGGTTTCAATGCTCACATTCATTCTACATGTTTGCTACTTTAGTTTCTGTCTTTCAGACTAGGGGGGATGAAACACTTAGAAACTGAGTGAGGGAAAGCAAAACTTCCACTGCATTGAGATTCTTTTCTCTTTTTGCAGATATACCTGTCAATTAGACTGTTCCAGAGGGAGAGTAAGTGGATAAGGGAACTTTGTGAATTTTCTGCTTAGTGGCCATTATATCTGAAGTTACCATCACTTAGGCTGGAGAAAAGAATAGTTACAGCAACTCCTAAAAAGGAGAGGGCATCTCTGTCTAAATTACATGTCATGGCTCACAGCTTCTAAATACGGCTTCATATTTTCAGTTTGGGGACTGGCATTGTGATGTAGTGGATAAAGCTGCTACCTGCAAAGCTGGCAACCCATAAGGGTGTTAGTTTGTGTCCCAATACTACTATTCCAACCCGACTCCTGTTTATTGAGCTAGGAAAAGCAACAGAAGATGGCACACGTGTTTGGCCCCTGTAACTGATGTAGAAACTCAGTGAGGCTCCTGGCTCTTGGCTTTGGCTTAGTACAGCCCATGTCATTATAGCAATCTGGGGAGTGAATCAGTGCATGGAATATCTCTTACTCTCTGTGACTCTTTTTTTTTTTTTAAATTTATTTATTTTTACTAGAAAGTCAGCTATTCAGAGAGGAGAGACAGAGAGAAAGATCTTCTGTCCACTGATTCACTCCCCAAGTGGCCACAAAGGCTGGAGCTGAGCTGATGTAAAGCCAGAGCCTGGAGCCAGGAGCTTCCTCTTGGTCTTACAGGGTTCCAACGTTGGGTAGTCCTTGATTGCTTTCCCAGGCCACAAGCAGGGAGATGAATGGGAAATGAGGTGATTGGGACATGTACCAGCACCTATATGGCATCCAGGAGCCTGCAAGCTGAGGACTTTAGTCACTAGGCTACTGTGCCAGGCCCTCTGTGACTCTTTCAAATGAACAAATTAATCTTTTAAAAAAAAGTTTCATGGTTGAAGTGGAGGAAAGAATGCAGGAGCAGAGAATCAAGATGGCAGAATAGGGTAAGGACACGTTTAAACAGATGGAAAAATATTTAATCATGATGAAGCAGAGAGGACACATCCCAGGAAATAGGAGAGGACAGAACAACACCAGACCGGTACCTGGAGACTGACAGACAGGAAAGCAGCAGGCACAGCTGTATGGTGTTGCAGTGACTGATACTCCAGCACGGTGATCTGAACTCTACCAGCAGCCAGAACTCCACCAGCAACCAGGTGGGAAGGAACTTTTGCTGGGAGCTTGGGAGGTGAACCCAGACAAAGAAGCGTCCACCCTGCTGGTCTGTTTAATTTGACCAGGAGCAGAGAAACAGCATCAGATCTCAGACAGGCAGTGCAAGAACAGGGTGGATTTCACAGCCCAGTCAGCCTCCTAGAGATGAATTGGGCACTATTTTGCATAATGAGGCAAAGGCAAGGGAAAGGACTGAGCATGTGCTGAGCTGAGAGTGAATTCATTTCTGACTCAGTGAATTGCAACAACGTGGCATTCTACAGGTTCCACCCCAGACAGGTCCAGGTAGCCCTCAGACCTGATGGCCAACAGATCAAGAACTCTAGTAGGGGCAAGACACATCAGGAGCCATTTTGCGTACTGTGGCAAAAGTTTTAGGACTGCAGGGGACAACAGTGAACTGCGCATGTGCTGAGCTCGCGAGAATTCACTGAGTTCAGTGGATTGCACTGGTCTTGAAGGAAAATAATACTACTGTGACATCGTATGGGCCAAAATAGATCTGGGTGCCACAGGTTCCAGCAAATCAGCACCACCAACAATCTAGCTATATAGGACACTAGGTGTCTCCGTAATCCTGGGACCTGCACCAACCCAAAGTGGGAGAAAAGCTGCAGAACAATGGTGCAGCCTCAGCATGGTACAACAGGAAGTGGAGATTGGTGAGCCAGGGGCTGGGGCTAGGGAATTCTTTGTGAAAATCTAACATAAGAACTCAGACGTGGAACTTGATGTAGAGAGTGGCACAATTGGCTGCAAGCAAAGAGCTGTATGCCAACCGCAATAAGTAAACACAAACAGTAGACCTGTGGGTGACAAAGCTTAGAAACCTGCCCCAAGAAGAAGACTCTGCTAACCAGAAGTACAATGGCCAACAGCAAAAGAAGAGACAGAGGCACAGTGAATATTACTGAAGACTTTCCTGCAAAGGAACAAAATCCATTGCCAACCTCAGAGTTTATTGAGAAAGACATTGAGAAAATGGAGGACACAGAATTCATAAAACTCATTTTAAAGCTTCTGATCAACAATGAGAAGCACATACAAGAGTTCAAAAAATTTAAGGAATATATTACACAAGAAACACAGCAATAAACCAAATCAAGGCAGATATATAAGAAATTAAGAACACAGTAGAGCAAATTAAAAGTACAGTGGAGAGTCTGCAAAATAGAATAAAGCAAGCAGAAGAATCTCAGAATTGGAAGATAATTTCCTGTCACCAGAGGGAAGCAAACAAAAAGCTGGAAGTAGAGCTGGATCAGGCCAAAAAAAGTATTCAAGAATTGAAAGACACTATTAAGAGGCCAAATATAAAAGTTGTGGGAGTCACAGAAGGTGCAGAAAGAAAAACTGGGTTTACAAATATATTTAATGAAATAATAAAGGAAAATTTCGCTAATCTAGAGAAAGAATTGGGAAACAAGATCCAGGTGAGGCACAGAACTCTTAACAGGCTTGATCAAAAGCAATCTTCACCAGGACACAGGATCATCAACCTCTCTTCAATTGAACATAAGGAAAAGATCCTTAAATATGCACGTGAAAAACATCAATTGACATATAAAGGAATGCCAATTAAATTCACAGGAGATCTGTCCCAGGAAATTCTACATGCTAGAGGAGAATGGAGTGACATATTCCAGATTCTAAAAGAAAAAATTGTCGGCCTAGGATAACATAGCCTGCAAGCTTTGTTTTGTGTTTGAAAAGGAAATGAAATTCTTGCACAGTAAAGTTAAAAAAATTTGCCTCTTCCAAACCTGCCCTGCAAATGATACTTCAAGATGTACTCTCCCCCCCTTTTTTTTTTTTAAGATTTATTTATTTTATTACAAAGTCAGATATACAGAGAGGAGGAGAGACAGAGAGGAAGATCTTCCATCCAATGATTCACTCCGCAAGTGAGTGCAACGGCTGGTACTGTGCCGATCCGAAGCTCGGATCCAGGGACTTCTTCCGGGTCTCCCACACGGGTGCAGGGTCCCAAGGCTTTGGGCCATCCTCAGCTGCCTTCCCAGGCCACAAGCAGGGAGCTGGATGGGAAGTGGAGCTGCTAGGATAAGAACCGGCGCCCATATGGGATCCTGGGGTGTTCAAGGTGAGGACCTTAGCCGCTGGGCCACGCCACCCGGCCCAAGATGTTCTCTTGACAGAGAAGAGGAATAGTACCCACCAAAACCAAAGGCCAATGTGAAGAACATCCCAGTAAAATGACAACAGAAGACTAAATCAATGAACAACCCATTCCTAAAATGACAGGACCAAATTACCACCCACAAATATTAACCCTGAATGCAAATGGCTTACATCAATCAAACGTCATAGATTAGTAGACCGCATTAAAAAACAAAACCCATCTATTTGTTGCCTACAGGAGACATATTTCACTAACAGAAATCAGCAGTAACTATATCTCATGAATTTTGATGTTTTTGTTAGTTTCATCTCTTCAAAACAGTTTCTCCTGATTATTCAATGACTCAGATCATACAGTAGCATCATTTTCTTCAAGAATGTTCTTGATTTTCTTTTTCATTTCTTCAGTGATACATTTGTCATTCAGTAGCATTTTGTTTAACTTCATGGTGTTGTTAATTTCTTTTTCCTTCCTGTTGATTTTTGTTTTGTGGCTTTTCATTTAAGGGGATGTACAGTAGCTGTGGATTGGACACCATCATCTCTAGTAACATGTTATTTAACTTCATGGCATTGTAAATTTCTGTTTTTCTTCCTATTGTTGATTTTTAATTGTGACTGTTCATTTAAGGGGTTGTACAGTAACTGTGAAATGGAGACTAACATACCTAGATGTGAGGATACAGTGTAGTATGTATCTCCACTTCCAGACAAAGATGGACTTGCAATGAAACTGCTTATAATATGTTGACAATAGGATGCTGGACTCTCTGCCATTGTCCATGCCTGCAATGAAGGACATATGACTGTGTGTAAAGAACTATTCTTTAGTAGTGATATAGGGGAACTCAGTGAAGGGGCGGGAATTGGGGAGAGATTAAGGGAGAATGATAATAATAAATAAATTTTTGAAAATGCAGGAGCAGGTTAATTCATTCATTCGTAATGTTTGAGCAATACTTCCCATATTGTAAATCATCTTTTTGAAATGTACAAAGGATTTTTTAATACACAGAGAGTTGCACAGCCCTGGAAAGTCTCCAGTTTTAGAATGCACTTGTTAGACCCAAAGAAAGTCCATATCTGGTAGTCTTTGTACATTTCCCCTTTCTCCCAATCTCTGACAACTACTTCTGGTTTTGCTTATCTTGACATTTCATATTAAATGAAATCGTTTAACAGGTAGCTTTTGTATCTGGGTTTCTTAGCATAATAATTCAAGATTTATCCATGTTGTAGCAGTTGCCACTATTTCACACGTTTTTATGTGGATTAAATTATACTGTGTTGATAGGTTTTTTTTTTAATTTTTAGTTTTGATGTTGTTTGCATAAAAGATCAAGGTCGGAAGGTTCAAGAGTTAGGGGAAACTAGGTGAGACTGTTGCTTCCAAATTTTTCTTTTGTGCTTTCTGTATTTGGGGGAAGAGGGGAGAAAAGGGGAAATGCAACCCCCCAGTACCGAGGAATGGGAAACAACAACCAGTATTAATCCATGGCTCCCCCTATGGAGCATATTCCAAGGGTTCTGCTTGAGTGGTTTCAGTAGTTCTGAAATGCTGCCAGTCTCACCGATTCAAGGAAGAGGAAGTCCCTCCAAGGTTTATTGGGTGACATAGTCAGCTTTAGAGTCTCAGCTCGTCCAGATTTTTGCTGTCATCATTTTCCTGAGTTAGTTGTTCCGTTTGTTCTGCACTCCTTCCTCTGCTTTGGTACCAGATGTCCTCTGCAGGCCCCAGTGTGCTGCCATGATTTTGTGTGCAGCTTGGCATGCTGTCCACTGTGCTGTCTTTTCCACCTACACATGCACTCTAGAGTCAGACCACCAATCTTGGACACAAGCCCTCATGTCCCCGCATGCTATTCCCCAGATGCCCTACAAGTCCACACACCAAGGCCCGACCAGTGCCCTACCTAAGGACCTGTAGCAGGCCTAAGAACCCAGGCCAGGTGATCAAACCCCTCCAAAAACCATGCCCCAGGGGCACAGACTCAACACCCACTGTGGAGGTGGGCCCAATCAGTGTCAGGTGATCTGGGGCCCCTTTGGACCAGGGTTCATGGACCTGGCACACACCACACATAGGGGTCACAGGACCCAGGCAAGGTGACCCAGGCACTTCCCCTTGCTGGGGTTCACTCACCCAGCATCCACCAAACAGGCAGGCTTAAGGACCCAGGACAGGTTACCTTGGCCCTGCCGACACCCCTATGCTTGGGGCTCACAGACCTGGCACCCCCCATGTATCTTTAGGAAAAAAAAATAGAGTAGACTAGATGACTGTGATGGCACACTGGTGTAGGTAACACAGATTTGGCAATAACCAGGCCCAGGGTGCTTACCAGCTATTAGCTACTTTTCTCCTGGCAGTGCAACACTTGCTTAGGTTATTACTCCTATCTTGTTTTGATTTTTCTAGCTCTGTTTTATTTTTATTTTTCATGATACAGTTCCATAGGCTCAAGGATTTCTCCTTTCACCCTTCGCATGTGCCCTCACTCCGATTGTTTTCCTGTCATTATCACAGTGGTGCAGTCCCTCATCCCCAGCCCCAGGTCCAGCATGCTGCCGTTTAAGTGTATTCCCACATTGTGGGTATAGACAGTGGTAGACAGCGTCCTGTTGTCAAGATAAATCTGGAAGTGTGATTGTTCTACTTTTATGCTTCTTGTTCAAGATTACCTTAGGCATTTGGAGAGTCTTTTGTGGTTCCACATGAGTTTTAGGGTTATTTTTTTTTTCTATTTTAGTGAAGAATGATGTTGGAAAATTTTGATAGGAATTTCACTGAATTTTAGATGGCTTTAAATAATATGAATACATGATGAGTGTGTTGAGTTTCCTGATCCATGAATGCAGGATGTATTTTAATTTAGTTGTGCTCTCGCCACAGTTTTGTCATCAACATTTCATCAATGTTTTTTGTTTTCAAAAACAAAATTCTTAACTTTCTGTTCCTTTTTAGAACTATTCTAAAAGGGGTTGTTTTCTTCATTTATTTTAAAATATTTTGTTGTTAGTGTGTACAAATGAACTGATATCTAATTGTTGATTTTGCATTCTGAAACTTTACTAAAATTTTTTTTTAGTAGTTGCAACAAAAATCTTGGTGGATTCTTTAATGGCTTTGAAAAGTTTCAAAACCAAGGACAAGATTCATGCCTTAGATTTTCTGTTTAGAACTTTAGGCTAACATTAAATGTGTATCACTGGTTAAGAGGATGATATAATAGAATCTTAAGATTTTTTCCACATATAGATAAACTTCTTACAATTTTCATGAGCATTTTATCAGCATATATTCATTTGTCTCCAAGCTTATGATGTGTTTCCTGATCAGGTCTAGTGACAGCAGACATTTCTATGTTTCCTTTGGATAGTTACAATTTGCCAGTATGATTAAGCAAAGCCAATTAAAGTTTGATACCCAGTTAATAAGGACATATGTTCATGTACACTGATCATACAAATATGGTTACAATTTTTATAACTGTTGTGTCGATTAGAACGTCAAGTTTGGAGACCAGAACTTATCAGAATTGAAGTGATGAGATTTAGGCTAAATGCATATTTTTTGTCTGTTAATATATAGCTGGATTCTTTGAAAGCCACGGTGAATAGAACTTCCAGTGATTTAGAAGCTCTGAGGAAAAATGTTTCCAAAATCAAGAAGGATATTAATGAAGAAACAGCAAAGTAAGAAAAAAAAATGCTTACACGTTTATGGCTTCTTAAAAATTACTTCAAGAAAATCAATTAAGATTTTTTTCTTGTGAAGAATGACCTTGCAAAATTGTAGCTTAAAAAAAATTCTGCTTTTTTTTTTTCTTCACAAAGGCTTAGAAGCAACATTTTAATGACCTATTTAATGTGCAGTGATAACAAAAGGCTTATAGCAAAAGAAACTTTTGAGTTACAAAGAAATCTTAGGATAAACTATGCTTTGTCGACCTTAAATGCTTTGAAGGCATGTTTTCTTTTTCTCATAAATCCTACTCAGGTTACAGAAATTTAAAAATCACAATGAAGTTGTAAAAAATAAATTAAAGCACATTACGGAGAGAACCATGTCTGTGGAAGAGAAAGCTACCAATTTGGAAGATATGCTAAAGGAAGAGGAAAAAAGTATAAAGGTAAAGTGCTTTTGATTTTTACAGATTTGTAGCAAGTTCAACAAGAATGAATTCCTTTGGACTTTGGACCAGAGGACCAGGAGGGCTTGTTAGAGGCTCCTGTTTGGTAGAAGCACATTTGTACCTGAGTGTTGGACTGCTGTCTTTTGTTATGTTTACATTATTATTCTAGTTTTGGACCCTTTTTATGTGTTGTTTCTGAAGTTATTCTCAGACTCCTACTTGCTCTATGTTCAGTGTTTAACTTCGATGTTTCCTTTTGAGAGTAGCTTTTTTCCTGTATCCTGGACTCCATTCTTTTATTATTTTTGTTAATTTTAATTTTTTATAATACGTCCTACAGGCTCAGGGGTTTCCCCTTCCACACTGTCTATATGCCCTCCCCCCCCCCCACTACTGTTTCCCCAATATTATCACAATAGTATAATCCTACCACAACAGTCCCAAGTCCATCATTCTTCTGTATATCATGATGCTGGATGTATAGACAGTGGATTCGTTCTTTCCAAATGCCTACAGTGGCCATGACCCTGCCATCATGCACACATTCATTTGTATCTTACAAACTCATCCTTGTTTTGACTGGTTTCTATTTGATTATAATTTGTTTTATCATTTGTGCTCAAATTCTCCTGGGGGTCTACATTCGTTACCTGTATTTGTTCGTGCCCTTTACAACGTGGGACCGTTGTTTGTAGTTGGTCTCTGAGGTGTTCTCGCTGTGTCCATCCAACTGGCACTCCCCTTCTACTCCCAGAGTCCGAGAAGCGACCCGCCCCCTCTACTCCAGTCTCTATGGTGTGTAGGTAGCCGAATGCTAACGTCAGTGTTTAAGGAATTGAAAAGGCTACTTTACCACTTGCTGTTTGAATGGTAAAAAGTGATCTGTAACTGTGAACAGACACTCTTACTTTTTGTTTTTCCTTTTTTGGGTGGTAGGAGAAGAGTGGGTGAAGATGGAGGCAAAAGTCCCTGACCATTTTCTGAAGCTTATATATAAAATAGGGGTTCACTTATGTGTAGCTGGAGTCCAGCTTCCTCAGTGATCCGGGTAATGAATTACGCAGAGTTTTGACTTGAGGGGTCTTTGAGTCTGAATTGTATGACACTATTCTAAGGTGTGCTATTGTTTTCCACCTGAGAATGTATTTTCCTGTAACATGGGAGATAGGATAGTATTATAACTCCTCAGAAACCTGTTAAGACTATGACATTCATTTGAACTAGGCTCTTTGGAAACTGATGGATTGGCCATGTTTTGTGTCTAGGTCAGTGTGAGAGGGCATTAAGACAAATGGTCCAAGTGCATGATAATATAGGTGTAGGATTAAAGCTAACACTGCAGGCAGCATTAACAGATTTATTGAAATTGAGGCAAACAACTTCATATTCTTAAGGGCAGAAATGTTGCACGCAACATTTCAATTTTACTTAGGCGCTCCCAAACTATCATGTTTATAGCAGTAAAACATTTCACTGTGTTGTAATTTCATTAGCTGCTCTGGCGTTTTATCATCAGGAAGTGGACGTTCAGTTGAACATAGTGAAGGATGTGCTGTTTAAGAAGGTTCAGGAGTTACAGGCAGAGCAAATGAAAGAAAAAGCTATTCTATCGGAAATTGAAGGCACTCGCTCCTCTCTGAAACATCTAAATAATCAGCTACACAAGCTGGATTTTGAAACGTTGAAGCAACAGGAAATTATGTACAGTCAGGTAAGATTGATGGTTGTCTTGTGACTGGTGACGGCCAAGATACTCCAGCATCCCGGGGGAGAAGACGTGTAAGCATTGTCAGCATTGTTCCGGGAGGGCACACAGGTGCTCGGAGTGGACTCTCATGTTAAGGCAGCAGTTGGGCGGAGGAACTTTCGTAGCTGCTTTTCTCAAAGCTGAGACTTGGGCAAGAGGACAAACCACACTGCTGAGGGGGTAAGACGAAAGCAGGGTGTGGTAGAAAGGAGCTTCGTGAAACCGAAGGTTGAAGCTTAGCTGTGCAAACAGACGTGCTCCTCTCTGCCCTCAGGACAATCGAGTGAAAATATTTTTGTTGCTGTTCTTGTTTTTCCTTACTCTGTTCTATTCATAGTATATTAGGCTCACTACTGTTTAAAAAGGAATTGTTTGAAAGTTAGATTCAAAGAGAGAGCATAGGAGGCAGGGGGAGGGGGAGAGAGAAGGCGAGGGAGAGCTGCTTTGCCAGGAACGTGGGCAGGAGTCAGGATGGGAAGCACTGAGTGGCCAGGCAGGGGCGTAACCCACTGCACCACAATCCCCTCCCTATTCTTGACAGACGCTAAAGTGTAATTAAAAAAAAAAGATTCAATAGAAATTAGTTGTACTTTAGCATTTGATAGGTAATAATTTAAGCCTGTCTTTTTATTGCATCTCCTAAGATATATGTACCCTAAAAATCCACAGCCATGTAGGTGTAACAGCAGGATGGAAGCTTCCTGGTGTTCCTGTACTGTCCGATTCCTCCTCTGACACTCTCGTGTTTCCTGATTGTTGGGGACCAGCTGTTGATGTGTCCCTTGCTCTGAGGAGGATCCTGTCTTCAGTTACTAAGGGGTTAACGTGATTCCATTCAAGGATGACATCAGGCCAGCCTTGATGGCAGTATTCGTTGTGTTTTTGTATTTATAAAGTTGCTTTGATTTGTTTCTTCCTATTAACTCATTTTTAAAAACTGCAACAGGACTTCTACATTCAACAAGTGGAACGGAGAATGTCACGGTTAAAGGGAGAGATCAATTCGGAGGAAAAACAAGCCCTTGAAGCAAAAATTGTTGAACTGAAGAAGTCATTGGAGGAGAAGAAATCGACCTTTGGCCTCTTGGAAACACAGATCAAGAAACTTCACGTAACTTAGCCAAAATACTTGCTGTTTCTAATATCCTACTTACTAGCCAGTTTTTTTTTTAATCAGTTAATTCTTCTTTAAAAAAGCAGGAATGTAGAATTACTGAAAAGAGTGAAGTGTGGAACGGAGGGAGGTAGAAGACAGGAAGAAAAATCATTATATTCTTGGATTTGCATATAGTTCATCAATAGAATTGAATTTGTCATAACTAATATGGTTCATATATAAAATTCATCTGCTAAATCAAAATCAGCTAATTCTTTAAAAAGATGTTTTTTAAGTTTTTTTTTAAAGATTTATTTATTTATTGGAAAGTCAGATATACAGAGAGGAGGAGAGACAGAGAGGAAGATCTTCCATCCGATGTTTCACTCCCCAAGTGAGCACAACGGCCAATGCTATGCCGATCCGAAGCCAGGATCCAGGAACTTTTTCCAGGTTCCCCACACGGGTGCAGGATCCCAAAGCTATGGGCCGTCCTCGACTGCTTTCCCAGGCCACAAGCAGGGAGCTGGATGGGAAGTGGAGCTACCAGGATTAGAACCGGTGCCCATATGGGATCCTAGGGTGTTCAAGGCGAGGACTTTAGTCGCTAGGCCATGCCGCTGGGCCCCATTTTTTAAAATTTGAAAGGCAGATTTTTAAAGAGAAAGAGAGAGAATCTTCCATTTGTTAGTTTACTCCCCCACTGGCTGTAGTGGCCAGAGCTGAGCAGATGGGAAGCCAGCAGCCAGGAGTTTCTTCACTGTCTCCCAGGTGGATGCGGGGACCCCAGGCCTTGGGCTCGTCCTCGCTTATTTCCCAGGCCTAAGCAGGCAGGTGGATCAGAAGTGGAGCAGCCGGGACATGAACTGGCTTCCAGATGGGATGCTGCCTCCACACCTGGCCCTAAATTAGCTTATTCTTAAGACTACTTTATATTAGCCTTATTATAAAGGGCAATTGCCTGGCTGTGCGCACGGACAAAAATTTAATGAAAAATATTTGTATTTCTTTTTTTAGGAGAAAAAAAGATTTATTTATTTGAAAGACCATGTTCCAGAAAGGCAGGGAGAGGATAATCTGTCTGGTTCACTCCCCTCATGGCTGGGTCAGGGTGATGCCAGAAGCCAGGGTCTCTGTCCGGATTTTACATGTTTTACATGTAGGTGGCAGCGGCTCTTTTTGCAGGACCTTCTCAGGGACCTGGTCAGAAATGGAACATCTTGGACTGGAAGCAACAGCCATAAGAGATGCCAGCATTGCACCTGGTGTTTTAACCGGCTGTGCCACAGTGCCAGCCCCAGTGTTCATATTTCTATACTCACAATGTAACATCACCATTGAATCAAACACTTACTATATGCTAAATATTGTATTACGTGCTTCCAGTATTGAATTTCATTTAATTCCTATCAGTGAATTTTAAAGGATTTTTTATTTTTCTTACAGATGAAATAACTTGTCCAAGGTTATACAACTAGTACATGAAAAGCTGGGATTTGATTTCCGGACCATTTGTCTTAAAATTATATTCTTAAGAATACACTATTTAGAACATTAATAATAAATTCCAGTTTTCTGTGATTTATCTGCCGTAATAACTTGATTGCCCCAATATCCTAAATACTGTATAAGAGACGCTGTCTTTCCAGGGGAATTTATTGTTACTGAAACACCAGTAGCAATATTTCAGATTAGTAAGTTCTGTTAGTATGGTGGGGCTGATCTTCATCTTTACGATTTTTTATTATTATTATTAATGTAATGTGAAATCTCAGTAAAAGTTTAACAGAACAAGGGACTCTAGTGAGGACATAAATATTCTGACAAGTTGACAGCTGCAAAGTCTAGTGATGAGTGCCCTCTAGTGGCTCTAGGTAGAATTGCCCTGATTCCTAGAGGGCTGCCAAAGATGAAAAGGGGCTGTCAATTTTTAAAGAAAACTTAAAATGTTTTGTCAGTTTCCAAATTTCTTTTTTAGGTTTTATCTTTGTTCACTGGGAAATCACAGGTTTTTAAATTAGAACCTGTTATTTTTGGAATTAAAAGATTTTGTGCAAAACTAAGAAATTACCAATAAAGTAAAAGCTGTAATCTCAAGGTGATGTGGCAGCGATCAGGAAGGGGCACGTGTTGGCTTCTGGGGCATTGGACAAAAAGTGACTTCCTGCTGTTGGTGGTGGTTTGCATGGATTTTCTCTGCATAATTAATGTTCATGTGCATGCCTTAATTAGCTCTTTAAAAAAAAATTTATTTTATTTGAAAGGCAGAGTTAGAAAAGAGGAGAGAAAAACAGGAGGGGTGGGAAAGTGGTAGAGACAGACACACAGAGAGAAAGAGATCTGTCCTCTGGTTCACTCCCCAAAGGACCACGGTGGTTGGAGCTGGGCTGTTCTGAAGCCAGGAGCTAGGAGCTTCTTCTTTGTCTCCCATGTGTATGGCAGGGGTGCCCAAGAACTTGGATCATCCTCTGCTGCCTTCCAGCTCATTTGGAACTGGAGTAACCAGTGCTTGAACTGACATCAGTGTGGAATGCTGGTGCCGCAGAGGATGGCTTTAGCAACTATGCCATGATGCCAGCACCTACATTTTTTTTTTTTTTTAATATTTGATTTTACTTGAAAGGCACAGAAATGGTGAAGGGTAAAAATATCTTCCTTCTGCTTCCTTACTTTCCAAATAGCCACTAGGCTGGGTCTGAGCTGGAAACTCCATCCATGGCACTCTTGTGGGTGGCAGTGATCAAAATCTGTTTTGAATTTCAAGGTTATATCACTGCTACTGTTTTCATTTTCTGAGCCTAAAATGAAGCATTAGGAAGTTTGAGAGAAGTGGAGGAAAGAAAGATTTGGGGACTAGCAAGTTTTGATTTAAGAACTATGAGGGGACTAAAGACCGAACTTTATTCTGGGTGGAAAGAAAGATTGAACTGGTAGAAAATCAGAAAGCTAGTATCTGGGCAGGTGTAAGCTATTTCTTCGTGTAGCAGAAGCATACTGTACCTGATATTTTTCTCTCCAACAATATATGGTTATATATGTATTTAGTGCTTAGTATTATCACTGCTGGTAGCCACGTGGAGCCAGACACTGCTGTGCATACACCTGGACTGGGACTTTAAATTGTCACAGCAACCCAGGGAGGTAGGAAATGTCCTTATGGCCACTTCGGGATGAAGACACTGAGGAAGGTCGGGATGGAACTGACATCTTTACTTCTAGCGTTTGTGCTAACCAGAAGCTTATGCCTTCTCAGGCTTCTTTGTCTTTATTATCCAAGACTTGGAGAGAACCAAACATAGAACTCCAGATGGGAGTGGTGAACTAAAGTGTGTGTTCTTTTCTGGTAAATAATGGTCATGTAATAGCCCATGTTGGAATTGAATCATATGTAACTTGTAAGCATAAATATGTGTTACAAAAATATTTCCATTTCTGTTATTTTGGAGATGTAGCATGATAGTGATTGTTGCAAGCATTTACGATAACATAGCTTATTGTAACATGCTTCATATACTTTAATATTCTATTATTTAAAACATATACGGTTTTATGATATGACTTTTTTCTTTTTACAGAATGATCTTTACTTTATCAAGAAGTCAAATAGTAAAAATTGTGATGAAAAACAGTCTCTTATGACCAAAATAGATGAATTAAATCTTTTTATTGATAGATCAGAGAAAGAACTTAACAAAGCAAGAGCTTTTAAACAGGTATAATAAATATTATGTACTATGTGTAGCACTAAAAAACACATGATTTCATGTTAATTGTAGAAAATGTTAAGAATAAACAGATTAAATCACTGTTATTACTCTATCAAGATAAACAGTGCTAATGTTTATTTTTCTCCTGTCTTTTAAAAAAGAAAATTGACTTTATATGTTAAGTTGAAATAGTACTTTAATATGTTTTCTAAAACATTATTCTTTAAGAAATGTTTTAATTTTCCAACATATTTCATATTACTGTTTAGCCTTTTTTTTTTTTAAAGATTTATTTTTATTATTTTTTCATTGGAAAGGCGGATATACAGAGAGGAGAGACAGAGAGGAAGATCTTCCGTCCGATGATTCACTCCCCAAGTGAGCGCAACGGCCAATACTATGTCGATCCGAAGCCAGGAGCCTCCTCCGGGTCTCCCACCGGGTGCAGGGTCCCAAAGCTTTGGGCTGTCCTCGACTGCTTTCCCGGGCCACAGGCAGGGAGCTGGAAGGGAAGCGGGGCTGCCGGGATTAGAACCGGCGCCCATATGGGACCCCGGGCGTGCAAGGCGAGGACCTTTAACCACTTGCGCCACTGCGCCGGGCCCTGTTTAGCCTATTTTTGAATATTTTAATATTTGTTCATTATTATAAATAGTATTGTATTTAATGCACATATAGCATGTTATAATTATTCAGTTGGGGTAAATTCTATAGGTACAGTATGGTTAAAAATAAATGAATATTTTAAGAATTAAGATTTCTTCCTCTTTTTTTAAAGATTTATTTTATTTTTTTATTGGAAAGGCAGATATACAGAGGTAAGGAGAGACAGAGAGAAAAATCTTCCGTCTGCTGGTTCACTCCGCAACTGACCGCAGATGGCTGGAGCTGAGCCGATCCAAAGCTATGAGCCAGACTTTCAAGTCTCTCATATGGGTGCCTGGTTGCAAGGTTTTGGGCCATCCTCTACTGTTTTCCCAAGCTGCAAGCATGGATCTGTATGGGAAATGAAGCAGCTGGGATACAAACCAGCACCCATACACGATCCCTATTGATAAAAGGTGAGGATTTAGCCATTAAGTCGAAGAGAAGGAGAGACAGAGAGGAAGATCATCCTTCCCCTAGCCCATTCTCATGGCTGCAGTGTCCATAGCTGAGCCGATCCAAAGCCAGGAGCCAGGAGCTCCCTGCAGGTACCCCACTTAGGTGTAGGGTCCCAAAGCTCTTGGCCATCCTCCACTGCCTTCCCAGGCCACCACAGGGGGTACTTTTAGTTTGAAAACTATTTTAAAGCCCAATTACTCCCTTCAGGGTTCCAATAACACCATTAGCAGTGAATATATTTTGTATCGTATCGCCACCACTTAGGCTAGATATTTTAATGTATAAAATTGTTGCCAACATGACATCTCATTATTTTAGTCTGCAACTTCAAAATTGGTGACATTTAATTTTATTTAAAAACATTTAACTTATTTGAAAGGCAGAAGAGAGAGACAGAGAGAGAAATACCTTCTCTGCTGGCTCATTGCCCCAGTGCCTACAAGTGCCATCCCCGTCTAGGCTATGGCTGAAGCCAGGAGGTTGCAAAGGTGTCCCCTCTGACTGCAAGCACCATGTACTTGACCTTCAGTGCTGTCTGCCAGGGTTTGCGTTCACCCGGAACTAGAGTCAGGAGCAGTGGTTGGGTATTGAGCCCAGGTATCCTGCTGTGGCATTATAAGTGTCTTAACTTCTACGCTCAATATTGTAAGTTTTGGCCTTTATAATTTTTATGCATAGAAACTCATCACAGTAAAAAATCAAATATTTTCTTGTTTTCACAGTTATCTTGGTTACAGGAAGCTCTTAAAAATATTTAGAATATATTTTTAATACATGTTAAATAAGGGTCTAATCTTTCTGCAATTAAAAAGCTGCTTATGAAACAGTACAATCTTATATTCTAGAGTGTTTGTTTCTGGAGACTCTGAACATTTATCACTGGTTTTAGTTCTCTATTCATGAGTAAATTGTTCTAAAGTAAAAATTCACTTTCCTGTTGTGTGAAATTTAAAGTATAAAAAAAGTTCATCTACAGGATTTCATAAGCTTCTGGACATTTGAATTTTCGATATTAGAAGTAAGTTCTTTTTAAAGTAAAGGTTGAATTTAAAATTGAATTATGGAAACTTGTGGCAGATAGCCATAGACCTTTTCCTTGAAAGAAAATACAACCGTCATGACTCTAAAGCAATTACAAATTCAACTTTAGTCAATGTCTTAGTCACCGGTTGAATTCGAAAAATTTGGCATATGTGGGAATAAAAATAATCTTGATTCAGTTGTAAAACAAAAATTATTTTAATATTTTATAATTTTTTTGTTGGTAGGATTTGATGATAGAGGACAATCTCTTAAAACTTGAAGTTAAACGTACGCGACAGATGCTTCACAGTAAGGCCGAAGAAGTTCTGTCCCTGGAAAAGAGAAAGCAGCAGTTACACACAGCCATGGCCGAGCGGACGGAGGAAATCCGGGTCCACAAGACAATGCTTGTTTCACAAATCAGATACGCTGACCAGGAACGCCAACGCATAAGGTCACTCTCCCTTTTGAAGATTTATTTATTTTGATCTGAGAGGCAGATTTGCAGAGAGGAGAGAGAGAGGGAGATCTTCCATCGCTGGTTCATTCCCGCATAGGGCTGCCAGGTTGAGAGCTGAGCTGCTGCTTTTCCAGGCTATATGCAGGAAGTTGGATTTGACAGTGCAACAGCCTGAACTTGAACTGGCACATGTATGGAATGCTGGTGCTGCAGGTGGAGGGTTAGCCGGCTAAGCCACTGCACCAACTCCAGCATAAGGTAACTATTTGAGTTTTTAAATACTATTAAGAATTTCTGAGGAGCCAGTGCAATAGCCTAGTGGCTAAATCCTCATCTTTCATCCACCAGGATCCCATATGGGCACCAGTTCGTGTCCTGGCTGCTCCACTTCCAATTCAGATTCCTGTTGGTGGCCTGGGAAAGTAGTAGAGGACAGCCCAAAGCCTTGGAACCCTGCACCTGCCTGGGAGACCTGGAGGAAGTTCCTGGCTCATGGTTTTAGATTGGCTCAGCTCCAGCCATTTGCAGCCACTTGGGGAGTGAACCAACAGACAGAAGATCTTTCTGTCTCTCTTTACCTCTGTAAATCTGCCTTTCCAATACAAATAATAATGATGATGATGATAATAAAATAAATCTTTAAAGCAATTTTTTGGAAAGAAAATGTTAATGTCATCAGAAATGACCGCTCCCTTTTCTATGCTGGTTTATTCTCCTAGTGATGGGGGCCAGAGGCAGGAACTCCAAGTTGACTATCTCGTATTGGTGGCAGGGATGCAAGGATTGAGCAGTCATCTGCCGTCGGTCAAGGTGTGCATTGGTGGAAAGCTGCAGTTGCAAGTAGAGTTGGAACTTGAATCCGAGCATTTCCATTTGGGCTGAGGGCATCCTAAGTGGTGTTGCCCTACTGTGCTAAGCACTCACTCCAGTAAAACAGTTTTAACAGTATTTGAAAAGAATTGATTCATTGTTCTTTCCTAGTGTAAATTTATTCTTTGCTTCATTAACTTCTGATCTCACTTTTTGTCCACTTTCGTTCCTTGTTTAGTGTGGTATTTTTGATGTTGATTTTTAAAAAAATTTCTTTAGGTGCTTTATTAGTTGAGCTAAGAGGGCTAACATATTACTCTGTTATTTTAACTGTACTACGCAGAATTTTAAATCGTCTTATTTTCTTTATCTTCCCTGCTTTTTATTGTCTAGTTGAAGTTTTACTTTTAAGATATAATTTCTTGAGATGTCATTTTGAGGTATAATTGAGATACAAGTTGATACATTTTGATGACAGTCACTGCAGCCAAGTTACTTATCATATTCATCACTCCACAAATATCTTAATTTTTCCCTCAAGTAGGGGTAGGGAACCTTTTTTATAACACCATTCATGGGTCATAGTTATCAACTTAAAAAAAGTTATAACTTTTTTTTTTAACTTAAAAAAAGTTGTAACTTAAAAAAAGTTACAAAGTTATCAACTTAAAAAATAGCCAGCTATATATTATTGAATTTTGGGTCCTGTCTGTAGTTGCCCAGGCTGGGGTCAATCTCAACACCCACCAGTTTACGTGAGGGCTGGGATGGGCCAGACTGGGCTAGGCTGTTGCACCCACTGGTGAGAGCTGGGACTGGGGATGAGCTGGACTCAGGCAGCTGTTGCAACTTCTGGTGAATGCCAAGGTTTGGGGACAGGCCATCTCAGACTAAGCCACAGCACCTGCTGACACATGCAAGACCCGGGGCAGGGAGTGGGCCTGGTAGGGGAACTTCATGGACTCCCTTGTTGGGTTGCTGCTTCTTCTGGTGAGTGTGAGAACTGGGTTTGGGGGCAGGTCAGGCTGCTACATCCACTAGCACACATAAGAGCCAGAATAGGTGTGAGCAGCTGGGCTAGGCTGCAGCACCAGCTGGTAAGTACCAAAACTGAGTGTGAGTTATTCCAGATGGACTGCAGTAAAATGCTTTGTTTTTAATTACATTTTCAAGAGCTTAATCGGAGTGGATTCCTATGGTAGGTACTATAATTGTCCAATTTATTCTATTCAGAGTAATTAAGGTTTACTAGTGTTGTAAGTATCAATACTGTATTTTTATCAGGAATTGGCACACTTCATAAGAACAAGATGAAAAACATGGTAGCTCTTTGCAGGCTGCTTTTTAATTTTTATTTTTTTCTAGTAATTCAACTCTGTCATTGTATGGTGAAAGCAGACAGCCACAATCATGTTTTCAAACTGTTGGAACACTGAAACCTGAATTTCTGCATAATTTTTATTTTTCATGGATTATAATTTTTATTTTGTTGTTGTCTCTCATAAAAGCTATCCTTTGCTTCTGAACCATGTGGATACAGGTGGCAGGCAGCATGGTTTGGAAACCCCTGCTTTTTATTGCCAGTCTGATGTATTTCATTGGATGTGTTAACACCAATTTGTTTATTCCTCCACCTTCTAATGGGCATTTGTTTTGCTTTTAGCCATTGTAAATCAATCTGTCATGGATATATGTGTTCTTGGGATGCACATATGCTTTCTTTTCTCTTGAGAAATACCTAGGAGTAGCATTGCTAGACAATTGAAGAGACAGATACTTAAATTTTCAAAAGCATCAAGAAATTGCCATTTATTCACTTCATTGTTTTTTCTTTTTTTTTTGCCTATTTCATTTTTTCTCTCTTTTTTGTTGTTTGGAAGTTTTATATTTTAATATTTCAACTTGTGAATTTTGAAAATTAATTGTCCCTATTGGTTTTTGTTCCTACAGAAGAGTGTTAGCATTTTTCATTTCTATGTTTGCTCACCCCAAACTGCATGTATTGCTAAAGTCACTCTGTATTCCCCCAAGTTACAATATTGTTTATGAGATATCTGATTCCAGATTAATTTGCCTTGCTTTGTCTAGAACTTGGCTTTTGTTGTTAATCTCTCAATTTTCATTTGATGCTTTATAATTGCTTGGATATTTTTTCAGTTTTTAGTTTTCTTGCTTGATCTTTGGTGAACTCTTTGTTTCATTCAGTTCATTCAGAGAGATATTTTCTTTCACTTTATTTTTTTCTCACTATCACTGCTAATATTTGCTCATTTTTAGTGGACGTAGGCCCTACTGGATCTGACCAGATTTCTTTTATCTCGTTTTCTGCTTTCTATGTTTTAAAATTCTGATTTCTCAGATCTCCTCTCCCTCGAACTGTCCTCTTTGTCTTAGCTTTGGTGCCTCTGTCTCAGGTTACTAATAGAATCTGTATTCTTTCTGTTGTTAACCTGAAAAGGAAAGCTTTCTTGCACGAGTTATTCCTTCCCAGCTGCTTGCCTTCCAACGATGCTCATCTCGTCTCATGGAGAGATTTTAGAGGCAGCATCCTACTTTCAAGGCTATTGATGAGAACACTTTGAAAGTTCTGTTCTAATCTGTGGTTCTTTTGTTTTCTCACAAGGTCTGTTCCTTGTTCATTTGTGTTTTATTTTTTTCCATTCATGCTGTTAAGTTTATGTAAATGATAACCCTTGGCTTCCCGTTATTATTTTTTAATAAATGCTTACTTAACAATCAGTGGCTACTGACAGAGCTGCCAGTAAGAAGTATCTGAATTAGATATATATCTGTCACCAACAGATCTCTTGCTGAAATGAGTATTGGGGAGGGGATCTGATTATAGGGTCTGTGCTAATTTATCACTTACGGGTCCTTAGCTACAAAAAGTTGAGATCATTATTCTGAGTGAAGACTTTAAAACATCCCTGTTTACCTAGAAGAGCCCAAAGTGGTGACCCAAGTATTCTGTGGACACCACTTTTATCAACCACCCACTGACAGCAGCCTCAGAGATCACTCATACTCTTCTAACTTATCATTTCTGAGTTTGGATTTTTTTCTATACTCTTTTTTCCCTATTAATCATATCCTTGTTTTCTATTCTTCCATAAGTGAATGGATAAAATCTTGTGTATATTTTTCCCAAATGTGTTATTTATTTTTTTTTCCAGACTCAGAAGGCGGAGAGATAACACTGGTTCTGTGCCCATCATCTTAAGCTTATAGGCCAAAACATATTTTATAATTACATAAAGCATGAGTAATTTCTTATGAAAAATAGTGATAACTGCAAGTGAGAAAAAGCAAAACTTTTAGCTCTAAGTATATTTTTAGCATCAGTTTTCTCTAAGGGTGGGAAAACTGGAAGTTTGGATGGCTGACTTTCATGAGGTTATGCCAAATGCGTCACTCTGCATATTGCTGTGCGTTTGTTAACATTAGTTTTGTTATTTAAATTTTAAAGATGTCAAGAAAATATGTTATTCTTAAGAAAAAAGTGACAAATTTAGAAATCAGTGTTGGGTGAAAGTTTTCCATTAGTTTTTCATATTTGTGTTCATTTTGCAAAGAGAAGCAGTAACTGCCCTGTCCTGCACTCTGTTTTAATAGATGTATGAATAGCACACACCATCAAAACCTGGAGCAAAATTTAGCCATGTTTACTTACTTCCCATTATCAAATAATTGGTTCACCTTAGCACTCTTCACCTGTCATGCAAACTCAGTTTGTGTGCAAGATCCCTTCATGCTCCTCTTTGCCCATGTGATGAAGGGAACAAAAGGGTTCCCAATGCAAAAAAGAGACACTCCTGATATTTGATGCACTATGAGCAATAAAGATGTTTGCTGGGAAAATTATCTTCTGCCCCCCCCCACCATCTATACATTCAAGGCAGGTAAAGCCTAAGACTCTTTACACTAATTATTAAACTTGAAATGAGGGGCTGGCAATATAGTATAGCAAGTAAAGCTACTGCCTGCAGTGCCGGCATCCCATTTGGGTAGTTTCACTTACGGGCTGCTCCACTTCTGATCTATTTTTTTTTTTTTTTTTGAGCCTCTGCCACCCACATGGGAGACCAGAATGAAGCTCCTTATTGCTCGCCTCATCCTGGCCAAATACTGGCCATTGCAGCCATCTGAAGAAAAAAACAGTGAATGGAAGGTCTCTCTTGATCTCTTTAAAATAAATAAATGTTTAATAATGAGAAAAGCCCGTTTGAATTCATTAATAACATAAACACAAATGTCTCCAATATGGACATGATAGTCTTTTAAGTATGTTTTTGTTTTTGTCGTCTTTTCATTTTAGTGCAGAGTATCATGAGCGACTAAGTAAAATTGATAAGCTGAAGAACAGATATGAAATTCTGACTGTTGTTATGATGCCTCCTGAGGGAGAAGAGGAGAAAACACAGGCCTATTATGTAATAAAGGTAATCTTAACTGATGTTACAGTTGTGATAGCAAGAAGTAGCCTTTGCTAACTCACTGTTAGTAAAAAAAACAAATAGTATCACTCTTATCCCTGAAAATCTAGCAACTATCTCACTTAATTAGGGCCACTAGTAGCGAAAGCCACAACATCAGTAGCTAGGTAGGGACGCTGAAGCACTACTAACTCTATATAGTTCGAGTTGATGTGGTCACAGCATTGTTCTCTGGTGCCCCAAACCCTTCATTTGAGTTCAGGTCATTCTACTGTTGGCCATCACTGTGTTGTGCCATTTCCACTCAGCTGACTGATAATCTGGTATACCCTAAGACCTGTTATCTCAGTGTACTTTGCTATTCAGTATGCGGAAGCTTGACTTCGTCAGAGCTATACCATCCTCTGGATTTCTCATGTCCCAAGAGCTGTACCATTGCTGAATGTTAAACTCCGGTTCACTGTAGTACAGGTATGGCAGCTGTTCAGAGAGGAAGCCTGCTATTGTTGCATTGTCAATGCTATATGTGAAGCAAAGATCAGGTGGAACTCGATGTTTCAGAGTTGTCTGCCATCTCCTGGTTGACTTCATGTAGTAATATTTAAGTGAAATTCAGATATGGTTGCGAATCCAAAGAGATTCCCTTCATCAGTACTGCGATAGCAGCCATCTTTTCCATGTTGAAGGTACCCCAAACGTGTAAATTCCTTTATGGATAGATCTGGGAAGTTACTGACATTACACATAGAGAACAGAAATTGCAACTGACTCATTTCCCCATACACGGATAGAGATGGTATCTCCCACAGCATGCGTTAATTGACAGCTTTGGTGGATTTTCTTTTCCTCTCTTTATGTGTCTCCTTAATTTCCCAGGCTTTCATTTATAGTCTTTTATCAGGTGTACATGCATTCAGGATGATAGGCCTTTCACTTTTCCGCTGGAAATTCTGACAGATTTACTAAATGTCTGTCCCAGTGTCAAAGCTCTCTTGAATGGACACATGTGTGGTTTATAGCTCTCACCTAGTGCTGCTAGCCTGTGTTGTTTCTGCGCATTATAGAACAGACATCAGAAAACCACGGACCCTGTCCGATGGTCTGTACTTGTTTTGTAAATAATTGGAGACATAATCCACTCATCCCTCATTCAAGAATTGTCTGTGTTCATGCTACAGTGGCCCTTTTATTAGTTTCTTCTGGCTACTCTAACAGAAGCATTTGGGTTTAAACGATTTTATTGTTCCATACTTCTCGGCCCTAGAAATCCAAGATGGAAGCTGTTGGCACAGTTGCTTTGCTCTGAGGACTACGAGGGATTAGGTGTTCTGTCTCCTCTAGCTCCTGGTGATCTTCGGTGTCTCTTGATTTGCAGGTGCTCCATCCTGGTGCCTGTCTTCATCATCACATGTCACTGCCTGTCTTCACACAGCTTTGCCTATACACTCTGTGTTTAAGCTTCCCATTTTTGTAAATTTATTATCAAATTAAGACCTACACTAGTAGCCTCATTGAAACTTTACTCCAAGTTCAAAAATCTCATTTTCAAATCAGGTCACATTCTGAGATATTCATGGACATGGTTCAACCCATATCCCCTTTTTGGTACTAACAACCCTTGGCCTATGGGAAACGCATAATTGTTTTTCTTTGTCAACTCCAGTATCTTATAGGGCCAGATTGAAAAATATAGCATAAGTAATGAAACTTTCCAATTAAAGTACTTAAAAATATTTTGAAATCTTGGAAAGCTTATGAAAATTTGTAAATACCAGCCATTTAAACACAAAATAAAGTTCTACATTATAAATCCAATATAGAAACAGATGGAATCATAATTTCAGCATTTAGAAATAAATGAGGAATTAGAGCAGGGAATTGTGTAGGATGAACAAGTCCAACTCCTTTGAAAAATGAGGAAATTGAGCTCAGAAAAATTTAAGTCATCAGTAGGTAGTCTAAAATATGGCTGCCCTGGTTCTTTGTCCCACTAGCTTTCAAATGAAATGGATGGCGATTCTGAACTGAAAAAAGACTTAGATGTCATTTTTTTAAATGTAATGTTACAAAAACATGTGCAACTCATTTTGAAGCATAACAAATTTCCAATAGAAAGGTTAAGAATCAAGATTACTAACACACTTCTCAGTGACCACGTTGTGGTTTAAATCTGCATATTTAGGAATTCAATCAGTTTTAATAAGAGATTAGCTTATTTGGACCGAAAATTAGTTTTCTTGCACTTTTAATATATCTGTATGCTATTTCTGTCAGAATGTAAGGAGTTATTTAAAATTTCTTGGGTATAGATTTGGAGATCTAGCCTAGTGCCAGATTGGGCTAGGACAGTCACCAACTAGTTGGCACTGCCTTCCAAAGTTATCAAATACATTCTTGCTTATGAAAGAGATTATATTTGTGATTCATAGGCCTCATCTTTTCATCCATATTTATCATGGTCTTTTTTATATTAAATATTAAATAATTTTTAAAATTCTTTTTTGGTTTTTTATTCTTCTCCATGACTTGACATCAATGAGAAAGCATCCCTGAATTTTTTTTTCAGGCAAAATTTTCTTGCTTGTGATTTAATGCCTTATTTCAAATCTTCCCTCCAGTTAACTATTCATCTTGGTGGTCATTTTTTTTTTTTTTAAATGTCTGCTTCAGTTTTTTTTCTGGAGTTTTTATGTATGTACTGGTTAATTCAAAATTGGTTTTGTATCCTGTAGACGGTATTTTGGAAGTCTCAGGATTTGGTCTTTAAAAACACAAGGATTGTTGTCTGTCTGCAGGCCCTATGCTAAAGCTGGCACTGCTGTGAGTTGACTTTTCTGCCCCACAGAAAGACAGCTCCTCTCCTGCCAGCTTCTCCAGTCACTTCCATTCTGTACTTCCACAGGCTGCTCAAGAAAAGGAGGAGCTTCAAAGAGAAGGTGACAGTTTGGATGCAAAGATCAACAAAGCTGAAAAAGAAATCTACGCTCTAGAAAATACATTGCAAGTGCTGAAGAACTGCAACAACAATTACAAACAAGCTTTTAAAAAAGTTACCCCTTCTAGTACGTAGGAGCTTAATTTTTGAAAGAAATGTACATAGTGAAAACTGTAGTCATTTAAAGAACACTGTAAGACATGGAGAACAGTCCTGTCCCAGGTGTCACAGGGTCACAACAGCTCACTTTTTGTCCTCCCTCCCTTTGTTACTCTCAGTGGTTTACTAAGGTATGACTATCACTGCGATAGTTTATCATTTTTCTAGGGAAAGTAAAAACGTGTAAAATGCAGCGTATTTCTGCTCTGTGTTGTCAAAATAATAGCTATATTTTTGACTATACTGTTTTTCCTAAAGAGATATAAGGGATTTAACCTTTCGTAGCAAAAATTAGATGATCGGTACTCTCTGTATAATATGTAAATTGCTTTCTGAATAGCAATGTTGAAAACTCATGCTAAAAATTCCCCGAATACTAGGTGATGAGTATGAATTAAAAATTCAACTAGAAGACCAGAAAAGAGCCGTTGATGAAAAATACAGATACAAACAAAAACAAATCAGAGAACTTCAAGAAGATATACAGGTAAATAATACAGGTTCTAATTTAGTAAATCTTCAATAAAAGTTAACTACCACTATCACTACTGCGGTTCTCTTAGAACCTTTTCATGCAAGTCAACTGTTAGAGTGCAATAGAGTCAATTAAGAGAAAAACAAGTGATCCAGGTACTAAGTGGTTATATCTCAATGCTGAACATTAACAATTACTTGTACTTAGTTGAGTAATCTTAGCAAACTATGCTCTTCTTAATGAACTTTAATTTTATTACAATTGTAGTAAGTTTCTCCTGTAAAACAAAATTGAAAGGTAAGTAGTTAGTGGAAATTGCCTGAAATGCCAAAGAACATAGGCAGTCCCTCGATAGAAATTGTTTGAACTCATTAAACTGAAGTTATAAATTCTGAATATTTTAAATTTCATGCTTTTAATAGCCAGTTATTTTTTATTCAATATAAAATACTTTACAGTTAAATAACATACAGTACTTAACCCCTGATTAAGACAACTATACCTATTTTCCACTAAGTTTTTTTTTTAACATTTATTTATTTTTATTGGAAAGGCAGATATACAGAGAGGAAGACCTTCCATCTGATGATTCACTCCCCAAGTGACCGCCACGGCCAGGGCTGTGCCAATCTCAAGCCAGGAGCCAGGAACTTCCTCCAGGTCTCTTATACAGGTACAGCGTCTAGGCTTTGGGCCGTCCTCAACTGCTTTCCCAGGCTACAAGCAGGGAGCTGGATGGGAAGCAGGGCTGCCGGGATTAGAACCGGCTCCCATATGGGATCTTGGTGTGTTCAAGGTGAGGACTTTCGCTGCTACACCAACATGCGAGGCCCCAAGAGTTCTTGTATACTATATCGTATGTGAATTATGTGATGAATTGCAAGCATATTACTCTGTTTTTCATTAATGAAAGGAAATACTTGAAGGTGGTCTACTTTATAAAGAGAAGAAGGTTGTGCAGCTCACTTCTGCTGATGGCTTTCCTGTTGGCAGAGCCTGGAGCAGCACATGGTGCTGTGTGGCAGATCAGGGGCACACATGCCTGTGTCTGTGTGTTGGATCTGTCCTCCCTCTCAGTCTTTGGGATCTAGCCATAGCGTTCCACCCCACTGACTTTATTTAAATCTAACCATGTCCCAAAGACCCCCACCTCTGAACACCATAACTTGATTGTTTCTACCCTCTTCCTACCAGTGATATATAAATTGTGGATGAAAAACCTGCATGAGAGCCTTGTGCCGTAGCCTAGCAGCTAAAGTCCTCACCTTGCATGTGCTAGAATCCCATATGGGCGCTGGTTCTAATCCTGGCCACCCCACTTCCCATTGAGCTCCCTGCTTGTGGCCTGGGGAAGCAGTTGAGGACACCCCAAAGCCTTGGATCCTGCACTCGCATTGGGAGACCTGGAAGAAGCTCCTGGCTTCTGGCTTTGGAGTGGGATTCAGTGTCACTTAGGGAATTAATCATCATACAGAAGATCTTCCTCTCTGTCTCTCCTCCTCTCTGTACATCTGACTTTGCAATAAAAATAAATCTTAAACAAAAAACCTGCATGAGTTTAGGAGAATAAACCATGTTCAAATCATAGGAACAACCAATAAAATACAGCTTTTGATTATAACCAACAGGTATTTCAATACTTTATTTCTGCAGAGCATGGAAAATACTCTAGATGTCATAGAACACTTATTAAATAATGTCCAAGAGAAAGTATCAGAGAAGCAAGCCTATTCATTTCAACTGCGGAAGGAAACTGAGGAGCAAAAGCCAAAATTGGAAAGAGTAACTAAACAGGTACTGATGTCTTGCAAAAACTACCCTGTCACATTTACTTCTTTTTATTGTCCCAAATGGCAAACACAATACCCCTTTAGCGTTAAAAATCAAGTCTTGGGAATCAGGCATATGTAATAATCGACTGTCACTTACCAACAGTGTGCTAAACTCACAAAAGAAATCCGTCTTCTGAAAGGAACAAAAAATGAAACACTAGAGGAACAAGACATCAAACTTCGTGAAGTTAAACAATTTCACAAGGTCATCGATGAAATGTTAGCTGATGTCATAGAAGGAAATGCTGAGCTCCATCTAATACTACAAACATACTTTCAACAGGTACTAGGGTATCCTCCAGGAAAACCTCCTTAACACTGAATGAAAACAAATTTATAGTGCTCATCATAGAGTGAAATCTAAAATAATTTTTCTTCTGAAATGGAGTAGGAGTAATGAATTGCTGTTAAATATCATTTCAGAATGGGTTAGAACTACCTACAGCCGGTCCCAAAGGCAGCCGTCACAGTTCTAGATCAGCCTCGCAGATTTCACTGCTGTCAGCAAGGTATGCGGAAGGTTAAAAAAAGAAAAAACCTCACCCTCCCAGCTGCTGCCCTGGGAACCCCGTCAGTCACACACGAGCACGACGGACTGGCTCATGGACTCTGGGTCCAGACAGCTGAAATGTGGCGGCTGCAGTTAGAATTTGGAGGTGAAACTGGGGGATGAGGGAAGAGATACTTTTTAAACTACCCAAGGGCAACTTAGATGGACATAAAATTTCACATCAGGATTTGCGATGCTTTTCTAAAAAGGAAAGTATTTTTAAAATTTTATTTCTGAAACTTACTGTTATCTAGGAATCTGTCATCAGAGATACTTTAATCAACAATTTTATTCTCTGTTGGGAAAAGTTACTAATGATGATCCTCATTTTGGAATAGTTAGCAGTTGCTTAACACTTCCTACTAGTTCCTACTAGTTGATTTCACGAGGTACCCATACTTCCGTGAAATGTATTTTAAAAATGTGTCATTTCAAAGTTGTATGCTTTCTCTCAGCATGTCTCTCCTCTTCCTCTTCATTTTAAGTTACACATCTTAGAGTCCACTATGTAAAGTCCTTGTCTTGCATGCGCCAGGATCCCATATGGGCACCGGTTCCCCACTGGTTCCCCATCCAGCTCCCTGCTTGTGGCCTGGGAAAACAATTAAAGATGGCCCAAAGCCTTGGGACCATGCACCCACATGGGAGACCCAGAAGAGGCTCCAGGCTCCTGGCTTTGGATTAGCTCAGCTCCGGCTGTGGCAGCTGCTTGGAAAGTGAATCATCAATTGGAAGATCTTCCTCTCTGTATATCTGACTTTCCAAAAAAATTTTTTTTTAATTTAAAATACACATTTTAATTATTCTTGCTAGAAATCCTCTTGCCCTTGCAACAATCTTGCAAAACCTTTAATGCTGAGTGATGCTAAGAAATGGATTCCAGTTGAAAACTTTTCTCACATAAAAACGTACTATATTTATTGAACTATTGAAACTATTGTTTTAGACAGTTTTTATTAATCATACTTCTAGAATTTATTAGCACTGCTACTTTTTGACTCCTTAGGGAATCGTGATATCTTTTATACCCCAGTAATAGGAGGGTGGGAGAGGTCAATATTAAAATATAAAACTTGCATTGACTTTAGCATAATTCTTCTTCCTTCTAGGTCATCTAAGAGTACGAGTTCTTCTGCATCTCAGTCCTCAGTTAAAATATTAGAGCTCAGCTTCCCAGACTCCTCTGCGCCGGAGGGCAGCACTACTCAGCCAGCTAGAGCTAGCAGTAGCCCCAGCAGCAAGAAGGGCAGCAAATGAACGTTTACTCTCAACTAGCTGTAAATGCAAAAATCTATTTTAAAACAGTAAATCCTTTTCTATGTTTTTGAGTGCTTTATAATGATAGATGTCAAATGAAAAAAGTGTTAGACATATAGAATGACCAGTTCTTATCCAGCACCTACTGCTAGTTAGTTTTCATATTATTTTCTTCATGCAAAAAGAAGTAACAGCAGATTTTTGACAAAGTTACATATTATACAAGTGTGAGGAAAATATTTTTCACTATAATTTTGATTTTCATTGTTTTATAAAACACATTTCACAACTGTTTTATCAAACTATGCCTAAACATGTTTAGGCTATTGTTCTGGTAGAATCACTTTACTGTTAAGAGTTTCTAAAAATAACAACTCAAACATTTTTTGGGGGTGGGTGGGTAACCTGTTACAAGCAATTTCTCATCTTGATGTAATTTTTAACCAAAAAATCATTACCTCCCTCCCATCAAAGAAAACAATTCATCAGAAAGGCACATTGTATATTAATGAAAAATGCCTTAGGTTTCTGAATTACTCCATCCTGTGAAACAAGTCATATGTGTTTAACATTTGCTGTCAAGATACAGCCAAAGATAAAGCATAAATGTTTGAAACTTCCTTGACTTAATAAAGTTGGATGTGATTCTAGTTGCAATAGGGATTCTATAAATTGATAGTGGAGATACAACTTCAGATCCAGAATTAGCTTTTCCAGTTAATTCTTTATTGCAACATGTCCAACACTTTGAATTTTACAAAGTGTGCACTACTAGGTTGCAAGTCTGGATTCCATTTAACATCAGAATTTGGGTCAATAAATGACTGTTTCCTTCAAATACTGGAAAATAAATTTATTGACAACTGTGAACATTTTCATTTCTTTCTGAAATGCAGTAGTGGTAATCTCTCCTATCATTTTTAGTTCTGCTTACAAAACAGGCACAGGGAAGTCCAATGAGTAAGATGGGAAAAAGGTAATTTGTGGATGAATCACTGCTTTGTAAAATTTCTGGACTTGATATTAAAAAACTGCACTCGGGGTGGGGGGTGCAGGTGCGGTTTTACAAGCTCTGTGTCTGTGGATGGTTAACTTCTCTGCCTTTCCCCTTGGAATTCAACAGTAACAGTGTCCTATTGCTAGGATAATTGGATATGGATAATATGAGCAGTGCACAAGCCTTGGCATACAGTAACTGCACTGTAATGTCTGTTACCGAGTCGCGACCATGAACGCAGCGTATCTGCTGAATAATTCGATTCTTAGCGCAGAGGTTCACATAGAACTCTTAAAATCTTAATTGTGACTACAGTAAAACAATGCTAATGTTTTATTTTCAGATGTGGGATCAACCCCTCTAATTCCTAATCTGGAGTTCTCTTAACATCCAGAATCCCACTTTTCATCTAATTCTAGAAGTCACAATATAGCCAGCCCGAGTATGTGCAAAAAATGCGCTATGCTGAGACAGTGAAGATGTCACTGGAGATGGCAGACAAATAATTCCATCTTTATTATTATTATTTGCTGTAATGAGTTTCTTGAAGAAACTGGCTAATTTTATCATGTCACAGAAAGAAATGGAATTTCTAAATTTAGACAAACAAAATGGTGTGTGCAAAAACAGTAAACTGTATTAGGCCATATCAACAGGCAGTTTCCTCCTTAGCAACATCACCATGTAGGACTATGTAGGAATGGCACTGAAGTTTTAAATGCATGCGACCCAGCTGAAGCTCCCTGTCTTGGTGTAGAGTGATGGCTAAGCAACTGACATATTTCTATTGTTTCTAACAAGGGTTTTTTCCTAGTTTCACTTAAATAAATTTTAAGACTTTTCGATTAGGTTCCCATTGAAGGACATAAATAGTAACCTCAGTTATGCTTAAAAATGTGGTAGTTTACTGTGGGCAAGAACTGCAAGGCAGAACAAAGAAGTGGAAGTTTCTTCTCATTCTACTTTGCACAGGTAGGCCTTGGTAGATGGATGCTCATGTGCACATTCACTTATACCATTTAGTGTTGTCATCAACGGCAGCATCGACAGCCTCAACCATCCTATAGTGAAAGCTTCTGATGACCAACACCTTTGATTTTTATCTACCTCTCCCAAGACTACACTATACCATTTAGAGTCAATCTGAGAAGATATTTACAATCCAAATCTCTTCTTTATTTCCAGCTGCTGAAATGTAGAGTACAGCCAGGCTCTAGATGGTCAAGGTATTTGCTCAGACCTTGAGAAAGGGGACACCAGGGAAGCATCAAGAAGTTGTAAGAAATGCAGGCCAGCCCTAAATTATTTAAGAAGATGCCTAGTACCTTCTTGACTGAACATCTGCAATACCAGGACAGTTTTCCAATTCTCTTTCCCTAAAAGAAAATTGCATTTACTGTGTGCTTCTCTGGCATGGCTTTGCATGCTGAAAAGATCTTTTCATATTCTTACCTTGCTTGGAATATGGTCTCTTAAGAGTCTTGCCAAATTTAAGGTTAAAAACTTTCTTACGGTTATAATGTTAGTGAAGAGATGAAATAGAGAAGTGAAATGGGCTCTTAATTCAGCTTTCATGGTCTTATGGTACTAAGCAGGATGGAAGCCAACTGCCATTCCCCAACCATTTTAATTAAATAAACCATAGAAAATACTTTAAAAAATGATGGCTATACATACACTAGTATTCAAGAAACACTCAAGCAGAAACTTTTTCAAAAACTGGGCTTTTAATTCAACAGAAGAAAAGCGAGTAAAGTAATATTTGATGAAAAACTGTTCAATGCACAAAATCAATTTCCTCACAATGAGTCATTTGAGCCCAGGAAGTCTCAACCCTCATAATACAATGAAGAAACAATACATTCAGAGAATTAGCTTTAGGGGAAGAGGTTTCTATTGTCAGAGTAAGAAATATACTGTACATATCAAAATCCTGAAAATCGTGACTGAAACATAAAGCTTGAGAAAAGCACTGCTTTTTATAAACTCTGCACTGGACTGTTGATTACTGAAATACCCTAACATTTTTATTAACAGCATTTAATATAATGGTGTTGATTTTTTTGGCATCTTAATTTTTTGGCTTATTTCCCTTTTCTTTCTCAAATGCAGCTATCTGATTAAATATATTGAGTAGATTTTGAGGTAAATCTTTCTTAACTTTGCTATCTGACTGCTCTTGACTATTTAATCTGCTTGCTTCTGGAACCTCTGCTTTAGTTTCCTCCCCATAACTGTCCTGTCTTTCATATTCTCCTTGACTTGTATTTAATCGATACCTGGGCTCATGTCTGCTGAAATCACGGGACCCAGAGTGAGTGTACTTTCTGTATTTTTCCCCCGACCTCCAGGGGTAGTCTGAGCTTGCTGCCGAGGTGGAATACCTCCCAGAACCTGGCTCCCACCTGCGGTAGTGTTCTTTTCTCCCCTCTGTATCTTTTTCAAACCTCCTAGAACCATACATTTTTGTCTTATCCTCTGAATTCCTACAATAGGAATCTGAGGAATTTCTCCTGCCAGAAAAATGTCTTTCTGATTTACATGGCTTTTCTGTTTTGCTGCTACCTGCCTGGGTTTTATAGCTATTATCAAAGTCTTTTGAATCTTCAGACCTACCTCTGTTATCATCCGGGATTTCACCTGAAGATGAAGGGAGAGGGCATCTTTCCTTCTCTTTCACCTGTGTCTTTGGATATTGTAACCTATCTTGCTTTTCCAGCAGTTTTTCCACTTCTTGCTTTTGGTTAAGGAAAGATGCCGAAGTATTGGTTGGCACTGGATAGCACTCATCTGTCCTATTCTGATCTACCTGACCGGAGGATGCCCGGGATGAATGCCTTCTGGAACTCCGAGCAGACTCTGTGCGGGTCCTCTTGTGCTTCTTGTGCTTTTTGTGACCAGAAGACGAGGAGGAGGAGGAGGAGGAGGAAGAAGAAACTGACTCAGCAGCAGAAGACACACTTGAAGAAGAAGAAGTAGATTTTCTTCTTTTCTTCTTCAGCCTAAAAAAGCAGTTAATTCATCAGACATGTTAAAAACAGATATTCCTATATAAGCATTGATTTTCATCCTGTTTCCAGAAAAGATTTCAGAAAAATGATCTAAGAGTTCATCAAAATGCTCAAGGAAAATGCACATTATGAAAAAACTATGCTTTGATTTTTTTGGGGGGGGAGGCCACCAAATTAAACATCTCAATTCCCTTTTTCCAGGAACTTTTTGAAGCACTAATATCTCCTTGGGAAGAAAACCACTGCCAGCCAAGAAACACTGCTTTATTTCTCCCTAATATAATTAAAATAACAGCCTGTATTTTATTTCTAAGGTCAATCTTCTTTTTTTTTTCCTCTAAAGATTGTAACCTTAGATTCTACTCTGCTTATTCTCCTATAGAAAAAGTGACACACATACTTGTTAAGGATTTTTAACTCACTGTTTATCACTTGAAAAACTTCTTATACTTACTTTACCTCCATTCGGGCTTTTGGGTTCAAACTAGTAGCTGCCTTAAGTTAAAAAATACTGAACATTATAGTTTACCTTTTCTCCTCTTTTAAGAGCTTACGCAACTTTTCTGCACTTGTTTCTATTGTCTTTGTTTTCTGCTTTTCTTCTTTTTCAGCTTGTTTTTCTCTTAATTCCAAAGATTTCTTTTAGAACCCAGATATCAAAAAAAACAACACGTTAAAAATAGCATAGTATATAAAACCCAGCATTCAAAAGACCACCCCCAACCAGAAACCCCATTTGTTATAACCAATGATCATACAGCCGGCATAAAATACATTTTTTAAGACATTAAAAATAACGAATCATACATATGTTGGCATTAATCGTTGGGATGGCCAGTGTAGTATTGAAGACCATATTGCAGTCGGTATCCCATGAAAAAAGGGGACGCCATTGCAGTGGTACCCCATGACCCACAGTGCAAGAAGGGTAGAAAACATAAAATACAAGAAGATCATTTTTAAAAATTAAAAAATTCAAATGGGACACAAATTTTACAAATAAAATCCAAAATCGTTCCATTAAGATGAATTGAGGAAGGAATCACCATGTTCAAATACAAACCATTTTACAAATAGCACAGCCCAGTTGGATGCATGATTACGTATGAAACCATTTTCCAGTTGTGGATGGGGACGAACAGCACCAGATGTCACAGACACAGCAGCAATGGTCCAATTCGGAAGAGAATGCATAAGAAAACATCATCATCAGTATTACAGGAAGATGCCTGAATTATGTTTACAAAGCTTTTTTTTCCCCCTCTTTTCTGGTTACTTGTTTATAGTGGCAATACTGTACTGGTTAATCTTATAGCCAATAGGTAAGTTCACTACAAGGACAATTCTCAAAACCACATATCAAACTGAGTCTTTAGGAATTTTCTCCCAGGTTATTTTTACTTTTAAGGATAACTAAGAAGGGGCAAGAGGAGCAATGTCAATCCCCATTAGGGGACATTTTAAAAATGCCTTACTTTTACTTCTACAGTTTTCTCTAAAGATAAATAAATTTTAGCATTAAATAGCAATCTAAGAGGAAATAAAGAATCACCTGCATGTATTTATGGAGTTTCTGCAAAGCATCCTCTGCATCTTTAAACGTCTCATCCAAAGCCAAAGCTTTCTTATAGTAACTTTCAGCATTTAAAAACTTTTCTTCTTCTTCCAACCTAAATTTAAGACAATGACATGTGACAAACCAATGTCTAGGCATCTGTAGGATCTTGAGCATAGGTCTATATTATGAAAACTCAGAAATTTCAGCTATAGAGCCGCAAAAGGACTCAACAAGACACCTTTAGTTCTTATAAAAAAAATCACTATAAAGTAAAAACAGTAAGATCACCTTTGGTCTACTGGTTGGATATTGCAAAGAATAAGTCAAAGATGAGCAGTGTTTATGGCTTGTATAACTGGATGATACCAGCTAAGTGACACTGCCTCCTAGCTGAATGACAACGGTATGTGGGTAATAAGACAACTAAGCAGGAATCAGTTATCTACCTAGTGAGAAATTAAGAAGTTGTTCTGATAGAATGAAATAATAGGTTAACAAGACGGTAAAACTTTACAGCTACAGTACACTCTATCATATCTGCCTTTGTACCAATAGAATGATGAAATTTAGGACTGAAATCACCATTAAAACAAAAATCTTTCAGGGTATTTCTAGAAAAAGAATGCTTACTTTTTATATTTTTCCGTTTATATTTCTATATGATGAAAACACAGAGCACCTGAGACAAGAACCTCAGAGACAAATAAAAAATCAATGAGGACTATATTTAGAAGACATTGTCAACTAAAATTAAAAGCAAAAGTTCTAAATGACATCAGTTAACAATAGTATTTCCTTACATTAAGGCTTTTATTGTGCTAGAATATTAGACTTCTATTGTTATATAAAACTCAACACTTACTGCCCTCCTCTCTCTACAAGTGTCTGGCAGAGATATTTTCTTGCATTCCTGTGAGTAGGACAGTTCTCTAGTGCCAGCTCAAAATCTTCTATTGCTTTGTTCAGACTTCCTTTCGTTGCATATCTAGACATGAAGTAAAAATTAAATGCATCATGCAAAGTATTCTTAAATATTAATTACAGTTATCTTGTAAATGTTCCTGAAAATCCACAATTCACTTACAAGGCTCCACGTGCCACCAACGCTTCCACATTTTGTTTGTCTATTTCCAGAGCTTTATTGTACTCATTCATAGCATCCACATGTCGCCCAACCTTAAAATAATCAACTCCAATCTTCACACTAAAGAAAACATTTGTAAATCATAACTTTTGTCTGGCATGTTTGCATCAACCTGAAATGATATATTCTTACAAAAAGCTAATGTCAAAAAGGTATCATCATAATTCATCTACAAACTAATTTTAGTTTGGATGATAAGCAAGGTTGTCTTACCCCTAACCTTTTAGACCAGAAAATGCAATTGTTGAAATATATTCTTCATACCATTTTAAAGCCCAAGATGCAGATTGTTTCTTTCTTAATGCAGAAGCAAAATCATCTTCAGAGAAATTTTTGCTATTAAAAGAAAAAGTTAAACTGTAAATGCTTTTTAAATAACTATACTTGACATCCTGTCTGAAAAACTCAAAACAGAAAGAACAAATCCCAAATTTGTATTCCATTTACATAGCAAAATCCTTGAACTATCACAAATGATTACTGTCAAACAATATTGTTCTTCATTATATACAAAAAGTTCTCTTAAGTGCCTGGGTCCCTCTCTACGTGGTTACATGTTCAACCACAGGTAAGGGAGTCCTGTCCAGGAGATGGATCACCTGGCTCAACCCCCTGGGCATTTCCTCGCTGCATCCTTCGGCTGCCCACCTTAAGCTCAGCACAGTGCCCTCGCCGCCTGTGAGAGTGTCTGTGATGTACTCTACCTTTGTAGTCCTCTCATTAACGATGGTGGGTTAGATTCATCTATTCCCAGTTTCTCTAGAAGGAATTCAACTACTCCTGGATTAACAAATCCCAAGGAACTTTCCATGATATTTTCATAGGAATCCAAAGAATTGTTACTTAATTCAACACTCCTCCTTAAAAGAAAACACAAATACACACACACACACAAGACAAGAGTGAGTAGTACAGTTGGCACATTCTATTTCTACTAAAGTAATAACATTACTATTTAAGGTTTAAATTCTAATAACATTTATTTATTTAAGATTTATTTATTTTTACTGGAAAGGGAAATATACAGAGAGGAGGAGAGACAGAGAGGATGATCCTCCGTCCAATGGTTCACTCCCCAAGCAGCCGTAATGGCTGGAGTTGAGCCAATCTGAAGCCAGGAGCCAGGAGCTTCTCCAGGTCTCCCACGCGGGTGCAGGGTCCCAAAGCTCTGGGCCGTCCTCGACTGCTTTCCCAGGCCACAAGCAGGGAGCTGGACAGAAAGCGGGGCTGTTGGGACCAGAACCTTCCCCCCCTATGGACTCCCAGTGCGCTCAAGGTGAGGACCTTAACCACCACGCTACTGTGCCAGGCCCTCTAATAACGTTTTATATGAAGGCATAGCAATATTATATGGCTCCTTCTATCAAGCTAAAGTAACAAAAATGAACACATTTTCATTAAGAGAAGTTAAAACCTCACTTTATGGTCGGTTTAACAAAATTTGCAATTTCATAACCAAGGATATTTTAGGTAACAAAAATAATTTTTACCTATAGTACAAAGGAAGTTCTTCAGAGCTAATCACACCTAACTTAATGCCAGACAGATGTGGTGGAAGAGATGCGCCATACAGAGACACTGCAAGCTTTTCATGATATCTGTCAATATCCTTGATTCCAGCTAAATAAGAGAATGTGCTGATTAATAAGAAAATGTAAACATCAAAAACAAACTTTATAAACGCTACCCATGTTGAAACTTCATTTTCAAATTTAACAACAAAAAAAACCCCACTACTGTTATTTATTTTTAAAAGTCATTTTCACTTTACTCCAAGGACAGAGGAGACAGCCTGCTCACTCTCCAGTGTCTGCACTGGCCAGGGCTGTGCCAGCCTGACCCCGGGAGCCCAGAACTCAGAGCAGACGTCCCACACGAGCGCCAGGGGCATCGCTCCTGGGACGGATCCCCTCGCTGCCTCTGGGCATTCCAGGAAGCGGGCAAGGAGTGGACTCCAACCCAGGCATGTGAGCTGGGCACCCCAAGCTGCATCCCAGCTGCCATGCCAAACACCCATCTCCATTGTTACTTTTTAATTAGTACGATGAAAGTTCATCACCTCGAATGATGTCACCAGTTTGATAGTATGATAAAGGATCTCCATGGTTACTCTGAGCAGGTACATCTCTTAATGGACAGAGGGCCTGCAAGGAAGTGTTTCAAAACATCAGGTGTTTCATTCTTGGTAAGGACAGTGTCTTCTTTGATCTCAGTTGCTCAACATGACACAAACATTAAAAACAACCCACACCTTAACGTCTACATTTAATTGATGATTTCAGTTACAAAATAACCTCTGTGTTCAAATGCTTTTTTTTCTGGTTCAAAAACTAAAGTCTCAAAGAAGTCCATGAATTTTAGGAACCAAATCTACTTCTGAATTAAGAAGCAAAAAAAAAAAAAACAAAAAAACCTTTGCCCTCATCAACAACAAAACAAGTTTCTCCAGAAATTGCAAGGATTCCAAAGAAAACGAGTGGTGAATTTTTCAAAATGCGTGTCTGTAATGCAGTCTGTGCCACCAGCTGCTTTTCTTCCTTTTCATCTGCCTGCCTGGACAGCCAGTACCCCATCCTTTACAGTGAGGGATTACACATCTTATACACAAGAAGCTAATGTCGCCTTCAATAATTAACATCATGCTCAACCCGCAGTACAAGCTATGCCAACCTCCTCATGTCCACGGAACATCTCCTTGAGTATTCAAAACACAAAGCAAGCGAGGGATGCAGAACCTGTCTGTGTAACTCTCTCACTGCTGCAAATTTTAAAAAGCTACTTTATCCTTCCAATTCTGCTTATTTCATTCCCCAAAAATATCCGGACAGATACGCTACAGCTTGAGATGCAGAGATAATGTTTGCACGGAGGTGATTTTTATTAGAAACAGAAGCAATCCGCATCACTAAGAAGTTGAGTAACTTACCGTGATTTCTAAGTGGGATATATCTCTCACGATGCCACTTCCTAAACAGATCAACACCATGAAAAACCCAAATTCCCGAATGGAAGTAATTCTGCCGATGACTATGTCACCACGCTCAATATCACGGAAAAACAGTTCCCTCCGGTCCATACTCGGGATCTCCATGAACTGCTCCAGGGGCGGCATGACTGCGAAACGATCTGGGGGAAAAAAAAGAACAAAATCACCAACAACACTTGAGTCCCGTTTCTGCCCAAGTACTGCTCAGCTAAACAGCCATTTTTTTAAAAAAATTTTTAATTTTAGGGTACAAGTCTGGGATTTGTCCCCACCCCCAAAATTCCCACTCCCCCCAACTGATTCTTCCCATTTTGTTACAATAGTATAGTCCTTCACCAGGAGTTATAATTCCATCAGTCTTAAACTGCAATTTGTAAAAGCTCTTTAAGACTGCACTCACCTTCACTGTCTTCATTGACTTCAGAATCTGCTGGCGCATTTGACTTCCAGGAAAGCGCAAAAAGCAGATCTGCTTTCTTGGAGATGAATTTTTGTATCTCCGTGTTGTCAACTCTCTTCTCCTTTCTTAACAGAGGGAAACACACTTTGTGAACGTGCTGGCTTCTGAGAAGTCTTTGCTCCAGCTGCTCCCAGCCCGAGCCCCGAGCCCCTGGGAGACCAACTTCTGACCAGACTTTCCTTCACTGCACTGGGATGTGGAAGGCGCTGAAGCCTGCAAGAGATGCTTTCAGCCGTGCTGGTGCGGGACTGCTGGGTGCAGCCTGCGTGGGGAGACACGCCGTGTGGACCCTGCATTGGGGCACACTCCACCCGCAGCCCCCGTGGGGGGACACTGTGTGTTGGGGGGAAACTCCGCCCGCACACCGCATGGGGGACATGCCGTGTGGACCCTGCAACTGGGGACACTGCCTGGACCTTGCGTTGGGGTACACTCCGCCCGCAGCCCCGTAGGGGACACTTCGCTCGCATCCCATGTTGGGGGACATGCCGTGTGGACCCTGCGATGGGGAACACTGCCTGGACCTCGCGTTGGGGGACACGCCGCCCGCACCCCCGTGGGACACACGCAGCAGGGCGCCCACTGTCTGTCTGCTCACCTGCCCGGCAGCGGCGGGGGCAGCGGCGGGCCCCGGGCAGGCTCGCCCGCTGACACGAGCAGGCTCCGGAAGTGCGGGTTGTCCTGCTGCTCGCTGCGAAGCAAGGACAGCAGCGACGGCCCGTGGCAGTTGAGCGACTGCCGCAGGAGGTCCCGGTCCATGGCTGCGGCGAGCCCCGGGCCCCGCGGCAGACCGGCCAGCCGCGCCCTGCAGCCGCCGGCACACGCCAGCACCCACGCCGCAGCCCCGCGGCCACACGGCCGCCTCCCGGAAGTGCTCCGGAGCCGCCCCTCGCGGCTGGGCGCGGGAACTCGGCCTCGTTCTCGCGACGCGGAGCGAGACTACGGAAGCCCGCGGGCCTGCGCGGTGTGGGAAGCGTGCGTCTCAAGATTTCTGTGGTGTTTTTACGTTGAATACAATGAAAGGTAGAAAGAAAAGAACGTTTATGAAGGAACTGGAATTGTTTTGTATAAGTAGCCTGTTTCCTTTTAGGGGTTTTAGCAAACTAGAATGACTTAAGGATCCACGTACATAGGTAAAATTTTTTGAAGTTTCTCGCAGCGGCGGCTGCTGTCTTGGTGCTGCTAAGACTTTCAGTATGATATTATGTGCACGGAACGCAACGTGCTCTTCCGAGGAGTAGCTCAAGTGACTTAAAGGTGATTTCGACCTGGGTGTCCCGGCTCCAGACCCTAACCACCACCACCACCTCGTTTTACTTTCTTGTCCAAGACGGGGAAACAGGCTGGCGTCTTAGTGGATTGTTCCTGACTTAACTATCAGTTAAGGATTGTGGAGTTAGGATTGTGGCCGAGGACTTGGGAGATCATGTAATGTTTCACTTTAAAAGACTAGAGAAAGCAAACTAAACAGTAAGTTATCTGAAGGAAGGAAACGATGTAGTGCAGAGCAGAAGTGTATTAAGAAAGTGAGCAGAAAGCTATATCGCTTTCAACCAAAATCAAAGACAGGAAGAGCTGCTGTTTTGAAGAAATTAAAATCAGCAGAATTTTACTTATACAAAGGAAAAGCATAGTGCGCAAACTCAAGTAAGTGCTTTCAGAAAGGAAAATGAAGACATTATAAAGAATACCGTAAAAAATAAAGAATCTTAAGGGATTTATAAACATATATGCACCAACAAATTGGGTGATTTAGAGGAAATGGATAAAGTCCTGGAAACATACATCCCATAAGACTGAGTCAAGAAGTGAGAAGCCTGAAATACTGCTAGATTAATTATAAAAGGAATAATCCAATTAAAAATAAACCTATGACCTTAACAGACACATTACCAAAGATGCTATACCAGTGGCAAATAAACAGAGGAAAATATATTCCACATTGCCTAATGAAAAAACAAAGCAGAGAGAGATACAAAAATGGCACAGCTGTAAGAATGACCAGATTCCAGAACACTGCTAACATCCAGTACTGTGAGGATGTGAACAGGAGCTGGAGTACTTGACAGTGCAGCCTTTTGGAAGATAGGTTGGTGCTTTCCTATAAAACCAAATGTATTCTTACTCTGTGATCCAAGTTCCTTGGGACTTACCCCAAACAAAGACTTACTTATTTTAAAGATCAAGCTATTTAGATTTGTCTTAAATTTTTATTTATTTATTTTTTTTTAGTATTGTTTACGTAGTTGAGAGGGGTGCACAGCTATCTGGGCCTCTGATTAGGGTGGAGAGGGTCAGATGTGGGGGAAGGTGAATAGGATGAAGGTGTTCCATTTTCTCCTGTGTCTGCAGGGGTAGAGGAGGAGGAGGCTGCTCCTTTCTTTCAAACTACATCAACACCTGGGGATGGGTGACAGTCCCTGAAAGCCTTAGAGACCCGGATGTAGGGGAAAGTGTTCCAAGGGTGTTACTTGAGTGGTTGTGAGATCTTCCAAGATCTGTTGGTTAACGAAGTCCACCTTAGTGCATCCACAGATCCATAAACATGCTGCTAGTGCGGCCAGGAGAATTGACAGTCTTCTGCTTTCTGTCCTCTGACAAGGCGGTTGATGTCCCTTGCTGGCTTAGATGAGCTGGCCTTTATGTCCCTTGTGTTCATTTTGGCATGCTGTCTACTGCACGGGTATCAGCAACTGAGGAGGCCCAGTCCTGATGCATGCACTACAAGCTCTGACCACACATCTTGTCATTTTCCCTGTGGCCAGCATCTGGGTCCAGAGGTCAAGTTGGGGTTCCCCAGAGAAACCTCGCCTAGAGTGACCTTAACTCTTCTGTGTGCTAGACTGACCTGTGCAGGAATAGATTTGGTCTGTTAGTTGCACCAGTCAACACACATATGGTGGATGCAGCTGCCTGGTCAGTCTAGTCACATCTCTTACATGAACTGATAAGTCCCGTCGCCTGGCCAAGCCAGCCCTCCATAGGTTCACTAATACCAGCAGATGTTGCAGCCTAGTTGGGACAACCTGCAATGACTGCTACGAAGCTGCACCCAGCCTTTGTTGCATGTGTGCTGTGGGCTAGTCCACTCTGTCCTGTATCCCTTTGGCTCTCATGCATTCCCACGGGTGCTGCAGCTTAGCTCAGCCTCATCTGGCCCACATGTATGCTAATGAGTGCTGATACCTTGACCAGCCTAGCTTACCCCCAGCATTGGTTCTTGTGATCACCAACAGGTATCAATCCATTTTATCAATCTTTATCTTTTATTTGGATAATTTGGGCAATTTACATATAATGTTCTTATTTTGCTTAGATTCCTTTGTGCTTTGTGCTTTTACTAGGAGATATTCTGCCTTCTTATTTTTTTTAAAGAGTTATTTATTTTTATTGGAAAATCAAACATACAGAGAGGAGGAGAAATAGATAGAAAGGTCTTCTGTCCAATGATTCACTCCCCAAATGTCCTCAATGGCTGGAACTGAGCTGATATGAAGCCAGGGTTCTGGAGCCCCTTCTGGCTCTCCCACATACGGGTGTAGGGTCCCATGGCTTTGGGCTGTCCCTGACTGCTTTCCCTGGCCACAAACAGAGAGCTGGATGGGAAACAGGGCCACCAGGACACGAACCACAGGATCCCATATGAGATCCCGGTGCATGCAAGGTGAGGACTTTAGCCGCTAGGCTACTGCAACAGGCCTGCCTTCTTATTTTTTAGGATGCAGACTATATTTTTCTGTTCTGTTTAGTACATCTGAAATCATCTTTTTTAAGGCTAGACAAGTGATGACAAATTTATTTTTTTTTTATTTTTGAATGTCTTTTTTATCTTAATTGCAAATAGATTGAAAATTATTGTTTTTTTTTTTCTTTTAGGGTTTCTGACGAGAACTCAGTTGTCAGTCTGATTGAGCTCCTTTGAAGGTAATCAGTGTTTCTCTTGTGCATATTTTAGTATATTTTCTTTAGGTTTTACTTTTGAAATTTGACTGTAATGTGTCATGGTGCAGATTTTTTCTGATTATGTCTACTAGGAGTTCTATGTACTTCCTGTACTAAGATAGCTCTATTTGTATAAAATAGGGAAATTTTCTACCATTATTTAACCAAAAAGATCTTATAATACATTCTGTGTCTTCACAACTTCAGAAACTCCTGTGATACATATCTGTGGTCATTTGGTAATTTTGTATACATCTAAAACACAGTTTTCAGTTTTTCCAAATTTTTATCTAGGATATTCCCAAAGATTTGTCTTCTAAGTTAAATATCCTTTCTTCTACCTTACCTCATCTTTTGTTAAGTCTTTGCACTATATTTTCTATTTGATATGTTGAACTTTTCATTTCTCAATCATGTCATGTGTGAAGTTCTTCAATTCATGTATTTGCTCTTTGGTAGATTTGAGTAACCTTATGATCATTCTTTTGAGTTCCATTTCAGGCATTTCATTTATATCAGCATCTTTATATTGAAACACTCTTGTTCTCTTGGGGGAATCATAGCATCTTCCTTGTTCCCATTTCTCATTCCTTTACATGTACTTTCATGCGTTTGTAGAAACACTACTTTTCTCATCTGTCCTCAGCCCCAACTCTCAGGTTCACCAGCAGAAGCTGGAAACTAGCAGGGGATTCTCTAAGTTCCCCTACTAAGCCCGCCCTCAGCCTCAGATCTTCTGTGTCTTGGCAGGTGCTGAGGCACAGCCTGACATGGCCAGCTCCTGGTCCTGGTATTGACCATTGGGTACCATGGGCTAGCCTGACTGGACTGCACCAATTCCAATTCTCACTTGTGGATGCTACAGCCTATCTCAGGCTGACCCACCCCCAGATCCAGCTTTCATGTGACCTGGCAGGTGCCTCAGCCTAGTCTGGCCTGCCTTATACCCAGTCTAGCTCTCAACAGTGCCAGCAAGTATAATAGCCTAACCTAGTCAGGCCCGAACCTAGCCCCAGCCCCAGACCACATATATGCTGATAGGTGCTGCATCCCTGCCCAGCCTGGTCAGTCCACAGTCCAGTTCTCACACTCACCAGTGGGAGCTGCAGCCTAGCAGGGGGGTCCCCAGAATCCCCTGCCAAGCCAATTCCCAGCACCGAGTCTTGAGCATTCTGGCATGTGTTTTGACCCAACCTGGCGTGGCATACCCACAGTCTCAGCTATCACTGACAGGTGTTCCAGCCTATTGAAGCCAGGGCATGCCCCACATGCTGTGCTGACTTTTATGCATTCCAACAGTTGCCACAGCCTGGCCCAGTCCAGCCTGTCCCCAGGCCTTGCTCATACAAATGCTATTAAATGTTACATCCTTGCTTGGCCTAGCCCGCCTTAAGCTCTTGTGCTCCCCAATGGAAGCTATGGCCTAGTAGGTAGTTCCCCAAGTTCCCCTTACAGACTAGCTGCCAGCCCTGGATCTCACACTTCCCAGCAGCTCTGCCCTCAGTCCCAGCCTTTGCATGTACCAGTAAGTGCTATAGCCTATCCCAGCCCAGCTTCTTCCTAGCATCAGCTCCCACAAGTGTCAGGTAGGTTCCTGCCAGGTGAGTTCTATGGTCCAGGCTGGCTCAACCATCACCATTGCCTGCTCTCTGCACAGACTGCTGGGTGCTGTAGTCCCATAGAAGTGAGCCATCAAGTCCCCTACAGAATCTTCTCCCAGATCCAGTTTGCTCACATTCTGGTGAGTGCTGTGACCCAACCTGATGTTAGCCTAGCCTCTACTCTGACACACAGAGGCATCCCTCATCTCCACACCTGAGCTCCAGCATTTGCATGGGTCAGTGGGTAACCCATCCCATGTTTCGCTTGTATGCAGATGCCTTGGCCTGACCCAGACATGCCCTCTGGTTTCCCTGCTCTAAGGCACTGTATCTCAGCTCCCTGGGCTACCTGTGAGTGTAGTCACCTGGTCTGTGGAAACCCCAAACGTCATTTCTCCCCAGTGAAACATTCCCTCAGCCACTCATACTCCAACTCCGATATATCTCTAGATCACCTCCCCCTGCGAGGTACATCATGCCTCTCCCTCTCCCCTCTGCCCACCCACACTTGGCGACCAGGTTGGAGTGCCTGAGCCTGGGGTTCCTGACCCACATATTGAGAGAGAGAGAGAGAAAGAGAAAGAAGGAAGGAAGGAAGGTAGAGAATTAATTTTTGTGACAGCATATGAATTCTTACTTTTATGAATTGTACATTTTGCATTGTATCTAAAGAGTCAGCAACAAACCCCAGGTCATCTATATTTTCTCTGATACTATATTCTAAAAGTTTTGAAGTATTCCATTTTACATTGAAGTATATGATGCAGGTTGCTTTATGTATTTTTTGTGTGTGAAGAGTATAAGACTTGTATATGGACTCTGTTTGTATGTGTGTGTATGTCCATTTGTTCCAGCTGCATTTTCTGGAAAGACACTTTTTTCCATTGTAATGTCTCTTCACCTTTGTTAAATATCAGTTGACTGTTCTTGTGTATGCTCTGTTCTATACCACTGGTTTATTTATTTATCCTTGCACCTGCACAGATTGTCTTAGTTACTAAAGCTTTGAAGTAGGTCTCAAAATTGTAGTGTTAAATGCTCCAACTTTGTTCTCCATCTTGACTCCTTCCCGTTTTCCCCTTAAAAAGTCTCTTTTTTGTTGCATAAAACAATTTGAGTAAATTTATGTGTTGGAACCAAGAGTCTTGACCAATATACTAAGAGGACAGTAGCTAGCAACTTCTCTTTCTACTCCACTAGCTAAAGAAAACAATAAAAATATGGAGTGATTAAAAGTATTTGTTGTTGTTTTCCAAGTAGCTATTTTAGAATCCACACTAGTAGCCTATCGATGATCTTCTCACCATACTAAGCAGTTAGAGGGTCAGTGGAAGCCGTGTGCCATAAGACTGTGACCTTAAAATATGTGTATATGGTACTTATTTTATCTTAAAATGTTGTGATGATTTCTTTTGTCATCTTTACTGGACCAAGGAGTGTTCACATAACTGGCTAAAACTTTCTCATTGTGTCTGTAGGCTGGTTTTAGGTGAGAGTAGCAGTCGACTCAGAAGTGTGGAAGGCTCTCCTTAAGTTTAGATGGGCATTGAACAATGTATTGAGTGCCTGGATAGAGCAACAGAGAGTGGAAAGACAAACTCATTGAATGTTTTTTTCTGCCTTATTATTTCACCTGGGACATAAGATTTTCATTTTTGTCCTGCCTTCAGTCTGGATTTTACTACATTGGCTAGCCTGGTTCTTGGGCCTTAGGACTCTGACTGGATTACACCATCAGCTTTCCTCACTTTCCAACTTACTGGCTCCACAATCCTCTGTAATCATGGGAGATAACTCAATGATATACAGGGTTTTCCTGTTTTGTTTCTCTGAAGAATCCTGCAAATATAAATATCTATTATTAATATCTGAGGTCTGCCTTGAACCTTTTTTTTCAGGTAATGGGACCACTTCATTTTATTCATTTTATTATTAAATGCATGGGGTAAGATGTTCATATTATACCTCTACTACAAAAGGTAATTAGCTGTGTCCTATAAAAAGAAGACTCAGAAAAGCATAACCAACAGTAATATCCACCCATATGTTGAAATAATAATTAAAACAATAAGCTCTGTTGATAAATGTTGATCTATTTTTACTCATCCCAGTAATCTTGGAAAGGACTTCACCATCTTATCTCTTCTTCAGACTTCAAGTAAGTCTGTTGGAGGAGAAAAACATTGCCACTCTATTCCACTTGAGGGTGCTATAAGATTATTGTGATACCAAATCTTAGCCCTTTTAACAGAAAACCTACCAACTGAAAATTCAGAGATAAAGAATGACAATATATCAAATAGAATTAGCTTAAATTAATTTTGTCTCTAAACTTTCTCTGATTTTTAGTGACTGGTAAGGGTTTTGAAGCTATTATTTCATTGTAAATCAGCTCCTATTTAATTGCCCAGCATTGATTAGCTTAGAGATTGTAGTTACTTTTTCAAGAAAAGATTACTGATTTCAAATCCAACATAGACTGATTTGTTCTGAGAAAACCTGGAGGTGTATGTTGCACCGCGTAGGATGAAAAGGCAGCTTAGTGATATGTTTTATAATCCATGAATGATGTATGTGGCACTCCTAAAGATGTGCAGTTCTTGGCCATATGCAGTGATCACCACAATGCCATATTCAGCCAGTAGTTCTTCCTTGTTTATCTTTGTTTCTAAAAAGAACTAGGAAATAGAATGAAGGTATTTCAGAATAGACATGTTATGATTGTTCTGGAAAAAAGGCAGTTAAAAATGTTTGCAGTGCTGATAGAGTGTGCTTAATATTAGGCACCTGATCATAAATGTTGGTAGAGATACACACACATATACACACAAAAGCACACTTCTTAGATTCTTGTTTTGTGATTATTTTCTGGAATAAAATCTCAGAGAACTTGCCAGGATTAAAACAAAGAAATATTACAAGTTTAATAATAAATAACATTTTCATCAGATTGTTCTGATTTGCTTTACTACTCATTTTAAATACAGTGTATACATTTTTGTAAAATGAGAGTAATCAATCATTTGTTATTAAATTATTCTTAATTTTATTGATGCTGATAAGAGAATTTCAGAGAACTGACATATATTAGATTTCTTAATGGAATCCAGTGGAAAATTTAATATATTAAGGAAGGAATTTACTTTGACCCTAATCACTTTACTCTTTTTTTATGTGCAAGAATTTATTTATTTGATAGAGAGAGAGAAAGGAGAGAGCGATGTCTTCTGTCCCCTGGTTCACTCCCCAGATGCTCACAACACCCAAAGCAAGGTTGGGTCAGGTCAAAGCATCCCAAGTGTAGTCAGGAGCCCCATCTAGGTCTCCTGCAAGAGCGGCAGCAACCCTTGTCCTTGGGCCATTATCTGTTGCCTTTGAAGTGCGTTAATAGGAAGCTGGATCAGAAATGGATGCTGTCTATGTTCACGGATAGAAAGAATTAATATCAAAATGTCCACACTATCTGAATCATTTTAAAGATTCAGTGAAACCCCAAACAAGATACCAAGGACATTCAGGTCTAGGATGAAAAACAGTAAGTATGGAAGCATAAGAGACCCAACATTTCTAAAGCAACCTTAAATAAGAAAAGCAAGTTGGTGACCTCAAAATACTAGACTTCAGGGCATACTACAGGGACGTTATGATTGAAACAGCCTGGTACTGCTACAAAAATAGATGTGCAAACCCAAAATAGTAACCTCAGAAATAAATCTGTGCATCTACAACCAGCTAATCTTTGACAAACAAGCTTAAACCAATCCCTGGAGAAATGACAGTCTCCAATAAATGGTGCTGGGAAAATTGAATCTTCACGTGAAGCAGTATAAAGTTGTACTGCCATATTATACTTTATATAAAAGTCAATTTTAAATTGATGAAGAATTTAACTCTATGGTCTAAAACCATTGAATTATTAGAGAAAAACACTGGGGAAACTCTAAGACAAAAGCATACGCAAAGGCTTCATAGAAACGACCTCAGAAGTACAGGAAATTAAAAAATAGACAAATGAGATGACATCAAACTAAGAAGCTGCTTAGGAAACACTCAATAAGGTGAAGATGAAATCAACAGAATGGGAAAAATATTTGCAAACTATGCAACTGAAAAAGGATTAATATCCAGGACTCATCACAATAGCCCAATAGCTAAATCCTTATGCTGCATGCGCAGGATCCCATATGGGTGCTGGTTTATGCCTGATTGCTCCATTTCCCAATCCAGATCCCGGCTTGTGTCCTGGAAAAGCAGTAGAGGATGGTCCAAAGCTTTGGGATCCTGCACTCATGTGGGTGGCTTAGAAAAAGCTCCTGGCTCCTGGCTTTGGATTAATTCAATTCTGGTCATTGTGGCCACTCGGAGAGTGAACCAGAGGATATAAGATCTTTCCATATCTCATTGTCTTTGTACATGTGTTTTTCCAATAAGAATGAAATAGATCTTTTTTTTCCAAATATATATGCATTCTCACTGGAAAGCCATATATACAGAGAGGATGACAGAGAAGATCTTTCTGCTGATTCACTCTCGAAGCGGCCACGATGGCCCAAGCTGAGATGATCTGAAGCCAGGAGACAGGAACTTCCTCCGAGTCTCCCACATGGGTGCAGGGTCCTGAGGCCTTGGGCCATCCTCGACTGTCTTCCCAGGCCACCAGCAGGGAGCTGGATGGGAAGTGGGCTCGCCGGGATATAAACCAACTCTCATATGGGATCCTAGCATGTATAAGGTGAGGACTCTAGCTACCAAGTTATTGTGCCAGGCCCTGAAATAAATGTTTTAATAAAAGGATTATTAGCCAATAGCAGATTGCTTTAGGAATGTGGGATCTCTTGTATTTTCCAATGGATTTCAGCTTTCGTTTTCTTTTTGGTAGAATATTCTTGGTGTTTTGCTATAAAGGTTAAGACATTGGGGAAGGAAAAAGGACATGAGTGGACATTTTGCAAGAGATGAAATACAAACTACCAAAGCACATTAAAAAATGCTGCAGATAAGTAGCAGTCAGGGAAATGCCAAGAAAAAGCACAAGGAGATATCATCTCACCTCATTTAGAATGACTATCACCCACAAATGAAAAAAATAGTAAATACTGGTGAGGACATGAGGAAAAATGTGCATTAATTCACCTTTGGTAGGAATGTAAACTGGTACAATTATTGTGGAATATAGTGTGGAGATTCTCATACATTTGAAAATAAATCTTCTGTTTGACCTAGCCATCTCATTCATAGGAATTTACCCAAAGGTAATGGACTCAGCATATGAAATGATTGTACTTCATGTTTATTGCAGTTCAAAGCAAAAATAATTATGATATATTATACAATCAAGATGTCTGTCAGCTAATCACTGGATAAAGAAAATGCAGTACATTTACACCATGGAATACTATTCATCCATGACAAATAATGAAATCCTGCCATTCAGCAAAATGGATGGAAATGGAAATGTTTATGCTTGTTAAAATAAGCCAGTCCTAGAATAGAAAATATTATATGGCTTCTCTGATATATGGCAGTTAATACAGAACACTATATATATAGTGTTCTATATATATATATATATATATATATATATATATATATACACACACACACATAAGTGAAATGGACATTTTATAATATGATTGTTATTTTTAGCTCTTGTTTATACTCTGGTGAAACTGTGGTCTTTCTACTTTTTTACATGTTGCACATTAGGTTAGTGGTGAATTAAGTTTGTGACTCAGGAGTGGATGTAACATATGTCTTTGCAAAAATTAAGGAAAAAACGGAAGGAGGGGATTGAGGCATTATGAGGGAGGAAAGTATGTTTATCTTCTTAGAACTGTAGCTATGAAATACAGTCTGTTCTCTTTATAATAACAATAAATGGAGGCTGACTTTGTGCTACTGTTGCTTTGAGGTAGGCATTTACAGGGATAAGAGCATTGGTACAGGAGTCCAAGCTGTATTTTGGGAGAATCATCTAGTCTCTCCTACTTCCCTTGTTACTTTCAAAACTAAGGGGTTGGACACAATGAACTTTGAGATCTCACCCTTAACATTTTCTGTTCTGTGATTAAAAACAGTCCAAGTGTTAAAACTGCATGTCAGTCTTTAAGCCACTATACTCCTTTTTCTATGAAGTCGGTATGAAGTTATTTTTCTATTGTATTGCATTGCCAGTTAAGTGTGGATTCCTACTGTGGCTGGTCTCTTTAAGTGAATGATATTCTGGGGTTTCTTTAGTGTGGTTAGAAAAGGCACCCACAAAGTGTAGAAAGGGATTGATTGGTCACTCTTAAGAAGTCTTAGACTGGTAGTTTCATGAGGTATATAGATTGCATTCTGGATATTAATCCTCAGTTCTGCAAGTGCAGAAATGTAAGTCATCTAGACAGATACATACTAACCAAATTAACTAGACATAGATTCAAAATCACATTGTTGGTATATTAAAGATGAAATGTAAATTCTGTGTGGGTTAGAAACTCACATTGAGTATTAATATTGTTTCCAATGGAAAACCAACTTTAGTCAGAGTTTGAAGTTTGCAAGAAGAGCAAATTCAATCCATTGATGCTTTTATTTCCTCTGTATGGGTAAGTCTACTCAGCTATCAACTCTTCTGCCAATCAGGACACTGCTTCTCTTTCTGTCTCTATCTTACACACAAATATAATATATATATATATAATAAAATGTAATACATACATGTAAGGACACTTCAAAATGTGAGAAAAATGAATTTAGAATGTGAATGTGTAGAAACACAGAAAATTTTAATTCCAGACATAGCTTTTTTCATAATATGTTGTTTTATAAATTTTCTCAAGATCCTGCATGCATTTCAAAAAACTTATAGCATCAAAATGAACATCTTTTCCATGAACTTCATTTTCCAAAACTTTTTGAAGTATCCTTTCATATGTGTACATGATAAATATAGTATTTATAGCATGTATATTGTGAATATAACTGCTGATATGTATGTTATGCAATATATTTCAAAGTTCCTTTAAAATATAGTGTTCAGATTCTAAAAAATTGCTCAAAATGGAAGCCAATATATAAAGCAGATACTAGCAGATTAACCTTCCTCTTTATCTCCGTGCATATCAAATGGTGGCTGGAGAGACACCTTTAAAGGATATTAACAGATTATTATTTAGTAATCATTTTATTAACAGATTATTTCTTCTGGTAAGTCTCTATCTTGTTGATTGTGTTTCATCTTAAGTGATAACCATTTGCTAGTCATTCTTCTCAGTGTATAGGTGTTGGTAACTTTGGATTGCACGTTTCTTAAATGATTAAGCCAGAAGCATGCATGCACTTTGTTCTGCTTTTAACTACTTTCCTACCTGGTGGCTCATTTTCATAATGTTTCATCTTTTCTAATTTCAACTTTCTCAGATTATGATTCTGTTTTCAGGTTCAGGAGGGTTTTATTCTTTGCTCAGTTAAGTTTATTATAAAGTTCTTAATAATCTGGCAACTGACTGTTTCCTAATTTGTCTTTAACCCTCCCCATCAATCATCAGTCTTTAACTACACGTGTTTTCTAGTACCTATAAATCCTGAAAATTCTCTTCACGTCATACTTTAAAAACATTTTTTTTTTGAAAAAGAGGGTTAGAGAAGGCAAAACGGGGAGTAACAGATAGCGATAAGGACTGGAGCTAGGCCAGTCTGAGGTCAGGATCCAGGGGCTTCTAGTTATCCCACATGAGTAAATGTATCCACTACTGCTTTCCCAGACCATAAGCAGCGAGTTGAATGGCAAGTGGAGCAGCCAGGACTTGAACTGGCACCCACAGGAGAAACTCGCAATGTAGGTGGAGGCTTAGCCTGATGTGCCACTGCACCGGACCCCACATCTTATGTTTTTGCTTTCCATTTTCTTTAATACTTTTCTCTCCTTTTTCTTTAATCTTCAGTATTAGCTTACCTATTGTTCTCATTACTCCAGGTTACTTCCAGCATAGCAACTATCATATTTTTATCCTTTTTTATTTATCTTCCTCTCTAAAATAAGATGCATGAAAACAGGGCCATATCACACCTTGACTCTACACAATAACCAACTCAGGCACATGTTAGATACTAAAAAAGTATATCTAAATAAACGGGTGACCACATGCACATATATACTTGTAGTTAAATATTCAGTCAGAGTAAGTGATGCAACAGACATATATGAGTGAGTAAATTCAGTTAATGATATTGAATGGAAGAGTACCTGAAAATAAATTCCCATTCTGGCCCATGGGATAACCCATTGGCTTACAAGGTAGTAATGAAAAATAAAATACATTAAGGGGAAATTGGGGCAGTAAATAGCTGTATATGCACCCCCCCCCCCACTGCCCCAAAGTAGTCTATATTGTAGTTCAATCTTGAGTCAGATACTTCCTTTTTAAAATTTATTTATTTTAAAGATTTATTTATTTTTATTGCTAAGTCAGATATACAGAGAGGAGGAGAGACAGAGAGGAAGATCTTCTATCTCTTGATTCACTCCCCAAGTGGCCACAATGGCTGGTGCTGTGCTGATCAGAAGCCAGGAGCCAGGAGCTTCTTCTGGGTCTCCCACTTGGGTGCAGCGTTCCAAGGCTTTGGGCCGTCCTCGACTGCTTTCCCAGGCCACAAGCAGGGAGCTGGATGGGAAGTGGAGCAGCCAGGACTAGAATCAGTGCCCATATGGGATCATGGCACATTCAAGGTGAGGACTTTAGCTGTGGCCACTGTGCCAGGCCAAAAATATATTTATTTTACTTCTTTTTAAATTGAAATACAGATTTACAGAAAGAAGGAGAAAGAGAGAGAGAGAGAGAGAGAGAGAGAGATATCTTCTATTTTCTGATTCACATCACAAATGGCCACAAAGACAATGCTGAGGTGATTCAATGCCAGGAGCCAGGAGCTTCCCCTGGGTCTCCCACATAGGTACAGGGTCCCAAGGACTTGGGTCATCTTCTCTTACCTTCCTAGGTCAAAATCAGGGAGCTAGATGGAAGTGGAGCAGCTGGGACATGAACTGGTATCCATATGGGATGCCACCGCTGCAGGCTGAGGCTTATCCTTCTATTCCAAGGCATTGGTCCCTGTGTTTTACTTCTTTATTTCTATAACATGAATGAACAAACTTAGCTCATTTCACAATACAGTTTTAGGAGCATAGTGATGCTTCCCTCCCACGCACTCTCCTCCCTGCATTACCCCACTTACCCTCCTCAGGTCTTTTTCTCCCCCTAATTTTTACAATGGGATCCTTTCACTTCAGTTTACAGTCACAGGCTTAAAACTTCTTTAGGTAAAGATATCAGAAGTCCAGAATTCAAAGTAAGTTTCCCATGTGGGTGGAAGGGTACCAGGTGTTTCAGTCATCATTTGCTCCATCTTAGCCTGTAGATTAGCTGGGAGCAGAGCTGAGACTTGCTTGGCATCCATCTGATATGGGGTACTGGTATTCCAAGCAACATTAAAAAAAAAAAGAATATTGATTCATTTGAAAATCAGAGAGATTCCTATCTATCTATCTATCTATCTATCTATCTATCTATCTATCTATCTATCTATCTCTCTATCTATCTCTCTATCTCTCTATCTATCTATCCATCCAACCATCCATCCATTTATCTATCCATCAAGAGGGAGAGAGAAATCTTTCATCCACTGGTTCACTCCCCACATTCTCACTGGCTAGGACTGGGCCAGGTGGGAGTCAGGTGCCAGGTGGGAATCAGGAACCTGGAGCTTTTTCCAGAATTCCCAAGTGGGTGGCAGGGGCCCAAACTTGAGCTAGCATCTTCTGAGGAAGCTGGATCGGAATAGAGCAGCTGCGATTCAAATTGTTATCAATGTGGGAAGCTCTTATCATTGGCAGCATGGTTACTAATTATACTACAATGTCACCGACCCCCAAGCAACATCATAACTGCTATGTCAACAGTTTGCTCCCAAATCATCATATCAGAATTGTTGTATAAATTATAAATTTTTAATAGTTTTTTTGGCCTAAAATTCCTTTAATTTAATTTTAAGGGCTTTTGTCAAAAGAATTCTAAGCTTATGATTCTTTTTAACATCAAGATCTAGAATTCAAGAGCTTTACTTGTTTTCCTTGGTGGTTTCTGAAAAATAACTTTGGAATGAAATACTGAATAAAATCTTAATATTATATTACATGTTTATTAACTGCAAATGACTTCCTTTTTTTTTTTGAGTAAGTCAGCTCTAATTGTGACAACCTATAGTTTTGCATTTTAGCTTTTCATGTTCATTTGTGTGGCCACGTTTCAACTCTCCTTTATCAATAAAAGGCAAAATTCTACAAAGATAGAATAATCTTGTAATGTTGTTTTTGTTCCTATTTTTTACTTATACATTTTTGTTAGCTAATGAGTAAGAATTTATGGTATTTATTTCACTTGCATTATGGCAACTAGCATGAACAAAAGAGTGGAAATTCATTCACCTGTTTAGCGTTGGTTGGATATCTACTTACTTCAATCAGCTTAAGAATCTGGGAGTTTAGGGATGAACAATCATTGCATAATACCAATTGATAATGATAGTGTGAATCGTTATTGTTGAAGCGTTATTTTCATCCTGGACTTGGGTATGAAAGACAAGTACTTTGCTTTAGACCTGCAATAACTCCACAGAAAAAAAGAACTGGCACCATGTTAAAATTTAAATATTTAGGAAAGAAATAATTTATAATAACAGAGTATGATTTTAAGATGACAAATGCCATCTCTGTGTAATTAAAATATTGCTAAGCCTTTGAAACTACCTCCTGTTTACAGCCAGATTAAATCATTTACTGAACTGTATAACAAGAAGTCTGTATAGAACCTTTGGAGTTAGTGGTGTAAGAACTGTGTCAGAGATATTTTGTGCACTTATATATTCCCTTATTGAAAATTTTGAGTTTTTGTGGTCTGTTTTCTCAGTGCTCATGGAACAAGAGTGGTGAATTGTAAGAAAAGCATTCTTATGATAGAATTTATTAAAATTTTAAAACAAATTGTTTTTTATTGTTTTTAAAAATTATTTATTTGAGGGGAGAGAGAAGGAGATAAAAGAAAAAGAGAGGCAGAAATCTCCTATTAGCTGATTACCTCCCTCAAATGTTCGCAATGGCTAGGACTGGGCCGTACTAAAGCCAGAGAGCCTGAATTCCACCTAGATCTCCTACACAGCTGTCGAGAATGACTGGAGCCATTACCCACTGTCTCCTTGAGCATGCACATTCGGAAGAAACTGAAATTGGAAACAGAGCACTCTGACATGGGGTGCATGCATCCCAAACAATGTCTTAACCAAACCAAATGTCTGCCCCAGATACATTTTATTTTAATAAAAATGAGTTGATAGCAAATTATTGCTGTGATTTTCTGGACAATCTCTTTGTACAAACCTATTAGTTTTCTTCAAACATCGACCTATTTCCAGAATTGCTGTGTGAGACTGTGTGGCATGCTTGTCCTTGCAGGTTGTACAATCTTTCAATTTTACTAAAACTCCAGTTTAGAGTGTTAGTTTGAGTGGGAGCTATGAAAATCCTTTTAGATTTTTTCACTCAAGCCTCCATTACTCTTTTCTGGTACATTAGGTTTTATTTTCGACATGTGAAGCAGTGGCCAGGAAACTCTTTTCAGTTTAATTAGCAAAGAGTTGCATTTAATACCCATTTTTGTTCAAAAGGAAGTTCTTTAGGAAGCCTTTTATAGATCTCTTATGGATCGTCTTTATCAATAATTTTCCAGCCTTATCTAGCTGTGTCATACATGTGTATTATTGTCAGGACATTAGTACAAAATTTGACTGTGCAACATAGTTTATAGGCCTATGGAAATGGGGAATAAAGTATGGCAAGATGACTTAAAGATTATTGTTTTGTTTTCCTGGAGCAAAGAATTAAGTTTCTATCCTTTCCTCATTTAGATAATTAATGCAGAGGAGAACCATTGCTTTGGGATATTTCAATAGTAATACATAGGATAAAATCAAAAGCTTAGATTTAAAGCTCTGATTGAATAGCTTGCATCACATAACTTTCTCAATAGAAAAATCTCCTTTTACCTTTAAAAAAAGAAAAAAAAACTTGAGAAAATATATGAAACAACTGTTTTCAGACATTTGATAACAGGTAATGCAAGATTACAATATTTAACAGAAGGGAGATAAGCTCTTTCCTATAACTGCCCACATTTCTGACTGGAAGCACTAATTGTATGATTGTGTGGAGAAGGGAAGTCAGAACTTATAGACTTGCAAGAAGGATTATATAGATTTCAAAGTTTGGGAAAAGTTAAACGGTTGAAATTTATAGGGCAGAAACAAACAAACAAAAAAAAAAACAAGGAAAGAAAAAGAAAAGCAAAGCAAGGAAAGAACTCTAGACAATACATCGAACTCTATTGGCATATTTTATTACCAGGATGCAAATATTTGACAGTGCTTTAGTAGTTTTTGAAAAAATGAAATTGAAAGTGCAAATTTAATTTGGTGCAAAAATCTTTTTGGTGCATTTTTTCACAACATATGGAAGATTTGCATTATGGAAAAAGCATGCATTTTTTGACGATTTTTTCACTAAATTGAAGTAATACTTTTAATTCCACTTCTCCAAAAATATTTTTGAAGTGCCTTTATATGGGGTGAGCTTACATCAGGACAAATGGGTAACAATTACCAGATAAAGAACAACTACTAGACAGCTATAATCTGAAGAAATATCGAAATTCCTTGGGTTAATAAGTGTTTGAATTCTGATAAATTGGGATGAAAGACCTTCTTGAATAGTCAAACAGTTCAGTTCCCTAAGAGGCCATGCTAGCTTTAGTCCTAAGGCTAAGGGCTACAACCAGCTAGCCTCAGATTAAAGGATAGTCTGGAACTTTTGTTTTTTCTTAAATACAGATTTTAAAAGGTTTATTGATTTTCATAGGAAAGGAAGGTCTGCAGAAAGGAGAGACAGAAAGGTCCTTTATCTGCTGGTTCACGCCCCAAATGGCCACAATGGCCAGAGCTGAGCCTACTTGAAGCAAAGAACCAGGAACCTCTTTCAGGTCTCCCACACATGTGCAAGGCCTGAGGCCTTGGTCATACTCCACTGCTTTCCCAGGCTACAAGCAAGGAGCTGGATTGGAAGTGGGGCATCAGAGACACAAACCAACACCCATGTGGGATCTTGGCATTCATAGGGGGTGAATTACACAATTGAACCATTTGTTTGAAAGTCAGAGTTACAGAGAGAGATGTCTTCCATCCACTTGTTCACGCTCCAGATAGTTGTAATGATCAAGGCCAGGCCACTTTAGCTATCCTCTGCTGCTTTTTCCAGTTGCATTCACATGGAGCTACCTTAGCAGTGGAGTAGCCAGGACTTAAACCGGGTCCATATCAGGTGCGGTGCCAAAGATGAAAGCTTTACCCACTACACCATAGCACTGACTCCTAGATCCTTCTTAATATAGTTGAAAAAGTGGTATTAAAAGGATTGAATTTATGCCCATGTAAATTTTGACAGAATGAAACTATTTATAAAGAAACATGTAAGAATCACTCAGTAATATAATTCAAGGCTAACATTTAATAAACATCATTAAGATGCGAAAAACATTCAAATGTGATCCATATACTCGTGAAAAATCCTTGAATACAAACAGTCCTAGAAATTATAGTAATGATGGAATTAATAGACATCTATTATAAATATGTATATAAGTTTAGACTAGGAATTAAGATAGAAACAAGGAAAGGGAGAATTTTTTTTTTCTTGTAGGTATCTCCCTTAGAATGAATTCTAAGTGCAGGAAACAAGTATAAAGAAACTCCTTTTCACATTCTTCCTTTGATGACTTTTTTTTTTAAAGATTTATTTTTATTGGAAAGGCGGATATACAGAGAGGAGAGACAGAGAGGAAGATCTTCCGTCCGATGATTCACTCCCCAAATGAAGCCAGGAGCCTCTTCCGGGTCTCCCACGCGGGTGCAGAGTCCCAAAGCTTTGGGCCGTCCTCGACTGCTTTCCCGGGCCACAGGCAGGGAGCTGGAAGGGAAGCGGGGCTGCCGGGATAGAACTGGCGCCCATATGGGATCCTGGGCGTGCGAGGCGAGGACCTTAACCACTTGCGCCATCGCGCTGGGCCCCCTTTGATGACTTTTTGTGCCTTACCTGTCCTCTTTGGAACACTGGTGAGTTTGCTGAGGTTCATCATGCCATAGCAATTTGAAAGCAAGGGATCAGAGAATTCTGGATGGACAATTTGGCATAATGAGCGAGTGGGAGAACTTTATGGTCTTTCATGATATGAGAGGTGTATGACAAGGCAGAGAACATTCTCCTGAGTTCACAAGAAAGAAAGAGTACAGAGTACAGGTAAAGAAGACTTAACAGATTTGTAGGAGGCGTAATGGCTCAGCCTCATTGACGAAGCCTAATGAAGATGGAATGTCAGAAGAGAATGCTGCCATATTTCAGTAGATCACCAACACAAAGGGGAAGCAATATCTCCAAGGACACCAGGTGGCAAGAACAGGACCAATTTAGATCCAAAATGAACAGTTCTTCTACATGAATGTCTTGGTGGAATTTATTTAAATCCCCAAGGTCAGTAACAATAAGAGTAGATAAGAGGGTGAGAGAAACTAATCTTAAAAAGAGTATTGCATTTTCATTTTGCTCTCAGTTTGTGTTTTGTTAGACAGTCCAAAATAAAATGATTTCTTGCTCCCCAATTGCCCTTCTATGCAGGTAGCATGAGATTTGTTAGTGGATAATTTTAGAGATGTTCTTGATTCTGTACAGGAATAAACAGAGCCAGACTGCAAACCTCTGAGAAGCTAATGTGCTTTGTGGAGGTAAGCAATTTAAAAGCTAACATGTAGGTATATTATTGACAGGAAAAATAAAAAGTGCAGTGGAAAGCTAAAAATAAACAGTCTTCTGTATAGTTTGAGAGAAGAGATGATGATTAAGTACTTGCACAGTTCATTTTGTCTCATCAGCAAGTACACAGCTGCACAAAAACTCTTCATCTTATCCTATCAGTATGATTTGATGAAACTGAATTATGTGTCTACCTGGTTAAACCCTTCCTTCCCTAAACAGTAACAAGATTTAAGGGAACTGTGAGTAGAATTTAGGATAGAGCCCAATATTTTCTTGCCATTCATTTGATAGAAAACTCATCATGGGTTACAAGTCCACATGGTATTACTGGTCAAAATTTGCAATTATAATCACTCCTGTTACCACATCATATTGTAATTTTTTTCTGGGACATGTCAGTAGATTTTCATTTCTTCAGTGCTGACTAGTTAGATTATTTGAACTTTGCTGGTTCTTAGTTCCTAAAATAACTTGAACATTTCTAGTTTTACATGTATCTGTCACTGTGATTCTTTATGTTTCAAAACCATTTATCTTGGGTAATGGTGTTACTTGTGTTTCAAAGTGAAATATTTCAAAGTGTCATTTTATGATTAACATCATATTGGCTCATTAATTCATCCTCCTTTGCCAATAATATCTGAAAAAAAGTTTAACAAATAGATAAAACAGAAGTGATTTCTCTTTTAGGAGTTAGCAGCCTAAAAAGAATGCTAATATTGTAGGAAGCATTTACAAATGCTAGAAAGTTAATAACTATTGCATAATTGGAAGTTTTATATATGGACATGAGTATATTTTTATATCCATATATGTATATGTACATATAGTAGCTTATTTGGTTTAAAATGTGGAAATTATTCCTAACCATAATGATAATTGAGAAAGAAGAGGGAATTTGCTTACTAAATAGATCCTAGTGGTCATTTGTTGTCTTTTGGATGCCTAACATCCATTTCTCCAATTTTGGTAATAGTACTCTTAGCTTCTCTCAAGGGATCATCCTCCACCCAGTCTCTGACATTTCATTTTGGGTGGCCTCCAGCATTGAATGTTCAGATGGATATGTAACTTAGTGTAGGCTAATAATTAGTTTTAATCTTTGTGATTGAATCAACTAGTTTAGGAATGGACAGGTGACTTCATTTAGGCTAGTGAAGTTGTTGCCAAGAACCAAGATTAAACTGATGACAAGTTATTTGCTATTTTTTTCTTTTTTTTCACATTTTATTATTATTGCTATCATTTTACGATACAGTTCCATATTCCCTTATCCCCTCCCCAATTCCCTCCCTCCCCAGTTCCTTTATATCATTACTAACATATAGTTCTTCATACTCAGTCATATGTTCATCATTGCGGGCATGGACAATGGCAGAGAGTCCAGAATCCTGTTGTCAAAATATAATATAAACAGTTTCACTGTAAGTCCATCTTTGTCTGGAAACAGAGATGCATACCGCACTGCATCCTCACATCTGGTTGTCAGTCTCCATTACATAACTACTGTACATTCCCTTAAATGAAAAGTCAGGATACAAAATCAACAATAGAAAGAAAAATAGAAATTTATAATGCCATGAAGTTAAATGACATGTTACTAGATATGACAGTCTCCATTACACAACTACTATACCTTCCCTTAAATGAAGAGCCACAAAACAAAATCAACTTCTGGGAGAAAAAAGAAATTAACACCACCAAGAAGTTAAACAACATGCTATTAAATGTATAACGTTTAGCTGAAAAAGTGAAAATAAAGAATCTTCTTGAAGAAAATGATGCCACTGTATGGTCTATGAGTCATTGAATGATTTAATCAGAAGAAAGTGTTTTGAAGAGATGAAACAAACAAAAAACAACAAAACCCATGTGATAAAGTTTCTGCTGATCTTTGTTGGAGTGTGTCTCCTCCCGACAATAAACAGATGGGTTTTGTTTTTTAATCCAGTCTACTAATCTATGATGTTTGATTGAGCTTAAGCAAGTTACATTTAGAGTTAAATATACATAGGTGGTACTTTGGTCCTGTAATTTTAGGAATGGGTTGTTCATTGGTTTAGTCTTCTGTTGTCATTTTACTGGGATGTTCTTTCCATTTGCCTTTGGTTTTGGTAGGTGCTATTCCTCTTCTCTGTCAAGAGAACATCTTGAAGTATCATTTGTAGAGCAGGTTTGGAAGAGGCAAATTCTTTTAGCCTTTCTTTACTTTGGAAGAATTTTGTTTCATTTTCAAAGACGAAAGAAAGCTTTGCAGGGTATGTTATCCTAGGCTGACAATTTTTTCTTTTAGAATCTGGAATATATCACTCCATTCTCTTCTTGCCTGTAGAGTTTCCTGTAAGAGATCTCCTGTGAGCTTAATTGGCCTTCCTTTATATGTCAATTGATGTTTTTCACGTGCACATTTAAGGATCTTTTCCTTATGTTCAATTGAAGAGAGGTTGATGATCATGTGTCTTGGTGAAGATCGCTTTTGATCAAGCCTCTTGGGAGTTCTGTGTCCCTCCTGGATCTTGTTTCCCAATTCTTTCTCCAGATTAGGGAAATTTTCCTTGATTATTTCATTAAGTACATTTGCAAACTCAGCTTCTCTTTCTGCACCTTCCGGGACTCCCATAACTCTTATATTTGGCCTCTTAATAGTGTCTTTCAATTCTTGAATACTTTTTTTGGCCTGATCCAGCTCTGCTTCCAGCTTTTTGTTTGTTTCCCTTGGTGACAGGAGATATCTGCCAATTCTGAGATTCTTTCTTCTGCTTGCTTCATTTTATTTTGGAGACTCTCCACTGTACTTGTAATTTGCTCTACTGTGTTCTTAATTTCTGATATTCCAGTCTTGATTTGCTTTACTGCTTCCTTAAATTCTTTGAATTCTTGCATTAACTTCTCATTTTTGACCAGAATCTTTAAAATGAGTCTTATGGATTCTGTGTTCCCCCATTTTCTCAATGTCTTCCTCAGTTAACTCTGAGGTTGGCATAGGGTTTTGCTCCCTTGCAGGGGAGTTTTCAGTAATATTCATTGTGCCTTTGTCTCTTCTTTTGCTCTTGATCATTGTACTTCTGGTTAGCAGAGTCTTCTTCTTGGGGCAGGTTTCTAAGCTGTGTGACCCACAGGTCTACAATGCGATTTTACTTATTGCAGTTGGTACACAACTTTTTGCTTGCAGCCACTTGTGCCACAACCTCCAGAGAGTTCCAGGTCTGGATTCTTATGTCAGATATCCACCGTGGTCTCCACAGCCCCAGCTCTTGGCTCACCACTCTCCACCTCCTGTGATACCGTGCTGAGGCTGCACTGTTGTTTCTGCAACCTTTCTCCCTCTTCTGGTAGAGTGGGTTCCAGGATTAAAGAGACACCAGGTGTCCTATCTAGTTAGGTTGTTGGTGGCGCTGATCTTGTCGGAACTTGTTGGATGTTAGGTCTGGGTGCCACACGGACCTGTTTTGACTGGTATGATGCTACAGTCGGTATTATTTTCCTGCGGGACCTCAGCGAGTTCTCGTGAACTTAGCACATGCGCAGTTCACTGTTGTCCCCTGCAGTCCCAAAGCTATTGCCACACTGCGCAAAATGGCGCCCGACGTGCTACCACCACAGTTCTTGATCTGCTGGTTGTCAGATCCGAGGGCTACCCAGACCTGCCCCAGATGGAACCCGTAGAATGCCACGTTGTTGCAGTTCACCAAGTCAGAAATGAGCTCACTTCCAGCTCAGAGCATGCTCAGTCCTTTCCCTGGAAGATTTTGAATGAAGGCCCCATGGGAAAGAACAATGCTGAGAGAAGCAATGATACTGAGTCCCCGTGACATGCTTTGAGATGGTGGATTGAGCTGGCCATGAATGTGGAACTGCTCCTAAACTCCCCAAATACATAAATCAGTAAATACTCTTGTTTGCTTATAGAAACGTTAGAGTTTTACTTACCTACAGCAAACATGCCCAGTGGTGGATGTTTCCCATTTGCCTTCCAGAGTCACTCTGTATTCTCCCTCCCCTACACTGTACCCCAAGGGATTGACCTGCAAGGAACTCAATTTCCTTGTGGTGTCTGATTGTGTTTAGCCAATAGAAGTAACCCTAGAGAGCGAAATCATTGTTATCTATAGGTTTTCTGTACCTGAGCACAACAGCTTGGCTGCTCCTTCTTGAAGGTACAGATGCTGTTGATTAGTTTTGTTTTTCTTTTTTTCTTTTTCTCCAGGTTTGAACAACCATTGTCTCCCTTCACACGATCAGATCCAGGGAAGCAGCATCTTTGTACCATTGCTAGCACAAGATATAATTTTATCTCTAGTTGATTTTCCTTTACCCTTCCCATATTCTTGTCAATAGTATCCATTGATTTAATTTCAATTATCCAGTTTGAGGGAGCCATCTGTTTCTTTGATGATCCAAGGTAATACATTACTCCATTTGTGTTGATCTGCAAAATAAATAAGTTTTGAAACATATAACCAACTTTATCATACACATAATTTATTCCCTGATAATGAATACTCAGCTGCATATTGAGATTCCAGATGTGGCTTTGGGCCATATTCTATTGCTTTCCCAGGCCACAAGCAGGGAGCTGGATTGGCAGTGGAGTAGCTGGGACATGAACTGGGACCCATATGGGATCTCGGCATGTGCAAAGTGAGGATTTAGCCACTAGGCCATTGTGCTGGGCCCAAGATAAATTTCAGTATTTTCCTGTATTAGCTCTGAATGAGCATTTTTAGAGACACAACATTTAAGATTAACCACACTGAACGTAAGTAATGGATTAATAGCAATGGGAATTTAATACTAGCTTGAGGGAAGGAGTACATTCAATAGTTCAACATGAATCAAAAATATTACTTATACTTTAAGTTGAGAATAATAAATCAATGAAGGCACTTCACCTGGATATTACTGGCTCTTCACTTACACCAGCACACTTTTATATTGGATAATAGATCAAATTAATGGCAAAGATGAAATTGCCTCATTTATCCACATACTTGTTTATTTGAGTGATGGCAAGCATGGAGAGTTGGGAAAAGCCATTGGGTTGGTGTCCTATTAGTGGATCCTCTTCCCAAATGCCTGTGGTGACTAGGCCAGGCCATTAAAAGCTGGAGCTGAGAATTCAGTCAAGGTCCTTCAGGTGGTAGGGACTCAACCTTTAATTAATCACAATTGCTTACTAGGGGTATGTGAGGAAGCTGGAGTCAGCAACAGAGCTACAACTGGAACTCAGACAACCTTTCCATTACAAAATGAGGGCATTCCAAATGGTGTCTTAACCGAATGACCACCTTTGCCAGGTTTTTCTGGACCCAGAAATCTACGTATTGTGACAGGTTATTTAAAATAGCCTATATTCTAAGGGAAGAAAAAGTGCTAAGGCATAATGTTGCTAGATGTGTACTATCTTATGTGCAAATGTACTTTATCTTAATCTCATTCAACAGCAGAAGTTTAAAAACTAAGTACCAGTCTTTGAAGAAATTCCATAGATAAAATATTTAGTAGTGAATACTACGAAAGAACTTTATAGCAAGATTCAGTGCTTCAGTTTACAAAAGTGAAAATTTAGAAGCAGTTAAACTATTTTTCACTTGCCAAGACAAAGAAAATACTTAACCTTGGCAAATATTCCTATGGCAGGATGTTTTCCTTTGCTTGGGTATAAAGCAATAAAAACTTATATGATGCTTTCTCACCATATTGAACTCTACTAAGTAGCACTTTTGTTGATTACAAAGTACAGTAAGGTATGGTTTTGCTCTTAGGGAATGGGTGATCTAATTTAAGGAAGTGAATTGTTAGCACCAGGCTGCACCAGAAGCTGTGACATTATAGAGGGCAGGGTTACCAGATGACTGGAGAATGAAGAAGGAGGCAGTGTGTGCAGAATGCAGGTCATCTACATTCTCGGCTTTAGTTATGACTGTATCACATGCTAGTTATTTGATATTGGCTAATATCCTGAGCAAGATTCTTTTTAAAATTTTTCATTGGAAAGTCAAATATACAGAGAAGAGGAGAGACAGGAAGATCTTCCATCTAATGATTCTCTCCCAAAGTGGCTGCCACGGCCAGAGCTGAGCTGATCCAAAGCCAGGAGCCAGGGGCTTCTTCTGGCTCTCTCAGATAGGTGCAAGATCCCAAGACCTTTGGCTGTCCTCGACTGCTTTTCGCAGGCCACAGGAAGGGGCTGGATGGGAAGTGGGACTGCCAGGACACGAACTGGTGCCCGCCCACATGGGATCTCAGCACATACAAGGTGAGAATTTTAGCCACTAGGCTACCATGCTGGGCACCTGAGCAAGATTCTTAAAGAGAGTTACCTGACTATGTCACAGAATTACTAAGGGGCTACTTATGGAGAGAATCGTTAGGTGGAAGATCTTCTCTGTCTCTCCTCTTTTCTGTATATCCAACTGCTCAACCTCACAATTTTTTTTCTCAAATTTTCTTCTATATATTTTATAGGATTACTTCATCAGTCTTCTTAGTTTTTTAGTTCTGTGATGTTTCTCAAAGTAACTGCTGATATAAGAAAAGGTTCCTTAAGCCTACGTGTCCAAACCTAAGTTTAATGATCAGGTTCATTATGTAGACCGTATTCAAGATGATGTGATTTGTAGTTTTTATACTGTAAGTTCAGTGCATCTGAGCTAAGAAATTTGGAAAAACTAGTCTTTGTGCATCTTTGTTGTGATTATATATGTATGGATGTGTATATATACTTATACATACACATATATGCTTATATGTACATGTAAGATTTATGTTTATTTGAAAGACAGATTTTGCAGAGGCAGAAGGAAAGATGGAGAATATCTTGCCATTCACTGGTTGACTCCCTGAGATGGTTGAAATGATCAGAATGGAATCAGTCTGAAGCCAAGGCTGGGAGCATTTTCTGGGTGTCACATGTGGGTTCAGGGGCTCAAGGACTTAGGTCATCCTCTGCTGCCTTCATAGGCTGTAAGTATTCAACCAGATTGGAAATGGAGCAGCCAAGACATGAATTAATGCCCTTATGGGATGCCTGTGTCACAGAATGTGGGGTTAGGCTGCTATGCTACTGCACCAACCCCAACTGGAACATATCTTAAACATAAAATGTTGATGAAGAAATATGAAACTTTTCTCAATAAAGTTGAAGTTATTGGAAACATGATGTAATTTTCAACATTCCATATTTTCAAATTGTTTTGTACATTATAAAATGAAGCAAATAATTAAGTGTAGGTTAATATGATTAGGAGCCAAATTTTCAAGGTGAGTACAGAGCAAAAATTATTACCTCAAAGAAATTAATTAAAAAACTTATGTTAATTGAATTAGGAATATCAGTAAGAAGAACCCATACCCTTTTAAAAATAGACTTTAGTTTTTGGAGCAGTTTTAGATTTATAGAAAAATTGAGCAGAAAGTACCAAGTTCCCATATGCTTCCTCCTCCTACTTCCTTAGGATTAACATCTTGCATTAGTGTGGTAAATTGGTTGTACTTGTTGAACTGATACTTACACATTATTTTAAATTACAGTCCATACCTTACATTAAGGTTTAGTCTGTGAACTGTAAAATTTTATGGGTTCTTAGATATCCACAATTTAATGTATTCACAATTATGGTGTGATGCAAAGTCTCTTATAACATACCTGGTCATTTCTCCCTTCGTGTTTCAAACCTAGCAACTGCTGATCTTTCTATTGTTTTGAGATTTTTAACTGTTCCCGAGTGTCATATCATTGGAATCACATAGTAGGTAGTCTTTTTATACTGGTTTCTTTGCCTTAATGTCTATTTAAATTTCCTCCAAGTCCTTTTGTGTTTTGAAAGGTCATTTATAAAAAACCACTGAGTATTGTCCTGTTTGTGTAGCAAAATGTGTTCATTCATTCACTATCTGAAGTACAACTTGATTGCTTCAACAACCCTAGATTGAGCAGTAGGTGCTCAGAAAGATGCAGAGTGCTGTAAGGAAGTATGAATCTTACATTCAGAGAAGCCTTCAGAGAGGCGATGACCCAGGCTGAGTCAATGGCTGGGGGTGGACCAGGAGCCTGGAACTCCATCTCCTTTTCTTGCAGTGGCAGTGATACAAGCAATTGAGCCATCTTTCCCTGCCTTTCTTTGCTTTCCTGCAAGCATTAGCTGAGAACTAGATTGGTAGTGGAGAAGTTAGCACTTGAGGTGGTATATAGGATGCTTATGTTACATCTTGAGGATTAACCAGACACACCACAACACAAGCCCCTGATTTCTATATTTTTAATGTTAGAGACTCATCTTTTTACCATTTCCACTTTTTGTGACTTACTGAGATTTTCCTTGGGACAGAGATATTGTATTAATAAATTTTTATGTACAGTTGAGAGGAAAATCTTTTCTATTTGTGGGATGTAAACTCTGATATTTATTCTCTTTTATATTTTCTTTTTAATTTTGAATTTTATGGTACAATTTCATAGGCTCTGGGATTTCTCTACCCCTTCCCCAAATTCCCACTCCCAACTGATTTTCCTCCTATTATTACAATAGTATAGTTGTTCATAAGCAGTCGTAAGTTCATCAGTCTGTTATTTAAGTGTGTCCTGACATTGCTGGTACAGACCATGTCAGACAGTCCAGCATGCCATTGTCTAGATATATCCAACAGTTTCATTGGGAGTCTATTTTTGATTTGGAAGTCGGGATGCCTATTACATTGTATCTTCATGTCTTGATAGGATAGTCTATTACACCATCACTATACATTCCCTTAAATGAGAAGGCATGAAACAAAGTCAACAACAGGTATAAAATTAAAACAAAAAATTTACAACACCATGGAGTTGATAAACATGCCACTGAATAAACAGTATATGGTGAAGACATAAAAAGAAAACACTCAGTCTCTTGAATAAAGTGATGCCACTATGAGATCCATGAGCCAGCAATGAATTCGACAAGAAAAAAGAAACTGCATGGAAGAAATGAAAATAAAAACAAAAACATCAAAACACCAGCAATAATTCAAAACACATAGGATGCAGCAAAAACCAATATGGAAAGGGTTATTGATCTTACAGTTTGCATGAAGACTGCCTTATGCAGAGAGAAGATATGGTATTTGTCATTTTGGGTTTGACTTATTTCACTGAGCATAATGGTCTCTATTTGGGACCATCTGCTTGCAAATGGTATAATTTCATTGTTTTTAATGACTGAGTAGTATTCCACAGAGTAGATGTACCACAGTTTCTTTAACCACTTCTGTTTGGATGGGAATCTGGGTTGTTTCCATGTCTTTGCTATTGTAGATTGTGCTGCTGTAAATATAAGATTACAGATCCCCTTTTGATGTGCATTTTTCGTTTCTTTTGCATATATTTCTAGGAGTGGGATAGCTGGATCATGTGGCAGGTTTATCTGCAATTCTCTAAGGACTCTCCATACTGAATTCCATAGTGATTTTACTAGGTTACACTCCTACCAGCAATGAAGGGGTGCCTTTCTCCCCATATCCATGCCAGCAGTTGTTAGTAGAGTTCTAAATGTAGGCCAATGTCACTGGAGTTAGGTGGAACCTTGTTGTATCTCCCTGATTGCTAGGGAGCCTGAGCATCTTTTCATATGTCTGTTAGTTCTTTGCATTTATTGTTTTGAAAAATGTTTGTTCATTTCCTTTGCCCATTTCTTCACAGGTTTTTTTTTTTTTTTTGCTGTCCCTGGACTTTTGAAACTCTTTGTAAATCCTGGATATTAGTCACACTTGTGAAGTGTGCAAAGATTTTCTTCCATTCTGTTGGTCGCTGCTTCACTTTGTTAATTGTTCCCTTTGCTGTACATCAGCTTTTTAGTTTCATGTATTCCCTTTTGTTTATTTTGTTTTTTGACTGCTTATGCTTTTGGCATCTTTTCTAGGAAGTATTTTACTATTTCTATATCTTGGAGAGTGCTTCCTAGGTTTTCCTTTAATAGTTTGATGGTTTTTAGATGTAGATTTAGTCCTTGATCCATTTAGAGCTAATTTTTGTATAATATGACAGGCATGGGTCTTGCTTCTTAATTTTGCAAGCTGCTATCCAATTGTCCCAACAGCATTTGTTGAAGAGACCATCTGCAAATAGAGATGGTTTCAATTCACTTCCAATTTGGATTTCTTTAATTCTTTCTTTTTGCCTAATTGCTCTGGCAAGGACTTCCAATACTATATTGAAGAGTAGTGGTAAGAGTGGACATCCCTGTCTAGTTCTAGATTTTGGTGGAAAAGCTTCCAATCTTCTCCCATTTAGTGTGAGGCTGGCACTGGGTTTTTCGGATATGGCTTTGATTGTGTTATAGAATTTTTCTTCTATGCCTGTCTTGCTTAAGGTTTTCAACATGAAGTGGTATTGGATTTATCAAATGCCTTCTCTGCATCTATTGAGATGATCATATGGTTTTTATTTTTCAATTTGTTGATGTGGTATATCACATTTATTGAGTTGCAAATGTTAAAGCATGCCTTCATTCTTCTTGATTCAATTTTGGTGATTGTATGTGTTCAAAAAGCAATCCATCTCTTCTAGGTCTTCTGATTTGTTTGCATATAGTTAGTTGCTTTTTTCTTGTTTTAAAGATCTATTTATTTTTATTGGAAAATCAGATATACAGAGAGGAGGAGGAACAAAGAGGAAGATCTTCCATCCGATGGTTCACTCTCCAAGTGGCCACAATGGCTGGAGCTGAGCCAATACAAAGCCAGGAACCAGGAACTTTTCCTGGTATCCCACATGGGTTCAGGGTCCCAAAGCTTTGGGCCGTCCTCGAATTCTTTCCCAGGCCACAAGCAGGGAGCTGGATGGGAAGTGGGGATGCCGGGATTAGAACCGGTGCCCATATGGGATCCTGGTGCATTTAAGGAGAGGATGCTATAGTGCAGGGCCCTAGTTAGTTGCTTTTAATAGTTCCTAGTGATTCTCTTTAAAGCTGAGATATCTATTGTTATATTTCCATTTTCGTCTCTGATGCTGTTGATGTTTATTTTCTCCCTCCTTTTTTGATTAATTGGGCTATTGGGAACATATTTTGTTGATTTTCTCTAAGAACCAACTCTGCTTTGTTAATCTTATGTATTGTTCTTTTCTTCTCTATTTGGCTTATTTCTTTCTTATTTTCATTCTTTCTTTTTTCTTACTAATCTTGGAATGCTTTGCTGCTGTTTTTCTAGCTCCTTCAATTAAAGGTTACCTTATTTACTTGGTGCTTTTCAAATTTCTTAACATAAGTGTTGATTGAGAGGAATTTTCTTCTTAATGCTGCCTTGATTATGTCCCGTAAGTTTTGATATGCTGTTTTGATGCCTTCATTTGTTTCAAGCAATTTTTAAGTTTCCCTTTTGATTTCTTCTCTAGCCCATTGCTCTGTTAGTTGTATGTAATCCTGATAATTTTGAGTTCTTGTTCTCTACTTTCACTCCATGTTGGTCTGAGAAGATGCATCATAAAATTTTAATTTATTTAAAATTTGCCTCGGCTTGTTTGTTTTGTGGGCCTATAACATGGGCAATTCTGGATAAGGTTCCATGTACAGAAGAAAACAAAGTGTATTCTCTGTCTGTAGGATGAATGGTTTGGTAGAAGTCAACTAAGTCCATTTGCTTTCGTTTCTGGGCAAGTTCTGTTGTTTCTTTGCTGATTTTCTGTCTTGTTGATCTGTCCGTTGATGTTAAAATGGTATTAAAGTCCCGAATTATTATTGTGTTGGAGTCTGTTTCTCCCTTTATATCCATTGATATTTGTTTCATGTAGATAGAAGCCTTGGCATTTGGTGCATATATATTTATTATGGTGATCTCTTCTTGCTGAATGGATCCTTTGATCATTATGTGGTTTCCTTCTTCATCTCTCTCTTTTTGAAAAGATTTATTTTATTATTATTATTTTTTTGGACTGTCAGATATACAGAGAGGAGGAGAGACAGAAGAGAAGATCTTCCATCTGATGGTTTACTCCCCAAGTGACTCTAATGGCTGGAGCTGAGCCTATACAAAGTTAGGAGGTCAGAGCCCCTTATGGGTCTCCCATATGGGTGCAGGGTCTCAAGGCTTTTGGCCTTCCTCAACTGTTTACCCTTTCTACAAGCAGGGAGCTTGCTAGGAAGCAGGGATTATAACTGGCCAGGGTTAGAACTGGTACCCATATAGGTTCCTGGCACTTGTGAGGCAAGGGCTTTATCGCTAGGCTAGCATGACAGGCTCCTTCTTCATCTTTGGTTGTGTTTCACATGAAAGTCTGTATTATCTGATGTATGAATGCCCACACCTGCTCATTTTCCCTTACCATTAGGTTGGAATATCGTTTTCCATCCTTTCACTTTCAGTTTCTTCTGATTTTGTTGGTAAGATGTGTCTCCTAGAAGCAACCAAGATGGGTTTTGTTTTTTGACCTAGTGCTTTAATCTGTGGCATTTGATTAACGAGTTTAAGCCATTCAGTGTTAATATGGATAGGTGGGTGTTTGGTCCTGTCATTTTAGCAATGGGTTGTTCTTTGATTAGTCTTCTGTTAGCCTCTTACTGGGTTGCTCCCCACATTTGCCTTTGATTTTGATAATTGCTTTTTCTTTTCTCTTTCAAGAGAACAGCTTTGAGTATCATTTGTAGGGCAGGTTTAAAGGAGGTGAATTCTTGCAGTTTTTCTTTACTGTGGAAGAATTCCATTTCAGTTCCAATGACAAAGGAGAGCTTTGCTGGATACATAATTTTGGGATGAAATTTTTTTCTCTTTTAGAATCTGGAATATGTCTCTGCATTCTCTTCTGGATTGTAGTGTTTTCTTTGAGAGGTCAGCTGTGAATTTGATTGGGGTTCCCCTAATAGCCATTTGATTTTTTTCAAGTTCACATTAAAAGTAAAGATATTTTCCTTATGTTCAACTGAAGAGAGCTTGATTATCATGTGTTATGCAGTTTACTTTGATCAACTGTTGGGAGTTCTGTGTCTCTCCTGGATATTGATTTCCAATTCTTTCTCAAAATTAGGGAAATTTTTGCTTATTATCTATTGAATACACCTTTAACTCTCTACTTCTCTTTCTGTACCTTCTGTGACTGTGATAACTCTTACATTGGGGCTGTTAATCGTGTCTTTCAGTTGTTGCATACTTTATTTTTTAGCTTCACCCAGTTTTGCTTCCAACTTTTTAGTTGTTTCCCACGGTAACAGGAAATATCTTCCAATTCTGAGATTTTTTCTTCTGCTTCATTCATTTTATTATTGAGACTTTGTACTGTATCTTTAATTTGCTCCATTGTGTTTTTAATTTCTAATGTATCAGCTTTGATTTGATTCATTGCTGCTATTTCCTGTGTGACATTCCTTGAACATTTATATGTGATTTTCAGTGTTGTTCAGAATCTTTTTAACAAGTATTCTGAATTCTGCATCCCCAAATTTCTTGATATCTTTTTCACTTGACATCTCCCACTCTTAGGGTGTCTGGTCCCATGAAAATGGCACCTGATTGTTACAGATTTAGTGCAGGTGCAGTTTACTGCTGCTCCTCTCATCCCCTTAGCTCTTGCCCCTCTGCCTAAGATGGCACCTGACAGAGCAATGATGAGGACCTGAGGCTGCTGGCTGTCAGACCCTGGGACCACATAGACCCTGCAAGATGCGAAGCTGGTGTTGCTTCCCCTGTGGGATCAGCCATTAACTGCCTCTTGGAGTCTGCTGCTCCTTGTTGGGTCCAACAGATCAGCAATACAGCCAGTTCTTAGCCTGTATTCACCTCCCGAAGTCCCAGTGAACTTTTGCTCCCACCTGGCTGCTGTCAGTGCTGTGGCTACTACTGGATCTCTGGCTGCCACTGGAGCAAGGATTGTCAGAGTCCAGATCACTGTTCACCAGCTGCTGGTGGATTTTCTGGTTTTCTGGTCACTGCAACACTGCTCTGCCATTACCGCTGCTTGCTTGTGTCCAGAGGTCTCCAGCTACACCCCTGTCAATTACCTGACCTCTATCTTTTCTGGAAACTGCTCCTTGTGCTTCACCCTAATGATTCTCGGTGTTCCCAAACCTGTCTGCACTCTATACCACCACCTTGCCTCTGATATTTATTTTTAAAAAGATTTATTTTATCTTTGTTGGAAAGTCAGATACAAAGAGAGGAGGAGAGACAGAGAAGAAGATCTTCCATCTGATGATTCACTCCCTAAGCAGCTGCAATGGCCAGAGCTGAATCAATACGAAGCCAGGAGCCAGGAGCCTCTTCTGGGTTTCCCATAAGGGTGCAGGGTCCCAAGGCTTTGAGGTGTCTTTGATTACTTTCCCAGGCTGCAAGCCAGGAGCTGGATGTGAAGTGATGCTACTGGGATTAGAACTGGCAGCAATATAGTATCCTAGTCCTTCAAGGTGAAGACTTTAGCCACTAGGCTACCATGCATGGCCCTGATGTTTGTTTTTACAGTTTGTTCTCTATATGTTATGTTTTTTAAAGATTTATTTTACTTGAAAGGCAGAGTTATAAATATAAAGAGATAAAGGCCTTTCATTTGCTGATTCAGTACCCAAAATGGAGGCAATGGCTGGAGCTGAGCTGACCCAAAGTCAACAGACAGGCTCTTCTTCTGGGTTTCCCATGTGGTTTCAGGGTTGCAAGAACTTGAAACATCCTTCATTGCTTTCCCAGGCTATAAACAGGGAGTAGGAACAGAGGTGGAACAACTGAGATACAAATCAGTGCTCATATGGGATGCTAGCAGCTCAGACAGAGTTCTAGCCTACTCTGCCACAGTGCCAGATCTTGTTATGCTATTTAGGGCCTGTATATCCTTGTGTTTTGAACTGACAGTTGTGCATTAGAATCATGTATTATGTATTTTTAGTTATTTTTCCTTGCATTTCTTATAGTTTTTGCTATAAAATGATAGCTATATTTGGTACTTACAAGTTCAAAATTATTGTGTTTCTATAGTGATTCATTTTTTAGGATAATATTATTGTTTTCATTGTTAAGGTATTGCATCTGGCTTGTAAGCTCTTAAGGTCACAACCCCTTTCTTTTTTTTTTTGGAAGGTTTGACCCACTGCTTTATTTTTCTAAAATGTTTTTTAAAATTTACTTATTTTTATTTGAAAGGCAGAGAGATTCTTCAAATGCCATTTCATACTGCAAATAGCCACAATGGCCAGAGCTGAGTTGATCCAAAGCTAGGAGTTTGTAGCCTCCCCTGGAACTCCCATGTGTGTACAGGGGACCAGGGACATGGAATAGGAAGTACCAAGGCTTGGGGAGGCGAATGAGGATATGATGATTTCCTGGATAACTGATTCATGGTGATTCATTCATGACTATCACTCTATCTTATAAATTAGAATAGTTATGAAAAAGTGAAGCTGTTCTGATGTAATAGAAATAGATGTCATCTTCATTTGAGGGTGAAGAGTTAAGTGTGGATATAGGTAGACAAACAGAAGAAGGAAAGCATAGTGCAAGCATTAGTTTTAAAGATAAATGAGTCATATTGCTCAAACCACATTGACTGTGAAATGCATTACAGTTATACTGTTTTGAAATCCTTATTGTAGAGTACCCATCAAGACTGTAAAAATAGCTGTGTGGTTCATACTTATGGAAGGCAGGCATCCCAAGCATAACTCTTCAGTTCTCCAAATGCCTATCCCATTCACAATACTTTAGTATTTAGTGACTTTGATTTTTACATTATCTTTCTCCAATTTTTTGAAATAATAGTTAAAAAAAAAGAAAAGATTATCTGGGCCCGGTGTGATGGTCTAGCAGCTAAAGTCCTCTCCTTGAACGCGCCGGGATTCCATATGGGCACTGGTTCTAATCCTGGCAGCTCTGCTTCCCATCCAGCTCCCTGCGTGGGGCTTGCGAAAGTCGTCGAGTATGGACCAAAGCCTTGGGATCCTGCACCCACCTGGGAGACTTGGAGGAAGGTCCTGGCTCCTGGCTTTGTATTGGCTCAGCTCTGGCTGATGAGTCACTTGGGGAGTGAGTCATCGGATGGAAGATCTTCCTCTTTGTCTCTCCTCCTCCCTGTATATTTGATTTCTGTCTCTTCACCTCTCTGTATATCTGTTTGCAACAAAAATTAAATAAATCTTTTAAAAAAGATTATCTATCTATCAATCAACCAAATATTGATCTATTCATAGGGCATATTTACAGAGAGAAGGGGAGTCAGAGATCATCCATCTGTTGATTCATTCCCCAGTGGTGGCACTGCAGTTCACTCTAGTTAGAGCTAAGCTGATCCTAAGCCAGGAGCCAGGAACCTCCTCTGGGTCTCCCACATAGGTTCAGGATCCCAAGACTTTGGGCCATGTTCCTCTCCTTTCCAAGGCCATCAGCAGGGAGCAGGATTGGAAGTGGAAGAGCCCGGACAAGAATCAGTACCTATGTGGGATGCTGACACTAGTAGGTAGAGGAATAGCTTATTGAGCCACCACACCAGATTGTTTTCTTTATTGCATCTTCCCGTAAAAGCCTTTGCTTTTTTGTAGTTTTGTCATAAAGTCTCTAACACCCTGGTGTTACCTTTCTTTTTGTAGGATCTGTGAGTTCAGTGCTAGAGTAAGGCAAAAATGTGTTCTTAGATTTCAGTGCTACCAGTCCATGTTTCTTTCCTCTGCTTAAGCTCCCATTATGCTGCAGTTTCATTACCTCTGCTTTTCTGAGGAATGACATTCTTTATACTTGTATTATTTGCGTGCTTTGTCATTCCCTGGTACTTAAATTTCAGTGTGCACAATTAATACTTAGAAAAACTAGTTCAAAAAGTAGGTTACAGATATTTGGTCCTACAAAACTGATCCTGTTTGGGCGCCTCTTTGTGCCCTGGTTGCTCCGCTTTTGATTTAGCTCCATGGCTATGACTGGGAAAACAATGGATGATGGCTCAGGTTTTAGATCCTTGTACCCATTGAGGAGACTTCTGGGAGGCTCCTGACTTCTGGCTTTGGAGCAATCCAGTTCCATCTGTTGCAGCCAGCTGGAGTGAACCTGAGATTGGAAAATGTCTGACTCTCCTTCTCTATATTAATCTGGCTTTCATATAAAAATAGATGAAAAGGGCCTGGCATGGTAGCCTAGTTGCTAAAGTCCTCACCTTGAACACACCAGGATCGCGTATGGGTGCAGATTCTAATCTTGACAACCCTGTTTCCGATCCAGCTCCTTGCTTCTGGCCTGGGAAAGCAGTTGAGGTTGGCCCAAAGCCTTGGGGCCCTGCACCTGTGTGGGAGACCAGAAAGAAGTTCCTGGCTTCATATCAGCTCAGCTCTAGTCATTGTGGCCACTTGGGGAGTGAATCATGGGATGGAAGATCTTCCTCTCTGTCTCTCCTCCTCTCTATGTATCTGCCTTTCCAATAAAAATAAAATAACCCTTTAAAAATTATAAATTAATGAAAAGGTGTGGGAAATATTTAGGGATAGAATAATATAAATCTACTTGGTATGCTGATTTTAAATTTAAAATGTTAAAATATGTTTTCTCTGTAAAGTTTATATGCTTATTTTAAATACTTCACCTAGAAAATAATCTTCATCTGTCTTTTTTTGTATGAGAAATAGGTGGAACAATGAAGCTATTTAGCCCAGTGAAGAAATTGCAGGATGGTTTTGTCATTTTTTTCATCACCTTTCAAGAAAAGAGAACCATAGAGATTGACCAATAAGCCTTCTACATTTTACCATACTAAAACACACAACATAAAATAGACTATTTTAAGCACTGTTTAGTTTACAAGTTGGTGGCATTAAGTATGATCACATGGTGTTACAAGTATCACCATCATCCATCTCTAGAAAGTTTTCATTTTCCTATGCTGAATGCCTAGATCCATACATAAGAACTCCTCGTTCCTCACTCCCATTCCTTGTAAGCGTCATTCTATTTTCAGTGTCTATGGATTTGGGAGGTGTGGGTACCTTATACAGAACGATTATTCTACCTAGCAAAATGATCCAAGTTTTGGTGTGTGTCCAAATTTCATTCTTTTTTAAGGCAGAACAGTTTTCCATTTGTTTGTAAAAAAATGTTTTGCTTATTCATTCACCTGTCAATGCACATTGGAGTTGAATACACCTTTTGGCTCTTAAGAATGATGCTGCTATTCACTTGGGTATGTGAATATTTGAGTGAGAAAATTCTTTTTCTGAGTATGAAAAAAATTTCAGAAATTTATTCCCATGCTCTTTTAGATGCATAAAATTTCTCCATGCTCAGCCACCCACTCATAAAGTAGGTTTAATGCTAGTTTTTGCTTGCAAAACACAACAGTCTCTGGGTGGCAGGTCTCCTGCATTATTATTTATTCATCTGTTCTGACACAAATAACATACTTGCTCAATAGAGGGTGAAGTCTGCAAGTGAAATACCATTCTAGAATTGGAGGGCAGCTTTGCCAGCCAGTGACTTGGAACCAATCCATATGCAGTAGCATTCATAATGCAGAGGTATATAAGAAAAAAAAATCAGAGATTCCATTAAACCTCTAGCAGAATTACTTGTAGCTCAGTTCTTCCTGCCCTTCTAAGAAAGGAAGATGTTTTATGAGTCGTGGAGAATGGAAAGGACAGGTAAGTATGGAAGAAGGAAGCCAATGATAACTAGAGCCTCTTTGGGCAGTTGGTTAGGAAGAGACATTGCTGCATATGACATTGTTATCTTAGGGTATCTGTTCGGCATTGGTTGCCCTGTCCCTCAGTCTAGGTTAATACACTCATGGTATCTGGTGACTATCTCCTGATAACGCTTCCTCCGCTAGTTTGAAAGGAAGGAAAATGCCCTCCCAGATCCTTTGCAACATATACCTTAATTATAGAGAAGTGAACCAGTTCAACAAAAGCCAACAATCAAGAGATGGGTGATATAATGAGTTGAGAGATAATGCTGTAATGTTGGGGGAGATGATACAGGTTGATGTGTTTGGAATCCAAATCTGGCAGAGGTGGAGGTAAGAATTGTCAGAATAAGTAATATTTGGATAGACAGAGAAGAGGAAAGGTTCCCTGAGGAATTTTGATTTATAAAAATTAAACCAAACATGAAAGGCGAAGTTGACTTTTAAAAAAATTTAGAGATGGATCTAATTAGTAGTAGGAGAAAAGAATATACCAGCATATTTTACCCCACCCTAAATGAAAGAAATCTCCTTGATACTATTTTCTTTTTAAAGATTTACTTATTTTTATTAGAAAAGCAATCAGATTTACAGAGAGAAGAAGAAATAGAGAAAGATCTTCTGTATGCGGGTTCACTCTCCAAATGGCCACAACAGCCAGGAGCTGGGAGCCTCTTCGGGTCTCCCAAATGAAGACAGGGTCTCAAGGACAAGACTATCCTCTACTGTTTTCCTAGGCCATTAGCAGGGAGCTGGGTGGGAAGTGGAGCAACCTGGACAAAAAGCTCCCCTTCCTTAAAAGGTTTTTGTTTGTTTGAGATAATTAGACACCACTGGAGGTTGACAATATTATCTAATTTCAAGGAATTATTACAGCATCAGGAACAATTTAGCTACTTCCTTTGTAGATCCTGTAAAATTTGCAGGTTAAGTTCTGAACACTTATCAGAGTAGTAGAATGGAACTTGGTAGAACTAGGCCATTAGATTCTTTGGTAACATCCTTGTAGAAGTTACAGAGGTTTCAAGAAAGGAGTTAGAACATAAAGGGTTGAGCACTGTTTGTATCCTATGAACTTACTGGTATTTTTAGGCTCCTGTCTTACCTCTGAATCAGCAGTTCTAGAAAGCAACTTGCAAAACATGCACAATAAATACAATAAATAGTTAAGAGCGATTAGAATCAGTAACCATTGAACAGTCAGTAAAGAGAGTTTGCACATTTCCCTGAAGTAATTAGCACTCTCTTTTCTTGTTTTATTTAAATTTTGTTTTTACCTGAATTACCTTAATGCTGCCCTTAGTGAAGGAGTTTAAAATAAAAGCTGCTGGAATAGGAGCTTTCTTAATTAAGTTGTAGAAATACTGTGAGGTTAATTAGACCTAGTCTGTATCTGAAATGTTGAATACAGAGCAGTGGTCCGGGAAACCTTTCTCCTGTCTCACAACATGCCTGAATCCCAAGACATGGACAGCCATACTGTCATCCAGTTTTTGCTTAGGATAGTACATAATGTCTATGAGGTGATTTTGGGGGGTAAAATGTAATTCTGTAGAGGCAAAATGTGTTTAGAAATGGGAGAAATTCCAGCATTGGAGCAGTTTTGGTTTCTTGTACCCAAATTGAAGTAGTACTTTAAAAAATACTATCATACTACTAATAGGTGGCCTTCAGGTGTATAAAAATAAATATATAGGGCCCGGCGTGGTGGCATAGTGGTTGGGGTCCTCGCCTTGCATGCCCCAGGATCCCATATGGGTGCGGGTTCTATCCCGGCAGCCCCGCTTCCCTTCTCCCTGCCTGTGGCCCGGGAAAGCAATCGAGGACAGTCCAAAGCTTTGGGACCCTGTACCCGCGTGGGAGACCCAAAAGAGGCTCCTGGCTTCAGATTGGCATAGCATTGGCCGTTGCGCTCACTTGGGGAGTGAATCATCGGACAGAGGATCTTCCTCTCTGTCTCTCCTCTCTGTATATCTGCCTTTCCAATAAAAAAATAAAAACAAATCTTTAAAAAAATACTAAATATATAGCTTTTCAAGTTTTATTTAATTTATTTTTTTTTACGTTTTGACAAGATTTATTTATTTTTATTGGAAAGTTATATATACAGCGAGGAGAGGCAGAGAGGATGATCTTCTGTCCACTGATTCATTCCCCATGGCTGCAATGGCTGGCTCCTGAGGCCTTGGACTGTCCTTGACTGCCTTCCCAGGACACAAGCAGGAGGGAGCTGGATGGTAAGTGGGTTCACTGGGAGGTGAACCAGCACCCATATGGGATCCTGGCACATGCAAGGGAAGGACATAAGCCAATATGATAAAATGACAGGCCCTGAAGTTATTTCTTTAGTCCTAAGTAATCAAACAAGACATAATTTTCAATCAAATAAAACAAGTGGAAATCTGTTGCAAACAGATGAGAAAACAAACAAATTTTTCCATAAATGCCTAAAAGTAAATATAAAAACCAAGAAATGTGAATAAGGAAGACAATATGATTCCCCAAGGAAAAACAGTGCTTCAATATAAAGATGATGATATCAATGAAATACCTGAAATGGAATTCAAAAGAATGATCATAAGATTACTCAAAGTTACCAATAAACAAATACATGATTTGAAGAAATCCATACATGACATGAATGAGAAATGAAAAATTTAATATGTTAAATAGAAGATACAGTGGAAAACCTTAGGAAAAGATGAGATGAGGCAGAAGGAAAGATATGTAAGTTAGAACACAAATCAGGACAAAGTCAATAGCATCAGTAGCAGCATTGTATGTAAATTGCCTAAGTTATCCAAATAAAGAATACAGACCGATAAAATGAATCAAAAATACAAAATCGTTCTATTTGTGTTTACAAAAAAACACAGTTCACCAATAAATATTCACACAGAATGAAAGTGAAAAGATGGAAAGGAGATTTCACGCTGACCAAAAGCAATAGCAAGCTGGAGTAGTCATCCTAACGTCAGATAACATAATATAGAAACTGTTAAAGAGGCAAAAATGTCATTATGCAATGATTAAAAGACTAATTTAACCCACCCATTCACTAGCTAGTGCGCCCAGCTATTTAAAACAGATTTAATAGATCTAAAAGATACATAGACTCCAATATAGTAATAGATCAACTAGACAAGAAATGAAGGAACAGCAGTCCTGTTCTACACTAATGACCAAATGGATCTAATTGATGTCTACAGAACATTTTGTCCCCCAGCTGCAGAATATGCATTCTTGCATTCTTTTTTTTAATCAGTGCATGGAACTTTCCGTAGGATAGGCCATATGTGAAGCCATAAAGTAAGACTCAACAAATTACAAAATTAAACCATACTATGTCTATATTTTATGATGATAATGGAGTGTTGCTGGAAATCAGCAACTTAGGAAACTCTAGAATATATGTAAAATATACATGGAGATTAAATAATATGTCCCTGAGTAGACTGAACAATATGTCTCTGTGCCATAACAGAAGTCAAAGGATCATAAAATAATTTCTAGAAATGAATGAATATTATAATACAACAGATCAAAATGTGTGCTATAGCAAAATCAATATTGAAAAAAATGTAGTATAAAGTGCCTAACTCAAGAAATTGGAAAGGCATAAAATAAATGATTTCATAGTTTATTTCAAGTATATAGAAAAACAAGAGCAAATTAAAAATAAATTAGAGAAGAGATGAACAAAATTTTAGGAAAGAAGATAGCAGATCAATGAAATTTGGAACTTTTAAATTAAAAGGTTTATTTATTTATTTATTTATTTATTTATTTAATTGCAAAGTCAGATATACAGACGAAAGACAGAGAGGATCTTCTGCCCAATGATCCACTCCTCAAGTGATTGCAATGGCCAGAGCTGTGCTGATCCAAAACCAGAAGCCAGGAACGTTATCTGGATCTCCCACGTAGGTGCAGGAACACAAAATTTTGGGTTGCCCTTGACAGCCTTCTCAGGCCACAAGCAGGGAGCTGGATGGGAAGCAAGGTGGCCGGGAGTAGAACCAGCACCCATATGAGATCCTGATGAGTTCCAGGTGAGGACTTTAGCCACTAGGCCACTGCGCTGGGCCCAAGAAATTTTGTTTTCTTTAAAGATTTATTTTTTTTATTACAAAGTCAGATATAGAGGGAGGAGAGACAGAGAGGAAGATCTTCCATCCGATGATTCACTCCCCAAGTGAGCGCAACGGCCAGTACTGTTCCGATTCGAAGCCGGGAACCAGGAACCTCTTCTGTGTCTCCCACTTGGGTGCAGGGTCCCAAAGTATTGGGCCATCCTCGACTGCTTTCCCAGGTCCCAAGCAGGGAGCTGGATGGGAAGTGGGGCCGCCCGGATTAGACCCGGTGCCCATATGGGATCACGGGCATGCAAGATGAGGACTTTAACCACTACACTATTGTGCCAGGTCCTCTTTTTGTCTTAGTTGCAGCATTATAAAATCAGATGAAGACTTGTATATACATGACAGTGTTCAGACTGCTCCCTAGCCTGGCTTTGGAGGAGTTTTGTTTCCATCTTTCCTTTACACAACCTCAGCTGACTATACCATTCACCTCCTCCCTTTTTCTTGTAATTGCTCAAAGTAAAACTCTGGAATTCTCAGCCCCAAAAGAGAGAGCACCTGATCCAATAACTCCTTAAGTTGAATGCCCACTCCATCCATAGGCCCAGTTCTTTCCTCCAGATTCTCAGATGTAGAATCATAATTTTCTGTTTAATCAAACAATGAAGGCGGAATTTAAAGATACCAAAAATTGGAATTATTTGGATATTTAGCAAACATTTATTGTTCTACTGTTTCTCAGGATCTTTTTTTTTTCTTTTTGAGTCTTAAAGCAAGTATCAAGTTAAGCATTGATTTATTTATTTTAATTATTTACTTGTGTTCTGAAAGTTAAGAAAAAAACCATTGTTTATGATTACACAGTACATAAGTGGTAGATCCATATCTGTGAATTCAGGCTTGTTTTATGCCGAGGTCTATGTTCTTTTTCCTCCACTATGGTATCTGAAAAATCAACTTCAGCTTCAGTATTTGAGTCCTGGTTAGAAGATGTTTTATGGGACCAGCTAGAACAATTTGCTGATATGAAAAGCCACCGTTGATGATACCTTATCAGCTATATTTCTTTTTTGGTACATAGAGTAGAATATGGCAGATGTCAGGAAGCAACAGGCATCTGCTGTAGTCAGAAACAAGCGCCCACATTAACATCAGTTGCCTAAACGTTTTATTTCATATATTCTGATATTTCTCAGAAGTACACCATCTGCTCACTGAATAGATAACCAGTAAATGTCTGTGGTAACTTTTGTTATTATCTCTCTTATAATTACTTTATTTTTCATGCATATTTAAATCAAATCTATGTTATAGCATGAAATAATTGCCAGTTCATCCACCCCAAAGGAAGGGGTTGGGTGTAAAATGGATTACATGTGAGAAACAGAATGGGAAGAGATTAAGAACTTATGCTGTGGCATTTAATATTTGAAAATCTAGCATAGTGACTATCCCATAGTAAAAACTCGAAACATATTATTATTATTATTATTATAATCATCATCATCATATTACTTGCAGGATTTTCTGTTATTGTAAATGGCCTAATTATGAAGGCACTTTAGATGTCCTTTCATTTTGTATTATGTAGTATGTGAATTTTAAAAAATTAAACATATCCTTTCATTTGCTTGTCTGTTTCAAAATATCAACTGTCCTTCAGATATTTTTCTAGTTGTTAGAAAGGAAAATAATAAGAAAAAAATGCAGGCCTCCTGCATTCAGGCCTTGTGTGATAAAAGGCAGTAAGCAAATAGCCTCCCTTTCTATACATAGTTACTATCATACATCCTTGAGGGATGAGTGAGAAAGGTAAGGTGGAGTTTTGTGTTGACAGTGAGGAATTTAAATTTGTACAGGATGTTTGAATTAGTATTGAAAATAAAAGAGACATAACAGTGATGTTTTACAGTAAGTGGTATGTTCCTTGTTCCTCCTTTTCCTTCCTTTCCTTCATTCTCAGTTAGAAGCTCATGAGTGTTTAGAGAGTTCCATTAAATTGACATGAGTAGGGGACCAGTGCAATGGTTCAGATGGCTACTCTTTTGCCTGCAAGTGCTGGAATCTCATCTGGGCATTGGTTTGTTTCCCAGATGCATAACTTCCTATTCAGCTCTCTGCTTACAAGCTGGGAAAGCAACAGAGGATAGCCCAAAGCTTTAGGACCTGAAATAAGCTCCTGACTCCCGGCTTTGGATGGGTTCATCTCTTGCCATTGTGAATATTTGGTGAGTAACTGGCAAATGGAAAATCTTTCCCTCTGTCTCTCCTTCTCTATGTAAATCTGCCTTTCCAATAAAAGATTAAATAACCTGTTTAAAAAAATCTGGCTTGGTTGCATGGTTCTTCCAGGTCTGAGTGGTTCCATTGTCTCCACCCTCATGCTTTGGTAGCTCTAAACTATCCCAAGAAATCATCAGACCTTCCAGATATCATTAGCTAAACACCTGCCACAAGAGGGTACCTTGTGGAAATGTTTCTGCACTATGACAAGCTGGAGTCTATTCTCCATTTGTCAATGCTGTTGTCATATTGGTTGAAGACATATGTTTTGAATGCCACTCATTGACACAATACCCACAGTTCAATCTGTGTTTTTTTGGGAGAGGGATGAGGACATGAGATATAATGATCTATAACAGTTGTAAGAGCTATGTTCTTTTTTATTTGTATCTATTTATTGGTTTTGCTTTATTATCTTTAAACCATGACTATAACAGTAGAGAAACCAACCTGTGTTTTTAGTTGCTAACATAGCATCTCACCTTAATTTTTTGGTTAATTGTGGTTGTCATACTGTCAGGTTGCTTATTTTCATGACACAGTCATAGTATATAGTCTATTGCATTCTCTAAATAGAGGTTGCTTATGTAGATTTAATCTCAGGAGAAGGTACACTCTTGAAGAATAGTAACTTTTTATTTATATATATATAAAGTGAATAAATTTCACATATTTTAAAATTCAAGTCTACAAGCCTAGTGATCCTTCCTACATTTTCTCCTTCCTTTCTCTGCTACTCACCCCTCCTTCTCGTTTCTTTTTCTCTTTGCCCATCCTAATTTTTACAATGACTTTATCATTCCATTACTTAAAAATACCAACAAAGAGCAAGTAGAAGAGAAAAAAGCTGAACTATTCATCAGGAAAGTAGACAAAGGCTGTACGTAATAACCAAATCCCCAAATATCAATCTTGCTCATATGGATTGTTTTTTCCTAATTTGTGTATTAGTTATTGTAGCTCAGAGAAAACATGTGATTTTTTGGGGGGGACTGACTTATTTCACTAAGCATCATGGCTTCCTGTAGCATACATTTAGTTGTAAAAGACAAGATTTCATTATTTTTTATATGGAGTAATAGTATTCCCTGTTGTATATATATCACATTTTCTTAATATAGTCATCTATTGATGGACATCTGGGTCTATGTCTTGGCTATTGTGAATTGAGCTGCTATGAAGAAGGGATGCAGATTACTCTGCCATATTCTGATTTCATTTTGTTTGGATAAATTTCCAGGAGTGGAAAAGCTGGGTCATATTGTAGATCTGTTTCAGATTTCTGAACTATCTTTGTATTGTCTTATATAATGAGTGTGTTTACATTCTCACCAACAGTGTAGTAGGATATCTTTTTCCCCACACTCTTGCCAGAATTTATTGTTTTCTGATTTGAGTATGAGAGCCATTCTAACTGGAGTGGAGTGAAACCACATTGTGGTTTTTGTTTGTATTTCCCTTAAAAAAATGCCTGGTCATGTCTTTTGTCCATTTCCTGTTAGACCATTTGTTTTGTTGTTGAGTTTGTTGAGCTCTTTTTAGATACTGGATGTTAATCCTCTACCAGATGCAAAATTTTCAAATACTTTCTTCCATTCTCTTTGCTCCCTCTTTGTTGATGGTTTCCTTTGTAGTGCAGAAGTATCTTAGCTTAGAAGAATCCCATTTGTTTATTTTTGCTTTAATTGCTTGTGCTTCTGGAGTATTTTCCAAGAAGTCCTTGCCTACTTTTGTGTCTTACAGAGTTCCCCCAATGTTTTTCTCTAGTAATTTTATGGTATCATGTCATTGATCTAGGTCCTGGATCCATTTTGATATGATTTTTGTATAAACTATAAAGTAGGGATTTGTTTCATGCTTCTGAACATGTAGGTCCAATTTTTCCTAGACCTGTTATTGAAGAGAACATCCCTCTCCTTGGGTTAATTTTGTTTCTCAGCATTCATTGCTATGGTTTTATCCTATTCCATTGATCTTCAGATCTGTTTTTCTACCAGTTCCAGGCTGTTGTAATTACAATTCCTTTGTAGTACATCATGAAGTCTCGTAATGCATTGCCTTCAGCTCTGTTTTTATTGTTTAATATTACTGTAGATTTTAGGAATCTCTTCCACTTCCATATTTTTAGATTTTTTAAATGATATCAGTTCTACCACCCATGAACATGGAAGATTTTTCCATGTTTTGTTGTTTTCTAATTTTTCTTTAATATTTTATAATTTTAACTGCAGAAATATGTCAATCACTTGTTAAATTTATTTTAATTTTTGTAGCTATTGTGATTGGGACTGATCTTACAAGTTCCTTCTTAGCCATGGCATTGCCTGTGTAATTAAAGGTTGTTTACTTTTGTATGTTAATTTTATATTCTGAAACTTTACTAAACCCTCTTATAAACTCCAATAGTCTCCTAACAGATTCTTTGATCCCACTATGTAGAGAATCATGTAATCTGTAAGCATCTACCTGACTTCCTGTTTTCCTATTTGTATCCCTTTGATTTCTTTTCTTGCTAGTGTTTCTGAATAAATCCTCCAGGAATATACTGGATAGCAGTGATCAGAGTTGGCAACCTTGTCCAGCTGTTGATCTTAGTGGGAATGTTTCCACTGAGATATATTGAATATATGGTGCTGGCTATGTTGTTCTCATATATTGCCTTGATTGTGTTGGAAATGTTTCTTGCATATCCAATTTGCTTATGGCTTTTTTTTTTAATCATGAAAAGATGTTCAGTGCTTTCTCTGCATCTATTGAGCTAATCATATGGTTTTTATTCTTCAGTTTGCTAATGTGACTTATTACACTTACTGATTGTGTTTATTGAGTCATTCCTGCATAGCAGCATGGTTCTAGTGAATAATATATCTGATGTTATTTGATTTGAATAGCTAATGTTTTGTTGAAGATTTTATATCTGTGTTCATCAAGGATATTGATCTGTGATTCTCTTTGTTGTATCTTTTCTGGCTTTGGAATAAAGGTGATGCTAGGTTCATAAAAAGAGTCTGGGAGGATTCTCTCCTTTTAAGTTGTTCTGAATAATTTGAAAATAATTGGAATTAGTTCTTGAGAAGTTTGATAAAATTCAGCAATGAACACATCAAGTCCTGGGCTTTCCTCTGTGTTAGTTATTGGTCTGTTAAGGCTTTCTTCATCATCATGACTCAATTAGGTGGAGTGTAAATGTCTGTAAATGCAACCATTTTTTTCTACTTTCTCTGTTTTGATATCTGTACCTAATGGTGTGTTGAGTCCATGCTTCTAAAGTAAAATGAAAGTGTGGCATTGTAAAGGTTGAAAAAGTGAGAAAGAAGATGGAGGAATGTGGGTGTGGATTGTGCCAAAGAGGAGGGTTAGTGTGGGAAATATCACTATGCTCCCAAATTAGCCTTGTGAAATAAGTGAAGTTCATTCACTTTATATAACTAGAATAAGTTATATAAAAAGATTAGAAGAGGGATAGTTTCACAATTGCTTTCTCAAGAACTACTTGCACAATCCTGGTTAACAAAAAAAAAGGCTACATTATTCCTAATATTATTTTGGAAATAAAGTGTCAATGCCTGTGTTTGAATTGAGAAATCAGCTAGAATAGAATTTTTAGGTTTTTTTTTGCTGCTTATGCATATAGACATGAATCATAAATATTGTAGTCAAATATTTCATGAAAAGTAAAGAGGTTATATATACTAACAATAATTTTCTAAAAGTTCATGGAAAATATGTGTAATTCAAAAGCTGCAGATGGATTTCATTTTCTTGTTGCACCTCAATAAAGTTATCTTTTAGTTCCATGTTCCATCTAGTTTTGAAGCTATCCTCTTACTACTCTTTGTTAAATCATCTATTATTTCCATAGATATAGATTTTTGACGTAATTGATTCTTTCAACATATGGAAACGAAATCTAGAATCTTTCCTGCTAACTTTGGAAATAAAAGCTTCTTTCTTAATGTCTGTATACTGGCTAGATTTTTCTATTTGGTTGCCATTAGGAGGAAGTCAGGTTCCTAGAAACAGTAGCCTTTCCTTTCTGTACCTCATGAATGCATGCCATCTAATTAACCACAGAGTTTTTTTAAATGTTTTTTTTTTTATGTGGTTTAGTTGGCACTGGTGTCTCCCTTCCTCCTCTCCCAAATTCTCTCCCCTCCCCCTCTGTTCTCCCCTCCAGTCCCACAATGAGAATCTTTTGTAAATTTTCCCAAGTCCATCATGCTGCCATTAGAATGTCTCTAAACCATGTAGGAGACTATTATAATTTCATTGTGAGTTCCTTCTTGTATCCCAGGGCTAACCACAGATTTTAATGTGTAAGGCTAAGTAGTGAACAACTGACATATGGGTTGGCTGCACCCAGGGCAGTGCAAGGGGCCCAGCCTGGGGTCTTGAGCTCCCCTGGGCCCATGCTCCCTGGTGAGCAGCTGCTACATAGGCTGGCTGCCCTTGGGTGCAAGAAACCTGACCTCGAGGTGAGAGATTGTGGGGGAATAGAGGGATGGTGCTGGCAGGGGCCTGGGAGACCTGGGAGCTTGGTGTCCAAGTGAGTGGAGTGAGCTTGAGAATCTCCCCATATACATGGTCAATGGATTGATCAGAGAGAGGGGTAAGGAGATGTGTGGAGGGAAGACCATTAAGGGAATATGTTACAAGTAGGGTTGACTTCTGTGGGACTCCAATCGACAAAGGCACTGTACTTTCAGGTAAGCAAGGGGCTGAGATTGAGTTGTTCAGAGAGTAGAAGCTGTGGAACTCTTGGAAAACCCACATGGGAGATCTCAGCTGGGCTAGTTACCGTGATTTTCAGCTGACCACCACTCAGTGGCACACACTAAAGCTAGGGCTGGCGGCCTGTTTGGCAGGGCTAGAACACAGTACTCACCAGTGAGTCAGAACAGGGCACAGGTGATGTTAGGCTAGACCATGACACTAACCAGCATGTGAGGGAACCAGGTCCAGGGGCAGAGTCTCTGGGGGCATATGTGGGCATACACCTGTGGAACTGCAATTTCTGCTGGTTAGCTTAAGATCTGGGGGTACTGATGGGCTGAACTAGGCATGTCCACAGAACCCTCCAACACTCCACAGTACTGGGCTTGGAAACAGGCTGGTTAGGTTCAGGATGTAGCACCCGCAAGTGCACACAAGAAGAGGGAATGGGGTAGGCTGGGCTGCGACATCCACCATGTTATGCAAAGGCCAGGATGGAAGGGGCCGGCTCTGCCACTGGCATATGTGAGATCTGGGTCTGGGAGTGTGCCTGGTGGGAGAACTTGGCAAATTCTCCTGGTGGATCATAGTCTCTGCTGGTGAGTATACAGTTCAGACCTGGGTGTTGGTCAGGCCAGGCAAGGTAGCTCCACCTATCAGCAAATGTGTGGGTTGGTTCTGGAGGTGAGGAGACCAGGCAGGGTCAGGCCAATCTTACCCCAGTGGCAGGTGCAGGAGCCAGGCTGGAGTGTGGGTCATGGAGGGTTAGGCTGTCATAATTACTGTTTGCATAAGCCAGGGATGGGAGTATACTGAGCAGAGCCAGGTTGCAACTCCCACCACTGAGTTGTCGACTTGGGGCAGGCCACAGCAGCTGATGGAAAAGATCAAGACAGGTGAGAGGCTATGCCACGCTAAATCAGAGCAAGCACTGGCATGCACAGATCTGTGGCTGGAAACAGGGCTGGTTGGGAAGCTAAGGGGACACCTCGGCTGGGTTGTGGTTCCCACTGGTGAGTGCGAGAGCTGGAATGTTGCTGGCATTCTGGGCTGGACATGACTGCAGTGTCCTTGGCATAGGTGTGGACTGGGTCAGGGTTGTGCCAGATTGGGCTGGACTGCAGCACCCACTGGTGCTCATGAGAGCCAAAGTGGGTGGGTACAGTTCTCTGCTACCGCTAAAACATGTGAGAACTGAATCTGGGTTCGAACCAGGTGTCACTGGGCTATAAAACCCAGCAGTAAGAACTGGAATGGATGTGGGCCAGTTGGGGCAAGGCCACTGTTACTGCCAGGACAGGAGGTAGACTAAGTAAGCATGGGCCAAGGACCCTCTGTGTGCACGAGCTCTGCCACCTGGAGGAGACCTGTGGGAGGAGCTTGGGGAACTCCACTGTCAGGAAACAATCCCTTCAGGTGAATGCAGGAAGCAAGGCTGGAAGCAGCATAGAGCAGGCCAGGATACAGCTGGCAAGTACACACAGGAGTCAGGTCTGGGATTATTTCAGATAAATATTCTTTGAAGATTCCCCCAACTGAACCGCTGAACTCAGAACTCCAACCATGGGAAGAATTGCACGATCTGTGATCTGGCCATAGAGTTCATGTGTCAGAGATGGCCCTTTTCAGGGGCTTGGATGAAGCAGTGGATGGCATACTCATGCACATTGAGAATGTGGCAGTCCACTGGATGCTGCAGAGAACATCTGGTACTTTAGCAAGAGAAGGAGGGCAGAGCAGCCAAGTGTTGGTAGCGAATATATGCACTAATGGAGACTCTAAGGTGGACTGTGTCAGCCAATGGACCTTGGAAGGATTTCCTTGTCCTTGGAGTGGCTAGATCAATAACATTTCAAAAATATTAAAACTGCCTAAACAGAATCCTCAGAGCATGCTCCACATCAGGGACCCTGGGATGGCATCAGGTGGCCATTGTCCATCGTCGGTTACCTAGGTGGTTGGAAGGCTGGATGTGCCTTCTCCTCTTATTTGCCCCCTCCCCCAGATACAGGAAGAAGAAAAAAGAAAATGTTGAAACAGTGGCTTCACCCATTTTCTCCTAACCCTCGACCTTTCCCACCCTAGTCAACTATGTGAACATCATCAAAGTTAAAATAATAATAATAAAAAGCTATCAGTAATCATGCTAAAGTTTCCATCTGAGCTAACACTTCAGTCTTAGGCATCAATTTATCACTTGTAATGATGAATAGACAATATCAAAAACAGATGACTGTTGATCCTCTATAACTTAAAAGAAAAAAGGAATTTGCATGGCAGCCTAGAAAGTTTTCAGATTGTGATGATGAGCAAGGCAAGCAGGAGGTAGCTTTCAGTTCTTCATTTTCACATGCTGTGGGATTTTTTAATGCAGTAATTATCTTAGTGTTTAATGTTAATGGATTTAGCTCTCATCCAGAAAAAACATAGCAGTTATAGTTTGGTAGCAAAAAAATACAGAACACCACAGCAGAAGTTTGAAGATTTCAGAAAGTTTCATCACATAACAAAATATATTCCAAGAAAAATAGAGAAGATTGGATAAGGAAGCATGAAGAAATGTGTCTACCAAAAGGAAAGAGTGCAGCCTCTTATACCGTTACTAGAAAGAAGTGAAAGAGGCAAACCAAAGGTGGAACTTCTGCTGTGTTTGAAAAGAAAGATGCAATTTAGGAATGAGTTCCCAATTTGCCCTAAAATAACTGGTTAGTGAAGTACCCGTGCATTCATAATCTGGCCGTGTCAGCATGCAGATCTACTCTACCAATCCTGTATCATAACATCAGAGAAGATGATTCTAGGAAGAATTAATTTACTTTGGTTAATATTTATTGAACATTTATCATTGTAATAGGCAGTAACCAGGTGCTGGAGATGAAGCAGATAACTAGGCTGCTTAGGTCTTTTTTTCTTCAAGAGGATTACTACCAAATAAATTATAATGTTATTTTAAGTAATGGCATATCCAATGAATAGAAGTGAAGATAGGGTATAGGGATACTGAAGAAAGAATCAAGCTGTTTTTTGGTATTGTAATCAGGAATTGCTCTCAGTGCTTCAGTTTCCTAATCTGGAAAGTGGGAAAGAAAGTAATAGTGTTTACCTTATTGAGTTTGTGTAACTTCATTCACATACTGTTCTTTGAAAATGTGTCATTTGGGTATTATTCTCTAAGTGAGCTGTTTTTACCATCACACAGCCTTTTATACTGATAAACTATTCTTATATCTTATATTATTAATGCCAATAATTGGAGTGCAGTTTGTATAGAGTTCTTGAACCTTCATTTAAATATAGAAACCTTAAAATTTTTTAGTTCCCATAGTTCCTACTTTCTCAAAAAATTGTTTTAGCAGATGTGGAATCTAGGTCACAGACAGGTTACATGAGTTAACTGAGTTTATAGGAATATTTAGTGGATGAACTACATGCCTGCATGGATAATTTTCATTTCCTTTTAAATATCTATTAGTTATATATTTATATAAAATATATGTTTATATATATATTTGAAAGGAGGGGATGAAGAAAAGAGAAGAGAAAAGAGAACAAAGAGAGAGAGAGAGAGGGAGAAATTAAAGTGTGTGTGAGAGAGAAAAGAAAGTGTGAGAGAGAAACAGAGCTCAGAGTTTTCATCTACCAGGTCACTTCCCAGATAATTATCATGACTGGGGCTGGGAACTCAATCCAGATCTCCCACTTTGGTGATAGGAACCCCATTACTTGAGCTGTCACCCATGACTTACAACCGTCTATGTTGATGGAAAGCTGAGTTTTAGAGTTAGAACCAAGCATTGTATTCAGGCACTTGGATGTGGAACATTTTAAGTGTTGTTTTGACTTCTAGGCCAAATGGCTGTATTTCAGTTTTAATTTTGATATGGTTGGTTTTTTGGGGGGTGGTTTCTGTATCCAGAAAAATTTCACATCTTTAGTGTTAGGGCACTTAAAAATATTTTATAATGCATTCACCATTGGCAGGGATTATCATACACAAATTGTATTGATAATTTTTGAGCCATATCAGCTCAGTAGTATATAAATCCACGGGCATTGCATTTTTGTTTAGGTTTGTTTTATTATTCATGACAATAGAGATCAAAAATAAGATATTTACTTCAGTACCAGATTCAGTAAGCAAGTTTTTGAGAAATATGCCCTGGGTCATATTTCATGAATATTATTATTTCATGAATATTATTACTTCATGAACATAGGAAGCAATAAGAAAAGAAAGAGAAATATGCTGTCATTATTACAGAGCAAGAACTGGGCAGGGAAATAACACTGAATTACGCATGAGTTCGTGCCATACAGTGTAGTCTGACTGATGCCTTTGACTGGTAGTGTTGTGTCAGGGAAGTCGCTTGACCTCCCTTTATGACTCAGTGTTTTGCACGTAAGAAATAGGTGCAGGCCAAGTGATCTAGGGATCAGTGCTGACCACTGGACCACTGTGGTAAGGGTTAAGTGATCCTATCACTCATTTTAATTGTGGTCATTGAGTCCTATTCAAAGGTGTCATCTATAATAACCATTCGAAAAAATAATGGCTGTGGATAGCTTAAGCATCAAGGAAAAGAGTTAAAAAATAACATCAAAGAAATATAGTTTCTCTGAGAAAAAGAAACAGGAATTCAGTTTCACAATTCAGTTTCACAGAATCCGAGGACCAGTGCATGGAATGAGCAGCAGGATGACTTTAAGAGCTCTTCCTGGGAAATTCTGTGACGATCAGGTTCCAAATTGGTCTAACCTTATGGTGTTCTGCATTGACCTTGTGTGCTATTTGTAGCCACTGCTTCTCAAGTCTGGCATTCTTTGCTCAAACCCAGACTGTTTACTAGACTGAAGACTTCCATGAAATGCACTGCTGTGACAATCTCTGAGTGTAATCTAACAGCTCACAGAAGAGGGCAGGCTAACTTTTTGCTGCTAGAAGCCTCCATGGCCCACCAGTCTTTGTTCTTCTGCATCAGGCTTCCTAGGATTCAAGGTGCATTTTGATTGTGGTATTTCCTTTCACAAAACAGAGTCAGTTTTGTCTCCCAGTATGCCTACTAGCAGGGCCGATCTATTCCCTGGACTCTGCTATGTCTGTTGGAAACCCTGAACCCATTGTGATAGCAAGTTTTTGTTTGTTAGTTGATTTTTTTTTAACCTGCTTATAGTTTCTAGTTCTGCAGGGGTTGAATCATTCACCAGAACATCCCAGCATTGCCTCTCAGATGTTGCTTGCTTATCATCCTCTCCCTGGTGGAAAGTTGGGTCTACAGGGCTTATTCTGTTTTCCACTGTTTTTGGAAATGAGCTGAAAGCCACTAGAGCCATACTAAGGAACATCTGGTAGCATCCCTTAACACCCCAGCGTTTTATTCAGCTCCACTGATGCCCAGGGATGCAGTTACCGATGCCTGTCAAAAGTGAGAAGGTGGGTTTGGCGTATTATCAAGAATAGAGTTAAGGCCTCGGATATACAGGCTGTATTTTTAAAGGGTGCTCCTGATGGAAATTGAAACAATTGAGAGCTCATTTACCCAGCGAGCTTATTTTGTAACATAAATGACAGGCAAGGGTGTACATGGGGCCAGAGTTAAGAAAACAGATAACGGATAAGACCTCCTGGTAAGGTCTGAGTTATTTAAGCAACCAGGGAATAGTTACAGATTCTATTCACATGTGTTCCTCACAGCACAAAAGGAAACTGAGTTATCTAAGGTTTCTAAATATGTTCTAGTTGCCCACAGTAGACATGCAACTGCTATTGGTTATATTTTCTTCAGATATGTAGGGTCATTTTAAAAATGAACAAAAATCCTTGTCATGTGAATAATATTAGCCGGCACTCAAGATGAGTGCATAAGTAAACTAATAGCTAGATTTAAGAAAACATTTGAGGCCCGGTGCGGTGGCGCAAGTGGTTAAGGTCCTCGCCTTGCATGCCCGGGATCCCATATGGGCGCTGGTTCTATCCCGGCAGCCCCGCTTCCCTTCCAGCTCCCTGCCTGTGGCCCAAAGCTTTGGGACGCTGCACCCGAGTGGGAGACCCGGAAGAGGCTCCTGGCTTCGGACCGACATAGTGTCGGCCGTTGCGCTCACTTGGGGAGTGAATCATCGGACGGAAGATCTTCCTCTCTGTCTCTCCTCTCTGTATATCTGTCTTTCCAATAAAAAAAATAATAAAAATAAATCTTAAAAAAAAAAAGAAAACATTTGAGAGCGAGAGAGCGCTTTACGTTTCCTGGGTCGCTTTAAACATCTGCAATGACTGGGACTTAAGTAAGCACTCAAACTAGGTTTTCCACATAGGTGACAGGTGTTCAGTCACATGAGGCATCACCTCTGTTTCTGAGGATCCCTATTAGCAGAAAGATGAACTCAGCAGCTTAAGCTAAGCATTGAACCCTGGCTTCTTGACATTAGGCCAGGAGTCTTTTATGCTGCCTGTATTTCCAGACTATGTACTTTCTCTAATGATCAGATGTTTTTATGAAATTATATGCTCATGTCTACTACCGTGGAAATCAAACTAGTAAAACAGCATTGGTGCAGCTTTGGTTGTATAGTTAGGAGACAAATAGGAAAGAACCCCATTTGTAAGTGTTATGGAAACCTCAGGGTTTTTGGAAGAAACTCCATTGCCAAATTCTGCCATGGACGTGCCAGCAGGAAAATTTCCACAGTGATCAAGGCAATGGCAGTTTTTCTGTTGCTCCTATGATATTTATCATGATGTTAGCTGTTGGCAAGAGCTATGCATGAGACTGGAAAATGTTGCTGTCAACAGCAAAAGTGGTTCAATATTTATGCTTTTGACTTTAAATGAAATTTGGTTGACCAACTTAAAAATGATTCATATTTATTTTGAGAGTAGGAATTTATGCATTGTTAGGCATTCTAAATATTTACATTCTTTCAATCTCCAAATGTTTTTAAGTGATTGTTGTGGTGTAATAGAAAGAAAATAGAATCAGATGTAAATTAAAATCCCAGAACTGCCAATTATGAACTTGAGCAATTCACTTGACCTTCTAATATTCTTTCTTTTAATAACGTGTAAAAGCAACACCTAATTCATAACATTTTAGACATAATGTGTATAAAATACTTAATGTAGTATCAGACACATAAGTGCTCAGGTGTTTGGGCCATTGTTGGTTGCATTAACAGGCTGCTGGATTGGAAGTAGAGCGCCCAGCACTCAAACCTACAAATTGATAAAGATGCCGGCATCTTAAGTAGGGGCTTAGTTTGCACTAGAAAACTAGTCTTATTGATTTTTATTGAATTGGTGAAAGTACATATAGCTTTAGTGCCAGAGACTTTCACTCAGATGTTTGCCAAAAATATGAACGATATTGTGTTTTTCGTTCTGTGAATGAATTTAGGTCCCTTTTTAAACCTCAGATGTCATGCTAGGGAAGCTTTAGAATATTTTGTTTCTCAAAACAGCTATGGTTGGCTGTTTAGGAATAATCCTTCCTTCTTCTAAAAACAAAGTGAATGGGAGGACACTCCCCTAGGTTCAAGGATTTTCCTTCCTGAGATTAATTGGAAACAGCAATCATGGCAAGTAACAAGAACATGAGGTGTCCTTCTGATGATTCATATCTTAGTCTGCATCATGAGAATTTTGTTGGGTTTGCTGCTTTGAAAACTTTCTATTGGAGGAAACGGAATGCTGCTTTTCAGGGCCCTCAGTGAGACTGGAAAAGCAGCATTTGAATGTTGTTGCTAATGAACATTTTCTGTAGGAGACAGGGAGGCAGATCACCTCAGTGCCTCTCTGCTTCCTTCTCAGTTACAGCAGGGAGCTGGATTGGAAGCAGAATAGCCAGGACTTGAACTGGCATTTCTAAATGGGATATTGGCGTCACAAGCAGTGACTTCACTCACTGCAGCGCAATGCCCACCCTGTAGGTAACATTTGATTACTTTTAATACTGTTTCAAATAGAAAGTAAAAAGGGCTTTACTGAAAAACTATTCTACCCTGAATCTTTGCTACATTGCCTCACACAAACACTGTTTAATTTCTCCTCTATCGAGAGAAGACTCCCAAATCAATGTTCAAGTTGTTCCCCAGATACTGTCTCACTTTTATGGTTCAATTTTATATTCCTTGTGGGTTTCTATATTTGTTTATATTTTTCTATCATATTAATTCAATTTAATTTAAAAAATCCTTTACTTTCAATTCTAAATTGATTAAATAACATTGGTCCAAGTCAAGATATGATTGAGGAGGATTAGTTACCTTCCATGAAGCGCCTATCTGTGCATTTGTTTTGGGTTTCACCAGCATCTCCTTGAAAGAAAAGAAGCCTGAGAATGTAGCAAGGTACACAATAAGAAAGTACTGGCATTTGGCACAGCAGTTGTGACACTCCTTGTGTGCTCACATCCCATAACAAAGTTCCTTGTTTGTATCCTGGCTCCTCTTCTCCAGTCCAGCATGCTACAGACATGTACCCCGAAAGACAGCAAATAATGGCCAAGTGTTTCTTTTCCACTACCCACATTGGAAACATGGATGGCATTCCTGGTTCCTGGCTTGAGTCTAGCCAATCCCTGACTGTTGTAGGCATTTGAGAAATGAACCAGTGGATGGAATGTCTCTGACTCCCTGCTTTTCAAATAAAAAAACAATTATTAAAAAAGGAAAGTGCTGTTATTTTAATGCTTTTGGCCTAAAAAATCAGCAATGTCATGTATTAAAACCTAATTCATCGAAGTGAATATCATATATTCATTCAATATCAAATATACCATTTATATCAGGTTGATAAAGGTCAGCTTTGTAGCCAAGATGCAGTTTTCATAATGTGCATTATATGTAACTGCCATAGCAAGTAGCTGTTAGTATGCTCTGGCAGAATGAGTGACAAATCTGCCCTATAGGTTAATCTAAACAAGAAGCCAAATGATAAAGCCAGTCTTCATCACAATTGCAGAATGTATTTATTTCTTTTGAAGGAAAAAAAGAACTTTTAAAATTAAAAATGCCATTAAAATATGTGCAAGCACAAACCTAAAAAGAAACCCAGAGAGACAAACTCTCCTAAGAAAAGAGTTCGTTTGGCAGTGAGGTGGGTGCCATCTGGGATGTGAATGCTATGGCCAATCACAGGAAGGTGCACCCAGGGAGACAAGTGCAAGTAGGCATTTTAAAAGGCAGAATGAGCAGGATCGCATCCATTGTTCTGAGGTAGAGATAGCATTTGTTACCAGGGCTTATGTAAGATAGGAGTTGATGCCAGGTCATCAGTGGGTACAGTTTGTCAGGCAAATGTTCTTTTGTTTCCAGCTCACAGTCTTTGTGACTCCCAAGAGAAGTGCAGATTGATGGAATCTCTAGCCTCACTTCCTGTGATGAGGAAAATCCTGTGTGAGAACTCTCTTTTGATGACCTCTTTGCCCTGTTTTGTCAGATGTGACAACAGATTCCACTTTGATTCTGATAACTTTCACAAACACAAGGAAACTCTTCAGATGAAAGTATTTTATGTAACACTAAAGCAAACAATAAACCAAAACATTCATAAATGTAACACAAACAGAAAGACAAAACCAATGAAATTTAAATGAGCCTCATTAATTTATTACAGCAGGTTTGTTTGCTTTCGCCCTTACTGAGTCACAATCTGCTGTATTGATTTAGCACAGACTTAACTGGCAGAGTCTTCAAGTCTGTACGGATAAATGCTACATAAATATGACCATCCAGTTTTCTCTACATTCGTGTCTATCATGACAGCTTCATTTCCATAGTATGGACGGGGACGCCACTCTTTTTTTATCCTTGAAATGGATGTGTCAGTCATACTGCACAGAAGTTGGATTTTGCACAATAAATTGTAGATTTCATCATGAAGAGATGGTATTTGGTTCTAGAATCATCCTTCAAACTAACACAAATGCCTCGTTATTAATCTGCACCTTCATATCTCGGAGGATAGATATTTGGGGACACTGCTTTGTGTGGAAAACAGGTATATGAGGAAGGTTGTGACTTACCTACAACATTTTGCTTGCCTTATATAGGGAGCTGTGTTAAGGTAGCTAATCAGTAAAATGACTGGAAAGTTGCTATTATTTTAGTAATACTAATTTGTTTAGTAATAAATGAATATTTCAAGTGAAATTCCCCTGTACGATTTAAATCTTGCCTCTGAAGAGATTATATTTCTGTTTTTCTCTTCAGTAAGACATTTTTCCTGTCAGATTTCATTAGATAGGAGTATTATCAAGCTTTCATCCAACCCTTCCATTTTCTAATTGCTGAAAAAGATAATGAACTTTTGTCTTTGTAGATATTAAAAGTTAAGTAATGACTAAAAAATTAAACAACTGTAGATTCTGATAGACATTGCTAATATGTCATTTTATTTTGAGAATAATAAACAATAGGAGGACCTGGCGCGATAGCCTAGTGGCTAAAGTCTTAGTTTTAGTCTTGCACAGGCAGGGATCCCATCTGAGCTCTGGTTCATGTCCTGGCAACCCCGCTTCTTTTACAGTTCCCTGCTTGTGGCCTGGGAAAGCAGTCAAAGACAGCACAATGCCTTGGGACCCTGCACCTGTGCAGGAGACCTGGAAGAGGCTCCTGGTTTTGTATCAGCTCAATTCCAGCCGTTGTGCCCACTTAGGGAGTGACTAATCAGATGGAAGATCTTCTTCTCTTGTCTCCTCCTTTTCTGTATGTTTGACTTTCCAATGACAAATAAATAGATAAACAAACAAACAAATAACAGGAACCATATCTAACCTGGTTAAGCAGTAGAAGGTGGCTCAAAGCCTTTGATTCCTGCACTTTGTGTGAAACATGGAAGAAGTTCCTGGTTGATGACTCCTGGCTTCTGCCTTTGGATTGGCTCAGCCCTGGGTGCTGCAGCCCTTTAGGAGGTGAATCTGTAGAGAGAAGATCTTTAGCTCTGTTTCCATAAATCTGATCTGCCTTTCCAATAAAAATAAATCTTTGAAAAACCCTGAAATATATAAAATATCTGTTGTGATAGGAATTCCATTTTTAAGAAAAATATGAAATATTAATTTAATATACTTTTAAAATTTATAATTGGTGAATAGAAAAATGGCTGTTGGGACTGTGAGCTATTCCTTAAAAATATGTAAACAAATTAGAATACTCTTATGCTATGATGATTGACTCTCTTGAGAGGTCTTCTTTTAAAAGTTAAGCCATCTCCCATTTCCTAGTATTATAAATAAAGGTCAAATTCTTGAAGAGAAATGCTTGCTCACTTATGCTTATTTATTTGAGCTTTAACATTTTTAGCACTGATATTACTGTTCTAAATGACATGGATACTGTTAAGGTCAAATTATTTAAAGAAAATGTCTTCCATGTGTATTAAAAACAAGCACATTTTATTCATGTTCCTCTTTGTTAGTGCAAGATATTATCATGTGAAAGGCATTTACAAATTTTATATGAAAGAAACGTCTCCTGATTTTATTTCTTTGAAGATCATTGCTGTTTTCATACTACTTTTTATATAAAGATTTATTCATTTAATAGACAGAGTTACAAAGAGACACAAAGAAAGTTCATTCTTGTTTACTCCCCAAATGACTGCACTTTCCCAATTCAATTCTGCCTGTATGAAATCTAAAACCTGAGTTGATTTTATAGATTACCTATTAAATAAATTCACATCAACAATGTTCCAAATTGAATGTATGATATCCATTGGCGATTCTATGTAAAATGTATTAGAGATTTAATTCTAAATGTTTCAGTTTATCAAACAACCATTTAAAAATGGAAACATGGATAAAATAGCTACCTCCTCAGATTCTAAAAAATGCTACTAAACACGTAAGTCATACATCATACTTTTAAAATAGTTGTTAGTAGTTTGATGTGTTTGGACATAGTGACAGGTAGTAATCCATCATGGTCTTTTACAAAAAAAATTACTCACCAGATGGTATCCAATGACCTGAATCTGCCAAGTGAATGCCTCACATTTGGTTTTAGGTAAAGTATCTATGAAACTTCATGTCTTCATTCGTTAGATGCTTTAACACATGTAAAACTGCTTTACTGAATTACAGCAGCTGAGATCTGAGGCAGTTCTCATAGGTAACTTAGCCATATTCCTCCTTTTTATGATGAGGATGGTGAGATTATGGCCACATCGCTTGCTTAAGAACACACAACAGGTTTGGAGATGAGCGTTTTGAACTGCAGTTTCTTCTCCTGGTAGATAACTTTTCATATTATCTACATACTACAGATGTTTAATAATATCTACATACGAGAATCACCGTGGCAACATACTTTAAAACCACAGGATAGCTTCACAGGATAACGGATGTAAAGGAAGGAGAACACAAAGGAGAATTAGATGCCGTTTGAGCTCAAATCTGATCGCTTTGGAAGACAATCTCTGAATCTCCATTTCTTTATTTCTAAAATAAAATAGTTGGCCTTGCAGTCTCCATTGTCCCTCCATGTAAAATATAGATGTTATTGAAAATTAAAGCCTAACAATTACATTGTTTTGTATGTTAATTTGAAATTAGATTTAGTGCTCCAGTGTGAGCTTTGCAATCTGTGATTACTGAGTTTATATCTGACTCACATTTTTACCACATAAAATTCAAATGTATCTCAGACTTTGAGGCAAGTTCTCTCAGTAATTAATGAAATGTTTGTATTCAAATGCTGACTAAAATGACTTTATTGTAAAGTTACGTCTCTAACATTTTGAAGTCATGTCTCTACTTCATGGCTATGAAGTAGTTTTGAAACTCAGGGTTAGCTGAGGATTGAGCATGTGGAGGTATCACTTTGCTCTCAATCTTGCAGTCCCAACCTCAGCTTTGCCTGGGGTCAGGGTCAGACTCCTGACATTTGTTAACATGGAAAGTGGCTTCGTATGGGTCTTTGAGGCAGACGTTAGTGAGGTGAGAGAGCAGAGTTATTGACTGAAGGAGTGTCACGATGGGAAGGGACAGTGTATCATGCAGTCTGTTTTCAAGTTTGCTCAGCTCAGACTCTTCTGAGTGCTTATGACCTTGGAGAAGTGACATTTGAGTGGAAAGTTGAGACTATTTTACCGCTGTTGCGGAAATCTATTTGGCTTCCAGTGAGAGGAATGAAAAGCTAGAAATTATTTTTCTGCCACTCAGAGAATTGAGAACTGTAGCTCTCAAGGTTGAGATTAATACCAACATATTGGTGACCAAAATAAAATTACAAGGTATTTATGAAGGAACTTATCAAAAAGGTAGGATATTTTCCCAGGTAGCAAAAGTTGAAGAGGCAGACACTTCCAAAGCGTGTTAAAAGTCATTACCACATAACAGCTTTACATCAGGTGGAATTAGGCAAGAGGGATGTTTTGGGTCTGAAAATATGGGAAATTGAGGCATAGGAAGCTGTGAATATTCTTTATGAGATATTTGCTATCTGCTTTGGAATATCTGAGACATCAGAAAGCACGTGGCCATGCCTTTCAGACAGGGTATACTATTAACTTGGTGGCACTGGGAAAAAATGTTAAGGTGGCAAAATTTTTTATTTCTGCAAGCAAGTGGGAACTGGGGAGGCAGCTGAGTTAAACTGTAATTTATAAAGTGAATTTAAAAAATTCTACAATCCTGTAAAATTATGGTTTATATAAAGATCTGTTTTTCAACCAGAATTGGAAAAGCAATTTCTTTCATATTACAAATATGATTGAATACTTTGCAGTTCATAGATTGGGTCCATGTTTTAAAACCCAAAGTACTAGTTTAGTCAAGGATCTCATGTTAGCTGCCCTTTGGGGTTACTGATCACCCAATTCTCATGCTTTGGTCTTTTAATTCTAAGGTTCCTTTACTTGGAATCTTGGGTCATTTATTAATGCTGTTGTCGCGCCCACGACTCTTATCGTCCAGCAATAAGAGGCAGACGCGAGTGAAGCCTTCTGCGGTAGTCTTTATTGTGCACACCAAGATGAGGAAGAGGAAAGGCTGTCTGCTCTTATGTGCTGACTGGCCCCGCCTCCGCCGATGATAGGTCGGCGTCATGATCACACAGAGTCCTGGGCGGCCGGATTCGTCAGTCCCCAGTGTTCATGTGCCGGCCTCGCCGCAGCTCACTGAGCATGCGCTAGGCGCCTGCGCAGTACTGCGAAAGCTACGTGACTCTCCACCAGGCACCAAGGTGTGGCTTCTCCGGCCGGCGCCATTTTGGGTACGGCATTTGGCCAGTGCATACGGATGCGGCTGGCAACATGCTGTCTGTCTTGACTTCCTCATTTAGGGTAGCAAGCTTTTGCCCCATGGTAATTTTACTGTCATCACTCTTTATACAGATCAATGGTTCTACTCAGATATTCTGCCTTGGCTGTGGATGAGTTTTCTCTTTGTGGCTTTTTGTCATTTGACCATCTATTGGTATGATTGATCCCTTTGAGATCAGTTGTAAAGCTTTGTAGGAGTTGAATTTACTTACATTCATTTGGACATCCTGAAAAAAATCACTGCAATAATCTTTTTCATTAGTGTTTGTTCTCTTTAGGGCTTACCTCTTTGTATTTGGAGGAATGATAGATATGTTGGAAGAGAAGAAATAGGAATGGGAAAGAAATTATTTCTTCCTTAATCTCTGTTTTAGGGTTAAGGCATTAAAGAAAGTATTTCTACTTCTTAATCAAAATGAACACATTCAGATCATAGTAAAAATTGCTCTATAAAAATATTTTGATAACTTCAGAGTTAGAATTATTTAAGGGTTATCAAACAGTCAAACTTTTTTATTTATTTATTTATTTTTTAAAGATTTATTTTTATTATTTTTTCATTGGAAAGGCGGATATACAGAGAGGAGAGACAGAGAGGAAGATCTTCCGTCCGATGATTCACTCCCTAAGTGAGCGCAACGGGCCGATACTATGCCGATCCGAAGCCAGGAGCCTCTTCTGGGTCTCCCACGCGGGTGCAGGTTCCCAAAGCTTTGGGCCGTCCTCGACTGCTTTTCCAGGCCACAGGCAGGGAGCTGGAAGGGAAGCGGGGCTGCCGGGATTAGAACCGGCGCCCATATGGGATCCCGGGCGTGCAAGGCGAGGACCTTTAACCAATTGCGCCACCGCGCCGGGCCCAAACTTTTTTTTTTTTTAAACTAGACTTGAAAAATGTATCTGAAGGTTTACCCTGTGCCAAAGTTTGCAGATGTTAATAAGTAATCAGAGTTACAGAATATCCCTGCACTTTTTTTTATTATTTATTACTTCATGCATAAGAAATTGAAATGGTGAAATTTAAGATGGCTAATTAGTGGTAAAATTAGGATTGAAGCTCAGCTTTATACATTCTTCTCCCATTATTCCCCAGACCAGTGCTTTGCCAGTCTAGTCCAGTTTGTGTTGCTATAACATAACACCATACAGACCAGATGATTTGTAAAGTACAGACATGATTTGGTTATATTTTTGAAGACTCTGATGCCCAAGATTAGAAGCCAGCATCTTGTGAGAGCCTTCCTTCTGAAGTGTCTGATGGTACAAGATCAAAACAGTATGGGAGACAAGTGGAAAATATAATTAGATTACATAACATAACATATCATAACATAACATAACATGGAAGAAAGAGAGAAGGTGCTAAGTCCATTCTGTTATGAGGAGTCCACCATCAGTGTAACAACATAAATCTATATGTGAAGGCAGAGTGTGTGTGTGCTAAGTATTTCTTAGAGGCCATACCTCCCAAGATTATTGGTTTGGAATTAATTGTGAATTTGGGAGACATATTCAAACAATAGTATTCTTAAAGTGTATTCCACACATCGGTAACCTGTGAGTTTTGTTGAACTTTGGTTTCTACTGGAAAAGATTGGGGTATTGTCTCATATTCTACTGCCTGAGGTGTTAGAAGTTTCTGGTTCACAAATCATATGGAGTAATAGGCCTTCAGGTTTTCTCACTTGGAGAAATAAAAGCACTGTGGTGTATCAGGTGAAGCCTCCACTGGTGGCACTGGCATCCCATATGGAACTGCTCCAGTTCTGATTCAGTTCCCTAGTAATGTGTATGGGAAAGCAGTGAAAGACCAAATCCTTGGGCCTCTGTTTTCATGTGGGACCCAGGAGAAGCTCCTGGCTCCAGGCTTCAGGCTGTCCCAGCTCTGGCTGTGCTGCCATTTGTGAAGTTAACCAATGAATGAAATATTTCTCTTTTTGTCTCTTCTTGCTCTGAAAATTTGCCTTTCAAAAAAAAATCTTTGAGAAAAAGATGACCTCTGTGATGACAGTATTTTTATATTTTGAAAAATCTTTACTTCGTTTCCTTAACATTTCCAGAAGATACTAGTCTGATCCAGAAAATTCAGAACTTACCTTGGGAACGTGATCCCAAGTAGCAGATATTACAAAAAAATTACTCAGCGCTTTTCCAGTGACTTTTTTTGAAACAATGAATTTTTTTAAAAAGTCCAAATTATAAAATATGCAAGAGCAATTATGGCATAAAAAGTTTGAATGACTCCTGGGAAAATCACTTCCTAAACTAGATGTGTGGAAGAAATAATTGCAGAAAATGGAATACACCCCACTTTTTTCTTTTTAGGCTTTAAATAGATAATGGCTGAGACCAGCTGTAGTCTAATTAAAGTCAATAGTCCCCAGGTATCTAGAGATGTTGCTCATTCTGTTAATATTTCCAAATCAAGTCTGTTATAAGATAAGCCCTTCTGACGGCCCTAAGGTTAAAGTCTACTTCTTTGTTGCACTTCTAAATTAGTGAATTATTTTACTGTTACTAAGTGCACAAATTCTTTTAAAATGTAATTTAATGATAATCAAGATTTCACTGATAATTGAAGCCACAGCAGACAACTCACTTCTGTATGTCATAATCAGAAGAACTCAGAGGTGAGGCTGTAAGTGTTTAGCTCCTTTCCTCCAAAGTTAAAATAGAGACTTATTCACTAGCTTTGGACCAGTCAGCTTGTTCGTAACCTCACTGTTATTAGAGTTCAGCCAAGTTGGAAGCATAAATTAGACCATAAAAAATAACGTGAAAGGGATCAGAGGGAATATGGCAGATAATATAAGGAAAAGGTTTGCTATTGGACAGATATGGCTGATTACTTATGTAACATTAACCATACTGTCTTTGAAAAAAAAAATCTGGAAATCCAGGATTACATGTAAAATGTTTTAAGATGCTGCCAACTAATAAACGCATGAACAGTGTGAGCATGGAGTTCAGCTGTGGCTGTGCCACAGTGGTTTGGATTTGGGGCTTTAGTGGAAGGAGAAGACAATGAGGTTTCTTTTTTGGGAGAGTAAAGCAGTCAGATCCCATTCAACTTTCCAGACTAAAAACCAGTGAGGACTGCGGGATTCTCCTGTAGTTAGTGCTGCTGGTCTATAATTAATGCATGTATTATTCATGAGCTTTTTGAAATATGCTCTTAATAAGTTTTCTTAGGTCCAGTGGTGGTGCTGCCTTTCCTTCTGGGCAGAAATCCTTGTGCCACTGTCCTGGCGTTTGGAACCTGCACTTTCTGGAGTGACACTTGTGCCCTTTGAATGGGCACACAGAAGATTTGGAAGCCCCTGATCTTCTTAGTTTACCCTTCCATTGTGGAATCTCTGCTCTATGATCAAGCTACAGTGAGGGTCATCTGAGTAAGCCACGCTGTAAAGCTTCCGCTCTGTAAGTAGAAGTTGGAGATCTGGCACTACTGAATGGAGTGCCTGCACTGATGAGCCAGGCCTGTTAAAAAACAGGCAGCTTAACCCTCCTGGGGTGGACTATGGTCTTAGAATAGATGTCGAAGAATTCAGAACACCCACCTTTTTGGTTATACCTGCCTGGAAGATAGTACTTGTGATAGAGCTTCTATAGAGGTGGTAGGGAGGAAATAAAGTAAGTCATGACTCAAATACCACAATTTTGCTTTTCTCAATAAGATCTGTAAATTTTCTCAAATCACTTTTTCAACATTCTCTGTATTTCCAGAGATGGTAAGTTAACATTCTAAATAAAAATAGTATTCATGAAATAATCCCCTGCCCCAGGAAAGAGGATCTACTGAACAGCCTTGTAAATAGTTGGTAATCCCTAAGCAGATCTAGGTTTATCAGCAGTCTTCTATCTACTGCATGTCAATAGCACTTTTCCAGTTGTTATCACCAAAAATATCTCCAGGCATGGACAAATGTTCCCCGTGAGGATCATCTCTTCCATTGAGAGCTATTGTGTTTCTGCTGCTTAAAAAACTTTTATCACATTTGCTTTATCATCTGTTATGACATAATCTATATGTCACATCCCCTGACACCTTGACTGAGGAACATTGCAAGTACAAATTATTCTGCCAAACACTTCTCCAAATTCTTCCACTGCTGCCTTGATCAGGTGGACTGTACATGGTATTAATTTTTGCTATGATCTAATTATATTATGTTTTATAACACACAGGATTGTGAAGGTGTATGCAAAGACTTCCTGTCCCCCATGGTTTGCAGACTAGTGATTCGAAATTATGATACATGATCATAAACAGACTTGTGTAGTCACGGACTTAAATAATAAAATGATAGTGGGAAAGGGCAAATGAAGCAATTGGCATTGCACAACACTTTGTAAGAATTATACATTTTAAAACCTAACCCTTGTCAAACAATCAGGCTTGTTTTCTTTTTCTGTATATCCTCACAACCCAGTACATGTGGATTCCATAAGACATTTTAGTTCTGACATCAAAACTGTAATATAACTCAATTTCATACATAATTTATTTTGGTTTTGAACTGTGCCTTCATAAGCACATTTTAATGCATAATTAAGCTAAATTTCATTTGGCTTTTTTATTCCATTTTTAGATATCATCTACTCTGACTTGCATTTATGAATGCTTAAGTAACTCAATAATGAGAAATTGAAGTCATTTTCTTAAAGTAAAACAGTGAAAGAGAAGTGCCTTTCTGGGGAGGGGAACTGGGTATTCTTAAATTTCAGAAATGTTTGCTTTCCTAATTGCCTTGATGCATTTTGAGAACCACATTAATAGTCTTCCAGTTTTTCTGCATGATTTCATACCGAGATTTTGAAGCCATCTCGAATTACAGCATAGTCATCTATTAGTGAAGCTCAAAGATCTTTCATATACATTTGACAGAAATTAAACTGTTGCTAAATAAATTAACATAAGATAAAGTTGGAGTCACCTTTAATTTTTCTTAACTGGACAAATGAAACAGATAAAAGCTATCTCTGGTTATACTTTATGGAAAGACTTTTATTTGAAAGAAATTTGTTCTATTTTTATTTTTTCCCACCAAAATGTGTTTTCTCACTTGGTTACTTGGAGGCATTAGGGGCTTGATGTTAGATTTTATTGCTTTGTTAACTGGAGGGCTATTGGTATGGTGTTTTAATGATTATTTTTCATAAAATCAGAAAGAGTTCATTGTTTCTTAAAGTTGCTAGGTGACTTAGAGTTGGAATAGCTCCTTTACATAATGATGCATCTATCAAGACTCAGATCACATTCCCCAGAAAATGAACCTCAGAAGTGAAATAGAGAATTAAATACCTTACCTAACTAATAAGTCCTAGAGGTATGACTGATTTTTAGGTACAGTTTAATGGTGTTATCAATACTCAGATGCTATTACCATGAATGATTCTTTACATCAATTAACTCTGTTTTCAGTAATTTTATGCCACAACTAGGGACTGTATTCTTAAGAATGTGGTAGTTGCTATGACAATCACATGACTAGAGTAATGGGAGGAGTTCCCTGTAGAAGAGGGTTTAGGGAATATAGAGTTCCAACAGGTGAGTCTGGGACAAAGTAATTAAGTTGATGCCTATTCTAGAAATCAAATTTCAGGCATGTGATATGGTAGAAAGCCTGCAATGGGAGACAAAGCAGTTTGAATTTCAATTGTGCCATGTTATAACAGCCTTATTCATGCAGCTCAGGAGTAGGAATACATACTGCTGGAAGGCCTGAGGTTGCTTTTCACTGTTCATCTTCCTCCTTCTACCTGGTATACTTACTTCAAATAATGCTACTTTCTCTGTGCTTTAAAGTCTGAATGATGCATTGTTTAGATTCTTAAATACAGTTTTTGATTTGTTTTTATAAGATTAAGCATAATTTTGTATGTTTAATTGTGAGTTTTTATTGTTTTATTATCATAAAAAATGTTTGCTTTCAATTCTGGGCAGGAAGCTCACTTTTTTCTCTATTTATCACTGAATTTATTCATAATCTTGAAATATTTTATGCATTTCCTCGAGGTGAGAAAGGTAACTTGAAAAGAGTAATTTCTTTTGCAAGTACGTTTCAAAGTACCTCATTTAGCACAAAGCTTTAATTTTGCTGTATTCTGCACAAAGCTTGGTTTGGCCATGTAAAAGAAAATTTAGAAGATTAAGGAAGAAATTAAAAATTATTCTTATTGTCTCCTCTTGATGTATGAAGATATCATAGTAACTTCTGGAATTTTCTAAGCTAAGTATTCACTTGCTTATTGATTTGAAAGTCATAATTGAAAAGAGAGCAAGGGAGAGTTCATTAATCTGCTAGTTAACTTCAAAGATGGCTGTATTGGCCAGTACTGAGCCATATTGAAATCTATCTGGATCTCCCACACTTGTAACCCTTGGACCATCCTCCCTTGCTTTTCCTAGGCTCTAGCAAGGAGCTGGGTAGGAAGTCGATCAACCAGGACTTGTACTAGTGTTTATATGGGATGCCAGTATTATGTTTTTACTTATTATGCCACAAAGCCAACCCATGGGATAGTTTTCATTTGTCTCCCCTTTTATGTCATCTTTCCATTTGCATCATGCCTCACTTCTTTAACCAAGACTTAGGGTATGACATTATGGTGCTCTTATTTATCTTTAGTTGAAAGGTGAAGTTGCTGCAAATGCCTGTACCTCCCTCAGTTCACATAGTCACTTTGTTCTGTTGATTTTGCTTCATAAAATATCCTAACATCTCTATTTCCTGTGTGCCCCAACTATTGAAAGTTTAAATTGTTCACAATCATCCATTGTCACCCTCCAATCTGGCCTATTTGCTTAATTTCACTTCCCACTTCCTTTCTTTTTTTTTTTTAACTATTACGTGGAAAATTCATTTTCTAGAAATTCATGTACAGGATAACAGGAAGTTAAAAATGACATGCGTGGGAATGAGTTGGAAAGAAGAAGTGGCTTTATGTGGGCAGTGTTTTTTTTTTTAATTTTTTTTAAATTTTGACAATCCTTACATATTTAATTGGGGTAAAAAAGGTTCAAGGGCTAAAGGGGGATATAGAGGAAGAAGCCCCACCCAGTTTCCCACCCACCCTAAGTCCGGGATGTGGGGCATGCTCTGAGATACTCGATCAAGTGGTTCCAATAGTTCACCATTCATGGATCACTACCAGTCTCTCCACTCCAAGCACGATGTGGTGGTTGAAGAGTCCATTGATTGACACTGTCCCTTCTAGAGTCTCCATTTGCCCAGTATTTTGCTGCCAACAGATAGCTGAGGTTGTTGCTTGACTTGTTCTGTCTTTTCTTGGTTAGGACTCTGAGTCCGGTGTCTTGACTGGGGAGATCCTCAAAGAAATTTTGAGGTATTCCCAGTCCAGATTCCTGCGTGTTCTAGTAAGCATAGGGCCCGGCACATTCCATTGCCCCATCAGCTGGTGGTTGCATTTGCTGGGTCGGTTCTGTCTCCACCCGTGTCCTCCACTGGAACCAATGGGTGTTATAGTCCGGCCTGGTTCCGCCCTGGACACACTTGGCCCTCGCACGTACCAGTAGGAGCTGCAGCCCAGTCAGGGCGGCCCACAGTAACCCCAACCAGGCCCACCCCCTACCCTGGCTTGCCAGTATGTATGGCATACTAGTCCAGTCTGTCCCAAATACCCTTCTGTTCATATACTTGCCAACGGGTGTTGCAACCTACTTCCATCCAACCATCTCATCCAACCGGCCCTAACGGATGTTGTTGGGTGTCTGTCTAGCCACCCCAGCCCCTGTCCTAGTTCCCATGCCCTCCCATGGAAGGTGATGACCCAAGAGGGAGGAGCGCACTATTTCCCTCCCAGGTCGCTCCCATTCCAGTTGTGCCCTCTCTAGTTGGCCCTGTTGTTCAACTCGACATGTCTAACCCTTTGTACCAGCTTCCGCCAGCTGATGCTACGACCAAGCCCCAACAACCCTCACCTACTCTGATTGTAGCTTGCACCAGTGGGAATAGTCAGCCCAGCCTGGTTTTCACCCAGTCTGGTCCACATGAAGTGCGCAGGTGCTGTGTCCCTGCCTGGTCTGGTCTACCCCCTACCCAGCTCACGCTCCTCAGTGTAAGTTGTTGTTCAGCTAGGGAACCACCCCTTATTCCCCTGTCAGCTCTGCCTCCTCCCTTCCTGGTTCTCACGTGTGCTGGTTGGATGCTGCGGCTGCATCCGGCTCAGGCTACCTCACCTTGGCATTCCAAATTGTGTGTTGCTTTTGTCATGACCGGACCTGGTTCAACCCATACTCTGTTCTGGCGTTCGAATTTACCAGTGGATGACATGAACAGATTCAGCCTGGTCTGCCCCCGACCCATGCCAAATGTATGCCAGTGGGACACTTTCCATGACCTCTTGGCTGTTACCTTCCATGTTTCTTCCGCTGACCTTCAGGGTCTGTGTCCTGCCAGAGGAGTTGCCTGGGCTCCTCCATCAGAACCCCTCTATGTGCCAGGTTTCGCGCATCCCAGTGGGTCCATGTGCCAGTTCGCTTCCTGTCCTAGCAGGAACAGTGGCCTTTCCTAACTGGCCATCATCCCATTCTTGCTGTAGGGTGTTTCAGCCCAGCCACGGTCGTCCACACTGCCATATAGCTTCCATTCTTTCAATACTGCAGTCAAGGTCATCCATCATTCTAACATGCCAATTTGACGATGTTACTTCTTTTAGATAATTTTCATAACCTTCAGGAATTCAGATTTTGTGGCTTGCCACATTAAACTTATTGTGTTCCAATATCTGGCCATTTATTTAGCTCGACTTTCTACCTTGATGGGAAGTTTATTTTTTGCTCTAGACAAACCAAATACATCACCTTCCCTGCCTGCTCCCACCCTCAGGATAAATTTTACCCTTGATTTTGTTCTCCTTCTTCTCCATGATTGGCTCAATAACTCTTACTCTTCTTTCAAAATGGTCTAATCTTTACCTTTCAATAACAGTATTTGCAGCCAAATTTGATGCACTTTATCTTGGCTCCTCATCAACTTATCATACATTCACTGTCATGTAATGGTTGATTTTCTTGTTTGTCTTCCACATGGTAAACATGTTGGCCTTGAAGGGAATGTCTCTCTCTCTCTAAGCAGTACCAGCCTCACAGGAGGTGCTCAGTAAATGAATACTAAGTTTACAATAGTCAGTTTTGTTTATTATCTGCTGTAGGCCATAGTTCGTCCACAGTTATTTATTTGGTCAAGAACTCATCTGAATGTTGCTGTAATGGTATTTTATTGATGTGATTAGCATTTTAAAGTATTTAACATCAGTAAATTCAATCTCAATTTTTAAATTCTGTGAATATTTATGTAATATTATATAATACTTATATGTAATAATTCTGTGAATATTATGTAATATTTAGCTCAAAATTACCATAACTGGTGTATTTGTTGCTCAATTTAAGTCTTTATAAGTGGTCTTTTATGGGATTACATAAGATATTGAATGAAGCAGATTCCCTATGTGATGTGTGTGCACCAATCAGTTGAATGTTTTAAGACAAAGCAGACTTTCTTGAAGGAGACAATATTTTGCAATATCAAGACTGTGATGAAGACATTTTGCTTGAGTCTTGCCGGCCTGTTCTATCTTGACTGAATCTCCAGCTGGATTTCTCACGTCCAGCCTCCTTCATGATCATGTGGTATAATTCCTCAGAATTTCCCTTTCTTTCTGCACACACACACATCTCTTGCTGCTACACTACAGGTGAGGGCACTTCAGAAACTCATGGAGAATGCTATCGAAGGTCTCATAGATTAGGTAATTTTGACTTGATCCAACTTTGAACTACTACAATTCTTGTCTTTCATAAATTTTTAATGTGTTTATTGCACAGACATTTTAAAATTGCTTCAGTTTTAGCATCCTGCTTGTTTCCAAGCTTAGGAATAAGTTCAGGCAGTCACATTTATCTTATTTGCTCGATTCATTTTTGTTTCATGTTGTAAACCTATGTTTCTGAAATCCAGATGAAAGCAAATCTGTCCACCAAGGTGAAAAATGCCTTAGAGAAAGGACAAATCAATGCTTGCAAAGATGTGTAATTCCATTGTTGCACTCCACTTCCTCATAGAACATTTTAGAAAAATAAATAGGAATTAGCTCAAGCAGGTTCTAACACTTTATCACCTTTTTTGAGGGGGTGGACATTTAATCAAAACATATAAATAAGAAAGCAACCCATGCATTGACATCCAGATTATTTTTGTAAAACTGATGAAAACTTTATCAAAAATATCAATGAACAGAAATCAAGATTTAGTATTAACTACTCCAATGATCCTATAATGCCAACTTTGTAAAACTGGGCCTCTTCAAGGTTTTCAGTTTATGAATTTCTATGAAAATGAAATGTCTAAAGGTATTTGGCATAAGTCACAAAATATATGCGTATAAATTATTTTGCAAGTTAAGAGTATTTAATATATTAGCTAACTGTTAGAAATAGAGTAGAACTTTGATATATTTGTTACTGCACGCCTATGAATCTATATCCCCAGGGCCAGCATCCACATAAATAAAAACTTGAATACAAACATATAGGCAATTTTAACATATATATTTTAGGTCATAAGTTTCTTATAAGAGTTTAAGTAAGTTTATAGTATAAAGTGTAGTCTTCATTTCCTCAAATGATAAACTGTAATATTTATAGTATTTTTCCAAAGGCTTGGGATGACATGTTCAGAACATCTTCAGTTTTTTTTTTAAATATATTCTATGTCAGAGTTCAGAAAAAAATATCCAGAGGATACATACATGCACAAGCAAAAGATTTTCACACAATAATACCTATTGGTTTCACCAGTTAATTTTGACTTGACCCAATATCATGTCATTTGAATCAGAATTTCATTAGACATTTATTATGTCCCTACAATGAATAAAACACAATTCCAAATATTTTGGGTGACCAGGGATTATATGCAACTTGAAACAGGCTGATAAAAGAACAGTAATAGAAATGGAAAAAAATAAAAAATCTTATGGCATTATGTAGTTAAATGACATGCTACTCAATAACCAATGAGTAAAAGAAGAAGCGAAATGAAAACACAAAAGCTTCCTGGAAAAAATGATGGTAATGTGTGATCTATGACTCAGTGAAAAATTTAATAAGAGAAAAGAAACTATTTTGAAGAAATGAAAGAAGAAAAAATGGGCCTGGCACAGTAATTTAGTGGCTAAAGTCCTTGCCTTGCATGGGCTGGGATCCTATATAGGTTCCAGTTCGTGTCCCAGCGGCCACACTTACCATCCAGCTCCCTGCTTTTGGCCTGGGAAGGCAGTGGAGGATGGCTAAAATCCTTGGGACCCTGCACCCACATGGGAGACCCGGAAGAGGCTCTGGGATCCTGATTTGGATCGGCACAGCTCTGGCCATTGCAGTCACTCGGGGAGTGAATCATTGGATGGAAGATCTTTATCTCTGTCTCTCCTCCTCTCTGTATATCTGATCTTCCAATAAAAAGAAAATAAAACTTTAAAAACAAAACAAACAAAAAGCCCCAAAGTGTCAAGCAGTATTGACAGGGTTATGGATCTTATAATTTGTATGAGGATTGCCTTATATAAGAGATAACATATGGTATTTGTCCTTTTGTAATTAACTTATTTCACTTATTTCACTGAGCATAATTGTGTCTAGTTGGGACCATCTAATGATTGAATAGTAGACATTTAACCACTCTTCTTTGGACAGGTGTCTGGGTGGTTTCCATATCTCTTCTATTATAGACTGTGCTGCTGTAAATATAGGATTACAGATCCCTTTCTTGTTTGCATTTTCATTTCCTTTGGATGTATTCCTAGGAGGGGTTAGCTGGATCATATGACAGGTTTATTTGGAGTTCTCAATTCACTCTCCATACTGATTTCCAAAGTGGTTGTACTATCCTACACTCCCACCAGTCGTGAATTATAGGGTACCTTTTCCCCCACATCCACACCAGCAGGCATTGAAATGCCATCAATTTAATGAGTAAGTTATGCACAATTTGGATCCTGTTTCTAAAATTATATCTATTTTATTCAAAAAGCAGACTGATAGTTGATAAAGAAGCCAAAATACAAATAGATATCTACCATTTGCTTTACAGCTTGCACTGGGCCAGGCTGAAGCCGGGAACCTGGAACTCAATGCAAGTTGCCTATTTGTGGAACAGGAACTCAAGTCCTTGAGACTTCTCCTGCCCCTTCCCAGGATATGTGTTAGTAGGATTTCATTACTGAAAGTGGAGCTGAAATCTGAACCAAAGTACTCCAATATGGGATGTGGTTGTCTGAAGCAATGTCTTACCCATTGTACCCACCACCCATTCCAGTTTCTTTTGTTTAAATAATACTCAGCTATTAAGAAAAATTTGCAGTTTGACATTTGAAACAAAGTAGATGTAACTGGAAATTGTTATGCTAAAGTAAAACAAGACAGACCCCCAAAAGACAGATAACATGTTTTTCTCTTTTTTGTGGAAGTTAACATATAGTGTTTTAAAACTATGCGAATGTCATATCATTTAGTGCTATACTTACAAATTGCTTCACTGAATCATACCATGTACATGACATTATACCCTTATTTCCCCATGTTATGATCATTGTCATGAATTCCTCACTCTGTGATATTAATGTCTCAGTTGTCAAGTAAAAGACTAGTATATATTTATACCTATATAATATCTACATATGAAGTGAATGTGGCAAAATTTTATAAATTGTGAACTTTTTAAAAGTTAATGATTTGTACTTACTTGAAAGGTAGCATTACAAAGAGATGTATATAGAGAGGTCTTCCATCTGCTGGTTTACTCCCTAAAAGCCTTCAACATTTGTAACTGGACCAGATTGAAGCTAGGAGCAAGGAGCTTCTTCTGGGTCTCCCATGTTAGTGCAGGGACCACCTTCCACTGCTTTCCCATCAACATTAGCAAGGAGCTAGATCTAAAGTGGAATAGCTAGGACTCTAACTGGCACCGTGTAGGATGCCAGCATTGCTGGCAGTGGCTTTACTCACTAAACCACGATACCAGCCCCGCCTCCCCACCAATTGTTTAGTTTTAAATCTAGAAATAAACATAAAATAACAAAAATGTTTGCATTTTATTAGTAATGCATGTTCATCAGACTGTTTGAATTAGAAGATTGTAACAAAAGGGGTAATTTAAATACATTTCTAATCCCCAAATCTGAAATCCAAATTGCTCCCAAATCTGGAATTTGTTGGGTAACAGCTTGACACCATGGTGCAAATTTCCACATAGGACCTCATGTGACAGACTGCGGTCAAAATGCGGGCACAATTAAAGTATTTGCTTAAGCTACATGTAGGCTCTTATGTGTGACATGTAAAAAACAGAGTGTTCAGACTTGGGTCTCATCTCCAAGATAATTCATTACTTATGTGCAAATAGCTCAAATTTCCAAAAAACCCAAAATCTGAAATACTTCTGGTCCTAAGCATTTGGAAAATGATTACTCAAAATTTTCTTCACTTTTTTGGAGGAAGCTTTTTGTGGTATAATTGGAGGTAATTGTTACCTGTAATTTTTATTAAATATAAGAAAATTAAAATGCTATCTTTTAAGGTTAATTGCTTTACTTATCTATTCATTTTTCTTTGAGAGGGAGAAGGAGGGACATACAAAGATCTCCTGTCACTGGTTCACTTCCTCCAAGCTTCCAGGCCAAAGCTGGGAGTCAAGAACACCCTTGAGGTCTCCTTTGTGGGTTGGAGGGACTTAACTATTTGAACCGCCATCTTCCACCTCGCAGGTTGCACATTAACAGGAAGCTGGAGTTTGGAGAGGAGCCAGAACTTGCACCCAGGCACTGTGATTCAGAGTGTGGATGCTGGCTAAATACCTACACTGCGTTACTTGTTTTAAAGAGATTTAGCTAAATAGTTTTTCAGAATTTATAATGAAACTTACAAGTTCATTGTTTTATCCCTTCCAACATAAGAAGTAACTAGTTTTGGTGCCTATTCTTTTGGTAACTATTGTTTAGTAATGATTTTTTTTTTTTGTGGAATTTACTGTGCTGCTTGTAAGTAGCAGATTTTACTGTAAAATCTTTAATAGCAGATTGTACTGTAATTGGTTTTCAGATCTATTACCTTCCCATTATGATACTCCAGAAGCATTGCTCACCATATCCCAAAGGTATACACACAACCATACTTCCTTTGTTTTCTCCCATATTCAAATGTTTTTTGTTAGATATTTCCTCTCTATATTCTTATGATGTTTTTATAAATCATATCTCCCCTCCACAGCTCTTCAGTGTACTGTGGTCATGTTTCTTCTCTTGTAAATCTTTTTGTTTCCATGGAGATAATATTTATTGCTTAACTTTCAGCATAGTTGTTGTTAAGTAAATTGTTTATTGCCTCATTCAGATGCATAAAGCAATCCCTGGATTTCACTGTCTTCTCTGTGACAAGTCTGATGACGCCTCTGAATGACACATCCTGAGCACTGTGATCCCAGTCTCCATTTTTGCAGACTTCTCTCAGCTTGCATCTTGACAGGGTGGCTGGGCTCCTTGGCCTTCACAGCTGTCCTGTCCTCGGGGTTATCTTTGTCCTGCGTTAACCCCCTCTCTTCGCTTTTTCTGTTTTCTGATTTTATTCTCTTGTTTTGGTGGAACATATGCTTCCATAGCTCCCTAAAAAATAATTCATGGAAATACAATTTTGAAACTTTATATATCTGAAAATGACCTTATTTTGCCTACACTTTTTTTTTTTAAATTATTTTTTCCAGACCTAGAATCTAGGAAGGGAATATTTTTCCTTCACAAATTTGAAGGCATTTATCTTTCTCTCTTCTCTTTTTAAAGTATTGGTTTGTTCCTTTTTTTAAAAGCAAATATTTATATATGTATATGAGTACTTACATAAATATATTTCATAAGTTCCAAGTAATCCTGTTTTCAGTGACTTCTCTGCTCCTAAGTGTCTTCAGTTTCTGCATCTTGCCAGAGTTAATTTTTGTAAATCACTTGGTATTTTACTCTCATGAATATTTCTGGACTATGAAAGTCATTAATTTCCACATTAAAAATATAATTTATAATTTCTTATCTGCTGCCTTTGTTGGCATATACTTTTTCTTATTGGTTTTGTAGCTTTAAAAATTATTGACTTTGTGAAAGAATTTTGGGAATAAATCAGAGTAAATTAATGTGTTCAATATGATATCTTTTTTCCCCCATTTAATAGTCTACTCCATGAAAGTCTTCATATTATAGGATACTTTTTTGTAGACATCAGTTACATAAACATAAAATACATGTATTACATTGCATGTAAATATCTTCTGATAGCAGGGGCAAAAAGTTGAATCCCATATGTAAAAGTCTTTTTCTCTTTTAATACCTGCCTAGTACCATTATCATTAATGATAGCAAGTTAGATAGATAACTCAGATTTGTTGTTTGTTTCTGTAGTCAGATGATTAATGACCTAATTTGTTTCAGCAGTGCTTTACATGGCTCCATCTTTTCAGCCTTATAATTACAGTTCCTGTTCTCTACTTAAAGTTGATTACAGAGAGTATTGTTTTTCAATTCTTGGTGTCTTATTAATTTAGCAGAGTCATTTCATTTTGATCATCCTTCTGCTATAATAAGGAAAAATCACTTTACTAAATTAAATATAAAACAATCAAAAATGTTTTTCTTTTTAACATTTTGCAATTTTTTATGTTAACTTTATTGTAAGCATTTTTGCTTTTTTCTCCCTAAAATATGTATTTACTCTACTAGTTATCATTATTTTATATTATTCACATGGCAAGGGCAGCATAGGAACATTGAATTTTTTTGGACCTTTTGCAATTCATTTAGTTGTGCATTTCTGTACATATGGAAACCTATGATGTGTTATCTTTTTTTAAATTAATTGCATTGCATTATGTGACACGGTGTTATAGGCACTGGGATTCCCCCCACCCCTCCCTGAACCCTCTCCCCATGGTGGATTTCTCCACCTTGTTGCATTAGCACAGTTCGAATTCAGTTGAGATTCTTTCATTGAAAGTATTTACCAAGCATAAAGTCCAGCATCTTATTATCCTAGTGAGTTCAATGCACATTGAATTTTTAAAAAAGATTTAGTTATTTGTTTGTTTTATTGGAAAGGCAGATTTACAGAGAGAGGGAGAGTCAGAAACTTTCTTCATCCGCTGGTTCACTCCCCAAGTGGCCAAAACAGTTGGGACCCAGCTGATCAGAAGCCAGGAACCAGGTCTTCTGGTTCTCCCACATGAGTGTAGCATCCCAAGACTTTAGGCCATCCTTGACTCTTTCCCCAAGCCACAGGCAGGCAGCTGAATGTAAAATGGAGCAGCCAGGACATGAACTGGTTCTCATATGGGATCCCTGCACATGCAAGGTGAGGATTTAATCACTATGTCATCATGCCATATGATGGAATGTTATATGGAATTTTCACATTCTCAAATTTTATTTATATACTGGTCATTACTCTGAGTATAAAGTTTAAATTTATGTAAGGACCTGAATAAGTCTCTCCATTGCTGAATAATCTATTTCGTTTCATTGCCTTACAGCGATCATTTCAAAATTGAACCTAGACTTAGCAAGTCATAAAAATATTTTCCTATGCCGTTTTGATTATGGTTCATCTTAGTCTAAACACTCGGAGGTCTTGATCTTGCACTTAATTCTGACTGTTTTTTATGGTATTCCCTTCGACTTTTGTTTCTGTAGTCAGATGATTAATAGTCTTTGTAGTGCCTTGTAAAAGCCAACTTTCTTAAAGACTAAATTCCTGATTGTGTCCTGTAAATTTTTGCAAAAAACCTATCTATAGCTTATAAATAGTTGTGAAATAAGTTAAACTAACTATGTCTTTGAAATCACATTCTGTGGTGATAAAAACATTTTAGAAGTGTGATAGAGAGGAAATAATATTGTATTAACACTTTTGGGTAAAGAAATGCCTTGCATAGTCACTTTGATAAATAGCTGTGGAGTGAAAGGTGATTCTCTTGGGAAAGTATTCTGAGTGAAGAATCAGTGGATTCTTCAACGACCTCATCGTGCTTGGAGTGGTGAGATTGGTAGCGATTCACAAATGGAGAACTATCAAAACCACTTGAACAAGTATCTCAGAGCATGCCCCACATCCAGGACTTGGGGTGGGTGGGAAACTGGGTGGAGTTTCTCCCTCAATATCTCCCTTTACCTCAGATACATGAAGGAAACAATATGGAAATAATAGTGCCACCCACTTCCCTGTAGCCCTTGAACCTTTTTACCCTAAGTAAGTAATGTACATTACCCTAATGTAAAGATTGTGAAAAATATAATTAAAAAGAAGGGAATATGGAGTTCTGAATGAAGATGAAAAAAAAAAGAGAGAGAGAGAGAGGAGGGGGAAAGAGGAGGAGGCAGAAATGTTATCAAAGGCTGTCAAACCTTATGGCAGGAAACTGCATGGGAACTGGTGGAAGCAAGATTCCATATTTGTGCAATCAGTAGTGCAAAATACCAGTTACAACTGTTTCAGTTGAGATTGTGTTGCTCTGCATAAATCCCCAAAGGACCTGGTTGACCAAAGATAATGAGCACAGTGAACTTGAACTTAACACCACGGTTGCAATCCTTTATTCAAGGCTGACACACTTGGGTTAGTGTTTTAGAGAAAGAATAATCAAGAAAACTGGCTGACCACCCTCTTCAGGTTGGTGCAGAGCAAGAAGAGAAGAGTAACTCTGGAAACTGACCATACAAATACACTTTGAAGTCTTTGCCACCAGGGGGAATTAGAAGTCACTGGATTTCATATGGTACTTGAAATAAGAGATGATCTTCTAATTTTACTTACAACTCAAAGGCACTGTGAATTCTGATGATGTCTGGGTTAAACTGGCATTGCTGAAATGATCACAGACCTAATCCTTCAGTCTTCAACTCCTAATAATAGAAAATCCATTTTTTTGGTCCACTACCAGAAGTTAAATAATAATCAGAAAGTTACAGACACTTAGTCTATGATTTAAATAATATTTGAAATATTGGTGTCCTGGTAAAGCTAGCTGTTTCAGAACAAAGTCATTATACTATGCATCCTGTGATGTTTAAAGACTTCACATCTTGTTTGAAATGTATCTGTCTGTCTGTTCCGATTATGGTAGAGCATTGTTTTGGACTGAGCTCTTCTTGTACTAGGTCCTCACAAGCCAGACCAAATAGATTGGAGTTGCTCATAGGTGCCAGATAATTAAACTACAATTTAAAACTGGCTAGTTTTCCAAAAATCAGGAGATTCACAACAGGCAATCAGAAGAGGCCTGGTATTATATGCACTGGAATGATAAGGATATCTCTGTTTTAATCTTACAAGGAAAGCAACATTGTAACCAACAAGACACTGTTAGTTCCTTGTTTCTTGTTTCTTCAGCCATATCTTGTACCTTTAAAATCCATCTGCTTTGCCCAGTTCATCTCAGCATCTTCCTACTTATATAGACCAAGTTCTGCTAAATTCTTGAATTGCTAATTAAAATCAATTATCAATTAGTTGTTTAAATCAAATTTGCTGAAATTTTAATAGATAGTTAAAACTTAATAGTTAAACTTTAATAGATAGTTAAAACTTAACACTAAGCTAATAAATACATCAATTGTTATTATTATTTTTAAAGGATCTCGTGTGTGTGTGTGTTTGGGTGACAGGGACCCAATTCCTTAGGCCATTACTTGTTGCGTCTGATAGTAGATATTGTTTGTGGGAAGTTGTAATTGAAGCAGGGGGATCCAGCACTTGAATCAGGCACTCCAATGTTGACATGGGGTATTCCAACAATATATTAACTGCTGGGAAAAATCTCTACCCCCGATGGATGATTATTTTAATTTCACATAGTGGAAGCTGCAGCATGGGACACTAGTAAGTTTCCTATACTTCTAGAAGCAGTAAATAGCAGGGCCAGGGTTTGAACCTGTGTAATGTGGTTCTACAGGCCATGTTGTTGATAGTTATACATATTCTGTTATACTGTACTTTCTTGGCATAGTCAAAATTCTAAACCACCAAAGGAAGTTAAACAATTCTAAAACTTTTAGGAAAAAAAGGAAGGTCAGCAAATAAGAATAACCCAGCATTGCGGTCTACATTTCTGATACTGACCTATGATAGAACTAATGTAGGATATTTAGTGGTCTGCTTCTTCAACTTAAAATGAAAATGATTCCTAATTCTGATGCATTTCATAGGAAGCTCTTGAGAACAAAGGAATAAATAGTTTAACTACTTGGGCAATGTAAAGAAAAGCCTCATAGATGTTACACAGTCAATGTAAGTACAAAGATAAATTAAAACACCAGCTAATGATCCAGTGAAATTGGATTGTGCTGTAATGAATTGTGTTGAAAAGTGGAAATGGAAATAATTCAAGATTTGAAGAAAATTTCTTATAGCTTGAATATTTTCTTAATGCTAAAAAGAGCTATTGAGGAAGTAGATGCTGGGTTAGATGGGTCCTTGGCCTTAGCCAGATTATAAATATGTTTTTAGTTTATTTTAAAATTTTGCCTATATACAGAAAATTCATCACACAAGCAGGTCTAGGATATTTTCCTTTGATATTGATCCCCATTGTGGCCAAAGGCAGGAATCAAAAAGGAGCTAGCAATCAAATTAAAAACATTGGATCAGAGTGTATAGGAAACTAAATGGTGGCAGCTCATCTATCACCCACTCAGCCTGGCAATTTCAGTGCAATTACTGTGGGTTCTAGACACTAAATATAAAGTGCCTCACAGTTCTAATACAGGTTGGATGAAAGCTCAGGGCACTTTTCTGGGACCAACACAGTAGCCACTGTAAAGAGACAGGACTGCTAGTGTATGTTCAATTCTCCTCCAAAAATTAGTAATTAGAACATTAACTCCATAGTGCAATATAATCATATTATTTTCCACTTGCAGTTTAAAATAAGATGTTTTCTATAGGATTTCCACTTATGCTTTCTGTAAGTGCAGAGTCCTTTACAAAATGGATTTTGTGTGTATGGGTAAGAGTGATAAAGGCAGGGAAAGGCAAATTGAACAAACAGAAAAAGAAATCCAAAGATAATCACAATTTATTAACTAGTGAAAAATGCTTGGCCTATCTTGTGGTATTTGTTCTAAAGGTTATAATGGTGTACCCAATGATAGGTGTGAGAGCTAAATGGGATGCTGGATGGACTAGTTTCCTGCACATACCAGCATGTGCAGGAACTGGGACTGGGGCGGGCCTGGTAGGGGTTATTGGGGTTCTTTTTGACTAGGCTGCAGTTCCCACTGTTGTATATGAGAGCTGAGTGTGTGATGGGAAGGGTTAGAGTAGACCACAGCATTCGTTGGTCTGCATATGAGGTGGGGCTGGGGATAAAACTGACCAGATGACTGCAACCACCAATGTGTGTATGCAGGCTGATGTGAGTGATGGGCTAAGACAGACCCCTTACTGGCTGGCACACACAGGAGTCAGTCTGCGTTCACCTCTGGTAAGATTTCTTTGGGGATCCACCAACTAGACCATTGGACTCAAAATTTCAACCACAGAGAAAAATCACGGATCTGTGTTCTCACCATGGAGTGCACATGTCAGAACTGGGTCTCTTCAGTTGTTGAAGCCTGTGTAGTGGATGGCATGTGGCTCATGGGGGACATGACAACCACTTTGTTGAGGTCTTAAGAGGACATCTAGTACCATGGAAGGCAGAACAAATTGGGAAGCTCTCCTGGCCAAGTGTTGACAGTGAGTTTCTGGCTGAGTGGAGACTCTAAGGCAGACTGTGTCAGCCAGTTGATCTTGGAAAGATTTCCTCATCCTTGTATCTATGAGATCAACAACATTTTGCTCCGCCATTTTGCTCTGATGCTCCACATCAGGGATTCTGGGATGAGACTAAGTGGCCATCCCTCATTCCTGGGTACTGATATGGTTTGGCTCCTGTGAGTGGCTCTCACACCTCTCCCCACTTTCCCCAGATACAGGAAGAAAAAATGAGATTGGAAACAGTTGTCTCATCCACTTTTCCCCTTTCCTTTCCACCCATTTGATGGTCCGCATTGGCATGCATAATTCATATCTATGTAATCATCAAAAAATAAACTTACTATTTAAAAAATATCACTTTTTTAAAGATTTATTTTTATTATTTTTTTAATTGGAAAGGCGGATATACAGAGAGGAGAGACAGAGAGGAAGGGCTTCCGTCCGATGATTCACTCCCCAAGTGAGTGCAACGGCCGATGCTATGCCAATCCGAAGCCAGGAGCCTCTTCTGGGTCTCCCACGCGGGTACAGGGTCCCAAGGCTTTGGGCCGTCCTCGACTGCTTTCCCAGGCCACAGGCAGGGAGCTGGAAGGGAAGTGGGGCTGCCGGGGATTAGAACTGGCGCCCATATGGAATCCTGGGGCGTGCAAGGCGAGGACCTTAACCACTTGCGCTACCGCGCCGGGCCCTAAAAAATATCACTTTTAAAAACTGTTTAAACACATCAATAGATGCTGTTTTTTCCACTGGTTCATCTATGTAGTATTTATTGAAAGGGCCCAATGCTTTGTTCTATGGAATTGTGAAAACAAGACTTTGACTGTCTTTGACAAATTAAGTTTTATAGGGTGATAACTTGTACCTAAAATCATATTAAAGGCTTGAAAATAATAGACCATAAGATAGAATCCTGTGGAGATCAGAAGTGGACAAGATTACATGTGTAAGTGCACGTATAAGGATGATTTGGGAATTCAGTGGGCATACTCCAAGGAGAATGAGTAATTGTCTTTTTTCTGGAAGCTGGAGTGTAATATGACATGACTTTTGCACAGTTTGATTCACAATAATAGTGTATTCTCAGGTCGATTGGCGCTTTGGGAAAGGATTGGAATGTGACTTAGTAGCATATAGTAAGCTTGATTTAAGCCTTTCTCTGGCTGTTAGCTAACCACTGCTTTGTCTTGCCCAGGAAATTTAATCTACATCCATTTCACGGTGTTGCATAAAGACTCAAAATCATACATTCCTTTTTTTCTTAGAGTTAGACATCATGCTATTCCATGCATGACTTTTATTTATGTATTTGCTTTTACTTAACAATTTAGTTCTGAAGGTAGAGATCTTTTTTTGTTAAAGTCATTTGGAAATACATACTAAAAGAAGTTTATTTTATTTTGAAATACACCAGCTTTCACATTTGGATGGAAGATTGATTAGAGTACAGTCAATTGGCATTAATAACACTGGCTTTCTGTGACATTGCATGTGCATATACAATTACAGTGAGGAATATGAGAGTCAATGCTATTCTTTGAGATATTAAAGACAGTTACTGTAGAGTTTTGATTTAGGTTTTCACATTTTAGGCAGTAATTAATACGTCAATGTATAAGAGACTCCCAAACTGGAGATAAGATACTTTTCAAATTATGATGAAATGACCTTCCGATACTCTCTTAATTTATTAAAAATATTTTAAAGGAAAATACATTTAATATGTATAAACTGCCAAGCATCAGAGTTTGGCAGTCTTAAATTAAAGCTGCTCAGAACACTAAAATCAGCTTACAGTTGGGCAAAATCATGTCACACAAAGCATATTTTCTAAGAAAGTGTTGGGTGTCTCATGTAATTCACTAAACAGTGTACAATGCACTGTAGAGTATTGACTGTTAACATGACTGTTGACATTATGTGATTAATGGAGATGTGGCTCTCCGTTGCCTTCCAGCACAGCAAAGGAATGTTCTAGCTCATATTTCAGTGTATTTTCTATCTTTGTTCCACTGTAAAGGCAAAAATTATAAAAATCATTGTGAGCTGGAGGCTGTGTGTGAAAATATGTGCATCAACTGTGTATATGTCTTTATAATATGATATGTAGATAAATATAAAGGAGATAAAATTTTTGTAGAAATTTATGAAGTCAGGGAAAAAAAAGTTATTAAATGCTGGGGATCTTAAGAATTTAGTGATTTGTCCATAGCAAACTTGATCAGTATCCATTTGTAATTACAGAAATTATAAATTTTCCTCCCCTGATTTGGGGAATAAGAGTGAATATCTCCTGAACATCTCTCTTATCCATTGCTTTTTTCTTCTAATAAGTGACCCAAGTCCCTTTTAGATACTTATTTTTTGTTTGGCCTATAGTAAGAGCCTTCTAATTTCACTCCCTTCTGTTGCTGTACCCTGTAATCTACTGATACTCAGAAGACTATTTCCTTGCTAAAAGAAATCACAGATTATGGCATCTACTTTGACAAAATTATTCAGGATTACCCTCTTGCAACTTTATCTTGTATTAGCTATCTTTTCTTGGTTTATGAGGCGGTCACAATGTATTTATTTCATATATCTTACATATTCTAGTCAAAATCTACAACTTGGTCAAGTGTCTTCATTACCTAAATACACATAATCTAGAAAGACTTCCCTATCATTTCTAGCTATATGTATCCTGATTACTTTATAGTCTGACTTTGACAAATGTTTTTTTATTCTGGTTCTACAAAGCCCCAGTACCTCTCAATCCTATAAAGAACAAATAAGTTACCCTCTGAACATCAAAAGTTTTTCTTTCAGCAATCTTTATGGAAGTCACCATTTTCTTTCTTGCATCATAATGATTTGCATTCTTAGTTAAGCCTCTCCTGTTCTATGAAATATTCAAAGACCAAGATCACGGCACCTGTTAAGTGGTCTCCATATTATTGTTGACTGATGTAATAAAATGTGTTTCCTAGAGGAAGTGTTTTAAACATAGATTAACTTTAAAAGAGCTTATGATCACTCTTACTGGGAAAAATTCTTTTGAGTTATTTTTCCTGAAATTCCCGATGTATTTTAGGTTACATTTCAAAGTAAAATACTCAAATTAGAGTTGATAAAACTGGACAGGATATGAGAGGAGTGGCAGAAAAGGAAATGCCACAGATTGCACTTGAGAATTTGTTGAGCTGAGGATGGGGAAGCAGCATCTGTTCCGGAAATATCTCCTAGTTAAGACCCAAGAAGTCAAATATACCTAACCGTCATGCATATCATATTCTTTTAACAAGAGGTGGCTAGAAGAAAAGGAGCAATCCACCATCTGTTGGGACATCTGTTTGCTAAGACCTATTCCTTTTTTAGTGCCATTGGGATCTTTGAGGTTTTCTTTTTTTTTTTTTTTAAAGGTCATCATCATAAAAACCCCAAATAAGAGCATATGATAACATTATCTAATAGCCATCTCAGTTAGCAGCAGCTTCAATTTTCCCACATGTTGTTTACCTATTGGGATATGTCCTTCATATTTTGTGTAATGTGGAAAGAGTACAATCTGTGAATCAGAAGCTGAGTCTGAACTCTAACTCTGCTTCCACTGACTTTTCTAGGGCCGTTCCTTCAGCCTTAAAATTCTCATATATAAAGGAAGGAATATCTGCAGCACAGAATGTGAATCAAATGTAAGCTTCCTGAAGGCAAGAATGTTCAGCTGTTCTGTTCCCTGGTGCTTCCGAAGTTTCCTCAACATTGCTTGGTACTTACAAGTTACTCATTGGGTTCAGGTGGTGACCTAGTGGTGAAATCCTCACCTTGAACCCACCAGGATCCCATATCGGCACTGGTTCTTGTACCAGTTGCTCCACTTCCCTTCCAGCTTCCTGCTTGTGGTTTAGGACAGGAGTAGAGGATTGTCCAAAGCCTTGGACCCTTCATCTGTGTGGGAGACCTGGAAGAAACTCCTGGCTCCTGGCTTTAGATCAGCTCAGCTGCAGTCATTGTGGCCACTTGGGGAGTGAAATATAGGACAGACTTTCCCTCTGTCTCTCTTTCTCTCTGTAAATCTGACTTTCCAATAAATAAATAAATAAATAAATAAATAAATAAATATTTTCTGGATGTAGCAATGCTGAAAGAAGAATATTCCTTACAAAAATGCTTTAAAATTTATTTCATAAATGATTGAATTCTAGCATTAAAAGTTTAAGGATTACTTAATTGTGTTTCCTTGGTTTATAGTGGAAGAAATTGAGGAGTGGAAAGATGGAAAAGCACCAAATATTGTGGCCTCACAGTTTAACTGTATGGTAATTCAGCTGTCCAAAATCCTGATTAAATTCTATTCTGTGGAGCTAGATCTTAAGTGTTTTAAGACTGTTTAATCAATCCATTGCCTTGGTACTATGAACTTAATCTTACTTATTTTTGCAATATTTACATGTTGTCCAGAGTTAAAATATTATTTTTAAGCCTTTTAGAATTGAATGATTAATTTTGCCTTCTTTGTTTTAAATAACATTTCATCTTTGAAATAACAATTTGTTGTCTAATATTTTTTCATTACACACTAATATAACATGTAGTTTATATTGAAATAAAAATGTATATTTGGTGCATTTCCAGTAGCATGCATCAATACCTTTAGGGACATACTGCCTGGAAATACCTGTGTTGTGTGTACTACATAAACATTCTGTATAAAATAAAACAACAGAAATTTATAATACAATCAACTCAGAAGTTTTATAGGAAGGTAAAGGAATACTCTAGATAGCTGAAAAATATTAAAGAATCAGAAAATTAGCATACTTTTCATCTTACTCTGATTCAATGGAGATGGAGAATCAGATCATCATGTCACAACAGTAGGTAAACCTTCAATGGACGTGAACTTGCCTGTGCACAAATCATGACTTGTTGTTTTATAGATGAATGTAGGTGTTGAAATACCGTCTTGCTGTTGTTGGAAAAATTAAAATAGTCAGGGGCCAACACTGCACTAACACTAGGGAATTATACCTCATCTTTTTTTCTCCCCTTAAATATATAGATGTTCCATCTGTTCAGATTCATTCCCCTCCCCCTTTCCCTTCTCCCACAAGAAACTTGGAGTTCAGCCCGGGGCAGGATGTGTGGGGTAGGTGGAGCTGCAGTGGTCCTGCTGGCATGGACGTTCAGGGACTTCGTGAGCAGCTCTTCTCCCCGCTTCACTGGCTTTCTGCATGTCTGCACATCTGCTTCCCAGGTCTGCCGTGATCTCTCCTTTGAATGTCCCTCATTTGTGTGTTTATTCATAATGTCCTCTCATTAAAATCATGCACTTCACTTTGGTTCACCAGTTTTCCCCACACCTGTTGTGTCACCCATTTCTGGAGGAATGGGTGCTCTCTCCTTTCATATCTGGGGCCTGGGTGTTCACGATGTTTTTTCTTTTTTTGAATTCTCTCATATGTATGGGAAGTCATGCTTCCATACCATCATTTATTGTTGCAAACTTTAGGATTTATTATTGGAATGCTATGCTGAGCCCATCAGTCTTTTGGGACTCGTAAATCACCTTTCATTCTCCTAATTGCCTCTCTTACAACTGAAAACTTTGCCTTTCAAGCCTGTTTCCTTTGTTCTGGAGCTATTTGAAGGTAAAAACCTGAACCTTGACAACTCCAAATCGTACTAGTGGGGACAGAATCAAGTACAGGGAAGACAGAGTCACAGCAACTGGCTCTTTTTATTTTTAAGATTTATTTTTATTGGAAAGTCAGATTTGCTGAGAGGAGAGACAGAGGTTTTCCACCTGCTGACTTACTTCTCCAAATGGCTGCAGTGGCAGGAAATGGGCCAATCTGAAGCCAAGAGCCTGGAGCTTCCTCCGTGGCTCCCATATAGGTGCAGGGTCCTGGAGGCTTTAGGCCATTCTCTGCTGCTTTCCCAGGTCACAGCTGGTGCCCATATGGAACTAGCAGGAGGAGGATTAGCCTGGTGAACCTTCACGTCGTCCTCAGCAATTGACTCACAGCTTTTGAAATGGAGCTGGTGTTGAGGCATAGTGAGTTAAGATGCTGGCTACGATGAGAACAGTTTGCATCCTGGTTGCTCCACTTCCTATGCAGTCACCTGCTGATGTGATATGTACAAACTTCCCGTTAAAACAACTGAACACTTCAACGGTGTTAGTTGGTTACATTAGTGGTTGGTGTTTTATCTATGTAAAGTGCTGTGCTGAGGAACTGAATAGTACACTATCACTATGCATACTTTCACAGAAAATTTAAATAAATCTAGAGTTAATACTTGTTTTTAATATTATTATATAATTTTCCCCCCTGAGCCCAATGGGACTTAGGATATTGAATCTTTTACAACTTTGAGTTTTAAACTAATATATAACCTACTAAAAATTTACATCATTAAACTTGATTTTCTTTAAGGTTTTAAGTTCAACTTACACATTTTAATATTAAATGCAAGAATTTTGATGTGAAATTTAATGAAAGCTTAGATTATAATTCAGTTAGCAAGATTTGAATAGCTTACATTCCTTTAAATAATTTGTTCCATTAATAAAAAGTTTTTTTTATTTCTTTAAACATTAAAGCTTCAGTTATAGATTCAGATGTTTAAAACAGAAAATTAAACAAGCTAATGAACAAAAATTCCTGAGTACTTGAGCCACTCATAAACCTAAGAAAATTTGGAAAATATATCCTAATACATCCCAATATTACCTACAGAACTGAAAAATTCTCCTGCATCCAATATTAAATCATGAATATGTCAGTCTTTCTTGCACATTACAAAACATTTTAATTCACAGAGCAGCTTAAAATGGATACAAAAATCTTACTATTAACATTTTATCATATTCATTACTTCTGTACTGTATTCTGATCTTTAAAATTGCTTAACTGTGTTAAAAGGCTGAAATAGAATATTTTGTATTTTAATATATTTGCTTACAGGTCAGACACTTGAGAGGCTAGGTACTACGACCTTAGGGTTGTAAGTTTCTTAAATTATCTCATTTGGCTCAAATCATTAATGGTTTCCCTGGAATGATTCTTACAGTTTCTGTCTGAGGCCTTGAGGTTCTGGAAAACTAACTTGTCATTTGGGGTTTAGTTTGCAACTTCTATCAGCTATATAGTAGTTTTGTTTCATGTTATTCTAATAATTAGGATGGGTGGGAATCAAACTTCAGCTGGGTTGTTGCTAATTTTCCTCATCACTTGATTTGGTTCATCTTATATTTTTACACCCTACTTATCATGTGCATTATTTTTTAGTACAAGCTCTTCTCTTACAACCTTCCCCTTCACCCTCCCTAGCCCCCAAAGCTGTTCAAATGTGGTCCATTATGATTGCCCTCCAATCACAACTTACTGCCATTTTTATGGAAGTTATTTTTAGTGTACTGTCTGCTAATTTTTAAATGCTTCATCAGACTGGCAAAGATCATTAAATTTTGCAGCTGTTTAAACACAGTTCCTAATACTCAGTTCCTTTGTCTTTGGAGTCCTGTGGAGCTCTCCCTGAAGATCTCTGGCCACTCTGGCAACCCCAGCAATGTTCTAGCCAGATGTTAACTGTCATTCTGAGACTTGCTGCTGTTTCTCTCCTGCTGCCGTCCTCTATTTTCCAGTTTGCCATTTATTCCTTTACTCTTTGTTGAATCCATATGTTGCTGGAACTGGTTGCCTAAGGCTTTCTGTTGCCTCGTTATGGGATTTTGTCTAGGGGAATTTGCTTGTTGTTTGCTATCCATTTCTGCAGGTGCAGATTCTGGGACTGTTCAGTTATTTAGTCAGTTACTGTTTCTTTGGTGGATTCCTTCTTCCTGTAGATGTGTGAGAAGTGAATTTCTGCCATTTAAGCTACCTGGTATATGGTGTTCCGTTATAGCAGAGCAAATAAAGATAGTGGTTTTACCTCGTCTACTTTGGGTTTCTCCACAGTCATTTTGATGGAAGTTATATTTAACTGAAAACACATACATTTTGTGTGGAATTTCTTGGTCTCATTATTCCCTCCAAGTCTCATGCCTAGTAGAATAATTGACAGGTATTGGTCCTCAAGATTTGTTGAATGAAAGAAAAGTTCCTTAAGTTGTTGATATACTAACATGATTTGGCAGGAAAGAATTCAACTAACTTTGTAAAAAAATATGAGTTCAAAAGCAAATGTTGTATTCTTATCAAGAGACTATTGTTTCCCCCAATTTTTTTTTTTTTGCTTGCTAAAAGCACTGAGGGAGCATTAGAAACCTGGAGCGTTTATTCCTGTGTGTGAAATTTAAGTAGTGCTCATAAATGGGTCCTAGTAACTAAAAGCCAACATAGCTGCTATAGAAGGCCCTAAGTATTTCTTTTAAAATTTCTGTTTTACATCAGGAGGCTTGACAATAGCAAGTATTAGAATGACAGGTCCTGAGGTCTCATGTTTATAATGCAAAGGGGTCACGTAATTTTTCTAAGTTGGGACTATTTCCAAAGTACAGAGGGGGCGGGGAAGAGGCTATTAATTATGCAGCAACTTTATATGTAAACCTGAATTTTTTTAGGCAGACCAGCCCATATAGTCTCCTTACAGATGAGATGGGAAAAAAACTGGCTTTATTTGGGCTCCTGTAACAAAATGTCATAGACTGGGTGGCTTTCCCCTCCTTAAACTGGGTAGCTTAAACAACAGAATTTGATTTTCTCATAGTTCTGGAGAAAGTGCCAAAATCAGAGTGCTGGCATTTCTGCTGTCTGAGAAGTGAAGTCTTTCTGGTTTGTAGATGGTTGTCTTATATCCTAACATAAACCAGTTACTTTTAATGATCTCACCTCCATGTCTCCATCAGTTTGTTGATGAGGATTTTGTCAGCGAAGCATTCAGTCTGTAAAAGAGACCCAGACTTGTAACTTACAGAGGAGAAAGTTGGGGTAAAAATGAAAGCATGTACATCACATTGATGGATCTTAAGTTTGAAGATCACATTTTAAATAAATTGAATAGATTATATATTGAGCTTATTTGAAGGGAAACACTCAATGGGTAAATGGGAGTAACAGTCTTCTTTTTCTTTTTCTTCTTCTTCTTCTTTTTTTAGAAGTTTGAGATTCACCATTAACCAGAACAGAGTTTCAATTTGTTGTAAATGGAATATTTATTCCCTACAAATGATGATTAATTGAGCGTGGTATAGTAACAAGCAACACCACATCCTAGTGAGTCTTCTGTATACTACTTCTACTAGGAGGTTTAACTTTATCAAATGCTTTCTCTGCATGAAATGCATCTCTATGATTATTTGAGATAATTATAAAATCATAAAATTTCAAAATTTAAAAATATTTATTTAGAACGTCTGAGTTATAGAGAAACAAGGAAAGAAGGGAATCCTCCATTTGTTGATTCTCACCTCAAACAATTACATCCATGAGCCCAGAGCCAGGAGCTTCATCTAGGTCTCCCGCGTGGATGATATGAACCCAAGTAGTTGTGTCATCTTCTGTTGCCCTTCCAAGAGCATTAGCAGGGAGTTGGACTGGAACTAGCCAAGACATAGACTGGCATCCACATGTGACGTCCTTGTCAGGCCAGGACCTTACCCTCTTTGCCACAATTCCAGAGCTTCATGGTTTTTATCCTTCATTTTGTTGCTGTGCTGTATCAAATTTATTTATTTGCATATGTTGAATCATTCCTGCATCCATGAAATACATCCTACCTGATCAGGGTGGATGATATACTTGTGTTTTGAGGTTAAATTTGTTAGCATTTTGCTGAGAATTTTTGCATATATGTTCACCAGGTATATTCATATACAGTCTTCCTATTTGTTATATCTTTGTAGGGTTTTGGAGTTAAAGTAGTACTAACTTCATAGAGTTAATTTGGAAGATTTCCCTCCATTTTAGTAGTTTTAAGTAGTTTACAAAAAGTTGATACTAATTTTCCTTAGACATTTGGTTTTACTCAGTAGTAAAGCCAAGACCCAGGTTTGTAATATATATATATTTATATTTATATATTTAAATAAATATATATATTTATTTATTTATTTTCCTTTCTAGACACTTAGTTATTACTGACACAATGACAGGCTTAGTTAGTGACTTTTTGTGGTTTTCTATGTCTTCCTGTCTCAATTCTGATGAATTAAAAGTGTCCAGAAAGTTACTCATATCTTTCAGATTTCCAAGTTCGTTGACGTTTATAGTGATTTGTTATAATTTGTCATGATTCATTGTATTACTGTAATATTGATTGTAGCATTTTCTTTTTCAGCTGATTTTATTAATTTGGATTGTCTCCATTTTTTTTTTTTTGTTTCTTTAATAGGACCAGTGGTTTATCAATTTCACATACTTTTTCAGGAAATCAACTCTTAATTTATACTGCTCATTTATATTGGCTTTTTATTACAATTTTGTTTAATTCTTTAATTTTACTATGTCCTTCCTTTTGCTTATTTTGAGTTTGATTTTTTCTTATTTTTCTTGGTTCTTAAGATGCACTGTTAGATAATTTGCTTAATGTCTTTCCAGATTTTTTTGTAGGCACTTATTGTTATCCACTTTTAACAATGCTGTTCATATAGTCTATAAATATTCATATGTGATTTTTCACTTTAATTTGTTTCAAGAAATTTTTAAATTTCTCCCATGACTCACTGTTTACTCAGGAACATATTGGCCATGTACAATAAGCCCATGTGTTTGTATATTTTTAGAGTTTCTTTCATCATTAAGTGATATTATTTCAATTATATTGAATAAATTGTGATTCAATTAATGACCCAGAATATGTTATATTCCAGAGATTGTTCAATACACTAAAAACAGAATATGCGTTTTTCAACTGTGAGATACAATGTTCAAAATAGATATTTATTAGGTTCATCTGGTGTATAGTATAGATTATCTCTGTTGTTTCTTTGTTACTTTTTGTCTAACATGTCCACTAACAAATGTGCGGTTGTTGGAATTCCACATTATTAATATATTGGCATTTGTGTTTCCTTTAGATCTATTGAAGTTTGTTTGATAAAACTGGATGCTTTATAATTGACATCTACCTGTGTAGATATACATTTATGTAATCACATCATCTTGCTGAATTGATCTCTTAGTGATCACTACATAATGACTGTTTTTGTAAATAGTTTTCATCTCAAAATCTGTTTTTTCCAGGGCATTGCTATTCCTGCTGGTTTTTGACAACTGCATTTATATATTTGTCTATACTTTCACTCTATATCTTTTTTGGTGAAGTTTGTTTCTTTTAGGCAGCATATACATGGGTATTTTTAATTCATTGAGTACTAAAAATATTTATCTTTTAATGATTTTTTTAATTAACTGTGTGAAGTTTTGATAGGAAATGTGATAAAACAATACACATCAGAAAAATATTAATTTCTTAATATTTTAAAAGTAAACAATTTCCTTGAATTTGAATATACTTTTTTAAAAGATTTACTTATTTTTATTGGCAAGGTAAATTTATAGAGAGGAGAGCCACAGAAATAGATTTTGCATCCATTGGTTTACTTCCTAATCGACTCAATGACCACAGCTGAGCCGATCTGAAGCCAGGAGCCAGGAGCTTCTTCTAGGTGTCTCATGTGGGTGCAGAGTCCCAAGGCTTTGGACTGACAATCTTTGATGCTGTCTCAGGCCCCAAGCAGGGAGATATGTGGGAGTGGAGCAGCCTGGACAGGAACTAGCACACACATGGGATCCCAGCTCATGGAAGGCAAGTATTCCACCACTGAGACTTAGTGCCAGGCCCTATATTTAATTTCATATTTTAAAATTTTAAATTTTTTGAAAGGCGTATTTTTATAGAGAGGAGAGACAGAGCACAGGACTTCCATTTACTGCTTTACTCCCCACATAGTCACAACAGATAGAGCTGAACTTGTCTGAAACCAGGAGCCAAGGGCTTCTTGTATGACTCCCTTGTGAGAGCAAGGCACCAAGGACTTAGACCATCCTCTGCTGCTTTCCCAGATCACAGGCAGGGAGCTGTGTGGGAAGTAGAGCAGCCGGGACAAAAACCATTAGGTGTGATGGAACTAGCAGACAGAGGTTTTGCCTGTTCAGTCACCACTCGAACCCCAATTTTGGTTCTTAGGACAAACTAAAAAAACAAAACAAAACAATAACAAAAGGAATATTATTACATTTTGGTTACATTTTTGGTTATCAACTTTTACCGCAAAAAATAAATCAAAAACCATTATTACTTGGGTCTGAAGATATCATTGCTCATTATATATCAAATCATGATTTTAATGTGAATTCTTGTTCCTCTATTTCAAAGTATGCCAAATATCAAGTAATTTTTAGTTATTGAAACAATTGTCTTTTTTCTTGTTAAGAAAGAATTTTGAATCTTTTTGTGTAAAACATAATTAAGGGTTTTCATGAGGACTTATCTATGACTGCCACACTGGCAAAATATGTATAACAGTAATTTTTATCACCTTAAAATGCTCAAGAGGATTATTTCTAAATCCAAAATCCTATTACGGTTGTGTAGGGTATTATATTCACAGAGTGAATTTAATAAATTCAATTGTGCATTGTGATATTATTTGGTTCTTTCTCTCTCTTTTTAACTACTTTTTCTTATTATCATTTTATGATGCAGTTCCATAGACCCTGGGCTTTCCCTTTTCCTCTCCCCAATTCCCTCCTCCCTCACTGAGTTCCCCTATATCATTACGATAGTATAGTTCTTCATACACAGTGCTATGTTCATCATTGTGGGCATGGACAATGACAAAGTCTAGCATCCTATTGTCAAGATATAGTAAACAGTTTCTCATTGGGAGCCCATCCTTTATTCAGGAGTAGAGAGGCATTCTGAACTGTATCTTCACTTCTCGGAATGCTAGTCTGCATCCTACAGTTCTGCCAGATAAATATATGTATATACATGTTACCTATATATCCATTGATCTTGTATTTTGCATGACATTCCTAATGTTTATATTTTCTTCTTTGTAATGAAAATTTGCCATACCTACTATTCAGAGTTACAAGAGCTACAGAAAAACTGTTAGAACAATTTGAAAATGCACAGGAAATAGAACAGCAATACATTTAATATCTGTGAAATTTCACTTCTGCTATCTTTGAAGTCCAGTAGTAAAGCAGATGTTATGCGCAATAGATTGTAATTGCAAAAAAGAAACAGGTTAATTTCTAATTAATAGGTTGTTGGTAGAGTAAATTGTGGGTTACACACTTGGGAGAAAATCTCTTGAAACCAAAGGCAAATGATAAAGAACAAGTTGTAGAATTCACAGTGGTTTAAGTTTGTTCATAATATACTATGTGCATTTGTAAGTTTATTCTTGCACATAAAATTTCCGGAAAGAGGTATAAAGAATGATCAGGGGAAGGGAAAGCAACTTTTTATTGCTTTTTAAAGCTTTCTGTGTGACTTAATTTTTAAAGAATATTCTGAGTGCAATTACCATTATTGTTTTAAAGCTAATTAATTAGCAATAAGAGGCTTTAATAAGAATTTGAATAGTATTTTATAGGTACAAATTGCCAACAAGCTTTCAGAAAAACATATGTCAATATCTTAACATTACCACCAAAATTTTTAATTGTCTTGCCAAAAATCTTTGTTTTTTCAAGATATGTTTGGGGCATATTGGTGATGATTTCATATTGATTTGAAACAACAGCTTAGTTATAGTCATTGCCAAATCAATAATATGAAAATTTTCAACTCGTGTGAGCTTCAGTAAAAATTGTGTTTATTGGAAAGGCCAATGAAGTTTACTGCTGATTGTATGGCTGGACATTATAGGATATAGAAAATATAGGGTAAATGTCACAGAACTATGCAATCAAGGGAAAATATTGTTAAATGTGGGATCATATTTTACTGCTACTTTGCTCAGAATATTGTAACATTGATTTTTTTGTCAGCATTTGTTGTATAGGGACTTCTATTAAAATCCATGTAGTCCACATTTTTAAAAAATAAGCTCTTTACAATTGTACTGAAGCATGATACATTTCCCTGAAGCTCTTCCAATTTCTGTGAGTGGTGTTGGCTTTCTTGGATTCTCAGAAAACATTGCTAAATCTAGCCACACTATACAATGTTTCCAGCTTTGCAGGACAGTCAGATCACATTTTAGTTTGTGCAGCTGATTGACAATTTTTCCTGAAGACAGTGAAAGGGTTCCTACCCTTATTCCAGCCTTTTTGATTGATTAGACTTAGGATAACACATCCGACATGCAAGTGTAATACTAACGTTGAATCATATGAGCAATATCTAAAGAGCTCAGAAAATAAAGAGATTTTTAACAACTACTAAATAACCAACACACTGGATTCTTGATTAGACATATGAATGGCCTTTACAGACTAATGAACCATTGGGTGTTTCCACTTCGCTGGCTTAGTGTTTTCAGAACTTAATGTTTTTCTGTCATTCATGTACTCTTTGGCTCATCCTCACAGATGCAGTATTCCTTAAATTTTATACCTACCCCTTACCACATTTTCATTTATATGCTTGCATATAAAAATGCCTTTGGAATAACTGTATTTAGAGTGTTTAGCTCCTTACCATTTAACAGTGGTAAATTATGATTTTAACGTCTTAGAGGGAGAACTACAGAGAAGCAATCTTCATAATCCTCTTAGTGAATGCATGAAAATTGTGTATTTTCAGATCTGGCCTTTAGTTACTATGATTTCTGATCTTCTAAAAATTTCATTAGTCACACATGTATCAAATTGCTGTGGAAAGAGCAGATACACATGGTAAGAACTGCTGTGTGTGTCTGATCACAGAACTAGATCAAGATCAGAAATTATTAAATTCTTGTTGTAGGTGACAGGATCTTCAGATATTCTGTTAATTCAAACCGTTATAGCCTGCACACATTTATTTCTACATGAGGTACATTTGGAAGACTTTGAAAAAATGAGTTTTAATATTTCAGAATGAGGGAACCCATCCCCCAAAATACAATGTATTACGAGCATCTTAATAAATCTGGGAGGAGAGTCAGTAAATCAGAGGTTCTCCATTTGGTTTTCACAGTTCCCACATTTCAAATGGGAATTTTCAATAATTCTACAGTGTACTCTATAATCTTTTCAGGATAAAGAAAATTCAAATATATCTGTTTTCAAGGTTAGGATTCTGAAACTATTAATAATGTTGACAAGGATTGACTGATCTAATTACTCTAAGATACAGTATAGCTTGACCAACTTAGTTCCTAGCATGAATGGATTGGTGAGCTCCCCAAAATCTGCAGAGGAAAGTAAGGTCTTTCAATGAGTCAAAAAGGCACTCTGCCTAAGCCAATGTTAATATAATTAATATTAATGCAGTTGATACTGATATTAGTTAACATTAATAATGTTACTATTAATAATGGAATCCTTTGTTTTCTGGTTTTGTTAACAAAGTGTGAGAAGAGATGGTTAGTTTATTTTTATTGCTTCAACATCAAATTACTTGGAAACAGGATGCAGAAACCTTTAACTATTTTTAACTTTTCTGTGCACTTGTTTTGCTTTCCATTTGTACTATCCATTGCTAAAGACAATTCCTGGCAGTGACTGCACAGTGTGGAAATTCCAAAACATTGCTCATTACTTAGAAAATTCACAAGTTCCTGCTTAAGGAGGGCAACGAAGAAGAGAAAGGAGCCTGCTCACACCTATTTGGTTATTAGCTCATGTTGCTAATAAATATCTAATGGTAATTAAAATTCAGTCTGTCTTTTTCCAGTGTAATTAACTAAGCTGTAATTAAAACTCAGTCTGTCTTCCTTCAGTGACTATATTTAAGGGCTATGACTGTATTTTAAGGGCTACACTACATTGTTTTTCTTTAAGATATAAAATTTTAACGGGTCTCACTTTTGCTTTATTACCATGTTTAACATTACTGGCTTCACATGGGAGCTTGTAGAATTGCACAATCTTTTGAAAATCCTACTTATCCTTCATGGTCTTATGTTTGTAAAAAGATTTATTTTAAAGATGGAAGAATAGAGATATGTGGGAATGGGATAAGTCCTCTATCTGCTGATTCACTCCCCCAAATGGCCACAATGGACAGAGAAGACCAGACCGGGCCAGACTAAAGCTAGGAGCCAGAAGCCTCTTGCAGGTCTTCTACATGGGTGCAGGGTGCAAGCATTTGGCCTGTCCTCTGTTACTTTTCCAGGCACTTTAGCCAGGATTCAGATTAGAAGAGGTGCATCCAGGACTCAAACCGACACCCTCATGGGATGCCCGTATCACACCTGGCAGCTTTACCCACTGATACTTCAACATCAGCTGTAAAATAGATAATCTTACATTTTCTTCTCTTTTTTTCTTTTCTTTTTTTACAAGATCTCCAGTTGCTTTTCACATTAAAATCTCAGCAGCCAAGACCCTCTATAGCTTATTTTCTTCTAATAATTACAGGCTCAGTTATACTCCTTATTTGTTCTCACAACTTAATGTATCGTCTTATTTTCTCCCCCTAACTTAAAGTCAGCACATTTCAAAATAATTTGTTACACAATTGTCATTCTTTTTTGCATATTTTCATTGGTTTGAATATTTTTCTTTTCTCTTTTTAATTATTATTTCATTTTATGACACAGTTTCATAGGCTCTGGGATTCCCCCAACCCCTCCAATTTCCTCCCCCTATATTGGATTCCTCCACCTTGGTGCAGTGGCACAGTTCATAACCAGTCGTGATTCCTTCATTGTGGGCATGGACCATGCAGAGAGTCCAGCATCTGATTGTCCAGATAAATTCAACAGTTTCACTGGGAGACCATCCTTGGTCTGAAAGTAGAGCTGGCAGAATATCATCCCCCTCCAATGAAAAGCCACTACACAACTTCAACAATAGGAAGAAACATGGGAATTTACAACATAATGAAGTTAATTAACGTGGTATTGAGTGACAAATATGTTAGAAAATGCAACTTCTTAACCACATCCTATAACTACTTCCTTGACATCTCAATTTTAGTATATACGCAACCGGCTGCTATAAACCTTAAAATGGTTATGGGGTACTATTCAGCTGTCTCGTGTCTATTTTCATTTTTGTATTTAGCAGCTTATAGTATTCAAGAGTGATTTTTACTGAACGTCATGAATTTTAGGATAGTCCTTACAGGCTTATAACTCTAACAAGCCATATGTTAATGCTTGAGGAGCAGAACAGTTTTGGAGGGGTGTGCAGAGAAATCCTCAAGTACGTTAGTGATGAGTAACTGATCTTTGTGTCCTACCTGGTAAGGTATATGTGAGTCCAAGCTGACCGTTTCCTGTCTGGTTCTAAGCTTTCCTTAATGGTCTCTGTCTGTTTATCTGATCTGATTTTGGTGGCTCTGGAGCAACCCTGATGGTCATTGCAAGAGAGGGTGGGGATTCAAAGTTGGAACTAAGTAAGGACCAGAGAAGGCTTCTCTCCTGAGTCCCAAAGGAAGTTTACTGTTCTGTTTCTCAGGATTGCTCAGGGCTCCTGGCTGTTGTTCTGATGACATTAGATCCTGTGAGGATGGATCTGGGCTTCTTCCAGCCCATATGGGAGAGCCAATAGGGAATGATTGACCTCAGAGTTCTTGGCCTACGAGGGCACTCCTATTCCCTGTGATCTCCTGGGCAGCTGGGATATAGTCCTAGGTGCCTACACTTGGTGAGGATTTGGGAGTCTGCAGGGTTAGGATACAAGCCTCTGCCTGTCCTCCTGTCCACCCTGGGGTCCCCTCCCACTCTGTACATATGACCTCCTGTTAAGAGGCTGTCAGGATCGTTCTTGAATCCCACTGTATGTCTTTATAGTTTTTGCTAATGTCTAATGCAGATTTGAGTCTGCTGTCTGTAAGTTACCTTTTACAATCTTGATAGTTTATACTTAACATCTTCCTCACACACTCTTAGGTAGAAGATTTCTCTGCTCTCCTGACCCATTGCGGAATAACATAGGATATTAAAAGCATATCAGGCTTTGCAGTTCTTTGATGTAGTTCATAAGCAGTCTGTTTCTCATTGATTGTTGGTTCATTGGTTACATCACAATGTCTTATTGCATGTGATACAAGCTGTTTGAGTTTGAAATAATATTACAATTTACAGGTACTATTTTTCGGATCGACATCATTTCATCTTTAATTAAGGCAAACATGTGGTGTCTAATCTTTTGGGATTGGCTCATTTGCCTTAGCATAATGGTTTCTAATTGGGCCCATTTGGCCACGAAGAAATGCATTTCTTTCTTTTTTTTTTTTTTTAATAGCTGAGTAGTATTCCATGGAGTAAGTGAACCATAGTTTTCTTATCCAGTCTTCTGTTGATGGGCATTTTGATAGCTTCCAAGTTTTTGCAATTATTGATTGTGCTGTTGTGAACATAGGGGTGCATGTTGGTTTCTCGTGTACTTCAGTGCGTAGCATACAGTTTTTTCTTAAAAGCCTTGATTGCCTCCCATTGGGAGCAGGATTCAACCAAAATTCTTCATAGCCTTAAATGCCAGGTTCAGTGCTCTTTTTGACATTGCAAGTGCAAATGTACATTGACTAAATGAATAGATGATATGAAGTGTTCATCTTTCCATGGTTTCTAGAACTTCATTCTAAATATATTTTTTATCTAAAATCTGTTTAGATGCATAAAACTTAATTTCTAAGTAATTAAAATTTAAGTATAGATAATTATTAATCAGATATTTTCATTCTGTTGGCTGAGTATATACTCTACATTTACGAACTTACAGCCAACTAGATGATATGTATGTATTTATTCATTCATTCATTTCAAATGGCTTTTATTTTGCCCACACCACTCCAGTAGATATGGGTTTGCTGTTAGTGTCTCTTTGGGTCCAGGCACCTGTTTGCCTGTATATGCTCTGTACTGTGTTGTGGTGCAGCACATGGACTACCCTTCCAGCCTGTGGGCCCAGTGCCTCTACTACATGTTAACTTTTGGCCTTGGGAGCCAGCGTCTCCAGCAAGTACTTCTAGGAGCTAGGCCTTTGTCAGTCCAATACAGACAGATATTCAGGCTCAGGAGATCAATAGTCATCTTGGCATTGTAGTTCTGACTACTCTTGTAAAGCTTATTCACAGACCAGAAAGTGCAGGTTGCTGTGCAACCCAAGGGAGCTTCTGTAGAGAACCTTCTTGTTTTTGGCTGCGGTATCTTCCTGTTGGTCTACAAGATGTTTGCACTTTTTCATGGAGTCTTGCTGCAGGTGCAGAATTTTACACACACACACACACACACACACACACACACACAATTGTTTTCCATGCTACAGTTTTGTAGGTATAGAGATCCATCCCCTCCTCCTCTCCCTCCCTTCTTTGCCCTTCTGCCATTTTTTGTCTGTATTATCACAATACTATAGTTCCTTAGTACAAGTTAGAAGTTTAACTTTTTTATACTTAAATGTATCATGACATAGTACAGGGAAAGGTAGAAACCCAGTATTATTATATAGAGGAATATAGATGAGTTTCATTGGGAGTCCTGCTTTTATTCGTAAGTAGTGAAGCATACTGCCTTGCAAGTTTACCTTGTTGGCTCCTGGGGAAGAGATGCAACTGAAAAGAGAAATGGGGAGACAGTGCTCTCTTAGGCAACTGACAAAGTTTATTTTCAGGTTTCCAGTTTATGTACATTCAGCAAAGCAACCCTTAAAACATAGTGCAGCTCAGATATCGGTTGCAATTATCAGGTTTGATACACAATTTGTGTTACATGTGTGTAAGAAGGGAGTTTAAGGAGAACTAACAAGACAGCAGAACCAAAACAGCATTGGTGTGAGATATCGATAAGGAGCACCACTTTGATCTAGGATAACTGGCTAACTAAGTACAGATGTTCGCCATATATCAGAGAGCATGAAAGTACATCCAAGAACTCACTGGGGGCAAGAGTGCACTCTGGGTGAGAGGCCCTCTGCCTCTTTCCTGGAGCTTCTTCTCAACAGGATCCCACAGGCCTCTGCTGTCCCAGCTACCCCATTGGTTGTATTCTGACACTGTGTAGTATCTTTAATTTCCGATATGCTAGTCTTTTTAGTACAGTTCATGTATGTGTATATATACACATAAACGTAATGAAATTATAGATGCATATATATGCTTATCATATATGTACCTATATACATATGTATATATACATACATATATAATTCCATTACATTTATGCATATATATTGTACTTCACATACTGGCTGCCTTATATCAGAAAGAACATATGATATTTGTCTTGGGATTGGCTTACTTCACTAAGCAAAATGCTTTCCTGCTGTGACCATATTGTTACAAATGGCAAGCTTTTGTTCCTCTTTACAGCTAAGTAATATTCCTTTGAATACCACAATATTTAATCAGTTCTTCTGTTGACAGGCATCTGGGTTGATTCAGTGCCTTTGCTATTGTGAATTGTGCTTTTGTAAATATAGGGATGTGGGTCTCTTTCTCAAACGTAGCTTTCATTTCTGTTGGATACATACCTAGGAGTGGGATGGCTGGGTCATATGGTAAATCAGTTTTCAGTTGTCTGAGCACTCCTCACAATGACTTCCATAATGGTTGTACTAGTTTCCATTTACACAAACTATTTACTTGTGTACTTGTTTCTCCACATCCTCACCAACAATTGTTAGTAAATTTCTGAATGTAGGCCTATCTCATTGGAGTTAGGTAGAAACTCAATGTGGTTTTCATTTGCATTTCCCTAATATCTAGGGAGCCTAAGTATTTTTTCATGTGTCTGTTACATATTTGAATTTGTTCTTTTGAAAAATGCTGCTCATTTCTTTTGTTCCTTTTTTGGGTTGTTTATTTTGCTGTTGTTTATTTCTGAAGCATTTTGTAAACGCTTATGAATATCGTATGTTCTGGATGTTAGTCCCCTTTCAGTTGTGTAATGTTGCTAATATTTTCTCGCATTCTGTTGGTTGTCTCCTCACCTTATTGACCACTTCTCTTGCTGTTTGAGGTTTCCTCATATATTTATTTTGATTTCAGCTGTCCTTGCTTTTGGTGTCTTTTCTAAGAAGTTTTTGCCCATGCCTATTCCTCATAGGATGTTCTCTACATTTTCCTCTAGTAATTTGATGGTGTATGGGCATAGGTTTAGATGTTTGATCCATTTAGAGCTTTTTTTTTTTAAGAAATGTGCATGTTTTGCTTCCTACTTCTGCAAACAAAATACCCAATTTTCTCAGTAGCATTTGTTCAGAAACTTTTTTCCTGGGTTGTTTTCAGTTCTCTTGTCAGAGATTAGTTGGCTGTATCTATGTGGGCTCACTTTTGAGTTATCTGTTTAGTTCCATTGATCTTCCCTGTTTTATAGTGCTGCCAGGTTGTATTGATTACTATGGCCTAATAGTACATTTTGAAAGCTGGGATTGTGATTTCCCCTGATTTATTTTTATTCTTCGGGATAGCTTTGACTATATGTGATCTCTTGTGGTTCCAGATGAATTTTTGTTTTGCGTCACATTGAATTTGTAGATTACTTTTGGCAACATGTTGATGTTGATTCTACTGATCTATGAACATAACAGATGTCTCCATCTTTTAATGTCCTTTTAAAAATTCTTGAATATGTTATAGTTTTCATTGTAGAGGTCTTTTTTCAGGTTTATTCCAAGATATTTAAGGTTCTTTTCTGCTACTTTGAATGGGTCTGATATTACAAGTTCTTTCTTAGCTGTAGAGTTGTTTGCATACACTAAGGGCATCTCTTTATCTCCATTGATTTTGCATCCTGCTGCCTTGCTGAACTCTCCTATGAGTTTCTATGGTTTCTTTGTTGAGTCTTTTGGTTCTCCTGTATATAGAATCATGTCTATGAACAGAGACAATCTGGATTTCTCATTTCCAGTTTGTATTCCATTAATTTATCTTGCTTACCTGATACCTCAGGCTAGGACTTCCAGTGCTATATTGAATATTAGTTGCATCTGGGTTCTGGATCTTAGTAGAAAGTGTCCAGCTTTTCCCTATTCAGTGTTTTGCTGGTGTTGGGATTCTCATATATTGCTTTGATTGTGTTGTGAAATTCTCATTTTTTGTGTAAGTGAAACATTTTATATACATTTATTAAACATTTTATATCATTTCATACTACTATTTTTACAAAATCTAAATCTGAAAGAGGTATGGTCATATTATTGCACATTTATTATAATCATATACAAGTAAAAACATGTGTAAGTTCCTCAGTGTTTAAATACACTGACTCAGTGTATTGTTGTACATGAAAGATTTTTACTCAAAATTTCTCATCCTAACATAAAATTTTGTAAAATTTGGAACTGACAAGTACTATGGTATCACTGTTTGCATTGCACTATAATTTTTATTATGCATTTTCTTTAGCAGCATTGACAAAATAATTAAGTCGTAGTTAATTTGCCAGGATAAAATAATCTGATCTCCCCCAATTTCTACCCACAGCCCTGAATTCTCTGTAAGACAGACATTAGATTACTAACAGTAGTCTTATCTGTCTTTTTTGTTATGAAAATAATAGCAGTTCAGATAGCAAAGTGATCTGGGAAGATACAAAGGGAAACTGTATTAAATATTTATAAGCTGTATTAGCATGAGAAAAACACTTGATTTTGTGTCCCCCCCCTTCAGCTGGCATCTTTGATGTCCCGAAACTCCACATTTTCAGTTGTGCCTGTGATGTAATATGTGTTTGTGCATATGACAAGAGACATGAAACAGGCTGATGTGGGCTGGCCCAGGTCATCCAATGCTAGTGTCTGTGTTTTTGGACTCTGGGAAAGGACAGAGGAGGGGAAGGCAAAATGAGTACAAGGTAAAGGTGTTCAGCACGCATCTGTGAAATGTAATAACTCATTACATAACTCATGTAATAACTGAAAGCAAATGTTATTTCCGGCTGCCTAATTGGGTTTGGTTCATTTTAAAATTCTGTTTGCTTTAATTAGATTCACTGCAGAATGGGAAGTTTGTTGAGTTTGAAAATCTCCTGTATCTCAAAAATAATAAAAGAAGCCTTGCTCCCCTAGTGTCTTTCTGCCACTCATTCACTCCACTCCTCATCACACAGTCACTTTAAATATCAGTAGGATGCATTCCTGAGATGATTGATATTAAATGAGCCTTATAGTTAGGCAGTTGCTTGTTTCCTTGAATTCACTCAAACCAGTGTAACCACTGTTTGATCAGCCCTTGAAAAGAAATGATAGGAGTGAACCTGTCCACTGAAGTCTTCTTCATTTCACGTGCAACAAAGGAATAGCTGGCCTTTTACGCCTCTAACTCAGCAATCTTGATTTTTTTAAAAATCATAATTACCCTCACAGCTTCTAATTCTAGTCCTTTATTTCTTTTCAGTAAGGATCATGGCAAGAAAGAGATAACATATGCATGTTATATATATGTGTATATGTATGTGTATATATGTGTACAAATATATACAAAATCTAAACCTATATATAAATATATACACACTAAATACACACACACACACACACACATATATATATATATATTTGGTAGAGATTAATGAGGCAGCAATTTACAAAGGTGTAGGTACATGATCTTGGGAAAATACAAAAGATAATGCAATAATCTGAGTGCACTAACAATGATTTGTTGGGAACAGGAACTGTTATCCTTAGGTCAGGTTCACAGTCCAGGCCATGGAAACAGAAGGTGTGGGGAGTTGGAGGAATAAATATGACAGTCTTCTATCTGCAGGTGCACTATTCATCAATCATCCCATATGGAAGCAAATGGGTAGAGCTGATAGATGTGCTGTACTCAGGCATGTACATATACCCTCCTCTTACCAGAGCCTATGGAGACTGTATTTTGAGGAGAAAGAGAATGTCAGCATCTTGAATCCTTTATGGATTCAGTTTCTCTGAATCCTTTATGGATCATTTTCTATCCTCCTTTCTTTCACCACTGACTTTTCTAGCTCAAGTTACTCTTCCCAAGGTATCTTACTGCTTGAACTTTCTCTGATCATGCCAATATTCTCTGAATATCTATGTCAGTTTTCTTGGAAACTTCAGTCTTTCTCTAGCTGAGGTGGCTTTCAGAATTTCTTAAAAATCCAAGTTCAGAGATTCATCCTCCTTCACTTCCATCACAGCTCACTCCTTGTGACTGTACATTGCAGGATAAGAACTTCCATGATATGTAGCATAATTTTTAAAGATTTATCTATTTATTTGAAAGGCAGAGTTACAGAGAGATGGAGGGACAGAGTTACAAAGATATCTTGAACCCATTGCTTCATTTCACAAATGGCTGCAATGGCTATAGCTGGGTCAGTCTGAATCCAGGAGCCAGGAGCTTGTTCTAGGTCTCCCATATGGGTGCAGGTGCCCAAGCACTTGAGCCATTCTCAGAGGAGCCATCTCCTAGGCACATGGGTAGGTATCTGGATCAGAAGTGGAGCAGTCGGCTCTCGAACTGTTATTCTATGATATACCAGAATTGCAGGCAGCAGTTTTATTGAAACTTCTATAGCACAGTCTGTCCTGATATGCATTCTATTCATTGAGAAACTAGTCAACCAGGGAAATGTATTTTCCCTTTGCATATTCGTTCTTTAATTCAATTCACAATGTTGGCTTCATTTAGGTGGAACTGTGCTTGAGGTTTCTAGTTTCATTAGCTAGGATACTCAAGAACATGCAGGGGCTTAAGATGTAATGTGCAATCTAGAGTAAGACAATGACAAGCATGTAGTAGTTAAAATCCTGTAACACTATTCTAATCCACTACTCAAGTGTTCTGAGTTTAGTGTAGATATCACAATAGTCTACTTTCCTGGACATGGGGTTTGGATAGAAAGGAACACATCAAATATAACATGAAGGTTTTGGTTCAAAGTGATCGGGTGATGATAAATCGTAAACACATCACAGTCTGAGGAGATGAAGGGTTCCATTGAAATTGGTGTCATCTGAATGAACTTTCTTTAAACAATTGGATTGGGAGGGAGGAGCTCAGAGATTGTGGCTTTTTTTTTCCCAGAAAAGGAACTGTATGTGCAGATTTGAGACTCATAAACATAGATGTGGTAACTGAAACTGAACTGTTGGTGGATTGGCTTTCGAGCATCTACAATCAGAAAGAGAAGGGATTTAGTTTTCCTCACTTTCAGTGTTGCTACCTAATCAGACATCAACTTTGATCTATGGTTTTTGCACTGGTCTCTGTTTTTGCTTTTTTTCAGTCCATTCCCCTACCCAACTGTAAGCAGCAGTGATATTTTAAAATCTGGACAGCTGAAGTTTAAAATATTTAGTGTTCTAATGGTAAGGCATTTTCCTTGCAAAGTCCAAAAGACCTTGGTTGTCTGTAAGGCAGATGTTACATCTTCCATCTAACTTTATATTACACTGTTCTCTGCTTTCCGTGCTAAGTGCCAGTCGTTCTGGCTCTCTATAGATTTGTAGCAAACATGGTTCTGTTGCTCTAGGTTTTCATCTGATGATCCTTATTTTCCTTTAGGTGTCAGTTTTAATGGCATGTGCGTAGAGAAGTTTCTAGTAACTCCCAAATGGAAAAACTCTCCATCAAGACTTATTTTCCTTTGTTTCATAGCAGTTAACTTTGAAATATGCAAATTTTTCTGCCTCTATTATTGATTTGTTTACTACTTAGTTTCTAACATGCTCAAGTATTTATGAAAGACTGAATCTTATATGCGTTTAAGTTGCCTATATTTAAGTCACTCAAATATTCTATCAATTGTTTGTTCACATATCATTTAATTATCATTTACTGAACCCATTCTCTATATTAGGCACTATAGGTAGAAACTTAAAGCATCATTTGCTCTTCCCATTGGTTTAAAGATATTTTTGTTACCTTATGCAAGCAGCTGCAGACAAATTTCTCTCAATATCAAAGACAACAGCTTCAGATGGAAAATGGAATGACCTTCTTTCTCTATGTTCTGTTTAGAAAGAAGCCTTATTTCCATAATTGGCTGCGGTGTTGTCTATAAATATTATGCAGACTACCCTGAATATTTATGATGCAAGTTGGGTAATAATGAGAAATGAGTAGTAATTGAGCCTGCGACAAATTATCCCTTGGTATGAATTTTGCTGGCTTAGTTTTGGACTAGTACAGCAAAGTAAACGTTTGTATCATAAAGGCAGGTGGAGCAGAACTTATACTTTTACTGAATGTTTCAATTTTTTTACTGCTTTCTAGTGTTTTCTGTTTCTTTCAGATAGATCATGGTGAAGGGAGTATAAAGGGTATATGTGAAAAATCTTTTACATCTTTTGAATTTAAGAGCCCATTGAAAAAAGAAGACCTTTGATTAAAGCCCCTAGTATTGAATGTGTCACATCATCAGTGTCTCTGTCCTTATCACTAGATGGGTATCTTCTTTCTTGTAGGTTTCTCTATTCCTGGCAGAAAATTAAGTTTTATAGGTTAGCTTAAGCCATGTTACTTTATATGATCTACCCACAGGACCAAAAAAAAAAAAAATTCATGTTGTAACCTCTCCAAATGGGAAAAGGTATACTGTTCTCCTTTGCTTCCGTCCCATCTTGGCTGCTTTCATGCACAGCTCTGGTTTAAACAAGAACTTCTGTTCTCAAACACCAGGGCCATGTATCAGATTCTTCCAAGAGTTATTTCTGAGTTCCAGTCCTGATAATCACACTATAATGGATCTGAGTTTGGTGGTTCCACCCCTGGAAGTGAAATCTGGCTTTCCTCCTTGAAGTTTCTCTCAGTCTTTTTTTTTTTTTTTAATATTTTGACAATCTTTACATAGTTAATTAGGGTAAAAAGATTGAAGCGTTACAGGAAAGTGGGTAAGACTAGTATTTTTTCCATATTGTTTCCTTCATGTTTAAACGGAGGTATTAAGGGAGAGGGCCCACCCAATTTCCCACCCTCCCTAGGTCCCGGATGTAGGGTATGCTCTGAGGTTCTTGCTCAAGTGGTTTTGATATTGCAACAGTTATGAATCGTTGCCAATTTTGCCACTCCAAGCACGATGAGGTCCTTGAAGAATCCACTGATTGATATAGTCCTCTCTCAGTCTTTAAAAGTGTTTCTTCAGAAATTTATCCCTCCCAGCTCCTCCAACGACCCCAGGAAAAGAGAAGCCTGCATTCTCTTTATTTTTGTGAATCTTCTTATCAAATGTCCTTCCTACAAATGTCCTTTTTTCTCTAAAATTGCTTTCTGTAACAGCAAACAAAATAATCCGTTTAAAAATTCAAGTCATTTTAAGTTATTACATTGTCCAACTTTTTTTTAAAATTTCTCTCTGAATGAAACTGGGAATTCTTTACATTGTTTATACTTTGTCTTGAATGGCCTCTTGCTTGTTCTCTGGCCCCACTTGCTGCTATTCTTTGATTGTAGTTCTGCTCCATGCACGTTCTTGAGCACACCAGGCATGCTTTTTTCCATATTGGCGCCTTCACCTGCTTCCATTTTTGTATCACTTTCTCAGAGAGGCTTTGGTGGCCACCCTCTCTGAACTAGCCCTCTGGCACTTCTGGCAGCGGGTAGTACTGATAGTGAACATCTTGCATTTCAATATTGCAGCCATGATTTCTTTACACAAATCTAATACAAATATGAAATATTTTCACTTGACTGAAATGGCTAATAGATCCATTCAGCGATTTAGTTCTTATGTTCCAATAGATCCATTCAGCGATTTAGTTCTTATGTTCCTGGGAAACTAGGTTCATGACCCTTAACATTAATTGCACAGCAAATAAATACTGAAATGTCTTTGAAGCCTAGAGAAAAAAATTCAAATAGGTTGAATAATTTTTGTAGCTGTATAAAGCTCACTGGAGGACAAGTAATTTGTTGATTTACATAGTTTGAATGTTCTAATGAATTTTTGGCAGGCTTCCCATACCTTCCTTGTTTACTTGGAATCTTCAAAATCATGTATATGTGGTTCCATGTATGTGCACCTGTGTGTTTGTGTGTCTGAGTAAGCCAAGGCTTCCTTGCTTCAATCATTATTTCCTTCTCTATTCTGCTTTTCTCCTTTTCTACTTTCCTCCTTCTCTCCCTTCTTTCTTTATTGCTTATCTCATTCTTCACCATCATTTTATGAGTGCCTTTATGTGGTAGGTCTATTCCATCTACTGTAACTATGAACTCCCTGTTGTTTTCTGAGAACCTTTCCAGGTTCTGTTACACTCATTTTACAGAGTGAAAAATGCACCTTATACCAGTTATGCAGCATGCTTCAGGTTACCCAGCTGGCTCATGTCAGAATTGTAACTGGGAGCCAAGATTGACTGTTCCAAAATTGCTGTTCCATTGTTTCTTTTAATTCAAGAAATTTAAAACTGCTTTTGTTTGAATATTAGTTTTGTTGCTGTTGTGGAAACATAATGCAGGTATAGTGAAGTACTCAAATATTGTAGTTAGTATATACATGTATGCTCAGCTGGGCAAATATCACAGGGATCAATATAGAACATTCCCAGCATTCCAGATACTGTACTTTTAAAGGACAAAAAAAGTTCTTGTAGATGGCCAAGCCAAATTTAAATTATTTAAAAGTTGAAATAAACAAATAGAATTTTTTTTTTTTTTTTTTTAGGAAGGTATCTTAGAGGTTTATTCCAGCGGGGCAGGAAAAGGGGAAGGGGAAAGGGAAAAGGGGGGGGGGAGCAAGGAAGAAGAGAGAGAGAGAGAGAGAGAGAACCGAGTGGGGCAGGAAAAGGGGAAGGGGGGGAAGGGAGGTAAGAAGGAGGAGAGAGAGAGGAAGAGCAGGGGAGAGGAACCAAGGAGAGAGAGAGAGAGAGAGCAAGAGAGCAAGAAAGAGAGCAAGAGAGAGCAAGAGAGAGCAAGAGAGCAAGAGAGAACAAGAAAGCAAGAGAGCAAGAAGGGAAGAGAGCAAGAGGGAGCGAACCGCACCTGGGGGCCTTTTTTGTCTGCCAGGTGTGGGGGGGTGGGGATTGGGAGGGATTGAGGTCAAGGCCCCAGGGGATTGGTGCCTGCAGGTGAATGCCTGGGGATGATTGGCGAGTGGGCGGGTTTGGGGAAGGGGCTGGGAGATTGGGGGTGGGATTCTCAGGTGGAATGCCAGGTTACATCTGATTGGTGGATGGCTGCACTGGCGCGAATCCCGTGAGCTGTGAGGAAGAAATGGCGCAGGGTCCAGGGTGGGATATTGGAATAAATCCTTACATTCCTCCCTTTTGTTATATATAAAGGAAGAGGGGCATTGTTCTCTATGGCTTCTAGGAGCTGTTTTCTCTTGGCAGTGGTTGCAGCCTGGTGGGAGGAATGGGAGATGGAAGAACGCTTCTAGCCCTGCAAAAGAAACTGGTTACTGGTTTGATTAGAAAAGAATTTTTACAACAAATAGAAAATTGTGTGTAAACTCGGGTTTTTATTTCTGTGAAACCTAAAAACAGATTTATAATTTAATATCAGCAAAACTGAAGATTTTAAAATCTTTTAATTGGCATGAATTTGTTGCTAATATTTTTTCTAAATTAAATCTCTGTTAACCATGAGTGATTTTGCAGATACATATCTGCATTTGCTATGCTGATATCACTCTGATATCATCTTTTTCTATTTGAATTGCTTCAAATCCTTTATTCAATCATTTATTTATGATGTCATTCAGACCTTGTTTGGTAGAAATGCATCACATTTTGGGACAGGCTCTACTTTGTTCTCAGAAGCTCTCAATATTTAAAGTAATTGGCATCAATATAGTATTACATGCACAAATATTGGCAAGGAAATAATTTGTCAGTTCTTGGCATTAAGGTAGTCATGTGGATAAATCTCTTTACTAAAATATAGATGCTTTGATAAAAAAGGAAAAGCAATGTTCAAAATTCTTATAGAAAACATGAGAATTTCACAAGCTGATTTGTTGATTCATTCAGGAAATATTGCTGTGGTAGGCTCACTGCTAAGACTCAGCATCCAGGTCTGCCATATTATGATCTTTTTCTGCCTGGTGACAGCACGTGCTTTCTGTTTTTGTTAATTATGTGTTCCCTGACTTGGGAAAATGTCATGGGTCTTCCTAGTATGTGCCTTAACTTCATCATAAAACTCTGCTGTAAGGGGCTGCTCTATCTAGCACTGCTTTAAAGTCTCAGTCCAATTCTACCTTCTTCATGAAACCATCTGAAATATCTTCAATAAGTGTGACTCTCCAGCCCTATGATATTATACTCATGACATTGGGTGACATCATTTAGCTCATAATGGATTTTACAATTTAATACAATCTTTATAATTTGTTTACTGAATATATGTATCAGATTTTGAACAATCAGGGTTAAGGATGACTTAAGTTCTGTGATACTATGCTATGGCAGAAAATCCAATGACTTTTCATTATGGATACATTATTTACTAACTCTGTGATTTGTAGCCTCATTGAAATTATTTCCTCAGTTAAAAATTTACATTGGCAATTTAGAGAAATCAGTATACTTAAGGAGTTCAAAACATCCTAAAAAAGAGTTTGAATGGTGAATATTTATTCTTCAATAAAATGTAGGATGAATGTGGGTGCATTAAAACTTTTGGGGGATCCCAGGCGCTGCTTGATCTGGGAGTGGGAGAAAGGCTGTGCAGGTTATGATCTGGCCACAGCTCAGGATCACAGAGGTGAAAGAGAGTGGTGAGCCAGGAGCTGGGGCTACGGAGACCATGGTGGAAGCTGAGCACAGGAACCTGGGACTGAAACACCAAAGAGACTAGCACAACTGACTTCAGATGAAGCATAGGGTACCAAATTCAACAGTAAAATCAAGCTATAGACAAGTGAGCAACACAACTTAGAAACTGGCCTGAAGGAGAGGTTCTGTTAACCAAAAGAGCAATGACCAAGAGCAAAAGAAGAGACAGATTCACAATGAATATTACTGATGCATCCCCAACAAGGAAGCAAAAGTCTTTGTTAAACTCAGAGTTAACTGAGAAAGACATAAAGTAAATAATTTTGTTTTTCATTGGAAAATCAGATATACAGAGAGGAGGAGAAAAGACATAGAGGAAGATCTTCTGTCAGTTGATTCATTCTCCAAGTGGCTGCAACAGCTGGAGTTGAGCCAATGTGAAGCCAGTAGTCAGGAAACACTTCCAGGTCCTCCCATGGGTGCAGGGTCCCAAGGCTTTGGGCTGTCCTCGACTGCTTTCCTAGGCCACAAGCAGGGAGCTGGATGAGAAGCAGGGCTGCTGGGATTAGAACCGGTGCCCATATGGGATCCCAGCATGTTCAAGGCGAGGACTTTAGCTGCTAGGCTACTGCACTGGACCCAGGATAAAGAATTTAACAAAAAAAATGCTATAAAGCTTCTTAACAACAATTAGAAGCACAAATAGGAGTCCAAGGAATTTAAGACCTGTATCACACAGGAAATAGCAGCAATGAATACAGATCAAACCAAATTATTAGAAATAAAGAACACAGTGCAGAAAATTAAAAATTCAGTGGAAAGCATCAAAGGCGGAATAAACAAAGACAAAAGAAAGAATCTCAAAAATGGAGACATTTCCTTCAACAGGAGGGAAATAATCAAAGAAGCTGGAAGAGGAACTGAGTCAAGCTAAGAGAAATATTCAAGAATTAATGAAAGTCCAAATATAGGAGTTATGGGAGTTATAAATATAAAAGTTATGGGACTCCAATATAAGAGTCCAAGTATAAGTGCTATGGGAGTTTCAGAAGTCATTGAAAGAGAAATGCATATATATAACATTTAAAAATGTAATCAATGAAATACTAAATGAAAACTTTCCTGAACTGGAGAAAGAGTTGGGAAACAGCATCCAGGAGGGGTACAGAACTCCCAATTTGGTTGATCCAAAGCAATCTTTACCATGACACATGATAAGCTCTCTTCAAGTGAACACATAAAAAAAATCCTTAAATATGCATGTGAAAAAAAACTATTTAAATGTAGAGGAACCGCAGTCAGACTCACTGCTGACCTCCCTGAGCAAACTCTACAGGCCAGAAGACAATAGACTAACATATTCCAGATTCTAAGAACAACAACAACAAAATTGTCAGGCCAGAATAACATGCCCAGCAAAGTTTTCCTTTATTTTTGAAAGTGAAATAAAACTCTCCTACTATATAGAAAAGGTCAAAGGTTTTACCTTTCCAGACCTGCCCTACAAATGAACTTAAAAATGTTCTCTTGACAGAAAAAAGGAATAGCACTCACCAAATTCAAAAGCAAACATGAAGAACATCCCAGTCAAAGAACAAAAGAAGAGTAAATCAAACAATGAACAACCCATTGCTAAAATGACAGGACCAAACTGCTACCTGTGGATACTGATCCTTCATGTAAATGGCTTAAATTCATCATACTGGATCAAAAAGCAAACTCCAAAAAAAAAAAAAAAGCAAACTCCATTTATCTCTTGCTTACAGGAGACACATCTCTCACCAACAAAGATATGTGGAAACCGAAAGTGAAAGGATGGAAAAAGATATTCCAAGCTAATGGACAGGGAAAATGAGCTGGTGTAGTCATTTTTATATAATATAGACTATGACATGAAAAATGTTAAAAGAGATGAAGAAGGACACCACATAATAATCAAAGAATCTATTCAAGAAGAGATCACATTTTTTTTTACTTCTACATTGACATTTCAATTATTAGTTTAAATACAACTGGGTTCTATACACCTTAAAGTGGCTATAGATTACTATTCAGCTGTCTCATGTCTATTTTAATTTTAGTATTTAGCAGTTTATAGCGTTGAAGCATGATTTTGCAGAACCTGGCTGTTTTTTGGGTAGTCTAACTCTATAACTTCTGTCTCCTGTCTGTTTCTAAGCTTTCCTTGCTGTTCTCTATCATCTAGTTAATTTGTTTATTTGTTTGTTAGTTTGTTTTGAGAGGTGTCTGGAGCAATCTGATGGTCATTATGAGAGAGGGTGGGGACCCAAAGTCGGAACAGGCAAGGACCAGAGAAAGCTCCTCTCCCTAGTCCCGAAGGAAGTTTACTGTTTTGTTTCTGCGGACCGCTCAGTGCTCCTGGTTGTCGTTCCGATGACCTCGGATCCTGCAAGGCAGGATTTGGGCTTCTTCCATCCCATGTGGGAGATCCAAATGGAGGTGGGTGACCTCAGAGTTTTCGGCCTCCGAAGGCACTCCAATTCCCCGTGGTCTCCTTGGCAGTTGGGATGTAGTCCTCGGAGCTCCTACTGATAGTCCTTGGTGAGGATCTAAGAGTCTTCAGGGTTGGGATACAAGCCTCTTCCTGTCTGCCTGCTCCAGTCTGGGGTCCCCCGCTGCTCTGTGCATATGAACTCCTGTTAAGAGGTTGTTGGGATTGCTCCTGATTCCCCCCATATGCCAGAAGAGATCACATTACTAGTAGCTTAGGAATTTTCTTTTTTATCTCTAATTTTACTTTTTTTTCTCTTTGCTAGTCTGGAGAAAAGTTTTTTTTTTTTCTTATCTGCTTAAAAATGACTCTCTAATTTGTAGATTTTTAAGGTTTCATTTCCACTTATTTTTGCTGTGACTTATGATTTATTGATTCCAGTTCATATCATCTTTTTAATATGTCCTTGAGATGCATTACTGGATCATTTACTTGACATATTTCTATTTTTTGTTGGTCCCATGATGTTCTAAATATTCTTTCCAATCCTGTATTTTGTTTTTTTGCTACATCCCATGGTTATTTATTTATTTTAGAAAGTTTTTTTAAAATCATTGATTGATTTATTTTATTGGAAAGTTAGATATATAGAGAGGAGGAAAGACAGAGGGAAGCAGGGCTGCTGGGATTAAAACCGGTGCCTATATGGGATCCCAGAGCATGTAAGTTGAGGACTTTAGTCACTAGGCTACTGTGCTGGGCCCAGTTTCTAATTTTTGTAAAAATTTTCACTTCCTCAAAAAAGTTCTTTTCATATTAATTTTTCAGTAACATCTAGGTCATATAGTAGCATCATTTTCTTCAGTGACACATACGTCATTCACTAGCCATGTTATTTAGACTTCATGGTATTGTAAATTTTCTATTTTTCTTCCTGTTGTTGATTTTGTTTTATGGCTTTTCATTTAAGGGGATGTATAGTAACTGTGTAATAGAGATTATCCTACTCAGAGGTGAGGACACAGTGCACTATGCAAGTGTACATCCAGATCAAAGATGAATTCCCAATGAAACTGTTAAATATATTTTGACAATAGGATACCGGACTATCTGCAGTTGTCAGTATCTGCAATATTAGAATACACTTAGGATAGCAGAACAATGGACTTACGACGTATTATGAATGACTATACTATTGTAATAATATAGGGGAAATCAGTGGGGGAGGGTTGGGGAGGGAAATGGAAATTACAGAGCCTTTGGAATTGTGTCATAAAGTAACAATAAAAATTAAAATTAAAAAGAGTTAAGGGGGAATTAGAGAACCTGAACAATGCTGAAATTGCTGACAACTGCCAGTTTTGATGATAAAAGTGAACCATCAAGAGAAATCAATATTTTTTGCAAATGACCATGGAATTCCAGATGAGACAGATGGTAGGAATAAAAGAAATAATTGTGGTTCATCATTCACATATGGATTTCCTAGACTGTATGTGCATTCAGGGAATGTACTACCTCATGGAAAGCATTGAAAGAACCTGCAGAATTTTCAAGCATTTTAAACTGATTTAAAAGGACTTTGGAAGGGCTGGCATTCTGGCATAGGGGGTGAAGTCACCGTTTGCAGTGCTCGCATCCCATATTAGTGCTGGTTCAAGATTCAGGTGCTCTACTTCCAACCCAAGTCTCTGCTAATGTACCTGGGAATCAGCAGAAAATGGCCCAAGTGCTTGGACTCATATTCCCACATGTGATGTCTGAAGAATCTCTGAATGCCTGGATTCATCCTGTCCCAGACAGGGCCTTTGTGGCCATTTGGGGATTAAACCAGTGAATGGAAGATCTCTGTCTCTCACTGTCCTTGTGTAGCTCTGACTTTCAAATAAATAAATATTTGGAAATTAATTTAAATATGGAGATAACTTTTATCAAAAACATTAGGTCAAGAGTGGAAAAGATGTATTTTCAAAGAGTAAAATAATGACAAAGTCATGAATAACACTTTTGGCTTAAATGTCCCCATCCCCAGGCAAACTATTAGTAGTGAGGAAAGTGAACTCAACATTTTAAGACAAGGTTACAGTTATTGTCTTAAGATCATTGTGAGATTATGTTTATAACTAAAATTGGGTAATGGAATAATAGGATATTCTGAATTTGTCTTTTCTTGGAATGATTGAGGGAGAAATGGGGGGACTAATTTCCTATCCAAACTTAAGATGATCCATGAGAAATAATAGCTTGAAGATGTGAAAATGTTCAAGATGATGAATAACAGTAACACTAATTTTGGAATTTGTAAAACCAAAGGAAGAAGAAATTTCAGATTCTCTAAGACATACCATGTATTCAAAAGTCATATTTATTGAGCAGTTACCATATAATAACTGAATACCAAGTGTTTTCTACTGAATCATCACAACAGGTATAATCCTAGCTTTAGAGAAGAAATGGAGATTCAGAATGGTTAAGACATTTTCCCAATACTGTATAAAAAGTATTTTTGGAACCAGAATTGAATCTAGGCAGTAATTTACATATAGTGAATATCTAAAATGTTTACTGATGAATTTAAGACAGCATGCAGGTGGGCCAAGTTAAACTCAGCAAGTCTGAATATAGACATGTCTTTCTAAGAATACATGTTTCTGAAGTTTCTGGAAAATATGGGCCAGCTCTGCTGCCTAGTGACCATAAAAGAAGTGCTGCCCTTCAGATAACATTTTTTTTTTAAAAAAAGATTTATATTTTATTTTTATTGGAAAGGCAGATATACAGAGAGGAGAGACAGAGAGGAAGATCTTCCATCCAATGATTAACTCCCCAAGTGAATGCAACGGCTGATGCTATGCTGGTCCGAAGCCAGGAGCCTCTTCCGGGTCTCCCACGTGGGTGCAGGGTCCCAAAGCTTTGGGCCGTCCTTGACTGCTTTCCCAGGCCACAGGCAGGGAGCTGGATGGGAAGCGGGGCTGCTGGGATTAGAACCGGCGCCTGTATGGGATCCTGGGGCGTGCAAGGTGAGGACCCTAACCACTTGCGCCACCGTGCCAGGCACTCAGATAACATTTTTGTCTTAACAATCAGATTACTGCAATGAGGAGGAAAAAAAAAATACCACCAAACTAACCTATGGGATATCTTAAGTATTGGTCATATGGAGTTGGGGTCCCATACTGTGTTTATTTTTCTGCTTGAATTTCATATTTTTAAAGAGAAAGAGAAAGTAAAATTTTAAAGGAATTGAAAAGAATGATCATAAGATTCCTCAAAATGAATTAGAAGCAAATTCATGAGTCAAGGAAATCCATACATAATGTGTATGAAAATTTTCCTGTGAGATGGAGATTCAGAGGCTAAATCAAACTGAAATGTTAGAGGTGATGGATTTAATATGCTAAATAAAAAAACATAATGGACAGCCTTAACAAGAGATTTTGTGAGGGAGAAAAATGAGCTAGGAAATATAAGAAAATAGAGCTGGGAAATATCTCAGTTGGACCAAACAGGAAAAAAAGAAAAAATAGTGAGAAAAACTGAAAACAATGTTAGAGATTTAGGGAATATGATCAAATGACTTGATATACATGGAAAGAGAGAATGGATTAGAAGGTTTATTCAGTGAAGTAACAGAACACTTACTCAATTTGCAGAACGTTGTGTCCAAGCTCAGAAAGCACATAGAATTCCTAGTACATGAGAGCAGGAAAGATTTCCTCTACACCACATTATACTCAAACGTTCAACAGTAAAGCATGATGCATTCTAAAATATGTGTGCATGACAAATACCAGAATTCATTCAGAGGAGCTCTGATTAGACTGCCAACTAACATCTCATTAGAAATCCAAAAACCTCCAATCTTGGAGAGGCATAATCCAAATATTTTTTGAAAAAAGCTTTTTATTCAGAAACATTCCAAGAAAACATTAGGAATATTTGTGGAAAAATTACAAGCCCAAGTCATTGTATGTCAATAATAACCTTGAGTATACATAACCTAAATTCTCCAATTAAAAGGTGCAGACTTTTAGAATAGATTTAGAAGCAATGTTCATCTACATGCTGTCTGCAAGAAACACATATCACTAAGAAAGATATACACAGAGTAAAAGTGAAAGGATAGAAAAAGATTTTCCACTCTAACAGAAAGCAAAACAGAGATAGAGCCATTATATCAGAGAAAATAGGGTTTAACATAAAAACTCTGAAGAGACTAAGAATTACATCATATAATTATGAAGATATAAATTCAACAAAAAATGTGGCTATAATAAATTTATATGCATCCAATTCCAGAGTATTTGCTGTATAAAGTAAATCTTGATGGATCTAAAGTGAGGCATTGATGTTGATGTAATAATAATGGGAGACTTCAACACCTTACAAATATCAATGGAAGGATCAGCTAGATAGAAAATCAATAAAGGAAGAACAGTGTAAACTAATTTAGATCATTGGCCAAATGGATCTGATAGATGTCCATGCCACAAATGTGGAAAGCACATTTTTTTCACCATTGCACAGGAATTTTTTTTAGAAGAGACCATATGCTAGGCCATAAAGCAATTCTTTCTTTTTTTTTAAAGATTTATTTTTATTATTTTTTTTATTGGAAAGGCGGATATACAGAGAGGAGGAGAGACAGAGAGGAAGATCTTCCGTCTGATGATTCACTCCCCAGGTGAGCGCAACGGCCGATGCTATGCCGATCCGAAGTCAGGAGCCTCTTCTGGGTCTCCCACGCGGGTGCAGGGTCCCAAAGCTTTGGGCCGTCCTCGACTGCTTTCCCGGGCCACAGGCAGGGAGCTGGAAGGGAAGCGGGGCTGCTGGGATAGAACCGGCGCCCATATGGGATCCCGGGCGTGCAAGGCGAGGACCTTAACCACTTGCGCCACCGCGCTGGGCCCCATGAAGCAATTCTTAACAAATTTTTAAAAAACTGAAATCATATCATGTATCTTTCTTGATCAAAATAAAATGAAGCCTGAAATTAATGAATTAAGAAATTAAAAATATGAAAAAAACACATGGATTGAACAACATGCTCATGAAAGAATAGTGCATCATAGAAGAAATAATAAAAGACATGTTCCTACAGGACAAAGCAATATGATGGAATAGGTGAAGTCATGTTAAAATGGATACAGGATTAGCAGAAGAGAAGCAGAGAGGCCACAATTGTGGGAAATACGAATGCTTAGTATAATGGCAGAGGGAAAACTAGAGACCCATGGGTGAAGGAAAATAACAGCAACAGTGGAGTAGTGCTGCAATGAAGAGGTACGCCAGCGATAATTGGAGCTCCACCATTGTTCAGGTGGGAAGGGATGACCACCAGCAACACAGGATATGAATAAAGCCACAAAATTATAGATCCTGCTAACCTTCTTAATCTAATCATGAGCAGAAGCAAACTGGCAGAGCCCAGTTGGATGGAGGTGGCAATAGGGTTGATTGTACCACCCAAACCCCCACCAGTGCCATATTGGGTGCATTTTGAGTTCTGTGGCAAAACTTCTGGGGAGGTGGAGGAACAATAGTGAGTTCTGCTTTCACTAAGCTGGGAAAAACTCATTTCCAGCAAAATTCATTACATTGGTCCACTGGAAAAATAATACCATCTTGGTGTCCAAAATACATTCAGGTTTCCCCCAGACCTAACAGTCACAGGTTACAACAAGAAAAGGAAAGAAAAAAAGATCCTTCCAATGGACACCACTGATATCCCTGTGATCTAGTTGCAAGTCACAGATGGTGTCTCCCTCATCCTGGGTAGTGATAGCCATGAGTGGGAGAAAGGCTGAGCAGACAGTGTGTGGCCACAACACAGGATCACAATGGGTAGAGAATGACAACCCAGGTGCTCTGTCTTTGGAGGCATGGCAGAAGCATAGCATGGGAGCCTAAGGCTGAAACTCACTAGAGGGGGTGACAGGAGTTACATAAGCACAAAGCTGGCAATGAACAGGGTCAGTAAAGTCTACTTGTAGACCTGTGGATAGCAGAGCTTAAAAATTGGGTACAAGAAGAATCCACTAATTTGAGCTGCAATGGCCAAGGGCAAAAGAAGAGGCACAGGAAAAATGAATGAGATTACCAATGCCTCCCTCAGCAAAGGAGCAAAAGAGCATTTCAGCCTTAGAATTAACTGATGCAGGCATTAAGGAACTGCTGAGTAAAGAATTTTTTAAAAATTGTAATAAAGCTTCTTAAAAACAAAAGGAAGCACAAACAGGAGTTGAAGGAATTTAAGGGATATGTTACACAGAAAATGAAACATTGAAATAAAATCAAGCTGAATTATTAGAAATGAAGAATACAACACAGTAAATTAAAAATTCAATAGAAAGCCCAAATAAGAATGAGTGAGGCAGAAGAAAGAATTTGAGAACTAGAAGAATTCACATGTGAAAGTGCTGAAACAATCAGAAAACTGGAAGAGGAAGGTAGATGCAAAATTCCTCAACAAAATACTAGTCATCGGAGTCCAAAAATACATCAAACAGATCATTCATCCAGACCAGAGATTTATCCCTGGCATGAGGAAATGGTTTAACATATGCCAGTTAATAAATGTGATACATAAGATCAACAACTTGAAGAATAAAAAAAATTCGACCATCTCAATAGTAGCAGAGTGCATTTGATAAAATCTACCACTTCATGCTAAAATCCTAATCAAGCTAAGCATAGAAGTAACATTCTGCCACACAAAGCAATATGTGAGAAACCTAGATGCCAGCATTGTATAACTTGGGGAAAGACTAGAAGTTTTTTCAGTAAGATCTGGAACGAGACAAGGATGTCCACTTCCACTACTGTTATTCAATATAATATTGGAAGCTCTTACTAGGGCTATTAGGCAAGAAGAAATAATTAAAGAAATTCAAATCAGAAATGAGGAATTAAAATTATCCCTGTTCAGAAAGGATGTGATTCTATACATTGGGGAACCAAAAAAACTCAGTCAAGATACTATTAGTACTCATAAGAGTTTGGCAGTGTGCTAGGGGACATAAATTGATGAACCCAGTAAACACAAACAACTCCATGGCTGAAAAAGATCCCACAAGGATAGTCCCCTTTAAAATAGCAGACAGGAGTCATAAATACATTGGAATTAACCAAAGTTGTGAAAGACCTCTATGATGAAAAGTACAAAACATGACACAAAATAGAAGACATTAAAAATGGAGAAATTTACCATGTTCTTGGATTGGTAGAATCAACATCAACAAAATGTCCATATTACTGAAAGTAATTGATTACTGATTGAATGTGATCCAAATCAAAATTCCAACTTTTGTTTTCAGAAATAGAAAAGCTGATACAAAAATGCATCTGGAAATACAAGAGACCTTGAATAGCAAAGCCAACCCTGAAGAATAAAGATAAAGCTGGAGAACCCACAAGTCTAGACCCCAGGACAAACTACAGGGCGGTGGTCATCAAAATAGTCTGGTACTGGTGAGGAGAGAGATCAGTGAAACATAGAAACCCAAGAAGTGAGCCTATCCATGTATAGTAAACTACAATTTGGTAAGATAATTGAAAATAACCCAGGGAAAAATTTGGTCCTTTTAACAAATGCTATTAGGACAAATGAATATCAGCTCACAAAGATAAGAAACAAGACCCTCACCTTTCACATTATACAAAAATCAGCTCTAATTGAATCAGGAACCTAATTCTGCACAGAAAAAATCATCAAAACAATCAAGAAAAACATAGAAAGAAAACTACAAGATACAGACATTGGTAAAGAATTCTTTGCAAAGTCTCCAAAAGTACAGGTGGTCAAAGCTAAAATAAACAAATGGAACTACATCAAGCTAGGACACATCTGTACAGAATAGGAAACAACAAGCAAAGAAGCAACCAATGGAATGAGAGAAAATCTTTGCACACTACAACTATACACAGAAAAAAAAATACTCTGGATCCCTAACTATCAGGGAAATGCAAATGAAAACCACATTGAGGGAAGGGAATGGAGAATGGCCCAAAGCCTTAGGCCCCTGCATCCACGTGGGAGTACCAGAAGAAGCTCATGACTTTGGATGGGTTTGGCTCCGACTGTTGAAGCCACAAGGGGAATGAACCAGCTGATGGAAGATCCTTCTCTCTGTAGATGTGTCTTTCCAATAAAAATAAGTAAATCTTTAAGAAAAATAAAAGAAAATATATTTAAGAATAAAAAAATACTAATTCTTCTCAAACTTTTCAAAGCAACTGCAATGGGAGAAATGCTTCTAAACTCCTTCTGTCAGTCAACATCACCTTAATTCTCAAACAAAATAAGATACAAGAAAGACCAATATCCATGATGAACACTGATGCAGAAATCAACAACAAAATCATAGTTAATTAAATACAAAAACACATATGGCTTATCATCCACCTGGATCAAACTATTTATTTTTGGCAATGAAAGGAGGGTTCAACACACGCAAGTATAGAACTGTGATGCATCACATTAACAATATTACTCAGAGGAAAACAAAATGATTATGTCACTGGATATGGGTAAAGACTTTGAAAGGGCTGGTGCAATAGCCTAGTAGCTAAAATCCTCACCTCGCACACACTGGGATCCCATATAGGCACCGGTTCTAATCTTGGCAGCCCCACTTTCCATCCAGCTCTCTACCTGTGGCCTGGGAAAGCAGTCGAGGATAGCCCAAAGCTTTGGGACCCTGCATGTATGTGAAGGGGTTCCTGGCTCCTGGCTTCAGATTGGCTCTGCTCTGACTGTTGCAGTCATTTGGGGAGTGAATCAACTGGTGGAAGATCTTCTCTGTCTTTCCTCCTCTGTATATCTGACTTTCCAATAAAGATAAGTCTTAAAAAAAGACTTTGATAAAAATACATCATATAACAAATCATGATGGTAAAACACCTCAGCTTGATAAAAACCTTAAATAATTTAAGTATAGGATGAACATTTGTAAACACAATCTAGACAATATCATACGGCCAGCATCGTACTGACTGGGGAAAAGTTGGAAGCATTTCCACAGGATCTCACAGCAGACTGGAATGTCCACTTTCACCAGTCCTATTCAGTATAGTTCTGAAAGTCTTATCCAGAGCCATTATGAAAGAAAAATAGCGATATACAAATTGGAAAGGAGGAAGTAAAATTATCCCTGTTAACAGGTGACATAATCCTAAATGTAAGGCAACCAAAAATTTACACTAAATCTCTATTGGAATTTGCAAGAGAATTTGATAAGTTACAAGATATGAATTCAACAAATAAAAATCAATACCCTTTGTATACACAATGTCATGACTTGGAAAGAACTGCTAAGAGCAGTCCATTCACAATACCTAGATGCATTTCAATGCTTTTAAGTACTTTATCCAAAGAATTAAAAGATAACTATTATAGAACTTATTTATAAGCCATTAAAATAAAAGCATTTTCCATGCTTATGGATTAGAAGAATTAATATTATCACAGGGTCTATACTACCAGCAGCAGTTTACACATTCAAAAGCAATATCAATCAAAATATCAATGACATTCTTCTAATATTAAAAAAAGCTTTAGAAATTTAAAAATAAAAAATAAAATTTTTTTACATGAAAAAAATTCATAGAAACACAAGTGACTCAGAATAGCCATTTAAAAAGATTTATTTATTTTTATTTGAAAGGTGGGTTTTGCCTATAGAGAAGGAGAGACAGATGGAGAAGTCTTCCATCTGCTGGTTTGCTCCCTGAATGATTGCAGCAGCCAGAGTTGAGCTGCTTCAAAGCTGGGAGCCAGGAGCTTCTTTCAGATCTCTCACGTGGATGCATAGACCCAAGGGCTATTAAATTGGAGCAGCTGAGACACTAATCAGCCCCCATATAGGATGCTAGTGCCATACCGTGGAGGATTAGCCAGCTGCGTCCACTGCACTGGCCTCCAAGCTAAAACAACTTTAAACCACAAAAACAAAGCATAAGGTACCCAAATTCTAGACATACTAGAGAGTAGCTATAATCAAAATACCCTGATGCAGGTACAAAACCAGGCATGTAGACCAATCAAACAAAACAAAAGCCCCAGAAATCAACTCACATCTACAACTAATCATTAACAAATGAGCTAAAATCAATCCCTAGTGAAAGGGCAGTCTCTTTAACAGTGTTGCTGTGAGCAGTGGATCTCCCTGAGCAGATGTGTGAAACCACATCTCTGAACTATACCTTCTATGTAAGTCAACACAAAATGGAGCAAAGATCTAAATCTATGACCTGATACCATCAAATTACTGGAGGAAAATATCTTGGTACTCTGCAAGACACTGGCATAGGCAAAGACGTTGGAAAAGACCCCAGAAACATAGGCAATAAAAACAGAAATAGAGAAATTGCTTACGTTAATCCAAGAAGCATCTGCCTTGTAAAGGAAATACTCAGCAAAGCGAAGAAGCTGTAGACAGAAAGAAAATATTTCCAAATGATGCAATTGATAAAGCATTAATATTCAGCATCTATAAAGAGCGCCACAAGCTCAGCAACAGCAAAACAGACCAGTTATGAAATAGGCAAGACATATGAAGAGGATGAAATCCAGATATTCAACAGACACATGAAAACCATTTTCCAGGATCACAAGCCATCAGGGAAATGCAAATGAAAACCATAAAAATGTTCACCTCACTCCAGAGAGTGGTATATGCAGTATAAAATACTACTCAGCAGTAAAACAAGAGAATGAAATGATACCTTTCAAAAAGAAAGTGATGCAACTGCAAATCATCATGCTTAGTGAAATAAGCCAGTATCCAAAATGCAAATTTTGCATATTTTTATTGACATATACTAATATACAGAGTATAAGAAAATGTGTTGTATGTGAACAAAATTGATATTTTGAGATTTGATGATTTATTATTTGTCTATACTGTTGAGGAACAGATATTTTTCAACTTACTATTTATTGAATTCTTTGTATAGTGGAGGGTTAAGCCTCTGCTTATATAATAAACTTTATAAAGAAAATATTATTATAATATATAAAGTATAAAATAAAAGTATAGTATATATATAGACTGTATAAAATAAACTGTTAAAGTTGATAGAAGACAATAAGAACGGAAAGAGCATGGGAGTTTTCACTATGCTTCTAAATCTTCATATACGAAATACATAAAATTTGCTCACCTTAAAATAGCCGATGGTGACTCAAAGAAAAAAAAAGGGGATGCCCTATCAGGGTTTGGCTTCATGCCTAAGTAAGAGCTTCAAATAGAAACAGAAATTTAAATCAGAAATTCATTAGCGTTTATTGGTGAGTAGTTCAGGACAGGCACAGTAGGTATGTTCCACAAAGATCTTGTGGCTTCAGGTTTCTTTTTGGCTTTGGTGTCTATAGACACGATCTTTGAGCTCATCTCATGACCCAGTATGAGGAACACTACACCAGCTACCTCCTCTACATCCCAGCCACTGAGAAGTAGGAAGGAGAAACTTGTATGTGTTCATATCATAAAAAACTCTTAACTTTCACATAAATGTTTATGGTACTTCCTTTCACCAAAGTTAGTCAGATAGCAATACCTAGCTACACTGCAGAGTGGGAAATATGTTTCATTTTACATACCCATGTTTCTATCTAAAATTTGGAATCCAATTGATAAATGAAAAGGAAGAAAGATATAATTTGAGACAGCTAGAGAACCTTGACACACAAGCTTAATTCCAATGAAGAAGGCAATGGAATCTATTATGATAGTGTAATGAAATATAAAAGCTGGTGACGCTGGTGAAAATGTGAACAAAACTCTAGGTTTTGATCTTTAAAGATTTCATGTATTAGGATAGTTAGAAAGATAACAGAAATGATATCTCTGATTTTCGGAACATTCTAATACTAATAGGTGATGGAGAAATTTTAAAAATAAGTCTTTATTTAATTACCCTTCTTCATCAAAAGTATTAAGTTAGAAGCAGAACACATTAATGAAGAATTAAAGGCTATAATAGCATCTTCAATGTGGCCCTATTTTCTATCTGCATTATCTCTGCAACCTCCTTCAAAGTTATTCCTGCTGCACGACATGCATTTTTTGCTCTTCAATCCAGTAAAAATAACTCTGTGTGCACACATGAGAAAGACTCTTTTTAGATAGATGTAATGAAAATTTCTTTAAAAAGCAGATTTACTTATTCTACTTGAAAGTCAGAATTTGAGAGAGAAAGAGAGATGGAGATCTTCCACCTGCTGGTTCACTCCCTAAGTGACCACCATGACCAGAGCTGGAATGATACAAGTGGGAGACAAGAGCTTCCTAGATATTCAAACGGGTGAAGGATCCCACCAACTGGAGTCATTTCTGCTGCTTTCCCAGGCCAAGAGCAGGGAGCTGAATCAGAAGTGGAGTGGCTGGGACATGGATCAGCGTATCAAAATGGGATGCCTATGCTGCATTTTGAGGATTAGTTCAATATGCCACTGCACTGACCCCAAGGGCTTTTTATTTTTAATTAATTTTAACAGATCAGTGTAGTTCATAGATACAAATCTAAGAGTATGAGGATATTCCCTTGCTTTCTCTCTCTCTCTGCTTCTCCTTACCCTCTACCTTTTCCCTCCCTCCCTTCCTTCCTTCCTTCCTTCCTTCCTTCCTTCCTTCCTTCCTTCCTCCCTCCCTCCCTCCCTCCCTCCCTCCCTCCCTCCCTCCCTCCCTTCCTCCCTCCCTCCCTCCCTCCCTCCCTCCCTCCCTCCCTTCCTTCCTTCCTTCCTTCCTTCCTTCCTTCCTTCCTTCCTTCCTTCTTCAAACATCTCTCTTCCCCCACCTCTCTTTATTATTTTACTGTAATTTTAATGACCTGTCACTGATTTAAATTATATTTTTTCCATGCAATTATGTTTCATGATTCTTGCCTATATTCCTACTAAAGTGGGGTCTTTTTGGTTATTCACTTGTTAAACTTATTACTTGGTTAACCATTAAGCCTTTATACAGTATTTAAAATGTGTCCTATCAAAAAATGAAAAAAAAAAAAAGAAATGCAATTCTTTTACTACCATAAATTCTCCCTCTGAACATGGGCCAACCTTGTAATTCTTTTACGTAAGAACTTTTTAAACATACTCTATACCTTCTAGGATTAAGCACGGGCTTTTGTTTTCTGTTTTTTCCATAAAGCACAAGGCCCTTCATGGGCATTTTTTTCATACTATCTCTCTAGTCCCTTCACATTTTTTTTTGAGTTCCAGCTTTGTCAAGCTTTTTAGTGTTTCCAGAACATTGAACTTATTAATCTCTTCGTTCAAATGTTCTTCTTTCTCTGGAGAATTCATGAATAGTCTTTGAGAACTAACTTGCATAACCACACATTTTAAAATTGGTACAAAAATGAATAATTCCCCCTCTGTGATGGTCTGCCGTTATGTATAATTGCTATTGTAGCACTCAGTGAATAGGTGCACATACTAAACAAAGTTCTCTGGGAAATGGTTTTATATATATTGATCTGTATGTAATGAAGATTAAAGATCCTTATTGATGAATTGATATAAGTATATAGGTAGTCTAAATTAGTTCAACTCTAGAGTCAAATGAAATACATGGTTAGAATGGCAAAAAAATTTCTTATGTGTTTTGGAGCATAGCTAGTATGAGAGGTTTTGGATAGTGGAGACACCAGAAGTCCAGAGATAGACAATGTCTCAGTTTTCATAATGTGTAAGGGTGTATCTAGGAAATCAGGGACTCTCAAACTTGAGGCTATACAAAAATGTAGAACATGTTATTCAAAAGATGGCTTGTAATCACTTAAGGAAAAAAATACTAAAAAGTGCATTACAAATGTCATATTTTAGCTCTGCATACTTTCATAAAGGATCAGAGGCAAATATTAATTATTAAAAATCTGTAAATGTTTACTCAGGAGAGGTAAAATTAGGTGAGACATTTTGGCTTATTTTTCTTGGAACCTATAGAACAAGAATAGTGGCTATATATTCTGTAAGGCATTTGCTGAATTTCCCGTTGCAGTTCTATGTGGGCATTTGTGATTTGAAAAGCATGCACACACACACACACACACGTGCATGCTTAACTCTAATTTTAGTCATTTGCTTAATACAGTTATATTTTTTGACTAAACTCATGCCATTTGTACTTTCACGTACTTAGAAACATTCTGTTTAAATAAACTTGCTGTTCTTACCTAAATAAACTGAGCCTGATTTTAAATAACAATATATATAAAAACCATAAGTTTTGTACTGTACCAGTGAAGTATTTTGTTATTCATAGTATAATACATGTATAACCACAAATAAAATCAATGAATATCATTATAGTTATTACTAGGATATCAATTTTGAAACTGTTCATGCTATAATTTTTGTGTAAAATATGGAGGAGTAGTTTTTATCTGTTACATCACTGCACTGAGAGTAAAGGGTGTTGATTAATGGATTGATATTTTGTTGGACGGGTAAATGACAAACATCAGAGCTGTAATCTTGTCTTGACCTTCTTGATAATTTTATTAATAATCAGTGGTCATAGGTAATGAGTCTACTCAAGTAACATAAAATGGAAGGAAGAGCTAATACACTGGGTAATAGTGTATTTTTATTAGTTTTGATAATAAATATTTTGATTATAGGTGAAAATCTGGAACATGATGGAAATTACCATAAGATGCACAATAAAAGTAGTCAATCCAATTTCTCTAAAGGACACCAGTATGGATCACTCCATAATGGCTGGGCTTTGATGGACTACTTTTTAAAGTGCAGTTGCATGAGCTATTTTTAGCACTGACAGGAGCAAGTGAATGGGGACAGAGAAGCAAACACACGGCGGTTAGCATTTGTTTTATTATGAACCTAGGAACTTCCTGAGTTGTTACAGTCAACATTTCCTTATATCTTTCTTTATCCTCAGCATTCTCGTGTTTACCTGACTTTGATGTTCTTGTGAAATCTGGCTTCTTGATACTTGACTGTTGTGTCCTGTGTGAGGTATTTTTGTTTTTTTTGTTTTTTTTTTTTCAACCTACAAACAGTCCAGTTTCCACTTACTTCTACCAGCTCTATCTTGATCTGCACTTAGACGTTTTGTAATATGGAAAAAAGTAATATAGATGAAAGAAAAATCACTATGACTTATATTTTTTGTTGTTGCTATTGGATGCCCAAATAGTTAATGTTCTATTCAAGCCTTCACTGGTGGGTCCGATATTCATTATTTTCTTGCTTATGTTAATGGCCAATCACTGAGCAATAAATATGCAGGTCATATCATCTATGCAGTTTAGTAGGAAAAAGAATGAAGTCCTCTAATCATCCCTTCATAACCTTGTTGATTATGTCTTCATAATAATTAAATAAGGTGGATGTTTAATGATCCAACTCACTGCTGTACAAATGGATTCTCAAATAACTTTGCAGTTTTCACCTAAGTCAAGTAGACACAGTTAAAATTTTAAGCTAAGCTATTATCATAATGCTCCCAGATTTAACTGACTTGGGACTGGGAGCATAAATGAAGAGAAATCTCAATTACATCAACATTCAACTTAAACCAAAAAGCTTAGACACATTATTAAATATTTCTTTATATGTCTTCACTTTTAGAGTCTATGTTCAAGAAATTAATTATGATTTTCCAAAGATTCTCTACTGCTATCTAGATCCACTTGCGGGAAGCCATGTAGTTGGGACTGATGGAACAAGGGTGTGACTAGCCCTGCTCCTCGGTTAGCAATGCTATTAGGAGTTTCTGGCTGCGTGGCAAGGGCCAGCAGAATGTCTCTGGTCACCTCATTGCTGCCTCACCCCAGCAATGGACACTCAATCATCTCTCTGATGTTTCATAGAATTTTCCTGAGGGTATTGTTTTCCTGCAAATATGAGATGATTCTTGTAACTGGTATAACACCTCAAACTGATCAATCATGTTATGGTAAAAGTGTCTTTAGCAACATAAGGCAATGACACACAGCTAAAATCATCCAGTAGTACAATTGAGCCCACAATGTGTCCAAACATACTGTTATGTGCCCACCTTTGTCCTGGAGCTTGCCCTAATATAAGTAATGTTTTCCTTAAGAAATGGCTTGATAATATCTTGGAACAGATGGCAATCCTGGAGGTACAAATAGTTTGTTTATCATGCAGCCTCAATCTGTTACAAACACATGAAATGACACATTTTGGTTTCTCACCATGGAAAGCAGAAAGTATACAGGGCATCTTCTAAGGGAAACAAAATACTGTGAACATCCCCCCCCCAAAACGGCTTAAAACTTCTAACTTATATTGGCAATTATATTCAGGGAAAGAAAACAGTTTATAAAGACTTCTACCTTATATTGGCACTCAGATTTAGGGAAAGAAAACAGTTTATAAAGATAAAAAGAAGTTTCTTATAAAGACCCTCTGTTTGTAGAAAGATTGAGTTGCCCTGATTCCTTTCACTGCCCTTTAACAAAAGAACAAAAAACAATTGAATCAGTACTAGGTGAAGTGATGGTAATTAATTCATGATTGATTATAAGATTTAATAAAGAATCTATGATATATGCCTTTATAAATTCCTTTCATTTATGAGCTTTCCTTTTAATTTTGTACACTTGAAAATTTAAGTAATATTAGTTTAGGTTTAGTAAAAATTGATTTTGGATATAAGTACACCACATGTCACTATGTAACTGCAAGTGCTGCCAACCATGGAATTCCTGGATTCAGCCAGGTCACTGCAGGTTTGAATGAGTAATAGCTTACTGAAAATGTTTTCTCTGAAATAAAATAATAGTAATTTTTTAGGATTGCTTTTGTAGTCATTCTTTTATAATAAATTAAAACAAACAATTGAATGTTGTGCAAAAGCTTGTGATGTTTTGTGTGTCAATAATGAAGGCGATTTTTCTGAGTTGTCCATTATGACCATCAAGCCATAGTGGTCCATATCTCTCTTAACTTCTCGCTGATCCACACATCCTTTGCAAGCTCTCAAATCAGCCAGAGCAGGTCTCCGGTAGCTGCTAGTTCTGAAAAGAAAGGCTTCAGTTCTAGAACTATGTTCAAGGATTGCCGTGTGTGTGTGTGTGTGTGTGTGTGTGTGTGTGTGTGTGTGTGTGTTTGCATGCACACGCCATGTGCACGCAGTTTCCTAATTTACACATCATTTTTTTCCTGGGTGTTTTTACTTGATATAAAGTAAGAGCCTTTGCTCAAGTGAGCTCAAATAATGTTAAGCCATTTCAGTTTTAGAGATAATTTAGAAGAAAACAAATATACTAGTAGATAAGTACTGAAAGTATAAATCATTACCTTTTTCACCAGTCCTTTGTTTGGCTTCCACCAACCCAAAGAAATTAGATTGTGATCAAAGCACTTCCTGGCAGCCACAGCCTGTGTTTAGAATGGCTGGGCATCATTGTCTCGCTTGTTTCTCTCGGTAGTCAATCATGCACACGCTGCCTTGAGAACAGACAGTTCATGATTCTTCTGGTTTTCCTTCTGTGGACTAATCACAGTCATTAGAGAAAACGTTGGGTTTCCTTTTGTGGTCTTGTGACTTCGAGATTCCCTTCTCACTTTTCTTTGATGCAAACCAAGAACAAACTATGTCCATATTTCTTCCTAAAAAATAAGCTCAATTGTGTTAAAAACAATACTGAGTTCATACTAGCATTTCTTTATAGATTTTTAATTTTAACCTTAATCTGCAGCTTCTTTGTAATTTCCAGAAAGTATTTAAATTTCTAAAGATAAATTATAGTAATTACCACTAATTCTAGCAATGAAAATGGATATAATTTTCTTGAGGGTGACTAGCTTAATTCTTTTAATTTACTTGACAACATCAATAATTTTCATGCTGATGAGGCTGGAGGTAGGAGGGGACAGAAACAGGGTAAAGTAGTGGAGAGTGCAGTGGCACAAGCATGGTATTTTAAAAATAGTTACTAAGGTTAATTGCCACTTATAAACATTTTAGGACATGAGCTCTGAAACTATGTTTTTAAGAAATTCACTAAAATGAGTTATGCAAGTTGCCTAGCAGTTGTTCTGCTGCTCAGGCACTTGAGTAACCTCATTCTACTCAAGGCTTTTCATGATGTTACACTATTTTTGGGCAAGAAGAAATCCTTTGAGGCTAGCCTTTATAAGAAGGAGAAGGGATTGCTTGTAGGGGAAAAATTCCTTTGCATTTAGCCTGACCAAGGTTAGCCTTGGTTAGCCTGACAAAAGAGGTTTCTTCTCACTCAGTAGTGTTAATTATCAATGAGGAAAGAAGATGTGTAGAGTAAGCCTTTCAAAAGCTTAAAGACAAGGAAAATATATATTTTGCATAATACATTTATATATAAAATGAATAAGACTTGTGGTCTGTACATGGTTGTCAGAGATGTTTAGAGGAAGCAAAAGGGCATTCAGATTAGCAATCTTCTAGCTGTCATCAAGAAGAATCTTGTTTGTATTACTACACACATGTTTTATCTTGTTCTGAAAATAAAAACTTCTAATGGTCATTGGGATTAAATCAATAGTCAGATCATTTCACTAGTACTTGCTGGAAATACCTCTTGATTCTAAACAATACAAAATACTGTTGCTAGTAGTTTTTGTTTGTTTTTCAGTTCAAAACTGGTGAAAGAACTATGAAACCAATGTAACACAGTGAAAAGAACAACAGACTGGGGATGAGAAAATCTAGCTTCCGGTTGAAATTCTTAACTTTAATAGCTCAGTGGCCCTAGGAAACTTTAATTCATCAGCTGCTGCTTCTTAAGTAGCAGAGAAGGGGGTCATAATGGCTGCCCTGATGAGGGTCCCTTGGAAATCCTGAGAAGTGTTTCACCACAGCAGTGAACATGTAGCCTGCTTGTTTCAGGAAAAGGCAGTGGTAGCTGTGGAGTGTAGTTTACTATAGTAAGGCCTGGCTACCTAGATGGATAGTTAGGAGTTAAATATACTTGATTTATCAATGAAGTCATGTGCAAAGATCTGGGTTACTGCTGGGAATAAAGAAATCCATTGGGAATGAGGTTGGTAAGGATTTCTGAAGCTAAGGAAGCCCGTGAGGCAACAAAAGGAGCTACCATAACTGTCTACTTTCAATTCCAGTCCCAATTTTTAACAATGTTCAGAAGAGAACAATGATTCCATTTATATTATTCTTATTGACTGATTAATGGAAGTCCTTTAGGTAGCAGGTACTGTGAGCCTGATGGTAATTTTAGACCAGGTAAGTGAATACACGGTTACTTCAGGCCAATGAGTGAGTTACTTTAAAGTTTGCAAGGCTTTAAAAATTGTTCTCTGTACTAATTGCCTAGTCATTTAAAACCTTGGACCTCAGTTAATTTATATGTAAAATAATGGTGTTGGACTATATGATTTTTAGAGAACTTTGCAGTACCATATTTTGTTTTTCTCTTTGGCTTACTTTTAAGAAAAAGACATGATCCTTTTTGAGCCATCAAAAAGGGAAAGAAACTCACATCTTACAAGGGTGAATGCAATTGGATGTCTGCATACTTTTGCTCAGACATCCATAAATTGGAGTAAGTAATGTGAATTGAAGAGATACCCAACTAAAAGCATTTTTGTCTCTTTTAATTGTTTTCGTTGCTTTTTTTTTGATAACATTTAATAGTTGATTAGGGTGATAAGGGTCAAGGGGCTACAGGAAGGTAGGTGAGATCACCATTTCCACATTCTCTTTTTTTCCTTCCCGTATCTGGGGGAAGGGGAGAGATAAGGAGAACAACCACATACAGCCTCCCAAACACATCTGCACCCTGGGACGGAGGACAGCCACCTGATAACACCCCAGGGTGGGCATGCTCTGATAGTTCCACAGTTCGGAATGACTCACCACTCCAATCATAGTGAAATCTCTCCAGAATCCACTGGTTGACACACTCCACCTTAGAGTCTCTGTTTGCCCAGGTGTTTACTCCCAACTCTTGGCTGCGGTAGTTGATCAATTTGTTTTGTCATTTTCCCTCTGTTATGGTACCAGGTATTCTCTGGAGTCTCCAATGTACTGCACCAATCAGCTGGTGGTTGCAATTGCTGGGTCAGTTCTGTCTCAAGCCCTGTCTTTTACACAAACCAATGGATGTTGCAGCCCAACCAAATCCAGCCCATCACACACTGCCTTCACGTACACTAATTGGAGCAGCCCCCTAGTCAGAGTTACCTGCAATAATCCCCATCAGGCCTGTGACCTGCCCTACTTCCTATGCTTGCCAGTGTGTATAGTAGATTGGTCCAGTCTGTCCTACATCCCATTCAGCTCTCCTATTTGTCAATGGGCTTTGAAGCCTAGTTCAGCCCAACCAGCCCCACTATCCAGCTCAAACATGTGCTGACAGGTGCAACCCTCTGTCTAGCCATTTGTACCCTGGTCCTGGTTCTCATGCTCACCAGGTGGAGTGGCAACCCAAGAGGGATGTGCCCACTGTTTCCCTATTGGGCCCACTCCCACTCCTGGATCTTTCACTCTTCAGGTGGTTCTGCAGTTTACCTTGAAAGAATTTTCCCTTTGTGCCAGTATCTGCCAGCCAATGCTGTGGGAAAGCCCAACAAACCCACACCCAATCTGACTTATGCATGTAACTGAGCTTTGTCTGCCCTCATCGTAATTCACACTCTAGTGGAGTGGTGCTCCAGCAGGGGAAGCCCTCCACAGGCCCCCTACAGGTTATGCCCCACTTCTTTTGTCTCATGTGTGCTGATTAGGTGCTGCAGTCCAGTCTGGCATGGCCAGCCTCACCTTGGCATTTGCCAGTGGGTGCTGTAGCCTGGCTAGACCCGGCACATCTTAATTCCAGCTCACACTGATGAGGCCTACACCCTAGGCCAGGCTACCTGACCCTGAGACTGGCCCTCATGTAAAGTGGATTGTGTTGTGACTCAAACCAGCCTGACCAATACTCCATTTTGGCGCATGGATTCACCAGCAGGTGATATGAACTGGCCCAGCCTGGTTCACCCTTGGCCTGTGCCACATATATGCTGGCGGGTACCTTTTGCTTGCCAAGTCTTGACTTTTCCTTACCATCCTTCTTGTGCCAGCTCTTATGCCCATTGGTGAATTTGTGGGTCAGCCCTATTTAGTCCACCTCCTATCCTAGCAGAAACAGTGGCCTTTCTTACCTGGCCTTTACCAATTCTGGTTTTTACTGTTGGTTGTTACAGCCTAGTCAAACCTGGTCCATACCCAGACACAGCTCACAAGTGGCTCAGTAGGGGCAGAGATCTACCCCATCCTGCACCTGGTTCGCATGTTAGAGTCTAGCTCAGTCTGGATCACCCCAGATCCAATCCACACTTATGCTGAGAAACACTGAAGCCATGTCCAGACCAGACAGCAGCCCCCACTCTGGCCTTCGAACTCACCAGTGAGACCCTCAACCTGTCTTGGCCTTTGCCTTTGGATACTTTGGTCTGGCATGACCCAGCCTGTTCCCAGTCCCTACTCTTGCTAGTGGATGTTGAAACCTGGCCATGCTCAGTCTGCTCCCATCTCTGGCTCATGCAAACAGGAAGGTATGACAGGTTAGCCCAGCATGACTTATGCTCCAGCCTGTTTTCTGCTTTTGCCAGTGAGCTAAGGTTTGCTTGGTCCTGTCCAGTCTTCCCCTTTCCAAAACCAACCCTCACATTTGCCATCAGTTGGAACTACCTTGTCTAGCTTGCCTGACCCCCAGACCTGGACCAGATGTTCACCAGTGGGAGCTATGACTCATTAGTGGTGTTTCCTAAGTTCCCCCACTTGGGCCATTCCTACACCCAGATCTCATGGGCCAGCGGGTGCTAGGCCCTTGCCAGGCATAGCATGTTTCTCCATCTTGGCCTTATTTGAACTGGTTAATATTGTGCCCTGATCTGCCCCACACTCTGTTTTAGGAAGCACATGTGGGTGCTGAAGCCTGGACCTGCCCAGACTATTCTCAGTCCCTGTATCTGTGATTGTGGCAGGTTCCATGGTCACAGCTAGGTCAGTCCATCACCACCCCAACTGTTGAGCTAACCAGTGGGACTTATATTTCCACAGGGTTTGATCCACATATTCCCCACAGAATCTACCACCTGACCTGGTTCTCTCGAGTGCTGGTTGATGACATGACTCTCCCCTTTTCTGATATTCAGTCAGATACTGGGACCTAGCCCTGCTAGACAGACCCACAGCCCTAGCTTTCACGTGGACTGGTGTGTGGTGGTCAGCAATGTTCCATGCTAATAAGCCCAACCCAGGACTCCCATGTACGCTGGTGCATCAGTCTGACCCATACGAATCTTATGGTTTTCCCCTCCAAACCATCAGATATGGTCCTCTTGCTTACCTGAAAATACATTGGCTCTGTCATTTGCAGTCCCTCAGGATTCTTTCTTCACCTACATGTATAGTTGCCTTAACCATGAATGTCCCTAGGCAGAAATTCCACTCCCTCAAGAACCCAGAGCTCACTGCTGGGCCAGCAAGCCCCAGATTTGTCCACTGCTTGGCAGTGGTGGCTTGGGCTAGAGCTCCCAGCATTGAGTTCATATGCCCCAGCAGTTCTGTGCTGCAGGGAGACCTGTCCATCCAAGCCCTGAAAATGAACTCACTTGCCCCCCACAAGATGGCAACAGTGGGCAGAGCCAGGGATCCAGGCTGCCAAGTTCCCCTCATAGTGTATATTCTATGAAGGGAGAAAACTCTTGGACCCAGGCAAGCCCCAGATTCACCCACCAGTTGGCAGAGGTTGCTGGAGCTAGGGCCCCAAGCTTTGAGTCCAAGCTGGCTCAGATTCCCGCAGCAGCTGCTACGCTGCTGAGATGTCTGACCATTCAAGGATGAGATCACCTCTTCAACTTCAGTTTTTAAAGTATTTCTGTTAGAAACTCATATTTTTTAAAGAAGATACTTATTTTTATTTGAAAGACAGGTTTACAGGAGGTGGTAGATGGAAAGGTCTTCTATCCACTGGTTTATTTCCCAACTGGTCTCAAAGGTCATAGCTGAGCTGATTTGAAGTCATATGCCAGAGGTCTTTTTTAGGTCTGCCACTTGCATGCAGGGTCGTAAACAATTGGACCTCCCTCCCCTGCTTTCCCAGGCCACAGTCAGGCAAGTTGATGGGAAATGGAACAGCCAGGACACAAACCAGCACCCATGTGGGATGCCAATGCTTGGCAGCAAAATGTTAGCCAGTTGAATCATTGCTCAATAACATGGATGTTTTTATAAATTGAGTCTTTTGTTAAAAGGTGGAATGATATGGCAAATTCCTCTGAAGTTCAGACACATGCAGCTCAGAAAATAAGAGAATCATTTTCTATCTCTTTGTCTTTGTGAAGATAACTAGTTATAAAAGAACAGGTAGTCTTTAAGATCTTCCTTGAGACAGCTGTAAAGAATATTGGAGTACATGGACTTAAGTCTTAGCTCTACTTTTGCACCAAACTTCATGAAGTGATATTGGCTCAAGCAGTTTTGCCACTGCCAGCTACCTGGACTTCATTCCCAGCTTTGTCCCACTCAAGGACCAGCCATTGTGGTCATTTGGGGCAATAAACCAATGGATGAGAACCCTCTGTTAATCTATCAGTCTAAATGAAAATAAAAAATAAAGAATATACCAAAATATTCCCTAGTTTCTTTCCTATAGTTTGAAAAAGCTTTATCCTATGGATTTTTCATTTTGATTAGTATTTCTTATAGGAAGATTCAAATCAGCATTATCTAAATCCACCTTTAAGCGTCCTAGTTTTTTTTTTTTTTTTCAAAATTGGTTAACTACTGTTAGTGTTACTTTGACAGTTTGTTATACAAAACACTTAATAAGATTGATATGTGGCCAGCAGCCCTGTGCTTCTTGATATATGGTACTTAAGGGAATGTGACACCACCATTATTACTGGAAGTGGCAAGTATTACTGAAAACTGAGACAATTGGGTCAAGCATAAAATAAGGAGAAAATTTAAGAAGTAACACTGGGAAGTCCTTGCCCTAAACCTACTAAAAGATTAATGAAGTCCTATGAAGAGATGGCTACAGTTGAGGTTTCTGTAATGGAACAATTTTTAAGAGACACTGTAGATGATATTAAAGGGTTACTTACACAAAGAAAGGTTACTCACAAATATAGGAAAACCAATAAAGACCAGAAAGGAAATAGAATGTTAGCTTAGTCTTATGAAAGTAGAAGTCCTTCAAGATTTTCAGTGTAATTCAGATCGGCTTCTTATGGGTATCAGTGGGTTTTGTGTTTCTGTGTCTATGTTACATATGTTGTGTGTGTGTGTGAGTGAGAGAGAAAAAGAGAGAGAGAGAGAGAGAGAATGTGGAAATTTATAATGAACAGCTTGAAAATTTGATTGCATAAAAGCTTAAGACATTTCCTATTATAATCATTCTAATTTATTAACTAATCATGTTATGCTAATGAGTGCATGATTTAATTATCCTTTATGTTTCAATCACTGGATAAAATACAAGGAAAAAACTGACCTTGCCATTAAGGAGCTTAACATCTATTTGGCTATAAAATATAAAGCTTTTGTTTTTGATCATTTCCCTTTGTTATTCTAAAAAAGTAATTCATAGGAAAACTGAAAGGTAGGGAAATTCTTTTTCCTTTCAAATGCTTAAGGGGAATGTATAAAAATGCTTCCTTTATATGAAAAAAATTGGCTAAAGGACAATGCAGTGTGTTTTATCATGTTATTAGAGTCAAATGCATTCATCTTCAATATGCTGTAATGTTATTCAGAACCTATTTTTATTCTGCTAGATATTTCAATCCTAAAATTCACATGACCCGAGGGAGATGCACCCTGGGAATGTATCATCTTTGCTCTGCGGTTAGGCTGCTTAAGTTCCAACAGCTGATTCATGGGCCTACTTTGCATGATCTTGCTTTATCCCTTTGGGGCCCTTTAGACAGTTCTCATTCCCCAACCCTATTTTGGCGTTTGTAGCCTCTGGGAGGTAAAATGTACATGTAACTTAGAAGTAGATTATTTTCATTGTTTCTTGGGATCAGCACTCTAGACTTCTAGTCTGGTCTAATCATACGAGGTTTGGCAGTGGAGGTTTGTCGGTTGCTCAAGTAAAATTGAATGAGGTGGTATGGAACATGACAATTTTGATGAAGGTATTGAAATTGCTTCTGCCAGAGAGCAAAAATTCTAAAATTGTGAATTATTATGATGCCTCTTATGGTTCCAGTAATTTTTAAGGAGTGTGAAGAAATAGCAATCAACTTTTGTGTCCAAGAAATTGGAAGTTCCATAACCTTGCTGAAATAGAAACTAGATGACTATAATCTTTTAAAGTTGAAGTAGATGGTGTTAGATGACAATGTAGTACTTGCATGATATTTGAGATAAGGATGGTGAATGGATCCAAGACCTGTGCAAAGGATGATCAAATTGTAGAAGTCCCTTAAGTGTCACAAGCCTCTGGATCTCAAAAACAAGGAAAATGTGCATACGTTTTTTTTTTTTTTCTCTCTCTCTCTCTGGGATATCCCTTCATTATGCTCTTCACTGTTAACTTCTATGAAGCTAAATAGATCTTGTTACTGCTATTAGCTCAACATGTGTACTGTGCTCCAGTGTTCAAATTACAGCTTTTTATCCACATGCCGTATTATTTTTATAAGATTTATTTTATTTTATTTGAAAGGCAGAGTTCCAGAGAGGAGGAGGAGAAGAGAGACAGAGCGAAAGAATCTTCCATTTGCTGGTTCATTTGCCAAAGAGCCTTTACAGCCTGGATTGGGCCACGAGCCCAGAGCTTCTTCTAGGTGTCACACATAGGTGTACCGGTCCAAGAACTTCATCCACTTTCCATTGTTTTCTCAGGCCCACTAACAGGGAGCTGCACCAGAGATGGGGCAGGCAGAACTCAAACTGGAGCCCATATGCAATGCCAGAATCATAAGCAGAGGTATTACTTTGCTTTGCCACAAAGATGGCCCTCATTTCTTGCTCTTGTGCACAAATTCTGGTAGTTTGTTACTCCTGGGTGGCCAAGTGGTCTTCTTTACTTGGATTTGTAAGAATTTTTCTTTTTGACTTAATTGAATTTCCAGGAGACAGTCACATGATATAACATAGTTTGATTCCCGCCCCCCCCACTCCACTGAAATTGCCTCTACCAGTGATGCCAAGAAAGTTGTCTATATTACTAAAATCAAAGCACACTTGACAACTTCAAATGGCTTTATTTTTGTCTCCTCCTCTGTGTTTTTTTCTGATAAACCTGTTTATTCCCCTAATTTTACATATTACTTTTTAGTAAACTTTACACTGATCCAACGACCAGAGTAAAATTCATTTAAATGGATGATCACTTATTTAATTTCATAGATTTACATGCTATTCTTGTATGATAATTCCAACATTTCTTATTTGCAATTTGCAAATAACTTTAATTTTATGATCCTACATAATGAGTTCCTTGAAATATTTTCTCAATGATTCACAGGTATCTCAAATTTACCACTCAAAATGGATTCTTGATCTACTCCCAAGATTCTTTCTCCCTTTCTTAATTTAATTACCCCACCAGTGAGCCAATTAATAATCTAAAATCTTAGTAGTATTCTTGATTCTTTTCCTACTCTTACCTTCCACTTCTTCATCATAAATGTTCAGGAGCTACAGTTTTAATAATGGTTATCTTTGAGGTAGTATAAGGCAGTTAGATTTTGAATATATTTTGCAGGTAAATCCAGAATGATGTCTTAATAAATTTGATATGGCAAATGGGATATGAAAGAAAGATGATAAATAATTAAAAATTTTAAAGAATGAAGAACCAAAAATTATGGGATTATCATCAAATAAGATTCAAAATATTGAGGAGGTTTAGAGGGAAGACCCTAAAGTTTTAGTTTTGGTCATATTAAGTTTGAAATTCCTAATAGACATCATAGTGAAAATTCCAATGCAATGGTGGGATATGTATTTGTTTATCTGGAACAGCACTGACCTGGCAGCTGTTAGCAAATCGTAGCACTTAAGTGCAGGTAACACCTGAATGAAATCATTAAAGGAATTAATTTTTTCCAAGAGAAGTATTTTATTAGTTTGTTAATTTTTCTCATTGTATAACTTGTATGAAGAAATAAAAGTGGGAGAGACAAAAGCAATTTTGTCATGTTCTTAGAATTGTATCTACAGGGCCCGCTGCAGAAGCCTAGTGGATAGATTCCTCTCCTAGCATGTGCCAAGATCCCATATGGGTGCCGGTTCATGTCCTGGTTCCTCCACTTCCGTTCCAGCTCCCTCTTGTGACCTGAGAAACCAGTAGATGACAGCCCAAAGTCTTGGGACCCTGCACCCATATTGGAGACCTGGAAGATGCTCCTGGTTCCTGACTTCTGATCAGCTCAGCTCCAGCTGTTGTGGCCACTTGTAGAAGTCAACCAGCAGATGTAAGATCTTTCCATCTCTCCTTCTTTGTCTAAATTTGGCTTTTCAATAAAAGCAAGCAAATCTGAGAGAGAGAGAGAGAAAGAGAGAGAGAGAGAGAGAGAGAGAGAGAGAGAGAAAGAAAGAAAGAAAGAAAGAAAGAAAGAAAGAAAGAAAGAAAGAAAGAAAGAAAGAAAGAAAGAAAGAAAGAAAGAAAGAAAGAAAGAAAATGAATTGTATCTACAGGGCCAGTGGAACTCAGGTCAGCCTTTTCTGGGGGCTAGGGATTTTTGCCCTACCCCTTCTGCGTTTCTGCAGCCTAGGTGACAATGGTGCCAGGCAAAGCCCTCGGGGTGCCTGGTGGCATGCTCTGGGCTTGGTGGTGTGGGCTTATAGGGAGTCTGGGGGATGGTACAAGTTGGGGTGAGCAGGGACCTGAGAGTTCATGGAGGAATGGCCTCTGAGAGACTTCCATGAACAATGCCACTGTATTTGCAGGGCTAGATCATGGAACCCACCAGTGAGAGCCGGAATAGGGACCAGGTAATGTGAGGCTATGGCATGACAATATCCAGTATGTGTGTGAATCAGGTCTGCAGTTAGAATCTGTGGGAAGTATGTGGGCTCATCCAGGTGGAATAGCAATCTCTGTTCACATGTGCAAGATCTGTGGCTGGGAACATGGCTGGTTGGGGAACTAAGGTGATGCCTCAGTTAGGTTGAGGTTCTCACTGATGAGCACGAGAGCTGGAATGGGGCAATGGACTGGGCTGGACATGGCTGCAATCTCCATTGTCATGGATGTGGAGTGGCTCTGGGGATCACCATACTGGGCAAGACTCCAATATTCACGAGTTACTCATGAGAGCCAGGTTGAATGTAGAATGGGCCAGGCTAGGTTTCAGCCCCTACTGAATCACATGGCAGCCATTTTGGCATGGACCTGATGTGGCCTGGCTGCAAAACAACACTCAGTAGTAAGAACTGGATTGGGTAAATGTTGGTTGGGCAAGATCACTGTTTCTGCCAGTACAAGAGGTGGACAAAACCAACCTGGGCCAAGGACCCACTGGTGTGCACAAGATCTGCCAATGGGAGGAGACCTGGTAGAGGAACTTGGGGAACTTCTTTGCTAAGATGTAGTCTGTCAGGTGAGCACAAGAACCGAGGCTTGTAGCAGCCCATACCAGGCCAGGTTACAGTACCTGCTGGTATACATTTGGGTTATATTTGGGTGCAGGCCAGGCTGGCCCAGTTCATAGCATTCACTGACTGATCTGAGAACCAGGAGGGGCCAGGTCGGGCTGCAGAACCATCCAGTTTACATTAGGGTTGGGACTGGGGGTTGACTGGGTTGGGTTGGGTGGCAGCACCCAGCAGCAGGAGCTGTAACTGGGGACAGGCTGGACCAAGCCAGGCTGAAGCACCCACTGGTGGATGCTAAGGTGAAGTGGGCTATGCCTTCCTGGGGGTGGTGGGTTCCAAGTCCGTGAGTCCCAGGGATGGGGGAGGGGAGGTGTCTTGGGGCCTAGGTCACCTGGCTTGGGTTCTTGAATCTGCTTGTGAGAACTGAATCTCCTCAGTGGAAAAGCAGAGTAGTGATGGTAGGCCTTGATGCACATAGAGGAGTTGGCAGCCCATTGGGGCCTACAGAGGACATTTGATACCATAGTAGAGGAATGAGAACAGAACAAATTAGACAACTACCCCAGCGAAATCATGATAGATACTATCTGGGCACATGGAGACTCTAAGGTCTACTATGTTAGCCAGTGGACACATTGGAAGGATTTCCTCATTCATTGGTGAGATTGAAAACATTTCAGAACTACTGCAACCACCCGGCAGAACCCTCAGAGCATGTGCCCTGGGTTAATATCAGGTGGCCATTCCCCATTCCCCAGTACTGGGACAGTAGGGAGGCTGGATAAGGCTTTTCTCGTTATCTCCACTTCTCCCCAGAAATAGGAGGAAGAAATAGAAAATTTGGAAACAATGATCACTCCGACTTTTCCCTAACCCTGGATCCTTTCCACCCATGTTGAATCTGTCAAAAATTAATTAAAAAAAAACCCTGAAAAACAGAGAGAAATTAGAAGCAGTCTTCTCAGTTTGCATCAGACTGAAGACCCAGCCTCTACTTTTATTGTAGTCCTGGGAGAGATACTTCAAGGATGAAATCCCTTTCTAACTCAAATTTGAAATTTTAATTTTTTTATTAGTAAAAAATGTCTTTTTGCTATTAGCTATTCTAAGAGGAAGAGAGGAGATACCACATTGTGGATTTGGTTTACATTTCTATGCTGGACCCTGCATTAGCAAACACACAAGAATCAGGTCTTGGATGGTCTCAGATGAGGTTTCTTGGGTGATTCCCTACCAATTGAACTGCATTTCTCTGATGGCTAGAGATATTAGCTCAACTCTTACATCTCTGTTAGCTATTTGTATTTCTTCTTTTGTAAATTGTTCATTCAGTTTGTTTCTTAACTGGACTGATTGTTCTTTGCTGAAATTTTTGAATTCCTGATATAGTATGGATATTAATTCTGTGTTGAATGAATACTGCAAATATTTTCTTCCATTCATTCAAATGTCTCTTGAGTCTTGTTTCTTTCTTTAGCTTTGCAAAAGCTACTAAGTTTGATATAAATCCATTTACCTACTCGTAACATTTGTTGCCTGTGCTTTTGTGGTCTTTCAAAAGGTCATTGCCTACCTCAATGTACTGAAGTGTTTTCTGTGCTTTCTTTTAGTAATTTCATAGTTTAATGTTTTAACTTTAAGCATTTGATACATCTTCACTTGATATTTACATGTGCTGAGAAGTAGGGATTGATCTAATTTTTCTCCTCTACACATGTATGTCCTATTTCTCCAACATCATTTACTGCAAAGATTATTTCTCTAACATGTGTTCTTTGCACCTTTGTCAAGAAATTAGTTGAATATATGTGTCTATGGGTTAAATTCTGTTATATTCCATTAATGTATGTGTCAATTTTTAAGGCAGCATCAGGCTATTTTAATTATTGTAGCTTTGCAGTGTGATTGGATTGTGATGCCTACAGCTTGTCTTATATATTTTGCCTAGAATCTCTCTCTCTTCTAAATTTTCTGTGATTCCATGTAGATTTCAAAATTGTTTGTCCTAATTCTGCAAATAATTCATTGATATCTTGATGGAATTACATTGAATCTGAATGTTGCTTTAGGTAATATAGTCATCTTAATTATATTAATTCTTCCAGTCTGTGAGCAAAGAATATATTTATTTTTGTGCCTTTGATAATTTATTTCATTATCTTTTTGATTTTCATTGCATTGATGTTTTCATTTCTTGGTTTAAATTAATTCCTAAGTGTTTAAAAATTTTAAGTAGTTACTGTGATTCTCTTTTCCTTTTCAACAAATCATTATTGATATATAAAAATCTTACTTTTTGTGTATTGATTTTGTACCTTGTGGCTTGGCTGCATCGATACATTGATAAAAACAGCTTTTTGGTGGGATATCTAGATTTCTACCTGTACAAAATCATGTCATCTACACACATAGATATTTTGACTTCCTGATTTACAACTTTGATAGTATTTATTTCTCTGTCCCTAACTCTCCTTGCTTTTACTTCCAATGCTATATTGAGTAATGGGGTAGCCAAGTAAAAAATGATACTGACCAAAAGTCATTTAAGAAAGTTAAATTTAACAATAGTATCAAGGAGTCAGGGGGCCCTTAAAAAGGAGCAGTTTGTTGGAAGGCTTACAGGAATGACTTGACTCTACTGTATGGGTTGGAGAAAGGATCATTAAAGAAGTGTCACCAAGCAAGCAAACAAAATAACTGCAGATATGTTTTCTGGATCAGTATAGTAGTTTTTAGGAAATGTATGTAAGAGAGGAAGGTACAAGATGCAATAACCTAAATCCAGATGCTGGAAAATTTGACAGAGTAACTTATTTCTTCCACAAGTACAGGAATGAAGGTGGGAACAATGGAGGAAGTAAAGCGGTGTGAGGTTCACCTAGATTTACGATCAAAAGAGATTTAGTAATAAGCTCCCTGGTCTCCCACATAGCTGCAGGGGCCCAAGCACATGGATCATCTTACTGCACTTCTTGGACCATTAACAGGAGCTGGATTGGAAGTGGAGCAGTTGAGACTTTGAATAGGCATCCATGTGGAATGCGAATGTCACTGACAGCAGTTGTATGCCACTATGATAGTCTTCTTTATTCTTTAAATATTTTTGCTGAATTTAATAGTGAAATCATTTAGACATAATGAGTTTTTGTTTCAAAAAATGTTTTTAGAGACAAACATCATCTTTTAAGCAAATATATAGCTATTCAGACTATGTATTTCTTCTTGAATGAGATTTAAATTCTGTATCATGTAAGGACTTTTTAATTTCAGCTAACTTGTTTTATCATTGAATTTGACATGTTTGCATAAGTTGTTCTGCTTTTCTTTTTAATATTTGTAGAATCCAGACCTTTGGTTTGAATTTCCATTTTGTCAGTAGTGCCTTTTATAAAATAGATTTTATTGATATATCATAGTTTATCATATTCTTTCTCTTTATTCAGTATGCTTTTAGTATTGTATCTAGCGACACACTTAATAAAAGGTCATAAAAATTTTATCTTGTGTTTTGCTATGGAATTTTTCTGCTATACATTGCGATCTGTGAGCCAAGAATACCAATATTGTGCATATTTCAAAGTCTAATGAAGTGTTTGAGAGATGCTTTATGAATAATTTTACTTATTTATATGGCCACCAGCATCACATGACAATGTTTCAACAACTGCCAGGATACTGAGTATTACTCTGTTTAAAATATTCACATCTAAATTTTTTTTTAATGCCAATGTGCTAGAATTTTTTCTTTTAGTAATTAATAATGTATCTTTGTCTTTTTTAGTTTTTAAATTGTGTCTTGGGTGTTAGCACATTTTTCCTGTATTGGATTATTCATGTTTTTTTTTTAAATGTAGTTTTAAAAGTTTTGTTTTTATTTTAATTTATTTCTCATTTTACTTAATCAGATAAGACTATTTCATCGAACAAATTCAGTAATAGGATTGCAAGCTGGTGCAGTACTCAAGGGCTACTTTCTTCATGCTTAGTTGGTACTAATGTGTAATTTCTATTTTCTGTGGTTGAAAGATCATCAACAGCAACAATTTCATGTTTCAGGAAGGAATAGAGGAGGATTTGCAAGAGGTACATACTGAGAAATCCTTTGTATAAGCCGAATGTGACTTCTCTGGAAGCCCCATTCAGAGAATGTCACTTTTTTTTCTCCCTTTGGCCCAACTTAGTTCCATGTACATTAACAATACTGCAAGAGTAGAGAAAATAATTGGCATTTCTGCCTAAACACAATATGGGTTCTTCAAATAGTGAAACAAGAAAAAGTAAGCACAGGATAGGCTTTTAGAAAATCTACCACGAGATATGTTGTTCTTTTTCAGGCTCATGGTTGAAGAATCCTTTCACATTTATCTTTTTCTTTTAAATGTATGGCATTTTTGATACAGAAGTTTAGCACAAAGAAAATTTTAACCAATACATAAAAAATACGCATATTTTTGGGTTACTATGTGGTATTTACATGTAAGTATATGTTATGTAATATCCTCTCAAGGTAATAAACGTATCTATCTCACCAAACATTTAACATATTGTAAAAATAGTTCCAAATTCTTTGTTTTAGATTTTTAAAAATGTGGATATCTACAGTCTATAATCTTGATTATGTGATCATCCTACTGTGCAATAGAGCTTAACTTCTTATCTTACTACTCATTTAACAACAACCTAATCTTTGTTAATTAAGGCTTCCTATTCCTTCATTCTCCTCCCTCTACTTTCTCTAACCTCTGATGATCAATGTGATATTTCTGACTTTTTGAGATCAAATTTTTTAGATTCTACATATGATGAAAATATGTGGTATTTAGTCTTTTGGTGGTTTCCGTATTTTAATTACCACAGTTATATCCAATTTCACCATATTGTTACAAAGGATAAAATTTCATCTTTTTTTGAATGAGTAGCATTCCATTATGCAAATGTAATATCTTTTTGTCCATTCATCATTGCTAGACAATACTCAAACATATGAATACTGTGTAAAAATGGGAGTGTGAATATCACTTCTACAGACTGATATAATTTCCCTTGGATATATATACTCAAAAAGGGAACTCTGAATTATGGTAGTTTTACTTTTACAGTATTGAGCAACCTCTATATTATTTTGCACATGAATGAACTAATCAGTAATCCCACCAACAGGCAGAGAAATCCTTGCCTATTCCATTATCTTGAAGTGTTTTTTCTTCTGTTTTCTTCCAGTATTTTCAAAGTTCAAATAAATTATATTGATTTTTTATTTGTAAACATAGGATATTCCCATTTTTGTTCACTCCCATATTTTTCAGCAATGCTTTATGATTGTCATTGTAGAGGTCCTTCACATCTTTCATTAAATTTATTCTTCAGTGTTTTTATTAGGTAGCTATTAGAAAAAAGATTAATTTTGATATCTTTTTCAGGTATAACCATGATACTGATTTTGTGTTAACTTTGTAACCTCCCATTTTGCTCAATTTGTTAATTTTAATAGTTTCTGTGAGTTGCCAGAATTTTCTGTATATAGAATCATGTCATCGTGAAAAGTGGCAATTTGATTATAACCTTTCTAATTCAGATGATGTCTATTTGTTTCACTTGAATAATTGCCCTGGCCGGGACTTCCAATATCATGTTGGATAAAAGTGAAAATGATCATCTTTGTCTTGTTCCAGATTAAAATATGAGGACTTCATCTTCTGTCCTTTTAATAGGATAGCAGTTGTTGGCTTATTTTATATATCATTTATTATGTTGATATCCATTTCAACCACATCTAATTTGTTCAGTGTTGTTATCATGAAAGGATGTTAGGTTTTAATTAAATGCCTTTTCTACATTTATTGGAGTGGTCATAAGATTTTTATTCTTTGATCTGTTACTGTTGCATATCATATTTATTGTTTTGCATTTATTGAAACAATCTTGTGTTGCTAGAATGAATTCTGCTTGATCATGCTGAGCAATGTTTTAAACGTGCTGTAGGGTTCAGTTTGCAGCATTCTGGTAAAGAATTTTGTGTCTGTATTCATCAAGGATATTGGCATTCTTTCTCCATAGCTTTCTTTTTCTGTTTTTGTCCTTGTCTGGCTTTGCAATAAGACAATGCTGTTCTTTGAAAATAAATTTGAAAGAATTATCTCCAATTATGTATTTATGCATATGTATGTATGCATGTATGCATGTATTTATTCAATTTAATAGCTTACAAAGAATAGATGTTAATTCTCCTTTAAATGCTTGGTAGAGGGACCGCACAGTGGCCTCCTAATGGCTAAAGTCCTTGCATTGAACACGTTGGGATCCCATATGGGCACTGGTTCTAATTCTGGCAGCCCCACTTCCCATCCAGTTCCCTGTTTGTGTCCTGGGAAAGCAGTCCAGGATGGCCCAAAGCCTTGTAACTTTGGGACTCTGCACCCATGTGGGAGACTGGGAAGAGGTTCCTGTCTCCTGGCTTGGGATCGGCTCAGCTCCAGCAGTTGTGGCTGCTTGGGAAGTGAATCAACAGATAGAACATCTTCCTCTCTGTCTCTGCTCCTCTCTCTATATATCTGAATTTGTAATGAAAATAAATAAATATTTTAAAAATGCTTGATACAATAGTATTTGTTATAGAAATTTGCATGATGTGTAGTCCAAATTGCCTAAAGGAATAGTCAGATCTTAAAAAATGGTTTCATGTGACAGAACGAAATCTTCTAATTCTATATTGGAAAAACTCATTAGGAAATTGTCCTGCCATAGCAACCATCCAGAGAGTATTAAAAGAAGCAGTAGATAAAATCTGTCTGCCTCAAAGAGCAGCAGCATTGATACAGTGAAATCACAGGTTATGTTTACCTTTTTGCTTTTTGAAGAGGTATTTGAGGTCTTGCATTGGTTCACTGGAATAGGCGGACTTATCTTTCATGTACACCTTGCACAAAAGTCAGCAAAGATAGTTACCTAACTTGCAATGTCTGCTCTGAGGCCAGGGGATACAATCTCTGGTCCCTGAGATTGGAGAGCCAGACATATCTGAAACCAACAGAAGATATAAGCCTGGCCTGTTTTCTAATGCCAAGGGCCATTGTTGGGATCAGCAGCAATTCTGATGAGGCTAAAGATTTCTGGAAGGACAGGTGACCAGAACACAGAGGAAACACAGGCAAAAATGCCCTTCACAGGCTTTTCCCAGGAAGGCATGACAGTGCCAAGACAATTCTAGCCAATGGCTCAGGGAAATTTTCCATTTTTCCTGGGTTATGAAATTCACTGTTGTACATATTAGTCAACTTTTAATTGCTTTAGGTGTTTGACAGAAGTTTCTTAGAAAGCAAAGGTTTATTTGGAATTATAATTGGGATATTTAACGTTTAGGATCCTGCATCCTTATTAGTCTGTTATCTGATGGGGGCTGACAGTGGTGTATCATGTGCAGTGGAGTGTTAATATTTTAAGCGAGGAAGCAGAGAAAAGTAACTATGGAAAACTCATCTAAATAACCAACCCTGTAGTTAGAATTACTCTCTGGAAAATGTCTACTGAATGTCCAGTGACCTAAAGACCATGCCAGGCCCATTTCTCAGACGTCATAATTAGATCAAGTCTTCTCACTTATCCATTCACCACTGACAAAGGACTTCAGAGATCAAATATCTGCTCATTCCATAACACCATTAAATTGTTCATAATAACATCTAATAATCATTGGAATTTCTTTGTTAATATTTATTTATTTATTTATTCATTTATTTATTTGAAAGACAGGGTCAGTGAGAAAGAAGAAGAGGAAAACAAAGAGATACAGATGTTCCATCCACACATTCTCTTATAAAATGGCTGGGATGGCACAAGCCAGGAACCAGGTGAATTGCAGGGGGCACAAGTGTGTGCAGAAGCCAGTCCATGGTTTCACCCACTACACCACAGGGCCAGCCTCAATCATTTGTGTTTTTGTCATCAGATTTAATGTTTCTATCTTCATCTTTGACTTTATTTGTGTCTTTTTATTTTTTTCCATCATCCTATGTAAGGGCTTCTGATTAAAAAAAAAATCTTTCCCAAGAACTAAGTTTGATTAAGTTTTTAAAATTTATCTTGGGTCTCTATTTCATTTATACTGCTCTGAGTTTCATTATTTCTTTCCTTCTATTAGTTTTGGATTTAATTTGCTCTTGTACTTGTTTCTTGAAGAGTAATGATGTTGATTAAATAGGATTGGTTTTGTTTAAAAGTTTGTATTTAGTTAATAAGATGGCCAAATAGGGGGAAAAGATGTGCTTTTCTTGACAATGGAAAGCTAGCAAAAGGAACGCGACAAGTACTTTTCCAATGGGAGAGTTGGAAAAATGTTTGCAGTGGAAATTCTACGGAAAGTGGAGAGATATCATGGAGAAGTGTGGACAACTAATCTGCAGCAGTGAGCAGAAACACCATGAGAGACTGGAGAATACAACAGATTCAGAGAAAGATTAGGGAAGACCTTCACCACCAGTAACTGGGGATATTGCCTGATGTACAATCCTTCAGACCACACTGATTCCAGGTTCACAATGGAGTCGGAGCTGGGGGAAAGGGTACTGGTGGATTTTCACAGGACAGGAATAGTGTCCTTCTCCCATACCCTCACAAACAACCCAGACCAATAGGGAAAATACATCATTTTGTGGGGGCCTGCACCAGTCAGCAGAGACCACCATAAATCATGGTGGCTGAGGCAGCTGTAACAAACATCTGGCTCTGGGCATTCAGTGTGTCTGACTTCAGAGGCTAACAGATCCGTTTTCCTGAAGTGCATTAGTGCAGAGCTTTGTGCTCACACAGAGAACTGGATCTTTTGTGTTATACACATACTGGCAGGAGTGAGGCTGTGGCCATCAGAGACTAGCCTTGGGAGTGCACCTTGGAGGACAGGATGTAAAGCTGTGATTGTTCCGAGTGTCATGACCATTGTTTTCCCCACACTGGCAAAGAGTGCCTCGGTAAGGAGGAAAGAAATAATATAGAGAAGAAATAAAAAATCAATATATGAGAGTGAATCAAAGAGCTTTTTTATTTAAAAAATAATTAGAAATAGAGGGAGAAGATCCCAATTATCTGAGCATCTGGATTGATTTAATATCTTAACTATTGTGGATTGAGCTGCAATAGACGTGAGTGTACAAATAACTCTCTCTTAGGCTGATTTCATTTTGTTTGCATAAATTCCTTGGAATGGAATGGCTGTATCATGTGGTAGATGTATATTAAAATTTCTGAGGAATTTCTACACTGTCTTCCATAATTGTTGTACTAATGTAAATTTCCACCTACATTGGATTAGAATTCTTTTTCTCCCAACATCGTCATCAACATTTATTTTTTGAGTTTCAGATGACAGCTATTCTAAATGGGGTGAGGTAAAATCCCATTGTGATTTTTATTTGCATCCACAATTATTCATCTACCACCGAAAAGAATATGGAAGGTATTTTGATTGGGATCTCATTGAATCTATAATTTTTTTTAGTACATAGACGTTTTGATGATATTAATTCTGTCAATCCACAGATATGGAAGATTTTTCTACTTCTTGGTATCTTATATATTTTTTCTCTAAAGTTTTGTAACTCACAGTGGATATCTGTCACACTTATTAAATGGTATTTCTTTCTTTTTTTGCAGATATTGTGAACAGGTACTCTTTCTCAGCCATCCAATTGTTTGCAAGTACAAGGCTACTGGTTTTTGTGTACTGATTTTATATCCTGAAACTTTACCAAGCCCTCTTTTGAGTTCCAGTAGACTCTTATTGTAGCCTTTTGATTTCCCCAGTATATAAAATCATTTCATCTGCAAAGAGACATAACTTGATTTCCTGCTTTTGAGTTTTAATCCCTTAATTTCTTTGTCTTCTCTAAGGACTATGGCTAAAATTTCCAGGTCTGTTTTGAATAGTGGTGGTGAGAGTGGGCAGCATTGTCTGGTTCTGGGTCTTAGTGGAAATGCTTCCAACTTTTTCCCTTTCAGTGTGTTGCTGGTCACAGGTTTGTCATTTATTGCCTTGACTGTGTTGAGGAATGTTCTTTTCCTAAAGTACTTAAGATTTTTTTTTTAAAGATGTTTTTACTGTTATTTGAAAAGAAGATTTACAGAATGAAGGACACACACATATACGAACACACACACACAAAAGGAAGAGAGAGATACACGTTCTAACTGCCATTTGACTCCCCCGAAATAATCACAATGGCAAGAGATGTGCTGATTCAAAACCAAGCCACATGAGCCTCTTCTGGTCTCCCATATAGGTGCAGGGTACCAAGGACTTGAGCCATCTTCTGCTGCTTTCCCAGTCAATAAGCAGGAATGAAAGTGGAGCAGTTGGTAAAAGAATTGGTGCCCATATGGTATATTGAGCCACCATGCCGAATCTATACTTAAGGATTTTATTGTGAAGGAATGTTGTATTTTATTAAATGCTTTCTCTGCATCTATTGCAACAATCATATGGCTTTCATTCCTCAGCTTGTTAATGTGGTGTATCATATTTTTTATTTGTATATGGTGAACCTTCCCTGTGTGGAAGGGATTAATTCTACTTGGTACAGATGAATGATCTTTCTGGTGTGCAGGTGGACTTGATTACTAAGTAGTTTATTGAGGGTTCTTGCATCTGTGCACATCAGGAATATTGGTCTATAGTTTTCTTTCTGTGATGTATCTTTTCCTGATATCTAGAGTAGGGTGATGCTGGCCTTATAAAGATAGTTTGAAAGGATTCCCTACCTTTCAGTAGTTTTCAACAGTTTGAGAAGAATAGAAATTTGGGCTTCTTGAAAAGTTTGATAGAATTTAGCAGTGAAGCCAGGAGTCTTTTCTTTTCTTGTAGGGTCTTTATTCCTTATTATATCTCCATTTTAAGTAGTGGTCTATTTAAGTGTTCCATGTCATCTTGACTCAATTTTGCTAGATTTTATGTGCCCTGAAATCTATCCATTTATTCTAGATGTTCCAATTTATTGGCATATAGCTGTTCGGTTACTACTAATTTCTAATGATTCTTTGTGTATTGATTGTGTCTGTTGTCAAATCTCTCTTTTCACATCTGATTTTGTTGATTTTGGCTCCCCTCTCTTTTTTAAGGTTGGTTGAATCAATGTTGCATCAATTTTATATATTTTTGAAAAACTCAGCTGTTTTTTTATTTTTGTCCCATTTACTTTTTCCTAGGTCTCTGAAATTCATTGATTAGATCATTTATTTTATGACTTTCTAGTTTCTTGATGTAGGCATTAATGATATAAACTCTCTTGATACTGCTTTTGCTGTGTCCTATATGTTTTGGTATGCTATGCTGTCATCCTCACGCATTTCCAGGATTACAGCACACTGCTTATTCAGTAATATATTACTCAGGTTCCATGTGCTTGCAAAATTTTTGGTTTCTTAAGTTGCTGATTTCAGGCTTCCTTCCACGTGTTCAAAAAAGATGTATGGTATGAATTAAGGTTCTTTAATTTGCTGAGGCTTACTTTGTAACCTACTGTATTGTCTATCCTATAGTAAGTTCCATGTACTGATTAAAAGAATGTGTATTCTGAAGCTATGGGATGAAAGATTGTATATTATTTAAATCTATTTTGTTCATGGAACAGACTAATTTTGCTGTGTCTTTGCTCGTCTTTTTCTAGTTGATCTGTCTATTGATGAAACTGGAATGTTGAAGTTTCCAATTATTATTGTTGTGTGGTTTATTTGTCCTTATATATCTATCAACAATTGTCTTAAATAACTAGATATCATGACATTCTGTGCATATACATGAACTGTAGTCTTCAAGTTAGCTATAATTCTTCGGGTTGAATTTACCCCTTAATCATCATATAATGCCCTTTGTTTCTTTGTATTTATTTCTGTGTTAGGGACAATTTTGTCTAATTTTAGAATAGTAGCACCTACTCATCCTATTTGTTAGCATAGATTATCCTTTTTTTTAAAAAAAAAAATCTTTTCTTTTAGTCTGTGTGTCCTTGTTGGTGAGAAGTGATTCTTGTAAGCAGCAAATGAGTTATTTTTTTAGCCCTTTCAACTAGTCTGTGTCTTTGATTGGAGACTTTAGGCCATTTGTGCTGAGTTATATTGAAAAGTAATGACTTGATCCTACCATTTTTTTCCCTGTAAATATTTTCATTCTTTTTGTGAATTTCCTTTGTATTTTTACTAGGAGATTTTCTACCATCATATTCTGTCACTATAGTGACCATGATTTCCTATTTCTATGAGTCATTCACTGTTTAGTATCTTTTGTGGGACTGTGCCAGTGGTGGGAAATTTGTGCAATCTCTGTTTGTTGTGGAAATTCTGTATTTTGTGTTCATTTTCACGATATGAAAATCTGTGTCAATTTCCTTCTTTCAGGACCTTCACTATGTATTTCCATTCTCTCCCATCCTGTGGAGTTCCTACTGAGAAATCAGCTGTTAGTCTGATTGGGGATCCTCTGGAGGGAACCTGTTGTGTTCCCTATGCTCATTTTAGCATCTCTGTTTTACTACTTGAGCGTTCTACTATAATGTGTCATTGTGAAGATGGCTTCTGATCATGGCTATTAGGAATTCAGTGCACTGATCATTTTGGGATGTCTCTTTCTTTTTTCAAATTAGGTAAATTATCTGCTGTTTTTTCACTGAATAGACCTTCTAATTGATTCTTTTTCTGTACCAGCAGGAATTCCTAGGATATATCTGGTCATTTGATAGTGTCTTATGAATCTTGATCACTCTTTTGAATTTTTCTAATTGCTTTTTATTGTTTTCTGTTGGAATAACACATTTCCAGGGATTTGTCTTCTAGTTCAGATAGTCTGTCTTTTGCTTCACCAAACCTGCTGTTGAGACTGCACACCATAATTTCTTTCTTTTTTTTCTTTTTCTTTTATAACAAATTATTTTTAGTTAAAAGGCGGAATTGCAGAAAAAAGAAATCTGCCAGTTCACTCCCGAAAAAGCCACAGTGGCTGGAGCTGAGCAAGTTTGAATCTAGGAGCCAGAAGTTTGTTTTGGATTTCAAGAATTTGCACCTCCTTTCATGCTTTTCCATGCCATAAGCAGGGAGCTGGATTGGAAAATGAGCCACAGGGACATAATCCATGCCCAGGTGAGATGCTGGCATCACATTCAGAGGTTTCGCTTATTACATACAGTGCTAGCCTCTCCCACCATAGTTGATTTTCTTTCTTATTTTAAAAAATCTCATTGTTCATTTTGTTTTATTGGAAAGTCAGATATATACAGAGAGGAAGGCCTTCTGTCCACTGATTCTCTTGCCAAGTGGCCGTAATGGCCATAACTGAGCCAATCCAAAGCCAGGAGCCAGAAGCCACTTCTGAATCTCCCATTTGGGTGCAGGGTCCCAAGCCTTTGCATTGTCCTTTTGCGTTCTCCTTAAGTTCTCTCCTAGACCACAAGTAGGGAGCTGGATGGGGAGTAGAGCAACTAAGATACAAACTGGTGCCCATATGATTCCTAGCATGTGCAAGATGAGGACTTTAGCCACTAGGCTACCACGCCTGACCAGTCCCACTGTATTAGGCATATTGAAATGTTCATTTAAAATATTTCTCTGATTTCTCTTCAAAACCTCAATCTCTGCAAAATTTTTCATTTCTGTCCTATATGTATTTATTTCAATAATATGTTTGTGTGTTTTTGAGTAATGCTATGATTTTTTTCATTCATTTTCAGGCATTTCATGAATTGCTTCATCTTCACATTCTAATATTGAAGAATCATATTCTCTTTTTGTGAGATCACAATGTCTTACTTGTTTCTGTCTCTTGTATTTCTGAATTTACTTGTAGGTTTTCCTGGAAGCAATTGTTGATTTTCTCCCCTGATGGTTTTTATCTTTGAACTATGCTTCTATGGCTTTGTGGAGTGGCTCTACCATCCATGGATGTTCAGAAGTGTATGCTGGGTGCAGCCAGTGTACTCTGGTCGGTGCTTAAATGTGGAGTGAGGCTCCAATGTGACACTTAGCATTGGTCATGATGAATCTCTTGTCAGCTTCGGGAAGGCAATTATCATGACTGTTCGCATAATCTCAGCCTTTAGCTCAACGTGTTTAATGCCTACAGTTAGCCTACAATGGTTACAATCCTCACTTTTGCCAGTATGTGTATCACACAAAAGATTTGTGCAGTTCTCTGTGTGAGCACAAAGTCCTGCAATAATCCACCTCAGGCAAACATGGATCCCTTAGCTTTTGCTGTCACACACGTTGAATGCCCAGAAAAACAGTAGACACTACACACTAATGTGTAGTCACAGAATTCTTATATACTTAACATGCAATATCACAGGATGCTGAATATCGATTCAGCCTTGCAAGCCTGCTTCAGCCACAAACACAGCAGAGTTGTTATCAATGCCATTAACCTATGAATGCTCCACCTTAATGGCTTGCACCCCAGAGTCTATATAGCAGTGGGGCTGTGTGTAAGCCTCCCAGATATGTGCGTAGCCCTCTGCTTGGCCACAAGCCCAAACCCAAAGCAGGGCATAATGCAGGTTTATCTCTGACAAAATGGCATGATAATATGCACCCATTCAAAATCAGGTACGCACTACAGCTGCCACAGCCAACATGATCCTTTGCTGATCTTAATATGGTAGCCTCTCCTGGCTGGTCCAGGCTCCCTTCAGTGTGTGCTTTTTCCCCATGGTCCAGGCCCCTTGTGTGAGGACTGGAGAAGGAAATATGCTCCTTCTGGTGATGATCTCCCAGGACACTTGCCCCAGTTGTGGTTCCAGTGAACTCAGTGTGATGCGTTGGGTTCTACATAGGTATTTTTTTTTTTGCCAGTGGCTTTGGCTGCCACAGTGTGCTCTTGCTTTTCTTTCTAGACCCACCATCTTTTCTGCTCTCTGGTGCTGAGTCTCTGTTCACTGCTGAAGGTTTAGGATGCTTACACTTCCTTTTTTTTTTTCGGTTTGCATTTTATTTGTTCCTATTTTGGACATTATTTCTTGCCTCTGGCTGATTTCAAGTTTGCTTCATTTTTGTTTTTCTATGTCTTCAAGATACATCATTAGATTTTTTATCTTTTTGTTTCTGGGATTCTCTCCTAGTTTTAGCTTTTGGAAATGATATGTCTTGGAAAGATTATTTTTTGGTTGAATCAGTTTGTTGTTCTTTGAGCTTCTGCCCAGTTCTCTTTTAAGACTGACTTGGGAAATTTTCAACTATTATTTCATTTAATTTAGCAGACTCCCAATGCCCTTTCTCTTTCATTTTTCTTCAGGAATATGTACAAATATGAATATCTGCTTATTTATTGATATCTCATATTTTGTGTAGAGCCCTCATTTCTTATAAATATTGTCTTTATTTTTTTTTCTAATTGGATTGTTCCAAAAATTTTGTGCTTTAGTTCTGACGTTTTTTGCTATACTTTGTGCATTTTGCTGTTAAAATTCTCAATATTATCTTATATTTTATTTCATTTATTGAAGATTTCATCTCTAAAGTTTCTATTTGTTTCTTCTTAAATTCTGTCTCTTTAGTAATATTCTCTTTCACTCATTGATTTCCTGATCTGTATAATCTGTCTATTCTCTTGCAATTCATTGAGTTTCCTTATAATCCTTATTTTGAACTGCTGTCATTTCATAGATTTCCTTCAGTTCAAGATCTAACTCTGAAGAATTGTGTTCATTTGGTAGTACCATGCTACCTTGTTTCTTCATATTTCTTCTGCCCCTACATTGACATATGTGCATCTCTTATAATCCTCCCTTCTTCTTTATCTAATAGGTTTTGTTGGGAAAGAGTGTATGGCTCTGCTAGAATGCTGGGGGGTCTCCCTTGTCTTGTTGATTTGGCTGGGGTTCTAGGTATGCCCAGGAAAATAGCTCCTGACTTATTTCTTTCATCTTATTCAGCGTCAGTTGTGTTTAAGTGACATAGTTGTTAGCCTTGCAGTTCATACGGGTTAAAACATTTATTATTCACTTGAAATCAAGGGGAACAGAGATATCATCCATTTGCTGCAGCCAGGGACATTAAACCCAGTCTGCGTCTCCTACATAAGTAGGGGACCAAGTATTTGGGTCATCCTTCAATGATTTCCCAGGGTCATCAGCATGAAGCCACATTGGAAGCAGAGTGTTGATTATTCAAACCAGCACCCCCATATGGAATGTGGACATCTCAAGCAGTATCTTAACCTACTGTGCCACAGCACCCGTCCTGTAGTTTGTTATTCTAAATTCTTAAGACTGAATTTATTGGATAATTATTATCTGACCAACATAGTAACCTTTTAAATGCATTATGAATTACACTGATTTTGTTACACATTTTGTCACATGTAAATGAGCACTTATGAAAAATCCCAGACCAGCAGACCTCATCATGGAATTACTTAAGAATACTTTCTCTTCCTAACATTCGAATCTGATTGCAGTTAAGTTTAGAAGTAGGCTATAAAAATGTTTTGAAGTGTTCCTTTAGTAGTATGCTATGGATTTTTTTTAATAAAAATAAAACTAACAGAATATCCTGGCTGGTAAATGAACATGTAACTTAACCTATTCAATAAGATAATATATTGGCTCATGAACATGAGAAGTCTGGTTTCATTTGATTGAATGGTTTGATTTCAAAGGTCTCTAGAGGCTGTCAAATTTCTAGAATCACTTCTTTGTATATCTTCTGACTCTTTCCTCCCCCTCTTGGCTATTTTTACCCTTAGTCCAGGTTTTTTCTTAAAGTAAAACTAGACTTCATCATCTGAATTCTTTCAATTTTACTTCATACTTTCTATTTGAAAATACTGTATTTCAGTAATGTCAGCAAAATATAGAGGGTTATTTCTTCTGAAAGACTCATGATGAGGCGAATGAGTGGTGCTAACCAGCTTACAAATCAGGAATTTTCAAGATAAACATGCTTAAAGCTACAAAGATAGTATCCATTATTCATTCTGTGGCACACTCTTTCATGTATACTGCAAAATTTGCGTCGTTAGGATAGCTTCTAGGTGTTTAAAACAATCTGTTTTTTTTAACAACTGGCATAGTGTTATATCAGGCTAATCCTCTGTCTGTGGTATCGACATTCCATATTTGTGCCTATTCAAGTCCTGATTGTTCCACTTCCAATCCAGTTCCCTCCTTATGGACTGGGAAAATAGCAGAGGATGGTCCAAGTGCTTGGGGCCTTGCACCTACATGGGAGACCATGAAGAAACTCTTAGATCCTGGCTTTGGATTGGCTCAGTTCTGGCCATTGCTGCTGTTTGGGGAATCAACCAGTGAATGGAAGATCTTCTCTCTCTGTCTGTCTGTATCCTGTTTCTTTCTGCAAATCTGCCTTTCAAATAACAATAAACACACATTAATATGTTCTTCAAATAAAATTATTATTGTAGCTATCTCTAAACATAGACTCTGCATATGTTGACTTTTGTCTACTGTCAGTTATACTCATTGATTTCCACAGATCAATGAGAATTTTATGTCTGTCCTAATTTTTCTCTAAAGGTATCTGGATCCTTATGGTATTAATTAGGAAATTTTCTCCTGAGTTCAATTCATTCATCTTTCAGTTGAAGAATATTGATTAGTGAATATCAATGTTATTACTGTAGATATCCAGATTATAATTCTATGGATCCAAGATTTGGTGTTAGGAATACTGTTAGTTTTATAGTAGTTCACTTGTCTAACAAAAGTGTATGTTAAGCTCGGCAGGTGTTTTTCATGTAAACTTATAGACATGTGGCATAAATTATTCCTTAATATTAAAGCCAGTTACTTAGAAAGAAATGAACATTTTAATGTCATCATTATATATTCCTTTCTCATTTTCATATCTAGAAATCCCAGAGTAAATACAGAACCCCCAATTTTATGAATGAAGCCTTCTTCAGTGCTATAGGAATGTGGCTCACCCTGTAACAGTTTAGCAACACATCTGGCTTCTAATTAAATGCTTGTATGTGTATATATAGTTCTTTATTTTGATAATGAACTTCAGAGAGGCAGAAGTATATATTATATAGACTATATGCTTATATAGTCTATATATAGTATACATATATTTATTTACCTCTGAAGTTCTTTATGAAAATAGAGTAGAAATGTTGATACAGATACAAGTGACAAATATCCTAATACTTTTTCAATTGAAGTGGTTTTTTTATACTTTAAAGTATTTTGAGAGCTTATTGATAGATTCTAAGCTTCCAGTGGGTCTTGCTTCATGCTGTTCTTTTTCACTGTTTGGGCAGCAAAGCTCCGGCTTGCTGATTATAGGTATCAAATTAATTAGGTGCAGCTTCACAGAGCACAGCAGCTGCTGGGGATAAAACCTCAGTGTGGGTAGGAACACACCAATCCTAAAAACCAACAGCACTTCCTCACCAGAACATTTGCTTCTGGATTTGTCTTGTTTTCTGTCTTCACATCCTAGTGATGAGAAAAGGTAATGAGTCAAAGTCTTTTTGTGCTCTTGTCTTTTTGAACAGTATTTTTAGTCATTTGTTTTTATCTACAAAGATACCAGCAGATAGAATGCTTGTTCATCTCTCACATAATTCTGTCCAACAGCTACTGAAGTGGAGAGCTTCCCAGGGGTGTGTTTGCAGGGACAGGCAGTGAGCTGCAGTGCCTGGAGTGCTGCTGGGCAGTGAAGCTAAGATCTCCCTCACAGGCTTGGCTGAAGTTCCTCTTTGATGATGACTAATCTGAGTTCTGTAATGCTATATCAAATGAAGAAAACAAGCATAAAATGGCAACAACAGGAGTGCTACCTACTGACATCTAACTTCCATCATTTTTTAATGTACTTTTAAAATTTAAAGTTGCACATAAATAGTTTTTTCTGCTTTTGAAAACCAAAGCATTTTAAATATAACCAGTGTGTTTTTTTTAATTGATCTACCACTTGGATTAGTTTCTTCTTGCTGCTGTGCCAAATTGCCACAACAGTGATTTAAACATTCTGAATTTGTAATCTTACAGTTTTAGAGTTCAGAAGTTTAAAATGGGTCTCAAGGAAGTGAAGCAAAAATTTGGATTGTGTTCCTTTGGAGGCTCTATAGGAGAATCGGTTTCCTCAGCCCTTCCTTTACACAAGGCCTGCTAACATTCATTGACTTGTGGAACCTTCCTTCATATTCAAAGCCTAACACAGAGAGGCAAGTATTCTCACATTAAAAGCTCTGATAATCTCTTCTACCTTCTTCTTCCTCTGTTAAAGACCCTTATAATCACCTCGGGCACACCAGAGACTGGCATGTGATTTTACTATGCTAAGTTCAGCTGATTTGCAACCTTAATTTCATCAAACTTTCTGCCATGTAGCCTCAATACTCACGGTTCCCGAGACAAGTGTGTGGACGTTAGGGAAGTACGGCTTTGTCTTAAAAACCCATCCTATTACTAGAAACAAATTTGTTATCCCTTTGGTATGTTTCTTACAGATCTTTTCCTTCATAGTTGCCAAAATATATGTGCATCCAAACATTTGTAAATATTTTTTGTTTGAATCTGTAACTTGCTTTGACTTCATAGTATGTCTTAGAAAAGATTAATTTACATAATATTTATTAATCTGTAATTTATTTTAACTGTTGCATTAAGATTACATAATATGGAGATACCCTGGCTTATTATCTATATTCCCTCATCTATAGACACTTATGTAATTTCTGATACTCTTAATCACAGTCTCTTATGAGCCACATTGAATGCATCTTTTAGAGCAAGTGTAACTTCATCAGTGAGATACTGACAACTTGGATGTGGGATGTGTACTATTTTACATTTGAACAAATGCCGAAATTTTGCTTCTGAACAGGAGGTATCAATTTGCAAGTATATGCTATTATTCATCTCACAGTTCTTAACAATACTGGGTAACAGCAATTTAATTTTTGACAGTTTGCCACATTGTTTTGATAGGCATTTCAGTGATTGCTTGTAAGGTTGGGCACTGATTTTCTTTCAGGTGCATTATTGTTTATGCTTCTTGTTCCCTGAAGGGCTCTTTTATTTTTTTGGAATGGGTTCTCTGCCTTTTTCTCATTGAAATAGAAATACCATATATATTCAGGATAGTAATTCTTAGGTTATGAGTCAGTTTATACTTTCTTTATGAAAAAAAGTTGTTTTTAGCATTGGGGCTTTTCTTCTTGTGTTGTGTTGACAAAGTCCATCACTAACTCAAAGTCAGAAAGATATTTACAAATATTTTCCTGACATATTTTATATCAGAGAAACTATTTACAGTTGGTAATTAAACTGAATTTGAGTTATTCTGTATTTTCTTATTTACATACATGGATATATTTCAAGATTCCCCACTGTACCTCACTGATTTATTTGTTCCTGTAAAAGTATGCTTCCTGTTGATTTTCTTTTTTTTTTTTAATTTTTTTATTTTTCATGACACAGTTCCTTGGGCTCAGGGACTTCCCCTTCCACATAGTTTAGTCCCTCAACAACAATCACAAGTCTATCATTCTCCTACTTAAGTATCCTGACATTGCAGGTACAGAGAATGGTGTAAAGTCCAGCGTCCTGTTGTCAGGATGTATTTAACAGTTTCATTGGGATTCCTTCTTTTATTCAGAAGTAGAGATACATAGCTGGAATGGAAGTCACTATGTTGACTGAAATAAGTCAAGCATAGGAAGACAAATATTACATGTTCTCACTCATATAGAGTTTAAAATATAGGTAATGTCATAATAATTCAAAATATAATGATTACCAAAGGCCGGGAATACAAGTGAAGGGTTCTTGGTGGATAGTAGAATACAGCTGGACTGAGATAAGAACTTCTAGGGTTCTTTAGCACTGTAGGGTGGCCACACATAATACAAATTATATATTTGTATTATATATGTATGTGTATGTGTATATAAGGGCCAGGCTAAACCCTCATCTTGCAGATCCCAGGATCACAAATGGGCACTGCTTCAATTATGGCCTGGGAAAGCAGTGGAGGATGGCCCAAGTGTTTGGTGCCCTGCTCCCCTTGTGGAAGCTCCTGGCTCCTGACTTTGAATCAGCTCAGCTCCCGCCATTGCAACTACTTGGGGAGTGAACCAGCAGATGAAAGATCTTTCTCCCTGTCTCTCCTTCTCTTCATAAATCTGATCTGTCTTTCCAATGAGAATAAAAAACATCTTTTTTTTAAAAGAAATCTTTTTTTAAAAAAGAAATCTCTTAAGATAGTACCTTCATTGTGAAGAAATGTTGAATACTTGAAAAGATGTATGTATTTACCCTGACTTAATATTTATGATGAATGCATGTAACAAAACATCACTTAATATCCCATAAATATGCATAATGTTCATGTATTTCTTTTTTTTTAAGGATTTATTTTATTTTCATTGGAAAGGCGGATATACAGAGAGGAGATACAGAGAGGAAGCTCTTCCATTCGATGATTCACTCCCCAAGTGAGCACAACGGCCAATGCTATGCCGATCCAAAGTCAGGAGCCTCTTCTGGGTCTCGCACAGGGGTTCAGGGTCCAAAAACGGGCCGTCCTCGACTGCTTTCTCAGGCCACAGGCAGGGAGCTGGAAGGGAAGTGGGGCTGCTGGGATATGAACCGGCGCCCATATGGGATCCTGGGCGTGCAAGGCGAGGACCTTAACCACTGCGCCACCACGCCGGTGGTGTATTTCTTACCATTTTCATAAGAAGAAAAATAATAGGAAACTTTCATTGTAAAAGGTTAAATCATGTCAATGTGAGCTTTTGATATAAAAGTGTTTGCCAAGAGGCTGATAAGTGATAATTACACTAGGCATTTTTCATCTTTTTGTCACAATTCATGACTTTTTACTGAGTAACTGTCCTTTTCCAGGAATTCTTTCTTATTCTGGTTTTAATTTCCATATATTCAGTAGCCACTGATAAACACAAACTATGAGATAAAGATTCCATAAGTGAACAGTTTATAAGCTTAAAATAATGCCCTGGGATTGTTGACTGTGTTTCAGTAAATTCGTTATTGGAATTATTGATATCATTCCACTATAGAATCTACTATCTGTGAATGTGTTATATTTCTATTTACCAGATTTTCCTTTACATATTTCATAAAATTTTCCAGTTTTCTCCATAAATGTCCTGTATTTTTCCAGTTGCATATATTCCTTGGAACTGATTAGTTTCTGTTGTTCTATGAATATGTTTGTCCTTTGATTATCTTGCCTTTATTAGGTTGTTTATTAAATTATACCTGCAAAAACTGAGTTCTTAATCGTTATTTCCATCTTTATATTTCTCTCATCTCTTGGCCTTTTCATTCATTTTTTTCCTGTCTTTGATCTTACTGTCTTAGCTATATTACAATGCTAAATTGTGGGGTATCAGTGTCTTTCTATTTGTATCCTTGGCTTTAATGTGTTGTCTTTAAAGTTTCACTGCAAAATCAATGTTTGCTAAAGTTCTTAATGATTATTTGGAATGAAGAAATTTGCTTTCATTTTCTTGCATACCTTTTTTTTTTTTTTTTTGTAAAGTCAGATTTACAGAGAGAAGGAGAGACAGAAAGATCTTGCAACTGCTGGTTTACCCACAAGTGGCTGTAACAGCCAGGGCTGAGCTAATCTGAAGCCAGGAGCCAGGAGCTTCTTCTGGGCTTCCCATATGGAAGCAGGGTCCCAATGCTTTCGGTTGTCCTCAACTGCTTTCCCAGGCCACAAGCAGGGAGCTGGATGGGAAGTAGAGCAGCTGGGACACAAACCAGCACCCATATGCGATCACAGCACATGCATGATGAGGACTTCAGTCACTAGGCTACCATACCGGGTCCTACCATAATTTTTAAATTAAGATTTGGGTGTTACTCATTTAAAAAACTATAACAATTTTATATATTTTTAAAAACTAATTTACTATAAACACAATATATTTTGTAATGCTAAATTATCCCTGCATTTAAGGGCCGACCGTTAGTTAGTTATATTTTATGATTGATTATTAACTTTTCAATGTGTTAACATTTGATTTATAGATGTTTATACCTACATTCACAACCTTTGTCTTTCCTTGTGATTTTACTAGTAGAATTACACTTTGTCTTAGAAATGAGTTTAGGACCTTTTAGTATTATCATGTACTTTTCAGGTAATGATTTTGTATTTTCTCTTTTTTGTTAACCAAATGGATTTTCTTAGAACTATTTTTCTCTCTCCTAGTTTAAAGTTTTTACATGTTCTTTTAATTTCAGGAAAGCAGATTCTAATTCTCTTCGTTGTATCCTTATAAAACACAGAAGTACAGGTTTATGGACAATGCATACTATGGAAAAACTAAGAATGGAATTCAGTACCTTTTGACACTGAATAAAGAGCTTCCAGTTCCATTTTTTCCATAAACTTTTTCAAGTACTCACTTACTTTTGTTTGAACACAGCTTTTCCCTAGTTAAGAGCCATCTGTCCTTCTAAGTAAAGAACTTAGTACCAATCCCGTCCTGCTTTGCAGTAGACCCAGTTCCCTTTAGTGCAGGGATTGTAAAACTTCCATCAATCAAGAGGGAGTGAAGACAGCTCAGGGTTCAACAGATGATAGAAAGACCGGCTAAATGCAGCGTCTCTTTCTTTTGTTCCACAAACATTGACCATTTCAGCAGCTTACCATTTAAATTAAAAACATTTCCCTGCTTCACTGACCCTGGGACACTTTATTCTTGGTCTTTGCAGTAGAAATGGTCTGCATAATCTCAGCAAACAGTGGATTAGTGAATACGGAACTATTGTACCAAAAAGAAAACAGAGTTATATTCCTATATGTTTTTACTCACAACATTTTCATCAACACAAGTTAGCTTTGTATTATTTTGGCTTGTCTGTCAATGTATGTTAAAATAAATCTGTCTCATCAAGGTTGGAAACTATATAGACCATTACCTGTATAATGCAAAGTAGTTACTATAAAATTTTTTTTTCTGAAGCTCTCATGTCTACAAAACCTTTTATCTACAATCTCAACAATTTTTCACTCTATGCTTTAAAAATAAAATAGGTGAGCCATCTGCCACCAGTTCAGAAGGTTTTACAATATTTTAGTTTTGTGTCACGTGATCATAACTTTTGTTGGCTTTTACTCACAGAATTGCTGTGTGATTGCGTTTTTAAAAATCAATTGTGGGGCTCGGCACGGTGGCGCAAGTGGTTAAGGTCCTCACCTTGCACGCCCGGGATCCCATATGGGCGCCAGTTCTAATCCCGGCAGCCCCGCTTCCCTTCCAGCTCCCTGCCTGTGGCCCGGGAAAGCAGTCGAGGACGGCCCAAAGCTTTGGGACCCTGAACCCGTGTGCGAGACCCAGAAGAGGCTCCTGGCTTCGGATTGGCATAGCATCGGCTGTTGCGCTCACTTGGGGAGTGAATCATCGGATGGAAGATCTTCCTCTCTGTATCTCCTCTCTGTATATCTGCCTTTCCAAAAAAAAAAAAAAATCAATTGCCATCAATCAAAGGAATCCATGATTTTGCTCTTTTCCATATTTCTTTTATCTTTGTCATACACAGTAGATGTCCCTGTAGCACTTCTAGAGGAGCGTAATATTGTGGATAAACATACTATTGATTCATTAGCATTGAGTTCATGGCCTGTGTACTATAACTCATGTCTAAACAAATCTTATATAACAGATCAATTTCTCCATAAAACACATGACACAGTCTTCCTATGCTCGGAAACAGCAGACGGCAGTTAATGCTATGCGTGGAGGTTGTTTTGAGCAGAACAATCACCAAACAGACATCCCAACAATGTCAAAAATGTGGTGCCCAATAGGCTTCCAAAATGACATATATTTACAGAATGAGAGCTGAACCAAGAAGACAGATGAGCTTCCCATTCTGCCTCAGATGGGAATACGCACATCAGTACAGTCAGATTTTCAGTATTCTGCTCATTCCTGTGAAAGGGCAAGGACAGAATCTCAAACATTGATTTTGAGATAAAACATAAATTTTAGCCAGTAGGTGAATCTTGTGAAAACAGTGTCTGTGAACGGGAAATACAGTTTCCATCTCAATGTAGTCATTATATAAGACCCATTGCCACAACTCCCTTCATTCTTTGTATAATGAGTCTTTAGAGGATTGTTGTATCAAGTGTCAAAGATCAAATTTTCAGTACCATTTAGCATCCATAAACCAAATGGATATTTTGGGAAACTTAGGACACAAAAGCCTTCACTAAAGGGAGAACACATTCAACTGCCCTCCCTCCCCAGTCTCTTAAAGAGAAGATAGCTGGGGGTAAAGGTATGTTGTGGGGTGCTTATAATAGATGAAAGGGACTTCTACTAGCATTCTTGTCATTTGTGAATGAGCAGGGGAGAGAGACAACCTACTTGGCTGTCAGACAGTCTGAGTTTAGGTAGTAGCTATTTCCAGATATCTGTAAAATTTAGCAGCTCAGCATCTGGGAAGGTTGGGCATTGTAGGAAGCTAAAGATCCTTCTCCACGTGAATGAGTCACTGGTCTAAAGAAATGGTTCATGTGTAGCCCTTCTACCGGGATAATGCAGGAATCCAAGTTTGCCACTAATCAGTGTGTGTTCATGGTAATTTTTAAGTCAAATCTACTCATGGAAAGATTGGGGTAGGTGAATTGTTTGTACCAAATTTCCAGATTTGAAAAGTACCATTATTTTTAATGCAATTTTTTGTTATGAAGTTCTTAATTTTCTTACGTAAGACTGAAAAAGATGGAAGTAAATTGATCTCAGTAACCCAGCCTGATATATTACTTTACAGTGAGTACTCTATATTGAAAACTGCTGTAGAGTACAATATTATCCAGTCTATGTTATTTAAGCTTGCTTGCATTTTAGCTAATAAATTAAATAATTTCCTTTAAAAACTGAAGTGAATACAAATGAATCTGTTTCAACTGTCCCTATAGCCAACATCTATTCAGTTTTATAAATTAGTTAAAAGAAATGTTCAAATACAGTTAACCTATATAACATTGTTGTATATTTCTACATTTCTGCAATATTGTTCAAATTTAAGTTTTAAATTTTAATAGTTTAAACTTTCCAAATAAAGGAACTTTCCATTGCTTTAGCTGTAAATTCCCCCCAAATAATTGTATTTTATCAGACAAGCTGAGTGGGGCGTGTCAGGACCACATAACAGCCAAAAATCCAGATTCCAGAGCTTCCAACCAAGATTCCTCTCCCCACTCCATCCCCACAAAACCATAAATTTCCCACTAAAACTTTGGCCTTGACAAGCAATTCTTGGATAACTTTTGTTAATAATATAAAATCCTGAAATGATTTCTTCCTTTACTGATTTATTAAACTACTCTTGTTCCGAATAATCCTTTAAAACAAATTTAAGCCAAACATACAAACAATTGTGGATTAAAGCTTTTCAGTTTATGACAACAGGGCAACTCTTTAAGTTCATTTCAGTCCAGGATCTTTGGCAGCAATGGTTCTAGAAAATGAAAGAAAAAAAAAGCTGTTAAAACTCTTATCATAGCCTGAAGACAAACCATTCTACAGTGTTTTACAGGGAAGTTTTAGAAGTACATTTACAGTAGTTTTAACATTGAAAATGTCGTCTTTCCATTTAGAAACAATGAAATCATCAGTTTTATTTATCTTGGCTCTAATTTCCTGTACTTTAGTCATCTTCCTTAGAGGCTAGGCCTTGTCTCACTAAGCAAGATTTGAGCCACACTCATTTAAAAAGATACAAGAGAATTACTCAGTGTTTAAAATTTTGTCCTGTAACTAACACTGCACTTAAAGTTATAAAACTTTTTACTTTAAAGTACTTGACGTGAATTCAGTCTTGTTAGGCTATTCCTTCATGGAGGATCAATAAAGGTACAGTATTTTCCCATTCTCTCCTCTTCAACATTTGGCATTCATCCAGTTTCCCTTGTTTTTAAACCTTTTTATTGCTGACAATTCCCAGAGATTCCTTTTAGTTCCTCTGAAGGTAGATCTCTCCTCCAAAAAGGCAGGTTATCATATGAGGTGTCTTCTGACCTTAGCCATCCCCACACTTGTTCTTGTGAGGGGAGTCCAATAATTAGCATCTGTAGAGTCTGACAGTCCACGCCAGTGTACATTCTGTGGTTATGGTGGGACTTACAGGGACACCAATGACACAGAGCCATGGGTGTGGATTTTCCAGTTGGTACACAGCCATTGACGGCCACTCCACTTTCTGTGGTTTAGGAAAAGAACACCCATTCCTTCTTTTGTGCTTTAAAGCCGCGTTTCTTCCTATTAGCGTCTTCTCTGTCACTTCAGTACCAAATGACCTGAGTGTATTTGCTACAGTGATCTGTAAGAACTCCATAAGCTGTCTTTTGTCCCTGGGTCCTTTTAGATCCTCATCACTTTGAGCAAGCCCTGCTTATTGAACCTCTGATGTTATTCCTGAGTATTTTTACCCTCACCAGGACTTCTGACAATGACTCTAATTCTGTTAAATCATGATTTCATCCACTGATTCTTTCAGGGCTGTGAAGACATCTCTCAAATTCTGCATCTATCAAGATAGTAAGTAAAAGGTTTATGAACTTAGACATTGCAACACATTCTGACCATCCATCTGCGAACAGTAGTCTATCCCTGTCTTCTCTTGCAGATATTGTTCTGTTTTCTCCACATTTCCCTTAATGCAGGTCAAGTTGTAGCACTAATTTCTTTGCGGAGACCAGCTCATGCTGTGCCTGTGTGATGATTTATTATCTCCTTGAGAAATTCAAGTGGTAAACTGATATGATCATTTTATTCCTCAGCCTAATTTAGATCACCAGAAGATTGAAGTTTAACTACTTGCTGGTTGTGATAAGGAAATAAAAACATATATAAAAGAACTTATACTATATTCTGGTTTGTTTTCTTTATTAAGCAACAAGGCTGAGGAGTATGTGGATAAACATAAATGAATTGAAAGGAATGCCTGACATTATCCACACCAAAAAGTATATATGGAGAAAGAAATTATATGCCATTTCCTGATCATACCTTGAGTTTATAAAGTAAAATGAATGCCTTTCACAATATATGATCCAAATTTCTTCCTTTAAGATCTGGTTATTATCTTGGCACAAACCTGTTTCAAATCTCTATCCAGAGCCCACAATGAGGTAAAGGTAACTAGATCAAACATAGTCCCGTTGCTAATTACAATGTGCTTGCTCATGGTTTTCCACCTTTTGATGCCAGAGACAGAATGAAGGTGTCTAGGACTAGACATACTGAAGATTTAGTCCCAGGTACTCACTGAGGTCCAATAGTATTGTTAGGTGACCTTGGGGCATCTTCTGGTCACAGGTCTGTAGATCTCCTTCTGCTTCCCTCTTCTTTAAATTTTTGATCTATTCCTTCATTAAGCATTGCTGACCTATCCATATTCCTCAGAATTCACTTTACACATTTCACTTTTCCTGATTCTGACATTTTTTTTTCCTTCTACATCATGGAGTTTTTTCCCCTGACTCTCTCTCTGATGGATATTACTCATTTGACATAATTGAGGTGATATGTGCTTTGGTTGATGTGTGAAGGAATTGCTCTGTGGAGTGAGAGCACAAATTATTGGTTGTGTAAGCAAAGAGAGAATTTGAGAAATTTCCAGATAAGCTAGCTTATGAGAAATATTTGCTGAGTGTACCCTGCAGGTTGTGAAGAGTCTGATGAACAGTAGGAGCAAGCACACTGAGGTGCAGGTGGGAGTATTTGAGTGCAGCCAGACAGAAGTGATCTAAGGCAGAAGCAAAGGGCCTCAGGCACATGCTGAAGACTGCTCTTCAAAACTGTCAGGCTGGTAAGCAAGTTAGTAGCACCCAAAATATACAAGCAGGCCTCAAAAAGTTGAAAAGAACTAGCTATTTTAGTACCAAAAGTTTTGGAAATACTGCATATGAAGGATATTCAGAAAGATCAATTAGGAAAAAGCTGTGCACGATCCAGCTCCGTACAGATGTGTGGCTTCTGACTGCTATGGCTTTGTCAGGAGCGAACCACTGGATGGAAGTGCTCTTTTCTCTGTCGCTGTCACTCTGCCTTTCAAACTAAGTGAATGAGTGTTAATTTTTTACCATCAATTCTATGGGAAATTATTTTAAAAAACACTATGTGTAGAATTTGCACAAATATTTTATACACAATTAACATGTTTAATTACAATTTCCAAATACCTTTTTGAAGTTCTCTGATTCGCATTAAAGACAAAATCCAGGGAAAAAGAAGGAAGATTGTTGGGCAAATGGAAGAGATTGGAGCCAAGAGATTGGTGAGGCAGTCCTCATTCCCCAGAGCCATGTTTGCAGCTTCTCGCCTCTGCCTGTCTCTTCCATCCACTGTAAAGCTCTGCCAGTCTTCAGGAGCAATGATGTGGGAAGAATGGGTATGCATGGGTTCATATATAAATATACATATATATAAAATTACATATATATATGAAGCATAAAGGCTGCTAATGATCTGGGACTGAAAATTCATTTCTAGTTTTCTATTATATGAAGTCTTCAATTGTTAAATCTAATTGCATTGTAAAATAAAGTTCATATATATATATGAATTCTTATGTATTAATATATACATATACAATTCATATATTCACATATACACATATATTCATACATATATATAATTGTTATATTAATATACATATATTCATACACTCATACACATATATAATGTGTATATATGATATATCATATACATATATACAATACAAACATATCATAAATTCATATATATGAATTTACAACTATATACAATCACATATATATGTAATTGTATGTTATATATATATGTGGATATATATCTTGACTAAGGATCTGGCACTGGACCACCTTTTATAGTGGGGAATTGAAGTTGCAATATCTATAAGGAATATAGTAGTTAATGAATCAGAAGATATGCTCAAAGATTTTATAGAATGAATGAGTAAATGGGAAGGAAAAATCCTTTGCTGGGATAATTACACCCACATTTTACACACCCCTGTGAAAAAAGTTCCAAAGAATCCCCTTGAATCTACTTTCATTAAGCCATATTTCCTTGAAAATTGTCCACATCCTTCTTCTGTTTCAGACCACTTGTCCATTAGAAATAGCAGATTCAGGCCTGGATGATCAAAGTTCAGGTCCTCAATAATCATGCACACTTCAATACTGTGTGTATCCTGTTGAACCACCATTTCCCGGTCTGCACCCCTTAGTGAACAGACACTGGTAGGGAGGAAAAAGACTGCGTTGGTGATTCTTACCCCAGGACTTGGCTGAAGCTCAGCCAGAGGCACATAGATTACGTACACAGAGTGTTAAAGCAGAATTACATCAGGGTCACTGATCATTGCACCTCTCCTATTTTTCTCCACTGCATTCTTGAGTGTCTCCCCTCTTTGAGGCTAATGTGAGTTTGACATAATCAGCAGCTTCTTTCCTTATAGCAGGAAGAAACCTCAGTTAAAAATTCAGTTGTATGAGAGACAGTTACTTTATTTTACAATGCAATTAGATTTAACAATTGAAGACTTCATGTAATGGAAAAGTAGAAATGGATTTTCAGTCAATGTGATGTCCCTGCTCATTAGCAGCCTTTATCTGTAATTGTGTGGAAATCAGGGGCACATTGTTGGGAAAGCACATTTTTTCTGATAGGGTGACAGTTATTCACCATTAGCAATGGTTAGAATGACTTCATTCCCTTTTGGTCTTACTGCTAATGACTGGGTCCTTTCTTATTCTTACCCCATGCAGCCAATTTTGGGGGTCATTTCATTTGGTTCTGAGATCAAAAGAAATATCCTGAGCCTTTTAATGGGCAGAGATCTTCTGTCCCACACAGCCATCTCTTCTGCTTGTACATCTGGGACAATGTGGGAACATGGGAGTTTTGTTGCTTTTCTGTGACTTCCTTGATAGCTGGGCATAGATTCCATACAAACCATGCTGGATAGGGGTAAGAAAAATCAGGTCTCAGCACTGGTGTTATGACATTATGGGTTAAGCTGCTGTCTGTGATGTTGGCAACCCTGGTCATATGGCTATTGGGGAGCGAACTAGCATATGGAAGATCTCTCTTCCCCGTTATTTATTCCACCCCCTCTCTCACTGTAAGTCCACCTTTGTAGTAAATAAGGCAAATATTTTTAAAAAGTATTTATTCAATTTTTATTTGATAGGTAGAGTTACACAAAAAGGAGAAGAGAGATCTTCCATCTTTGGTTCACTCCCCAAATGGCCACAATAGCCAGAGCTGTGTGTCAGTTCAAAGTCAAGAGCCTGGAGCTTCTTCCAGGACTCCCATCTGGATGCAACACACAAGGACTTGGGCTATCATTTGCTGCTTCTCCAGGTACTTAGCAAGGAGATGAATTGGATGTAGAACAACTGAACTTGAAGCAGCACTGTGAGAGGAGGTTTAACCTACTATGCCATGGTGCCAACCCCCAAATAAATCTCTCTCTCTTTTTTTAATATTGGAAAGGTAGATTTACACAGAAAAGGAGTGACAGAGAGAGATAAAGTTGGAAAGGCAGAATTACAGAGAGCAATGTCTAGATGGGATCCCAGTGCATACAAGGCAAGGATTTAGCCACTATGCCACCACGCCAGGCCCGATAAAATAGAGCTTAAAAATAATTAAAAAGCATCGTCTCCTACCTCTTAGCAGGCTAATCCTACGAACTCTCATTCTGTGTCATTGTTTTCTCAACTTTTGGCATTACAGATTGTTTCCTCATAATAATCACTTTTACTGGGGCAGAGCACAATGACGTGATTGGCCAATCCTCTTGCTTCAAGTGTCAGGATCCCATATGGGCTTTGGTTTGTGTCCCTGATGCTCTACTTCCCATACAGTCAGCTCCCTGCTTGTGTCCTGGGAAAGTAGTAGAAGGTGACCCAAAGCCTTGGGACCCTGCACCCATATGGGAAGCCTGGAAGAAGTTCCTGGCTCCTGGCTTCGGATCAGCTCAGCTCCAGCTGTTTCAGCAGTTGCGGCTATTTCGGAAGTGAACCAGTGGATGGAAGATTCTTCTCTGTGTCTCTCCTTCTCTGCAAATCTGCTTTTCCAAGAAAAATAAATAAACCTTTAAAAACATCATCACTTTGCTCTATTTTCAGATTCCACATTTTTGAAACTTAAAAAGCTTAAAATAAGACTTCTTTTCTTTTCAAGGCAAGGAATGCTTATGCTTCTGAATTAGGACTGGAGACCAGAGACAAGCAAGTATTGAACGTTGTTATAGTAACTTCATTTTGTTCCATTTTCTCTGGTTAAACTATCCCTCTTTATTTCTGCTACTGCGAAACATTTTACCATTTGGTATTATACAGTCATTGATTCATTTTCTCTTTATTGCCAGAGGAATTTTTCCACGGTTGATCATGTTAAAGTAAGAAATAGAAATCTAATCTTCAACATATCATGAAAATTGTTTTGAGTTAAGTTAATGAATAATCTAAAACTATATCTTTCATGTTTTGCTATGGATTGTGTCTTAAAAGACAAAATGATATATTGAAACCCAGTCATCAGACATTTGATTTAAGGACAAGAATTTGGGTTTTTTTTATTTTTTTGATCCAGTTGCCAAATCACAATACCATACCTTTTTGCCAAAAATCAAGATCAAATTATGAAACCTGGACAAATCCCAGCATATTTTTCTTCTTAAAAAGGTTTCAATTTTAAGCTATATCCCCAAACATAGAATTTATTGGAAACTTGGCTTTTCCCATGCATTAATTTTGTTTATAAACCATTTTGTAACTGTATTTCATAAAAATATTTGAAAATTTAATTTATAGGACAAAAGTCAGAAAATCTTTTAAAATTTGATTTTCCCCAGAAATACTTTTAGTAAATAAGCACTAAGAAAAAGCTTAGAAAAGGAATGAAATGTAAATTTTGGTACTTTTGTTAGATTATCATGATCATATGGTTCTTTTAGCAGAATAAAACAGTTTTGCCTGAAATAAGTCTGACATGCCACCAATATATAAACTGATTATGTGATCACTTGAAATGTAAATTTTTAGCACTAATTTTTGTGCATGGTTAGACAAAGGTCTTTCAATGTGATGTCTGAATTTATTTTAAAACTTACGCATAATTTATTGTCAAACATGCCTTCTGGCAGTAAGATTGAACTTGAACTTGATGTTTTGCTTTAGATGCAGGTTAAGCTCTAATCTATGCTGATAGGTAGTTTATATCAAAGACTTACTCAGTTCAGGAGTTTCGGCAGATCTCAATAGCTCCCACTCTCATAAGAAAAACCTAAGAAGGACAGGTTAGTGCAGAAAAGTACAAGATTCTTTTATGAAATAGAACATTTAAATGTAGAGATACCTATTCTTCATCTTTCATACAACAATGATTAAAATGGGACATCAATCTTTCCCTACCCAACACTTTTAGCACTAAGAAAGTATGCTAGGAGCTAAAAGTAAAAAGATTCACAATACAAAGACCTTAGGCGTCATTGAATCTAAGTCCCTAGTTTCACAGTATTAGGGGTGTAACCAGATTAGCAGGGATCACACAGTGTTTAGATCTTGGTGATCCAGAGTCGGATCTGCAGTTTCCTGATTCCCAGACTGTGACCAAGGCAGCATCTTCATGCCTTACTCCTTTCTGGATTTACATAGAATTGTTTTTAGTTTAATCATCTCATTCATGAGAAGTAGAAAAAGATGGCTACAGAGTATTTTCACCCTTGTAATTTTCATTATGATCCTGAGATCCCAAATAATTCCAAGTATAATACTTAACATGCTTTATCTCTTTTATTGATCATTGGTCTCTTCATTCAACTTTCATAAATAAAGTCACATTCTAACTTTTAGTTTTTTTTATTAGCAGTGGCATATTTGAAGTCAGTTATTTGGCTTATTGAATCCTTCTGTAGACTTTCTCTACAGGAAATATTGTTTTTTTTTTTTAAAGTAGTAAACTGTACAGTTCTTAGTTTTTAGTGCCCATGGTAAGCCTATGGATGTCTGAAAAATTTGTAGACTTAGAAGTGGTTTAAGAAAGGTAATATTGGAACGTGACCTATTGTTTCAAATAAGACTGAATATCTCAGAGAAAAATGTAACAAATCTATTTAATTACACATTGATTCACATTTCTAATTCATTTCATCCATATTATTTTGGCTAGCAGGTTGGGTTTTAGTGCCAAAACTTTCCTTGCAGTGAAAAAAAAATCGTGGGGAAAAGATGGGAAAACCATTTTAAATAGAAATGTAAGAGCTTTTTCAAGATTTGATAATCCATTCCTCATCCATCTCCTTGTTCTCCTGCTGTCAAGCTTACATAAATAGTAAATGTTTAAAAAATGGAGCTTTATTTAGTTTGACACTTAGAGAGTGCCAAAGAATAAATTGAGAAAAAATAAATCCCAGAAATGTTTAAGCACTGCCTTTGTTAGTTAATAGGAAGCAATGTGGCTAAATGGGTAGGGATTCGTATTAAAAGTTTTGAAATTGAAATCTAAAGTTATTTTAGAGAAATCATAAATGTATTATATTTGTTGCTCTGCTGAAAGATTTATACACTGGATTTCATCTATGAGTAAGGAAATTAATGGCAGGGGAATTTTTGTGCTGTATCTGCTCTGTTTGTTTTACCACGTTATATTAATCTTCAAATACACCTGTGAGATAGATGTTATTATCTTTATTTCAAAGTTCAGGCAATACTGAGATAAGTTTCTTAGCTACTTCTCTATCCTTGCCTTCTACCATTCTCTAACGCACCTGCTTCACATGATCATATCAGCATCTTTGTTTGTCCTTGGACATCATGGAACATTCCCCTTCATGTGATTTTTGCCCTTGCTGTGTCTTCTTCTCAGGGTTTTCTGCTCTCAGCTGGTAATTTGTTTGGCTCTTTCACTTTATTTGGGTTTCTGATTGCACATTACTAGAGAAAGTCCATATAGAAAATATCTTAGATCATATGCTACAATCTGGATACCCTTTATTCATATCTCATATTCATATGCTGTACTATTACGGAAATAGTATTACCAGGTAGAGCTTTGGGGGAGTGATTACATTATAAAGATAGAGTTTTCATGAATGGAATTATTGCCATTATAAACCAGGCCCAAACAAGACTCTTATCTCTTCCACTGGGTGGTGTGATAGTGAAGACAGCTATTTATGACTCAGGCAGTGATTCCTCACTAGAATTGGCTAGTACCTTGATCATGGATTTCCTAGCCACCAGAACTGTAAGGTATAAATATCTGTGCATATAAATGACTCAGTTTGTCATATTTTGCTAGAGCAGCCAGTCTGGACTAAGACAATATGTCATTTTAGTAGGATGTATCATTACTTTATATACTAATAAAAATGTAAAATATTGCCTATTGGTGTCATTGACAATTTTGTAAGATACATCTCGACTTCAAAGTTTTAAAGCTCATGTACGAGAGTGTGTGTATGAGTGTGTGTAGTTCTTAGAATCGAAATGCAGTGCCACTTTTTGTATCTCTAGTGTTTCCTTGTTGCAGAGTATTTCTCCTTGCAGGAGTTGTCAATATAGAACATATTATTTTGTTTATTGCTATTTCCCTCTACAATAGATTTTATCAAAAATGTTTTGTTCATGACTATTTGCAGGCTTTCAGTTAGGAGTCACATTGTTACAAACTCCTATACAAAAATATTATAGCTAGAAAATGAAACAGTCGCCACTTACCCATATGCCTCACCAGGCCTTCTGTGGTAAATCCATATTTTCAATTCTTATTTACTCCTCTCTCTTTGCTTATCTTCCAATCATAGAGTCAGTCAGTCACCAAACAGAAGAAACTCAGGTCAAAATGATAGTGATAATTAAAGCCACCTCCTCATTATTCAGCTGCTGTGACTTTCTTTGGATTGCAATGGAAGAGGGAAATATATATATCTATTTAAATATATATTTATAATATATAATATAGAATATATTATATATATTATATCATATATATAATATATAATATAGTCTTATGTCTTATGTGCAAATATAATATAATATATTATATTATATATATAGAATATATTCTATATTATATATTCTATATTATATTATATAGAATATAATATATATAATATATAATGTAATATAGAATATATATTTAATATAATATATAATATATATTTAAATATATATATTTTAAAAATATATATTTAAACCACTAACATTTAGACTTTGCTGTTGTAGCAGCTAAATTATTCTAATACATTGTTCTGTCTGGAATGCCCCAAACTATGCCTGGCACATAGTAAGCTTTTGACGGTTTATAAAAGTATGAAGAATAAATGTCTGAGCAGTTTTGCGGAGAAAGATGGTTGATTTTGGTTGACACAATGATACAGTTCTACTGTGAGTGAGAAAGCATGAGAACCAGGAGATCAGGTAAGTTTCAGTCTGAGTGAACAAGTCTGGAAGCAGGAACAAACCTAAGAGACAGACAGGCAGCTGGTGAGGTCTCCCTCCCTGAGCCTTGGGTTCTGCAGGCTTCAACCAATTGGATCAGAGTCACCAACATGAGGAGCACAATGTCCTTTTCTGAGTCTACTACTTTAGGTGTTAATTCCATGCTGTCATCTGAAAGCATACTCACTTTTACATACCTAGAATGTCTTATCTAATATCTGGGCACGGAGTCAAGATGACACACAAAATTACCCATAATAGACTGTGAGATGAACCATTCACGTGCATAATTCTCTCACAAAGCTTAGTGTTCAAAATGAATTTTCAATTCCTCTTTTTTTACATGATAGTTTTGCAAATTTATGGGCTCTTGGTGATTGATAACGTTGTGTGTATGTGTGTGTGTGCATGTTTGGGTGTGTTACAGTACAAAACAGCTTTATAAGCAGGTATAATCCTATCCGAAAAGCTGTTCAAGAAGTTTCCAGTGTTTCTCCCTAACTTACTTTTGTTTCTTTTTTACTGCTTCTTTTGGAGGAGGGAAAAAATTATGATGACATCAAGAGGAGAAACTTTTATTTTATCCCTAATATGTTTGGGAAATACTTACAAGATTGGGGAATTTAAAACTCATAAAAATAGGATTAATTTCTTTTGTTCTCATCTTGCAGAACTTAGTACATATGGTGCCTTCTGGGAAGTGCAACCAAGTCCCAAGGCTAGATTAAGTGCCTGCTCTGACATTCTACCAATATCCATTGCTTCTCCTTATCAAAAGATGAGCTCAGATCAGGGATCACAGAGTCAGAATACTTTTCTTCACTGATTCCCCATGAATAAGGATTGAGAAAATATCCAGTAAAAGTCTTATGTGCAAATGATTAAATAAGGCTGTTGCTGGACAATAGAATTGTCACTGAAGAGAGTGATTAGGTCATGTCAAGTATTGCTAATCTGTTTTCAAAAGAAAAGGTTTTAACCAAAGCCAAGTACTTGGAGATGAACATTTATTTCTAGTCAAATGTTCCTTTCTGTATTTTTGCATTATTTTCACCCTACTCAGTATGAGCTTATTGGAATCAGCTCCCTTCTAATTTGTAACACAGATTGAATAGACATTTGGCACAGCTTCATTGTAATCCATTTTATCTGCTAAACTTGCAGATTTTATCATCTTTGGCTCTTCTTAGTTTTTTATCTAGTGCTTTGGGCTTCTGGCCATTGAAAAAGTTTCAGTTTTAAAGGGAAAGTTTGAGTTGTTTACCATTCTGAGATAAAACTGTCTTGACTTGGTATTTCAAACCTATTAAGTGCATTCCATTTGAGGTAGCTAGAAAAATAACACTTTATTCTTTATAAGAATTTAACTAAATGACAGCCTAAGGCCCTTTGATCTCTCCTGAGGCAGGGTGATAGGACCAGGCCTAGATTCATTGGAACAACCTGTCAGGATTCTGGATATGGGAGTGAAAATGTGGAGATAGAAAATGGGATAGTAGGATGAACAGGAGAGAAGCAAAGTAAGTTGTTGAAAATATAGGGCACTAGGATTAGGAAGCAGTGAAGGGTAATCCTAAAAAAGAAAAGAAAATTAAAAGATTAACTGTTGCTCTTACAAATAAAATAGATATATGAATGGAAAGAGCATACTTCTATATTTATATTTATAATATAAAAGAATATTTACATACATATGAAGACTTTCGATTCAAGAATTACATAGAAAGAAGGATGGGTTCATCTGAGTGGTTCTGTAAACTAAGGTGCTGGGTACCCTGTAACTCAGAGGATGGCACAGGATCTAGTATGTGTCAGCCTCTCAGAAAGCACTGGTTGAGTGCTTTTGTATTTTGATAAAGTGCATTTGGAGTTAGAAAGAAGAGAGGGAGAGATTTAAGGTGACTGAATAATGAAAAGCTATTCTGATCTTAGCTACAATCTCAGAAAAGCAAAAATGACCATGTTCCTGCAGAACTGAATGAGATACATTTTGGGTTGAGAACCTACAGAACAGAACAGAGGTTCAGGGGAACAGTGAGGAAAGGACAGAAGTGTCACACCGACTTTTGTCAGCCACCCCTCTATCTGCATGACTGACTCCCAGTTGGGAAATGCAATCTTACCAAGACAACGGGGAAAGAAACTGCAATGGCTCTTCCATAGGCAGCATTAACTGAGGGACAATTACACTATCCCCACTGACTTCAAGTCCAATTTGAGCAAGTGTCAGGGGTCTGGGCAACTACTTTGCTTGGCAAATGGAAGCAATATTGCCTCCCTCTCCCGCTAAAGTCCCAGACCGCATTTGCTGTGGCAGAGTTGCTGTTGAACTCTGTTCTTCTCAGGGGACTGAAAGAAGTCCCACTGCTACCAGCAGCCACCAGAGCCAGAAACAGTGCAGTTTGAACCTCTGCACTCTAGACTTTAGTGGCTCTACAATAAACCCCAGAGCTAATAATATCACAGGTTGTAGTCAGATTTTTATACACTTAACCAGTCTCACTGCAGAGATCCAGAGTTTGCTGAAGAGTGAGGACAGGTCCATTAGTGGAGTTAGGGAATGCATTACAGAGTGAGTCAGTGTACAGTGTACATGCCAGGATAGGTGAAGTATTCTGGCACTGTGAGCTCACACTAAGCTGTGAGCTCACATTCAGAGAAAAGGTGGAACTTGAAAGAAATCAGTTGGCCTCAACTTCCATTGCCCCACCGACTACCTAAAGGTGCTCCATCATGCTATTCTAGGTGTCACTTTGGACTCTTGGCTCCACCACAAGGACTCCCTGGCTTCATCCAGCACACATATTTGAGCTCAAGTGTAAGCCTTGGTGCTGCAGTGAGCTGCAGAGGCAAATTTTCTGGAGCAAAGTGTCCATTAAAAAAAAATCTGTAGGTTCAGAACATGGCTAAGTGGGTAAAGCTGCTTCCTGAGATGCCATTATTGCATATGGGCAGCAATTCATGTCTCACTTTTAATCCATTGCCCTGTTAATGGCATAAGAAATTTTAAAAAGCAGGAGTATCAATACATAGCAGAAAAAATATTAACACAAAAACTATTTAAAAATACAAAGACATCGAGTAATGATTAACAAATCAATTCAACAAGAACATGTGACTACAGTAAACATATATGCACCAAGTGATAGGGAATATAATTGCTGCGTGCTTTTTTAAGATTCCTACTTTACACTCATTTGAAAAACAGAATTACAGAAATAGAAGGAGAGACAGAGAGGGAATATCTGTGTGCTGATTTTACTCTCCATATGGACACAATGTACAATGGCCAGGGTTAGGATAGGCGAAGGCCAGGGATCAGGACTTCTTCTGGGTCTTCTATGAGGATGCAGACACCCAAAAATTTTGACTATCTCCTATTGCTTTCCCAGGTGCATTACAGGTGAGCTGATTGGGAAGTGGAGAATTTGAGACTCAAACTGGTGCCCATATGGAATGCCAGTGTGGTAGGCAGACTGATGATGCACAGCAGTGCTAGTTCAAGGTGCCCAGTTTTCCAAAACAAATGTTTATGGAGGAATAAAATTAAATATGCTAATAATGGAAAGTTTCAAAACCCACTTTAATCAGTAGGCAGGTTAACCAGAGAAAAACCAACAAGTAAGTAAATAACAGAGATCACCTATATCATAAATTAAATGTTCCTAGTAGCTATTTACCTAATATTCCATCCCACAGCTGAAGAATACACATTATTCATTAGCTTATGGGGTATTTTCTAAGATAGACCATACGGTAAGCCAAAAATGAGTGTCAACAAATTTTTTAAAAAATGAAATAATATCTTGTATTTGCTCAGGACTGTAATGGAATGAAATTGTAAATTACCAACAAAAGAAATTTCTAAAAAAAAAAATACAAAAACATGGATCCTGAAGAATAAGCTCCTGAATGAACAATTAGTCATAGAAAAAGTCAAAAAGGGAATCCGAAACTCCTCATAATGAATGAAAATGTAAACACTATTGTCAAAATTTATAGGATCGTTGGGGCTGCTACTGTGGTATAGTACCCTAGGCCACACCTTTGGTTCCAGCATCCCATATAGGTGCTCCTTTGTGTCCCAGCTGCTCTGCTTCCTGTCCAGCTTCCTGCTAATGTCCCGTGGGGATAACAGAGGATGGCTCAAAACCCTAGGCCCCTGTACCCACCTGAGGGACCCAAAAGAAGCTCCCCGCTCTTGAATTTGTTTCAGCTCAGCTCTGGGTGTTGGAACCACTTGGGGGAGTGAACCAATGCATGAAGGGTCTCTCTCTCTCTCTTTCCCTCTCTCTGTGTTTCTCATTCTCTCTGTAAAACCTTTCAATTAAAAATAAATAAATCTAAGAAAACCTTGTAGATCCAGTAAAAGCATTATTAACAGAAAAGTTTAAAGCAATAGGAGTTTACACAAAGAACTGGAAAAGTATTAAATAAGTGATTTAACAGTATTTCTAAAGGATATGGAGAGACAAGAATAAACATGAAATTAGTAGAACAGACATAATAAAAACTAGAGGTGAATTAAAATTGAAATAACAAATTTAATACAATTGACCAGTGAAATGAAGAGCTGTTTTTATGAAAATTGAAGTAAAATGATAGACCATTTATCCAGCTAACCAAAGAAAAGGAGAAAACTGAAAGTTAATACAACCAGAGAAAAAAAGAAGATATTACAGCTGATACCAAAAAATGTAAAGAATCATTTGACATTATTCCAAATAACTATATGCCACCAAACTGGAAAAAAAAAATCAGAAGATATGGATAGACTTCTGGGTATACAAAACTTACCAAAATTAAGGTAGGAAGACAGAAAACTCGAAATGTGCCAATAACTAAGTATGGGGTTATATCAGTAATAAAGATCAAGCTAACAAATCCCAAGACTGGATGGCTTTACTATTTACTTTACAAAACTTCTGAAGTTGAACTAATACAAACTTTTTTCCTCAAACTATTAAAAAACCACTGGAATGGAGAGAACCCTTCCAAAATTATTCTAGGAAGCAAGTTTTACATTAAATAAATCCAGACAAGGTGCAACAACAAAAACACTATATAAATATCCCCGGTGAATACACGTGCAAAAATCCTCCACAAAATACTAGCAAATCTCATCCAATAATACATAAAGAGTATCGCTCTGACCAACTGAGATTTATTTCAGGTTTGTAGAGATGTTTCAGCACATGCAAATAAACAGATGGGATACATTAAATCAACCAAACGAAGGCAAAAAGCATGAGACCATTCATTAGATTAAGAGAGCACATTTGATAAAATATAATATCCATTCATGACCAAAGCATTTAAAAATTGTTTATAGAAGGAGCACATCTAAGCATAATTAAGGCACTGCATGACAAAACCATAAGAGAATATCAACTGAATGGGAAAACCCTGCAAGTATTTCCACTAAGATCTGGAACCAGACAAGAATGCCCCCTCTCACTATTAGTCAATATTCTTACAAAAGTTTCAACCAGCCACATTGGACAAGAACAAACAAATAAATACACAAATTGGAAAGAAGGAAGTCAAATTAATCCCTTTTGCAAATGATGCAATTTTTTAAATCTAGGAGATCTAAAACACACCACTAACAAACAATTAGAACTTATAGGAGAATTCAGCTTTGCAGAACATAAAATCAAAGCAAAGTCAATGGCATTTTTACATACCAGAAATACTCTAAGAAAGAACTCACAAGACCATCTGAGGACTATAAAAATTAGATACATTAAAAATAAAGGAAACAATTTAAAAATGAAGAGGTAACTGACCTAACGGAAGAAAATTTTGTGAACTGTGCAACCTGTCAAGGATTAATACCCAGAAACTAAAGGAGTTCAAGAAGTGACATAAGAAGGCAAAGAATCCAGCTATGAAATAGGCAAAACATACTCAGCCATTTTTCAAGTGATGAAATACGTATATCCTGTAACAAATGAAAATGCTCAGGCTGACTAGACATCAGGAAAATTCAAATACACATCACAATGAGATGCCATCCTGCTCCAGCTGGAATAGCTATAAACCAAAATAAAAAATAAATAAATAAATGGTGGTAAGATTGTGAAGAAAAAGATACTCTAATACATTGTTGATGGGAATGAAAATTGATACAATTATTATGGAAAAGGACATGGAGATTCCTCAAAAACTAAATAAGAATATTATATGACCTAGCCATTTCATTTCTGGGAATATATTGAAAGGAAATGAAATAAGCATGTGAAAGAGTTAACTATACTCTGATACTTGTAACAGCTCAATTCACAATAACTAGATATGGAATTAACCTATATGCCCATCAGCTGATAACTAGAAAAAAGTGTAACATATACACACAGTGGAACATAACAGTCATAAAAGAAATTGAACCCTGACATTTGAAACACAACAGATGCAACTTGTGTGGAAGTTGATAGAATAGTTTAAAAACACAATAAGAGACAGAGAACTTCAGCCTGGAAAAGGAAACAATCATAACTCCTAGTAACTTAGAGCTTTACTAATATCTTAGAAATTAGTGACGTGTGAGTTAAAAAATAGATAACTATAAATTCCAAAATTTTATGATTGATATTTTAAATGCAACTTATAGTTTTCCTAAGACCCACTCTAGCAGCCAGATTGTGGGGTTGCTGTTTCCGGGAGTGCCTGTTGGATGCTGAACACTTGGTTAATACCAGTAACTGAAAATTGTTTAGCAAATGATGACTGACATGAACAATATATAACTCATGGTAATCAACATATATCTGTTTCCTTAGTAACTCTAATTTAATTTAGCTGCTTTATTTTTCTTCAGGATAGCAGTGTTCCAAGCTGCATTTTACTCTGTGCCCTTTTTAAAAGCTGAAGTTCCTGCTTAGAAACACAGATAATTGATTATTGTTTCTGTCAGAAAGATTTAATCGTTATAACACCTGGCCAGCCATCCTCCAATATTTTCAACTAAAAAGTATCAGCTACAGACACTTCTTGCCAACACAACAGCATTACACCAAACCAGTTTGCTATGGAATTCCCAAGTCAAACTTAAAATATGTTGACTTTAGAATTTGCATCTTTGTGCTGTGCAAGCATTATACATAACATACAACATGCTGTAAAACCAAAGCACAGGCAGGTGCTGTGGTTCAGTGGGAGAAGCCACTGCTTGCAGATATCCTCTATCGGAGTGCTATTTTGTGTCTCAGGTGCTTATCTTTTGATCCAGCTGCTTGCTACTGTCCCCAAAAAGAATGTGGCCCAAGAACTTGTGTGCGAGACCAGGATGGAGTTCCAGCCCTGACTTTAGAGGGCATTTCAGGGATGAACCAGTAGATGAAGCATTTTAATCTCTGTCTTTCCATATCTGAATGTTGAATTGTTTTTCAAATAAGCAAATATTAAAAATATGGAAAAACTAAACGCATTGCACAGCTGTAATAAACTATCCATAAATCAAGTGATACTTTTCCTTGCATATTTTTTTTCTCTTAAACTAAATCTCACAAAGCATTCACATTTAAATGAGATTCTTTGCACTCAGGTCCATCTTGGTAGATGTTGAGGATGTGTAATTAACTGAATCAGTTTATCTTTAATCCCCTTTACATTTCTAGCTCCTTCTCACTAGCAGTAGATTACTATTCATTAATAGATCATTTATGAGTGTAATTTTACTTATATCTGAAAACTTTGATTGATGGATTATTAACATTGACTTTTGCTTCATGGGTTTTTCAAATAATGAAATTTGATAGGATTGTAAAATTAAATTACAAAGGAATTTTTGGAAAGATCCCTCTTCCCTTTGGTTGTGAGGCCAGTACAACTGAATAAAAGTATCTTAAATGAAGTGAAGGGGAACAAATGGATTTAGTAGAAACAGTACATATTTCAAAAGCCAGTGAAATATTTGGATAGGATTTTCCTATAAATTTCTTGGCTTTCCCTGTGTCTGTTGGCCGTATCACTATACTTGTCCACAGACTCTGAGCAATTAATTCTTGTACTTCATTCTTGTGGAGGATAGGCAGAAACTACTAACGTACTATTAGCTATACAATATTTGACATTCCCTATGGTTTAAAGTTGAGAAAGCTAATAATTAGGCTCTAAATTCCTAGGGGTGAAGAAATTAAGGAAATGTCCCAAAATCATAATGAATGTCACAATAATTATTATCTTAGCATTCACAAGTTCTTGGCTCTCACACACAAAACTCATCTACTTATTTATTTAATTAATTAATTAATTAATTTTTGTTTCAAAGACCATTTCTACCGTTCCTGGATGCTATTCTCCGCACTGTGTAGTTTTCCTCAAAGAATTTCCCATTCTAATCGACTGATGGAAACACCCTATTTTAAAACTCAAAATCCATTTCCACAAGAAAAAAAGTATTCTAATTAAGTTACAGAAACATTAAACATAGCTGTTTTAATAATAATAAGACAAACTGCAGTTCTTTACCCACCTTTCCCTTTTTCTTTCATGTTTTAGAGAAAGAGCTGCGCAAATTTGCTTCTAATTTTAAATTGTCTTCGTTACTGGATGATCCCTTTTGCATGCAGATCTCAAGTTTTCCCCACTTCCTTTGCTCTTAAACCACCTTCTGCCTTAGCAGTCCCTCCTTCGTGGACTTGAACAGCCTGCTGGATGCTGTGCCTATTCTGCCCAATCCATGCGCTCTTCAATTGCTTGAAATCGGGCCTATGTTCCCTGTCACTTCACTGAAATTGCTCTGACAGAAGTCAACAAGGAATCGGTTATTTAACCATTAGCCACATTAAGTCACTTCTCCTGTTGTTTTTTCTTTTCTGTGACGTTCAACATCTCCAGTCATATGCTCATTTGCTAACTTTCCTCCTCTGGCTTCATTCCTGACTGTATTTTCTTTGGTTCACTCCTTAAAGAATGACTTCCACTCTTCCTTTTTTCATTGTTTAATTCTCCTCTAATAACATCTTAATTTCTATCATTTGTTCTTGCATTAGCATCGAATGTAATTTCTTTAAAAACCTGTTTTTAACGGTTTGACTTGGTATTATTTGGTAGTCTCCGTCTTTATCCTGTATATGATACAATTCTTCGTTTATTTCCTGAAATTTTTTTCTTCCTAGATCTATCTCTGTTAATGTTGATCAAACTCAAGTGCAGGAAAATCACAAGATTCAGAGTCAGAAATCCTGGGATCTGTCTTGGTTCAGAATCATGTATTAGGCTTATGATTTTGTGAGCTTCTTCTCTTGTGAAACTTTATAATGATAATTCAGACAACTAAAATAAATAAATAAATTAGTGAACATTGAGAGTAAAATCACCTATAGCACATTTTACAACAGCCAGAGCAGGGCCAGGCTGCAGCAAGAAGCCTGAGACTTGTAGTCTTCCACCTAAGCGGCAGGGATTCAAGCACATTGGCTGCTACCTCCCGCTTCCAAGGGGGAGCATTAGCAGACCACTGGGATCAGATGTAAATCTGGGGCTTGAACCCAGGCACTCTAACTTAGGATGTGGGATTCCCAAGCAGCTTGCTTCCTGGGAGGCAAAGATGTGGACTTATCTAAGCAACTAGGTAAGACAAATATAGTGGCTAACTAATGGGGAACATGGACTAGCCAAGAGATGGAAGCCATACTAAATCCCACTATAATGTTTAATTTGATTTTTCATATTTTATAATTCTTCCTAATTAAAATCTTTTAATAATACAATGTTATGACAGGAAATGACTGAAAATATCAGTAGCACAACTCAGCAGTTGTTTCCTTTGAATGTTGACCATTTTCAAGTTCTTATACAAAAGCAAGTATTCTTAATTTGTTGACATTTTCTGAAATTACAAGTGACTGCGAGAATATTAATTTTGTACAAAATAAAGTTAGCATATTCAATTTATCCACTTAGAGCAAATAAATTTTTAATAATAAATGGGAATGTACCTTTTTCAAATAGTGGAGTTCTCACATCATTATTAATTTATAATTTGGGATATTTTTGAATAAAATGTCTCATTTTACTACATGTTGTAGACATCTCAATTAGGGGGAATTTCTTCCTTCATTTCTTTGGTGAATTCTTGTTTATCTTTCCTAGACTTTGGTTCTGCATATGTTTAAGTCCTGCAAACCTTTTGTTTTTCCTTCATCATTTTTATCTTTGCACGTTTTGTCCCTTTGAGACTATTTTTTTCCAATCGAACATATAGTGTTTTTTTTTTAAAGTTACTGGTTGACTGTAAAATAAATAATATTTATAGGAAAGACTAATATCATAAAATTTGGGGTTGTCATTGTAGATTAAATAATATAATTATACATAAATATATGTTAAATACTAAACAGTTAGTAATACGCAGAATTAGAAATTTGGTTTTGCTGCCTTCTGGACAAATAGACAATGAGGTCAGCTGACTCTATTATGTAAACTTTTTCTCAGCAAATTGAAATGTTGCTTTATCATTTATGAAGCCATTATATATATTTAAAGAAGGGCATCTGGGAAAGGAGGGAAGTTTCCTGTATTCATTACTAAGGGAAAAGATAAAGCTTAGGGAGTAATTGCATAGTAGAGAACATTAGAATAAGAGTGAAATAGGAGATATGTTGACTACTTAATTTGACTTCAGATTTTCTATTTCCTTGTAATTATGGCAAGTATGTATGTTATTATAAAATATTATATTAATTATATGTATTAGTAGCACATTGATATATTGTGATAGTTGTAGTTACTACGTTCTACTATATTTTATAATGGAAGATTATTTATGATTTAATTTTTTTCTTACAACCATAGAGTAATTCATTGCCACACTAAACACATGATTTGATTTAAGCAGCAAAGAAAAAGCAGCTTTCTGATTGAATCAGATATAACTTGATGAATCTAATCTCTTCATTGCTTCGCAGATGGAAATACAGATACTACCTTTAAATGGAGCAGTCTTATATGTACTAGTAGAGTCAGAACACATTATATATCATTTCAAAGGGCAAAACAGAAATTTTTACATTTTTCAATTTTGATGCAGTTTGAGTCTGAGAATCTAGTTCTGTGACACCAAAGTGTAAGTGTGCCATTTTTTTTTAGCAAGTGTCTTAAAATACGGATTTTAAATTATTTTATCTCTTGCATGTGACACTATATGTATATCATTCTGTAGGCCAAAGTATCTCTTACATAAAGAGGCATTATGTTTATTATTTTTTTAAACAATTCTTGACTTTTTAAAAAATCTTCAAGCACTTCAGCCAGTAGGGTCACAAAATGCTTGATTTTTTAAAAATTCATACTCCTTCTTAAACATATGCCACTGACATTTTCTAACTGCCCCCCCCAAATCATTCTCAATTAGAGGCTTAACTAATTTTAGCTCAGCCCAAACTTTACCACAGAAATCTACAAACTTGCTTTAAAAAACTTGCTCAGATGTCTCATTTTTATGTTCAGAATTTTCCATAAACCTAGAATTGGAATATTGGCTAATGAGAGAAGTACTTTAGTAAAGCAACATGATTATTTAATGAATCAAATAAGCATAAAACAACTTTTGTATATTAAAATCTCAATTATTCTCTTATTATTCATAAATAAATGGAATAACACTACATTAAAATTGCATTATAACCTTTAGATGTACAATGACCCATGAGATCTACTCCATTTCCCCCAGAAAACTCATGTGTTTTTTTTTTCCTGGAGAAGATAGTAAGATAAAAAATCCAGCAGCGGCAGCTTAATAAGAGACAGACAAATTCAATGCTGTCTAAGAGGAAGAATCATCACCTTGAATGGTAAAAGGGTGTCTGAGAAGTCTCATTGAAAGAATATAGTTAAATGCTTACAGGAGAAGAATTGTTATGGAAGAGAAAAGAAAAACATTTAAATATGTACAAAGACAAGCAATTGTTAAAAACCTGTGGTGTGCTTTCGGGAATAACACTGGGTTATTGTTTCTGGAGTGTGAGATTTAAGATGAGATATTACTGGAAATAAATCTGAATTGATATCATGTAGTGAAAATTGTAGATAATATGAGTACAAAGAGATTTTCCTGGTAAAATTCACTTTTCAGAGGATTTTGGTGCAATGCAGATTCTTAAATATTAAACAAATCATATTTGGTTCATCTAAGCTGCTCTAATGTTTGATAAAATGATGCCAATGCTTGTTACTTATCTCCTATGATCTTTTTAAGAAATCACAGATAACTTATGAATATATAAATAAGAGGAAAGCGGTTCATATATGGATAAAGAAACCACATTAAACATGCAAATAAAGCTAAAATTATTAGATATTAAGATGAGTAATTAAAATATTAATGCAGTGACAAAGTTAAATTATGATTTTAAAATTCTGGGTTGGTGATTATATTTAATGCAAAATAGTGGAGATAAGTAAGTGTTCTAATACTTGGTCTAGTTGTTCCCCTCCCTCCTTCCCATTCAAGAGACAATGCCAGTGGATTGACAGAAAAGTTGGTTGAGTTATAGCAATGTGATCCGCAAAAAATAGGTAGAAAATGTACTTAGAAAGTTGAAAATATTATCTTTTAATAAAAATAATGTTGTTTAAGAGTTTATAGCATCTTAGGCTTATTTCATTTTGGGCTGGGTGGCTTTTTCAGGGTTGGTGTTAAAAATACTGAGTGTACAATACAGAGCTTTGAGACTTGAAATTAATGGGCTATGATCAGAAAAAAAAAAAGCTGAAAGAAGTAATTGTCAGTAAGTGACAGAAATTTTGTCTGATGAACCATAATATTATTCAGTTAGGCTCAGAACTCCTTACAGAGCTGCAGCTCTGTTAGCCACAGTTTTCAAGACTGCAGTTTGCAGAAACTGACATAGTTTAAGCGATAGGTAGATGTGCTGGTAACCATAATTGAAAATCACGTGTGGCTACATCCAAGGGTTTGGTGGTATCATTCCATTTCTCTAACTTATGCTGCTGAATCTGTCTTGAGAAAGTCCCTTTCTTTCAGAAAAGGCCAGCATTTCCAGGCACACACACATGCCACGTTCTTGACAGCTTTTGCACAAAGAAGACTTCTCTATCATAACTGCCCTGATAAATCTCCCATGATTTGTTGCTTTCATACTGCAGTACCAGAGTGTTCTCCTAGCCAAGCACATTGAGAAAGTAGAAAGAATTCAATAGACTAAAAGATGGTGATGGTATCACAGCAAATGTACTGCTTGTGCATGCTTTGTGAATGCAATGGAAGGACATTTTTTAAAGCATGTAAAGTAAGGTGTGAAAATTGAGGGCAAATGTGTCTAGCAAGAAAAAATTTCTAAATATTGTTGATATAAGTTCATTATTCTTTGGTAATTTAAATATGAAATTTCTGAATTGTGAAAAAGTGGTATCCAGAGAATGAAGGTTATGTCACTCCCATTTCTTGTAAAAAGCGTCAGTTGAAATATGTTCCATTCATTATTTTTGGGCTATTAATTTAGGATGTATTTTTAACATTTTATTATTATTATTATTATTATTATTATTATTATTATCATTTTATGATACAATAACATAGGCTCCTGGCATTTCCCTAATCCTCTCCCCAATTCCCCCCCACCCACCTAGTTCCTCTATATCATTACTAAAATACAGTTCTTCATACACAGTCATATGTCCATCATTGCGGGCATGGACAATGGCAGAGAGTCCAGCATCCTATTGTCAAAATATAGTAAACAGTTTCATTGTAAGTCCATCTTTGTCTGGAAGCAGAAATGCATACTACACTGTATCCTCACATCTGGATGTTAGTCTCCATTTCACAGCTACTGTACATCCCCTCAAGTGAAAAGTCATAATACAAAATCAACAATAGAAAGAAAAATAGAAATTTACAATGCCATGAAGTTAAATAACATGTCACTAGATATGACAGTCTCCATTACACAGCTACTATACAACCTCTTAAATGAAAAGCCACAATACAAAAATCAACAACAGGAAGAGAAATAGAAATTTATAATACCGTGACATTAAGTAACATTCTACTAAATGACTAACTTGTAGCTGAAGAATTGAAAATCAAGAACCTTCTTGCAGAAAATGATGCTACTATATGATCTATGAGTCATTGATTTAATTAGAAGATAGTATTTTGAAGAGATGAAACTAACAGGAAACAACAAAACCCATTTGATAATAGTTTCTGCTGATTTTTGTTGGTGAAATGTGTCGCTTCCAGACAACAAAGAGATAGGTTTTGTTTTTTAATCCAGCCTACTAATCTATGATGTTTGATTGAGCTTAAGCCATTTACAATCAGAGTTTAATATGTTTGGATGGTACTTTGATCCTGTCATTTTAGGAATGGGTTGTTCATTGGTTTAGTTTTCTGTTGTCATTTTTTGGGATGTTCTTCACATTTGCCTTGGGTTTTGGTGGGTTCTATTCCTCTTCTCTATCAAGAGAACATCTTGAAGTATCATTGGTAAGGCAGGTTTGGAAGAGGCATATTCTTTTAACTTTTCTTTACTGTGGAAAAATTTTATTTCATTTTCAAAGACAAAAGAAAGCTTTGCTGGATGTGTTATCCTAGGCCGACAAATATTTTGCTTTTATAATCTGGAATATGTCACTCCATTCTCTTCTTGCCTGTAGAGCTTCCTGTGAGAGGTCTCCTGTGAGTTTAATTGGCCTTCCTTTATATGTCATTGATGTTTTTCATGTGCAAATTTAAGGATCTTTTCCTTATGTTCAATTGAAGAGAGGTTGATGATCATGTGTCTTGGTGAAGATCGCTTTTGATCAAGCCTCTTGGGAGTTCTGTGTCCCTCCTGGATCTTGTTTCCCAATTCTTTCTCTAGATTAGGGAAATTTTCCTTGATTATTTCATTAAATATATTTGTAAAACCAGTTTCTCTTTCTGCACCTTCTGGGACTCCCATAACACTTATGTTAGGCTTCTTAATAGTGTCTTTCAATTCTTGAATACATTTTTTGGCCTGATCCAGCTTTGTTTCCAGCTTTTTGTTTGCTTCCCCCTGGTGACAGGAAATATCTTCCAGTTCTGAGATTCTTTCTTCTGCTTGCTTCATTTTATTTTGGAGTCTCCACTGTACTTTTAATTTGCTTTACTGTGTTCTTAATTTCTGATATATCAGCCTTGATTTGCTTTACTGCTTCCTTAAATTCTTTGAACTGTTGTATATGCTTATGATTTTTGATCAGAAGCTTTAAAATGAGTTTTCTGAATTCTGTGTGCCCTAGTTTCTCAATGTCTTCCTCAGTGAGCTCTGAGGTTGGCATAGGGTTTTGCTCCTTTGCAGGAGAGTCTTCAGTAATATTTATTGTGCTTTTGTCTCTTCTTTTGCTCTTGATCATTGTACTTCTGATTAGCAGTCTTCTCCTTGAGGCAGGTTTCTAAGCTGTGTCATCCACAGGTCTACAATTTGATTTTAGTTATTGCAGTTGGTACACAAGACTTTGCTTGCAGTCAATTGTGCCACTCCCTCCAGCGAGTTCCGTGTCTGGGTTCTTATGTTAGATTTCCACAAAGAATTCCCTGGCTCACCAATCTCCACTTCCTGTTGTACCGTGCTGAGGCTGCACCATTGTCTCTGCAACCTTTCTCCCACTTTCGGTTGGAGCAAGTCCCAGGATTGGAGAGACCACCATGTGTCCTATATAGTTAGATTGTTGGTGCCACTGATCATGTCAGAACCTGTTAGATGTTAGGTCTGGGTGCCACAAGGACCTATTTTGACCCATATAGCACCACAGTTGGCATTATTTTCCTGTGGGACCAGTGCAATGCACTGAGCTCAGTGAGTTCTCGCAAGCTCAGCACATGCACAGTTCACTGTTGTCCCCTGCAGTCCTAAAGCTATTGCCACAGTGTACAAAATGGCGCCGGATGCACTACTACTAGAGTTCTTGATCTGTTGGCCCTCAGGTCTGAGGGCTAAGCAGACCTGTCTTGGATGGAACTTGTAGAATGCCACGTTGTTGCAGTTCACTGAGTCAGAAATTAGTTCACTCCCAGCTCAGCATATTCTCAGTCCTTTCCTTTGCCTTTGCCTCCTTATGTAAAATTGCACCCAATTCAGCTCTAGCGGGCTGACTGGGCTGTGAAATCCACCCTGTTCTTGCACTGTCTGTCTGGTGCTCTGTTTCTGCTTCTGGTCAAATCAAACAGACCAGCAGGATGGACAGTTCTTTGTCTGGGTTTACCTCCCAAGCTCCCAGTCAAAGTCCCTTCCCACCTTGTTGCTGGTGGAGTTCCGGCTGCTTCTGGAGTTCAGATCAGTGTTAGTTGAATGCCGCTGGAGTATCAGTTACTGCAACACCACACTGTTGTGTCTGCTGCTTTCCTGTGTCTGTCAGTCTCCAGGTACCCCTCTGGTGTTGTTCTGTCCTCTCCTATTTCCTGGCTTCATCCTAATTAAATGTTTTTCCGTCCATTTAAACATGCCCTTACCTTATTCTGCCATCTTGATTCCCCAATTTTAAGATATTTTTTGTCTTTTACATTGTGAATCAATGATGTGATTTTAGAAAAAAGAACAAAATAGTTGGAAAATATTTTTTAAAATAGATCATGACTAAAGCATTTTCTTCTGTCTCACTCTTTCTTGCTCTTATTTGTATTGGAAAGGCAGAGTTACATTTGAAGCAGAGACAGAGAAAAATCTTGCATTGAATCACTCACCAAGTGGCCACAGTGGCTGGAGCTGAGCTGATCTGAAGCCAAGAGCCAGGGGATTCTTCAAGTCTCCCACTCGGGTTCAGGGTCCCAGTGTTTGGAGCCATCTTACCCTGCTTTCCACAAGAAGAATGTTGAATAGTATTTCAAAACTGTGAACTAGGTATTACACTGTGGTAACAGAGACCCACCTAGTATATCCTGGGAAGAAAATAGAATCTCAGTTAATGCAGGCTACAGTTATTATTGGGCCAATACCCATATAGGATGCCAGAATTACACATACTGGCTCTACCCACTATGCCACAACACCAGACCTGGAAATTGTATTAAATTGTTTTTTTTTTATAGGCGATCATGGGTCTCCAATTTTTCTGCACAGGGAATATGTATTTTTTTTTTTTGTAAATATTTACTTACTTATTGGAAAGGCAGATATACAGAGAGGAGGAGAGACAGAGAGGAAGATCTTCCGTCCGATGATTCACTCCCCAAGTGAGCACAATGGCCGATGCTATGCCAATCCGAAGCCAGGAGCCAGGAACTTCTTCTGGGTATCTCACATGGGTCCAGAGTCCCAAAGGTTTGGGCCGTCCTCGACTGCTTTCCCAGGCCACAAGCAGGGAACTGGATGGGAAGTGGAACTGCCAGGATTAGAACCGGCACCCATATGGGATCCCAGTATGTTCAAGGCAAGGACTTTAGCCACTAGGCCATGCCGCCGGGCCCAGGGAATATGTATGTTTATGAGAAAGTGGATGAAAATGTTTATTTTAGTGCAAGCATTCTGAGACATAGTTTTTTTCATAATACACATTTTCTATTAACTTAGAAGTTAATTAGTGAATTGGAAGCTGGCTTTGAGGACCCTCAAGAATGTAATGGAATTCTAGGAAATAACAAAAATTATGAAACACTACTTAAAAGAATTAATGATGTGTTTCTCTAACCATAAGAAGAAAGGGCTGAACCAAAGTTATCTGAGGAGAAGGTTATATTAATCTACCAGTTATCCCACTGGCAAACACTGTATCCACTATGTACACAGCTCCTGTTGCCCAGAAATCTAGTAAAACATTTCAGTCCACCATGTATTTTGCTCCCTGATTTATTACAGAGACAACCTTTGGGATTATCACATTAATTTCTTAACTTCTTGTATTACACTTTCTTCACATAATGTATGCTTTGTGTTAGAATTAATTTTAATATTAACTTACAAATTAAAATATCCAAGTGTTATTTGATGGCCTAATAATAACTGTAGCCTGTATTAACTGAGATTCTTTTTTTTCCCAGGATATACTAGGGGGCTCTCTGTTACTACAGTGTAATACCTAGACCACAGTTTTGAAAGCTTATAGTCCAAAAGGGCAGTGCTCTTGGTTTGGGACTTAGTGAGTATATTCTTGCCAATGAAGTTCTGAGTCTGCTCAGAGTATCACATGCCCATGTGAGCATATGTTCTTGTCTTTATTGCTCCTTGTAAGGCCACTATGATGTGATCACAGGAAATCCACCCTAACAACTTAATCCAATCCAGACCCCAAAGGCCCACCTGTGGCAAACAGTTCAGTTGTTACCACCCTTTCATGGTTATCATTAACATAAGGTTTTGGGGATTATGAATCAGAGGAGCCTGTGAAGGAAACTCTAACTACTTTGCAAATAATAGCACAGGATATATGGGCTGTATGTGTACTTTACAGCTTGATCACCCAACAACACCAAAGATGGGTTATTGAAGTATTTTTATTACATTTCACGAGTTAAGAAATTAATTTACAGAGAAATCAAATCACATGTAATGAGGAATGTTTGAGCCAAAGTCATATCTAGAGCTATTATCTTCAAATGCTTTTTTTTCTGGTCACTCCCTAATATAAAGCATGAATGAGATATGGGGGTGCTGAAAAACGGAAGAAAAGCAGGACAGCAGAAATTCCATTGCTACAGTACCCCATTTATATCTTCTGTGAGTTTTCCTTTACAAAGTGCAAAATATGAAACTGTTTGAGTTAGGAGTTCTGTTCATCTGACAAATATACTATACAGAACCTGGCACAGTAGCCTAGTGCCTAAAGTCCTCACCTTGCCCTTGACAGGATCCAGTATGGCACCAATTCTAATCCCAGCTGCTCCACTTCCATCCATCTCCCTACTTGTGGCCTGGGAAAGCAGTGGAGGATGGCCCAAGGCCTTGGGATCCTGCACCCACGTGGGAGACCCGAGAGAAGCTCCTGGCTCCCGGCCTCAGATTGGCACAGCTCAGCTGTTGTGGCCACTTGGGGAGTGAATCAGCAGTTGGAAAATCTTCCTCCTGTCTCTCCTCCTCTCTGTATATCTGCCTTTCCAATAAAAATAAATAATTCTTTAAAAAATAAATATAATATACATAATATTTTATAAATGACATAAATATATGTGGTAAAAATGGTAGGTAGCAATGGTTTATGTATCATAGAATATTTGTGGAAGATATAAAAGTATGATTGGGTAAGTATATTTCTTGGGAGTTGCAAAATCTTCTGTATTGTTTTTGATCAACCATTGGAATATTTTCAATTCCTATGTTTTAAGTGTTTTTCTGTGCATTCTCATTCTGTTTATCTTCATTGAGACTCTGATTTTATATATTTTACATGGCTTAATGATGCCTTTATGCTTCTGTTTTTCTTGTGTTGGAGCTTGAGTGACTTATTTCTGTTGAATAAGATTCAAGTTCACTGATTTCTTTCTTCTGTTGTACCCAAACATTTCTTATCAGGTATATTTTGTAATGTATGCATCGTGTTTTTCACTTCTAGGGCTTTCACCTCGTTATCTCAAGCAGCTTCTAAATATCATTTATTATTATTATTATCATCATTTTAGGATAAGAGTTCCGTAGGACCTGGAATTTTCCTTTCACCTTCCCAAAATCTCATTCCCCTCCTATGGAGTTCCCCTATATTATTGCTATAGTATTGTTCTTCATAAACAGTCATAAGTTCATCCTTGCAGGCATGGACAAATGCAGAAAGAGTCCAGCATCCTATTGTCAAGAAATATATAACAGTTTCATTGGGAGACATCTTGGATGTGGGCGTACACATGCATACTGCATTGATATTGTCCATTACTATACTTTCCCTTAAATGAAAAGCAGGAAAATAAAATTAACAACAGGAAGAAAAATAGCAATTTAGAAGGCCGTGAAGTTAAATAACATGCTACTAAATGACTAATGTGTTGGTGAAGAAATGAGAAGAAAATCATGAACCTTCTTGAAGAAAATGATGCTACTGTATGATTCATAAGTCAGTAAAGAATTTAATGAGAAAAAAAACTTATGAAGAAGTGAAACAAAAAACAAAACCATCAAAATTCATGAGATATAGCTTCTGCTGATCTTTGTTGGTGAGATGTGTATCCTGTAGGCAACAAATAGATGGGTTTTGTTTTTAAATCCAGTCTATTAATCTATGACATTTGATTGATGTATTTAATCCATTTATATTCAAGGTTAATGTGAATGGGTGGTGATTTGATCCTGTCCTTTTATAAATTGATTGTTCATTAATTTAGTCTTCTTTTATTATTTTATTGAGATGTTTTTCACATTTGCCTTTGATTTTGGTGGGTGCTATTCCTTATCTCTGTCAAGAGAACATTTTTATTATGTGTAGGACAGATTTAGAAGAAGCATATTCTTTGAACTGTCCTTTACTGTGGAAGAACTTTATTTCATTTTCAAAGACAAAGGAAAGCATTGCTGGGTACATTTTTCTGTTCAGACAATTTTTACTTTAAGAATCTGATATATGTTGCTCCATTCTATCCTGACCTATAATTTCCTGTGAGAGGTCAGCTGTGAATCTAATTGCCATTCCTCTATAGATCAATTGATTTTTTCACATGCACATATTTAAGAATCTTTTTCCTTACATTCACCCAAAGATAGCTTGATTATCACGTATCATGGTGAAGATCACTTTTGGTTAACCCCTTTGAGAGGTCTGATGGCCCTCCTGGAAGTTATTTCCCAATTCTTCCTCCAGAATATGGTGCTTTTTTCTTTTCTTTTTTTTTTTTGTTTGTTTATTTGTTTGTTTAATACACCTTTAAACCCAGCTTCTCTTTTTGCATCTATTGGAACTCCCATAATGCTTATGTTTGGTCTTTTAACAATGTCTCTTAATTCTTGAAGACTTTTTTTTTAGCTTGAATTAGCTCTGCTTCCAGCTTTTTGATTGTTTTCCCCATGGTGACAAGAATTATCTTCCAATTCTGATATTCTTTTTCCTGCATCCTTCATTCTATTATTGAAACTTTCCACTGAATTTTTAATTTGCTCTGTTGCATCCTTCATTTCCAACAATTCAGCATGATTTTTTCCAGTGTTACTATTTCCTGTGTGACATACTCCTTAAATTCCTTGAACTCGTATATGTACTTCTTATTGTTGACAAGAAGCTTTATAATGAGTTTTCTGAATTCTATAGCTCCCATTTACTCAATGTATTCCTTAGTTAACTCTGAAGTTGGCAAAGGCTTTTGCTCCTTTGCAAGGGAGTCGTCAGTAATATTTATCATGCCTCTTTCTCTTCTTTTGATCTTGGTCACTGCACTTCTGCTTAGGAAATTCTTCTCCTTAGGACGTGTCTAAGCTGTGTCACTCACAGTTCTATGATTCAATTTTACGTATTGTGGTTGGTACCCAGTTCTTTGTTTGCAGTCACTTGTGCCATTCCCTGAAGTTAGTTTTAGATTTGGGCTTTGTTATTAAACTTCCACTATAGTCTCCCTAACTCCAGCTTCTGGCTAACCACTCTCCTTTCCTGTGATCCCATGTTGAGGCTGCACCATTGTCTATACAACATTTCTCCCACTTCTGGTTCAAGCAGGTCTCAGGATTAGGGAGATTCCAGGTATCCTAATTAGCTAGGTTGTTGTTGGTGCTGATCTTGGCAGAACTTGCTGGCCATTAGGACTGAGGGTCACGTGGACCTATATTGAGTTTTAAGATGCCAAAGTCTGTATTATTTTTGATGTGGGACCAGTGCAATGCACTGAGATCAGTGAGTTCACTTCCAGCTCAGCGCTTTCACAGCACACTGTTGTCCCTACAGTCTCAAAGCCTTTGCCAGCCAATACAAAATGGCACCTGATGTGCCACTACTGGAATCCTGGATATGCTGGCTATTAGGTATTGGGACTACCTGAATCTGTTTTCTTGGAACATGTAGGCTGCCTCATTGTTGCAATCCACTGAAGCCAGAAAAGGGTTTGCTCCCAGTGTAGGGCCTGCACAGTTCTATCCCATTGTCTTTGCCTCCTTACCCAAGATGGCACCCAACTCAGCTCTAGAGGGGGTCTGGGCTGTGAAATCCACTCTGTTTCTTTGTTAGTTTGGGATCTTCTTTATCTACGCTCTTGTTCAACTCAAACAAACCAGCAGGTCGGGCAGTTCTTACCCTATTCTGCCATGTTGATTCTCCCTAAATTTCTAAACTCTGGTTGTTCTCCCTCTAGATTTACTTCTTGTATGTGTTAACATTCTTGATGAGTATTTTAAAGTCTCTATTTGATAATAGCAACTATGATTTTCTGTGGTTTTACCTTCTCTGACTTATTTTTCTTTGTTCTCTAAGTTACATATTCTATTATTCATATATCTAGTCTTGTTTTTACAGGCTCTAATAACATTACTGCTAATGGGTACTGGGTTTTGATATTTTGCTTTGGAAATTGTTGAATTTTCTTAGAACAGTTAACTGAATACGAAGAGATTTTACTTTGTACTTTAAACAGGAGGATATGTTTAAATTTTTGCTTAATACTGGAACTGATATTTTAGCTCTGAAACTTAATTTGTACTCCTATAATGTGACCCTTCTGGATTATCCCTGGAAAAACCAAAGTTTTGTTTTGTTTTGTTTTGTTTTAACATCTTCAACTTGACAGAACTTTAAGCTTCAACTTTTTCTCCACTGTGGTGTCAGAAAGTCAAACATTTGCTTTGATGTTTTAAACACATGACATACTATCCAAGCGTGCCTTATGTACATGCCTTGTTCAGATCACATGCTGATGAAATGTATGCTTTCCCTTCCAATCTGCTGCCTGGTTCAAGTATAATTACTTGAGTTGCTCAAGAAAAGTGCTTTTCTTGGACGTACTCTAAGGGCTGTGGGTAGGCAGTGGTGGGCTTTAAAAAATATACAACAAGCACTTCCGTTTGTCCTATCCCTAGTTATGCATCAACTGTACTGAACTCCATTTTTTTTTTTCCACATCCATCTATAACCTTGCCTACTAATTTCCCCAGGGGTTCCTTTAAGTGTTTGGAGGAACTGAAGACAGGCTATGCCCCAGAAATTCTGTTAAGTTCAACTTCTCTTGGGAACTTTTCTCTAATAGTGGCAATATTGACTTTTCTCATATTATCAGATTTATTCTTGAAGCTAGTTGCTAAGTAGAAGAAATGTGCTTAAGATTGGGTGAAAACCTAAAAAAATAATGGAATTATCACTTTGAATGATGATCTCTGTAGGAGAAAGAGATTGTGTTGATAGAGAAACATACAAGGACTTCTGAGGTACCAAGAATGTGTTTTGTGGGGGGATGGGTTTGCAAAGGTCGTTCAAAAAGATCATAAACAGTGGAATTAAAAAAAAATAAGTCTATTTCTAGTGTGAATTTTTTCAAAACATGTGTATTTTTCTATAGTACATAGGTTCTGTGACTTTTTGAAGGCCTCTTATGTGTACTCACTGCATTGATTTTTTAAACATTTTATATTCTTTATACATACACTGTTGTGTCATGTCTGCACAATGTCTTTTAAAATGGAAAGTCTCAACAACTACTAACCTCAAATATTGTGTGCATTTGAGGAATGAATGAGAAGATGGCAACTCTTTGTCTTTATCTTCTATTTGTTTCTCTGCCTTTAAGAAGAAAGATGCAATCAACTAAAGCATTCTCTTTTTCAATGGAAATAAAATAGTGTGAATTTAGAGCCTGTTACATCGACGTTCATAACTCCACTTTAGTAATTTTATTGGTAAAATTTCCTTGTATCCATCAATGGAGTCTTCATAATCATAAGAAGTTCCAAGAAATATTCTCTACCTAGAATGAGTTTTGGATGAATACAGAAGATATTTTCTGTAGGCTAGCAAAGACATTTAAAATCTTGGGCGGGGGGAGAATCTACCTTTTTTTATTTTTCTAAAACTAAGCTAATAGAAAAATCTTTTAGAAACTACTCAAGAAAGGAATCGTTAGGTAATGAAGTTATCACTTCTAATTAAATTTGACACTAAAAACAAGCTGACGAGTATAAAGAGTCTATTTTTGGTCTTGTTTTCCAATATTTTATCAAGAATAGACATTTTCCTCAGAATAGAAGTTCATGCCCATATCCCTCACATGAACATAAAATAATAGGGATAGCATATCCTGTGACTAAACAACTATTTTTAGTGTAATAAGGGATTAAAATACTAAAAATGTCAGAGCTGAGAGTTAGGCAAAATATACTGAGCCCTGGAAAAGCAAAAGTGGACCTTATAAAAAACAGATCCAGCTTTTTTGTTGTTGTTGTTAGCAAAAAATTTAGTAGTGTTTTTAAAGAAATATACTACAGTATTTTTTTTTTATTATTGTTTCCTTCATATATCTGATGTAAAAGGGGATTTTAAGGGAGAAGCCCCACCCAGTCTCCCACCCACACCAGGTCCCTGATGTGGGGCATGTTCCGAGGATCTTTCTTAAGTGGTTTTGACAGTTCAACAGTTATGAATTGCTGCCAATCTCACCACTCCAAGCACAATGAAGTAGTTGAAGAATCCACTGATTGATATAGTCCATCTTAGAGTTTCCATTTGTCCAGTTTTTCACTGCCAACATATAGCAGGGTGGTTTACTTGTTCTGTTCTGTCTTTTCATGGTTAAGGCTCTGAGTCTAGTAGTTCAATTGGAGGGATCCCCAAAGAAACTTTGTCTGAGGTGTTCCCAGACCAGATTCCTGTATGTACTAGCAAGTACAGGGCCTGGCACAGTCCATTGCCCCGATCATCTGGTGGTTGTAATTGCTGGGTTGGTTCCGTTTTCAGTCCCATCTTCCATTGGAACCAATGGGTGTTGCAGTCTAGCCTGGTTCTGCCCAGCACATACTCGGCCCTCACACACTGGGCCCAGTGTGGCCTGAAGCCTAGTTAGAGCAACCTCCGATAACCCCCACCAGGCCTGCCTCCTTCCCTGGTTTGCCAGTATGTACTGCAGACCAGTCCAGTCTGTTGCACATGCCATTCGGCAATTGTACATGTTGATAGGTTTTAAAGCTTAGTTCCATCTAACCAGCTCAACTATCCAGCCCTCACGGATGTTGTTGGCTGCCTCTGCCTAGCCACCCCAGTCCCTGTCCTAGTTTTCATGCCCTTCCATGGGGGTGGTAACCTAAGAGGGATGAGCCCTCTATTTCCCTCCCAGACCACTCCCACTCTCGATTTATGCACTCTCCAGGTGGTTCTGTGGTTTAATGACAGAATTAGCCCCAGTGTCAGCTTCTGCTGTGGCTAAGCCCAAACAATCCTCACCCACTCTAATTGTAGATTACACCAGTAGGATCAATCAGGCCAGCCTTGCTTTTCCCTGATCTGGTCCACATGAGGTCCACAGGTGTTGTAGTCCTGCCTAGACTGGTCTGCCTCCATCCCAGCTCACACTCTCCAGTGGGAGTAGCTGTCCAGCAAGGGAACCACCCCTTATTCCCCTGCTGGCTCTGCCCCCTCCCTGCCTGGTTGTCACATGTGCTGTTGGGCGCTGTGGTCGCATCTGGCACAGGCAACCTCACTTTGGCATTCCATGTTGTGTACTGCTTTTGTTGCGACTAAACCTGGCTCGACCCACACTGTTCTGGCGTCCGGATTAGCCAGTGGATGACATGAACTGATTCAGCCTGGTCTGCCCCCAACCCATGCCAAATGCATGCCAGTGGTACTCTTTCCACGACTTGTTCTAGGCTGTTTCCTTTCATGCTTCTGGCTGTTTCCTTTCATACTTCTTGCACTTATCTGCATGGTCTGTGTCCTGCCAGAGGAGTTGCCCAGGCTCCTCCATCAGAACCCTCCAAGTACCAGATTTCACACATACCAGTGGGTCCATGAGCTAGCACTACTCTGTTCACTTCCTGTCCTAGTAGGAACAGTGGCTTTTCCTGACTGGCCTTCAACCCAATCTGGTTCTAGCTGTTGGATGTTTCAGCCCAGCACCAGCTCATCCATATAACTCCTACATGGCTCAGTAAGGGTTGAGACCTTGCCTAGTCCATCCCACATCTACCCTGGACCTCCAGAACACCAGAAGGTATTGCAGTCTGGCCTGGCCTGGTGCATCCAGTCCACACTTGTGCCTAGGGAGACTAGAATTGTATTCTCTCCATAACGCAACCCCTATTACAGCTCATGCTTCCCTTGGTGGGCACCTCAAGCCAGCTAGCGTGTCGCCTTAGCTCCCCAACCAGGCCTGTTCCCAGGCATAGATCACAAACGTGCCAGTGGTTGCTCTGATTCAGCTTGGCACTGCCCATCACCTTAGACACTGTGGCTTAGTGTCCATGGCTCACGCAGAACAGTTGGTGCAAGAACCTAGCTGGGCATGGCTTGTGCTCCATCTTGGTTTCTAATTTTACATATGGGCTAAGGTTTGCTTAGTTCTGCCCAGTATGCCCATTCCATTGCCATTTCATATACTGACCAACCATTGGAGCTGCTTTGCCCAGCTTGTCCGACCCCTCAAGTCTGGACTACATGTTCACCAGCAGGAACTATGGCCCACCAGGGGAGTTTCCCAAGTTCCTCCACTTGAACCCCTCCCAGACCTGGTTCTCAGACATGCCATTGGGTTTTAGGCCAGTGCCTGGCATAGTCTGGCCTTCCTTTAGGCCTTGCATGAGCTGGTAAACATTGCAGCCCAGACTGGTCCACCCCACACCCTATTCAGGATGCACATTCGGGTGCTGCTGCCTTGACCAGTCCAGACTGTTGTTGGTTGTTTAATCTGTGATTGATGGCAGGCTTCTTGGTCAGCCCTAGTTTAGCCCATCACCATTCCATCTCTTTTAAAGATTTATTTGATTTTTATTACAAAGTCAGATATACAGAGAGGAGTAGAGACAGTGAGAAAGATCTTCCGTCCGATTATTCACTCCCCAAGTGAGCGCAGCGGCCGATGCTATGCCGATCCGAAGCCAGCATCCAGGAACTTCTTCTGGGTCTCCCACATGGGTGCAGGGCCCCAAAGCTTTGGGCCGTCCTCGACTGCTTTCCCAGGCCACAGTCAGGGAGCTGGATGGGAAGTGGAGCTGCCCATATGGGATCCCGGCGCGTTCAAGGTGAGGACTTTAGCCACTAGGCCACTGTGCCGGGCCCACCATTGCATTTCTTGAACTAACCCATGGGGTTAGAATTTTCATATGGTTTGACCCATATATCCCCCACAGAATCTTCCCCCTGATATGGTTCTCAAGCGTGCTTGTTAACGTCAGATCCAGCTTTGAATCCAGGATCAATCATTCTCTGGCTTGACCACATGAAATGAGGCACTCTATTGTTCTCTGTTTCTATGTATTCTTCCAAAAGTGAAGGATTGTCATGGGACTCAAGGAGAAGGCACTTGTAAGTGGCTGGTATGGTGCTTCTTTCTTTCTGTAGAATCTAGATTGCAATAGGAGACTCAAATCAGGCATTCTGAGTCAATCAGCATCCTGAGTGAATGCGGATTGCCTATTGTCCTCCTTTTTTTTTTTTTATCTGTCCCATTGGAAGGAGAAGAAATGCATTTCTCAGCCACAATTCCTTTCTCCAAGATCAAATTTCTGTTTGAGAATTTCTCACCATCAGTGCTGCTCATACCCTCTAGCCTTAGGAACACTGTTCCTCCAGAGATGTGGATCAGTTATGACGTAGCTAAATATGACTCTGGGAAATTGCCCCAATTTTGCAATAGTCTGATGATCCCATCACTACTTCATTAACTATTTATTAATTGCCTATTGCTGTTCTAGATATAACAGAGGTGAAATTGGTAATTAACAGACACATCTACTCACAAAATGTTTGCATTCTGGTATAGCCAAGAAAACATAGAGAAGGCTGAAGTGGCTGAGTGAAACTTGATGTACTGGCTTCTAAGTGAGATTTCCTAACTTTCCTTATGCTGTGACCCACAACTAAATGCTCTCCCTTGATTTCTGTCTCAGTGCCATGAAAATCTGCTTTTTGGAAGTGTCTTTAACTTTGACTCATCTCCTTCAATCCCAGACAAGAAGGGAATGAGATATAGAGAAATGTTTCCTGAAAAAAAAAAATATATATATATAGCCTTCTTGACTTTTCTTTCTGCAAATAGGAGGACATCTTCTATTGTTCATAAGGATGTTGTCATTTCCCACTTTCTCATGGTATCTCCATGATAGAAACACCTTCCAGTAAACAAAATGGGCATTTGTTCTAAAAAATGCTGCAGACACAGAGAGGGTATGAGGAATAGGAAGTAGTTAATCACAGGTACTTCAACACAGACATGACATTTTAGTTGCAAGGTTTATGCCTGGTGTCATTAGTGATTATATAAATGCATGAAAAAGACTGGTTTTCCTCTCACTGAACAAAGGTTGAAAATTCATACATTCTGGTATGTATTAGAATTTGTAATGAAGATGATATGCATAATGATTACAGGATCATTAACTTAGTTGGGTTCGTAACCATGTGGTCAGGATGACACCATCTTCCCACTGAATTGAGTTACACATGTGTTTTGATTATACAAAGCACTTTTGTTATAAGTAAATCTTTCCTATACATGCTAGTTTTTAAAGGTTTTATTTTATTTTTATTGCAAAGTCAGATATACAGAGAGGAGGAGAGACAGAGAGGAAGCTCTTCCATCTGATGATTCACTCCCCAAGCAGCCGCAATAGCTTGAGCTGTGCTGACCCAAAGAAAGGAGCCCACGGCCTCTTTTGGGTCTCCAACAGGAGCGCAGGTTCCCGAACAGTTCCTTGACTGCTTTGCCAGGCCACAAGCGGGGAGCTGGATGGGAAGTGGGGCCGCTGGAACTAGAGCCAAAGCCTATATGGGATCCCAATGCATGCAAGGTGAAGACTTTAGCCGCTAGGCTACCACACCAGCAAGTCCTACACATACTATTTTGCCCTCAAGTTTCCTGAAGGATAATGTGGTTGTCATTTCTTGTTCTACCATTGGCTGAAGTGTTGTTTGGCAGATGTCTTATACATATTTTAGAGAATTATGTAGAAGGGATTGTTCCTTGAGTTGATAGAAAAAAGAACATTTTAGAGATTCATTCTCCGGAAATCACTTCTCCAACTTCATTTTTCTTCTCATGCTCATTTTTTTTCTTTTTAAAAAATGTATATAAAGTGACCTTATTTCACAAAACAGATTTAGTAGCATGATGACACTTCCCACTCTGTCTTCCCTCCTACCTGTATTTACCACCCACTCACCTTCATCCTGCTTTTTTCATTATTTTTTTTGCCAATTTCACTTCATAGTCATATACTTAACACTGCATTAAGCAGAAAATTTTAGAAAAAATTACTATTAATCAGGATTATAGGCAAAGTCTGTAAACAATAAAATAAAAGTGCCAGAATGTCACTTCTGCTCATGTAGATTACATCTTGTTTTTATATTTTGTGTGTTAGTTTTCATAGATCAGGAAAAGCATGCTTGTTTGGGGAGCACTGCCTTGTTTTACTAAATATAATGGTTTTCAGTTGCATCCATGTGGTAGCAAAACGGAAAATTTCAGTCTTATGGCTATCTAGTGTTCCATAGTGTGTATGAATACCACATTCTCTTTATCCAGTCCTTGGTTGACGAGACCTGGCTTAATTCTACATCCTAGCCATTGGGATTTGAGCTGCTATAAACTTGTTGGTACAGATACATTTTCTCATGTGATGATTTTATTTCATTTGGATAACTGTGCAGGAGTGGAGTGGCTGGATCCTATAGCATGTTTAGTTTGGATATCTGATGAATCTTCGTACTGACCTCCACAATGGTGGCACTATTTTACATTCCCACCTACAGTGGACTATGATACATTTCCCCCACCTTCTCTCCAGCATCTATTGCTTTTTATTTCTGTATGATCATCATTCCAACTAGGGGGTGGTAAAGCTTCATTATGGGTCTATTTTCATTTCCCTAATGGCCAGTGGAGCTGAGTATTTTTAGTATGTCTGTTGGCCATATTAATTGTTCATGTCCTTGGCCATTTTTTAACTGGATTATTTATTTTGCTGTAAGATGTCATTAAATATATTCCTGGCTCATTTAGCTTTCCTGCTCCTATGCTAAGAATCAGGAAATTTAATGGCTTTGTATTTTATTTCTTCTTTCTTTTTGGAGGTTACTTCCAATAGTTTGTCTACAAAAAATTTTTTCCCTAATGTTTGCAGAAGTATATTCTGGGGAAAAAAATGCATGGATTTCAGAAGTGTTTTTACACCAACATAAACTTACATTTGCTTCTTGTGTATATCATGAAGCAATAACTGATTTTATAGGAAACACTTAAAGGTGTTGCTAACCAGATAGCATATATTAAGCAAATTGTACTTTCTCTGTGATTTCCATACAGGCAGGTCACATCAATGACTAATTCAAAACGCTACACAATGAGGGGTTATTCTATCATTTCTTACAAAAATGGCTATATTTGGGGGTTTACTTTTTTGTTGTTAAATAGTACTTGGTGATACTATTTAGCCACAAAAACCCCACACATGATAATGGATCTAAAGAGTTCCATTATTTAGAATAAAATTTATCTGGAGTAGTATTTTGCATGGATAATGGATGTTCATTATTAGCTCTTTGAAAAACAAAGTTTGAAGTGATTATTAGAATTATTTTATCTGGAATCAAGTACCAACATTTAAGAAAACATACTAAGCTACTTCTAAAGAAAATTTAACATTCCTTTATCATTCCTTTTCTAGTTCTTATATCAGCCACATAAGAGTGTATGATTAAGTTCTTAAAATATTTTTTCTTCCTACTCTAAGAGTCATTCATATTAAATTTCTCCAAATTTTTCTTGCATCTACATAAAACAAAGTTTGAAAAAATAAAAAAAGAGCATCAAAATTGATTCAATTTCTTTTTCACAATTAAGAATTGTAATTCTGGGAGTCATACAGTTTTTCAGGATTATTTGGTATAATAAAACGAAACTCTCTAGTTGTTACAAGTTCCTCCCAGTGTTTATCTGTACAAGTAGATCACACAAAATGCCTTGAAAGGAGTCTCACCCTTATATTGTAGAAGAAAATATTGAGATTTTGGGTATCCATTTTTTTTCTTACTTTATTTCCCATTAATCTCACAGAATCACAAAGAGCTTTCCAATCACTGTCAGCACCTGACTGACTGATTCTCGCTAGTCTCAAGAGCATAGAATTCCACTGAGAATAGTTGACTAATTGAAAAACTTTTCCATGAAGCAAAACTTTAACAGATGAGAAAGATGAAGTGCTTGAGATTCAAATAATGACATTTTTCTCCAGTCTTTTCTCAAATAGGACAAATTGAGGAAAAGTCATCTTGTGCACAATCCCAAAATGCTCTTCAGCTCAATTGATCCACTTTGTAGGAAACATAAAATCAGAGTTTGTCTTTATTTTTACCAAAAATGAGGGACCTTTCTCATAACATGTATGCATATATCTGTTAATCTCATGTCCTAATATTAGCCCAGGCTGTTATTATTTTTCTTAACTTGCACATCATTTAGATTATGCAAATATACTTTGGTGTTAATATTTGAAGTTATATTTTATGTCTGGCACCTTAAAATATTTTTGGAAATGGGGATATTTGAAAGCTATGGTAGTACACAAGACAAATGATTGTCTAACACTGCTGAAGCAATTTGTGTGTATTACTACATACAGTCTATGCTACCTTACATTGTACATTGGTAGTATTAGTAACGTATCATCTAGTTTTCAGAACATGAAAGTGTGGTGCAGAAACAGTTGAGATACAATTATTAAATCTTTGAACCAAAATATACAACATGTCATTACACTATATTATTTTGTCTGATATATTTAAAATCGTTTTTTACATTTTTGTCACCTTGTAGAAGTATTATTAATTATGTCAGTACAGCTATTTTAGTTTAAAGTACAATTCATTAATTTGTTCAGAAAACATTTGCAAAGAGCATCTATCAGTTGTTAACAAGATAGCTGGGAGGTTAAGATGAGAGAGCAAGATTGTTCTAGTGAATACATTGGGTAAATTAGGTAGAACAGACAAACCTTGAGATAGATTTTCTATGAAGTGAATCAAAAATAAACTTCAGCTGTAAGGAAGCCTTCCAGTATTCTGGGAAACTCTCAAGCACTCAAGCACTCAAAAGTATTCGTAATTATTTTTAAAGCTTTATTTATTTTTATTGGAAAGGCAGATTTATAGAGAGAAGGAGAGACACAGAAAGAAAAATCTTCCACCTGCTAGTTCATTCCCCATATACCACAATGGCCAGAGTTGAGCTGATCTGAAACCAGGAGCCAGGAGCCTCTTCTAGGTTTCCCATGTGAATGCAGGTTCCGAAGGACATGAGTCATCATCTGCTCCTTTCCCAGGCCATAAGCAAAGAGCTGGATGGACACCCAAACCAACACCCATGTGGGATGTCAGCGCTTGCTGGTAGCAGAGTTAGTTTACCCACCGTGACATCCCTGTAATCTTGAAGAACAAGAAATCGAATTGTTTCCTTTTACTCCAGCCTCTTCACTGTCATATTTGTAATATCAGGTGACATTGAGATTGTCAGGTGTGGTTTTGTGATTCCACTAAACAAAAGTTAACAATGAATTTAGTTTCACTTCTGTGAAATATACAAAGGACTTTCAAAAAATTGGGGGAAATGAAAGTTTTATGCGTAATTTAAAAAACCTTGACACAAAAATAACATCATTTAATTCCATTTAATATGAACCATTTGAAGCCCCTTTGTATTTATGTGGTTTGTAATTATGTTCTTACATAATGATGTTATTACTATCTATTCAACAAGGAAACAATTCCTAGCATGCAATTTTGGTAAACACAGTATATTAGGCTTTGGGTTGTTTAATAACCTAATTAATAAAGAAGAAAAATTCATGTGGACATATTGAAAAATGTTTTAATTATGTGCTAATTTGATATGTGTGCCACAAACATTGATGAAAATGAAAAGAGTCCAGGCTGTATGAATTAATGGATGTCACAAAGTCAAATGACCTTTACAGGTTGATAGGAAATCTTTTTTGAGATTTGGTTATATACAAAAGATATGAATCAGAAGTTTTCCCAAATACTGCAATTCTAAAAATATATAGGATTTTGTCAAAAATAAACCTTTATAAGTATTTTTAAAATAACTTTATACATCCAATAATGTTAGAGGGATGTAAGCTTGATATTTCTATATTTACATTAAAACTATATTATCAAGTCTTCATATGAAGAAGGGATGTTCAAACAATATGAGCCAAAATTGTAAGAGAAACTTACTTATGCATTAACAGTTGTCAATTAATTGCAACAGGATGCTACTACTTGCTTTTTAGAAAGGCCACCTCCCATAGAAAAACCATAGCCAAATAGCCTGGGGGTTTTATCAGGGTCTGAATGATCTGGGTAAGGGAAAAACCCACATTAGCCAGAGTGTCATTTCGTATCAGAGAAGAGAAAGACCAAATGCTAGCCTTGTCTAGTAAGGAGGAAGAGCTCTGAAAGGGTTTAGGAGTTCGTAGTTCAGAAGTATTAGCTCATTAAGCACTGAGACCTAATCATAGACTCTTGAGAATGCTTCTCTGCCCACACTTTGAACTGTGTTACCAGATTATTTTTACATGGTGCATTTTACCATCTGCTATTATTAGGAAGTATATTAAAATTTTAAAATAAACACACATTTTTAAGAGGCAAACATGTAAGGGGTGTCAGAATTATGACAACAGAAATGTAAAACAGTAATGATCAATACACTGAAGGCCTAATGAATAGAGACAGAAATGCATGCAATGTCAATACAAAGGTAGAAATCCAGAGAAATGAGGGAAACGCTAGAGGTGAGCAAACATCACAGAAGAATGTCTTCTATATGCTCATTAATATAATGGATGTGCTTGAAATAAGAACCTCTCAACTTAAGGATATGACAACAAAAGGTTAAACACAGAAACAGTAACAGAATATTCAAGATGCATGGGATGATTATTGAAGGCCTTACAGACATTTAAAGAAACATCAAAGGGAAAAATAGAGAAGAAACAGAATTACTTTTTAGAAATAATGACTGAGAATTTCCCTAAATTAATATTATATACCAACTAGAGTCAGTAAACTCAGAGAATAGCAAGTAGGACAAATGCTACACAGACAAGAAATAAAAGAAAAAAAATCCCATAAAATTACACATAAGTGTATGTGGGATGTTTTATTGTTCATGAAAGCCAAAAATCCTCATTAAGCATCATTCAGGGTCATTACACATCACCTGATCACAGAAATGATGCCCAGGGGTCTTTATATACCTCCTTAACAACCAAGTTTGGGGACATTTGTAGAGTCCCCCACAGCTTAAGACTCTCCAGACCCTCATAGCAACCACGCCAGGAGATGATGAGATCTCTATGACAACAGGACCTAAAAACCTGGTTGCCCTAGAGACAAGACCACCAGAGTACAGATTAAACTTCTACGAATCTTACAGTTTAGCCTTACAAAAATGGCTTTAAGTCCCTTTATGAACAAAACATTTGGGTCACCGATCCAGATATAAACATGGGGAAGCATTCCTAAACTCTAAAAGTAGTCTTCAGACTGGCAATCCTTGCCATCAGTTGTTCACCTGACCACCTGTCTGGTCTTTATCACCAGCCTGCTCATGCTTTTTATCTTTAAAAAGGGCTACAAAGATGAATTTTGCTTGAGCATTAAACAATGTCTGAGTCTCCTGTTCGATGCAAATTGTGCCAAAAGGGAGAAACAATTTCTGGAGAAGCAGGTCAGTTAGGATTACAAAGTAACTGCATGCATGGATTTCAAATTTGTTCAACCAAAACAACAGATGCCTTTTAATTACATTTTTCAGAACACTTTTGAAATTTAATGTTAAAATATTTTAAAAAAATTTATTTGAAAGCGTTAGACAGTGACAGACAGGCACACACACAAGGAGGGAGAGAGAGAGAGAGAGAGAGAGAGAGAGAGAGAGAGAGATAAAACCTATCTTTAGGTTTACTACCCAAATGGCCACAATGGAAAAGAAACCAGTAGCAAGGAGCTTCAGCTGGTCTTCCATATGGTGTCAGTCAGACACCAACCAGTGCCTACGTGGGATGCCAGCATCTTTACTCTCTATACAGCAACACCAGCCCCCAATTAAAAATTTTTAACAGACTTTATATAATTTATAGATGCAATCCCAGTTCAATAAATAAGATGCTATCCTTTTTTTTCTTCTTCTCCTCCCTAGATTACTTCTCCCTCTCTCCCTCTCTTCCTCCCTCCCTCCCTTCCTTCTTTCATCACAATAACATATTTTTGATTTACATTGCAGTCAAGGGTTTAATGCTGTAACAAATAAATAGTTCAACAAGTAAAAGCTAAAGAAACACTAGTTTTGTGAAGATGTAGTCACATCTGGTCACAAAATAAAGTCACTTTGGTTCAAGCCTGTGTAAGTTTGCTAACCTGCTCTTCATCCTGTACAAAATGCTTTGCCAGCAATAGCCCTCAGTTTCACAAATTAATATTGTAAGATTGCTTCACCCGTTGTTTTCATGGCTGTCTACTGTGGCTGCTCAAACTCACCTGGCTTCCATGGCTGTATAACTCACTCTGTAGAAAAACCCATGTAACCCTCACGTTGGGGTCACTCCCTCTGAAGGAAGGGAAACTGACTCCAGCCAGTTGGACCGTTTACCTGCCTCCCAATTAAACTTTGATGCTTTGCAGAGTTGGCTGGACTGCACTTCTTAGAGAAAGGCTCGGGTTAGATGCAGCAGTAGGAGAGAAAGATATGTACAATAATCAAATGGAAAGATGACCATTTTACCCATATACGTTAAACTTTAAGGTAAGTACGATCAATATAATTACAGTTAACTATTGAGGTTATCTGCCTGTTTTATTGTTGCTGTTGCTGGGTGATTTTTAAAGATTTATTTTTATTTGAAAGGCGGAGATATATATATATAGAGAAGAAACACACACACACACAAATGCACAAAGAGGGAGACAGAAAGATTGAAAGAGAGAGAGAGAGAGAAAGAGAGAGAGAGACAGAGCTTTTATTCACTGTTTTTTTTCCTCAATTGGTCACAATGGCTAGATTTGGTCCAAAGCCAGGATCCAGGTCTCCCATGTGCGTTCAAGGCACAAGCACTTGGGTCATTTTCTCAGGCACATTATTAGGGAGCTGGATTACTAGTGTAGCAGCAGCAAATTGAATAACTGTACATAGGGCATTGCAACTGTCCAATGTAAGCATTGCAGGCTGAGGTGTAGCTTGCTCTGTCATGGTGCTAGCTCATGTTTTTCGGTTTTTAAAGTCATATTCTGGATATTGATTCTTTGTCAGACAAGTAGCTCATAAATACTTTTTTCCATCCTGATGGATGATTCATAATTCTGTTGATCATTTCCCTCACTGTATGGAAGCTTATGAGTTTAATATATAATATGTTTTTAGTTTTACTTGGGTTACTGTTTTTTTGGGGGGGTTCTCACCCAACAGGTGGTACTGATGCCAATATCTTAGAATGTTTCCAGTACTTTTTCTTCCAAACACATCATATATACAGAGCTTAAATTTTGGTCTTTGATACATCTTCAGTTGAATTTTTATATGATGAGAAGCATGGATCTAAGTATATTCTTCCAAATATGTAATTCAGTTTTGCTAGTACCATTCATGAAAAAGAATATCTGTATTCCTTTTTAAAAATTCTTTTATTTTGGTAATCTTTACATAGTTGATTAAGGCACAAAGGGTCAAGGGCTATAGGAAAGTGTGTAAGATCATTGTTTCCGCATTAACATTATTATTATTATTATTATTATTCTTATTATTCTTTGTATCTGGAATAAGAGATAAAGCGAAAAACCCCACCCAAGCTCTCACTCATCCCAGGTCCCCGACATGGGGCATGGTCCAAGGGTCCTGCTCATACAAATTTGATAGTTCAATAGTTCTGAATTGCTGCCAATCTCGCAGCTCCAAGCGCGACAAACTCTTCAGAATCCACCTGCTGACATAGTTTCTTCATGGTTGGGGTTCTGAGATCAGCAGTTCATTTGGAAGGATCACCAGAAAAACTTCATCTGAGGTGATCCCAGATCTGTTTCTTGTGTGTGTTTGCCAGTACAGGATCCAGCACAATCTGTGTCACCCCAATCAGCTTATGCATATGCTGGTCGTTGCAATTGCTGGGTCAGTTCTGTTTCCAACCCTATCTTTCACATGAACTAATGGATGTTGCAGTCCAGCCCAATCCTGCCCACTCCATACTGGGCTCTCACGCAAACCAGTGGGAGCTGCAGTCTAGTCTGGGCGACTCCGCATGAGCCCCACCAGGCCTGCCCCCTACCCGGGTTCCCATGCTTGGTCAGTATGTACTACAGACTAGTCCAGTCTGTCCCACATCCCATTTAGCTCTTGTACATGTCAGTAGGCATTGAAGCCTAGTTTAACCCAACCAACCCTACAATCCAGCCCACACACATTCTGGCGGGGGCTGTTCTGTCCAGCTACCCCTGCCCCAATCCAAGTTTTCATGCTCTCCAGTGGAAATAGTGGCACCCACTATTTCCCTCCTAGACCAATCCCACTTCCTGATTATGTACTCTCCAGGTGGTTCTGTAGTATAACTTGACAGAATTAGTCCCCAGTGCAAGCCTTTGCCAGCTGATGCTGTGGCTAAGCCCAACCAACCTTCACCTACTCTAATTTATGCTTGCACCAGCAGGAACAATCAGTCCTATCTGGCTTTTCCCTGATCTAGCTCACATGAGGCCCACAGGTGTTTGTAGTCCTGCCCAGTCTGGTCTGCCTCCATCCCAACTCACACTCTCTAGTGGGAGTAGTTGTCTAGCAGGGGTGCCCTCCACATTCCCGCTGCTGGCTTTGTGCCCTTCCTCCCTGGTTCTCACGTGTGCTGGTTGGGCACTGCCGTTCAGTCTGGTATGGCCCAGCTCACCTTGGCATTTGCCAGTGGGTGTTGTAGCCTGGCCCGGCTTGGCACACCCCCAGTTTAAGCTGATGCTGGTGAGGGCTATAGCCTAGTCCAGCCCAGCAGGCACCCAATCCCAGCTATAATGTGCACTGGTATGTATTCAACCAAACCTGGCCCGACCCACACTTTGTTCTGGTGCTTAGATTCACCAGCAGGTGATGTGAACTGGTTCAGCCTGGTCTTCCCCCGACCCATAGGTATGCTGGTGGGTACCTTTCCCTGGCCTGGTCTGGGCTGCTCCCTATCATGGTTCTTGCACTCAGCTGCAGGGACTATATCCTGCCAGAGGAGTTGCCTACACTCCTCCATCAGAACCTTTCCCCATGCCAGATCTCATGCATACCAGTGGGTCCATGAGCCAGCCCTACTTAGTCCACCTCCTGTCATAGCAGTAACAATGGCCTTTCCTGACTGGCCTTCAATCCATTCTGGTTCTTACTGTTGGATAGTTCAGCCCAGCCAAGGCTCATCCATGCCCAGATGCAGCTCACTCATGGCTCGGTGGGGGTAGAGAACTAGCCTAGTCCATCCTACATCTACCCTGGTCCTCCAGAGCATCAGATGGTGCTGGAGTCTAGCTCGGTCTGGTGCATCCAGTTCCAGTCCACACTTGTGCCAAGGGAGACTGCAGCCATGTCCAGACCAGAATGCAGCCCCCAATCCAGCTCCTACATTCACTAGTGGGAACACCAACCCAGTTAGAGTGTCCTTTTAGCTCCCCACTCAGGCCTGTTTCCAACCATAGATCATGCGCATCCCAGTAATTGCTCTGACCCAGCTTGGCATAACCCCTCACCTGTCTTGTCCTTTCCCTTCAATGCTGTGACCTAGTATCCCTGGTTCATGCAGACCAGTTGGTGTAAGAGCCTAGCTCAACATGACCTGTGCTCCATCAGGATTTCTGTTCTTCCTTGTAAGTTAAGGTTAGCTCAGCCCTGCCTGGTCCACACCTTTCGAGTTGCAGCTCGCCCTACCCCCCATCCTGTCCAGACTGTTGTCAGATCCTTTACTGATAAGTGATGACACTTTCCATGATCACACCTAGCTCAGCCCATCACCAGCCCAACTCACAAGCTAACCAGTGGGACTTGTATTTCCACAGGGTTGGGTCCACACTTCCCCCAGAGAATCTAGTTCTGGATCTGGTTCGCTCACGTGTTGGTTAGTGTCTTGACCCTGCCAAATGTGACCCATTCCCCATTGTGCCATCCAGTCAGGTACTGGCACCTAGCCCTGCCAGACAGGCCCCCAGCCATAGCTTTTGTGTGGACTGGTATGTGGCAGTCAATGATGCTCTACGCTAGCAGCCCATCTCAGGATTCCCATATGGTTTGATGAATCAGTCTGGCCCAAATAAAATTTATGGACTTTGCCTCCAAACCACCAGGTCTCAGTCCCCATGCTTGCAGGCAAGTTCGGTGACCCCATCGCTAGGAATCACATAGAATTAATCCCTCACCTACACGCACAATAGCTTTATCCCTGGATGTCCCTAAGCAGCAATTACATACCCTAAAAACCCTAGAGCATGCTGCTGGCAGCCAGCGGGCAGAGCCTGACACCCAGCAGCCCAAAGCCTAGGACTCACTTACCATGTGGCAATGGTGCCCTTGGGCTGAGTCCCGGGCATTGGGTCTGACCTGGCTCAGGTACTCTCCACAAGTGGATCATCACCACTGTGGAGGGCTGCTGTCACCAGAGCCACCAAGGTCGAACTCCCACCCCCTAGTTTCCTGCTGCCATAGGTGGTGGTTGCAGGCTGGGGCTAGAGGCCTTAATCCTGTCCCAGGATTTCCTCATGGTGTACTCACCATGGGGGAGAAATCTCTCTTTCAGGCCTCCCAGCAGCCTAGGACTCACTAACTATGTGGCAATGGCGCCCATGGGCCAGGTCCAAAGCATTGGGTCCGACCTGGCCCGGGTACTCTCTGCAAGTGGGTCATCACCACTGTGGAGGGCTGCTGTGACCCAAGCCACCAAGGTCGAACTGAAAGAGAATATCTGTACTCCTACACATGACTTGGGCATTTTTGTCAAAAATCAATAGGTCGTATGCATATGGATCAATTTCTGTACTCTCTATTCTGTTCTGATATCAGTTATTATGTCAGTATCATGCGGTTTTAACCACTTTAATTTTATAGTATGCTTTGAGATTGGTATAGCTTGTTTTCTCTTAAGATAAGTTTGGCTATTTTTGGTGTTTTGTGATTTTATATGATTTTCTATTACATATATTTTAATTACTTATTCATTATATAACTTTTTAATTTAAATGCATAAATAAAATAAAATATATAAGAAAATGATAAGAAATATTATGCATTTTTATGATACATTTCAATTAATTAATAAATATTTTTAAAATAACTCAATGTAGTATTAGAAAGATATGTTAGACAATTAGTTAATTTATATTTTTAAAAATAGCTCTATAAAATATTGAAAAATAAAATCTAATATGTGTTACGAGCAGATGTGTTTTGTTTTAGTAATGCAAGACCAGTTACCTATTTAAAAAACAATGTAATAGATGACATCAACAAGCTAAAAAGTGAAAATAAAATGATCTTGTAATAGACACAGAAGAAGTATTTGACAAAATCTAATACCTTCATCTTCAAAAGAAAGCCTTAGCAAGCTAGGAATAGTAATACATTCTTCAACTTAATAAATAATATCCATATTACATATAAGCTAATGCCCTAGTTCATAATGAAAAACTTTAAGATTTGCAGTTGGAACTGGGACAAGGATTCATTTCATACCACTCATTTTCTATATTGTAGTGAAAGTCCCAGCAAATATTACAAGAAAAGGAGATAAAATTTACATAGATGAGAAGCAAAGAAATCAAATTTTTTTCATTTGTAAATTACTTAATAACCTTTGAATGAGATCAGATAGAACATATATTTAAAAATTCTGTAACTAGGAAGAATTACAGCAGAATTGTAGGAGTCAAACTTAATAAACAAAAGTCAATCATTTTCCTGTACACCAGCAATGAACAAATGAAATTGTGTTTGGGCCCGGCGTGACAGTGTAGCGGTTAAAGTCCTTGCCTTGCATGCCAGGGATCCCATAAGGCTGTCGGTGGTTCTAATCCTGGCAGCCCCGCTTCCCATCTAGCACCCTGCTTGTGGCCCAGGAAAGCAGTTAAGAACGGCCCAAAGCTTTGGGACCCTGCACCCACATGGGAGACCTGAAAGAAACTCCTGGCTTCTGGTTTCGGAACACCTCAGCTCTGGAAGTTGCGGTCACCTGGGGAGTGAATCATCGGACAGAAGATCTTCCTCTCTATCTCATGGTGCTGGCACTCTTGTGCCCTTTTGTAAAATCACTTAAATTCTACAGCTCCTTTCAGTCATTCCTGAAAGCAAAGCCTTTAATACCACCACTTTAACAACTGTTTTTCAATATATGAACTTTGGGGCATTCAGATCATAATGCCTTATAAGGAAAAATTTCTTTGGCTATTCATAATGCTTAAAGATTGAGCTGAGCACTTGATACAGCAGTCTAAACTTCCAAGCTTGGGGTTTGCAAGCATTCAAGGATTTGACAAACAGACATCCTTGTTCAGCCAGTGAGAACGAAATGGAATGCTGAAAAGGAGAATGTAAGGAGCAGAACAAGCTCTCTGTTTTATTTTTATTTTCATTGGCCTCCTTATTCTCTTTAGGCTTAAATGATTGCAACAGGTTTTAGAGTGAGTTGATGTGTGAGATTGAAACATGCATATAGACATCAAGCTGTACAAGTTTATATATATATATATATATATATATATATATATAAATAGAACATCTTACTAGTTTTCATGTCGCAAACCATATCATGTGATCATAACATCCTTGGAACCCTTATGACTTATCATGAATATAAGATCTTAATATATAATACCCAAAGTGGTAGCCAGATTAATGCCACAAGATTGATGTTATGACTATTCCCAGATGAAAACTGAAACACAGTTTTATTGACTTTTTCAAGGCCATGTGGCTAGTTCAATGCCACACCTTGGGTACAATACAAATTCTGCTTTAGTCCAACACTATTCTGCTCCTCCTGTCATATGTGAGATTGCTGATGCGGTTTGCAATACTTTACCTGAGAATCTATTTAACTCAACTCTATTTAACTTAACTTCAGTCCTACACCACTTTGCATGTGCATTTAGTTTCACTTTTTTGTCTTTATTTTTACTACAGTTGAGATTTTTCCATTATAATTATAGGCTCCTAGAAATGGCACTGAGTGTCTTTTGGCTCTGTCATACATTTACATATTTTCAGACTAAAAGTGGATCCAGAAGTAGGAAGAAATTTTCTGCCTAGGTCTTAACTTTTGAGCATTCTAAATGCGAGGTTAACAACACAGAGTGCTTCTACTGAGGAGATCCGGCCAATGACTTTTTTTTTCCTCAAAGATTTATTTATTTTTATTACAAAGTCAGATATACAGAGAGGAGGAGAGACAGAGAGAAAGATCCTCTGTCTGCTGATTTCCCTCCCCAAGTGAGCACAACGGCCAATGCTATGCCGATCCGAAGCCAAGATCCAGGAACTTCCTCCAGGTCTCCCACGCTGGTGCAGGGTCCCAAGGCTTTGGGCCGTCCTCAACTGCCTCCCCAGGCCACAAGCAGGGAGCCGGACAGGAAGTGGGGCCGCCGGGACTAGAACTGGCGTCCGTATGGAATCCCGGCATGTTCAAGGCGAGGACTTCAGCCGCTAGGCCACGCCGCCGGGCTCAATGACTTTTTTCAATCCACATTTTGGATGGTAGTCTTCCCTGAAACTATAACCCACATTATTTTGCAGAGTTTGGATCTGGCTTAACAACAAGCCAAATCCCCTCTCTGATAAGCCAAACCTTTGGCAGTCAAGCTACTTGACCCACTGCTTCATCTGTTTAAGAAACTCTGATATCCTCAGTTTCAATGCTAACTTTCTGTCTGTTTGGCCTGATATGAAAGGTTTAGTCTACTGAAGATACTGATGCATCTTTGAGATACAAAACTCAGCAACCAATTCATGCTACCTTCTCTGGCATTACGAATTTGTGAAGGTCTTTTCAAGGCCTCTTGTGAGCACCTGTTCTTCCATGAGCTAGCTTTCTTGTACAGAAAATGGTTATGTTCTTCGAATATTTTTCTGCACAACACATTGAGCTGATCATTCTGGTGAACACTGCCCTTGCCTTCTACTACTCCCTTCCTCACTGCTGCCCATCCCCAAACTCCTCTCCTCTGCCTTGCTTTATATATTTGTTTGCGTGTTATCATCTGAAATTTTAAGCTAAACCACAGGAAATTTTCATTTTTGTAAAGAAAAAATTGTCAAATATCAGTCACCAAATTTAGTCATTGATTTTATTTATCGTCCGTCTCCTTCTACATAGTATATAACACCACAATGAAATGGTATTTTGTCTGATTCCATCAGTAATTAATCTCTGGCCTTCTGTATCCATGTCCATCAGATACAGTAAGTCTGCTGAGTTAATTAGGTCCTATTTAGAATTTGAATTTTCTTCAATACTAAAATATGATGAAGAGGCAGGATGATGACTGCCAAAAAGCTCACTGCTTAAGGCCTGCGATTCAGGTGCAATCTCATCTGACACAAATGCTCCTTTCCTCCTGCCTGCCTCCTCCAACCCAGGGCTAATCTCTCAATTCTAATCTCTCAGGTGCCTGCTTTCCCATGTCATAGCATTTGTTCTCTTTTGTACTTAATGTTCTGTGCATAAAACTACTTGATGAAAAAAAAGGCCTCATTTTCAGTTTAACTGCTTTCCCTGTGAATGTGCTATTAATGCTGTGGCAAGTTTATCAAACGGCTCTCTCACTTGTACCCCTTTATCCTAGAAGGAGCATAACGATGCAGTGTGCCTCTGATGTTGGCCACATCACTGTACTGAAGTTCATACTGGGGGTATCACTGAGTACTCATTCTAGTGATATATAATTGATTTACTGAAAAGATGACTGCTTCTTGTTTGAAATTAATTTCTTTACCTTCACATACTGTCATAGCAGGTGGTGCACTAATATAGGTGACTAGATCTCTAGTAGGAAACAATACAGATTCCAGATTTTTTAAAAAGTTGTGCTAATTTTATTTGAAAATTCAGAGACACAACCAGTTTTCACCTGCATATACGCTTCCAGAATGCCTGCCATATCAGGGTCTGAGCCAAACCAAAGATCCTGAGAGGACATCCTAGTCTGTCACTAGAGTGGTGAAGGCCTGAGCACCTGCACCAGCAACTTGCTGCCTTGCAGAGTGTGCATTAGCAGTAAGCTGGAATCAACCTGAACCCAAGAACTCTAGTACGGCTACCCCAGGAGGCAGCTTAACTGCTGGGTTGAATAGTGATCTCTAGTTCAAATAAGCATACTCATTGGATCTGTGTCAGAACACATACATATTCAATTTCCAAATTTTCACTGGAATACTGTTTACATAGGTGGTGAACAGAAACAGTTGCTACACTTTTGATTATTATATTTATACTTTTCTGGGACTATTTTAAGTCACTGATCTATTTTTGTGGATATTACACAATGTTATAGTAGTTCTGGAATGCCAACTGTGTGCAGCTGATCTGACAATTCATCAGCTAACTAATTCATCTTGCTAACTTTGTAGGCATTCTCGATGCTCTTAAACATCATCTACGGAAATATGTAATCTTGTAAATTGAAAGCAGAAAGGGAGAAGGAAAGAGGTTGGAAGGGAGATGGGAAAGGAGGAAAAGAGGAAGAGAGTATCATTATGTTCTTAGAATTTTATGTTGAATCTGTTAAAAAAGCACCAGTTAAAATTAAAGTTAAAAAGTAATAAAATAAAAAATGGTGTATATTTGATCTAAGAAGCAATAGACTTGGCGTTTGGCTCAGCGAGTTAGACATTACCTGCGTTTTGAGTTCTAGCTCCAGCTTCCTGCTAATGCATACCTTGGAAGACAAGCAGATAGTGACTCAAGTGCCAGGGTTCGTGCTACCACTTGGGAAACACAGATCAGGCTATTGTGGGCATTTGAAGGCGTTAGCCAGCAAATGGAAATTCTCTCTTGCTTTCAAGTTCATGAAAATAAAAATTAAATCTTAAATGAAGCAAGATATTTTGGGAAGAATGTTGATTTATCTTATGTGTAACCTATAAAACCTAAGGGAGAAATGAGCAACTTTTTGCTCTGCAACTGTCATGATGGACTGTGGAACATTTGATAATATGCAGGCAGTCACATATTAATTGTGTAACAACATTCTTTCTGGAAGAGAGCCCTTCATTTATAGCGTCCACCAAATTTTATGATATAAATACATCCACTATGGCCAATTTTAAGCTACTTCTGGCTTTAAAAAAATGCTAACTATGTTACAATTTGTTCTCACAAAGCAAAATTGCATTAAGCTGCCAGTGTGCCATTACGGGGGGACACAGCTCATCTCTGAGAGCCTCTGTTAAAGGGAATGGGACTGGGGCTCCCTTGTTTTAAGTGTGAACTGAATGGTGAGACCTCATTTACTGTAGTCCTGTGACACAAGTAAGCTTGTTAGTTGCAACTGATTATAATTCAGTGCAGATCCCGGTTTGAGAACTGAAGGAAAACTTTACATTTAGAGACTGACTTTATTAAATATGTGAATTTAAATTAGAAAGTGACTGGAGTTTAAATACTTAAAACAAAATGCAAGGCAGATTTTTTTAAAACTGTGAAAAAAAAAATCACCGTGTAGTGAGTCTGAGTTACATTCTTCAGAAATGATTTTTCCTAATGCCGACACCTTCCCCCACATCCTGTCTTTCAGAATTTGACCTTATCTAGAAATAGGCTCTTTGCACACATAATGAAGTAAGGATCTTAAGATGAAAAGATATGGATTTGGGATAAACCCTAAATGCAGTGACAACTTCAAAAAGAAAAAGTACAGTGCAGCACAGGCACAGGGAAGGGCAGGACATGTGAAGATGAAGGTGGAAATGAAGCTAGATTGCTGCAAACCAGGGCCTACTAGGAACTCCAGGAGGTGGAAAGAGGCAAGGAAGGACCTTCCCTCAGAGTCTTCAGAGAGCACGTGGTCCTGCTGGCTTCTTCATTTCAGACAGAATAGTTTTCTGTTGACTTGGAGCAACTAACTTGGGCAATTTGTGTTTTGTTGTTGTTGTTTAATGCAGTTTATCAAATTAACAGTAAAACATGGAGAAGGACTGGCAGATTTCAGTTTTCAATTGAATCATGAAAACAAACCTAAATTTATTCTTTATTTTTTGTTTACATCATCCTCTTTCTGAACACTGTTTAGTATATGACAGATCTTCAGCCTTTGTCAGGATCCATGTAATGATGAACATCTTCTCTAACTGTAAGATTCTTGATCTATGTATATCATAATTAGCTAACAAAATTTTTTTTTACCAGTTTATTTAGGAACAAATAGATGCTTACACCCATTTAGCAGGGGATTTATTTAGCTGGATCTGGCACACAGCAGTGAATGAAGAGGCCCCTAGAGAACTTAGGTATCCATACCTGACATGAAGGGGAACTCATCCGTCAGGATGGAGAACTCAGCAAAGCCAGTTACTCCAGCAGCTGAAAAGGTGAATTACTATATCCTCCAATGTTTTCTGAGGAGAAGCCTAGAGTGCAGATTTAATGTTTGGAATTTTCAGCATTGTCTCCAAAAATTAAAAGAGTAGCATTGAAGAAAAAAAAAGACTGAAAAATTAAGCTTTTGAATGAGTCTGTGTCCTGCCCTTTATGCGATGCTATATTTCTAACACTTTATGTCAATGTACTTTTTTTTAAAGATTTATTTTTATTATTATTATTTTTTTTTATTGGAAAGGCGGATATACAGAGAGGAGAGGCAGAGAGGAAGATCTTCCGTCCGATTATTCACTCCCCAAGTGAGTGCAATGGGCCGATACTATGCCGATCCGAAGCCAGGAGCCTCTTCCGGGTCTCCCACGCGGGTGCAGGTTCCCAAAGCTTTGGGCTGTCCTCGACTGCTTTCCCAGGCCACAGGCAGGGAGCTGGAAGGGAAGCGGGGCTGCCGGGATTAGAACCGGCGCCCATATGGGATCCTGGGCGTGCAAGGCGAGGACCTTTAACCACTTGCGCCACCCACCGCGCCGGGCCCGTCAATGTACTTTTGTAATTCAGAATTTTTAAAAATTTCAACTGGTAGCAATTCTTCTCAATAAAGTACATGAGCAATTTTCCGTCCTTTATCATCCTGGTCAAAGCAATTAAAGTGGTTCATGTTCTAGGGAAAGGAAAAAATTCAACTGTGCTGGGATGTAGTTTTATAATTTTTTTAATTAAAAAAAAATTCAGATCATGAAAATTATAATGTAAAACCTAATTTCTTTTTTAAATTTGATTTTTTATATGTTGCGTTTGGAGAGATCAGACTGCTATATGCAAAATAAAACTGACTATTCTGTGAAGATTTATAACCTCCCATCTCATGTCAAATCTTCTCTTCCTTTTTTTTCTTTGGTCACATTAATTGTTGTTTTATAGATTATAACACATTATCTTATTGCATTGGATACATGCTGTCAGAGATTGCAATAATATTACAATATATAGGTATTATTTTCCAGATTAACAACTTTTCATCTCAGATTAAGGCAAACATGTGGTATTTAACCTTTGTGATTGGTTCATTTCTCTTAGCATAATGGATTCCATTTGGCCACAAAGAACTGCATTTCATTTTTATTTTTTTGATAGCTGAGTAGTATTCCATGGAGTATATGAATCATAGCTTTCTTATCCAGTCCTCTGTTGATGGGCATTTCGGTTGCTTCTAAGTTTTTGCAATCACTGATTGTGCTGCTATAAACATAGGGGTGCATGTTGTTTTCTTGTAAAACAGGTGTTTTGGATATATTCCTAGGAGTGCTATTGCTGGGTCATATGGTATACTGATTTTCAATTGTTTCAGTATCCTCCATACTGTACAAGTTTGCAGTCCCACCAACAGTGGAGTAGGGTTCCCTTTTCCACACATCCTCGCCAGCAAGTGTTGTTGGTGGTTTTTTGTATGTGTGCCATCCTTGCTGGCGTTAGGTAGTACCTCATTGTTGTCTTCATTTGGATTTCCCTTATTGCCAGGGAACTTGAGCATTTTTTCATGTTTGTTTGTCATTTGGGTTTGTTCTTTTGTGAAACATCTGCCCATTTCCTGTGCCCATTTCTTGAGTAGTTTGTTTGCTTTGGTGCTTTGGCTATTCTGTAGATCTTTGTATATCCTGGAGATTAGCCCCCTATCACCTATGTAGTGTACAAAAATCTTCTCCCATTCTGTGGGTTGTTTTTTTACTTTGTCGATTGTTTCCCTTGCTGTACGGAAGCTTCTTCGTTTGATGAAGTCCCATTTATTTATTTTGGTTTTGATTGCTATTGCTTTTGGGGTCCTTTTTAGGAAGTCAGGGCCTACACCTAAATCTTGTAGTGTGTTTCCTACATTTTCTTCCAAAGGTTTGAAGGTTTCTGGGTGTAGATTTAAGTCTTTTATCAAGTTAGATTTGATCTTAGTGTATGGTGAGAGGTATGGGTCTATCTTCTTGTTTCTACAGGCTATCATCCAGTTTTCCCAACAGCATCTGTTGAATAGACCTTCCCATTTGCTTGGGTTGTCGTCTGTCTTTTTGTCAAAGATTACAAATCTTCTCTTTTTCAGAACTAGTTATCATGCCTTGAAAATGTCAGCCATCCTAGCCAAAAGAAAGTCCATTTTCTGCATTGAATACCTCTATTTGGGGCATTTATTTTTAGCTTCAGGGACAAAGGTTGAAGCAGCGTACTCTACCTGGTGACATGCTGTCTTTACCTTTTGTACAGAAGAAGAAATTAGAAACAACTTTTGCACAATGTGCTGCAACATATGGAGGATGAGATTAATTTATTTTGCTTCATTTTTGCTGGCTCACTGTGAGGGCACAATGGTTGGGTGACAGTTTACCTTATCCAGAGGCACAGCCCTCAGTAGAGAATGAAAGACATAGTCATGGTACCCAGAGGTCAGTGCTCCCAATCCAGAGACGTTGGACATTCCCACAGAATGCCACAGAAGTGGGACAGACAATGCCTGCCTGTACAGACAGCAAACTAGCGATACGTGGCATGGTACTGACAAGGGAGAGGAAGACACTCCACAAATCAACCTTGCTGGCCAGCCTTGCTGAGGGAGACAGTAGTCCTCGTGACACAGGACAGAAGGATTCACTGGATAAATTTACAAATATCTGAGTAGATAATGTCAACTTAAAACATTAAAATACGTCTTTTAATAACTTTAACTATGTCTTTTATATAAAGGGAACAAACCTGCAGAGGAAAATAAATGAGAACGTCACTCTGGTTGTGCTCAGGATCATCTTCAGTGCTCAGTGGCTTAAACATGACGTGAGATGTCATTGTCCATGGTCGCTAGTGGGGAGTTAAGAAAAGTTGATTTACCTCTGCTACGTGTACACTTGTATATAAAACTTACCAGTTTCGTTACTGGGGTTCTTTTACACTGGTATCCTTTACTCAGGAAAGAACTTCTGAACGATTCTGTGTAAGAGCTACGACAACATACACAATTTTAGAACATGGGGAGAACATTGAACTACTTTTACAACTCTTCTGTATTTTTTATTATTCAGGTTGGAGTACAGTCTTGATGACAATTATGAAAACATATGTCTATATAACAGGGATATTTTAAAATTATGTAAGTATCTTATACAACTTAATATCCCAAAATAAAAATACATAGACAAAAATAAGATGAATAAATTAAGCAAAGATCATGAACAGATATTTTCCAACACAGGCATACATTGTCTGCAAGTATATGAAAAGATGCTCCATTTCGTTATCAGATAAATTTGAATAAAAATCACAGCGAGATATCACTGCACACTTATTAAAATGCCTACTATGAAGGGCTCGGTGCAATGTCTTAGTGGCTGGACACTCACCTTGCATGTACCAGGATCCCATGAATGCCAGATCATGTCCTGGCTGCTCCACTTCCCAGCTAGCTCTTTGATTGTGGCCTGGGAGAGCAGTGGAGGATGGCCCAACACCTTGGGGCCCTACAACCTCATGAGAGAACTGGAGGAGGAACCTGGTTCCTGGCTTCGGGTCAGCTCAGCAAACAAATCAATGGAAGTGCTGGCATTGTGGTACAAGGGACGAACTGATGCTTGGGGTGCCAGCATTTCATATTAGAGTGACAGTTTGAGGCCTGACTACCCTGTTTTCAATCCAGCTCTATCCTAATACACCTAGGAAAGCAGGAAATGGTCAATCAATGTGGGAGACCCAGATGTCTCCTTGATTTTGACCTGGTCATCCCAAGCATATGGGAATTGACCAGTGGATAGAAGACTCTCATTAATTTAAAAATACAACTACTGAGAATTAAAATCCTTAGCAATGAGCAAAACCAGGATCCCACCGAATTTTCTAAACTCCAATGTTTCTTGCAGTATTACTCAGAATAGCCAACGTAAATAACTCAAAACTTATTAATAAATGGAGTAAAGTAAAAATTATTTATACATACTTAACCTTTTTTTAGGCATTTCTGACATACGTGACAATATGGGTGACCCTTTAGGATATTATGTTGAGTGAAATAAGCTAGATGCAAATGGACAGGCATTGTGTGACTCTCTTGATATGAGGTATTCATAAAGGCTGAAATCCTACAGAGACTACAAAGCAGAGAATGTAATAGTCATTTCCAGAAGCTGAAGAGTTGGGGGGAGTGGGAGCTTGCTGTGCAATGGGTATGAAATGTCAATTATGCTAGATGAATAAATTCTAGAAATTTGCTATATGCTATCTTTGGTCATTTGATAATATCCTAAAGATTGCCAAACACTATTTTAGTTCTTTTTTAAAATGTACTTTATTTTACTTAGGTTGAACTGAGATGTTTTAAAAAATTTGTCTTCAAGCTCAGATTTTTCGCCTTTTAACTTGCTGAGTGTTTTAGTATTCTCGCTGTATTTTTAAAGATTATTTTTATGTGAAGGCAGGTTTTTATGGAGAGAAGAGAGACAGAGAGAAGGCCTTTCTCTCATCTGCTGTTTTACTCCCCAAAGGGACAGAATTCACAGAGCTGAGTTGATTCAAATCTGGGAGCCAGGAGTTTCTTCAGTCTCCAACAAGGATACAGAATCCCAAGCACTTGGGCCATCCTCTGCTGCTTTCCCAGGCCAGAAGTAGAGAGTTGATTCAGAAGTAGAGCAGTTGGGGCAGAAGCTGATTCACCACAGGTTGAAGGATTAGCCTATTATGCCACCACACCACCACACCCATATTTTTATTGGAATTCTTCATGTCTACTATTTTATTTGGATGTTTCTTTAATATTTCTATCTCTCAGCAGTTTCTCATCCATGGCAATCACAGATTTCTTCAATTCATGTAATTGCTTTTCTGTGTTCTGAAAACATTACAATCATTTGCTGAACTGCATTTCGGGCAATTTTGCTAATCTTTTCATCTTTACATTTTAATATTGAAGTATTATCTTGTTCCTTTTTCGGAGTCATATTTTCTTCCTTATTTATATTTCAATGCCTATTTGTAATGCATGCATCTGTATAAATGCTTGTTTATATCTCCTAGGAAGTCTGTCTTTGGGAGAATATATTTCTAGGCACAGTAGACTACTAGCACCTTCAAAGGATAAGCAGAATTGTGTGCTGAGTGGTGCCAGGTAGTTCTGGGCAATGCTAAGAGGACATGCTCACTGTGGCAACGGGATTATTGGCTAAGCCCTTTCCTATGCAAAAGTGACCCCCTCCATGTGTTCACCACCCACTCGTTCATACACATTAACCACACAAAGAATCCATGCACTCTGTTGTGCAAGCAGGGAACTCTTTTTGATTTTCATTCCCAGCTCTCAAGGAAAAAACTCAGCTTCTTGAGTTGGACTCTGGATTGTCAATAGGCCCAGTCAGAGCCTATGCCTTTATAAGTTTTCTGGCATGTCACATGATGACAGGATTTTCACAGTCAGAGGCGTCAGGTTCTCCACAACCACAAACTTCAGGAGTTCCAATCTCTCTCTCCAATTTTCTATCGAGAGAGCCAACCTATCCCTAAGCACCTGCCTGATACTCTAATTGACAAGTTGGATCCAGTACTTTTGTGGGAAGAGAGGAGAGAGCAACATGCCAAATAAAACCTCTTTACTCCCTATTTCCAATGGACTCTTCAGACCAGACTCTTCCTGCCTTATTTGAGGAATATGGCATTTCCCATTCTGTGCCATGGTAGGTGATGGTGAGGGAAGTGAGATGCATTTCATTCACATAGTTACCTGAACTTGCCCACAACAGCTCATCTGCTTAGACTCAAACTTGGTGAGATTTCTTCCCCTGACAAAACCTACTACAGTTGGATGGGATACTGCAGCATACATTTACGTAATTCAATATAGGTAGGGCATCCTTCCTGGTCACCAGGCATCTATCTGATTGGGAGAAGGAGAGTGAAACAACGAGCCTTCTGTTGGAAGGGAAATAGCATTCTGGCCCCACCAACTTGTCTGCTTGGACTGAAAGTCAATGCGAACCACAAAGTTCTCTCCTGGGTCACATTACCAGTGCAGCATAGGCTTCTGCACTCCTCTCAACTTAGTCTGCAAAGGTAGCATCCCCATCAGCTGCTGGCCACAGGAGTTGCTGCTGATGGCTTGTGAGCTGCATTGTGTTTGTGCAGTCTTTGCTATCCATAGTCTCTCTGTGGACTTTTCACCAGCTCTCTCATACAAATGTGTATCCTCCCCTGATTTTCTGATATCTCCTGGTGACTAGAATCAGGAGCTATCCCATATTGAGCTATCTTGAAATCCCCAACTAAGAAATACACTTTTCAAACAGCCTGATATTGAATTCACAGTTACCTTTTACACTATTCAATTTAGTACATTCAACACATAAAAATTAGTTCTAGTAGTCTCTAAAATACTCACACAATTCTCAAGTAGAGAACATATTTACATAATTTAATGTTGTGAAACATTAAAATCTTATATTGCTAATGACTATAATTGATTTACCATCTAGTATAAAATATTTTGTTAGGTTACTGAAGATCATAAAAAAGGTAGAATAAGAAATATCCCCACTACAATTTGCCCATAAATATGAACAAGCATTACACCATTTTCTTTCCTCCAAATAGATGTTTTTAAAAATATATTAAAAAATATATTAAAGAGCTGTTCTCATGTGAAGATGTGACCTTTATGGGATTATAAATGTCATAACATGCCCTTTTAATTCTCCAACTTTCTGACAAGAAAATGTCTAATTTATTTACTGTTACCTTTTTTACTTTTGTGCTGTTCCTAGCTCTAAACTTGGTACTTGACACATAGATGTGTAAAAAGTGTTAGTTGAGTTTAAATGAATTCTTTGGATAAGTTCACTCCTTAAATCAGACACTCACCATTATCCCTGATACCACCTGTTTTCGCTTGTTTTTCAATTCCTTTGTTAAAGTAGAAGAAAGTTTTGTCAGTGAAACTACCTCAGAACAGTCTTGCAAAGTAAAAACTCAACCTGGTAAATAAACTGTTACTTAAAAAAGAACATGCATTTTCCAGCCTCTGAAACTGCAGCAGTGGCAGAATTTCAATTGGCTAAGTTTTTTTGTTTGTTTGTTTTTTTAAAAAATTTAAAAAAAAATTTTAAGATTTATTTTTATTGGAAAGTCAGATATATAGAGAGCAGGAGGGACAGAGAGGAAGATCTTCCAACTGATGATTCATTCCCCAAGTGGTAGCCATGGCTGGGGCTGGCTGCGCTGATCTGAAGTCAGGAACCGGGAGCCTCTTCTGGGGTCTCCCACATGGGTACAGGGTCCCAAGGCCTTGGGTCATCATCGTTTTCCCAGGCCTCAAGGAGGGAGCTGGATGGGAAGTGCCGCTGCCAGGGTTAGAACAGGTGGCCAAATGGAATCCCAGTTTGTGCAAGGTAAGGACTCTAGCCACTAAGCTACTGTGCTGGGCCCTGCCCAAATTTTAATCTCTAACATGTACTTACGTTGCTTAAAAGGCATACGCTGAAGCAAAGAGATGAAATAGGTAAGGGAAGAGATGGAAACAGCTGATGGAGGTTCCATTATATTTTGACTTTCCTATGTCTAAACTTGGAGCTCTGAGACTTAGTGTGAAATGTGTGCCTTTGTAATTGTTAAAATTCATTAAAGCTGGGGAAACTGTTTCTTCATTCTTCCTTCTCTTCTTCCTTAAATGTCATAAGAAACTCAATTTTTCAATATTCAATGAGTTATAATGATTTGTAATCTGAACTCTGACAATGAGTTTTAATCTTAACTTTGACTTTAATGTTGACCTCTACATTCTTTCAACAATCTCATTAGTCTTTGACAGATTCCTTGTTATTAAAAACAGTTTATTAATTATGGTGATAATTGAATGCAGGCTTGAAATTAATCCTCGCAAATTAGGATTTTCTTTGATAGTTGTTACCATTGTACTGAGTTTTTATATGATTGCTTATACTTTTAGATATATACTATTTTATTTAAAGGTGAAATGACAAGATGATAGTTTTTTTCAATACTCAAGAGAAAAGGGAAGTTGTAACAAAATGACTGTGGAAAATATTAATGGATGTTGAGGTAGATAATGGATATATGCAAGGTTAATTTGCTACATTTTGTTTGGACATTTTCACAGTTAAATTTTTGTTTGTTTGCTTGTTTTAGGAAAAGACAAGTCGTATAAAAGTAATGCCTGTGTTAAGGGTATGGGCTTTTTAGTTTAGATCTGAATTATGGAAGCAAACCGGGGAAAGTGTCTAAATAAGAAATCCTGAGACGATATTATGGAAACACAGCTAATCCTAGGAAGGTGTAAACACAGCATGTGAAGAAATGAATTAAAGCTAGTGTTGAAATTTTAGAGTGAAGTGTATGCTTAGCAGCACATTTTGTAATATTTTTCTATTTGTGATTTGTCTGGTGTTCAGGGATTTGTTGTACTCAAAATAATCAGTCATGAGAAACTATAATTATAATTTTGTACAGAAATAGTAACATTTATAATCGATATTTAGATGTTTAAGAAAATGTGTTTTCAAAATTTTGTTTATTAGATACAAGGATTTAATAAACTGAACACTGAATGATAAATAATCATAAGCCTTTTCAGATGCATAAAAGACCTTGTAGATTTTTTTAATTAATCCTTATAAACTAGTGGAAACATTGTTAGCATTCTTATTTTAAAGTTTTTTTTTTAAAGATTTATTTATTTATTTATTTATTGGAAAGTCAGATAGACTGAGAGGAGGAGAGACAGAGGAAGATCTTCCGTCCGCTGATTCACTCCCCAAGTGAGTGCAACGGCCGATGCTATGCGAATCCAAAGCCAGGATCCAGGAACTTCTTCCAGGTCTCCCACATGGGTGCAGGGTGCAAAGCTTTGGGCTGTCCTGACTGCTTTCCCAGGTCACAAGCAGGGAGCTGGTTGGGAAGTGGAGCCGCCATGATTAGAACTGGCACCCATATGGGATCCTGGGCATGTTCAAGGCGAGGACTTTAGCCGCTAGGCCACGCCGCTGGGCCCTTAAAGTTGTTTTTAAGGAGAAAAATATTCTTTGCCATTAATATTGAGACAAGTTTAGTTTTATTTTACTCATCAGTTCTTTTTCACAGAAATGCATGCATTTGTTGCAATTCTATTACTTTATACCCACAGATTGAAAAGGGCAGGAATTTTGACACTGCACTTTTTTTAGAATGACTTGTTCAAATTAATTTCATATTTCAGATCAGTATCTAAAATATATGAAATTGTGAGCATGTCTGTCTCGTGCATGTCAATCGGCAATATATTGAGGGATCAATTGTATGTGCAACATGTATTACTGAATATAGATAATAATGACAGTAACCAAGAAAGATAGAATTGAACTGTATTAATGGACTGTGTATGTCATAGTATGATGGAAGGGATGTATCTAAAGTATTGGACTTAGTGGTAATATTTGAATTATGACAAGGTGAAAACACAGGTATTATTTGTTTTGTAATATGGTCTTTTTTTTCTGAAAATCTCAGTGATATAATTGGGAGTTTTATGTACGGTATAAATGAATATACAGCTGTTATCATTGAGGTGTTTTACATTTCTAGAATCCCAAAAGTTGAATAGTGAAGCTGTCTTTATTTTACACCCAAAGATACTAACCAAGAGCTCTCTGTTCAAATAGACTAGTGTCTTCTTAATTCTCACAGCTATAACATCTTTTACTTTTTACAGGGAGTGCAAATCTCAGCAAAGATGTAGCACTTGGATTGCTGTAATATGCTTCTGTCGCATGCAAACAGCTCACAATGTTTATGGCTTCCAAAATAAGTTGCCTCTTGAGTTTGGCATACATAAAAAGCTGCATCTAATAGGGGGAAGTAGGTGTCCCCAGCCGATGCCCTTCCCCTTCCTCTGGCATTGCATTTTTGCCCTAGAATGACACTCTTCCTTGTGTATTCTATATTTTCCCTCATCCAATCTGTTCTCTCGAAATTATTGATTACCTACACATTTTCTACCAGAAATGTGACTATACTTTTTTAGCACCACTACACAAAAGATTAAAATCTTGAAAAGTAGTATAAAGTGAAGTGGTTGTAATTACTTCATGAATTTTGGGATAAAATATTTTATGTGCTACTGTTTCAGATAGAAAAATGTCTCCATAACTAGATTATTTATTCATTAAGGCGTGGCCATAGTCTTCATATTTGTAGTACCTACTATGCTGATTTTCAACACAGATGTTAGTAAAGATTATTAGAGTAATTTGATAGACTCAAAGGTAAAGAAATGAATAAAGTTAAAAAAATAAACAACAACAAAACCTCTGTTATCAAATTCCCATCAAAAGTAGAATGACCTGTAAGATATGGGCCCCACACTAGCAACACCAGCAACAAGACATATGAATTAGTTTCACAGAGATAAAAATTTCAAAATCAGTCAAAATCACTTCTAGCTACCATTGGGTAATCTGCTTGTATACTCAAAATGAAAATGCAGGGATCTTTGCTAAATACCTGTTTCTCAAATCCTCTCCCCACATTTGATTTTTAGAATTTTTACACTCCTAGTGTCTACTTTAGGATGTGTTTACTTTAGCATCAGAAAGTATTTGATATTCATTGGCATCAACATGGTAGGAAACTGGAATCACAGAAGGAAGCTAATCCTTACACTAAGACAGAATTTGGGAGAAAGAAACAGGAGCTCAATAAATGGACTACATTTGGTCTTTTACACTACAGTTAAAAATAATCAATTACGTTTTTAAAGGCAGAGAGAAAGCTCCCAACCACTAGTTCACACCCCACATTCCTGCAATAGTCATGACTGGGCTAAGTCAAAGTGAGTAACTAGGGCTCCATCTGGGTTTCCCATGTGATAAGCAGAGTCTCATGAAATGAGCCATCACTTCCTGCCTCCTTACGTTTGCATTAGTTAGATGCTAGAATCAGGAATGGGGCCAGACCTTGAATCAAAGTGATCTGATACGGGACTAACGGGTCTTAGGTGGAATCCTGAGCTGCTTAATCAAATGACCACATTTGTCACTTTGTTTTTGTTTTTTAAGAACACTCATTTTTTTCCTTATATGAAAAATGTCTATCAAATCTTTGAAAGTATATAACTATCTCAGGCATTACTAAATAATAATTATTTCTGAATCCTAAACATAGCAACCCAAAGATGATGGAGTAGACCCAGGAGATGATCATCTGGGTGGCCTGCATTAAGAAAATATTAAAGGGACCAATTAGGCACAAATGAGTAGAACTCAATTTTTGATAAAAATGTGTAAGTACAGAAAATTAGTTCAGAAAGAAAAGCTTTAAGTTCCACGATCCCTTTTTTAAAAAATTTTTATTTTTGATACTAGTTGATTATGGTGGGAAGGGTCGAGGGTTAGGGGAAGGTAGGTAAGACCATTGTTTTCAAATTTTCTTTTTTTTTCTTCCTGTATCTGGGGCAAGGGAAAGATAGGAGGAGAAGCTGCTCCCAGCCTCCCAACCACCTCAGTAGCACCCAACATGGAATGGCCACCCGATGTCATACCAGGGTCCTTGATGTGGAACTTGTTCTGAGGAATCTGTTCAAGTGATTTCGATAGTTTTGACATGCTGTTGATCTCATGAATTCAGGAAGAGGAAATCCTCTTAAGACCCATTGACTGACATAATCCACCCAGAGTCTCCATTCACCCAGAAATTTGCGATCAAGCTTTGCTGGGGTAGTTGACCAATTTGTTCTTGCCCTCCTTTTTTTTCTATGGTATCAGATGTCCTCCACAGGCCCTAATGAACTGTCAAGTCTTCCATATGCATCTGGCTACGCCATCCGCTGCGTCAACTTCAGTAACTGAAAATGTGCTCCATATGCACTCCACTGTCAGTTCACAGGTCCTGCCACTCTCCCTGGGGTTAGAGTTCTGAGTCCAGTGGTTCAATTGGAGGTACCCTTAATGAAGTGATCCCAGACATGACTCTTGTGTGTACCCACTAGCATGGGATCAGGCTCATTCTGTCACCCACATCAACCTATACACATTCACTGATAGTTGCCATTCCTAGGTTAGATCTATCTCCAGCCCCATCTCTAATGCAAAGCAATGGGTGCTGTGGCCCAGCTCAGACCTGCCCATCACACAGTTGTCTTCAAGTATACTATTGGGAACTGCAGCCAAATCAGAACGAACCCCAACGGCTCCCATTGGATCAGCCCCCAGCCCTGGTTCCTGTGCCTGCCAGCATGTGCAGTGGACTGGTTCAGTCTGTACACATCCCATTCAGCTCTGTACACATTATTGGGCATTGAAGCTTAACTCTACCCTGCATCTCTGACTCATGCCAGTGGGTACCACCACCTGTCTAGCCAGACCCGGCCCCAGTCCTATTTTTCATGCTCACCAGTGGAAGCTACAGTCTATCAGAGAAGTACCCATAGTTTCCCTACTGCTCCATAGCCCAGATCTTGTATGCTGCAGGTGGTTCTGCAGTTTAGCTTGACAGGATTTTCCCCAGTCCCAGCATTTGCCAGCTGATGCTGTGTCAAAGACTGATGGCTTACTCTGGCTTATGCCTGCACCAGTGGATACAGTCAGCCCAGCCTGGCTCTATCCCTAACCCAGTTCACATGCAGACCAACAGGTGTTTTAGTCCTGCCCAGCCTGGTCTGCCCCAAGCCCTAGCTCTCATGCTCACCACCAGCAGCAGTAACCCAGCAGGGAAGTCCCATATCTCCCCTAGAAACTCACATTCCACTCCAAGGGTTTCATTTGTGCTTGTGGTGCTGCAGCCCAGTTAGGCATGTCACATCTCACCTTGGCATATGTTGGTGGATGCTTCAGCCTGTCCAGTCTAGTCTGCCCCCAGTCCCAGCTTGCGCTGGCAGGTGCACCAAACCCAGCTTAGCAAGCCCCCCATCCCTGACATAATGTGAACTGGTTGGTACTGTGGTCCAACTGGGTCCATTCTGCACCCTGTCCTGGTTCTCAGATCCACCAATGGGTATTGTGAGCTTACCCAGCTCATCTCATCCCAAACCTGACCCACAGGTATGCCAGCTGGTACTGTAACCTGGCCTGGTCTGGACTACTACTGTTTGTTTTGGTTCTTGCATTCACCTGCAGAGACTGTATCCTGGCAAAGAAGTTCCCCAGGCTCTTCTGTTAGGTATGCTCCCAGTGGTAGATCGCATGCACACTGGTGGGTCCTTGGACCAGGCTGACTTGGTCCATTTTTTGTCCTGGCAGAAATAGTGGCTTACCCAACTGGCCCATACTCATACCAGTTCTTATTGTTGGGTGTTACGGCCCAGTCACAACCTGGTCCATGCCCAGACACATATCTCATGTGGTTCAGAGGGACCTGAGACCTAGCCCAGCTCATTCTATACCCACCCTGGCTCTAACAAGTACCAGTATATGCTGGAATCAAGCCCAGTTTCATGCACCCAGACCCAGTCCACACCCGTGCTGAGGGACACTGCAGTCAGCCCTCATGTTCACCAGTGGGAACCACAATCCAGCTGGGGTGACCCCTTATCTTCTCAACCAGGCCTATTCCTAATGCCTGAGCTTGTGTGTGCCAGTGGTTACTCTAACCCAGGTCAGCATAATCCTTCCCCAGTCTTAGCCTTTGCCATTAGATGCTGCATTCTGGCCTGGCCTGAACCATTCCCAGCCTCAACTCTCCCTATCGACTGCTCAGCCTAGCCCTGCCCAGTCTGCTCCCATCCGTTACTCTTGCAAACTGGTAGATGTGATAGCCTAACCTGGCATGATCCACACTTCAACCTGAGTTCCACAATTCTTATACAGATTTTGCAAACGAGTGGTAAAGGTCTTCTAAGCAGGAAAAACATTTTTGAGCAAAAGCATTGTATACATTAACAACTGGCAATAGTTTTATCTGTTGAGATACAGTGTTAATATCAAGAAGAGATGCATAGAATGAAAGTGCAAAAATGAGTGTGATTATTTTGAGGGACTTCATATGATATGTGAAGCTATAGGGACTTTACAGTAAGGAGATGTGAAAGGTCATTCACTGGGAACATAAGGTCAGTAGAACAGCAGTATGAACAAAAGGCTGGACAGAGGCGGGAGACTATCTAGGAAATGTCATTGAAATGTAAGCCTTTAACCAGTCTTTGCAATCAATAGAAGTGATTTTCTACATTTTTAGCCATAATAGCACATACTGAGTTAAGTACTCTTGGAGCACACTCATATTGATCTTTCTATGCCTACACTATTTATTATCTATAAAAAATAAAAAGAATGACTTAGAATGTCATTCTAATAGAATCCCTCAGTTAATCACAATATTACCAAGAATAAAAATAGTACAACAGATCAGAACCACAAAATTATTGCAGAATTACTGACTTAAAAGACATTGAATGGTTATAATGCCAAATAATTCAGCTTGATTGATATGGTTGGGGAGTAAAGAGAACTTCCAAAGGAATATATGCATTACATAGTCAAAAAATAAGAGTCATGATTTTGGCCAATTATAGGGGTATTACTGGATGGTAGTTTCTTCCAGGCAGATTTTAAAAAATATTCAGCTCTTTTAATATGACCAATTACAATCATGGTAATACTAATTATAATGGTTGCCACCATATAAGGTATAAACTTGATGTTTCATGTATATTATCACATTTAAGCCATGTGCATACAGATTCAGCTTTCTTTAACTGAAATGAATGTGAATAGACAGATTTTGGATTTGAATTTTTTTCAGATTTTGAAAGATGTGCATATATATATATATTATATGATATATTTGGGAATGAGATGCATGTCTAAACATGGTATTATTTTATATTATGCATCTATTTTATATTAATTAACTGAAGATGATTCTGTATAATGTTTTTATGCTCATAATTTAACCATGAACTGTCTTAAGTTCATGGGTGAAATTTTCTGACATATGGTGTTAGGTTAACGCTTAAAAAGTTTCAGATTTGGGTGGACCTGACATAATGGCATAACAAGCTTATCCTTTTAAAAAACAAATAAAGTGTAAAGCTCACATCACTGTTTTTTTAAAGAAATATTTATTTTTTTAATAGAAAGATTGATTTACAGAGAGAAGAAGAAACAGAGAAAGATCTTCCATCCACTGATTCACTCCCCAGGTGGTCGTAACGGCCAGAGCTGAGCCAATCTGAAGTGAGGAGCCAGGAACTTCTTCCAGGTCTCCCACATGGCACAGGGTCACAAGGCTTTGGGTCATTCTGTACTGGTTTCTCAGGCCACAAGCAGGTTTCTGGATGGGAAGTGGGTCAGCTGGGACATGAGCTGATGCCCATATGGAATCCAGGTATTTGCAAGACAAGTATTTAGCCATGGAACCATTGCACTGTTCCCTCATATCATTAATTCTTACTTTAATTGAAAAGGCAGATTTCTGCAGAATCAAGGAGAGGCAGGGAGGTCTTCCATTCATTGGTTTACTCTCCAAATGACCACAATGGCTGTAGCTGAGTTGATTCAACTTTTATAGCTGAAATGGATAGGAATAAAAGTATGATCAGTAGATACACCAGGCATTAAAATGTGATTATCAATCTAGAAAATCTAAACTTAGAAGGGTATAAAAATGTGTATGATATGAGATTATTTTCAGATGGTTGTGAAACTAAGGTTATAAAGAAATATTAAATGAGAATGTACTCAACCAATGAAAAACACAAGAGAAAAGGAAAAGAAAGATTTGTACATGGTGGGGATTGTGATGTGGCCCAAGCACTTGTCGCAGGTGCTGTTCAGTCCTAGGAAGTTCATCCATAATCTCACTCTCCCAAACCAAAATCAGTCCTATCATACTAGAACTTACATTTTATTTTAGCAACTTTTTACAAAAATCATAAAATCTCATGTGGAATAAGTCTATTCCCCCTATATTATTCAGGAAATGGTAACTCTCTAATAAGTTATGTCTGAATCTCAGATGCATAGGAACAAAATTTTAGTTATAGCTCATATTATATAGGCCTGGACATTGGAGGAATTCTCCACAAAATTGTTAAGGTATCCAGACATTCAGTCTGGTGCAACCGCAATCCTCTCAGGTTTCAGAATCCTCCAATGGATTCTCCACACCTAATCAAAAGGAAAAAATAGTGAGGGTGTTCAAAGGAGGCATTAATGTCCATGCATAGAGGTAGTGTACACTCTGTCTATATTCTACTGGCCAAACTGAATTCCATGGACCAAGGTATAACTATAAGTTAGCCCTAGTAGTAGCTTTGCAGGTGCTAAAGAATATGAGAAAGATTTGAGAATAATTCCTTTCCCACATTTCTCAACTGTATTGTTAATGCATAAAGGACATAAATAATGCTTATATAGTGATTTTCATGTAATAGAAGTTTTGTTCCAAATAGGCTTGATCTAATTATTGAGTGAATATCTGAAATTTCATACTCTGTGGCCTACTCTTTGGATTTTAGACCACATACACTGTTTCATAGACCCTAGGCACTCTGAAGAGGCCCCAAATCTGATTAATATTAAATTACCAATGTATAGTCACTGCTATTGTGTCATTTTATGGTTTTGAAATCGAAGCAATACTAACCTCACAGAATTAATTTGAAAGCTTTCTCTTTTAACATTTTAGAAAAGTTTGAGGAGAGTTGATATTAATTCTTCTTCATCAGCATAGCCATCCCATTTGTTAGAAGTCTTTTCACTATTGATTAAATCTTGCTCTTTGTTATTGATCTGTTCAGACTCTCTTTGTCCTAATGGTTTGCTTTTGTCATGTTATGTGTTTCAAGAACTTTCTCCAGTTCGTTCAGGTTTTTTTCAATGATTGATATGGAACTGCTTTTGTTTTTAACACTAAATGATTTATTGAATGTAATTTCTCTTAATATTCATAATAATCTTTGGTATTTCTGTAGTGTCAGTTGTCATGTCTCATTTTTCCACAGTGGTTCCTTTGTTCCTATCTTCATCTGTCCATCTTTCATTTCTAAAATAGATTCCTCTTAAATATTTCTTCATGGCTGGCCTAACTATGATGAATTCCTTGAGTTTTTATTTGTCATGAAGAACATTTATTTCTCCTTCATTTCTAAGGAATAGTTCTAAAAAATAGTTCTGATGTGTATAGACATCCTGGATGAATATTTTGTCTCTTCATCCTGGCCTAGAGAATTTCTCCTGAAAAGCATTACTTTAATCAAATGAGGATTCCATTTAATAGCCCTGATACACACTGCTGTTTTTACAGTTCTGGCATTATTCTGGTTATTTGTTTAGAACATCCATGGTATTAATATTTGCTTGCTAGTCGATCTCCTACAACCATTTTTTCTTAAGGTTTCCTATTTTTAATTTAACAGGGTTATTTCAAAGATGTCTGTGTTTAGGCTCAGGTTTTCTCTCTTTCCAATTCTGCTGTTGAGATGTAGCTGTTCTTTATTTATTTGAGAGATATATTGATAGAGATGAGAAGAAGGAGAAAAAGGAGAAGCAGAATGAGAAAGAGCAGAAGGAGGAGGAGAAGGAAAAGAAGAAGGAGGAGGAGATAGAGGAAATAAGAGAGACTGAGAGAGAGAGAGAGAGAATATCATCAATGTGGTGATTCACTCTCACAATATCCAGAAACTGAGACTGGCCTGCTAGGCTGGACTATAGCTTGGGTTTAGGAATTGAATCCAGGTAAATAGCCAAGATAAATTTATTTGACCCATATCTGCTATTTCTCAGGATCTTCATCAGCAGTAACCTGGAATCAGGAGTGGAAGAAGCACTGTATCCATTGAATTCAGGCACCCTGTTATGGAACATGGGTGTCTTAACCAATGTCCTAACCATCAGGTAAAATACATTCTCCTCTATTGTGCTTTAATTTCTTTTGTTGAGCTCATTATTGCCAAGATTCCCAATTGTCTCTTTATCATCTGCCTCTTTTTTGCTGAATTTATCATTTGTCACACAAGATATCATGCTAACATTACTGATTTTCTATCTGCATTCTCTTTGATTAAATTTCCTTAAAGTGTATTGTTTTGAATTATTTTGAATGCATCAACTTGATATTCTTTATACACATAATTATTTAACTTATATAAAGGAAACCAATTTCATGTATTTCATAATACAAATATAGGAGCACAGTGCCACTTCATATCCTATGCTCCCTTGTAATTTGCTGATAGAATTACTGTGTTTTTATGGTGGCATCAAATTAATATGTCTCCTTTCCCTCCTCTTGTCTTCAGACATTGATTTTTGCACATTTGCTAAGTCAGTTTGTCTTACTAGTTTTATACCAGTTTCACAATACATGGATTCCTGCTTGTGAAGGCTTCTATAATGTTGGCTGGATGTGCTGTAAGGACCTTGGGTCCAAATAGATGATTTAGTGTAGTATTTGGGGGCAGGGTTGTTTAACTACAATCAATATTGACAATGTCTGTGGGTGTCTCAGTGTCTAAGTCTTTCTCTACCAAGCAAAGTCTCTCTTAGTTCAACATTGATCTCAAGTGACAGAAGACAAGATAGTGTGTATTTAGTTCTCTCCTTTATGACACAATCTTGTGTCCTGTTCTCTGCAACACATTGTATTGCATTAAATTCCATTCTGGACTTCTCCACAGATGGAATCTCCCTTAATGCTGCCTGTGCTTGGATAAGGGAGATAGAGTCAGTCTGGCTGCCTGGCTAATGCTGTTTAAAGGGGCTCTGTCTGCTAGTATAGATAGAGGCCATGACACTCTGCTTGCCACTGAGTATCACCATGGTGAGCCTCATATGAGGTTCAAGGTCTATAGACAGGTAATATCTCTCTCTCAACCTTTAAAAAAAAAATATACATATATATATATATAATTTTTTTGAAAGGCAGTGTTACAAAGACAGAGAAAGAGAAGGGGAGAGATCTTCCATCCACTGTTTCATTTCTCAAATGTCCTCAGTGTGTAGAATTGTGCCAGTCCCAAGCCAGAAACCAAGAGCTTCTTCTTTGTCTCTCATGTGGATGCAAGGGCCAAGAGCTTAGGCCAGCCTCCACTGCTTTCCCAGGCACATTATCAGGGAGCTGGACTGGAAGTGGAACAGCTTGATTCCACCACAGGTACTGCTTTGCCTGCTAAACACTCTTTCTGGTTCTTAGTTGTACTTATGTGAGGTGGTCCACAAGGACAATTTAACTCCTCAAAATTCTTTAATAGCTGGAACATGGCCAGAGTCAAAATCCAGAGCCAGGAAAACTGTATAGGTCCCCAACAAGCATAGTGGGAATCTGATTATCTGAATCACCAGAATTGCTTTCTAGGGTCTGAAGTCAAGATCCAGAATTGTAAATGGAACTAGATTCTCCATGTGGGATGTGAGCATCTTAACTGCTAGGGTCAAAGCCCACACTAAAAAATGTCCAAATGTCTGCCTGCTATACTGCTGGGAGTTAGTGAAAGAAAAGTTAGCCTTCAGCCTTATTTTAAACATCTTTCCTTATTATTATACTAAAAGCAGACATGGACTTTCCCCTGAGTTCTCCAAATCTTATGAAGATTTATTAGAACAGCTCAAATTGTTGCTCTTCAGGAGACAATCAATGGAGAATCTTAACTAAGTTGCTATCTTGCTCTGTTCAAAAAAGAAGTGACCAGTTACAAGAAATCAATCATTACTTCCCTTTCAACCCTTATTCTTCGACAAAATTTATTATTTTAAATTAGCAAACAAATGTCAGGAATCGCTTATTAAGCATCTATGGGATATTTCCTGGGTAACAAAAACACAGAAGTAATTCAGGTTATCTAGTGCAAAAAAAGACATAAGAAATAAACTGAGGTTGCTCCACACCCCAAATGGGTTTGAACAGATGTGTTCCTCCATTCAACTGCTATAAAAAACAGATGTTCTTGTTTGACAAATGATCAGTGCAGTTTCAAGTTCATTTTAAATGTTGCTTTATCTTCAGTGGTTAAATGCAAAAATAGAGCTTCTCACTTGAGAAGCCTATGAGATAGTTCCTGTATATAAGTGTGAAAATCCATTACTGACAAGGTAGTGGTGTAAATAATTTTTAACATGGGTCTGGAGTTAGGTGACATCTAATTTGGATTCCTCAGATGCAGATTACAGGGTCAGCAACTATATTAAATGTTTCCTTGTATAGTAAAAACAGTAAACAAGAAACAAAGTAGTTTGAAGAATGATGAGTGTCTTTCCACAAGAAGTTACAATTAATTAGGAAGACAATTAAAGTGATTTTTTTGTCAAATGCTTTTCCTTTATCAGTTGCTGATAGATTCCAGCAGCTTTGTGCTATCATTTTTCATACCTAAGTCAAATTATTGCTTATCTATTGAATTATCTGCTCTAATTTAAATTCCCTTACAAAATTTTAACTACTAATGAAAACTGGTGAATTACTTTTGAAAAAGAATACAAAAAGTAGTAAGATGATGTCATAGGCAGGTGTGTGTCTTGAATAGAAAATTCTGCCTTAACATCTCAGCTCTCTAAATGGAAAGTCTGGGATAAAATAGATATTCATAGGTCTCATTTTCTTACAAGTCTCATTAAATGACAGTCAACTTTCAGGAATTTTTTTTTTACTTACTGCAAGCAGAGAAACAGAAAGACACACATACACAAAACACATTTGTCAAGGGCAGGAGGGAAAGAAGTTGGGGGAGAGAAAGAAGAGGGAAGGATAGAGGTTAACGGAGAGAGAGACAGAAGGCAGATAAGAACAGAGAAAGGAGAGCTAGAACAGGAATTACACAGAAGGGAATGAGTCAAAAGGTTTAAATAATATATTTTTCTCAAGAGTAACCCAGGACTAGGGTTAGAGAAGTAGTAAATGCAATTGTATGTGCAGAGAATACAAAGGGTTTTATTTTCAAATCAGATTCTTATGAAGCAGTGATGCTGCTTAAAATAAGCTTTACTACTAGTGTCAGGGATACAATCAATGGAGGATTAAATGAGACATAAGTGAAGCAGGGATAAATCTGGAATATTCAGTTTATCTTGCTAAATCTTAATATGACCTTCTCCTCCCCCCTGTATAAGGATGTTTCCTGAGCCCAGATTAGCACACAAAGATTGCATGAGATGTGTGGCTAAGTCATTTAACAGAGGTATAGACGTCTGGGACATGAAATATCTCCATTCAATATTTAAATATTTGTATGGCATTCCTAAGAAGCCATTTCTAAAACTTCATAGCTGTATTTCTTATATCTTCATGTATTTTTTTTTATTGCAAGTGACCTTCTAACAGGCACATCATACTACAGCTGAGTACACTCATGCCAGCAAGTGCCATGAGCTTGTTTTGTAGGCAGTGTTACCCTTAGTGTGCTTATAAACTGCTGTGTGTATCATCATTTTCCCCCCTGGAGCTTCCTACTGTCATTTTAGAGAACGAATTGCAAGCCTTCTATTTAGCTATTTATCAGTTGTTGGAATTGAGCCAAATTTACTCTTTCCTGACATCTGGTTTACTTTTGGAACTTAAGGGTAGAACTAGCAAGTGGGAGGAATATAAAATAGTAGACATCTAAAAGAACTTGTGCTTATGCTATGCACAATTGGTGGATAAATATATTTCAGATAATTAGAACTTGAGTATCTGGGTAAAGGAAGATCAAATAAATTGTAACTGCTGCAGGCTTTGGGACACTCTTGGATTTCCTTTAAAATTTTACAGTTTACCCCTGATTGTGATATGATAATAATAAATTCCATCATGAGTGATGTGTTGTCCGTAAAGTTGCGGTTTACTTGTCCCAAGTCCCAAATAGAAGCATTCACTATAAGAGAAGATGTTTGTAGGTAGGTGGTTTCCATGTCCTCAGCAGATTCTACTTACCTTATTATTGATGCATGGCCTGTGTCAAGCCTAGAATCCTAATAACTTCTCACATCAGTTGGGAATAGTTTTTTAAAAAGATTTATTTATTTTTATTGGAAAGGCAGATATACAGAGAGGAGGAGAGACAGAGAGGAAGATCTTCCGTCCGATGATTCACTCCCCAAGCAGCCACAATGGCTGGAGCTGAGCCAATCTGAAGCCAGGAGCCAGGAACTCTTCTGGGACTCCCATGCGGGTGCAGGGTCCCAAGGCTTTGGGCCGTCCTTGAATGTTTCCCAGGCCACAAGCAGGGAGCTGGAAGGGAAGCAGAGCTTCTGGGATTAGAAACGACATCCATATGGGATCCCAGGCGCGTGCAAGGCGAGGACTTGAACCACTGTGTTATCGTGCTGGGCCCGGGAATAGTTTTAAAGTGATCATTGTTCTATTTTTATCATGCAGATATCTTTCCTGTTCAGACTTCAACTGTAGATAGAAAACAAGTAAGGATTGGTGGTTCTTGTCCAGATGAGGAATGACTTCTGAGAGATTTACATTAACAAGGATACTGTTCCTGCAGATCTGTTCCTGAGCTTAGTTGGAGCAGTAGATAGCATACCCAGATACACATAGAAGATATGGCAGTTCATTGTGGCCTGCAGAGGACACCTTCTAATATGGCTGAGGATGGAGGGCAGATTGCCCAGGGAAGGGGACGAGGAGATGTGTGGGAGGGAGTATGGGTGAGAGAGTATGCTGCAGTTGAGGAATGACTACTACTGAAGGACATTCACCGACAAGACTTGTAGGTAAGTGACAGGACTGAGGCTGAATGATTTGGAGGGAGAACTAAAATTGAAATGTCAATGAGGTAGTCATAGGATGTGGTTAAGAACTTGCATTTTCTAACATATGAGTCACTCAAAAGAATGGGAAAACCTTTAAGGGTCAGACTGAGCGCCAGCACATATAGGAACCAGAGCTGGGATAATTAACATTGGTTAGTGCCAAATAACACTCACTGGCTCACACTAAAGCTAGGGCTGGGGAACTACCAGGCAGAGCTAGATCACAGTACCCACCAGTGAGAGTCAGAACAGGGTAATGTTAGGCTGGGCCACAACACTATACAGCACTCAAGAGAATCAGGTCTCGGGGGCAGATTCTATGAAGGGGTATGTGGGCCTACCCCTGTGGAACTGCAATTTCCAGTGGTTTATTTAAGAGCTTGGGGTGGTGATGGGCTGAGCTAGGCATGACCGTGGAACCCTCCAATACTGATGGTTACTGGGGTGGGTACAGGCCAGGCTAGTCCAGGATTTAGCACCCACAGGTGCACCCAAGAATATGGTGTGGGGTGGGCAAGGCGTGTAACATCTACCAGCTCATACATGGGTAGAGATGGAGGGGGCAGAGTATGCTGGGTTAGGGCCGAGCATCTGCTGATATGACCCAGGTTATACGAGATCAGGGTCTTGGAGTGGGCCTGGAGAGGAACTTGGGGAACTGCCCTAGTGGACACATGGTGAGCACATGGTTCAGGCCTGAGTGTTTGTCAGGCTGGACAGGGTACCTCCACCCATCAGCAAGTGTGTGCTTTGGTTCTGGAGGGGGATGGACTGGGCAAGGCCAGGCCAGCCATAGCTCACTGGCAAGTGCAGGAGCCAGGCTGGAATGCTGGTCAAGTCAGGCAAGGCTATCACACCTACCAGTTTGCAAGAGTCAAGGATGGGAGCAGACAGCACAGGGTTAGGTTGCAGCACACACTAGGGAATCTTGGGACTGGGGGCAGATCAGGTCAGGCCAGGTTGCAGCATCTGATGACAAAGGCTAACACTGGGAAATGGTTATGTTGAACTGCATCAGATCAACCACTGGCACAGACAGGTTCATTGGTTGGGAACAGGCCTGGTTAGAGAGCTCAGGGAATGCCCCAGCTGGGTTGTGGCGTCCTCTGGTAAGTGCAAGGGACAGAATTGTGGCTCCAATCTGGGCTGTGCAGTACTGTAATATCCCTCAGCATGAATGTGGACTGGGCCTGGAGTACACCAGGCTAGGCTTGACTCTGGCACCCACTGATGCCCAAGGGTGTAGGACAGGCTGGACTAGATCTCGGCTCCTGCTGAACCACATGCAGCTGTGTCTGAACATGGACCAGGTGTGGCTGGGCAGTGGCACCAAACAGTAAGTTCCAGAATGGGTATGGGCCCAAGGTCACTGTTCCTGCCAGGGCAGGAGGTAGACTAAGTCAGCCAGGGCTAAGTACCCACCAGTGTGTATGAGTTCTGCCACTGGGAGAAGACCTGATATGTGAGCTTAGGGAACTCCTGCAGGTGAGTACAAGAACCAAGGCTTGGAGCAGCCCAAATCAGTCCAGGTTACAGTACCTGCTGGCATATGTGTGGCTCAGGTGTGGAGGCAGACCTGACTGGACCAGTTCTTAACACCCACTGGTAGATCTGAGAACCAGGACAGAGCGCAGGGCAGGCCAGGTTGGGCTACAGAATCAGCCAGTTTGCATCAGAGCCAGGATGGGCGCTTGCTGGGCCAGGTTGGGCAGCAGCACCCACCAGTGCAAGCTGGAACTGGACAGATTGCACTGAGCCAGGCCACAGCACCCATTGGGAAATGCTGATGGGAGGCACCCACCAGCACATGTGAGACCCAGTGGTGTGAGCCAGGTAGGGGAGCTGCTGGGCCACTGCTCCTGCTGGTGAGCATGAAACTGGGACTGGGAGCAGAGTAGGCCGAGCAGGGCTATAATACTTGTCGGCTGGCATGTGTATTGGGTTAGGGTAAGAACCAGACTGGGCTGTGTCAACTGGCTGTACCCACTGGTACAGTAAGGGCAAGTTTTTGGACTTTGGCACAGCATCAACCAACAAGTGCTGAGATTGGGGGCAAGTGTTGTCAAACTAGACTGCAGAACTACCTGAAAAGTGCAAGATCCAGGGTAAGGAGTGCTAGAGGGGAAACTATGGATTCTACCCGTATCTCTGCCCTTCTCCCAGACACAGGAAGAAGAAAAAGAACATGTGGTAATGATAGTCTCACTCTCTTTCCCCTAATCCTCAACTCTTCCCACCCTATTTAACTATGTAAACATCAAAAATATTTTTTAAAAGAATTGGTGGTTCTTCAGTGTATGTTTTGTATTTTGAAAGAGGCATAGAGAGAAACTACTAAGGCAAACAAATATTGATCTTATCCTTAACTAACAGGTGCTGCTTTGAGTTTGGCTAGTGCAACAACTTCTAGCATCATGGGCTTTAAGACCCTGTGTGAAAAAATTGAGCTGGACGGGTTAACGATGAGTCAAGAGATAATGAGAGCTGATGACTTGATGCAGTGGAAGTGTGTGTGGAAGGGCCTTATGCTTTCTCTGAGCATTGATAAATAATGTAAGCGATGTATCATGCACCTTACAAAACTGAATCTATTATTGTCATGAAATCTTATTCATAGCGATCTTATTTGTGTTATATTTTCTTGCTTATATTTTTCTAGCCTACTGAATTATAAGTTTCAGGCATATATGCACATTGCAAGTGCTCAATATATGTTTCTTGATTTAATTTTCATATCCAAGAGACCCAGGGGAAATATTTTAAAATTTAATTATGTGGTAACAATGTCTGCTAAAGCATCTTTATAAATCTACAAATAAAAGGCAAGTACAGGCCCCCACACGATAGCACAGTGGTTCAAGTCTTCGCCTTGCATGCGCCCGGGATCCCATATGGATGCCGTTTCTAATCCCAGCAGCCCTGCTTCCTTCCAGCTTCCTACCAGTGTCCTGGGAAACATTCGAGGATGGCCTAAAGCCTTGGGATGCTGCACCCGCATGGGAGTCCCAGGAGAGCTCCTAGCTCTTGGCTTCAGATTGGCTCAGCTCCAGCCATTGTGGCTGCTTGGGGAGTGAACCATAGGATGGAAGATCTTCCTTTCTGTCTCTCCTCCTTTCTGTATATCTGCCTTTCCAATAAAAATAAATAAATCTTTTAAAAAAGGCAAGTACAATTTCTAAAAGATAATTTAAATTTTGTATTGGTTGTTATTCATGATTTTGAGACTCTGCAGTAGTTCAAAAATAACATTAGGCTTGAAGAAAAGAAGAATAAAGAATGTCATACAGTATTGAAAGAAAAATCAAACTGCAATCAAACAGAAGTTCTTGAATATACTTTAAAATAGATTATAAAAGAAATGTTTTAAAGCCTGTCAATCCTTTAACAGGTTTTAATTTTTTTACTCCTAATCTATTGTTGTATGTAGCTCAAAGAAAATTTTAGGTTGTTAAGCAACATTACAAATATTGCCCCTGTGAGAGTACTTCAAAATGTTTGCAGAAAAAAATGAATAAAAGATAAGACAATTTTGCTGCAAAAGTGTAGCCCTATGCATAGTTCTTCTTAATTCATCTTTTCTATAAAAATTGTGAAATATTCCCTTATGAGACAAGTTTCAGTTCGGAGAATGTCCTTCCTACTTTAAGGATTCCGACTGGAGCCTTAGAGTGGCTGTTCCTCAAGAGCGTGTGCAGTGATCTCTGCCTTTGCTCACACCGCACTGAGGTCTTCTCTCCCAGCTTCCTGACCCAGTCTCCTTATCAAGATCTGGTTCAGTTAGATAGCAAAGGATTCTGAGACTCATATTCTGGGTTCTTACCTATGATGCAGAAGGGCTGTTGAAAGATGGCAGACCACAACGACCAGAATACTATAGAACATCCTCTATGTGATGCACTCAGCAATGAATGCTTTAAAAGAGTCAAAAGAATCTTTGAAAAGAATTCTCAATGACAATGTATGTGTTAACAGTTGTGTATTCACCAAAAACTCTGGTGAAAATCCTCCTCAGATAGAAAAGAGATATATTGGGCCCGGTGTGATGGCCCGGTGCCCTGCCTGAGACTGACAGTGACACATCGGATTTCATGAGAAGCAATCCCATGACCTCCTTCTAAGTAAGTGCTGGCATGCCTGGGGAGAGTGCCTCTCTGCAGAGGAAGCTAGCACAGACCTTTGTTTCCCACAACGGCATCGGGTTGTGATACCCTGGATGATGCTCTTAAAATGACACTAGTCTGCTTCTCATCCCAGATGCTCTTCAGCTTTGAAGCCAGCTTGATGGTCTTCCATGACAACATCCTGAACTACAGCATATCTGTGTCCCTAAAGTTACTTGATCTGTGCTTTTATTAACTGAGGATACTTGTAACAGAAGTGAGTTGTTTTAATCAATTTTCACATTAAAAAAAAAACAACAAAGCAAGACTCAAAATATTAAGCTATTCTTCAAATTAGCTAAGGGGAAGATACAGTGCAGTATGTATCTCTACTCCTGAATATAAGAGGATCCCCAATGAAATTGTTAAATCTGTTTTGACAATAGGATGCTGTTATATTCCTACAATGTCATGGTACACTTAAATAGCAGAATGATGGACTTGTGACTGTTGCTGAATGACTATATTATTGTAATAATATAGAGGAAAACTGTCTCAGGGCAAAGGTAACCGGGGAGGGTAGAACAGGAAATAACTGAATCTATGGGACTATGTTGTGAAAATTAAAAATAAATAGGTGGGGGCTCAACTGGGCTTCAGAAGCAGCTCAGAATTCACATAGATTTCTTCTACATTTGCAATGCAAATATGTACCGCAAACATCTCACATTACCACTTTCTTGAAAAATATCACTTTATAGCTCTACTGCACATTCTTAGGTAAAAAATAACAACAGAAATGTCATTGTAGTAAATAAGAGAATTTGGCCTAGAATTGACATTCTTCATATTATCACACAGAAAAATGTCATAACAAAAGTGGAGCAGCATATTGAGCATGTGAAATAGAATGATTAGAAGATACATAATGCAATAAAAATTTAATTGCTTATTTAATAATTATGATAAAAGGGGGAAGATGTAGACTCTGTTCTATGATATCCAGAATCATAAAATACAGTGGAACAATGAAATGTTACCAGGAACATTGTGCAGTTAAGGATTCACTCAGTAGATATGACATGCTTCTGGAAGATAACCCAACATCTTAGAATATTCTGGTCAGAGTGTCTTTGTGAATGACAAGTGAAACACCCCAGATAGCTTTTGTAAATGAAATTCATGGTGGCTGTCTGCTTTTGTGGGGATCATTGTTAGGATTGCTCTTTTATTGGTCTGCAGGAACCTGGAACAGTGCTTCTATCATTTTGAGCTCTGAGAATTCCAGGGAGGAAAAATTGGAGATTAAACAGAAATGCATATGTACGCCATTCAGTGCTATGTGAGTGACTTCAGTAGGGACTCTGGGCACCTTGATTTTCTCTAATGAGCATCTCTGGCACTGTGCATTATGCAATGCTGCTAGAAGAATTAAGTGCTGTCCATATTACCCCCTCAGTAGAGAATAGGTAGAAGCTGGCTGGTTGTTTCTCATGGACTTTGTCTTATGTGTCTTTTGCTTTACTGGTTTCTATCTGTATTCCCTTAATGCAGTAGGTCTCAACTATAACTATAACATTTTCAGGGTGTGTGTGTGTGTCCTTTTGGTGAATCATTCAGAATGATCTTTGTACTACTAAAACACAAAGTGAATAAAATATCAATTAACAACTTTCAAAATGAGCCACTAGATACTATGTTTCAGAATAACATTTCAAACCTATTTAAACATTTTAATATTTATAAAGCTTTTTCATAATTTACCCTATTTGTTACAGTAACTTGGAGGGTGCATGAATAATTTTAAGCTATAGAAGTCAGTAAACATTTTTGTGGAAAAGAGTGTAGTTGTGGAGTGAACTCTCAAAAGGTCTGAGAGGAGAGAAGGGTGAGAGAAATGCAATTCAGACTCAAAAGGCAACTGAAGTTTTCTGTTAAAGTGTGAATTTTAGGATGGTTAGGTGAAAAGTTACTACAAGATGTAGGTTGTGGCCACAGTGCAGAAGATTCTGATGCTGGAGTTATTTACCAAAGAGCTAAAAGACAAACTTTGAGGAAATTTAAGCTATCAAATTATACAATTTTCCTATATTGAGAAGACTCCCCCCATGGGAAATCTGTATATGCTTCAAATTCTAATTAAAAATGAATCTTACTGCCAGCAAAAAGTTACTGTAATAATAACTAGCTAGGGTACCACTCATGTTCTCTTACTGTGATGTCCACATCAAATTTGTGCAATCTATTGCTACAAAAACATGTTATCTTCAGCCACAAATTATATGTTCCACCTGTCATCTGAAAATCCAGCTGTATTCTTTTGTATTAACGTAACGTCACAGTAATAAAGATTTTGCAGTCAGAATTGAGCTCGCTGTTTCAGAAGTGATTCATGACACAAAGCCATCTTCAGTACAGCCTCCCTGTGGCTTCACTGGCCATGGAGCCCTCAAAACTGCTGTTGTCAGGAAAACACACTTGTATTACTTCAGTTGTTATCCACTGTGTGCCCTACATACTCCGTAGATGCTAAATATTCAGTTCTCTTCGGGAGTCAATTGTGGGGGTGAGGTAAATTACATGGGATTGTTAAAGGAAATAGATCAAGTTTATATAAATATTTGGATTACACAGGAACATTGGATGTTATTTAGTTGTTCCAAAAGTGGGCAGAAAAACCTACATTTTAAAAGCTTATTTTTTTTTTACTTTTAAAAAAACATTTATTTTAAAAAATATTTTTTGAGGCTCTTTTTAAAAAAAATTTTGTGATATAGTTCTATATGCTCCTGGATTTACCTTCCCCAATCACCTAATTCTCCCTCTTCCCCACTAATTTCCCTCATGTCATTGCAATAATATAGGCCTTCACAATCAGCCATGGGTCCATCATTCTGTCATTGAAGTGTTTCCCCATATTGTAGGCATGGGCAATGACAAAAATTCCAGCAAACTATTGTTAAGGTACACTCAGCAGTTCCACTGGGAGTTCATCTTTGATTTCAGAATAGAGATGCACACTGCTTTGTATCTTCACATCTGTATGTGATAGTCTCCACTACACAGTTACTATAATATCCCTGTAAATGAAAAGCCATAAAACAAAATTAACAACAAAGAGAAAAATAGAAAATTTACAACAACATGAAATTAAATAACATGCTACTAAATTTCCAATGTGTCATTGAAGAAATGTAAAAGAAAATCAAAGACCTTCCTTTAAAGCAATAGATGCTATTGTGTGACCTATGAATCTGGGAGGAAATTAATCATAAAAGAAACCTTTTAAAAAGCGGAAATGAAAACAAAAATACCAACACCCCCCCTCCTGAGATGTAGCAATAACAGCATCGAAAGGACTATTGATCTCATATCTTGCATGAAGGTTGCTTATATCAGAGATAACATATAATATTTGTCCTTTTGGGATTGATTTGTTTCACTACACATGATGGTCTCCAGTTGGGACTATTTGGTTGCAAATGGTATAATTTCATTCTTTTTAATGCCTGAGAAATATTCCATGGATATATGTAATACATGTCTATCCTTTCCTCTTTAGATGGGTATCTGGGCTGTTTCTGTGGTTTTGTTATTGTAGATTGTGCTGCTGTGAAGTTTATTTTATATATATTTGAAAGTGGAATGAAAGAGGGTAGGCTTCATCCATGTCTTTCACATAAGTGCAGGGGTATCCTTTGTTGCCTTGTAATAGAGTTGGATCAGAGTGGAGCAGCTGGGACTCAAACTAATGCCTATATTAAATACCACTGTTGAGCCAATGTTGAAGGTAGTGGCCCCACCTGTTACTTTAGAGTGCTAGCTCTACATATTTGCTTTTGTAACAGAATATACATCAGTCAGTTCATTTGATTTCCAGCTATCTGCATGAAAACAAAGTGGTGAGAATAGCATGTGTTGTTTCATTTCAAATGTGTTTCTTTCCATATATATTAGAGAACATATATTCTATATATGATGGCCCTAGGTTTAGTTCAATCTAAAATCCCAGCCTTTCACTGCAACTATTCAGGCTAATTTTCTCTTAACTGCATACTCTTTCATTAATAAATTTGTCATCCTCTTGTTTTCAATAACTTGAACAATTTCTCCAGTAACTTATAGGCATGAACTTATAATATGAGTAAAATTAAACCTCTTACTTTCCTTTCACTAAATTATAAACTTTCTATGTATTCCCTATCCCTATACCACTAGTATCCATCTATCCACATAAGTTAGACCTGAAATCATCTTGACTTTTCCCATGCCTGCATTATTTATTATCAATTAATCACAAAGTCCCAGCTGATTTCCTATCTGAAATAGTGGCTATTCTTATCCAATTTCTTTGTATTAACACTATTCCTTATCTAGTGCATTATTAATTCTCATGTGTATCATGGACATGACCTTTTGGCTAGTGATTCTGTTTCTCACTTTCTGTCCTCTCAGTTTAATTTTGAAAATTTATCATGAGGTGGTACACCAAATTTTGGGGAGATATAACAAGAACCATATCATTGTCAAGGAATGTTATTCCTGCTGCCTTCGCTCTCCACTCTATCCTGCGCAAGTTTGGAATAGGCCTGTACGTAGAAGAGAGAAATGTTACTTCAGGTAATATTTTAGAATGCAAGAGGAAACTTCGATACTGACATGCTAAGCTAGACGTGCATTATGTATGGAAATACAGAGCAGGTAATTGAATCATAAATTTAATTTAAGGCTAGAAACATATTTGAATATACTCACATATTACTGGCATCAAAAAGTGTGATACGTGGGCCCCATGTGGCAGCTGAGTTGCTAAAGTCCTCACCTTGCATGCACTGGGATTGCGTATGGGTGCCAGCCACACCACTTCCCATGCAGCTCTCTCAGCTTTCTGTAGGAGAAAGAAACAAGAGGTGATAGAGAAGGAGCTTCTGAAGAGGTAGAAGTAAATCCATGCCAGTGTGAGGCCCTGGACTCCAACAAAACTAGTGCTAAAGAGGAAGCTAGGTGAGAAATCAGAATTAACCACTATGTTTAGTGACATAAAAGCTATTGGTGACTTTTCAATTTAAGTAAAGTGTAGCGACAACAAAACAAAACAAAACAAAAAACAGGTTTAACATGGACTGTAGAGGGAATTGAGGGACAATCATGACAATATAGAAGTATAGGTATGGAGAGGTCCTTTTTCTCTAAAATAAATCAGAGGAGGGGAATGGGGTGTTTGCTGGAAGCAGAAGTGGATTTTAAGAAGATTCTTAAGATCAGATATGCTTACTTGCCACTGAGCAAGAGAAAACTGATGACACAGGAAAGTGACCGAAGTAATGTTCTTGAGTAAACAAGAAGAAATTGATTTGGTACCCAAGTGGAGGGCTCAGATTTATGTAAGTACTTCAAGAATTCCTCCAAGTTCACAAGAAAGTGGGCAGAGTGAATAGCACAAATACTGATAGATAGCTGGATATAGCTTTGTGGAAGTTCTTTTCTAATTGCTCAATTTTCTCAGGGGAATGAAAGGCAAGGTTACCACTTGAGAGGGCATTTAAAATCTTGGAACTTCTCAATGATTGTTCTCAACGATTTCTACACAACTACACAAACCAAGCTTCCTTATACCAATACATCACTTATTTTGCTTACTTGTCATGTTTGGTGTCTTACCCTTTGTTGGGGTGACTGACAATGCAGACAGTGCAGCCCTGCCTTCTCTGCCTTCTCTGTCACCATTCAAGTTAACTGAATGCACAAAACCAGCTCCCAAGGACCATCCTGCCTCCTGTGCCATTCAGGTTAATTGATAGCACAGAAATGGCTCCAGAGGCTCTAGGCACCTGCCCCCTCCTGCCTCCTATTGTTCTTGGCTAGGTTACTTAACTACAAAAAAATTTTAGGCTCTGCAGCTCCCTTCTTGCCTCCTGCAGTTAGTTAATTGAATGCACAGAAACTATTTTGTATGGCTCTCAATCTGATTGGAGAATGAATGCTTAAAAACCCCTGATTTTGGTGGCTTGGCGCAGTGGCTGCTGGAGTGTGGCAGGAGCTGCTGTCACCAAGCTTGAGCAATAAAGCCGCCCCTGAACGTCTTATACTTCTGTCTGGTATGATATTTCTCCACAGTGTGCATCAATCTCCCCACCATAACATGGACCCTTTTAAATAAACTTTGTGTGTGAGCCACTTACTTCTATAACCCAGAACATAGAGCACTATCAGATTAGTTTTATTCTGTTAACTAATGGAAACATTTTGTGAGTGTTAGAAACAAGCTGATTTTGCTATGTACAAGAAACTGAAACCTGAGACTTTGAGACTATTACAAGAAAATACAGGGAAAATATTTCAGGACATTGGAATGGGAAAGGATTTTCAAGCTCTGATCCCAGAATATACAGAAAATTGAAGTCAAAATAGACAAATGAGATCATGAAACTAAAGAAGTTCTGCAAAGAAAAAGAGTCAACAAAGTGAGGAGACAGTCTACAGAATGAGAGAAAATATTTGGAAGTTACACCTGTGAAAGGGGGTTAATAAATATTCAGGATTATATCATGAATGCAAAAAGCTTGCCAATAAAAGCAATAATCCAATTTCAAAATCAGCAGCAGCTCTGAACAGTTGTTTCTCAAAGGAAGACACAGAAATGATCTAACGGTACATGGAAAAAATGCCTAGCATCACTTAATGCAATTGAAACCACAACATTGTATCACCATATAACAGTAAAATAAGCTATTATCAAGAAGACAAAAATAACAAGGATTAGCCAGGATGTGAATTAAAGCGAATCTTTGCACACCGTTGCTGGGAATACAGATTAGTATGGCATTATGGAAAACACTATGAAGATTTCTCAAAAACTAAAAATGGGGGATGGTGCCATGGTGCTTGTACATTAGCTTGGGAATCCCACATTCCATATCAGAGTACTGGTTTAAGACTTGTATACTATTCACTTCTGATCCAGCTTCTTGCTAATGTTCTGGGAGGCATCAGATGATCCTTCAAGCACTATGTTCCTGCCACTCTGATGGGAGATACAGCCTGAGATTTTGTTTCTTGGCTTGGCGTAGTCGATCCCTGGCTGTTGTGAGATGAGAGATCTCTCTATTGCTCCCATTTTCTCTATCAGTCTGTCTTTTAAATAAATACACTGTCTTATAGCACTAAAAAGGTAACTACCGCATCATCCAGCAAACTCGCCCATATATTTATCCAAGGTAAATGAAGCAAATCTGTCAAAGAGACACCTACATCCCCATATTTATTACAGCACTGTTGCCAATAACCAAGAAATAGATAAAAGTGTTATATATAAACAGTGGAATAATACTTAGTCATAAGAAGAATGAAATATTTTCTCTTGCAAAAGCATGGATGGAATTTGTGGTTACCATGTTAAGAGAAATATGCACAGAAACAGAAATATCAGATGATATCACCCATGTGTGGAGTTTAAATAAGTAGGCACTATCATAGAAGTTAGAAATATCATGATGCTTAATCAGAGACTGGGAAGGGATGTAGAGTGGGGAATGCGAAAAAAGCTTATTGACAGACAGCTAGAGAAGAGCAATAAGCCCTGAGTTTCTATTTAAAAATAGAAGATAGCAGATAATACCAATGGATTGTGTATTCTCTACTAAAAATCCAGAAGTGAGATTTTGGATGTCTTCACCACAAAGGAATGCTAAATGCTTCAAAGGATACATGTATTTAACTTGAACATATATTTTACAATGTATACATGTAATGAAAAATCACATGGCATAAAACCTACAGGACTGGGGTCAGTTTGGTTGCCTTGAATGTTATTCCTCTGTCTGCCATGCTGGTGTCCCATATGGTTGCCAGTTCATGTCCCAGTTGCTCTTCCTTTGATCAAGCTCTCTGCTAATAACCTTGGAAAGCAGAAGAAGATGGCTCAAGTCCTTGGAGGCCTTTCACCCATGTGGGAGACCTGGAGGAGCTTCCAGGTTTCTGGGTTCAAACAGACCCTGTTCTGGCTGTTGTGCCCATTTGGGGAGTAAACCAGCACGGATCTTTCTCTTTTACTCGCTCTCTCTGATGTTCACTCTCAAATCAAATAAGTGAATCTTAAAAAAACAAACAAAACTACAGAATTTATAAGATGTATCATCTCAAGAATAAGAATGAAATATGTTGTTGTAAGAATTTGAAGACAAGGGGGGAAATGTTTGGTTTCCTGTGGATTTCCCTACTGAGTCCAGCCTGCTCTCATGCATTGGTTAATAACAATCCACTGGTTTCAGAAAAAGCAGTACCTTCACATACTGGAGAGCTCTCTAAAGCGTGGAGAAAATTGGGCTGCATGAGAGTTAGATAATTATACATCTTGAGTCTCCTACTTTTTACAACATGGTGAAACTTCAGATTCAGCACGTGATATGGTAGCAAATTGCAAGATTGGTGGTCAAAGGAAAACAGACCTTAATAAAAACATTAAAATTCACAGTTATGTGCCATAATTTCTGCAACTCATATGCATCTCTGCCAAATCCAGCCCACACCAACAGAACAAACTTATACAAAAACATGTTTTGAATGTAGCTGTGTCAATAATAGCTTCCAGTTCTGTAAAGCTGTTTTATCTTACAAAAAAAGCCCCAAAAAACAAAATACAAAAGAAATTTAAAATGTGATAGGATATCCAATAATCAGGGTACATATGGAGTCAGAAATAGAAATTGTCATATGTTGAAAAATGTTGCTTTTTTTTTTTTGGCCATGTGTTACCATGGATCAATAGAAGGAAGTTGTCATGGGAACTAGACTTTACTTGAATCTATTAATCAGGAAAAGAGGAAACAATCCAAGTGTTTTCTCTTTTTTCTCCTTCTTTATTTTTGTATAACTATGGAGTTTCAATGCAGAAAATTGTTTACTCCGTTGATGACAATGCTGGGAAGGTGCGAGGGATGGGCAATTCTGGAACTAGAAGAATCAAGAAACAACTAGAAATCTTAGGCCTTCGCATAGAAAAGGAAATATATTACCAGCCCCAGAGCTGAGGTCATCTAAACTAGACCCATTAAACCTGGAGCAAGTGGACATACAGAGCCATTTCTGGAAATGCTAGTCCAGGAAGAGCAAAAAGGAGAGAATATCAAGTCTCCTTTTCCCCATCTCCAGTAGGTTGCTGCCTTCTTATCCCCTGGACACATGGCAGAGGAACTTGGGAGCTGCAGCTGTCCCAAAGCTCAGCAGGAAAGATACACAGCAAAGAATGCATCTTAAAGCCAGGAAATACCTGAGAAACCCTGTTCAGTCTTTTATCAGGGTGAGTCTTTGAATGATTGTTTCAATAGTGGCTGAGTTTCTTATTGGTAATGTAAGAAAAGGCATGCCTACCTCACAGGGGTTTTATAACCCAAACACAATAATGTGTGTTCAATACCTGGTGTAGGGAAGGAGCATAAGGCTTGTTCTCCAAGCTTTGGTTTCTTAATATAATTAAGTAATTTATGATTCTGAGGATAATTTGACCAGCAAATCTTTTCTTCAACAGCGCCTTAGTTTCATCAAAGCAACAAAGAATAAAAAATGATTCAAAAGAACAACCACTGAAAGTATACCCCTGATAACATAGTGTTTGTTGTAACATCCACAAAAATCAATGAACCAATGTTCCAGAGAGGATAAAAGTCAATAGCCCTTAATCTTATTGCTTAAATAGGATGTGATGTTCCATAGATCTGCAAAGGGAGGGTGTTTGATGACTTCAATAAAATCTTGAGCAAAATGTTTCTTGGTAATAAGCTCTGCCCTCATTGTTCAGAAGAAATGTGTGCACACATCATGGGGACAGGACATCGGGTGCAGCGTTAAAATGCTGCTTAGAATTTCATCTGCTTTCAGACTGCCTTGAATTCCAGCTCCACTGTAACTCCATCTTCCTGCTAATGTAAGAAGTGATGGCTCAAGTACTTGGATCCCTGCCAACCTGGTGGGAGAGGCAGATGGTGTTCCAGCTCCTGGTTTTGGCCTGGCCCAGCCTCACCTGTTGAAACCATCTTGGGAGTAAACCTGTGAATGGGAGATCTCTATTTCTGTCTCCTTGTCTCTCTTCTCAAGTAAGTAAGTGAGAATAAAGAAAAAAATGAAACTTTAATTTGAAACTTGGCCTTAGATTTAAATACCTGCTTAAAGATCTAAGATTTCAATCTTGCAGGTTTTTTTTTAAGATTTATTTTTATTAGACAGGTATAAAGAGAGAAGGAAAGACAGAGAAAATCTTCTGTCAGATGATTCACTCCCCATGTGACCACAATGGCCAGAGCTGCACCAATCTGGAGCCAGGAGTCAGGAGCTTCTTCCAGGTCTCCAACACGGGTGCAAGCATCCCAAGACTTTGGGCCATCCTCTACTGCTTTCCCAGGCCACAAGCAAGGAGCTGGATGGGAAGTGGAGCAACCGGGACATGAACCGACACCCATATGGGATTCCGGCATGTTGAAGGAGAGGACGTTAGCCGCTAGGCCACTGCGCTGGGCCCTCAATCTCCCAGATTTTAACTGAGCCCCTAAGGCTGCTTTGATACAGTACTGGATTCAGGCTGAAAATTCATAACACCTACTAGAAGTCTTCAAAAAGCTCATGGAAAATGTGTATTCAGAAAAAAAAAATAAGTATCAGCTTTTAAAAGTAGCACAGCTGATACATAAACGAACCATGCCAATACAAATGCCCTCATTGAAAGCAACAACTTGACTTGCTGTGCCACTACACGGATCCTAACGTCCACAAGCCAGTTAAAAACATCTGATTAGGCACACCAAAGTGAGCACATCAGTCAGGTTTATAATGTTTTCAGAAGTTTACCTTTAAAGATGAAAAATAGTGGATATTACTTTTGCTTTGTTTAAATAAAATATTTCACAAAATATGCTTGCTGACATCTGAGTTTCTTTTTGGCAAATTGTTTGTGAAGGAACAAATGGTTTTATTTTCTTTCGGTAAATATTTCTTTTTTTTAAAGATTTATTTTATTTTTATTGGAAAGGCGGATATACAGAGAGGAGAGACAGAGAGGAAGATCTTCCGTCCAATGATTCACTCCCCAGGTGGCCGCAAGGGCTGGAGCTGAGCCAATCCGAAGCCAGGAGCCTCTTCCAGGTCTCCCACGCGGGTGCAGGGTCCCAAAGCTTTAGGCCTTCCTCCACTGCTTTCCCAGGCCACAGGCAGGGAGCTGGAAGGGAAGCGGGGCTGCTGGGATAGAACCGGCGCCCATATGGGATCCTGGGCATGCAAGGTGAGGACCTTAACCACTTGCGCCACCGCGCCGGACCCCGGTAAATATTTCTGAAGAACTTTCCATGCGCCACACGTTAGGACAACAAGAGTTAGGCTAACAGATGAATAAAATACAATCCTTATCAGTAAGGAATCCTAAATAGCCAAAGACAGAAGGAAAAGCCCAGTGCCCTAAGCTCAACAATAAAAATAGAGATCTGCAATTATGAAACTCTGGAAGCTCTCAAAGGACAACTAAGTTTCCATCGAGACAATTAAGGAAAGGGCTTCCCAGTGAAGGTATTGAAAGGCAAGCAGGAAGTCTGCACGTTGGAGAAGCAGGCCTGTAGGTATGAGAAGTAGTTATCAACTGCTGGATGATAAAATGGGTTAAGAAAGGATGGAGTGAGGAGAGATGAAGGTCGGGAGAGGGAAACGTTCAAAAGGTCTCCGTGTGTTTTAGGCTAAGCAGGGTGATTTGACCTGAATGATGATACAGTTATTGATGCTGGCCTTTTTATTGAATAGTTTCTAATGTCATAGCTCAATAAGAAGATGGCAATTTGAGCTTTTTAAACACCCCATCTGTAAGCCAGAACAATCTGTTTGTATGTTTGCTATGCTAAACATGGTATGGAGAAACCAACACTGATTATGTGACGTTACCTTGGAGACGTGAATGCTATTTTAGGAAGTAGACTGATTGCCTTGTCCATAGCACAATCCCACCAGGGCCCAATTATTTTCCTGATATCATACACATGTTTCATCTACATAGTTCTGGGGAACTGTGACATTTCTCATGCCACTCAAAATTATTTGTATTTTAATACTGTGTAATTTTTACTTTTAACAGATTCAACATCTTTATCTTACTGAGTCATTGCACACCATTTAATTGAAAGATGTAATTAAACCATACAACACTTTTTCAATGCTAAGGGTTGAAAGCATAGATTTTAATTTGGTAACCAAATATCACCTTCTCTGTCAAAGTCAAGGAATCCCAAAGGCTTCAGGCCAAACCATAGAGGGATCCTCTCTCAAATAGGAGTCCTGTCAGCACCGCAAACAGCCATATTTGTTAAGTGAGCCTCGATGCCAAAAGGGTGGATAATTGTTTATGTGGTAACTGAGCTCATGTTGCTTTCACAAACGTGCTTTTCAAAAATAAACTTACTAAAATACACCATAAACACAGAAAAAAGCAAATATTTGTAAAGATATAATTAGGTGAGATACAAAATAAATACTACTCACATCCCAAAATAAAATACTACCAGCACCATCTCAAAAAAACTCACCCGTGTATCCTATTCTCCAGTCACTGACTTCTTCCACTGGTAGATAAATACAATTCTCAATTTTTTTTTTAAAGATAGCTTTTAAAAATTTCAATTATGTTGATTTGAAAGAATTACAGAGAGAGAAGTAAAGATTGAGTCCCTCTCTCTACTGGTTTATTTCCTAAATTTTCACAATGCCTGGTGCTGGGATGGTCCAAAGTCAGAGTCCAGAAGGGCCTTCAGAGATTCCCACATGGATGCAGAGGCTCAAAGACCTGGCCATCTTCTGCTGCTTTCCTAAGTGATGATCACAGAGCTGGTTCCTACATGGCGCAACGACGACTCAAACCAGTGCCCATGTGGATGTCAGCTTCAGGCTGAGGCTTAACGTACTATATCATGACACCAACCCCAATTCTGATTTGTGTCAATATAGAGTGTTATGTCCATTTTGCATTATTTTAATACTATTGTTTTGTCTTATTTCCTTCACAACATATGAGTATATCTCCTCCTTTGTTCTTTATTGCTTTTTCCCCCAACAGCATAGTATCAGTTTACTTTATACTCACACACTCAATGTTTCTCTAAATAAGAATTGAAAAATAAAAGGTAGAAAGGCCGCTGTTCTTAAGGAATATAAACACGGGATATAAAAATAGTTAAAACACAAGATATCAGTTTCCAGCATATACATTAAATTTATTATTTTTTTTTACTCCAAAGATTAGCTACCGTAAGTCAAGGAAAATATCATTTGTGTTTTTGGGTGCAACTTACTTTAATAAGTGTAATTGTGTCCAGTGCATCCATTCCATTGTAAATGACTGGATTTCATTTTTTATGTACTTCATGAATGTCGAACACATTTTGTTTAACAAGTCTTTAGCTGATACATATCTGGATTGATTATATATCTTAGCTGAGATCAAGTCCATTTTGTTAAACATAGAAATACAGATAAATCTTCCTTGTGATGATTTCATTTCCTTTGGATAATTCTCAGGAGTGGATGGCTGGATCATATAATACAAAGTTTCAGATTTTTGACGAACCTTTGCCCTGTCTTCCATAATCGCTGTAGTAGTTTAGGGTAACTTTTACTCCTTGCCAGCATTCATTTTATATTTTTGGATAATTGCCTGTCTAACCAGGATGACTTAAAACACCTTTGTGAGTGAGTGAGTGAGTGACTGTGTGTGTGTGATTTATTTGTTTATTTGAAAGTCAGGAAAGACAGAGGGTAACGTTCCAGAACTAAGTGGGAGCCCTGCACCCCACCAGCTGTGAGGACTGCATGGTCCTCCTCAGACGAGATCACCAGTGGCCAGTGTCTCGCTGCAGCCTTCTGTCTTCTTGCTGTGAGAAGATGCTGTCTCCCTTTCAGCTGCCAGTTAGGGCTCTGCAGCTTCTATGTCTCTGTACACTGTTTTCTGCTTCAGTATCTTTCTTCTGTATACTTCTCTTTGAAAACTTCTCTGCAGCTGTGTCCTGGAACATACTCCCTCCCCTGCTCTTCAGGTTTCCTCTCATGTGACAATCATGTGTCCCTTTTCTGCTCAACCATCTTGGAACCCCCCCCCCCCGCCCTTCCCTCCTGCAAAAGTGTTCAACCTATCACAAATTTCAAATTTACTTCACATTTCATGGAATTTGAGGATGTTTAGGTTTGGGCGTATTATAAGCAAAAATGTTTCTGCATGACTTTTGGTGTGCATACAACTTTATATGCATTTCTGTTTGAATAAATTAAAAACATAATTGCATATTTACTATGTGCTTGTGTTTAAGTTAAGCGAATACTACCAAATAACACTTTAAGTCAATTGTAAATGATGATTTCCAGCAGTGTAGATATCTGTACTACCTCCTGACCAACACATGGCATTGCCACCCCTTTTTATATTTTAGATTTTATTTACATAAGGTGAGCCAATTTCATGTATTTTACAGTACAGATTTAGGAACGTAGTGATTCTTCCCTGCCTCCTACCCTCATTCCCAAACCACCCTCCTCCTTGCCTCTTTCTTTTTCTTTTAATTTTACACTGGCATACTTTCAGTTCACAATCACTGGCCTAATACTCCATTAGCCAAAGAATTCAACAAATAGCTAGTAGAAAACCAAAGCACCATTTCTCTAAAGTATAGACAAAGGTTGTAAATAATAATCAAATCTAAAATGACAGTTTTGCTTATAAAGATTACATTTGTTCCGTTGTAAATCTTCTGTATATAAATCCGTGGCATATCATTTGGTTTAACTTCACATTTCTCTGAAGCCTAATTAAGTTGATCATTTAAAAATACATTTATTGATTCTGCAGATGGTCTGTTTAGTGAATTGTCTACTCACTTTCTAAAATTCCATCATTTATCTTTAATATAAGGAAGCAATGAAGGTTTTTTACTTTTTCAGAACATGAGCCTCTTGCAACTTGCACATTTTACAAAGATCTTCCAGAGTGTCATCAGCGTTTCAGTCTCTTTGGTGTAATTAAATAAACCAAAACTTAATTTTAATGTAGCTCACATTATTATTGTTCATTGCGGCTAGCATTTTTACTTGTATATTGTAAGAAATCTTATCATAGCTTATCTGTGTACTTCACAAGCAAGTATTGAATGGCTTTTATTTTTTCCTCCTTGGATAGTTTACTTTTTAAATTATTTGTAACCAGTGGAAGATTCACATAAGCCAGGCACTTTTAGGGATACTGAGACTTTTAGGTCTGCACCAGTTGGACTGATTTTTATCCTTGAAGAATGTTGTATTTTATGTCAGTATTTTTGAAAACCAGGCACTTTTTGTAGAGATTTAGTCCATCAATGCCAGTTTTTCAACTTGAAGCTTAGGGAAATAAGACACCTGCAGTCCGTATCTGACTTCTTAACTCTTGAAAAAGGAGAGGGAGAAGAGGTTTTTGTTGTGAAGAAGAAATCTCATATTGAAATCACCTCACTTTCTATTGCAGTGGATTCCATGACACGGGTACCAAATTCTGAAATCATCCAGGAAAGACTGTCAAGTATATCATCCAAGGAAACACAACTACATGTATCTTCAGGGAAAGGTGAGTTCGGAATTGAGGATCAAAAACTGAGGATCCTGGAGTACTGGAAGGTAATTTGGACCAATTCAGGAGACACTGGGCTTAAACAGGTTTCTTGAGCAAGTCAGATGAATGGAACTCCAGCATAGAACATATCTGGAAATACTAATTGTTAGAAAGTTTTCCTTATATATTGTCTGTATTTACAATTTTAGGTATTTTGATAGCAATAAAATACTAAAAGGATTTAGTATACTCTGAGGTTTCTGAGAGATGTGTTTATATCAAGCTGGCATAAGTGTGAGGCTGGCCTTGTGTTATTGCGGACAAAGCCAACACCTATAATGCTGGCATTCCATATCAGTGCTGATTGTTAGCTGGCTTCTCCACTTCGTATCTAATCACTGTTAATGTTCTGGGAAAAGTAGAGGATGGCCCAAGTGCTTGGGTTCCTGCCACCCACATGAGAGACCTGAATTAAACAGCTTGCTCTTGTCTTTGGCCCTGCCCAACCCTGACGATTGCAGCCATGGTGAGAGAGGGAGATCTCTTCACCAATGGGAGAATTCTCTTTTTCTCTTTCTCTTTGTCCCCCTCTCTACCCTCGTCTCCCTTTCTCACTGTGTACCTTTAACTTCTAAATAAATTAATTAAATAAATTGGTATTTTAAAATGAGGGTATCAGCTTTGTATTCCCCTATGTAAACAAGGAAATATCTGAGTCTTTTTTTACATCTTTATTAGAAATTATTATTAGAATTTACTTATTAGACGTTATTAGAATGGTATTCCTGGACTACTAACACTATAACTTGACACAGAGTAGAAAGCAAAGGTTTCTGAAATATCTCTGTCTTTCCCTGGTCTCAGCAGGCTGGTTTGTAGAGGATGAGGCTGTTATCACCAACGTAGCTCCCTCAGGTGTTAGAGATCCACTAGCAGCATCGGGCATGGCATACATTGCTGCAAGTGTGGGACTCCCGTCCATTTCTAAGTTTGTGAGTGTGCAGACACCGCTGTGAGCCAAGTTGAATGTATATACCATAGTGAAGTAGGGTGCTTGTCACTATTCATCAGCTTTGTTGAAACTATGCCAAAACTGTGCCTACATTATCCCTGATAGCATAACAGGGATACACATACCTTCACAGGTTCACTGACTGGCTCAGAGAGGTCTGGGGCAAAGAGTGGTGAGCACAGCAGCTTCTCAGGGCCTCAGTGGACTAGGTGTCTAAAAAACAGGCTCTGAAAATGTGTGACCAGGGCACATATCAGTTATTTAGGGAAACAGTTCCTAATGGTGTTCTTTTGCTCATGTTATTCAGAGCAGGGAGCTTTACTACATCTGTTAGTAAAGTCACCCAGGTGAATAGTATGCAGTTGCAGGGTGGATCTAAGCTGGAACCAGAGAGCAAAACGACTCAGCCTTGCACACCAGTGGTTCCCCCAGAAACAGACATGCAGGTGCCAGAATTGGTTCAGGTTTGCTCTGAGAGGAAGACTGTTCCCCCTTGGATATCCAACATTTACTTAACAGAAATAAAGAGATACTAATGGTCTCTAAGTAAAACTTACATACCCACAGGAATTGCACACAAATATTTCTCCCCACTGAAGCAGAATCAGATCACATCTTCTGAAACTAGAGAAATGCATATCCATTTGCTCTTTCTCCCCCTTCCTCTCTCTTGCCTCTCAGTTTGTGAACCAGAAATTACACTGAAGGATTTCATAGTTGGAAAATAAAATATATCAAGTGTTCACTCTCAATAATCGTGTGTTGTGCATCCCTTAATTTCAGATTTTAGCCACTATTGCTGACTTCAGACTCCAGTATTTCAACCAAACAGACAAGCATCATCAGGCAGGGTTGTTTTTATATCATCTTGGCAGAGTATGCCAGTTTGCATTTTGAAAATCAAGTACAAGTGGAAACTTTAGTTAACCAGCACCTGTTTCTAATTTATTCTGTTGCTGTCTTAGCCCTTTTTAAGACAATGGCCTCAGCAGCTGTCTGGTTGACATGCCCAGGAAGATACTTTTAACTGAGTCAAAGTTGTAGAATTGCAAAAATAGACAGAAAACAGAAACCTATGTGTAATACCCAGAGGGAATCCACAGAGAACTGGGTGCTGAGTTCTCTCCGTGTAGGTGTTCTTGCCTGAGGCCTGACAGGGATGTGCACAACTTCTCTACAAATATATCATATCTTCTGGATACAATCTGACATGAGCCTGGGACAAATATTCAATCTTCAACTAAACAACAATAAAAGGATAATATAACTCCTTTCTCTTTCAATTCTGTTTTGTTTGACAATTAAAATAGCTAATATATTTATTGGCATCTATGGTATATTAAGCACTATCCTAAAAACAGATGAGAAATGAAAATGTTTCACTGTCACAAAATGAATTGCTATTGAATTTAAATTTAAAGTGAAATTTGCAATGTTGTTTTTTAAGATTTATGTACATATTTATTTTTATTCGAAAGGCAGATACAGAGAGTAGACAGAGAGAAAGATCCATCTGCTGGTTCACTCCCTAGTGGCTACAATGGCTGGAGATAAACCAATATGAAGCCAGGAGCTTCCTCTGGGTCTCTCTCAAGGCTGTGGGTTGTCCTCCATTGCTTTCCCAGGCCACAACCAGGGAGCTGGATAGGAAGTGGAACAGCAGATATACGAAATGGCTCCCATGTGGGATTCTGGCACATGCAAGTAGCTACCAGTCTACCATGCTGGATCCTAGTGACAATAATTTAATGAAAATAAAACACTGTTGATGGCATAACACACTCAAGCTAAATATGAGGGCACTTGAAAAAGTCTTTGGAAAAGTGAAATCAAAAGTTAAGTTTTGGTACAAAAATTTGAAATGTGTGTACAGTTTTTTCATGTCATTTTTGAAAGACACTTCTTTGCATGCTTTGTCAACTTTAGTAATACAATTCTTTTTTAGCCTTTAGCTACCAGCAAAAGGATTAAAAAGCCATAGGTCCACTCAGTATTCTAAAAATGAAAAATAAAATATCATATTTTAAGAAGTGAATCACCAGCAATTTTCTATAACTCAGCTGACAATCAACACACAAGTACATCTATTAGAACTCAGGAAACTGTTATAACTGGAGGGAAAACAAATCAAAGCTGCACACATTCCAACTTGAGAAGTGTCAGTTTATTACTGAAATTCCTGGGCATACTTTTAAAAAACGTATTTGCACAAAACTGATTGTGACTGTATTGGGTCAGCCAGAGAGAAAGGATGGTTGCATCACAAATAAAGTTAGGAAGAAGAACATCTTCAGGACTCTAAACAGGTAATGCAGAAATATCGAAATGAAAAATGTTTGTCCCATGGAGAAAACTGCGTCATTAAATTTATATCATGGGGCCCAGCGGCATGGCCTAGCAGCTAAAGTCCTCGCCTTGAACGCGCCCGGGATCCCATATGGCTGCCGGTTCTAATCCCGGCAGCTCCCATTCCCATCCAGCTCCCTGCCTGTGGCCCGGGAAAGCAGTCGAGGACTGCCCAAAGCTTTGGGACCCTGCACCTGCATGGGAGACATGGAAGAGGCTCCTGGCTCCTAGCTTCAGATTGGCACAGCACTAGTCGTTGCGCTCACTTAGGGAGTGAATCAATGGACGGAAGATCTTCCTCTCTGTCTCTCCTCCTCTCTGTATATCTGACTTTCCAATAAGAATAAATAAATCTTAAAAAAAAAAGAAAGAAAATTCTCTTAAAAAAGTAAATTTACATCATGAATTATTTTTGTGACAAAACAGAGTCACAAGAAAGGCTTTACATTTTTCCATCCAAAGGAATTTAGGGAATTTAGTATCAGTTTTTTCTTTGAAAAGAATCTAGGAATTAATTTCTGCTACCAAAAAACTGAATGACTAATATGGCTTTTTGAATGCTATTAATCATTGTGATTTATGGATTATGAATCATATGTTAATTAAAGATATGCATTATATGTAAATAATTGTGCTATATGTTAATTATATGTCCATTGATATATGACACAATAATCAATCATTTCTACTTTTGGGATAATGGAGCTTAAATAAGATCAAATCAAACATGGTGATTCAAACACTTAATTCTCACCTAATAAATGCCAGGATATTACATGGGTACCAGTCCATGTCACAGCTGCTCTGTTTTCCTTTCTACTCCTTGCTCATGGCCTGGGAATGCCGTAGAGGATGACCCAAATACTTGGATTAACTCGAATTAGGATCTAAATATATCCAAATTCGCCGTTGGTGGGACAATTTAAATTGTATCCAACATTATGGAACAAAGTTTGGATCTTCCTCAGTGATCTGAATCTAGTGCTGCCATATGACCCAGTCCTTGCACTTCTGGAAATTGACCCAAATGAAATAAGAATGTAAGAGAGTTATTTCTACACTCATTGCTTATTGCAGCTTAATTTAGAATAGCTGTGCATAGTATGGTGTCAATGATCACTGGATAAAGAAATATTCCATACGATATGGAATACTACTCAACCATAAAGGTCAAGACAGAATGGCAAAGAAATGTTTAAACATTCTCAGCCAGGGTAAAGCTGAGAATACACAATGCTGGGAAGCAAAAGTAGACAGGCCAGTGGCAGAGGGACACCTGGAGATCCGTGCACATGGTAAAGCAGCAGAGACAGTGGGGAAGATGTGGCAGTGAACAGATTCCACAGTGGTGAGCAGCATTTGGAGCTCCACCAGAGGCCAGGTGGGAAGCAGAATTCATGGGAGCTCAGGGGATGAACCCAGACACAGAACTGCCTGTCCTACTGATTTGTTTGATTCGCCCACAAGCAAAAGCAGAGTGGCAGAGGCCAAGCAAATGGGTGCAGGAACAGGGTGGATTTCATGGCTCAGAGTCCCACCAGTGCCACATCAGGAGCCATTTTGTGTACTGAGGAAAAAGCTGTGAGGGGACTGGAGGAACAACAGTGAGCCCCACATGTGCTAAGCTGGGAGAAAACACATGTCTGGCTTGACACATTTCACTGGTCCCACAGGGAGAACAGTATCAACTTGGCATCCTACAGATTTCACCCAAAATAGGTCCAAGTGGCCCCAAAATCTAATGGCAAGCAGGCCCAGACCTCCACCCATGCCCATTGTATGAGAATATTGTGGACATAGCACAGGATCACGGTGGGTGAAGAGTGGTGATCCAGGAGCTGGGGCTACAGAGACCATGGTGGAAGCCTAGCACAAGAACCCTGAACTTGCTGGTGGCAATGGTGCAAGTTACTACAAAGAACCAGGTGCCAAATGAAATCAGTAAAATCAACCTGTAGACCAGTGGGCAACAAGGCTTATAAACCAGTCTTAAGAAAAAAGAAGCTGTTGATCAGAATAGCAATGAAACTGAAAATGAAATTATGGAAAAAGATATTCCACACTAATGGAAAGGAAAAGCTAGCTGGTGTAACCATTCATACCTCAGATAATACAGATGTTGACATGAAAAACACTAAAAGAGATGAAGAAGGACACCAGATAAGATCAAAGGATCCATTCAGGAAGAAGAGATCACAATAATAAATGTATATGTGCCAAACTCCAGGTCATTTACTACATGAAACAAATGTTAATTGATGTAAAAGGAGAAATAGACTTCAATACAATAATAGAGGGGAACCCTATCCCTCCATTAACATCAATGGACAGATCAATGGGACAGAAACTCAACAAGGAAATAACAGAACTTACCCAGACACTAGAGCAAACGAACTTAATTGATAGCTACTGAATCTTTCATCCTTTAGAGAATACACTCTTTTTTTCATCAGTGCATGGAACATTCTCTGGGATAGACCATATTATAGGCCACAAAAGAATCCTCAGCAAATTTTTAAAAAGTCAAAATTATACCATGCACCTTCTCAGACAATCATGAAGTGAAACTGGAGACCAATATATCAAAATATCCCCACAGATATGTAAACACCTGGAGACTGAATAATATGCTGCTAAATGAACAATGGGCTATAGAAGAAATCAAAGGGGAAATTTTTTAATGGCTTGAAACAAATAAAGGCATCAATACAACACATAAAACTTATATGGAACATGATCAAGGCCGTGTTAAGAGGAAAGTTCATTTCAATCAATGTTTATGTCAAGAAGTTAGAAAACTGCCAAGTAAATGGGCTAAACGTACATGTGAAGGCACTAGGAAAGTAGCAGAAAAGCAATTCCAAGATTAGTAGGAAAAAAAGAAATAACCACAATAAAGAAGAAAATAAACCAGAGACCAAAAGAACAATACCTAAGATCAGTGAATCAAAGAACTGGTTCTTTGAGAAAAATCAGTAAACTCATCAAAAAAGGAGAAAATACAAATCGATAGTGTCAGAGATAAAAAGGAAATATAACAATGACACCTCAGACATATATAGAATAATCAGGGACTATTGTAACCAACTATGTGCCAACGAGTCAGAAGACTTAGAAGATACAGATAGATTTTTAGACACATGCAATCTACCAAAATTGAATCATGAGGCTATTAATAATCTTAACATTTATATCAGTGGCTAAGATTAAATCAGTAATCAAATCCCTCCCAAGTAAAACAAGAAGAACTTACACCAATCTTCTACGAGGTGTTTAAAACAATAGAAAGGGAGGAAATCCTTACAAATCCTATGAAGTTAAGGCCAAAGTCAGAAACACACCAGAAAAAGAGAACTACTGTTGTGGAGCATGGGAAAGATCACACCAGACACGATGGGAGGGTGGTAAGGAAGTCTTTATTGGCCAAGCTTCAAAGCAGCTACTGCTCCACTCCAGGAGCTACTATGTCACGTGGATGAAGTCAGCGATGTTTAAGCGCCTGTCCTCTAACCAGCTTGAGAGGTGCACAGTACAAAGTTTTCCTGAGCAGCACAAAACTTCCAAATTAGTTTCAGTGGTAGAAGGCAAGAGGGGTGGGGCATACAGAACTGAGGGGCACATATTTGAGCATTCAATTAACGTTCCATTTCCATTTATTCATGAAGCCTGTCCATTTCTTGGTGGCTCACCATCACATTCCCCACTAAAATTGAATCAAATCATTGACTCAATCTCATATCCAGGTACATCCTATCTGGTTGGTGGAATTAACCATTTGCCTCAGTTTTGACATGGTGAGGAGGTTTTAGCCTCAGGCACAACCAGCAATATTCTGCAAGGACATTTGGAACCTTTATGGCAGGTTCAATGGGACATGGGACTAGAGAGGACTTTATTGGCTTTCATTGAGTCATAAATCTCACCCCAATTTCTCTCCCATCTATACACGATTCTATTCCTTGTGATTTCCCTTATCCTATATTGACCTTCAAATAGCTTAAGTTCATGTGACACTCATTTACTGTTAGCACTCCAGGGTGTCAAGTGGTAAGATACTTCTAAGGACTCCGGCTTGTTCCATCACAAAGGTCTACCACTCTCTCAGGAGCAAAACACACATTTTTTTCCTTGAAAACACTTCCTGGAAGTTTGTCATATTCCTGATCCCTTTGAATTGTCAATAGCTGTTTTCCCTCACAAATATTTATTTAATCTGGAAGGTAGAGTGGTCTTGGGCAGGTGGAGGGGGGAGGTAAGAAAAACATCTTTCACCTGTTGGTTCAATTCTACAATGGTCGCAATAGCCAGGGCATGGCCAGGCCAAAGCCAGAATTTACTTCAGGTCTCACATATGTGTGGCAGGAATCTAAGCATTTGGGCCATCATCTACTGTACTAGCAAAGATCTGGATCTCAAGCAGAGTGTTCAGTACTTAAATGGCACTCAAATGTTGGGTGTAGTTATCCCAAGTGGCTGTATAATTTGATAAACTGCACCATTCTTTTTGTCAATAGTTTTTCTTAGGGCCAAAGGGTAGGCATCAACTTCCCAATCATGACTTTTCCTAAAAAGCTAGATACTTCTATCACCAACTTGTAATAAAACTAGGTTACATTTATAAAATTTGCCCAAAGGTAGCATCATTATCACTGTTTGAGGCCTTTGTAAATCATTTCAGCTTAATAGAAATTAAGGAAATATGAGGAAACTTGAAGAATTTATGAAAAAATGTGTACTATGTAAAAAAAAATCTGGACTTATAGATGTTTTTACTCCAAAATAAGCTTCTTATTATTCTATTTCCATGAATTTATCTGAAGTACAATTCTTGAAAGATTTCTTTATATAAAGTACCCTTATTAATTAAAACTTCTTTACAGTACTTCAATTTTCTCTACTTTAACAGATGAATAACACTGAGAAAATTAAAAAGCCTATGTTAAGAAAAATTATTTATATACTATGGATTGAGCACCTATTATATTAAGAAGTAGACATCACAGAGCATAAATAATAAGAATACAAAATACCAACCAAACTCTTGATTTATCTTAGGAAAGTAAATGGAAGGCTTTGTTGTGGAAGGAGTATTTTCTTTGCAATGTTTCTCTCTGTAAGCTTGAGAAGGCAAATATTTGAGTCTCTCTGACTCCAAACTCTCAGCTGCTTTACATAAACCTCATCCATAAATCTTGTAACAAATTCTTAAGCATATTTATGAATCTTGTACAAATTTTAAAACACTGCCTATTGCCCTTGCATCCTATCCTCTACTTAGTATTGTTTATTCTGCTAACTCTAAATGTCAAGGTTGTCTTGGTTTGAGTCAAGATAGAAACCAGGTATAGCTGACCTGCAACTCCCTCATCTCTGTATTTCCACCAGCTACACTAAAATGAGGCATTTACACCTTGCCTCAATGGAGAGATGGCTTGAAGGAATTCATAGTGCCAAGTGGTGTGGATGCCCCATAATAAGAAAGGGGATCTGGGTATTATTTGCTCATTCAGAGTGGACATGGAAGATAGAAGGACACACACATTCTGAGTGAGACATAATGGTCACTACTCAAGAGAGATATTACTCAAATTCCGGGAGTATATGCTCCTAGCAAGAAGGTGTGGCCTGTGTACCATCTTACTAAATATGAAACAAGCAACTTGCCCTGGATAGCCCTTGCAAGCGAGCCATTCTCGCATGACCCTGAATCCTGCCACCCTGGTCCTACATTTTCTAATGGACTAGAGCTGTCATCATGGCAAGGTGCAGATCTCATTGTCCGTGCTAAGTATCAGAGCTGCCTGTGCTAGAACAGTCAGCAGGCACCAGCAAAGTGAAAAGGCTTCCTCTTTTTGTATATGTTCATTTGGCAGAGAAGTCCTGTAACCCAATCTTTTATTAATTCTTGTTAATGGAACAGACCAAAGTGCAAACAATAGTTCTCTCACCTCCTTTGTTTTCCCATATTTAAATAGGGATAATCATAACGCTTCATTATAATAATCTGTTAAGAATTAAGTGGAATGATAGTTGTGGTGATATATTTGGAAGTGTAAAATATTCTAAAATTTTGAGTGAATGTTTTTGGCTTGCTTTTGCTGTTAACATGTAAAGGCAAAAACAATATATATATGCAATACAAATATATATTTCATATATATTAAATAAAATATAAATATTTTCATATATTTATATAATACTTTCATAAATATTTCATATATGTATATTTATATGAAAATAAAGGTTCATAGAGATTCTTATTCCTTGTGGCAAATATAATCCAGAGGACAGATCTTTTACTTTTCACTGAAAACAGCATTTGTTTTCTTCTAGTGATGAACAAAGATAATAGGGTTAAGAAATGGGAAGCTTGGAGAAGGTTCTAGGGTAGGCATTTCTCAATGAACATCACATGGCCTAAGGACTGTGAACTTTGCAGAAAATGCTCAATGATCCTTGAAGTGACAGACAATACATTTTGATATACACTGTGATAGGAAATAACTACTCTTACATGAAATGCCTGGGCAATCTATTTTTGACTTGAGACAAATCAATAACTCACAAGGGCTAATCATAAATTATTAGGACTTAGACTTTTGTTTGCAGCTACTGTAGGAAATTGGAGACACTCTTTCAGAACACTTTGTATTAAGTTGTAATTTCATTATGCAAGCACAAAATAGGAGTGACTGCTGTACTGGTATAAAATTGGATGTCATCTTCAAATTTATGCTTAAAAAGTCTATTTTTTAGCTAATAGACAAGCAAGTAGCATAAAAGGAGCCTATTTCAGCATTAACAGAATAAATTGCATGCTAATGAGTTAGAACAATTAATATAGCTCCTAGTATGTTGTTCTTTAGCTTGACCTTATTTCAGTTGAGCCTGTTGATTTTACTGATTGAAAAGACATTGAAGTTATGTTTGAACTCAGGGTTTGATCAGTTACATCCTAATCGAGGAGCCAGTTCAAAAACTATGAGTGAATTATCTCAAGCCAACATTGTATGTATAAAACATATCTCAAATGAGTATTCTGCTGATATGAATATTAATATCACCTTGGCATGCAGAGATGCACTCTTAACCTACATTCTTTTTCTTCTGCATTTATTTAAAATCTTCTCAGTGAATAAATTCATTGATGATTTGCTCCTTCATTTCATCATTTATATGATACTGCACAAAATTTAAAGGTGACTTTTTCAAAAAGAGGAGATAAAAAATTTAAAGAGAAATTGTTCTTCCTCTGGAAAGTTACTATAATTTCCTGGTAAGTTAAAAATAATGTCAGATGCAACGTGTGAGAATACCCAAAATCTGAAAAATATTATATATGTGTGCATATATATGTATAAATGAATATACATATATTTATATATATGCAATAGGTTATTATTCAACAATTTAAAGGAATGAAATTCTAACATTTGCAGCAAAATAAATGGATTCAATTGGAGGACAACATGTTAAGTGAATTAAATCAGAACCAGAAAGACAAACACCTCATGTTCTTTCTTATATGTGGGAGCCAAAACTAAAAATAAAGAATAACAGAAAGAGAAAGAGAAAAGAAAGAAAAGTATAGAAAGAATAAAATAAATGAATAAACGAATGCTTGTGTGTGTCAGTATTGCTGTAAATATACAATTTGGTAAAACTTCATTGTGTATTTTTCTCATATCAGTGATTATGAATGTTAATCTATTAATGATCAGTAATTACTTTAAATCTTACTATCTATGGGAACAGTAGTTGTTTATTGATTCCATTCATTTATTATTTAGGCAGTTGTCTGTATTTCCCCTAAACTAAGGTCTTTTTAATTTAACTTGTTAAACATCTTAATTGGTGAAACAATTAAGTCTCTTTGCTGTAATGTAATTTTTAAATATATTTTAATTATTTTATTTACATTAAGTGAACAAATTTCATGTAAGCCATAATATAAATTTAGCAAGATAGTGATGTTTCCCACCTTTCCCTCCCTCCTGGCAGCACTCTCCATGCATCCTCCTCCTTTCCTATTTATATATTTTAAATTTTTTACAATAATATACTTTCAGTTCACTTCACTACCACAGGCTTAACACTCCATAAAGAATTCAACTCAAAAGAATTCAAGTATATATATGTATATATCAAAAAGCTGTTATTAATGTTTATGATTGAGTAGTATTCCATAGTGTGTGTGTGCAAATTAAAATTAAAATTTTTAAAATGCAGTTAAGAGGTTGCAGCTGTGGTGTGGTGTAAGCTGTCTCCTGTTATGCTGGCCTCCTACTCTGGAACTGGCTCATGACCTGGCTGCTCTACTTCCAACTTAGATCCCTCCTAAAGCCTGAGAAAAGCGGCAGAAGATGGCCCGAGTATTAGGATTTCTTCCGCTTATGTAGGAGATCTGGAAGTAGCTCATAGCTCCTGACTTCAGCTTGGCTAAGTTCCAGCTCCTGTGGCCATCTGGGGAGTGAATCCATTGAATAGAAGACCTTTTTCTCTATGCCTCTCCCTCTCTGTCTATAACTCTAACTTTCAAATAAACAAATGCATCTTCAAATAAAGAACATACAGTGCATGAAGCAAGAATGAGATGAGAAAAGGAGAAACATGCAGATTTATTTTGAAATACAGCAATCCATTCGTATATGTTCTCCACTGGTTTACCCCCAGAATTATGAATTTAGTGGCAGTTACAAGACAATCAAAAAATATCATATCATATTGAAAAAGCGCAGTAGTATTATTTTTGACAATCATCTGAATTTTTCCTTTTTTTAAAAAAATTACTATCATTATTTTCCACAATACAGTTTTTTGTACATAGGGATAAACTGTTCCTCCACGCCAGTTTCCATTGTTTCTTGTCTGTTTGAGCCTTCACTGTCTTCACCACTGCCATAGCCTCTGAACAATTTCTCCTTATCCTCTTGTCAGTCCTTCCCAGCTGCCATCTGATCACATTTCCTCCTTGAATCAAGATGGAGATAGCTTCCACTGTCTCTGGATTAGACTTTTCCCAACCTTCTCAGTCTTCTCTTGTTAGATCCTACTATCGATAATCTAGTTTAGGTTCATTAGAAACGTGATTTATTAGATTTCATTAAGCAAGGTGTAATTAGAAACAAAATCTCTGAAACATCTTGCAGAGTTGCTGAAACAAACTAGTACTAAGTAGCCTCCCCCCCCCCCCATTTTTAGTGCCATTGTCATTTGTCATCTCTATTTGGACTACTTGCTAAAGTCTTGATTCTATGAAACTCAAGTCAAAGGACCAATTCTCTCTCATTGTCCCACAGTGTAACGTGCCTTTTCTTTCTTTTTTTTTTTTTTGATAACATGTATCTTACGGACTGTTTTCTTTCCCTGTCATTGTCTAGCCCTTCATCACAATAATGAATTTCTTGGCAATAGAAACCATGTTTGTCCATTAGTCGGCTGCGCAGCTTCTACAATGTTTGTATACAGAAAGTACTCACTAAACATTTTTGGTGTTGAAGGTATAGCACAGGGAAAATGGTCAAGTCAGTTGCCAAACACATTACGTGGGAGAAACATTGGAATGTAAGTTCACCTAAGTATGAGAAAACTCCATGAAAACAGAGCTAAATATTGAAAAATTACCATAATTACATTTTCCTTCTTTTTCTTTTTTGAACCTGTCTAATCTAACAGGAAATGTAGGGTATGATATGATTTTAAAACAAAGAAAAACATTGATACAAGGGTTCTGTCAAAGTTTTTAGAAATTATGGAAAAACTATGCATGTATTTTATGAGCTTTTGCACTAAAAAATCTTTTAAGTCCGCTTTTCAAGCTCCATCATAGAAGTACCGAGAAGAGTACCATGATTTGAAGGACTATAGAATTAGCTCTTTCTGACTAGATTACGGAGGAATTGAAATGAACTTTCTTCTCCAAGTACCTGGAATGGAGAGTTACAGAAGGATATTTCAGCTGCACTTCTGTGTTGGAAGGGTGGGTAATTGAGAGCACCTGGTGCATGAGATGGGTGCTGCCTCTTCAGTGCTGGCTCCTCCCTGCTAGTCTCTGGACTTCTCAAGCTGTGGCCTTCATGGTCATGTGTATCACTGGTTTACATCCTCCCCTCTCCTTATCTTTATAACAGAATCACCTTTTTTGTTTTTTTAAAGTTTTATCCCACACTCTGTGTCTCCTAAGTGACCGTGTTCTCAGCACCGTGGTGCTGGCCAGACCATGAAGGGAGGAACTTTTCCAGAGAGGGGTGTGGTAGCCTCTGGTAAACATGGCTGTATTGTGGATATCACATTCGATTTGATAAGTGAGAGACCATAGGGGCCACCATACTAGAGTCAGAGGCCTTCAAGAAAGTAATGAATGACACTTTTTCTGTTCTCTCAAGGATAGGCTTCCAGCTGAGGTGTTCAGTGCTGTTCTTTAAATGCACCAGTCAAACCAGCATCCACTGAGAGCACAGAGTGACTGCATCAAACATGGCTTCTAACAGTGCTGTTGATGCACTGCAGGGGAAACTCTGACCTGAGTCCCAAAGGACACAGAAAGAGAACCTAATCCAGTGTTAACACATATCTGTGTATCCCTGAACACCTCAGGCTGCCACCTGGCATGTGAAAGCATACATGACAGTGATAAACACCTCATGTTAAGGACATCATGAGAGCAAATGTGAAAATGGTATAACATTGCAACTCACTTTAAGTGTGTCTCTTCATGACCAAGAAAGGCTACTTTGCTACCTATAGGTGATGCTTGGAAGTCTTTGAATATAATGGTTTCTTTAAGTACTATTCTGACTGCAATTAAACTGTTTCTTTTCATGACTGTATCTTTTTGGCCACATTACCTCAAGACAAGCATTATTACTTAATGAAAAACAAGTAAATGGATTTTGCTTTTCAAATGAAGGAAATTAGCTTGAGATGACAAGGCATTTGACAGCAACAATGTGTGAGCCAGTCCATCTAATTTGGAATGCAAGAACACTCGGCTATGTAGGGTTTAATTGATTCTAGAAAAACTGCATCTTTTGAACCATTCTGATGTCTTAATGTATCTTACTTCATTAATAGTTTCAGGGAAAAGTACCTTTTTTAAATTCAGTTTGGCTCCTTCAGACTGTTTCTTTATGACCTCTGGCAAGTCATTTAACACTTCTGGATTTTAATTTTAGTATTTTATTTGCAGATATCTTGGAGTAGATAATATCTACAGTATATTTTGGTTCAAACTATAAACTATTTCACCACCACCATTTCAAAAACAATTTTTCTGTTTTCTTTTCTTTTGTTCAAACTAATAAATGCTTGGTTGGGATTCATTTACCCAGTGCCAAGCAAATGACAGCTCAATGACGATATTTATAACAAAGTTGTCAAAATGAAAGAGAGACTTTTTGGGAAAAGGGTATTAAAGTGCAATTGACTTTGAAATAACCTGCCTAGGCATAGCTCACAAATTCTACCCAAAGCAACATTCATGAGACTGTTTGCTTAACATGCAAATTAAAGTCATCATTAAAAGACCAGTGACCATGTGGTGGCTCTGTGATTAATGTTTCCCTGGCCAAAGGGAGAGAGTGTAGTTAATTAGCCTGCCTGATCTTTTGCTCTTTGTACAGCATAGGACTGAGCTGAGTACAGAGGTGCTTCCTGGGAGTGGGAGAGAACCTCAGCCATGAAAGCCAGTGTCTCCTGTGACCACCATCATCTCATCCATCTTCTTCCTCCATCTTCTAACGTGGAAGGAAAGCCATCCCTTGGAAAGCAAGGTGATGATGATCCCACAGAGAGAGAAATAGGTGGAATCCCCAAAAACTACAGGGAAAACTGCTGCTATTTAAAAATATGCAAATAATTTTGCACCAAAATAAATTTATTAATTCTGCTGTTCCATAAAGCCTTTGAAGTAACTTTGAACATGGTCTCTAATAAAATAAAATTAGTAACTTGTAGAAATGAAAATATTAAGAATTTAGAAAAAAATAATACAAATCCTATAGGTTTTTTCCTTGGAAAGGATGGAGCCTTTACGCTTCCTTTTAAAAATTCTCCCTCTCTACTGTTACCTCTTTGTTCCAACCTTAGCAGCAGAAATCTGTGTGCAGGGGACAAAGGAGTCCCTTGGCTTTCTCATTAGCTTCTTTATAAACTTAGAGAATGAGCCTGTCTCTAGGAGACTGCTCCTTTGTATGCAAAACATTTCTAGCTTCAGAACTTCTCAACTTCAGTAACTACATAACTCCTATAATGTTATGAGGGAAAAAGAGGAGACAAAAAGAATACTCATGAAGTCTGAAGCTCAGTGGTCGCTTTAGCAGCACATTTACTAAAGCTGGAATGAAGTCTGAAGCTCAGTGTAGCTTCAGCTGTAAAACTGGTAAGGTAAGGCAGGAGAAGATGTAAGAACACCAGGTTAGGGGCTGGTGTAGTGGTGCAGCTCCTAGCTAATTAAACAAGTGAAGACAGTTGCAGTGCTTTGGCCACGCCTGTTCAAGACCCAACGGATTTCTGGGCTCGTAGCTTTAGGCTGGTCCATCCCTCGTCTTCACAGCAATTTGGGGAGTGAACCAGGAGAAAGAAGACCTCTATCTTTGTCATTCGCTTTTATTCTTCTCCATAATGCCACGTTTTAAATAAAAAAAAATTTTTAAAAACATGCAAGGAAACTAGGAAGGCAAAGTAGAGATGGTTAGGGCATTGGATCCACTATCAGAGGGCGTGTTATCAGATCTGTAAGCAGCAACAGGAGTTAGTCACTCCTGGGCTGTGTGTGATCAGATCTCTAAGCACCAACAGGAGTCACTGTCACCTTGGCTGTGTGTGATCAGGTGTCTCTAAGCACCAACAGGAGTCAGTGATGTCACCTTGGCTGTTTGTGATCAGGTCTGTAAGCACCAACAGGAGTCAGTGACACCTTGGCTGTGTGTGATCAGGTCTCTAAGCACCAACGGGAGTCAGTGATGCCTTGGCTGTGTGTGATAAGGTGTGTAAACACCAACAGGAGTCAGTGACACCTTGGCTATGTGTGATCAGGTCTGTAAGCACCAACAGGTGTCAGTAATGTCACCTTGGCTGTGTGTGATCAGGTCTCTAAGCACCAACAGGAGTCAGTGACACCTTGGCTGTGTGTGATCAGGTCTCTAAGCAGCAACAGGAGTCAGTGACACCTTGGCTGTGTGTGATCAGGTCTGTAAGCACCAACAGGAGTCAGTGATGCCTTGGCTGTGTGAGATCAGGTCTGTAAGCACCAACAGGTGTCAGTGATGTCACGTTGGTTGTGTGAGATCAGGTCTCTAAGCACCAACAGGAGTCAGTGATGTCACGTTGGCTGTGTGTGATCAGGTCTGTAAGCACCAACAGGAGTCAGTGATGCCTTGGCTGTGTGTGATCAGGTGTGTAAACACCAACAGGAGTCAGTGACACCTTGGCTGTGTGAGATCAGGTCTGTAAGCACCAACAGGAGTCAGTGATGCCTTGGCTGTGTGTGATCAGGTGTGTAAACACCAACAGGTGTCAGTGATGCCTTGGCTGTGTGTGATCAGGTGTGTAAACACCAACAGGAGTCAGTGATGTCACGTTGGCTGTGTGTGATCAGGTCTCTAAGCACCAACAGGAGTCAGTGATGTCACCTTGGCTGTGTGTGATCAGGTCTCTAAACACCAACAGGAGTCAGTGATGTCACGTTGGCTGTGTGTGATCAGGTCTGTAAGCACCAACAGGAGTCAGAGATGCCACCTTTACATCTGACCACTTTTGTTTATCTCTTGAACTCTGCTCAACTAAATCAATTCTGGGATTGTGAATCCAGCCCTCATTATTCAAGTCATCTTCTTCATGCTCATTTTTGGGTTTCTGAGCTCTAATGGCTACAAATATGTACCCATTTGGGCCAATAGTACCAAAATATCTGTAGTCCCACCCATTCCCCAGCGAACTCAAATACCACTGCATCATTTCGTTCTCATTCCTCCCACTAAGCAAATATATTCCCCTAATATCATACAAGAAATAGACATATTTTTAAAAATTAGAGTCTTGCCCTTTATTTGGGCATCCCCTCTAAGTATATTAACATGATTATTTATGTACTAAATTTTTTACTCAATTCTTCTGCAGTGTTTTTTATATTTATTTCTGTCATAGCCAGAAGCCTGAGAGTTTGTTGTCTTTCTTCATCACCCACTACTTATTTCATCATTTTCTATTTATTTCTCAGTTTTTATTTTGCCTTGAATTCAAATGCAAAAAACTTACTTGGAAGAAGATGCTAGGAAGTTTATGGAGAACAGGAAAAACTGTAATATATAAAGAGAAAGAGGCCAATACAGAATGTGTAACCAAACTTTTTATGCTGAATGTGTAACCAAACTTTTTATGCTGATTTCTTTTTGTAACACTTCTTTTTGAACACAGTGTTCTTTTCTGGAACACTTCCTAAGTACTAAGCTCTTAAGTCTACCATTTTTCCCTAACAGTATCAATGACAACTGAAATTTAAAAGCTACAAATATTAGTATCATAGACTGAAGATTGTGTCCTATTAATATGTGACACTGAGCAAGCTGTTTAACTTCTATAAGTGCCAAACTCTTTCTAACAGCATCGTCATTACAAAGAGCTTTGAGGATTAAATGAGTTGCTTACTTTAGGCACTAAGCAAAGTGCCTGGTATATAGGAAGTAATTAGTAGTTACTAGGTTCCATCATTATTGTATTATTAATTTTCACAAGCTAATGTCTTATATGTTCATGTCTTTGTTAATGGCACTCTAGACTACACGTTTACATCATACATTTTCAAATCACCCCAGAATCTTTCTCACTGTCCAAGGCAGGCAACACATTCCTCCAATTTCAACTATATGTATCTCTTCAATTTTTAAATTTTCCCTTTATTCTTCTATGACCTTAATGCCAGACATCACTGCTTTTTGCTTAGATTCAAATGTGTGGGCATTTGCCCCAACAGTTACGTTTCTGGTTAAGACATTTACGTCCCACATACGTTATGTTCTTGAGTTTGATACCTAGCTCTGGTTCCAGCTTCTACTGGGAGGCATCATGATAGTCAAGGTGGTTGCAATTCTGCCACCCGTGTTGGAGATGTGGATTAAATTCTCAGTTTCCAGCTTTGGTGTGACCATATTCCAGTCACCGAGTGTCCCAGTCAACGACTTTCCCAGTCATTGGAAAGTAAACCGCAAGATGGGAACTCTCTTTGTTCTGTCAGTCTTTCTGCATGATTGTCTCTCTAACAGTTTATCTGTCCTCCCTTCCTAAATTAATTAATCAATTAATTATTTTTTAAAAAAATTCCTTATGGAATTCCAACTGTGTACAATGCTGGGCATAATGTCTGACATAAAATAATCATTTAATATGTTTAACTAATTTTAAACCATATCTATTCACAACAAATGGTGGAATAATTCTCCTATCCTAGGAGTCATCCTTGATTTCATTTTTTCAGTCCAAAGTCTACATTTAATCCATGAGTAACCCTGTTACATTATCTCCAAAATACATGCAGAGGCAAACATTGCTCAGCACCTCCCTTGCTACAGGTCTGGCTACCTATAGCAAGATTATAACTTGAAGCCATATAGAGTTATAGCCACGTAAAGTTATAAGCCTTGTTAAAAAATCTTCATCTTGAGACTATACTCATACCTGTCCACACGGATTCTCTCCCTCTGTACTTCTGTATAGCTACTACATGGTAAGTAAGGCTATCAAAGCACAAACTAGATGTTGTCTTGCCTCTGCTTAATGCATGCTTGTAGTTTTTAGGTAAATTCTTCAGGAAAATCTTCAAAGACTCTTTAGTACTTATGCCTTTTCCCACATGATCGCTTTCACTTGTCTCATCGCTCCCTTTGCTTTGGTTTCCGTGGTCTTTGCACTCTGTGAATGCTGTTTTCCTGCTCAACTCATTCTTTCTCCTCATCCCAGGTCTTAGCTGCAATCTTCTCTCATACAGAGGCCCAATTCCTTACATCTATCTTATTACCTGATTTATGTCTTTGTGTTTTATTTTCTATTTCCTTGATCCCACTCTTATGATCTAAGCTACTGATCTAAGCTTATGATCTGTGGCTACTTTCTACAAGAGTCCAGAGCAGAGCTTATTAGCAGTTCAATAAGTATTTATCAATAAACTTTCATCACACACTAACTTCAAACTATTTTTCTATTTGGGGTACTAAAAGTTAAAACACATTGTCAATAACATTAAAAACACATTGATGCATAAAGATAAAGATGCAAGATAACTGGTAAATTGGAAATAGATCATTTGTTAAGATAATAAGATCATGTGTGCTTCTTTAAAATCCCTAATTGTCATTAAAACATGGAAGGAAAAAGATATTCAAACACATTAACATCAGCAACTCATGAAAATTGCTGAATACTCTGACAAAATGACCTGCAGTAACTCCAAGATTTTTACTACCAGGGAGAGCTGAAAATGCTTAAACTTCTTCTCTTCCTCAAGCCACTCAGTGGACAGCATAACTTTTAACATTGCAAGTTATGTAAACTTTTCGCTTTTTATTGTATTCCTTTGTTCTGGAAGGCTTAAAGTTACAATGATGTTACAACAGCTTTAAGAATTCTAACTCTGGGGCCCAGTGCGATAGGGTAGCAGCCAAAGTCCTCGCCTTGAATGAGCCAGGATCCCATATGGGTGCAGGTTCTAACCCCAGCGGCCCCGCTTCCCATCCAGCTCCCTGCTTGTGGCCTGGGAAAGCAGTCGAGGATGACCCAAATCTTTAGGACCCTGCACCTGCCTGCGAGTCCTGGAAGAGGTTTCTGGCTTCAGACTGGCCCAGCTCCAGCCGTTGTGACTGCTTAGGGGGTGAATCATTGGATGGATGATCTTCCTCTCTGTCTTTCCTCCTCTCTGTATATCTGCCTTTCCAATAAAAATAAATAACTCTTTAAAAAAAAAAAGAACTCTAACTCTGGTGGACCTTGCTGACCTGAAGTGTGCTGTAAGTGTGTGTGTGTGTGTGTATGTGTGTGTGTGTGTGTTGGGCCAATTAGCAGATAATGGGAAAGATGCCTGTGGCTTAGGAACCTCTGGGTACTGATCAAACTGCAGATGGCACAGCCACTTGTCACAGTCCCCTAATTCCACTTCACTTGGGAATTCCAAGCAAGTTTCTGAGGCTCTCAGTTTCTCTTGAGATTCCCCAAACAGAAAACAACTCTTAGAGTTAACTTGCGCTGAGAAAAACAATTGGTCTGAGAATGTACCCATGATTCCAATGAACGAAGAATGCCACTTCTTTCTATTAATTATGCCACAGATTTTTTCAGAATGATACTTTGATATGAAAAGGAGGAAAAGTCATATTTTTGTTTGCTTGTTTTTACAAAGGAATAGGTTGAAGAGTTAGTCCATCATGTTTCAGAGATGTTGTGATTCTGGGGGGTGTATCGTAACACAGTTCTCAAGTACTACTTAAGTCAGTGACAACGAAGTGGGATATATTGAACAACTTTAAAGATCAGAAGCTCAAGTTTATATGTCATAGAAAAAAAATGCAGATAATTCTGACAGTAGTGATAAAAAAAAAAAACATTGTATTCTCACTCCCCTGAACCAGAAATGGACAAATCATGTCACTTAATAATACTAGCGCCGATGTCTTCTTTGTTTTTGTTTCCTGCAAGATGCTGGTAATCAGAAGTTTTCTACTCTTAAAGACTTTCACATTGACATTAAAATTTATAATACAGTTGGTTGTTGTGGCCAAAATTAGTGACTCATGACACCACATATGTTATGTCCTCTTGTTAGGGACATCCAGCCAGAATGTTCTCCAGCTTCTTCACAGTTTGATGTATTCATGAGACTAAATTTTGTCCAATAGAATTAAAGCAAAATTCATGTGTAGCCTCTTGGGATTGGTTGGAGAGCTTCATTCCCTCCTCCCTTCTGATTCAATGATCCTGGAAACTTGTGACAAAATGAATAGCATATCTAAACAACAAATTTAACTAAGTGATTATAATAACAAGAGAAGTTAGAGCCATAGAAAGGAGAGCACCTAGGACAGTGAACCAAGTGGTGGAAAAGAGACTTCTCAACCAGGATTTAGCCTAAGGGAGAAAGAAATGTCAGAGGTTAGCCTCTGGGATATGGAGACTTATCACTTGTTTAATTAGCACTACTTCAACAAATTCAGTTGATTATATTTGTTGCTTAGATAATCCTACTGGTTTTGTCACAAACATTTCATTAAAACCACTAAGAATTTTTAAAGTATTTTTTAACTCATTATATATTTTATCACTCTATTTGTAACATGTTAGCAATGGTTTCCAGTTGGGAAAACTTTGTTTCCACTGGTATGTGTATTCCATAATAGGCCAGAAAGCTGAGTGCTTCATAATGCAACTTTTTCTTAGTTAAAAGGATTTGTTCATTGGTAACTTTTTTGGGCCAGTTGCTCAACAATGGAAGTTGAATATTTACGTAATTTAGAACTGTGGGCATACGGTGTAAAGTAAATGAAAACATTTACACTCACTAGAACAAGGTTTATAATTATTATATCCAAATGACGTGCTGAAAAATTTCTCAAAAATATTATTCTGAAAGCAGATCACAGGTCACCATTTATAATTAGAGGTTAAAAAAAGACAGAAAAGACACATGGTTAGTCACCCAAATATTGAAAATGCATGTCAATAATTTTCCATGACCATGTGAATTGATGTATTCAAATATCCAGTTACTAAAAAAAGAAAACAACTCAGAAAAAATTCTATCTGTAAACAGAATATGCTAAGATAGAATTCTCAACATAAGAAATTTCCATTCTTCATCCTTTATAATTTTATATTTAAGCTGGACATATTTCTGTTACTCCTTTTTTCCCTGTTCTTGTTTTTAAATCAAGAATCTCTTCTTAAGGAGTTATTCACTCATACTTCTAAAACCATGCTGTGCAGATAAGCAAACAAATTGTTTTCTGGTTTACAAATGGAAAGTTAAGGAAATAATTCCAAGGTATTGACTCATGCGTGAAGTTGTATCACTCTATCCAAGTTCAATTTGTGTATGTGAATATTCATGAACCTCCAGGGGTTTAGGTAACATGAATGAGAATTCTTGGTAAGAAAGGCAAAGACTAATTTTAGAAAATAAAACAACAAAAAGAACTAAACTCAAATGCAACACAGTTTTGTTGAACAGAGTTTAGAAGTCAGTTCAATTTTTTTCTTGTATCTTTTTTATTTTGAATTTTGTGGTATAGTTTCATATAGAGTGGGATTCCAGGCCCAAACTCCCACCCCCTGCTCGACTGGATTTCCCCATGTTGCTACAATAGTATAGTTCTTCATAAGGAATCGTAATTCCTTCAATCTGTTATTTAAGTGTGCCCCGACATTACTGGTACAGATGATGTCAAACAGTCCAGCATCCCATTGTCTACACATTTCCAACAGTTACATTGGGAATTCATCTGTTGTTTGGAAGCAGGGATGCATGTTGCATTCTACCCCCATGTCTGGATATTGTAGACCCCAGTATTCCATTGCTATATATTTCAATAAATGAGAAGCCATGAAACAAGGTCAACAATTGGTATGAATTAGAACTACAGCCACAACAACAACAAATAACAACACCATGCAAAAAAACACGCCATCGAGTAATTAACACATGGTTGACAAAAAGAAAACACAAAAGTCTCTTGGGAAAAATGATGCCATTGTGTAATCTAAGAGCCAACAATGAATTCGACAAGAGAAAAGAAAGCATTTGGAATAAATGAAACTGAAATCAAAAACATCAAAACACATGGGTGTCCCATCCGAGTACTAACCAGGCCCGACTCTGCTTAGCTTCTGAGATCAGGCACGTTCAGGGTAGTATGGCTGTAGACACTCTGCCGGCTCTACTTTGAGACCAGAGATGGTCTCCACAAGAAGCCGTTGAACTTCTCTTGACAATGAGATGCTGGACTCTGTGCTTGGTATATGCATGCAATGAAAAAACCCCAACTGAACTTGAACTGTGGCAATGCAGCAAGGTGGAGGAATCCACCATGGGGGGAGGGTTGAGATGGAGTAGGGGGAATCCCAGTACCTAAAACTGTGTCACGTAATGCAATGTAATAAAAAAAAAACATGGTGCAGCACTGTTCCCCCAAAAAAACCAAAAAAAAAAAAAACCCAAACCAGTATGGATCGGGTTATTGAAGTTACACTTTCCATGATTGTTTCCTTATATTAGAGAGAACATACGGTATTTGTTCTATCATGTTTGACTCATTTCACTGGGCATAATGGTTTCTAGTTGTTATAATTTCATTCTTCTTAAGTGCTGAATAATATTCCATGGAGTAAATATACCACAATTTCTTTAAGTACTCTTCTTTGGATGCACATTTGGGTTGTTTCCCTGTCTTTGATATTGTAGATTGTGCTGCTGCAAATATAGGATTACAGTTCCCCCTCTCATATGCAGTTTCTATTTCTTTTGTTGTTGTTGTTATTGTTGTTTTATTATATTCATATTTAGCAATTTATGGTATTCAAGCAAGATTTTACAGACCGTCATGCATTTTAGGATAATCAAAACAGACTGATAATTCTAACAAGCCATACATTAGCAATTGAAGAGTAGAACAGTTTTAGGAGGGTTGTGCAGAGAAATCTCCAATAACTTAGTTAGGAGTAAATGATCTTTGCATCCTACCTAGTGAGGTCTACGGAAAGTCAAGCTGACTTTTTCTTGTCTGTTCTAAACTTTCTATATTAGTCTCTCTGTGACTGTCTGAGTTAATTTTGGGGCTCCGGAGTGACCATGATGGTCAGTGCAAGACACAAAGGAAGGCCAAAGTTGGAACTAAGTAAGGCCCAGAAGTTCCTCTCCTGAGTCCAGAAGGAAATTTAACAATTCTTCTATCTCTGAGGACCACCCGTGCCTACTGGCTATTGTTCCAATGTCATTAGACCCTGTGAGGAGGGTTCTGGGCCACTTTAATCCCATATGGGAGATCCGATAGGGATTGTTGACTTTAGAGTTCGTGGCCTAGGAGGGCATTAAAATTCCCAGTGATTTCTTTGGCAATCGGATATGGTCCTTAATGCTCATACTGACAGTCCTTGATAAGGTATCCACTGCTTCTGTGGCAAAAGCATTTGGGAGGTTTCCGGGGTGGGGGGTGTCTCTGAGACTAGGATACAGATGACTTTTATCCTCTTGTTCCTGCTCTGTGCATCTGACCTCCTGTTAAGAGGCTGTCTGAATCACTCTTAAACCCCCTGTGCATCTATAGTTTTTGCTAATATCTAATGCAATATCGAACATGTTATGATCTTGATAGATTATACTTAACACCTTCCTCACACATTCTAAGAAAGTGGAAGATTGCTCTGATCTCCCAACCCATTATGGAATAAAAAAGGATATTTAAAGCATATCAGCAGTATTTTGAATCTGAGGGAAAACCAAGATGATGGAATAGGGTAAGGACACATTTACAAAGATGGAGGAATATTAGCCAGTGTGAAGCAGAGAGGGCACATTCCAAGAAATAGAAGATAGAACAACATCAGAGGGGTACCTGGTAACTGACAGACACAGGAGATACAATGGTGTGGTGTTGTAGTAACTGATACCCCAGCAACATTCAGCAAACTGCAATCAGAACTCCACCAGCAAAAGGTGGGAAGGGACATTACCCAGGAGCTCAGGCGGTGAACGCAAAGATCTGGTCATCCTGCTGATCTGCTTGATATAATGAGGAGCAGAGACAGAGTGGCAGGTCCAAGACAGGGAGTGCAGGAACAAGGTGACTTTCACAACCCTGTGCGTCTCCTAGAGCCAAATCAGGCATCATTTCATTTAGGGAGGCAAAGGCCATTGGGCAGGACTTTGTGTATACTGAGTTGAACCTGAACTCATTTCTGACTCAGTGAACTGCAACAATGTGGCATTCTACAAGTTTCACCCAAGACAGTTCTGGTTAGACCTCAGAGACCTGATGGCCAGCAAGAACTGTAGTAGTGGCACATCAGGTGCCATTTATTACAATGTGGCAAAGAATTGAAGACTGCTGAAGATGACAATAAGTTGTGCATGCACTGAGTTTGGTGGGAACTCACTGATTTCTGTGGATTGCACTGGTGCCACAAGAAAACAATACTGACTATGGCATTGTATGGGTCAAAATATGTCCATGTGGTCCTCAGACCTAACAGCCAACAGGTTCTAGCAACCTCAGCACCACAAACAAACTAGTTATATGGGACACCTGGTGTCTCCAAAATCCTGGGACCTGCTCCAACCGGAAGTGGGAGAAAGGTTGTACAGACAATGGTGCAGCCTCAGCATGAGATCACAGGAGGTAGAGATGGTGAGCCAGAAGTAGGGGCTAGGGAGTTCTTTATGGAAACCTAACATAAGAACCCAGAGCTGGAACTCACTGGAGGGAGTGGCATATTTGGCTGCAAACAAAGAACCATGTACAACTGCAGTAAGTAAAATCAAATTGTAGACCTGTGGGTGACTCAGCTTTAAAAACCTGCCCCAAGAAGATTCTCCTAGCCACGAGTAAAATGACCAAGAGCAAAAGAAGAGACAGAGGCACATTGAATATTACTGAAGACTCCCCTGCAAAGGAGCAAAACATCAGAGTTCACTGCGGAAGACATTGAGCAAATGGTGGACACATATTCAAAACGCTTGTTACAAAACTTATGAACAATGAGAAGCACGTAAAGCAGGCACTGAAGAAATTTAAGGAATATGTCACACTGGAAATGAATCAAATGAGAACTGATATATCAGGAATAAAGAATACAGTGGAACAAATGAAAACAACAATGGAGAGTCTCCAAAATAAAATGAAGCAATCAGAAGAAAGAATCTCAGAATTGGAAGATATTTTCTGTCATCAGGGGGAAGCAAACACAAATCTGGAGGCAGATCTGGGTCAGGTCAAAAAAGTATTCAAGAATTGAAAGACACTATTAAGAGGCCAAATATGAGAGTCCCAGAAGGTGTAGAAAGAGAAGCTGAGTTTGCAAATGTATGTAGTGAAATAATAAAGGAAAATTTCCCTAATCTAGAGAAAGAATTGAGAAACAAGATCCGGGAGGGGCACAGAATTCCCAACAGTGTTGACAAAAAGTGATTTTCACTAAGACACATGATCATTAAGCTCTCTTCAATTGAACATAAGGAAAAGATCCTTAAATATGCAAGTGTAAAAATGAACTGACATACAAAAGAATGCCAATTAAACTCACAGGAGACCTCTCACAGGAAGCTCTACAGGCCAGAAGAGAATGGAGTGACATATTCCAGATTCTAAAAGAAAAAAATTGTTGGCGGAGGATAATGTACCCAGCAAAACTTTCCTTTGTCTTTGGAAATGAAATAAAACTCTTCCACATTAAATAAAAGTTAAAAGAATTTGCCTGTTCCAAACCTGTCCTACAAAGGATACTTAAAGATGTTCTCTTGATGGAGAAGAGGAATAGCACCCACCAAAACCAAAGGCAAATGTGAAGAACATCCCAGTAAAATGACAAGAGAAGACTAAACCAATGAACAACCCATTCCTAAAATGACAGAGCCAAATTATCACCTGTTTATATTAATTCTGAATCAATCAAGCATCATAGATTTTTAGACTGGATTAAACAACAAAACCCATGTATTTGTTGCCTACAGGAGACACATCTCACCACCAAATATCAGCTTCAGCTGAAACTAGATCTCACTGATTTTGATTTTTTTTTCTTTTGTTATTTTCACCTCTTCAAAACACTTTGTTCTAATTTAAATCATTCAGTGACTCATGGACCATCCAGTAGTATCATTTTCTTCAGGAAGGTTCTTGATTTTCTTTTTCACTTCTTCAGTGACACATTAGTCATTCATTAGCATGTTATTTAATTTCATGGTATTGTTAAATTTGTTTTTCCTTTCTGTAGTTGATTTTGTATTGTGGCTTTTTGTTTATGGGGATGTATAGTAATTGTGTAATGGGGACTATCATATCCAGATGTGTGGATACAGTGCAATATGCATCTACTTTCAGATCAAAGATGAACTCCCAATGAAATTGTTTACTATATCTTAATAGTAGGCTGCCAGACTTTCTTCCATTGTCCATGCCCACAATGGTGGACATATGACTGCATTGAAAAACTATGCTATATTAATGATATAGGCAAACTCAGTTAAAGGGGAGGGTTTTTGGGAGGGGATAAAGGAAATCCCAAGGCCTATGGAACTGTATCATAAAATAACAATAAAAAGAAGTAAAAAAAAAAACCAGCAAAAAAAAAAAAGTATTTCAGGATTTTCAGTTCTTTGATGTAAATCCTCTGGGGATCCCATCTCCTTCCAGGGCAGCATTGTGTTGCTACACCTCTGGGGTCAGAGGAGTCATAGAGAAACATATATTTTTTCAGGGGAATCCCTCAGAAAAGAATATTGACAACAACATAACCTTTGTCAATGATTACTAGTGTTCCAGGATACTGGTCGTATAGTTATTTGATCTACACAGGAGTTTGTAAGGCCTTATCGGTGAATGTAGAAAAATGTTTGTCAGCAGGAGTGTTCAAGTTTTCTTGTGACCAATTTTTAAAAATTGTTTTTATAATCAACAAATTCAGTTTTACCTATAACTTACCTCTGTGATAATCCAAGTACACATGTGATGTTAGCATAATACTGCTTTAATAGTGTACCTAATGCTTACAGAATTCAGATGGGCATTTGAAAGCCCTGCAGCAGTAAATTTTCAGTTGGCACTGAGTTCCAAGTTGCGTCTTTCAGTAAATCTATTTTTTCTCCCAATGGCTCAGCAGTGCTCATGCAAGTGGTGTTTTCATTGCTGTTTCTTTATCTCTTCTAGCCCTATTGAGCTCCCAAATCTCCACACCTATACATAATACAAGAATAGTACATTAAATGAAGTCTTTGCCGTGTTGTTATATGCAGTTCTTCCCTTCAAGACTCTCTTTGTGTTGTTTACCCAGTAAAATCTTGTGAAGACCAGCAATACTGTTTGTAAAACTTTGTCATTGAAAGTAAATGCTCTCAATTGTGATGGTTTTGAATATTTTAAAATGTAAAATGGTTAGTCTCATGTCAAAAAAATAATCATGCTTGCAACACCATCTAATAGAATTTCTGGCACTTAGTGGACACTCAAATATATTTTAACTTTTTGATGGTATCCCAAAATTTAGCAGTTAAAACTAAATTTACAATAACCATGCATAGAGACCAATGTTGTGGCTCAGTTGATTAAGCTACCACTTGCAAATGCTGGCATCCCATGTGGAGCACTGCTTTAAGTCCCAGCTGTTCTTCTACCTACTCAGCTTCCTACTAATGTGTCTAGAAAGGCAACAGACGCTGCCTCAAGGACTTTGGCCTATGCTTCTTAAGTGGAAGACTCTGATGGATTTCCTGTTTCCTGGCCTTGGCCTGGTCCAGACTTGGTGTTGCGTGTATGCATCCAGGAAGTGAGCCAGCCGATGAAAGATGGATATCTGTTTTTTCTCTCTCTCTCATAAATACGTGTGTGTGTGTGTGTGTGTGTGTGTGTAGATAAAATATGTATACATATAGATTATATATGTGGATAGACATATCATTCCACCTTCCAAGTTATCTTAAATTTTAAATTATGTAAGAAGAAAAAACTTCATGTATTTCACAAAAACATTTCTAAGAGCAAATTACTCTTTCCACCTACCCATCTTCCTTCCCTTACTTCCACCCTCCCTCCTCCTTTCATCCTTATTTTTCATTTAATTTTTACAAAGACATACTTTCAATTTAATTAATGATCAGAAGCTTAATCCTCCACTACATAAAGGAGTTAAGTAATAGCCATAACACCACTCACTTGGATTTCTGTAAAGGGCTGAACTGGGCCATCCTTGCTTAAAGTCTCTCAGGAAGCTGCAATCATGTATTAGCTAGAGCTATAGCCATCTGAAGAAGGAAAAACCCACTTCCAAGATGGATCCCTTTTGTAAACAGAGCTGCTGGAGTACGCTTATGGTATTTCGGCTGGAGCATGTGATCTAATAATTCAAGGAAAAGATAGTGATATGCTACAAATTCTACCATGTTCGGTTGGAGCCACGGAAGCAGATTTAACACAATTAGAAGAGTGTGTAAAAGTATAAATACCAAGAGATGCGACTCTCTGAAGTCCATATTGGAGAAAGACATTGATTTCATAAGAGCAAAAATATTGATCACCATGACTAAAGTCAGACTAACTGCATTTCATTCCAAATTCACCTTAAACATAATCCTTTTTCACTACTCAAGTCCAACATGCCTCTCTCTATTTTTCTTGTTCCTTTCTTTTCAACCAACATCTATGTCCAACTTTATATACACTGTGTTTTAAACTGGGCTCATATCTTCTATGAAATAAACTTTAAAAAATTATGGTTTATACTTACAGAAAAGCTTTGAAGAGTGTACAAAGAGTCCCCACATTTCCCATATGCAGTTTCCTCTGTTACTTTAGGCAATGTGCCTTAAAAGATATAAAGCATTCTGATGGGTAAAGATGGAATCATGAAAGAAAGTTCTAACTAGGAATGTGAAACTGCTTAAGTATCTTGTAAGTCCCAAAATTAAGCATTTAAAGTAGATATTTGCAATGATATAAACTGTACAACCAAGTGAATTTGATGAGACTTGTTCTCCTTACAAGAATTATGAAATCACGCCATTATTAGAGAAGTAACTTTTAGAAAGTAATAAACTAGCAATAACAACACCAAAATTACAGCACCATGCAATTTTGGAGTTGTTGCTGTTATTGTTGTTGTTCTAATTCATACCAGTTGTTGACTGTATTTCGTGGCTTCTAATTCAAGGGAATGTATAGTGATGGAGTAATAAAGACTATCATATCCATATGTGGGGGTAGAATGCAATATGCATCCCTGCTTCCAAATCAAAGATGGTCTCCCAATGTCACTGTTGGAAATGTGTAGACAAAGGGATGCTGGACTGTTTGACATTGTCTGTACTGGCAATGTTGGGGCACACCTGAATAACAGATTGATGGAATTACAATTTCTTATGAAGAACTATACTATTATAGCAACATGGAGGGAAAATCAGTCTGGCAGGAGGTAGGACTTTGAGGGGAGGAATTCCAGTCTCTATAAAATTATACCATAAAATTTAAAAATTAAAAATAAAAATTTAACAGCAGCAACAAAATGTAATAGAATGAGGTAAGAATGGGTAAACAGTTTGGCCATGTCATGATCTAAAAGAGCCAGTGTTGTCTGCCTTGTCTTCTAATATAACTACAATAAAGTTGAATTATATAATCTTTAGGATCTTTATAAATCTTCCTCATCAGATTAGGTAAGAAAACAATGCTTACACTTTTTAAGAAAATAGTGGACTTAATAGTAATGCTACTTTTGTGAGCAAATATTTCATTTCATAATTTTTTTTTAATATAAGGAGACTGCTTCGAGGTAGAAATGCAGTTCCATTTTGCTGATTTTCAGGTGAGCAAATTGTGACTCATGAGAACACTCCAAATCGGGGCCAGCATAAGTGATGTGAGAAATAAAGCATCATAGTCTATGAAAAAAAACTCAAAGACAGAAACCAATAGATGAAATAAAAGATACTAGCTTGAGGGACTGACTGGAAGATTTCCTATTGTGCAGATTTTCAGTGCACACAGCAAGAAAGGGCATTAAGCTTAAGTGGCACTAAGTGAGGAAGAGATGCTGATGTCCAAGTGTTGCTATACCTCTTCCTTCTTTTTCTTTCCCTCTATCTCTCTCTCTCTCTTCCTCCTCTCTCTCTCTTTGTCACACACATCTATGAATTCAATCACACTTAAATTTTAAACTTTTTAATGTACTTTGAAAATATTGGAAGGAAGAAGAATTAGAAAAATCTTTCAGTAGATACCAAAATTTTCCTACAAGGTATTCCCGACCTCCAGGGTGATAGCTCTCTAACCTGCTATCCTTAGTGATTGCAGACCACTGCTTCACCTAACCCTTAAGATCACATGTGTGAGTATGTCAATTTACCCCCAACCCCTAAATGTACCTCTAAACTTGCCACTTTCATTTTCAATGGATTTCCTTTATGGGTTTTTTAAAAATTTTATTATTATTACCACTATATGATACAGTTCCATAAGCACTGGGATTTCTGTTAACCTCCTGCCCAAGTTGCCTCCCCACAGTGAATTCTGCTATATTATTAATATAGTATAGTTCTTCATAAAGAGTTGTAAGTCCATCATTGCAGGAATGCACAATGGTAGAGTCCAGCATCCTATTGTCACAATATATTTAACAGTTTCATTGAGGGTCCATCTTTGATCTGCATTGTCTCCTCACATCCAACTATGATAGTCTCCATTACACAGCTACTATATATCCGTTAAAGGAAAAGGCACAAATAAAAATCAACAACAGGAAGAAAAAGTAGAAATTCACAATGCCATGAAGTTAAATAACATGTTACTAAATGACTAATATGTCGTTGAAGAAGTGAAAAAGAAAATCAAGAGCCTTCTTGAAGAAAATGATGCTACTGTATGCTCTATTAGTGAAGAATTTAATATAAGAAAATTTTGAAGAAATGAAAAATAAACTTCAAAATCCATTAGACAATATTTTCTGCTGATCTTTATTGGTGAGATGTGTATCCTGTAGGCAACAAATAGATGGGGTTTGTTTTTTGATGCAGTCTACAAATCTATGATGTTTGATTGATGGGTTTAAGCCATTTACATTTAGGGTTAATATGAATAGGTAGTAATTTGGGTCTGTAATTTCAGCAATGTGTTGTTCATTGATTTAGTTTTCTGTTGTTTTATGAGATGTTCTCTTGTTTGCTTTTGGTTTTGTTGGGCACTATTCCTTTACTCTGTCAAGAGAACATCTTTAAGTATCCTTTGTAGAGCAGGTTTGGAAGAAGCATGTTCTTTTAGCTTTTCTTTAGTGTGGAAAAAATTTATTTCATTTTCAAAGCCAAAGGAAAGTTTTGCTGGGTATGCTATTCTAGTCAGACAATATTTTCTTTGAATCTGGGAAATTCTCTTCTGACCTGTAGTTTCCTATGAGAGGTCAGCTGTGAATCTAATTGTCATCATCTATATGTTAATTTTTTTTTCATGTGCATAGTTGTGGGGAGCGGGGTGCTGAAGCTGCTCTGGGATTGAGAGGGGCTGTCGCAAGATGGTGGCTGGCCCAGGGCCAGGAGGCGGAGTTGGTCTCGCCAGCAGGTAAACAGGAAGTCACAGGGATAGGCTAATGTCCTTGCTGCAATTGCTGGCCTATCACATAGCGCTAAGTGGGCCCACGGGGAGAAGTGATTGGTGGAGAACAATACAAAAGTAGCCCGGTAAAAGCTAGGTGTGAACGATGGAGAAAGACAGACAGACGGACGGATGACAACGTCAACAAGAAAGACAGAACGACTACGATGGAGAAAGATGGGACGGGGAGAAGAAGGATGGGCGGGAAGAAGGGTGGCAGAGAGAGGGCTGGAAAAGCGGTAGAGAAGTAGTAAGACCTAAGTTTGTAGTAAGACCTAAGTTCGGGGACAAGAATAGAGAAATGCAGCAGAAAGTATGGGAAGAAATATGAGAAGAAGGGTGGCGGAGAGAGGGCTGGAGAAGCAGCAGAGGAAAGCTAAGGCCAATGAGGAAAGGGGCAGCGGAGAGAAGGATTTAAATGTGGCCACTTTTGGCAGTGAGGGATCCGGTTGCTCTTCCGACTTTTCCCAGACCCTCAAGAGTGTGCCTTGTCGTTTTAGTGTCACTGCTGGCCAGCAACACATATTTAAGGATCTTTTTCTTATGTTCACCTGAAGATAGCTGATTATCATGTGATGTGGGGAATATTTCTTTTGGAAAACCCTGTTAGGAGTCCTGTGCCCCTCCTGTATGTTATTTCTCATTTTTTTTTCTCCAGAGAAGGTGATTTTTCCTTTATTATTTTGCTGAATACACCTTTAAACCCATCTTTTCCTTCTGCACCTACTGGAAATCCCATCACTCTTATATTTGGCCTTTCAATAATGTCTTTTAGTTATTGAATACTTGATTTAGCCTGACCCAGCTCTGCTTCCAGCTTTTTGATTGTTTCTCCATTATGACAGAAGTTTCTTCCAATTCTGAGATTCTTCTTTCTTATTCACTCTATTACTGAGATTTTCCACTGAATGTTTAATTTGTTCTTTTGTGTCCTTCATTTCCACTAATTCAGCTTGATTTTGTTTCAGTGTTGATATTTCCTATGTGACATACTCCTTAAATTTCTTGAACTCCTGTATGTGATTCACATTGTTGATAAGAAGCTTTGTAATGAGTTTTCTGAATTCTGTATCCCCTACTTTCTTGATATATTCCTCAGCTAATCCTGAGGTTGGCAAAGGTTTTTGCTCCTTTGCAGTTCTTTGCAGGGGAGTCTTCAGTAGTATTCATCATACCCCGTCTCTTCCCTTGCTTTTGATTATTTTACTTCCGGTTAGCAGATTGTTCTCCTTAGAGCAGATGTCTAAGCTGTGTCACCCACACGTCTACAATTCAATCCGATTTTGCTTATTGCGTTTGGTACATAGTTTTTTGCTCTCAGTCAGTTGTGTCACTCCCTCCAGCAAATTTCAGATCTGGGTTCTCATTAGACTCCCACCACAGTCTCTGCAGCCCCAGCTCCTGGCTCACCACTGCCCACCTCCTGTGCTCCTGTGCTGAAGTTGCATTGTTGTTTGTACAACATTTCTTCCACTTCCGATTTGAACAGTTCCCAGGATTAGGGAGACACCAGATGTCCTTAAATAGCTAGGTTATTGGTGGTGCTGATCTTGTCGGAACTTGCTTGTTGTTAGGACTGAGAGCTACACAGGCCTATACTGAGTTTTGAGATTCTAAAGTCTGTGTTATTTTGGATGTGGGACCAGTGCAATGCACTGGGCTCAGTGAGTTCAATTCCTGCTCAGTGCATTGGAACCACACTGTTGTCCCTGCAGTCTCAAATCTTTTGCCACCCAGTACAAATTGGCACCCAATGTGCCACTCATGGATTCCTGTATTTGTTGGCCATTAGGTCTGTGGGGGATAACTGGACCTATTTTGGGTGGAACCTGCAGGATGCCACATCATTGCAATGCACTGAACCAGAAATGAGTCTGCTCCCAGCTTAGTGCATGCACAGTCCTGTCCCATTTATTTTGCCTCCCAATTTGGCTCTGGTAGGAGTCTGGGCTATGAAATCCACGCTGTTTCTGTACCATTTGTTTGAAATCTGCTGCTGTGTCTCTGCTCCTTGTCAAATCAAACAAACCAGCAGGATGGACAGTTCTTTGTCTGAGTTGACCTTCTGAGCACCCAATGAACTCCCTTCCTACCTTGTTGCTTGTGAAGCTCTGACTGTTCATGGAGTTCAGATTGCCACTCGCTGAGAGCTTTGGGCTATGTGGTCTCTGCACTACCACACTGTTGTCTCTGCTGCTTTCTTGTGTTTGTCAGTCTCTCGGTACCCCTCTGCCATTATTCTGACCTTTCCTATTTCCTGGATGTGCCCTCTCTGCTTCACCTGGGATAATGCTTTTGCATCTATTTAAACATACCCATACCCTATTCCACCATCTTGGTTTTCCTTTAGCAATAATTCTTAGGAAATGACCTTTATGGTTCTGTAGGATAAAAATTGCCTTCTTTAGTATGCAATATCCAAGTCAGGTGAATTGAAAATCATTTGGGTCAGGGCTTTTTCTTTTTTTTTCTCGGTAAATATTCCTTTATGACATAATTTTGGCAATACCACCAAGAAATTATAAAAAAACTATATTTTCTTTTACATTCTTTATGTATTTTATATACCTTTTCACAGAATGATAAATAGAGACCTTACAGATTTCTTCTTTTTCTTTAATTTTTATTTTTATTATACTGTCCTATAGGCTCAAAAACATATACTTAAAAATAATATTATTGATTTATTAGAATGGTTATAGCTTCAAAGTGGTACATATCAATATATTGCAAAACAATTTTTACATTAAGTTATTAATATGTATATGTAAAATTAAAAAATAATAACAATAAAAAGCAATTTGTGTAAAAAAAGATGACTGTGAAGGTACTTCTAAAATTGTGTAAAGTAAATTAGTATATATTTATTTTGATGCAAAAAAAAAATGCCTTTTTAGGCTGACACTGACAACTTTTAAAGTGCAGTTCCAAAAATTCTCCCACAGTACCATTGTCACTAACTGACACCATGATTACTCTACAGACACTAATCCCATGTTAGGGAGGCTCCACACCGGGGCCTGATCTTTAGATGACCACACTAAATTTTGACATTCTTCCTCAGAATAATTACCCCTAGTTAAAGCTGAGGAACAAATTTAGTGACCGATTTCCACTCAAGTTGTACAACTAACACAGTGGCAAGGCAAAGTTCAGATCTGTCTCAAAGCTTACTTTCTTTATCCTATTGAGCATAATTAATGTTATGAAGAACCAAATTTTTAATGCATAAGCTACTAGATTTGAATCTCAGTCCTATGTTTACAGACAGAGTAGCTTTTTGTAGGCAGATCCATTTATCTAGTTTCCTCAGTTGTAAAGCTTAAGATATCAGCAAACCACTATTCCATTAAATTTTCATCAGAGCAGTAGGCAACAGGTGTAAGCTATTTAGCTGCTAGTATTTCCACGTCTTACAATCCTTATTTGGTAAAGTCAAAGTTATTATTATCTAGCTGGAATGTCATACTTTAATTTGACACCTTATCCAACCATTCCAAATGGAACTGTCTTCTGTGTTCTCATGAGTCTCAAGATTAATTAGGTAGTGAAGTATCCATTCCATATTGGACAAGCGATTCTGAGAGGCATAAATTGTGCTGTCTTAGCCTGGGATCCCTCTAAAGGAGACTGTGAGCCATGAACTGGATTCAGATAGTCTCCTGAGAGACCCAAAGAATGTGGACAGAAAAAGGAGAAAACAATATGAAACAACAGCCATTAAGATGTTTGTTATTGGACCTAGCATGATGACTAAATGGCCAAATCTTCACCTTGTATGCATTGGAAACCCATATGAGTACCACTTTGTGTTCCAGCTGTCTCACTTCCAATCCAGCTCTCTGCTTGTAGCCTTGAGAGCATTAGAAAGTGGCCCAAATCCTGGGGACCCTGAACCCATGTGGGAGAGCCAGAAGCAGCTGCTGGCTCCTGCTTCAGATGGGCTTAGCTCTGACTATTGCAGCAGATTTTGAAGTAAATCAGTGGTTGGGGGATCTTTCTGTCTTTCCTTCTCCCTGTAATTTTTATCTGCCTTTCTAATAAAAACAAATACATTTTGGAAAAAAAGAAGTTTGCTATTAATTCTATCAGTATATTGTGTAATTGATAATTATCTCAACCAAGAAGATAGGATCTGGATTTTATAATGTAGTGGGTTCTGGGAACCTAAGGGAGGTACTCTAGCAAAGATGCAGATGCTACCTTTGAAAGTAGGTCTAATGTTTGGAAGCGGGATCTGAGAGGATGAGGAAGCACACACTGACAGATTGCTGGTGTCTTACACATTCTTCTTGCTATGTTTTATTCATTCATTCAATGCCTCTGGCAGTTTATCAGTCTCTTTTATCCTCAACTCCACTTATGCACAAAACAGCATACAATGTGTGGTCAACAATTGACTTTAAAAATAAGGGAGAAGAGAAGGAAAGGGAAATGAGGTGACAAAGGGTGAGGGATGCATAAAAAGAGGAAGCCTAAGAGGAAGGAAAGGATAAGAGAGAGAAGGCAAGAGGAGAAAGGGATATAAAAGCACGGGTCCTACACTATGATTTGGGAGAGAAAAAATCTCCTCTTTTTATCTGCAAATGCAACAAAATGTGAAATGTGTGTATAATAAAGAAATAGATTGCCTAAGATGGCATATGTCTAAGTAACAACTCTATAAAACCAAATTGCAGAATCAGAGTTTCTTATTTTCCTTTGCTAGGTATAAAGTCTAAAATTACTATAAGGATGGTAAGAAGTCTTGATGCAAAGCATCAATACTTAGAGACAAGACTCTGAAAAAGACAAGGAGATAATTTTTTTCCTCTTGCTGTACTAGGTAATGAATTTTGCAATGGAAATGCCATTATCAGTTATATAATCAAGTAGGTCAAAGCTATTGATTGCCCAGTGACAAGACTTCCTGGGTGAAATTGTGTTATTCCAAAAGGATAGTTTCAAAGCTGACATTGGCAAAAAAGAAAATCACCTGAATTTCGTACCTCTGTGAGGATTAGGCTCATTGATTCTGCACATAAAATGTCATTTCCTAGCAATTTTGAAATGCTATTTGGTCTGTGGACACTACAAAAGGAATAAAGCTCAATATTACTCCTCACTGTCTATGTACCTAGGTTTTGAAGTCACAATGGAAGCTTTCCATGTCTCATTTTCATCAGTTGTAATAGTAGGAATCTGCATTAAAGCAGAAGTTACAAATTCAGATGCTTACTGCATTGTAATGATGACTCAAGAACATATACCTCCTCTTAAGGACCCGCCATTACTTAAAACCACCAAATAGTTGCCAAGTCAAAGTTCAGGCTGTCAAGTTTCCTTTTATTTTCTGAGAACCAAGATCAGACAGTTTCATTTCTATAACATAGGACAGTGGGATTCCAAAAAGGCAGATCAGAAGAGGAGTAGAATTAAGCTATAAATGAAAGAGAAGAAAAAATAAACTATGGCAAGAAGTAGCCTTTAAATTGGACAAAACTGGATTTGAATCCCCCAATGGCACTAAACAGCTGCAGGGGTTGATAAAGGTTTGGATGCTATTTTACTAGGGAAGTAACACAAAATAGGAAAATAAAGAGAGGAGCAAGCATTTTTAAATCACTGTTTAAAAAAAAAAGCCACAGATGAAAGAAAACATAACAACATAGAAGGAATTATGTCCAAGCGTTTTTGGTCACATCTAGGCTCTTACACTAGTTTACTTGTAACACATTGACATAATTAAATATAGGTATTTTTCTAGATCAGGTCAAATTCCTACTCTTGGTTTCTTCTCTGAAGAGGTTTATGTACCATGGTTTAGGTCAGAAACATAATGAATAATTTTCTCAGTGAATGCATCATGCAAAACTTAGTAACACAGATAACCCATGTGAATGCCCCTAAACCCTAAAAGTTGGTAGTAATAACTACCCTTAATTTGGAGAAATCTGTATAACTCACCAAACATACGTAGATTACATGGAGCTCTGTACTTCTCTACTTTCTGGAACTTTGTTAACATCTTCTCATCCTCCCTGATTTTTAACTAACATTGGCAAGATTAATTTCCTCAGAGATCCAAATTGTAATTTTAAATTCTGGGAGACACAACTGAAAGTTGATTAACTGTTTTAAGCAAAGATAGAAAATACAGTCTGGGAAAGAGCAGAATAGGTTAAGGAAAGAGTAGGATTAGGTTAGAGTAGGAATAGGTTAATGATTAGAGTAGGATTATAAGATTACAGAGAAGGAGGAGCAGATGGGGCATGATTCCAGGATATAGGAGTGGAAAGAGCTATGACAGAGGGACAGCTCAAGACATATGGACCTGGAAAAGCAGCAGAGGCAGTGGAACTGGCCTACAGAGAACAGATACACCAGTGGCAATCACAGTACCACCTGGAACACAGGAGGTAAATCAAGCCATAGAATCGATGGACCCTCTAATTTCATTAATCTAATCACAAGAAGAATCAGAGTGGCAGAGCCTTTCAGACAGGTGTGAGAATGGGGTGAATTTCACAGAACAGACACCCATCAGTGCCATAAAGGCAGCCATTTTGAGTTCCACAGTAAAGCCCGTGGGAGGACAGCAGTGTGCTGCACATGTGCTAAACCAGGAGCTACTCACTGCTGGAAAATGATACTGACATGGCATCCCACGGGTTCTATCCAAAATAGGTCCAGGTTGCCCCCAGACTAAACTGCTAACAGGTTCTGGCACAAAGAGGAAATGAAAAAAATCTGTGTGTTACCTCTGACAACCCTGTGATCTAGTTTAAAGTCACAGCTGCTGTCTCCCTAATCCTGGGCACTGCTGGAACCAGCAGAGAAAGTCTGAACAGAAATCAGTGTAGCTACAAACCAAGGTCATAGGGAGCAGAGAGTGATGACCTTGGAGGCCTGGCTTTGCAAGCTATAACCAAGCATAGCACAAATTCCCAAGACTGAAACTAGAGGGAGTGGCATGAATGACACAAATGGAAAATCAGGCAATGATCAGATTCAGTAAGTTGACCTGTAGACCTGTGGGATGACAAAGTCTAAAAATCAGCCCCAGGGTGAAAAAAACCACTCATCTGAGTTATAAAGGCCAAGGGCAAAAGAGGCAAAGGCACAATGAATGAGATTATTGATGTCTCCCTGCAAAGGAGCAAACGAGTATTTGAATTTCAGAATTAACTGATGCAGACAACTAGAAACTGCCAGATAAAAACTTAAAGTTTTTGAAGAAAGTGAGTATCATATATATAAACTCAAGGCAATAGGACCACAATCCACAATAGTGAAGACATGGAAATAATCAAGATACCTATCAAAAGAAGAATGAATAAAGAAATTGTGGTACATCTACTCCATGGAATAGAGACCATCATGCTCATTGTAATAAGCCAGTCATTAAAGGATGAATATCATATTCTCTTTTTGGTATAAGGTAACCTTCATGCAAAATGCAAAACATACAGATATATAAGTGAACAAGTATGTGCACTTATTCTCATACATAAACTGTGTAATGAAGATTAGTGAACCAGGAAATGCAGATATGCCTCAGTACACATCTTTATTCCTGAATAAACTAAAAACTCCCAGTGAAGAAGTTAAATATACTTACACAGGAATGCAAGATAGCAGAATAGTGTGAGGAGCGAATTAAAATTATGGAGAAGGATTGTCTGAGGAAAAGTAGAGGAGATGCAATCCTGGCTGATGGCAGAGGGAAACCTGGAGACCTGCAGACATAGGGGAAGCAGTGTTGCAGTAAACAGATATCCCAGTGGCTATTAGAACTCCACTGGTGGCCAGCTGGGAAGAGGAAAGCACAAGGAATTCAGGAAGTGAACCCAGCCATATAACTGTCTGTGCTGCTGATTTCTTTAATCCAAGCATGAGCAGAAGCAGAGTGCAGAGACCAAGTGATCACATTTGCTAACTGGCTGCTATTCAAGGCCAAGATATCCACCAATGCCAGATTGGGTGCATTTTAAATTCTGTGGCAAAGTCTCTGGATAGGGACAAAAGTGAGATGCATATGCACAAAGCCAAGGGAGAACTCACTTCTGGTTCAATGTATTGCACTGGTACCATTTGAAAAACAGTATCAATTGGGCATTCCATGGGTTCAATCAAATTAGATCTGGTTAACCCCAGACTTAATTGCCAATAAATTTCTGCAGAGAGGAAAGGGGAAAAAATCCATACAACAGACGCCACTGACAACCCTGTGATCTAGATCAAAGTCATATTAGTGTCTCCCTAAACCTGGATAATGCTGGAACTGGGAGTTGGAGAAAAGCCAAACAGGCAACAGTGTGACATCACATGGGACCACAGGAGGTAGAGAGTTGCAAACTGTGATCAGAGGCTGAAGAAACCATGGTGCAAGTATAGTATGGGAGGCCAGGGCTGAAATTCACTGGAGGGACTGGAATTATTGCTGGCAAGTGGAGAACCAGGCACTGAATGGAATCAGCAAAATCCACTGTAGACTTGTAAAAGACACTGCTGAAACACCAATGTAAGTAGAAGATTTCACTATTCAGAGTTTCAATACCAAATGGTAAAAAGGCATAAGCACAATGAATGAGGTCACTAACACATCCCCCATAAAGGAGCAAATTTCTATGCCAACCTTAGAGTTAACTGAGGAAAACATCAAGGAATTGTCAATAAAGAATTTTTTAAATTGCTTTAAAATCTCCTTAAAAACAATGAGAAGCACATATAGGAGTTAAGTATTAGAAATGAAGTGCATGATACAGCAAATTAAAAATTCAGTGGGAAGTACCAATAATTAAGAATGAGTGAGGGAGAATCAAGATGGCAGAATAGGGTAAGGACAAGTTTAAACAGATGGAAAAACATTTAATCAGGATGAAGCAGAGAGGGCACATTCCAGGAAATAGGAGAGGACAGGACAACAGCAGAGACAGCAGAGGGGTACCTGGAGACTGACAGACACAGGAAAGCAGCGGACACAACAGTGTGGTGTTGCAGTGACTGATACTCCAACGGCATTCAGCTAACAGTGATCTGAACTCCAGAAGCAGCCAGAACTCCAAGGTGGGAAGGGACTTTCACTGGCACCTTGGGAGGTGAACCCAGACAAAGAACTGTCCATCCTGCTGGTCCATTTAATTTGACCAGGAGCAGAGAATCAGTGGCAGATCCCAGACAGGCAGTGTGAGAACAGGGTGGATTTCACAGCCCAGTCAGCCCCCTAAAGTAGAGACAAATGGGGCACCATTTTGCATAAGGAGGCAAAATCAAGGGAAAGGACTGAATATATGCTGAGCTGGGAGTGAACTCATTTCTGACTCAGTGAATTGCATCAACGTGGCATTCTACAGGTTCCACCCAAGACAGGTCTGCTTAGCCCTCAGACCTGATGGCTAGCAGATCAAGAACACTAATAGGGGCATGTCAGGTGCTATTTTGTACACTGTGGCAAACGTTTAGGGCTGAATGGACAGCAGTGAACTGTGCATGTGCTGAGCTCGTGAGAACTCACTGAGCTCAGTACATTGCACTGGTCGCACAGGAAAATAATACCAATTGTGGCATTGTAAAAGTCAAAATATGTCTGAGTGGGCCTCAGACCTAACAGCCAACAGGTTCTAGCAACCTCAGCACCACAAACAAACTAGTTATATAGGACACCTGGTTTCTCCCTAATCCTAGGACCTGTTCCAACCGGAAGTGGGAGAAAGGTTGTACAGACAATGGTGCAGCCTCAGCATGAGATCACAGGAGGTAGAGATGGTGAGCCAGAAGTAGGGGCTAGGGAGTTCTTTATGGAAACCTAACATAAGAACCCAGAGCTGGAACTCACTGGAGGGAGTGGCATAATTGGCTGCAAGCAAAGAGCCATGTACCAAGTGCAGTAAGTAAAATAGAACTGTAGACCTGTGGGTGACAGAACTTAGAAACCTGCCCCAAGGAGAAGACTCAGCTAAGCAGAAGTAAAATGACCAAGAGCAAAGAAAGAAAAAGGCACAATGAATATTACTGATGGCTCTCCTGCAGGAGCAAAACCCTGTGCCAAGTGCAGAGTTCACTGCAGAAGACATTGAGCAAATGGTGGACACAGAATTCAGAAAACTAATTTTACAGTTTCTGATCAACAATGAGAAGCATATACAAGTGTTCAAAGAATTTAAGGGATATTTTACACAAGTAATAGCAGCAATGAAGCAAATCAAGGCTGATATATCAGAAATTAAGAACACAGAAAAGCAAATGAAAAGTACAATGGAGAGTCTCCAAAATAAAATGAAGCAAGCAGAAGAAAGAATCTCAGAATTGGAAGATATTTTCTGCCAACAGGGGGAAGCAAACACAAATCTGGAGGCAGATCTGGATCAGGTCAAAAAAGTATTCAAGAATTGAAAAACACTATTAAGAGGCCAAATATGGGAGTCCCAGAAGGTGTAGAAAGAGAAGCTGAGTTTGCAAATGTATGTAGTGAAATAATAAAGGAAAATTTCCCTACTCTGGAGAAAGAATTGGGAAATACCATCCATGAAGGGCACAGAACTCCCAACAGTGTTGACAAAAAGTGATCTTCACAAGACACATGATCATCAAGCTCTCTTCAATTGAACATAAGGAAAAGATACTTAAATGTGCACGAGAAAAAATCAACTGACATACAAAGGAATGCCAATTAAACTCACAGGAGATCTCCCACAGGAAACTCTACAGGCAAGAACAGAATGGAGTAACATATTCCAGATTCTAAAAGAAAAAAATTTGTCAGGTTAGGATAACATATCCAGCAAAACTTTCTTTTGTCTTTGAAAATGAAATAAAACTCTTCCACATTAAATAAAAGTTAAAAGAATTTGCCTGTTCCAAACCTGTCCTACAAAGGATACTTAAAGATGTTCTCTTGATGGAGAAGAGAAATAGCACCCACCAAAACCAAAGGCAAATGGGAAGAACATCCCAGTAAAATGACAAGATAAGACTAAACCAATGAACAACCCATTCCTAAAATGACAAGACCAAAGTACCACCCATACATAATAACCCTGAAAGTAAATAGTTTAAACTCATCAATCACACATCAGATTTTTAGACTGGATTAAACAACAAACCCATTTATTTGTTGTCTGGAAGTGACACATTTCACCAACAAAAATCAGCAGGAACTATATCACTTGGGCTTTGATGTTTTCTGTTAGTTTCACCTCTTCAAAACACTTTTCTCTGAGTAAATTCTTCAGTGACTCATAGATCATACAGTAGCATCATTTTCTTTAAGAAGGTTCTTGATTTTCAATTCTTCAGCAACAAGTTAGTCATTTAGTGGAATGTTACTTAATGTCATTCTATTATAAATTTCTATTTTTCTTCCTGTTGTTGATTTTGTATTGTGGCTTTTCATTTAAGGGGATGTATAGTAGCTGTGTAATGGAGACTATCATATCTAGTAACATGTCATTTAACTTCATGGCATTGTAAATTTCTATTTTTCTTTCTATTGTTGATTTTGTATTATGACTTTTCATTTGAGGGATGTACAGTAGCTGTGAAATGGAGACTAGCATATCCAGATGTGAGGATACAGTGTAGTATGCATTTCTACTTCCAGACAAAGATGGACTTACAATGAAACTGTTTACTATATCTTGACATTAGGATGCTGGACTCTCTGCCATTGTCCATGCCCACAATGATAGACATATGACTGTATATGAAGAACTATATTAATAGAAGAAATGATATAGAGAAATTGGGGCTGAGATAAGGGAAATACCAGGAGCCTATGGAACTGTATCATAAAATAATAATAATAATAATAATAGTAATAATAATAATAATGTGTAAAATGTGAAAAAAATGAGTGAGGCAGAAGAATCTCTGAATTGTAATACACATTCTGCAATAAAGCTGAAACAGTCAAAATGCTGGAAGAGGAACTGAGTCAAGCTTTGAAAAGCATTCAAAAGTTAAGGGATACCATTGAAAGGCTGAACATAAGAATTATGGAAGTTCATGCAGACACAGAAAGAGTTGTTGGGTTAAAAGATATATACAAAATAATAATAATTGAGAACTCTGCTAATATGGAAAGAGATTTGGGACCAAAATACATGAGGCGAGCAGAACTCCCAATATATCCAGTGAAAAATGATCCTTTCTATGATTCATCATAATCAAGTTCCCTATAGTTAAAAATAAAGAAAGGATACTTAAATATGCATGTAAGAGAAGTCAAATAACATAACGGAACCACAATCAGACTCACGGCTGACCTCTCAGAAGAAACTCAGAAGGCTAATATAGAACGGAGTGATATATTCCAGATACTGAAAGGAAAAAATTGTCAGCTCAAAATAACACACCCATCTAAGCTTTCATTTGTTTTTGACAATCAGAGAAAACATTCTCCAAGCAAACAAAAGCTGAAAGACCTCATCTCTACTAGACCTGCACTACACATTGCTTAAAAATGTGCTAAGCCATCCCAAGAATATCCAGGAAGAAAAAAAGAAATAATCAAAATAAGGGGTAATAAACCAAACAGAGACTAAAATAAAACTATGTAAAATTAACAAATGAAAAAGCTGGTTCTGGACCTGACCTGGTAGCCTAGTGGCTATATTTGCACCTGTCATGTGCCAGGATCCCAAATGGGTACCCACACATTCGAGTCCTGGCTGCTGCATTTCCCATCTAATTCCATTCTTGTGGCCTGGGAAAGCAGTAGAAGATGGTCCAAAACCTTGGGACCCTGCACCCAAGTGGGAGACCCAAAAGAACCTCTACAATTCAGACCAAATCAGCTCCAGCCACTGTGGCCACTTGGGGAGTGAACCAGGGGATGGATGATCTTTTCTGTCTCTTCTCTGTAAATTTCATTTTCCAATTAAAATAATAGAATCTTTGAAAAGCGAGCTGGTTCTTGGAAAAAAAATTAACAAAAATTAAACTCCTCACCTGCCCAGCTTGAGGAAAAAAATTAGGAAGAAGAATATATGAATCAGAAATTTAAAAGGGAATATAACAATGGATAACTCAGACTTACTACAAGTGACTATAGTCCAACAAATCAGAAGACATAATAGCTACCAGAATTAAATTATGAGACAGTTAGTAAAGTAAATAGACCTATAACCAAGATGGGAATTGAGTCAGTAATTAAATTCCTGCTAACAAATATAAGACCTGGACTGGATGGCTTCTCTGCTAAATTCTGACAAACATGTCAAGAGATGCTTACCCCAATCATCCATAAGCTGTTCAAAGCAATAGCAAACAGTCTTTCTAAATTGTTTCTACTATGCCAACATCACCTTAGCACCAAAGCCAGATGGTGACACAACAGAGAAAGAGAACTACATACCGATATCCCTGATGAACATAGTTGCAAAAATTCTCAAGAAAATACTAGCTATCAGGATTCAATAATACATCAGACAGATCATTCACTCAGACCAGGTAAAATTTATCCCTGGCATGCAGCAAAAGATTAAGATATGTAAATCAGTACGTATAACACACCACATCAGTAAATGGAGTAATAAATACCACCTGATCATCTCAATAGATACAGAGAAGGCATTTGATGAAATCCAATAACACCTCATGCTAAAAACCCTAAACAAAATAGGCATAAAAGGAATATTTTACAACACAATCAGAGCAATATATGAGAAACCCAACACCAGCATCATATTAAACTGGAAAAGACTAGAAGCTTTTACACTAAGAACTGGAACTAAACAAGAATGTCCACTTTCACTACTGCTATTCAACATGGTACTGGAATTCCTTGATGGAGCTATTAGGAAAGAAATATAAATGTAAGGAATTCAAGTTGGAATTGAGGAATCTTAAATTATTCTTGCTTGCATATGACATGTCCTATTTAGCAGAACCAAAAGAGGCAATAAAGAGTTTACAGGAACTCATAAGAGAGTTTGCCAGAGTAACAGGGTACAAAAACAATGAATATAAATCAATGGTCTCAATATATGCAAAAAACTCTATCCATGAGAAAAAACTTTCAAGCACAGTAGTCTCCATTAAAATAGAAAATCTTAAATATTTTGTAATAAACCTAACCAAAAATGTGGGAGAATTCCATGATTAAACTACAAAATATTTTAAAAAGTAATAGAAGACACTAAAAAGTGGGGAAAATTACCATGTTCTTGACTTGTCAGAATCAACATCACCAAAATGTCCATATTCCCCAAAATAATGTAAAGACTTACTGTGATCCCAACAAAAATCCCAGCAACATTCTTTTCAGAGCTAGAAGATGATACAAATATTCATCTAGAAACACAAGAGGACACAAATAAGCAAGGCTATCTTAAAGAATAAAAATAAAGCTGGAGGAGTCACAATTCCTTGAATCACAATTTAAGACATACTACAGGGAGTGGTAATCAAAATAGCATGGTAATTGTACAGAAACAGAGATTAATGGACCAGAACAGAAACCCCAGAAGTGAGCTCACAAATACACAGCCAACTAATATTTGAAAGAGAACTGAAAATAATCCAGGATTCTCTTCCACAAGTTGGGAAAATTGGATAACAGCCTGTGGAAGTAAGGAGCAAGATCTCCACCTGTCACCTTCTACAAAAGTCAGCTCTAAATGGATCAAGGATCTAAATCTGCACCCAGAAATCATCAAACTATTAGATGAAGATGAAATCTAGGAAGCACTCTGTAAGAGAGAACCATAGGCAGAAACGTAATTTTTTTGTGTGTGTGGAAATTTTGGAAATTTCACCAAAAGCACAGGAAATCAAACCAAAATAAATGAATAGGAATACATCAAACTAAGAAGCTCTGCACATCAAAGGAAATCATCAACATGGTGAGGAAGCAACCAGGAGGATGGATAAAATCTTTGCATACTGCACAAGAGTTAGGGGACTGATATCTGCAAATTACAAAACAGCTTCAGAAACAACAGTAAAACAAACAGTGCTGTGAAAAATGGGTGCAGAAGAAATTAGCAGGCATTTTTCAAAAGAACAAATTCAAATGGCTAGTAGACACATAAAAAATGTTCCTAGATATCAGGGAAACACAAATAAAAACCACACTGAGATTACACCTAATTCCAGTGAGATTGATCTACATTTGGAAATCTACTAACAGCACCTACTGACATGGATATGGGGAGAAAAGCAACCTACTTTACTGTTGGTGGAAATATGGGCTACTAAACCACTATGGAAATTAATTTGGAGAATACTCAAACAACTGAAAATTGATCCTCTCCATGACCCAGCTCTCCCACTTCTGGGGAAATATCCGAAGTAAATGGAATCTCAGTATGAATAAGTACTCTGCAATCCTACTTATAGTATCACACTCTACTATAGTGAAGACATGGAAACAATGCAGATACCCCTCAACAGTGGAGTACATAAATAAACAGTGGTGTATCTACTCCATGGAATACTGCTCAGCCATTAAAAAAATGAAATTCTACCACTTGCGACAAAATGGTCTCAACTGGAGACCATACACCCAGTGAAATCAGCCAGTTCTAAAATGACAAATATCTCTCTGATATAAGGCAAACTTCATACAAATTATGAGATAAGTGATTTTACAGGTAAACATGTATATACATGTGTTCACCTACAGAAATTATGTAAGAAGAGCTAGTTTGTTGGGAAGTTAAGATATGTTGCAGTATGCATCTCTACTCCCAAATAAAGGCAGGATTCCCATTGAAATTGTTAAATGTGTTTTGGCAATTAGATACTGGTCTTTCTACCATAGTCTATATTTACAATGCCATGATACACTTTAACTCTAGAATGGAGAACTTATTAATGAAGGACTATGACATTGTAATAATATTGAGGAAAACAGTGGGGAGTTTGGGGAAAAAAGGAATGTGGAAATTCTTGTTCCCATGTAACTGTATTATATAAAAAAATTACCTATTTGGACAACATGATCCTAGCTTTTGTACCTTTGTCTCTACCTACAATTCCATGATGTGGTTAAATAACTGAAGGCTAACATGTAACGGTTACTAAAAGATTATATTATTGTGATAACATGGAAAAATGGTGGGAGGGAAATAGGGGGAGCAAAAAGGGAGGGCAAGTGGGGAATCCCTATACCTGCAGAGATGTTTCACGGAAAAAAATTAAAATATTTTTTAAAAAATGAATTTGGACAAATGACATATAGAATGCTCCCCCAGAGAAGAGAGATCTCAGAGAAGTGGAATCACGAGCAAGAATTTTCAAAATTTCATTTTGGGTGGAAAATAAAAAATAGCGCAATTATATTTTCTGGCAATATAGGAGGCATTTCCACAGGACAGGAGAGTAGGAGATGATTTTACAGAGGGTAGAAAATGTCAGAAGTAAACTATAAACAGATGAGGGAGGAAAAAATAAAGAATGGCAAGAAGAAGGTTTGAAATCAGACAGACCTGGATTTGAATCCCTGAACAGAGGTAGAAAAATTGTTTGGAATAATTTTTATTAGAAAAATAATTAAAATTATGGAAATAAAGTATTACCAAACTTTTTTTGTTTATTTAGGAAAAGAAATATATCAGATAAATTTTCCGGAATTGCTAAAAACTAACCAATACTAAAACATTCAGTTTTCATAAAAATAATATTAAATTGCAGTTAATCATTCTGCAAGGATTTTATATTACTTTCCTACTCTTTGTAGCACATCATTGTCCACTGCTTCACATGACAATGATTTTACAATATCACCTTTGTTGTAACACTGAACAGATAACTCAGTCCAAGTTTGATTATGGTTTGTATTCTTTTAAACATGGTATATCTACAAAATGCCTTTTAGAAACATAATTAATTAGTAATAATAATTAATATCATAAGGATTATTTGAGACTGCTACTAAATTTGGGAAAACCTTTAATAAAATCCCTCCATCTGTGAAGTGTAAGATTTAAACATCTTCCATAGCCTGACTTTTGACTCCACATACCATGAACACCGTCTTTCTTCCCTTCTCTGAATATGCACATATCAGATGAACTCTGTGCTGTCACTTATGGTTGTAAACCCTTTGCTGTTATTTGAAGTGAATTTCTATAGAGAGCTGACCAGTGATAACCAAATATGATTATGCACTAAATCCAAACTAACTAAATGTATTTTTACCACATTTTGCGCTACATACATTTCCAACTCTATGAATATTGCATGAGCAGTACATTTTTGCTACTGTGTCTTCAGGCTTACATTTCTTAATTCCATTTCTTAATTACAATGGTTTATAAGACAGATGAATAAGAAGGAGGTATGGGGCCCCAGTATCGGGGTCCTCCCGTCCCGCAGAAGAAATCACCCGACACTTGAGAGAGAGTCTCCGAGGCGCTTTATTCCAATCTTCCGTTAAAAACCGTTATGACCGTTATGTCCGTTATGCTGACGCCCCTCCCCCGCTAAGCCCCCCCGCTTATCTGTCAAACCTGTCCAATCAGCTTAAAGATAACAAAGGCAGACCAATCAGGGCAAAGGGCCAATCACTGGGCAGGAAATTGTCAGTGCCCCCAACAGCCCAGTGTGGTAGTCTAGCAGCTAAAGTCCTCACTTTGCACGTGCCATGATCCCATATGGGTACCAGTTCTAATCCTGGCAGACCTGCTTCCCATCCAGCTCCCTGCTTGTGGCCTAGGAAAGCAGTTGAGAATGGCCCAAAGCCTTGGGACCCTGCACCCAAGTAGGAGAACCAGAAGAGGCTCCTGGATCCTGGCTTCAGATTGGCTCAGCTCCAGCCATTGTGGCAGTTTAGGGAGTGAACAAGCAGGTGGAAGATCTTCCTCTCTATCTTTCCTCCCCTCTGCATATCTAACATTTCAATAAAAATAAAATAAATTTAAAAAAAACAAGGAAAAGAAGGTTGCATATAAATCAAATGGTTCCCAATGTAGAGTGTATGATCAGTAAACATCAAATAAATTGCATAATTATCAGATTTTTCAAGTCAATGAGATCTGTTTGTGCATTTGATTGTAACTGGTACCATCTGAACTTACTTTTGTTCTCATAGTTGACTTTCATATGAATACTGAGGTAGTGAGATCAGGTTAGAAAAACACTGAAGATATCGGTGATCAACCACTGTCCAACACCAGCTCCGTGGAACCGCTCCACTGGCACACCCCCTTTCCTGAGAGAGACTTAAAAAAAAAGAATTTAATGGAATGAGAAACAGCTGTCACAGTTAACATTTTTCTCAGGCAACCACTGGTGCTTGTCTTTCCCCCTCACTCAGAGAGAATGCTGAGACCCTCAGTCACTGCTTCTGCCCTCATTCCTGTTGCATCTGAACACCCCAGAGCATCCCACAATGGACCAACTGTCCATCTTCTGATACTCTTCATGTTCAGTCCCTGACATGACAGGATTCCTGGGAAGACCAGCATTCCAGCTATGTGTGGCTGATGAAGATGCTGAAAGAACAGAGAATGGAAGATGTACTGATTACACTCCTTACAGCTGGATGGGTTATTAGGTGTTTTTGCATTAGTGGCAGGTTATTGGGCTTAACAAAAAACAACCTTTTGTTGCATCTTTTTTTCCTTCTTAAAAAATACAAGAGGCATAATCTCATAGTCAATGTAGTCTTATGGTGCTATTTTTTCTGAAAGAAAAGATTCAAAGTGAGTCATAAAGTCCTGGTAAAGTTACTGAATGAATGCTAAGAATAGTTGGTGCGTCAGAAGAACAAGAAGACAAATCTCCAGAAAGAAACATTGAAAGAAGCTGCAAGTGTAGAGACCATCCTAAGGACAGAAATGACTTGCCTTTCCTATTGACAGACATCCAAATCAGAACAGAACAAATTCTTACAGAGATAATGCTCCTCTTGCCAGGGAGGAAGCAGCAAACTCTCCTCATGGGGTCATAGTCTCTTCTTGGGAGTTCTTTGCATAAACAACACCATCCCTTAGTCTACTCCTAAGTGTGGCACCCAATGGTGGCACAACTCTGCAAATCATTCGGTCGGACAAAGACATGAACTATGCTTATGACTGTCAGTGAATATCACAGGCCAAATGGCTTGCAAGAAACATAGGTATGCGGGCACATATATGCATACTTTGAATGCAGTTTTATAACTATTACAGAAGAAACTCTGATATGGTTTGCAAGATAGCACTTATAAAAACATGTAGACACAGAAACTTGTGTGCTGTGGAATGAATTAAGGAGTTTCTGTTAACCAAGGAAATTATAAATAAGCACTGGAAACAAATTAACTTTCATAAACCATAGTATTAAAAAAACATTTTATAGAGAATTAGCATTGGACTTTAAAAAATTATATATATATATATAATATATATATATAATTTTATATATATATAAATTATATATATATGGCAGATTTATAGAAAGAAAGAAATACAGAGAGTAACATCTTACATTCATAGGTTCCCTCCACAAGTGGCTGCAACAGCCGCCGATAAGCCAATCCGAAGCCAGGATCTAGGAGCCTCTTCCAAGTCTTCTAAGTGGGGTCAGGGTCTCAAGGCTCCTGGCCATTCTTTACTGCTTTACCAGGCCACAAGCTTGGAGCTGGATGGGAAGTGGAATAGCTGGGAAATGAACCGGCACCTACAAGGAATCTTGCGTTGTATAAGACAAGGATTTAATCATTGAACCATCATGCTAGGCCTGGGTATTGAGTTTTTAAAGGAATGGACATTTTGTTCTTCATTTCAGTTCTTAGGATGGTGTGTGTCATACAGCACTTCAAGAATAATTTTTGCTTAGTGCAGAATCAATGGATGATGAATAACGCTATTGTTACAAAAATAATAAAATCAATCCCAAGGAGTGAGTGTGTGTATGTCTGTGTGTGTCTGTGTGTGTGTGTGTGTATGTGGGTATATGAGAAGCACTTGTCATCTTTTCTATGTTTTTCCTCCTCACATGACCATGTGCATAAACACAGATGGCCAACTCAGAGCACATGCACGTAAGTCTCATGTTTCATCCTTCCTTTACTTGTTTTTCCCTTTATGAATATGATAGAAATATATAATTAAAGTCACTTAGGTTCTAGCAAGCCTGATCTTTTAAAACTGCTATGGTTCCATCGCAAGTGCTTTTTTCTATTTGCAATCTCTTCATTCCTCTACAAACACTGTTACTAGATTAAAAGCCATACATCTCACGCATTAAGCTGCTCACTTTCCATCTCAGGTGCCCTCTGCAACTAACCTTTCAACAGAGTGCCTGCTGTCATCATTAAAGGGTCCCCAAAGCTCAGTTACAAAGTAATAACCTTGACAGCACTGTTTCTGGTGCCAAATCCCTCTCCATGGCTGCTTAGAGGATTTGGTCCTCTCTGGTACTCTGTCACCACTAACATGGAATCTGCCCTTCAGTGACCTTCCTGTTTTTAATTTCAGTCTTATTTTCCTTCTTCCATTATTTCTGTTCTTCTCTTTAGCCTCTGTGCTGTCCAATATCAGGTAAAGCTAGGTTCAACCGTCATTTCTTTCATTTCCTTCTCAATGCTCCTGACAACTCATTCTTTGCCTTTGTTAAAACTACTCTTTACAGAATGTTCTGTTTGTAATTGGTGTTTAGCTTCCTGCCGAGGAAAAGTATGTATGTATTATTTCTAATTGTAAGGTGCTGCTTTATAATTTGAAGCAAAATATCCATTGTACAAGACCTGCTGTAAGAATTAGGAGTAGGAGCTGGTGTTTTGGCACAGCAAGCTAAGCCACTTCCCTCAATACTGGCATATCAGAACACATTTTCAGTTCCACTGTTTCACTTGTAATCCAGCTCCATGTCAATGTATGTGGGAAACTAACAGAAAATGTCCCAGGCATTTGAACACTTGCCAACCACTTGGGAGACCCCGATGGATCTCCTGGCTCCTGGTTTTGGCTGGGCCCAGCCTCAGTGCAGGAGCCATTTGGGAAGCGAATGAAAGCATGGAAAACTCTTTCTCCAGATATCTTCCTTTTAAACAAATAAATGACACTTTTTAAAAAAGAATTAAGGGTGTAGCAGTAAAAAAATATATGATCCTTCTATTTAGTAGCAATGAGATTTTGTTAGTTCTTTTAAGAACAATAATCAGGAAGAATCCAGATGGGAGTAGAGGGTGAGGACACAGATGAAGAAATACTAGCCAGTGTGAAGCAGAGAGGTCATATTCTTGTAAATAGAAGAGAACAGAACAACAGCAGAGAGGGACCTGGAAAACGACAGACAGGAAAGCAACAGACACAACGTGTGGTGATGCAGTGACTGATACCCCAGGGGCATTCAGCAAACTGCAATCAGAACTCTAGAAGCAAAAGGTGGGAAGGGATGTTTGCCAGGAGCTCCAGAGATGAAACCAAACAAAGAACTGCTTGTCCTGCTGGTCTGTTTGTTTTGACCAAGGAACAGAGACAGAGCAACAGGTCTCCGAAGGACAGTGCAGGAACAGGGAGGATTTCACAGCCCAGTCCACCTCCTAGAGCATATCAGGTACCATTTTATTTAAGGAGGTAAGGGCTATGGGGCAGGACTGCACATACACAAAGCTGGGAATGAACTCCTTTCTGACTCAGTGAACTGCAACAACGTGGCATCTTATAGGTTCCACCCAAGATAGGTCAGGGTAGTCCTCAGACCTGATGGCCAGCACAGCAAGAACTGTAGTAGTGACACATCAGGTGCTGTTTCTTACACTACCCCTGAGAACTGAAGACTGCAGGGGACAATAGGGTGCTGTGCATGCACTGAGCTCAGTGAGTTTGCTACTCAGTGCATTGCGCTGGTCCCACAGGAAAATAATACTGACTATGGCATTGCACATGTCAAAATAGGTCCATGTGGCCCTCAGACCTAACAGCCAACAGGTTACAGAAAGATCAGTGCCACCAACAAACTAGCTATATAGGACACCTGGTATCTCCAAAGCCTGGGACCTACTCCAACCGGAAGTGGGAGAAAGGTTGTACAGACAATGGTGCAGCCTCAGCATGGTATCACAGGAGGTGGAGATTAGCCAGCCAGGAGTTGGGGCTACAGAGTTCTTTGTGGAAATCTAACATAAGAACCCAGAGCTGGAACTCGCTGGAGGGAGTGGCATAATTGGCTGCAAGCAAAGAGACGTGTACCAAGTGCAGTAAGTAAAATAGAACTGTAGACCTGTGGGTGACAGAACTTAGAAACTTGCCCCAAGGAGAAGACTCAGCTAAGCAGAAGTAAAATGACCAAGAGCAAAAGAAAGAAAAAGGCACAGTGAATATTACTGAAGACTCTCCTGCAAAGGAGCAAAGACGTTGAGCAAACGGTGGATACAGAATTCAAAACGCTTGTTATAAAACTTATGAACAATGAGAAGCATGTAAAGCAGGCACTGAGGAAATTTAAGGAATATGTCACAGAGGAAATGAATCAAATGAGAGCTAACATATCAGAAATAAAGAATACTGTGAAGCAAAAGAAAAGTACAGTGGAGAATCTCCAAAATAAAATGAAGCAAGCAGAAGAAAGAATCTCAGAATTGGAAGATATTTCCTGTCACCAGGAGGAAACAAACCAAAAGCTGAAAGCAGATCTGGATCAGGTCAAAAAAGTATTCAAGAATTAAAGGACACAATTAAAAGGCCAAAATAAGAGCTATGGAAGTTGCAGAAGGTGCAGGAGGTGAAGCTGGGTTTAAAAATGGATTTAATGAAATAATAAAGGAAAATTTCCCTAATCTAGAAAAAGAATTGGGGAACAGCATCCCAGAGGGGCACAGAACTCCCAACAGTGTTGATCAAAAGTGATCTTCACATGACACATGATCATCAAGCTCTCTTCAGTTGAACATAAGGAAAAGATACTTAAATGTGCACGAGAAAAAATCAACTGACATATAAAGGAATGCCAATTAAACTCACAGGAGACTTCTCACAGGAAGCTCTACAGACCAGAAGAGAATGGAGCAACATATTCCAGATTCTAAAAGAAAAAAATTATCAGCCCAGAATAATGTACCCAGCAAAACTTTCCTTTGTCTTTGAAAGTGCAATAAAACTCTTCCACATTAAATAAAAGTTAAAAGAATTTGCCTTTTCCAAACCTGCCCTACAAAGGATACTTAAAGATGTTGTCTTGACAGAGAAGAGGAATAGCACCCACCCAAAAAAAATGGGAAGAACATCCCAGTAAAATGACAACAGAAGACTAAATCAATGAACAACCCATTCCTAAAATGACAGAGCCAGATTATCACCTGTTTATATTAACCCTGAAGGTAAATAGTTTAAGCTCATCAATCAAGCATCATAGATTTTTAGACTGGATTAAACCATAAAACCCATCTATTTGTTGCCTACAGGAGATATATCTCCCCATTCAATATCAGCTGAAACTGTTTCTCATGGATTTTGATTTTTTTTTTGTTATTTTCACTTCTTCAAAAATACTTTCTTCTCATTAAGTTCTTCAATTACTCATGGACCATCCAGTAGTATCATTTTCTTCAGGAAAGTTCTTGATTTTCTTTTTCATTTCTTCAGCGACATATTAGTCATTCATTAGCAGTTATTTAACGTCATGGTGTTGTTAATTTCTTTTTTTTTTCTTTCTGTTGTTGATTATGATTTGTGGCTTTTCATTTAAGGGATGTATAGTAACGTTTTAATGGAGACTATTATATCTAATAGCATGTTATTTAACTTTATCGTATTATAAATTTCCATTTTTCTTCCTGTCGTTGATTTTGTATTGTGGCTTTTTGTTTATGGGGATATATAGCAATTGTGTAATGGAGAGTATCATACCCAGATGTGAGGGTACAATGCAGTATGCATCTCTACTTCCAGACAAAGATGGATTCCCAATGAAACTGTTTACTAAATCTTGACAATAGGATGCTGGACTTTCTTCCATTGTCCATGCTCACAATGATGGACATATGACTGTTTATGAAGAACTATACTATAATAATGATATAGGGAAACTCAGTGAGGGGGGCAGGGATTTGGGAGCGGAGTAAGGGAAACCCCACAATCTATGGAACTGTATGATAAAATGATAATAAAAAGAAGTAAATTTTTTTTAAAAAGGAAAATAATTAGGTTGGAAGAAACAGATATCTGGAGTACTCAAGAGAGAATATATTTAGTAGAGTCAGGATCAGTTCTGTGAGGGTTGCTGTTCAACAGACTGGAATGAATTGAGCAAGAGACCCTGAAGATACCTGGAAGAAATGTGTCCTGTCAGAGGGACTAGATAAGGTTGACGTACTACGTTGAGTAAGCATGGTCAAAATGAATAATACAAGACCCAGAAAGTAAGCAATAGAAAATGGGATTAGCCCAATGACAGATGTAACATCAAGCAGAGTAAAAACTCGGGCTAGCCATTGAAGAACAGCAACATGATATGGTCTGAATATTGTACTATTCTTGTATTACATGGCAAATCGATTTTGGGGATAAGGGGATGAGCAAGAGTGGAGGTGTGGGATAAGCAGTTAGGTGACATTTGAAGCAAAAGCTAGAGTAAGATTCAACAGTAGTGGTAGAGTTTATTTCCAGGGGACTGCCCAAAGAAGAACACTAGGACTTAGTAAGAGAGATACAAAAATCCCAATGGACTCAGAGATCAGGAGATTATATTGTAACAAAAGGAACAAAGCACACTGTCAGCTTAGAACTTGGCCTACAGTTAGGAACAGTCCATACTGCTAGGGAAAAAATGTACATGAAGGAACCCCAACAGACTTCATCTTCAGGGGCATTAGTGGTAAAATTGATCCACGGTCACACAGGTTTGGATTCCAATAAGAAGAACCTGCCACACACAGTATGTAGCTTTGTTTCACAGAAGGCACTCAGGTTGTCCTTCAGGAATCATCAAAATGCAAGAAACAGCACAATTCTGTCTTGAGACAAGCATCACTGGAGGAATCCACACTGCCTTAGAGGACAGCAGACCCTAGGTACCCCATTCCTTAGAATCACATAACCACTCCACCACAGTAGCAAAAGGAGCCACAGCCTCTCTGAGTTGCACAAAACAGTAAGAGGAAATTATTGACCTTAGCCCAAGTAGTATCTACCCAATAAAACATAAGTAGTTTTAGCAAGAAGTGCATATTGGACTTCTAGAATCTCAAAACTTGGTATGTATACAACTGCAGACTTGGAGGAATTCTGCTGAATTAATTTCTGCTTGACATTTGTGATGTGAGTTTCAGATCAGATGGAACTGGACAGTGCTGCTACCAAGGACCCTTTCCCGATGCATGCCCATCTGCACAGCAGTTTCCTCCACTAGCTCCCCATCCCCAAGTTTTGGAGTGTGCCTTAGACTACAACCCCACTACAACCAGAGCCCAGCCCAGCTTTGGTGAAATAACACACGTCCTGAACTTGGGCCCAGCACTGCCATGACCCCGGCCACCATACATCCCTCCCAGAGGGTTACTCTCCATCCCCCTGCCTCAACTGCCACTGTTAACCTCAGACGACTACAATTAACTGTACAACTAGAACTAAACCAGAGCTAAAGCCAAAGTAGTCTAACAAACAAAACCCAGAAAAAAGCCTCAGTTCACCAATGTTATGCTTTAAAAACAGTAGAGACAACTGAGTATCAACTCAGGGACACAACAAGTTTAAAAACGAAGGCCAAAAAATACCCCAAAAGCAATCCAGTAAGACTTCAGTAACAGACTACACAGGAGAAGATTGGCAAAATGTCTGATAAAGAAATCAAAATAATAATGACAAGTAATCCAAGAGATACAAGAGAATACTCATATGCAATTAAATGCAATTAAGATATCAATGCATGATTTGTATGAGAAAATAGGTAAAGCCCTTCAGATCCTGAAAAAGAAGCAGACAGCAATCTTACAAATGAAGAATCGAATACAGCCAAATTTCAGTTAATAGACACATTAGCAGAAGATCAAGCAGGCAAAAATACTGTATTAACTTGAAAATGGGTCTCTTGAAAAGGTTTCCATCACACACATATACACACAGGAAAAGAACTGGAGGCCATCTTCACAACCTTTAGGACACCATTTAAGGAATAATAGTTCCATGATGGAAAGTCCTGAGGGAGAGAGATGTACAGATCTTGAAAACCTATTCCATCAAATAACAGCTAAAAATTCGCCCTATTTGGAAAAATTAAAAGAAAATCTCAGTATAGGTTAGCCACGAGACCTCACATACGTCCTATTAGAAAAGATCTTCATTCTAACACATACTTATGACTGAAACTGATATTGTGAGCTTTGATTATTGTTTACAAGCTTTCTCTATACTATTGAGGAACAGTGGTATTTCTACTTACTACTTGTTGAATTCTTCCATGCGTCTGTACAGTGATCTTCACATGAATCCTTCCTGAAATGGGAAATTGTTGTTCCCATCAGTTTTGGTGTTAAGATTTTTGAATGTGTATCCCAGTTTATGTGAACAACTAAATTATGACCTATAGGTCATAGTTAATTAGCCAACTTCAAATGAGTTGGTAGCTTCTGCTCATTTATGTGACTTTGCTATTCTTGAGTTATGTGCATTGCTCTAAATTGTGCGTGTTTATTCTACAGTTATGTTAACAAGCTGACTTTTACTTGAATTACTGTGATTCAAACAATTAAAATATGCATATGAAAAGAGTTAAGCTTGTGACTATAAAATAAGCCAAAAATATGTCATTGTTATAAGATATGATTATTATAAGTAATAATAACTTTTTAAAGATTTATTTATTTTTATTGGAAAGGATATACAGAGAAGGAGAAACAAAGAGAAAGATCTTCCCTCCGCTGGTTTACTCCCCGAGTGGCCACAGAGGCTGGAGCAGAGCTGATGAGAAGGCAGGAGACAGGAGTCAGAAGCATCCTCTCTAACTTCCACACGCTTACAGGGTCCCAAACCAGCAACCATGAAGGATCCCAGTGCAAGCAAGGTGAGGACTTTAGTCACTAGGCTATCACTCTGGGCCCAATAATAACATTTGATTCTTTAAAAAAATAGACAAATGTAATTGTCAATCATACAAAGAAGCTGTAAGTCACTTTTATGGGAATAGTCATGAAAATAGCAACGGTTTTTCCATTATAAACTTTATAGGCCAGAAAGAAATAGAATGATAAGCAGAGAATAGCTTAGGTCCTTGGGTCCCTGCAGCAATGTAGGAGATCCAGATAAAGCTCCTGTCTTTCGATTGACTCAGCTGTCGCGATTGTGGCCATTTGGGGAGTGAACTGGCAAACAGAAGCTCCTGGCAACCAGTTCCAGCCAGGCCCAGCCCTGATCACTGGGGCCGTTTGGAGAGTGAATAAAGAGAGGGAAGAAGTCTCTCTCCCTGTAACTCTGCCAAAATCTTTAAAATAAAACTTGATTTCATTAAGCTGTGTTTTCATAAATGAAGGAGGAATAAGGATTTACCAAAACAAGCAAAAATTTAAGGAATTATCACCATCTTATCAGCCTTATAAAAGGTACCACAAGGAGTATTACATACATGCAAAAAGAAAACTGACTACCATTTGAAAATACATAAATGTACAGAGAGAAAATAACAACAGAGTTTAAAAAGAGAATTTTTTTTTAATGTTGGAATTAATAGTTACTTTCCAATAGGAGCTTTCAATGCAAATCAATAAAATACTCCAATGTAAAGATACATACCGACAACTGTACAGATTTTCAAAAGGCTGAGTGACATGGTATTTAAAAGAAATACTGGGCCTGGCGCGGTGGCTCAAGTGGTTAAGGTCCTCGCCTAGCACGCCCTGGCATCCCATATGGGCGCCAGTTCTAATCCCAGCAGCCCCGCTTCCCTTCCAGCTCCCTGCTTGTGGTCCAGGAAAGCAGTCGAGGACGGCCCAAAGCTTTGGGACCCTGCACCCGCGTGGGAGACCCGGAAGAGGCTCCTGGCTTCGGATCGGCATAGTATCGGCCATTGCGCTCACTTGGGGAGTAAATCATCGGACGGAAGATCTTCCTCTCTGTCTCTCCTCTCTGTACATCCGCCTTTTCAATAAAAAAAATAATAATAATAAAAATAAATCTTTAAAAAAAAAAGAAATACTTCATCAGAAAAGAGTCACACAGACTGAAAGGATCTAAAAAGATACAGCATACAAGTAAAAATCAAAAGTGAACTGGAATAGCTAGACTTACAACAGATAGAATAGACCTGAAAACAAAACAAAACAAAACAAAAAAACGCTAAAAGGTTACCATATAATGATCAATGTAACCATCCAACTAAAAGATATGATCTTTTTAAATGTATATGCACCTGGTGCTGACATACCCAATTTTAGAGCAAACATTTTGTTGAATCTAAAGTAAGTTCCAATATAGCAATAGTGGGGGCTTCAGAACCATACAATCAGTAGTATAAAGAAATTATAAATGATAAAGATAAAATCAACTGAGCAGTTACACTACAGTATAGACCAAATCGATCAAAGAAACATTTATAGAACATTCCACTCAACTGCTGCTGAGTCAAATTGTTTTCATAAGAACACGCAACATTCTCTAGGAGAGACCATATATGAAGCCACAAAGCAAGTTTTTAAAAATTGAAATGTTATCACTTCTTTTTAGTGTAGTAGAGTAAAACTAGAAAAACAAAGACATTCTAGAAATTATGTGAGATGGAATGAGATGTTCAATATACAATGAAGTATTGCAGAAATGAAAAGGAATAACTAAAAATTGCACCCAACAAATACAAAAGACTAAAACTTAAGGGAGGCTGCAAATGTACTTGTAAAAGGAAAGTGTGCAGTCATAAATACTGAAAACATGGTGAGAAGCAGGCGTTTAGTCTGATGGAGACCTGCAGAGTTCCCAGATCCTAGTGTTAGCACTGTGGGCATTTGAGAAGTACAACAGTAAGGTCTCTCTCTTTCTCTCTCTCTCCTCTCAGTTAAAAATAATTTTAATGTTTTGTTCCAAATTTATTTATTCTTTTATGATACAGGTCCATAGGCTCTGTAATTTCCCTCCTCCCCAGTCTTCCCCACTTCCCTTGCCCCTCTGGTTTCTCCTGTATTATTACAATGGTATAGTTCTTCAATACGCAATACATCATTTGCTTCAAGAAGGTTTTTGATTTTCTTTTTTGTTTCTTCAATGATACAGTAATCATTTAATAGCATGTTATTAACTTCATGTTGTTGTAAATTTTCTATATTTCTTCTAGTTGCTGGTTTTGTTTTATGGCTTTTCTTTTAAGGGGATGTATAGTGACTGTGTAATAGAGACAATCATATCCAGATGTGAAGATAAATGCAGTATGTGCCTCTACGAATCAAAGAGGGACTCCCTATGAAACTGTTAAATTTATCTTGACAATAGGACGCTGGACTCTCTGCCATAAATGTTTTTAAAATAGAGATTAAGCAAACAATATAACTATTCCTCTTAAAATACCAGAAAACAACAAACCAAACACAAACTCAGTAGAAAGAATAATAAAAATGAGAGAAAAAAATAAAATAGAAACTAAAAAATGCACAAAACATTAGTGAAATGAAGAGTCAGCTTTTTGAGAAGATAAAATTGATAGGCCTTTAGCTAGACTAAGAAGAAGGAGAGAAGACTCAGATAAAATCAGAGAATAAAAAGAAGCTATTCCAGGAATGGCAGTGTGGTGTAATGGGTAAAGCCACTGACTGCAGCACCAGCAACCCAAACGGCTGACAGTTAAAATCCTGTCTGCTGCACTTGTGATTGAGCTCCCTGGTAACGGGCCTAGGAAACCCATGGAAAATGACTCAAGCGTTTGGGCCCCTGTACCCACTTGGGAATCTGAAAGAAGCTCCTGGTTCCTGGCTTTGGACAGGTCCAGATCCACCTACTGCAGTCATTTGGGTTGTGAATCAGAACATGAAGATTACGTTTGGATATCTCTCCCCTATCTTTGTTCTATAACACACACACTCTTTCTCTCTCTTTTTTTTTTTTTCATTTTTCTCTGTTTCTTTCTTTTCCTCCCTCTCCTTCTCTGAACTCTGCCTTTCAAGTAAATAAACAATTTTTAAGAGATATATAGCATCTGAAGTGAGAGAAATGCAAAGTTTAATTACACTATTGCACCAACTATATACTAGCAAACTGGAAATCTAAAAGAATTGGATACGCTTCTGGATACAAATAACTGCCAGATTGACTCATAAAGAAATAGTGACCCTAAACAGACCAATAAGAAGATTGAATCAGTCTTTGAAAGTCTCCCAAATAAGAAAAGCCAGGACCAGATGGCTTCACTGCTAAATTCTGTCAAAATGTTAAGGAAGAAATAATGTCAATTCTGCTCAAACTCTTCCAAACAATTGAAAGGGAGGGAACCCTTTTAAACTCCTTCTAAAAGACCAGCATTACTTTGATTGCAAATAAAACAAGCACACACAAAAGAAAAGTATTGATATCCCTGATGAAAAAAGACACAAAAGCTCTCAACAAAATACTTGTAAATTGAATCCAACAACACATCAAAAACATCAAATAGGATTTATCCCAGAGGTATAAGTATGGGTCAACTTTCACAAACATGAAAAAAAAAATATTTAATCACATAAATAGTGTGAGATATTAAAAACATGTCTTATCTGAGTCGAAGCAGAAAATGCATTCAATAAAATTTAGCATCCATCCACGATAAAATACAAACAAAAAACTTGTGACAAAGTAGGTATAGAAGGAATATACCTCAAGAAAATAAATGCTAACAATTCATAGCCAACCTCATACTGAGCAGGAAAAACTGAAAAACATTTTCATTATGGTCTATACTCAGTCAACAATTTTCACTCATTGTTCTTGTTCAGTAGTGTGGAAATATTAACCAGAAAAAAACTAGGTAAGAGAAAGAAAATAAAGGGCTGAGGAAGAAGTCAAATCATTCTTCTCACTGATTACACAATTCTATCCATAGAAAAACGTAAACACTCCACCAACAAAACGGTTGACTCTGATGAGAAGATTCAATAAAGTTCCATGCTATATAGCAGCACAAAAAAAATCACGAACGTTTCTGTTCACTCGTAATCAGCTCATTGAGAAAGAAATTTCAAGAGCAATGTCCCTCAGGTTAACCACATAAACAAAACAAAACCTTTGGAAATATTACTGCTTCATAATGTGAACAAACAACAACTCAAAACGAATCAAGGATCTAAAGGGTAAGAGCTGAAACTATGAAAGCATGCTAACACACTGGCATGGCAATCATGTTTTTTTTTTTTTTAAGATTTATTTTTATTATTTTTTCATTGGAAAGGCGGATATACAGAGAGAAGAGACAGAGAGGAAGATCTTCCGTCCGATGATTCACTCCCCAAGTGAGCGCAACGGGCCGATACTATGCCAATCCGAAGCCAGGAGCCTCTTCCGGGTCTCCCACGCGGGTGCAGGTTCCCAAAGCTTTGGGCCGTCCTCGACTGCTTTCCCAGGCCACAGGCAGGGAGCTGGATGGGAAGCGGGGCTGCCGGGATTAGAACTGGCGCCCATATGGGATGCCAGGGCGTGCTAGGCGAGGACCTTTAACCACTTGCGCCACCGCGCCGGGCCCGGCAATCATGTTTTGAATGAAAACTCAAAATCACAGGCAACAAGAAGAATGAGATTAGATAAATCTAACAAGCTTCTACCTGACAAAAGAAACAGCAAACAAAATGAAAATCAGACAGCTGACTAAATGGGAGTAAATAGTTGCCAACTATTCATCCAAGAAATAATTACTATCCAGAGTATATAAAAAACTCAGAAAATTTAACAGTTGTAATTAAGAAATTTCCACATGATCTGAATAGACAGTTCTTACAAGAAGAAATTCAAGCAACCAGAAAATAACATGGAAAAAAAATATTCAACATCACTAGCAATTGTGGAAAACCACACTAAAATCATTAAAAAAATCATCTCACTTTGGTTAAAATGACTCTTACCAAAAAACCAAACCAAAACAAAAAAGTACTGACAAGGATAAAGATTAAAGTAGACCCTAATACTCCGTTGGTGGAAATGCAAATTGGCAGAGCCATTATGGAGAATGACATGGTGATTCCTCCAAAAATCTAAAATATATCTACAATCTGACTCCTAAACAAATTAAAAACCAGTGTGTTACTTTTTGGCTTGTTTGGCATCTTGTTTCCAAGGAAGTAGAAATGATATTTGAAACCTGATGAGTAAAACAAAAGACATTTAAAGAAAAAATGAAGAGAAGCAATACAGAGAAGCCAAAAAGAGCTGTTGCTACCAACAACCCAGTTTAAGATCCTCAGTAGGGGCTGCTCAGGATCTGGCTCCGAGCCTTCTGGAAGGCCCCCCCGCACAGAAGCAAGCATGCTCATAAACAACAGTGTCAACTTTCTGGAAGTAGAACAAGTTGATACAATGTAGGAAATATTTTTGCTTTGTTATTTTTCTTTCCACAAAAGAGCCAAATTTGTATAAATGCATACAATTTGAATGGCCTATGCTGTTTCTTTTCACACTAAAAATGCTAAGTTACTTACCTAATAATGAGTATTCAATTTGAGAAACAACTCTTGCAAGCTGCTAGTGCCAGAGATCACCTATTACTTGACAGGTTTCTTCTAAATGCAATCTAATTTGACAAAGTAGAAAATGACATAGAAATTTACAATGAACAAAATGCATGAAGGAATTGGAGTACACAGCAGGGAGAACAGCAAGTTTTAACCTTAAATGATGGTTTTCAATCTGATAACATGGCATTATTACCCCATGGCAAGAAAACTTCATTAGCCTGGTTTTCTATGTCTACCTGGGAAAAAAAAAATCAATATTGAAAAAAGTAACATTTAATCTGCTTTTCTACTGTGAGAATCAGAGCATGCAATCATGTTCTGGAATCAGGTAAACAAGGAAAATGCATTCACAATGAAACAAAGTACCAGATGGCACTCAGAGAGAGAGAGAGAGAATCCTTGTATAGGCAAAGGGTTGTCAGGAGAGAAAAGTCCCACAGACCATTCCCTTATGAGAGATAGCCCAGGACTTCCATGCATGGGGTGAGGACGTGAGAAAATGGCTCATCAGATTCTTCTGACCATGAAAAACCTTGGTGGGGACTAGGAGTCCGTCTCCCTCTCAGAAGTGTCTGGGTAGCTCTAGACATCTGGCCATGCCAACCAATTGTCTTCTAAATTTTTGCTTGAACTTAATACAAACTATTATGTAGCTTGATTTGTCTAGAAGTTGGGACATTTGACCATCAAATTCTCCAAATCAGGATAATTTCTGCCACCACAGAGGTTCCTTATGTCTAAGCCTTCTTTTTCTCCACTCTTGCCCCTCATTCTGCCCATACCATTTTCCCTCTCTAGTTCTTCTAGCACGCTGGACACTCAAAATCCTCACCTTACACTTCTAACCAATCTGATTTCTCAGCATTGGATCAATCTCTCTTATTCAACCATTTTTATCACACGATCACCCACTCTACCCCCATGTGGAAGTGGTCCTGGGTTCTCTCTCATGAAGGAGCAGTCCACCAGACTGTTTCTTTCTTGACAACAAAACTCTTTGCCTAAACTAAGAGCCTCCCACCAACGCTCAAACACATCCAAGTGCCTTAGAACCTAATAATGGAATGTCATAATAATAAATAACAATCACCAATGCATTTTTAATTCAATCTACAAGAATTTAACATATTTAATTTTTGGCATGAAAATTCTAGGCATTATATTTCCTATATTGGAACTCCATTTCTGAATGTGTCTTCAACTGGTAACCTAACCATCACTTGTACGTCGAAGTTCAAAAGTCTGGAGTCCTCTCACTTCACAACCCCAGCATCCCCGAATTACCTCATTTGACCATAACAATGAAGACAACAGCAAGCTGTAACAACACAACAAACAAATAATCTGAAACTTTTTCAAGCTGTAAAATAGAGGATCCATTAGCCGGAAGATAAGTTAAAGGAAATTTACTCTTTTCAGCATGAAAAAAAAAATTTATCTTTTTAAAATTATCTATTACAAAGAGAACAAATTTCATGTTTTAGTGCTATAATTCTAAGAATTATATAATTCCCTCCCATTCCTCTGTTTCCTTGCTTTCTTTTTTCCCATAATTTTTAAAAAATATGATTTCAATCCACTCGGTAATCACAGGCTTATTACACCAGCCGCTATACAATTCAACAACAACAAAAAACAGAAGACCGTGGCTCCACAGGATTACAAATCAGGGCTAAAAGCAACAATCAAATCACAAGACACTGATTTTGTTCATATGTACTTTATGTATCCAATAGGGACCATCCTTTATCAGAAAAAGCATTCTATTTGTTTTTTTGTCTGGACTATTTCACTAAGTATAATGGTTTCTGATCACAACCATTTTGCTGCAAGAGAAAAGACCTCATTTTCTTTTTATGGCTGAGTAGTATTCCATGATGTAGATGTACCACATTTTATTTGTCCAGTTTTAATGGATGGACATTGGGTTGATTTCATGTTTTACCTGCTGTGAATTGAGCTGCATAAAGTTAGTAGTGGGTACAATCAGCTCTTTCATATGCTGATGTCATTTGCTTTAATTAAATTCCCAGGAGTGAGATAGCTAGGACACATGGCAGATCTGTTTCAGATTTCCGAGGAATTGCCATACTGTCTTCTGTAAGGGTTATAACACTACATGTTCCTACCCACAGTAGGTTAGGGTGCATTTTTGTTGAATTTCCTTTGTAGTTCAGAAGTTTCTTTGCTTGATGTAATCTTATTTGGTTATTTTTGCCTTTATGGCCTGTGCTTCTGGGGTCGTTTGCAAGATGTCTTTACCTATGCCAAGATCTTACAGAGTTTCCCCAATGTTTTACTATAATAGTTTGAGGTTATCAGGTCATAGATTGTTGTTCCATTGCAAGGTGATTTTTGTAAAGTAGGGTTCTTATTTCATACTTCTACACATGTAGAGCCAATATTCCCAACACTATTTGTTGAAGAGACTGGCTGAAAGCAACTTTTATTCTACCACAGGTCCATTTTTTAAATCAATAGGATCATAAAATTATTTTTCTGCTTATATAAGAAGTACATGTTCATTGTAAAAAAGAGTTGGAAAGCCCTCAAAACTATAAATAAAAATAAATAAATAAAATAAACTATCCATAACTATAGTTCCCAGAAAAAAATTTTTATTTTGGTGAAATAATAATGTTTTCCTTCCAGCACTTTTTTCTACATATTTGTATTATAACCTAAAATATTTATTTACATCACTGTGTGCCACTGATTTAAAATATATACTTCTATATGTATATAAAGAATATGTGTATGCACCTAGTTGCTATTTGTGTTTATATATTTGAAATCTTGTGATGTCCACTGATACCACTTTAAGTCTTCTCTTTTTCTCTTAAGATTTTATTATGAACAGAACCTCCCATGCTCTCACGACCCCCTCACTCACAGCCTGTGAGGGACAGAACTAGGACTGCATGCTCCCTTCTGCCTCATTGAGAGATAAATGAACTATGCCAGGCAGGACGATTTTTCCTGAGAAAATGGGAAAAAGGAACAGAAATGGAACCATCAGAGAATGTTCTGCAATGGGGCATAAGGCTTTTTCATTCCTCGCATGGCAGACAGGCAGAGTAAGCCAGTCTGAAAGGAAGCAGGAAAGCAGAGCACACAATGGAACAGGCAGGTGACCCACCCTGTAATTGGGCAGAAAGTTAGGGCAGGAAGACCAGACACTGGAGCAACTTCCAACGGCAGGCAAATCTGTCTGATTTCCCTCCAAATGGATTTCAATTTTTTTTTTCCTCTGGGTCTAGCTTCTAAATATATTTTCAACTTCAGCTAATTTGAATACAATTCTGGTCTTGAAGTACCATGTTTCTGGGTTTCTAAATGACAAACTTTTTGTGCAAGGAATAATTCCAAACATTTTATGTTTACTTACCTCATTGAGTGCTTTTTCATCTTTATATTAACAAAAAAATAAATATTATTTCTCAGTTACATAAAAGGAAACTGAATCTTAAACACTAAAGCAGAAGGTACTTATTGGGAATAGAAGTTCTATCCTCACCTCCCTCACTGGCATATATGCAATTATGCCTTTTGTAGCCTCCTGAAACTACACTAAAATGTCAGAAAGAGACAGTTTTTGAAAAGGCATATGTACCCTGCGACTGAGAGTCCAAAGAACAGTAAAGATCCAATGCACAAATCTAACAAAGCCAGGTTTTAGTGAAAAATTCAAATAGCTATTAATTTTGCCTTTGAACTGTCAGAATTCTAAGGACAAAAATATAAAATGATATACAGATATACAAAATATAGTAGTGATATACAGATATACAAAATACAACAAAGATATACAGATAAAAAGTTCACCTTTTATTCAAAATATTAGTAATCAACATGATAGCAAGGCATGTTGGGAAGGAGTGTAAACTGCCAACCTCACTTGGATTCCTAATCCTAAATAAGTAGTACCCCTATAAGCCTGGGGCATGGCGTCCTCATCTGAAATTAACATGGGCATGGAAAAGATGAAATGATAAGCATTGATCCACATAGAAATATGACTGCTACACAACTCTGAGGAAATATTAGCCCTTATCGATCTTTCATTGGCAATTCTAGAAGTTGGGAGGCAATAGTCAAGAGTATTAAAATTTTCAAAGTACACAATTTCAAGTCTAGCATTCTACACCCAACCAAGTGGGCATTAAGTATGAAAATGAAGTAAAAATATTTCAGATACATGCAATCTGAAACACTTTACCACCAAAATATATTTTCTCGGGAAACTACATTCTGCCAAGATAAAGAGTAAAATCAAGAGAGAGAAGGATACAGAATTCAGATTAAAAAAATCTTATGCAAAGGATTATCAGGGTAATAGTGGAAAGAGAATCCAAAGCAATAGATAAGCCTCAACCAGTCCTGATATAGATAAGTAAAAAAGACTTTACATATTTACACACACATAGATACACATATATGTTAACACTTATGTATACCTAAATATATATACATGTGTGTATGGTAATTAATAAGTAACTATCAATATATTAAAATATAAGTTGTATGCTTATATAAGAATAGTTTAGTGGGAAAGAACTCTTGAATGAAAGAATGAAAAATTATAAGAAGGTAACAATAAAAATAACTTTTTGGAAAGGAAAAAATAACATTTGAAAAAAAATTAATGAAAAGCAGAGCTTGCACAGAAAAGGAAAATTAAAAATTGCACCCAACATGGATGCTTAAATGATTGTAACACTGGGAACAGTATCTCGGTTAATAAACTGAAATTCCAAAAACTGTATTGAGAAGAATCAGGAAAAAGTGGTGACTTTGTGTATTTTGGGGATAAGAGTGGCAAAGAAAGGTAAATTGTAATTTTCTACATCAGGTAGTCAAAATATAATGCCTAAAACTGAGAAATTGAGTTTGCTTACTTGTCTCTCTGCTGTTTGATGCAAACATACAATGAAAAGCAGTAGTCAGAATCTTATATAACTATTTGACTCTCTAAATTGAGACCATGTGAAATCTTTACATAAATGTAAAATGAAGCTGATTTTTAAATTTAGAAATGAATATTACCTAAAAATCAGGACACAGGGTAAGTTAATCTCTATAAGCATGGATAGTTCATCTTATAAATGATGGAAAATGTTCTATTGAATGAATATTTTTTAGTTTGGACAGTTCTCTATTATTAACCATTAAAGTTGCTCCTAAGTTTCAGTATTAGGTTACAAATATCTTAATGTGCGTAAGTATTAGTATCTGACAAAAATAGGATTATTTATTTTAAGTAAGTATCTAGATTAACATCTCTTATCTTTTTCAAGCAATAAAGTCTTTAAGCCTTTGTGTACATATTACTGAATTACTTTTCAGAAGAGTTGTATCAAATATTTTATCACCTGTAGTAGAATCATCCTGACACACTTCCACAAGAATTAAGTAGTCATTTAAGTCCAATTACTTATTTAATATAAAAATATATAATCTATATAATCTAGCTATCTCATCAAAAGGAAAATGCATTTATATATAGATGTTGGCAAGCTTTAATGAGCTTTTTTATTAGTTTTTTTTTTTTTTTGGAGATTCTTGTTTTGAATTTTACTTTTGACAATATTTACACAGTTGATTAGGATGGGAAGGGCCAAGGGTTAGAGGTGTATGAGTGAAACCATTGTTTGAACATCTCCTTTTTTTTCCCCTTCTTCCTGTATCTGGGAAAAAGGGGAAAGGGGAAGAGGGGGAGAGAAAGGGAGAAGCTAAACCCAGTCTCCGCGTTGCCTCAGTAACTGGGATAGGGAATGGCTACCTGATACGGGGACTGCTCCAAGGGTTCTACTCAAGTGGTTTCAATAGTTTAATAATTATGAAATGCTTTTTATCTCGCTGCTACAAGGATGAGGAAATTGTTCCAAGGTCCTTTGGCTGACACAGTCCACCTTAGATTCTCCGTTCGTCCAGAAATTTGCTGCCAACACTTGGCTGGGCTAGTTGACAAAATTGTTCTGCCCTCCTTTCTCTGTTATGGTAACAGACATATTCTGCAGGTTCCAATGGACTACCATATCTTCCATGTGCAACTGGGTATGCTCCATCAAAGCCGCTGAGGAGGTCCAGCTGACACACACACTCCACGGTCAGACCACAGGTCCTGCAATTCTTCCCATGGTTGGGGATCTGAGTCTAACATTTCAAACCTTTTTCTGAAATGATCCTAGACCTAACACTTGTGTGTGCTTACTAATATGGGGTCTGGTTCTGTTTGGTCACCCACATCAGCTTACACACACAATGATAGTTGCAATTGCTGGGTCAGTTTTGTCTTCAGCTGCATCTCTTATGTAAATCAATGGATGCTATGGCCCAGCCCAACTCTGCCCAACACAATTTGACCCTCATGTACACCAGTGTGTGATGTAGCTTAGCCAGAGTGGCTCCTAATAGCTCCCACTAGGCCAACCCAAACTCCTGGTTCCTGTGCTTGCCAATTTGTACAGCAGACTGGTTCAGTCTGTCCTACATCCCATTCAGCTCTTGTATACATCAATGGGCATTGAAGCCAAGTTCAACCCTACCAAGCCACTATTCAGCTCACACTCATGCCAGCATCTGCCACCACCTGTCTATCCAGACCCTTTCCAGCCCTGGTAATTATGCTCTCTAGAGGGAGTGTAACCCATAAAAGAGATGCCCACAATTTCCGTACTGGACCCACTCCCAGTCCCAGATCTGATACTCTCCAAGTGCTTCTGCAGTTTAGCTTGACAGGAATTGCCCCAGTCCTAGCACTTGCCAGCTGATGCTGTAACAAACCACAACAGCCTGTACTTACTCTGGCTTATGCCTGAACCAGTGGGTACAGTCGATTAGCCCAGCCTGTTTCTCCTCTGACTGGGCTCACATGCAGGCTAATAAGTGTTGTAGCTTTGCCCAGCCTTGTCTGCCTCCATCCCAGTTCTCACATTCACCAGTGGGAGCAGTGGCCCAGCAGGGATGACTCCCACAGCCATCTATCAGGCTCACAACCCATCCCTGCAGGATCCACGTGTGTTGATGAGTGCTGTGGTCCAGTTTGGCGTGGACCAACTCACCTAGGCATTTGCCAGCATGTGCTGTAGCTTGGCCCGGCCTGGTCTGCCCCCAGTTCCAGCTCATGCTTGTGGGTGCTTCAGCCTTACCCTGCTCAGCCAGCCCTCAGCCCTGGTTTTGCCATCCAGCTCAGCCTATCCTGCACCCTATCTTGGGTCTCAGATCATACAGTGGGTGTTATGAATTGGCCCAGCAAGGATTACCCCCAAATCTGGACCCCCAGTGGGCATGGCAACCTGGCCTGCTTGGTTTTCTAAGACATATAATTTAACAAGCACTTTAATGTATATAGTGTTCCAGAATGTACACTGAGACACAGTAGTGAATTAACATTCCCCATCCTGGAAGCTCATTCATAGCAACAGTGAAAAGTCTAGATAATCTCCTCAGTTAATGAAGAAAGTAAAAACATTAATACCTGTATAGAATTAAAAATAGAAAAACATTTCTGCCAAGAGCTCAGTCTAATTAAAATCCATGTTACATTGCTAAACTAATGTCTAATATTAATTAAAATGTGATTAGTTAAATGCAATTAATTATAATAGTATGATTATAATAAAATATAATTATGCACATATGACTCAGAAACCAAGACATTGCTAGTCTCTTTATGAAAATGATTAGTGATAAGACTATATGAAATATTTAGAAAGTCTATAAATTAGGTTCTATATACAATTTTGCTACTTAGCTTTCATCATGAGACAGTTTTGATTCTAGTTTAAAAAACATAACTCAGTGGTGCTACATGGTCATTTTTGTCTTTGAATTGTATTGCCAATGGTACTTCAAAAGAAAATTAGTTATGAGACATTTCCTGTACTTGAAAATCACTATTGGATTATATTTTCATCAAAAGAAAGAAAAACCTCCTAGAAATTGCACCCAGCAGACACATACCATCCTGTTACTGTGTGTTGCACCTTTAGTGATAGGTTTCTAAGTTCTCTACAGCTTGTTCTGGTGTAGGAATATTCCTTTCCCTGATGAGGCAGGTCTGGGGTTGTATGGCTCTGTGAAAACCCACAAAATTATGCATCAACTCATTTTCATTCTCTACTCTTCTTATGTGTTCCAAAGATTTTGTTTCCCTTTTGAAATATGATAGAGAGATGTATCAGAAGTGGAACAGCTGTAAGTGGAACCGGTACCCATATGGGATGCTGGTATTTCAGAAGGCAGGCTTACCTTCTACATCACAACATCAACTCTGGCCCCAGGGTTAAACTTGCTTAACCCAGATTCCTCACCTGTAAATTGGATGAATTACCCATGAAAGCAAAGGAATCTGTATTCATGTGAAATATGCAGGGTATTTTTCCAAAGACTAAAGTGTATAAAGGGGGAAGATAATGGCAATAGTGGCAACTAACGTGGCAATGGAGAAATATGGCAAATCCTTCCCCAAGGTCAATACAAATAGTGGTGAGTCCTGATGACAACATATGCCCTTGATATCCCATAGAGAGAATATTATTTTCCTTGTGGAGAAGGTTGCAACAAATGTTTTTAGTTATTCCACACTGTTAGATAACAACCCATTGTTCAAAATGTTCATTCCAGGGCCACTGACAATGATGTTATCTATGTGACTTGGTTTGATAAAGTGAAAGATGAGCAGAAGTGAATTAAGCCACTTCTGAGCTGAGCAGTTGTCTTTGAGTTTATACCTCCTTTTGCTCCAAATTTCCTACTAAGACCTCCCTGTTAGCCTGAATCCTACAGCTGAGATTCATACTGTTGCCCAGAGACAATTGACCTGAGAGGACAGCAGCATGAGATCTGCAGCATAACTGAACTGAACTAAGCTAGTCAGAAAGCACATATATTCCTTTCCACTCTTGCCCCCCTGCTGCCATGCTCCCCTTACTTTTCCTGCACAAGTTCTGCTCACTGATTTATGAGTTTCCCCTTTGCCTTGCATCTGTCTTTACAAGTGAACACAACATTTTCTCTTCTTAAATGCACTCTAAGCTGTCTCCATCACTTTCATATTTGCGCATATTTTGATCCATGAGTGGCTGTGGCTAACTGAGGCTTGACAACAGGATGCTGGTATCTCTGCCATTGTCCATACTCAAAATTCAGGATACACTTAAATTGCAGAATGATGGACTTATGACTGTTTACGAAGGACTATGCTATTGTAATAAAATAGACAATATCGCTGGAAGGGAGGGGTTTTGGGAGGGGGCTAGGGAAATCCCAGAACCTATGAAACTATATCATAAAATAAAAAAATGAAAATGAAAATTTAAAAAGATATAAAGATGGACATAATGTAATGATCAAAGGATTTATTTAGCAAGAAAAGTTCACCATAATAAACATACAGGCACCAAATGTCATGATACCTACTTAAGTGAAATAAATATTAATGGACTTAAGCAGAGAAACAGACTCCAACACAAATTCATTTTGCTGTTGGAGGAGGTTATTTGTCTCTTTTAGCTGGAGGTGTAGGATCCATGTGCCCAGGAGGATTGTCTGTGCAACTGCGAGCGAAATTTAGAGAGTCACTGTGCATGAAGACTGGTGTCCACAAACTGCTTAGCTATTAGGTCCAAGAACAGTCCTGTTGGCACAATTGTGCTAAAAAGAAATCTGTCTTTAAGTACAGAAGCCAGGTATTACAAAATTTCACAACGTTTCAGAAACAACAGTTTTTCTGACCCTGCTACAAAAACCCTTACTGGTATTAAATTTCTACTTTTTTCCTATTTCTTGCTCATTTGATTTTTTTAAAAAACAGCATTTTACTATGTACTTTAAACCTTAATGTAAAAGTATTTTATGGGATATCAAAAATTAATTTTCTTAAAATATGCCCCATTTCATGTACAAAAATTCACAAAACAGTCTTTCTTTCAGGAGACTGACATTTGGCCTAGCAGTTAAAATGCAAGCTACAACATCAAACCCTGCATTGGAGAACCTGGGCTTGGCTCAGGTTCAACTCCTGGCTCTCAGTTCCTGACAATGCAGATGCTGGGAGGCGACAAGGATGCCACAAATAAAGGTCTATTTCCAAGTGTGTGGAAGACCTGGCTTCTAGCATGGGCGTGACTTACTCCTGACCCGTATTGGAATTTGGAAATATGAAGAGAACTCCTATGCCTATTTTTTCTCTCTTCATTTTGTCTCATAAAAAAGTAAATAAAAGTTAACACAACTTTCAACACCTTCTTGAAATTGGAAAGATCATGTATTAATTCTACATGTCACTACGTGAAACTGCTAAGAAAAATCAATCAGCAGAAACAATTAAAAATGTGTCAAACACAATAACAAAGAACAATTACCCATCAAGCATATGCTTACAATCTTGGCAGTTTGACATGGAGGTCATGCCAAAGCACAGAAAGCCCAACATTCTGAATTCATGAGGGAAAGAAATGCACCCTTAAAACATTGAAAAGTTAATCCCAGCACTTTTCAGAGTATTTTGTCTCATATCCTGTAGGTATTCAGAAAATTCTTTTAAAAATGATGTATTTATTTTTTATTGGAAGGCAGATTTACAGAGAAAGGGAAAGACAGAGCAAACTTTCTATGCTGAATCATCCCCAAATAGCCACAATGGCTGGAGCGGAGGAACTCAAACCAAGAGTCAAGAACTTCTTCCTGGTTTCCCAAGGAGGTGCAGAGCCCCAAGGCTTTGGGTCATCCTTCTCAGTTCTCCAAGGCCATAAGCAAGGAGTCAAATCAGAAATGGAGCAGGCAGGACATGATCTGGGATATGAAATGCTAGAACTACAGGCAGAGGATTAGCCTGACATGCTACTGCACCAGCCCCAAATAATTCTTAATATTATGTGCACTTTGGGAAAGTCACTGGCAGAAAGCTACTATTCAGAAATTTTCAATTTTCAAATATTAGTCTACTACTTATAGGCAAGAAATCAGTGAGAGATAAAACCCTGGATTCATTCCAGGTTTAACATCTACAGTGAGACAAGATCATTGAATTTGGAGGATATTGTGAATATACTCTTGCACAAGTGAGTGCATTGCACTCTTGTTATTTTGTGGTTGCTGTTTAATGATTGCTATTTTATAAAGGACACTATTTTTGTATAATATCCAGGTATTATTTACTAAATATATAACTAAAATACTATATAACAGGAAATGCAATTGAAAGAAGAAAATTGTTTTAATGTGATTAAAAAGAAAATTAAGTTAGTCATATCACAGGATAAATCTATAAATTGGTTCAAATTAAATGTAAGTATTTTACCAGTAACTTGCCTCAGAATTCAAGATTGAATCCTCTTCTTTAAAACCCAAACATCTCTTTCTCTGTCTAAAAAAAAAAAAAAGAATGTTTACAACATTTTATCCATTCTATCAGTACTCCTCAGTACTCCTGAAAAATACTTATTTTAATCCAAATTAAATTTTGTGTTCTTCTGATGAAGTAAGAATTCTTTGATATGTTTTTCACTTGCTATATACTTCATCCACTTGGAATGTCCTTGCCTCTAAATATAGTTACTGCTACTCATCTTCAAAGTCCTGATCACTGGCATCTCCTTCTTGAAAATTCCATAAAGAAATAGAAAAATCCAGACTCCTAACCCTGATTTTTCTCTCTTTATTCTATAATGACATGGGTTTTTTTTTTCTCATTACTTTCTGAAATAATCAGAGTAGGCCTGTCTTTACGTGTGAGCCATCTTTTTCATGGTTGCTATTTTGTAAAATTCATCCCATGATAAATTAATCATGGATTAACTCTGACTTTTCAGGAACTATTCTACTTATTCATTACACCCCATTATTTTAATAAGGGAAGACAGCATTTTACTAAAAGAATTTTGCCTTCTGACAATTCTTATATAAATTTAAGATAAATCTCTTAGCAGTTTTTATTGTCATTTTGATCATTACTAGAATCTCTCATAAAATTTTATTTTATTTTATTTTATTTTATTAATTACATTGTATTCTGTGACACAGTTCTATAGGCACTGGGATTCCTCCCACCCCTCTCTCAACCCTCCCCCCATGGTGGACTCCTCCCCCCTGTTGCGTAACCACAGTTAAAGTTCAGTTGAGATTCCTTCATTGTAAGCATACACCAAGCATAGAGTCCAGCATCTCATTGTCTGGTCAAGTTCAACAGCTTCTTGGGGAGACCCTCTCTGGTCTGAAGGCAGAGCCAACAGAGTAAAATCCCAATCAATTAAAAGCCCCAACATCACATCAGCAATAATGTATAACATTATGGAATTAATTGACATAGTATTGAGTAACCAATATGTTAAAATTGGATGCAAGTTCTTAACAACCTCCTGTGACTATTTCAATTTTATTTTTATAGTTAAATTGCCTGAAATGCTCCTCTTAGGCTTTCTGGAAATCAGGTAATTTGCTTACTAGTTTATGTTAATATCACCAAATGAGTAATCTCGCAACAGAAGGCTATCAGTGAAATTAGGTCTTTAAAAAGGATGTATTCGTGGATGATACCCAATTTCCTCTGGGAGAAACAAGTATTTTGATAAATAAAATGTCTGTTGAATGGAAGCTGAGTTCGAAAGAATGTGGCATGGAAAAATATGTTTAAGGCAATATTAGCTAAATTGCTCAGTACAGAAAGTTATCATAAATTTGGAAGTTTCAAGTAGGAAAAGAATTTAAAAAGGCTTAATCTAGGGAATTGATCAAATTAAATGGTAGAAAGCTGAAGATTGCACAGAGGAAGGCACTGATTATTTTATGGTAGCAGAAATTTTAAGAAAATGTATCATCTGGGCATGGCACGATGGCATAATAGTTAAGGTCCTCGCCTTGCACACACCTGGATCCAATATGGTGGCTGGTTCTAGACCCGGAGGCCGAGCTTCCTATCCAGCTCCCTGCTTGTGGCCTGGGAAAGCAGTTGAGGATGGGACCCTACACCTGTGTGGGAGACCTGGAAGAGGTTCCTGGTTCCTGGCTTCGGATTAGTGCAGCACCAGCCATTGTGGTCAGGTGAGGAGTGAATCATCGGAGTGAAGATATTTCTGTCTCTCCTCCTCTCCATGTATATCTAACTTAGCAATAAAAATAAATTAATCTTTAAAAGAATATTATGGTCATTAAGCAGGGTGCCTGCAACCAAGTACACATTCAATGAAGAAACATTGTTGCAGTATAGAAACACTCTGTAGGGCCACTGAGATAGTTCAACTGGCTAATCCTCAACCTGCAAGTGCTGGGAACTCATTTGGGCACTATTTCATTTCCAGCTGCTCCACTTCTGATTCAGTTCTCTCTTCATGGCCTAGGAGAGCAGCAAAGGGTGGCTCAAGTCCTTGGGACCTTACAACCATATAGGAAACTCAGAGGAGCCTACTGGCTTCAGATGAGATCTGCTTCAGTCATTGTGGCCGTGGGAGGAAGAAAGGAAGACAAAGGAACTCTCGCAAAAGCTTCCCAACCATTTTTGTGCCAAAACAAACAAACAAACAAACAAAAACTCTCCTAATAAGCAGATGTTATGTATGGTTCTCTGGAAAGTTAACAAGTAAAATGCCTAAGCACTTGGATTCCTTATGCCGCAGATTCATCTCCTAGCTGCTCCACTTCCCATATAGCATTTCTTGTAGCCATTGCTTCAATTTGCTTTATCATTAGGATCATACTAGTACAACCATGTTTCTTCTCAGAAGAAATGTTTCAGGGTCTTGCCGTTCCTTGAATGAAACTTCTATGGAAAGATTTGCTCTGTGTGCAGCTAACTGAATCCAACAATTTTACCACTGACTTGGAAGGAAATTTATTAACTTTAGTTTTTCAGTCAGATTCATATGAGCTCTAGTGAAAGCTAGCTCTTTCGGTTGTTAACTGTGTGTTCTATTCCAAGAGGCCATGGATAAAATTAAGGTATTTCTTCCAAGTCAGTATGGACAGTCTTCCAGCATAAGGTTTGAATATGAGGTCCTCTCAGACCTTTTCAAAGGTACCTGTGTGGACTGCTAATTTCTTTATGATATTTTGCCAATACATTCCTTATAAAGCATCACTGGCTTCACCATTTACCCACCCAAACCTCATTATCACTTTGATGTCTCTTATCACTTCTACTTTAGCACAATTCATGTTATTCTGACTGGGGTTTTACCCCTCTTGGTGCCACCAACTGTATCCTGTTCTGACGTGTTATAACTGTTATCTTGAGTTTATCTTGATACAAAACTTTTTGAAATTCAGGAATAAATGTTTAACAATGTGCATTCTCCATGAAACTCTTGAATCTCCCTTATATGGATGCATTTATTAAATCATTATAATATAACACTGAACACAATAATCATGCAGACAAATTTTGTGCTTTTTGTAGCATTTTCCTCTTGTTCTTCCCGGTTTTCTGCTCATTCAACGCTTACTATCATTCCAAAGCAATCACTGGCCTGTCCTCTAGTCCTCTGATTTAATTTGCATTTTCTATCATTTCCATGGATATATGTACTTACTCTCTACATATCTTTTTTGACATAAAAAATATTTTGACATATCCTTATTTTTACCTTCATCAGCAGTTGCAACTTTATCTTGCTGAAAAATATTGCATTCTATTTCTATACCACAATTTTTTATTCATGTGGTGGACAGGTGAGATTTATAAATATTTGGCTTTTCTTTCCAATTTTCAGGCTATAAGCATACTGTAAACCTCTCCGAGTGGTATTTTAATTTGTCTTAGATAAATACCTAGCATTGAGTGAAATGGTGCAGTAATATGATAGGCATACACACACACACACACACACACACACAAGAATGTACACATGCATATCTGAATGTGAAAGGGAGATTCCAAGGAGCTGGAGAGCACACAGAAAGGGAAATGAAGACAGTTGAATTGAGGACTACTAAAAATGATTTCAAAATTGTTATACCATTTCATATTCCCACAAGCAGTGCATGAGAGTTTCAGCTGCTTTATGTCTTTGGCAATACTTTACAGTGTGGTTTTTCTTACATTTTAATAATATGGTGCACATTGTGACATACGCATTTGCCTATATAAATACCTTCTTCAGTGGATTATCTCTTACAAATCATTTGCTCATTTTCAAATTATACTATCTTATCCTAATAGTATTTCTTACATTAAAAACATTATTGGGCCCAGCCCGGTGGCGCAAGTGGTTAAGATCCTTGCCTTGAATGCCCTGGCATCCCATATGGGCACCGGTTCTAATCCCGGCGGCCCCACTTCCCATCCAGCTCCCTGCCTGTGGCCCGGGAAAGCAGTTGAGGACGGCCCAAAGCTTTGGGACCCTGCACCCGCGTGGGAGACCCGGAAGAGGCTCCTGGCTTCGGACTGGCATAGCATCGGCCGTTGCGCTCACTTGGGGAGTGAATCATCGGATGGAAGATCTTGCTCTCTGTATCTCTTCTCTGTATATCCACCTTTCTAATAAAAATAAAATAAAAATCTTTTTAAAAAAGCATTACTTAAGGTGATACCATATGCGTGTGTGTGCATACACAGTATGAAAGTCATTTGTAAGGAGTAACTCTTGCTTTCAAGAACATAAAACACATTTTGACCAGAAAAGATGAAAGACATCCTTAACTCACTCCTTAACTTCGAAGTAAGTCTTTCATCACCAAGGAGATGACCTTTATCAAACTGAGGATGTTTCCTTACAATTGTTTTAAACAAGACTTCTCTTTCCTAAGAGCATTCCTTTGGTATCAATAGAGAGAGCTCAGCTGTGACATTTTACTTTCCCTACAGGCACAAAACTCATGTGTAACAAAATAGGAGTTGGAAACATGGTTTGGAAACAGACTGTACTGACCACACTAGAAGCAGATTTTGCTTCTAAGAGAAATAACAAATATTGATGTATGTGACTGATTTCTTCCCATGTTTATGGCAGTAACTAATAGTTGATCACAGCATTGTTCACAAAAGAATCCAATTGCATATATAGAAACTAGATCATCATGGGATGTGGGAAGCTGCTAGAGTGGCATGCGTGATAAATAGTTTCCACCTTATTACTACAATACTTCCAAAAATATTCAATTTTGTGATAGATAATAAATATATAAAACACCTGGATATGGTCAGTAAGCAATTATAAAGATTCATAACACAGTTTCAGAGATTTCTCATAACTATTCCTCCTACGGGGTGGGGATTTGCGAAACTTCATCCTTTACAATACCGCCATACTAAACAATAGTTAAGAAGGAAGATAATTTGGAGATAACTCAAGACCTTTCACTGTTTACTGTGCTTAAGATTCCACACACAGGTCAATAAATGCCATAAATTACGTCAACAGAATGAAGTGCAGTACTATTATAATCATCTCAATAGGTACATAAAAATTGATAAAATTCAACATCTCTTTATGATAAAAATTCTGAAGAAATTAGACATAGAAGGAACATTCCCTAAAATAGTAAAGACTATATGTAAAAACCCATAGTTAATATCATGCTGAATGGAGAAATACTGAGAGTCTTCCATCTCGAATCTGGAACAAACAAGGTTGTATTTTCAACACTCTTGTTCAACACAGCAACAAAAAGTCTTATCAGAAGTGAAAGAAAATAAAAAAGAGTACTCCTATTCAATTGGAATAAATCAAAATGTCTGTACTTGGTAATAATATAATTTTACACATGAAAAAAAATGAAACATCCCATCAAAAAGCTTTCAAACGTGTAAGAATTGTAGCACAGTTGGTTAAGACACACTTGTGACACCTGCTTCCCATATCAGCATTTCTGGTTTGGGTCACAGCCAATCTACACTGCTGATCTAGCTTCCTGCTTATATACCCTGGAACAGCACATGTGGGAGACCCAGACGTGGTTCCTGTCCTCAGGTTTTGGCCTGGCTAGGCTTTTGCAGACATTTGAGGAATGAAGTAACAAATGGAAGAACATACACTCAATCTGTCTCTCCATTACTCTGCCTTTCAATTAAACAATTTTTTAAAAAAGCTTAAAATTGTTAAAATATTTCTGCAAAGTTGCAAGATCCAAAATCAATCTACAAAAAGCAGTATCATTTTTATACATCAATACTGGTCTTGATGAAAAGATATAAAATCATACAACACAGAAGAAATGGAAGTTATTCCCGAACATCAATGGAACTGAAGAAAGAATCAGAAATTAAACCATGCACATACAGTCAACAGATTTTTGACAAAGATACAGAACATACTTTAGATAAAGGAGTCTTTTCTATAAATGGTTCAGACAAGACTGGAACACAGTGTAGGATAAAATTAGATCCCTACCTGTTACGATATACAATTCCAACTTTCTTCAGGTTAATGAGTCATGTGATCTCCATATTCATAAATATAACACTTATAAATTCTACAAAGCCACAGACTCATGGGTCTAACCACTAGTGAGATATCACCACTTGGGATTCCACACAGGTCTCCTCCTAACCCATAACAGTAATGTTGCATTAACATCTCCTTCATTTCATCAAATACATAAAGGTAAGGTCAAGACATTTAAATTTTAACTAAAGCGCTGCATATTACTAATATAAAAATAAGATTGTGAAACATTAGACTGAGTTATGAAAGTTTAATTCTTCGTTAATCACACAAAGCCTCTATGACAGTTTCAGACCCACTTCTCCACTCTTATACCCAGCTAGTTTGTGGCTGACATTTTGCATTTCAGGATAATACTATTTAGAGTTTACTGAACTTCCTAAATTCTTTCATTCTTTTGCACATCATCTTATTTCTCTCTTTACATATACTTAGCAAATTCCTTTTCATCTTCAAAGCCCTGCTCTAACCATGACTTTTAGATGAAGATGATTCTGATCTTCCAGGCAGAGTTAATGGCTGACTATTCCAGTTTTGTTTATACCATGTATGATACTCTACAATTGCGTTAGAAATAATGACTTTCTTGAACAACTATCTCCCTTACTAGACTTGTTGGTAGAACCGTGTCTCATTTCCAGGTTTTGCATTATGGGATTCAAATTTTTGATGCCTACTATAATTTCTCATTCTCCCCCTTTCAACTCAGAACACATTTGTGTGCTAATATTCTGGGATCAACCCTTGTCCTATCTGTGAAGGAACCATAAACAGTATTTCAAGACGTCTCCTGTAAATGATCTCTAATAGAATTATGGATTTTCTCAGCAAAAGAAAATAAAGTCAGCCATCTAGAGATGAATGGCTATAGCCCAATTTCCTGTTAGTTGATTAATTAAACAGGGGTTTCCTGTTTGTCTGCTATAGACTTAGTATTATGCTCAGTGTCTTAACAACAACAGATAATCACTGCTTGAAGTAGCTCAATTTCTAGTTTGCCATTGTTAGTTTCAAAACACAGTACCACTAGTTGGGTAGGTTATAATGAAAAAAAAAAAGGAATACTTTTGCACATAATTTTGCTCCAGGGATGAGGAACCACATCTGGTTCCTCAACCATCTGGGGTTTTTGTTGGCAGGTTCTCCAGGTGACACAAGGCATGGTCATAGTGACACAGGGAATGTGCAAGAAACCTAACCAAACTGGCTTTTATAGCAAACCCTATCCCAAGATAATCCAAAAATCATGCTAATAACTAATGCACTCATGAGAGTAGCGTACTAACTACCCTGTTAAACATTTATTTATTAATTGAAAGGCAGTTATAGAGAGAGGGACAGAGGAAGTAGGGAGAGATCTTCCATCTACTGGTCACTAGCCAAGTGGCCACAACACCTAAAACTGAGCCAGGTTAAATCAAGGAGCATCATCTGGACCACCTGGCTGAAAGGGCCCAACCACTTGCCATCTTCCATCACTTTACAGGCACATTAGCAAGGAGTTGGATGTAAGTGTAGCAGTTAGAACTCGAACTAGTACCGATTAGGGATGCCAGCACCACAGGCGACTGCTTTATCAGCTGTGTCACAAAACCAGACATAAATCCCATTAGTTAATCTCTCATAGCAGGAATAAAATTTCAACATGAGTTTTGAAGCAGATAAAATATATTCAAATCACAGAAGCCATGTTGACTCATAGAAGAACTTGAGTTACATCTGTTGCATTTGTAACTCAGCTGAGAGGTAAATAGAGAGCTAGTTATGTAACACCAGAGTTATATGACCCCAAATTTATTATGTACATACATGTGTGAGTGTGTGTAAATACCCATATATGCATACACATATGCATTAACACCAAAGTGATATGATACATATATACACATGCATATATGCTTATAATAAAATTAGGATATTAATGTGCCTATAGGTGAATGTGTTAAGAGAGTATAAACATTTACCCTAAGGAAATAAAAAAGTTTGCTTATCTATGTTCCTTAATTTTGACTCAAGTTGCACTTTTTAAAAAAAGATTTACTTATTTTTTGGAAAGGCAGATGTACGGAGACGAGGAGAGAAAGAGAGGAGGAGAGACAGAGAGGAAGATCATCTGTCCGAAGATTCACTCCCCAAGTGACCACAAGGGCCGGTGCTGCGTCGATCCAAAGCCAGGAGCCAAGAACTTCTTTCTGGGTCTCCCACACGGGTGCAGGGTCCCAAAGCTTTGGGCCATCCTCGACTGCTTTCCCAGGCCACAAGCAGGGAGCTGGATGGGAAGTGGAGCTGCTGGGATTAGAACCAGCACCCATATGGGATCCCGGTGCATTCAAGGCAAGAACCTTAACCATTACGCTGGGCCCTCAAGTTGAAATTTTTAAACAATTACATGCTTTAAGGAAAATTCAAACAAGTCATAAAATTCTAACACATTTAGCCACGTTTTGTTGTATTATTAATTACAAGACTATGAGAATGAGAGAATACATGAAGATAGACCACAAGAACTTTATTAATACCCCTAGGAAGTTTCTTCAAAGACAAGAGCGGCCAACGTTCAATGAGTATCACTGTAGGCGTGATCCTGCTCATACGACAAAAGAAAAAAAAGGCAAATATGATTTGCATGATGGCCAAACGTCTCCATTTGCAGAAATAAGCAGCTGTGAGAAGGATAAAAAAATATTCAGGAAAGCTGGATCACTGACAAAACCAGCAGGAAATGGTGACAAGAGCCAAAATGAATGACACACAGATTTGAGGAAGATTCCATTTGTAAATGAAACTCTGAGAGCTTTGCATGCTTCCACTTCTGTCTGGAGAAATTAGTCATCTTGGGCACACCACTAATAGCAACCAGAGAAACTGGCTGTGAAATACACCAGGGCAGAGGAGGGAGCACGTGTTCACTATGACATTTGATTGGCATATAGTACAGTTTGTCATATTCTTGTGAACTGTCCTTTCTTCACCTCCTCGAAGTCCGAGGATCAGATTTTAAGAGCTCCTTCTCTGTTTTCCAGTAATGAATTCCAGGGAACTGTACAGCTGTAATTAAAACCTCCTCACACAGTTCTTGGATTCTTACATCTTCATTAGGTTTACTGAGTGCCAGTGGCATTATAAAACAGAAAGTCTTAACTTTTCCATTGATTCCTAAAATGTTAACCAAAGTAAAACAAAATTCAAAAAAGAAGCAACTCAGAAATGGTGCGAAGATCCTCCTGGCATATTGACACCACGAGGAATTTGAATGCTGTATGCAAATATCAAGTGACATTTACAAAGCACATACCCTGCTTAATTCTTCTGTGAGCTAATATGGTAATTACAGATTTATGCTTTCCAACAAAATCACCATTGAGAATACAACAGCAAGCCGAGGAAATTTTAATCACAGTGGAAAAGCCACAAAGAATTAGCAAGCCTATCACCTACTGAGACGTAAAGTTCAGTAGGCACACTCTGCTAACCCTGACTGATCCTTTTGCTCCTGGAGAAGGCAGGTACCTGCACAGAGCAAATATCCATATTAATGCTTATTCCATCTCCTCTTTCTGTTTGTGTATGTATCTGTATATCTACCTATCTTTTGTGTGGGGCTTTAATTTGACATTTTGAGTATGAACTCTGGATCAAAACCAGTTTATAATCAAAGATCACATCTTCACGAACAAAGCTACACTCAAACATTACTGTTTAATACCACATTCTGTGATACTGGAAAGAATCTGTATTTGTACTGTCCATCACACTTGCCACATGTGGCTTTTTAGCACCTGAAGTGTGGTTATTGTAACCAAGGAACATAGTTTTAAATTTGCTTTGTTTTATCGAACTTAAAATAGAATTTAAATAACAAGATCAGTCTGTTCAATATTGTAGTAAGCAGCTCAGCTCTAAAATAGGAAACCTCATGAAATGACAGTGATGAAATACAATCCAAGTAAGAACGCCCCCTTTGCTTATCAACTCCTTCACATGAATGCACCAAGAATCTCTTTTCTTTTATAGATTTCAGCCCTCTGCATTGATTGATGACAGTGAAGAAAATGAGTGGAAAATAAACACAGGCTATTTGGGATGCTTAGGATCAACTCTTGTTGGTAAGGACAGTGAGTTATTCTTTGTAAAAGAAGAAGTTGCAAAATATACAAAAAGTACTACATGCTAAAGTAGTTTGTTTCTAATACGTTGGATCCATGCTCCTGTCTATTAAATGCAAAAGAAATTGGAACACTCGGATTCTTTTTATAGATTATTTAAAAGTTTGTTTTAATCTAATGAAAAGGCAAAGCAACACAGACAGAGATGGAGAGTTATCTGCTGTCTACTTATTTAGTCCCTGACCTTAACAGCTAGAGTTGGGCCAGCCTGAAGCACGGAGCCTGGAACCCTATCCAGGTCTCCCACGTGATGGCAGAAGACCTAGTGCTTGGTTCATCACACGTTGAGTCTCAGAACATATCAGCCAGAATCTGGATGAGAAGTGAAGCTAGGATTCAAACGAGCACTGAGATGTGGAACAGATTTCCCAAGCAGAGGTCTGACCAACCATGCCACAATGCCTGCAATTGAAAGACACGTGTGAAGGAAGGCTGGCCACAGAGGAGCAGGAGACTCCTGACTACTCTACCCACAGAAGAGCCACATGTAAATCTATTCACATGTCAATTGTCTCTGTAGGTCATAAACCAAATATGGGTCTCTCAGGGACAAGGCAACTGAGAATGCTAGAAAAGGTGAGTCATGCTTGGGCCTGGACCCTGCTACAGGCAGTATACCATAAAACTGAGAAGTAAGTCTCTAAACTAAAATGTTTATATTATTTGTGTTGTCATCCTCTCCAAGACTATTTGAATGAGATTATGTTTGAACTATTTACGTGCACTTTGCATACATTAACATTGAAAAATCAGACATTTAAGACTATTATTTGTAACACATAGAATGATTTTATATGACTGTATTTTTGGAGATTTAATTTTCCTTTGATTTTTTTAATCTATATTTTAAAATGACTATAAAATATCTCCAAATATATTTTAAAATCTGTGCATATTATTTATTATATTGTTTAATTTATGTTCTATTCAAAATTATAAGTGTCAATTCTATCATTTAGGAATAGAAAGAAAAAATAATAAATTAATTGTCATATTCTGTTTGGAAGAAAACCTGTTTTTATCATTAGGATGAGTGCTGTTCCTTCTGGTCTCAATAGCACAGACGCCCTAAAGAACAAAATCAAAGAAACTGCTCATTGGTGGGAGATGATTCTATCACTGGCATGTTTCGATGTGCCTTCAGGTAAGGCACACCTTGCTCCTTCTCTGGACTATCTTTGTTTGGATACTTTTACAGAAAGCAGCCTTGGAAGATAGAGATGCTTCCATTTTTAGCAAGGCAAAGGCTTGCCCGTCGCCTGGTATAAACGAGTCTTGAAGTGCAGAGTTATTTTGCAAAATAGTCCATAGTCTATGCAGGTATCATGTGGCCTTTTAGGTACAACCTTTTGACACTTGGGTTCAGGCAATCAGTTCAAGTAAATATAGACATTCCAGCTACTGTTCTTGCTTTGAATAATAGAAAAACTTTCCCTCCAGCCCAAGAGCACAGTGAATCTTGTGGCATCCACAAAAATGTGGCATGTTACTTATTCACTTCTCAGAGGGTTTAATCTGACCCTGAGTGGATCTAAAAACTAGTAAAATCTGTACCCAAGGGTTTTGGTGTGATTCACTCTCTTCCTAGATTATAGTTCTTGAATGAATGTTTTATTTTGCTTTTTAAAAGCAAGGATTCAAATCTTTCCCACCATCTCAAAATTAGAACACTGATCAGGAAATTTTACAGTAACAACTTTCTAGACTTTTACAGAAATAAAGCAAATTTTTTTGGTCTTTTATAATTGTTTATTTGAACGATTTACTTACATATTTATTTTTAAAAATTTTTTGGTTCTAAATTGCTGTTTGTTTATTTAAATATTCAGTTATTTAGTTGCAACAGTTGTAAAGTACATGATTTGTTACATAACCAGACCGTGTTAATAAACACAACTCTTCCATTACAGCGTTGCAAGCCTTGATCATGGCAGCATGCTCCTGACAGACACTGATATTCTTGTCTCAGTTGACAACTGTGAAGGTCGCAATAATCATTGCTGAGGATCAAACACTGTTAGAGCCATCATGTCAGCTTAGGAAAGCTTCATCCACTAGTTGTTCATTTGGAGAGAAATATGAACGTTGCTAATATTTATAGAATTTAGTATCCCCCAACTTCAGCTCATGAAGTAACTGATACCCCACTTAACCTTTTATCCAAATTAAAAAACCAGAAAAAAATACATGAGGTAATTTCTCCCAGAAACTGATTAGCATTCAATTCTCTTTAGTGAAGGGAAAAAGAGTGTAACAAGCCTTAAGTCACCACCTTCCACCTGGAGGAATTTTCTCATCAAACTGTGATGATTTCATTGACTTTCAAGGTCAAAGATGGGCCTTTAAAGTTGCTGAATTAGGTAAAAAATATATATATACATATATTCTCACACATGAACTGTATAATGGAGACTGCAATATCAGGTAGTGAAGATACTTTGCAGTATGCATCTCCACTCTCAAAGAGAAGACTCCCAACAAAACTGTTAAATACACCCTAACAACAGGATATTAGACTCTCTACCATTATCCATACCCATAATGCCATGATAAACATACAGAAAAGAATGTTGGAATAGTGACTGTTACTGAAGCACTATAACCATTGTAACAACGTGGGGAAAGAGTAGGAGGGGTGGAGAGTGGGGAGGGAGAAAGAAGGAATTCCTATACTTTATAAAACCACATCATGGAAAGTAACAAATAAGGGAATAAAGTTGCTGAACTACTTAGAGGAATTAATGTTGCACCGGGAGCCATTGAAAGGAAAAGGTCTAGAATTCTCATAGCAGTCATCAATGTATCAGTTTAAAGCGATGTTAGGCATTGCAAGAAAACTTACATGAACCTGAAGAAATAGTGATTACTGTTACAATAGTATGATTAATACTACTATATTTAACAGTGTTACTGTGATATTTGTAATATGTTTTAATAATTATATAATATTATGATTAATAGTATTCTTTATTTCATTTTATGACAGTTTCATAGGCTCTGGGATTCCCCCAACCCCTCCCAATATCCTCCCCACATGGTGAATTCCTCCATACTGTTACAATAGTACAGTTAATGTCCAGTCATGATTCCTCCATTGCAGGCATGGACCATGCAAAGAGTCCAGCGTCCTATCGTCCAGACAAATTCAACAGTTTCAGTGGGAGACCATCCCCAGTCTGAAAGCAGAGCTGGCAGAATATCATCCCCTCCAATGAAAAGCACTACGCAACTTCAACAACAATATACAACATCATGAAGTTAATTGACATGGTGTTGAGTGACCAATATGTTAGAAAATGCAAGTTCTTAAGCACACCCTGTGACTACTTCATTGACATTTCAATTTTAGTTTATACACAACCTGCTGCTATACACTTTAAAATGGTTATAGGGTACTATTCAGCTGTCTCGTGTCTATTTTCATTTTTATGTTTAGCAGCTTATAGCATTCAAGTGTGATTTTTACTGAACTTGGCAAATTTTAGGATAGTCCAAATAGGTTTATAACTCAAACATGCCATATGTTAACAATTGAGGAGCAGAACAGTTTTAGGAGGGGTGGCCATATGGGAAGTGAACCAGTGAATGGAAGATTTTCTCTCTCAGTCTCTCTTTCTCTCCCTGCCCCCCAATTATGCTTTTTCACACAGATAAATAAATCTTTAAAAAAGGAATTTCAAATTCATAGAGATAGTAGGTAGAACGGTGATTATGAGGACTGTGGAAGAAGAAAAATGAGAGATGCTGTTTAAAGCATGCTGGTAAAGCATTTTAGTAACATACAACAACAGTTGTTTTGGAAATTTGAGTTCCACAATAATGTGTACATATTTTTTAAGTTTTTTTATTATTATCATTTTATGATACAGATACATAAGCCCATCGGATTTCCCTTATCCCCTTTCCAACTCCCTCCCCCATCACTGAGTTTCCCTATATCATTAATATAGTGTAGTTCTTCAAACACAGTCATATGTCCATCATTGCAGGTATGGACAATGGCAGAGAGTCCAGCTTACTATAGTCATATATTAAACAGTTTTATTGGGAGTACATCTTTGTATACTGCATTGCATCCTCCCATCTGGATATGATAGTCTGCATTTCAGTTACTGTACATCCCCTTAAATGAAAAGCCATATTACAAAATCAAAAATAGGAAGAAATTTAGAAACTTACAATGCCAAGAAGTTAAATAACATGTTACAAGATTTGAGACTCTCCATTACACAGTTACTTTACATCCCCTTAAATGAAAAGCCACAAAAAAATAAACAATAGGAAGAAAAAAAAAGAAATTAACAACACCATGAAGTTAAATAACATGCTACTGAATGACTAATGTGTCACTGAAGAAATCTAAAAAAAAAAACCAAAAAGAATCTTCTTGAAGACAGTGATGCTACTGTATGATCCATGAGTCATTGAAAAGTGTTTTGAAGAAATGAAGCCAACAACAATACAGAAAAAATCCTTGAGATATAGTATCCACTCTGCTGAACAGAATACTTCAAAAGTGATTAAGGTGAAAAATTTTATATTATGTGTATTTGACCAGCTTTGAACTAAGCTATGACAGAGAAAAAAACTTGATCAGGTTATCAAAGTAGAAGAAAGCTTAGCAATTTATAGCCTTGAGTCCCAGAACCAATGTCCACTGAAGTCTTTGAGGCAATTTGCATCCCCCTAAGTACAGTGGACTCAACAGGAATACTCTGGATGCTTCTTGTGTGAAATTTATAGTTTGGAAGTCAATTACAAACAATTCAAAGTTACCATATACTTTCCAACTACATACCATGTCAGAAAAATTACTTTTGTTTTAGCTTCAGGATAATTTTCAGTTGCACAAATAATGCATAAATTTCTTTTGAGAAATAGTGAAGCATCATAGACAAATAAAAAAGAAAACCTTTAATAACAGTGATGACAAACCTCAGGCACCCACTCAAATATCTAGGCTTCCTTTCAGCCTTAGTAATGATGCAGCTTCTCACGCTAACAGGTATGTGTGCAGGTAAGGCAGTGAAAACACTTCCAAAATTCCAACACAATTAAAATCTGTCACCTGTCTTAATTCAAGACAATAAACTGTAGAGGAAAGCTTTGATGTGATGACATCTTAGAAATCATCTTGAAGAATAACTCGAACATGTTTCTGTTATTTTATTTATTTTTCTATTCTTTCACCCCATTCCCTGGAACTCCAGTACTCATACACCATGGGCCATCAGAATGATATCTTCATCCTTGGAACGAAAAGGATTAATGCTAGAAGGAGCTTATCTGTCTTCAGAGAATCGTCAGGCACTGCATATCTCTGAGCTGCTCAAATTTTGGAGAATATGTCACCGTTAAACTGGACATTAGTCATATTCTGCTGAAATTAACACTAATAGAGTCTACTTGAGTCACTTTGATTATTTGCCACCCTCATCTCAGAAGTATGTGCTCATCATTCTGGTTTGTAACCTTCCTTACTTGTCCTGTGGATTGATTTGCATCAGAAAACATGTAGTATCATTTTTGGAAGATTTATGACTCGGCTTTCTGCACCAAAATATCATCACAGCTCTACATTGTATGTATTGCTCTGCTGTAATTCCTTCCTCAGTCTTAGGTTTAGCATGCTAACAAACGTACACTTTCCAATACAAAATCATAGTATTTGGGCTGAATTAAACTCAGCATGTTCCCTCAGGAAAAGCTACCTTTGCAAAAGAGAATACATATGGCTACTAGAATAATACTGGTAATCATAATCACCTTACACTTCCCCAGGTTTGCTGAAAATATTCTAAAATGCAAGCCTAAGAAAGACAGGAAGAAATCAAATAGGAAATGGAGAAAGTGCCAGTCAGGAAAGGGAATTGCACTCTAGAAATTTAAGTCTGAGGCATTTGCTGTTTAAACATTCATGACCTATTTCAGTGTACTGCCTTGTGGGTGACAGCAGAAGCAAACGTGCTGTGACAAGTACACATCCTCTCTGTGCGTCCTGGGAGGCAGTTTGTCCAGCCAGAGCTGTTAATGGGACATTTTATCCAGCAGCCTAATGCAATTTATGGTTTTCAACTTACGCACTAGATATGGAAATAGCTAACTAAACTTCTTTTGTGAGTAAAGCTAGTCATTCTGATATTTCTTTTCCATGTAATGTTTCTCAATGGAAATTCTACAAAATTCCACAATACTAGAAACTAGGTACTAGATGACCACTGGGCCTAGTTCAGTTAAGATTCTCAATAACTATTCCATGAGTGAATGAAAGAAGAAATGAATGGCTACTAAAAAATACTAGTGCCCTACAGTGGTTTTTTTTTTTATGGAAATTGAACTATTTCAAAGCTGATAGATCTTGAGTCCCTCAAAAGGCATAAATGAGGTTTATTAACATTTGCTTTTTTAAAAAGATATATTTGTTTTTATTGGAAAGCAGATATACATAGAGGAGGAGAGACAAGAATATTTTTCATCTGATGATTCACTCCCCAAGTGAACACAATGGCCAGTGTTGTGCTGATCCGAAGCCAGGAACCAGAAAATTCCTCCAGGTCTCCCACACAGATGCAGGATCCCAAGGCTCTGGGCCATCCTCTACTGCTTTCCCAGGCCACAAGTAGGGAGGTGGATGGGAAGTAGGGCTGCCAGGATTAGAACTAGCGCCCATATGGGATCCTGGCATGCTCAAGGCGAGGACTTTAGCCACTAGGTCACTGTGCCGGCCTGACATTTGCTTTCTCTACACGGAGACTTTGTGTCATGTTCATGGAACCTCAACAACACCAATTTAGTGAATTTCTCAGGCCAAGCATTAGTAGAAAAATATACTCTTTGTGCTAATAGATTCTCGATGGCAATTTGTCATTTGTATGAAGAAGTAACATGGAGCTTTTCTGCTAATGAATGAAATTATGCAGCAGCTCACATCACATCCTGAAGCTTATGGGCTTCTAGGTCGCATATAGAAAGACTCCAGCAAGCCCAGCTCTGCCTGCTTCTCAAGGTCCAGGTTCACTCCCACAATGTTGCTGCTTTCTCCCTTACGTGTCCTTCAGAGTCAAGGGAGAGAGGCGACATGCCCGAAAGAATCCTTCACCAGAGTGTAACACTTTATTGCTTGCAAAGTGCTTTCCTCACCCCAGGTTCCCCCTTAGAAGTATCAAAGGGGAAATCAAGACTCCCACAATAACTAACTGTGCAGTAGGCACAGAACTTCAACTTGGTAGAAGGATAAAGAGAGAACGTTTACATAGGGAAATAACACTGCATCGTGCACTTAGCAAGCCACTGTGGCCATTATACAGGGTAAAAGCTAGGGTTCAGACAAGGTAATCATTTTGAGCAAAATTACAGTAAGTGGTGGAAGCAGACCTCCCTGAAATCTGAAACCAGTAAAATACACTGGTGCTATGTTGTTTCAGTAAAAAATTAAAGTGTTGCTCTATCGTTTTTAGGCCCAGCACAGGAGAATGTGATGAGCATCCATCAAACTAAAGGCTGCTGATCCTCAGTCGGAAGCAACAGAAAACTGCCAGGAGACAGGTATTCATATTCACTCTGTTTGCTCAGTGATATGTGTCAGATGTTAACAGAAACAGCCAGGAGACAGGCATTCATGTTCACTCTGTTAGCTCAGTGATAAGGAAGGTGGTCTTCTGATACTATGCTTTCATGGGCTAGAGAAGCTCAAGAAATGCTTGACACTTACAGGATTTTGATGCCCTTATAGTTTACAAGTTCTCAAGCTTAAGCCCAACCTTCCGCTACTTCCTCCAAGTAAAATCTCTTTTTATGACTTATTCTCAGGTGTTGTGTGCTCAATATATGAGGCGACTTCAAAAAGTCCATGGACAATGGAATCAGAGGTTAAGTTTGTTTTTTTTTTAATTCGAAATAAAATAAAGTAAATGCATAGCCTTTTCATAACACGTGCTCTCCATGGGTGTTTTGGGGACACCTTCCAGATATGTGCACAAGCCCTCACCTTCCTAGTTTCTGAACTGGCATATTTATTTACTCACCCACGCTTTTTCTACAAGGAGGTAGATTAAACCCAGATCTGCTTATCAAGGCTGTTCATGTTTTTATCCTTCCGGTGCGACACCTGCATGCAGTTGTCACTTGTTTTCCTTTTGCTGCTGAAATCATTCATCAATATCTGCTCTTGAGCATTGCCAACTACTATTCACAGCTCCTGGAGAAGCAGATTTCCCTTGGATTATAAACCTGCCCATAGCTGAACTGGGGTTGCCTTTTTTTTTATTAGAAATTCTTTATGATTTTAAGTCTCCATCCTTGAGACAATTTATATTTGATTTTAGTTCTCATTTACAATAACATTCTAGACTGAAGGAAGAGTAAAGTAACCAAGTGATAAGAGTAATGTATGGGGATCTCAAAATATACATAATACAGATTTCTTTGTTTTTCCTCCTTTCAGCTCCAGCGCCTTTCTGGGGCCTGTGGATAGTCTTTAGAAGACATTTCTGCACCATGCTTTCCCTAGGCCTACACTTCTGAATTCTATCTCTTTACCCTGGGACTGAGTATGAAGTGAGGAAATGGATCTACTCATTGACTGGTAACTGTTTCCTTCAAGCGTGTTCTCTCGATTTAAGAGGGTAGAAGCATTTAATTTAGTTTGCACCTATGCTTAGGCAGTCAGACAATATGGCCTTTACCTTCCAAGGATTGCAGTGCCAAAAAAAGTAACTCCATGACTGGATGGGAACTCAGTACTGTGGGTTGAATATTAATATTAGGATTATTTCTATCTAAACTGGAGACCTCAAAGAAACTACAGATTATAGGAAAGAACTTCAAGGAACTCTGATATATTGCAAATTTAAAATGTCACTGCTTAAGCTTCTTGCTACTCTATTTTTAAGGAACCAATATGTTGATTTTAAGTTATTTCTTGGGCAGGAAAGGAATTCAATTCAATGTCCAAAATGACATATTTGTGAAAGATCTTGTTTAGTAGCTAGAAGTATTTAAAGAATTTGGAAAATGATAATTTTGAGAACACAGACAACAATTTTAACAGGTTGCTACTCTGAAAGTCCACATTGCATAAATTTTCTACTGCCAATGTGGGCAAACTAAAACTATGAAATATCTTTGGGAGTGAGAAATCTATGCCAGACATATTGAGGTAAATATTTTCACTAGATTTTATCCTTTCCTTATCTGTACTGGCCAGCTGAGCCAGTAACGTGGACACAGCGAGGGTCTGAGGGATGAGGCACCAACAGGAGACCAGTGATGGTGGAACTCTCTCTTCCCCAAGTCTCTCTCCAAGGCCTCCCTTTATTGCCTCCTCTCTTGACCTTTCACTTACTTCTTGTTTACTCTTTCCCCCACACCCTCATTAGCGCATATTGGATATAGCTGAGTCCAAGTAGACCAGGTGCTTCTAGCCCTAAGCCCCCTCCCTGTAGTGCTCGGTTTAACGAGTGCTAGTCAACTCCTTAGCCTGGAACACTTATCCATTTCTCGTTTCAATTATTGAGTTGTCTTTATTTACAGAGAGAAAGAGAGATAGAGAGCTGAACCAATCTGAAGGCAGGAGCTTCTTCTAGGTCTCCCACATGGGTGCAGGGTCCCAAGACTTTCCAAGGCAGTAAGCGGGGAGACAGATTGAAAATGCAGCAACTGGGACACTCTCTGATGCCCGTATGGGATGCTGCCACTTGCAGTCAGATTCGCCAGTTGAGCCACTGGCCCAGCCTTATGCTATTCAGTCTTGCATGTTGATAACATCACAGTCATTCTCACTCCAGTTGTGCTTCTTCCCTTGTCACTGAACAACAGGACAACTTTGTTTAAAACTGAACTAGACAACTCTTTTGTTCATGTCAAAATTTCTGGGACATCTACTAGTTGCCAAGATTGACTACAGAGAGATACAAACAAGAAGCTAGTCTGTCTTCAAACAACTTGAATGGAAGCAATTGAGTCAAAGACTTGTTCATCAGAACAATAAATAACATGGTGGCAACAGTTCAATCATTTTCTCTTAACTACGCTGAGGCTCATCTGGAAGTCATAGTTACTCTCATCTCGGTGATCCTTAATGGAACCTTGAACCTGAAAGATGAGAAGTATCCCAAGAGTGAGCTACACTAGAAAAATCCTATAAGCTACTTACTTGCTAGAAGGCCTTTATCTACTATTCAGACTGTGTGTGCTTTGTGGTTGAAGTACACACATTTAAGCCTGATGTCCTGTGTCTGAATTCTGGCTTCCATCATTGATCTTGAACAAATAACTGATTTTCCTTGCTTAGGTTTTCTTCTGTGTTAAATGAGGATGATGATACTTACCTTTTTAAAGTTGCTAAAGAGAACTGAATCTGTTCATGAATAGAAACAGATGTGAAATATTGCCTGAACAATCAAGTAATGTAAGCCTTAGCGACACTCACTAGCCATGCTTTAATTTTATTATATCTAAAACAGAGAGAGCAATACTGACCTCACAGTTTTTTTATTAGGATGAAATGAGAGTTTTTTTATGTTAATTATATAACATGTAGTAAACATGGAATATAAATTCCCTTCCCGCTTTCTTAAAAAATGCATTTTCTCAATTTAAAATGGACAGTAACACGCACACAAATACACCAGCTGAAGGACTGTCTTTTCAGTAGTTAGTATGGTAAGTGTTAAAAACTTGTGAGCTCGCCAATGAAAGCATTGGCTTAATCTTTGCTGGCCAATGTATTATTTATACCCGAGGTTCAAGAGTTATCAAGCTCCCAAAACTGAAATGGAAGTTTCCATGATGCATTCAAGGCAGCTTTTGAAGTCGCTTATTTATGTCATCATTTCAGAATACGGCAGTGTCTAGAAAGCTTAGCACCACTCCTTTCTTCCACCCACTCTAACAGCTTTAAAGTCTGCAACCTTGTCAAGAAACTGTTGTTCTGTATTTCATCCTGGAACTCTCCATGATAATAAATGACAAGACCTACATTAAAAGGCGTTTGTAATGACAGTAATAAAACAGTCGCACATTTGGTGATAAACCAGCTTTAAAATAATCTTTGGTTGCAAGCTTATTCTTTTGCTTTAGCGTGGATTATAAACAGGGGCCCTTATAATAGCATGCAAGTGCTTGAGTGTGGGCAGTGGTATTATCCTCTGTCCTACTTCACCTGCATGCACGGTGTGCTCCCTTATCAACATATCCTGCCAAAATGGTACACTTGTTATAACTGATGAATTCACATAAATACAACGTTATGGCTCAAAGTCTTTTTTTTTTTTACATTAGGATTCATGCTTTGTGCTGTATATTCCATGAGTTTGAACACAGCTATAACATCATCTATCCAGCATCATGACATCATGAAAAGTTGTAAGTTTGCCCTGAACATAACCTTTATTTTGGCTGTTTGTCACTGCTTCTCAAGCCTCTGGCAGCCACAAAACTTTTTGTTACCCTGATAGTTTGTTTTTTTATATCACACAGTTAGAACCATACGGCCTGTAACTCCTTCAGATTCGCTTATTTCATTTAGTACCATGCATTTAAACTTCCTCAATGCCTATTCATGGCTTACAAACTCATTTCTACTTAACACTGAATAATCCATTGTCTGGATATACAAGTTTATTTATCCATTCACCCACTGAAGTATAGCTTGACTGGTTCCAAGTTTCGGTGATCATGGATAAAGCTACTATAAACATTCATGTGTGCACTTGTGTGTGCATATTAAGTTTTTATCTTCTTCAGATAAATATCAAAGAAGACGATTGTTAGATCATATGGTAAGAATATGTTTACTGCTGTGTGGAGCCACCAGTCTTCCAAAGTGGCTGTGCCATTTTTGCTTCCTTTCTAGCAGTGAATGAGAGCTTCTGGTGCTTCACTTGGTATTGTCAGTGTTTTGCTGTAGTAGTGGTGTGGTAATATCCATTGTTGTTTTAATTTACCTTTGTCTTTCTTAAAGATTTGTTTATTTTTATTGCAAAGTCAGATAGTAACAGAGCAGGAAAGACAGAGAGGAAGATCTTCTGTCTGTTGATTCACTCCCTAAGTGGCCTCAACAACTAGGGCTGAGCCAATCCAAAACCAGGAGCCCGGAACCTCTTCTGGGTCTCTCACTTAGGGGCAGGGTTCCAAGGCCTTGGGCCATCCTCAGTTGCTTTCCCTGGCAACAAGCAAGGAGCTGAATAGGAAGCAGAGCTGCTAGGACTGGAACCGGTGTCCATATAACATCCTGACCCGCTCAAGGTGATGACCTTAGGCACTAGGATACCACACCAGGCCCTAATTTATATTTCTTTGATGACATATTTGATTTGCATGTTTCATGTTGATAATGCATATGTTAATGTCTTTGTTCTGCTTGTATCTTTTCATTTTGCTATTGTTAAGTATATTACTACCTCTATTCTTTTTTTGGAAGGGTCTGGGGAAGGACTGATATCCATTCTTCTTTGAATATTTGAGAGAATTCCATTAGGAAATTGTATCATCTTGCACTTTCTTTGTTGGAGGTCTTTGTTTACTATTTCAAATAGATCTTAAGAGAGAAACTGATAGCAAATTATCTTTTAAAAGTTTACCCATTTACTCTATGCAATTTTATTGATCCATAATTGTTTGTAACATTTCTTTGTGATCAATTTTAGTTCTGGAGTATTTATTGTAATGTCTCAATGCTAATTTTAGATTTTATTAGCTTCAATTTACCCTTATTTTCTGAGTAAGTACAGCAGAGGGTTTGTAAATTTTGCTGATTTTCCCAGAAAAATAATTTCTTAATTTTGTTGACTTTTGATATAGTTTTGCTATTCTCTATTTGATTTATTTCTATAATAATTTATATTATTTATTTTCATCTGCTAAGTGAGATTGTTCTTTTTCAGTTCTTTGAGATAAAATGTCAGAATGTTTAGTTGTGTTTTTTGTGTGGTTTTTCTGCTTTATTCATGTAGACATCCATCACTCTAAACTTAAGTTTTAGGAATACTCTTCAGTCATTTGTAAGTTTTGATGATTTATTTATATTTAATTTTATAATAAGATGAAAGAGTTTGAGAGAGAGAAAGAGATAGAGAGAAATCTTCTAGCCACTAATTCATCCCATAAATAGCCACAAAAGCCAGAGCTGAGCTGATCAGAAGCCAGGAACCAGGAACTTCCTTCAGATCTCTCTCACAGGTGCAGAGACCCAAGGACTTGGACCACTTTCTGCAGCCTCTCCAGCCGTCAGCAGGGAGCTGGATAGGAAGTGGCACAACCACCACAGGAGCCCCCACGTAAACATGCTGGTGCAGCAGGCAGATTAGACGATAATGCTACCGCGCTGGCAACCGTAAGATCATTTTTTGGTTTTGTTGTTGTTTTAAAGATTTATTTGTTTTTATTGAAAAGGCATTGTAAATACTACTGTGTTACAGAGAAAAGGAGATAGAGAAAGATCTTGCGTCTGTTGGTTTACTTCCCAAATGATAGCAACTACCAGAGCTGAGCTTGTACAAAGCCAGGAGCCAGGATCTTCTTCCGAGTCTCCCACAGGGTGTGAGATCCAAGGTTTTGGGCCATTCTCCACTGCTTTCCCAGGTCACATGCAGGGACTTGGATGGAAAGTGGAGCACCAGGATGTGAATCAGTGCCTGTATGGGATCCTGGTGCTTGCAAAGTGAGGATTTAACAATTGAGCCATTGCACTGATTTGTGGTTTTTTTTTTTTTTTTTTTAGTTTTTAGTTTTATTTCTTCTTTGACGAATCAATTGTTCAGAAGTGCTGTTTAATTATGAATTATCTTGTTTCCTGTCATTGATTTCTAATTTTATATGATTGTGACCAGAAAAGATACTTGATATAATTTCACTCTTACATTTGAAGAAATAAAAAATAAAAAGTTTCAATCATATACCTTTAAAAATATATGCTCAAATGGATTAGACTCAAATAAAAACTGGAAATCATAAAACTCTTAGAAGGAAAAAAGATGAGAAAATCTACTTGACATTTACTTTGTCAAAAATCTTTTCAAAAAACTCACACAAAAATCTCATCTGACCAAAGCAAAAATAAATGTGGAACTACTTCAAATTAAAGGGGGTTTGGGCCCGGCGCGGTGGCGCAGTGGTTAAAGGTCCTCGCCTTGCACGCCCAGGATCCCATATGGGCGCCAGTTCTATCCCGGCGGCCCCACTTCCGATCCAGCTCCCTGCCTGTGGCCTGGGAAAGCAGTCGAGGACTGCCCAAAGCTTTGGGACCCTGCACCCGCATGGGAGACCCAGAAGAGGCTCCTGGCTTCGGATCGGCATAGCATCAGCCATTGCACTCACTTGGGGAGTGAATCATCGGACGGAAGATCTTCCTCTCTGTCTCTCCTTTCTGTATATCCGCCTTTCCAATAAATAAATAAATAAATAAATAAATCTTCAAATTAAAGGGGGTTTATAGTAAAGGAAATTATCAACAAAATAAAGCCATAGACTATGGTCTGGGAGAGAATCATAAATAATACTGCTGAAATTATAAAGTTTTCAAATACTCTGAACAACAACCCTTTACAATATATATTTTGCAAAAAATTTTCTCACATTCTGTATATGCCATTTGAAGAGGAAACTTTTTTTTTTTACTTTAGTGAAGTTCAAGATTATCAATTATTTCTTTCTTTTTGAGATTTATTTTATTTTTACTTGAAAGGCGTATTTGCAGAGAGAAGGAAAGATACACAGTAAGAAAAGAAAAGAGGGAGGTAATTTTCCATCCACTGACTTACTAACAAAATGACCACAAGGGCCAGCGCTGAGTGAATCCAAATCCAGGAGTTTCATTTGAGTCTGCCGCATGGGTGCAGGGACCCAAGCACTTGAGCTCCCCTTCTGTTTTCTCAGATCATATAAACAGGGGGATGGATATGAAGTGGAGCAGTTGGAACTCAAACCAGTGCCCATATAACACCACCGGCAGCATTAATTGTTTCTTTCAAGGATTGTGCCTTGGTGCCGTATCTAAGGGGTTATTATGAAACCACTGATTTCATAACATAGAAATTTCTTCTACGTTATTTTCTAAGTGATCTTACACTGAGGTCTAACATTCAATTTGTGAACAGCATAAAATGCGTCTGGAGGATTTGTTCATTTTTTTGTTTGTTTGTTTTGGTAGGGGGCAGTAAATGTGAATGTGTTCTAGTACCGTTTGTTGAGAAGCCCATCTTCATTGTGTTGCCTTCATTCCTTCATCAGAGATCAGTTGACTATCTATGTGGGTCCTTTGGGGGTTCTTTATTCAGTTGTCTCTCTTTTCACCAATACTGCCTGAGCTTGATTACCATTTAATAGTAAATCTTGAAGTCATGGAGATTGGGCTGTACAATTTTGTCCTTCTCCTTCATTACCGTATTGCAGATTCTGTTTTTTGTGCCTCTCCAGATAGACCTTAAAATTACCTTGTCAATATCAATGACATAACTTGTGGGGATTTTGACTGAGATTGCAATTTATAGATCAATTTGGAAAGAACTGAATGCTTGATAACATCAAGTCACTCTATCCTTGGATATGGGATATTTGCTTCTCCTTTTATTTAGTTCTATGTTGTATCACTTTCGTAACTTTTATCAGTCAGATAATCTATATATTTTGTTAAAATAACATCAAATGATCTCATTTTGGGAGTACAATTGTAAATGGCATTGTGTTTTCAATTTCAATTTCTTTTTTAATTTTTAAAATTTTTGTTATTTTATGATACAGTTCTATAGGCTCCAGGATTTCCCTTCCTCTCCCAGGTCCCCTTCATCCTACTGATTTTCCCCACATCCTTGCAGTAGTACAGTCTTTTACAAAGTCTGTCATTCTGCTATTTAAGTGTATCCACACATTGTAGGTAGGAATAGTGGCAGAGAGATATGGACAGTAGCAGAGAGTCCAGCATCCTATTGTCAAGATATATTTAACAGTTTCATTGGGAGTCCCTCTTTTATTTGTATATCATGGATACTGCATTGTATCTTCACATCTGGATATGATAGTCTCTATTACACAGTTCAATTTTAACGTCTATTTGTGCAAGATGTTAGATAAAACATTAACTTGCTTATATCAGCTCTTTTTTATTAATATGGTTTCAACAGCCATAGCTGAGCTATGCTGGAGTAAGAAGCCAGGAGCTTCTTCCGGGGCTCCCAAGTGGGTGCATGGGCCCCAAGGACTTGGGGCATCCTCCGTTACTTTCCTAGGTTAATAGCCCAAAGCCGAGCAAGCGATACTTGAATCAGCATCCATATGGGATGCCAGCACCAAAGGTAGAGGCTTTCACTATGCCTGGTCCTTGAGATTCCCTCTTTGAGTTGTGTTTATTTAGAAATGTGATTTTTCAATTATCTTTCTGTAATTAATTTCTAGATTATGTCCATCATGCTCTCCCATTATTGATTTATCTGCTTTCTTTTAAAGTTTCTGAAATTTTTAATGGTGCAGAATGTGATCTATCTTGAATAATCCATGTGTGCCTAAGGATGTATATTTTGCTACTGAGTGAAAAGCTTTTACCAGTTTCAATTATATCCATATGATTGATGTTTTGTTCAATTCAAGGAATTCCTTCTAATTTCCTGGCTGCTGGATCATCCATTTCTGATGAAGAAATAGAAAACCTAAATAGACCAATACCAAGACAGATACTGAGATTGAATTAGCAATAAACAATATCTCAGCAAATAAATAAATAGGTTAATAAAAATCTCAGAATCGGATGGCTCCTACTGCTGAATTCTACCAAACTTTAAGGTAACTAATTACAGGATTACCACTTCCACTGGAGAGCACGAAAACCCGGACAGGGGCAGGGGTGGCTAGACAGAAAGGCACTCAACAGCATGTATGGGGGCTGAATAGTGGAGCTGGTTAGGTTGAACTAGGCTTTAATGTCCATTGACATGTATGAAGAGTTGAATGGGATGTGGGACAGACTGGACTGTCCCACATACTGGCAAGCACTGGGACCAGAGCAGGAGGTGGGCCTGGTGGGGGTTATTGTGGGTCACTCCAACTGGGCTGCAGCTCCCACTGGTGTATGTGAAGGCCGAGTGTGTGCTGGGCAGAATCAGGCTGGACTGCAACACCCATTGGTTCCAATGGAAGATAAGGCTGGAAACAGAACCGACCCAGCAATTGCAACCACCAGCTGATTGGCGCGATGGACTATACCAGCTCTGTACTTGCAAGTACACACAAGAACCAGGTCTGGGATCACTTCGGATAAAGTTTCTTTTGGGATCTCCCTAGTCGAACTGCCGGACTCGAAACCCTAACCATGAATAGAAGTGCAGGTTCCATGGTCTGCCATGGAGAGCAAGTACCAGAGCTGAGTCTCCTCAGAGGCTCAGATGGAACAGTGGACAACATAACCAGGTGCACATGGAGAATATGGCAGTCCATTGGAACCTGCAGAGGATGCCTAGTACCACAACAGAGGACAAAACAAATCAATCAACTACCCCAGCTATATGTTGGCAGTGAAAAACTGGGCAAACGGAGAGTCTAAGGTGGACTATGTTAATCAGTGGATTCTTCAACGACATCATCATGCTTGGAATGGAGAGATTGGCAGCAATTCATAACTGTTGAACTATCAAAACCACTTGAGCAAGACCCTTGGAGCATGCCCCACATCGGGGACCTGGGATGGGTGGGGGCCTAGGTGGGGCTTCTCCCTTTATCTCCTCCTTTACCCCAGATATAGGAAAAAAATGTGGAATAGTCTTACCCACTTTCCTGTAGCCTGTGAACCTTAGTGCCCTAATTATCTATGTAAAGATTGTCAAAAATTTTAAAAAATGAAAAAGTATCAAAAAAATTTTTAAAAAGATAACTAATTACAATTCTTCTCAATATATTCCAAACAATTTAAACAGAGAGAAATCTGCCCAAACTCTCAGGTTTTATTCATGCAATTTGTTGTTATATTTTAGCTACTACATGTTAAAGACCGTTGTGTGTTCTTATAGAACTGATTTCTTTACCGTTATGTAACATCTTTATAAAGTGAAAAGTGACTTAAGTTTATATGGTTTTGTTTTAAAAATGTACAGTCTTTTAAATATTTAACACATTCGTTTCAAATTTAGACATTATATGCTGACACATTTATAGTTTTTTTCTTGAAAACAGAAATAGCATTACAAATTAGTAGATTCATGACAATGAACATAACATGAAGAAGAAAAATGTTATTTGTACGGTATGATACAGTGAAGCGATTACTTGTGATAATATTAATGTTCTTTATGAATACCAATTCACTATAACCACCTGATTATACTTGATAACTTTATTTGCTCTGAAAATAATGCTACTGTCACTATATTTAATTAATGAAACCATGTTATATCTTTACTGACAGTTTTAAAAATATATTTAAGAGCTGAAAAACATGGTGAGAGACAGAAAGAGAAAAAGACAGAGAGTTCCTACCTGATGTCTCACGCTCAAGATGCCCACAGTAGTTGGGCAGGGCTAGGTTGAAGCTAGAAGCTCAGAACAATTCTGTCTTCCAACACTTGAGCCATCACTGGTGCCTTCCAGAATCTGCAATAGGAAGGAGCAAGAATTAGGAACCAGAGCCAGACATCAAATCCATGTACCTCAATAGGGTACACAAACATCTTAACCACCACGCTAAACACACAATCCTCCATTTACTTTTCATGTATGTGTAAAAGACACTTTCTTGACATTGTCTTATAATCAGTGTATTTAGAACACTAATGGTTAAAGAGATTGTTAGTATTATAGGAATCTTAAATAACATAGTTTCCGTCTTAAACATGTTGCTGTATTCTTTGTCAGTTTTTTCCTCCATTCTTTTTTCGTCCTTTTATGTTTCTGATGAATATTTTTGTGATTCTATTTTATTTCCACTTTTTAAGATCATTAATTATGCTTTATTCTACTTATCGTGGTAATTACCTTTCCATTTGAAATAAATACCTATAACTAATGCAACTTCACTTTGGAAGGCAGCCATACTCACCACTACCACCAAAGCCACCCCAAGTTCACTTTGGAATCATTCGATTCTACTTCACTAGCGGTGTAAGCACATTATAATAACCAAAAAATCCTACATTACCCTACCCCATATATCACCCTACCCCATAAATCACCGCTGACATTTATTTCTCTTATACTCAACCTCTTTCTCACACATACGACTAGATTTATTGCTGCTTTTATTATTTTGAACAGATGTTTTCTTCAGTCAATTATAAAGAATGATTATTTTTTACTTTAATTTGTGTACTCCTTTTATCATGCTCTTCTTTATGTTAATTCGTATTGCTGACGTATCACGTTCTACCTTGCTAAAGATCTTCTCTTAATATTTGTTTTATAAGGCATAATTATTAGAGGACTCAAAAGTTAACAGATGAAATTAAGTTGTAGTATACATTTTGCATCAGTGTTTAGTGTATTGAAGAAAACTCCATTTCTCCTTCACCTTTAAAAAACAAATTTGCACAGTAAATGATTTTGGATTGTGAGTTTTTCCTCTTCAATACGATAAATATTTCGCTTTGTTCTCTTCTTGCTTGCATATTTTTCATATCACTTATTTTCTTTGCTCTTCAATAGGAAAAGTTTTTTGTTTTGTTTTGTTTTTTTTATCCCTCTGTAACGGTCTGCAAATGTCCAAGGACCAAAGACAGGAGCCAAAAAGTTAATCCAATTTCTCCTTAGGTGGCAGGAATGCAAGTACTTGAATAATCAGCATTACCTGCTGGAGTTCACATCTGCAGGAAACTACACTCAGGAGACAGAATCAGCAATTGCACCCAGCTATGCCAGTGTAGAACATTGGTATCTTGGCAGTGGTTTAACTTTGTGGCTAGACACCTGCACCCCGCCAAATTTCTAGAAATTAAAATATACACTCATGTCTTTTGTTGTTGTTTCTCCGTTTATCATGACTGGTATTCACTGAGATCCTTGCATCTTTAATTTAATGTCTAATATTAGTTTGAAGGACATTTTTAATCATCATCACTTCAAATATTTTTCCTGGCTCTGTTTATTCCTTTACCTTCCAGTATTTCATTATTTGCTGTCACTCCTTTTGTGTTTTTTTTCACAAATCTTGAATAATATTTTCTTTTTCATTTTAGCATATTTCAAATATTTGATCATCAGTATGGACAATTTCTATTGATATCTATCACTTTTTTCTTTTATTCATATTGATATAAAGAGGACAGTGTTTATGTGTTTAACAGATACAATCTAGGAGATAACCAGATATGGTCAGAGATTCTGTCCTTGGCCATGAGCAATTTACCTACAAATTTAAAACATTCTCCATTTCTCTTACAACAATTGTTTTTAATCTCTTGTATTTCTTTTTATATCTTTGATAGCATTTCCATCTCTCTACTTACATTACCTTCCGGGTTCTTGAATATTATCAGCAGTATGCACTCACACCTTTAGCAGAGTAATCATAATGGTTTTATTTTTAATTTTGTTTACATAATTGAGAGGGGCACACAGACATGTTAGCCTCTATTTAGGGTGAAGAGGGTCAAGGTGTGGAGGAAGATAGGTGAGACAAATGTTTCAGTTCTTTTTTTTTCTCCTGTGTCAACTAGGAGGGAAAGGAAGACCTCTCCTTGCTGTCAAACACCATCAGTACCCGGTGATGGCAGAAGATCATTTGATGACATCTTAGAGACCCTGATATGGGGAACAATGTAAGTTGAATGGTTTTGAGAATTCTGGGAATTTGTTCGCTTTTTTGCACCATGGTTGAAAAAAACTTATTGGGCCCAGCACGGTGACCTAGTGGCCAAAGTCCTTACCATAAATGCACCAGGATCCCATATGGGTAACGGTTCTAATCCCAGCAGTTCCCTTCCCTTCCAGCTCCCTGCTTGTGGCCTGGGAAAGCAGTTGAGGATGGCCCAAAACCTTGGGACCCTGCACCTGAATGCAGGACTCAGAAGAAGATCCTGGCTCCTGGCTTCGGATTCAGTGCAGCACCCGACATTGTGGTCACTTTGGGGGTAAATCATCAGACAGAAGAGCTTCTTCTCTGTCCTCCTCTCTGTATATTTGACGTTGCAATAAAAAAGAAAGAAAGAAAGAAAGAAAATCTTCTCAAGGTCTATTAGCTGAGCAAATTTACCCTAGTGCATCCATAGATCCAGATACTTGCTAAAAGGCTTCGCCAGAGTTGTCCCACCTGCTCTGCTTTCCATCCCCTGATAGAGCATTTAACAACCTCTACTCGCTTATAAGAGCTGATTTTCATGCTCCCTGTGTGCATCTGAGCATACCAGGCATCAGCAACTAAGGCGGCCCAATCTGTATACATGCACTCCAATAACAGACTATGTAACCTGTGATTTTTTCCTGTGGTCGGGTTTTGAGTACAGTAATCTCGTTGGGGAGTTCACCAAGAAAGCTTGCCTGGGATGATCTCAGACTTCTCTCTTGTGTGCACAGTTAGTGCAGTTAAGTTCACTCTGTCACCTGTACCAGCCAGCACACATACCAGCAGATGCAGCTGCCTTTTCAGTTCAACGCCCAGTCCCATCTCTCACATTAATGGATGGGTACTACAGCCTAGCCCACCTCAACCCAGCCCACCATAGGCCTGGTCCTCACACACATCAGTGGGTGTTGTGGCCTAGTTGAGTCAACCCCCAATAACACGCCAATGCTTGCCCCCATGCCCCAGTTTTTGCATATACCTCCATGTGCTACAGCCTAACATGACTTTGCCTGCATCCCATATATCTTTTACTTATACCCATGGGTGTTCTGGCTTAGGTCAGCCGGATTTGCCACCAAACCTACCCACACCTACAAGGAGCAGCATGGCTGGGTAATCTATGGACTGTGAAGTTCACAAGTGGACTTCACACTTGTTTCTCAATCTCCTCTTTCTTTTAGGGGAAAAGGATGGCTAAAATTGAGTATTTCTGGGACCAATATGGTAGCATTTCAAGACAAGCCTGTCTGCAGCATCAGTATCCTGCATGGGCACTGGTTCAAGTCCTAGCAGCTCCACATCTGATCCAGCTCTCTGCTTATGGCCTGGAAAGGCATGGGAAGCTGACCAAATCCTAGGGACTCTGAACTCATATGGGAGACCTGAAAGAAACTCCTGGTTTCTGGCTTTAGATTAGCTGAGCTCTGGCTGTTGGACCCATTTGGGGAGTGAACCAATGGATGGAAGATCTCTGTGTTTCTTTTTCTCTCTGTGTATCTGGCTTTCAAATAAAAATAAATAAGAGTGTGTGTGTGTGTGTGTGTGTGTGTGTGTGTGTGTGTGTGTTTAAGCTGAGCATTTTTTTCTCCCTTGTGGAAGATTAGAATGGCTGATGGATATTTCTCTTCCCTCAAGTCAATTGTGTGACAGTTAGGTGGGGAAATAAGTTATCAAAGTCACCTCTTTGCTAGAGAAAAGTGGGAATCTGTAAAAATATACAAAATGCTTGCTTCTGCCCAGAAAGTACTTTCATCAAGACAAAAGTGCCTTTTGAGCTTTTAACTTACCTTAAGAATAGAAAAAAATCACAGGTCACATATTTTGGATGGCACTTTGTTTTTTTCCAGAGCAGGCTAGACAGGATTACAATTGTGATGGGCTATGTTCTTGCCCTCTTGTTGATTGTTAGCCGTTGTCCTTCTAAAAAGTCACCATTTCTATCATTTTCTTGGGTCTTTCTCTCTTGAAAATCTCCATCCTGCTGTGACAGTAGGTTTCCATCTTTAATATCTGTAATGGACCTTGCTTTGTACACTGAAATTATCCACAAGAAAAATTTTTTTTTCACATGAAGCATAAGGAAAGTCAACTACAATTTTTTTTATTTTGCATGTTAATTTCCAGGGACAATTGGACTGTAATGAAATCACAGCAGGTTAAACACTGGTGAGTTTCTCTTGGAGGCAGTACTTATTAAGAACAAAATACTCCGGCATATTTCAAAATAGTTACTTTTCTTCTCTTCCTAGGGAGACTTCTCTCTGAGAATCCCGTTGAACACCCAGAGGCAAAGCACAGACAGTGTAGGAAACTCCTAGCCTCTATCTCTGGAATTTTAATTGAGCAATTAGACAATTATTTAGATTTTTCTGCCATGGTAGTGGTTCCTGCAGAGGTTTTTGGTCATAGGTTTCTGCTCTGGTAAGCTATATTTCTCTGTATCTACCTGTTTCACTTTAATAAGACGAGGAGGGAAGCAATAGTCTTCCCCATCACATTCCTTAAGGATCTAAGGGGAACTATGGATATTTTGATCTCCCCAGCATTTTTCCTGTTAGGACATTGTGGCAGCTTTCCACGTCCTAATATGCAAGAGCAGAAAGTAGGAATAGGCAGTAGTATCTTAAATTTCAAATCTATTTTAATTGTTATCTTACTCACTGCATCAGAAATTTGTTGAAAAAGTTAAAATTCTTTCTGTGGCCTTTGAACAAAAACACTGGAAGAATTCATGTTTCTGATCACTTATATGTAATGTACAAAGCAAAACATCTCTTTAGATAACTAAATGACATTCTCAATCCTGTAATTAATTATCCACTTCAACACGTTAGACTGAATTTCAATATTTATGAAAAGGAAGCCTCTCTTTTCACTCTACCTCAACAAAGCCCTTTACAAGGGCAAACTGCCACAGAATGCCTGATCCACCTAGTGAATCTTGATCTCAAACTCCTTCGAAGTCGGCATATATGAAGAAAGTAAAAGTGGAAAACTGAGCATAAAATTCTTGATTCGGGGAGTTACCACCCAGTTATTGAATTCAAACCTTTGAAGCTTTCTTTTGAAAGGACACGTTCCAAGATCTATTAATTTCATATTTGTAATGCTTAATTCTTTTGTTAAAGAGAACTTCTCATATTCTATCATCTTAAAGCCCCTTATAACTCAAACGTGCTCATGTGTCACGAGCATTGCCTTAAGTTGACTCCACACCCCCATGGTTCTCACTAATGATTCAAATTGGCAATCCAGAGCAGATGCAACTCCTGCATTTTTTTAGAGGCTCCACTGCTGGACCTCTCCAAGATAATATCCAGGATGTCAGTTGTCCCATATCTTGGCTGGTTGCTCTGTGTCCCTCCTCAATGTTTGGTTTTCCAGTGATCCTTATGGTTCAGACCCTCTACTGTGCTCCCCTCACTTTATGGGTCAGCCTTCATGGACAGGTTCATGCTGAAGATTCACACATATCTAAGCCACCATCACAGAAACAACATGTTCAGCTGACACACAGCAGCTCCGTTTGCACTACCCATGAAGACTAAGAACCTCTTGCTCTTTGTGTTGCACACAAGTCTAAAGCACTTCTAGACTTTTAAAGGGATCTCTTCTAAGCCCATTCCCACTAGACTGGTGGTGAGGAAATGTACACTATCATCTCATCATTTCTTTTTAGGCAGCTGGAGGATAGAAGTCCGCTATTAAAAAAAAAAAAAAAGTGGTTCTCTATATCCTCACTGTTCGTCAACCTCTTAGTCTCCTTGCACGGCTCTTTTCTTTTCAGTCTGTGTCTTTGCCTAGCACTTCACTTTAGAACATCCCAAATGTTTTATTGCGATGCCACAGCTTTAATTCCTGTTCACCAGCTTCTTATACAGACTCAGGGGAATTCTCTCCACTCTTAAAAAGTACTTCTTTTCTATTTGCTATCACTTTGTGGTAGTCGGTATAATGTACACCAGCCCACCTTCCCAAGGATAGCTTTTCCTGCCCTAACCCCTAGAACCTATGATTCCTCATGTGTGAAAGAAAAAAAAAAAAACTTTGCAAATCTGATTAAAATTTTTTGAGATGAAAAGTTGTCCTGAATAAAGCAAGTGGGTCTTATAATCACAATAGCTCTTTTAAGTGATAACACAGGAAAGTTGATCACAATATAGAAGAGATGATGTGATAATGATGATTCAGAGATTAAAATCATGTGCCTGAATGATACAGAAAGGAGCACAGGATGCACTGGTTGCCAATGCAAACTATCCACTGATCCTTTGACCTTAGCCCAGTGAATCTCACAGCAAATTTCTCTAGAACTCTCAGTTTGTGAAAAGGTTTGTATACTATCAAGAGGAAGCTAATATCCTTTAAATAACTGAAAAGTATCACAACTTCTTAAGATTCAGTAAAGAGGTTCAGTTATACCATGCCTCCCAACTCCCTCCTCCCACTACCCCCTTCCCCAGAGTTGGGTTTCCTGTTAAGCTAAACTCAAACAAAAAGAAGTGAGTACTTCTGGTACCCTAGTGACAACAATTTAAATAGTCATTACTGATCTAATTGCTTATGGGCCTGGTTTGTTATAGGTGAGTCTTCCAAAGTCAGATTTGCACCCTAAAATTTAGTCCTTAGGGTCTCTGTTAATTCTAAGACAGTAAAAGCAAACAAAACCATCGTTTTACCCATTGCTTCAGATAGGCCCAAAGTTCTTTTAAAATAAAACTTAGTTCTTTTGTTCTAAGAAGTTCAGCAGGCTACGACACTGCCTTCTGCTAAAGAGTTTTAAGTAATCCCAGCCCAGTACTATTTTTGGTATCCAGGATCCAGGACAATAGATTATTATAGGAAGAAGAAAAAAATTTAGGGCAGTACTCCAAAAATAGGACAACTCATTTTGAAATGAATTAGCACTTACTGTGTCCCAAGGTATCTTGCAGGGATAAAAAAAAATTCCACAGGGAAACAAATCAAGGACCTTGATAGCATTTTGGGTGTCAGCAAGTTTGCCTTGATTCTATTTTATTCATTCTTTATCAGTTTCCTGTGTTATTTGCATAACTCTACATTTTAGCAAGCTTTCCAAACAACTAAGTATGCTAACAATTTCAGTTTTGCACTGTTAAAATAGCTATTATTTTCTTTGTAAAGCCTAGATAGAATGCAACGAAAATTTCAAGCAGCAGAATCTGTGCTTTCTTCTTTGCTGTGGGAATTATATTATTTATATTTTAATAAATATGTGAATTTATATATGTATTAATATGCCATTTGCAAACAAAGATATAGCAACAACATGACAACTCCTCAATTGTCAGGATTATGCTAAACACTTTAGTTGATGTCTATAATAATTTTATATATAGGAAAGCTATTTTATATTTCTTTCCCTGTTTACTTATAGAAGCACAAATTCAATTCAATTCTGATTAAGAAACCTTTATGGAACCCATACAATGTACTACCCAGATGGCGTGCTAGACACTGGTTAAGAAAGTGGCACACACATAGTTCCATTAAGGAGCTCACAGGGAGGATGCTGACATAGACACACAGAAGAAAATTATGACAAAATGTAGGAGTAATGGAAGTATAAATGCAAAGAGGACATAGATGAGGGCGCCATACTGCTTGGAAGGATGTTTTGTATTGTCAAGATGATGAAAGCATTATTTCAGGAATCACAAGGTTAATTGCAATACAAAGATTTTCTAACGATCTCATAATGTTCAAAGAATCAAAGAAAATAAGAGCAAATCTCACAGGGAACACACTCACAATAGATTAGGTACATCAATCACATAGTGAGTTCTAATTTCATTTATTGTCCAACTATTAAAGTCTGGTGATCAATTGGAACAGAAAGTGGCTTCTGGGTGTGAAGTGTGATAGAAGTTTTGAGGCGCGCTTTTCTATGATAGGGTCTGGAAGAGGTGGCAGAGACCTGTGGAAACAGACCAAGTACATCATTGCTAGAATGCAGAGTGGTGAGGTTTCAGAGAACAGCTTAAAGAGCATTATGGAGTAGCCCCACCAAGACCTAAGCACCCTAGTGTCTGTCAGAATATTAGGCTACATGTACATGCTTTGGAATCAGTGGGTGAGGCCAATGAGTCTAACACATAATCTGGTAGTGAGAGACATGACATTTTCACAAGGAGGGGGATCACCCTCCATACACTTGTCACAAGAAATATATCATCCATATAGAAAACAAGATACGTGTTTAAAATCTATTTAAAACTACATAATGCAAGACTAAGAAAAAAAATTAGAGGAAAAAATATCTTCATCCTCGACCCCGGATTTTTCTTTTTCAGGGTATTCTGTTAGTTTTGCTTATACCGTGTGTAAGCTAATGTTAAGTTTCTGTGCCAACTACTCTTTTTGTTGGAATGTCTCTTGGAACATTACTAGAGAACTAATGACTGGGAACCTCTGCAGAGCCTCCACCCGTGATCTGAGAACGGGAACTTTAAATTTCATCCCCATGAATTATGGTGAAAGACAAATTTATGTGTTAATATGATTTTGATGGCATCTCAGGGTTCCCTTTATGAGGCCCTCCAATGTGTACTTAACACTTTCTGAATGTCTTCATCATATTTGACAACTTTCTCCAGATGGCAGATCAGATCCATAATGATATTGAAGGTAGGGAGGTTTAAGGCCACACCAGTGAATTCCTCATTCAATTCAGAGATGTCCTTGCACATAGCATTTACAGCATTGATAGATTTAGGTAAGATGTTCTGGACAATTTCCCAGAGAGTATCACAAGATATCATTGGCAGCATGAACTGCAGTCACAAGTCCCTCTGCATTGTCAGAGTTGTCATGGATGATCTTCCCCAGAAGAACTTAGCAGTTGGTATTACAGAAGGCATTTCTAACAGTGGTAAGGGCAGGTCAGACTTATGGTTCATGCTCATTACAAACATGAGGGCATCAAAAAGGGCAGAGATAATGCCTTTATTCAGATCCATCCATCATGTAATTTTACCCTTCTTTAAGGTCATTAAAAATAACCATGACAAGGGTTATGCAACACATTCAGCACCAGAATTTCCACATTTGATATTAGTAGAATCTTTCATCTGGAAAATGGAGATGGGTTTTCCATTAATCACAAGAGTCTGTTCTCAGCCTTGACCATCCGTTCGAACTTTCCATGACTAAGATTCTATTAAACATGAAAAAGATGTAATCAAAGTTAAGTAAGGGATTAGTAATGATAATGGTACACCTCATAATGATAATGATAATGGTACACCTCATAACCAGACCTAACACAGCAAAGCCCATTTACACAGATCCTCATCATGGTATCTCAGCTGATACGACATGAGAAGATGCAGCTATCTGTCAAATTGTAGGAACAGAGAATCTGTCAGTTATGAAATCCCAGGAATTGATAGCTAATTTACATGTCTTATCTCCAATTCTCACAACAACCCTGTGAAGTAAAACTTACATGATTCATCTTTTAACTGATAAAATAGAAATGAAATTATATAATTTTCCTCAAGGCTACAGACTCAAAGAACAATGAGTTTGTACATGAATTTACTCAAACTGATCTCACCTCAGAGATTACCAAGTGAGATGAAGTGCTCACTTGTGTTGGGAAGAGAAGCAGCAGCCCCCTAAAGGTGAAGTATTATAATTATCATCTAATTGAAAGAACAAGTTGCTCAGAGATTCAGAAAATACATTGAGAGCTTCTAAAATTATCAGGAGAAATTTTCTAAGTAAACAGAAGTATGATGTAACCACAAGTGCTTTCCTATCCTATGAAGTAGATCTCAGTACATATGCTTTTAGTTCCTGCTCTGGCACTTGCCAAGGGGGACTGAATGCAATGAAGCTGATGTACGCTGTCTGTCAGGGCCCGCACCACTGCTGAGAGTCCAGCGGAGCCTGGCAGTGTAGGCTCATGCCAGTAACCGGCAGGAAGTAACTGATTGAGGAAGTTATCACCTTTTCAATTTTCTTTCAAGATATTTGGATTATATCAAAGAAAATTGGAACCATGCTATTTTTCTTTAACATCTCCTTAGCCTTTCATAATCTCTCTCTTTTACTATCAAAAAGCAGATTCAGGCTAATCTTACGAGAGGAACCCGTAAGAGCTTTCATATATATATGTATGTATTTTCATAGTTACTCCCTATTTATGCCAATGAGTTCTAATGTTCTTTTTTTTTTTTTAAGATTTCTTTATGTTTATTGGAAAGGCAGATATGCAGAGAGAAGGAGAGACAGAGAGGAAGATCTTCCGTCCGATGGTTCACTCCCTAGTTGGCCACAATGGCTGGAGCTGAACCAGTTTGAAGCCAGGCATCAGGAGCTTCTTCCGTGTCTCCCACCCAGGTGCAGGGACCCAAAGCTTTGGGCCATCCTCAACTGTTTTTCCAGGCCACAGGCAGGGAGCGGAATGGAAAGTGGGGCTGCCAGGATTAGAACCGGCACTCATATGGGATCCTGGTGTGTTTAAGGTGAGGACTTTAAGCATTATGCTATTGCACCGGGCCCGGGTTCTGATGTTCTAATTATGGCAATGCCCTGTAGCTTGTTTTTACAGAATTTTAACTTGGTTGAGAAAGAAATGACTATAGTTAAATACAATGTTTATTAAGTAATAGCTTGGATAATAATATTCAAATGTGGCGAAACTCCTCCAAATGGTTTGCATATCACTAACGTTTATGACATTATTACTTATTCCAACTGCTGCATTTAGAAGCAGGAGTCCACCTGAAGAACAACTTTGTGGCAAAATGTTGAACTAGAACCCATATTTTCCTTATAATTGTTGTCTTTGCTACATTAATCTCCATTCCCAATTTCTGAAGCTCTTTTTATGCTTCATCATCTTTTTTCTCTAAGATTTTTTTTTTTTTGCCTCTTGGAAATTGTTTTTTGAATTGAAACGTAGGTGACAATTGTTTTTATTGTTCAGTCACAACATTGGCAGGTATGTCCTAACTGGGTTGTCCAAAAGATTCTGTACCACCTGCAGAAAAGACTACACGCAGCCGAAAAGCACATGTTCCAAATGGCAGAAACTCTTAATCAAATCATATGCTGGTTTACAGCACTACCTTTTGTGTCATTAAGTTCTATATATCCTTCCTGATTTTAAAGAATTAGCCAAGTCTGACACTTTTATTATTTGACACCAGAAGTGACAATAAGCTAAGTGCAATTCTGAAAAGATAAGCACAGTTTAATTACAATAAAACGTATTAAATGACAAATGTTTACCACTCACTCTTCTTAGCTTTGAAAATAAAAGACGAATTTGGTATTTTAATAATGTTAATTTACTGGAAGCAGTTAATAATTTCATTTTGTTCTTTAAAGTAGCCTTCTAAGATGGAAGGCTGTCATTCATATTTTGTAAATAAAAGGTTCACAGAGTTTAAATCACTCATCCAGTAGCACACAGCCCACCAGTTCCAGAAACACAGTTTGATTATGTAAAAAGCTAATTCTCATCATCTTTACAGTTTTCTATTTTTGTCTCAGAGTTTAAAATCCAATTACTTATCTTTTAGTGACACGGAAAAAATTGTAATCTTTTTGGGAAATTAAAAAAACCTTGAAATATAAGTGATGACTTAAAACATTCTACGTGACAAATGAACATAATATCCTTACACGTGAATAGCATTTGAAACTGCATTAAAGATGAAAATACTGGAGGAATGCCTTCATCAACACCTGCGTTTTAAAGTAATTCTAGAGTTTTCAGAAGCCTAGATGTTTCGGGTGGCTAAATAGAAAATATAAAGTAGAAGATTAGAGTGAGAATCTGAGTAAGAGTAAACTGTTCAGCACAGCCTTGCTTTGTGGCGGTAGCAGCTTTCATGTGGCTGGCTGCCTATGGGGCATGGGCCTGCCTCCATATTGGTGGGGGCCTGAGAGTGTGGACCTATTAGAGGTGTGTAGAATGCTGCCGGTGGGAAGAGGGAGGTGTGGGGAGTACTGGGGCCTTGTGTCCAGGCAGGCAGGCTGGGGATTTTTCCACAAGCATAGTCTATGGTTTAATCAGGGAAGGCGGATAAGGAGATATGTAGGAGGGAAGACTGATGAGGGAACATGTTGCAGGCAAGGAAAGACTTCTGAGGATTTCCATTGACAAGGCTACTGTACTTGCAGTGAGTGATGGGACTGAGACCAAGTGCTTTGGATGGTGGAAACAGCAGAACTTCTATGTGTCAGATGAACCAGCCCATGTGGGAGATTGCAGTTGGGCTAGTTAGCATTGACCATAGCTGATCACCACTCACTGGTACATACTAAAGCTGGAACTAGGGACTTGCCTCACAAGGCTGGATCCCAGTACCCATTAGTGAGAATCACAACACCGGACAGGTAATGTGAGGCTGGGATATGACACCAGCACGTAAAAGAACTAGGTCTGGGGCAGCTTCTGCAGGAGTAATGTGGGCACAATCCTGTTGTACTGCAATTTTTCTGGTTTGCTTAAGAGCTGGTGGTGGTGATAGGCTGAGTTAGGCATGACCATGGACCCCTCTGATATTCATGAGTAATGAGGTTGGGAACAGGCTAGGCAGGTCAAGACTACAGCACCTGAAGGAAAACCCCCAAACTAAGGTGTGGGTTGGGTTGAGTTGGGTTGGGTTGGGTTGGGTTGCAAGATCCACCAGCTCATACAAAGGTTGGAATAGAGGGGCCATACTGTGTCAGTTAAGGGCCTAAAACCTGCTGGCACATGTGAGATCTGGATCTTGAAGTGGGTCTGGTGAGGCAACTTGTGAAACACCCATGGCGGGCCTTATATTCAGGCCTGGGTGTTGTTCAGGTCAGGCAAGGTAATACCACTTATGGGCAAATGTGTGGGTTGGTTCTGGAGAGGGACAGGCCAGGCAGACCTGGACCAACATTAAATCTCTGGCATATGCAAAAGCGAGGTTAGAATACAGGTCATTCTGGGCTAGCCTGTCACACCTACCAGTTTGCACGAGCCAGGGATGGGAGCAGTCTCAGCAGAGCTAGGTGCAGTACCTGCCAATGAAAGTTGAGACTAGGAGCAAGCCAGGACAGATCATGCTGCAGCATTTGATGGCAAAGGCCAAGATGGGCAATGCCCTATACCAAGCTGAGTCACAGCAAGCCACTGGCATGTGCAAGATCTGTAGCTGGGAATAGGCCTGGTTTGGGAGCTAAGGGGATGCCCCTGCTGAGTGTGGTTCCCACTAGTAAGTGGGAGCAGCAAATTGGGCTGGACATAACTGCAGTACCCCTTGGAATGGGTATGGACTGGGACTGGGATGCATCACACTGGTCTAGACTCCAGCAGCCACTGGTGATCATGAGAGCCATGGTGGGTGTAAGACAGCTGGACTGGGCCTTGGCACCCACTGAACCACGTGAGAGCTATGTCTGTGTTTGGACCAGGTGTAGCTGGGTAGTAAGACACAACGGTGAGAGCCGGATTGGGAGCGTGTCAGTTGGGCAAGGCTACTGTTCCCGATAGGAAAGTAGGTGGACTAAATAAGGCTAGGCCAAGGACCCACCAGTGTGTCAGATCTGCCACTGGGAGGAGACCTGATAAATGAGCGTCAGGAACTCCTTTGTCAGGATGCAGTCCCTACAGGTGAATGCAAGAACCAAAGCTGGGAGCAGTCCAGAAAAGGCGAGGTTACAGTACTCACCAGCATTCATTTGGGTCAGGTCTGGGGGCTTGCCAGGCTTGGCCAGTTCATACCACCTGCTGGATGATCTGAAAATCAGGATAAGCCAGGTGAAGCTGCAACACCAGCCAGTTTACATTAGGGCGAGGACTGGGGGCTGGCTGGGCCTGGCTGGGCTGCAGCAACCACCAGCATGAGCTAGAACTGGGGGCAGCACCTGCTGGCTAATGACAAGGTGAGACTGGACCAAAACACCCACCAGTGCACATGACACTGGATGGAGGGGACAGTATGAGCCTGTTAGGGTGGCTGGTACAGGCTGTCTTGCTGGGCACTGCTTCCACAAATGAGCATGAATACTAAAACCAGACAGATCAAGGCAGGCAGGGCTACAACATCCGTTGGCCTTCAAGTGAACTAGGATGGGAGGAGAGTCAGGCTGAGCTAAGCCACTGTGTACACTGCCACATACATGAGCCAGAGTAAATGTAGGCTGGTGGGGCTTTATCACATTATTAGTTGGCAAATGCTGAGACCACAGAAAATTCATGTCAGGCAGGAATGTAAAACCACTTTGGGAGTGCAAGACTCAGGACTCAGAGTGGGGCCAGTAGGGAAACTGTGGCCATCTCCCTGAGTGACTACAACCCCCACTGGTGAGCATGAGAATCAGAGCTGGAGGCAGACCTTGCCAGGCATGTGGTGACACCCACTGGCTTGAGTGTGGAGTTAGTTGCGTTGAGCTAAATTTCAATGCCCATTGATGTATATGAGAGCTGAATGGGATGTAGGACAGACTGGACCAATCTGCTGCACATACTGGAAAGCATAGGAATCAGGGCTGGGAGTGAGCCTATTGGAGATCATTGCAGGTCCCCCAAACGAGACTGCAATTCCCGCTGTTGAATGTGAGGGCTGAGTGTGGTGGGCAGGGTTGAGCTGGGCTGCAGCATCCAACATTTTATATAAGAGAATGGGTTGGTGATAGAACTGACCCAGCTATTGCATCCACCAGTATGTGTGTAGGCTGACATGGGTGATGGACTGAGTCAGATCCTATATAGGCAAACACACTTAAGAGTCAAGTATAGGATTATGTTAGACAAGTTTTCCATAGGGATCTTCACAACTGAACTACTGGACTCTGAACTCTGGCTATGGGGAGAAGCATAGGACCTGTGGTTTGACTGTGGAGTGCATGTGTCAGAAATGGTTCTCCTAAGTAGTTAAGTTGTAGCAGTGGATGGCATACCCAGATGCACATGGAAGATATGGCAGTCCATTGGGCCTGTAGAGGACATCTGGCACCATAGCAAAGAAAGAAGAGCAGAACAAATTGGTCAACTATCCCAGCCAAGTGTTGACAGTAAATACCTGGGCAAATGGAGACTGGGGTGGACTGTGTCAGCAGATGAACCTTAGAAGGATTTTCTCATCCTTGAATCAGTGGGATTGACAGCTTTTCAGAACTATCAAAACCACTTGAATGGAACCCTCAAAGTAGGCTCCACATCAGGGACCCTGCGATGGCACTGGGTGGCTGTTCCCCATCCCCAGGTACTGAAGCAATGAGGAGACGGGGTGCACTTTCTCCCTTAATTTCCACCCTTTCCCCAGGTACTGGAGGAAGATGGGGATGATTTGGAAACAATGGTCTCACCCATACTACCCTTATCCTCATGCTTTCCCACCCTAATCAACTATGTAAACATCTTATAAAAAATAAAATAAAATGTAAAAAAGAAAGAAAAAATGAACTGTCCATTACAGTTAAAACTCATATTAATAAAAGGGAAGCTGAAAAATTAATTTGGATTGAGTCATGAAGTTAAAGAATTACCTTTTAGGCATTTTTCTGGAAGGAAGAGATACATTGAACATCTGCATAGAGGAAGTACATAAATTGTGTTCCAAGATCCATCTGGAAGAATACTGATTGAGTCAGAGGGGAGTGAAGCAAGGAAAGAAAGCTGTGGTCATGGAATTACAACACCCTCGTGACAATGAAAATTTTGATTGAGAGAAAACAATGAGACAACATCAGTCACCTCTGAACACTCACCACCCAAAGATATTCACCCAAATTCTGAGTCCCTGTTGTTTGTAAAAAAAAAAAAAAAAAAAAAAAAAGGCCACAGTATGGGTTAAGAGAGAGTATGAGTAGAATAGAACTTCATCAAGTTAGACACACTAAAGGAAAGAAGCTCAATGTTCTTAGATGATACATTCCAGTACTAAGCAAGATGCAAATGCAGGTTATGTCCAAGGCAATACTTCAGGGATCCAGTATAATGGGTTAGTGAAATCCTCAGACTAACCCATAAACCATAAACTACATGAACAGGAGTATTGTAGGGCAACTAATGATTGTTCTGTAATGATTTGAAAACCTTCTGAAACCCAGACTATGGAAAAATCATTTCACACCTTTGGAATTCTACCTCAACATAGTATTATCTACAGAGTGCTTGCTGCATAATGACTGCCAGGAAGGTATTGTGTGGTTTGAAAATGGCATGTAACTGATGGGGAATAATTTGCAGTCATGTATATTTCATGTTTGCTTTATTATTTTACTGCCCATTTACGAAACATAATGAGGACTTAGTAAGCTATAAATATGGTAGAGTTATACTTTCTGGCAAATTCTTTAATGTGACTGATTACCCTTGGCACAAAAATTACAGTTGCATGAGCTTCTTAAATAAAAATCGCATAATGATCTTTCCATCTGTCAAAGTCGCATAATTAAAGGCATCAGCAGTGCATAGAATTAGCACTTCAGGTTTGTTCGCAGGTTTGGACAGCATCCATCACCAGTTTGACAGATGGGATTGTTTTTTTTTCTTTATTTCTCCAGTTTCCTTTCAGTTCTGCAGCTACTCCAGCCTTATTGAGGGTCCCTTGAAATACTAAGAATCGTGCATTAGAATAATTGACTAGGCAGGATCTGTTTGTTTGCTTCATTATTTATCATCAAACGTAAGCTGAGATGCTGTGTGCCATTAGAGAGGGGATCAATCTGCCCCATTGTTCCCTTGACACAGAAGAAAGTGATAAGGGCACATGAGGACACCTGGTGTTGTCTAGATAGAAAGAGAAAAGGACGACTGCTACTTTGTGGCATTTTTTAAGCACCTGCTAGGTATTCAGCTGTTGTTACTGAAAGAATTGAGTTATACATGAATCATCATTTTTACCTGCACGCTCTAGCTCTATTTGTCAGGTTAAGTCATAGTAAAAAATAGTACTGGAAATCACTACAATTATTTAGTGCCATCTCAAAGGAAAAGTTCTCAAATATTTTCCCATTTTGTAGCTAAAGAAACTGAGACACAGAGAACAAGAACCTTGCCTAAAGTCATGTACTTAGAAACAGAATCACATTTTTACTCTCAGAATATTCTGTGTAAATAGAAAAAAAATGTGGTTGTGGAGTAGATACAATGATTTATTTTCTTCCCATACACAGAATATCCATAAAGAAGTGAAAGTGGAAAATTAATAAGTCCATTATTCAATTTGATGTGGAAATGTAGGCAATCTCCAAATCAGTAGACAATTTCGCTCTAAAAATATATTTGTAAATTAGTTACTTGGCATTTATTCATGAAATGATATTATGTCTTGGATTCCTTTCAAAATAACGTAGGAGGGTAAAGATTAAATAAGATTAGTCATGAGTTGATAATTGCTGAAGTTGCATGACAGGAACACAATTTAAAACCTATTCTCTCTACATTTGTTTATTTTAAATTTCCTGTATAAAAAAGGAAAAGCTGATAAAAACTTAGCATCCCTATAGGAAGAAATGTGTGTATTCCTATATAAAAATAAATACATGGGACACTCTACAGAATGTTGCCTAGAGCCATTGTTGTGTTGGCAAACACTGTTTTTCTCCACTCTATCTCCAATTTTATTGAAGAAGTGAAATAGCTTTCATCTCTAAGAGACATGAATATGTGAATATGATTTTTGAGGGATACACCCCATAGACACATATAAATATTTGTTGATCAGGGTGAATTTTCTCATGCAGTTATGGAGATTGAAGAAGTCATAGTATCTACAATTGGCAGGCTAGAGACCAAGGGAAGATGATGATGTAGTTCCAATTCAAAGTTCTGAGAGCCAGAAAACTCTAGTCTGAGTGCAACATCAAAGTAACACTGTTGTCTTAGCTCAAAAATAAAGAGAAAATTTTCACTTGTCCCCCTTTTTTGTTCTGTTCTGTCCTTCATGGAGCCCATTTACACTGGGAAAGGGTTTTCTATTTTCATTAAACCCTCACAGACACACTGAGGATGACATTTAACCATATACATTGGCACCCATGGCCCAGTAAAGTTGACATATGAAGAAAATATCACAGTGTCCAGTAAATCATTGTATATTCAGAAATAGAAGCCACAGGAGGAACTAGGAAAATCACTTACTTATTGAAACTCCAGGTCCCTTCGTTAATCTATGGTTATAAGAAAGTTAGTAAACCTACTGTGACTTATTTCTATAAATCCTATAGACATGTCTATAAATCCCTATGAGTGGGAATCCGCATGTTCCCCTCACCATAAGCTGTGTTAAAGACATTTCTGTGTCCAGTATTTGATTTTATTTTTAACCACAGTAACTTGTCTTCCTTCCCTCTTTACTCCCTTTCTTCTTGCTTCTTTCTTTTATTCCCTTTCTTTCTCACTTCTTTTATTCCATTAAAATTATATTGGTCAAATGCTATCTACCTGGTATAATGCTAGATAATACAAATACAGCAGTGAACACAGACCCTGACTTGCTAAGAAATCTTTATAGTTTCTGTGTAAAAGAGACTCACAGGTACAGCTTGTTTGAACGGAGAACAAGAAACTAGACTATTGTGTTGCCTAACAGATGACAGCATTAATAGAATGTCAATTATCTACTTGTGGGGATATTAGAGAGGGATAGCCACTTCCCCACCTGTTGATGGTGCTAATGCCTCTTTCCACCCCGCTACTTCCCCCCCCCCCAGATCTTAGAATGCTATGTGGGAGACAGGGAACAAACAAAAAGATATATCATTGCCAATTGCAATAATGTCATTAAGAAAAAATACAGAACATTCCAAATACAATAATGAAGCTTATTTTAGATTGGGATGTCTTTCTTTTTTTAAGATACATTTAAATTAAATCTTCAATGAGACTATATTAGTTTTCCTGGGCTGCCGTAACAAGATATCACATACTAGATGGCGTAAACAACGGGGACTTGTCTTCTCTCAGGTCTGGAGCCTGAAATCCCAAGGTAAGGACTTTACTGTAAAGTTTGGGGTTTTTTTCTCAGGTGTCTTTTATTTTTGCAGTTGCCACTCTAAATATTCTAATCCCCAACTTGAATCATCCTCTGAATTATTTGTTATAGCAATCATTAAAGAAAAAGGATATGTAAGTGATGTAATTACTTTCTAACTTTGGTAACAAAGTATTAAGAGGCCCTTGTCTGGTAACATCTATTTTCTCTGAGATGTTTTGGCCATGTTATTAGTGGAAAATAACATTCCTGTGAACATAGGAGTAAAACTGAGACATCTGACTTGTTATTTGTTAGGGATAGAGTATCAAGATTGTCATTAAATGGATCTCCCAGCAACATAAAAAAAAATCTGTTTAAAGTAATGGAATGTAAGTTCAAGCAGGTATCATATTTCTCTTCTCTCCTAGGCTACTGGGCATTCAAAAATGACTTGCCTCTTACCACAGACATAAGCTGTAATGAACCCCGATGTCATTGAAACAATAGAGATAGCTATGTTTGTCAAGAAAAGCTATTCTATATATGCCCAGTAGTGAGATGCTGAAATACATCCCTGTAATCTTCTTTAAATAATCTGTGGATAGAAAAATTCAAATTACTTTCTTTTATTTTTTTATGATCTCTGAACTTCACTTCTTACCTATACCCTTCTCTTTAGGCCTCATTTCTTATCAGTTAAAATGACAACAAAATAACTCTAGAGGACTATCTTCAATTCTCAAACATCCAAGGAAAAAGAGACTAGTACCAAAAACCTTGCTCATGTTAAGGTCTTGTTAAGGACCATAGATTTAAATATTAAACACCAACAGAAATTCATCAACTGACCTGGTTTAAAAATGGTGCAATTCTCTACTTTCAGAATTTTAGTTACTTATTATTTAAAATCCCAGAAATCTCTCTGTGTCATAAACACATGCAAAATTTATTTGCACAAGTCAGTCAGGGAACTTTGTGATCAAACCAACCAACATGGCTTAGTGACTGCAGGGATACATCCAGTTCCGATTGCATTAACTGTTAGAATATTTATGATCATAATGTATGTGCAAATTGTTGGTGTTGGGTGACCCAGATACCAACTGAGAATACCTTCTGTATGATAGAATTAAGTATGCTAGATCAGATTCTATTGCAATATTTTGGAGATGATCAGAAACTTCAGCAAGTTCTAAAAAACATACAACATGGAAGAACCCCTTAAGGCCATATGCTTATAACTGAGGCATAGCATATTACCTTCAGGCAGAGATACAAAAAGTGTATCACTTTGCGATTTGGCTAATATTCTTCACCATCTTGCTATTCTTAATAGTAGCACTACAAAATAGATGTTGTTGATCAGAGAACCAAGTTCGGCGAGGACAGGTGATTTGTCCACAGTAGTATGCCCAGTATAAATGACAAAGCTGAGATTCCAACTTAGATTTATCTGGTTTGAAAGCTCATATTCTCATCCGTACCTTCCCCCAGTGTAAGCCTCTTTAATAGCATTCCTTTCATATAGGCATGACTTCTCTTCCATTTGCCATCGGGGATTTGTACCTCTGCAAGGCTGCTCATTGTAACCCGCTTTGATCTGGAATAAACATGTTAGAAGTAGTAGGAGAAAGCATATGTCCAAGATTGTCATCTTAGTGCCTACTGTCTTCATCAGCAAAATGCTCTGTAAATTATAACCAATTCATTTATTTTGTTAGTGATGACTTTTATGCCATTTCCTTCATAAACAACTGGAGCATGAGCCAGTGATCCTGGATGTTAAAGTATTTTTTTTTTAAGATTTTTAAAGTTTTTATTGGAAAGGCAGATTTACAGAGAAGAGAAAGAGAGGAATATCTTCCATCTGCTGGTTCATTCCACAAGTGGTCACAATAGCTGGAGCTGAGCTGATCCAAAGCCAGTAACCAAGAATTTCTTCCAGGTTTCCTATGTGCGTGTGCAGGGCTTGAAGGCTTTTGGGCCATCCTCTACTGCCCTCCTAAGGCTCAAGCAGGCATGTGGAGCATCTGGAACACGGACCGGCATCCATATGTGATCCTGGAGCTTACACTGCAAGGATTTTAGCCACTGAGCCATTGTGCCAGGCCTTGAATGTTAAGTTCTTTATTTCAGTATAATTTCTTTTGCTATAATTTTTAACCCAAAAGATTAGACTAATGTGATCATTTTTAAATATATAAAAAAATTATACAGTAAAACTACAGTGCTTTTTTTTTTGCAGTACTATTTAAAAATCCTTTTAGTGAAATGAGGTAGCAGATTTACAAACAGCATTCAATCTATGCTAAGTTTCATAAGGTCTTTTTTCTGCAATAAATCCAGGGTAACTTATTATAAATACATAATCTCAAGTCCCACCCTACATATTCTGACCCGAATCTACAGTTCAATAACTTCTTAGGTCATTTGTTTTATATATATTGAAGTTTAAAAAGTACTGTTTTAACATTTCTTTTTAGTATTTGACATGCAAATATATATGAACTCAGTTTTATTGAAAATTTTTGAAATAATAAAAACAGTAAGGGTTTGTGTAGTAGATAGAATGATGTCAACATTTATTAGTAATGTGATTTTAGACATGTTACTCAAACCTCTGCAAATCTGGAAGCTTTCCTCTGTATAAGTGAGAAAAGGTCAAAAACGGTGAAGAGTGACAAGCAAGAGGAACTCGAGGACAAAATAAGAAAAGGAAATGGATTTTCAAAAGAGTCACGATATAGAATCAGAGAAAAGTTGTTGATGTCCTCTACCTGTTACTAGAAGTATCTGCTTGTGAGATTTAGTTACCATTCAGGAAACAGGTGAGATTTTTTAAAAGATTTACTTATTTTTTCGGAAAGACAGACTTAACAAACAAAAGGAGAGAGAGAAAAAGAGATATTCCATCCACTGTTTCACTCCCCAAATGGTAGTAATGTCTTGAGTTGGGCCAATCAGAAGTCAGGAGCTAGGAGCTTCTTCTAGGTCATCCAAGTGGGTGTTGCAGTCCAAACACTTGGGCCATCCTCTTTTGCATTTTCCAAGCATTTAGCAGGAAGCTGAATTGGAAGTGGAGAAGGTGGAACTCAAACCAAAGTCCACTTAGGATACCAGTACCATAGGTGGAAGTTTATCCTGCAAGATTATTGTAGCTGCTCCAGGCTAGGCCTATTTTGGCTTACTATTTTGCCTTTACTATGCCTATTTTGCTTTAAGCAGATAAAGTTTTGGATGAACAATGGCATACTATAGGAAAACAAAAGGACTGGTGAAATGGAAGTGAGGTAAGGATAGACAATCAATTTAATGGACAAATTCCTATAAACAAAGCAAAGCAAAGGCACATCTGCCTGATGCATCTCTCATATTCACTTTCGAGATCAAATGGTAATGATTCTTTTATCTCCAAGATTATGATTTTTTCAAAGACCATTTTAAAAATGAAAATATCGGATATATTATCCTCATGCAAAATGGTGGTTTGATAAAGTTTCTAATTTTTTATCTGTTTATATGATTACAAAAATAAAGCATTGAAGGAGAGTTCATCAAACTTAACTTTGATTAAATACATAGAATCTGGGCCTTATTTTATTGAATACTATTATAATTTACCTGAGAGGTGTTTTTTCATAAATTACTTTGTCAAAATATGGATGCTGCAAGTATTTATTCAAAAAATAAATTGCAGAAATTATCATCAAGTAATGTTTTTGATAAAAATCAACATACAATGAATTATAAAATACTCATTCTATTATAGCTGACTTGTCTTTTCCTACCTTTTTACTTATTGTTTGTTTGTTTTTATTTATTTTACAATAGTGTTCCATAGACTCTGGGGTTTTCCCTTCCACGGTTTCCCTCCCCTCAATGGTTTCCCCTATATTATCACAATAGTATAGTCCCCCAACAACAGTCATGAGTAGATCATTCTGCTATTTCAGTGTATCATGACATTATATTTATGGATAATGGCAGAGTCCAGCATTATATATCAAGACATATTTAACAGTTTCATTGGGAGTCCATCTTCGATTTGGAAATAGAGATGCATACAGCATTGTATCTTCACATCTGGATACGATAGTCTCTATTATACAATTCCTCTAGATGACTATATATACATGCTTGTTTACCTAATATCTATTGGTCTTATATTTTGTATGAAAGCTTCCTTATATCAGAAAGAAGATATGATATTTGGCCTTTTGGGATTGGCTTATTTCAATGTGCATAACGGTCTCTAGTTAGTACCATTTGTTTGCTAACAGTAGAATTTCATTCTTCTTAATGACAATACTATTCCATGGAGTAGGTACAGCACAATTTCTTTATCCACTCCTCTTTAATCAGGCATCTGGGTTGTTTCCATATCTTTGCTATTATAGATTGTGCTGCTACAAATGTAAGGCTACAGGTCACTTTCTCATATACAAATTTTATTTCCTTTGGATATATTCCCAGTAATGGGAGAGCTGGGTCATATGGCAGACCAATATTCAGTTGTCTTCTCACTCTCCATATTGACTTCCATAGTCATTATACTAGCCTACACTCCTACCATGCCAACAGTGAAGGAGAGTACCATTACCCCCACATTCATACCAACAGGTGTTGTTAGTAGAGTTCTGAATGAAGGCCAATCAGACTGGAGCTAGGTGGAACATCAGTGGAGTTTTTATTTTTACTTTTCAGATAGCTAGAGAGCCTGGACATTTTTTCATATGTCTATTAGCTATTTTAATTTGTTCATTTGAAAAAATGCCTATTTAATTCCTTCGTCCATTTCTTCACAAGGTTGTTTATTTCACTTTTGTTGAGTTTCTGAAGCTCTTTGCAAATCCTGGGTATTAATCCCCTATCTGTTTTGTAATATGCCAAGATTTTATTCCCATTTGATGGTTCCCACTGTTTTTATTATAGGATTTTTCAGAAATGAACTACAGAGAGTTCAAGATATAAGGAAGTAAACCATTTCACAATAACATGGAAAAAGAAAAGTAAATCTGATTATTATTTGATTTTTTTGTGTGTTAAAATGCAATCATGTTCTATACTTTCAATATAGATTTATTTGAGTTACCCTAGATAATGGCTTAAAGATGGCTGTTTTTATTTCTATAAAATGGAACCTAATACATTTGAGCAGAGCTGTAATAATTTTGGGGAAAAATGCCATTACATGATACTGACACCTACATTCATAAACAAAAACAACAAAAACAACTTGGTGTGACTTAATACCTTGTATTTTTTAAAAAGAATAATATTTCATTCCAATTTCGTCAAATAATCATGCTCTGTTTACTTTATGGTGAAAGCTAGGGTACAAAAATATCTCAAATGAAAATATTTCAAAACTAAATGAATCAAGGCAAGATTTACAGCACATATTTCAAAGAAAGAAGAATACAGAAACCTGAAACAATGCATTATTCATGAAAAATCTTGGCAAATTTGAAATGTCCTTGAATATTAATTAGACACTCAAACAGAAAAAAAAATCTCTATAAATTCCATTCTAGGGCATATTTATGGATTTTTCTTACTTGTACAATAATGCAGAAGTACCTCTGTGAAGAGAAAACTGCTGCTTCAATTTTCTAATGTGTGTGCTCCTAACAGAAAAACTGAATTGAAAAGTTCCAAGTGCATGTGAATCTTGGTGTGTGCTTCACACACACACTTTTTATAATTGAGAAGAGAAGGCAAACTCAAATCTTATGGTAACAGTGAAATTCTTGGTATGGGGTTCAAGGATGACTTCATAGCCAAACACCATGGTTCTTGATTCAATGATGTTTGCAACATAACCCAACTCTAACACCCAACAACATCTGTGGACCAGAAGCACAGTCTCTAACAAATTCATTCCAATCTTCAGATCTCTTTGTTCTCATCGGATGTTTTGGATAGATTTATACCATAGCCCATTGGCATATGAAATTAAAACCCTATAGGCAAGCATCTGTTAACTATCCAAGTTATGCAAATGACATACTTGAGCCACATCCAGACCAAATGTCTGAAATGTGGTTTGTACAATGACACCATTTACCTTTAGAGCATTATATAATGTTATAGACCTAGTGTCATTTAAATAGTGTATATTGGGAAATAATGTACATGAAAGTGATTGCTTGACAGAAAACAGATGAATAAAACAATTTTACAGGCTTATAATGCATTATCTGATTAGGCATTTGGCACAGCAGTTTCAAACACTGCTTTTCACATATCAGAGAGCCAGGGCTTCAGTTCGAGCTCCACTTCTTACTCCAGCTTCCAGACATCACATACCCTGGGAAACAGACGATGATGGGTCAAGTATCTGTCTCCTGACACTCATTGGGAGATTGAGTTTGGGGCTGTTGGCTTCATTCTTGCTCATCCCTGGTTATTGCAGGCATCTGGGGAGTAAACCAACCAATGACAATCCTCTTTTTTCTTTTTCTGTGTGTTTCGCTTTCTCTATCAAGTACAATTCAAATAAATTTATTATTTAAACTGCATTATCTAACATATAAGAAATGTCTCATTAAATATTATTGCTTGCCTTTTTTGACAGTGAAGAGTTGATGTTTCAATTATTAATATTAAGTCAATATAAATTCTCCCTAAATAAAATTCCTAAACAAAAAGTCTAAACTCAACTTGCTACCGCTAAGTTTCATTAATTAAAGGTACACAATAGCAGGCATATGTTATCTCACAGTACTGGAAGCTAGAAGCCTGAAGTCAAAGCATCCAGCAGACTATGCTCCATCCAAAGGCAAGAGGAGGATCCTTTCCTGGCTCTTCATGCTTTGGGCATTACCTGGCAATTCCTCCTGTTTGTCGTCTCATTTATGTTTTAATCTGTTCTGCTTTCTTCACATAGCCCCTTCCGCTCTGCCTCTAAGCCCCAATTTCCCTCCTTCCTACAAGATAGCATTTGTTGGATTAGTATCTATCAGAGTATGGTAAAATATCATTTTAGCTGAGTTATATCCACAAAGGTCCTGTTGCCAAAATAAGTCACCTTATGAGTCACCTATAGTTTATACTTCAACATGTTTCTAGGGAATACAGTTTAGCCTATAACACTAGTCTAGTGTCAAGTGGACCACAAAGAATCATATATTCATTTAAAATATTTACTTAGTATGTATTAGGTAATGTGATAAATCAAATAGACCAAGTCTCTGGCATTAAGAAGCTTGTGTTCTGAGTTTAAATCATATCTGATAATTGTACATAGCTTACAACTCAAAATTACATGTATTTTGCGATATGACACTCATATACAGAGTACACAAAAAGTAATCTGTAGGAATGAACAGCACTCTAAGATATTACTGTTGTGTTCAGCCTTTGTGTACACTCCTGACACACAGAAGGGTAACTTTATATTTTCTCTGTTCTTTGTTATTATTGCTATGTTCTCTATGCCATGTGGATGCCATCACCTAACGAAACATTAAACATGCAGAAAATAAATAAATATGAATTTAAAAGTAAATAAGTCAATATTTTTATCTACCTTACCATATACAGAACATATCTGTCACACATGTTGAATATTGTCAGCTACACTGTTACACAGGGGGAAATGAGGCCTATAGTAGTTAGTACTTGTCCAAAACTAGATATCTGGAAAACTATAGACAGAAGTGAAGTCAAATTACAGCATAAACATGCTGGATGACATTAGTCTGTTTGTCATTTATAGTAAATAATGAGGATCATTGCTGTATCATTAAGATGCTTTGTAATATGTCATATGTGATATGGTTAAAAAGTGTGGTGCTTGCTTCACAATGCAAAATGTTCACTTTGACAAGTTTATTTTATTTCTTATTACTCATGTTACTCTTGTAAACAACAAAACATAGTTTCAAAAAGAGTGTCATTAAAGTGTCAAAGGCTCTTGTAGATACTCACTGAAGAATAAAACAAAGTTGCATTTTAGTGTGAATTCAGGAAATCACAGTTATGTTGTAATTTCCATGTTAAAAATGGATCTCAAGTCTCATTGTATTCAATCTTATATCCCCTGAACAATGGGTATCTAGAAAGAAAATAGGTAAGTATGTACAGCAGAATATGTATAAGCAGTGTGTAATTATGTCTTTCTAATTAATTTAGATCATAGATTACATTTCATACACTCTAAACTGTAATTAGCGGTGTAATAGGTAGTTAAAGTATTACCTCTCTTAATGAGCCATGATCAGTTCTGATCAGTGGTGGTGGTGGGTATGAAGAGCTTGTGAGGACTGGGAAAGCTCTGGCTGCGTTCCATGATGTTTGATTTTGTATGTTTCAATACTGCTCCTGAATCATCCACTTTGGAGAAATGCTTCAGCGTTTCAGCTGCTCTCAGTGCTGAAACCAACATTTTAAAAAAGAGAGAAGAAAAGCCTTTTAAAAGTGAAGCCAAGGTGATGGAGACATGGATGCAAAATCAGTCAAGTAAGACAGAAGACAAATGGAGCATGCACTCACCTAGCAAGAACCTGCATTATACAGCAAAAATAATGTTACCCTGGTAAATCAATACCAGACGTGAGAAATGGAATGGATTAGTCAGCGAGAGCTAGAGAAAGACAGGTTTCTTAGAAGGCAAGCTGCAGATCACAGACAAATAGCACATTATGGTTAATTCCAATAAAATAATTTACTCATGATGGTGGATCTTGGGTCATATGCATATAAAAGTGAAAACATTTCTTGCTATTACTTTCCCAAGGCTGAATGATCTTGCAAAAAAAAAACCAAAGTATCCACATACTAAATATGAACACACATCTCACAGAATTTTTTCATTCTTCTCAAAGCATGCATAGCAGCCTTTTCGTACAAACAACACATCATCTACTATGCTCTCTGAGGTCATTTTTTTGTCATGCCTGCAGACAGCCAACATTCCTCATACTGTTGCTGTTTGTCATTAACTAGATTTTCTAATTTCTCATTCTAAGGATTTTAAAAATAAGTCTGTGTCTCCATATTCCTTAACATACTTTTCTCTGTGCTTTCCTTTCTATTAGCCATCTCTGCTTCAGATAACAGCCTTTAATATATCCGTTACGCTTTCTGTTCCTTTCCCATTCACAGGGAATATGCTCCAAGGGACGGGGGGAACGGGCAGGCACAGCTAGTCACAGGAGTCACTTGGATCTCCTGTAATATCAGACTCTTTAGGACCGATGCATGACTGAAGTCAGGTCCAAAGAGCTGGATGGGGTGTTAGCTTGAGAATGCAGTGGCCATTTTGATATTTGAAAATTAAACCCAACTGGAAAAGAGTGGAAACGAGAGAGGGGATCAAGAAATACTTCCAAATTAGTGTTGAAATACCCCAAACATTTCAATCACATTTCATTATAAATTGTGCTTATACTTAAGACAAACGAAGTTTGGTATCCTATTGCTTTCAGCCAAAAGATTCCTGAATACTCAAGCATTTAAGTTCTAATTTATTTATCACAAATTCCATAATCCTTTGCCGCAAAGCACACACTGCTTACCCATATTTTCTGTCTTAGCCTTAAGTTCTCCCATATTCGGCCTATCAAAATCACATGATTTGGGAAAGGTATGTATTATTTATAAAATATAATGTAATATAAATTTATGCCATTGTTGTCTGGAAATATCAGACAAAATAGTAACATGTGGAAACAAAAAGCACAGAACATCTATTAATACCCTATCCTACTTCATCGCACCATGATTTACCTTGTGGGTACATCCAGAGATTTTAAGATCAAACACAAGAATGTGTATTGAAAAGAATGTAAATGTTGAAAGGAGGGACACAGCGATTAGAGAAGGTACACCCACTGTGTCTACAAAGTATCATAAACTTCAAAAATACATGTTTTTATATAAATAAATTCTTAATTAAAATAACCACATCTTCCAGTAGTCGAGCCCATCTATACTGGAAATGTTGCCATCTACTAGAATTGTTTACTTGCTTTTCTAATTCTGTTTTACATTATAGAGTTGCCTACAATTTTTTTTGACTAGTTTCTGAACCATGACTGCTTGGAAAGCAGGAAATGAATCGAATTCATCTCTGTATTCCTGTGATTTAATCAGCGTTTATCATTTTTAAGTCACCGCATGAATGAATGAATAAAAGGTGATATAAGATCTCATTGATAATATTCTCTTACTCTAGTTGAATTATTAAACAGCCTCAAATAAATGTCCCTGTTACTTAATATAAGCTCATTCTCTCAGTTAATTTTGTATTAGGAACCAATACGAATCCTCTGAAAGAACAAGTACAAATCTGAGTTAATCTTGTCCTTAGCCATCACCAGGAAAAGGAAAAATGCTAAGAATAAATTACAATATCCCTTGGAACATTCAACATGGGCTGTAGTTAGTTAACTAGATTAAAAAAAAAAAAACTATGTCCTAGAGACTTTCTTGATCTTATTCCCTCATAATAAAGTTCTTGATTTGCTCTCCTTCACCTAATTTTTTTTTCTAGAAACATGCTTTATACCTAATTTATTTCTCTCCATTCCAAGGTTAAGAAATGAAATTGTAGACTGATGAATGGTAGTACATTAGGGGCCACAGATTTCACCTGCTTTTCAGATTTCAAAATATTCCTGACCCAGAGATCCTTCAGTTCTGCCTGGCCACCTCAGTACATACTGCTGGCTACTCTTGTCTGTCACTTGCCTCACAGGAGAGGAAATGTATTCTAACAGGTCAATAATCAACATTCGAACAAGGTTGCAATGAAATACCAGCTCTGTCACGTAACAGCTATGTGATTTTTGTATCCATACTTTCTGTAAAATCAGACGTATAATTATTCATACCTCATTGATAATATAAATGACATCCCATTTTATCTACATTTGTTCCTTGTACAAATTATGTGCCTTTTAGCCCTTGATTTCATATCTTTTTGTGTTGTGGACAATCACCCCTGGATTTCTGCCTGCTACCTGGTGGGCGTGACCTGGAGCTTACCTGCTCTGGCCTAAGCTACAACTTCCAACCTTGTATAGGGAATATGACCTCTGACATGATTGGAAGGTCAATCGGATTAGGCATGCCTTTTATGCCTTTAATGTCATTATTGGAGGAAGGGACTACCTGAAAACACTCTCCTACCCTCCCTATTCTTAACCTATAAAACCCTAGAAATTGTGCTGAATAAATGGACATTCCTCCCCAGCTTGTCTCCCGTGGTTCTAACGGTAAAAGAACACGCTTGTCTCACCCTCAGTGATCTTGGGGCCTGCTGGTAGACTTAAACCCTAATACTGTATCCTCTTCCTAACATCAGAGTTAGCAAAAGTCTATAAACTTCACTTTCCTGATTCTCATTCTGGTCTACTTACATTACTTTGGCAAAGAGGAATCTCTAGCGGCTCTGCTAAGGGTCGGAAGGTGGGAGGAAGATGAGAGCTCTCATCTTCATGCTTCTGGCAGTGGACTACACAGCAGTAGGGATCAATCCTGGGTTGCAGGAGAACACATGACAATCTCAATAGGATTCAGCAGGACTGCAAGTGAAGCCAGCAGAAGTGATTTGATCCCAACACAAGTAGTGCCCATTTTGCTCAACCTGGTAGTAAGATACTTTACAACTAGGTAATGGTAGTTCAAAAGAAAAACTTCGAAATTTGATAAATGGATAATAAAATAAATATGGTATTGGATACACATTTGATTAACATCCCACAGGCATCTCAGGGTTTAAACCTGCAAGCAGACAGTCACCGAGGGTGAGGTGACAGTGTTCTATGGAAGAGCCACCAGAGATTGGCTGGTGAGGAATGTCCACTTTATTGTGTACAAGTTACAGGTTTTAAACACTAAGGAAGGCAAGGGCAGGAGGGCATCTTGCAGCAGTCCGCCCACCCACCAAAGACGCTATAACTGGCTACAAGGCATGTCTATTTTCCTTGACCTTCCAGTTCTGTCAAAGGTCACACTTCACGTGAAGGGCTGCAAGCTGTGCCTCACTCAGGTCATGGGCAGGTAAGCAGTGAGCCACACCCAGCAGGTAGCAGGCAGGGGCACAAGGGCGATTGTCCACAATGACAGAAAACCATACATACAAAATTATCATTTCAACTAAGAAATTGTCTAATTCCTAAATAACAAAAATCTGTAAGTTAATGTCCGTTATATCTCTTTACTGAATCTGGAATTGCAAAACCCTCTCCATTTCCTTGGGTGAGTCTGTAAGTTTCTTCATGAGACAATGATAAAATGTGCCATCCTACCTTTTGCCTCATTCACATTTAGATGATTGTTTTGAACAGAAAAAAAAAAGAGAAAAAGTCTTTATTTATGCAAATACAGTTTTGTGACACATCATTCCCAATCTAGGCAACAGTTCAAGTGGATAATATGGAGACGGGGCTATTTAAATGAGATATGGAGTTCCTAGGACATGTTTAACTAGTGGTTAGTAAAAAACTAAAACAATATCAATTGCCACCATTTTTTTTATATAATGTCTAAATAGTAAACTAGAATAGTTAGAAATTAGAGCTGATTTTTCAGTCTCTGATCCATTTTCAAAGATTAACCCTGGATTCAGGACATGGTGTCTATAAGGCCATTCCTTCCATATTATCATACAGTGGTTGATAAACAGATTTGGTAACTCTGTGGATAAATTAAAATGGCAAGAAAAGAATCACCGACTCATCTGTAGCATCTCTTGGAAATGCATCATGAAACGAGCATCAGATGGAGGAGCTACAGCCAAGGTTACTAGTCACATGTTTAGGGAAGACTCCATTCTCGAGGGCCAGCCAAGTGCTGCCCAATGCTTCCTTCTTTTCATGACATCTGTGGTCCTGAAGATTGTACTGTAGCTAGTAGCAAAGTCGGATGCCTACAGGTTCGTTTCTGGATTGAGAAGATTCATGAAAATGCTTGACTCAACTCATAGCTCTACATAATTTCCAGAGGTTTGATTTAATGTGATAGGGAAGAAATGTGTTAATGGATAAGAGACCATTCAGCTCTCTTCATTGAGTTAGAGAATGTTGACCATTCTTATCCAACAGTTTATTTCAGGACATTTAACGGCATTTGATACTTTACTTCTAGTTTGACTCAAAGATAAGTTTAGGCCTGTTTGTCTCTTATCAGTCTCCTCCATGACTGGGAACATAGTTCATCAGCAGCAGAAGTTGCATGTGTGCGGCCGACACTGCTGACTTGAATTATGTCTGTTCTAAATCAGCACATGATTCAAAGAATTCAAGATTTTCAGTTTGAAGGTTGACCTGCTTTGTGCAGAACAGCTTTTGCATCACATTGATACCAACCACCAAACTCCAGATTTGACTACCTACTTCATTTCTAACTTCCAAAAGGATGACAGAATCGTGTCTCATTCCCAGAATCAGAGATCCCTCTACCCGCTTGGATTTTTGTTGTTGTTGGCTCTTTTCCTGCACAAGCTTTCTAAAATGCAGCTATGTTGCTGGATCTAGAAAAGTGTTCGCTTCTAGACATCTAAGGTCATTCCTCATCTACTTACTATGAAAAAATTATCTGCTTCTTCCTAGACCCATTCTTATTTGAAGCTTTTGTTTTTTTTTAGTTACCCTCATCTGCCAGCCAGTTGAATTCCCTCAGTGCTTCCTGTCTGACAAAGCCTAGAGCATTTCTGTGGTGAGTCCCTCGTCCTCACCACTCTCTCGGCCCCCCGTGCAGCTTTTATCTTCCCACAGGAAGAACAGCAGAAGTGATTGTTTCTACTTATTGTGAGTCCTTAAATATGGGTTTCCTAAGTAACATAAACGAATGACTTCAACTAACCATTTGTTAAGTCCAAGACCAGAATACTGTGTTTCTCTAAGAACTATCATCTATTTTGGTCAGCGTGAATGGCATCTCCTGGTGTTTTCGACAGGGACTCAGATAAAACACATGAAAGTTATCAATTTTCCATTTTTTTTAGAAACTCTGAAATTGGTCTTTTTAAATATTATAATTCTTTTAGCAAGAGCAATGGGTTCAAGATCTTTAAAACACTATGCTCTCTAAAGAAAATAATGCCAAGCAACAGGATTTGTCCCAGGGGCCCCTACTGTGTGAATTAGGTACCAAACAGCCTCTAGAAATGAAAATTGTGGAGGCAAGATATGTTCCTCCCAATCTAACCACTTTGTTATGCTGATGAACTATTGACAATTTCACCTGAGTCAGAGTTTTCTGTCTTGCAGCAATCCCCTAAACATCAACATTTTAATTCAGCTTGAAATGTCAGTCTTTAATCAATCATTCAGCATAATTTTCTCTTATAACTGGTATGTTAGGTTTATGCAGATCATAATGGTTGCATGTCAACCATTACTGTCATTTAACTAAGACATTTTGAACTAAACTTCTTGAATGTGGTATATTATTACAGGACCTTTGATGAGTGTCAGGTTGGCTCACTTTGTCAGTTAGCTTTTTTGTAACATTTGATAATTTTACACATGTATAAGCATACAAACTACACAAAACTACTCTTACAGTGAAGTAAAGTATATGTTTTGTTGATATGCTGCACAACATGAAGTATTTTTTGCTGCTTATACATTGAACAACATGAAGTATTTTTTGCTGTTTATATATTACACAACATCAAGTATTTCTAGCATAAAATCCAAAGTCTAAAATACTTTACACTTGAGATTGTATAGCAGTTTTAACTTTGTATTCCAAAAAAAATGCCATGAGACTGTGGGTTTGGCTCTGAACTGCCCATCTCAAGTTCACAAGGTCTTTGCCATGTTGTAAGCTTAAAAGGTAATATCAGTTGAGGTGTGGTTAAGGAAACTGTTGTACATTTACTCCATGGAATAGTACTCAGCCATTAAAAAGGATGAAATTATTCAATTTGCAACCAAATGGTTTCAACTAGAGATCATTATACTCAGTGAAATAAGTCAATCCCAAAAGGACAGATATCATGTTTGCTCTGATACAAGGCAACCTTAATGCAAATTATAAGAGCAAAAACTTTTCAATACTGTTTTTGCTGCATCCCATGGGTTTTGATATTGTGTTTAGTTCCGTTTCTTCAGAAAAGCTTTCCTCTTATTGAATTCTTCACTCGTATTTCACTTAGCAGCATCATTTTTCCTGAGAAATTGGTTACTCAATGATGTGTAACTTAACTTCATGATGCTGTACATCTTTTGTTTGATCTTTATTCCTATTGTTGACTTTGTTTCACGGATTCTCACTTAAGGGAATGTATAGTAACTGCACAATGGAGACTCTCATGTCCAGTTGTGAAAATACAGTGCAGTAGGCATCTCTACTTCCAAATCAAAGATGGATTCTCAAAGGAGCTGTTGAATATGTCTTGACAATAAGATGCTGGATTGTCTGCCATTGTCTGTACCAGCAATCTAAGGACACACTTAAACAACAGAATGATGGACTTGTGACTGCTTATGAAGGGCTATACTATTGTAATAATGTGGGGGAAATAAATTGGGGGAAGGGAATATTGGATGAGGTTAGCGAAAATCCTAGAGTTTATGGAATTGTGCCATAAAAGTAAAAATAATGAGTGCCAGTTCTAATCCTGGTGGCCCTGCTTCCCATCCAGCTCTATGCTTGTGGCCTGCGAAAGCAGTTGAGTATGACCCAAAACCTTGGGACTCTATACCCCTGCAGGAGACCCAGAAGAGTCTCCAGAATCCTGACTTCAAATCAGCTCAGCTCCAGCCACTGAGGCCACTTGGGGAGTGAAGCATCGGACAGAAGATCTTCCTCTCTGTCTCTCCTCCTCTCTGTATATCTGACTTTCCAATAAAAGCAAATAAATCTTTTTTAAAAGTAAAATAAAAGCAGAGGGAAAAATAATATCATTTTTGTATTACAACCCATAAGATATTTGTGTATAGCCAGATAACCATGGATAAAGCAGATTAACTCATTTAGGAATAATACAGCTTGGATGTTATATTTTTCCTGGAAAAAAGAAAAAGGATATTCTCACTTTGTTATACTAGAAAGGTTAGTAGAGCATGAAGTACTGCTCTTGAAACTCAAAGCTATCCTTCAATAGGCACACCTAATGTGAGCTAGCGCATTTCTCCTGGGATCAGTGATAACATATGCTTCATAAAATTTCTCTGTCACTACCATACCCTTTGATATGCAAAACTTTATTCAGAGAGTGAGTCAATTTAAATAAAAGTTAAAGATTTTCTCAAGAAAATTAATGAAGTCCTTTTGGTCTTAAAGTTCAAAATTATTAAAACAAATAATAACTAAGTAGCTTTGGGTAATCCCAACAAAAGATCTGTTGGTTGAAAATCCTACCAAAGGCAGTATTTTATGAGAGTAACTGATCATGAGGAAAAGGAATGTATGCTGGGTCCAAAAGTCGTGGATTATGGTTGATTTCAGCAGTGTTTGGCTAAGGCATGGAAGCTTGTACAAATTCAGTATAGGGTCATTTCTTGGGGAGCAATGGCTGGCTTTACGCACATAAACTAAAGTGATTATAACCTTGGAAGCCATGCATGGGAAGCTTTGCACATTGTGTGGTGGAAGGACTAACACTGTGTCCAGACAAGTATTTTTGCAATTGGGGTCAAACCGTAAACTATGGAAGTGATCAAACCAGTGGTGTGAGCAGACCAAGCGGATTTTCTGTTTCCTTTGTTTGACATTTTATTCATATAAATAGAGAAGTCTCAAAACTCTTCTTGAGTAAGTCAGAGAAAGGACACATGGTTGATATTTTTCTTACAGTAAATAAATAAAACCACCAAAGATCTGTTGAATAAGATGCATTTGTATCTGTATCTGTGCAGTCACTTGGTAAGGCAGATCATGTCTGCTATTTGTACAGAATTTTGGACATCTCAAACCACAGAAGGTAAACAGTCCATGATCATCTGAATACATTCTGGCATCAAGCATCTCTCCTATACAAAGTGCTAGGCCTTGGACCTGGGGGTGTGGAGAGGAAATTAGCAAAGATGAAGAAAGTAGTATCAATCTATTGAAGTTAGAGCAAGGAAAGGCATTCAAAGCAAATAGGGCATCTAGAAAGTGCCAGGGCTGCAGCAATCAATGGCTCAGATAGGCAGCCCCGAAATGGCCAGGTTCTTGTAAACTCTGCCACGTCAGTCCTCAAGAAAAGAACCTGTGTTGATCTGGATCATCTATTGGAAGGTGAGAGCTCATAGGGCTAACTGGCTGGATGCAGATTAGCCTGGGATATATCAGAAGAGCCACTTTAAAAGCTTGAGAATTCTGATCAAGCAGGCAGAGCTCCAGGTCACACTCTGGAAACAGCATGGTTTCTATGAGCACAAGGTTAACAGCCTCAGTTTTACCTCTGGTCATTCCTGTAGAGCAGTGCATATAATCTCAAGGTTCTAAACTTTAAATTTCACCTATAAACTAGAAATGTAGTTATCATCTTCATCAAGTTGCTGTGGAATAAAGCAAATGAAGCTCTTAGCAGAGTGCTTATCAACATCCTCACAGATAATTCTAATTTGTCAACTGCTATGGGTTATTTTTATCAATACATGCAGCACATGACTTGCTGTATCAAGAATTTGAGTCATTTGGAGATGAACTGTAATCAAGTCATTCCCAGGGAACTTTTCTGAAAAAAATCAAATTATGGTAAAAGCCACACAATGTTTCTGAAAACAGTTTATACAGAGACCGTTTTGGAAAGTTGTTGGCTGCTGTTGATGGCAGTCTCAGATGCCATGAGAATCCTTTTATGTAAATGCACTATAAATAAGTGATGAGAAGAAGCTCAAAGAGGTCTTATGGAAAAAAAAAGTAGAAGTAGTCAAATGGAATGTTGAAGTGTTAAGAAGTATATTACGGGAGCCGTGTGCAGTAAGATTCACTCTGACTGCCAGTCCAATTCCATCAGCAGGAAAATGTAGGAATGTGGTGATGAGAGGCCTGTTCTCTGCTGCTCCATTTCCTTCAGACTGAAAAACATTCCTGTGCCTCTGACTCCTCTTTCCTCCATTTGCACCTCTGACCTGACAGATTCCTTCACTTCCTTCCTCTCTCCCTCACTCCTTTCTCGCCCTCTCCCGGCTATGCTTCATTCTTCAAAAGGGTTCTTCAGGCCCTCTTTTGTCTTTATGTTCTTGCTGAGCTCCCTGGCCTCACTTCCCGAGTTCTCCAGAGCCTGACTTTATCTCCAATAGAAGATTTGAAACCTATCTTGGCATTAGACTTGGAGTAGGGAGAAGAAGTAACTAGACCCAAGAGTTAAAATTTTTATTTTCAGCTCAACCTGCACTGATTCCAACTTCTTGAGGAAATAAAAGAATTAGCAGGAATCAAGGAAGAGGTATCGACTGAAGAAAACTAGACTACAAGATTTCCCTCTCAAGTCTTTCAGGGAATGCTGGGAGATCGCTGGGCACTCAATCCAGAAAGTTCAGTCACCAAGACTGGTGCTCTACTACTTGATCCAGTTTCATTGAACTTGAAAAATTAAAATTAGAAGAAAAAAAGAAAGAAAGAATGCTTGTTTTGACAGCATTCAGTTAAGACACTTTTCAGGATGTGAGCATCCCGATAAGCAGTTCCTGGCTCCATGTCCTGATTACAGCTTCCTGCTGATGCACATCCTGGGAAGCAACATATGGTGAGGCAGCTACCTGTGTTCAAGTCACTAAAAGGGCAGAGCCAGATTGCCTGGCGGGCTCCCGGTTTCAGCCTTGCTCCACTTTGACTGTTATGGGCCTTTGGGAAGCAAATCTGTTGATGGGAGATATACAGCTGTATATTGCCACTGTCTTTCTCTTTGCTCCTCTGCCTTTCAAATAAATAAATAGTTTTTAAAAATAAAAACTAATATCAGGGGCCCGGCGCGGTGCGCAAGTGGTTAAAGGTCCTCGCCTTGCACGCCCGGGATCCCATATGGGCGCCGGTTCTAATCCCGGCAGCCCCGCTTCCCTTCCAGCTCCCTGCCTGTGGCCCGGGAAAGCAGTCGAGGACGGCCCAAAGCTTTGGGAACCTGCACCCGCATGGGAGACCCGGAAGAGGCTCCTGGCTTCGGATCGGCATAGTATTGGCCCGTTGCGCTCACTTGGGGAGTGAATCATCAGACGGAAGATCTTCCTCTCTGTCTCTCCTCTCTGTATATCCGCCTTTCCAATAAAAAAAATAATAAAAATAAATCTTAAAAAAAAACTAATATCATTACTTATTGAACAATAGCTTTCTGCTACACATTATGCAAACACTTGATTTGAATTGTCTCAAGCAATTATTCCAATATCTTTCACAGGTCAATTGAATTATTATTTCCATTTCATGTTGTAAAGTAAAATAGATACAACATTCCTAAATGTTTACAGAAAGAGGACAAGTAAGATCTGAGAGTTGTATCCACTTTTGTCAAGCACTTAAGCCCAACTCTAGGCATTGGATCTTCCTCATCTTTGATTTGCACCTCATGTCCAGATTGTTGTAAATAGAATCTCTCTTCAAGCCAGTCAATGCCACACACCTTTAGAAAGTCTTGAAACCCCCTCCTGTGCATTTATATAAGTGAGGTTCAGCAATGAAAGGACTGAAATCATCACAGATCCTGGAAGTAGTCTGTCCTGAGACATGAGCATGTATTTCGTTCTTTCTAGCGGTATGATTTCTTCGGGGACACTAAAGGGAACAGAGGTTTTCAGATCATCTTATGAAATGATAGATCATTTTTCCCAATACAATACATTCCTTATAAGAAAGTCATTTATTTTTTTAATAAAAAAATCTAATGGCAGATAAAAGTTGCATGTATTTATGGGGTGTCATGTGATGTCATTAAGCTTTGACACTTCGGCAACTTCTTATGTGATTTATCATGAGCTGCCTGCTGAAGGCATGTACAGCAACAGCATGCTGACACCAAGTTGTCAGTGAAGATGACACACGGGATTTGGGCTGTGCTGCAGCAGCAGGTTCAGAATCATTTTTCAGTATTGGTCTCTCCAGCTTACAGAAACACAGGTAGCATCAACCTTGAACTGAAATGCCTGCTTCTGATGTCCCATTACAAGCCTAGGCTTCAGAGAGGCAAGATGGTGGCACAGGGCGCAGAGGCACTTGGAATGACAGAGAATCATTAGGGTGAAGCATGAGGAGCAGATTACAGAAAAAGATAGGGGTTAGGCAGTTGGCAGCGGGGTACCTGGAGACCTCCTGGACACAAGGAAGTGGAAGCAACAGCAGAGTAGTGTTGCAGCGAACCGAAAGCTCACCAGTGGCTGGCAAGCAACAATCTGGACTCCAGCAACAACCAGGGATCTAAAAGCAGCCACAACTTGGCTCTTGTGGCAGCCAGGTGGGAGCTTGAGTTTGTGTGGGGACCTTGGGAGATGACCACAGGCTGAGACCTGACAATTCTGCTTGAGTATTTTGGCCTAGCAATGAGTGGAGAAAGAGCAGCAGACTCCATGGGGTAGATCAGTGGCAGGATGGAACTCACAGCATGGAGATTGGCTATCATCTTGTGTGGGAGGGCAAAGAGTGTGGAGTTAAGGGGACAGCCTGGAGTGGGATTGTTTTTGGCCTGAATTGCACTGAGATGATTCCAGGGGAGGGCAATGCCATCTCTGCAGTGTCTGTGTGGTACCTGAATCTGAAAGACAGAAGCTCCAATCCTCCAGCAGTGCCTCGCCAGGCACCATCCTGTGTAGTGGGCAGAGAATGTTGGGTTTCAGGGGATGGCCCAGAGTAGATTCACTTCTAGCTAATTGCATTGAGCTGAGTCTACGGAGAAAGCAGTGCCAGCCTTGCACCCTGCAGGTTCTGTGTGGTCCCCAGATCTGACAGTTGATAGCCCCAAATCTATGTCTGTGCCCCACTGGGTGCCATCTTGCACAGAGGGGCAAGGGCCCAGAGGTCAAGAGAAACAGTGGTAAACTGCACATGTGCTAAATCAGCACTGCTCAGATGCCATTTTCACGGGACCAACCACTGCTAGACTGAAGGGAGGACAATGGAGCTGCAAAAGAGCTAAGCTGGGGGCAGGGGGGAACATCTTCCAGCCAACTAAACAAAAAAAAAAAAAAAACAGAAGAAGATACATATCAATAACACCAGAGACGAGAAAGGAAATATAACAACAGATATCTCGGGCATACAAAGAATAATCAAAAACAATTACAAGCAACTACATGTGAGCAAGTCAGAAGACTAGAAGAGATGGATAGATTTTTGGACACATACAATCCACAAAACTTGAGTCAAGAAGCAATTAGCAATCTAAATAGACCTATAACATGGTCTGAGACTGAATCGGTGAGTAAAACCAAGAAAAGTTTTGGACTAGATGGCTTCACTGCTGAATTCTACCAAATGTTTCAAGAAGAACTTACCCCAATCATCCACTAGCTTTCCCTAACAACAGAAAGAGAGGCAATCTTTCCAAACTCTTTCTATGAAGCTAATATCACCTTAATACCAAAGCCAGATAGAGAAACAATAGAGAAAGAACTACAGATTAATATCCTTAATGAACATGGATGTGAAGCTCCTCAATAAAATACTAGCCAGCAGGATCCAACAACATATCATTCAGATCATTCACCCAGGAAGGATTCATCCCAAACATGCAGGATGGTTCAACATTCACAAATCAATACATGTGATATATCACGTCAATAAATTGAAAAATAAAAACCATATGATCATCTCAATAGATGCAGAAAATGCATTTGATAAAAATCTAGCACCACTTCATGCTGAAAACCCTAAGCAAGACAATCTTTGACAAGAAAACTGAAAACAATCCAGGGGAAAAGCCTGGTCTACTCAACAAATGCTGTTGGGACAACTGGATAGCAGCTTACAGAATTAAGAAGCAAGGCCCACACCAGTCACATCAGTTGTAAATGGTTTAAGGACCTAAATCTATACCCAGAAACCATCAAACTACTAAACCAAAAATAGGAAATACTCTCCAAGAAATAGAAATGGGGAGTTTTGGAAAAGACAGCAAAAGCAAGGCAGTCAAAGACAAAATAAACAAATGGGACTACATCACACTAAAAAGCTTCTGTGAAGCAAAGGAAACAATTAACAAAGTGAAGAAGCAACCAACAGAATGGGAGAAATTTTTTGCACACTACACAAGTGATAGGGGCTAATATCAAGGACTTACAAAGAGCTTCAGAAACCTAGGGACAGTAAAAAAAAAATCTGGAAAAAATGGGAAAAGAATCTGAACAGACATTATTCAAAGGAACAGATTCAAATGGTTAACAGACTTAGGAAAAGATGGTCAGGCCTGTCAGGGAGCTACAAATGAAAGTCACATAGAGGTATCACCTAACTCCAGCGAGACACCTACATTCAGAACTCTGCTAACAATACCTGCTGGCGTGGATGTCAGGAGAAAGGTATCTTCCTTCACTGCTAGTGGGAGTGCTGGCTAGAAAAACCACTATGGAAGTCAGTATGGAGAGTGCTTACAGAATTGCAAATAAACATGCCATATTACCCAGCTATCTTGTTCCTAAGAATATAGCTAAAAGAAATGAAAATTGCATATGAGAAGAGGATCTGTAATCAAATATTTACAGCAGCACAATCTACAATAGCAAAGACATGGAAACAATCCAGATGTCCATCCAAAGAGAAGTGGTTAAAAAAACTGTGGTACATCCACTCTATGGAATATTACTCCTCCACCTAAAAGAATGAAATTATACCATTTGCAACTAGATGACCCATCTAGAGACCATTATGTTCAGTGAAATAAGTCAATCCCCAAAAGACAAAATACCATAGGCTCTCCTAATATAAGGAAGCCATTAATCAAATTATAAATTCAATAGCCGTTTCCATACTGTTTTTGCTGCATTCCATGTGTCTTGATATTTTTTTTAATTTCATTTTCATTTCTTCCAAATGGTTTCTTTTCTCTTGTTGAATTCATCGCTGGCTCATGGATGCAGAGTGGAATCATTTTACCCAAGAGACTTCTGTGTTTTCTCATCACACATGCGCTGGTTATTCAGTGGCGCACTTTATCAATTCCATGGTGCTGTAATTTTGTTGTGGTGGTGGTTGTGATTTTTTTAACTTCATACCTGTTAGTGACTTTGTTTTGTGGCTTCTCATTTAAGGGAATGTATAGTGATGGCATAATAGAGACTAACGTATCCAGATGTGAAGATACACTGCCATATGCATCCCTACTTCCAAATCAAATGGACTCCCAATGAAACTATTGGTCATATCTACACAATGAGATGCTAGTCTGTCTGACATTGTTTGTACCAGCAATGTTGGGGCACACTTGAATAACAGCCTGATGGGTTTATGACTACTCATGAAGGACTGTACTATTGTACCAATATGGAAAAAATCAGTCAGGGGGGTGGATTTGGGGAGGGGAGATTCCAGACTCTGTAATTATACCACGAAATTCAAATTTAAAAAAAAAAATTTAAAAAGAGCCTAGGCTTCTTGTTAGCAGTCTCTGAAAGATCTCTGAGGGAATAAAAACAACCAAACAGCAGCTGTAGAGGTATTGATAGCTCTATGTAAAAATTAAAAATATATTCCATATTACCATATTAATATTTTAATATAACATAGGGAAAAAAATCACCTAAGGTTCTTTTCCCCAAGCAGCAATTTTCAATATGCTTGTGCTTCAATGAATTTTTTTTGCTTTATTGAAATAATAAATAGCGGTAAAAGATACAAATGTACAGTTTGTAACAGATAGAATATAAGTGAACCCTTAGCATATTTCATTGATAATCAAGAAAATAAACATTAAAAATCAAGATACGTTATTTGTTGACAATAATTTCAAATATTTAAAATATTCCCTTTGGAGTATAAGTACTTCTGTATTCCATTATTAAAGAGTATAAAAAAAAAAACTGGAGGATACTTGGACAATATTTGCCACATTTGTTTTTAGAAATATTTATGTAAGTACACAAAAATATGTATGCAACTGTTGTCCTTCAGTAATTATTTGCAGAGTTAAAAAAAAAAAGAAGCCATTTGTATCCCTAGAAAAATAAATGAATTGTAACATAATCATGCTGGGAAATTCAATATTATTTAAACATAGGAAACAGTAACAATAGTAGTGTCAAGGAAAACATTTCCACATTTCCAATACATATCAGTAAATAGTAGAGTATATTGTAGAAAAACGGACTTAACATAATCACCTTACGAGGAAAATGATGCATGAGAATGCATATGGAAGCTGACAAGGGAAGCACAGCAAATCACTAATAATGATTCTATCAGGAAACAATAATGAGCTCAGAGAGCATCGCAAAGAGACATGGTAGCTTTGCTAAGCTTTCCAAGATTTATTTATTGCCATTAATTTTTCACTATTGATTATGCTGTAACATATATCCTTTTTAAGAGACAGAGTACTGAAATTTCTTCATTTTTTTTGAAATAAATTTGTCAGTTAAAACTCTGGGATGAAACTTTTGGATTTATCTTGACCATAGGATGCTGGATTGTCTGCCAGTGTCTACCTGCAATGGAAAGATACACCTAAATAACCAAATGATGGGCTTATGACTGCTTATTAAGGACTATACTATTGTAGTAATATAGGGGAAATCAGTAGCGTATGAGGTAAGAAAAATCCCAGAACCTTAAGCAAAAAAATTAAATATATGATTTACCATTTAAGGAAAATCTTCTGGAATGGATTACATGGTAACAGATATAGAATTCTGACAAATCGAAGAGTACCACTGAGAGCAAGTCAGACCTCTTCTTTGTTCTCACATCCACTGCCAGAATCTTCTACACCAAGAAAACTCTACAAACAGCAAGAACTAGTTTCATTAGTCAGATTTTCTCTTCGTACTGTTGTCTAAGTGACTTGGCCTTAAAACTGACAATTTAACAAACAATATTTCTGCCATCTCCAATTTTGTAGCTGAGTCCAACACCAACACAGTAAAGTGAAGGAAGGTTGCAGGATGATGGCTTGTTTTTACCCTAATGTGCTGGAACAGAAACTTGCACATCAATAAATACTTGTGATTCCAGAAAGCATTGTCTGGCCAACACCATAGTACATCTTTCCCCAGGAGGCATAGAAGTTGCTCAGTCAGAGCTGTCTTTTGCAGAAACAAAACCTGATAAAAACAAAATAGCCTCGGGAAAGGTGTACTTTGTTTTTGGAACAAGGTATATCTTGAACTGAATAAATTCAATTTTAGTAAAAGCCAACTGTTTGATACTGTCCAAGATAACATACTCACTTTTTAGTATTGTAATTGCTACTTTTCTCTGGGTTACTGATACTTTAATGTATAATAAAGACATTCTTAAAATGCTTTCAAGTTCTATTAGTTCTCCTAATGCTCAATTCTCCTAATTCATTCTCTGAAAATGTTATGATTTGAATTGAGTTGGAGTACCACATTTGAAGTCCCAGGAAGTAGTTTTAGTAATTCAACAATAGACGTCATTAGCTAAATACATTTATATCACTATGTACCTGGCTCAGAAATGTTTGGTTGGTGCAGAGTATGAAGGGACTACTTCTACTTAGTCTGGATAGGGATAGGTGATGAACAGTCAGCCTGATGTTTTGGGTACCATGAAATAGAGCCTTTTTACACTAGCCCTACTTGCAGCATCTCTCCAAGGATTCTTTTTGTGCTCCTCCATTCCACTCCCCCATGAGTGTGTTCTACATGTAAAATCCACTTGGGATACTTCTGTACTTACATACTACCATCTGTTCTCTGCTCCTAGGCCTGCAGTCATTCTGTAGAAACATATTTTAATTCTTCCCTGAAGCCTTTAGAGAGAACTCCAGGGAAGGGAAACTTAGGGAAAATACTTTAATTAAATTATCAGTCAAATAATACTCATAGAATTAGAGAGTTTATGTAACAATTATATATAATTACAAGTACACAACAAGCAATTACATGTAAATCATTTACAGAAGTAAAATCAGTTGGTAGACACATTAAAAAAAACTCACTTGGTCTTCCCAACAAATCTACAAAATTGTTTTACTTTTTATATACACATTAGTAAATGGCATGAAGCCAAATGTTCCCATTTGCAGTGGTGGACTGCATATTTCAAATATGAACACAGCATTATTTCTGGTTCTACATTCTTTTCCGGGACCTTGTCAGTATTGCTCCAAAAGGCACAGTCTATTTTCCTTCACCTTGAAACTGGAAATGGCCTTGATGTCATCCTCAGTCAACAAAGGTGTCAAGCCAGTGCCAAGAGATGCAAACTGATGTGGTTTTCCTAGCCACTGTCACCATGAGGCTTGCCCTTGACGGGACCTGATGCAGTGAAAAACCGCAGTGTTTGGAGATGTCACAGGTAGGTGTTCCAAATCACATACCACTCTACAGTCAGCATCACCACCACTCCTGTTAGAGAGCCGTCTTCAGTCCTCTTCCATAACAGTTTTCTACTCACTTATTCATCTTTGGAGAGGACATTTCATTTGGCAATTTCTAGAAACATTTTTTGCCAGCTACAAAACAACCAAAAATGGAGAGCACTACTGGTGCCTAATGGGCAGAGTCCACTGCTGCTAAATACCCTAAAGTGCACAGCCCCTCACAACAAAACATCCAACTTATAGTTTCAGTGGCACTGAGGTTGAAAAAACTTGTTTCAGATGACTCCAGCTTAAGAGCCATGCCAACTGACTGTAAGCAAAGCAGAGACATGCTGTCCCTGCCAAGTTCTGTCCAAATTGCTATTTCACAAGGTGATTTGTTTCACAGCAACAAATAAGCGGAGTGTCATCAAATAAATAGAGGAACTGAGTCACATCCTCAGGTCTTTGTGACTCTGAAGTACATGGATCTTCAAATGCTCTCTTGAAGGGACACAGTGACAAAGTGAAAAGCAAAGCAGCTTCAACCAGTATGTGACAGAGACCAAGGCAAAGGTGAAGAAGGCGAAAAATAAGTATTGCTGTAAAGAAAGTGAAAGAGTATTTCCCAAAGGATAACTGTATTTCAGATTTCTCTCTCCAGCACAGCTTCATCAATTCTCTCTGAAAAAGTTGAGTTGGATACTCAGTTTCCTCTCCACAATTTCCTTGTGAATGTGTCCTTGGCATTTCTTTTGATCTACTGAATCAGAATATTCTTTCAACAATTTCTAACACCTATGAGATCCTACAGAAACTCGAGTCCTCAACAATTCATGAAAAGTTTGCTTTCCAACTGTAATCATTCTTTGGAAAAGTGAACTCCCATGTTCTTTCTTCATCTTGTGTCATACCCCACTGAGTTCTGAATTTTGCTGGGACAAGCCCAGATTTAGCACTGAGTTTTGACATTTCATTAATAGCAAAGTTCCAGCATATGTCTACACTCTCATCCCAGGTCACTGTATTTTCAGAAATAGTTTTGAGATTTACATTCCAATAATACTATGCATTCACAGTTTTGTGAATGTACCAAAACTGTACCATGCTCACACTTACTCTTTGTAAACATTCTGTCTCCATTTACTCCAAACACATCACTCTTCCTTGCATTCCTGATCCTCATTCTCATCAATCCAGCTAATTCCTATTTTTCTTTCCTTTCAATTTCTTGAAACTAGTAAGCTTTCTCACCTTTAAACTTTCTCATCTTCTTTTCCTTCATGGAGCTTGTACAAACACACATGCACAAGCATGTGTACACATACGCTCTCACGCACAAGCACACACATACCACGCAGAACCCACCATGGCAAATAAAGTGTCTCAAATCTCCTTCTGTAGACAGCAAAATTGATACATACAGATTCTTTACTCCTGTTCCAAAACTTCACTCACAACAAGACCACACCCCACAGGTTTCTCCAAGTCTGTACCAGCTTCATTCCTCCTGGACATGAGATTCCTCTGACAGATGAATTTGATTTACAGACCTCCATCAGCCTTGCCACACTACTCAAGAGTTGTATGTCAGTCTAAGACTTCTCTTCTTCCCTCCCCATTCTTATTTATTTCTGTATTTATTTGTTTGTTTATTATTCTGGGGGCAAAGTTACAGAGACAGAAAGAGAGACTATGGGGAGAAAGGAAGAGAGAGACAGAGTCTTCCTTTTCCCATTTCATTTTCCAAGTGGCTATGATGACTAGAGCTGAGCCAGTCAGAAGCCAGTAGCTAGGAACCAGGAGCTTCTTCTGGGTTTGGGGGTCTCAAGTACTTGGGCCATCTTCTGCTGCTTCTGTGGGCAGTTAGCAGGGAGCTGAATGGGAAGTGGGGCAGCAGGGATCTGAGATGTCACTGACACCAGAGGTGGTGGCTTTAGTTACTATGCCACAACTCCAATTCCCTCCCTTTCCTCTTTAGAGAAACACTGGCATCATGGTGCAAGAACTCTCCAAGTCTTCTCAAAATCTCTCCCTATTATTCCTCTTAACCATTCCCTTGACAAATACTGAGGATCTTATCCTATTCTGGCACCAACTTCTCAGAGGACTAATGCAAGTTGTGCTGAGAATGGCTAAGAAAATAGAAAGTGACTTGGGACTGATTGATTTATTCTCTGATGGTATCGAGGAAAACATTCCAGTTGGTAGATGGGGCATGAATAGTTACAGAAAATCCACAGCATAAATCAGAAGTGCAATTGATAGTTATCTCATGGTGGAAAATGCTGTTGCAATCATTCACTGTCTTTGCAGAACTTTACTGAAGCAAGGACCATAAGAAATAAGGTAAAAATCAGTACTAGCATGACCTCTGGATACATGAGAAAAAAATTGGTCATGATCTAGGGAAGGGACTTTCTGAGTTGCACTAATGGGTGAAAGAAAAAGGAAAAACAATGATGAAAGAAACGGGTAAACCACAACAGATAAGCTATGAAGGTTCAGAATACCTATCAATAGACTGTGTTCTTATAAGACTATATTATACACAAAATTCCTTAGGAATCCATCACTAGGAGTTTATTGCTGTCTGTCATCTCCAAGCTGGTATTGATTACATTAAGGAAAGTTAAGAATTCGGTAGGATCTTTCATAACCATGATGTTAGTCCTCCCAGATAATGGTGAGCAGGTGGCCACAGATGGCCACAGTCCACAATCATTGCTTCTGACCAGAAGTATTGGAGGTTTCTGGCAGTTAGTTGGCTCTTTTAATCCATCTGCATAGGTCTTCATTACTGATGTCTTGTTCTATACAATATTTGCTAATTTCTTTCTCTCCACCCTGCTATCTTTTTCTAGTACTCATTAATCCAATGTTCTTTTTCTTGGACTGTATTATATATTTTTTCTGTACTTTCATATATTCCATATGGTTTTGTGTTATGACCATTTGTATCAATTGCTTAACTTTATCTTCATACCTTTGATTTTGTTGCTATTGTTGTTTCTCAATTTTTATTTTATATCTTGTTCATATTTTTCTCTTATGTATTATACTGTTATTATTTTATGAATACAATTATCTTCTCCTATCCTCTGCAGAATATGTATTTTAGGAGTTATATTTTTGTTTGTTCATTTTTATTTATTTGAAAGATAGAGTGGAGGGAGGAGGGAGAGAGAGACAGATCTGCCAGCTCAATCCCCAAATACCAATGATAGCTACAGTTGAGCCAGGTGAGCCAGGAACTGTATGCTCCAGGTCTCTCATGATGGTGACTGCTACCCAACCACTCAAGCCATCACCTACTGCCTCTTTAGTAGGAAACTCCTCCTAAGTAGGAAACTAAGTTTTGGAGCAGTTAGAACTCAATCCTTCACACTCCGACATGGGATACATTTTGTCTCAAGCAGTGACTTAACCGCTATGCTTAACACCCACCCAAAATTTACTCTTAAGTATTTTATCATTGGACTTTATATCAAAAACAAAGATTCTATTGTATTTCGAAATGTATTTTTGTTAACATCTGTTTCACAAAATTTATTTCATAGCTTGATATTTAAATGTTGCTAGTTTTTTCCTAGGATTTCTTCTTTTATATTATGCCTTCTAGTAATACAATTATATGATCTGCCAAATATTATTTTGATTCATTTTCCTACCATATTACATTACACTAGCTGCAGCTTGAGATATAACTTTAGTAGTGGAGCTAACAGAGAACACTATTTTGCTCTTACAGGTTTCCATAACAGTGTCTTTCAGCACAAAGGTGCCTATCAGTTTTGAATAAGTAATTGTTATCCTCTCAAAAAAGTGATGACACGGTGCTAAGGATGCGTTTAATGAAACTTCTTTCTGCCAATCAATGAGTTTTTCATTCTTCCCTTTGCCTTCCCCTCTTTGAATCCATCCGTCCGTCCTCTTGACTGCCACTGTCTTAGTTCATACTGTCTCCCCATCTCCTATGAACACATGAAATTTCTAATTCTCTGCTCCTAATGCTGAACCCCACAAATTCAGTGCCACACAACGGCTCAAATGAACTTCATGATATGCAAAACTGACGATGGATCCCCACCCATGCTCCCCATCTACATTGCCTAAAGACTTTATGGCTCTCGTCTTCTTTCTTGCTCTTTTCTAATTTTATATTATTATTTTAAAATTTCATATATAGCAACATTCTTAAACCACCACAGTTTTTATGAGAAACAATAAATTCAGGTTTTAATAATTCCTTTTGATATTAACATGTGTACCTATCTTTCTTTTGTCTTCTAAATCCAAGATGATGTTGGCTTTAGCTTAGTTTCTGCCATTGTCATTTCTTGTAAATTTCTTTTCTATTTTCTTTGGCTATCTTCTGTGGTGTATGTTTAAACAGTAAGATCCTAAAAGTTGAACATCATTAAGTAGTGATTATATTCCAATGACTAGGCAAACTTTTCAATTGATTTTCTGAGCAGTTTGAATGCCCAATCACTTATGCCACTAAAAAGGAAAATATTCCTATACACAGTTCAAATTTACTTACACTCACCTTAATGATCCATGTCACACCACAATTTAGATGCCTGCCTGCTTTGATCATGCCTTTCTTACCTAGTTTTTTTTTTTTCTGTTTGCTTTGCTGTTGTGGGATCTCATTGCATTTTTATCTATACTTTTGCCACTTGAGATGTTTCTTATTTTCATCACTTGGAGATCTTTACTCTCCAACCTCTCCAATGTATAGTATCCTAATAGCAGAAATGAAGGTACTTCAAAAACTTAATGGGAAAATGGAATGAAAAAATAGTTATTTTAGTACAAAAGAAGTTGAAATTTTCAAACCTTTTTTCATGCTACATAATCCTTGCAGTTTTTATCGCACTTCTTCCTCTTTGATCTTTGACTTTCCATAATAGCTAATATACTGGATTTTAAGCACTCATGTTATTTTATTGTAAGACTTCATATGTGTATTTGCTTATTTAACAAGCAGAGTAACAGGGGGAGAGGGAGAAGCAGAAAGAGAGAGAAATCTTCCATCTGTTCACTCTTCCAGCAGTCATAATAGCCAAGAAAAGAGTGGTCCTAGAAGGTGACAGGACCTAGAACTCCATCCATGTTTCCTGCACAGGTGGCTAGGAAACAAGTATTTAAATCATCTTCGTTTACCTTCCCATATACATTAACAAGGAACTAGATAAAAATCAGAGGAGTTCAGAGGTACATTAACAAGGAACTGAGTAGGAATCAGAGGATGTGGGACTTCATCTGGCACTCCAATATAGGATGCTGGTATTGCAACCAGAGACTTTATTTGCTGTTCCACAAGGCTGGCTCCAACATCTCCTTAAAAATATTCAGCATTTTGAAAAACCATGATTTCCATTTGAATTTTTATTCCTTTATAGATTTTTCTGGCTTCTCTGAAAGTTTCAGGAACATTTCCCTGTACTTGGTATTCTAATACGTCACACGGATGCATCAAATTTGAGTCTTATTCATCCATCTGTGCAGTACTTGATGAGTATCATTCCTTCAATTCTAGCATAAAATTATACTTATAGCATTTGAGTTGTAATTTCATAACTTTCTTTCCAGTTTTTTCTTCTGGCTTCTCTTTTTGGATAGTCTACTAATTGGATGTTATTCTACTAGAATTGACCATCCTTGTCTCCTATTTCACTTTTTTTACAATTACTAATTTTATGGCTCATTCTGTGTAAGTTTTTTATCTTCAGTTTTACATTATCTCTCATTCTACATGAATCATATATTTAATGCCCAAGAATTTTATCTTGCTAAATCATCCTTTTCTACCAAAAACAGTACTATTTTATTTTATTTTTTTTAATTCTTTCCCTCAGGAAACTGTTTTATATTTTCTTTGCTGTAACTTACTTCTGTTTCTTCACAATTTTTCCACCTTATGCTCTTGGTTTTCTCTATCATGCTACAGCATTTCCTCATATCTTCTGATTCTTAGGTTTTCACTTATGTTTATTTTTTTTATTATTTCATTTTATGACAGTTTCATAGGCTCTGGGATTCCCCCAACCCCTCCAAAAAGCCCTTCCCCCTATACCAAATGACTCCATATTTTTGCAGTAGTACAGTTCATATCAGGTCATGATTCCTTCATTGTGGGCATGGACCATGCAGAGTCCAGCATCTAATTGTCCAGATAAATTCAACAGTTTCATTGGGAGACCATCCTTGTTTTGAAATCAGAGCTGACAGAATATCATCCCCTCCAATGAAAAGCCACTACGCAACTTCAACAACAGGAAGAAACATGGAAATTTACAACATCATGAAGTTGGGCCCGGCGCAATGGTACAACTGGTTAAGGTCCTCGCCTTGCACGCCTGGGATCCCATATGGGCGCCGGTTCTAATCCCAGCATCCCTGATTTCCCATCCAGCTCCCTGCCCTGTGGACTGGGAAAGCAGTCGAGGACGGCCCAAAGCTTTGGGACCCTGCACCCGCGTGGGAGACCCGGAAGAGTCTCCTGGCTTCGGATTGGCATAGCACCGGCCGTTGCGCTCACTTGAGGAGTGAATTATCGGATGTAAGATCTTCCTCTCTGTCTCTCCTCTCTGTGTATCTGCCTTTCCAATAAAAATAAAAAATGAATCTTAAAAAAAAAATCATGAAGTTAATTTGACATTGTATTGAGTGACCAATATGTTAAAAAAATGCAACTTCTTAACCACTTCCTGCAACTACTTCATTGACATTTCAATTTTAGTTTATATACAACCAGCTGCTATAAACCCTAAAATGGTTATAGGGTACTACTATTCAGCTGTCTCATGTCTATTTTCATTTTTATATTTAGCAGCTTATAGTATTCAAGCGTGATTTTCACTGAACTTGGCGATTTTAGGATAGTCCAAACAGGCTTATAACCCTAACAAAGCATATGTTAACAATTGAGGCACAGAACAGTTTTAGGAGGGGTGTGTAGAGAAATCTTCAACACCCTAGTTAGGAGTAACTGATTTTTGTGTCCTATCTAGCAAGGTATATGTGAGTCCAAGCTGACCATTTCCTGTCTGGTTCTAAGCTTTCCTTATTGGTCTTTGTCTATCTTATCTAATTTTGGGGGGGAGGGTGTGCTCCAGAGCAACCCTGATGGTCATTGCAGGAGAGGGTGGGGATCCACAGTTGGAACTAAGTGAGGACCAGAGAAAGCTTCCCTCCTGAGTCCTGAAGGAAGTTTACTGTTCTTCTGTTTCTAAGGATCACTCAGGGCTTCTGGCTGTTGTTCCGATGACATAAGATCCTGTGAGGAAGGATCTGGGCTTCTTCCTTCCCATGTGGGAGATCCAATAGGGAGTGGATGACCTCAGAGTTCTCGGCCTGCGAGGACACTCCTATTCCCTGTGATCTCCTTGGCAGTTGGGATATAGTCCTTGGTGCCCGTACTGATAGTCCTTGGGGAGGATCTGGGAGTCTCCAGGGTTAGGATACAAACCTCCTGTCCTCCTGTTCTATTAGCTTTCATTTATGTTTAATATATTCATGTAAATTATATTTTCTCAGTGATGCAAAATGGAACTTTTTAATTAAAATATCATTTGTTGATATTCTTTTGATTGTGGCTTTAAATTTTCCCATACATTGGTATTTGAGTCCTTTGATGTGAATGAATATGATTTCTGTAAATTTAATTTAAAATTGAACATTGATGCAATTTGTGATTTTTATGGTTGCTATTAATTTTAATATAAGTTCATGAATATGATATGCCTACATGTTAGATTTTGCTAGCTTGATCTGTGAGTGACTAAGAGGCCTGCTTGATTCTCCCTCTAGAACATGGTTTTGTTTATTCTCCCACACACTACATTTTAACTGGTAAAATATTAACATAGGACCAAGAATAATGTTTCAATTTGCCTATGCAGATACAGAAAGAAAAATTTTTTATCACGTTTACTGCATATTCTTTTTCATCTTGCCAGAGTTTGGGTTTTTTTTAAGTTTTTTCTAATTTTTAAAATTCTTTTTATTAAGAATTTTAAATTTTTTTATTTTTAAAAATTTTTATTTTTGTGATACACGCGTAAAATGCTCGGGCATTTCTCCTTCCTTTATCCTCATCCCTCCTCTCCCACACAGATTTCCTCTGTATAATTACAATAGTATAGTCCTCCAACAACAGTCCATAATTCTTATTTAAGTGTATTTTAAGTGTATGCTGACATTATAGGCGTAGACAATGGTTGAAACTGCGGTACATCTACTCTAAGGAATACTACTCAGCCATTAAAAAGAATTAAAATCTGCCATTTCCACCAAAATGGTTCTAATTAGAAACCATTTTGCTCAGTGAAATAAGCCAGTCTCAAAGGGGACAAACACAATATGTTCTTTTTGATATAAAGCATCCTTCAGGCAAAATACAAAATCAGTAAATCCGTATGTATGTGTATATATATATAGATACCTTGTATATCAAGGTATATCAAGGTATATATATTTATGTATTTGTACATTTTAATATTTATATTTATGTATTTATAGGTATATATGTATATGAAGCATATACATATATAAAATACAAGTATAGGTACATAATAAATACAAGTATAGGTACATATATAGCAGCTATATGTTTTTATACATTTCTGTTTATGTATTTGTAGGCATATACATACATATACTATATATATGCTAACATGTATGTACATATAGTCATTTAGAGGAGCTGTATAATCGAGATAAACATAAAGACAAGTGAAGGTATATTGCAGTATGCATCTTTACTCCTCAATAAAAGGTGGACTCCCAATGAAATTGTTATATGTATCTTGACAATGGGATCTGAGCTTTGTACCATTGCTACATGTTCTAAAAAATTAAAACCAGTGCTTTTTCCCCTCTATTTAAATAAAGTGAAATAAATTTAAAGTTTACTTGATCTTAGGTTAAGTCTAGTCTATCTTCTTTCTACCCAATATGAAGAGTATCTAGTCATGTAAAACATATAAATATGCACATAAATACAGAAATGTAGACATGTAAGTATGCATGTATCAATGAATATGCATTATTATTTTATGTTGTTAAAACTTATCTTATACATTATACCACATATTTCTTTCTAAATGTTATATTTAAATTTAACATTATCTTCTAGAGAAAAGTCATTCATCAATTTTGTTCCTTTTCAGTAAATTTTCCTATAACTGTCTGGAAAGTCCTGGCCTTTCCACTATCAGTAAATTTCTAAGTGTGACTTTTATTGATGCCATTGCATAAAATTTACAGATAAGCATGAAGAAAGCTAAACTTGAGAGAATTTAAAAAGTCCTTCTAAAACATGATACATGTCATTTTTATTTAGATTGTTATAATGTAGATGTGCCTTTTTAAAATGTCAGATACATGGATCCTGTTTTATCTTTTTTTTTTTCAAATCCAAGAGCCTTTGTTTGATTGCTGAGTTTTTCCCATGAGTTTTTTTTTTTTTTTTTACCGTACATATGTTAGATATGCTTTGAAAATATAAAAGAATGTCTTTGGTACAAACTTCAAGAAAAAGCATTAGGAGGAAGCTACCTTTCCCTCAACAAAGCAAAACAGGTGAATAAAGTTAATCTGACAAGAACAGACAGGAAGACCTGAGAGCTGACTACAGAAGCACCAAGTGAGCATGACCATTGCTACAGAGCTCTGAAAAAAAAAAAAAAAAACAAGATTGGAATTGAAGTCCAGGATGCCTTAGTTATGTCAGATAGGCTTCCAGTATCTCAGAAAACCACTGCAGAGATTAAAGTCATATTTGATAAATTTCTACTCATCTAAAATATTTTTAAAGAAAAAAGATTATACCTCCAGAGGTATCAAGAAAAAGAAACGTAATAAGAAAAAAAAAACCCTTGTATCATTATATTTATAAAATTTGAATCTCTTCCCTTTGTGGTAATATATTAGCTTGGGAATTTATGAGAATTGTATTGCGTAATTAAGATGCATCTGCTATGACCCTGAAAATCTAATATACCACTAAACTCCTTCCAAACAGATTTATTTTACTCATCTAGGCAATCGTTGACAAACAACTAAAAGTAAAAGATAGTTTTCAAAACTCAGAAACTCATAGTACTTTTCCAAAAATCTGCTTTAAGAAATAATTCTGCATGTTTAAAAACAACTCAACAAATTAACTCAGAAATGGAGAAGTCAGAGTAAGAAAAAGAATATTGGCAACAAATTTTGAATCCACTGAGATATATTGGTAGCTTTGGATACAAAATAAAGTAGCCAAAATAATTATGATAATTATTTTCATAATGTAAAAATCATGATGTGAAAGTAGTAGAATGGAATAAAATAATTATTTAAAATAAGGAAACATTAGCTTATCTCAATGAAAATGAATAGTAGGAGAATTTAGTAAAAATGATAGAAAAAGAGGTAATATAAGATAGGAAATTTTTATTCACACGAGGGAGTCCAAAAAGATAAAATTTTATTTCTGAAACATAAACTTCAAAAAATCCATATGAATCACGTCCTTGAGAGATACTAAAGCTACCTTAACGGTAGGCTTTCTAAATTATAATGATGTCTTCATTACAGCAACCGTACTGAACACTGGAAAATCAATTTTTGTGAAGGGTTTAGAGGACATGGAGTTGGTATTAGGGATAGCTGACATTGGAGAAAAGCTAGTGTTTGGACTATAACTCAGACCTAGTGATCAGAAATTAGATACAGCATATGGTAGGAAGGAATTACATGTTCTGAAAGTTTTCTTACTACTCTTGAAGGATATTTCTACTAGAATTAGAATTTTGAGCTGACATCATTTTCATTCAGCTCCTTAGCTGCATCCTTCTATTGTGTCCTAGTTGATAACTTTTAATAAGATGTATGCAATAGTAATTTTGTTTGAGCAGTTTTTCCCCTTTGATTGTTTTTAAGATTGCCTCCTTATCTTGGATTTTAGCATATTAAGTATTATATGTGTAGATATACAGATTTGAGTTTTGATTCCTTTGTATTTATTCTATTGGAAGTCCTTTGAATTACAGGTCTGTGAGTTTTTCATTGCTTTTGGGATTTTTTAAATCACTGCTTCTTTGACTATTTCTTCACTATTGTATCACATTATGTTATGTTATATTTTCTCTTTCGGAAATTAAAATTATACAATATGGGCCGAGGGCAATAGCCTAGCAGCTGAAGTCCTCACATTGCACGCACTAGGATTCCATATGGGTGCCGGTTCAAGTCCTTGCAGCTCCGCCTCCTAGATAGCTCCCCGCTTGTGTCCTGTCCTGGAAAAGTATTTGAGGATTGTCCAAAGCTTTGGGATCCTGCACCCGCGTGGGAGACCCAAATGAAGCTCCAGTCTCCTGGCTTTGGATTGGCTCAGCTCCAGCCATTGTGGCCACTTGGAGAGTCAATCAGTGGCCAGAAGATCTTTCTCTCTCCTCCTCTCTGTATATCTGACCTTGCAATAAAAATAAATCTTAAAAAATTATACAATAAATTATATAGTAAAACAGATTGAGTGCATATCACAGCATTCAATGTAATTTTTAACATTTTCATTGGCAATTTTAATTATTCTATCTTCAACAGCATTCTTTTTTAAATAAATCATTCTTTTTTAAATAAATCATTATTTCTAAAATAATTATTTTTAAATTATTTTTAAAAATTATTTAAATAAATTAAAAATAATTTTAAATAAATAATTTAAATAATTTAAAAATTTAATAATTAAATAATATAACTAATTTAAATAATTTTTAATAAATCATTATTTTTAATAAATAAACATAATTTTAAAATAAATAAATAAAATTTAAATCGATCAATAAATAAATAAATAAAATTTTAAAATAAATCATTATTTTTTAAAATAAATCATTATTTTTTAAATAAATCATTCATTTTACTCAGTACTTCTTTTAAGTTCATTGATTCTTATAATTTACTTCTACTGCAACATGCCATTTGCTCATGATATGGCTATTTAGCATATTAACATATTTTAGATTCCCTATCTGCAACAATTCTGTTATCTTTCAATCTGCTTTTGTTGATTGTCTTATACCTTGATTAATTCTTTTATTTTTTCTCTCTTATTTAAACAATACATGCTTTTTTATAATTGTGTAATTGTTTAGAATCTCAGACAGTCATTATTTATACATAAGAAGCAATGTGATAGATTGTTCAAGACGGCAGAATAGGGTGAGGACAGGTTTATACAGATGTAGAAGGATTAGCCTGGGATAAGCAGAGTGAGAAGACAGGCATAGAAGAAACAATCTATGACACAATAAAGGCAATATACAAAATACCCAACTACAGCATCATAGTATATGGGGAAAGACTAAAAGCTTTTTCACTAACATCTGGAACTAGATAAGGACATCCACATTCACCACTGCTATTCAACATAGCATTGGAAGTCCTCTCTAGAGCATTAGACAGGAAAAGACATTAAAAGAATTCAGATTTGAAAAGAGGAATTCAAAGTATCCCTGTTTGCAGATGACATGATTCTCTAAATAGGAGAATCAAGAGCTTCAACAGACTAGTGGAATGCCTAAGAGAATTTGGCAGGGTAGCAGGATAAAATCAATGAATATAAATTGATGGCTTTAGTATATACAAAAAAACAAATGGCTGAGAAAGAATTTGTACATACAATTCCTTTCAAAATAGTGGAGAAGTATTTTAAATACCTTGGAATAACCTAACAAAATATGTGAAAGAACTATATGATAAAAGTTACAAAGCATTAAAAAACAAAATAGAAAAAAAGATATTGAAAGATGGAGAAATTTACCATGTTCTTGGATTGGTAGAATCAATATCATCAAAATGTCATTATTATTTAAAGTAATATACAGATTCAATGTGATTCCAGTAGAAATTTCAACATTCTTCTCTGAAGTAGAAAAAATGATACAAAAGTTCACCTGGAAACACAAGAGACCATGAGTGCCAAAGCTAAAATGAAGAATAAAAATAAAGCTGGAAGAATTACAATTCTGAGTAAAGTAATCTAGTCTCTTCAATAAATGCTGTTGGGACAATTTGCTATCAGCTTGCAGAAGTAAGAAGCAAGAGCCACATCTTTCATTTTACACAAAAATCAGCTCTAACAAGGACCTAAATCTGCACTCAAAATGAATCAAGTTGTTAGAGGAATACATAGGAAGCACTCTAAACATATAGATATGTCTATACATTGGTAATAACTTCTTAGAAAAGTCACCAAAAGCACAGGCAGTCAAAGCCAAAATAAACAAATAGGATTACATCAAACTAAAAAGCTTTTATACAACAAAGGAAACAATAAATGAAGCAAAGAAGCAACCAACATAATGTATGAACATTTTTGCATCCCACACACATATAGGGGACTGATATCCAGAAACTTCCTACCATTACACATGACTTCATTTCCCTCTCCCCCTGCCCTTGATGACCACCACCATTGTACCTTCTGACTCTACAAGGTGGTATTTTAAGTACTTAATATGATTTTAATCATACAATTACTTTCCTTTATGACTGGATTAATTCACATTTAGCATTATGTCATCAAATTTCAAACCTATGACAGTACATGTGACTATCTCTCATTTTAACATTAAATAACATTTCATTGTATGCACATACCACATTTTGTCTAAACGTTCACTCACTGATGAGCATCTAGATTATTTACACATTTTACCTATTGTGAATAAATACTGATATGGACACAGATATTGAAGTATCTCTTCAAAAATCTATTTTTAATCCTTCTGGGTATATGCCCAGAAGTGGAATTGCTGGATCTTACAATATATTCCACTTAGTACCTTAGCATGACTAATATTTCCTAGAGAAAAAAAAAAACTTGAGTCTGGGGTTGGCACAACGGGATAATTTTCCACCTGCAAGCGCCAGCATCCCATCCTGTGCCAGTTATTGTCCAAGCTGTTCCAATTCCTACCCAAGTCCCTGTTTATGGCCTGGGAAAGCAGCAGAGAATGGTTCAAAACCTTAAGCTTAACCTTAACCTTACCGCCATTTGTGAGACCTGAAAAAGGGCCCTCATCCCTGCCTTCTGATTGGCTCATGTTTAGTAGCCATTTTAAAAACAAAAGAATAAAAAAAATGGAGTCAGTCATCAGTTCCATCTCACCTAGTAGGAAGTTGCTGAGTTTCGTATATGAATGACAGCATATTTTTATTTCCAGAGCCGGTGCGGATTTACCCCTGCAGGTTTTGTGACTGGATCACATCCACAGAAGTCTTAGTGAGAGGGAGAGGAACATATTGTCTTCTCCATTTCTTAGTAAAGCCTTCCACATTCAATGGTACATGTTACCTCGACTATAATGCTTTCCACTCTTTGGGTGAAGACCCACGACATAAAGATAAGCAACACAGAACCAGAACCTCCTATGAACCTAAAAATGTGAAGATGGAAGCAAGAGATTTTAAAAGATGTTCCTGAAAGATAAAATTGGTCCAGTACAAGGCCTCAATGGTTTATTCATCACAAATCCATGTTTTAAATGTAGCTTGTTACTGAAAATAAAGCCTCATTCAAAAAGCTGGGAAAAAAAATTCACACACTCTGGGAAGCCAGATGGTCTTTTATTCATAAAAATCTAGCACTTCAGGATATTATAATAGTTTTAAACAAACAAAGGCCATAAAGTATACAGAATTTCAACTGGAAAGGTATTTTTAAAACGTTAATACATAAACCAGCATGCACAATAGTCAATGAATATGGATAAGTTACTTGACTTTATACTGCTACAAAGAAGAAATTATTTGCTTTTGTAGCTAGTATTTTATTTGCACTTTGAGTGACAAGGAAGAGGACAACTAAAATGTGTTCACGAGAATTAAGAAATAAAAGGAAAAATGAGAGATGAATAACTTATGGAATTTAATATTTTAGCTTTTAAAAATAATTGTATATGTTATTAAATGTGGCAATACTTAGAGTTCTGGGCCTATAAGAAAAAATTGTTTTAGTATGAAAGAATGGATGATTCTCAGATGTCCCAGACAGAAGAATGTAGGGTGAAACCTGTGACTGAGATAGCAGAGAACCCAGGGCTGCTGCAAGATGGAAGCTATAAGGGCAAAGGAGGATAGAAGAAAAGGAGGAGGGGAGACTGAGAGGAAGGGAGAGGAAACTGATACAGATCACGGACAAGGAGGGAGAGAGATCGTTGAGGGGATGAAGCGGGGAAGTAGACAAGACAAGTAAATAAAGGATAGATTATTCCCAGATAGGCTTATCCAAATGAGCTGATTGCTTTAAAAATAAAATCCTTCAAAAATATTATTTTTTATTCAATGTCCTGTTGCAGTTATAAATACAGTACACATACAAGAGAAGTCTGAACTATTATGTCGTGAATGAAAGGCTTAAGTGGGAGCAGTGTAAATTGGAATGTTTGAGTGAATGCCTGACTACCAAAACATACAATCAGCACTTGCCAAGTGTCTTGAATTTTAAGTGTTAACACAGAATTTATAGTAATGCACAACTTTTTATTTCTAATTTGATTGTGAATTATTTTGTGTGTTGTTTTATTCTGTGAGGCAACCAAGTTCTTGCCTCAAAGAATACCACAGAAAGTTTTGGGTTTGTTTAATTTTTGGTTTAATTTTTGGTTTGCTTGTTTGTTTTTTAACACAGAAAGAGGAAGACAGATACTTTCCATCAGTTATTATACTCCCCAAGTGCTCTTAAAAGCCATGGCTGGGTCAGGCTGAACCCTGGATCCAGGAACTCCACCCAGGTTTCCCACACGACTGGCTGCGACCCAGCGGCTACAGGTATCACTGGCTACCTCACAGTGAGCATTAAGAGAAAGATGGGTAAGAAGTGAAGGCAAGACTTAAACCAAAATACTCAGATATGGGATGTGGGTATTCCAAGAGACAGCTTAACCCACTGCACCACACCATCTCTCATGTTTTTCTTTTATTAGATCCAAAATATAAGGGCATTATTACCTGTAAACCTCAAGTTCTCTTCCAATCATTAAAGCTACTTGTACCTCCTTAATCTTTTCCCATTATATTCCTCTACTTAACTGTCCTTCTCTTGCTCTCCTCCCTGGCCCCAATCACTGACACCTTAGTCCCATAACATAACTGTCATACAGGAGTCAGTTCAGCTGATATTTTGTGCATGCAACTGTTATATATACATTGAGGTAACTTTTTGCATCTGTTCCTCTACTTTCAATCTCAGAATCCTAGGACCTAGGACTAGTTTGTTCCTATGAGTAATATACGGCTTGGCATAAAGCTTTTGCCAGAAAACATGGCAGAAAGCTCTTTACCATCATCTTCCCTTGTATCAACTCTCTCTCTCTCTCTCTCTCTCTCTCTCTCTCTACCCTCTTTCTTTCTCTTTATTTCTTTTCCTCTGACTTTCAAACACATAAATCTTGAAAAAAGTAATTTATGGAAGATTTTTATTGTGAAAAAATGCATATTTCAATAATTTTTGTACCAAAAATAAACTTATTTTTTCCAAATAAAGGCTGTAAAACAAACAAAAAAACATGAAAATAAATACATAAGACTAAAGATGCCAAAATGTAAGTCAGAATGACTTGCATCCTTGCTGGTCCTACTGACCAGCCAGCTCCAGACTGGCTCCTCAGAAGCCAATAGAACTCTGTGTGCTTCTGCCAATGCTACTCCGGCTTTCTGCTCTTTGCCACTGAAAACAATCATGATTGACACAATTATCATGCTGCCCGATTAACTCAGTGCATTCATTTGAATCTTTCCTTCTCTAGCTTCATCTCTTCTACAAGTGTTCACTTTCAACATTACCATCTCTTTTGGATTTGTGGATGGTACCTAAAGGACACATTTTCTTGATGGGTGCTTTGCTTAGCAGAGTCCAAATGCAGTTGGTCTCCACTCATCCTCTTCTGGTCGTTTTCCCATATTTTAGAAGTGTTTTGTTTTACTTAATGAATAAGAATCCCTTTGGAGTTTCAGTCCCAAGTCTGAGACTCTAAGATACAGGACCACTTCGCATTACCATGTCTACTTTTTTTGCCACAGTTCTGAGTAAAAATAAGACTCCTCTTCAGAGACAGAAGATGTTATTGCTTTGTGCTTCTCAGTGCTAATCTCTCATTTACTGTGCTTCCTTTGAGAACAACAGGGAAGAAAATTGATAACGAACAAAATAACGGTTCTGCATGTAATCAGCTTTCCTACATTTTCAAACATTGGTGTGTGTGAGTGATTAGGAAGAAAAATGACATCTACTCAAGAGCCCTTCTTAATACTGACTTCCCAAAATGTTTTCCCCTGCCCCCATTTAAATTCTTGGTGAAGAATATTAACAATAAAAAAAGTTATTGCTTGTATCGCTGAGAATTTTAGCTCTGACAGCATGGCAGTATATTGTCACAAAGGAACAGATACTAGAACAGGAATCAGGAGAGTCTTGATTTAAATATCAAGCTTTGTCACTGGTTGGCTGTATATTCCAAGGAAATCCTTCACAAAGTTTCAACTTCCTCTTCTATAAATGCTGTAGTGGACTCTCAGAGAGTAAGGTTGTGAAAATTAGATGAGGTGGTATACACAAAGCATCTGCTCCAATTCTCAGCACATTGAAAATAAGCAGTACTTGCTGACTCTGCTAAAAAAAGAAAGAAAGAAAGAAAGAAAGAAATAACTAGAAGGTAATCCCACACTGAGTCTATAATAGTTCTCTTAAAAATGTTTTTGTTCAAAAACTTATGCATTTTATTTGTGTTTTTAAAAGATATATTTATTTTCATTTGAAAGGTAGATTTACAGAGAGAAGGAGAGTCAGAAATATTTTCCATCTCCTGGTTCACTCCCCAAGTACACAAACAAGGGCTGGAGCTGAGCTGATCTGAAAACAGTGACCAGGAGCTTCCTCAGGGTCTCCCACATGAGTGCAGGATCCCAAGGTTTTGGGCCATTCTCTGCTGCTTTCCCACACCACATGGAGGGAGCTGGATGGGAAGTGAATCAAATGGGCCACAAACCGGTGCCCATATGGGATGCTGGCACTTGGAGGTGGACGATTAGCCACTTGAGCCATCATGTGGACCCCAGTATTTATTGGAAGGGCAGAGTGACGGAAAAAGAAATGGTGCAGAAACCAAGAGTGATCTCCCATCCATTTCCCTACCTGAATAGTCACAATGGAAAGTGCAGAGACCAAAATCAATCATTCATTCTCAGTCTCCTATGTGGATAACAGGAATTCAGCCGCTTGTGCTGGCATCGGCTACCTCCCAGGGTATGCATTAGCAAGGAGCTGGAACGGAGGACAGAGCAAGTGTACTTGGTTGTAGTGGTGTTTAACCACTGTGTCAGCCACCAGCCCTATATTTACCTTTTAATATTAAACTTAAGAATCATCACATATAAATTCCCAATTTTTTTTAAATTGACCTTTTCAGATACATAAATGAAACACACAAATGCCAATGAAAAGTAATGTTGAAACATTAAGTTGTCAACAGTTGGCGTAGTTTTTATCTTAAGGTTACTAACGAAATTATTGCGCGAGAAAGTTACAGCTACTTAGAAAATATTATTTCAAATAGAAAGTTAACAGGTGTCAAATATCTAGGTGAGGATAAATTAATCTAGTAGTAAAAGAAAATAAATAGGCAAATCAAAAGTATAGCAGCTCAACAAATACCAAGTAAGAAATATTTCACGAGTCCAGATGGCAAAAATGATTGGGTAATCATATGACTTCCTCAATTTTTTCGGTATTCATAATCTGAATATTCATCCTTGTAGAACATATTGCATGAGAACTAACACATCCCCAAGCTACAATTTTATTAGCTGTGAAATACAATAGAGATGGGACATTTAATAGCACACCACAAGAGACTGAAAAGGATTTTTGTTCTTCAATTTAATATTTGAACCTGTTGACCCGTGTGGTAAGCTAAAGATTTTCCACTTAGGTTACACAGACATTCACAACGACAGCCTGTGTCTTTTAACCCATGTCATGAGGCCTAATGATTCACTTCCCGGCCCAAGTCTTTACTAGAGAATCACAGCAGGAACCCTGGCTTCTTACAAGGACAGATTCTGTTGACGTTTATGCCCTTTGGGAAGAGGATGGGGGGAGGTGGCCAGGTACTAACCTCAATTCTTCATATTTCATAGGTTCAGAACAGGAAGCATTGAATAGGACATTTTCAAGATAATTATCTTCAAAGAGAGTCTTTGAGAGAGTCTCTTTAGAAATAACGCTTGGGAAAAGACACAATAATTTGCACATAGTGGCCATGTGCTGTGTAAAATTCTTCCTCTCTGAACAGAAACTTTTGGACATGAAAAGCAAAATATGTACTTAAAATGTGAAAGTTTATTGATTGGTTCTTCCATATTAAAAGTGGTCAAAGAGCCTTAATAAGACAAAATGTTCATCAAATGAGTGATGCTATGTTAAGCTTTCTTGTGCTGTACAGAAGCTTTTGAAAGCAGCCATTCCCTGGGAGCAAAAATGTCTTTGTGCTTATCTTACTTTGAATCATGTCGGTACACCGTTGCAGGGAGCCAAATGTTGCAGCTCCACTCCTCCCCCACCAAAAAATCAATAGCAAAAATAAACTACTATTTCTGAACATCTCATTTACATTGACAGGGCACAGGAATCATGTAAGGTGCATTGTATTACACATTCTGGGGTTGGAAGAATCAATGAAATCATTTTGATCTTGAGAGCTACCAGTTCTATGACAATTGCAGTTCTAGCTTTCATTTGCTTCCTCTGAGTGAGATCAACAAGTACAAAACATCACTCACAGTGTTACTGCTCCCTGACCCCATTAATCTCCAATCCAGCATAACTAAAGCCTTCTTGAAATGGAAATGTGCAATCAAACTATAACCCAGCGTCATTCTTCTTCAAGGGATGTGAAAGGCTCTACTTATTGTAGTCCTTGACAAGGAGAAGCATGGCTTGACTCCTTCTTTCTCTTTTTGAACTCCGCAGCTTACAGCATAGTTGGTTGGACTATTCTTAAGGGTGGGGTGGGGGGATAACTACTGAGAGAATCACTCCCCTCCAAGTTAAAGTGCTTTATATAGGTCTACTTTCCATGATCACTCCTCATCCTGTCAAGGTTTCTGGATTAAAAGTACTGAGCATCAGTATTTTTAAACCGAACCTGACCAGGTGTTTACAAGCTAGACTGTATGTGAGAAGTGCTGTCCATAAGAACTTTATACAATGTGAAGAAGCTTGTGTGGGTAAGAGAGGGAGGTGGGGTAAAGCAATACAGGCAGGCCTGGCAGAAAACTCGTGATGTCTGTCTTCGGTTCTTAATGATCTATTCACTAAGATCTCTCTTTGGTGGAATACGCCCCAAGTTCCCCTTAATTCTATTTGAAATATCTGTTCTTCAGGCTACATTTTTAAAAATTATTGTTATTATTATTATTACAAATGATCACTTCAGGGGCTGGCACATAATCCTTTGCCTGCAAGAACTGGCCTTCCATGCAGTTTGTGTGCCAGCTGATCCATATCTGATGCAGCTCCTTGTTTGTGGCCTGGGAATGTAGCAGAGGATGACCCAAGTCCTTGGGCTGCTGCACCTGTGAGGGAAGCTGAGGGAAAGCTCCTGGCTTCAAATTGGCTCAGCTCTGACCACTGCAGCCATGTGGGGAGCGAATCAGCAGATGGAAGACCTCTCTCTCCTTACTTCTCTTTTTGTTAAAAAAAAAAACTACCTTTTAAATAAATTGAATGTCTTCTTTATAAATATTGTGTATTATATATTATATAAAGAGATGCACACACATGTGGACATCTGAGTAGCGTGAAAGGTTCAAGTGTGGAGGTGTGGAGAAAGGTGGGTGAGACAAAGGTTTCAGGTTTTTGTTCTTTGTTTTCCTTCTGCGTCTGCAGGGGAGGAATTTGCTTCTGTCAAACAACATCAGCACCCAGGCAGGAGGGATACACATTTGATGACACCTTAGAAACCTCCATGTGGGGAAGAGTGTTTCAATGGTATTACCCATGTAGTTTTTGATAGTTCTGAGAAGTTTTTGGTTTTTTTGCTCCAGGGTTGAGAAAATCTTTCCAAGATCTAATGGCCAATGAAGTCCATAGAGCAAGGAATATTCTGCAAGGTTTGGTCAGAACTGTCCATCCTATTCTGCTTCCCGTTCTCTGATAAGGCAGTTGATATTCCCTGCTGACCTAGATGAGCTGGCCACCATGTCCCACATATGTATCTGGACATATTGTCCACTGCACAGGCGTCAGCAACTGAGGAAGCCCAATCCTGATACATTCACTGCAAGTCAGACCACACATCCTGTGATTTTTCCTGTGAGTGCAGTCTAGCTTGGGAGGCCCCCAAGAAACTTTGGAGTGATCTCAGACTTTTGTGTGCACCAGACATGGTGCATGTCACCTGCACCAGCCAACACACATATCAGTGAAAGCATCTACCTGGTCAGTTCTGCCCCAGCTACATATCTCACGTGAACTGACAGGTGTTATGGCCCAACCCAAGAGTCCCAATACAGCCAGTCCTCACACATATCAGCAGATGCAATGCCTCGGTTGGACCAACCCCCAATAACACTTCCAAAGAAAACCCATAGCAGATAATAGACATCAAAAAGGGAGACTGATGAAAAATCTGATAAAGAATTCAAATTAAAGATTATAGAAAGCTCAGAAATTTTAAAAATGAAAAATTCAATTAGTCAAATTTTAAAACACACCTTATAGCCCCAATAATAAACTAGATTAAATAAGAGAACATTTGAACTTGAAAGCAGATCTTGTGAAATATACTAGCCATACAAAAAGAAAAATATCTATGAAGACAGGCTCTGAAATCTTAAGATATAATTACAGAAATAAGTTTTCAAATGTATAGAGTAATTGCAGATTTTAAAAAGACAAAGGCACAAAAATAGCTATTTCATGGAATAAAAGCTGGAAACTTCACCAAGCTGGGAAAGTTATGAATATTGAAATATAGTCAGCCCAGATGATCTCAAACAGACATAACAAAAAATTTTTGTCATAGCATGTTATAGTCAAATTATTCAAAAGTACAGCACAATGAGAAAAATAAAAAACTACAATCAACTCTTCACCAAAACAAAAGGGTGGAAGAATGAGAAATAAATAGGCTGCAGAAACATTTAAAAATCTATGTTAAATTACTTTCACCACAATAATATGTAAATTTTAAAATTATATATTCTTAGCCACATATTTCAAGTTCCTTTTGAAAATGTGGCAAAATGAATATATTTGGGAGCTTCTCCTCTTTCTTTAACTGCAAAAAAGATGAATTCATGTATAAGGAAGCCATCATCAGACCAATGGCAGATTTCTCAACACTAATGGAACAGTTCAGAAAGAGATGAAATGATGTATTCCAAGTCCTGAAAGAAAAGATCTGCCAACTACGAATAAAATATCTAACAAAGTAATCATTCAGAAAGAAAGTTAGAGAAAGATTTCTAATGCGAGAAATATTTACTAAATTCATCAATGTCACATCTTTAAACAGATTTTAATGAAGCCCATAGTCAAAGCGAAAGGTAACTAGCATAGATAGGCTCAAAGCATAAAAACACCCGAAGGGGCCAGTGCAGTCACACAGCAGGCAAATCATTCACCCTTTGTTGCTGGCATCTCATATAGGCTCCAGTTCCTGCCCCGGTTGCTCCAGTGCTCTCTGTTTATGGCCTGGGAAAGCAGCATAATGTGGTCCAAGTCCTTAGGATCCACGCAAAATGTGGGAGACCAGCAAGAAGCTCCTGGATCCCAGCTTCAGATCCGCTCAGCGCCAGTCATTATAACCATTCAAGGAGTGAACCTCTCTCTGTAGCCATCCTCCTCTGTAAAATGGGCTTTTAAAATAAAAGTTTTGCTGTACAAAAGCTTGTAAATTTGATGTAACCCTGTTTGTTTATTCTGGCTTTGACTACTTAGGCTTTTCATGACATTGATTAAAATTTCCTACCAATATCTATCCTTGAGAGGGCTTCCTATGTTTTCCACCAATAGTTTCATGGTTTGGGGGCGCAGATTTTGGTCCTTGATCCATTTAGAGTTGATTTTTGTATAACAGTGACAAGCTGCCAAACATTTGTGCCAACAGCATGTGTTGGCGAGAACAGAAATTTCCCCTGGATTATTTTCAGTTCTCTTGTCAATGATTAATTGGTTGTACATGTGTGGGACCCCTTCTGGGGCTTCTATTCTGTTCCATTGATCTCTGCTTCTGTACCAGTACTGGACTCTTTTGATGACCACTGCTCTGTAGTATGTCTTGAGGTCTGGAACTGTGATTCCTCCAGCTTGAATTTCATTCTTCATTATAGCTTTTATGTTTCCAGGTGAAGTTTTGTATTATCTTTCTACTTCTGAAAAGAATGTTGTTGGGATTTTACATTGAATATGCATATTACTTTCAATAATCTGGACATTTTGACAATGTTGATTCTGTCACTCCAGAAACATGCTATTTCTGCATCTTCTAATGTCTTCTTCTATTTCCTTTTTAATGTTTTGTAATTTTCATTATAGAGATGTTTCACATCTTTGGTTAGATTCATTCCAAGGTATTTAAGATTCCTCTCTGATATTTTAAAAGGGACTGTACCTACAATTTCATTCTCATCCATGGGGTTATTTGTGTACACTATTGCCATCAATTTATGTACATAAATTCTGTATCCTGCTGCCTGCCAAAATCTCTGTTGAGTTCCTATAGCAGCACAATCTACAACAGGAAAGCCGTGGAAATAACCCAAATGCCCGTCAAAAGAAGAGTGGATAAAGAAATCGTGGTACACATACTTCAGAGAATACTACTCTGCCATTAAAAAAAAAAAATTGAAAGCATATCATTTGCAACAAAGTGGTCCTAACTGGAGACCTTCATTCTCAGTGAAATAAGTCAATCCCAAAATGACAAATATCTTTGTACACTTTGATATAAGGCAACTTTCACGCAAAATACAAAATCAATAGCCCTTTCAAAATACTTGTTACTTTGCAACAAGACGAAAACAGGCTCAAAAACAAAAGTTTATAAGTGAGGCGTATCTTTGAGTGTGTCCAGCTCTGTCCTTTCAAATTTGTGAACAAGGAAGCTTTTCACCCTCCATGTGGGAGGTGAAGTGAGTGCTGCTACACAAAGTTACTAAATGTGTTACTTGTGTGTCAGACTTTGCAGTCATCCATAAAATGATGGACTGCATTGTTTGGAAAGATGGAGCTTCTCATGTGTTTCAATCAGAAGCAGCCAGAGTCATATTGACTTTTATCAGGCCATCAGGAAAAAAAATAAGCTATAGTATAGGGCTTTGCAGTAAAAAAATAAAAATAAAACAAAACACAAATAAAACATATATCATGAAGTAAGCTAATTTACACAAGCTTAGAGAATTTTATTTACATCAATGGGCTAAAATTAAGGCTGCAAAAATTCACCTAAACCTTTTTTTTTTTAAGATTTATTTGTTTTTATTGGAAAGGCAGATATACAGAGAGAAGGAGAGACAGAGAGGAAGATCTTCCTCTGCTGGTTCACTCTGCAAATGGCTGCAACAGCTAGAGCTAAGTCGACCTGAAGCCAGGAGCCAGGAGCTTCTTCCTGGTCTCCCACACCGGTGCAGGGTCCCAAGGCTTTGGGCCGTCCTCAACTGCTTTCCCAGGCCACAAGCAGGGAGCTGAATGGGAAGAGGGGTCGCTGGGATTAGAACCGGTGCTCATTTGGGATTCTGGGGCATGCAAAGTGAGGACTTTAACCACTATGCTATCACACCGGGCCCAATTCACCTAAAATTATGGGAACAAATAAATTTGCCTAAAATGAAGCATTGTGAAATATTGGTGTTTATCATGAGCTTCACATTTGTTTTTAAGAGATGTCTTAAGAAAAAAAAATAGTTAAATAATTAAATTTCCAAGAGAGTTGCTTCTTTTCCATTCTTTGAGTATGGAAAAAAACATAAACTCTCATTATGATAAGAAGAAATAAGATGAACAGTTTTTAAATTATGCAAGACGTTTGGTCTAATTATCTAGTTTCTAACAATCTCTTCATTCATCATAGATTTATGGTCCCTGGAACACTAACGTTCATTATTTATGTCTTTTTTATTTTTCTACAAAGGATGATAGCCAAGACAACCCTAGAATTTTCAAAAGTTGCTTTTCGGGCCCAGCGACGTGGCCTAACGGCTAAAGTTCTCGCCTTGAACGCACCGGGATCCCATATGGGTGCCAGTTCTAATCCCGGCAGCCCCACTTTCCATCCAGCTCCCTGCTTTTGGCCTGGGAAAGCAGTCGAGGACAGCCCAAAGCTTTGGGACCGTGCACCCCTGTGGGAGACCTGGAAGAGGTTCCTGGCTCCTGGCTTCAGATTGGCGCAGTACCGGCCGTTGTGGTCACTTGGGGAGTGAATCATGGGACGGAAGATCTTGCTCTCTGTCTCTCCTCCTCTCTGTATATCTGACTTTGCAATAAAAATAAATAAATCTTAAAAAAAATTTTTTTAAAGTTGCTTTTCATCAAGGATATATTCTCCAAGGTGTTTTAATTTTAACCAAAGTTAATCCAAATTTTGAGGCTCACAATTTTGATTCCAAAGTGGAAATTTATTGAATGGCACTTAAATATTCTATTGCAGGTGATGAGATCCAGACACGGCATCCCAAGGCACAGTACCTTGTTCTATTGAATGCTGCAAAGGAAAGAAGATGGAAGGGTGCAGAAGCAAGACATCCGTGACCATCTTCCATCCTGTTGTCTTCTGCCACTTTTCTCCTCTGAAGCAAGTCACAGAATGCAGATGCTAGCAACTGGAGTTCCCTGCCTCTCTAGAAACTGCGAAATGCGAAGGAGATATCCTCTTTCCTTTCTCCCTTCTCTTTGAAAGAGCCATCATTCAAGTGGAGTCCCACCCCTAACCGGAGAGAAACGAATGCTACACAGAGACGCCAAGAAGAAGACAAGAGACCTTACCGTATTTCTCCTTCAGTGACATCCCTGAGTCCTGTCACATTTCTAACAGCTATTCATTTTCATAAACATTTTTTTTAAAAAGTATATTTTCCCTGCTTATAGGTCTTAATTTCTGAAGGCTCTTATATTATAGAAACCTTTGTGTAAAGAAATTTGTTCTGACTTTCCTGTGTAAAATTTTGATTAAAATAAATCCATTATATGTTGACCCAGTCTTTTGAATAAGTGTTGAGAGTCATCCTTAAGGTAGTGAGAAAGGCCTCACATCTTCTAGCCCCGTACTGGCTGATGGCAAACACAGGAGTTTTTTGGGTGAAAATTTAAAAGTATCTGCCATCTTTTACAAAGGATGAAATTTAAGTGACCAAAGACATGAAAAAGTGCTTAGCTTTACAAGCTTAACAAGCCATCAGGGAAATTATAAAAGTTTAAAAAAAAAAAGGTTAAAATAACTAGAACCCAAAAATAAAAATAAAACAAAATAAAGCCAATAAATACTAGTAGGAGGGGGAAAAGGTATACTTTCCCACTATTAGTCATAAGCTAGTACAACCACAGTGGAAGACAGTAGGAAAATTCTTCAAGAATCTGAAGTTCTGTGACATCACTGCTGGGAATTTACCCAAATGACATAAAATCAACATGTGAAAGACTTATTTGTTCCTCTCAAGTTTATTTCAGTTCCATTAGCCACAGCTAAGAAATGGAACCAACCCAATGTATATAACTGATGATGGATAAAGAAAATGTAATTTACAGTATGAAAAGGAAATCAGCCATATAAAGGAATGAAATCTTGTCTTTTGCATCAAAATAGATAAAACTGTAAACCCCTGCACTTAGCAGTTCCCAAAAAGGCAAATATCATATGTTCACCCTGATTTGTGAGAGAACCAAAAAAATGAGTAAAATCAACATTTTGATATTTGATTATTGGTTACATCAATTATCTGTACTCTTAAACAATATTTTTCTACTTACTAGTTGTGAAATTTATGGAAGGTTAATTTTGCAATTATTAAATATACTGAAAGTATGTAATTGTAAAAATCAAAAGAGAAAATAAAAAAGAAAAGACAAGACGGAACATGGGCAGGACATAGGGTAGGGTTGGAAGAATCAGTATGGTCTTATATACAGACACACACATATATATGAAAATATATAAAATGCATGACGTTTGCTCATCTGATGTAAAAACTATTTTAATTGTGTACTATATAAGAATGTTATAGACAACTTTTATATTTACTAAGAAGGCGGTGGGGCCCCACACAAAGCAAAGCTAAATCCTTGCCTTGCATGCTCCAGGATCCCATATGGGCACTGATTCATGTCTCTGTTGCTCCACTTCCCATTCAGTTCCCTGATTTCAATCAACTGGGAAAGCATGGAGGATGGACCAAAGCCTTGGGAACCTGTACCAGCATGGGACACTCAGAAGAAGCTCTTGGCTCCTGGCTCTGGATTAGCACAGCTCTAGCATTGCAGCCATTTGGGTCGTGAACCAGAATATGAAAGATCTTCTCTCTGTACGTGCTTTTCTTTGTACATCTGTCTTTCCAATAAAAACAAATAAATCTTTTTTTAAAGGCAGTCTTCTGTCAATGCTTTAAAAAAATATTTCACTTATTTAAAGTGAATAAATTTCATATATTTCACAATACAGATTTAGGAGCATAATAATATCAACCTAACCTCCTTCCTGCACGGATTCCCCACCAGTTCTCCTTACTTCCACCCTTGTTATTTGTTTTTAAAATTTTTTTAATTTTTGTATTTTTTTATAATGGGATGCTTTCACTTCAGTTCTCAGTCACAATGGAGGCTTAACACTCCACTGCATAAAAATTTCAACAAATAGTAAGTAGAAAAAAATAGTTCAAAAAGCTAGCATTGACCTTACTGAATAAACATATCAAAAAAGATTTATACAGTAATGCCCATTACAACTTCCTAAGTGAAGGCAGTACATACAGCCCTTCACAAACTTAGCTGATTAAAATTACCCTTATTTTGATTTTTTCCCTTGGAAACAGAATCTTCTCTGATTGGTTTTCTAGATAAAAATATGGAGTGTCCATGGGATACCTTGCTAGTCAAGCACAGCTCATGAATGAACACCCTGGTAAGCGCCTACTCTATCAGAAAGAACAAATGCCAACTCCTTCTGAGACCTCGGTCATCCCCTGTAGGACGCCCAAAGTCATTCTTTGCACATTTAAGAAGACATGAGCTAAAGCATTAATTTAGGTCAAACTAGGTTTGTTTAGGTAATCATAGAGCCTAGATATCTTTCTGGAATAGAAGCATCATGATAAAAGGAGTTATTTAGCTCATGAGTATATACCAGATTCCCAGAACATGACAGGTATTCAAGATGTGTCTGCGAATGTAATGACTTACTATGTATGTAATTCCCTAATTATCTATTATATATTCTCTTTATTTAATCTTAATAAAATGTCATCCTGATTTCAAACCTAGAAGTACTGGACATGGATTTTGGGGAGCAGAAGTTACAAATCTTTACAGAAGGTATCACTCAGAAAAACTTTTATTCTCCAAGATAAACTATAAATTCATTGAAAATATTACAGGGATAGTTGAACAAAATCTATGAAACAATAACTAAGATGTAACAATTTCTGAGAGTGTTTCATCATGCTTAAATAAAACAGAGGACCCCCCTCAAAGTACTCCAATATAAAAATTTTTTCTGTTTATCCCCTGATGTTGTTATTTCTCAGATGTGTGTTTTTCTCTGGGTCTCTTCATTCCTTTATTCTCTCTCAATGTCACATTTCTATAGTTTGCATGCTGTCCATCGCCACATCATTTCTAGTTGTAATGTGGCGTTCAAATAAGCTCCTGATATTTTTGTACATTGAGATACAGATTTAATTCCTACTAAGGCAATTGTGGAACAGTTTCGTGTGGAATTATAAAATATCGACATGTTTCCTGGTTGAATAATGTGGAATGTTCATATCTGAAAATAGAAACATAATTCAATATAAATGTGTAGTTAATACAATCAATGGAATTTTTATATAGTGCTAGAGAATTTTTCATGTAAGGACTAATGATACAGAAAAGAGCCTTCTCTCTTCTATCATCAGCATGTAATATATTTACATACATTGCAATATAATTATAAAGCAGATTTAAACTGTGCCATTTAGTCACTTGGGAAAAATCCTTCACCTCTAGACTTCCCAGGTGGGTACAGGGCCCCAAAGCTTTGGGCCATCTTCTACCGCTTTTCCAGATTATAAGCAGGGAGCTTGATGGGAAGCAGAGCAGTCGGGACCAAAGCAGCACCCATATGAAATGCCGGCACTTACAAGGTAAGGATTTAGCCACTGAGCCATCATGCTGCGCTAACCTAATCTATTTTTGCAACCTTTTCATGAACAAGATTGTGTCAGGAGCTGTGAACATTAAATAATCATTATTTAAGGTGGACAGTTCTTGCCAAGAGCTAGGAATCTTAGGTTGGAAAAGGGACCCTGACACCTATTTACTCAATCTAGCTTTAAACTGAACTGTGAGGTGAGAGCTACTAATGTCCCATGTTACAGGTGGAAAGATAACAGCTTAGAATTTCTGACTAATGGATCTGGCACGATAGCCTAGTGGCTAAACCCTGCCCTTACACACCCAGGATCCCATATGGGCACCACTTCGCATCCTGGCTTCTCCACTTCCCATCCAGCTCCCTGCTTGTGGCCAGGGAAAGCAGTAGATGACAGCCCAAAGCACTGGGACCCTGCACCTGTGTGGGAGACCCTCAGGAGTTTCCTGGCTCCTAGCTTTGGATCAGCACAGCTCTGGCTGTTAGGACCACTTGGAGAATAAACCAGCAGATGGAGCATCTTTCTCTTTGTCTCTCCTTCTCTTTGTAGATCTGCCTTTCTAATAAAAATAAACAGTGGGGGGATTGCTTAGTTATTGTCTAATTCCCTTGGTTACTAAGAAATAGAGCTAATATTTAAACCCATAGTTAAACTCAATCAAGTCCTCTTCCTAACTCTGTGTATTTAACTGCCTCACAAGAACCAGCATAGGCTCCACAAGAAAAAGTGTTACTTGAAAAATGCAACCCATGTCTTAGAACTTTGTAATACAGCCTATTTGTTTAACTGAGAGGCATCTACGTGGCAAGGCTTACAAGAAGTGGCTGGATAAGTTCCAAACTAGTGAACGTTTCTCGCAAAAGTATATATGAACATTACCAACTTCACCTTTAGGCTTTTTAAAGTTTTGTTTATTTTCATTTATTTAAGATAGAGCAAAACATATCTTCCACCTAGTGGCTCACCCTCACAATGAGTAGGCTAGATCAGGTCAAAGGAGTCAGGAGCCAAGAACTTAATGCTGGTCGCCCAGGTGACCGACAAAGGTAGAAGCCCTTGAGCTATCATTGAGTCTTGCCCAATGTACACATAGCAAGAAACTAGAATAAGCAGAGAAGCCAGGCGCTGCCACGTGGAATGCAAGTGTCCACAAATGCTGGCACTCAATTTGTTTTCTACAAGCTGACAATAGGACAACTTCATCATTCTTCTTCTTTTTTTTTCTTTATAGGTAATGCAGCCTTAAAACAAGATCTGAGCCTTTCTGTTCATGATTCACTCTGTTCATTGCTGATATCCTTCTTATAGCCATAAGTGGAGATAAGGTCTGCATTAAGGAATTGTCAGAAATCCTACGACTAGGAGTAGGGCTCAAAGTGTGTTTAGATTTGAAATGCTTTCCAACTCAGGGCAGTTAAGGTTTCTTATCACTAAGGAGAAAGTCATCAGAGCAGGTTCCAAATCCCTGTTAGGAAAGTCCAGTGCTTCCCACTTGCTCCAGGATGAATAGCGGAGAGAAGCACTTCAGAGCCCACTGCAAAGAAACATCCCTGCTGCCTGAACATCCTCTCACCCTGCACAGCAACCTACATAAAGCACCGATTTAGTGAGAAGAAGCTCAAAGACTGAAACCTCCCCATTTAAATGACTTGGTACTTTTATTTTTGAGCCCATAAACAACTCCTACCATCTGGTTTCATCTAATTTTTTGTCACCCTGGAGGGAATCTCAGCCTACTGCATGATAAAGGCAAAAAAAAAAAAAAAAAAAGAAAGAAAGAAAAAAGAAAAAAATTCCTCTCTTATCCCTAAATCCCACTTTCAGTTCTGAGACCAAAACGGTTCTATTGTTCTTACAGAGATATAATTCCGGGTTGGATGAAAAGACAGAGGAAGACACGCTCAAAAGGTGTTTTGTTTCTTTGAAATCAGTGTAATTGACACAGCTCTGTGTAAGGGTAAGCTGTTTCAAGGGAACAGGCCTGAGCCCTGGCAGGGATTTTAGAGTCTTGACAGCATTTCCCTCTGAGCTGGTGGTCTCCAATTACTTCCTTCCCTCCACCTGTTGTCTCTGCACAAAGCACCAGAAAAAATGAAGTGAGCAAAGAGACTAAAGTGAAACCCTGAATAAAAAAGTTAAAACAATTAGATAATAAGGTTGTGTACTTTATATTCTTTTCAGAAGCTCCTTCACTTTACAGATACCTTTTTGAATGTTTTTCTATGCTCTATTTGTTTGAAAAGCAGCAAGACCCAAAGATGTAGGTGTAGAAGTGGATATAGATAGAAACATAAAAGAGAGAAACAGAAAAACAAATCTCCCTTCCCCTGGTTTACTTTCTAAATCCACAACGGCCAGAACTGGGCCAGGCAAAAGCCAGAAGCTGGGAACTCTGTTTCTCCCACATGAGTGGCAGATACCTAACCACCTAAGCCATCACCTGCTGACTTCAAGAGATTAGGTTAATCAGAAATTAGAAACAGAGCGCAGGATGCAAAGCCAGACACTCCCGGTCTGGGTCCGAAGCAGCATCTTAACTGCTGTGCCAAACACTCCACCCCATCCACCATCAGCACCTTTCTGAACGAAAGCCTACTAGACACAAATGAGAGCACATTATTTACAACTCTGCAAAAACAACTCTTTCTTGGTGTTTCTGACAAAACCTGGATGGTGCACCAATACACACAGGGGTGGTAAATGCAGATGGAATGAATTAATTTGTTGAATGATTTCCATCCTTTGAATAACTGTGCTTCCGTCATTGCTGCTTGTGTTGAAATCGAGCAGCATTTGGCCTCACAGTTTTAACATATGTGCGAAGACCCCTGATCCATAGGGTTCCTTTTCTCCCCGTTTTGTTTGTTATTGATGTATCTTTTTGCCTCCAAACCAGTTCTATTAAGGAGCTATTCTAATTGACTCCCTAACTACATTTATGCATCACCTCCAAAAAGATGCATAGGGTAAAATTCAAGACAGCTCAGACTCACGGAGTGCTGCAGATGGGACAGGCGAGACTGAAGCCCCCTCCACGTAGCGATCACTTTAGTCTCCACAGCAGACTTACTACATGTTTGTTCATTATTTTCAGGATCTTGAACTTCAGAATTGTGGAATTTAGATAGCCTGTAATTGGCAGTGCCTCTATGTAACAGTCCAAACTGCCTTCTAAACTGTACTCTTAATTAATAATAATTACTTTGGAGTAATAAAGATTGTTTTGGCTAAAGCCTATGTTGGTCTTTAATAGCTGTGTGATATCAGGAAAATTTTTTCCCTCCTCTGAATCTTAGTTTTCTGAGCTGTAAATAGATAAAAAGAGAAGGATTTGCAGGATAAAGTGGGAGGTAAGGAACAGCGTAGCCGATGTAAACTTAAAAGCGATTCTCATTACCTCATGTCTGTGAGCTTTTCTTATTGAGACTATAGAACTCATTAGCGGTGAAGGGTGCACCCAGTGCCAAGAGCTCACCGAAGATCTGAAACACGTGACACTGATTTTCATCTCAGGCGTGACCTTAAAAGTCAGTGAATCTTTTACATTAGAATGATAAAGAGGTCAAAATTACCTTTCTACCTTTTGAAAAGAAAGTAAGTTTCCATGAATACAACTCTCATTTTCACATTTAGGGATTATAGTAAGATCTGCCATACTAGGAAAAGTTGGATTTTCTAGAATATTTTTACCCATAAGAGTGGAACGCACTGTTGAAATTCCATTTCCTTTTTTTTGTTGTTTTTTTTTTGAGAGCAAGAAGTTAATAGCACAGTGTCAGCTAGTGCAGGGCTGCAGAAATGTTGCTGTTTGTTTCTATGTACACGGAAATTAAATTTGATTATCCCCAAACATGTCAAAAGCACTCAACAAGTTAGGCTGGTGTATGCTGTGCAGAAACTGTGAGTAAGATTTAATTTGGAAAAACTTGTTGCTACAAATCTTCCTGAATTCTGAGGAACAATTATTATTTGTTCTAATACATGTGAGAAACCTGCTGTGTTAGATAAGAAATGACATTTGAGACAGGAAAACCATGAAATGTGTTTGTCCCATACACTAAACCTTTCATTGAAAAGCTATGGAGCATGGAGTTCTGTTTCTCCGGCCCCCAGGAGGCTGTACTTTTATTAAAGAAGACGTTGGGGATTTACAGAACATACCACGCTTCTAAAACTTGATAGAATCTTTCAGGATTTAAAAATGCTGACAGGCAAAACCAGTCATCATTTGTATCCAGGCTGTTCTGAAATTACTACATGAAATACAAGATGCCATCATTTATTCAGAGTTTAATAAGCTGCTTTGAGTCAGAATGACTTTGATTTCATATATGTAACTAAGAGAATAATGAAAGGGGACATGGGATCAGGAGATCCCCTAGTACTTAAACCCACGGATTTTACTACTTGGTGACTCTGAAACCTATTTTGATTTCCACTGCTGACTATACTTCCCAGAGTAAGTTCCTTGCCCTTTTAAGCCACAGTTTCTTCATCTGCATTTGAGAAAAGTAGCATCATGGGCCCAGCGGTGTGGCCTAGAGGCTAAAGTCCTCACCTTGAACGTGCCAGGATCCCATATGGACGCCAGTTCTTATCCCAGCAGCTCCACTTCCCATCCAGCTCCCTGCTTGTGACCTGGAGAAGCAGTCAAGGATGACCCAAGGCTTTGGGATCCTGCACCGGTGTGGGATACGTGGAAGAAGTCCCTGGATCCTGGCTTCAGATTGGCATAGCATCAGCTGTTGCGCTCACTTGAGGAGTGAATCATCAGACGGAAGATCTTCCTCTCTGTCTCTCCTCTTCTCTGTATATCTGACTTTCCAATAAATAAATAAATCTTAAAAATAAATAAATAAAAAGTAGTATCAGAATCTTCAATTCACAAAACATGTGAAGATTCCAAAATAAGAGATCAATGTGTGACAGCACTCGTGTTCCTTAGCTTGGCCATCATGTTGTTGCAGGTGGCATGAACAGAACCCAGGAAGGAATAATACTGAGTAGGATTCAGAAGGCGCAAGCAGAGGGTATCTTTGAGGGGAAGATTTTGCATCAGTTTCAAAGATATGAAATTCTGCACATATATAAGGACTAAGGAACCAAAACACATTATTCTGGTCCTCTGGATGGAACATATTTTCAGCAGTTAGGTAGAGTAGGACTCTATATTCAGCCACATGTTTTTGAATCAGAAAAAAAAAAGCAGACAACACTTTTATACAGTTTTAAACATATTTGGAAAACATGGAAGACTTGTGGGCACACTACAAGGGAATTGTGATTGCTGATGGTCACAATTGTCAATATAAAGAGATTGTATCTCACGAACAGATACCAAGAAAAGACAATTAGCCTTTCTAAGCATTTCTGTGGCTGTGGTGTTAGATGCCACCAAGTATACATTTTTCTAGATAGCTGATCATGAGGAAATAATCCTTGCTATTAGTTCATCACTTCACTATATATAATAATGTTCATATTCTTGTGAAAAACAAAAGTACCTTGACAATCACTGTCTTTTTGGAGCCCCTGGCATTCCTGTGCGGTATATAGAGTCAATCATAGAATTCTGAACCAGTAAGTGAGTAGAACAAAATGTAGTGAGGTGAGATGAATAGCCCAGGCTCTCTCATCTCAAAGTGGGGAAGTACAAATTGGGTAAAACTTCTCTGAGCACAGCATTGTCAACAGTACATTATTAACTATTATTCTTAACTTTTAAAAATCATACTAGATTATTTTTCATAAGTCTTCATCAACACAAAGTTTTTAAAAATCATTATAAAAAGCAATCATATTTGATTGTCCTTGAAATATCAGTTGCTTTGGCACAGTCCTACTAAGACTTGCCTTAGTGTCTTTCCAACAAAATAAATTATCTCATAAACAAAATTCCAAAGGCGTGATGCCTAAATAAATTACATGCCTTGTCAGACATTCTGTCTGTCTTTTTGCTTTTACCACTCCCCTTCAATTGCACGACTTTGCAGGGGCAAAAAATAGAGTAAACCACATCACTAAATTTGAAGATAAAATTATGTATTGTCAAAAGAATGTAGTAGATTACAAATGGGTGTTATTCACTCCCTTCTCAGGGCAGTATCTAATTCCTATTGCAATTTATTGAGCGCATTGTTAGTTACAGTATCTGGAATTATGAGACTTGTTTTCTTGACTGACAAAATGAAACACCATGATAAAGAACACACACAGAAGACATACACGTATGTACAAAGATGTGCAGGTATGGCAATCACATGTGATTGCAACTAGTTTTGGTTATGGACAAACTGAAGTGACCACAAACTGTCTAAGGAAAACAAATAATCATGATTAAAAATAGATGAATGGATACTATGTGATAATTACTACTGAGAGAGGTTCCTTAGAAGACCTTAGCATTTCATATATAATACAGTTCATTTCTTACTAAGTTCATATAATTCTATACTGAGAATATTTTGCGGAATTTAGTGAAAGCAAAAAGCAAGTATCACCGTATAATTGCTTATTTTTCTCTCTTCTGTCATCTCATATGAAGATAAGTATCCAAAATTTACCCACTGACTCCTTTGCATCTCTACGTGTCATTTTAATTGCTTTAAAAATTTTATTTGCATATCTTATAGAGCCTAATTATTTTCTGAGGAACATAGAAAATTGATAAAACACTTGAGTCACTTTCACAATAAAACAGAAATATCACACATATTTTTACTATTGCAAACATTCAGGGATATTATGATAGTCACATGAGCATATTTTAACCATTATACTTACATACATAATGTTCTCTTGTAAAATTAATATAATTTACTTTAGTAGAGTCAAATTTGTGAAAAAAAATACGTAAAATGAATTAGAACTCTAAAGTCTTTATACAACTTATGTATGCTGTATTGCAGATAATGCAATGATAAAATATATAGGGTTTTTGTTAAAATTCATGTTAAAATCAAAATGAGAAAAACTCAAAAAACCCACACACAAAAAAAACTAAAATGAAATTTCAACATGTGAAAAATATCACAAGGATAGATTGTATGTAATCACCCAGATGTAGGATGTAAGAGACTATCATTAATTATATTTAAATTCTTTTTGTATAAGTTGTATTTAATTCTGTAGAGGCCAGTCAAGTTTCACCAGCTAACAGTGGTAAGGAATCTTTGACCAACAGCCATTTGTTTATTTGTAATGTCATGTATAGATCATACAGAAATATCAACTTACAAATCAGCTTGATATAGATTTGGTGAAATTCATGTCTCATTTGCAATTGCCAAGTCCAAATGATCTCATGGGCCAGGACTTTCTCACCTTTTAGATATTCCTACTTGCTCTTTTATTTATTTTTCATTTGAAATGCAGAGTGACAAAGAGAGGGATAGATGAAGGGAAGAAAAATCTCCCGTGTGCTGGTTCACTCCCCAAAGTCGAGAGAGTAGAAACCAGTACAGGCCAAAACCAAGGCAAGGATGCATTTTTAAACTGCGTTTGGAATGGTAATTTTGAGGATTTAAAAATATCATTAGGGGTTTCAAAAATCAGAATGATGACATTGGGATTTTGGTTTTAGAATCTAAGATTGGTCCAATATGTCACCCAGGAACTGACCATTTTTATGCTGTGTGAAAGATGAATCTTAGATCTATAACATGAGCAGCTCAATATTTCATTTTGAGATGGTTTGCTAAGGTCCATCATTACTAGGCTGCTCATAGATAGAATATCCTTTGATTCTTATTCCTGAAAATGAGACAAAGAATTTTCCTTTATTTTGTTCATATCACACAAGCAGTTTTCTGCAATGATATTTTCTGCAATAATTTTAGTCTATTCAAAAGCCATGTATGACAGTCCAAATTCTCCTGCTCCCTGGAAATGACATTGTTATTACCAGGCTAGCCCCTATGAGAAAAACTGTAAGACAGTTCCAGGAAAGGAGAGAACTACTTTGATTTTTTTAATACCTTTACTGAAGAACAAAGTGTGTGTCCATGTTCTGTTAAAAATAACCATTTTTTCTTTATTTGGAACATAAAGGTGCAAGTTGCTCTCTGACTTATTTGCACATGTGAGTGTGTATGTCTTTGTGTCTGTGTGCACACACAAGCAAGCAAGCAAGCAAAATTCTGAATAAGTCTCAAACATTTATCTGTAGTGATGTACATTCTCCTTCCCCACTAGAAACACAGCCTTCCCCTTTGAAAAGGATACACTGCCCGGCTTTGCCCTAAGGCAGTAAATCATGGCCAACAGTCCATCTATTCATGTTTTTTCAATGAGAAAAGAATAATGAAATTGATCTTGAGTCCCAGAGGTTTGCTCACTAGCCTTCTATTAACAGAGGGATAACAATATGTGTTCATCCAGTGCTTGTGCAAGTTCAAGGTTGCATTTTCTTTTCATCAATCTTACTTATTATTTTCCTTGATTACTATTGTTTGTTATTTATTCAGTTATTGCCCAATATGTTCCAGGAACTTTTTTAGTCATATTAAAATAAATTACATAACCCCATTTTCAAGTATCTGTCCTGTAGCGGTGATGGGCTGGTAAACAAATACTTGCTCTTATGTTACTAGTTTGGCAAACAACTCAAATTTCAAAAGGCCTACAGCCATATCAACTCTCACATCATTCTGTGCCATAGTCTGCTGTCCATTGTACCCTTTGTCTTAAGACAACAATTCCTTTCAAATGTTCTTTTTACAATTTATCCTCCATGGTGTGTGTTTCAGGAAGTGCACAATAGCTTAGCTTGAACTTGAAACTCACACTAAGTAAAAAAATATGGCTCAATATTTGCTATATCTTTAAATATTTTTAAGTCCAGGAATTGTGTGTTTCAAATATAAAACAAACAGAATAGAGTTATGTAAATTGCTTATTCGAAACATTTCATACAAAGAATAATGTAATGGACGCACATGCTCATACAATTATAACTAGTCTGCTGTTCTTGATTTAGCTCTATCTTCTTCACACTTTTCCTTTTACCTCCCTAATGGAATTGAGTGCTGTGGAACATCAAAACACATCAGTCCTTATACAATTTTTCCCATGCATGCGTTATGCTTTTAAAATAAAAAGACTGGGAAACACACACACAAAATAACATCACCCCCAAAAACGTAAATAATACTTTATGGTTAATTTCCCCAATTCTCTCTGAAACCCATTTCCCACTTTTAAAAAAAAAACTATGTGGCAGAATAATTCATTGTTTTCTTACGTTTCACTTAACAGTGAAATGTGCATTTTGCTTTTTTTTCAATGTGATTTATATTGGGAGAAAGATACTGTAACATACTCCATATCCCAGGGTCAGCTTAGTCTTTTGTATGCAAATTAGCATATTCTCTTAACTCTGTTTTCTTTAAACCAGTACCAATATCTCCAGTCTTAATTAGTTCAGATTGTTTCCTCAGGAATATTCTTTCAAGGATATCATATGATTTCTGTAACTTTCCATCACATGACACATGCTACCTGTTTGGTCTCCTTTTGATGGCATTAGGATTAATTGGAGGGCTCAGGTGTTGTCTGCTCAGATTCATCCATTATAATTTTCCATTAACCATTCACTTAGTTTTTTCAGCCCAAATTGTTTATTGCTTAGCTCTACTGTTTCATTAGGAGCTAAAAGGTGGTGCTTTCTTTTCTATCATCTGTCCTGTGTGTGCTAGCACTCTTTCATTAAGGAGTGCTTTTCTTTTGATGGCTATTTCGTAATCTTGCAACACAGTTTCTGCAGAAAATGCAAAGCAGATTCTTTTCTTTACCTTTACTTAGCATTTTCAGAATAATTAGTTTATGTGGTTTTTTTTCCCCCTCTTTCATGATGAGTTTCCCTGCTGGTTTTAAAAATAGCAATATAGTCTTTCACTTCTTTTACCCTAGATTATTCCTTTTCTGTGAAAACTTGCTTAGATTTCAAAAAAAAAAAAAAAAGAAGTATTTGCTACATTTCTAATTTTCTTAAGCCCACAAATCACAAATCTCTTCAAAATTCTGCTGTGTAAAAGTCAGTAAGAAAGAGGAGTCAAGCTAGGTTTTTCAGTCCATGAAAATTCAATATAGGACAGGTCACCAGAGGCCCAAAGAATAAAAAGAGAAAGACATTAGTAGCTCCAGGAAGCCTCTGCCCACTCTGGCTGAAGGACAAAGGAGAAAGAGGGTGTCTAGTGTTCACAGAAACTTCATTACTAAGGCCACTGGAGCTTCTGCCACCGTCATGGGGACCCCTGCTGCTGCCACCATTGCAGACAGCCAGAAAATTGCCTCTCCTCTGGCACTGAAGTAGCTCACAAGACTTAAGAGACTCTGTCCCTACTGCCGCAGAAGCACCTGAACCAAGCACTCACTGGAGCGCTGCTGCTGCAACTCCACTCTGCAGAACCCAGGAGGCGGCACTGTCCTTGTGCATCTGTCACTGCTACGGGAGCCATCCAAAACCATCAGCAATCAGATGAGATTGTAATTTAGCAATTCCAGAGATACATGGCACAAAGTTCAGACATACATAAATACTGGCACAGTGTTAGTTTGGAGATCAAGCTAGATATCAAAAGGAACCCAAGTGATAGTCTTTACTGAGAGCTTCTCATATAGAAATGATGATGGACAGAATCTCTAAGAGATCTTCCACCCTTAGGTTCCTCCGCCCCAATGCCTGCAGCAGCCAGGGTTGGGCTAAACTGAAGCCAGAAGTGCACACAATTCAATTCAGGTTTTCCGTGACGGTCACAGGGACCCAGTTAGAGTATGCATGATTCAATTTTAGCCTTAATAGGTAAAGTCTTTACTTTCTGTTCCAAAGAAAAAACCAATAGAGACAAACTAAAAGCTGTATAAAATCTGAAATAAAATTACCTCTGTAAAAGTCTATTTGAACCATTTTTGGCAATGTCGTTTACACCATCTGACACAGCCCCCTTCCATTCTTTCCTGCCCTTAAAATGTAAATAGTAATAGCAAATAGTTCTACTTCAGTAGTTGTCCTGAGGACTAAATGAGATCATATGTTGGATATTTAGGACAGTAACAGGTCCATACTAGGTACACAAAAGGTTACTATTAACTGTAATCATGATCCTTAGATCACTTATTTTAACAGCTTAACAATTGCATGATGCATAAATTCTATTTACTGCTATTTTACAAAAAAATATATCCTGTGTTTCCTGATTTTCATTGCAAGGCTATAGCCAGAAGCAGTTCAAGGTTTGGATTTTGTTTTCAGTTTATTATAATGATGCTTACTACTTTGAAGTTTTAATTCCAAAACTATATAATGTTTCCTAAGTTCGGTACCGACTAGTGCAGCTACCTTCCTCTTCGCCTTTATGGCTCCTTTGATTTCTTTTCTGAGCAACATTGGCTGACTGCAGCGGCCCAATCCTTGGTCACATTTGAAACATCCTGTATTCTCCTACCTCAGTGCTTTATTATATCTCCTAAAACAACCATTTTCAAATAATAAAACAAATGTCACGAAGTTGCAATTGTATCCTAGAATATACAGTTAATATTTCAGCAAAGCCCTGAGGCTTTCTGCTGAAGTCTTTGGGGTTTCATTTCCTGCTCCTGCTCCTCCTTGCAAAAATAATAAAATGAAACCACCACAGGAGTTTAAACACCAAAGGGCTGTCACCCTCAGTTTTTCATTCTTAGCAATACCTGCAACAGCTAAATCTGCCCATTTTCCAGATAAGGAAGCTCAATATCAACATTGACCAAATTACAGAAAGCACAAACTTGAGGTGAGCCTGAGAAAGTCAGTCTTCCATTTTTTAGCCAAGAGAATGCATAACTTGACATGTAGAACTGCAATATCCTGAGCTCTTGTAACACACCTTTCTGAAGATTTCAGAGACTAGGGCCCAGCGCCTTAGCCTAGCAGCTATAGTCCTTGCCTTGAATGCACTGGCATCCCATGTGGATCCCAGTTCTAATCCCGACGGTCCCACTTCCCATCCAGCTCCGTACTTGTGGCCTGGGAATGCAGTAAAGGAAAACCCGGGGCCTTGGGACCCTGCACCCACATGGGAGACCTGGAGGAGGCTCTGGGCTCCTAGCTTTGGATTGGCTAGCTCTAGCTGTTGCAGTCACTTGGGGAGTGAATCATCGGATGGAAGATCTTCCTCTCCGTCTCTCCTCCTCTCTATATATCTGAGTTTGCTATAAAAATCAATAAATCTTAAAAAGAAAAAAGAGTTCAGAGACTAATGTTTCAGTGCTATGCTGATAAGAGGAAGTTGGCCCAGCATCCCAGGGCTCCTTGTTGGAGGATGGGTACAGGAACCTACAGCTAAAGGACTCATTTCTGTCCAGGGCCCACACTTTGGGTCTCTTTGCACAGTATCTGTATTTTTCTTTACAGACAGATTCATTTGTTTATACATCCAAACTTCTGTGGGGAAAATGGCATGGGGAAAGAAACATAATGCCCACCCTCTATTGTATGAAGCTGCCACCTGTGGTGCCTGTATGCCATGTGGGCACCAATTCATGTCCTGATTGCTCTACTTCCAGTGCAGTTGCCTGCTAATGGTCTGGGAAAAACATTAAAAAAAAAAAAATCTTGAGTGCTTGAGACCTGGCACCCACTGGGAGACAGGATGAAGTTCACAGCTCCCGGGTTTGGCCTGGCCTGGTCTCGCCCTGTCCATGTGGCCATTTAGAGAGTGAGCCAGCAATGGAAAAAAAAATATTCTCTCTCCATCTGCCTCTCTCTATCTATCTATCTATCTCTCTTCTCTCACTGACTTTCAAATACATAAATCTTCTCAAATTTTAAGAATATGGTACCAGAGTCAAAGAAGCAAGCTCTACTCAAACTGATCAGGTAGTTAGTAATCCATTGACTCAGACAAATGAGGAGTCTAAGACAGAGGTACATTATGTGTCCTACTTAAATCATCTGTCACCTTTCAGTGGCAATCTTTCTTATCCTTTGTTATGTACTATGTATTTATGTCCTTTCAAGGTTCATAAATTGAAACATTGGCCCCGTGTGATGGTTCTTGGTAGTAGGATCTTTGAAAGGAAATTAGGTACAACTCTCATGATAGGATTAGTGCCCTTATGAGAACAAACATGAAAGAACTTGGCTCCCCTATCTGTCCTCTGTTACCTGAAGCCATGCAAGAATGGCCATCAGTAATTCAGGAAGAGTTCCCAGAAGAGTCTCATTGTGCAACACCTGTTCTCAGGTTGTCCAGAATCTAGAGCTGTAACCAGTAAAACTCCATTGTTTGAGCCAGCCAGCTGATGATATCTCATTACAGCAGTCAGAACTAGCCATACTTCTGCACTGATTTCATTATTGGCCATCCTCTTATGTGGCTGTGCTGCTTCCAGAAACTATAAGATTAGATTTATTATCTTTCCAATCACAAAATGAAGAGAGTGACTCCAGCAAAAGTTTCAAGATTCACTCTAATTGAACCAATTTTTTAAAGATCTGTCTATCTGTGAAGTAGCTGGCCAAAGGAAGTAAATACAAGGTTTTCCAGATGTTAGGGTTGAAGCTGAAGTTGTCTTTCCACCTCACCACACTCCATACTCCAAACTGCATGAGTTGAGAGCAGAGGGGATTTGCTCTTTGAATAAAATAATGGGAATGGAATTACCAGAAGGAAGGTGGCTGAAGCAAATGTTTTTATACACAGAGAAAAATATGGCACATAATCTACTGTTTCTCCAAACATTAGGAAAGCAGAAAATATTAAGGCACAATCCTTATCCTTAATGCAGTCACAGTCAGTTGAAATAATATTATCAAAATATACTTGTGATACATTAGGTTAGAGATACACAAATGAAATAAGCTATGGAAATATAAATTAAGGGCATCAATTAAATTTTCAGAGACCTTGACGGTGATTTGTAATTAAAAGTGTCACATTCAGGTCCAGGAGCAGATATTGAACAGAAATTCGAAACAGAAAATTCACTCGTGATGCTTGCCAGGATAACCAGCCTTATTTTGGATGTCTCTTCAATCTGAAATGGAATCAACACCTGAGAGATTGCTTTCTTGTGATCTGCTCCTACTTGATGTTTTCAAGAAAGAGTAAGCTGGCAGCATCCACAGCAAAAATTGGTTAACTTCATACTCTGCAATTTGCTTTTTGATATATAATGCCACAACTACTATACATTTCATACCAAGGCAGGTAGTTATTTATTAGATAAGAAACTGCGTACTTTAAAAACTGTCTTTCACTCTTCTGACACTTGGAAAGCTCTGAGTTTAATTGAAAATTGTCTAGTCGATGTGCTGTGGGCTCCTGAGAAATGATTTGTGTGAGTAACTACCACCGGGCCTCCCTAAGGAAGAGCTTTCATTAGGGTTGAGAACACTTTCTGATGATTCTAATAATTACCGTTCTTTGAGTCACCAGCTCACCAGCGCAGCTGTCATGAAGTGCTCTGCTGATTGTCCTTAATATTTCAAGTTCCCAAGGCGTAGGACACTGTGTGGTCAGGACATGAATGTTGATTAAGAACCACTTCACATGAAGTGTTTATTGATATGTTTATAAAACAAACTCAAAACAACGCCCTGCTACAAAGCAAAAGGACACTGCCCAACCCTTGTTTCTGTATCCCTAGTGAGTTTTCCATGATCGGGCAGCTGCTATTACTGCAGTAATGCTATAGGAGTATGGAGTGCTATAAGAGCCTAGAAGAAAAATCCTTGGTGTGGAGTCAGGAGATGTGAATTCTATCTACCATGTGTTGTGTCTTTGCTTAAACCAGATGGTTGGGCAGACATAATAAAACCTGTCTTCCTATGTATCAGCATAATATATAATAATACAGTATAGAGGAAAATATCAAGGGACATACCTGGCACATAGAGTATCGATACAGTTAAATTTGAATGAATGGTAAAACAGTTAAGTTGGGTATGCTGTTTTTCTTATATTTTGTATAGTAGCTGGAATTCAAACAAAAAAAAACAAGAAAAAGTTTCTTCACTGGTGTGTGAAGGAGAAATGAAGAGTTGCACACACTCATGTTTACAATATGTTGAGTATATCAACATATGTATGCACAGGGATCCATAAAAGCAAGAGGAAGGATCCCTTCAGCTTTCTCAAAGAAGTAAGAAAAAAAAATTTCATAGACTGATCACAGCTGAGTTAAAGCATAAATAATAAGCAGGAGTTTACCAGACAAATAGAGTTGAAGTAAACTGAATAGAGAACCACAAGAAAAAGAAAAAATATATACGCTAGGTGTGAGGAAACATGGTTGGGTGAGAGAAGGAAAAGCAGGCTGGTATAATTACAAAGAGTTTGCATGAGAATAAAAGCCACAAGATAAGGGGATAAAAAAAATCAGGCCATGAAAGCTCTGGTTTGCCTTTCTAGGAATTTGGACTTCATCTACTATGTAAGTGCTTTCCAGATTTTTCGATTATTAGAAACATTTAAATAACTTTTGACAAATGTGAATCCCATGGGAACTACCTGCTATATTTGAAATTACTTAAGATTAGAATTGAAACAAGAGGAGTAAGCACACACATGTGTATGTATGCATAATATATATTCACTTCTCTGTGGGTTTGTGTGTTTTAAGTATATTAGGTAAATTTAAATGAAAATACCAGTTCTGAGAATTTCTGTGTCGGTAAGGACAACGGCTTCAAGATATTTTGCAAAGGAGTACCAAGACGGAAAGGTTTGTTCTGCTTTTGTTGTCCTTTCTTTATTTTGATTTCATAAAGACCAATTTGATATCAGAATAAAGTCTAGGTGAGGACTGGACAATTTCCTTGAAATTCGTGTTTTCCAGTCCCCAAATCTATCAGATTCTGAACTTCTAGATATGAGGCTTTATTATTAGTTAACTGTTACCATTCAATGTAAAACTCCCCAAATCTGGCAGATTAAGATACCATAATTTTGGCAGAAGACTAACTGGATTATTTAGTTCAGTGTCAGTTGTGAAGTTAAGTCAAGGTGATGACCAGAGATGCTGTCATCTAATGGATTGCTTGAGGTAGAGGAGTCTATTTCCAAGGAATCCCACTCACACAGCTGTCAGCAGGAAGACCCAGTTGCTGGTCATATGGACCTCTACCTAGCACTCCTTGAGTGTCCTTTGATATGGCAACCAGCTTCCCTCGGAGCAAGAACCTTATTGTTAGATTCAAAAGAGAGAATGACCAAGTCACCATTGCTGTTCATCACCCACTCTCAGAAGTCATATTTCAAACACTGACCATAGTCTATTAGTTACCAGGAAGTCACTAAATCCAGTCAATACTTACAGAGAAACATGAGGTTTTACCTGTTAAAGAAGGGAGTATTATAAAATTTTTCAAGCATAGTTTTCAAACATGAGAGTTTCTGCTCCATTTTTACACCTGCTACATGCAATCTGGCTCCTTGCAGACTGCTCATGTTATCAATTGTCACTTCTCCAATGCCAAGCTTATAAAGATACCACAGATCACTATTTTGGCTGCCAGCCCCAGATTGACACTGTTCTTGCCACTCCCATCAAAAATCATTCTTATTCCTCAGCCACCGTGGCCCATTTTAATGCAATTCATAACTCAAAATATAACAAACATCCTCCAAATCTATTCCCTATAGTGATGGAAATAATGACATGGTATTACACTTTACCTAGTGGCTTCTTTATATAGCAAGACATACTCACAGTCCTTTTTGAAGCTTGATAGCTCATTTCCTTTTATCACTAGATAAATTTCCATTATATGGATTACCTCTTTACCCACTCATAGGTTGAAAGACATCTTGATTTCTTGCAGCTTGCAGCAATTATGAATCAAACTACCTCAAATATTTATTTTTATTGATTGGTTTGATTATATGCTTCAAATCATTTGTAAATACCTGAAGGTACAATGGCTGGATCATATAACAAGCCTATTACTGGCTTTGTAAGGAGCAGCCAAATTCTCTTCTAAAATAATTTTTTTTACGTTCTCACCGGTGATCACGATTGCCGTTCACTGGTTTTGATGCTTCAGAATTAGCTTTTTAAATAAAATTGGTGGTGCCACACTATGTTTTCACTTGCAGTTACCTTCTGTCATATAATATGTAGCGTCTTGCACATGCTTGTGTCTCTTCTGCTGTTTCTTTGCTAGCCTCATGTGGTTTTATTAAGTTTGTTGACCTTTCCAAAGAGCCAGCCTTTTGTTCTTTCAATTGATGCTACCGACTTACAGATTTTAACTTCCATCTCTTGTCTTCACTATTTCTTTTCTTCAGTTTGCTTTTTGCTTGAACTGTTTTCTCTATTCTAGCTTCCTAAATGGAGCTTTTAGTAGTTATACCTTTGTTCTTTTTTTTAAGATTTATTTATTTTATTTTATTTTATTATTTTTTTTTATTGGAAAGGCGGATATACAGAGAGGAGAGACAGAGAGGAAGATCTTCCGTCCGATGATTCACTCCCCAAGTGAGCGCAACAACCAATGCTATGCCGGTCCAAGCCAGGAGCCTCTTCCGGGTCTTCCACGCGGGTGCAGGGTCCCAAAGCTTTGGGCCGTCCTCGACTGCTTTCCCAGGCCACAGGCAGGGAGCTGGAAGGGAAGCGGGCTGCTGGGATAGAACTGGCGCCCATATGGGATCCTGGGTGTGCAAGGCGAGGACCTTAACCATTGCGCCACCACGCCGGGCCCTATACCTTTGTTCTTTCACAATATCTGCATTCTGTGCTACAAACTTCCCTATAAGCATTGCTTTTGCTATATCTGCCCAATTTTGACAGTTTTAAATGTTTTTTAAATTTTCTTCTTTAGACTTCTTTCACCCACTTTTTAGAATGGTGTTGCTGGAGTTTCCACTTATTTGTGTTTTCCAGCTGTCTGTCACTGATTTCTAGTTCAATTCCACTAGGATCTGAGTATAATGTACATTCTTTTAGATTTGTCAAGCTGCATTTATATGTCTCAGAATGTGTTCTATCTTAATGTTCCGTGTGAGCTTGAGAATAATGTATAATCTGTTGTTATTGTATGAAGTCTTCTTACAAATGTCAATTTGATTCAATCAATTGATAATGCCATTCTGTTCAAATGTGTTCTTACTGTTTTTCAGCCTGCGGGATCTGTCAGTTACCGAGTGGATGTTGATGTCTCCAACTACAACAGCGGATTGTCTGTTCCTTCTTGTAGTTTCCTTGCATGCGTTATGATACATTCAGTTGATAGATACTTACCCATCAAGCATTATGATGTATTATTAAATATTTGATCCTTTTATCACTAGGTAGTGATGATTTTTATCTCTAATAAAATTTTCCTAAAGTTTGTCTTGTCTACAATTCATATAACTATCGCATTTTCAATTGATTAATAGTAATAGAGTACATCTTCCTCTGTCTTTACTTTTAGTCTACATATGTATTTATATGTATAGTGAATTTTTATAAGTAATAGTATTTGATACTTTGTGTTTAATAGGCAGTCTGTTTTATACTCCTCATGTTTTAAGTGATTATTGATAGAGACGTATTAATATCTGTCATGTGTATAATTGTTTTCTAGACCTTGCACTTTTCTTGGTTTCTTATTTTCCCATCATTTTTGCTCTCTATGGTTTTAATTGAGTTTTCATGTGATTTTTCTTACGTGCTTTTTAGCATAATGGCACTTCAAATTTGAAGAATATGCTATTTATTGATGGAAGTCTACTTTCAAATAACTCTATATCACCTCACAGGTAATACATATACAGAGCAATTCTGTTTTCTCCTCTCACCTCTAATGTTACCAGCAAAATTTGGTGAGCAGGAAGCCAGGAGTCAGTTGCCAACCACAAAGTTTTAGTTGCAAAGTTAACAGGTGAGCAGGAAAAGAAGGAAAGAGAGGATGAGATGTGATACTTCTTGAAATCAGAAGGCAAGACACCTAGATTTTAGGAAGTGTCTTAGGTTTTTAAGTGTTTCCTGGCTTTTCCTTGTCTGGACTGGAATCTGGAGGGAAGACATGCCCCATTGGTGGTCTCTCAACCAATTAGGAAATGGTTGGTCATTCTCATGCCACCTGCTTCAAAGTGTGGTTTCCTGGCCAATCTTTTTAGCAGGCTTGGACAATCTAAGCTAATAAAAAATTCTATCATCTGTTTCACTTACCCATGTACTAGAGTAAACAAAAACGTTATTGTTGTCATTGGCTTGAAGGAACAGTAATGCTACTGACACACACAATGGAATCAACCTTGATTCTTGTCTCATACAAAAGAAGAATTTCAGTGAGCAAACCAAGGTTTATTAAAGGGAGAAATATGCCAGAGCAACAGAAAGATGTTCCCAAAAAGGAAAACATAAACACTCTGGACAGGTCAAGTTTTTAAGCAATAAATAAATAAATAACAGGAAACTCAAAATAAAGCATGTACAGGAAACTCAAAGAGCTGGAATCCATCATCTTGTCTAGCCATTAGAAGAGTGTGACTGTTGGCCTCCTCCTCCCATCCTCACGGTAAGCTGAAATCCCAGCACTGTCCCCCGCTTTCTCATGATGAAACTGGAAATGCAGATTGACGTGCTCATGTGATCAAAGACAGGCTTTGGGGCAGACAAGCCCTTTGTTTTCCCTCAGAGACTTGCTGGTTTCTTTGCTATTTTGTGATAAAATTGGAAACTTAGGGAAGTAGCAGTCACATTCCAATAGGGGCCTCACTTAGCTGCCCAGTGGATAAACCCAGAATTCAGGAGGGATTCGCCTTTCGAAAGAGCAAAATAGGAGGAAAGCAAGGTTTTATATTTATTTTGGTATTTGATCTCTCTCTGTTAGAGATTTGGACCACAAAACCATTCCACACACTGGGAACTGCACAAGAGATTTACTGTCGGTAGCCAGGGTTTACCGGCAAGGCTGTCTCTCAGAGCAAAAGAGAGAATCCTGTTAGAGTGTCAAAGCAATAAGAAAGTGATCTAGAGAAAGAGTTTTTTCTTTTAGGTAAACAGTTTATTAATCAAGGGAGAGTCTGACAGATTGTTTCCTGGTGGGACTTTATACATTTTAAGCATGGAGGACGGGCAAAGGTCGCAGCTCCTCAGTGCCCCATGCTGGTGACCTTGCCTGTAACAAGTAACCTGTAGCACAGGATGCTGTGCTGACCTGTGCACAGACAAGCTCAGGGTGACTGCATTCTAAACATTCCTGGGTCGGAGTGTCTGCTTGACTTGCACAGGGTGCTAGAATCACTTCTGTTGGGCCCAACCTAATACTCTAACCAACATTATGTAGTTCTTTTTTTCTCATATAGATATTGTTTGTATTTTCTGAAATTTACCTCTCAGTACTTCATTTTAAGGAGTGCTGTTATGAACACTGTTTCCAATTCCAAACTACATATGTTCAACATTGGTATAAATAGAAAAGCAATTGACTTTTGTACACTAACTGTATCCTGAACACTTGCTGTCATCACTTCTTATTTCCAGTTATTGAGTTTTTGTTGTTGTTCTTTTCTACATGGATCATCATGTCACTTGTGGAAAAGTACAGTTTCATTTATTGATTTCCAGTCTATTTTTACCTTTTCTTACTGTATTAGGCAGGGCTTCAAACACAATGCTGAAAAGCAATGGTGTGGGTAAAGCAGGTTCTTTACTGCTTATCTTAGTGACAAATCTTCATTATTTTCACCATTTGATATAACGTCAGTTATATATATTTGTGGGATCTTATAAAGTTGAGGAAATTCCCTTACATTCTTAGCTTTTAGATATAGCATATTTTTATTTTCACTTTCTTATTTTTATTTTGCATTTCAGTTTGGGAAGTATATATCAAAAATTATGGAATATTTCTAGTCTGGGTGTAATCTACTGATGAGCCCATTAAGGATATTCTGTACTTGTTTTACAAAGATTTTGATTTTCAGCACTCACTTTGTATCCTTTTTGATTCTGAACTCATTGCTGATTTTATTGGTTATTTTTTTTCCTTTTGTCTACTTTCCCATTAGAATCGTTGGTACAGTCATCTTGAATTTAAAACCAGTCATTTTGAATTCCAAAATCTATTTTTGAGTCTGATGTCTACATTGTCTCTTCCAATGTGATTGTTCTTTTTTTTTTTTTTAACTATACCACTCAACCTTCTGTTGAAGGATGGACATAATTATTGAATAAGAGGAACAAAGTGAATTGCATTTTTGGTGTGAGGTATTGTGATAACCTGGTTAAAAGCTCAGTTCCTGTTCATATCTACTGGAACTGTAGACAACAAAAGAAAAGGTTTTGACTTCCTCTATTTTTCTCTTTTTTATGTGTCCCTCTTTCTGTGTTTGCTTAAAAATTCCTGATTAAAACAATTCTGCATGTTGTTATTTCTTCTGTGATAAAACACTGACATGATCCTAAAGTCACGCTGATGTGAAGATACGGTAAAAGAAAAGATTTCTTTAGTCTTATAATGAAGATGCCCTGCATCTGTGGGTTGTCACTTTCATCTGTGCTTACTAACCTTTTTTTACCCATAGTGTTCCTACAGCAAGGAAACAATGTCTGACCAATGGTCCTTAAATCAGGTTCAGATAAGATTCTTGTACTTCCTATTACGTTGAAATCTTTTGTTATGGAGAATCTTTGGGCATATTTCAAAATGTCTTTCCCCCCTTGCACTCTACACAAGAAAGGACTTTTTTCTCTTAACTTCAATATGTGAACGTGATAAGGTTTACAAAGATGGGTTTACAAAAATTCTATGCTTTTGGGAGTTTTTCACTCACTAGCTAGTCCACCAGAGTAGAAATTGAGGAAAATGATTAAGTATTCTATATTTATATATTATAGATTTGGCTTTATGTACTTGATACAGTCTTGCAGGTGCTATGACTCACTGTGTTTAAAAGTATCTAGATTGTGGAAAGACAATTTTTCGTATAATCTCAGTTCACTGAAGGATTTTCTAAAAGCTATTGATGTTTGATAAGGAATCAAAGGTTACAGGAACTTAATGTGCTACAAAAGAAAACAGACAATTCAACGACATGAGGAAGACAATTCATAGTACAATGAGAAATCTTGTAGATAAAAATAATAAAGAAGAATCACCTTGAAATATTAGAGATAAAGAACTCAATAAATAAATTTTAACATATCATTGAGTCTCAATAGTAGAATTCAGCAGGAAGAAGAAAAGATTTATGAGCATGCATACAAGTTTTTTTGAAACAGACAACTCAGACATAAAAAGAAAAAAAAAGCAAACAAATAAAACAATGATTAGCATCTCCAAGACATATGAGATGTTACTGAATGAGGAAACATTTACATTATGAATAGCCTAGAAGTAGGAGGGAAGGAAAATTTATTCAAGAAAACTCACATTAAAATCTCCGTGACTGTAGGGAAAGATATGGACAGTCAGCTCCTTGAACTGAGACTGAAAAGACCCTTAATGAATTTGACAAAAATAGATTCTCTGTCAAAAATACGGCAGAATTTTTAATACAATGAGAGACATTCGTTCATCAAATCATCTATTAAAGAATTCCTATTAGATTAATGGCAGACTTCTCAACTGAAACTGTGTAAGTCAGGAAAAACACACACACACAAAAAAAATTCCATGTTCTTTTATTTATCATACAACTCCCTCCTCAAATTTCCTCCCCTCAACTGATTTGTCTCATACTATTATGAAGTAATAATATTATGAAATATAGTACTTCATAAGCAGTTATAAGTCCATCATTAGTTCAACTTTGGAGACTTTATGAGGAAAGACATCATTAGCATTTACCCTGTGCATATAAACTGATAGTTTGCACTAACAAAATATTAAGAATATAATAACCGAGGTATCCTTGTGAATGGATACTTCGAAATTAGTTTTGATATTCATGAAATAATGCAACTGGGAAAAAAAGTTGTTTCTTAGGTCTATTATATTTTGGGGATGTAAGGAATTCCCTGAAGGAGTTAAGAGCAGTGGAAAAAAACATGGTATTCCGGATTTTTGCCAACTCAAACATCATGTGGGTTAATGTATACGCTCTACTTCCTCTTTCTGATTTAGGATTGTTCTAGGGTTATGGTAGTAAAGACCTTTTTGTTTTTTTAATTTAATTATTTTCTATTGTTATTATTATTTTCTATGATACAGCTCTGTAGGTTAAAGGATCCCTTCTTCCTCTCCTCTTCCTCCCTCCCTCTCCCCTTTGTCACCATCTCCCCTTACATTATTACAGTAGTATAGTCCTTTAGTAACAGTTACAAGTTTGACATTCTGCTAGTGTATTATATCATTGTAGCTACAGGCAAAGGTAGAAAATATAATATTAAAGGGTTTTCAAAAGATAAATTTCCTTTTAAGGAAGAATAGGGTTACATGGTAGACTGTCCCCAGTCAAGCACATCCTCTCATATTCTGTTTTTAAAATTATATTTTCCGTTCTTGATTTTTCTTCTTTTCTGTATTTATTTCAGGAATTGAATTATAAGCCCCATATAAAATTTGAATGAAATTGTGTTGCAATTACACATAATGTATCTTAAATAAAATGTGTACCATCATGATTTTGAATAGTCTATATTAAAGTGCAATATTTATTTTCCAGAAATAAAATCTAATAATTTTATTCATAAAATATTTTATATGCCTTCAATCTTTTCTTACAAATTGCATTATTTTCTTAGTGTTATTAATATGATCATTTTTAACTTCTTAAGAACTGTGGTATCTGTACTATGTTCCAAAGATCAAGAAGGAAGCTTCTTGCTTTCCACTGAAAAGAAGAAATAAACAAAAACCCAACCAAATGAATTAATGTTTGTTTTTGCTTTGTTAAATTCAACATAAAACTTGGATAGTAATCAAAGAAGTTCTCCTTTGTTTATATCTTCTCCTTCAATGAGTATCTCCTATATTCAAATATAGTTCACTTCAATAAATGTTTCTTGTAATATATGCATATATTAACTATAGTATATAATAGGTATACATGCAATTCCACTATAATTATTCTGAGATCTTAGTTTAGTTAGGATTAGCTAAAAAGCTTTGGACCAGAAATATTCTACTTGTGCAGCAAAAGCAAATAGAACAAAGAGAGAGAGAGAGAGAGAGAAATATTTGGGCAGCTACATTTCAGTATGGAGCCTGTCCCAAAAATTTTCCTCATGAATTCTCACACACTAACTTCTCTTCACATTTGCCTATAGTTATCAGTAAGGCTTCCTGCTAAATGACAAATTTGAACTTGCACAAGCGCTGATATAGAATGATTTTCATGTTACTTACACTCCAAAAAGGCAAGCTGTGATTTCTTCCAAATCAAATTTATATTATCATCATATGTAGTGAACAATGGACAAAAAAAAAAGTGTTAAAGGGGCAAAAAAGAAAAAAAATATTAAATGTTTGCTTAGCTAATCTTGCAGAGTCAGATTGCATTTAGGTCTGCTTATCACTTCTAAACAGAAAGCAGGAAATAGAACATAGATTTGTTCCTTAAATCAATCAGATGACAACTCTTCATTTTTCATATGGCGAGTAGATGAGCTAAGAAGACGGTACACGGACAAGAACAGTCTAATACAAAGAGAGAAGACTAAAAATGTCTCTCCTCCTGCATGTTGAAACTTATCTTAATTGGTCATCATTCGTCGCTATCACCTTTTCCTCTTGAGTATGGCTTCAGTTTGACAAGTGCCTTCTTATTATAGTCTTACTGTACATAACCTTTCCTTAGGCCACTATTTATAACACGTCCTCCCTTGTCACTGCTAACACCTACACTCTTGGAACATTGCATTTATACTCAATTGTTTCATTACTCAGTCATGTCAAACATCTCTACACATTCCTGAACATACAAACACTACTCCTTTTATTTGATTGATAAATCTTCATCACATGAGTAAATGTTTAGCTGAATCATTTGGCTTGTTAAACTGAATAACACAGCCTTACATATTTATATGAGTGATCAAATAATTCTTTCTTCCCCAATTCTCAACTAACATGCAGTAACATATAGAGCAGTAAGAGGACACAAAGTAGGTAAAATAAATCAGGGGATGTAACAGACTCATATAAAGAAATTTCCATCTTTTGGATGTTCAAATACCAGGAATCATAATAAGGTATTATCTCATGCATCTTGACAATAGACTGATGAAATGGGTGGAGCATGATTGTATCTGCTTTCCAGAGGAGCTAAAAGCTGGGTAATCGTGACAAGTTTAAGACCCAATAAATGATATGACCAGGCTGTGACTCTAGTGCCAAGTCCACAGCCAATCTGCATTTTCATCCAGGGCCTAAGCAAGCTTTAGATCTAAGGATCAATCCAGAGACTGGCCCACAGAAATAGCCAGAGGAGTTAGTCTTTGTTCATAGCTACATTATGGCCAATCTCTGAGGCTTAGCTGAACTACTAATGACAAAGACCCGCAGCCCAACTATTTTATTCCAAAGAGACCTCCTTTACAGCAGCTGGGAGTTCATCCTCATTAGAAAGGAATGCACTTAGCAGCTGAACACACCACTATACCTCATTTTCACTTGATATTCTTAATTAAGATTGATTTTCTAGTAGTCTCTGAAGATGACAGTTAGCTCTAAAATGACCTTGCTCATAAACAGATTGACCATGAATAACCTAGGACAGCCTTCCACCTATCTGCATGGCTGAGGTGGGAGGACCAGATCACAGAACAATGTCTGATAAGAATCTCTTCCCTAGCCAAAACAAAACAAACCAAACAGAAAAAAAAAGGTAAGATTTATTTTTTATTAATAAGTGAAGATAGTGAATAAAACCAAAAATCTCCTGGAGTGTTAATGTAAATTCTAGGCGGCCCTTCCTAAAGATTCTAACTGCATGGCACTTGGCTCTGACAAGCTTTGCAGTTTGTTCCAGTGTAGATGCCTGAACTATACTATGTAAGCAGAGGTCAAATCTATCAAGGGGCAACTAACGCTTATTTAAATGATACAGAGTAAAATTCAACCAAGATGATACAATCATTAACATCTGTAAAATCAAATATCTAAAAGGATAGTGATTAAAAATGAGGCAAGATCAAATTTCTTTTTGCCTGGAAAATTTGCTTAGAAATTATAACCATTCATTTTTTGAAATATTTCTATAGTTTTGCTTACCCAGTTTTGTACGACTTAATATTATGTACCTCTTCAGCAGATAACATTTCTGCTTCTCTCTTCCAACAACACCGATAAGAATCTATATAAATAACTTCCAAACAAGGATAGTTATATTTACTGAGACCTAAATGATAATAAATTAAGGAAGATGACTGAAATTTTTAATTGTCAAAATTAGTCCCTACAGCCTACTTCAGAGCTGCATTCTATAAAAAGCTAACAAAATTGGCAAAGTCTCTGGTATCCATACGTTCAGTAAATATTACATAGAGAAACAGAACTGACTGTCTAATTAACTGCATGAGTCATCACCAATCATGGTTAATTGGTTCTCAATTTTTTATTTGCAATGCACTCCTTTCACAAATATACAGCTTGGAACCACCTACAGGCATCCACATCCTCTCTCCATACTGACAAAAAATGACATCAGAGCTCTTTCCATGGCTTCCTGGAAGAGTCTAAAAACCACGATTAAAGGGGAAGGGAAGAAGACAGAAAGCAAAGAGAAAAATAGCACCAAACAATTTCCATTTTCTTATTATTAATTATGTGGAATATAAATGGACTCATTTCTGCTTAAAAGCCAAGATAGAGTAAGAGAGAAAGCCAGGTCGTTCTTTGGAAAACATGAAAAATACCATTGCATTGTTATAGATGTTGCCTCAGAAACACTGCTTCTGAAAAACATTCCAAATGTGTGTGTGTGTGTGTGTGTGTGTGTGTGTATGCAGTTATCTTCCTCACAAGAAGTAAATACTCAAATAAGTCTAAACTTATCTTATATCATAATCATGTAATCTGTATCACAAACAATAACTTGGGTCACTTAATCTAGAACTCCATGGACCCTACCATTTAACATCCAATTTCAAGCGTATGTATATTTTTGAGAGTATATTGGTGGTTTGAATCCTGTCTACAATAGAATGATATGAACTTTATTTTTTTTAATGTTGATGCTGGAGTCTCACTATTGTCTAACAAAATCCAAGTTGAAGAATATATAACAGCCCTCTTAGAGATCCTGTGTTATCCAGAAGCAGACTGTGGGGTGGGTGGGGGACAGAATAAGAGCCACTACAGGAAAAGGTTCATCACATTTGTCTATTTCTCAAAGGGATTTTTACCTAAAATGTAAGAATTGTTTCATCTTCACCTAAAAAAGCAGCTCTTTACCAGCTACAGTCAACAGGCACCAGTGCTGTAAGCTACAGCTGATTCAGTGATTCAGTGATGTATTCCTCCATCCATTGGAGAAATGACAGTCAAATGCCTGCTGCTCAGCTTCCAATCCAGCTTCTGCCACTGCATCTGGAAAGGCCATGGGAAATGGCCAAAACATTTTGTTTGTTTCTGCCTAATTGGGGATCTGGGTGGAGTTCTTGGCTCTTTGTCTAACACAGCCCATATTTGACAGTTAAAACCATATGGGGGGCCCGGCGCGGTGGCGCAAGTGGTTAAAGGTCCTCGCCTTGCACGCCCGGGATCCCATATGGGCGCCGGTTCTAATCCCGGCAGCCCCGCTTCCCTTCCAGCTCCAAAGCTTTGGGAACCTGCACCCATGTGGGAGATCCGGAAGAGGCTCCTGGCTTCGGATCGGCATAGTATCGGCCGTTGTGCTCACTTGGGGAGTGAATCATCGGACGGAAGATCTTCCTCTCTGTCTCTCCTCCTCTCTGTATATCCGCCTTGCCAATGAAAAAATAATAAAAATAAATCTTTAAAAAAAAAAACCATATGGGGAATAAGCAAATCAAGATTCTGTCTGTGTGAATATATATATATCATATATAATATATGATTATATGATATATATTATGTTATATATAATATATATAGTACATGCATGTATACCTATATGTATACATGCATATAATGTATATATACTATACATATATAATATATGAATATATATGAACATATATATGAATATACTATAATGTATTTATACATTATATGCATTATGTTATGTATATAATGTGATATAATACAATACAATAAATATAATATTTATATATATTACTGTCTCTCATATCTTCCTTTTAAATAAATATCTATTTTTGAAATGTTATCTTGTTGGGAGCTATAGTGGCTTAGTGTGACAAGCTGATGCTCCATCCCATGGGGCAGCCAGTTCAGGTTCTGGATGCTTCACTTCTGATTCAACTGACTGCTCAAGGCCTGGGAAAGCAGTAGAGCATGGCTGGGCCCTTGGGACCCCACATCCCAATGGGAGATCCCAAAGAAGTTCCTGGCTCCTCGTTTGGCCTGGCCCAGCTCTGATCATAGCAGCCATTTGTGGAGTGAGTCAGCTGATGGAAAAGCTCTGTTTCTCCCTTTCTTTATTCATAATTTGGCTTTCAAGTAGAATAAATATGTCGTTTAAAATATCTTATTATTATAAGATTGTAAGACAAATGATTTTGGTGCAGTAATTGATACACTGCTTGGGATATCCCCCATTTGAGTCACAATTCTGTGTCTAATTAGGCATCTGCTATTGTACAACTCAGGACGTAGCAAATACTGACTCATGCAGTTGGATCCTATCAACCCACATGAGAGATCCAGGCTCAGCTCTTTGCTCCTGGCTTCAATTTGGCCTGCATCCACCTGTTGCAGGCATTTGCAGCTAAATCAACAAATGGAAAAACCAAGTCCTTTCTCTTTCTTTACTTTTTCTCTTTTTCTCTCCCTCCTTCCCTCTGCTTTTCAAATAAATACATTAAATTTCTAATGAGAAAATGCATATACTATTCAATAGTACAGTGCTAAACCATATGTATGCTAAGATTGCAGGTTTGGAAGGAACATATGCAAAGGTAAAAGTAATAGAAGGACTGTGACCAAAAAAATAGCCAAAATTGGTCTTATTTACTCATAAATGTCATTCATGTTTTGTATTTTGCAAATTCTTGCATTCGTGTGTGGGGTGTGTGTGTCTTCAAATACCAAACAGCAAATGGTAGGTAGAGACACTCCTGGATTTCCTACTGGGAGCCCTCGGGGCTCTTTAGCTATCCACCATGCCCTTCCAGACTCAACATGCTGCTGAATCACTGCACAGCCTACATCAGTCTGAGTGCAATCTTGTTAAAGCTGAGAAATACGATGGTCTAAATTAAAGAATCCCTGCTGGGTGTCTTTTTCTAACCAGTGTCCTGTCCGTGTGACTTGTAATCTTTCAGTGCTCTCAAATAAGATGGTTCAGAATCAACATTTCTTCAGGGTCAATATTATAAATTTATTATTTTCTTTCTTGAAGAAACCTTATTTTAAAAAGGCAACATTTGGGCTCCTAAACTCTTTGACCAAAGAATGTTAAAAAAAAAAAATCCCTGTGTGGAAGAAAGAAAATAGCTGATGCTACTCATAGCAAGGCACGAAGTATGCAACTTTTAACCACCACAAAACTAATGGACTGATTATGACCTCTTGCTTTCTGGGCCCTAAGAACCTGCAGTCATTCTTCTTCTTTTTCAGAAATTAGATAATAGCCTGTGCTGTTCCTTCTTTTAATTTCATAAAAACCAAATCCTTCTAGACCTTAGTGAATTAGCCAAGTAAGCAATTATAGAAGATTGCTGGATCCATCTGCTTTTTCCCAATGGATTTGAGGATGAGAATGATAATGCTAAGTTTTTCATTCTTCAAAAGTCAATCAAACTCCTACTGTTTTGTAAGATCATTGAATACCTCCTGCAGGTGTCTTCTAGCGTTGTGGCTGCAAGATTCCTTAAAACAGCAGTCCCAGGCCAAAATTTATTAGTCAGGTCTCCTTACTTGCAAAGAGAAGAAACTTCTCAAACTAGGTTATGCAAGATATAAACTAAAATAAATGAGAGGATGAAGCACTATTTAATAGCTCATGTAATTAAAAAATTTAGAAGCAGGCTGATCCAAGGCACCACCAAATATGCTCTCTCATTCGCTCTCTCAGTTACTTTGAATACTCAATTATTTTCAGCTGGAGTTTCCCTATTGTGCTTTCAAACACAGAAAATTACTCCTCCCATCTAATTGAACCCCTGTGCCCATTAGTTATCTTTTCTCAATTCCTCCCTCCCCCATACCCATCTCCAGCTAGGGTAACCACAGTTCTATTACCTAAATCTTTAACATCAACTCTAATACCCACCTATACAATTGAGAATATGTGACATTTTGTATCTTTATGTCTGGCTTATTTTATTGACTCTCATGTGTTCCAGTTCAATTCATCACCCCATACTCTCCACATACTTCTGCCACTCCACACTCTGGTTGATAATGCCTGTAATAACATATGTTTCTACCTTCAGAGTGGAGGAGCCCCTGGTCGTCCTCATCCTCATCCTCACCACCAAATGTTAGTTTCTTTCATTTTTTGACAGTAGCCACAGTAGTCATGGGAGCAGAAATGAGACGCCATCTCATAGTGATTTTCATTTGCAGCTTCCTGCAATTTTTCTTATCTTCGTTTTCCATTTATGTCTAATATATATATATACAATATATATTTAAGAAATATCTATAATCATTTTCCCATTTCTAAGTCAAATATTATTTATTTATTCTATACTGCCAAGCACGATAAATCTCTGATACATTCTGGAAATTAATCCTCTGTCAGAATATTTCACTACGTTTTCTCTCATCCTATCAATTGTCACTTTGCTATACAAACTCATTGTACTTATATATAATTTTAATTACCAGCATTGTTTATTGCCTGGTCTTCAGGGTCACATCTAAAAATCTGTTGTGTAAATAAAAAGTCCTGAAATATTATTCTAAGTTTTTTCCTTGGTAATTTCAAAGTTTCAGGTCTTTTGAATGGCTTTCATATATGGTAAGAGATAGAGGTGTAGTCTTTCTTAGGCAAATGAATATCCAATTTTCTTTTTCTTAGTTGTATAAATTTTATTTTTAATAATTTTTACATATTTGATTAGGTGTGAAGAGTCAAGGGCTAGAGGAAAGTGGGTGTGACCATTGTTTTCTGTATCTGCTGGGGGCGGGGGAAGAGATAAGGGAAGAAGCCACACGCAGCCTCCTAACCATCCTAGTGTCCCCTGTGTAGAGTATGCTCTGTTGGTCCTTCTCAAGTGGTTTTGATAGTTCAACAGTTCTGCATTGCTGTCAGTCTTGCCACTCCAATCACGATGAAATCTCTCCAGACTCCACTGGCTGACATCGTCCATCTCAGCGTCTCCGTTTGCCCAGGTATTTACTGCCAACTCTTGGTTGGGGTAGTTGATCAATTTATTCTGTCCTCTGTCCTCTGTGTGATCTGTGTGCTCCAGTGTACTACCATATCCTCCATGTCCATTTGGATATGCTATCCACTACTCTGTCTGAGCCACTGAGGGGGCCTAGCTCTGACACATGAATTCCACATTCAGATCGTAGAACCTCAATTCAATTGGAGGGATTCCCAAAGAAACTTCATCTGAGGTGATCCCAGACCTGATTTTTTGTGTGCATGCCAGTACAAGGTCTGGCAAAATCTGTCGCCTAAATCGGCCTATGTGCATACTGTTTGTTGCAATTGCTGGGTCATTTGTCTCCAGTCCTGTCTTGTACGCAAACTAACGGCTGTTGCAGTCCATTCTGATCCTGCCCACCACACACTTGGCCCCAACGCAAACCAGTGGGAGCTGAAACCTGGTTGGAATGACTGGCAAAACCCCCCACCAGGCTCACCTCCTGCCCAGGTTTTTATGCTTGCCAGTATGTACAGCAAACTGGTCCAGTCTGTCCCATATCCCATTTGGCTTTTATATATGTCAATGGGCAATGAAACCTAGTTCCATCTAACCAGCCCCACTATCCAGGCCACACATGAGCTGATAGGTACCATTCTCTGTCTAGCCATGCCTGTCCCATTCCTGGTTCTCATACTGACTAGTGGGAGTGGCAACCCAAGAGGGAGGTGTCCACTCGTTCCCTACTGGGTTCACTCCCTCTTCCTGATCTTGCACTCGCCAGGTGATACTGTAGTTTAGCTTGACAGAGTTTGCCCCCATGCCAACATCTGCTAGCTGATGCTGTGGCAAAGAGCCCAACCAACCCTCATCCCCTCTGGCTTATGCAAGAAACCAGTAGATACAGTCTGCCCAGCTTGGTTTGTCCTTGATCCAGCTTACATGCAGGCCAACAGCTGTTGTAGCCCTGCCCAGCCTGGTCTGAACCCAATCCCAGCTCTTATGCTCAACAGTGGGAATAGTGACCCAACAGGGGAGCTCCCTGCAGCACCCATACCAGGTTCACCCACTCTCCTCCAAGTCTCACATGTGTTGATTGGGCTCTGTGTCCTAGTCTGGTATGGCCTGCCTCTCCTCAGCATTTGCCAATGGGTGCTGTAGCATGGCCCAGCCCAGGCCACCCCCAGTTCCAACTCACACTGCTGGGAACTACAGCATAGTGAGTCCAGCCAGCCCCCCGACCCAGCACTAATGTGGACTGGCTAGTATTGCAGCCAGACCTGGTATGACCCACACACCATTCTGGTTCTCAGATTTGCCAGCGGGTGATATGAGCTGGCTGAGCCTGGCTTGCCCCAGACCTGAGTTAAAGGCAAGCCTATGGGTACCATAACCTGGCCTGGTCTAGGCTGCTCCCTTTCTTGGTTCTTGTGCTCACCTTCAGGGACTGTGTCCCGACAGAGGAGTTGTCAAGCTCCTCCAACAGAACCTCTCCAAATGGCAGACCTTGTGCACACCAGTGGGTCCATGGGCCAGCCCTACTTAGCCTACCTCCTGTCCTATCAGGAACAGTGACCTTTCCTGACCAGACCTCACCCATTTCAGTTCTTACTGTTGGATATTACAGCCCAACCATTCCTGGTCCATACCCAAAGTTTACACATGGCTCAGCAGAGATTTAGCCCAGCCCATTCTATACCCATCCTGGTTCACATGAGTTCCAATAGGTACTGGAATCTAACCCAGTCTTGCATGCCCCAGACTCAGGCTACACCTGTGCCAAGGGATTGCATCAATGCCCAGACAAGATTGCAGCTCCCCCCCTGGCCCCTGTACTTACCAGTGGAACCCACAACCCAGCCAGGGCATCCCCTTAGCTCCCCAACCAAGCCTGATCTCAGCCACAGATCTCGCACATGCCAGTGGTTGCTCTGACCCAGGTTGGCATAGCCCCTCACCTGTCTTGGCTTTGCCTTTGGATGCTGCCGCCTGCTCTGACCCACCCAGCCCCCAGTCCCATTACCCACTGGTCTACAACCCGGGCCTGCTCAGTCAGCTTTCATTCTTGGCTCATGCCAACCAGTAAGTGTGGCAGCCTAGCCTGGCATGACTTGCACTCCATCCGGATTTCTGCACTTGCCAATCGGCTATGGGTTGCTCAATGCCCACTCTGCCATCTTCCAAAATGAACTCACACATTTGCCAACGCATGGAGCTACCCTGCCCAGCTTGCCCAACACCCGGGCCTGGACCATGTGCTCATCAGCAGGAGCTATGACCCATTAGGGGATTTTCCCAGGCTTCCCCACTTGTGCTATTCCTAGACCCAGATCTCATGCATGCCAGCAGGTGATTGGCCCTTACCTGGCATGACCTGTCCCACTTGTCCCGGCCTTTGTATGAGCTGGTGCAGTCTTGCCTGCCCTATACCTTGTGTTAGGGTGCTTATTTGGGTGTTGCAGCCTGAACCTACCCCAGTTGTTCCCAGCCCCAGGACCAGTGAGCATTGGTGATTTCTATGGTCATACCTAGCTCAGCACTTCACCATCCCAACACTCAAGCTAACCGACAGGACTTGTAGTTCCATAAGGTTGGACCCACATATCCCCCCACAGAATCAAACCCTGGACCTGGTTCTCTTGTGTGCTGGTTGGTGTCATGGCCCAGTCTAATGTGACCCATCCCCTGATGACACTCACTGTCAGGTGTTGGGATCCAGGCCTGTGAGATAGGCCCCTAATCATAGCTTGCATGTGCGCTGGCATGTGGTAGTCCCATGTTCCATGCTAACAAGCCCAACCCAGGATTTCCATGTGGGTATATGGGTCTGACCCATAAAGACCTTTGGGTCTTTCCCCTCCAAACCAGGTCTCAGTCCCCTCACTTACCTGCAAGTACAGTGGCCCTGTCATTGGGTGTCCCTCAGGATTCATTCCTCACCTACATGTACAGTGGCCTTATCCATGGTTGTCCCTAGACAGTAATTCCTTACACCCTATACCCCAGAGCTCACCACCAGGCAGCCAGCAGGTGAAGCCTGGCACCTATTGCTGCTCTGGGATCACGAGCCCAGGACCGTCTGAAATCTGTCCTGGCATGGTTGCTGTGAGCAGAGGAATTCTTAGACACCCCCCTAGCCTGTACAAGACCAGGACCCTCCTCTCCACCTGGCAACAGTGGATGGGGAGCTAAGATCCCCAGCACAAAGATCTTCTGTAAGATGATTCACTCCCCAAGTGACCGCAACTGCCGGAGCTGCACCGATCCGCAGCCAGGAGCCAGGAACTTCTTCTAGATCTCCCTCATGGGCACAGGAGCACAAGGCTTTGGGCTTTCCTCCACTGCTTTCCCCGTATTTATAGAATTTGGTTTTCTTTTGTGTTTCTCTTCCAATGTTGTGATTTATTCTTTCAAGTATATACATGATGGTAGTTTTCATCCTTCTGCCTCAAATAAAGGACTTCTGGCAACATTTCTTGAAGATCAGTGATGATATCCTTCACCTTTCATTTGTCACTTGAAGTCTTCAATTCTGAACGCTGGCTTTGGTTGGTCATTTTTCTCTTTCAATACTCGGAGTATTTAATCCTATTCTCTTCCTAACTTGAAGGCTTCTGCCCAGAAATCTCTTGTATATATCATAAACACAGCCTTTGTGACTTGATCCTTTTCCCTTGCTGCCTCTTGATTCTCTTTGTCCTGTATTCCATTGGTCCACATGTCTGCTTTTATGCTAGTGCCGTGCTAATTTGGTCACAATTGCCCTGTAATTTTGCAACTAGATATTTTGATGACTTCAGTCCTTATTATTTTATATTACTTTTTCTACTCAGGGATTCTACTCATATGATTTTTAGGATTGTTTTTCCCATTTTTTGAAGAATTATCATTGGTATTTGGATGGACACTTTACCAATATTTATCCTCCCAGTCATTTCTTTTTGTCTTCCATTTATTTAATCAGTGTTTTGTAATTTTCATATTAGAGGTCCTTTTACATCTGGGTTAATTATACACTAAGAATTTTTGTAGCTATTATGAATGGACTAGATCATATAATTTTTTCTCAGTAAATTCATTTTTGGTGTATAAAAATGCTAGTATTCTTTCTGTGTTCATTTTGAATCCAACAAATTTACTGAGACCAGAAATAAGCTTCTGACTCTGGGCTTTGGATCAGCTCAGCTCTAGCTGTTGTGGCCATTTGGGAAGTGAACTAGCAGATGGAAGATTCTCCTCTGCATTTTCCTTCTCTGTCATGTGCATTGTGAATAAACATAAATAAAGCTTTTTAAAAACCGTCCAGTGTTATAGCAAATAAGAATGTTGCTAGAGGATACCTTTATGTAACTATGGATTTTAAGAAAATGCTTTCAGTTTTTCTCCATTTGGAATGATCCTGGCTGTGGACTTGTCATATTTTGACATTGTTATTAATGAGTATGCTCCTTTCATATATAATTTGTTCAGAGATTTTTCGTTCCTAGATGGGTGCTAAGTATTTCTAAGTGCTGTTTCTGCATCTAATGAAAGGGTCATATTTTGCCCTTCATCCTGCTGATCCAATGTTAGGATTATTACTATTTTAGTCATTAGTAGCGATGCCAGGAGCTTAGGGGAACTCTTCAGTCCCTGAAGAGGTGTGTTTATCCTGGAGACTATAGCTGACATCACCAATCCTAAATCTGGGATTGGGGAAGGAGGTGAATATATGCAGCCACTTCTGCCCCCTGAAAGGAAGGAGAGAAATGAAGCCACAGTTGAACTCAGCCTTTTTCCACAGTGGGTTTTCACGGCTCCCTGCAGTCATCAAAGCAAAGGACGATGAGGGAAGGTAGCTGTAACTGAGCCAAGTTCAATTCTGGGATAGGAGTGCTTGGTTGTCTGCAGCCATCAAGATAGAGGCAAAGTAGAAGGCTTGGTTGTAGAAAATGACACATGATTCTCCACTGCTCTAAGGGAAAGGAGAGAATGTGAGAGAGTGAACCCTAAATCTGTAAAATGCAAATGTATTCCAGTTATCAGGCTTTAGAAGTAGGACAGTCCCTGCTGTGCTGAACCATCTATTGCCCTGTAGAGCAGGGCACTGCTTCAGTTAAATTATGGTATCATTGTCACTGGTGTTTAAAGTTGGGTTTGTGAGTCTGCACTCACATTGGTTGATGTGGCAGGATGTGCGTGGGACTCCAGTGAAAGGGATGTATAGGATGAATTCCCACAGTGATCTCTTTAAAAACTAGAAATACATTTGCCATATGAATCAGCAATCCCACTAGTTGGCATATACTCAAAAAACAAGAATGCATTCATTCTGTTGAAGAGATGCCTGCGCTGTTGCAGTCACAGCAACACTGGTCAACAATAGCCAAAATACCAATTCAACAAAGGTATGCACTTCAGCAAAGATGGCCACCATCACAAGAATTGATAAAGAACATTTGATTATCAAGGTAATTCTTTACTGTTGTTTTGTGTTTTGTTTGCTAAGTAAGGCTCTGTTCTCTGGGCCTGCTCGAGTGAAATTTAATTATTTGTTGTAATTTTTCCTACTCCCACTTTGCTGACTCCCAGCATGGTGCTTTTGTTTCCTTCCACCCCTCCTTCTGTAGTTATGTACCAGGTAACTATTATGCATGTGGAGTTGCTTGGGACTTTCTCTCTCTGGCACTGTTCCAAATAAATACTATTTTTTTTAAAAAAATGTATTATCATATATATTATATGGAATACTATTTGCTGTAAAAAGAATTAAATTCTGTCATTTGCTTCAAAGTGATTGCAACTGGAGAACATTATCTTGAATGAAAGAGTATTTTATATATAGGTTGAAATAGAACTGGAGATTTTATTTTCCATATTTTTATTGAAAAGTGATTTAATTAGCATCTTGAATGATAAAATACTTGGGGAGCTATCTTGATTTTAAAAAAAAAACCTGTGGAAGCTATTCTGACATTTACAAGATATTTACCACCATTCCTGTTTTCTACCCACTACATGCTAACACTGCACTCAATCAAGCTTGACAAACAAAAATGTCCCCATATATTGTCAGAATTGCCCCTAGTTAACAACCATTGTAGTATGTGGTTGCTCCAGAATCATTCTTTGGCCACTAACTTTTCTTTTCTTTCTTTTTTTTTTTTGAGATTCCTGAAATTTAATTTAGGATTTGAGGATAACAATTTTTTCTTGCTTTTTCGTTACATACAGACACGCCAAAAAATACTTTTAGAAGAAGCTTTTCAGAAATGAACTTGAGTGTTTGCAGGTCAGGGAACCGCCTGAGATGATTATGTACCATGTCTAGTACCTGTTTTAAGTCCCAGCTATTCCAAGCTTCCTAACTGGCTTCTTGCTAATGTATCTTGGATGCAGTGAAAGATGGTCTCAGATGGATTTCTGCCACCCACATTGGAAACCAGTATGGAACCCTTAGCTCCAAAATTATATCTGGCCTAGCCCTGGCCAAAGTAAACATGTGGGGAGTTAACCAGTAAATTTACAACTTCTCTCTCATTCAGCCTCTAAAATCAATTTTAAAAGTAAATAAAATGTATTTTCCTGATCATCTATAAAGTGAATTAAATAGAATGGTGTATTAAGGATATTAGCTACTTTCTTTGAAAATCAGACAAGATAATTTTTATGCTTTCTTATGAATTTGCAGAAAGAGTATAAAACTGCACACATTAGTATAGGACATCACTTACTATAGTAATAGCAATACACAGAGAATAATTTTTTGTTAAAAATGCATAATGTTTAACAATATAAATCATATTTCCAATTTCAGTTATAGTATTTTTGTAATGCTAGAGTTACAATAAATGAAATCTCAAAAAATGAAAATATCCTAAGCTATTTTTCTTACTATTAATTTCTTCATTATCTGAAAATAAATTTGTTAAAAATGATTAGCTGTGGATTTTAGAAATACAAAGGGAAGCTCTGTAACAGATGTTTGCTAAACAACACATCTTGGTGTATTTGGCATCAGCACTCAGAAGGAAATGCTGCACCCAAAAAGGGAAAACAAACAAACCTCCATCAAGGAAACAACTCCAAATGTCAGTGCTATGGTGTCATTTCACCCAGCATTGTTAGGAATCCAGAATTTCATTTCCTGCTTCTTGATACAAATTCAATCCAATGGATTTTGATGTTTAAAAATCGAATTACAAGCAATCCTCTCTACCATTTAAATAGCATGTCACATATGAATTCTCATCTTCCTTAAATCATTCTATCTCATGTTATATGAGAAAAAGATCATTTGGCAGCTGCTATCCATGTTTTAGATTAAAATATTATTAAATGTGTAGCACTTACTTATGAACAACTTCTCTTCAAATACATTTTTAAAATTCCAGTTTCTTTGGATAGTACTGCTTCATTGCAGTACATATTTGTTAACCTTCCTGGTATCAAATAATTAAAATCACTTATAAAAATAAATGATATCATACAGTTCTGTATTTTAGATTGAAGTGAACATAAATTAGTTAATTTTGTTATTTAAACTAATGGAGAGGGTGTCCATTTGAATAATCTTAACTGATAATGTGTAAAAATAAGGAAGCCATGTGGTATAATGGTTGGGGTTTCCTATATCAGAGACATTGAGCTTGTCTTACGGTCTCCCTCATGTTATAGCTTCCTGTCAAATAAATAAATCTTCAAAATTATTTGGTTATTGTATTTTAGTTGAAGGGGAGAGAAATAGCAGTTTCAGTGGCAAGGGCTGGACCAAGCTGAAGCCAGGAGCCTGAAACTCCATGTAGATCTCCCCCATGGGTGAAGGGTCATCTTCGATTGCTTTACCAGGCATATCCACTGGATCAGAAGCAGAGCAGCTGACTCCAGCTCTTGCTCAGAAAGGATTCTGGTGTTGCATGCATAACCTTTAGATTTACTTTATTCTTAATAGGATGAACCAAGTAATCCAATAACCAACATGTCTGCAACTTTTTCTAAACTCTGTTCATTATATATAAACATGTGAGCATTTTCTTGTATCAGATCTTATTTAATTTAGTTGTCTTATTTGTTCGAATATTTTAGTTAGTACACCAATACTGTTTCTTTCAGTTTCAAGATCAAACAGAAGAACTTGAACTTTGTAATTCTTTTGATTTTTAAAAATATTTTTTAGATTTTATTTATTAGATAGGAAGACAGAGAAAAATATCACACATCTACTGGTTTACTCCTTAAATTCCTGCAATAGCTGTGTTATGAACTCAGTACAGATTTCCTACATGGCTGGCAGGAACCCCACTACTCAAGCCATCGCTTTCTTCTTCCAGGGTTCTCTTAAGTGGAAAGTTGGAGCAGCAACGAATCCACACGCTCCTATATAGAATACTGACATTTCTCTTTCAAAAACTTCATATTAGGAAATATTTAATTCTGAAATGGGAAACATTGTAGCTTGTATTCTAATCACTTGTAGGCTTCCTAGAATTTTTTACAAATCTAATGATGTCAGCTTCTTCATCAACTGTATGCCTCTAATTCTTACCTGTCGCACTGAAATAAACCTGTGGGGTTATACATCTATACAATTTTAAAACTAACTAAAGAGATAGAAATCATTAGAAATAAAAACCATAAATTTTGAATATGAAAATTTTGATTAATTAAATAAAAATACGATTTAGAGCTCCAACAGAAGAGATCAAATGAAGTAAACAATTTCTAAATTGAAAGGAAACTATTTCTGATCTGAAGAACAACATCGTTGAAATAAGACAGTAAGAAAAAAATAGAGAATTAAATGAATGAAGAAACACCACATGAAATATGAGATATCATGTAGTGAATTCTGGGAGAACAACAGAAGGAAAAGAGCACTGAGAATCCAGTAGATGAAATAATTCTTGAAAATTCCCATTTGATGAAAGAGACATGGACAGCCAAAAACAAGAAGCTCAAATTGTCAAAAGTTAAGGCCTAAAGAAATAACCCCAAAGATAGTAAGAGAAAAGCATCAACATAAATATACAAGAAAACAGTAAGATTAACAGCTAACTTCTCCACTGAAACCCTACAGATCAAGAGAGATCGGGATGATATATTCAAGGTATTCAAAGAAAAAAATCTTACCAAAAATAGTATGTCCAGTAAAGCTATCCTTCAGATGTGATGAAGAAATAAGGCACTTTCCAGATAAGCAAAGACCTGAGAAATTTTACCACCAGAAGTCCAAGCTTACAGGAAATTCTAAGGGAGCTGTAGAGTAGAAGCAAACAGCAATAAAACACATGAGACCCCTAATTAACTGATGAAGCAGCTATGATCACAAATCAGTAATCCAAATGGCAGAAAATATTCATTGTCTACAAATACAAAAATTGAATGTAAATTGATTAACTCCTCAGCCTGAAGATTTAAGCTGGCCGAATGGATTAAAAAACATAAAACCCAACTATATGCTGCCTAGCAAAAACATTCATTTACTAATCAAAATGCACAGAGACTTGAAATGAAGGTCTGGAAAAAGATATGCCAGGCAAATGAAAGCCAAAAACAATACTATTTTCACATCAGATTTAAACAAACAAACAAACAAAACTGGAAAGTCTTTAAATCAGAAAGTACAAAAAGAGATAAAAATAGGACCCCGCGTGGTAGCCTAGCAGCTAAAATCCTTGCCTTGAATGCACCAGGATCCCATATGAGAGCCAGTTCTTATCCAGGGGCCCCACTTCCCATCTAGCTCTCCCTTTGCAGCCAGGGAAAGCAGTTGAGAACAACCTGGGGCCTTGGGACCCTGCATCCATGTGGGAGACCTGGAGGGGGCTCCAGTCTCCTGGTTTTGGATCAGCTTGACTATGGCTGTCGCCACCGCTTAGGGAGTGAATCGGAAGATTTTCCTGTTTCTCTTCCTCTCTGTATATCTGACTTAGCAACAAGAATAAACAAATCTTTTTAAAAAAAAAGATAGACATTATGTAGTCCTAGGATGATAAGCCAAATACAAAGATACAATACTCACAAATACATATAACCCAACACAAGACTACTCAGATACACAAAGAAAATACTATGAAACCTAAAAACTTAGAGCGAGGTAGACTCCAGTATAGTAATGGTGGAGGGCTTCAATATCGCAGATCACCAATGAAGATATTATTCAAGCAGAAAACAAAGCCATTTTAGAGTTGAACTCTAATATTGAGCAAAACCAATCTAACAGACATTTATGGGACATTCTACCCGATAGCTAAAGAATACAGATTTTTCTCTTTAGCAGTAGAGATCTTATATTAGACCACCAACTCAATCTTCACACATTTAAAAATACTGAAAAAAAACTGTATGTTCTCAGATTACATAAGATTAAAATTGGAGATAAACAATAAGATAATTAGCAGAGCACCAGCAAATATATAAAAAATTTTTTAAATGCTGCTGAATGACAAATGGGGCATTAAGAAATTAAAAAGGAGAATGATTTCCTGAAATGAATGAAAATGAAAGCACAACATATGGAGACCCTTTGGATACAACAAAAGCATTTTAACAAGTATGTCTGTACCAACAAGTGACTATTCAAAGAAAAAGTCTCACATAAATGACTTAATGACGAGTCTTAGGGAAGACTTAGAAAAACAAGAAAAAAAAATACCAAATTCGCCACAAATAAAAACTAAGAAGGACCAAGGAAAAAATAAATAGATTAAACTGAAACAAAAAATTCAACAACAAAAAAGGGTTTTGTTGTTGCTGCTTGTTGTTTGTTTCTTTGTTTTTTTGTTTGGCTGGCTGGTTGATTTTTTTAGTAAGAAAAGCTTTGGCCAGACTAGAAAAAGAATAAAAGGATTGAAAAAAAAAACTCAAGTAAGTTTACTTAGAAATGGAAGAGGAGACAATGCAATGCAATCAGTACCTCTGAAAAGCACAGGATCATAAGAAACTAATATGAGCAGCTAATTATAACAATTCAGAGAGCTTAAAAATGCAAAAATTCCAGTATATAAATGACCTACTAAAATTAAATCTAACCAGACCCAAAACAAACAGCAAAATTGAAGTGGTTATTAAAATTCTACCATTAACAAGAACAGGGCCTGAAACAAACAAACAAAAACAAAAAAAATTAATGAAAGAATAACTGCAACTAATTTCAAACTATTCTGAAATACTGAAAAGATGGAACTGTGCCAAAGAAATTCTTTTTATGAACCCAACATTATACCAAAACCAAAGAAACAATATGAAAAGAAAACTACATACCTATGTCTTTAATGAACATACTTGCAAAAAGTATCATTAAATTACTAGCAAATTACACCAAACCAAAAAAGAAAAGCAAGCAAGAAAAAAAAGGTTACAATCTATCACAATCAAGTAGATTTCACTGAAGAGATGAAAACGTAGATAAACATTTGTAAACCAATAAACATCATAAATGACATGAACAAAATAAAGAGCCAATACAATACGTTCATCTCAATAGATGCATAGAAAACATCCTGTAAGATTCAATATCACTTCATGATTAAAAAAGAAGTCTTACACAAATTAGGCATAGAGGGAATATGTACATATAACAAACGAACATTCAACAGGATACTGAATGAGGAGAAAGATAAAAGAATTTCCCTTCAAATTTGGAACAATACAGGTTGTCTGCTTTAACCACACTAATATCGTATTGGAAGTGCCAGCAAAAGCAAGTGAAAAAGGACAAAGGACAGGCACCAGAAACGGAAAGGAAAAAGTAAAAGCATCTATGTTTACAGATTGCTTGACATTGTACAAGGAAAACTGCACCGGGAAGCTGTTGATTAAAGATGATAAGACAACTCAGAAAATTCACAGATTATTTAAAAAAATACAGTGAGAATTAAGATGCCAGAACAAAGAAAATACACCTGCTTAATAGATGGAGAATGATTAGTCGGGGAAGAATAGAGGGCACATTTCAAGATACAGAAGACAGAATCATGGCAGAGGGGCACTTGGAGAGCAACAGAGGGGAAATAAAGAAACAGCAGTGTGGCATTGAAATAGCCAGATACACTAAGGCACTCAGTAAGCAACAATCTCAACTCGACCTGTGGCCAGGACTCTACCAGCAGCAGGGCAGGAAAGAAAGTTCATCAGGAACTCAGCAGTCAAACACAAGCAAAAAACTGCCCATCCTACTGATCTGTTTGATTTGATGAGCAGCAGAAACAGCCGGGGGATTCCAGACAGATGCTGTGGGAACAGGGTGGATTTCACAGCCTAGCCTCCCAACAGCGTTGCATTGGAACCATTTTGTACAGGGAGGAAAAGGCTAAAGTACAGGACTACACATGGACGAAGCCAGGAGCAAACCCATTTCTGACAAAGTGAATAGCAACTATGTGGCATCCTACAGGTTCCACCCAAGATAGGACTGATGGCCTATCAAGAACTCTAAAAGTGGCATATCAGACACTATTTTGAATAATGTGACAAAAGATTTGAGAGTACATGGACAACAGTGACCTACACATGCACTGAGCTGAGAGCAAACTCACTTGCAGCTCAGTGAATTGCACTGGTCCCTCCGGGAAAATAATACCCACTTTGGCATTGTACAAGTCAAAAGGAGTACAGGCAATTTAAGGAATATGTCACATTTGAAATGAATCAAATGAAAGCTGACATAACAGAATCAAGAAGACAGTGGAGCAAATTAAAAGTACAGTGGAGACTCTCTAAAATAGAATGAAGGAAGCAAAAGACAGAATCTCAGAATTGGAAGATATTTCCTGTCACCAGTGGGAAGCAAAGAAAAAGCTGGAAGCATAGCTGGGTCAAGCTAGAAAAAGGACTCAAGAAGTAAGAGGCACTATTAAAAGGCCAAATATAAGAGCTATGGCAGTCCCAGAGGACTCAGAAAGCAAAGCTGACTTTAAAATGTATTTAATGAAATCATAAAAGAAAACTTCCCCAACCCAAAGAAAGATTCAGAAACAACATCCAGGAGGGCCACAGAACTCCCAATAGGGTGGACCAAAAGCGATCTTCACCAAGACACATTATCAAGCTCTCTTCAATCAAACATAAAGGAAAGATCCTTACATGGGCATGTGAAAAGAATCAACTGACATATAAAGGAATGCCAATTAAATTCGCAGGAGACTTCTCACAGGAAACTCTACAGGCCAGAAGAGAATGGTGTGACATATTCCAGATTCAAAAACCAAGCAACTGTTGGCCCAGCATAACATACTCTGCAAAACTTTCTTTAAGTCTTTGAAAATGAACTAAAAGTCTTCCACAGTAAAGAAAAGTTATAAGAATATGCCTCTTACAGACCTGCCCTACCAATGATACTTAAAGACTTTCTCTTGACAGAGAGCAGGAATAGAACCCACCAAAACCAAAGGCAAATGTGAAGAACATCCCAGGAAAATAACATCTGAAGACTAAATCAATGACTAACCCATTGCTGAAATGACAGGACCAACTTATCACCCATTCATATTAACCCTGAATGTAAATGGCTTAATTTCATCAATCAGTCTTCATACATTAGTAGACTGGATAAAAAAAAACATTTATTTATCTGTTGCCTACAAGAGACATATCTCACCAACAGAGATCAGCAGAAGCTATAGCTCATGGACTTGATGTTTCGTTTTTATTTTTATTTCTTCAAAACAGTCTTTTTCTCATTAAATCCTTCACCTACTCATAGTTCATATAGGAGCATCATTTTATTCAAGAAAGGTCTTGATTTTCTTTTTCTTTTCTTCAGGGACACATTAGTTACTTGCTAGCATGTTATTTAACTTGATGAAGGTGTAAATTTCTTCTTTCTGTTGATTTTTGTTTTGTGGCTTTTCATTTAAGGGGATGTATAGTTGCTGTGTTGTGGAAATGATCATATCCAGATGTGAGAGAACAATGCAGTATGTATCCCTACTTCCAGATCGAAGATAGATTCCCAGTGTAGCTGTTAAATATATCTTGACAATAGCATATTGGACTCTTGCCTTTGTCCATGCTCGCAATGACGGCCTTATGAATGTGAGAAACTATACTGTTGTGATAATAACGGGGGAATCAGTCAGGGGAGGAGAGATTTTTGAGGATGGGTAAGCTAAATCTCAGAACCTATGGAACTGTATCTAAAAATAATAATAATAATAAAATGCAAAAATAAAAAAGTGTACAAACAGGACCTTTTATATGATGTTTTTGAAGAGAAATTAAATTAGAAATACCATTCACAATATTAATAAAATGTTTAGGAAATGTGTAAGAAAGAAAATTGCTGCAATAAATATTATGAAACATTGATGAAAGAAATAAGCAAGAATCTACAAAGAGAAAGGATGGCCATTGTTCAAGAATTGGAAAGTAAATATCACTAAAATATTTATAATGAACAATTTGCAGATCCAGAGAAAGCTTGTCAAAACATCAATTTCATTTTTACAAAACCAAATTCCGAAATTCATATTGAATCACAAAAGGCACACACAAATGTACACACGCACACACATATACACAGAAAAATCAAGCTGGAGGCATCAAAATACCTGACTTAGAAGCGTACAAGGCTAAAATAATGAACATGGTATGTTGGTGCAAAAGCCAACACACAGTCACAGAAACACAATAGAGAGCAGAAATTAATGTATTTACATACTGCCAACTGATATTTGACACAAATGCTCAGCCCATACATTGAAGAGCAATTTCTTCCATATATGGTGCTCACAAAACTAGATATTTATAAGAAAAATTAAATACCTACCTTTCACCTTCTTAAAAAATCAACTAAACATTGATAATAAAACCAAACTTAAGACCTAAGACCATGAAGCTACTGGAATAAACGGTTGGGGAAATATTTGAAGTCATTTGGTTTCAGTGAGGGGTTTTTGGATAAGACATCAAAGCACAGGAAGCAAAAGTAAAACTACCAAAATGGGATTATATTAAACTCAAAAGCCTCTGCACAAAATGGAAATAATCCATGCAGTAAAGGCAGCCAGGGATAATAAAATAAAAAAAAAAAGTCAGAGAAGCTGAAAAACTACTTATCTGGCAAAGATTAATTTCCAGAATATATCAACCACTCAAAAGACCTGATAATAAAAGCTACCGATCTAATTTTTTTAATGGACAAATGGAAGCAAAAATTGTGGAATGGTGGGATTAGGACACCACTTGCAGTGCCAGCTTCCCATATGGATGCCAGTTCCAGTTCCTGCTGGTATGCCTGGGAAAGCAGCAGGGGGTATTTCGTGTGCTTTGGACTCTGTGCCCACATGGGAGACCCAAAGAAGCTTCATGGCAGAACTAGGCTATTGCAACCATTTGTGGAGTGAACTGGTGGCTGGAAGGTTTTGTCTCTCTCCGTTACTCTCTCTCTCCCCACTCCCTTTCTCCCTTTTTTTTCTCCCTCTCTAGCTTTATCAAATAAAGTAATACATGCTTGTACTTCTTAAGAGGAAAAATTACTTCAATAGACAGTTTTCAGCTGAACTACAGATAATCTATAATATGTGAAAAATACTCAACATTTTTGGAAATCAGAGAAATTTAAATCAAAATCACAGTCAGGTAAAACCTCACCCTTGTCAGAATGACCGTGATTTGGCAAAGGCCAGAAAATATCAAATGCTGGAGAAGGTATGGAGAAAGGGGAACTCTAACACTCCGGATGTGAATGTCAATATAAGCAATCACTGCGGAAAGCAATATGGAGATTTCTTTAAAAGCCAGCAATATATTTGCCATATAATCCAGCAACTCCCTACTGGATGTATACCCAGAAGCCTTGAGCACGCTGCATCAGAGACATGTACACCAGGAAGTTTACGGCAGCACTGTTGACAACAACCAAAATAAGCAGTCATTCAACACAACCATCATCAGATGAACTGAAAAATATGAGAATATTTGTCTGAGTGTATGTATGCATAGTGGACTATTGTCCAGCTATGAAGATTAAACTTTACCATTTGCAAAAGAATATTTATGGCTAGAGGACATCAGCTTGGGTCAAATAAGTCATATACAAAAAAAGACAAATAATGCATGCTCTTCATATTTCAAAAGAAAAAAATTGAAATGCCTGTATGTACTAGTAATGTTGTAAATAGTTTTTTTTTTTAAGATGTATTTATTTTTATTGCCAAGTCAGATATACAGAGAGGAGGAGAGACAGAGAGGAAGATCTTCCGTCTGATGATTCACTCCATAAATGACCGCAATGGCCAGTGTTGTGCCAATCCGAAGCCAGGAGCCAGGAATCTCCTCCAGGTCTCCCACTCAGGTGCAGGGTCCCAAGGCTTTGGCCCATCCTCAACTGTTTTCCCAACCACAAACAAGGAGCTGGATAGGAAGTGGCACTGCCTGGATTAGAACCAGTGCCCATATGGGATCCCGGAATGTGCAAGGCGAGGACTTTAGCCACTAGGCCATGCTGCTGGGCCCTGTAAATATTTGTCAAACTTTCCTTAAGCTACATGAACAAAGAATCCCAATTTTGGTTTTGGTATGTTTTATTCCTCTTTGCTCTCTATACACAGATCTGCTACTCCCAGTTTCAATCACACAAGTTCCAGCCATTTCGATAGCCCTAAGCTCTGGTATCATCCCTCTCAAAGACAGACTGCTAGTTTCTGCGTGAATTCAACCTGCCTACCTCAGGTGAGGGAATGTTTGTGGGCAGAAAACTAGGACCTCACTATATGTTTCTAGTCTCCCAAAGATCTGTAGCATTCACTGTCTACTTACCAATTTCTGAAAATAATTATATTTTCAATTTTGTCCAGTTTTGTATCTGTTTATGCCTGTAAGCTAAGTCTCAAACCAATATCTTAGTAAAAGCTAGACAGAAATTCCCTGGGGGGGGGGGAATTTTTTTAGATCTAAGTCATGATTAACATGTTAGGATATTTTTATTATCAAATATCTTTTAGAGTAAGAAAGCCTTAGAAATCAAAGGAATCATTTTTTTTTTACTTTTTATGTTCTACCTATTGGATAAAGAACAACACAGTTGATGCCCCAAATTATGCTCCACATTGCTATGTGTTTTACTTATATTGGAGAATATATCAAATATATTTACACAAGATTAGTATTGTATTTGTAATACAAATGAACATGACTACACAGATAATATCCTTTCTAACCTCATCACATTTTTGTACTTTCTTTTCTCATGTAATTTTCCATTGTTTTTCTTTCTCACTATAATCAATAACTTACTGAGAAGATGGGAAGAATGACAAGAATTTGAACAATACTTACAAATCGTAAGATCAGTAGCATTATACGATGGTTATGCTTTTTTCTTATTGGTTGTGATGCCTCCTCAGTTCTCAGCCTGTACTATCTTCATCAAAAAAAAAAGCATGGAAATGGAAAGATATGAAGACAGAATGAAGAATCAGAATGTCTTACTCTAGTTTCTTCTTCTCACTAGCAAATTGTAAGACCATAGGTGTGGTATCTTGGTTGTATCCTCTATAAAACAGTGATGTTGGAGTAAATAATTACATCTACATTTAATAATTGCGCATCTACATTTACTGGACAATTCATATCAGGTGCCATAAGGAATACTTTAGTGTCATTTTAATCTACTCAATAAAATGTATTAGATTATCACCATCCCATCTTACACCTGCAAATTGAAGTTTGGTACTGTTTCAGACCTCGTCCAAGTAGAAGAGTTGTTAAATCTAAATCTATCTGATTCCTAAGTCCAAACTAGTAATTTCCACAATTTCAAGTAAAATCTATTCTAATAATTTCTCTCTGAAACACTAAATTTAACACCCTATTGAGAATAAGCTTACACAAAAGTTGGAAAGCCTCATAACTCCTCCTTCTGTGGAGTGTATTCCAAACATGTACTGTTTGCACATTGTCTGTCAAATATAGTTTCCAGGCAGAAATTGTGTCTAACACAACATTCTGCCTAGAGATTCACACATTGCTAGCACTTACTAACTGTTTATAACAATATGAACGGCATCTGTTTAATAAAAGAAACTTGCTGTTAATTCTTCCTTGTATTAGTAACATTTAACAGTCCTAAACTTCAAAGTATTCTGTTCTGTTTATTACATTTACAATAAAAAGAATATTTATATATGCATTAGGTCATAGTACTCCAGTTTAACATAGTCTGGTTACAGACAAATTTCATTCCTAGTAAATACCACTAGCCAAGATTTACTCTTAGCTTATTCATTCAGGCACTATTTTGCACTTATCCCAAATATTTAAGCCTTTTATTTGTATAACATTGTACTAACTTGTGGGAAAATAAACAAAGAATAACTTAGATTTCTAGAATTTCTAAAGAACTACAGCAGGTTTTGGCCAATAGAAAAAACAGATAAATACAATATGAATAAGATTTACTGTGGAGTAATCACACTGAAGTATACATCTAAACCCGGAATAAAGTCAAAAGAGTTATCCAACAAAAGTTATTACAGTAAGAGCAGAAATAGCCTCACAAAGTACCCAAAGGAAAAGCAGACGAAAAATATTTCAAAAGAAAAATGACATGAGAAAACATTATTCCAAAAATTGATATATAGAATCAAGATGGTGGAATAGGATAAGAACACATTGAAACAAAGGAAGAAACATTAGCCAGAGTGAAGCAGAAAGAGGGGACATCCCAGAAAGACAGCAGAGGGGAACCTGGAGAATGACAAACACAGGAAAGCAATGGAAACAATGGTGTGATATTGCAGTAACCAATACTCCAGCAGCATTCAGCAAGTGGCAATCTAAGCTCCTCTGGCTGCCAGCAGTAAACCAGCAACAAGGGAAGAAGGGGCATTCACTGGGATGTAAGGAACAGAATCCAGACAAAGAGCTACCCATCCTACTGATCTGTTTCATTTGATCAGGAACAGAGACAGCAACAGGTTCCAGAGGGGTGCTGTGGGAACAGGGTGGATTTCACAGCCCAGTCCTCCACCTAGAGCTGAATCAGGATCCATTTTGTTAAAGAAAGGACTGAGCACGTGTTGAACTGGGAGTGAATTCATTTCTGGCTCAGCATACTGCAACAACATGACATTCTACAGGTTCCACCCAAGATAAGTCTGGGTAGACCTCAGACCTAATGGCCAGCAGATCAAGAACTCTAGAAGTGGCATATCAGACACTATTTTGAATAATGTGACAAAGGATTTGAGAGTACATGGACAACAGTGACCTACACATGCACTGAGCTGAGAGCAAACTCACTTGCAGCTCAGTGAATTGCACTGGTCCCTCCGGGAAAATAATACCCACTTTGGCATTGTACAAGTCAAAAGGAGTACAGGCAATTTAAGGAATATGTCACACTTGAAACGAATCAAATGAAAGCTGACATAACAGAATTAAGAAGACAGTGGAGCAAATTAAAAGTACAGTGGAGACTCTCTAAAATAGAATGAAGGAAGCAAAAGACAGAATCTCAGAATTGGAAGATATTTCCTGTCACCAGTGGGAAGCAAAGAAAAAGCTGGAAGCATAGCTGGGTCAAGCTAGAAAAAGGACTCAAGAAGTAAGAGGCACTATTAAAAGGCCAAATATAAGAGCTATGGCAGTCCCAGAGGACTCAGAAAGCAAAGCTGACTTTAAAATGTATTTAATGAAATCATAAAAGAAAACTTCCCCAACCCAAAGAAAGATTCAGAAACAACATCCAGGAGGGCCACAGAACTCCCAATAGGGTGGACCAAAAGCAATCTTCACCAAGACACATTAAAATCAAGCTCTCTTCAATCAAACATTAGGGAAAGATCCTTACATGGGCATGTGAAAAGAATCAACGGACATATAAAGGAATGCCAATTAAATTCACAGGAGACCTCTCACAGGAAACTCTACAGGCCAGAAGAGAATGGTGTGACATATTCCAGATTCAAAAACCAAGAAACTGTTGGCCCAGCATAACATACTCTGCAAAACTTTCTTTAAGTCTTTGAAAATGAACTAAAAGTCTTCCACAGTAAAGAAAAGTTATAAGAATATGCCTCTTACAGACCTGCCCTACCAATGATACTTAAAGACTTTCTCTTGACAGAGAGCAGGAATAGAACCCACCAAAACCAAAGGCAAATGTGAAGAACATCCCAGGAAAATAACATCTGAAGACTAAATCAATGATTAACCCATCGCTGAAATGACAGGACCAACTTATCACCCATTCATATTAACCCTGAATGTAAATGGCTTAATTTCATCAATGAGTCTTCATACATTAGTAGACTGGATGAAAAAAAAACCATTCATTTATCTGTTGCCTACAAGAGACATATCTCACCAACAAAGATTACTGCAAACACTTTCTCATGGTTTTATATGGTTTTTTTAGTATCATCTTTTCAAAACAGTTTTTTCTCATTAAATCCTTCACCTACTCATAGTTCATATAGTAGCATCATTTTATTCAAGAAAGTTCTTGATTTTCTTTTTCATTTCTTTAGAGCTGCATTAGGTTTTTACTTAACTTCATGAAGGTATAAATTTCTTCTTTCTGTTGATTTTTGTTTTGTGGCTTTTCATTTAAAGGGATGTATAGTAACTGTATAATGGAGACTATCATATCCAGTAGCATGTTATTTAACTTCCTGGCATTGTAAATTTCCATTTTTTCCTTTTGTTAATGTTACATTGTTGCTTTTCATTTAAGGCATGTATAGCAACTGTGTTATGCAGACTATCATATCCAAATGTGAGGATACAATGCAGTAAGCATCTCTACTTCCTGACCAAAGACAGATTCCCAGTGAAACTGTTAAATATTTCTTCACAATGGGATGCTGGTATCTCCGCCATTGTCTGCGCCTGCAGTGATGGACATATGGCTGTTTATGAAGAATTATACTATGGTAATAATATAGGGGAACTCAATGTGGGCCTGATGGAATTTGGGGTGGGGGAAAAAATTCCCCCCTCCAGCTCGGGGTCCCCATCCTCTACAATGACATACAAGGTCGCTCCAGAGCACCCCCCCCAACACACACGCACACACACATATTGGAATAGATAACCAGAGAAAAACAAGGAAACATTGATCAGCATTGACCCACACATACCTCACTAGGTAGAACACAAAGAACAAGTACTCCTCACCAAGGTATGAAGGATTTCTCTGCATACCCCTCCTAAAGCAGTATGGTACCTCAATTGTCAAAAAGTCATTGAAATGGTCACAGGATGTGGTAAAGAGCTTACATGTAATTCTAACATATTGTTTACTCAGCGCTAGGTCAATTGGTTCCATAATGTTATATATGGGGCTGATGGGACTTTTAACTGATCGGGATTTTACTCTTTTGGCCCTACCTTCAGACCAGAGAGGTTTCCCAAAGAAGACGTTGAACTTATTTGAACAATAAGACACTGGACTCTATGCTTGGTATATGCTCGCAATAAGGGAATGAATCTCAACTGAACTTAAACTGTGATTACACAACAAGGTGGAGGTATCCTCCATGGTGGGAGGATTGGGGGAGGATGGGGGGAATCCCAATACCTACAGAACAATGTCTCATAATACAATGTAATCAATAAAGGGGAAAAAACAAAAAACAAACAAACAAAAAAAGAAATCCCCTGGCCTACAAAATGTATCATAAAATATTAATAATAATAATAACAACAATAAAATGAATTTTTAAAATTAGTATAGTTCAAAATGATGAGATTACTAAAGAAAAGTGTTTAGGAATTGCATTGAGACATATCTTCCTAAAGACCTCTGCAAACCTGACCAGGTATCTGGAGATGGTAAGAAAAATTCAAGTGGCAAAGAGAGATGATTAGATTTACAATACAGAGATGACCGCTCAGGCTGCAGGGCAGAAAACTGAGGGCAAGGAGGGACAGAGGAGGAAAAATTAATCTTTTTCAGATAATGGTGTCTTTAGTTCCAGTGGGTGAATTAGAGTCAATTGAGGAGGTAAAATTAACAGGTCATGGTGAATTGTTAGAAGAGACAGTTGGGGAAAGTGTCAAGGACATGCTCCTAGTTTGACGCAAAGAACTGTGTCTCTTGTAATTCTGCTGCTCTGACACAGGAACAGGAAGGGACAAACAGCTTGGGAATCAGTGAAACTGATTAACTTAGTTTTTGTTTAAGTCCAAAGAATTAGCTTGATGATGATGATGATGATGATGACACTATTTGAATTCTAATGAGCTTCCAGTCCATACCACAAATTAGCTTCTGTGAACCAGATTAGAACTGGTTTTATCTTTCTCAAACAATTCAGTGAGACTATTGCTCTTCAAAATCCAAATAAAGCCATTAATGAGATACCACCTAACACCAATATGAATGGCTCACATGCAAAAAATCACCAACAACACTTGTTAGCAAGGAAGTGGGGAAAAGGGACCCTTACTCCACTCCTGGTGGGAATGTAGGTTGGTACAGCCTCTATGGAAATCACTATAGAGAACACTCAAACAACTCAAAATCTGCATACCATATGATCCAGCAATAGCACTTCTAGGGATATATCCAAAACACCTGTTACACGAGAAACCAACATGCACCCCTATGTTCATAGCAGCACAATCAATAGCTGCAAAAATTTGGAAGCAACCAAAATGCCCATCAACAGAAGACTGGATAAGAAAGCTATGGTTCATCTACTCCAATGAAATGCTATTCAACTATTTTAAAAAAATGCAGTTTTTTGTGGCCAAATGGGCCCAACTGGAAACCATTATGCTAAGGGAAACGAGCCAATCCCAAAAGGTTAGACACCACGTTTGCCTTAATTTAAAATGAAATGATGTCATTCCAAAAAAAGTACCTATAAATTATAATATTATTTCAACCTCAAACAGCCTGTATCACATGCAATAAGACATTGTGATGTAACCATTGAACCAACAATCAATGTGAGTCAGACTGCTTATGATCTATATCAAAAAACTGTAAAACCAAATACACTTTTAATGCCCTATGCTTTTCCTTAATGGGTTGGGAAAGCAGAGAAATCTTCCACCTTCTTAGAATGTGTGAGGAAGATGCTAAGTATAACCTATCAAGAATATAACAGATAACTTATAGGCAACAGATTCGAATCAGCATTAGACATTAGCAAAACTATAAAGACATACAGGGGGAATCAGGAGCGATTCTTACAACCTCCCTCTTAACAGAAGGTCATATGCACAGAGTAGGGGGGAAGACCCCAGAGTGGAGCAGGAGGACAGGAGCAGAGTTGTATCCCAGTCCTGGAGACTCTGAGATCCTCACCTAGGACTATCAGTACGGGCACCAAGGACTACACCCCAACTGCCAAGGAGATCACAGGGAATTGGAGTGCCCTCGCAGGCCGAGAACTCTGAGGTCATCCACTCCCTATTGGATCTCTCACATGGAATGGAAGAAGCCCAGATCCTTCCTCACAGGATCTAATGTCATTGGAACAACAGCCAGAAGCCCTGAGTGATCCTCAGAAATAGAAGAACAGTAAACTTCCTTCAGGACTCAGGAGGGAAGCTTTCTCTGGTCCTTACTTAGTTCCAACTTTGGATCCCTACCCTCTCTTGCAATGACCATCAGGGTCGCTCTGGAGCACACCCTCCCCCCGCAAAATTAGATAAGATAGACAAAGACCAATAAGGAAAGCTTAGAACCAGACAGGAAATGGTCATCTTGGACTCTCATATGCTTTACTAGGTAGGACACAAAGATTAGTTACTCCTAACTAGGGTATTGAAGATTTCTCTACACACCCCTCCTAAAACTGTTCTGTGCCTCAATTGTTAACATATGCTTTGTTGGGGTTATAAGCCTGTTTGGACTATCCTGAAATTCACCAAGGTCAGTAAAAATTATGCTTCAATACTACAAATTGCTAAACATAAAAATGAAAATAGACACGAGACAGCTGAATAGTACCCTATAACCATTTTAAGGTGTATAGCAGCCAATTGTGTATAAACTAAAATTGAAAGGTCAATGAAGTAGTCACAGGGTGTGGTTAAGAACTTGCATTTTCTAACATATTGGTCACTCAATACCATGTCAATTGACTCCATAGCGTTGCAAATTGTTATTGATGTTGTGGCTTTTCATTGGAGGGGATATTCTGCCAGCTCAGCTTTCAGATCAGGGATGGTCTCCATGAGAAACTGTTGCATTTATCTGGACAATGAGAGGCTGGGCTCTATGCGTGGTTCATGCTCACAATGAAGGACTCATGACTGGATTTGAACTGTACTACTGCAACAATGTGGAGGAATCCAACATTGGGAGAGGGCATGGGGAGAGTTTGGGGAATCCCAGAGCCTAGAAAACTATGTCATAAAATGAAATTAAATTAAAAAGAAAATATTGACCTTCAGCTGCAGAACAGATAATGATAGGAAATGCCAGCTACTCATCCTGAACAGTGTTGAATCCTGAAGACAGTGGAAGTTTAAGGAATACGCTTCCCCAGCTGGCCCCAATGCTGTGAGGGAAAACTATTCTGGGCTGAACAACAGACTTGTGTACAAGCTTACATGTTGGCCTGGCAATATACACTACCATACTATTTCTGTGAGAAATAACTGGGGACAAAAAAGGTCTGGAAGTTTGGAAGCTCATTTCAACTTATTTCTGAAAAAACAATGACGACAACAACAACAAAAAACAGGTGCTTTCATTTTAAGGTACAAGAGACTTGGTCATATGGAAGAGTTCATTGGACATCCTAATTCAGTAATTTTCACTGCTCACTTCTGTAGAATTTCCCTGAAAGTGTGGATTCATTGAGTAAAACAATCTTCTGTCAAATTGCCCACCTGTTAAAAATGAAAACTATTCCAAGTAAATCGGCTTCCACATTTAGGATCAAAGGACTTGAACGCTGACTAAAGTACACCACTGTGCTGCTGCAACATTGGGTGCAAGTCACATTAGCAACCAAGTTCAGACAAAGAAAAAAGTGAACTGCAAAGATATTAAAGTAAAACATTTTTGTAAAGAAACTGACATTAAGTCACTTCTTCCCAATAGAGTCTAAAGTTTTTGAGGAAAGTAAGAGGAGGTGAGGTTTTGAGCTGCTACAAGGTCTCAAGTCCAGGCAGTCAAAATCCCAGATAAGAGCTCATTTTTACCACTTTCCTAATCATCACAGCAGAATGTAGAGTGATTTCCTCTTAGGGGAAAAAAATTTACTTACACTAGATAAAAGGCTCAGACCAGCACAACCTTAGAAATTCTTCATGTTACATCAGTAGGGGACAGAGTAAGAACTATGAGCTACAAAGTTTTTTGGTAAAGGTTCTGTTTCAGTTATAAGACTGCAAAACTAGGAGAAAACCCAGGCAACTTTTCCATTGAAGACGGATGAAAATATATATAGCCAATTTGCCAAATATGACTCATGGACAAATAAAACAAATTAAATATTAGGTACTTTAATATACAGAAATACATATACACTGGTTAACAACATAGAGATTTGACAGCACTGGTTGTACCAATTATCAGTGCTCTTAGAGTGGGGTCCGTGGTCCTCAACTGGCTACATCCTTACCCAGGCTGTTACACTCCATCATATTTCTAACAGCCACAGGCCTATGTTTACCACTCCACCTCAGGCTGGGCTCCAAACATTAGTCCAGAAATTGTCAGAGATGGTATGAAAAGTATTGCCATCAAAGTGACTTATGCAGTGATATTTCAGCATGTATTAGTTACAAGTATCTTAATGAGCTGATGTGATGGAGAATGTATGCCAAGAAGGATGACTTTGGCTTGAGAGCAATTGATCTTAGATACTTCTTTCTGAAAATAATTAGGAAATATGTTCACTTGGCAATTATCTTTTGAGTAACTATGCTCTCAATTTCAGCAGAAAATAATGTTTCTGTATTTTTCAACACAGAACAGTAAAGCTCATGGAAAAGAAACTTAAAGTCCCTAAGCTTAAAGGTAAAGATGCCCAAGAATAACTATTTTATGCTACTTTACATTATAATGTAAAAATAACCATTCAGTCTGAATTTTGCAGGCTGTACTGTAACAATATGAAAAGCACAATTGTCACTACTCCTTTATACTGAAATTTTAAAACAGAATATTGTTGGTCAAGAAAAATTTCTTATTTACAACTTGATATAGATAAGATATAATTACTTTCAAGAAGAACTATCCAAATAATTCCCATTTTACAAATCATGAAAATTAGCATTCATTCCTATCTATATTTTAGTCTAATTTAGTGTATATTTTAACTTACTAGAAAGTTAAATATGTTTCATTCATTGCTGTTTTGTATAATGAGTCATAATGCAGTCTGATATTTTCTTCTTCCTTAGCCACTTATGTTTCTTCTATTGATCACATATTTGATCACTGCCATATTTTTTCTTTTGTGGGCTTCATTCTTTTCTACTGATTTATAAATTTTAAATATTTTATGTTTACTGTAATTTTTATATTTAATGTTATTTTTACTGCTTAGCAAAAGGTTTTGTTTACTGTTAACGACACTACTCCATATTTCATTTTCACCTATATTTCTCTGATACACTTTTGACACATGTGTATTTGTCTGTAAGTTCCTCTAACCCTAAGGTTATATAGTTTTCCTATTCTCTCAAATGTGACAGTTTTTCTGTATCTGCCTAACCACATGGTTTTGTTCCACTTTTTAAAATATTTTTTAATATTTTTTATTTTTTGCAAAGTCAGATATACAGAGAGGAGGAGAGACAGAGATGAAGATCTTCCATCAGGTGATTCACTCCCCAAGTGGCCGCAACGGCCAGTGCTGTGCCAATCTGAAGCCAGGAGCCAGGAAGTTCTTTCTGGGTCTCCCACGCTGGTGCAGGATCCCAAGGCTTTGGGCCATCCTTGACTGTTTTCCCAGTCCACAGTCAGGGAGCTGAATGGGGGAAGTGGAGCTGCCGGGATTAGAACTGGCACCCATATGGGATGCCGGTGCATTTAAGGTGAAGACTTCAGCCGCTAGGCCATCTCACTGGGCCCTTTGTTCCACTTTTAAAGTGTAGATACCAAAATATGTTTAATATTTATCAGATACAGACCTATATTAATATGTTTTATGAGTTTCTGAACTCATTGTAGCTTTTACATCCTAGTTCTTCATTTTGGATTCCTTCCTTGCAGATTAGCATGTAAGAATCTGTTGCAGACCAACCTTCTATAGCTTCTTGTGCTTGAAAACAATGATTCGTTTGGTACTTACAGAAGGGTATCTTATCTGGTTGTAGAATTCCAGTTTAACTCTTATTTTCTCTGAGCTGTTTGAATATATCTTCCTTTGTCTTTTATTAACTCTTGCTGCAGATAAGAATTCAGTCTCTCCTTTCTGCTTACGTTGCTCTTTGAGTTTCTAAATTTTTATTTAATTTTTCTGTTTAGTAGTTGGAAGGAGTCACAGGGTGATGGCCTCCACATCAAAAACAATATGTTGATGCTTTAGTCCATAACATCTCAGAAAGATACGCATTTATTTGGAAATAAGATTTTCACAATCGTAATCAAATCTTTTTAAAAATTACTAGGGTAGGGCCCGGCGCGGTGGCGCAAGTGGTTAAGGTCCTCGCCTTGCACACCCGGGATCCCATATGGGCGTCGGTTCTAATCCCAGCAGCCCCGCTTCCCTTCCAGCTCCCTGCCTGTGGCCTGGGAAAGCAGTCAAGGACGGCCCAAAGCTTTGGGACCCTGCACCCGCGTGGGAGACCCGGAAGAGGCTCCTGGCTTTGGATCGGCATAGCATCGGCCGTTGCTCTCACTTGGGGAGTGAATCATCAGACGGAAGATCTTCCTCTCTGTATATCTGCCTTTCCAATAAAAAAATAATAAAAATAAATCTTTAAAAATATATATATTAGGGTAAATCTTAACCCAATATGTCTGGAGACAGCAAAGGGAGAAATTCAAACAGAAAGATAGAACATAAAGTACACAAAAGTTAAAATGTAAAGAGACAGAAAGACACTGTGAAGAGCAAGGCAGGTAGTGTGATGAGTGCATAAGCCAAGAAGTGCAGAACTTGCACAAATTCCAGCCTGATCTACAACGTTTCACGTGTTGTAACAGGCAGTCAATAAGCCCCTTTTGATAATTCCATCTCTCAAGTATACACAGCTCTGCACAACTGTTAAAAATTGGAAATTGTTGGTCTTCCTGTATATATCTCCTTGCATAAATTACTGAGCTCCAACTCAGTAGTAAGCAGTTTTTAAGCAGTAAATCATGTCCTAATCACCTATCTTACAATTATGCTTCATCGTGCCCGACGCGACAGTGTAACGATTAAGGTCTTCACCTTGAATGCACCGGCATCCCATATGGGCGCCAGTTCTAATCCCGGCAGCTCCACTTCCCATTCAGCTCCCTGACTGTGGCCTGGGAAAACAGTCAAGGATGGCCCAAAGCCTTGGGATCCTGAACCCACGTGGAAGACCCAGAAAGAACTTCCTGGCTCCTGGCTTCAGATTGGCACAGCACTGGCCGTTGCAGCCACTTGGGGAGTGAATCATCTGATGGAAGATCTTCCTCCTTTGTCTCTCCTCCTCTCTATATATGTCCCTTTCCAATAAAATGAATAAATATTTTTTAAAAAAGAAACAATTATGCTTAGTCCCTTTTATTTCATTCTAGATTTGTGTGTGTGTATGTGTGTGTGTGTGTGTGTGTTTTCTCAAAATCCAGCAGCTAACAGTTGAATATTTGACATTTCTCCTTTTTTCCATTTTAGCTTTAATCTAATGTCAACACACCTCTAGAATAGCAATACAGTGTGATCCTGAGCAGAAGCCAGAGGCTCCTTTACCTCCCTAAATATGAGCTAATCGCCTATCCTCTGCAATAATGTTTTAGCTTTTGGTACACAAAGACTCCTTCTACTAGCAAAGCTTGTTTACTTGATAATGTATATCTGACAAATCAAGCTGAATTCTCCTTTCTCCTAGAGTGGATGAAGTAACAAAGAGAGCTTTTTTCCCCCTATAACAATAAGAGGTTTTCCTCATATACTTTTAATGTTGTCCTAATATCCTGTGACTTCAAATAATTCTGAGAATTAAGTCATAATGAATCTCCCCCATCATAAATATCCTACTTCAGTTAATCTTGCCAAGGGACTCCTTATCTTTAACTGAACTTCACCATGAATCTATCACTTATACATCCTCTTACACTTTGAACTGGAAACTTAGTTTTTAAGTTACTGGAGGCCATGTAAATAGTAAGCTTGGAGACTACACCTGCCTGACTCTATGATAATTTGTTGAATAACTCACTCTATGAGCTTCCAGAATCCTAAAGAAAAAGTTCCTTGTGTTTAGCTATTCTCTAAGTTTGGACTCCCTAACCAGCTTTTTACAGATTTCACGATGTAGTACAAATCTTTTCCTCTTGCCTATCAAGCAGCATTATTCATTGATTCCTTTTAGGCTTACACTTTAATTGTGCACCAGAGTCTTATTAAAATCCATCTAGAAGATTAAAATGATAGCATGATACACTTTTTCACTAGATCTGCTCCTATCCCATTCTACCAAGTAATGACAAGTCTCAAATAGGTCTTTTCCTTTTGCCCCCCCTTCCTGGCCCATGGTTTTTCCATCATTTTAACTTTATTACCCACTTTACCAATACAAAGTTTAGAATCCTCATTTGTCTTCATCTTAATGTATGATATCTGACAAGTTTAGAATAAATAAGACGTTATGGCTGTGCACCAGGTATCCCTAAACTTGTTTTCCCTCTGTTTTTGTTATTCCTCTCTGTAAATTCTAGGCAATGACACAAGTTAAGCAAACATGCACTGGAGCTTCACTATTTTTCATAACTCTGTCAATAAAGTAATGTTTCATTTAGCATTTTATACCAAAGGAGAAGAATAGATAACCACCTGAAAAAAAAAAAACAGGGGAAAGTACAAGGGATTGTCAGACACTTAAGGAGAGATCAAGATGGTTGGTTCAGCTAAAACAGTTTACATCTAAGGCCATCATATTAACTTCATAGCTTCTTATCACAACATATCATAGAGAAAAAGAGCAAATATGAATGTTATCAGGGATTTTGTTTCCCATTTCTTATCATAGGGCTTTGCCTTTGGCGCAGAAGAACTGATTGGTTGGGAATAAACAAAAGCAAGAGAGCCATCTGCTCTTTTCTCATTTTAACTTGGAAACAGGTTCTGTCATTTCACAAAAGTTCCCCAAATATGGCCCTAACGTATCTGAAATCCATTTATTGCAACTAACAATAAGAGAAGCTCTCAATCCTTTAGGATCGCTTTATGATGCATCTATTTATAGACAAAAGTGGACAGATGCTTTTTCTCTGTGCATGAAGTTATATATTTGCAGAAAACACATTTCTATCCATGTCAACTTTCCTCTCTTCAGAATTTTGTTGTCTACCATATCACAATTAACTACTGGTAAAGTAATTGGGGAAACTTAATTGAACACATTCAAGTCTCTTCAAGCAGAACCTAGAAGAGATTTCAAAATTACATTCAGATAAAATGTTTATCTTTAAAAAAAAAACTCCTATTTAAATAGATTTTGAAGAAGAGCAGTATTTTTATTCAAAAGCGGAGTCAAGATAATCATCATTAATATTGTTTGGGGTATAAATCATTCTAACATAGTTGAAGTTGGGAAAGTGCCTTTTGAAGATTCTTACAGATCCTTTCTAATTATTTTCTCCTACTTTTGCAGTGAGTGAAGGGCATTTTTAATAAGCACAAAATGGGAAAAATTAAAAGCTAGCCTGGTTATTAATAGCAGGGCAGGTGGCATTGATTAAAAGACAACAGTAAAATATGATAATCTTCTGGAAATAATTTCATAATTACGTGCTATGGATTAATCCAGTCTGAAAACCTCCATAGAAAAGTAATGCAAATTTTGCTGAGCTTTGTAATTATAAAGTATTTAAGATGAAAAATAGCAGCCTAATCATATTATGCTATACACTGGAATACAGGCTTACACAGTCTTGCATAAGAATTTAAAGTAAATAGGCCGTTGGCATGTGTGATCTTGCAAGAAAAGAGCTTAGGAGAGGTAAAGAGGTGAACTATTTGACCTTGAGTTATATTTTTTTCAACACTTAACTCTATAATGAATGTTCAAATCCTGATCAAGAATATCTTTAATGAGAATTCAGATTAAAATAAATATTTAATTACTAATGATCTTTCTTCTAGTACAATGCAGTTACCAGGATCATCTTTATATCTGCATGCAAGTCACAAATTAGACAAGTTTGGACAATTAGTTCATATTACCATTAATTATTTTCACTATTATAATAAATTTCCCTTTCATAAGAATGAAACAGTCTTTTGGTATAATATAATAAATCTCACTGATGTATCAGAATTCATTAGGTGGAGATATTGTCAAATTTTCAGATAATGTCACCTTTATTTTTGTATGACTGAATAGCAGGGATAACAAATTTTTCCCTATTTTACTCATGTTTTAGAAATACAAAGGAAATTTGCATAATTGCATGCATTTAGAACAGTGAATTTTCAGTTACCTTGTGATGTTCACTCAGACCCAATATCAAGAAATAATACACTACCCACAACTCAGAAATCTTCTCCATTCCATACCCACTTTTGTTATAAAACATCACCAAAGATAAATGCTTCTATTTTGATTTCTAACATTATAGGTAAGTTTTTGCTTGCTTTTCACCTATGTGTATGTGAAAATATGGGAGTTTGTGTTCTGAGTTAAGATTGTTTTTTATAGTTGTAATTCAGTCTCATGGAGGTGAATGTACCATTGGCTTGGCAGAACTGTAAATAATTCTACTATGAGTGTTCTTGTACATATTTTGTATTTAAACTATACATACAATCATATATATATATACATATGCATTTGTTCTTGATACATAGATTTCATTGTGGAACTGCTGATCATAGGATGTGACTACATTAAATTTAGGAGATGCTGCAAAATGGATTTTCAAAATTTACACTCCTATTGGCGCAGTATGGCTTCTATTTTTCCATATCTCACCAAAATTTTCTATGTCTTTTTCACTTTACTCTTTTTTTTGTTGTGAGTAAACTTTCATCAAACATAAATACTTTTTTTACCAGCAATCTTAATTTATATTTTTCTAATGAATAATAAAGTTCAGCCCCTGTCATTGACATTTTGATGTATTTCCAAGTCCTTTTCTACATAGGGCACACACATTTATGTTGTATTCATAGCTTTCTATGTACCTAAAACTACAATGGTAATTCCTCATATTTCTAAACATTCTTCAGGAATATGAAGTTAGGTTATAATTCTGACCCATCTTATCAAAGGATGCTTAAGTGATTCTTCACACATGTTCAGTTATTACCTTCCATGACCCTCATCAGACACCATGCCAGTGGATCTTCCAGGTCTTGAACTTACCCCTAAAAGACTATAAATAAAACTCTTTTCTTTCACAATGTAGTGAGTCAGAGAGATTTCATTACATTAATGAATAGTTAACTAACACACAACTCTTGTAAATAAAAGAGGCTCAATAAATATTTTCCCAAAGTCAAACATGCAATAACTATTCCACAAATAAACACTGCTCTGAAATATGCTCTACTTACAATATTGACTCTGTAATATTCAAGACTATACAGATGCTGTGAGCACTACTGTCATGTCTAGTCCTTCCAAAACAATTGAATAATGAATATAAACTTACTCCATAAGCATATTCATAAAATGTTATAAAACAGATTTTAATAAGAATACTATTTATTCAGAATTTAGCTGTAAATTGTAGATACCACCAAAACAAAATAGTCTGTTACTGACATACTCACCCCTACAGAATTTAATTAGTAAATTGGGAGCCAGAGGCATCTTATACTTTTCCCACATGGATGCAGAATTCATGGGAACTGGGCCATCCTCTGTTGCCATTCCAGGTCATTCAAAGAGAGCTGGATCAGAAGCAGAGCAGCCAAGGCATGACCGACAATCACTTGGGATACCAATGCCACAGGCAGATCAGGCTGCTATGCCACAATGCCAGGCTCAAGGATGTGTTTTAGTCACTTATCATAGCTGCAGCTAGTTCAGTAACAAGTTATTGAAACCATTTATGTTCTTTTACATCAGAATAAAAGAAAAAAATATTTTTCTTGGAAAAATTTTCAATTAGCAATAATTTTGCCTCGTATAAATCTCACTGGTTGCAATACTGCCACTGCACAAAGCTTAAAGAGCTTTTTCTGGTTGAAAAAAAATGGGGAGAAGAATTAAGATGGTGGAATAGGGTGGAATAAAGACACATTTACACAGACAGAACAACATTTAATCAGAATGAAGCAGAGAGGACATATTTCAGGAAATAGGAAAGGACAGAACAACAGCAGAGGTGTACCTGGAGACTGACAGACACAGGAAAGCAGCAAAAACAATGGTGTGGTGTTGCAGTGACTGATACTCCAGCGGTAGTCAGCTAATGGACTATCTGAACTTCACCAGCAACCAGGTGGGAAGGGACTTTCACTGGGAACTTGGGAGGTGATCCCAGACAAAGAACTGTCTGTCCTGCTGGTCCATTTGATTACACTAGGAGCAGAGACAGAGCAACAGATCCCAGACAGACAGTGTGAGAACATGGTGGATTTCACAGCCCAGTCAGCCACCTAGAACAAAACTGGGCGTAATTTTGCATAAGGAGCAAAAGCAAGAAAAGGACTGAGCATATTCTGAACTGGGAGTGAACTCATTTCTGACTCAGTGAACTGCAGCAACATGGCATACTACAGGTTTCACCCTAGAAAGGTCTGGGTAGCCCTCAGACCTGATGGCCAGCAGATCCATAACTGTACTGGTGGTGCGTTGGGCATCATTTTGCACACTCTGGCAATAGCTTTAGGACTGCAGGGGACAACAGTGAACTGCACATGTGCTGAGCTCACGAGAACTCACTGAATTCCGTGGATTGCACTGGTCCCACAGGAAAATAATACCGACTTGCCATTGTACGGCTCAAAATAGGTCCCTGTGGCACCCAGACCTAATGTCCAACAGGTTCCGACAAGATCAGCGCCACCAACAACCTAATTACATAGGACACCTGGTGGTCTCTCTAATCCTGGGGCTTGCTCCAACCGAAAGTGGGAGAAAGGTTGCAGAGACAATGGTGCAGCCTCAGCACTGGGCCTGTGGAGGCCACGGTGGAAATCTAAGAACCCAGACCTGGAACTCCCTGGAGGTGGTGGCACAATTGGCTGCAAGCAAAAAGTTGTGTACCAACTGCAATAAGTAAAACTGCATTGTAGACCTGTGGATGACACAGCTTAGAAACCTGCCTCAAGGAGAAGACTGCTAATCAGAAGTACAATGATCAAGAGCAAAAGAAGAGACAAAGGCACAATGAATATTACCAAAAACTCCCCTGAAAAGGAACAAAACCCTTTGCCAACCTCAGAGTTCACTGAGGAAGACATTGAGAACATGGGGGACACAGAATTCAGAAAACTCATTTTAAAACTTCTGATCAAAAATCAGAAACACAAACAAGAGTTCAAAGAATTTAAGGAAGCAATAAAGCAAATCAAGGCTGATGTAACAGAAATTAAGAACACAGTGGAACAAATGAAAAGTACAGTGGAGAGTCTCCAAAATAGAATGAATGAAGCAGGAAAAAGAATCTCAGAATTTGAAAACATTTCCTGTCACCAGGGGGAAGCAAACAAAAAGTTGGAAGCAGAGTTGGATCAGGCCAAAAAAAGTATTCAAGAATTGAAAGACACTATTAAGAGGCCAAATATCAGAGTTATGGCAGTCCCAGAACGTGCAGAAAGAGAAGCTGAGTTTGCAAAGGTATTTAATGAAATAATCAAGGAAAATTTCCCTAATCTAGAGAAAGAATTGGGAAACAAGATCCAGGAGGGTCACAGAACTCCTAACAGGCTTGATCAAAAGAGATCTTCAACAAGACACATGATCATCAAGCTCTCTTCAATTGAACATAAGGAAAAGATCCTTAAATGTGCACATGAAAAAATATCAATTGGCATATAAAGGAATGCCAATTAAACTCACAGGAGATCTCTCCCAGGAAACTCTACAGGCAAGAAGAGAATGGAGTGACATATCCCAGATTCTAAAAGAAAAAAATTGTCGGCCTAGGATAACACATCCAGCAAAGCTTTTTTTCGTCTTTGAAAATGAACTAAAAGTCTTCCACAGTAAAGGAAAGTTAAAAGAATTTGCCTCTTTCAAACATGCCCTACAAATGATACTTCAAGATGTTCTCTTGACAGAGAAGAGGAATAGCACCTACCAAAACCAAAGGCAAACGGGAAGAACATCCCAGTAAAATGACAACAGGAGACTAAACCAATGAACAAACCATTCCTAAAATGACAGGACCAAAGTACCACCCATACATATTAAAGTCTGAATGTAAATGGCTTAAGCTCAGTCAAACGTCATAGACTAGTAGACTGGATTGAAAAACAAAACCCATCTGCTTATTTTCTGGAGGAGACACACTTTACCAACAAAGATCAGCGGAAACTATATCACTTGGGCTTTGTTGTTTTCTGTTTGTTTCATCTCTTCAAAATACTTTCTTCTGGTTAAATCATTCAATGACTCATAGATCATGCAGTCGCATCATTTTCTTCAAGAAGGTTCTTGATTTTCATTTCTTCAGCTACACATTAGTCATTTAGTAGCATGTTATTTAACTTCTTGATGTTCTTAATATCTTTTTTCTCCCTGATGCTGATTTTGTTTTGTGGCTCTTCATTTAATGGGGTGTATAGTAGCTCTGTAATGGAGACTGTCATATCTAGTAACATGTCATTTAACTTCATGGCATTGCAAATTTCTATTTTTCTTTCTATTGTTGATTTTGTATCATGACTTTTCATTTAAGGGGATGTACAGTAGCTGTGAAATGGAGACTAACATCCAGATGTGAGGATGCAGTGTGGTATGTATTTCTGTTTCCAGACAAAGATGGACTTACAATGAAACTGTTCACTGTATCTTGACAATAGGATTCTGGACACTCTGCCATTGTCCATGCCCGTAATGATGGACATATGACTGTGTATGAAGAACTATATGTTAGTAATGATATAGAGGAACCAGGTGGGGGGAGGGAATTGGGGAGGTGATAAGGGAATATGGAACTGTATCATAAAATGATAATAATGAAATGTAAAAAAAAAAAAAATGGGAAAGGGTTCAGCCTGATGGCTCAGTGGGCTAAATCCTCCCCTTACGTATGCTGGGATCCCAAATGGACACCAGTTCATATTCCAGCTGCTCCATGTCCTTTCCAGCTTCCTGCTGGTGGCCTGGGAAAGCAGTAGAGGATGCCCCAAAGCCCTGGGCTCCAAAACTAGCATGAGAGACACAGGAAGAAACTCTTGTCTACTAGCTTCAGACCAAGTCGTCTTCAGTCATTGCAGCCACTGGAGGAGTGAACAAGTAGATGAATGATCTTTCTCTCTGTCCCTCCTTTCTGTAGATCTGCCTTTCCAATAAAATAAATCTTTTTTTAAAAAGCATATAAATAGTTCAATTTCTTTCCATGTATAATACAGGTTAGACTTAAAACTATGAGCATTCAAGAAACTAAGATGATCTATTTCAAGACTTTAGCTTAATGAGAACAAATTTGAATTCAGCGCATATTTCAAAGTCTCAGTGATTTGATTTTGTGGTTCACAACTTTATACCTGTGCCAAGCCCATTCACAAACAACCCACATTTCCCAGATAGTGATTATGTCTGTCTTTCCCTTTCTGCTTTCATATGTAGATTTTTATGTAGTTCTGGCATTCATATCACCTACATATCCCATACATGCAACTAGTCCACTTGATGCTGAGTTGCTGGGACTGCTTAGGTTCACGCAGTGCCAATTCCAGAACTATTGATGTAAGCTATATATCGCAATTCACCAAGAAGTCACTAGAAAAAATGAGACCCCAGAATAAAATCTCAAATGCATGCATTTCTTAATCTGTAGTGATGATCACATTTGCTATCTTCCTTATTCCAATCCTCCAAAAACCTTCTAATACAATTAGTTGTGAATTATTATAATGACAGAGGACAGAAAAGGATATAGTCAGCTTTTCTGAAAATATGATTCATAACTTCCTTCATCAGAGCACTTGCCCTCAAAGTGAAAATCCCTGCAGACTAAGAAAGAAAGTCTAGATTCCTGCCAATTTCTCTGTGATTTTTAAGCATGGTAAGTTGGAACATCTTTGCTATAACACATAACACTGATCAGAATTCACTCCATGAAGCTAGGTGTCAGACCGTACTTGATGCGTTACTGTAATAGCAGGGAGCATTATGGACACAGGTCAGAAAAATTTCTTAACATTCTTTAAAGTCTACCTCTTCTCTGCCATCATTGTTTGCTCAGCTGCTCCCAGAGTGCCTCTATTATCTGTTAACATCCTGGTAACAGTAACAATGACTTCCAGTAACAAATCACAGTTGCCAGTGAAAATGATATTGAATAAACAAGGTTCCAATGAATATGTGACTTTAAATCCTAGATGGAGCCCTTAATGTTCAGTTAGATAATTTCTGTCTCAAGTCCTAAGTCTTTTTTATGTGATTGCTTAAACATATGAACCTTATTTTCCACACCAGAAATGAAAGTATTCCACAGCAATTCCTTTGCAAATGGGAGAACTCAATGAGCACCTCAATGAGGACTTGACAAGTCTTACTCAATGAATTCTCACAAAAATAAATGTGAGGTGTAGGATATATAGTCAGAATGATCATGAATACATAGGGAAACTACAATAAGTTCCAGCATTATGACATGTTATCAAAGTATGCAGCATAAGTCCCATAGACTAAACTGTAGTGTTCTCATCTATGGAGTATCGTAAAAGCAACTGACTCAGAAGATAGCCATGAACTCCAAACAAGACAGTCCGTGTAAATTCCCTTGTACAGAGCAGTCCATGCAGCAGAAGCAGTCAACAGATGCTGACTCTGCTTATGTTCATCGAGTAAACCATTCTGTGATGATTGCATGATGTCATCATTATCTCAATAGATATTCGTGATAACTCTATCAAACCAATCATTGGAATTGTCCATCAGCACACAACTAATCAATGACAGTCAAGAGAGTAAGCCTTCTGATTCCGTAGTGTTTGTGTCTGCTTCCCTGCTCCTTTGTTTTCTATAGCAGAAAGTTTGCTCAAATTATGTAGACACTTTTTTACAGTACCTCCATTTTATCTTGGCTAAACCTAGTTTGGAATTAGTTTTAAAAAATGTTTAAAAATATTTTGAGAGAGCATCTTTCATTAGCAGTGGTGAGAAAATCCTGTATACTAAGCAAGGGGAATTAAATCCCAATTCATTTTAGACATTGAATTGGTGTTTACATTGTCATAGAGCCCCAGTGTTCATCTTTAGCTTGAAGGCTTCTTATTCATCAAAAGCCCTCAATGAAACTGCATTCATTGTACTCATCAGTTGCAATGTCCCTGGTCTGACGGAGTACTTCATTTTAACTCTCCAGCACTCTGTTTAGTCTTTCTAACCCTGTTACTCATTCTATCTCTGTCTATCTCTGTCAAATCCCCACTCTGTTTCAAGGAATATTCTAAAAATTTTGTTTGTGTTTTTTAATTTTTTTAATTTTTTAAAACATTTTTATTACAAAATCAGATATACAGAGAGGAGGAGAGACAAAGGAGGAAGATTTTCCATCTAATGTTTCACTCCCCAAATGACCACAACAGCCGGTGCTATGCCGATCTGAAGCTGGGAACCAGGAACCTCTTCCCAGTCTCCCACTCAGGTACAGGGTCCCAACACTTTGGGCCGTCCTTGACTGCTTTCCCAGGCTACAAGCAGGGAGCTGGATGGGAAGTGGAGCTGCCGGGATTAGAACCGGCGCTCAAATGGGATCCCTGGCACGTTCAAGGCAAGGACTTTAGCCACTAGGCCACGTCGCCAGGCCCAGGAAATATTCTACGAATTTTATATTGTAACTTTTGATTTAAAAATATTCAACGCTTACAGTGTCTACTTTTGAAAAAAATTATTCTATCCATCCTTTAAAATCCACACAACCCATTTGCTCTCTATCCACCATTGCAGCCACACTGAAAATACCAGAATTTTAACTTGCTGTCAGATATGACTGAAATGTCCTTGCCCACACACCCATTCATGTGGAAACTCCTACTTATCTGTAAATTGAATCATCTTTGCAAGACATTCATTCTAGACTACTACACAAGGTTCAGGGTATCAATGTAGCTTTATTGTATGGGGAAAGTCCTTCATTTACTGCTCTATGGTCTTTCATCACTCGATCCAATCCCCAGCTCTGACTACCATGTTTGATACATGGTAGAAGCTCAATACATATTTAATGCACAAATGACTAGACACTCAGGGCAAGTTCGAGCAAAGCTTTATGGGAATAGATGTCATCATGGGCAAAAGGTGCTAAAAAGAAGCTAAAAGAAGGAAGCAAGAAATAAGTAGTTTTTGCTTTGTGATTATTTGTGTGCTTGTTTTTGCTGGAGTTCAGATCAGGGCTACATCTGGTGAAGGCACTCCCCCAGTGCTTACATAAAACATTTGGAACTCCAGTTTGCTTCCTCTTTACTATCTCACTATGGATATAAACATATCCATGTTGTAAATATTTGTTGAGACTCCCTAAACAAGGTAAGTTCCAAAGGTAATAGGTGGGAAGCAAGGTGAAAATGTTGGCATAGAGAGTAAAGTCATAAGATTTAGCAAACAAATAAGTAGAATGTCTGATTAATTTGAATTTCAGATAAACAGTGAATAAATTTTAGTAGCCCATACTTACACTTTATAATTTGTCCAGCAACTTTATTCCAAAGTTATAAATTTAACTTAGCAATGAAATACATTTTCATGAGTTTATTAATGTTCCACTTTCCTTCATAAAAGATTTATACTAACTTACCCTGAAATACTTAAAATAGAAATTCAGAGTAAATTAGAAATAGAAAATCATGAACAAATAAAATCCATGCTTAATATAGCTGAGTGTTAAATTTTGCCCTAAGGTTTCAGAGACTGTGGCAAATGACAATGAACTACATGAATTGCTGGATTAAAAGGACTATTCCTTAAAGAAGAAAGAGTATTGCTATTACAAAGAAAAATGGTGACATATAGATAATATTTGGTAAGAAGATTTGGATTCAAGTCTTAAACCAAGCCACAATATCTCTTTGAAGCTCAATGAAGAGTTCATTTGTAAAATAATAGGGTTGTTATTCCCTGTTCTTGTTATTTAACTATCCTTGTAGTGATTAGTTTGCATAGAAGACAAGGGTTGGAGACAGCTGACCCAGCAATTGCAACAGTGTGCATGTAGGCAATAAACTGTCGGACCCTGTATTGGCATGCACACACAAAAGCAGATCTGGGATCACTTCAGATGAAGTTTCTTTGGGAATCCCCCCAACTGAACTGCTGGACTCAAAACTCCAACCATGGAGGAAATTGCAGGTTCCACTGTCTCATCATGGAATGCATGTGTCAGAGCTGGACCTTTTCAGTGGCTCAGACAGAGCAGTGGACAGCACATCCAAATGGACATGCAGAACTGGGCAGTACACTGGGGCCTGCCCATGTACAGAGGACAGAATAAATTGATCAACTATACCTGTATTGGCATGCACACACAAAAGCAGATCTGGGATCACTTCAGATGAAGTTTCTTTTGGAATCCCCCCAAATGAACTGCTGGACTCAAAACTCCAACCATGGAGGAAATTGCAGGTTCCACTGTCTCATCATGGAATGCATGTGTCAGAGCTGGACCTTTTCAGTGGCTCAGACAGAGCAGTGGACAGCACATCCAAATGGACATGCAGAACTGGGCAGTACACTGGGGCCTGCCCATGACAGAGGACAGAATAAATTGATCAACTATACCAGCCAAGAGCTAGCAGTGAATAGCTAGGCAAATGGAAATGCTAAGCTGGACTATATCAGTCAATAGAGTCTGGATGAATTCATCAAGTTTGGAGTGGTGAGTTCACAGCAATATGGAACTGTTGAACTATCAAAACCAATTAAGCAGGACCCTTCGAGCATGCCCCACATTGGGGACCCTGGGATAATTGGGAAGCTGTGTGTGGCTTTTTCCCTTACCTCTCCCCAGATACTGGAAAGAAAAAAGAGAATATCAAAACAATGGTCTCACCCACTTTCCTCCGGCACTTGACCCTTCACACCCCAATCAAACATGTAAAAATTATCAAAAATAAAATGTATACAATTAGAAAAAAGAAATTAGCGGCTTAAATAACATCCATTTTAGAACTAATGGCTCTGCGTATCAGGAATATAGGAAGCTGTGAGCACCATGAGGTACGCAAAGAAGTCACACAGTGTTCTTCAGTTTGCTGATAAATTAGACTGAAGGTACAAAGGTGCCGACACTTATATCTGTCCTTAGCAGGATAGTGTAGGAGACCGGCTCATGGTGTGGTCCAAAGTATTGACGTGGAGTCCCAGAGCAGCTGGATGTCTAACATGGTAATTCAGTGTCCTCAGAGAGACAATAAACACAAACTGTTCATCTCCTAAGGCCTGGAAACAAACGTGGATATGATACCATCTCCTACGTGTCCTAAAGGTTAAACTATAACACAGCCAACCCAGATATGGGCAGAAATATTGTTACCTCTCAAAAGAAGGACTATTCAAGAAAATTACAGTCATCTGAATGCTTGTGTCCCATTAAAGCCCACTTTTGAAACCCAAACCCCCAACTCAGCAGCATTAGAATGTGGAACTTTGGGGAAGAGAGGTTTAGACCATAAAGGTAAAACCCCTATGAATGACATTAGTGTCCTTAACAAAACGTTCCCAAAGGAGCTTGTTTTCCCTTGCCACCAGAGAGTCGAGTCTTAACAGATACTAAATCTCCAAGTGCCCTGCTCTTGGGTTTCCCTGACTCCAGATACTTCTGTCATTTATAAGCTACGCAGTTTCTGTTTCCTGTAGAAGTCCAAATGCACCAAGATATCATTTCTTTTTTTCAAGATTTTATTTTTATTTTTATTTGTTTATTGGAAAGTCATCTGACTTACAGAGAGGCAGAGAGACAGAGAGGAAGATCTTCCACCCACTGATTTACTTCCCAAGTGGCTGCAATGGCCAGAGCCAAGGCAATTTCGAAGCCAGAAGTTAAGAGCTTCCTCTGAGTCTCCCATGGGGGTGTAGGATCCCAAGGCCTTAAGCCATCCTCGACTGCTTTCCCAGGCCACAAACAGGGAGCTGAATGGGAAGTGGGGCTGCCGGGACATGAACCAGCACTTGCAAGGCAAAGACTTTAGCCATTGGGCCACCAAGCTGGGCCCAAAATATCATTTCTTAGGCAGCTACTCTGCCTTTACCAGGTTCCTATGGTAACACACACAAAAACACAGACATATAAATGGCCCATTAGATTCTAGTGTCGGTCCAGTCAGTTTCTCTTAACTACGGACTCTGGTTAATCCTTTCAGCCATGGGTAACCAAGAGCCATTTGAACATTTATGGAAATTGTTCACAGACCATACAAAATTACCAACTTAAAACTTAGAGATTTATTAAATTTTAATTCCTTCATGGAATTGCCATGATAGGGTCAGTCAAAGTAATTTCCCTGTAGGTAAGATGTTCTCCATCCCTGCAAGCGGAGGAAATGGTATACACAATCCAGGCAAACCTGATGATCAGGACATTCACAGACACTGCTTGCAAGAATCGGAACCTGCTAAGTTGGAATTGGCAGCCGTTTCTAAAGTGACATGGCTTGGACCGACACACTACCTCTTCTTACACATGCTGTCCATCCACCAGAACAAAAGGGTGTCATGTTTGTGAACTTCCAGAACTGTAAACTAAGTAAGCTTTTCTTTATAAAATTGCCATTCCTTAGGAACTTAATTACAGGATTAAAATTACTAACAACAAGGTATTGATCCAGCAGTACCTTGACCATCAGACCATCAAGAACAGAGCAAACACTTCACTTTACTTAGAAAGTGACCTGCAGGGCCCAGCACAGTGCCTAGTGGCTAAAATACTTGCCTTGAGCACCAGGATCCCATATGGGCGCCAGTTCTAATTCTGGCAGCCCCATTTCCATCCAGCTACAAGCTTGTGGCCTGGGAAAGCAGTCGAGGACGGCCCAAAGCCTTGGGACCCTGCACCCACTTGGGAGACCTGGAGGAAGTTCCTGGCTCCTGTCTTTGGATTCACGCAGCACAGCTGTTGCAGTAACTTGGGGAGTGAATCATCTGATGGAAGATCTTCCTATCTGTCTCTCTTCCTCTCTATATATCTGATTTTGCAATAAAAATAAATAAATCTAAAAAAAGTGACCTACAAAGCCAGGAGTATTTATATCAGTGATATTCCAAAGATTACAAAGACACTCAATATTTTTAGGAGAAAGAATATCATAACTAATAAAAAAATAAGCAGAAAATGACTTAACTTCTGTTGCTAACACATGACTTCAACATAGAAAAGGATTTCAACGTTTTTATCCTTGCCAGTAACCAAGGCGGAGCCGGGGAGAAACCCACATAGGTTAAGTTACCAAATAAGCTAGGAGAACTTTGAATTAATGTGGCAGAATATGATCCTAATGGCAACTTTACATTTGTATAATATTAAGCAGAATCTAAAGCTTTTCTGCATAGTTTATGCCATTTGACTCTCACATACTCTTAGGCAACTCTAGAAGTCAAAACACTTAGCAACTGGCCAAGAGTGCATTTTTTACCACCTGCTTACTTAACATTTAGGCCCCAAGAGAATGTCACACGGCACAGACAAAGCTTACTTTCCAGGACTGTGGAATGAGATGGGGTCTACAACCCAAGCAAGCTTTGCTGTAAAGACTGATGAATGAAGAAAAGAAGGGAAGCTGAAATCTGGCCAGGAGCTCCCAGAGGGAAAAAAAACAAAAACAAAAACAAAAACAAAAAAAAACTATGTCCCAAATTTCCTTGGGGGTTAAACAAAATCGCTTTTTCACTTTCCCTGAGTCTTTGTAAAGGTCTTAAAGAACACATGAGCATTTCTATAGAACTTACTTAATACAGGCTGCTTGACTTTCTCTCCTTCTTAACTGTTTTTGCTAAACTGAGTTTCCAAATGTTTGAGCTCAGCAATGATGGGAATTTCTATTTCTGCTTCTCTCAGCATGCAAAAGGCAATCTCTTTCCAATTTAAGGAACTTGGTTAGCAAATGTTAAGAAAGGAGCCACTGATTCCTTTATTTTCTTTTTATTATTAACACACACACAAATACATATACACACACAATATGGTTTTTGGTTGTTTTGCATTGGAAAGGATTTAGCCTTAACATTCAGAGACGTTATTTCCAAGCTTTTCCTGTCAATAGGTGATGACTACATCACAGCAATGAGCCAACCTTTGGATACATGGGGAGGATAGAATAGTACTAAGACTTTAAGGGGCACTGCTATAACCATGGAGCCTGAGAACATGTCTCATGTCCTTAATCACTGTCCAGAGGTCCCAAATGGGAAGGAGTTTTACCAACAGATCTAGTACTTAAATTTCTATTTCAATAAATAAGATACACTATGGATCAGATAGATGATGGAAAGATAAAATACATGCAAGTATATAGAAAAATACAACTGGTAAACAACACTAACTGGCTTACTTGAAATCCAACTATATGAAGACACAGGCAAGGATAAATTATGGTTGCATCGTGCAGAGACAATAAGGCAATAATAGCACCATCTAGCCATAATGTCTTACTAGGAGCACAAGATAACATTATTCCAAAAAAATACTGCTATATCTGAAATTTCAGATTTGCCAGGATGATGTTTTTCAAAGTTCAAATATATATTAAATTACAAGATGTAATTTCAAAAGTTAATAAAAGAAGGTAGGCTGGAAGAGTTCCCCCTATGCTTCAAATATTCTCCCCTACCTGTGAAAGACAGATTTCTTGTAACTCCAATCCCCAGAGGTTTCCACTACTAACAACTACAATATAGACCTCTCTATTTTTGTTCACAAACATTTTTAGTGATTTCACGCTTTGCATAATTATTATAATATGCTTTTGAATCAGTGTCACAGCCATTTGCCTCTTTAATATGCATTTAAAAATCATCTCAACTTTTGTAAGCATTACATGTAAATTTTTTTCCTCTTTGACATACATGAAAAATCATCTAAATTTCTCTTAGTGTTGCATAACCAGGATTTCCTATACAGTTTATATAGTTTCCAAAGCTTTTGTGTATTGATGACTGCTTTAATGGACAACCTCGAACCCACATTCTGCCATACTTTGTGAGTGTATCCTGAAGATAACCTTCTTGCAACACAATTTTGATCCAAATATCTGCACATCTTGTAACTTAAAATGCTTTAGATTGTTTTCTGTAAGATTGGCACATGTTTCATTTCCTTTAAGAATCTATGAACCTTCTTGGGAAGCTTTTAATATTTTCAATGGTTATTTTAGAGATAAAAATATTGCCTCTGCCATTCAATGGCTGATAATAATGTGACAATGCCTCCAAAAGTCAAAGCATCAACAATAAGACACCATGGGACCCAAACATTAGTTCAAAATCTTAACAGTAGGCGAGTCTCTGTCCTCGAATCTTGTGGTATATGACATTTCATGGTTTGAAAAGTATATGTCCTCGTGTATTCATGAGGGCTGCAGGGTCTACCCAGTAGTTGCTCTAGGGGACATCTGGGGCTTTTTTTTCTTTCTTAACTTTCAGAAAGCACTTAGAGCACAATATAACAGGCATGACATATGAAACTCACATCAGATGTGATACCAAGTAGCATGTACTTATACAAACAGTAAATTGATCTAGTAAGCCAAATATCAGCTATCAGGCATGGACAAGGCTATATAAACTTAAAGGTAGTAGCTGTGGTTACATATGACATGAGGAAGAAATACTCATTTCCATCGGCAGCTGTCAAAATAAGTTTGGAAAGTTAGGAAGACACAAGTCAAGCAAAGCAGAGCAAGAGATCATGAGAGAAGTTTCTTCACAGAGCACCAAAGGACAACAGTCTAGCCCCTGGGTACTTTCCTAGGAACAAAAACCACTTAGACTTAGTTAAGGCACCCTGCATTCCAATCTATTCAACAAGGAAATCAATACATATACATACACACAAACATGTGTATACATGCATATATAATATGCACAATAATTAAGGACATAATTAGATAAAGTTTCTCTTTTTATGAAATACATTTCATTAAGATAACACAAAAATAATTGGTGACAACTAATACAAAAAAGCTAAAGCAGGAGAAAAGCATAGATAACATGTGGTGTATTATTTAGAAAGAATAATCACTGGAGAGAAGTACAAAGTAAGGGACTCAATTAGACTTTCTTTTTGTGGTTAGACTTCTTACTTCACTTTTTAAATTCTTTTACTTTTTACTTTTTAATTTTGTTATTAATTTACTTTATTTTTATTTACAAAGTGAACAAATTTGATATATTTTACAATACAAATTTAGGAGCATAGTAATACATCCTATCCCGCCCTCCTTCACCTGCTCACTTTCGCTGTCGAACCTCCTTCCTTTCTTCCTTCCTTCCTTCCTTCCTTCTTCCTTCCTTCCTTCCTTCCTTCCTTCCTTCCTTCCTTCCTTCCTCTTCCTTCCTTCCTTCCTTCCCTCTTCCTTCCCTCTTCCTTCCCTCTTCCTTCCTTCCTTCCTTCCTTCCTTCCTTCCTTCCTTCTTCCTTACTTCCTTCCTTCCTTCCTTCCTTCCTTCCTTCCTTCCTTACTTCCCTCTTCCTTCCCTCTTCCTTCCCTCTTCCTTCTTTCCTTCTTTCTTCCTCCTTCCTTCCTTCTTCCTTCCTTCCTTCCATTTTTCCTTCTTTTTTTTTGTAGTGGCATACTTTCTGTTCACTTCGAAAACATGGGCTTAACACTCCATTATGTAAATAATTCAATAAATAGGAAGTGGGAAAAAATGACATTCCTCAAGAGTACAAAGATTGTAGACAATAGTCAAGTATCACAATCTCAATCCTTTTTTAAGATTTATTTATTTTTATTAGAAACTCAGATATACAGAAAACAGGAGAGATAGAGAGGAAGATCTTCCATCCAATGATTCCCTCCCCTAGTGGCTGCAATGGTCGGAACTGAGCTGATCCAAAGCCAGGAGCCCAAAGCCCAGAGCTTCTTCCAGGTCTCCCACACGGGTGCAGGGTCCCAAAGCTTTGAGCCATCCTGGACTGCTCTCCCAGGCCACAAGCAGGGAGCTGGATGGAAAACGAGGCCACTGGGATTAGAACTGGCGCCCATATGGGATCCCAGCATCTGCAAGGCGAGGACTTTAGCCACTAGGCTGCCGCACCAGGTCCAAAACCTCAATCTTGTACTCACAGATTATATTGCTTTGTACTCTGTGACTTAGTTACCACAGATCAGGGGAAATGCAGTATTTGCCTTTTGAACTTGGCTTATTTCACTAAGCATAATGGTTTCCAATTGCATTTCTTTTGTTGCAAAAGACAAGATTCTATTCTTTCTTACTGCTTAGTAGTATTCCATGGTGTATACACACACACACACACATATATACATATATACCATATTTTCTTTATCTAGTCATCACTTGATGCACATCTGGGTTACTAGATCAAAACATTGGAAAACTACTAGAAATAGGGATAATCAAGGATTTCTTGGAAAAGACCCCAGAAGCACAGGCCATTGAAGCAAAAAGTAAACATATAGGATTAAATCTTCTACACTGCAAAGCAATCTGTCAACAAAGTGAAGAGTTTGGGAGAAAATATTTGCAAATTAGGAACTGATAAAGGATTAGCATCCAGGATCCACAAAGAACTCAAGAAACTCAACAACAGCAAAACAAAGAATCAAATTATAAAATGGGCAAAGAATATGTGCCCACAATTTTAGAAGGACAGAATAAAAATAACCAACAGACACATGGGAAAAAATGCTCAGGAAAATTAGCCATCAGGAAAATGAAAATAAAAATAAAAATGAGATTTGACCTCACCCCAGTGTAAATGACTATTGTACCAAAAATAAAACAAATGAACAAAAAAGAAAAAAAAATGCTGTGTAGATATGGGAATAAAGCTATCCCAATCCACTTCTAGTGGGATTATAAACTAGTTCAACAATTACACAAAATAATTTGGCAATTCCTCAGATTCCTGAAATTGACCTAGCAAATTATGCAGTCATCCCACTCCTGGAAATTTGCCCAAACAAAATGAAACCAGCACCCAAGAGAGTTATTGGAAGAGTAATCTTTATTGCAGCTCTATTCACAACAACTAAGATATGGAATCAACCCAGAAGTCCTTAGTTAAATGTTCTGTATATTAAATTAGCAATAATGTTAGTGATAATATTGATTACAATCTCTCAATCAAGATTCATTATAATGAGATTTTAATTATAATGTACACATTAGAATTATGACAGGTAAGAGGAAAAGCATGATTGTTGGAATCTGACTTGGAAAATATCTCCTAATATGTAACTACCCAAACAAACCAAGGAGTGCCACGACATACTAACTCAAATGAATAAAAAAATTTTCTGTTCATGTAACTTTTGGGAGAATGAGAAAAGAACAGTGGAGGAAACAACCAGATTCTTTAAACTTGAGCCAAACCCAAATTATTCTAAAATCTTTGAAACGTTTGAAAAGCATCATAAACTCAAAATTTCAGTAATTCTGTCTGTTCTTCATTGAAGAGTGGGCAACTCAGGACTTTCATTTAAGAAAAAAAAAAAGATTATTCAATAGGCCTTTGGCTAGGCAGAGATTAGAATACGATCCTAATCTCAAATGAACAAAACGAGATTGTACTGCTCTATACAATAAATAAAAGGCCCTCTTCATAGAATACCATTTCTTTTAACCATAATGTGTCAATACTTAGCTACTGTGGACTCCAAAATCACCTCCAAGTGGGAAGGAGCAGATCCTTCTACAGAGATATTGGCAAGGAAAATGAAAGAATGCCCACTTAAAAATAGTAATATCTAACAGTCAACTGTGTTTTGCTTCTTCATTTCATATGTGCCATTCTTTAAACCTCAAACCTTTCCTAAGACTTTATTAAAAATCTCAGCCTGGAGGCAGACATTTAATACAGTGGTTTTAACACTGTCTGAGATGCCAACAATTCATGTTGGAATGCCTGATTTGTGACTCGTTTGCACTCCCAAGTGCAGCTTCTTGCTGAAGCAGACGGTAGGAGATTGGAGGTGATGGCTTAACTATTTGGGTCCTTGTAATCCAAGTGGAAGAAGTGCATGGAGTTCCAGACGCCCATCTTTGAGCAGGTCTTGTCATGGGCAGTTTGTGTGTAAACAAGCTAATAAGGAGCTCTCTCTGCCTCTATCTGTCTCCCTCTGCCTTTGAATTACTTATATTCATATACATACACACACATATTTGGGGAAGATTTAAGATGAAAACTATTTCCATACATAGGAAAACATGTGGTATGAATTACTACAGAAGTCTACAGCAATGGTTTGGAGGAAGCAAGAAACCCTCCAGATGAAGAAGAGACTGTATTATGTGGAAAATCTCAGAAATAAGAAGTAACCTATAGGATTTCCTATTACTCAAGTAAGAGAAGCAACCCTCACTGCTGTCACTGCAGGGGGAAGCACCCGTAATCTAGAGAACTTGGGGATGAGTGGTTCACAGCACTCTGTATTTCTGCACCACACAGTTTTAACAGTATTTGCCAATGTTCATATCCTGTCCTTGCAGTTGATATAAGCGCATGGCTTTTATTCTAAACCTAAATATTTGTGAATTGTTACCTGGAACTTCTGGATTCTATCCTCTATTTCACAAAGCCACTCAAACGACATCAGTGACATAAACACTGAAAATGAGAAAAGAAGCCATCTACACAGTCATTAATAAACTCCTTTCTAGAATTCATGTCATATACTCTAGGTTTTGGGCACAATAAATTTATATATATAAAAAAATCTTCTTCCAGCTTTCCTTATACAAATATGCTTCAGCTTCTTACCTGCTAACTCCATCATCCTGAGCCCTTATTCACTTATCTTTATATCTTTACTAATTTATTTCATTGACAAAATATAGTAAGTAAAATTTGGAGAACAGGGAAATAAAATGCAAACCTGAATAAAATTATAATGTTACAGAAAACATACTAATGACATTTTGGGGATAGTTGATTCCAGAAGCACCTTTCATTATTATGTGAATATAATCTGCTTTTCAAAAAAAAAATGTTTACTAGCAAATTTTTGGATAATTGGAGCCTGTATTTCATCGCTCTCAGAAGAAAATGAAATAAAATATGTTCTCAACCCATTAAAAACCTCCAGATAATTTCCTCAAATATCATTAAAATACTTTCAAGCATCAACATACTAGGCTTCAAAAAAGGTCTGCATATCACAAAGCATTTAAAACACTAATTATCTAATTATAGGACTTTTAATGAACTCACCATTATCCACATTCATATGCATCAAACATGTAGACTAGACACTGAAAAATATAAAACGTTTTTTTCCTTCTACCCCACAAGAAATATATATAGTAAAGCAGATAACAGTAACAAAAATACTATCTAAGTTGGACTTAGGCTAGTAGCCTTAGGTACTTCATAAAACAAACTTTTGATACCCTCGAATATCTAGATTCTCAAGGAACGGATATGGAAGATGATAGATATGACACACAGCATGTATTGAAATAAGACTATTACACGCTGTTCATCCTCTTACCAGAGTTCAGGCACAATTTAGAAAGTTATAGCTAGTAAGGATTTCAAATTCCTCAGAATTTTTTCTTTAATGTAGCAAATGAATTTGCATAGTTAAGTGAGTTACTCGGTTTTCAATAATTTTACAAGGATCCGAGAACAAGAGGATATACATGGCGCATCCAATCCATAAACAGAAACATACATCTGCTCATATTTTAAATAGAACAATTTTAAAGTTATTTACAAACACATTTGCCATGCTGCTACTTTCCAGATCATTATTTTTTTTTAAGATGTATTCATTTTTATAGTAAAGGCAGATCTACAGAGAGAAGATAAACAGAAAAGAGATCTTCCATCCACTGATTCCCTCACCGAATGGTCAGAACCAAGCCGACCTGAAGCCAGGAACCAGGGGCCAGGAACTTCTTTCAGGTCTTTCACGTGGGTGCAGGGTCCCAAGGTCTTGGGCTGTCCTCAACTGCTTTCCCAGGCCACAAGCAGGGAGCTGGATGGGAAGTGGAGTAGCAGGGATTAGAACTGGCGTCCATGTGAGATCCTGGAATGTGCAAGGTGAGTACTTTAGCTACTAGGCTACCGCGCCAGGCCCCAAAACCCGTGATGTTTGATCACTTGTTACCAAACCATCAACCAGAAAGCTGAATTGAAGAAAATGTGTCATGCAGTGTAAAAAGGGTGTCTCCCAAAGGCCTTTCCATAACTGAGTGTTTTCCTAAAAGAGCCAGACTTCACCAGCTTAACAAGTGACAATGAAATTCCTTTGTTTAGTAGCCATTTCTTATTTTATTAGCTTGATAACATCTCAATTTATTGATCATTCATATTTACTCACCACATATACTTCTTTATTTCATAAATTTTCTGATGTTTTACCCAAAACAATCAAATATGTCATTTATCTTCAAAAATGTTATTCGTGAGAGGTATTTATATGCTAAATATAATTGCTTATTGCCTATTTTTTATGTTGGAAAATACGTGAGCCCAACACTGTGCTACAGCAAGCTAAACTCTTGGCATCTTGTTTCAGATCTTCTGCTTCTTATACAGCTCCCTGCTAATATACTTGGGAAGGCAGCAAAGGATGGCTCAATTGGTTGGAGCTCTGCTACCCATGTGGGAGAACCCCCCAAGTGGAATGTCATGCCCTCAACTTCAGCCTGGCATAGAGGTGATGGTTGGAACCATTTGAGGAATGAACCAACAGACACAGTATTTGTCTCTGCCTCTCCTTTCTCTCCCTCTCCCTACTGAATTTTCACCCATCCCGCTGCAGCTCTTCTTCACAGTGGATGAGAAAATGACACATTTCATGTGATCTGGATTCCTTCAAAACCGAACAATAGTTGGTTCAGGTGGTTCTCCTACTCGTTTTCCTGCAGCACTCTGCAGCTCTTTCCAGTTGGTCAAGCAAGGTTGAACACAGCTGAAGCCTTCATCAAGTTAGTCTCCTAAACTGGCCATGTCTCCAATGTTTCACTCTGTAAAATGAAGTGAATAAACCAGGCGATTTCTAACAACCTTTTGGTGAAAGCTTTCTGAGGGTTTCTGAGTAAGCAGTGTATGTGCCTTTAAACTCTATCGTTGAAAAGTTTAAAAGATTGGGGCCCGGCACGGTGGCGCAAGTGGTTAAAGGTCCTCGCTTTGCACGCCCGGGATCCCCATATGGGCGCCGGTTCTAATCCCGGCAGCCCCGCTTCCCTTCCAGCTCCCTGCCTGTGGCCTGGGAAAGCAGTCGAGGATGGCCCAAAGCTTTGGGACCCTGCACCCGCGTGGGAGACCCGGAAGAGTCTCCTGGCTTCGGATCAGCATAGCATCGACCGTTCCGCTCACTTGGGGAGTGAATCATTGGATGGAAGATCTTCCTCTCTGTCTCTCCTCTCTGTATATCCGCCTTTCCAATGAAAAAATAATAAAAATAAATCTTTAAAAAAAAGTTTAAAAGATTGCATTTATTTTGAAAGATGAATTCTTATTTCTTCCATGTGGATAAATCCATTACATCTTTTCATACCATTAACATGTTTCTAGCATACTTTCTTCCTATAATTTGACTGCATCCATTTTGGAAAATGGCCAATTTAGAATTATTGATGAGGTGATGTGATTTACACAAGACACAATTAATAGGTGCTCACTGTGTGTCAGGTACTATGCCAAGATCTGAAAAACAATGGTCTACAGGAGAAAAATTTCTTCCTAGTAGTAACCCACAGACTACAGGAGGAAATTAATTTCTAATTAAACACCTAGATTCCTAGGAGATATTGCTGATGAAACACAAATCAAACCACTATGTAACCATTTTCTAAAAAGCCTACAAAATAAAGGAAAACTTCATAGTGGAGCTGACACTTAAATAGTGACTGAAATATATATACATACCCCCTAGCATGTGAAGAAGAAGCAAGGCAGAAAGAGGAAAGAGGAGCCAATACCAAACAAAACGGTGCAGAAATGTGACCCAGTGTGAAACAGGACAATGTAGCCAACTGAAAATTCCTTGATTATAGGTAGAATTTGTGGGAAGAAAAGAAAAAAAAACAGTGAAATCTTGGCTTATCCTGGGGAGAAAAATGCAGATTTCACACTCCTGTTTCAAGCGATAGACTGATTTATTTTAAACACATATTTTAAGTGTGCATATTTTAGGTGTTTATTTATTTTTGTTAATTTGAAAGGCAAAGTGAGGCAGAGAGAAAGAGACATACATATGTATAGAAAGGGAGAGAGAGAGAGAGAGCAGGGAGATGAAAAGAGACTAAGCGTTCTTCTGCTTGTTCACTCCAAAGTGAGTGCAATAGCTGGAGTTGGGTCAGGTTGAAACCAGAAGCCAGGAAACCCAACTGGGTCTGCTGTAAAGATGGCAGAAACCCAAGTACATGGCCCATCATCTGTTGTCTTCAGGGGTTCACATTATCAGAAGCTGGATCAGAAGCAAAGAACTCCCAATCTAAACCAGGCATTGCTGTTTGCTATGTGAGCATCCCAGGTAGCAGTGTTCCCAAGGGCATTAATATGCCCTCCCTGAAAATGCACATACTTTAAATGTTATTCTCACTACATAATAAAGAACAGATTAGAATGAACAGAGAGGTGGCTCAAAGTCTTAAGAAACTTTTACAAGTAGTTAAAAGGCATATAATAAGAGTGTAAAGTAGTACAAGCATTTATTATAATAATATTGAATCTTCTAATGAGTCACTCTGTGGAATTAAAAAAATTAATCTATTCAGCTACTAAATTTCATAGACTGTGAAAATACTAAAATAACTTTGCTTTGAAAAGGTATAATTTTACAAGCACTTACCCAGAGGCATTACATCTCTTATCAAAATTTTGTTTCTTTCAGAAATAATCTTAAGGTTTCATTTCCACCTCCACCTCATATTAACTATCTGTTGCAATAGTAGGTAAATTGGGATAGGGTAATAAGGAAAATAGTCTTAACTAGGAGTAGAAACCATAATTGCCCAACTTTTAAAAAAAAATCCTCCTAACATCACCTCTATAGTTATTTCATTCTTGTTTATCTATCCCTCTAACATTGGCTATTTTAAAATTCAAATCATCTCTCTTTGTAAGCAGCAAAACCAATGTTCTTTTCGTTGATAGAAGGAAGAGTTTTGCTTCTGTAATATTCTCAAAATGCCTTTCTGTAAATCTCCCCATAACCAATTTTCTCTAAATCCGGCTATTTGTCCATTGCATTTTCTCCCTTGGGAGAATATTTCACTAATTTTTTTTTTCAGATATCAGCATTTTATTGCATGAACTTTGTTATCACGAATGAACTGTGGGCTAGTGATATAGAATTACTTCTTACACATTGGAAAATACTTCAGAAACTAAAAAAAACCCTTTCATCACTGGTTCTCCCACTCTTTATTTACCAAAAGAGAACTGCTGTTGATTCTAAATAAAATGAACAATAACCTCATTAATATTTTATTAAAAGAATTATATCTGAAATTTGTCTTTGGAGTAAATTTTCATAGTTTTCATATTATCCCAAATATTTCCAAGTCATTTATGTTCTCAATTATTGTTGAGAATTTTCTACGCATGAAATATTACATTATTTAAGAATAAAAAAAAGAAAGAGAGAAGCCGTGTCTGCATCCAGCTCCATCTCATAGGGAGTGAAAGCCCACAGAAATCATTAAACTAAGGGAAAAGGATTAGTGAAGAGAAAGTCAGACAGTAAAGACTTCTCAGGATGGATCAACATCACACAGGACTTGTATTTTGAGATTAAAATTGACAAGGTGGCTGCACTCTCACTCAAAGGGGGCGCGCAAACCAGAGTCCATTCTAGGAAGAAAGAGCATAGGTATTCTTGGACTGCCTTTGGGGTAAATGCTATCAACACTGTGCTATCAACATTGTGAAAGTTGGGAAATTCACAGAATTGAAACAAACACACAGGCAGGGATTACTTTGTCGGAAAGCTTTGTATTTACAAACATTTTTGTTTGTTTTTGTTTACAAGAGACAAAAATTACAACATAGCCAGCAAAGAAAAATGTACCAGGTAAAACCAACTCAGATGACTTTAGGCTGGCTTATGTGTGATGTGTGTAATGGCTTGCACTTTCCCCTGGAGCCTGTCCAGATTCTTCCTCCCCCACGCTGGTTTCCTGTTCAGTTTGGAGTGCTAGACTCTGGCACCTTCAAGTTTGTCTTTAGCTAGACTTGAAGCCAGAAGAGGAACAAGCTCCCAGACAGTCCTGGGCTGAAATCCTTTGCCCTGCTTAGCTGACCTGGGTCGTGTGCCTGTCTCCAATGACCAACAGGCACTGAATGCGCCAGTTGCCCCAGCCTCGGTCACATGCTCCATTTCCAAAGGGTGGCAATAAGACATTTCCCAACAGATAAACAACCAGAACTGCCTTCAGAGCAAAGAGGCTTTGAGGAGAGTATATGGCTGTGAGCAGCAAATTTCATTCCCCTACTGTGAATTAAAAGCTCAGTATATGAGTATTAATAGAAAATAGATATTCACTCAAGGTTTTGGAAACAGGCAGCAATATGATTAATAATGGACTTCATGAAGTTAGCCTGAGTTTCTGCGTGTTTGATATCTATGGAACATCAGGGTTGGTAAGGGGTTTAGGAAATCTGTGTCAGAATGCAGTGCTACGAGTCTAAAAGAAGAATTGAAAATGAGAAATTCTGCTTGCAAATATTTTCTCATCAGGGCAAAGAAACTCTATAAAGCACACTTAATATTAAAAGCAATATCAGGTTGCTGAAAGAACACTGAAAAAGGATAAATAAAAGCTAATTATTTTTAGTATAATTTCATAAATTGGTTTACTGGGAGGCCCAGTTCTGAAGCACCAAGCTTGTTTGTTCAGTTGGAGGAACATTGCTGCCACCTCCTAGTCACTAGAATACATGGCATTTTTCTTCATTCACATCCCCCTCCCTGGCATCCTGGGGTCTGATGTGTGGGCTTCCACATTCTTTCCAGATATAACATTCTGAACACCAGTTAATCCCATTCATTGTGCCAATGAGACAAAAAGGGCAAGCAAGCAAACTTTAACAAAATGTTCCTCCCTCTGACTGAACAATACAAGCCAATTAGTCACTTTAATTTGGGTCTACAGTTATTTTGACTTTTATTCTCTCCCACACCCTCTTTCAGCAGCAGAGTTTGAATTGCACAGATTATTAAAAAAAAAAAAACAGTTGAATCACCAAAAGACTATTATTTCTGATTTTCTTAAGTCCACAAGAACACTAACCTTATCATTATTGCTCAGCTTTTTCAGGGATTTAATAAATCTTGATTTTTCAATATTCATTTAGTAAGCGGGAGGACTCACTTGCTAATAAGCAAAAGCAAAATTTAATTTTGTCAACACAAAATTGATTCTACTGCTACCTCCCCACTCCTTAATTTTATCATAGTGATTAAAATTGCAGTGGCATTAGCACATTACTGCAAGAAATCTTGGTGTTCTGTTATTTTATGTCAGGTTCACAGGCAACTCAAGAACAGTGGACCGGGTGTGTTGTGCTATTCTCCTGACAATGTGGTTGTCTAGGTGCTAACATTGCAAAAGCATAAAGTAGTTTGCTATAACTTTCCATGAATGAATAAATCTAGATGATTACACCACTCAGATCTGAGGATCTGTCAAAAAGGAGATTCTGATTCAGTAGATAGATCAGCAAGGAAGTAGAGGAGGCCCAAGAGAGTGGATGTGTAACAAGCTCTCAGGAGACACAAATGTAAGTTACAAGGGTCTTTAACTATAGCGAGAACTTATTTTAATGATTTGCAATCTGGAATTAAAATGTGTCCATTCTAAATGTTTTTCATTTATTTATTTAGTTTACATATTTGAAAGGAAGTAGAAGAAAGAGATAGAGAGCTCCCATATTCTAGTTCACTCTAAAATGTCCATTAACAGCCGGGGTTGGGCCAGGATGAAGCCAGGAGCTGCTAATTCAATCCAGGTCTGCCACTCCAGTGGCAGAAACCCAGCTAGTTAAGCTGTCATCTGCAGTCTTCAATGGTATGTGTTAACAGGAAGCTAGAATCAGCAATGGAGTAGAGACTTGAGCTGAGACACTCCGTAAGGCACGCAGGCTTACCAAGCATGTCTTTGCTGCTACATACCTGTACCATTGCCATATCCACTCTAGACAGCCAAACAACAATATATAAGAAATAAAATAGACTATATTTATTTTCTAAATAATACATGTGTTAATATGAGTTATTCTGTGGTTAGCTTTGCAATCACAATTCAGTCACTGGTCAGTTCTGTGATGACCACCTTACTGCCAGTGAGATATAAACATGTATATAATCAAACCTGCACAGGTATGGAGTTTTTTTTACAGTCATTAGTAACTTTTACTTCCGTAGTGCATATTCATCTTCAAAGTTGTTTTTATGTGGTTCAAATTATTAACAAAAAATCCAGTGAAAGGGCAAATAAAATAGATGATTGGCTGACATTTCTCTTTTTATTCAAATATTTCTGGCATCAAAGAAGCAGACATATAGCTGCTGCCACTTGCCTTTGCTCCAAATTAACCACAGCATTACCCAACTTTTACATCTTTCGTTCGTTTTCCTGCCTCCTACCACTTTACAGGAATGCTTCCCTGTGGGAAAGGGAGCGGACAAAGATTATACAAAAGATGTTTTTCTACCATTACTGCAGTAATAGGGGTATTAAAAAAAGTTATATGTTGTTTTCAAGAGTTGTTAGAGAAATCTAATTTGCAAAAAGGGTTGCTATCCGTATAATCATATTACAATCCAGCTTTTTCTTTCATGTATCACAAAAAGCTTAGGATTCACCAGAATACAGCTCACATCTATCCATTTTACTTTAGTGTATCCTTTTTTATTTCTATTCTAATGTGAATTTATTTTTGCACTCAAACACCAAATTCCTTGAGCTAAGTCTAGATTAGAGTGAGATGTATAAATTATTGGATAGTTCTCTGAGTCAATGATGTCAAGTTACTAACCCTAGAACAGATAATCAGCCAAGTGACTTTGTTCACAAAGCTGATACTTACTGTTTTTGGAGTATGCATCAGTACCACAGACAGGATTAAAGTTCAGAACCGAAGGGTGTGTAATTAACAATAACTGGTGAGATGCAATCCAAATAGATTTATCTTTTGCGGATGTAAAATGTGCTCCTGTCAGATGCCAAACAGTGGATTCCATGGAGACAGAGGTTACATCGGCCTCGTTCATCGGGGTATTTTGTCACTTAGCAAAGCACTTCCATATACTAAATTCCCAAAAAATGTGAGTGAATGAATGAATGATTAAAGCAATTAAACTCAGACAGTTTCAGAATCCTAGGAACCTATACAAGCAAATCAACACCTAACTCCACCTAACAGTCATATTCTGAGAAAGAAAATGCAAACGTAACCAATTAAAAAGCAAAAGTCTAACTGCACATAGACCTTCCATCGGAATGGTTCAAATAAGACATTGGTACAAGGGATCAGATAATTCCTTCCTTCTTCTATAATCACCCTATAAAAGCTTTCCCTTCAACTACTTCAGGCACAGCTCCCGACTGCGTTTACTCTGCTGCTACCTGACTCATGAATAGCTATTTGTTCAGCTTTGTAAAACTTTTAATATGCCCCAGTTTAACTTAAATGTTTTAAGATTTATTTATTTTTATTGGAAAGTCAGGTATGCAGAGAGAGCAGAAACAGAGAGAAAGATCTTCCAGCCAGAGCTAAGCTGAGCTGAAGTGGTAGTTTCTTCTAGGTCTCCCACACAGGTGCAGAGTTGCAAAGTTTGGGGCCATCCTGCACTTGCTCTCCCAGACCACAAACAGGGAACTGGATAGAAATTGGAGCAGTAAAGACACAAACTGGAGCCAATATGGGATCCCAGGCATGCAAGGCGAGAACCTTAGTCACCAGGCTACTGTGTCGAGTCCTCAGTTCACTTTTTAATTGAATGAATGAGGGGAAGTATGTCTTCAAAGAGGCAAGATTTTAAGAATTAGAAGGTAACTAAATGAGTTAACTAGGTTTAAAATAAGATACAATGAATTCTAGTTTTAACTCAAAGTAGTTGCCCTGCTAGTCCAAATACTTTCATGGGTGTTGTCTCCTTTAATCTGTCATTAGATAATAATAAGTACATAATATTTTAGAAGGTTTTGGCTTCACTGTTACTTCACAGATTTTAACCAGCTTCAAGTCAAAACATGAGAATTTCTCCAAGGTCTTTACACCAACATGCTAGTATTTTATAACAAACAAGCTGCTTTGAAAATGTTCAGTGCTGGAGCACTCCTCATTTCTGGACTGAGAAAAAAAGTCTGTAAGCTTTGCAACTCACAGCTTCCCTCGCAAGCATTCAGTCTCAACAACCTTGGGAAGCAGATTGCACAGGTATCTGCCTCATTTCCAGCAGGATAGAATCCGGGAGGAAAGTGATGTGGAACTAGCGTCTCTACTGGTTGACTCCTCATCAATGCTTCTGTCCTGGAGAGGACAGAAAAAAAAAAAAAAAACAAAGAAAGAAAACAACAACAAAAAACTGGATGATGCATTTCGGTTTATGATGCTTATAAACACGTCTTCACGTTTAGGACAAAACGTTGAGTTTATCGTGTTAGGTTTAAACTTAAGGAAACTGGAGTCCACAGGAATGAAAGGCCCAGTCCACAGGTCACAACAAATGGAATGTAAGGAGAACCATCTCTTCCCTGGAACCATCCATTTTATTGTGATATTTGCTTGCCATGTTGCTTTAGGACTTGATATTCAATGAATTAAATTGTTTTACACCCTTCTTGCCACCCCCAGTATAATTGCTTTATTTAGTTGAGTAGAAATTGTAATACAATATCCTGCAAATCAACACCCAACATCACATCTGAAAACTTCACATTTAATCTTTATGTAAAATAAAAAATCTTCCCATCCCTTTCCCCTGCTTCCCAATGTCATCAACATTCTACTACATTCATTATTCCATTGCTTTCTTTTTTGTAAGATGTACCTATGTGACTATACAAATGCTTGTTTATAATCCCAAGGAGTATATCGTTTCATTGTGCAAGTTTATGAAAAGCACATCAAGCAATATTTAGATTTTAATTACTGACTACATTAAGCTACCCAAGCTCATCAACTTAAGACAATTAGATACACTCTATCTGTATATCATGTAGCAAAGGCCTATTCATTCAACAACTTTTCATTGGGTGCTTAATCCGGGCCAGGAGGCCAGGAGGCATTGGACTGTGCTGGATTGCATCAGTGCAAAAACGTACAATCTACCTGCGTTCCATTACGCCCCCTCCGAAATGCATAACTAATGGAAATAATATTGTGTAGATGGAGAAAAAGAGAGTAAAGACAGAAAATGTGCAGGATGTTAGCCGATGAGTGCTAAAGGCATAAACAAAGCATGTTAGAACGTTTGGCACTGAGGGTGGCAATTCTGAATACAAGGCTCAGTTACGAACAGAGGTGGGGTGGGCAAAGCCATTATTGAATACAGAGACACAGAAGTAACTTGAGATCTGGATCAGAACCGAAGTAAACTCTTTGGACTCCTCCCTCACCCCCAACGCGGTGCAAGGGGTGCGTGAGGAATGCCGGCCTCCTGTAGATGTGAACGGCTCTTACAGACCATGCCTTGCCTCTCCGACTTTTCTTCCCACTGAGGGTTCCCGTAAGTGGCACCGCAGCACTTGGACGCCGCGTGCCAAGCCTTCCCCACCCGCACGACCATCGTCCGCTGACTCTGTCGGATCCGGGGAGCGCGCATCGCCGGGCACGCTCCGGGTGGAGTTGGGGTGGGGGTGCGCGCCACCCAGGGCCGCCCTCGGGCCCACCGTGAGCGCGCGCGCGCGCCCGACCGCGCGGCCTCGGGGCTGGGACGCGGCGGGCTGGGCGGCGCGCACTCCGCTCGGCGGCTGCGGCGGCTGGTGTGGGTGCTCACGTCAGGGCCGGGAGGAGGAGGGGGTTCACAGCGAGAGGGGGAGAGAGACATGAGGCAGCCTAGCAGGGAGCGAGGAGGAGTTGGGTCGAGGAGGAGTGAGTTTTAGAGGCGCTCGGCTAGCAGGACCTGCGCCTGCAGAGAGCGTGGCCGCCCGGGCTCCTAGCCTCCTCCACCGCGCGCTCCGCGTGTCCGCTTTCAGCACCGGAGCGGAGAACAGTTCCCAGCAGCCCGCAGCGCTGCCCGGCGCCGCCGCCCTCACCTGCCGCCACCCGGGGGCTCGGGCCCCCTGAAAACCCGCCGGGCACGCCGCCCTCTCCTTCTGTGGGTGCGCTGCTGAGCACCGGTGAAGCATCCGGCGGCCTCGGGGAGCGCTGAACAAGTCCAAGCAGAATGTACCAGGGACACATGCAGGTAAGATATGGCCCGGGAGCGGGGAGGGGGCAAACTTCAAAGCCAGGCGGGCCAGCAAGTTACAGCGGTCAAGCGCTGCCTTCAACAACTCAACAAGTGAGGTGGTGCACAAAGACCATGGCATTTCTGTCCACTGTTGTTGGTGACACTAGCCGGGCTTTGCAGGGTGAGATGGAGGAGAGGGAGGCAGTCCTGGGAACTTGCACTGGGGAAGTTTGGTGTGTCTGCCTTCCTTGCTCCTGTTTCTTTAAAGATGCTCAGAGAGCCCCAGCAGAGGAAACCCCCAGTCGAGTGTGTTTCTTCGTAATCCTATTGATGCATCTGGGCATGTATGTCAGCTGAAGGGCAAACAATACTGGAGAGACGGAGCTTTGCCTCTACCTATTTGCAAAGGTCTTTTTGACAGAACACTTTGCCTTTTCCTGATATTTTGAGCCGTGTTCTTGTTTTTTTTTTTTTTTTTTAACAGTTTTTGCTACACTTCCCCCCTCTGAGAATGGGACTTGCTAGCTTGCCTTAATAGTCACAGGATGAGTTGGAGGAACGGTTTTCAAACACAGGTCCCAGGGGTTCCAGTGTTTTTCAGGGGAGGTGCTTCCTCCCGGGTGTTATCAATGCCCTTCTGAGCTGAGCTGCTGCTTCTTTCCCATGCAAACACTCACCTCTTGGGCAAGATTTCTTTAACCTTGGCTCCAGGTCTCATTCACATCGCTGCTCCTTCCTTACAAAGGCAGGGTTATGCTTTGGGAGAAAAACCAAGCATGAGCTCGGCTTTCTGTAAAATATGAAATGAGCTCTAAACGCTGTGGTGTGGTGTTTGGGCTTTCTTTACATTCCCAAGATGATCAACTGCAGTCAACACATGTGGTACCATCACCCTGGAGTGTAATGTGTAAATACGAAAGGGATGTGGCTTCTGTGTCGTTAATGGCAACTGGAAACAGATACATTTGTTGTTGCATTCATGGTTTAGTATTACCTACTATTTAATTTCCAGGTCTTGGAGAAAATCTTTTGGATTATTCTTTACTGTTTCTTTTGTTTTTAAAGTAAAAGATGGTAATCTTCCCCTAAGTTTTGTTAGAATTCTGAATCAGCACTTCCAGAATTCCAAAAGTGCTTCCCATCCTGTTTTGAAAATCATCGATTGAAACATATCACATTTAACTGGCAATACTTAGGGACTGAAGGATATTTTAAATGTATATCATAAAATCCTGCACAATTCATGTAAAAGCTACAGTAGTTGGAAACGTTAGTAGCAAAAAAGGACTTAAACAGGGCTGAAAATTTAACAAGATTATTGTTAAAGTTTAATGTTTCAGTTTCATCAAAGGAGTACACTTAATTTTTTTAACATTATTTAGTAACTAGCTGGAAACAGTTTCTTCACAGGAAGGGTTTTATCAGAGTAGCTTCTCAGAAAACTGCACGTTCATTGATTACATAGGGACATTTATAAAAACTTTGAACACATATTTTTTTCTTGCTTCAAAAACCTGTTATTGTAAATCTAAAATGGAAACAGTCTGGTAAATTTATGCACCACCAAACCAATTTTAATTCAATTTTATGAATATTTCACAAGAGTTGTTATGAAAATTCGAATTGTCTAGACAATGTCTGGGGGCTAAATTTCATATTGAGAAAAGAGACAGAACACCAAACTCTGCATATGCACCCAACTTAATGTTTTTTGCTTCTGCACTGCTGTAACAACAAATAGGATGCTTGCAGTAACACTCACAAATCTTTGCTGCCAAGCTTAACTTGAAAATGTTGCTAAATAAAGACTCCAATCAATATGCTTGTCAGGCTTTCAGAGCACAATATATGTTTTGTATATTATTGACCATTAACGTTAAACATAGAGCTTCCAAGGCTTTAGTTGGCATGTTTAGTAAACATTCTTTGGTGTGACCGTCTGAGTGGGAATCCCTCTCCCTACAAAGAAACAGCTATTGCGATTTGGTTTCTAATGTGCATGTTTGTTTACATTGTTAAACTCCAAATTCTTTCCCAAAACATATTATTTAGCCTGTGGACAAAATGTCCACTGTGTTGATCTGTTTAGATTGGATAAAACATGTTTTCTCATCAAAGACAGCATCATTTTCAACACGTACATGACTAATCAGACCAGAAGAAACATGGTCCAAACACTCCGAAACATTTGTGAATAAAAATTTAAATGCGTATTTGGTAAAGTAAGCAAGAGATGAGCGTATTTACTAACATTTCTGCAGCTTTGGAGTTACTTGGGAGATGATACTATTTGGCTGATACCTTAAAAAAGGGGGTGAAGCAAAAAATGTTTGAGATCATTTGCTATGCCTTCTAATTCTTCTCTTTTCTGCACCTAACATATTTGTGCTTTGTAAATAAGCAATCTGGAGTAGGGGTGTGTTCACATGAAGCCTCTAAAATAGTCTGATTTAAAAAGGCCTGTGGTGCCTTTGTTTTGTTTTTACAACTTAATGATTTTGCACATAAAGTCTATTAATTCTTCTACTTATGGACAATCCATGTATTTTGTGGAAGAATTCGTTTTAGAAGCAATAAACTTCTAGAAGGACACATTTGACTCACTCTGCTTGGTCATCAGATGATAGAAATTGGCATCTCTTACAGATGGAGTAACTTCCTTTGTTTCTTGGTTTCATGGTAAAGGCCACAGGTACATTTCTTACAAGCAAAGCTCTTGTACTGCTTTGTTTTCCAACTACCTCACCGGTTATTTCCAAAGGGAATTAGTCACATCGGTAACTAAAGCCCAGTTATTTATTTAGAGACTGTAGTAAATTTACTCCTTTTCCTCTTTTGACCAAAATTGCTTGTAATGATGAAATAGACGTTATCATCAGTTCTGACAAAATTTGCTATTACACAAGCATAATTATAGCCTTAATCCCACCAATACCTCTGTATGCTCAGTACATGGTCATGAGTTAACACAGCCTATTAAAGAAAAATGTGACATATCTCTTGATCAGTTCTTAAGCAAACTTTTATTTCTCAGTGGTATGAATAGAAAGAAATAAAATTTTAGTTTTAAAGTTAGTTTTTTATTGTTAATGGAGAGTGCACCATAATTGTAAAAGAAAAAGAATTTCATAATGCAATCAAATAAAGTCCATTTATAATTGTAACTACTCTTTACTATAGGGCTTCAGGCAAATTTTTTTTTTTTTACTTTTTTTAAGCTGTCTGAAGATTATTTCATACCTCCTACATTCACAAGATCTAAACTAAAATAAGCTTAAATGACAAAAATTGTGCTGTTAACAACTCCAAAAAGCAGTCATTGTATTTGTTTTGCTTTCCAAACAGACTTTGTGTTTATTTGTGACTTTGCGTAATTTTTTCTTAAAATTTCCGCAAAGGGAAACAGCTTTGGTAAAATAAGTTATGCTAATGCATTAGATCTGTCCACTTGGAATTCACTCAGGTTCACTACACGCAACACATATAAGAAACCAGACCAATAAATGAGTATAAAACATTGTTTTCATAGTTGCTAACAGCAACTTGTCATAATGGATATGAAAGTTGTTAAAAGCAATTTTATCTCTAACAAATACATATTTTCCTTCACGCTTTTCTATCCTATGCAATTCCTTATTAATCCTTTGGAAATGTTGCAAATGCTAACAGAGATATAACTTATACCATTACATCGCATATGCACTCCTGTACACACACACACACACATGCACACACACACACACACATCACAGTGGTGTTTGCATTCTCTATGAGAATCTCTGAGATTAGTTTTGAGTTGGGGGAGGCATTCCCAGGAATGAGTAGTGCCAGGATTCATCATTTTCTTTTGGTCCAGGGCCACTGCTGCCTTTCCCTGTGCCCCCTGAGTAATGATAGAAGTACTAGTATAATGAATCTGTTGTCTGAAATGTTAGCTAGAACTCTCTTGAAGGAAAATAATGTACAGTCAAACCAATTATGAAAGAAATTTTAAATAGGGGCCAGCATTGTGACATAGTGAATTAAGCTGCTGCCTGAGACTCCAGCATCTTACATACATGATAATTTGAGTCCCCCCTGCTCCTCTTATGAATTCCTTGCCAATGGGTCTGGATAAACAGTGGAGGACAGCACTTAGGCCCTGACCACCTACCTGCATGGGAGATCCTCCAGATGGAGTTCCAAGTGCCTGCCCCAGCCCTAACTGTTGTGATCATGTGGAGAGTAAACCAGAGGATGAAAGATATACCTACCAGTTACCTACTTCTCTACATATCTGTCTTTCTCTCTCTCTCTCTCTCTAACTCTGCTTTTTAAATAAACATGTAAATTCTTAAGTAAGAAGCTTTGACAAGACTTTCTGCTATCCTATATGTACAAATCATGTTTGGCATAGATATTGTATTGTTAGTACTTATATATTACGTATTTATGTATGTTAGTGCTTATATATTAAAACAGTTATACTATAATATTACAGAATACGTACTTAACCTGAAAATTTCATTCCCAGCCACACTGTCAAACAGATCACATCACGTACTAAATTTAAAAAAACACAACATGGGTTTCGTAGATTTTTATTTATGGTTTACATTCTTTATAAAAACAAGAAAGTAAAATTCTACCATATGATTGCTTTGTCTGTGAAACATCTTTTAAAGTAATGAAAAAGGAAGTTAAAATAGATCTTGTTAATTTTGAAATCTTAAGTCTCTAGTATTACCACCGCCAATGTTGGAAATGAGATGTGATGTACCATTCAGTTACAACATCTGGCAGGCTGCTTTGTTATGCTTTTCATTGCAATCGCATATTTCCAACACAGACATAAGCCAAAACTGCTTAAAGGTTGTATAGCTTAGCATTAATTTACTGACAGGTTTATAGAATTACCAGTATGTATTTCCTATACCAAAAGTGAAGACACATTCCAGTCTGTTGTTTCCTTAAAAGATGGATAACTAATCTGAACATGTGGAACACTTAAAAATGATGTAATTTCAAATATGCTGATAGAGAAAAAGAGTAGGCAAGTTTCTAAAACATTCATCAGCTTTTTATACTTCAGAATTCTATAACACAAAATCATTTTGAATTTGAGTATGTAACCCATGGATGTGCACACCACAGTGCCATCACTTCGGGTTAAATTTCTTTTAGAAACTCCTTTCCTTACCCTGTCTCACTTGCTTCTACCCAGCTTCAGGAGGCATCCCTTTTAGCAAATGAAGATTTATTCCCAGTCTACTAAAAATGTTATTGTATCTTATCTAGTGTCTTTTTTATCATCATAGGAAGATAGCTAATGCCCTCCTGGTTAAAGATCAATACAATTGCTGATAGTTTAGCGTTAAAGGTATAATATAACATATGCCTATATTGTCTTATAATGTCATGTTTGGATGATCTTTACTATTAGCCAGTGTACTACTTCTCCTATTAAAATTTCATTAGATAAATAGTCCGTGTCACACTGCACTTGAGATTTCATTACATAAATAATTTGCATTGTTTTCTTACACAGTCATCGGTAGAGACTGCACAGATGAAAAATCATGAATTGATTTTGGTAGGAAAAGATGGTTAATCCACCATTTCACTCAGCAGACAACTCTGCCAGCAGCTCTGAAATGGGATAAACCTGATCTGAGTGTGAGAGTTTGCACTGATTGTGCACACACAACTCCTTTGAGTCCCTGGTTGTGTGTAGATAGTGCTGGAAACCCAGACAAACCTCAAAAATGAGACATGGTGTAGCCACATTCCACCCTGTCCTAAACAGAATACCATATGGTGATCTATGAATCATGGACATTCCAAGAGGATTGATGCCGTTGTGATGCCAGAATCCTACCTAGGCAGTTACAATATTCCCACAGCCATACGCCCCCTTAAATATCATGTGCAAGTGATATGGTAGAAGAATGCAGAACCATGTCGAATGAGTAATAACTAAAAGAGCAGAAGATATTCGCTTTGGAATGTAAAAAACGCTGATTTTGGTGACTTCATCCAAATAAGTATCTGGAGGGCTGCAGCTTTTGAAAGAGACAGAGCTGTTCCATACAGCGTGATGTTAAACATGGAATCAGAGTGAAGTAAAAATGTCCTAAGGAGCGGACATGTGGCCTAGTGATTAACTGCCTGCATCCAATTTCAGAGCACCTGGGTTTGATATCAAGTTCCACACTGATTCCAGCTCCCTGCTAATGCATACCATGGGAGGCTGGGGTGAGGACTCAAGTGATTAGTTTCCAGCCCCCAGCCTTTGGGGAATGAGCCAGTAGATGGAATCTCTCTCTCATTCGCCCTCACACACACACATCTTATATAATATAAATGTGTGTGTGTGTGTGTGTGTGTGTGTGTGTGTGTGTGTGTGTGTGTACACATCTACAGCATCCTGAAGGCTCTGACAATAAGACACCACTTGCAGCCAGTTTGGCAAGATGGTTACTGCATGGAAATGAAAGAGGCTTAGGGTGATGGAAGAGCCAATAGCCGAGCAGAACATGCTATCCCTGTGCACCTTACAGGCCCCATTGGAAAGCACCATGAAAAAGATCCTAAACACTAGGTAAGTGTGAATTTGTGAATGTGCACCTGTCGACAGCAAATGTTTGTAGTTAACCAAAACAGTGAGCTACCAGAATTAAAATTCAGCCTTTCCTGAAGAACTATTTCTTGGTTCCCTGACAGTGTAGGGGTGGGCATCAGACAGAGTCCTGGCAATATCATGGTGAAAAGTGAACACAAATAGTAGCTCAGAAAATGCAGAACCTCCATAAGGAAATAGAAGAAAGAGTTAAAATTATGAGAAAATGAGGTCACCAAAGCTACAAAGCATCCCTTGATCTCTATTCACATAAGCAGCAACTATAACTTACCTGTAGGTCCCAGGCAGTATGCTCTGATGGCTGAAGGATGGGACATTTCAGCAGGTTACTGTGTATGCCTAGGAACATGTTGGGAATCCAGACTTCTAGATCCATTCTTGACCTCCTGCAGCAGAAACTAAACTTTTTTTCAAAGTACCCATTAATTTATACGCACACTAACATTTAAGAAGCATTGATCTGACAAATGCATGGAAAACAGTGTAAAAATCTATTGAAAAGATGCCCTAGCAAAAATCAATCAATCAATAAATAAAATAATAACCTTGACTCTTGGGTGGCTTTTGGACATCACAGAGGTGTGAGAGGGTGCTTGAAAGAGGAATTGCAAAGAGCACTGGACTACCACAATTGTTTTTCAATGAAATATCTTTTCCTATATTGACATTCAATTTGTTGTGCGTTTTTCTTCTGGGTAAATGCACAGCAAGCCTATTAGGTTCTACCTAAATGAAACAAATCAAATATTTGGAGAGCTGTCATGTCTGTATCTCCTTAAATGTTTTCTTCTGCAAGAAAAACAGCCCAGTTCACGAAGTTATTTCACATTATGACATTTCTGATGTTTTAATGGCTCCATGGATGTATGACCCTCCAAACCAGGCATACCGCTCAAGATCTGGCCAGTGCCAAGTGGTGTGAGGTTATTTCTCTTTTGGGGAAGATGTCTTCTCTGATAGCCTAAAGCTGTTAGCCTGTTTATGCTAAATTGTCCTCTAAATTGTTCTGCTGCTTGGATTGTCAGCATCATTTGGGAGTTGTTTTGGTTCTTACACCAAAACAGTCTTAAATACAAATGTGTTGACTAGTCTAGGTTAACAGTTCTTTAGGTCTCCAACAATCATGCTAATGATTGAACTTTTAAAATGTTTTCCTTAATTTGACAGGCAAAGAAATGGAGACAGACAGAGGGATCCCTCGTCCAGTGGATCACTCTAAATATGTGGCCAGACCATAGTCAGGAGCCAGCAACGCCACCTGGATCTCCCACGCAGGTGTCAGGGACCCATCCATTCAAGCCATCTTCACTCACTGCCTCCTAGGGTACAGCACATTAGCAGGAAGCTGGGATCGGAAGTATGGTCACGAACTCCCATGTAAAATATCCACATCCCATATGGCATCTTAACCACTTAGAATAATCACTTGCCCCTTAACATTCAGTGTCTCACATCAGAGAATCTTTACTTTTAAAAAGTTGCTTGGGAAAGCTTTACTTAACTGACTTCACAGACCAAGCACCGAGGTTTAGAGAAGTTAAGAGACTTACTCAGACAGTCCAACACTGGCTATTCTGAAGTTCTTGTGTTGGATTCAAATCTGCCTTTTTTGTAGTATATTATTTCTATTATTCTTCTATCTTTTGTTTTGATTTTATTTACATCCAAAAATCTAAGAGAAAACTAAGCATCATAATAAGCCACTAAGATGTTTCCAGTGTCCAGGTGTTTGGCATTTATTCCTTAAGAATCCTATTCTCAAGCTTTTTGGTTGTGGTATAACCATTTAATATTTTATATATTCTGTTCCCCCACAGTTGAACTGTGCTTAAAGAGTGCAATGAAGTGCTGTGAGAAGCTGCATCATTTATTTTCCTAACAGTGTTCACCACTGGCAAGAACGGCCATTTGAATGAACTGGCTCTTAGAAGCAGTTGCCTAAATTTGCAAACAAATTGATCTAGAGTTCCTAACTGTGGGCAACAGAAACCAACTCTGGCACATAGAAGCAAAAATGAGATTTATTAAAAGTATATTTGAACAAGTAATACGCAAAAAGGAGTAATGAAGATTTAAACATTACCACTTTACAATCTTTATCATTAAGTGATTTGGGGGGGTTCTGCATAGTAGCCTAGTGGCTAAAGTGCTTGCCTATGCAAACACACCAGGATCCCATATGGGCATCGTTTTGTATCCTGGCTGCTCCTCTTCCCCTTCCAGCAACCTGCCTGTGGTCTGGGAAAGCAGTTGAGGATGGCCCAAAGTTTTGGGACCCTGCACCCACATGGGAGATTCAGAAGAAGCTCCGGGCTCCTGAATTCACATTGGCTCAGCTCTGGCCATTGCAGCCACTTGGGGGGTAGGTCAGTGGACAGAAGATCTTTCTCTCTGTCTTTCCTCTTTGTATATCTGCCTTTCCAATTTAACACTTAAAATAAATAAATAAATAAATAAATAAATAAATAAATAAATAAATAAATAATGTGTTTTGAATAAGAATTATAATTGCAGGCCCAGAATGGTAACCTAGTGGCTAAAGTCCTTGCCTTGCAAATGTCAGGATCCCATCTGGGCATTGGTTCACGTCCAAGCTTCACCACTTCCCATACATTTTCCTGCTTGTGGCCTGGGAAAGCAAGTGCAGGATGACCCAGAGCCTTGGGATTCTGCACCCACGTGGAAGACCTGGAGAAGGCTTCTGGCTCATGACTTTAGATTGGCTCAGCTCCGGCCATTGTATCCACTTGGGGAATGAACCAGCAGACAGATGACTTTTCTCTCTGTCTCTCTCCCTCTTTGTGTAAATTTGCCTTTCCAACTAAAAAAAAAAAAAAAGAATTATAAATGCAAGCTTCTCTGCAGTGGGAGGTAGTTTGCCTGGGACAGGATATTTCTGTAATGGCACAAAGCAGTAACTTCTCAATGGCAAATTGGACAACAACAAAACTAGAAAATCAAGAGTAATACCATGAAGAAGGAGCAGAGGAACATTATGCAAAGACAGAGTCGTTCAGATAATTTTCATTCTCCAAATGCACAATCAAAATCTAACATTGAGAAAACCCCAGAGAAACCCAAAATGAGGGGTGTTCCATAAAATCAACAGATTGTGTTTTTACAAACTCAAAACACAAAAAGCTGAGGAGAGGGCACTAAAGAGATAGGACAGCTGAATGTAGCACATGATTCTAGACTGGATCTTGGACTGGGAAAACTGCAGTTATTGCTGCAAAGCACGCCATTGACACATACAACTCACAAAATCTTAAATACAGACTAGAAATTCAAAAAGTGTTATATCAGTGTGAAATGCCCTGAATTGGGTAACTATATTTTGACTATATAATAGAATATCCTTTTCATAGATATGTATACTTCAGCATCAAGGGATAAAAAAGGCATGAACTGTGTAAAACACTCTCAAATTATTTAGAATTGTAAGAAAGAAAGAGGCAAAGGTGAGAGCAAAAAGAGGACGAGAATGATACAGCAGATACAGCAAAATGTTGAAAATCAAGGCAAAAGTAGTATGGAGATCCATTCCTCTATTTTCTGTAGGATTGGGAGATTATTCAAAAAGATAAAAATTATTTAAATGTAAAAATGGGGAGCAAGCTTTGGCTTACCAGTGAAGAGACCCACACGCCACAAAATATTAACTGAGTTCACCCCCCAGCTCTGGCTCCTGACTCCAGATGCCTCCTATTGCAGACAGTGAGAGGCGGTGGCGCTGGTGTGGGTCCTGCCACAGGCAGGGTAGATGTGGACTGAGTTGCTAGCTCTTGTCTTCAGCCTGGTTCAGTCCCAGTCATTGAAAACATTTGGTAGCGAATCACTGGATGGGAGCTCTCTCTTTCTGTCTCTCTGCCTCTTGAATTTAAAAAAAAAAAAAAAAAAAACACTGAAAAACTAACAATCTCCTAAAGCCTGGGGATAAAGAGATGAAGCAACAGGCAAGGTCCCTTCCAAGTCAAACCCTGAAAGAAGCTAATGTGGAGCTCTCTACTGCTCACAGCACATGAAACCCCCTTGTCCCTGCACCACTAACTGGAGTGCTGGTGCAGCCTCAGCCCCTCTACTGCTATTGCCTGTAGAGATCCCATTTTGGAACGTCACCTGCCATCTTTCACTACCCTGAGACAGTCTGTCAAATCTGTTTCCATGTCTCCCAACTCTTATGTCCAAGAGACACTGGTGGAATCCATACCTTAGCTGCAAGATAGTCTGCAAAACTGAATATTTATTTACCATTAAACCCCCAAAAAATGAACAATTTGCCAAATACACAAAGATAGCTTGGATTTGGAAATTTTTTTTATAAGTAGCGACAAAAATATCTAGATGACCACTGTAATGTTATAGTAAAAAAAAAAAAAGGATGAAATTCTGTCTTTTGCAACACAGTAGAGACAATTGGAAACTTAGTTTCATGAGCTAGTCCCCATAAGACAAATACGTGATTTCCCTAATCTGTGACAGATAATAACCAGAATAAAAAAATGGCATTTATATGTGCAAGAGTGAAACTCTGTGACTTGATTAGTGTGTACAGTCTTTGGACATCTCGGGAACAGAAGGGGTTTTTTTTTTCTAATTTTTTTTGTTTGGCTTTTGTTTTTGCCTTTTTTTCTCATTGTTTTCTGCTTGCCATGTATTGATATCATTACCCAATGACGTGTCAAGTATGCCTGAAAAATAAGTAAATATATAAGAGATACCTATTTAGCTCTCTCTACTGATGAGAATCCAGTCTCCCTTCACGTATATTAGTTAAAGTACATACTTCTGTTTGGGCCTATGCTTGTATAGTGCTGTATGCCCTTACCTGGAGGCGTCCAGGAGAATGTGGTGAAGCTGGAGTTATGGGCTTATTGAATCATGCAGCAAGGAAGAGCAGGATGATTCTCTCATTCATCAGCGTCCATCTATAGCTCACTCCTATTCATTTTCAGAAATTGAAGAGACCCTGCTAAAAATTCAGTAATTAATGAGGGAATTAAAATACATGTTATATATCTCAGTGATAAGAACTTTTTTTCCTCCTTGTGCAGAAATTTAATGTGGAAAACTAGGTGCCTAAGTGTTTCATATTCATCTGAAAGATGATTATAATCAAGATGCCCTGTGTTTTTGAGTCATTAATATTGATATAAATTTTGTTATATAAGTCTTCAGTAAACTTATGTAAGATAAAAAAAAAAGCACTTTTAAGCATGGAGAAAATTAAAGTAGAATCTTGATGCATAGTTCACATAGCACAAGTTTGTCATTTGACCTATAAGGGCTGGACATTGTTAGCCCAGATTTCTTAAAACAATGGAGTCTTCCTAAAATTTAAAAAAAAAAGTAAAAAATAATAATATTTTTTATGGAATTTTGATGATAGTCATTACAGATCACTCAAGAATTTCTTACATTTAATGATTAGCAAAACATGTTGGCTAAAAGCTTCTGCTTCAAGCTCAGTAAGCTCCAAGTTCAAGACTTAGCATCACAATGGAATATCTGTGATATGAATCAAATAACTTCTTTTTTTAACTTGAATGATCAACAGAGATATGGAGGAGAGGAAAGCATGGGGAGAAGAGAGTATCCACTGATTTACTCCATAATTGACTGTCAGGGCTGGGGCAGGAGGAAGAGATGAACCAAGATCCCCATCTAGGTCTCCTGTATGGGTGACAGGCACTCAGCACCCAGACCTAAGGTACTCTAATACAGAATGCACACATCCAAAGTGGTAGCTTTGCATTTCACTGCATCAAAATGTCCACCTGTTGCTCCAAAAGCTTGTCCTCTCCCTCCCTCACTTTCCTTGCCTGTGGTATATAGATCATGAAGGTACTCACACATTGTGACAACCTTGTAGGAATTAGGTAGCATCTTGAAATAGCATGTAGTAATTCCCCTACTTGATGCTGGCTCTGACGCTTTTATAGAGTTGGTTCAGTGTGTTCTATGCATAATGTGTGGAAGAGGAAGTTTAATCATGGTAGTAGTGTCTGTGATACAAGTTATTCAAGGTGGTGTCAGATGCTTTTCCTGTTTTTCTCCTAATTATAGCTATTTTTTCTCTCATATTCCCATTCACAAAACTTTGCCTCCAAACACTGTATATTTATTTCTCTCTCATTACTCCTTCTAAGCATTGCCTACCCAGTGAGTGCTGCTCTGTGCCACTACCATTCCTTGGTCAGCATTGCAGAATTAAGGATGTCTTTCTCAGTGTTGGCAATGCTAGTACTTTAAAGATCATGCAAATAACATAAATGGTGTATAATTTTAAAAGGTTTATTTTTACTTTAAAAACAGATCTACAGAAAGAAGGAGAGACAGACAGATCTTCCACCTGCTTATTCACTCCCAAAAAGCCAAAACAGCAAGAACTGAGCTGATCTGAACCAAAGAGCCAGGAGCTTCTTCCAGGTCTCCCACATGGTTGCAGGGTCCCAAGGCTTTGGGCCCTCATCCACTGCTTTCCCAGTCCACAAGCAGGGAGATGGATGGGAAGTGGAGCAGCCAGGACACAAACCAGTGCCCATAGGGGATGTCAGCACTGTAGGCAGTGGATTAGTGTGCTACACCACCATGTTTGCTCCAACATACAAAGCACATTGCTTATTTTTTGTCAGAGCTTCTAAGTATTTATAAACCAGTCTGTGGCATGGGTTGTATTCAATAGTTCTTTCTGAAACATTTAAAAGCTGGGATTATTACTATTATAGTATTGACTGAATAGATGAAATGATGAACAAATAAATGAAAGAATTAAAGAATAGATGCATAAATGAAATACTACAGAAGAGTGTCTTAAGAGCGAAGACTGCAAAGTTCAATTAGGATGATCTCCATAGTCCTAAAACAACCAGCCCGGGGATCTGGACAATTCCAATGAGTTTTAAGAGTAAGTGAATATGAACTGAATTTCCACATACTTGAAAGGGAATCAATTACAAGGGAAACCTTATAAACTTTATCAATTAGACCATCACTGTAATTAAGCAACATTCCATTGTGAAAATAGTCTACACAGTTTAATAGGTTCAGCCTCTTTAATGTCTAAGGATAGCCTGAGGTTGCAGATTTAGAAAAATAACAGATTCTTCTACTAGTTTCGGACTATATTCCTAACTAAGCAAAGCCATTTGGAATTAAAACACATCCCGCTAAAGCTCTAAACATTTCCTCATCGCCTCGGATAGTGAAGGATAACGGTGCTGAGCACAATGTGAACAAGAGATTCCTGAGACTATCATGGAATTGCAGAGTTGGATCTGCCCTAATACGTACCATTTATTTACACTCAGTTACAGCTTCTTAATTCCTCAGCCCTGACTTCCCAGACACACACACACACACACACACACACACACACACACACACACACACACACACACACTCTTCTGGCGATTTAGAGAAGGAGTAGCATTCACGAAGGACATGTAGTGATGTGCTTGTGAGTCTAATTCTGGAGAGCTTCAGGTTAGGCTCGCACAGTCACTCTAAAGAGCCTGTGATATCAAATAGTTCTTCCCAGATACAGGTTTAAAAGATTCAAAAATCATCTATCTGAGCAAAATTGTCTCTAAAGGAGAGAAGAACTGATGGTGACTGGCATGCACCGTCTCTGATCAGACGATAAACAGCACCCTCCTTGGATGTAGCAAGTACATCCAGGAACTGCCCTGGCCTAATAGGACACAATCCCACACCCAGGCTTACAGAAAGACTGAGTGAGCCACGAGATTGTAGTTCAGACCCAACCCTTGCATAACCCATTTCCACAACCAGAGGTAGGACTGTGTGTGAGTGTAGGAGAGTGCCTAAACTCATTGAAATCAGGTCTGTTTTTCTTAACACGGAGTAGACATATTTGCTGCGGCATTTATGGGAGATGATCGGTTTAAAGGATTATTGGCTTTGCTCCTAGCTCTCGGATTCTGTCGTTACCAAGCTCTTAATTGGTGATGTAGAACATCTGTGAGTGCTTAGGGCAGAGTTCCCAAGTTTACTACTAACCATGTTATGGACATAAATGTGAAGATATTGCTAATACCAAAACCCTTGATATTTCTCTTTTTAAAGATGTATTTATTTTTATTGGAAAGACAGATGTACACGAACGAGACAGGGAGAAAGATCTTCCTTCCTCTGGCTCCTTCCCTAAGTGGCCACAACAGCTGCAGTTGAGCCGAGCCAAAGTCAGAAGTCACAAGCTTCTTCCAGGTGTCCCACGCGCACGCAGGGTTGCAAGGTTTGGGCCGTCCACAACAGCCATCCCAGGGCACAAGCAGGGAGCTGGATGGGAAGCAGGGCCTCTGGGCATATCCCGGTGCCCATATGGGATCCTGGCACATACAAGGCGAGGACTTTAACCACTAGGCTACTGCACCGGGCCCACTATAAGGTTTTAAATACCAAAATAATTATCATGCTTTTTCATAACTGACTTTATTAAAATGAACATTTTAAAGATCAACCCCAATCACATTTATCAGTTTGTGTTCTGAATCAATAAATAATAGAATTTAAGTGCCTATGTTATGTCAAAGAAACATTAATCTATATTAAGAGCAAAGGTATAAAAATTCTGTATATCATTTGATAAAAATCATAGCATTGCCTATGATTTATACCATAAATAGTTCTGCTTTCATAATGAGTCAGCATTAAGGTAACGCTGCCACGTGCAGTGCCAGCATTCAGAGTGCCCATTTCTGTCCCAGCTGTTCCACTTCCAATTCAGCTCCCTGCTAATGGCCTAGGAGAAACAGCAGGAGATGATCCCGAGTGCTTGGCTTCCTGCCATCCACATGGGAAACCCAGACCAAGCTCTTGGCTTCAGCCTTGTCCAGCACAGGCCATTGCAAGCTTCTGGAAAATAAAGATCTCTTCCCCTCTGAAACTCTGACTCCTTAAATAAATGACTAAATAAATCAATCTAGTTTTAAAATATTGTAAGCCTGTTTGCAGGGAAACAAATGTTAAAGTCATTGAGCTGACAGCGCAATCTAGCATCTACGTTCATTCTCACTATCTACCAGTTACACTGATCACCACTATCACAAACTTTTTCCAAAAAAAAAAATAATAATAATCATGGCCCCGGCATGGTGGCCTAGCGGCTTAAGTCCTTGCCTTGAATGCGCCAGGATCCCATATGGGTGCCGGTTCTAATCCTGGCAGCTCCACTTCCCATCCAGCTCCCTGCCTGTGACCTGGGAAAGCAGTCGAGGACGGCCTGAAGCTTTGGGACCCTGCACCTGAGTGGGAGACTGAGAAGAAGTTCCTGGATCCTGGCTTCGGATGGGCACGGCACCGGCCATTGCGGCTCACTTGGGGAGTGAATCATCGGACGGAAGATCTTCCTCTCTGTCTCTCCTCCTCTCTGACTTTCCAATAAATAAATAAATCTTAAAAAAAAATCATCATGTGCAAATATGGAATCACCACCAAAAACCTCCGTAAGGCTGATCTCCGTCTGCCTTCTGCTGGATGATTCAGGAGCAGCACTGCTCCCTGGATTGCCTGAGGATCACTTTCAGTCGTCTCTCCTTCACTCCCTGTGTCAAGCCTAAGTGCTGTAGCACTGACTTCCGATTCGCCTCTGCTGCACCCCCTCGCCGGCCTCACATCGGCCAGAGCAGATGACCTCAGGATCATGCGGATCCCACCACCGTCTCTGCTAGACATTGTGTGGAGTTTATCGCTCTTCTGCTTGAAACCTTATCACGGTACACATTCTCTCACGAAAGGATCTGTAAGTGCAAACTTTAGTTATGTCGATGATGCTTGCTAAAATGCAGATTCCAGGCCCCACTGCAGCTTTGTTTAATAAACTTGTGGAGGATGAGCCTTCTACATTTTAGCACTGTGTCAGGGAACCCAGTGCACACCAAGTGTGGAAAATGCTGTCAGCAGCCTGAGACAGGACTGATAAGGTCTATGTATCTGGCCTTCACGTAGAATGCCCACATAAGCACTGCGGAATCCAGCCTTCCTCAGTTTTGGTTCTTTCCCCAAATCAGACCTTTCCTTCCGTGCTCTGGCACTCTCTAGCGATGCTGTCTAGATCAGAATAGCCGTCATCACATCCTCTTCCAAATCCAGAGCTCTCTCTCTGTCATGGACCACTGAACCCAGGCAGAACCAAGTTGTAGCTGCTCACTTGTTTGCCACAGAGATGGTTTTCTTGGCTGCACTTAATCAGCTCTGGTGCCAAGCACGGAATCGTCTCCTGGTGGGTGAGCAATATGTACTGGATTAAATAACGCATTACAAAACTAATTCATCCTCTAATTAGCCTCAATTAACCTTATCGGTTGATTTAAATTTCTGAAAATTTTACAGACCTATATAGATTGAGCATTTTATCTAGGATATTTGAATAAGAAATTAAATTATCATGAAAGTGTACTACTCCCTTTAAAAGTAAATTATTCCTAAGTAATGCATTCATACTTCTGATTGAAAAAAAAAAGGCAGGTGTGAGGAATCAAACAGTGAGTATGAGTCAGCAGGTAGTAAAATTCAGTCCCAAGACACCTTCTGTCCTAACTAGTGTATGGCTTGGGCAGAACCACTTAATCTTCTTTGGTCCTGATTTTCTCACCCTCAAGATAATTTGAGCAAAACCTTATTCTTTTCCTGGTATGATAACTTGATTATCCCAAACTAAAATTTCATAAATTAGCATTTGAGGTAACATTTAAGATATTTAAAGGCATTTTTTTAATAAATGAGATCGAGAGTTTATCATAGTTATAAATAATCTACATTTAGATCATTGAATTTTGGGAGGGGGACTGTCGAACTTTACTATCACATTGAAGCGACATTTGATTTACACTAATGTTTTCTGCTTAGCTGCACTGTTTTGATTGAGTTTGGATTTTTCTTTCAGCACTTAATTGTATGATTTGCCTATTACATGAAGTGATAATCATCTGTTATTCATCATCATGAATTATATCATTGTAAGTGAAATGAATGTCAGAGAGTAACTTGAAAAAAAAATGGTCTTCACATTTTTCCTCTGGTTTTGAAAGACATGGTGGGGGAAATGGGGATGAGAGATTAAACTCAATGGTAGCACTTCCTACCTGTGTGACCTGGGACAAGTATCCTAGCCTCTCTGAAACCTCAAGTTAGGAAATTACAGAGGCAGCAATTAGTTTAAAAGCCTTAAATGATTTTCTAATTCTCAACAATAATACAGATTAGTGGCCAATTTTTGTCAAAGGCTTATTTATTTGAAAGGCATGGTGACTAAGAGGGCCAGAAATATAGTTGCCATTCACTAGTTCACTCCCCAAATGGATACATGGGCTGTGCTTGGGTCAAAACTAATAAACATAATTCTGTGCAGATCCCTCCTGAGGTGGCAGGGATGCAAGTGCTTGGGCTATCTTCTGTTGCCTTTTCAGACTCATTAGTAGGGAACTGGATCATAAGCAAAAACAAGAAACTCAAACTGGTATTCCAATATAAAATGCCGGCAGTACATGTGATTCCTTAAACCCGCAAATGATCCCACAACACCAGCCCCTATTGCCAAGTTTTAATATTGGACCCTCTGCTTAAGAAATATCCTTATAATGTGTTAATAAGATGATCTTCATCAGTTACCTAATGCTCCCCCTCTCTAATATTACATATTTCTATTATTTACTCGAGAGAGGACTGGAGAAATAAGTACTCTGCTATCCACGGGTTCATTCCCCAATCTCAGGTAGACATCAGTTTAGCTGTTAAAACACTCAATCGCACATCAGAGTACCTGTGTTTGATTTCTGGTTTTCAGCTCCTGACTGCAGCATGGCTTATAAGTAAAACATATAGACCAGAAACTGAAGTCTAACCAGAAAGAAAGCCATCTTAGAACATATTAGCAAGTTTAATATTTTGGGGGCAGTGAAAGATTTTGGCTAACATTGAATTCTTAGCAGACAGAAAAAGTTGATTAGGGCAAAGAAATATTTATGCACGCATTTTTTTAAGTAAGCAGAATTATATGTGGATCACAATACATGTAAAAATCTAAAAGAGCCTTGAAGTTCAAATTACTGTTACTCCTGATCGTTACTCGTTATAGTCTATAATTACGTATTTGATCCATCCTAAAGTCTCATCCACTGCCAGTCGGATGCTAACCCATTTAGTCATGAAAAAGTGTGTTTCTCCTTCCTCCTTACTCCCCATCACTCTATGCAGTTAAAATACACCCCAATACGTAGATGCAAGAGGACTGGCTTTCTACATACTGACCATTCACACCTGACTGTGAACCATAGCTCTCTCAGTTGATCTCTGTGTCTCCAAGATGCTTTAACAGAGCTGCCCAAAAACCCCAGCCTGCCTGTCCTGGATGGCAAAGAAAACCAGAGTAAGCTGACTATGCAGCAACCTCTGAGCCTTCCCGGAGGCAGGGGGAGCCCTTTGAGAAGCTTAGTAATTGGATGTCACCAGATAGAAAGGCAGGCCTGATGGCAGGCTTCCTGGGAACTGTCAAGTGCTGTACGTCAACTTTCTCTGACTCCATGAGTTTCTCTGCAGAGCAGCAGCCCCTCCTGTTAGAGTGGACAAGACTTGCAGGCCAGCAGGAGCTTTCCTTCTCTCCAAAAGCAGACCCAACCACAGGCAGCTTGGAAACCACAGCACAGCTACAAATACTTGCATTATCTTTATCCCAGGCCTCTCACATTAAAAAATTCTATTTTATTGATATAGAAGTTTATATTCATGGTATAATTGCCATGTTAGAAGGACAGGCCTTATCAACCAACCAGGGCATAGACTATTAGTTACTCATCAGTTACAGCTGGTTAATGTACGGTACAACTGTCGAATAGCAAAGCAGGACTAACTACCAGTGTTACATTTGGTGTAGTTTTAGTTGCTTTAGATTATCCTTGGGTACACACTGGCTGAATTGACTTCAGCCCATTCTCTAGGAATATTAACAGAGACTTAATAAATTCTAAAACATTAGAAGCATAAAATCAATTATAAGATAATCCATACATAGTAATATTGCATGAAACCACATAATGCATATATTTTGCTTTTACTCTGATGAGATATATGGTATACAGATGAGGACTCAGAACATTGTCTTTGGAGGGAAAGTGCATTTGAATGTAACGTCTGTGTTCCATACAATGCCTGACACACTATACAGCCATAATAAATATAAATCACTGAAATCCAATTTATTTTCTGGCCACACTCCCAGGAAAGCTTATCTGATTTCCAAGCTGTGAGTGCTAAAATAAAACCTGAGCAACACACAACAGAATAAGAAATAGATCTCTTCCGAGAGCAGGCAGTTGGCCTAACGATTGCGATACCCACATCCCGGTCAGTGCCTGGGTTCAGTTCCTGTACAAGCATCTGCTTACTGCTTGCTGCTAATGCACACAGTGAGACACAGAGTTGATGGCACAAAGAACTGGGTTGCCATCACCCACAGGGGACTGCAAGTTAGAGTTCTAGGCTCCCAGTTTTAGCGACAGCCCAGCCCTGGTCATTTCAATGTCTCTCGGGAGTAAATCAGTAAGGGGAGTGTTCTCTCAGTATGTCTCACTGGGATGGGAGCTCTTGTGTTCTATCCTTTCTGTCTCATCCCCGAACTCTAAAACAACTTTTAAAGTAGTTCTTTCCAGTGTATCTTACTATCAATCCTTCTTGAGTTCTCATTCTTCATCCTGTTTTTTCGTTTTAATTTTGAATCTTGACCCTTTCTCTGAAGCCGAAGCTTTTCTGAATGGTGCTTATCCAAGTCACATTTTTTATAGAAATAAATATTCACTCACTCATTTAGTGTTAGAAACAAGACCTGTTGCCCTTGGCAGGGAATTTAAAATGGAGTTGGAAGACATAACAGGCAGAGGTAAGAAAATAAAAGTAAAGTAAAATATGGAAATGACATAAGAATTTTCAGAAGACAAAGTAATGAAGATGAGATGCATGGAAATGGGCATTTAAACCTGTGCTGGTTGTGCGTGGAATACTAAAGTAGAGCACTCAGCTTGAGAGTAAATGTGCAGGTCAAACATATAACGTTTTAAATTAAAAATTGAAAGATAGTACCAGTCAAATAAAAGAGTTTTTTGAAAAAAAAAATTTCCTCTATTGAAAATAACAGCTTTTCATATAGTTCAAACTGACCCGTTTAAAAATACATTTTAGAAACCTATAAAAAGAGAGAAACTTGCGAAGGCATCCTGGGGCTTCAATCAGTAATCCATATATTCTTGTTACAGTGTTATTTCATAGCCTAGATATTATGCAGAGGAAATGTCCCTTCCCAAGGCAGCAGAGAGAAAACCATAAAACACATTTCTGTCTGGGGACGGTAGACATTGAATTTTGCTGTAAACAGCTGCTTAAAGCTATTCATAAGTCAAAACTATACTGGTATTGTGATTCTTCCAATTTCCTTCAGCCCAAAAAGAAAAATTAGCCTCAAATCCATAAACAGATCATACCTTTTATTATGTTCTAGCAATTTACCCAGTAGAAAAACTATATTTTATAGTTGTTAACGTTGTTGAAAATTTCATTGTGCTAATGTAACTTCATGTACAAATATGCCAGGCTTGTGACCACACATTTTACAAAAAAAGAAAAAGTTAGTAATAAAATTGTAACTTGGACATCTGATTTCATGATCAGTAATGCTTTGTTCTTCAGGATTTCCATGGAATTAGCTGTGCTTATTAACAAAACAACGTACTGGAGCACACGTGAAAAAATCTGTATATTTATAAAAATATTTAGACATTGGTGCAAATAGGCTAACTAAATTAATAGCAACATTTAGGAACAATACTGCACAGTTAAAATACAATATTTACATCAGAAAGTTACAACATCCACCAGTAACCCTGTTTCTGAGTCCTTTAAGCTCAGTATTGCTCACTCAGTGGATTGAGGTCAGACATGAGATTCTTGAAAACACTATCTCTCTTGGAGTTAACCCTGAATCTGGTTGCTCTGATATTATACTACTTATTTTGACAAAAAACATCACCAGACTTTTCTGTATTTTTCTTTCCCACATGATAATCCACTGAGGTATAGTCAAGGACAAATGAAAGAAAATTAAAGGTCATTTAAGGATAGGAACTCTGTGTGAATCTGGTGAAGCTCATCTATTTTAAAAGTTCCTTAAAAATGGGAGCAGAATCTCCAAAATTCAGATAAAGACAGATATAGATATATAAAAATATTTCATAGCACTGAGCTCATACCAGTTAGTAGAAGTTGCAATAAGGATTTTTATCAAACTTTCAATGCTATAATCTATCAGAGGCCCTCTTTTCTAAGGTATAATCTGTCCACATTTGCCTGGGGGTGATATTAATGCACTAAAATCAAATAAAGAACAGAATTAAAGCCCGATAAATGGGATACTGTGTGCTGCCGGTAACACTACTGTTGTTCACAAAACTTTCTTACTTCTTTGATACGGTACTTTCATCCTCAAATTTACCATGCTTATTTGCTGTTTCCTAAATCACTCTATTATTATTTTGACATCTGCATAAAAATAAAGCCAAAGATTTCAGCATATCTTTCTATCATTTTAAGTGGATGATTCATTCCACATTCACTCTCTTACTTCTTTGTTACACATTGAGTACCTACTCTGGGTCGACAGAAGTCTAATCAATTTCCAATCTCTTTCCTGACCTCTTCCCTCTCTGCTGATTGGATCCTCTCTACCACTTGCCCTCCTCACCAACAGTGGGAAGAGTAACATGCAGAATCATCGAGGGTTCCTCCATCTCTGAAGTTCTACATCGTGAATAATCATTGCTACCTTACTTTTTTGGGACTACCCAGAAGTCCCTGGAAACCCTAAGAGGCAGCTCTCCAGGATTAAGCATCAGAGATACTGCTTTATTTTGGCTTTTAAAAGCACAGGGTGATGAATATTTTAACAAATTTCACATCATGTGAGAGTTTCATGGATGTTTCTACCATGACTGGAATCCTCAATAGAGAATGCCTCCTGCTACACTGAGTGCGTAACCACGGAACACAGCACACACACACACACACACACACACACACGCACACCCACATACCCCAATACTCTGATTTGGAGAAAAATGTGTTGTCTTTCTATTGTAATTAAAATGTTAATGTTAAATTGAAATAGCTCATTACCTAACATAACAAAAGTGAGATTTTAAACTTTCCAAAAATTAGTCTCCCCAATTCACTCATTTGTGTTCAATATTATTAAATAAAATATTTGCCAAAAGTTAACTGGAAAGGACACAGAGTGAACAGGCTTGTCTCTAATGCTTTGTTGAGGGGGAAAAAAAAGCAGAATTCTTTCTACTTGGACTCCCCTGGCACCTCTGTCCTTCTCACAATACTTTTATAAGCAGAGTATGTCTGCTGGTAGTCATCTCACATCTCTTTCTTGTTCCTGGCTATATTTTAAGTTGGTGCTGAATAAAATAGTTTTAACTAGTGGAAATAAAGTCTGAATGTTTGCATGTAGCAAGCATCTTATGGTAAATACAGTGCAAGGACGAAATGAAAACCTTTGGTGTAACAGCTACGATTGCAGGATCAAAATCACCGAAGTAACACCAATTCAGATATCAGGGCTTGGTTGTGGTTTTTGCTTGTGGTTTTTTTGTTTGTTTGTTTTTCTTTTCCTCATCTATCAGAAGAAAAGTGAACTTACTTGAAGGAGACTTGGCTAACTTTTTAATTTGCATGCATTAATATTTATATCTGTATGTATGAATTTATATGGCACATTTTCTGTTAAGCAGGTTAAGTTGCTGTTTATATGACTGAAGAGTTTTACTTCTATTAAGCCACACTACTTTCTCTTGTTTTATTTTGCTTATTTGAAATAGATTTTCAGATTAATAATTTAGATGGTCTTTCTGGAAAATATAACCTCTACATTTGTTTTTAAATTTTTAATTAAAGTAATAGCTCTCCTGGCCTCTAGTTCCAGAATTGCGTGTCTTCTTGGCCTTATGTAAGCGCTAAGGTCATATGCACGGGACATGGTTTCTTAATGGAAGCACAGAATTCAGAAGGCTGGTTCTTTCCTCAACCAACAGTTTCCTAAGAGAAACCTGTTGTCATATCAAGGAGACATAAGATATTTTTTTCATTAATTTTCATTCTACCCTGAGACTCTTCAAGGGCATCATCTTGGATGGTGCAGGCTTTCTCAGTGCCATGCATCCACAAGACTGATGCTGGAAGCTTTTGATGCAATGCAACAGACCTGTTAACGAAATTCAATGAAATTTTAAAGACAACTGAAAAATTAAAATTTGGATTTCTTCTAATCATAAAAGTTGCCTTAGTTCTTTGTGAAAAATTTAAACAGAGACTGATGACAAGAAAGTTTATAATCATCTGTAATACAATCAGTAATATTTTCCTGCAGTTTTTGTTAAGATTTTTTTTTCTACAAATGGAGGTATATATCTTCAGGGAACCATGAAATACAAATTATACTTTATTGCTCTGTATTTATAATAATAATTTTTAATTTTTATTGAGTGATTACTACTTAAGAAGCTTTTAAAAAAAGATACATTTATTTTTATTGGAAAATTACGTTCACAGAGAGAAGGAGAGGCAGAGAGAAAGACCTTCCATCTGCTGGTTAACTGTGTAAGTGGCCCCAATGACTGGAGCTGAGCAGATCCAAAGCCAGAAGCCGGGAGCTTCTTCCAGATCTCCCTTGTGGGTACAGCATCCAAAGGTTTTGGGCTGTCCTCAGCTGTTTTCCCAGGCCACAAGCAGGGAGCTGGATGGGAAGCAGGACAGCCAGAACACAAACTGGCACCCAGATGGGATTCTGGTCGATGGAAGGGGAGGACCTTAGCCATTAGGCCATCACACGAGGCCCTAATTTAGAGGAAAATACACGTTCTGAAAAAACTATGCAGAGATTTCAACTTTTTTGCACCAAAATAAACTTTTCATTTAATTCCATTTTCCCAGAAACATATTTTACATTATGAAACATAAATACTCTCTACAAATGGCAAAAATTCTAACAGTATGCCTTGCAGTTCCAAGCAGTGAACACAGCACGAGCAATCAAGAGTAATGGAGTCATTAGACACAAATAATTGAAATTATATGGAAAACAAACATTCAGATAATATATCACTGATATGCTGATTTAAGAGAACTGTCATATAAAAATTAGAAATTTTAAGCATAGCATGTGTATATTATTGCCATGCAAATATGTGTTTCACATCATTTTGATTTACTGAGACTTAATCTGTGAGAAAAATTTAAAAATTGAGAATTAAAATATTAATGAATAAAATACATTATGTAATACTTTTGCATTACTAAAGGTATCATGGATAATAATTTTTGTAACTTTTTTCATTGAAAACTGCTTGTTCATAGAATTGTATCAGTATAAAATAATCCATACATGCTTACTTTTCAAAAAAAATAAGCACCAATAAATTCAGAAGAGCAAGACTAACCATTTCTCGTAAAATGAAAGCAAGCTAGTAAAAGGTTTTGCTGTGAAAACTACAAAAAGTTCAGTTGACAATCATTTGCCATTTCTTCCTGAAAAAGAATTATTAAAAGAAAACAATCCTTTGTAACTTAGTTGTAAATAGAGTTCTATTCATTAGAATGAATACTTATACTTTTAGTGGCATTCAGAGGTGTGTTTTTAAGTTAATACTGAATCCTGAAGAATAGTGTGATCATATGAAGAGGAAAGATGTACTATAATAAAAGCACTAAAAAGCGATTATTTAGTCTTTGTTTTTTTCATGTGATATATTATCCAATTCTGTAATTTACCTTTTTCTTTTATAATACATATTTCATAATTTAAGCAACATTAACATTTATTTTTCCTTTTTATTGCTGAAATCCTTCATCTATTACTTTATTCCAATGCCCTATGTTTAATTTTTACATTAAACATAATTTAACCAAGCTTTTGTGACACTTGAAGCAGGATAAATATTGTTAACATCAGTTCTTCTTGATGAGTGCTTTAATCATATGACACTTATAAAGAAATGCTGGGTTTCAGCTGCTTTCTCTTTTCTCCCCAATAAGATCACCACTATCAAGTGGGAAAGGGATGGTATGGTCATTTGTCACTTTCTCATAAGCAGAGAATGTACAGAAACACTCTGCTTCATTGAATATTGTTTTATGATAGTGTTCACGTAATATTAGATGGACAATGGTAACAGATGTGAGCATTAGCATATGTGAGTAGATAAGGCAAAATATCTGTCTGCTACAATAATATTTACAAATAAATTACTTTGGGAACCTGTTCCTTTTTGCTAGCCTCAAAGTAGTTTATAAAAGCCTAATGACAGATTAGGCAATTTGCCAAACCAGGGTCGGATGGGGTAAGGATGATAGAAAGTCACTTAAGGATTGAGTGATTTTAAATCCATGGTTCCCTTCTGCTAGAAAAATTGCTATCAGATGATAAGAAGAGAAAATGAAATTAAGGGACGTTTGTCCTTCTACAAGGATGCCAGCTGCAATTGGATATTGAATGCTACGGTTTCTTCTCACACAGGCAGGGCCTTTTAAAGTCCAGTACATGGTTACTTTCTGCCTTTGAAAAGTCTCTTTTTTCAGCCTCCAAGAGTTTAAAAAATAGCATTTTAAATGTAGTATGTTGTCATTTCTTTGAAAAGCATAAAAAAAAGAGGGGGAGATGGCGAAAGCAGCAAAGGAGATAGTGAGAAATAGCACCTTACCTAAATCATGTAGTCCTGGGGAAAGGGGTGCATTGGAAAGCTACATCTTATCTGATTCAAAGTCAAATACTCCGTTGCTTTTAAAAATCACAAAGAGAAATCGTGGTAAGGATCTACTCAAAATGCTGTTTATAATGTTCTGTAATGATAAAAGATGAAAAAGAGGTGGTCACATTATAAAAATGCCAATCTCCGAATGATTAAATACCTTTGTAACCAAAAGTCAAATGCACTTCCTCAGTCCTCTTTCCAAGAGAAGGATGCTACTGTTTTCTTACAACATCGCTTTCGCTGCCCTTTTTTAGCAATCAGCATAATTTGGATCATTTTAGGGTCGAAAAACCACCTGCTCTGAATAGCTAAATCACCATCAGTGTCTTAAATGCTTTAAGCTCTTTTCTCTCACTAACCAATGGGTTAAGTCCCCTGCATCTCTACAACCTCCAAGGGTGCCAGTTGGAGCCCCAGTTACTCCACTTCTGATCCATCTTCTTGCAAATTCACCTGGGAAAGCAGTGGAAGATGGCCCAAGTGCTTGGACCCCAACCACCCACATATATATTTTTTTCTTAAAAATATTTATAATATATGTGTGCATACATAAGTATGTATATATCTAGAATATCAGTGTTTCTGGTAGATAGAACGCCAAGTGTGTGCGGACTCTGAGGCAACACTACTTTAGAAGGGTTGACAAGAGTAGGAGGCCAGTTCTGTAGCAGTTCATCGAGAATATCACAAAAGAGATGAAAAGAGAAGTCTCAGAGGTAGATAAAAGTAGATGGTTCAGACTTAGGTCCCACATGATAGCCCAGTGGCTAAATCCTAGCCTTGCATCTGCCGGGATCCCATATGCGCACCTGCTCCTGTCCCTGCTGTCATACTTCCCATTCAGCTCCCTGCTTGTGGCCTAGCAAAGCAGTGGATGAGGGCCCAAAGCACTCATGTGGAAGACCTGGAGGAAGCCTCACTCTGGCTTCAAATCAGCTCAGCTCTGGCAGTTGCAGCCAGTTGGGGAGTGAACCCATGAACATCTTTCTCTGTTTCACTTTCTCTCTGTATCTGCCTTTCCAATAAAAAAGATACATCTTTTAAAAAAAAATCTAAAAAGTAATTTAAAAAGATGATGCAGATGTATAAATCATTTCTGACCATCAGAACTTTCTACCACCATGAATATGTTTTATAATATTGTGCTGCTTAAAACCATAGACTCCTGCGGCTACTGAGTACTTGAGGTGTGGCTGTTGTGAATGAAAAATGGAAATTTTAGTTTTATTGGTATCTATACTTTAATTTGTAAATATACTTAAACACACGTGGTGAGCACTGGACCATAAAAACACTGGACTTTTTTTTTTTCTAAATGTGATAGAAAGTCACTAAAAGGCTTTCAGCAAAGGAGACAGTGATTTTTCTAGCAATAAAATGACCCTGAAAAATATAAAATCCAGGAAGCTTCTCCTTATTTTAAGTGATCAGGCGTAAGCCCAGTGAAAGCCTCAACCAAATGACTCATGCTGCTTTTTTCACAGTCTGCTTCTGGGGTCTGCTAATTGTTTTCCACTCTCTTCATTTTCTAAATTTTATTTGATCAAGTTTGTAAAGCACATCCTTTTTGAAGGTAGTTTGAACTCAATCTAGTACACTGCAAGAAACCAAGTAGACGCAAACTCCACTGATTAGTCATTGGGAGACAAGAATCAGTTAAGCTACTGTGCTTTGTACATATGACAAAAATACAACCAAACATGGAAATAATAGAAATTAGGTAAGAATTGTGACCCTAAAACAAGCCTCTCCATCTAACACATTATAATTTCTTATTATCAGTTTAGTAGATACATCTATAAAGAAATGCAGATCACCTCGATTCTTGTTGACAAGAATATCATGAAAAAGTGAGGATAATATATGAAGATTAGGCCCTGATTGGTAAGAAATATAAGTTATTTAAATATTGGTGCATCACCAACTGGAATTCAAAATTAATAAAACTATCACCCATCAACAAGATATTTATAAAAATAAAATGAAGTTGAGGTTTGGTAATTTGATTAATATGAAGTATACAATATACTTATACAATATAATCAAATTTTTTTTCTAATTATCAGTCATTGGAATGATTGAAAAAGCAGAGAATGGTTCTAAAAAGTGACGAGGCATTGGTTAATGTGCCTGAAGTTTCATTATCCCTTTCTACATACTCCTTCCCAGTTGCTCTCACCCCATCTTCTTTTTAACACATTAAGAAAATACTTTTCAGTTAACATACAAAGTTTTACTTGTTTATATGATATTTTTTTTTAAAGTGTATTTTACGGATTTGAAAGGCAGGTTTAGAGAGAGAAAGTGAGAGACACAGAGAGATATTTCATTCACTGGGTCACTTCCCCAACAGACAAAACAGTCTGAGCTTGGCCATTCCAAAACCAGGAGCTTCAATCTTCTTCCTGGTCTTCCACATGAATGTGGGGCCACAAGCACTTGGACCCTTTTCCACTGCTCTCCCAGGCTCTTAGCAGGGAACTGGATGCTAAGTGGTGTTGGAAGGACTGAAACCCACCCAGATGGAACACCAGTGCCACAGGCAATGGCTTTACCCACTCACTATACCACAGTCCCAGCCCCAAATGTATATTTCAATTCATGGGTAAATTGTATAACATCCAATCAGGATAAACATATCTATCTCTTCAAACATTTAATATTTCTTTATGGTTAAAACATTCAAAATCATTTCTTTTGTCTTTTTAAAGAAAAATACAATACATTATCATTAGCTATAATCAGTTTATTGTGCAATGGATGGCCACAACTTCTAACTCCTATCCAATCTCAGAAAGAGATATATTCCTTTAGTACAGGTTTAGGGCATGTCTTTGACCTTGTGTGATATTTCTCCACCGCTGTAGAAATTAGTGTTTATAAACATTTGTCATAAAATAATTGATAAATAAGAAAGATAGTTGTGAAGGCAATATGAGACCATGGAATAAATGGAAATGAGGTTTTGAAGCAATTAATTAAGGATGTCATCACAGGAAGAATCAGCAATTAAAGCACAGAAGTTTTGTTAATTACTCAAGGTTAAAGTGTAGAACAACTCGGGGGCAGTGCATCTACCGAAAATATATATATATTATTTTAATACTGAGTAACTTGTCTTCATTTTACCATTGTCTATACTATTCTAACATTATTTCTCTTACAGTCAAAAGATTACACATTTTTGCCATGTATTATGAGAAAAAAATACTGTCTTACACTTAAATGTTGATATAATAAGAGAAGATCTATTCCTGAGTTGAACTTTTATCTATAAAATATTTATCTATAAAAATTATGTGAAATTATTTTAAAGCATTGTATTATATATATCATATTTACAAAACTTGTAGGCAAAATTTTGCAGAAAATTTCTTTATTTCTTTTTTATTTGAAAGCCACCATAAAAAAAAAGGAGAAGCAGGAAAAAAAACCTTCCCATCTGCTGTTTCACTCCCCAAACGCAATGCTGCAAAGCCAGGGGATGGACCAGGCAGAGACCAGGAGTCCAGGACTCCATAGGTCTCCCAAGTAAGTGGCAGGGGCTCAAGTATATGGGACATCATCCACTGATTTCCTGGATACATGAGCAGGAGCCAGATGAGAAATGAAGCTTCTTGGATGTCAGGTGGCACAGGATATGAAATACCAACTTCACAAGTCTTGACTTAACATGCTGTGCCACAATAATATTCATTTTGTAAAATCTTTGATTTTTGGATTTCAAAATTTTGCACCAAAGTGAACAGATCTTTGACCCCCTCCCTCATCTTCTATACCTCTTGAAGTATGCTCATATACTACTTCTATTTAAAGACATAATGGACATAATGCTTATTGAATACCTAGGAACTAGGATATAGCCTAGCTTTGATTTGTTGTCTCAAACACATAATTAGAGAGGTGAGTTTTGAGGTGTAATAGATTAAGTCACTTGGGATGCCTGATTCAAGACCTAGTTCTCTTGCTTTCAATTCATTTTCCTACTAATGTAACATGGGAAGTAGCAGATTATTGCTCCAAGTATTTGGTTCCTGCCACCCACATGGGAAGCCCATATGGAGCTCCAGACTCCTAGCAGGAGTGTAGCGCAGACTTGACAGTGATGAGCACATGGAAAGTGAATCAACGGATGGAAAATCTCTCTCTGCTTTACTCCCTCACTCTCTTTTTCCTTTTCTCTCTCTAGCTCACCCGCTTGCTCTCACTCTTGCTCTCACTCTTGTTATGGCTCTCTTGCTCTCTTTATCCCTTTTAAAGAAAGAAAAAGTAAACAATCATTTTTTAAAATATTTAGAAAGCCACCAGCATCCCATATTGGAATGCTGGTTTGAGTCCCAAGTTCTTTTATTCCAATCCAGTTCCCTGCTAATGTGCCTAGAAAAGCAGTGGATAAGGACCCAAGTACTTTGGCCTCTGCACGCACAGGGGAAACCCAGATGGAATTTCTGACTCCTGTGTTCAACCTGGCCCTGCCCCAGAGGAGTGAGCCAACAAATAGAAAATTTCTCTGTGTCTCCTCTCTATGTAACTTTGCCTTCCAAATAAGTAAACAAATCTTCTTTAAAGATATATTTAAAAGGCAGACTTACAATAAGAAGTAGAGACAGATCTCCCATCCACTGGCTCGCTCCCAAAATGATTGCAACAGCCAGTGCTGAGCAAATCTGAAGCCAAGAACCATGAACTCCTGAATCTTCCATATGGGTAGGGGCCCAAGGACTCAAGTCATTCTCCAGTGCCTTCCCAACTATTAGCAGGGAGCTGGAATGGAAGTGGAGCAGCCAGGACACAAACCAGTCCCTTATGGAAAGCCAGTGTTACAAGAGGAAGATTAGCCTGTTATGCTATTATATCAATCCCTTTAAAAATACTTTCTAAAAATACAAATATTATGTTCCTGTGCTTTGTATGTATATGATTTTGAACACTTCTTTTGAAAAGATAGTAATCTGTGTTTTAGAGAAAGGAGGAAAGAGAAATAAGGAAGGTGGTATAACCTTGGAACATATTTAAGATATACAAGAGCAAGAACTGAGAGAGGGAAATGGAAAATGTGAGTGAGCAAGCAATTAGTGAGACAAACCAGCCAACAGTGAGTGAAGAGAGAAGGAGATCCAGCCACAGGTCAAAAAGTTCCTCTTCTCATATAGGATTTCCTTATTTTTTTTTAAAGGAAAAATCAGAGGATTGAGATGCTTAGATGCTTAGAGTAAAAGGGGGAAGAAAATCCCTTCTCAGCCCCTTGGTTAAATCAGGTGTAAAGAGGTAAGAAAAACTTCCTAGGCCTTGAGCACGTCTGCAAAATAGCCAGATCATCCAGAAGAAAAAAAAAAAAGGAAAGGACTGTGGCTGATGGAGGAGTAGCTCATTCTTTCTGGCAACTCATTCTACCCAGCAGCATTGAGGACTGAGCTATTACATAACAGCATAGATTTGCTGTGGATACACTCACCTTGGCCGTGTGACTTTGCTTGTAAAATTTGATGATCTGGAAGTGGCAATGTATCCAGAATGCAGTAAGCTTGTCATTGAAATAACTTTTGGGCAGTTCTGGTGTTATGCCATCAAGGGATGCCAGAGGTCAAATGAACATGCTCCGTGTCAGAATACAGAGTCGATGGTGCTATTTCAGTGGAGATAAAGAAGCAAGCTGGCAGAAAGCCTAAGCTCTTATGGTGGAAGGGAATCTGGGCAGGAGTCCTCAGTGTTTTCACATACATCCAGGATTACATGTAGGATGTCGGAGTCAGGAGACCCAAAAGGCTTACCCACAGTCCCATATCTTTCTGAAACCATATCTTTAGATCTTCTACACATCGGGGCTGTTATTGAGCTGAGAATACAGGGAGATCAGAGTTGTATGAGTACCTTTGAATTACAGCCAGAAAGCTGATGAACCATGAGAACTGACCGAGACATACCCAGTACTTTTATGTCATAGTTTCCTCATTGGTAACATAGTAATAATAAAAGTATATGTCTTAGGAGATGATGAACACTGAATGAAATAATGTCAGTAAAGGGTTGAGCAATGTTCCCTGCCCAAGTTAAGCACTCAACAAATTATAAGTATTAATAGTAGTCAGAATATTCAAATCATAGAATATAAGGAAAAACAGAAACTATGGGAAAGAGGGGAGAAGGTGAGGGATGGGACTCCAACTTTCTGCTGTTGCTGATCCTGGGAGGAAACACTGATGGCTTCGTTGGAGTCCTGCCACCCTTGTAGCAGACTCCTGCTGAGTTTCCAACTCCTGGCTTCAGATCTCAGGCATCCTGAATTGTGGTCCTCTCTTTCCTTCTCCCCCTCTTCCTTCCTTTCTCCCTGCCTCTCCAATTATTGAATTAATTAAAATCTAAAATAACATTTCAAGAAGTATAGTATTACTTTGAAATATAACAAAACATGTAAGGAAGAGAAGGGCAAGATATTTTCTCCAAAGAAAATAATGTTAGATTTAAAACCACATGTCTATAGGTAATCAAAGAAGCATTCCTTTGTAAGCACAGGTTCATACCCTGGTGGGGCTGGAAGGCATGAGAAATAATTTTATCTGATAACGCTCATTTTTCCTGTGAGAAAGGCAAAATTGAAATGTATTACATGACTGACACCCAGGCCAATGGTATATTAACTGATGCAATACCAGAGTAGAGTTGTATTGATTTTTAGCTAAAAAGGACTGTCCACTGCTGGCAAATACAGTTTTTAGCTAAATTATGCAGTGCTGAATAGTATAAGTGCCATTAAGTGGATAAGAAATATATGGTAAAAAGTAGAAGAGAAAATAGCAAAACCAAAATGAGATTTTATGGCAGCTAAGAGCATAACCTTAATTTTAGGTTAATTTTAGGGCACCTCTGTTTTGACACATGAATTGCATTATGATCATGTAAGTCAAAATATTTTTAGAAAAACATCTAGGGCCCGGCACGGTGGCACAGTGGTTAAGGTCCTCACCTTGAACGCCCGGGATCCCATATGGGCGCCGGTTAATCCCGGCAGCCCCGCTTCCCTTCCAGCTCCTTGCCTGTGGCCTGGGAAAGCAGTCGAGATGGCCCAAAGCTTTGGGACCCTGCACCCGCGTGGGAGACCCGGAAGGCTCCTGGCTTCGGATCGGCATAGCATTGGTTGTTGCGCTCACTTGGGGAGTGAATCATGGGACGGAAGATCTTCCTCTCAGTCTCTCCTCTCTGTGTATCTGCCTTTCCAACAAAAAAAAATAATAATAAAAATTAAACAAAGAAAAACATCTAAATTATATTTTAATATAATTATTTTATATGATAATTTCTCTTAGAAGTAATATTTATGCAATAACTGCTTTAAAATTGATTGGAAGAATTGCTACCTATTGCAAATCACTTCTAAATGCATGAGACAAAGTAGGAAATAAAGATTGCTTGATGTAGTTACCATGATTAAATTTAAAAAGATCAAGTATAACATTAACAGGAATAATATGATTCTGCATCTCGTAACATTGTTAATATGCTAGGAATATTGTTATGTGGTTTGGCTTTGTGTACCAGTTGTATGTTGTTTCTCTTTTAATATTTTCCACTAAAAATAAAAAAGATTATGTGTGTTTCCTTATGCCTACCTCATAGGAAACAAATAAGTAGAATTTTGAATACATGAACAGCATTGAGAGCATTTTTTTGGAGAAGTTACACATAAATATGGCAGCTCTATTAAAATATCAAATGAATGTTAGTGTAGTCCCATTTTTAAGTGTTATGCTCACCTAGTAGATTGTGGTAGTTATTTATGTAACTGTACAAAGCATCTATACTTTCCTGGATATATAAGTGAGATATCAGACACTGCATATTATATTTTTATGGTATCATTTTTAAATGAAAATTATATTCATATGAGGTCTTTCTTAGTTCAATTCATAGAACAATGGCAAAGCATTTGAATAGTGAGACTTAAGTTCTAAGAATTTTATTTTTTATGATACAGTGACATCATTTATGGAGAGTAAAATAGCTTGAAGAAGAACAGTATCTTTTGCACCTCTTGGTTTTCTTTTTTTCAAGTTTATTTATTTTTATTGGAAAGGTATATATACAGAGAGGAGAAGAGACAAAGGTGTTCTGTCCGATAGTTCACTCCCCAAGCGGCCGCAATCGTTGGAACTGAGTGAATCCGAAGCCAGGAGCCAGGAGCTTCCTCACAGTCTCCCATGCGGGGTGCAGGGTCCCAAAGCTTTGGGTCATCCTTGACTGCTTTCCCAGACCACAAGCAGGGATCTGGATGGGAAGTGGGGCTGCCGGGATTAGAACCAGTGACCATATGGGATCCCAGCGTGTTCAAGACAAGGACTTTAACCACTATGATATTGCACCGAGCCCACCACTTGGTTTTCAATTGATAGTCACAGGGTTTGTGTGATGGCTTAGCTGGCTAATCCTCCACTTTACAGGCATCTGCCTCCCATCTGAGTGCTGATCTGTGTCCTGGCTCCCATCCAGCTCTCTGTTTGTGTCTTGAGAGGGCAGAAAACAATGACCTAAAGCTACGCTCATGTAGGAGATCCAGAAGAAGCTTCTGGCCCGGTTTCAGATCAGGTCAGCTCTGATCTTTGTAGTCATTTGGGAAGTAAACCAGCCGGTGGAAAAAATCTTTCCTTGTCTTTCTCTCTGTGAATCTGCATTTCCAGATCAGTAAGAAGTTATATCTGGATGATCATGGCTCCCTCAAATTGGGACACCATTGATTGTTCTGTTGTGTGAAGGTGGTTCATCCACACAATCCAGGGTAAAGACATCTGAATGTGTAACTTAGCCTCCTGTGGCGTAAGTTGGATTTTGGTACTTTGATTTAGTGTGATTTGTAATTTAGGACTATTCCTTCATTTAAACCAAAATTAAAAATTGATTTTGGATATAAAACTAAGGATATCAAGGTTAACAAAGACAAGTTCTTTTTTATTATTATTATTGGAAAGAAAGATCCTCCATCTGCTGGTTCACTCCCCAAGTGGCTGCAATGGTGAGAGCTAAGCCAATCCAATGCAAAGCCCAGAGCCAGGAGCTTCTTCCAGGTCTCCCACATGGGTGCAGGATTCCAAGGCTTTGGGCCATCCTCAACTGCTTTCCTAGGCCACAAGCAGGGAGCAGGAAGGGAAGTGAAGCAGCCAGGATATGAATCAGCACCCATATGGGATCCCAGCATATGCAAGGTGAGGACTTTAGCCACTAGGCTACCATGCCAGGCCCAAGGACAAATCCTTGAAAGCTGATCATAGTTCTTCCAGAGGGAAATATTTGTGAATCACCTGTCTTCCAAACGTCTGGCTGAGCCTGTGTCTGAATTTTGGGTCCCCAGTCTAGCCTGTTTTCTTATGCCATTACTTGTCTCTTTGTGTAGGCAGCTCAGCTTTGGCATGCCACTTAAGTTTCCAGACTCCAGCATTGTGATCTTTGCATTTGGTTTGGTTTTCTTCACTTAGTCCTACCATGTCCACACCTTTTTTTTTTAAAAGGAGAACCTTTATCTCCGTTTTCTTACTTGAGATGCAGATAGCCAAACAGGAAGAAAGAGGAAGATAGACAAAGCACCCACTCACTGGTTCACTCGCTAGATTCTATGACAGCCATGGCCATGCCAGATGGAAGCCAGGATGCTTGAACTCAGTCTCGGTTTCCCACATGAGCAGCAGAGGCTGAATCATTTAAGTCATCATCTGTTACATTTCCACGTGAGCACCAGAAGGAAGCTGCAGTTGGAAGAGGAGGAGCTGGGACTCAAACCCAGGCAATTCCATATGGTACATGACATCTCCAACAGTTGTCCAGCTGATAAGCCAAACAGTGACAGGTAAACTTGGGGACATCCCACGTCAAAACAGATAAGAGAACTCTACAACTGTGCATCATCAGCTGTAGAAATCTGTGTGTCCGCTTGTACAATTTTGGACTACTGTTGCATAGGGACCAGCTGAACTTGAGAACTCCAGCTGCTGACGGGTACCATGCACGCCCTTTCCCCAGTTTTTCACATCATAACTGTAGATGTTAACGCATCTCTATAATCCAGCCAATTCTCTAATGTAGTTGACTCCTGGGTTTCATGAGGTCTCTCACACAACCTTTTAGATTTCCTTAAGTTTAATCAATTTCAAATGTAGTCGGGAATGTTCAGTTTGTAAGCCATCACTTCATTTGGAGGCAGTAGTTTTGGCCATGTGATTCTCAACCTTTAGAAAATAACCTGAGGATCTTTTGAGTTAATTACATTTTTGATGTAATACTGATGCCAAGCCCACCACAGACCAATGGTATCAGACTCTCAGGGAGGGAGAGCTGAGGGTCTATATATTTTTTAACCCTGGCTCTTCACTGGGAAAGTTGCTCATTCTGTGTTTACTCTGTTTCCTCACTTTTACTGTGAAAATAATGAAGTTCTAACATGGTCATGCTGAGAGTTGGATGGATGGTTATGTGTGAAATACTTTGAATATGCTTCTTCCATTCCAAATACTCAATAAATGTTACTTACACTTATTACAGGATAAGCTTAGCATTAGAATAAAATAACAATAAGTCCTAAATGATTATAAAACAAATGGATGAATGAAGAAAGTTTGTGAACAGTAACTTGATATTGAAATTAAAATATTCATGGTGTTTCATTTTAATATTTTTAATTTACTCAAAAGCTCCTCAAGTTGTTTTCTACGGGTTCTGAATATTACAGAAATCAGATTTTATTTAACCTCACATGATTATCATGACAAGCAGAAAATACTTGCTTAACAACAACTTAAAATGATAGTGAGATTCTGCAGGTTGCTGGGTTTGTTTATTTCTGTGGCTCTTGAGTACAATGACTGGGACATTTTGGAAAGTCAGTAGAGGAAAGGAATTGGGTTATGAGGGTAGAACAACTGTGCATCTGCTAGCCCAACTTACAAAGAAAATGTAAAGGGCTTTGTGCTGAAGTGTGTGTGTGTGTGTGTGTGTGTGTGTACTTTTTAACTTAATACATATATACATATATATATATTCTAACATTGATTTGGAATGAGTTAACCTATATTAATACCTGCATAAGTATTACTACAACTGCTCTACTTGATTTATCAAAAGTGAATGTATTTTTAAATGTAAGCAGTAGGGGAAACATTATTTAGGCGGTAACTGCAAACTGGAGATTAATGCCGCTTAATTCTACTACTTTTCATGAAATAACACAATGCTGTGCTTCAGCTGGGATGGAGGGTTCTAATTTCTATTGATCAAATAACGAACTTAAATGATTTATTGAGCAAATAAATGATTTATTGCCAAAGCTGCCGGGGGTGCTGGCTGGACAGAGTAGGCAAGCAGCTGCCTCGGCCCTTCGCTGCACATAAGGACTTCAGTCAGGCACTTTAGTTTCGTTTTACGGTTCACAATTATTCCCTCACCCATTTCTGTTGCTTTCCCTGAAGAATGATACGAGAAATTACTCATGAATCCCGTCCACCCCAAGGCTAATGCTAGAAAAGGCATTCCAAGTCTGTCTCTCCTTTGTGACACAATATGTGTACTTGTGTTTTAGTGTTTTATTTTGATAATGACATTTCATTGCTTACTTGGAAAAGAATCTTCCAAAACAGAATAAAGCGTATGTATTCAAGTTTATTTTTGACAAATCACTGACTGGTTGTTCTGTTCTTTTCACGGATATCTTCTGCTAGGTTTGTTACTATAACTCAGCTCCTAACCACACATGAGTCTCCACTAGTCACAGGTTTAATGATCTTACCCCTGTGTTGCTGGGTTAGTTTTCTGAGGCAACTGATTGTTCCTTTGCCTAAAGACAAATGAATGCCAGCATATTCCCTATTAGAAACATACCTTCATACTGAATTCCAACTAGTTTTAATTGTTACATTAGCACGAAGACTTACGTTTGCTGCAGCTATTTGAGTTTGTTTTTAAGAAATGGTACAGTTGTAGCTGATATGATGACTCACAAGCTAATCCTCCACCTGTAAGGTCCGACATCCCGTATCGGTGCTGGTTTGTGTCCCAGCTACTCCACTTCTGATCCAGCTCCCTGCTTATGTCCTGGGAGAGCAGTAGAGAATGGCCCAAGTCCTTGGGACCATACAACCATGTGAGAGACCCAGAGGCAACTCCTGGTTATTGGCTTCAGATCAGTTCAACTCCAACTGTTGCAGCCATTTGGGAAGTGAACCAGTGGGTGAAAGATCTTTCCTTTCTCTCTCTGTCTCTTCTTCTCTCTGTAAATCTTATTTTCAGATAAAAAAATAAACAAATAAGTGAACAAATCTTTACACATATTTTTTTAAATGTCATGGTTGGTGCATATAAAGAAAGCTTGTATAGAAGCATGTAGAAGACATGAAATTCTCCTCAGTATTTTACTTAATGATATATACGTGTGTGTATATATATTATATATATATATATATATATCAGAGCTAGCTTCTTGCTTTAATAAATGGTGGTCCCTTTTCTTTTTTGAAGATTCATTTGTTTATTTGAAATGTGGAGTTACAGAGAGCAACAGCTTCAATCTGTGGTTCACTCTAAAGTGGCCACAATGTGTAGGGCTGAGCCTGGCCAAGGCCTAGAATGCCATGCAGATCTTCCACACAGATCCATAGGCCCAAGTACTGGGCCATCTGCTGCTGCTTTTCCAGGCAAACTAAAGAGATCTGGATCAAGACTGAAGCAGCCCAGACTCAAACTGGCACCCAAATGGGATGCTGACCTCATAGGCAGCGATGTAACACTCTAAGCTACAGCACTGGTCCCAGCAGTTTTCTTTCTTAAATGTTATCAAATTATTCATTAACTGACTTCCCAGTGGTTAACAGAACACATCAGAGAATTGGCAATGTTAAAGATTCCATAGTATTAGCCTTTAAAAACAAGAAAACTGTGCTCAAAATAAGTTGAAATGAAAAGTCCAGTAAGAAACCATGATGAAAACCTAGGCTATAGCCCAGGTATTGACACAGAGCAAAGTCCCTTTCTACCTACTTTCCAAATGTACCATCTGTGATCATTCTTTTCTATACTTTTTTTGTATTCTTAATATTTGGCACCATCTCTGAGACATACTATAAAAAATCCAGTTTGTGTATAAAAAAAAAAAAAAAGATGCTTCAGCAAAGGTGAACTTCAAAAAGGCCAGCAGCAGAAAGCCACTGTTGGGGTGCCACCCCTGTTGGTAGAGAGCAGCACCTGAGCTTGGCTGGGTTGGCTTTTGTAAGGTTGTGGGTGCAGGGCTGAGCAGGCCAGAACTCCTCATGTGGTTCAGTGTTTGGTCCACAAGAAAGCGAGCCATCGAGGAGATGCTCAGATGTGACCATGAACTGCAGCTAAGCCATTCAGGGTCTTCTTAAAATAAAGCTTTGCTTGGTTTTCTCAGCACAGCTTTCTAAAAGTTGACACAGCAAGATTGCTTCTCACCAGGTTCTATTTTTAAATCCCACAAAAAAAAATGTTTTATCTTCAGGATTGAGTTTTCTGAGCCGTCTTTGGTGAATCTGGCCATCTTGCCAGAATGTTCAGTGGTTGCACACTGTTAACTCAGCCTGTTAGAAAAAGGAAGGGACGGAGGAAAAGGAGGAAGGGGACATGGAGCCCACAACTCTCAGCATCTATTTAGTGTTATTATAAGCATATATATGAATTCAATTTTTTCTTCAACAACTCAAGGAGTTGGAAATTTAGGGTGTGAAAAGCTAACAAGCTTACACAAAGCCATACAGCTGGTAAAATAGCAGTGCTGGCTTTGAACCAAGAACAGCTAACCTCAAAGAATGACCTCGCATCTACTCACTGTGTCTCTGAATTGGCTGTTTCCCTGAACAATTACTAAAAGGCTGTTGACTTTTAATTTTTTTTCTTTTTTAGTTAATCAAACATGCAATTTGTATTGTGTTATCCTGTTGGTTGAGCAAGCGGAAATATAGCTAGAGGCAGGAAATTGAGGTAAAAATAATCCAACCTTTGGGGTGAGATGATCCCGAATTCCCATTCTGCTCTGCCACTTACAGATTGTGTGACTAAAACTTTAAAATTTCCCATTTCCTTATTTCGTAAAACAGAAAAAATACAAACAATATTGATTCCAACACAATCAAACCATCCTCCCCAAGGTAGACTTACTCTAACAAACCCAGATATGTAATAATTCATCTTGATTTTATGACAATAAGACTCTACAGAGTTATATAACAGTAAACCCTGAAATTACTCCTGTGAGTGCTAGCTATTGCTATTATCACTAGCTTATAAAGTACCAATGTATACAAGTGCTATGTTGGGATTAATATGCAATGAGAGCTAAATAAATATATCAGAACTCCTGTAGTGATGAACTTTCCTCTAGAAACTCTCAATTTTTTTGGCTCTTAGAACTTAGCTCATCTTCTAGCTTAACGCCCAAGCCAAGTTTTACCAACATAGCCCAATCTTAGAGAGTAGAAGAGCCCTTATAGGCAACCAGGAGATCTGGCTCTTATTTTCACCCTGTGAGCCTCTTTTTGTCCTTCGTGCTGACTCCACTTGCTTCTGCTAGTGAGACCCAGAAATCTAAGCCAGAAGCAGGATGCCTGAGCTAGGAGAGAAGGGCTTCAGAGAGGAAGTAATCAAGGAATAAGGCCCCAGAGAGGAGTTAGAATGGGAATCTCATTATGAAGGAACTGAGCAGAGAAAAGCACAAATGATGAAACCAATGTAGGGAATACAGGATTTTAAGCTAAGACCTGAGAATTTCCAAGTCTATTTAGGTGGCTCCACCAACTTCAAATAAAGATAAGAAAGACATGATGAAAAGTGGTGCAGACAAGAGGTCACTATGACCAGTGCTGGGCAAGTAGAAGAGTGATGTGCTCTTAATCTGAACACACAGTGGAGGCATAGGTCAACAGCATATGTAGAATGACCTTTGGCTTCCAGCCTGGAAAGGGCTGCAGTTCTGTTGTTGTTCAGACCTTCAATTGTCCCAAAAACTTTGGCATATATCATTCAGCTATTTCTGTCTTATTGACTAAGCCTTTTCATATTTGACCTGAAAGTTGGATGAAACCATGGCTACTCTGGCCATGTATAGGATTACATTGTTACACTAAGTAGGAAAATAGCAACAGAGATTACTACATGCCAGATACTTTTATAGATGTCATGGGATATTTTATTTCCTACCATCCTCACAAATCACAGAGCATGGCTGGCAGAAGTCAGGAACTGTGCCCAACTCTAGAAGGTATCTCAATACTCAATCCTCAACATTTTTTACAAAGTGCTCAGGTGTACTTTCTATGCTGATGATAACCAAAAGGCTATTTTGGTTTGCATCAAAAGTGGAAAGCAAGGGCCCGGTGGTGTGGCCTAGTGGCTAAAGTCCTCGATTTGAATGTCCCGGGATCCCATATGGGCGCCAGTTCTAATCCTAGCAGCTCCACTTCCCATGCAGCTCCCTGCTTATGACCGAGGAAAGCAGTCGAGGACGGACCAAAGGTTTGGGACCCTACAGCCCGCGTGTGGGATACCCAGAAGTTGCTCCTGGATCCTGGCTTTGGATAGGCATAGCATCAGCTGTTGCGTTCACTTGGGGAGTGAATCATTGGACGGAAGATCTTCCTCTCTGTCTCTCCTCCTCTCTGTATATCTGACTCTCCAAAAAATAAATAAATCTTTAAAAACAAAAAAGTGGAAAGCAAGCACAGACGTATCAGGTCAGGAAACCCGGATTTAATTCTGTGTTCCAGAGCTTAATAGGTAGACAAAGCGTTTTTCCTTTCTTAGTATCTGTTCCTTAAACTACAAATGAGGAGAATAAAACCTAACTTTATAGGACGACCTATAACACTTACATGGTGTAACCCTATGTGCTTGTAAATTCTTAAGCTCTAACCAATAAATATAGTTCAGATATATACTAGAAAAGCTGTGTATCATAATATAATCAGACAATTTTGACATGATAGCAAGAAAAGAAGAGAAAGAAAGAGACAGAAAGAGCTGGACCAGTTTGAAACAAGGAGGCTATGTGGATGGTAGGGACCCAACTTCTTTTGCTCTCACCTGCTGCCTCTCAGGATCCAACTAACAGGAAGCCAGTTTAGAAGCAGAATGGCCAATGTCAAAACACCAACTCCAATATGGGATGAAGGTGCCCCACGTGACTGCATTTAACTTGCTGCACCACAACCCCTGCCCCAGGATTATATTTTTCTGAGTGATTAGTTAGTTCAGTTTTTAACTAGTACAGCTGATGCCACCAAATTGATTCATACAAACGTATTGACAGTTTGACAAGTATTATCTAACACCATCAATACACGTGTTTTCACAGTGAAAAAGATGCTGAAGGACACCTATTGTAATAATGTGAGGAAATAATGGGAAGGGAAGAAGGGAAGGAAGGGGGGAACCCCTGTATCTATAAAAGAGTATCATAGAAAATAAAAATTAAAAAGATGTATTAAGATCAGAAAAACATGTAAGTAATATAAATGTACAGAATAGCAATAGTCTTTTGTAGAGGTTAAATACATTATACATATGTATTATACAGTCATATGTAGTATATGGTGATAATACTTAAATTTGAATTAAAAATGTTTAGTGTTTGAATCCTTTTTGGGAAGAGGAAAAGGATTATTACATCTTAATACTGTTAAGAAAATGTTCTGGACCCAGCACAATAGCTTGGTGGCTAAATCCTCACATTGCATGCCACCGGGATCCCATATGAGCACCAGTTTGTGTCCCAGCTGCTCCACTTTTCTTCCAGTTTCCTGCTCGTGGCCTGGGAAAGCAGTAGAAAATGGCCCAAAGCCTTAGTATTTTTCACCCAAATGGGAAAACTGGAAGAGACTCCTGGCTCTGGCTTAGGATCAGCTCAGCTCCAGTCATTATGGTCCCTTGGGGAGGGATCTTTCTCGCTTCTCCTTCTCTCTGTAAATCTGGTTTTGCAATTAAAATTTTTAATGACCTTCACTTCAGAGGCTCCATAAAAGATTCTCCATATCTGGCTGGGTTCTACCAACAATATTCATGTGCTATAATGGTCTCTGGCATACCACATGGATTCTTTATTATGTTATTTTCCAAGTTTCTTAAGCTTTCTTTAAAAACGCAAATATAAGGTAGGTTTAGGTGTATATAGACAATAAGAATGTGTATTATGAAGAAATTATAGTGCTTCTTATTAGGATAAGTGCTCGTTCTGTATGTTTGAATGGCTTTCTCCTTTTGAGCGTGACACTATCCATGGCAACTTAGCTGTTCTGTCTGAACAGCCTTGCTTCATCTCTCCTTAAAACCCCCACAACTCGCCTACCCAGGACAAATTTACAAGAATGCTGCGGTCTGAAAAGCCTTTCTGTTAAAATCTGCATCTACTTCCCAAAGTTGCATTTGAAGCAATTCAGTGCCTCAGCTATTTTTTCTGTCTACAGATACCTCAAACAATGCAGGGCTAATTACCAAAGCTTGGACGGAATCTTCAAAGAAGCCCTCAGCGTGTTCTGTACTTAATAGGTGCTTCATGCTCTTCATCGCTGAAATCTCGCTGCTGTAGATTGGTCCAAAAATTTTGTATTGTGTATAATTTTGTGAAACCTCCTTAATGGAAGATCTAAGATTTGAGATTTGATTCTCAAAAAGGAAAAAAAAATGCAAGGATTAGAATTGCAAATGAAAGAAGACTGTTTATGTCATCTGTACTCAATAGATTGCTGTGGTCTAGAAGAAATAAGTCCATTCTATACCTCTGTGTTGCATTTGCATATAGCTAAATATCCTCCAATATTCCATTAAAAAAAGGTGTAGTTATTTTTCATTAAAGATCAAGAATCCCCAAACTTTCAGTAATATGATACTCCCAAATACATTTAAGATAATTACATTTCAATATTTGATACTCCCTGGGATGTTTAGTTCTTAGATTTGCATAAAGAATTCCTGCTGTGGGTATCCAACAAACACAAACACAATAAACCCATTTAGATGCTCTATAACACTGAACAATTTTACATTGTATCTTTAAAACAAATTCCTTTTGTTTTGTTAAATGGCAAGAAACATCAAGATCAGTTTAGACATGCTGTAGGATTCTCTCTATCTCTCCCTCCTCTCTCCCTCTTTGCCTTCTTTCCTCTCTCTCTCATTTGTTTCATTGGTTTTATTCTAAACATGATTGTGTTAAGCGAGTGCCTGGGATGTGTCCCCTGCAGACTCATTCACTGCTCACTTAATTCCTGACTACAGAAAATATGGATGTTTTTACCACTTAGAGTGACCAGTATTGAAAAAGTCATTTCACAATACGCAAGTGATGAATTAAATGTGTCACTATAGCATTGGTGTGTGAGCAACTATCTCTGTCCACTTGTGTATTAGTAGGCCCTGGCTGTCATGTACTGGCCGCTTCAGTAATTCCCAGCTGCTCTCCTTGCCTCCAGCCTTCTAACTTCCAAATCCTTTTCCCACCCGTTAGCCAGAATGGATTTCCTACAGCACAGATTTAACAATGTCACTTCTGCTTTAAACCCCATAATGGCTCCACATTGCCCTTTACAACAAAAATAAACTCGTTAGCCTGATTTTTAAGACCATCTTCCTCTAAAATCTCATCTGGCCTCATTTTCCCCAACCCTGCTTCTACTATAGACATACTGTCCTTTGAGATGCCAGAAGGCTCTGCCTGCTATAACCTGAGGTCTTTCTTCTGTGTCATTTTTATTCATGCTTATCTTCCAAAGCTGCCCTACACACACACACACACACACACACACACACACACACACACGCGCGCGCGCTCGCGTCCCCGCTACCCTAGCTGGATGATTTCTGCCTTCTGTTCACATTCCAGTGTCTCCTCAGTGAGACCTCTCCTGACCTTGACATCAGACAAAGGACCACTGCGTTCTTCACATCCTTTCTTTCTCTGCCATAGTCTGCTCATACCTTTGTATTTGCTCATTTAATTGTGTTCCTTTTCCAAGAAATATGAAGTTTTCTGAGGACAGAAACTGTGCCTGCCTTTTGAATTGTAGAGTCCTAGAATTTAGCAAATATGTAAGTGGTCATCAAAAACATTTACAGAATAAATGAAAGACAGTCCTTTACCTAAACCTTAAAATGAAGTCATAAAGTATACAAAAAGTAGGGCATAATCTGTTTCATTAATCATCACTTAGGTCTTTCTTCTGGGGAAAGACCATGACTTTAAAACTATAGAATGTATTAGAAGTAAAACTTTAGTAATTAGCTTTCATTATAAAATGTAAGTACATACAACTTAAAGAATAAACATATTCATGTCAAGAAAAAGCTGATTACTGTCTTCAAATAGTTCTCCTTATCTCCTTTTTTTGATTATCACAAATGGAAGGTTTTGGTTTTTTGAGATCACTTTGTGCTGATTAAGATGCATGAAATCTATAAATATCAAAAAGTGACATAAATCCATGTATGTTCAATTTATTGGTGTTCTTGGTTTTTCTAGTAATGTCATTTTGCTCAAAAGTTCAAAGGAAACTTACTTTTTTGATATTGATACATAATCCTGCTGGCTGAATCTAGCATCCTGAGTGATCATGTATGACTAGCAAGCAACCTTTATTCCATTACAATGTAACTTTGCCTAAACAAATCCATGAGATACTTGGACATCTAGCATGCATTGCACCTTGATTCTTCTAGAACTGATCTTACCTTCATGACTGACAGATACAATTCCGAGGCATTGAATTCCTTTTATGCATTTTAGTTTAATCAATCAATAGCAATACTGCATATAAGTGACTTTACTTGAATTTTACCTTTAATTAATAGTAATCTTATTGTTGATTTAATTTTGATTAACATAAAATTATCGCTAAAATCAAACAAAGTGTTAGCTGGTGTTTGTAAAAACAAAATAGAGTATGTGATGTAGATTTGACTGGACTCTGTTGTTTCAATTTCTTAACTGATTGTCACATGTCCAATGGATAAGCCAACTGCCTCCGGCCTCAGATCTTTCCTGTACCTACATATCCTGTGGCTTAGAAGAGATGCCTTGAAACCCTTATCCATGGTGATGGATAGTAACTCCAGACATGCTCACCCTCCGGGAATTATCATGTCTTATCTATAATATTGTCATGAGTTTCCCCTAGCCATTGAAGAAGAAGGATGAACTAAAGTAATAATATGTGTGATGGTGCTGTGAAGGAAGCCTGTACGGCCACAGGAGAGATTCCAGGGGTGACTCATGGGTTACATTACACATCCGGGATTGTTTTCACCTCAGAAAAGGCAAGATATATTGCGAGCTGTCAAGGGTCAGTCTATGGCAGGTCCAAATGAAATTTTAAGACAGTGTTAATAATAATAATCGCCTTCAAAACATATTTAAGTCATATCAAAATATTACTTAACATAGATATAGTTTGGACATAATCAGGTTTAACTTTCCCTGTGAACTTTATTGCTGATTTTCAAACTTGGATTGAATCTCATCAAAACCAAAATTTCACAGTCAGTCTTTTAACCATGTGTCAGAATGTCAAAAAAAAAAAAAAGTACTTGCAGAATCAAGATGGCGGAATAGGGTAAGGACACAATTAAATGGACAGAAAAACATTTAATCAGGACGAAGCAGAGAAGACACATTCCAGGAAATAGGAAAGGACAGAACAACAGCAGAGGGTACCTGGAGACTGACAGACACAGGAAAACAGTGGACACTGTGGTGTGGTGTTGCAGTGACTGATACTCCAGCACGGGTATCTGAACTCCACCAGCAACCAGGTGGGAAGGAATTTCACTGGGAACTTGGGAGGTGATCCCAGACAAAGAACTGTCTGTCCTGCTGGTTCATTTGATTTGACTAGGAGCAGAGACAGAGCAACAGATCCCAGACAGACAGTGTGAGAACATGGTGGATTTCACAGCCCAGTCAGCCACCTGGAGCAAAATTGGGCATCATTTTGCATAAGGAGGCAAAGGCAAGGGAAAGGACTGAGCATATGCTGAGCTGGGAGTGAACTCATTTCTGACTCAGTGAACTGCAGCAACATGGCATACTACAGGTTTCACCCTAGAAAGGTCTGAGTAGCCCTCAGACATGATGGCCAGCAGGTCAAGAACTCTAGTAGTGGTACCTCAGGCGTCATTTTGAACACTGTGGCAATAGCTTTAGGACTGCAGGGGACAACACTGAACTGCACATGTGCTGAGCTCGCGAGAACTCACTGAATTCCGTGGATTGCACTGGTCTTGCAGGAAAATAATACCGACTGTGCCATCGTACAGGTCAAAATAGGTCCTGTGGCACCCAGACCTAATGTCCAACAGGTTCCGACAAGATCAGCACCACCAACAACCTAATTATATAGGATACCTAGTGGTCTCTCTAATCCTGGGGCTTGCTCCAACCGAAAGTGGGAGAAAGGTTGCAGAGACAATGGTGCAGCTTCAGCACGGTATCACAGGAGGTGGAGAGTGGTGAGCCAGTAGCTGGGGCTTTGGAGGCCACGGTGGAAATCTAACATAAGAACCCAGACCTGGAACTCACTGGAGGTAGTGGCACAAGCGACTCAAACAAAGAGCCATGTACCAACCACAGTAAGTAAAATCAAACTATAGACTTGTGGGTGATACAGCTTAGAAACCTGCCCCAAGGAGAAGACTCTGCTAACCAGAAGTACAATGACCAAGAGCAAAAGAAGAGACAAAGGCACAATGAATATTACCAAAAACTCCCCTGAAAAGGAACAAAACCCTTTGCCAACCTCAGAGTTCTGAGGAAGACATTGAGAAAATGGGGGACACAGAATTCAGAAAACTCATTTTAAAACTTCTGATCAAAAATCAGAAGCATATACAACAGTTCAAAGAATTTAAGGAAGCAATAAAGCAAATCAAGGCTGATATATCAGAGATTAAGAACACAGTAGAGCAAATTAAAAGTAGAGTGGAGAGTCTCCAAAATAAAATGAATGAAGCAGGAAAAAGAATCTCAGAATTGGAAGATATTTCCTGTCACCAGGGGGAAGCAAATAAAAAGCTGGAAGCAGAGTTGGATCAGGCCAAAAAAAGTATTCAAGAATTGAAAGACACTATTAAGAGGCCAAATATCAGAGTTATGGCAGTCCCAGAAGGTGTAGAAAGAGAAGCTGAGTTTGCAAATGTATTTAATGAAATAATCAAGGAAAATTTCCCTAATCTGGAGAAAGAATTGGGAAACAAGATCCAGGAGAGGCACAGAACTCCTAACAGGCTTGATCAAAAAAGATCTTTACCAAGACACATCATCATCAACCTCTCTTCAATTGAACATAAGGAAAAAATCCTTAAATGTGCACATGAAAAAAATCAATTGACATATAAAGGAATGCCAATTAAACTCACAGGAGACCTCTCAGAGGAACTTCTACAGGCAAGAAAAGAATGGAATGACATATCCCAGATTCTAAAAGCAAAATATTTATCGGCCTAGGATAACACATCCAGCAAAGCTTTCTTTTGTCTTTGAAAATGAAATAAAATTCTTCCACAGTAAAGGAAAGTTAAAAGAATTTGCCTCTCTCAAACCTGCCCTACAAATAAATGATACTTCAAGATGTTCTCTTGACAGAGAAGAGGAATAGCACCTACCAAAACCAAAGGCAAACGGGAAGAACATCCCAGTAAAATGACAACAGGAGACTAAACCAATGAACAAACCATTCCTAAAATGACAGGACCAAAGTACCACCCATACATACAAAACTCTGAATGTAAATGGCTTAAGCTCAATCAAACGTTATAAATTAGTAGACTGGATTAAAAGCAAAACCCACCTATTTTATTTTCTGGAGGAGACACACTTTACCAACAAAGATCAGTGGAAACTATATCACTTGGGCTTTGTTGTTTTCTGTTTGTTTCATCTCTTCAAAATACTTTCTTCTGATTAAATCATTCAATGACACGTAGATCATACAGTAGCATCATTTTCTTCAAGAAGGTTCTTGATTTTCATTTCTTCAGCTACACATCAGTCATTTAGTAGTATGTTATTTAACTTCATGATGTTGTTAATTTCTTTTTTTCTCCCTGATGTTGATTTTGGTTTGTGGCTTTTCATTTAAGGAAATGTATAGTAGCTCTGTAATAGAGATAGTCATATCTAGTAACATGTTATTTAACTTCAAGGCATTGTACATTTCTATTTTTCTTTCTATTGTTGATTTTGTATTATGACTTTTCATTTAAGGGGATGTACAGTAGCTGTGAAATGGAGACTAACATCCATATGTGAAGATACGATGTACTATGCATTTCTACTTCCAAAGATGGATTTACAATGAAACTGTTCACTGTATCTTGACAATAGGATGCTGGACTCTCTGCCATTGTCCATGCCCACAATGATGGACATATGACTGTGTATGAAGAACGATATTTTAGTAATGATATGGAGGAACTAGGTGGGGGGGAGGGAGTTGGGAAGGGGATAAGGGAAATGCCAGGAGCCTATGGAATTATAACATAAAATGATAATAATGATAATAAAATGAAAAAAAAAAGTACTTGCTCTAAGAAAATATGAGAATAGTGTGAGAATAGTGAATTAACATGGCTGGGAAACAAAATGCTTATAGAAGCAACTAGTTTCCTTTTTATCCAAGTAAAGCTTTAGAATTCTATTTCACAAGGTCATAGGATCATGCTTCCTGATCAGTTTTTTAAAAAGAAGCCAGCAGCTGGTGTGGGATACCAGGTGTGCTGACTGCCAGCGAGAAGGAAACAGCCACAGCAGACGCCAAAGATAATTGCACCAGTGTTTAAAACTGGTGTGAAAGAGCTTCAGCTCCTACCTGAGAGGGTCAACATGCATCAAAACCAGAAATACTATCCACCAGTGATGAGAAGCAGAGGATAAGGCAGGAAGTGTTCATTTTCATTACAATAAGGATACTGCTACCCAGTTTATCCTTTTTGTTTTGATTTGTTTAATTTTTTATGGTTCCTTGAGGAGTGGAGTAGATATTTATATCATAATACTGTATTTAAGTGCTAATATTGTTCACTTGCCATTTGAGGATCCAAAACTGTAACACAGTTTGTTGGATTCCCTACTGTCATAAAACAACTAACTCCATTCCTGTGGTGTGGGTAATGATAGGTATAAAGGCACCAAATGGGAGTGTTTGCTGTTTCATTTGTCTTGGAAATTGCCCCCCAAGACTTTGTGATGCAAAGACACTAGAGGATGAAAATACGTAATTTTTCAATCATTAGCCTCTTCACAAGGCAGAAAACAACTTTTGTATCAGTCAGTGCCTGCTCTACTTGTTCTGGCTTCTAGAACCAACTTAAAAGAAATGAGAGGGCGGTGTTGGTAAAGAACCTTCCAGCCATTAAAATAAAAAGAAAGAAACTGTTAAAAAAATTTTGTTGAAAAGATCCTTCTGGTGGGCTTATAATTTCCTTAATATGCGATTTTGGTTAGTCCTGAGCATATGAAACGACTAAGAAGACTTTATCATCCTCAGAAACAATGAAACTCTGCTGAGTCTGCAGTAATGCAAGTTTTGAGGTTATTTTTCTTTTCTGCCTAGTTGATCTCCATATGCCACCCAAATATGAGTAATACTTTTGAATCCCTCTGGGAAGCCATCAGCTGTTCTTAGGCTACTTTCCTGGCACATACCAGAGGGAAATATTGTTTATGCAGCCTAAAATGCAGCGGCTTGTCCTGATTTCATCTATGCGGCAAACATCAATGATCAAAGGATATAAAATTGAAGATGGAGTAATTAATGTTAACTTCAACTCAAAAAGTTGAGTTGTTTGATCACTTACTTTTGATTCAAGACTGCAAAATCACAGCCCTTTGATCAGATACACTCCTCACTAATCCTAGTGATAGGACCTATCTCTAGCACTTAATGGTAGAAATACAGCACACTAATTTGCTTTTCAATGAAAGCAATGGCTTTCTATAGGAAAGCAAATCCTGGACTGCTAGTGCTCTTATTTTGGAAGCTTGTTGAAGCAGTGGTTATGCTTTTCTGAGCTTCTAAATAAAATAAATGAACCTTGGAGGACAGAGTATGTAGAAAAGTCATAGTGTGTACTCACCTTTAAAAAGTATGTCACAGGCCCAGCGCAGTATCCTAGTGGCTAAATCCTCAGCTTGCATGCACCTGGGAATCCCATATGGGCACTAGTTCTTGTCCTGGGTGCTCCACTTCCCATCCAGGTCCCTGCCTGTGGCCTCAAAAAGCAGTAGAGGAAGGGCCAAAGCCTTCAGACTCTGCACCTGCGTGGGAGACCAGGAACAAGCTCCTGGCTTCAGATCAGCTTAGCTCCAGCTTTTGAGGCCATGTGAGGAATGAACCAGCAGATGAACGATCTTTCTGTCTCTCCTTCTATGTGTAAATCTGATTTTCCAGTAAAAATACCAAATAAATCTTTTTTAAAAATATGTCACAGTAGGGATTAGCCTTGTGGTGCAATGGGTTAAGATGCTGCTTCTGAAACTGGCATTCCATGTGGGAACCCTAGTTTGAGTCCTGGCTGTTCCATTTGCAATCCAGTTGCCTGATAATGTGCCCGGGAAGGGTGCAGAAGATAGCTCAAGTGCTTGGGTCCCTGTCAACCACATGGGCGATTTTGATAGGTTCCAAGCTGCAGAATTTGGTTCAGACCAGCACTAGTCTTTGTGGCCATCTGAAGAGTAAATCACCAAATAGAAGATCTATCTTTCCCTTCCTCTCTGTCACACTGCTTTGCAATTAAATAGATCTTATATAGGTAAGAAAATAAGCAAGCATAATAAAACTTTATTGGTTGAACCCAAGTAGTAAGTATACAGGAAACTCACCATAAAATTCTCTTAACTTGTGATTTGTTCAACATTTTGTGTCTGTGTGTGCATGTGGATAGTGTTAGAAAATATACTTAAGAAGTTTTGTAACAAAAATTATATTTTAATACATGGGAAAATTATGCACAATTTAGAAAAATATTGCACAATGACATCATATTGTTGAATCTTAATGAATTTTGATGTTGGGAAATTTTTGCTTTTTGAAAGCTTGGAAAATAGAAATATTTTTGAGAAACTTGGTAAACTCTTCAGTGATTGTTTCACAGACCAAGAGCCATTTCAAAGATCGAAGTATCACCATGAGGAGCGCTTATCAAACTAAAAGTGTTTTATATACCATCGTCGTGTATTACCAATACCAGTGAGTAACTGGGAAACCTATTTTCCCAAGAGGTTTAATCTTAAAGTAAAAATAATTTTAAATATGTGGGCTCATGCACATGACATTCATTATAGTTTAAAATAACACATTGTTTGAGATTTAATTTCTTTTCCAACAAAATGCCCTTCAGGGTGAGATTGTCATGTGTATTGCTGGAGCATGCCTGAAGTGAAAGCACAGGTTCTGTCATCACACAGTCATTGTTGAGAGGGAGGAAATCCTGTGAATATCTGTTTACGTTCTCAAAAAATATCAGAAGACATCAAGTCCTTCCGCAATTAGTCATTTTTTAAAGTACTACTTCTTAAATTTTTGATTTTGTGGTTACAAAGAGTTAATGTACAAATTTAAACCTTTTTTGTTTAAACCTTTTCTTATTTTTAAACCTTTTTTATTTATCAGTTATGATAAATAACATTAAATGTATTTTACATTTTGGGGAAATTTACTACTTCATGGTTATGTGACAAAAGAGTACAGAATTCCAAGTTTTACGTTGTATTTTTGTTTTCTTTTAGTTATTTAGCTAGATGAGCAAATGTTATGTAAGTCACAATACCACTCATAAATATAGTGATAATTTCCACTCCAGATCCCTTCCCTCCTCATTCCCTATTTCTTTTAATTTTTATAATGACATACTTTCAGTTCACTTCACAATCACTAGCCCAATGATCCAATAGATAAGTTGATATTTTCTTAGACTAAAACAGAATTATGATATATGACATAGCTGATCTTATGATAGTACCCTTAAACTACCATAATTAGAATACTAACTCATGAAAAATAATAACAGGCCTCTAGTAACTAAAAAAGCTCTTTCTTAAAGATTTATTTATTTTTTTATTGGAGAGTCGGATATACAAAGAGGAGGAGAGACAGAGAAGATCTTCCATCTGCTGATTCACTCCCCTAAGTGGCTGCAAAAGCTGGAGCTGAACTGATATGATACCAGGAGCCTGGAGCCTCCTCCAGATCTCCCATGCAGTTGCAGGGTCCCAGGGTTTTGGGTCCTCAACTGTTTTCCCAGGCCACAAGCAGGGAGCTGAATGGGAAGTGGGACTATCAGAACATGACCGGCACCCATATGGGATCCCAGGGTGCATGCAAGACAAGGGTTTAGCCTCTAGAATACTATACTGGGCCCCTTAGAAAAAAGCTCTTTGAGTTCCACTTAATGCATACATATTATTATTTTTGATGAAAAGTTGGAAGTCTTGAAAATTTTCAAATGTATACAAATATTTAACATGATATGAAGACTCAGCTAATATGTAAAATGTGTTACTTATACTATAAAAATAACTCTCTAGTGTTTAGTTGAAAATGAGAAAATGTTGGGAATAGAATCTTTTTTTCTTGTAATATTTTGCAGGATGAGTGATAATATTACCATTTCAAATAATGGTATCTCTTATTTAATAGGAAAAGAAATTCACTATTTTATCTTTGTAGAATCCAAGATCAGGGGGTTCTCACTGATGTCAATGGAAACTGGTGAGAAGGAGAGGCAGCCCTTGGCAAATGTTACATACACCCGTGGTCACTCAGAGACACTCTCCATTTTCACTGATGCTAAAATGGAAGGAAAATATTTGTTAATGGTAACATTATTCCTTCTGGAAATGTACGTAGAGAAATAAAATATTTGAAAAATATCCTTTTAACTACAAGACAGTTACTCTCTGTTAAGTTCTGGTTCCGTTTACATCCTAAAAAGAGGAAAACTAGCCTGCCCTCCTTCCAGGTCATCTGAGAGAAACTCATCTCCCCTTGATTTCCTGATTTCTCTTTGCATTGCTTCTTTGGCTTCAACTACAGTGGAGTTTATGGCCATGCTGACACTGTGCATTTTTAAGGAAAGAAGTGATATGAGACCAAAATATCGTCAAACAACTGAGAAGCTTAATATTAAAAGGATGAGCCAAGAGGAAAAAGGCTTATTAAATGCAGTAAACAACACATTCATTCCACCACTCAACCATGCTTGCTACAAAGGAATAAATCATTGCAGTAGCATCAATCAGCTTTTTAAAGAAATACAACTTTATGCCCAGAATCATAGTAAAGGAATAAAGCCCCGATCCAATCCCTTTCTTTCAAAATAATCTTCAGATGAGTCATTTCAATGGCAATTTAATGGCTCCCTCAAGCAATCACACTTTATTTACTTTGTCTTTAATTACAAAAGGAATTTGTTCTTATTTCAAAAAGTACTGCTAACTATAAAGAAAAAGGCATAGATCATGCATAATTCCTTTGCCTGGGGGGAAAAAACAGGTTTTTGTATTTGATATTTATTCTTCCAGATGTCTTTCTACGAATATAAGGAACAGAATTTCACGCCTTAGAAGAGAAGCACCATTTTTCTTCAAAGGGTCTTTGGTCTCACTTTCTGCTTTCTCAAGTTATCCTCCCTCTCTGGTATCTACAGTTTCACTTTTTGCTTGTTTTATGAGGGCCTTCTTAAACTACAAACCTGCTCAATAATTTTACACAAAGGAAAGAGGAAACAAACTACAATTTTGCTAGTGTGTGGCTCTGAATTGATTTCTTTCCCTTTTCAATCCAGATTCTCTACAAGAAAGTTAGTCCCTTCTTGCTACATTCACCACTACACATCGGTGAATTTCATGATTGGCTCTAGTCTGGCTCCCGTATCACATGTCTGCTCCTAGACTTAGCAGTGATGACCTCCAAGGAAAGCCATACGGTGAAAGTCTGCTGTTCATGTTCTTAGAGTCTCCTCAGCTTTGACCCTTTGGCTATATCCACTGGTTCTCTTCTTGCACTGACATCCACTCCCACCATCTTTCTTCATCAAGTTCTTTCACATTTTTCTTCAAGGGAAAAACATTCTCCATAACTCTTGCCTTGGTCCTCACCTCTTCTGTTTCTGTTTGTCTTCTTTCATGACACTTCTTTCTTACGCTCCTCCAATTTCAGTAATCCCAGCAATCCATATGCCCTGTTTGTATATCTCTTCTTACAGAACCATTTTACCTCCTCTATCTCTTCTTGCAGAGCCATAGACCCAAATGACTGACTCATTTTTACATTTGGATGAACTTCCCAAATTCAGAACATTATCTTCCTTCTCAATATTTCTCATTAATACTACATTCAGTTCATTCAAAAAGAAAAAAAAAAAAGGACTGCTAGAGAATTCAGTAATTGGAAGATAAATGGTGACTGTTAAGAAATAAATTTGATTGTAGGGGAGAAAAAATAGTAACCTGTTGCCTAGAAGTGTAAATTGTTCTTTCTTTGAACAGTGAAGAGATAACAGAGACGTCAGTCACTGGAGAACATATACAAGAAAAAATAGGTAAATATTAATGAGACTATACAGATAGAGATTCTCGTATGCTGTAGAAGGGAGTAAGGAATGTTCCTGAAGGACAAAGTTGACAAACCATGTTGCACTTTAAATGCATCTTTGTAATTTACACTAAGAAAAGGATGCATGCTGTTTCCAGTGCCAACAGAGATAGAGCCTACATTTTTATGATGGGACTGGTTACATAGAGCACCGGGTGTCTGAACAGTAGAACACCATGCTGTGTATGTTGCCCCTAGAAAAAGAATGAGAGGGCAATAAATCCAGTTAACAGCAAAAAAAGAAAGGAAGTCATTGTGAAAAAGAGATATAAGTAAATCACATTTATAACAGGAAAACTTGGGAAATGTTGCAAGCCCTGGAAGCTAGATGATAGAGAAGACATTTAAGATTGAAGGAAGGAAAAAATAAGATTACAATTGAATCCTAACAACCATAAAGATGGTAGGAAGACCTTTTCTTCCAGCAGCTAAATTATATATTCTGCATGTGACATTTGCTTTAATACATTCATGTCTCCTATGTATCATTCATTGAAGCATTGAATAAATCATTAAAAATCACCAGAAATATTTATATGCAATAGTTAACCTTTACATTTATTATGACATCTACAGCTAGACAAAAATTTCAATTTGTGCTAATTTGCACAATTAGCTAAATCACATCTTCTTTTCAGTACTCCCTTTATAAATTCCAGTCCTAAGGTGTATGAAGTTTTTTAATTCTATACATATATATAATTTTAGTATCCTTCAGTTGAATTATTTTTTTAATAAGTTAGGATTCTGAAATGAACTAAAGTCACTTCATTTTCCAGCTCTGTCTCTATTGTCACTGTTGTTTCTTACTTGCAAAAGTGTTCAAAATAATGCATTTTATATCTGGCTGTGTGGTTGCGTTAGTGTTTTGCTGTACAATACTGAAATTTCATGTTTTAATTCAAATAAATAAACCCACTTTTCTCTCCTATTGTGGCAGAGGAAAAAACAAAGGGGGGAAAGACAAGAAGAAGATAGGCAGGGTCAAGGAAAGATCAAGTCTGTGATGAGGAAAGGTTTCTATTCAGGCTCAATGCTTTTAAAGACTACTAAATTTTTCTCAGTATTTCATACTTAAAATTTTAAAAGTTACCAGCACTAACAAAGAGCTAGGTAGTTCTCTCTCTGGTTGGTCAGAAAGGATTCAGAAACGTGTAGGAAGGTAGGAGATGCTGTGCGGAGTTTCAGAGTTAAGACACAATCAATGCCTTTGAAACAACAGCTTCCTCCGAGGAGAGAGATGCTGTCAGCAAATGAGAATTGTTTCTGTCTGTCTTCCTTCATTTCTCCCACCTTAAAACCCTCACCAGGGTTGCCCCTGTTGCGCTAATGCTCACTCCTCAGTTGCACTTGGGTGTACAATACAATCAAAAGCAGGCAGCGTGCTAGGTTGGAAGTGCAAAGAGACCCTAGCTCTTTGCCTCAGTTCTCAACCCCGGCTCCAGGGACTTGCCAGCAGAGGTGGGAGGAGCTCAGGCAGTGGTTCCCCTCTGGCTTCTCCTCCCACAGAAGCCCTGCCCCCTCACAGTTGGGCAGTGAAAAGACTGGCTTTCTTTCTCCTAGTTCAGTCCTTTGCCTGGTATGAAAGACCACTCAAAGGCTGTAGAGTTGATTTCTGTGCTTGACAAAAGTATGTAGATAGAAGACAGGGCTTCCTGGACGGGAGGAGGGAGGAGATCTGAAGATTGCTGCCTGGGCTGGCTGAGCTAAGCAGTCCAAGTGGGAAGCTGAGTGCTTGAAAGAGGATTATGCACGCACTAGAAATAAGCAGTAAGTGAGCCCATACCATTATGGCTTAGAAAAGAATTAATTCCCCTGGGGTTGTGGGGTAAACTAGAAAATGTTGGTTGATTCTAGAGGAAAAGTGTAAGACTTCTTGTTCTGTGTCTGTCTGTGCTGCTTAGAGACTAGGGGCTTCGGGTACAAAACAAGAGCTCTAAGGAGCCCTCCCACTTAGAAAATGCCAACTTCTACTTAGAGTAGTTGGAGACAAAAATCTCCTTCCCCAATCTAACCTCTCACTCAGAAAATTCACTACTGAGTTAGATAAGTAGTTGCATTACAATTGGAGTCACTGATTTGTGGCATGGGCAGAAATTGAAATATTAAATCATGTTTTATGACTGCTGACATTGTATCTATTAGCAATGAGAGTCAAAAAAATGTCTGCAGCAGAGGATGAAAGTGGGAAAACTCAAAGCTTTTATCACGAGTTGAAGTCCATATATAATTAATAATAAGTGAGATTTTGGAAAACATTCACAGCATTCAGGAAGACTAAAATCACATGGATAAAAATTAATCAGGAAAAGAAAGAAATTTTCATTTCAAAGCTTTCTGTGTCAGTGTTTACAAAGTCAAAACAATGATTCAGGAATATTTCAGTTATTGTTGTACATTATTAATAATGTTGCTGGGCAAGATCTGTAGTTCTCTGGTCAGCAAGTTCTGGCAATGAAGCCACTGCCGCCGGTGCAAAGAATTCTGGGATGTCTGACAGTGAAATGGATGGAAGGACTTACATTCCACCTCTGCTTAATGTCCTTTTGTCCAGAAATCGAGTCATGCAAATGAGCTACTTGGTACGTATACAAATCAATATGGGAAAGGCATTTCTAAAGGTATTGCATTAGAGGGTCTGTGGGACAATATTTTATGGCAACCAGTAGACTGAAAGGATACAGAAGCAAAGCAATGGAAAGGAAGTCAGTTAGACTGAAGGCAACCTTGTTCGTGTTGTTGTTTTTTTTTTTTAAATCAATCCTGGAATGAAATCTCAGAGGAAGACAAGAATAAGAGTATTGAAAAAAATGCTGTGACCATCTGTTCTGTTCTGAGTAGCTGAGTTCATTAATGTATGAATGAGAATTTGGATTTTACTTATGCATCCTAATACTTAATGATTCAAAAATCTCTTCACTATAGAAAAAGAACAAGAATAAGAAGTAGGTCTGTTGGGGAGTAAATATGTAAATCTAGTGTTCTGAAGTGCTGTAGGAGGGATAACAGATAAGGCTTACATTTTCCAGAGTAAAGATTATTTACCTGAAGTTCACTTAAGGATGTGTCTTTTCTTCCTTCTAAGATGAAAATCCTCATATGAGATGACATATATAAGCCTAAGAACTAACTTTGATCATCTTAACCCTAATTGATGTGACTCATCTAAAGCAAGGACTCTGAAAATCTAGCATTTAAGGATGCGGTGAATTTTGCTTTTGTTGCTGATGTAAAAAAACAAACTGAGGTTTCTAGTATTCCCATCAGCCTTTACATTGGGAGTTAATATCCAGCTGTACTATCTTTGTTCTGCAGCACAGCTGTAAACCGGTTGTCATGACCCAAGCACTTGCCTAACTTCAGCTTTTACAGATTTGTTATAGAAGACACTTGGGTGGGAGAAAGGTCATTTATATAAATATGACGAAATAAGTGCATTTACAGAGATGTTCTGTATTCTTCCAATTTCTCTGTCTGATTTTCTCATGAGCTATCTTTTAAAAATTATTTACAGGTTCTGCTTTCCAACAGTTGTATTCATCTATTTCTAAGAAAATGTTGAAAATCTGAACATTTGCTGTGCAATAATTCTCTGTTAAAAACATAGCAAGGCACTAAAACAAAACAGATAATAGCTGGAGATGTAAACATAGTAGAATAAAAAATGAAGTTTCAATCTTTGAGTAAAATGTACTGGGACTCTTCAATGAATTGCTTATTTATATCAAAGTGTTAAAAATCTTTTCTAAAACTACAAAAGAGAAACAAAAGAATATTAAGAAAAGAATTAAAGGCATAATTTGAATGGGAGATGCTAAGCAGAAATACTTAACGAATAATTATAATTCAGAAGTTTAACAATAACAACATTTGACGGATGTACTTGGGAGACTGACATAAAAAATGATGCATTATGACTTGTGAATGAGGCTAAATAATGTTATCTTAAAAAGGTATTAAGTGGGAATTAAGGCTATCTTTAATTAAAGAAAACTAAATGATCGTTTAAAATTATTCTTTCACAAGAAAAGTAAAGAACAAGGATATGGAAAACTAAGCAGTGATGAAGACCTCGAAATAATTGTTGATCAAAAGCAGGTAAGTGAACACTTACATACCATTTCTATTATTGCAATGTAGAGTTCTGACAACTGAAGCCCTTAGGGCGTTCAGCCTTCCCCTGGCAGTTGTACTAGCATGTCTAGCTGAGCCCTGTACAAGAAGATAGATTTTTTTTTAAAAGCAGATGAGCCTCCACAGGCATAGGATGCCTGTGATTCGTTGACTGCTGCATCATGCCAGTATATACATTCTATAGGTCAGAATGACATAAAATAATACTCAAACAAGATAAGAGAGTTTCCAGAAAAGTTGTAAGCTCAACTTGATAAATTGAGTCAAAACTACAACGATAACTTAAAAAAAGAGAGACTTAAAGAGTAAGATAATGCATTATGTTGATTATGAGAAACACTAAAATTAATATATGTGATAAAAATGAGTATGATTTAGAGAGAAGGAGATAAAAGATTAAAAAATTCGAGAGGTATAAAGCATGCGTATTGCTCAATTTACTTTCTCACAGTATCATTTTAAGAACAAAACAAAAAGGCTATGTAGGTCTGTAATATTGCCCGTAATTTGAGAAGTCGCTACCTTAGATGGTGTATGGGCCCGTAAGGTTCAGGAACCTGCTTGATATACTGTAAATAATGACATTCCAAGAAAGTTTCCAGCTCATACCACTAAATGGAACTCAGTGCTTAACATCCTTGTTTTCTGTAAAAAAGACAAAATAATTGCATATCTATTTAATATATCAATGACACTAAATCTGAAAGGGATGTTTACATCTGAAGAATCCGGGCAGATGATAATAGGGAAAAGGCAGGTAGCTTACACTGAACAATTTCCTAATCATACAGTTCGTTTTGCATCCTAGTGATTGTGTCTATTTTAGTGAAAAGGGAAAGGACCAGCAGAAGGTAGCCACCACATATAACTGACTGAGAGGCTTGCTTGCCAGGCCTGGAATAACTGAGAGAACAGGGTGGGTCTTATGGAAAAACACCAAACACAGCATCTCTGTGGAGGGGCAGGATGCATCCATCTTTCAGGATGTGCACAAACTGCCTGAGTGCTTCTTGTCTCATGTTCTTGAGTAAAACAGTGTGTGTATTATTATTGGTTTGGTTAATAAGGTAAGTAGGGCTGGATTCTATCATTATAATTGTCCCAGATTACCTGAGACATGTAATAACCTTTGTCTTACCGATCCTACTCATTGACTTGGATTCTCATGACAGAACGGTTCCCACTTGATGAAATAAAATAGCCATATGTGATTGGCTGTATTACGGGAACACACATCCAAGTTCATTTCTCTGTTAATTTGAAAAATTAGTTATTTCTTTATTTCTTCTTTAATCATGGATGGTAATTTATTCTTATTCACTAGCTTCGTATCACAAAGTTTTTAATCCAGCCTGCTTTTATTAAAGCTTTGTGTTTTAGCTATATTTTGGTGTTCAGAAGACTATCAAATTATCTATTGAGACCTTTAGGGGAAAAAGTTCAAGGTAACCGTTGTTCCTTTTGCTCATACCTTCCCCAACGTTTATATTGTTATAACCAAACACATTTTGTTAACCGTTAAGGAATCTTGAAATAAACAGTAAATCAACTTTCCTGCATCTCTAGAAAATATGCATAGTGTTTTCATTACCTGTGCCAAATGAGAGGAGATTCCATTTGTTCAGACTCATGATTTTCCTCTAGAGTTGCCACATTTTTCCAGTGCCGTTCCAGTTGGCACCATGTCGCAGTGACCCATTTTTGCTGAGTCATTCATGCCTAAGCTTGTTGCAAAAGGTGAGTAATGATGAGGACAAGTCAGCTTTTGTGTTTGCTCTTTGCCTCACAAGAGGCCTTCCTGTTGGGGCAGGTTTATCTGGTGTTGATGTTGTGAGCAAATCCTAGTTGAAATAATGACAGTATTGATATTTCAAAGCCCAATATTTGGGAAAACAGTACAGTCTTTATGAAACATATTCCTTAGGAAATCTTTGGGTTATTCTTTCAAGAACCTATATGATTAGTATATGTCTTCTTCTAACTTTTGAGAAACAGGAGAAATCTGTGAGCTCATCTGCATATAATTGCAAACACCTTTTCCAGTAAATGATGCTAAAAGAAAACCTGAAGAAGATAAATATGAAAGAATTAGAGTGGTGTGATGTGATGTGGAAATCTGCTAGATTTCATTAAACTTGTCACTTAGAAACTGTCACTCCTGCCAGGGCAAACTACATGTCCATGAATTAGCTGTGTCAAGTCTTGTGCTTCCCCAGCAAGCCCACAATGCTGCTTATATAATCACATTAGCAATGGCAGTAGCACGAACTATGTGGATTTTGTTCTCCCTGGCTGCTCCAGTTTAATAGAGTACAGCATCATTCAGCATTATTTCTACATGAAAAAAATAAATAAAGTTTGGAAAGACTTTATTTAAAAATTGTATGTTTTTCGTAGGTACAATTCTAAGAAAATAACCATGCTTCCCTCAGTACCCTAATCCCCTCTCCTTTCTTCTTGAATGACTTCTCCTTATCTGAAATTTTGTTTTTCAAAATTATTTTGGGAGGCGTGTTAAAATATTCTGAAGATTTCCAAAATTAGTATTGATTGCTAAAGTAATAAATACCCCATAACTATATACGCAGGTTGACTATTCCCTATCTGAAATACTTGCAACCAACAGTGTTTTAGGTTTGGATTTTTTTCAGATTTTGAAGCATTTGAATTTACAGGGGGATTTTAAACAAAGGGCTCCCTTGGGGGGTGGGAGACTCGACATGTTTTCGGGACCACCCCATCCTGGAGGCCAGGTTTTTTTTGACCCTGTAGTACCTGTCGCCGGGCCGTGTGCTGCCCTGAGGGAGGGGCTCACGCAGCAGGCCTTCAAGACCCCCAGCTTGGAGGCTTTTCGACTAAATTCATTTATATTTCATACATATTAGTGTTATACAATATTAGCATTGAATATTAGTACAATATTAGCATTGACGAGAATGCTGTACAATATTTTTAGTGTACTTGCATTTTGAATGTAATCTGTCACATGAGGGCTGATATGCAAATCACTTGTGGCATCATGTTGGTATTCCAAAAGTTTCAAATTTTGGATTTTTCAATTACAAATACTCTATCTATACACATGCACATGTATAGTCATCTAAGTACAAATGTATCACATTGGGACAGAGTCCATATTTTTCACCAGAAATTCCCAGGACTTTTAAAAATCCAAGCATAAAAAGTAATTAAAAGGAAAAATATTGAATTAAAATCTTAATGCTTCTAATGCCGATGCATTTGACAATCTTTATAATCAGTGAATAGTTAGGCTTTCTAGTATAAATATTAAAAGAGACATTTTTAAATATATATTGGATCATTTCTATTATTTATGAAAGTATCCTTTGCTGTTTGTAGGAGGTGAAGATGTTAAGTTTTTATGTGTATATGTGAATTTCCTTCAGAAACTGTTGAGATTTCAGTAAGAATGGGCCTATATATAGTATATTACCTTAAATGGGGGATTAAAAACATTAAGCACCTTAAATCAACAATAGAATTGTTCAGTTTTAAATTGGTAATTTTACCTACTAGAGTCAGCTTATCTCAATGATTACAATATGTTGGGCCTGGATTTTTTCCTTAAGTTTTCAAATTCCACATTGACTGAAAGGAGATAGCAAAGACTAACACAAAATAATGGAATATATTTTAGGTGAAGGACACAGTTACAGATTCAAACACTGAAAAACTGAATTTAGCCAGACGTCTCGATGTATTTGGTCATAAGACTCAAGGCTTCACCTGTGTATCCTTCAGTGCGATTAGAAATGTCAGGTAGTTATCAGGAAAACACGTATGTGTGAGTGAATGCAATAGTTTCCCAGTATCAGCTGTTTCAGTCTACGTGAGGGCTTGTCATGGCAGACTGCTAGGCTCTGCCCTCAAGGTTTCTGACTGTAGAGCTGGGCTAGATTGAAAATGTGCATTTCTCAGTTAGCTGCTGCAGCTGGTCCCAAACCACATTCTAAGAATGACTGGGTCAAAGAAATAACTAAAGAAATTCAAAGTCGGAGGCAGGGAAAGGAGCAAGTGAATTGTGGTACGTTTGACTTTCTGCAACTTGTCATTACCCAGTAATACAAAAGATAGAATATTCTTGGATATTCAGCATCATAATGGTAAAACAGCATCAGTCACCTAATAAGCAAAAGTGCCTTCGAAGGCCCGGATGTGCAGTTTGCTGAATTTCACAGGACATTTTGTGAACTTGAAGTCTGATCTCAATTCTCTTATTCGTAAAATAACACTCTTTCTCCCCCATAACCTAGAGTTTCTTTGACACAAATTATGTAGAAGCACTTTGTAAAGTGTAAAGCATAATTATAATTTTAATTAGCTAATATTCCTGTTCATGATGCCTTTCACCTCTCCCATACCCAGTTTAGCAAACAGGAACTTTGAGATCTAGGAGGTGAATGGAATTGCCTGCAGGCTTACTTGTGCATAGAGAGCAGTAGAAAAGCCAGCTTGCCTCCTAACATCAGTCCAGTGCTGTCTCTCATTCCATTGCCTATTATTAATTATTGTATGAATGGGTTAAGAAGCTGTTTAGTCTCAATGCTCTCATTACATAAGATAACCTCTTACTAGGAATAATTGTAATTTGCCAATATCCATTTGCCAACCCTCCACAAGGATACATGTTCCCATAGACATTTCATAACTGCTTGCATCCCTCTTGGTGCCTGTGACTTTCTCAAAAGCCAAGCACTTTGTAATCAAGTACAAAATTAGATCTGAAAGATGACTGTAGACAATCACTGGCCCTTCTCACAGTCTCAGCAGCAAGAGCCTCTTCCAGGAACGAGGCTAAAACCTCCTAGGAGTCTCTTTTCAGACTTGTGGAGTATCTTGAACAGGAAGCAAAAAGGCATCTAGAACTTCAGTGATGGCTTTTCTAAAACAAAAAAAGACAAAAGAGAAGTCCACTTTGGGTCTCCAGTTGAGCAGGCTGCCAGTTCTGTTCTGATGGTCTTTGTGCACCTGTAGGTAAAAAGGGAATTATTGACCAACAATGAATGAAACTGGGCAAATAAGAAAGCAAATGAATGGGAGAGATCCTCAGGTTCCTTCTGGAGCTAGCAGACAGTATGGTCGTACCACCTTGGAGGCAGCTGACGTGAGTCCCAGAGTCATAAATAGCAAAAAAGGAAAGGGCACTATGTGTCGCTGCTTTGTACACAGCACCATCTGGCTGCTGCTGTCTTGGCTGTGTCAATGTGGTGGCTTCATGTAAATATAATTCAGATCCTATGCAATTTATAGAAAGTGAGGAACCCTGTCTCTCAGAATTCCCCCTGGGTACTTCCTTGGAATTCTGTATTGGTTAGCAGGAACAGAGAATCCATCTAGAGTTGTAGGACCGAGACAGTCCACTCCTCCTAGTGACTCTGATGCTCAGAGGAGAGAGCACATTGGGCAGCCACAGTTGCCCCGATCACACCTGCAGATATAGGATCATTAGTGTTTTCCTCGGAAAAGATTGGAAGCTGAGAAATGGTCAAATGAAAAGCCAGATTTATTTGAGAAGGGAGAGGTAAATGCTATTTAAATTGGCCATCTGAAATCAGCATTGGTGTCAACAGACACACTATTATAGTTCAGTCCCCTCTTATCTGTAAAGCTGTTTATCAGCAATAAAAATTGAGCAAGGAAAGAGCAATGTGTTTCATTGAGTTAAATAAAAAAATTATTGAAATAAAATCATAATCCTGTATATTTGCTTTTCATATCAAGTATTATAAAAATGCTTCTGAGATACTAAAAATTTAGAGGGGAAATTCAGTTTTCTTCTGTGTTCTCCTTGTAGACCCACAATTGTGCATTTGTTTTTAATTTGTGAGCTTAATTTCATACATTTCTATTTAGTATGTGATTTCTCTAAGCATCACCTGACTCTAGGAGAAACACAAAGGGCAGACCTAATATCTTAATTTCAGAATCTTATGACAGGTCACTGAAGTCTGAAGGTCAAAGGTCAGAAAAACTCTTTTTTTTTTTTATTACGGGGCTCTGGGATCTCCCTTACCCCTTCTCCAAGTCCCCTCACCCCCAACCCTCCCATCCTACTGCAGTAGTAAATAGTCCTTCATAAGCAGTCCTAAGTCCGTCATTCTGCTATCTTGACATTGTAGACATGCCAACGGCAGAGAGCCCAGCATCCTCTTGTCAAGATCCACTTGCCAGTTTCATTGGGAGTCCATCTTTAATCTGAAGTAGAGATGCATACTGCATTGTATCTTTACATCCGGAGATGACACAGTTACTATACATCCCCTTAAATGACAAGCCATAAAACAAAATCAACAGGAAGAAGATTAGGGAACTTACAGCACCATGAAGTTAAATAGCATGCTACCAAATGACCAATGTGTCACTGAAGAAATGAAAAAAAAAATCAATAATCTTCTTGAAGCAAATGATGCTACTATAGGACCTGAGTCAGTGAAGAAGTTAATAAGAAAAAAAGTTTTTTAAAGAAATGAAAATAACACCAAAAGTATCAAAACCTATGAGATATGAGATGTAGCAAAAACAGTTTTGAAAAGGCTATTGATCTTTTTTTTTTTTAATTTGAATTCGGGTTGCCTTAGAGAGAACATGTATTTATCCCTTTGAGATTGACTTATTTCACTGAGCGTAATGGTCCACTTAGTTGCTAATGGTATAATTTCTTTCTTTTTAATGGCTGAGTTGAACACTAAATAGGAGCTTTTGGGAAGTCACTCAGGGCCTCAAAGCTCCCACTTCTTCATCTGTACCATGGAGTCATGCCTCCTGGCTCAGACATCTGTGGTGTGGCTCAGCTAAGGACACCCCTTTAGAGATGCACATGTCCCACTCTGTCTCCTTGGGGCAGTGTCTCTCTTGCCACAGGCATTGCATGCCTCCTACGTGGTGACTTGGAAGGAATTTCACCATGACATCTCACTTTAGTTATTTCTGCTGGTTTACTGCTAAGCACCTTGAATACCTTCTGTGGTACCCTTCAGATGCTCAGTGGTGTCAGCTCCCCTGATTTACCATGAGTTCAGCATTATCTACATAACACAAGATTTATGACTGCCACTCTCACACAGGTGTGAGATCACAGCCCTTACCATCAGAAATCCAAGTGAAAATGGGCCGCGGCCATGTGCTAACTCTATTACTTTGGAAAAATTAACTAGCCTCTCTGAGCCTCAGACTGTTCTATTATAAAATGCAAAAAAATAAGTTCCGTTTCACCAGTAGTTAGGCGTATTTAAAAAGCCTCTTTATACAGATGCTTAGCCAAAAACACATATAGTAGATGATTCCTAAATGGCAGGTTCTAAGGGTTTGAGTGGTGGGGGTTGGTGGTAGTACTCTTAAATTTACCATGTAAGACCCTTCCCTTCCCCCGACACACACTTTGGATTTGGGAGAACTGAGTGAAGGTAATTCTAAATAATAAACTCTCTTTGGGGGACATATAGTCAACCACCTCATCCCAAACAGCCAGGTGGAGAAATGAAGGTTATAAACTGTAAGAAAATTGGGGATGCAGGGAGTGTGTGGAAGTGGCTGGTTAGTGCGAACTGCCCCTGACTAGAGGTCCCACACCCCCCAGTTCCAGCCGATCGGGTCCTCCTTGGCACTGGCTCAGGTCACCACATACACTAACTTTTCAAAGAGGTGATTACTCTGATGCTCTTTAAATGTTTACATTGAATTTAAAATTTTCAAGCAGTATGTAACCAAATAGAACAGTCTGGGTCTGAACAGAGTCTTGGGTACCCATTCGTGCGACCTGTTATGCTCATGAACATCTAACACCAAAGGGGAGCGGGCTGTTGACACCAACATGGCCAGGTCTCACATCTCCTCTTATTTCTCCCCTGCTTCACTCTTCCCCCTTAAAAATGGGCCCAGTACAGTAGCTTAGTGGCTAAAGTTTTTGCCTTGTATGTGCTGGGATCCCAAATGGGTGTCAGTTCTAATCCTAGCAGCCCCACTTCCTGTGGCCTGGGAAAACAGTCGAGGACAGCACAAATCTTTGGGACCCTGCACCCACATGGGAGACCCAGAAGAGGCTCCAGGCTCCTGGCTTCAAATCAGAGCAGCTCTGGTCATTGTGGTCATTTGGGGAGAGAATCAATAGACAGAAGATCTTCCTTTCTGTCTCTCCTCCTCTCTGTATATCTGACTTTCAAATAAAAATAAACAAATCTAGAAAAAAAAATGAAGCTAGTGCATTTAATCTAAGTCAGCTGGTCTTTAAATCAAGATGTAAAAATAGAAAGAAAAAGAAATCCCATTTGATCAAATGATATAGACAGGTCCTTACGAGTAGAGGATATTTTATGTTCTTCTACGTTGTGGACCTTTTTCAAAACTAGCATTGTCTCATTGAGTAAGCAAGGTGCCTGGCTTTCCTGTGGCACTCCATCTGCCCCATTTTCAGACAATGCTGCAACTTACAGCATTCAGTAACAAAATCTCCAATAGAGATGATGAGTTGCCTGAAGTTCAACAAACATCAGGAACACCACCATTATATATTTTTAAGATATTACTGAGCACGGGCCCGGCGCGGTGGCGCAAGTGGTTAAAGGTCCTCGCTTTGCACCCCCGGGATCCCATATGGGCGCCGGTTCTAATCCCGGCAGCCCCGCTTCCCTTCCAGCTCCCTGCCTGTGGCCCGGGAAAGCAGTCGAGGACGGCCCAAAGCTTTGGGAACCTGCACCCGCGTGGGAGACCCGAAAGAGGCTCCTGGCTTCAGATTGGCGTAGTATCGGCCCGTTGCGCTCACTTGGGGAGTGAATCATCGGACGGAAGATCTTCCTCTCTGTCTCTCCTCTCTGTATATCCTCCTTTCCAATAAAAAATAATAATAATAAAAAAAAGATATTACTGAGCAGTCTATTGCGTTACATGCAGCACAAGAGAGGGAAAGAAATGGACTTTCAAGTTGGGAAAATGTATAGAAATTAAGTCATTTTCAAATAGCCAGTGTTCTTTTTTTCCTTTTTCATCCAATAGGGGAAAGTGATGGCAGCATATCTGGTTATTGAGGAAATGAATGCATAATTGACACAATGCGACATGCTGAGTGTAAAGTGATACGATACACTAGATGAAGGTAACACACAGTCGTCCTTACATGTAGATGGGGCCATTTGGAATGCAGCGTGGAATGAAACCCGTTCAACCTTCCATTGGGCCGCGCTGCTTTTGCTTTTCACTTGTGTTGTTTGAATTCAATTCCCCTGATAAATATGGAGATGATTGATAACTTCATGATGTTGCCAGAAATTTCTTTCCCGGCCAGCTTAAGTGAGGAAGCAATGTCCGAGTATCAGTATGTGAGAGCAACCTAAAGGAGAACCTCAGGGTGCAGACAAGTTCTGATGAGTGTTTCTTCTAAGTTTAATTACACTGATTCAAGTTCAGTGAAAATAAGCTAAGTGAGTAATAGAATAGGGAAGTCAACAGATAAAAATAGGAATAGTAATAGGGAAATAGCTTAACTGTGCTCACAAAGTTATTAATCACTGTCAATATTAAAATTTGAAAGCAAAGGCTCTTAGTCTGGGTTCATTCATCTACCCTTGTAATTATAAGCTTCCCAAACTGCATTGCTTTTATCCATTCTTCTAATATAGGCCCTGTTATTAAGTATGCATTGTACATACCCATCCACCCAGAATAATCACTTGAGAAAAAGGAGTATTTCAAGTACAAGCTGAAAGTCGTCGGCCCAATAGCTTTTTTTTTAAAAGATTTATTTCTTTTTATTGGAAAGTCAGATATACAGAGAGGAGAGACAGAGAGAAGATCTTTGGTCTGATGGTTCACTCCCCCAAATGACTGCAACGGCCAGTGCAGCACCAATCCAAAGCCAGGAGCCAGGAACCTCCTCCAGGTCTCCAACACGGGTGCAGGGTCCCAAGGCATTGGGCCGTCCTCGACTGCCTTCCCAGCCCACAAGCAGGGAGCTGGATGGGAAGTGGGAATGCCAGGATTAGAACAAGGGCCCACATGGGATCCCGGTGCGTTCAAGGCTAGGACTTTAGCTTCTAGGCCACCACACCGGGCCCCCAATAGCTTTTTAAATATTTATTAATATAACCAGAATGAGTTTCATTTATTTTGTAGATACAATTTTCAGAAGATAATCATATTTTCCTTCTTCCTGCTTTACTTCCATTCCTCAGTACCTCCTCTTTTCCTTTTTCCTTTAATTTCTACAATTATATGTTTTAATTTACTTTGTCATCACAAGCTTAATATACCACAAACCATAATGTTCAACAAGTAAAAAGTAGAAAAAGGAGTATAGACAAGGACTGAAAACAGTGAACAAATCATAAGTTTCATTCTTATTCATTTTTTCAATGGACTCTTATTTAAAAGAATGTTTATATGAAATAATTCCTAAGCCCTCATTAAAAGATTCTCAGAAACTTCACACACCTTCCCAGAGAACATCAGGATACCATAATTAAAGATTTTAGAAGGTGACTTCGCAATCTCCTAAATGATCTCTGATGCGATTAGCAAAACTAAGCTGCGTGTTGTTGCAGACAGGTTTTCCGTGTTTCACTTCTCGGGACTTCACCAGCTGTGCCGGTTGCTCATGTTCTCTGCAGACTGTGAGCCATGCCCCCATTCCACATCTGGCTCCAGTCCATCCATTGCGCATTTGACTGCCGGAGTCTTTGATGAATCCTGCAGGTGAACCACTGATGACTGACTAGAGCAATATCAAAATCTGGTGAAGATAACAAAGGAGTAGGCAGATCATATTCAACTCTTTTCTTGCACTTCTACTTCCACAGCACAGAAAGTCTGGAAAGTAAGCTTTGTACCTGCTCTTGTGACTATGCCTGGGAGCTGCCCTGCTTGCCTGACCTTGTTATTTCTGGGATATGCTCTTGTTTCTCTCCTCTTCCCACTCAGCTCCACTCTGGTCCTTGCCCCTGGAATGCCTCTTATTCAGACCCTGCGTATGGAAGGTCTTTTTGTAATGCTTAATTGTGTCCTTTCTCTTTCTCCAAAACAACTTAGCAATCCTGTCATTTCCATTCTTAGTCATTAATTTTTCACGTGGTCTGCTCTCAATTGGAATGGGTAATACTTCCTTTCTATCTTGTGATTGAGGAAACACACACACAAATGATCATTCAATACAATTTGTTATTTATTCCTTGTTACAGTATGTTTTTTGTCAAATGATCTCATTCTGGAAATACGTGAATAAGTGACTTATTAAAGAAATGGTGAGAGAATGTACCATCTTGGCTTTGTGCTGAATGTTCTGAATAGAAAAAAAACATTCATTCATCACTTTTTTCAAACAAAATTATCTCATCTGTGTAATTTGTGAATAATTAATGGATTTTGTTGTAGAAAAGCACTAATCAGAAGTGTGTTTTTTCCAGTCAAGAGTTGTCCAATTACCACTTTCCCTCATTCTCAGATTCTCTCTAAATTCTCAATGTGCCCACAAAATGACACATTAATTTTTATGAGCTATGAAGATGGTACTGGAAAAAAAATGAGTGCCAGGGCATCAGTTGATGAGTTTTATTAATTAGGATAAAACAAATAAAACTCTCAAATCTAGTTAGGTGCCTTATATTCCTCAGGTAAAAATATCAAATCTTAGTGAATTTGCCCTTTTATGTTTCATTTTGTTTGTTTGTTTTTTACTCTGTAAATTTTTATTAATGTAAGGAGAATACATTTTGTATATTTTGTATGTACAATTCTAAGAAGATACGCGTACTTCACCTCCTTTTTCCCTTCCTCAATCCACTTATTTGCTTGCTTTCTTTAATTTTTACAGAAACAATTTTAATTCACTGTGTAACGCAGGCTTGATGCAGCACTAACCATAATATTCAACAAGTGGGAAAAAAAGCACATAGATACTACAGTTCCACTAGAGTATAAACAAGAGCTAAAAACAACAAGCATAACACAAGATACTTGATTCGTTCACGTGCATTTTTTGTGTTCTAAATTAACTTCTACACATCAGAGAACACATATGATATTTGTCTTTTGAGGACTTTTCACTAAGCATACTGGTTTTAAGAGGAGGCAATCTATTTTTGTATAAATAAATGAGCAATCTGACCATTGCACTCAAATTCCAAACCTTTAAAGTCAGACCCTTGCAGTCAGGACTTTTATTAACGGAAGTATTCCCTTGCTTCAGGATATGAACTCCACTCGGCTTAGCGGTGGACACACAAGATGTGGAGAGAACATATAATGGTCACTGTTCCCCACATGAAGTGCAAGCACTCTGGCTTAGCTGACAGGTAGAGCATGGTTGTCCAGCCCCTGCCTACCTTGCCATCCACAGTTCCTACTGCTTCAACCCGAACCGATCCTCACTCAGCCATGCAGTATCCACAGGGCATGATGCTCTTCTTCCCGTCCTGCCATCGTCCTTCTATCACCTTCTGCGTTCAAGTATGCAAAACACATCACAAATATATTTATATATCCAAAACAAAGACTGAAGGGAGGATGCCTCCTCAGAGTTCTCATGGGCAGTGCCCCCTCTGAAAATCCCAGTTGGAAGGGAGTAATAAGAGAAAGGGCAGGATTCATTGGTCTGCAGAGGTGTAAACTACTAAAATGTGGGTGTGATTCCGAAAAAACAAACCAAAATAAAACCTGTTCCTGAAAAGATTAGAGAGCAAACAGAGAAATGCTATTTAAAAACCTGACTGGTATTTACATAAATTTGGCCTATAAACACAATTTTGCTTTGTGCATTCTGGGCCATGGCAGTGGGGGAGGCATAGTTATATTTAGTACACCAATGCCTTTTGCAGTTCTCAAAAGATAGTGGGCTGCGTTCTGCCCCATTGCCTGGATCATTTTTCCCCATGTGGCAGGATAGGGAAGGCAGTGACGAGACTACAGAGCAGGTCAGGGAATACTGGCAACATTCAACGTTCAGTTTTTAGAGAGAGAACCGAACAGGGAAACGTGTTTTTAGAAACTGGTTAAGAGAAATCACGTGAACAGGATTAAACTTTGTCTTATTTTTCCTATTCTGAAGTAACTTAAAATACTTTAAGGAAATGCTAGGACTTTGCTTTTGAAGGAAAAAAAAATATATATATATATATATAATTTTGATGAAAGTGATCTAACTTATTCCTTTCATTTGTTTTACACACAAACTTATTTACCACCTCTATTTGGGAAAGGATTTTGCTAAGTGCCAACACAGTGGTGTCCCAACCAGTGCTGAGGCCCTTCAGAAGCCCGCAGTGGGGTGTCAACTGTGTATTTGCAGTTACAGTCTGGGCACCATCAGGAACTTCTAACTCTCAACACTGTCCACATCATTTTCTCTTTTCCAACTCACAGTCCCAACAAAATCATAGAGTCCTCCTAGGATATGGGACAGATAGAAAAGACGGGACATTGGGAACACATTCCAGGAATCTTCGATAGAGCCCGTCTCTTCAGTGAGTGCCTCTTGGGCTGATGGCATCCCCATCACCTGGAGCTCAGGATGAAATCCTGTCCCCAGCCTCACACTCTGGCTCAGGGACCACGAATCAGCTTTAACAAGCCCTGCAGAGGAATGGTCCCCACTCTGTATTCCTGGAAAAACATGCTTCCAGGTTGTCCCAATTTTCAGTGTCATGGGAAAACCATTTTATGACCTTGGTAAGGATGTGAAATTTTTGTTTCTTAGACCTATAAAGAAAGGAAAGTTATGGCAAATATCATAAATATTTTATTATGAATGTCTCTAACTTGCAAATATCCCCACCCAACTTGATTGATTAACGTGAACCTGAACAGTAATGAATCCAGATTGTCACAGAAATGATGGCAACCAAGAAAGAAAGCTTATAATTCTGTATTTGTCTTAAGATCTCATTTATCAAATTACTATGATAACACATGTTAATAGTACGTGCTATGTGCTATGTCCTGTTGTACAGATGTTCATCTGTGTCTGTATAGTGCACTTAAAATGCACACCAATGCATAGAAAATATTTGCAAGCAACTCCAGGTGGGTGTGCTATGCTCAGCCTCCGAGGAGGACATCACAGCCATGGATCAAGGGAATTTCCGGATCTACTAAGGAAATCTGTTACAACTCTGACTGTGCTACAAAATAATGTGCATGGTAAATTCTGAGGAAGACTTCTATTCAGTATAGAAAATAGATGCATGATTAATAAAAAAAAAGAGCAGAAATTAAGAGTGAGCTAGAAAATAGTTTTCCTTCAAAAAGAGGTATGTGTGTGTGTGAGAGAGAGAGAAAGAGAGAGAAAGAGACAGCATAGCCAGACTATGTAACTACAATCATACCCCAACCAAAAGCAACCCTGCACAAAAGGGCAGCTTTCAAGTGTTGAGGTTGTGGGACACTACACAATACTGAACAGCCAAGACCAAATATCCAGACAGCCCTGTAAGATGATCAGCATTCCACGGACATTGCTCTGGGTGTTTCAAGTCCTCACATTAGAGGTGCTACTCATAGCAAATTAAATCCTTCCTTTCCACTAGAATTCCTGTGTAACCCATCACATTTGAAAATTCCCACACCTGGCACAAAATCAGGAAGTGCACTTCTGCAGCATTTCTTGAGCAGCCTTCTGTTACAGGAGTGGATCACTGTGCTCAGAAAATGTCACTCCACCGAGACTGACCTTTCTTCTCTGGCTGAAGTCTCAACTGAACTGCTCATAAAGATGGTTTATCCCACATTACTGGCAGACCTCCAGTGTCACTCATGCCCATCTAGAGAAGTGATCTGAGGATTGGTATCCAGCTGGCTCTCTCCACTTTCACCTGACACAACTCTGCCCCACCCCCCACAACAGCTGGTGCTTCTTTTGTGACTCTTCCTAAAGCAGCGAGGGCTGACAGCCACTGCAGGGCCCCCTCTCCTTGGCTACATTATGCCGATGATTTTGCAAGATCCTGCCCTAGAATTTTGGACAAAAGAAAAATTGTAACCCATGATACCAAGGATTTTTCCTTTTTTCATTTTTGTATAATTGCAAGCAAAAATCTTTTTTTTTACAGTTATAGTCAGTACCACTTAGTTTATGCAGCATTATACCAGGTTCATTTTCCACATTACTGCTTAATTTATATAAATTTTGTTCAAATGAGTGCCTTATACTCAATCAGGGTGATCCTTGGTCATTTTTTTTTCAATAATTTTCTCTGACAGTGACCAGAGAAATCTTTCCATTCTTTAAGGATGCAAGCTACCAAAATAAAGAGAAAAGGAAGGGATTCAAGAAAATCACGTCCGTTACTATGATTAGACATATTCTGATTGACCATGAATTATGCATGATCTTTATGGGAACTTGCAGAGTGTCATCTTTGCAGATACGTGCTGCACCTTTAAGCATTCTTGGCGCTGGCACGATGCATATTGCATTGCTCCATAAAACTTAAGGTTTAAACCGCACTCCACAAGGCAGCTACACAGCATTCTACTTCCCAAGGCTGATCACAGTCAAACCACAAACATGAATTTGCATAAATTCAACTTGTGTGAATTTTTAATTTTGCTCAGAGACGAAGCTGACTAAATATTGCTGGGGCCACGAATAACTTGGGTCACAATTTACTTTGCTATCACATGCCTTGAGGATGTTGATATATAGCTTAACTAGGTTATTCTTATGTGAAAATATAAATTGTGAAATCTCCATATTGAAGCATAAAATTAACTTATGTGATGTAAGTGCCACCAAAGGTTTTACGGAGTTCATCTCTGTTACATATTGAGACACTGATAGTTTTTTAAGTCCCACAGATTTTGTTGTCCTAGGGTCTCCAAATGGATAACTCTTAAGTAAATACTGAAACAGGGATACAGAGTTATTAGTGTCCATGAGGCAGAGCTAAAGTACAAGTTCTGGACTCTCCAGTGACTTTCTATCTGACCTTCAGCAGCTTTATAAGCCTTGACTTCCCTATCAGTAAAGTGATAATATTTTACCTACATCTATCTCACAAGAATTCTGGAAGACTTTCCTAAAGAAACCTGTTAAAATCATTTGAGCCACTCTACAGGATTACTTCCTGCAAAAAAACCTGTGATGCTATCATTACAAGAAAATCACCAATACACCAGGGTTATGAACATCTGCTTGTGTTAAATACCAGTCTAAAAATGCAATCCCTCTGGAAAAATGAGCACATAACACAAGGACTACTTTGAAGTCAGCAGTACCTGAGGTAAGGAACAAAGTGTGGCAGGAATTTATGAATTTATTAGGGATAGAGTTACAACTAATTTCTTTTTGAGAGATTTTTTAGATGTCTTTCCAAACATAATGGGGGAAAGTGACTAAGTATTCCTGTTTGTTTTTTTAGTGGTATCAAAAAACATAATGTGAAAAAAATTATAATGCATATTTCTAGAGAAGTAATATTTATGATCTCTTCTGTACTAATTCTCTTTTGTATGAGCACAGTTTTTTTCTAGGAAAGTGGAATGCATGCTAAGGCTTCCAGACCTCATTTAGTAGACAAGAATTTGTGCATACCAAGTAAAAACAGAATATTTGTCCCCCCAAGACTAGAAAATGCCTCACAGATTAATTTCTCTTAACACCTGGGTCTTTAAAAAAATGAAAAACATAAAGAATTTATACAGCCTTTAACAAAGTTACAAAACATCTCTTTAAACACAAAGAAACTCAATTAGCTTGAGCAAGGCTCTAAAGAAAGGAAGGTTTTGCCTCATGAAGTGAGTTGACATTTACCACTTTGTATAGCTGTAAAAGGATTTAGGTCCTCTATCAATAAGCTGCCTTCAGAGAAGTCATTTCAGGCTACATTTGTCCCAAAAGTTGAGAATCATGAATGAGTCCTTATCATTCTTTCCCATTGGAAGTCTGCTTCTGTGACAGCACAGGGAAGCCTGCACCCATCCTCCTCAGAGCTGCTGTCTCTCAGAAGGGGGAAATAACCTGACAAGGTAACAACTCAAGCCGATGGAACCAGATGATAAGACAGGGACATCATGGGATGGGGAGACAAGAAGAAGCCATTCTAAACACGTACATACACATTTAAGGTCAGATTGTGGGTTGAATGAGTCAGACCCCAAGTGTCAACTGTCTAATTTAGTCGCTTTATAGGAGGAGTGGGAGAGGTGAGTTTCAGCTACTCATGGTCAACCATGAACCTGCACAATCAGTTCTGCATTGCATTCCCTTCTGAGTAACCATGATGACATCTGACTCCATCCTGTCCACAACAGCAGATCCACAATGTATCACTACTTGCACATTAGCCACTTAGCAGCCATGTAGGTTTCAGAGAAGCTATCACAGTGTGGCAGGGCAGATGCTGGCCCCATAGTGCAAAAGGACTCATTCTGGCCACTTGGATATTTTAAAGAGAAATCATAAATACTTCCTTTAACTGAAATGGTGAAAATTTAGTAGGGTACGTATGTAGAGTGGAAAAAAACATAAACACCAGTACTATCTTTAGTTTTGGGTTTCCATTGGGGGGTCTTGGAATGAATCCCCCAAGAATAAGTGAGAGGCTACCATAAAGGAAAATCATTCTTGAGTATTTACTATGTGCCAGATACCAACCTGAGGGGCATGATCATTTTGCCAGTTTTGCAGAATGGGCAAAGAAAAGCAGAGGGATGTGGAATGGGGTTGAAGAGAAGAGAGAGAGAGAGAAAAAAAAAAAACAACAATCCCATAACCAGTAAAACTGAAAACATTTTAGATGGAGTCCATCTGCCTCCAAAGTATGTGCTCACACGCTGTTACCTGCCCTACCACGAGCCAACAGAAAGCTAAACCGAACTGTGTTTTGTAACATTAAAAAATACAGTCAGTTGCCACTGATCAATGCCTAACACCACTGGGAGTTTCGATTTTAAGAAGTCACAGAAAGCAAATTGAAAGGTGAGAGTGGGTTGAAGCAAATGTGTCACCTGCTTCCACTTGCCAGTTCCTGCCTGGTGACTCTTTGAGAGAAGCCAAATGCTAAATAATAGAATAGGGCAGACAGAGGCTTCTTTAAAAACACAAAAACAAACACGAATGAAGAATTCATTGTCCTGTTTCCTAGTTTGCACACAAATGGGAGTATATTTCACTCAAAATTGGCCTAAAGACAGATTGTATGAAAGGAAAAACAAAAAGCCTTATTTTGCTAGGCATATCCCCATCACAAAAAGACCAGATTTTCTTTATTTCTGGCAGTCTTTTGCACTGATGGCTCATTCCTGGGCTCGTTTTATAGAACATGAATAGTAAAGGTATCCAAGTCAGGTGCAAGAGAACAAAGACATCTCTTTGGAGCTTGAGACGCAGCCATTTCTGGTAGCCAGCACAGCTCATGTGCACCTGCCTCCCTGAATTCACAGAAATAACACTGTTGACAGATCTGAGATAATGCCAGTGTTAATTTTTCCTGAAGATTAAGGGAAATTCAGAAGGTCAATTGAGCAAAGCATTTTACCTATGGGGATATTTTCAATCCCTTGCCAAGTTCAGTGACTCTTATCAGCAAATAATCTCTTTCTCACTGCATGCCTTTCTTAACTTTCTGGGTAAAACTTCCACTTCCTTTGTGAGTCACTTGCATGCTGTTCTGTGACTCTCCTGTTCTATCTATCCAAGAGAGTGTTTTACTTCATATTTTCCTGTGAGACTGATTTCCTAACCACATTCCTCCATTGCCACACTAAGTCATAGTGATGCTCCCATTCAGAATTTAAGATGGTCCCAAAACTGGGGATCGGTCATTTATAGATGTTCCTCACAGCTCAGTGGAAGCACATTTAGTGACTTCCATGACTTGAGCCAGTCTTTCTGCTTCCACGGGAGGGAGGGAGGCAGAAAGAAAGGAAGGAAGGAGGAAAGAAAGAGAAGAAAGAAATAAAAAAGTAATCTTTTAATGTTAACCAAGAATTGTGTTAAACAATGTGACTTTCATTGGTTGTCCATCATCAACAGAATTTTTAATAAAAATGATTACTTAGGGTGTTTAAAACACTTTGGTTTCATTTCATCATATTCATTGGCATCATCATCAATGTTTTATACCCACGATCCACCAAATGGCACAAACATAGTTCCTGTTCTTGAGGAACACTCTATATTTTTATGAAATTAATACCTATTGTAAGTAGCTTAAACAAGGCAGCCGTTTATTTCTGTGCAGAGATCCTCAAAGCTGTCAGGGGAAGGAACATCTAACCTTCTAGATTATTTTTAGCTTTCCTAGAACTTCATAGGATTCTTGTGTTTATTCTATTGCCCAAAATGTAGTTAACTAATCAAAACTGGTTACTAGAGATCGTCTGCAATTGATTCTTCATGGTAATATGTCCACTGTAACAGTAAATTATTAAAGAAGCACTGGGCTGTAGGGCTAACCATCTCAGCTGTAACTAACTGCCACTCTCAAACTGTTGAAAATCGGTTTCTCCTCTAAAGCCAACCACAAAGAAAAATGCTGGTATACCACACATGTCCCAGGTTTGTTTGCTTGTTTGTTTTTACAGTTTCACGTAGTAAGAAACCCAATGTTGTTTTATAAAGACAAGAGTTGGGTTGAATCAGGAAAACGTGCTCAGGGAGACTGTGCAAAGTCTCTGTTGTAATCAGCTTTAGCATGTTGTTGAGAAGAGGGAACAGACTCGCTGTAGATTTTCAAAAAGGGCACTGGGATATGTATCTGATGGGAAGAAGAGTTTCTGTACAACCAGACACTATTCCATGAGCACCGCATTGTGCTTCCCACACAAATTCTGTTCCAAGCCTTTCTCAAGCTTACCAGTTCCCAAAGAACCTTTCATATCCGTCATTCACTTAGCAGAGTCCTTTAAACAATCTCCCCTGCACCACAGATGCACCTGCTTTGATGTCCCAGGATTTGCATATAGTGTCAGTATGATACCATCACCACTTGTTTCAAATACTTCTTTGTGTGACTTTTGAGCTAGACTGTGAGTACTTTCACAGCTCTTGATAATGCTTTCGAAGCATTCGCTTCAAAATGCATGCTATAGGCCTTCAGTCAGCACTATCATAGCAAGAGAAAAAAAAAAAGAGAGAGACAAAATAGGAAAGAGGGACTTTTCTTTTCATTTATTATTTATTTTTTAAATTATTGATTACATTGTATTATGAGACACAGTTCCATAGGTACTGGGATTTCCCCTACCTCGCCCAACCCTCCCCCCCATGGTGGACTCCTCCACCTTGTTGTGAGACCACAGTTCAAGAGGGACTTTTCAAAATAAGACTTCCCTAATGTCCTGCACATTTGATTATGAAGTATGCAGGCACCTAGTACCACGTGGTCATGGGAGAGGACTAAGTTTGACTTGATTATCAAGAGGTAGCCCTGCAATGCCAGTGTTACTGACTAGGAAATGGGGGGTGGGGTGTGCTGTAAGATCTTAGGGAGTGAGTTGCCCTCCTTCGAGCACAGTTTTCAATAACTGACCTACCAGTGCACTTATAGCAGACCCTGCCGAAGGCTGATGGTTCTGGAAAGGAGAGTAGCAAGTCAGGGTTTCAGCCAAAATGAGGACAGAGTTCCAGTGCAGTTGAGGTAATCCAGGAGATACAAGCTGGGCCAATATTGCCAGCCCTTATCCTACTTCATTATTGCATGCCAGCACCTAGCACTTCCCTGCTCGCAATAGGTGTCTTTACTTCATTTCATTTTACCCTTTTAGCTTTTAGTAGATTCAATATACCTCATAGATACAGTTCTGAAAATATAATGATTCTCTTCCTCCCTTCCTTGCCCCTTTCTTTTTGAGGTAACATGTTTTCAATTTATATTATAGTAGGAGACTATAAGTTCCACAAATGAGTTCAACAGGTGAAAAATAAAAGGATTCTAGTTTAGCAGGAATAGAAGCAAGAGTTGCAAACAGCAATCAAATGAAGAGATGAACATTTCACTCATATGTAGTAAATTCTAAGCAATCACAGCTCATTAGAGCTGTAGCAGTACAACCTTCTTACCTGCTGGTTTGACAAAACTACAGAAGGTTAACAAAACTATAACTGCAGTAATACTGATACACCCTGGCATTTATTTTTTGTTTTTCTCCTTTGATTTTTGGTTGGACATATATGTCACATTTGCTTTATCTAGTCTTGTGATGATGAACATTTTGGCTGATTTTTTATTTTTGCTATTGTGAAGAGTGCTGTTATAAACATAGTAGTGCAGATATCTGATTCATTTTATTCAAGCCTTTGGGGTACATACCAAGTAGTGAGATTGCTGGATCACATGACAGTCTATTTCCAGTTTTTTGTTTGTTTGTTTTTTTAAGAAATCCCTGTACTCTTTTCCAGGACTGCACTCATTTACATTCCCACTGACAATATGCATGATTTCCCCTTTCCCCACATCCGTACTATGCTGTTTTTTAGACTTTTAGCTAGTATGACATGAATGGGTAAAATCTCATTGTGGTTTTGTTCTACATTTCGTTGATAGCTAATGATGTTGAGCATTTTAATTGTCGGTTGTTTGTATTTCTTCTTTTGAAAACTTTCTATTGGGGTCCTTTGCCCATTTCTTCAGTGGATTGGTGGAGATTTTTTGTTATTGAGTTTTTCAAGTTGCTGATATATTCTGGATACTCATCCTTCGTTGGGTAAGTAGCTTGCAAATCTTTTTTTCCATTTTCTTGGGTGTCTGTTCAGTCTAGTTGAACACTTTCTGTACTACGAAAAAATTTCTAACGTTTAAATTATCTGATTTGTTTAGTGTTTAGTGTTGCTTTTGTTGCTTGTGTTCAAGGTCTTGGAGTATTTCTTTGACATTTTCTTCTAGCAACCTCATTATAATCTACCTTGAGTTTGTTTTTTGTATATGGTGAGTTGCATATATTTGATTTCATTCATCTACATAAGTATTTTTAGCTTTCCCAGCACCATTTGTTGACGAGATTATACTTCTCCACTGTATGGTCTGAGCACTTTTGTTAAATGTCACCTGGATCTGTGTATATGGATTACTATCTGGACTATTTTCCACTGATCTGACATATCAGTTTATATGCCAGTATTACGCTAACACTAACTTCTGTAGTTTTGTAGCATACTTTGAAGTCGGGTATTGCGATGCTTCCATCTTAACTTTCCAGGTGCAGGTTCACTTCGTCTATTCTTTGTCTTTTCTGAGTCCATATGAATCTTTGATTCCATGTCAACCTCAGAGTGATTTTTCTAACCCTGTAAAGAATGACATTGGTATATTGATAGAGATTGCACTGAATCTGTAGATATTTTAAGTATTACAGCTATTTTAATGATATTGATTCTTTCAGTACATGAGCAATGAATATCTTTCCATTTTTTTGTGTGTGTCTTTTGTGATTTTTTTCAAGATGGATTTTCAGTAGACACTTGTCCCTTTTGATAACTTACTCACGATTACATGATAACTTCAGACTCTACTTGCCTCTCAGATGAGGCTCCCAATTCCTCCTGCCCTTGGGGATTTGCTTGGTCTCATTTGTATGAAGAAGTTGATAGATGGGAAAGGATCCAGAAGGCCACTTGCCTACTTTGATTCTTTTTGCTTGGAAATAAGAGTATGATACTATAAGCTTTATACAGCAATTCAGTGCGGATACAGGCAATTTTGTATACATACATTTTTAGCAGATGATTTATATAAAAATAATAATGGATTCTAAGCTTTACAAATAACAATGGGTTGGTCTTTTATTTTTTAATGGAAATGTTTCTACTGTGTCCATATCATAGAATACTAGATACAAGTTAAAATCATGCTTCCAAAATTTATACTGACATTTCTTTTAAATGCTTACAGTATGTTAAGTGATAATAAAGGCAAGACAAAACCTTGGAAAAATCCAACTGTGTTGAAAACATGCTAGGCTAAAAAAAGACTGAGGAAACATTCCAGAATATTACCACTTATTCATTGATATTGATATAATATGTTGCTTGTAAATTTACTTTAGCAATCATTAATTCTCCCAAAAATAATTTATAAAAATAAAATATTGTAAAACTGACTAAAAGAACAAAAACACATGTACAACTACTATGACCAAAAATAATGCTTTTTCAAACATCAATCTCAAAAACAGCATGTGGTTTGTCTAAATAGAAGAGACACATTGAATTAAAACCAAGAAAGTTTGTCCTAGTATCCTCTTCCTGTTGGTATGGCCCTTAGTTAAAGATTCTTACAGACTGTTCCACTAACGATGAGCTACTGAGTGCTTGTGTTGAAAATCAACATCAGCAAAAACTGCTCTGAAAAAGTCTTCATTGCCAATTTATGTAATTGTGTTATAATCACATTTTAACAATGAGCATCCATAGCAGTAGAGACTTCAAATTAATAAACGAGTTCAGAGCTTTCACAGAAAGAAAATCTGAGGTAGGCATCTTTTTTGTTTATTGGGTGCTTTGTTTTCTCAGCAGTTTATAGGGATTGGGAATTGGGCAGAAAAACAGAAATAGGGTATATGCACCTATCCAGTATTAAAAGTGATAATCTTATTTATAATTCTACAGGATTCAATTGGTAGCTCCTGCAAGGAGAAAATTTTGCTGAGCCCTAATTCTCTCCGTGGTGTCACACATCTAATTGTGTTTTTCCCATGCTGCTTTCCTGTTTGTCTGCCCATTTATCTTCTCCAGCCAGGTGACAACATTGTCAGGATGCATTTCCAATTCTAATTCCTCCTCATAACATCTCACCTTGCTGACCACAGTCAAACAAAAAAAGAAGAAAGTAAGTCTGTGTGGGGTAGATTATTTAGATAAATCCCAAACAGGAGCTAAAATACCGCAGGAAGACAATTGACTAAACAATGATTGTACCAGAGTTTCATGTGTTGATCATTCAATAAGATTAGGACATGTCTGTCTCAAATGCAAAGACCACAGAATGAATATGTGGACTAATCCTCAAGGTAAAGAAATGTGACTATAAATGCATGAAATTTATCTGTAGCTATAGAAACTCACATACATTTTGTTGAGTTTTAAATACTTTACATATATATGTGTATATATATATACATGTATACTTATTTATTTACTCACTTACTTACTTATTAAAAAGGCAGAGACACAGACAGAATGTTCCATCCCTGTGCTTACTCCACTAAATGTCCACCACAACCAGGTCTAGGAACTCAGAACTCCAGCCTGTCTCCCATATGGATGGCAGCAACCCAGACAATTGGGTCATCTTTTGTTGCCTTCCCAGGGATATTGGCAGGAAACTGGATCAGAGGTGAACTAGCCAGGACTTCAGCTAACACTGTGCTGTTGTCACAAGTGACAGCTAAACAAACCATGCCATTAAGGCTTGTCTGCTAATCTATCCAATGAAAAACAGGGTTTTTTCCCTCATATTAAGTTCACTGAGTCATAGGTCATAAAGTGGCATTTTCTTCAAGAAGAGTTTTTATTTTCTTTTTCATCGGTTTCATTTCTTCATTTCATTTCTTCTTTTTCATTAGTCAATCAGTAGCACATTATGTAACTTCATGGTGTTATAAATTTCTTTTTTTTTCTTCATGCTATTAAAAATAAAATAGAAAAAGCATATTTCTCTTTAAAAAAAGAAAATATAGTTCTAATAAAAAACAAATCCACACAAAAAAGAAAAGCCACAGAACATGTTGTTTAGTTTATATCAGTGCTATCATTCGTATATTTTATTTGCTTTGTTTTGGGCATCAAGCTACATAGTAAAATAGGCCTGGGTTATCCCAGTACTATAAACAAAATGATCTGGGTTTTCATTCCAAATTTTCATTTCATAGCTATGATTATAAACAAGGCTCCTAATCTCCTCAAAACTCTTTTCTTGAACTGCAAAATCAAACATAAATCTGTCTTTATAATAATGACTTTGAAATAATCTTTTGTCATAATGGGTGTTCAATTAGGTTAATAATAACAATTATTGCTTAATTATTGTTCAGTTAAGGTGGCTATAATAATTATGCATTTCATCTTTTAAGAATCTGATTCAACTCAGGCCTGGTATTGTAGCTTAGTGGCTAAAGTCCTTACCTTGCGTTCACCAGGATGCCATATGGGGGCTTGTTCATGTCCCACTCCTCCACTTCCCTACCACTCCCTGTTTGTGGCTGGGAAAGCAGTTGATGATGCCCCAAATCCTTGAGACTCTGCACTCGCATGAAGAAGCTCCTGGTTCCTGGCTTGAGATTGGCTCAACTCCAGCCATTGCAGCCACTTGGGGAGTGAACCAGTGAATGGAAGATTTTTCTGGAAAATCTACCTTAAAAAAAAAAAAACTTTGGTTCAACTTTTTGGTAGCCTCTTAATGCTTAGAATTTCAGTTCTGCTTCTAAGAGATGAAAAAACATGATCTGTGGAACTGAGTGATGAGCACACATTCCCAGGGCCTTCGGAAGGGATCTACCACATCTGGCCATTCAGTAGTGTGTGAGAGCCTCCGTAAAAACCAAAGATTGCCTAACGAGGGGCTGGAAGGTCCATGTCTCATACACTGTGAATTCCCATGTTGTCCCACAGCTCAGTTCATACCCATTACTACTGGCATTGTCCCACAGAGTGAGCAATATGCATCCTTTGATCATTGGTTCTTCTGCAGATGCAGAAATCCACGTAGATTACAGCTATATTTAACAGCACTTAGAAGTGGGGCCTTGGTGTTCAGTTAGAGCTACCTCTACCGAGTGAGAGTATTTCTGGTTATGTAGGTAGATCCTGCATGAATGGGGCATCCCCACAGCTCCTGGGTTCTCAATAGTAGATGCACACTGGAATAACATGAACATCTCTTTCTGGTACTCATCCATGGGTTCCAATCCCAGAGACTCTGACTTATTCCAGTTTGGCTCAAACCCGACTTACAGCATTCCACACTTTTCCCTGTGAACAACTATTGAAATCCTGTTATTGACTTTACAGAAAGCAGTGCCTATGTCCTTCACTGATTGATTTTGGTGTCTTCTCTTTCTCTTCTTGTTTCATCAAGACTTTTTATTTTTATTTTTATTTTTATTGGATAACAGAAGTCCTTTTATTTTATAGGCATAATTTCATGATGAATTCCACACATAATTCAGGCATTTGTAACAATAAATTAGAATATTTTTAATGAGAAAAATTGTCCAAGAAGAGATGTGATTTGAGATATCTACTTCTTCTTCTTCTTTTTTTAAATTTTATTTTATGACACAGTTTCATAGGTTCTGGGATTTCCCCAACATTTCCCCATGCCCTCCTTCCATGTTGGATTCCTCCACATTGTTGCAGTAGTACAGTTCATATCCAGTCATGATTCCTTTATTGCAAGCATTTACCATGCATAGAGTCCAGCCTCTCATTGTCCAGATAATTTCAACAGTTTCTCATGGAGACCATCACTGGTCTGAAAGCTGAGCTGGCAGAATATCATCCCCTCCAATGAAAAGCCAATACATGACCTCAACAACAATTTACAACATCATGGAGTTAATTGACATGGTATTGAGTAACCAATAAGTTAGAAAATGCAAGTTCTTAACCACATCCTGTGACTACTTCATTGACATTTCAATTTTAGTTTATACACAATTGGCTGCTATACACCTTAAAATGGCTATAGGGTACTATTCAGCTGTCTCGTGTCTATTTTCATTTTTATGTTTAGCAATTTATAGTAGTGAAGCATAATTTTTACTGATCTTGGCGAATTTTAGGATAGTCCAAACTGGCTTATAACTCTAACAAGGCATGTGTTAACTAATAATTGAGGCGAAGAACAGTTTTAGGAGGGGTGTGCAGAGAAATCTTCACTATCTTAGTGAGGAGTAACTAATCTTTGTGTCCTAGCTAGTAAGGTATATGTGAGTCCAAGCTGACCATTTCCTCTCTGGTTCTAAGCTTTTCTTGTTGGACTCTGTCTATCCAATCTAATTTTAACTTTTTTTTTTTGGAGGGTGGGAGCTCCAGAGCGACCCTGATGGTCATTGCAGGAGAGGGTGGGAATCCAAAGTTGGAACTAAGTAAGGACCAGAGAAAGCTCCCCTCCCGAGTCCCAAAGGAAGTTTACTGTTCTTCTGTTTCTGAAGACCATTCAGGGGTCCCGGCTATTGTTTGCCTTAATTTAAGATGAAATGATGTCAATCCGAAAAATAGCACCTGTAAATTGTAATATTATTTCAACCTCAAACAGCCTGTATCACATGCAATAAGACATTGTGATGTAACCAATGATCAACAATCAATGTGAGTCAGACTGCTTATGATCTACACCAAAGAACTGTAAAACCAAATATAATTTTAATGCCCTATGTTTTTCTGTAATGGGTCGGGAGAGCAGAAAAGTCTTCCACCTTCTTAGAATGTGTGAAGAAGACGTTAAGTACAACCTATCAAGATTATAACAGGTAACTTATAGACAACAGACTTGAATCAGCACTAAACATTAGCAAAGCTATAAAGACATACAGGGGGAATCAAGAGCGATCCTGACAATCTCTTAACAGGAGGACATATGCACAGAGTAGGAGGGAAGATCCCAGAATGGAGCAGGAGGACAGGAGCAAAATTGTATCCCAATCCTGGAGACTCCGAGATCCTCACCTAGGACTATCAGTACGGGCACCAAGGGCTATATCCCAACTGCCAAGGAGACCACTGGAAATACTGCCCTCATAGGCCAAGAACTCTTAAGTCATCCACTCCATTTCAGATTTCCCACATGGGATGGAAGATGCTCAGATCCTTCCTCACAGGATCTAATGTCATGAAGACTTTTAATATAGCTTCTCACCTGATTCTTCTATCTCTGATTTTTTTTTTCATTCTACAATCACCCTGTACACAGTGAGTTTTCATTTGGAAAATAACAGCTGTTATCCAGTGATTTAAGGTTCCTTAATCCCTGCCTGTGCCTTATGCAGCGCTCTCTGTTTTATTAATCTTTGCAGCAATTTTGGAAGGTAAGTGGCAGCATTCACCTACCACTAAGGAAACTGACTCATGAAATGGTTAGTTCACTTACCCTCTTTTATGTAGCCAGCTAGGACCTGAATTCAAGTTCAAAATTTTCTGACATAAAAATTCTTGTCTCATTCCACTCACTACGAGTCATGAAATCAGAAGCATTTGATAAAACTAAAGGATACTAGCCATGGTCACCCAGGAGAGGAGTAAGGAGAGATTTAGAGAGTGGCAGAGAATCAGTGTCCTTAGAGCCATCAGATGCCAAAACCTGTTCCACACTGAAGACCAGAAAACCAAACCAACTTCTACACTGAACTTGGCTTGCATGGCATCCACTTTCAACCTTTCTCCTCCAGTTTTGAAAAATAAGTCATAGAGCCTCACTCTGCAACAAGAGGCAAGAGGTGTACTGTGTGATGTTATTTGGCTTAAGTGAGACTAAGCCACACAAGGAGGTGAATTCTAACCTCCTGCATTTCACAGACTTTTGTCGGAGTTGCCCTGAGGAGGAGCTGCTTAGTAGGAATGACTGAAGCTCCTCTGAACGAGCCCCATGCCCTGATGAAAGAGGCACTCCTGCCCCACATTTACTGAGCCCCTAGTGTGTATCATGCTCTGGGATAGTCTCTGTAGGAGCTGGGCAGCGTGCAGTCTTGAGTGACAGCATGGTGCCTCTAACCTTTATTATAACCTTGAGTGGTTGATGCCATTAACCTCTGTTAGATGAGGAGGAAATTGAGACTTCAAGAGATTGAGAAAATTGTTCAAGGTATTAAATGATAAAGAATGGACTTCAGTCAAGAATATAAACTCTGTGAAGGACTGCTCCAAATATTCTCCCTCAATGTGAGCACCAACCCGAAAACCTAGGTCATCGCTCAGTATGTCTGTCCCAGCTTGCTCAAGCTTTAGGCCATCACACACTGTCCTAGCCAAACCAGGCGAGAGTCAGTGGACAGTCTCCATTCTGCCAGCCCCATCCCAGTTGGGAGGATGCGATGTGAGAGCTAAAATTAACTTGACTCCCTTCATCAATGTTTTATAAAGTGACCAGTTGTAAATCGGCTTCAGTTTTTATTGTTACATTAAAAACAGATTGTGGATCAGTAAATGGCATGTGTAAGAATTGTTTCACTTTTCTTATTGCAAATATGACTTGGAGTACAGCACTGCAATGAGGTACCAAGAACTGAACACCTTAAGAGTCAACCTTGCATTGTGAAGAGGACAGCAAGGCAGAGCTGAGATCTCAGTGCTGGTCCTCACTCTGTGCTTATTAGAGCTGTAGTTTCACATTTCACTTTTCTCTATGGAGTTTGTTGCTGTGTGCATAAAAGTGGGGTTCACAGATTGTTACAGGGAAGCCCTTGTGTGCCATAGATGTTTAGGAAATGTTTGCATTCTTTTCTTGAATAAATGGGAAGCTGGTAAATGTGTCTTGAATTTGGCAGTTTACACTTGGCGGTAGATTTACAAGAATTGGTTTCTAAAGTTCAATATGGTGGTAGCATGATAAGAACACCTTAAGAAATACAATTCTGTAAAAAAAAATTGTTAAATTCTAATAAAATAAGGAATTGACATTTATTAAACTTGTAGTATATATCAGTCTGTATTATATCTTCCTGGATATTTCATTTCCTATTCATAATATCTCTGTGCAGTCGTTATTTTCAGCTCTACCTGCATAAATGATGAACTAACCACATAACTAGGTATTGAAGACTGAACTTAAGCTGCAGTCCCCAAGCCTTTCTAGTAAACAGCATAAGGCTTCTTGATTGCCACTGAATAAACTCCTCTTCTTAGGAGGCTGAAATGACTATTAACTGCCCATCTTTGATGCACCTTTAAAGGTTGTGTGTGCTATTACATGAGTTGTTTAATTCCTCTTTCACTGGAAACCCGCATAGACACACACATTTGTAACATTTCTGATATAACCCCACCCACTCTGGTATTTGGAATGTCTTCTGATGAAAATACACTGACAGTATGAGCCCTTGTTTTTATATGAAAGTGTAGCCTGTGCATCTACATATGGTTCCCACTACAATTTAAGCTGCTTCCTTCTTACCACTCCTTTGCAGGAATATAGCCTTCTGCTTCGTTTGTTCAGAGTCCCATTGGAAGTGAGTGTCTCCTGACTTCAATCCTGGAACTGCCCAGTTCTGCCAGGAAATCTATTTTGATCCTCTCTCCTTGTGCTCTGCCTGGGAACTTGAATCGTTGATATGGAAAGGAAAGGGGAGATGGAGCACAATTGGTACAATGGAGCATTGTATTGAGAAATATGACAGAGCCCTTCAAGAAACCTTTGTCTGACTTAGCACCCAAGAATTCAAGCCTTGTTCTCCCTTGTCATACAGAATGACGGCAGTGGACCACAGATGTCACATGCTTAGTACTCACTACCTCATCTTCCTTATTGTGATGTTCCACGTAGCAGGAAAGCATTGCTCACAAAAATCAGGCTGCTGTCAGCTTCCCAGAGAATTGGTTTCCAGTGTGCAGAAACTGAGTTTCCATATCTAAGCACTGTGGCAAAGAATTTGACTAATTAAACATGAGTTTTTGTTCTCCTCACAATAATTTACTGCAGGCTAATTGTTCCACATTCTAATACTTTGAATAAATGAATTAAAAGCCAGTTTTCTTGTACATTCATCCAATTCATTAGATGATTTCATTTCAGGAAATGAGGAAGTAGATGTGATTCACTGTGCCACAAATGAGCAATTATGCAACCAATGAGTATTGACTTGGCTGTCTTCGTGCTAAAAGATGGCATCATTTGTTTTCCCAATGCCAAGGTGACCATTAGATACTCCATGAGTGCCAGCCTTAATACCCAGATGCTTTCTGGTGATCCAGAGCAGACTCCAGCTACCACACGTAGACACTCCAGCATGGTTCTAAGACACCTGCTTTTCTAAACATGGGAAACACAAGTCTTGTACACACAGTGCTTTAATTTTGTAAGTGCTTTGGTATGTGTTAAAACACACGATTGCCACATAGCAACCCTGGCTAACAGTATAATCACTTTCTCCATTTTATAATTAGAAAACGGAGATGAAAGAAACATATAGTGGTTGGGGGTTCAAGGAGCCTTCACTTTCAAAGCAGACGTGGAAAAGACTGTTCAGTCCATTAGAAGATGTGTCACAAAACCATCAGCTTTTCTCTGCCTATGCAAAGCAGAGTAAACCTTAGAGCCGTAGCGTCCTCCTCCTGACGGTTTCTCTTTGAAATTGCTGATCAGGCACCCACTATTTTAAAAGGAGAAAGTCTCTATTCTTACAGCAAGTGTGAACTAGATCCAAAGGCTTTTCATTTTGTTTTTTGAAACGTAAAACCCTGACTCCTCACTTTTTCCTATCAGGTTACTATTGAGGTTAGAAGTTTGGACATAGGTGCCTTAGAGACCAAGCAGTTTATCAACTGTGATTGCAAAGAAAATAACTTCTGTGCTCCTGAGCTATGTCCCATGTCATGTAGAGGAAGACTACCAGTCTGATAGAAATGTGAGCATTATGTGAAGTACTGCATGTCAAATGCTTAACACAGCATCTTGCCAAGTGAAATAGGCCACAAGGGAAAAAAGATGATACAAAGCCTGATGAAGGACCTCCAGGAGGCAAATTCATCAAGAATTTGGAGCTGGGAGAGAGAGGCAGAGGCAATGAGAGCTCTTGCTTAGTGGCTACCAAGCTCCAGTTCGAGGAAGATAAAGGCACTGTGGAACTAGACAGCTGTCAGTTTTGCATTATAGGAGTGCATTAATGCCGCTATGTTGTACTCTTAAAAACAGTTGAAACGCCAGTGCTCTCTGTATATTTACGGTAGTAAAAAAAAAAAAACCTTTCAAGCATTTACCATAATATTTGGCATATAATGAGTAATAAATAAATAAATGACCTCTAACCTGGTGACTTACCTTTTGCATACATCTCTAGAGTAAACCTCTTTTTTTTTGATGCTCATAGTAGACAACCCAGAAAAGTTACCTTCTTTATTTGTACACAAATCATCTCAAGCTCTTGCACAACATTCAATTGTTTCAGTTTTAATTCATTATAAAAGAATGATTACAAAATCAATCCTAAAAAATTATTATTATTTTACTTCTGAGAAAATATTTTCAGCAAGCTATTACTTATTATTACTGAAGCCAGGAACTCCAGGGTTGGCAGCACATGCAGTTACACAGTGACATGTGGTTTACTTCTATCCAAAATCAGTTTTCACTAAACATAAACTAACTAATATTACTTAAAATATCAAGAGTACAGAATTAAAAGAAAAGCTCATAAGTGAAAGGAATTTATAAAATCATATACCAAAGATTCTTTATTAAATCTTATAATCAATCATGCATTAACCACCATTACCTTTACCTAGTGCTGATTCAACTGTTTTTTGTTCTTTTGTTAAAGGTCAGTGAAAGGGATCAGAGCAACTCAGCCTCTTCACACTGTGTTTGATCCACTATTGTTATGCTTCAGTGTACATGAGAGTAAAGGATCAGTGTGGAGGGGAGATAGCTGCTATAGATCTTCCCCCATTTGATTTCTTTTTAATGTCTGAAAATGTCTAAATATAAAAGGTCACTTATTCTGCATTGGGTGCTAGAAGATCATTATTTTGATGTTAGCCAAATAATGAGCCCACACTATGGTTGTTGATAATATTAGATTGCTCAAACCTCAATAAATGAGAGGCAAATTTCCCTAAATGAGGTCTCTGGGGATTGTATTTATGTTGATCTTACAGAATTAGGTGTTGCTTTAAAAATGCAGACATGGCAAAAATGGAGTGTCAGATTGCTGATCCTTTAGGGGGAAGTGAAGATTACATCCCATTGCTAGGATGTAACTGGAGCGCCAATCCAATCCATATTCAGAATCATTTCACAGGAGCACTGGCAGATGTCATCAGCTTTGAAGAATATTACAGCTCATTAATGCAGTTTCTTGGCAATGGTGACCAGGGGGCTCCCGCAGTATCTCCTTCAGAAGGCCTCCCAAAGATCTGCCGTCAATCATGTTCAGTATCATTAAACCTTCTCACTCACAGTAACTGCTCAAGTCACTCCCACATCCCTTTCCACCACCAAATCTCTCTTGCTCTCTTTTTTTCTGGCCTTCTTGAGAGATGCAGGATTTTGAAGAAATTAGCAGATTAAATGCCTTCTAAATGCTCATCCATCCACATAGGAATAGGCAGAGAACATTTCTTTGGCATCTAAACTCCACTTTCTAATTTTTACCTGTTGAGCTTTTTATTTACTAGAACATTAAGCCTGTGGATAAAGTAAGTTAGAAGTCTTATCACAAAAATTTGAAAACAAAGAAGGGAGGGAGGAAGTAAGTTGGAAAGAAGGAAGGAAGAGAAGCAGGAAAAGAGAAGAAAGAATGGAAGGAGGGGGCAAGGAAGGAATAAGAGGAGGGAGGGAGGGAGGGAGAAAGAAAGGAATTAGGGAAGGAAGGTGGAAGTCTCATCATATTCTTAGAATTGTCTCCAAGAACTACATGAAATATTAAAAAGAAAGGGCAAGCGGCAGATGAGGAATAGCTGATGACCCAACACTGGTCTTTTGTGCATTACTGCTAACTAGGCTGCATGCTTTATTCGCCTTTCTTTGGAATCTCTGTCAATCGAAAGCATATGAACTTTTTACTTTTGCAACTTGGTCAACTATCACACAGGATTGTTCGCAGCACCTTTGAATGTAGGATCTATTTTTACACATTTGTTTGTATTATTTACTTATGTAAACAATACTATATATAATAATTCAGCACTATTTATATAACATGTATGTAGTGTAACCACTATTATATCATGTCCCTTCCTTTAAAGACCACAATAAACTTGCACCTTCTGCTTGTCAATTGTAGTATGCCGTTGATTCCATTGTAGCACAATGTAATTCACCAAGCTTCCTCAGCCTAGCAATAGTTTCATAAACTTGAAAAACAAATGGATGACAAGGCTAATTCGTGCTGTATTCGACTGTGCTGTATTCGACTGTCAAATACATGCCACTGATTCTTATTTGAAGAAAGGCCAGCCATGTTTTGGAGCTGTGGATAGAGCTGACAACCATGAAAGAAGGCGTAAGTCTTTCAAGATGATTTTAGAGAGAGAACAAAGGGTTGATAGTTTAAAAAAAAAAAAGAGTAAAAACCCGTGTTTTTCTTGTTTTCCTTGGTCATTAAGCTCTTGGAAAAGCATATGATTCTGTGTCTCTTCTCTTCCCAAAAGCACCTACATATAATTGTGTCCAGTCTTTCTAGCAAAGGCTTAATTCCTTGAAAGCTCAGCTTCCTTTGAAAATTGAAGGTTTTCCTGGAAGTTAACAGGGCAAAATTAAATTGCCTGGAAAAGACAGAAAGTGCAAAGTTATTAGAGCTGAAGCTTAAGGTAGAGACTTGAAGCAGCTTGCATAATACTAGTTAACATTTCCTGGTAATCAGGGCTGTTTTGTCTGATTTTTTTTTCATAACTCTATTTAATAAAGCATTTATTTTTTTTCCTATTGTTGAGATATATTTAACAGTTTCATTGGGAATCCATCTTTGATTTGGAAGTAGAGATGCATACTGTGTTGTATCTTCACATCTGGATATGACAGTCTCCATTACACAGTTACTATACATCTCCTTAAATGAAAAGCAATAAAACAAAATCAACAATGCATGAAAAATAGAAAATTTATAACAACATGAAGTTAAATAACATGCTACTGAATGACCAATGTGTTGCTGAAGAAATGAAAAAGAAAATTAAAAACCATCTTGAAAACAATGCTACTGTATTACCTGTGTGTCACTGAAGAATTTAATAAGGAAAAAAACTTTTCTGAAGAAATGAAAATAAAAACAAAAATGTCAAAACCCATGAAATATAGCAAAAACAGTATTGAGAGGGACATTTATGACATCAGGTGCTTACAAAAAATAGAAATCTCAAACAAATGATCTAATTATGCATCTCAGGGACTTATTAAACAAGAAAAATGAACTAGAAGTAAGAAATAATAAAAATCACAGCTAAAATAAATGGAATTGAAACTAAAAAACTATAAATTACAACAAGAAAGAGCCATTTTTTAAGAAGATGAGTGAAACAAACTTTTAGCTAGACTAGCAAAGAAATGCAAGAGAGAAAAATCAAAATAAACTTTTAATTCCATTTTACCACACACTGAAGTCCGTCATAGATGTGACAAAGCTTTGTGGCTAGGTTAATAAAGCATTTATTAAACATTCAGTTTTCACGTTTATTTTTATTCCCATTGAAGCATTGAGGAAGAGACTAGTCACCTGGATTTTGGCTTCTCATTATATAGCCAGTATCTATGCTGATTTAAAAAAAAGCACATACAAATATTTCTTGCCACTATGCTCAGAAACAACCTATATTTGCAACATTCTCTACAATAATGTATAAAAAACAAAAACTTCTTCCTTTATTTGTATGTTTTCTGGGGCCTTTTTATAGGCACAATTATGTAAATTCGTTTTAATTCTTATGTTAATTTTAATTAACTTTTAACAGATCTAATGTGATTTGTAGATATGCTTTCTAAAACATAATGAAATTCCCTTCCTCTCTCCCATTTTTCCTTCTCCTTTTCTCCTTTTCTTTTCTTTTTTTTATTGTAGTTTTTGATACAACATATTTTATGTTTACACTATTGTAAAAAAAAACCTTAGTACTTCACTGAATAAGAATTTTAACAATTAAAAAAGCAAAAATACATTTACTAGATGTTGATAAAGCAGTCATTTTTCCATTCAACCATTGTTTGCAGCCATTGTCTAGATTCACAGTAATCTAAAGGCATTTTTGTTTGATTTATAACCCATTTTATCCTACAAGAACCCAAGAAGCAAATTCCTTACACAGAAACTTCTTCCAACATTTATTCAAATGAGTACATGTATCCCAGATAAAATCTATTAGCATCTTTCATCTGTAAAGTGGTGAAGTACTTTGCCAGTGTATGAAATTGATCTTAGAGCCCCCCAAAATAACAAGAGGACTGTGTCAACAATTGGGACCAAATGGCCCACCCTCAATTCCTCTCCCCTGCTCCACTGCTTTTCTGTTATTCCTCTTTTTTTTTTTACCCCAATGGTATCACGAAACACATGATAGCTGCAAAACTAATTGTGCTGCAGTTTCAGGTAAATGAGAACATTTTGCAAGTTTTGATAGTAGAGAAAGAATTAATAGGTTAAAGTTAAATATATATGCATTCCTTGTTACTAAAATATGTACTCAAAGTAAAAACATGAAATGGTAATATTCAAAATGTAAAAGTAAAAATGACCCATAAGCAAACTTCATATTGCCATTACTGTCATTTTGCTATAGTCCTTTTTGTTTTTTTAATTGTATTGCATTATGTGACACAGTGTTATAGCCACTTGGATTCCCCCCTCCCCTCCCCGAACCCTCTCCCCATGGTGGATTTCTCCACCTTGCTGCATTACCACAGTTTAAATTCAGTTGAGGTTCTTTTATTGGAAGTATTTATCAAACATAAAGTCCAGCATCTTATTATCCTAGTGAGCTCAACGATTTCTTGGTGAGACCATCCCTGGTCTGAGGGTAAAGCCGGCAAAGTATCATCCCAAGCAATTAAAAGCCCCAACATAACATCAACAACAATTTACAACATTATGGCATTAATTGACATGGTATTGATCAACCAATATGTTAATAGGAAAATGCAGGTTCTTAACTACATCCTGTGACTTCTTCATAGGCATTTCAGTTATGGTTTATATTCAACTGGGTTCTATACACCTCAAAATGGCTATAGATTACTATTCAGCTGTCTCGTGTCTATTTTCATTTTAGTATTTACTTTGCGATAGTTCTTCCAAAATTTTTTATGAACTTGTACATAGTTTTTTTGTTCGCTGAAATCACAATGAAGGTATTTTTGAGTCTGCTAGTTTTCACATATCATTATACATTATCTTTTTTCATATCATTATACATTCTTCAAAAGTGTCATTTTGTGGTTATTATGTATGTATGTGTTTTATATATATATATGTGTGTGTGTGTGTTTATATGTATGTATAAAACACATATTATAAGTTAGTATTCAAGTGAATCTCCTCACCTCAATAAATCTCTCAGCTACTCCACCACGAAGGATAACCCTACACTATTTTTCTCATTTAGTAACAAGACCATGCAGGACTTCAGGGTTTCATATATGCCACGTTACCTCTACAAACATCTGGCCCACTGCTGTTCAAATGTTCTAAGATAGACATCTGATCACTTTTAATAGATAATCACATAAACATGGCAATGCATTAACTTATAAAATCACATTAGTAAGAAAATATTTTTTTTAACAAGTAAGTTAATGCAATCCAATGCTACTACCTAGGGAAGTTAATATTTCAGAAAATAGAATTTCTGAACAATAAAGTATTATTACTAAGTATTACTATAGAGCCTTTTGTGTATTTGGCAACCACACAATAATAGTAATAAATGGTCTATGGAATACAATGCTATTAAATTCATAATATTTCTTATTAAATAATTTTTGTTTTGTGTTATGCTGATAGTAATAGAGTGAAGAGAATATAGACTTTGAAGACAGTTAATTTAAATTCCTGATTTGCCATTTAGGAATTTCATTTTTTTAAAGATTTATTTATTTTATTGGAATGTACAGAGAGGAAGAGAGACAGAGAGGAAGATCTTTTGTCCAATGATTCACTCCCCAAGTGACCACAATGACCGGTGCTGTGCAGATCCAAAGCCGGGAACCAGGAAATTCTTTCCAGGTCTCCCTTGCAGGTGCAGGGTTCCAAGGCTTTGGGCCATCCTCAACTGCTTTCCCAGGCCACAAGCAGGGAACTGGATGAGAAGTAGAGCTGCCAGGATTAGAGCCGGCGCCCATATGGGATCCTGGCGCTTTCAAGGTGAGGACCTTAACCATTACGCTATCACGCCAGGCCCGGAATTTCATTTTTATAAAGCAAATTGCTTAACCTCTGAGACTCAGAAAATTAATATGAAGGAACAGTACATATAGTATCTACCTTATCAAGTCTTTTGTTACCATGATTAATTGAGTCAATCTGCATTAAGGTTTTTAACAGTTGTGAAACATAAAAGGAGCTTTCATAACTGCTAATTATCACCACCATTTCTTTGCACTAAATAGTATGCTTTACCAAAAAGGCACTTTAAAACACTAGTTCAATACACAAAATCTTTCCAATCTTCCTCCGTACCTACACATAGAACTTTCTATATCTGCTTGAAGGGAAATACACTGTGTGTAAATGTGAATTTTACTTTGTTGCAAACACATGTAGGATAACCTCCAGAAAAGCAGTTATTCCTATGTGTGACTTGTGTGACAATCTGCTCAGTTTGGGTAGAGTTGGTACAGACTGGGTGTGAAAGCAGGCTAGCCAGGGCATCTGCTTTGCTCATGGGCTGCCAGGCTGGGTTTGGCAGATCTGCCTGGCTGGTCTGAGAGGGCATTTGCTTCTTCTGTGCTCTATTTGGGTCCTTGTGAGTTCTGGGACATTACCAGCTAGAGAAGTGCTCTTTGCCCATGCATATTGGAGTGGGCCACAATTAAAACTCAACATTTTACAGAAGGCCAGGAGCAAGGTGCAATGTAAAGTAAAGCTGCTGAAGGTGCAGCTGAGACCTGTAGATCATCACCACCTGGGAGCAAATGAATCATGCACACTCTGTGGGTCTTCAGATAAGCTTGACACTCACAAAACAGTAACAGCAAATGAAATTGTATTCACTCAGTCCCTGCTGCTCTGTACTCACTTAACAGTAGACACACTAGCCTCCTTGCCACACCTTGACGCAAGAGGATGAAAATAAAGACTTTCGACATAATCAGATAAAACTATTATTCCACCTGTGTTTTATCAATGCCCCTAGTTCCAAATTCCAGACTGCTTTTCCATTTTAGTTAAAAAATACACTTGAAATCCTTGCTTTTGGTAATACATCTGTTGAAATTAGGTTTCTCAAGAAAGAGAGTTGTGCGTTGCTGCAGTGCCTGCAGTCGCTTAACTAGGACGGTCTCCGAAGTGCTAGCTTTAGCAGGATCGGCCGACGCAGTTGTTGACAGCTCCTGCATAGAAGGCACATGTGCATGTAACAGTCATGCAGCAGGTAGCTGACTGGCCATAGATTATCTGATAATGAGAGTCACTGGGTATGTGAGCAAGAAGGACGCATATGGCCCAGATCGGTAGTCACTCAGAACATAGGTGGAGAAACGTCTGGGGTCATTAATGAGTCAGGTTCAGAAAAACAAATACAATCTCACTTTTGGAATCCCGAAAGTTCATCTCACAGAGCAGAAATTAGAGTGGCAGTTGTGAGCTACTGTGGGTGGGAATGGATGGGAAGATGGAGGTTAAAGAAAACAAAATCTCAGCAGATAAAATGGCGAGTTCAAGAAGTAAGACACGATGGCTAAGGTTAACAGCTGCATATTGTATTACTTAAAACTGTGAAGGGAGATTCTACACATTCTTGTCAAAGAACATGATGTGCGTATTAATTAACTTAGTTTAGCCTTGCCATGATGTATACATGCATCAATACATCATGTTGTACACATTATCTACACTTTTGTCAACTTAAAAAGTATGAGTTCGTGAATTATTTCATCAACAGTGTCTTTTGAAATGCTAAGAACATAAATTGAGTTTTAGTTAACTTTCATTTTTCTAATTCAGAATTAAATACTTTGAAGTACATTGAATGCATTTAACTAGGACCCACTTCTCAGAATATCTTAAGGCAAATTTGGAAATACGAAGCACACAAGGACGTTTCAAAAGACTACAGGAAAAGTGGAATTAAATGTAATTAAATATAATTTAAGTTCATTTTATTTAAAGCACAAAGATCATTTGGATTTTTTGTTGTTAAAAACTTAGTTGTTGGTTTGTTTTAAAGGCAAAGCAACAGAGAAAGGGAGGGGCAAGGGAGGGGTAAGACAAAGACCTTCCATCTGCTGGTTCATTGCTGCAATTGCTGGCAAACTTAGGCCTTGGCCAGGTCAAAGTCAGAGTCTCCCACGTGGGTGGCAGGGACCAAAGTACTGCCTTCACACGTGCGCTAGAAGGAAGTTTGATTAGAAGCAGAGTAGCCAGTCTTTGAATCTTTGCTGCAATTTCGGTTGCAGGTATCACAAGCTATGGCCTAAGCCACTGCACCACACTGCCATTCCCAAGAGTTGTTTTTGTTGTTTTTTTTTAAATTATAAATGTTATGGTTATTAATGTACAAAAATTTAAGAAAACATAAATAACAAAATTATAGTAGCCAAGACTCACAGTCTCAGGTAATGAGTTATTTGTTGCCGTTTTAAGGGCATGTGTTCTTCCACATGTGCTTCTAGGATTACACACACACATGCACACACACACACACACTTTTGTGTAAATAGGGTCGTACCTTAGCTGAGATTTTGAACCCTATATTTCTCCTCTCTTCCCTACATTCTAAAGATCTTCCAATCTCAACAGATATATTTATCTGTTTAAATGGCTACATAGCATTGTGTTCAACAGATTATATTGTATATCTCTTACTTGAAAACATATAGGTTTGTTTCCGTGTTTTTCTCTATGATTGGAATACAATTGGAGTACAAACATCTATGCACTTTCCTAATCTTCTCATTAACAGAAATAAATAGTAGTGAATTGGTGAAGGAAGGTCATATGCCTTTAAAAGTTTGATTCCTAGTACTTCTCAACCCCTTGCTAAAGTTGAGTATGAAAGTTTGACTTCTTGGTCCCGAAACAATGGCCTCGTAGCTAAATCCTCCCCTTGCATGTGCCAGGATCCCACATGGGTACCAGTTCTGCTTCATTTACCATCTAGCTCCCTGCTTGTGGCCTGGAAAGCAGTAGAGGAGGTCCTATAGTCTTGGGACTCTGCACCTGCAAAAGAGACTCAGAAGCTTCTGGCTTCAGATCGCCTCAGCTCCGGCCATTGTGGCCACTTGGGGAGTGGACCAGAAGATGGAAGATCTTTCCCTCTCTCTCCTTCTGTCTGTGAATCTACTTTTCCAATAACTATAAATAAATCTTTTTTAAAAGCCAAGTTTGATTTCCTCAGCAAACTGTCCTCCAAAGACATTAGCACTCTTTGCAAAGTTTGCAGTCTGATAGACAAAAATTGCTTTCATTTCTGTTTCTTCCATTATGAATGAAGTTAAAGAAAGTTGAGTTTAGGAGATATGTGACCTCAACTGATCCTCTTCAAAACCCTCTGGTTAACATTTGAGTTAATTGGACTGTACTGAGTCCAAAGAATTTTTCTTTTATAAGCTCAGAAACATTGCATCTTTGAACTGCTTCAGAAAAAAAAAATAGCAAGTTCCTCCTAAAGGAAACAGATAGGAGTAATTTAAATACATGAGAGCATACGGCTTCAGGCTTCTTGTCATTTTTAAAAGATATTTATAATCTTGAAAAAAAGTATTTGGGAAAAAGTCATCCTTTCCAATGCAGTTCTATCATTATAAGTAATTGCCAAAAGCTATTTCAAACGCAGACTGTGAAAAGATGGCAAGTCAGGAAGCCCAGGCTCTCTGTTCTAGGTCTGCTGCCAACCAACTCAGTGACCTTATAAAACTGACATCACCCCTGTAATCCTGTTTCCTCCCTGAAAAAAGTGAAAGGGCTTGAATCGATGTTCTTTGAGGTCTTTGCAGCCGACGAGTGATGAGATGCGCTGTATGCCAGGGACAGGAGCTGCACGAGGTCCTTTCCGGACAAAGATACCAGCTTCTTATCTTGAAGATATGGATAATTAGAATCAATCCTAATCGAGTGTGAGCAATCCATTTTATTTTAGCAACACTTAATAACCCAGACCAGCTGGAAGAAAGCATCTTTTGTTTTTACATGTGAGTAGGTTGTGGACGGAAGGGTTAGCATTTTCCATTCATTCATTTCTCAAGGATTGATTGAGCATCTAACCTCTGATATACTAATACTGAAAACAAAAAACTGAACAAAATTTCCTTCCTCAAGGAGTTCAGCATCTAATGGGAAAATGGGCAGATAAGCAAGCACGTGTCATTTCTTTCCCTACATTTAACATTTGTATGAGATGGCATTTCCCTTTTCTTCCATTTCATTACACAGATTAAAATGATGGAAGGTTTGAGCAAGCATTAAATGTCTTTGCAAAAAAGAGAGAGAGAGAGAGAGAGAGAAATTGGGGGCATTTTTAGAGTCAAATTAAACACTGACAAAATCTAAGATTCCCTACTGCTTTAATCCCTCAAGGGTAATTTTCTAACAACCTGAAAAGCTCATAATCTGTTTCAAATGGAAAGAAGGACCAGTTAAAGTGCAGGATAAGCGGTGAGGGTAAAGTCAGCCAACAGGGGGTTCATGTAGACAGAAAAAAACGTCAAGTTCAGAGCACTAGCTCCAATTGCAGTTGATACCAAGAGCCAGCTTTATGGGTTCCCACGGGTAGACAGATGTTACTAGTGCAAGGTACACAGCAGGTGAAACCAGCATCCAAGGAGTTTGGAATTCAATAACTTGGAAGTCATTCCTTACCTAACGAAGACAGAAGAAACAATCAAAAAAATAGAAGTTGTACAAGGCAGCTGGTAACAAAATAAAATCAAAGGAAAGGGGTAGACGTTTAGCCCAGTGGTTCAGATAGTCACATCTCTCAACTCCCCAGCTCCAGCTCGCTGTGAGGTTCCGTTATACAGACTCTAGGAGGTGGCAGTGATGGCTTCGGTAATCCGGCGCCTGCACACACACCAAGGACCAGGATGGAGTTCCCATCTTCAGCACTAGCCTTTGCAGGCTTTGAAAAATAAATCGGACGGTGCTCTCCCTCTGTCCCTCACAAAATATTTTTCTTAAAAACAAATTCAAAACGGAAAACAAATTTGTGAGTTCATCTGGTGATCCTAAAACATGAGAGTCGGCAGGAAGGCTTGTAAAAAAAAAAAGCAAACAACGTAACAAAAAATCACCTTGCTGGACCCAGTGCTAAGTGACTGATTGAGTATGTTTAGGCTTCAGTGATACCTGAAGATTTGACTTTCTTTTAAGTTTCTGCGTGTTGATGATGTTTCTGGTCCTGAGACCATACCTTAAGAATCACTGGCACAACAGACTAGGTTCTCGTAAAGGTTCAGCAAATTAAGACATAGAAACCTTGTATTCCAAATGCAAATTCTGCATTAAGAGGAGGACTGTGGAAGCCTGTGATTTTAGCTCCAGCTGTGTCCTGATGTGATAAGCAGTAAAAGAGACAGGGACAATGAGACAGATAGCTATCCTGGGGTTACCAAGGTCAGAGTAAAAATGCAGCAAGAGCGTGACCGAGGTTGGAGGTGGGATTAGCTTGAGAGCAGCAGATGTGGACTGGAAATTACTCATCCTCCCAGTGCAGAGAGCAGGGAGTGGCAGGACCAGGGAGATCAGATGAGAATCTATCACCACTTCCTTGAAGCAAGGGCTACTGCTCATGCAAACTTCCACTGGTCCTTTATGTCTAATTAAAGTTCTCTGTCTACACCCTGCACAAAACTATTGTTTAGCCCTGTGAAACTTCCCATACTCAAAAGCTTTGACACAAAAAGAAGAAAGAAAATGGCCATTTTACGAAGCAGGCGCAGACGGATGAATACAATAGAGAATGTGAATTAATAATAAATGTAAAATTCTTCATGTTCCACTCTCTTCTCTGGAAAAAAAGTAAATTTAAAATGCAGCATCAACTCTTAAGTTTTCCATATTTAGATTTAAGTACTTTGAGGATTTTTCCATCTCAAAATTTCCATACCTGAAACACTTTCACAAAACTGCCTGATGTGCTGCCCCCTGCTGTCAGATAGGAGAGCGGTACGATTTTTTTTTTTTTTTTTTTTTTTTTTTTTTAGCTTCATTAGGGAGGCTAGAGCCATTTCTTAAACTAAAATTCAGGATTTCTAAAGATGTCATTTAGGGTTATCCTTCTTCCTTTTTTCTTTGAGATAATCCTCACCAGCATTTCTTCCATCACATGATTATTGAGGCTCGATGGGCTAAGTCATTCCCACATGAGCCCCATCAGCGAGACAGACTTCCCTTCTGGATGTAACTTAAGAGTAAGGGATGGGCTTTTCGGTGACTCACGTTAAGGACAGGAACAGCTGTTTACGGATTTCAGTCTCCGGGTTCATGTTGAGAGGTAGCAGGATAAAGTCACTTCAGGCCTGGTCCTCGGTGAGTTTGCTGGCATGAGTGAGCGTTTAATTACTGTCAACAGACACTGGCTTTGTGCTCTGGGTGGTTTTATTCCCTCTGTGATAAAATGGAGCAAGGGAAAGCTGACGCTGGTCCTTTGCCCTCTATCCTCTGTAACATCAAAAGGGAATGCTGAGTTGTCATAAGTGTGAGAGCTAATGCAGAATTGTGTGCTGTTGGGGAATCACTGAGCGTTGCTTGTGAGGAACAAAAAAAAAGTGCTTAGAATTTAAACCAGAATCAGTTGGAAAGCAGACATTGTAACCCAGCTGCACAAATGTTTAACTGCCATTCCTTTGCTACCCCCCATTTGTTCTTCGGTGTTTAAAAAAAAAAAATCAGACTTTACGAAGGTTTGGAAGGGGAGGGCATGAGTCCCCATGAGGCAAGGACCCTTCTACCCATGCTGCTCTTACCAGTTTGCATACAGAATATGTTTCTCTTCAAGCACCGTGTTTTGGAAATCAGGAGTCCAAAAGGGAGTGGTCATGTTCCTAGTTGGGTCACAGACTGTAAACTCTGAGCACAGTTGTTCTGAAGTGTGCTGTAGTTTCACCTAGCGAATATTGTTGAGCTTCTGTCTGTAATAAAGGAGACTCTGGAAACAGTGATATGCAAGGCTACACAAAGGCTTTCAACGCAGTTTCGTTTAAGGTCATGTGGGTTAGATTTTTCTGGCTATTTCTAAAGCAAAACAAAGTCATGGCTAAAATGTTCTTCTTCCTGTTCAGATCCATCAACTTACTATGAGAATGCATGCATTTCCAATTGCCTGTACCACAATTAACTTATCCCCTAATGCCATTTCCACATACTTTTTGATGCTAGCATACTAGCTACATAAACATTTTCTGTAATTTATAGCTATTTCTCACACAAACATCTCTAAGTTGTTCACAAAGCCCAGCCCAGAAACACACAAATTATCTATGCTAAAGGTTTAGGGTGTTGTTGTTTTTTTCCCACCAGGGAGGGGTAGGGAGTGGGGAGCACATTATTGCCCAGTTTCTTGCAAATCAACTATTATAAATACAGTGAAGAGTCATTACTGAAAAATATGAAAGTAAAACTAAAGAAACATATAAATGCAAGGCCAACTGTTTTATTGTTAGATTCAGTGAACACACAATTGCTTTGTGAAATTACTAACAAATTTCTACACCACCACTTCTTTTTTGGCATTTGCTTTAAGAATCTGTATTTGCCTCATCCATAGCATAACAAATAGTTCATTAATCTACAATGCCAGGGTTTAGGCAGCACAATCTAGCCCGGCTACCTGTCTACATCACCTTCTGCCAGCAGTGAAACCTCCTTCTCTTAAAATATGCTACTCTATAGGCACAGAAAGTTATGTCCAGCCTGCCTAAATAGCACAGAGGTGCACCTCTCGTTACCACATATTACACCTTTCGGAATAATCTGACAGACTCACTAAGCTGGAAGCACTAAAAATAGTCAGCACCCATGCTGGCATTCATCAACAATCCCAAATGACTAGGACATTTCTACATGTCTAATAAGTACTTGGTCAGTTAACATACAATTGAAATATCACTGTAATTTACCTAATTGAAACTCCTGTTTTACAAATGAAAAAACCTCGGACCAGCACAATGGCATAATGGGTTAATCCTCCACCGATGGCACCAGCATCCCATGTGAGTATTGTTTTTAGTCCCAGCTGCTCCATTTACAGCTCAGCTGCTGCCAGTGGCCTGGGAAAGCAGTAGACGATGGTCCAAGGACTTGGGCCTCTGTACCCACATGGGAAACTTGGAAGAACTTCCTGGCTTCCGGCTTTGTACCTGCCCAGTTCTGACCCTTATGGCAGTTTTGGGAGTGAACCAGTTGTTGAAAGATCTTTCTGTTCCTCCTTTTCTCCCCCTCTAACTCTGACTTCTAAGTTAAAATAAATAAATAAATCTGTTTTTAAATGAGAGAGCTGACCTAAAGAGAGTCTAAGCAATTTTTCCAGAATGCCGAGATTTTTATATTCAAAACCAAATTTCATACCAATTATTTTTTACCATATACACTATAATGGAACATTACACAGACATTATGAAAACTGTTTTGGGTGACAAACAGTTCTATGTACTGAAACTATTTTCAAACTATCCAAAAACTTGGCATAGTTGAACAAGATTGTGTTTATCATCCATTTATTCCACAAATATTCACGGTCAAACATCTGACTGATGTGGATGTGGCAACCTGGGAGAAAGTCCACATCCTGAGAACAGAGTCTGATTCCTTTTTTTTTTTCAAGATTTACTTATTTTTATTGCAAAGTCAGATATACCGAGAGGAGGACAGACAGAGAGGAAGATCTTCCATCTGTTGTTTGACTGGCCAGAGCTGAGCCAATCCAAAGCCAGGAGCCTGGAGCTTCTTCCAGGTTTCCCACATGGGTGCAGGGTCCCAAGGCCTTGGCCGTCCTCAACTGTCCTCCCCTCCCCAGGACTGCAGGCAGGGAGCTGAATGGGAAGTGGGGCCGCCAGGATTAGAACCAGTGCCCATGTGGGATCCTGGAATGGATGAGGTGAGGATTTTAATTGCTAGGCTATTGCACTGCGATGCAGAGTCTGATTCTTAATGAAGAAATAGCAGCAAATATTTAGAGAGGTACTCAGAAGGGATCATAAGTTTTACAAACAGAATATGCAAAAGATCAAGAGATAGAGTGATGGAGGTACTATTTTTGGAGATGTGGTTAGGAGGCAATTTTTGAGTTGAGACCCAAATATTAACAGGAACCACAAAGGTCTGGTCAAAACAAAAGGTACCACAACTGCACAGCCATGAGCTGGGAACAGGACTGGGTATTTTCCAAGGACATCAACAATGATCTGACTCAAAGCTGAAAAAGGAAATAAAAACAATCATTTTTGGTTAGGATAACAACATTGACATAATCTGATGGGCCTTTTCAGAAAACCTCCCAGGTTGTTGGGGAGAAAACCATCAGGTCAGAGGAGAGAGGATGTTTGAGGGATCAACTTAAGTAGTCCAGGAGAAAGACAGGAGTGGGGTGATAGTAGTGGTGGCGATAGACAGCATGAATCATCATGTCTTTAATCTGTTGATATGTTGGATTTTAAAGGACAGGGAGGAAGAGCACTCAGGGTTCTTGCTAGGTTTTGGGATTTAGAAACTGACAGCATACCAATGCCCCAACTAGAAAAATTGGAAGATTGCAGAGGAACACTGGTTTTTCAAAAGAAGTAAGATCATATGTGGAGTAAATCATACACAGATTGCACCATTGAAAGGAATAAAAAGTCAATCTAATCCATCAGAAATTTCATGATGCTGACATTGTATAGATGATTTTGCCCGTTTATGTGTTACAATTTAATTATGTGAATAAAAGATAAAAGAATCATCAAATCATTCTTACTATTATAGGTTACTGATATAGTTTGGGAATTTTGGTTTTTCATTTTTCATATATCAAGATAACTGTCCTAAATTTAGGATAGTGATTAAAAACCTCTCCTTGAAAAGATGTAACATTATGTACAAAGTTACTTAGTATTGCGATGATTATAATGGCAGAAAATAGGAAACGGTCTTAATCATCATCAATAAGGTACAAGAGAAAAAGGTTTGTCCTTACAACTAAATACTATGTAGATAAAATTTTTAAAAGGATTTTCTATACACTGATATAGAACAACCTTTAAAATGTATTGAGTTAGGGGCCAGTATTGTACTACTATAGGTTAAGTCATCACTTAAAATGCTGACATTCCACATAAGTGTCTATTCTAGTCCCAGGTGCTCCAATCCTTTTTTTTTTAAAATGATATGATTCCATAGACTCAGGGCTTTCCCCTTTTACTCTCCCAAGCCCCCCCACACACACACACCATTTTCCCTTATATTATTACAATAATTTAGTCCTTCAGCAACAGTTGCAAGTCTATCATTCTGCAATTTAAGTGTTTAATGACACTATAGGTATAGACAGAGGTATGAAGTCCAGCATGCTATTGTCAAGATTTAAGTTTCAGTGGGAATCCATCTTTTATTCAGGAGTAGAAATGCATACTGCAATTTATCTTCACTTCTCAGTTTGCTGGTCACCATTATATATTATATATTCTGATCCAGCTCCCCGCTAATGCAGCTGGGAAAACAGCAGGTAATCCAGGTACTTGGGCCTCTGCACCTCTGTGGGGAACCTGGATGAAGTTCCAGTCTCCTGGCTTCAGCTTGGCCTAGTTCTGGTTATTGCAACCATTTGGGAAGTGAACCAGTGGATGGAAGAACTCTCTCTCAGAGTGTGTGTGTGTGTCTTTGTACATCTCTCCCTCCCTCTATCCCCTTTCTCTCATTCTCTCTCCTCTTTTCTCTCTCTCTCCTTGTGTCTCTCTCTTTCCCTACCTCTCTCAAAATCTTCTTCTTTTCCTTTGTATGTGCTTTTCACATAAAAATTCTTTTATCACTTAATGATAAAAGTGATAGAACTATAAAAATCTTGACATGCTGTACTTTCTGTTGTCACTAAAGAAGAGAGGAGAATAAAATATGTATAATATTTGCATTTGTTAATATTATATAAGCATAAGGAATATCTTAGAGGATAGATACAGGAAATTTACTGGTTCATAAAATGGATTTGCAGGATAAGTTCATTTTGCTGCCCAAAAAACTGTGTGACCTATGCACAGTGTGTTTCCATAATGTGCATCTTCCATAAACATTTTAAACATTCTTTCATATGCACAAATTCCAAAACTTTTGCATCAAGATAGACTTTGATTCCGTTTCCATAGCTTTATGAGGTACTTTAAGATACAAAACTAGTCATATTGGTTTCTTTCTTATAGATGCAGTGTAATAAATAGATGGGTGAGCTAGGCAGATGGAGAATAGAGGTGGTTATGTGATGGAGATTTTCCTCTTGATACATTTTTTTTTAATTTGAGTCATTCAATACAAGGCCTATTAAAAATATATATTAAGAAAGCAAAACATCAGTCTGACTTGAATGAATGAATAATAGGTTGTTACTAAAGCCACACTGTGCTACCAATGTAAACATTTCAAAGCAAGACCTTTCCTAGCATCTGAGCATTCTTCCTCAAAAAAGGAAAGAAATTTCTAGAGCAAATGTTTCATTCTTCTGGATTTCCCTGGGTTTATTGCTCAGATTCTGCATACCTTTCAGCTTGGGTGAAAGAGTGAGCCAGGACATTCAGCTTCTAGGATGAAAGTGATAAATAAGTCATCTTATTATATCTGCTTGATTGCTTTCTTCTTCCTTTACCTACTTAAGTGCTTTACAGCCCTTTTCTTTCATTCATTTATTCAACAAATATTGATTGAGCTTCTCTTAAGTGCAATATACTGTGCCATATCCTAAACTATAAATATTAATCCAACTCTATTGATTCTTTTAATTTTCAAGCTTGTGAAGGTGGGGAAATACCATCTTCCTTGTAGGTGAGAAATTTCACAAGGCTTAAAAGGGACAGCATGTGCCAGTCAGGTCTGGGAGGTGAGATCCACTGGCTTCCATTGCTTTTCCTCAGCAATGGTAAGGATCATTTCCACTTTGGGAGAAGATAAGACAGTTTGTCTCTCTTTTCACAGTGAATGCTTATTATGTACTGTAGTAAAAGTATGAAGTGCATTTTCTTTAGCTTTGTACTTAGACTTGAAAACATTCATTTACTCATTTCTTTATCCCAGGAGCTAGGCATTGGTGATTGGAGCTGACAGAAGGGTGAAGATGGCTCAATTCAGCCTGTATTTCAGAAAGGTGCCCTTTACTAGGAGGTAATGGCATGCTCATAAATAACTAAAATGACCAATGCCTTAGGAAAGATTCAGATAAGGAGTCCTTAAGAAATAGAAGCTAACAAAACAACAAGGAAGGCCTCCTCACGGGAGTCCCAAGCAAAGGTCACAGATATGGGCAAGGTTAGTCCTAGCCTAGCAAAGATTGAAACCTGTGAAAATTGTTTTGGAAGGACTTCCGTATCCAGTGTTCCCCTTATCAGAGCCCACGGATACCATTTGAGTGTGTCTTTGAAATACATTGCTAGGCCTGATGTCTGGCTAGGTTTTGCTACCTTCTTGATAATTTCACCTGATTACAAATAACTATGTCTCTATTTTTCCTGCAGCTAAATTGAAACTATAACTCTCATTAATTCAGTCACATATATGGAAAACAGCTAAAACTTTTTAATAATTGCTGGAATAATTTGTGTTTAGAAACAGTGATTCATTTCATCTAACTTATAAGATGCACAATAATTAAAGTGCCCACTAAATAGCTCAGAAAATGGAGGATTAAAGAGATTTTCTCTGGGCTTAATGTTGCGGGGTATAAAAGTCACAGCCTATGACTCCAGTATTCCATTAAGGCATAGGTTCATTTCTGAGCTCCTCCCTTTCTGATCTAGTTCCCTCCTAACGACTATAAAATCAGCAGATGGCTCAAGAGCTTAGGCTGCCTCCATCCATGTGGAGACCCAAGCAGAGTTCCTGGGTCATGTCTCTGGGCCAGCCCAGCCCTGGCCGCTACAGCCATTTGGAGAATGAGCCAACAGATGGGACATCTCATCTCTCTTTCTCTGTCCCTATCCTCCTTCCCTCTTTTTCTGAAACTTTGAATTTCAAATAAATAAATAAACCTTTAAGAGAGAGAAATTATATGTGGCTGTACTGATGTTAACAGGTAGAGCTCAGAGTTGAATCTAGGTCTAATTCCAAACCTGTGATCTTAGTCTCTATGTAAATGACTATGCCAAGTGTTTTGTCTGGTGTTGTATCTGAATCACCCACAGAGCTTAGTGAAACACAGCTTGATAACTGTACCCACAGGTTTTCTGATTCAGTAGGCTGAGACTGTGACCTAAGAATTTGCATTTGTAACAAGTCCCCAAGTAATGCTGATGCTGCTGATGATGCTGGTGATGGCTGGTCCAAGTACTTCCCTCTGAGACCCTCTGCTTTCTGCTGTGCCACTCACAATGGTAGCTTTGCCAGTGCTCTGGGGAGGCACTTGAACCCAGTCATCCTGGATAAATGTTCATGCCAATTCTTCCTTTACAGGAATAATCAAGAATTTATTTGATCTTCTTAAACAAACTGACTCACTGAAAATTTAAAGCAAATAACTAATATATTAAGTTTCCCAATTAAATAGCTCACTTCCTGTGAAATGAATATGCAGTTCTTTTCATTAAGGACCAGGCTAATGCTCCTACATAAATTATGAAGATTTTTAAATGAACTGAATGCTGATCATCAGCTTGTAATAGTTTTACTGAATAATTTGTCCTCCCAACAGGCAGATGGCCTAAGACTTAAAGGCAGGGAGGTGCTCAAACTCTCTAAGAGCAGCAATGTAAAATCAAAATGAGGAGGTCTATTCCTGGCACATCTAAGTAAAGGAGGTACTTAACCTTGCATCTTTGTTCTTTCCATGGTACCTGTGCTTCTCCTTGATACCTTTCTGCATTTGAAAGCAGGTGGGTAATACCTCCCATCCTTTTGAGTCTTGAGTTTTACGAGGACGGTGTCTGGATGTCTGTCATGTTGACCTAAGTTGCTCAGCCCTGCACGCTGTCTGGCCATCTGCTGATCTATAATCCGTCATCTTATAGGCAATACATCATAATGACAGTTGTCACAATCCTGTTTAGGTAGTTCCAGAAATATTTTTTAGTAGAATATACATGTGGGAAACAGAGAAGGGAAAATTGTGTGACTACCCGTAGAACAAGAGCAATGCGCTGTTGTTCCCTGTTTCTGATCCTCTTCTTGAAGCACTTCTTTAAGATGCCTTTTTCCTGTTAAATAGTTTCTGGATGGGAATATAAAGAAAATACACATTGGTTAAGGGAAGCAAGAGCTTAATGAGCCAAAAAAAATATTTTTTAAAAAAATTCTATGAATCCAGTCCAGCTGTGTGAATAGGATGTGCCAAAAGGTGTGGAGTTAGAGTAGTAAGCAATGTATATGAAAGTGAATGTGAATGAGCATCCAGAGGCCCAGATGGGTTGTAGGCTGTGTGGGGAAGATATGTAACTGTATTGTCTCCCTCAAGTTCCAGGTAACCAACCCCAATAGCTGTTCTTATCCCTGTACGCCAAGGATTCTGAGTCAGCTCTCACAAATTCTGGTATCACATACATCTACCTTCAGTCTTGTCGCTATTGTGACAAATCTTGGTGGGATGGAAGGCACTGGAAGAACAGCCATAAAGATTGAGGGTGTGGATATTAAAACTTCAAAAGGACCCCTAGGTAGATAATGGAACATAGTACATGTATAGTTTACTTCAACTGCAACCTGCCAGTGTTATGTTCATAGTTAATAAACATAATACTTACATTATTATCTGGTGAGCTATTGGCTAATGTGGAAACACACAGTAAGAGCCTGAGAATACCATTCATTGTCATGCCTCCCTTAAAGACTTTCTTAGGACCTTATCAGTATAGTCTCTTTTCAGATAGAATTTCCTAGGTAGGGATTGATTTCTTTTTAGAAATGCTGCACATGTCCTGAGAAATTAATTTTTTAAAGATTTATTTATATTTATTATAAAGGCAGATTTACAGAGAGAAGGAGAGACAAGAAAAAGAGAAAGATCTCCCATCCACTGGTTCACTCCCCAAGTGGCCACAATGGCCAGAGCTGAGGTGATCTGGAGCCAGGAGCCAGGAGCCTCATCCAGATCACTCTCTTGGGTGCTGGGTCCCAAGGCTTCTGGCCAACCTTTATTGCTTTCCCAGGCCACAAGCAGGGAGCTGAATGGGAAGCGAAGCAGCCAGGACACAAACTAGTTCATATATGGAATTCCAACACTTGTAAGGTAAGGATTTAGCCACTTGGCCATAGGGCCAGGTCCTGAATTGTTTCTTATCATAAAGAAAGTAAATTTTCTTTAATTGATTAGGATCATGTTCCTATTAATACTAAAGAACTATTAAAATGGAACTCATGTTGTTTATTTTCTTTTCTTTTTGTTTTGAGATCAGTTATTTTTTATTGGAAAGGCAGATTTACAAAGAGGAGAGACAGAAAGAAAGAGCTTCCATCTGCTGGTTTGCTACCCAAGTGGCCACAACAGCTGGAGCTGAGCCAGTCTGAAGGCAGGAGCCAGAAGCCTGTTCTGGGTCTCCCACGCAGGTGTGAAGTACCAAGGCTTTGGTCTGTCCTTGACTGCTTTCCCAGGCCACAAGCCTGGTGCCTGTATAGGATCCCAGTGCATGCAAGGCAAAGATTTAGCCACCAAGCTGTCATGCCAAGCTCCATGTTGTTTATTTTCATATGAGCCTTTATTTTTGCATTATGCTACTCTTCTCCCTTGATTCTATGAAACTGTATTACACATATTCTATCTGTTTAACTGTTACCATTTTAATAGGAAACAAACTCATTCAAAAATATTTTCTGAGCATGTTTAGATGCCAGGAACTCTTCTGTATAATGGAACTCCAAAATAAAAAATGTTGAGATTGAGAGCATGGAAAATTTTAAGACATCTAGAAGACAGATATGTATTCTTTCAGTTTTCTTGAGCTAAAGCTTAATCTCTCTGAGCTTATCTTCTTTGTATTAAATTTACAAAATAATACCTTCATTTTATAAGGTTTTTATAATGTTTAGATTACTCAAACACAACATAATCACATAGCAACTTCCTTGTTTATGCCCACCCTTTTCCCCACTTACAGTTACAACTTTTGTTGGCATGACTATAGTTTAAACACTGCACCAGGAAGAGATGTGTCTGATCTACTGAATCTACAAAATGGATGTATATGCATAAATTTCATTTTGGACGAGGTCAAACCTGCCTAAATCAAAAGAAGATGGAAATGAGAATACAGGCAGAAAACAAAAAAAAGATTAAGAAATAAGAAAACATCTGGAAGAGACAGAGTTGGCTCTGAGGAGAAAAAGACTCAGATAAGCACTAAGGAAATTCCACCCATATTAGAACCTCCGGGGTCTGTCATTCCCATCTGCTCCATTTTGCTTCTAGGGAACACATGTGGAAGTAGGGAACCTGGAGAGATATTTTCTCCTTTCCTTTTCTGGTGGACATTTTGTTAGATCTCCCTGGGAAGCTAAGAAGAAAACACTTTGAACTTCCATTTTGAAGAAATTGTTTATTTGGGGCGGGTATTTTTGCCATTTAAAAGATGAGACAGATTTAAGTGGAAGCTTTGTACATTCATCACAGAAATGAGACAAACACATGTCCTGGTCATGAATTCATGCTCAAGACACAGGTACTACTGCCTGCCAACAGCAGCCCATCCTATTTGCAGACAGCTTTACTCAAGAGAAAATAAATATCCAGCTAAATGCAGGCCCAGCAGCATTGACGCACAAGCATCCTAGACCCAACAAGTATGGCTCAAGGTTGCCCATGAAAGATCCACCTACTATGTTTCCAAAATGAGAGCCTATCACCTAAGAAGGAACAATGCTGCCTGGGAAAGTCTTAAAAATGATTTCTTTTTAACTCATGTTAATCAAGCACTTAGAAAAGGCATCTTCCTGCAGCAGTAGAAAATTCTTCCCATCCAGAGTTAAATCCAGATTCAGATACCACCACTACCATCTTAATTGCAGTATTCCTGAAGTAAGTATTAGGATTCCATTTGATTTCCCACACAATGAGTTTGGCAGGGTGTCTTGTTACTTCTCTCGCCTCTGCTTTTACTTGTAACTGGTGGCACATATGAAGCAATACAGGGTATGTCGATGTGAAACCCTTGAAGCATAGAATGAGACACTGCTGATCAAATCCTAGCTATCTGTGGAATGTGTTTCCACAACCATTGTTTTTTCTTGAGCAAGCCTGAGATACAGAATACGTTGACAAATTTAGCAACTAGAAAATTCTCCATTATTTTGATTCCATGATATCCCTTTTATTTTCTACTTTCTGTGGATGTATCTCATGAGTGTATGCAAATATATGCAAATTGGAACCAGAGCTTATATTTCTAAATGCTTACATCTTTTACCCAACAGAAGAGAGAGGTAAGAAACAAAGGGACACGAGGAAAAATGAAATTAATGCTCCTCAAGTGTCCATCATAAACCATCCTACACTGCTTTCTGTCACAATAATACTATCCAATGGGCTTTTTTTTTTTTTTTGCATTCTATCAGATGAGAATGGCGGATCTATGAAAGGTAACTTTGTCCAATATCACAATATCATAAATGGGAGAGCTGGGACTAAATCTGGGGATTTTTGTTTCATGGCCTGAAGGAGATAGAAAGGGAGTGTTACTAATAAACCATTCAGTGACACTAAAAAGAGTTGTTATCATAGGTTTTCAGGCTTATATTTTTATTCTAAAGGCATATCTACAGGGAGAGGAGAGACAGAGAGAAAAAGGAATCTTCCATACACTAGTTCACTACCCAACTGGCTATAACAGCTTAAGCTGGGCCATTCTGAAGCCAGGAGCCCAGAGCTTCTTCTAGAACTCCCAGTTGCCTGCAGGAGCTCAAGGACTTGAGGCATCTCACACTGCATTCCCAAGTACATTTACCAGGAATCTGGATCAGAAGTGGGGCAGCCAAAACTCAAACTGGCACCCATATGGAATGCCAGCACTACAGAAGAGGTTTAACCTACTATGCCAAACTGGCACCTGTTTTTAGACATTTAGCAAAGTGGTAGCTAATACAGTGTGGATGAAAGAGTATGAACTTAGGCTAGAGTCCCTACTAATTTCCTGATGATTACTCACTACATACACTATGTGTAATAGCATGAACTTATCCAGATAGTGCTACTTGGAATTCATATGCCTTTGTCCAGTTAAGAATTGGGCTGCTCTGAAATTCTGAAGTATGGCTAAGTAAAACATAGCAGTAGTAAAGGGGTATGACTAAGAGTGGAACTGTAATAAACTAACTTGGCTTCTAGTCGCAGCTCTAACGAGAGCCAATAAAACATAGTAATTGAAACACAGACCCTGAGGCCACACTCTTGGCTCTTGTCCCAGCTCTAACAGTTACTAACTGTATTAGTCAGCTTTTCATTACTATAACAAAAATGCATGACAGGCTATTTATGAAGAAAAGAGGTTCATTTTGGCTCACAAATTTGGAAATTCGAATCCAAGATCACTTCGCCCCATTGAGCTGATGCCTGGGGACAGTGATGGAGTACATACCCAGGAGAAGTCACCTGGTACGTCAGCAAGCCAACAGAGTGGTTGGACCTTATGTGGCTTTAATAGCGAACCATCTAGTGAGAACTACCTTCCAAGAATTTACCCCCAGTGACCTAAGGACCTCCCACTAGATCCCCTTCTTTAAAAAAAAAAAGATTCATTTATTTTTATTGCAAAATCAGATATACAGAGAGGAGGAGAGACAGAAAGGAAGATCTTCTGTCTGTTGATTCACTCCCCAAGTGACCACAATAGCCAGAGCTGAGCCAATCTGAAGCCAGGAACCTGGAATCGCTTCCAGGTCTCCCACACAGGTCTCAAGGTTTTTAGGCCATCCTCAACTGCTTTTCCAGATAACAAGCAGTGAGCTGGATGGGAAGCAGGGCTGCTGGGATTAGAACCGGCGTCCATATGGGATCCCGGTATGTTCAAGGCGAGAACTTTAGATGTTAAGCTACTGCACCAGGCCCTAGCTCTCCTTCTAAACATCATAATAATATCAATTTTCTGTCCTCTTAGTACCATTAACTCACATACCTTTGCAATTTAAAGCCTTGCATGAGTGTTGGATCCAAACCATGAAAAATAATATTACTAATTCTGCTTTCTTCTTTAAAATGATGTTGATAAAAGTATATCTAGATACTATCAAAACACATTTTGAGCATTCAATCCAATAACTGATAACATTGTTTAAAGATTTATTTATTTTTATTTGAAAGACAGATCAGCTTTACAGAGAAGGAGAGACAGAGAAAGGTCTGCCATTCATTGGTTCACTTCCCAAATGGCCCCAATGGCCACAGCTGAGCTGAACCAAAGGCAGAAGCTAGTAGCCTCTTTTGGGTCTCCATGAAAGTATAGGGTCTCAACACTTTGGGAACATCCTCTACTGTTTTCCCAGGCCATAAATAGGGAGTCAGATGGGAAGTGGAATAGTCGGAACACAGGCCAGCACCCATATGGGATCCCGGCACTTCCAAGATAAGGATTAGCCATTAGTTGAGGCATTGCCCTGGACCCAATAACTAACACATTTTAGCTGCTCAAGAAGGAATTATAATCAGTCCTCTGTATTCACAATGTGCATGCTCTTTGCAGTCAGCCTCAGGTAAAGGATATGTGAAAGCTAAATTGCATTTGTAATGAAGATATCTAGATTTTTTTGGACATTGTTCCCTAAACAATATAGTGTTACACCCTTTTGTATAACGTTTATATTGAATTTGGTATAATAAGTAATCTAGATAATTCAAAGTGTTTAGGAGGTTATGCGCACATCCCTTACCATCATACTTGAAGAACTTAGAAGCTGTGGATTTGGGTTTCTGCAGAGTGTGCTAGAACCAATCCCCCAAGGACACTGCATTCATTTTACTACTATGCCCATTCTTACTGCTCCTATAACTCAGTGTCTGTCTATGGGCAGTTTACTCTTTCTGGGCCGTAAATGCTTCTTCTGTAAAATGACTACATAATTACATCCACTTGACACAAGTGTGTCTGAGATTCACCTGGGAACTGTTGGTAGTGTGTTTAATTCCATTTTGGTGGTTACCTTTATCAACTAGATGCTCTGGTGCTCACCTCTTCTTTCAATCATGACACTTTTCAAAGAAGTTAGCAGTTTTATATAGCTTCCTTAGAAGTAAAAATTGCTGCATTCATTGTCACACATCAAATTAAAAAAATATGCCGCATTCTGAGAAACTTCAATGTGGAGAATGCCTCCGATCCACAGCCATCTTCTCCAGGGTAACTGTCAATCCTCTTCCTGAGCTGCCTTCTTTCGCACATATTGTGCAGGAAATTGTTTAACTCAGAAAGTCAGAAAATATTCTCTATCTTGCTAGAGGCATGTAATCACTACATTTACACAGAAAACATCACTGCAGTTTTCAAATTTTTCTAGTAATGTTCAAAATTTGCGTGACTTTTATGCACATCTCTCACCCTAATTTAATTTGTGTTGGTTTCAGTAACACTGAACATGAATGCAGTAGTGCCTCCCTTAAGAGCCATCTTTGATTAAAGTTATGTAGTGATTTTTTTTCTTTTAGAGTCTATACCAGCTGGGTCTCCCTCAATCTTGGGATCAAATAAGCACTCCTGCACCATGAACTTCATTTCTCCCCTTCCTCACACTACTTTGCAAGATTCCTGTAGATTCTGGGGATACAAACCTCCTGAACTCCTGTTCATGCTCATCAGAATTGTGGTTTTTGAAAATCCATTCAGAGATTCTTCGAGTGCCTACTCCATACCAGGAATGTTCCTGGGTGCTCAGTGTATGCTATGGAGCTAAACATTCAAAGGCTTTACTTCTCTTCCAAACCTGGTCAGTCTCAATGTGAAATTTGCCTCCATTCCTCAATTATAGAAAAAAAAAACTGCATTTCACAGAATATGTTCGTGCAAATATCACTGGAGGTACAAGGTATATAATTAATGGCAGAAAGAGGGATTGGACAGACTAAATTGCCAACAAAAAAAAACTATAATAATTCTGTCATTTTTTACCTAATCCTTTTTCCCACCTTTCTCTTTCAAATTGCTAGTAATATTTTAAATTATATGTGATTTCTACCACACTCATAACAGCTTTGCAGAAAATACATGCCATGGCTAAGTCATAAACTCATAAAAAACCTCACCCTTATTTATGGAAATGAGATCAAAGGATCATTGGCAAGGCCTCTACTGAATTCTTAGGCAGAAGCCATCACCATCCCTAGGCTGTGTTTGATTCACTGCCAGAATGATTTAATAAAGCACTGATTTTAGCCTTCTGTAACAGAGGTTTGAAATAAATTTCAAGAAATGTTAGGTAGTGGGTATATTGGAGGTGGAGGAGTTGCCATAGCATAGGAGGATAACTTTCCACCTACGGCACTGGCATGCCATGTGGGCACTGGTTTGAGTCCCTTCTGCTCCACTTCCAATCTAGCTTCTTGCTTTTGGCCTGGGCCTGGGAAAGCAGTGGAGGATGGCAAGTCCTCAGGCCCATGGACCCATGTGGGAGACTTAGAAGAAGCTTCTGGCTCCCAGTTTCAAATCAGTTTAGCTTCAGCTGTTGTAGTCATTTGAGGAATGAACCAGCAAATGGAAGATTCTCTCTCTGTCTCTCTTTCTCTCTCCTTCTATCTTTAACTCCATCTTTCAAATAAAATTTTCTGAGGGGGAAAAGAGAAATTTTAGGCAGTTCTGTATATTATTTAGCTATGTGTCCAAACCTTCACTCATTCAATTAGACACCTCCTTGTAGGAGCTCTACACACAAGACGATGTGTTTATGACAGCATGAAACAGTAAGAGAACCAGTGCCACTTCAAGGGATTTCAATTAGACAGGCTGGTGACTGAGCAAATGTGGAAGAAATGCAGTTAATAATGAAAAAGAAACCCCAAGAGAAGGCAATGCTTTGGAGACAAAGACTCAGCAATTTGCAGCCAAGTGGGGAGCAGCTGCAGGGCCAGAAGGGAGGGAAGCAGCCATTGGATCTCAACAGGGAGAAAAGCACCCCATCATCCTTCCTTTGGGAACATTCTATGGAAATTCACTGACCCACTAGATGGCTGAAGTTCTAAGAGGCATTTTACACCTAAGGAGATGTCAGCTTTCTGCTCAGGAGAGGAGAGACCCACTCTATGTTTTTCTATCAGTCTTTGTTCTCGCCTCTGCAGTCAACTACACCATCTATGGAGAAATCGTATTTATAAAAGATCCCAGAATTATAATGTATCTCATTTCATTGTTAAAAGGATAAACATAAAAATATCAATATGATATATCCTGACTAAAATTTAAATCCTGCATAGGATAAACTGAAAACAAAAACATAGGCAAAATTCTATCATGTCAATTAAAAGAAACCTATGAAGGCAATAAATACTATGATAGAAGAATCTAAGTGGAATGGTTCCAAAAAGTGTCGGTATTTAAAAAAAAAAAACTGTGGGAAAAAATGTTTTTGTATTGTATCCATACAACTGAAAGCTTAATGTCATTAAAATACTTAAACTCAACAAATATATTTCTATTTCTAATCAAACTCCCATAAAAAATTATGCTTTTGAAATCAAGGGGAAATCCAAATAACCTTTTCATTTGTCAAAAAGCTCAAATTCTAAGACCATCGAGGTAATTTTTCTTAAATTTCTGGAAAAGTTAGAAAAATATTTTCTGGATCTAACACAATGACCGAGTTTTAATTACTTTAATATAGAGAACTCCACAACAATCCAATATCTCGGATTTTCTACTGAACTTTAAAATCCTGAAGTAGTGTACAGTGAAACCTATAGAGATATTTATTGTAAGTGAAAAACAGATGAAAAATTTTTGTTTTTTAATTAACTAGACATAAAACATTTGTAACTATAATTACTGTGATGATCCAAGGTAAAAAAAAAAAAAAAACCCGGAAAGTCACCTTTAAAAGTGATGAATCCACAGGACAAAGCATTTAGTGCTATGATACACTGCCACTTGGGACACCCAGACTCCATATCAGAGAATCCGGGCTTAAGTCCCCACTTGGTTTCCTTTTTGTGTCTGAATTTGTGCACCCTGGAAGGCAACAGGCAGTGGCACAGCTAATTGGGTCCCTCTCTCTCTCTCTATTCCTCTCTCTCCTTTTCAAAGAAATAAAAATAAATAAATAAAACTGATCCTTCTATGACCTTGGTGGTAACATTTTGGGAAAATGCAGCCTTTAAATGTAAGACACCAAAAGAAGTCTTTGTGTTTTAGGTTTAGTGAAATACCATAAAATTTTAATTAACTAGAACACTGCAAGGCATTTGCATTACATAATTCGTTGAATTTTTTTTCATTCTGTCAAAATCGCCTAAAGATGGGAGGAAAAACTCTCTTTTATAATGGCAAATCTTTCTAACGTGTTAACAATTTCTGCGTTGAAGATTGTTATTACAGACCTCCCGGACATTAGGTGCGCCTTTCCTGGCTCAGTCATTCCCCAGATGTAGTTGTCAGAGGGGGCACTGAAGACATTGACTGAGGGACGTAACTTGAAATCTTTGCAGTCCTCCAGTTAGACGTGTGTGTACACTTTATCTTCTAAATGTGTGTACACGTTGTCTTCTAAAATTTCTTGAGGGCTTTTTCACAGTTTTTTGTTTTTACTTTTTTCAGTTGGTGCTATTATTTCTAAACATGTCAGAAGTGGCTTCGGGCCAGCATTGTGGCTTAGCATGTAAAGTTGCTTCCTATGACACTGGCATCCCATTTGGGTGCTTGTTCGTGCTTAGGCTGCTCCACTTCCCATCCAGCTCCTTGTTAATATTCCTGGAAGAGCAGTGGAAGATGACCCAAATGCTTTAGCCCTGCCACCCACATGAGAAATTCAAATGATACTTCTGACTTCAGCCTGGTGCCGCCCTGCCTTTGCAGCCATCTAGGGAATGAACAAGCTCAGGAAAGCTTCCAATCTGATGCTCCCTATCTCTCTGCAATTGTGAGTTTCAAATAAAATTGAAAGAAAAACAAGTGGCTAGAGAGAAACAGTGCGGTATTAGTAATTGCAGTATGAGAATTGAATGATCATCACTTTTCAGACAGATACATTTCTATAGACTGAAACAAAAATGACCTCCCTTCAGGTCAATGTTCATAGACATAACTTAAGTGAAGAATCTAAAACCTCTTTTATAAGACCCTCTTAAACATTAATGAAGAATAGTCTTTAAAACAAGAATTTTAAAATAAAGTAATACATATTTTCTCTGAATTTCAACTTGTCTGCTATCTGCATAACGTAGCTGTTTTTGTCCTTAGACTTAGTCAGAGTGCATTATGTAATGGACTGAAACAAATTCAACCCAATTCTTTTAAATATTAGTTTATTCTCACACCGCACACACACAAATATGCTTATATACAATGTATAAACTTCAGAGACATTGATGTTACAGAATTGCTCTTCTACCTGTTTGTGTGGCAGGGGACACAGAATGTGGATGTCCTTCAAGTATGTGAGATACAAGCATGTGCGGTATCAGTTACAAAGCGAAAATAGCCCAGTACCTGCACGAACGAGCTGTCGGCCAAGTTAGCCTAGTTCTCCAGTTCTTCACACAGGACATGAATGTGATGTCTGTTTCTAATTCATCAGACAAACCAGCAAATTAGTAGAAATGTGTACTGTTGGAACTGCTGGAAATGTTTCAATAAGCTCAAGTCTTCTATGTTGAATTTATTCTCAGACTTTGAAAGTTCAAAGTCATCTTTTTCATCATGGTTATATAACTTTAGTTGGATATATTTCTTAATAGGGATCTAGTTGTGACTCCTCAAGCACATAATGCAGTCTGTGAATTCATTAGCAATCATAGGGTACCCAGGAAGTCTAAAACTGCAGACCAAATAAGGATTCAGTATCTCTTATTTTCGATGACTATGAAGTCTTTTCATTCAGACTGGAGACCACAGAAGGAATTAGCTGAGAAGGCTTCAAATCTTGCCTTCAGATTTCTCTAACCTGCTCACTGACGTCCAGAGCTCACAGACCATTTTGCTATCACTCCTAGGTGTTTGTTCAGTCCCTGTACTGGTTTGCTGAGTTTTTATAGCAAGGCACCACAGACAACAGGAATGTATTTCCTCATAGTTGCAGAGGCTGGGAGTTTGAGATTGAAGTGCCAACAGAGTTTCTTGTGAAGCTTCTCTCCTTGACTCACAGTCATCCCTTTGGCAGCCATTCATCCCTTGCTGCATCCCTGTGTCCTAATTTCCTTTTCTGGGCTTCTAATCACGCTGGATTAGCACCCTCCTTCAATGGCCTCCTTTTACCTTAATGATCATCTAATGACCCTGTCTACAAATACCTTCCCACTAAGCAGTTCTGGGGCTTAGGATCTCAACACACCAATTTGGTGGGAACACAACTCAACCCGTAACAGTTGTCAATCGTAGCACATTAGAAACTGGTTTCTTCTTTTTCTTGGAACTTTTTAAAAGTTATTTTTATTGCTATTTTTTTCTATGATGCAGTTTTGTAAGTATAGCGATTTCCCCTTCCATCTCCTTTTGCTCTCTCCCCATTCCCCCCTCCCAGTATTTCCCCCGTATTATTAGGGTAGGAAGGTCCATCCGCAATCACGAGTCTAGCATTCTACTATTTAAGAGTATTATGGCATTGTAGTTGTAGCCAATGGTAAATAGTCCGGTATCCTATTGTCAAGGTATTTTTAACCGTTTCTTTAGGAGCTCTTTTTTTTTTTTTAATTTGGGAGTAGGGATGAATTTGGAACCATATCTTCACTTCCCAGCATAGTCCATCTATGAGAATGTATGTATATACATGTTTACCTATATATCTATTTATCAGAAACTTTACATGAATCTTGCCTTATACTAAGAGAACATATCCTATTTGTCCTCATGGGATTGGCTTATTTTACAGATCATAATGATCTCCAGTTGGGACCATCTTTGTTACAAATGGTAGGATTTCATTTTTTTTTAATGGTGTAAAGATATTCCATAGAGGAGAGGTACCACAGTTTATTTATCCATTCCTCTTTTTTAATTTTTTTTTTTATTACAAAGGCAGATATACAGAAACTAGGGATATAGAAAGAAAGATCTTCCATCCTCTGGTTCACTCCCCAAGTGGCCTCAATGGCCAGAGCCGAGCAAATCTGAAGCTAGGAGCCAGGAGCGTCTTCCAGGTCTACTACATGGATACAGGATCCCAAGACTTCAAGACATCCTCCACTGCTTTCCCAGGCCACAAGCAGGGATCTGGATGGGAAGTGGAGCAGCCAGGACACAAACAAGTACATATATGGGATTCCAGCACTTACAAAGTGAGGATTTAGCGATTAGGCTAGTGCACCAGGCCCTATGCACTTCTATTTTAAGAAACTTGTTTTTACTGGTGTCTATACTCAACATCCTGGGCTTCTTTCTAATCCTTGATTTCTGTGCCTTGTTAGTGCTTTTTGGCTTAAGTCTTTCCAACCCTGTGTTTGTTAGCTGCAAAGATTCAGCCTTCCTCCTGATTTTCACAGATCACATCTCTCATCCATACTGTGACGGTTCTGTCTCTGTTGCTGTGGGTGAAATCTTCCTACCCTTCGTTTACATGTTTTTCAGTTCCCTTCCTTGCCTCTCTGATGTTCCATTGACCTGAAATTCAAATTTGTTACAGTGCTCTCTGTAAGACTCAGACCCTGGAAGCTACCCAAATATCCATCAATCACTGCGTGAATATACTGTGTTATGATCCAGTAAGGGATTACTATGCAACAGTAAGAATATGACTTGCTACTTATTCAGCAGAGAAATGCAAGCATAATATTAGATCCTTTTGTATACACCCCATTAGGACCATTAGACTACTAGAGCTTTGAATCTCTAAAATCGCAGTTCATACTTGATATTTATCGGCACTTAATACGTGCTGGGTGTTTCAGAAAACACTTTCACATATACTATCTCTTAATTCTCATAAATTCAGGAGTTTTACCCTATGTTTAGAGGATAAAGTGGAGCATTGGAATAGTTTATAGAAGTAAAAGCAAAGATTGAAACTGCTGTCTTAACTCTAGTCTCTGTGCCAACATGCCACATGGCCATTCTTCTTTCTCCTCCATTGAACCTCGAGGCTGCACCAGTGCCAATAGCTGGTCATCACCCTGGCCACACGGCTACACACTGACCGCAGCTTTTCAGGTGCAGTTCTTCTTCATCTTTCCAGGAACCCAGAGACATGAAGAGGAACCAACTTCACAATACTAGTGACCCGCCCCAGGAGAATATCAAGATAAGCAGAGATGCGAAAGTCAGATGCTGAATTTTGGAATAGGAATTGCCAAGGTCTCTATGTCTTTCCTGGAGCTGTTTCAGGAAAGTCAGGCAGGTGGCATACCTTAGCTGCAGACCTTCTTGGCTAAAACCTGTGGATTTGGCCTAGTTTCTCTACTTTTGCTAAGTTGTGTCAACAAAATTTGAGTATTTGTTGATGAGGGAATAGCTGCAAAAAGTGAGGAAGGCCTCAAAGAAGTCTGCTGAAGTCAAGTTTCAGGACCACAATTCCAACTCACCAATTGGGAATGGAATTTGTCTGAAACATTCATGCAGGAGGTGGATCTCAATCCTCTAGTCAATAGTCTTCATCTACAGTAAGAACACAGTGTTAATTCTGTCTCATGACATCTGGATACATTTGCAGTCTTGAATTCAGTCATTTGATATCATATTAAGCATATGGTCTTTCCATATGTTTTTAGAAAGAGGGAAAATGATCTATTTGCTCCATGATAATTTTTGCTCCATGCAAAAATATTTCAATATTTAAAGGTCCCCCATTTCATAAGGGCATTAAATTATTTTTGGTGACTTCTTTTTGATTTGGTGCATACTATTTTTTAGAGGCAAGAAGTCCAGAAATGCATCTAATCAGTGTTGAATGAAGAGTCCCAGAACATTCATAGGAATGCAGTGGAGGTTTTTCATGGTTCCTGTTCTTGCAAGAGGTTTTTCATGGTTCCTGTTCTTGTATCTATAGGGATTCTTACCCAATGTATTTGCTTTGGAATATTTTCCAATAAAGACAGGAGTGATTAAAAAAAAACAACAACCAGATTTTTATAACCAGGTTCCTCTTCAGTTTCCTCACTATCAACCCTCAATATCAACCCCCAGGAGGAAGCAAAACCAGCGTGGCTGCCTGCAGACACTTGGAAACCAGTTCTTTTCATCTGCTTCCTTCTAGAAAGAGGACGCATCTTGGTTCCTCCAGTTCTCAAAACACTGTTGATTTAGCTTACGTGAAGCAGCAACCTGTACTGCTGAGGGCTGACATCACACATTGGGCTGTGTATGCATCTGTGCAAATAAGATACAAGGAGCACAGGGCATTGGGCAGAGGATTCTTTGGGGGAAAAATTAACCCTTCAAGATTTTGTCTTTGTAGTCATTTTCCATTTCTTAAACAATACTGGAGAAAAGGCACCTATTTTCAAATGACTTGAGATATTTGACAGTGAATTATTTGACAGTAATCCTTTCATTGAGGCTATATTTTTGGTATATGTTTTATATAATTACCGAAAGCTTCTGAAAAATATAACAAATTTAGAATTTATCATACAAAAGTAAAAGCTCATTCTATATTTACTTCTTATCAAGTATTAAGTTATGCCATCCTCAATGTAAGTCCAAAATCAGGAGAAAAAATATAATTTAAGCCAAATCACCATAGGACAAAAAAAGTTGCTTACAGGTATATAATGGAGAAGCTCATGCTTGAGATGAAGAAAAGTAGCAAGTAGTTTAGAGCTACACTGATCAAAGGAAGCCTGAGAGCAGAGCATCATGAATCCAGCACTGGTTATACAAGAATAGGGACTGGATGCGTGGCTATCTGTAGTGAGATCACTGCTGAGCAAACCAGACAAGACTTGGGAAATGGTGAGAATAAGAAAAGGAGAATGTTCGATCATCTCAAAAGAACAAACACATAGTAAATTGTGTATTTAGAAATGGATCTTGATCATTAAAGAAATGTCTTTATCCTTCAGAACAAATTTAAACATCTTTTCCAGGCAATGCTTTATGATTTTAATGAATTTTTGCTGAGGTGTTTGAAATTATTTTATTTCCTTAAAAGTAGGATCAAGCCTTTTATTCAATACAGAATCATATTCTGTAAAACGTGGTCATACTATGCGAGTCAGCACCTTAGATAATTTGTTAAATATACATAATACAAACACTTACTGGGTGTAACTCAGTGTCTTTTGTGTGCCACAGAGAACTATGATATACGCAGCAATGCCAAATGGTTCAACAGAAATAAACACCTTCTGTACTCCCACAAGGCAGTTCATCAATAAGACATAACCAAAGAACCATTTACAAATAAAAGATTTAAAAGGCACCAGGGAGGAACGCATTCAAGTATGGCCCAATAGCCTGGGATTCTGGATGATTCCATTCCTCAAGTGACCTACTAGATAAATCAGAAAACATGGGGAAAATGCTCTGGAAGAAAGCTGTGACTTCCTTTTTAAAAAGAAGCGGAGACTTGGATTGACTCGGCTTTTTTGAAAGTGCTTCTTGATGGTCAGTAACGTGCTTGAGACAGCAGGGCAGTGTTGAGGCGTGTCCTCTGGGGGAGAGGTCCCATCTGAAGACAATCCATGTATATTAAAGCTATCAGTGCTTTCTGCTTCTGGACCCAGTGCTCCAGGATTTTTGAGAGGGTGTGTAAGGCTTACCAGATGTTGCCGATTGGGCATCCAGCGAGATTTGTGAGTATTGTTAGGAAAAGTTCCCAGAATTCTTCAAAGGAAAAAAAAAAAAGCTGGGGACAGCACAGCTGTGGGGAGCTGTGTAATAATGAATGTGTAATATTAAATGTAATATTATATATCAAAATGAGTATTAACTATGAGGTCTTATCTAAATAGCAGAATGGGCCCATGAAGAGGAAAATGCCAAGTACCCAAGAGAATCATGATGTACCAACCAGACCAGGGAAAGAGGGTGTGTGTATGGTGGGCTTGGAATCCCAGTGACTTTTTTGGGTGGAGGCTTAGAGGCAAAGGCCATGCATAGAGATGGCTGCCCATGACTTTGAACCACTGACCACCCCCGTCCTTGCAACCTGGAAGGGTGTAACAGAAACTGCTGACTAACACAAAACACAAACCAGTCCTTGTTAAGCTCAGAAGATTTCTAGAAAAGATGATGACTTGAAGTAAACACCTACCAACCATAAAACAATACTGCTTCAGAAAAAAAAAAATGGTAACAGGAATTTGGAGAGTCAATTCGAAATTCTTTATGTTGTTAATTTAGATAGCTGGGCATCCATCTGTTTGTCCTTATTAAGCAATCAGAAATCACATCATTTCTCTCTGTAAACAGGTCATTGAACCACTGGTGAATTCTTTGCTTGTGATTTCCCACATAGGAATCACTACTGAAAAGAGGGGATGCAAGCCATGCTTCCCAATCGCTTACTCCTGGATCTGTGCTTCTTTCATCATGCTTAGAAACAGAAACAAGAGCTGAGCAGAATGCCTGGATTTTGTTCTAACTTTACCACTTAAAACACTTATGTAACATTCTGTCAGTTAAGGCAGAACTAACAGGACCTGAACCCTAATTCCCATTGCAGGAAATCTACAGGCATACACTTACCTGGAAAAGGACACAAAATGGTAAGAAGAGATTACCAGCAATCAGAGGCCACTTAAAATGTTGCCTGACCTTTTTCTCATGTGAGTTTGAAGGGAACATGACACTTTCTGTGATATTTACTTTCCAAAGTGAAAGAAGATTATCTTGGCTGTGCGCATGAGAGACAAGAGCAGCCTCAGAAATTAGCCATTCTGTGGCCAATTTTCTGCAGATGCCTAAGTCCAGGGTGCAGAATTTGTGAGATCTATAATTTTTGTACAAATGCAAAGCTGAACAGTATTCCAATTAAAAAAGCATTGCTAAGATTATCTAGGTAGCTGATATCTGCACGTATTTGTATATGAAGAAATATATTTGTTACATTGCCACTTAGAATTAGATCAATACTAAAGCTTATAAGCCTACAAAGACCTGCAAAATAAGGAGCTTTTCATAGATGAAATGCTTAGGTTCATTTTCAATGGCAATAAAAGAAACAAAAATATTTGATTAGAAGTGTGCTAGTGAGCAGTTATTGGGCAGTTGGCGCTGATGGATGGTTCTAAAGAAGAATAAAAAAAAAAGACATTTCTCAAAAGTGTTTGCATAGAGCCACTCTGTATGATTACACGGAAAAGCGGCCACTGCCCAAAATCTGAGTGATGTCATAAACAACTTTGATTTTACAGCAGTCAGTAAGGGTGGCCAAGTTGTTCTCCAGCCTCATAAAGACAGAAAATGTTAGCCATGGTGACCGGGAAAGACACCCACTGGTGGGCGAGGGAGGTCTGCAGCCCAGTCCCAGCACACACTGTCTCTGAGCCACCAGGACCTGCACTGTTAATGGGAGATCACAACTTCCCCACAGTTATTATGTGATCAAATAAGATTGCCTCACACATCTCACAGCAACCTTGCATTTGTGGCCTCTCTGTGAGGCAGGTCTGGAGTCAGCATCTCATCTGAATACATCCTGGGACACCACAGCCTGGTCTCTGACCCCAGAGGATACTGTAATGTCCAATATGGCATTCTCTGATCCCTACATCCTATGTTAACAAAACAATACAAGTGAACCAAATGGGATTTTTGAAATAAAAGTAAATATCACCTCCAATTCTCTCTGTTTAGTTGGCTTATACCTGCTGCCTTAATGGAAGTTCATTTAAAAAGTTATTCTCAAGGATTCTTTGTTTAAAAAGCTATGGTGTAGTAAATTTCATTGGTGAGGAAACAGATGATAAAGAGAAACATAGTTTTTCATAGCAAAGCACAAAGACTGATAGAAATTTTCCTTTATGTTGATACTGTTTTTCAAACAGAAAAAAGTCCTAAGAAATTCACTGAAGAAGATTGGAATATTAATGTGAAAATAAATAGGCTATAATAATTGCAGGAATTTGTCATATTGTGGTAACCAGCTTCTGAAGTTTTTCTCTTCTGTTGTTGCCTAAAATGACATTCAAGCATTACAGTTTTAATGTAATCAAAATATATAAACCACTTCTGTGTATTTTTTTTTGGCTGTCTGTGTGTTTGAGATAATAGGTGAATACTGACCATTTAGTGGAGTCATCTGCAAAAAAGAGTACAAAGTCTAAATAATTACACATACCTATTTCTCACAGTATCACAAACCAATGTCTGAAAAAGACAGACATTTGCACAGTTTTATTGTTGTCAGCCCTGCTGAGTTGCTGCTAAGCAAAGTTGTTTCATGAGTTGCTGAATCAATACAAGCCAGATACTGAGTTTGTAGAAGCATTATCTTAGAAAGTAAGTGGACCAGTCACTAATAGCACAACTTGATTAGATGCTAGGTAGAGGAGGCCATTTGATCTGGGGACAAGCTTGCTTTGCTTTATGACTGTGGACACCTGCCTTGCCCGTGGTTTCAGACACCATAACTGGATCCCTGGAGATGTCATTGTGGCAGTCCTTCCTGCCTGTTTGCTGATTGTACCCACTTGCAAAATGGTGAGGCTCATGGGGTAGTATCTCAAAAGCCAAAAGGCTGAAAGGAAAAAGGTTGCTAGCAGGCACTAACGTGGGTGTCATGACTCTTTTCAGGTAGTAGGTGTAACCTTGAAGAAAAAGTGGCACTGTCTTCAAAAAAGTGACCTGACCCTGGCTTTGGTGGGTTTTTTCTGCAAGAAATAAAAAACACCGCATGTCTTTTATTATACAACCTTTCTAGCTGACCACTGCTTTGTTCTAGAGTTCAGCATGAAAGGACTAATTTTTATTTTGGTTTTGGTTTTGTTTTAGTGAAATGGCATGTCCGTTGCTAATTCTAGCTATTATAGTTGCACCTGTAAAACCTTATCTATATAGTTTATGGATTGGTAGCATTTCAAATAAATGATATATTGAAAAATGAACCTTAATATTTTGAGATGCTTATCAATTGACTTTTTTCCTTATCCAAAGAGTTTGAATTGTACCTGTAAATATAGATCTGTTTTTTAAAATATCGTAGGAATTTAAATATAAGCATGTCACTTTGTTTATTGCTATATGAGTAGAACTTCTTGGAGCATGGAAACAATTCCTCGCAAATTGTGTCACTCCTAAAAAAAATAAGCTGCAAGGAAATTTTTTGCAAATTCTATTTAACCTGTAAATGAGTATAGCTTTAAAATTGTGCTGATCTTATAGTGTATGATGTCTATCTTAAAAAAAGGTTAAGTTGTTAAGCAGTTTAATAGTGCCATAATAATTTTTTTTACTAAGAAGTCAAAGTTGTATGTATCCTTAGTTTAGCAAACCCACATTGCTTCATTAAAAAGAAACCTGGCATCATTAGGACTTCAGTTCGTGAGTCAAGGAAACATTCATTTTTCTTTTCTTTTTTTTTTTTTTAAGAAAAAAAGTATTCTGGGGATCCTGGCCATATAAACTTTTCAGAACACATTACTACTTGAGAGATCCATTGAATAAAATCTCTAGTATTTTATATTCTACCTTGGAAATAGCACATGACCGTTCAACATAGTCATTTTAATTCTAAATAATGCAAAAGTACACACTTTCAGCATTGCAAAAAGATTCACATATTTTAAAATCCATGAACTATGCAAAGATCTTTTTGTATTCAATAAATAAAAGCTGCCGCTGGCTACATTTTAAAAAGTCAATATCTGAGAAAATGGACAAGGTGACCCTGTTTTCTAAACAGTAAAATCCATGGGGAAGTCCAAAATAATGAAGCAATGCTAGAATGTGTTGTTGTTGCATGGAAACTATCAATATTCCTTAAGCTCTGGAGTTAATTTTGACACTAGCCATTAGAGCTTTTTACAGACAACAGACTTCCCCTTTGTTTATTTTTGTTCCTTTACCCATAACTTCTCTGTATACTACATTTGTATTTTAAGTAGTTTTTAAGTAGATTACAGGACAGATATTCATTTGTGCTTTTAGTATGAGATTATTTTGTCTGCAAAGACATTGACCAGATATCTGGGAAAAATGGAAAATTATTTTGTTATTAAATAATTCAAAGATTATTTAATTTATTACATAAAATGAAATATTTCAAGTTGGGTTGGGAAGATGATAATTTGTCTTTTTTTCTCCTTATGCCATATCTACTTTAAAACTTTAATAATCCAATAAACTCAAAAGGCAGAAAACTAATATACCATTTTATAATTCATAAATAATGCAGGAATATACATATACAATACACATGCACACATAAGTGTGCATGCAAAAACTATCTCAGTGCAGTCTATGGGTTTATAGCATCTCAAATAAATGGTATATTGAAAACTTGACCTGAAATTGTATTTAATTCCTACTTACTATGTATAATATCTCAGTACAATATTAATCATCTTTTACTTACACATGGATATATGAGATTCTCCAATTAAAAGATAATTATACAATTCTATTAAAATTACTTCATCTCAAAACCATAGTTGTACATTATTTTTTTTAACCAAGGCTATACTATCTCAATATAAAAAGCTGGGTGAATACCTGGAATGACGGGCAGCTAAAGAATTGTTAGCTGTGTGAGGACCTTTTTACTCCTTCTAATTCCAATCACTCAAAACAGCAAAAACTCCCAGCGGAAACCCTCTGCGCCTGTCCAGACTCCTCACTGCCATTCAAACCAGCTAGGAACTATGTTTAAAGGAATATAACAGACCACCCAGAGTGTTTTAAAATTGTTATTACTAAAAGTATGTTCTTGTCATGTTAATTGCCTTAAAACATATGACACATATAAAATACTATGTTCAAATTAGTATGTCAGCCATAAAGATGAAAAAGGAGCTAACTAAAAGTTCACAAGTAATCTTTTTTCAGATTTTGTGTGTTTTCTCCTCAGCCAAAAGCCTCAAGATTCACTTGCAGCAGCCTACTTCTTCATTTATGTTGGATTGCTCTTTAAACGTTAGAATATCTTGTAATAAATAATAAGTTAAAGATTTCTCCTGACACAAGTCATTGTTGATTTCACTGTTATAGGGAAAAGGCTCTAGGGCGGCAGATAAGGCTGTTGCCATGGTGATGAAGGAGATACCGAGGGAGGAGTCTGCTGAAGAAAAGCCCCTCCTAACTATGACATCACAGGTGGGCAGACCCGTAGGGTTCCTGTAGGAAGCTGACATATGTTAATATACCAGAGATTGTGATTTTTAACTAGAAAAAAAAAAAACATTAACTCTGAAACCAATTCTTAAAAGATAGTTTTAATGAAATGATTATACAAATATAAATGAAAATCAAAATTGCTATTAAGAAAAGGAAATTCATGATTTAGTTATTTGGATATTAATTTCCATTACTCAACCTCAGCTAAAAAGAAAGTGTACATGTACGTGCAAATAAAACATGCTGCTTCTTTATAAGGAAGTTTTATTAACAATTTTAACAAAGAAATAACAATTAAGCTAATGGTGCATTTGAACAAAAACAATACAAAAAAAATTCCTATGAACAAGTTATATTGTATACATATGTCAGTTTGCCAGTAGAGTATCTAAATTTTCTTAAATGTTAAATATATTTATGTTGTGACTATGCATACTACATATATGTATATACATGCTTATGTGGATAGCTCACTTACAGGGATGATCCAGAAGGCCCAGAGTCCTCATGCAGAAAATGGCATTTTCCCCCGTCTCATACTTAGCGACCTTGACAACAAAGCTGTCATCTCTGTTGTAAGCGCATCACGGCCATTTTCAGCACTTACTGTAAGCGGTGCAGAAAAAAGTTTGCATGTGAGTGCAAAGACATGCTGAGACTGACTCCTGTGTCCTCAGGGACTTCTGAAACACCCTGTAAAATCTACATAAATATGTATAATATACTCATCAACACTCTGCGCAACTACCAGTTTTAAATTCTTAAATGGAAAATATTTTTACTTGCATTTATCTTATAATTTAGATTAGATGATTATTTTAAACATTTCATTTTTTTCCATAATGCAATAGTAAATGCAGTGATTCAGTCCCAATTATATGAACATGGCTAGAATTAGAAAAATGTCCATTTACAGTCCTTAAGAAGACATTTATATCAAAAGCTAAATTATGGAACTTATTTTTAGAATAGCAGCCGATCTCATCCCCAGCTGCTGCCAACATGTGTGGTTTTATTTTATTCTAAATGCTATGTTATAAGTAATAGCAATTATAACATACAATATCAAGTTGAATAATTTTTGAATTATTACAGATTCCTAGGACTTTGAGATAAATTTTATATTGTTGAAGTTTTTATTCATAAAGAAAATATTCTTCCCAATGACACACAGTAGTAATTGGAAAGAAATTTGCTTCATGTTTACCACCAAAGTCTCCATTCTGTCTGCAGCTTACACAGTAAAGCATACACAGTGGCATCTGGGCTTTCTGCTGATCAGGGTTAGACCTTTGCAGAAACCCCAAACATTCAGCCAGCACTCCCTCCAGTGAATACTACGGGAGGTGAGAACCACATGAAGCCTTCAGCTGACAGCAGAGCCATATGCATCAGTTGAGAAAACCCATCCAAATCTACAATTGGCACACTTGTGCTACCACATATCATATCAGGATATCACAACCTGGAACAGGCTCAAAATTCTCTTTCCTCAAACCCATGCATTATTATGTACATTGAAGTAATCCATTTCAAATGTCCAAATTGAAATTACAACCTATGTTTAGATATAAAATTCTAAGCAAAATACTATTTTTATCTTTTAATTCAGTAAAGGAGTTGTGATTATTACCATTTCCACACATTCAGAACATTTGTGTGTACCAAGTTCCTTCCTTAACCCCTGTCTAATGTCACATTAACTGTTTTTGAAATACTAGTTAGAATTTGCTGCATGAAGATTAGATAATGCTTTTGTTGATGCATCCTATTCTTGTTGCATACTGGCCAGTTTATGAATCAGCAAGCAGAAAGTTCTGATTCATAAAATACAATACACCTGTTGTGTTGGTCATTTTGCAAAATTCAGTGACAGTGTGATATAGTATTTCTTGATCAAATGCAGTTTTATTAGTCAATAAACTTTTTCCATGATACACAAGTGGCTTCTTCCCTGCTATGCACCAGTGACGTGCACAAGCCAAAAAGAAGCAGAATGATCTGAACAAGTGAGTACTTCCCATGACAAGCACAGCGTCCAGTCTGTGTACCACATCGCATTCTTGCTCGTTCTCCTGTGTGAGTGTATTAGTGTATCGATGTCTTTGACACATGTTTGTCCCACTGCCTCCTATGAAGCCCCATATAACAGTGCTACAAAGTGCTGAATACATCAACTCATCTTCATCACTGGTATGTTGATGCCAGCTGCTATGTCGTCAATTCCAGATACGCTTGAAGTTAATTGCTGCTCTCTCAATAATGTCTTTGGAAAAACCATAATTGATAAAATACGGAATAAGTCCCTGGATCACTGGGCCCTTACGTTAGTTAGTAAAGGCTCATTCCCTCAGATTCTCTATAAAAGTTTGGCTTTCCCCAGAATTTTGTCCTGTATCATTTGAATATTTTGTACAAACCTCAACTTTTAGAAGGATTTTATTAAGCACTCCAGTAGAAGCCCTCCACAGTGCAGTGAGCAAAACTGAATCAAGCAGAAAGAGATTGGTGGACCCCTAGGTGTTTCCATGGTTGTCTAACATAATTTGAATTCTGCACAAAGAATCTGCTAACAAGCAATAATCAGGCACTTACATACAAGCTCCAATGATTACCAACCTAGAATAGCATTCAAATATGACTTAGAGTGCACTGATGAACCATCTAAAGAAAAAAAAAAGGGACTCATCCAATCTTTAAGAAGAAAATTATCTATGGGTCTGCACTGTCCAAAATAATGGCCAGTAGCCACATGGGACCATCCAGCACTGTGGTCACTCCCGATTGAGATGTGCTATAAGTATAAAATACACACCAGATTGATTCTGAAGACCCAGCCCTCCCCCAATCTAATGTAAATTGCCTTGATAATTTTTATATAGATTACATGTTTTAACTATAACATGTTGGATATATTGGGTTAACATGTATTATTATAATTAATTTCACTTGTTCCTTTTCACATTTTTACAAATAGCTATTAGAAAATTTTAACTTATGAGACTCATGGTATTTATGCTGACAACACTAGAGTAAACTGTAATAAAATATACAAGCCAAATTTGAGAATAGAAGGCAAAACCATGTGTAGATTGAATACATCAAAAATAAAATGTATTATCTTTATGAGAATAAGATTCCTTTGGGGAATATTTTTCTCTCATAAAGAACCTTCAGATATTTTTATTTTGACAATATTTCCAGGGCTTTTTAAATCATGGTGTGTTCCATCCATTTTGCCTATAGAACAAAGTATCTTAAAACTTTATTCTAGATTACTTTCTACTAAGGGACTTTATTTCTTTTCAACCTAAGTTTTTGTTTTTCTATCTATTCCCACCCCTTAAACTTCATTATTGATAGAATTTTATGTCTGATAAAGGTCACAAAGAGTAATGTCCTTGATGAGAACATTCTCAAGGCTACTAAATATAGCCCTGTTAGAATTTCTATTACCATTTTGAAAAACTGTCTTAGTGTTAGTACTACCTACGCTGCAAGCCATAATAATCTATTTCTCCACGAGTGCATTCACATTGTATACATCTAACTAACTTGTTGCTGTGGGATGCAAGAACTAATTGGATCATAGTCCAATGAAGGGTAAAGCGGATAAAGCTAGAATTTGCTACTGGCTAGGGCAAGGGAATGGAGGTGCAAAGCACTCACTTCTGACTCTGCAGAAGAATGCTGGACAACATACTACTCAAAATAGGATTCTCAAAGAGAAATGAGAATCTGCCCATGTTTGAAGAGTCTTTGAACCCATCCAAAACCAGAGGAAAGTTCAGAAAATAAGAAATGAAAATGCTAAATGTAAATAAGCTGATACAAAGGCCTTTGTAATTAATGAAGTAATTCATTCTAACAGAGCTGTGATAATCTGATTAGGTCACGCTTGCAGTTGTTCCAGCTCAGTTACTCAAAAGGCAGAATTGGAAGACTTTGACTCATCTGTTATTATTTTTATAGAATCAGTGTGCTCTGTACTCCAAGGATGACATGAGGAAAGTACATAAAGTATTTACAAATTAAAGAAAGTAATTTTTACAAAAAGTCAACAAACCATACCCCAGATGAGTCAGGAAAAAGAAGTGTATGCACTTAGGAAGTTTTGTTTTAAAATTTTTGTGTTATGACATTAAAGATTTATTCATTTTCAAGTAACCAATCATAAATGTATTTGAAAATGAGAAGGGGACATGAGAAAAGCTATTCTAATCTGTACGAACAAAGCTAAACTAGAACTTCCACTGACTAAAATACTCATCGCTGAATTCATCAAACTGAAGACAGTTTAAAAATTGGACTGTTCAAGACAGTTTTTTCCCCCAGTAGTTTCATTCAGAATCATGTATTGAACCAATTTTCTAGGAAGACTTCGTATTTGAAGTTGTGAAGGAAATAAGTATGAGTAAGGTTTAATCTCTGACCTCACAGCTTGTAAGGCGAAATCTCTTTTTTCTTCATCATAGCTCCTATTTCATCTTCCATATCTTCATCAAAAGGAGAGAACATTCAGTTTAGTATCAGAAACCTTCCATGCTTGCCATCCTCTGGCCTTTCATCTCTTCATCTGTGAGCCCTGCCACTCTCCCAACACTAACCTGTGACTCAGGAACTGGTCTGCACCTGGCAGAAGGAATCACAGGAGCACCTTAGGCAGAGAGGTTGTACAGTCATGACAGTTGCAGTCAACGCGGAGTGGGGAACCAGACAATCATAGGAGAGACACAGACCTCAGAGAACTAGGAGAAAACAGGAGAAGACCATGCCTGTGATGAGCTCCTCATGGTCTCTCAGAATAAGTTCCAGAGAATAAGAAACATGAAAGTGCTAGAGGTGCCGTCTCCAGAAACTATGAAGATTAAATGAGGAACATTTTCTAAAAAATTCCATTATCTTTAACAAAACGAACTTATCTAAGATGACAGGCATCTTATTGAACCATGCTGTTGCTTTTGTTCTTCCGTTTACATATTAGTGTGAACAGAAGTCTTACTTTCTAAAAATATTGATCAAGTTTAGTTTTGCAGCAATTACTACTAATAGTGTCAGCAGAGATCTAACACTCCACCCTAACACCATGGATCTGTTTCACATGTATGAAGGGCCTTCCAAATGTTCATTGAAAGGTGGAACTGAAAATTAAGTTTATTTTTATTACCAAAAAAAGATGATATCTATGTATAGTTTTTCACAATTCAACTTTTCCATGAAGTTTTTGAAGACTTTTTCATGTACAGAGTTGTTATTTAGGACTAATTTCTTAGTCCTTTTATTGTAAAGAATAAAATAGCATCCAATTGTATTCAAAGGCAGAGTTTAAGATAATTTATTTTAGAATATAATTTGAATTTTGTCTATATGACAATTGATATAGGTTGCATATCCCTAATCCAAAAATCTGAACCTGAAATGTTCCAAAGTTCTAAACCTTTTGGGTGCTGAGTTAACACTAAAAGTAGAAAATTCAACACCTGATGTGACATCCGAAGCTACAGTTAAAACTCAAATGCACCAAATGTATAAGTACTGTGTGAAATACAAATGAATGTTGTGTATGGACTTGGGTCTCATGCCCAGAATATTTCATGATAGGTAAGTAAGTATCCCAGAATCCAAAAATCAAAAATCAGAAAGACTTCTGACCCCAACTATCCAAAAGACAATTCAGTTATTCTTAGTTATCTGTCTATGCCATTAGGCTTTTCATCAGAATGGCTGTCCAAAAGATGGTTATGGTGTAATATCACATATACAGAGTTTTCAAGATGCAGTTGTACTGGGTGATTTTTTTAATTTCTGAGCCTTACACACTTTACCCATTGAGGTCACTCTAGGCTCTAGACCCAGGAACCAGAAAGCACAGCTCAGTAAATGCAAGCCTGGAGAATAATTCTACGGGAATGGTATAGTGCTATATTTGGTGGTGACCTTCATCCTCTTCCAAAGCTCATAGCACAGCAAAGTTCGGGTCTCCCTTGCCTTCCCTGCAAGTGCCACAGCCTGCTTGGGAAGTTAGAATCCTGTCACTATAGAGATACTGCACTAGATAGGCTCACTACATTAGCCACATGCTATTCAACAAGTTTTATCAGTAAATATACAAACTATTGCATGTACACAATCTATATATGAACTATCATTGAAATAATGACTCTGCAACAGACTATTTTCAGAACTCACACACCAACTCATATTTTCCAGTACATTATATTCTATAGCAGAACTTTCATGTCAATTACATTCTATATCAGCATTTCAATTGCATTTTTAGATAGTCAAGTTGACTTTTATTCTGGTAAAATATTAAGAATGATGACTAAATTCAAATAGATCATGATTTGCACAAAAGTTTATATTTTATCTCAAAATTGTGGGAAGTTCACAGTCCCTCAACATTTAAAAATATTTCATTATAAATAGAATGGATGGTACTCAACAGTGTTTTAATTTTAAAAAGATATATATATATATATATAGGAATCAGAGTTTTACTTGTGGGTAAAGGAGCATCCTTTAAAAAGATTAAAACTAAAATATGCCTTATGTGATATTCTTCTTGATATATAATAAAATTTTACATTAAGTTTACATTAATTGAAGAAATATCTATCAATGTAACTTGAACATTGAACTTTTAGAATACTTAATCCTCAATGGCCAACTTTATGCCAAAATCTTGAACTCTGATGGAGATAGTAGATTATCCATGTTTAAATAATAGCATGGATAGAATAAAGTAGCAAGTGCCTTCTTGATTTCCTCTTTTTGAAGCCCACCAAGCATTTCAATGTTGCCCCACCAGAAATCCTAGAACTACATTTTTTTCTTCCAAGCTTACCATTATTTAGGTCCCTTACCATATTCCATCAGCTCTAAGTTATGATACTGCTGACACTGAGGTGACAGTGAATAGAATCATGTAAAGTATTTTGAAGTATTTGATAATATTCCAAAGCACTTTGTTATCTTGTGTCTCCTAAAAATCAACTTCAAACATAAGTACTTAAAAATCTGGAGATGTTGAGACACATCCTTTTCTTAGGAAAGTAGAAAAAACTAGATGGCTACATCTACTTCAAATAAGGCCAATACAAAAGCCCCCAAAGAATTAAGACAGTTAATGTAAAAATCAACCCCTTGTGAATCAGATACCTTTTCTCTGTTAACCATAGAAGCATAATTTGGATAAACCTGGATTCAAAGAGGTTCAGGATAACCAAGTTCTTGACCACCCACTAAAAGTCAATCTGAAAGCTTGATAATACACATTAGCTTAGGGAAAATATGATTGAATTTACAAAAAAATCTTTTTTACACGTAGATTTCCACAAATGTACTTATTAGGTACCTGTAGAGTTCAAGGAACAATATTTTATTACTCTCCTAAAACAATATTTCTTGTGCACTACAAAAGCATCTGAGGGGAATGTAGTGGGTGGGATTTTAGGTGATTTGAGTTTTCTAAGAGAGCAAGAAAAGGGAAGTATTTGTCCATGCAGAGAGATCAACGTATTTGCTCTGGCTCTCCACCCAAACCTGACCAGTCTTTAGCTGAACCTGCCATCTTGGAGTCATATGTCACTATTAGCTGAATCTTACGGGAGTCTCTTGTCTGAGTAAGGAATGAGATTGGCCCTTAGCAAATGATTCAGTAGGTGACGCTTTATACATATTAGAATTACAGAATACTTCTAATTGATTCCAGGAGGGAAGGGAAAGGCTTAGACTTTAAAAATTGTGGTTGGCTGCATCATAAATATGTTGAAAGTGCTAGAAGGCTCATTCCCACCCTCTTGGTAGTTTTTTCTTTCTTGCCCCTTCCCTGTAATTTATTTATGTATGTGTTTATTTTGCTACTCTTTTGTTGCAAGGCTGCATTTTAACCCATCTGATTCTGCAAGTTTACAAAGCCCTGTGACACCTGTGTTCATTTGTTCTCAGCTGGTGAATGAGCAACAAGAAAGCCGGCCCCTCCTGAGTCCCTCCATTGATGATTTTCTATGTGAAACCAAATCGGAGGCAATACCAAGACCAGTCACGTCCAATACAGCCGGTAATTTCTTCGCTTCTAACTATTCCTCAAGAAGAGTTTATTTCAATGCACATGTTTCTGCTTAAGGCATTTTAAGTGGAGAATAATGTTTGGAACCAAATGAAACTTTGGAAAATACACTATTCCATATACACCAATAAATAGCTTTTCATTATGCAAGAAAGTGCTATGCATATTACCCAACCAATTCTGCTGAACATACAAGTATCACTAATAGTAACAAATCACTCCCCAGTGCATATTTTCATGTTTATTTCTTTATATCTCAAGTCTTATCACATAAGAAATCTTTAATACAAAAGCACCTATTTCAGAGTATGGTTGTTCTGGCTTGTTGTGGCTAACAGCTCAATCATTTCTAGAAATATGTTGTGTGAAAAAGTCCAGTCAAATGAATGCTGACATCTTTTCTGGGGGGGCGAAGAGGGGGCGGAAATTGAAATGACAAGATGTCCTACAGCTTAAAGACAGACAAGCCTAGTTTTCTTGGGTCAAATCAAAGTGTTACTTGTGCCTCTTACTACTGATCTGAATGTTCTCCTAGACTTAAAAGTACTCATACTGTGATGATCAGCTTCTCAGTTCCTGACCCATAGGAGAAGCCTTTGATAAGTATTTATCCAGTCAGTGAATACCAGATGCCATTAGCATGAATGGCAATACTCCAGCACAGGCTGCCTTCCAGCATTGATCTCTCTGTCAACATTCACATTCAAAGGCATGTTTTTTAAATAAGAATTTTTAAATGATGTTCAGAATCAAAGAACAAAGGTTCTGTTGGATGTGCAAGGTAGAATTTAATGGAAAAGAAGAAAGTAATCATATACTGTCTTATTCAATTTGTTCTATTTTTCCTTCATGACCTCACCTTGCTGTGGCTTGCATATTTTCAGTTTACTTCTAACTAAGTAAAGAAAAGGACAGAGAGAAGGAAATTGTGGCTTTTCCATAATGCTGAAAATTCCATCAACAGTAATTAACATGAGATAGAGGCACTTAAATTGGGAGCATACTCTAAATTCTGGGGTCATTCTCTATGAATTGAAATGCTAGCTCTGTGTCTGTGGGCAAGTTGCTTAACTAAGCCTCAGTTTCCTCATCTGCCTATTAACAAGACTTCATCTCACTATTTACTTGCAAAGATTCAGTGAAGCAACCTCTGGAAGTACAGAGTACAATGTAAATTCTGGTGTCCCATTTCTGTTGGACATAAAATAAAAATCATATTTTTAACATTTTTAAAGCACACTACTTTTTCTCATATCATAGTGCAGTAATCATTCTTGAAATTTTAACTATCATTTTGAGTAATCAAGAAAATAAAAAATGATACTTGGTACATTCTAAGCAGAACAGTAAACAAATTCAGATACATTCAGGTCAGACTCGTCTTCCTGATTCATGAAAATGAGCTCAGTCTACAAGAAATACAGAGCTGCCCCAGGAAACAGAGCCATGTCTCTAACTGTAGGCAAATCTAAGAGAATGGGATGTGCTGAGAAGCTGGCCTTCGCTTTCTCAGTTCCAGTGGATTGAAATCTCTCCCTTTTTCTCTTTTTCTCTCTCTCCTTGCCTCCCCTTGGTTTCCACCCTCATGTCTCCTAAGACTTTTACCCTCCTGACTTCCATCTTTTAAGTACTCTTACAATTATACTTGACCTATAAGGATAATCCAGATCAATTTTGCCATCTCAGAGTCCTTAGCGTAATTACATCTGCAAAATCCTTCTTCTTGTGTTACTTGTTACAGTTACTCTGTCTGGACTCACATCCCCAGAGTCCAGACAGAGGGGAACATTATTCTCACTCCAGCTGTGTGGTTGCAGATGTGTTACTTAATACCTGCAAGCCCCCATTTCTCATATGTAAAATTGGAATATTACATCATTTTTCACAGGGATGCTATATGAAATGAACAAGGCAACATTAATAAGCACTTAGATTATTGCTTATTCTCAATAAATAATTTCTGTAATAATTTCCATTCTCTGATGTCCAAGACTCTCTCAAACATGAATGCCTTTAGTAGGATCGCGTAGAGGTTATAAACTTTTATTTAAATTACTGTTATCCTTCTAACACCATTGCAAGGGCTTTATTTTGGACAGGCAAAAATGCAGGCTTCAAGAGAGTAAATAGCTTTCACAAAGTCACATAGCACATGACAAGGTCAGATTCTGAGCACAGGGCATCTTAACCACTGATGGGTGCTACCTTATCTTTTGCAGGGAAGATCTACAGCATAAAAGACCCCAGAATGGGTTAGAGACACTAAAGTGACAATGCCAGGACAAAATCCTTCCAGCAGTGACCAGGCAAACAGATTTGTTGAGAAGTCACAGAGCTAGGAGTAATGCTGTTACAGAGATAAAGGGAGGTGTCGAGGCAATGGTGAGCAATGTATACTCCAGGTAGACAAGGATGAATGTCTGAGAGAGAGACTATAAATGAAAGGCCCTTTGTTGAATGCATGGCCTTACACACATTGGTGTGTGCATGTACGCAACTAAAATGTAATTTGTCTTCCTCCAAGAGAGAAAGGCTACCATCCTCCTTTCTCTGCTTTTGAAATTGTGGTCCCCAGGGACTTACAGCTTCAAAGCTTGCCATTTGCCCTCCAAGCCACTTCCTTCATCAACTGGGTAACAGTTAGGGCCTCTGTGTGTGCCAAGAATTCATATTTGCCGAGAAGAGTACAAAGGGATAAAGAGCTTAGAACAAACACAGGCAGCACCCAGGACTGCTTGGAGGGAGAAAAGCCAAGGCTGAGCCAAGTTTGAACTCACTATTCACTCTTTCAGTAATTTCTTTTACTCTGAATAGTGAGAAGTGTACAGAGAATTAAATTTGGACTCAGCAGTTATTATTCCCTAACAAATGCCCTTCGTATACACAAGTAGACAATTTCTTTATAATTTGCTTCTGAAAGACGTCTGGGGGCAAGAACTCTTATGTGTTTGCACAGTTAGTAAAAAGACATATGGCATTCCAGAGACTGGCATCCACCTCCATCCTTTTGTTTGTAAGGAAATCGAGTTGGGAACATAACAGGGCCTGGAAATTTCTGTTTCAACTTTCAGTGGAAATAAAGCTTAGCATCCTAGCCTGGTCTGGCTGCCTGCCACCTTTAAATTATAGACAGAAAGCTGAGTGGCTCAGTTCTGAAAGTCACGTCCCCCGCTCCTCCTTACTCAAGCTCTTCACAGCCACAAAGCATATCCGGGACCTCCAAGTACCTTGAAAAGTAGCTTCCCCTCCTCAGGGAGACTCAGCTTAGAGGTGCAGATACTCCCAGGATGTTTATGACGTAATCACCTCTTAGGATCCATTGCAGAACCAGCATGCTGTCTCATCCTCAGGTAGTTTCCATTAGTGCTTCCTCTGTCAGTGCAGGTGTGCCTTGAGCGCAATAGAAAGGAAGAAATAAATGGGGGAAATCAGAAGAGGTCAACAACAACAAAATATTAAGAAAAGAAAGAAAACAAAAACTTCATAAAATGGAGGCATTAAAAATGGAAATAGCATTTATTAAGTTGCTATTTTTTGCCTGGCATTTTATACCCATTAATCATTTAATTCTTCTCTCACACCTGAAAGATTATGAATTCCTCATTTTTCACATGAAGAAATTGAAACTCAAAAAGGTTAAGAATCTTACCTCATCACACATCTAAGCAAGAGTACAGTCAGCTCTTATACACTCCTTTAGCACTATCTGATACTGTGACTTGGAATTGAAATCGGAAAATTATTAGGAGAAAAATCTGGGAATGTATGTTTGGTGCCACCACTAAAACGCTCCTTGAGATACCGGCATCCCATATCCGAGTGCCTAGTTTGGAGTTCCTGCTTCGTATCTGATGCAGCATCTTAATAATGAGTACCCCAGGGAAGTGGCAGGTGACCACCTGAGTGCTTAGGTCCCTGTCACACATATGGGAGACCCAGACTGAGTTACAAGGTACTGGGCTCCTGGCTGTTGTATTTGGGTAGTGAATCAACAGATAGACTCTCTTCCACGCCTTTCTCTCCACCACCCCCCGCCCTGCTTTTCTCTGTTTCTCTCTCTTTCTCTCTCTCTCTTTTTTTTCTCTCTCTCTCTCTCTCTCATTCTCTCTGCCTTTCTAGAAAATAAAACCAAGTAGATAAATTGTTTTAAAACAGTAACGCCCACTGCACCATTCCACAGCTCTCGTCAGAATGGTCAGCTCAGCAGGCAGTGGAGAGCTAAAGACATCCTGGTGGCAAGGGCCGCTGAACCCCAACTCTCCGTTGCATGCAAGCCAAGCACAGATGGAGGACTGATGAGATGTCAACAAAAATCTATCCAGCACCTGGGGAAGAAACGGGCACTCAAAGAGAAGTGGTGCTCTTTTCGCTTAGACTGTGCCAGCGAGGGTTACTGCAAGGAGTTGCTTGCTCTCTTACTTTCTCAGCTTGCACAAGCTGTCTGGAGAAAGAGAGACTGGGTCAGGGAGTCTAGGGACCTGCCCACAAACTCACAAGGCTGGTTGGTGATCCAGCCAGGTGAAGCTGGAGAAATCTTGTCTTATTTGAATTTTCTATTTTTCCCAATGAGTTGGGCACCTTTACTGGCACAGCAAAAGCAAAATTAAAGATTATGAAATTTGTCTTTTTAATCTCATTTTCTTATTTTGTGTTTGATCAAACCATTATTTGAGCCTTACAATATGTAATACAGTGTAAACAGTCTTCTAGAAAGTAAAAAATGGAACAGTTTTATACTCCATTATCTTTACATTTTAATTTGCATATTAAACAACAACAAAGGCAGTAACCTGTATAGCTATTCATCAACCGTGGGTTATAAAATACTTCTCCATTGTGAGCCAAAAGAACCTGCCATTTTCAGATTGAATTGTTTAATTAAATAAAAGATGATTAACAACATTTCTTTATGCCTCATCTACTTGATCACTTAAAACTAAAACACAAAGACATTCAGAAATGTCACCAAATCTCTGAATATGATAGATTGTCAGTTCTTTGAAAAACCCACAAATAAATACTATGTGAACTCAGATCCAATTATATGTTTATTTCATCAAAATTTCTTCACTGTTAAGGCTAATGTGGCCTGGCTTTTCCTGGCTTGCTTCCTATTATACCTAGGGAACCATGAAGCAAACCCTCAGAAATAACAAACTTTTTAAAATTCATTTAATTTGAGAGACATAAAAGCAGAGAGAGAACCTATCCAAGTGTCCCAATGGTCATGTGAGGCACAGAAAGAGGAGCAGGCATTCACTCCAACTCTCCCAGGTAGGTAGCAGGTGCCCCATCGCTTTAGTCATCGTCTCTGTTGATTGTCGTCTCTCATGGAATGAGGGACCAAACCAGGTATCAAACCTAGCCACTCCAAAACGGGACACAGATGTTTAAAGCAGTGTCTTTTGTTTTTAAGTTAACTTTTTCAAAAAGTTTTATTTGCCTATTTATTTGAAAATAGGGTAAAAGAGCTATCTCCTATGTGCTGATTCTCTTTTTCCAAACGCCAACAACAGCTAAGAAGTAGAGCAGGCCTAAACCAGTAGCTGGGAGCTCCATCTGGGAGTCTCATGCAGAGAGGCAGGAACCCAAGCACTTGAGACATCACTTGTTGCCTTCCAGCGTGCAGAATCAGGACTTTAGTCCGGGCACTTCAATAAAAGAGGTGGGCACCCCAAGCAGTATCCTTAAGAAGCTGTCTCTATGAATCAGTGATTTATAATTTAGTTAGGTATTTCTGTCCTCTCCTACCTAGACAGAAATCTTCCATACTCAACTAAAATCTGTTTTTTGAAAAATAACTGTGGAGTAGAAGAACTTGTCTTAACCTTTTCCATTTCTGACAGTATTGACCACAGGCTTAGATCTCCTTGACCTGAGTGAACCAGTCTCTCAAACTCAAACCAAGGGCAAGAAATCGGAACCTTCATCAAAAACTTCATCTCTCAAGAAAAAGGCTGATGGACCTGACTTCATCAGTGCAGATGCTGAGCCAAGAGGCCAGCCTCTCCGAGCCTCAGAGACTTCATCATTAGATTTAGGTAAGGCAAGTGCTTGCACGGATGCTGCTCATCCTTGCCCTGCTGGGGTTGAAATAGCAGGGAGGTTCCACAAATGGCATTAAAACCATGAGCAAAGTGAAAGATGAATCCCATCTAGGAACCTGAGCAGGACATTGCTTATTCTGAGCTTTAATTGCATAGCCTTTAGGAAGCTCAACTTTATATGACTGTGGTTAATTTGTTCAGTTATTTATTCAACTAGTATCTGTTGAGCTCATGATAGATATCAGGTACCGTGTTAGTCACAAGAGTTACAAATACAGATAAAATGTGAATATTGCTTTCTAGGGGCACTCACTCCGGAGTAGACGAGAAAAACATGTGAGTAAACAACTGTGATGCAAGGCCTGGGGGCAGTCAAACCAAACAATAGGACATGACATTTTTGAGAAGACAGGCAATGTGATGAAACAGCTGCCATGCATTGGGATGGCTTACAGCCCTGCTCCATGATTTGAATAGTCATCTCATTACATCATTACAGCTCTTGGACATCATGTGTAGGGAGATAGCCTTTAAATGTTGATAGCTTCGCCGGTTCTATCCTGGCTGCCCCGCTTCCCTTCCAGCTCCTTGCCTGTGGCCCAGGAAAGCAGTCAAGGACAGCCCAAAGCTTTGGGACCCTGCACCCACGTAGGAGGCCCGGAAGAAGCTCCTGGCTTCGGGCCGGCATAGCATTGGCCGTTGCGCTCACTTGGGGAGTGAATCATCGGACGGAAGATCTTCCTCTCTGTCTCTCCTCTCTGTATATCCGCCTTTCCAATAAAAAATAATAAAAATAAATCTTTAAAAGTTGATAGCTTGCCCAAACTCTGACAGTTAGTAGGCACAACTGGAATAAGTCTAGCTCCAGTTTACTTCCAGACTTACATGCTACTGAGAACGGAAAGCTTATTCCTCAGCCTACAGAACCAAGGAGTACAGATGACCTCCTGCAGGAAAAGAGGCAGATAGCTCAGAATGCAAAGGAGAATATCTCTTCTATCTGTGATTCACTGACGTGTGTGTTTGTGTGTGCATGCATGAGCACATGTATATGTGTGAATACATATGTCCATAAAATGGGCATATTAGTGATTTATCCATGAGCTTGTTAAAGAATAAATGGAATATATATATGTAAAATTACATGCCATTATGACATTCATACGTAACGTATTCATGCATTAATTTATTCATTTGTTCAGTAAACATTTCTCCGAGCACCTACTGTATTCCATGCACATACTATAGGCTAAGAATACAAAGGTAAATATTGTAAGCTCCTGACCCTTGGCAAACTTACAGTTTTGGGGAGATAGAAAAATTAGTAACTGATTATAATATTAACTCTATGCTGTAATAAATGGAAGTTCATACTCTTGGCACACAAGCAGTTATGCAGTGCCTGTCCAGCCAGGGAGGTGAGAAAGTTGGTCATGGAATTACTGTGTGAACAAAGTCTTGAAGGATGAATAGAAACTTGTCATGAAAAAGGTGGTTCAGAAGAGATGTAGCAAGGACAGAGTGGGGTATTCCTGGTGTAGAAGAGAAAGAGACTCAGACACAAATAGACAGGAAGGCACCCTGATACAGGAAGATGACCTTTCCAAGTAAATAAAAATATTGTAACAGAATAGTGATATGGTGACCTGACCAACAGCTAGATAATGAAACTCCCTGGTTAGTCTATCCTCAGGACTGAGGGAAAGGGGGTGATATTTGAAGGGTTTGACTGAGAGGAGTGACAGCAACAGATTCATTTTTTGATGCAAATCCTTCTCTAGTGGATGTATGAAGAAAGGAATTAAGGCAGAGAGACCAATTCAGAGACCCAGAAGTAGCAAATGGGATCATAAGGCAAAGACACGTTCAAAAAAAGATTGGCTCGGGCATTGAATGGATGTGGATATGTGAGCAAGAGGGACATAAATAATGCATCAGACTCTGTGATGGAGGGTACAAGAGAGAATAGAAACAGGAAGTCATGCTGCAAACGTCTGAGCTCCACTTTGAACCTGTTATGGCAGAGATAACTGTGAGGCTTTTCTGTGGATGCAGCCAACAGTTGAATATGTGTGCCTAAAGCTGAGGAGGAAGAGATGAGGCGGACATGGAGGTTTAGAAATCAGAAGCATTTGAGTGTATATTACAATCTGGGGGTTCATATGACACCATCCCAAAATACATTGCGTAGAAAGGGAAGAAAGCCAGTTGCATACAAACAAGGATCCTTTCTGCTCTGCCATCTCCCTCTTTGATGCCTATATTTGGAGGAAGCTTTTATAACTCTATTTCCTCACCCTCCATGTGCTTTAGGTTTATTCGGTTGTACAAATAAGTAAATGAAATTCGCATGCTTTTATAAGATTATTCAAAGTATGATAGTATGCTGCAATAAGAGTATAAGTAACCATTTTTCTTCTGTTTCTGAGATGTCTTTGAAGAAGCTGTAAAAATATTTCATTTAAAACCACTTTGGAGAACAACAGTGGTGTTCACAAGAGTCAAAAGTTGGTAACAATTCAAATACCCATCCTCAAATGAATGTCTAGACAAAATGTAGAGTAATATTATTCAGCCTTACAGAATAATCGGTCACAGATGTATGTTGTAACATGGGTGAGTTTAGCAAATATTATACTAACTTAAATAAACCAGTTGCAAAAGGATAAATATCACGTGTTGTCATTCAGTTAAGCTAAATAGAGCAGTTAAGTCACAGAAAAAAGTAGAATAGAAACAAAAAGGAGTTTTTGGAGGAAGGAGATGAAGAGTTATTGTTTAATGCTCACAAAATTTCAATTTGAAAAGATGAAAATATTTTGGAGATATATGAAGGTGATGGCTGTACAACAATGTGCAGGTACAAATCCCACTGCAGCATGAACTCACAAAAAGCTAAAATGACACATTTGGAACTTTTACAGAAGGGAGGAAAAGGACTTAGAGGCTATCAGCAAACCTGTCTTTACATAAGTGAAACTATGGCAGAGCTCACGGCTGCTTAAGTGATTTCTTCATGGCTATACACTTGCTAATGAGAGAAAATATAGCCAATTCCTCCTCTGTGAGATGTAAGCCCCAGATAGAAAGGGATTCTGCCGTTTTCCTGGCTTTCTTCATAGCTTTCTTTCTCTCTATTCTCCATTATAAATTCCCTCCTTTGGTGAAAAGCCTATGCAAAAGCCATTTTAAAAAAAAAAGTTCTGGTTTCTTCTCACCTCATTTTAACATCAAAGTTCATCATTTTAACCAAGAGTTTCTGGCTAAAGCCCGCTTTCCCAGGGAGATTGACAGGAGAATATTCCATATGCACATGCTACACCAGATCCCATGAGTTCAAACACACAGCTCTTGAGACAGATTCAGGCAAAACAAGCTGATGCTTCAATTGTGAAAGTAGCCTGATTTATCTTAGAGGGTCTTCTTTAACAGCACAGGTTTCAATTAATTTTCATTCCATGTTGAAACGATAAAGGTTGGACTGGGAACTGTGGGCTTTGTTTGAGCAGGGTCCATTTGGAGAAGATTTCTCAATCTTATCAGTCTCTTTATCTTTGCACTTCATGCTCTCCCTGAACACTATGCCCCTTCCTGTGTGTTTAGCAGACATTCAAACTCAACTGGAAAAATGGGAAGATGTGAAGTTTCATGGAGATCGAAGCAGCAAGGGGCAGCCAATGGCAGAGAGAAAATCATGCTCATCCAGAACTGGATCAAAAGAGCTCTTATGGTGAGATATTTTGGTACCTGGAAATGTGTTCATTTGGTAGGTATTCACATAACTGAGTCAATCAGCCCAAACAATCTCACTCATTCTAAAAGTTTTGTATGCTGCAAAACTGTCTACACAGACACATTAATTATTGAGATTTCTAATAATTCTAACTTTGGTCATCAGGACCATCAGAAATAAAGTCAGGTTAACTGATGAGGATTTGAGGAAATCCATCATTCAACATTTGTTGATGATTTACTGCATACATATCCAAGCTAATGAGTCAAAATAGCTACCTATGTGCACTTAGGAAGATATACAATGTACCTTGAAAGGCCTTGGAAATATAATGAAAAGATAATGTACATTTCTTCAAGAACTTTCTGAAGTATTCTTGAAGGGTAAATACAGTCCATATATTATGCAAATGACAGTTACATTAAAATTTGTAGCTTTACATGTAACATTGTCTGACTTTCTCAAACTTCCACTATCAGGTAATCCAATAGTTTAAAACAATCCATGGATGCCCTTGAGGAAATCTGACCACAAGAGATTTACCACATTAGTGAAGCTTTCTGGAAGACAAGCCTCATATTTGGCCTTCACATATCTCCCTCGTTTTCAAAATCTATGTAAAGATGAAATTACACCTCAGTGTGTAAGTTTCACCCTTAGAAGAGCACAGTAATTTTTTTTAATAAAGCAGAATTTTTGATAACAAAAACGGTATTGCCTTTAGTTACTTTGAGAATTCTAAATCAAAAACAATAACCCCTGGCATATTGTTGGTTAACTTGATTCTGATTGTGATGAGTGAGACATAAATGCTGCGTATGACATTGCTCTTTCATCAGCATTCTGATGTCTTTCGGTGATCCACATTAAGTTCTTTCACAGATTTCTGGATCAATTTGTCTCTTGATGTACAATAACTTCTCTGTGCATCCATTTCAGGTCCTCAGAGCATAGATCTCAACCAGAACTGAGTGGTGGAAAAAGCGCTCTCAACTCAGACTCGACTTCAGAGTTGGAATTAGTGGCTCCAGCCCAGGTAAGAAAACTGTTCACGGCGTTTCTGTTCTAATAGATTATATGCATCATAAATATTTTCTTTTAATTTTTTACAAAATGAAATATTTTTCTGAACTTTGCATTTCACAGACTTTCGCACCTCTGTGCTTAAAAATATATATCTGCCTAGCAAATGTGTTAATGAAATCCATGTGTACTTAACACTTTTTTCCTTGTTCTTCCATTTACTGTACGATTATTTTGCAATATAAAATCTGTTATGCTCCAATGTTAGCACTCTTTATGTAAGAGAACACAAAAATGAATATAAGTTACATCTTAAGTATTCATTCACATCTATAGTCTGTGGAACAAGATACTATCTACATATCAGTATCGTATAATATTAAAGTCAAGTTCATGCTAATAAGACTATTATACTTTTGCTGTAACAATGATAATGCTAATAGATGTCACTCATGGGTGCCTATTAAGTATCTGAGACTTGATCGTGTGCTTTTGTGTGTTATGTCTAATACTCCAGTAGTCCTGTCAAGTACTATAAGCCTCATTTATTTCTCAGAACCAATGAAGTCAAACACATTCTTCTGGGGCACACAACCCATCACTGGAGAACTAGGGTGTGAAGCTTTCCACCACATGACCTCAATTCCAGTAGGAACTAGTTTATCTGTAATTGTTTCTTTCCTATGATAAGACCGCATTGCTTATGACTCCAAGAAAAGCATAGACAGGCTCAGTCTTCATTCCCCCAAATACACGCCAAGGCTTCAACCTTGATAGGAAACCAGGAGGATCTCTCACAAAGTATGTGTACATGTTTGCATGTTCTACAGTTTCGATGAGGTGAGACTGTTTAAGCACATTAAGTGGGATGAAGTGAAAGAAACTCTTGAGGTTTGGTAGGTGAGCTAGGAAAGCTTAGAGGAGAAGCATATTTCCTGCTGGAATAAAAGGAATAGTTATAAAAAGAGCAAATGCCATCAACTGCTGTAATTGCATCATCTCATGTGAGTGATCTTAACTAAAAATCGCATGAAGTGAGTTCCGTTATTATTCCCGTGTGTAGACAGGGGCGCTTGATCACAATGAGATAGTGGAACGTCAGCACGTCCTTGCAGCCAGTGGCAGCGAAGAGGACGGAGTAGAGGTGGTGAGGCAATGGACAGTCTGTGGAAAGCTCTAGACCACAAACACCCCCCACGATAAACACCTCACACTCCTTATAGTGTTCCCGGAACAGCTGCAAAACAAGTCCACTAACTTCTGAACAAATTGCCCAGCAAACCTTAATGACTTGTAAATGTAGCGTGAGAGTGTGTTTTCTTCCTTTGTGCTCTCTCTAAAGGTGTCTTTTCAAAAGAAAACTGGTAGCCTTTATTAGGAAAACATTTCTTGATAAGTGCATTAGAGATTTCAACTCAACTAAAGTAATTGGTACTGTTTCATGAACTGAAATCCTTGTAGCAATTTAATATAGCAATGAATCATTGGTTTCTAAAGCAGAGTGGGACTTGGCACAGGTGGGTTGTTCTACATGGAACTGTGGGGCAGAGGAACAGCTGGGGTCCCTGGTTACCATAGAAACCCACAGTGCATTTATCTTATTATTCCGACCACTGCTTCTCTCCTGCTGGCTATCTGATTCCACCCTACCACACTGTCCTTCCCTACCGCACACCCCCAGCATGTCTTACTTTGAGAAAACACAAAGTACTCTGGAACATCTCCATGAAACTCCTTGTCTTCCAAAACACAGTTTAAAAAGTGCTATGAGATTTCTCTGTCAAGATGTATCTTAGTGAGTATTTTTATAGGGTTATCAATTATTTGCAAGGAATTTATCATTTAATGCAATTGTGCATTAAAAACTGTTGAGTTTGTATCTAGATTTGTCTTAACTGTGGAAATTCACAGTCATCTAGTTTTAATTCCAGCTTGTGGTCAAATCAGAAAAAGATTTGAATTGGAGATTTAACACAACTGAAAGTTCCATGAAGCAGCAAGAAAACAGACTGGTTAATTTGCAATAAAAGACAAAAAGATGTATTTGCTCTTTGAGTTACTGGTGCATAAACTCATTATGTAATACAAGATTATGGTGAAGGTGGTATAAAAATTCAATTTTCAAAACACTCACCAAGTATTCAGATAAACTACTTCAGCTCTTCAACACTTGTTGCCTGCCCCCGTTGCCACTCAGATGGGTCCAGAAAATTTCATTGAAATGTTTTGTTATTCTCTCTCAAGTCAATACACATTACCCTAGCCAGTGTCTCAACCAATGAAGAGCTACTTGCAAGCTCTATTGAACAGAGGGGAGGCGAGGGAAAGTGGAGCAGGGGGAAGGGAGAACCCAGCGCCAACTAAACTGGATCAAAAACCAATTAAAAACAGTACTTCCGAACCAAAAGGACAAGGCAAGATTAAAACATAGGATGAATTCTTAAGCCTTCTCATTTTTACTTGTTAGAATACAGATACACATAGAGTCTTTCATGTAGGATTTTGAAGAGACAGTTCAGTAGCAGGAGATCTCAATGAATTATATAATCTCTCAATCTCTCTCTCTTTTTGGGGGAGGGGGAATCTCCCATGTGCTGATTTATTTCTTAAATGCCACAGCAGCCAGGGGTGGGCCAGTCCAAAACCAGGAGCCAGAACTCCATCTGGATCTTCAACATGAATGGCAGAGGCCAAGTACTTGGACTATTTTCCATCTTCCATTGCCTTGAATCATATAATCTCTATGTTTAAGGAAAAGCTTTCTTGCCACATGCAGACTATGTAATTAATATTTCCTGAACTGAAATGTTTAAGCAAAGCATACAGTCTGGAAAATTAGAATCTGAAGAATGGAAGGAAAACGCAGAAAGCAATAATGTAAAATTAGCTTTTTCCATAAGTAGGTTAAGATAGTGATTGGTGGAAACAAAAGCACTTCGTTTCTGCTGGGGAATGATGGTTGACGTTTCCTTTTCAAGTGTGGACACTGGAAGGATTGCTCCAAGGTAGCTCTTGCAAACTAAGTTTGATTTCACCAGAAGCCTCTCCAGGCTTAGTCACCAGGCTCACCACATGCTTAGTCACGATTATATAATCTGCTGCTTTTGCTGAGTTTGGCACAGCCAAGACTTCCTTTCACGTACTCATGATTCCAAGCCACAACAATTGAAAGCTTTGCTCAAATCAGAAAAGATTCAACTTTATTTGCATATATGTCTTGCTTTTTTTACGATTTATTCATTTTTACTGGAAAGGCGGATATACAGAGAGGAGGAGAGACAGAGAGGAAGATCTTCCTTCCAGAGGTTCACTCCCCAAGCAACCACAACAGCTGGGTCTGAGCCAATCCGAAGCCAGGAGCCAGAAGCCTTTTCCAGGTCTCCCACTTGGGAATAGGGTCCCAAAGATTTGGGCCGTTCTTGACTGCTTTCCCAGGCCACAAGCAGGGGGCTGGATGGGAAGCAGGACTGCCAGGATTAGAACCGGTGCCCAATGGGATCCCGGGTGTGCAAGGCAAAGACTAACCACTATGCTATTGCACTGGGCCCACATATATGTCTTCTATACTGCTCAGTGAGTGCTATAAACAGAAGTGCATATAATTAGTTCTCTATTACATACTTTATGTGTGTGACATGAGATTTCTTACATATTATTTAAAATTATTCACCACCACCTTGGAAGTTAATAATATCTCATATCATGGGAGAAAGTGCATCCTACTGAGCAGAAGCAACATCCCCAAGCTGATGCTGCTACAAGCAGAAGCCAAGAATCCAGTCACACCTACACCTTCAGAAGCCCTAGTTCTTGACCTCACAGCAGCTCTCATCAACTATACCATACCTGTCCACCTGAGATAATTCACAAACTAGTTCCCTTCTTGTGACAAACCATGCTATTACTTCCATGAATACTGTCAAAATGTCAGGTAATTTCAGGGAACAGATGCTGCTTTCTTCCAGAAACTTTGTAAATCAAATTGTGATCATTATCTAATTTGAAGCTATACACAGTTTTGGACATAACTCTCCCAAATTCATTCACCATCCCTTACTTTTAGAAGTGCTGATGACTTCTATTGCATTTCCCAAAAAAAGAGATTTTATATATGCAATACACAAAGTCAGTGCAAAGGCAGTAACAAAGAAAGATGAATTAAACTATTAGCATCAAAATTGCAATGCCTAATAGACATGAGATAGCACTGTAAATATAAATATTAGCTGTCATGCTTGCTGGAAAACAGAAACTACATTAAGATCCTTTTCCTTTCTGGGCCACAGACATAGTTAGGTGTCAGGACAGAAGGAAGCAAAGACAGAGAGAAAGAGCAAAGAAATGCAGTGAGGACAGAAATTTGAACATGGTATGTCCTCAGCAAATATTTGAGTTGAAAAAAATAAAGGAATGCTCACCAGAAGGGGAAATAACAATATTTATCAAATTTAGCAGTTTGAAGTAACAGCTGATGATTACATAAAGGGCAGGAAATTTTTTTTAAATTCTTCTTAGCAAATTTTAAGCCAGTTTTTGCTAGTAGATTTTAGTTACAAATACCTTTTTACCTTGATGTCTATGACACAACGTTTTGTACTTGGATGAAGACAAGGATCCTCTATTGATACACCTTATATAAAGCTCTGGGTATTTGCTTCTTATATTTTTTAATTTGTTTGTTTTTGATAACACTTCATATGATGCAGTTCCTTAGGCTCAGGGATTTCCTCTTCCACTCTGCTCCTCTCCGCTCCCTCCACCGTTTCCTTCTATATTATAAAAATAGTATAGTCCTTCTACAACAGTCACAAGTCCATCATCCTTAAGTGTCTTTTGACTGATTAAGGAAAAAAAAATCTGACAGTAGAATGCTGACGTTCTATCGTTGTCTATAGCTAAAGTATCTTAACACACTTGAATGATGGAGTTATAAATGTTGTTGAAAGACTTCACTGTCATAATATACAGAAAAACAGTGGGGGGCGGCGAGGGGAGGGTGGAAGGGGAAATCCCAAAACCTAAGGAACTATATCATATGAAATGAAAATTGAAAAAAAAAAATCTGAGCATGTCATTAGATAAATGTTTAAATATATAAATTATCTGATCCATCAACTGAGAAACCAAAATACTCTAAACTCAGACTTTTTAATTTACTTTTTAATTTACTTTTTAATTTAAACTCAGACCTTTTTTAATTTACTTATGTTAAATGCACAGATTTGCATTTCTCACAAGATTTAGGAGCATCGTGATACTTACCCCTTTATCCTCTTTTTCCTGTGGCCCTCACTCACCCTCCTCCTTCCTTATTTTTTTTTTAATTTTTACAGTGGTCAATTTTAATTTCGCTTTGCTATCATAGGCTTAACACTCCATTGGGTGGATTTCAACAAATAGCAAGTAGTTTTAAAAAAAAAACTATTCCTCAAGAGTAAAGGTACAGGCTGTAAACAATAATGAAATCTCAAGATGCCAATTTCACGCAGATAGATTACTTTTTTTTATTCTGTGTATCAGTTACCACAGATCAGAAAAAACATGTGAATTTTGTCTTTTGGGGACTGACTTTTTAAACTCTGCATAATGGTTTTCAGTTGCATCCATTTTGTTAAATACAAGAGATTTCTTAATGAATTGCTAGTCAACCCTCAGTGTCACACCAACTATAATAATAACGGTAATTCTCTCCATGGTTGGGATGGAAAGAATTGCAGGCTCCATGGTCTGACCATGTTGTGTATGTGTCAGAGCTGGGCCTTCTCAGGGACTCACACGGAGCAGTGGACAGCATATCCAGATGCACATGGAGGATATTGCAGTATATGGGAGTCTTCAGAGAATACCTGGTACCATGGCAGAGGATAGAGAACAGAACAAATTGATCAACCACTCCAACCAAGCATTGTCAGTGAATATCTGGGCAGAGGGAGACTCTAATGTGGATCACAGCAGCCAGTGGATTCTGGAGAGATTGCATAGTGATTGGCGGGATTGTCGGCAGTCTAGGACTGTTGAACGATGAAAACCTCTTGAGAACTTCATGGCTTTGTAAATTTCTATTTTTCTTCCTGTTGTTGATTTCGTATTATGGCTTTTCATTAAGGGGATGTATGGTAACTGTGTAATGGAGACTGTCGTATCCAGATGTAAGGATACAATGCAGTATGCATCTCGACTTCCAGATCAAAGATGGACTCCCAATGAAACTAGTAACTATGTCTTCACAATAGGATGCTGGACTGTCTGCCATTGTCCATGCCTGCAGTGATGGGCATGGGACTGTTTATGAGGCACTATACCGTAGTGATGATATGGGGGAACTCAGTTGAGGGGAGGGGGCTTGGGGAGGAGGCAAGGGAAATCCCAAGGCCTATGGAGCTGTATCATAAAATAATAATAATAATAATGAAAGAGCGGGAATAGTAATAATAATAACAGTAGAGTAGTTTTTAGCCTTGGACCATCTCAGTGCAGTTACTGTTCTCTCACCTGAGATCTGCTAGCTGTTTTATTTTCCTTTTCTACAGTTAAGCAACTTCCTTTTCCACTGTATTTCTTTTTGAAAGAACACTGGCCTTTTTAATGTGTTTTAGTGGAAACTCTCCAGCAATAATGTAAAGGCAATTGGATAAGAAGCTGTGAATGACTGCCTCAGTCAGTGGTTCGCTAACAGAGCTACGCAGGACAATCACAGCCATAAATATAGTAATTTTCAAATCACAATTTGGATCACAATCGTAATCTTGGATAAAAGATTAGAGCACAATATCCTTCTGAAAAAGTTATTAAAGTCTTTCTTCTTTCCTATCCTCTAGTGCTTATCATACTGAACAATCAACAGCTGGGGAAGCAGTTTTTTTCTTCGGAGAATGTAATACTCCAAAAACCAATTTATTCAAATCAATTAAAGTGCCACTTTTAAAGTCGAGGTATTTCCAGAAGCTTGCTAGAGCTGGGGAGGTTTTTTTTTTTTTTGAAATCGTATAAGAAAGAAATGCTCTTCTTGGAGTGCATGTGTGAACTGTAGCGTTTTGCCTAGCTGCACAAAATGCTGATATCCAGCCCACTGGCTCTCTGTGTGGTCCCTCATGGGGCAGTTACAGGATTACTTAGGAACCTGTCAGAAATACAGCTTCTCGCTGAAAACCCCTGCAGAAGGCGTCAGCAGTCTTCATGTTAGCAAACCCAACTGGGCGACTCTCATGCTCACTCACATTAGAATTACTGGTACAGATAATATGCTGTCAAAACATACTATGAGTGTGATTGTTCACATACATAAAGCTATTCGTTTTATATTAATTTTTAGTTAGTTTTAGCAAACTCAATGCAATTTATAGATAAAATCCTAAGGATGTAATAAAACTCCCTTCCTCCCTCATACGCACCCGTTTCTTCACCCTTTCTCTCTTTTTTTTTTTTTGCAGTTTTTGAGATAATATATTTAAATTTATGTTATAATAATGAAGTACTGGTACTTCACTGAATAACAGGTTTAAAAAGTAAAAATCAAGAGTCCCAGAGTAGTGGCGTAACAAGCTGATCATCTGTCTGGGTGTCATTTGTCTTCCAGTTGCTCTACTTCCAGTCCAGCTCCCTGCTAATAGTCTCAGATCTAAACTTCAGATCTTTGACCCATCTTGAGTTAATTTTTATATGATTAGAGGTATGATTACAATTTTATTCTTCCACGTAAATACATCCAGTGTGCCATGTGATTCTCTAACCTGCTCCATTTGTCTATATATCTGTCTTTACGCCAGCAGCATGCTATTTTAGTTACCATACCTTTATAGTGTGTTTTGAAATCAGGTATTGTGATGCCTCCAGCTTTATTGATTTGGGTTTCTTTGGCTATCCCAAGTCTTGTGAATTCTGTATGAATTTTAGGATTGCTTTTAGTAATTCTGCAGTGAATCCAATTGGTATTTTGATAGGCATTGCATTTCATCTACAGGTTGCTTTAGGTAGTATAAACAAGTTAATGAAATTAATTCTTCCAGGCCATGATCAAGGAACATGTTTAAATTTTTTATGTCCTTGATGATTTTTTTCCTGAGTGTATGATAATTTTCATTGTAGAGATATTTCACTGCTTTGATCAAATTCATTCCTTAATTATTCCTCAGCTTTTTTTTTTTGCTACTGTGAATGTGATTTCCTTCTTGATTTATCACTACCATTAAAAAAAAAAACTGAGTTTTGGTATTTTTTTTGTAACTTGCAACTTTACTAAATTAATTTATCAATTGTAACAGCTTTTTGTCTCTAAGTGCTTAGGTTTTTCTGAGTAATGCAATCCTTGAAATGCGTAATTTTTTACTTCTTTTCTGATATTGATGCCCTTCATCTTTTCTCCTTCTTAATTACTCTAGATTTGAGGGGGAAATCTTTTTAACTTTTCTCCAGTATGATATTGGTCATTTGTGATATATATAGAAATGTTCCTTCTATACCTAGTTTGTGGAGGAATGGGTGTTGAATCTCATCGAATGCTTTCTCTGCATCTATTATGATAGCCATGCTGTTTTTGGCCATTCTATTGAAGTGATTTATGATGTTTATGGATTTGCAAATGTTGAGCCACCCTTGCATTCCTGGGTTCATGCCCAGATTGTATGATAGAAGCAGGATGCAGGGGATCTGTCCCTTGATCCACGTGTTGCCTTGGCTCTGTGATGCCAGTAGGTCCAGTACAGGAGCTCCCTAAGTGGACTTCCACTGCCACATTTGGTGCTCTGTACAGATCAGGGAAGGGAGGAGAACAGCCACTGCTTCCCTGTTTCAAGACCAACACATTCCTGAGCTGAAATGAAAGTCAGTGGGTGACTGCAGAATTCACTCTCAGATAAAACCGCCAGCAGCGCCTACTCGTCTTGGTAAGATGGCAGCTCACAACTGCAACCATGTCTCTGTCTTCTCTCCTCTTGTTCCACAGAGTCTTTGCTTACTTTTTCCTTGTCTGTTTTACTGCTTCACCAAAAATTTCCATCAGTTGGACCCCTGGAAACATAATCCTTCCTCTGTTCTTTTCGTATTTCAGTGCAGCTCAAGTTAGTGTGTCTGTACCCTATTCAGCCATCTTGGATTCTCATCCCATTACGCCTGTTTAAGTATTTAATAATATCAACAGTTTACACATTTTCTTGTTATTATAGTTTTTGTAAATAATGAAATTAGGTGCCAAAAGTTATATATATCCTGGATAAAAGATCAACTGATATTATATAACCTATGCTTCATTTTCAATTCTCAACGAGCACATGGAGGCACATTGCAAAAACGCGAACAAGTTTCCAATATTTTTAAAGATTTATTTATTTTTATTTGAAAGGCAGCATTAGAGAGGGACAAAGATCTTCCTTGCAGTTTCTCACTCCCCAAATGACTGCAAGAGCCAGAGCCAGGCTGGTCCAAAGTCAGGAGCTTTTTGCACATCCTCCATGTGGGCTCAGGGTCCCAAGGATGTGGACCACCTTTTGCTGCTTTTCCAGCACATTAGCAGGCAACTGGATTGGAAGTGCACAGCCAGAACTTAAACAAGCACCCATGTTTGAGGCTAGCACTGGTGGTGGAGGCTTGGCCTGCTACACCATGGTATGAGTCCCAGTGTCCAAATTTGCAGTTGTGTACTAATCTCAGTGTGAAAATTGTTTCTGTTTACAATCAGTATTTATGTTTTATAGCATTTATCTTATGCTTCTTAGAGCGAATGAACAGTTTCAAAATGTGAGATAGATAACACTTTTCTTGATAATAACCTAAGAAGGTCTTTCTAGCAATGCAAAAATAGCATTTCCCTAAATAGTAACTGTACTGTCAAAATAAAATTGCATTTGCACCGTAAGATTCTGTTTGCACTTGGTTTTGTTACGTGGTACAGAGGAAAGGAATTATAAGCCTAGACCCCCAAGTGAGAGTTTCTGCTTCTTTCTCTTGATATATGGTTCCCTTTGCACTCTGTGATTCATAATCCTGTGGGGTCTTGAAACTTTGATTAAGGGAAGAAGCCAGTGACAGTAATGGAGCTCTGTTAGGTCAAGCTTTGTAAGAAAGGCAGATGATATTGCACTGGCGAGACCTGCCTGTTAATAAAAGGAAGTGCCTTGGGCCAAAGCTGCTTTAGTGCTTTCTCTTTTTCTAAGGCCATCCTTGGATCATTCATGACATAATATAAATGCACAACAGTTAATTTCTTTTGTATTGCTTTTTTATTGTCAGGTGGAAATTGTATATATTTATCACGCACAATATGATGTTTTGAAATATGTATACTTTGCCTGTGGAATGGCTCAGTCAGGCCAGCTAACATGTGTAGAGTCTCACGTATATCTGTGTGGTGTGAACAATTAAAATCTACACTGAGTCACTTTCAGGAAGAAATATCCTACACTGTTATTAACTATAGACATCACGTCATCCAGTAGCCCTCTTGGACTTATCCTTCTTTTCCAGATGAAATTTGATGACATTTCTCCATCCTACCTATTTACTCCTTGTAACCACCACTCTACTTTGCTTCTCTGAGTTCAGTTTTGTTAGATTCCATATATGTATAAAATCATGAAGTATTTGTTTCTGGACTATTTAATTTACCATAATATCCCTCAGATTCATTCATATTATCAGAAGTGACAGAACATTCTTAATTTTCATGTACTTATTTATTTCAAGAGCAGATACACAGAGAGACAGACAGTAATTTCCCATCTTGTAGTTCACTGCCTCAGTGCCCTCAACAATCAAAGATAAGCAGAGCTCAGAACACAGTCTGGGTCTCTCACATGCTGGACCCTGCCAAGTACTTGAGCCAGCACCTGCTTCTCCTGGAGTGTACATTAGCAGGAAGCTAGAATTGCTGGCAGGACCAGGACTTGAGCACAGACACATGGACATGTATACAGATACCAACAACAGCCTAACCTCTAGACCAAGTGCCCACCGGGAATTCCCTGCTCTGTTAAGGTTGACTGGTATTTCGTTGTGTGCTTAAACCACATTGTCCCTATCATTTCTTGTGCTGCGGTGGTTTCATTTTTGGTGGTTCCATATCGTGGCTATTGTAAAGAATGCCTCAGTGAACATGGAAGTGCAGGTACGTCTCTCACACATTGATTTTATATCATGTGGATACATACCTAGTAATGGGATTATTACCTCATATGTTATTCCTCCACAATGACCACATTAATTTCAATTCCTTCCAAGAGTTCCCCGTTTTCCACATCTTCACGAGCACGTACCTTTTATCTTTTTTGATAATAGCCATTCTGACAGATGTGAGGTTTTACCTCACTGCGTTTTAATTTGTATTTCACTGGCATTTAGTTATATTAAACCTATTTTTCATGTAAATGCTGATCATTTGTATGTCTTCTTTTAAGAAATGAATTTTCAGGTCATTGGTTTTCTGGCTAAATTATCTATATATTTAGGGTATGAATCCTTATCAAATGTCTAATTTGCAAATGTTCTCTTTTAATCTCTAGGTTGTCTTTTCACTCTGTTGATTATACTTTTGTATTACAGAAACTGTTTAGTTTGATGTAATTCCGTTTGTCTAATATTGCTTTTGTTGCTTGTGTTTTTGATAGTAAGAATCTCAAAACAGTATTATTTCTTTCAATGCATGAGCATGAGGCATATTTGTATTTCCCTGTATCTAATTTTCCACAAAGTTTATTTCCTACCATATGTCCACATATTTTCTGTCGTTAATGAAAGAACTAATAAGAAAACAAAAGAGTTGCTAACAAAAGCAAAGCACTGAGGCATAGAGCTACTTAGAGGTAGATGGGAGAGAAAATGAGTTTTGCAAGTTAGAAAAAGATGGGCCTTGGTCCATAAAACAAGGGGCTAGCATTGTGTCCTAGGGAGTTTATCTGCCACGTCTAACACCAACAAACCACATGGTTTGCTCATGTTCTGGCTGCTTCACTCCTGATCCAGCTCTCTGCTAATGGCTTGGTAAAAGCAGCAGAATATGGCACAGATGTTTGAGTCACTGCCGTCCATGTGGGCAACACAGATGAAGCTCTTGGTTCCTAGTTTTGGCTTGGCATAGCACTAACCGCTCACTGTGCCGCCTGGGGAGTGAGCCAGTAAATAGAATATTTCTCTTTCTGTCTTTCCCTCTCCAAGTCTGACTTTCAAAATAAATGAATAAATCTAAAAAGAAAAGATTATATTACCTTTGTAATTAACTTCTCTGCCAGTGTATATTGTCCTGAAAACATAGCAATGTGAAAGATTGTAAATAATCTACATTTTAGCATTTCTTTATATGTCCTAATCAGAATTTTTTGAGCTCTTTCTGAAAATTCAGAAGTATGGCAAAAAATCTCAGAAAATAAGGAGTATGTGGGGAGAAACACTCCGTTATAATTCCTTGGTAGGAGGGTACTAGCAGTGAACCTCTGTTTATGGGATACTGCCCAAAAATAAAAGAATCACCACAAGGTAATATTAGTGATTTTATGTTATGACAGGAAACAAAGCAGCAGCTGCAGCCACCCTTTTCCCCACTTGAGCAGAGGCATCTTATATTGGCCATGACTTTCTATAGTCAGTTTTTTTCAAATGAACTTAACAAAGAGAAAAGTTTCATTTAGCCAACCATTTTGGATATTCAAGTCCCAGATTGGATGGCCCCTTTGGTTTTATCTCTGATGAAGATGGAGCAAGGATGAAGGGCGAGCCAAGGAACAGAGTCAGCTGGATCAACTCAAGCCTTCATAACAAACTCACTTGCAAAAGCAATTTCCCAAGACCATGCTGTCAGCGATCCAAGAGTCTTCTTCCAGAACCCCTGCCTAAATACTATTCTGCTATATAAGCTTCTACCCTCTTAGTGTTTGTGACTCAGGATTTATATGTCTGAACAAGTACAGGCACCAAATCTAGTTCAGATCATTGCACTTTGTTTTCTTTTTGTCTTGGGTGATTAAATGAGGACCCAAATGAGCCACCTTTGCCAGGTTTTCTCCAGCTGCACCACATTCACTCTCCCCAACAGGGGAGAATCGTGTGTTTTAAAAAGTTTGTCATTGCCAGGAACAAAATTGATTGTGTCATGTGTAGATATTAGACACCAAAATAACCACAATTCACAGTCTGCATCAAAGATAGATGTAAGGAGAGCTAGCAGTTTCCAAATACTCGTTATGAATTACCTAACCAAGCCCGTTTTAAGCTAGAATACCCTTATGTTTTCTTCATGTATTAGTGAACGAATCTCAGATACTATGCAATTTCAAAAAACAATTTAGCCACATTCCGAGCATTGCGTTTTTTATAGATGTATATCTAAAGACATATAGAACCATTTATAAAATATGCTTCTCATAATTTTCTCATTATTTATAGCAACCCAGTGACATCTCTCCATTGCATTCAGTAAAAATCTATTCAGTGTTGTTCAATTAAATTTAATGTAATTTCATCTAATTCAGGCAGATTCTGAATTAATTATTTACTTTGAAACTAAATGGTATTCCTGGCTTTAAAAAATTTTTAATTTCTTGACTTGATTCAGGCTACTTAAAATTTCTTTTACTTCTGCAATGAATATGAATCTGCTACCACAAGCTGGAGCACAAAAAGAAATGCTATTTTTTATTAACTTGCACTAAATCTGGTTCTAAGGCCCTCCTTGCTAGGATGGTGTAACAGCCATTCCCACTTACACTTTCTTTAATTTTATTTATTTGAAAGGTAGAGAGGCAGAGACAGATAAAGACAGAGGAGATCTCCTATCTTCTGATTCAGTTCCCAAATACCATCAGCAACTAAAAGTATGCCAGGCTAAAGCCAGGAGCATAGAATTCAATCTGAGTCATTCACAAGGATGTCAGAAACTCAGTCTGCTGCTCCCAGGGTACATTTGATCAAGAAACTGAAATTGGAAGCAAAGCAAATACTGTAACCCAAATGCCCAGCCACTCCAGGTCCATGGAGAAAAAAAAGTAAATTACAGTCTCCTCAGTCTCCTAAGCTCCCCCTTAGCCTCCAGAATTGGCCTGAAAACTGAGAAAACTTTCTGGGGATCAGAGAGAGAAAAACACCTTGAATTCATTCACCTGTTTAAGGATAACATAAGTGTTTACTCTACATGGAGCACCCACTGCCTGCATGAGGTGCCAGGGATTCTGCAGTTTTCACAACAGGGAGAAGAAAACAGAAATTAATGATGGAATGGAGTAAATCTTTCAAGTTCATGAAACAAGAGACAACCAATAACTCGTGCTTAGGATGAGAAGTGCCCGTCGTAATTATTTCACTATTTGTTATCAACCCATACCTCTTCGAGCTTGTTGAGTGACTCCTTGCTATGCATGGACCACCACTACCTGTTCTGCCAGGAGAGTTTCGCTCTGCTGCACATCCTCTGCATCAACAGACCCTCCATGAGAGATAATGGAGTGGGGGTGAAGCGCATGGCTGCAAACCACTTTGTCCTTTCACTCATGGACTGATTTTGGAAGTTTTTTTAAGCTCTCTGTGCCTTTGTCATCATGAAAAGGGAGTAGATGATAATGCCCAGCTCATTGGGTCATGAAAAAGAAAAAACTAGTCACAGTATCTAAGATCTGGCCCTTAGTGAGCTTAGACCCTGCTGTTGTGTTTGGAGAACTGCAGTGGTAGAGGATGGGCAGAAAGCAGCTGACCTGGTAGATGCTAAGTGCAATGCTAAGGCCGAGTTTTGCTATAAAACAGTGATTTTCAAGCATGGCTGCTCGTCAGCATTACCAAGGAGTGTGGCAAACATCTTAATGTCCCCACTCCTCCTGCAAAGATGCTTACGGAGTGTGTTGGGGCACGGTCTGGGTCTGTTCAAGCCCACAAAATCCAGAGTGATCATCCCTGCTGTGGCACATGCTAACACCCCCAAGGCTAAGATGTCACCCACTCACCCCATCTCTGCATGGCTCTTCACTAAAAAGAGATGGGCATGTAGTTCACAAGCTTCTGTCTTGCTCCTCAAGGCCTCACTGTGGGGAAACTCACTCCTCATTGGACATTGTGATAGATGGGACGGTATGAAAGTCACCAGACAGAATCCTTATGGGTTCCACTGCACAGTGAGAGAAAAACCACAGAAAACAATTAAAACCTAAAAGGAGTTTGTGTGAACAAGCTACAGTGCATCCCTGGTGGGCAGTCCTAGGGGAAAGAATGAGATTGAGTTCCAAATACTAGCCGCTCAAACTTTTAATGAGTGGAGAAAAGCTGCAGCATGGCATAGCACATACATTGCAAAAGTATTTTACAACACATTACGATTTTCTAACAAAATGTAAATATATAGGTAGGGAAACAGATCTGGGTAAACCTCTTAACTTTTCATGATTTTTAAAGATATTGGTTTTAGTGAAATTAAGAATTAATAACTTTTCCTTTACAACTGATTATCCAGGGGAGCTCTTCTTGAAATATTTGCATTTAGCTAAATTGTGTATCACATTGCCTGTCAGCTCTTGTCAGAAATTACCTACTCTGAGTAATTCATTATGAAAGTAGGTAGCCTGAGAAATGAGACCAAAGAAAGGGAAAGCCAAGAAATTTCTTCATGGGAATCTGCCCAGGGCATAAGCAGAAGGGCCTGGGGGCCACCCTCCCTCTCCAGCAGCTTTCATTTTTGCCTGAGGCTGTTCTCCTGATCAGCTGAAGGCTCACAATTTCTACAACAAACCTTCCCATCCTGCCTGCATGTTAGAATCGTCTGGAGAGCTTCCTGAAATATCGATTCCTGGAACTCACATCCTTCAAGTGGGATCTTTAGGATCTGAGAGCTCCTGCTGGAACAGCCTCACAAGCACGCACACGCGAAATCCTAAATCATCCCAATTTGGGCAACACCACGTCTGCCATGAGATCCAAACTGGCATCAATGACAGTTGCTTCTTGAACTTTAGGGAATTGAGATGAGAAAAATGAAAAATACTTGTGTTTTAGTTTGCCATTCTAATAATACAACGTTGTGTGTTTGCTTCACTTCAGGCTCGACTGACAAAAGAACATCGCTGGGGAAGTGCACTACTCTCTCGAAACCACTCCCTAGAAGAGGAATTTGAAAGAGCAAAAGCAGCAGTGGAGGTAATTTTTTTATTTTACAAAATGAGGTTTGCTTAATGCTTCTAAGAGTATTCAAAAACTCAAACTTCAGCATGATGCATATAAAATGAGCCCTACTTAATAGATATGAAATAACCATGATTGTCAGAATGAGAATTTTTGATTTCCCACCATGGATCACAACTGGATGTCACCTGTCTATTCTATTCTGTGATACATTACAATGATTGTCTGGAGTTGGTTCACAAAGCCTAGATTCTGTAACAAATTGGTGCCGTGGATTTGCTATGCCCCATGAGGCCCAGATTCATGCCTGCCATTTTTATCTTTTAGCATGAGGTGACACATAGATGGTGCTGCTGCCCTTGGGATATTAGCATGCTTTCTTATCTAGATAAGACTAGGAGTGTGGCTCAAATATTCCAGCAAATGGCTAGTCCATCATGACTTGAACCATAATTTATTGATTAAAAAAATGTCACAAACTTTGCTGGTAATTCAAATAAAATACTGATTTCACCAATGATTTTCATATTTTACCTTTTAAAGAAAGAGAGGAAGGAAGGAAGAGCAGCCAGGAGAAAAGGAAGGAAAGCTAAACAAATGAACACTAAGCAGCTTTTGATGTTTGTTTCTTCCCCATCTGCTTCCTGGCTGCAATGGAGGAGCACAGCACAGCTGCCATCACCTCACTCATCAGAGCTTGTTAGATTGCTATCTGAGAGCACAGCTTTCCTCCCAGCTCAAGTGTGCACTTGTTGGAAACTTCATGTCTACTGCTGATGCAAAATCTTGAAAATTGAAAACACTCTTGGAATATGGTTCATTTACCTAGCTATCTTACCCCTAGGGTTTATATGAAATAATTATACTATGGGTGGTCTTTCAACAACTCAATGCTTGAAGTGCAATCAAAGCATATTCATGTTTGCAATTTAAAATTAAAAGGATTCTTCCTTTCCAAGGAAAGAATTCTGGTTATATTTTCATAATCATTCAAAAATTCAGTAGGAGAACACTTATTCCACCACAATAAAATCCATTCCAAATTTTTCTTTTATTTTTAACCTTTTTTAATTAAAAAATTAAACTAATGAATATTTAGTACTCTTCAGCATGATCCACTAGATTTAGATGAGACCAGCTGAGTTCAATCAAAATTTTCAAATGCATGGAGCTGCAGTTCAATTTATTTTAAATGTAGATTTTTCAGACTTAAAAGCTAATTTAAATGTATCTTTTGAACTCCTGTTGTGTGTAGCATATTGAATAGTACTAAAAAGATTATTTAGAAACATAGAATCTTGGGTCAGGAGGGCCTAATAAATTAGAGTTTATTTGACCCTGTTGGTAATAAGAAAGATAATGGATTCACACTCAAAATACTGATTTGCAAAGTAACAGATCAAAGGGGGGGGTGGGTAAAGCTACATCTCTAACAAGATACAAGAAATACTTTCATCTTAATTTTGGTAGAATCCTTATTAGTTTATCTCTGCCAGGCATATGAAAACAAACCAAAAAAAATCATTTTAAACACTTATAACTTTATTACCCCATTTTTTACTTAAACGAATTCAATTGGGGCAACTCCTTCTTTTCAGGAAAATATATTCAGAATATGAATAATATTAATTATCCAAACACTCTGCTTTATTGTGAAGAAATCGACCTCCCAGTAACTGTCTGCTTTTCCCAATTTTGGTTTTGTCTTCTGGAGCAAAGCAGAATCGTACGCGATGCCTTCCATACATGACGCCTACCTCATTCCCACAAAGTCTTCTTGCACCTGAATAAGGTTAATCCAGTTTTTCTCTAATAGCTACACGACAACATTCTTCTCATTAACCAAGTTTGACCCCTGGGCTCCACATCTATCTTATTCTTTCTAGTCACAAAGTCCTAGGAGGCTAGAAGTTATTTGCGGTAGCAATTCACTTAACAAATATTCTTGGCTGCCTGGAGAACCTTGGCTGCTAAATTGGATACTGGAGGCAAAGAAATGAGCCAGCCATAATTAGCTATCAGACACTAGAAGAAACCAAAGGACCAACTTGAACAAATTACCTGTTTACTTTGATTTCATGTTATTTATAAGATGAAGGGCTTGGATTATTAATACATTAAAACACTGTGAGTTCATGATTTCAACTGAAAAGAATAGTTAGTACAAAACTCCCAACAAATCAGAAATCCGTAAGATTGCTTAGAGGAGTCCTGCTACTGAGAAGGCTTCCTAAAGAAGAATGAGAGATGATGCCTCCCAGAATAGGTGAACAGGTGTAAAAAAAACAAAACTAAGTTACAGAAGAGGTAAAATACTCACACTGCGCTCATGGTAACTCATGCCCACAAAGATTCACACATATGTGCATTGTTTCCTTTCCAAAACTGCAGAAAAGAAAACATAACAATATGCATCAAAGAGTTTTAGAAATAGACATTCCCATTGACTCAGCCACTTCTTAGAATTTATCCTAGAAAAGCAGTATGAACATTTGCAAGTTTTTTTTCTGTAGAATTTTGTTGAAATAGTTGAAAAATGAAAAAAAATCATAAGTGTTCCATAGTAGGGAATTTTTTTTTTTAGATTTTTTTTTCTTTATTGGAAAGGCGGATATACAGAGAGGAGAGGCAGAGAGGAAGATCTTCCGATGATTCACTCCCCAAGTGAGTGCAACGGCCGATACTATGCCGATCCGAAGCCAGGAGCCTCTTCCAGGTCTCCCACGTGGGTGCAGGGTCCCAAAGCTTTGGGCCGTCCTCCACTGCTTTCCCGGGCCACAGGCAGGGAGCTGGAAGGGAAGCAGGGCAGCCGGGATAGAACTGGCGCCCACATGGGATCCCGGGCATGCAAGGCAAGGACCTTAACCACTGTGCCACAGCGCCGGGCCCCATAGTAGGGAATTTTTAAGGTGTATTTATTTGTTCATTTATTTATTTATTTATTTATTTGAAAGGTAAGAGCAAGAGAGAGGGTAAGACAAAAGAGAGGAAGACATTCCATCGCCTGGTTTAGTTTCCAAATGTCCACACAGCCAGAGGGTCACACCAAAGAGGGTGTCACAGACTCTCTTTGGGTCTCCCATGTGGGCGGCAGAATCCAATTACTTGTGCTGTCCACCTTTTGCTTCTCAGGTCATTTGCAGGAAGCTGAATTAAAAGTTCAAAGAAGCTGGGTTTAAGCTGGCATGTGATCTGAGACGCGGAAATCTCAAGTGGCACTTGAACCTATTACAACATCTTATGCTCTTACAGAAGCAGGCTGTGTATCCTTGAAAGTGATGTTTGAGATTATGTAAAGATGCTTTATGATAAGTTGGAATAAGCACATATGTACTTGCAGCTTTACAATACAATCCCAGCTATGTAGAGGGTCCTGTTAGAGTGGGTGTGATTTGCCAGGCACTAAGTCAGAAGCATCACACGGACTGCTTCGTGTAATACTCATAGAAGTTCTACAAGGCAGGTGCTCTTGCTAGCCCCATTTTACAGGTAAGAGAGCTGAAGCTTAAAGAGGCTATAGGTTCTTTGTGAGATTTTATAAATAATTAAGTAGGTTGAAAAATTAAGTAGCTTAACCTAGTAAGTTGCAAAGGCATGACTTTTAGACTCCAGAGCCTGTATTCTGAAGTACTATGCTATAGAAGCATAAAAATAGCCCATTCACACTCCTGTGACAAAATGTTAGTCTAGGTAACTTATAAACCATAGGAATCTATTCTCTCACAGTTGTGGAGGTTAGGATGACCAAGATCAGAATGCCAGCAGGTTTTGTGTCTCGCAATGTAGTAGATGTTGCCTTTTGCCTTTTCCTCACGTGCTGGGAGAGCAGAATGGGTTTACAAGCTCCTTCAGGCCCCTTTTATACAGGCACTGTCCCTGCTCACAAGGGCTCCACCCTCATAATCTGATCACTTCATAAAGAAAATTTGGTGCCAGCTCAATACCTTCACCTCGGAAGTTAGGCTTCAACACATAAACCTTGGGAAAAACCCCTGCTCAGGCCATAACAGCATTTATGACCAAATTACATCAGCAATATTTACTTTGATATATTTTTTCTTCTTTTGGCCTATTTTTCAAATGTTCTGTCATAAAAACATGTTTTGTTGGTAATCGGGGAAACTGTGCCATTAAGGTGGGATATAATTTTCTTAAAGGATTACAGATGTCTTAGTATTTATTTCAAAACACAAAAGGCACTGCACATGGCCTTTGGCAGAGGTAGGTCTAAACAGCAGCAAGATCCAGATGCAAACCATTCCTGGAGAAAGTGGAATTTTTTATCTCCACCTTGTATGTTTGCATCACCTAATTCCACTGCCTCCAGTGTTCTTTCTGTGTCGGGTTCCATCCCACTTTTGCTTTTGGTTCTGTCTCATCACTGAGCACCTGGTCACCTCCTCATCCCTGACTCTTGCTGAGGCCAATGTGTACCCCTCTGCCAGTTTTGATTTTCCTCTTTGGTGAGCACTCTTACTACAGACCTTTCATTGCACTTCCCCTCTTGTTGAGATTTTAGTTGGTGCCAACACTTCAAAAAACTTTTTTTGACCAAACATACAGTTGCTAACACATTACCTGTAGCTTAGTTTTTCATCACTGGATCACTTCTTATTTGTTGTTTATTTGCCTCATTTCTCTTTAAAATGTAGCCTCCCGGAGAGTGGTATCCAGATAAATAGTTGCTGATTGAATGGATGGGTAGATGATCATCACTTGCTTTGGATAACATTTCTTTCCATCTCTCTCTTTTTGTACATAGAATACCGTATAACCTTATACAAATAGCTTCATCTTCTCAGCTGGGCTCCCGTGTAGAAATACACTTAAGAATGCAGATAGCACCACCCATCTAGCCACGAAGTCACATGTTACAAACTTGGTTTGCTAGAATGGAATAATACCTGACAATTTGCAATTCTTCTGATTTTTTTTTTTTTGAGCTGGGATGTCCCAAAATGCAGTATCTGTTACTGAGGAAAATGTGATTTAAAACTGAGTTCCTATTTATTCCCTATAGTAAATGACCTTGGAATCTATATATATATGCAGACTGGCATTGCTCACCCCACACTGAGCTGCTGGGTCTAAGGAACCTATACAAGTGAGGAGTTTTGCTGAAAAAAATCACTGTAAATTCATCCCTGCCCAAAGATCTGTAGTTTTAGAACAAAGAACTAGATATACCAAGGTCTTAAAGAAACGCACCTTCCCAGGACATAAGGGAGAGGAACTTCCTCTGTGTTTCCTGCTAGTTTTTCTTCAGAACCGACAGCCCGAATGCACTGACAGCTATGGTGAATGCCCAGGAAGGATGCAAGGGAAGCCCAGAATGAGAAGCATGGAAGGAGCCGAAAGGCCAAGGAGCCTCCTGAGCTCAAAAGGCCTCAGGGTGCCTCCCAGGAAGTGCAATCCCTCAGGAGCACCACGGTGCTTCCACCCAGGGACTCAGCACATGTACCACGACAAACCAAAAATACTTCCCTCCTCACCCTGGCACTCAGGGGAAAAGGAAACGTTTAGCTGGTCAGTCTAGATGTTTCAGCCTTTAGACTACACTGATTTAACAGCAAATACAACAGATACAGGATTAAATTCTGCTGGATACCAGCAATACAATAAAGAAGGAGGAGGAGAAGCTGCGGCTAAACCAGGACCATCTCTTTCCTTAAGGCAGAATTAAAATGAAGAATTGAAGACAGGGGTGAGTGGCACAATGCAGTGGATTATACATTGGGTTCAAGTGCTAGCTATTCCACTTCCAGTCCAGCTTTCTGCTCTGTATAGCCTGGGAGGCAGCAGGTGATGGCTCAAATGCGTGGGCCCCTGCCACCTATAAGGGAGACCTTTGGCCATACCCAGCTGTGATTGTTATAGGCATTGGGAAGTGAACCAGAACTGGTAAATGGGAGCTCGCTCTAGCTCTCACTCTTTCTCTCCCCCTTCCTCCCATCACTCTGCACTTCAATTAAATTAATTTTTTTTAATTATTAATACAAAGTCACAGATACAGACTGGATCGCTCAAGCTTATCCCATGGTATAATTGTTATGGTCCATGCCCTTGTCTTTCACACCACAGTGTAAGACAGGTGGAACCATGGCTCATCCTCCTTAATATTCCCAGCAAGATCAGAGAGGCTGATATAGAGAGGAGCCCCACAGCTTGTTGCCAGAAAAATAAATGAACAACTTATTCCTGTAATGCAATCTATCTCAGCATCTCCTAGTGGGTGTTTAAGATGCACTACTGGAAGATGAATTTTTGCCCCTAAAATCAAAGTCTCATTCCCTTTAGTTCCCATACTTGTTAATAAGCCTTTGTTATGCATTTTTAGGAATGCTTCTACAGCTCCACTTTTACCCTGAGCAAGTATTTTGATGAGCAAAGTTTTAATAAAATAATGAAATGAGTGAGTAAGAATGCAGATGAATGGACAAGGGAAGGTATAGTTGTCAGAGGTGAGAGCAGAAAGGCTAACGGCAAGTGCTTTAGGCTGACTCTGCAACTGACTCCAGGGCCATGCACTCCTGCTAATCCTAGTTCCCTTCCCTTGGAGCTTTACTTGTGGTGTCACTTGTGCTGATTTAAATAGCCACAGATTGATCTGCCCAGCAAAATGTGGGCTTCGATCTCCCTCCTCCTGAGTGTGGGCTGGTTTGGTGACTCACTTCTAATAAACAGCACGAAGTGGAAGTTATGGCCGGCGACTTTAAAGAACAGGTCAGCAAGGGTCCTCTGTCTTTCTCCCTGCATAGCCTGAGTCATTCCTTTTGGGAGAAACCCAAATTGCTGGGTCATGAAGGTGCGAAGCCGCTTACATGGGAGAAGCTAGACCTTCTACCAGCAGCCAGAGCTGCACCTAGCCACCTGTCCACACCGCATGAGTGAACTGCCTTGTGAGTGCAATCTGCAGATGCCTGAAGTTGCTGTCAGCTGCTTAACTACACCCTTGTGAGAGACTGAGCCAGCCATCATCCAGCTAAACTGCTCCCAGATTTCTGAAAGTCATACAGTGTGTGAGATATGTCTGCTGCTCTAATTGCTAAGTCGTGATGTAATGTGTTAAGCAGCAACAGGTAACCTGGACATTTTACTCCCAGTCCCTATCCTCACTTGGCTCCACTGCCATCTTCCCATCTCTATCCCCAACACATTGCAAACAGCTAAAGTGGGAAGATGATGACTCCTGTCGCACAGAACCGTTGGAATCATTGCTTCTCAATGGGAATTTTCCAGCTCCCTGCCCCAGTTTTAACTGGTCCTCAACTTGTTCTTTCTTTTTTGTGACAGTTCATGTCCCTTTGAAACATTCATCCCTCACACCAAAATATCTGGCCAGGGACTTCTTTTTTCTTCTGTAGAGTCCCTAGACCTCTCTTTATGATAGCTGCGTTCAAAGCCACTTTCTAACTTTCTGTTTTTCCAAGTTCACAGCACGTGAGAACTCCTGTCTGTATATTTTGTGCTAACAGCCCAGCAGAGCATCAGGCCAAAACAGTCACCTTTATTATAACTTTTTAATTAGAAGATGCCATATTTAAAAGAACACCACAACCAAGCCATGTTCCAGCAATGTAAATAAGCAGATGCTTGCCATGTGCAAATTTTGCTTCGTTTTGAAGTTATTTCTTGTGTATATACTATGTATCTGTTAGGCACCTAAGTGCTTGAACAAAGTTGGAAACTATTCCAGAACTGCTTTTTTTTAAATACAGGATTGCATAACAGATGGCTAACTGGACTGCCACCATACCAGGGAGATGATCTACCTCCAATACCACCTCATATTTCCTTTCTGGTCTCTAACAGCATTACCTCTTTTAAGCAAGTGGAAGGGATTAAAGGATTAAACACTACTTAAAATGGTCCTAGATTCAGTGTCCCAAAGAGAGAAAATGCTCTGTAAATTCATGAGAACATTCTTTGGGAAGTGTTGAAGAACTGTGAGATGAGCCACTTAAGATACACATTTTCTAAAGCTTAGTTTATCATGTTAGCTAACATGCTTCCCATATCAAATATTTATAGTTCACACAAAGGTTAGATATATGGTGGGTTCATGGGAAAAACACAGAGTTCCTTGCTCCACCTTGGTTGGATTTCCTCCCATTTTAAACAAACAAAATCTGGTTCCCAAAAACAAGAGCCATGGGTAGCAATCAATGAAAGGCCAGTATTGTAGTGCAGCCTCACAATGTATGAGATGCTGGTTTGAACCCTCATTGTTCTGCTGTCAATCCAGTTTCCTACTAATGTGTCTGAGAAGGTAGTGGAAGGTGGTCCAAGTACTTAGATCCCTGCTGCCCAAATGAGAGAATAGGATGAAGTTTTTGTTTCCCGGCTTTGGTTTAATCCAGACATGGCTTTGTAGCCATTTAGGGAAATAGAAAGTGAAAAGTTCTCTGTGTGTCTCTTTCCTTCTCTCTCTCTCTCTCTTTCTCTCTTTCTCTCTCTCTCTCCTTCTCTCTTGCTCTCTCTCTCACGCACACACACTCACACTGACTCTCAAAATAGGTAAATAAATAACTCTTGTGTAAAGGAGAATAATTATTGTGGGAGTAGACATTTACCTCGCAGCTGATATGTCCATATCCCACTTGGGAGTGCCTGGGTTGGATTCCTGTCTCTGACTCCTGACTCCACCTCCTAGCCAACCACCCCCCCCCCCCCGCCCCGCCAGCTGGGTACAGGACTGCATTCCCACTCCCTGGCTTCTGCCATAGCCCAGCCATAGTTGGTGAAATCATCTGTTTCTCTAGCCTTCATGTATTCTTTGTGAATATGCAATGCGTATAGGATAGGCCACCTAATCTGACTACAGAAGGAAAGTAGATCAATCTCACTAGCCTAAAATTTCAAAATGAAAGGAACTCTCATTTACACAGAAGAAGTAAAACTCATCTAAGTGTCTTTCCACCAATAAAATGCAGTTGTGCTTCCAGAATGGCAGCAGGGAATTTATGAAAGCATTTGTTTAGCCCCTAGTGTGAATAAAGAACACACTTGAGAAGCCTTGAAGTTAACCACTTCTGGGTTAACTAATTTGGTCTTGCGTAGTCTTCTTTCCAAAATGAAGGTTTTTCTTTTCTTTTGTTTTTCTTTTTGGACACTAAAGCATTTTTTTCTCTACATATCATAAACACACATTGAAATATGAAAAACAGTCTAAAATATCACCTTATACATTAGATGATAATTTTAAATAATTGGTGCAGTAATGCAATATGGTCTTCAAAACTGAATTTTTTTTTTAATCAGTGAAGCTTGATTTTATAGTCCACCCAATCACGGTGATTATTTGAATTAAACAATAAAGATTTACCTCATCCAAAATAACAGGTTTTTTTTAAGGATCTATTTTTTTTTTATTGGAAAGGCAGATTTACATAAAAAGGAAGCAGAAAGAATTTTTTCATTGTCTGGTTTACTCCCCAAATAGCCAGAATGGCCAGAGCTGAACCAATCCATAGCCAGGAGCTGGGAGCCTTCTCTGGGTCTCCCACATGAGTACAGGATCCCAGGGTTTTGCGCCGTCCTCAACTGCTTTCCCAGGCCATAAGCAGTGTGCTGGATTAAAAGCGGAGCAACCGGGACATGAACTGGTACTCTATGGGATGTTCTATGGAACTGGCAGGCAAAGGATTAACCAGTTTAGTCATCACTCTGTCCCCTCAAAGTAACAGTTTTACAACTTTTAGATTTCCTGGAAAGAATGAGGACACCCCTATATATGTATATACATACACACTCAAATATAAAGTAAACTGCAAAGTTAGAGCAAGTTACTGATTTATCAAGGTAGGGAGCCAGCCAAGCATGGTAGAATCGAGGTGACCACATGGGCAGCTTCCCAACTTCCCAGTCTGGCTTCTTCAAGCCCCAGCGTCCTTCTGGGTACACACCTGTTGATGACACTAAGTTTATAAGGTAGGCCCTTCACAACTGAACACAGCCTCCTTACCCAGGAACAAGGTACCTAGTGCTTCCTCTCCTTATGTCAGTCTCAGGCTAAAAGGTGTCAGGAAAGATGGGCCCTATTTCTATGTTTTTATCTAGGAAAGGAAATGGTGAAGATATGGCTCAATATCCCCCTATACTATCTGCACCATTTTCTCTGCAGCTTCTCAAAGAGCCCACTGTCATTTTCATAAGAGAGGATCCTAACGTCTAAAAAATTGAAAAATTTGTTTGGACTCTAAGAAAGAACTATCAACTATCGCTTCTCTGTATCATGAGAGTGCATTAACCTCCTGTATCATGAGAGTGATATTTTTGGCAATTTCAATAGTTTTTTAGTTATGTATAAGGATATTATACATTGCAAGTATGTTGTTTGCTTAGTATATATGATGTATATTATCAGAAGACGGATTCTGTTCTACTGCTTTTGTGTTAGTATTCTTGTTAAGTTCCTTTCCCTTTCTAGGCACTGATGAGATCATTAATCGTACCTTAATTAGCCTGCTATTAAAACTTTCTGACAAGCTTCCAAAAACTCCTAATACCTGTGTCCCACCCACAGAGGTTGTAATTTCATTGCTTCCAGCCACATGGCTTGGGCTTTGGAATTTTAAAACATCTCCCGTGATTTGGTGTGCAGACAGGAATGGAATCACTGGACTGGTTTCCTCAGGTTGGAGTCTTCTATGATGGTCTTTGACTCTATGATTTCCTCAGTAACCACTAACACCATCTTTGTACATCAGCTCTATTTTTAGCAATTGTTCAAAAAAAAAATTCTAGAATGTCCTATGTAACTCAATTCAATATCTCACAACCATTTCAATCAGAATATATTTTCTTGATGTCTAATCTAAATTCCTGCTGCAGCAATTGAAGGTATGATGGAGAAAGAGAACAGCTAGTTTGATTGACTTTGATGTTAAATTCCTCACATGAACATACTTCACCAGATTTTGTCATCACGACTCCTAACTAAATTCTTGCAATTCCAAATCCCCACCTAACAGATCCGTTTGCAGGGAGGGCTCCTTCGTGAGGGAGGAAATGCACATATTTCTTGTTTCATTGTTCAGCGTGTGCTTACAGGTTCCTGCCAAAACCATTCCTAGACCTATGCAGTTCTTAAGGTTAGGATGATTTCAATGCTTTAATTTTGTTTCTGTTGTCATTATTGCTTCATTTTTGCCTCCTTCCCATATTTTTTTCTAGCACTCCTCCGTGATCTCTCCCTCCTCATTACTACCATTACTATCTTTATTGAAATTAGCAGATTTTAACAAAGCTAATTATGAAGGATAAGACATGTTCTGGATAGTTGCTCAAGGTTCAACCACAATTACTGAAAATACTTGTCATTTACAAACCAATTATTTCTCCTGCTACAAAATATGGTGTGACATTAAATTCTACTGAACCCATGTCCCGGACGGAAGAGTGATGTGGACATGAACCCTCTTTTAAATTTTGTATTAGATTCCTGTTGGAGCTCTTAACACTAACTACAAGGCTCAGCTTGTTCCTTGTGTGTGTAACCTGTGAACCCTTTTAACCTCAGGCTGTGCCCAGATGCCCAGTCATCTGCAAATGAAATAGAAACAGTCACCAGTCCTGGCTGGAGAATTCTAGTGACAGCCTAGGCCAAATTGGAATGCAGCAGTGGTCTGATTCCCCTGACAGCTGTGCCATGCCTGTGTTTCTGCCAGCATTGAAAACGTAATGGTGCATGTGTAAAGTTGCATACAGTCGAAACTGCAGTCACCTGTATAGTTCCAGGACTCAGGAAGATTATTCCAGTTTACCGGGCCTCTTCATAGTTTTCACAGGATCTTGGGGCATTTTCCTAAGAGCAACAACATTTTACATAAATCCACTAAGCTGTATTGACTGCCAAGGAACATCGATGCCATGAGTTGAGCCATGCAATGGATTATTTGCCTCCTCTCCACCAGGAACATCTACTTGTGTCTATGGAAAATGGTTTTACTACCAAAGCTCCACAAAAGGAACTCTCTCTTGTATAGCATATGTGTGTAATATCCACAGAAGTTACCTTTTGTTTCAGTAAAATAGGTTCAAAATCAGAAGCTCTGAAGGCATGATGCCAGCTTGTCCTCAATCTGGTAAACCGGCTAGAAGCCTGCTCAGAAAACTTGGGAGTGATACACGAACATGGCAGAACAACTTCAAATCACTTAGAAAGTTAAGTGGTCCACCCCCCCCCAACCCCCCACAAATTGAATCAGGCAATCATTTATTTGTTTAAATAGTGTTATGCTTGTTAATTGGCTTTTACCTATGAGATGCCAAATTATGCGTAAGAGATATGGAGCTAAAGACACCATCCTCACCCTCAACTTGCTCAAAATCTGGTGGAAAACCACTGGCCCCTGATACTCCTACAACACATTACACACGTCAGCCCAGTCCACTGAGTGTATGTTAAAGGAGCCTAATAGCAACAAGGAAGGTTTCTCCACTGGAGCCAGTACTTGAAAGATGAGCAGAAAAACAGGCATCTCACACACACTTGAAAGAGAGATTGGGAGCAGAATGAAAAGAAAGCGTTTGGAAGATACACGCAAGTGCATGGAGGCATAAATGAATGTGTGGCAAGAATATAGGATGCTCAGGAGGGGTGGTGAGAAGTGAGACAAAGAGGCCCAGAAGAGGAAACAGAAGCCAGACCAGTCACACTTTCCTTCAACAGCTCTGCTGGACCATGGACTGTGTCACTCACTTTTCCTCCAGCCTTACCAGCCATTCTCCCCAGTCTCCTTTTCTGGCTTCTTCACTTGATTCTATCTTCTCTTCTCCATCTACACTTTCTTTCATGCCTGTGGATATAAATGCCACCTAATGTTTGATGGCTCACAATAGAATTTTTCATGCTTGAACTCTCATTAGAGAAGTTCCAAACTGAATTTCCAGTGGCCTACTCATGCTGCCACTTGGATGTCTAACATCCATGGTGTACTTAGCAGAACTGAAACGTTAATTTCTTACTTTCAATTTGTAAGGTGAAGAGAGAGTGTGTGTGCTTCTGCCTGCCGATTCACTTCCCACACACCTGCAACATATGAGATTGAGGCAGGCCAGAACCAAGAACAGGCAACTCCATCCTGCTCTCCCATGTGGATGGCAGGGACCTATTTGTGTCATCCCTTCTGCTTCTCAGGATGTGCATTAGCAGGAAGCAGAATCAGAAGCAGAGGAGCCAAGACTTGAAGTAGGCAGTTATAGAAGATGCAAGCACCCCAAGCAGCAGTTAACCACTGTGCCAGAGACCTGCCCCTGAAACTGAATTCTAGATGGCAAACCCCAAAACAGTCCCCATCGCTAGTCAGCAGAAGCATCAGTCTGGTCGGTGGGTGATTTCGTTTTGCAGGCCTTCCTGCATTACACTCAACTAAGCAACAGGTTCTTTGGACCAGTCACCAAACTAAAGGAATACAACTCCCCTCAGCCATGTCTGCTGCTCAAACTTTACTCCACAGCTGCAGCATGCAAGCCAAAACTATCGCATGCAGTCTCCGACTCAGCCTCCCAGTTCCCAGTCTTCGTTTCTAGGGTCTACTCTCACCACACAAGCTATCTGAAATGGTTACATAAATGCTCATTATTTTTCTGCTGAAAAATCTCCCAATAGTTTTCATGAAAGAATAATATCTAAAATTTCTATGAAAGGCCCCGGAATGTGGTTTGATCCCCACTGTTGTAAACTCTAGTTCTTCTTTGCTACCTCACAGAATGTTCCAGTCACCCCAGTCTTTCTGGACTGGGCATTCATCCCTCTGAACTCATTTCCATTTCTGCATTCTCTCCACTAGAATTCTCTTACCTGAGTTGTTTAGGTCTCAGCTCCAATTGTACCTCTTTCAAGAGTACTTCCTTGGTTACCTATGCTAAAATAAATTACTTGTCATTATTGCTTTACAGTGGCATTACCAACTTGAAATTATATTAATCATTCACTTTCTTTATTATTACATCATTCCCCTCTACTGGACACTCTACAAGAGCAGGCATATGTGTGTTCATTACTGCGTATTTACACTCCCAAGAAAGGCATTTCTAACCACAAGCTGTGTTCATTGCCACTAAAGGAAGAGGAGAAGGCATGCGGGCTCCTGTCACATTGAAACAAAGAATGCAGTCTTCTACGCATGTACCTGAAGAATACAATTTCTTCTTTTCAGCGTAAGATAGTACAGCAGCCACATTTGGCTTTAGCACTCCATTTTGGATATTGTTCTCACATGTTCTTTAGTAGACCATGACCAAGTAGCAAGGTTTATTATTTTATAATCTCTCAGTTAAGTTTGCAAAAAGCTTGGCTAAGAAGTGTGTCTCATTTGTTTTAATGAGATTTTCGGTGAGAACACAACTGGTATTGTTACCATTGGAATAACATAATGTTGAATTACAGTGTATACAAGGAAAAACAATACAAACACATAGGAACAGTTAGCCAAAAACCTTAGTCAAAATCCTGCCATTTATGTTAATTTTTTTGTTTTTAGTTTTTATTTTTATTTATTTATTTGAGAGCCAAGGAAACAGAGAGACAAACAGAGACACAAAAAGATCTTCCATCCACTGATTCAATCTCCAAAATGCCCAACCTGTGCAGCTTTCCCCCGTGGGTGAGGGAAGCCAACTCCTTGGGCCAGCATCTGCTGCTGCCATGGGTGTGCATTATCAGGAAGCTGGAATCCGAAGTAGATAGATTCCAGGCACTTGAATATAGACTGCAGGTATTTTAAGCAGTAGCTTAATCACTGTGCCAAACACCCACCCCTAACAAATGTTGATTGCTTTTCACTCTGTGCCTGATTTTCTAGACTAATCTTAATGATTTTGGAGCTGGAATTTTTCCTGAGTCACTTTTCAGAGTCAAACTCTTATGCTTCCTTACCTCAAGGCCAAAGGGAAAGAAAAATCAATAACACTACATCATAATAATGTATCTTCTGCTTCAACCAAAGAGAGTAGATTTTCCCTTCTCAGATGAAAAAGCCTCTTCCCTCAATAAGATTATCCAGAGCGTACAATAGCTGATTCATTTAGAAACCATAGTTTCCATAACAACTAACATGGTTAACAGCCTGTGTTGAAAACCTTTTTTACCTTAAACTCTTGTTATAAAGAAAAAATGCTATCAGGACACTTCCTTAGCATACTGACTGAGATGGCTTGTTTGAAAACCTGGTAATCTGTCTTCTGATTTCTGGAAAAGTCATAGAAGCAACTTTGTGCTTGGAATTGTGGGAGTTTCACATATGAGTGACTCTATTTTCATTTGTTCTCTTGGAACCCTGTATAACACTAGGCCAAATCAATGCCCTCCTCTCAATTTTATTTAACATCATTAAATAAATTCAATTTACTGAAAGACCACCAGTATCAGATGGTGTCATAAACTTTTTAATAACCAGCAATACTTGCCTTGTATTAAAAAGAAACAACCTCACCACTGGCCATGTTGACAAAATTTTAAATGGTAATGCTTAGCACTGACAGAAGAAAAACTTGAACCGTATTTCTGAAAAGAAATTTTGTAATAAATTCCCAAGGCATCTAAATGCTTGTGCCTTTTGACCTAGGAATTCCATAATTCCAGAGAAATAATCGCTCACATGTATTATGATACATGCCCAAGATTATTTGATGCTGGTTTTTAAAAACAGAAATAATAAACGATAGACATATTAATAACCATAGATGTTACTGTGTGATTATTGAGGTGATGTCATAGTTGCATGTTTATTGACATGTCAGTGTGCCTTTAATAACAAGTTATGACCCCTCATGTACAGCAGGGTCCCATTTTCGCAAATTAAAAATACAAGAACAATAATAGTTAACATGTATTGTATTCCAAGCACTCTGCTAAACATTTTATAAATATTAGAAAATATAATCCTCACAGTTATCCAGTCAACAAGCATTTTAATTCCTTTTTGTGAGTATTTTAATTTCTTTTTAAAAATAGGAAAAGTGAAGTTCAGAAAAGAAAAATCTGACTCTTGGATTCAGAGCAAATACACATCGTTTTACATGTAAGCCCAGACGAGAAATTAAGGTAGATATGTCCAACTACTCTCAGTGGTTACCCGAATAGTAGAATAGTACATTTATTTTTCCTTTTGTTTATGTACTTTTTTCTAAGTTGCCTCCAAGGAAGAATACATCATAATTTTTTTTAACAGCAGTTTACCGAGAACTATCAACCTATTTCCAAATACCTACATGAATTAGAAACCCTCGTCCTGTTACTTTGAATGAGCTTTTGGAAGTCCCTAAAATAGATTCTTAACACCCACTTAGATCCAGTTTTGAGGATTTAGTAGATCCCTGGGTTAAGTCTGCTTGATCCTCCTATTCTCTGCCATCTGGACAGTTAATAAACTCTGGAGAGTTCTGCATGTGAAAACAGAGTATGTTTATAGTTTATTTTAATTAAATACTTAGTTAAAGTGTGGGCCTACAATTATCCCTGAAAACAACCTTTTAATTATTCCAATGCCATGAGAGCATAGTTACAGTGCAGCAATTGACCTTTATATTTCTTTTGAGTCAGCAATGTTCTTCAGATTCTAAACATTCTTTTAAAAATAAATCATGAGCTATGTCTCCAGGAGATAACGGAAAAGCTGTTAATGCTCTTTTTGCTCTTTTGTCCTTACAGAAGTCGTAGCCTTGCTTTGTGTTTGGCTAGTTAGCAACACCCATTATCGACACGTATTGTCACACATCGCTGGGGACATGCAAGTAGTATAAGACAAATGCTTTTATTAAAGAAAGAAAGAAAAGAAACTGTCTCACGCAGCAAGGCTTCGCCACTTACAGAAAATTTCCCCCTGCAAGCAATTAGAAATGAGAAAAAGTAATTTGATTTGGTTGAAATCAATCCCCAGAGAATGACAGCCCCAAGGCAAGAAGAGTGCACATCTGATTTCTGGGCCCAAATTGCTTTTGACACCTCAGGGACTTCTTTCCATGTGGCTCTGAGCCCTTGGGATCAGGATCTTCCTAAGCTTTGTATCTCAACACTTAGTCTAAGTCCAAGGCACCTCAAATCTATTTGAGTTACACAAATTGTCTCTGGTTTTCTATAGATGAACTTTTTGACTAACTTTGTTAAGAACCAAAATTAGCAAGAAAATACACTCTTGCATTCAGATTCTCACAGAATCATTCATTTCAAATGTTGCTTAGTTATTTGAATCTGAATTTAAGGGAGATCACAGGCCACTAGATGTCTACCCAATGTGTTGAGGACTTCTATGATAAGCATGAAGTGCAAAAGCAAGAACTAGAAATCAGACATTCCTGTACGCAACTCTCAGTCCTGCACTCATAAGGCATTTTCCTTGAACAGATCATATAACTGATGTGACATCAGCTTTATAGAATGAGAAGTTACGTAGGTAAGCCCGTTTGAAGAATCTGATGAGAAAGAAGTCAAGAAAGGGCACATTTCAGCAACGTCAGGAAGCCATTCATTTAGCTGGTGTGTACTGAGCACCTGTCAGGCACTGGATTTTCTGGCTATTAGCTCTGTTAGGGCAGAACTTGATAGGACAAGAGCAGAAGCTTTGCTTTACTGCCTGCAGCCCATTCAAATCCCAAGCAAGAGCATAATTTATCCTCATCCTTCTGGCTGAAATCATAGGTTCACGCCTTCATTGTCGTTCTGCTTTGGTGTAACAAAACATCACCAACTTGGTAGCTTAAACAAAATAAATGTGTTGCCTTGAAATTCTGGAGGGTAGAAACTTGGGATCAAGGTGGTAGCTGGAGGATGTTCTCTTCAAAGGTTCTGGAGGAAGATTCTTTTTTACCTCTTCTGGTTTCAGTAGCCCTCATCATTCTGTGACTTGTGGTTGGTATCATCACAACTTCTGCCTCCATCTTCACAGTATATCTTCCTTCTGTATCTTCACATGGCCTCTCCTCCCATTATCCAAATTACCTTTTTCTTACAAGGACTGAAATTATATCAGATTAAGAGTTCACTCTAAGAACCTTATCTGAACTTGATGACATCCACAAAGACCCTGATTCCAAAGAAGGTCACATTCACTAAGTCCTAAGGATTAGGATATGGGGGAATACAATTCAACCCACAACACCCCACGCTTTTCCAATCACTCTAAGATAGCAAAAAATCATTCTGACACTTCTGGTCTCAAGCACAGTATTGTTTACATGATCAGAATATCCATTGCTCTATAACTCCATGTTCATAGTGTAATGTTAGCTTCCTGCATCTCCAAACAAGATGCTGCCTTGGGCCTGATTCTGAGTGGCAGCGAAGCTGCCCAGTGAGCCTTCTGGCTCATTCCTGGCTTCACTCACCACTTCTGCTCACCATTCACAATCCTTAAGCCCACCAGAGTGTGTCCAGAGCAGTAATGTGCAGGACAAGGATCCCAGCATTTTGTGACCTGGAAATAAGTCCATTATGGGTGAATGTTTAACTCAAGCATATCTCTCCTTCTGCTTTTATGGGTTCCTTAGAGGTCCCTGCTGACAGTTCCAGTGAGACTGTCATGAGTCCTCTTTCCAGGAAGCCCTTGCAGGTGGAATCCAGGATAGACTCATGCCATCTTTGACCTGGCTGACCCAAAATTTGTGCATGAGAAACACATATCTTTCACCATTCTCCTTATAGAAAGACTTCATGTCCCTGTCAACTCTGGCCTTTTTATAAGGGTTGGAATGGAAATGTTGAAAACCCTACATGTACATATGTGTCAGCTTAGATAAATGACTGTGTTCCCATTCCCTTGAAAAGTCCTGCACAAATAGATGTGGACCTATGGCTTCATCCATTTTTCTTTTGTTCTGTGGAACCTTTAGCCAAAACGTAGACTGAAACAGTCACATTTTCACATTACATTATCGTTTCAGTCAATCCTGACAGATAAGAGAGCAGTACAAGTGACCTTGTATTTCTGAACAGAATGAACTTGGTTTGTCTGAGAAAACAAAGTGACAGCAGGCAAACAGAATTCTGGGTTCTGCTCTGCTGTTTCACTCAACCAAGATGATGTTTGCCAAGTAGCAACACTGATTGATTCTTAAAGCTCAGGACAGGTTAGCAATGCAAAGAGGAATGAAGGAAACAAGCCTGCATTAATGAGGAAAATCCAACAATATGAATTACAAGATCAGTGTTCCGGCCCTGGTTTTGTCATTAACTAGCTAGTGACCTTGGACATGGCACTTGTGAAAGTCAGATACTTCAATACACTTAATAGTTCTTTGAAAACTATATAACCTTAACATAGCCATTCTAGTAGAAGGTAATGCAGTTTTATTCTAAATCCTCTTCTTTATTTGTGTAGCAAACCTCTCATATTTACCCTTCGCTCTCCAGCCCCACCGCAATCACCTGGTCTAAGAAATGTTGCCACTATACCCTCCTGACTTAGTTCCCTTCTGCCCCACTACCTGTACTTCACCCCCATAGGGAGGGATTGGACTAGAATCTCCTAGTAGCTTTTTCTTCCTTATTTCGTTTCTTCTTTGTCCTTCTCCTTCTTCCCTTCCTTTTCTGATACCCAGATTCTTTGAGTCAGTTAACAGGAAAAAGAAAACATGGCATTCTCTTTCCCCACTCATCTCTTACTTGGCCTGAGCTACCATTGTGTTATTGTTGTTGTTGTTGCTTCCAAGATTTTGAACTCCCACAACTAGCTTGACTTTTCTCTTTGATCACAGAGCATCATCACTCCCATTTGCACTCCATCCTTAATGCCATCCCTGGAAAAACTGCAAGACAGTTGTCCTTGCCCCACCAGACTTCACACTCCAGAGGCAGGGCCAGCATCTGTTTTATCGCTACTTCTGCTGATTGGTACACTGCTTGCCACATAGAAAATTTGTCATCAATGTTTACTAAATGCATGAATTAAATGCGAGAGTACATATAATACTTTGAGAATACATTATCCTTTAAATGTCATGAATTACCTCAGTCAAAAAAGTTCTACATGAAAAGAAACATTTTATAAAAACTTTAGAAAAGTACATCTTGTACAAATAATTATTTCTGTTTAGTAATGTTCTGTGCAGTCTTTCAAAATGTTTTCTTAATCACTTGATAACTCCTGAAGCCTATACAGATATATAGATATACAGAAATATAGATATATAGATATATAGATCAATTTTTTGAAGTCTAGCAGAGCTTGCCAATCCCATCAAATAACTAAAATCCAAGACTGTCAATCTGCACGTAGCCTCTTCCCCATGGTCAGTGTCTTCAGAAAAACAGACTTAGTGAATCTTTTCCTGGGTCAGTGAAGTCTCTGGCCTGGCATTTTACTGGTCCTATCTTCTGTGTTTTCATACCGAAAGTGAGACAATGACTGCCAAAAAAGCTAGATGAAATGGCTGGTATCTTTGGCAGAAAAAAATATTTCTCTAATCCTGTCCAAATTAGTCCTTGCAGACCAATGAATCAACACATAGAAGGGGAATGTGTGACGATTTGGCCATCTGGAATTTTAAGACGTTGGTGGATATAACAGAAACTGCCTAGCTCTGTGTAATCATGAACAGCTGGACATTAGCTTGAGCAGCATAAACATGCTCACCTTCCACATGATACCAGCACCACTAAATCCAGGACTGGCAGCTCCTCCTGCAGCTTTTCAGAATCCTGCCTTGCTTATGACTCACCCAGTCTGATTTTGGTATCAAAGAAAGAGCTTCAGCTGTTTCCTGACCCAGTAGCCTCAGGATAAAAAAACCAGGTCTAGACTCTATCTTCACATCTGGTCAACCATTGTGACAATCAGATAGTCACAAAGAAAAAGGAAGCAGCCATAATACCAATGCAGTATGAACAGTGCAAGTGGGTTTTTAATTGAACTTTCACTGCCAAATTACTAAACCAGTGTTTTCTCTTTAAATATTCCAAAAGGATATCAGAGGAAAAGAAAAAGTATTTGTACTAGATGGAAGGTAGTACTTAGATGTGCATTAGATATAGTTAAATTCTTTCTTTTTTTTACAAAAGAAACCACATAAAAACTAATCCCTCTTACAATCTTGCCCTGTGTGAAAAGAGGAGGAAAGAACCATTGCATTCCTAAACATCTTAGGAAGGCTTTTCTTGTGGCTATAAATGCTCCACCATCACCCCCAGGTGGACCTGTTCTGCCTTCTAAATCAAGTTAGTATCTGGGGTTGGTGGGTTGGAGGATAAGGAGTGTGGATTGTTTGAATGGCAGAATAACAGAGACATGCAGAGAAATAGGGAGATCTTCCATTCACTGGCTCACTCACCGAATGGCTGCAACAGATTTGGACCAGGTCAAAGACAGGAGGCCAAAAGGAGGCCAAAGTTACATCTGGGTTTCCCACGTAAGTGGCAGGGGTCACTCTTCAGCTGCTTTAGCATAAGCAGAGCTGGATCTGAAGCTGAGCAGCCAAAATTCAAAGGATGGTCACACTGCAACTGTGGCTTGGCCCATTGTGCCACAACACTAGCCTCTAAGCCTGGTGTTTTGTATTCATCATTTCGCTCAGTGCTCACAACAGCCCCATCAGACACTTTCTGTTGAGGAAACTGGGACATAGATTCAGTCATATGTTCAAGGTCAGAGGACTGTCAGGTGTCTAAGCTGGGATGCTAATCCAGTTTAACTCTAAAACACCTGTTTTTAAACACTTCCCCAATACAAGATAATGTTTGGATGCTATTAGTTTTGCAAGTCTGAAAACAACCACAGAACTTAAAATTTGCTGCTCAATAGAAAGTAATTCCTTCATCAGAGACTTTCTTATTTGAGTCATTTTAGAAGCAACAATTAGTGAAACCAAAAAGTTAGGAGGAAAAGTCAGGAATGACACAGCAATCCCACAACACTGATGAATTCACTGGTTTTTTTTTAAACGTTTCTTCTGGACTTTATCCATTCTGTATGCATAATTATATGTAGTTTTAAAGGCCATTTTCAATAACTAGTTTGTTTTGAACAGATAAATATACCAATGAGTGTAATTTCAAACAAAGATTTGTTTTAATTCTTCCATCCGTATTCTGGGTTTCATTTCCCTTCTGGAACCATAAAAAATCTTTAGGAATTCTGCTTCACACCACAGATGTGAGGTTGAGCAAACCTGCTGGTTAATTGGAGATGTTTCACTGAAAACAATCACATAAAAACAGTGTTGTAAACTCCTATGTCTGTGATCCAATTTCAAGACTCACAAAATGTATTGCACCAAGATTTCAGTTTTTGTGAAATTTAAATTGCTGCTATCCTAGGTCTCTATATTAGCATTTCCCAAGCTAGAGAGAGGGGTAAAATATGTTTAACACGACTGGTTACATCCCCTTCTTACATGTTCATTGCCAGGGTCTTGGGAGGTCATAAATGAGCAACCTGTTTACTTCTGTTCAGAAGTTGCGAATTCTGTTACCTCCAGAGCCAGGCAGATAAAGGTAAGGAGCAGATAGTGGTTGGATGAGATGGAAATTCACAAGTACCACAAAGATGTTGCTGCATCTAGAAGTGTGGGCTTCATCATAACAGATAGATAGGAAATGTCTCAAGTTTTAAGACCTTGGTGGATATGACAGAAACTGCTTAGCTCTGTGTAGTCATGAACAGCCAGACATTAGCTTGAGCAGTATAAATATGTTCTCCTTCCACTGATACCAGCACCACTAGATCCAGGGCTGGCATCTCCTACAACTTATCTCTGGGTTTTTGTGTAAAATGCTGCAGCCAGAATAAGGACAGAGAAAATGTCGCTGTTGGCTAGATTTACTAAAGAGAACCAGAGCTGGAGAGTTGCTGAAGTGATGAAAATGGATTTTATTCAAGAACGGTTGCAATATGGGAGGAAAAAAGACCTCTTTGTGGAGCTGGGCCAAACTCTAAACACAACAAAGACAAATACAGACTGGTTGCCAAGAGCCAAGTGGAGGGTCAATGTGTGAAAACAACTAGGGAACATCCCGAGCTTGTGACAAAGCAACCTTGACAGGTATCTCGCTGAAGACAGACTGGCACATGCAGGCACCACCTGAGTAATGACAGGGAAGGAGGAACATGAGCAGACATGAAGATGATCAAGTTTAAGGATGGAGCCTTTTCTCTAAATGAATTTAGTACAATTCTTGCTACAACTGGACTCTGAATAACATGGAAGATCAAGCTGGAGACTTGCTTGAGGGCAAGAGGAAACTAACTGAAGTTTGGTCAAGGAGGGGCTATGTCAGATCTGGGCTGTAGGCCACTGATTTCGGCCTCTAACTCAACCCAAAGTATCTTAAGCCCAGCTGACCACAGAACTCTTTGTTAGAAAAATGCCCCCATGCATTTTGGTAGTCCATGGGACCTTCAGGAAACCCTCAGTTACATGGTCCCTTGTCTAAGCCAAGTCTTTCTCTACTTACTGCAGTTCTCTAACTGAAAGTAGTCAAAGTAGTCATAAATGTTTTATTACTATGCTTGTGTGATAATTACAGTAGTTCCTGCACCCCTGTTTCCATAACTTGTAGTCAACTGCAACCCTAAAACATTAGTATTTATCTTGACTCTTAGAAGACACAGATTTCGAAGCTTTGTATAGCATTAGTTGCAGTATATTTTTAATTTATTTTTATTGGAAAGGAAGAATTACAGAGAGAAGAGGGAGAGGGAAATATCTTCCATCCACTGGTTCATTACCCAAATGGCCACAATGGCCAGAGTTGAGCTGATGTGAAGCCAGGAGCCAGGAACCTCCTCCAGATCTCCCATATGAGTGTACAAACCCAAGGACGTTAGCTGAGCTTGACCGTTGGAACACCTATATGAAGCTTTTGTCTGAGGCATGAGCTGCCTTACTACATATTATGTAGATTTCAAGAGTGTCCCAAAAGAATGAGAAGTAAGCAACTAAAAACTCTATCACCTGTTAGTGCCTAACCTCATACAAGGCCAATTCCATTGTGCTCCATTTGTCGAGGCAGGTGCTCACAGACAGGACAGCAGATTCTACCTTTTCATTTTCATGAAGGTTAAAATTGAGGCCAGAAATGCTACTGAAGTCATTTAGGGAAGACACAATCTGCCAAAATAGAGAAGGATAAACTACTTTGGATTCTGGCTCTATCATTTATCAGTAAGATGGTGACAATGAGCAAGCAATTTCATCTTTTTACATATTTTGCTCCCTATCCTGAATTACAGTTCTCACTTTTTCATGATTTATTTCTTTATTTGAAAGTCAGAACTACACAGAGAGTGAGACACAGAAAGATATCACCTATCCACAGATCACTCTCAATATATCCACAACAGCCAGGACTGGACAGGCCAAATGAGCCAGGAGCTTCACCAGGTCGCCTCTGGGGATGACAGGGGCTCCAACATTTGGGCCATCTGTGCTGCCTTTCCCAGGCCATTCATTAGCAAGGAAGCTGAATCGGAAGTGAAGCAGCCAGGACACAAATCAGCTCCCACGTGGCATACTGTAACACAGGTGATTCCTTTTCCTGCTTTGCCACAGTGCTGGCCCCCCAGTCATCACTTTTTATTTTATCACCAGATAGCAAATTTCTTGAGGAAAGAGCTAGGTACTTTTATCTTTCTTTGCTTAATATCCTTGTAATACAAAGCATAGTGACAAAAACTACTTAGTGGATCTGATACCTTCTTTTTAAAATAAATAGGGAGTTCCCACATGAACAAGAAACCCATTCTGAAGCTGAGTCATACTGTTGTGGTTCACTGACCACAGGCTGACGTCTTTTGTCACAGGATTCATCATTACATGGAGCCTGAGACTTAAGCTCAAACCCGAGCACCATCTTCCCATCTTATACCTGCAGCAAAGTAGCTCAAGTGTCTGTTCCTACTTAGACAAACAGCAGCCAGGAGGCCCACAGGAAATAACCAGCCTCTGAGAAATTCACCCCACAAAACCTTAGTCCTGAAGCAGCAGGAAACCCAACCCTAGCCCAGTGCACATTAGCAGCAGTTCTGTCTTGTGCACGCAGGTACTGCTGGAGCCAAAACCAAAGATAAAATCATGTGCAGTGCCATTCTGCACAGCCATTCATCAATACAGAACATGCTAAAAGCCTTTCAAAAGTGAACTCCTTCCCATTTGGACAGTAAGTTTTACTGTTTGCTATTTAATCTCTATTCCTCTTTCTTCCCTTGCTAGGTAAGGAGGATGAAAGCAAAGCAAAGAGATTTAGAGCCCCTGTTAGAAATATTTCTGATTTCTTTCCAACATCCTGCTCCAGCCATGCATTGCATTGTCTTCAACCTCCTGCACCTTCCCCTCCACTTCCCATCACTTCCAATTTTTTCTTCTCCACGCTTGTGCAGTGACCCTGCTGGTACATTGCTTGGTGACAGCCTCAGGCTTACAGTCCAAGAACTGGTCAGCACCTGCTGCAATCACTGACTGTTTCAAGAGGAAATATATCAGTTCCAGAGACAACCTGGTAATCGGTGTTGAGTGCTGGTCCCAGCATTTTTATTTTCAGCACTGAATTTCATGGTTTGAAAAGTTTCAGCAATTTTGTCCTATCTTCCTCCTAGAAGATACTGTTTTTCATTCACAAATAATGAGAGACAATTAACTAAACACTTCAGATACATCATTTCACTTCATTATCACTATCAGGAGATTTATTTTATTTTTTTTTTTTTTTTTTAGTTTTTACAGATAAGATAGAAACCAAGTTACCTAAGGCCACAGACATGGTCATGGCCAGGATTCCAGCCCTTCTTGAGACCAAAGCCCATGCATTTTCCTCTCTTAACTGCTCTGATTGTAAAGGAGGAATGCATCATATATCAATCTCTTATCCCATAGGAAATTTATTAATTTTGAGGCATCCTGTTTGACTCAGTAGATCAGCTCATTAATAATGATACAACCAGATATTCTCAGAGTTTGGTCAGAGACTGTAGGTCAGACTTCCATTTGATGTGTGAATGCCCTTTCCAATAATCCTCACATTACTTAAGAAGGAACTCATTCCTTCTTAAAGAAATTTGACTTTTTATTTAATAAATATCTGTCCCCTAAAACTGCCAGTCATTCCCTTTTGAGTCTACTAACTGAAAAATAAGGCTTGAGCTGGCTTGCTCAGCCTCACTCTCGCAGGCAAGTTGTTGCTCTGCATGTTCTTCATCAGCAGGACCACTTCTGCCCACCCACCTCTCGTCACTTTTGAATGAAGTCCAGTTTGTGGAATACCATCCCTCCACAGCCCACTGAAGATTGCACACAGAGCTCAGATCGCTCTGTCCAAAGTTTTCCCCCCTCCCTAATCAAAATGCTATCTGTCCTACAGTACAGCCCCAGATAGACTGCATTCACCAGACAGAGCACTGAATGAGGGCTTGCTGCCACTCCAGGCCAGCCTGGACTGTGACCATTGAGGCTTCAACTAATTTCACTTCAACAAAATGAATTTGCAGTGGCAAGGATTTTGTTGGAACTTGCCTTTCGCCTTTCATTTCTCACTATACATAAGAAGTGCTGTCTTCTGCATCTGTGGAATTGGTTGACTTTTCTTTGTTTGTTTCTTCTTTTCCAGTTTTGATCCCAGGACAGTTGATCCGTAGGTCTCTGAACAGGCAAAAGAAAGCATTGGCATGTAATCTCACATGGATCAGTTCTTTGATAACAAAACCACAGGATCTTTCTAAAAAACAAATATGTTTAAACACAAGATTAAAAATTCCATGTTCTGTAACTCAAGCATAACTGAATTGGCAAATTAGAACAAATAACATGTTACATTCCCTAAAACGTACCTGGTTCTAAAATAAATGACTTCCTAAGTATTGCTTAGATTTTAATCAATACTTCATGCCCTAATCCTTGCAGTATTTTATTTTCCAGTTTTGCAATCAAAAAAAGTGAAATAAAAAAAAATGCCAGATATGAAGGCTGGCATTGTGGCACAGCAAGTTAAGCCTCCACCCGCAACACCAACATACTATATGGGAGTGCTGGTTTGAATACTGACTGTTCCATTTCTATTTCAATTCCTTGCTATGTGCCTGAAAGAACAGCCCCTGTCACTCATATGGGAGACCCAGTGGAATTCAAGGTTCCTGGCTTCGTCCCCACTTAATCCTGACTGTTAGTCATTTGGGGAACTAGAAATGAAAGGTTTCTTTCTTTGACTAGCCTTCTTTATTTTTTCCATGATATGGTCCCATTGGCACAAGGATTTCCTCTTCCACCCACTTTTGCCTACATGAACTGTTTTCCATATATGACAACAATAGTGTAGTCCTTCAACAACAATCACAGTCCAACATTCTGTAATTTAAGTGTATCATGACGCTGTGGGTATAGACAATAGTAGAAAGGCCAGCATCCTATTGTCAGGATATGGTTAACAGCTTCATCAGGAGTCCTCCTTTTATTCTGGAGTAGAGATGCATACTGCAGCATCTCTCCATCTCCCAGAATGCTAGTCTCCATTATACAGTTTATCTCTCTGGAAATATAGGTATATACTTGTTTACCTATGTATCTATTTATCTTATATTTTATATGAAGGTTGTCTTATATCAGAGATGTCTGTCTTTCTCTGGAACTCTTTCAAAGAAATTTTCTTTTAAAATGTCAAATATGCTTCTTGGAAGATACTTTGAAATACAATGTTTGGAAATTAGTGAATAGGCAAGCAGCCTCCTTTTTAAAAAATGACCTTGTGCTAGCATCTCCCTTTCCCCTTGTTCTGATCTGAGTCCATCTGCGCAGTCAAGGAATCCTGCGGTAACAAGCCCAGACTCGTCACTTTACATAGGAGCAAGAGGACGTATCAAGTAGCTAGCATGACTTGCAGAACTGCATGAGGCAGCGGCGTCTCCCAGCACACACCACTCTTCGTCCAAAGCATTGGCACAGACTGTCAGAGTTGAAAGAATTCAGAGGCAGCAAATTGTACTAATGAGAGGTCATTAAGGAAGAGATCAAGGAGGAACTGAAACCGAAAAAGAAGCTTTTTACTTTAGCCAAGTCTTAATGTTCCACCAAAATAGCACACACTAGCAATAGAACATTTGGGAAATTCTGTGAAGTCCGGAGTACAAGGGAAGGTGCTGGCATGAATGACCCAACAGGCCCATCCCTTAGAGCAGTGCTGTGGCTGCACTTTTCTAATCTTTCCCCAGTGTTGCTGCCTTTCTGCCCACTGCCATTAAAGGACTACTCAGTTGATAATGGACTCTTCATAAGCACCCTTCTTTGAAAGATGTGCTTATTTGAAAACGTTAAAGAGAGATTCTTCCATCTGCTGGATCATTCCTCAAATAATCAGCCGCAGTGAGTGCTGGGCCAGGCAGAAGCCAGGAGCGGGGAATCAAGAGCCTCACCTGGATCTCCCGCATAGGTGGCAGGGGCACAACCACTTGGACCATCTTCCACTGCTTTTGCAGGCACATCAGCAGAGAGCTAGACTGGAAGGGGAGCAGCCGAACACAGACTGGCGCCCAAATGGAATGCCATTGTCAGAGGCAGCAACTTGACCCACTACACCACAACATGGGCCCCCAATAAACACCATTTTATTGCTATAGAGCACTCCTCAAAGAGGTTCTGACATAATTATCTTAACCTTGCTCCTATTTTCAACTAATTAGGTATGAAGGAAGATGTAAATGAAGACAAGGAGGATTTCTAGAAGAATACGTATTGACAGGAAATTAGAACACCAAAATGTTCATCTTTAAAATATGGGTGACTTTGTTTTCATTCTTCATGTTTCTCTCAATGACACAAAGCCATCAGTGAGCACCTACCTTCCACATATCTGACACCATACATACATTCTCTCATTTAGTCATCATAATGAAAAATTGCTACTATGTCCTCACTTGAAAGGTAAGCAGATTGGACCCAAGTAATTTGGTCCCAGGACTGTCTGAATAAGAGGCGTCTTTCCTTAACCCATCTAACCTATACATTTTTCTTATGAATATATGTTGTAATCCACAAGTTATTATGAAAACAGAGAAATGATTTACAAACTATTGTTCATTTTTAATGCAACATGTAACCTTGTTACATGTTGACAAATAAAAATGACCTACCAAAATCACAGGAAATTTGGAAAAACCATTAGTAAGTAAAACCTTCTTAGTCATACCTTAAACATTTAAAATTCAAGTATGTTTCAAGTTTCTCTACCAGTGATTTAAAATAGAAAGAATACAGTGTTAATTGCAGCAACCTGAAGGTAGTCTGGATTCTGAGACTGGATGAAAATTGATTATGCCAAAAGTAGTCTTCTGTAATTAAAAAGAACACTGTGCCATGCACTTTAATTAGTCAGCAATAACTTATTTGAAGTGGCAACAGTTAATTCTGGGGTATCTCATTAAATGGGAGCCCAGCAGCTGCACCTCGGCCTACATTCTGTTCGGTATCTACTGCTCCAATCAGAGATGGTAGGAAAGGAGAAACAATCTGTTGTAACTCAGAGGTGTGCGCACCTCTCGTTCCTTCATCGGGAGAAATGTAATAGACTTTAAGCTTTATTTGCTTACTTACTTGCTGGTTTACTTTATTTGAAGGGCAGAGCGACACACAAAAGAGAGAGAGGGAGCATCTCCCATCTGTTGGTTCACTCCCTAAAAATGCAAAACATCCCAGGCTAAGCCTGGAATCAGAAACTCAAGTCAGAATCTTCCACGTGGGTGGCAGGGACCCAGGTGCTGGAGTCAGCATCTGCTGCATCCCAGGATGCACATTCACAGGAAACGAATCAGAGCTGGAGCCTGAACTTGAACTGATATGGGATACCAGTGTCTCCAGCAGAGTCTGAACACCTTTGCCAAACACCTGCCCAAAATTTGAGGAATCTTTAAAATGGGGGATGCTCTGCACTTAGAAACTATGCAGAATCCTCTGCCCTGCATTCTCCAGAGCTGACTTATAAAATTATAATTAGAAAATTATAAAAGCAAAACATGCTCACTATGAAAAAAATCAGAAAGAATGAAAAGTGAAAAGAACCAAGACAAACATCTCCCATCATCTTCTACCTTCTCCGCATTCAGAGCACTAGCAACACAGGAGTGTATATTCTCCTCAACTTTTACTAGCCACAGAATTGGTTATATTTGAGGTCATCCTGTTTGCACAATTTGGTGCTCTACTAGAGAGATCCACTAGAAAGAATTGAATTTTCTTGCTGACCTTTCCCTGGACAGTCAGCAATTGATCCATGTGCTTCCCACATCTCAGACGCAGGTTGTGAAGGTCTGTTCCTTCCTAAGCTTTTGTGGAGAGGAGGTGTCAACAAGTCACGGGACTCAGAATCATAGAAATAGGGATTTTCAAACGAAAAGTGTGAAATTCAGCTGTAGACGCAGGTTATTCAATGTATATCATTTTCGTGGTTTTATTTCCTTTATTGAAAAGCAAAGTTGTTTCCAGGCATCTCTTTCAGCGAACTTGCAGACACTTTAGTCTTAGGGATGAAATCTGGTGTCTTCTGGAGGATCAGAAAACAAAGGCAGAATCTCTGTCCTCTTGTCTCTCACGGCACTGTTCATAGCCATCTGTGTCCAAAGTGGCTTCAGTTTCTTCTTCCTCACCAAGGGAGTCCTTAATCACCCCTCTCCAACACCTTCCCCAGGCAGCCATCCTTCTCTGAGGTCAGGCCAACTGGATGGCAAACATTTCAAAGCTAAGCACCACTCATCAGAACTCTTCACCCTCCAGCTTTTTCCCTTCCACTGACACTTGCTCCCAGCACTCTTAAATTCTGTGAACTACTCACTCCTTCTTCTCCCCCTGGACTCCCTAAGTTCTCTCTTAAGGCTTAAATGGAAGCCAAACAGGGACAGCTCTTATAGAAGAATTGTGCTCTCCTCTAGGACTCCCCCGCCCCTGGAAGGTGAAGAAAAACAAATGGCCTGTTTCCCTTTTAGAAGACATATGAAGGAAAACCCACAAAGTGATAGTTTTCAAAAAAAAAAATCATCCTGCCATAGAAAAGAGCTTGGGAGAGAAATCAGTCAACTTCATACCCAAAGCCTGGGTCCTTCATTCTTTAGCACCAAGAGGTAAAATTTGCCCTGAACTATTAAGTGCAGGCTTGGAGCTCAGATCCTGTGAATTCTGGCTGTGGCATGGTAGCCCTCTGAGTCAGCTTTCTGCCAACACAGTGCTTGAAAGAGCAGGATCAACTAGTGCTACTTTCCCTTTCCACAGCTGACTAGCTTTCCAGGTCACTGCTCAAACAGTTTCCCAGCAGTTGTTCTAATTCTTCATACCTTCAGAGCAATTCAGGGAGAGGCACTCTTCTTAAAGTGTGTGCCTGATGCCCACACTTGAAACTGTGCCTAAGTACAGATGGTCCCCTATTTAAAATGATTCAACTTAGAAAATTTTCAACTCCTGGATGGTGGAACAGAAATACTCATTTAGTGGGAACAGTGTTTCAAATTCTGATTGTTGATCTATTCCCAGATTAGCAATAGGTGATTTGATATTCTGCACAGGAGCAGAAGCCCCCTAGTCACTCTCACAATCCCAAAGAGAATCAACCGTCTTGTTGTGCCCTGTGATGCTAAACTGTGATGTTTGGTAGTATAAGTGTATTAACTGTATTTTCAACTTAATAACATTTTCAAATTATAAACAGTGGGTAATAACATCGTAAGTCTAGGAGTTTCTGTAGTGGATTTTTAGCTGAATTTGGTGTATATGATCCTGGTCCTTCCATGATAATTACTTTTCATCATCATAAGAAAGTCATAATTGACCCACTTCAACCCCCTGACCACTGTATACCCCACACAAGCTCTTGAACTGTGATTATCGATGGATCTGGCCACTTGGGAGCTTTTCCATTGCCCTCGGCAGTGGCTTGGATCCTTAAGGAAAAATGTTTCTCTGGGAATGAACCGATGACATAACATAATCTTCTCTCTCTCTCTCTCTCTCTCTTCATTTTTTTTCCTGCCTCCTAGTCAGATACAGAGTTTTGGGACAAGATGCAAGCAGAATGGGAAGAAATGGCAAGGAGAAACTGGATATCCGAGAACCAAGAAGCCCAGACTCAAGTTACAATCTCAGCTAGTGAGAAGGTAACCAAATCTGCTCTTGTACACACTGACCCATTTTCTCAACTGGTTCAGATAAGGTTTGATAGTCAATAACAATTTCAAAAAAAAATTAAAGACAGTTTAGTGTCAATCTGACCTAGAAGAAATTCTGATACATGGAAACAACATAGTCATCCAGTGTGTCAAGGCACCCAAACTGGAAGGAAATGCTATTTATCTTAATCAGCACCCAGATTAGCAGCCAGGGAAAACTTGGATCTTAACTGCTGGCCAGTGACTGAACTGACACTTAAGGTGAGTTGGAACAAGAATTGGACTAACTCCAGAATGCCAGTCACAGGGGTCCTGGCGACACGTTAACAACAGAAGTGGTACCCGTGGCAAAGAAGTAAGTGTGGTCTACAGCTGTTATTTTGTAAGCCATAGTTATCCAGCTTCGAAGAAACTTAATGGAAAAGATGCTGTTCCCACTAGCAGACCAAGTCCTAAGGAGATTTCACAGTGCTGCTCCCAAGATAGAAGCCCTAGAAACCGTCCCATGCAGTGAGCAATCAGCCTTGTTATGTAGGGAGTCCCAGTGGCTAGAGGATCTGTGCTTTAAAAAAACACTGAATGTGGGGAAAAAATACTTGAGGAATACATCAAATCGGTAAAAGAGAGAAAAAAGATGCAGAGTTTCCTCAGTGGTGGGAGAAGTGGCAGCAGCGTTCAGTCGAGGATAATTACCATGCTGTGTTACTTTGTCCAGCATGTATTTATGGAAAATCCACTCTGCACCAGGTGCTGGGAATAGGGTGACAAACTGTCCCTAGTTCTAGGAGATTTGCGACATAGTTGTTTAAAAGCCCCTCGTCACCAATATTCATTGTCCCTCATTAGGCCAGGCAACTTCATCAAAGCAGGACAGCCATCCCCTTAAAATAGCTGGTCTTCTCCACAAAGGAAAGAAATCTCAGTAAGAGGAGAAAATACTGATACAGACTATCAGATGTGGAGCCAAAACGCACTCATCTGAGGCCTGGCTGGGACCCCACCTCCTCACCACCATATACACCACATAGACCACGTGACTTTTGACTATAAGTTTTGCTTCCTGAGCACCTGTAGACAATGAAGACCCGCCCCCTAGTTGATCTATTTTTATGTCTTAGCAACAGCATCAGTGGAAAACTGACTTTTATGTGTTTATTTAGACAATTTTTTTGCTAATGTATATTGGATACTAGTTTGATTGGAACAAACAATATTTCTTCAATACTTCAGGCAGAAATTTAAGTTAGGACAAACTTTCAAAGAAATGACTGTATACATGAAGGACCCAAAACCAGTTCATAACAAGTAATCTGACAAACAAATTCAGGCAAAGATTTGAACAGAAGACTTCAATGAACCAGGCCATCCTCGACTGCTTTCCCAGGCTACAAGCAGGGAGCTGGACGGGAAGTAGGGTGGCTGGGATTAGAACCGGCGCCCATAGGGGATCCTAGTACGTGCAAGGCGAGGACTTTAGCCACTAGGCTAGCACGCCAGGCCCCAATGTTTTAATTTTTACAATTAAAGAGTGTTCATATTTTTAAACATGTAATCCCAACAAGGATAATATGATCCCCAGTGGAGCACAACCTTGCTCAGGATAGAAGAAAAACAAATATTGCACTAATTTATAGCTGTCCAAGGGACATAGTGCTAAAAAATGCATAAGGGAGTATCCAAAACCCATAGAAAGGCACATTATGAAAAACCTGTGCATGAACCTCAATGTCTCTGCATTAAACTCATCTTTCTGTTCCTTTTTTCTGCAAGCTTACTGAAGTGCCCGTGAGCAGTATGTGATACTGTGTTTGAGGGGAGTGGAGAGGCAGCACTTTGCAGACAGATTTTGAACAACTAGGAGTTTTTTAAATGTTAGGGGAAAATGAAAAAGAAAAAAAGAAGGAAATACCAGCAGAAGAACAAATTGAAAACTATTAACAGTGATTGTATTTAGATTGTTGACAATGTGAATACTTTTTTTGTTTCTTTTTATACTATTATTCCTTATTATCTAACATTTTATAAGGTCATAAAAATGTATACAATTAAAATTTACTACATTTATGATTTAAAATAGTAAACATTTTTTAAAATAAGCAAACACTGAAGTTGTATAAACTAGAATGTTACAAGAAGTAAATTCAAAGTTACAGAGAACTTACTGCAGCTGCAAATCCATAAATCCATCAATGGTCTAAGGGTCCTTGTCTGTGTTGTAGGGCTATTACTTTCACACTGAGAATCCCTTCAAGGACTGGCCAGGAGCGTTTGAAGAAGGTCTGAAGAGATTGAAAGAAGGGGACCTGCCAGTCACCATCCTGTTCATGGAGGCAGCAATTCTTCAGGACCCCGGAGATGCCGAGGTGCCATTCCTCCTTCATCCTGCTGCTTGCGCCAGTGAGGGAGACCAGATGACCCGAGGTTTTCACTATAGAAAAATTCTTGAGTTTACAGAGCTTAGTATATCTGTTTGAAAATTAAAAATAATCACCTGATTTATAAGCAAGACCTTACTGCAGTGCCTACAGTGTCTGAAGATAATAGTTGAGGGCAAGAAATGAACAATCCAAATCACCAATCTGAAAACTCAGCAGTTGTTCTCAGAGGGCAACATGTAGCTTTGTCTGGTCTCAGGTAACACGAAAAATCACCCTCAATTTCCTCATTCAATGTTTATTGAATATATGCTGCATTGCAAATATGGCATCAGGGCCTGGCTTAAGACACGGAGCAGCTGGGCGATTGAAGCCACCTATGTGATCCATCTGGGGGAAGAGGTCAGTGTGAGGTAGGACATGCTGAGTCACAGAATGCAGGATGCCAGGAGAGCAGAAAGGACTCCTGTCGCACCTTCCACAGCTAGGTGCTATGAATCCACAGCTGAGTCTTAGGAGGGGAGAAATGAAAAACAACAGGAGAGCCGAGCTGTTAAGAGAGAATGGTGCATGGGCAGACATGTCATGCCAGGTAGAAAGGAAGATGAGAAGAATTAGGCAAGAGTTGAATGTCACCTGAAACTCATGAGATGCCACGCAGGGACGGCTCCCCGAAGTGGCATCTGGTCAGATTGCCTATTAGAAAAATCTCTTAGTTGAGATGGGCAGGGCTACTGGAAACAGAAGCTTTAAGCCTCCCATGTAGCTTCTGCAACCTTCTTTCCAAACCTCTGAAGCCTGTGGTAAGGTTGTGGCAGGAGTAGGCGGGCTTCTTTGTTAGTTTAAATCTCCAGGAGTCACCCCTGGTAGGATATTCCCAGAGGAACTTGCAGAAATAATGGCCCTGAGAAGGCAACATAGAGGTGGGGTTAGACCTCTAGTCTCTGCTGACCTGAACAGACTAACATCCCTGTCACACCTGCTGGCCATGTCATCCACGACAAATTGTAGAAGCTCTTCATAGTTGTTCGTCTGTGAAGTGGAACTCGTGATAGTAGCCATCTCATTAAGTGTCATAAGGATTAAATCAGTTCATACAGGCAAAGTGCTCAGCTCAGTGTCTGGCACATTAATGTTTAGCCTAAAATATTTTAGGTGTATTTAGTTTGCATGAAAATCATAAAGAAACTGATTACTAGTTAAAACTGTAATATCTTTTCTCTCCAGATGATTACAGTGAAATGAAACTGACCTTTGCTCTGAAATTCTGAACTCAAATGTTGGAATTTTTAAAAATATGAGTCATTGCAGAAATACTAATAACATTAGTATAAAACTACAGTCTATTCTCCCCCAAAACAGCGTCACAGTTGTCATCCATAGGTGAATGCTATGTGTTTTTACGTGATGTTTTCATGTGTATCCTTTGATACCGTAACTTTTAGTTGTTCAAGTATATATTGCCATCCCAGGTTCATAAATCCAAACAAGCAGGGCTCTTGGTAATCACTGCATCCCAGGCAAGGACCCCAGACTCCAGAATCTGTGGAAACCCCAAGTCAGGATATTGAACACCCTGTGGGTAATGAGGATGCACCGTGACCCAAGGCTGGGAAGACGTTCTCAGAGCAACTGCTTCTTCCGGCTTGTAGCAAGCAGCACTTTGAGCCACATGGAAGGTGAAATCAAAATAAAGCCTACTCTCCATGTGCTTGAGTTTGCATCTCTTGCTTCCTAAATATTCTTCTAATAAATATCAGATACTCATTCCTTTCTGAAAGTTAATTTTGTGTTGTACATTTTGAGCTGTCTATGGCAAACTTTACTTAGATACATTTTGGGACTATTTTTAATCGTGGTTATATAAGTTTTTTTTTAATCTTTATATTTTAAGATACTTAGTATCCTCAAATCTCAGAAATTCAGAGGTTTACAAAGTACCTGGATACTGAAAAGACAAATACTAAAAGAGTTTGGAACTAAAGGCAGAGGATCTGGACCCATATGTCACAGGAGAGTTTGAAGGGAATAAGCGTGTGCTAGTTTCCCTTTTCGTAGTTCTGACATCTAAATCAGACTGCTCTTCTGGGGAATCGTTCATGGGTAACCACATCCAAAACGCCCTTCAGTAACCTGCTTCGTCTTGCAATACTAACTGCAGTTGTTTTCACAGGCGTGGCAGTTCCTCGGGATAACACAAGCCGAGAATGAAAATGAACAAGCAGCCATTGTCGCCCTCCAGAGGTAGATGAAGCTAAGTGCAAAATTTTGGAACTCATGGACACTTGTTAATGGACTTGTGTTTTACGGTTGTCTTTTGACCCCTATTAAATTCAGTATGAAGATTTTATCAAAGAGATTGGCATTAGCCCACAGTGGGTTAAGCCACCACTTACATATCAGAAAACTTACATCCCATATCAGAGAACTGGTTCAAATCCCAGATACTCTGCTTGCTATCCAGCCCCCTTCTCATGTGTCTGGTAAGGTAATAGGATGACTCAAGTGCCCAGGCTCCCTGCTGCCCATGTGGAAATCACAGCTCCTGGCTTCAGCTAGGCATCTGGGACTGAACTAGCTGCTGGAGGAGTCTCTCCCTCTTTCTGTCTTTCAAATACATAAATTTTTTTAAAAAAAACAATGAGAGAAAAATTGGCTAATGTAAGCACTGACGTGCCCTTGTTTTGCTTACATTTAACTCTGGAAAATAAGAACTTACAATGGAATAATGTTCCTAATATATGCAAATGAATGGACATTTGCTAGCACAATGGAAAGCCTGTGTTAAACCAATCATAAAGCAGTCAGAAAGAAATAGTTCATATTTGCTTTCTAATTTTCTGCAACATCTGAATGTTTTCTTAACAAAAATGTGCTCAAAATTCTGACTAAAAGTTCCTACTACTTTCTGAGTAGAGATGGGAACAGTGGCTAGGTATAGCATCACGCCTCACTTGATTAGGGTTCTTATTACACCCTGGGGAAAAGCTTCTACCAAATAAGCTTCTATTTTCCCTTCCCTTTTCTGTAAGCATGTTTAGTATAGCGCTATAGGAAGAGTGTACACATATGTGTTTGTGTGTATTAGATGGATGTACCATGTGTGTGTCTGTCCTTGTGTATGGTGTGAATGTTAGAGCTTTAGACCTCAGAGTGCAAGGATTCTATACACTTGCAACTCTAGATTTCAAGATTCCATTGATATCTTACGGTGGAAAGGTTCCTGGTGCATAGAGAGTTTTTCTTCCTACAGAGGAGAAAATGTGGGATCAGGAAAGGTTAAGATGTATAGTACACATATCTACAGATATACAGTGTGTGTGTGTACATATACATGTATACACATATGTATATACACATATACATATATATGTATATATATACACAATATATAACAGCCACTTAACATGCCCTTATCTCCTACCTCCACGTCTGGAAGTGAGTCAGTGGTTATTAGCCACATTTCCTGTCATTTTTTTAAACATTTATTTTATTTTTATTGGAAAGTCAGCTATACAAATAGGAGAGACAGAGAGGAAGACCTTCCATCCGTTGATGTACTCCTCAAGCAGCCACAACAGCCAGAGCTGAGCCGATCCAAAGCCAGGAGCTAGGAGCCAGGAGCCTCTTCTGGGTTTCCCACATGGGTGCAGAGTCCCAAGGCCTTGGGCCGTCCTCAACTGCTTTCCCAGGTCACAGCAGGGAGCTGGATGGGAAGCGGAGCCACTGAGATTAGAACCGGCACCCATATGGGATCCCTACACGTGCAAGGTGAGGACTTTAGCTACCGGGCTACTGTGCCAGGCATTTCTTGTAGTTTTAAAACCACTTGTTAAAATTGCCAAGCCTAGGGACCAATGCCATGGTATAACAAGGTAATCCTCAGCCTGTGGTACTTGCATCACGTGTGGGCATTGGTTTAAGTCGCAGTTGTATCACTTCCACTTCAGTTCCTTGTTTATGGCCTGGGGAAGCAAAAGATGGCCCAAGTCTCTGGGCCCTTGTACCCATGTAGGAGACCCTGAAGAAGCTCCTGGTCTCTGGCTTCGGGCTTGTCCAACTCCAATCATTGCAGCCATTTGGGAGGTGAATCAACATGTGAATGAAAAATATATAGATAGATATAGATATAGATATCTAGATATATAAATATCTTAAAATATATAGATAGATATCTCCTCTTCCTCTCTGTAATTCAGCCTTTCCAACAGAAATAAGTCTTTTTTAAAAATGACCAGACACACACCAATCATTGGGATGACTTGTAACTTTTAAAAACCAAGTTTAGGTCACAATTTCATGTAGACAATTATGGTGCTTTCCAGGGACTTGGCATCAATAAACTTAATAATTCTTCTGTAATATCTAATTATTAAAAACTTCAAATTTTCTGACAAACTGTTAGTTGCTGCTTTGAAAAAATATCTGAAATTGCTTGCTGTTTTTCTGTTCCATTTTGTTTTTGTCTTCTTTCAGGTGTTTAGAATTGCAGCCTAACAATTTGAAAGCTCTGATGGCTTTGGCTGTGAGCTATACCAACACTGGCCACCAGCAAGATGCGTGTGATGCTCTCAAGAACTGGATTAGGCAAAATCCAAAGTACAAATACCTTGTGAAGAGCAAGAAAGGATCTCCTGGTCTCACTCGGCGGTTGTCCAAGACCCCGGTTGACAGGTATCCTTCCCACTGTATTCCAGGCAGCAGTCAACACCCATACATTCAGTTCCATCACCTTCAGGGTAATTAACCAATCTCAGATCCCCACCACGACCTGCTCCAGGCCAGGCTATTGGACAACATTCTGCAAGAAGAGGAGCCCTGAGTAAGAATATTCATGCTGAGTCTAGAACCAGCCTTCGGACACACGACCTGCAGAGGGGCCACCTGCAAACATCTATCTGGGTCCCCCATGTTAAGGCCAAATGTTTGGAACCTCTAACTCACCTACAGTAATGCTGCAAGTTTAGAAAGTCTGCAGATTAGGAAGAAGAAAAATTAAAGTCCTTTCTTCTAGGAATTGCGTTCATCAGCTATAAATCCTGATGTTAAATCCATTCTCACTGAGGCCTTAGAAAAGCTATAGGGCTCTTCACTTCAGTGCTCACGGGGCCAGCTGAACTTTCTTTTTGAAGATTTTTCTTAAAACAGCCCGACTCATTGTCTCACAAAATGTTTTATGAAAAATCACCGATATGCTCAGTATTCAGTATTAATAGCTATCTCATTAAGCTAAGATATTTTAAGCAAAATTTTCAAATCTGTAATGAAAAGAGACTTCTTAAAATAGTGTCAGGAGATTTAATAGTAAATCTTTTATGTCCAGGCTATTTAAATTATAAATCCGATTTTTTTTTCTTCATAGTGCTGTTCTGGAAGGAGTGAAAGAGTTATATCTGGAAGCTGCCCACCAAAATGGAGACATGATTGACCCAGATCTACAGACAGGGCTGGGAGTTCTTTTCCACCTGAGTGGAGAATTTAACAGAGCAATTGATGCATTTAACGCTGCCTTAACTGTCCGGCCAGAGGTAAGGAGACAAGGACAGAAAACACGGCAGAAATCTTTTCAGTGTGTCTTCACAGGCTACACCCTTCACACTACTTGTACACTTAATTTCCCTGCTTCGGTGGTTGAAAGTGATCAGTGTAAATGACAAACCAAATTAGCATCATCAATTAATGACAGCATCAAATAGTTAACTACTTTGTAATGAATGAGAGTCATTTCACAAAGTTGTTCATAAAAAATTCCAAGTCATTCACCTCGTATGGCCCTTGTCTGTGAGTCCTGGATGAGTTTGTAGCCCTCTTATCTCCTGTGTAGACACACTCTGTCCCTGTGGCTTGTATGGGTTGTTAGAAAGCTCTCGCTTTGTCATCAGGACTATTCATTATGGAACCGTCTCGGGGCAACGTTGGCCAACGGAGACCGCAGTGAGGAAGCCGTGGAGGCCTACACGCGAGCACTGGAGATCCAGCCAGGCTTCATCCGCTCCAGATACAACCTGGGCATCAGCTGCATCAACCTGGGAGCCTACAGGTGACATGTGATGACAGCCTGAGAATCAGAAACCTTACTCAGGATTGAGACTGGATGAACAGAAACAGTGTTTCCAAATAAAAATTCCTCCCTTTGTAGTGGGGGGTGGGGGGAGCGGGGATGTCCCTCCTCTAAACAGTAGATCTGGAGACAAGGCCTGAGTCCCTGGGAACCACCAGGATGTCTGGGTCTCTAGCTTTCGAGAGAGCCACACGGAACTGGTCTAGTTGTCCATGCTCCTCTCCCAGGGACTTGATGTTGGCCAGCCTGGATAAGGCTGAGAGTCCCGAGTTCTCAACATCCCCTCAAGAACACGTTTGAGAAGCATGCACAGTTAAGAATAAAAGGAATCTTGATGGGGTAGGATGGGGCATTGGATAGGGTCCTGCCAAAGGACAGCAGGAAGTCCCAGAACCAATACTTAGGAAAGCAAAGCCAACAGCCCAGATGTCATGCAGGTATATTTTTCTTTTTCCCGCTTGGCAGGGACCATACATGACCATAATGACAGGGTGATCTTTTTGTCTTTTCTGCTTTTCTGTTTCCTAAGTAAGCAAGTTTTACCTTCATAATTGGAAAAGCGGGAACTAAATATTAGTTTTAAACCTACCAGAAAGTGAACTCACATTGCCTTACACGTTTTCTATCCAAAAGAAGGATGCCCAATGTAATAGTTAATACATAGCTTGACAGTATGATACTAGATTTTCTATCTTTGTCTACACCCATTTCCTTCTATTACTCAGGTTCCTTCTATTACACACAGGACCCTTTCCAACTGTCTCTTACTGTCAGGACAATCTAGCAGGGCAGACAAGCAAATACCTGGATAGTGTGTGGTGCAATTGGAAACATAGCCTCACTTTCAAGGTTTCTTATTCCATGCTTAGTAACTACCTTACACAATTAAGTGAGATAATATGTGTGAAGAAGTCTTGAAAAAAGTAGACACAAATTGAACTGATATGATTTTTCTTGGCAAGGGTTAGTTTGTCAGGTACATAATTCGGTGTTGAGTTTCCATGGAGAGCACACCTAGAAGTCTGTCCGTGCCTGAGCAACAATGAGCTAGAGGACCTGGAAGGACCTGGAAGGATCCTTGAGCTGCTCAATTCCTTGGGCTCCTAACAATCTCTTTCGCCTTGAGGCTGTTCATAGTCCTTCATTTGCATTATCTGAGAGTATGTTAAAATGTTTGTAAAATGGGTTTAAAAGGTGTTTATTATGAGCCAAAAATGCTGAAACTTACTACAAGCAAAAGTTTCGGAAAGTTCATAGAAAAAGTACCTATAGTGGAAAAAAAAAACCTGCATAGATTTCTAAAATATTTGGACCAAAATAATTTATCTTTTAATTTTATTTTTCTACAAATTGTTTAATTAGTCTCATGTTTAGCATGTTGAAATTAAAGAATGAGGCAAGCACAGTGGGTAGACTAAAACTCTGCCTGCAAGTGCATGCATCCCACATGAGCACGGTTTGTGTCCCCAATGCTCCAATTCAAATCCAGCTCCCTGCTTATGCTGTGTGAAAGCAGCAGAAGATGGTCCACAGCCTTGGGCTCCCAAACCCACATGAGAGGCTAGGAAGAAATACCTGGCTCCCAGCTTCAGATGAGTTCAACTTTGGCCATTGAACCACGGAATACCTCTCTCTCTCTTCTTCTCTTTCCTTGAGAGAGGTAAGAATCTGCCTTTCAAATGAAAATAAAATATTTTTGAAAGAAAAAATCAAACTGAGGACAGCTTAGATTTAGAATTAATTAAACTTACTACATACAAACATAAAGCATATATTTTGCAATGGTATAATGATTTTCTAAAGCCAGTGAATAAAAAAAAGTTCAAGAGTGATGTTGCTTTTATAGTTTCATAAGTTTATTTAATCACGTGCACACTCTATCTGGTTCTGTATCCGATATGTTGGAATAAATACTTAGTCCCTGAAAACTTAGATATATGCTCATATAAAAAAATAAAACTAAGAAGGCAAAATTATATCTCAGTTCATTGTAAGAATCATTTTGACCTCACTAACCCCCAAGTTTTCCCAGACTGTACTTTGAGAACTATTGATTTACTTCAAGTTCAGAGCTTTCATATGAATGGATTAAACCACATGGACAAGGTTTAAAAACACAGAGTTATTTATTTACTTTGGAAGAATTACAGAGAAGAGGGGAAAAACAGAGAGACGTTTCATCCACTGATTCACTCTCTAGATGGCCTCAATGGCCAACACTGGGCCAAGCCAAAGCCAGGAACAACTTCCAGGTCTCCTACATGGGTGGGAGTGGCCCAAACACTTGGACCATTTCCCATTGCTTTTTCCAGATTATTTTAGCAGGGAGCTCAATGGGAAGTGTAGTGGTATCCCAGGCAATGGCTTAATGAGCTATGCCACAACATCAACCCCGCTCATAAGGGTTCACCATGACTTCTATTCCCTCTGTTCCACTTTTGGGGAAACTGAGCCAGCATAGCAGAAAAGATCTAAGTAACGTTAAATAACTAGGATTCTATCCCTGAGTCCCTGATAGTAAATCAACCTCACCCTATCTACTTTCTGAATTTCTATCAGTAAAAGAACAAGTTAGACCACTTTGTTTATGAGCAGCTTTATCATCTTCCACTAAGCTCGGTTATAGAAATCATATCTGCAGAGGGATGAAATCTTCGCATCATCCCTGGTGTGAGAGAAGCCAAATGCATTAGTGAGTCAGTGATTCTCTATCATTCTTTCTCTCCTGCAGGACATTCCTAAATTAACTTTTTGCTTTTTATTTGCTGATTCTACTCTATTTAACGATGTTCACGAAAGAATAATAAATCAGAAGGTTGTTCATCTGACCATTCAAAGTGCCATGGAGAGATGATTTTGGATTTAACACTAAAATAACTTGATTTGTTGGTTGTATTTTTTTTTTAAGTTTTGATCTAATTGCAATTTTAAGATGTCTGTTTTTCTACCCTCTTAGAGAAGCGGTCAGTAATTTCCTCACCGCCCTCAGCTTGCAAAGGAAGAGCAGGAATCAGCAGCAAGTTCCTCATCCTGCAATCTCTGGGAATATCTGGGCTGCCCTCAGGATCGCGCTGTCTCTGATGGACCAGCCGGAACTCTTCCAGGCGGCTAATCTTGGTGACCTGGATGTTCTCCTAAGAGCATTCAACTTGGATCCTTGAAGGAAAAGAAACCAATAAAAAATAATAATAATACTCCGTCATCTGTATAACCATATCGAGAAATCAAAAACTATTTTATTATGAATTTCAAAAAGAATATATCAGATATTCAAAAGGCCAAGGTCATATATCTCAGAAGAGAATTCCTACAGACAATGCCCAGTCTCTGTTCAGATCCAAAAGCACAAAATGTTCTATGTAGGTAGACTCGAGGTCAGGTTCAGAAGAAGAACTGAGACTCAAGAATGCTCTTCGCCAGGGGCAGGCACGTTGCAGAACTGTTCACTGGATGCTTTGTTCCCAGTTGCAGCTGAGAGAGTTGCAGCTCTCAGGACGCACAAAGGAAGCACTGCCTCAGATTAGGGAATGCTGGCTGCTTCAACACTGTCCCCGGAAGCCCCCTTTTGCAAGACTGAACATAGTTTGGGCTGTGGGTGCATGCACATATATTAACTCTTGACTAAAGACAGGCATTGCTTAAACCTGTTCCAATTTTAACTTTTCTGTAACCCTTTGATTCCAGAGAGAGAGAGCAAGCTTTGCTGGCAAAAGCAGTTTTTGCACTAGAAATTTTTGCTGTTCCCAATCCAAATTTTTCTGGGATTGTATATATGCACTTTACTATCTTATGTATGCCTTGCTGGAGTTTTGTTTTGTTGCTCCAATTTTTAACTTGGGGGTGAAAGATTTGAGAATTCAACCTTGTTAGATCAACGGACCAAATTTAAAAATCCTGAAAATAGTTTTTCATAGTGTAGGCTTTGAAGGAGTGTTTTCTTAAAACTGGTATGACACAAGGTATAAATATGGCAAACTCAGATCTTATGCACATGCTTCCCAGGACTGTAGGAACTGAAATAATTGACAAGGTACCATCGGTCTCCTGATGCTTTCTTTACCAGAACAAAGTTTCACGAGACCGTGATTTCTCTTGAGTTTGCATTAACTTGCTTAAGTGTCATATTTTACTGGCTTTCTAATTGCCCTGCACAACAATATTCCTTTTAAACTGTTAATATTTTAAATGATGTTTCTTAAGAGTGATAAATACATTTTTCCTAAGAATTATGTGTTTTCTTAGTTCCATAAGAATCTGCACTGTTCACCTTCTTGCATTCTAAGTGATAGAAGCTCAGCCTTTTCTAACTGGATCTCACTGAATGCCATCAGTTTAATACAAAAGATGCATGTCCCTTTGGCTCTTATTATCTTAAACATTTAGCAAGTATTGGGAATTTCAGTTGGCAGTGGTGTTTCACTCCATTGGTTACCTTTCACTTCGTTTTCTCACAATGCTGTATGTATGTGTTTGGAGTGCGATGATTTTGAAAGATACACCTTTGAAGTATTAGAAAAACGTTCCCCAAATTGCTAACCAATGTATAATTACACCAATGTTTGTTATCATTCTCTACCTATCTCCTTCATTGTGCATTGTTCCAGTGCCTACTACCAATCCTTTCATCATGTTCTTTAGTTAATAATTGCTCATTCCATTAATGGTTCTTATTATACACATACGCGCGTGCACGCACACACACACACACACACACAAGAATTTGGCCAAAAAGTTTGGAAAATAAGTTTCCATTAAGTCTGAAATATGCACACATGCTGAAAAATCTAATTAATTGAATGCTAAATGCAGATTTTAACCCTCACCTCTCCGACCTTGAAGTCTCCAGGATGGGAGGAGCCTCACGTTAAAATGAAACCACAAGTTTGAGGATTATATATATTTCATAAGTCATTCTCATTTGCAAAGACAAAGGGTTGAGGGCCCTGAGAGTGGTGGGTGCCAAGTTGACACTCACAGTTCAAGATGTCTAGGGCAAGGTGATGGTCCCAGGTGAGCAAAAGAAAATAGGCATTGAGCACTCACTGTGGGACAGTAGTAACCACTCAGTTTCAGCCCACACTTCCCCAGATACAAAGTAAAGTTCCACAACATTTTCAAGAATGATATTTTTCCAAATTCCAGACTCCTAGAAATCCAGTCTATGGAAGACTTTTGGGATCAGTTTCCACAGTTGCTGCCTGTTGGGTTATTCCTAGTAGACCAGTATCCTTTCTCTACTTGCCCCTCTTCTTCACAGTTTTTGCACTTTGCCTGATTGGCCAGTTGAATCTGTCTTAGTCCTAGGAGCCTCTAACAAATGATTTAAAGCAGTGAAGAAGTGCTCTCCTAGTGAAGTTACAATAATGATGTGATGCTCTCTCAACCTTGCTGATACCCCATACAGGAAGCCAATGACAATTTAAAGTCTGAAAGTAGGGTAAATGAAGGACAGTTTAGTTTTATTTGGCTGCCACTAAGCAAAAAAGCAAAAAAAAAAAAAAGTGAAAGCTTATAGAAATAGTGCACCAGCAGAAATCAGGTAGCAAAGCTTATGAAGCTACTTATTGTGAACAACCTATGCATTTTTAAAGTGTATACACGTTTTTAAGGCACAGCTGTTTTTGGTGTCTCATCATCTTGATACAAAATTGTCATTTAATTTATTCTTACTATTTATTTGAAGGAACAGGTGTCCTTGGTTCCCTTGGTAGGAACTCTGGGCATACTTTGAGTTCGTGTGTGTGTGTGTGTGTGTGTGTGTGTGTGTGTGTGTGTGTGTGTAAGAGCTTCTAGAGAATGGCACTCTTGCACCAAAAGGGTCATGTAGATGCATAAAGGTGACTTTCAGGGACTGACTTCCCCAGTAGGCTAGTTGAAAATGTAAAGAAAGCATGAGCTCATTGCTGAATTTCAAAGCTTAGCTATTTCTGGTTAGCTGTTTTTCTGTGCTGAGAGGGAGGAGGAAGGCTGGAGTAGAGGAAGAGTACCTTCTTCCTGGGCCAATCATACTGTTTCTTCATTCCCTAGACCTACTTCCAAGGTCATTTGCCCTTGACTCCTGAAAGGCAGATCTTGTCTGCCACACATCTTTAATAAAATCTGAGTTGTGCTTTCTTAGCTAGTCAGGATTTCTATCAGAAAAGCAAAGTAGTGATACTCAACAGGTAAGAATGTTCAAGATACACTCACTTGCATACTTGATGCGACATTCCTTATTCTTTTACCGAATTTTTCACTACTGTGTCAAATCTTGGGACTAAAAGTATAGGGATAAGTCATACTGGTATATATTTTCCATTATAACAAGTTAACTAATCCTTTGTGTAATAGGCATCCCACTATCATATAAGAGAATGCAAGATGGTCATTTTTTGTCCCTTCCTCATTTGCCCCTCAGTTTCATAAGACTGGACTGTATTTGAAGTTAGTTGTCCTAGTAATGGTAGTTGTTTTATATCTGGAAACACTTCTAAAAGTAATCTAGAAACAGGGTATTTAGAATTGGAGGGTTTGATTCATGTGTCATCTTTTATACCCCCTCTAACTTTAGAAATTATGATGCTTGCACACATATCATCTCAACTTTATAAAATAGTTTCCATTTCCTCCCCTATCCGTATTTCCCTGCACAGTTTCCTATCATCTCAGTATTTATAGAGCTGGTTGAAATTAAACTGTTTTGAACAAAGAAGTAGATACATATATATTTTTAAAGAGTGTTCATAGATGAACTCTGGCATAAAGTTTGTAAAAATGGCAATTTTTAAGAAGCTACACATATAACCTCAGGTACAAAAATATTGCATGCATCAATACTTACAAATCTGCCTACTAAAATATTAACCAAAGCATGCAAGATAACTTTATTGAATGTAAATTTATGCAATGCATGACTGAGTCTCATAGCTTAACCTATTTTTTTTCTCTGAACAAAGGAGCATTTTCATGAATTTCATGTTACAATTTTTTCCATTTAGTTTTAGAACCCTATCATTGAGCTTATGTTCATGCTATCACACTGAACTTTATTAATAGTCACACATCAGGTTTGTACAGCATTGCATCCACTTATTTTAAATCCAGTTGAGGTACAGTAGGTCCAAAACTAGAACAAACCATGTGTGTAAATGTTATTAACCTGAATCATGTTTATTGCCTCAGCTTATAAATGTTTGGGCTTCAACTTCCCAACAGAGAAGTTCAAATTGTTTCATAAAGTTTAGAAATAAATGAGAAAAACTGACTGCTAAAAAGGTGAGGAGGTTGGGGTAATATCAGGCACATGAAAATCCACTCTACATGACAGTGTGCATGTGGTGCCTTCATTTTTAAAATGTCATATGAGACTGAAATCATGTCATGTTGGGGTCTAGGGGAATCATAGCACTGTTTGGTCACAGCCCTATGTGAACACTGGACTTGGGGTCCATTTCCCTTGAAAAACCAGGTTTTACCAATAGGTCTAAAATGAAATTCAAAGGTAATAAGGTGATTTCATGTTCTCAAAGCCAACTCAAAAGGACACCATTGCATGTTTCAATAGCACTACTTTTATGAGAACAGAAATGGACAGAGCAAAGCTTGTTGAGACTGGAGTCTGGCATCAGTAAAGGCATTGTTACTCCCTTCCTACAGCCAGACAGCCTCTCACATGTGTGAGCTCAAAGACAGAATTACCCAAATACAAAGCAAATGCCCTTGTTTGGAAGCGCTAAAGAGCTAAGAGGAGAAGAGCCAGAAAATTGAAGTGTGAGGTGTAACAACCAATCCTGTGGTTCTTTGCCCTGAGCAAGGTTTCCATTACCTGCAACCTCTGCAGAAATACCAAAATAACCCACTTTGCAAACAAGTTGCCCCAACCTCAGAGCTGTTTTCTCAGGACCTTCTCTGCAAGGAAAAACTAACTTGCAATGTCACAGTGTCACACAAAAACCCTGATTGGCTCCAGGGGACACTTCTAGAAACCTGCACTGACTATATAGTATTAAGATAAAAGAAAGAAGGATAAGGCACTGTTTTGCTCAACAACAAAATGTATGTATTTTGGGTTTTCTTTGTTTTCTTTCTAATTTTTGGGGCAGGGAAATGGTACCATATAAAAGGACTAAGAGCTATGCACACTCAATTAGCCATGTGGCATTTTCTTGGATATAATAATAAGATTGTTCCATGACTGTGTTATGTGTAGCTAAAGGAAATGCGGCAGATTTTTCCCAACTTTTTTTCATTTTCCCCATTTATCTTCCCTTCTCTATTTCATTGCCCAGATTTGTTTGCATTGGTTGAAATACATGATTAACTTAGTAAATTTTTACAAGCTTTAACAAGCATTTATTAGCTATTTAGAAAAAGACATTTATATATATTTTGTATACCTATAAATATTGCATAACTAATCTACAAATATTGTTTTGAGATTAATTCGTTTGTGATTCTGCCTCATCATTCTCGGTTTGGAATCTTGAGATTACATTTTCAAGCTAAAAGATAACAAAAAACTTAATGGCAAATGTTTACAAGTTTCTAAATTAATACCAACCCAAGTTACGTGGCTTACAGTAAATAAATGGCAATGAGGGTGGATTTAAGTTATTGGCATATCATGTGATACTGTATCTGTGATTTAGTGAAATATGTACCATAACATAACTGCATTGCTCTTTGAAATAAAATCACTATTCTAAAAATAACCCCTGATCATATTGATGTGCTTAATTTATTCAGATGGCTTATAATTTGCAAAGAACCATAACTAAGGTAGTATTTTTGTACTATTATTGGAAGCATGCCTTCCCTTTTTCACCTTATTAAATTGTATTTATATCTGTGCAATTTTAAACTATGTTTTCAAATAAACTTTGTCTGTGGCTTCAAAGTCTTCTTAGAAATCTTTCACAATAGAATTTAGAAGTCAGAATCACTTCAAACCAAACAGAAAACAATTTGTACTACTTGCTGTGCCACACAAGGTCAGAATCCGTCCATCTTCTCCCTCACCCCTGGAAGAACCCGAGGCTTTTTATGTCACCTACTTCCACTTTCTAAACTCTATTGATTTTCTAAAATAACCGCTTCTTTTCTGTGTGCATAAAAGCAGTCTGAGGTGGGGAAGAGTTCTTTATATTGCCTTACAAAGCTTCTTTAGGTAGCATCTTCATTATCCAACACCTCAGAGGCCATGTTTTCTGGCTTTGTCATTTATAGCCCCTAATAAATAATGTCACATGATAAGTGCCTCAAGAAATCAGAATTTGAGGAACTGTTGGTTAATCTTAGTATTTTTCACTGAGGAGTTACACTATTGGTCCTCCAAGTGACCTCCAGGTTTGCTGGCCTGAGTCCAAGTGGGTAGACAGCAGCAGTGCGATCTTCTCAGCCAAAGCCCTTTGAAGTGGACACAGAAAGGAAGCCAACATGTACCCAAACTTACCCTATGCCAGATTCTGAGTCACAGGCGTCCACACTACTCTTTAACCCCAATGGGTAGCCATATCCCCTGTTTGTGCCTGATAATTTTATCCAACTTGTAATTAATATTACTGCAAATGATGAGTAAAACTGTAATTAAAAAAACCCACAATGAACACATCTAATACTAAATGCTATGAAAACTGATCCAGGAAGAAGTAGGCAAAAAAGTAACAAAATCTGTTTGACAACACTTAGATTTACAAAATTTGATCTGGAAAAGCTGGACACAGTTGAAATAATGGCTGTAACAGGGAATTTGCAACAGCTAAAGAAAATACATAAGATCCATTCAAGGCTGAAAACTAACTGATGAATGTCATAAAATTGGAAGAATCAATATTAATTATACTAGCTGTATTAAAATAGAAAACTCTAAAAGCTTGGGATACATGTCTAGTTGAATAACTACTTCACATCTTTTCTCCTCCTCAAATCACTAAATTGCCCTTACTCCCTCAACTAATATTTCCTACCTCACTGGCGAAACCAAAGGGGCAGGAGAGAACTTCCAGGCCTGTGCTCATGATCACTGCCCATCTTTCTGTCTTTGCTACAGATCACTCCACACCCCTGCCTCAGCCAGTTCCTCACTTCGGTACCAGATCCCATCCCTCTTATATGCCCCCAAAGGAAATGGAGCCAGCAATTCTCCATCTCTCTCCTAAAGCCTGTTTTTCCTTTTCTATTTGACCACTTTATTTCTCACATTTGGAAATAAAAATCACATGGTCTTTTCCTGCCTTCTCAGTCAGCAGCCCTTTCATTTTTTATTCCATTTGTTACATAATTCCTTACATGTCTTCATCATAGACAATTTCTCTCCTTCCATTCTCTCCTTAGCCTACTTCTGTAAAACTACTCCTGCAGAAGTCAACCATGAACTCCAAAGTTGATCAGGATCATAGTCAGTTCTCAGTCCTCATTTCCTTAACCTCTCAGCTAGCTGACAATTAATAATTCTCAGTTATACAAGACACTTCCTTCACTTGGCTTCCACCCCAAGCACCACTGTCCTGGTCTGACTGCACTTGGGAAGTCCCACCTCTCAGACTCCTTTGCTGTCTCATCTTCTTGATGACTTCTAATGTTGACGAGACTCTTCACTTTGTGGACTTTTTTCTAGTTCCTGTTTCCCTCTATTGATGATTGTAACCAATCCCATTGCTTCAAATACCATTTAGATACCACCAACATGTACATTTACATCTTTAGCCCAGAACGCTCTCCCAAAATATTATTTGTGTATCTGGCTTCCAACTGAACATTAACCAAGGAAGTGCAATAGACTGGACTCAAAATTATCTTTCTCCACCACTGCCATTTCAATCTTTCCAAGCCTTAATTAATTGCGATTATATTCTTCAGTTGCTCAGGGCAAAACTGTTAGGGTCAACCCTAGTTATCATTCTGTTGCATGCCTGCTGGTCTTAGCTTCAAATATATCTAGAGTCTGACTTCCCTCACTAGTTCTAATGCTACCACCTTGTCCAATCCATCATCCTTTCACCTTGCTTACCACAGGAGTCCTGCTTCTATCCTTGTCCCTCTACCATCCAATCTAAACAAGGAACTTTTGGCCATGGTCAAATAAGGTCATTGCTCTGCTCAAGATCCTCTAAGGATTTCCCAGTGAACTCTAAAGTCAAGCCCAGGCCCAGGCACTCAGCCTCTTTTTGACCTGCTCTCCCTCACTCCACTCTTGAGCCATGCTTGTCCCTTCATCACGCCTCTAACATACCAGGTATGCCACCTCCAAGAGATCTCTTCTCCAGCTAGTACCTCTGCCAAACATTCTTTTTCCTCCAAACATCCACTTGGATGACTCCTTCACTCCTTTCAAGTCTACATGCACATCTCACCTCCAGATGATCCACAAAAATCCTCCTTGTCCCACCATCTGTCCCCCACCCCTGCTCTATGATTTCTTTTTTCCATTGTACGAGTCGTTTAACCATACTTACTTTTTATGTTCAGCATGTGTCTCTCCTGCGGGAAAATAAATTCAGCAAGGTCAAGGACCTTCTCTACTTTGTTGAAAAAAACACATTCTTAGAAGAAAAGAAGCACAGCACACAGATCCCACTATTTATTAAATGATGAATAGCATATACAGATTAAGAAAATAAATTGGTTTCATGGAATTATCTCCAGAAGAATACTTTTGAGGAAAAAAAGAACTCATCAATACAAGTAAATTTTAATTTTTTTAATCTTTTACATTGGAAGAAAGGGTCAACAGCTACATAGGGTCAGAATATTATATATACGACATGGTGATGCAAAAATGCCCTTTGCCCACTAGATTGTCAGAAGCTTTCCATAACCCGTTTCAGGTACTATTATGCTCATTGTGTAGAAAAGATTGAATCTCGGGATACTAAGTGTATACTACAGTCATATAGTGGCCTGGTTTACATGATGACTTTAGCTCCATGCCTCCACTGTTCCCACTGCACCACCCTGCCTCATGACTACCATGAATGACTTTTTAAAGATATTATTACTATCGGTTAAAAGGGGGTTTAAGAATAGCTCGGTTTTTCATTAAAGTGTCCCACAATTGAAATACGTCACTGGTTACATTGAAAAGCAGAACCAAAATTTGAACAGCACATACATTGAAACGCTCCCAGTTGGCATGATGGGATAGATCGCATAGGCATATATCTTCCAAATACTATCCTCAAGTCTTCACTGTTCTTTGAACAGTAAACAATCCTTCACTACCCAAAGCACGTTCTTCTTTTCATGTCCCTCCACCAAAACATAAGACAGCACTGAAGTCAGTCATTTATCTAGATTTTGAAATACATACAGCTTTGTTCCTTTAGAAATCTGGAGCTTTAAGTGGAAGTTATTTTGAAAACAATCAAGCAGTCCTATGTGATAGGCAAAAACAATGCTCCCCAAATTATCTGCATTCTAACTTCCAAAACCTGGGAACATGTTGCCTTACATCATAAAAGAGACCTTCTGGTGTGATTCAGTATCTTGAGACAGGAAGAATATTCTGTATTATCTAGATGGATCCAGTGTAATCTTGCTTCCTTATACAAAGGGGGCAAGAGAGTCTCCATCCAGGGAGACAAATGTTGGAAACATAAACTGTAGTGCATGCGGACAATGCCGTTAGGAGGCCACGAGCCAAGGATTGTCAGCACCTCTAGAAACTAGAAGAGCAGGAACAGATTTTCTCCTGCAGATTTCCTGAGAATGCAGTGATTTTAACATTCAGATACACACCTTACTAATCAGTAGCTTATTATTTGAAACTACTAAGTTTGTATTTGTCAAAGCAGCAATAGGAAGCTCCCAGTTCCCTAGAGACATGGCATCATGGCAATGCTGAAGACTTGGTACAACTTGTGTCCATTCTGCTATGACCTGTATGAAGGAAGCCACCAGTATACTGAGAGCCAGGGAGTCTCAAAGAGGTCTTACCACTCAGAGAAAGTAAAAAAGACATCAGACTATCCCTTCCCTGGCCTCATCCTCCTGCACAGAGATAACACTACACTATTTCCAATGGGCCACTGTTGACAGCAATCACAGAGACACCAACAGACCCTAAACATCAAATTAGTCATCACCTCAAGTTGCTGCTCCACTGATGGTTGAGAACTGTCACTGGTATTTTTTGAAAGAAAAAAAAAAGAGTCATAAGGGAACTTGAGATTGTGAGAATAGCTTTTAATTTAAAACAATCGAAGCAATAAATCATCCATCTCTCTTTCCAACACAGGTAAATATACTCCCAAAACAATTGAGACAGCTTTAAACAACTGTGCAAAATCATAGGAATACAAACACTTTCCAGAGCCAACATCCCAACCTACTGGGCAAGCGAGCACAGGTGTCAGGCTCAGCCTCAGCAGAGGCTAAGAGACACAGCACATCGAGAGTGATGAGATTTTCACAGGGTACCAGCAGACTCAGCTTTTCACAGACCAGACAACACTTAGGGAGAGGAGCCTACAAGAGCCTGGTGCCTACAATGAAGTCAATATGCCCAATACCCTCCCATGGCTAGCAAACCTGGCACCTGGCAGAGCTAGAAGTTCAAAGGTGGAAGCTCCAAGGAAAAGCTGACGAAGGCAGCTCAAGACTCATTTCCTGTTTGTTTTGTTTTGTCTTGTCTTGTTTTCCATTGAGATCTTATATACCGGTTTTTAGTTCACAGACTGGCTTTCTAAGAGAAATTCTGTGCAATACAGCATTCTGACTCCTGTAAAACTATTTGTGTTCCTTCTGCTTATTTGGATGCATCATAGAATTTCATTCCCATCCACTGCCTTATCCACATCATGTAAATCCACCAGCAGTACCACCCAATAAGAATGCAGTGTTAGACACGTGCCCAATTTAATGCTTTTTAGTAGTCACATTAGAAAAAACAAAAATAATAAAATAATTTAATAATAATAAAATAATTTTAACATTTATTAAATGTATTCATATTTTAGCCAATTATTAGTCCAAAATGATTTAATTCCAGCTTGTAATCAATATAAAATATAATATAAAATCAATATAAAATACTGTGAGTTATTTTATGCTTTTTAAGGTGCCATATCGCTAAGATGTGGCATATTTTGCATGTAAAATATGGACAGGCTCCATGTCCAGCGGTCATTCGTCACATGTGGTTATTAACTACCACACTGAATAGCACAAATCTATAGACTTTTGGGCAAATTTTTGCAGAATGAGTTACTAAATAGGACATTTCCTTGACACTGCATGAAACGTGTGTACCAACCAAAGAGCACAGAACCTTGTTCTGTAAGCTCAGGTTTTTGATCTCAAGTAAAAGGCAAAATCACATTTTCTCTAATTCCACCTTCCAGTCCTGCTCTGCTCCCTGCCTGCTCCCCACAGATAGCCTGTAGTGATGATGGGACTTCACAACAGCCTTCTCTGTCTGATGCACAGGACATTCCTGCCGAAACAGACAACTCTATCAGCACTTACACGCTGCCACTGATTGAGAAAGTGCAGATATCCTGCTAAAAGTTATAGATGCACCTGAAGGCTGTGTTGAGGCTTTTCTAAGAGGGTGTTTCACATAGATTGTCTGTTGTTGTTATTCTTGAGAGAGACAATGAACCAAGGAGCATTTCAGAATTGTTTACATGGATATTCAGGTCAGTTGACAAAATAAAAACTTTGATACATCACATTTTTCAGAGACACATTCATTGGGATTCTACAAATGGATACCAAAAGATATGTACAAGAAGAAACTGCTGTCTCTCACGCAGACACCTACACACAGTGAGGACTTCACAATTTTACCATCACGCCTTTTGGCAGGAACTCCTAATGGGCTGATCGTCGGATGACAATCCACACAGTAATCCAGTTTTCAGTCACAAATGATCTCAACTACACACATGTATATAAAATGAAGCAAAACATTCCAGACGTTTATTCCAGGGAAATCTGCTTATATGATGATACACAAACACATTGTTAAGCAAGAAAGAAACCAGGTGTTTGCTCCAGTTTTTTCCCCAACTCTCAATATGAAATAGACTCTCACATGGACAAGTTGAGCCTTGTAGAAATAGCCCTTTGTTTTGTGAGGCAGAAAAAAAGGCAGCCAAAATCTTTTTCTTATAATATGTGCAGGCATTAGAAGGGCTACATTTCCTTTTCTACTTAGGGAAATTAAATAATTTGTAGTATATCATCTTACGTACTGATTTTACAGTGAGGTTTCCTTAAAAATTTTTGTTCAAAATACACATGCTATCTTTTTCCAAGTTTCAATCCAAGTCCCCAACCACCCTTCCCTCCCCCTCAAAAAAGGCCTTTGTCTCCTAACATCACTGAAAACAAACCATTTTTGATATGTATTCAGAGTCTTTGTTCTATGATACTCAGCCCAAATGGACTAGAATTTGTAAGGCTGCTTAACATGGGGATTCCCCCCGGAGCCAGGGATTCCCGTTACAGAGCAAGACTGCTTCAGAATCCCCAGGTAACAGGAGACGGTGACACCGTGGGCACAGTGGAGTAGAGATTGACTGCACCATGAGCTCCTCGCTTCTGCCCATCTCACTTGTCTCCAATGGAAGAACATATCAGATGGGAGAAGACAAGGAGCATGCTCTACTGGAATCCACCAGCGCACACCACCTCCTGCTCCTGGAGGGCTTGTTGTGTCAAATCTCACTGCAGCTTCAAAGCACAATTGGGAAGAGAGGGCTCGTGTTATCACACCATTGTACAGATGGGGAAAAAAAAATGAGGCACAAGGAGGATACGAGGTTTTCCCAAGGGGCAGCACCCAGGTCTCTAGGCCAGAGGCCCCACAAACATGATATAGGAAAACTATTGTGACAGGGGCCCAGAGCCCTGATTATTTACAATTCACCACATATTAATCCAGTGTCTTGCTTTAATTCAGCCATTGGTTCTGTTATTTTCCTACAGTTTCTAGAAAGATCCTTTCAACCAAATATATGCTAGACAGACAGAAATAAATCCTTTTCCATTTGTCTGAATCATCTAAAATAGAGCTTCCAGAGATTCTGGAATCTGGAGTAGAACAGTGGGAAAGTCAGAGAATGTTATGGCTGTACTTATCATCTCATTTGAAATCCTGATCTAATCTCAAATTGTAAGACTAAAATAACCAGATAACCGAAATAGAAAGGATGCTCCTTCATAATGCTGCATATGTTTCTTTGCAGCTGAACTCCTTAAAGAGTCCAAGATCCAACTGTTGGCCAGAGGCAGAGAAGCAGTCAAGGCAGGCCAGGAGGTGAAAAGCCAGCACAGAGTTCAGCTCTGGGAAGACTACAGACAAATGTAGGCGTTGACCATGACTCCAAGCAGTCCTCATGTGCTAAGGCAAGAAGAGCTGAGCTCCTCTCACTAAAATCAAACCTTCTACTTTTTGAGAAAGGGCTGCTGAAAAGTGCAGCGCGTCTACCTTTGACAGAATACCATGCTGCACTGCTATGGACTTCTGGCCTCGCACCAGGCCAGCCCTTGATAGCAATACCAGGCATAATGCAACCCTCATCACTCCTTCAAATTCTAGGTGGGGAACTAATTTTTTAAACTGTTCCTGAGTTGTAGTTTTGTTAAAATATTTACTTGCCTTTTCTAGATATGTCGAACACCAACTATTTAGCCTTTCAAAGTCAACTCCTCACAGATTTTCTAGGGAACTACATAGGTCTCACACACTCATCCGGACTCATTCACACATACACTCACACAACTGTATCATGAAGTTTGATATGATTTAAATTAAAAATACCTCTCATTGCCAAAGCTCTATTATACAAGGGTAGATCGAAATTACTGTGTGCAATGAAAAAAAAAGTCACAAAAAGCCCAGCCCAGTTACCGATTTTCTTTAGGAAACAAAAGTGGGCTTTTTTCGTACTGTGGGTGAGGCCACACCACCTACCATACTGATTTTTCTGAAAACCACTGCTACTGGGTCCCAAAGCAAGATCGAGGGCTGGGACCATGGGGCCACTTAGAGTTTGCCAATGGAAGATGCCTCACCAGCAACAAGAATACTTTTTTTTTTAATATCCTCCCCTCCTTGAACATTTATAAAAACTATCTACAACAATGTATTGTCACTAATAGAACTTTCTTCCCAGTTGTATTTCAGGAGGTGTCAAATGATCTTGCTCTTTTAGTAAGTTATAAATACCCCATGTATTCCTTCATTTCCTTCATATCTGGTTGTCCCAATCTCTTTTTTTTCTTCCCCCTTGGCAAATTAAAAAGGTATATGGCTTCTTCTCGCCAAATTGTATGTCCGAGATTTAGCTGGGTATTCTGCGGTAAAAATACATGTAGCCCAGGTCTTTAGGGGGCCTTTCAGAGGCACAAACTTTGTGGTCATTGTAGATCACCCATCTGAAAACAAAAGACAGAAGAGTTGAACAGATGTAAGCCAGTGCCAAACTGCAGAAAGAAATTACAGCATCGTATGGAGTATAACACTTAAAATAACCAAGATGTTTTCAGATCACCAAATTCAAGTCTGTAATACAAAAAAAAAGAAAAGTAACAGAATCTTGGGAAAATCACAACTGCTTTTTGACGTTTGGATCAAAAGATAGCTACTAAAATATAATAGGAACTTCCAAACATTTTGGAGCCTTTATCTCATCATTTCCTTTGTAAAAATCACTACATAGCCTGATACCTGAAGCAAAAAAAGTCTGTTTATAACAATGTTTATTGCAGTCTTACACACAAAGTAGCTAAAAGAATTAAGCTTGTCTGCGGTTTGGGCATTTGGTTCAGTTCAGAAGACAGTTAAGACGCCCATATCTGGTGTCAGAGTGTCTGGCTTAAGTAGTTGGGGCTGCTCCTGACTCCAGCTTCCTGCTGATACAAGCCCTGAAGTCAGCAGTGCTGCCTCAAATATTCAGGTGCCTGCCACTCATGAAGAAGACATGAACTGAGTCCTCACACTAAGTCCACATCATCAAGGGCAGAAGTAAGAGCTTCCCCTTGCAACTTTAATCCCCAAATGCAAATACCTGTGCAGGTCTATTTATATATAGTATGGATCTGTATAGAAATCCACATATCCTCCTCCAATGAGATCAAAACAATGTAGATACTTGTTATTGCTAATTTCTAAAGTACATATCCTATATGTTTTGTATTTTATGAATTCATTGTCATAAATTTTGTTGCTGTTGAATTATAACATAGCGATTTTTCTCCTGAAAGAACATTTTTAATAATTTATTTATTAAGAGACAGAGTGGATATACTGTTACTGCTGGTTCACTCCCAAACTACCTTCAATGGCCAAGGCAAGGCAAGGCTGGGGCTGAAGCCCGAGGTGGGAACTTAATCCAAGTCTCCCACATCAGTAACAGAAATTCAATTATTTGGACCGCCATTGTTGCTTTCCAGGGTCTGTATAAGCAGCAGGAAGCTGGAGTCAGGAGGCAGAGCCAAGTCAGACTTGGGTACTCTAATGTCAGAATGTGTGGATATGGTAACGGGCATTTTATCCACTAGGCCAAATGCCTACCCAAATACCATCCTTAAAATAGTTATCAAGCCTGGAAGTGAAATGAATTAATCCTTGTGTTCAACTAGTTTCAATAATCAAGTTGAGAAGACAAAACTGAAAGACAAACACTGAACAAACTCAACTGAGCTTGTGCGGGAACTAGCCACTTTTGCAACAGAGAGCACGGAGGGTCAGGCCAACATTCTGCCAGGAGACAAGTATGTATCGGCTGCATGGTAGTAAACCGCAGGAAGGGCACTAAGGGGAAGGTTCTGAAGAAAGCAGTGGTCTTCCCCTCCATAACTATCTCCTTCTCAAACACAAAACTAACAGTCCCTTTAAGAAGAGAAAAAACTACACTGCAAAGAACTACAGTTTATGGTTGTCAAATGGAACATAGGTTACCAGGCTAAATTTGAACATCAAATAGGCAAAACAATTTTCAAATTTTCAATAGAAGTGTGTTCTATAAAGTAACTGAAACATGTTTATATTAAAAAGAAAAAAAAACAGTTGGTATTTATCTGAAATTTATACTCTAGAGTGCATCCTGGCTTTCTTATCTTATTGGCTCTATATGACAACCTAATGGAGGCTCCAAATATGGCATACATTCTCCTACAGATGTGTTATTTTAGAAGTCACCTTGCTATGAAGGCTAAGGGTGGTTTTAAATATAAGATCTGACATGGCTATTTACTACGAAAGGCCAGGCCAGTCAGTTTTCCTGAATCTCAGTGTCTTGATCTATACAATAGCCTTTAAAAGTACACTCCTGGGGCCAATGTATAAAGCCACGACCTGCAATTCCTGCATCCCATGTGGGCACTAGTTCCTGTGCCAGCTGTTTCATTTCCAATCCAGCTCCCTGCTACTTACATGAGAAAAATATTAAAAGATGGCCCAAACACATGGCTCTTTACCTTCAGCCTCCCCCAGACCTGGCCATTGCAGTCATCTAAAGAGTGAACCAGTGGATGGAAAAGCTCTCCCTCCCTGTTTCTTCCTCTCTCTCCTTAACTCTTTCAAATAAATAAATAAATCTTAAATAAATAAATAAAAATTTAAAGAGTGCATCCTACAAGACCAACATGAGAATCGGATACAATAACCTTACAAAGCCCCCAGTGGAGTGCCCAGCATATAATAGAGTAGGTACCAAGCAATCATTAACTTCTAAAAGAAGACTCACCTTCCTTCTTTTTTGATATGGCAAACATAATGGCCACTCATTGTAGATGTTCCCATGTGACTGATGAATGCAAATAATTCATACACTGTGAAAAAGGAAACAACTCAGTTACAAAGCAGAATTTCTAAGGATCAAGGGTATTGCTGACCAGAATTTTAAACCAACAATATGCAGTCTAGTAAACCAACAACTGCTTAAAATTTGTTTTGTTATGTTAACAATACACACACACACAAACACACACACACACACACACACACACACACACACACACACACACACACAGAGGCACTAACACTAAATTGAACCTACAAACTTGTAATAACAGAGGCAGGACATAAATCATCAGAGCACATCTACTGCTAAATTGAAAGCTAGAAGAGAAAAATCCCACATTGTAGTATGATAGCAAATGTGTAGATCTAAAAGGATAGTTTTAATCTAAATGCTTCCCAGAGATGAGACTTCAGACTAAAATACTACACAAATGTCAAACTATAAAACAGCAGATAGCTATGATCATGTGCAGGAAGGGTTAGCAGTCCATCCAATATTTCTGATTTGTCTCTGAGTGTCATCGCTGTTGGACCCAACTTCAGTCTTCAGCCTTCCGAACAGATCTACAAATTCTAGACACAAGGTGAAAGCAATGTCCATTCTCTTAACCAGCACCTCCTGACACTAAGTATAGCAGTCTATATCAAACCCATGTGGAATCAATTTCAGTTCATGCTCCTTTAATCCAGATCCACAAAGCACCAAGTGGGCGCCATACACTAGAGGCAGTCCACTCAGGAAGCCATTACAGACTGTGGTAAGCTAGAACAAAAACAGAGTGAGTTTATAAGCTTCCACAGTTCTTTGAGGATAATATTTAAATGTTGACTTTATCAGGAAAAAGTGGTGTGGATATTCCTTTTTCTAGTACTCAGTTTGTATTACATTTTCCAAAATGACTGGTTCTGGACAGACTCTTTCTTCCACTCCCTCCCCTGATCCTTTCTTGTCATACATGCTCATTCACTTACTCAGCTGTCAGCCCTCACTGAGCTCATGCTTCCCCTTAGCAACCTGCCATGCTGCTGATGGGCTCCCTTCCCTCTGCTGTTCACTCTCAGGACATCACTCTCAGCTTTGCAGCTGCCCCACTGGACAGTCTGCCTTGTCTTTCCTCTGACCTCTGAATACCGCTGACCTGAGGCTCAGACCCCTCCATCTTTCATTTCCCTTTTTTCCAGTCTTCCCCTCTAGGGGTTACTATCCAGTTTCATTGCAGCAAATAGCCTTGTTTTCTTAATTTCATTTCCCAAATGTTCATTGCTAGCACATAGAAATATAATTGGATTTTGTATGTGGACATTCTTCCTGCAATCTTTTTTTTTTTTTAATAATCTTAGTTGATTAGGGTACAAAGGGTCAAGGGCTACAGGGTGAAAGTGGTCTTCCTACAATCTTGATGAATCCAAACGTTAGTTCTAATAGTTTATTAGCAGATTCCTTAAGGCTTTCTTTATACAAGATCATGCCATGTTAAAACAGATAGTTTTTCCCCCTCTTTGGTCATTTAGATGCCTTTTACCTCTTTTGCTTGTCTTCTTCCAATGGTTAGAACTTACTGTGCCCTGTTAAATAAAAGTGGCAAGAGGGGATTCCTTACTTTTTCCCAGTCTCAGGAGAAAGCATTCAATCTTTCACATTCAGTAGGATGGGAGCTGCAAGTTTTTGTAGATGTTCTTTAACAGACTGAGGAAGTTCTTTTCCATTCCTAGTTTGTTCAGCATTCTCCCTTTAGCCTAATCTACCTCAATGTGTTATAATTCAGTCTGACAATCCAATACAAAAGTCTGACTTCTTTCTCACACTCTTTATACCCATCCAACCCACTAACAAAATCTATTGGCATTTATTTCAAAATATATCCAGAATACAGTTTCTTCTCTCCTCCATAAGTAACCCTGATCCAAGTCCCCACTTAGTTGTCTGAATTATAACTACAGAGTTTTAGCTGGACTGCCCCGCTTCCTCCCTCACCCCCTAGTGACCACTATCCATGTGTCTGCCAGAGGGTTCTTTGTTACCTGGAAGCCAAATTGTGGTCATTCTGTTCTAAGCCCTACAGAAGCTTCCTGTATCTCAGAGAACAATCTGACCCTTGCAGAGGTCTAGGCGTCCCCTCACCTCCTCTCATTCTCCCTCTGAAACCACTCCAGCCACACCGGCTTCTCCTTAAGCACATTTGGCATGTCCTGGCCTTCCAGCTCTCACAGTTCGTCTTGCTCCTGTATGAAACTCCTTTTTCAATGCCCCACGACTCATCCCTCCCTTCACTGAGATCTCAGGTCAATGCCCCTCAGCAGGGAGGGCTTCCTGAACTACCCTCCTGTTATTCCTCAATTCTCTCATCTTGCTTTATTGCCCATGTAGCATGAATTAACACCTGCTATGTCACATAATTACTTTTGCATTTATTTACTGTCTATCTCCTTTCATCCCAGGATAAAATAGAGCATCATAAGCACTAGAATTTTGTTTCACTTATTAAAATGTCCTCACACTCCAGTTTCCTGCTAATATAGACCTTGTGAAGTAGCAGTAATGGCTCAAGTAATTGGGTCTATCACCCATGTAGAAGACTTGGATTGAATTACTGGTTCCCAGCTTCAGCTTGCCTGGTCCCAACGACTGTAGGTATTTTAACAACTAACTGGCAGATGGGAGCACTCTCCATGTGTGTCCGTGTATATGAAATAATTTATTTTTCAATGTACTAAGGAAGGAAAAGGAGAAGTGAGAGAGAAAGACAAAGGGGGAAGGAGAAAGAAAGGGAGGGATGGAGGGAGGAAGGAAGGAAAGGAGGGAGGAAGGAAGGAAGGGAGAGAGGGAGAAGGGAGCAAGAGAGGAAGAGAGAGAGAGTGTGTGTGTGTGTGTGTGTGTGAGAGAGAGAGAGAGAGAGAGAGAAGCCCTCATCCTAACATCCTATTCAAGGATGTAGCAGAAGATCCAGCCACAGGACCAGCCGCAGGTGCCCTGAGGAGCACACACAAGCCTGAGAAGAAGTGGCTGTGCATTATCACTTCTGACATATGAAAAGAGTGGGTTGTTGTGCCAATAAGTTCTATCCAAAGAAAGGAAAACGTTCTGGCCAAACCATCCCTCACTCTATGGCCAGATGCTCTTGAGGCTGCCCTACGGACTCATGGCAAGGTAGTGTCGCCTTCTCTGAGAAGGTTCATCCAAGAAAAGTGCCTTAAGAAAACCAACAAAGCAGCGAGCTGCTGTACATGTCGAATGCAATAAATCCTGCTCATGAGTAATAAAATCACCTGTCCATTACAGCTTTCCTTACTTTAAGCAAGCCAGTGACTGCAATGTGATACAAGACCTTTACAGGGGTGGTGAACCTTTTTTTCTGCCAAGGGCCGTCTGGATATGTATGACATCATTGATGGAACATATAAAAGTATCAAACTAAAAATTAGTCTGCTGTGGAATTATTGAATTTCAAGTCCTGCCTGCAGTTGACTTGGCAGGACCATACCAAATGATTCTTTTGGCTTTATTCAGCCCACAGGCTGGCTCTTCCCCATCTGTGCTGATGTGAATGCTAAGAGAACTATATCTTACCCTTTTCTTATCTTGTTAGGATTAAGAGTTTTGGGGTGGGGAGCTTTTATTTAAAAAGAAGAAGAAAGTATCCCTCCAACACTCTCTCCAGATTAACCCATACAGACAATTAATACAGAGATGCAAATAGACGATTACAGGAACACATACTGCTAATATAGATTGATATAAATCCTATTATTTACTCAGTACATTCCTGACACAATGGGCTTCATAAAAGTAAAATGGCCTTTATACTTTACAAATTCCCAAACAGAAAGCACAAATGTCAACATACAATGATTTTACTGCAAGATCAATGTGACACCCCTAAGAAGAGTAGAAGAAATAACGCAGCATAGCAGCCGTAGGTTCAGGCTTTAAAGGCAAACTGCCTAAAAGGGAATCCTGGCTCTGCCCACTCTTCCTATGTGTACCTGGCAAGTCCCTTGCCTTCTTTATCTCATTTTCTTTACCTTTAGCATGAGGAGACCAATGGCACCCAGCTCGCATGGCTATGGTATGCACTTCATGTCACAAATGGAGGATCCCTGACACTGGCATTTTCATTTTTATCCTATGAGGTAACTGATTGTGATGAGCAATCCAGAGAAATTCTGAACAGCAGTAAGGATTTTAGTTGTGAGCAATCTACTAGTAGGAACTGATCCAAGCAATGTTCTGGAGGTAGGTGAGACAAGATGGCCGAATAGGCTAGTGGACTAGTTACGGTTCCAGTTACCTGGACTGGAGCAATGGCAGAAAGGAAATGAAATAGGCTGGACGGAAATCGGAGGAGTTGCCAAGTAGCAAGACAAAGCGCCAGAACAGCAGTCTATAGGCAACTGACTGCCCAAGAGGCAAAGGATCAGAACTGTCCTCCGCACCTTGCCACTTCCTCTCAACAGTGTGATCAGAGCCAGCATTGTGGCACAGTGGGCTAAGGCATCCCTTGCAATGCCAACATCCTATGCGGGTACCTGTTTGAGTCCCAGCTGTTCCACTTGCAAGCCAGCTTCCTGCTAATATGCCTAGGAAAGCAGTAGAGGACAGTCACAAGTCCTTGGACCCCTGCACCCACATGGGAGACCAGGAAGAAGCTCCTGGATCCTAGCTTCAACTTGGCTCAACCCTGCCCAGTGCAGCCATTTGAAGTATGAACAAGCCGATGAAAATCAAGGCCTTTTCTCCACCCTGCCCCCATAACTCTGTGTTTCAAATAAAATATTTAAAAGAAAAGGAGAGAGCAGTGTGACCTAAACTACCCAATCTCTCTGTGCCTCTACCTTTCACTGACTGTCTATGGTAAGGATTATGTGTGGCGAGTATCTGTGGTGAGTATTTATATGCCAAGTGCTTCGAACACAGTCACATAAATGCATTTGCTATTTATATGGAGAATATGGGCCCACAGAATTTTTTCCTAGCATTCTCAGTCTCTCACAATATTATCAGCAATTGCTGTAATGAGAAGATCTTTGTCCACTGTTCCACAAATAACGTGAAAAGAAGCCTTCTTTTTCATAAACATCTCCATGGCCCACAAATAAATCTTACCTTAAAAGCACGGCTACAGTTAAACACAGGCACACACCTTATGAGACAGCAAGACTCTGCTGCCCTAAACTTTCTCAGATCACCAATGCAGAGTAACAAAATGCAGTATACATGACAAGATGGGAGGAACTCACTAACTACCGGGAAGGGCATATCTGAACATCACATCACAAATTCCCAGCATGCCTCTTGGGCATTCACTTACTTCCAGATCCATCTTTAACTCTGGGTCCTTCAGGCTTGGCCTCAGAAATAATGTTTGCATTGGCATTATTCTCCATCTCAATCACAAAGTCACTGTCCTCTTCAAACTCTGGGTGGCTGAAGATCCAATCCAGCGCTCTTTCTAGGTTATTACTCTAATAAAAGAAAACATTTTTGTAATGAATGCAGTCCTCAAGCCTCATTATGGCCTGAGCTTTTGAACCAGATGTCAAGCAGATAGGGCAGGAGGGTTGAGTTCATTAGTCCTAAGTGCTCCGTGTCCAAAACCCTGACACTACCTGTGATAGGAACATGCAGCTTGGCACTTTGCAAGGTTATCATCTGTAATTGGATGCCCTGGGAAATAGTTCTGAGCAGTAGATCATCATTCCATGGCCCTTATCAGCCTGAGCTCAGCATTTCTGTAGGCTGCTGCTGAGAGTGACGGGTGCAGAGTGTCAAAGGGATAGTATTTGCTTAGGTGCAGCCTTTGCAAGAGCCACCGTGACTGCACACGTGACCTTTTTTTACCAACTGTATTCTCTGCAGAAAACTCACAGGATAGAAAGTTACCAATGTGAGCACTGTGCTGAAGGCCTCTCCTCTCCTTGAACATAGGTAGAATTTGCTCAATTACAAAAGAAATGCCTGAATTAATGATGACAACACTAGTTAGGTTAAGCACAACTCTTAAAATTGACCTCCATGTAGTTCAAATCAACCAAGTATAAAAATATTTCTGTCTATCATTGTGACTTTGCTGATGGGTTATAGAATTTCTTTAAACAGAGTCAGAAACTCCAACACAACAGTCAAACACAAAAACAAGGAGCGGGGCGTAAGAATGTTCATACAACCCTCTTTCCATTAGCCCATCAAAGGCGTCTGTGACCTGGCAACAGACACTAGTTTTGGTATTTAATGATCAGAAAAATTCTCTCTGATAAGAGAAACAGAAATAGAAACTGCAAGAAGCCATTCAGCCTTCTCTGAAGACTGTCGAGGGGCATTTCTCCAAGATATCTGTATCTGACAAGCATTATTTCCACCTAAAGAATTTTCTTGTTGACCGCAAAATCTCATCCTCCTGCACCTCCCTTTTAGTTCTGAGGCCAAAAGCAAGCACCAAGTCAAGCCTGCAACCCTCAGAAATATCTATCCAAGACAACATGGAGTTTCTTTTGTTTGGGTCATCCTGATGAAACTCTCTGGATGACTCCCCTCAATCATTTCCTCCAGTTCTATGTATCCTATGCAAATAAATTCTTATGAATTAATGTGGGTTTACGAGGTAGATTGCATGAGTCAAAGTGGATCAAAGCACATTGGAATGGCTCCATTGCACCTGACAAAAATGCAAGCCACACACACACAGTCTTCCTAGCTCACCGTTGCTCGTAGTGCCTGAATGGCCTGACTTCGCTGGAATCCCATGGAGGTGATGATAGCTACAATTTCCTCTGGCGGTTGGTTATCCAACCCAGTAGCACCAAAAACAGAGGCTCCAGCAGAAGCTGCCCCTCCATAACCAGGCATTGTCAGTGGTTCTGCAAAATCTGAAGAAAACAATTACTCAGGACTACTTCCTCTCTTCTTAAAATAAGTAATATTTTAGAGCTAAGATAAAAGCCAACATATCCACAGTGTTAAAATAACCAACACAGACTGGTACTGGTACAAGGACACAGGAGAATCGGTAAATAGAACTTTGGGTTTGAAAAGAAATCATACACCAATGATCCATTGACTTTTTTAAGACCAGAGAGTGGAAAAAGCATAAACTTTTAACAAACTATAGAAAGCAACTAAATATCCACAAAGAATGAAGCGAGACCACTACTTCACATCATACACAAAAGTGACTCAAAATGGATCACTGATCCAAATAGCGGAGCTAAAATCACAACACCCTTAGAAAAACAACATAGGGGTAAATCTTCAGGACATTAGGTTAGGAATTGGTTTCTTAGATATAACACAAAACCAAAAGGGATAAGAAATTTTTAAAAAACATAAATTGGACCCCATCAAAATTAAAAACATGTGCTTCATGATCAAGACTGTAATAAAAGACAGCAGGAAATGGAAGCAAAATCTGAAATCATATACCTGATAAGGACTTATAACCAGATATATTGTAACTGATATATATATATAAGTATATATATATATACTTTATATATATATATACTTTAAAATACGACTGAACAGTATGGTACTGTATACAAACTCTATTTCAATGATGTGAATAAAAATAAAAGCTAGCTAAAACATCTCCATTTCTCCATGCACATATTTTTATTTGGGGCCTTCATCATCTCTTTACTGTAAGAGAATTAATGAATTCTTGGAACTCAATAACCTCATTAACAATAAGTGGGACCCATGCTTGTGGCACAGTCAGTAAATCCAGCATCCTATATGGGTGCCCATCCAAGTCTCAGCTGCTCCACTTCCGATTCAGGTGCTTGCTAGTGTGCCTGAGAAAGCTACAAACAATGGCCCAAGTACCTGGGCCCCTGCAACCAACTGGGAGACCATATGAAGCTGGGCCACCCCAGGCCATTGTAGCCATTCATGATGTGAATCGGAGGATGTAAGATTTCTCCTGTGTGTGTGTGTGTGTGTGTGTGTGTGTGTGTCCCTGTATCACTGTAACTCTACCTTTCAAAATAAATAGAACTTTTTAAAAGGGTAAAGAATCCAAATAGATATCTCTCCAAAAATATACATTTATCAATGAACATATGAAATGTATAAATATATTCAGGATCATGTTTTAGAAAATGCAAATTAAAACCTCTACATCACTTCACAACCTCTAGAAAAGCTAAATAAAAAACATATTAACAAAAATCAGTGAGGATGTGGAGAAGCTAAAGCCCTTATTCATTACTACTGGAAATGTAAAGTGGTTTATCCACTGTGTAAAACACTTTGGAAGCAGGCTGACGTTGTCCTACAGTGGGTTAGGCTGCTACTTGTTTTGTCACCATCCCATCTAAGAATGTTGGCTCAAGTTCCAGCTGCTCTGCTTCCAATCCAGTTTTCTGCTAATGCACCTGGGCAGGCAGTCAAAGATGGTCCAATGACTGAGGTCTCTGCCAACTACACAGGAAGACAGAATGGAATTCCTGGCTTCAGCCTCACCCAGACTTAGCTGTTCCTACCACTTGGGGAGTGAAACTAAAGATTTCTCTCTTTCTCCATATCTGTTTCCCATCCCTCATCATTCTATATTTCAAACAAATCTTTGGAAAAGCTAATAGAGTTGGGCAGTTCCTCTAAAACTTAAATATGGTATATGGCATAGCAATTAAATACAAGAAAAATTAAAACATTTGTCTGCACAAAAACATGTATGCAAACATTTACCACAGCAGTATTTATAAGAGCAAGAAGTGGAGACATCCCAAATGTCTAGCCACTGATGAACGGATGCTTAAAGTGCAGTGCACCCATACAGTGGAATATTATTCAGCCATAAAAAGGAATGGAAAACTAATTTATGCTATGAGCCTTGAAAGTATTACACTACAAAGCAGAAAAGAGACACACACAAAAAATCTTATATCAAATGATCCCATTTATGTGAAATGCTCAAAATCCACAAATCCAATAAGGAGATTAGCAGTTGTCAGACACTGTGGAAAGCAGAGGATTGAAGAGTGTCTGCTAATGGGCATAGGATTTCATTTAGGTGACAAAAATATTCTCAAATTAGGTAGTGATAATTGTTGCACAACACTTTGAATTTGCTAAAAAAAAACACTGATATATATACATAAACATATATATATATAAATGCTTTAAAATACGACTGAACAGTATGGTACTGTATACAAACTCTATTTCAATGATGTGAATAAAAATAAAAGCTAGCTAAACCATCTCCATTTCTCCATGCACATATTTTTATTTGGGGCCTTCATCATCTCTTTACTGTAAGGATATCTCATTTATATCTAAAGCTCTTTTAACTACAGAACCACACATTTGAAAGGAGGTGAATTCTATCTAAAAAAAGAGAGAGAAAAGTTGAAGATTGTAACTTTGCAACTGTGGCACATTTTGAACTGAAGAGTCATTTCCCGGAGACCTCCACACGGGAGATGGAAGGACCATAGCTTAGCATAACTGAAGATAACCTCAGACCCCAAAGTCATTTCACTGTTCCCCACCTACCTGGTTCTTCCATGTGAACAATGATCCAGTTGAAGGCCACCTCAGCTCCCATATTTCCAGTAAAGTACACAGCCTTCCGACACGCCTCTAGAGGGAAGCCCATCTCAGCCAGCTGCATCACCGACGACTCATCAATGTCTGATGCTACGGAGCACAACAGGATAGTCTAGTATAAAAAAATAACTTCTATTCCTCCTCTTGCCTTAGCTGCTCTTCACTGCTCTCACCTCTTACCCTGCCACCCAAAGAAAGTACTATCATGTTGGAAGTATAAATCATGGTTTTAGTTCATTTTGTCTCAAGCCATTGAAAGGTTAAGTCATTTGAGCTGAGTTTGTATCTTTGACCCTGGTGATTAGCTGCACAACACAAGCAATGAGAAACAATTCTCTGAGTTCCTATGGGGATATGTAATGCGTACCCAGGACCATTTCAGACTCAGATCATTCTCAAAACCTCTACAGTAGCCTCTCCTGTGATGGAAATTAGAAGAGAAAAATCGCTGTCTATTGACCATTAAGGTGTTCCTTCAATTTTATAGAAAGTTGCAGTAAAGCCCTCAAATAGATCCACATCACAGGAGAGCAATCAATTCTTGGAAATGCACAGCTCAAATGTTAAGTACATGAAGGAAAAGAAAGCTTCTGAAATTCTGTACATTTAAGACACAAATTAGATAGCTTTACAAAACCAACTTGAGCCAGACACAGAGGATTTAATATTACTTTCTTGATTGAGCTGTGTTTATATGTGTATGTGTGTGTGAATATATATATTCAGTGCTTATATAAATATTATGTGGACCCATACATACACCATGCTCTTAAACTCTACCTGAAAGGGACAAAAAGCAGGAACACAAAGTATAACTCTTACATTTTTCAGGCCCTAACGTCCCTGCTGAAAGTTCTGCCAGTGTTCTAGAAACCAGCACAACTGAGGAACAGGAATATCTGTTCAAAATCATAGTGAAAATGCATTTACCCACATTCCCTCCTGCAGGAAGATGCATCCTGTCAAAGTCAAAATGTTTTTAAGTGACGTAGCACAGCAATCATTCCCAACTGTGTCCTGTGGCCTGTTCTGTGACAGCAATATTTGTGTCTCCAGGGTCAAATGAGGTTTTAAAATTTATATTCTCTATTCTTCCGTTAGAAATTTGTAGTGTACCTCAGCAAAGTGAAAGACTTGAAACACTTTGTACACTAAAAGATTCAGGGTACATAGTGTTAAACACTACCTTATCCTCCTAATGAACACTTAGATATTCATATACATCATCCTTTAATGCTCTTCTTAGAGAACCATTTACTCCTACAGGCATAGGAACTAAAGGCTACAAAATTAACAATGCCATTAAACTAACTGCCTTGAGAGAGGTCATTACTACTACCACGGCCTGTAGGCTGTGCGCTTTCAGGATGAGTCTGGCAGGAAGAACGGAAAAACTGATCATTGCTTCATCATCCCTATATAAAGAGGCCTATACACCCGGCCAGAGAAGGGAGCGGGGCCATCATTATCCCTCTCCATAGAAGAGGAAGGCCAAAACAGCAGAGCCAAGAGTTCAACCCTGGGCCAGGTGGCTCTCATGTGGTCACTCTCCTGAGCCACAGAGGCCACCTATTCAACAAGGATGGGTGCCACTTGCTGTTTACTCAACCTATGGACAAAACATCATCCCCGCCACTCCCTCCCAGGAAAGCTGCACACACAAGAACAGAACAAGGCCTCTTCACTGAAGCCCACACTAATTGTGTCACACTGACTACAAGTCTAGCACACCGAGAAACATTTTAAAAGATACATACGATCTATCAACTGGTTCATCAGGCGATCTGAAAATTCAAAGAAGAGAAAATGAGACCAACGTATACCATCAAGTTTTAGAAAAAGAAAAACTCCCAATTTGGAGTGTCCCCAAACACTCTGACACCACACTGGCACCAATCATTTAACCCACACAGAGATCATGGAAGCCCACATAACATGAATTCATTACAGTAATGAGAGAAAACAAGATGTTGGGCATTTAGAACTGCCAAAGTGTGATGTGCTGCTTACCATCTTCATGAACTAAATGACTTTGTCTCTTTGTATGTCTAAGAATTCTGCATAATTACAAACGCAGGGTCCCACGGGGCCTATCAGAGAGAGCGGAGGCAGCACTCAAAGCAGTGTGGGTTTCCCAGATGCTGATTTGTCTCTCTTCCTTCTTTAACTTCTTTACTATCACCCAGAATGCCTCACGGATAGCTCCCTTCTCTGCTCACTCTGTTAACTTAGTATTTGACCTAGTATTAGACAACAACATAACACCGACACCTTCTTGAAATCTTCTTTGCACCTCATAGACTCACCTAATCCTTCTCTTGTATCTGAATATGGTAACCCATATTCACTGCTTAACTGACAGTCCTATTTGGTAGATGGGCCCAAAGTGCTCCATCGCCATCATTCCGTCTAATTAACTTCTTAGGAGATGAAAATTAGATAGCTGAGCTAATGGAGCCAGAATGAAACCTCCTATATCAGAATAACTGGGCCAATCATTATACACTATTCTCTGACACTGTTTCTAAACCCATCATGATAAGGCATTGCTTATCATTTTGGAATGCACTTTTCCTTTAAGAATTTTGAAAGAGAAACTCAGAACACTCCCTTACTATGCAGCAGTGACAAAATTAGGCAGGTGAGTTGTGGTTAAGATTTTTCTAACCAATATCACTGCTCAAGTTTCCTTTCTGGCTGTCCAAACATGCATCCAGAAAGGACACATCTCCCCTTAACGGATAATCTACTGAAACACACACATCTCATCTTAAGTGATAATCTATTGACACACAGCCTCTTTCCAACTTACACAATCTGTCTCCTCCCTTCTAGGAGAAATGGAGGGAGAGAGGAGTTGAAGTTCAACCAATATAACCTAAAAATTGTCCACTGTAATCACTCATGATGGGTCTGTACCTCTTACAAGGTCCACTTAAAGTCCTCCATCACAGCCTGCCTCACTTGTGTGTCTCTCTGATGGGTTAGCATGGCAGGAAGGCAGCCGAGGAGGCCCCTAATGGGTGGGACTGGCAGCAACAGAGTGGTACGGGTCGCTCTATCTCCAACAGAGGTAGGCGGACCAAGAGCCTTCCCCTGGCAGAGGTGGTACCTTTTGAGTCATCAGGGATGACTATTGGAGGGCTGATGTCTGGAAGTTCTTCCTCTCCTGGCTGGAGCCCCCTTGCTCGGAGATGGTTGATATCAAGCAGGTCCGGCATGTCAATGGAAACATCTGCAAAATAAGAGAGAATACATTCACTAGACCCTCCAAAACTTGCCATAACATGTCAGAGAAATGGTACTACTAGGTCTACACACATGCATCTAGGCAGAGCCGGCAGATGCTCTGCAGTTCCCTGCAGTAGCCCAGTGGACAGGCAGCTTCATAGAAACTAACCAGATGTTAATAAAGAACCTGGGGAAACTGCTGTAGATCTCACACCAGACAAGGTCACAAATCAGCAGCCCACAGACCATTTGTGGTCCAGACATTTTCTGATAATTTTTTTTTAAAATGCAAGTCACAAACTTTAATTTTTAAATTGAAAAAAATTTGTTTTGAAATGAAATCTCCCAGTTTATTTTTTGACGAACAAAAATTTGTGGTGTGTTCATTTATGGAACCACGGTCAGGAGCTAACCTTTAGCTTTTACTCCAAACAACAATAATACCTGTTAAGAGTTTGCCACAGACCCCGCAGTTCCCTAGCGTCCAATGGCCCTAAGCATCACAGTATGTAATTTTCATACTGTGTAGAACTACTTTCCAACCCACTTCTTTAGCTACACTGAGAATACACCAAGACCCAGACAGCAAGCCACATGTTCTTATACTCAGCCCACTTCTTCATTAGGTTGGATGAGTTAGACAACTGGGTTTGCAACCTTTAGCTTATGTGTCATCCCTGATCATGACAGGTTTACCTGAAATGATACTGACTTATAAAGGAATAGCCAAATTTTTTAAAGAGCAAGCTGCTTCTCCAATGTATTCATTTGTGGGTATGTGCCTATTAATTTCTTTTCATTCAACTGACATTGTGTCAACTTATTCAGTTACAAAATGTATCAATCTGATAGCCTGTCAGGATGTGGTATTGCATTTACTCAGATACTATAATAACAAAAAAGAGGTTCAAACACTGGGGTAGGATATATGTTGGCAAATAGAACCTGTAAAATATGGTCCAGTTGTGATGCCAGGTATATAAATTCTATCTTAAAACAACCCAAAAAGCAAAGCTTGATTGATTTTTTTTTTCTTGGTATCCCAGGGGGCAGCAAAACCAAACAGAAAATCTGACCAACAAAATCAGAACAATTGTTCCTCAATGGAAAAATTACAGGTTCATTAAAGAGAGCTATGGGGTTCCTTTAAATTCGGCAAGCCAATGAAATCCAGTTCAAATTTTCGTTCCTCTGCAGCAATTTCAAGGACTAAGAAACTCAGTCCAGAAGCTAGTTGAAGCCTTCGGAATAAGCTGGCTTTCCTCTGAGGTGCTTCCCGGGCTCTGTGGCAGACACATCAAGAGATGAGCACCCTGCCCTCAGCTGTGCCCCCAGAACTGTACTTCCTTCCACTAATAAAAAAAAAAAAAAGCCCTTCTTTTGATTGTCAATGCCAGAGAAAATGTTGCTATGCATGTCTGGGAAAGTGGCCTTTCACGATGCTCAAAGACCTTTAAAATTAGCAAAAAGAAAGCCCAAATAAACCAGACTCACATCCCTTATCTGATCGTTCAATGCACCTCACTACTTGATTTATTATTTCTAAAGCTTGAATGATTGAAGTGAAGGTCATCAGTTATATCTGCCTATCTCCATGACAGAGGAGAAGTGAAAGTATGCTTTCTTCAATGATCTGCCAGGGGACTTGGTCAGCTATGGGCACCGGCATCCTCCAGGGGTTTGTTAAAAATGCAGAATCGTAGGCCCACCCCACCCCAGTAGCATCAGCACCTGCTTCTGTGGAGACCCCAGGTAAGGCACATGCACGGTCAAGTTTAGGAATCACTGTTCGTTGGCGAATGTGAGGATCGTGCTTTCACTCCTAGAACCTGCCCGTTTCCGGGCCCATTACTGCAGCAGGAGGTTAGTACGTGGTACGTTTTACCGTCTGTGCTTATCCTATATTCTGATTTATGGAGAAAAGCGAAAGGAAAATGAAATGGAACTCTCCATTGCAGCCAAACTACACGGACTCTTTCACATGCCATATGTTTTAAAAGACAAATTTGATGTTTAAATAAAAGCATGCAAAAGATACCTACCAAATTTTTTGGGAACCCAGTCAAGACCAAAAGTGAACTTCTTTATCTGCACTACCAAGTATTCAGGGAATGAGGCAAAGCGAGATGTTCTGGGAAACACAAGGGGGTAATATCAATGAAACAAAGTAAAAGAATTGTGAACACAGTTCATGAAGCACCACAAGCTTGTCTGAGGCCCAGCTGACAGCCCTACTTGATGGAAGGAAGGGGAGGAGCCCGCAAACACAGATACACCACGTACACACTCACTCGCTCCTGCATGCGTAGCCTGGCCCCTCCCCAAGACAGGAAGAGAGACCTGGCGGAGGGCAATCCCCTGAGGATAATTCAGGGTCCAGTTCCAAATGACTAGGTTTCCATTGCTGCAACATTCTGTATTTCTGAAAGTACTTTTCATTTTTTAAAATTTACTACATATATGGCAAGCGTCGGTGTGTTTGAAAAAGCTCCCTAAGTCCTGAAACACTGCCACCAAAACATCGCAGCACAGAGCTGGCATAAAGGGGGTTTGTGGGAACTGAGAGGTTGGCTAACTGAAATTTCTCAGCCTCATTAAGATACTGCTGTGAGCAAATCCACAGTCACATGGGTTGATCCTAGTGGTAGAAAGATGATGTGGTGTCTAAAACGTTCTAGCCTTACATGTTAAAATTGATGCTTATGGGCAATATCTTGAGCTTCCTTCAAATTCCTGCAAAGGCCAAGTTCATAGTCAGATACAGAGACTACTCATTTGTATGTCAAATTCCTGATCCAGTTCCGGCTCACTGGGTCCACATTTATTGTGTTGCTTTTAACGACCATTTCGGTTTGATTGCCAGTCAGGTGTGATAGGTAAACATAAGTTTTGAAGTGAGTTGCACACAGATATTACAGGTGTCTTTTAAACTAAACTATTCTGAAACGCCCTTCCCCAGTCCCCATTTTCCGAATCTAAATAAATGATTGTCTTTTACTTGGAACTCATCTGCCTGAATTCTGGAAACAAACGCAAATGCATTGCTGCCCCCTAGTGTAGAATAAAAGACACACAGTACAGGGACAGATCTTGAATACCCAAAGTGGGAAGGTGTGGACGGAGTGTTGAATATGCAACTTAATTCACTCGAAATCTGGGAATATCAGTGACCTTCCTGGGCTGCTTTTTTACATCTACAAAATGTATTTCCTAATGATATGCACCCACCAGAGCCATGAAACAGTCATGAAATAATGTGAACCCACTTGGCACACTAGAAAGTATCTATCTAAAAAACTGACAACTTTATCATGAAAAAGCTAACATCTGTGACACCTTACACACTGACCTTGTCATTGCTGACACGTATTTTACCCCATGCCAGCTACCTAGCCTTTCTGTACTTCAAATCTACCAACACAAAGATGGCAGAAGGGTATAGGAAGAAATACACAGGAGCAGCTTGGAAAGCAGCTGCCTCATCCTCCTAGCAACTGCTCCAGGATCACCTTGGCTCGCCTGAAATTGAACTTGGCCTCTAATGAGATTCTCACCCATCTTCTGAGAAGCAATAATTAACATCTTCTTTATTTAAGTATGGCCAAGTCCTCAATTTAACCAAAACCCAACAAATGATATCTCAAGCAATAATATTTTAAAAATGTTACCTTTCTGACCTTCTATTCTTATATTAACTTAAAACCTGGAAAATATACTAACAATAAAATCAACCAAAAGTCACAGGTAAATGAATGCTTTCCCTATGCGAGCCAGGGGACTGGAGACTCTTGCAGTTTTTCGTTATTTTATTTATCTGCGAAATGGGAAATAATTTTATCTACTTGATATTACTAAGAAAATTAAAAGTGATAACTGATTAGGAAGTGCTTAGCACATTGCCAGGCAATCACAAATGTGCAATAATTGACAACTGGTTTGTTATCTCTGATATTTGCTTCCCTTCCCAGGTTTTCATTAATAATTGTATATGAATTATATTCATGTGTATTACAACCATATACAAGGGCATATGTGTATGCAGAGAAAAAGAGGGAAAACGCCCTTTGCTTCTACCCTTAAAGGCCAGAGAAAGCCAAACCGGCCTTCAGGATTCCAGAAAAACTGTCAACACTGCCCCCAGCTATAGACTTGCTAACATTTGAGTGAAAATGCAGGTCAGCAAGCATCACTCCTGCATTACTGATGGAAGAAGGACCCTGGGCAGTGACATTGGCCCAGGACAGAAGGTAAGCTTAGAAGTGGACACTTAGGAAGAATCCAGATCTGCTAACCAGTCCCCCAGGGTGCAGAGACATCTATCTGTGGAAAGTGAACGCCTTTAAGTCCATTTTGAAGATGGAACTTCACCAAATGTTGAGAAGGCAGCTTCCTGGCAAGGTACACCTGGGGACAGGCAGACTCAGACAGCACACCATGCCTTGCACTTCCAACACCATTCTACTTTTCTAAAGAGCAAAATGGGAGGAGCCCAGGGATGAGCAAATGAAGAACGCATCTACTTTGCCGCTGACATTTGATGGAGCGTCCTCGGGGCTGCCAGACCCTGGGATCACTTTCTGCCTCCCACAGACCATCAGAATCAATGCCAACAGCCAAGGGTTCTTCTACCCTCAGCCCGTGATCACAGAAACCGTGCCCACCATTTCTACTATATGTTGATTCCTAACTGACAAAAGATGTCTCTACATGGCAATGAAGTACATCTCTCACGTGTAACATGCTAACTCACCTACTGTTCCCTGAAAGGCCACACACTGATCAGCCCTGGGATGCAAACCTCCATGAGGAACAGCCAACAACCAAATGAACTGCTATCTATCCTCACTGGAATACAGAGTTTTCCAAAACTTATTTTTAGAACCTGTAGCTCTTCTTTACTGATTGAAATAAATTGATTTGCTTTCCCTTTTTGAATATATGGAGGCTATCATTTCAAACCAGGCAGACTCTTGCAGGATTGGTTTCATGGAAAATAACTTAGGTCAAAGCTTTTATCAAGGTCATGATAAAAAGTGCCCAGCCATCTCTCTTCATCATTCACTCCTTTTACTGAGCACTCAGGCTTAATCTTTGAGAAAAATGGCCCAAGAATATGCAAAGGTAGTGAAATTTGTTAAGCCAGACTTCTAGACGGCCCTTTCTTTTGCGACACTATCAGCACTCTTTCTCCGATTACTAGCAGCTAGGAAGGATGCTCTCAAGGACTCAACTGTATCAAATCACAGAGTCAAGTGGAAAAAAAATACGTATCTAACAACCAGATTCACAAAGTAAAGCGTAAAAAGGATCTTCAAAAAGTTCATGGAAAAGGTATAAAATGAAACAAACAAAAAAAGAAAACATACATTTCCAGAACATTTTGCACCAAAATAAACTCACCTTTTAATTCCATTTTCCATGAACTTATTGATGTCCCCATGTAGGACATCTGACAATGCCTAAGAACCCTTACGTGCACTTCAAAATGCCCTGAGACTCCTGGTCTCCAACAGGAGCAGAGTCAGCCAAGTTCTACAGTGATCTTTAATGATTCAATATATGTCACAATGGAAGCTCATCATGAATAGTTTTATAACTGCTTTATTAATAATTACATTCTTGCCAGTTTGTGATCATAGTATATCTCCGTGGTAAAGAAAGACAAATACTTCCTCATGAATAAATAACAACATTGTCTTTGAAAAAGGAGGAGTACCTAGTATGTTACATAAAGCATAAGGCTGTCTTACTCAACAGGTCCTGCGGAGAGAAATCTATGGCAACAAGGGTTTGGGAATCACAATCCCATCCCAGAACAAAGAACAAGCCTTCACAGAACAGTCAGCCCCTCTCCCTGGCTCCCAGCCCCTTCTCAAAGCTCTGTATCACTCATTACCTTCTTCCTCTCTCTTTCCCTCTCTCTCACTCTTACACACACACACACACACACTTACTTTACACCCGCAGACTTGGCTTGCAGGGCGCTGCTCCAGAAATCATCAACATTGTCGGGTTCAGAAAAGGCCTGAAGGCAGGCACTAAATGGTATCTTGGCTCGCACCAGCTCCGGAAGGGGCCTTCTGTTCGCTTCTGCTTCCCTTCTTGTTAATTCATAGGCAATCAGTTCATCTAGGAGAAAAGAGCACAAAACCAGCCTTGCCATCACTCTGACCCCTCGACATGAAAACACCCTCTGTGGACAACCTTCCCTGAAGGCTTCTGTGCCGGGAGGTGTTGCACTTGATGCCCTGCTCATCACAGCTCTGGAGGAGTCTACTGAAGGGCTGTCTCCGCAGTAGCCCCATCAGGCTGCATTGAGCCATTTGCCTTTCTTTATGCTGTTCATCCTGAGTCTGATAAGAGAGAACAGTGAGACTGGAATGTAAATGGCACATGAAATTAGTATTCCCTTAGTCTAGAGGTCAAGTCTGGGATTACCCAAATGCCATACTCCAAACAACAAACCCTCCAACCAAGAGAAATTCAGCTCGCCTTCTCCCCAGCTCTTCACTGCCTTACTGAACAAACTGAGGCCTAAAGTGAAAACCGACAAGGCTGCACTTAAACCCTTTGAGTATATCTCAACAAAGTATCATTGTTGAGTAATTTTTGACATCACTGAGCAGGTATCCTTCAGGTAGGCAAGAAAAAGCAAGTTAAAAAAAAAAAAAACAGAAACCAGGACTTTGGGCCTGGGAGTTTAAACTTCCTGCAGCCTCTCGGCTGCGGGTGGGTCCTGGGACAGGGCGTCTCATGCCTGGATCCCACAAGCCAGCCACCACGTGCACGTGGTGTGCTGGGCACAGGAGCCCAGTGCGCCATTTGGCACCAGGTTTTGTTTGCTGGCCGCCCGGCAGGAGAGCTCTGGGATTCTGGTGGTTTGAATTGCTGCTTATGTAGTTTCACGTTGAACCCAATGTATTTCTGTGAGGTCAATATATCCTAAAGATTCCCAATGACAGTTACTCTTCCTTTGAAGAACGTATTATCACGTAGCAATGCTGATCACCAAATACCAGTCCATGCAAAAGCTATGGCTCGGGGCATGTCCAGCAGAATCATATTCTGTTACCTGACATGATGATGGATCAGGAGAAGGGTCACTTTGGTCAGGGCCATTACATTAACTAGCACTTGAGAGCCATATCCAGGGGTAGATTCTTTGGGAGCTGTGTGGGTCAAGCCTTGTGGAAATCCTAGCCCCACTGGTTAGCTCAAGAGTTGCGGAAGTGATAGAATAAGCTCGGGGTGAACAAGGAGCCTGCCATCAATCACAGGTAAAGGAACCCACAGCAGTCTGGACTGGTCAAGGCAGCAGCACCCAAATGTGCATCCTGAATAGGGTATGGGGTGGGCTGGGCTACAATGTTCACCAGCTCAAACAAGGCTAAATGGAAGGCCAGACCTCACTGGAACCTGGCCTAAAACCCAATGGCATGTATGAGAACTGGGTCCAGGAGTGGATTAAGAGGAGGAACTTGGGAAACTACCCTGGCGGGTCATAACTCCTGCTGGTGAACATGTGGTCCAGACCTGAGGGTCGGACAAGCTGGGCAAGGGAACTCCAATGGCTGGCTAATGTATGGGTTTGTAATGGAACAGGGTGGACCAGGCAGGCCTGAGCAAGCCTTAGCCCACTAGCGAAACCGGAAACCAAGACAGAGCACAGGTCATGCCAAGCTAGGCTCTTATACTTACTGGTCTGCATAAGTCAGGGACGCTAAGCCACAGTGTCTAAGGCAGAGGCCGGTACAAGTAAGGGGCTGAGTCAGAGCATCCACTGGCATGTGCGAGATCCATGGCTGGGAACAGGCCCAGATGGGGAGCAAGGGGACACACTAACTGGATTAAGGCTACCACCAAGGAGAGTGTGGGCTGAAATGGGGGCTGAGTTCTGATCAGGAAACAGTTGAAATCTTCCTTGGCACAAGTGTGGATTGGGACTGGGCGCACCCCAACACTGTCTGGAGGACCAGGGTAGATGTGGGATGGACTAGGCAAGGTCTCAACCCCTACTGAGCCATGTGTGAGCAGTATGTGGGTATGGATGACCCATGGCTGGGCTGAAACATCCAACAAGAACCAGCTTGGGTCGAAGGCCTGTCAGGAAAAGCCACTGTTCTTGCTAAGACAGGAGGTAAACTGAGTAAGGCTAGTTCATGGATGCCCTAGTATGCGCGTAATCTGGCATTGGGAGAGGTTCTGATGGAGGAACCTGGGCAACTCCTCTGGCAGGACACAGACCCTGCGGGTAAGTGTAAGAAGCATGAATGGAAACAGCCCAGAGTAGGCCATAAGAAGTTTCCCACTGGCATACATTTGGCATGGGTGGGGAGCAGACCAGCTGAATTTGTTCACGTCATCCACTGGCAGATCAGAGCACCAGAACAGAGAGGGTCGAGCGAGGTTTGGTCGCGATAAAAACCACTGCACAATACAGAATGCCAGGGTGAGGTTGTCTGTACTGGATATGACTGCAGTGCCCATCCAGCACACATGAGAACCAGGAAGGGAGGGGGCAGACCCAGCAGGGTAATAAGGGGTGGTTCCCCTGCTGCACAGCTACTCCCACTAGAGAGCATGAGCCAGGGTGGGGGCAGACCAGACTAAGCAGGGCTACAACACATGTGCACCTCATGTGGACAAAATCAGGGAAAAGCCAGGCTGGGCTGATTATTTCTACTGGTGCAAACAAAATTAGAGTGGGTGAGGGGTGTTGGGGCTTAGCCGCAGCATCAGCTGACAGAAGCTGGCACTGGGGGCTAATTCTGTCAAGTCAAACCACAGAACTACCTGGACAGTGCATAATCCGGAAATGCAAGAGGCCTGGGAGGGAAATAGTGGGCTCTTCCCTCTTGGGTTACCACTCCCATGGGAGGGTACGAAAACTAGGACGGGGCTGGGGTGGCTAGACAGAGAGGCACTCAACAACACCCATGAGGGCTTGATTGTTGAGCTGGTTAGATGGATCTAAGCTTCAATACCCATTGACATGTACGAGAGCCAAAGGGAATGTGGGACAGACTGGACTACTGCTACACATTCTGGCATACCAGGGTAGGGGTAGGCCTGGTGGGGGTTATTGTGGGTTGCTCTCACTAGGCTGCAGCTCCCACTGGTTTATGCGAAGGCCGAGTGTGTGCTTGGCAGAACCAGCCTGGACTGCAACACCCATTGGTTCTGGTGGAAATCGGGGCTGAAAACAGAACCACCCCAGCAATTGCAACCACCAGCTGATCGGGGCGATGGACTGTGCCTGGCCCTGTACTTGCTAGTACATACAAGAATCTGGTCTGGGAACACCTCAGACAAAGTTTCTTTGGGGATCTCCCCAAACGAACTGCCAGACTCAGAACCTTAACCATGAAAGGACAGAAGTGGATTCTTCAACGACCTCATCATGTTTGGAGAGGCGAGATTGGCAGCAATTCATAACTGGTGAACTATCGAAACCACTTGAGCGAGTATCTCAGAGCATGCCCTACATACGGGACTTGGGTTGGGTGGGAAACTGGGTGGGGCTTCTCCCTTGATATCCCCATTTACTTCAGATACATGAAGGAAACAATATGGCAATAATAATCTTAGCCACTTTCCTGTAAAACAAACAAACAAAAAACAAAACAAAAACCAGCCACCAGGCCACCTCCTTATTTCTACCTTGTATCATGCATGAGGATTTTTAGAATGTATCAAAAATCACATGAGCTCCTAGAAAATGGATATCCTTTCATGTTAAAACCATTTTCATATGGGCATTTCACACTGTCCCCCTTCCCCTCCAAAAAAGGAAAAGGCCTTTAGGGAGCTGCTGAGTTTACAAAAACAGCAGAGATAAGCAATCCAGCAGCTGTTCTGTTCTTACCTCATCTAAGGAGCTAATTCCAAAAACTACCTTTCACCTATTCTGCCTGGAAAGGACCAGATTAGACTGACAGAAAGAAAAAGAACATCCCTAGGACAGCCCAGCACACTGTTGTGTCTCTGCTGACTTCTCCATCCAAACTCCAAAGAGCCTTCTCTTGGGTCTCCCTTCTCGCGGGTCTCCCTCTTATCAACTTATCTCCTGTGATAGGCATCTGAAAGATGCTCACACCACATTACCTTAAGCGATCTTTGCCTGAATGTTTGACTTCAGAAATGACTTCTGAAACCAGCATTGTGGCACAGCTCGTTAAGCTGCTGCCCAAGACTCTAGCTTCCCATACAAGTGCCAGTTTTGAGTTCTGGCTGCCTGCTAATGCACCTGGGGAAGCAGTGGAAAATGGCTCAAATTCTTGGGCCCCTGTGCCCATGTGGGATACTTGGATGAAGCTCCTGGCTCCTGGAAGTTGCCTGGTCCAGCCCCAGCCATTGCAGCTATTTGGGGAGTGAACCAGCACATGGAACATCTTTTGTCTCTCTCTGTCTCTAACTCCACCATTTAAATAAATAAATAAATCTTTAAAATGAAAAAAAAAAAGCACTACTAATCATATCCCTCAGACTTTACACTGAAGGATGATTTGTAAAGGATGATGTAAAGAAACTGAGATATATACATATATGTATAATGTCAATCAATTTCTCTAAAATTATATTAACTTCAGATCAACTAGTTGGTCAAATTTACATTTCCATCGTCACACCTCCCTTCCTCTATAGAACCAGTGATAAACAACTGCGTCTTTGCAAAACAAAGTCACGCGAGGACTAAAGAAAACTAAAGCTAAGCCTTCAGACCACTCACATTAACTCATTCTACTCCTGATGCAGCGCTTCATGCCTATGCCACACTGAGACGTAGGTCTCCCCCAAGAAGACACACACATCCATTCCCTTTACCCTTGTTGGTCGCTGCTTCCATGGCCACAGGGAGCTGCATCAGGTAGTCCACCCTCTCTGTGTAGCGGACTTTTCGGGTCTGACAGCACTGGATACGTTCTTCCACCAGAAACCGAAAAACATCACTTGGGTTTTCTGAGCCGATGCGGTTCCTCTGTAGGTTGGATTTTCCTCAGATTAGTAAATTTAGAAATATTACATCACAAACATCAGCAGAAAATCAACTATAAATCTACTACAAAGAATTGGGTTTACTAAACATTTTTTCTGGCCGTGTCGGTCCACCATAGTGATCTAATCATAAAACCTGCAATCTATCGAAAGTCCAACAGAAAATATCCTGAGTCCTTAGTCCTCTTTCATCCACAGGGAGACCCAGATGAAGATGAAGCTCCTGACTCCTAGTTCCTGACTTCAGCCCAGCCCTGCCTGTTGCGACTATCTAGGGACTGAACCAACAGATGGAAGATCTTTCTAGCTTTCTCTCTCTCTCTCTCTCTCTCTGATTTCCAAATAAATAAATACATCTTCTAAAAATAAATAAATAAATCATAGGGCCTGGCACAGTAGCCTAGTGGCTAAATCCTCACCTTGCATGCACTAGGATCCCATATTAGTGCCAGTTCATATCTCAGCTGCTCCATTTCCCACCCAGCTCCCTGCTTGTGGCCTGGGAAAGCAATAGAGGATGACCCAAAGCTTTGGGACCCTGCACCCATGTGGGAGACCCAGAAGAAGCTCCTCGCTTCAGATTGGAAGAAGCTCCTCGCTCCAGCCATTGCGGCCATTTAGGGAGAGAACCAAAAGATGGAAAATCTTTCTCTTAGTCTTTCCTTCTCTTTGAGAATCTGACTTTCCAATAAAAATAAATAAATCTTTAAAAAAAAATCACATGAGAAAAACTAGCAGATAGAATTAGAAAAAAAGACAGAGATAAAGAGCCAAATAGATCAGAAAGAGGAAAAAAATAAAGGGCTGCCCTGGGGAAATGAAGGCTTGCATGCTACATAATCACATGGAGGAAAATTCTTTACAAAAAAGAAGTCGTACTGTTCTAGAGTATATAATGATGTGGCAAGACATTCACAAGAAATCAAACAAAAACACTGCTTGCAAAACAACGTACTGAAAACTAAAGACTGACAGGTAGCTCTAATCAAAAACAGCAAAATATTCCAAAATCAGAAACTTTACTAGCTCTGTGATGGGCAAAATACTTTTGGTGGGGGGAGGAAGCAGGCATTCCGTGCAGTCCTTCGGGTGCTGGTTAGGATGCTACGTTAAAGTGCCTGGGTCCCGAGTCCCTGCTCTTCTCCGGATTCTAACTTCCTTCTCATAAACACCCTGGAAAACAATCGTGACAGTGCCAGGATCTAGGACCCTGTCACCCACGTGGAAAACCTGACTCTCCCAGCTCCCAGCTTCACAGTGCTCAAGTGTCACCTATTTTAGACATTGGGGATGGACCAGTGGTTGGGAACTCTCTGTTTTTCTCTCACCGCCGCTCAAATAAACTGAACGAATAAAAAATTTTTTCTTTTAAGTTTCTGATGTAGAATTTTTGGATTAGGGGCACTCAAAAGATAAAACTATTGTGAATATTCTAAAATATCCCAACTCTAAAACACTTCTAGTGTGAAGCCTTATGAAAAAGGGGATCTACAAGCCTGTGAAATGGGAAGTGACCGGTGGGGTCTGAAGACAAAACGGTAATACAGGTTTTTGGCAGGGTTTGCTATTTTGGGAGATTTTTATTTCTTCTTGCTGTTTTATACATTTCAGGCACACAAAAAGTTTTATCATCAGGAAAAATAAATTTCGTTAAGGGAGAAAGAAATGTTCAGTGTCTTTTAAAAACTGTCTAATGTGACTCAGCCCTGCTGTGAGCGAAGCGTGAGCATCACTGGTGGCAGGGAAACACCAAGTATCACAAAGCCTCAAGGAGCTGGAGACTACGTGTATACGTAGTAAATGACAAATGTTCCTATGACACACACAGAGACCAAAAGGCGCAACACAGACCCCCGTGTCCAGAAACCAGGGCCCGAGGCACATTGAACGGGCTAAGAAAGGGACCGACTCAGAAGCAGCCTGGACAGGGAGAGACTGGGGTGTTCAGGTCGAACAGCAGAGGCATAATAACCCAGTCACAGTGCACAATGCTGGAGAGCGGGTGGCACACTGCTAAAACACCTATGCAAACTTTTGCAGAGTGACTCACCTCCACGAGATTCACCAGGTGCAAGAAAAACTCCTGGGCATCTTGCTGTCTGTTGGAGGAGAATTCTGGGTGGCTCTTGCTTACAAAGGCCTTAAACATGCGTGGAGAGATCCCATTCTGATGAGGCTAGAGGGGAATAATCAAACGGACTTACAACACTTCCGTCTACAATAACAGCCTTAAGTGGCTTAGGGCTTGGCATACACGCTAGGCTTCAGATGAGAAACCTAAAGCCCATAGAGATTAGACCCTCACAGCCAATGATTAGTGAGGCCAGACCTGCTCTATCCCCCTTCTATAAGAATAATAACACCACTATTAAAGAATTAACAGAGCTCAAGAAACTCAACAATATTAAAACAAACAATATGACTAAGAAATGGACAATGAACATGAACAGACATTTTTCAAAGGATGAAATTCAAATGGCCAACAGACATATGAAAAAAAAAAAGCTCAGGGTCACTAGCCATCAGAGAAAGGCAAATAAAAGGCACAATGAAGCTTCACCTTACCCCTAGAATGGCTAGCATATGGACAGGCACTGTGGCATAGTAGCCTAAGCCTCTACCTGTAACACCAGCATTCCATATAGGTGCCGGTTCAAGCCCTACTAGCTCCACTTCCAATCCAGCTCTCTTCTTTTTTTCCATTATATTTTATTTTATGGTACAATTCCATAGGCCCGGGGATTTCCCCTAGTCCTTCACCAAATTCCTCCCCACCAACTGATTTTCCCCATATTATTACAATAGTATAGTCCTTCATAAGCAGTCATAAGTCCATCATTCTGTGTTTACAGCACCATGGAGTTAAGTAGCATGCTACTGAATAAGCCATGTGTCAATGAAGAAATGAAAAAGAAAACACAAAAGCTTCTTGGAAAAAATGATGCCACTGTGTGATCTAAAACTTAGTGAAGAACTTAGTAAGAGAAAAGAAACTATTTGGAAGAAATTAAAATAAACACAATATCAACCATATTGAGGTTCCACCGAACTCCAGGGCGGCTGGCCTACATTCAGAACTCTACTAACAACACCTGTTGGCATGGATGTGTGGAGAAAGGCTCCCTCCTTCACTGCTGGTGGGAGTGTAGGCTAGTACAACCACTAAGGAAATCAGTATGGAGAGTGCTTAGAGAACTGCAAATAAACCTGCCATATGACCCAACTATCCCACTCCTAGGAATATACCCAATGGAAATGAAATTTGCATATGAGAAAGGGCTCTGTAATCCTATATTTACAGCAGTACAATCTACAAGCGCAAAAATGTAGAAACACACCAAATGCCCAGCCAAAGAAGAGTGGTTTAAAAAATTGTGGGACCATCTACTCCATGGAATACTACTCAGCCATTAAAAAGAATGAGACTAGAGACCTTTATGCCCAGTGAAATAAGTGAATCCCAAAGGGACAGTATCATCTGTTCTCTCTGATATAGGGCAGCCTTCATGCAGATTGTAAAATCAATCACCCTTTCCATCTCTTTGCTGCAACCCCTGGGTTCAGATGTTTTTGTGTTTATTTTCATTTCTTCCAAATACTTTCTTTTCTCTTACCAAGTTCTTCACTGACTCATACATCACACAGTGGCATCATTTTACCCAAGAAGCATTGGTGTTTTTCATTTCTTCATCGATGCAGTGGTTATTCAGTGGTGTGTTGTTTGACTCCATGATGCTATACATTTTTTCTTTTAACTTCATTCCTGTTGTTGACTTTGCTTCGTAGCATCTCATTTGAGGGAATGTGTAGTGACAGTGTAATGGAGACTGTCATATCCAGATGTGAAGATACAATGCTGTATGCATCTCTACTTCCAAATCATTGATGGACTCCCAATGACATATCTGTTGGACATACCCTGGCAATAGGATGCTGGACTGTCTGACATGTCTATCCCAACAATGTCAGGACACACTTAAATAACAGAATGATGATGGACTTATGACTGCTTATGAAGGACTATACTATTGTAATAATATGAGGAAAATCAGTCGGTGGGGAGGAATTTGGTGAGGGGAAGTCCCAGAGCCTATGGAATTGTACCATAAAATTCAAAATTTAAAACAATAATAGTAAGTCAAAAAAAGAAAGATAAGGAAATTTTAAAAAGTTGTTCTCCTCATTCACAGTGCTAATATATATCTACACGACATCCACTGACATAAGCATGCAGTAACAATGCTTTATCTTTGCCTAATGGCTGTTTGCATTCTTACAGCGTATTTATCATGACAAAATGTAAGACACTATCCCAGGTGCTTGAATGAATACTTTCTGGTTTCCAAGCACAGTTTTTTAATATGTGTCATTTTTGATATGTGTTATTTTTTCTGAATTCACCAAATAACATAAAGTGATTGCAATCCTCTCAACTTGGCAGATGGGAAACCTGAGGTATGGAGTGTTAAGTAACCAATCCACTGTTACGCAGCTAGAAAAGTCACTGTAGCCATCCCTTAATGTCCCCATGCAGCTTCTGGCTCACATGCTCCTGGGTTTCAGCTAGGATGACCCTGAGCGCATCCTACTGCTTGCAGAAAAGGCAAAGTCTCTGGGTAAGCCTTCTTGTTCTCAGAGACTGTTAGTTCAGGACAGTCTCAACCTTAAGGAGGGAGCCATCACATGGAATAAACCCACATCTGTGCATGCTCTGTTCAGGCATCCACTATTGGCCACTGATGTATTATTTCCTACCAGCCAAGGATGTTATGGCTGCCAGTCCCCAACATAGACCAGAAAAAGCAGATGCTCTAAAAAGTTCCACCAGTCAGTAAACTCTGTAGAATCGGCTGCTGCTCCATGCCATGTGGCCCAACAACTAAGAGAGCCAAGTTCACTAGAGACCATGACGATAAACACCAACCCCCCAAAAAAATTCAACACCCTCTTGGGCTCTGGCCGACTCGCATTTATTCCCCTTCCCATGCCTCTTCCCTTCTGTACCTATTCCACGTCTTTGTTTTCCCTCACTTGACCTTCTGGAACTTTTTGTTCAACAGTCAAGCCACTTCTTCAGCACTGTTGGTCATTTGGAAGTCACCTGAAAAAGCTTCTTAAGCCAAAAAATCGTTGCCTCTCCCTCTCTACCCAATTGCCCCTGTCTCCAACGGGCTGCAGCCAAGCCCCTGGGTTTGAATTTTCGTTCAGTCTCAGCCACTCCACCACCTCAGCTCTCCAGCTGACTGCCTCTGGCCATTCTGGCTCTGATTTCCAGAGGGCAGTGTGACTAACCCCCGGGCTCAGGTACTGCTGTGTTCGAAACATGTGGAGAGAGCAAGCCAGGTTCTGAAACAGAGGAACAAACGGACTCAAGACTCCGGATCTAATCTCCAACACACACAAGTTGAACTATATATCTCAGGAAGGCAATTCTTAGAGTAGTAGTCTTAAGCAAATGATCCTGCTCCCTCGGCAACGGGTGTAACTATGGCATGCAGAAAACACACACCAAAAAAATGAGGAGAATTTGAGAAAGATGTCTTTGATATCAAGGGGGGGGGGGGAATCTGAATATGGACAGGAAGTTAGAGAATACCAAGAAATGGTTGTTAATTTACCAATGTGCTCTGAACATTTTAAACAACTTTTAACATGATATTTATGTTAAATGAAAAACAGGGATTATAATGGCATATTAAATATTTATACCTGAAGAGGAAGATGTTTGGATTTTGTATTAAAATACTGCAGGGAAAGGAAAGGAGTGGGAAGGAAGGGGAAAAATGGAAAAGTAGGGGAAGGATTAGCTTTAGGAAGACCGATGCAAGCAGACTGGCACAGTGGTCATTATGGAAACTTCCCAACAGATACAGGAAGATTCCTCTACCTTCCTCTCTACTTAATGTATAAACACAACTAAAATTATTTTCTTAAAAAAAAAAAAAGTCAGGATCTTAACATAGTTCTTTTAAAAAACAACCTAAAAGTAGGGCCCAGCACAGTAGCCTAGTAGCTTAAATCCTCATCTTGCATGCCCAGGATCCCATATGGCCAACGGTTCATATCTCAGCTGCTCCACTTCCCATCCAGCTCCCTGTTTGTGGCCTAGGAAAGCAGTCAAGGATGACCCAAAGCCCTGGGATCCTGTACCCGCGGTGCAAGACCCAGAGGAAGCTCCTGGCTCCTGGTTTCGGATGAGTTCAGCTCTAGCTGTTGTGGCCACTTGAGAGTGAACCAGAGGTTGGAAGATTTTTCTTTCTCCTTCACTCTGTAAATCTGGCTTTCCAATAAAATAAATAGAAAAACAATAATCATCGTCTAAAATAAAAACCAAAAACTTAAGTCAAAGAAAGCATGTTTCCTACTTGACCAAGGCCATCACCTGCATGTCCCCAGCGGGCCTAAAAGCACCACAAATTGACCACCCACAACTGGAATCTGTGTTCAGAAAGCACCCGCTCTCCTTAGGGCCAGCCCTCAGACACCTGCAGCCACGGCTGGAACTGACAGCCCCAAAACACCAAGCACCTAGGGAACCTATCGTATTAATAGGATACTGTACTTACTCTCTCCATCAGCAGTTGCAAAACAGACCAGCTAAAATTAGATAGGACTATGATGTTCAGACTCGCTCCCAAACACTTACCCTGGCCGTTCTGTTTAGCAAAGCGCACTGGGCAGACAGCCAGACACTGCCCATTCATAGTCCCCAGAGCCTAAAGCTTTAATTAATAAGCATGCAGCAAGCTGGAGGCCTTTCTCACATTAGAGCAACACGTGGCGTGGATATTTACATGGCCATAGGAAGAGAGAACAAATTTTAGCCTGTTCCTAAAGCACACATTATGGAGCCAACCAATTTAAGCTGATAATCTTGGAACAATAGCTCCTACGCTGCTTCAAACCTCAAATCTCCTAAGTCGATGGACAAGGACATTCCCGAACTACAACTAACATTTCAAACTATTACTCTAATTTCAAAAGTCTGAAAAGAGCTGCATTTGTCCAACCTAGTAAACACAGAAATTGAGGAAAGCAAAATTGTGATGTACAGGGCTAGAACTGCGTTATCTCAAAGCAGAAAATGGATTATCTCACACTCACAGAACTAAAAACCACCCTCTCTGCATCAGACATCATGTAGATGGGGAATCGTGTGAAGCATGATTTACAAAATGCAGTTTTGGGATCCAGCACTGTGGCACAGCATGTTAAGCTTCCACCTGCAATGCCTACAAACCATATAGACACTAGTTCAAGTGGTGGTTGCTCTGCTATCCAACCCTCCGCCAATGCACATGGAAAGGCAGCTGAGGATGACCAAAGTCACTGGGCCCTTGTACCCACATGAGAGACCTGGAGGAAGTTCCTGGTTCCTGGCTTTGGCCCAGCCCACTCTGAGGGGTGAACAAGCAGATAGAAGGCTTTCTCTGTCTCTCCCCACCTCTCTCTCTAACTCTAATTATGTCTTTCCAAATAAATGAAACTTTTTTTGACAAATAAAGTTTTGGGAGGACATTTGACATGAGATTTAAGATGCCACCTAGGGGCCTGGCACAATAGCCTAGTAGCTAAATCCTGACTTCGTAATGGCCAGGATCCCGTATGGGCACTGGTTTGTATCTCAACTGCTCCCTGACTGTGTCCTGGGAAAGCAGGAGAGTATGGCCGAAAACCTTGTGATCCTGCACCCATTTGGGAGACCCAGAAGAAGCTCCTGGCTACTGGCTTCAGATCAGCACAGCTCCGCCCATTGCGGCCACTTGGGGAGTGAACCAGTGAATGAAAGATCTTTCTGTATTTCCTCTGTAAATCGAACTTTCTGGTAAAAATAAATAAATCTTTTAAAAACAGAAAACAAAATAAAAGATGCCACATGGAATGCCAATGTACCACGTCAGAGGGCCTGGCTTGTCCCAGTCCCAGCTTCCTCCTAACACTCTGGGGGTAGCAGGTGATGCTTCAAGCAGTTGGATCTTGCTACATGTATGGGAGCCCCGACTGAACGCCAGCCTCCCGGCTCCAGGCTGCCCCAGCTGTTGTGGACATTTGGGAAATAAACAAGCAGATGGGAGATTGTCTTTCATTCCCTGCTTTTCAGACAAGATAAAAATTCCAAAAAAGAAATACTCTTTGTTAAACAGAAGCATTATTAGTTACAAATACAATTATATGTATAATTATAAAAGAGAAATAGTATCTGCAACATGTTATGTTTGCAAGGAAAAATAAGTTAGCGAAAAAGCTTTAGAAAATGTTTGAAAGCACCGTATTAGAATACATTGTGATCAGTATTCTTTCTTAACAGATTGTTGGTTTGTTCTAAAAGAGAAAGAGAGATCTTCCATCTGCTGTTTCACCCCCTAATGGCCCACAAGGACCAGGGCTGGGCCAGATGGAAACCAGGTGCCTGGAACTCCATCCAGTCCCCCAGTCGAGTGGCAGGCCTCCAAGTTCTTCTGCTATCTTCAGCTACTTTCGCAGGCACATTAGCAGAGAGCTAAATCATAAGTGGCACAGCTGAGACTTGAACCCACATGTAGAATTCTGGTGTCACAGGCAACAGCTTAGTCCACTTCACCACAACGCCAGCCCCCAGGAAGGAGAAAAGGGGTGTTTTATATAGTAAGAACGTTTTCTCTACTTCAAGTTCAATTTAATATTAAAAATCAATTCAGAAAACTTAACCAGAAGCAGTAGTTCCTAAAACAGATGATGCAAATCTTTTTATAGATGGCATTTATAGACATGTATTAAACATGCATGTGATAAAAACCAGATTTCACCTTGTTATAAGGCAAACCAATGAAATACCATATGCTGCAAGAAGGAAGGTTAGTGGGGTAGCTAATAATTCTGTAAATTTCAGCCACCCTCTTGTCACCCACCCAACCAGCATCAACACAGAGGCACTGGGAAGCTGAAACAAGTCCTGGAACAACCATTAGGGCAGTGGGATAGCCTGGTGGCCCCAAGCACAGCCTCAAGGGAAGACGGCCTGTGCACCTCATACCTGCACTGCTGGCTTCTGGGGCTGCGGGCCAGACTTCCCTGCCCAAGGGAGCATACAGGAAGAGTCTGGCCCTTTGTGGGCCCTACGTGATGCTAGTCAGTAGATCATTCGGGAAGGAAGTCCTGTCCGGTGATACCAGCTTTAACCTCAGGCTCCCTCCCCTCCACTATTCACTCCTCTTAGAATCTCTCCCTGACGCCACTTCAACACACCGCTTTTCTCTCTTGAAGCATTTCAGGTTCATCGTAAGTGACTAACTTCAGCAGTCTGGGGCAGGACCACCTGATCACCTGATCCCTGAGCGAAGGAAGAGTTTCACAAGCAGGTCTCATTACACCGCTCATCAGTGGAAAATCCCAAAGCTGCTGGGAGCAGAGCCTTTTGTTATGAACTGTTTGTTCAAGTGACAGTTTGAGATGGCCATTGCTGGGAACCACAAAGGAAAATCAGATAGTCAACTTGAGTTCTGTTTTCAATGTGAAAGTGAGGACTGTATCGGAGGCCTGTGCAGGTCCCACCCGGCTGAATGGACCCTCCCCTCACTGCCAAGATGCACATTGCGCATACACAGGGGTCAGGATGTTTTTGTAGCAGCACTAGATCAGGCCACCCCAGAGCTGGAAAGAATTTTACAAGCTGTCACATCTAGAGCTCCAAGCCCAGAGTACTGGTGACGTCACAAGTCACACGTATGTCCCGTGTGCAGCGAGGACTGCTGCTCGGCTCCAGCTGACATTGTGGGCCTGGGACCATGAGGAACATCTTACTGCTTCAGAAGCTAGAAACGCACATCCCATGGGTGGGTCCCCAGTGCCTGCTGGTTGCCAGATGTGGCATGAGTCACCCAGCTTACACAGCTGGATGCCGACAGAGCAAGCCTCAGACCCTGGAGGTCTTGAGAGCTGTCAGCCAAAGGCCACTGCATCCAATGGGGCAGACGGACAAGCCCCTAAGGCAAGAGAGATTTCCATTACTGCACATGTAAGGTGCCTTGCACATAGAAAAACTACTTTCTAATGTAAAAGGACCAAAGTTGCTTCCAAACATCACTAACCTGATGATTTCTCATTTCCCATTCTCTCCAACGAGATCACAAAAACGCAAGTACCATCCCAGAACCTGCCCATGTTATTGTCATTGCAGAGACAGTATAGCTTACAGCCGCAGCCACCACCAAGACCAGTCCTGCCACCTTCCGGAGCAAGGAATTCCAACTCAGATAGAAGAGGATACTCCTCAGCATCCTTTCCTCCCCTGTGCTAGCCCAGGCTGGCCACTCAGAACCTCTGCATCCCCTTCCACAGCCCACTCCCTTCTTCTACCCTCACTCTGTGTGTTCTCCTCTTCATGGCCCTGATTTGCTCCAGTTCCATAACCAACTGCCTTCACTATGACCAACAGTGCATTGATTCTCCTTGATCACTCTCAGTCAACAAGAGTCAGTAAAGGATAAATGACTTAAGAGGCAACCACAGAGGTTAAACACTTTGGGATGTGCTTTCCTACTAAGTCAAGATGGCGTGTTCTGAAGGGAGGGCAGCTGGGAGCGGGGCACAAAGTCCATTCAGGACATGAGAGGCAAAAGGAGTTGAGGCTACCGGATACAACCATGCAGGATGGGCATGGCACAATTCCAAAGCAGTAGATTGTAATTGCTGCCCTTTGGAAATAAACAGTCAATAGGACAGTCCAAGGAGGAGCAAGCACAAAGAAAAGCAGGTCCGGCTGTCAGGAGACCAAAGCTATCATTCTAACAATTAAGTGGCTGGTCTTGAGAGCACTTAGAACCACCTGCTGTCTCCTCAGCCCCACAAGAGGACTGCCCAGCCCTGCCCAGAGGTCGACTTCTCAGCTCCAACGAGGTCTGTTTCTTACCCAGGAGCCTCTTGAGAAACCCCAGCTGACAAGAAGGGTATCCTTAAGGGCAGGAAAAGGCTACAGAGGCAAACAGGTTTATACTTCCCTAAGGCATGTTCCTCCCGTCTCAGCTCTGCTTCGTGAAGAAGGGTATTTCAGAAGCCCAGTCATGATGGCACACACATGAACCAGGAAGCTGTTCCCCTGCCAACCCCAACCCTGGCAAATTCCTAAAGCAATTTTTAAGAGTTTGCCAACAGGCCCCGGCCACTCTGAAAATGAAACAACTATTCTGACAGCTTCCTCCATGTGTAGCTTCCAGGAGCAAATCTCAGGAGAGCCACGCTCCTGCTAGGAAAGGGCCCTCCTCCCGGACGTCCACCCCACCAACGCCAGGCACATACCTTGTGCTCCTCCTTCATCACCTGCTCAATGAGTTCAGATTTCACTGGAGGCTTTGAATACTGGCCTGAAAGGAGGCCGTGTCCTAACTTAGTCCTGGCCAGGAGGGGGAAACAAGAACAAAGGGTCACTGCTGTTTTCCCAGACATGTTAAAATCATCTATGAATTTCAGTCAATGTGTTGGCTTTGGGTTGGAATATCTTGATTATTCACAAACATTAACAGGTCTGATTCTGTTAGAAGCAGATTGCTTTTTTCAAATTTTCCCAATATTTTATATCTGTATTAATGTCTTATTAACAGAAGCTCATTTTTAGAACATTTTTTTTAAAAAGACAATGAAGAAGGAAAAGAATTTTCTTTCATTCCGTAGCCCAGAAATAACCACTTGGAAACTTATTGGGTAGTTTTACTTAAGATTAACTGTCTGGCACTTACATCTGTGTATTGAAATCTTGTGTTGGATCTAAAGGTGAGTAGTCAAATATTCTGGGAAGGTTTCCTACATACCTAGAAAACAAGAAGCAACAATCACAACACAGCAACTGAGACAAGAACGTAGCCCAAACAAGCCACCTTGCTCACCCACTAAGCTCTTCTTGCCTGACTGTGGAAATCAAGCCACCCAATGCAAGTGCTGCCTGGGCCCAGTGCAACGGCTTAGTGGCTAAATCCCCGCCCATGCACGCACCAGGATCCCATATGGGTGCCAGTTTGTGTCCCAGCTGTTCTACTTCCCATCCAACTCTCTGCTTATGGCCTGGGAAAGCACCGCAGGGTGGCCCAAGGCCTTGGGCTCCAGCACCCATGTGGGAGATCTGGAAGAAGCTCCTGGCTCCTGGCTCCAGACTGATTTGGTTCTGGCCATTAGAGCCACTTGGGGAGTACACCAGCAGACAGGTCTTACTTTCTGTATCCTCTTCTCTCTGTAAATACTCCTTTCCAGTAAAAATAAACAAACATTTTTAAAAAGAAAAGAAAAACACTTCCTCTACTGCCATGCTCACAACCCTGCTGAAAACAATCATGCCTCTATCAATGGACTCCAGCCCTGGCCTCCATGTCGGAGTCCTCTGAAGAGCTCTTATTTAATCATTACCAGCTAGAGAGACCCTGAGATGTTCTGACCTGAGAATTTGGAATTCCAAAAATCCCCTAAGTGGTTCCTACACATGGCCCTGGCTCTTGTCATCATGACCACCACCTTAAAAACAAATGGCAAAGTCGCTATAACATATTCCCTGGGGCTGATTGTAGCCCATCAGCTTAAACCACCACCTGTGATGCCAGCAACCCCACTGAACACAGGTTTGAGTCCTGGCAGCTTCACTTCCAATCTGTGTTCCTGCGAATGCTCATGGGAAATCAACACAAAATGGCCTAAGGTTCCAGGTCCCTGCCACCCATATAGGAGACCTGGATGGAGTTCCAAGTTTCTGGCTTCTCCCTGGCCCAGCTATTGGCTGCCATTTAGGGACTGAACTAGCAGATGAAAGATCTCTCTCTGTCTTTGCCTTTCTAAAGATTTAAATAATCATAATAACAATAATAATAAAAGTTTCTCCTTAAACCAAAGTTTCACTCAGGTTCCTCTAAGCCCGCTGTTTGCCAAGGCCTGGCTTAGGCCTCCCTCTGTCTTGTAGAATCCAGTCAGGGCACAGACTCTGCCCTCAGTCTGTGACTATGCCAGCCTGCCTTCAGCAGTAATCCTACCATGTCAGTTTAGGTCAGAAACCCCTTTTTCTATCAGATCTCCTCTTTGTAAGTTTGCAGCCCCAAGCTCAACTTGCTCCTTGGTTAGGAACCTTTGCTTATCCTTCTTGGAGTCAAAGCTGAGCCCAGTCTCTTCCCTACCACAAGACCCCATTACAATGGGCCCGAAGCCCAGTGCCTTGGCCTCCCCTGAGTAACGTCTTCTTCACTATGTTAAGTGCCTGGGTCATTTTTCTCTGTAACAGTAGGAATTGTTTCAACAGTTTTAAAATGAATAATGATAGTCTTAGCAGTTGCCATTTCCTGAGAGTTTCCTATATTGAGCCTTCATTACTACCATGTTTCTATCATTTTCCCCATCTGAAGGGTGAGAAATCGAGACACAACTTCATTAGGCAGCTTCCCTTACCACATTGGTAAGGCTTCTGCTGATTGTACCTGCCAGTCCCTTGGCCCTTGAGTGGTCTCCAGTCCCTCCTCTAAGTCATCCTTTCAGAGCAGTGCAGACCATACAAGGCCTGCAGCATTCCTTTATCTTCTTTATTTCATTTACCATTTTACAATCTGCGCTTTTCTTTCCTCCTTTAGTCTTTGGTTCTCTAGGAAGTAGTGCCTAGAAGCAAGTCCTTTTCTCTGGCCCTTCACTACCTGCCCGTCCTGCTGCAGAGGGCACTGCGAGCTTGCTGCTGCCTCCAGGGCAGGCCATCTGCTGCCTATCTCCTGGAATACTCTCCACTCATCTTTGGCGGGTGGCTCCTTCTCGGGTCTGTTCAACTGCCAAAGCAAGAGTAGCCCAACCTCCTGTTCCCAACTGCACATCACCTGTTGCTGACTTTCTTCTTAGCGTGCATCATTTGGTGATTTTTCTTGTTTATTATTTACTTCTCCAGAGATTACATGCTACGATGTAATCCCCATGAAGGCAGTGATTTTATCTATCTAAAAGCTGCATCTCCAGCATTAGAGCAGTATCTGACATGTAAAAGGCACTCAGTAAATACCTATTGAATGAATTCATTCACATCACTCAACCACATAACCAATCTCCAGTTTCCATGAATGACTAAAAATAACCAAAAACAAAAGGCATTTCTTCAATGGAACCCTGGCCAAGAACCACAACATTAGTACTGAACAATGACTTCAACTGGGATCTCTCAACTCAGAAACTTTTGGACACGTGCTGTCCACAAACTCAGATTTTGTATCACGGGTTGTCTACCTACATCAAAATTAACAGAACATGCTACTCTGGGCTAAACTGATTTCAGATGGCAACAACTGTATCAAGAAATTTCACAAGCCAAAAACCAAACAACTGGTAAACCAAACTTTGCAACCAAACACTTAGATATCAAGGTCACACTGAAGAATTCTCAAGAGTATAAAAGGAAGTGAATTCACGGGGCCTCCTATAACCAATTTTTATCATAGCCAGGAAACTGACAAGACAGAAGTTTTGTAGGAAAGATGCGTATTAATAAAAAGATTTATGCCTTAAGGCAAGACTAGTAGACAAAGGCAGAGTTATGAGGATTGTATTAATATCATATTAATATAAGAATAAAGAAATAACTTTCATAAGAATCCATTTTGGTAAAGATTATACTGCTTTTCTAATTTATGAGGAATACCTTCCATTACAAAATTAAGGGGCCAATACAGTGGCTCAACAGGATAATCCTCTGCTTTGCAATGCCAGCATCCCAATACAAGCACAGGTTCTAGTCTCAGCTGCTCCACTTCCAATCTGGCTCCCTGTTTATGGCCTGGTAAAGCCGGGAAGGATGGATCAAGTCCATGGGCCCCTGTATCAACACAGGAGAACCAGAGAAATCTCCTGGCTCCTGGCTTTAGCATGACTCAGCTCTGGCCCTTGTAGCCATTTGGGGAATGAATCAGTGGATGCAAGATGCTCTCTCTGTGTCCCTTCTTTTCTCTATAAAACTACCTTTAAAATTATAAATAGTAATAATAATAATAAAATTTTAACTTGAAATAACACAATTAGTGTTAGACAATTTTTAAAGCATATTACCTTAAGTTTGTAATCCGACAGTTCCAAAGAAAAAGATACAGTTTGACTGTCAATCCATCCTAATAGTCATTCAGTTGATGCGCCCATATATTTAGATGCTATCATCATCAAGATTCTTATTAAAATTAGACCCAGTGTTTAGCCTAGCAGTTAAGAAGCTGGTTAAGATAAATGCCTGCATCCAGGGCCTGGCCCAAAACCTTGGGACCCTGCACCCAGTGGGAGACCCAGAAGAGATTCCTGGCTCCTGGTTTCAGATCACCTCAGCTTCAAATGTTGCAGTCACTTGGGGTGTGAACCAGCAGATGAAGATATTTCTCTCCATCTCTCCATCTCTCCTTCTCTCTGTGTATCTGACCTCCCAGTGAAAATAGATACACCTTGTTTATAAAAAAAAAAAAAAAAAGAAAAAGAAAAAAATGCATCCTACATCATAGCACCTGGATTTGGTTCCCTGGGTGGCAGCAACGACGGCTCACGAAAGGCTGTAACACAGGAGAGCTGGGGTTTACTCCCAGCTTCCACACAGCCCAGTGCAACCACTGTGGACATCTGGACTGCGAATCAGAAGATGGGGATTCCACCCCCTTTCTCTCTCTCTCTCTGTATGTGTATGTGTGTGTGTGTCCTTCTTTGCCTCTGAAATAATTTTAACCATTTTTGATGTAAACCAGGTTCGATCAGCACACAAGGAAATGGGAATCAGGTCGTCATTCCCCACTTACACCAAGGCTGTCTTTAAGCCGTATAACATTTCTGTGAGTCACTATTTCTAATCCTAAAATGGAGACCCTGCTCCTGAACCTAACTCTGAGTCAGCTGGCTGCAGAAGAAGCAGTTCAAAAAATAAGAGCATGCTTCAAAAAGGTCATCAAAAATAGAATTAAAACATGTTTATTTGATACAAAAAATTTTGAAATCCATGCACATGAGTCTAAAAAGTTCTTGAAGATACTTTATCAAAAAAAGTTGCTTATTTTTAAATGCTCCAAAATAAACCATATTTCCAAAACTTTTGAAAAATATCTTTGTATTTCAGGCTGGTGATATTTATCAAAACATGATAAAAATAAGGATGATCATTAATACTAAAGTACTCCTTTTCTAATATCTATAGTAAATGTTTAGAAAATATGATATATTCAATAATAAATAAAATTCTAAAATTGTTGAAACAAGACCAAGGAGAGTTTTAACTCTCAAATTCAAACCACAGCTGTGAGTCGTAGTTTTCATTAAAGAAAAGGTCTACCTCACTTTGGAGCGTAGAAAGCATTTTTTTTTCAGGTATAGATTATAAAACAATAAAAATGTTATGGCCTTTGGGAGACAAGAACACATTCCAGTACAGATCAACCCACAACATCTACCAAAAGGACACTGCTTCAACATTTTCAAAAAAGATCTTGGAGCAAGGAGTCATACAAGATAAAGATACACTGTTCCCCCAATCAATCAATAATACAAGGATAAAAATACTACCATGCAGCATGCAAACCTTTGCAAAGGGACCCTGCGCCCCGCCCTGGAGCCCCACCGCTCTCTGTCCAAGACCTCAGCCTCAGTGCCCCACACCTACATCAGGCACATGCCCTCTTCCCAGGGGGTCTTTTCTGTCCGCCTCTTTCCCTTTTCCTTCACAGACTTAGAGCCATACAGTTTCTACTTATTGTCTATTTCCCTCAGTAATTACTCATTCCAAGAAGGGGTGGGGAAGGAACAGGAGTCCATCATCTTTCTGTTATCCACTGACCCACACACCCATCTCAAACAAATTTTAAACACTTTCAATGTAAACCAGGTTCAACTGGCACATAGAAACTGCGAATCTGGTTGTCATTCCCGACTTATACCAAGGCTGTCTTTAAGCCTTCTAATATTTCTGTGTGTTACTATTTCTAGTTCCAAAATGAAGACCCCGCTCCTGAACCTACTAAGCAAAACCGAATTCATTCCTTACTGGCTGATGAAAAAACGAACATAGAAAACTAACCATACACTCTCAAACCCAGAAACTGGCAACAAGAAAGAATTATTCAAATACCAGGAGAGGAAAGAAAAGGCTAACTGGCATTCTTCTGATTGACCACATTCACGTTCATGGATCTCAGCTCCATGGCGGTAAATGTTGGCCTGTGCTTGCTCCCAGCACGCTGTCTGCCCACAGTCTGTTCTGGCACAAAGATACGCTCTTTCACGCTCAAGCCAAAGTAAGAATCGCCCCCTCTAGACACACTAGAGATGGTTTTCTACATCCAGATGGCGGCCGAGCGCCAGCACAGCACCTGGGCTCTGTGGCACCCTGTGTCGGGTACAATCCAAAGAAGAAAACGGGCACAGAGACAGGTCCACTGTGCCGTTCTGCCCAGGACAGGGAAGGCAGCCTAGTGCGCGACTGGGAAGCACCCTGAATCCATGCCTCCTTGAGCATCTGTAGGGAAATGCCAGCTTTTCCATTTAGTTCAACTCATACTGATGAGGCCTTTTTAAAATACAATAAAAAGAAATGCCACTTGCAAGACACAACAATGTGCAAGTGCTACAAAAAAAAATCCTTATTAGTCTGGGGCCAGTCCCAGGCTGCAGACCACACCCCGAGTAGTGGAAATGAAAACCCTAAATTCTCTAAGCAATGCTCCTCCACCAGAAACCCAAGAAGCAGACACGAGCCGAACACGTCCCTGCATCCCTCCTGGCTCACCTTAAAAAGCGTTTGGCAGGCTTGCTGTGAAGATTAATCATTAGTATATTCTTGACACATCAAGTGATGGGCTGAGAGCAGAAGCTGACATTAATCTTAACGAACCCCTCGGGTGTTTTTTAGTTTACAGTGTTGTGTTTATCACCGATCCCATAAAGAAGAGCATCCCCCCTGGTGGGCGGTCGCAGGTGCCTGGTCTGTGGGGGACTTACGCTCTCTGGAACTCTGGGATGCTGAAGATGGCCTGCATGACGGAGCTGAGGTAGCAGCTGTTGCCCAGGTTCTTGAGACCCGTGTACCCGGGGCCGTACATGGGCTTCAGCTTCGTGCCCGACTCTTGAATCACTTCCCACTCGCTCACCCTGGGCTTGATGTCATTGTCCCGGAGCCCATTCTCTGTCTGGGGCAAAGTCATGGAGGAAGACAATTTTTAAACTGCCCCCACTCCAGCATCACATCCCATGAGTTATTTCTAATATTAACAGCTGTTTCTGCCATTTTCCCCCAAATACATAAAGAAAAAGGCAATCTATACACAAGAGACCAAAAAATGGTGATGGTTGCACCAAAAAAAAGAAAAGAAAAGAAAGTGATGTACTTATTTATAAATGTGAATCGTACACTAAAAGTGGCTAAAATACAGGGCTGCCATTGTGACACAGTGGGTCATGCAACTGCCTGCAATACTGGCTGGTTCAAGTCCAATCTGCTCCACTTCCGATCCAGCTCGCTGCTAATGCTCTGGGAAAATAGCACAAGATAATCCCTGTGAGACATCTGGATGAAGCTCTTGGCTTCAGCCAGGCTCAGCCCAGCCACTGTGATGACCTGGAGAATGATTCAACAGACTAAAGATATCTGTGTGTGTGTGTGTGTGTGCGCGCGCGCGCTTCTCCCTTTCTCTCTGTAACTCTGCCTTTCAGTTAAGAAAGTGTTTAAAAATAGCTAAAATGGTAGATTTCATGCTATGTCTATTGTAACACAATAAAAAGGTAAGCACATTTTAAGGATTGTTTAGGAGAGAGAAAAACTGATAGAAGATGGGAGGAGAATGAAAGACAAAGAGGATCATAAAAAGCAGCAAGTAGATGATTGTCAAGAGACAAAAAGGTACAGCAATGGGACTAGAAGGTCGGATAAAAACCATGTGCTTTGGGCGGGCCTTGAAGGGGAATAAATCTAAAGAAGGGGGGGAAAAGTGCAAAGGTGGGTAGGAGAGAGAAAGAAAATTAGAACTTGAGGGAACAGAGATGGCTTGGGTGGAAAGGGTTAAACACATACATTTAACTGGAACCGCAAAAACTATGCATGGTCGTGATCTCTACTGGAAAACACAGTATTCAAAGAAGCAAAGCTTTTCCACCAACAGTATGGTGTTGTCTTATTGTTTCCATCCCTAGGAACTGGGCTTCCCTTGCTGAAGTTCATTTTAAAGGTCATCTCCCCATACCTTCTCCCTGTGGTGAACACAGTGATTCATGCAATTGTCCAATCACAGGAGGCAGAAACTCTGCAACTAGACAAAATGGTCCTGCATAAGGTGGCATTTTGCTCACAACACACACACACACGGGGCAAAAAATCAGAAGGACAGCCAAAGAAAATGCTAATTAATTCAAGAAGTGACTGCTACCATTAAAACATAAAACCTATAAAATAAAAGGTCTATGTTCCAAGAACGGTACATTGAAGTGAGCAGTTCCCTCCCCCTCCCACCCCACAATGAGACAGAGCTCCTCACCCCATGCATGTGCAGCATGTCGATTCCAAAATGCGCTAAGTGCTTGGCCAAGTGAGGATCCAACACGGGCTCCTCTTCTTGAAATGAATAAACATCTGGAGGGTGAAGAGAAAATAGCCACTGAGAAATGCAAGCAAGTCATTCCAATCCAAACTGAGTCAACTAAGCTACTATGCACCAGGCTTGAGATAGATCAGTGATCAAAACAAAAAAAGCCCTATGACATTCAATCGAGAGAAAGACGGGTGATCAATAAGAAACATTAAAAGATGTAATGCACAAATATTCATGCACATCAACTTTTTCACACTTGAGGAAATGAAACTTGTCTCAATCAGGAGGAAAAAATGTTATCTGAAGTTAAAATAATGTAAAGTTGAAGTTAAGTCCCTCATACTTTATTTTTTTTTTTCCTTCCTAGAAGTACAGTGGCATAGCACTTCAGAAAGAGGAAGTTGAAGGAGGAGGGCGGTGGACGCAGCAGAGGGAGCTATGGAGGACCAGGAGGACCCTGAGCCCTTGCTATGCAGATGAATGGCTCAATGGGAGTGTTGGCTCCAGCACAAAACAAAACTGCCCGTGGAACCCTCTCTATTCTCAGACCTACCACCTCCCCAGCTGCCTCCCCATCACACTGTACCCCTCCTCTCTACGTCAGTGTCCACACCCCAGAGACTGTTGAGAGAGCTCTGTAGAATGTGTGTGGTTACTGCAATGTGTGCACCCATGGATTCTGTGATCCAGGGGCCCTGGAACGCTGTTCCAGACACTCAAGAACCCATGTAAAAACCCCAGGGCCTGAGGCACCTGCACCTTGCCCACACTGGGCACCCATGTCAGCTGCACCAGTGTTAGGAAATTCCATACTGAGGTGGACAGCTGTTCTCCTTGGGAGAAAAATGTCCCACTTCACAACCCACAGCTTCCAACTGCACCTGGCTTTTCAAATTGGGGGAGTGTGGGCCTGGAGCTGCAACACCATCTGGGAGCTCATCAGGAATGCAGGATCTGGGCCCCACCCCAACTACATGAGAATCTTCATTTTAACAGGATCCCTAGGTGCAAAGGAACCTGGCAGGAGCCCAGAATTGTGACAGCTGCCCCATCCCTGCCTTCTCTGCCCTCTAAAGCAAAGCAGGGGGCCCAGCACAATGGCTCAGTGGCTACACACCTGGAACCCATGTAGGTGCCAGCTCGTATCCCCGATGCTCCTCCTCCCATCCAGCACCCTGCCTGTGGCCTAGGAAAGCAGTAGAGGGCAGCCCACAGCCTTGGAACCCCGCACCCACGTGGGAGACCCGGAAGAAGCTCCTGGATCCTGACTATGGATTGACTTGGTTCCAGCCGTTGCAGCTACTTGGGGAGTAAACCAGCCAATGGAAGATGTTTTTCTCTGTCTATTCTTGTCTCTTTAAATCTGCATTTCCAATAAAAATAAATACATGTTTTTTAAAAAAAGTAATATAGTGGGGGAGAGCAAAGAATATTCTCAAACCCATCTCCGAGGTGAGGACAAGAGGCTCATAAAAGCTAAATTATATTGGTGACAGGTAATACAGGTAGCCCCAAACCAAGTAATGCCTCCTGTCCGATCCTTGTCACCAGACAACAGTATTTCACAATACCAGCCAGTTAGGTGAAGGAGAATTTGTACAGATTCAAAACTTAAAAATTGCAATTTCTTCACCATTAAATCTGAAAAACAAAATCTACTCCAACAAAAAGAGATAAACACGCCACCTAATATGTTGTCCAATGAGCTCCTTCCTCCTTGAAACGTTAAAAAAAAATCAAAAGAACATTAAAAAAAAAGTTACATGCAAAAACTACTGATCTCTACCCACATACATGGGGATGCACTGATCTGTATGCATACAGGTGAGGACCGACTGACCTACATCCACCTGCGTGGGGTTCCACGGACCTCTACCCACACATGAAGACCCACTGACCTGCACTCACACGCAGGGGATCCACTGACCTGTACACAGATTGTGGAGATGTACTGTCCTCCAACGGAGGTTGACCTTTCTATCATTAATAGGTCAAGCATTTCATCACTTTCTTTTTCTACTCCTCTTCTACTAGGGTTCATTTTAACTGCCAGATTGCATCCTTCACTTACATTGTTAACATAATTCAGTATTCCAATCCAATTAAGAAAAAAAACAAAAGGTTTAAATACTAAAAAAGCAAATAAGGATATGTGAACAAATAACTTGAAACAAACGCATTCCCAATATTCGTGGCAGAAAAGTAAAATTGTCACCCTCTAGGCACTTTAATTTTGATGACTGTTAACTAGGGAGACAGTTTCAAAGATTCAAGGCTTTATGCCTCTAATTATCAGAGCTCTATCACAAAACAATAAAATGGGAACAGGCACTGGGTGCAGCAGTCAAGGACACTGCCTGGGTCAAGTCTTACCTCCTCCATGTTTGACCGAGTTCTTTGTTAGACTTTGGCCTGGCCCAGCCCTGGCTGCTGCAGCCATTTGAAAAGTGAACCAGCTGGGCCTGGCGCCATGGCCTAGTGGCTTAAGTCCTCACCTTGAACGTGCTGCAATCCCATATGGGTGCCAGTTCTAATACCGGCAGCTCCACTTCCTTTCCAGCTCCCTGCTTGTGGCCTGGGAAAGCAGTCGAGCACGGCCCAAAGCCTTGGGACCCTGCATCCAGATGGGAGACCTGGAGGAAGTTCCTGGCTCCTGGCTCCAGATGGACACAGCACCAGCCATTGCACTCACTTGGGGAGTGAATCATCAGATGGAAGATCTTCCTCTCTGTCTCTCCTCCTCTCTGTATATTTGACTTTCCAATAAAATATATATATATATTTTTAAAGTGAACCAGCTGATCCTAACTATCAATCTATCTATCCATCCATCTCTGCCTTTCAAATGAAGTGAAAAAAAACAAATAAATGTAAAATATTTTAAATCAGTAGCTTCATTTAAATAAATTTGCTAGAACTTTATCATTTTGGGAGCAAGTTAAAATCACATTGTCTTTTGCAGTTTTTAACCCATGAGACTCTTAGCACATCAAGAAAATAATATTTCCAAAGGCCCGGTGCAATAGCCTTGCGGCCAAAGTCCTTGCTCTGAATGTACCAGGAATTCACTTGGGTGCTGGTTCTAATCCTAGCAGTCCCACTTCCCATCCAGCTCCCTGCTTGTGGTCTGGGAAAGCAGTCGAGGATGGCCCAAAGCCTTGGGTCACTGCACCTACGTGGAAGACCCGGAGTAGGTTCCTGGCTTCTGGCTTCGGATCAGCGCAGCACCGGCCGTTGCGGTCACTTGGGGAGTGAATCATTGGACAGAAGATCTTCCTCTCTGTCTCTCCTCCTCTCTGTTATCTGACTTTACAATAAAAATAAAATAAATCTTAAAAGAAAAAGGAACAAAAGAAAATAACACTTCCTATTCCCAAAGACAACATTATTTGGTCAGACTATACTTATTTCTTTTATTAAGATTTATTTTATTTACTTGAAAAGCAGAGAGAGAGATTGATTCTATCTGCTAGTTCACTCCCCAAATGGCTGCAAAGCTGGGCCGAGCCATAGGGAAGCCAGGAGCCATTAGACTCCTTGGGGTTCCCCACATCGGTGCAGCCCTCCCAGATAATTTAGAAGGGAGCCGGATCTGAAACGCAACAGTCAGGACTCAAACCAGTACCCATAAGAGATGTCAAACAGTGCAAGAAGTGGCCCAATGTGTACCAGCTACAGACCAGTTACTTCTTACCACAATGACACAAACAGTTTAGTGCGTAATGTGTAGGAAATCTAAAAATGGAGCCCAGTGCAGTATTGGCACTGGTTCTAATCCAGGTGGCCCACTTCCCATCCAGCTCCCTGCATGTGACCTAGGGAAACCAATCTAGGACATCCCAAAGGCTTGGGACCCTGCACTCGTGTGGGAGACCCGGAAGAAGCTCCTGGCTCCTGGCTTCTAATAGGCTCAGCTCTGACCACTGCAGCCACTTGGGGAGTGAATCAACAGATAGAAGATCTTTCTCCCTGTACATCTGACTTTCCAAAAATAAATAAATAAATATTTTTTTAAAATCTAAAAATGAACTGTGAACCTTAAATAAAGCAATAGTGAACAATTTATAAATGATGCATAGTCAGGAAAATATTTTAACTGGACTCCATAGCAGAAAATGCTGCTTTATACTCATGCAGGAGCAAGCTTTGTGGTACAGCAGGTTAACCAGCCACTTTGGATGCCAGCAACCCATATCAAACTGCCTAGGAGTGAAGCCCACCTCCATTTTCAACCCAGCTTCCTGATAATACATTCTGGAAGGACGAAGTGATGGCATTCCTGTGTCCAGGTTTTGGCCTGGCCCAGCCCTAGTGTGCAGGTAACTGGGGGCCAACCAGTGCTTGATGCCTCGTGCTCTTGGGTTCAGTTGGCCAATTAACTTGAAACGAGGCAGAAGGGAAAAGAAAACTTTCATAATAAAAATATTCTGGGGCCCAGCACAATGGTTCCACTGATTAATCCTAGCCTTGCAAGCACTGTAAGGGATCCCACACAGGCACCAGCTGGTATCCCGGCTGCTCCACTTCCCATCCAACTCCCTGCTTGTGGCCTGCGAGAGCAGAGGAGGATGGCCAAAGCCTTGGAATGCTACTCTATGGAAATCTGCCTTTCCAATAAAAATACACAAATCTTCTTTAAAACACACAGAACTATTCCATTCCTATAATGGATTTGCACATGCACGACATTCAACAGTGAATTTAGGGGCAAGTCAGATTACAGCTGGAGACCAGCCTCAGACAAGAACCAACACTGAGAATCTGCAAGGAATCAAAACGGAGTATTCGCTACTTCTAAATGAAGAGATTTCTTGTATTCCTTTCTACTTTTTCCAAATGAACTACAATATGTAAATGAAAAATGTTTTGCCCCAAAGGTTAGCATGATTGCACCTTTGCTAGAATTAGCATTCCACTGGTAGTCTTTATTCAGCCACACAGAGTAACTTCCTCACTCGTTCATTCATGAATGCATCAAAGTCAATAAATTTTTATCTACTGAACACCAATGTACTCAGAGACTGAAGAAAACAACATTAAGTAAGATAAGCAGGGTTCTCATCCTCATAAAATTAAAGTTTAACATTTCAGATAATCGTAGAAGGAAATGCAGTTGTGGTGTGGGGGAGCTTAGCACACAGCGGCTGAGGTTCTGAGCTGTGATATTGGGCTCCTTACCTAAGTGTGAGAAAAATCAGAGAAGTTCATACTTTTCTCGTCAATTTGAAAAGTATGACTCAATTGACTAATCCTCCACCTCCAAGCACTGGTATTACATATGGATGCTGGTTCATATCCTCACTACTCCTCTTCCCACCCAGCTCCCTGCTTATAGGAAAGCAGCAGAAGATGGCTCAAAACCTTGTAACCCTACACCTGTGTGGGAGACCCAGGAGAAGCTCCTGGCTCCTGGTTTCAAATTTGTCCAGCTCTGTCTATTGCAAACACTAGGGAGTGAACCAGCAGATAGAAGATCTTTCTCTCTGTGTGTCTCTCCTTCTCTCTAAATTTTGCTTTAACAAAAGGGGGATAGCAGGGGGGGTGGTAATAATGTGTTTCATAGGGGCAGATGTTTAGGCTGGCAGTTAAGACACCCCAGGTGCCACATCAGAGTGCTTGGGTTCAATTCCTGGCTAGCAGCTCCCCACTCGGACTCAGCCTGCACAGCCTGGCAGGCAGCAGACAGTGGTACAAGTGCGTGGGTTCCTGCCAACCATGTGGCAGACCCAGGCTGAGTTAACTTCCTAGCTTCAACCAAGCCCAACCCCAGCATTTTAGCACTTGGAGGGTGGTGGCAGTACTCTCTTTCCTGGCTTTCCCTCTCCTTTTCTCTCTCTCTCTCTCTCTCTCTCTCTCTCTCTCTCTCTCTCTGCCTCTCAAATAATAAATGTAAATATTTTTCAACATTACATCTCAAGTTTGAGTGCCAGCTGTTCTGCTTCTGAACCAGCTCTCACTTAAAGCATCCGGGAACACAGCAGAAGATGGCTCAAGTCCTTGAACCCCTGCCAACCATGAAGGAGATTCGTATAGACTTCCAAGCTGCTGGTTTCAGACTGAGCCAGCCCCACTTTGTGACTATGTGAAAAGTGAATCTGCAGATTGAAGACATCTCTCCCCTTCTCTGTGTGTGTGTGTGTCTTTTAACTAATTTCTTCCCAAACCCGATTCTTACGTTTAGAAAGAGAAATGAACCAGGGAAGCCACTTTGCAGAGCTGCTAGCAGTGCAAGCGCACAGAAATAGGACTCAACACTGAGCAAGACAAGTGGGGATGAGGAAGTGTTCTCTTCAGAAGCGGGTCTGATCCATCTAGGACCTGTCCACCAGGCATCAGTACGTGAGCACCTGGAGCACACGGACCACAAAAAGAAAGAAAGAAACCGAGAATGCCCCAGCAACTACACTTAAAAAATAAGACCCAAAAAATGGGGTCAGGGGCAGGGATGATCACTCTAAAGACACCAAGCCCAGACAAAATCTACAGTGCATTCGGAAAAGGAACACAGCATGTAAAGATGTCAATAAAACTGGGGTGGGAGGAAGGAAGAAAAAGATGAGGAGTCAATGGTGCTGGTGGGTCTTCCTCCATTTACTTACACCAAAAGTAATTCCTGGGCACCTACTGTATGGTGGGAGTGGGCCAGGGGACTAGCTGTCACATGTTAGAGACAGGGAAGGTGACATCCCAGGCCAGCTGTGTCCAGTGAACACCACTCAACAAAGGTGGTAGGATCCTGTAAAAAGTGCCATGGCAAAACAGCACGAGACATATGTATGCTACCAAGGCACACCAGAGCCAGGTCACAACCGGAATGAGCCTCGAACATGAGCAGGTCACAGGAACGCAAGCGCAGGTCAGGCGAAGAGCAACTGGAAAAGCTATAGAGCCAGGTCGGGTGGCTGGCTCCTCCTGCAAGGGGCAGCATGGGAGCTGTGCCATCTCACACCAAGGCACCTTCTGAGGAAAATCACTATCCTCCCCAAAGGAAGAAAATCACGCCCCTGTTAGCTTCCATCCTGCTTGGCTCCCTTCCACGTGGGGTTCACAAAAGAAACATATCAATAAAAATCTTTAAAGGGCAGACATTTGTCCTAGCAGCTAAGACACCAGTTAAATTCCTCACATTCCATGTCTTAGCACCCTGCGGCACAATTCAGTCACCACCTGCAATGCTAAAATCCCATATCCAGGTGCCAACTCAATTCCAGCTGTTGCATTTCTGATTCAATTTGCAAAAGCAGCAGAAATGGCCTAGTGTTGTAGAGTAGGGGATAAAGCCACTGCCTGTGATACCAGCATCTCATATGGGTGTTAGTTATGTTCCTGTTGATTCACTTCCCATCCAATTCCCTGGGAAAGCAGCAGGACATGGCCCAAGTGCCAGGGCCACAGACAGCCTGGTGGGAAACCCAGATGGAGCTGCAGGCTTCTGGCTTCAGCCTGATCCACCCTGGTTATTGTGGTCATCTGGAGAGTAAACCAGTGAATAAATTTCTTTGTCTCTCTCTCCCTTCCTCTCTCTAACTCTGGCTTTCAAATAAATCAATTAAAAAAAAAAGATTGCCTATATGTCACCCACATGGGAGGCCCAGATCTAGATGTAGATCCAGCTATTGTGGCCATTCAGAAAGTGAATCAGTGGGTAGAAGATAGAAGATCTCTCTCTCTCTCTCTTTCTTTCTCTCTCTCATTCTTTCAAATAAAAATAAATATTTACAAATAATAATAATAACCTCAGTCTTGCTTCACCTAGCAATATTTCCTGTCCCAGAAGAGAACTGTTTGTTTGTTTGTTTGCATAGAGACCTGTGTCTTGGTTTGTTTGTTGCTGTACCCATGGGGACACAGCATGGAATGTGATATGGGCCCATTTTCACTACATATGCCACCACCTTGGCCTAGCTTGAAGACTCCCAGCTTCCTGGAAAAACTAAAATGTTACCCATCACAGACGAGCAGGAGCTTCTCACTACAGGTAACTCCTTATTGCCAAAAAGAAAACCAGAACTGTCAGATCACACCAGCAATCTAGGAGTCTACAACCTCCTTGGATTCCATGTCTACTAAGCAATCTTCTAAATATAATTCACTTCCCACAGGGAAGGAATGTACTGGTCAAATTGACATAAACATCCCACTCACTGGTAGTTGTGGTTCTCATAATGAACTGAAAACAAATTCCCTGACTTGAGATGTGGTCTCTCGTAAGTTGAATTAGCCTGAGCAGCCTCACGAATGTGGCAGGCAGGACCCTGGGCAAAGGCCACCCCACTAGAGATGGCCACCCACCCACCCCCAGATGGGGACACCCTGCGCTCTGCCCCTACTGTACACAAGACCCATCAACAGACATTTTAGGAAGCTTGATGTGTGTTTTTATTAACTTATTTGGTTTTTAAATAAGCAACAACTTACAGTTAGCAATCTATCAAGCCAATTTAAAGGAAATCAAAACAGAATTGATGCATCCTCATAAGCTAAAACAAAATGATAATTAGACAAAAAATAATCATTTCTGGGAAAACCAACTCTTACATGATGTACACCGGAATGAAAGCCTCAACATTGTTCAAATAGTTAACATTATTTCAGTTAAATAAACTCAAGAATATCTTCACAGGGCATATAATCTGCTTAGTAGTTGCAATAATATTGTACCTTTTATGACTGAACTGTGAGTATGTATTCAAATATTCTCAATGATACAATAAGATAAATCTTTAAAGTTCTCCTTACAAGGAGAAGCAAAAAAATCTAACAACTATGGCACAAAATGGGTTAAAATTCTAACAGCTGAAGAGATCTCATAAACCAACAGAGAAAACACCTACACATATACCTGCTGGAAAAATTAGCCTAAGAAATTCACAAAAAGAAATAATAAATACAAATTTTAAAGTCGGGGGGCAGATGTTTGGCCTAGCAATTAATAATCATACAAATAGCTGGGTCCCTGTCATTCACGTAGGAGACCAGGACGGAGTTCTTGGTTCCTGGCTCCAGCCTGCCGTAGTCTCGGCACTTGTGGGCAGGTGGGAAGTGAACCAACAGATTATAGCTCACTCACTCAGTTCATGATTGGTACCAGCACCTGGACTCTTTCAGCTGCTCCAGCAAATCCAAATAATTCTGTGGCCTTTGGAAGGAGGAAAACTTCAAATCACGAAACAAAATAATCCTGACATGACCATTAATTCTCAAATATGAAACAAACGAGAAACTAAACCAATTCTAATAGAAAAGCAATGGCTGATGAGTTCTCTGGGAAGAGATCACGGCTTATTAACTCGGAGGCAGGTGAATGCAGTCATAGAAAACAACAAAAAAAAGGCAGATGTCTTTGTTTCTCCTAAAAACCATCATCTCATGGTGAAGCAAAGAAGAAACAGAGATTAAATAAAGCCTGGAAAACTAAAGAAGACAGGACATGGTGTTGGCCCAGATCTGTTTGCTGAGGGCTCTCAGTAGTGACCCAAAGATGGGCTCTCTCAGCTGCTGCCCAACGTTTAAGCGTCTCCTCATTTCCCTTTCCTCACTGAAAGGCGGATAAGCAGATTGAAACTGGCATCCTAGAACCTCCTAGGTGAAAGCAAAAAGAACCGAAACTGATCCTGCAGCCAACAGCTCAAGTAGGAAACCATTCCATCCCCTCCCAGGTGTGAACGCCACCACCGTTATTTGATGCCAGGGACTTTTCTCCAGAATTAATCCATTTGTCCCCAAAACGATATTCACCTATTAATGAACTCTAAAGCTTCCTTCTAGGATTGTGACAGCAGCCTTGATTATGCACAGGCACTTCATAAGTCCTGTGTCCTGCTCTGTCCTCTCAGCCAAGAGATACCCAGAAGCATAATAACTTTTATTAAGACCTTGATATGTGCACGTATTAAATGTTTTACGCACAGTAACATAAACATGAGAAAGACACTGTTGGTGTCCTCAAGAGAATTCAAGATTTACTCTATAGAGCAGCCAGTTGACGCAGCAGTTACGATGTTGTTTAGGAAGCCTGCACACCGTATCAGAGCTCCTGGGTTCGAATCCTGGCTCCACTCTTGATTCCATCTTCCTGCTAATGCACACTCTGGCGGGGGGGGAGGGGGAAGGGCAGTAGATGATGATTTGAGTCCCTGTCACCCGTGTGGGAGAACTGGACACCTGGTTGAATTCAAGCTTCTAGCCCAGCCCCAGATGTTTCAGCCATTGACAGAGATTCATTCTCTCTCTCTCTCTCTCTCTCTCTCTCTCCTTCTATGTGTGTGTGCCTTTCAAATAAATGAAGCAAAGTAATAATTTTTAAAAGAAAATGTACCCCAAATCTCACAGCTAGTAAGAGGCAGAATCAGCCTCTGGGCCCTCCAGTGGTAAAGGACTAGGGGAGTGTTGAAATCTAAAAGGTGGCCACTGCACATTCCCAAATGCAGTAAAGGCACACTCACCTGCCCCATCAGGAGTGATGGTTCCCAGCTTCACTGCCAGAGGGTAGCCCATGTCTCTGTAATGTTCCAGCGCGTGCCCGTTACCCCCGGAGCTGTCAAAGAACCACTTTCCACACAGGATGGAGCCATCAGTCAAATTCAACCAGAGATTCTCCCGCAGGTCACACCTGGCACACTTCCAACCACTGGAAAGTTGTCGGAGAGTAGTCAGAACAGCCGGAGCATAATCAAGAAGTGACATTCAGTGACAGCACCTGTCAAGCTGGCAGTCACAGAAAAAGCTACATGCAAGAGCACACCTCCCCATTTCCTCCTCCCTGAACAGAGCAGTCACCCCTCCCAGAGCAGCAAGGCCACTCAGCTCCCTGACCACGGCATCTCCAAGGCAATTCTTTTACTTTGGAAAAAGGGTGCACAATTTAGGAAACAGGTGGCCAGATGCTTTGCTCAGAATTCCTACGTAAGGAAGACTAGGGCTTGAACATGTTTTAAGATACATGTTTAAAAAGACCCACACTGTGGTGCAGTGAGCTAAACTTCTGACTGCAGTACTGGCATCCCACCTTGGTGTAGGTTTGAGTCCCAGCTGTTCCACTTCTGATCCAGCTCCCTGCGGATATTCTGGGGAAAGCAGTGGGAAACGGCCCAACTGCCTGGGCCCCTGCATCCACATGGAGACCCAGGTGAAGCTACTGACTCCTGACTTATACCTGGCCCAGCCCTAGCTGATGCAGCCACTTAGGGAATAAAGTAGCAGATGAGTCTCTTTCTCTTGCGTTCTGTAACTCTGCTTTTCAAATAAATAAATGAATCTGTTTAACTTTCATGTTTAAAGGTGCAAAGCATTAGCCATATAAAATAAAATTAGTTTTAAAATATTTTACTGCACTTCAAGCCTAAATTCATCAGAAAGAAAACCAACCACACTGAATTAAATGGCAGCCATGTGTCAGATGCCTTACAAAAAAGGCAAACCTAAATCTATCTAATAAACACCTTTCACCATCAGTATTACCATCCCTATATTTTACAGAAGGATAAACTGAGGCCCAGCAGTACTACCCTTTCATAAGATCACGCAGAACATGAATGCAGTAAGCCAACCAGACTGGACACAGCCCTAACCCATTTACTGATTGGCTCTAGTACCTTCCTCTGTAAATGCATCATCCCCTGGTAAGAAGAGATGCTAATGCAGCCCAAAGATCATTGCAATCAAGACTTAGCAAGCAGAGACCTTTGTCAGTTAGATTCCCCTAGAATTAAGTTTAAAACAGATTTAAATCCAAAAGCTTGTTTGGGAGGTGATCCCTGATTGTGGGGGAGAACCAGGAAAGGGCAGGAAGCCGGTATAGAGTGTAAACAAATGACGACTGTAAGCAGATGTGGCTCAGACCAGCTGAGGAACTCTCAGGACAAATATCCCACCCGGAGAGGCATGGAGCTGGGGGTTGACCCACCCATTCCAAAGTCACAGGAGGAAAGGGAGCCTTGCTGGCTTTAATTCTGACTGCCCCATGTGCCAGCATAGCAGGCTTCAGCAGGCACAGAAAGGCCTTAGGCAAAGAGTGGCAGGTGCAATTGCGTGTGGAAAGGCTTAGCGGTATGGGCTGAGCACGTTCAGCATTTACTACAAAGAAACAGACCATTTTAGAAGGCAATTCAGAGTCTTTCATTAAAGCAATCTGGTAAAATACATAAAGAGCTAATTTTGAGAAGAGGTAGGAAAACAATTATTCCTAACTAGATCAAGGAGTAAGATCCATTGTACCACTTGACTCTCACCTTGGAGGAATCCTAACTCCATTGTCCAGTTGGGTGAGATTATTGGCATATTTAGATATTGGCAATTCATTTTCCCATGTGTCTGGGTCCTGTTTTCTATATGGAGATTTTGAGCTGAGAACTGCATCACATGCAATTGTTACCTATAAAGACAAACCCAGATGCAACAAATAAAAAACAGTTAAAGAGAGGAAGAACTTCCAACAAGTTAAAAAAAAAAAAAGTTTCTTAATAAACGCAGCTTAACTCAGAAAATCCAAACAGCAGTTACCAAAGCTAGATTCTAATTTTCTGTACTTTCACATGGCTCTAGGCACATTTGTAAGTACTGATCAGGACACAAGATAACAAGCAAGTGGATTCTGTTTATAAGCTTGGGCTCAGGGGTCACATTGGACAATTTATACCACTTAGCCAACACAGTGAAAAGTATAAAGTGAAGAGTTTACAGGCATGACATCAGGTTCACAAATGTCCAGGGTTTATCCAGGTGCTGTGTTTTCCTACTAACAAATGTGCACCGAGATATCCAATATCCTCAACTCATCACACAACAGTATCCAGTCGGGGCATTTAAATGGAATGTAAGCAGCGCGGCTCCATTGCTTAATCTGGTGCAAATGTGACCCTTCATGGGGACAGGCCCAGGTGTCTTTGTGCCAAATGAGTTGGCCTCGTGAGCAAATCTGTGATGTCCTTCTTGGCATCAACTGACCTCAGGCAGATTCTCTGCCTTCTCAGACCTGACTGATCCTTGCCACATGCCTATTATCACTTTGTTGTTTGCTTAATGCTATTTAACAGGAAACTATTCAACAGGAAGCTCTTGCCGGCTGACTTTAAAAACCAATGAGGAGATAACACGTACAGCCACTTTGGGAAAAAAGTGGAAATTCCTCAAACAGTTTAACAGTTACCAACGACTCAGCAATTCCACTCCTAGGTGTGCACCCAAGGGAAATAAAAATACATGTCCACACGTGTACAGGAATGTTCACAGCAGCATTATTTGTAGTCAAAACAGACAAAAATGGAAATAACCTAAATCTCTTATCAATGCTAAATAGAACATCAAACAAAATGCATGTATAAACACGTATATTTATATGTGTTAAATATTATATGTATATACAATATTATTCAGTGTAGTGAAAATGAATCAAATACTATTAGATACATCTCAACAAATATATGCTAAATGAAAAAGCTAATCAAAAAGAACGAAATATTCTGTGGCTCCATTTCTCTGAAATTTCCAGAAAAGGCAAGCCTACACAGAAATTGGATTAGTGATGGCCAGAGGTTAGAGGGTAACAGCGAGGGAATGTATGATGATTTGGATAATAAATACATGCTAAAATTACATAGTGGTGAAGGGCACTCCACTCCAACTATAATAAAAGCTAATTGATTGATTGTATTTAAAATTTTGTATTCCATATCACTAATATCCTATATCACTAGCTCACCCTTTTGGCCTAAGTAGCACTGACAAGTGACCCCACAACCAGTCAAGGGAGGAGGTTCTCATTGCCACCATCCGAATCCTACCTAGTCCATAGACAATTTGCATGAGTCTCCATTTCCACCACACCGTTCCTCATCCAAGCCACCATCAAAGCTCACCCCCACGGCCACTTGACAGCCCCCTTAGGCCACCCCTCCCTTCACACAGCGAGAGTGATCTGCAATGGAAATCAGGTCCTAATCCCTCTGCAGCTTCAAGCTCTCCAACGTGATGCTGAACACTGGGCATGGAGGAAAACGGACTAGGAGCAGTCGGGGACAAGTCAGGAACGGATCCATTTCAGACCTAGAGATACTCCCATTCATTGCTTACCACAAGTGCTGCTGTACACTGAGACTTTCCTTCCAAATACCAGAATTCCTCCACTGCATCTCCCAGACACCCATGAAAAACGGCTGAGTTCCCCAGCAGGCCTGCCACGCTAGCACACCGGCCACAGCACCCTCGTCTTGGCAGTCTTGCCTGTTACAACCTCATCGTCTACTTCACAGACTCCCTGGATCATTTCTGTCTCCTGGATCTTCTCCATTTATTTTAAATCTTTGATGACCTGATCTGCAATCCACAGCGGTTCTAAATAAGATTCAGACATGATCATCTCGCCTTTCTTTGAATCATCTCCTGGGGACATCCGACAAATATTCCTATGCTTCATTGAGCTACCATTTTCAACATTTTAGCTATAATCATGTAAAACCTCTTTTTAGGGGGGAACAGCTGAGGTCAGGATCCATCACGTTAGCATCGTATCAGGGAGTAGTTTTCCTTGGAGTTGTGATCTAGAGTGAAGAGACCTTGGCACTAGTTCTGATTTCATCCTAAGACTCTGTCAACCTCAAGTTCAGTGATACAACAGAACTGACCCAAACTAACTCATAAAAATTGACAAATTATTTAAAAAATTTTCAAAGTCCTTAAAACAATCATTATTAAACATTAAATTATATAGGGGTCAGCACTGTGACACAAAGCTTGAGTCTCGCTCTGAGGCACCAGCATCCCATAAGGGTGCCAAGTCTGATCCCAGCTGCTTCACTTTTAACCCAGTTCCCTGCTGAAGTGCCTGGAAGGACAGTGGAGGATGCAACAAGTGCTTGAATTCCTGCCATCCTCTTGTAGACCAGGAGGGAGCTCCCAGTTCCTGGCTTCCAACTCACCCAGTTCCTGCCATTGTGCCCATTTGGGGAATCAATCTGTGGATGGAAGAGACCTCTCTCTCTGCCTCTATTCCTCTCTAACTCTGTTTTTCAAATAAGTAAAAATCTTTCCCCAAAAAAACTCCCTTAAGAAATTAAATTGTGGGCCCGGCGCGGTGGCGCAAGTGGTTAAGGTCCTCGCCTTGCATGCCCGGGATCCCATGTGGGTGCCAGTTCTATCCCGGCAGCCCAGCTTCCCTTCCAGCTCCCTGCCTGTGGCTCGGGAAAGCAGTCGAGGACAGCCCAAAGCTTTGGGACCCTGCACCCGCGTGGGAGACCCGGAAGAGGCTCCTGGCTTCGGATCGGCATAGTATCAGCCATTGTGCTCACTTGGGGAGTGAATCATCGGACGGAAGATCTTCCTCTCTGTCTCTCCTCTCTGTATATCCTCCTTTCCAATAAAAATAAATAAATAATAAAAACAAATCTTTTTTAAAAATTAAATTGTATATAAAGTTACAATTATAAAAAGTTTTTTTTTTTAAATAACCTAAAGGGACTGGTATAGTAGCCTTGTGGCTAAATTCCTTGCCTTGCACATGCTGGGATCCTATATGAGCACCAGTTAGTATCCCGGTGGCTCCACTTCCCATCCAGCTCCCTGCTTCTGGCCTGGGAAAGCAATGGAAGATGGTCCAAAGCCTTGGAACCCTGCATCCACATGGGAGACCTGGAAAAAGCACCTGGTGTCTGGCTTCAGATTGGCTCAGCTCTGGCCATTGCGGCCACTTGGGGAGTGAATCAGCAGACAGAAGATCTTTCTCTCTGTATCACCTTCTCTCTGTAAATCTGCCTTTCCAATCAAAATAAATGATTTTTTTTAAGTAACATAAATTCAGAACTTCATGCCCCAATTGTTTTACTCTATCTTGTTATTATCAATGAGCTCTTGAAATCATTTGCATCTGAGTGGCTAACCCATGGAAATTCCACATAGGGGCTGCTACTGTGTATCTTTCCATCACTGCACCCGGTAATGTCAAGGCAGGAATATTACACCCGAGGAATCAGCACACCCAACCAGACAGCTCCCCATATGGGAGAGCCCACCGTCAAACACTGACAGGCACACCCAAGGTGGGCATCCTCAAATAAAGACACTGGGTGTCAGGTCCTGAGATCTCTGCTGACTCCATGGGGCTGTGCCTCCATGAATCCTGGGTCATTCATGGCGGATTTAACTTTCTAGCACAACCCATAGAGTAAGTCTCTGAAAATGAAGTTGTTCTGGCCTGAGACATTCAAAAGATGAGAGAAAAGTCACTCATTCCTGTGCTTTCTAGTGCAATAATTTGCGGTATTGAAAAGTTTTAGAAGAGAATCATCAAAAACAACATAAAATGTCACAAAGGCATGAGAGAAAAAAACAGCAGCCGGCATCTTCCATGCAGCTAAGTCCCACGGGTGACCATCAGAGACGGCTTGGCAAGCATTCACACCTGCACTTCCAAGTATTTTTTTTTTTTCATTCCTAAAGTGTTTCTTAATTCTAAAGGATCCTGTAAAAATCATGATGTACCTTGCTGGACTTGAGTTTCTATGACATCTCCCTTTTAAGAAAGAGTATTCACATCTCCAATGTTTCTCTGAATATAGGAATACTTTAAAGCATGTTTTTATTACCTTTTTCACATCAAGACAGTTTCCTGAGCAAATGAGAAAAAGATCACTTTTCATGATATTTATTCATAAGAGGCTTCTTGACATCTTTTCTGACAGCAAAAATAAAAGTAATATCAAACAAGGACAGTAAGAACTTTCAGTACTATACATACATAAGCCACAGTATACAATTTCAGATAATAGGATGAGGTGAGATCATTTTGTCCACTAACATATTTTGTCCTTGGTAAGAGCCACATGAGTGAATACAGGGAACTGGAGAAAGTGAAGGTAATTTAATTCTGTAAGCCTTACTGAACACTATGCACCTAGTACCGAAAAGATGTGTCACAATCTAATCACTCAAAAACCAACTACAAATACACCAAATTCTTGTGTCTATGGGATCATATTCAGATACAGAGTATATCAGGGGTAAGTAATTTAAACGGTAGAAACTTCATTCTTCATGACACGGAACCCTCTTGGCAGGAACAGGTGAGCAGATGGCTGCCGCTGGAGTCACACCATGCCCAGAGGACTCTGAGAGCTGAAGACTTGGTTGTGGTACTGACAGAATTTCAGGAGGGAAAATACAAAGTAACCCGTCTACACTCTACCCACCCACATTTCACTGCCATCTGCAGCCAGGCTCTTGGAAGCCAAGGTGGGCACAGGGTGGGGAAAGGAGAAGAACAAAATGGAGAGAGGCTGTAGTGACAGAGGTTAACACAGGAAATGGGGAAAGTGCAGGACAAACAGTGAAGGCCCCACAGGGACCCGAAGTCTGTGCAGGAGGTGGGGGCCGTCCAGCCCACAGGCTCTCTAAGCCCTGACAGAATCATTCGCTCTGGCCCTGCCAAGGTAACCACAGGTGGAAGTTGAAATCCAATAAATTTATAGCAGGCTGATGTTCAAGTTCATTTTGCATGGCCTGCAAATGACATTCCAAATATTCAAATGGCCCTTGGCAGGAAAAAAAAAAGGCTCCATGATTCTGCAGGGTGGGAGAGTCCAAGGAAAACCACATGGTTTGCCCAGAGCTTCCCCACCACCTCAGCTCCAGGTCACCTGGGAAAGTGCACGTCCTTCCACAAAACTGGACTTGAAAGAAGGGAAAAGGAAACAAAAAGGACGGACAGGAGGGGCAAAGCTCCCTGCTAAAAGCATCTAAAAGCTGCAAGTCTTAGTCACAGGGAGTGTGGCTCCAGAGTCCCTCAAAACAGTCCATTGTGAAGGTTGGATCTTCATCAAACCATCATTCCATTATTCCAAACAAATTCTGCATTGAAGGACAGTATGAAACACATGATTAAAAAAAAAAAAATTGCTCTCCCTCAGACAGGAACACATTTCCTCTTCAGCAGTGTGTATATGTGGACACCATGTAAAGCTGAGGACCAGACTTCCACTCGGGACACAGGAAGCTTCCTGAAAGAGACTGGCCTGACGGGCAGTGAGGCTCAAACAGCCCTGGGAGTCACAGGCACAGATGTCCCTACTCGTCTTACCCTCTTCTCTCATTCATTACCCTCCCAGGCCCAATCCCTTGAGCGCACACACACGCAGCACACACACACACACACACACCTGACACAGAGAATCATGCATATCTAGCTAGCAGCCGTGCACACTCACTGACCAGGGCTGGCAACTCCTCAATATTGGGCAGTGCGATTTCATAGTGGTCTGGGAATATGACAAGTTTGGCTTCATCTTCATACTCATAATCGTCGCTATTTAAATCATCATCAGTATCCAGATCTGAGGAGAAAACAAAAATAAAGAACAGAAAATGAGGAAGGCGGCACCCACAAGAGGCAGCATTGACCGAGAAAGCCGGGCACCCGGAGGGGCACAACGCAAGGGCAAGGACACTCCTCCCACGTGACCACCCCTCTGCTCCCCACAGAAACCACAGGTCTTTCCTCCATCCCTAAGCCATGAAGACTGCTTCGCCCTTGACCGAGTCGGGCAATGCTTTACAGCTATGTACGCGCTGGGCGCCGCATCTGTAGAGAATTTTCTAAGCTTCCTTAAAGATTGTTAATTACCATTTGTCAGAAGCCTGACTCCCAAATGCACCAGCTTGAGGCGGAATATTTTTTACAACACTATGTTCTAGAAGAAAATAAATGGCTTTGAGGGTAAATAAACCTTGGTTCCGTTCCGGCTCCAAACCTAATGTTACTTTGGGCAAGTCACACTCTCTCTAAGCTGTAGCTTTCTCATCTGTATCATGAAAACAATCCTTACCTCAGAGGTTACAGAGGAGAGAAATGAAGACCTGGCACGTGACAGACCCTCAGTAAATGGTTTAAAACTAAAAATCTCGCTCTCTTTCTCTCCCTCTGCCTACTTTCCTCCTGCAGAACTGCCAGGCCCCTGTTGTACCAGCAAACCCACGAGCGCAAGATGGAGATCCTCTTGTGAGATCAGCCCTGCAGCCTCAGGACTGCAAAGCTGTGCGGAGCTCGTTATCCATCTAGTCATCACCTTTCAGCTTGGCTAATCTCAGGGAAAGGCTAGGGGAAGGCTCAAGGAAGCGTCTTGTCCTAATATTTGCAGGGACCTTTCAGCCTCACATTCACAGCCAGGCCAGCCTCCTGGATCATGTTTGTGTATTTACTGCTTGGAACTATGGTGACAATGAGACACTCACACACTCACCTACAAACAGCAACACAAACCCAGCTGGGAGCATGGCTTTGTAGACCAGAGGCTGTTTTGCTGGACTCCACAGCAGCAGTTCCCTGAGACGCAAAGGCTGCAAATTCTGTTATCTACCTCTTTGGATGCCTTCAACCAAAAATCTACAGCAGTTTTGTGTGCTGCTCTGCTCCTTTAATTCCCAAAGGTAGTGAATTTTTAAGTAAAATGATTATACCAAAGTACAATCCAAACAGTTTAAAGTTTAATAAAGATGTTAAATAACAAGAGCCAGAAATACCAAACACTGTGAGCCAAAGCAGTTCATTGGACAAAATGTGATTTTAAGAAGACTCCATGAGTTTAAGAATAAAGACATTTACTTGTAACAAATAATGCAAACAGACAAGATCATTCTAGCGTTATAAAAATTCAAATGCCCAATAGCTATAATAAAAACAGAATTAGAATCTAAATATTCAAATGACTATTACTTAAATAGTCATTATTTATACCATGTAAAAACATGTGAATTTTTTTAAAGATTTGTTCATTTTTATCTGAAAGGCAGAATTACAGACAGAGAGGGAGAGGAGACAGGACTGAGAGGTCTTCCACTCTCTGGTTCACTCCCCAAATGACTGCAATGCCAGGGCAAGCGTTTGAGAAGTCAACCAACAAATGGAGCACATTCTGGTGTTCTCTCTCTCTCTCTCTCTTTCTCTCTCTCTCTCTCTCTCTCTGCCTCTCCCTCTCCCCCTCCTCTTCTTCCTCCCTACTCCTCCCCAACCTCCCTCAATCTAATCTGTCCCCGGTCTCTCTCCCTTTCAATTTTTTACTTTGAAAATACATTATTTATGTATTTATTATTGGAAAGTCAGATGTACAGACAGGAGGGGAGACAGAGAGGAAGATCTTCCATCTGCTTTCCACTCACAAGTGGCCGCATGGCCGGAGCTGAGCCAATCCAAAGCCAGGAACCTGCAGCCTCCTCCAGTTCTCACACATAGGCACAGGGTCCCAAGGCCTCCCTCAGTCTGTCTTCCACTGCCTTCTCAGACCACAAGCAGGGAGCTGAACAGGAAGCGAGGTAGCCAGGACACAAACTGGCGCCCACATGGAATCGTGGCGCATACAAGCAAGGATCTTAGCTGCTAAGCTAAAGGGTGCTGGGCCCTTTAAATACCTTTTAAAAAGAAGCATGATGGAGTCTGTATAAAAAGTAGACTCCATTGCACCTCTTTGCAAATAACTGTAATTCCCTTTTATTTTTAATTCTGTGCAATGGGAGAGGGTCATAGTCTTTCCCAAGTATTTTAATCCAGCAGAGAAACCCACATTCTAATTTTAAGAAATAAAGCTTATGTTTCTGTTAAACATACATGAGCCTGAAGCTCTAAATGTAATCCTAAAGTGTCCACATTTCTTAAAATCAAGTCTTACTACCCCATTAATGTCAAGTTAAAAGAACCTGAGTCACCATTCCCCGAGGACCTGGAGGCCTGGGACTCCCAACTTTCCCTAGCAGCCGCTTTCCACCATGGCTATCAACTGGCCATTCCCACATGAGCTGGTGTTCTGGAATAAAGAACCTATTCTTTCATGTGTTCCAAGGAGCCCCTCTGGACCCTGTGAGTCGTGGCTGGGACTCTGTCAGTTTCCAAGAAGCCTCTGCTGGGAAGGCTAGTCAGGGAATGAGTACCTAAATAAAACCTGGGCTCCAGCTCCCAGAGTGTCCCCATTCTGACCACACAAGCTTCAGTGTACATGTTGGAGATGAACAACCCAACCTTACAAAATGTCCCAACCCTACAAAATGTGATCAAGTATTTATGTTCAAATGAAGGGACAGAAAAATGAAAACAAGCAAAAAATAAATAATCAAAAATAAATTTAAAAAATTTTCAGCATAGAACATGTTTTTTCTTGGTTTTTGGGTTTTTGTTTTTGTTTTTGTTTTTGTTTTTTCCTTTCAGGAAGAAGCTGCAGCCTGGAGCTTCTTTGACCCTTTCTGGTCACCATAGGCTCAAGTAATTTTCTCAACAGATCCACACCTAGAACCTTTCAAATATGTTCTGCTTGGAGGCAGTGTTGTTGAACAAGCAGGTTAAGCCATCATTTGTCCCCTTACCATCCCATAATGGAGCCCTAATTCGAGTCCCAGCTGCTCAACTTGTGATCAGGATCCCTGATAATGTACCTGGAAAGGCAACAGATAATAGTCCAGATCTTCTGAGTTCCCGCCACCCACGTGGGAGACCTGGAGGGAGTTTCTACTTCCTGGCTTCAGCATGGCAGAGCCCCAACTGTTGAGGCTACGTGGGTAATGAACCACATAACGAAAAATCATTCTCTCTCTTTCCCTTCCTCCCTCCCTCTCTCCCTTACCCTCACCCTCTGCCACACTGCCTTTCAAGGATGGGACCACAGCAGAAACACAAGAGATCTCTAACAAACGTAAGGCCATTGTATCAGCCTAGACCTGCGGCTTCCCAACATCCCCTACAGGACAGAGAAATAATCATCTACTGGCTTTACACTTGCCACTGTCTTATGTTTCCTATTCTATAAACCAGGTGGAATCCTACACAGCCTGTCACTGAAGTTAACGGGCAGGCCACATCAACGTGAACATAGAGTTGTGAGTGTGTGCCAGCAGGAAACTGCCTGCTCCTGAGAGGAGAAGCACTGTTTGAAAAACTATGAATCAGGGCTTGCCAAATCAATGGGAGGAAGGGGTGAACGAATTTGGAAGGAACCTCGATAATAAAATTCTAGAGAGAAATGGGACCTGGGGAAACATCGGAATACTGATAACATTCAAAGCTAATCTTTTTTTTTTTTTAATTTGCACAATCCAAACACTTTTTCTGGTCTGTGAGTTTTTCCATTTTACTTTTGTTTAATTTGAGGGGATTTTATTTATTTATTTATTTAATTGGTATAAGAGAGAGGGAGGTCTCCCATCCACTAGCTCACTCCTCCAATGCTTTCACCAGCTGACGTTGAGCCAGGCTAAAGCCAGGTCCCCTGTCGGAGAGCCAGGCTATCTGACCCATGATTTAAAAATGTCAAGGGTCTACATGATGTCATTTAATTCAGAAGCCACAATATCTACACTGGTGCAAGGATAGTAACCAAAGCATCAGAGCACATGCAGTCTTGTTGCATTAGTGTTCATTCAAGGCTGGCGTGGGTTTGGCTGGCTGATTGGGTTGTAGTGTGGAGACATGCTGCAACATGAGCAAGACGGTTCAGGGGAAAACCACCTGCAGATGAGCTTCATAAAGAAAGCCAGGAGCTGGAAAGCAACAGAGCAGCCAGCCAGGTCAGGCCCCATCACAGTAGTGGAAATGTATCAGAAGCAAACCCAGGTCTGGGACTGTGCCAGTGGCTTCATTTTCAAATAATCCATGCGTCTTCTCAATACTAACATGCGTGTTATAGATAGTGTTATACAGACACACAAAAGGAGAAAATTAGAATTACTCCCATATCAACACCATGGAAGTGCTATTATTAAGTTGAAGTGTGGTGATCTTCCAGACTCCTCCAGTCTCTTAGTTATCCAAGGATTCATATATTTATGGTGTGCATGTATGTGTATAATGTGTGTATTATATATGTAAATATGCATGCATATGTTCATATACGCATGCATATATGTGCATACATGTTCACGCATGCGTGTACATGCACGTGTATTTTTTTACCAAAAGATTTTTTTTTATCAAAATGAAATCATTGTATACAATTTTAAAGTTCCTTTCAAACAATCACTCCAAACATGTAGGGAATACAACCTTGTTTGATCAAACATTATTAAAGTATCGTTCTCCTGAGAAAACCATTACTAGAAGCATAACATTAACTACAATACAATTACATGATATAGAAGTCAATTTCCATTTACACCAGCAAAACCGGCTCTTTCCAAATCAGGGAAATTATTTAAGTCCACCATTTGTCAAACACCACAGTAATAAACACAGCACGCAAAGTTCAGTGATGGATGCTAAAATTAGGTAGCAAAATTCTCAAGAGAAACAAGATATTGGAGTGCCTGGCTTCAATTCCTGCAGCTCCGGATTCCGGCTCCTACCAATGCAGATTCTAGGAGACAACAGGTGATGGCTCCAGCAGTCGGATCTCTACCACCCACATGAAAAACCTGGATTGAATTCCCAGTTCAGGCTCCACCTCAGCCCTATCCTGACCATTATGAGTATCTAGCAAACAAACCAGCAAAATAGCTATCTCTCACACACACATACAGAAATAATTTTTTTATTTTTTTTAAAAAGTACAACCCCTAAGAGTTTTACTAACTACACTATAAATTTACCATGGAGATTCTCCTGAAACACTGCCTAAATAAATGAAAAAGTTCTACATCAGTAGTGTGAACTGCACATCAATGTCACATCCCCGATATCTTATACAAAGAAGGATACACTAACTGTATCTCAGAAGTATCTCATCAGAGAAAGCATGCGTTAGGCTTTTCTTGAGCAAACAAAAGACTAAACCAAATCAAGGTGCACTTTATAAGCTAACAGGTCAGCCCCCTTCAGAAGTGTTACAATTACAAAAGATAACGAGAGACTAAGGAGCAGGTTGAGGGAAAGTAACAACTGCTCACAGTTTGGGATCCCAGGTGATATTCTGTAAACCAAAATAGACCTCAGTGGACAGACTGGGGAGTAGGAGTGGAGGCAGGGAATGCTGACATCTCAATAAAGTCTGCAGTTTGGCTAATCTTGAAAAAAATGGTCTCTTCTTTGAAGTAATCAGAAAGACTGATCAAAAGCAGAATCACGATAATTCTCTGGTCACTGAAAGTATAATTGCTCCAAAGCTGCAACCCCATTAAGAGAGTTACAATCATGCCTCACCACTAGCAAAATGCAAAGTGGAGTCAGAGCCTCCCAATTTAGATTATGCCTCTTACCTTTAATTGTAGAACAATAAACAACCTATTGGTCCAAGTCAAACATGCATTTGAGCATACGCATGCGCACACACACACACACACACACACACACACAATTCGGGCACACTACTGATAACTATGTACATTACCTAAAAATATCTTGGAATTCCTCCTTTTTGGTAAAGCACCACCAGATGCCCCTCTTACCTTCTGAAAAGAAAATAAGAGTTGATTAAAATGCAGCCTGTAGAATAAACAGTCCTGTTGGAAGGAAGGGAGTACATCTCACGGGTCCCCAGTTTTTATAAAAGGATGAGAGATTCCAGAATAAGCAGAAACTTGCAGCAGGGCAATGAAGGGCAGTGCTGTTACCCTCTCCTGATTATTTTCCCCAGTAATATAGAAAGCACTTCTGGAAAGAAAGTAGAAACAAGACCTGGGTGAAGCAGATGCTTGAACCACCTCCATTAGTACATGCTCCCAAGAGGGCTGGGTCTGTGCCTGACAATGAGAGGCTTGGGAAAAGAGGAGGGGGCTCCACAAAGGGAGGGCCTTTTATCCTTCCTTACCCAGGGAGGGTCACCAGTACCTGGTCCTGGGAGTGCTCAGCAAATACTGTTAAAAGATTTAGTGAATACTGTCAGATAGTCACTGATACGCTGGTCATGATAAACTGCAATGCAACTTCTGTAAACTCAGAAGGGCAACAACAGATGGCCATGTGCTCTGGGTATTTCTATGGATGGTAGGGTCCTCAGCAGCCATGAAATGAATGCCCATCAGTGCTGATGCAAGAGGGCATCCATCTGATGCTCACATAAGAGGTCATCTTATTCGCAAATAGGGTGCTAATAATCTTTGAAAATGACCAACAGGGCCCGGAGTGGTGGAGTGGCAGCTGAAGTCCTCGCCTTGAACACACTGGGATCCCATGTGGGCACCTGTTCTGGTCCCGGCGGCTCCACTTCCCATCCAGCTCCCTGCTTGTGTCTTGGGAAGGCAGTCGAGGACAGCCCAAAGCTTTGGGATCCTGTGCCTGTGTGGAAGACCTGGAGGAGGTTCCTGGCTCCTGTCTTTGGATTGGCACAGCACCGGCCATTGCGCTCACTTGGGGAGTGAGTCATCGGTTGGAGGATCTTCCTCTCTGTCTCTCCTCCTCTCTGTATGTCTGGCTTTGTAGTGAAAATAAATACATCTTTAAAAAAAAAAAAAAAGAAAATGACCAATACTTCCATGGTGAATCTGCCCAGAGTGTGCAGACCTAACCCAGGCCTCCTTCCAGATAGCCATGTGCATCAAGGCCACACTACCACTCATCAGCTCTGTCTTCTCATCAGTCTCGAGTCTCACACTTTATTATTTGACACTAAAAGACTCATCTTTGTGAGTCTCAGCTTAAGTTTTACAATTACTACTTTAGGTTTACAGTTCACATCTTAGGGATCTCAAAATTACTGAACCCATTAACCTAAAAGAACCTCTGTGTTACATGGTCTGCTCTGTCCTCTCCTCTGCCTTCGGTTGAAATGAAGCCTGTACTAAAGGCATGTTCAACAATCCTACAGGTCACCTGATACCTCTCTACAGATGTTTACAGTGCTCCAACCTCTCTGCCCCCTCACCCAATCCTATACAATGCATGCAGGGTAAATGAAGAGGAGGAGATGCAGACAGATTTGCTGGTACCTGAGGCTCTCCCTGGTTGTGGGATTCATGCCTTCACAAGCTTAGACTCAAGTGAGCTACACTTCCTCTTAGACAAAACAGAAAAAATTTCCCTTATAAAGACCATCACCTCTCAGCAGTCAACAGAAATCAACAGAGTTTGAGAAACCGAAACCCCTTGTTCAGAAATCATGACTGTACCACATTTCAGATTCTGTGCTAGATCTTAGAGTAGAAATTAAACAAAGATATATTCCTTCTTTTCAGGTGCTCAGCAGCACAGTAAGTGCACACACACATAAGTAAACCACAACAAAATCAGTGAGTGTTAAAAACATAATTACATTATAAAGAGGAAATGATAGGTTCATCTAGGAATGGGGATGTAAGCAGGCCTGGTAAGATAAGAAGAGCAGTAGGCATGCAGATGGCAGCTATTTTAGTAAACACTTGGTATGTGGATGGATGGATGAATGAATGGGCAGATGGATGGGCATTTAGATGGATGGATGGATGGATGGATGGATGGGTGAGTATTCTGGCCACAAGGAGTGCAAAAGGTAAACATAGAAGTAAGGCATCTTAGACAAAGAAAACAGCATGGACAAAAGCATGAAATCACAGTGTGTTCCAGAAAGGAAAGTAGTTTGCTATGTCTATAGCATAAAGTTGGTGTCTAAGAGTGAAGGCTATGAAGAGTAGGGGGGCAGCTCATGAACATCTTCTAGTAACATGCAAGAGAGTATGGGCATCACCCTCCCCTTCAGGAGAGACATCAGGGATCTAAGCTTCATTGTGCCACAACTGCAATATATGGATTTGGAAAGATCACCCTGGGAATGTTATACCAACCAGATGGGACCAAAGGAAAGAAGGGTGGTTGGGAAGCTAAAGCATTGGTCCTTTTAAGGGATACTAAGCATTCAGACAGAGATAGAAGACTTGGAGGAGAAAGCATACACTTGAGCGTTGTTTGGAAAGCCCAAGTAAAACTTGTAATCTACAAATCACAGAAGAAAAGCAACCCAAAGGAGATCTCGATCTCTAGAATTCAAAAAGGACAATCGTTAGAAAAGGATAAGTTGGTCATCCTTGACCCCTGAACTTGAGGGACCTGTTGGAAAAGAAAAATCCTGAAAGAGTCAAATATTCAGACCTTCAGCTCTGGCTAGATATCAATGTGGAAGTCATCAGCATGGACAGTGGTTGAACAAGGATATCCATGTGCCTGAAAGTGCACCAACGAGGAACAGGATCTTTCAGAGAAAGAAGACGGGATGGTCAAATGGCATGGCTGGAAATGCTGACAACTCAGGAATGCACCAAATGCAGCGACTAAGAGCTCCCTGACAACAGGGGCAATTTCACCGAGTTCACATGCAGGAACAGGGCCAAACACACTGATGGCAAACCCTTAAAGGGCAATGAAGCTGAGACAAGGATAGCAGAAGCTCTAACTGAAGGATGTGATGAGTCAAGGGGCAGGGGGGGAAACAGGGCAGTGAGCTTCATGATGTGATCCTTCTTTAGGAAGGAGAAGATAAAACAGAAATAAGAAAAGTTGCAGCCATAAAGGGAGTGGAATTAATGACATTGCAAGTTTCCGAAGGTAGGAAAACACAGAATTGACTGTGAGGAGAGACAGAAGACTTCTCTGCAAAAACTGGAGGAGAAACTAAAAAAGAATATCATTCAATGACATTAAAGAGACCTGAGTAAACATGGAAATATGCTATGTTGATTGGTCATTCAATAAATATTCATGAAGCTAGTAATGGTGAGGTACTCAGGACACAGCCATGGACACAACACAGAGGGACAACCCTGACCCTTCCTCATGCAGCTTACGCAATGACATAGCTACAGATCAATCTATAAATGAAAATGCAGCTGAGATCAAATCGCAGGACTTTGTAACTTGAGGAACTGATTAGAACATCCATTTCAGAAACATAAATGTCTAAAGACACATAGAAAATGTACAAGAAAAAAAAAAGAACATGCAAAACATGTTTGCAGTACCAAATATTAAGGCCTGCCCCACTAATGCAGAGACGAATACAGAATACAAGTGAGAGGCCCAAAATAGACCCATGTGAAAGGTAATTTAAAATATAAAAAAGGATAAGGGCCAGCATTGTGGCATTGTAAGGGAAAGCTGCCTAAGATGCCAGCCTCCCATAAGGGGGCTGGTTTGTGTCCTGCCTGCTCTCCTCCAATCTGATTCCCTGCCTGGAAAAGAAGCAGAAGATGGCCTAGATGTTTGGAATTCTTCACCCACGTGGGAGACTCAGATGAAGTTCCCTGCTCCTGGCTTCAGTCTGGTACATGCCAGCTATTGTGGCCATCTGGGGAGTGAGGCAGCAGATGGAAGATCTCTAGCCATGTCTCCCTCTCTTTCTGCAACTCTGAACTTCAAAGTGAATAAATAAATCTTTAAATACATATGTAAGATGATACTATAAATCAATGCAAAAGATTGTACTGCTCTACTAATAATTGGTCAATTAACCATCAATATGGGGAAAATATTTGAGTTCTTTATACAAACACAAAAATAAATTATGACTAAAGACTTATAATGTTAAAACATATTCACACTCACATGCACACATATTTATTTTTTTAAAAAATACTATAAGAAATAGCTTTAGAATATTGAGTTGGGAAATAAGCTTTTAGCCAAAAATACCAAAAAGGGAAAGTCACAGGTGGAAGTTTGCCGAACCTAATTACAACAAAATTTAAAACATCTATCTATAAAGCCATTCATGAACAAAGTTAAAAGACAAGCTAAAAACAGTTAAAAAAAAAAAAGTCTTGTATTTCAAAAATTTTTACAAAATGTAAAAAACTGATGAAGTTACATTTTTAAAAAAAAGGGCTCACCAAGAAATAGACCAAAATAGACAAAGACAAGACTTAGCTGGATAATAACTATATGAAAAGACGATCCACCCTGACACAAGAAAATGCAGCATCAAATGGCGCGGTGTGAGGACACCAGACATCCACAGCCACTGCAAGGAAGAGTGCGCATGCGTACCATCATGGGCAAGGAGGAGTGCGCATGCGTACCATCATGGGCAAGGAGGAGTGCGCATGCGTACCATCATGGGCAAGGAGGAGTGCGCATGCGAACCATCATGGGCTAGGAGGAGTGCGCTTGCGTACCATCATGGGCAAGGAGGAGTGCGCATGCGAACCATCATGGGCAAGGAGGAGTGCGCATGCGAACCATCATGGGCAAGGAGGAGTGCGCATGCGTACCATCATGGGCAAGGAGGAGTGCGCATGCAAACCATCATGGGCAAGGAGGAGTGCGCATGCGTACCATCATGGGCAAGGAGGAGTGCGCATGCAAACCATCATGGGCAAGGAGGAGTGTGCATGCGAACCATCATGGGCAAGGAGGAGTGCGCATGCGTACCATCATGGGGCGGCTGGTAAAAAGCCAGGGAAGCTCACTCGGGAACCAGCCAAACCGCTTCTAGACGTATTTTTAACAAAGTTGTGTCTATTGTGCCCCCAGGAGGAAGGCATAAAAATGTTAATTGCTGTTTGCATGCAGTAGCAAAAAAAAAAAAAGAGGCAACAATCTAAATGTTCCTCTGTGGGAGAAGAATAAATTATAAGGTATTCATCAAATAGACTGTTTCAACAAGGATTAAAATGAATTAAGCAAATCCAGGTGCATCTCCATGTAGAGAGACTCAAACCTCAAGGCTCAGTGGGGAAAACTACATAGAATTACAGGTATCAGTATAATAGCGTTTATCTACACCTTTCACATCTCCAGAGTCATACAATATACTGTGCACAAATACATATATTTGCAAATAAATATAATGATTGCATTTGTGAGAATGATCAATTCACAGCAGAGGTTGCTTCTGGGGACGGGAAGGTGACAAATGAGGCTTGAACTTCCAGGAAAGCTTGCTCGCTCTCATAAAAGAAAAATAAATTGTCTTAGGTTTGAAGCAAAACTAACCAGACTTTTCTATGTCTAATTTTTGGACATACGAACATCTCTCATATCCTTTTCCTTAATCTTGTCTTTTTAAATTTATACATATTCCTGCCAAGAACTCAACCTATGTTTTCTTGATTTTAAGAAGAAAGGGTTGGGCCTGGCGTGGTGGCGCAAGTGGTTAAGGTCCTCACCTTGCATGCCCGGGATCCCATATGGGCGCCGGTTCTAATCCCGGCAGCCCCGCTTCCCTTCCAGCTCCCTGCCTGTGGCCCGGGAAAGCAGTCGAGGACAGCCCAAAGCTTTGGGACACTGCACCCGCGTGGGAGACCCAGAAGAGGCTCCTGGCTTCGGATCGGCATAGCATCGGCCGTTGCGCTCACTTGGGGAGTGAATCATCGGACGGAAGATCTTCCTCTCTGTCTCTCCTCTCTCTATATCCGCCTTTCCAATAAAAACATAATAAAAATAAATCTTTAAAAAAAAGAAGAAGAAAGGGTTGGGAGGACTCTATGAATTTCCACATGCAGTGCCGTTTCTGTTTTCCACTGTCGAACAGAAGCAGAAGTCATGCGGGCCCAGTAAAATCCCCACCTGACAAAGACACTAAGCGACGTCAGTGTCAACCTCACCAAGGTCCATTTACCAAAAGCGTGTTTCTCACCTCTCGCACATGTCTTTTCAGGTGCATGTATACACTCTGTCCAGTTTTTCGAAAATGTCTTTCAACATGTTCCCTTCCAAAGGCCAAAAAGGTGTTCATGCAGACATAGAGTCCACCTTCAGAATTCTAGAAAAAAAGAGACAGGTACAGCATTAGCCAAGCATACATGGCTAACAGGAGTCAACATGGAGACAAGGGAAGGGGAAGGAAGACCAGCGGTGCCTACGAAGTCTGGCATACACTACTGTGGCTCTTGCCATCTGCCGCAATCCTTCAGTGGCTACACAGCCACCCACAGCAGCAGCTCGCACCCCGGCGCCGGGTCCCAGGTACTGCTAGACAGCCAAGTACTCCATACACTCAGCGGCCCTAGGAAATAAACCTGCTTGCCCGACTCTCTAAAATGAGATGATACCGGACAGAAAAAAACTGGCAAGGGATCCAAGTAAAGATGGTGATACTGCATCGTCATTCTCCCGCATTCGTTGATGCAAGTCGCCAGGGGCATCAAGCCCTGGATCCTTTCAGCAGGATGGGTTTCTAAAGACATACTGCTTCCTCATTAGATGACACACGAGTAAGTTATACCAATTTAACAAATAAATAATCTAATAGGTAAATAATAAAGGATGGCGTCCTATCATAATCACAGCCTGGCATGTGCCAGGGACTATAGGAGACTATAGGAAATGGGTTCTTTCTAGCACTAACTTCAGCGAGCTGCTTATATTATTTTTATTTTATGCCTCTTAAAGACTAAGGCTAACTCCTTACCCTAGTTCACACAGCTTGAGAGCATCCAGATTAGAAATGAATCTACGCCTCTTTGTCTCCCTCCTGCCACGTTTCACAGCAAATGGCATTATTTAAAGATCTACTGCTACAATGACCGGTCCAGGACACCCTTCACATGGTAAACACAGGACCTAGATCAGCTTCACCTCCTCTCTTCCCTCACTCTGCCCAGCTTGTTGCTTTGTAAACTTACAAAATAAAATGAGCCATTCTTTTCTCAAAGTGGGTTTTATTAAGCTCCTGTTGGTATTACACTCCAATTTTTTTTAAGTGAACAAGCTATAAAATTTGCCAAAAACATCTATCAAAATGTCTACACTGTAATTCATTATAACGCCAAACAGGCACCGAGGCTCACTATTAATATACAAAAAGTAGCTTCTCTGTACAACAAATTCACTGTTGCAAGCAAAAAGAAGGAAGAGAGGGAGGGAAAAGGGAGAAAAATCACAAGAAAATGGTCTTTATTTGCTGATAACAATGCAACCTATGTGGAGAATCCTAGGAAATCTACAAACAAGTAAAAATCACCACTAGGAAAGACCTATATGGGAATTTTTTCTCGGCATTGAAAATGTAGGGGAGAGCGTTGTGGCATAGAGGGTTAGACAGGCCACACCTGTAGTGCTGACATCCCACGTAGGTGCCAGGTATGGTCCCCACGGCTCCATTTGTGATCTAGTTCCCTGTAAGTGCCTGGGAAAACAGTAAAGGGTGACCCAACTGCTTGGATCCCTGCAGCCACGTGAGAGCCTTGGAAGAAGAACCCAGCTCCTCGCTGCAGCCTGGCCTAGCCCTGACTACTGTGGCCATTTAAGGAGTGAACCAGTGGATGGAAGAAATCTCTCTCTCTCTGCCTCTCCTTCTCTCTATAACCCTACCTTTCAAGGAAAAATAAATAAATCTCTAAAAAGAAAAGAATTGAAAATATTACTGTGCAAAAAACAAATATCAGAAATGCACGTTTTAAACAAATGAGTGTTTGTCTCCCTCCAAAAGTAATGTAATTTCTTAGAAAATCATATTGAGAACATAACTCTATAATATTAATAAAATTTCTGAAGTTGAAAGCACATGTTTATTCCATTTTAAATAACATTCGAATACAAATTGCATTGATAAATGTCACTACTATTTTTGAATTCAAGTGTTTCTCAACATTATAGCACTTAGCCTTAGGGGAAATGTGATGCAGAGTAAATGCCACATCACAGAGAGTATTTTTCAGTATTACTGACTTGCAGTATGTTTTTATGAACACATGTACACTAAGACATATGTTTCTGAAAATTGGATAATCTCTTACCCATCTGCAGTGAGACTGAGTCTGTGTCAAATGCAACCAGCAAACAGACTAGTTTTGTTCATTTTTGTGTTTTTCCCCAGGGAAATAATAATCCTTATCTTCTTAAACTTTTTATTTTATACTAGTTTTACATTTACTAAATGAGAAATGTGAAGTTGTACAAACAGTTCCCATGTGCCCTACACCCAGTTGCTCTTATCATTAACATCTTATATTGTAGGATATACTTGTCACAATCTACAAACCACCCCCCACTTCCTCTATTATGAATCTCTCCTGTTAGTATAATAAATTTGTAGAACTATCTAGGACCACACCCAGCTTCCCCTAGTTTTTCTGTGCAAACTCCGTTTATGCCCCCAACCCCTCCCAGCCGCTCGGAATCACGAGCTGTGTTCAGACTGACATGTTGTTTGTGGAATTCTTTCTTTTGTCTTTGTTGCTAGTTCCCACATGAGAATATGAAGTATTTTTCTCTCTGCGTCTGGCTTAATTCACTGCACATAAAGTTCTAGTTCTATTCACTTTCCTGCAGATGACAAGATTTCATTCTTTTTTATAGAATAATATTCTATTGTGTATATAATTCACATTTATCCATTCAAATCAGAAAGGGCAACTTGGTTGGTCTCTATCTTGGATATCGTAAAAAGTGCTACAAAAACCATGGCAGAGCAGGTATATGTCTAATACAGTAACTACGTATCTTTGGGATATCTAGCCAGTAATGGGATTGCTAGAGCAAATGGCAGTTCTATTTCTAGTATTTCTGAGAAATTCCCACACTTCTCCTTGGCCACTGACACAGCTGGATTGGAAGTGGAACAGCCAGTACATAAACCAGTGCCCACATGATATGATGGCCTCACAAGCAGAGGCTTTATCCACCACACCAGATCAGCCTCATAAAAGCAGCAGAACTTGGCCACGTGTTAGGGCTGCTGCTCTCATACGAGAGATCCAAATGAAGCTCCAGGCTCCTGGCTCAGTTTTAATCATTGAAGCCATCTGGGGTAAACCAATAACTGAACTCACACACACATACTCTCTCTCTCTTTCTCTCTCCCTCTCTCTCTCCCTCCCTCCCAACCTCTCTCCCTCACTTCTTCTCTCTCTTTCTGTATCTATCTATCTCAGTCTCCCTTTGTAGCTCTGGCTTTCAAATAAATTGTTTAAATTTATTATCATAGAAATTTCCAAATTGACTGCACTAATTTACATTCCCACCAATAGCAAATAAGAGTACCCCTTGTCCAGCATTTATTACTCTGTCTTTTTGATACTAGTCATTCTAATGGGCGTGAAGTGGTGTCTCATTGTGGCTTTGATTTCCATTTCCCTGGTGGCTAGTTTTGGGCATTTTTTCATTTCCTTAGGGGCTGTTTATATTTCTTCTTAGCAGGTTACAGTTCAACAGATACGTCAACTACAATTTTGTAGACTAACAACAAACACCTGCAAATGAAACTGTTAAAATTTAAACAGCACCAAAAACCCTATACTTAGAATAAACTTTAAATGATATCATTTGAATAAAATTAGAAATGTTCATCAACTACACTCACATTACCAAAGGATTAGATAAGTATTTTCAAGGCTTTTAAAATTAATTTATTTATCTGAAAGTCAAGGTTACATGGGAAGAGAAAGAGATATCCCATCTGCTAGTTCACTCCCCAAATACTCTCTACAGCCAGGGCTGGGCTAGGCCGAAAGCTAGAAGCTTTGAGCTTCATCTGGGTCTCCCACAAGGGTGAAGGGCCCAAGCAATTGGGCCATCTTTCACTGCCTTCCCAGGCATATTAGCAGGGAGTTAAATTGAAAGTAGAGCAGCTGGTACTTAAACCAGTACCCACGTGGCATGCTGGCATCACAGGCGGGGGCTTAAATGCTATGTTACAAATGCTGGCCTGCAAAACTTTTTTTTTAAATAAGCACTTTCTTTGGCATAGTCACAACCTTTAAGACAAAAAGATACTGCATCATTATAAAGATTAACTATTCATTAAGCCCATTCAATTCAGAAGTACATATTGTAATCAAAATATATGACACATACCTGAGTCTGCTCTCTTCCAATAAAGTATAATTTGATCACAAAATGCAAACTAGGGGCCAGGATTATAGCGCAACACATTAAGCAATGTTGGCTTTCCATTTGAGTTCCAGCTACTCCAGAAACACAACTGGAAAGGCAACAGAAGATAACCCACGTACTTAAGGCCCTGTCACCCATGTGGGCAATGGAGTTCTGGTTCCTGGATGTTACAGCTATATGGAACACAGTGTTTGTAACAGAAGTCTTGTCCCAGGCTCTGAACTTCAGGGTTCCACTCCAAAAACACAACTTTAGCAACAATTCCCAGTACACAAGGCTACAGGAATTGCAAAGGGGATCCGACACATTAAAGGGTTTTCTGAGCCACAATGCATCACAAAAATGGTGATTATTACTGAATATGGGCTCGTTATCATTCTCCCATTATCTCTCTCTCTTTTTTAAAGATTTATTTATTTTTATTACAAAGTCAGATATACAGAGAGGAGGAGAGACAGAGAAGATCTTTCGTTCAATGATTCACTCCCCCAAGTGACTACAACGGCCAGTGCTGTGCACAAGCAGGGAGCTGGATGGCAAGTGGAGCTGCCGGAATTAAAACCGGCGCCCATATGGGATTCTGGTGCGTTCAAGGCGAGGACTTTAGCTGCTAGCCCACCATGCTGGGCCTATTGTCCCATTATCTCAATCATTTTACAATTCTTACATAATTCAGAAAAATAGGTAGAAGGAATAAAAAGCTAGGCTGACAAGCCACACAAGCTGGAAGTAAAAATAATTAATCTTTCCAAAAAAAAAAAAATCCAAGAATTGACAATCGAAAGAAAAAAAAAACAAAACTATGTTCAAGTATAGCATGGTTCTGAAAAACAAAAAGGCAGGATTGCTCTATAATGCAAAAGTTCACACAGTGATTTTAGGAGAATCCTAAAATCTTTGCTCACTTCACTATCACAATTTTTAATATATTAGGGAACTACATAGAAATTTAACACACCAAGCATTCATTCTCAGTTTCTGGAGCCACACGTTATTGTTACAAAATGTATAATCAAAGAGAATAACTCATTGACACTCTGGGATGAATGGCCATCTGGGGAAGGAAGCTGTTATAAGCACCCACCCACACCTTACATGAGGCACACGGACTGGCTCCCCTCACTGCTGTGATTGCCTGAAGTCATAGCCCAATGGACTGAACAGTCATTCCAAAATTCAGAACACATTAAAACAGAAGACCCCTTCAAAGCTGTCCCATTTAGAACACAACGCATTTTTTTCTCTCTTGCCTTATTAAATATTAGTCCCATAATGCTCCTTCCTTCATACACAAAGCCAGCACTCCATGCATTTGCTCTCAATGGCTTCTTTCAATAATGATGACAAGTGTACGCTGACAGAGCTGCCTCCATTCCTTCTGGACCAAAGCACAAAGAACGGTGTAGCTGCTGAAAGCAGAGCTGAGCTCATTGACCCTTCGGAGCCTCTAACCCTCCACCGTGTCTTCTCACTAATCAATTACCCTCCCATTAAGAAGACTATCCCAGAAAACTCAGTAAAGCACCCACTTCCAGACAGCTTAAACTGCAACCAGGAAATCAGGCAGCTCAGAGAAGCAGAGGAGTTGACATAACACAAAGCAATACTGGTTTAAAGAAGTGGGGGTTAAGGCACGCTGTTAAAATAGATGACAAAATGATATGAGATAAAATTATAAGACATCAGCGTTTAGGCTCAATTAAGATGCTTTTGAAAGACCAGTTGGCTTAGGCACTTTTTTTTTGTATCACTATATTAGTACATTTATTTAGGATTCATACTGTTATTATTCACAGAGGACTTTGTATATAACTTTAAAATGTTAATTCACATTACTTTATAATTATAATTTATAATTCTTGCAATGATTTAGTAGGAACTTTTTAAAATTCTTTTTTTGGAACCAGCGCTGTGGTCTAGCGGCTAAAGTCCTCGCCTTGAACATATGGGCACCAGTTCTAGTCCCGGCAGCTCCACTTCCCATCCAGCTGCCTGCTCGTGATCTGGGAAAGCAGTCGAAGATGGTCCTAAGCCTTGGGACCCTGCACCCATGTGGGAGACCGGAGGAAGTTCCCGGCTCCTGGCTTTGGATCAATCGTTGTGGTCACATGGGGAGTGAATCATCAGATGGAAGATCTTCCTCTCTGTCTCTCCTCCTCTCTCTGTATATCTGACTTTGCAATAAAAATAAATCTTTAAAAAAAATCTTTTTATATGGGGCCAGCACAGTGACTCAATAGGCTTACCCTCTGCCAGCCAGTGCTGGCATCTCATATAGGTGCAGGTCTGTATTGGCTACTCCACTTCCCATCCAGCTCCCTGATTGTGTCCTGGGAAAGCAGGCAAGTTGGTCCAGGCCCTTAGGTCCCTGCATCCATGTAGGAGACCCACAATAAGCTCCTGGATCCTGGCTTCAGATTAGCTCAACTCTGGCTGTTGCAATCATTTGGAAACAAGTAGATGAAACATTCTCCCTCTATCTATCCATCTATCTCTATCTCAATCTGCCTTTCAATACAAATAAATGCATATGTTTTTTAAATTCTTCTCGCTTTTTTTTTCTGAGTGACAGAGACCTTCCATCTGCCGGTTCACTCTCCAAATGTCTCAGAGGCCAAGGCGGGCCAAGCAAAAACCAGGAACACAGACGTCAATCCTAGTCTCTTACATGGGTGGCGGGGACCCAAACATGAGATTCTACTGCATTCCAAGGCTCACTGGCAGGTGTCTTGGTCGGAAGCCGAGCAGCTGGGACTAAAAGCAGCACTCCATAATGGATGCCAGCATCACAAGCAGCAGCTTAAACCACTGGGCCCCAACACCACTCTAACACACTGACAAATGTACAAATTGTGTGTGATACGCATAGAAAGTGTGTATAGGAAAATGTTGATGAAAAAATTAACCCATGCAGATGGCAGGTGGGGAAAGGGATGAGGGGAAAGAATTCTACACTTTTGACAAAATCTTAAAAAACACACAGACAAATGATCAAACGTCATTCCATGTATTTCAGTTTCTCACTGAACAGCCTCACTGTTCCTCACTGTACAGCCTTCCTTCCCACTACATTCTTGCTTGGCCTTCAGTGGTATTACCCTACTGTTTCTATATATACACGGCAGATACACAGCCATTTATTTAGTACCTCACATAGTATTACCCTAACACTTCTATATATACATGGTAGATGCATAGTCGTTCATTTATTATCTCACGTGGCATTACTTTAGCATCTCAATAAATACAGGGTAGACACATGGTCCTTGTATTACCCTACGGAGGCTTCAGCAATAACATCAAGGACAAGGTCACTTCTTTTATATTGCCTGCCACTTAAATGAATGCTAAAACGCTGGTGAGGATAAAGGTCAAGGTTACAAGATGTTTCAGAGCAGCCAGTGAGCAGTCATTTTAAATAAAAATACATGGTATTGTCAATCAGTAGGTGTTCAGAGAACTTTGTTTACCAGGGTGTTTTGGAGACCAGCCTCCCGCTGAAGGGCAGGAAGGGACAAAGAGCCTGCAAGAGCAAGGCGCTCAGGAAACATCACTGCGTAACCCTTGTTTTGAAAACTCCAGGATGGTGTCTCCTGTGGAAAACAAGCGGTCATCGCCACAAAGAGAAACATGATGTGGGTAGCTGGAGTCAACAAATCCACAACCAGGACAAATTACATGCTAGCACCAGGGGAAGCCTGTGACTCACCCATCCTTGTAAGGGGAAGAGGAAGAGACAAGAGCATAGAATTTTCTAGAACAATAGGGGGAGGGGGAATAGGTAAGAAGAATAGGGGAAAAAAGGATTAGCTAAATTAGCTGCCTGTAATCATAAAAGGAATGACCTGAATGGGCAAGACAGAATTGCTTAATAATTTATACTGCACCTATGAACAATAACATTTTCCAACCATTTAAATTTGACTCATGGATGAATAGTTGCAGGTAGGAAAGGGGGGGATTCTTCAATGAGGAAGGCTGGAACCAAACTGTGAATGACGAGACCCATTGGGAGCACTAGGCTTCCTGTCTGCTACCTCAAGGTACCAGGATAACCTGGCAATTTTTCCCTACACTTTTGGCATTTTCTAATTTTCTGGCAAGATCAAGGATTTATTTTTTTTATAGAGCCCAAACATATCTAGATAGGAAGAAGGATCTTTCAAGAGCCCCCTTTGCTTGAGCTTGGCTGGCTGCCCCTTAGGAACCCCAGCTCACAGCCTACTGAGTATTGGATCTCCTTGCTATCCAAAGGCAAGTGAGGCACAGAAAACAAGGAGCCCATCTTGAGACGTGTTGTAGAGGAAACATGAGAACACACAAGCAAGGCTGAGGTGGTAAGGTGGGGATTATCAGAGGGGGTGTGGGATGCTGCAACTGCCACTGGGCCAAAGGAGACTGGCCAAGGCCACCGCACCCCAGCTGGAACCCCCCACCTGCTCAGAAAGGGGCTGTCTGGCTGGGTCCAAAGGAGCAACTGAGAAAGAGAATGTGGCTGGGATGACTTGCTCAGCTGGCAAAAGAAGGGGAGGAGAGGCTGGGAGGGGGACTCAGTGCCTCCAGGCACAGCAGGTGACACAGCAAAGTCTCCCGTGAGGCCTCAGAGTTGGAGGCTGGGCAAGCATAATAACAAGAGTACCCTGGTTAGATGGGCCCAGGAGCAAAGGGCATGCCTGCAGCAAAGGCACAGCTACTTCTTCAAAGAGCAAGAAGCAAGCCAGGGTGCTGAGGGAGCCTGAGAGTGGAGAGCTGACAAGGCCAGCTCAGTGGGCCCCCCAGGCATGGCAAGAGCTGAGGTGACTTACGTAGAGAGAGAAAACATATGGTCAGAAGGCTAATGGGTCATCTGACTCACACTGTCCAACAGAATGGCAATGGCCTCACACAGATGCTTGCATTTAAATGAAGTTAAATTAAAAATTAATTTACTCCATCACACTGGCCCCATCTCAAGTGCTCCAGACAGCCGCATGTGGTTAGTGGCTACCCTAATGGACAGTGTAGATACAAATCAATCCCATCATTACAGAGAGTTCTTTCAGAGAGCCCGGAAAGTGGCAGGGAGAAGCGGGAATGGGCTCACTCACAGAGACAGCCATATTCAGGGTATAATTTATGTTGGTGCCCACTAGCATAGAGATGTGAGGGATTTGGGGGGGGGGGGGACACATGGAAAAGACAAATCAAGTACAACTTCTGTCTTAATTCATAGCACTCCCATGACTACCCCATCTCTATGCTCCTCTCTTGATTTCACCAAGCAACCAGCTCTCTACAGTTCTTCCACCCCTGAATAGCAGACAAGAATATTCCAATAACCGGAGCACGGGTCACCAGTACTTTCAGGATCCTACGACGAATCAGACAAGAGTTTTAAAATACAAAAGTGAAGCACAGGCATAAGGGGAATAAAGAAGTAATATGAAAGTAAAGCAGGGCTCCAGATCAACTGCAGAAAACCTGCAACAAATACCAAGTGGAAAGATAATGGGGGAAATGGCGTCATTGGAAAACAGGATACAAGCAGGGAGTGACCAAAGGTCACAAGTAAAGAGAATTACCACAATACAGTTTTGAGTGGTGGGTCTCAAGACAGGGCGTCTCATGCCTGGATCCCAGACGACGACCACTATGTGCATGTGGTGAACTAAACCCAGGCATGCGTGGGCTCCTGGGGCTGCTCCCTTCAGGGTGAATACACCAAGGGGGCAAGTCTCCATGACTGGACAGGTCCGGGGCCCACCCACTGCCCTCATTGAGGAGTGAATGGGATTGGGGAGGGGCATGACCTTGAGCCTGGGAGTTTAAACTTCCTGCAGCGTCCTAGCTGCTGGTGGGTCTCAGGACATGGTGTTTCATGCCTGGATCCCAGACGACAGCCACCACGTGCACATGGTGAGCTGTCTCCGGGAAGCCAGCATGCCATTTGGCGCTAGGCTCTGCCTGCTGGCCACCCGGCCGGGACCTCTGGAGCTTTGGTTCTTTGAATCGCTGCTTACGTAGATCCAGGTTGAACCCATTGTGCTTCTGGACATGAATCAATCCTAAAGATTCCCAAGCACAGTTACTCTTCTGTTGAAGAACGTGTTATCACTTAGCAACGCTGGCCACCAAATACCAGTCCATGCAAAGCTATGGCTCAGGATGTGTCCAGCAGAATCACATCCTGTTACCTGACATGATGATGGATCAAGAGAAGGGTCACATTATGCAGGGCCATTACATTAACTAGCACTTGAGAACCATATCCGGGGGTAGATTCTGTAGGGGATGTGTGGGCCAAACCCTGTGGAAATTCTAGCCCCACTGGTTAACTCAAGAGTTGGGGTGGTGATGGACTAAGCTAGGTGTGACCAAGAAGCCTACCATTGATCACAGGTAAAGGAACCCACAGCAGTCTGGACTGGTCAAGGCAGCAGCACCCAAATGTGCATCTTGAATAGGGTATGGGTTAGGCCAGGCTACAACATTCACCAGCTCATACAAGGCTAAATGGAAGGCCAGACCTCACTGGAACCTGGCCTAAAACCCAATGGCATGTATAAGAATGGGGACTGAGAGTGGATTAAGTGGAGAAACTTGAGAGACTCCCTTGGCAAGTCAGCTCCCACTGAGGAACATGTGGTCCAGACCTGGGAGTTGGACAAGCTGAGAAAAGTAGCTCCAACAGCTGGTAAATGTGTCAATTGGTAATGGAACAGGGTAGAACAGGCAGGACTGAGCAAACTTTAGCCCACAAGCGAAACTAGAGACCAGGATGGAGCACAGGTCATGCCGAGCTAGGCTCTTACACTTACTGGGATGCGTGAGCCAGGGACGCTAAACCACAGTGTCTAAGGCAGAGATCAGGACAGGTGAGGGACTGAGCCAAGCTGACTCAGAGCAACCACTGGCATACACGTGATCTATACTTGGGAACAGGCCCAGTTGGGGAGCTAAGGGGACAGCCCTAGCTGGGTTGAGATTCACACCAAGGGGCACTTGGGCTGGAATGAGGGCTGAGTTCTGATCAGGATGCAGTTGTAGTTTCCCTTGGCATAAGTGTGGACTGGGATTGCATGCACCGAGCCGGGCCAGATACCAACACCCCCTGGTGTCCTGGAGGACCAGGGTAGATGTGGGATGGACTAGGCAAGGTCTCAACCCCTACTGAGTCATGTGTGAACCATATGTGGGTATGGACGAGCCATGGCTGGGCTGAAACATCCAATAGTAAGGACCAGTTTGGGTCGAAGACCAGTCAGGAAAAGCCACTGTTCCTGCTAGGACAAGAGGTAAACTGAGTAGGGCTGGCTCATGGACCCACTGCTATGTGCGAAATCTGGCATTGGGAGAGGTTCTGATGGAGGAGCCTGGGCAACTCCTCTGGCAGGACACAGACCCAGCAGGTAAGCGCAAGAAACATGATAGGAAACATGATACAAAACCACTTGAGCCCAGAACAGGCCATGGAAAGTTACCCACCGGCATACATTTGGCATGGGTCAGGAGCAGACCAGGCTGAATCAGTTCACGTCATCCACTGGCAAATCTGATCACCAGAACAGTGTGGGTCGGGCCAGGTTCAGTCGCGACCAAAACCACTGCACAATATGGAATGCCAAGGTGAGGTTGCCTGTATCGCATGTGACCACAGCGTCCAACCAGAACACGTGAGAACCAGGCAGGGAGGGGGCAGAGCCAGCAGGGCAATAAGGGGGGGTTCCCTTGCTGGATAGCTACTCCCACTGGAGAGAGTGAGCTGGGATGGGGGCAGACCAGACTAAGCAAAGCTACAACAAATGTGCGCCTCATGTGGACAAAATCAGGGAAAAGCCAGGCTGGGCTGATTATTTCTATTGGTGCAAACAAAATTAGAGTGGGTGAGGGGTGTTTGGGCTTAGCCGCAGCATCAGCTGGCAGAAGCTGGCACTGGGGGCTAATTCTGTCAAGTCAAACCACAGAACTACCTGGATAGTGCATAATCCGGAAATGTGAGAGGCCTGGGAGGGAAATAGTGGGCTCTTCCCTCTTGGGTTACCACTACCACAGGAGGGTACAAAAACTAGGACAGGGGCAGAGGTGGCTAGACAGACACCCAACATCTGTGTGGGCCGCACAGTGGAGCTAGTCAGATGGAACTAAGCTTCAATACCCATTAACATGTACGAGAGCCAAAGGGGATGTGGGACAGACTGGACTACTGCTGCACATTCTGGCAAACCAGGGTAGGGGTAGGCCTGGTGGGGGTTATTGTGGGTCGCTCTCACTAGGCTGCAGCCCCCACTGGTTTATGCGAAGGCCAAGTGTGTGCTGGGCAGAACGAGCCTGGACTGCAATACCCATTGGTTCTGGTGGAAGTCCGGTCTGAAAACAGAACCAATCCAGTAATTACAACCACCAGCTGATCGGGTCAATGGACGGTACTGGGCCCTGTACTCGCTAGTACATTCAAGAATCTGGTCTGAGAACACCTCAGACAAAGTTTCTTTGGAGATCTCCCCAATCAAAATGCTGGACTCAGAACCCTAACCAAGGAAAGAGAGAAGACAGAACAGGTCAATCAACCACCTCAGCTATATGTTGGCAGCGAAATACTGGGCAAATGGAGACTCTATGATGGACTATGTCTTCAAAGACCTCATAGTGCTCGGAGTGGCAAGATTGGCAGCGATTCATAACTAGTGAATAATCGAAACCACTTGAGCGAGTATCTCAGAGCATGCTCTACATCCGGGACCTGAGCTGGGTGGGAAACTGGATAGGCCTTCTCCCTTAATATAGTCCTTTAAACATGAAGGAAACAATATGGAAATAATAGTCTTACCCACTTTCCTATAGCCCTTGAACCTTTTTACCCTAATTAACTATGTAAAGATTGTCTAAAATATAATAAAAAAAAAGAAAAATAAATACACTGACAACAAGATGAGCTCTTTAAAAAATATATAGTTTCGGTAAAATCCAAAACTGTGGCTTAAACAGCAAATCCACACAAAGAAATCTGTCCACATGTGCCACATGGGTGGGGAGGGGAATGTATAAGAAAGCCACCAGCGGGCCCAGCACAATGGTGCAGTGGTTAAGGTCGTCGCCTTGCACGCACAGAATCCCATATGGGCGCCGGTTCTAATCCTGGCAGCCCCGCTTCCCTTCCAGCTCCCTGCCTGTGGCCCGGGAAAGCAGTGGAGGACAGCCCAAAACTTTGGGACCCTGCACCCGCGTGGGAGACCCGGAAGAGGCTCCTGGCTTCAGATCGGCATAGCATCGGCCGTTGCGCTCACTTGGGGAGTGAATCATCGGACGGAAGATCTTCCTCTCTGTCTCTCCTCTCTGTATATCCGCCTTTCCAATAAAAAAAAAATTAAATAAATCTTTAAAAAAAAAAAAAAAAAAAAAAGAAAGCCATCAGCAAGCACAGTGGTGCCGTGCAGTAATCCTCCACCTGTGACACCAGCATCCCAATACGACACTGGTTCTAGTCCCAGCTACTCCACGTCCAATCCCACTCCCTGCTCATTCTCCTGAGAAAGCAGCAGAGGATGACCCAAGTGCTTCGGCCCACACACTTACATCAGAGACCTAGAAGAAGCTTCAGGTCCCAGCTTCACACTGGCACAGTTCTGGCCCTTGCAGTCATTTAGGGAGTGAACCAAAATGAAAGACTTCTCTCTGTGTTTCTTTTTATAAGTTTGCCTATCAAATAAAAACAGGAAATCACTTCATCATCACCAAAACCTTTCACTGTCATTTTCTTATTTTGACTTAATTTTTTAAAAAGAAATGGCTTTTGGGGCCTGCCGTTGTGGCCAAGCAGCTAAAGTCCTCGCCCTGAACATGCCGGGATTCCATATGGGCACTGGTTCTAATCCCGGCAGCTCCACTTCCCATCCAGCTCCTTGCTTGTGGCCTGGGAAAGCAGTCGAGGATGGTCCAAAGCCTTGGGACCCTGCACCCATGTGGGAGATCCAGAGTAGGTTCCTGGCTCCTGGCTTTGGATCGGTGCAGCACCGCCCATTGCAGTCACTTGGGGAGTGTGTCATTGGATGGAAGATCTTCTTCTCTGTCTCTCCTCCTCTCAGTGTATCTGAGTTTGCAATAAAAATAAATAGAAATCTTTAAAAATAAAGAAAAAAAACTTTAAAAAAAGAGAGATGGCTTTTTTCAAGATGCATTTCTCAAATGAGGAGTGGTAGGCATGCATTTGGCATAGAAATTAAATCCAAGTGCTTGGCTTTAAATCCTAGCTCCTCTGCTTCAATATAGCTGCAAGATAGCAGGCAACAGCTCCAGCTTTCAGGAGACCCAGATGGAGTTCCTGACTCCTAGCTTCTGGCTGCCCTTGCCCTGACTGTGGTAGGTATTTGAAGAGTGAACCAGAGGATGCAAGATCTCTCACTGTTTTTCTCTGTCTCCCTGTCTTTCAAATAAAGTAAAAATACGTAAGTTTTTAAAATGTGGATTGGGCTCCCAAGCTAGAACATAAAAACCCCTAACTCTGAGTTCAACACGACTATGAAGAGAGCCCCAATCAAAGTTCTCCACGAAAGCAGATACATACATATGAACCTGCAGTGCAAGGCCAGCCTTTGCAGAATTGCCCCATTACAGGTGTCTCTGGCAACTCCAAGACCCAACCATTGCATTTCACCCCCCAAAAAAACAACAAGAACCTTCTACCACGGATCTGGCTAGAAAGTGAGAGCAAAGTCAAGGAGAATTCCAGAGAGGGACAACAGGAAGCAATGGACGGTGAGCAGCCAGGAGTGCTAACCCTGCAAGGCAGGTCCCACAGAGGGGAAACCTCAGACGGAGTGAAGCTAATGCACCTGCTGAAGTCACACGGTTACTAAACAGAAAGAGAAAGGTTCAGATTTGAACTCAGGCCAGTCTGGTACAATTGAGAAGCAGGTGTTACTTTGGTAGCAGCAGCCAGGTGGGCGGTTGTCAGTAAGCACAGCCACCATTGTGGCAGTGTGGGAGCAGAGCAGCTTCCGCCTTTATTGTAAGCTGTTTCATTGAAAGAAAGCAAGAGGAGCAGGCAAAGCAGAGGCACTGCCCGCAAAGGAGCAGCACGGCCAGGTTTTCCTTAGCGGAGGGGAGAGCAGGCCCCAGCAGCAAGCAATTCTACACAAATGCTACCTTGTACCCATGCTTCCCATATCCATGTCCCACCTGCAGGCTCCTGACTTCAGTCTGGCACAGTCCCAGACACTGTGTGGACTAAATGGGAGACTCACTCTCTCTCTCTCTCCCCCTCCCTGTCTTTTTCTCTCCCTCTCTCTCTCTCTAGCTCTTCTTTTGAAATAAAAATTACTTAATCTCTTTTTTAAAAAATTCTCATTTTAATCTAATCACAGGAAGAAAACAAGAAAACATCATTCAGGCAACATCTCTAGGCTGGAGGCGGCATGTTCAGATTCATTAAATTCTTGTCATTGTTGCACTGCCCTGATGTCCCTGCCCTAAAAATAGTACTCTTATTCACATCTGCCCGGTGCACAGGGACAAGGGGAGTCCCCAGTTGCTCACAGCACCGAGCATGAGCAGTAGCACAAACCAAGACCTGTTCTCACACATCCACAGAAACCACACCTTTTGTCTTCTTAAGCAGACTAGGTGCAAGCCCCCTTCCACCAGCCCCCTCCAACCCAATCCCCACCGGGGGGCAGAAAATCTCAACACACACAACACACCCAAGACACCTTTCCCTGGTTTTCAAGAGTCAAACATGACTTTTCAGATTATATGACAGATTAAATGATCAAATGCTAATACCAAATGCTATCTCATAACACATTTATTCTATGTGCTCATGATCTTGAACCAAAAAAAAAAAATAATAACAGATAATCAGGAAAGATGAGCAAACCTAAACGCACAGGTTCACAAACAGGTGCAATTTTCAATCCTTTAGTCCTTTGCCTTCACTTCTCAAGACTTCAGCTCATCCATGTCTGACAGCTACATCCTCCCCACCCCTGAGAAAGATGTACAAAGCGCTCTGCAAACTGGGACAAGTGTCTCACTCAGCTTGTAGGGCTTGGGGGATGTGGAAAAGAATCCAGGAGCTGGCTTTACAGGATCAATGGGGTTTTGCAAGGAGGACGGGGCCAGGGCAGAGCACTGGCAAGCGTATGCAGGGTGAGGATGAGGAGCACTTCAGAATGGAAGGCAGACAGCACTGACACTGGCAAGGGAAGGTGGGGTGACAGTGTGCGTGGACAGGCTGTGCTCTACTGGAAAGTTCTGAATGGCATGATGAGACCACAAGCAGATAAACAGCAGACCGACATCTTGCAGGAAAACAACTGAGTGCAGTGTGACAGAATGAAGAGCAAGCGAGGTGGCTGGTCAGGCAGCCTCTGGGAGAGTTGAGGTGAGAAATGACAAAGGCTTGCACAGGGTGAGGGAGACAGGAGGGGATCAATGGGATGGGATGTTCAAAGTTGGAGATTCACTTGTGCCCCTCAGCAGCACTGTTTATAGCAAGCAAAGGTGGAAGCAATCCAAGCACCCAAAAACAGATGAACACATAAACTGAATGTGGTCTACAAACAATGCAATGCTACTCAGCCTTAAAAAGGAAAGAAACTGGGTCCGGTGCAGTAGCCCAGTAGCTAAAGTCCTTCCCTTTGCATGTACAGGGCTCCCGTGTGCATGCCAGTTCATGTCCTGGCTGCTCCACTTCCCATCCAGCTCCCTACTTGTGGCCTGGGAAAGCAGTAGAGAATGGCCCAAAGCCTTGGGGCCCTGCACCCACATGGAAACCTGGAAGAGGATCCTGGCTCCTGGCTTCAGATTAGCTCAGCTCCAGCCATTGCGTCTACTTGGGGAGTGAACCGGTGAATGGAAGACCTTTCCCTCTGTCCATTCTCTGTAAATCTGCCTTTCCAATAAAAATAAATAAATCTTTCAAAAAAATAATAAAATCAAAGAAGCTGCGGGGCCAGTATTATGGCACCATAGGTGAAGTCACCAATTGGAACACAGGCATCCCATATGGGAGTCCCAGCAGCTTGGCTTCTGATCCAGCTTCCTGTTGTGTGTTTCAGAAGGCAACCAAAGGAAAAATAAGATAGCAAAATAGGGTAAGGACACTTTGAACAGACAGAGAATCATTAGCCACGGTGAAGTGGAGAGCGCGTGATCCTGGGAAATAAGAGAGGACGGGCCAATGACAGAGGGACACCTGAAAATGCAAGACCATGGGAAGCGGCAGACAGCAGAGCAGTGTTGCAGTGACCAGATCCCCCAGCAGTGGTCAGCAATTGATGATCAGAGCTCCACCAGCAGCCAGGTGGGAAAAGGAGTTCCCTGGGAGTTCAGGAGGTGAACCTAGACACAGATTTACCTGTCCTGATGATTTGCTTGATTCAACCACAAGCAGAAGCAGAGGGGCAGAGCCAAAGCAGGTGAGTGCAGGAACAGTGTGGTCAGATACCTACCAGTGCAACATCACGCATCATTTTGTGCACTGAGGAAAAGGCTGAGGGCAGCAAAGGGGGTTGGATGGAGGAAAATCAGGGAGTTTCACAAGCACAAAGCTTGAGAGAACCAACATTCAGCTCAATGCATTGCACTGCTCCTACAGAGAAAATGGTACCGACTTGGCACACTACAAGTTCCACTCAAAATAGGTTCACATGGCCTCCAGACCTAATGAACAGCAGGTTCCAGCAAGACCAGCACCACTGAAACCCAGTGATGTAGGACTGCTGGTAGCTCCTTAATACCTGGCACCGCTCAAAGCAGGAGCAGGAAAAAGATTGTGCAGTACAACCACAGCACAGGATCACAGGGAGTGGAAAGTGGTGAGCCAGGAACTAGAGCTACAGAGACTGTGGTGGAAGCCTAGCACAAGAGCCAGGAACTGAAATTCCCTGGAGGGAGTGGCACAAGTAACTGCAAACAAAGAACCGGGTACCGATTACAATCAGTAAAATCAAACCGGAGATCTGTGTGTGACACAGTTTAGAAACTGGCCCTAAGGAGAAGAATCTGCTAACCAAGAACAAGAAGAGACAGAGGCACAAAGAATATTACTGATGCCTCCCCCACTAGGGAGCAAAAGCCTTTGCCAACCTCAGAGTTAACTGAGGAATGCATTGAGAAAATGGGGAATACAGAATTCAAAACACTTGTTATACTGCTTCTTATCAACAATGAAAAGCACATATAGGAATTCAAGGAATTTAAGGAATATGTCACATAGGAAATAGCAACACTGAAACAAAATCAAGCGGAAGTATTAGAAAAGAAGGACACAATGGAGCAAATTAAAAATTCAGTGAAAAGCCTCAATAATAGAATAAGTGAGGCAGAAGAAAGAATTTCAGAATTGGAAGACATTCCCTTCAACAATGGGGTAAAAAATCAAAAAGCTAAAAAAGGAATTGAGTCAAGCTAAGAAAAGTACTCAGGAATTATGGCCCACTAATAAAAGGCCGAATATAAGAGTCACGGAAGTTCCAGAAAAAGAAGCTTAGTTTAAAAATGTATGAAAAAATAAAGGAAAATTTCCCTAATTTGGAGAAAGAATTAGGAAACAAAATACAAGAGGAACACAGAACTCCAGATAGGGTTGACCAAAGACAATCTTCACCATGACACATAATAAGCAAGCTGTCTTCAGTTGAACACAGGAAAAAGATCCTTACAATTGTACATGAAGAAAATCAATTCACATATAGAGGAACCCCAATCAGAATCACAGCTGACCTCTCAAAGGAAACTACAGGCCAGAAGAGAATGGAGTGATATATTCCAGATTCTAAAAGCAAAAAATTGTCAGCACAGAACAATGTACCCAGCAAAGCTTTCCTGTCTTTGAAAACGAAAGAGAATTCTTCCACAGCAAAGAAAAACTCAAAGAATTCACCTTATCCAGACCTGCCCTACAAATGATACTTAAAGATGGTCTCTTGACAGACAAAAGGAATAGCACACACCAAAACCAAAAGCAAATGTGGAGAACGTCCCAATAAAACAAAAGTAGACCAAATCAAACAGTAAACAACCCATTGTTAAAATGACATGACCAAATTACTACCTATTGATATTAACCCTGAATGTAAATGGTTTAAACGCATCAATCACACTTGGTAGATTAGTAGACTGGATCAAAAAACAAATCTATTTATCTGTTGCCTACAGTAGACACAGCTCACCAGCAAAGATATATGAAAACTGAAAATGAAAGGACGGAAAAAGCTATTCCAGACAATTGGAAAAGAAAACAAGCTGGTGTAACCATTCTTGTATCAGGTAATACAGACCTTGATGTGAGAAATACTAAGAGATGAAGAAAGACATCACATAATGACTTGACAAAAGATCACCTTATTAATTTCTTAGGATGCCTTCTTTTTTATGTCTAATTTTATTTGGTTTTTCTCCCTTGGTTTTCTTTACTAGTCTGGCTAAAAACTTGTTTTACTCTTCTTTTCAAAAAAATGGCTCTTTCTTATTGCAATTTGTAGGGTTTTTTTTGTTTCGATTTCATCTATTTTTGCTGTGGTTTTTATCATCTTTGCTTCCTGATCATTTTTTCTTTTTTAGTATGTCCTTGAGATGTATTATTAGATCATTTATAAGTATTTTGATTTTTTGTAACCACCTAATGTTATAAGTGTCCCTCTCAATACTGTTTTTGCTACATTTCATGGATTCTGGTATTTTTATTTCCATTTCTTCAAAAAAGTTTCTTTCTTATTAATTCCCCAGTTACATATAGGTCATAGAGAAGTATAATTTTTTTCAAGAAGGCTTTTTATTTTCTTATTTCTTGAGTGACACATTGGTCACTCAGCAGCATGTTAATTTCTTCATGTTGTTGTAAATTTTCTACTTTTCTTCCTGCTGTTGATTTTGTTTTATGGCTTTTCATTTAAGGGAATATATAGTAACTATGTGATAGATTATCACATTCAGATGTGAAGACACAATATAGTACGCATCTCTACTTCTAAACCAAAAATGGATTCTCAATGAAACTGTTAAATATATCTTGACAATGGATGCTGGACTCTGCCATTGTCCATATCCACAATGTCAGGATACACTTAAATAGCAGAATCATAGACTTATGACTATTTATGAAGGACTATACTAATAAATAAATGAATTCTTTTTAAAGAGGCAACCAAATGTGGCTCCAGTTCTTGATAGTCCCGCCACCCATATGAGAGACCTGGTTAGAGAGCTGGACTCCTGTCTTCAGCCTGGCCCACCCCCAGCTACTGCAGTCCATTTGGAGAATGAACCAGCACTCTTTCTTTCAATAAATAAATAAGTAAACATTTTAGAAAGAAAAAAAAAAACAGGAAAGAAATTCTGACTTGTACCACCAAGAGGATGAACCTTGAGCACACTGCCAAGTGAAACAAGCCAGGCACTAAACAGTAAATACTGTTTGATTCCATTTAGATGAAGTGCCTGGAATACTCAGGATATTATGGGCAGAAAGGAGAATGAGGGTTGGCTGCAGCTGGGGGAGGAGAGAACAGGCAGTTATTACTTAATGGGTATAGAGTTTCAGTTCTGCAAGATTAGGAGAATTCCAAGACAGATGGTGGCAATTCAGTGTACCACCATGTGTATGTATTTAATGACACTCAACAGGATCCCTCAAAACTGGCTAGAATGCTGTCATTTTGCTATGTATGTTTCAAAATAATTTAAAATCTATAAAAGAGAGAAAGAGGGAGACAGAGTGGACAGTGCTACACATCTTCCACACTGGGCAGCTAAATGCCTGATGGCACCTTTGACTGACAAAGAGTTGTGGGGAGAAGAGTTCTCAATGCTACAAGTGTTCAGACTTAATTGACCAGAGAACACAGACACCCCCGAGGAGCTCCAGACAGGGACCGTATCATCTCTTGTATTCAAAAACTCCTTCAAAATGATGCAGCTTTACAAGTAATTACATCACTGCCAAGAAAAGACTGCAGGGGCCCGGCGCGGTGGCGCAAGTGGTTAAGTCCTCGCCTAGCACGCCCAGAATCCCATATGGGCGCCGGTTCTAATCCCGGCAGCCCCGCTTCCTTTCCAGCTCCCTGCCTGTGGCCCGGGAAAGCAGTCAAGGATGGCCCAAGGCTTTGGGACCCTGCACCCACGTGGGAGACCCGGAAGGGGCTCCTGGCTTCGGATCGGCATAGCATCGAACGTTGCGCTCACTTGGGGAGTGAATCATCGGACGGAAGATCTTCCTCTCTGTCTCTCCTCTCTGTATATCTGCCTTTCCAATGAAAAAGTAATAAAAATAAATCTTTAAAAAAAAAAAAAAGAAGAGACTGCAACTGTTCTGTTCAACTATGATTTTTGGAAGACAGGACTTCTGGCTGTACAGGGAAGACAGTATACAGTTTCCCTCCTTTTTGAAACCCCGATGGAAGGGATTTTTTTTTTAAAGCTATGACCCCTGGAATCATATGAAAAGCTGAATTGCAGATAGAGAAATGCTACAAGACTCCGAGGAGCTGACAGAGCTGAATCCTGGGCCAACAGCAAGGGAAGCCAAGATCTAACCTAATGACACCCCCAGAATTTCCAACAGACTCTAGAACTGGCAGCTGCTGGGAACGCTGGTGGTTGGGATGAATCCAGAGCTAAAACAAAGAGAAATAGTTTAAAATCTGTGTAGGTAGCAATCAGAGCCCTCCTGCACTCCAAGGGGCCCCGCCCCACCTGTTCAGGTAGGAGAAATATTCTGTGAAGCAGGTAGAAATAAAGGCCTCAGGATAGTGAGAATGGGCATGGTTAAGAACAGGGCTACGCCATGGTTCAGAAGAGCAGGCTTTTATTTTAATGGTGAACAGGCCAAGTCCACTGTCACAGTTAACTGGGTTTGCTTTCCAGCTCAGGCTCCTAACTTCAGCTTCCTGCTGATCTTGACTCTGCGAGGGATCAGTGCGCTGGCCTAGGCTAACCCCTCACCCTGCAGCACTGGCATCCCATATGGACAGTGGTCAGCCCCTAGCTGCTCTTCTTCCACTCCAGCTGCCTGTTGGGGGGACGGGTACAGATTATGGAGCCAAGCGACTCGAATTCAAATCGCAGCTTCACCAGTGTGCTCTTCATGCTTCAGTTTCCTTACCTGTGAAAGATGGTTCTAATCGTCTAGAGCATTAGTCATGTTCATATACAGATTAAAGCAAGATGATCTAGAAGGAGGATCAGCACTTAGCAAGTGCCCTAACACTGGGCTTCAAACTGTGATCAGCTTCAAAATCACCTGGAGAACTCATGAAAAACACACTGCTAGGCCCCTATCTGCAGAGTTTCTGTTTCAGAGGATTGGTACGACCTTGCCTTCCTAACAGTTCCCAGGACGTGCTGGTGCCCTTGGCCCAGGAAGCACCACTGCTGCAGCCACCTATTGGCTGCCATTGCTATGATGGGCCATGGCAGGGACAGGAACAGGCACATCAGGAAACACTTGTGAAAGGAAGACAGACAAACCACTGAACCTCTAACAGGAAGGTTTCCTTCAAGGACACAGAGATTGCCAATATCCCCTGAGGGACATCAAACCCAGCCATGACCACCAGGAAAGCCACATGTCTACCAGAACTTGTGCAGGCTTGCGGGAAGATGGGGGGAGGACTGACCAAGACACCTTGACATTGCTAACTCATCTCAGATCTTCAGAGAATAGGGGAAAGATGGTTCTGCTGCTGGGATGGCAGAAGAGGTGCAGCGTGCACTGTGTATGCTGAATCTCACCTCCTCACTGGCCACTGCCTTGGTTTAGCTGCAGGGAGTGGCTGACGGCCACAGCTGGGGAGCCTGAGAGTCCTAGTTCCCACTGCCCGAAGATCCCCTGCTTCTCTCCGCTGCTGGTCAAAGCAAGCCCACTGAGCCTTTTAGGCACAAATATAAGCCTGCAGGAGTGTGGGTGTTTTCTCTAATGAAGCCTCACTTGGCCAGTGGGGGACAGGAACCAGTGAGAAATAGTCCCCTCTGCCATGAGTGCAGAGGGTTGCAACACATTTCACAGTTCCCCACGTAGTCCCCATAGGGTCTAGCACCAGCTGCCCACTGTTAAAACCAGCTCCTAATTTACCCTTGGATCGGCTTTCCTTCTTCCCTCTGTTCCCATTCTTTAGGTCACTATTCCACTTCTGTTTCCTGGGATATCTTTCTAAAATAAACTGCCTGTTGCAAATCCTTATCTCAGCCTCCACATATTTGTTGACCACAAGCTATGACAAGACATAAACAAGCGCTCCACTCACAGTACAGGTGAAGAAGAGGAAATAATTTGCACACTCATTCCTGGTCCCAAGTGCTTGGCACAAGGCTTCACATTTAGCAAATGGTTTCACAATAAGGACTGCCTGCATACAAGAAAATGCAATGGTAACAAACTCCAGAAGACTGGCTGTAGTATACTAGCTGATTACTGTGTTGTGTAACACAGACGCCTAGAGATACAGGCCACCAGAGCGACAGTAGTTCTGTTCCCTTGTGGTTCACTCACTCGCTCACTCTCCCTCTATGCCTCTCAAATAAAAATAGATGCACTGACACCGCCTGCAGTGCAATGGGTTAAGCTGCCAATTGCAACATTCACATCACAGAGCAGAGTGCCGGTTCAAATTCCAGCTGCACCACTTCTGATCCAGCTTCCCACTCACGGAAAAGGCAGCAGATGATGGACCAAGTGCTTGGGCTCCTGCCACCTGTGTGGAAGACAAAGATGAAGTTCCTGGCTACAGACTTTTACCTCATCTATACATGGCTGCTGTGACCATTTAAGGACTGAACCAATGGAAGAAAGTATTCTCTTTCTCACTCTCTCTCTCACTGTGAGTGAGAGTGTGTGTGGGGGGGAGGGAGGGGGGACAGAGAGAGAGAAGAAAGTCTTACAAATGAAAGAGTCATAGCCTGGCCTCACCAGAAATGACAATGTAGAAGCTGGAGGTTGTAGGACAAAGTACAACTGAATGGAGTCTTGAAACAAAGCTCCATTAGGAAGATATATAACAGACATTGTAACATGGACCAAGTCACAGAGAGGTGAATCTACATATTGAGGTGGGAGGGTAGGCCTTGGATGAAACCATGGAGAAAGATGAAAAACACAAATTCTCACTCATCCTTAGAGAGCTGTTACTAAGCACCTGTAATGTGCTAAGCCCCAGAAAGTGAGTTTAAGAAAGAATATAAGAAATGAGTCCTGTGCTGTCCCACTCAGTATTCACATCCCATGAAAGTGAGGAATAGCAAAGGTCTTCACACCCTGCCTAGGACAATGGAGGAACACAATAAACATTTGTTGATTCCCAGACTTCCCCCCCACACATCATTTAAATCACATGATTTAAGTAGCTCTCCACAACTGATCATGCATTTGGCCAAATAGTTAAGATTCCCACACCTAACATGTAGTTCCAATGGTCAATTCCCAACTCTGATTCCTGACTCCAGCTTTCTGCCAGTACAGACCCTTGCAGGTGATGACTGCTCAAGGAGCTGGGTTTCCCACAAGGATAGTCACATTGATTTCATAGCTCCAGGCTCCAGCCCAGCTTACTCCTGGGGAGTAAACAGTGAGTCAGAACACTTAGTCCACCTCTTCTCTCTCTCTCTCAATCTCTCTTTGATTCTCTAATTAATTTACTTCAAAACATCAAGATCAAATGTGTTTCCAGCCTTCGAGGCCATCACCATCTGCTCAGTTCTGACCTCACTACCTTCCACTTGCCACATGATTGTTTTCCTTCCAAATACATTGAGCAGGTAAGAAAAATAATGTTCATGGTCTTGGCATTGTGCTATAGTTAGTCAAGCCACCTCTTGAAGTGCTAGCCTCTCTCTCGTGTGGTTGCCGGTTTGAATTCCAGCTACTCCACTTTTGATCCAGCTCCCTGCAAATACCCTGGGAAAGCGGCAGCAGATGGTCCATGTGCTTGAGCCCCTGCACCCACATGGAAGAGCCAGAAGCAGCTCTGGGTTTCTGTTTGCAGCCATTGGGGGAGTAGACCAGCAAATGGAAGATTGATCTCTCTGGCACGCTCTCTTTTTCGTTCTCTCTCTGTAATTCTTTGAATCAAATAAATGAACTTCTAAATAAGTCACATTTTATGGGTTTGTTCAAGTAACTTCTCTGAAATGTTTCCTTTATTTTCTCTCTATCTTTATGTACTCTTTCCAAGTATCCAATGCAAGGATGATTTTACTTTTTTTTTTTTTTTTAATCTGTGGTTTACCTTTTCTCAGTCACATCCCCAACACACTGTGAAGTAAAGTTTCTGGCACGTTTACACCAATGAATTTTACTCATGTGGTTCTTGCAACCAGGTTTGAGTTGGGACAGAGTTGGCACCATGAAATACTAGGTAAGTACCAAAGGGAAGACTCCACATTACTAGGCACTACATTTTAAGATAACCTGTTACAAAGCCTTCCTCCCTGAAACCTAGATAGTGAAAAACACTGATTCATCAGCCTTGTAAACAATCAGAATTTTCTCAAAGGAACTACTACACTACAAAGGAACTCACAACTTTACACTGGACAAGATGTTACCAGAATAGCAGGTGGCACACAGTAAGCCCCTATTAATTACGTGTGGCACTGAATTAAAATAAGCAGCTTCCTTTCACACCTGTCATATAGTAAACGGTGTGGTGATGATTGCAAATTATGAAGTTTGTAAGCAGCACTGGAAGTACAATCCAAACCAAACATGCAGAAAGCCAGGTTGCCCATCTTACACACTGTGTTATCCCTAACAGGCTTGAGTTACTTTTTTTGTTTTCCCCAGGAATCCCCCATCTGTCAACGGCTTACTTTAGGGCTACCATCCACCTCCACCATTAAGAGCTAACAGTGAGAATCTGCCTAACCCTGGCCACAGAGTCTCAACGTGGACTTTTCTAGTTGTGGCTAACAGGTTGGGTATATAGGTGCTGCTGAACGTTCAGTGGTGTACTCACAATAGACTGAGCCATAAGGACACCATTTCAGTCCAGTGGACAAATGAGCATTAAGTTAGATGTCTTATTCCCCTATGTGATCTGGAACTAACACTAAAAAGATAGTAATAAATGGTAAGGAGGAGACATTTCTAAAACTCTAATCTATACCACACAAGACCACTTTGAAACACGCCAACATCAACCAGTGAGACAATCAAGGAAAGCTCGGCAAATTTATCACTCATCTGGCTGTGTTTTTTTGTTTGTTTGTTTTTGTTTTCCTCCTCCAACCAATCTTCACACCGTGAATAACCCTCATTAGACCATTGTTCTGCGACTTGCTCTTGCTGGGCCCTTCCACACCGTGCACCTCGCCATGCAGCCAGATCCGCCCGGTGACACATGAGCTCTAAAGTGGGTGGATAAAAATAACCTGGTCCTCAAAAAGACATGATAAACGCCAGGCAGCTGAGTCACTTTGAAGCCCATGTGGGCTCCTGAAGGGGACACACACTCTCCTCCGACCTCTCCCACTTCCACGAACAACCAGGTGAAGGCAGCCGCCATCCTCTGCGGGAGCAGGGCGGGGATGCGTCCTCACTTCCCCCTGCAGTCCCTGAGGTCACGACTCGGGAATGAACTTTTAATAATTTATGCCCGTGCACGTCAGACCCAGTGACTCACTTAGGAGGGGAACGGGGGACGGGGACTTTTGGGGAAAGCCGTCATCGTGGGGTGAAACTCCTATTGCTGCCTCCCGAGTGCAAGCACCCCAAGGTCTCTTCTGACATCCTAATGGCGAAGCGGGGCATAGGAAGAATTGGGATGTGCAGACGGAGGAGAGCTCAGGGAGGAAACCAGAAGTGCCTGGGAGTGGGAATTCCTGGGCAAAGTAACGGTCCCAGAAAGGGAATGGCTGTGTGCGTCCCCAAAGGGGAAACCTATCCCATCTACCCTCCCGCCTTCCGCCCTAGCCCGGGAAGGACGCCCCGTGCGGTTGGGGCCACAGAGCTCCTCCACTCCCAGCACCTTTGGGGTCGTGGCCAGGCTGCTGGGAACACAGCCCCTGCAGCCCAGGAGGCTGGCGGGGCAGAGCTGCAGCGGCCTCGGGGCGCGCACCAACTGTGCGCCCAAACTGCAGTGCCCCTCAGCAACTCTGTCGCCCCGAGGAGGAGGAAGAGGAGGAGGTCCCCACAGCCACTGCGCATCGTCACCCCAGGCTTCACGTGCCTAGTGGGTCGGTGGCCGCCGCAGGCCGCCGCTCGGCGACCCACCCCCGAGGCGCCTCACTTACAGGGGAGTCGTAGGAGAAGGCGCACTCGTTCTTGTAAACCCGGTCCCCGGAGCGGGGTACTCGAATCGTGGGCATGAGCGGCACGAGCAGCTCGCCGATGTCTCCTGCAGCCATCTTCCTGCCACCGCTACCGCCCGGCATGCTGAACAGGGCGCCCCGGCGCTGCATGGCCGCGGCGCGCACCGAACCGACCCAGAGTCGGAGTCGGAGCCGGAGTCGGAGCCGGAGCGCGGCGGCGGCGCCAGCGAGCGAGCGGCCAGGCGGGCGGCGAGCGGACGTGCCGGCTGCGCGGGCGACAGGAGCCGAGGCGAGCGGGCAGGCGGCGGGAGCGGGCCGCGGGGCGGGAGCGGGCCCCCGGGGCCTGGGGAGGGGGGGACGCTGCTATTTTTAATCCAATGGCGAGTCGCCGGCCCAGCTGCAGCGTCAGGCGGGGCGCCGGGGAGCGCCAGCCGCAGCGCGCCGGGGAGGGGGCGCCGGAGGGGGCCCCGCGCCTGGGCCGGGCTCCGGGGTGAGGGCGGAAGGCAGCCCCGCGGCGTGGGGCGCACGAGCCCAGAGCCGACCCGGACCCCGCACGGAGCAGGCGACCAGGGGGCGCTGCTGGCGCTCGGTGGGCGGCTGCCGTGCGGCCCCGCCGGGGTTTTCCACCCCAAATGACCAGCCTGCCAAGGGGACAACTCCGAGAATGCCAGCACAAAGAGCAGCACCCGGGGAGTGGTCATAAACGCTTGCTCTGAAAACAGCCGTGGACAGGAGCCGCGGCTTCCCCGCGTCGGACAGGGGTGGGACTCGATGTCCAAGTCCTGCACCTAAGGCAGGGTACAGATCTCTGTGTGCACCCTGCATTTCTCAGTTATCTCACTACACCCTGTTCCCCACTTTTGAAACATCCAGAGCCAATGAGAAGAGACTAAATTAAGGGTTGGGAGGAGGTAGACAAGGATAAAGGTTTTCTGAGGTGAGGGGGCAGGAGTGTCGAGGCTTTTACTGGCAGCCCAAGGGAGGTCTTTTATTTGTCTCTATTTTCGGAGTATCTCCAATGTGATTAAAGGTCCCAATGTCAGGAGCGTCCTGATTGAGGCTCATCCTTGCACACATGCCTCCTCCCGTCTTGCTCATCCATTTCCTCAAAATAAATAATGAGTGGAGTCGGTTTGGGAGGTTAATTTACAAACAGGCATGCTTCACAGCATACTCTCATTTTCTGCAAAAACCATGTACAAGATGGGTTCCGTGCCATTAAGGTTCCCTAACGCCACCCGAGACACTCCTCCCCCAGGCTACACACAGATCACTGCTTAGGGAAACCAACAAACAGTGAACGAATGAAAACGCTGGTTTCTGTAAGCCTCTCCCAGGCACATAGTCCTTAAAGTCTTCCTTCTTACAGCATCTTCCTGTTTCCCTCCAGATCCCTCCATCACTTCTACACTGTCCAGCAAGGTTCAGCATGCCACGCATTCCCAGGACCCAGGACTCCCACTACCTGAGGAAAATGGAGGAGAGATCACACCCTGATTCGATTAAAACATTGAGTCTTAGATTAAATGCAAAATAAGCCAACGAAGCACGATTTTTTCCCATGACAAGGTTCATAAAGATACATTGAGTCGATCTGGGTTTGGGAAATAGATCTTCATTATACCTTGTTGAGGGGAATAAAGGTCATAACCCACTCTCAAGGCAAATTTGTTGACACCCCTCAAAATTTAATATGCCTGTTGTTTTCTCCACCAATTTCATGTCTAGAGATTAATGCCACAGATAAATTCAAAGTATTCAGATAGTTGTTGAAGCTCCACTTATAGTAACAAGAGACCAAGAACAACCACCTGGAGCCAGCCATCAGCACAGTGTGGTTATCGTATTAAAGTTTTATTTTACTTATGTGACAGACGGATTGTCCCAGAGAGAAAGAGAGAGATCTTCCATTCATTGCTTCGTTCCCAAATGTCTGCAATGAAGGGGGTGAGGCCACGGCAAAACCAAGACTCAGGAATTCACATGCGCCTCACACAGGGCTGGCAGAGGCCCAAGCCCTTGGACCATGACCCGCTGCTTTCCCGGGCACTGGAACAGGGAGCTGGGTCAGAAACAGAGCAGCTGTAAATCACACCGGAGCTCAGACACTAGATGTGAGTTCCAGTCTCGATCTGCACCCGATTCCAGCTACCTGCTAAGGTGTACCTGAGAGGTACAAGAACTTGGGTCCCTGCCGCAGCTTGAGAGACCCTGATGGAGTTCCTGACTTCAGCATCGCCCATGCCAAACTGCTGTGGGCATTTGGAAAGTAAATTAGCAGAGCAAACAGTTCTCTTTGTTTCTGTCACACACACAGACACAAGTGAAAATAAAGTTTAAAACTATAAAGTTCCACCTGCAAAAATTGGTTAAAATACCATCCCCCAAAAAAGAATAAAATTACTGTCTGTGCGATGATGTGGTGGTTTCCACGTAATATTACTGGATAAGAAGAACAAGAAGCAGATCAGCCTATAAAAGCAAGGAATACACGCAAAGCTAATACAGTTTACCAGACACCCTGGCACGTCCTGCATGCTGCAGGCCTTCCAGTTGTGTGTGCCCTTGATAAATATGTTGAATGGTACTTCTCAAGATTTATATATTCATGCATATGTATGTGTGCATACTGTTTGCTCTTCAGATGTCTTTAGAGGAATCCCTGAGACACTGACAGTCAGGATGCTTGGAGAGGAAACAGGAAGCCTGACCTTGGTGGGGAACTTACTCTTTACCTTTCTGTACAAGTCAGAAGCCCCTGGAAAAACACTCCAAGCTCAGGCACCAGCAACAGAAGCAGAAGCTGAAGAGAATTGCTACATCGCTGTAACACCGCATCCATGTTTTCTTCATACACCAGCACACATGGAAGCATGTTTTTTAATATTTTTTTTTTGGAATGGCAGATATACAGAGAGGAGTAGAGACAGAAGACCTTCCATCTGATGGTTCACTCCCCAAGTGGTTGCAAGGGCTGGAGCTGAGCCAATCCAAAGCCAGGAGCCAGAAGCTTCTTCCAGGTCTTCTACACAGGTGCAAGATCCCAAAGCTTTGGGCTGTCCTCGACTGTATTCCCAGGCCACAAGCAGGGAGCTGGATGGGAAGTGGAGCTGCCGGAATTAGAACCGGCACCCATATGGGATCCTGGTGTGTTCAAGGCGAGGACTTCAGTCGCTAGGCTATTGCGCCAGGCTCTGGACAAGGATATTTACACAGCTCACTGAAGTAGTCAGTCAAGAATGCTTCCTGCAGCCAGAGGCTGCTAATCTGGGGGCTTCAGTCACCACAGGTCCCATCTGTGGCCTCCATGGAGAAATACGACACCTGAATTCCATCTCTGCACACCAGAATACCAAGAGTGTACCAGATGGAAACAGAAAAATGGAAATCATAAAAACAGGGAGTGATGGTGTAATTTAATGTGTCTACTCAAAGATGCTTATACAACTCTTAGAACAATCATTATGAAAGTGGTTCTTTAGGGGCTGGCTTTGTGGCATAGTAGGTAAAGCCACTGCCTGGGACTCCAACATCTCATATGGACACAATTAGAGTCTCAGTTCTTCCGTTTCTGATCCAGCTCCCTGCTAATGCCCCAGGGAAAACAGTGGAGGGTGACCTGAGCTCCTGTACCTACATGGGAGTCCCAGAACAAGTTCCTGGCTTCTGGCTTTGGACCAACACAGCTCTGGCCACCGTGGCTATTTGGAGAATCCACCAATGCCTGGAACAGCTCTCTGTGTGTCTTTCTATTTGTGTGTGTGTGTGTAGGGATGAGGGGCATGTGTGGCCGTGTCCTTTTCTCTATATAATTCTTTCAACGAAATAAATCTTTAAAAAATTATATAAATCTTTATGATATAACATGCAAGATCTAGTACTCATACAATGCTATCACATCAGAGTAAAAATAAATATACCTTTGGCTAGGACTGAAAAGACATGTAAATTGAAAACGTTATGTTTGGGACTTAGTTACTGGACTTGATCTTTGTTTTCAAAATGTTTCCAATGATCTTAGCTTTGTTTTACAATATAAAAAATTACCATGATAAAAATATTAATAGAAGAAACTTCACTGTTTCCAGATAATGGCTTAATTGTGTTACTTTAGAGAGAAAAGTCTAGTTTAATTACTGGAGCCTTCAAACTTAATTGTACAAATTCAACATATGAATTTGTCACTGCACTACTATATTAGTAGGCCAGTTCGTTGCATATAAGTCTCCTCTAATGAACAAAATTAAGAGTGATAAGAAGGACCAGTGTTGTGGCACAGCAGGTTAAACCAGAAGATGGCCCACTGCATCCGTGTGGGAGACCACGAAGAGGCTCCTGGCTTCTGAATGGCTCAACTCCAGCTACTGCAACCCTTAGAGGAATGAACCAGCCAATGGAAGGTGTGTGCCTCTCCCTCTCCTCTCTTTGTAAATCTGCCTTTCAAACAACATGGCTCAACTAAAGGAGTCATTTTTAAAAAGTGTGATACTGAGCAAACAATTTTAGCTTCTCATATAAATGCAAAGCCTTGCCACAGAGCTCTCAGAGCTAAGAACCACCTTTTTGTCACTCACATCAAGCTGGTGGGACTGCAATGTCACAGATGCTCACAAGCTGCCTTCCTTGAGGTCCAGGGCGGAGCCAGGGCTCGGCTGGCCTCCGGCATACGGCACTCCTCATCTTTCAGAATCTTCCTCCTCCTCCTCCACTTCAGTCACCTCACCTTAACTGTCCCCTCTGGAGAAACGAACTCGCCTCCCAGCCTCAGCTGAAAGCTCTGAGCACTCATTTCTTTCTTTTTTTAAGATTTATTTTATTTTTATTGTAAAGTCAGGCATACACAGAGGAGGAGAGACAGAAAGGAAGATCCTCCATTTGCTGATTCTCTCCTCAAGCAGCTGTATTGGCCGGAGCTGAGCCGATCCAAAGCCAGGAACCCGGAGTATCCTCCCAGGTCTCCCACACGGGTGCAGGGGCCCAAGGCTTTGGGCCGTCCTCGACTGCTTTGCCAGGCCACAAGCAGGGAGCTGGATGGGAAATGGAAGCAGCTGCTGGAATTAGAACAGGTGCCCATATGGGATCCCGGCACATACAAGGCAAGGACTTTAACTGCTAGGCTACTGCACCAGGCCCTGAGCACTCATTTCCATTGTCTCAATCCTTTCAAGGCTGGTGTATTTCTCCACGAAGCCTTTTCTGAATGCTCCAACCTTTAGGGACCAATCTCTAAAAATTACACAGCCCCTTTGCCTGTACCCATTGTTGGAAACTGCCGTATGACATTTTTAATACTGTTTGTCTTGGTTCCACAGCATATACCTACTTCTAAAGAATGAAAACGCTTTGAAAGAAGCTACTTTTCTTTTTTAGTGTCCTTATGGAAACAGTGTTTGTGAACTGCTGCCCGCCTTGGATGGTTTTATTTTAGATATGCCATGAATATGCAACACATTAATGACTCACATCAGTGACGTTGTAATAAATATGTTTTTGCAGTCTGCTTTGTATCCTTTAGGTAAAAGTCACTGCTACACAAATGTTATTCCAAGAGCTGACAGAGGTTACATTAAAATATGATGTGAATATTAGTCAGTATGACTAATGCCAAAAGGGGGAATTAGGAAAAATTTACAAAGAAAAATAGATATCTTAATTATTTCAATTAATGAAGTCACTTTTGACTCATATGTCTTCCAATAATGTGCAATGATTTCATAAAGCCACATGTGGTGACAGCTTGTTGTAGAGATATATCTATACCTTATTTTATTATGCTAGACTACCTCTGCAAGAAACATTGGTTATTACATGTGAAGTAATAGTTATGGATTTAAAAATGTATGGCATTTTCTGTTTGACAGAATTCTGCATAGCCACAAAACTCATGTGGTATAAGAATATTCATTACACGGATGGAGGGCTGGGTATGCAAACGGGACCCTTCACACCATCAGCCACTTCTGGCTGCTCAGGGTGAGGGGGATGTGGCCTAGCCTGGCTGTTTCTGAGCAGCCGGGGCCATCTTCCCTTGGCCAGCCAAGTGCCAATGGGAGCCAGGCTTCGCCCACTGGCCGCCCTCCAATGAGCTCTGGGGATTTGGGGGTGATGAATTACTGCCTAAGACATCCATGGAGAAGGCCACTGTATGTGTAGGTGATGAATGAATCCTGAGGGACACCCAACAACAGGGCCACTGTACTTGCAGGTAGATGAGGGGGGCTGAGACCTGGTGGTTTGGAGGGGAGAGACCTGAAGATCTGTGTGGGTCAGACTGATTCACCAGCCCACATGGATTTCCTGACATGGGCTTGTTAGTGCAGAGCATTGTTGATGCCACATGCCACCCCACATGAAAAGTATGGCTGGGGCCCCGTCTAGCAGAGCTAGATCCTAATACCTGAGTGTCGGAACAGGGGACAGGTCACATCAGGTAGGGGCATGACACTAACCAGTAAGCGAGAGAACCAGGTCCGGGAGTAGATTCCACGGGGGATAAGTGGGCCCAACCCTGTGGAAGTACAAGTCCTGCTGGTTAGTTCAAGAGTTGGTTCAAGAGTTGGGGTGGTGACTGGCTGAGCTAGGTGTGAACATAGAACCCACCAACACTCACAGGTAGTGGGGCCAGAAATGACTGGGCAGGTCCAAGCTGCAGCACCTGCATGTGCATTCCAAAACAGAGTGTAGGGCAGGTCAGCACACAAAATCCACCAGCTCATACAAAGGTCAAGATGGAGGGGCCAGCTATGCCAGGCAAGGTCCTAGCACCTGCTGGCACATGTGAGATCTGGGTCTGGGAGTTGGCTGAGGAGGAGAACCTGGGAAACTCCCCTATGGGGTCATAGCTCCCACTGGTGAGCATGTGGTCCAGACATAGGGGTTGGGCAAGCTGGGCAAGGTAGCTGCATCTGTTGGCAAGTGTGGGGGTTGGTTTTGGAACGGGGTGAACCAGGCAGGGCCAAGCAAACCTTAGCCCACTGGCAAGTGCAGAACCAGGCTGCAATGCAGGTCATGCCAGGCTAGGGTATCACACCTACTGGTTTACATGAGCCAGGGATGGCAGCAGACTGAGCAGGGCCAGGTTGCTGCACTCACTAGCTGGAATTGAGATTGGGGGGCTGGCTAGGTCAGACCAAGCTACAGCATCCAAAGGCAAAGGCTAAGACAGATGAGTGGCTATGCCAGGGCAGGTCAGAGCAACCACTGGCAGGCGTGAGATCTGTGCATGGGAACCAGCCTAGTTGGGCGCAAAGGGGACACCCTGGCTGGGGTGTAATTCCCATTGGTGAGTGCAAACTCCAGAATGGGGGCTGCGATCTGGTCTGGATATGGCTGCAGAATTCCTCAGCATGGGTGTGGGCTGGGTATGGGATGTGCCTGACTGGGCTAGACCCCAGCACCCACTTGCTAGAGTAGGCCTCTGCCCCTGCTGAGCCATGCATGAGCTGTGTCTGGGTATGGTCCAAACTTGGCGGGGCTGTAGCACCCAACAACAAGAACTGGAATGGGTAAGGGCAGGTCAGGAAAGGCCACTTCCTATGGTACAGGAGGTGGACAAAGTAGAACTGGCCATTGGACCTATCGGTGTGCTTGTGATCTGGCATTGGGAGAGATCCTAATGGAGGAGCTTGGGTAACTACTGTGTCAGGACATATTCCCTGCAGGTGAGTGCAAGAACCAAGGCAGGGAGCAGCCCAGACCAAGCCAAAATATGGTACCCACCAACATACATTTGGTGCAGGTTGGGAGCAGACCAGGATGGGTCCGTTCATATCACCTGCTGGCAAATCCAAGCACCAGAATGGAGTGTGGGTTGGGTAGGGTCAGGGCGCAATACCAGCCAATACCCTCCTCAGCCAACTCCCAGACCCAGATCTCACATGCGCCAGCAGGTGCTAGGACCTTGCCTGGCATAGCCGGCCCCTCCATCTTTACCTTTGTATGGGATTGGGGGCTGGCAGGGCTGGGCTAGGCTGTAGTCCCAACAGCATGAGCTGGAATTGAGGGTGAGTTGGAACTGGCCAGCCTACAGCACTCACTGGCAAATGACGAGGTGAGGCAGACTGTGCCAGACTGGGCCACAGCATCCAACCAACACAAGTGAAACATAGGGGGTGATAGGGATGGACCCAGTGGCGGGGCTGCGGGGCCCTCCTACTGGGCCATTTCTCCTACTGCTGAGTATGAGAACTGGGATGGGGGCAGATTAAGCTGGGCAGGGCTACAACATCTGATGGCCTACACGTGAGCTGGATCAGGGAAAAGCCAGGTTGGGCTGACTATACCTTCTGGTACATGCATAAGCCAGAGTGGATGTGGTGGGTTGGGCTTTGCTGCAACATCCACTGGCAGATGCTGGCATGGGGGGCAAATTCTGTCAGTTGCAGGCATGGCTAGAAAGATGGTGGCACCTGCTGGCACCAGTGTGGACTGGATACTGGGGCTGAATGGGAATGAACTTGGCTTCAATGTCCATTGGCATGTACAAGAGCACAGTGGGATATGGGACAGATGGGACCAATCAGCTGTACATACTGGCAAGCAACAGAAACCAGGGTAGGGGGTGAGCCTGGCTGGGGGTTAATGTGGGTCACTCCAACTAGGTTGCAGCTCCCACTGGTTTATGTGAAGGCCAAGTATGTGGTGGGCAGGATTGGGCTGGATTCCAATACCCATTGGTTCGCTTAAAGCACAGGGCTGGAGACAGAGATGATGCATCAGTTGGAACTACCAGTGTGGGCACAGGCTGATTTGGATGACAGGCTGTGCCAGACCCTGTACTGGCAAACACACACAAGAATCACATCTGAGATGAGGTTTCTTTGGCAATTCCCGACCAACTGAACTGCTGGACTCACAACCCCAACCACAGAAAGAACTGCAGTTTCCATGGTCTGACCATGGAGTGCATGTGTCAGAGCTGGGCCTCCTCAGTGGTTTAGACGGAGCAATGGACAGCATATCAGATGCACATGGAGGATATGGCAGTACATTGGAACCTCCAGAAGACACCTGGTACCATGGCAGAGAATGGAGAACAGAACAAATTGATCAACCACTCCAACCAAGCGTTGGCAGTGAGTATCTGGGCAGATACTCTAAGGTGGACCATAGCAGCCAGTGGATTTGGGAGACATTTCATTGCGATTGGAGTGGATCAACAGCAATTCAGCACTATTGAGCTATTAAAACCTTTTGAGAATTTCATGGCTTTGTAAATTTCTATTTTTCTTCCTGTTGATTTTGCATTGTTGCCTTTCGTTTAAGGGGATGTATAATAACTGGGTAATAGAGATTATCATGTCCAGATGTGAGGAGACAATGCAGTATGCATCTCGACTTCCAGATCAAAGATGGATTACCAATGAAACTGTTAACTATATCTTGACAATAGGATACTGGAGTCAGGCCTGGCAGTGTGGCCTCACGGCTAAAGTCCTCACCTTGAACACACCAGAATCCCATATGGGTGCCAGTTCTAATCCTGGCAGCTTCCCATCCAGCTCCCTGCTGGTGGCCTGGGAAAGCAGTCGAGGACGGCCCAGAGCTTTGGGACCCTGCACTCATATGAGATACCCAGAAGAAGTTCCTGGCTCCTGGCTTCTGATTGGCACAGCACTGGCCATTGCGCTCACTTGGGGAGTGAATAATCGGATGGAAGATCTTCCTCTCTGTCTCTCCTCATTTCTGTATATCTGACTTTCCAATAAATAAATAAATCTTTTTAAAAATTATAAATAAATTAATTAAAAATTAAATAAATATATCTTTTTTAAAAATTATACTTCACTAATATTCACCAGTGCTAAATTAAAAAAAAAAAGGATGCTGGACTCTCTGCTATTGTCCATGTCTGCAATGATGGACATATGACTATTTATGAAGAACTATACTATAGTAATAATATAGTGGAACTGTGGGGGGAGGGGACTTAGGGTGGAGGTAAGGGAAATCCCAAGGTCTGTGGAACTATATCATAAAATGATAAGAATAAAAAAAAATTGTAAATAAAAAAGTTTAACACCAAGTATTAAATGTTAAAAATATTTTTAAAAGAATATTCATTACATTGAAAAATTATAAGCACAATGAAAATTTAAAAATTGGACTACAAACAAGCACATGCACTGTTATTTGGTTTAGGCACATATACACAGATGCATATTACTAACATAGCAAAATTATTTGATTGGAATAGATTTTATGTAAAACAGTGGTTACCTAGGGGTGATAAAATCATTTTGCTGTTTACACTTTGTGCTTTTCTGTGTTGCCTAAATGTTTTGCACTTCGCATTCCTTTCTTTTATGAAAACAAGGGAGTTTCAGTTTTATTCTACCAACGGTCAGATCATCTATTTTCTCTTTCACCTTCTCTTTCTTACCTGCTCATACCTTCATCAACCATAAGAAAGGAAGCAGGTGGGCCCTGAGCAATGGCTCAGAGCTAAGTCCTCATCTTGCACATGCTGGGATCCCATATGGGTGCTGGTTTGTGTCTCGGCTGCCCCGCTTCCCATCCAGTTGCTTTCTTGTGGCCTGGGAAAACAGTCGAAGATGGGCCAAAGCATTGGGACCCTGCACCCAAGCGAGAGACCCAGAAAAAGCTCCTGGTTCCTGGATTCAGATTGGCTCATCTCTAGCTGTTGGCAGCCACTTGAGGAGTGAACCAGTGGATAGATTTTGTCTCTCCTTCTTTCTGTAAATCTGCCTTTCTTTTTAAAAAATGAAGTGAAAAAGAAAAGGAAGCAGGTTCCTGCTGTTAAGGTTATAGACAATCTACCTAGCTAGTAAACAAGTCCTCATTCAAGTGAGCACACTCCTTGAGCAGCTCTTAACACCAGGATGAGGTGAGCTCTTATTCGGCTTAAGGGGAAATCGGCAAGGTCTGTTCACCTCTTCAGCTTTCACAATAAGAAATCCTCCTCAAAACTCTCCTGAGAGCCTGAGATACTCCAAGGAGTGGCAGACTGTATTCCAGTCACTCTGACAACACCATTTGTTCTCATGCTCACTGTTAAGAAGTAAACATTTGCTTCCTTTTCAAAATGAGATGTTCAGTTGTGAGCAGACAACCAGCTAGCCTAACAGCTTGCAGATGTTTGAAAAGTCACACATAGCCAGCTAGTGTAACAGCTAGTTACATGCACCTGAAAAGTTCTTAGGTAAACAGGATGTTAAGAGTAGCCCAAACAGCTGAAGCAGATGCCAAGAAAATGGAATCTCATAGAACTCAGCCAATGGGGAACTAGAGGAGGAACTTGCGTATCGGAATCAATTGCTTGATGAAACTGTACCAGCTGTGCTAGCCCGCTAGGCACATTATCCTGCAAGAGGGTTAATAAAGGCCGGATTCTACCATCTAAGTCCATTGTTTAAATGGACATGCGAGGTTACTGCTCCCCTCCACACTCCCTATCTCCATGTACATCCCAAGTACATGTCCTCCACTCACATGCTGTAAAGCTCAGTGCAAACACAGGTGTGATAACATACTATCCCAGTGGCCAATGGCTCCTTTTCTGATTTCCCAGTAAATGAGCCAACACAGTGTTCAAATATGATACATACTGCCTCCCAAATCCAGAGATATGTGCCCTATTCTTAGTGGGAAAGCATTGATGAAGAACCTAACCTTCCTTCTTCTAGGTTATGCATCCCCACACCACTATCATCAGAAATATATTGGGGGCTCGGTACAATAGCCTTACGGCTAAAGTCCTCGTCCTGAACATGCCAGGATCCCATATGGACACCAGTTCTAGTCCCGGCAGCTCCATTTCCCATCCAGCTCCCTGCTTGTGGCCTGGGAAAGCAGTTGAGGATGGCCCACGTGGGAAACCTGAAGGAAGTTCCTGGCTCCTGGCTTCAGATCGGTGCAGCTCCAGCCATTGCACTCACTTGAGTAGTGAATCATTGAACGGAAGATCTTCCCCTGTCTCTCCTCCTCTCTGTGTATTTGACTTTACAGTAAAAATAAATAAATCTTTTTTTTTTTAAAGAAATGTAATGTAATGGCAGGTCCCTGTATATTCTCAGAATATGTCTCCCACCCTCTGACATAGGGCAGCTGCCACTTTCTGTTCTCCAGCTCCTTTATGGATGTTATCCCCACCAGAGGAATCAGTGTGAGGGCCTGTAGATATTGATGGCCAAGATCAGAGGTTGATCAGTTGCCATCCACCAGCTACATCCAGCCTGTAGCCTCTCTTGAAATAGCCACATTTGGCCTAGGAAAGCAGTGGAGGATAGCCCAAAGTCTCACAACCCTATACCTGTGTGGGAAACCCAGAGGAGGCTCCTGGCTCCTGGCTTCAGATCAGCTCAGCTCCAACCGTTGGGGCCACTTGGGGAGTAAACCAGCAGATAGAAGATCTTTCTGTACCTTCTCTCTGTAAATCTGACTTTCCGATAAAAAGAAATAAATCTTAAGAAAAATAGCCACATTTATCGAATTCAAGATTGTCTATGAGTACTTTTGTACTATAATAGCAAGCAAAGTTAAATAATTGTATAAGAAACCATAAGGACAAAAGCCCAAATGTTCACTGCCTGCCCCTTTAAAATAAATGTTGCCAAAATCTTATCAAGATGGCTGTATGGAAGTAGATGTTATATTAGCAAATCACTGTTTGAGATGCCCATATTCTATACTAGATTGCCTGGAGTCAACTCAAGGCACCAGCGGCCAGCCCCGGAGCTTCAGTTCCCGCCATGCATATGAAAGGCTGGGAAGAAGTCCCTGGTTCCTGGCTTTGATCTGGCCCAGCCCCAACTGTTACAACCTATCAGGGAGTGAATCCACAGATCTTTGTGTCCCAGTCTCTCTACTTTTCAAATTAGACAAAAAATGAATACAGTCTTTAAAAAGAAAACAGATCCTTGCAGGCTGTAAGTTGTGATCTAACATTAAAGAAGTGGCTCGGTTTTGAAATAAGAGTAAAAATGTTCACGCCTATCCTCAGTTGATAACAAACCACTTATCCTGATGGAGAAACTGCTTTTGGCAGATTATAACTGCCAGCCAAGTACAGAGAGATGGACGAGTTCTTCAAGACAGTTCACACAAAATGAGCAGCATCCTTCAATTCCATTTTCATGAAGTTTCTGAAAACCCTTTGCACATTCAGTTCCCTCTGTAAGCATGGATCTCTGAATATCAACTAAGTTAACTTGGTTAGCCTTGTTAACTTGACCATGGTCTATCACTCTTCCTTTTATTTGAAGCCAGAAAGTAAAATAAGCATGGTAAGGAACCAGCAAGTTGATTTCTTGGTTTTTAATGACAGCATAATTCTACAGTCTCACTAGGATTGCAGTCTTGCTTTGTATTTCTATTCTATTACACAGGAGGAATACCGTATCATCCTCTTGGTCTTTCCTACAACAGAAATTGTTAGTCTTCAGGTCAGGGAGTCTAGATGAGGATTCTGAAGCTTGTTAAGGCTGTGCAATATAGTAATACTATCTGGATCTTTGCATGAACCAGAGAAAGAGTTTAGGGATCCCATTGACACCCCCAAGACCTAGAGTCTGAGGCCTTTGTCAAGGAATAAAGGACCTCTTCAATATAAAACAACAGGTACATTCAACTAAGGTATTTTTGAGAGCTCTTTTCCAGGAGCTACTCATAGCTCGCTATCTCGGAGACTTCCTGGGAACAGAACATCCGACTCCACCCTGAAAACGTCCGCCTTGGCTGGTGCACAGTATTGTCCCAGGCTGATGCCTGCAGCCACCAGAATAGAACTGCACTGTTACCTTGAGCACATGCAACCATCATCACCACCAGGATGTATCATCCCCTCCTCCAAGCTCTCCTAGAGCTGCTGCTTCTAGAGTCACAGCCCTTTCTCTGTAAAGTACAATGTTGCCAACAAATTGCTGCTAACCAATCATGATTGTATTGTGTGCCTCGGTCTGCCAAATATCCAGCACCCTACGTGACATGTAGCCCAGTCAGCCTCCTTTCTGACTGATGAAGTCACACTCTGCTAGGCTCCCAGTTTATTCAGAGACTGTTTCCAACAGTTGATAAGTGTTTGGAAAGCAAGTCACTAGTGGAGCAGCTGCAGAGACGTGTAGAACGAAGGGTCACAGCAACCACAGTTGACAATACTTTGTCGCAGTTTCTCAAGGGACACAGCCTCCTCCTCATTTTATTTATGTGAAACAGTTAAAGAGGGAGGAAAAACAAAGAGCCAAAGATCTTCCATACACTAATTCACTCTCCATTTGGCCTCAATGGCCAGGGCTGGGTTGGCCAAAGCCAGAAGTTGGGAACTTCTATCAGGATATCTCATGTGGGTGGTAGGGGCCCAAACACTCGAGCCATCCTCTGCTATGTTTCCCAGGCCATTAGCAGGGAGCTGCATGAGAAATGGAGCAGCTGGGATAGGAAGCAGAGCCCATATGGCATGCCAGTGTTCCAGCTGGCCAGGACACAGGCCCCACCAGCCACTTCTTTAACCAGCCAGGTCTTGGTATTCCAACTCACTTCTGTCTCTGACCAAGACTGTCTGCTGGCTGGAGTCAGAGCTAGAAGAGTGAGACATATCCTAGAAGAATGCCCAGTGCTTATACACTGATACATTCCCTGGAACCTGGAGATGAACCACAGCAGAGCTGCCTATGGATGAACCATCCCTGGGATCTGTTTATCACGCTTGCCCTGCTGCCTAATTTCACAACCACACCAGCTTTGCTTCTGGCAGCACGCCACCACCACTGGGGATGTCCACCCAGGGCTCTGTCTTCCCTACATTGATTAGAAAACCCACTTGATGGGCAACTCCTGTCATAAGCACCCTGTACCAGTTGGTACAACTAGTAAATTACTTTTAAAAGATCCCTGGATCCACTAGAAGCATGCGATAGATCAAACTCAGCATTTCTTATATTCTGAGTTCCGTCTTCTATGTTATGCAAAGGGCCTTCTTCTCTTTTGTCAACATTAGCATGAGGCAGCTTTTGTTCCAAGTTTTTGCTGGTGACCCAGGTATACACAGCCCATGTTAATATATTCTATTTGTATCTTCTAGTTAGGTAAAGCCCTGTCAGTCAAGTTGGCCTGATTTAAATTTATATTTTGTCCTCCTTGGCCAAACCTCTTTGAAAGTGATTCCCACAAACACTGCCTCACTTTGTAGGATTTGCTGATTCTTGTGTGTCCTTTAAGTATAATGCTGGACTTCCTTCACTCCAATTCAAAACAATTTGCACTTGGATAACATATTACTAGAGGAAAATGGTTACCAGTGGAAAATTCTGAAGGACTGGACAATGGGAGCAATGCTAACTTGTTCCTGGAAAGGCACTGTGGATTCCAGCTGAAGGAAAGCATTTGGAGACAAGCTCAGAGGTGTTTTTGGATGTCTCCACGGCCCCTGTGTGTTCCACATTTCTCTATTTGTTTGGGCTATGGGGTCATGATCTTTTCTCATCCATGCATACTTTGAATAGAATAATAGTTATGCAAGGGGCCAGCACCTTGGCATAGCAGGCTAAGCCTCTGCCTACAGTGCTGACATCCTATTAGGATGCTAGTTCATGCCCTGGCTGTTCCACTTCCATCCAGCTCCTTATGACCTGAGAAAGTGTCAGAGGAGGGCTCAAGTCCTTGGGGCGCTGTACCCATGTGGAAGACTCGAAAGAAGCTTCTAGCTCCTGGCTTTGGCTTTGGCTTTGGGTGTTGTGGCCATTTAAGGAGTGAACCAGTGGAAGACCTCTTCTGTCTGTAATTGTCTTTCAAATAAAAATAAAATAAATCTTCAAAAAATAGTTATGCTAGGCCAGGCACAGTAGCCTAGTGGCTAATGTCCTCAGCTTGCATGTGCCAGGATCCTATATGGGCACCAGTTCTAATCTTAGCAGCTCTGCCTCCCATCCAGCTCCCTGCTGGTGGCCTAGCAGGGAGTGTAGGATAGCCCAAAGCCTTGGGATCTGCACCCTTGTGGGAAACTTGGAAGAAGCTCCTGGCTCGTGATCGGCTCAACTCTGGGTGTTGCAGCTGCTTGGGGAGTGAATAGCAGATGGAAGATCTTTCTCTCCTCTCTGTAACTCTTTCCAATAAAAATAAATAAACAAATATTTTTAAAAATTTATCAAAAAGTAGTTATGCCAATAAGATTCTTAGCAGGAACATTTGCTTTACAAGAATTTAACTCTACAGCTACAAGCAAAAAGGTTTGTTGTTGTTGTTGTTTAGTATGGTCATTTTACTCCATGAAGAATTTATAAAAATTTGATTTTGTCCATCCCTTGCATCAAATGAGACAATGTATGTTACTTAAGTTTTTAATTATTTAGTTTATGTATTTAAAGGCAGAGAGACACACACAGATCTGTCATGCTCGAGTTCATTCTCCAAACGCCTGCCGCAGTTGGGACCGGGCCAGCCCAAAGCAGGAGGCCAGGGGCTGAATTGAGTGCTCCAGATGAGTGGAAGGACCCAGGTCTCTAAGCCATTACCTACTCCTGCCCAGCGAGAACTGTAGCAGGAAGCTTGAGTCAACAGCAGAACCTAGATATGGATCCAGACACTATAGTACGGGACAGAGACATCCCAAGCTGCACCTTTATTACCACGCCAGATGCCTACCTCCAACCCTTTCAAAAGAGGGGGTTGACATTCATCGTGCTATCTCTCCATGTCTCTGGGTGTGGCTGTGGATATACCCCCCTCGAGCTGCATGGCTCCAGGAATACAGACTCCAGCAACGTATTTGCTAACCTGATTGACCTGTTTCACTTCTGGGTATTACAGCTGCTAATTTCTAGATTGACATCTAAGTGAAAGTCTAACTGCCTTCTATCCCATTTTGAACTGAGAAACAATTCCAGATATCTCTCAGGTCTCTGGGGCTATAATGCTTGCAACATAGTCTCTGAAACCAGAAAGGTTAGGCTTCTTTTGTTGTGCACAATAGAAGCTGACTCTAACATAAGCAATAAGGAGCGTCCACAAAGACAATGAATGATTCCCAGTACAAAAGGGTAGGCTGCACCATCAGGAACCAAACTTTCAAGGATCGCACAATTTCTTCCTTTACAGACTTTCTTCCCACACACAGGACTGGCTGATGCAACAGTACATACCATGTGTACATGTGTCTTGACCCAGGATCCAGATCTCTGGGAGAAAATCTGTTCAGCTGAGTTCTGTGATGGGGAAGAGGTCATTCTGTGAAAGGGTTCTCAGTGAGAATGTTCCAACTATTCTTATTATGTCTGTCATTGTCCACAGGTCTGACCTCTACCATCCTCCCAAGGAGACTGGTGCTCTCTCCACACACCTCTCTAACCAAATCAGTATATTCAGTGTTCATGGATCGTTTAATGAACACTCTTGGTTCCATATTTCTGTTCACAAGGAATCCAGGTTAGAATACTTCCTGGCTTACTCAGGTTATTTTCTCCAAAATTTATTTATTTATTTTGAAAATCAAAGTTACAGAGAGAGGGGGGAAAAGAGAGGGAAGGAAAGAGAGAAAAAGGAGAGGAGAGAGAACCTTCTACTCTCTGAATCATTCCCCAAATGGGTCACACCGACCAGCACTCGGCCAGGCCAAAGCCAGGAGCTTCTTCTAGGACTCACAGCCATCATCCACTGCTTTCTCAGGCCATTATCTGGGCTCTGGATGAGTACAGCCACCAGGACCTGAACTGGCCCTCCTATGGGATGCTGGTCTCAAAGGCAACAGTTTAATATATGTTTTTAATTATACTTTATCTACTCTGCAACTCACTTCAAGAAAGAAATTGTTTTTTAAAGATTTATTTCTTTTTATTAGAAAGGCATATTTACAGCAAGAAGGGGAAACAGGAAGATTTTTCATCCGCTGATTCACTCCCCATCTGAAACTAGAAACCAGGAGCCTCCTCTGGGTCTTTCACAGCTTTGGGCCACCCTACACTGCTTTCCCAGGCTACAAGCAGGGAACTGGATGGGAAGTAAAGTAACCAGAACATGAATTCCATATGGTACCCTGGTGCCTGCAGGTGGAGGGTTAGTCAACTGAGTCATCATGCTCACCCCTATCTGGGTATCTGAGTTCTCAACATAGATTATAGCGTAACTGATTATCATGTCAAGAATGTCAAAGACAAATTTTAAAATATTTGCTTTCTGAAGAAATGTTTGGCTGAACTAAATCATCATTGTTCTACTGTGAAGAGTTCCCATCCATTAGTTCAACTAACCAGATGCCCACATCAGCTGGGATTAGGCTGTGGCTACAGCCAAGAGCCAGGAACACCATCCAGGCACCCCATGAGGGTGAAAGGAACCTAGAGAGTTGAATCCTCACGATGTCAACTAGGGTTCTGCATTAGCCAGAAACTGCAATCAGGAGGCAGTGTGAGACAGGAATCAAACCCAGGCTCTTGGAAATGGGATGTGTTGTCCAGCTTAGTCATCTTTTATTACAATCTAGTGGGCGCATCAAGGAAAGTAGTAAACAGAGTCAAATGGCCAATATCTGGAATGCTGAATGAAGAAACAAGGCGTCTGTTGAAGGCCCCAAACTGGGCACGGTAGGTAAAGCTACTGTCTTCAATTCCAGGACCCCTGTTATCCCACTCTGCTAATATCTGCCACCACTTTCTTTTCTTAACACCCCCAGGTTTCCTTCTCAGCAGACTGCCCCCTATATCTAAAGGAAAGAACCGAGGGTGGGAACCATCTAAACCTCTTCCGCCAAACTTACACTCCTGCTTGTGCCAGCACCCATATATTTTTCTGATCTCTTACTAGTCAAATGTCTCATCTTCTCTAAAGCTAGTCTTTGCCTTTATCTGACTGCAACCCCTACCTCCTTCCCAAGTATCTCAGCCAGTTAAGCCCTCCTTCTCCATCAAACTCCTCCTCTCTGCCACTCCTCTAGTCAATGGAAGGCTTGCCCATTCAAGTCCCAAACATTCTGTAACACTTGACCAACCCAGTACACCACAATCATTCTCTTAAGCTTGGGATCCCACAGGTTGCTATAGTTCTCTGTTCTTGCCCTATCAAATTCAATGCATCAAAACTTGATCTAATGTCTCTCTGCTACAGAATAAACTCTTTGGACAAAGTATGTCTGCTGTGCTGACCACTTTATTGCCAGTATGTCTCATATTGATCAGTATGCTCTAAGCTTACACTTAAAAAAAAAAGTAGAGACAGATAAAACTCCCATCCATCAGCGTACTCGCTAAGTTGCTGCAATGAGGGCTGAGACAGAAATGAACCCAACACAACAACCCAGATCTCTCACCTGGGCAGCAGGAACTCAGTATTTGAGATGTCAGTGCTGCCTCCCAGGGCGTACACTGGAAGGGAGTTGGAGTCATGAGCTGGAACCAGGAATTAAACCCACACATTCTGTGAAGACATCTTAACTGCTGAGCTAACTACCTGCTCCAAGATTACATATCTGAAAAGGAAAAAAAGTTTGCACAAGAATTAATAAAAGTACATATATGTTAACTTTGAAAACTTTCACAATTTAAAAAGTCAACTTAATTTTTTAAAATAAGTTTATTGATTTTTATCAGAATGGCAGATTTACAGAGAAGACAGACAGAAAGATCTTCCATCCACTGGTTCACTCCCCAAGTGGCCACAACAGGGCTGAGCCAATCTGAAGTCAGAAGCCAGGAACTTCTTCTGGGTCTCTCATACAGGTGCAGGGTCCCAAGGCTTTGAACCATCCTCCACTGCTTTCCCAGGCCACAAGCAGAGAGCTGGATGGGAAGTGGAGTAGCTAGGACACAAACCAGCGCCCACATGGGATCCCAGGGCATGCAAGACAAGGATTTTAGCCATTAGGTTTTCACTCCAGACCTACTATCTATCTTATTCCAGCTGTTTAAAAAACAAAACAAAAAAACCTGAAGGTGAGCTTATCAGTATTTTTTGTATATTTGCCATCTTTTCTACAATAAACTTCTTTTACTGTTACAATAAACTATAAAAAAACTTGTAAAGTCTAAAAAATGAACATTACTAATTTACGCTAATCTATCATCAATAACTAGCACCACATACAAAAAATTACCTGCTTCCATTTTTCCATTTTCCTTTTACTGCTCCTGTAGAACCGGTTGGCATGAGCAAGGGCTAGAGGGGCATATATCCTTCCTCCAAGTCCTCTGGCAGTCACTGATTGCACAGGGAACGAAATTCCTCAAAACGAAATCTGAGCATGGCAGCCCTTTCTGGTTAAGCAAGAAAATGTGACCACCTTGCAGGATCTTGGCCGCACTGTTAAATGCGGAGTATGGTTTTTCATTTTACTAATGGTTAGGTAGCAAGACTAATTCACTAGAGGGAGTATTGAGCTTAGCAGTTAACTTGCCAGTGGGACACCCACGTTCTATATGGGAGTGCCTGGACTGGACCCCTGGCTCTGCTCCCCATCCCAACTTCCTGCTAATGCCCACCCTGCAAGGCAGTAGATGTTGGCCTCAGAACTGGGTTCCTTCCACCCAGGTGTGAGAGCTGGGCTTAGTTCCTAGCTCGCAGAGTAGGCCCTGATCCCGGCTCACAAACTGTGGATATTTGTTTGTCTCTGTGACTACCAAAATAAACTTTTAAGAATTAAATACATTTTCTATTTTATCTTTTTTTTTCTTTAACTTTGCTCTGGTGTGAGTTTACAGTTTGATATTTATGTATTTTGCTTATTTTTATTGGATAGGTAGATTACAGAGAAAAGGAGAGAGTTCTTCCATCTGCTGGCTCACTCCCCAAGGGGCTGCAATGGCCAGAGCTGAGCTGATCTAAAGCCAGGAGCCTGGAGCTTCTTCTGGGTTTCCCACACAAGTGCAGGGTCCCAAGGCTTTGAACCGTCTCTACTGCCCTCCCAGTCCACAAGTAGGGAGCTGGATGGGAGGTGGAGCATCTGGGACATGAACTGGCACCCATATGGAATCCTGGTGCATGCAAGGCAAGGATTTAGCTACTGTGCGACCATGCTGGGCCTTCTATTTGATTTTGAACATAGTAATTGGAGACCCATTGGCCTGATTAAGAGACCTGGGTTAATCAATCCACTTAAAAAATAAACCTGCAAAAGTAGGTAAACTGATTACTGTTGAACAGATTTTAAAGTAATGAATGCTTCAAGACACAAAGACCATTTTGGAAATTGAAGTGTAAATGTTTAAAATGTTTACTTTTACAAATACTGAGGATGTGCTTAAAATCTGAGTCTCAGGTTTCATGCAAAGTACTTTATAAGTTCATTTTAGAAAAGTTATTTGGCACAGTGCACAGCAGACAGTACGTGCTGAATTAATAACAGTCATTAGCTTTTACTCAGGTTTTATAATCCTCACAGGGATCACTTTACCTCTTGCAACCAGCTCTCTAGTATTCACAGTAAAAGGATTCTTCAAACCTTTGGATATTCCATCAAATAAGTTTTTAAAGGAAGAATGGCCAACAAAAAAAAAAAAAGCAGTATAAACTTTATGATTTGTCCACTAAAAAACTTCATTAAAGTGATAATTTTTTATATAAGTGGTTCAATATTTCCTGTGTAGCTTAAAATCCAGTGTCAGTGAATAACACAGATGTCTGTCACAGAGATGACCATAAACCATCACATTTTCTGATACCTAACATTCTACTTCTCTTAACTTCCAGTTACCAGATCAAGAAAACACTTATTTTTCTAAAGTTACCACAACTTTAGGACTTCACAAATTCCCATTTCTTCAGTTTTACATTTTAAACCTTCTTAAAAGAGAAAGCTGAAACCCCAAAATCAAAAGCCTCAATCTGAGCCAACATTGAGAAACAGAGTGATGGAGGAGAAACAGAGGGATGGAGAAGAAACAGAGGGATGCTCTTTGATTCATCACAGAGCAAAAATATGAAACAATTATATTTATTAATTTATTTTCCATTAAAAGGAATATATTTTGAAGACAAAGATGATCAGTTGTCAGGTGTTGCTTTTGGTGAATGGTCAATGAGTTCCTTATCAATGGTCTCGTACTGATACCAGGGCCCATCTCCTCTCGCACGCATCAGTCTTCGAACTTCCAGCTCCTTTAATCTATAATAAATGCAATAGCAATATAGTGATTGATTTAACAAGAGCACCCATGAGAGTCCTTAATTTTTAATGAATTAACTAGAGCAGCAAAAATACTGAGACAGACACTCCCACAAGCCAGCCTGATACAGGATCTAAAGGGATAGGCCAAACACCTCCCCCGACGGTCTTTCATGGGAACAGTCTTCCATGTAAGCATCTATTCTGCATTTGCAGACAGGCAAACTCGAGACTCAGTTTTGACTTATTATCTTGCTTACGGCATCAGCCGTCCAGTATTTATCATTGCCGCAACACCACTTACATGGATAACCAATTCTCACCTTACAGTCTCTGCTCTTAGTGTGGACACACCACCTTCACCTAAACTGTGACAGTGCTTTACCTTTTGGACACTGGGAGAGACACTCGCAGAATCCTACTGTAACAGCAACATGCTCGGCTAAGTGCCAAGGCATGAAAAGTGGAGGGAGCTCACACACTCCTGGCTGCCTAACACCTAAGCACATAAGACTTCTCAGAGCAGAAATGATATTTTATTCACCTGTATTACACTGTGCTCAGTCAACAACAAGAGTTAACATTCGTAAAGAGTAAGAAAAACAATCATGATTAAACAGCACACTCTCAAACTCAAAAATCTGCTTTAATGTTCTAATCCTCCACAAACTGAGTAATCTCCATGCCATAAAAATGCTTTCCCTCTTCCACATCCACACTTTGCAAAAACTACCACACATTTTTGAAGTAGTTCCTTGTCCCTCAAACTTTTTACTTCCTTTAATGGAACACTTATTAACTTGTTCATGACTGCAAATGTATTCACTTCATTAATCTTATCAGCTCATTACCCCTAGCTAGAAGAGATGCTCTATTTTTGTAATAATGTACCTAAGAAAGTACATTTTGTTTAGAGTTAGTTAGTTGAAAGGCACACACACACACACACACACACACACACACAGACATCATCTACCACTGATTCACTCCCCAGACAAACCAGCCAGGTCCGGACCAGGCCAAAGCCAGGAGCGAGGAACTCCACATGGGTGTCCCAGCTGGGTGGGGTTGCAGCAGAAAATGGCCCAAATGTTTGGGACCCTATAACCAAGAGGGAGACCTGCAAGACGCTCCAGACTCCTGGTTTTGGACCAGCCCAGCTCTAGCTATTGCAGCCATTTGGGGAGTGAACCAGTGGTTTGAAGCTCTCTCAGAGGGAGAGACAGAAATAGATCATCCATCTGCTGGTTCACACCCCCGATGGCTGGAATTGGCAGGCCTGGGCCAGATCCAAACCAGGAGGCAAGAGCTTCATCTAGGTCTCCCCTATGTGGATAGCAGGGGCTCAACTCCTGTAGCCACCTTCTGCTGCTTCTCCCAGCCCATTAGCAGGAAGCTGGGTCAGAAGTGAAACAGCCAAGACTCCAATGTCCACAAAGATGCCAGGGTCACAGGTGGCAGCTCTACCCACTACGCTATAATGCTGGGGAATACCTACCCCTGTTCTACATATTTCTTTATTACTTTAGTCCCCAAAATGCCTGCAGTTCTGGAGCTGGGCTGGGATAAAGCCAAGAGCTAGAAACGCCAGGCCTCTATGTGGGTTTCAGGAACCCTAATACTTGATCATCACTGATGCCTCCCAGGGTCTGCATGAGCAGGAAGCTGGAGTAAAGAGCTGGAGCCAAGAATCACACTCAGGTAATCCTGTGTGAGAAGCTAGCATCTTAATGGGATCTTACACACTAGGTAAAACACCTGCCTCATAGCATACACTTTTTAACATTTACTTATTTCAAAGGCAGAGTAACAGAGAGAAAGAGAGCTCTTCCATCTGCAAATGTCCACAACAGCTGGACTGAGCCAAACTGAGAGACTGGCACTCATGCTGGTCTCCTACATGGATGGCAGAGGCCAAAGTACTTAGGCCAGTACCTGCCACCTTCACATATACATTATCAGGAAGTTGGAATGGAAGCAGAAAAGCTGGGGCTTGACCTAGGGATCTCATACAGTTATACACATTCCATGTGGTGGCTTAACTGTTGTGTCACAAAGCCTGCCCCAACATATACTTTAGAAAAACTGCAAATATTACCCATTCCGTGTTCTTTCCTTTAGGGATAGAAGTTAGGAGTTTTTTGCTTGTTTGTTCTGTTTTGTAATTGTTTAGAATCTCTTACAAATGCAAAATTAAAACATTTTCCAACAATTGTATATGTAAAATGTTTGGTTTGACAAATCTCAGAAAAACAGAAATTAACATGTTACTGCCAGAAAAAAAAAATTGATGTAACTTTCTGGAGAAGAGATTGGCAATATTAATCTGATAGTTAAAACTGTACTCTACATTTTAAAAGCTTTACTGACTTGTTTACTTGAAAGGCAAAATGACAGAGAGATGGAGAGAGAAGCACACAGAGTGAGTGGGAGAGACTTCCTATTTGCTGCCTTCATCTCTCAATAGCTCTAACAGCCAGAATTTGTCCATACCAAAGCTAGAAGTATAAAACTCCATCCAGGTCTCACACAACAACAGGGATCGCAGTATCTGTGCCATCAGACACATGAGCAGGCAGCCGCACTGGGAGCCGAGCATGCTAGGACTCAAACAGCACTCAAATATGGGATGTCAACTGGCAATATAATTCACTAAGCATGCCTAAAAGCATACATCCGTGTCACTATTGGAAATTTATTTTCCAAATTTATTGCATAAGCATGTAAAATTCCTTTACAAAGATATGCACCACAGCATTATATAAACTACAAAAAATAGAAAGTTGCAAAGATGCAAACCAACAGAAGATTAATATAATCTTTAAGCATTATGAAATTTTTATGTACAAAATTTCTCTAGCAACATTCTTCTATACAAGAACTGATTAAGTCAACATCATAGTGGATGAGGTTGGTGTAGCACAAAATAAGTGAGGAAAGCGTAGCCATGCACATAAAAAAAAACAGAATACTTAAAAAATAATTCCTTTTAATCTGACAGGTACTATTTATTATTGTTATCTAATGACAAATTCATACTGACTGTCCAAACTGGCTGTCTCTCTCACCGTCTTCCTTTTACATGGAGCATCCCACAGCTGTAATCATTTCTCTCTTGTGGTTTGCAAGCCTAAGAAAGACTCTTCTTCTTTACCCCACACGTCAGCTTTTCCTACCTTAATTCAGCCTTTTCAGCTTCAATCTGAAGAATGGCCATTGTTCGTTCATAGTTCTTTTCAGGAGCATCAAAGAAAGTACGGGCAATCCATCTTGATATGGGATGCTACAAGACAAAATTTGTTTAAAATTAATCAGTTTGTGAGCTGTACTTTGCTTTTCAAGTTGACTGGCTTTTTGTTTGTTGTTTTAATGAAAGGCAAAGTTACAGAGAAAAGAGGAGGAGGAGAGAGAAACGTAATCTCCCAGCTGTTGGTTCACTCTCCAAATGGCTGTAACCACAGGAGCTGAGCCAATCCAAAGTCAGGAGCCAGGAGCTTCTTCCAGGTCGCACCAGCGGGTGCAGGGACCCAAGGACTTGGGCCATCCTCTGCTACTTTCTCAGGCCATGAATAGGGAGCTGGGGCAGAAACAGAACCAGCATCCACAAGGTAGGCCAGCGACTACAACACTGGCCTCTAAGTTGACTATTTGTTAAAATGATCATCTCAGACAAACCAGTGAAACTTCCTATGTGTCAACTACTGTACACAGTTTTTAAATAACTTAAATTATTACGTAAGTACTATTTTTGTCCTCATTTTAGAGATGAGCAAATTGCACAAAGGAATTCATACATTAAGTAGCAAGCAGCAGTATACGAACTCAAATCAGGTCTGTCCAAAACCCTGCCCTTTCACCTTACATGATATTGAACGTCTGAAATAGCAGGCCCAGGAGTCAAATCCAGCCTTTAGGGCCTGGCGGCGTGGCCTTGCGGCTAAAGTCCTCGCCTTGAATGCACCAAAATCCCATACGGGCGCCGGTTCTAATCCCAGCAGCTCCACTTCCCATCCAGCTCCCTGCTTGTGGCCTGGGAAAGCAGTCGAGGATGTTCCAAAGCTTTGGGACCCTGCACCTGCGTGGGAGACCTGGAAGAAGTTCCTGGATCCTGGCTTAAGATCGGCATAGCATCAGCTGTTACAGCCACTTGGGGAGTGAATCATCGGACGGAAGATCTTCCTCTCTGTCTCTCCTCCTCTCTGTATATCTTAAAAAAAAAAAATCCAGCCTTTAATGATCCCACAATAGAGTTCTTTCTATCAGCAATCAACAATAAACAACTGTGTGGCTTCTCTTTTAGAAAACAAATTAACTTTATTTGAAAAGAAGAGAGAAATCTATCTGCTGGTTCACCCCCCCAATGGAAACAACAGTCAGCTATGGGCCAGGCTGCAGCCAGGAGCTAAGAACTCTACCTAGTTACCTATGTGGGTAATAACAACTCAAGCACTTGGGCTATCACATACCACCTTCCCAGGTGCATTATCAGGAAGCTGGGTCAGAAATGGAGCAGCCAGAACTCAAATCAGCACTCCAATGTCACAGCTGGATACTGTGACACAACACTGGCCCTTTACAGCTCTAAAGATTTAGTACGGAAGCATTTCTTTTCTAAAATATGATAATTCCTTTAGAATTCCTTTTCGAAAATATGGTAATTCCTTTAGATAATTAAAGCATGGTAGATACGTGTTCTATCCAAAGTCATCTCACTATATTTACAAAGACTTAATGTTAACAGTTTTTGGATTTGGTAGCAGTGAGAGTATGGTGTCATGACTGACAGTGCAGGCCATGGAAGACGACATGGTTGAAATACTGGCTCAAAGTCTTGCACAGGTCAATTAGCAGGACTACTATTAGAAATTTATTTTCCAAATATACTGCATAAAAATTCTATGAGAATATTCACCACAGCATCCAATAAACTGCAAAAAAAAAAAAGGCACAAAAATCCATCTTGGAAAGAAACATACTAATAATAGATGTCTTTTAAGCTTCAATTTTCCCATCACTAATGGCAGTACTAATGACATCTTTTACATGGGACAGGTTTGCAAAACGCTCAGCACACTGCCTGCTGCACACCGTGAGCCCGATAAATGACAGCTAGAGTTAGCAATGGTAAAATCCTCCTAATCACATTGAGCTTCGAATAAACCCAAACACATTGCAGAATCATAAAAAAAAAAAACTGTAAAGTTTTAAAAAGCAAAAATAAATGAATAAAACCACCCAAAAGTTACATATGAGAGCAAAAAAAAAAAAAAAAATCATCTACTTGCTATCACAAGTTCAATGGAATTTTCCCATAGTTGCTGAATTAAGACATTAACTAGCACACTGAGAAACAGCTAACGAAGTCATCTGCAGGGGCCCACACACACCTTGTAATACTCCCAGTGCTCCGGGATATAGCCTTCCGGAATTTCTGCTAATTCAGCTTCACCTGACATGAGAAAACAGAGATGTTTAACTTTAGCACAGCAGTATTAACTCTTTGTCAGTAAAGTAAAAAAATCAATGTCTTGGGGTTGCACTTTTTTTCTTAAGACTAGATTGAATATTTTAAAATTCACTTAATCTGGCCGAAATCTATTCATTATGCATATTTCAGACATGTTCTGTATGTTCACCATTATATGAGAACTTACTATACTGCTATTATATAATAAGATATAGAAGATCACAAGATTCACAAAAGACATATCCTTCCTGCTGGGTTTCCCAGTATCTACCAGATAAAATATTTCAGGATTTAAGAAGCTAGAAATAGTTTAAACATAATTTCCCATGAATATGTAATGCTGTCATTTATATTTGATTCCTTTTTAATTTTTAGATTTACTTCTTTTTATTTGAAAGACAGATATTACAGAGAAAAGAGACAAAAAGAGGTCTTCCATCTACTGGCTTACTCCCCAAATGGCAGCAATAGCCAGAGATGGGCTGATCCAAAGCCAGGAACCAGGAGTTTCTTTCCGGGTCTCCCACGTGAGTGCAGGAGCCCAAGGACTTGAGCCATCCTCCACTGCTTTCTCGGGTCATAAGCAGGGAGCTGGATGAAAAGTGGAGTAGCAGGGACTATAACCAGCACCCATATGTCTTAGGGCACTATAGGCCGAGGATTAGCCTGCTCCCACACCAGTCCCTAATTCATTCTTTTTAAAACATACAGTTTCTCATGTTCCAGGATAGACTTAAAGAAAACAAACAAAAAAAGCCTGCCTCCTGTCTCTTTCTACTTCCCTTATTCAGAACTGTCAAAGCTGATTTCGGGAAATAAGCTTTGGTAACCCTAAAGAATTTTTCAAGAAAAAAAGAAAAGATATTAAAAAAAAGTATACACTATTTTAGATTAAGGTTTGTTATCTTTAAAATACTTTTTCAAGCATATGCTTATTTTATAAAAGAATTTTTCAGCACAACATCCATAATTTAAAAATTCATGCACATATATTTTAAAATATTCAATTTGATGGGGCAGGGGTAGTGTAGGGAAGGGGACTTACCAATGAATATATTCACCAGGGTGATGCCAATTGCTACAGGAATCCCAGTCAATAAAATGTAAAATTTCTGGCAAGATAAAAAATAAAAAAGTTTTTTTAATGACTATTTCCTGTCTCCACTTTAATAGCATCCTCATTATGATATCCTTATACTCTTAAAATAAGCTTGCCAAGTCAGAGATAAAGTATCAAATCACCAACTTCCATGATTTTTCTTTTTGTTTTAGATTTCTGTGTTCAGCACTAAGAATAAAACTGGACTTTGCAGTCAATCACGTACCATGACCAAGTTAAGCGCATAGTAGACTCTGCTTTTGATAGTGCAAAACATGATGGTCATGAAACATTCATCAATTTAAATAAAACCAAGGCTTTATTTGCTTTAAATAAATGAAAAAATTGTTACAATTATTTAGACAGGCATAAATTTGAGAAGACATTTCTGAGATGGAGACTATTCTCCACAAAGAGAAAAGAAAAAAAAGAACAAATTTTCTAAGTATCATTCAACAGAAATTTAACTTTTTCATTTTCCAGCTTGAGCAAAATGCAGCCCAATCAGGCAGGAGAAGATGGATACTAACAGGGGAGCTTTGCAGAGCCGGAGCCACCCATACCTTCCTTCCTCCTTTGGAACTGACAGCAGCTTCGCTCTCTTCTTTGAGTTCTGGGGTCTGGGGTCTCACGCTGGGGGCTGTCAGAGTGGGCCAGGGACTGCACACATGTTTCAGTCTCAAGGGCAGGTGGGGAGGGGAGAGGGAACGGTCCCAGGCTAGCACGGTGTGCGCATGGGCTATGCCTGGGGTCTTCCACATGCACTTGTGTCCCAGGCCCGCATATGTGCCAGAGGATCAGGTCTAGGAACCCATCTATGATCTTGGGTCTCTAGTGGGCAGGCAGAGCTCCAGACCAGCATGCCACTCCTCCAGAAGACTGGGCTGGGGAACCCATTTGCTCCCCAGCACAAGGACTATGGACTGCTCTGGGAAGGGGTTATAGGGATGTGAGTATGTTTCAGGTGAGAAATGACTTCTGGGCGATTTCTACTGACAAGGTCACTGTAGTTGGAGGTAAGCAAGGGGGCTGAGATTGAGTGGGTCTGGAAGGGGGAAGCCGGAGGACCTCTCTGAGTCAGACTGACATACCTGCCGCCCAAGTAAGAGACCAAAGTCGGGCTAGTTAACGTCAACCACCACCAACCAGTGCACACAAAAGCTAGGGCTGGCAAGGCTAGACCACAGTACCCTCCAGGGAGTGTCAAAACAGGGGATGGGTCAGGTTAGGCTGGGCAACGATACTAACCAGCATGTGAGAAAATGGAGTCTGTGGGGGACATGTGGGTCCATCACTGTGGAACTGCAATTTCTGCTGGTTTGCTTAAGAGCCAGGGTTGTGATAAGCTGAGCTAGGCATAACCATGGGACTCTTGGACATTCATGGGTACCAAGGTTGGGAACAGTTGGTGTGGTCCAGGCTGCAGCATTCACAGGCATACCCAAGAATAGGGTGTGGGGTGGGCCAGACCTCAACATCTACCAACCCATAGGAGGGCCAGGAGGCAGACTATGCCGGTATAGGTCTAATACCCATTAAAACATGTGAGATCTGGGTCTGGGAGTGGGCCTGTTGGGAGAACTTGGGAAACTCCCTTGGTGGGCCATAGCTCCCACTGGTGAGCATGTGATTCAGGCCTAGGTGTTGGTCAGGTCAGGTAAGGAAGCTCCAGTTGTCAGCAAGTATGTGGCTTGGTTCTGGAGGGTAGGCAGACCAGACAGGGTTGGGTCAACCTTAACTCACTAGCATGTGCAAGAGCCAGGTTGGAGTGTGGGTCATGCTGAGCTAGGCTTTCACAACTACTGGTTTGCATGAGACAGGAATGGGAACAGACTGTGCAGGACTAGGTGGCAGCACCTGCCAGCAAGAATTGGGACTGGGGGCAGGCCAGGACAGGCCAGGCTGTAGCATCTGATGGCAAAGGCCAGAAAAGGATGGGCTATGCCAAACTGGGTCAGAGCAACCAATGGCATACACAAGATTTGTGGCTGGGAACAAACCTGGTTGGGGAGCTAATTGGACGCCCTGACTGGATTGTGGTTCCCACTGGTGAGTGTGAGAGTCAGAATGGGGGTCAGCAATCTGGGCTGGATATGACTGCAGTGTCCCTCAACATGGGTGTGAACTGGGTCTGGAATGTGCCAGATTGGGCTAGACTCCAGCACCCATGGTGCTCATGAGAGAAAAAGAGGATGTAAGACAGGCTGGGCTCAGTCTCCATACCAGCTGAACCATGCAAGAGCTTTGTCTGGACGTGTAGCAGGTATGGCTGGGCTGCAGCACTCAACAGTAAGACCCAGAATGGGTGTGGACCAGTTGGGCAAGGACACTGTTCTTGCAGGACAGGAGGTGGACTAAGTCAGGCAGGGCCAAGGCCCCACTAGTGTGTGCAAGCTCTGCCATGGGAAGGAGGCCTGATAGAGGAACTTGGTGAACTCCTCTGTCAGGACACACTGCCTACAGGTGAGTGCAAGAATAAAGGCTGGGAACAGCCCAGATCATGCCAGGTAACATCTTCACTGGCACATGTGTGGGTTAGGTTGGGGGTGGGGAAGGCTGGGTCAATTCATAACACCCAGTGGCAGATGTAAGAAACAAGATGGACAGTGTAGCTTGGGCCACACCACCATCCTGTTCACATTAGGATTGGAACTTGGGGCTGGCTAGGTTAAGCTAGGCCTCAGCACCTATCAGTACGAGCTGGAACCAAGGGAAGACCAGGCCAGGCCAAGCTACAGCACCCGCCAGCAAATCCTGAGGTGAAGTGGACCATGCCAGACTGGGCCACAGCACCCACCAGTACACATGAAACATGGAGGAGGAAGGATGTGTGAGCCGAGCAGAGCAGATGCAGAAGGCTCTGCTGCTGGGCCACTGTTCCACTGCTGAGTGGGAGACCTAGGACTAGGAGCAGACCAGGTTGGTCAGAGTTGCAGCACCTGTTGGTCTGCAAGTAAATTGGATTAGGGAGAGAGCCAGACTGGGCTAAACAACTGTATTGGTACATGCATGAGCCAGAGTAAATGCAGTCTAGTCGGGCTTAGCCACAGCATCAGCTGGAAAGTGGCAGGACTGGGGCAAATCCTGTAAAGCTAGACTGTAGAAGCACATGGAAAATGCAAGATCCAGGACTGGGAGTGAGCCTAGTAGGGAAACTATGAGCACCTGATGGGCTGCAACTCCCACTGAAGAGCATGAGAACCAGGGCAAGGGGCAGACCTGGCTATACAGGCAATGGAACCACTGACATGAGTGTAGACTGGATAGTGGGGTTGGTTGGTTTGAGCTGGGCTTCAACACCCACTGACATGTACGAGACCTGAATGGGATGTGGGACAGACTGGACCAGTTTGCTGCACATACTGGCAAGCACAGGCACAAGGGCTGGGGTGAGTCTAGTGGGGATTACTGGGGCTCGCTCCAACTAGGTTGCAGCTCCTGCCTGTGTACTTGAGGGCTGAGTGTGTGGTGGGCAGGGTTTAGCTAGGCTGCAGCATCCCTTGGTTTACATAAAAGACAGGGCTGAAGATAGAACTGACCCAGCTACTGCAACTACCAGTGTGTGCATAGGCTGATATGGATGACCAACAGAGCCAGACTCCAAACTAGCAAGCACATACAAGTCAGATCTAGAATCACTTCAGACAAGGCTTCTTTGGGGATCCCCCCAAACTGAACTGCTGGACTAAGAATTCCAACCATGTGGAGAATCGCAAGATTTGTGGTCTGACCATGGAGTGCATGTGTCAGAACTGGTCCTACCCAGTGGCTTAGATGGAGCAGTGGATGGCATACCCAGATGCACATGGAGGATATGGCAGTCCATTGGAGCCTGCAAAGGACATCTGATTCCCTGGTACCATAGCAGAGCAAGAATTGGTCAACTCTCCCAGCCAAGCATTGACAGCAAATATCTGCTTGAATGGAGACTCTAAGGTGGACTATATCAGCCATTGGACCTTCGGAGGATTTCCTCACCCTTGGATCAACGATATCGACAGCAATCTAGAACTATCAAAACCCCCTGAGCAGAACCCTTGCAGCATGCTCCACATTGGGGACACTGGAGTGACATCGGGTGGCCCTTCCCCATCACTGAGTACTGAGGCAACTGGATGCGGCTTCTCCTCTTCTTACCCCATTTCCCCGACACAGGACGAAGAAAATTAAAATTTGGAAACAATGCTCTCATCTACTTTCCTTTAATCCTTAGCCCTTTCCACTCTAATCAACTATGTAAACATCATCAAAAAACAAACAAACGGTTGGTTACTCCTGTCTAAAGTCAGAGACAAAGACAGAGTCTAGAGACCCTTCTGCTCGCAGGGCCTGCAAAGTGACCCGAGAGCTACAAGACTATCCAAATACACTCAGCAACCTAAAAAAGCTGTATCAGTTTTATTCTTGCTACATTAGAATCATACTATAGGGTTGTGTTATTCTTAGAAATCAATGTTCCCAAACAATACATGGATTTAAAAAAATCATATCCTAAAGTAGGAAAGCTCATTTACAGAAACATTACAATAATTTTTTTGGGTAACTTCAAGAATATTTTAGTAATATAAATAATTATCCCACATTAATCAATTTTCAGTTTTTTTTTCTTTGACTCAATGGAAGGAACACACTGTATTTTAAAACTGTAATTCTGACAAGAAAAGAATGGCTCAAGTTTTACCTCTGACTGGGATAAATCCTCTTTCTGAAGGAATAAGGTTCACTAATTTAAAAGACCAGGAACACACCGTATTGTACAATCTCAGTATCTTCTGAGGAAAGTTACAGATAAAACTGAACTCACCAATAACTTCAGGAAACGCTGGTCATAGAATCTCGAAGGTCTGATGACAAATAGTCTTTTCCCATGATCTCCACTGTGCCGAACAGGAGCTAGAAATAGTACAAGGTTCATACAAGCACACTGTTATATTTCTAGATAAAACCGAATTATTAGGAATATATACATGCGAAAATGTTTAACAGAAGATTTGAAAACTACATTTTAAGTTTGTATACTGTTTAACAAATTATGTCATTTTACACGGTGAGGCAAGACTTACTGCAAAACAGACAGGAAGGATCAGCAGCATTTACTCAACATATATCCAACAGGAATTCAAACTTCTTATAGAACACACTCTAAAAACCTGGATAACATCATTTTTTGGTAAATAATTTCTGCTTCCATCTATTCCCTCTAAGTGTGCTCCCCACCCCGATGGAATATAACCAAGCCTTGCTGTAGATCAAAGGCAAATTTCATTCCTGGCCCCTCTTCCTCCACTCATCTCTCTTCTGCAGGGTCTGGGAAACACAGTCCTGGCATTCCAGGCTCTCTGCACTGGGAGCAGGCAAGGCTGTTAGTGAGACACCGGAGATTGTGATGTTTCCATTTGCACCGAAGGAAAATTCTGCACCTGCATCAGTGCAGAGTGAACAAGTTTAATTTCCCATCCTGAGGACATGAAGCCTTTGTTCATGCTTACTGCCTTCCTGGTCCAGCAGGCATCTCACCCTCCAAAGAGCCGACATTCTGCCCAGAGAGATGAGGTTCCCCAACACCTGAGCTGCCACACATTCCAAGGAGTACATCTGCTTCCACTAGAGTCACTTTGGTTAACCGTGAATGTCGTGGAGGCAGAAACCCCCTGGTGCAGCAGCTTGCAATGAATTCAGGTTAAAATTGATGATAACACGGGATCCCCCAAGGCTTTCACACACATTTACAAAAGACTGAATGTAAAAGAATCAACTATAAGAAAGCAGGTGGAAAGCACTGCCTGGACCTGCCAAAAATTTAGCTGTTTACAAAAAAGCCAAAAGCCATTTCAGTCTTAATTTGATGTACCAAAGGTACAGGATCACAGCAGGAACAATCCTCTCCTCGCCTACAATCCTCTCCTCACATCTATGGAATCATGTCTACTCCAGAGAATACTCTTAGAGGAACAACCAGGAACTTGTCCCAACTCGGGAATCCAGGTCTACCAACAAGAAGGAAACAGGCCTGTGCTTGGCCCCTGCCACCCCCATGCAGTCCCCCAGTCCGCATGGCCCAGACCTGGGCTTTGGAGAGTAAATCAGAAGATGGAAGATCTATTTTTCTCTGTGTGTATCTCTCTCTGTCTCTCTGCCTTTCAAACACTATTTACACAAGGAAAATGTAATACAAAGAATTATGGAAGAATGGTTCGCATGGATGCATTCTAGCAATGTTAATTAACACAGAAATGTGAACTGTTTGCTCTGCCTTTAGATGTAACTAATCAATTATTACACAATGATTTACGTGTCAGGCATGATAGCTCAATGCCTTCCAAGTGCTGGGATCCCATATGGGCACAGCTTCCTGCTTGTGGCCTGGGAAAACACTAGAGAACAGCCCAAAGACTTAGGACCCTGGACCCACATGGGAGACCCAGAAGCTCCTGGCTCCTGGCTTTGGATCAGCTCAGCTCCAACCATTGAGGCCAGCTGAGGAGTGAGCCAGCAGATGGAAGATCTTTCTGTCTCTACTTCTCTCTGTAATCTGCCTTTGCAACAGAAACAAATAAATCTTTTTTTTTAAAAAAATGCAAATAGCCTCAAGAAAGTCACTTAGTCTTTAATAATAGTGGATTTTGCGAGGATTGAAAATCTAACATAAGAGAGAATCAAGATGGAGGAATAAGGTAAGGACACATTTAAACGGACGGAGAAACATTTAATCAGGACGAAGCAGAGAGGACATATTTCAGGAAATAGGAAAGGACAGAACAATAGCAGAGGGTTACCTGGAGACTGACAGACACAGGAAAGCAGCGGACATAACAGTGTGGTGTTGCAGTGACTGATACTCCAGCGGCATTCTGCTAACGGCGGTCTGAACTCCACCAGCAACCAGGTGGGAAGGGACTTTCACTAGGAGCTTGGGAGGTGCACCCAGACAAAGAACTGTCCGTCCTGCTGGTCCGTTTGACTTGACCAGGAGCAGAGACAGAGCAGCAGATCTCAGATGGGCAGTGTGAGAACAGAGTGGATTTCATAACCCAGTCGGCCCCCTAGAGCTGAATTGGGCGCCATTTTGCATAAGGTGGAAAGGGCAAGGGAAAGGATGGAGCATGCTCTGAGCTGGGAGTAAGCTCATTTCAGACTTGGTGAACTGCAACGGCATGGCATTCTATGGGTTTCACCCGGGGCAGGTCTGGGTAGCCCTAAGATCTGACGGCCAGCAGATCCATAACTGTAGTGGTGGTACGTCAGGCGTCATTTTGCGCACTGTGGCAATAGCTTTGAGATTGCAGGGGACAACAGTGAACTGCACATGTGCTGAGCTCGCGAAAACTCACTGAGGTCACACAGGAAAATAATACCGCCTGCGGCTTCGTACAGGTCAAAATAGATTCGTGTGGCACCCAGACCTAACGTCCAACAGGTTCTGACAAGATCAGTGCCACCAACAACCTAACTAGACAGGACACCTGGTGTCTCTCTAATCCTGGGACCTGCTCCAACCGGAAGTGGAACAGAGGTTGCAGAGACAACAGTGCAGCCTCAGCACGGTATCACAGGAGGTAGAGAGTGGTGAGCCAAGAGCTGGGGCTGTGGAGGCCACAGTAGAAATCTAACATAAGAACCCAGACCTGGAACTCGCTGGAGGTTGTGACACAATTGGCTGCAAGCAACAAGTTGTCTACCAATCACAATAAGTAAAATCACATTGTAGACCTGTGGGTCACACAGCTTAGAAACCTACCCCAAGAAGAAGACTCTGCTAACCAGAAGTACAATGATCAAGAGCAAAAGAGACAGTGGCACAATGAATATTACTGCAGACTCCCCTGCAAAGGAGCAAAACCCTATGCCAACCTCAGACTTAACTGCGGAAGACATCGAGAAAATGGGGGACACAGAATCCAGGGACACAGAATCCGTAAGACTCATTTTAAAGATTCTGATCAAAAATGAAAAGCTCATGCAAGAGTTCAAAGGATTTAAGGAAGCAATAAAGCAAATCAAGGCTGGTATATCAGAAATTAAGAATACAGTAGAGCAAATAAAAAGTACATTGGAGAGTCTCCAAAATAGAATGAAGTAAGCAGAAGAAACAATCTTAGAATTGGAAGATATCTCCTGTCACCAGGGGGATGCAAACAAAAAGCTGGAAGTAGAGCTGGATCAGGCCAAAAAAAGTATTCAAGAATTGAAAGACGGGCCCGGCAGTGTGGCCTAGCAGCTAAAGTCCTCACCTAGAACGTGCCAGGATCCCATATGGGCGCCGGTTCTAATCCCAGCAGCTCCACTACCCATCCAGCTCGCTGCTTGTGACCTGGGAAAGCAGTCGAGGACGCTCCAAAGCTTTGGGACCCTGCACCCATGTGGGACTCGGAAGAAGTTGCTGGATCCTGGCTTCCGATGCCATTGTGCTCACTTGGGGAGTGAATCATCAGACGGAAGATCTTCCTCTCTGTCTCTCCTCCTCTCTGTATATCTGACTTTCCAATAAATAAATAAATCTTTAAAAAAAAAAAAGAATTGAAAGACACTATTAAGAGGCCAAATATAAGAGTTATGGGAGTTCCAGAAGGTACAGAAAGAGAAGCTGAGTTTGCAAATGTATTTAATGAAATAATCAAGGAAAATTTCCCTAATATGGAGAAAGAATTGGGAAACAAGATCCAGGAGGGAAGCAGAACTCCCAACAGGCTTAATCAAAAGTGATCTTCACCAAAACACATGATCATCAAGCTCTCTTCAATTGAACATAAGGAAAAGATCCTTAAATGTGCACATGAAAAAAATCAACTGGCAGATAAAGGAATGCGAATTAAGCTCACAGGAGATCTCTCACCGGAAACTCTAAGGCAAGAAGAGAATGGAGTGACATATTCCAGATTCTAAAAGAAAAGATTTGTCGGCCTAGGATAACCCCGCAAAACTTTCTTTCATCTTTGAAAATGAAATAAAATTCTTCCACAAAAAAGAAAAGCTAAAAGAATTTGCCTCTTTCAAACCTGTCCTACAAATGATACTTCAAGATGTTCTCTTGACAGAGAAGAGGAATAGCACCTACCAAAACCAAAGGCAAAAGGAGAAGAACATCCCAGTAAAATGACAACAGAAGACTAAACCAATGAACAACCCATTCCTAAAATGACAAAACCAAAGTACCACCCATGTATATTTAACTCTTAATGTAAATGGCTTAAGCTCAATCAAAGGTCATAGATTAGTAGACTGGATTAAAAAACAAAACCCATCTGTTTATTATCTGGAGGAGACACACTTCAACAAAGATCAGCAGAAACTATATCACATGGGTTTTGTTGTTTTCATCTCTTCAAAACACTTTTTTCTGATTAAATCGTTCAATGACTCTTGGATCATGCAATGGCATCATTTTCTTCAAGAAGGTTCTTGATTTTCATTTCTTCAGCTACATGTTAGTCATTCAATAGCATGTTGTTTAACTTCTTGGTGTTGCTAATTTCTTTTTTCTCCCTGATGTAGATTTTGTTTTTTTTTTTAAAGATTTATTTTTATTATTTTTTCATTGGAAAGGCGGATATACAGAGAGGAGAGACAGAGAGGAAGATCTTCCATCCAATGATTCACTCCCCAAGTGAGCACAATGGCCGATACTATGCCGATCTGAAGCCAGGAGCCTCTTCCGGGTCTCTGACACTGGTGCAGGGTCCCAAAGCTTTGGGCCGTCCTCGACTGCTTTCCCAGGCCACAGGCAGGGAGCTGGAAGGGAAGCGGGGCTGCTGGGATTAGAACCGGCGCCCATATGGGCTCCCAGGCGTGCAAGGCGAGGACCTTTAACCACTTGCGCCACCGCGCCGGGCCCTAGATTTTGTTTTCTGGCTCTTCATTTTTTTTTTTAAGATTTATTTTTATTATTTTTTTTTTATTGGAAAGGCGGATATACAGAGAGGAGAGACAGAGAGGAAGATCTTCCATCCGATGATTCACTCCCCAAGTGAGCACAACGGGCCGATACTATGCCGAACCAAAGCCAGGAGCCTCTTCTGGGTCTCCCACGCGGGTGCAGGGTCCCAAAGCTTTGGGCCGTCCTCAACTGCTTTCCCAGGCCACAGGCAGGGAGCTGGAAGGGAAGCGGGGCTGCCGGGATTAGAACCGACGCCAATATGGGCTCCCGGGTGTGCAAGGCGAGGACTTTAACCACTTGCGCCACCGCGCCGGGCCCTGTGGCTCTTCATTTAAGGGAATGTATAGTAGCTGTATAATGGAGACTGTCATATCTAGTTATATGTCTTTTAACTTCATGGCATTGTATATTTCTATTTTTCTTTCTATTCTTAATTTTGTATCATGACTTTTCATTTAAGGGGATGTACAGTAGTTATGTAATGGAGACTAACAACCAGATGTGAGGATGCAGTGTGGTATGCATTTCTGTTTCCAGACAAAGATGGACTTACAATGAAACTGTTTACTATATCTTGACAATAGGATTCTGGACTCTCTGCCATTGTCCATGCCCGCAATGATGGACATATGACTGAGTATGAAGAACTATATGCTAGTAATGATATAAAGGAACTAGGTGGAGGGGAGGGAATTGGGGAGGGGATAAGGGAATATGGAACTGTATCGTAAAATGATAGTAATAATAAAATAAAATAAATAAAAACAAACAAAAAGAAAACCTAACATAAGATCTTTCTTTGCTTCAAAGATTAAAAATAGAAAATGGATCATTTCTTTTCTTTCATCCCCAAGTAAAGACACCATCATGCAATCATCCAGGCTAAACTTCTCAATCGTCTACCTGGCACCTACCTCTCTCTCAATCATCATTTTGTCAAGGCCTCTTTGTTCTAAGATCCAAACCTTTCAATGCCTTCTCTACAAGTCTAACCAATCCACAGTCCAGGAAGTCATCCAGTATTCAACACAAGCTTGTAAACCCAAAATTCAGAATCACTCCTCTGTTACGAAGAGCACCTTTCCCTATGAAATAAAATGCACATATTCTGGCTTCATAGTCCTACAACAACCCACCCCTCTAACGTGGTCTCAACCTTCTGTTTCGAGCCTTCCTTCTCAAAATCAACCTATCAAAAGCCTTATACAAAGACTTATTAGAGAACTCCTTCTTTATCTCCCTTCCCATTTTATTTGTTAAAATTATCGCCGTAACCTAGTTAAAAATGCTGCAGATGATCCATGTTCTGAATTAAAACTACGGTACCTTAACATTCTCATTTTTTTAACAATGAAAAGTGCACATCAGTCTTCAACTTTTTTTAAAGATCTATTTATTTTTATTGCAAAATCAGATACATAGAGCTAGGAAGATCTTCCATCCGATGACTCATTCTCCAAGTGACCACAATGGCTGGAGCTGTACCAATCCAAAGCCAGGAGTCTCTTCTGGGTCTCCCACACAGATGCAGGGTCCCAAGGCTTTGGGATGTCCTCAGCTGTTTTCCCAGGCCACAGGCAGGGAGTCGGATGGGACGCGAGGCTGCTAGGATTAGAATCAGCGCCCATATGGGATCCCAGCCCATTCAAGGTGAGGATTTTAGCTGCTAGGCCCTCAACTTTATTTTTTTAAGAAGCAGACAGAGAACCCATCACTATTTTGCTCCCTAAATGTCTACAACTCAAAAGCAGGGAGCTGGGAACTCAATTCAGCCATCACCTGCCTCCAGGATAACCATCAGCAGAAAACTGGCATCGGGAGCAGAGCTAGGACTCGAATTCAGCATTTGGACATGGGATTACAGTCATTCCTAGCACCAACCTAATCAATGCACCAAATACCTTCCCTGGGTGTTCAGCCTGTAATCATTGTTCCTTATAGCTAAGGAGAGAAGTGCAGCTCCTTGCCTCTCAGGCCTGCTAGTTGCAGGCCAACTTCAGGATCCTGGCCTGACCCTGGCTGACGCAGGCATGTGGGGAGAGAAACAGAGGGAAGATCTCCATCTACCTTTCAACTAAAAATGAAAAGAAGAAAAAAGATCCCACAAACAGGGTTAAAAGGGCAACACACAGACTGGGAAGATGAACGACACTATTTCAAGGAGGTTAGTTCAAGCCCGTGGATCCTGAGACCTACAGGAGCTCCTAGAGCTCATTCTCCCAGGACACCAAGAGATGTCGGCATACATACAATGAAACATTATTATCAAGTCTTAAAAAGAAAAGAATTTCTCACTTATGCCTCATGGGTGAAACTTGTTGATGCCGAGTAAAATCAGCCAGCTACTAAAAGACAAGCACTGTCTGATTTTACTTCAGAGGCATTGAGAGTAGGCAGTATCATAGACAGATGACAGAATGGTGGAAAGGCCTGAGCAATGAATGGAGTTTGTGGTCTGCTGTTTTTCTGTAAACTAAAAAGAGTTACACAGGTAGATGATGGTGATACCACTGATCAGTACATTCAACGAGTTACAGCAGTAAATCTTATGCTCTAATGTGCTGCAAATTCTTTTAAAAAGCTAGAGCCAGATACTGTAAGTTTTCCCATTTATAGTCTTCATAACTACTTTGCAACATACACTAAAATTATCTGTTTTAAAGATATGGGACAAGGTGTTTGGCCCAGCAGTTAATACATTGGTAAAAATGTGCCCACATGGAGGGGCTGGAGCCACAGCAGAGCAAGCTAAGCTTCCACCTGCAGTACCAGCATGCCATAAGCTGCCCCACTTCCCATCCAGCTCCCTGCTTGTGGCCTGAGAAAGCAGTGGAGGACGGCCCAGTGCCTTGGGACTCTGTTTCTTGGCTTTAGCTCGGGTCAGCTCCGGCTGTAGGGGCCATTTGCAGAGTGAAGCAGCGGATGAAAGATCTCTCTCTCTCTGTAACTCAGCCTTTCAAGTAAAAATAAATAAATCTTAACAACAGCAAAGATGCCCCCTTGGATACCAACAGCTTATACGGAAGTGGTAAGGATGGAGTCCAGGATCCACTTCTATTCCCACTTCCTGCTAACACTTCTCTGGAGGCTGAAGGTGCTGGCTTCAAGTTGGCCAGCTGCATAGCAGATTGGATTCCTGGCTGCTGGCTTCATACTGCCATAGTCCTGGTTACTGCAGGCATTTGGGGAGTGAACCAATAGACAGCAGCTACTTTTTGTTAGGATTTTTAAATAAAGATTTATTTTATTTTTATTGTAAAGGTAGATTTACAAAGAAAAGGAGACGCAGAAAGATCTGCCATTCACTGGTTCAGTTTCCAAATGGCCCCAATGGCAAGGCCTGAGCTGCCAAAGCCAGGAGCTGCTTCTCGGTCTCCCACATAGGTACAGGGTCCCAAGGCCATTAGTCATCCTCTACTGCTTTCCCAGGCCACAAGCAGGGAACTGGTGGGTAAGCATAGCAGCGGGGACACAAACCAGCCCCCACGTGGGACCCCAGCACATGCAAGGCAAGGACTTTAGCCACCAGGCTACTACAACGGACCCCTACTGCTTGTTGAGATATACCACTATTCAATATGCATAGTTCCTAGGAACCGTTCTGTTCCCACTACAAAGTGCTCAGTCTCCTTCCAGAGCTCCCAGAAGAGGGAACAGTGCAGAAAGAACTGAGGGTAAAATTTTCCCTTGGTTTATTTTTAGTTCGAATCTCTTTAATACTACATGAGAGAACATCCTAAGTTTTTGCATTTGAACATTTGGAGACAACGGTTATCAGAAACAGCTCTGAAGGGGATATAAATCAAAGATCACAGAGTTTCGGCATAAGGTCAAGTTCCTGCTAGAAATCTAATGAAGACCATCATGTTTTCAACAAATGTCCATGTGTATTGATTGCCTCGATGTGTGAAATGGCACCAGATTAAACTAAAGAAAAAAAGGGAGGTCAAACAGGACAACATTTTGAGGTCAGATTTTTTTCGGGTTCATGGCAAAAGTTTTTCATTCTTTAGTAGCATGAGACTTCACACCCCTAGAATGCATCCCAAGGTCCCTAATAGGGGTCAGTTCAGTCCTCGTAGGGTCTACAGCATGGCCTCCCTGTGACCCCAGCACTTGCTCCATCTTGCACCCCTTCCTAAGGTACGAAAAATAACATTCTGTGATTGCCTTGACATAAAACAAACATCAGCCAAGCTGGAATCATTATCACGTACTCAGTAACATTAGAATCTTTAGTAGTAGCAGTACTAGCAGAGGAAGAAGAAATAGAACAAGAAGAAGAAAGAATATTAAGTTTCGTGGACCCCTGCAGCCACCACGGCCTCTACAGGCACCGTTTGTCTGCTGTCCGTGGTGGCTAGCAGCTTGTCCTCGGCCACATCGCTCCCGGCCGTGGACTAGACACCATCCCGGGTCTCACCTCTGTGCCTTTCACCGGCTGGAAGGCGCAATGGCAGCGCGTGTAACAACATGCTGCCTTGCAGTTTAAGCGAAATCAGGAGCCCCTCACAGCGTGCGTGTTGCCTCGCTCCTCACTAGGCTACAATTATTCCCTGGTCCCCCGGATCCCACCAAGGTCACCCGGGAAGAGTCCGCCCGCGCCCCGCAACGCCCCGCGCGCCCTTTCTCCCAAGCTCAGCACCCACCGACAGCTTTTGGCAAGCCGCGAGTGAGGAAGCCTCCGCATCCGAGTCGAGGGCCAAGGCGGCGACCACACAGAGCTGCGACCGCGGTGACCGAAGCCCGCTGCAACAAACTCATCGCCGCCATGGTTACGACGGGCAAAGGAAGGAAGCCGGGAGACTAACGGGAGCCGAGGGAACCAATGTACCCGGAAGGGCAAAAGTGCAAGATGGCCATATTGAGTGAGGGCAAGCGTCTGTTCCGGTCGTGCCGGAAGTGACGCTACGGTCGGTACAAACGCGGTTTCCTTAGTTATGAGAAAAAATGGCAGCGGCTAGTTTGGGTGTTCTTTGGAGGAGAGTCTCAGCAGCAGTTCAGGCTTCCAGGGCGTTAGTAATCCCTCAGACCGCTGCTAGCCACAGGTAAGTGATGTGAGGAGAAGGCTCAGCCACTCCATGTGGGGTCGCGTTTGGTTGAGGAGATACCGAGAAAGGCTCCAACCAGAACGCCAGGTGCCAAACCGCCTCAGTGAGCAATGAATGACCTTGGAGCATTCGCCCACCCCTCTCATTTCCACTCCGTCTTCAAAAGGTTTTGCTGCAGCCTCCAGTAGACTAGACATTTAGGGGATGTGCAGACGGCCAGTGCTAGCTGTGAAAGCCCTACAGGAACATCCTCTTGGGTGGGGAGGGTGGGAGACAACTTCATGGAAGAGAAGCTGTTTTAGAAACGGGGCGGGGTGGCGGTGTCTTTGTACCTCCACGAGATGTCTGCAAAACACGGTGAAGGAAATGTCTGTTAAATAAAACAGCCCAATAATGGAGAGTCGCCTTGCAGCTGCGAGACCTGCCTGTGAGTTTAGCTAATGCTAACTTTTTGATATCATATAATGCTTTCCTAGGCATTTGATTTACACATTGGTTTTTATGATCATTCCTTCCGTTGAAATTTCTGGATCTCAAAGGGGAATTGTTTTAGGCCCCTGATGCATGCTACAAAATTGACCATCAGAGTATTTTCCATACCGGGAGTGTAGGAAATGTTACCTTAAACTGGAATTGTATAAATATTTCCTCCTCTGAAATTTACAGGTAGCATTATAAATCAGTCTTAAAGAATACCTTCTGAAGCATTTTAAAAATTAATTATTGCTGGGGGGAGAAGCTTTGAGTAGATTTTTTTTTTGGTGATTTGGTTTTATTGCTTATGAATTGCTAATGCTGTAAAGCTACAGCTTGTTCACATGTGTTCTGTTGCAGGTTTTCCCTTGGTTTGTTGCCTGTGACTGTACAGAACGTGGCATCCCTTAGCCATTGTCGATTATTTCATACCACATTAGCAAGGAAAGGACTGGAAGAATTTTTTGATGACCCAAAGAACTGGGGGGAAGAAAAAGTGAAATCTGGTGAGATACTTGTGTCAATTCATGTGTTTTGTAAAAAAAGAGAAATCTGTAGAAACCCCTTAATTCTAGACTTTGTTGTGTAGCTTAGGAATTATTTATGACCCTTTCTGAATTTCCTTTGGAATTATCTAGTAGAGGAAATTAAAAGGACTGTGTGGAAATTAAAAGGACTGTGTGGTAGTAGAGTTAATTGTCCTTTGCGGGTTGGTAACAGGCATGGAAGAGGAGTAAGTAGAAAAGTAGAAATGATTAAGATATGAAGATACATTCTATACAATTAACTAATATTTTTAAATGCTATTCTCGACCATGTTACTAATATTTGCACAAGTTATCTGATTAGTTCCTAATGTTTAGGTTACAGAATTTAGCTATTACTTATTTTACGGATAAAGAAACAAACACGTTTAAACAGGTGAAGTACTTTGCCAAGGGCACAAAACTAAGCCATTATTTCATTTTGTAAATTTATCTTTCTAGGTGCTGCATGGACCTGTCAGCAGTTAAGGAACAAAAGCAATGAAGATTTGCATAAACTTTGGTATGCATGCTAAGTGATTAACATGAATCTGAAGCAGCTGTAACAATGAGCTAAAGACATTGATCTGATGTAAGACTTGAGGAGATGATTTATGTTAGTATGGTGGGTGATCAATGTGATTATGAACGATTGTGTATACATGACAGATATTATGGCAGGACAGATGGGTCAAAGCTCTCAAGCATTTGCAGAAAAGGGTTAGAGATTATCCCCTCCCTGGAACCAGCCACCTGCACATTAGCAGGGCCAAATAATGAAATGAAATGGAGAATAGCTGGTCACGTTTGGGCCAGCTTCCTGTCTTTTTATTAATTTTTCATGGTTTGGAACCTTTAAGCCATTTGCTTTGAGAGTGTGCTGAGGATGTATTTAATATGGAATATAGGTAGATTTTTCTAGCATTCATCTGCTAAGTAAAACATTGAGAGGATTTAAGCAGTTGTATTTTTCATTCCATTTTTAGTATATGTGCTGCCAAAGCAAGCACACAGTTGTATTTTTAAATTGCCTATATGTAAGCCCCAAATACTTACATTTTATTTAACTTGGTTTTCTTTTTTCTTTCTTTCTTTCATTTTTTTTTTTAATGAACATACTTAAAAAAATTCTTCTCCTATGTGGGCGACAGAAACCCAATTACTTAATCATCCCCACAGCCCAGCAGGGTCTGCGTTAGCAAGATGCTGGGGTCAGGAGCTGAAGCAGGAATTGCACGTAGGTGTCCTGGTGAAAAAGGTGGGCGTCTTAAAAGGCTGTATCCCTACCCCCTTTTTTTTTTTTAATTTAAGATTTGTTTATCTTTATTACAAAGGCAGATTTACAGAGAGAAGGAAGAGATGGAAAGATCTTCCATTCACTGATTCACTCCCCTAGATGGCTGCTACGGCTGGAGCTGAGCCAGTCTGAGCCAGGAGCCAAGAGAGTCTCCCAGGTCTCCCATGGGGGTACAGGGTCTCAAGGCTTTGACCCATCCTGCTCTGCTTTCCCAGGCCACAAGCGGGGAACTGGATGGGAAATGGAGCAGCCGAGACACAAACCAGCTCTCATATACAGTGCAAAGCCTTGTAGACAGATGATTAACCAGTTGAGCCATCACACCAGACCCGGCCCTTTATGTTTTAAACTCAGGCATTTCATGCAGCAAAATTGGGGTTTCTGGCTTCTGTTGTAAAATCAGACCTGTGATTTGGCGAACTTCATGCTTGCATTCCCACTGGGCAGTAGCTGTGTGGGCTCGCCCTTCTGGGTGCAGCTGTGCGCCCCGTTGCTACACACACCCTGCTGTTCTGTACCTGGGCCACCTCCCTCCGGGTGTCATCTGCCTAGGTACTATAGAACACATGGACATGTTTACCTCCTGGTTGGAAGGGTTGCTTCTCTTTTATGGCACATTAAGGAATGATAAGCACTTGTTAAAACCACTAAGTTTACATGACAATTCATTATAGAAAAAGAAGATTGTGTTAAAGTGATGTTACTGTAGGTTATCAGAAAAAGGATTGTTGAGCTGTTTCAACCTTCCGTAGTGACCAAAGCCTATCCCTCTGCTGCCATTCCTTCTCCCGAATTCCCTTCTCCCACCCTGACATTGAGGGTGCTCTGCCTTTATCTCCTTGCTTCAAACATGTCTGCACAAACCTACCCTCCTTCAGCTCTGTGGCTTTGTTCCTGCCTGGGTACTTTGCTGTCCTCTCCACCTTATTGGCCCCATTTCCTGTAGGAAGACACCCTCTCAGAAGAGATGCCTCGCTTCAGCAACTTAATTATTTTTGAAATTAACTCCTCTTTCCCACCCAGAATGCCACAACACATAGTGGCTTTGGCAGCAGCTCGGAATGCCTTTTGCACCCAGGGAGTTAGGACTTTGAATGCTCAATTAGCTGTCTGATTCAGAATACCCTACTCCTCTCAACTGTGGATTCATTTAAAAAGTGGAGACAGTATGACCTCAAACAAAGATTGTGGTGGGGATGAAACACAAAATGCACAGAAGATGTGATTGATGCTGAGTAAATACTATTTGCCTTCTTTTCTCACTCCACTTGGAGTGTAAGGACTATGTTTGCTTTTCCGTAGCTCTCCTAGCTCCTAATACCCATCTGTGGGTCATGGGAAGTTTATTGAATAGATGAATAAGCACAGAGAGAGCTCTGTATAAGATTATTCCTTGTAATGGTTTTATTGGTAGAGATTTCTAAAGAAGTTTCGAGTGCAGATCATAAACTTTGACATCAGAAATCCCAGCTGTGGCACAGACCATCACCCCACACTGTTTCTTCCGGTGCAGGTATGTCCTCCTGAAGGAACGGAACATGCTCCTGACGCTGGAGCAGGAGGCCAAGCGGCAGAGATTGCCGATGCCAAGTCCAGAGCGCTTAGACAAGGTACGGTTCGAGGGAGGCGCGAGGCTCGGGTAGGATAAGGGCCGAGTGAGTGTAAGACCCCCACATTTTGCAGAAAGTCACTTTCTTCTTTTGTTGAATTTTAGTAGATTGTAACTACGGAGTTATTCAACCATGACAGTGATCTCATTTTAGGGCATTTCTATCAACCCAGACAGAAATCCCACACCCTTCTGTAGTCCTCACTCATTCTCACCCACACTCCCCATACCATGGATGGACCTATGCTTTCGTTTCTCTGAAGTGAATACCTCAGTGAGCAATTGCTGGGACTTGAGCCAAGTCTATGTGTTGTTTTAAGATTTATTAATTTGTTTGAAATAGTCACAGAGAACAGGAGAGACAAAGACTTTCTACCGGCTGATTCACTTCCCAGATGGTTGCAACGACCAGGGCTGGGCTGGGCTGAAGCCTGGAGCTAGGAGATTCTTCCAGGTCTCCTACATAGGTGGCAGGGGTCCAAGCACTTAGGCCATCTTCTCCTGTTCTCCCAGGCAGTTAGCAGGGCGCTGAATCAAATGGAGCAGCCAGGATGCAAACTGGTATTGCAGGTGATAGCTCTACCCTGTACACTACAACATAAACCTCCAAGTCTGTCTTCAATACAAGAAATTGCCAAGCTGTTTTCTAGTGGAGTGGTACCACTTTACAGTTCTAGTTGCACTTTGGGCACTTTTTCATGAACTAGTTTTTGTTTTGCTTTGTTTTAATTAGAAAGGTGGATTTACAGAGAGAAAGAGAGACAAAGGGAAAAACCTTTCATCCGCTGTTTCACTTCCCAAGCAGCCACAATGGCCAAAGCTGAGCTGATTCAAAACCAGGAGCTTCTTCCGGGTCTCCCACGCAGGTGCAGGGTCCCAAGGCTTTGGGCTGTCTTTGACCACTTTCCCAGGCCACAAGCAGGGAGCTGGATGGGAAGTGGAGCAGCCAGAATATGAATCGGTGCCCATATGGGATCCTCGTGTGTGTAAGGTGAGGATTTAGCCACTGGGCCAACTGCGCTGCGCTGGGCCCCAACTAGATATTTGAAAAAAAAAAAAAATTACTGGGGCTAAAGATAATACAGGAGAGAATATTGTGGCCAGTAGTTCAGTCACTGCTTGGGATGTCCACCTCTCATGTTAGAGGGCCCGGTTCCTGGCTCCTGTGCTTCCGGCTTCCTGCTGATTTGCATCCTGAGTGGCAGGAGATGATGACTTAAATAAATAGGTACCTGACACCCCTGCGGGAGGCCCAGTTGGAATTCCAGGCTTCTATCTTTGACCTGATCCAGCCATAGGTGTTGTAGGCATTTAGAGAGCAAACCATCAAATAAAAGATCTCTCTCTCTGCCTTTCCCTCATTCTGCCTTTCAAAAATAGAAAATGAGTAAACATTTAAAAACACACACACAGACACACAAATTTACCACCTTAATTTTTTTTTATATAGTTCAATAGTTGAAATAGATTTACGTGATTGTGAAAAGGTCAGTTATTTTCAAAATTATGCTTTCTTCATTGAAAGAAAAACCTGCCAGTAAAGATTCCAGTTAAGTTACCTGGGCTCAACAGGTACCTTCACTCCATCCAACTCCAGCTCCCTGCTGGTGAGCCCCCAGGAGGCAGGGATGATGCTTTAAGCAATGAGTTCCTGATGCCTCTGTGAGAGACCTGGATTGAGTTCCCAGTTGCTGGCTTCAGTTTAGCCATCTTGGGATCTGGGAACCCATCTCTCCTTGTCCCTCTGCCTCTCAAAGAAAGAAAGAAGAAACAAAAAGGTCCTGTGCTTTTCTATTCCCACTGCCAAAGGTCATCAGGAAGAGCTCCAAATAGATTCTTCTTGCTGTATGTGGAAATAGCTGACACTTTTGGCTCTGAGAAACATATTGTAGAAAAAAAAAGCTTGAGGTGGACTTGAACAAAGTTCATGTCATTGTTACAGGTTGTGAATCTATTACCTGAAATGCTGGGAAGCAGAAATGCTTCCCATTTCCGAGCTTTCTGACTTGGGAATATTTTCATGGACTTTACTGATGGAGCATCGCTAATCTGAAAATCCGGAGTGTGAAAAGCTCCTTGAGTTGAGCTTGCACGGATGCAGTCGCAGCTCAGTTCTCCTCCTCGTCTGCTGTCATGAACATTGCAATGTTAACTCTATGGATTTGGTGGCCATTTCTTTATATAATAATTTGGTTACGGTTTTGCTGTTACTTAGGCAACCCCTACAGTATAGTCAGGCAATAGCCAGATTTACTAAAAATTGCTAAAGGTGAAAGATTTTGTCTGAGGTTCCCAGCAGGGTGGTCCCTTCAGTCTGCTGAGTCTGTCTGGCAAAAGAAGATCTGTATTACACATCTCTTATTTCTCAAGGATCTTAGGTAGTTGAGAGAAAATTGTGTATTCATCCACTGTAAAGTGTTAAGCAGGGAATAACAGAAGTGCTGAGAGTGCAGTGAATAAATAGGTTTTGTGGCAATTTCTCTAAATTGTAGTTTTCACATCTGTTTCATGTTTTACAGCTACCCGGGGTGGGGTGGTGGGGACATTTTAATCCACTCTGTCCTGCTGTTTGAAGATTCTTACAAGAAGCTAATGCAGATGTGCAGCATTTGCTAACTGCTATTGATGTTCAGGGATAACACATGTACATACCTGTGTCAAATGACTCCCAGGACTCAGAGCAATAAAAACATTTAACTGATATTATACTCTGTGACGTATGAAGATCTGTAAATATTCACTGATAAACATATGTGCATGTTTTTGTCTGCAGAGGAATTTTGGAAGAAATGGGTAGAAGTTCTCATGGGATCTCTTTGGGGCAGGCATTTGGTGTCCTGATAGCGGTGCCACTTGGGATGTTTGCGTCCCATAGCAGAGTGCCTGAGTTCAGGTTCCAGCTGTGCTCCCAAATGCAGCTTCCTGCAACCAGCTGTGGCTCAGGTGGCTGGCTCTCTGCCACCCACGTGGCCCACATCGATGTGTCCTGGATCTTGTCTTCAGCATGGCCCAGGACAGCAATTGTGTATGTTTGGAGATTGAGTCAGTGCGTGGAAGCTCTGTCTCTCTCCCTGCACCTTTGAAATAAAAAAATAATTTTCTTTTAAGAATCAATTTTTTTAAAAAGAGCTTTCCTGTTACTGCTGCTGCACCGACTGAAGCCTACCCAGTGGGGAATCTTGCTTCCTCTACGATGATGGTTTTACTGCACTGTTAACTTCCATGCATAGTCGCAAGTTCCTCTTCTCCAGGTCTCTGCTTCCAGCCCCTACTCATGCTCTTTTAAGTGGATGGTCACTTTGCCTTTAACTCAAGCCTCTGCTGAAACCCTGAAGAGAGTTACACAGAAATGTGTCAGAGCCCCAGTTTCCGAACAGGCTTATCTAATCCATGCAACTTCAGAAAGGAAAGAACCAACACAGAACCTGTTTCGCATATGTGTAGCGCATGTTATTACCTAGCAAACATGTATCATATATTTATACATAAAATAAAGAACTTAAAACATCGTAAAAGAATTCATATCTTCCCATATCTTTTATCAGTTTGGCCCTTTTCTCTGTCTCTACCTGCAAATAAATACATTTCTAAGATTTATTTATTTGAAGGTCAAAGTTTAAACATACAGGAAAACAGCCAGAGAGATCTTTTTTAAACTAGGGCCCTGCTGGGGTAGAGCAGATAAACTTGGCACTTTTGAAGCCAGTATGGGTGCAGGTTTGAGTCCTGGCTGTTTTACTTCGGATCCAGCTTCCTGCTAATGTACTTAGGAAAGCAGCAGAATATGGCCCAAGTCGTTGGACCCCTGCAGCCACACAGCAGACCCAGTGAAGTTCCTGGCTTCGGACTGACTCAGCTCCTGCAGTTGCGTGCATTTGTGGAGTGGAACTGCAGATGAAAGATCTTTTTTCTTTTTCTCTTGCTCTCACTCTGGCTTGCTGTAACTCTTTCAAATAAATCTTTTTCTTAAAAAAAAAAAATCCTTAAAAAAATGCCTAGCATTTTCTTGTACCTGCTGAATCCTTGCAAATTTCTGTGATATATGGATAGACTGATATTGTTTAGTTTGTAATTGCAACAGTGGCCCAACAGAGTGTATGTGAGGGCAATAAAGTGAAGGGAAAGTCAACATATGACTTGAAAAAAAAGATTTATCTATTTTTATTGAAGCAGATTTACAAAGAGAGACAGAAAGATCTTCTGTTCACTGGTTCTCTCCCCAAATGGTTGCAAAGGCCAGAGCTGAGCTGATCAGGAGCCAAGAGCCTCTTCTCGGTCTCCCACTTGGGTGCCAAGCCTAAGACTTTGAACCATCCTCTACTGCTTTCCCAGGCTACATGCAAGAAGCTGGATGGGAAGTAGAGCATCCAGGCAAGAAGAGACATGACCCGCTACAGCACAATATGGACCCCATCAGTTCTTACTAGCTCACTGAGTTTTCAGATACATGGCAAAAGTAAAATTGACTTTCTAAGAGCAATCTGAGTTTTGTCACTGCAAACCAAACTAATATATGGAAATCGGAGCTAGATTTACATTTAAGTGATACCACCACCTTTTGAAAAATTATAGAAAATGGTATTATAAACACCCATGTATTCATACTTGTGCCCAAAAGATTTTTAGAAAATTCTAGACAGAATGGCTTCTTGACAGATTTTTCTCTAGCATAAGTCTGTGTTTTCTCTCTTTGGAATTCTGTTGTGGGCAGTTGTTGAAATTATATCCCTTCTGTTCTCTTCTCAGGTAGTGGAGTCCATGGATGCATTAGATAAAGTTGTCCAGGAAAGAGAAGATGCCCTAAGGCTTCTTCAGACTGGTCAAGAAAAAGCTAGACCTGGGGCCTGGAGAAGAGACATCTTTGGAAGAATCATCTGGTATGCAGATTACATGTGGCCCTTGAGAATGCCGGTTCCATGCCTCATTCCCTGCCCGGTATCTTATAAGCAAACTGTTGCCACCCAATAGAAATGTATGCAGGTACTTCAGAAAGTTCATAGCAAAGCCGGGGGGGGGGGGGGGGGAAAAAAAATTTGTGCAAAAATATTTTGAAATCCATACATACTGTTTTCATAAACTTTTTGAAGATACCTCATATATGGATTTCAAAAATTTTGTACCAAAGTAAACTTGCCATTTGAAAATATATATGGATATATGTATATGTATATCAGATCCTATATTGCATTTCAATCCCAGATCTTCCACTTGGTGCAGCTTCCTGTTAATGTGTCCTGGGAAGCAGGAGATAATAGCCAGCCCAAGCACCCAGGCCCCTGCCACTAACATGGGTTTCTGGCATCTGACTGCTGCAATCTAGGTGTTGTAGGTATTTGGAGAGTGAACCAGCAGGTGGAACATCTGTCATTCTGCTTTTCAAGTAGTTGAAAATGAATTTTAAAATAAACATGTCAGGGCCCAATGTAGTGTCTCAACTGGCTAGTTCTCCACCTCCAAGCACTAGGATCCCATATGGAGCTGGTCTGTGTCCCACTTCCTATTCAGCTCCCTGCTTGTAGCTTGGCAAAGCAATAGATGATGGCCCAAAGCCTTAGGAATCTGCTTCCCACGTGGGGAGACCTGGAGGAAACTCCTGGCTTCTTGGGCTTTGTATTGGCTCATCTCTTCCTAATGTGGCCATGGGGGACTGAACCAGCAGATGGAGGATCTTTCTGCTTCCTGTAAATCTGCCTTTCCAACAAAAATAAATAAATCTTCAAGTAAATAAATAAACATTTCAAAGTATAGCATCATCCAAAACAAAAAACTAACCTTGATCTATTAGAGAAGTCATTCCTGGGGCTTCTGGTCACGTGAACCAGCTTTGATGTGTTCTTGTTACTACTACGATAGTCTCTTAGGCTGGAATTATTTCACGTTATGGAATAGTACCTATTTTATTCAGTCCAGGAGTCTTGTCGTACTGTGGGAGATGTTCTGATAATAGATTCACACTATGGCATAAATACTTGAGAAGGCTCAGTGTAAATTATTTTCTCTTAGGAATACTGTATTTACTTTGGGGTTGAGCAGCCAAAAAGGAAGATTCATTATTTGAAACATAGGTCAGCAAAATGGAGTAAGCATTTTGGGTGGTTAGACCATGCCTGTATGCTTGCAGTTACTTATACCATGTAACAGCATTCCTTGTTTATTACATTCTTTTAAGGGAATTTGTGGTGATGAGCCCACTAGGCAAGTCTAGTGGAGTAGTAGTGTTGTCTGTAACCATCTAATCCAACACAGGAAAGAACTACCAAAACATCTCACTAAAAACTTAGTACATTTGGTTTTCTACTACTGCTTATTTATATTAATTCATTTGAGGTCAACTAAGAGGATGAAAAATTAGGAAAGCGAAGATATATTAATCTGTAGAAGGCAGTAACTTTTCTTTCTTGGCAGGCACAAGTTCAAGCAGTGGCCTATACCGTGGTACCTAAATAAAAGATACAGGAGGAGACGATTCTTTGCAATGCCTTATGTGGACCGTTTTGTCAGGTAAGCACAAATTTTCTTAATAATGAAACATCATCCTTACATTAAATGATATGTTAAACTTCTAAGATGTTTTTAATTTCTGTTGCATAAGTAATATATGCTCATTGTGCAAAAAGTGGAAACATCAAATAATTAAAAATTCATGTGTAGTAACATTAGTGCGTAGCCTTCCAAAGTTTTCTTAATTTTCTGGCTATCCATCTGTGCTTAAAAAGAGATGCATTTTAATGTAATGTTAAAAATGAAGCTCCAGGTATTTCCATTTCATAAAATGTGAGCTCATGTTTTTTGCAAGGATGATAAAAAGGGCCTGGGGAACGTTTCACATGGCAAAATTCTCTTGCATGAAGTTATCAAATTGGTCCTGTAAACCACTGGAGCTGGTAGTTATAAAATCTAGGAGATATAAAGCTGTTTTAAAACACTGGATCCACAACCAAAAACATCCTGAAGCCATAGGAGTTTACTCCCCAGAACTGCAGTTGGAAGGAGACAGAATTGGGGTTTCTGAGCCAAAGGCGCTTCTCAGCTGCCATCACTGTGGCTGTAGACACAGGGATGGGGAACTGCAGGATTCCTGGCTAAAGGTGGCAGATGTTGGAATTCAGGGCCAGAAGGGCAGCTGGAAAGTTAAAGGGAAAGTAAAGAATATCAGCAGACAGCCACCACAAGTTTTCACTTTGCTTTGACTAAACTATTAAACCTATTATACTTTTTTTTTTTTGTACTTTCATCAAGTTCTTCAGGAACTTTGTTCTTTCAAATCCCACAGCTGTTTAAAAACAATTGCAACAGAAATGGAATCTGTCTGGTTTTTTTTATTGTTAATAACATTGTATTATGTGATACAGTTTTATAGGCATTGGGATTCCCCCTTCCCCTCCCACAACCCTTCCCCCATGGTGGATTCCTCCACCTTGCTGCATAACCACAGTTCAAGTTCAGTTGAGATTCCTTCATTGCAAGCATATACCTAGCATAGAGTCCAGCATCTTATTGTCCAGATAAGTTCAGCGGTTTCTAGGGGAGACCTTCTCTGGTCTGAAGGTAGAGCTAACAGAGTAAAGTCCCGGTCAGTTAAAAGCCCCAACAAAACATCAGCAACAATATACAGTGTTATGGAATTAATTGACATAGTATTGAGTAAACAATATGTAAAAAATAATGCAAGTTCAATTTTTCAAAACACATGGGTTGAGACAGTATCAATGACAGGTTCAAAAACAAATAAACAAATAAACAAACAAACAAAAAATTACCGGTTAAATTAAGGCAAACATGTGGTATCTAACCCTTTGGGATTCGCTCATTTCCCTTAGTTGGGCCCATTTAGCCACAAAGAACTGCATTTTGTTTTTTTTAATAGCTGAGTAGTATTCCATGGAGTAGATGAACCAAAGCTTTCTTATCCAATCTTCTGCTGATGGGCATTTCGGTTGCTTCCATGTTTTGGCAATTACTGATTGTGCTGCTATGAACATAGGGGTGCATGTTGGTTTGTCATGAAACAGGTGTTTTGGATATATTCCTAGGAGTGCTATTGCTGGATCATATGGTATGCAGATTTTGAGTTAAGTGTTCTCCATAAAGGCTGTACCAGCCGGAATGTGTCTTTAAACTGAATTTTACAGTGTTTGCGCACTCTGGGATCAGGTTGATTTTTCATCTTCCTCACAGCGCCAGCTCCCTGCCTCCTCGTGTCCATTTTACTCGTGGGGAATCTGTTCTGTCTGGTCACTGAACGACACTCAGCTTTTTTATTAACAATGTTCTGGACTCAGTTCTTGATTCTTTCTGAAAAATGTCCAGGATGTCTGCTCTGTTCCTGGCCTTGAGCAGTAATTTCTCTTCAGCAAATTGAATGACTGACACCTTCCTCACTCTGCCCTCAGAAATATTGCTTCTTAATTTCCCCAAGCCATCAAATGCCCAAACTTTCTCAATCAGCTTTCTACAGTTTAGTCTTAACCCTTTCTTACATGTGTCTTGTTCTCCCCCCCCTTTAATATCTTTTGTTTCAGTAGTTTTGGAATCTTTCCATCTATTCATATCAAAGACCTTGTTTAATACTCAACAGCTGAGTAAGTTTGACCATGTGGGCTAGTTTTTCCTAAGCCCATTGTTGTGCCATTTGATCCTTTTGCTCCTTGGTCATTTATGGTGGAGCTATAAATTCTAAGGTTGCTTTTGTAGATTATATTCTAATGATTTTGGAAACTACCTTTGTCAGACTTGCCTTCAGAGAATCTAACTCTTCAGAATATTATTAATAGTAAATTTCAGTTCTTCCAGGATGTTTTGTTTTTTTTGTAAGTGGCCAAAATTTAATCAGGGGACCCGGCGCAGTGGTTTGGCAGCTAAGAACTCACCTTGAACTCGCCGGGATCCCATATGAGCACCGGTTCTAATCCCAGTGATTCCACTTCCCATCCAGCTCCCTGCTGGTGGCCCGGGAAAACAGTCCAGGATGGCCCAAAGCCTTGGGACCCTGCACCTGTGCGGGAGACCTGGAGGAGGTTCCTAGCTCCTGGCTTTGGATCAGCGCAGCACCAGCCGTTGCGCTCACTTGGGAGTGAATCATTGGACGGAAGATGTTTTTCTGTCTCTTCTCTGTATATCTGACTTTGCAATTAAAATTAATCAGAAGATTTGAGGAATAGAATGAGCAATCTCATTTTGACTTTACAAGTTTTACTGCATTATTTTACTGTGCATGTGACTTAATTTGTCTTAAGAAAACATTCCATGTATTTCATAGATACAGTTCTGTGAATGATACTCCCCTCCGATTTGATAGTAACTCATTAGATTCCTCTGATCTCCACAGCACTAGGATATTGTAATTATTCAGTACATCTCTTAATTGTATATTTACATAAACTTAGGTCTACAAATATATAAAATGTCAATTTAAGTAAAATAGAAGCATGACATCTGTGAATGTGTCAGCTTCAATTTTGATGATTTTCAAAGGACCACAGTCAGTATAGCTTAGCTGAGGCACAGCTGCTCAAGCCCTAAGATGCTGACGTACAGAACAAACTAATTTAGACAGTAGTATGTCTAAGCAGGGTACCATCCCTTATCGTGGCTTTACTCTGCACAGAGGAAATCCTGAACTGGGACGAGTACTGTGTGAGATCAGGCAACCCCTCAAGGGTCAAAATAGATCTCAAAAAGCCAGTATACCAATGAAAGAAGTTTCCTTATTTAGTTAGATAGCCTCAGTCACATCAGGCTCAGACCTCAGGTGCGCCCATTACAAACCCAGCGCTGGAAGCAGGAAGGAGAGGGGACCAGGGGATGGGTGTTTGGTTTCATGGCTATCTCGTGTATGTTGAATGCAGTTTTGCAGTTTTTCAGTTTCAGTATGTAACGCACCAAATACAAAGAGTAGCGAACACGGAGGCTTTTTAATCTAATTGAGTTGGACATATTTTTATAGTATTAACGGGGAAATTGCTTTGAATAAATTGCCATTGTTTCATTGTTCTAGACTGAGAATTGAGAAACAAGCCCGCATCGCAGCAAGGAAGAAGCACTTAGAGAAAAAGAACGAGAAATTTCTTCAGAAAAAGTTTCCACATCTTGCTGAAGCACAGAAATCAAGTCTTACTTAAGATATATGAAATTTTGATTTACCATTTTTCTTGCTTAATGGTCCATTCAGAAGTAAAAATGGTTATTGAAAAACTGTTTTTAGTCAGATAATGTATCAGCTCATTTGTTAATATGATAAACTAATTCTGGAAATGATGAAGTTTCTATGAAAATTCTTTAATTTGCTGGACTAGCACGTTTCTATGAAAATTCTTTAATTTGCTGGACTAGCACTGTGGCATAGCAAGGTAAGCTGCCACTTGCAAGACTGGCATGCCTTCGTGAGCACCTGTTTGAGTGCTGGCTGCTCCACTTCTGACCCAGCTCTCTGCCAGTGTGCCTGGGAAAGCAAAGATGGTCCAAGTCCTTGGATCCCCACACCCACACTGGAGACTCAGTTGGAGTTCCAGGCTTCTGGCTTCAGCCTGGCCAAGCCCTGGTCATTGTGTTGTGGCTATCTGGAAACAACCAGCAGATGGAAAATTGTAACTCTGCCTTTCGAATAAAAATAAATCTTAAAAATGATCCAAGGCCAATTGATGTTTTACCCATCTTCTATGCAGGTTTAAATATCACTTGCAGTCTTAAGACAAAGTGATGTTAAATGCCATAGCAAAGATAGTTTTCAGAATTCAGGTGACATTTTCCAAAGCAGTGTTTAATAAATAGGACGTGCAGTGTATGTGTGTACTGTTATCGATAAACAGTAAGGATTTTCACCCAAAATAATGGTACATATATTTAGTGCTCAAAGTAACAAGTCACGGGGCTGCTGTTTGGCATGGCAGTTAGCACACCTCTGTCACTGTGCTGGGTCACAGAGCTGGACTCCACTTCCCTTGGTGGCCTCCTGTAGATGTGCACCACGGGAGGCAGCAGGTGAATGGCTCAGCTCCTTGGTCACTACCACCCACGTGGGAGACCTGGATCAAGTGGGTTCCTGACATAAGCATGGCCCAGCCCAGCCTGTTGCAGGCTCCTGAAGAAACCAGCAGGTGGAAGATCTTTTTGTCTCTACCCGCCCTCAAATAAAATAACTTTTAAAAAGTAGCAAATCACAATGCACAACAGACCAAAAAAAAAATATTCTAGAATGGGTAGTAAATTTTATTGAATTTTATAAGCCTAAGTAAAAAGCATAGGCAGTAACTTTTACTAGTCAATAAAAAGCAATCCACTGGTGATTAATATACTAAACAGAGTTGGAAAGCATTTACTAAAAGCAAAATATTTAGAGAAAATAGACATTTATACAAAATTATAAAATGCTTGTAATAAGAATAAGTACATTTCAAGGAAAGCACAAACTCATTTTAATTTATAGAGCAAGTTAAAGCCTTTAAAAATTTAAGTGGAAATTGAAATATGCAAAAATGTATAAACATTCTACAAAAGATGGTCATTCTTTTCCTGAGTAGACTAAAGCTATGAGACGTAAGGTGACACAGGAAGGTGGAGGTGCAGGAACTCAAGGGCATTTCCTTTCCACACACTGCTTCCCTCCTTCTTCATACTCCTGCTTGGAAATCCACATCTGTTGGAAGGTGCCCTGTAAAATGTGAAGAAATGCAATTAGACCTTATTTTTCAGCATAAACATTTCTTAATTTCAATGTCTATCGCATGTTCTAAACATGCTCTAACTTTTGGCTGATCTGAGGTAAAAGAATTGTTCCCTAGGTCAACTGGTTGACCAAGTCTACCTTGGTGAATCCCCAGGCCTAGGAACATGTTGCAAAGCTTGACCAGGACAGAGGTCCAACCTGTTCTGCTTTCCGTCCTCTGATGAGGCAACTGGCATCTGCTGGCCTAGATGAGCTGGCTGGCATGTCCTCTGTGTGCCTCTGGGCATGCTGTCCACTGCACATGCATCAACAAGTAAGGAAGCCCAGCACAAATATGTGCACTTCAATGTCTGACCACATATATTATAATTATCCCTGCAGTTGGGGGTGGAATTTAGCCATCTAGGCGGAGAATCCCCCTAAAAAACTCATCTGGGATGACATCAGACTTCACTCTTGTGTGAACTGCCCAGTACAGGGTCAAGTTCGATCCATCACCTGCACCAGCTAAGGCACCTACTGGTGAAACAAGCTGCCAAGTCAGTTCTCCCCCCAACCCCACCTCGTTTGAACTGAGGGGTGCTAAGGTCCTAGTCCAGCTCAACCTAACACTGGCACAGTCTTCACATGTATCAGAGTGTCATGGCCTAGCTGGGGCAACCTCAAATAACCCCCAGCAGGCCCTCCTCCAGCCTTGGTTTTTGCATGTACCACCAAGTGCTGTAGCCATCCCACATTTCATCTACCTCTTGTGCACACCCATGGGTCCTGCAGCTTAGCTCAACCCAATTTACCCCAGACTCAGTCCACACATATGCTGACATGGGCTGCTGTCTTGCCCAGCCCAGTTTGCTATCAGCTATGGGTCTTATGCTCACCAGTGAAAGCTGCAGCTTAGCAGGGAGTGCCCACAATTTCCCTACCAGGTCCACACCTAGCTTCAGGGGTACTGAAGCCTAGCCTGACATCACTTGTACCCAGCCCTGGCACTTGCCAGTGGGCACTGTGGCATGGCACAACTGACCTGCGCCCATTCTGGTTTTCATATGCACCAGCAGGTATGGCAACCTAGCCCAGCCCTCAGGTGAACTGGTAGGCATTACAGTTTAACCTGGCCAGGACTGCACCCTGTCCTGGCTCTCAGTTGTGCCAATGTGTGCTATAGACTGGCCCACCCCCATACCCAAATCACACATACAGCAAAGGGTACTGTAGCCTTGCCCAGTCCAGTCCACCCATATTCCCAGCTCTTGCACACTCTAGCAGGAACCCCCAAGTTTCCTTACCAGGCCCGTTCCCAGCCCTGGATCTTACATATACTGGCAGATTCTTCAACCAGCCTGGCATGGCTTAGCCCTTCCCCAGCCCCTGCCATTGTTTCCTCAACAGGAGATGTGGCCTAGCAGGGGAGTTACTCAAATTCCCCTACCAGGCCCAGGATCTCACATGTGCCAGAGGATACAGTGACTCTGCCTGACATGATCTGAACTCAGTCCTTGCCTTTGCATATGCCAGTGGGTGCTGCAGCCTGGCCGGCCTGCCTCCTCCTAGCCCCAGAGCCTGCAAGTGTCAGGCAGGTTCCTATAAGGCAAGTTCCATGGTACAGCCTGGCTTGGCCTGTCACCCCCACCCCCACTTTCAGCTCTCAAAGCAAACCAGCAGGTGTTGCAGTACCAGAGGTGAGCCTACAAGTCCCCTACAGAATCTGTGCCCAGCTCTGGTTCTCTCGCATTCTGGTGGATGCTGCGGTACAACCTGACACGGGTCAACCTTGCTTCCACATTCAAAGGCAGATACCATGGCCTGGCCCAGCCAGGCATGTGCCCAAGCCCCAGTTTTTGGTGTGCCAGCAGGTGATGCTACTTAGCACAACCCAGGTCTCCCACATGGGCAGGTGCCTTGGCCTGACCGGACACACCCCCTATTTTCTCCCTCTAAACCACCCCATCTCAGTTCTCTTGCATACCCAAGTGCAGCTGCCCAGTCTGTGGAAGACCCAACAAGCATTCCTCCCCTGTCAAACATGCCCTCAGTTACTTCCACTCTGTCCCCAGACCCCCTTCGCTGGGCAATCTGGAGCCCCCCTGGCCTCCCATCCACCAGTCTGAGGGCTGGCCTGTGTTCCCCAATTTCCCCACGTATCTGTTAAAAAAAAATAGAATAGCCAACAATGCTGGCATAGTTAACACAAATTTGGCACACTGGCTGCTTTTCTCTGAGCAGTTTAACACTTGCCTAGGTGCAGAGCAATCTAGGCAGTTGTCTGCAGTGGGGAAGAATATTTATTGTTGACAAGTAGCTTATCTACCTACCAAAGAGGCTAGAATGGAACCACCAATCCATGAACTAAACCTCCGTTCAACCGTCGTGTTATTTGCAATCAATTTCAACCGCATACTCTACAACAAAGAATAAGCATTAGTACATTCAAATCAATCAGCTGACTTGGAAATTCAGTTTTAAGAGATTTCCATCATCTCTGATTTAAATACCAATTAAAAATAATTTTCAAATATACAATTAAGGTGGACGATTACATTGCAAGTATTCCGATTACAGCTGTACGCTAAGAAGTGTAACAGCCACAAACAGCGTGTGTATGTGTCCTGTAACAGCAGACACATATCTGGCACTCCAAGTCAGGAACCTGGTACTTGCTTCACATACTGCTAGCCTGCTCTGCCTCCCTCTCTACAGCCCTCCACACTCCCCATGCTCCCCCGTCGGCCTTTCATGCTATCTCCATCCTTCCCATTGCAGCTTACTCTCACCCTCTCCCATGTTAAAATGCAGTCATCAGATCTCAGGTGTTTTATTCAAATTCCCCTCATTCCTAACTATGCCTCTGAGAACTTGTACTGATGTAACAGACACACTTTTATGGCTCAGCACTATCCCATCTCACCTTCTACATCAAGATGTTTTCCCTCCCACTTAGGAATCAGCCTTTAGGGACAGTTCCCAGGATACCTTTCAGTTGCTCTATATGTGAGTTTGAGTCTTATTCACAATGAAGGGTGTATGTGTGTGTGACAAGGGCTTAAAGTACTGGCTATGTGGGTGGTGCTAAGGGCAAGTGGGTGAGCACAGGTTTCTGAAGATGAGAAACTTCAATATCTATGACAATGGAATTCTTTTCCTATTTCACTGATTTTTAATTCCTAAATGAAAAAAGACTGTTTCTATGGTGGTCTCGTTAGACCTTAGATTACCCAAATCTATATTCATTATTCAGACTTTGATGAAATGCAGTCATGTCCTTCCTAGATGTCTTTCATAAAGTTGGCAACTAGCTGAACTCTTATTCATTCACAATGCCTTCCTGATGGTCCTGACCATTCAGTGTTCGCTTCTGAGCACCCGGGGACACCTGGTTCATGGCCTGCTGGCGCTCTCAGCAGTACAGCTGTCAACGTTTACAACTCTAACTAGCCTGGCAGACTGTGCTCTCAGGGTCTAATAATATTTGTATCCCTACTGTCAAGCAGATAACAGGAACTTAAGTATGAAGTAAATGAGTAAAACGAGATTCAAGTAACCAACAGATGTCACCTAGGGAAATCTAACTAAAAAAAGAATGCTACTTTTAAATAATTCTATACCAAAAAAAAAAAAAAAAAAAGAAACTGATCTGCTGAAAACAAAAACACTTAGTTGTACCATTACACCTTTGTTGAGGGCATTTGTTGATGAGTCCACAGAACTTACTGGAGGAGTTTTCTGAGACAGCTCTCTGTTCAACCTATCAGTGAAGCTCTGTATGAGTGTGTTTCCTCCAGCCACGATCACGCTGCCATAGAGACCCTAGGACAAGAACAAGGACAAGATGACTTCCAAAGTTTTCCAACAGTGCTAACTACAAGTGTAAGTAAAACTTCTCTACTAAAATTTTCTTTTGAAACTACTGTGCTTTTTAATTAACTTAAATACAAATGCTGAGGCCTGCTCAAATGTAAATCCCTATTTTATAAGGAGTATATTTACCACTAATTTGAATATATGCACAGAAAAGTTAAATGTTAATCCGCTCTTTCAGTAGTTTAGTTCCTATTTCAAAAACTCACTCTAAATGTCTGACTTACCTAAATTTACAAAAGGTATTTTCAGTCTTATTTGTAAAAGGAAGAGGAAAGTGAATGCCAAAAACAGCCAGTTCTACGCTTGGCTGGGCTGAGGTTAAGAGCTGGGACCTCAATCCAGCTGAGCGGCAGGCACCCAACCACTGAGCCGTCATTTGTTGTCTCCCAGGGGCACGTCAGCAGGAACTATGGAAGTGGCAATGAAATCTAGTCACTTTCATTTGGGCACCCCAAGTAATAATAAGGCAAATGCTTGGCCTCTAAATCATCTAAATTTGGGGAGAAAATGGAAAGTGTCTCCTCTGCAATCAATGCTAGTTAAAAGGGGAAATTTCACTATAAACTGGAAATTATCACTTTGTTGCATTAAGTATGCTTCAATTTCTGTCCACCAAAATGGCCCTGAACTTGTACTAGAAAAAAAAATCGTATATTTACTACTTTTATTATCTTAGAAACAGCATATACCCAGTTAAGTCACAAGTTGCAATTAAGAATGATTTTTCTGTCAACCATGATGTTCATATCTCCCCAAGCCATTTGCATGAAGTTCAAAACAAATTAATTAACAAAAAATCAAGGCTGTATCTGTAAATTGAATCTAGGTTTGAGTAAGATATAATCCATCTAATAAAAATATAATGTGCTTTACAGTATTAGAATTAAAACTTGACAAAGCACAAAAATATGAAGACTATCTAAAATAAACCCCATGTGAAAGTAATGTAAAACCACACTTTCCTAAAAATAAATTAAAATAGAAGTGAAACTGTTACATAGAAGATAAATCACAAATAACACACTTGGGGCCTGGTGCAATGGCTCACAGGCCAAATCCTCGCTTAGCATATGCCAGGACCCCAAGTCCTCATTGTTCCACTTCCCATCCAGCTCCCTGCTTGTGGTCTGGGAAAGCAGTCGAGGACGGACCAAAGCCTTGGGACTCTGCACCCAAGTGGGAGACCTGGAAGCAGCCCCTGGCACCTGGGCTGGGATTAGCTCAGCTCCAGCCATCGTGGCTACTTGGGGAGTGAAGCAGCAGATGGAGGATCTTTCTGTCTCTCCTCCTCTCTGTAAATATGCCTTTCCAACAAAACTAACAAATCTTAAGAAAAAAACTGTTTTGGTTTGCCACATTTGAGGAAATCTCCAGAATAGCACTTGCAAAACAATTTCCTATGATGAAGGAAATGTTCTTACTGCCCAATATATCAGCCACTGCTCATATGTATAATGAGGCTGGTAACAAATGAAGAACTGAAGTTTCAAATTTTTCCATTACTTTACATTACTGCATATGACCATCAGCCACTGTGCTGGACACCACAGCTCTACAGAGTTTTGCATTTTTCCTTTTTTAGTATTTATTTATTTACATATATAGTACTGTATCTGTAAATAAAATGAACTTCAAAGTCAGTGTCCAAAGCTGCCACATGGACAGTAACTATTTGGGCCATTTCACTACCCTGAAAGATACTTTTATAACACAATAGGAGATGGGAACTTACTGGTCTGATATCAATATCACACATCCCAACACTTGTGGTAACAACGTGACTCACTCCCAGCATTGTATTTCCTGATAATCCCTACAACAAAAGAAAGCAAACAGTCATATGGAAGAAATCTGTACAATACAGCATGTCCAAACATCATTCAGCTTTAGATTTTTCCTACGTACACAGCTGTTCACATGTAAAGAAAAACGAAGGCTAGTTATAAAATAAACTTTCATACTTTTACATTGGAAGGGTCAAATAATCCTTCAGGAATCTTCAGCCGTTCAGCGCCAAAGTCGCAGTTGTAGCCATTGGGGAACTCATAATGAACAGTTGGCATTTGCGCAGCTACTCTGAAAACACATCAACATTTATTACACCAGAAGCAAAACACAGTCCCTTCAAAAATCATAAACCACCAAAGAACTATCAACTCATAATCAATCAGAAGATTTTAAAATGTTGCTCAGTGTATTTTGGCATAACTTTAACTCTGTATCAATTATCTACATTCTACTATTTCTTATATATGCAAATAATTCCCTCACTTGTAAAGCATATCGTTTAAATAAGAAAACATACTGTTCATCATAAGTTGAATCTGACACTTGAAGTACTGAAGCCTGAAAGTCCTGGATAACACACTGCGGATGAAAAAAACAAAGTTTAAGAAATAAGGTTTAGATTTATCTTTGCCATTTACACTTCTACAACATTACATTTGTAATATTTTTTGGAATGAAATGATCACATTGCTGAATGAGTAACTGATCTCAACAGTAGTAAATCTTCCTTACAAAAACTCCAAGCGTCCAGAAACCCAATTCTAAACATTTATATTATGTTAAATTGCATACATTCAATTATAACAGTTACAGGGAATCGACGAGAGGTGACAAAATGGAAACTCTCCATATTTCTGTATAACAAAACCAATTTCAGAATACCATTTTTCCTACTAAGATTTAGAAATAAGATTCCATTTCTTAAATATATGCATAGACACACATCACATCTTACGTAACTTTCAATCATTGTATGTAGGATAAGATAGTTTAAAATTTTGTTGTGAAACACACTTCTGGATTGCTAGGGAAAATTAGGAATCATACAATTTTTCCTTGTATCTTGAGGTATAAAAAAAATCTCAGCTAAGACTCATTATTCTCATGGTAATTAGGACTCTGCTACCCTTCTCTTAGAAATTAATAAGGGGGCTGGCACAGTGGTACAGCAGGTGAAGCTGCTGCTGCATCACCACCATCCCATGTGAATACCAGCCTGAGTCCTGACTATTCTGCTTCCAGTCCAGCCTCCTGCGAAGGCGGCTGGGAAGGCAGCAATGGCCTACATGCTTGGACCATGCCAACCACGTGGGAGACCAAAGTGGAATTCCAGACCATGCTGTGCCCATTTGGGGACTGAACCAATAAATAAATAAATAAATAAACCTTTCAGAAAATAAGAAATTAATATGTACCTGTGATATGACTAATTGTTTTACCAGCCTCTCTCCCTGTTAGCAAGCTGTAGGTTCAGACATAGACTTTCTCAGGAAAGAGAAGATTTCAAATCAGTTTCAAATCAGCTCCTTGCTATAAACAGTCACACACACTTGACACAACGTTGGGAGACACGTGACTGAGTTACACTGGCAGCCAGTAACCCTAGCGTTATAAGTCAATACAGGAAAGGCAGAAATGCAATCCAATTACGACATTCAGGAGGTAAGCCTAGCGGGAGGGAGGAACTTGCATCACTAAGGGCTTGTCCTTAGAACGCAGCTCTTGGAAGGCTAGTAAGGAAAGCCTGAGCTGGACCTAGCTATCTCTCGGCTTCCTGGCTCTTGATGTGACTTTTCTGCTACAAGTCCCCTATCACTGCCACTCACCACCCTCACCAGCGAGCAGAAGCACTGGGGCCCAACTCGTTGTCTGTGAACCTCCAAGACCATAAGCCAAAATAAACCTTTCTTTTTTTTGGGGGGTTTTTTTTTGGTTTTTTTTTTAAAAGATTTATTTTTATTATTTTTTCATTGGAAAGGCAGATATACAGAGAGGAGAGACAGAGAGGAAGATCTTCCGTCCAATGATTCACTCCCCAAGTGAGCGCAACGGGCCGACGCTATGCCGATCCGAAGCCAGGAGCCTCCTCCGGGTCTCCCACGCGGGTGCAGGTTCCCAAAGCCCTGGGCCGTCCTCGACTGCTTTCCCAGGCCACAGGCAGGGAGCTGGAAGGGAAGCAGGGCTGCCGGGATTAGAACCGGCACCCATATGGGATCCCGGGCGTGCAAGGCGAGGACCTCTAACCACTTGCGCCACCGCGCCGGGCCCCAAAATAAACCTTTCATAAGCACATGATGTTAAGTGAAAAGCAGATTAAAACATAGCAAGTCCCTACTAGAATTAAAACTATTTTCTTAGACAAAAGAAAAAGAAAAAAAAGAAAAAATGTGGGTCCAGTGCGATAGCCTAATGGCTAAGGTCCTCAATTTGCATGTGTACCTTCCATATGGGCACCGGTTCGTAACCAGGCTGCTCCACTTCCCTTCTAGCTCCCTGCTTGTGGACTGGGAAAACACTCGGGCACGGCCCAAAGCCTTGGGACTCTGCACCTGCCTGGGAGACCTGGAACAAGCTTCTGGTTTCTGGCTTCGGATCAGCTCAGCTCTGGCCATTGGCAGCCACTTGGGAAGTGGATGGAAGATATTTCTGCTTCTCCTTCTCTCTGTAGATTTGCCTTTCTAATAAAAACAAAATAAATCTAACTGAAAACCAAAATTCTTTCCATGTGTCATGATGATGCCCATGAGCAAATAATTTATAGACATCTGAGGAATGTAAAAAGCACACTTCAATCCAAAAATTATTTCTAAGTATCACTAAAAACATAATGCACCAATATTTTATTCTAGGATTTCAACTTTTACAATGCGTTACTTACATTACACATGTAATTGTGCCACGACCTCGTAACCTGTGGCAGTTTCTCTTTTCTTTTCCAGTTTGCTGGAGATCCTTCCCGCACAGCTTCCTGAGGGTTCCAAGACACGCTAGGTTAGCAGAGCTCACGACACAGAGGGACCTGGAGACAAATCCCCAAAGCAGTCACTGCTTACCTTGGATGCAATCATATATGGGGGAATCAATTCTATGTTCATTTCTTGGAAGAGTTCTCTGCATTGCATAGTAATAAAGTCTCCAGCAAGGGGGGATTTTACAATACCTGTAAGACAGATTGAACCAGGCCAAGAGACTTACATCCTAATTCTAGGGAGCGGGGCGGGGGGGGGGGAGGAATTTCCTCAGTATGTTTTTACATGAACAATTTTTTTTTCCAAGTAGAAGTAACTATTTTTTTTAAACAATTCTTTAAAGTATACGTAAGTGGGGCCAACACAGTGGCACTGTGGATTACATCACTGCCAGAGGTGCTCACATCCCGCATGGCAGTCGGCTTGAGCCCCAGCTGCTCTGCTTCCGATCCACCTCCTGGCTAATTCCTCTGGGAAAGCAGTGTCATGGCTCAAGCAGACCAGGTTCCCTGCCAGGTCACACAGGAGACCTGGATAAAGTCACAGGCTTCCGTGTTCAGCCTGGCCCAGCCATGGCTGATGTGGCATTTTGGGGAAGTTAACCAGTGGCTAAAAGATGTTTCTCCCACCATCTTTGTCACTTTGAATGTAAAATAAATGAATCTTTAAAGTATACATAATATCAGACATCAGTTTCAAATATTGAAAATTTCTAAAAGACATATGGAAACTGATATGTCCTGACAGTTCGGTTCTATTTCATTCTCCTGACATCTAAGCTCATCTGAATGCACCCCAACTAGATACCCTTACCCTGCTGGAGGACATAGCCATCGTGCACCGGAATCGCAGTGGTATGCGTGGCTCCACTGTCCAAAATCAGACCAGTAGAACGACCATTAGCAAATCTAGTTTAAAGCATTAAGGAAAAGAAAATATCCAACTTCCAAAAATTTATCTTTATTGTCAAGGACAGGCTCTTATGTATTTCAGAAGCCATTTTAAAAACATGAATTATAGTTTGGATTTTAAAGTAAATCTAGGAATAAAAACTGGCATCAAATAATAATTCCCATTTGAAAACAAATGACAGAGAGCAATACTTCCTCGTATTGGTGTGAGGAATTCAAGGAAACCAAAGCAGGCCAAAATTAATAATCATTTCAAAACTTGTCCAGTTTGATCAAAGAGCTTAAACAAATTGAAAAGCATTCCTTTAACAACGTGAACGGAAACTTGCTGACAAAAGTACAGGGTGTGCTGTTCGATCAGGGACTACACCCATCTTACACAGCACCAAGGAACCATCTCGGTGGTCTAGCAGCTGAGCAGTGATTATCATTCTTGCAATGTATGGGGCCAAAGGGCTATTCCAGTGTCCCCAACAGCCAGTGAATACCAGCAGACCCCACGTGTCAGAGCTCTGTGCTGCTGAAGGCCTACATTGCACGACAGGCATCTGTCCATCCAGTACTTTCTGAGAGTATTTAGTGTGCCTGCTGAGTCTGGGGGTGAAAGGGACAATTACACACAGAAGACATGGAAAGGTGAACCAAAAATGTCTCTTCCCTGAGGGATTTCCTTTTTAGTAAAACATAACTAAAGCCTTAAAACATCTGTGATATCCTGAGACAGAAGGTATAAAGGAGATGATCACCTAACCTAATCATGGAATACCCAACTGCAAGCTTGGGCAGACAGACATGGGTCAGGTTAGGGGCACGAGGGAGAACCAAGAGATAAGAGAACATGGTGAGGTCAGGGAACTGCAAGTACTTCACTGCAGACTGAAACAGGGCTATTTTGTGTTCCACAGATACTATTATAGCTGCAGTGTAAAGAATGGGCAAGGTAAAAGCTACAGTAATCCTGTAAGCAAATGTATTTTGGGCAACACAATGGTTCTGCTGGCTAATCCTCCACCAGCATCCTATATGGGTATATGGATCCTAACTGGTATATGGGTACCAGTTCACATCCCATCCAGCTGCTCCACTTCCCATGCAGCTTCCTGATTATGGCCTGGGAAAGCAATGGAGGACGGCTCAAGTCCTTGGCACCTTGCACCGTGTCAGAGAACCAAAAGAGGGTCCTGGCTCCCAGCTTTCGGTTGGCTCGGCTCCAGCCATTGCGGCCACTTGCAGAGTGAATCAGCAAACAGAAGCTCTCTCCCTGTCTCTCCTTCTCTGTAAAATCTGCCTTTCCAAATAAAAACAGAAATAAAACTTAAAAAATGTATTTGAAATATAGCAGGGAAGAGTAGCTGGATCCTGAATGAATACATCTGGAGAATACATACTACTGGCCTGGAAAAAAGTACAAAATACTAATGGAATTAATTTGTTATTTTCTAGTAAATTTAAAACTAAATTTTAAAATTCATTTCTAATTTATAAAGTCGATGGTTTGTTTTAATATCCAATGTGATAAATACTATTATATACAACTCACATAAATAAAATCCTTTTGGATAAGCAAGGATTCTGAATCCAAAGTAGAAGAAATATCTAGAATATGAGAAATATTAAAGAAACAAGCTGCTTCTTCTAACAAACAGACAATAAGGGAAAAGAAGCAAAGATAAAACACAGACTAAGAGGCCTCAGAAACAAACTGAACAAACATGTTTTGAATATTTTTTGAAAAGGAAAACAGTCATACTTTTTTTGAAACATGCAGAATCTTTTAGAGTTACATATTAAAGTTTCTATGAATGAAATTATGTAATACCCAAGACTGGATGGGATGGGATAATACAGTGATAGCTAAAACAACCATTATACATCATATAATCATATCCCATTTTCTTATAAAGGACTTTTATAAGACTTTTATATTCCTCCTCTGAACTACCACAATTACTAGACACAAAACATTCAAATTAATCATGTACTTCTTAATGATTTCTGACAATGCTGAAATACAATTTAAGTGTTACAGTACTTAGCTTTGAAGAATATTTGAGTTACAGATTCTCTGATTCAATACATGTTTCCTTGTTTGTCCCTAAAAGTGCCTGCATAATAGTCTGAGTAAACCTTAACCGGATTTACAGCCAAATTACTTGCTGATACTCGAAGGGAGGGAAATGGCGAGCTGCATTCATTTCAGCAGCTCTGTTAAAACACTGGTCTACAGCCCACACTCTCTTTACTAAAATGCAACCACACACACGGCCTGTGAACATTTATAATTTGAGCGCCACACTGCCGTTTCTGCCCCATCGTTGGGTGTATCACTAGTTTCAATTAGAAATAATCAGAAAGCTAATATCTGAAAGCTATACAAAAGAAAGCAACTTCTGAATGAGCAAGAACTGGCTCATGTCTCCTGCCAAGATCGGCTTATATCTTTAGTAGCAGCAGAATATATTCTAGAGAAAACTGCGTTTTGCTCTTTGAAGGATACGCTGTCAGAACTGCAGTTTTACAAAGGAAGAACGCAGGGATGTTGTAGTGTTCAAACATTAATTCTGTCAGTTTCTCTCTTTTCGCTCTAGTATTCCACTGAAAAAGGAAGAAGAAATGCAAGTTACTGTTTAAGAATGTTGATTTATCACAAGTTAAAACACGCTAGCAATTTAAATTGTATTTAAAAACAATAAGTAACAATATGTAAGTAACTTTTTACATCTCTACATTTATTTTTTGTAAAGATATAACAAATGAATCAGATACAAACTAACATTTACTATTTAAAACTGATGCTGTGAATTCCAGGATTTATAGACTTCAAAAACACAAGGCAGTCAGCATTCTCATAAACATAGCTATTATTAAATCTTAAGAGAGCATGTGATAATAAAAATCCTAAATATTTAACTTAAACCATCAGATTCTCCCATTTAACATTGGTACTCACAGAAGCCATAACCAGAACCAGCGGGACCTGGTCATATGCAGTTCTCCTGCTGGCCGCTCGAGCCCTACTCAGCTATTTACCAGAGATTTCAGTCTAGAATTGTCCAGGCCTTGTTCCACAAATGACTTCTTAGAGCCTCAGTACAGAAGCAGGTTCTACAACGCCCTCGGGACACACAGCATGATACACAACCCACATCAGGAAGCACTTCAAGGAAATCAAAGTTTAAATCCACAGGAATGTAAATTACCCGGGTCTACCAGCCATTATTATGTTTTGCTGTTCTTTGAATCTTTTATTCAAACAATGAAAGCTATACTTTTCAAACTCTATTATATAACAGAAATATTTCTCAAACGAGTTGAAATCTAAAAGAAAAAGAATAACTAAAAAAAGAAAATGAAAACAAAGAAACAAAAACCATGCAAAAGAAAGTGTGTATCTCACCGGGGCTTCTGACATGAGAACAGGATGCAGGCTGGCCTCTGATTTGACATGCATTTTATAGGTATGGTCCAGAATAGCCTGGAAACTATCCCAATCTTCAACTAGAATGAAAGAACAAGAGCTTGAAAACAAATGCTTAGCCGCAGAAGAGTAAATATCATTTAAAAGAAGGATTCTTCGACTTAGCAGTTAGCATTTCAATACATAGAGCCTATTTATTTTTCAGGTCTACTTCATAATATAGTACTTTAATGCAAGGTCACCTTGTTTTCGAGAAATAGAATCCCCTCTAGTCCCTCCAAACACCGAGACATGTTCTAAATGTCAAATATCAAACACATAAGGAGTATTTGAAAAGTTTGAGGAATATGAAATACAATGCACATTTTCCATGAACTTTTAAAGATCCTTCATGTTATTCAAAAGTGTATTTCAGTTCTAGTTACTGATCATAAAGGTCAAAAAAATTTGAAAAGGGGCCAAACATGGTAGTTTAGCAAGTCCTTGCCTTGCATTTGCTGGGATCCCATATGGGCGCTGGTTTGGGTCTCAGCAGCCCTGTTTCCCATCCAGCTCCCTGCTTGTGGCCTCGGAAAGCAGTGGAAGACAACCCAAAGCCTTGGGACCCTGTACCCACATGGGAAACCCAGAAGAGGCTCCAGGCTCCTGGCTTCAGATTGGCTCAGCTCCAGCCATTGTGGCCACTTAGGGAGTGAATCATTGGACAGATCTTTCTCTGTCCTTCCTTCTCTCTGTATATGACTTTCCAATTAATAAAAAAAAATACAACAAATCTTAAAAAAAATTTCAAAAGAATGTTATGACCTAGGCTTCACACTCAAAAAAATTACATTATTTGGAAAGATTAAAAGATATTCATAGAATAACACACTTCATCTAAACATTCCACCAAAACTGCTCTTCCAAGTCAGTAGCGGCTTATCAGGCAAATACAATGTATATTTCATTGACTTTTCTAACTCCTATGACACTACTGACCCCTGCAGACCCTACTCCTCCACATTACAGTCCTACTTAATTGTATGGCATTTCAAAATTCCATCCCTCCACATGTCATGGTACCTCTGCTTTATCCAATCCTGTCAACCAGGCTATTTCAACCAGGCCAATTTTCATTAACTAATGAATATTCAGGACAAAAATTATTTCCTGTGTGAAAACCATCACCAACTCCCCAATGATACAGAATTAAATACCTCTCCTCCTAACCCACTTCATCTGCAGTACCCCATTTGTAGGTATATATCTGTTACTCTTCCCAAGTAAGTTTCTTGAGGAAAAAGAACATTTCTTTCACACTTTGTTTCTATGTCTAAACACCCACTCCAAATTCTAGGAAGCCATTACTCTGTACCTAGAATTCTAGTATCTTACATTTTGACCAAATTCATGATAAAAACATCATACCCATCCCATTTTTTAACGGTGAAATGGCCTCCATATTCTCCCTGGGAACACGCAGGGCATTGGTGTCTATGTAGTACGTAGGACCGCCTTGTTTGCCTTTATCTCCATCTATTTCCATCAATGTGCTTCCATCATCTCTTTCTACTACCATACCAATAGCTGTTGGGAAATCCACCTGTAAGAACCAAAACATGATATATAAATTTCACTGGCTTTTACCAATTTTTTCAGTAATATCTTCAGCCATTTTTGTGTGTTATCAAATATCTTCCTGAATTCATTCTACACAAATGATCCTTATACAAATAACCAATTAACTCTAATACTACATTTACCTTGGGGCAGTCCTCACCAGCGTAACCAGCTCTCACAGTATAGGACCCAATGTCAAAAACAAGGGCTCCAACTTCATCTGAAAAGATTAAAAGATAACTAACATTAACAACTTGTAAATGTCAAAGGAAAGTTAAAGAAATCCTTAACCAGCCTGAAGGGAGACTGTAATATGAAAGCTCTACAACAATTACATTCTCATTCCTACTAGTTTAAACCTACTTTGAAACACTCCCGAAACATTCATTTAATTAAAATATAACCATTTATACACCGTGTTTTAATAGAGGCTCAAAAAGGAACTGTAACCAGAACCTGGAAAACATGTTGAGGAGGATAGGGTATGTACCAGGAGCAGGGGTCTTCAATTGAGCGATGCAGTCACATGACTGACCCCAACAGGAATAACCCAGGCCAATCCCTTCCTGCCATTAAGTACAGTAATTTTAAAATTTATCATCAAACTAGGACACTTCTGAACACAAGAGGGGGTCCTGCTAATGACTACTCAAGGATATGAAGCACAAAGCAAGAATGATTGTTGCTCTGTCACTGGCTGCATTCCAGCAGAAGTCAAGGCCAAGAGCGCCCATGAGGCGGACTATGAACATCAGCATCCACAGAGAGATGATGCAGAGACAGTGCAAAGTCCATCTGACAACATCAGCATCCACAGAGAGACGATGCAGAGACAGTGCAAAGTCCATCTGACAACATCAGCATCCACAGAGACGATGCAGAGACAGTGCAAAGTTCATCTGACGACACAGGGAATGCTGCCCAGTACATTTAACCATCAATTTGTCATAAATGAAGAGAAGCTGTTTTTCTTGTAATTAGGGGAGAAAAATGGCAAAACCTCCAGGAAAAATAAGGAGTTCAAGAGTAAAGGTTTAAGGTAATGGCCAAAGAAAAATAATCAAAATGAAAGTATTACCAAAGTCTGCACATTTCAAAGAATATTAGGAGATAAAGTTTACAGCTGAGGAAGAAAGCTGGCAATTATTTCTCCACTTTGAATTCAGAGAAAATCTTCTAATTATACTTATAAAATACTTCATCCATCTAGTAGGCCTCCTAAAACAGAGTATTTTGGTTTTTCAGATCCTGAATTCAAGGAAGTTTTTTTAATCATTTAAAATAAATATTTACTTCCATTAAATTGTCAAAAAATTAAAGATTCATTTATTTTTATTAGAAAATTAGATATACAGTGAGAAGAGACAGAGAGGAAGATCTTCCGTCCGATGATTCACTCCCCAAGTTGTTGCCATGGACAGAGCTGAGCTGATCTAAACCCAGGAGTCAGGAGCTTCCAGGTGCAGGGTCCCAAGGCTTTGGGGGCTATCCTCGACTGCTTTCCCAGGCCACAAGCAGGGAGCAGGTGGGAAGCAGGGCCACCGGGATTAGAACAGGCACCCACATAGGTTTCAGGTGTGAACAAGGCAAAGACTTTAGCCACTAGGCTATTGCGTCCGGTCCAGCAACAATTCTTAAGTCTGATAAAATCCAGTACTATGAAGGACTCTAAGAAAGAGGCACTCTTACACATTTTTGCCAGTAAAAATTATAAATCATTACAACCACTGTGGGCAATTGAGGCATATTCACTAAAGTTAAGGAACTATATACACAGTGATTACACCTAGATTTGAAAGAAATTTTTTAAAATATAATTTCCATTTTGTTTACATAATTGAAAGGGATGAATGCTCAGGGTGGGAAGGTTGAGGTATGAAGGAAGGTAGGTGGACAAATGTTTTAGTTCTTCTATTCCTTCCATGTCTGCAGCAGGGGAAGAAATACGACCGTTTCCCTTCCATCAGAACTAAGGGACAGGAGACACTTATTTGATGACGCCTTAGGGATCCCAACGTGGGGAAAACTGAGGGTGTTACTTGAGTGGTTTTCAGAGTTGAGGCAGCGTCAGCTTCACTGCACCAGGGTTGAGAAAATCTTGCCAAGGTCTAACGGCTGATGAGGTCCACCTTGGTGTATCCCCAGGCCTAGGAACCTGTAGCAAAGCTTCCCGAGGACAGTGCTCCAACTTGTTCTACTTTCCATCCTGACGAGACACTACTCTGCTGGCCTAGATGAGCTGGCTGACATGTCAGTGGTGTGCATGTGGGCACGCTGTCCATTACACAGGCATTGGCAAATGAGGAGGCCCAGCACCAATACATGCACTCCAAGGTCTGACCACACACATATACTGCGATTTTCCCCGTGGCCGGGATTTGAGTTCAGCCATCTAGTTGTGGAGTTTCCCAGAGAACATCACCACATGACCTCAGACTTGACACTTGTGTGCACCATCGAGTGCAGGGTCAGGTTCAGTCAGTCAGCCAATGCACACAGTTCTGCTTCCAGCCCCATAACAGGACCAAGAGGTTCTGTGGCCTCACCCAGCTCAGCATGCCACAGGCTGTCTTCAGGCACACCAGAGGGTCTTCTGGCCTAGTCTAAGCGACCTCTAATATTCCCCACCAAAGCCCCCCCAGCCCAGGTTTTCACACATGCTGGCCTGTGCTGTGGCTTAGCCCAGCCCATCTTGCATCCCATCCAGCTGTTATGAATACCACTGGGTGCTCAGCCCAATCTGGAACACACAAAGGCACCTCGTCTAGCCTGACCCTCTGCAGCCCCGGTTATCAAGCCTGGGAGCTGCAGTCTAGCCGAGGTGTACCTGAAGTTCCCCTGCCAGGCCCTCTCCCCGACCCAGATCTCACATGTGCCAGGAGGTCCTATGGTTGAGCCTGACACAACTTGCATCTGGGCGCAGTACCTGCCAGCAGATATTGCAGCCTGGCCCAGCAGGCCGCTATCCATTCCAGCTCTCTTATGCATCAGTGAGTGCAAGAGCCCAACCTACCCCCTGTCCCAGGTCTCACTCACCAGTGGAACCAGTGGCCCAGCAGGGGAAGCCTGCAAGTTCCCCTTCCAGGCCCACTCACAGCCCCAGGTCTCACTGGGTGATGCGGCCTTAATCTGTATGACTTGCCCTCAGTCCCAGCATTGCCAGCAGGTGCAGCAGCCTAGCCCAGCCCTGCACACACACCTAGCTCCAATAATCATGTGAACTGGTGGGTGAACTTTGGTAATTTACACTCAGCTTCCTAATTTGTAAAATGTGCACAATATTTCCCATCTTATAGGACCCTGTAATCATTAAATGTGCTAAATGGTTTGATGTATATGCTCACATAAAATAGAACCTGACCCACAATAAGCACATAACTGCTACTGCACAGGAAAGATCAGAAAATAATCTAACAAACTTTCTGTAGGGAAACAGACAAGCTAGCTATTCATAGATTATTCATACAATGATTTACCATATATACAGCAGATAAAATGAATGGTCTCAATCTAAAACTGTCAACCTGGATAAATCCCAAAAGAACTGTAAAGGCTGGAAAAAAAAAAAAAAGAACTATAAAGGCTGATTACACACACACACACAAGCCCCTACTATCCACATATTTAATTCATTATGGATACATTCACATGTAGAAAAAGTATCAAAATATTCATACAATCTGGAAACTTCAGTTTTAGGGTTTATCTCTAAGAAGGGAAAGAAAGGAGAGGCCTGCATTGATAATATCTTATTTCTTAAAACATCTGAGGCAGGGGCCTCGCATGATAGCTCAGCGACTAAATCCTCGCCTTGCATCCACCGGGTCCCTTATTAGTACCAGTTTGTGTCCCAGCTGCTCCATTTCCCATCTAGCTCCCTGTTTGTGGTCTGGGAAAGTAATGGAGGATAGTCCAAAGCCTTGAGAAACTGTACCCACTTGGAAGTCCGAAAGAGGCTCTTGGCCTCTGATTCAGATCAGCTTAACTCTGGCTGTTGCGACCACTAGGGGAGTGAACCAGCAGATGAAAGATCTTTCTCTCTGTAAATGTGACTTGCCAACAAAAATAAATAAATCTTTAAAGAAAATTAGAGGCAAACATGGCAAAATGAAACATTTATTTAATCTCAGTACTGAGTAACAAAGTATCAGGTATAAACACATACACACACATTTTAATTTTTAATTCATCAGAAATATTTCCAATTTTCATATTTAAAATAAGGAAAATAGGAAAACATAAGTGAATAGCTTATAGCTTAGAGTCACAGTTGAAAGATGGCATCTTTGTAAAATACTCCCTTTTTTAACAAAAGAGACAGATACTATAATTTCTAATTTGAAAGTTCATGTATGTATTAAATTTCCTAATGTAATTAACCCTTCTGCATAAAATTCTCTGGTTCCAATTATTTTATTTTATAACTATTATTTTATCCAAAACAAGGGGTTCCCAAAAGGGGAAAACCTCATAGGTTTTCACTTGCGCACCTAAACTCCAGTGCAAATGATAAAATCCAGCCATGAACACAGGCTGAGGACGGTTAACACTAATGAACCCGTAGGCTGTGTAAAGAACTATGCAGACTGAATCAGCGGCCTAGTTAGCCACGAGAAGGCCTGTTGAACGGTGCGCCTTTGTCCTGCACCAGGCACCCTTTTCAAAGTTACGTGGGCTCAACTGTGTACACTCTACTGGTCATTCGTTAAAGTCCTGACCCCCAGCACTTCAGAACAGCTGATCAGATACTTGGAAAGATAATGTAGTTCAAAGGAGCTCATCGGGGTGGGCCCTAAGTGAATACAGCTGGAAATCTGGACACAGATGGCACAAAACGGAGACAGTCTTCTACAAATGAATGACAGACCCTCAGAAGAAACCGACTTTGCCTTTGAGCTCAGACTCCAGGTTTCAGAATTATGGGAAAATAAACTTCCGTTTAAGCCAAACAGTGTGTGGTCCTTTGTTGTGGCAGTCTGAGAAAGCTAACGCATAAAGCATAGAAAGCTTACACATTCTTTCTTACAATGTTTGTATAGATAATAAACCATTATAATATTTAGCTCTAGCAGTGCACACTCTGGGTCAGAAGTCCCTTATTTACCTCTTCCTGGGTAACCAACTCCTCTCGGACTTCAACTTCAGCACCAATAATTCCAATCTCCAATCTCTCTCACTCTCTACCTCGTGTTTCGGGCTACATCCCCAACCTCCTCCGGCACAGTAACAGTAATTCCACATGAGGTCTCAGGTTCAGTGCTCGGTCTTTTCTCCACTCTGCCTCACTTACTCTCAACACCGCCTGTCAGTGGAGGCCATGGAATCACAGGCAAAAAGCTGAGCTGCCATGAACATCTCCATCTTGTCAAGTTCTCCTAAATGTTTCTGCCAAGTATTATCCTGACCCCTTCATTCTGAGTATCACTGCTGCCTTCAATCAAGCTATAACCTCAACAGGAAACTACAACTCACACCAGGTATTAATGGATCCATCTTCTCACCTTCTCAGCTCTACTCCAAACTGCTCCACTGTAATCCTTCTGGAACTTACTTGGTCATAGCAGTACATAAATCCCTCAGCAAAAATAGGAGTGCGGGGACACTGGTTTGGCCTAGTTACTGGCCCTGCTGCCACAGTGTCTGCATCTATGTCTGGCTCCGGCGCCCAGGGTTCTTGCCATCCATGCAGAGACAAAGCTGAGTCCCTGGTGACTTACTCTGGCCTAGCCCAGCCCCAGCTGTTGCAAGCATTTGGCGAACGAGCCAGTGGAAGGCAGCGTCTCTCGCTGTTCCTCTTTTCCTCTCCATTCTTTAAAACAAAGCGGGTGAATCACTTAGTAGTTCTTGTGCACACAACAACACTCCAGTGGTTCCACCCAGTTATTTTCACCGCCTTCACTGCTTAAATACAGTGAAGTAAACGAACAGAGAAGTATGGGGGCTGTTTAACTGCCCCACCCCTCCTAGGACTGAGGTGCTTGGAGGCATACTTATGCTAGCACACACAAGAAGTCAAAAAACTGTGAGATGAAAAAAATCTAATAAATCAGTGAATTTTCCTAACCCTACTGGTATGGCAAATTGCATATAAGCACACTTTTTTTTTTAAGATTTATTTTATTTTTATTGGAAACTCAGATATGCAGAGAGGAGGACAGAGAGGAAGACCTTCCATCCAATGATTCACTAAGTGACCATAACAGCCGGTGCTGCACCCATCTGAAGCCAGGAGCCAGGAACTTGCTCCAGGTCTCCCACGCGGCTGCAGGGTCCCAAGGCTTTGGGTTGTCCTCGACTGCCTCCCCAGGCCACAAGCAGGGAGCTGGATGGGAAGTGGAGCAGGCAGGACATGAACCGGTGCCCATTTGGGATCCTGGCACATGTAAGGTGGAGATTAAGCCACTAGGCTCCTGCGCCAGGCCTTTCACATTTTGTTCATTAGTTATCTGAAGACCTATCTTATGATTAGACTGCAAAAATGTCTGCACGAGGGCCCGGCGCAGTGGCGCAAGTGGTTAAGGTCCTCACCTTGAACACTTAAATCTTAAAAAAAAAAAATGTCTGCACCAAAATGAACATTCCATTCCATTTTCCAAAAACTTTCTGAAAGATTCTCACACTCCTCTGAATGTGCTGACAAGTGGTTTGCATATTCTGGATATCTAAGTTTATCCTGTATCATGTATACCTGAGAAAACACACAGAAAAATAAGCAAATCAGTGGCTTTTAAAAAAAAGGGGGGGGGGTGGCCTAGCGGCTCAATTCCTGGCCTTGAAAGTGCCAGTATCCCATATGGGCGCCAGTTCTAATCCTGGTAGCCCTGCTTCCCATCCAGCTCCCTTCTAGTGGTCTGGGAAAGCAGTCGAGGATGGTCCAAAGCATTGGGACCCTGCACCCATGTGGGGGACCTGGAGGAAGTTTCTGGCTCCTGGCTTCGGATTGGCATAGTACCGGCCGTTGCGCTCACTTGCGGAGTGAATCATCGGACGGAAGATCTTCCTCTCTGTCTCCCCTTCTCTATATATACATCTGACTGTGCAATAAAAATAAATAAATCTTAAAAAAAAAAAAAGAAGAAGTGGGGGGCCCAGCACAACAGCCTAGTGGCTAAAGTCCTCGCCTTGAACACGCTGGGATCCTATATGGGCACTGGTTCTAATCCTGGCGGCCCCACTTCCCCTTAGCTCTCTGCTTGTGGCCTGGGAAAGCAGCTGAGGATGGCCCAAAGCCTTGGGACCAGCACCCATGTCAGAGACCCGGAAGAGGCTCCTGGCTTCGGATCGGTGAAGCTCCAGCCATTGCAGCCGCTTGGGGAGTGAACCATCAGACGGAAGATCCTCCTCTCTGTCTCTCCTCCTCTCTGTATATCCACCTTTCCAACAAATATACAAATCTTAAAAGGAAAAAAAAAGAAGAAGAAGGGAGAAGAATTCTGCTGAATGCCTTCTTTATCCCAGAGAGCTCTGCTCTCAACTTCGTAGGAAATTATTTAACCCGGGCCTGGGTTTTGAGGTTTTCCCTTTTTTTTTTTTAAGATTTATTTTATTTTTATTGGAAAGGCAGATATACAGAGAAGAGAGACAGAGAGGAAGAGAGGTTTTTCTATCTTCCCCTCATTTTCTTCCGTAACACAGGGATAGTAGTACCAGCTCACACGGTGGTTGGGGATTATACCAGTTGATGATGGATTAAACGTAATGCATGGAAAGCCTTTGGAACTGTTCCAGACTTGCACGCACCCCATAAACGCTGGCTGCCAGCATGAGCATCACCCGCTCCCAACCACAGTCACGCAAAGCAGCGCCCTCCGAGAGGCAGCGGACAGCCTCCAGATTCTGACTCCCCACGCCTGAAGCTCCTACTGAAGGAAAAGGCCATGGGTCCAGTTCATCTGTCCTCACGCCTGCCTCTTCAGATGAGGAAGAGGTAACCAAGCAGATCCAAAGGAAACCCCAAATCAAGGACATAAAACGGGAAGGAGGCAGCGCCAGCATTGTCACCTCTTTTCTGATTCCAAAACACCACCACCAGAACTCCTACAACTGTGAAAACCTTATTTTCACCACCATCCCTTTTACCTATAAAAAGGCCATGCTCTTCAAAGTCAGCAAAGCAAGCACGTAGTTTGCGGGGACTGGTTACAGAACGCCCCCCTCCCCTACCAAAATCCTTGCATACGGAAGTGGGCCACAGCAATTTGTAAGCACAGCCCACTGATGACTTTAAACCATTTGTTATTTATAGTAGCTAATACAATGTAGATGCTGCGGGAGGGAGCTCGTTATGCCTTAGGAAACAACCAGTAACGAAATCGACATATTCAATACAGACACTTTTTTTTTTCCTGAATGTCTGGTTTACAGTTCGTGGAATGTAGGGGTATGGAGCCGGTAGATGTGTCAGACAGACTGTACTTTGGATTTGTCTTCTAGTCTTTAACTCATACAGAGCCCAGAACGTGACTCGTACTCAAAGGTGCTACAATACGGATTAAAAAAAAAAAAAAACAGCAGAATGGAGAAGGCTCGGGCCTGGAGATTCTGCCTCTGTAAGACTGCTGTTCCATGGATCACGCTTCTGCGTAGCGGGGTAATGTTATCTCATTTAACCTTGGCACCCACCAGAACTGTACGAATCATACCCTTCCACAAACGCGAAGCATCAAGCTGGGGACAGTAAACTGCCCACGGCTAAAGTCCTAAGAAGTTTAATGGTTACTACGGCCAAGTTCGCTCTTAGCTCCCAGCCCGTAGTAATGTTTCTAAAACCCCCACCATCTACTCAAGAAAAGCCAAAGAACAGTCGTCTGCGACTTCAGGCAAACTTTCTGAGCGTGCTTACATCACACACACTTATTAAGCTACTAAGTTCATCCCAATCAGATACTCCCACGAGTAACTGCGGACTCCACAGTCAGCTACCGAGAGGCGCCCGGCGCGAGGGCGGCCGCCCCTTCTCGAACCCCCCGGTCCACGCCTGCAAGCCGCTGGGACCTGCCGGCTCCGGCTCAGGCGAGGAGCTCGGACGCGGCCGCGGGCCACCCGGCCAGGCCAGCCGCAGCGCCCCGCGCCCAGGGCGCACGCCGAGCCGCGAGGGCCCCCGGCGGGCTCCGGGCGGGCCCCCGGCGGGCTCCGGGCGCCGAGATGGGCGCGGTGGCCGGGGTCCCGCTGCGGAGGGCAGGGCCGGGGGCGGCGGTTACAATCCCCGCACGCCGAAAAAAGGGCGCGCGCTCCGGCCAGGGCGCACTCACTCACCTCCCCCGTACACGCCGCCGCTCATGGCTGCCTTCGGCTGGACTCCTGCGCGAAGAGGGGTACCGGGCGAAGCGACTAGAGCGGCCGCCACCGGCGCGGACCCCCGACCCTTCTAACTTCCACCGCCACCCCCCTCGGGCAACAAAGCGGCGGCCACACACCCGGGAGCTCAGCCACACTTGCTGGCTCTCTTTATCGGCCAATCACGAGGACGGAAGCCTCCCCGCCAGCCAATCACCAGGCGGCCGTGCTGCATCCCCGCCGCGGCGCCGCCGCTTTAACCAATCGGAAGCGGCCCAGGGGGTGGGGCGTAGGGAAGCGACGGAAGGAGGGAAGGAGTTGGGTTGCGGGACTGGCAGGGCGGAGCTTCCCTGGGGGCTGGAGGAGTGGGGCGGGCCGAGCCGAAGGGCAGGTCCAGGGCTGCGGCCGTGGGGCGGTGCGAGTGTGGAGCCAGCGCCCACGTGCATCGAGTCATGCCTGACTTGCAAAATTGCATTTTTTATAGAACAACTTTAGACGATTCAAAATCTCAATTTAAGAGGTGGGCTTCTGCAGTTAAAATGCAACATGGGGTGCCTGTGGTCCACAAAAACAGTGCGTGGGTACCAGTTTTGGCTGCGATTCTAAACACCTGAGAGGCAGTAGTAAAGGTTTAAGTAGTAGGGTCATTGCGATCTGAGAGGTCGAGAATCTTAGACGAAGTGATTGGAGTGGTGAATATACAAATATGCGAATTCTTAATATACTTTATTTCATAAGAAGCGTTTTCAGCCAACATTTATGTTAAAAGCATCAAACTGTGTTCCACTTGGGGGTAAGGTCAGCCAGTAAACAAGCAAACCAACTTGATAGGCTCCTGCAGTTTTTAACTAACGTGGGACACATGACATGCAACTATGTTAAGATGGGTCGTCGCTTTTTTTGTTGTTGGTGTTGTGTGAGGTCATTGACACGCTTGTCCAAGCTCTTTCAGGCAAGCCCCTGAGCCTACATCTGCCTCCGCTTCATGCGATTTCCAGCAGCCCGGCTCGTTCTCTCCGCGCAACACCTGGGCACTGTGTCTCGGCCGCTCTGTAGAAAGCTTCGTGTCTGAAGAGGCTCCAGCCCTAACGTTGTTGCTTGTCCCTTGCATAGTAGCCGTTCTTAAGAAACCTAAAGGGGCTCCTCTCTACCGGAGAAACAAGGAATCTGCAGCTTTATCAGTCTCCAGGCCAGCAGGGTGATAGAAAGTGTTGCATGGAAAACAAGGCTAGTGGGAAAATTCCTTTTTCACTGATTGGCTTGATAATAGAATCTAATCATATAGGAAATTTCCATCTACTCAATGAGGTGATTATGGAGGCCTGCAAAGGGTGGGCCCAGGACCAGATCCAACCTCCATCCATTTTCGTAAGGCGGATGAGCTAAGAATGTGTATTTCATTAAAAAAAAAAGGTTTTCAAAACTTATGTTTCAGAATATTTTGTGGTATGTGAAAATTAGAAGAAAGTCACCTTCTGTGACTTTTAACTGGGACGCAGCCAGGCTTATTCACAGGAAAACGCACTTTGAGAAAATATTGGAAAGTCATATTTAGATGTTTGTGGTTAACGATTTTGCTCCATTTGATCACTTAAACAAGTATTCAAACAGACCAGCCGTTCATCATTTAAATCAGCTTAGTCGCCTGTATCTTTGGAATTGTTGTTCTCTGCAATAGTAAATCATGGAAATGAACTTCCAAGAAAATTAGTCTCACTGCAGGATACCTACTATGTAAGGAGTGATCATATGTTAACACATATAAAAATGCACACTTAAACCTTGATAAATTTTAACCCACAAAAATATAGCAAGACTCTAAGATTACTGACCCCAAAATACTGCATTGCAGGAGAGGATTGTTGATAGAGAAGGCTCCTGAGGGAACATGTTGCAGGACTATGCATCCTGCAAGACAAGACTGACTGTGCAATAGCATGTTTCTTAAATGTTAGTGACTAGAAAAACTGGTAAGAATAGGAATAGGAATCCAGCAGAATCTACTTTGTGGAGTGTAAGATAGCTGAGGTTCTGGTTTGTTGTTTTCTGCTTTTGTTTTTCATGAATGTTTCTCTGTAATATTGCACATTTTCTTTAAAGTATTTGCCCCGCCTACTGATAACTAGTCAGACTTAAAAAAAAAACCCGATGGCAACAACTCAAGTTTATTGTCTGCTGCTTCTATTTTCAAAGGCAAAATATATCAAGATGATCAATTGTTGAAATTTTTCTCCCAGAACCAAACTGTTTTCTTAGAATTGCCAACCTGTAGAAAAAGAGATGTTGAACTAACATCTCTGTATTTTCCAGCCCAAAGAAGGTGCTCAGGGCTGGACTGTGAGGTTAGATGTAGAAAAGCCAAGTGCCTTTTCCAAGGTCTTTTGTGGTAGTAATACCTGTGCGTCAGAATCTAACACCAGATGCACCACCTGGCTTGGCCTCACGGAGGCGCTGGTCTTCTGTTCTTGTGCCGCCCCGGGAAGTCTGATGCTGTGGCCTTTCGCACCTGCACTGAGCAGCTGCATTAGCACTCATTATGGGATTCCAGCATTTCTTACATGGTGTGCTCCCGACCCTGTTCCCCATTTCAGATTATATGGGCTTCAGAGTTTAAATTTTTCATTTGTCATTCGTACAAGCTAGGAAACAAGTACTGAAGATAACCATCGACCTGTTGAGAAAGGACACAAGAATTCATGTGCATTTAAAACTATTTGATGCTGAAAAATATAGAAAACTAGTGATCATCACAAGTACATTTCAATGAATACATCTTTCTACAGATACGCATATATTAAGGAGCCATTGTATCATCCTCTGTTGACAGAGATTCCAAATGACAGGTGATGATGTTTTGGTATAGAGAGCTAAATAGCTGCTTTCTGATATCCTCATCTCATCTCAGAGTGCCAGTTCAGGGCGCAGCTACTCCGTGCTGCTCCAGGTCCCTGTGAGTGCACCTGGGAAGCAACAAATGATGGCTCAAACAGTTCAGTTCTTGCTACCCATGTGAATGAAATTCCTGATTCCTGGCAGCAGCCAGACCCAGCCGTGGCTGTGGCAGCCATATGGAAAGTGAATGGAAAATGTATACAATTAGATATAAATAAAAATCTATGAAGCAAAGCGTCCCCAGCTGCCCTAGCCTCAATTTCAGAGATGTTCTATGCTTGTTCAGGTAATTCTGAAGGTATACTCCCCATTTCTTCTGACCCTGACCATAAAACTCTCACTGTATATGGTTAATGAACAACCATTCTCTGTGAAAACTTATTGGGGGAGGTGGCAGGGAATTGGGCTTTTAAAAAACATTTATTTATTTTTCACTGGGAAGTCAGATTTACAGAGAGAGGGAGAGAGAGAGAGAGAGAGTGTGACCCATACTCCGCTGCCTTCCCAAGCCATAAACAGGGAGCTGGATCAAAAGTGGAACAGCTGGGACTAGAACCTGCTCTTATATGGAATGCTGCTGCCACAGGGCAGAGGGCTACCCAGTTGAGCAACTGCACTGACCCCTTATTTTGAAATAATATTTTAAAAAACGCATTCTTTAAAAAAGGACAGCCCCCACCTGCTGAGTCACCCCCCAAAAGGTAGCCCAAAGATATGGGACAGAACTGGGAACAAGGAATATGACCCAGGTTCCAATTCTGTGAGTCATCTCCCGCTGCCTCCCAGTGTCCACATTAGCAAGAAACTGCATTAGGAGCCAGAGTCAGGTATCGGACCCAGGGACTCTGATGTGGAATGTAGGCATCCTAATTAGCATCACAAACAGTAGGTCAGATGACCATCCATGACATATTATGAACAAACATTTTCATTTAAAATTTTTTTTTTCATTTTTTTTTCAACTCCATGTCCCCCCACTCACAATACAGACCAAACCCAGGGCACAGGGCTTAGGCTGGGGTGTATATGAGGAAGATTTGCTCTGCGTCTTCTTCCTATACAGCCAGTGTAACAACACAGCCTGCGGTAAGCACCAGGAGGCCAAAACAAGAGAAAGAAACAAAATGTAGGGGGCTGATATTGTGGGTTAACCTGCTGCGTGCGACACCAGCATCCCACTTAAACAGTGTCAGTTGCATTGCGTGTTACTCAGCTTCGGATGGAGCTTGCCCGTAATGCACAGGAAGGCAGCAGAAGATGGGAGAACAGGATGAGTTCTGGCTCCTGGTTTTGGCCTGGCCCAGGCATGGCTGGTGTGGCCATTTGGGAAGAGACAAAGAATTCTACCATCCCAGTGAACCTATGGATGATAGATTTCTGCCTCCGTGCCCTTCCAACGAATAAATGACTCTGTAAAACATTTCTATTAAATAGTATATAAGTGGCTAGAAACTGAAACAATGCGAAAGAGTGAGATGCAAACCTCTCTGCCTCCTCTTTCAGTCCTCAGTGCCCCAGTTCCTCTCCCCAAACCTAACCACTGTTAGCAGTTGCTTACATAACCTCTCAGGGAATCTTTTCAAGTGTAAGTGTGCTTCTATGCCTTCCAGCCACCTTTTTTTTTTTGCCTTGTTTACATAAGTGGTAATATACCAAACATATTGTTTTGTGGCTGACATTTTGTGCTTTACTTATTACTTCTTTGATCCTAGAGATCATGTACAATTCAGGTGTTTTGAATCTGTAGCTCCAGAAACCTTTTTTTTTTTTTCTTTCAAAGATTCATTTACTTTTTTGAAAGGCAGTGTTAGATGAGAGGTAGAGCAGAGGTGGGGAAAGGAGAGCTTCCATCAGCTGCTTTACTTCCCCAAAGGCTCCGACACCTGGGACTGGGCTACACCGAAGCCAGGAGCCAGAAGCTTCTTCAGCTCTCCCCTGAGGGTGCAGCAGTCCAAGCACCTGGGGGCACTTTACTGCTCTCTCCAGCACACTAGCAGGGAGCTGGAGCTCAAGCGGAGCTACCAGAACTCAAAATGATGCCCATATACACAGTAACTAACCCCTACACAATACTGATCCCTATTTTCCTAATTTTAACATTAGCACAGAATTCCTCTGTGCACAATAATTCGTATCACCAATTCTCTGCATATGGCCATTTAAGTTTTTCCTGCTCTTTTGTTTTTACGAAGAATGCTGCAATAGCTATTCCTTTCTGCAGCTACACAAAGAGCTTTTATGCAGCATGAATTCATGGAAGTGAGCTGCTGGGTCACAGGACATATGCACTTTTAATCATGATGGTCATTGCCAAGCCACACAGCAGTTACGCCATTTACATTCCTCCGTTAGCATGTCTGGGGATATACTTTCTCCTGCAACATTCTCCAATGCACAGCTTCCTCATGCTGCAGCTTTGTATGAGATGTCTCATTCACTTGCTAACTATTTCGGAAGAACCTCTGGCATTGTTTCCACCAGCAGCACACCAAATCCAGGAGGACATTTTTAGGATTCTAGATTTTGTGGGAAAAAAGAAGTAGAAAAATTTGCAAGCCGAGCTTTTAAAAACGTTTGCATCTGTTTATCTTCTTTTATTTCAAAGTCAGAGACTGAAGTAGAGAAATCTCCCATCTATTGGTTCTCTGCTCAAACTCCTGCCTCACTGGGCCTGGCTGAAGTGTGAACCAGAAACTCCAACTGTGTCTCCCATGTAGGTGGAAGGACTCTGAGGATCTGAGTTGCCACCTGCCGTCTCTCAGGATGTACATTACCAGGAAGCTGGAATCGGGAAATCATTGCAGCATAAAATGTGGGTATGCCAAGCACTGCCTTTACTACCAAACCAAACACTGGCAATACAAGCTGAGCACTTAAAGGTTATTTATTTTAAAAAACATATGTGTCTGAAAGTCAATTTTAAAGGGAGGGGTAGAAACAAAGGAGAGATTTTATTTTCACTGGTTTACTTACCAGATGGCCACATTGGCCAGGTCTGTGCAATGCCAAACCAGTATCCGAGAGCTTCATCTGGATCTTTCACACAGCTGGCAGAGACCCAAGGTGGCAATTGGCCATCATCCTCTGCTTTGCCCAGGCCATTAGTTGGAGCTGAATCAAAACTGGAGCAGACAGGACACCAACCAGTGTCCGAAGGAGATGCTGGTATCGCAGGCAGCAAACTTACTTGCTATAGCACAGTGCTGGCCCCCCTAGGCTGAGCTGTTGTTCAGCCAACTTGCCTGAGGCCACATGCTGGAAATAGTAGAAACGAATCATGGTATCATTCAACAGTTATGTTTCCCCATTAATGTGAAAGTGGCTGACAACATTTCAAGAGTTCCTTAGAGAAAAAAATCCAAATTTTTACTTGGGTTTATGCTTCTGCCAAAGTTTGAAAGGACATGAATGGTGATTGCACAATTTCTTCCATTTAAAATATTCTTATCTCTATCTTCATCTGTGACTAAGACAATTCCAAGTAAAGTAAAAGACATCTGCCCAAGGTCAGGGCCATGGTTCAAGGCGTTAACCTTACCTGCAAAGGCCAACATCTCATATGAGCATGAGGTCAAGTCCCGGCTGCTCCACTTCCCATCCAGCTCCCTACATGTGACTTGAGAAAGCAGTAGAGGGTGGTCCCAGTCCTTGGAACACTACACCCATAAGAGATTCCCACAAGAAACTCCTGGCCCCTGGTTTCGAATCAGCTCAGCTCCAGCCATTTTGTGCATTTGGGGAGTGAACCAGCCGACAGAAAACCTCTCTCCTTTCTGTAAATCCTTTCTGTGAATAAAAATTTTAAAATCTTTTAAAAAATTTTTTGTGCACTTAATATGTGGGACTCACATTTCAATTTTAGTACACACATTGTTGCTAATCAGGGAACTGGTGTAGAGTTTATTTCGTTTTGTTGTAAGGTAGGGAAAAGATGTTTCTTTTCTTCTCTTTTTTTGGTAGGAGAGAAAGAAGTAGGAAATATTCAACTTGTTTTAGAAAAAGAATATTAGTAGCAGAGAAATTAGTTATTAATTACGCAAACCGTCAGCAGATAGTTCAATCAACTGCCAGCTTCCATCTTTACTCAACTGGCTGGAAGAATATTTGCATAAAACTTACAATTTGATTTGTTGATTTCTAATATATATATATATATATAAATGTGTCCAAATGCCCATAAACCAAAGGGAAAACCCCAGTCACTGAAGAGTTTGCATGTGAAGTCAGGCCATCATTCACCTCGTGTACCCGACTAATACAATGAGTTTTTTCATTGTAGAGCAGGCTACACCTTACGTTGCCCAACTCAGTCAGCAGCTGCCAGAATTTGAACCACTCACATGGAATTCAAAAGCCCCTAATTACACAGTTTGTACCGTCAGCAGTACACCAGCTCCAAGATAACGTGTTTGGGGACTGCGGACTCTGCATGACAAAAGCAAGCAGAATAATTGACAAGCAGAAGCTGTGATCATTCCGTATCTTTTTGACAGCTCTTGAAAGCATCAGTCATTCCCACTCTGCCAACTCAGAGCAATGCTCCAAGAAGCCTTCTGGTGTCTGCCTCCTGGGACATGTGAACAAAGAGCTTCTAAAGGATTTGAAAGAATTCTTCCCAAAGAATATTATCTAGTGCTTGAAGTAACATTTGTGATTACGACTGATGGCTGTTCCAAAAGAAGTCCTATTAGAAAAAAAAAAAAAAAACCTTTACCTCAAAGTACTTCACATCACTATTGCCATGAACAGAAGTACAATCCCAATTAATATTTATTGATTTGTGGCCTATCATATTACAAATGGCTGACTCTGAGACTACAATAGGAATAAAATAGACTGTAAAATATATATATATAATATTTATTTATTTATTTATTTTGATAAATATGAAGGGCATTTAAGGCTGGAAAAATATGAAAATGGTTGTACCCAATTGATGAGCTATGTGTATGTCTGTATATGTTTCACTTTGTATCATAAACTTGTGTTAAATGTGATTGCTTCTCAAAACACATTTGCAATTTCACATTAAGCTTGGGGAACTCCTCTGTCAGGATGCAGTCCCTGCAGGTGAGCACAAAAACCAAGGCTGGGAACAGCCCATGCCTGGCCAGGTTACAGTACCCAGTGACATACATGTGAGACAGGTCCAGGAGAGAGCCAGGCTGGGCCAGGCTGGGTCGGCTCATAACACCCACTGGCAGATGTGAGAGCCAGGACAGGGTGCAGGACAGTGCAAGTTGGGCTGCAACCCAGTTCATATTAGGACCCAAACTGGGACTGGCTGAGCTGAGCCAGGTTGCAGCACCCACTGATGAATACTGAGGTGGGGAGGGACATGCCAGACTGGGCCACAGCATCCACCAGTACAAGTAAGACCTGGTAAGGAGTGTGGGGGAAGCCACCTAGAGGAGGCTGTGAGGACTCCCCAGCTGGACCACTGCTCCTTTTGGTGAGCATAAAAGCTGGGGCTGGAGGCAGACTAGGCTGGGCAGGGCTGAAACCTGCTGGCCTACATGTGATCTGGGTTAGGGAGAGAGCCAGGCAGCAATAACCAACTGTATTCACTGGTGCATCCATGGGCCAGAATAGGTTCAGTGCATGTCGGACTTTGCCATAGCTTCAACTAGCAGGTGCTGGAAATGGGTGCAAGTCCTGTCAGGAGAGACCACAAAACCATCTGGAAAGTACAATATCCGAAGCTGGGAGTGGACCTAGTAGGGATATCGTGGGCACCCCTCTGATAAACTATAGCTCCCACCAGTGAACATGTGTTGGCAACGCCCACGTCGCCACGTACCCCAAGCCCCAAGTCGAACGGAGGGACTAGGGTTATGAGACAGACAAGACAGACAAGACACACAACACACTGAGACTCATTCTTGTGAAGTGAAGGCCTTTATTCAAAGTCAAACTCTCTTACATAGTCTGCTTGGCCCCTCTCAGATCTTCCCAATGGTTAAGCAACACCTAAGCTCCCCCAAGGACATGCAAAAAGGGGAAGCAGGAAGGAGGGAAATTGCAGTCAAGCCACGGGCTAAATGTATCAGGCCATGATTGCCCTTCCTGTTATACCTTTGAGAAACAAGCTGTGCTGTGGAGTTAACCCTTGGGAGACCTGGCCGTGCAAACATGGGAACCAGGACTGGGGGCAGGTGTGGCTGGACAGGTGGTAGCACCCACCAAAATGAGTGTGGGCTGCATAGTGGAGTTGGTTGGGTTGAGCTAAACTTCAGTGCCCATTAATATATAGGAAAGCTGAATGGGATGTGGGACAGACTGGATCAGTCTGATGCACATACTGGCATGCACAGGAACCAGGGCTGGGGGTGGGTCCAGCAGGGGTTATTGAGGGTCACTCCAACTAAGATGCAGTTCCCACTGGTGAGGACAGAGTGTGTGGTGGACAGGGTTGGGCTGGACCACAACATTCATTGTTTTGCATATGATATGGAACTGGCAACAGAACTGATCAGGTGACTGCAACCACCAATGTATATGTAGGCTGAGGTAGGTGATGGACTGAGCTGGACCTCACACTGGCTGGCACACACAAGGGTTAGGTTTGGGGTCCCTCTGGTGAGGTTCGGGCATCCTGCAGCTGAACCAGGGAACTCAGAACTCCAACCATGAGGAAAATCACAGGATGCATGTGTCAGAACTGGGTCTCCTCAGTTGTTGAAGCCTGTGTGGTAGACAGCATGCCTGGATGCTCTTGGGGAACATGTCAACAACCAATTCATTGAGGCCTGCAGAAGAACATCAAGTACCATGGAGGGTAAAACAAATTGGACAGCTCTTCCAGCCAAGGTTTGACAGCAAGTATCTGGATGGGTGGAGACTCTAAGGTCTACTATGTAAGCCAAAGGACCTTGGAAGGATTTCCTCAGCCTTGGAGCAAAGAAATCAACAGCATCTATCAGGATTATCAGGACTATGTACCCTCAGAGCATGCTCCAATTGAAGACCCTGGGATAACACTGGGAGGCCATCCTCAAGTCCAGTTGAGCTGTTGGGAAGCACCCATCTCCTCTTCCCTCTCCACTTTCCCCAGACACAGGAAGAAAAAAGATTAGAAACAGTAGTCTCACTCACTTTTCCCCATCCCTAGATCCTTCCCACCTTAATCAGTGGTCCTCATGGGGATGCATCCTTTTTAACTCTATAATGAAATTGAAATTTCTCCTTTTTTAAAATTTATTTTATATATTTAGAAGGCAGAGTTACAGTAAGAAAGAGAGAACTCTTCCACAGACTGGTTCACGCCTTAGATATCTTCCATGTGTATGCGCTGGGCCCAACACCTAGATTTTTATTAATGAAAAGTAGACTTAAAATGATACTATTGGACAATAATTCGTGACATGCTATAGAAGTTTCAATAAACTTCAAATTATTTTTTAAGTTTATAAGAATTATTCTCTCAAGTTTCTGGTCCTTATGAGTATTTCTTGTTATATACAGAACAGCTGACCAAAAGTAAATACTTAGAAGAGTTACTGATATATTTACCTTAAACACACTTTTATTCAGAATTATACAGTACTTCCAAAATGCAATAATTCTTTAGCTCCCCTCTCTTTTGTCATTTATAATTCTCTTTGAGAATCTTTATAATTCTCTTTGTACATTGACATAAACATATCTTTGAGACACTTTGCAATCTGTATTCAAGTATAGGACAATTGTATTTGTTCTAAAAGAGAATTTAATTGTTATTTCTGTTAAGTCTTAAGGCATAATAAGCGACAACCCCTCCTTATTTTTTAGCCTAATTTGACCTTGGGGAGTCAGAATCAATGTTGCCTTGATCGTCTTTAATCATCTCTCTAGATGGTGTATTAACTTTCTAGTCCTACCATAGTGAAACACCATGAACTCAATAGTTTATAAGAACACAGCTTTTTCTCTTATGCTTTTGAAGATCAGAAGTTTGAAAATGAATCCCAGTGGGTAAATCAGGGTGTCACAGAACTGCACCTTCTGGAGGTTCAGATTCAAAGAGCAAACCTATGCTTGCCCGTTCCAGGTTCCAAAGCCTGCCTGCAGTCCTCGGCTTGTGACCCTACTTCATCTGTCATTTGCCTCTCTCACCTCATCCTGTCTCCCTCTCATGAGAAACCTGGTCATTCTGCCCACCAAGAGAATCCTTTAATCTCAAGGTCCTTAAGCATAACCTGCAGTGCCCCTTTTTTCTATTCCAGATCATCGACAGGTTTCAGGAATTACAGCAGCATCTTTGGGAGTACTATTACTCTTTCTACCACAGATGGACCCATAACCCTATTTCTTCTGCTTTATGGTTGTACCTAGGTTAACACGCCTTTAAAACTAAAGTAAGAAGGTAACAGCTGTGCCCACAAGAACAGATGAAAGAGGATACCAGAATATACTTGTCTCAGGTAATATAACCACATGTGTTCCATGTTAGCTTCTTTTAGAGCTTCACACCATGACTCCGTCCTTATAACTGATGTCTCCTTTTGTGTCTTTCGAACTGCCTGTTCTGGGATCAACAAGCTCCCAAACAGCCTTATACACACTTTTAATCCTGAAAACAGCTCAGGATTCTTAGTGGTTAAAATTTAGCATTCCACCCACGCCCCGTCACCACCAATGGAAACCATTTCTCATCCTGTTTTCTGTTGCTCACAAGGTAATGAGACAATGGAATATATATTTTTAAGAGTCATTGTATTTTTATTTGAAAGGCAGAGTTACAAAGAGGAGAAAGAAAAAGAGGATCTTTCATCTGCTGGTTTACCTCCCAAATGTCTGCTAAGACTGGAGCCGAGCCAATCTGAAGCCAGGAGCTTCTTCTGCATCTCTCATACAGGTGCAAGGGCCCAAGGACTTGAGCTACCCTCTGCTACTTTCCCAGATCCTGGAAAGCAGGAGCCTAGATCGGAAGTGAAGCCAGGACTCAAACCAATGTCCATATGGGATGTTTGCACAACAGGCAGAGGCTTAGCCTACCATGCCATAGGACCAACCCAAAATACTAGTGTATTTTATTTTATTTTTGTTAAATTTTTCTTTTGAATTTTTGAATTTTGTGGTACAATTCTGTAGAGACTGGGGTTCCCCTCCCCTCAAATTCCCATTCCCCGACAGATTTTCCCTACGTTGCTACAATAGTATAGTCCTTCATAAAGAGTCATGATTCCATCAGTCTGTTATTTAAGTGTGCCCCAACATTGTTGGTACAGAGAATGTCAGACAGTCCAGCATCCCATTGTCTACACATGTCCAACAGTTTCACTGGGAGTCCATCTTTGATTTGGAACCGGAGAAGCATATCGCATTGTATCCCCACATCTGGATACGTTAGTCTCTACTCCATCACCATACGTTCCCATAAATGAGAAGCCATAAAATAAGGCCAACAACCAGTATGAATTAGAACAACAACAACAACAACAACAAAATTACAGCAACATGAGAAAACACAACACTGAGTAACCAACGCATGGATGACAAAAAGAAAACACAAAAGTCTCTTGGATAAAATGATGTCACCATGTAATCCATGAGGCAACAATGAATTTGACAAGAGAAAAGAAACTACTTGGAAGAAATGAAATTGAAATAAAAAACATCAAAATACATGAGATGCAGCCAAAAACAAAACAAAACAAAAAACCAACCAGTGTGGAACGGGTTATTGAAGTTACATGATTTCATTATTCTAATCCCACTGTCCCTGCCCATGGGCAACTGCTTAGGTAGCTTCTACCTACGCAAGTGTTACACGGCTGGGAGAGGAGCAATCAATAGGTGGCAGGCATTCTGGACCTGGTTAATGCCAAATTTGTGTTAACTATTCCAGTGTGCCAGTGTAGCTGCCTGTTCTATTTTTCCCTTTTTAAAGATATGTGAGAAAAAGAGCCTGGTGCGATAGCGTAGCAGTTAAAGTCCTTGCCTTGAACGTGCCCATATGGGCACTGGTTCTAATCCTAGCGGCCCTGCTTCCCATCCAGCTCCCTGCCTATGGCCTGGGAAAGCAGTCAAGGACGGCCTAAAAGCCTTGGGACCCTGCACCGGAAGAGCTCCTGGCTCCTGGTTTTGGATTGGCTCAGCTCCAGCTGTTGCATCCACTTGTGAAGTGAATCATCAGACAGAAGATCTTCCTCTCGGTCTCTTCTCCTCTCTATATATCTGACTTTCCAATAAAGATGAATAAATCTTTTTAAAAATGTGAAAAAAAAAATATGTGAGCCTATGGGATGACAAGGGAGGAATGACTTCTTTTTTTTTTTTTAATTTTTTTTTTTTTTTATTGGAAAGGCGGATATACAGAGAGGAGAGACAGAGAGGAAGATCTTCCGTCCGATGATTCACTCCGCAAGTGAGCGCAGCTGGTCGATACTATGCCGATCCGAAGCCAGGAGCCTCTTCCGGGTCTCCCACGCGGGTGCAGGTTCCCAAAGCTTTGGGCCGTCCTCGACTGCTTTCCCAGGCCACAAGCAGGGAGCTGGAAAGGAAGCGGGGCTGCCGGGATTAGAACCGGCGCCCATATGGGATCCCGGGCATGCAAGGCGAGGACCTTTAACCACTTGCGCCACCGCACCGGGCCCGGGAGGAATGACTTCTATGGGTTTCCACAGACTGGGCCACTGCAAGGAGGTGAGGAAGCTGAGACAGATTGGTTTAAAGGGGAGCAAACCGGAGGACATGTTTGGGTCAGTCCAAGGCACCCACACACGTGGAAGACCTTGGCTAGGCTGAATAACATCACCCTTGGCACATGCAAAAACTGGGGCTGGGGTGCATGCCTGGCAGAGCTATGCCATAGCACATTCCCATGAGTGCTAAAGCAGGGAGTGGGCCTAGCACCCAACTAGAATGTAAGAGAACTGGATCTGGGGACAAATTCTGTAGGGGACTTGTGGGCTCACCTCTGTGGGACTGCAGCATCCACGTGTTTGCTTTCAGCACTGGGGATAGTGAAGAGTTTAGCCAGGCTGAACCATGGAACTTGCCTGATATGCAGTGGAACCAGGGACGGGGCAAACTGAGGCTGGGAGAGGCTGCAGCGCCCACCCAGTTGGACTAGGCTGTAACTGAGTGCCAGGATTGGGGACCAGCCATGTCAGGCTTGGATGTAGCATCCACCAGCACTCATACAATCTGGGGCTGGGAGCAGGCTTGCTGGGGGAAGTTGGGGAACTTCCCTATTAGGCTGTAGCTCTCTCTGGTGAGCATGAGAACCAGGGCTAGGATCAGGCCAGGCCAGGTGGGGTTGCAGCATGTGTGAACTGGGTCTGGGGCTGGGCCAGACAGGGCCACTCCATAGCACAAGGTGACACAAGCAAGAGCCTGCACAGAGCACAGGCCAGGTTGGGTTGGACTACAACACCAGCCAGTTGACATGAGGGGCTAAGGGTGGGCCAGCTTGGGTTAGGCTGCTGCACCTACCAACAAGAGTTGACTGGAGGTGGGCTGGGATTAGCCAGGCTATAGCACTTACTGCTGAATGTTGAGACTGGAGCGGGCCACCTCAGACTATGTCACAGCACTCTTCATTACACACAAGACCCAGGTCTGGGAGAGGGCCTTGTAGCAGAGCTTTGGGTACTCCCTTGCTGTGCTGTAGCTGCCACTGGTGAGCTTGAAAGTCAGGACTGGGTATCAGCCTGTCTGTGGTCAGGCAAGGCTGAGCTAGGCTGCTGCACCAGCTGGCAAGTGCCAGGACTGGGTACAAGTCATGTCAGGCACAATATCTGGGACTGAGAGTGGACCTGGTAGAGAAACTGTGGACACTTCCCTGCTGGGCTATAGCTCCTGCTGATGAGGATCAGAGCCAGGGTTAAAGTGTGCCAGGCTGGTCAAGGCAGCAGCACCCGTCAGCATATGTGTGAGCTGGGTCTGGGTTGGGTGAGGCTGAGCTAAGCCACAGCACCCGTGGGTGTACAGAAAGCCGAATGGGATGCACCACAGCACATGCTAGCATGCACACCTCCGCACAATTTTCTCAGCACTACATCTTTTCAGGAAGTCAGTGCATGCCATCCACCTACATTTCCTTGTTCTGTCTTCACTGTTACTGCCTATGATACTGTAGGATACTCTCCGATTTGTTTGAGCGTTTCAGGATCCGTCTCTGCTGCAGTGTGTCAACAGTCACACGTGAGCTATCCAATAGTCTGACCTCACAGCTCTTGTTAGAACGAGCATAATTCCCTCATCTTCACTTCTCTACTTTCCTTGCAAGCTGGAGCCACTTAACCCTAATTGACTGATTCAGCTCCAGCTTTCCATGATCAGAGTTCTTGAAGAAGTCACGCTTCACCACTTAAGATGTTTGGAGTCAGACCAACTTCTTGCAGGTCCCCTCCTGTTTTTCAATTCTGGAAACTGGGTTTTGACTTGATGGCAAGTACTTACAAAGCAGCAACACAGTGTGTAACTGATTCCTTTGTATGTAAGTCTCTGTGACCGTGTCCTGTCCACCTTGACCCCATGTTACTCTTCTAAGGCTTCAATTCAAGGCTAGGGCTTTGTGGCAAACTTTTGTCACCTGTGCCCAACACCTGTCATCTTGCATCATTTTGGCTGAGTACTACATTTATCTAGATTTCAGCAAAGAGGCTGATTGCTCACCTGGACCCTAACTTTTGGAGGTCCACCTGTTCCTAATGACAGTATTCCGTCTACAATCTCACATGACCAACAGCTGGGTCTGTATCCTTGGCAACCGCTTACCCAAGAAGAGTTATGATTGAACCTACCCACTGTGTTGCAGTGGTGTGTGTGTGTGTGTGTGTGTGAGACAATGAAATGATATATGTTGATAGCCCTCCACCCTGCTGTCACTGCCATCACACAGGAGTTTCCTTCTTCAGTCCCTTAACCTCTTCCTGGTCCCTTGGGCTCTCTGCTTTCTTGCATCACTTACTTCCTCCCACGCTTGCAGACATCCTAATCATTTCAGAGGCACTCATGTCTTGGCTTCTTGCCACATTCCTTTTGCTAACCTCCAGACTGGGTTAAGTCCCTCAGATAACTGTTAAGACCAGTTGCGTCATTTCCCGTTCTCTGTCCTCTAGGTACACCTTGGATTTTTACTGTCACACCACCTCTACTTTGGCCAATAAAATGTACCTAACCATGAGGTCTCATTTTCAGAGAGAAAACTTCCCTTTCTGTGTTCCTTTTTTCCCTTTGCCTCTGTGAGCAGCCATGATCTCTGAACGGGAATAGTCACTCCCCAGCCCAGCAAGCCTAAGATCAACACACAGCAACAGAAGAAATCATTGGTTGTCTTAAATCCTTGAGATTACTGGTTGTTGGTCATGGCAGCATGATCTCATCTGTATTGACAAATACTGATCCTGCAGATACAGATCTCCACTCTTGTTTGCAAGTTTTCCCGGGTCCGCCTGTTTTTCCCCAACAGCATTTCTTTGGAAAAACACCCACTCTGGGTCCTTGTGGTTCACGGCTTCAGGACTGAGCAGTGACCAGATGTAGCCAAGCAGACCATTCCATTTGTAATTATAGTTTATATTATAGAATATAATTACCACTGGAATCATCAATCTATTGTTTAACTCTATTTACTGCCCGTTGTTTCCCCCCTTGTGTTTAATATCTTTTCCACTTTCTAAGAGGAGTTATTTATTTTTCTTTGAAAGGAGAATTTTTAAAAAGAATAGAAGAGGGGCCCGGCACAGTAGCCTACCGGCTAAAGGCCTTGCCTACCGGCCAAAGTCCTCACTTTGCATGCACCGGGATCCCATATGGGCACCGATTCTAATCCTGGCAGTCCCACTGTCCATCCAGTTCCCTGTCTGTGGCCTGGGAAGGAAGTCAAGAATGGCCCAAAGCCTTGGGACCCTGCACCCACGTGGGAGACCCAAACGGGGCTCTGGGGTCCTGGCTTCAGATCAGTTCAGCTCCAGCCATTGAGGCCAGTTGGGGAGTGAATCATCAGATGGAAGATCTTCTTTTCTGTCTCTTTTCCTCTCTATATATCTGACTTTCCAATAAAAATAAAATAAATCTTTAAAGAAAAGAAGGACAAGGAGAGACAGAGAAAGAGGTCTTCCGTGTATTGGTTCAGAGCTGAGTTAATCCAAAACTGGAAGCCAGGAGCCTCATCCAGCCTCCTACATCAGTGTGGAAGCCCAAAGTCTGAAGCCATCCTCCACTGCTTTCCCAGAAACAAAAGCAGAGAGCTGGATGGGAAGTGGAGCAGCCAGGATCAGAGCAGACACCCACATGGGATGCCAGCACTTGCAGGTGGAGGATTAGTGTGCTATATCACAATATTGGTCCTGAGGTGTTAGGGTTTCGCTCCTTTATAATCAGGTAATGAAGCCTTGCACTTCAACAGCTTCAACCTCACTCTTGTATTTACATCTATCCATCTCTTTCCAAAGTCAGCCCACCAGTTGTCCCTTGGCTTGACCCCTCTGGTTGGCTTTTGTGTCCTCGTTTTCCTCTTACGTCCCTGATCACTCCTCTCTCCCACCTTTGTTCTACCATGGCACAAGAACAGCTATTTACAGTGCCTACCCCTCTCCTCATCCACTGATCCCATCGCTCCTTTAGCCCAGTCGCTCTCAGGCAAATGACTCTCGACCTTACGTGTTTCACTCTTGATTTGCATAACTTCTGAAGTTGTGCATCCCAGTTGGACGTGAACCTAAAACTCAGCGTGTCCAACAGTGAAATGATTTTACTCTTCTAAAATTCATGCTCTGAGTTCACACAATTTCCGAAAATGAGCATCAGTTACTCTCTCAAGCCATATTCAGACCTCAGCAACTTCCCTCGCTGTTCTGCTCAAGTCTGACAGTCCTTTCTTACGGTTTGTTTATGCTAGAAAATAATCCCACCGCAGCCTTGAGTCCTTGTATTTGGGGCTCGCGGCACTTCTTAGGATTCCTTCAGAGGCCTCGCTGGCAGAGGACTGGAGGGTACTTTGTGTTGGCTTCGGCTTATTCATTTCCAAATCCTGTGCTCCTTAAGGTGCTTCTGGGGGTTGACCATATCTGAGTTTGGACCCTCAGCTTGGAGAATGCATCCTCCTGGGTGCCACAAAAATGTAGGCAAGTAGAGGAGTACTTTAAGACATGGCTTATATGGAGTGTGTCTTCTTAGAGATTCTTTTTTGTCTCAAAGGTCAGAAGAGGCATGTAAAAAAATTCAACAGATAAGTAAATGAAAATATCATTTACGTTAAAGCATTTTTGTGCTTTTCAAAAATCTTATTTATTAAAAGGCGTAAATACAGAAAGAAGAATCTTCCTTCTGCTAGTGCACCCATCAAATGGTTGCAATGGCCAGTGCTGGACCAGGCCAGCCAGGAGCCAGGAGCTTCATCCAGGTCTCCCACATGGATACCGAGACCCAAGCTCCTGAGCCATCTTTGGGGCTTTTCCCGGTCCATTAGCAGGGAGCCAGATTGGAAGTGTAGCATCCCAAACATAAACTGGTACTCACGTAGGTTATTGGCACAGCAGATGGCAGCTTAACTTGTTGCATCAAAATACCAACAAATTCTGATATGGCACTGTATAGAACACAGAATTCAAATGATTTTTTTTTAAATTTTAAGGGAAAAAAAAAAGCTTTGTGCTTGCTACAGGCCATCTCAAACTTTGTGCTCAGACAGTGACCCAATGCTGCATACATGTCCACTCTCATCTCTGGTTTGAGGAGAGGGTTAGAAAGATCTGAAAGTTATATTTCCTGAATAAATTTGAGGCAAAAAAATATAAACTACAACCATGCGATCAACTAAACGTTCCACCTGGACCAGAACATTAAGCTTCAGAGTCAGTTCTCTGCCTTTTTGCAGCAGTTTGTTAACTAGTAATGCAGATATCAGTGACCACCTGTTACTATACAGAATAATAACAATTGGTACCAAAAGCCACCTTGCAGTGAAATTTCTTCTTCAGACTTCACATTTTACATTCTTCAGGATTCAAGTCACACGGCCTAGTAAACAGCATAAAATTTATGGTTTTGTTTTTAGTCTTTTTAAAGTTTTAATTAGTTTTTAACAGATTCAATGTGATCAGTAGATACAATTCTGGCAACACAATATTCCCTCCCTCCCTCCTTCTCCCTTTTGCCCTCCCCCCTCCTTTTTTTTTGAGATAACAGTTTAAATTTACATTAGAGTAAAAAAGGCTTATTACTTTACTGAATAAATAGTTTAACCATTAAAAAGCAAAATGACTCTACGTTAATGGGAATGCAGACAATATTTATAAACAGTCACTAAATGGGATGAGCATTTCACCCAGATATAGTAAACTCTAAGGTAATTCCAAATTGTTAAAACTATAATGTTATATAACACTCTTAACCATTGGCTTGACAAAGACATAAAAAAGTTTTATAAAACTATTTACAGCAATACTGATACACATAAACATTTCTTCCTTCTTTCCTTTCTTCCTTTTATTTTCATCCTTTCTTAGTTTTAGTTCTCACAAATAAGGGAAACCATACACTTTTTGTCTTTCTGAGTCCAGTTTATTTCACTCAGCATGAAATCCAATATTATGTTTATTTTGCCTCATATAGTTGAATTTTATTCTTTTTTAGAGCTGAATAATATTCCGTTGTGTGTACATAACACGTTTTCTTTCTTTTCTTTTTCTTTTTTCTTTCTTTTTTTCTTTTTTTTTTTTTAACTAATTACATTGCATTATGTGACACAGTTTCATAGGCTCTGGGACTCCCCCAACCCCTCCCCGAGCTTCCCACATGGTGGATTCCTCCCCCTTGTTGCAGTATTACAGTACAAATTCAGTCAAGATTCTTTCTTTGCAAACAAATGCCAAGCATAGAGTCCAGCATCTTATTGTCCAGATAAATTCAACAGTTTCTTGGGGGGACCATCTCTGGTCTGAAGGCAGAGCTGGCAGAATATCATCCTGATCAATTAAAAGCTCCAATGTAACATCAACAGCAGTTTACAACATTATGGAATTAATTGGCATGGTACTGAGTAACCAATATGTTTAAAATGCAAGTTCTTAGCCACATCCTGTAACCACTTCATTGAAATTTTAATTTTAGTTTATATTCAGAACCGGCTGCTATACACCTTAAAATGGCTACAGGGTACTATTCAGCTGTCTCATATCTATTTTCATTTTTATATTTAGCAGTTTATAGTGTTAAAGCATAATTTTGCTGAACTTGGCAGATTTTAGGATAGTCTAAACTGGCTTATAACTCTAACAAGGCATATGTCAACAGTTGAGATGCAAAACAGTTTTAGGAGGGGTGTGCAGAGAAATCTTCAATGCCATAGTGAGGAATAGCTAATGTTTGTGTCCTACCTAGTAAGGCTTGTGTGAGTCCCCGCTGACCATTTCCTTTCTGGTTCTGAGCTTTCTTTGTTGTTCTCTGTCTATCTATTCTAACTGTTTGTTTGTTTGTTTGGGGGGAGGGCTCCGGAGCAACCCTAATGGTCAATGCAAGAGAGGGTGGGAACCCAAAGTTGGAACTAAGTAAGGACCAGAGGAAGCTCCTCTTCCTAGTCCTGAAGAAAGTTTATTTTTCTGTTTCTGCAGACCGCTCAGGGCTCCTGGCTGTTATTCCGATGACCTTGGATCCTGCGAGGAAGGATTTGGGCTTCTTCCATCCCATGTGATAGATCCAAATGGGGGTGGAAGGCACTCCAATTCCCCGTGGTTTCCTTGGCACTTGGGATGTAGTCCTTGGTGCTCATACTGATAGTCCTTGGTAAGGATCTGGGAGTCTTCAGGGTTGTATACCACATTTTCTTATCCAGTTATGTGATAATGGACACCTTGGTTCATGCCCAGTTTTGGCTATTGTGAACAGTGCTGCTATAAGCATGGTGGTTTAGGTATATTTGATTCATTGGATCTAAATCTTTTGGGCATATACCAAGTAATGGGAATGCTGGATCATATGACAAATCTATTTCTAGTTTTTGTTTGTCTGCTTTAAATAAAATATATTTAGTTATTTCTTTTTTAAATGTTATCAGTGATGATGTTTACATAGTTTATCAGGGTGGGAAAGGTCAAGGATTAGGGTTGGGTCAGATTTAAGCCCCTGCACCCATGTGGGGGACCAGGATGAAGCTTCTGGCTCTTGGCTTCAGTCTGGCCCAGCCAGAGAATAGCAGCTGGAAATTAAACTGTCCTCCATATGGGAGATTGGCATTGCAGGTGGTGGCTTAACCTGACATGCCACAGCCCCAGCCCTGATATGTTGTTTTCATTTTCATTTATTTAAGAAAGTGTTTGATTTCCTTTTTAATTTCTTCGATGACCTATTAATAACTCAGTAGCATATTGTTTAATTCCTAAGTATTTTTGAGTGTTCTGTTGGTTTTCCTGATGTTGATTTCTACTTTTATTTCTTTGTGGACTAAGAAGGCACATGGTAGGATTTCAATCTTTTATTATTTTTTTATTAAATTAGTAAGTATTTTAGATATAGATGCATATTATCACTCACAGAGTGGTTTTTGAAAATAATGGTTTACTTTTGAGACTTCATTAAATTATCAATAAATAAAATTTATGCTATCTTTATGTAAGTGCCAGATCGCTTAATAAAAATCAGCCTGTTGTGACAAGAACTTATCCATCAACATTGGGTATTGTGTTGACATAATTGAGCAAGCAGGTATGAAATTACTCATTGCTAAATTCTGCCGTAACCTCAGCCATTGTCCCAGGAGTTGTATGATTCTATCAATATCTTGGATCTTGTTTGTCTTGTATACATTGTATGAACAGTCCTTGGAACAACAGTTGAACTGTAGATCCTGTTATAGTTTAACCAGATCAACATTTTAGATGGACACGGATGTCATCTTACATTCTGTCAAGATGGAAAAGTGTAATTCGAGGTATTAGGAGAATGGAAGGCAGCTATGCTCACCACTATACCACCAACGCAACACACGGTATTAGGAGAATGGAAAAAAACTTTTAATGGTTATATCTGAATAAAAATATAATAATCAAAAAATTAAATAAGTAAATTTGCTGAAATTTCATTTGTGCTAACAAAAGATCTGTATAATGAGTGTCAGATTTCTAATCAAGAGATGGGCGTAGTGCAATGGGCTAATTCTCTGTTAGTGCTGGCATGTCATATGGGTGCCGGTTCATGTCCCAGCTGCTCTACTTCCCATCTAGCTCCCTGCTTATGGCCTGAAAAAGTTATAGAGTGTGGGCCAAAGCCTTGAGACCCTGCACCCATTTGGGAGACCCAGAAGAAGCTCCTGGTCCCTAACTTCTGGCTTTGGATCAGCTCAGCTCTGGTTGTTGCACTCATCTGGGAAGTGAACCAGCAGAAGCAAGACCTTTCTGTCTGTCTCTCCTTTTCTACACAAGTCTGCCTTTCAAATAAAAATAAGTCATTTTAAAAACTCTCTCTCTCTCTCTCTCTCTCTCTCTCTTTTTTTTTTTATGCTTTCCTAGGCCACAAGCAGGGAGCTGGATGGGAAGTGGAACAGCTGGGACATAACCGGGCACTCATGTGGGATCCCGGAAGATGCAAGGCAACGATTTAGCCACTAAGCCATTGTGCCAGGCCAAAAAATAATTCACCCTAAAATAAACAATTTCCACTCAATACTATCAAGAAATGTTTGCATTTTACAATAGATGGCTATGCACTAAATGAATTCATCTCCTCTTGACTAGCAATTTGAGAAAAGTATCACTAATCATCATTTTCCATTTTTGAGTTAGAATTTATATATACACACATTACAATTTTACACGATGAATAAGTACTATCACAGCATATATACTGAATTTTCCAAGTGAAAACTTTTGATTTCTTCCCATTTCTTCTTTTTTTTTTCCTCCTGATATCTCATTGTATCTATTGTTTCAGCTTCCCGGACTGTCACAACAAAGTGGCATGAACCAGGGGCTCCCTAAAAGCAGACATCTCTTGTCTCAGTGTCCTGGGAATTCGGAGCAGGTGCTTGCAGGATTGCGTACCCTCAGGAGCCACTAGAGGAGGATCTTTGCCTGTCTCTGCCAGCTTCTGAGCGCCCCAGGTGCTCCTCTGCTCAGGACAGCATACCCATTCTGTCATCACTCAGGCCACGTTTCTCCTCATATCTCTGCATTGTGTTTTCTTTGTGAGAATCTGCCTCTGTCCGATTTTCTCCTTCTTTAAAGGATACTAGACTTATTGGATTAGGTGCCAACTGATGACCTCATTTTAACATGACTACATCAGGAAGCCAAAGTTCCAAACACAGTCACATTTGCAGGCGGGAGTACTTAGGATGCCAACATAGTGTGTCTTTGGGCAGGCACAGTTCAACCCATCACTCTTCCCAAACTCACGTCAGTCATCCTGGTTTGTGTCCTTTGGTATTTTTTTGCTTGCTCTCCTAGTTTACCAGGCGTTCAGGGGGCCTTTCCATTTTGCCACCTCTGCCTTCCATCTCTTCCACACCAAAGTCTGGGTCAGCAGCTTGGAATTCTCTTTTTATGTTAGTGCAAATCTTTGCCACAATATGACAAAGACAACAAGAATGTTGATTGTAATATCAGGACCCAAGGAGCAGAGAGAGTCTGCTGGGACTTCTCCAGTGTGAAAGGCTCGGTGTGACCTTTGCATTAGCTCAGTACTCTAAATAAACAATACACAAAGAGGGAACATAGACAATCGTCTAACTCATATTTCCCTAGGATTTCGATTTAGCACATATTTTTATTATTGACATTTTTAAATGGATTTTTTAAAAACGTATTTATTTGAAAGAGTTACAGAGAGAGAGAGAGAGAAATTTTCATCTACTGGTTCACTCCTCAAATGGCTGCAATGACTAGAGCTGGGCCATCCAAAGCCAGAAAACAGGAACTTCTTCAAGATCACCCACATTGGTGCAGGGCCCCAAGAGCTTAGGCCATCTTCCACTGGTTTCCCTAGGCACATCAGCAGCGAGCTGGACCAGAAGTGGGACATCTGAAACTTGAACCAACACCCATATGGGATGCTAGCACTACAGGCAGTGGCTTTACCTGTTATGCCACAATGCCTCCTCCCCCCATTTATTTTTAACTTACTTGAAGACAGAGATTTCCCATTTGCTGAATCACTCTTTAAATACACATAGCATCTGGCATTGGGCTGGATTGAAGTCAGGAGCCAGCAACTCAATTTTGGGTCTCCCACAGGGATGGTAAGAACTTAAATCATCCTTGTTGTCTACCACAGTGCATATCAGCAGGAATGTGGAGTCAGGAATGGAGCGGGAATTCAAACCCATAAATCCCCTTGTGGGATGCAGGCATTCTAAATGACAGCTTAACTGTAATGCCAAATGCCCACCCTTAGGAGATGTTGAGATATTTGTTCCATCCAGTACCCCTAGCATACTACTTCCTTTGATATTCAGGTCAGAGTCTCAGTAGTAGAACTCCTTTTACTAGAAAGCAAATCATTTTCCTGTAGGCTTCCTTCTGCTTTTATGATTATATAGGCACTCTATTTGGATGAAAGACACTGAAAAATGCACATGTGTTTTGGAAAGAAAAGTTTGACAACTCGAACACTAAAAAGCAAATGTTTCTGTAAATGTTTTCTTATGATTCATCTCTTTTCCTTTCTTCTCATAGGTTTTGAAAAATATTTGTTTATTTTTATTGGGAAGACAGATTTACAGGGAAAAAGGAGAGACAGAAAGACCTTCCATCCATTGGTTCACTCCCCAAATGGCCATAACAACCAGGGAGTGGAGTGTGAGTGTGAGTGGAGTGAAAGTGTGAGTGTGAGTGGAGTGTGAGTGTGATCAACCTGGGAATGGACAGACTGGAGGAAACTGGTTTCTTGACTGCTATGGAATCTGGGATTTACCTTCCTGATTCCAGGGATCACACATGGACAACCAATGCTGTTTTTGCTCCACTTGAAGGAATACTAAAGAAGGACCGGCTGAGGCTCGCTTGGGCCACTTGCCTTGCCCTGAGATATGTGTTTGTCAGTCCCATGAGAAGCAAATGGTTGGTGTGAGGGCAGGGTCAGGTGTTAAGAAGAGGAGGGGAAGTGGTAGACAAAGAAGCGATGACCCCCCACACTGCTCAAACTCTCCACTGGCTGATGAGCTGATGAAATAGGTTGCCAACTCCCAGAATTGCTCCTCCGTCAGCTTCCCATTACAAGGGAACTTGGGCCAAAACTGACCCCAATTCTGAGTTGCTTACAAATCATTTCCTCATCCACAAACCTGTCAAATACATTGGTGTTGGCATTTGGGAGGTTTTTGAAAAAGAGAATGGAGCCAGCATGAAGAGTTCAACTCCCTACAACTCCATGTTGGAATGCTGGCATCCCATCTGGACATCAATTCATGTTCTGGCTGCTCCACTTCTCATCCAGCTCCCTGCTGGTGTGTTGGGAAAGCAGCAGAGGATGACCCAAAGCCTTAGTACCCTGCACCCATGTGGGAGACCCAGAAGAAGCTCCTGGCTCCTGGATTTACCTTCCTGATTCCAGGGATTCCTCAATGTAGGACAGCCCCACATTCCCCCTTTTGATGATTCTATTTTGGATTAGACCAAGAAAATCATGACCAGTGCAGCATTTCTTGTCCATGTGGGATGTTGAGGATTCTCTTCCCCCTCACTCACAGCGCTAATAGAACTTCCCAAGGTCTTTACTTCTTCCAGTTGGCTGTTCAGCTGTCCTACTCAAATGCACTCAACTACTCAAATCTTTGTGATGCTGAAGCTGAGACTCTGAAATCTGTATTTATCCTTGGTTATAATACCAAGGATATATTATATCCAGTTATAATACCACAGTTCCATGAATGAGATGATTTCTTTTACTGTCTCCTCCTGCTTTCTAGAAAAACAAAAGCATTGCACTGAATGTGCAGTTTACACACACACACACACACACACACATATAGATTTTTAAGCTCAGTAGAAGAGGGAAGCTTTTTCCCCCCACCTTAGCTGAGTAAATAGGGTTAGGATAAAGTTGGGGAAATCAGTCTGGCACATTTATATGGAGGCTGCAAATAGAAAACCTCTGGCAAAAAAAAAAAAAAAACCCTTTGCAAAAACTTGCCAATTACACAAAGCTTACTTTCTGGGAATGACACCAAGATGTTAATGAATAGCAGAGTCACATTTTAAAACAATGAGGGTTGTTGTAGAAGTACAGTACTGATATATGTACCCAGTGACTCCAGGGCTCAAGTGACCTGAATCTACAGCATTTGCTTCTGCAGAGTTTATGTTGTTATCTGCACGATATGATTTTTTATGTTTGTTGAAGCATAGTCATTACATAGCATGGAAAAGCATTATTAGCATTATATAGCAGAGAAAATGAAGGAATTAACTGCCACATCTTTAAAAAGAACACACACTCAAAGCATAGTACACCATATTAAGTCACTTCTTAAAAGCTTCTATTCATTTAAAAATGCAGTAAGCTGTCACTGTGTGCTAGGTATTAGATTAGGTCCTAAACATCAGTGGTGAACGCGCAATAGTCCCTCTGTTGGCCATGTTCACAGTACAGTGACTGAGGCAGGATGCTAAATCATTGTGTGCATCTGCATGCGTGTGCCTCAGTGATTCCTGTGCCTCCCTCGTCCTCCTGTGTCCAATGCTCCATAGATCTGCACCACTTCTCAGTGTCTCCAAGGAGACAGCAGCCAGTACATCCCTGAGACACAGAGGCATAGCAAATCTGAAAGTCTCAGCAACCAATTTGCAAAGCAATTGCAAGACTCCCATGGGATGAACAGATCAGGAATGTTGAACTAAGGGCAATAAGGAGTCCTGGAAGTCCCACAGAAATCTTGAGACACTTTCAAGAACTGGGTCTTCAATCCATCCTCACGGAACCACCACCCAGACAATGGACACCATGTGTTCTGGGTCTTCTTCTGCCTCACTGGCTCCCCACTGGCAGAACCCTCCTCCTGTTTCTGGTTTCTGAATAGGAGGTTGCCCTGGGAAGCAGTCTTCGTCTCTTCTACTTATTCTCACTCCCATAGTAATTTATTTTAACCAGGATCAGCCACTGTGGCCACCTGCTGTTGTGATTTGAAATATGGATTGTTCCCCGCTTTTGTCCCTTACAAAACTCCTACTGACCACTGGTTTATGTAAGGGCCGAGTATGTGCGGGGCAGAACCAGGCTGGACTGCAACACCCATTGGTTCCAGTGGAAGTCGGGGCTGAAAACAGAACCAACCCAGCAGTCACAACCACCAGCTGATCGGGGCGATGGACTATGCCAGGACCTATACTTGCTAGCACATTCAAGAATTTGGTCTGAGAACACCTCAGACAAAGTTTCATTGGAGATCTCCCCAATCAAAATGCTGGACTCAACCCTAACCAAGAAAAGAGAGAAGACAGAACAGGTCAATCAACCACATCAGCTATAGGTTGGCAGCGAAATACAGGGCAAACAGAGACTCTATGATGGACTATGTCAATCAGTGGATTCTTCAAAGACCTCATAGTGCTTGGAGTGGCAAGACTGGCAGCGATTTATAACTGGTGAACTATCAAAACCACTTGAGCAAGAACCTCGGAGCATGCCCTACATCCGGGACCTGGGATGGGTGGGAAATTGGGTGGGCCTTCTCCCTTAATACCCCCCTTTAAACATGAAGGAAATAATATGGAAATAATATTCTTACCCACTTTTCTATAGCCCTTGAACCTTTTACCCTAATTAACTATGTAAAGATTGTCAAAAATATAATTTTAAAAATCTGAAAAAAAAAAACTTCTACTGAAATTGTATTGTGATTATGGTGAACAGGGTGGGTGTAAAGCCTTTAAGAGGAGGCATTCTGGGCCCAGCACAGTAGCCTAGTGGCTAAAGTCCTTGCTTTTCACATGCCAGGATCCCATGTGGGTGTCGGTTCGTGTCCCAACCACCGCCCTGCTTAACATCCAGCTCCCTGCTTATGGCCTGCGACGCAGTCCAGGATGGCCCAAAGCACTTGGGACCCTGCACCCTTATGGGAGACCCAGAAGAAGCTCCTGGCTCCTGGCTTCAGATTGGCTTAGATTCCACTGTTGCAGCTGCTTGGGGAGTGAACCAAGATGAGAAAAATGAAAGATCTTCCTCTCTGTCTTTCCTTCCCTCTGTATATCTGCCTTTCCAATAAAAATTTTTAAAAATCTTAAAAAAAAAAAAAAGAGGTGAACTCCTTGCTCTTAAGACTGGATTAATTACTCTGTGTGTGGATTGTTGAAAGAAAGGCTGCCCCTCTCACGTTATCTCTGTGACGTGTAAACTTGTGCTTCCTCTGTCCATCATGTGTGTAAGCAGCCCGAGGCCCTCACCAGAAACTGACCAGATACAGCTGCCTGAGCCTCCAGAATCATGAGCTGAATAAATCACTTTTCTTTACTTTTATTTGTTAAGATTTATTGATTTATGTGAAAGTCAAACTTAGAGAGGAGGAGAGACAGAAAAATATTTCTTCCATAGATTCACTCCTTAAATTGCCACAATGGCCAGGCTGTAGCCGGGAGCTTCTTCTGTGTCTCCTATGTGGGTGCTGGGACACACGTACTTGGGCCATCCTCTGCTGCTTCTCCAGCAACATTAGCATGGACCTGGGTTGGAAGTAGACAGCTGGGACTCGAACAGGCTCCTGTATAAAATACGAGAGTCACAGATATTTTTCTTTGAAAATTACCTAATTTCAAGGATTCGAATGTAACAACAGAACATGGGCAGATGTCTGCCTGCCAGCAGCTATGACTTTTGGCTGAGGGATTCAGGCAACCAAGAGGAAACAGTGGAAAGAGAGTTGGAGAATGAGCCACTTAACCTTATGCTCACTTCTTTTGATCTGCTGCTAGGCTAGCCAGATCCAACTGGAAACTAGAGGGTTGGATTCCATTGGCTAAATCCACGAAGGTCGCTGTGATTAGAAGCAGGCAGCAGGATGGCAAAGACGTGAAGAGAGAATACCGAAAGCTATGAAGGTATACAGTGTAGTATACTAAATACTGCAAACTTTGTGAAACTCCTACCTTACATTTACAGTTGCATCATGGTAACCTGCTTGGACAGCTCCACCTGGATTTTTGCTTGATTATCCTACTTCTCAGACAGGTTCCCAGCCCATTCCTTCCCCATTCCTCTCAGTTTTACCATCTCACATACTCAGTTGCTTAGGCCAAAGCCCCTCGTTTTAATTCCTGAGTGGCTTTCTTTCCTTCATATCCAATCAATGACCAAGTCATGTCAGCCTACTTTGAAGAAATGTCCAGAGTCAGTTTGCTTCTGTCTGTACTGGTTCCTGCACAATTCTTTCTCACATCACTCCTGTCTGCCTGGCTATAGTGAACTCCTAAGCAGGCACGGCACGCCTATCCTTGGGCCCACAAGGTCTACACAGCCACAGGGTAATCCTTCTTGAGACACTCCAACACTCTACTTCATTTTAATTTTCTTCCCAGCAACTGTATTCTAATTTGTTCACTTATGTGTTTTTTTGTCATTTTTCCATTGAAACATGAATGGTGGGATTCTCCATATCTACTAAGTTTCCCCCTCGGTTGAATAGACTACTTGTTGAATGGGAAAACAAATAGTACTTTCTTGAAATATTGTGCCAAGAGGATAAGAAGACCAACCAAAAAATGAGAGAAAATGCTTGCAGAAGATACACCTTCATCTTATGAAAGACTTTCATCCAAAATATAAAAAAAAAACTCTTAACAGTCAGTGGGTCTGGCATTGTGGCACAGCATGTTAAGCCATTGCCTGGGATGCTGGCATCCCAAACACATATCAGTTCCACTTCTAGCTGCTCTGCTTCTGATCCAGCTCCCTTCTAAAACACCAAGGAAACCTGTAGGAGATAACACAAGTGTTTGGCCCCCTGCCACCAGGAGGGTAATGCAGATGGAGTTCCTGACTCCTCACTACAACCTGGCCCAATTCCAGCAGTTTTGGACACATGGGGAATGAACAAACAGATGGAAGCTACTTTTTCTCTCTATGACCTACTTTTTCCTCTGTCATTTTTCTTTCAAATGAATAAAAGAAAACTTTTTTAAAAATTAAATACGTGGGCCCAGTGTGTTAGCCTAGTGGCTGAAGTCCTTGCCTTGCACACCTGGAATCCCATATGGGTTCCAGTTCATATTGGAGCTGCTTCGCTTGCCTTCCCTGCTCCCTGCTTGTGGCCTGGGAAAACAGTAGAAGACAGCCCAAAGCTTTGGGACCCTGCACCCATGTGGGAGACCTGGAAGAAGCTCCAGGTTCCTGGCTTCGTATTGGCTTACCACCAACCACTGTGGCTACTTGGGAGTGAATCAGCTGATGGAGGATCTTTCTCTCTGTGTCTCCTTCACTCTGCAAATCTGACTTGCCAAATAAATCTTTAAAAAATAAAAAAAGAAAGATAAAATAAAATATATGCCAAAGTTGCAGTGTAGTGGTTAAAATCATTAGCTGTGACACATCCTATATAGATATTAGTTCATGTCCTAGTTGCTCCACCTTTGAATCTGCTCCCTGCTCATGGCCTGGGAAAGCAGCAGTGGATGGCTCAGGTCCTGGGCCCCCTGCTCCCATGTGGGAGACCTGGAAGAAGCATCTGGCTCCTGACTTCAGACAAGCTCAGCTGCGTCCATTGCACCCTTTGGGGAATGAACCAGTGGATGGAAGACCTCTCTGTGTCTTTCCTTCTCTCTCTGTAAAATTCATCTTTCAAATAAAAATAAATAAATCTTTAAGTAAAGAAAGAAAACTCAATAATAAGAAAACAACTCAGTTTTTTTAAAAGACAAAATACACCTCACCAAGGAAGATACATACACTGCAAATAAGCACGTAAAGAAATAGTCAACATCATGCATCACCAGGGAAATGCATATTAAGTGAATGAAGAGACGCAACCACACCTCTTGGGATAGTCAAGACTCCAAGAGCTGACAACAGCAAATGTGGACAAGGATGTAGAAAAACAAGAACTCTCATTCATGTAAAACGATACAATCACTTTACAGACTAGACACACTGTTACCAGAAGTTGTGCTCCTCGGTACTTACCCCAGTGAGTTCAAATCTTCCCTCCTCACAAAAGCTTCACACAAATGTTTACAGCAGTCTTATTTGTATCCCTCAAATTTGGAAGCAATCAAGATGTCCTTCAGTAGGTAAATAGATGAATAAACTATGGTGCTTTGAGATACTGAATATTATTCAGTGTTGAAAAGAAATGAGTGTAAAGTGATATAAAGGCGCTTTAAATGTATATTCTTAAGTGATGAAAGCCAATATTAAAAACCTACCTTTGCATGATTCCAGCTATGACACCTTGGAGAAACTAAAACCATGGATACTTTAAGATCAGTAGTTTCCAGAGTCTGTGAGGAAGGAGGGATGGACAAAGAGATAAGGCACAGATTTTCAGGGCAGCAACATTATTCTGTATGATGCTATAACTGTGAGTATGTGTCATTACACATTTGTTAAAACCCATAGATAATTCAAAGCCAAAAATGAATCCTAATGTTAAGTATGAACTTGGGGTAATATTGTAGGCTTACTGATCAACACAAGTGTAACCACTCTAGGGTATAATATTGATGGAGAGGAGGCAATGCACGGTGAGGGGTGGTGGCAGGCGACATGCGGAAACTCTTTGTACCTTCCACTTAAATTCACTGTGGACCTAAAATTGCTTGAAGAAGGAAGTCCATTAAAAATAATTTATAATTGTTGTGTTGCATTGTATGGGAAACCTATACACAGAAACCATTCACATACTGAATCTTAGTTAACGATGCGCATGCTAAACTATTCAGGGGGAAATGAACACATGCCTGGAATTTATTTCAAAATGTACCAAAATCAGATGGATAAGCAGCCGCATGGATGGATGGACACAGGCAGGCAGATGTGTGATAAGACATAAGACCAGTAGAGTACATTGGAAATAGCATTTCAGTGAGAAGTATATGGGAGTCCATTTTAAAAATCTTTCGACATGCCCTACCTATATTTCTGATTTTCTTTCATAAAAAAATACAAGAAAAAATATTTTGACAGAAAAAGGACTACTTCTACTTGCTTTTGAGAGTTACCTGTGCCAAACATTTTCATGGCTCTGGTGGTCACCATGCGACAGAGCACAGAAGCTAATAGCTGAACCGTCATTTTGCTTAGACTAAAAATTCGAAGATGGTTTTTCAGATCCCCAAGTCCGCCAAATTTTTAAAAGAACGCTTGCTAACTGAAACATGGCTTTTGCTCTCTTACAGTCGCCCCGTGCCTGCCTGAGTCTATACTCAGAATTATCTATAATGCATGGGCTGTATGCTCTCAGCAGCGTTTTGCTTCTTTTCCTGACGTCAGCTGCCATTTGTCAGGGTTGCCAGGGTAATGACCACACATCTAAAGAGAAGCCTACGAGAAAGGACAACTTACTTACTTTGTTCCTTTTTAGCATCAGATATACAGTGTTTAAAATTCATGACACATTCAGTTTGATGAAATTCTATTTCACAGAACACCAGACTTCACAGGACAGAAGGAAACTCCCCACTCTGTCTTTGCAGCACTGCTCTTAATGACTGGATTTCTTTAAAAGCTGAGTATAGATTTTTTACATACCCCCTAGTTCTTTTCTGGGAAAAGAATGCAAGGAGGTGCTGCATATATTTTATAACATGATTTTGGCAGTCGAAAGGAAGACCTAATTTACCTCAAAATCAGATCTGTACAGAAAAGGAGTAAATTGACCCTCATTATCTGCAAGAGGTTAGTTCCAGGATCCCTTGAGGATACTAAAATCTAAGGCTACTGAAGTCCCATATATAGAATGGCATAGTATTTGCATATAATCTATGCCCACCTTCCCACATCCTTAAGTTACCTCAGAAGTACATCATATAATGCAATGTGAATGTCATGTAAACAGTTCTTATCCTGCATTGTTTAGGGGATCAGAAAATGAAGCTCTATGTGTTTCATTGAGAAGCTTTTGTTCTGAATATTTTGCGCTATCATTGAGGTTATAGATACTGAGGGCCGACTACATTTTATTTTCCTTGGAAGATGTGATTTTGTAATTTTTAAATTTTGTTAAAGGAGGGAGAGACGGAGGTAGAGAGAGGAGAAAAAGAAAAAGGTCAACCATCTGCTAGTTCATTCCCCAAATGTCTGTGACAGCCAGGACTGGACAGGTCAAAACCAGGAACCTGAAATTCCATCTGGGTCTCCCACATGGGTGGGAGGACAATCTTCTGCTGCTTTATCAGGCACGTTAGCAGTGAGCTGGATCAGAAGTGGAGGTGCCAGCTTGACCCTGTATGGCCTAACATGGGTAGGCAACAGCTTAACTTGCATTGCCCATGCCAGATCCAGAAAGTATATAATTTTCAAACACTGATTAAGAAATAATTCAGGCCTTGTGCCAGCACCTAGGCACCTTGCTTACATCAGTGCCTAGGAGCCATCCTTGTGCCAGTGATTCCGTGGCATTAGGGATCCTGAGGACTTGTGTTGGTGGCCAACAGAGTGGAACAGGCCTGGGAAGTCGCTCATGTGCGTGGGTCCCATGGGAGCGAGGGCAAGGGGAGAGGGAAGGGGGTATTAGGGCCCCAGGCTGGCATGTTGGCATGGCATGGCATGCTGATGGAACAGCTTGGTGGCTTATTAATATGCTTGAGTCCTGGCTGGATGGAGGGGTAGGTCCCAGGCTGATACGCATGCCACAGGACTGGATCTGGGATCCCTGATAGATCCCAGGTGGGCGGGCAGAGCTTTAGGCCAGCATGCCACCCTGCTGGAAGTCCAGGCTGGGAAACACATGCACTTGTGGGCACAGGGGATGTGGATTGCTCAGGGAAATAGGTATGGGGATGTGTGAGAAGGGGTAGTGCTGAGGGAATAGTTGCTGGTAAGGAATAACTTCTAGGACACTTGCATTAACAAGGCCACTGTACTTACAGGTATGCAAGGGAGCTGAGGTGAAGAGGTTTCAGGGAGGGAAACTGGAAGACTTTCCTAGGTTAGACCAATGCACCTGTTCATGTGGGAGACCTGGATTGGGCTAGTAAGCATCAACCACCACCGCCCACTGCTGCCTACCACCCACAGGTGCTCTCTAAAGCTAGGGCTGAGGACCCACCTGACAGGGCTAGACCACGGAGCCCACCAATGAGTGTCGGAACAGGGAATGGCTTACATTAGACGGGGTCATGACACTAACCAGCATGTGAGAGAACTAGGTCTGGGGCAGATTCTGTGGGAGATATGTGAGCTCACCCCTGTGAGACTGCAATATTGGCTGGTTTACTCAAGAGTTAGAAATGGTGACAGGTCAAACTGGGAATGAACATGGAACTCACTGATACTCATGGGTCGTGGAATTGGGAACAGGCTGGTTTGGTCCAGGCTGTAGCACCCACAAGTGCACCCAATAATGGGCTGTAGGGTGGGCTGGGCCACAACATCCACCAGGACACGAGGCTAAGATTGGAAAGCGGACTATGCCAGGTGAGGGACTAGCACCCACTAATGTATGAGATCTGGGTCTGGGAGTGGGCTGGTGGGGAAACTAGGGGAACTCCCCTGGTGGTTTTATAACTCCTGCTGGTGAGCACGTGAGTCGGGGCTGGGTTTTGGTCAGGCTGCCAAAAGCTGCTTCACTTGTCAGAAAATGTGTGTGCTGGCTCAGTGGTGAGGAGGAGAGGGAGATGGGAGGAGAATCCAGGCCAAACTGTTGCACACTGGCATGTGCAAGGAGCCAGGATGCAGGGCAACAAAGCTGGCCTAGGCTATCACCTCTACTGGTCTGCATGAAGACTAGGGATGGGGGCAGGCCAGGCCAGGCCAGGCTGCAGCATCTGATGACAAAGTCCAAGCCAGGAGATGGGTTATGCCAGGCTGGGTCAGAGCATCCACTGGCATGTGCAAAATTTGTGTCTGGGAACAACCCTGGTTGGGGAGCTGAGGAGATACCCTGGCTAGGCTATAGCCACTGGTGCATGTGAGAGCAGGAATGCACACAGCGAACCAAGCTGGACATGGCTACAGTATGTCTCAGCCTGGGGGTGGACTGCGTCTGGGATGTGCCAATCTGGGCTAGGCTCCAGCATTCACTGGTGTTCATGAGAGCAAGAGTGGGTGTAGGACACCCTGGGCTAGGTGTTGGCACCCACTGAGCCATGTGAGAACTGGGTCTGAGGGTGGGCCAGGCGTGACTGGGCTTGTAGTACCCAACAGTAAGACCTGGAATGGATCTGGGCTGGTTAGGCAAGGCTGCTGTTCTTGCCAGGCAGGAGGTGGGCCAAGTTAGGTTGAGCCAAGGATCCACCGGTGCATACAAGATCTGCCACTGGGAGACGACCTGATACAGAAGCTTGGTGAACTCCTCTGTCAGAATGTAGTCCTTGCAGGTGAGTATAAGAACCAAGGCTGGAACCAACCAACCCAGGTTACTGTACCCACCCACATACCTGGGGTCAGGTCTGGTGGCAGGCCAGTCTAGAACAGTTCACAGCACTCACTGGCAGATGTGAGAACCAGGACAGGGTGTGGGACAGGCCGGGTTTGGCCTCCACACCAGCCAGTTCACAGTAGAGCTGGGACTGTGGACTGTGTAGCCTAGGCTAGGCTGTAGCATCCATTAACATGAGTTGAAATTGGGAGCAGGTCAGGCTGAGCCAGGCTATAGCACCTGTTGGCAGACGTTGAGGTAAGGTGGGCCATGTCAGACTGGGCCACAGCATCCACCAGCGCATTTAGCAACTCAGGATTGGGAGAGGGGCAGTGAGCCTAGTAGGGGGGATGTGGAGGCTCCCCTTTTGTGCTGTTGTGCCCACTGGTGAATCTGAGAGCTGGGACTTGGGGACAAACCAGGCTGGGCATGGTTACAAAACCCATTGGCCTACACGCAAACTGGGTTGTGGGGAGAGCCAGGCTGAGCTAAGCAACTGTATTTACTGGTGCAAGCATGAGACAAAGTAAGTGTAAGCCAGTTGGGCCTTAATGCAATATCAGCTGGCAAGTGCCTGGACAGAGGGCAAGACCTATCAGGCTAGACCGCAGTACCAACTAGAAGGAGCTAGACTGCAGTACCACCAGGCTGGGAGTAGGCCTGGTAGGGAAACTGTAGCTACCTCTGTTAGGCTGCAGCTCCCACGAGTGAGCATGTGAACCAGGACTGGGGGCAAACCTGGCTAGACAGCTAGTCACCCACTAGCATAAGCATGTGTTGGAAAGTGAGGTTGGTCAGGCTGAGCTAGGCTGCATCACCCATTGATGTATACAAAAGCCAAATCAGATGCGGGACTGACTGGACCAGGCCACTGTACATACTGACATGTGCACATGAGGGCTAAGGGCAGGCTTGGTAGGTATTATTGGGGGTCACTTCAACTGGGCTGGTGTGTGAGAGCCTAGTGTGTGTTGTGCAGGGTTAGACTGGGCCACAGCATCCACTGGTTTGTGTATGAGCTGGGGCCGGTGACAGAACTGACTGGGCAGCTGCAACCATCAGTGTGTCCATAAACTGGGTGACAGACTGAGCTGGACCCCACATTGGCTGGCACAAACAGAAGTCAGGTCTGGGGTCACCTCTTGTGAGGTCTCTTTGGGAACTCTCCCAACTGGACTGCTGGACTCAAAATTTCAACCATGGGGGAAAATCACAGGATCTGTGGTCAGTCTCCACTGGGCTTCCTTAGTTGCTGAAATCTATGCAGTAGACCACATCCCAGATGCACATGGGGATACAATAACTCATTGAGGCCCGCAGAGGACATCTAGAACAAACTGGAAAACTCTCCCAGCCAGTATCTGGATATGTGGAGACTCTAGGGAGGATCATGTCAATTAATGGACCTTGGCAGGATTTCCTCAACCTTGGACCAATGAGATCAACAGCATCTCAGAATTATCAAAATGAATTCTGCTCCACATGGGGGTTCCTAGGATGACATCAAGTGGCTGTCGCCCATCCTCAGGTGCAGATGTAGTGGGACTGCTGGAAGCAGCCCTCTCCCCTTTTCTCCTGCATGCCGCTAAATACAGGGGGAAAAATGGAAACAATTGTTTTACCCACTTTCCTCTACTCCTTAACTGTCCCCACCCTAATCACTGGTCCATATGGGTATATATTCTTCTCAACTGTGTAAACATCATCAAAAAAGAAAATAAATGTATTAAAAATATTTAGAAGAAGGTCAGGATTACATTTGTACTCTTCACCTGGTAGCCACTGATATTCAGAATGAAAGATTTGTTAATGAATGGCCTGCTATGACTTTACATTTTTGGTATTAAAAAAGTTTGTGTAAAGTACATATTATATAAAATATATGCAAATATTTCAAAGTTTTCGCACCAAAATAAACTTATCTCTTAATTCCCAAAACAGGAAATAAAATGAGATATTATGCAGTATATCTAATTAATATACATTATAACAATTGTAAGGTTCTTTTTTTTTCATCAATGAGGACTGGGCATTTGCATGGTGGTAAATATACCACTAGGATGCCCTCAATCCATGTCAGGGTACCAGGGTTCAAGTCCCAGGTCTGCTCCTGATTCCAGCTTGGAAGATAACAGGTGATGAATCAAGTATTTAGACACCTGTCACGTACCTGGGAGACTCAGACTGAGTTCCTGGCATCACACGCTGTCTTTGGCTTACATAAAAGTTGGGGCCGGGGAGCATACCCAGTTAGGTTAGGCCACAGTACCTGTCCATGAGTATCAGAGCAGGGGGAAGAGCAGATCAGGCTGGGCTGCAGCACCCAGCAGACTGCAAGAGAGTGGATCTGAAGGCAGATTCTGTAGGTGACTTGTGGCATCGCTTCTATGGGATGGTAGCTCCTGTGCATCTGTGTGAGTGCTGGGTATGGTAAAGGGTTGAGCCAGGCTGACCCTTTAACACACAAGATACTCTTGGGAGTTCGGACTGGGAGGAGGCCAGGCTGGGCCAGGCTGTAGCATCCACTGGCACATGCAAATACCAGGACTGAAGACAGACTGTGCCAAGTAAGACCACTGCCCCTGCTGTTACATATGAGATTTGGGGCTGGCAGCAGGCCTAGTAGGGGAACTTGGGGGACTCCCCAGTGCAGCTTCCACTGGGGAACACAAGAGTCAGGGATGGGGATAGGGCAGGCCAGGCAACGCTGCAGTACTCCTCAGCATTTGTGTGGGCCAGGTCTGGGGGCACAATACCCACCGTTATGCATGAGACCTAGGACAGGGTGTGGGCTGTGATAAGCTGGGCTATGCTTGGAACAGGCCTAGCAGGGAAACTTTGGGAATCTCCTGCTAGACTGCGACATCCACTGGCAAGTGCAAGAGCTGGGACTTCCCTTGTACCAGGATGGGTGATGGTGCAGTGGCTAAATCCTTACCTTGAGCACATTGGGATCCTATATGGACACCAGTTCGTGTCCTGACTGCTCCACATCCTGGCTTTGAATCGGCATCGCTCCAGCCACTTGGGGAGTGAATCAGCAGACAGCAGATCCTTTTCTCTGTCTCTCCTTCTCTATAAATCTGCCTTTCAAATAAAAACAAATAAAAAAATCTTAAAAAAAAATAGAATTGGGAACTATGCTGGCACACTAGTGTTAACACAAGTTTAGTATTTACCAGGCCCAGAATGCCTGCCAGCTATCTGCTGCTTTTCTCCTGGCAGTGTAGCACTTGTCTAGGTACAAGACAGTTTAGGCAGTTGCCTACAGCTGGGGAGGCTCAGCGATTTGCAAACAACTTCGTACTTCATAGCTCTGGAGGCTGGGAGTCCATAAGCCAGGCCCTACCAGATCCAGCATCTGGTCTGCATTCTGAGTCATGGAAAATACACAGTCACCCTGCCCTCCCACTGCGGAAGGGGCGAGCCACTCTCTGACGCTCCCTTTCAAGAGAATGCTACTGTCCTATGGCTTCCCAATGGCCCCACCTCCTGGCACATTGGTGATCGGGTTTCAACATATACATTGGGGTAGGAGGGTGTGCACACATTCCAACTAGAGAAAATGTTGTCTAAGTGAATCCAGCTAATTTCCTGAGATTCAATTTTGCCCTGCCTGCTATGTCTTATTGACTAGGCTTGTAAGTCTTTAGAATTAAATGCGAAAATCCAAAAGACTAGTAAGTGGTCATTTGTTTTTGTCTTATAAGAAGGCAAATAATTTATGTCCAACAGAAAAGAATCCTAAGATTGGGTTTTATTGGGCCTGGCGGATTGGCCTGGCAGCTAAAGTTTTCGCCTTGAATGCTCCTGGATCCCATATGAGCGCCGCTTCTAATCCCAGCAGCTCCACTTACCATCCAGCTCCCTGCTTGTGGCCTGGAAAGCAGTCGAGGACGGTCCAAAGCCTTGGGACCCTGCACCTGTGTGGGAGACCAGGAAGAAGCTCCTGGATCCTGGCTTTAGCATAGCATCGGCCGTTGCACTCACTTGGGAAGTGAATCATCGGATGGAAGATCTTCCTCTCTGTCTCTCCTCCTCTCTGCATATCTGACTTTTCAATAAATAAATAAATCTTAAGAAAAAAAAAGATTGGGTTTTATTGCACTGTATGATATCAATCACTTTTTTGTACTTCAATTTTGAACTTTTTAAAGATTTGTTTGTTTTATTAAAAAGGAGATTTATACAAAGAAGCAGAGACAGAGAGATCTTCCAACCACTTGTTCAATCTGGAGCCTAGAGCCAGCATCTAGGAGCTTCTTCTGGATCTCCCACATGGATACAAGGACCCAAGGACTTGAGCCATCTTTGGCTGCTTTCTCGGGACATATGCAGAGAGCTGCATGGGAAGTAACGCTTCAGTGCTACGAAATAGAGAATTAGTCATTGCAGCAGCCCCATAATTTTGCACTTTTAAACAAGGTTTTTTTTTGCTTGTTTTTATTTGGAAGGCAAAGTTACAGAGAGAGAAAGAGAGACAGAGAGAGGTCTTCCATCTGCTGGTTCATTCCCCAAGTGGCCAAAATGGCTGAAACTAGACAAAAGCCAGCAACCTCTTCTGGGTGACCCTTACAAATGCAGAAGGAGCCCCAACACTTGGGCCATTCTCTGCTACCTTCCCAGGCACACTTGCCCCAGGCCCATTAGCAGGGAGCTGGATTGGAAGTGGAGCGTCTGGGACTCAAACCAGTGCACATATGAGATGCTAGCACATACAATCACTACATACTTGTATAAAATTGATATCTCTACCTTTTTTAGATTTGGCAGGAACAAATGACTTAAATATGTACATTGGACCAACTGTTTAAGCTGCAAAGCCTCTGTTTGCTCATGTGTAAAAAGAAGGATCCATTCTAGAGCAGAGATTTTCCCTGGATGGCATGAGGAATATGAAACATTCACTGTGGCTCCTGGCATGTGAATGTTGCTGCTTTTATTTTCGTTATTCAAGAGAGCCTTACTACTCTCTGTCTAGATGTTCAAGCAGCTCACTGTCCCCTTCTGTGCAGCTCCGTCCCGAGGCAGCACCTCCCAGCTGTATTCTGGGCTCAGTACCTCCCACTCCCAGCTTTGGCTTCACTCTGCACTCAGCACCTTTTCGTCATTTTTTTTTTAACAGCAAGGGGAAAAGTTTTCTGGCCAGTATCTGGCTTCAAAATGCAAGTCTTGCAGGCTGAGAACAACTAAGAATCTTGCCTTCCAGCAAGTCTCTGCCCTCCCCCTCCTCCTTCCACTCTGCCCCTTCCTGCCAGCAGAAGTTTTTGACTCCAAACTTCCTGCCTTGCACTATAAACACTCCCTCCAGCTGCACCCGCATTTCACTGGAGCTTTAACTATTTCATTGCTAAAGCTCCTTTCCTCACAGCAATGCACTTGCAACAGGCTCAGCCTCAAAGTTGAAATATTGCCCTCAGAAAGTTTGTCCCTTTTCCTTAAGCTTCTTTCAATGTTTTTACAACACCCATTTGTAACAACCAGGTATAAAATTAAATTTTGATTATAGTTAATTCTGGGAATGGTGCCCAAAAGGATTTTTATATAGCTCAGGATGGTTTTTTGAGAATCCTCTAAATATGCAAAACTGAGAAACTAACTGATGAAGAAAAGAGGAAAAATTTGTTCCCTGTTTTCTAGAATGTATACAACCAGATTAAGAAAACTCAATCTAGACTATAACTTGACAGGGTCTTAGCACTGAGGCACATCAATCACCGTTGAGTTAGAGATGTCTGAGAGAGAGAAAGAGAGAGAAAGAAACAGACCACTCAAATCGAGTTTAGCAGATTAGCCCTGTGGTTCAAAGGCAACCCTCAGCTTTTTGAACCCAGAGCTTCCCATTTCTGGTTTAAGCATCAGAATCTTTGTTGTTGTTGTTATTATTATTATTTGAAAAGTGGAGTTAAGAGAGGAGACAGAAAGAGAAAGATCTTCTGGGACCAGCATGGTAGCATAATGGCTAACTCCTCACCTTGCGTGTGCCAGGATCCCATATGGGTGCCAGTTCATGTCCCAGCTGCTCCATTTCCATCTCCCTGCTTCTGTCCTGGAGAAGCAGTGGAGAACGGCCCAAAGCCTTGGAACCCTGCACCCGTGTGGGAGACCTGGAAGAGACTCTGCTCCTGACTCCTGGTTTTGGATTGACTCAGCTCCAGCTGTTCTGGTCATTTAGGCAGTGAACCAGTGGATGGAAGATCTTTCTCTCTGTCTCTCCTTCTCTCTCAAACTCTACTTTTCCGATGAAAATTTAAAAATCTTTAAAAAAAAATTGTCCTCAATCTGGTATCATACCAGAGGAAGAAGAACAGAACAAATTAGACAACTACCCCAGCCAAACAATGACAGCAAATATCTGGGCGAATCGAGATTGTAAGGTTGACTGTGTCAGGGACTGGACATTGGAAGGGTTTCCTTATCCATAAATTGTTGAGAACAACATTTCAAAACTATCACAGACACATGGGCAGAACCCTCGATGCATGTGTCACATTGAGACCAGGGGTGGACATCAGGTGGCTGTGTCCCATCCCTGGGCATTTGAGTGGTTGGGAGGCTGAGTATCGCTTCGCCCCATTATCTCCTTCCCTCCTCCCCCCAGAAACAGGAAAAAATAGAAAACTTGGAAACAATGATCATACCCACTTTTCCTTAGCCCTGGAGCCTTCCCACCCTGATTTACTATGTAAGCATCATCTAAAATTAAAAAAAGAAAAAAGCAAATTGTCCTCAACATATTGTTAGACAGTGATACTTCTAATTAAGGGTTTAATGGTAACAACAGATGCCTAAGTCAGTTAGGTCAAATTCCAGCTGTTGTCAAATTCAATTCAGCTCTAAACTCCACGCCAAGTGATTTCACCTCCCCAAGCCTGCTTTCTTTATCTGCGAAATGAGGATATTAGTCATCACTTAGCAAGGCTGGTGTGAAGATTCAGTGAATCAATACACTGACGACACAGAGAAGCAGGTGTGTGGCCCACTGGTTAAGATGCATGCCTACATCCCATAGTGGAAAGCCTGGGTTTGAAACCCTTCTCCAGCTTCTGATTTCAGCTTCCTGCTAATGACCACTTCAGGAGGTGGTATGATAGGTCAAGTATCGGGGACTCTGCTGGCTGCCTGGGAGACCTGGACTGAGTTCTTAACTCCTGGCTTTAGTCAAGTCCACTGTTATCTGTGGAGGCAGGCATTTGGGAGTTAACTACTGGAGGATAGTTCTCTCTCTCGTTCTCACTCTCTGCTTCTTGAATTAATAAATAAAAACAATTGGAGTTGGACCTTGGCGGCTCAGGTGACAGCAGCCCTCTTCAGTGGTGGCGACCCACTTGTAGAGAGTACCCAAGCCAGGTTGGACCCAATGCCCAGGACTCGACCCATGGGCACTGTTGCCACACAGTGAGAGAGTCCTGGCTGCTGGGAGGCCAGTGCACCTGTTTGGTGCCAGGTTCGGCCTGCTGGCTGTCCAGCAGTGAGCTCTAGGGTTTTTAGACATGTATAAGAGCTAAATGGGATGTGGGACAGACTGAACAAGTCTGCGATACATACTGGCAAGCATGGGAACCAGGGTAGGGGACAGGCCTAGGGGTGGGGTTATTGGGAGTCGCCCCAACTAGGCAGCAGCTCCCACTGGTTTGCGTGAGGACTGAGTATGTAGTGGGCAGGTTCAGGCTGGACTGCAACACCCACCGGTTCATGTGGAAGACAGGGCTGGAAACAGAACTGACCCAGCAATTGCAAAGACCAGCATGTGCATAAGCTGATTGGGGTGATGGACTGTGCCGGACCCTGTACTGGCAAGCACACACCAGAATCAGGTCTGAGATCACCTCAGGTGAATTTTCTTTGGAGATCCCTCCAACTGAATTGCTGATCTCAGAACCCCAACCATGAAGAGACTATGTCAAATAGTGGATTCTGAAGAGAGTTTATTGCTCTTGGAGTGGCGAGATTGGCAGCAATTCAGAACTGTTGAACTATCAAAACTGCATGAGCAGGACCCTCGGAGCATGCCCCATGTTGGGGACCTGGGATGGGTGGGAGGCTGGGTAGGGCTTTTCCCTTTATCTCTTCCCTTACCCTGGATACAGAAAAGGAAAATATTAATGTGGAAAAAAACAATTAAAGCACTTAAACTTGTGTTTAATATATTATAAATGATTATTGACGGCAGCTGTATTAATTTTGTTATTATTTTAATTATTAAGTTGTCTTACTAAAATTCTGCAAGGTACTAAGATTGTGATCTTTCAAACATTTAGCTGGAGGTTAACAAATTATGAGTATTGTATACCAAGCCATCAAATTAAATAATAAAACACACAAAGTAATAAAACTACAAAAGAGTATGTGTCACTTCCTTAAATGAAGAGGTAAAGAGCTTAATTTCATTGTTTTAAAATCTGACCATTCGGGCCCGGCGCAGTGGCACAGTGGTTAAGGTCCTCGCCTTGCATGCCCGGGATCCCATGTGGGCGCCGGTTCTATCCCGGCAGCCCTGCTTCCCATCCAGCTCCCTGCCTGTGGCCTGGGAAAGCAGTCGAGGATGGCCCAAGGCTTTGAGACCCTGCACCCGCGTGGGAGACCAGGAAGAGGCTCCTGGCTTTGGATCGGCATAGCATCGGCTGTTGTGCTCACTTGAGGAGTGAATCATCAGACGGAAGATCTTCCTCTCTGCCTCTCCTCTCTGTATATCTGCCTTTCCAATAAAAAAATAATAAAAATAAATCTTTAGAAAAAAAATCTGACCATTCTAAAATCTCTGTTTTAGTAAGAACACACAAATATTGCAAGTGGGAGACACCTGGCCCGTGGGCTATAATGAGGCCTGTGAAATTATTTGGCCTGGTCTGGTCAAGGCAATGCAGATAGGGCTCAAAATTCAAGAACTCTGTAGCGGCTGAAGTTTAAAGTGATAATTTTGTATGCCCATGAATGATGTTATCGGGGCCAGCATGTTGACTAAACTGGCTAATCCTCCACCTCCAAGCTCTGAGATTTCATACGGCTTACATTTTATAGTTTATATATTTCTGAATTATTTGAAATTTCTAATTATGTATAGCTGTTTAATTAAGAAAATCTCTTAAACACCTGAAACACTTTTAAGGAGACCCAGGTAGGGGAAGTGGACACTCGGCTCAGTGAGTTAGGTGTGGACTGGGATCCGCGCAACCCATAAAGCCATATCCCTAGCCCAGGAGTCCGCTTTCAGTCCTGGCTCATCCTGCGTTCCAGCTAATCTAGCTAGAGCTGGAAGGCAGCAAGTGATGGCTCAAGTCATTGGTTCCCAGTCATCCATGTTGGGACAAGGAGTGGATCTTGCAGCAATCCTAGCTCAACCCTGACTTTTGTTGGCATTTTTGGAGTAAAACAGTGAGAGATCTCTTTCTGCTTCCTCTCTCTCTCTCTCTCTCTCTGTCGCTCTCGCTCTCGCTCTCACTCTCCCCTTCTTGCTCTCAGATTTATTTACTTAAAAGGCAGAGTTACAGAGATCAAGGTCTTCCATCATTTGGTTCATTTCCCAAATGGCTGAAAAGGCCAGAACCAGGCTGATCTGAAACCAGGAACTTCTGGTTGTCCCAAGCACTTGGGTTATTTTCCACGGCTTTTGCAAGCACATTAGTGGGAACTGGATCATAAGTGCAGCAGCTGACCCTTCAATTGGCACCCAAATGGGATACCGAGTTACAAGCTATACCAGAGCACCAGCTCCCTTACTGCCTTACAAATAGAAAGTAAATAAACAACTTTTTAAAAATAAGAAAAAAATATGGGTTCAGCACAATGGCTCAGTGGCTAAATCCTCACCTTGCAAGCGCTGGAATACTATATGGGCACTGATTAGTGGCCTGGCTGCTCCACTTCCCATCCAGCTCCCTGCTTGTGGCCTGGGAAAGCAGTTGAGGACGGCCCAAAGCCTTGGGACCCTGCACCCACGTGGGAGGCCCGTAAGAAGCTCTTGGTTCCTGGCTTAGGAACAGCTCAGCTACCACCACTGTGGCTACTTGGGGAGTGAAGCAGCAGGTGGGAAATCTTTCTCTTTTGCTCTATAAATATGGTCTGCCTTTCCAATAGAAATAAATTTCTTTAAAAATGAAGCAGGTAGGAAGAATGGCACTACTGCAAACAAGGCTGTCATACTGAGAATGCATTTCTCATAACTGAAGCAGGGGGCTCTTCGACTATGTGCATGTGTAACTTAGGGAAATGAGCCCTTTAAGACCGGTATGTATGGCAAGTACTTTCATTTTCTTAGGTACTGAAAAAAAATTAAGTATATGGAATACAGTCCATTTTTAAATATGCCATCTACCACATATTGAGCCTGCAACTTATCACTTAATTTCTTCTCTGGTTTTCACCAAAAAGAAAGTTATCCCAGAATTCCACATGATATCAGAAAAAGAGGGATTATTTTCAAAATTTAAAAAAAAAAAACCTTTTGGCGATTAGGAAAAGATTAGTTATAGTAAGCAGCGACAGAGAAGCAGCTATTTGGTGCCATGTGTATGTTGCTGCTTAGGGAGCCTGCATCCCATATAAGAGTGCTTGGGTTCTAGGCAGGGCTGTGCTTTCTATCTGGCTTCGTAGTAATGCACTTCCCAACAGGCAACAAGTAGATAGCTCAAGTACTGGAGTACAGTGCACATGATGGCAGACCTAGTTTTGGGTTCCTGACTTCCTCCCTGCCCAGCATCAGCTATTGTAGACATTTAAGGAATGAGTCGGCAGATGGACAACTTCTCTTTCTCAAATTTCTCTCTCTCTCTTTTATACCCAGCCTGTCACTCTGTCTTTAAAACAAATAAAGACACTTTTTAAGAGATTTATTTATTTACTATTAAAAGGCAGATTCACAGAGAGAAGGAGAGACAAAGAAAAAGATCTTCAATCTACTGGTTCACTCCCCAAGTGACCACAATGACTGGAGCTGAACCAACCTAAAGCCAGGAGCCAGGAGATTCTTCTGGTTCTCCCACATGAGTGCAGGGGCCCAAGGACTTGAGCCATCCTCTGCTGATTTCCCAGGCCACAAGCAGGGAGCTGGATGGGAAATGGAGCCACCTGGATATGAACTAGTGTCCTTATGGGATCCCTGTGCTTGGGAGTGGAGGCTTAGCTATTTGAGCCATTGTGCTGGCCCAATACATACATTTTTAAAAGGGTTACATTGTTGAGGATGAGAAGGAAAGCAAAATCTCAGAATATACCTTAAGGCTCTTCCAGGTGCGTTTAGAATTATCTACATGATGCAGAATTATAGTATCTATCTGTTTCTCCCACAGCCCCCATGAGGAAAGTTGAATTTATGCTCATTTCACTTAACACGTTTGTGTAGAATCCAAAGCTTATTGTTGGTTTCTCTTAGTCTGCTTTGAACACCAAATAGAAAGGAATCCAGAGAAAATGTGAAACGTGCTTTTCCAGAGTCCACTCCTGCCATGCAACACAGTAAGTGCTGTCCTCTGGGAGAGAAGCAAGCCATTGACATTCAGAGAACAGATTCTCCACACTGGCAAGCTATTTTTAGCTCAGCTGTAGCTTAATTTGGAAACCAAGCAGTCGAGGTCTTGCCTTTTTCTTGGATTGACTGTTTTTCTTGTTTTTTTTTTTTTTAAATGGCAGTGCATATGGGAAAGTGGCTCTCCAAATGGAGCATTTTAAACATTCTTGAAGAATAAATATAACTGCAAAATGAGTTGGGAGAAATTCTCATGCTAGAGTTTTGAAAATTGTGTTTACCTGAAGATTATTTTAGTTGTTTTTAAATTTATGGCCTATTCTTAAAAACAAAAAAGGAGGACACATTTAATCGATTTATTTAACTACGGTTGTGTGGGAATATATATGCCAACCTACACAGCTACCTGACCAAACAGCAAGCTTGCCTCGATGTCAGGCATGTGAGCCGGGAGCCCTGATTAAAAGGAAGCTGTGGGGAATCCTTGGCTTCCAGGACCCTGCAATGCTCATGCGTGAAAGGCTCTCCCTGCACTCGAGGGAAGCAGGGCAATGACTCTACTGGCTTTGATGACTAGGCTGTGGTGATGATTCCTGCTCCTCATTGTCCAATGGAATAATCTAACATCAGTTAAAATTAAACATTCGTGTCTTTAGTTACACCAGCTGCATGTCAGGAGCTCAGTCACTGATGGCTAGCAGGCTGCCATATCAGCCAGGGCAGAGCCTTCTTGTCATCACGCTCCTTTGCAGCCTGGGTCTACACCGATGACAAGTCAGCCCTGAGAGTTCTGTCAAAAGCACTGTACCGGCAGTTAGGAGACCTAGATTTTGGTCCTAATCCGTTTTTTAAATAAACATATGCTCAGTGTTTATTACGCACTAAGTGCAATTTTAAGCACTTTACAAATGCCACCTAATCTTCACAGTTGTTACAATTATTTTTTTCAAAAATGTGTTTTATTTATCTGAGAGGCAGATGGACAGGCAGAAATCTCTCATCTACTGGTTCAGTCCCCAAATGGTTGCACCAGACAGGGCTGGGCCAGGCCAAAGCCGGGGCAGGCAATTCAATCGACATTTCCTGTGTGGGTGACTAAAACTCAAATATTTGGCCATTACCTGCTTCCCAGCATGCGCTTTGGTAGGCAGCTGGGAGTCGAGAACTATGATGGGACTTAAACCCAGGCACCTTGGTATAGGATGTGGGTGTCTTAACTGCTTTACCAAATGCCTCTCCCAGATTTGTGACATGCATCCTCTCCAGATAAGGAGACTGAGGCACAGAGAAGATGAGTGATGTAAGGAACCAATGAGGAGTAGAACCAGAGGGGCCACATGTTTAACCTCCAAAGTCCGTGTTCTTAACCACTCTTCTTCCATGCTGAGAGTCCATGGGATTTAGGGAAATTTTTTCACCATTGTGTTCATGGGTCAAATGAGCAAAACAACTGAACTTCATGGAAGATCCGATGCATTTCCACTGTTCAGGATTTGATGTTATTGAGTGCCTGCACTGAGTAGAGTGTATTACATGCTGGAGGTATGTAAACATACAAAGCAGTCATGAGCCCTGCTCTTGTAGTGACATGATACGTTAATGAAACACACATATACATGGAAAAATGCACTGTGGAGTGGAACAACGAAAGACAGGCTTTGGGTACTGAGTTTTTGGTCAGGTTTGACCCAGACAGGCCAGCACGGCTTCTTGGACTAGGTGGAACTTGATCAGTATGGCCAACTCTGAGAGGAGATAAGCTCCCAGCTGTGCCACTCAGTCCAGGGTCAGTGGTACCCACATACCCCTCCCCACCATGGGCCAGTGCACCGTGAGTGGCTGCTGATGAGCAAGACCACGGTGCGGAAAAGTGTAATTCTTTAGGCCACTCCTTTCCTTGGCTTGCCCCAACTTAAATCTCCTGGGCAACCAGTGAAGGTGCCTACGTCAGAGTTAAAAATGGAATACAGACTAACATCTGTATTGGGATCAAAAACAGTTTGAGTTTCAGGCTGCACAGAGCTTGCACACAGGATGTAGTCACGCCTGTCAGTCACATCAGCACGCCAGGAGGTGAGCATGTTCAAGACGCAGCAAATGACCTGAGGCCGGAAACTTCACCTTGGAGATTTGCCCCAAGGTCTCCGGCTACAGAGATGTTGCTCAAGCAATGCAGTAAACAAAGCAAATAGGAGCCCCTTTCTAAGAAGCTTCTTCCTTCTTGCTTTTCTACTGTGGTTTTCCTCCAGGCGAGGGCTGCATCGCATTCATCCTAATTACATGCTCTCATCAGTTTATTAGTAAATGAGACAAATGCAGACAAGGGGTCAACAGGGAGATACTTTACCCTGGCGTTGAACCTGGACCGTTGGAAGAAAGATTTTCTTCTGGGAGGCAGAGGCAGTGCCCTGCAGAGGGATGACTCTATGGAGGTAGCTCCAATGAGGGTTGTATAAGACAGGTTACAGAAAGCAGCACACTAGGCCAGGCAAGGTCCATGACAACGGAATCAAGTTTCTAAACCTAGTGGTTGCCTGGTTCAGTTTTCTTCTCACTTTAAAAAAAAATAAAAGGCCTCAGGAGCTACATTTGGTCTTGCAGTTAAGATGCCAGGATGCCTGCGCCCCATAGGAGTGCCTGGGCGCAGTTCCTGATTTCAGCTCTCAGGTCCAGCTCTTTAAAAACGTGGATTCTGGGAGGCAACGGGAGATAACTCAAATTGTTGGATCCATGCCTTCCACAAGGGAAAGCTACACCAAGTTCCCAACTCCTGGCTTTGAGCTGGCCCTCACTTAGCCACTGTGGGCATTTGGGGTGTGAACTAGCACTTGAGAGTTGTCTCTGACTCTCAAATGTGTATTTGAGAGTACATAAATGTGTATTTGGCTGGTATGTATATTACCAGAACAGCTCGATGGGTTCTTTCCTCAGCTTAATATAGAAATAAAAAGCTGGGAACCAGTTGCAGACTGAGAAGTTTATTTGCAGAGTGACCAAGTGAGCGGGAAAGAAGAGGGAAGCGGAAAACACCTTCCGAGAGACAGAGCCGAGAGAGCGGGGAGGTGGGGTGCCAAAGGAGTCTTTGGAAGGATCTTGGGATTTTAAGCCTTCGCTGACCCCTCCTTGTTGGGAGGGAGCCTTCAGGTAAAATGTTCCCCATTGGTGGTCTCTTAACCACTTAGAAAATGGGTGGGCAACACTTGTGCCACACACCTGAAGGTGTGGCCAAGACCTCAGCAGGTCTGGATGGTCTCCCTCCCTCGTTCCCTCTAACTTCTCTCTTTCTTTCTTCCTTCCTTTCTTTCTCTTTCTTTCTTCCTTTCTTTCTCTTTCTCCCTTCCTTCTTTCCTTCCTTCCTTCCTTCCTTCCTTCCTTCCAAGATGTATTTATTTTTATTGGAAAGGCAGATTCACAGAGAGACGGAGAGACAGAGAAAAACATCTTCCATCCACTGGTTCATTTCCCAAATGCCCACAGCTGATCTGATCTGAAACCAGGAGACAAGAGCCTCTTCCTGGTCTCCCTTGTGCGTACAGGAACCCAAGGACTTCAGCCATTCTCCACTGCTTTCCCAGGCCACAAGCAGGGAGCTGGATGGGAAGTAGAGCAGCTAGGACACGAGCCAGTGCCCTTATGGGGTGCTGGCTCTTGTAGGGGGAGGATTAGCTAATTGAGCCATTACACCAGGTCCTCTCCTTCTCTTTCTTTTTTCATTCTTTGGAAAATTTAATTATTTATTTGAATGGCAGATTTACAGAAAGGCAGGGGCGGGGAAAGATCTTGCATCTGCTGCCTTATTCTCCAAAGAGCTACAACGGCCAGGGCTGAGTCAGACCAAAACCAGCAGCCTGAAATTCCATTCAAGTGTCCCACATAGGTGCAGAGACCAAAGCACTTGGGCCATCTTCCACTTCCTTCCCAGCTGCATTAGCAAAGAGCTGGATAGGATTTGAATCAGTTCTGTAGTATATGATGCTGGCATCACAGATTGTGGCTTAACCCACTGTGCCATAACACCAGAACTATACCAAGCTACTTCTATTTAAAATTGGACTTTCCAAGATTTGTTCATAAATTGAGAATGTGGATATGAACATCTAATTTATTTGGTACTTCTGTTTCACTTTCTAAGTTAATAAATGAGCATTCTGACTTTACAAATTGATCTCCTTTGCTTAAGTCCAGCGTGTGTGTGTGTGTGTGTGTCTATCCACAGACCTGGAATCATTCATCCCTCCAAAGAGCCATGATTTCCAGAGTGGGACGTGGCATTTAAAGGCCACAGTCTGTGCTGTCATCACTTCGGGGCCCGTTAGTGGACAGCCTAGGAAATACATATTTATGGAAATTTTTTTTTTTAAATCACAGGCTCAGACTGATATTTCCAACTCAAATTTAACATTATAGAGTATGTATGTGTGTGTAGACAAGGGGCCTTTAAAAGTTCACAGAAAAGGCTTGTTATGAAAAAAGGCAACAATTTCAAAATTGTTATAGCAAATAAACTTATCTTTACTTCCATCTTCCCACAGATGTTCTGAAACATGCTTCTGTGTGCACACATACACAGATAAAATACTCTAAATAATTCTAAGTATGTCTTTATGTCACAATATACCTAACAATATGTAGCTTAAAACAATGAGGCATTTATTTTTATTTAAAAAGAATGCTTGGGGATTTTTTTAATTGAATTTCATCTTTTACTAAGACATCAATCTAAAGCTAGAAAAATCAATCACTCTTTTTTTTTTTTTTTTAGATTTAGTTTGTCTTTTGAGATTCCTTTTGCCAGTATAAGCATACAGCTACCTGTTTCAAGCCTGTCCCCATCTTGCACAACACTGAAAGGTTCAATTCCCCAGCGGCTGCCACTTTGGAGCGCGGCCCACTCTACCCATAGTAGGGTAGTTGCCATGGTGTGTGTGTGGGAGTGTGTGATTACATAAGGAAATGTCCATGTCTGTCTTCTCCTTTTGAATACTTTCAGTTAAAGTTCATTGCGTAGCATCTGCCAAAGCAGCTGCCTTCACCTCAGATTCGGCCTCCAGACTTCTCTTGTTGTTGGCTTGTTTTCAGGGCCTTCATTCTCCTAGTACCCAAACTGGCCAATTTGGACTTCTCCAGTTTGTTTAGTCTTCATACCCCATCATCACCAAAACCTGTGGTCATTCATTCAGTTAACACCAATACTTTTTGTGCTTTGGCTATTTGTCATGCACACAATGACCAAGACATGCTCTCTGATTCCAAAGAGTGTATGTTACAATGGGAAAGACGCTAGACCAAGTGAATGATCCCAGGATGGTAGAGAGTGTTGTGATTGAGATCAGTAGGAGATGGTTTGGAAGGACAAAAGGAGCACAGGAAACTCTAGGGAGAGCTTCTGAAAGGGAGTGTCTGAGCTGAATTTGGTAAGGGGCATGGAGCAGTATTTAACCCTAAGAAGGACCAGCTGGAGATAGGGAATAGAGCACGCCAGACAAAACAGTCCGGGGTGAAACATCAGCGTGTGTCCCAAGAACTGCAGGCTTTTGATTGCCTTGGAGTGTCGTAGTTTGGGAGGAAAAGAGACCATCAGAACCTGATACGAAAGGTTTTTGTCTACTCAGCATGCTACAGATCTTGTTTTCTTTACTTGAACTCTTTGGGCAGCCTTTGTTAAATGTTCAGTACTGTAGTGATGTGATCAGAACTACACTTAAAAGTGGAGCCCTGGAAATCGGTCAAAGAGAAAACCGGATAAGTGGATCACAACTTCAGGAGAGCCTCAGAGTGCCAGTGTGGCCAGCTAAGCGGATGGCAGCACTATCTGCTTAGAACAGAAACAGAGAAGCAACAGGTGGTAGGATGGGGAGCCATGAGACATGTACCCATGTGGAGTAATACAATGACAGACAGACTCAGTCAACAATTATACATGGCCACCCACTGCATACAAAGAACTATGTTTTCTAGGAAGCACAACACGATGAAAGATACAGGTGGTGAAATGCAGAGGTTTATTGACAGGGGAGAGGATTAGACAAGGTATATAGGAAAAAAAAATCAGGAAGGGAAGAGCAGACATTAGCATTGCTGCATATGAGAGCGTAAGGTTTGTGTTGGAGAGGCATGATGAAAGTATCGGACTTCAAGAATCTCCACAGTGCGACCCGAAATCCCTGCAATGAGAATGAATACTGAAACCCCAGTGCCAGAGGCTGGTGAACCAATTCCTTCAGTTCTTCTCTATTAAGGAGCTTTTTTCATCATCCTTTCCTTTTCATGCTTAGGGCTATCAGCAAAGTTTGCTTTCTTCCTGTTCAATTTATGTACATTTATTCTCCATTGGATTTTAGAATATTTCCTGTTTTATTATTTAAGCTGGAAGAACAAATTCTAAATGTCATTCACATTTTCATCAAAGATAAATACTGAGCGGGTCCAGCGTGATGGCTCAGTGGCTAAATCTGCACCTTGGCAGGATCTCACATGGGCGCCAAATCGTATCCTTTTTCCCCACTTCCCATCCAGCTCCCTGCTTGTGGCCTGGGAAAGCAGTCCAGGATGGTCCAAACCCTTGGGAATCTGCACCAGCGTGGGACATGAAAGAAGCTCCTGGCTCCTGCTTTGGATCAGCTCAGCTCTGACTGTTACGGCCACTTGGGAAGTGAACCAGTGAACCAGAAGATCTTTCTCTCAGTCTCTCCTACTCCTTGTAAATCTGCCTTCCCAATAAAAATAAATAAATCTTTAAAAAGAAAAAACATATATACTATAAATGTAAATTTTATTTTGTCTACTAGAAAAAGAATATATATACTTTTCTTATGCATGTATATTTTATATTCTGAATTTTAGCTTCTTAAAATTTAAAGAGTATGATGTTACTAGAATTTTAGTGCTGAATGTCCCCCAAAGGTCCATGTGTGAAATCTTGGTCCTGGAGGCAGAACTGAGAAGCGTGGTGCCCTTAGTGGGCACTTGGAAGTCTCTTAGACTACCCTAAGGATGCTATTCTAATGGGAGAGTTGTTATAGAAGCCTGTTTTCTGGCTCCGGATGTTTCCACTTGCTCCAACATGCTCTCCTGCCATCACTTCTACGGCCCTCCCCAGAGATCAGTGCGGTGCTGCCACCCAACCTTGAACTTGGGCCTCCAAACGCCGAGCTAAATAAATCTTTATAAAATCAGCTACTTCGGGTAATCATTGTGAGTCAGATTAATATGCATAGGATAACCTCTTCAATCTTTAACATTTCTCTATTACATCATTTTTAATGACTTTCCGTTGTATTCTACTAAGTTGTACCCAATCGCCAATGTTAAAAATAATACTGATCATTTCAAGTTTATGCCATCTTTCTATTCTTCAGACTCACACTACTATTGGCTATGCCATTTATATTACCTCTTACACAAATACGCTGGGGTATGTTTACATTGTTATTTAACATTTTAAAAGTTTGTATCTTAGTTTTGCCAAATACTGTGTATATCAATGGGTTTAGGTTAGTTCAGCTGCAGCAACAAGCAATCTCCCAACCTCCATCCCCAACTACAGAAAAACTTAATCTCTCACTCACGTGCTGTTGGCTCCGGGCTAGCCAGGGATCAGGTCTGTGCACACTTCCCTCTGGGACCCAGATTGACTGATGAGCCTTCCCATGGACATGCTGTTCTTCCTGGCAGGAAGAGAAGAACAGCAGTGGGAGTGTGTGATGGCTTAGAATGCATCTGCTCAGATGTGTTGTCTGTCTCTCCTATTTTCTTGACCATGGCAAGTTACATAGTCAAGTCTGATGTCAGTTGGAGAAGCCAGGAGCCACTGAGAGCAATAATAAAAAGCACCTGAGCTCTGGGTTCATGTTCCTCTACATACATAAACTGTGCTTGTCCTCCAGGTAGCATCTTCCTGAGTCAGCAGAAATGTTTTAGAGTAAAATTGTCGAATAGCGTTGTTTTCCTCACTGTCTTTATTCCTGATGTTGTTCTCTGCTCCAGCTCTGGAAATTAACTGGGACAGATCAGGAAACTTCTTGTAAAATTCTGAGGAATTATGGCAGAGTCTCATTTTCACGACTTAGGAAGTTCCATTTCCTTGAAATCTGAACTTTCAGCTGCCATTCAGTTTAAAGCTCCTTCTTTCTTCTCTAGCCTTCAACACGCCTCAGCTTCACCTTTTCTCCAAGTGTTCTTTCTCTTCTGACTGTTCTGTTCGACACCATATTGGTCATACTGATACAGGCTTTTTATGAAGTCACTGGCTCCTTGTTTCATGAACTAAAAATAAAACAATTAAATTAAATTTAATTTAAAAATAAAATAAAATCTTACTGCAGCCAGCATTGTGGCAAAACAGGTGACGCTTTCACTTGCAGTGCCAGCATCCCATAAGGATGTTCCTGGCTGTTCCACTTCTGATCCTGTTCTCTGATGAAGGCCTGGGAAAGCAGCGAAAGATGGTCTTAGTGCGAGGGTCTCTGCAGCCACATAGGTGACCCAGATGAAATTCCTGGCCCATGGCTTTGACCTGGCCATTTGGAGAGTGAGTTGAAAGCAGAGTTACTGAAAGAGAGAAAGAGAGAGAGATGTTGCATTCACTGGTTCACTGAGCCAGGTCCAAACCAGAAGCTTCTTCTGAGTACCCCACAGAGAATGAATCATGCTGGGGTGCAAAACCAGAAGCAGAAGCCAGGGAAACAGGTGAAGAGGAGTCAGCTGGAGGGTACTACTTCACCAGACACTGCAGTGGAAAGTTCTGGCATGCAGTCTGCCAACAGCCCACAAAAACACACGTGAGGAGCTGGTGTTATAACCCAGTGAGTTGAGGGATTCCAGCACTCCATATAGGCAGTGGCTTGAGTCCTGGCTAGTCCGCTTGTGCTGCGGCTCCCTCCTCATGTCCGTGTGCCTGGGAAAGCAGCAGCAGATGGACCAAGTGCCTTGTCCCCTGAGCCCACAGCTCTTGCTTCTGGCTTTTCATCCTGGCACGATTCTTTCTCTGAAGGACACCTTCTCTGGCAGAGAACACACAACAGGGTCCACTCTGGTCTTCTGGACATATTCATTCTTCAACCCCATCAAATTCTGAAAATACGAACCATCCACACCATTGTCTTCACCCCTCACTCCGTGCTCTGGGGCAGCTCTGAACAGACCTTATCTGTATACTGATCGGGGTGCAAGCCAGTCTTTGGGCTCTCCAAGACCCCTGGGCAGACACAGCAACCTCTGTGAAATGGTATTTTTATAACTCCTTGTCTCATATAAGCTTGGGGTGGCACAGGGAGATAGCCGTGCGTATTGTTACAGTCCTCATAAAACTGTTTCCCAACTCCAATTTCCGTATCTATCAATAGGCTGGAGGAGGGGAGGGGCGTTAATAGGCTGGAGAGGGAAATGGGCTTACAAGGAGTTGTTGTTCTGTTGTTTCGTTTTTAATAGATCTCAAAAGCTGGACCAGGGCCTCTATTGTGCTTCAGCAAGGTAATCTGCTGCTTGCAAGTTGGCGTCGCATATGGATTGCAGTCCCAGCTCTCTGCCTCTGACCCAGTAGGGCACTACTGAGCCCGGGAAAGCAGCAGCAGGAGGCCCCAGCAATGCAGTTGCAGGCTCCTGGCCTAGCCCTGGTCACTGAGGTTATCTGGGGAAGCAGTGAACAGAAGACGTCTCTTTCTCTTTCTTTCTCTGTCTCTCTCCTTCTCCTCCTCCCTGTAACTCTGTGTCTTGACTAAATAAATAGATTTTTTAAAAACAAGAAATAAAAATTTTGAAGTCAAGACTGAAGAAACTTAATATTAAACAGTAATAAGTTTGTAACTAATATATTGTATTATTAATAGTTTGTTAGTATTAATACTTAATACTAATAGTATTAGTTTAAGTATATAATAGTATTAGTTTAAGTCAAATAAATTATAAATAAGTGTAAGAAGGGGGAAAGGAACATAAAACCACAGTCTGAGAAAACCCTTGTTACATTTGAACCTCAAAGCTGACTCTAAGCTACCTGGCAAATAAAGCTAAAGGAAAGAAACAATTAGCATATTTCAATTTTCTCTGTTAATTCAGAGGGAGCGATACAGTCTAATTACTTAATAAAGCAATTATCCTGTGACAGACAGGCAAGCATCTCTCATGACACTAAATATAGCCTCTATTATGGCTGAAAAATTATCTTTCACCAAATAATAGTTCATGTAATATTTTTTTAGCTTTTTTTTAAAAGATTTATTTATTTATTTTTATTACAAAGTCAGATATACAGAGCAGAGGAGAGACAGAGAGGAAGATCCTCCATCCGTTGATTCACTCCCCAAGTGACCACAATGGCCAGTTCTGCGCCAATCCGAAGCCAGGAACCTCCTCCAGGTCTCCCACGCGGGTGCAGAGTTCCAAAGCTTTGGGCCGTCCTCGACTGCTTTCCCAGGCCACAAGTAGGGAGCTGGATGGGAAGTGGAGCTGCCGGGATAGAACCAGCGCCCATATGGGATCCTGGTGCGTTCAAGGCAAGGACTTTAGCCACTAGGCCACGCTGCCGGGCCCGAGTTCATGTAATGTTTTATGGCTACTTTGATTTCTTTAAGTGGCTCATTTCCATTTTGGTTTTAAGAGAGATGTTTTTTCTTTTCTGATATTGTCCTTGTAAAGATGAGGTTTAGAAAATGTCACGTAGAGTAAGAACACTTACCAGATTTCATTATTATCAATATAACTAAAATAATTTTCAGATTATCTCTTTGCATAGTTTTTTTTTCTGAAAGCCTAAACAAGACTCTTAAAATTACAAATTTAGAACTGAGAAAAACAATGTTAGCACTTTCTCATTTTGATGCACATTTAATCTGAATATTGGTGAAGTATTATTTCAAAATATAAAAAACATGACTAAGACAACTCTAAAGTGAACATGTATCAAATATTTTACTCACCTGAAAAAACTAACAGGATCTTAAAATGTCTTCAAAGAGCAGTTGAGAACTAGTGCATACAGGCAATCTTAATTGATTTCTTTTTTAAACTTGAAATTTGTTAGCTCCCAAGGCTGCTGTGGAGGTATAGGATGCTGATCCTCCTCCCGTGGTGCCTGCATCCATTCTGGGCACTGGTTCCAATCTGAGATGCCCCAGTTTTAATCTACCCCTCTTCTTATGACCTGGGAAATCTGCAGAGGATGGCCGAGGTCCTTCAGCCTCTGGAACCTGTGTGGGAGAGCAGAAGCTCCTGGGTTTGGCCTTCAGATTGGCTTAGCTCTGGCTGTTGCAGCCACTGGGGAATGATTAGAACAACTTTTTCTCTCTGTCTCTCCTTCTCTCCATAAATCTGCCTTTCCAATAAAAATGAACAAAAGCTTTAAAAAAAAAAAAAAGGAAGAAGGAGCGACACAATGAAAGGAGTCTGCCCGTCGTGTTTCCCTCTGCCGTACCAGCCTGCTGGCTCTCCTGCTTTCCACTATGACATGGAACAGCACAAGGCCCAGGGCTGTGCTGTTGAACTGCCCAACTTCCCAGCTGCTGCACGGAATGCACGTCTCTCCTCATACATCATGCAGCCTTCCAATATTTTGTTATAGCAACATGCAACATAATCCCAAAACCAAAACTCAGGACACTTTCATGTCATCCGAGGACACGCATGGAGCAGCCGCAACTTTGAACTGTCTGAATTCAAAAAAGGCAGTATTACTTCCTTGTTTTGACTCTCCAGGGCCATGTTTCTGAAATGCTTGTGCTTTTTGGTGGTTAATTTCACTGTTTAAAGTGACCAGGGGCTGAAGTGTCCTTTCGTGTTTCGAAATTCAAAAAGCTGTGATGTGCCTTCCAGAGAAAGCATGTGTGTTAGATAAGGTTCACTCAGGCAGAACTGATGGCAAAGTCCAGTGTTGATCAACCTGCAGCACACATTCAATAGAATATCTTTGAATAGAATCACACAAGGAAATATCATGCATTGATCAATTGAGAAATACATTTCACCCACATGCTCACAGAACCTAATACTGTAGAAGCAATGGTTCAGTATTTGCTTCTTCAACCCAAGAACTCCAGCCCTCTTGCGGTTTGCCCAGCCAGGCACATCAGGAGGTACTGGCTTGGAAGCAGAGCAGCCGGGACTTGAACTGGCACTCTGATTTGGTGTTCTGAGTGGCAGTCCACTGTGCTGTCACTCCTGCCGAGACAGGTCATGACTTAGGACAGGTTAAGTCTGAGAGCTGGAGTAACAGCAGGAGATACGCCTCCGTGAGTTCCGCTCTCACTGGTGCTGTGATCCTGGGGTGTATCAATCACTGAACTGCTTTCTTTGTGTCTCGGTTTTTCCATCTTTATCTGTGAAATGCAGTTGATGATCAGCTAGTGTGCTCAACTCCCACTGTTGTTTTGGATACCCACTAGAGGTGCACCAGCAAACAAGCTCGAGTCTACACTGCATTCCCCTCCACTCTCACCCCCGGAACAGGAAGCAATGTATCAGCTGAAGTCTGCAAAAGCTAGGTGGCAAGAGAAAGGCTCACCAGGAAGACGCTGTGTCAGGCTTGGGAAGGCGCAGAGGCAGTGTGAACGGAGGGCACTGGGTTTGCATGTGGATGCTGTAATCTGCCTTGTCTCCACTAACTGAATACTCTTCAAGTCCTTCCTGTAAAAACAAAAATAATAAACGATCGTGTGCTTATGTACTTAATAAATCCTCTATGAAGTGGATAGTTCTTCATGTATTTTGAGTTACTCTCCATTTTAATATCGTATTAATTTGAAGATCTCTTAATCTATCTTTTCAATGCTCAGATATTCAGAATAAACAAATATGAAGAGAAAAGCAATCTCCCTGATGTCTCCGGCAATGAAATGAGACAGAGGATTCCTGTGGAGTTTCGCGAGGAGTCCCCAGTGACATGGAACAGGCTTGAATTCTTTCTCACGGGGTTTAACAAAGCTCGGTCCCAGCTCAAAAAGGCAGATGTGAGCAGGCTCACCGCAGCCACATTTCAAAATGATTTTGCCTTAAATTCGGTAATGTGGGGGCACAAGCAAAAGGTGACACTGCCAAAAATTATTATTAGGAAAAACGTAAAGGCCAGGAAACAGCTTCCAGTCAATAATTAGGAAGTTGTTTTGCCCTGTGAAAGGTGAGTTTGTACATGCAGATTAAGAGCAATAAATAAGACACACACAAAATAAACTGTTTAAATATTTGTCCTCACAAGACAATCATAAAGCTGTTTTAAGACCGTATTGGCATAAATCAAGCTGGAGAAATTGAGCCTGTCGTTAGAAAACATTTCCAATGAAAAATGGCTCTTTCTAAAGAAAACAGAGGCTGCTTTCACCCGAAGCATGAGACACTTCATTATTTCAAAAATATCTGTTTTAAATAAGAGTCGTTTCACGCAGCGTGTGCTTGCTATGAAAGCCGTTAGACTTGGAAAGCATTTAATAAACTGGTTGCTACCGTGTGTAACAAAAAAGGCATGCTGTTGCTGTGCTGAATGTGCTGATAATATTTGAAATATTGCACTTGTACAGCCACAGCCTTAGCGTCTTTTTTGTCAGAGACATTCTCAGTGTCATAGCCATCTACGATGCTTTGAAGTAAATAATTTATAGGGGCAGTGCTGACCGTAAGGTGTAAACTGCCACCTGCAGCTCCGTGTGACTTTCAGTTATAAGGACCATCTCGTGACCAAGTGTTCATGATTCTGAAACAGACATCTTTATCCTAATCTGAAACACTTTACTTCTCTGGAAATAACCTTAAATTTTCAATTAAGGGACGTAGAATATTACGTAACACCATATCAATGGAAAGGCACAAAATGCACTAGCTTTTTAATGGCTATGTTCCATCTCTGTCAAAATATAAGACATTTTTTTCCTAAAAGTAATATTATACAATGTAGCTATGGAAATAAAACACTATGTGGAGCAGAGATAAATGTGTGTACAATTGTGTAATTCTGTAATTCAACAGACTGGTTACTTGGTACACTCACTTCGGAGCCTCCTGTCAGTCAAAGCATAAACAAGACGACAGATCATACTTTCATCATATGTAAGCATGTCATTTCTGTGGACAATCTTTTCCTGATACTGTATTCTAAAAGCAAGTGGAATCTACACTCACTTGGTGCCCAATTATGCTGGAGAATTTGGACAGGTGCTATGATTCACTCCTCTCAGTGAGCAGTTCTTGGTCATCTACTTTCCATGATAGAAAATGCTGATTCAGACTAGGAATGCCTTTCACTTTCCACGCTCCCCACCTACTTTGTGAGACCACTTACACTGGATCCTGATACGTCAGTTCTAGAAACCCAGAACTATTCTTTTCCAAAACATTTTAATTATTACTATTATTAATTTTTAAAGTTTTGTTTGTTTGTTTTTGAAAAAGCAGAGTCACAGAGAAAAGGAAAAAAAGATCTTGCATCTGCTGGTTCACTCCCCTAATGGCCACACAGCCAGAGCCAAGCCAAGCCAAAGCTGGAAGTTAGGAGCCTCTCCCACGTCTCCCACACGGGTGCGGGGGTCCAAAGACTTGGGCCATTCTCTGCTGCTTTCCCACGTATTACTCAGGGAGCTGGATCAGAAGTGGAGCAGCCAGGACACAAATGGGGTGCTAACATTGCAGGTAAGCCTGTTATGCCTCTGTACTGGCCAAAAATTTTTAATTATTTTTCTTTTCATTTATTTGAGAAGGAGAAAGAGAAAGAGATAATGCAACTGCTAGTTTACTCGCCAATGTCTGACGCGGAGGTTGGGATCCATCTGAGCCAAACTGCAAATTAGGGACTTAGTCCGGGTAGGCAAACAGAAAGGCAAATAGTGGAACCATCCCTGCACACGCCGGGATCCCATATAAACATCGGTTCTAATCCAAGCAGCCCTGCTTCCCATCCAGCTCCCTGCTTGTGGCCTGGGAGAGCAGTTGAGGATGGCCCAAAGCCTTGGGACCCTGCACCCACGTGGAGACCTGGAGGAGTTCCTGGCTCCTGGCTTCAGATTGGCTCAGCTCCAGCCATTGCAGCTGCTTGGGGATTCAACCATCGGATGGAGGAACTTCCTCTCTGTCTCTCCTCCTCTCTGTATATCCATCCGCCTTTCCAATAACAATAAATAAATATTTTTAAAAAAACAGATCTTGGAAGGATTTTCTCAACCCTGGGACAATGGAAGCAACAACTCAGAACTATCAAAGCCATTCAGATAACACCCTTGGAACACTCTTCCCCATATCAGGATCTCTAACACATGATCAGATGACTGTCCCTGCCATCCCCAGGTGCTGATGTATTTTGATAGCAAGGAGTGGGCCCATCCCCATCTTACCCTGTGGACACAGGAGAAAAGAAATAAAAACGAAACATTTGTCCCATCCACCTTCCTCCACAGCTGACCCTCTCGATTCTAATCAGGGCATGCTTCCCTCTCCACGATGTAAACATTTAAAACAAAATTTTAAAAATTTTGAAAGTGGGGCTCGGCGCGGTGGAGCAAGTGGTTAAGGTCCTCACCTTGCACGCCCAGGATCTCATATGGGCGCCGGTTCTATCCAGGCAGCCCTGCTTCCCTTCCAGCTCCCTGCCTGTGGCCCGGGAAAGCAGTCGAGGATGGCCCAAAGCTTTGGGACCCTGCACCCGCGTGGGAGACCCGGAAGAGGCTCCTGGCTTTGGATCGGCATAGCATTGGCCATTGCGCTCACTTGGGGAGTGAATCATCGGATGGAAGATCTTCCTCTCTGTCTCTCCTCTCTGTATATCCGCCTTTCCAATAAAAAAATAATAAAAATAAATCTTTATAAAAAAAAATTTTTGAAAGTGGAGCAGCTAGAATTCGAAACGGGGCTCTGATATGAGATCGTGATTGCCACAAGAGGCGGTTTAATCCAGGCACCACAACACTGGTACCAGAACTAATTTTTATTTGTAGTCTTTTTTGGGGGGAGTGGAGGAAGGTTAGAGAGGCCAAGGAATGGCAGACACAGAATCCCAACAATTTTGCTCTGTCTTGCTCTGCCACCCTGCTGTTTGATCCCAAGCTGGAGGTCCTGCTTCAGAATGAAGTTCTGTGCATCGTAGATGTGATCCAAGCAGGAACCTAAAGGTCTCTGTGAAGTAAAAATAGAAACCCACCAAAAACTCAAGGATTGAAGCCTAGGAAAGAGCAGGAGACATTGCATGCACATTTCATGGCCTGATTCAAAACAGCCAAGCACCAATAGGGATTCCTTTTGTGCAGAAAAAAAAGAGAGCAAGAAGATCCCAGCTGCCACTGTGAACACTGCCAACACCTGCAGCCCTCACCAGCATGCAGAGGAATGAGGCTGAACCCGGCCAAGCTGCCCGAGTTCATAACGCTTTGCTTTGCTTGGGGAAGAAGTCGCCAGTACATGCCCAACCCAAGACCTGAGTTGCTGTAACATCACATTATTCAGGGGTTCAGAGCTCTTGTTGTGCTATGTCCACACTTGAGGCCTCAGTTGTCCCTGTGTCCTATGGCCAAGAGTGCAGAAGCTGCAGTGAAGCCTAGCCCTGGAAATGAGCTTCAGGGGCAATCAGCACAAGCCGGTGGTTCCAACACTACAAAGAGCGTGCTTGTGACACAGGTCCCAGGTCCAGCATTAGTTTCACATTGGTGGCCGTGTGCCTAGGACCTTATCTCCACAGCCGCTGTCAGAGATCGTATCCTAAGTCTGGTTGTCCATATGCCAGACCTGACACGGAGAGCAGGTCCGCAGCTAGGATTTTCCCTACCCAAACACACAAAGGAGAATAGGAGAACTCCCAGTATGTGTGGCCCCAGTATGCTGGCCCCAAAGACAAGTGTTTTTGGTAATTATTTAACCTCAGGAGAAAACAGGAAAGAGTGAAGAAACCCTATAGGACATTTGGGACATCATTAAGCAAAAACAATTTGCGAATCATCTATGGCCCAGAAACAAAAAAAAGATGGTGACACAGAGTTTAAAGAAATAAGAATGTAAGATGGACTCTGTCAATCAGCCGATTCTTCAACAACCTCATCGTGCTTGGAATGGCGAGATTGGTAGCAATTCAGAACTGTTGAACTATCAAAACCACTTGAGTAAGACCCTTGGAGCATGCCCCACATCAGGGACCTGGGATGGGTGGGAGACTGGGTGGGGCTTCTCCCTTTATCTCCCTCTTTACCTCAGATACATGGAAAAAATAAATGTGGAAATAATTGTCTTACCCACTTTCCTGTATCCCTTGAACCTTTTTGCCCTAATTAACTATGTAAAGATAGTCAAAAATAAAAAATGGAACAAAAAAAAAGAGGAAAGAAGGATGGAAAATTCTCCAAACCTTGCAAGAAATATGAGCATGCAGATTTATGAAACTTAAAATTCATTATCCTGGTTCAAAGAGGAATTCACCAAGACATACTTTAATTAAATCATCAAAAGACAAAGATAAAAAGAATTGTGCAAGCAGCAGAGGAAACTGAATCATCACACACAACGGAGCCTCTGTTGACACTTATCAGCGGCTCTAAGCTGAAACTTTGTGCCAGGAAAAGAGAGGATATATTCAGAATGTTTAAAGGAAAAACTGCCAAGTAGGAAATACTTACCAGTAAATCTTTCCTCAAGAAACAAAGTGATAGGGGGTTGGCACCGTGGAGCAGCTGCCTGAGCCACCGCTTGCGACATGGACAGCCCAGAGGAGTGGCAGCTCAGCCCTGGACGCTCCACCTCCAGTCCCACTCCCTGCTGAGGCAGCAGCAGACAGCCCGAGAGCTCAGGCCGCTGCCGCTCAGGTGGGAGAGCCAGGCAGGGGCTCTGCTTCTGCCTTTGGCCTGGCCAGTCCACGCAGTTGGGTCACTTGGGAAGCCAAACGGTGGATGGCAATTTTCTATCTCCTCCTCTGCTCTCTGTTCCTCTTAAATAAATAAAACCATGAAATTAAAAAAGGAAACAGTAGAGGCTTTCTCAGACAAAAATGGAAAGAGTTCATCACCATTGGACCTGCTTATTTAAGTGAAACAAATGGATACATTAGTAATATGAAAATGTGTGAAAGTATAAAGCTTTCATAGATTAAAAACAAATATAGAGTGAGGCTGGCAGTGTGGCCTAGTGGTTTAAGTTGCTGCCCGAAACACTGGCATACTTTATGGGAACTTAGTTGTATTCCAGCTGCTCCAGTTCTAATCCAGTTCTAATGCTAATGGCCTGGAAAAGCTGCAGTGAATCAAATCGCCAAGAATCCTTGGATTTCTGCACCCACACAGGACAGAGGGAAGAAACTCCACGCTTCTGATTTCCGATTGTCTCAGCTCCAATCATTGTGGCCATTTGGGTACTAAACAAGTGGATGGAAGGTCTTTTTCTCAGTTTCTCCTTCCTTCTCTGTAACTCTCTTACCAATAAAAGTGATTAAATCTCAGGGCCTACTGGCTAAAGTTGTTGCTTTGCATGCACCAGGATCCCATACAAGTGCCAGTTTGTGTCTCAGGGGATCTGCTTCCTATCCAACTCCCTGCTTGTGGCCTGAACAAGCAGAATGGCCCAAAGCCTTGGTTCCCTGCACCCACATGGGAGACCCAGAGGAAGCTCCTGGCTCCTGGGTTTGGATCCACTCAGCTCCTTCCTCTTCACAAAGATAGATTGTTCTTTTCTTTTAACTTTACATGGAATGTTCTTTGATTTACATTATATTTTAGGCCACAAAACAGGTCTTTCTGACAGCATTTAGTCAGCTTTATACACCGACTTGGTGAGAAGAGTGCCCCATGCTGTTTATTTTACTCCTCATGTATATACCTTCTTCTCTAGGGGCAGAGGAAAAGGGGAGGGGTTTCCTGGAAGTAATTATCATAATTGAAACAGGGGAGGAACTGATCATCTATATTGAAACAGGGGAGGAACTAATTATTTGAACAGAAACAAGGGTGGATGTTCTGTTCCACTTGCTTTGCACGAGATGTTCTTGCCATAATATCCTGCTTGCTGTGGCCCTGCTTGCCCAAGGCAGGCTTTGCAATGCAGCAGGCTGTCAGGTAGGCCAAGTCTAAGGCCCCTCAGTCTGACTCCTAACAAAAGTCCTCGCCTTGCACATGCCAGGATCCCATATGGCACCAGTTCTAATCCCAGCAGCCCTGCTTCCCATCCAGCTCCCTGCCTGTGCCCTGGGGAAGCATTCAAGGATGGCCCAAAGCCTTGGGACCCTACACCCGTGTGGGAGACCCGAAAGAGCTCCTGGCTCCTGGCTTCTGGCTTCAGATTCGCATAGCACCAGCTGTTGCGTTCATTTGGGGAGTAAACCATCGGACAGAAGATCTTCCTCTCTGTCTCTCCTCCTCTCCGTATATCTGCCTTTCCAATAAAAATAAATAAATCTTAAAAAAAAAAAGAAGGGAAGGAAGGAAATCAACACAATCATGAAAAACCAATGACTAAAAGATGAAATCAATAGAGAGAACTCAAAAATATCTTGAGACAAGTGAAACTGAAAGTAAAGAGCACCAAATCTTTTGTAGTACAGCAAAAGCAGTTCAAAAAGGGAAGTTTATAGCAATAAACGTATTAAGAAAAAGAAAGACCTAAATAAGCTTAGTCAACTAGAAAAAAAAATGAACTAAGGGCCCGGCGTGGTGGCGCAAGTGGTTAAGTCCTCGCCTTGCACGCCCGGGATCCCATATGGGCGCCGGTTCTAATCCCGGCAGCCCTGCTTCCCTTCCAGCTCCCTGCCTGTGGCCTGGGAAAGCAGTCGAGGACAGCCCAAAGCTTTGGGACCCTGCACCCATGTGGGAGACCCGGAAGAGGCTCCTGGCTTCGGATCGGCATAGTATCGGCCGTTGCGCTCACTTGGGGAGTAAATCATTGGAAGGAAGATCTTCCTCTCTGTCTCTCCTCTCTGTATATCTGCCTTTCCAATAAAAAATAATAAAAATAAATCTTTAAAAAAAAAAAAAGAACTAAGCCCAAAGATGGAAAAAAATGTCAGAGATCAAAACAGAAATAAATAAAAAAAAGAAAAGCAATATAAGAAGCTAAATGAAATTTGATTTAGATTATGGTAAAAATAAAAATGGCAAATTTTTAGCTGAACTAAAAAAGTGACTCAGATAAGTAAAAATCAGAAATGAAAAAGATTACAGCTCATATCAGAAAAAGAGAGGACTCTGAGAGACCATTATGAACAACTAAGTCAAAACATTGAATAACTCAGAAAAACTGCACAAATCACCTTGGAAAAATACCTTTATTTGCAAGGCAGTTACTAGAGAAAGAGGAAGAGATAGATCTATTTTCTGCTTGCTGGTTCACTCTCCAAATACCTACAATGACTGGGGCTAGATGGAAGCCCGGAGCCAGAGCTTTACCCCATTGCACAGGAGAGCAGGGGCCCAAAGGCTTGGGCCATTTTCTGCTGCTTTCCCAGGCACATGATGAGGGAGTTGGATCAAAAGTGGAGCAACCAGAACTTGGGCCAGTGCTCATATGGGATGCCAGTGTAGCAGCTGGCTGCTTAACCCATTACACAAGAACACTGGCCTGGAATAACACATTCTTAGAAATGTAGAGCCTACCAATACTGTATCATGGAAAAACAGAACATGCAAAGACAAATAATGAGTAAAAGTATTAAATCAGCAAGCAAAAAATCTCCCAGCAAAAAGGTTCAATCCCTGAGAAGTGCACTGGCAAATTCTATCCAATATTGTTTATTTTATTTCATTTCATTTCATTTTATTTTTGATGATGTTTGCATAGTTGAGAAGGATGCCTGTTCGTGTGGACCGCTGATCAGGGTGGGAAGGGTAAAGGAATCGGGGAAAGTGTTTGAGACAATTTGTTTCCAATTTTCTTTTTCTTTATCTGGGGGAGTGAGGTGAGAAGAGGAGAAGTTGCACTCAGCATCCCAACTGCATCAATACCCAGGGATGGGGGGCAACCACCCGATGTCATCCCAGGGTCCTCAAGACAGAGCATGCTCTGAGAGAACTCCGATAGTTCTGAAATTGGGTTGATTCAAGGATGAGGAAATCCTTCTAAGGTCCATTGGCTGACACAGCCCGCCCTAGAGTCTATATTTGCCCAGATACTGCTGTCAACATTGGCTGGGAGAGCTGACCAGTTTGTTCTTCCCTCCATAGCATTAGATGTCCTCTGCAGGCTGCAATGGGCTGCCATATCCCCCATGCGCATCTGGGCATGCCATCCACTGTTCCATCTTCAGCAACTGAGGAGGCCCAGTTCTAATTCACACACTCCATAGTCAGACCACACACCCTGTGATTCTCTCCATGTTTGGAGTTCTAAGTCTAGCGGTCCATTTGGGTAGGGGGGTGTGAGAGGGATTCCCAAAAAAGCCTTATGCGAAATGACCCCAGAACTGACTCCCGAATGTGCCAACCAGTACCGAGTCTGACTTAGTCCGTCACCCACATCAGCCTACACACACACTGTTGGTTGCATTCGCCCCATCAATTCTGCCTCCAGCCCCATCTCAGAGGCAAACCAATGGATGCTGCAATCCAGCCCAGTCCTGTCCACCACACGCTAAGCCCTCACATACACCAGCAGGAACTACAGTCTAGTCAGAGTGACCCCCCAATAACTCCCACCAGGCCTGCCCCCAATAACTCCCACCAGGCCTGAACATGACGGTATGTGCAGCAAACTTGTCTGGTCTGTTCCACATCCCATTCGGCTTTTGTATACGCTGATGGGTGGGCCACAGCCTAGCTCAGCCCAACTCCCCCACTATCCAGCCCACACCTATGCTGATGGGTTCTGCTGCCTGTGCTGCAGCTCCACCCAGCCATGCTTAACAGCGGGAGTTACAGTCGATCAGAGAGGTGCCCATAGTTTCCCTAATAGGCCCACTCCCAGACATGGATCTTGCTCTTTACTGGAGCGAGCAGGCATGGTCTAACGTGACAGGACTTGCCCCATTCCCAGCACTTGCCAGCTGATTCTGTAGCAAAGCCCCACCAGCCCCACCAACTTAACTGGTTCATGCAGGGACCGGTGGATACAGAGTTTACCCAGCCTGAACCTGGCTCTCTCTCTAGCGCAGCCATAGGCAGGCCAGTGAGTATGGTAGCCTTGCCTACCCTGGTCTGCCTCTGGTCCCGTTTCTTATACTCTCCAGTGGGAGCAGTGGGCCTACCCCAGACCTAGGTCTCACGTGGTTCAGTGGGTGTTGAGACCTAGCCCAGTCTACATCCATCCACCCTGGTCCTTGCCAACACCAGCAAGTGCTGGAATCTAACCCAGTCTGTCACACCCCAGACCCAGTCTACTCCTGTTGTGGGCTAAGGAGTTGATTAGCGCTCCTTGGAATGGGCAGGAACAGGAACTGGGCTTGTGGCTAAAAGCACCGAGACTAATTGGACTCATCTGTATCCAATATCCTGCTAAATGAGGATGTGGGGGGAAGAGTATACAAGGAGAGGTGAAGGAGCAATAAAGAGACTTTGCAGAGATTTCTACCATTACTGGTATCCTGTCGGTGCTTCATCCCCAGACCTTTTCCCTGCCCATGTTACTGGCTCTGCTGGTCAAAGCAAACAGTGCCTAATGTGGGGCATGGCACAAGGGACAATCTGAGAGACCCCTGGACCTACGAAGGTAAGTTTAGAATTAAAAATTTTGCAGGGGCGTAAGTGATTTTATCCCCAGACCCTCTCCCTGCGCTAGGGCACGAGGGACAATCTGAGGGACCCCTGGGACTCTGGAGGGCATTTATGATTTCATCCCCAGACCTTCTCCCCGTCCTGGGGCACGAGGGATAATCTGAGGGACCCCGGAAACCCAGAGACAAGCTTAGAATTGAATATTTTGCAGGGGCCTAAGTAAAATTTATCATGGAGCAAAAACTTGCTAAAGTGCAGATGATTAAGGGAATCCAAGATCTGCTCCAGTCACAAGGCACCGACACTAAGCTTAAGGCCTCGCAGAAGTTCGTTGAAACTGTCTGCCATGTGTCCCCATGGTTTGCTCTCCTTGTAGCCACCTTTTTCCTCTGGTGCTTGGTGAAAAAATGCTTTGTCATCCCCTGAAACAGTGGTGCAACCCTTCCTTGAAAAATTATCTGTAAGAAGGGAGCCGCAAACCAGAGTAAGAAGACAGAGGGGATCCCAAACCAGGGTTAAAAATGGAAAGGAACCCCAGATCAAAGTCTGGAGAAACTGCACGAAGAAGATTCGCAGTCCTTTTCTGAGGAGAAGGAAAGGGAAGAGGATAGAAATGAATTTGCTGAGGATCCTCCATCCATAGAGAATGTACCCATAGAGCGAGTGCCAAGCAAAAATCTCTTGGATAGGCATGGAGACCTCTGTGCTGCCTGTGCCACTGGCGCCATTAAATCTGGGTGCAGCTGTGAAAGATTTATGGGAGCAACTACAGCGTCTCTCCCTTCAGTTGAGGCAGGGTTAGCTCCAGCCCCGGATAAAATACAACTTGTTTCTCCATTTAATTATTTGGAATTTCAACTTTTTCAGAATTGTATTAACCGCCCCCCTGCCAAATTTCCATAGCCCAAATGATTTTAGCCATCTTTAAAAAGGCATCCAAGAATTCAAAAGTTTCAACTTCTAGGGCTCCTGGTGTAATGGGATGGGGCCATTGATGGCTCGCACCTGCTTGTCAGGTTAATTGACAGCGGACTGGGCACAGAAACAGAGTTTCCACACCTCGTCTTGACTACCTCCTCTGGCACCATTCAAGTTAATTAAAGGCGCCGAAAGTGCATCCTCCACCCCGCCCCCCTTCCGCTCCATTCAGAGACGGTGCAGAGATCGCTGCAGAGGCTCTATGAGCCTGGTTCCTTCTGGCTCCCATTGTGTGAGGTCAGGTTAATTAAAGTTTGAGCACTGGTAACTCCCTGTCTAAAACTTTGTAGTGCCTGGCTCTCAATTCGATGGAGGATGAAAGCTTAAAAACACCTGACTTTTGCCGCTTTTGTGGGGTAGATCCTGGAATGTAGCAGGAGCTGCTGTCGCCAAGCTTGGACGATACAGCCTTGTTCAGCTCTACACTTGTTTTTTAAAGATTTTTTATTTTTATTATTTTTTCATTGGAAAGGCAGATATACAGAGAGGAGAGACAGAGAGGAAGATCTTCCGTCCGATGGATGATTTACTCCCCAAGTGAGCGCAACGGGGGTCTCCCACGCGGGTGCAGGTTCCCGACTGCTTTCCCAGGCCACAGGCAGGGAGCTGGAAGGGAAGCAGGGCTGCTGGGATTAGAACCGGCGCCCATATGGGATCCCGGGCGTGCAAGGCGAGGACCTTTAACCACTTGCGCCACCGCGCCGGGCCCTCAGCTCTACACTTGTGTCTGGCATGATCTCTCTCGCTTTCTGCAACACTGGCTCTTGACTAAAGATCAACTCCGCTCCAGCCTTTGCAGCCACTTGGGAGGTGAACCATCAGATGGAAGATCTCGCTTTCTCCTTCTCTCTGTAAATCTGACTTTCCAATTAAAGTATTTTTTAAAAGCAATTAAGCAAAGATTGAACTCTGAATAATGATAGACATTAAAAAAAAAAAAAGCTGTGCCACATATGGTAAACCCCATGGACTTCTGAAAAAGCAAGCAATACTAGAAAGTTCAGAACTATAATTAACAAAAATGGAAGAAACAGAATGCCAAAGGGAAGGAATTAAGACTGTCTCACCTATCCTTGGAAACGGTGATGAAATAGATGGGAGGAATTTGAAAGATCTGGAATTCTGAACTCAGGGCCGTTCCCCAGCTCAATTCATTCGAGTTCCTCTATCAGTTGTTATCTATACAAGTGAAGGAAAACAATGTGGTGCCTCAGGAATAGTATTTCAATTGTAGGTTTCGAGAAAATGAGAAGCAGATTGAACAACTTTGGCTTATGATTCATCCCCCAGTTTCTAGCCACTGTCCTTTCATTTAACCCTTGGAACACAACCATGTGGGCTTCCGTCCTTGTATGTGCATGATGAGCTAATGCACCATGAAGGCTGCAGTGTCTGGGGCTTGCTTGCTGGCACTGGGTAACACTGGGGCTGTGACTTCACGCTCCTAACAACGGCAATGATAAGTGTTAGAATAGCAAACATAAGAGACAATCAAAGATCTCCTTCACTCGCCACTACTGAACAGCAGGCGGGCCCACTCCGAGGCTCTCTTAGAGACAGGGCTGTGTGATGACCAAATCATAACCAAGATATTTTAAAGATTTATTTTTATTATTTTTTTCATTGGAAAGGCAGATATACAGAGAGGAGAGACAGAGAGGAAGATCTTCCGTCCGATGATTCACTCCCCAAGTGAGCGCAACGGGCCGATACTATGCCGATCCGAAGCCAGGAGCCTCTTCTGGGTCTCCCACGCGGGTGCAGGGTCCCAAAGCTCTGGGCCGTCCTCGACTGCTTTCCCAGGCCACAGGCAGGGAGCTGGAAGGGAAGCGGGGCTGCCGGGATTAGAACCGGCGCCCATATGGGATCCCGGGCGTGCAAGGCGAGGACCTTTAACCACTTGCGCCACCGCGCCGGGCCCTAACCAAGATATTTTAGTGGACGTGAAGATGCTGTGAGAAATTTTTTTCTAACATTTTATGATACAAATTTTCAAGTATACCAACAATTTTTTATTTTTTAAAGATTTATTTTTATTGGAAACATACATAGAGAGGAGGAGAGAGAGGAAGATCTTATGTCAGATGATTCACTCCCCAAGCAGCTGCAACAGCCGGAGCTGCATCCATCAGAAGCCAGGAGCCTCTTCTAGGTCTCCCACACAGGTGCAGGGTTCCAGGGCTTTGAGCCGAACTCAACTGCTTTCTCAAGCCATAAGCAGGGAGCTGGATGGGAAGTGGAGCCTCCGGGACACGAACTGGGACCCATATGGGATCCCGGCACATGCAATGCGAAGACTTTAGCCACTAGGCTACCCGATTGAATTTACCAACAATTTTTAAAATTGTAGTATGGACCCATACTACAATTTTAGCCATTTAGCTGCAGCCTAATGGCTAAAGTCCTCACCTTGCACACACCAGGATCCCATTTGTAATTCCAGTTGTAATTCCAGCTGCTCCATTTCCCATACAGCTTTCTGCCTGTGGCCTGGGAAAGCAGTTGAGGGTGGCTCAAATCCTTGGGACCCTGCACCCACGTGGGAGGCCTGGAAGAAACTCCTGGCTTCAGATCGACTCAGCTCCAGCCTTTGTGGCCGCTTGGGGAGTGAACCAGAGAACAGAAGATCTTCCTCTATCTCCTCCTCTCTGTATATCTGATTTTCCAATAAAAATAAGTAAGTCTTCAAAAAACTAATAAAACAAATAAACCATTTAAATAAATAAAATCGCAGTGCTTCCTCATGTATTCACCACCTAAGTTATATCATTAACATTTTCTGTCTCCTTTAAGCATGAATCACCTTCATTTCTACCAGCTTACTTTTTAATGTGCTGCAAAGATGCAAACATCAGTGTACTTTATTCGTCCACATTTTTTGCACCCAAAGGTTTTATCTTTTAATTCCCTGTTTCAAAAATATCTTGAAATACTCTCACATGTTCTGTTTCTTTGTCTTATAACTTTGTTTATAACTTATCCAAAAGTTATAAATAAAAGAACATACTGGTCCAGTTTTTTTTTCTTTAAGATTTATTTTTATTGGAAAGGCAGATTTACAGAGAAGCAGAGACCACAACAGCGAGAGCTGAGCCAATCCGAAGGCGGGAGCTAGGAACTTCTGGATCTTCCATGAAGGGTCCCAGAGCTTTGAGCCAACCTCTGCTGCTTTTCCAGGTCACAAGTAGGGAGCTAGATGGGAACTGGAGCAGCCTGGACATGAACAGGCACCCATATGAAATCCTAGTGCATGCAAGGCAAGAATTTAACCTCTAGGCTGTGGAGCAGGACCCAGTTTTCTTTTTTTGTTTTTGTTTTCTTTTTTAGTATTATTATTTTTTCAAAGAGTGATGTGAGTGAGAGACATGAATAGAGATCTTTCATTTTCACTTCCTATGTGGTCGCAATGACCAGGTAGCAGGCTGGATTTAAGGTGCAATGGGATGAGCCATCCCATGCCACACAGGCATCCTACACTATTATGTCAGTTGGAGTCCTGGCTGCTCTGCTTCTGATCCAGTTGCCTACTAGTTCGCCTGGGAAAGTAACAGCTGGCTTTCCAAGTGACTGGGCTCCCACCATCCATGTGGGAGATCCATAAGGGCTTCCAGGTTATTGGCTTCAGCTTGGTCCAAGTCTGACTGTTGCAGCCATTTGGGAAGTAAATCAGCAAATAGGAAATCTCTCCATGCCCCCCACACCCGATCTCTCCTTCCTTTGCCACTGTGCCTTTCAATGAAATAAGATAAACCTTTAAAAAAGAAGTGAAGTAGACAGGACTCAAACCAGCACTCTGATATGGGATGCTGGCAACATGAGACATGACTTGCTTTGCCACCATGACAGTCCGAGAAAGTCTTTGTTCAAAAAAGCCATCTATAAATTTGCAGAAACAACTGACCCATCAGATGCCCACCACGAACTTGGGGTACAGGAAGTATGAAAACACATAGGAGGGACTGTCATTGTTGCTTAGAGGGGTAAGGTGCCATTGGCAAGATGTGAATCTCAAAGTGGTATGGATTCAAGTCCTGCCGGCTCCATTTCTGAATCACTTCCCTGCTAACGCACCTGGGAAAGCAACAGAAGATGGCCCAAGCCCTTGAGCCACTGCGCCCATGTGAAAGGCCTCGACGGAGCTCCTGCCTCCTGGTTTCAGCCTGGCCCAGCCTTGGCCATTGTGGCTATTTGGAGAGTGAATCAACAGATGGAGGATCTCCCCCTGCCACTCTGTTTTTAGATAAATAATTCTTAAAGGCACACACACATGCACAATTATGAGAGCCTCCAAAAGAATGTACTTCTCTAGTAACAATCAAGAAATAGACCTTGATTAATTTCCTGATCATTCAAAAGAATAAGTTTAAGAAAATTTAACAAGATTCAAGAGCATGCTGACGATGACAAGAGAAAGACAATTCATGATGTGGATGAGAAATCCAGCAGAGATCATAAATGAATCAATCAAGTGCAGGTGCTGTGGGACGGTGTGTTAAGCCAGCATCTGCAGTGCCGACGTCCCGTATGTGTGCCAGTTCTAGTTCTGGCTGCTCGGCTTCTGCTCCAACTCTTTGCTAATGTGACTGGAAAAGCAGAGGAACCCATCTCATGTCTCTGGTCCGCTGCCACCCATGTGGGAGAGCCAAGAGAAACTCCTGCCTTTGGCCTGGCCTGTCCCTGGCCATTATGGCCACTGGGGGAGTGAATCAGCAGATAAGAGATTTCTCTGTCTCTCTCTCTCTCTTCTATTGTAACTCTGCCTTTCAAACAAATAAACACTTTTTTTTTTAAAGGAGCCAATTAGAAATCTTGGAGCTAGGAGTACTACTGGAGCACAGTGGGTTGGGCTGTTACTTGTAGCAGTAACATCCCATGTGAAAGTGTTGATTTGAGTCTTTTTTTCCTTTGTTTTTAAGATTTATTTATCTATTTTTATAGATTTATTTATTTTTGTTGGAAAGTCAGATATACAGAGAGGAGGAGAGACAGGAAGAAAGATCTTCCATCCGCTGGTTCACACCCCTAGTGGCAGCAACAGCTGGAGCTGAGCTAATCCAAAGCCATAAAGCCAGGAACTTCTTCCCAGGTCTCCCACACAGGTGCAGGGTCCCAAGGCTTTGGGCCATCCTCGACTGCTTTCCCAGGCCACAAGCAGGGAGCTGGATGGGAAGTGGAGCTGCTGGGACATGAGCCTACACCCATATGGGATCATAGCATGTGTAAGGCAACGATTTAGCCATTGAGCCGTTGTGTCAGACCCCAACAGCAGGCTAATTTTTAAATTGATGATTGTGTATGGTCTGCAAAATAACTTTATAAGTATCTGAATGGCCTTAGCAGTAATAAAAGGTTCTCCACTCCAAAGGAAGAAGTTTAATTTAGACTCCCAGTCTTGGAGGCCCACAGTGTAAGATTCCGGGTCTGTTGAGGCATGATGAAGTGAATGCAGAGGTAGGATCTTGCGCTGAGCCAGGAAGCAGGCGAAGACAGGCAACAGACTCACTCCCGGTGTCTGTGTGGTCTCTCTTTACAGAACCACCGCGATCTAACTCCACCTACTCACTCCCCAAAGTCCCTATTTCCATATGTAATGGGGCAGCGCCATTGTCAGGTTAATTGACAGCCGACAGGGCACAGAAACAGAGTTTCCACATCCCGCCCTTCCTACCTCTCTCTCAAGATAATTGAAGGCTGAGAAAGTGCACCCTGTCCCTCCCTCCTGCCTTCCACATCATTCAGAATAACTGACATGCAGAAATTACTATGGCGGATCCACACCTGGCCTCCCTGCCCCCTGTTGTGTTGTGTTTGGTTAGTTAACTTTTGGCTCTGGTAACTCCCTTCCTGCCTGACACCTTGTTGTACTGCATGGATCTCAATCTGGAGGATGAGAGCTTAAAAACCCTTGCCCATCCGGCCAGGTGCAGTGGCTCCTGATGTGTAATGGGAGCTGCTGTCACCAAGCTTGGGAAATGAAGACTCCTCCTGACATCCTGACATCCTGCACATACACCACCATTTTAACTAACATGCGAACTGTTAACACAAGACGTTGGGGACCAAATGCCTAATAAACAGACCTTAGGGGGACACTCAAACTAAACTCCAAGCTATAGCTGTGACTTGAGGGCATTCCCATGAAATTTACAGCAGAAATCGCCACGAAAACTTTGGAGGCCAGGAAAAAAAAAATGGACTGAAACATTTAAATGCAGGGGCGAGGGCAAGAAAGCCAAGAACATTATACTCAGCAAAGCTATCCTCCAAAATTAAGGAGAAAATGCTTCCATGACCAGTAGACTGAATAGTTCATCACCACCACACCAAACCAGCCCTACAAGAACTGGTTCAGGTCGTTCCACGCTGAAAGCGAGACGTTGGTGACGACTGTCATGTTAAAGCACAAATCACAACGGTAGAGCAGATACACAAAATGGAAAAGACACAATGATTCATATTTTACTCTCACTTTTTTCTGGATTTGACTATCCGTTATGCACAGGATTACAGTTCTATAACTTCTTATTAGGTGTTGACATCAGGGTTACCTTGTTCCCTTAATTTCTTAAAAAAGAAAAAGATTTATTTCTTTTGAAAGAGTTATGGAGAGAGAGAAATCCTCCATCCACTGTTTCCCTTCCACAGATGACTGTGATGGCCAGGGCTGGACAGGTCAAAGCCAGGAGCTCCGTGCAGGCCTCAAACGTGGGTGCAGAGGCCCAAGCACTTGGCCATGCTCCACTGCTTTCCCAGATGCATTGAGAGCTGGATCAGAAGTGGAGCAGGGCATGAACCAGTGCCCATTGTGAAATGCTAGTACCTCAGGAGCCTTACACACTGTCCTACAAAGCCAGCCCCATACCTATAGCTTTCTGAATGTGCATTTGGTAGAAATATGTGTATCACACATGAGCCACTAAAACTAAGAGCATATAATTGTTTTAACTTACACATTTTAGAGGTACCCTATGTAGCAATCCCACCACTGGGTATGTACTCAGATAGACAAAGCCAAAATATTCCAGTTCTGGTCTCTTAGCCTATGAAGCATGTATGATCAATAGTCCCATTTGATTTTCTCCTAAATAATTTTCAACATCTATGTAAGAAGAACATTGAAATGTTAAGTTGAGGGCCCAGTGTGGTGGCCTAGCGGCTAAAGTCCTCGCCTTAAACACACCTGGAATCCCGTATGGGCACCGGTTTGTATCCTGGCAGCCCTGCTTCTCATCCAGCTTCCTGCTTGTGGCCTGGGAATGCAGTTGAGAATGGCCCAAGGCCTTGGGACCCTGCACCCTTGTGGGAGACCCTGAAGAGGCTCCACACTCCTGGCTTTGGGGTGGCTCAGCCCCAGCCATTGCATCCGCCTGGGGAGTGAACCATAAGACCGAAGATCTTCCTCTCTGTCTCTCCTCCTCTCTGTATATCTGCCTTTCCAATAAAAATAAATGGATCTTTACAAAGTGTAGTGGAAACTTGATTTCTGAAGCCATTGGGAAATATGCACTAGCAGAAGAGTCCCAGTCACTTAAAAATATATGGGCATCAGAAATCGCATGGAGTTGCTTGTCAGAGTGTATTCTACTGCCTTGCAAATTAATGCTGTCATAATACATTTGCAACTTTAGTGCTTCTCTGATTTTTGGCTAAGATCAAGTATAATAATTGTGCAACTTTATTCTGGTTTTAAAGATTTACTGTACAACATAAGCTGCTTTGGAATCTCTATGTGAATTGACTGTTGATCATTTCTGAAATATGTATAAAAACTAACACTTTCTTTTTTTAAAGATTAAATTATTTTTATTGAAAAGGCAGATACACAGAGAGAAGGATGAAAGACAGAGAGAAAGATCTTCCATCCGCTGATTCACTTCCCAAGTGGCTGCAATGGCTGGTGCTGCGCTGATCTGAAGCTAGGAGCCAGGAGCTTCTTTCAGGTCTCCTACATGGGTGGAGGGTCCCAGGAAGCTTCTCAAGGCTACCAAGTTCCCGAATGATGCAGCCATGATTTAGACCTGGATAACATGACTTAAACCACACTATGCTGTGGCTCTAGAGTACTCCACCTGCCGTAGACTTCTGCTGCCTCTGTGCTGCTATTTTCCCTGTAAGACCTTGGCAGGAGACGTAGTTAGATTTTCTCTTTTTAAATCAGATGTTTTTGGCTTTTAAATCACATCATCAAATGCATGTCATTTAATAAGCCCTTATTTTTTCAGTCTTCAATGCATAAAGATGACGAAGCTTAACCTATCAAAGATGACAGCTTAATGCACACGTGGGAGGCAGCAGGTGATGCTCAAGCCATTTAGGAGATAGAGATTGAGTTTCTAGCTCCTGGTTTCAACCTGGTCCAGTCCAAGCTGCTGGGGGCATTTGGAGAGTGAATCAGCAAATAGGTGTTTCTCTCTCTCTCTCTCTCTTGCGCTCTTAATTTGCCTCTCAAATAAATTCAATGGGTGGGGGAGCCTCAGTTTCTAACATTCAAGAATGCTTTCCCTGGTTTCTTTCTCCTCTCCCCTTTACAAATGTGATTGCTAGTGCTTCATGATTCTGTATAATCGGAAAGGTACCACAAAAGCACTTTGTGGGGCCGGCAGTGTGGCCTAGGGGCTAAAGTCCTCACCTTGAATCACACCAGGATCCCATATGGTCGCTGGTTCTAATCCCAGCAGCTCCACTTCCCATCCAGCTCCCTGCTTGTGGCCTGGGAAAGCAGTCGAGGACGGCCCAAAGCCTTGGGACCCTGCACCCGCGTGGGAGACCTGGAGGAAGTTTCTGGCTCCTGGCTTCAGATCGGCACAGCACTGGCCGATGCAGTCACTTGGGGAGTGAATCAACGGATGGAAGATCTTCCTCTCTGTTTCTCCTCCTCTCTGTATGTCTGATGTTGCAATGAAAATAAATAAACCTTAAAAAAAAAAAGCACTGCAGCTAAGTGGTCACATGCATAGGCTGCCCCAGCAGTGGAAAACATAACAGGCTGGAATTTTTAAAGATTTATGTATTTTTATTGGAAAGGCAGATGCACAAAAAAGAGAGACACAGAGAAAGATCTTCCATCCACTGGCTCACTTCCCAAATGACCTCATTGGCCAGAGCTGAGTTGGTCCGAAGCCAGGAGCTTCAGCAGGGGCTCCCAAGCGAGTGCAAGGTTACAAGGCAATCCTCAACTGCTTTCCCAGGTCCCAGCATTGGGTTTCTTTATAGATGTTTGTGATTCATAGTAAATTCTGCAAAGAAAAATATTTGCATATCTTCAAAATAGAGAAACAGAAAAAATGATGGATTTGTGTTTAGAATTGACACCACATGTCAGCATTACTATCATGCTAGAAAAATAAGGAAATCAAGCCCACGAAAGCATTTGTGCTTAAAAAGTGCTTCAGGAGGAAATTGGGTAAAGGCTACAAACAACCTATGAGTATTATCTTGGCAACTTCCTGTGGCTCTATAATTATTCCAAACTGAAAAAGTTCTCTTTTTTTAAAGTTCCTTCAGCATGGGAAACGGACTTTTGGCCCTGGAAAGAATTACTGTTTCATTGTAGTATTTAGCAGAAGAACCAAGGGAAGGATATCTGTAGGCAGTGTTGGGGAAGAGTTTCTTTGGCGTCCCTGGGAACTTCTTCCCAACCAGAGCCTATGAGCAAGCAGATTATACATGTTCACTGCAGAACATTTGGTAAACACTGGGGGTCATCGGTAAAAAGTTAAACTTCCCTACAGTGTAAAGCTGAGCAATGCAGATACTGTTGTATCTTTGGTGTATCTTTTCTATTTGGGTTTTTTTTCCCACCTTAGGCATTTATAATTCTCTATAAACTTGAGTTCATTCTCCATTGTTATTTGGTGAGCTTGTCGTTACTTTGAGCATATTGGGAGCTTTCTCCAAATCAAAAACAAGAGAAATAACCGTATATGGTTCCATTGTGTAGCTACTTGATGCTCTAGTTAACCATTCCATCATTGTGTCTGTAACTCATCACTGATGCAATCAATGGCACATAGAAAATCCTCATTCAGTTGCCTTTGGTGCATTTGTGATTATTTATTTGGGATAAGTTGTTCAAACAATAGTGATGAGTCCTTATTGAGAGAATTTTTTTTTAATGTGTTTCACATCCAGTTAGACATTTTTTATTAAAGATTTATTATTTAAATTTGAAAGGCAGAGTTACAGAGCAAGAGGAGACAGAGATTTGCCTTCCACCAGTGCCCTGATAGGGGATGCCGAGGCGCAGCTTAAGCAGCCCCGTGCCACAAGGCCAGTCCCTTCACTTGTCTTCAGTTTTTAGAGTGTGATTAAAACTTGTGTACTGAAGTTACTCCGTGGTTTTTTTTTCTACTCCACGACACACCTTGTAGATCTTAAATCCATTCATTTCGTTTTTATCAAAAAAATATTTATTTTATTTTTATTGGAAAGGCAGATTCACAGAGAGACAGAAAGATCCTCCACCCACTGCTTCGCTCCCAAACGGCTGCAAATACCAGAGCTGAGCTGATCTGAAGCCAGGAGTTGGAGGCCTCCTCCAGGTCTCCTACACGCGGGTGCAGGGTTCCAAGGCTTTGGCCCATCCTGGACTGCTTTCCCAGGCCCCAAGCAGGGAGCTGGATGGGAAGTGGAGTAGCAAGGATCCCAACACAGGCAGCAAGGCAAGGATTTAGCTGCAAAACTACTGTGATGGGGCCTGGCGCCGTGGAGCAGGTGGTTAAGGTCCTTGCCTTGCACGCCCAGGATCCCATATGGGCGCCGGTTCTATCCCGGCAGCCCCGCTTCCCTGCCTGTGGCCCGGGAGAGCAGTCAAGGACTGCCCAAAGCTTTGGGACCCTGCAACCGTGTGGGAGACCCGGAAGAGCCTCCTGGCTTTGGATTGGCATAGCACCAGCTGTTGCGCTCACTTGGGGAGTGAATCATCGGATGGAAGATCTTCCTCTCTGTCTCTCCTCTCTGTATATCCGCCTTTCCAATAAAAATAAAAATAAATCTTTAAAAAAAAAAAAAACCACTGTGATTAACCCCCAAGTCTACCTTTCTAACAAGCTCCATGTACTGCTCTTGGGATAGCTATTTGACTTCAGTCAATGCAGACAGCTGATTGAGGTACTAGTAATTTAACAAGCTCCATGAATGTTGAAAGTAACCCACACGAATCCCAAAGGCTGCCTGATTTTAGCCGTTCTGCTAATGGAATCCACGTTTTCTTGATTTTTCAAGCCAGCTGTAGTTTAGATTACACTAATTTGGAATCCAATTGTGCTTTTCTGAAAGGGAATACAATGAAGCATAAAGAGCATGAGTGTTGGGATTCAGTGTTTGGATACAAATCTCTCAGCAAAGGACTCTTTTCCTCCTCTGCCTCTCCATCTGTGGCATGAATTAGGAGGCAGACAACTTTACAGAGCTACTGAGAGGATGCTAGGAGCAAACATGCACAAGCACCTGGCAGGGCCTGACTGGTGACAAATACTTGACAAATGTTATCGGGTGGTTATCTTCAACCTATTGTTATTAATAGATCTACTGGTGGTCTCGCTCTGCTTCAGAAGCAGTGGCAAATTTGTTTCAGAAAATTGTCCTTGAACAATCTGAGAAGTTTCTTCTGTCTGGAGAGACAGGAGAGCTTGCAGGCAAAGCAGGTGCTCTTTCTCTTAGTCATGAAAGATGCAGTAGAGGGAACTGAGTAAGAGGGAAGTGATTTGGCTTCTTCCTGAATCCCAGGTGTTTTGTTGTTTTGAGTAACAATAGCTACAGTTGTCCCAGATATTGTTGACTCAGTGAATATACTGATAAAACTCCTTTAAGAAATTGAGAACCTTGGGGGAATCCCAGAGCCTATGAAACTGTGTCCTAGAATGAAATTTAAAAAGAAAGAAAGAAAAAGAAAAAGAAATTGAGAACCTGAGGGTGGGGGGGGGGGAAGCAACAATAAGAACAGCAACAACAAACAGAATTTGAGAACCAAACACAGCAAAGCTATTTAGCTCTCTTTCTCAATTACACAGCTTTCACATACATTGCTTTTTCTTAAAACCTTTCTGCTTTTGTGGTTGTTATTCATTAGGCTTTGTTGGTCAGCTTCCATCTGTATCACAGTTTTTTAATCTATCAAGTGGGTTTTGGTTGGATGGAAAGAATCTTTTTACTTACATTGATATTGTAGTTATTTGTTTATTTATTGCTTAAAGGCAGAGTGACAGAAAGCTATATTTTCTATGCCGGCTGCAATAGTCAGGTCTGGGCAGGTCCAAAATCAGGAGAGCCTGTTAGAGTATTGGTATAATGTTAGTATGTTAAAATGTTAAGAATATTAGTGTTAGGTGATATTAGGCCCTTTTGGGTGAGAAGCCACTACTTCGCTAGGTCAGAAGGCGCCTGCACTGTGGGAAAGCTCCACTTTAGTGATAAATCTGTCTCCTTTGTTTCTTTATCTGCCATCTAACCCAGGTACAGGAAGGCAGGGGCACAGTTCCCCGGCCCCAGGGATGGGAGGAGCCAGGGTCGGGAGGAGCCATAAAAGACTGGAGGAGCCATAAAGACAAGGGTGTCAGGATGGGATGAGCCATAAATAATAAGTGTGGGAATGTAAACAATAAGTGTGGGAACATAAATAATGAGTGTGAGAAGGGAACAGATTGCTTGCGCCTAAATTTGTTACTTTTGAGTTGACTTTGATATATGTTACAGCCAAGACGGGGTATATAATCTCCAGCCTTATGTTAAGTCAGGGTCCGATCTACTTGGCTGGCCTGTGTGTCCCAAGTACGATCTGACCCCAGCCTGCTGGCACAATAAACTCTGTTTGCTTTTTGCATTACCAGCAAGACTCTTTGTCGTTTTCTGGGGGTTGACTAGCTCGCACCCTAATGTCCAGGCGGGGAGCTCTGGCCCGGACTCTAACAAGCCAAGCCCTTGGACCGTTCACTCTGCTGCTTTCCCAGGTGCATTGGCAGGAAGCTGGCTCAGAAGCTGAGCAAACAGAACAAGAACCAGCAAGGGTGTTGCACTGGTTTACACTGCTATGCCACAATGCCTGGCCCTATTGAGATAATGTTTTAACAAAGACAAGTGAACCAGAGAGTTTCTTTTTTTAAAAGATTTATTTTTATTATTTTTTTTATTGGAAAGGCAGATATACAGAGAGGAGAGACAGAGAGGAAGATCTTCCATCCGATGATTCACTCCCCAAGTGAGCACAATGGCCAATACTATGCCAATCCAAAGCCAGGAGCCTCTTCCGGGTCTCCCACGTGGGTGCAGGGTCCCAAAGCTTTGGGCCGTCCTTGACTGCTTTCCCAGGCCACAGGCAGGGAGCTGGAAGGGAAGCGGGGCTGCCAGGATAGAACCAGCGCCCATATGGGATCCTGGGCGTGCAAGGCGAGGACTTAACCACCTGCGCCACCATGCCAGGCCCCAGAGAGTTTCTATAGAAGAAAAGTTCAGAAAGGTATGTCACTTTACTTATCAACAGCTCATAAGTTTCAGGCAGGGCATAAAGTTCTACTTCTCCCACCTCATACATCATGATCTTCCAAGCTTGCTATGCTTACTGTCAAATGTAGAAGACAAAACAAGGTCAGAGCCTAACAGAATTCAAGCAAAATGAGCAGGAGTGACATAAGGACATATAAGAGTAGCAAAACCCCAGTGTCTCAGATTAGAATTCAGGAAATACGTGTGCTGTGGGAAGGGCAGACATTGTGAACTTGGTTTGAGACAGACCTCTGTATGAAACACTCTAATTCGTGGAATAGCACAAGAAAAAAAAAATGAGAAATCCTAAGACCTGTTCTCAGAAGTAGGAAGAGGAAAGCTTCAGTGGAAAATACCATGGAGATAAAGCTGGATAGGACAGGTTGAGGCCAGCTGAGGCAGGAACACAGAATTCAGTAAAAAACTAGAAACTTTTTAAGCATCAAGTGACTTCATCTGAGTTACATTTTAAGAAAAATAACATGAATTGTATACATTGGGGCAGGGAAAATAAGTTCCTTTGGTGTTATTGATGTTGGAGCAGCAACCATCAGGAAGGGATAAGGCAAGGACTGCCAACACCCACGCCAAGTGTGCCACCCAAATCTCGCCATCTTCTAGGCTGATTCAACAGAGCTGAAGACCTCATGTAGCCACTCTATGGAGACTTATGCATCTAAGTCTTGCTTTCTATCATGCTCCAGACACTGTGTATCCTGCAGCCCCACCCAGATTCTACCTCACTAGGCCCTACCCCAAAGCATCAACCCTGGCCCATGGGAAAGGGTGACCCCAGCCTGGGTGAGGGGTAATTCTCTCCCTTGAGGTTGTCTGCTTTCATGTCTGAGTGTGCCCTATTTTCTGGCCTTTTAATAAATCCTGCTCTTCTGTTCAGCTGTATTCTTACACGTGAAAAGACAAGACAGGAGGGGCCACTCTTGTGGCATAATTAAGCCATGTCTGAAGTGTCAACATCCCATATGAGCATGGGTTCAAACCCCAGCTGCTCCACCTCCTATCTAGCTTCCTGCTGATTCACCTGAAAAAGCAGCAGCAGATGGCCCAAGTGTTTGGTTCCCTAGTCTCAGAAGCGAGACCCAGAAGCAGCTCCTGGCTTCAGCCTGGCCCAGTACCAGCTGTTGCAGCCATTTGTGAAGTGAACCAATGGATGGAAGGCCTCTCTTACTCTCCCTCTCTCTTTGTGATCCCGCCTTTCAAACAAATAAGATAAACCTTGAAAAAAAAAGTACTTGGACTAAGTCTAACTTGGAAATCTTTCCCAGCCCAGCCAGGTCTCTCAATCCCCACAATTTCATTTGGGGTTCCCCAGCTCCAGATACTATGAGGAAAACACTGATGCTTTAGATTTAGCGTATTATCTGTAAGTCATACTTTATATATTTACACAAATAACTTCAAGAAAAAAACCAATTTAATAAATGTCACTAAAATGTACACAATACAATCTAGTTAAATTAGAAAACAATCTAATCAATAAAGAAAAAAATTAGAAAACAATCCACTTGGTTGCTTTAGAAACATATTTTTATGATTTATTTACTTTTATTGGAAAGGCAGATTTACACAGCGATCTTCCACGTGCTGGCTCACTCCCCAAGTAGCCACAATGGCCAGAACTGAGCCGATCCGGAGCCAGGAGCCAAGAGCTGCTTCTGGCTCTCCCACGCAGGTGCAGGGTCCCAAGGCTCTGGACTGATTTCCCAGGCCACAAACAGGGAGCTGGAAGAGAAGTAGAAGTAGCTGGGATTAGAACCGGCACATGTAAGGGGAGCATTTTTGCTGTTAGTGTACTGTGCTGGGCCCTAGAAACGTAACTTTTAAGACAATCATTGTCAAGATAAAAATTGTAGACGACTAAGTTTGATTTCATGGGGAATATTTAAATCTGACACATCTAAGCCTCTTTGAAATTTACATTTCGGCATATATGTAAACCTCTGAAATTCAACTTCCCCCGTCATCCAGAAACAACTCCTTCCAAGGAGTACTGTGAGAGTACTCTGGCAAGCTCCAGGGGTGTCAGGGTTGGAAGCAGCTGTTAAAATGAACAGGATACCCTCACTGCAGCTCAAGCCTTTGCTTTTTGGCTTCTGATCCAGCTTCCTGCTGATTTCCTGGGAGGAAGCAGCTGATTGTTCAAGTAGGAAATCCAGATGGAGTTTCTGGCTGCTGACTTGGCCTGGCTGTTGGCAGGACTTTAGGACAGAAACCAGCAGATTGAAACATTGTTCTCCATCTCTACCTCTCTGCCTTTCAAATAAAAGTTGAGGAGGAGGGTGCGAGGAGGTCATGGAACACTGGAATGAAAAGTTTACTTGGCAAAACATTTTGAAATTTTTGTTTCAAAAGCATGTATTTTCAATTGACTATTTGCTGATTCACTCATGTATGTGGATTTTAAATTTATCTTGCACCAAAGTAAGCATCTTCTAATTCTATTTCCATGATCTTAAAAGTACCCTTCTACTTTTAAAAACTATTTAGATTTTTTTAAAAAGATTTATTTTTATTGGAAAGGCGGATATACAAATTTACTTAGGTATACAGAAAGATAAGATTTGGAGTTTGATTTTTAAGATAAAAAACAGGTCCATAGCAAGTTTTATTTTTAGAGTTGTTGCTTCATCAACTAAGTCAAGATGAAACAGTAACTCATTAGAAGGTGAGGGTTTTTGTTTTCCTTCTTCAATTTATTTGAGTTAATTTGTATCTGACTCGCTGTTACCAAAGAGGAACCTTCTGTTGAAACTTGTGCAGCTTCCCTGGGGTCAATCTCTAGAGAAAAACAAACTTATTTTTAGGTAATGTTTGTGATGTAAATATTAGGTAACTGAATTCCAGTTTTGATTGTAAATAAGTCAAATTTTGTAAAAGCCAATAAATGATAAGTGAGGTGAAATTTTCTTAGCCATAATGAGATCTTTCTTTTTAATAAGGTGCTCTACTTGTTATTTGAGAGGACGCAAAAGCAAAAATACAATGCAAGGAAAAAGTTTATGAAATTGTCTGGTGTCACCAGTGGTCATGAAACGCTGCAGAAAAGGATTCATGTCGCTTTTAGTAAGCTAGGAGAGCCATCGGCAGTCAAGTTCATTTCAGCAAAAGCAAAACAGGAAGAGCAGTAAGTAACTAATCCTGATAAGGGAAGGGCAGCAGAGAAATCAAAGTTTCCAAATTGAAAGAACACTTACAGTCTCTGGGATGTGGCTCCGTGTTGGGGACAATCGGGTGAGGGCAGGGTGATTAAATTCTTCATTTTACCCGGAGAGAGAAAAGCTTCTGAGGCCTGTGTTAATCCAAGGTTCTGCTCTGATTTATTTAGAAGGAAACACTATATTCACAACGCAACCCGAGGGAAAGCAGCTGGGTAACTGTTGAAAGTGCCAAAGTGGAGGGCTGGGAACACAGCTCAATCTGAGGATCAGAAAGTCCTGACTTTCAGTCTGGGTGTGTGATTAGCCACAGGAGAGCCTCAGGGGACCAGCGATTGCTGGGGCAGCTTCATTTGCAAAGAGTGCAGGCTGTTTTCCTGAGGCTGTGTGTTTCCTGGGCAGGTTGTAGGAGGGGCTGAGGAGGATGGAGTGTGAGGGAGGGTGAAGGCACGCCTTGAAGACGCACAGTGTCCTCCTGGGCACCGCGGGAGTGACAATAGCTTACATATTTGTCCCTGACAGTAAAGGTGGAAAGTACCACAAATGTAAAACATTGTTTTCTTAGGAAAAGACTTAATTCTCCCCTTTCCTCAAGCATTTCAAGTATTCATTTTCACATATTTAGTCCTAATTTTTGCTGTTTTTTTTTTTTTTCTCCCTAAAGACACTTTAAAGTAAAGCAATTCTTGTGTAAGCCAGCATTACTCTGCTAAGACTGTGGTTCACATGCAACAGGCTGGGTTTTTCCAAAGAGCACTTAAAAGCAGGCGAAGGGATCACACCTCTGAGTGCACTCAACATGCTCAGGAGGCTGCTTTCCCCCCTTCGCCTTCTCCCATCCGTCTCTTTCAGGAGACTAAATGGCTCCCAACACCTTCTGTGCTGTCTTGTGGCTGGCAGAGTTAGAGCAGCCCTGTATCCTCACATATCACATGCAGAACCTCAACAACACAAGAAAGTGTAAGGCTGCAAGGGCAGTGCGGTGCTTGAAGAGTGTGAAGACGGTCTCCAGTCTCAGGACTCACGCACCACTTCTACTCCAACCCTAGCTTCACTACCTCTGCTTCTCACAGCATGTTCCTGGAAGGCGTGAATGTGGACTTGAGCATTTTGTTAGCTTGGTTCATTTTACACCTAAATAGCAATGAAATTACTTTCTGCCGGGGAGCACATTAAATACTTAAAAAAAAAAAAGAAGAAGAAGAAATGAACTCCCTGTCACCTTGCCTCAGAGGTCTGCATTCATTCATGTATCAGTTCATTGAGCAAGCATTCATGAGTGCCTCCCAAGTACAGGTGCTGTGCTAAGCCTGTGGATATGGTGTGACAGACATGAATAAGATCTGTGATATCTTTTGGCACCAAGTAGACATGTAATAGTACAATTCTAGCACACCTGGATTATAACAGTCTAGCCACCATAAAATGAGAAAAATAATACAAGAGGAAAGCGCTGCAGAATATTACTTTAATACATCATAGTCCTGACCTTAATGAGCTTGCCATCACTAGCAATTTCACTTGACATTCTTAGCATTTAAACAGACTTTAAAAAAATGCGATCTGGACATCTTTGTCCAGTTGACAACTAAGGAATCTCCAAACACATGACTCCTTTGTTTGTTTCTAAAACATTCCTTGGGGCAAAAACAGGTATTCAAAATCATTCTCTTAATTTTATAATTTTGTTCCTTGACATTTGTTGTTTCTGCTTTTTAAAATTGTATTTATTTATTTGAGAAGCAGAGATACTGAGACAGACTGACAGAGAGCTCCCATCTGCTGCGTCATTTCCCTAGGGCTGGCAAGGGCCAGAGCTGAAGCCAAACTCAATCCAACTCATCCCATGGTTGGCAGAGGAACTCAATCACATGAGCCACCCATCGCTGCTGCCCAGTGTCCAATAAGCAGGAAGCTTAAATCAGGGTTTAGAACCAAGACCTAAGCCAAGGAACCCAAATGGGGGACCCAGGCATGCTAACCAGTAGGCCAAATGCCCACCTTGATTGCTTCTGGTAGCTGTAACAGTGTTTCTGCCAACAAATAAAAATATTTAGAGCAACCGTTGATCCATATGTCTCCTTGTCATCTTTTCTAAACCTTCTTAATAGAGTCTGAAGTCCCGGTTAAATGGCATGAGTTTCAGATCAAAGCAACTGTTTCCACTAGGAGACGATTAACATTAGTAAATTATTCTTTCTCAGTTTTTGGTGCTGAAGGGAACTGACATATTGTTGATAGCTATCAGAGCTCTTCAGGCCTCATTGGAAAGACATTTGAAAAACTATCATATCATTAAAGTCAATGCTCCAAAAGATCCAAAACTCAGAGAACTGCTAAGACAGTCATCAAGTGATATCTTCTCTCCAAATGCACTCTGCCTTCTAGGGCTCAATGGATAGAGGCGAAAGAGTTTGAGCAAATCCCCTGCGTACAATGCAGTGCTGTGGAAGAGCCCCCTCTCTAGGATCCTCCACTAGAATTTGAAAGAATCCTTTGGAAAGTTGCTGCTCTCATTTCCCAGCAGGATTCCTGCCCAGTCCTGGAGCTGTTGACCAGCCCAGGAGGGTGTTCTAAATGTCTGGACACAGGTGACTGGGACAGACTGCATAGTATTGCACAGTGGCAGTCTGTACAAATTCTTTGTTCTACGGAGGTACAGAAGACACAGTTTGGGGAACAACTCTAACAAAGACAGAAAGCAAAGAACCTGCTCTGAAGAGAAAAAAATGTTAGGTGCAGGGAAAATAGACCCATAGAAGTTAGGCCTTGGAAAGCAAACTGAGAACAGATTACATAAGGTCTTGCATGTGAGAGCAAGTGGGTTATGTTAGTCAATAATGTGGAAACCACTACATGTCAGTAAATAACAGGAAGCCACTGCATGTTCATTGAACCAAGATGGGATATAATCAGTGTTGTGCATTAACAAAATTAACACAAAATGTATGGAATGGATCAGAGCAGGAAAGACAGGAGGAAATATGCATGCATGATGCTGAGGAAGATACAAAGACAGACCAACACTAAGGGAATGCCACTACATACTTCTTTGAATAGCTAAGGTTAAAAGAATATATGCTAACAAAACCAGGCAATGACAAAGACTCAGCAACTGGGACTTCCATACATTGATGCTAAAAGAGCAAAATGGATTGCCTACTGTGAAATGTGGCTTGGAAGTTTCTTTTTTAAAAAAATTTATATTTTATTCGAAATGCAGAGTTACACACATCTGTACACATAGATCTTCCATCCACTGGTTTATTACTCAAATGACTATTGTAGGACATTGTGAGCCTGGAAGGTCAGCGAGCACAGGTTTGCAGTTCATTGGACAGTATTTGCATGACAACAACCAAATGTATAAAGTCTGAGGCCCCTAATAAACTTCGGCTTTGACCATCAGTCAGGGTCCACGCGTGTTATTATCGGCTCTGTGCACCAAGTCCGTCGCTGCGGGACAGCGACAACTATAATAATGCTGAGTTGAGCCAGTCCAAAGACAGGATCTAGGAGCTTCTTTTGGTTCTCTCATGTGGGCGCAGCAGCCTAAGCACTTGAGCCATCCTTTGTTGCTTCCCCAGGTCCTTTGACAGGGAGCTGGATCAGAAGCAGAGCAGCTGGGATTCAAACTGGCACTCTCACACAGGATTCAGGTGTTACAAGCAGTGGCTTAACATGTGGTGCCACAATGCCAGGCCTTGAGAAGATTCTTGAAATGAGATGAAGCTTAAAAGAAGAGTGTGTGACTGATTTGCAAAGTCATCTGCGAGGCACAGTACCGAGGGATGGCACCAGTGCTATCTGCTTTGCCAATCATGCTAGAATGGTTACATAAGACAGAGTGTAGGTAAGCAGTGATCTGTTGAAGACCAACAGCTTTAAACCAGGTCTGGAACACATTTTGGAGTTCGTGCCACTCTTCCATGTCCCTTCCCAAACACAGATCCCAGACACCAGAATCACAACACATAGAGTAACAAATATATGCTGGTTGCTTGTTCAACACGCTTCCATGCTTGTTATCAATTTTTTTAACCCAAAGATTTATTTTATTTATTCAAAAGTCAGAGTTACAGAAAGAAAGAGAGAGAATGATCTTCCATCCACTGGTTCACTTCTCAAATGGCTACAACAGCCTAGCTGGGCCTGGCCAAAGTCAGGAGCCAAGAGCTTATTCATCTAGGTCTCACACAGTTGGCAAGTGCCCAAATGCTCAGGCCATCCTCCACCACCTTCCCAGGCACATTAGCAGGGAGCTAGAGCAACTGAGCTATGAATTGGTGCCCAAAGAAGATGCTGGTGTTGTTGGTAGAGACCTGTCGCGCCCACGTGTCTTACCGTCCAGCAATAAAAGGCAGACGCGAGTGAAGCCTTCTGCGGTAAACTTTATTGCGCGCACCAAGATGAGGAAGAGGAAAGGGCTCCGACCCCGGCAGGCTGTTTGCTCTTATGTGCTGACTGGCCCCGCCTCCGCCGATGATAGGTCGGCGTCATGATCACGCAGGGTCCTGGGCGACCGGATTCGTCAGTCCCCAGTGTTCATGCGCTGGCCACGCCACAGCTCACTGCGCATGCGCTAGGCGCCTGCGCAGTACCGCGAAAGCTACGTGACTCTCCACCAGGCACCAAGGTGTGGCTTCTCTGGCCGGCGCCATTTTGGGTACGGCATGTGGCCAGTGCATAGATGCGGCTGGCAACAGAGACCCAAGCTGGTATGTCTCAACACTGCTGCAACAGTTAAGTTTAGCTAAGAGCAGCATTCTTCTAAGGTCATAGGAATGCTGTGGATGATGGATTCCATATTGACATAGCACATGAGATCCTGAGCAGAAAGACAGTTGCTCTGTAACTGGTATGTACCAGGAGTGCCAGAGAGGTCATCAAAGAGGCTTAAAACGCAAGCTGTAAAGAAAGCTGATCCAGAAAGGCACTGTGCATAAGCAAGTGGGAAGGGTGTAGACCTGACTGCTCTGTGTCAAGGCTGTCTCTTTGCAACAACACAGCTTCTCACATCACTATATTGCAGATTGTATCAGACAATATCCATTTACTGTTTTTAAAGTTATTTTGTTGTAGTTGAAACATGTTAGTTTAGTTACAAGATTGTGGAAATATAACCTGGCTTCATCCAAAACACATATAACAGATTTAGGACAGTACAGAAAAAATTATATACTTGAATCCTTCTACTCTTCAAAGTGTACTGAGCATTGTCTAAGAGCAAGGTAAGCTTGTAAAGAAAAAAAGCAGACCAGTTCTAGGGTATGATTTAAGGGTAGGCTTACAAGCCTGTGGCAGTCTGAGAACAAGATTCAGATTTGTCCAATGCACAAACCTGGAACTAGAGTTTGCTCACAGGGAAACTCTGCATGAGCAACTGTAAACTCACTTGCCCCTTTACTGAGATTCTGAGTAGGAAAAGGAGGTGGGATTAGCTATGAATGCTACTTGCGTAAGACAAGTGCATTCTCTCATTTATTTGTTCGTTAAGGGCCTAGTGCTGCAAGGTATTCTGGTAGATACCAGGGGAGATAAAAGTGAGAGAGGAGTTAGAGTGGGTAGTAGGCAGTTAGGGTATTGGGGGTCCCCAAGTAAAAGAGAATTTCCCCACCATGTCTTGGATTCACCAGAGCACAGCTCTTCCAAGGGACAGGGGTGCTATTAGCATATCAATTCCCCACCTGAAGTATCGGCCACTACCTCTGGCCATTGTGGGAGGGCCTCAGGCTGATCTCTTTATCATTGAAAGGAGAGCAGGAAGAAGTAATACACATCTGCCTGAGGCCTGGAATGTCTTATGTCTGGTATCTCTGTGAGCTTTTGTCCCAAGGCCAGGTGCCACGGAAACAAGGAATTTTCTTTTTTTATGGAGAAACATCTTTGAGGGAAACCTTTAAAAGGTGCATTTCCCACACTAGGGTTTCTATTTTCCTCCTGCCACTATGGCAGGGGGTAAGGGTCTTTTCTATCTCAAAACCCCCTCCTGTCACTAGGACGGGAGTCTTCTCTTCTCAGCTTTTCTAATAAATCTTGCGTTAAAACTAAACTGTGTCCGCATGAAAATTCTTCTTTCCTGCGAGACAAGAATTTGAGGTTGCTGCCATACTCGGAGTCAAAAATCCTGCAACAAAAGGATGGAACAACAGTGACTCTACTTTCAAAGCAGGGAACCCACCAACCTCCCTTAATACAATAGGTTTTGAGAACAGGTGTGTAATGGGCTAGAAATCTAAATACTGGCTAGTGACACCCAAACAAAAGCTAACTGGCCTGAATCCTTAGAAGTGGGATACATCAACATAACTATCTCCAAAAACAAACATCAAAAAAGTTAATAATCTCCCCCGCCTTTGGATGCCATTATCATTGGAAAAACTTGTGAACTGCCAAAACACTCAGACACATTAATGTACTGTGAGGAAATTGTTCCTGGTAATGCATGCTTTTCAGCAGCCCCACTTGGAGCTTTGCAGTATACACTTCTCCACAAGTAAGTGTTCTCTTCAAAGGGAGAGGCAGCAGAGGTGGCAAAACAGAAATACAATATTCTTGGAGGTGGCTTACTTTGGACAGTAACGAAGCCTTCCTCGCTTGCATTCCATTTGCTTCTTCTAGTAATTTCTCTGCCCACATAAGCTTTTCAGGCAGGTTGAAATCAGCTACTCCCAAGCCATCTCTAAGCAGGAAAACTCTTGTTTTCCAGGTTGTGCATTTTGTGTTAAGGGATGTGAATTTCTATTTTGCCCCGATCCCTTGCTGTCTTAGAATATCTCACTGCTTTCCACTGGGTTTTCCAACACGCAATCAATCTTAACCTCTCAAAGCCCTTAAATGTCTGTTAAGTGACAGTGCACAGGAACACGGCAGAAAGGAATCAGAGGAAATAAAATTGGCCTTGGAGGGGAAGCAATCCAATACCACGCGAGGCTCTGCCACTCCCCATGCGGCTCCAGGTAATGTGCTTAATCTTCCTCAACCTCGGTTTACTTCCCTGTAAAATGGGAGTAAAACACACAACTCACAGAAGAAGCAGAAAGCAGCTCTGGAGCAGGTCCTCCGGTACTACCATCTCTCAAAAATGACAAGGGAAGAGTCAGGGAGGCAATCAGATCGATGCCTACATGGTTCCAGGGGCGCACCACTCAGGCCCCCACCGCCTGGGCGGACGCTGAGACATACACAGAGATTTGATGTTTTTCCTTTTTCTTTCTCACAGAAAGCTCCCCCCCCACCCCCCGCCCCACTGCGGAAAAACGAAAATCTGGATTGGAAAAAAAAACAATTTCATCATCTTCGTACTACGAGTGTTTCACTTTCGTCATGGTCTTTTATATAAGACGGCCACATTTTTTCCCACAGTCGCAAGCACACGGAGCCTATTTTGGCATCCTCGTCGGTAAGGTGCCGCTAGATTTATTCCAGGTGATAGTGGGAAGCAGTTAAAGACGGAGGAGCGGAGAGCTGCGGGGGTGTCAGGCTCTCTTCTGATAACGGTTCAAACCTTTCTCGTGCACAGAAACTCCACCAAGAACTCCTGTGCAATGGAGTTACCCAGGGCTGTGTCTTTAAATCGTTTGACGTCAGAGAAGGACTGCTATAGCAACCGTCTGTCAAACTGGAATTAACTCCAAAGGAAGGGGGGGGGCAGGGAGAGAAAAAAATGCTCCCAGGCGGTTCTTGACTTCAGAGGAAGCAAATTGGAGAAGTGCATTTATTTTGTGGCATTTTCAACATAAAAGACCTCCAGAGAAATGTGGGGGAAAGTGGATTGAGATGCATGTGGCGTTTAACTCATGCAGAGACTTGGCAGGGCCATCTGCGAGGCCTTCCAGTTTCACCAGGGACTCCAGTAACAAGGGCTCCCAAGTGCTGGGCGTTAACTTGCAGCCGGGCTCAGGGCGAACCCTACTTAGTATTTTTAGCACCTTTGTGAGGCAGGTGTCGCTCCTAACGTGTTTGTAATGGATCCGGGCCCCCGAGGCGGTCCCAGCAGTGATGCGAGAACAGGCCCTTCAGGGTACTCTGGTCTAGCTCTGGGCTGCAGTTTGCGTTGGTGCGTGGAGAAAGGCGCAATGTTCACCCTGGCGGAACCCTGGGGGTCCCCGCTCTACCCCACGCCCCAGCGCGAGTGCACACCGACGCCAGCGCGCTCCCGGGAGGGAAAGCGGCCGCACTTCGACGGGCGCTGCCCGGCCGAGGCGTCCGGGAGCCGAAGCCGACGAGAAAACGAAACCGCCCGGGAATTCAAAGGCCCCCTCACCCCCCTGCCTTGTAGCAGGAAACGAGACAGAAAATAGGAAGCAGAAGCTGCGCGCGGCGCCGGCTCCCTGCGGCCCCCCGCCCCTGCTCGGGCCGCGCGCTCCGGGGCTGCGCAGGCGCGTCCCCGCCCGGCCCGCGCGCCTCGTGCCTCGCGCCTCGAGCCTCGCGCCTCGCGCCACGTCCCCGCCCCGGCCCCGGCGCGCAGCGGACTTGGCGGCTGGGAGGGCGGACCTGGGTGTGGCCGGCGGAGCTGCGAGCCGCGCCGCGCTCTGCACGCCGGCTTCGTGGCTCGAGGGGCGGCTGAGCGCCGGGAGGACCCGGGCGGCCTCAGGGAGACGCGGACCCCAGCTCCATCCATCCAGGTGGGCGGCGAGCGCGCGCGAGCTGTGATCCCCGGGCTGTCGGAGGAGGGCGGGTGGCGTGGGGTCGCCGCGCGGGGCTAGCTCCGCTGGAATCCGCCCCGGGTGGACTTCGGGGCCGGCTGCCCCGGGGCCCCGACGCTGCCCTGAAGGGACCGGCGCCCCTCGGCTGCGCGCCGCTGCTGCGCCGGGACCGGCCCTCGAGGGGACGCCGTCTGGGGCACTTCCTGGGTGGCTGGGACGCCCGTCCTGCGGGTCCTGCAGACCCCGGGTTCCTCTCCCCGTTTTCTCCGGGCGGGGGATTGGGTGGAGAAGCCCGCGCGAGCTCCTGCTTGCCCGGAAAATAGCGGATGTTCGGGGCTGCCCGGGAGTGGTGGTGGGTAGAGAGAGCCGGGAACGCTCTGAAAAGTTCTCCACTGAGTGCGAAAACGGGTCGGGCGGTCTCGCGTTTTAAGCCCACCGGTGGTGGGTGCGATTTTGGGGTTTAGGGTACTTGGAAATTCACGACGGAAGAGTTTTTCTTTTGTCTTTCTCTTTTCTTCAAAACGCGAACGATGGCCTCATCCTTTGTTTATTGCTCTCCGGTGGTGAAAGGTTGTATTTTCAAAAGTTTAAGAACCGACTCTGGTTATTATTGATGGAAAGAAAAGCCTTGTGGTTTCGCCTCTTTTCCCTTTTCTGCCCTTTCTCGCTCGAGGAAGGGCGAGGGTGGATTTCTGTCCTCCCTAGCCTCTGACGGAGTTGCTGGGCAGTTTTCTTAAGATCTTGGAGATGTAATCGCTGATGAAAACTTTTATTGTCAGCGCTTCTCGGCGTTGCTGCTGGAGATGGTGACCCCGAAGTTCATCTCCTGGCAGGGAGAAGGAGCTCTCGAGGCTTGGTTAAGGTGGGGGCGGGGGTGTCGGGAGTTGGCAGGGCAGCCGGGGACCGGTCCACTGAAGAGTGTGCTCGGAGTCTGCCGTCGCACTTCAACGCTCGGCTGTCTGATCCTGATTGGAGGGGCAGAGTTTGGTTTAAAGATCCTCTGAGGATGTTCTGCTTCATTTTGTAGGGGAACTAGAAACTTTAAAAACACCATTTTGGCAACCCTTTTGTGTCTGCCCTGGTGCCAGATCGCCAAACGGATGCATAATATGGCTGGCGATACACTGGCACACTTGCTGCTCTGAACCGCAGACGTTCTTTAGCACATTATTGCGAGTCATTGGGCTCTGCTAACCTGTAGGGTCGTTTTAAATCACTGACGTTAAAGTATGTCAGCACGTATTTCTACACTTTAAAAATGGACTCTGGGGCAATCTCAAAATTAAGAATTGGAGCGAAGTGTTGGGCATTTTGCTGCACTTAGCAAGTAGCTGCTGAGATGATGTGACCCCCTTGCTGCTTTCATCTGTGTTATTGAAGTCGGCTGGCTGTTGTGCTATACCTTGTTAACTAGTCTGATCTGTGTGTAGTATAAGATTTGTTCATTGTAAAAGATTTATTGTTTGAAAGGCAGTGTTGTAGAGCTGGGGGATGGGAGGGAGGGAAAGAGAAAGATCTTCCATCCACAGATTCACTACCAAGTGCCTGCAGTGGCTGGGGCTGGGCCAGGAGCTCTGTCCAGGTCTCCCCCACGGGGTCGTTGGGTCATCTCCTGCTGTGTCAGGTTTGCAAGTGGAGCCTCCGTGCTCGCGTGGGATGGAAGTGTTGCTGGTTCCAGGCGAAGCATCTGTCCTGAGCCGGGAGCAATGCTATACATTGTTCTATTTGTATCTCTTAGTAACTTGGCCACATTACCTTGCCTGTGGGATGTTGAGTAACTCAGCTAGGATTCAGGGCAGCACCTCTCTCTCTGAAGTCCAGATTCTGTTTGTGCTACCTGAGCTTGGTGTCCGTGTGAGGAGTGACCTCAGTAACTTGTAAGTGTGTGCGTAAAATTTCCCAGACATGCCAGAGATTGCTGTGTGTTGCCTGGGCGTGACCATCACTGTCTTTCCACGCTATTATACACATTCTCACCTCAGTTCTCCTCTTCCCTCACCTGGTTAAGTGCCTTGTTCAGAATTTACGTTGATCTGTTCGTAGGGCAGAGCTTGCCCTGTTGACGTTAGTAGGTAGTGATGGCTGAAGTATTTTTCCCGAATAAGCCTCTTTTTAAGGTGAGTGTTCTGGAGTGGATGCAACTCATCAGGATGGTTACAGTTTGTGATATGAGACCCCTTTGTTAGCTCTCAAGTTAAACCAGAAAGGAAAATGTTTTTAATTATTTGAAAGGCAGAAAGAGATCTCCCATCCACTGTCCACGTCTTTTAATAACGTCACCAACCAAGGCTGGGCCTGCTCAGAGCCGGCAGCTGGCAACTCAGTCTAGATCTTCCACTTGTGTGCTGGGGATTCAGGGGGATTCAGGTGTGAGAGCCAACAGGTGCTGCTTCCCAAGGGGTGTGCCAACAGGAAGCTGGAATCAAGAGCAGAGGCAAAACTTGAATCCAACTACTCTGATGTAGAATGTGGGCATCCGAAGCAACAGCTGGCTGCTCCAGCGGGTGCGTCTTCTGGAAGACACTTTTATAATTTTCCTTTACAATTGTCCCAGAAACCACTTACTTACCTACAGGAAGTAATGGGACTTGACTAAATTGAGATAGCGGAAGGCATGGCATTGCTTTGGAAATACTTCTTTGTATAGTTTTGAGTTTTGGAAACTTGCCAATCTTTCAGATGCTCCAATATAAAATTAGTAAGAGTGGAGAGAAGCTTAACCTTAGAAATAACAACAAATGAGCCAATTGTATTTCAAAAAGGGATGTCAGTTCCCAGAAGGAAAATTAATCAAAGTGAGTTTTAAGTGTAGCACTTTGTATGCCCTTAATCTAGAGAAAAAAAGAACCGAGAAAAAGAGAATCTTGAACTCTGTGTAGTAGGCTCTTGCTTGTATGCTAAATGTATAGCAATTCTGAAACTGTTATGTGAATTGCATCATTGAGCAAATCATTGCCATTTTGAGAGCTAGAGGTTTCGCTGTGGAAGAAGAGAAATAAAAATACATATCAGAGGGGTTGACATTGTGGGTTAGACCACAGCTTGAGATGTCAGCTAGTTCAAGTCCTGGCCCCTTCCAATCCGGTTTCCTGATAACATGCCTGGGAAAACAGGAAAAGTGGCCCAGGTACTTGGACCCCTGCCGTCCACGTGGGAGACGATGAAGCTCCTGGCTTAGTTTGAGCCGAGCCCATCCCTGGCTGTTGTAGCTGTTTGTGAAGTGGATCAACAATAGGAAGATATCTCTGTCTGCCTCACCCTCTCTGTTGCTTTACTTTTTAAATAAAGAAATATGTATTTTTTTTTAAATATAGAGGCCACTGTCTCATTTGTCCCGTGGCACAACAAGTTAAGGTGCCACCTGCAATGATAGCATCCCATTTTGGAGGTCCAATTTGAATATTGGTTACCCCATTTCCTATGCATCTCTCTGTCAAGATGGCCCAAGTTCTCAGCCCCTGTCTGTACATGGGACATGGCATCTGGCTTTGGCCTGGCCTCGCCCTGGACATTGAAGGTGTTTGGAATGGTCACCAGTGGAAAGGAACTCTTCCCTTCCTCCACACACTCTCTGCCTCTTAAATAAATAAGTAAAACTTTATTGCTTTCTTCAGTTCCATATATCTTTATAAAGAAAAAACGTTTTATTTGTTTGTTTGAAAGAGCAATAGAGATAGATCTTGCAAGAACTGATGAACTTGCCAGTAGTGAGATCTGGGCCAGGCCAAAGCGAGGATCCTGGTCCGGCCTGTGCGTCTCCTAGGAGTAGCACCACCCGAACACTTGAGCCAGCGCTGGCTGCCGCCTCTATTCCTTGATCTCCCAGGAACTCAAATCCAGGCATGCTGTTTTGGGATCCCAGCTGTGCAGAGTGGTGTCTTAATCACTGTCTCTGGATAACTTGCTGGATTGGAGTTAGGTGTCGATATGTACTCATGATTAAACTCTACGCACCTGCATATTTCTCAGCTCTGATGGAGAGCCTGGAGGCAGTGACATCCAGGTAGCAGCAAGCACCACTAACACCAGTGACTCAATTGCCAGTTCCTGATCTAGGGCAGGGAATGTTGAAGATGAGCCTTGACATCTTGAATGTCAAAGGAAGGATGTATTCAAGAAATTGATGGTCTATCAGCAGGATGTGGGAGCTAGCTGGAAGGCTCTCATCCAAATGAATAATGGTAGGAATGGATTACAACCCATTCAATAAGAGAAGAGAAGGACGGAGCTCTTACTAGTAGAATGCTATTTTTAAAAATGCAGGAGCATAATAATGGGCCCGGTGTGGTAGCTAGTGGCCAAAGTCCTTGCCTTGCATGCACTGGGATCCCATGTGGGCACCGGTATGTGTCCCTGTGGCCCCACTTCCCATCCAGCTCCCTGCCTGTGGTCTGGAAAGCAGTTAAGGACAGCCCAAAGTCTTGGGACCCTGAACCCAGGTAGGAGACTTGGAGGAAACTCCGGGCTCCTGGTTTTGGATCAGCACAGCTCTGGTCATTGCGGCCACCTGGTAAGTGAATCATCTGATGGAAGATGCTCCTCTCTCCTTCTATGTATATCTGACTTTACAATAAAAATAAAAAATGAATAAAACGAAGGAGGAACAATAATTGGTAACGTGAGTTTGCAGCCATCATAGTAATACGAATACAAGTGAGTGCTCCACAGTCTCAGGTGATCTCTCTAGAGTAATGACTGGAGGGAGGCAGTTCTTTCAGCGGGGAAACCTGGCGTGTGCCACCGTGGCCAAGGAAGCAAAGCTGGCCTCACCAGGGCAGTTTCCACATGTTCTTCTTGCCGTGCCAGATCTGGAGCTTCAGGACTTCTCTGTGGTAACTGTGAAATGCATAACCAGACTCATTATCAGAAAACAATGGGAAGACCTTAATTGAAAAATCATTCTCCAAATTGGCTTGTACTGTCCAGATATGTCGGTGTCGTGAAAGGCAAAGGCTGGGGCACAGTTCCTGGTCACAGTAAACTCCAGAGGCATGACAGTGCCATGCAGGCTAGTCACTAAGCTTGAATATGTGCTGAATTAATAAATAATAGTATTGTATCGATGTTAAATGTCCTTAGCCTGATAGTTTTACTGACTTTGTGATAGAATGCCCTTGTTCTTAGAAAACAGTAAGTTTTATTTCTTCTTGTTTTCTTTTAAAGACTTATTTATTTATTTTATTTGGAAAGACAAATTTACAGAGAGAACAACACAGAAAGAGCTTCCAGCTGCTAGTTCACTGCCCAAATGGCTGCAGTGGCCAAAGCTGAACTGATCCAAAGCCAGGAGTTGCTTCCAGATCTCCCACATGGGTGTGTGGTCCCAAGCATTTAGGTCATCCTCCTCTGCTTTCCCAGGCCACAAGCAGGGAGCTGGAAGGGAAGTACGGCAGCTGGGACACAAACCAGTGCCATTAGGGATCCCCCTTTGCAAGGGGAGAATTAGCCAATTGAGCCATTTGGTGGGGGGAGGGGCATTCATTCTTAAAAGGATATGTAGTAGTAATTACATACAGTCAGGGCATATGGCACATTATCCCTAATTGGTAAATCTTAATGAAGGGCATGAAAATATACCCAGTGCTACCATTTTGAAGTTTAACGTTGAAAGGGAGAGAATCTTCCATTGGTGGTTGAGAACGAGCCGGAGGAAGGGAAGGAGGGAGAAAGGGAGGGGAGAGAGAGTGCCAGCCAGTGAGGGAGGGAGGGAGCAGTTTGGTGGTACTCCAGGCTGCTCCTCTATGCTGCTAGCATGGTATATAGGTACAGGATCTAGTCCTGGCTGCTCCACTTTTGGTTCAGCTCCCTGCTTGTGTCCTGGGAAAGCAACAGAGGATGGCTCAATTCCTTGTGACCCTGCACCCATTTGGAAAACCCAGAAGAAGATCCTGGCTCCTCGATTTGGATCAGCTCATCTCTGGCTGTCGTGGCTGCCATTTAGGGAGTGAACTAGTAGATGGAAGACCTTCTCTCTCTTTCCCTGCCTCTGTAAAATCTTCCTTTCAAATAAAAATAAATTTAAGAAAGAAAAAGGAGATGGAGAGTGAGAGAAAGAAAATGAACCTTCCATTTGTTGGCTATTCCCCAAATGGCCACAACTAGGGATGGGTCAAGCTGAAGTCAAGAGCCTGAACTTCCACCTTGTCTCCCACATACGTGACCAGGGCCCGAGCACATGAATCATCTTCCCTTGCTTTCCCACGCATCTTAGTAAGGAGCTGCCTTGAAAGTGGAGCATCCAGAACTGGAACCAGCACACATATAGGATACCAGCGTCACAAAAGGCATTTTAACTTGCTGTGACACATGCTGGCCCTGTTTAAAAATTTTTAATCTAAAATTTTTGAATGCAAAGTTAAAAATAAGACTTCAGAAAGTAATTAACTTGCTTCAAGAAATATTCTTTGGAAGATTCCATGTGGGCTATTTAATCCTCTCCTGTCTTCTGAGCCCGCTGGAGAGACTTCTCCAAGGAACCATTCCTCTCAAGCTCAGCCTCACTGGGGCTTGCAGTTACATGGGGGATGGGGGATCATGGGTGACTTCCCTATTAGCTGGGAAGCCCACCCTGTCCCATTCTCATCCCTGCGTGGGCATGATTTCTAGCTATTCTCAAAAACTAAATGATACCAAAGTCCACCCGGTGCTCACCTAAGAAGTCTGAGCAACCCTTGACTTCCCATTTCACTCCTCCTCTCCTGCTCGTCTGTCAGTGTGTAGGTCCATTTTCTGCCACAACCAAGAGCCTGAGACTAGATAATTTATGAAGTGTGCTGGGGCTGGCATCTGCAACTTTGGCGTGCAACATATGGGTGCTGGTTCTAGTCCTGGCTGCTCCACTTCCTGTCTAGCAGAAACAGAAAAGCAGGAGATGGTCCAAGTATTTGAGCCACCCAAAAACGGAGAGGAGCTCTTGGCTCAGGGTTTGGACTTGGCCCAGCCCTGGGGATTGCAGGCATTTGAGGAGTGAGCCAGCAGATGGAAGACCCCTCTCTTTCTACCCCGTTCTCTTTGTAACTAACTCCACCTTTCAAATAAATAAGGTAATTATTTTTTATAGAAAGGGGAAAGTGTGTCTTGGGTCACAGTCCTGCAGACCAGCAGCTCCAAGAGCATGGCTCTGATGAGAGTTTCTGTAGAGGGGCAGGTAGGGGTGTGCAAAGGAGACCCTACAGAGAGGCCGCTTTCCCTGATGACAACTGCTCTCACAGTTACTGATCCAGGCCTGCAACTAGTTGTTACTCCCTCTTCGTGGCCTGGCCATCTCCCAGCACCACCACCACACTGGCAGTTGCATTTCAGCATTGAGTTTGGTAGAACAGCAAGCCCTGTGTCACCACTACGTGTCAAACTACATTCCTTCCTGGTGTGGGCTCTTGCAGTGGCTGCCCAGCTGGTCTCTCAGCTTCCACTGTCTGTTTCCCAGCAGCTTGCACTTTGGGAGATGGAAATCAAGTCAGATCCTTCACCATCGATCAGAAGCCTTTGCTCTTTCTATCAAGATCAGCGGTCTGGACCTGCCGCGGTAGCCTAGCAGCTAAAGTCCTTGCCTTTCCCACACCAGGATCCCATATGAGCGCCAGTTCATGTCCCAGTGGCCCTGTTTCCCATCACTCCTTGCTTGTGACCTGGGAAAGCAGTTAAGGATGTCTGAAAACCTTGGGACCTTGCACTCTTGTGGGAGAACTGAAAGAAGCTCCTAGCTCATGACCTCGGGATCAGTTCAACTCTGGACATTGTGGCAATTTGGGGAGGGAGTCAGTGGACAGAAGATCTTCCTCTCTGTCTCTCCTCCTCGCTATATCTCTGACTTTCCAGTAAAAGTTAAAATAAATCTTGAAAAAAGAAAACCCACAAAGATCAGAGGTCTGTGGCGTTTGCCCACCTGCCCAAGCCCATCGCTCATCCTCTGGGCCTGTGCTTTGCTCACAGTCCTCCAGCCCCACCAGCTGCTGGGGACCCAGAAGCTGGGTTAGTTTCTGCCTGGGGCCCTTCACACTCATTACTCTGCTGGGAGTGCTTTTCTGCATTTAAGGCACAGCTCATTTCTTTACTTCGTTAAGGCCTTTACTTAGATTCAATCCTTTAAAAATAGCTTTCCTGGTCACCCTCTAACTCCTGTAGGTTTTTTTTTTTCCCCTCACTGGTTCTGATTTGCACTTTAAATGATGTTATCTGTATTTGGGCCTTATTATCTGTTTGCTGGGATAAAGTGGGTCCACAACGGAAGCTTTGGATTTGTTTACCATGGAAACCCTAGAGCTTGGGGTATGCCTGGCATTTGGGAGGGGACTCGGATGTTGGTTGAATGTGTGCGTGCATTGGTATTTGCCAACTCTGTTGCTGCTGCATTCTGGCTAGTTCTGTCCCAGAACAGGAGGGAGTTTGTAGAGAGTCCTGCAGCATCAGTGCTGTTTAAGGGTTTTGGGTGATGGTGGTACAGCTTCTCTAGAGTCTGTGTTGAGTATTTCTCCTCTCTCCTTTGTCTGCCCTCTGGTGGAGGTGGCAAGCAGCAAACAGGTAGAAGAGACCCAAGAACTTTGATCACAAACAGGAAAATTTTTTTTTAAAAAATCAGATGTGGAAATTTTAATTTTGCATAAGCCTCCACAGTGATCATTGTAAGACTAAAAAATGAGAAGAAATGAGACAATAGTTAAATTTGAAGAGTGACCTGCTTAGGGTAAAGAAACCATTTAGCTCAATCATCCTTTTTTGATGACGTTAAAGAGTTCTGTCTTAAATACACTTCTTTTCCTTAAAACATGTTCATTAATTTTTCCATCTTTAGTGGGGCAGTCATGTCAGTTGCTCTGCATTGACTTTTTTCTGTGTGGATTAAGGTGCGGGAAAGGAAGTGCAGACCCTACAGCTGGGTCCTGAAGCTGGTGCCCTTGGCTCTAGGCCTCCCTGTCTCCTCCCAGCTGAGGTGCCAAGGGTCATGCTGGTTCTTGAGGACTCCTTGATCCTGCCTTGTGCAACAGGTAAAACCACAGTCTACGATGCTGGCATTCCATGTGAATGCCAGCTGGAGTCCTGGCTGTTCCACAGGCACTGATTACTACTCAGTGTAGCTCTCCCCGCTGGGATAGCAGGAACCCAGTTACTGTGAGCCATCAGTGCCGCTCCCAGGAAGCTGAAATCGGGAACCAGACTTGTGAATCAAGATGTGGGACATGGGCAGCTTACCTGGTGACCGAGCCACTGTGCCAAGTGCTGCACCCTTACGTCTCTGTTCAATATTATACACACTTTTGCTTTTCCAGTTTTGGCTTTAGCAGGGTTTGTAAATACCTCTAGGAAGAGTTACTATGCCTTTTTTAGGGCAAACACTCACTAACATGACCTAAGCTTGCTTATCTTACTTGGAACTTACAAAAGGAGACTTTGTTCAGGGGAATAGCATTAGTAATAGTGTGTTTGTTTGTCAGTACTGGGAACTCTAATATTCTCTTGCTAGCTACATAGTATTCCACTGTATGAATGTACCATATCTGCTCTCCTGTTGTTTTACTGGCATGTGACATAGGTTATACACCCCGTGTTTAGGAAATCTTTATCCTTCCTTGAGATGTAAAGATGGGAGCTGGAATTGTGGCGTAGTTGGTGCAGGCACTACCAGCAACACCAGCATCCCCTGTCGCAGCTCTGGTTGGGGCCCCAGATGCTCCACATCCAATCCAACTCCCTGCTACTGCACCTGCGAAAGTGATAGAAGATGACCCAAGTACAAGGACCCTGGCCACCCATGTGGGAGACCCAGATGGAGTGTCAGGCTCTTGGCTTCAGTCTGGCCCAGCCAAGACTGTTGCGGCCATTTGGAGAGTGAAGCAGCAGAGGGAAGATCTCCACGTGTGTCTTCACTCTGTATCACTCCAATTTTCAGATAAATAAATCTTTAAAAAGTAAAGATAGTGAGAGATTGGTAGGGAAATTTAGTTTGTGATCGCATACCAACTATTCCTTTCCCTGGGAAACATCTCTGCAGAGGATTTGTGGGTGACTAAGGGACAGTGAAGCCCCAGGGATCTCTTGGGAACACTGAGGAGCCCCACTAGAGTGTGTAGCAGTGGGAGTGCCAGGGTTGAAATAGTAGTAGGAGAGTCAGGACAGCAGAAGAAAACTGCAACAACAAGTGCACGGGCTACTCAGGCATCCTGGTGACAGTGCATGCCCTGTGGGGCTTGCACTGGGGGAACACTGTTGGTGGGCACAGGCAGTGGAGGAGAGGGGAGAATCCCAAATAACCAGTCTGAGTCACTAAGCCTGAGACCGTGATTATGTGGTATGTTAGTAAATGTGACCATGAGGTATTGGAGGTAGTCTCTAGTCATCTTGGAACACTGTCGCATGGGCACATTTGCCTTTTAATGACACCCTTGCAAATGTTAGATGTAGGTCTATTCCAGTCAGGTTGCACTGGAAGACACTGGAGGCTATGTGCTGTTACTGCTTATTCTTAGTAATTATTGTATAATAGGACATTTTTACTGAAACTATGAACACAGGGAATTGTGCCCACCTTTCTTTTTTTCATTTTTATATTTATTTATTTATTATTATCATTTAATGATACAGTTCCGTAGGCGTGGGATTTCCCTTACCTCCATTCCACATCCCTTCCCCCCACTGAGTTCCCCTATATTTTTAGTATAGTTCTTCGTAAACAGTCACATGTCCATCATTGCGGGCGTGGACAATGGCAGAGAGTCCAGCATCCTATTGTCAAGATATAGTTAACTGTTTCATTGGCAGTCCATCTGGAAATAGATGATGATCTATAGAATTAGATCTGAAAGATCATCTGGAAATAGAGATGCTCACTGCATTGTATCCTCACATCTGGACATGATAATCTCCATTACATAGTTACCATACATCCCCTTAAATGAAAAGCCACATACAAAATCAACAACAGGAAGAAAAATAGAAATTTACAACACCATGAAGTTCTCAAGAGGTTTTGATAGCTCAACATTTCTGGACTGCTGGCAATCCTGCCACTCCAGTTGTGATGAAATCTCTCCAGAATCCACTGGCTGCTATGGTCCACCTTAGGGTTTCTGTCTGCCCAGTTATTCACTGCCAGTGCTTGGCTGAGGTAGTTGATCAATTTGTTCTGTCTTCCGTCCTCTGCCATGGTACCAGGTGTCCTCTGGAGGCTCCAATGTACTGCCATATCCTCCACGTGCATCTGGATATGCTGTCCACTGCTCCATCTGAGCCACTGAGGAGGCCGAGCTCTGACACATGCATTCCACGGTCAGACCATGGAACCTGCAATTCTCTCTGTGGTTGGGGTTGTGAGTCCGGCGGTTCAGTTGGTCGGGAATCGCTAAAGAAACCTCATCTGAGGCCATCCTAGACCTGGTTCTTGTGTGTGCATGCCAGTACAGTGTCTGGCACAATCTGTCACCCAAATCCGCCTACGCACACACTGGTGAACATGAGAGCTAAGATGGGGGCAGATCAGGACAGGAAGGGCCTCAACATGTGATGACCTACATGTGAGCTGGATCAGGGAAAAGCCGAGCTGGGCTGACTATACCTTCTGGTACATGCATAACTGATGGTTGCAGTTGCTGGGTCAGCTCTGTCTCCAGCCCTGTGTTTTATGCAAACCAATGGGTGTTGGAGTCCACCCAATCCTGCCCACCACGTACTCGGCCTCCATGCAAACCAGTGGGAGCTGCAGCTTAGTTGGAGCAAATTGCGAAACGGCCACCAGGCCTGCTCCCTACCCTCATTCCCGTGCTTGCCAGTATGAACAGCTGACTGGTCCAGTCAATTCCATATCCCATTCGGCTCTTGTACATGTCAATGGGCATTGAAGCCAAGTTCATCCCAACCAACCCCACTATCCAGTCCACACTGGTGCCAGTGAGTGCCACCATTTTTCTAGCCATGCCTGCGCCTGACAGAATTTGGCTCCATATCAGCATCTGCCAACTGATGTTGCGGCAAAGCCCAGGCCACCCACACACACTCTGGCTTATGCATGTACCAGAAGGTATAGTCAGCCCAGCTCGGCTTTTCCCTGATCCAGCTCACATGTAGGTCATCACATGTTGAGGCCCTTCCTGTCCTGATCTGCCCCCATCTTAGCTCTCATGTTCACCAGTGGAAGTAGTAGCCCAGTGGAGAAGGGCCCGCCACTCCCTACTGGGTCCATCCCCCTGGGGGGGTTTCACATGTATTGGTTTGGTGCTGCAGTACAATCTGGCACAATCTGTCCCACCTTGACATTTGCCAGTGGGTGCTGTAGCCTGGCCTTGCCTTGCCCACCCTCAATTCCAGCTCATGCTGGTGGTGGCTACAGCCTATCCCAGCTCTGCCAGCCCCCAGTCCTGGCCCTGATGTGGACTGGCTGGTATTGTGCCCCAACCTGGCCTGACCCATGTTCCATTCTGGCACTTGGATTTGCCAGCTGATGATGTGGATTAACTCAGCCTGGCCTACCCTGGCCTGTGCCAAGTGTATGTTGGTAGGTACCATATTTTGGCCTTGTCTGGCCTGCTCCCTGTCTTGGTTCTTGTACTCACCTGCAAGGACTGTATCCCGACAGAGGAGTTTCCCAAGCTCCTCCATCAGGATCTCTCCCAATGCCAGATCTCGTGCACACCAGTGGATCCATGGGCCAGCCCTGCTTAGTCTACCTCCTGTCCCACAGGAACAGTGACCTTTCCTGACTGGCCCTTACCCTATCTGGTTCTTGTTGGGTGCTACAGTCCAGCCAAGCCTGGTCCGTACTGACACAGCTCATGCCATGGCTCAGCAGGGGCAGAGACCTAGCCAAGCCCATCCTATACCCACCCTGGTTCTCACGAGCACCAGATGGTGCTGGAGTCTAGCCCAGTCCAGTGCATCTCAGACCCAGCCCACACCCATGCCAAGGGACCGTGCAGCCCTCGCACTCACCAATGGGAGTTACATCCCAACCAGGGTGTTCCCTTTGCTTCCTCCAGGCCTGTTCTCATCCACAGATCTCATGCATGGCCTGTAGTTGCTCTAAACAGGCCTGGCATAGCCCCTCATCTATCTTAGTCTTTGCCTTTGGATGCTGTAGTCTGGCCTGACCTAGCCAACCCCTAGAACCAACTCTTGCTGGTGGGTGCTGCAGCCTGGCCCTGCTCATCTCTGGCTCATGTAAACCAGTAGGTGTGATACCTTAGCCTGGCATACCCTGCACTCTATTCTGGTTTTTGCGCTTGCCGGTGTGCTAAGATTTGCTCGGTCCTGCCCTGTTTGCTCCCTTCCAAAACCAACCCTGACACTTGCCAACGGATGGAGGTACTTTGCCCAGCTTGCCCGACCCCTAGGTTTGGACCACATGCTCAACAGTGGGAGCTAGGACTCCATAGGGGAGTTTCCCAGATTCTCCCACTTGGCCCACTCCCAGACCCAGATCTCATATATGCCAGTGGGTGTTGTGCCCTTGTCCGGCATAGTCTACCACTCCATCTTGACCTTTGTATGAGCTGGTGAATGTTGTGGGCCTGCCTGCCCCACAGCCCATTTTGGGATACACATGCAGGTGCTGCAGCTTGGACCTGCCCAGCTTATTCTCAGCCCCACTCCCTATGAGTGTTGGCGGGTTCCATGTTCACATGTAGCTCAGCACATCACTACCCCAACTCTTGAGCTACCCAGTGAGACTTGTATTTCCGTAGGGTTGGGCCCACTTATCCCCCACAGAATCCCCTGGACCTGGTTCTATCACATGCTGGTTAGTGTTATGACCCTGCCTAATGAGACTCTGGCTTAGGGATCCAGAATCAGTTTGTCCTATTAAGCAATCCAGAAATGGTAGACATGTGGCACAGACCTTGGGACACTCACCTCCCACATACGAGTGCCTGTGTCCCATACCTGCTGTAGGTTCCTGACTCCAGCTTCCTGACAGCATGGACCCTGCCAGGTGTCTGTGATGGCTCAAGTGGTCAGAGTCCTGCTACCCACAGAGGAGACCTGGAGCCAGTTCCAGGCCCAACCCAGTCCCAGGCCATTGAGACTGCTACGGAGTGAGCCAGTGATTGGAGCTAGTGCCTCTCAAGTGAGTGAGTAAATGTGAATTCTAAGAGGTGGAAACACTCAAGTTGTAAATGAGGCAGGCCAAGGATATGACTTGTGAATCAGAGATTTATAATTTACATTGCTAGTATTTGGTTTACCACATCTTAGAATATTTAAGCTAGAAGTTCTTGTCAGAGAAGATAATTTTAGGATGAAGTAAAATAAAATCTTTTTTTAAAGATTTATTTTTATTATTTTTTATTGGAAAGGCGGATATACAGAGAGGAGAGACAGAGAGGAAGATCTTCCGTCCAATAATTCACTCCCTAAGTGAGTCCAACGGCCGATCCTATGCCGATCCGAAGCCAGGAGCCTCCTCTGGGTCTCCCACGCGGGTGCAGGGTCCCAAAGCTTTGGGCTGTCCTCGACTGCCTTCCCGGGCCACGGGCAGGGAGCTGGAAGGGAAGCGGGGCTGCCGGGATTAGAACTGGCGCCCATATGGGATCCCAGGCGTGCAAGGTGAGGACCTTTAACCACTTGTGCCACCGCGCCGGGCCCAAAAATAAAATCTTATACTGTTTTACAAAGCTCACAGTTGTTAAATTTGAAATCTTTGGTACGTAGAGTTCACACTTGATTTTGGTATCATATTTAAAATTCATTCCCTTTCATAGCACTTTCACCCTAATACAACTGTTGCTGGTTATCTGTCTTTCTCAAGAGCTAGTGAACTTTTCTGATGGCTTAGGTTCCTGTGCCTCGCAAAGTAGGTTTAAATCTTTGTGGAGTAGATGCATGAATCACATGGTGATTAAGTTTGATCATAGGTTAGAATCGTGTTCTTATGTACTTCATGACAGTAGATAAAAGAAACAGGCATAGTACAATAATTTTTTTTTCTTTTGTAAGGCAGCATTAGAAAGAAAGAAGGAGAGACAGATTTTTCATCTTTTAGTTTACTCCCCAAATGGCCACAATGGTCAGAGCTGGGCCAGGCCAAAGCCAGGAGCCGGGAGCTTTGGCTTATTTTAAGACGTAGTAAGAATGTGAATAAGTTTTAATGTCTTCCTATTTTTTTCAAGGATTTAAATGTTCTATTTGACCAGGAAGACATGGTGCCTGTTGAGTTGTTCCTAGGAATTTCTTAATGCATGAGCACACATTCCTGAACTTGCCTCCAGTCATGGTTTTAGACTGCTTGGTAAGTAGAGTTGAGACCCGTGGTCGTCTGGTGGCATCACCTGCCCAGCTTGCTGAGATGCTCACAGCTGCGCCTACCCAGTTTCTGATTCTCTGGGCCTGGGAAGGGGCTTCTCCTTCGAATTTGTTGCTTCCTTTATTTGTAAAGATTTATTTATTATTATTGGAACAGCAAATTTAGTGGAAAGAGATCTTTCCACTAGTTCACTCCTCAACAAGTAGCTGCAACGGCTGGGAGCTAATCTGATGAGAAGGCAGGAGCCTGTTTCAAGTCTCCCACTTGGGTGCAGGGCCCCAAGGTTTTAAGTCTGTCCTTGACTGCTTTCCCAGGTCACAAGTAGGGAGTTGAATGGAAAGTGGAGCAGCCGGGATACGAACTGGTGCCCATATGGGGCCCTGGCACTTTCAGGGTGAGGATTTAGCCATTGAACCATCGTACCAGGTCCTCTCCTTTGAGTTCTAGTAAGTTCCTACATAGTCTGCTGCTTTTAAGAAACAAAAATTTATTATTGATTTTTTTTTAAAGTGAACTGCCCAAAGTAGAATATGAGTTTTTATTTAATTAATGTAGTTTTTTAAAAAAGATTTCTTGTATTTATTGGAAATGCATAGTGACGGGGAGGGAGCAAGGAAGAGAGAGAGACATATTGTATCACTGTTCATTTCCCAGATGGCTGCACCAGCCTGGGCTGGGCCAGGCTGAACTCAGGAGCCTGGAGCTATGTGCAGGTCTCCCACGTGGGTGGCAGAGACCTCTGCTGCCTCTTAGTGCACAGCAGCAGGAAGCCGGATTGGAAGCAGAGGTGCAGCTGAACCTGTGGCAGTCCTAGGTGGGATGCTGGTGTCCCGGGCTGTGGCTTAACGCCCTCGGAAGCAATACCTGCCCCCCAGAAACTGCTGATTTAGACTGGCTGGTGAAGTTTGCAGCTGCCAAACACGTTCTTCCCTGGCACACACTGGAAGGAAGGCTCAAATGCTGAAAGAAGCACCTCAAAGCACCCGGCTCCCCGAGGTGAGGAGCTGCCAGTGGGGTGTCGGGGAGGGGCTGTGATTATCAGGCGGCCCAGATACCTTAGGGAAGGCCGTTCAATTGATAGGACGTGTGGACTTTTGGCTGGCAATGATTTCATTTTCCTGTTTAAAAAAGAATAATTTACTTTAACGACAGTTGGAGGAGTGGGGAAGGCTTCACTTGCTGGTATGCTCCCCAAATGGTTGTAGCAGCTAGGACTGGACCAGACTGAAACCTGGATCTGAACGCCATCTGGTTCTCTGACCTGGGCGACAAGGGCCCAGGCTCGTAGGCAATCCTCTGCTGCCGCCTTAGGAGAATTAGCAGGAAGCTGGATCGAAATCAGAGCAGCTGGAATTCCACCCAATACTCCCGTGTAGGATGCCAACAGTGCAAGCTGTGGCTGTTAACCTGCTGTGCCACAGTGCCATCCCGTATTTTCCTTTTCTGTTTAGAACATTTTGTTATCGTATCTATCACACAACAGCTATGGCTAATATTGTGTAATGTTCGCGGTTGTTACTTCTTCAGTGTTTTCCTTGCAGGGCCAAATGAGCTCTGGTTAAGTTCCCAAGGACAACCCAAGTTCCCACACATAATTCTGAGGTAGTCGTTAGTGTCCCTGCTGTACAGACAAGATAATTGAGGCCCAGAGAAGAGAAACTGTTTCTAGGATCACACTGTAAGAGTCGTCACCTTCAGGTGTCATGAAGTTGTATGAACTTGGGTTAAGTTCATAACCTCCTTGTATTAAGTTTCCTCTTCTGGTGCTGGTGCAATGACATACCAAGCTAATCCTCCACCTGTGGTGCCAGCATCCCAGATGGTCAGTGGTTTGTAGCCTGCCTGGTCCACCTCTGATGTAAGCTCGCTGCTCATGGCCTAGGAAAGCAGTAGAGGACGACCCAAGTGTTTGGATCCCAGCAACCATGGGGGAGCCCAGAAGAAGGTCTGGCTTCTGACTTCAGATTGGCTCAGCTCTGGCCATTGTAGCCATTTGGGTAGTAAACCAGCAGATGGAGGACCTCTATCTGTTTTCCTTTTCTCTGTAAAATAAAAATACATCTTTTTAAAGAAATAATCTCTTTCATAGAACTAGAACAAGGGTGATTCTGTTGCCTACTTCCTAAGGTTGCTTGGAAATTTAGTTACATGTAATGCTCTATACAGTGTGCATGCACGTGAGAAGTGCTCAGTAAATCTTCTCTTTGCTGGCCAGCTTCTCCTTTTAAATTTAGAGGTGATTTTACTCCTGGGCACATCCTATGCATATCCTCCTGGTATGGATTAAAAATCAGTAATATTTTGTCCACAATTTGGACATCCGAGAAAACTAGTTCCCCTCTCCCAAATCCTTTAGCAGCAAAACTTGTGATCTGAGCACATTTGATGGCAGTGCAATTCACATCCATATGAAACTAAGTACCATCTTTTTTGTCTGCCAAGTATATCCCTGCTGCAGCAATGTCCCTTTCTGACTCTCTGAGGTGCTATCCTGGCATCCAGGTAGGATGTTGATGCTGTATGGAGTGAGTGCACTGAGAACTTCCAATACTGAAACACACTTGGCCCTAGATTGAGATGACAGATTGTAGGCCTTTGTGTGGATGGGACCTGAGCTTATTCATATGTGTCCTGAGTTTCTGGTATGTTCTGTAAGAATGAGTCTATCAGGCCATAACTGCTAGGGGAAGGGGCAGAGAATGTGGAGGGTGGTGCCTGCTGCTTGATTGCCTGGCACACAGTACAGACAGCCTGCAGTTCACAAGAGGTGGAACTCACTTACTTTGAGGATACTTAATGCTTAACATCATGCGTAAGCTGGTAGCAAAATCAAAACAGAATTTAATGCCTTATGCCACAGTTTCAGCTTGTTCAACATCTACTTTCTTGTGTCTGCTTGCTCCATGTAGCTCCAAGTTTGTGGTCAACTTCTTGAGAATATTTTATTCTTGGAGATATTTGTATATGGAATGCTTCGGGTGAAGGGGCATGTGTAGTTTTAAATTCTCAGTTGAGAAAGATCTATAAGCTTTAAATACCTGATTATTTATGGATTTTAAAGCTTATTTTTAAATATCTCTTTTTAATGAGAAAGACAGATTTATGGAAAGGACAGATAGAAAGAGCTAGTTCACAGATAATCTGCTAGTTCACTCTTCAAATGGCCACAGTGGTTGGAGCTGAGTTGACCCAAAGCTAGGATTGGCTTTTTTCTGGGTCTCTCATGCAGTTGCAGGATCCTGAGGCTTTGATTCATCCTCTGCTGCTTCCCCAGGTCACAAGCAGGTATTGGGAATTGGGGTATCTGGGACACTAACCAGTGCCCATGTGGGATCCTGGCACCTGGCAGGCAAAGGGTTAGCCACTTGAGCCATTGCACCAGGACTTACAGCTTATTTGTTCAAAGTACAAGAAATATAAACCTGAAAAGTGAAGAAAAATTCTAAAAAATTTAAAATTGACTTTACTGATGAATAGATATCGATTTTTACATTTGTTTAAGATGCCAGAAGAGAATGAGAGGGGTTAGAGTTCCTGTTTGCTGATTCACTCCCAAAATGCCCACAATGGTTGAGGAGCAGGGCTGACTGTGGGAGCCTGGAACTCAGTTCAGGCTTCACGTTGGGCAGGGTTCCCTGAGCTCTCCCTGCTGCCTCCCAGCATCTGCAGAGGAAGAGAGCTAAAAGCAGAGCCAGCAGCAGGTGACAAACCCTGGCACTACAATGTGGGGTGCTGGCAGCCCAATAGGAGTCCTCACCTCCAGGGCAAACACTTCCCTCTGATGAATAAACCTTTTTGTTTTTAAGATTTATTTAATCATTTATTTGAAACTCAGCATGCCAGAGATCAGAAGAAACACATACATACAATCTTCCATCCATCCATATAACTGCCTCAGAAGGCAGGAGCCAGGAGGTCCACCCAAGTCTCCCGTGTGGGTACAGGATCTCAAGCACTGGGCCATTATCCGCTATCTCCTGGGCGTGTAGGCAGGAAGCGGTATTAGAAGTGGAAGAACCATGACTTGGAGTGACAGCTGGACATTGGATTCAGGAGTTACATACTGTGGCAAACCTACATCACTGTACCCATTGCTGATGAAGTCAGGTTTACAGAGAGAAGGAGAGAGAGCAAGAGAAATCTTCCATCCACTGGTTCACTCCCCAAGAGGCTGCAATAGCCAGAGCCGAGCTGACCCGAAGCCAGGAGCCCAGCGTGGATACAGGATCCCAAAGCTTTGGACCATCCTCTGCTCTCCCAGGCCACAAACAGGGAGCTGGATGGGAAGTGGAACAGCTGGGATACAAAACTGCACCCATATGGGATCCCAGGCACATGCAAGGTGAGGATTTTAGCCACTAGGCTACCCCACACTGGGCCTGATGAATAGACTTTTAAAAAACAGAAGTTTAGATAGGAGGTCATGCGTATGGGGCACGGAGGAGACCCCAGAGTGGAGTGGGAGGTCAGGAGGAGGCTCGCATCCCAACCCTGAAGACTCCCAGATCCTCACCAAGCACCGCCAACATGGACACCAAGGACTACATCCCAACCGCTAGGGAGACCACAGGGCATAGGAGTGCCTTCAGAGGCTGAGAACTCTGAGGTCACCCATCCCCATCTGGAGCCTCCACAGGGGATGGAAGAAGTTCAAACTCTGCAGTGCAGAAACCAGTGCCATCGGAACGACGGCCAGGAGCCCTGAGCGATCTGCAGAAACAGAAGAATAATAAACTTCCTCTGGGAATAAGGAGGCGAGCTCTCTCTGGTCCTAGCCTGGCTCTGGCTCTAGGTCCCCACCCTCCCTCACAGTGACCATTAGGATCGCTCCAGTAACCCCTCAAAACAAACAAACAAATATACATACAAACAAAAAATCTAGAATGGACAGACAACAACATGGAAAGCTTAGAATCAGACAGGAAACGCCCAGCATGGACCCAAACAGGCCTCACTAGGTGGGACACAAAGATTAGTAATGCCTCACTAGGATATTGGGGATTTCTCTGCACACCCATCTTAAATTAAAAAAAAAAAAAATGTATTGTACCTAAACTGATAACTGTATGGAATCAGGTTGAATACAAACCAAAATTGAAATGTCTATGAAGAAGTCATAGGATGTAGTTAAGAAACCGCATCTTCCTATCAACATACTGTTAATCAGTGTCATGTCAATTGATGCCATGAGGTTGTAAATGGCTGTTGAGGTCATGTCAGGGCCTTTAATCGTTTGGGATGATGCTTAGCTGGATTTACCTTCAGACCAGAGATGGTCTCACCAAGAAATCGTTGAACCCACTAGGATAATAAGACACTGGACTTTATGCTTGATAAATATTTCCAATGAAAGAACCACAACTGAATTTGAACTGTGGTAATGCAACAAGGTGGAGAAATCCACCCTGGGGAGAGGGTTCGGGGAGGGGTGGGGGGAATCCCAGCGCCCATAACACTGTGTCACATAATGCAATACAATTAATAAAATTTATAAAAACCAGAAGTTGAGCCCGGCGCGGTGGCGCAGTGGTTAAGGTCCTCGCCTTGCACGCCCGGGATCCCATATGGGCGCCGGTTCTATCCTGGCAGCCCCGCTTCCCTTCCAGCTCTCTGCCTGTGGCCCAGGAAAGCAGTCGAGGATGGCCCAAAGCCTTGGGACCCTGCACCCCCGTGGGAGACCCGGAAGAGGCTCCTGGCTTCTGATCGGCATAGCATCGGCCCGTTGCGCTCACTTGGGGAGTGAATCATCGGATGGAAGATCTTCCTCTCTGTCTCTCCTCTCTGTATATCTGCCTTTCCAATAAAAATAAAATAAATCTTTAAAAAATAAATAAATAAAATAAAAAAAACCCAGAAGTTTAGAATTTAAAAATTACCATTTAAGGTATTTGATGTCTTATATTATCTTTCCTGATCATGAAAATTATTAGTCGCTAAGAAATAACTTGTGTTGCTTTGTCTTGCATGGATTGAAAGAGCTGTTCACTAACAGCAGAATAATTATGCAGACTACATAATGCTGGCCTTTACTGAAAGTTCTGCAGACATTTTAAGATGTAGAGTAAGAAGGCCATTGAATTATGCAACTGGATTTTTTCCCATTTTATCTTAGACCGAATTGGCTTAGATACAATGGCTCATTGGTATCTTTTGATATTTGTAACTGGTACAGCTGAACTTTCAGAAGGTAAGCAATGGGCTGCTTTCTGCCCAGTGTAACAATGCCTCCACTTTACTCGGAGAGCGTCATTTAAAACGTGTCCCAGGAATCAAGTATTCATGTGGAAAAAGAACTCAGTCAAGTTATGGTAATTGAAAATAAGATCACTGTGCTTTTTAATCAAAGTCTGTTAAACTGTCAGTTTAAAATTGCTTTAGTCAGCAGTTTCAGTACCAAAGATAGTGATAAACAATTCCAACACAACCTTGAGCAAAACTCACCATCAGTGAAATTCCTTAGCTATTCCAGTGTTTCTTGCTGATTTTTCTTTTTGGTAAAGGAAGGAATGGTTCATATATGAGAATATCTCATACTCCTATTTATCATTCCTTCCTCCTAAAAGTTTCTTTATTAGCTGATGGAAGATAGAACGCTGGCAGACTTAACGTAGATACCTAAGAAATGAATGGAATTTGTCCTACAAAGGGGCAAATGCAGGAGAACCAGTGTGGGGTCATGAAAGTCATAGGAATACATTTTAAAAAGATATCATCAGGGGATGCTGGACTGTCTGCCATTGTCGGTACCAGCAATGTCAGGACACACATAACAGACTGATGGACTTATGACTGCTTATGAAGTAAACTCTCCCATCTCCTCTCCCCGCTGCCCATCACCATCCATTGGCTGTATCAGCTAGAGTGGAGCGGATCCAAAGCCAGGAGCCTCTTCCAGACCTGCCTAGTGGGTACAGAGGCCTACAGTTCCAGGGTATCTTCTGCTGCTTTCCCAGGCCACAAGCTGGGAGCTGGATTGGAAGCAGAGCATCTGGGGCACAATCCAGCATCCTTGGGATATTGGTGTCAAAGGTAGAGACTCAGCCCGCTATGCCATTGTGCTGGCCCCACACAGGATACCCTTTAAGAAGAGCCAGAGGCCAGCATTGCGGCACGGTGGGTCAAGCTGCTACCTGTGACACCAGCATCTCATAGGAGCACAGTTCGAGTCTTGGCTGTCCCACTCCAGGCTGGCTCCCTGTCAATGTGTCTGGGAAAGCACCAGAAATGGTGCCAGTGCACAGGCCCCTGCCACCCATGTAGGAGACCAGGAGGAAGCTCTGTACTCCTGACTTTGGCCAGAGGCAGCCGATGGAAGATTGTCTCTTGCTCTATCTCTCCTCTCTGTAACTCTTGTTTTCAAACAAATCTTGAGAGAGAAGGAAGGGAAGAAAGAACAGAGTGAAAACAGTGAAGTGATGAAGAACCTAGGTTTCATGGATAGTTGGATTTAAACCCCAACTCTACCCTAAACTAGAGCAAGTTATTTAATGTAAGTCCGAAGAGTGCAAAAATTACCAATTATGTGTGTTCCTCCTAAATACTGTTCTATTTTTCCTATGCTTTAAGAAGAGGAAGGAATGAAGGAGTGACGGAAAAGGAAGAAAAAGGAAAGGAAGGAGGGAAGGAAAGGGGGAGGGGAAGGGAGGAGAGAGGACGGAGGGAAGAAGGGAAAGTTGCAGGGGCAGCATTGAGTACCATGGGTTAAGTGCTGCTTGGAATACCAGCATCCCATGTCAGAGCACCAGTACAAGTCCCAGCTACTGTGATTCTGATCCAGTGTGCAGCTACTGCTCCTGGGAAAAGCAACAGAAGGTGATCCGAGTGTGGAGGGTCCCTGCCATGCACCTGGGAGACCCAGGTGGAGTTGCGGGTTCAGCTGTCCCAGATATCTGGAGGAAGACCCTGCAAATGGCCAGTGTCTTTCTCTCGTTGTCATGCTGCCTGTCCAATCTTCAAAACGAAAAAAAAGTATTAAGCTATTTATTTGGTTTAGCTGTTTTGAATTGTGTATAAGTGATATTCTGCTAGCATGTGACTCCTGGGACTTACTATTTTTCTCCTTAATATCTTCACATTCATCCGTGTTGTATATAATAGTGTGCTCACAGCTTTGTAACAGTTCACTGATCACGCATGCCAGTTCTTGACTTTGTCAGTGGGCATGGTGTTCTCTCTAGTTTATTGTTGTAGAACACTTTACACTCTCCACTTGAGTTTGTATACAGTCTCTGAGGACTCGTACAGGTGCAACCAGAAGTGGAACTGAACTGTCAGGTTGAAGAATAATGCATATCTAGGCCCCGGCACGATGGACCAGTGGCTAAATCCTCGCCCAGCACATGCCAGGATCCTGTATGTGTACCAGTTCATGTCCCAGGCGCTCTGCTTCCCATCCAGCTACCTGCTTGTGGCCTGGGAAAGCAGTCAAGGATGGTCCAAAGCTTTGGGATCTTTTATCCATGTGAGAGACCTGGAGGAAGCTCCTGGCACCTGGTTTCGGATCAGCTCATCTCTGACTGTTGAGGCCCCTTAGGGAGTGAACCAGTGGATGGAAGATCTGTCTGTTCTTTTCTGTAAACCTGCATGTCTAATAAAAATAAGTACATTTTTAAAAAAGAAAGATAATACATATCATTACTTTTGTTACATGATACCAAATTGTTTTCTAAGGGATTATCTTGGTAGAGTGTGAGTTGACATTTTCCGAAAACCTTGTTAAACTTTGAAATTTGAGAAAAAAATAAATGTAATCACTAATATATGTGAAATGGTATCCTGGCTTAAAGTTTGAAAATTATTTATTCTTATTTGAGTGGCAGAGATATAGAGGAAGTTCTGCCAGCCTCTGGCTCATTCCATAAAGTCGCAATAACCATGGCTGAGTCTGGCTGAAGCCAGGAGCCTGGAACTCAGGGTCTCCACATGAGTGGCAGGGGTCAAGCACTTGCTCTTGCTCTCCCTGGGCTCATTAGCAGTCAGCTAGATCAGAAGAGAAGCCACCAGGACATGAGCTGGGGCTGGTGTGGGATGTTGGGGGCTGGTGTGGGATGTTGGTATTGCAAGCAGCAGCTGCGCTCCTCGTGTCATTCAGGCTGCCTTAGTATCCAGAGACTCGGTGTCTTATTTGCATATTGTCCTCTGCTGTTTTCCTGCTTTTGTTTACCAATTCATATCTTTGTATGTTTTCCTATTGAATTGGTAGTCTTTTCTGTTACTAATCTAAAGGAATCGTTTTCTTTTTTAATTTTTTTAAGACTTTTTTTAAAATTAGAAAGATATACAAAAAGGAGAAACAAGAAGATCCTCCATCCGCTGATTCACTCCCCAAGTGGCCACAACAGCCGGTGCTGAACCAATCTAAAGCCAGGAGCCAGGAACTTCCTCCAGGTCTCCCACGTGGGTGTAGGATCCCAAGGCTTTGGGCCGTCCTCGACTACTTTCCCAGGCCACAAGCAGGGAGCTGGATGACAAATGGGACTGCTGGGATATGAACCAGCTTGTATATGCCATCCCAGCGCTTGTCAGGGGAGAACTTTAGCCAGAGGCCACCATGCTGGGCCCAGGAATCATTTTCAAAATTCTTGTTCTAAGGTGTTACTTGAATTTTCAACTTGCTGCTATCCTCTCAAGGCTGACTAGGTGTTTGCTTTTCCGCCGTGGTTGATTCTGCATTAGTTTCTTTTTGGTTTGCCTTCCGATTCTTTGTTTCTCTGTGGAGTAGAGGAGAAAGTATTCTTGTGGATAGGTGTGCTTACGTAGCCCCAGCTGCTGGCACCAGCAGTCACCCTTTTGTTAGTCTTCTCATGCTGATATTTAGGGATTGTTGTTAAAAATCAGCAACAGCACATGCTTGTGCGTGGCGGGCTGTGGGCCAGGGTGCTGGGGAAGGAAGCTTCAGTGAGCCTTTGAGCTGTTGGCCTTTAAAGAGATTCTCTTCCATATGCCAGAAACAAAGGAAACGCCTGATTGCCCGCGTCTTTAGCGTTGCAGCCCTCTGATCAGATCTGTGGCCTTGAGGAAGTCCCGCTCGATTTTCTGTTTTACACATGACACATGTAGATGGAACAGATTTCTGTCTAGAGTCACTTCCTTTTTTTTCCCCTCTATGATTCGGAGGAGGGCTGATAAGAGATCGCTTTTTGATTTCCGTTCCTAGATTGGAGATTGTCCTGAGCTTGGAGCAGGAAGGCTTGGGGTTCATTTACATTGCTGTTGGCCTAAGAGGTGGGGACCACTTGTCATCTCCAGCAGAGGTGACTGTCTTCCTTCCCCCAACTTGCCTTTCCCCGCCTCCGTGGGTTTTCAGGGTTTTAGGCAGTAGTTGGCTGCTCTCCTCCTTACTGTCCCTTGTGAAACTGTTGTGTCAAATAAGTGCAGGCTGAGGAGTTAGGCTTTGCTGTCAGCTGTCACGGTCCGTGCCACGGAGGACTTTGTTTCTCTGGATTTGAACCTGCTGGAGGTGGACTCACCTATCATCTGCGAGGGACTGGTATTGCATTGTTGTGTAACCAATCCCCTCATAGCCCTTCAAAAGAATCTGGGGCTCACTCTCTTGTACCTGGTCGGGTGCTTCCTTTGCTCTGGCCATATCCAGGACAGGTAATCTCCTGAGCATGGTCCCTGTGTACTGCTTAAATGGGACAATGGATATAGCAATGTTGTTTCCGGTTTGTGTGCTGTCAGGAGTTCCAGGAGAGGTGAGGCCTAGCAGTAGTGGAATGTGGGCAGAGAAGCCAGGGAAAGGTGAGTGTCTGCAGCTTTGTGTGTCCAGGTTACTCATTGCATGTCCCTTAGGATAACTTCTATTGTTGGGGAAGCTGGGACATAGGTCTTCAGCTTAATGGATGGACTTGAGGGTAATGACCATTTGTTACTCTGGGGATTATGATTGGTTGGATTGCCATATGGACTTGTGATTTGCTATTCTCGTGTGCTCTATTATCACCAAGCATAGGTAATAAAGACTCCTTAATAAACCTTAGACATGTCTGGTGTGATCTCGCTCGCACCCTACAATGGCAACACAGTGCATTCCATACTAGTTGTTCATTATTTGTATTTTTCCACTAACATGTTTGAAGATTTTTCATATATACTATTTCAAGGTGTTTTGTTGTTGTTGTTTGTTTTTGCACCAAAATAAACCTACGCTCTTGTCCTGCCTTTTCTAGCAACACAACATCTTTCGTAGACACAACGTCTGTTTACTGCTAACCCACTTTGGAACCTCATCTTGAAGCACAAAGCAAAGAGACTGAATCGCTTTAGCTTTCACCTGGGGGGTGGGTCTTGGCCCACACTGTCCTTGGCTGACTCCTGGCTTGCCTGGGAGTGGTTTACCATTGGTTTCTGCAAATTCATGTTTAATCGGTGCTCTCAGGAGTCCTGACACTGATGAATGGGCAGGAAAGATCAATGCGGGAATCCTGTGTATTCAAAGTGTTCTCTCTCCCAAGTGCCAAAGCTATTTTTTAAGTGACGAGTTAGCTCCTCTTTTTAGCAGCACAAAAGAAAGAAGGGGGACAGGCAGCTTGACATTTCTTTTCAGACATTCAGAGAAAGTTGGCATTTATCTGCTGCAAGCAGTCCAAGGGTTCTGATTTTGCAGCTGACGGCTCTGACTGCCCTGTGCCTTGTAACTGCCCGTTGCTCCCAGGCCTGCTAAACCTAACTGAAGTCTGTTGCCAGGAATGAGGTCTCAGAATTCAGAATCCACATGAGGGGAAATGGGGTCATGTACAGGCAACTCTCTTGAAAGGTCTTTAATTATTCAAGGGAGAAAAAGGACTGTGGTATTAGTGAATTGTGACATCAAGCATTTCTCTATTTTCTCCTCAAAGGGGAGACTTGAGCGTGTTTAACCACTGATGCGGAAACTCCACAGGTCGTTTAGTGGGTGAAAGTGGGGTAGGGTTTAACTTTATAGTTGTCAGTTTCAGCTGCTGCTACCTGAACATATTGACCCATGTTATCGTCAGTAAAAGGCATTCAAACAGATGTGAGGTTTGTTGTACTGCACTAAGATATGAAGTTGGATCCCATCACCTGGAAGGATATTTGCCAGTATGGGTAGATGAGACCTTAGTAGAGTCAGGTCTGTGGATCAAACATGCTTCCAGGCTACAGGCTGTCTGGGAGATGAAATAGACAAGGTGAGCAGGACCAGGAGGAAGCCAGGAGAATGAGGGGTCCCCTCTGGGACAGGTGGCCCAGTCTCCGCATAAATTAACAAGGAAAAAAATTTGGAGAGGCTTAGCAGACCTGATCAAGTGTATCATGTAGTCCTTAATTGTATCTTGATTTGCACAAATCAAATATACAGAAAGACACTGGTGGACCAGTTAGGGAAGTTTGAAAATGAATTGAGTAATCAATACTTACTGTTTTGGCAGCTATGATCATGAAATTGTGGTTTGGTAGAAAAATGTCCTGGTAGTTTTAGGAATGTATGAGAAAATTTTCAAAAAGTTTATGGATAGGGCTGGCACAGTGGCAAACAGGCTAATCCTCTGCCTGCAATGCTGGCTGCTCCACTTCTGATCCAACTCCCTGCTTATGGCCTGGGAAAGCAACTGAGGATGGCTCAAGTCCTTGGTCCCTGCACCCACATAGGAGCTTCACATCAGCTCAGCTCTGGCCCTTGTGGCTGTCTGGGAAGTGAACCAGCAAATGGAAAATCCATCTCTCTTTCTCTCTCTCTCTCTCTCTCAATTTAAATCATTTTAAAATAATTATACATTCTTCATTAACTTTTTAAAAAAAGAAACAATGCACGGGTTTCAAAATTTCTTTGATCCAAAGTAAACTTAACCTTTTAATTGATTTTCTTCTTTTTTTTTAATGACACTTAATATTTAACTTAAAAGGCAGAGGGAGAGACCTTCATCTATTGACTTATTCTCCAAAGGGCTGCAAAAGCTGGGCTAGACCAGGCTGAAGCCAGGAGTGGAGGTGTTACTTGGGTGTCCCATGTCGGTGATGGCTCAATGACCTGGACCAGCTTCTGCTGCTTTCCCAGGCATATGATCAGCAAGCTGGGATCAGAAGTGGAGCAGCCAGGACTGGAACTAGTGGTTCCCATATAGAAAGCTAGCATTGCAGGCAGTACTTTAACTCTAACTCATGCCACAATGCCAGCCCCTAACTAATTTTCTGAAATATTTCAAGTACCCTTGTGTATTGAAGTATTTAGTAGGAAAATGTTTTGATATATGCAATTGACTTTAAAGTACTTACCAAAGACAAAAATAATTGAAGAAAATACAGCAAAAACTTAATATTTTATACATTACATGATGCATAATATAGATCTTTAATATGCTGATTTTTCTACCTTTGTACTAAAAAAAAAATTCCCAATAAAAAAGACTAAAGCAATGTAGGAAAAAAGGGGAAACAGATTGAATATCCTATAATATTATAAGATTCCTGAAAAGGTAGGAGTTTAAAAAACTGGCAAAGAAATTGATCCAATTTTCAAAAAGGTCAGTTCAGTTACTGGCCTACTCAGCAAGGTGGCAGCAGTGCTCTGGCTCCCTGGCACATTGCTTCCCTCAACAGTGCCCTATCAACCAGGGGGTGGCCTTGCAAGGGAACTGCTTGTGTCTGGGTTTGCCATTTGTATTCACCGTACCTCCATCCTGTTGGGCACTCAGCCTGGCAAATCTCCTTTAGTTTATGCAGATCTTTGTGTCAAGTAACTGCTGAAGACAGCTTTTGCTTTATGTATGTGGCTGTGTGACGGGACTGTTGTAGGTGAGTGGCAGGTGGCTTTGAATGTGCTTAAAAGTTTTGAAACAGGTGGGCCTCCTTGATACTCCTTTTCAGCATATGAGCAACTCAATAGGAGGAGCTTAAACTAATCTTGGTTTCCCAGGATTTTATTTTGGCACCCAGAAAATAGGCATCAGAATCTGTAGGATTTTGGTTCCAAGATAGCACATGCATGGTCCAATGTGGGCAAAGGTTGTGACACAAGATTTTGCATATTGTTTGGCAGAAGGAAAAAAAGATGTAGGAAAGAAATAGAGAAAGTTTTGATTAGTAGGTTGATAGAGCACAGTGTTAAATTGGAAGGGAAATGTTCAAATGATTCCAGTTCTTCTCAGTTATAGTTACGTGCCGTACCAGTCATTTCCACTGGATTTCTTTTATTATTATTATTGTTATTTTACTTCTTTTTATCATTATCATTTTATGATACAGTTCATTGGCCCTGGGATTTCCCTTACGCCCAATCCCCTCCCCTCTCACGGAGTTCCCCTATATCCTTACTGTAGTACAGTTCTTCATACACAGTCTCGTGTCCATCGTTGTGGCGTGGACAGTGGCAGAGAGTCCAGCATCCTATTGTCAAGACAGAGTAACCAGTTTCATTGGGAGTCCATTTTTGTCTGAAGTAGACATGCATACTGCATTGTATCTTCACATCTGGATATGGTAGTCTCTATTACACAGTTACTATACATCCCCTTAAATGAAAAGCTGCAAAACAAAATCAACAACAGGAAGAAAAAATAAAAAAGAAATTAACAACACCATGAATTTGACAAAATAATTTTAAGCTTATTTCTGAAAGAGTTAGTGTATTTTTTTTTGCCATAATCTATGTGACTGGAAGATAGGTGCTAGAAATGAATTAATTCTTTCTTGGGGCATTTGGAGTTAAGGCAGTCATTTGAGGCTAGAACTGTAAACCAAGGAGGTATGAACTGGGATCTAATGATTGGAGAAGCAGAGAAGATCGTTCCTTGGAAAGAGGAAAACAGCAAATGCGAAGAGACTGAGATATGGAAGAGATGCCAGGGGAGTCTGGTGGCTTCCTGTCCGAAGGTAGTGCTGTTACTGTCTTTGGCTCTGTTTTATCCTAGCCTTAGAATGAATCCTCCTGGGCCCAGTGCAGTAGCCTAGCAGTTGAAGTCCTCACCTTGACCGCGCCAGGATCCAATATGGGCACCAGTTATAATCCCGGTAGCTCCACTTCCCATCCAGCTCCCTGCCTGTGGCCTGGGAAAGCAGTCGAAGACAGCCCAAAGCCTTGGGACCCTGCACCCATGTGGGAGACCCAGACGAGGCTCCTGGCTTCAGATTGGCGCAACTGCAGCCGTTGCGGCTGCTTGGGGAGTGAACCATCAGACACAACATCTTCCTCTCTGTCTCTCCTCCTCTGTATATCTGCCTTCCCAATAAAAATAAAATACATCTTTAAAAAAATTGAATCCTCCTTTATTTGTCAGCCTATTATAAGCTAGTTTATTTGCTGGAAACCAAAGCGTTTTAGATGCTCGTAATATAGCAAAGGATAAAGCAAGCCAAGACCCTGCCTCTAGGACCTTCAGTATTACCAGGAGAAAAAAATCAGCTGCAAAAAAGTCAATATAAGCTCGATCATATTGAGTCTTACTGTGAAAAATGAGGCAGGTGGGAGGGACCTAGAGGGTAGAGTGGTTGGGTGCATTTGTGTTGGCAGTGATGGGTTTTCTGTGAAGGCAGCAGCTGAACAGGTGTACGGGAGCCAGCAGTGATGGCCCAGGTGGGGCAGGTGTTAAAGACATTGTGTTCAAGGAACATCCAGGAGGCTTTCAGACAGCTGGGGCAGGGTGAATGAGAGAGGGAAATGAAGTCAGATACACAAGGTGGGGTCTCCCTTCTGCCCACCGAGTGTGTGTCTGTGTCTAAGAGATAGCGGTTGCATCCGTGGTCAAGATGGAGAGCTTAGTTGGCTGAGGACTGTGAGCATGAGTGGTGCTTACTGCAAGGGCTCACTGGTTGCTGTGGTTAGACTAGACGGAGAGTGGGCAAAGACAGCAGAATGGAGGCCAGATGAGAGATGATGGTGGCATGGACCGAGCAGTGAAAGTAGGTCACAATCATATCTTTTTTAAAAAAAGATTGATTCATTTTTATTCAAAAGGCAGATTCACAGGAGGAGAGGCAGAGAGAGAAAGATCTTCCATCTGCTGATTCACTCTCTAAATGGCTGCAGTGGCGGAAGCTTCCTCTGGATCTTCCACATGGGTGCAGGGGCCAAGGGACTTGAGGCATCCTTCTCTGCTTTCCCAGGCCACAAACACAAAGCTGGATAAGAAGTGAGACAGTTGGGGCTCCAGCCAGCACCCGTAAGGGATGCCAGTGCTTGCAGTTGGAGGATTAGTATGCTGTGTCACCATGCTAGCACCAGTCAGAAATTTTTTTTTAAATAATTGACATGATTTCCAGTAAATAAGATGGGGAAAGATATGAAATGCAAGTTAAAGGTGATAGCCAGGAGCTGGCATTATGGCGTAGCAGGTAAAACTGCTGCCTGTGACACCAGCATCCCATATGTGTGCCAGTTTGCCTCCATAGCCCTGACTAGGCCACTTCTTACCCAGTTCCCTCTAACGGAGGGGTAAAAGCAGACCACTGCCACCCACATGGGAGACCTGGAGAAAACTCCTGGCTCCCAGCTTTAGACTGAGCCAGTTCTTGACCTTGAGGTCACTGGCGGGAATGAACCAGCAGATGGAGGGTCTCTGTAACCCTTCCTCCCTCCCTCATTCTGCCTCTTAAAAAAAAAAAAACAAGCAAGCAAAACAGATTTTTTAACAAACAATTGCAAGGAGAGATTGTCATGTACTGAATAAGGAGGGGTTGGCGTGGGGCAGGGACAGGTTGGAAGCAGTCAGTGGGTCACGCTGTTTCTGCTCCCCAGATGGGGTGCCTGCCAGTGCCCTGGGAACTGCTGCCAAGTGTCCCTTCCCGATTCCCCGCCAGTCGACCTGGAATGCTGTGACTCCGGATTTCTCTTCTGTCTTCTCGCTGCCACCCTCCACAGAACCTTTCAGAATAATCCAGGTCTCCGTTTACTAAATAAATAACTTAAAGCTCTAGTCATAATTGCTATCTCACTTTGAGTTTCAGAATGACCCAAAAGGAATTAGCATTTCACTATTACTAAAGGTAGATTAAACCCAGGCAGGTGTTACACTACTGGGAGAAAAGCAGCCATAGCCTTTCGATAATGCCAAATTTATGATAACTGTACCAGTGTGCCAGCATAGTTGCGTATTCTAATTCTTTTAAAAGATACATGGGGAAGATGACAAACACTGGCCTGGGACATGCCACCCCGGTCCCCTAGGGCAGGGACACTGCAGATTGCCCAAGGAAGGGGCCTTGGAATGGGAGCAGCTGAGGGCATGTTTGACAGGGAAGAAATTACTTCTGGGGTCTTCCATGGATTGGGCCACTGCCCTTGCAGGAATACAAGAGAGCTGAGATGAGGTGGTGTCGAGGAGTGGAGCCAGAGGGCATGTCTGAGTCAGGCCAAGGCTTCCTCCCAGGTGGGAGACTTGGGGTGGGCTAAATAGCATGGCTTACTGCACACTGATACTTGGAAAAGCTGGGGCTGGGTGCATGCCTGGCTGGGTTAGGGCACAGTACCTGCCTGCGAGTGTTAGAGCAGGAGGTGGCTGACATCACGCTGCACCACAGCACCCACCAGAACATGAGAGAACCAGATCTAGGAGCAGATTCTGTAACGGACTTAGGGCTTGCCTCTGAGGGACTGCAGCACTCGCTGGTTTGTGTGACAGCTAGGAGTGGTGACAGGCTGGACCCCAGGACTTACCTGACATGCTAGGGAGCTGAGCCTGCGAGGAAGCTGGGCTAGGCCACAGCAGCATCTGCTGGCACATGCAAAGGGATTGAGGGAAGACTGTGCCCAGCAGGGCTGCAGCATCTGCCAGCATGTGTGATACCTAGGGATGGGGCATGCCTGGTAGGGGACTTGGGGAACTCTCCTGCTAGGCTGCAGCCCATGCTGCGGAACACAAGAACTGGGAATGGACCATTCCTATCAGGGCCGAGGCACCCGCCAGCATGCATGATACAGCTCATGCTGGGAAGCACAAGAACCGGGACTGGGGATAGACCAGGCCAAGAAGAGCCGCAGCACTGGTCAGCATCTGTGTGGAGGCTGGGCCAGGCCAGGCCGTAGTAGATGCTGGCATGCATGACACCCAGAACAGAGTGAGCCATACGCAGTTTATGAAGAGAGCTGGTTGTGGTGCAGGCCAGACCAGGCTAGGCCACAGCGCATGCTGCCACACACACAAACTGGGATTGGGGGTGGGCCTGGTGGGGATTTTGAGGAGTCACCCCAACTAGGCTGTGATAATCACTGGTGTGTGTGTGTGAAGACTAGGCCTGTTGCAGGCTGAGCTAGGCTATGCCAAAGCAGCATCAGTTCTCATGAGAGGTGGGATTGGAGGCAAGCTGTCCAAGCAGCTGCATCCACCACTGTATGCATTGGCTGGTACAGGTGACAGACCATACCTGACCTGTGCTGGCTGGTGCACATAAGAGTCAAGTCTGAGGTCACCTTGGGTGAATTCTTGAGGAATTCCTTAACTCGATCAGTGGACTCAAACACCAGCCACAGGGAAAACCACAATCTATGTGGTCAGACCTTGGAGTGCATGCATCAGGCTGGGCTCCTCAGTTGCCGATGCCTGTACAGTAGACAGCATGCTCAGATGTACACAGGGGACATGCTAGCCAACTCATCTAGGCCAGTCGAGGACATCAAGTGCCTCGTCAGAGGATAGAAAGAAGAACAGGATGGACCACTCTCCTGGCCAAGATTTGCCACATGTTCTTAGGCCTGGGGATGCACTAAGGTAGACCTGATCAGTCAGTAGACCTTGGGAAGATTTTCTCAGCCTGCATACAATGAAGCTGACAGCATTTCAGAACTACCAAAATCACTCAATTAACATCCTCAGAATGCTCTTCCCCACATTGGGGTCTCTAAGGCGCATCAAAGGACTGTCCCCGTCCCTCAGTGCTGATAGACTTTGACGGCAAGGAGTGGCTCCCTATACTCTCTCTCCTTCCCCTTTCAAAAAAAATGGGAACATTAAAAGGAAAATTAAATTTTAATAGGTAAATAGAAGATTGAATCAAACCTAATCTCCCTCTGTCTTGTCTCAGTTTTATTTGGTAGTGGCTGAAGTAACAGGTTGGAAGATGAGTGAATTGGAGCAGTTGAGGCAGGAGGCAGAACAGCTGCGCAATCAGATCCAGGTAAGACTGTTTCCATTTTGCAATGTTTACACTTGTATTTACTATCAGCCATGTACAACATTTGCTCATTAGTTTGTCAATGTGCATATAAAATCCTTTCTAGGGCCAGCCAAGATTTATGTGTTTTTAACATGCTTCTATATAACTCTCCCAAACTCATTCCTACCCCATTCCTGTGTGGATGAAGGGCTCTTGTGTTCCTGCAAAGTCAGGAGTCTCTCTCTGACTGCAGCTGTGAGACAGACTCTTTCCCTCCTCACTGCCCCAGAACCCTAGATTTCGGGTGCAATATTACCAGGCAGTCACACTAGGAACTTATGAATCTCTAGAATGTTTGATTACAGAAACATTGAAACTATTAGTGACAAAATCAAGACACTCTGACATCTTTTGCCTTTGGAAATCAAAACAGTAATGAGGATGAGCTACAGCTCTAGCAGAATGGAGTTGTGTAGAACTTCACACCATAATAGGATGGGGAAGAGCTGCCAAGTGCACTGATGCAACAGCCTGCGAGAAGGTGCTGGGGAAGCGGCCTGCAGCTGTAAATCTCATGCAGAGTAGAGAGCATTGTGGAAGGGCCAGTGCAGGCAGCCCTTCCCTGCCACCACGGAGCAGAAGCTTCCTCGGGCTCTGCTGGTACTGAGGACTGCTAAGGAAGGCAGGTGCTGAGAGTGACATGACAAAGACATTCCATCTGGGAGGAGCTTCTGAGTGAGCAGGTTTAAGGCAGACTGGTGATGGCAGCCTGGCAGCTGTCTGCTTCGTACTCAGAGAAGCGAAAGCTAAAATAGGGAGCTGGGCACTGGGCAGGGAGACTCTAAAACCAAGCCAGCTGTGATCCTTTTTCAAGGGGATGCTCTCACAAGAGCTGTTTCCAAAGAACTTGCTTAAGTGAAAAAATAAAATCTGAGTAGAGAGAATGCAAGAAAAAAGAAAGGGGCAGGAAAAGCAATGGCTTCGGGAAGAAAGCTCACCAGAAAAGTGTTGATTTCAAGTGGAGTAAAGTCATAGCCAGACTTACTGCGAGGGTTCCAAGGAAGTCCGCATTCAGATGGGAATAGTGCGAAGTGGGACATTTTAAAGAGCGAGACTCTCAGGAGTGAGCCTTGACATCATTCTTCATGACCTTGGCTTAGGTAAATATGGCCAAAAGTACAAACAACAAAGGGAAGGTAGACAAATTGGACTTCAGCATAATTCAAAACTTGGTGTCAAAAGACAGTAGCAAGAAATGAAGACAGCTCATAGCACAAGAGAAAATATATACAAATCACACATCTAAGAAGGATCTAGCATGTAGTATGTACAAAGAACTCCTATAACTGAACAAGAAAGCTTAATTTAAATATTCCCATAGGTTTTGCATACATACTCTTCCAATATAGATACATGTACAATGTATGTGTGAAGGGTCTTTCAAATGCTTCTGGGAAGTGTGTATTATAAAATTATGGATTCTTTTTTAAAGAGATTTTTATTTTCATTACAAAGATATACAGAGAGGAGGAGAGACAGAGAGGAAGATCTTCTGTCCGATGATTCACTCCCCAAGTGAGCTCAACGGCCGATTCTATGCTGAGCTGCAGCCAGGAGCCAGGAACTTCCTCCAGGTTTCCCATGTGGGTGCAGGGTCCCAAGGTTTTGGACCGACCTCGACTGCTTTCCCAGGCCACAAGCAGGGAGCTGGATGGGAAGCAGGGCCACTAGGATTAGAACTGGTGCCCATGTGGGATCCTGGTGCGTTCAAGGCGAGGACTTTAACCACTATGCTATCGTGCCAGGCCCAAAATTATGGATTTCAAATTCACTTTTAGTTCTGTTTTGTCACAAACTTTTTTAAGTACCCTGGACACTGAAAAGAATTAAAAATCCAGGTGTACACACAAAAGCCAGTATATGAATGTCCATAGCATCATTATTCATAATAGCCCAAAATGGAAATAACACAAAGTTCCATCTCCTTTCATCGACAGACTGAATGTGCTGTATCATGCAGTAGAATATTAATCATCATAGAGAGGAATGAAGAGGTACTGACATGTGCCAGAATTGGGGTGGGCCTAGAACGACCATGCTTAGCCAAAGAAGCAATCCTGGAAGGACCGCATGGTGGGACTCCCAACTTTACAAAATGCCAGGCTCTGGAGGAAGAACATGAGTCAGTGATACTAACGGGGCGGTGGTAGTGGGAGGTGGAGAGAACAGGAATCCGTGGGGTGCTGAGTTTATTTCTTGGTGTGATGGGAATGTTTTATTACGTGTGTGTATGTATGTTAGCCAGATGTTTATTTGTTCATCTCTTGCCTTTGAAGTATTCCTTGATGAAATCCTTGGCTTGAGACTCTTAGCCATAGTCCTTAAAGACTGCACAGCTGCAGCCAGCCCCTTGACGGGGCTTCCCCTCAGTTTATTTTACAGAGGCCTACTGTCATTCCCCATATTTCTTATCATCATCCTTAGGAAGTCTGATCTGGTGAACAGCTCACAGGGCTCCACCAGTTTGACACACATAGGCTCATCACAGTTGGATGTAGGCAGGCCCAGGGGGTGTGGCACTTGTCTAAGGCTCTAGGTCTTCAGGGATGCCCGCGCCAGGCCGTGGTGGATGAGGGCGGTCTTCAGTACCTTTTGTGAAGCAGCGTTCCTGTCCACTGCACCTCCAGCAGCGATGCCTTCCTCAGCCATAATATGGTGGGTTATGAGTGAAGCCAAAAAGATTTTTTTCATATTTATTTATTTTTATTGGAAAGTCAGATTTGCAGAAAGAAGGAGAGACAGACAGAAAGGTCTTCTGTCCACAGCTGGTTCCCTCCTCCAGGGGCCACAATGGCCGGAACTGAGCCGATCTGAACCCAGGAGCCAGGAGCAGCTTCTGAGTCTCCCAAGCAAGGTCCCAAGGCTTGGAGCCATCCTTCACTGCTTTCCCAGGCCACAAGCAGGGAGCTGGAAGGGAAGTGGAGCAGTTGGGATATGAAGCAGTGCCTGTATGGGATCCCTGCACATGCGCTAGGCTGCTGCGACAGGCCTGTGGAGTGAGTCTTGAATGCACTTGGGGCTCACCTCCGCAGCGACAGCCGAGAAAGGAGAATGCTTTCGTTAGATAATGACATTGGGTACACAACGGTATAAATGTACTCAAAAGCACTGACTTACATGCTTCCAGTTTTATGGGAATTTATTTCAATAAAAATGGAAAAACAAAGTGTGATATAGTGTTTATTTGTAAGTTGACATTTTGAGAAGAAAATGTTTATTCCTATCCAGAGGTTCAGATCTCATTGTGTTGTAATCGGCTTCCTCTATTTCAGGATGCCAGGAAAGCGTGTAACGATGCAACACTGGTGCAGGTAAAGTGTTTGTGTTTGCAACTGGATACCAATATAAATTACATTCAGATTCTTTTGATTAATACTTATTTAGCAATAATAAAATAAAGCATATGAAAACATTTTATGATTTGTCATATGCTATACAGAGTATGTATTTTTTTAAAAATTGTTAAAATATGTGTGAAACAATAAATTCCATAAAATATGTAAAAATTTTTTGTTATAGGGAGTCTTAGGAAAGTTTCATTAGCCTAATTAATATTAATGATTTCCATTAAAGAATTTTATATTGTGTGAATATAAAACTTTCTTATGGACAAAGTTGTGACTGTCTTAATACATAGTACTAAATTTTCATTTGTGGCTGATTTTCTATTAAAGCTTAAAGGCAGCAAAATTATTCTGTGAGTTACCTACTGTAGGTAAGAGAGAATAGCACATAATGTAAATTAATCATTTTTGTGAGCGATGTGTTGATTCTACTATGTTCTGTAGAATTATTGCAGTATCTTTAATTACTGTGTATTTATTGTATGTCTACTTTTTAAATTGTCTAAGTGTTTCTAGTTTATCTTTTGAACTATTTCTAAGGTAAAAGCTAATTTTGGTTGCTTTCCAAAGATCACATCAAACATGGACTCCGTTGGCCGAATACAGATGCGAACAAGACGTACCCTGAGGGGTCACCTCGCTAAGATCTATGCCATGCACTGGGGATACGACTCGAGGTTTGTCCGTGTCATTTGTAAACTGTTGGCACAGTTATTTTCATTCGGAATCACCGTTTGCCTTTCTAAACGAATTTATATAAAAAAAAACCTATATGCAGTGCTTGCAGAAAACACAGCTGCTATGAGCATGTGACTTTAAAGCATCATTAGCATTTTAGAGATTTTAAAATCTTTAATATGGAAAATGAATTTGCCTCTTCGAAGTATCCTTATCAAATAATCTGGAGAAACTTTTATTTTAAAAAGACTTACTGATTTTTATTGGAAATGCAGATTTAGAGAGAGAGAAAGAGACAGAAAAAGATCTTGCACTGCTTCAGTCCCCAAGGCCACAGTGGCCACAGGCCACAGCTGAGCTGATCCGAGGCCGGAAGCCAGAAGCTTTTTTCAGGTCTCTCAAATGGGTTCAGAATCCCAAGGACTTGGGCCATCCTCTGCTGCTTTACCAGGTCATTAACAGCTGGGATGGACCTGGAGCATCCGGGACCCAAACCTATGCCCGTTTGGGAGCCTGTTGAGCCGCCTCACCAGACCCCAAACTGGAGAAACTGTATAAGATTCTTTTCTTTGTTTTATGGTATTGTGCTTTCTTTGTAAAAACGCCCAAAAGCAGTTTTATTAGGGAACCTGAAATTTCAGATACTGATTGTATACCATATGTATAAGTAACTGGATATTGCTGAAGCCATTTCTTACTTAAATTCACAAAGGATGGAATTAATTGAAACAAAGATATTTTCATCACATGTGGCTTTCACTTCTCCAGGCCCAACCATAGACACATGTGCTCTGAGTACAGGCACTCGCGTCGAGTGCACACGGGCGTGCACAGTGCCACCTGGCCTGCAGCTGGACAGTGCGGTCACCATGACTGTGCCCCCGGTGTCACAGTGCGGCCTGGCCTTTGTCCAGACTGTCTAGCAATGGCAGGTCTGCTTGCGGTTTGGGCTAGTCCTTTGATTAATCTTATAGGACAATGTCCAAACCAAGCAATTATGTTATTATTTTTTACTGGTAGGACTTACACATCATTTTCTCATAGAAGCCTCACTTGGTGCTCTCCGATGTGAACAGAATACCTCAGTGCAGAATGCAAATGTCTCTTAAGGAAGGAATAAATTTTTTTTTTAATTAACTATGATAAAGTTAGGATGAATGTTTCATCTTTTTCATAAAGCATCTTTTTAAGTATTTATTTTACTTGAAAGTTAGAATTACAGAGACAGACAGATATTCTGTCTGCTGTTTCACTCCCTCCCTCAATGGCTGCTAAAACCAGAGTTGGGCTGGTCTGAAGTCAGGAGCCAAGAGATGTCTTTGGATCCCTCACACGGGTGCAGGTGCCCGAGGCCTGCTGCTTCCTGAGGCCCCTAGCATGGAGCTGGAGCAGAAGTGGAGAGCTGGAAACCAAAGCAGCACCCACGTGGGATGTTGATGTTATAGACAGAGAATTAGCCTGCTACACCGTGGTGCTGGCCCCAAAGAATTTTTTTTAAAGACTTTGAAGAATTTTGAGATAAAAATAACTTGCCTGTTGACATAGCAAAGTTTTAACTCAAAATAGAATCACTTGAGACCTTGGTTGTTGCTTTCCTTAAACATTTCTCAAGATTATTAATCCTCATAGAGAAACAAAAGTATCACCCAGACCTTCTTATCTTGTCTTCCCACCCATTTTGATTGCCAGCCCATTACTTTCTGTTCTTCCTGACTCATACAGTGATGGTAGCAGCTGATCTTGAAGGAGTGTTTAGTCCTATCCCTTACCGTAACATCAGATCTTCCCTTTTGTAAAAGTAACAGTGGCTGTTGCAGAAGAGCCTGCAAATGTTTCCTTAGAGGGAAGGGAACAGTGCTGGGGGCAGGCAGAGGATAGTCATTTTTTTTCTCTTTTGTATCATTGTGGATACACAATTTTAAACTATCATAAAAAATAATACTATAAAAGCCAGATCAGTGACTAATAAATTGTGTAATAGAGTTCATACACCATAGTCTGTAAACAAAGCTTGGAAGTGTAAACCCAGCCTGCTTTTCTCAACTTGCTTTTCTTAGTTCTAGAAACACTATAGGTTCAATTCCTGAAACTGCTGCATTTTCTGTCTCTTGTCATTGATCATTCTTACACCCCTTTCCTCAAATACAGGCTGTTTTTAGCTCTCAGAAATCTGTTTTTTCATGACACGTTCTTTCTTGTTCCTCTCTTAGTAAGTTTCCTGTGTAATTTTAAGTGCTATCATCACCCCTCTGGTGGTTTGCACTTACTTGCTTTCTTACAAATATACATAAATGTCCCAGCAGATGGTAGAGGCTCGAGAGAAGCTGTGTATCTTGAGTTGAACCTGTGACATTGATGTTTGCCAACTGAACGAGATGGGATTGTCAGGCCCATGGGTCCTAACTGGATTGTTAGGAAATTTCAGGAAAACATTAAACTAGTTGGCTAATATCTACCATACTCTAAAATAATAACTAAAATTTTTGTCGCCATGAAAAAGAGCATAGCCAGGGACATTTTGGTCATTGTTTTATTTTATAATTTAAACATGTTAGAAATTTGGACAGGTAGCAATAATTTTTTAGGAGTTGAAAGAATTTTTGGTATAAAGATTTAAATTAGAAAGATTGTATCTTTTCTGAGCTGTTCTATTTTAACGTGGTGCATAGCAAGCTACTTTTTTCCTTTGTGTATCAAATTATTTTTGTGTTTGTTCCTCTAGGCTGCTAGTCAGTGCGTCCCAAGATGGAAAATTAATCATCTGGGATAGCTATACAACAAATAAGGTAAAATTTCTTATCATTCTTTCACATACTCGTATATTTGTTTGCTGTCCACCAATTCTTTTATTTATGCTGACAAATTTAGTTGCTTTTTAGGATAAGTTTATTCCATTTATTTTCATCTATAGCATTTCTTTAGTCATGGTATTAACTTTTGATAGTTGGCCCTTTCCTATTTCCAAGCACGAACTATGGGAACATTCTTTTGTTTCAGTCTTATATTTCATACTTGAAATATAAGAGTACCATTTTACATATAAATGAAATTATAGAGAAAGCTCTGATTTCCTGGTAACACAAGGCTCCTGAGATTTTGATTTCTCATTGTGGGTGAACTACACAGCTCATGTGAAGCTGTCCTCGGCCGACTCCAAGCATTGAGCTGTTTCTGGACTGCTCATTTGCTAGGTCAGAGGCCAGGTACGAGTGGCTGAGGTCTTCTGGTGGCCGAGACGGTGGAGTCTCTTCATGTGTCCACTGGAAGGAATCCCTGATTAAAATTTGTTGAGTGTAAAGAAGAAGCTTTGAGAATATTTTCCTAAGTCCAATACATTTATACTCTCTGTAAACATACACTTATTTTTATTAAATATTCAGAAATAGTATTTGTACCAATTGAGCAGTGCCCTCAGAGCATGCCCCACACTGGGGACCCTGGAGTGGCTGGGAGGGTCGGTGGGGCTTTTCCTTTTATCTCCCCCTGACCCCAGATACAGGGAAAAAAGAAAAAAGAACGTGGAAACAATGGTGTTACCCACATTCCTGTCGCTCTTGACCCTTTGTGCTCTAATCAACTATGTAAAGATTATCAAAATAGAATAATAATTTAAAGATAATAAAATAAAAATTATATTTGTGAAATAAAGATGGAAATTTTTAAAAGCTAGATAATGATAATTTTTAAAAAATGTGAATTAGCATTAAATATGCCCCAACTGTATTTTCCTAAAACAAAAACAATTGTGCTTTTACAGATTACCCTTTTAGGTGAGTTGAGAGTGCAGAGTAAGCAGGAGGCATACTGATGACTTATAGACTGTTCAGACTTGGCATTCCCTCGCACCTTACAGTTTTCCATCTGCTAGTGGTGGGTGTGAGGGTACCAGGCCACCAGACAGTGGTGACCAGATCAGTACAAGACTGCCACCAGCGTTTGAGAGAGATCTACAGAACGTGCCTTAGTAGGATGGTGGTGCCATCTCTTCCCGGGAGAATCATTTTATCACCTGAGAAAGTTGCTTGTTCCCTCCTTGTGTATTGTTCAGTGGTTTGAAGGAGGAAATTCCTCCACGCACTAATGCAAAAGCCATAGAATTTTAGTAAAATCTTTAACACGTGACACTTAATTTTCCAAATGGCTATATTGGCATTGAGACATCTTTATGCCCTTGCTTCTGTTGAAAGAATTATTTCTGAAAGGCCATTTTGTAGTTCCAAATGGTTTGATAATTTAGAAAAAATAATGGGCATTTATTTTTTTAAGGTTTGTTTATTGGACAGGCAGATTTATAGAGAAGGAGAGATAGAAAGATCTTCCATCTGCTGGTTCATTCCCCAGATGGCCGCAATGGCTGGAGCTGAGCTGATTCCAGATCCTTGGTGCAGGGTCCCAAGGCTTTGGGCTGTCCTCCTCTGCTTTCCCAGGCCACAAGCAGGGAGCAGGATGGGAAGTGGAGCTGCCAGGACACAAACCAGCACCCATGTGGGGTGTTATTCTAGGAGATGGAGGATTAGACAGTTAAGACAATGTGCTGGCCCCAGTCATGGCATTGTGATGCATCTTATGTTTTGTTTGTCATGGCTGATTTTCTCAAGCCACTTCATATGTTGTATTTGGCATGCTTTTTTTTTTCAGATGTACTTATTATTTTTTTTTTAGTAATATTTACTTCCCTGTAAACAGTTCAAAAAAATAAAAGCCCATTCTTTTGTTCTTAATCCTAACCCTTTGCGTGTGGCCTTTGTCCTGCAGATGCACGCCATTCCTCTGCGGTCCTCCTGGGTGATGACCTGTGCGTATGCGCCTTCTGGTAATTATGTGGCTTGTGGCGGCCTGGACAACATCTGCTCCATCTATAACTTGAAAACCAGAGAGGGAAACGTGAGAGTGAGTCGGGAGTTGCCGGGTCACACAGGTGAGCTGCACTGTTTTGTTCCTCCCTTTCTCTCCTGCGTCCTTCCGTAGAATGCACTCATCAAGGACAGTGAGTGACACCTACACTCCCCCAGTCACACCTGGGCGATAAACTGAGGGAGAATAGAAATGAGTCTAAATAAGGGAGACAACTGCACTGGCCAGTAGAGCCAGTAACATGGACACCGCGAGGGTCTGGGGATGAAGCACCGACAGGAGACCAGTGATGGTAGAAGTCTCTCTGAAGTCTCCCTTTATTACTTCTTATATACTCTTTCTCCCAAGCCCTTTAACAGAACAGTAGGATGCCAATGAGTCTGATTAGACCAGGTGCTTTTAGCTTCAAACCCATTTCCTGTAGTGCTCAGCTTAACGAGTGCTAATCAACTCCTTAGCCCACAATAGACAATTGCTTTTTATAATCCTGTGTTTGCTGAATATCATTTTACTTTTCTTTCAAAAATAGTTGCATTATTTGAGTGGGTGTTTAGCAGTTAAGATTCCTGCGTCCCATATTGGAGTTTCTGCGTTTCAGCCTGAGCTTCAGCTCCTGGAAGGAAGAAAAAGTCCTGCTGCAGTAATTGGGGCCTTGCCTTCGTGTGGGGGACTTGGATTGAGTTTCCAGCGCCCTTCCTCAGCCCCGCCCAGTCCTGGCTGTGGTGGACATTTGGAAGTTGATCAGTGGATGGGATCTCGTGCTCTCACTCACCTTACTTATGTGGAAAGTGGATGAGACAAGTGCAATCTCCTTTTCCTCTCTGCTGTCTGGGGGAACTTGAGAGAGAAGGGAAGAGGGCTGCTCCCAGCAACCCAACAGCATCAGTATCCAAGGATGTGGGAGGGCCACCCAGTGTCCTCCCGGGTCTCCAGTGTGGAGCATGTTCTGAGGATAATGCTTAAGTGGTTTTGATAGTCTTGAGATGCAGTGATTTCATCACTCCAGGGTTGTGGAAATCCTTCCAAGGTCCATTGGCTGACATAGTCCTTCTTTTTTTTTTTTTAAGATTTATTTTTATTATTTTTTTATTGGAAAGGTGGATATACAGAGAGGAGAGACAGAGAGGAAGATCTTCTGTCCGATAATTCACTCCCTAAGTGAGTCCAACGGCCGATGCTATGCCGATCTGAAGCCAGGAGCCTCCTCCGGGTCTCCCACACGGGTGCAGGGTCCCAAAGCTTTGGGCCGTCCTCGACGGCTTTCCCGGGCCACAGGCAGGGAGCTGGAAGGGAAGCGGGGCTGCCAGGATTAGAACCGGCGCCCATGTGGGATCCTGGGCGTGCAAGGTGAGGACCTTAACCACTGTGCCACTGCGCCGGGCCCTGACATAATCCATCTTAAGAGTCTTCATTGGCTCAGATATTTGTCCGGGAGAGCTGTCCAATTTGTTCTGCCCTCCATGGTTCTAGTTGTCCTCTGGAGAGCTCAGTGTGCCTCATGAGCATCTGGGCGTGCCATCCACAACACAGGCACCAGCGACTGTGGAGAACCATTCTGGCACATGCACTTCATGGGCAGACCAGGTCCTGTGCTTTTCATTGTGGCTGGAGTTCTCAGTCCAGCGAAGAAACCTCGTCAGAGGTGACCCCAACATGACCCCAGTGTGTGCCAGCCAGTGCAGGGTCCAACTTAGTCTGTCACCCACATCAGCCTACACACACATTGAAGGCTGCAGTCACCTGGTCAGTTTTGTTCCCAGCCTCATCTCATACACAAACCAATGGATGCTGTGGCCGAGCCTCACCCTGCCCACCATATTCAGCTCTCTTGCACTGTAGTGGGAACTGCAGCCTAGTTGGAGCAATCCCCAGTAACAACCACTAGGACAGTCCCCAGCCCTGGTTCCTGTGCTTGTCAGTTTCTGCAGCAAACATCCCATTTAGTTCTTGTATACATCAATGGACATTGGAGTCTAGCTCAACCCAACCTACCCCACAATGCAGCCACTCTCATGCCAGGGGGTTCCACAGCCTGCCCTCAGCCCTGGTTCTCATGCTCATCAGTGGGAGTTGCAGCCCATCAGAGAAGTGCCCACGTTTTCCCTACTGGGCCCATTCCCAGCCCTGGATCTTTCACTCTCCAGGTACTAGTTTGACAGGATTTGCTTCCAGTCTCAGCACTTGCCAGCTGATGCTGCAGCAAAGCCCAGCCAGCCTGCACTTACTCTGGCTCATGCATGCACCAATAGATATAGTTGGTTAGCCCAGCCTTGCTCTCCCCCAATCCAACTCACATGAAAGAAACAGATATTGTAGCCCTGCCCAGCCTAGACTTCCCTCAGTGTCATCTCTCACACTCATCAGCAGGAGCATTAGTCCAAAGGGGGAACTCCCACACCCCTCCTGCTGGGCTCTCCACCCGCCCCTCCCCTCTGCCAGTTGCATGTGCTGGTGGGTGCTGTGACCCAGTCTGGCATGGCCCACGTCACCTCATCATTTGCCAGGGGGTGCTGCAGCCTAGTCCAACCCAGCCAGCCCCGAGTCTCAGCCCTAATGTGAACTCAATGGTGTTGACCAACCCTGCCTATCCTGCACGCTGTCCTGGTTCTCACATCTGCCAGTGGGTACTATGAAGTGGCCCAGCCTGGCCTGCCCCCAGACCTGACCCACATGTATGTGGGTGAGTGTCTGTAACCTGGCTTGGTTCCTGCACTCACCTGCAAGGACTGTATCCAGACAGAGGAGTTCCCCAAGCTCCTCTCTCAGGTCACCTCACATCTTGTGTGCACACTGGTGGGTCCTTGACCCAGTGGCCTTGCCTAACTGGCTTGTAAACATTCCAGCTCCTGCTGTTGTGTGCTACAGCCCAGCTGTGCCTGGTCCACCCCCAGACCCAGCTCTCACATGGTTCAGCAAATGCCGAGACTTAGCCCAACTTGTCCTATACCCACTCTGGCTCTCGTGAATGCCAGTGGGTGCTGGAACCTAGGCCAGATTGGCATACCCCAGACCCAGTCCACACCTGTGCCAAGCAATACTGCAGCCATGTTCAGCCCAGTTTGGTGCCCCCATTTCAGCTGTTAACGTTCACTAATGGGAACTGCAGCCTAGCAGAGGTGTTCCCTTAGCTCCCTGGCCAAGCTCACTCCCAGCCACAGATCTTGGACATGCCAGTGGTTGCTCCGACACAGCCTGGCATAACTCATCAGCCAGCTGGGCCTTTGCTATCAGATGCTGCAGCCTGGCCTGGCCTGCCTCCAGTCCTAACTCTCCACTGGTAGGTGCTGCAGCCTAGCCCTGCCCAGTCTGCTCCCAACCCTGGCTTTCATGAAAAACAACTATGATAGGCTAGCCATATGGGAACCGGCACCTATATGGGATCTTGGCACGTGCAAGGCGAGGACTTTAACCAGTACGCTATTGCACTGGGCCCCAGTAAATTTTTTTAATGTTTCTTAAATAGTTGTGTTGTTTTTGTGAAGAAAAAAAAAGTAGAATTGCAAAAAAAAAAAAAAAAAAAAAGAAAGAAAGAAACCTGAATAGTAAAATGTACAAAAAGCAAGTCTGATTTTTAAAAAATATTTATTTATTATTTTTATTGGAAAGGCAAATTAACAGGAGGAGAAACAGAAAGAGCTTTCTTCCACTGGTTCACTCCCCAAGTGGCTACAACATCCGAAACTGAGCTGATCCGAAGCCAGGAGCCCAGAACTTCTTCTGGGTCTCCCACACGGGTGCAGGGTCCTAAGGCTTTGGGCCATCCTCACCTGCTTGCCCAGGCCACAAGCAGGGAGCTGGATGGGAAGTGGAGCAACTGAGATATGAACTGCCCAGATGGGTTCCCAGCACATGCCAGGGGAAGACTTTAGCCACTAGGCTACTACACCAGGCCCAGCAAGTAGGATTTTATGTTCTGCTACCGTGTGGTAGGAGGTTGTGGCATCTGTATTCTGTTACATAATTGGAAGCATTCGGTTTAAGATATTAAGGCAGGATTTCTCACCTTGCAGGACTTGCTGGCTTTCCTTGCCAGTGTACTCAGCCCTCTTCCAGTGTGGCTTTTGGTTAGCAGTGTTTCTGGGGAGTTTATTGCCATTCATCTGATTTCCACTCATAAATTTGTGGCAGTACTGTTTAACCAGACTTTTCCAAAAATTTCTTGGATGGATTTTTGTCATTTGAAATGCCACATCTTTCGAGTGGCAGGGGGTTGGGGAAGGACCTTGGTGAAGGGTACAGGCAACCCCAGAGCCTACGGAACTGTATCATAGAACAAAGTAAAATAAAATTTCTCATTAAAAAAGCCACATCTTTCAGAAAGCCTTCCTTGATAGTCTTCTTATTTCTCACTATTACTTTTAATCTTTCTCCAGGATCTTAACATAGTTGTCCATGGGTCACAGTGGGAAGAGTCTCTATGTAATTGCCTTTGATGACAGGGACCAGCACAGGACAGTGTCATTGATGTATTAAATTCCTGAAAAGGGTTTACTGATCAAATATATTTGAAGACCCACTAATTCAAAGATTATACTGACACTGTGTTTATAAACAGATGTATTCCTGTTTGGAGTGATTCAATCAATGATAACTTAAACCTTGTTCCTCTCGCTTCTACAGGCTACCTGTCCTGCTGTCGCTTTTTAGATGACAGCCAAATTGTTACAAGTTCAGGAGACACGACTTGGTGAGTTGCTTGCAGAGCTCTGAGTGCGGGAGAGGAGTCCCAACAGGACCTGAAGGCGGAAGAGCCGATCGTCACTGATGGTTTTTCCTTCCTTTTGATTACAGTGCGCTGTGGGACATCGAAACTGCCCAGCAGACCACCACGTTCACCGGGCACTCGGGAGACGTGATGAGTCTTTCCCTTGGTCCTGACATGAGGACTTTTGTGTCCGGCGCTTGCGATGCATCTTCCAAATTATGGGACATCCGTGACGGCATGTGCAGGCAGTCCTTCACAGGGCACGTCTCCGATATTAACGCTGTCAGCGTAAGTGAACAGCATGGCTAAAGAAAGTCTATTTTGAATTTAAAAGTGTTGTGCCCTGTGGCATGATGGTAGCAGCAAAGTGCATGTAAGAGTTCTTATTAATTATGTACTACTTCAACCTTGACTACCAAATGATAAGGAATTGGTTTCCGCCCCCCTCCCCTTCAAGCTTTGATTACTCTATGATTCTAGGTCTTTATTTTTAGCTAGATTTTTTTTTTTTTTATTCCCCAGAGTAGAAGGGATAGATCATCTTGAGCAAATAGGCAGATCAGGGATGTCCACACTTGTGTATTTGGAAGAGAAAAAAGCCCTACCCTTCAAGGTAAAGGGAGCAATGCTAAGGAAGAAAAAGGCAGCAGAGGGGTGTTAAGAATGTGGCTTCCTGCAAAGCCAGCTGTGGGAGCATGCTCATAAGCTGCTTGCCAAACTTTGTCAGCCTCACATTCCTCAGTTTTTAAAATGAGGTACTACCACCTTTATGCATAAGGTAATGAGAAGACTAAATGAAACTGCGTGGCGGCGCTCGGTAAGTGCTCTGCATTCCTTACAAGCTGCTTCACATCACAGCCAAACCCAACAGGTAGATTCTGCCAGACAGGAAGGACTCTGTATGGAGCCGCCTTTGGCACAGCAGTGAAGATGCCACGGAGAACAGCCAGGTGCCATCTGAGAATGCCTGATTCCAGTCCCAGCTCTGCCACCAGCCAGCTTCCCACTCATGTGCAGCCTGGGCATGAGCCAGTGGTGGCTGGGGTCGCTGAGGTCACTGGGTTCCGGCTACCCACATGGCCAACCCAGGCTGAGTTCCTGGCTGCTGTGGGAAATGAGCCAGCAGATGTAAGACCCATGTCGCTTTGTATTTCAAATAAAATGAAAGTAAGTAAACAAATTGACTATAAAAGCACTGGATATATGTGAGGATGAACTAGCTAGATGATTTACAAATTAAGATGAAACCAAAATAGCATTCGTAACAGCAATTCCGCTAATTGCCACATGGTCAGACCTGAGGAAGGAGCGTTAGGAGCAGGTAGGGACAGTGTGAGTTGGATAGATGGTCTGTGTCGATTATGTGTCCAGGAGATTTACACAGATATGACTGAACTTTTAAAAAGCACTGTAGTGGGGAACAGCACAGTGACCTAGCGGCTAAAGTCCTCGCCTTGAATGCGCTGGGATCCCATATGAATGCCAGTTCTAATCCCAGCAGCTCCACTTCCCATCCAGCTCTCTGCCTGTGGCCTGGGAAGGCAGTCAAGGACGTTCCAAAGCCTTGAGAATCTGCACCCATGTGGGAGACCTGGAGGAAGTTCCTGGCTCCTGGCTTCAGATGGGCGTAGCACTGGCCGTTGCGATCACTTGGAAAGTGAATCATTGGATGGAAGATCTTCCTCACTGCCTCTCCTCCTCTCTGTATATCTGACTTTGCAATAATAATAAATAAATCTTAGAAAAATAAAAAAATAAAAGTACTGTAATAGCCAGTAGCTAGGTATATAAGACGCATTCTAGTTTTATAAGAAGATTTTTGTAAAACTTATTTGCTTGTACTGAAGAAGTAGATTTACGGAGAGAAGCAGAGAGAGAGAGAAAATCTTTCACCCACTGCTTTACTCCCCAAGTGGCCACAATGGTTGGAACTGATCCAATCCAAAGTCTGAGGCCAAGAGCTTCTTCTGGGTCTCCCATGTGAGTGTAGGGTCCCGTGGGCCATCCTCTGCTTGCCCAAAGCACAAGCAGGGAGCTGGTTTGGAAGTAGAACAGCCAGAACATGAACCATACCTATATGGGATGCTGGTGCCATAGGGAGAAAGATATTTTTACAGAAACAATTTGAAAGTTTTTTTCTTACATGCACACATTAAAATCACTTTTATATATTTTATAGAGAAAATCAAAAATTAAATGCCTTGCTACCATTTCCATAAGCCCTTTTGGGGTTCAATGAATCCGAGCGAGACTCCAAGGCGAGTGAGATGAGTTTAATGTCTAGTCCGAGGGGAGCCTCTTGCCATAAGCAAGAAGCTCCCCGATGAATAATCGTGGGGTTTTTACAGTAAGAGAACCAAAAGCTACGTGACAGTGAACAAGTACATGATTAGGGGCTAACAGTGACACAAACAGAAAGCACGCAACAGGAATTTACAGCGTACAGGTTGGGGGTCCTGATCGCATCCCTTCAATGCAGGCAGTAATAAAGCAGCACGCCTCGGAGGGAGCTGTCTTTCCCGCAAATCCAGAAACTCCAGGGTTCTCCCTGTCTCCCGCCTGCCTCCTGGTCTTCCAGGAAACAGGAGCTTCACTCACAACAGGATGCAGGCATCTCCTTGGAGATGCCAGACTTCCAGGAGTACAGTCACCTTTGCAATGAACCCTTACAGCCTTCCCCTTAACACAGCTTTTTATAGCAAATAAGCATAACACTTGCCATCCCTCATCCCATCATGTTAATCAGATTATGGATATTCTCTGATATGCCTGATTTTATAAGGTTTTTCTGAGGAGAGGTAGCAGGAGTCTGTTTATTTTAGGTCAAGATGTTGGATTGAATTTTCTTAAGTTTTTTTAAATCGACCGTGAGTGTTGGGTTTTATCAAAGGTTTCTTTTCTGTATTTATTGAAATGATTATGTGGCTGTTCTTTTTCAGCCTTATATCAAAATGACAAATATCAGACTCCTTTCCCTCCTGTTTTTAGACTTGTTTACTTGAAAGTCAGATGAGGGAGGAAGGGCGGAAGAGATGTCCGCTTGCTGGTTCACTGTCCAAGCGGCCACAGCAGCTGGGACCCACGTCCAGGTCTCCCCCGGGACAGCAGGGGCGCAACTACCGCTGCTTGGGCCAGGTGCTGCAGGAAGGAGCTGGATTTGTAAGCAGAGCAGCCAGGACTCAGATCAACTCTCTTATGTGAAACGGCAGCACGGGGAGCAGCAGATTAGCCTACTGTACCACAGTCCTAGCCCTAAAAAGTATCTGTCGAATCCATTTCTCCATGACCTTTTAAAACCATCCTGTGTGGATTTGATCTGCTAAGATTATTTGATAAGCTCTACATGTATAGACATAAAGGTTGTTGTTCCATTTTTTTAAAATCTTGAAATGTTTTATCTGGCTCTGGTATCATTTAGAAGAGTTGTTATCTCTCTATTTTTCTGGAAGATTTTGTATGTAATTAGTAGTATTTCTTCTTTAAATATTTTATTCTGTGTTCCTGCAATGCTATCTGGCTATGGAGTTTTCTTTGAGGGGAATAATTACACATTTCGTGTCGTAGTAAACACAGGGCTGTTGAGGTAATTCATTTCTTTTGATTTTACTGTTTTTGTTTTAAATTTTATTTTTGATGTTGTTCACACGGTTGAGAAGGCTGTGTACTCCTGTGGGCTCCTGATTGGGGTAGGAAGGGTCATGGTGTGTACGAAAGAAGGTGGGGCAAATGTTTCCGACTTTTTTCTTTTCCTCCTGTATCTGCAAGGTTGGGCAGCGCGAGGGGGGCTGCTCCTTACTGCCAGCTGCACTGCTTCTGGAGGTGGGAGACTCGCTTGGTATCCATTTCTTTTGATAGAGCTTTGATTGTGTGTCTCTTTTTAAGATTTATGTATTTATTGGAAAAGCAAGTTAGAGTGCAAGCGAGTACCCACTGCTGTCCACTGTTTGACTCCCCAAGTGGTGACAGTGGCCAGGGCTGAGCCAGGCCCAAGCAGGGCAGAGCTCCAGCCGACTCTCCATTGTGGGTAGTAATAGCCCAAGTACTTGGGCCATTCTCTGCTTCCCTAGGTGCAGTTTCAGCAACCTGGATTAGAATTGGAGGAGGTGGGATTCGAGCTTGTGCTCAAATAGGATACTGGTACATAAGCTACTACTTAAAACTCACTGCAGTCCGTCTGTCTGTGCGGAACCAGAGCTTCCAGTGGCATTCTTGCACTTGGGTGGAGCCAGAGCTGCTGGTGGCTTCTGCCTCTTTCATGATCTCTGGGGTCTGGAGACTCACGTGGTGGCTGTTGGAGTGGACCTGAGATCACATATCTGTTTTCATCCCAAGGGCGGGTGGGAGTGGGGAGGGAAAGGGCTAGTGTGATGCCCATATGCTGTGTCTCCCAGGTGAGTGGAGTGGTAAGATCCCAGACCTGCCCATGTGCCATCTTGGGTTTCTGATGGGCAGGCAGAGCTTAAAACTCCAGGTCAGCTTGCCACCCCACCAGAAAACGGCTTGGGAAGACTGGCCTGGGGAACCATCCCATATGCTCCCGGGCACAGGGACTACGGATTGATCAGAGAAGGAAGTTTGGGAATGTGAGGGAAGGAGTACCGCTGAGGGAGTATGTTTCAGGTGAGCAGGGATTTGTGGGGAGTTCCACCTGCAAGGCCGCTGAGCCTGAGCAGTTTGGAAGGGGGCAGTCAGAGGACCTTTCTGGGGCAGACTGATGGCTCCTGGCCAAATGGGAGAGCAGAGCTGGGATAGGTAGCATTGACCACTGCTGACCACCACCCACCAGTGCACACGAAAGTCAGGGCTGGGGTCCACCTGGCAGGGCTCGATCATAGTACAATCCAGTGTGTCAGAACAGGGCATGGATCACATTAGGCTGGGCCATGACACTAACCACAACAAGAGAGAATTGGGTCTGGGGGCAGATTCTGTGGGGAGTATGTGGGCCCACCCCTGTGGAACTGCAATTTCTTCTGGTTTGCTTAAGAGCGGGCCCATTAATTATCTATAAGCATGTTATTTAATTTCCAAATAGTTAGGTTTTTAAAATTATTTTTAAGATTTACTTTTATTGGAAAGGCAGATTTGCAGAGTGACAGAGAGAAAGATCTTCTATCCGCTGGGTTATTCCCCAAGTAACCACAACAGCAGGAGCTGAGCTGATCTGAAGGCAGGAGCTTGGAGCCTCTTCTGGGCCAGGAGGCCCAACATAGGAATGTTGGTGTTGGTCCAGGATCCCAAGGCTTTGGGCTGACCTTGACTGCTTTCCCAGGCCACAAGCAGGGAGCTGGATGGGAATTAGAGCAGATGGGAGACAAAGTGATGGCCACATGGGATCCTGAGTGTGCAAGAAGAGGACTTTTGCCACTAGGTTACCGCACCAGACACGGTTAATAAAGTCATGCTTTTTATTGAGTTTTTGCTTCAGTCTGTTGAAGTTAGAGGAAAACACTTAAATGATTTCAGATTTATTGAAATTTGCTTCATTATCTAGAAAAGGGTTGCCGTGGTTTGTCCTGTGGGATTCAGGGGTTGAAAGCTTATTAGCCCAGTGGCTCAGTGGCTCAATACATAAATCTTCACCTTGCAAGCACCAGGATCCCATATGGGTGCATGTTTGTGTCTCGGCAGCTCCACTTCCCATCCAGCTCCCTGCTTACGGCCTGGGAAAGCAGCAGAGGATGACTCAAGTCTTTGGGGCCCTGTACCTAGCAGAAGCTCCTGGCTTCAGATGGGCTCGACTCTGGCCATTGCGGCCATTCGGAGAGCGAACAGGCAGACGGAAGGCCCTTTTCCATCTACCCTTCGTTCTTTTTCTCTGCTAATCGCTGTAAATCTGCCTTTCAAATAAAAATAAATACATCTCTAAAAGGTTTGATTATTTGAAAGGAGAATTCAGAGACCAGAAAGAGGCTGGCCATCAATGAGTTCACTCCCTCAGCAGTCAGAACTGGGCCAGGCTGGAACCTGGAACTCTTTCCGGGTCTGTCATGTGAGTGGCAGGGCCCTGTCCTCCTGCGCCAGCTGCTGCTGTGTTTGCCCAGGTGCGTTACTGGGGGGCTCGACTGGAAGCAGAGCAAACTGGACTTGAACTGGTGCTCAAACAGGATGTTGGCATTGCAAGGGGAGTCTTAACTGCCTGTACTACAATGCGATCCCATGACTTAAAATTTTTTTATGATTATTATTGATTTGAAGAAAAGGAAAGCAGAAAGGGACCAATAGCTCTGCCATGCACTGTTTTACTCATGTGTCTACAATTAGGATTGAGCCAGACTGGAGGCAGGAGCCAGGAGCCAGGCATACAGCCTGGGGTCTCCCACATGGGAAGGAGGAATTCGGACCCTTGAGGCTCATCCTGCCGCCTCACAGAGTGCCCCTTAGCGACAGGTGTCCCGTAGCGACAGGCTGGGGTCGGCAGTCAGGCTCGGCACCCAAGCTCTGGCAGTTGGATATGACATATGAGCATCTCAGTGGCATTGTGACCACTATGCCAAACACCCACCCACCCGTTAATTTTTGATAAAATACGGACTTTAAATGAAAACAGGGGAAAAGGGAGAGTTGGTGCGATGATTCAATTGGCTGATCCTCCCCTTGCATGCGCTGGGATCCCATGTGGACACTAGTTTGTGTCCTGGCTGCTCCAATTCCCATCCAGCTCCCTACTTGTACCCTGGGAAAGTGGTCGAGGACAGCCCAAAGCCTTGGGACCCTGCACCCACGTGGGAGATCCAGAAGAGGCTCTGGGCTCCTGGCTTCAAATTTGCACAATTGAGGCCATGGTAGCCACATGGGGAATGAGCCTTGTGGACGGAAGATCTCTCTCCTTCTCTGTGTAAATCTGCCTTTCCAATAAAAAAAAATCTTTAAAATGTAGGACATGTAGGACCAAAGTCAGTATTTGTTGAATACTTGCTGTGTGCTTCATATGTTTGTTTTCCATTCAGTGCTAAGCAACATTCTAAGGCTAAGGTTAGTTAGGAGTCTTCAGTGCCTAACCTGGTGAGTGGCCAAGCTGGAACTTAACTCTAAACCCATCTTACCACGGCACTTGGTGTCCTACTACCTGCCACGGTTTATGTATGCATTTTTGAGATACATGTGTATTGATCTTCTCTTCTAGTTTTTCCCGAACGGGTATGCCTTTGCCACTGGCTCTGATGACGCCACCTGCCGACTCTTCGACCTGCGTGCCGATCAAGAGCTGTTACTGTATTCTCATGACAACATCATCTGTGGAATCACTTCCGTGGCCTTCTCAAAAAGTGGGCGACTCCTGTTAGCAGGCTACGATGACTTCAACTGTAACGTTTGGGACACGCTAAAAGGAGACCGTGCAGGTTAGTACACAGGCCCACACTGGGTTCTGGTTTTCAGGACACAAGGTCACCCCACCTGTCTCCCAGGTTTTTGGGGGGCTTCGTGCACTGCGGAAAACCACTGGCAGTTACACCCACGGGATTGCCCTCTGAGTACAGTCAGAGCCCATAAGCCACACTTCTGTTTTCTGTAGAGACATGTTTAGTATTAGTTCATTAACATTTTATTTGGTAAGGTTTGCTTAAAAAAATTTAAAAAAAGGAATTGTGAATGATTCAATATGTTATTCTACAAACCACAATAGTCTTAACTAAAAAAAAAAGTTTTAAGATTGATTTATTTTTATTGGAAAGGCAGAAAGATCTCCCATCCACTGGTTTACTCCCCACAACAGTTGTAACCAGGAGCCAGGAGCTTCTTTCAGGTCACGCACATGGGTGCAGGGTCCTAAGAGTTTGGGCCGTCCTGCTTTTCCAGGCCACAAACATGGAGCTGGACGGGAAATGGAGCAACCACGGTGCAAACCAGCACTTATACGGGGTTCTGGCATGTCCAAGGTGACGATTTAACCACTAGACTGTCACACCAGGTGCAAAATTTTTCTTATAACCAGAAGGAAAACATTGTCGACTGCTGCTGTCATTGTCTTCCTTCCGGAGCAGCCCTACAGCAGTCCCTTCCGGACAAGGCCCATTAGCCTTATTGTCTTCTCAGGTTCTAAAATATTCAAGCATCCATCAAGCCATATGAAGATGTCATTGAAAAATTGTGCAATGGAGTGATTTAAATTTTTTCTCAAAAACTCAGTTCTACCAGGGCTGGCACCAGGACATAGTAGGTTAGCTTTCCTTCAAGGTACCAGCATCTCAGGTGGGTGCCAGTTGGAGCCCAGTTGCTCCACTTGGTGATCCAGCCTCCAGGAAGACAGGGCATGGCTCAAGTTCTTAGGTCCTTGCACCCACAAGGGAGACCCCGAGGAAGCTCCTGGCTCCTGATGGGCTCAGCTCTGGCCGTTGCAGCCATCTGGGTAGTGGACACTGAGTGGGAGATTCTCTCTGACTCTTCTCTGTAACTTGGTCCTTAAAATCAGTTGTTTACAAGATGTACTTAAAATGACACCAGAGCAGTCAGCTAGTTGTGATGGCTTGTTTCCGGCCGCAGCAGCCGCTGGGTCCAAGCCCTGCGCTCTCCCCACTCTCCCCGCGTGGCGCCCTCTCGGGGAGGACCGCAGCATTGCTGTGCTTTGGCTCTGAGCAGACCTGTTGTTGGTCTCAGGCAATGAGCATCTGGTGTTTGCCGTCTCTCTTCACCCTCCCACTTTTCCCTATATGGTATGTATTTTTAGAAAAATACTCAGTGTTTACATAATTATGGCACAGGATGTATTCACTGCTGAGCAATGAAGTATTCTGTGACTAATCTTGTTGTACAAGTCTTTTGATGGTGTAATCCTAAAATGGATTTTTTTTTTTGGTTTATACTTTGTTTTTAAATGTAGTTCTGCCAGTGCTGATAATGTCTCAGAGTGGATCTGTTTGTATTTGAGGGCCTTTTTTTTTTTTTTTAAGATTTTTAAAAAATTTTATTGGAAAGGTAGAGTTAGCGAAGGCGAGATGGCTGCAGCACACAGGACTGGGCCAGGCTGAAGCTAGGAGCTTCCTGTGGGTCTTCCTTCTGGGTGACGGGGTCCCAAACACCGTGAATGAGCACTCAAACAGGACGCCAGCACCAACAGTGGCTTTATGTGCTATGCCACAAGACCACCTCTCCTGCAGGAAGTCTTAGTGATTCTTCAATAGTCCAGTGAAATCTTACTTTGCCTTATCTTTATCTTAGTTCTAATAATACAAATCTGGACCCCTAAACTTACCTTTCAGTTCCGTTTTCCACCAATTCTTGCAGTAACTTCATACTTGAGGTTTATCTTTGCTTTTGCTTATATAGCTAGTTTGTTTGGCTCAACCAGAACTTTTGCCTTGAAGTGGAATCCTGATTTCTGGGCTGTTCATTCATTCTGTTCTCCAGTATCACTTAAAGTATTTATTTATTTAAAGATTGATTTATTTATTTAAATTGGAAAGTCAGATATACAGAGAGGAGGAGAGACAGAGAGGAAGATCTTCCGTCCCATCTGCTGGGTTATTCCCTAAGTGTCCACAATGGCCAGAAGTGAGCCGATCTGAAACCAGGAGCCAGGAGCTTCTTCCAGGTCTCCCATGTGGGAGCAGGATCCCAAGGCTTTGAGGCCGTCCTCGGCTGCTTTCCCAGGCCAAAAGCAGAGAGCTGGATGCGAAGCAGGGCTGCTGGGATTAGAACCAGTGCCTATATGGGATCCCAGTGCATACTAGGCAAAGACTTTAACTGCTAGGCTATGGTGCCGGGTGCAACTTGAAATATTTAAAGATAGTGTTAATTTATTTCAACCCATGATGATTAATTTGCTCATTGCCAAACATTGTCATACTACAAGTATTATTTAATTGAAAAAGATAATCTTCTGCACCTAACAATGAATGAAAATGACATGCTGAAAAGCAAGTTGTTTCAGAAGAGGGGTGCAGGCTTCAGCCAATCATAAATGCTACTCCCACGTCAGACCTCGGCTCAGTTCCAGCTTGCTGCTAGTGTGCCCATCTGAGACACTGGAGCTGACGGCTCCCTGCCCGCCCTGTGGGAGATCTCATTGAGTTCCTGTCTGCTGAGGCTAGCTTGGCCGAGCCAGTTGTGTTGGGCATTTGCCAAGTGAACCAGTGGAGGAAACTGCCTGGCTTACAAATTCTTACTAAAAATTAGACATTTCTCCCCATTATTGAGAATATTTAATTTGCTCCTCTCTGATGATCAGGCTATCAGGTTTAACTTTTTAAAATATTATTATTATTATTATTATTAGATTTATTTTCATTTGTGAAAGTCACATGAACAGATGGAAAAGTCAGAGAGATCTTCTGTCTGCTGATTCACTCCCCAAATGGCCAGAGCTGGTATGAAGCCAGGAGCCAGTTGCTTCTGTGTCTCCCATATGGGTACAGGGGCCTGAGGATTTGGGCGATTCTCTGCTGCTTTCCCAGGCCCAAAGCAGGAAGTTCGGCTGCAAGCAGAGCAGCTGGATATGAACTGGTACCCAAGCCGATGCTTGCAGGCAGAGAGTTAGCCTGTTGAGCTGTGGTGCTGGCCTCTCGCTTTATTAAAAAAATTATGTACTTACTTGACAGGCAGAGTTATAGAGAAAGAAGCCTTCCATCCACTGGTTTACTCGCCGAATGGCTACAGCCAGCAGCTAGGAAGTTCATCCAGGTCTCCCCCGTGGACCTCAGTGGCCTAGGCGCTCAGGCCATCTTCTGCCTTCCCAGGACTTAGACACAAACCACTGCTCAAATGGGATGCTGCTGTCACAGGCAGTGGCTTAACCCCGCTGCACAATGCTGCCCCCCACCCCAGCTTTAGCTTTAATATGCAAAAGAAATTAAAACCAGATTAATTTGATGGCTTCAAGAAATTGTAAGCAACAGCATTCCAGTGGTGGGAGTAATTTTGAAATTGCTTATGTAAAGGCAATATCAGTGACATTCATTTAATATTTTGTTTTTGTTGAAGCCAGCTTGGGTCAGTAGGAAAATCTGCAGTACCATGAACTTATCAGAGATGCAGAGTAAGCATCAAAATCCCTTCTCATATAAAGGAGCTTAATTTTGAAGCGAATTTTCAAACATCAAAATGCTACACATCAGAAATTCAAGTAATACAGAAGGCTACCTTTTACATATATGCTCAGTCCACACATCTGAGTCCCCAGGGCACTCCATTAGGAGTTAAATGCCTTCTAAGTTTTTATGTATGCATTTACTCTAATTCCAAAAGTGCTAACTTTCTTCACAACTTTTTTTCAGGTGTCCTCGCTGGTCATGACAACCGTGTCAGCTGTTTAGGTGTTACTGATGATGGCATGGCTGTGGCAACAGGCTCTTGGGACAGTTTCCTTAGAATCTGGAATTAACAGTGTGGTCTTAACCTAATTTCTGTTCTCCATTGGTATCTGGAGAAATCAATTCTACAGCCTATAGCTGTGAAAAAAGAAAATTCTACCTTATATTTGCAGGTAAAGATTTTTCTATTGAGATTATTACAAACAAAAAGCTTTCAGTCAAGTACAAAAACAGTGGAGGGAGGTGAGGCGGAGCAAAGGTGCCTGCGGAGAGCAGAAAGACCAGTGTATTAATCTGAGGAGTTAATTCAACCTTGAGGAATGTTTGCTTGCAACCAGTCTATCTGTGCAGAACAGAGTGTATGCATTTTTGCAGCATATCATTGTTTTCCCTTTTCATGAACTACATTTTTTTTTAAGTTTTGTAACAGAAGAACCATCCGAGTAGATGATACCCGGTGTGTGTGCGCGCGTGCAGCGCCCTGACCTTCCTTAGAGACCCTGGCTGCTGGCTGAGTGCCACAGGGGAGGCCGGCCGTCCTCACGCCTCCTGTGCCATACTCAGTTTAAAGAGCTCATTTTTAATTTTTTCAGGGGACAGATAATCCAAAGGCCAGAGATTTAAGATTTCATGGATATTTTAAATATATACGAAAAAAACTAAGTATTATGTGAATAAAAGTAGTTGATAGTACCTAAGTAATCCTTGTTTAGACTAGTTATGATCAGTTGACTGACCAGCACTCCACATAGCTGGATCCCTACTGATTTGGTTTTCCAGAATTAAGTGGTGTAGAAAATATTTATAGCTCAGAAGTTTGATAAATATATGGATTTTCCCTGTATCTGAAGAGTTTTCCCCAGTGTACTCTGCCAGCATGAATCTAGATGGGAAAGTGGAGTGTTGACAGTGTTAGATTTTTAAGAGACATGTAAAAATCTAACCAATTGTTGGTACGGATGTTGTGTAATTGTTAAGGTAGGTTTCTGAGTGTTGTGTTTATGTACTATAAAATCTGAACTGATGTAAAGGTTTTCAAATCTTTGTTTTCAAATTTCTTCAAGTGAAATAGTTAAGCTTTTTATTCTTCTGTATTCCTGAAGCACAAAATTACTGGTTTCTAAGTGGTTCCACTTCACACAATAACCAGATCTGAACGACCCCGTAATTAGGAAGGCAGAGGAACACATGAGCAGTGTGTCGTCGGTGCTCAGTGATTCCGGCCCCCCAGATTAGACACAAAGATACTTGTTATTTTGGGTTTGCTTGTACAAATAAATTTAAATGACTGATAATATAAGACTGTTATACTAGCTATAGGATATTCTGGGATGCAGAAATTCAGTTTGTAACTTAATAAACTGTAAATTATTACTCAGATAGGTCTGTTAGCCATAATTCTTTACCTGTCTTCATTTTGTATTGGTAGTGTGCTAATACTTGCATCAAATGAAGTCAGTTTAACTTTTATCAAGGTCAAATTGATACTAGAGCATAAAATGGATAGAGGCAAATTAGGATATAGGACCAAAACAGAATGTCGTAGATGGCAGGTGTGAATGTATATTTATATTGTGGCTAAGATAACTATGAATGTTGCTGTTAATGTTTATTGTGGACTATTATATCCCTTCATCAAAAGCAGCACTTTGAGATAAGGCAAGAATATTGTAAAGGGACACACACACACTCTTTCCAAAAAGGGGACGGTGGTGGCCGAAGGCTGCTGTGAATTTCAGCAGATTTATTCCAAAATCCTATTAAAAACACTTCTGTTATTTGTGAAATAATAATATGCTTGAATATGAGCTTAATATATCTTCTTAAATATCTTAAGCTTAAATATCTTCTCTAGTTAAAAGTTATCATAAAAACACAATACTTTGGTCAAAAAACTGCATTGTCAATGAGTCATACAGAAAACAATAAATGGTGTTTGCTTCCAGAGAGGAATGCAAAGCAGTTTCTAAAATTACATAGTGGACAACTGAAATCTAGTAACTGTGGGACACTGTGAATAATTTTACACATGAGCAAACAGTAAAAAAGTATCCTCGTTGCTGTACTAATTACCTTGGCAGTTAGACCTTTGCTTTCCAGGGCTGTAAGGACCAGGTGCTAAACATATTTGCTTGTAATGATGGTCAGCGAATGTTGTGCATGACTTCTTCCGAGTCACTTGAAGTGTGTAATTTTGGGGAACACTGTATAGTTTGGGTCTTAGTTTTTCAAGGCCTAAAATCTTGTGCATCAAGAATATCAATTTGGTGTCCAATAATCTTGTAAGAAATATTAAAATATAACATGGCGGAGCAGACTGATTTGAGATTTTGCACGAGTATTATAAAGGCATATATTATGTTCTAAATCAACATGGTCACTTTCTGGTCAAAAAAAGCATTAAAAAAAAAAAAAGCCTGATCAAGAAAACGGTTCTTGCTATCAACAGGTTAACTCCTCTGCTTGGACGGGTAGGCCTCACTTTCGCCAGCTCTGCTGTTAAACATTTAGACTAATTATGGAAGGCCCATCTGCAGCTCAGATGTTTAATTATGACTACATACAATATGTTAATAAAAGCAAAGAGCACTTGGGACTAGTGATTGAACAGCAAGAGAGCTAGTAGGTAATTCTTAGTTTAGACACAGATGAACTGCTTAATACTGCATGACTTCTTGAAGTACAAGATGTCGGTGCTTTGGGAGTAAGTTAAAGAACTTTTAAAGTTAACCTACCTATTAGAAGAAAAATACATTTTCTCCAGTGGCAAAAGATTTTCTGTTTGCTAAAAGGTGTGTGCAAATATTACACAACAGAGCTCCTCCAACAATTCTGATTTCATTGACATTAAAGAAATTGCTGCTGTGATGTGAACATCTGATTTAACCTAATACAACTGAATAATTGGCTGTTTGTGTAACAAATTGATTATATACAACAGTGAAGGTGTTCTTTCTAGGACCTTCAGGGTCTGAATCAAGATGCTTAGAAACTTAAATTTACATATTCTGGGCTCTGCGGGGTAGCCTAGCAGCTAAAGTCCTCACCTTGCATGAGCTGGGAGCCCATATGGCACCAGTTCTAATTCTGGTGGCCCTGCTTCCCATCCAGCTCCCTGCTTGTGGCCTGGGAAAGCAGTCGAGGACGGCCTTAAAGCCTTGGGACCCTGCAGCCGCGTGGGAGACCTGGAAGATGTTCCAGACTGGCTCAGCTGTGGCTGTTGTGTCCACTCGGGGAGTGAATCGTTGGATGGAAGATTTTTCTGTCTCTGCTCCTCTGTATATTTGGCTTTCCATTTAAACAAAAGAATTAAGTATTCCATTCAGCTTCTTTCCCTTTTGCCATGGTAGACAGCAGCATTTTAAACTATTTCTTAACCCCCTACTACAGTTATCAGAGAGCAGCCACAAGCTAGACCATCTTCCGTATAACAGCAAATGAAAAATGTGGCATTTGAAATTGGATTAAGTAGAATATGAACTACATTTCAGAGTATCAGTTTTTCTCCCACTGATCATGCCGTGTTGCTTCAAATTCAGTGCTACATTTATAAGTACTCATTAAAATGAGTTCAACTAGTTAAGCTAGCACTCTTTTAAAAACTAAATTATTAATCAGATTGATAGTACACATTGTATTTAGCAAATGTTTGCCTTTCAGATTTCCTAAAAGTCAGTTTTCTTAAACTTGCTAATGCATTTCAACTGGTTTTAAATGTACCCAACAACATCTTAGATACTTATCGAATATTGAATTGAGCCTCAGTGATCAGCTGGTATTTGTCTTGTTCTTACGTAATGGTGCTTCTATTTTTCTCTTTTCAAAGAGGTCTCTGAACACTTGGCATTTCCTTATCCCAAGGCGTCCACATTTAAGTGCTATTAAAGTTCATCACAGTGTTTTCACAGCATTTTGAAGTGTTTTTTCTTCACCTAGAATGATTTGAGCATGCTTACGGCCAACTGACAGTGAATAAAGGCTTTAAACCATACAATAGACTTGTACTATGATTAACAGTATTCTTCAATCTTTCTTACAGTGATTGATTCATTTGTACAGTTACTTTGTGAAATGTTGCTGTGAACTGATATTGTAATCAATAAAATACTTTTAACGTGACTTTATTGTCATCTTAGTTTTTAAAACAAATCATATTAAGTCATGCCCAGTGTTTCATGCTTAGTCCCCAATTCCTTTATCTAAATATCTTCAATTTTTTTTTTCATGAGAAACTGTAAGCAAAGAACAGACTGGAGTATTACTAATCCATCCTTTCAGATTACAAACTATAGCTTATTATTTTTAAGTTTTTTATTTCCATCCTGTTTAAGAGAAATCTTCCATTCACTGGTTCACTTCCCATAATTTCTGTGATAGCCATGGCTGGGCCAGGCCAACGCCACAAGCTGGGAACTGAATCTGTGTCGCACATGGCTGGCAGGAACTTGAACCGTCACGTGCTGGCGCTGCACGGCAGCAGAAAGGCGAAGTGGGAAGGAGAGCTAGGACTTGACCTAGGCACTCTACTACGGGATGCCAGCATCTGGAGCAGCAGCATCCTTGCTGTGACCTGGCCCAGCCCATCTCAACATTAGAAAGCTACAGATTCTCATTAAAAAGTAAAATGTTTCTTCCTCTATAGTTCTCTTACAGCCAGTCCTGCTTACAGTATTGTTAAAATTTTCTTATGTTCATTTATTATAATCTTGGGGGAGAAAATTCATAAGACATTTCAGATGATGTTGCATTCCATGAAGAGAACTAGTATCCTACGATATGTGCAACTTTCACTTACCGTTCAGTTCACTGCTAGGCGCACCCGGCAGCAACACAATCCTATGAGCAAGTCAACTCACTTTGTTTGCCTACTCTAAGTGATTAGAACTCACTAAACTACCAGAAATACAAAATTTATCAACTATTAGGCAAACGGGTTTTATTTTCACCTTGTAATATTGCATACTTAGAAAATGTTTTGTAAAATGTTAAGATTATACAAAGTGTATAAATAATCCTGCAGACATAGTAAACAATAAAGCATGTTTCTATATCAGCTATAATTACATAATCTCTGGTGGCCAGGTGGTGAGTATGTGTCCAGCCACAGGAGCTGGGCAGCAATGTCTGAGTGTTCCGTTTGCAGACTTCGTCAGGCAGTGCGACACTGACACTAGTGAGGAGCACACTGCCCACAGCGCCAGCACAGCAGTGAGCACACATTTCAGGATGTGTCAGATCGGCTGGCAAGCACAGAGCAGCACATTGTGTAGCACCTCTGATTTCTGAAGGCCTGGGCTGAAACCACTCAGAGCCTACGTTTTTCTTAGAAGTGATACTGGTAGGATAATCCAAGGGCCAAACTTTTGAGTCCAAACCACCACATTTAACGTAGCACAACACCATTATGTGACTTTAAAAGTTAAAGGGGTTAATAAAAAGGTTAAGGGCTTGAATTTCTAACTTAAATCAGCAGTACCCAGTTTGAGACACTTTTTCCTACAATCTCACCTAATTCAATTTGTTGATAAGAAAAAGCTAAAAATTATTATTCATTTGTAGTGGGATTATATTGCCTCCTAGTGTCTGATTTATAGAGAACAGGTATGTTTGACAGACATTTATACGGCCTAACTATTTATTTTCTCTTAAAATATCTATAAAAGTTGTACTGTTCTTAAAAAGACTGACTAGCATCCAGGAGCCTTAGAAGGTACAGAAAATAAGTATTTAAAAAAAAACAACTTGAAATTTTGTCCTCCAGCATAAACTGTACTTGGCCAAATATACTATGTATTTCCATTAAGTGCCTGGATGGTGCTGATCTGCTGAGTCTATTTGTACAACAAGGAGCTAGAATGTCATTTTTTTCAGTGTTTCTTCAGGTTCATGTTTTATCAATTATAAGCAATAGGATACTTGAACTCACAAACTTCACTGAGGTAAAATGTACAATCATTTTTAATGTAGCCCTGAAAAATTCATACAAGTAAAAGCCTCCAATGGTGGACAATCCAGCAATAACTTAGCAGATGCCTGCTGAAGGACTTTTAAACATCACTACTATGATCCAAAACCCAGCCCTCCTTAGGCTGTGGCTGTCTCTTCCGTTTCCAATTTTACTTCTAAATCTGATAAACTCTCCTTACAGGAAGCATAACTGGAGCAAAAAAAGTGCTTTTTTAGAAACAGGTAAAAAAATTGCTTAATATTAAAATACTTTTATAGGTTACCAGTTATAATAACAAACTTTTATACTGTTTTGTATCATTTTTAATGGGAATAAACAAGGAGTAAAAATGGTATTTCTTAGTGGTTTACATACCTGCCACAACAGAAGTGATTGTAACTTGCAAACTGATAGAGTCCACACCATCTCACACCCCTTCACAGTCTGAGCAATGCAGTTTATAAAACAGCATCAAAGCCAGTTTTGAGAAAGGTGAAAGGCTCACACTCCAACTCCTGGGTGCCAGGAAGCAGAGTTTTTCAGAGTCAAAAACAAAGAAAGCCCTGGTTAAGAGCTCAAGGCCCCACCCCTCAGGGGTCACACAGATGGTCTGTTAATTTTAACTAATTCATTATCTTAACAAAAATGATTTAGCCTTTCCTTACCCAAATTAAAACTAAAGACGCCCAAACACTCTTCAGACACGCAAATACCCGAAGATAGATCATTTCTAGAGTCTATGTAGGCATTTGCTATTTAGATACAATTAGTGTAATTCATGTTTTAAGTTATTTCATAAAAATAACTGTCCCCCTCTTCCAAGTTCCATTTGCTATGATGGTCAGACCAAAGCAATCTCTTACGATTCTTCTTCATTGCTTGAATGTAGAAACTTCTTCGTAAAGTTCTCAAGTTCATTTTCAAGTTGAACAGCTTTATTTCTAATTAAAAAAAAAAAATGGTGATCACAAAAGTCAGAAAATACATTCCTTCTACTCTAGAAAACTGAACTCAAATTCCACTACCAACCCTTTTCAGAATGCTTATCATATGTGCTCCTGTGGCTTTCTGGTAAACAGAAGACAGCTAACCCGTAAGTCACACAATCATGATTATCTTTAAGAATGCGATCAAATATAGGGAATACATAATGTTATTCATATATCTAAAAAATATAGGATATATATATATCTACACACACACCCAAAGAGGCTGGTAGATGTCAAAGGGGAATGAGAAAACAGAACACCTGGGGCCTCTGCATGTGACACCAACATCCAGTATGGGTGCAGGTTTGTGTGCCACTCCACATCCAGCTCGCAAATGCACCAGCAGCCCAGTAATTCGGGAAATGAGCCAGCAGATGGTTCTTAGCAAGGTGCAGTTACAACAAGGGATCTTCCTTCCCTGGTTCATTCCCCAAACAGTCCCAGCAGTGACAGCTGGGCCAGGAGCTTCTCCCAGGTCTCCAACATAGGTACAGGAGTCCATGGACATGGCCATTTTTCACTGCGTCCCCAGAACATGAGCAAACCTTCCCACACACGGGATGCCGGTGTTGCAGGCAGCAGCTTCACACATGAGGCCACAAAGCTGGCCCTTCACATGGAAGTGGCACTCTCCTCCCTTCCTCCCTCCCCCAACCTAGATACAGGAGAAAAGGCAAAAAAAGCGAAAACCGGAAATGTTTGTCCTAGCCACCTGCCCCATGCCTTGACCCACCCCATCCTCATCAGTGGTCCTCATGAGCATGCATCCTTACCAACTATGCAAACATAACAAAAAAAAGCCAGCCCCCAAAGTTCATCTTTAAACAATCCTCTCTGCCCCCACCCCGCCAAAAAAATAATGTGCTTCGTTCCAACAGCAGAGATGAAGGGATGCTCAACCATTTTTCCAGACATGTGGCAAACCAGAAAGCTGAAACAAGAACAGCTAAGTAAAAGCTTGAGGGGTGAAACCTCCCATTTTATCAGACCCAAAGAATCTTGAATATTGAGCCAGAAATTCATATTTTATTAGGAAGTCTTTGTTTTGCTTTTATTACTTCAAATTTAAGAACACCCAACACTCCCCATGAGAAAAAAAAAGCTATGGGTGTTGGTCATATAGGTCTTTAAACTCAACTTTTATTCTTTTAATTTCAACTATGTTTTAGTAGTTGATAGATAAATCTTTGTATCATTGAAGGAAAAAAAATTAAATACCTTAAAAGCTTTGAATTGTTTTGGATTTTCTCCAGCTGATCTACTTCTTTGGATAATCTAGCAATTTCTTCTTCCAGATGTCTTTGAGTAATATCAACTTGTTGGCACAGGCGAGCAAAAGTGGTAGCCATTTCCCTTAAAATAACATTAACAATCATGAATGAGCCTTAGTGGAAACTTTATATTAAAAGAACACTGAGTTTTAAAACAGAATCTCTAAGACTGTTAGAGAGGGTATGACACTCTTTTAAGCTTGATTTTGTCTAGTGCCAAATACAGATGCCTGGGTCAGGGCAGTGGTGTGCTAGGTCAAGCCTTAGCCTGTGGCGCCAGCATCCCGTATGACACCACATCAAGCCCCAGCTGCTCTACCTCCGATCCAGTTCCATTCCTAGAGCTGGGAGAGCATCAGAGGATGGCTCACGCCCATGGGTCCCAGCATCCACCTGGGACAAGAAAACTCCAGGTTCCTGGCTTCAGAATGGCTGGGCTCTGACTTTTGTGGCCTTTGGGGGAATGATCCAGTGGATGGAGGACCTGTCTGCCTCTCTGTAAATCTGCCTTTTGGATAAAAAAAAAAAAAAAGACAAATGCCTAAGAGGTAATGAGGTAATATTACCTCTTCTATATGGATGTGAACATGATGAATAAGGCATGAAAATGCAGACAGGTGGGCCTGCAAGATGGCTCAGTGGTTGAAATCCTTGCAAGTATAGGGATCCCATATGGGCACCCGTTTGTGTCCCAGCTATTCCACTTCCCCCATCCAGCTCCCTGCCTGTGGCCTGAGAAAGCAGTCGAGGACAGCCCAACGCCTTGGGACCCTGCACCCAAGTGGGAGACCCAGAGGAGTTCTTGGCTCCAGATCGGTGCAGCTTCGGCCATTGTGGTCATATTAGGAACTGAACCAGTGGCAGGAAGATCTTTCCCTTTATCTCTGTAAATCTTCCTTTTCAGTAAAAATAAATGAATCTTTTTTTTTAAGATTTATTCATTTTTATTACAAAGTTAGATATACAGAGAGGAGGAGAGACAGAGATAAAGATCTTCCGTCCAATGATTCATTCCCCAAGTGAGCGCAACGGCCAATGCTGCACAGATCTGGAGCCAGGAGCCAGGAACTTCCTCCAGGTCTCCCACGCAGGTGCAGGGTCCCAAGGCTTTGGGCTGTCCCTCGGCTGCCCTCCCAGGCCACAGGCAGGGAGCTGGGTGGGAAGTGGAGCAGCTTGGACCAGAACTGGTGCCCGTATGAGATCCTGGCGCAATCAAGGCGAGGACTTAGCTGCTAGGCCATGCCGCCATGCCCCAAAAATAAATAAATCTTTAAAAAATGATTTAAAAAAGAAAAGGCAGATAGGTATTTTTCTTCAGAAGCATAAACATTACTTTTACTGGGAAGCTTATTTCCTGGTAAACTTCCAAGGACAGTATAGACAGGAACTCCAGTAACTCCAGTGACACAGACAAAAATACATTAACACAGTGAGATTTAGCCAAGTTTCTAGCAGAGTTCCATTCAATTTGATTTCTGGCTCATGTTAGCTTTGGAAAATATCATATAACATATTTTGACGACAGCAAACATGGCGTGCGTGTGCGCGCCTCCAGACCATGGTCAGCACTGACTCCCCGCAGCTGCGCTCCTGGACCTTCATCCCTTGTGCTTCCTCCTCTCCATCTTCTCCCACTCCACCAAATTCCAGTGTTGGACAAACGAAGCATGGAGTCATCTTGCTCAGGATCCCTATGGCCTAAGTACCTTCTAGAGCACATGCAGTTAGAATGCCTTCATCTTTCCACTGGATTACTTTGTACTATCACTATTTTGTTCATTAAACTGCAGTGATCTCGACGTCAGGGAAATTTTAAGTTCTGCTTTCAATAGAAGTGTGCGTTATTTTTACTAATTACTAAAGAAATGAAACAGATACTCAAGATGTATGAAAGAAGCTGTGTATACCTACATATTTAGTATGTTATAATAAAATTCTCCTGAGATCTAGGAAATAACTTTAACACGTACAAACTGGGACTGCAACGATAAAAATGAATTCCCCCTGGCTGGCACTCACTGCTGGACTTGGTGGCTGCAGTTGGCACTCGTGAAGCTGACAATCATCTGCAGTTTTTCAGTTGCATAGTTCACAAACTGCTGCTTGAAGGCCCTCTCCTTGGCGCGGGTGGTCCAAGCCAGCCTCTCATAAAGATACAGGGCTCCATACATACTTAAGGAAACAGATATGAGTTTCCAGCCTACAGCTTTCCAAATCTGTAAGATAAAGGCATAGCTTACTCTGAGATAATAAATTTAAAAAGCAACAACAATCAGAAATACATTAAAAGGTACTGTGTAGGGCCTGGTGCGATAGCCTAGTGGCTAAAGTCCTCGTGTTGTATGCGCCGGGATCCCATATGGGCTCCAGTTCATATCCTGGCTGCTCCAGTTCCCTTTCAGCTCCCTGCCTGTGGCCTGGGAAAACAGTCGAGGATGGTCCAAAGCTTTGGGACCCTGCACCTGTGTGGGAGACCCTGAGGCAACTCAGGGCTCCTGGCTTTAGATCAGCTCAGTTCCAGGTATTGTGGCCACTTGGGGAGTGAACCACAAATGAAAGATCTTTATCTCTCCTTCTCTCTGTAAATATGTTTTTCCACTAAATAAATCAATCTTAAAAAGGTAATGTGTAGCAGGTCAGTGTTGTGGCACAAGTTAAGCCATAGCCAGTGACACCAGCATCCCATCCAAGCACTGGTTCAAGTCCAGCTGCTCTGCTTCCAATCAATATTCCCGGGGCAAACAGCAGGGGACGACACAAGTGCGTGGGCGCCACCAGCCACCAGGCAGACCTGGAAGGAGACCCTCCCAGCTGATGAAGCAACGTAGGGAGTGAACCAGCACAAGGGAAAATCTGTGTCTCCCCCTCTCCCTCCCTCTTTCAAATAAAATGTTCTAAAAGGGGTTAAATGCCTACCCTTCCTGGTAGGTCTCCAGTCAGTTATATTTTCTTTTTCTTTTTTTTTTTTAAGATTTATTTACTTTTATTGCAAAGTCAGATATACAGAGAGGAGGAGAGATAAGAGAGGAAGATATTCCGTCCGATGATTCACTCCCCAAGTGACCACAATGGCCGGTGCTGTGCTGATCCAAAGCCAGGAGCCAGGTACTTCCTCCAGGTCTCCCAGGCAGATGTAGGGACCCAAGTCTTTGGGCCATTCTCCACTTTCCCAGGCCACAAGCAGGGAGCTGGATGGGAAGTGGAGCTGCTGGGATTAGAACTGGCACCCATATGGAGTCCTGGTGCCTTCAAGGTGACGACTTTAGCCACTAGGCAATGCCGCCAGGCCCTGGTCAATTATATTTTCTAAAAATATATATTCATTCTCGATGAGAAAAACTTAATTATTCAAAATTCAATCAGGCTGAAAAGGAATCTGCCTCAGCACATAAGTACCAGGAAAGAACTTTTTTAACCTGTCAGATCTGTTGATTTAAGGCATCTCAGAACAAGAAAATTTTTTAGTTCAGAGGTTTCCAAATCAAAACATTTTTAATATGTCAGCAATATCAAAAAATTTTAAGATTTGGGTCTGGCATGATGGCTCAGAAACTAAATCCTCACCTTGCATGCCCAGGATTTGACATAGGGTGATATAGTTCATGACTGAGCTGCTCCACTTCCCATCCCGCTCCCTGCTTGTGGCCCGTGAGAGCAGTTGAGGACGGCCCAAAGCCTTGGGACCCTGCATTCACGTGGGAGACCCAGAACAAGTTCAGGGTTCCCAGCTTCGGACCAACTCAGCCCCAGCCTTTGTGGTCACTTAGGGAGTGAGCCAGTGGATGGAGGATCTTTTTGTCTCTCCTTCACTCCATAAATCTGATCTGCCTTTCCAGTAAAAATAAATATTTTTAAAATGATTTTATTTGAAAGTTACAGAGAGATGAGACAGGATGAGAGATCTCCCGTCTCCTGGTTCATTCCTCCAAATGGCTGCAATGACGAGGCTGGGCCAGGCCGACGTCAGGAACCTACAACCCCATCCAGCATTCCCACATGGGTGCAGCGGCCCAGGCGTGTGGACCATCTTCTGCTTCCCTAGGCACATTAGCAGAGGGCTGCCAGTCTCAAAGTGGTGCTATGTAGGACGCCTGCACCTTGGGCTACCCCACAATACAGCCCTAGTACGATCCCTGCTTCCCCTCTCAGGGCGCCTAGGCTCCAATCCTGGCTCTGCGCTCTCTTCTACCTTCTTGCAAATGGACATCCTGGGAGGCACTGGTGCTACGGAGCTACCTGGGTCTTGTCACCACATCGGGGACTGGGCGTGAGTTCTAGGTTCCTACTATGACCTGGCTTATCCCTGCTTGTTTCACGCATTGGTGAGTGGAACACTTGACAGAACTTTGGCATTCTGCCTTTCAAATAAATAAACTAACATTTAATACTTTCAGATGTATTGCCCTGACATTCAGAGAAAGCTAAATGGGACACTTAGTCCTTTTATGTTACTCCAATGTACAAGGAAGTAATTAAGAGGTAGTTTTAAAAACTAGATAGCTGGTGATATTTCTAAAGATACATGTGTACACACAGATATACAGATATGAGCATATTAAAATCTAAAATCAAACTTCTGAATTTACTACTTGTAACAGTTTCGTATCACTTTAAAGATCCTTACTAGAAATAAAAACAAAATACACCTTTCGTGATCTAACAGGCAGCTTTACGAACATTTCAGGTTGTATTGTACTAGTGTTTCTTACCACTCCTCCGATGACAATGATGCCCATGGAAGTTCTGGACGTGAGAGAAGCTAATGCTGTTATTAAGGTCACCATGAGTTCTTCCTGCGACGCGTTATCTGGCACTGCCGGATTGGCAGGAGCAGTGGGAGTAGAAGCCAAAGACCTAGGGAGCTAATCAATTTGCAGGAGAAAAAGATTAGTACATTTAATTGTAAATGAAATACTTACATACTTCTAATACCTATAAAATTTTCCTATATTTCTGCAAAATTCTTACTAAATCTATGGAAAAAAATAATGGCTATGTCATAAATATACAAGAAAATAGAACAGTTAAACATTGTTTTAACAATCAGTCCTGCCAAACAGTAATTTTCATATTACACACTAGGTTAAATTTTTAACTCTCAGGAATTAGAGCCCTTTTTTTAAAGTCTTATATCAAAAGCACAATTTTTTAGAAATCAAGAAAGTAAGACTTTTTGTTAAAAACAGGTACCTTTTAAATTTCACATTACAGCAAGGGAAACAGAAGGACAAGACTTTAAAAATATATTTGGAAATCATATATCCGTCTGATAGAAGAAATATTAACTAGATTATATATGATCAAGAAAAATATGGCGTTTGTAAAACCAGAAACATAAATGTTCACAGCAGTACTCACAATAGAAAATAAAAACCCAAGTGTCCAATTGATGAACAGATCAATGTTTTTTTCTCTAACAAAATATTACTTGGCCATAGGAAGGAGACACTAGCACCATACAGATAAACCCTAAAGTCAACCACATAGGACTCGTGTTTTACTGATTTGAAAGGCAGAGTTGCAAAAAAGAGGGAGAGCCAGAGAAACAGCTCTTTCATCTGCTGGCCTGCTTCCCAAATGACCACAACAGCTGGGGCCGGGGCAGGCTGAAGGCAGGAGCTTCCTCCGGATCTCCCACACGGGTCCTGGGCCATCCTCTGCTGCGTTCCCAGGAGCATTAGCACTGAACTGGATTGAACCAGAGCAGCCAGGCATCACAGGCCGCAGCACACCAGCCCAGGCCATATTTTTATGTAATCCCATTTACAGGAAATGTTCAGAAAGGACAAACGCAGGTGTTGGCATCATGGTGTACCAGGTTAAGCAATGCCTATTACATTAGCTTCCCATCTGGGTGACAGTTTATGTTCTGCAGCTCTACTTCCTACATAGCTCCCTGCTAATATACCTGGGAAATAGTGGTATACGGCCAAAATTTTTAGGCCCTGCCTGGCACTCCTGTGGGAGACCCAGATGAAGCTCTTGGCTTCAACCCTAACCACTGTAGCCACCTGAGGAGCAAACCAGTAGATGGAAGATGCCTCTCTCTTCAAACATATATATATATATATATATATATATATATATATATATATATATAAATATAAGCAAAGGTAGATATGTGGTGGGAGTGGAGGCAGGAATATGATTAACTACAAATGGACATAAGGGTCTTCTTGGGTTCACAGAATGTAAAACTCAAATGTGCTGGTTTTATTCTATTTTGTGTAAAGCAACTGCATTTATTCTAAGTTATCTGAACTCTGAAAACCAAAATTTTTTTTTTTATTATTATTTTTTTTATTGGAAAGGCGGATATACAGAGAGGAGAGACAGAGAGGAAGATCTTCCATCCGATGATACACTCCCCAAGTGAGCGCAACGGGTCGATACTATGCCGATCCAAAGCCAGGAGCCTCTTCCGGGTCTCCCACACGGGTGCAGGTTCCCAAAGCTTTGGGCCGTCCTCGACTGCTTTCCCAGGCCACAGGCAGGGAGCTGGAAGGGAAGCAGGGCTGCCGGGATTAGAACCGGCGCCCATATGGGATCCCGGGCGTGCAAGGCGAGGACCTTTAACCACTTGCGCCACCGCGCCGGGCCCGAAAACCAAAATTTTTAAGAAAATAGAAAACAGTGTCAAAAAATGAATGTGGAACCACCTAAAACAATATTGGATAAAAATCTTTCAGGTGGCCCTTCCGTTTTGGCATGGTATACCTAACACAGAAACAGGAAACAGACACAAATAAATGTATAGATTTGGTAAAGCTCATTATATTAGAAAAATCAAAAAAGAAAAAAAAAATGGAGAGTTCCATATGGTAGAATCAAGCTCAATACCTGAAAGATAGGCTCTGATAATCCCAGGAGCACCCTCTGTGCGTTTGTGTGGCCAAGGAATCGATGTACAAGGGAAGACCAGCCCAGAGAAAAACGGAATACAATATCCTCTTGGAAATCTGAACATAGTTTGTGGCAATTCAGGTCATAGCTGAGATCAAATTTCTTGCATGGGACCAGTGTATGTAGATTATTCTGTATACCAGCTGGAAGCAAAGGCTTTAAATTTTCTAGAGAAAACAAAACGATGACATTTATTTTAACAATCAGAAAAAAATGTTTTTATCTTCTAGGAAATAGACAAAGGAAAGCAGACCAACACTATCACACTATGTGTAGGCATAAATATTACCAATAATTTCCTGCTGGGATTGAAGCATTGAGGCATTAACTTCACTGGTGCACCGATCAGCCAAATTTCTTCCCATACCATCTTCTATGTGCTTATTTAACTCCTGTTAACAACAGTATATGTCTACATTATTTCTTCTCCAGGAAAACTTGCTGAAGTACAATGTCTACCCCTCAGTATAATATTTAACTTACACTTTTATATACTTTCAACACACTTGGAGTAGGATGAAACTCGGAACAAAATTCATCAACCAAGACAGACAGCCGACAAATTTCATCTGTCATTGCACAGGAAACCTGAAAATATAAAAAATCTTAAAAATATTCCTCTAAGCTAAGGAATAACATTTATAAAAATGAAAAAAAATGATTGCATTTTCAAATATTTTAAGAATACAGTTACTGTCACTCACTTTATTTGCCACCTCCTCAGTAACCGCCTTAATTTTCTTCTTAACATCCAATGTCAAAAGGTTCATCTGGTTCCGTATGAAGTCCAGTCTATCAATCTGATCTTCCCTCTCTTCCAGGGAATAGACTCTATCATGGTATGCAGAGTAATCAATGTTCAGGGCATATTAATGTCCCAAAACAATCAAGCAATGACTCACGTTAAATGTATTGAACCAACTATTAGTAGGACATAAGAAAAAAGAAATCCTGAATACCAACAAAATTCAAATATTTTAATTACAGTTAATTCAGCCAGCTTCCAGTTTTTATTAAGTTTTTTCTGGAACAGTCACAAGTATTTGTTCACTATCTAAGGCATGTGACTTTTGCTCTAAAGCTGCAAAAGAGTATGATTCTCAAAGCCTAAATTTACTAACTTCTTTTTACAAAGTTTGCTGGTTAGGCCAGTGTGCCAGTATAGCACCACAGTTCTCAGCCTGCAGTGCCAGCATCCCAAATAACACTGGCTGTTCCACTTTGCATCCAGCTCCCTGCTAAAACCTGGGAAGGCAGCAGAGGATGTTTAAGCACTTGGGCACTGCACCTACATGGGAGACTCAAAAGAAGCTCCAGGCTCCTGGCTCTAGATCATCTCAGCTCTGCCACTGTGACCATTCAGGGAGTGAAACAACGAATGAAACATCTCTCTCCTGTCCCTCCTTCGCTCTGTCAATCTGCCTCTCAAATAAAAATAAATAAACCTTAAAAAAAAAAATCTGTTGATTCCTAGAAGACATAGGAAAACAAGATCTTAAGATCCTTACACTATATATTTTTAAATTTTTACTGGAAATGCAGATTTACAGAGAGAAGGAGAAACAGAAAGAACTTCCACTCATTGGTTCACTCCTCAAATGGCTGCAACAGCTGAAGTGGTGCTGACTCAAAGCCAGGAGCCAGGAGCTTCTTCCAGGTCTTGAAAGCCGGTACACCGTCCCAAGGTTTGGAGCCATCCTCCACTGCTTTCCCAGGTCATACATAGGGAGTTATATGGCAAGTGGTGCAGCCAAGACATGAACCAGCACCCATATGGAATGCTGGAGCTGCAATGCAGAGGATTAGCCAGTTGAGCTATTGTACCAGTTCAGAGATCCTTTTAATATCTTAAGCAAAAGCTACATAACTATGGTTATATACATAGCTATGGTTACATAAGCTACATTCAAATATATCTTCTGTGTGTCATATTTACTTTTACTTTAACATCATATATAGACTGATGCAAATATAGTTTTACATATTATTTATATATTTCAAAGGCAGAGAAAGCCCCCATTCACTGGTTTGCTCTCAAATGCCCTCAACAGCCCCTGGCTGGGACCAAAGCCAGGAGTTAGGAACTCAACGCAGTCTCGTCCCATGGGTGGCAGGCAGCCAGTCTGCTGAGTCATCATCCCTGGGTCTGTGTTACCAGTTGGCTGGGGCCGAGAGCAGAGCCAGGTTTCAAACCCAGTATGAGACATGGGCATCTTAACCACCAAGCCAAACACCCAACAATAATGTCCTATATTTTTTAAATTAAAATGATCCATCCATTAGACCGAATTGGGGACATTATAATAAAGCAACTGAGCTGGCAGGGACTCTAGTAACACAACTTCATTATCCAGAAGCTGAGATCAAACCCAAATTTCTTAGCTCTGGGTTTTACATGCTAGCAGGTATCTACTGCACATGGTGGGTTTCGAAAAAGTCCCCAAATCATGTAATACTTAGAAAAGGAGGGAATGTTGTTCCCAGCAAGGGAAAATACATTTGGACTTTAATATTTGATAATTTGTTTCCAACTGAGATTTAACATGGCCCCTTCTGTCCTGTCTGATGACGTCCTGATCTTTGCTTCAATCACCAAGTCTGTTGAGACAGTGTGGGTTCTTGGAATCATTCATTTCCAATTGATAAGAAATAGAATAATACAGTACAGTATGACATATAAGGGTATTATTTACCAGAGCAATATTTCAGTTGGGAGGCACTATTACCTTATTTGTTCACCAGATGATAACACACACATAGCATAAAAGAATAATTTCAAGGTGATCAGTGTATGAATATAGCAAAGGAGGAGGCATGGCTGAATGCATGTTCTGGACTTGAAGAACAGACGCCTTCCACTGCTTTAAAGATGCTTGAAAGCCACTGAACAGTTTCAAATAATAAATCATACCGGCAATACTGAGATCCAAGGAATAGAAATGATTTGTTCAGGATTATATTTACACTTTCAAATATTCATTTAAAAAACAAACATCAGTTAAATTCACATTGTTAACTCTGGTGGGAAAAATCTTAGTTTTAACAAGTCTGACACACAAAAAAGCTAACATTTTTATTGCAATAAAATGAGCAATGCATACCTTCTCTCTGCTGCTCCCACGTTTATTGAATCCATTATGTTTTTCACTGTATCTAGTATCTGTTTAGCTCTGATAGTGTGCTGTTCAAACTTTGTTTTCACTGCTGACTGCGAGATACACTCCTGCGAGGGGCCCAAGCCATAACACATTACTGTAATTCCATCACAACATTTTCAGGAATTTAAACACAAAAAACTTGCTGTCTGTTAACTTAAAACATAAATAAGGAAGGAAAATAAATTCAAATACAAACAGAACTTTAAGTTATGAAACATAAAATTACGAAGAATCAAAATAAAATAAATTTTAACAGCAAGTTCATATCTTTGTGTATTGTTACACAGTAATGTGCAGTGGTCTGACTATAACAAGGAAAAAAATAAACAAATGGCACTGTTTGTGCTAAGATTCTCCAACAGCCCTGCTCATTTTGTGTGGCTCTCTTAATCTAATTCTATTCCATCTATCTTGATTTTTCTCACACTTGTAATAACCTAAACAAAGTTCATAACTGAATTGTGAATTAGTATTCCACCTTTTTTCAAAAATTAGTTAAGGTTATTATTGATGTTATGTTACTAAAAAGCATGCCCACTGATTAGAAGTGAACAACTTTAAAAAGTCTTCAGTGACCCTGATATATTTCCTAATTCATTTTCTTGAATTTTGTATCATTAGCTAGTACAAGCTTTAGTGAATAATTCCTGATTTTCAATATAGTCTTTTCTTGGTAAAAATGAACATCTCCCAAGCTTTAAAATAATATTCACCTAAAATTACATCATTATTAGAACTACATATCAGTACATATTAGTATTACATAATTCGAAAGTTATCAATATAAAAGATGGATTCCCAAAGAAACTGTTGGACAAGTGTAGACAATAAGATGCTGAACTGTCTGACATTGTCTGTACCAACAATGTCGGGGCACACTTAAATAAGAAACTGATAGAATTATGATTCCTTATGAAGGACTACACTATTCTAACAAAATGGGAAAAATCTGATAGGGGTTGGGAGTTGAGGGGGGAATCCCCGCCTATATGAAATTGTACCACATAATTCAAAACTCAAAATAAAAATACATTCAGTAAAAAATAAAGTTATCAATGTTACATAATCACTTGTAACCTTATGCTTAAGTGTTCATGTCAGCAATTAATTTCTGGGCCTGGTATGGTAGCCTGGTGGCTAAAGTGCTTGCCTTGCACTCGCCAGGATCCCATATGGGCACCGGTTCTAATCCCGGCAGCCCTGCTTCCCATCCAGCTTCCTGCTTGTGGCCTGGGAAAGCAGTCGAGGACAGCCCAAAGCCTTGGGACCCTGCACCCACATGGGAGACCCAGAAGAGATTCTGGGCTCCTGGCTTTGGATCAGCTCAGCTCCGGTTATAGCTGCTGCTTGTGGAATCAATGGATGGAAGATCTTCCTCTCTGTCTCTCCTCCTTTCTATATATCTGACTTTCCAATAAAATTAAAAAAAAAAAAAAAGAAATTAATTTCCATTAGTAAAAAATCTGTCATTTTGGCTCTCTCCTTTAATTTTGTTTGAAGTCAAGAACACAGAAACAGATTCATTTCTTTAGCTACAGGGCACATGAGCGTACTTTAGTCAACAGGTGACAAAGCGGGTTCAGCTCACACTCCCCAGTATCACAGAGCTTTATCTCTACCCGAGGGGCATCACTATTCCTCCAATCACTGTGACTCACTCAATTTCACAACTGATGAGTGGACATTGTTCCCCATCTGTGTGTGCCCAAAGAAAATGTCAAACGCTGCTATATACTTCCTCCTTTAAAACCACAATTATGTCACGCTAAACTTCTGAATAGTAAACTACTTAATTTATAATGACCATAACTTTGGTTTCATGTTAAGTGATCATCTCATAAATGTGCCAAGTTAAACTCCAGAAAAAAATTGTAATGAAAGCATAAAAATATTTTAAAAGAGAAAAACTAAAAGAAATTCTATGTTCCTCGATGAAGCAGATCTAGATATCAGCAATGAAGATGTAAATGTGTGGGCACAGCACAGTGTTAGAGCTAGACAAGACAAGGGGAGACATCTCCACAGTTATCACACAATGCTACTTCTCAATCAAAAACATGTGACAATGGATAAGTACAGATGAGAACAGCATCTTCTTCTAATTAAAATGCATCCCACCAGTTTTCCCATTGGTCTGTACAGTATTAAGAGGTACCCTGAAAAAGGAACATGCTATTCACAAATGCAGTATTGGGAATAAGCCCAATAGTTTGTATTCTGGGTCAATTCTTAGTATCCTTCATATATATTTATACATATATGAACCTCCTCAAGAAACATCCACATATTATGGGAAGCACTTCCCAGACTTATTTCATTGGGAACCCTACATTTCCAAGATATTTAAAATACTAAGCAAATTCAAATGCCAGCTTGTCATAGTGTCCTACTGCAGACTATTGAAAAGCTTCAGCATTTATTCACATCCTAATTAAGACAGTTTTGATTTCTCCAAAACATGTACAGGAGCTGATAATCACAGTTATATATTTGAAAACATCAGAATTTATCTGTATAGTTTTAAAAACATAACCAACAACCTTATCAAGTCTCCTTGACAAGAAGTCCCACAAACACTGACTCCCAAGTATTATTTCAATATAATATTGAAATAATAATGCCAGTATACTTTTTAATCTAGAAGTTCAACAATTTCAGTCTCGCTTGCTTGCCTCTCCCTTGCTTTACACAAGTCTAACAGTTTCATTCATTATTTCCTTCCCTTGCTAAACAATTTCACAGGTCACTGCAACCATTATGACCTCATTGCTAAATACACACCAACACTGTCTTCTAAAGGGGGGGATACCTTCTCACACATTCGCCAGACAGCTATATTTAAAACATTCACCGCTGGGACAATACTATTACCTAACACTACTCCACATTCAAATTTCACCCATCACCCCAGGAATATCCTTTACCACAAACATTAAAGACATCTTAGAAAAGAATTATTTTATAATCCTATTTCCTCAAATAACCAAAAATTAAAAATAGAGATGGGAAAATATGTTTAAAAATAAGAATGATAGAAGCTTCTCAACAATTAGAGACCCTTTATCAACACAGTGGGTTTTCTTAAACAAGTCTTCATCTAATGGTCTTTTCCCCTTTCATCCAAAATAAAGATGAGGAACAGTAAACAAATTATTTATTTTAAAAAATTTGCCACGTACAGTCATTACTCACATCTCTTTTTAAGGGAGTTACTACTTACATGGAAGAATAGCTACAGATGGAAGTTTCTTCAATTCTCAGGTTTTTGTTTCGACTCATAAAGACAAGGTGACATGGAATCTATGCAGAATTATATTAACTAGGGCTAAGTAAGAGTTTAGATTCCCAGATTCCTAATGAATCAGAGCTATATCAATTATTTTTGTATTCATTCATTTGCTCAGCAATCTTTCACAAAATGTGCAGATGAACAAGTAACAAATGTCTGAGTAAAATTTTACCAAATTAACATTAGCCACGGTCTGTATCTCTATAAATAGTATAACAAAAAGAAAAAAGATGATTTTCACTCCGCTGTGTTATAACACAATCATTTGTCCTAGCTCCACATGGCTGAACATGGAATTTCATTAACTGCAAAACCTAGGCAAAACTGGAAAACAGCTTCTCCTTATACGAGTAAGTATTTAAGGAAAAACAAATTAGGATCTTTAATTCTCAATGCTTACACATCATCCATTTTGCACGGGTTTCCTTTCTTGCAAATTTCCTTCTTTCAGTAACTGCACTAAATAACAGCAAAGGTTACTGACAAAGATAAGTAACAAAGATTTCACTCTCCAACCAATATGAAAGTTTTACATTAGCCAATACAGTCACAAAATTCCTACCTCAAAGATTTGTTCAAAATTCTGAAACTCCTGTAGCCTTGCCTGAAATCCTTCAGCAAGTGCCCCACCTGCAATACACGGGCAAAGACTGTAAAATCTAGTAGAGTCATCCACAATTATCAAGGGGATTATGTTCCAAAAATTCCAGTGGGTGCCTAAAACCGAGAGTGCTATTAAGACTTAGCCACACTGCACTGGGCTTTTTCCTGTACATACAGAGCAATTTAACCCATTTTCCACCATCACTAATCACTTCTCATGCACTGTGGCCATAACTTTTGTGGTTGGAAATGCAACAGCAAGATTAACACAAATTTCTTTTTCCTTGTTCTCATTTTTGTGGACAGAAGATTCATTCTTACCATTGACCTTAGCAAGCTCAGCACACAACTTCTTTCTTCCCTAATCGAGACAAGAGTTTTCAACTTTTCTCTTAAACAAGCAGTCTAAGTTTGTCTTTAGCACATATCCAACTTTCCAGAATTACTATTCTTGAAGTTTGCAGTCACAAAGAAAACAAGGGTTACCTGAACATAAATAAGTACTACAATCATCATTCCATCAACTTGGTAAGTGATAACAAAGTGACTAAAAGGTGGATAGCATATCCTGCACAGAACACTGCACAAACATATCCTGGCGAGGGCAAGATATCACTGCAATATTCAGAACAGCACAGAATTTAAAACATTTCTGTTTCTGGAAATTTCCACTAATGTTTGCAGAGTGGGACCATGGAAAGAAAAGTCATAAAACGGAAGAGCCAGTATATATAGTAAGATAAGATGCTGTTTTCAAAACCTATACTTGTACTTCAAAGGAAACCTGTAATTATACATACCACCTTCTGGCATTCCCTGTGCTTTATGCTTTCTTGCACTAAGAACTTCTTTTGCTGAAACAAAAAAGATACGATTCTGTGCTTCTAATGGACCCACAACTTTGAGCTCATCCACCAAGAAATGCAGGCATCTTTCCATGTGCTGCCTACGTACCTACAAAGAAAAAAAGAATATCAAACAAATATGAAAAACTTCAACAAACGTAAGTAAAACCAGCTACAGACCGATATTACATTTATAATGAACATTTAGTAATAGTTCCCAAATTCTTGACAAGTCTGTGAAATTTCAATAAATAAAGTTTGATGTTCTAATAAAAGGACATCTTTTTCTTAAATTAAGCATTCTCTTTTGAGCAAGTATTTAAATTTCTGATGGATCATCACCAAACCCTACACAAGTATTATAAAACATTACAGACAAGCACACTGCACAGCAGTGTAAGCATCCTGTACAACACTAGTGTCCCACGTGAACTGCAGTTGGGAAGGCAGCAAACGACGACCCAAGTGCTCGGGACCATCACCCACACGGCACACACAGATGGAGTGCCCAGCGCGCAGCTTCAGCTGGACCAACCTGGATGCTGCAGCCTTCTGAGGAGTGAACTAGCAATGGAACATATCTCTCCTTATTTCTCTCCCTATATATAACTCTTTTTTTTTTTTTTTTTTTTTTTTTATTGTTGCTTACACTGTATTATGTAGTACAGTTTTATAGGCGCTGGGGATTCCCCCCACCCCTCCCCATACCCCTCCCCCCATGGTGGATTCCTCCACCTTGTTGCATAACCATAGTTCAAGTTCAGTTGAGATTCATTGCTTGAAAACACATGCCTAGCATAAAGTTCAGCGTCTTATTGTCCAGATAAGTTCAGTGGCCTCTTGGGGAGACCTTCTATGGTCTGAAGATAGGTCTAACAGAGTAAAGATCCGGTCAGTTAAAAGCCCCAACAAGGCCTCAGTATCAATATACAACATTATGGAATTAATTGACATAGTAATGGGTAAACAATATGTTAAGAATAATGCGAGTTCCATTCTTCGAAACATCTGGGTTGAGACAGTATCAATGACAGGTTCAAAAAATAACAAACAACCAAACAAAAAATTACAGGTTAAATCAAGGCAAACATGTGGTATCTAATCTTTTGGGATTCACTCATTTCCCTTAGCATTATAGTTTCCAGTTGTGCCCATTTAGCCACAAAGAACTGCAATTTGTTTTTTTTAATAGCTGAGTAGTATTCCATGGAGTAGATGAACCAAAGCTTTCTTATCCAATCTTCTGCTGATGGGCATTTCGGTTGCTTCCATGTTTTTGCAATTACTGATTGTGCTGCAATGAACATAGGGATGCATGTTGGTTTGTCGTAAAACTGGTGTTTTGGATATATTCCTAGGAGTGCTATTGCTGGGTCATATGGCATGCAGATTCCGAGTTGTTTGAGTGTTCTCCAGACTGATTTCCATAAAGGCTGTACCAATTTGCAGCTCCACCAGCAGTGGAGTAGGGTTCCCTTTTCCCCGCATCCTCGCCAGCAAGCGTCGTTGGTGTTCTTGTTTATGTGGGCCAATCTTACTGGTGTTAGGTGGTACCTCATCGATGTTTTAATTTGGATTTCCCTTATTGCTAGGGAGCTGGAACATTTTTTCATATGTTTGTTTGCCATTTGGACTTGTTCCTTTGTGAAATGTTTGCCCATTTCCCTTGCCCATTTCTTGAGTGGCTTGTTTGTTTTGGTTTTTTGGTTGTTTTGAAGTTCTTTGTATATCCTGGAAATTAGCCCCCTATCGCCTATATCGTGTGCAAAGATCTTCTCCCACTCTGTGGGTTGCTTTTTTACTTTGTTGATTGTTTCCCTTGCTGTACAGAAGCTTCTTAGTTTGATGAGGTCCCATTTGTTTATTCTGTTCTCAACTGCTATTGCTTTTGGTGTCCTTCTTAGAAAGTCGGAACCTACTCCTAGGTCTTGCAGTGTATTTCCTACATTTTCTTGTAAGAGTTTGAAGGTTTCTGGATGTAGATTTAGGTCTTTTATCCATGTAGATTGGATCTTAGTGTATGGTGATAGATGTGGGTCTATCCTTTTGTTTCTATATATAACTCTTTCAAACAACTATATACATCTTTGCAAAAAAAAAAAAATCACAGATAAGTGTTGATTCTAGTGGCACATAAAGTATCTCTCAATTTTCTATTAGTGACATATGTGGTTATGTCATTTTAAAAAACCTAAATATATGCAAATTAATGCTTCTGACAGACAACACTCAAAGCAAGGGTGATCCTCACCAATGTTTTTGAAAATGACTGTTCCCATGCCTGGGAGATGATGCAGTGCGACAGCAAGGAGTGGGGCACTTTCTCCTCCCTCTTCCAGTTCCCCCAAAACACAAGAGGGAAAACCAACATTTATCTCACCCATCTTCTGCCTCCCTGCACCCTAATGAGAACTGGAGACCCCAGGTGAGCCTCATGCTTCGGAAGAGCCTCAGCGTTTCCTGCTTCTGTGATTCCTGCCTTACCTGCTTGGCCGGGGGCAGTGTGAACTCCAGGCTTGACAGTCCACGTGACACCCAGCAGGACACCTGGGCGGTCACGTAGGCAGAGCACTCCTCAGGAAGGAGGTCCCTGGTGTTAGAGAAGACCCACTGCCCTATAGCTCGTCAGACTGTACATTTTCAAAGTTGCTTGCTTCAAATCTACCAATAGAAGTCTGCCAACTTACTCTTTTTAAAAGTTAACAGTTAAACTAACCAATCATGACTGTACAATTGTATGGAATTGGCCTGAAATGTATAAAAACCCTGTGCTGTTGAACCTCAGCCCTTTCTTTCCTCAGGCCCTTCTTCTGCCCTTTTTGCTGCTGATGCTGATTCGGTTGTTGCTGCTCCCCATCCTGTGGGGGCGAAGGGGGGGAGGCGATGGCTGGGAGCCTAGTTTAGTTTGAATAAACTGCTTTTATGCATTTGCATTGGCTTCAGACCCCTGATGATTTTCTGGCGTTTGCAAAATCTGGCTAATCCTAGGCATCACCTATGGGAACCAGTTCATGTCCTGGCTGCTCCACGTTCCATCCTGCTCCCTGTTTTTAGCCTAGGAAAGTATCAGAGGATGGCCAAAATGGTGAAACCATGCACCAGTGTGGGAGACCAGAAGAAGCTCCTGGCGCCTAGCTTCAAAGCAGCTTAGTTCTGGCAGCTGCAGCCATTTGGGGAATAAACAGATAGATCTCTCTCTCTGTCTCTCCTTCTCTCTGTAAACCTGCCTTTCCAATAAAAATAAAATCTTGAACAACCACAACAAAAAGGAATCAAAGGGTCACATGATTGTATAAGTTCCTCACCTTTATAATAAATATTTAGAAGTTTTTAAAAATTTATTTATTTTTATTGGAAATGGAGAGACAGAGAGGAAGATCTTTGTCTGCTGGTTCACACCCCGAGTGGCCACAACAGCCAGAGCTGAGCCAATCCGAAGCCAGGAGCCAGGAGCTTCTTCTGGGTCGCCCACGCAGATGCAAGGTCCGAAGGCTTAGGGGCATTCTCGCTTCATTCCCAGGCCTGCTTTAAGCAGGGAGCTGGAAGTAGAATAGCCGGGTTAAGAACTGGTGCCCATATGGGATCCCGATGCATGCAAGGCAAAGATTTAACCACTAAATGACTGGCACAGTAAATATTTAAAGCTAAAAGTCACTATCAGCTATCAGCATTATGTCTAACATAAAAGATTTCTTTGTTACAATTTAGGAAAATTAAGCTAAGGTGGAATGCTGAGCTCCTGGGGGAGATTAATTTGTTGGTGGTATTTTCTAATTTTCCAATGATTAAGTGAATCCCAATTGAAATTATATAATTACAGGAAATAATAAAAGATACAAAATTGTGTGTTAGATAAAATTCCAACTTTGGGGGAAATAAAATCAAATAATCTAAATATGAACAATTATGGGAGAGAGGAAGTTTTATTTTCTAAGCTTTCTATCATACCTTTATACTATTATTAAAATCAAAAAGTGTCATGCAAATTACATTTTACAGAACAATGTCAGAAATTCTATTATTTTTAAGAAGTTTCTTTTTAGAGACCAGCCTTGTTACATAGCAAGTTGAGCCTCTGCAGAGCTGGCGTCTCATGAGGAAGCAGCAGCAGATGCAGCCCACGTGCTCAGGTCTCTGCCCACTGTGAGACCTGGAAGCTCCAAGCTGCTGGCTGCGCTGGCTTCAGCTTGGCCTTGCCTAAGCTGTTGCAGCCATTTGCGAAGTGAAGTAATAGATCAAGATTCTCTGTCTCTCATCCTCTCTCTGTATCTCTGTATCCTCTGACTTACAAACAGTTTGCTTTTTTTAATTTTAAAAAGACAAAATTTTTGTGCCCAGCACAGTAGCCTTGTGGTTGAAGTCCTCACCTTGCATGCACTGGGATCCCACATGTGTGCCGGTTCATATCCTGGCGGCCCCACTGCCCATCCAGCTCCCTGCTTATGGCCTGGGAAAGCAGAGAATGGATGACCCAAAGTCTTGGGACCTTGCACCCGCATGGGAGACCGAGAAGAGGCTCCAGTCTCTTGGCTTCAGATCAACTCAGGTCAGCTATTGCGGCCCTTTGTGGAGGGAATCAGCAGACAAAAATCTTCCTCTCTGTCTCTCTATGTATCTCTGACTTTCCAATAAAAATAAATATAAATTATATTAAAAAAAAGTTTTTGTAGCTACCAATGTGACTCAAATGAAACAATACAAAGTGCTGGTGAAGATGCTAATCAACCTGAATTCTCAATCCACCGATACAAGGACAAACTGACTTTACAAAACTCTTAGGCTCTGTTTACTGAAAGTAAATATATTCTTAACCTAAGATATCCTCAAATACTGGCCTCTACATTACTAATGCTTTGGGTCGCATAATCTTCAGAGGCTTGTATTGCATTGTAGGAATATATAACAACATCTATAGCCTCTACCTTGCAAGATGCAGTAACGCACTATCCCCGTTGACAACAAAAACATTCTCAGGTCCCACGGCCGCCATTCGGCAGCCGGGGTCCCCGGACCGGCCGCTTCTAACCCGGTGAGCTACCATGCAGTCCCCACGTCCACTCGGGGGGCCGCTAAGGGCGGCCAGTGCGCCAGGCTTTGCCTGCTGGCCGCCCGGCCAGGGAGCCCTGAGAATTTGGTTCTCTGAATGCTGCTCAGACAGCTCCATGCCGAAACTGCAGTGGTTTGGGGACACCAAGCAATCCTAAAGATTTCCAATGACAGTAAATCTTCCTCAGATGAACCTGCAGCTAATACGATCTCACCCCACATGTTTTGAATAATTGTAATTCCCAATATACTGCCAATTCCTTGTGATACACAGTAACTGGGGGGGAGCACAGAGAAATCTCTCATCTCCTTTGAAAAAGTTAGGAAGCCGCGTAGTGTAACCTACAGGAACTGGACAGGTATCTTAAAGTCGATAGATTCAGATCAGCATTAGACAATAGCAAATACTACAATGACATACAGGGGGAATCAGGAACGACCCAAACAATCTATTAACAGGTGGTCATATGCACAGAATAGGGGAGAACCTCAGAGCGGAACAGCGGGACGGGAGGAGGCTTATATCCCACCCATAAGGACTCCCGGACTCCCACCAAGGTCTATTAGAACGGACACCAAGAATGTCATCACAACTGCCAAAGAGAACACGGGGAACTGGAATGCCTCCGGATGCCAAGAACCCAGAGGACAGACGTCCCCACTCTTTGGACAAACTACACGAGATGGAAGAAGCCCGAGTCCTTCCACATAGGAACCAACATCACCAGAACAACAGCCAGGAACCACGATCGGTCATCAGAACCAGAAGATCAATAAACTTCCTGCGGGACAATGGGAGAGGAGCGTTCTCCAGTCCTTACCTAGTTCCAGCTCTGGGCCTCCACCCTCTATAATGACCAATAAGGTTCCTCCTGAACCCCTTCCCACCCAACACACACACACACACACACACACACACACACACACACACACACACACACACACACACACACACACACACATACACACACAATTAGGAATAGATAAGCAGAGAATAATAAAGAAAGATAGGTCATCAAGGACTCACACATGCCCTGCTAGATGGAACACAAAGAATACTCATCACCAAGGTATGAGAGATTTCTCTGCAAACCCCCCCAAACCCGTTATGAACCTCAATGGTTAAAATGTCATTGAAATAGTCGCAGGAGGTTGTGAAGAACTTACATGTAATTTTAACTAATTGTTTACTCAATAGTATGTCAATTAACTCCATAACGAAATATACTGTTGCTGCTGGAGCTCTTAATTGATCGGGATCTTGCTCTCTGGGCCATGCCTGCAGACCAGGGAAGGTCTCCCCAAGAGGCGGATGAACTTATCTGGATAATAAGATGCTGGACTCTATGCTAGGTATATGCTTGCGGTGAAGGTGTCTCAACTGATCTTGAACTGAGGCCGCACAACAGGGTGGAGAAATCCACCACGGGGGAGGGTTGGGAGGGAATCCCAGTACCTATGGAACTGTATCCCATAAGCCAATGTAACCACTAAGTTAAAAAAAAAAATTCTCAGACATTGAGGAATACTTTCTGGCGGTCACAGTCACACAACCCCACACTGGCAATTATCCACATATTCCCAATTAAAATGCATACATATGCACACAGAAAGACACGTACAAAAAATTACACAGAATCATTATTCGTATTAGCTAAATATAGGAACTTTACCCAAATTCCTACCATTAGTATATTCAAATTATAGAATACTATTCAGAATGAAAATACGCCAGGGGTCCTATTTTCCTTAGTGGGTTAACCTGCTGCAATTCCAGCATCCCATCTGGACACAACTTGAGTCCTGCTGCTACACTTCTCACACAGTTCCCTGTAAAACACCCAGGAAAGTGGCAGAGGAAGACCCAAGTGCGTGGGCCCCCACACCTGTGTGGGAGACCCAGCTAAAGCTCCAGTTCTGCTACTGGAGCATCTGGGGAGTATACCACTGGATGGAAAATCCCTTTTTCTCCCTCCATATTTCTGCCTCTTTCAAATAAATATTTTTTTAAAGGAAGAAAAGAAAATGCATTGCAACATCACATAACAATATATATGTTTACAACAATATATTTGATCAAAGAAACCAGAAAAGTCAGATACTCTGATTCTGTCCCGTAAAACTGAATACCAGAAAAAGTTATCTTGTTAGAAATCATGGTTTTCATTAAGAGGAAGGGTAAAGGATAACAGGAAAACAGATTCTGATTATGGAAATATTCTGTCTTCCAACCTAAATCCCCAAGCAACTGCATTAAGTTTATAAAATGCACTGAGCTGGCAGGTGCAATTCACACATTTTTTGGCTATACATAGTACACTTAAAAAAATTAAAACGAGATTCCAAATTCCCAAAGAACTATAAATCAACTTACCCCCAAAGTAGCTCAGCTGTTCTCTGCTACATGCATGTCTCATTTCTATGACATTTTTCTCTACAAATAATAGTTCTAGTCTACAAATATGTTGCTTTCTCAGATAACAATGTACATGCCTACATTTCAAAACAATGAGAAAAGTAACTTACGTCTTCCATGTATTCTGGCTCTGATGCAGAGGCATCCCAACGATTATTGAGGATGAAAATATTAGGCTTGGAAAGCCGCTCATTCACCTTGTGAAAAAAGTGTTTTTCCTGAAAGAAAACAAAATCTCAATATTCACTTATAAAGTATCTTATATTACATTAATAATTGACAAATCATTTTGAAGGTGTGAATCACTGAGTCAACTGTGATTAAGACCCACTGAGAGAAGATCCTAAAGCATTCTTGAAAGCTTTAAAATTTTTGAAAAAAAAATCAACACATAAGAAGGCAAATGAAAAAAAAAAAAAAAACGGGGAGGGAAAGTGAACATTTTCCTGATCCTGTCTTAGACTTTTAAAATTGTTTAGTTTGTGTGTGTGTATGTGTGTTGTGTATACTAGAATGAGAGAAAAAGAGGACGCATGCACACTCACTTGCTATTTGATCCCTCAAATGCCCACAAGAGCCTATCTGAACTTTTTTTTTTATTATTATTTTTTTTTATTGGAAAGGCGGATATACAGAGAGGAGAGACAGAGAGGAAGATCTTCCGTCCGATGATTCACTCCCCAAGTGAGCGCAACGGGCCGATACTATGCCGATCCGAAGCCAGGAGCCTCTTCCAGGTCTCCCACGTGGCTGCAGGGTCCCAAAGCTTTGGGCCGTCCTCGACTGCTTTCCCGGGCCACAGGCAGGGAGCTGGAAGGGAAGCAGAGCTGCCGGGATAGAACCGGCGGCGCCCATATGGGATCCCGGGAGTGCAAGGCGAGGACCCTTAACCACTTGCGCCACAGCCACCGGGCCCGAGCCAATCTGAAGTTCAAATTACCTAAGCCATCACCACTGCCTGCTGGCGGCTACAGTCAGGTACTTAATCAGGACACTTCAAGGTGGATGATGGTGTCAAACGTGAGCCAAAGTGCTTGCTCCCCACTAAGCCTATTTAAAAAGTCAATTTAGGGTCCTGGCAGAGTGATATAGCAAATAAGGCTCCCACCTGCAGCACCAGCATCCCACATGGGTACCAGTTCAAGTTCTGACTGCTCCCCACTATTGACAATGGAAAGCAGTGCAGAATGGCCAAAGTGCTTGGCCTCCTGAACCCACAAGGGAAACCTGAAAGAAGTTCCTGACTTTACAACTGGCCCAGCTCTATCCACTGTAGCCATTCAGGGAGTAAACACGATGGAAGATGTCTGTCTGTCCTTCTTTCTGTAAATCTTTGAAATAGAATAAGTAAGTAAATCTTAAAACAAACAAACAAACAAACAAAAAATCGGGGCCCAGCACAGTAACCAGATGGGTAAAGTACTCGCCTTGCACACACCAGGATCCCATATGAGAACTGGTTCTAATCTTGGCGGCCCCACTTCCCATCCAGCTACCTCCTTGTGGCCTGGGAAAGCAGTCGAGGACGGCACAAAGCCTTGGGACCCTGCACCCACGTGGGAGACCCAGAAGAGGCTCCAGGCTTTGGATTGGCTCAGCTTTGACCATTGCAGCCACTTGGGGAGTGAATCAACAGATGAAAGATCTTCCTCTCTTTCTCTCCTCCTCTCTTTATACCTGCCTTTCCAATAAAAATAAAATAAAAGCTTTAAAAACGAAATTTTAAAAATTCTTTAACATTTCAGGAGGCCAGCATTGAGGTGCATTTCATTAAGGTCCAATATGTAGGACCATTGTTGTGCTGTGGTGGAGCGCCTGGCTCCTCCCTTGGGCTTGGACTGGCCCTAGCCATTGCAGGCATGTGGGGAGTGAACCAAAGACAAAGACCAAGACACTCTCACACTCTCTGCCTTTACCGTCAATGAGTTAATCTAAACCGTTCTCAGTCTGATAGTGACTTAAAGTACATACAAGTGGACTGGAACCTACAGCGTACATGGATAAAGTTGGAAAAATTGACAAAACTGAAAATATCAAGCCTTCCTGGACAGCAACTGTTCATACATTATTATTTTATTGAGGAGATAGCATAACAACTCTGGCCCCCATTTGCTGAGACCAACAATATCAACACTATCTATACTGTCATTGTAAATTCATAAAGATTTCCAGCAGCTAAAGCCTAGAAAGCTTCGAAACCTAGGAGCACTACAGAAAAATAGAGATGGCCTCTAGTCCTATGAAAATACAAATCCCTCACCCCATATGCGAATGCCTGGGCACAAACCACAGCTCAGCTCCCCATTCCAGCTTCCTGCTAATGTGCACCCTGGGTGGCAGCAGAATGCTCAAGTGTTTGGGATTTCCGTCTGTGTGTGTGTGTGTGTGCGTGCGCGCGCGCGCACGTGTGCACGCCCCACTTCCCTTGAAATACAATTTAAAATAAAATCTTTGAAGGATATCAGTTAATTTCCCACTATCCAGACAATAACTGATTAGATCCTACCGTGTTCATTAGTGTTGATTCAGAGTTTGCAACCAAAACGAAGACATCGGCATCTAAGCAAAATTTGTCAATCCAGCTATCCAGCTCTGTGGTGACATCTGTTCCTGGGCTAATGGGAATAAGTAAAAATTGCATCAGGTGAAATTTTTAGAAAAAAATTCTGAGTCACAGGCATAATTTACTTTTATATATTTGAAATCTAAGGGACAAAATTTCTGCCGTTCATTATGAAGCCTAGGAAATTTTTAACCCAAGACTTTTAACATAACAGGTTATATGGCCAATATTTCTACCTTACCCATCTTTTATGCTTTGAAAGGCTGCAAACTAAAACATACAGCAAACTAGGCTAACATAATCAAAAACAGCACAGGACCGATGCTTTGGCAGAGCAGGTGAAGCCATGGCCTACAGTGCCAGCATCCTACATGAGCCCTGGTTCAAGTCCTGGTTGCCCCACTTCTGACCCAGGTTCCTGCTAATCCGCCTGGGAGAGCACCAAAGTCCTTAGGTCCTTGTATTCCTAGCTTTGGGCCAGCCTATGTCTAGCCACTGCAGCACTTTGGTGAGTGAACCAGCTGATGGAAGAATCCTCTGTCTCTCCCTATAACTCTTTCAAATAAATACATAAATCTTATTTTAAAAATAAAATAATAAAAAAACACAACAGTGGTGCAATTAGCTATGTCCAGTCAGCTCAGAAATCTGGGTGTTTATAAACAAATAATAAATCATAAAGTACCCTCCATGATACAAAGTTAATATACCACTTATATTATAAAATCTTCAGTGAAGTCTTGTCCCCTGCATGAGATCTGGATTATGTCCATTTCAGGCTCCTGGCTCCAAGATGACAAGGCCCTCACCAGCAGCCATCAAAGAAGCAATTCACCAGCTTCCTGTATCTCTCAAATTTAACATAAAAAGGGCCCAGTGTCACAGTAGTGGCTATGGCTAAAGCCCTTGTCTTGCAAGCACTAGGATCCCACATGGGTGCTGGTTCATATCTCAGCTGCTCCACTTCCTATCCAGCTCCCTGCTTGTGGCCTGGTAAAGCAGTCGAGGATGGCCCAAAGCCTTGGGTCCCTGCACCCAAGTGGCGGGCCTGGAAGTGGCTCCTGGCTTTGGACAAGTTCAGCTCTGGCCATTATGGCCATTATGGCCACTTGGACAGTGAGCCAATGGGATGGAAAATCTTCCTATCACTCCTTCTCTCTGTAAATCTGACTTTCCAATAAAAATAAATAAAATTTAAATAAATAATAAATACAAGTCATTTTTCTAAATTGCAATGAAAGATATGCCAACTACCTGTCTAAGCTGGTTGGATTACATATAGTATGGTCATGAAATAAAACAAATATTTTTATTTCCCAAAGATCTCTCTCACATGAGCTACTTCCATTGATTCCTTGAACTATGCTTCCTGTAAGAGGCAATCAAAGAGAAAGAAGTCTTTCACCTGATTCATTCTACATATGGCCACAATGGTCAGGCTTAAGTCAAGAGCCAAGAGCTTCATCTACGTCTCCCATGTGGGTGCAGGGTCCCAACCACTGGTGCCAACTTCTGCTGCTTTTCCAAGCCATTAGTAGGAAGCTGAACCAGACACCGAGCACCGGGGACAGGAAGTGGCACCCATATGGGATGCTGGTGTGGCAGGTGGAGCTTTACTTGCTATACTACAATACCAGCCATTCTAAGTTCAAAAACAACAAAATGCTATATTAGTTATCAGAGTTATTTGGGGAAACTGTCTCAAGAACTCACTACTGATTAAGAAAAATATCTACTTAAAGAGCAGGTATTTGGCTTAAGGACTAGGAATCAGCATCTCTATCAGAATGTCTGGGTTTCAGTCCTGGTTCCATTCGAACTTCAGCTTCCTGTGTTCGCTTCTGCAGCATATACATGAAATTCAGCTCCTTCTACTGCCCATCTTGGGAGGCAGCAGGTCATGATCCAAGCACTTGGGACACCGGGACTGAGGCCCTGGTGCCTCGCTCACGACTGCCCCCTCCCAGCTACTGCAGGACCCGAGAGAAAACTGGAATGAGGGAACTTATGCATGTGCACTCTATCAAGACAAATACTTCAAGTTACCTTTACATAAATTCTTCTCAAATAGTTCATGTTTACTCTATGTACACAATCTCTAACACCAAAAAACTTAACCCAAATTATGAAGTTAATCTAAAGAAACTTCAAAAAATGACTATCTTTAAAATTCCTTAAATACAATTAGATGAAAAGTTAGAAATTTTTTGTAAATATTTAAACAAAAAACCAACACTTTATCAGATTCCTAGCAATTTCAAGAAGGAAAAGAACAACACAACATCTTAAATGTCTGTTCTATCCACTAAGGTAAGTGGCATCATTCTAGTAAATACATGTCTAATAAGGAAAAACATAATTCACATGTAACTTTACCTGTCCACTAAGACCAGGTCATCTCTCAAGAGGGCACATTTTGCCTTTGGCCAAAACACATGTACAAGACAGCCAGCTTTCAAATCCTTGTCCATGTGAAGGGCATGGGCCAGCTGGTTAACTGTCTAAAGCAGAAATAAATAAATAAATACTCGATTTGTAATAAAATCCAATACAAGTTAAAATACTACAGTTTGGTATACTTGATTTTCCAACATGCATGCAACACGTACAACTTTAAACAGTCGGAAGTAAAAGCACCTGAACCAGGTCGAGAAACTCAAACCAAAACAAGAACAGTTTCCTTAAAATAGCACACTCCTTGTCTCCCACAGAATTAATCAGATTTAGAAACACTACAAATGTCCAATAACTTTCGCGGCACATGCAATCCTTTGGAACTCGCAAAATTTCTATTTGGTTTGTGAAATGTGTGAGAGTTTAGGGTTTCTTATCTTTGGCTATTTGTAATTTCTAGCTCTTCTGAAATGAATGCGTATTGCTTAGTAATAATGGAAAATGGCATTATTAGGGGAAATATAATTGTTAAAATAGGTTTAGATTAAATCTCTTTAAAGTAAAGGCAATCAATACAGGAGGTCTACGCATATTCACTCTTCTTTCTGCTTTTTCGTTAAGATTTACTCATGGGTCCAGTGCAGTAGCCTAGTGTCTAATGTCCTTTCCTTGCATGCAGCAGGATCCCATATGGATACTAGTTTGTGTCCCAACTGCTCCACTTCCTACCAGCTCCCTGCTTGTGGCCTTGGGGCCCTGTACCCCTGAGGGAGACCCAGAAGAAGCTCCTGGCTTCAGATCGGCTTGGCTCAGCTGTTCCGGCCACTTGGAGAATGAATCAGAGGATAGAAGATGTTTCTGTCTCTCCTTCTCTATGAAAATCTAACTTTCCAATAAAAATAAATAAACCTCTATTAAAAAAAAAAAAGATGTACTCATTACCTATTCGAGAGAGAGGAAGACAGAGAAAAGAGATATTCTCTCTGCCAGTTTATTCCCCACATGAAGGCAACCGCAGGGGCTGGGCCAGACCAAAGCCAGGAGCCTGAACTCTCCTTGGTTCCCCCTGTGGGTACAAGAGCCCAGGCACAGAGCTGGATCCGCTGGATCAGAAGCCGAGCAGCCAGGACTCAAACTGCCATCCTCATGGCAGGGTTGCAGGGGGCAGTCAAACCCAGTTTGCCATATTGCTGTCTCCCATTTATCCCATTCTTAATGAAGGACTTTCTCAGCAGCTGGGTCTTGATTCACACAAATCTGCTTGAAACTAATGAGTGCCTACAATATCTATATTATCTGACCTAAAGCTCTAAAACCAATGCTTTGCTTTAGCACATTTCCCGTATATATTAGGTGTAAAACAGATTCAGAGTGTTTATAATAGAATCAGTAACTAAACCAGGAAAGGGAACCAGCACACACACCTCATTTAGGATGCAGCATCACATTGCAAAGCCAAACATGTATATACAAACGAGCAACACAGCTCTGATCAGCGTTGAGTACATTTCTATGGCGACAATGCTCAGTAGTTTTTGTAAACCTGTCCTGAAGGGCCAGTCACGTGGTGAAGCAAGTTAGGTTGGTGCCTAGTATGTCAGCATTCCTGATTACTAACAACTTTTCTAAGATTTATTTATTTTTATTGGAAAGTCAGATTTACAGAGAGGAGAATCATGGAAAGATCTGTCATCTGGTTCACTCCCCAAATGGCTGTAACAGCTAGAGCTAAGCCAATCGGAACCCGGAAGCCAGGAAGCCCCGCCAGGTCTCCCACGCGGGGTGCAGGGTCCCAAGGGTCCCAGGGTCCCATCCTTGGCTACTTTCCCAGGCCACAGCAGGGAGCTGGATGGGAAGTGGAGCAGCTGGGATATGAACCGGCACCTATAAGGTATCCTGCAAAGTACCAAGGTGAGAACTGAGCCACTGAGCTGTCACGCTGGGTCTGTCAGCATCCCTTATAAGCACCAGTCGAGTTCTGGCTATTACAATCCCCATCCAGCTCTCTGTTACTGAGTCTGGGAAAGCAGCAGATGACACAAGTGCTAGTGCCTGGGCCTACTGCTTTGGGCTAGGCGCAGATGTGAGCACTGTAGCCAGCTGACAAGAGAGCCAGCAAATGGAAGATTTCAGTGTCCCTCGCTGTAATTTAGCCTTCCAAACACAAGAATTAAATCTTTAAAAAGCATGGCTCTGAAATGCTGCTGTTTTCACTACAAAACTAAGATAATAAAAGTAAATATCTAACACAGTTGTGGGGAGGTTAGTATAACCACAAGTGTTTAGTGGCTGGTGCATAGCAAGTACTCAACAACATATTAGCTATTTTTGGTGAATTTATTTTACTATGTAAACTAGACTGAAAGTCTATACCTTATAGCAGGTCACCACTTGAGGGAAGCAAATTTAAATTTGGGTACAGGACAAAGAAAGGGAAAGAGTGGAAGAGAACTGCAGTATGGAACATTTATTAAGAGAAATGACCAACTGCTTCTTTAAATTATAACACTACCACTTGCCTTTGAGACTCTACAAAGTCAAGGTAGTCTGAATTGTAATTTGATAAAAAAAAATTATCAGAAAAAAAAACCTGATTCTTTTATTTGTATAGGTTTAAGGGGTGATGAATACCACAGCTCATCTGGATATTTCAAACAACACTCTCAGGCCACACAATATTTTAATTAGGATCGGCAAGGCAGTGTAATGGGTAACGCCATTGCCTGCAGCACTGGTATCCCCATATGTGTGTCAGTTCCACTTCTGATCCAGCTCCCTGCTCATGTGTCTAGGAAGACAGCAAAGCACGGCCCAAGTGTCTGGGCCCCTGCACCAACAAGGGAGACCTGGAAGAAGCTCCTTGGCTCCTGAGCTCAGTCTGATCCAGTTCCTGCTACCATTTGGTGAATGAACCAACAGATGGAAAAATCTATCTTCCTTTTCTCTGTAACTATGTCTTTCAAATAAATTTAAAAATCTTAAAAAAAAAAATCAGCTTGGGGCTGGTGTTGCAACACAACACATTACACCACAACCTGCCTGGCTGGCACCCCATACGGGTACCAATTCAAGTGCCTAATGCTCCACTTCCATTCTAGTTCCTTCTCTCTAATGTGCTGAGAAAAGTAGCAGAAGATGGCCTAAGTCTTTGAGGAGACTGAATCCACACAGAGAATACACAGAGTCCCAGGCTCCTGGTGTCTACCAGGAACAGTTCTGGTGATGGTGGCCATTTGGGGAGTCAACTCCACCTCTGTCACTGTGCCTTTGAAATAAATAATGAATCTTTTTAAAAAAAATTAGTTGGTGGTCTGGTGTGAAAGCAGAGTGGCTGAATCTTCCCCTGCACGGGCCAGGATCCCATACGGGTGCCAGTTTGTGTCCTGGAAGCCCCACTTTCCATCCAGCAGCTCCCTGCTTGTGACCTGGGAAAGCAGTCGAGAATGGTCCAAATCCTCGAGACCCTGCACCCACGCAAGAGACCCATAAGAAGCTCCTGGCTTGGCTTCGGATCAGAAGCTCTATCTCTCTTTGTAAATTTGACTTTCCAATAAAAAAAATAAATCTTAAAAAACAAAACTGAGCTTATGTGTTCATAGGAGAAAATTTTAGATGTAAGAAGTAGTGACCAAAAAAAGAAATAAGTGCTTTTAGCAACTACTTTCATTCCACGATGGACATTCTACATTTTAATTTTTCTTTTTTTTCCCTTCCTTTTCTTTCTTTCTCTCTCTCTACCTAACTAGTTATCTAACTATTATGGCTGAAAGAGTTTACTGGCACTAAACAGAGAAATTTTTGAAAGTAGTAGATTGCCATTAGCCCTTTCTGATAAAACTGTAACATGTATCAATGAATCTTTTCACTAAGTTAAAACAGAATTTCTAAAAAACGAAGGCATTTATCAAAGCAGATTCAGGAACTAATTTTTGAATAAAGCTTTCTTTAAAAAGAAAAATTGAACATTAAATGAACACAAAATACTAACAGTGTTGTTCTCACTGAAAGGTTTAAAAATGTTAAATTCTAATATACTCTTATTTTAAGTATAAATTTTACTTTCACAATTTACCTTTGAGGCAAGACAACTGATAACTTAAAATACTCATGATGGCTTTGGAAGTTATGAACAGAAATACCAACAGCTCTTCCTGCTCCAGCAATATAGACGTCAATAACAATGTTTTTAAAAGACCATATTAAGGACAGTATTTCCAGGACATCCTGTGGCTAAAGGTTCATGATTATACCTTCACACTCCTTTTTTCATCTGACCCTTCTGTCATTAAGTAGGCTCTATCTCCATCGGTGCCTTCCACGCTCAGGAAACAGTTGGTTGTATGGCCAATCCCACTAGGGAGAACTTTATCCCACAACATTGCATTGATAACAGAACTTTTCCCACTGCTTGTCCTGAAGAATACACAAAATCAGAAAAAACAAGAGTTAAATTGTTTTTACAAGGTCTAAGGCCAACTTTTTCAAATTCCCAATTTTCTTAAAAATTTCATCAGATTGTACTTTTTATAAAATAGTTGATAATCTGACTGACTCAAGTATCAAAATGTACCCAAGCATTTCAGGGAGCAAAGGGTCAGGAAAATAAACCCCACATTTCCCACATAGCTATCCCCCTGGTTATTCTTTCATCCTTCTCATGACAACTTAAAATCATGTGTAAAAATTCTGGGACATTCCTTCTACCACATGACAGGATTTAATGTCACATTTCCTTAAATTTGGGCTTGTTTGTAACTGCTTCACCAAATATTTATAATATATAGATACAGATAGAATATAAAATATATCTATCTCATTTACTGAACCACATGTACTTGGAGCTTTGGCACTTCTAACTACCCTGAGTCTGCCACGCTTCAAGGAAATCAAGCTAAATGGAGATGACTGGGCAGGTGCACAGTGGACAGTCCAAATATCCAAGTTAGCCAGCTTAGGAACAAGGCACATGGAGGAAGATGTCACACGACCCCCACTCTTGGCCACCGAGCCAGCACAGACTGCTATGTCTCCTTAGTTGCGGGTCCAGGCATCTTGGAGCAAAAACAAGACATCCCTGTTATACAGTGTCTGAATATTTAACTCACATACTAAGTGAGCACAATGAAACGGTTGTTTTAAACTTGCTAAGTTCTAATTTGTTTTTATATAGTCACAGAAAAGCCTTTTACTTCACTACAAAAACAGCATCTATCTTTATGAAATACAACTTGGTTTTTCCAGGGAGCCATCTTGCCTTAATCACATCAACACTGACTTATATAATGACATTAAAATTTTTTTTTAATTTTTATTTTAAATTTTCAATTTTTATGGTATAATTATGTAGAGTCTGGGATCCTTCTTGACCCACTATGACATTCTGTCAGAATACCAATAAGCTCCCTTGAAATTGATACTTCTATTAATTAAAAAGAAAAATTGATATTTCCAGATGATCCAAATTCTTGAGACTACCCACCCACGTGTGAGACCTAGAAGAAATTCTAGGCTCCTGGCTCTGACTTGGCCCAGCCTTAGCAACTGCATCCATTTAGAGCATGAACTGGTAGAAGAGCTCTCTCTCTCTGTGACCTTTAACTATAGCTCTCAAAACAAATTTAAAATAAATAAATAAAATTACTCCTTCCAGATCCAGTCAGAAGCCTGCACTTCCTTTAGTCCCTCTACCCCACATCAGAATTATCTGGGGCGCATGTGGGGAGTGGGGTGCTGAGGCACTCCTGGGATTTGGGAGGAGCCATTGCAAGATGGCCCAGGGCCAGGGCCAGGAGGCAGAGTTGGTCTTGCCAGAAGGTAAACAGGAAGTCACAGGGATAGGCTAATGCCCATGCTGCAATTATGTCATTGCTACCGGCCTATCAGCACCAAGTGGATCCACGGGGAGAAGTGATTGGTGGAGAACAATATAAAGGTAGCTGGTAAAAGCTAGGCGGAGGACAGACAGATGAACGACACAGGACTGGGGGACGACGAGGACAAAGACTGGGGAAAGAACGACAGACGGAACGGGATGAACAGGGCAGCAGAGCAGGGAAGAAGGGTTTAGATCCTCGGGTGGAAAAGTTAAGGCATATGGGGAGGAAAAGCGGCAAAGCGGAATACAGACAGAAGCAGTAAAAGCAGTATGGACAGACGGGGACAAGAATGGAGGAATGCAGCAGAAAGTATGGGAAGAAATATGGGAAGGGGGGGCGGGAAGAGGCTGGAGAAGTGGGAGGAAAGCTTAGACCAATGAGGACAGGAGCAGAGGAGATAAGGATTTAAACGCAGCTGCTTTTGGCAGTGAGGGGTCCGGTTGAGATTCCGGCTTTTCCCGGACCCTCAAGAGCGTGCCTTGTTGTTTTAGTGTCTCCGCCACGCGCCGACAGGAGCCCACTAACAATGCAGACTCCTCAGGTGCACCTACAGAACATGACTTCAGAGATGCTCCCAGAGTGATTAATACTAATGTTGTAGACACCCTGCTTTCCTAAAATGCCTAAAACAATTACGGTTAAAGAGTGCTCACTCCAGCAACACATATACTAAAATTGGAACAATTATGGTTAAAGAAAAAAACGGCCTGGCACAGTAGCCTAGCAGCAGGTCCTTGCCTTGAACGCCCCAGGATCCCATATGGGCACCGATTCTAATCCCGGTGGCCCGGCTTCCCATCCAGCTCCCTGCTTGTGGCCTGGGAAGGCAGCTGAGGATGGCTCAGGGCCTTGGGCCCCTGCACCTGTGTGGGAGACCTGGAAGAGCTCCTGGTTCCTGGCTTAAGATCGACTCAGCTCAGGCCGTTGCAGTCACCTGGGGAGTGATTCAATGGACGGAAGATCTTCCTCTCTGTCTTTCCTCCTCTCTATCTGCCTTTCCAACAAAAACAAATAAACCTTTAAAAAAAAACTTTAAAAAAATGGAAAAACAAACTTTCTTTATTCTTTTTTTTCTCTATTCTCACAATTAACACAAAACCATTCTGTGTCGAGCTAGGACCATGACAGAGCAGGTTAGTTAAACCTCTGCCTGCAGTGCCAGGATCCCAAATAGCTGACAGTTCAGCCCTCGGCTGCTGCACTTCTGATCCAGCTCCCTGTTAACAGCCTGAGAAAGCAACAGAGGATGGTCTAAACCCTTGGGTCTCTGCGCCCACATGGGTGAACAGCAAAAAGCTCCAGGCTCCTGGTTTCACTAAGGCCCAGTTCTGGCTCGGGCTGTTACAGCAGTGAACCAACGGATCAACGATTCTGTCTCTCCTTTCTCCATAAATCTGCATTCCAAATAATACTAAGTAAATATTTAAAAATAAAAGAATAATTGAGAAAGACTATTTTAGACAATAGTCAGGGACAACATTTTTTTTTTTAGTGACAAGTTTTGAGAAAAACATTTAAGGTAACATCTGAAGAGTGACAAGGCACCATACAAAAACAAAAAGAATTCCAAGGAATAGGAAACTGGAAGTGCAAAAGTAAGTTTCCTGGCAGATGAGGGGCACCTGACAAGGCCTGTGAGTTTAGTTTAAAAAAAAAAAAAAAAAAAAAAAAAAAAAAAACCCATGGTATTTGAGTCACCAACTGCAGGACTAGGCATTCGTCTTTACAATACTTAACAGTACTTAACATACCACATGGTCCTCATGCAGTTAGCAAATGACAATTAAATGAATGCGTAGGCTGGTGGAATGAGAATACTCTATCATTCTGGGTAGTTAATAGTGGCATAAAACACATCCTACTCCACCAGTGGGGTTAGCAGTCCACCAAGCAGGCAGAAGTGATACTCAATGTAATCTTCAAAAAGTCACAAATCATGCTTATCATTTATCTACATCTCCATTTTTTTGATCGACCAAGAGTCAATTCTTAGAGGTACATTCTTAAAAGGCAGAAATGTGGTGACCTTTATAAAACCTCATTTTTAACCCAGCAGCTAAAATGAACAAAATCTTCTACATGCTAACAGCTTTAACATCCAACATAAGTAGAAACTGCTGAGGGAGGAAAAGAGAAGAATATTATTTGCTGAAACATTAGACACACGGCTCAGAAGATCAAGAAACATTGCCTTCTAGAAACTAACCTTAGAAGAAATAATACAGGATTACCTGCCAAAAAATGCCACTTTCATGTGTCTTCGAGACAGCACCTCACCAATGACGGAAATCTTGTGCTTATACCCTTGTATTTCAAGCAAATCATTCTCAGTGGCTATTCGATCAAGTTCTGGATTCTTAAATGTTGCTGAAAAATTGAAATGTTATTAGAAAAAGTGGTATCGATTTATTATAGCACACTATAGCCATATATTTTGGCTCTGTGCTATTATAAAGACAGCAGAGTCCAGTTCTATAATGCTACACGTTAAGCCATCAGTTGTTATGCTGGCATCACAAAGGGCAGTACTGCTTCCTGTCCAAGCTACTGGATTCGACCCATTTCCCTTCTAATGTACCTGGGAAGCCAGCAGGAGACGGCCCCAAAGTGTGGGCCCCTGCTACTCATGTAGGCGGCCAGGAGGAAGATCCTGGCTCCTGGCGTCAGCCTTACCCAGCCATCCCTGTTGGAGCCATCTGGAGAATCAATCCAGACGGGAGATCTCTTGCTCGGTCTCTACCTCTCTATATTTAACTCTGTCAATAAATAAACCTTTAGGGCCCAATGCAGTAATCTAGTGGCTGAAGGCCCTGCCTTGAATGTACCGGGATCCCTTATGGGTGCTGGTTCTAATCCCAGTAACCCTGCTTCCCATCCAGCTCCCTGCCTGTGACCTGGGAAAGCAGTTGAGGATGACCCAAAGCCAGGAGCTGCAGACTCAGTCTAGGTCTCCCGTGTGCCCACCCGGGCCCAGCTACTTGAGTCTGCAGCTCCTGGCTTCAACCTGGCCCAGCTTAGGATGCCGCAGGCACTTGCAGAAGGCACCCATGAGGAGGACTTTCAAATAAATCATGCAAATAAACAGTGATAAGACAATGAATATCAGATTACCTCCTGCTCCTGAAATAAAGACAAAATGAAGATTTTTCTTCGTAAGTTCAGTCTCCATTTTCCAAACATCTTCTACATAGTTGAGAGGGTTACATGCCAATGTGAGTCTGATAAGGGTGGGGATCCACCTTCTTTTTTGTTTTTGACTAGGGTGGATGGCTACCTCTAAACCTAACAGAAACACAATAGGTGGGCCCAATGCCATAGCCTAGTGGCTAAAGTCAATGCCTTACATGCACTGGGATTACATATGGGCACCAGTTTGTATCCCAGCTGCTCCACTTACCATCCAGCTCCCTGTTTGTGCCCTGGGAAAGCAGTCGAGGACAGCCCAAAGCCTTGGTACCCTGCATCCATGTGCAGAACCGGTGCACATATGGGATCCCGGTGCATTGAAGGCGAGGACTTTAGCCGCTAGGCTACCACACCGGGCCCTATTCAGTACTATTATTTCAAAGGCAGAGTTACAAAGAGAGGGAATGACAGAGGTATCTTCCAGCCGCTGGTTCACTCCCCAAAGGAACACAGCATTCACCCCTGGGCCACACCTAAGCCGAAAGCCAGGAGCTGCTTCCTGGTCTCCCACGAGGGTGCAGAGGTGCATGTTCTTGAGCCATCTCCCACTGCTCTTCCAGGCACATGAGCAGGGACGTGGATCAGAGGTGGAGGGTTCAGGACCCGAACCAGAGCCCAAATGGGACACTGGCATCAACGGCAAGCAACTTGACGTGCTCCACCAACAATGCCGATTCCTTAACTTCATTTTCATTTCCCATCGAGTTTTTTTATCGAGTTTTCCCATCGAGTTTTTGCTAATGTCTTGTGCTAACCCAAATTCTTGCCAAAGCATAAACCTTCAATGACAAAACTTGGAAGTGTAAAGTTCAGTTGCTAGGATTACAATAAAGCAGAATTCCTGGTTAAAAGGAGTTAAAATGTAGCAAGAGTTAGGAACAAGGGAACAAAAGCTTGATTCTGAAATTGACATTGTGACAAAGTGGGTGAAGGACCAGTTCAAATTCCAACCTTTTCACTTCTGATCTAGCTTTCTGCTAATGAGCCTGAGAAAGCAAAGATGGCCCACATACCAGGGTCGCTAGCACTCACAAGGCAGAACAAATGTATTCCCAGACTCCTGCCTTCTATCTGGCCTACCCCTCAGTACTTTCGGGGAATCAGTGGATGGAAGATCTCTCACTTTTTCAATTAAATAAGTCTTAAAAATAAAGAAAAAACAGGTTGATTGTACCAACCTACCAAATGTCTCCCACTGTCAGCTGTGAATCCCTCCCTTTTCTTTCTTTCTTTCCTTTTTTTTTTTTTGGCTTTATTTATTTTTATTGCAAAGTTAGATGTATAGAAAAAGAGAGAGAGGAAGATCTTTCGTCTGATGATTCACTCCCCAAGTGAGCACAACAGCTGGAGCTGAACCAATCTGAAGCCAGGAGCCTGGAGCCTGCTCAGGTCTCCCACGCGGGTGCAAGGTCCCAAGGCTTTGGGCCATCCTAGACTACTTTCCCAGGCTACAAGCAGGGAGCTGAATGGGAAGTGGAGCTGCCAGGACTAGAACCAGCGCCCATATGGGATCCCGGTGTGTTCAAGGTGAGGACTTTAGCCACTAGGCTACCACACGTAGCCCCAAATCCCTCCCTTTTTCATTGCAAATTTGTCAATCACATAATTTTAAAATCCAAAAGAAATTTGATACCTCTACAGTCTAGCACTGTGGGGCAGCAGGTTAAAACTGCCTGTGATCCAAGCATCCCATACTTAGGTACCAGTGGAGTCCAGGCTACTCTGCTTTCAGTACAGCTCCATAGATTATGATGGGGCAGGCAGCAGAAGACAGCCCCAAGTGTCTGACTCTTACTAGGAGCAGGGGAAACACAGATGTAATTCCTGGCCTTTGGCCTCAGCCTAGCCCAGAGCTGGCCGTTGTAGCCATCTGGAGAGTGAAGCAGCAGACAGAAAACCTGTCCACCTCCCCTCTCTCACTCTGTCTTCTGAACAAACCTTTAAATAACAACCACAAACAACTTGCAAAGTGCTGCAAAGGAAGATATGCATCTCATCGCTGCTGCTGGTTCCGCAGCTGCACTCAGCTGATGAAAACTCCTTCCTGCCTTTTCCATCTCTCAGCCACACCTGAGAGAAACAGGCCTTAGGTGACACTGAGCCACAGAGCTGGCTAACTGTAGGCTGCCTGATTTGCTATTTGAGCATTTCCTAGTTGTATAATCTTGAGCAACTTGCTTAACTTTTCCATCACCTTTCTTCACCTTTCAAATGTGCATGATTACAAAATGCCATTGGTGACAGGAGCAGCAAATGAATTATTAATACAGATGTAATTGACAACATCAGTCGTTCTTAACAACATCTGAACTTCCTCTTTCACAGGACTGACATTGGCTTTACTCATTCTGGTATCCCTCACATACTATACAGCACAGTCCCCTGTATGGGTATGCGTTCAATAACTAGATTGAAGAAAAAAGTAACTGTATATATTTTCAATGATCATCATGTCAAGAACTTAAAAGGGGAGTCTGGCACGATAGCCTAGCAGCTAAACACACCAATTCTAATCCCTGTCAGCTCCACTTCTCATCCAGCTCCCTGCTTGTGGCCTGGGAACGCAGTCAAGGACGGCCCAAAGCCTTGAGTCCCCGCACCTGCACGGGAAGACCTGAACAGGCTCCAGGCTCCTGGCTTCAGATTGGTTCAGCTCCAGCTGTTGCGCTCACTTGGGGAGTGAATCATCAGATGGAAGATCTTCCTCTCTGTCTCTGCTCCTCTCCGTATGTGACTTTGTAATCAAAATAAATTAAAAAAAAAACTTAAAACAAACTAACCTTCAACAAAACGTGAGCCTTCGTTCACGAACTCCAGTAACTGGTCAAAGATGGTGGTGATGGCCTTCTTCGCCAACACAAAGTGCTTCAGCGGGGACGCAGTTTCTGCCATCACGCTGCTAGCACACAAATACAAAGGGAACCCGGCATCAGTTAGAACGACTGAGAACAGCATGTCAATTAGTAACAGCTTGTAAGTTCTTCATGTAACTCCCCAGTGGAACAAACTCCCCAAACATTTCTAGGTAGTTGTTTGGGAGGGGGGAGGGGAGAGACAGATATATTCCAGTTGGACAGTTAAGGACTACTTCTCAAAGCTATTTCACTAAAATAAATGAAAGTGACTAGCCAACATTTCTACTTTATTTCAATTTCTACTTTTCCCTCTGGGGAATACGAAACTAATAATGGCTGAGTTGTGACTGCATGTGACTTAGCACGTCAAGCGACTGAGTAGCAGCCAAGTACACAAGCGTAATTAAGTTTCTCAACCTGGAGCTGTATGTGGGAGGGAGCAGGTATGCAAAGAGAAGAATCAGAATCCAGGATCACAACATAAAACCAAACGCTGGGGAACACGCTTTCATCACAATACAGGACGCAACACATTAACGCTCCCAACCTGACTGCCGGAAACTTGGAGGAATGCCAAACTTTTTTTTTACTTGCCCTGACGTTTTCCCACGAAAATTACACCCAGGGCAAACCACTACAGCCGCGCCGAGCACAGGTGCGCGCGGAGCGGGGCGGCCCCGGGAGCCGGCGGGCCGCAGCCACCTACCTCGGGCGGAGCCCCGCCACGCCGCAGCCCCGGCCGCGGGGGCCTCGTCCGCCCGGCTCGGAACCCGACCCCGCCGCCCCGCCGCCCTCGCGCGGCTCCGCGGGCCCCGGCCGGCCGGCCGCCCCGCTCGCCATCCGCCCGCCCGCCCGCTCCCTGCCCGCAGCCGGCGGCGGCCGCAGCGCCTCGTCACGGCTGCCCGCCCCCTGCCCGCCCCAAGGTCACCCCGAGAGTCGGGAGCGCGCCGGCGGCAAGGGGGCTGACACGCACCCTGTCCCGCCTCGCGCCTGTCACTCGGCAGCCACCGCTTGGCCCCGGCCCGCAGATTGCCTCATCGTCCTCGCTCGGGATAAACCCGAACCGGAGGCAGGAGGCGTGGCGGGAGCGCCCACTTCCGGCCCGTGGTCCTCTAGTGTTCTGTTTGCTTTCGTCACCGGAAACGCGTCGAAGCCAGACGCCATTTTTCTTAAGGGAAGAAGGCTAAATTGGCCGTGGGCAGAAATTACACATGGCGGACTGGATTCTGGTTCCACGGGACAAGTTCCTCTCCTCCTCCCCTCTTAAAAATTTTCAAAGCTCTGTTCCGGCCTAGGCTGTGGCTGCCTTACAAGGGAGAAGCTGTGGAGTTAAGGGGCTGTGAGGCAAAAAGGCCACGTTTGTCACAAAAGAGGCAATCGAGGAAAAGCATTTGACCTAATCCATGGTTTTTGCGTGATTGCGTCTCTGGAGTACAGACAAGGGGAATACAAACAGACAGAGATGAATGACCTTAGAGGTGAGACCTAACGCTTGGTGCTTAAGAATTATCTGGAGAGGATCCGGTGCTGTGGCCTAGTGGCTAAGTGGGATCCCATATGGGTACCAGCTCTTATCCTGGCTGCTCCTCTTCCCATCCAGCTCCCTGCTTGCAGCCTGGGAGAGGAATTCGAGGATGGCCCAAAGCCTTGGGACCCTGCGCCTACCTGGGAGACCCGGAAGAAGCTCCTGGCTTCGAATCAGCTCAGCTGTGGCCATTGTGGCCACTTGGGGAGTGAGCCAGTAGATGCAAAATCTCCTCTCTGTATATCTGCCTTTCCAATAAAAATCAATCCTTAAAAAAAATTGTTTGCAGAACTTGTTAAACTGCAAATCTCTGTTGCTCACAACCCTATCAAAGTGTTGTTGCTATTCCAGGCTCAAGGGATCATTCTAGCGTGTCTAATCTAATTTTTTAAAGTCCCTTCCCACTTTTTAAAAACATTTGCTTATTGAAGGCAGAGTTATAAAGAAAAAGAGAATGCAGAGAGAGTAATGTTTTATCCACTGGTTCACTCACCAGATGACGGCAGAGGCCGAGTCTGGCCAAATGCAAGAAGCCCAGGACACCAGGTCTCCCACAGGGGCCATGGGGCCCAAGGGCTTTCCCAGGCGTATTGTCAAGTAGCTGGGTCTGGATCCGAAGTGGAGCATCTGGGACTTAAACTGCCACTCAGATACAATAAAGGCAGTGGCTCACCGAGGCTGCCACAGTCTTGCTCCATTCTGGGGATTATTCCTCAGAGTTGCCCAGTGTTGTGTTCTCCCAGGTGAAACCATGCCATCTGTTTGTCTCAGAAACTCAATGTATAAACCGATATACTGATACTACCTAGCATATTTGAGAAAATGGCATGGGGAAAGGCTGGCATTGTGGTGTGGCATGTAAGTCCAGCTCCTGTGATGCTGGCATGCCGTATGATGCTCTGTTTCTTTTAATTTTTTAATGATTTCTATTTTTTAAAGATTTATTTTATTTTTTTATTGGAAAGGCAGACAGACAGACAGACAGACAGACAGAAAGGTCTATCTGCTGGCTTAACTCTCCAAGCAGCCACAGTGGCCAGAACTGAGCTGATCAGAAGCCAGGAGCCAGGAGCCTCCTAAGGGCTTTCCATGTAAATGCAGGATCCCAAAACCTTGGGCCATCCTCCACTCCTTTCAAACCACAGTCAGGAAGCCGGATAGGAAGTGGAGTAGCCAGGATATGAACTGGCACCCATATAGGATACTGGCTGAAACAAGGTGAGATTTAGCCACTGGGCTATCCCACCAGGCCCAGTGATTTATTCTTATTGGAAAGGCAGATATACAGAAGAAGAGAAAGATCTCCCATCCACTGGTCCACTCCTCAAGTGGCTGCAATGGCCAGAGCTGAGCCAATCCAAAGCCAGGAAATTTATCAAGGTCTCCAACACCAGTGAAGAATCCTAAGGCTTTGGGCCATCCTGAACTGCTTTCCCAGGCCACAAGCAGGGAGCTGGATGGCAAGTGGAACAGCCAGGACATGGACCAGTGCCACTGTGGGATCCCAACACTTGCATGCAGTGAATTAGCTAGTGGTGCTGTGTGCTATACCTTTACACTCCACTTGTGACCCACTTCCCTGCTGATGCCCAGGTCCTTGGACCCTGTGCCCGTGAAAGAGACCTGAAAAAGTGTCCTGCTTCCTGGCTTCTGACTTCAACCTGGCCCAGCCCTGGCTGTTGTGACCATTTGAAGAATGAACCAGTGAATGAAAGACTTCTCTCTCCTTCCGTGCCTCTGCCTCTCCATCTCTGTAGCTCTACCTGTCAAATAAATGGATAGATTAAAAAAAAAAAAGAGTAAATATTGTTTTTCCCAGTGATTCATTCCCCAAGTGACCACAACAGTTGGAGCTGTGCTAATTCAAAGCCAGGAACTCTTCCGGGTCTCCTACACAGGTGTAGGGTCCCAAGGCTTTTCGGCTGTCCTCAACTGCTTCCCTAGGCCATGAGCAAGGAGCTGGATGGGAAGCGGGGCCACTGGGATTAGAACCGGCACCCATATGGGATCCCAGCACGTTCAAGGTGAGGACTTTAGCTGTTAGGCCACTGCACTGGGCCCTTGTTTGCTTGTTTGTTTGTTCGTTTGTTTGTTTGTTTTATTGGAAAGGCAGACTTACAGAGAGGAGAAATATCTCTGGTTCACTCCCCATGTAGTCACAATGGTCGGAGCTGAGCCAATTAGAAGCCAGGAGCCAGGAGCTTCTTCTGGAACTCACAGGGTCCCAAGGCTTTGGGCTATTCTGCACTGCTTTCCCAGGCCACAAACAGGGAGCTGGATGGGAAGTGGAGCAGCTGGGACATGAACCACTGCCCATATGGGATATGGGCACATGGCAAGGTAAGGATTTAGGCACTAAGTGATCAGTCTGGGCCCTGATATGGGCATTTAAACCCTGAAGTGCTGTGTTAATGGTTGATGAATTAAAGGTGGAGACTTTATCTACTTACGGAGACAAAGGAGGTGGGACCAGTACAAGGTGTTTAGGTCCTTGGAGGTTTGCCCTTGCAAGGGCAGATTGTTAACAGGCCTGGTCATTAAGCCCAGCTGGCCTCTTTGTTCTGCTTTCTGCATCATCGTAGGATTGTTCCTGCACACTTGCTCTGCCCTTGCCAGCCTGCGCCAGAAGGCCCACTGACACCACTGACTCCTGAATGGTGAACCCAGAAGGAACCTTTTCTTTCCCAAGAATCCCAGAAGCTTTTAGACTCTGAGTGCTAAGATCAGAGGAGTTGGTGGAAAGAGACAAAGTTTGCCAAGAAGATCTTCTCAAACTTCTTAGTCAAACACAAAGCTGAGCCACAAGACCGGAGAGTAACTAGATGTCATTTACTAAAACAAACAAACAGAACCTCGCTTTGAGGGCGGCTGTGCGCCAGGCTGACCTCTGTTTCTTATGTCATGTGAAAGAAGAGCACCCATGCCGACAAGTAGGCAAGGTGAGTATTATTAAAGCTAGAAATATGCCGCTGCATAGTCAGAAGAGGGGGCTCCAAAAGACGAAAACCCCCAAATATGGTCCAAGTGAGGTCTCAAGCACAGTTTTTGAGGAAAAAAAAAATATGTAACAGTATAACAGAAGGACTCATAGGTAGTCAAGGTCACCTCTTTATTGAAATGAGAAGGGCCTGGCAAGGTAGCCTAGCAGCTAAAGTCCTCGCCCTGAATGTGCCCTGGATCCCATATGGGCTCCGGTTCTAATCCCAGCAAATTATAACCCCGCTTCCCATCCAGCTCTCTGCCTATGGCCTGGGAAAGCAGTCGAGGACGACCCAAAGCCTTGGGTCCCTGCACCTGCGTGGGAGACCCGAAAGAGGCTCTGGACCCCTGGCTTCAGATCAGCTCAGCTCCACCTGTGGTGGTCATTTGGGGAGTGAATCATTGGATGGAAGATCTTCCTCAGTCTCTCCTCCTATGTTTGTATCTGACTTCACAATAAAATTCAATAAATTAAAAAAAGAAAGAAATGAGGAAAAGGTAAGTCTCTAAAAGTTTGCAAAATGCTTGCTTCTGTTCAGAAAATACTTTTCAACAGGACAAAAGTGCCTTCTGTCTTTAGCATGTCGTAAGAATGGAAAGAAGTTACCAGTCAGTCATGAACAAGAACAAGTTAGACAGGATGACAACTGTGGCCCTTTCATGGGCTTTGTCCCTGTCCTCTTGTGGTTAGCCATTGTCCTGCTCACCTGAGTTATAAAACACTTCTTCCACCTTTTGCTTGAGTCGCTCTTCAAAACCGCCCTCCTGATGCTGTGTAGGTTTCCATCTCTAATATCTTTTTTTAAAAAAATGATTTACTTATTTATTTTTAGTGGAAAGGCAGAGATACAAAGAGGAGGAACAGAGAGGAAGATCTTTCATCTGCTGATTCACTCCTCAAGTGGCTACCATGCCTGGAGCTGCACCAATCCAAAGCCAGGAGCCAGGATCTTCCTCTGGGTCTCATACGTGGGTGAAGGATCCCAAGACTTTGGGCCGTCCTCGGCTGCTTTCCCAGGTCACAGGCAGGGAGCTGGGTGGGAAGCAGGGCCACCAGGATAAGAACCTGTGGCCGTATGGGATCCTGGCACTTGCAAGGCGAGGACTCCAGCCACTTGGCTACCGCACTGGACGCTCCATCTTTAGTGTTTTTAACGAGTTTCACTTTGCACACTGAAATTGTCCATATTAAAGTTCTTTCGTGTGAGACAAGAACTGAGGTTTCTTTCAATCTTTCTTGTGAAAATTTCCACAATAACAGCAGTGAATGATCATTCGGGAAGGTGGGAACACAGACCACAAAGGGCAGCCCCCACAATAGAAAATAACAGTAGGCGGTTTTCTGAAACACTTCTGGGACGCGTCGATAACCTGATGTTTACCATGACCTTGGCTTCTTGGAAAGACCCAACAGGGGAATGAGAGCTTATCTCATTCCAAGTGGAGATCTTGGTTTTCTTTTATAGCTCAGGCTGTGAGCTGAATGAACCAAATTATTTCCTGTAAGTAGAATCAAAAGGCCCTGTTTACCTAAATCTGTTGTTTGCTATTAGGTGGCCCTGGTTTTAGGTGCTAACTGCTCCACTTCCCATCCAGCTTTGTATTAAGTGCCCAAGTTGCTGAGTTGCTGCTGCCCATGTGGGAGACCCGGATGTAGCTCCTAGCCTTGGCTGGCCCAGTGCTGCCTGCTGCAGCCACCTGGGGCCACGTACCAGGAGATGCAAGTGTTCCTTCTCTCGGTCACTTTGACTTTCAAAATAAATAAATAAAACTCCCCCCTCCCCAAAAAAGTTTCCTAAAATTTATTTGAAATCTTTAAATTCATCAGAAAACCCAACAGAACTCCAAAAGGACATAGAGAAGTTTACCAAATGAAAAATGGCAAATATGTATGTTAAGCTACTCAGCATTGTCTGTAATTACATAAGTTCATACAACAATAATATCCTGTATTATATCCTTCTGATTTTCTAGTTGCAGATAATGACGTAAAGAAACAGGGTCTGATGAAAGCATAAATGGCTGCCATCCTGTGCAATATTTTTAAAACATTTAATCTTTAAGTATATTAATATTAACACATACATGAGTGCTTATGGTGGCAGTATAAATCAATATTTAGAAACAACATTCCCCTTAACTGGCATTTAGAAAGGTGATACTTTCCTACATTACGTGGTATTTTTCTTTGATGCTGAAAACTATAGCCTTTTTATCCCAAGTGCTTGACTTAATCGTAGAAGTATTTTACAACTGTTTTTTACTTTCTTTATTTTTTGAAACTTATTTTTATTGCAAAGTCAGACAGGAGGAGAAACAGAGAGAAAGATCTTCTATCTGATGATTCACTTTCCAAGTGAGCGCAACGGCTAGAACTGAGCCAATCTGAAGCAGGGAGTATGGAGCCTCCTTCAGGTCTCCCATGTGGGTGCAGGGTCCCAAGCCTTTGGGCTGTCCTTGACTGCTTTCCCAGGCCACAAGCAGGGAGCTGGGGAGGTGGGGCTGCTGAGATTAGAACCAGTATCCATATGGGATCCTCATTCTGAAAATGAGGACTTCAGCTGCTAGGCTACCTTGCTGGGCCCTAAAAGTGTTTTTTGTTTTTAAATTTTTTTTTTTTGTTGTTGGAAAGGCAGATTTACAGAGAGATAAAGATCTATTGGCAGGTGCACTCCCCAACTGGCTGCAATGGTCGGAGCTGAGCCAATCTGAAGCCAGGGGTCCAGAGCCTCTTCTGGGTCCCCCACGCGGGTGCAGGGTCCCAAGGCTTTGAGCCGTCCTCGACTGCTTTCCCAGGCCACAGGCAGGGAGCTGGATGGGAAGTGGGGCAGCAAGGACATGAACCAGGTTTCTGGCGCTTGCAGAGGGGAGGATCAGCCATTGAGCCATCGTGCCAGGCCCAGAAATCTGTATTTTTATGTCTTTTTAAGAGTTTTCTCTGATTCCATGTATCACTATTTTTACTTCATAGTTCTTTAAATCAACTTGCTCTTTTTAAAAAGTGGTGTATTACTTAGCTTTTCACTGAAATCCCTGGGTGGAACAACTTAGGGGGGAAGGTGGTTTATTTCAGGTTGTAGTTTGGAGGTTCATACTCCGAGACGGGGCTGCTCCACTGCTTTAGCCGTCTGGTGAGGCCAGCTGGCAGAGGACCCATCACAAGGTGAGCAGGAGCTGCGTGCGTGTAATTTTCATCACATTTCTACTGAGATGAATTCACTCAGCTCACCTCTTTCCATGAGAAAACAATGAGAGACCATCCAGGTAAGACTGATTCATTTTCTTATTAAATAAACTTTCATAACTTGTGATAACAAAAATTCCTTTTTAAAACTTTTTAAGTAATCACTCCTCTTAGATAAAATTAACAGGTAATCCTCCTGTTTTGCAATGTGAGAAAACTGCTTCTTCTTGGAAAATCTCCTTTTACACTTTTATTTGGGATTCTAGTAGTTAGCAGTTTAACTCCAAGATTACTGAAGAGATTAAAATTCCTACGGAAACTTGGTGATCAGGTCTTCAATATAAAAAAGCTTCAATCAGAAAATTATTTTTTAGATTCCTTATATGAAGATTCCAAACACTGTGATAGGTTAAACCCTTACCATCTAAATTTACAACATTGAACATACAATTCACAAACACATGAAAATTACATGTGACAGTGTTCAGCTTTTGGAATTTATATTTTAAGCCATAGACAGGTACATCTTTTTCTCAGCGTTAAGTACTGTCTTTAAAGTTTAATTTATGCAAAGTTGAAGTATATTAATTCATAAATTCAGTGCCATGAATACATTTTTTTTCATGACTCCTCCTAGCTGCTCTGCCTCCAGTGTAGCTCTCTCCCTAACATGAAAGCAGCAGGAAGTTGGCCCAAGTGCTGGGCCCCTACCACCCACACGATTCTAGTGCCAGCCTTGCCACTTAGGGCGTAATCCAGGAGATTGAAGATCTTCGCCTTTCTCTCTAACACTGCCTTTCAATTAAATAAATCTCACTTTTTTTCTTTTGATAAATCAATCTCTTTCCCAAGAGGATTTGGCTACTTCATTTCAAAGAGCTCTGTCTCTCCTTTTCACTCTGTAACTGTTTCAAAACAAATCCTTTTAAAAAGAATATTTAATTTGAAAGGCAGATTACAGAAACAGAATATGGAGAGAATCTTCCATCTGCTGGTTCACTGCCCAAATGGCTGCAAAGGCTGGAGCTGGGTCAGTCTGAGGGCAGGAGCCAGGACTTCGTTCAGGGTCTCTCCCATGGGTGCAGGTGCTCAAGCACTTGGGCCGTCTTCTCTTGCTTTCTTCAGCCCATCAGTGGGAAGCTGGGTTGGAAGTGGAGCAGCCAGGACGTATGGGATGCCCAGGTGGAGGCCAGCCCTCTAAAGATTTGTATCTTTATGGACAATAGGGGATGTTTTAGAATTTGAACTAATAATTCATTGCAAGGGGGAGATGAAAAAAGGCAAGAAAAACTACGAGGACCATCAGTAAAAGTCACTGTTAGCAAGACTTCTATTGTAGTGTTGTATCAACTCAGGTAACCTCAGAGTGGAACTGTGACTCGAATCCCAAAAGAATGCAGTGGAAACGTGTCTCTGAGGAGACACAGAAACCCAGAAGTATTTTAAAAGTTTTAGGAAGGTCTTTTTTTTTTTTTTTGAGGAAGGTCTGTTTTTTAACTGAAGCTCATTAAGCTAAAATTACACACAAACTACTTCCGTGAGTGATGGCCAACAGATTTATCTGAAGAGTCATTGCAAAAATTCTTATGAGACAGATTGTCAGCGTGATATGGCTATACACTGCAGATTCTTCAAGAAACACATAATTACATGGTTCTAAAATTTCTGACTTACATCTCATTAAGTAGTTTCAGTACAATATGGATTTGATTATGAACACCTGATGAAACATAAGGCAGTAAAATACAGATTTTTAAAAAATCATTTAACAAGTTTCCTAAAAATAAATGCCTGAAGTTGGGTGTACATAAGTAAATAGAAATAATAGAGTTATCAAGAAATCAAGTAAATGGCTAGGTGAGAGTCATGCAAAACATTCAAGAGGGCCCGGTGCCGTGGCCTAGCGGCCAAAGTCCTCACCTTGAATGGGAACGGGATCCTATATGGGCGCTGGTTCTAATCTAGGCGGCCCCGTTTCCCATCCAGCTCCCTGCTTGTGGCCTGGGAAAGCAGTCGAGGATGGATCAAAGCCTTGGGACCCTGCACCCGTGTGGCAGGCCTGGAAGAAACTCTGGGCTCCTGGCTTTGGATCGGCACAGCACTGGCCGTGGTGGTCACTTGGGGAGTGAATCTTCGGACAGGAGCTCTTTCACTCTGTCTCTCCTCTTCTATGTATATCTGACTTTGCAATAGAAATAAACCTTGAAAAAAGAACAAAGGTTAAAATCATGTTGTAACGGGAACATTGGGCTGTAATCCAAATGACCTGCATTCTACTACTGTGTCATGTAACTGGTTAAATGTCCTTGGCCTTAGGACAACCCAATTTTCTATTTTTACTTAAAATTTAAACTCAAGATTTTCAAGTTTTTATGAAACATTTGTGTATGATGGCCCTACCAGAAATGTTAAAATCAGATAGAGTGAGCGTCTAGGACAAGCATACACATAAGACAGAGATAGAAACGAGGAATTCGGAGAATCCCAGCTGCAACAGATGTCATACGCAACACCCATGGTTCCCCGAGGGGGAAACCACTGGTTGAAAATTGTTGTTTTCAACTATACAGAATAACTGGACAATATTTTTAGCAGCGATGTTTGTGACATTCAAGGGCAATGATATAAATAACTGTGTTCCTGATACTGCTATTTCAGAAGCTGTGACTGAACTGCAGTTGAACTGTTTACTCAAATTGATGTGCCAAAGCCCTATGCCTTAGCATGAGACCCTATTTGGACATAGGACCATTGCAGTTAAGATGAGGCCTTTAGGACGCACCTCAATCCAGCGACTTCTTCCCACAGCCCCCAGAAGACAGCAAATCTACCAGTATCTTGACTTGAACTTCTGGCCTCTAGAACTGTAAGATCATAAACAGATAATTGCTATGTAAACAACTCAGTTTGCACAAATGTTTGATAGCCACAGGAAACTAATATAGATGCTAACGTTAATTTAACATTATCAAAAATAATTTGTACATCATGGTAGTAACTCAATACTCAGATTTAACTGTGTATTAATATTCTGTGGAATTTCATGTTGGAAGTTTGGGTATGACTTTACAGCTTTACAACTGAAAATAGAATGGAAAAACACTGTGACTTTGAAATGGTCACATTTTTCTTGTCTAAATTCTTACCAGCTCCCCTCCAACCCTATCATAAATTATCCAACACATAGATATGGCCTTGAAGAAAAAAAAACAAAGATGAAGATTACCATGACAACCACCTTTTCTTAGGCAGAACGAGTCTGCTAGTGATGTGAGAAGAAGCGGAGCCCGCTGATTGCTTAGGAGAGGACTGCTGGCAGGAAGGGAGCATCAGTACCTGGATCGTATACTGTGTTACACTGTATTTCTACAGCGCAGTAATCCAACGATTTCATACACAAAAAACTGATCTCCTCATGAGTTTTTAAAAACAGTGAATAGCACCTATTGTTAAGGAAGGACAACTGTAGTTAAGTTTCTTTCATATCTGTTTTTCCCTAGTTCATTAAATCAGAGCACACGCAAGAAACTGGATGAGTATTATCAAGAGTGGTTAAAATCATCAACTACCACGCAATTGAAAATGCCATACTTAAGGTACAATCATATACTGGACATTTAATGTAGCAATGCCCAAAAAACAGGGCAATTAAAAACTCATTTGTTTTAAACTTATTTGTTAAAGGCAAATCTCATTATCATGTTTAAAATCATCCATTTTAACATCTCCAAAGTTGAATTTATTATTTTACAAAAACGTTATGTAAATCAAAATAAGAACTAGGTTGTCTCATGAACGGCAAGGTGACTAATTAACTCCCTTTCATTTGCAAACCTCATCAAGCAGTCACTGCATTTATGAGGCAAGTCAGCAGAATGCTTGAAGTCTAGATGAATTTTAAGATCTTCAATCTGTCCTGTTGAATATTCACAATATTGACATAGATAAATCCCTTCGGACAAATGCGAATTTAGATGCTTGCAATATTCTAGCATACTTGAAAAACCTTTGCCACAGTCATCACAAACATGGGGAAATATTTTAGTATGTTCAATAGCGACATGCCTGTTAACATTTGTGTGAAGTCTACTCCGAAAGCCACATACTTGACACACAAAGAAGTTTTTACATTTGTCAAAGGTAATTTTGCTTAAGAGGCTGTACTGTCCGTGTTGTGCACTGTTGTACTTGTCACTCAACTCTATCAGCTTACAGGCATGTTCATTCACCACATGGCTGTGCAGGTCCTCGGGATCATTCGTTTCATGTTCACAGAACTGACATAAATACTGCTCGTCACAGCTGTGCTCTTGGAAGTGCAGGTAGAGCTCACTGCTGGAGGAGAACTGAACATCACACTGCTCGCACCAGTAGAGGTGATCACTGAAATGGGTGTCTGCAATATGTTGGCTGAGGTTTTCAAAAATCACTGTCTTATAATCACAGTATTTACAGATGTAGGGGTCCTCTTCGTGGAGTTTCGCATGTTCAATCAGAAGCATGTTGCTAGAGAAACTTTCTTTGCATACCCGACACACATTTGAATCCGTACGTTTATGTTTCAGGATCATATGCTGCTTTAAATCGGAAAAATACTTGCTGTTGAACTCACAGAGCTCACATTTATAGAGGCCACTGCTGTTAGCTCTTAGTAAAGGCCATTTTTGCTGAGCAGGCACATTCAAAGCTGGGCTCTTGTCAAGAATCTTACAAAGCTTGGCTGGTGGCTCCTCATCGGTTTGGTCTTGGAGGCTCTCGGAGGAATTGTTTTCGGTGTCTATATCGTAATCCTCAGAAATTGCATGGACTTCCACAGCAATCGGGACATCTTCAGCCGTGTGCACTTCTATAGGACTCTCTTCCTGAGGCTGCTGGCTAACCGATTCAGGCGAGTCACATTCTTCATCGCAAATCTCAACGTCAGCAGATTTCTCTGAGAAACAAGAGCAAGCCCATTATTATATTGCTAATACTAAGGAAGGCCCACTGGCTAAACACAATAAGCAGGGTTTTGTTCATTTACTGACATAGCGAGGCTGATACTCTTGCTGACCTGTAGGGAAGCCAGTGTGGTCTAGAATTCTAAGTACAGGGCTGGGAACCAGGCAGTTTTGATTTCTGCTTCTGGCCTTGATTCCATCTGTAAATTTTGGCAATTCATTTGATGTCTCCGTATCAGAATCATCATCTGTAAAAAGGGATTTTGAAAAACACTCCTATTAAATGAAGTATTAGTTATTATAAGTTTGAATTACCCTAGGAACAAAGGACTAAGATTTAGCCATGAACATAGACATTAGCTATAAACGCAGAAAATCGGCCCAAATAACCAACTGGGTTTGCTTTTGTGCTCAAAAGGACTAAAATATTCTTTCTGAAGTTCCCTAGGAATGTGAAGTTTATCAGTTACTGCGTTTGGGTGGATACTGTGTTACAGCAGGTTTTCCACTACTTGGGATACAAGCATCCTCTAACAGTGGCAGTTTATGTTCTGGGTGCTCCACTTCCGATCCAGCGTTCTGTTAACGCATGCCGGGAGAGAGCCTCTGCCACCTACACTGGATCCAGTCCAGTTGTGCCTTCAGCCAGCCCAGTCTGAACGGCTGCAGCCATTTGGGTAGTGAAGCAGGACACAAAATCTTTAAGTCAACACTATAATGTCCAATACTAACACATCATTGTTATTAAGCCCATACTTGGGGTCTCCATTGTCCCTACTCCACTTCTGAGAAGGAAATCTTTATGTTCAGGAGAGTTATGTTCCACCTCGGAGTATCCATGTAAACAATTTGGAATTATTCTTTAAGTAAATATACCTCTCCCCTCTTGTCTATTATTCTACTGTTATATTAGAAGGAATTTATCTTAGATTTTTTTTTTCTTCACCTTATTCCAGCCTCAGTTATTGGGAGCTCCTTCAGTTAGGTTGTGGGTTCCTCCAACATAACAAGTTTGTGGGTGTGTGTGTAAAATCCCTACCTCCCACACTGTAAGACTGCCCTGTATTTCTGCCCCAGATCTACAATCAGTTCTTTCCTTGAGGAGCTACAGTTCATTGTAAGTAAGAACTGTATTAGAAACCAAGATCTGGGCACAAAATGTGCTCACTGCTACTAGTATGTTTCTTTCTTTTAGGCTCTTACCTAACAGAGAAAAAATGTGTGTGTGTGTGTGTGTGTGTGTGTGTGTGTGTGTGTGTGTGTGTGTGTACAACACCTTCCATAAGCTAAACATGAGTCCATCCCAAGGACTCTGACCCTCTGTTTGTCATGTTTCCTTATGCTCTGTGCTTCTAAGAGGATCGAGGGGACAGGAAGTGTCAGTGATTGCAGAGGAAGACAGGAGCTCAACACTAGCTTTCATTCATCTAGTGCTTGAAGAGGCATCAGCGGGAGGTGCCACTCTGTCACTCCTGCTGGCCGAGAGGAACAGCCATGCTTTCACACCTTCCTGCTCCTGTCGCCACAAAGGCCCCCTAGGCTGCAGCACTCCCGCTGGGCCAGCGAGTCTGACGCAACTAACGTATATGTAGGAGGAGAGTGTACTTCAAAATGTATTTATCTGAAATAATGTTAAAAATTAAAATGATTTCATATAACATATATAAACAGTTGTCCATTTTGAAATCATCAGTCACATTTCAACCATAGATTCACACAGGGGGGAAATACAAAATATTTGAAGAAAAATATTTTTGAGAATGTTAAATATACCTTTGTTGTCAAAACACTTCAAGTCTGGCTGTCTCATAGAACAGACACTGTAACAATGATCAGAAAAAATCCCATTGAATCCATCTGCAATTCGGCTTATTCCAGAGGAATCTGAGCATAAACCAACATGAAAAGAAAAAGATTCAAGTACAATAAACATATTCACAATCAGTAAGTTATCCCTTTATCTAACATACACAAATTTTCAAAGGACCACTCACACTTTGAGAGGCTGGCGCAATGGCTCAACTGGCTAATCCTCCACCTCTAAGCACTGGCATCCCAGATGGACACTGGCTCATGTATTGCTAGCTCCATTTCCCATCTATCTCCCTGCCTGTGGCCTGGAAAAGTAGTGCAGGATGGCTCCAACCCTTGGGACCCTGCACCCAAGCGGGAGACCCGGAAGAAGCTCCTGGCTCCTGGTTTTGGATTGGCTTAGCTCTGGTCATTGCGGCCATTTGTGGAGTGAACCGTGGATGGAAACTTTTTCTCTGTCTCTCTTTTCTCTGTAAATCTGCCTTTTTAATAAAAAGAGATTTTTAAAAAAATTAACTTAAAATATACAAGGATACACTTATCTTGTAATCAGGATCTCACAAAATCTGTGATAAACTCTGTGTTAACTGCACACCATGGTGAGTTACCAGAAGACAAGCCCTAAGTGTGGGGAAAGCGTAATGCACAGGATTCAAGTCCAACTAGTCATGTTCAATCTTGCCTAGGAAGGATCAGAAAGCAGTGGACCAGATTTCTATCCTTAGATAGAAATACCGCGTAGGTTGGGGGACTAACACGTGTGCCGCAGACTGTCCAAATATGTGTACACAAGCGGTATTACAGATGATCAACAAAGCACTTCTCTCATAGTGCCAAGACAGCAGAGCCGATCTCAATCACACAAAGCAAATAACAGAAAATAACAAAATAACTGAAAATAACAGAAAATAACAAAGTCTCATCTGCCCCCTTCCCCAATGATGCAAACTACCTTCCACTTAGGTATCTTGAGCACAGCCTTTGACTCTGTCTGCATAAAAAAGGAACCTTGGAGGTGGGCATTTGCATTAGTGCTTAGGAAGCTGGTTCAGATGCCTGCTTCTTGTCATGGTGTGCTGAGTCCCAGTTCTCCCTCTGCTTGAGGCTAGCTTCCTGCTGCTATAGACTCTGGGAAGCAACAAGTTCCGGTAGCTGAGTCCCTGCGACCTGTGTGGGAGACCCAGACTGAGTTCCTAGCTCGCAGCTCCTGTCCGGCTCATTCTGGCCATTGCACATATTTGGGGAGTAAACTAGCAAAGGAGCTTGCTCTATCTCCAGCTCCCTCTAGGACTCAAAACTAAACATCTCAAAATGAAACATGTTTATCATTTTCACAAAAAGAAAATAACCTTGACTATCTAACTTCAAACACTGATAAACCACAACGTTGTAAGGGTTATGTAAAATAACGTCTGAAGGAGGATGTTTGGTACCTGAGTTAAGATACCACACAGGACACTCACACCGCAAATCACAGTGCTTGGGTTCAAGTTCCAGCTGCTTGCTAATGCACATGCTGCGAGGCAGCGGTGATGGCTCAAGGACATGGGTCCTTGCTATCCAGACAGGAGATACAGTGAGTCCCCACCTTCCAGCTCTGGACTTGCCGACCCCCAGCTGCTTTGGGCGCTGAAGTTATGAATCAGGAAACAAAAGGCCTCTTTCCTGCTGACTATCTCTTAGAACTTTTTTTTTCATTTTAAAATAAAATAGTGTCTGTAAATTTTTTAAGGTGTTCTCTAGCCTAAAGAGTGAGCCAGACATTAAGTCTTATTTGATCATCCAATTCATGAGAAAGTAGATGGATTCCACAACTCCAAAATAAGTCAGTTATATACTAACCTGAATAACGAGACGGGTGTAAAGTCTTCCTTTTTCTTTTTTTAGGATATTCATTCATATCTTTTCAATCTAAAAAAAAAAGAGTCATAAACAGCAACTGTTACAAGTTATATAAAAATCATTTCTGGGCCCAGCGTGATGGCCTAACGGCTAAAGTCCTCGCCTTGAACGCGCCAGGATCCCATATAGGTGCTGATTCTAATCCCAGCAGCTCCACCTCCCATCCAGCTCCCTGCTTGTGGCCTGGGAAAGCAGTCAAGGACAGCCCAAAGCCTTGGGACCCTGCACCTGCGTGGGAGACCCATAAGAACTCCTGGCTCCCTGCTTCAGATTGGCGTAGCACTGTCCATTGTGGTCATTTGGGGAGTGAATCATCGGATGGAAGATCTTCCTCTCTGTCTCTTCTCTTCTCTATATATCTGACTTTCCAATCAAAACAAATCTTTAAAAAAATCATTTCTAACCAAAGAATTTATTTGCAACAGGAAATCTGTCATATGACAATCTATTCTATGAGCCCTGTGCAATAGCCTCGTGGCAAAATCCTTGCCTTGCATACTCTGGGATCCCATCTGGGTGCCGGTTAGTGTCCTGGCTGCTTTACTTCCCATCCAGCTCCCTGCTTGTGGCCTGGGAAAGCAGTGGAAGATGGCTCAAAGCCTTGGGACCCTGCACCCGCATGGGAGATTCGGAAGAAGTTCCTGGTTCCCAACTTTGAATCAGCAACTCTGGCTGTGGTGGCCACTTGCAGAGTGGACCAGTGAACGTAAGACCTTTCTCTTTGTCTCTCCTTCTTTCTGTAAACCTGCTTTTCCAATCAAAATAAATATTAAAAAAAAAAAAGACTTTATGAGAGTAATGTCAAACGAAGCCTCTGTCAATATTTTGAATTATTTTCCCAGTCAAATTTAAAGACAGAACAGTGATTATTCTTTAATAAGATTGAGAAACTCTTTGCCCTTTATTTTTGATACACTCCAAAAATACTTTTCATTTGGAAAAACATGAATGGTAGAGGCCTGGGGCTGTCATTGTGAGGAAATACTGCAACCTGCCATGGGCCCTGGGAAAGACCAGCAAGGCCGGACTCCCCTGCTGTGCCTGGGCTTCAAAGGCTGACAGAATCAAGAGAGCCAGGAAATTCCTAAGGACAATAAACTTCATACTTAAATTATTTTTTAAGGATTTATTTATTTTTATTGGAAAGGCAGGTAAGATTTATGGAGAGACAGAGAGAAAAATCTTTTTTTTAAAAAAAGATTTATTTTTATTGCAAAGTCAGATATATAAAGAGAGGAGAAGAGACAGAGAGAAATATCTTCCGTTCAATGATTCACTTTCCAAGTGACCACAATGGCTGGAGCTGTGCTGATCTGAAGTCAGGAGCCAGGAGTTTTTTGGGTCTCCCACACGAGTGCAGGGTCCCAAGACTTTGGGCCATCCTCGACTGCTTTCCCAGGCCACAAGCAGGGATGGGAAGCAGGGCTTCCAGGATTAGAACCGGCGCAAATATGGGATCCTGGTGCGTTCAAGGTGAGGACTTTACCCACTAGGCCACCACGCCCGGCCCTTCATGTGCCTATGCCATGATATTAATATGAATTATATAGGGACTGACTTACAGTATAGCAGGTTGAGCTGTCTGAGACGAGTGTCCCAGCTGTTTTAATTCTTTTTTTTTTAAAGATTTATTTTCAATTAATTAATTAATTGATTTATTGGAAAGTCACATATACAGAGAGGAGGAGAGACAGAGAGGAAAGATCTTCCATTTGTTGATTCACTCCCCAAACAGCCACAATGGCCAGAGCTGCGCCAAACTGAAGTCAAGAGCCTCCACCAGGTCTCCCACATGGGTGCAGAGTCCCAAGGCTTTGGTCTGTTCTCCACTGCTTTCCCAGGACACAAGCAAGGAGCTGGATGGGAAGTGGGGTCGCTGGGATAAGAACAGGTGCCCATATGGGATCCTGGTGCATGCAAGGCGAGGACTTTAGCTGCTAGGCTACCACACCTGGCCTAGTTGTTCTAATTCTAATGCAGTTCTCCAAAGTGCCTTGGAAAGCAGCAGAAGATAGCCCAGGTGCTTGCAGCCACCCACATGGGAGACGTGGATGGAGTTTTTCCATCTCTTGGCTTATAGCTATCTGGGGAGTAATGGGCGCTGGTTCTAATCCTGGCAGCTCCACTTCTCATCCAGCTCCCTGCTTGTGGCCTGGGAAAGCAGTCGAGGATGGCCCAAAGCCTTGGGAATCTGCACTGGAGGAAGCTCTTGGCTCCTGGTTCCGGATTGGTGCAGCTCTGGCATTTGTAGTCACTTGGGGAGTGAATCATTGGATGGAAGATCTTCCTCTCTGTCTTCTCTCCTCCTCTCTGTATATCTGAGTTTCCAGTAAAAATAAATAAATCTTAAAAAGAAGAAGAAAAGTAGAAAAAATACAGAGCATCTCAAAATCTAAGTAATTTAAGAAAACGAAATCATTTTTACATGTTCACATTCAGTATTCTACTAAGAACAGAACAGGTATGGTAACCATGTATGATTAAAAGTTATGATCTATACAAATTTAACTTCACTACATTTTACTTACTTGGTATAATTCTTTAATTTTGCAGTGAGAAAAAAAATAAAATGAATCACAGGGAAGTTTCCTCAGATGGTAAAAGATGCCTGTAAATAAAGCATACAGAAGTCACATAAACATACTGTGCCTTTTCTCCAAGATTCAATGACATGCCCATCCCACTGCAAAGTTACAGAATGGGAATTCGGGCTTACTGTTCTCTTCAATATTTTGTACTGACTACCAAAAGTTGTACACATTCGTAACTGTGTGATTGCATTCATACTTTTCTAATTTTTTTTTTAAATTAAATTCACCTTCTAAAGTTAAATCTTGACACCAGAACTGGAATATAAAAATCTGCATAGTTTATTCTGATATAAGAATGGAAAGGTACCAGAGAGCCGACATTAAGACTCAGACTTCACACTTAAGGTTCTCAGAGATTTAGTAATAACACCTGTTATCTACCAGGCCTAAACATGTTTTATGTCATTTAATGCTATAGTATCAAAATTAGTTCCTGAAATTAGTTCATCGTTATTACTGATAAAGAAACTGAGGCATGGTAAGGTCAAGTCAAAGTTGGATACTCAACTTTGAGTGGGGAATTAAGCAAAGTCTAACTTATTTTAAAGTGCAGGCTTGCAATCCCTTTCAGCCTAGCTTGGAATGCAAGTGGGGAGATGAAATGATCAGCTCAATTCCAGCACAGGCTAACGGTCAGATTCAGCAGGACCTCTTCCACCTCAGAGGGCGTTTTTCCCACTGCATCACCAGGCACATAACAACGGGAGCAACAAGCCGCACATGGGGCTTCTCTCACCGCCAAGCACCGCAGACAGAGCTAGAACGTCCACACCTCATTTCTAGGAGTAAAGCACTTGACGTATAGGCGCCTGTGACGTGATCATATGGCAGTAAGACTGTTTCTGTTAAGCAATCACAACATTCCATGGGGGATACAAAGGCACCACCAAACCCACCTCATGTTTACTGATGAGGAAACAGGCTCAGTGAAAGCCAAGTCAGGGGGTGGCAGGCCCAGAGATGGAGATCGTGTCCTGAGTCGCGGGCACGGAACATGCGTGAATCTTCTCTGCTAAGCACCACTACCAGCAAGCTACATTCTGCTTCCAGTGCTCACGTCGTCACAAACTGGTGAGGGAATCACCTGAGGAAACTGACAACCATGAAATTCACAGAGATGTTATGAGATGCAAAATAAATGCCTTACCTGCTAACATAAATAGCATTCTTGTAGTAACCACTTCAACCTTGCATTAAAAAGAAATAATAAATGAGAAGCTGTTGTGATCTTATGTAAAATTCTAAGACTCTTAATAATTCATTGTATCCTTCCAGAATTTCTAAGAACAGCCAAAAAACTTTACACCTCATATTCAAACGATATTAGAAGTATGAAGAAGTAGTCAGCACATAGTGAGGTAAGTCAGTGCCTTCAGGACTGCTGTCCCACGGTGGTGCCAGTTGGGGTCCCAGCTGCTCCACTTCCAATCCAGCTCCTCTGCTAATGAGACGGGAAAGCAAGGGGAAAAGGACCAAGACCCTGGGCCCCTGTCATCATGTGGGAGACCAGGGAAAAACTCCTGTCCCAGCCTTGGTGGTTGTGGCCACGTGCGGAGCAAGCCACAGGATATGAAGATTTCTCTGTCTCCTCAAACTCTGTGTATCAAATAAATAAATTAATTAATTAAAAACAAGAAAACAGAACAAGCATTGTGGAAAGCCAGTAAGTGCAGTGCCAGCAATCCTTCGCGAGTGGGGTCCAGACCCAGCTGCTCCACTTCCAATCCGGCGCTCTGCTCATATACCTGGGAAGCAGTGAGAGACGGTCCAAGTACTCGGGCCCCTGTCAGCAATTCCAGGCTCCTGTCTGCAGCTTGGCCCAGTCCTAGCTGTTCAAGCCATTTGGGAAGTAGACTGCCAGATGGAAGATCTCTGTCTCTCACTCTAATTCTCCTTTCAAATAACAAACCAGTCTTACATAAACAATTAAATTAAGTGAAGAACCTGCATGAAAAAGAAAAGGAAAGTAGGCATGGTAATAAAATGAACATTGCAAGTCAGCCAGGATTCAAACTGTCAAGTGACAGGTGGGAACACTGATGAGAAGGGGTTCAGCTCATTGAGAGGATGCTCATTCATCTCCCTCCAGCACAGTGCTAAGATGCAGCTTCCAGGCCAAAACTGCTGGGCCTGGCGTGATAGCATAGTGGTTAAAGAGCTCCTGGTTCCCGGCTTCGGATTGGCTCAGCTCCAGCCGTTGCGGCCACTTGGGGGTGAACCAACAGATGGAATATTTTCCTCTCTGTCTCTCCTCCTCTCTGTATATCCGCCTTTCCAGTAAAACAAATAAATAAATCTAAAAAAAAAAAAAAGATAAAAATTGCTAACCACTTTTCACCTTTTTTACGTGTCTTTCTATGCATAATCACCTTGAAGAAGAAGCTTGGCATTTTACTCTTACACACTAAACAGAACATTCTACTGCAGGAAAATTAGAAGATTAAAAAGTGCCCGAGGGCCCGGCGCGGTGGCGCAAGTGGTTAAAGGTCCTCGCCTTGCACGCAGGGATCCCATATGGGCGCTGGTTCTAATCCCGGCAGCCCCGCTTCCCTTCCAGCTCCCTGCCTGTGGCCTGGGAAAGCAGTCGAGGACGACCCAAAGCTTTGGGAACCTGCACCCGCGTGGGAGACCCGGAAGAGGCTCCTGGCTTCGGATCGGCATAGTATCGGGCCGTTGCGGCTCACTTGGGGAGTGAATCATCGGATGGAAGATCTTCCTCTCTGTCTCTCCTCCTTGCTGTATATCTGCCTTTCCAATGAAAAAATAATAAAAATAAATCTTAAAAAAAAAAAGTGCCCAAAATGGAAATCATAGTATTTTGTTGTATATTATCTAGGCTTTTTTCTGTGCTAAGTTAACTGGCATCATGCCATACAAAACTTTTTATATAATATATATGTATATATATATGTAAAAAAAACCCAACAAAATAATAGATATACATCAGCTTTTCCTCATCTGTCATTTTTATTTAAGGTTTCACATATTTGCTACTGAGCCAACCACTAGTCATGGCCCCAAACACACACGTTCAACTGTCCGGGTATTTTTCTTTCTTCTAAACCGAAAATACCTATATTCAAAACACAACACACATGACAGTTGGAGTATATTAAATCGCTGAGTTTTTATAGGTTTTTCAGGCAACGTGGTCTTTCTTCCTAAATTGCATAATAAGTCGTTACTACAAAAAGCTACATTCTAAAGGAGTTTTAACAAGGCCAAATTTTTCTTTTCAGCCTCATAAAAACATGCACTTTCCAGGTTTTAAAAAGAAATGCAACACGCATGCACAGACATGTTGCATGAGGGCTCGAACTCGAGGCAATGTTCACTCAACTATGTGATCAAAGACTCAAAAGCAGTTACTTTTCAGGCTGGCACAAATTTTTATCTTTGCAGAGATACACTGTTTCAACTAGGGTCCCTAGGCCCTAATACTTAAAAGCAAAAGCAAATTCGGCTTAAAAAGCTACCGCCAGGAGCGTCTGGGTGGCAGGGCCGGCGGAGGGCAGCGGGAGAGCCACAGAGCCAGCGGGCCGGGTAGCCAGCGTGGCACCCAAGGTTGGCCGAAGCCCAGAGGCCCAGACACTGCTGCCCTCCGACCAGCAGGCAAAGAGCCACCCCGTCCAGTCGCCTCCAACCCGGGGCCACGCACCTGTCCCGCCCGGGGCCGACGACCGGTGTCGCGCGCTGAGAAGGCTCCTAGGATCTGAGCCCAGAGCGGACTCTAAGGAGAACAGCAGCAAGGCGCCGCCGCGAGTTCGGGGTCCGGGCGTCTTGCAGTGGGCCTGCAACTGCCTTGGAGTGGGTGGGGTGGGGAGGGGAAGCCCTCTCTCCAGAAACGAAGCCAGGATTTCAGTTTCCAACAAGCATCCGGCCTTTGCTGTCGTCCTCCATCGGGCAGACACGCCCGCACGCCCCGGCTCCCCTGCAGCGCTCGGGCGCCGGGTCCGCCCGCTCCTCCCTTACACTCACCAGTGCCTGCGGGCCCGCCGGGCCGGTCCAGGCGCAGCTCCGAGGGGGCGGGCGGCGGGTCCGGGGCCCTCGAGCCGCAGAGGGCTCGGCCTGGCCAGCCCCTCGACCTCCAGCGCACCCTCGGCCCGGTCCGCAGGCCCCAGCTCCGCCGCCGCACTCGCGGGCCCGTTCCGCGCCTGCGCGCCGCGCACCTCAGGGGGCCGCCGAACCGAAGGGCGGGGAGGGGACGGGGCGAGGTGGGGGCAGGGGAGCGGACCGTGCGGCCACCGGGCACCCGCGGCTCGGGAAGGACCACCGGCCCGCAGCCCCGGGGGTGGCCCGGAGCCCCGCGCCCCCCGCCGGCCTCGCTGCGCCGCCCAGGGCCGCTGCAGGCCGCGGGGAGGCCCCGGTGACGCGCCCCGGGTGATTCCAGTCCCCGCGATGGCCGCCGGCCCGCCCCGCGGCGAACCGGTTCCACCCTTCCCCGGCGTTCCCTCCCGTTCTGGAAGAAAGTGGAAGAGGCCCCTTCCCCACCCTGCAGCTCCGGGGGACTCGCGACAATGGCCTTGTCGGGATTACGCCGCGCAGATGGCGTTTCATTCCCTAAAATACGCGGGGAACCTGCTGACGACAGAAAGGAACCGTGTCCTGATCTCTGAGCCCAACCTGGGTTATGAGGCGTGAGAGTGGCCCTCGTTGAAGATCGTTGATTAAAGTGTTAGATTCCTTAGGTCGAAAAATCTTGGCGGAATGGACGTCAACTTTCCACGGCATTGGCTTCAATTATTTAATTTTTTTTAATCTTGAGTTTCTATGAACAGATGTACAAAACATGCATCCCCAGTCGGGTCTCAAAGTAATAATCATAAATAAATAAGCAGCGATAACTTTGTGAAAATTGTTTCAAAAATACGTGAGCATTGTTTCAAAAACAACCATTCTCAAAGTGTGATACTGTTTAAACTTTCTTGCAACCAGTTGGTGTTGTTAGTTTCAATTTACAAATTAGAAAAAGTAATCTCGTCAGAGGGGGAAGACTGGGGTTTTACTCAGTTTTGGCACGTGAGCATCTGGGTTCAACTCTTTAGCAGGGTCCCCTGGACGCTTGGCTGTGCTGTTCCTAGCAAGCACATGCTAGCCAGCCAGTCAGTAATCGCAGGGCGTGGGTGAGTCCCTTCTCTATGTCCCAGGAGATGAAAGAGGGGTTTCGGGCTTCATTGGCACATATTTTTCAGCATAGCTGGAATAAAGTAAGAAGAGGTTTAGAAAAGCCCTTAATCCTAGTTTGGGTAGTACTTTGCCCAGATTAGGGACTGAACACAAGTTGATGACAGAACACGAGGTGTGTGCTATCCTTTCCACTCCTGCTTGGGTGTTCTTCCTATCTGACTGGTTGCCACAAGGGGGTGTGCCGAGTTCACCTTTAGCTAATGGCTTGCTTAGTACAGCCTTCTGTGAAACAACCTTTACATTGTAGGATGAAGTTTCATTTACAAGTATTTTGTGGTAAGAGCACCCCTACTTCTACAAGTGTAATATCTTCAAAAATTAAAAAAAAAACCCTCCACTTATCACTTACAATAGCAGATACCCTTTAATGTGGTAACAAATTGAGTGTAAAGGTCTTGGATTAGCTGCAGTATGTCTTCCAGTTTTATTTCTGAGGCTGTCTTTTCCTCTCCTCCTCCAATGCAAGGGAAAAAAAATTAAAAATAAAAACCAAAAGACAAAAGTGCTGAAATGTCAAAAGAGTACTAAGTGGTAGGCCCGGCGTAATAGTCCTCCCCTTGCATGCCCAGGATCCCATATGGGCGCCGGTTCTAATCCCGACAGCCATGCTTCCCATCCAGCTCCCTGCCTGTGGCCCGGGGAAGCAGTGGAAAGCCTTGGGACCCTGCACCGGCGCGGGAGACCTGGAAGAGCTCCTGGCTCCTTGTTTTGGATTGGCTCAGCTCCAGCTGTTGCGGCTGCTTAGGGAGTGAACCATTGGATGGAATATCTCCCTCTCTATCTCTCCTCTTCTCTGTATATCTGACTTTCCAATAAAAATAAATAAATCTTAAAAAAAAAGAATACTAAGTGGCACAAGCATTGTCATTTTATTGCATTTCACTTTGGGGATACTACAGCTTATACACGTGATGGTTTGTGGCAACCCTGAGCCCGCATTATCCCAAGGAAGGAAACTCACTCTTTAGGTCTGTGGTAGGGACTGTCTGTTAATGAAATGCAATTTTGCAAAGCTCTGTACTTCAGACATACTTATACTTGCTTGAAGCTAGAGGTAGTCAGATGCTTCGTTTCATTGAAATGTCAGCAGAAGTGTTATGTGTCCCTTGTCGGTGGAAACATGTCATTTGTATTATTCAGTTCCTTCGTGCTCTCTGCTAAAGTTATCTGAACTATAGCAGATCCTTTGGAAACATGAAACAAAGTTTGGTGTGTTTACACGCTAAGCTTTGGGGGTTGTTTGTTATTACAGATTCATCTGGAGTAGTTTATTAACTTTTTCAATAAATAAATCATATTTCTAAAATATTTATTTGTTTTTATTGGGAAATCATATTTACAGAGAGAAGGAGAGACAGAGAGAAAGATCTTCCATCTGCTGGTTCACTCCCCCAGTGGCCACAACTGCCAGAGCTGAGTTAACCCAAAACCAGGTACCAGGAACCTCCTCCAGGTCTCTCAAGCAGGTGCAAGGTCCCAAGGCTTGGGGCCATCCTTGACTGCTTTCCCAGGCCACAGGCAGGGAGTTGGATGGGAAGTGGAACATCTGGGATATGAACCAGCACCCATATGGGATCCCAGCGCAAGAAAGATGAGGATTTAGCCACAAGGCTACTGTACTGGGCCTATTAATTAAATTTTTTAAAATAAAGATTTAATTATTTATTTGAAAGAATTAGAGAGGGGGAAGAGACAGAGATCTGCCACCCCCTGCTTCATTCCCACCATGACCACGATAGCCGGGGCTGGCCCAGGCCATAACCAGCAACCAGGAGCTTCTTCAGTCTCCCACGTGGGTGGCAGAGGCCCAAGTACTTGGGCTACCTATTATTGCTTTCCCCTAAGCCATTAGCAGGGAGGTGGATGGGAAGTGGATCAGCTAGTACACCAACTGGCACCCATGTGGGATGCTGGTAATGCAGTCAGTGGATGTATGCACTGTACCGCAATGCTGGCCCCAGATCTGGATTAATTCAACATACATTTATTAAAACCTACTACTTCCAAGATAAACATGGCAGCCACTGTAGAGGAGGCAATGCAAAACATGTCTTGGGCTGGTGTGGTAGCCTATGTGCTAAAGTCCTCACCCTGAATGTGCCAGGATCCCATATGGGTGCTGGTTCATGTCCCGGCTGCTCCTCTTTCCTTCCAGCTCCCCGCTTATGGCCTGGAAAAGCAGCAGAGGACAGCCCAAAGCCTTGGGACCCTGCACCCACGTGGGAGACCTGGAAGAAGTTCCTGGCTCCTGGTTTTGGATCAGCTCAGCTACAGCCTTTGCAGCCACATGGGAAGTGAATCAGCAGATGGTAGCTCTTCCTCTGTCTCTCCTCCTTTCTGTAAATCTACCTTTCCAATATAAATAAACAGATAAACAAACAAACAAATGAAGTTGTCTTTAGTTACTTCCACTGTGTAGCTTCTCTGCCTTTTGGCCAAGATCAGGTGTGGGTGCTTCCATTGTAGTCTTACAGAATCAAGTAAAAAGGACTTTGTAAATCTGTTGAAACTGCAGTTCAGCAGGCATATTTTATGTTGCAGTTCTCAAGTCTTAACACCATGTGGTGCAACATGCTAAATGGTAACTACAGGAGCAGCTGTTTTTTGTTTTTGTTTTTCTCAGATGCAAAAACAGTCTAATACATTCATAATTTGTTCCAGATTCACTTCATACTGTTTCAGCAGAAAAGCTACTCTGTGGAAAGTCTGCTGATCAGGCGCTCAGGGGAGCAGCTCTGGTGATCGGGAGTATCCAGAGAATTTACTCACTGGGATCCTTGGATTAGCCCAAACCTGTGCTGCTCTTCCTGTTGTTGCCATTGGGAGTAAAAAAGCTCAAAGGCAGAGTCATTTGTAACAGTCCTTAATGGCAATCAAACCAGCCTCCTTGCAGGGGGTATGGGAGTCCGGGTATCTTTCCAGGAGGAATGTTACCTTCTGAAAAGGCAAGAAAGGTGTGTATCTGCCTTGTTTCCTTCCAATGAGAGCCTAGCACAGGGCTGGTACGGAGAGATCAACGACTAAACCTGGATTACATGAGTAACCACCAAGGGAGGAAGTCACAGAATCTTTAGCACAATGTCAATATTCCTACAATGACTAGTTTATTCTATGTATCCAAACTATTTTTAATAGCAAAAGGCTGACTTTGTTAGTATTTCTCATTTTTTAAAATTTTTTTTGAAGATTTATTTTTATTATTTTTTTATTGGAAAGGTGGATATACATAGAGGAGAGACAGAGAGGAAGATCTTCCATCCGATGATTCACTCCCCAAGTGAGCGCAACGGCTTTGGGCTGTCCTCAACTGCTTTCTCGGGCCACAGGCAGGGAGCTGGATGGGAAGTCGAGCTGCCGGGATTAGAACCGGCACCCATATGGGATCCTGGCACCTTCAAGATGAGGACTTTAGCTGCTGGACCACAGCGCCAGGCCCTTTAAGCAATCTTAATAAGGCACAAAAGAATTAACAAAATTCCAGATCAAACATGGACTACTAATGAAACTACTAGCTGTATCTTGACAACAGGATGCTGGACTTTCTGCCATTGTCTATGCCTGCAATGATGAACATGAGACTGCTTATGAAGAGCTATGCTATAGTGCAGTAATAACATTTGGTAGCAATTTGGTAGCAGGGAGTTGATTTGGGGAGGGGGCTAGGGAAATCCCAGGGCCTATGGAACTGTATTATAGAATGATGATAATTTAAAAAGAAGTTAAAATAAATTTTTTTAAATGAAGAAAATTCAGTGGCATTAGGAAGACAATTCACAATATTAACAAGAAATTCAGCAAAGACAAAAATCATAAAAAGAAATAATCAGAAATTTCAGAGCTAAATTACTCATAAAAAATTTTAAAAATACACTGAAGAAATGCAATAGCAGAACTCAACAGGCAGAAGACAATTTTCGAGCTTGGAGGCAAATTTTTTTTGAAGATAGATGTTTTATATGTATATAAATACACACACATATATACTTTTATTACCCTTTAACTCCATAATATGTCAATCATGGGCTAGTTTTCAGAAAAATATGGAATTTTCATCAATTTGCATGTCATCCTCATGCAGGGACCATGCTAATCTTCTCTGTAGCATTCCAATTTTAGTATATGTGCTGCTGAAGCAAACATGAGGACATATCTTTTTAAATAACCCAGGGGTTGGTGCTGTCGCACAGTGTGTTAAGCCTCTGCTTGCAGTGCAGGCATCCCACGAGGAGGTAAGGTCAGAGACCCTGACGTGGGGAAGAATGTTCTGAAGGTGTTACTTGAATGGTTTTGATAGTTCTGACACATTGTTGGCATTGTTGCCTCAGTGCTGTGAACATCTTTCCAAGATGTATTGGCTGATCATGACTGCCTTAGTGCATCCAACCCCAGACACTGCTGCAAAGCTCACCCAGGAGAGTTGTCCAGCCTCTTCCGCTTTCCATCCTCTGACGTGGCACTTTGCCATCCTCTGCTGCCCTAGATGAGCTGGCTGTCATGTTTCCCATGCTGGGCATGCTATCCATTCTAAGACATCGACAACTGGGGAGGCCCAGTCCAAGCTTGGACCACACATCCTGTGATATTTCTTGTGACTGGGGTCTGAGTCCAGTGATCTAATTAGGGAGTCCCCCAAAACCTCACTTGGAGTGACCTCAGACATGTCTCTTGTGTGTGCCAGGTAATGCAGTGTCAGGTTTGGTCTGTCACCTGCACCAGCCAATGCACACACCACTGGGATGCAGCTGCTAGGTCAGTTCTGCCTCAGTTCCATATCTCACATGAACCTATGGGTGCTTGCTGCATCCCAGCCCAGTTAGCCTGCCACAGACCAAGTCCTCATGTGTACCAGTGGGTGCTGTGGCTTAGTCAGGGACAACACGTTCCCAGCCCTCTTCCCCAGGCACTCTGTAGCTCCCTGGCTCCTTGGTGATGTGTGGTGTGTCTGGGGGTTAGGGTGGTGTGTCCCCGCCTTGTGTCCTCTTGCTTTTTGTTGTGTGGTGCCACACAGTAGTGTGCAAAGTTTCTCACATATCACAAAACAAAACAAAACAAAACAAAACAAAACAAAACAGAATAGGCAGCTATGCTGGCACACTAGCATAGTTAACACAAATTTAGTATTAACCAGGCCAGAATGCCTACCTGCTTTTGGCTGCATTTCTTCCACCAGTGTAACATTTGCCTACATACAAGCAAAATTAGGCAACTGCCTATAGCTGGGGTGATCCTCATTCGATTAATAGCAAGCTTCTCAGCAGAAACCTTATAAATCAGAGGAGAACTGGAAAGAATATTCAAAGTTCTGTAAGAAAATATTTCTAGGCTAGAATATTACACCCAGCAAAGTGATCCTGTGGAGAAGAAGAACAAAGCATGACATCTAATGTCAAGTAAAAACTGATGGCTTTAATTGGATGGGATTATATTCTGCCAGCTTTGCTTTCAGACGAGAGATGGTCTCCCCAAGAAACTGTTGAGTTTATCTGGACAATGAGAGGCTGGACTCTATGCATGGTACACGCTTGCAATGAAAGAATCTTGACTGGATCTGAGCTGTAATACTGCAACAAGGTGGAGGAATCCATTATGGGGGAAGGGTCAGGGAGGGGTTGGGGCAATCCAGAGCTTATGAAACTGTGTCATAAAATGAAATGTAATTAATAATTAAAAAAAACCTGATGGCATGTATCAGACTGTTCCTAAAAGAAATTATTAAAGAAGCTTTATATTAGAAATGCAAGAATAACTACTGCCATAATGAAAGCACAAATTCCAACAAAAAGAGCAGATACTAAAACAATAAACAAAAACTGACTGATTCATATCTTTTCTGGATTTGATTTGCTACACTCACATATTTTGTTCATAGTTAATATATATGTATTAATTAAGATTATAATTCATATTTTTTTCCCTTTGCATTCAACTGGATTTTGAAATCTGGTTTATTTGATCTATTAAAATGAGTTGGAAAGCATTTGATAGTTCTCTATTTTCTGAATGAACTTGTTACTATACTATTGTTTCTTCCTCAAATGTTCAGTAAAATTCATCAGGGAGACTACTTAGGCCTTTAATCATTTCTGGGAGAAGATTTTAAAAGTAAGTTTAACACATATGGGGATGTTAAAAATGTTTTTCTGTTCACATCAGTTTTCTGAGTTTGTGTTTTTCAAGGAACATGTGTGCTTCACATCAGCAGTTGCCAAAATTATCGTCAAAAATTGCTTAACATTCTTAAAAATAGACAACTAAAAATAGTGCTACCCTCTGATGCAGCGATCCCACTGCTGGGTGTGTATATCCAGAGGGAATGAAGTCAGTATGTTGAAGAGCTGTTTGTTCTCCCATGTCTACTGCAGCACTATTCACAATAGTTGAGATGTGAGGTCAACCTATGTGTTCATCCACAGACAGATGGCTAAAGCAAGCATAGGGTATATATATACAATGGAATGCCCTTCAGCCATAAAAAGCTTAAAATCCTGTCATTTCTGACACCTGAATGAACCCTGGGAGGTACTAAGTTTGGTGAGATAAGCTGTGGATAGAAAGATAAGTACTGGATAATCTAATTCACACAGGGATAATTCGGATAGCTCATGGTAGGCTGGCTACAGTTAACAATGGTGTATAGTATACTGGGGCTCAGGTTGTGGTGATTGGGTTAAGCTGCTGCCTGAGATGCTGATTCTATCCTGGGTGCCTTGTTTCTGTTCTGTCTCCCAGCTAATATGCTTGGGAAAGCAGCAGAAGATAATACAAGTATTTGGGTCCCTGACACCTACGTGGGAGATCCAGATGAAGCTCCGAGCTCCTGGCTTCCGCTGTTGTACCATTTCAGAAGTGGATGAGCAGATGAAAGGTCTCTATCACTGCTTCTGTCTCCCCACCTCTGTAGCCCTGCCTTTCACATAGAGAAAACAGATCTTTAAAAACATCCTTTTTATAAAAAAAAAACAACTTATTTTTATTAGAAAAATATAGATCTTCCTTATTGGAAAGGCAGATTTATAGAAAGAAAGAGAGGCAGAAAGAAAGACCTTCCATTCATTAGTTCACTCCCTAAGCAGCTGCAATAACCAGAGTTGAGCTGATCCATAGCCAGCAGCCAGGAGCTTCTTGTGAGTCTCCCATGTGGGTACAGGGTCCCAAGGCTTTGGGTCATCCTCTGCTGCTTTCCCAGGCCACAGAGAGCAGGAAGGAAAGAGGAACAGCTGGGATATGAACCAACACCCTCTGGGATCCCAGTGCATGCAAGGTGAGGATTTAGCCACTAGGATATGGCTCCAGGTCCTAACAAGGTTCTTACCACAAACAAATGGAAAAGGTTGAGGTGATGGATCCATGTGAGTATAGGTTCCAAGGCCTTGGACCATCCAGTCATCAGCATTGGGGTGGATTGGAAGTGGTGCAGCTGGGACTAGAACCAGCACCCATAGGGATGCTGGCTGTTGCAGGTGGAGAACTTACTACACCACCACACTGGCCCCCAGATAAGCAATTAATATGGGCTACCAGTATGAATATTGTACTACTTCAAGAGAAATATGGAAAACTAAGTGAAAGCCCTTTCAGCATCTGAATTTAAAACACATCATGATCTGTACATGCATCGTGGGCATCAGGTTAAGCTGCTGCCTGTGCAGACCCAGCGCGGTAGCTTTGTGGCTAAAGTCCTCGCCTTGTACGTGCCGGGATCCCATATGGGCACTGGGTCTAATCCCAGTGGCCCCGCTTCCCATCCAGCTTCCTGCTTGTGGCCTGGGAAAGCAGTGGAAGATGGCCCAGAGCCTTGGGACCCTGCACCTGCGTGGTAGACCTAGAAGAAGCTCCAGGTTCCTTGCTGTGGTTCAGCCCAGCTTCGACAGTTGTGGCTGCTTGTGGAGTGAACCATTGCAAAGAAAATCTTCCTCCCTGTCTCTCCTCCTCTCTATATATCTGACTTTACAGCAAATAATTAAATAAATATTTAAAAAGAAAAAAAAAGCGATGCCTGTGATACAGGCATCCTATGCAAACACCAATTGGAGTTCCAGCTACTCCACTTGCAATCCAGTTCCCTGTGCGTTCACCTGAGACAGCAGCGAAAGATGGCCAGAGGATTTGGACCCCCTGCAATGCACCTTGGAGCACTAGAAGAAGCTCCGGGTTCCTGGTTTTGGTCTGACTTAGTCCTGGTTATTGTAACTATTTAGAAAGTGAACAAGTGGGGTCCGGCACGGTGGCCTAGCAGCTGGAGTCCTCGCCTTGCAAACGCTGGGATCCCATATGAGTGCCGGTTCTAATCCTGGCAGCTCCACTTCCCATCCAGCTCCCTGCTTGTGGCTTGGGAAAGCAGTCGAGGACGGCCCAAAGCCTTGGGACCCTGCACAAAAAAGGGAGACCTGAAAGAAGTTCCTGACTCCTGGCTTCTGATCGGCACAACATCAGTCATTGCAGTCACTTAGGGAGTGAATCATTGGACAGGAACCCTTTCTCTCTGACTCTCCTCCTCTGTATATCTCACTTTGCAATAAAAGTTAAATAAATACTTTAAAAATTCTTATATCTTTCAGTGGCTGAAAGAAGTCTCTGTGAAGTCTGGAGGTCCTGCTTTATTGCTCCTTGACCTCTCCTTGACCTCTTCTTGTAAACTCTCCCCCCAGGTCCTAATTTAGCCAGGGTATTGGATACAGATGAGTCCAATTAGTCTAGGTGCTTTCAGCTACAAGCCCAATTCCTGTTCCTGCCCATCCCAACCAGCACTAATCAATTCCTTAACCCACAACATTAGGTATCCAATCCTGCACACCTGTGACTCACCTATCACCTGCGAGGGGGCAGTATTGCGTTGTGTAACCACGCCCCTCACAAGCCTCTTTAAAAGGCCGGTGAAGTGTGGGTCTCACTGTCTTTCTGGTCAGGTGTTTCCGCTACTCTGGCGCCTCGACTCTTGGCTGACCCAGGACAGGTAAGCCCCTGCGCATGGTCCCTGTGTACTGCTTAATTGGACAATGGATACAGCATTGTTGTTTCTGGTTTGTGTGCTGTCAGCAGTTCCAGGAGAGGTGAGGCCTAGCAGTAGTGGAATGTGGGCAGAGAAGCCAGAGAAAGGTGAATGTCTGCAGCTTTGTGTGTCCAGGTTACTCATTGCATGTCCCTTAGGATAACTTCTATTTTTGGAAGCTGGGACATAGGTCTTCAGCTTAATGGATGGACTTGAGGGAAATGACCATTTGTTCCTGTTAGGATTATGATTGGTAGGATTGCTGTATGGACTTGTGATTTGCTATTTCAAGAATGTTCTATTACCAAGCTCGGTTAATAAAGACTCCTTACTAAGCCTTAGACATGTCTGGTATGATCTCGCTTGCACCCCGTAACATTTGGAGGCCCCGGCGACATTAGAGATCAGAGGGCAGTTGGCATCCTGTGCTCCAGAACCTGGCTCAGTAGTCTGGGGAGGCCACCGTGATGGTTAACACGGCCCCAGCACCTGATCCTGGCTTTTTGGCTCACAGGATTCACACTGACCCTTAGGAGGTGTCACTCAAGTCTGTATGACCGGTCATTGGTGAGTTTACCCACAAGCGGGGCTCACTATCTGACCTGATTCTGTTTCTGGGAGTGCTCATAATGGGACTTGTAAAGAAGGCTGGACCGTACAAGACCATTGTGCGGGCCATCTGAGTTGGGAGTCCCAAACTTTAGGTTCCCAACGTCTGGTTTCTGGATTGTGTGGCCACATGTCTGTCTTGTTTTTTTGTTAAGTGTATGTGTGTTTTGTGAAAGAAAAGGTTTTTTTTTTTTTTTTGCAGTAATGGCGCTTAGCCTCGGAGCTCTTTGAAACCAAAGATGGAATGAACTCTATCTCCATTCTTGTGCCTCCTTCTCCAGCTAGAGTTGCTTTAGGAAAATCTCGAAATTGCTAGCATGTGCGCTGTCTGTTTGCTGATTGGGGAGTGTTAAACCTTTTCCTGTGAACTAGGTTTTGGAGTTTTCTGTAACATAATCATGTATATTTTCTGGGTCATCTTTGTACAGTTAATGAGTATAAATTGGGCAAAGGTCAATTACTATTAGCATATTTTCAAAGTAAATTTGTCATGCACTTTCATTTAGAGGGATTGCTTCAAATTGTAAATCAAGGATATTGGCAGATGGAATATGGTTCATCAGTGGTTAAGGGGTTCTAAAAAATGCTGGGACTTTTAAATGCTTTTTCTGCAAGAGAATAGTTGTTACTCTGGAATAGAAGGTTGGAGTCTGGAAGGTATGAGGAATGAGTTTCACTGATATGCTAATATCTGAATTGGTTGAAGTTTGATTTGAAATCTGTAAAAAGGTTTTTTTGGAATGTTACATGTGACTGAGTTAATGATTTGATTCAGATGCTAGAGAAGTGGAGAATGTTACGAAGTGCAGCCAGTGATGGTAGAAGTGTGCGAAGTCTAGCTTTATTGCTCCTTGACCTCTCCTTGACCTCTCCTTGTAAACTCTCCCCCCAGGTCCTAATTTAGCCAGGGTATTGGATACAGATGAGTCCAAGTAGTCTAGGTGCTTTCAGCTACAAGCCCAATTCCTGTTCCCGCCCATCCCAACGAGCACTCATCAACTCCTTAACCCTTAGGTGAGTCACAGGTGTGCAGGAGCAAATACCTACCAACTGAGGATAATATTGCAGTGTTGTGTAACCACGCCCCTTTAGTGTTTGTCAAAAATATAATAAAATTTTTTAAAATCTTAACATAGTTAATTAGGGTGAAAAGGTGCAAAGGCTATAGGGAAGTGGGTAAGACTTTTATTTCCATAATGTTTCCTTCATGTATCTCAAGTAAAGGGGGATATTGACCGAGAAGCCCCACCCAGTTTCCCACCCACCCCAACACCCGGATGTGGGGCATGCTCCGAGGGTCTTGCTCAACTTTGGTTCACCAGTTATGAATCAATCCCAGTCGTGCCACGCCAAGCACGATAAGGTCGTTGAAAAATCCACTGATTGACACAGTCCCTCATAGTCTCCATTTGCCCAGTAGTTCGTTGCCGATAGCTGAGGCGGTTGATTGACTTGTTCTGTCCTCTGTCTTTTTTTGGTTAGAGTTCTGAGTTTGGCATTTCAATTGGGGCGATCCCCAAAGAAAGGTTGAAGTGTTCCCAGACCAGATTCCTGTATGTACTAGCAAGCACAGGGCCCGGCACAGTCCTTCGCCCCGATCAGCTGGCGGTTGTAATTGCTGGGTTGGTTCTGTTTCCAGCCCCGACTTCCATTGGAACCAATTGGTTTTGCAGTCCAGCCTGGTTCTGCCCAGCACATCTCAGCCCTCACACAAACCAGTGGGAACTGCAGCCTAGTTGAAGTGACCCACGATAACCCCCACCAGGCCCGCTCCATACCCTAGTTCAGTCTGTCCCACATCTCCCTCTGCTCTCACAAATGTCAATGGGTATTACAGCCTAGTTCCATCTAAACAACTCCACTATTCAGCCCACACAGATGCTGCTGGGTGTCTGTCTAGCCACCCCAGCTCCTGTCCTGGTTTTTGTGCCCTTCCGTGGTCGTGGTAACCCAAGAGGGAGGAGCCCACTATTTCCCTCCCAAGCCTTTCCCACTCCCAGATTATGCACTCTCCAGGTGGTTCTGAGGTTTGACTTGACAGAATTAGCCCCCAGTGCTAGCTTCTGCCAGCTGATGCTGATGCTGTGACTAAGCCCAAACAACCCTCACCTGCTCTAATTTATGCTTGCACCAGTAGGAATAATCAGCTCAGCCTGGCTTTTCCCTGATCTAGTCCTTCTGAGGTGTACAGGTGTTGTAGCACTGCTTAGTCTGGCCTGCCCCTATCCCAGTGCACGCTCTCCCACAGTAGCTGTCTGGCAAGAGGACCCTCCCTTATTCCCCTGCCAGCTCTGCCCCCTCCCTTCCTGGTTCTCACATGTGCTGTTTGGGTGCTGTGGTCACATCTGGTGCAGGCAACCTCCCCTTGGCATTCCGTATTGTGCACTGGTTTTTGTCGCGACCAAACCTAGCTTGACTCACACTCTGTTCTGGTGCTTGGATTCGCCAGTGGATGACGTGAACAGATTCAGCCTGGTCTTCCCCTGACCCATGCCAAATGCCAGCCAGTGGGTAACTTTCCATGACTTGTTCCAGATTATTACCCTCCATGCTTCTTGCACTTATTTGCAGGGACTGTGTTCTACCAGAGGAGTTGCCCAGGCTCCTCCATCAGAACCCCTCCGAGTGCCAGATTTTGCACATACCCAGGGTTCCATCAGCCAGCCCTATTCAATTCACCTCCTGTCCTAGCAGGAACAGTAGCTTTTCCTGACTGGCCTTCAACCCAATATGGTTCTTACAAGCCCCTTTAAAAGGCCCTTGAAGCTGGGGCTCATTCTCTTTCTGGTCAGGTGTTTCCGCTACTCTGGCACCTCAACTCTTGGCTGACCCAGGACAGGTAAGCCCTTGAGCATGGTCCCTGTGTACTGCTTAATTGGACAATGGATACAGCATTGTTGTTTCTGCTCTATTACCAAGCTCGGTTAATAAAGACTCCTTACTAAGCCTTAGACATCTGGTGTGATCTCGCTAAAACCCTGTAACATCGTCTTCCCATCTCTTCCTCTCTATAATTTTGCCTTTCAGATGTGTAAATAAGTCTTTTTTTTTTTAAAGATTTGTTTATATTTGAAAGTGAGATATAAAGAGCAGGAGAGACAGAGGAAGATCTTCTGATTCATTCCCAAAGCGATTGCAATGGCTGGAGCTGCGCCAATCTGAAGCCAAGAGCCAAGAACTTCTTCTGGGTCTCCCACAGGGTACAGGTTCCTAAGGCTTTGGGCCATCTTCGACTGCTTTCTCAGGCCATGAACACCAGGAGCATTTCAGTTTGGGCTAGGGGGAAGGTGGAAGCCCTTATAGGGCTGGATCTGAGATTTATGGCTCTTTTTCTACCTTATTTTTTCTTACAATAAAATTTTTTTGAAAGGCAGAAGACAGAAGGAGAAAGCTTGCAGCCACTGGTTTACTTCCCATATGGTAGCAATTTCAAGGACTGGGCTCAGCCAAAGCCAGGAGTTTCTTCTGGGTCTCCCATGTGGGTACAGATGTCCATGGTTGGGCCATCCACCACTGCTTCCCCAGGAGCATTAGCAGGGAGCTGGGTCAGAAGTGGAATAGCTAGACTATGAACTGCCACTCACACTGGATCGCAGTCCTGCAGGCAGTTGATTAACTCACTTCTCCACAGTGCCAACCCCTGAGCTGTATGATTCTAAGAAGGGATTAGGTAGGGAAGTGGAGCCATATAGGCTATGGTCAAGAAGTGGGAATTTCAGGTGCTTTGGATGTCTTAGAAATTTATTCATGATGGCTAGAGAATATAACCAGACGGGGAAGTTGCTGATAACAAAGCTACAATCATCTCACATGGATGGAGAATACCCAGCCCAACCTACAGGTCTGATTCCCCTAAGTCAACCACAGTTGGGCTGGACATTCGATAAATCTAATAGGCACATTTTAAAGTTACATAATTTTGTATGACCTGCAAATAATGTCGTTAATATTCCAATGGCCTTGGGAAACACTTAAAGTTCCCCCACCCTGAATAGGTTGCCATTTTGTAATTAAACCATGGTCTTGTATAAAAACATCACTGTATAACCTTGCCCTTGTGCCTTGGAAACATTGCTTATGCTCTTTTAGTGGCATGGTAGTCTGAATATCAGCAGGACTGACTTTGATTAAAAAAAAATCTAACTGCTAGGAACAGTGTGACGGCTCAGTGGCTAAGTCCTCGCCTTGCATGCACTGGGATCCCATAGGGTGCTGGTTTGTGTTTTAGCTGCTCCACTTTCATCCAGTTTCCTGCCCGTGACCTGGGAAAGCAGTAGAGGATGGCTCAAAGCTTTGGGACCCTGCACCCGCATGGGAGACTCAGAAGCTCCTGGCTCCTGGCTTTGGATCAGCTCCGCTCCAGCCATCACAGCCACTTGTGGAGTGAACCAGTGGACAAAAGTTCTTTGTTTCCTCTTCTCTCTAAATCTGCTTTTCTAGTAAAAAGCCTACAAGGAGGATGATTCAAAGGCTGATTTTGACAGTAAAATTCTGGGAAGGGATAATTTAGACAAGACAGGTATGACTGAAGACCTTGGGAAAGTGCACGAAAATGAAAGTGGCAAAGCCTTTAGAATTTTTTCCTGCATAGCCAGGCTACTGCTGCTTATGCAAGAGAAGAGTGGAGATTTACTTCCTGGAGAAGCTGAGCAAGTCAAAACTGAATTTGGGAAAAGGAGAAATAGCAAAAGTCTGGAAACTGTGGGAAAGTTTGCCTAACAGGTCAGATTCCAGTTCATTTCCTGACCAAGACATGTGTGATTCATCTCCAGGGAAACTAGTTATTCCAAGGAAAAAATCAAGGGGCGGCAGCAAGTGGGTTCCAAGGGAAGCAGAGGGTCTCTGTGTCAACCCCAGAATGTGGGCCACTATGTAGCTTCCAGACAGCTTTTGTACCTATCCCTTGGCAGCAACCAGGAATTTGGGGAAAGCTTTTAATGGGAAAGAAAGTGAACGAACACTTTCTGAAAACAGGAAGAGCCAATCAGGGAGCAGAAGACAGTGAACTGAAGAAATAAGAAAAGGAGATACACTGAGCAGCTAAGAGTTGTCAATTATAAAAGCATCCACTTGGGGATGCACTGCGGCACAATGGGTTAAGCCACTGTCTGCAACCCCAGCTGCTCCACTTGCAATCGAGTTCTCTACTCATAGTCTAGAAAAGGCAGTAGAAGATGACCCAAGTGCTTGGGTCCCTGCTACCCACCTGAGGGATCTGGAAGCTCCTGGCTTCCTCCTGGCCTACCCCTGGCTTTTGCAGACATTTGAGGAGTGAACCAGTGATGGAAACTCTTTGTCTCTCAGTAACTCTTTCACATAAATAGATAAATCTTGGAGAAAAAAGCATCCACATTTTAGACATAAAAAGAACAAAATGCTATTTGCATGGATGAGTCTGGGAGACACTATGTTAAGAAAAATAAGCCAGGTAGAGGGAAATATCAATGTTCTCACTTATACGTGGAATCTATAAATCTTGATCTCATGCAAGTAGGGGGTAGATCAGTGGTTACCAGTGGCTGGCAAGACTGGAGAAACCAGAGATGGGAGGCAGGGACTTGATAATGAGTATAAATTTGCAGCTAGACAAGAGAAATGTGTTCTGGTGTTCTATAGCACAGTAGGTTGATTAGTTAATAATTGTGGGGAGCAGGGTGCTAAAGCTGCTCCTGGGATTTGGGAGGGGCCATTGCAAGATGGCCCAGGGCCTGGGCCAGGAGGCAGAGTTGGTCTCGCCAGCAGGTAAAAAAGTCACAGGGATAGGCTAATGCCCCCGCTGTGATTGCTGGCCTATCAGCGCCAAGTGGACCCATAGGGTGAGGTGATTGGAGAATGATATAAAAATAGCCGGTAAAAGCTAGGGACGATGACAGAAGGACTAGGATGGACAGACAGGATGATGACTAGGACAGACACACTGTCAACTGCAGCTCTTGACTCCAGTTCCTCACCAATGCCGACTCTGGTCTGAGAAACTAACTGGGTTTCTGCTGAAAACACAGGAGGCCTGGGGGTGGCGGAAAGGAGACAGGGAAAGTATGGGAAGAAGAACGGGAGGAAGGGTGGTGGAAAGAGGGCCGGCCAAAGAGGTGGGGAGGAAAGCTTAGACCAATGGGGACAGGCGCAGCGGAGAGAATTTAAACGTGGCCGCTTTTGGCAATAGGGGTCTTGTTGCAGTTTCAGTTTTTCCCAGACCCTTGAGCGTGTGTTGTCGTCTTAGTGTCGCTGCTGCTGGGCGCCCGGTGGCAAATAATTTACATTTCACCCATGAATAAGGCCAGCTTTAGTGTAGGTGAGATGAATTCTGGGTGATGCCCAAACGTTTTGTGACCCTGTTCCTGGGAAAGTGTGGGTACTAAGACCTGATGGTTTGGAGGGGGAGAGTCCAGAAGTTCTATTTGGGCCAGACTGATTCACCAGCTGAATTAGGAATCTTGAAATGGGCTGTTAGCATAGAGCATCACTTACTGCTACACACCAGCCCACATGAAAGCTATGGCTGGGAGCCTGTCTGGGAGGGCTAGGTACCACTACTTGACTGGGTGGGGGAATAATGGACTGGTCACACTTGGCAGGGTCAAGACACTAGCCAGCACGCAAGGGAGCTAGATCCACGGGTAGATTCTGGGGGAAGTGTGGGCCCAACCCTGTGGAAATACAAGTCCCACAGGTTAGCTCGCGTGCTGAGGTGGTGATGGGCTAAGCTAGGAGTGACCATGAACCTGCCATCACTTATGGTTAAAGGAACCGATGGCAGTCTAGGCAGGTCAAGACAGCAGCACCCAAAGGTGCATCCTAAAATAGGATGTGGGGTGGGCCAAGCTGCAACTGAATGGGTGGACCGGGCAGGGCCAAGCAAACCTTATCTCCCAAGAAAGAACAGAAATGTCATGCCGAATTATGCTCCTTTACCAAATGGTCTGCATAAGCCAAGGATACTAGGCCACAGCATCGAAGGCAAAGGCTGAGACAGGGGAGAGGTTGTGCCAAGCTGACACAGAGCAACCACTGGCACACGCATAATCTAGGGCTGGGAATAGACTCAGTTGGGGAGCTGTGAGTACACCCTTGCTTGGTTGGGGCTCCCACGGGAGAGTGTGGGGGCCAGAGTGGGACTGTGTTCCCTTCTGGATATGGCTGGTGCTCTGGAGAACCTGGGTAGATGTAGGACAGACTAGGCTAGGTCTCTACCCCTATTGAGCCATGTGTGAGCAGTGTCTGGGTATGGACAAAGCTTGGCTGGGCTGAAACATCCAACAGTAAGAACCAGAATGGATTGAAGGCCAGCAATGAGGGCCGGCCCATGGACCCACAAGTATGTGTAAGACCTGGCAGAGGGAGAGGTTCTGATGGTGAAGCCTGAGAAACTGTTTACCTACAGCCCACTTTTTTCTGACAAACCAATGCATATATTCATTGTGTAATGATAAGTAAATGTTTACTGTCATGAAGTAGGTAAATCCTAACTGGAATGTGGCCACTCTGGAACACTTCCTGAGACTAATTCCTGCTGCTGGGCTTCTGTCTTGCAAGCCTGGCTCACTTATGTTCCTGCATTATTCTTTTTAAAGAACCTGTTTTATTTCTGCGCAAAACCTGGTTTAATCATTGCGCAATATAATTTATCACAAGGTCATACTGCACCACATAAATATGTATAATTAGTGTGTCAGATAAATAAAACAAAAATGTATTTGCTAAAATTTCACATTTGCTACAATTTGTTAAAATATTACATTAAGAAACTTGGGAAGATAAAATGGGAAATGTTTCATCAAAGAGGATCAAATAAGAAGTGAGGTAGGAAGCAATGCCAATTGACTAGTTAGATCTAATATTAGATGGAGTCCCAAAAATTTTATAGAAAAGGAAAAATGTAATGCCGCACTTTCTCAGAACCGAAGTACATGAGGCTGTAGACTGCAGAGTCCACCGAGCACCCAGCCAAGTGAATGGGCAAAAAGTCCTTCACGGTGAGGCATCGTGAGGTCTTACAACAGTCAGGTTAAAAGGAAGACTGACAATCCAGAGATGAGGAGAGTGGGTCACCTACCAAAGAGAAAATGCTTGCAATGAAAATCTCAACTGAATCTGAACTGTGGTAATACAACAAGGTGGAGGAATCCACCATGGGGGGAGGGTTAGGGAGGGGTGGGGGAATCCCAGTGCCTATAAAACTGTCACATAATGCTGTGTAATCAATCAAAAAAAAAAAAAAAGCTGGAACATGAGGAAGCAGCAACTCCATTTCTAAGAAAGGAAAGCCAGGCTAGAATTCTGCAAATACTGCAGGTGCACAGTTTAAGAAGTCATTGGAAAAGTAGAATTTATCAGCATTTTTAGTACAAAAAATCAAATCCACGCGTAGAGTCTTTTCACAACATGAGTTATCTTGTACTTTCAGTCACATGTGTGGTAGAACAGACACTCAGGGTGTCAGACCCTGCTCGGGAAGATCCTTTTTCCAGAAGCTCTGGAGAATGCACTTCTTGAAAAAGGAAGTAATTGAGGAAGGACCATGGGAGCTCAAACAAGGATTCCACACGAGAGCTGAGAGTTCCCAGGAACAATTTCCAGAACAGAATGTGACAGCACTAGAACAAACACTGTAGAGCAGAGGACAGAGCACTCCTGAGGAGTCTGTTAGAAAACGGAGTCCTTGATCATTCCTAAGGCACACTTCTGACACTGTGGTGAATTAGGAAATTAAGCTAAATGACACATAACATCAGGTTTCAACTCCGGGGAAAAGGAAGTAGCGTGGCTCTAGTAAGAGTAATGTGTATTTATAAAGTTATTATAATAGATACTAGTTATCAGAAGCAACCGTATAAGAGGGTGTGTGTGTGTGTGTGTGTGTGTGTGTGTGTGTGTGTGTGTGTGTGTGTGTTGGATGGAGGGGGATATTCCTTAGAAATACGTGAAGGTGTAAGAGGACCAAAACCCTTTTTCGCTCAGGACTGAGATGCCACTAGAAGATATTTGAACTTGAACAATCAAATGTTTGTGTAGTCATGTTATTTAGAAATATGTCCCTAAACAAGCGACTCTGTCCCTAACAGATCTGGACTTGTAGCTTTGCTGACTGAGAGCAAAGGTTACAGTGGGACATAAGTACTGTTAGACTTTAGAATTTTAGGATTCAGAGACTGGTGCAATACAATAGTGGTTAAAATCCTCATCTTGAATGCACTGGGATTCCATATGGGTGCCGGTTCTAATTCCGGCAGCCCCACTTCCCATCCAGCTCCCTGCTTGTGGCCTGGAAAAGCAGTCGAGGACAGCCCAAAGCCATGGGACCCTGTACCCCCACCTGCGTGGGAGACCTGGAAGAAACTCTGGGCTCCTGGCTTCAGATTGGCTCAGCTCCAACCGTTATGGTCACTTGGAGTAAACCATTGGACAGAAGATCTTCTTCTGTCGTCCTACTCTGTATATCTGCCTTGCCTTTTCAATAAAACTTTTTTTAAACCCAAACAAAAGAATTTTAGAATTCAAAGAAGCCCAATCAAACAGAATATTCTAGGGGCCAGTACTGCAACATAGCAAGCCAAGTCTCTGCATGTAGTGCTAGCATCCCATATGAGCACTGGTTGGTGCCCCAGCAGCTCCACTTCTTACCCTCCTCCTGCTAGTGGCCTGGAAAGCAGCAGAAGATGGCCTAAATGCTTGTGGTGCCTTAGCCCATTATGGGGAGACTCGGAGGCTGCTCCCAGCTTCAGACCAGCCTAGCTTTCCCCATTGTAGCCATCTGGGGAGTGAACCAGCAGACAGATTTTTGTCTCTCCTTCCCTCTAACTCTGTATCTAAATACAAAAAAATATTCAAAAGCATGCAAAGCTTTTAATTTAGGGGAAATGAATGGAGGGTAAAGAGTGGGGTCAGCCCGTATGGACAGAGGGCATGGGGGTTAAGACAGGCTTCACTCCTTTGGGAAATACGCAGAGTTCCTTCTTTTAAAAATTCTTTTTAATATCATTTCAGAAGTCTCAGTGCAAGGGCCAGCCTTGTGGTATATCAGGTTAGGCCACTGCCTATGGTGCTGGCATCCCATGAGTCCTCGTTCAAGTGCCAACCGCCCCATTACAGATCCAGGGCCCTGCTCATACTCCCGGAGGAACAGGAGGTGAATGGAGCTCCAGGCAGCTGGCTTCGGCCCGGCCTATTGCTGGCTTCGGCCCAGCCTAGTGCTGGCTTTGTAGCCTGTTGAAGAGTAAACCAAGGGATGGAAGCCCTTAATTCTTTCTGACTGTAACTCTGCCTTCCAAATCAATTTTTTAATTTTGTATGTTTGAATTACATGTTACAATTTTGTAGACTGGGATTTCCCCCCAACAAAATAGACTTAAAATTTCTGTGATATGTCCTTGCCAGCTCACTGCTAGTCTCAATTCACATATTTGCTGTCTTTAAGTACTGAGCTATGATTGAATATAACGAAAATCCTGGGCCTGGCGTGATGGTTCAGTGGCTAAATCCTTTGTGTATACCAGATGGCCTGTGCTGAACTGATCTGAAGCTAGGAACCTGAGCCTGGAGCCTTTTATGGGTCTCCCATGCAGGTACAATGTCCCAAGGCTTTGAGCCGTTCTCCACTGCTTTCCCAGGCCACAAGCAGGGAGCTAGATGGGAAGTGGAGTCACTGGGATTAGAACCGGAGCCCATATGAGATCCCAGCACATACAAGGCAAGTACTTTAGCTGCTAGGCTACCATGCTGGGCCCACACCTCTTTTTTAAAGCTGTTTGTGAGATATTTCCTATGTTGGTATTTGCAAGCAGAATCTGAGTGTCAAGGTCGGGTTGCTCCCACCAGATCACATGTAGGAATGAGTCTGAAATGCTTCCAGATGTAAGTTCTTTCCAGAGTGAGTGGGGTGGAGAGTACTCGGAGACGACTTCTGAGCTGGGGGTTGCCACTCGCTGCTGCTCTGGGGCCCTGGCCCTGGAGCCACTCGGAGGACACTGCAGTGGCTCCCAGCACAGGATGGGCAAGGGGACACTGGCCCTGGCTGCACTGAGTGTCCACTCTGCCTCCACGTGAAGCTTGAAGGGTACATCCTGCACCACAATAAAAGCACATGGGAAGCCTATTAGTTCTTCTTTTTTTAAGATTTATTTTTATTATTTTTTTTATTGGAAAGGCGGATATACAGAGAGGAAGATATTCCATCCGATGATTCACTCCCCAAATGACCACAATGGCCAGTGCTATGCTGATCTGAAGCCAGGAGCCTCTTCCGGGTCTCCCACGTGGGTGCAGGGTCCCAAAGCCCTGGGCAGTCCTCGACTGCTTTCCTGGGCCACAGGCAGGGAGCTGGAAGGGAAGCGGGGCTGCCGGGATTAGAACCAGCGCCCATATGAGATCCCGGGCGTGCAAGGCGAGGACCTTAACCACTTGCGCCACCGCGCCGGGCCAGCCTATTAGTTCTTAATAACATTAACTCGAAATTAGAACTGTTGGAAGAAAAACTGGGATACAAAAACGTACTGAGGATTGGAAAGATCTGAAGTAAAGTCTTTAGAAAATTTGCGGGGGCTGGCGCTGCGGTATAGTGAATAAAGCAGCTGCCTGTAGTGCTGACATCCCTTCTCAGCGCTGGCACCTGATCTAGCTCCCTCCTCACGGCTTGGGCGGAGCAGCAGAAGATGGTCCTAAGAGCTTGGACCCATGCAGGAGACCAGGAAGATCCAAGCTCTGTACCCGTCGCTTGCTCTTAAACCCATCTAGGGAGTGAAACAGTGGTCTTTATTTCTCTAACTCTTGCCTTTCAAATAAATAAATGGATAGATAGGTAGAGAAATCAATCTTCATGAAAATTCATAAAAATACTCTCTGCATCCGTGTGGGAGACCTGGAAAAGACTCCTGGCTCCTGGCTTCAGATTGGCTCAGCTCTGGCTGTTGTAGCCACTTGCAGAGTGAATCAATGGACAGAAGATCTTCCTCTTCTCTGTATGACTTTCCAATAAAAATAAATAAAACCTGAAAAAAACCAAAAAGCTACAAAAACCTATGCATCCATTTAGAAACATTTGTACACTGAAACCTTGGAATTTCATTTTCTTATGAGCTTTCTGAAATAGCTTTATATGTCAGGGAGTCTATTTTAAGGTCTTGTTTTCCAGAAAAATTTGAGAGCATAATTATCTTGGCTAAAATTACCTCCCCATTCCTTTTTTAAAGATTTTTTTTTTTATTGGAAAGGCAGATTTACAGAAGGAGATACAGAAAGATCTTCCTCCTGCTGGTTCACTCCCCCAGTGTCCGCAACAGCTGGAGTCGAGCCATTCTGAAGCCAGGAGCCAGGAGCTTCTTCCAGGACTCCCACGGGTGAAGGGCCCAAAGTGTTGGGCCATTCTCTGCTTTCTCAGGCCACAGGCTGGCAACTGGAAGGGAAGAGGAGTAGCAGGGATACGAACCTGCATCTATATGGGATCCCTGTGTCTGCAAGTTGCTGTTTTTAACCACTAGGCTACCATGCTAGACTATCTCCCCATTTTAAATGTTGCTAAATTAAGATTTTGGGGGAAAAATCATGTCTCTGATTCAAGTAGCACAAACTGGCTTGTGCAGCATCCCAAAGCATAATTTTTTTCCTTTAAAATTATTCCAGAAATACAGGTAAGAGTTAAAAATTCAATCCTTAGGGCCTGGTGCAGTGGCGCAGTGGTTAAGATCCTTGCCTTGCACGCCTGGGATCCCATATGGGTGCCGGTTCTATCCCGGCAGCCCCGCTTCCCTTCCAGCTCCCTGCCTGTGGCCTGGGAAAGCAGTCGAGGACGGCCCAATACTTTGGGACCCTGCACCCGCGTGGGAGACCCGGAAGAGGCTCCTGGCTTTGGATCAGCATAGTGTGGGCCGTTGTGGTCATTTGGGGAGTGAGTCATCGGACGGAAGATCTTCCTCTCTCTCTCCTCTCTCTGTATATCTGCCTTTCCAATAAAAAAATAATAAAAATCTTTTAAAAAAAAACATCAGCAACAATATACAATGTCATGGAATTAATTGACATAGTATTGAGTAAACAATATGTTAAAAATAATGCAAGTTCAATTCTTAAACACATGGGTTGAGACAGTATCAATGACAGGTTCAAAAACTAACAAACAACCAAACAAAAATTACAGGTTAAATCAAGGCAAACGTGGTATCTAACCTTTTGGGATTCACTCATTTCCCTTAGCATTATAGTTTCCAGTTGGGCCCATTTAGCCACAAAGAACTGCATTTTTTTTTTTTAAATAGCTGAGTAGTATTCCATGGAGTAGATGAACCAAAGCTTTCTTATCCAATCTTCTGCTGATGGGCATTTTGGTTGCTTCCATGTTTTTGCAATTACTGATTGTGCTGCTACTGATTGTGCTGCTATGAACATAGGGGTGCATGTTGGTTTGTCGTGAAACAGGTGTTTTGGATATATTCCTAGGAGTGCTATTGCTGGGTCATATGGTATGCAGATTTTGAGTTGTTTGAGTGTTCTCCATACTGCTTTCCATAAAGGTTGTACCAACCTGCAGCTCCACCAGCAGTGGCGTAGGGTTCCCTTTTCCCCGCATCCTCGCCAACAAGTGTCGTTGGTGTTCTTATGTGGGCCAATCTTACTGGTGTTAGGTGGTACCTCATCGATGTCTTAATTTGCATTTCCCTTATTGCCAGGGAACTGGAGCATTTTTTCATGTTTGTTTGCCATTTGGACTTGTTCCTTTGTGAAATGTTTGCCCATTTCCCATGCCCATTTCTTGAGTGGCTTGCTTGTTTTGGTTTTTTGGTTGTTTTGGAGTTCTTTGTATATCCTGGAGATTAACTCTCTATCCTCTTCATAGTGCACAAAAATCTCCCATTCTGTGGGTTGCTTTTTCACTTTGCTGATTGTTTCCCTTGCTGTACAGAAGCTTCTTAGCTTGAGGTCCCATTGTTTGTTCTGTTCTTAACTGCTATTGCTTTTTGTGTCCTCCTTAGAAAGTCAGGACCTACTCCTAGGTCTTGCAGGGTATTTCCAACATTTTCTTCCAAGAGTTTGAAGGCTTCAGGATGTAGGTTTAGGTCTTTTATCCATGTAGATTGGATCTTAGTGTGTGGTGATAGATGTGGGTCTATCCTTTTGTTTCTGCAGGCTATCAGCCAGTTGTCCCAACAGCATTTACTGAAGAGGCCTTCCCATTTGCTTGGACTGTCCTTGGTCTTTTTGTCAAAGATTAATTGGCTGTATTTATGTGGGTTCCCTTTTGGTGTTTCTATTCTGTTCCATTGATCTTCCTTTCTATCTTTGTGCCAGTACCAGGCTGTTTTGCTAACTACTGCTCTATAGTATGTCCAGAGATCCAGAACTGTGATTCCCCCTGCTAACTTCTTGTTCTTTAGGATGGTTCTAGGTATTCGGTGTTTTTTGTTTCCAGATGAACTTTTGAATCGTTGTGTCCAGTTCTGTGAAGAATGTTTTGAGCAATTTGATTGGCATTGCATTGAAAGTGTATATTGCTTTTGGTGGTATAGACATTTTAATGATATTGATTTTGCCTATCCAGGAGCATGGGATGTTATTCCATCTTTTGAGGTCTTGTTCAATTTCTTCTTTGAATAGTTTGTAGTTTTCTTCAAATAGGTCTCCTACGCTTTTGGTTAGATGGATTCCCAGATACTTCATACTTTCCTGTTATTTTGAATGGTATCTTGCTGGTTAGATCTTTTTCCATCTTGGGGCTGTTTGCGTACACCATGGCTGTGATTTTCGTTCATTAATTTTGTACTCTGCTACTCTGCCAAACTCTTGTATAAGTTCTAGCAGTTTCTATATCGAGTCTCCTGGTTTTTCTATGTACAGGATCATGTCATCTGCATATAGTGAAAGCTTGGCTTCTTCGTTCCCCATTTGTATGCCTTTGATTTCCTTTTCTTGTCTTATGGCCTCTGCAAGTACCTCTAGGACTATGTTGAACAGCAGTGGAGATAGTGGGCTTCCTTGTCTTGTTCCAGATCTCAGCGGGAAGGGTTCTAGCTTTTCTCCACTCAGTATGATACTGGCGTTGGGTTTTTCATAGATTGCTTTGATTATGTTGTAGATTTTTCCATCTATGCCTTGTTGTTTTTTGGTCTGTCAGGCCAGGGGAGTGTCTATTTTCTCAAAACAACTTTTTGATTTGTTGATTTTTATGTATAGTTTTTTAAAATTTCTATTTGGTTTATCTCCTCCCTTGTTTTAATGATTTCTTGTTTCCTATTGTGTGTGGGGCTCTTCTGTTGCTGTTTTCCCAGTTCCTGGAGGTGTGTGGTTAGTTCCTATATTTGGCGTCTTTCTTGGGCCTTGACATGGGCTCCGATTGCGATGAGTTTACCCCATAGCACTGCTTTGGCGGTGTCCCCCAAGTTTTGGAATGTTGTATCGGAGTTTTCATTGGTTTCCATAAATTTTTTTATCTCATCTTTAATTTCTTCTCTGACCCATTGTTCGTTTAATAGTAGATTGTTCAACTTCCAAGAGTGTCTATATTTCCTGGGGAGTTTTGAGTTGTTGATTTCCAGTTTCATTCCATGGTGGTCTGAGAGGGTACATGGTATGATTCTAATGTTTTGGAAGTTATTTAGATTCATTTTGTGTCCTATCATGTGGTCGATTCTGGAAAAGGTGCCGTGCACTGCTGAGGAAAATATATAGTCCATTGCCTTAGGATAAAATGTTCTATAGATGTCTACTAAGTCCAGTTGTTCTATTGTTTGTGTGAGCTCTGTTTGAGTTTTTGTTTCGTAGACCGGTCCATTGATGTTAAAGGTGTGTTGATCACCTACAAATATTGTGTGAGTATCTATGTCTTCCCTTAAGTCTGTAAGTAACTGCTTCACGTAACTAGGCACGTTGGAATTTGGTGCATAAACATTAATGATGGTGATTGCTTCTTGATGGATCATTCCTTTCACCAGTATAAAATGGCCTTCCCTGTCTCTTTTGATGTTAGATTGAAGTCTATCTCGTCTGAAATTAGGACAGCTACTCCAGCTTTTTTTTCTCGTCCGTTGGCCTGAAATACCCCCTTTCCATCCCTTCACTTTCAGTTTCTTTGCATCTTTTCTGGCTAGATGTGTTTTTTTTAAGATTTATTTTTTATTTTTATTGGAAAGGTGGATATACAGAGAGAGGAGAGACAGAGAGGAAGATCTTCTGTCCGATGATTCACTCCCCAAGTGACCGCAACGGTTGATGCTATGCCGATCCAAAGCCAGGAGCCTCTTCCGGGTCTCCCACACGGGTGCAGGGTCCCAAAGCTTTGGGCCGTCCTCGACTGCTTTCCCAGGCCACAAGCAGGGAGCTGGATGGGAAGAGGGGCCATCGGGATTAGAACCTGCGCCCATATGAGATCCTGGGCGTGCAAGGCAAGGACCTTAACCACTGCGCCGGGCCCTAGATGCGTTTCTTGTAGGCAACATATAGTTGGGTCTTGTTTGACCCATTCCATTAATCTTTGTCTTTTGATTGAGTTTAGACCATTTGTGTTGAGTAAAAATTGAAAGGTTGCGATTTTGCCCTGCCATGCGAGTGTGTTTTGTGTGTGTTGTTATCTGTGTAATTGCCCTTCCTTGTGTGGGCTTTAGTTTGGAGACCTTCCTGTTTGCCATCTTTGTTTATGGCTTGCCTCCTTTTTTTTTTTTTTGTGGATTTAGCACATTTCTAAGGAGATTTTGTAGAGCTGGTTTTGTGTTGGCATATTCTTCTAGTTTTTCTTTGCTGTGGAAGTATCTGATTTCGTTCTCATATACAAATGAGATCTTTACTGGGTATATTCTTGGTTGACAGTTGTTTTGCTTCAGGATTTGGAAAATCTTTGTCCATTCTCTCTTTGCTTGTAGCGTCTCTTCAGAGAAGTCAGCAGTGATTCTGATTGGTTTTCCCCTGTATGTGATCTTTTCTCTGCTTCGTACTTGCCTCAGGATTCTTTCTTTGTCTTTGTTGGAGTAGAACTTGAGTACCATGTGTCTGGGTGTAGATCTCTTTGGATCATGTCTGTTGGGAGTTCTCTGTCCTGTATGTGGGTTGGATTCATGTTCCAAGTGTTTTGGAAGTTTTCCTGTATAATTTCGTTGAGCACCACTTGCATTCCTGACTCTTTCCACTCCTTCGGGAAGGCCCATGATCCAAATATTCGATTTCCTGAGGTGATCTTTCATTTCTTGTATCATTTCATTAGCTTTGTTGAAGCTTGTCTCCAGCTGTTTAACGAGCTGGGTATCTGCATTATGTGTGTCTTCAGTTTCGGAGATCCTTTCTTCTGCTGTATTTATTCTGTTGGTCAAACTTTCAATTTTGAATTCCAGGTCAGCCATTTTGGTTTTGAGTTGCATTTCTGACTATTTTGTTCTTGAAGTCTTCCCACTTCTCATGGTCTCTGACGAATTTTAGCATTATTTTTTTAAATTCCTTGTCTGGTAAATCTTCCATGTTTTCATCTCGCATCTCTGATATTGATAATGGCTTTTGGCCCCCATTTGGTGGGGTGCTGGCTCTCTCAACTGAGTTGTTGCTTTTTCTGATGCTTTTTCTCATTGTGTTATTTTTTCCACGTTCCAGGCGGTTTGTTGTGTTCCCTGCTTACTTTCTCTGGATTCCTAAGTTGCGTGATTCTTCTTGGTTGCTCCGTGTTCAGGGACGCTTCAATCACTCTTCTCTGAGGTTTCTGGTCTGCTGCTCTTCCCTCAGCTATCTTTCGTCCCTCTTTTACCACGTCCTCCTCCATGCCTGCCCTTCTCGGTCAGCCTCCTTCTATTTCCTTGGTTAGGTATTGTCTTGCGTGTGCCAACAGGGATAGAGTGTGGATGAGAGACTTTGTAGCCTTGGGTTTCTTGTCTTTGCTCTGGGTAGATACAGAGCGTGCGGTTCCACACCCTGCTACACTCCCACAAATGTACTCTCCTGTTGGGAGACATGCTGCTGTGGCCCGGTTGGCCTGCACCTCCACCCAGGTCAGCAGACTCTACTGAGCAGTGCCCCGCTTCTGGGGTTGGAGGTGCAGTACTCAGGTACAGCAGGGGGTTCTGCCCCAGTCTCCAGCCACCTGCTGCTCTTTCTGACCCTGAGTTGTGTCCGGAAGGCTCTGTGGGCCTGGCCATAGTGCAAGGCTGCTCTACCTGTTACACTGTCTCAAATGCGCTGTCCCACTGTGAGGCGCACTGTTGTCTCCCTCCAAGCCTGCCAGCCTGTGACCCTTCCCCGGGTCAGCTAGCTGTGTGGAGCAGTGCCACCTCAGCTCTGGAGTTGGGGCTGAGCACGGCAGGGGGTTCCACCAGAGCTTCCAGCTGCCTGTGGCTCGGAATTTGCAGCCCTGAGCTGGTTTGGGACAACTTGGCGTGCCCCAGCCTAGTGAGGGTCCCTGTTGTGCGCTCTCAAAGGCGCTGTTCCACTGTGAGACACACTGTCATGGTCCTGCTAGCCTGTGCCTCTGTCCGGATCAGTAGGCTTGATTGAGTCGTGCTCCGCCCCTGGGCTAAGAGCTGAACATGGCAGGGGATTCTGCCCGAGCCTCCAGCTGCCAGCTTGCAGTTTGGAATTTGCAGCCCAAGCTGGGTTAGGAAAGCTGGTCTCCGCTGGAGTTTCCAGTTGCCTGCAGCTTGGAATCTGCAGCACGGAGCTGGGTCAGAAAAGCTTGGGTTGTCCAGGCCTAGTGAAGCTTCCTGCTGCACTCTCTCAGATGTGCTCCCTGGCTGTAAGGTGCGCAGCCGTGTCCCTCCTACCCCGCACCTCCGCACCTCCGTCTGGGTTGGCTGACTCTGAGGCGCGGTGCCCCCCCCCTGGGGCTCAGGCCGAGCACAGCAGGAAACCCTGCAGCTAATCCACAGTTTGGAGCCGAATTTCTGTGACCCAGTCCCCCGAGAGTGGCTCCAGCCCCCTCTGCACTCTGTCAATGGTGCTGAGCTGTTGGCGGGTGTTCTGCTGGGACCCCCTCCCCTGCTTGTCCTCAACCTCTGCAGGGGTTGATGGCTCTTATGTTCAAACCTGTAGCCACCCTTAGGGTTTCAGGGTCTCCAGTAGTCTGTGGCTCCCGCTGGTGTGGGAGCTAGTTTTTGCAGCTGCCCTTGTCTTCCCTGGATCGGCCAAGACTGCACAGACCTTCCCCCTGCCTGGGACCGCAACTCACCAAGTCTTGCGCAGTGTGCTGTCTTTCCTTTTTCTGACTGTCCCTCCAAGCTGTGTTGATCTTCTTACTTCAGTGCAGTCTAGTGACTTTCCCACTCCTCTCCCTGCAATTCTGTGTCTCCTGGTTTGTTCCTCTGCTGGATCGGTCCTCCTCTTTGTTCTCCACCTTATACCAGCTCCTAGAGGTCGGCCATCTCTTTTTGCTTTTAGAATCTGGAATATGTCGCTCCATTCTCTTCACTGTAGTTTCCTGTGAGGTCTGAGTAATTGGTATTCCTTTATATGTCAGTTGATTTTTTTTTTTTCTAACGTGCACATTAAAGGATCTTTGCCTTACGTTCCACTGAAAAGCTTGGTGATCATGTGTCATGATGATTGCTTTTGAACAGGCCTGTTGGGAGTTCTGCTTCCCTCCTGGATGTTGTTTCCCAATTCTTTCTCTAGATCAGGGGAGTTTTCCCTTGTTTCATTAAATGCATTTGTAAAACCAGCTTCTTTCTTCACCTTCTGGGACTCCCATAACTCTCCTTTGGCATTTTAATAGTGACTTTCAATTCTTGGAAACCTTTTTTGGTCTGATCCAGCTCTGCTTTCAGCTTTCTGTTTGCTTCCCCCTGGTGATGGGAAGTATCTTCCTATTCTGATTCATAATCTTCTTCCTTCATTCTACATTGAAGACTCTGCACTGTACTTTTAATTTGCTCCACAGTATTTTCTATTTCTGACATATGAGCTTCCATTTGATTTATTTCCAGTGTAACATATTGCTTAAATTCCTTGAATGCCTGCTTTACGTGCTTCTCATTGTTAAGGTTTATAGCAAGTGTTTTGAATTCTGTATTCCCCATTTTCTTGATGTCTTCCTCAGTGAACTCTGAGGTTGGCAAAGGGTTTTGCTCCTTTGCAGGGGAGTCTGCAGTAATATTCATTGTGCCTCTGTCTCTTCTTTTGCTCTTGGTCGTTGTTCTTCTGGTTAGTAGATTATTCCCATGGGACAGGTTTCTAAGCTGTGTCACCCACAGGTCTATAGTTTGATTTTACTTATTGCAGTTGATACATGGCTCCTTGATTGCAGTCACTTGTGCCACAACCTCCAGCGAGTTCCAGCTCTGGCTTCTTATGTTAGATTTCCACCATGGTCTCCATAGACCCAGCTCCTAGCTTACCACTCTCCACCTCCTGTGATACTGTGCTGAGGCTGCACCATTGCCTGTACAACCTTTCTCCCACTTTCAGTTTGAGCAGGTCCCAGGATTAGGGAGACACCAGGTGCCCTATATAGCTAGGTTGTTGGTCGTACTGATCTTGCTGGAACCTGTTTTCTGTTAGGTCTGAGGGCCACACGGACCTATTGTGACCCATACAATGCCATAACTGGTATTCTCCTGTGGGACCAGTGCAATGCACTGAGCTCAGTAAGTTCTTGCTGAGCTCAGCACGTGTGTAGCTCACTGTTGTGCTTACAGTCTTAAATTCTTTGCCACATTGTAAGAAATGGCTCCTGATGCACCACTACTAGAATTCTTGATCTGCTGGCCATCAGGTCTGAGGGCTACCTGGAGCTGTCTTGGGTGGAACCTGCAGGATCCCACGTTGTTGCAGTTCACTGAGCCAGAAATGAGTTCACTCCCAGCTCTGTGCATGTGCAGTGCTGTCCCCTAGCCCTTGCCTCCTTGAACAAAATAACACCCGATATGGCTCTAGGAGGTGGACTGGGCTATGAAATCCACCCTGTTCCCGTACCACCTGTTGGGACCTGCTGTGATCTCTGCTCCTGACCAACTCCAACAGACCAGCAGGATGGGCACTTCTTCGGGTTCACCTCTAGAGCTCTTGCTAAACATCCCTTCCCACCTTGTTGGTGTTGGTGTTCCGGCTGCTGGTAGAGTTCAGATTGCCTTTTTCCAAATGCTGCTGGGGTATCAGTCTGCAACACCACACCATTTCCACTGCTTTCCTGTGTCTGTCGGTCTCAGAGTACCCCTCTGCTGTTGTTCTGCCCTCTCCTGTTTCCTGGAATGTGCCCTCTGTTTCACATTGGCTAATATTTCTCCATCTGTTTAAACATGTCCTTACCCTATTCCACCATCTTGATTGCCCCCTCACCTGCTGTTTTCCAGTGTATGCACTAGTAAGCTGGAATTGGGAGTGGAGTCAGTTCTTGAACCCAGGCATTCCAATAGGGGCTGCAGGCATGTCAATGAACATCTTAACCATTGTCCCCAGTGCCTGTCCCTTCTGGCCTATCTTGATACAGCAAGATCTGCAGAACAATTTGTATCTTCTAGATGCTTTAGTGCATGTCCCCCCTCTAAGTTGGTGAGCATGGCAACTGCTATTTCCTTTCTGCTCACTGATAGAGATGCAGAAAGCAGAGAAACTTATGTTACAGATATTGCCGTGAAATGAGCATTTAGTATTCACAATAGCAGAATTCTTCACTTTATTCTGCTGAGCTCTTTTTTTCTGCTTTTCTATTTGTACATAGGAAATCTATTAGATAAGAATCGCCTCTGAAGGTTTTTTTTGTTATACCACTTAAGTTTTTATTTTCCTCAAAGAAAGCTCTTCTCAGATAGCTAGCGTATTAAAAAAAATACCATGGTACTGGCTTCTATTTGGGTACAGCAGGCTAAACTTCCACCTGCAGTGCCAGCATCCTATGTGGCAGTTGGTTTGAGTCCTGGTTGCTCCAGTTCTGACCCAGTTCCATACTGATGGCCTGGGGAACCAACAAAGCATGGCTCAGGTTTTTGGGCCCCTGCACCTACTTGGGAAACTGAGAGGAAGTTCCTGCTTCCTGGCTCTTGGCTTTGGATCAGCTCAGTTCTGGCCATTGTTGTCATTTGGGTAGTGAACTATTGGTTGGAAGATCACCTTCTCTGTTGCTCCTCTCTGTAACTTCACCTTGTATTGTTCAATATTACTTTATGGGCATGCTGTAACATTTTATCTTTTCCATTGAATGAGTTGTTTGTGTATATTCTCATGCATGCATTCAGGTGCACATGTACTCACATCTGATATATACTGTTGGATCCCTGGATGTATACACGTTCAACGTACTATTGGACTGTTGTCTAAAGTGGTTGTTCCAATTTTCAACTTCATCAGCAATGTACGAGAGTCCTAGTTGCTCCACATCTTTCTACTTGTTTCATTTTATATTTTTGACAATCTTTACATATTTAATTAGGGGAAAAGGTTCAAGGGCTACAAGAAAGTGGGTAAGATCATTCTTTCCATGTTTCCTTCATGTATCTGAAGTAAAGGGGGATTTTGATGGAGAAGCCCCACCCAGTCTCGCACCCACCCCAGATCCCTGATGTGGGGCATGCTCTGAGGGTCTTGATCAAGTGGTTTGAATTGCTGCCAGTCTCACCATTCCAAGCACGATGAGGTCATTGAAGAATCCACTGATTGACATAGTCCATCTTACAGTCTCTGTATGCCCAGTATTTTCACTGCCAACCTATAGCTGAGGTGGTTGACTTGTTCTGTCCTTTATCTTTTCTTGGTTAGGTTCTGAGACCGACAGTTTGAGTCCGGCAGATCCCCAAAGAAACTTAGTCTGAGGTATTCCCAGACCAGATTCTTGTATGTACTAGTAAGCACAGGGTCAGGCACAGTCCATCGCCCTGATCAGCTGCTGGTTGCAATTGCTGGGTTGGTTCTGTTTCCAGCCCTGTCTTCCATTGGAACCAATGGGTGTTGCAGTCCAGCCTGGTTCTGCCCAGCACACACTCGACCTTCACATAAACCAGTGGGAGCTGCAGCCTAGTCTAAGCAACCCACGATAATCCCCACCAGGCCCACCTCCTACCCTGGTTTGCAAGTATGTGTGGCGGACTAGTCCAGTCTGTCCCACATCCCATTCAGATCTCACACATGTCAATGGGTATTAAAGCCTAGTTCCATCTAACCAACTCCACTATTCAGCCCACACCGATGTTCTGTGCCTTTTCTCACATTTTGTAGTCTTCATTCTTTAATCTTAGTTGATTAGGGTACAAAGGGTCAAGGGCTACAAGAAAGTGGGTAGTACCATTGTTTCCACACTAATATCATTATTCTGCCAGTCCCCCCCCCCGCCCCCGTATCTGGGGTCAAGGGAGAAACAAAGGGAGAAGACCCACCCAGCCTCCCACCCATCCCAGGTCACCTATGTGAGGCACACTCTCAATCCTGCGCAAGCAGTTTTGATAGTTCAATAATTCTGAATTACTGCCAACCTCACAGTTCTAATCACAATCAAATGTATTCAGAATCCACTTGCTAACATGGTCTATTCATGGTTGGGGTTCTGAGATCAGTAGTTCAGTTGGAGGAATCACCAAAGAAATTACACCTAAGGTAGTCCCAGACCTGATTCTTGTGTGTGCCTGACAGTACAGGGTAGGGCACCATCCCTCACCCCAATCTGCTTATGCACATGCTGGTCATTGCAACAGCTGGGTCAGTTCTGTTTCCAGCCTTGTCTTCCACACGTGAACCAATGGGTGTTGTAGTCCAGCCCGATACTACGCACTTCATACTTGGTCCTCATGCAAACCAATGGGGGCTGCAGCCTAGTTGGGGTGACTCCCCATAAGCCCCACCAGGCCTACCCTCTACCCAAGTTCCCATGCATGCCAGTATGCATCGCAGGCTTGTTCAGTCTGTCCCACACCCCATTTAGCTCTGGTACTTGTCAATGGGCATGGAAGCCTAGTTCAACCAGCCCAACTATCCAGCCCAGACACATACTGTTCCATCTAGCCACCCCTGCCCCTTTCCTGGTTTTGTGCTCTCCAGTGGGAGTGGTAACCCAAAAGGGAGGTGCTCACTATTTCTCTCCTAGGCCACTCCCACTCCCAGGTTATGCACTCTTCAGGTGGTTCTGCAGTTTAACTTGACAGAATTAACCCCCCACCCCACCCCATGACAGCCTTTGCCAGCTTATGCTGCCGCAAAGCCCAACCAACCCTCACCTACTCTAATCTTGGCTTGGACCAGATGGAACAGTCAGTCCAGTCTGGCTTTTCTCTGATCTAGCTCACATGAGGCCCACAGGTGTTGTAGCCATGCCTGGTCTTGTCTGCCCCCATCCCAACTCAGGCTCTCCAGTGGGAGTGGTTATTCAGTAGGGCAGCCCTCCACATTCCCCATCCGGCCTTGCTTCCTCCCCCCTTGCTTCTCATGTGTGCTGTTTGGGTGCTGCAACCACATCTGGCATGGCCCCCTCTCACCTTAGCATTCTGTAATGTGCACTGGTTTGTATTGTGATGAAACTCAGCCTGACCCACTCTTTATTCTGGTGCTTGGATTCACCAGCAAGTGACGTGAACGAGTTCAGCCTGGTCTGCCCCCCACCTATGCCATATGTATGATGGTGGGCATCTTTCTCTGGCCTGGTCTGGGTTCGCTCCCTATCATGGTTCTTCTGCTCACCTGTAGTGACTGTACCCCGACAGAGGACTTTCCCAGGCTTCTCCATCAGAACCTCTCCCTCTGCCAGATCTTGCTCATACTGGTGGGTCCATGAGCCAGCCCTCATGGCTGGCCTTCAATCCATTCTGGTTCTTACTGTTGGATGTTTCAGCCCAGCCAAGGCTTGTCCATACCCAGACACTGCTCACACATGGCTCAGTAGGGGCAGAGACCTAGCCTAGTCCATCTTACATCTACCCAGGTTCTCCAGAGCACCAGATGGTGCTGGCAACTAACCCAGCTTGCTACGCCTAGCCCCAGTCCACACTTGTGCCAAGGGAGATTGTAGCCATATCCAGAAGGGAACACAGTTCCCACTCTGGCCCCCCACTCTCCCGTGGGAGCCCCAACCCAGCAAGGGTGTACTCACAGCTCCCCAACTGAGTCTATTCCCAGCCCTAGATTATGCGTGTGCCAGTGGTTGCTCTGACTAGCTTGGCACAACCTCTCCCCTGTCTCAGCCTTTGCCATCGATGCTGTGGCCTAGTATCCCTGGCTTGTGTAGACAATTTGGTTTAGGATTCTAGGTTGGAATGAAATGCGCATCCTGATTTCTATTTTTTGAGTTGAAGTTTGTTTGGCCCTGCCTGGTCTGCCCCATTCTAGTTGTGCTCAGCCCACCCCACGTCCTATTTTAGGATTCTTGACCTGCCCAGATTGCCATTTGTTGTTTTTACCTGTAAGTGATGGCAGGTTCATGGTCACTCCTAGTTTAGCCCATCACCACCTCAGCACGCGAGCTAACCTGTGGGACTTGTATTTCCACATGGTTGGGCCCACGCTCCCTCAGTGTCTACCTGTAGACCTAGTTCTCTCGCGTGCTGGTTAGTATTTTGACCTTGCGAAGTGTGACCCATCCACTGTTCCACCACCCAGTCAGGTATTGGTACCTAGCCCTCCCAGACAGGCCTCCTTCCATTGCTTTCATGTAGACTGGTATGTGGCAATAAGTGATGCTCTATGCTAACGGCCCATTTCAAGACTCCTATGTGGGTTGGTGAATTATTCTGACCCAAATAGATCTTCTCGACTCTCCCCCTCCAAGCCATCATGTGTCAGTCCCCATGCTTGCCTGAAAGTTTCATGACCTTGTTACTGGGAATCACCTAGAATTCATCTCTCACCTACCTTGAAAGTGGCCTTATTCATGGTGTCTCTAGGTAGCAATTACATATCCTAAAAAAAACAGAACTTGCCACCGGTTGTCCAGCAGGCAGAGTTGGCACCATTTGGTGCACTGACCACCCAAAGCCAAGGACTCAGTTACTGCGTTTCAGCAGTGGCTTTGGCCTGAGTCCCCAGCATTGGGTCTGGCCTGTCAGTGGCATCCCCCGCAACCACAAAACAGGGAGGGAGCTGCAAGCCACCCCAACCTCACCACCCAAACAGACTCCTATTTGCTCCACATCTTTACCAACACTTGGCATTTTTTTTTAACTTACATCTCGAAATTTATTTTATTTCACTGGCATTTTCTTTGTTTCCCTTTGGTTGGAGTTATTCTAGTGCCAGCATATGGCATTTCATAACCAGGTTTGGCTTTTTACTGATAGTTTACACAATAGGAAATTGAAATTATCTGTTCAACTGTCTTTTTTCTGTTACCTTTTTCTTTTATAGAGAATCTGGCCTATACTTAAAGAGTTATAGAGAAGTGGCTATTGATAAATGAGTGGAATTCTATAGTCAGGTCCTACCTTTTAGAGAACTGCTGAATCAATGTATGCTATTGGTGGAGCTGGGGCGGCTGTATTCAACAGGTTCTCCATCCCAAGTGTTACCTCTAGGCTTTGCATGAGTTTTCTGCTCTGGAGGTGTGGAAAGTTACTGATAGGACCTGAGAAAGTGCCATCAAGGGAGGGCACAGGACAATCAGTAATGAGTTGGTTATCAGGAGAGCACTGACAAGACACATCAGAGGGTGTCCACAGCTCATGCAAGGCCTTCGGTTGATCACTGCCTAGGAGAAAGCAGAGCAAGGACTAGTCAGTGCCCCAAAATGGAACAGTTCCCCTTAACCAGTGCTTTGAGATAGTGAAACTTCCACTAGCTCAGTAGCTCATCTGGAAATTACTATTGACTTAGAAATGAACCAAAGGAAGAGATTATTTGCAAAAAAAAAAAAAAAAAAAAAACTACTGGAAAATGACATTTCTCACTCCCTTAAAGACAATGTGGGGACAGAGAAAAGCAGGAGAAAGTTCATTTCAACATGTAAAATAGTAGGTGTTGAAAGTTTTCTATCTTGAAACACTGTTTCACAAGAGCTGATAGGCTGACTGGCAAAATAATGAATGATGATACTTGGAATATAGCTTCTACACAGATTTAGCTTAAGAGGCTCTTGCCTGAAGTTTGAGCTGGGAGCAATTTTGCAAAGCATTGAGAGTGCTCCAAAAAGCATGTGGAAATTAAAAGTTAGGTTTATTTTGGTGCAAAAAAAAATTGGAATCCATGCATATGTATGTTTCTGAAACATTGGAATTGTAACTTTTAATAAATCTCAAAGGGTATGTGTTCACCGTTGTCTTTCTAGAGCCTGAGGTAGAGCCTGGTACCTGATTGACACTCAGATATTCATTGAATAGGTGAACGAACATAATGGCCTGGGAGAAGCCCCAATGTTTGGGCCTCTGCCACACATGTGGGAGACCTGGAAGCAGCTCCTGGCTCCCGGCTTTGGATTGGCCCCGCCTTGGCTATTTTGGACATCTGGGAAGTGAACCAGCAAGGGAAGATTTTTCTCTCCCTCTTTGTACAGCTCTGACTTTCAAATCTTAAAGGCAGGTAACGGGGGGGGGGGGGGAGAAAGACAATCTTTAATCTGCTACTTGTCCCTGAATACACCAAGGGCTAGCCACACTGCAAGTAGCAGCCAGACACTCCACCTGGTCTCCTTTGTGAGTGGCAGAGATCTAAGTGCTTGCACCATCTTCAATATGGGATGCAGCTTTAACCCATAACCCACAACCTAGTATTACATGTTAACAGGCTTGTAAATGTAGAACCAAGCAAAGCAAAAGGTACTATGTTTTGGTGATGCAAGAGAAGTAAGTTCTGGAAACTTATTCTGCAGCACATTGCCTTTAGATAATGAGGCATACTTAGAAAACGCCTCTGGTTGCAGTCACAGAAGTTACTGAAGGGAATCCCATTGTCCAAAATATCACAATGAGACACACATGGTATGCTGCTGCTGTGGCATTACGACCCACCACGTGCAAAATGACTCTTATGGCAAATACAGCTAATGTGGCAAACACACGTAAGTTTACCTGGAGTGGCAAGGCTGGAAGACCATACACTGTTGAGGCTGAGATGAACACCTAAGGCAAGCACATTGCACATTTAGGTGTGGATGGCACCACGGAGTAGCAACTATGGCAGCATGCCAAAATTTCCAAGATCCGCAAGAAAGAAATGTTTGTGTTAATTTTTTCCAGGAAGGTAACTCTCATGTTAAATGTCCTTATCCCAATAATAGTGGTTATCATCACCATCAACAAGGGGTTGATATTTGTGTCGGATGTTGGAGATGGCTTCATGGGTATATTTCTGCTCCAAGCTCATTGAACTGTATACATCAAACACATATTTGTGACTTTTGCCTTGTCAGTCATGCCTCTTAAGGCTTTTCAAGAAAGAACAATCTTGGCTCTTTAGAAGATAGAGCACATGATTAAGCATCATAAGTTTCACAGCCAGAACTAAACCAAAAGTTAGTGTTTGTCGTCAAGGACCAAGGCTCTTTACCTTCTTTCTGCTCATTAAGGATGCCCAACTCAGAAATGACTAAAATAGGCTCCACACTTCCAAGTTTCTCAAATTATTCAGAGGTCAATTTGAAATCTTTCCTAGAGTGATAACTTAATGCTAAAAAGGGTGTAGTTTACAATGATTTTTTGGGGGGCCTGTTGGATATAAGCCCTGAAATAGGCTATGTATAGGGGTGGCAGTGTCATTATTTACCCTTTTCTCTTTGCACATTTATAATACGCTCTGGTGTGCTGACTGAATACATGAGTGGATGCTATCACAGAGGTGGGAGTATGCATTTGACCTAGTGGTGAAGATGCCTGTGTCCTAAACTGAAATACCCGCATTCAATTCCTAGCTCCAACTCCTGACTCCAGCTCCTGATAATACAGACCCCGGGAGGCAACAGTGATGGCTACCCCCTTAGGAGAACTGGATTGAGTTTCTAGTTCCCAACTTGGTCCAATTCAATTCTGGTCATCTAGACAATGAGAGCTCTTTGTATTTCATCATTTTGGTGTAGAGAGACATTCACTTTTATATATATGAACATATATACATATACATACACACATATACATTGTGTGTTTTATATAAAGTTTATGAAGAAAAGAACTGAGCATGATTAACCTGGGGAGAGAGAATTTTTTGGAAGGGAGACAAGATTGGTATTTTTAATTTTTTCAAGTTTCTGATTTACATAGTTGACAAGAATGCACGCCCATGAGGACAACTGATTAAGGTGGTGTGTCGAGTCATAGAGGAAGGTGGGTGGAACAAATGAAGCCAATTTTCATTTTCTTTCTGTATCTGGGGGTAGGGGTTGGAGGAGGGGGTGCTCACATCTACCAAACTGCGTCAGTACCTGAGGATGGGGGATGTCCACTTGATGTCATCTGAGAAATCCTGATGTGGAGAAAAATGTGGAGAAAAATGTTCCAAGACTATTGCTAGAATAGTTTTGATAATTCTAAGATGTTGTTGGTTTCGCTGGTCCAACCAAGGTTGAGAAAACCCTTCCAAGATCCATTGGCTGATGGACTCCACTGGAGTGCATCCACTCACCTAGGTACTTGTTGTTCTCCATCTTCTGACATGGCACCCAACATCCTCTGCAGGCCCAAATGAGCTGGCCATAATATCCCCCTTCACCTGACCATGCCATCCTCTGCACAGCCATCTGTAATTGAGGAGGCGCGGTTCCAATTCATGTATTTCAGGGTCAGACCACAAATTCTATGATCCTCCCTATGGCCAGAGTTTTGAGTCCAGTAGTCTAGTTTGGGAGTGCCCAAGAAACCTCACCAGGCATGACCTCAGACCAGCTTCTAGCATATACCTGCCAGTACAGGGTCCAGTTCAGTCCATCACTTGCATCAGCCTATGAACACACTGATTGTAGTTGCCTGGTCAGTTCCACCTCCACCTCTGTCTTATACAGACCTACAGGTGCTGTAATACAGCCCAACCCAGCCTGCCACAGATCTGGCCCTTGCACACAACAGTAGGAACTGTAGCCTAGTTGGGCCGACCCCCAGTAAACTCCCTCCACATCATCCCAAGCCCCAGTTCCTGCCAGAATGGGTAGCAAATCTATTTTTTTTTAGAAAATGAGATATACTGAGAGGACAGACAGAGAGCATCTTCTGTCTGCTGGTTCACTCCAAGTGACTGCAAGGGTCAGAGCCTCTTCCAGATCTCCCACTTGGCAGACCTTTCTCTTGGTCTCTCCCATCTGCTAGTTTGCATACCACATGCCCCAAATGGCTTGAGCTGAGCTGATCCAAAGCCAGCAGCCAGGAGATTCTTCTGGGTCTCCCACATGGGTGCAGGATCCCAAGGCTTTGGACTGTCCTCAACTGCTTTCCCAGGCTACAAGAGGGAAGCGGGGCTGCTGGGATTTGAACCGGGGCGCCCATATGGGATCCTGGCACGTTCAAGGCGAGGACTTGAGCCGCTAGGCTACTGAGCTGGGTTCCCTACGCACTGTTGCAAAGAACCAAGAAGAGGTTTAGGAGGTAATGGGAAACATGTGGCTTTGAACATGGCTGATTCCTGCTAACAGGTTTGACTCTTGGCTTGACACAGATGCCCACTGTTAACATCAAAGTTTCTATGCAGTTTCTTGGTTAGCATTAACAGTCATAAATCAAAGTTTTGGGGGGAAGAAAATTAAGCCAAAATGTAAACTTTGCAGTATACAGTGAGTAAGCATAATTTTACAGAACTTTGCATTTTAGCAATTGACAAATAGAAATTTTAGGCAGGCGAGCAGGGAAATCCCCAACAACTCTCAGTGAGGAAGAATTTAACTCGACATGCTACCTAGTAAAATCCAGGAGAAGCAAATAAGGAGCCTGAGCAGTAAGTACAGGATGAGTGATTATAGGCTAGTTGGCCTTTTCCCTGGCTGTTCCAGACTTTCTGTATCTGCATATATGTCTCATCTGAAAAGCCAAATGGGAAGCTGATCAGTAAAGTACAAGCTGTGTGATTATCAACTAGCTGACCTTTATTAGTCTCTGTCTATCTGTACTAATTTGGGGGCTCACAAGCAACCCTGATGGTCGGTGTAAGAGACTCTGGGAGCCAAGGCTAGAACTAGATAAGGACCAGAAAAAGCTCCTCTCCTGAGTCCAAAAGGAGATTTACAACCCTTTTATCTTTGAGTGCCACCCAGGGCTCCTGGCTGTAGTTCCGATGTCACCAGACTGAGAGGGTTTTGGGGCTGCTACCATCCTGTGTGGGAAATCCAATAGGAAATGACTGAGCTCAGAGCGCTCAGCCTCCGAGGGCATTCATATTCCCCGTGATCTCCTAGGCAGTCGGGATATGGTTCTCGGTGTCCATACTGACAATCCTCGATGAAGTAGCCATTGCTTCTCTGGTGAAAGCACTTGGAGGCCTCCGGGGGTCTCCAGGCCTAGGATACAGACCTCCTTTTATCCTCCTGTTCCACCCTGAGATCTCCCCTTGCTCTGTACACACAATGTCCGTTTGAAAGGGTGTCAAGGTTGTTCGATCCCACCACACATTTCTATGGCTTTTCTAATGTCTAAGGTAGTTAAGTGTAACTTAGTTATAGCTAAACTCTTAAAGTCTTCCTCAGACATTCTAAGAAGGTGGAGAATTTCTCTGCACTCCTGACCTGTAGAGGAACAAGAGGAATATTAAATTCAGTTTTTCAGTTCTTACAGGCAGTTCCTCTGGGGTTCTATCTTCTCCAGGGGCAGCTTTATATTTCAGGGAGTTGCTGCACTTCTGAGGTCAGATGAGTCATAGGGAAACCCAATTTTGAGGCTCCATCAGGAAATTCGCTAGGGACAAGAGCATAACCTTTCCCATGGACTATTAGTGGTCCAGAATATCATTCAGTTGTTTTTCTCAAATACATGCAAAAGTCTCTTGGGAAAAATGATGCTACTGTATAATCCATGAGCCAGCAATGAATTCTATAAGAGAAAAGAGTATCTGGAATAAATAAGTGAAATAGAAAATATCAAAATACTTGGGATGCAGCCAAGGGATGTAGCTGAAACAAAATAAAACAAACAATATGGATAGGATTATTGAAGTTACACTTTCCATGCGGGTTTCCTTATATAAGAGAACATATGGTATTTGTTCTTCTGTGATTGACTCATTTCACTGAGCATAATGGTCTCTAGGTGGGACCACCTGGTTGTAAATGGCATAATTTCATTCTATAGCTGAATAATATTCCATGGAGTAGATGTACCACAGTTTCTTTAACCACTCTTCTTTGGACACACATCTGGATAGTTTCCATGTCTTTGCTATTGTGGATTGTGCTGCTGCAAATATAGGATTACAGATCCTCTTCTCACATGCAGATTTCACTCCTTTTGGGTATATTCCTAGGAGCTGGATAGCTGGGTCATATGGCAGGTTTAGTTGCAATTCTCCAAGCACTCTCCATACTGATTTCCACAGTGGTTGCACTAACCTACACTCCCACCAGCAGTGAAGGAGGGTGCCTTTCTCCCCACATCCACGCCAGCAGGTGTTGTTAGTTGAGTTCTGAAAGTAGGCCAGTCTCACTGGAGTTAGGTGGTACCTCAACGTGGTTTTCATTTGTGTCTCTCTGATGGTTAGGGAGCCTGAGCATTTCACGTGTCTGTTAGCCATTTGAATCTGTTCTTTCGAATGTCTGTTCATTTCCTTTGCCCATTTTGTTACAGGCTTTTTTTTTTTTTCCTGTTCCTGGGTTTCTGAGGCTCTTTGTCAATCCTGGATATTATTTCCCTATCACTTGTGTGGTGTGCAAAAACTTCCCCCATTTTGTTGGTTGCTTCTTCACTTTGTTGTTTCCTTTGCTGTACAGAAGCTTTTTAGTTTGATGTTGTCCCATTAATTTATTTTGTCTGATTGTGCTTTTGGCATCTTTTGTAAGAAGTCTTTCCCCATTTCTAATTCTTATAAAGTACTTCCCATGTTTTCCTTTAATAGTTTGATAGTTTCTAGGTGTAAATTTAGGTCCTTGATCCATTTAGAGTTGGTTTTCATATGGGTTTTGCTGCTTCATTCTGCAATCTGCTATCCAGTTGTCCCAACAACATTCGTTGAAGAGACCAGACTTTTTGCCTGGGTTTTCAGTTTTCTTGTCAAAGATTAGTTGACTATACATGTATGGGCTCTCCTCTGGTGTTTCTATTTTGTTCCATTGATCTTCTCTGTTTCTGTACCAGTACCAGACTGTTTTGATGACCGTCGATCTGTAGTATGTCTTGAGGTCTAGAATTGATTCCTCCAGCTTGACTTCTATTTTTCAGGATAGCTTTGGCTGTCATGGTCTTTTGTGATTCCAGATGAACTTTTGTATCTTTTCTATTTCTGAGAAGAATGTTGTTGGGATTTTGATTGGGATTGCATTAAATCTGTATATTGCTTTTGGTAATATGGACACTTTGATAGTATTGATCCTGCCAATCCAGGAACATAGTAAATTTCTCCATTTTTCAAGGTCTTCTATTTCCTATTTTAATATTTTACAGTTTTTGTCATAGAGGTCTTCCACATATTTAGTTAGTTTAATCCCTAGGTATTTAAAATTCCTCTCCTATTTTAAATGGGACTATACTTACAATTTCTTTCTCATCCATGGAATTATTTGTGTACACTAGTGCCATCGACTTGTGTTCATTAATTTTGTATCCTGCTACCTTGCCAAAGTCTCTTATGAGTTCCAATAGTCTCTCAACTGAGTCTTTTTGCTCTCCTATGTAGAGAGTCATGTCATCTGCGAATAGAGATAATTTCATTTCCTCTTTTCCAATTTGGATTCCTTTAATTCTTTTTTCTTACATAATAGCGCTGGCAATGACTTCCAATACTATATTGAAGAGAAGTGGTGACAGTAGACATCCCTGTCCAGTTTCATTGTTTTTTTTTTTCATAAATTGCTTTGTGTTGTAGAATGTTCCTTCTATACCTATCTTAAGGTTTTCAGCATGAAGTAATGTTGGATTTTATCAAATGCCTTCTCTGCATCTATGGAGAGGATTATATGGTTTTTTCAATTTGATGTGATGTATCATTTATTGATTTGTGAATGTTGAACCACTCCTGCATGCCTAGGATGAATCCCACCTGGTCTGGGTGAATGATCTGCCTGATGTGTTGGATCCTGTTGGCTAGTATTTTATTGAGGATCTTTGCATCCATGTTCATTAAGGACATCGATCTGTAATTCTCCTTTTCTGTTTCTTTATCTGCTTTGGTAATAAGGTGATATTAGTGCAAGGATTACCTCCCTTTCTATTGCTTGGAAAAGCTTGTGTAGGATTGGGGCAAGTTCCTCTTGGAACGTTGGGTAGAACTCAGCAGTGAACCCATCTGGTCCAGAACTTTTCTTGGTTGGGAAGGCTTTAATTGCCGATTCAATCTTAGTGCCTGTAATTGGTCTAGATTGCTAATTGCTTCTTGATTCAATTTTGGATTGTATGTGTCCAAAAATTTATCCATTTCTTCTAGGTCTTTTGATTTGTTTGCGTATAGTTGCTTGTAATAGTTCCTGATAATTCTTTGTATTTTTGAGGTATCTATTGCTATATCTCCTTTCTCATCTCTTGATGCTATTGATGTGTATTTTCTCCCTCCTTTTTAAAAATTGGGTGAGTGGGGAATCTATTTTGATTTTCTTATACAACCAGCTCTTTGATTCATTGATTTTATGTATATTTCTCTGTCTCTATTTGTTTTTTTTCCTCCCTTATTTTTATTTCTTCTTCCTACTAATCTTGGGATTGCTTTAGTGTTGCTTTTGTAGTTCCTTTAACTGTAAGGTTAGTTGATTACCTGATGCCTTTCTAATTTCTTAACATAAGCACTGATTAAAATGCTCTTTCCTCTTAACACTGCCTTGATTGTGTCCTGTAAGTTCTGATATGTTCTATTGATGCCTGCACTTGTTTCCAGCAAATTTTTAATTTCCCCTTTGATTTCTCTGATCCAGTGTTCATTTAATAACATATTATTCAGCTCAACATGTGCTTGTAAGTCTTCTTGGGTGTTTTAACTTCTTGGTCTCTAAATTCACTCTTTGATCTGAGAATATGCATGGTATAATTTAGATTTTAAAAAATTTGCCAAGGCTTGTTTTGTGGCCTATAACAAGGTCAATTCTGCAGAAGGATCAATACACTGAAAAAAAATATTCTCTATAGGATGGAAGGTTCAATAGATATCAACTAGGTCCATTTGCTCTAGTGTTTGGGTAAGTTCTGTTTCTTGAAGTTTTTTAAAATTATCTTTTGGGACAATCTTGACATAATTAGGGTAAAAAGGTTCAAGCACTACAGGAAGATTGGCAAGACAATTAGTTCCGTATTGTTTCCTTGATATATCTGATGTAAAAGGGGATTTTAAGGGCGAAGCCCCACCCAGTCTCCCACTCACCCCAGGTCCCAGATGTGGGGCATGCTCTGAGAGTCTTGCTCAAGTGGTTATGATAGTTCAACAGTTATGAATGGCTGCCACTTTCAACACTTGAAGCACAATGAGGTCATTGGAGAATCCACTGATTGACATAGTCCCTCATAGAGTCTCCATTTGCCCAGTATTTTCACTGCTAACATATGGCTGAGGTGGTTGATTGACTTGTTCTGTCCTCTGTCTTTTCATGGTTAGGGTTCTGAGACCGGCATTTTGATTGAGGGGATCCCCGAAGAAATTTTGTCTGAGGTGTTCCCAGACCAGATTCTTGTATGTACTAGTAAGCACAGGGTCAGGCACAGTCCATCGCCCCAATCAGCTGGAGCTTGCAATTACTGGGTTGGTTCTGTTTTCAGCCCCGACTTCCACTGGAACCAATTGGTGTTTGCAGTCCAGCCTGGTTCTGCCCAGCACATCTCAGCCCTCACACAAACCAGTGTGGGCTGCAGCCTAGTCTAAGCGACCCACAATAACCCCCACCAGGCCCGTCCACTACCTTGGTTTGCCAGTATGTGTGGCAGATTAGTTCAGTCTGTCCCACATCTCCCTCTGCTCTCACAAATGTCAATGGGTATTAAAACCTTGTTCCATCTAACCAGCTCAATTATCCAGCCTTGACAGATGTTGTTGGCTGTCTAACCACCCCAGCCCCTGTCCTGGTTTTTGTGCCCTTCCGTGAGGTGCGACGGACGGGCTCGGCCGGGAGCAATCAGTCCGACGGGAACAGGACCCCGGGAACAGTGGGCAAGGATTCGGCGAGTGACAGACACGACAACTCAAGGAAGTTGTATCTGAGTGCATTTTGCAAAAGCAAGGCCTCAGCTTATATACAATAGATTATTGCAAAAGGACATTTTCTTTGTTTATACATGTGGTTACATTTCTACAAGCAATTATTCCAGGGAGGTAAACAGGTGTGTTGAGCAAAGATTGTTCTCTAACAGCCCGGTGACAGACTGCAATTGCTATTTCTTGTGGACGCAGTTTGGCACCAGCTGCAGTTTTAATCATTAAGTAGTTAGCCCTCATTGTGTTTTGTGCCTTACACTGGTTTTAATATTAACTTGCCTATATTTCTTGTTTTTCTTCTTGTATGGCTTCTTAAGCTATAGTTTTCTACTATAATCTTCTTTCTAAAACTAACAACTTAATAGTTTTTATCTCAGACTGTTTGCTATTCTTATCCAATCTCCTGTCAGAAGGCTTCATAGATTTATAAAGAAACATCGAGCCTTTGCCGCACATAAATAGTATTATTCCAGTCATAAAGATAAGAGCAAAGAGAGTACAGTTAGAAACGCCAAGACCACTAGAGATGCAGCCGATTCCGGGAGGCATCCTTCCTTGAAGCTTACGCCTCGGTCCGGCGATTTCTCAAACCGGCTTCTACCGGAGGTGGCGTGACAGTGAGGGTGGTAACACAAGAGGGGGGAACCCAGTATTTCCCTCCCAGGCCACTCCCGGTTTATGCACTCTCCAGGTGGTTCCATGGTTTAACTTGACAGAATTAGCCCCCAGAGCCAGCTTCTGCCAGCTGATGCTGTGACTAAGCCCAAACAACCCTCACCTGCTCTAATTTATGCTTGCACCAGTAGGAATAATCAGCCCAGCCTGATTTTTTCCTGATCTGGTCCACATGAGGCGCACAGGTGTTGTAGCGCTGCCTAGTCTGGTCTGCCCCCATCCCAACTCGGGCTCTGCAGTGGGAGTAGCTGTCCAGCAAAGGAACCACCCGCCCTTATTCCCCTGCCAGCTCTGCCCCCTCCCTTCCTGATTCTCATGTGTGCTGTTGGGTGCTGTGGTCACATCTGGCAAGGCAACCTCACCTTGGCATTCCATATTGTGCACTGCTTTTGCTGCGATCAAACCTGGTTCGACCCACACTCTGTTCTGGTGCTCGGATTTGCCAGTGGATGACGTGAACAGATTCAGCCTGCTCTGCCCCCGACCCATGCCAAATGTATGCCAGTGGGTAACTTTCCATGACTTCTTCTGGGCTGTTTCCTGTCATGCTTCTTGTGCTTACCTGTAGGGTCTGTGTCCTGCCAGAGGAATTGCCCAGGCTCCTCCATCAGAACCCCTCCTAGTGCCAGATTTTGCGCATACCAGTGGGTCCATGAGCCAGCCCTACTCAGTTCACCTCCTGTCCTAGCAGGAACAGTAGCTTTTCCTGACTGACCTTCAACCTATTCTGGTTCTTGCTGTAGGATGTTTCATACCCACATATAGCTTATACATGGCTCAGTAGGGGTTGAGACCTAGCCTAGTCCATACCACATGTATCCTGGCCCTCCGAACATGAGAAGGTGCTGCAGTCTGGCCCGGCCTTGTGTGTGTCCAATCCCAGTCCACACTTGTGCCAAGGGAGACTACAACTGTATCCTGATCAGAACGCGGCCCCAATTTCAGCTCCTGTGCCCTAGTGGGAATCTCCACCCAGCTAGGGTGTCCCATTGGCTGCCCAACCGGGCCTGTTCCCAGCCAGTGTTCAGCATGCCAGTGGTTGCTCTGAGTCAGCTTTGCACAGCTCGTCACCTGTCGCCACCCCTGCCTTACACTGTGGCTCAGTGTCTGTGGCTCACGTTGACCAGTTGGTGTAAGAACCTAGCTGGGCATGTCCTGTGCTCCATCCTGGTTTCCAATCTTACTTGTGGGCTAAGGTTTGCTCAGTACTTCCTGGTGCACCAGTTCCATCACCTTTTCATACATTGACGAGCCATTGGAGCTACTTTGCCCAGCCTGTCTGACCCCCATGTCCGGACCACTTGTTCACCAGTGGGAGCTATGACTTGCCAAGTTTCTCCCCCTGGTCCCCTCCCAGACCCAGTTCTCATACATGCCACTGGGCTTTAGGCCAGTGCCCGGTGCAGTCCGGCCCTCCCCTTAGCCTTGCATGAGCTGGTGAACGCTGCAGCCCAGCCCAGCCCACCCCACACCCCACTCAAGATGCACACTTGAACACTGCTGCCCCAAGCAGTCTAGACTGCCATCAGTTCTCCAATGTGTGATCAATGGCAGGCTCCCCAGTCACACCTAGCTTAGTCCATCACCACTCCATCTCTTGAAGTAACCTGTGGGGCTAGAATTTCCATAGGGTTTGGCCCACACATCCCCCACAGAATCTTCCCCCGGGTATGGTTCTCTAGCATGTTAATGTCATGGCCCGGCTTAATGTGACTGGTCTCTGCTGGGTCGGTTCTGTTTCTAGCCCTGTTATCCACTTAGACCAATGGGTGTTGTTGTCCAGCTCGATCCTACCCACTTCATACCCGGTCCTCACGCAAACCAGTGGGAGCTGCAGCCTAGTTGGGGTGACTCCCCATAACCCCCACCAGGCCTGCTCCCTTCTCTAGTTCCCATGCATGCCAGTGTGTACCGCAGGTTTATTTAGTCTGTCCCACATCCCATTTAGCTCTGGTACTTGTCAATGGGCATTGAAGCCTAGTTCATCCCAACCAACCTACTATCCAGCCCATGCACATACTGGCAGTTGCCTTTCTGTTTAGCAACCTCTGCCCCTGTCCTGGTTTTCATGTTCTCCAGTGGGAGTGGTTACCCACTACCTCTGTACTAGGCCACTCCAACTTCTGGATTGTGCACTCTCCAGGTATTCTGGCATTTAACTTAACAGAATTAGCCCCCAGTGCCAGTCTCTGCCATCTGATATGTGGCAAAAACCCTACCAACCCTTGCCCACTCTAATTTTGCTTGTATTAGTTTGAACAGTCAGCCCAATCAGGCCCTTCCCCAATCTATCTCACATGAGGCCCACAGGTATTCCCCTCACCTGACTCAGCCTTTGCCTTCAATGCTGTGGCATAGTATCCCTGCCTCCTGTAGACCAGTTGTTTTAAGAGCCTGTGTTGGAATGACATGTGCTCCATCCTGATTTCTATTCTTTTTGAGTTGACATTTGTTTGGCCCTGCCCAGACTGCCCCCTTCCAGTTGCAGCTCGGTCCAATCCACATCCTGCTTTAGAATGCTCCTTCAGGTGGTGCTGCCTTGACCTGCCCAGAATGCCATTGGTTCCTTTACCCATAAGTGATGGCAGGTGCCATGGCCACTCCTAGCTCAGCCCCTCACCACTCCAGCTCATGAGCTAAACTGCAGGACTTGTATTTCCACAGGGTTAGGCCCATACTTCCCCCATAGTTTACCCCCAGACCAAATTCTCTCGTGTGCTGGTAAGTGTCTTGACCCTGCTGAATGTGACCAGTCCACTGTTCCACCACCCAGTTAAGTAATGATGCCCAGCTAGACAGGCCTTCATCCATAGCTTTGGTGTAGACTGGTGTGTGGCAGTCAGTGATGCTCTATGCTAATAGCCTTTCTCAGGATTCCTAATTTGGCTGGTGATTCAGTCTGGCCCACTCCTCTGGGACACTCCTCTCCAAATCATCAGGTCTCAGTCCCCACGCTTACTCAAAAATAAGCAGCAATTTCATATCCTAAAAACCCCAGAGCTCACCACAGGGCAGCCAGCAGGTAGAGCCTGGCACCGTTTGGTGCACTGACCGCCCAAAAAGCCAAGGGCTCAGTCACTGCCTTTTGGCAGTGGTTTTGGCCTGCTGAGTCTCCAGTCTCGGATCCTGCCTGGCATGGGCACCCCCTCACAGACACCACTCTGTGGAGGGGCTGCCATCCATCCCCAATCCCAAGGCCTGGAATGAGTTTCTGTCTTTTTTATCTGTCCATTGATGTTAAACAGGTATTAAGGTTACCCACTATGATTGTGTTGGCGTCTGTTTCTCCCTTTAAGTCTATTAATGTTTGTTTCACATAGCTAGGTGCCTTATATGGTATCCTTCATCTCTTTTAATGTTTTTCACATCAATGCCTATATCATCTGATGTAAGAATGGCTACCCTTGCATGTTTTTCCTTTCCTTTTGCTTGGAATATCTTTTTCCATCTTGTCACCTTCAGTTTCTTCTGATCTTTGTTAGTGAGATGTGTCTCCTGTAAGCAGCAGATAGACGTTGTGTGTGTGTGTGTTTTTTTTTTTTTTTTTTGATCCAATCCTCTAATCTATGGCATTTGGTTGATTTTAAACCATTTACATTCAATGTTAATATGGATAGGAGGCAATTTGGTTCTGTCATTTTAGTAATGTGTTCTTTGGAGTCTTCTGTTGGCGTTTTAGCAGGACGTTCTCTACATATACCTGTGGCTTTGGTAGCTGCCATTCCTTTTCTTTCACTAGAACATCTTTGAGTATTAGCTGTAGGACTGGTTTGGAGGACATGAATTCTTTGAGTTTTTCTTTATTGTGGAAGAATTTTATTTCATTTTCAATGACAAAGGAGAGCTTTGCAGGATATGTTATTCTGGGCTGAATTTTTCCCTTTTAGTTTGGAATATGTCACTCCATTCTCTCCTGGCCTGTATTGTTTCCTCTGAGAGGTCAGCTGTGAGTTTGATTGGGGTTCCTCTATAAGTCGCTTGATTTTTGTCACAAGCACATCTAAGGATTTTTTCCTTGTGTTCAACTGAGGAGAGCTTGATTATGTGCCTTGGTGAAGTTCACTTTTTGTCAACCCTGTTGGGAGTCCTGTGTCCCTCCTGGATGTTGTTTCCCAATTATTTCTCCAGATTAGGGAAGTTTTCGTGTATTTCATTGAATACACCTTTAATCCCAGTTGCTCTTTCTACACCTTCTGGAACTCCCATAATTCTTATGTTGGGTCTTTTAGTTTGCTCCACTGTATTCTTAACTTCTGAAATGTCAGGCTTCATTTGATTCACTTCCTGTGTAATAAATTCTTTAAATTCTTGTATTACGTGCTTCTCGCTGTTCGTCAGAAACTTTATATTATATTTTCTCAATTTTGTGTCCCCCATTTCTTCAATGCCTTCCTCCGTTAACTTTGAGGGCGTTAGGCTTTTGTTTTTCCACCGGGGAGTCTTCAGTAACATTCATTGCGCCTCTGACTCTTAACTTTTGACATTGCAAACCTGTTTGGTGTATTTTTCTACTTAATGCAGTTTCTACAACGTATTACCTACAGATCTACAAGTCAGTGTTTACATTCAATCAATGTCCTGGGTTAGGAAGATGCCAACTGCCCCAGATAACTGGTTTATCAGCAGCACTGATCTTGTGTAAACACACAAGATGGTGTCCAGTGGAGCACTGCCGGAGAGCTGGGGCTGTTGGCTTTATGATCCGAGGGTCACACAGATCCTGCAGGATGTGAAGCTGGCACTGTCCTTCCCATGAGATTAGCTGGATGTAACTAGCTAGAAATGTGCCCACTCAGGTGTTTGACCCCTATGCTGTTGGGTCCACCCCACCACCAGTCTACCCTGCGGAGTCTGTAGCCCCCTTTCCATTCCTTGCTGGGCCAAAGTGTTCAGCAGGATTGGCCAGTCCCAGCCTGTCTTCGCCTCCTGAGCTCCCCATGCGAACCCAAGCTCCCACCTGGCTGCTGCAACGGCTGATCTGTGGCCCCCTCTGGATCCCTGGTTGTCCTTGGAGTCTGGATTAAAGCTCATGGGTGGCTGCTGGGTTTTCTGTTCCCTTTAATACCGCTCCACCATTGTTGCCCCTTCCCTGTGTCCAGGGGTTCTCCAGGTACCTCCTTGTTGACTTCCTGACCCCTAACTTTTTATGTAATCTGCTCTCTGTTCTTTACCCTAATAATTTTCCGTCACCTCAAACATGTCTGCACCCTTTGCTGCCATCTTGATTCCTCTTTTTTTTTACTTTTTAAAAAGATTTCTTACTTGTGTTCCAACCCTGGGGACTCCCAGATCCTCACCAAGGAGTATCAGTATGAGCACCAAGGACTACATCCCAGCTGCCAAGGAGACCAAGGGGAACTGGAATGCCTTTGGAGGCCGAGAACTCTGAGGTCATTCACCCCCATTTGGATCCACCACATGGGATGGAAGAAGCCCAAATCCTTCCTCACAGAATCCAAGGTCATCGGAACAACAGCCAGGAGCCCTGAGCGGTCCGCAGAAATGGAAGAACAGTAAGCTTCCTTCGGGACTAGGGAGAGGAGCTTTCTCTGGTCCTTGCTTCCAACTTTGGATCCCCACCCTCTCTTGCATTGACCATCAGGGTCGCTCCAGAGCCCCCCACCCCAAAACACACACACACACACACACACACACACACACACACACACACACAAATTGGAATAGATAGACAGAGAACAACAAGGAAAGCTTGGAACCAGACAGGAAACGGTCAGCGTGGACTCACACAAGCCTAACTAAGTAGAACACAAAGATTAATTACTCCTCACTAAGGTATTGAAGATTTCTCTGCATACCCCTCCTAAAAATGTTCTGCACTTCAACTGTTGACATATGCCTTATTAGAATTATAAGCCAGTCGAGACTATCCCTAAATCTGCCAAGTTCAGCGAAATTATGCTTCAACATTATTTTCATTTTTGTATTTAGCCATTTATAAACATGAGACAGCTTAATAGTACCCTATAGCCATTTTAAGGTGTATAGCAGCCGGTTCTGTATACAAATTAAAATTGAAATGTCAATGAAGTAGTCATAGGATGTGGTTAAGAACTTGCATTTTTTTAACATTTGTTAATACCATGTCAATTAATTTCGTAATGTTGTAAATTGATGTTGATGTTATGTTGTGCTTTTAATTGATCAGGATGATATTCTACTAGCTCTGCTTTCAGACCAGAGATGGTCTCCCCAAGAAACCGTTGAATTTATCTGGACAATAAGATGCTGGACTCTATGCTTGGTGTATGCTTGCAATGAAAGAATCTTGACTGAATTTAAACTGAAATACTGCAACAAGGTGGAGGAATTCACCATGGGGGGAGGGTATGGAGAGGGGTTGGGGGAATACCAGAGCCTATGAAACTGTGTCACAAAATGAAATGTAATTAATAAAGAATACTAAAAAGGTTTCTTACTTGAAAATCAGAGAAAGGAGAGCTAGGGAGAGACAGAGTGAGATCTATCCACTGTTTCTCTCCCCCAAATGATCACAATAGCCAGAGCTGGGCTTAGGCAGAGCCGGGAGCCATCTTCCTAATTTCCCACATGGGTGTAGAGGCCCAAGACCTTGGGCCATATTCCGTTGCTTTCCCAGGTTATAAGCAATGAACTGGATGGGAAGTGAAGAAGCTGGGAAACACACAGGATATCAGTGTCACGGGTGAAGGATTAGCCCCAAGATGTTTACTTCCCCTGCAGGTCATGTCTCACCCCCCTTACTATTCTCCCTTTGCTCTGACAATCTAAGTATTAATAAGCTTCAGGCTTTTAAAGCCTTGGGCTTGCATGATGGAGAGAAAGATGCAATGCAGGCAGTTTGAGAAAGAAGGCTATCACATGAAATGAGGCAGTGCATAGTATCTGGGGCAGTTAGGGCACCAGAAAGTGGTTATTATTGTTGCTGTTCTTGTCATCTCTTAAAAAATGTGGGGCTGGTGGCCCGGCGGTGTGGCCTAGCAGCTAAAGTCCTCTCCTTGAATGTGCCGAGATCCCATATGGGCGCCGGTTCCTATCCTGGCAGCTCGACTTCCAATCTCGCTCCCTGATTGTGGCCTGGGAAAGCAGTCGAGTTAGGCCCAAACCCTGGGACTCTGCACCTGCGTGGGAGACCAGGAGGAAGTTCCTTGCTCTTGGCTCCGGATTGGCACAACACCAGCCATTGCGCTTACTTGGGGAGTGAATCATTGGATGGAAGATCTTCCTCTCGCTCTCTCCTCATCTCTGTATATCTGACTTTGTAATAAAAATAAATAAGTCTCTTAAAAAATAATGTGGGGCTAGCATGGTGGTGCAACACTCTAATCCTCCACTCTGTGGCGCTGGTATTCCATATGGTGCCACTTAATGCCCTGGCTGCTTCACTCCAGAAGATTCTCTGCGTATGGCTTGGGAAAAACAGTGCAGGATGACCCAAGTCCTGGGGACCCTGAACCCACGTGAAAGACCTGGAAGAGGCTTCTAGCTCCCAGCTTCAGATCAGATCAGATTAGATCAACCAGCTCAGGCTATTGCAGCCATTTAGAGATTGACCCAGTGGATGAAAGACTCTCTCCCCTCTTGTAATAGAGAAGAAAAAAAAGTCATTCAAATAGAAAAAAACAAGTAAATCCTTAAATGTGTATTTGGGCCCAGAGCTTTGGCTCAGTGGCTAAAAGCTCACCTTACATGTGCTGGGATCCCATATGGTTGCCAGTTCATGACCCAGCTGCTCCACTTCCCATCCAGCTCCCTGCTTGTGGCCCGGGAAAGCAGAAGAGGACGGCCCAGAGCCTTGGGACCCCGCACCCTGTGGGAGACCCAGAAGAGGCTCCAGGCTCCTGGCTTTGAAACAGCTCAGCTCTGGCTGTTGCGGGCATTTGGGGTATTAACTACCAGACGGAAGATCTTTCTCTCTTCCATTCTCTGTAAATCTGACTTTCCAATAGAAATAGATATATCTTAAAGTGTGTTTATTTGAAAGAATGTCCCATCTGCTGGTTTACTCCCCTAAAGCCTGCAAGGCTTGACAAGCTCAAGTCGGGAGCCAGGAACTCAGTTTTGTCTCCACATGGGTGGACTTTCAAGGTGTGTATAACAGGAAACTTTGAGCTGGCACTCAAACCTAGGCATTTTGATTATGGGATAAGGATGTTCCAAGCTGCATGTTGACTCCTTAGCCAAATGTTCATCGCTGTTTCTTAGATCTTTATTTTTTAAATAAAATTAATCTGTTTGAAAGAGATGAGGAGAGGGGAAAGAGGGAGAAAGAATATCTTCCATGCAGTGAGTTATCTTAAATGGCTCTGACCAAGTCTGACAAAGCCTGGAGCCTGGGATTCCATCTGGGTTTCTAACATGGGTAAAGGCATGAAAGAAGTTGAGTTACCTTCTGTAGTTTTTTTTTTGGCACATTAGCAGGGAACTGAATCCCAGGCGCAACAGTTGGCACTCTAATATGGAAGGCCAGTGTGGCAAATGGGAGCTTAATCCACAATGCTAACCCCTTTTTAGTATTATATTCATTGTTAACAAACTTTAAGTAGTTTCTCTTTATCAGAGCCAGCTTTTCATCTCTTGCTTGTCTTTCACTGGGGTTACAGCATGTGAGAAAACCACGTCTGGGGGCAGATTCTGTGGGGGATATATGGGCACACCCCTATGGAGCTGCAATTTCCACTGGCTTGCTCAAGAGCTGGGATGAGTGACGGGTTTAACTAGGCATGAGCATTAAACTCACCTGACACTCAGGAGTAGTGGGGTTAGGAACCCACTGGGCTGGGCCAGGCTGTAGCACTTGTTGGAAAACCCAAGAATACGGTATAGGGTGGGCCAGGCTGTTACTCACCAGCAGACAGAGGTCCAAGATAAGAGGGGGCAGATGATGTTGGATAAGTGTCTAGCACCCACTGACAGATGAGCTCTGGATCTGGGTGTGGGCCTGGTGGGGGAACTTGGGGAACTCCTGCTGGGCTGTAGCTCCCACTGGTGAACATGTGATTCAAGGCTGGGTATTGGTCAGGCCGGATAAGGTAGCTCCATCTGCCCGCAATTGGGTGGATTGGTTCTTGAGGGGACAGACTGGAAAGGGCCAAGCTGTAACACTGGCATGCATGGGAGCCGGGATGGAGTACAGGCCATGCTGGACTAGGCTATTATACCTACTAGTTTGCATGAAAGCCAGGGATGGGAGCAGATTGGACAGGGCTAGGCTGCAGCACCCCCCAGTGATGGCTGGGACTAGGAGTAGGACGGCCAGGTCAAGCTGCAGCATCTGATGGCAAAGGCCGAGATGGGGGATGGGTTACACTGGGCTGGGTCAGATCTGGCACATGCAAGATCTGTGGCTAAGAGCTGGCTTGGTTGGGGAGTAGAAGGGATGGCCAGGCTGGGTAGTGGTTCCGACTCATGAATATGAGAGCTGGAATGAGGGAACAATCTGGACTGGACATGACTTTGCTTTTTAAAAGATTTACTTATTTTATTGGAAAGGCGGATGTGCAGAGGAGAGAGAGAGGAAGATCTTCTGTCCCATAATCCACTCCCCAAGTGGCTGCAATGGCCGGTGCTGCACTGATCTGAAGCCAGGAGCCAGGAACTTCCTCCAGGTCTCCCACACGGGTGCAGAGTCCCAAGGCTTTGGGCCACGCTTGACTGCCCTCTCAGGCCACAAGCAGGGAGCTGGATGGGAAGTGGAGCTGCTGGGACTAGAACCAGTGCCCACATGGGATCCCGGCATGTTCAAGATGAAGACCTTGGCCATTACGCTATTGTGCCTGGCCCTGGACATGACTTTGATATCCCTCGGCAAGGGTGTGGACTGGGGCTGGGGTATGCCAGATTGGGCTAGGTTCCAGAACTTGCTGGAGCTCGTGAGAGCCAGGATGGGTCTAGGACATTCTGGGCTAGGTCTTAGCACCTGCTAACCCGTATGGGACCTGGGTCTGGTAGTGGGTCAGGTAGAAGTTGTAGCTCAAAAATAAGAGCAAGAATGGGTGTGGGCTTATTAGGCAAGGCCGCTGTGGCTGTCAGGGCAGGAGGTAGACCAAGTCAGGGTGGGCCAAGGACTCACTGGTGTACCTGAGATTTGCCAATGGGAGGTAAAATGACAGAAGAGCTCGGGGAACTCCTCTGTTGGGATGCAGTCCTTGCAAGTGAGTGCAAGAACCAGACTGGGACCAACCCAGACCAGACCAGGTTATAGTAACCATGCAGTGGCTCTGCCTGGACATAAGGAGGCCTGGGCAGTAGGGAGATTGGCCTTGCACATGTGCAATCCTGGTGTTAGCTACACAGTAGGTGCCCAACAAATACTTTGGAATGAGTGATACTGGTCTTATCTTTTGAGTTGAGTTAGTCCTTGTTATTGATCTGTGGGTATTTCATCTTTTCATTTCCTTGTATTAGTGTGAGCACTAGCTCGGATACTTGGTGCTTTAGTGTCACTGCTGCTAGTGTGCATGGAGCCGAGCTCCTGGCCCCGCACATGAAGGAGCTGGGCCCACGGCATGGGTTTGGGCCCTGTTTGATGGACGTTGATGCTGACAAAGGTCTCGGTGTTCCTCTGGCCTCATTTTCAATGTCAGATGTGGCTCTGGAAAAGAAATCAAACATTTTCAGAAAACACAAGCATTAAATTTTAAGTAATCCCAGCCAGAAACTCATACACAGGATGTACAGGAAATGAGAATGAATTTGGCTAGTTGCCTGTTTTAGTGTATGAGGAGTGAGATTGGGGCATCTGCTTGTCTTGGGTTCTTCCGAGTTAAATTAAACATTTATTATTTTGTTTGAAGAGCAGAGTTAGTCACAGAGGGAGACAGACATCTTCCATCCAATGGTTTACTTCAAAAATGGCCACAATGGCTGGGGCATGGCAGGCTGAAAACAGGAGCCAGGGGCCTCCGTGACTCTGTAGGTGCAGGGTAACAAGCACTGCGTCATTCCCACTGCTTGTGTAAGTGGACTGTGTGAGTGGAGGGTGTGAGTGGGAGTGGAGTTTGAGTGGGAGTGGAGGGTAAGTGGGAGTGGGAGTGGGATTGGAGTGTGTGAGTGGGATTGGAGTGTGTGAGTGGGATTGGAGTGTGTGAGTGGGATTGGAGTGTGTGAGTGGGATTGGAGTGTGTGAGTGGGATTGGAGTGTATGAGTGGGATTGGAGTGTGTGAGTGGGATTGGAGTGGGAGTGTGAGAGTGTGATTGATATGTGAGTCTGAGTGGAGAGTGGAGTGTGAGGTGAGTGCGAGTGTGAGTGGAGTGTGAGTGTGAGTGAAATGTGAGTGTGGAGTGGGCATGAAAGTGGGAATGGGAGCGTGTGAGTGGAGTGTGATATGTGAGTCAAGTGAGTGTGAGTGGAGTGTGAGTGGAGTGTGAGTCGGAGTGTGAGGGGGAGTGTGAGTGGAGTGTGCGTCTAGTGTGAGTGGAGTGTGAATGTGAGTGGAGTGTGTGTCGAGTGTGAGTGGAGTGGGAATGTATGAATGAATGTATGAATGAATGTATGAATGAATGTATGAATGAATGTATGAATGAATGTATGAATGAATGTATGAATGAATGTATGAATGAATGTATGAATGAATGTATGAATGAATGTATGAATGAATGTATGAATGTATGAATGAATGTATGAATGTATGAATGCATGTATGAATGTATGTATGAATGTATGAATGCATGCATGAATGCATGCATGAATGTATGCATGAATGTATGCATGAATGTATGCATGCATGAATCAATGCATGAATGTATGCATGCATGAATCAATTAATGCATGAATGAATGAATGAATCAATGAATGCATGAATCAATGAATGAATCAATGAATGACTGAATCAATGAATGAATGAACGAATGAATCAATGAATGAATGACTGAATCAATGAATGACTGAATCAATGAATGACTGAATCAATGAATGACTGAATCAATGAATGAATCAATGAATGAATCAATGCATGACTGAATCAATGAATGACTGAATCAATGAATGACTGAATCAATGAATGACTGAATCAATGAATGAATCAATGAATGAATCAATGCATGACTGAATCAATGAATGACTGAATCAATGAATGACTGAATCAATGAATGACTGAATCAATGAATGAATGAATCAATGAATGAATCAATGAATGAATCAATGCATGAATGAATCAATGCATGAATGAATGAATGAATGAATCAATGCATGAATGAATGAATGAATCAATGCATGAATGAATGAATGAATCAATGAATCAATCAATGAATCAATCAATGAATCAATGCATGAATGAATCAATGAATGAATGAATCAATGAGTGAATGAATCAATGAGTGAATGAATGAATCAATGAATGAATGAATCAATGAATGAATGAATCAATGAATGAATGAATGAATGAATCAATGAATGAATGAATCAATGAATGAATGAATCAATGAATGAATGAATCAATGAATGAATGAATCAATGAATGAATGAATCAATGAATGAATGAATCAATGAATGAATGAATCAATGAATGAATGAATCAATGAATGCATGAATCAATGAATGCATGAATGAATGAATGCATGAATGAATGAATGCATGAATGAATGAATCAATGAATGCATGAATGCATGAATGAGTCAATCAATGAATGCATGAATGAGTCAATCAATGAATGAATCAATGAATGCATGAATGAGTCAATGAATGAATGAATCAATGAGTCAATGAATGAGTCAATGAATGAATGAATCAATGAATCAATGAATGAGTCAATGAATGAATGAATCAATGAGTCAATGAATGAGTCAATGAATGAATGAATCAATGAATCAATGAATGAGTCAATGAATGAATGAGTCAATGAATGAAAGTCAATGAATGAATGGATGAATCAATGAATGAATGAATGAATCAATGAGTGAATGTGTGAATGAATCAATGAGTGAATGTGTGAATGAGTGAAGGAGTGTGTGAATGAGTGAGTGAGTGAAGGAGTGTGTGAATGAGTGAGTGAATGTGAGTGAATGTATGAATGAATCAATGTATGAATGTATGAATGAATGAATGTATGAATGAATAAGAGAATGAGAGTGAATGAAGGAGAATAAATGAATGTGAGTGAATGAATAAATTTGAATGAGTGAATGAATGAATGTGGAGTTATGAATGACAGTGATTTTGAATGTATGAATATGAAATGTGAATGAATGGATGTGAAGGAATGATGTGAATGATGTGAATGAATGAGTGAATGAATGTGTATGAATGAGAATGAGAGAATGAAGGAGAGAATGAATGAAGAAGGGAATGAATGAAGGAGGGAGAGAATGAAGGAGTGAGAATGAATGGAGGGAATGAATGAATGAGGGAATGAATGAATGAATGAGAGAATGAATGAATGAATGAATGAATGAGAGAATGAATGAATGAATGAGAGAATGAATGAATGAATGAATGAGAGAATGAATGAATGAATGAGAGAATGAATGAATGAGAGAATGAATGGAGGAGGAGCGAGTGAGTGTCGTTGGCTGGCTTGCTCTCAGTGTCAGCTGGGTCAGCCAGGAGCCAGGTGTGCGCTCTGTCCCCCGGCTGAAGGCAGGAGCTCAGTGTCTGAGCCGTCATGCGCTCTCCTCGGGCGCGTGGGCAGGAAGCCGAGCGGAATCGGAGGGACTCAGGCGCGTGGGCAGGAAGCCGAGCGGAATCGGAGGGACTCGGGGCGCGTCGGCAGGAAGCCGAGCGGGATTCGGAGGGTCGGACTCGCCGAGGAGCTGCGTGATCTGGCGACTTGCTGCCTGTGGGAGGACGCATGGCAATGGAGCAAAACAAGTGACAGCCTTCCTGCCTGGGTGACGGACGTTCCAGCTGCTGCTGCTAGTGAGGACAGGACAAAGTGGGTTCACCTCAGGCACATCTCCCCACCTACCCTGAGTCCTGAGATTGTGAAGGCCCGAGCGATGGCCGCCACTGCCTTCTGCAGGCCTGCCCTGTGCAAGGGGCTCCGTCTGGAGCTGGGATCGCTAAGTGGTCTCGCTGGTCTGCCTCGCGTGGCAATCGGGCAGTCGAGCTTTCATGCCTTGTCTCGGAGATTGTCCATGACCCAAAGCTTCTTGCTCCAGATTTGGACCCAGGATTTGATGCAATTCAGGACATGAAGGCTGTCTCAATTTGAGGTCTGGTGCAATGGTTGGGCGTTGTGGCCTTATTCATGTGATACGATGCTCTTTTTGGTGCAGCGTCTTGGCCAGGACCATGCTTCACATGGACAGACATTCCTTGGGCATGAGCTGTCATCCAGGCTCTGGATGGTCGACCACAGCTTGCCTGCCCCAAACCACTAGGAGCAACTGATTTTGCCAGAATTTTTAGACCCTGTTTTCCTGGGTTGTGTGGCTATATTACAGTTATCAGTCTTCTTTTTTGTCCTTGTTGGCCCAACTTTTTCCTACCTCACGGCCTGCAATCTTCGGTTCCTTGGGTTGGCTTGGTTTTCACACCACACATCAATACCATCCTGTTTGTTGCTTGCCTTTTTCCATCTTTTTCTCGATCATCCCTGTTTGTATTTCTTCAGCATATGAATGTATTTGGATTGATCACAAGTCCTTGCTTCTCATCTGTCTCTTCCCTTGCATGAAAGCTTCCAAGGGACAGGACCTCCTTTCTTTGGTTCATGGCTGTTCAAGGGTCTAAAGGAGTGGCTGTTCCACACAGGCACTGAAAGCCTGTTGATGAGAAGTCATAGAAGGACTTGAGTTGCAGAGGTCACAGCGTGCCTGGGCTAAGCCAAGAGGGATGGGATGGGATGGGTTTTGTGAGCTCCCTCTGCTGGAATCATCTCCCTGATTCTTTAAACTCTTACATGTATACTCAAATCTTCTCAGCTCCAACCCCTTCCTTCTTGCTGTAGCGACAGATGTTTCCAGCCTTTATCCATGTGTCACATGCGTATTGTACACCTACTGGCTTGTCTTTGTCCCCAGTTAAGCCGCTGGCTCTGGCCGGCAGGCACCCTGTGAGATGGTTTTTGGATCTCTGGCGTCTCCCACAGAGTTGAATGGCACCGTGTTTTGTGTGCGGATATACAAGTCAATTGCATTTTAAACTGGGTGCTTGAGTCAGGTAGGTCAGGCAAGTGACGCAATAATAAAACTGATCCCACAGTTGTTTATCAGAAAAGCCACTTTCCCGAAGAATGAAGCAGCTGAGACTTGGGCTAACCACCTGCAAAACAGGTCTGATAGTCATGTTTGTGTCATGTTCTTAGGACCCTCTGAGCCAATTTTTTTTTTTTTAAGATTTATTTTTATTGCAAAGTCAGATATATAGAGGACAGAGGAAGATCTTCCATCCAATGATTCACTCCCCAAGTGACTGCAACAGCCAATGCTGTGCCGAGCTGAAGCCAGGACCCAGGAGCTTCTTCCAGGTCTCCTACACAGGTGCAGGGTCCCAAAGCTTTGGGCCATCCTCGACTGCTTTCCCAGGCCACAGGCAGGGAGCTGGAAGGGAAGCGGGGCTGCCGGGATTAGAACCGGCACCCATATGGGATCCCCTGAGTTCAAGGCAAGGACTTTAGCCACTACGCCACCTCACCAGGCCCCAATATAACTTATTTTTAATAGAATATTTTCATTGTTCTTTGCACATTACTTTCACATTAATTAACTCTACCAGGGGCTCTGAATCCCAGCTACATCTTGATTTCCAGAAAGATCTCTCCTAAATTTATACATTTGTTTAGAAGGTAGTACTCAACCATGCCTCACTGTTTCATAATAGAATTTTCTTCCTGTCCACTGCACCGGGCCCAAGTGAGTCAATTTCATATTGACAAAGCCATGTTTACTGTTTCCCAGGACAAGAACCCAGTGGGTTACGTGTTCTGAGCCACTAGTGAGAATTCCAGATCCATGATTCATGGCTTTCTCAGCTCCTGAACAATTCTCCTTCCATCTGCTCTGAGTTACGGGTTTGAGCTCTAGTGAAACCAGCTTCACTTATCACAAAAAGAATTGTGTTATGGGGAAGGCACCTACATCGTCTTGCCCATGTGTGGGCTCAAGGACCCACGCATGAGGGTTGATGTAGGCTCATTCTTTCCCTTTCCGGTTCATTCATGGTTTGATCCCGCTGCCCTTGACTCAATGCAGCATCACCCACTTGAGATCCAAAGCATAACTCATAATTTGACGCAATGCTGTCCCTGAGATGAGCTTTTGGTTACAAAGTAAATGAGTAGCACATTCCATAGACAGTTGTAAGATGCATGTGTACCCCAGACACAAGGATGAGTCAGAACATCCTTGTTTTTGAGGAACTCAGTCTAAAGGGCAATGTAAGGAGCAGATGATTCCAGCCTAAGCTGATGGGGCAATAGTGGAATCTGGAAGGATAAGCATAGGTTGAGCAGAGGGAAGAGGGGTGGAGGGGAACAGTAAGAACAAAGAAGAGGGCTGAGGCCGCTCCAGTGAGGCATTTGGGTCATGTAAAGTATTGGAGTTGTAACCTGTAGACTAATATTTCAAATCTCTCTCTCTTTCTCTCTCTCCTTCTCACGCACACACACAGTCTGTATTTTGTACTTGTCTTGATCTATCCACCACTATTGTGCAACATTGAGCGCAAGCCCTCCACTGCACAGCTGTCACCGAAACAGTCCTCTTGCATAACAAACTATACCTACTGATGATCTACAGCACCCATGTCCCTGTTGCCCCTGCTGACCACCATTCTACAGTTTCTGCGAGATAAACTATTTTAGACACTTCTTATGGATGGAATCATCAAGTACTTGTACCTCGGTGCCTCCTTTTGGTGTCATATTCAAGAAATCATTTGTAAAGCAGTGTTGCTAAACTTCCCTCTGTTTTCCTCTAGAAACTATAGCTTCAGCTCTTATAGTTGAATCTTTAATCCAGTTTGAGTTGATTTTTTTTTTAATTGTATAAGACCAAAATTCAATTTCTTTCTGCGTGTGAGTATCCTGTTTTCTCAGTAGCACATATTGAAGAGCTTGTCCTGTGGAACAGTGTAGAACACGTAGATTATGATTACAGCTTGCCACTCCTTCCAAAGCTCCTGTCGGAATGTAGCTGTCAGTGTGTTTTTGGGAAGTGAGGCCTTTGAGTGCTAATTAGGTCATCTCGGCTCCAATTTCGTGCTGTTGTCATGGAAATGGATTTGTTGTAAATCCGTGCCCTCTGTGCTGATGCCCTCTCACTCCTGGTCTCTGTCTCTGCCCTGCACACCCCCTTCCCTCCCCCCCCCCCCCCCCCCCCCCCCGCCGTGTGCAGCTCTCCACCAGAAGCAGCAGGCCCTCACCGGACACCAGCACCATGCTGGAAGACCTCCCATCTTCCCGAAGTGGGAGAAAGACACTTCTGTTTGTTACACACCCCCCGAATTGTGTGATAGCTGAATGTGTGCTAAGACAAAAAGGATGCTTTGGAGAAATGGGATTGTCACGAAGACACCTGGAGGCCCTGGTGCCGGGTGATGAATAGAGGCTGAAAGGATGTGGGACAGAAAAACCTGTGCCTCCATCGCCAAGAACAGAACATTAAGGGCAATTCCTGGAGGCTCAGAAGAGTCATGGGGAGAGTGTGGAAATTCCTGGAGATTATTTCTGAGACTGTGATCAGAGTTCTGGCAGAAATAGACAGTGAAGGGCACGTGGCAGTCTCAGATGAAACTGAGGGCCAGGCATTAGAAACTAGAATAAAACCATCACTGGTATATTTTCAGAAACATTGCTGGATTTGTCCAGGTCTGAGAGTTTTGTGGGAGGTAGAAGAAGTTAAGAGTGACCCACTAGGATATCCTGTGAAAACTTTCTAAGCAAGATTTTGAAGGTGCAGGAAGTTACTTTAGAGTGGTTACAGTGAAATGAATGGAAAGGGATTGTCCAAAGACAAGGCAAGGTGTAGACATCCCAGAGTGCCAGGGTTCATATCCTGGTTTTACTCTTGATTCTGGCTTCCTGCTGGTGCTCAGGCTGGGAGGTGATGGTGGTTGGGACCGCACAAGCCACGTGGCAGCCTGGGCTGAGTTAGCCCTGGCCCGGGAGGGCGTCTGGCGGAATGAACCAGCAGATGGGAATTCTCTCAGTCTGAATCTCCTTCTAATAAGCAGGTACGTGAGTAGAAAGATAGATGTTTAAAAACAAAATTTATAATTAGGAGCAGGGTGTAAACTCTGGAAAATTCATAGGTTGGCTGTCAATGGGGTGGTTTCAAAAAGTATGTGAGGAAAAAAGAAATTAAAAGGTAATTTATAACTGTGCCTGGCGCTGGCTGTTGCAGACATTTTGAGAGTGAACTGCGGGATGGAAGACTTCTCTCTCGCTGTCTCTGTCTCACTGTAATTCTGCCTTTCAAATAAATTAAAAAGTAATCAAATAGAGAGTGGAGGCAGTACTTGAACATAGTCATTCCAACATTCAATGTAAGCATCTGAAGAGGTGTTTTAACTGCTGTATCGTTTGTCCCTCATGTTGAAATTTAACGATTTACTTATTTATTGGAGAGTCAGATTTACACAGAGAAGGATCTTCTCTCTGCTGGTTCACTCCCCAAGTGGCTGCAATGGCTGGAACTGAGCTGATCCAAAAGCCAGGAGCCAGGAGTTTCTTCTGGGTCTCCCACACGGGTGTAGGGTCCCAAGGCTTTGGGCCATCCTCAACTGCTTTCCCAGGCCACAGGCAGGGAACTGGATGGGAAGTAGAGCAGTCAGGACACAACTGGGTGCCTATATGGAATCCCAGGGCGTACAGGGCAAGGACACAGGACCATCATGTTGAAATCTAATTACTGCTAAGATGGTAGTTAGAGATGGGATCATTGAGAGGTTGGGAATGTAGAGCCCTCCTAAGTGGATTGAGCCACTGCTGTGGAAGTGACTTTGCTATAAAAGCCAGGGCTCTCTGTGCACATTCTCTTGCTACTGTCTTATTGCCATGTGGAAGCCTGTGGCAAGCTGTGACTCAGTAAGAAGGCCCTCATTAGAGGCAGTGGCTCTTGGATCTTCAACTTCACAACCTCCAGAACTGTGAGGAACGAAGGTCCTTTCTTTATAAATGACCCAGTCTGTGACATTTCGTATGACAGCAGAATCTGAACCGAGACAGACATGGCCTCATGCTCTTGGGGCTTGCAGGATAATAAGCAAAAAGGAGGAACCAAGCGCATCGTTGCACATCATTTGTTAAGTAATTGCCAGTGAGAAGAGTCTTATAAAGGAGGTTGATGGTTATTGCACACGTAGGATATAGTAGTTAATAAGAGTAATAATGAGCACCCTTTGGGCCTGTGCCATGAACCGGGCATGGGCTGCAGGCTGTCCAATCACTGAATTTAAACACGGCCAAGTGGAGCACCTGCTAATGTACCTTTTGCACTTCTTTGTGTTGCGCATTTCCAAGATGGGTTTGACCACAGGATTCTCTTCCATGAAACGTTGATTCAAAGCCGTGGTAGTTTTGGCAAGGCTGCCAGGGAGCCACTCCAGAGTTCAGTCGGAGAGAAATGTGGTGAGATTTCATTTTCCAAGCGGTAGGACACATCTACTTTATGATTATGGTGATTCAGAAACTCTAGAAAAGGGTTTAGGGATTCTCAACATTGCTAGCGAACAAAAATTACCATTGCCTTCAAGCTACGTTTCCTGAATTTTTTTTTCTGAAGCTTGTGTTTTATTTATTTAACAGCTTCCATCTTCTGGTTTCTTCCCAAATGCCTACAAAGGCTGGAGCTGGCTAAGCTGAATTCAGGAACTTGGAGCTTCATCTGGGTGTCTCCTGTGAGTTCAGGGGCCCGAGGACCTGGGCCATCCTCTGCTGCTCTCCCAGGCCATAAACAGGGAGCCGGGTGGGAAGTGGGGCAGCTGGGACACAAACCAACACCCATTTGGGATTCCAGTGCCAGTTCCCACCAGGCCCCCCTATTTTGTATTTTTGACAAGGTGAGATTAATAAGATACTGAGAATACTGTCGGGGGGCAGAAATCTAGGTGGCTGTAGGGTAGGGACAGGAAGAAGATTCTATTATAAAACAGTGAGTCATGTTTGAGTACTACCTATTAAATGTATAAATTTAGGAGAGATCTTTCTGGAAATCCAGATGTAGCCGGCGAGGTGGCCTAGCAGCTGAAGTCCTTGCCTTGAACTCAGGGGATCCCATATGGGTGCTGGTTCTAATCCTGGCAGCTCCACTTTCCATCCAGCTCCCTGCTTGTGGCCTGGGAAAGCAGTCGAGGACAGCCCAAAGCCTTAGGACCCTGCACCCGTGTAGGAGACCTGGAAGAAGCTCCTGGGTCCTGGCTTCGGATTGGCGCAGCATTGGCCGTTGCAGTCACTTGGGGAGTGAGTCATTGGATGGAAGATCTTCCTCTCTGTTCTCCTCCGTACATCTGCCTTTCCAAAGTAAAAGATTTATTTACTTTATTATTATTTTTTTAAAAGTAAGATATGCTGAATAGGTCCCATCATTGGGGGGGTTATTAACCTTGAGGAAAAAATTCTCTAGTGATGTGGTAGGAAAGTCAAATCACAAGGGAGTAGAAGGGAGGCCAAGGCCCGTTGTTATTCTCTGGTGGCCACAAGGGCGGGGTCTGAACCTTGGCGCTTCACTCAGGAGCCGTGGGACTTGGCAAAGATTCCGAGTCCTACAGAGTTCTTGTGACATAGCAGTGATGCCACCTACCTTACCAGGTGTGTGAGAACATCGTATGAATCCGTACATGAAGATCATACACAGAGAGAGTGCTTAGCACGGTGCTCAGCACAGTGAGGGGATGGGGTACATGTGGTTATTTCTGTAAGGGGAGGCTTTGCTGTAAAGAGACAAGGTGAAATCACAAAACAAACAAACAAACCCCCAAATCCCAAGTTTGAAATACTCATACTATTTGAAGAATGAAAATGGAACTTTTGGTTAATATCAGTTCATCAGTTGGAAGGTGGTCTTATATGGGTGCAAACGCAGCTAGTCTTGACGCATCTGTTTTTTTTTTTTTTTTTTTAAACCACATTATCTGTAAAGCCGATCCCAGAAGAACAGTGAGGCCAAAGTAATGGCAAAGGATAGGTGGGGGAAGCCACAGTATTTCTTCTACAATCCTCCTTCTATGGATTTTATTTATTGGGAGGCAGAGTTGAGAGACGACAGAGATCTACTTGCAGGCTCACTTCCCAGATGGCTGCCACCACTGGGGGGGCTAGGCCAGGCTGATACCAGGAGCCAGGAGCTTCTTCTGGGTCTCTCACATGGGGCAAGGCCCCAAGCATTTGGTCTATCCTTGGCTGCTTTCCCAGTCATAGGATCTGGACTGAAAGTGGAGCAGCTGGGTTACAAACCAAAACAGTACCCAAATGGGATGCTAGCATTGCAGGCAGAGGCTTAACTTACATTGCCACAACTCTAGTGTCCTCATCTTATTTTTTTAAAAAGATTTATTTATTTTTATTAGAAAGGCAGATGTACAGAGAGGAGGAGAGACAGAGTAGATCTTCTGTCTGATGATTCACTCCCCAAGTGGCTGCAACAGCCAAACTGAGCTGATCAACAGTTGGGAGCCAAGAGCTTCTTCCAGATCTCCCATGCAGGTGCAGGGTCCCAAGGCTCTGGGCCGTCCTTGACTGCTTTCCCAGGCCACAAGCAGGGAGCTGGATAGGAAGTGGGGCTGCTGGGATTAGAACTGGTACCCATACGGGATCCTGTCACTTGCAAGGCAAGGACTTTCACCACTAGGCTACCACGCTGGGGCCTGTCTTCTTATTCTTGAACACAGAGCTAAGTCAAGATTTTTAAAAAACCCTAAGATATAATTATTTTTCTCTTAGTGTGGACACCATTTTTTTAATATCTTGTGTCCCTCTCAGCCTTCAGAGCAAACACTTTACTATTCCTAAATGAAGCTCAGAGATGGTATAACCTACATGCACACATTTAAAAATTACTTCTTTATTTGAAAGGGAAAATGGTGGAGAGGGAAAAGTACCCCAACTCCAACTGCTCACTTCTTCATTGCCCATGACTGTAGGGGTTGGGTCAAGGTCAAATCTAGGAGCTAGGAGCCCAGCCCAGGTGGCAGGGACCCCATCATCTGTTTACCATCTTGGGTCTGCATCAACAGGAAGCTATTGTCAGGAGCTGAAGCACCCGCTGAACCGGGTCGTTCCAGCACGTCTTAACTACCCTCTCACCTGGCAGGCTAACCGCCCAGGCCTATGTACAGTTTTCCAAATAATATGATGTCATTGTAGAATCCAGGAGAAATGATAGCAGTTCATCTTTATAATTCCCCAGGTGAATATTTGGGCATGGCCTCATCAGTAGCATAATAGAGAACTCGTGCGCTGACATCGAGGTGGACAAATACTGTGGCTGTGCTTGCTGAAAGCGGGTCAGCTTGGCTGTATTAGGTAACTCAAATCCCGTGAGCAGCATTGCTGATGGTGATAGTTTTCTAAAATGATGAGGAATCTTGGGCCAAGCTCTGAACAAACTGCAGACATGTTTCAATGTAAGCAGTAGCTGGGCTTTTAGGAAAAGCAATGGGCACCAGAAAAACACAAAAGAATTAAATACAAGATACTTTGTGTTCATACACGTTAAATGGAGTTCAGTTTCAGCTCAGATCATTATAGACTTCCACATCTATATGAACTTTGAACAAGACACACGTGTCCCTTGGCACTTGGAGCAATCGTTAGCTTACAAACCGGGTCATCTGCCACACTGCCTGCCCATTCTCTAACTGCAGAGTGCTAAAACATCCCACAGGTCTCCAAAGTGCCCACCAACTGGGTGGCATAGTCTCTGAGATTGACTACAATGGAGACCGTGAATGAAATTGAACTCAACCATAGCTAACGCCCACAAACTGCTTTTTGAGTAGAGTAAGAATCTTGCCAGTCTCACAGTGATCCTCTAGAATTTTAGTCCACAAAATAAGATATTATTGGAAGATCTAGTCCAGAACAGATTAGTATTTTAAACTCCCAGATACATCCCAGTTGTTTGGAAGTGGCTGCCTTCAATGCCATATTTAGAATGTCTGACATAGTGTCTAGCTGATTGCATCACTCAGGAACTATTTTCTGTGCGTCCGTGCTGGGCACTATTCTAGGAGCTGACGACACAGTAATGTATAAGACAGAGCTGGGGGATCACAGAGCTAAAATTTGAGCTCTGCAGGAGCTGACAAAGGTGTTAGCCGTGGGTCAGGAGTATGTAAACTGACCATGCATCTACTTGGCCAGAAATCCAGGCGCCTGGCTCCCGTGTGGCTGAGCCCTGGCCATTAAGTCCACTTGGAAAGTGGACCAGCACATATATAATATATAAATTATATGTTATATTCTATAAATATAACACATAATATATAATATGAATAATACAATACAACATTGAATATTTTAATATTTAATATTACACATATTAAATATAAATGATACACACAATTTTAATATAAATGATATTAAATATTAATATGAATATATTGATATGTTTAATATATTTACTATATAAATATATATTATAAATGCATATTTTAAAAAGAATATAGATAGACTTATATGCATTGGTTCACTCCCCAAATAGCTGCAAAAGCTGGAACTGAGTTAATCTGAATCCAGGGACCAGGAAGTTTTCTGAGGTCTCCCATGTGGGCACAGGGGTCCAAACACCTGGGCTATGCTCCACTGCATTTCCATGCCATTAGCAGGGAGCTGGATCAAACTGGAGCAGCTGCCACACAGCCTGATGCACATATGGATTGCTGGCACTGCAGCTGGTGGCTTGACCCGCTATGCCACAATGCTGCTGGAGAAGTTGGCCTGCAGAGCGAGTGTGAAGGTAGGAAAGAGGGAAATGGCTGCAGAATTGAGGGGCAGAGAGGCCAGTTGGTTATGCATGAAGGAACAGCAGGAAAGACAAAGCAGAGGCGGTATTGCTGCTTCTCACTGACATCTTGGACCTGCTGAAAAGGAAGAAAGAATTGAGCACAAGCAAATCCTGAGGCCAGTGTTGGCGACAGTTACACCAGACGGGTCTCATTCCACTAAGCTGTCAGTGTATCAGAACACTTGAATGAGAACTGAAAGTAATCTAAAATAACTCACTTTCTCTCTTTCCTCTTTTGTGTATAAAATCTTAAGGGCTGTACAGAAGTGTTTTGTTGTTGCTTTAAGAATTGATTTATTTTTATTTGAAAAGCAGAGTTATGGAGAGAGAAAGGGAGAGAGAGAGACAGATCTTCCATCCATTAGTTCTCTCTCCAAATGGCTACAGTGGCTGGAGCTGGGTCAATCTGAAGTCAGGAGCCAGGACTTTGTTCTGGGCTCCCACATGGGTGCAGGGTCCCAAGTTGTTGTGCCCTCCTCTGGTGCTTTCTCAGGCCGTTAGCAGGGAGTTGGAACCAATACTCCTATGATGTTGGTGCCAAAAGTAGAGGCTTAGCCTGCTGTGCCACAGCAGCTGTGTTTTCTTTTAGATGGAATTAGAATCACAAAATAGGAAAGAATGGGAGGTCCCTGTAAGGGCAGGTGCAAGTTCTTGGTGCCAGGAAGGGTCTCATGGGTTCAAAAGCATACATCTGGGGTTGAATGAAGCACATAAACATGGCAGCAAATCATTCACTCCTTCAAAGAGTCCCACGCCAACCTATTGCAGTGTGCTGAAAAGGACAAGTTACATTTCCACGGTGGAACCGGAAGTGTGATGCAGAAGAAAAAAAACATCTAGTTGTTCTTAGCTTTATGTAATGACATGGACTCCCTAAGAACCAATGAATCTTGTCCACTGTCACAATTAAAAAATACAAATTGCAGTATACATTTATATATATATTCATTAAACAATGTTAAACGATTGCTGATTAATTTATGTAGCTTCAATCTGTTTACACAGAGAAACTTGCAGATGAAATTATTCTTGCATTCTGATTCACATCAATGTGTTGGAAAAAAGATATTACCTTGGCTAAGAAAGCTACTATGAAAGTGATCTATTTGGCATTGTATCATCCAGATCTGGAAAAATTTCAACACTGTCAATGGCAATTCATGGTCATTATTTGTGAGAAATGAGAAATACACATATATCTTTTAGGTCACCAAAGAAAGAGATGATATTCCATTAAAGGAGTTACATTATGGATCTTTGAGTCTTGAAAAATTAGGATGTGACCTATGCCGTAGAAGCTAAGTCTCTCCCTGGGACTATGCATTGGGCAAAGTCATGGTCTAAACTTGAATTCTAACAGGCCACTTGTTTCAAGAGGAAACACGGCCAGGATAAAATATTTCCTATTCGTATGAGCTATGTGTGTCCCTCACCAATTAGCTAGGGTCCCTGGGGCTTCAGAACTTTCCGCAGGCACTGAGGTCTCTATGGCAATGGGGTTGCTGCAGCAGAAGCACAGGTGGCAAGCCAACCAAGGATGGTTGCAGGGAACACGCAGGTCTTCCTGGGGCCTGTGGGACCGACTGCGCTGTGAGTGGGGCATTTACAGAGCACCCCGACAGCTGGGTCTGGGCCTCCACCTCTCCGGGAAGCACTTGGGATGGTCCACTCTTACGTGCAGGTCTGGTGATGCCAGTTGCTGCACTGGGCTCCCCTGGGGCTCCACTTCCGCTGATGCTTATGCTGCACCCTGGGGGCAAAAGGCCTGGTTCAGGTGAACAGCATCCATTGTGCCCAGCCCGACGCCCTCATGCAGCCCTTCAGCATCCCCGTTCAAATCACACTCCAAGGCAGCAGGAGGCGCCAGGGGAGGTAAGTCGCCCCCCGCAGCTTGTAGTCCAAGCTGCACACCTTGCTGCCCAGGTGCGTACAAGAGGGGCCAGGAGGAGGTTGGAGTTGGAGCTAGGCCTTTGCTCTCTAAGTTTACCCATTTGCCGGGCCCCAGACCTCGGTGCCTGGTGGTTTCCTCAGCAGCCCTGATCTAGCTGAGCTGCATCTGTGTGGCTCCCTCCTCTAGGTCCTAGGGATCCTTTATTTTTTATTTATTTATTTTTTTAGATTTATTTTTATTATTTTTTCATTGGAAAGGCGGATATACAGAGGAGAGACAGAGAGGAAGATCTTCCGTCCGATGATTCACTCTTCCGGGTCTCCCACGCGGGTGCAGGTTCCCAAAGCCCTGGGCCGTCCTCGACTGCTTTCCGGGGCCACAGGCAGGGAGCTGGAAGGGAAGCGGGGCTGCTGGGATTAGAACTGGCGCCCATATGGGATCCCGGGCGTGCAAGGCGAGGACCTTTAACCACTTGCGCCACCGTGCCGGGCCCCAGGGATCCTTTATTTTAAAATGATTTATTAATTTTTATTGAAAAAGTAGATTGCAGAGAGAAGGAGAGACAAAGATCTTCCATCTGTTGATTCACTCCCCAAGTGACTACAATGGTCAGAACTGAGCTGATCCGAAGCCAGGAGCCAGGAGTTTCCTCCGGGTCCCCTATGTGGATATAGGGTCTCAAGGCTTTGGGCAGTCCTCTACTGCTTGCCCAGGCCACAAGCAGGGAGCTGATAGGGAACTGCAGCAGCCAGGATATGAACTGGTGCCCATATAGGATCCCGGCACATGCAAGGTGAGCACTTTAGTCACTAGGCTACTGCGCTGGGCCAACCAGATATCCTTTGAAACTCATCCCTGAGTCCTGGCATAGACCTTGGTTCAGTACGTATTCAGTATGCATTTCCTGGCTGAGTGAAGGAATGGGGAAATGACAGCAACCTGTATCCGCATTAATAGTCTCGGATTTTAACCCCAGCTCCAATGCATCATCCTGACTTCATTCAATCTCATTTGCTGTTTCATTTGCTGTATGACTGGGAGAGTTTCTTAGCCTTCCTCAACCTCCTCTTGTCTGTGGATTGGAGCTAGGACCAGCCCTGCCTGCCTGGGAACCATGAACCAGCTCTCTGTACTGGCCCTGAGCAGCGTCATTATACACTGCATACATTTTGGCTCCTATTCAGCCTCCACTCTTTGAAGAGGAAGTAAGCGAGATCATCTTTTGACCGTTATCTCCCCAGGGCCATGCAAAGCAGAGCAGCTGAGAGCCCAGCGAAGTGGCACCTGCTGCCTGTTTCAAGGTTGGGGCAGTGGGAAGCAGGCACCAAAATGGAGGCAAAAGCAATGTCCATCAGCTTCTTGGGAATGGAAGCTTTCAGAGCCACGCTCACTATCTGGAAACTTGGAGGATTTTTTTTCATGTCAACAGTGGAGTTGGGAGAGACATCAGTGGCCGTAATAGTCACTGGGGAATCTACTTCCGTCATCCTTCAGTCACGTGCATGGGAATTTGAGAGAGCGTGCAGGAGGAGATGGAAATGCAGTGGCACGCAGTGAGGGGCTTTGGGGAGCAAGCTATAGCCCGTGGAGGAAACAGAGCTCCAACTCCCCGAGATGGTGCTGACACCTCTGTGACAGAGTGACTCACCTTGTGGTCAAAGATCAGATGACAAACAGCGAGCAAATGGATCTCGGTACCCCCGCCCCCACTCCCTTCAGAGCTGAATTTACTAGATATGAAGGCAATCAGATTGCAGTGGCGGGATGGGGTATTTTTAAGTTTCAGGTCCCTGTCATGCACAAAGATAAACATTCTTAGCACTGGCATATTTAAGGTGGATTTTGCTTAAAAAGTGAGAAAGTGAACATACATACATGTGCATGTGGGTTGCCCCTCGTAGAGAAATATCCTTCAAGGGAGTGTGGTGTGTCACCAGATTTGCCCAAGAAGTAAAGGGTCAGGGAGGGGAAGCTAAGAGGCCCTCGACAGTCCCTTTAGCTGTTTTCCCAGTTCTCTTTTATGGGGTAGGGAGCAGTTCGTCCACGTAGGTAAGGCCACCTGGGAATTTCATGGTACCTGTACATGGAATTTGGTATTCCAATGTTCATGGCATTCCCCTCAAGTTCTGGATGAAACAGATCCTGAGAAAGGAGGCATTTTGATTGGAAAGTGCGAGGATAGGATTACACAGGGGGCCGAGGTGGGACGGGCCTGCAGATCTACCTTGTTGCCCGTCTAGCCCACATTATCAAGATTATCGTGAAAACAACATGGTAGCCCGTTTTTATTTCTGAAATGCCCAACTGAATTAGCGTTCTTTCCTCTTGCTGCACTTCGTGTATCATACTGACTTCATTCAATCTCATTTGCTGTTTCAGAAGAAGCTGCTTAGTAAGTCTGTAATTAAAAAATGGTAAAAATAATTGTCCAAGTCTTGGCTGCAAGGAAAATGAATTACAGGGACATAGGAACTGACTGAGCCCAACACTTAGGAGGAATGAGCACATCTGAGATGAATGTCAGAGGAATTACAACACTTCTTTCGAAGAAGTGCTTCTTGAACAGACTTGGTCTGCCTGCCAAGGAGATCACAGCTGGATGAGTGTTCAGACTCTGTAATCGAGTTTCCCTTAGTAAGCCAGAACGGGCTCGAAAGCAGTGCGTTCTGCTCAGATGGGAAAGTCTGTCCGCAGTAAACAGCAGCAGGCAGCAGGCAGCAGGCACTGCTCTGATTTGAATACAAGCATCTTAGAGGAAAACATGACTTAAAGATGTGTTATGTGCCAAAAAAGAAAATTATCAAGGCTTCCTTCCCTGGGATGCAAGGGTAAGTATCACAAATAAGTCCTGTTTATAAGTCTCTGGTCTCAGAGCACCAGAAACAACCTAAAAATATTCAACACCACAGCAATGATAAAGGAGATTAAGGCGTGTCCAAGTGATGGGACAGTAAGCAAGCAGTAGGGTTACAAAGAGTTGCTGATAACTTGGGACACTGTTTATTATGGCAAAGAAAAGGTTTAGGAAGGACTAGGTTGGGACTAGGATAATTCTCTATTTACAACAATGACTAGTCCCCAATTATTCCATGATTTTGCTTTCCGTTGTGTCAGTTATTACGTACAGTTAACTCTAGTCCAAAAACATGAAATTGAAAATTTCAGAAATAATTTATTAGTTTTAAATAACCTCATTATGGCATATTTCAATTATTCTATTTGTTTTGTTAACCACTTCCTAGGTCTCATTTGTGAATCAGTCTGTGTCATATAGCCAACCAGGTGTGGATGAGTATGGTATCCGCTATGGTATCAGTTATCCACTTCAGGGCTTACAAAGTGCTCCAATGAGCTGCCGGAGGACACCTGGTACCATGGCTGAGGACGGAGGACAGAACAAATTGATCAACTTCACAGCCAATCATTGGCAGTGAAGATCTGGGCAGACAGGGACACTAAGGTGGACTTTAGCAGCCAGTGGATTCTGGTGTCTTTCTAGATTTTCTCATATTTTCCAAGTTCCATATAATACACATATGGAAATCTCATTGCTTCCACTAATTCTTTTGCATTTGTTAAGGTTTTGTTACTCTGTCTTAAAGAATCATTCCCCACATGGTTGGCAGGGCTGGCTGGGGCTGGACCATAAATTCCGTCTGGTTTCTGCAAGGAGAGCAGGCTCTCATCTTCCAGTGCTTTCCCAAGCACGGGAACAGGGAGCTGGGTTGGAAGTGCGGAGCTGGGGCTCAACAGGCGTTCTGACAGGGGACAGCTAAACGCTTTCTCAGCCATTCTACCACACACTCCCCCCAGAATGATTTCTTTTTATGGTTGCCAACTCTTCTACATCTTGGAACAATGTGAACAGAAATATTATAAATAGAAGTTCTGATTTAGAATACTGCCAGACTTGTCTTATTTCCAAATTAGTTCAGAATCAGACAATGCTGGTTTCAGGTAACATACCATGGTAACTGGGGGTGCTAAATGAGTGTATTGAAATGTCACAGAGACCTCATTATAAACTGCTTTTATCCTCCAAGACACATTAAAATACACAACTACTAAAGTCCAATTTAGAGCACAAGGGAAAATGCTGGGGTTGGGCATCAGAAACTACAGAAAATATTCAAATCTTAGGGTGAAAAAAATCTCTTGATTCAATCAATTACAAATTATAAAGGGCATTGGCTCAAATATCGTTAGAATTCTTTCCATGCCCATTCCCTGAGAGAGATAATAGAGAACGAATAAAACTCTAAAACAAAATGAAAATTCCCAGATCAGATCCTTCATTGCCAAAGAAATAGCCACACAGTGCGCCGTCTTCTGAAGTTCATGTTCTCCAGCGCAGCTGGGCTGCTAGGACAGCCTGGGTTGCTGGGACAGCCTGGGTTGCTAGGACAGGCTGGGCTGCTAGGACAGGCTGGGCTGCTTGGCCTTCAGCCCCCTCCCTCTCTGCAGGGTCTGAGGGAAGGAGAGCTAAGGGAGAGCCAGGAAGAAGAGAAAGTGAGGAAAGGAATGAAAGACAGAAAGGCAACCGGCAGTGCCCTTGGTAGTATTTTTGCTACACTCCCAAATGTAGTCAGATGTTTTGGCAGCTTGATGCCATTGGAGTTGCATTTGTTTGGTTGAAGATTTCATGGAGTCTAAGAAAACAGCAATACCTGTGGCCACCTCCCAAAAAAAGGCATGAATTACCTTCTTGCGAGAAGTGTCTTGGTTTGTAAAGTGTTAACAATGAATCTGACATTTAAACAAATCCACCAAGGAGGCCCAGCAAAGCCGGGGGGGGGGGGGGGGGGTGCAGGTTAGGAATCTTTGTGTTGGATTTCACTGGTCCCCGGGCCCCCTGCTGTGAGGTGCATCCCAGCCTTGGCCGGTTTTCAAGCAGAGCGGGACTGTGGGGAGCTCATGCAGAGCTTTGAGGGGATGTGGAGAGAACCACTGAAAGGGAAGGCAGCTGCCACAGTTTCCCAATTCTTAGGGGCTGGTTGCCTTATCCTTTCAGTATGCTGCTGATTCTGTCAACTTTTTGCATCATTCTTTCCATATGGAATTCTTATGGGAATGTTACAGGCATTTTCAGAAAGAATGTGCAATATCCTTGAAAGAGAAAAACACCCCTAATCCTTTTTTTTCCCCGTAAAACAAATGACAGTTTTAGAGGGAATTCATTGCTAGTTACTGGTTAAACAGATCTCTGAAGATCTGCTGGCAGCTCCTTGGTCTTGTCAGTTGCAGTATTTTTAAAAGTACTTGATAACATGAGCTTTCAGCTTTGTTGGGTGGCCTTCTCACCCAGCTCTGAATGGAAGAGCCCACTGTGTTGCACTGACTTTGTTCATGACCCTCAGGTGGGTGCCAGGTGGAATGTCTCCCTAACCCTTCCCTGCATGGGCTGGTGAATGTTTGCACTTTTCACAAATGAACTTAGTGCAGCATCCTCTCTGCGCTGTCTCTACAGGACAGCCTTTTCTGGCCCAGGGAAGAGGACACCCATCTACTCCAACGATGGAGACCTGCCTGATGTGCACAAGAAGCTGCCGTCCAGCGCTGGGGAAGACAGAGCCATGCTCCTGGGCTTTGCCATGATGGGTTTCTCAATCCTCATGTTTTTCTTGCTTGGAACAACCACCCTGAAGCCTTTCATGCTTAGGTAAGAAACCCCATGCAGAATGTCCCATGCGGATCAGTTCCTGTCCGAGAATAAGCGAAGGGGAGCTTGTGCTGTGGCACAGTGGATGAAACTGCCATCTGCAATATTTGCATTCCATATGGGCGTTGGTTTGTGTTCTGGTTGTTCTAATTATGATCCAGCTCCCTGCTAACAGCCAAAAGGAAGGCACTCAAGGAGTGCCCAAGTGCCTGGGTCTCTGTACTCAAATGGGAGACCTGGATGAAGCTCCCGACTCCATTTTGGTCTGGCCCAGTGTTGGCCTTTGTAATTTTCTGGGGGTTTGGAGGGCGAACCAGCAGAGGGAGGATCTTTTTCTGTAACTATTTTAAATAAACAAGGAACTGAATAATAATAATAATAATAATAATAATAATAATAATAATGAAGAGTAAAGGAGGGCTGGCTGGCTTTTATTTCTCTAGTCTCAAACAGCAGAGCAGGGGGGGATCAGTGAATGACCTGTTTCTCAGTGTTGAGTGTGGAGGAAGTGGTGGTTAAAAAACATGGAAGATATTTCCTTGTGTCCTTCGCCCATCTTGTAATCCACATGTACCTCAACAGCAGTAACCTGGACATTAGTCATTTAGTTTGTAAATTCACCTTTCAGAATGTCAGTGCCCTGGCTGCAGGCATCTGGGAGGGAACCAGAGGTTGGAAGATCACCCCCCTTTTTTTCTCCCTGTTACAGTGCTTCTATACCTTTCAAAAGCAAACAAAAATCGGAGTATTAAATGTTGATCTCCCAGGGCCAGCACCGTGTCTTAGTAAGCTAATCCTCGGTCTGTGGCACTGGCATCCCACATGGGTGCTGGTTCATGTTCTGGCTGCTCCACTTCCAATCCAGCTCCCTGTGAATGACCAGGGACAGCAGTAGAGGATGGTCAAAGTCCCTGGGCTCCTGTACCCACATGGAAGACCCAGAAGAAGCTCCTGGCTCCCAGCTTCAGATTAGCTCAGCTCCGGTCATTGCTACCATTTGGGAGTGACTCAGTAGATGGAAGACATCTCCATTTTGCCTTTCTAGTTCTGTCTTTCAAATAAAAGAAAATAATAATCTTGAAAAAAAGTGTTGATTTCCCAGGGAGAAGGAAGTCCTCTGAGTGCCAGAAAAACTGATGTTGAGCTATCTGGATTTGACAGGGTCTACCCAGCAGTTGCTCAATAAACGTTTCTTTTGAATTAGCTGCCTTCCTAATTACATGAAAAACAAGGCGTGCGAAGAGCACCAGAAGGCTCAGCAGAACAGGGAGAGAAAAGGCTCTTAGTCCACAAGGGCAAGGGCTCATGGGAAAGGGCAAGGGCTCATGGAAAGGGCAGGGGCTCATGGAAAGGGCAGTGGCTCATGGGAAAGGGCGAGGGCTCCTTCTGTTGCTTGTCAGCTTTATCTTCCACCATTCCCAGGCTACCACTGTTAGGGCAGGATGCAGAGGTCGCCACCCCAACAGCACACGGAGCCACTACCAGAGCATCTCAGGGAAGGGTGTGCAGGTCCTGACCACCCAGCTTACTCCACTTCAGGTTCATTTGGCGGTGCCTCCATTGTTTTGGCTGCCAGGAAGCTCAGAGTCAGTGTTTACCTGTTTCCATAAGCACAAGCGATGTTATAGTCTGCAGGTTACATGTCTGATATCATTCTAGCTCTCCTTTTCCTGCCATCACATGTTCCTCATCTGACAAAATATAAGCACATGATATATGTTTTCGTAACTTGAATAAATGTGTGCATAAATGCACACATATGCAGTACCTACATTTTAAAAAATTGTTTATTTTTATTGAAAAGGTAGATTTACAGAAAGAAGGAGACAAAGATCTGCTGGTTCACTCCCCAAGTGGCTGCTAAGGCCAGAGCTGAGCCATCTGAAGCCAGGAGCCTGGAGCTTCTGCTAGGTCTTCCACATGAGTGCAGGGTCCCAAGGTTTGAACATCCTCCACTGCTTTCCCAGGTCACAAGCAGGGAGCTGGATGGGAAGTGGGGCTGCTGGGACACAAACCAGCACCCATATGGGATCTTGGTGTGTGCAAGGCGAGGACTTTAGCCACTAGGCTACCGTGCTGGGCCCATTGAGCTGATCAATCAATATTCTTCAAGAAATATTCAAACCCTATTCAGATCAATACTTCGTCAGTATGTGGACAGCTGAACTTTTGATCTTTTGTAAGGTTTATCTAAAAGAGAGTGAGAGCTTGCACATTGTATAAGAATTGTCCACTCACTATTTACTTCCAAAATTTGGTGGTTCAAATACTTGGGCTATCTTCTGCTGCCTCCCAGACACATTGGCAGGAAGTTGGAAAGAAAGCAGAGGATCTGGGACTCCAACCATGCACTCTGATACTGGATGTGGGTATCCTAGCTGGTAGCTTCACCCGTTGTGCCACAATGCCTACAGATCTTCAATTCTAGGAAATAAACAAGCAAGTTTAAAATAGCATTTAATTGGCCAGCGAGATGGCTCAGTAGCTAAATCTTGGTCTTGCTGGTTTGTGTCCCAGCTGTTTCACTTTTCATCCAGCTTCTTGTTTGTGGCTTGGGAAAGAAGTAGAAGATTCCACAAGGCCTTGGGACCCTGCACCCATGTGGGAGACCCAGAAGCTCCTGGATTCTGGCTGGATCACCTCATCGCTGGCCTTTATGGCCACTTGGGGGAGTGAACCAGCAAATAGATCTTCCTCCATCTGTCTCCTCTGTAAATCTGCCTTTCCAATGCAAAACACATACATACATATATGCATGCCCCCCTCAAATTTCATTTCAAGATGCCTAGGTTAAATTAATTGGGTGACACATGGCAGACCCAGTCCTGGCTGCAGCCTGGCTTAGACATGGCTATTGAGCACATTTGGCGAGAGAACCATCAGGTAGGGAATTTGTTTTCTTCTGTGTCTGAAACTGTCTTTTTAAATACATAAAATAAATGTACAAACTTAAAGGACTCAAAAAATTAACTGGGTGATAAAGCAAGCCAGTGCTATCCAAGAGACCTTTCATTTTTGTCTTTTCAACTGTGCAGTCTTTTTTCTTAGACTATGTCCAGTAAGTTTTATGCTCTGGGCTTTATAGTAGCTTAGCATTCCAGATATGAATAAAAGTACAGGGCCCCGCATGATAGCCTAGTGGCTAAAATACTTGCCTTGCATGCACCAGGATCCCGTATGGTCACCGGTTCTAATCCCGCCGACCCCACTTCCCATCCAGCTCCCTGCTTGTGGCCTGGGAAAGCAGTTGAGGATGGCCCAAAGTCTTGGGTCCCTTCACACACATGGGAGACGTGGGTGAAGCTCCTGGCTCTTGGCTTTGTATTGGCTCAGTTTTAGCTGTTGGGGCCACTTGGGGAGGAAATCAACAGGCGAAAGATCCTTCAGTCTCTCTTCCTCTCTGTATATCTGACTTTCTGAAAAAAAAAAAAAAACTTAAAAAAAATAACAGTATGAACATAGCTGACTAATCTTTTTCAAATGATTTGACTGCAGCATTTGTTAATCTAACCTTTAAGGCCCAAGGAAACAGACTCCCTGCTGTGCAAAGAGCTGGTCCCAAGATCCAAAGCATTTCCTTTCACTCATTTGTTTTACCTTGGACTTGTTCTCTAATAACCTGGTACACAGTTGTCTTTTTTCCACACCACCATCACAGGTCTTTGTGGAAGGTATTTTTCCTTCCATGTCTTTTGTATCCAGGACATCCTCTGTATTAGTGCATGTGTAAATTCTCAAGGAATGTTTTCTAAGTCATAATTATTTAACATCTCACTCCTAGAGCATTTCATGGGAAGCCCTGTGCCTATACTGCAAGGATGCAGACGAGCAGCATGTAGCTCCTGAAGTCTTCCAGGCTTGCTACCTTACTGATAGCAAACTCATGGAATATTTTCTAAGGAGGCATTCTGCATTCGCCCACTTAGTAGAATGGGTCCATAGGCCTGCACCTTCCTACAACTTCCAGAGGCTGATCTGTAGATGAACTCCCAAAGGCACATTTTCATCAGGACAAGCCAGCGGGTGCATTTTGAGATGAGGAGGCACGAGTTTCCAAGTGAATGTGACTTTTGGTGGTTATAATATATAGGATTCTTCAAATATCTGTATCTGAAATACAGGGACTTGGATTCGGACTAACTGATCCAGGATCTCTGGATGTAAAACCCTGGAATCGGGGGCCGGTGATACGGCCTGGTAGGTAAAGCTACTGCCTGCAGTATTGGCTTCCCATATGGGCGCCAATTTGTGTCCTTGATGCCCCGCTTTTTTTGTATCCTTTCATTTTTTAAATTTCGATAATCTTTACATAGTTGATCACGGCACAAAGGGTCAAGGGCTACAGGAAAGTGGTTAAGAGCATTGTTTCCACACTGGTATCACTTTTTTTTTTTTGTATCTGGGGTAAAGAGAGAGACAAAGGGAGAAGCCCCAAACAGCCCCACCCATCCCAGGTCCCCGATGTGGGGCATGCTCTGAGGGTCTTGCTCAAGCAGTTTTGATAGTTCAACAGTTCTGAATTGCTGCCAATCTCACTGCACCACGCATGAGCTCTTCAGAATACACTGGCTGACATAGTCTGTTTATGGTTGGGGTTCTGAGATCAGCACTTCAGTTGGAGGGATCATCTCAGATCTGATCCCAGACCTGATTCTTGTGTGTGCTTGCCAGTACAGGGTGCCCACTTCTGATCGAGCTCTCCAGCTAATGCACCTGGGAGCGCAATGGATGGCCCAAGTGCTTGGATCCCTTCCCACAGGCACATGGGAACCCACCAGGAAGCTCCTGGCTTCAGCCTGACCCAGTGCTAGTCATCATTTGTAGACAGCCAGTGGATGAAAGACCCGCCTCTGTCTCAAATAAAACCTCAAAAACAAAACCCCAACCCTTGAAATCCACATTTTAGTGCATTGTAACAAATTTATTTAGGTGATTCGAAAGTTTGAAAGACATTAAGCTATGTTTGGTATAGTGAAAAGCACACCATGAGGAGCCGAGTTGAGACTGATCTTGGTAATGCTAGGATCTCATGCTCTCAGATCTTTATGTGCTCTTCATGGTCCTAAATGACCCAGAAACAGCCAGATGGTTTGGGATGCCACGTTACAAATATCACATTTCTAGTAGGTGAACTTTTTTTTATTGAAGCATTCAGAGAGAAGAGTCAAACTGCACTGCCATCCACACCCGCATTATGGACGACTGGCTGGAATGTGATTTTACCTGTGGCGTCGACTGTCGGGGTCAGGGCAAGTACCCCTGTCTCCAGGTGTTTGTGAACCTCACCCACTTGGGTCAGAAAGCTCTCCTACGTTATAACGAAGCGACTGTCCAGAAAAATTCCAAGGTAAAGTTAATCAAATTTACCCTTTCACGCTAGACTGTCCTAACCAGGGTAAGAAACCTAGTGTCATTCTTACTGGGTCCCTGTATTTGCTTCAAGTGGATATTTTTACAGTGCTCAAATCAGGCTAAATGAAGCTAAAAATATTCTTGGAGAATTGGGGCACATAGAAATGGGAAGTTATTTCGATTTCACAACTTGCCATCTGGAATTCATAGTTTCAATCAATGAACAAGCTCTTTGTAGGCAGTTTCACTTCCTGGTGATCTCATTGGCTACTGGAGCAAACATGTGACAATGGATTGTTTGCTTTAAATCAAACAAAGGGTTTAAATTTAAAAAATTATTTTCATTTGTTAGCAAGGGATTTTTTTAATCAAAGAAATTTTAAAATTATAATTTTAGTAAGTTACATAACTGGTTCATATTTTTAGTTTTATATTTATACCTAAATGGTATTCTATTATCTGGCCTGTTACTCTTTGGAGTCTTGAATCAAGTACTAATTTCCATTAGATAATTCCTGTTTTTATTTTAGATGCAATGATTTTTAATCTCAAAACATTCTTGTAGATCCTTAGCATAACAAATGCCTAAAGGAAATGCTGATAAACCTGTAGGGTTTTTGTTTTTTTTAATCATCAGCTGACAGATAGATCCCTTTTTCTCTACTCGTTTTGCTTCTCAGGAAGTGGACTCCCTCTGTGGGCCTAGGGCAAAATCCTCAATTGTTACTCTTTAGGAAGAGATTGTGCTACAGATCAAAGACAACAGAAATATTATTGGGTAGTGCTTGCTGAATTGATAAATGGGTTCCTTGGGTTACTGTACAGGAAGCGATCAAGGATTTGCATGTGGACACGTTCCTTGTGGTCTCTGCAGTTACCATACAATGTAAGAATTCCTTCCCACTTCCTCTTAGGACTCATTTCAGTGTCCTCCTGCCAACCTCTTCCCAGAGACTAGGTAACATTTTATTGTCTTTGAAGACTGAAACCAGCATCTTTAGCGAGTTCAGAATTAGAGCTGTTAGACATTTGGTATTGGTGACAATGTCCTTCCTTTTCTCCTCCTCCGATATTCCTAGTGCTTTTATACACCCAAGTGCCACGGGGATGGCAATGATTTGCTCAGGAGTGCTCTGGACATAAAGGAATTCTTCGACCACAAAAACGGAACCCCCTTTTCATGCTTCTACAGCCCAGAGCACCAATCTGAAGATGTTGTTCTCACAAAAAAGTATGACCAAATGGTTATCTTTCACTGTTTATTTTGGCCTTCACTGACTCTGCTAGGTGGTGTCCTGATTGTTGGCATGGTAAGACTAACACAGCATTTGTCCCTACTGTGTGAAAAATATGGTTCTGCAGTCAGAGTTGAGGGAGGTGGCAAAACCCCTCATACAGATCAACTCAAACGTTGGAGTTCAGGGAGGAGCAAAGGCCGGAGCAGACACTAAGATGGTGGCCAAATTAAAGCAATGGCATTCAGACAAATTCAGTTCCTGCAGTAAAGCACAATTACACTGGACTACAAACCAACCATGTAAAGTTAGGAAGGTTTATTTAGAAAAGGCTCATTATATATTCTATTTACATGAAGAATTAACTTCCTACTCCGAATCCCTTTTCTCATGAGCTAAGGAAGCACTTTTTGTTCCCTTGTGGCAGTTAGTTCAAGGAGTTTTCTGCTCTAGTTCAACTCGGAAATATGGAGATACTGAAGGCATCTTACGTATTGATTATTGAACTATCAAGCCCAACTGTCTACAACATAGTTCACATGAAATATCTTTCTATATAAATTTGTCATGTGTATTACTGCACTATAGAAAAGAGCAGAAACTTAAGAAAAGGTAAATTTAATATATTTATGACAGCCTAGTCATCATTCATGATAAAAAAAAAATCCACAGTTTAGAATTATTTATACTTACCTTTGCCATGAACCACTTAACTTTTCTCCCATCCAAGCACTAACCAGGACAATCCTGCTTAGCTTCTGAGATCAGACGAGATCGGGCACGTTCAGGGTGGTATGGCCGTAGACTAACCACGCAATTTTTCTTTCAGCAACATTTTTTGATTAATTATGCTTTTCATAAGCTTATCTTATTCTTTGTGTACATTTTTGTGGGAATGGAAACAAAGGCTAGAAATGTACCTGCAGTCACAAGAAGCTGTACTGAGTTTCCACACTCACCCTCAGGTAGTTTACACTGTCAAGTTTTATATGGAGAGCCAGCCACTGTTGGTACTGCCAACCAACCACAGCTGTTAAATAATGGCCTCATAAGGCACCCCACAGATGCTTTCCAGATTAAACTGAAAGTTTGTTCTGATGATCCAATGTGCCTCCAAGTAGCTTTAAAATTTTACTGAAAAATCTTACATCACAGACATCACACTTATTTGTAGCTGTAACCAAACTTAAAAAAAAAAAAAAATCCATGTGTTTTATGCCCCATCAGTTGTTTTCAAGTCATAAATTCCTAAATACATTGAATAAAGAGCAGAACAGATTTAACCAGTACAGAACAATCTTGGTGTTTCCTGTTTTGTACTGTGGAATGCTGCAGCAAAACATGTGTAGGATTTATTTGTGTTTGTGAGCAGTCACTACAACTTTTTCAGGAAAATCAACTGAACCTCCCTTCCCACTTATAAGAAGTTATCCTCTCCCTTCATGAGGTTAGTCTGAGGGCATATGAAACATTTAGTTTAGTTTAGTTTCTGGCATCTACTAAGGGTGTTACAACCACATTAGCAGCTTAAAAAAAAAAAAAAACCAAACAAAACTCTTGTGGTTTACTGCAACATTTAGGAAGCCATGGTATTTTTCAAGGAACAGCTGATGTAGAGTAGGGCAGGGAGAGACAAGGGAGGACTCCCCACACCTGCTCCGTTTTCTTGGCTAAATGTAACATTCAAGGTCCAGGACTTGCTCTGTGTTTAAGACTGTAATAAACTTTTGTACATTAAAGGCTTTTATGTAATAAACTATGTACGCATACACATTTTAAATTATCCAACAACCAAGATTCTGTAGCTTTATATCAAGGACACCTCTATTCTACTTAATAAATTTTTCTCAATATGGCATTTTGATATATAGCTATATATTATATATAATGTTTGGACACAGATCACATGTATATTACATATCACACATACATATATATTTTCCTGTGAACAAATTCAAACCCACTAATTTGAAACCTGAAGTCTATGTTCTGGTTATTGCAGTTTTTAATTCTGGTGTCTACTTGATTCATTCCAGGAAAGAGCCATTACACACAGAAAACAAAGTCAGTTCAAATTACCTTAAAACTAGAGCCTATGTTGTGATATAGCTGGTTACACTGCCACATTTGATGGCTGGCAATGGTTTGTGTCCCAGCTGCTCCACTTCCAATCCAGCTCCCCACTAATGTGCCTGAGAAAGCAGCAACAGATGGCCGAAGTTCTTGAGCTCCTGCACCCACCTGGAGACCTGGTGGTCTGGGCTTCTGCTTGGGCTTGGCTCATCTGGGGAATGAACTAGCTGACTGCAGATCTCTGTCTCTCTCTCTCTTTTCTTAAAAGCATCTAAAAAGATAATACAATTTAACCAATGATTTGTTTAATTATTTGGAAGTACTAGCTCTCAATGCTCATGTAGATTCCTGTTAAAAGCCCAGACTTACCTTTTGCAAAGTTTACCAAAGTTTACCATAACAGTAAAACCAGATTGCTTTTAATCCAACTTCACTTTTAACCAAACTTTCACTGGTCCATCTTTTACACACATACACATGTGTATCGTAATATATATGTATAAACATGTCTATTTTAAATACAGTTCTTCATGCATAGAGGAAGTTAATATTTAAAGATAACATTTCTCATAGTTATAACTGAGGCAGAAAAACTGGCTTTTAAGACATAACAGATTCAGATTTTTAAGTATGTATTTGCAGCCATTATTGAAAATGCAAACTCAGCTAAATTCTGATTCTTAGCAACACTTTTTTTTTTTAAAGAAATATAAAAATAGAATTATCACAGTTTTTCCTTACATAATACACTAAGGACTATTTGGACACAAGTCAAAGCAATTTTTTTTTTTTTTAATAAAACAGCGTGATGTTACAGACTGCAAAGTTCAAGAGAAGCAGACATTGACAGTTTCCGATGAGCACAAACAGTAAGTGCAGTCACAGGCCAAACTTCTTGCTAGGTACAGCAAGACTGGGAAGAGGTTTCAAATTTAGTCATATTGTATTATTGTCCTACATTCTCAACAGAATAACACATGCATCTTGCTGTGTCAAAAATTTTGTTTTTGGGTCATCACTGAAGAGTATTAAAGGCATTTGTCCTAACTTATACATTATACCACAGGACTTTAGTTCATTGTATGACCAAAATGTAGAGAAACAGTTACTACAATCAATGGGGCTAAAAAGGATGGGTTGACTTCTCTGTTGAAGTTTCCAAACTAACTATCTGATGTGTTAGTAGTCACCTTTTGCTAGTGTTATACTCCCCAAGGAATTACAGTTGTGTTATGTTCCAGAAGGATGTATTCTTTTAGATTTATCCTCTTCAGTTAAGTCCAAGGACTGAATTATACTGAAATCATTAACTCCAATTGAAACTTGGTTTCTATAACACAATACATTTCTAGAAACCAAATGTGGACAAGTACTCCAACAACTCTTAGAACATAAAGCAAATCTATCTGATAAGGGATTTTTGTCTCATGAGATCAATAGATAATGAAATTTGAAAATGCACACTGGAATTGAGTTTAATCTTATTAAACATGTTTTAATGAAAAACAGTGAAGATTATCTGCCTTCTTGCCAAGGGGAAGGATTAACAAAAATAAGAATAGCTAAAAATATACATGGTTCTTAGCACACCCACAGAATTATCTTAGTGACAGATTAAATAAGGTTGCAGATAAGACTGATAGACTTTAATTGGCTTACAAAATTCATTTAAAAACTTTCCCTGTACTCACCAGTGTGACGAATAGGATCTACTGTTGGTAGTGAAAATCAGTTATCTAATTACACTTTATATACAATGGAGTAATTTTTACTTCCCCACATAACTCTTACACATATTTCTGAAAAAAAAAAAGTCAGAAAATGTCCTTATGGCTCACACCTATCAGTTTCTATACTTAGCATGGCTGGAATACTAACACACTTAAAACCACGAAAAAGGAATGGTGCTGTATTAATAACAAGGAAGTACAGGATTTTTATTCAAGTGGAATACTTGAATGAAAGATTTCTTTAAAGACTAACATCCCAACTTGGGAGAAAAGACTCTTAATGAATTTCAAACTCTGGAATTTTAGAACTTTGATATTTGTTTACACCTTTTATAAAAGATGTCTTTTGACCAGGACTGGAAAGCAGTGTATCTACAAATAGAAATGTGTGCCAATATACCATATCAGATAACAATGAAGTAAAGAGAACAAAATAAACTTTAAACGCTGTATTCAAGAAACCTCATACCACAAACATCCTCACTGTAGCCTTTTCCAAATGGCTGGCACTATGATTGATGGCACTTTTCTTAATGTCTCCTACTGCAGTTAAAAGAATGCATGCCAATTCTGATTTTTATAGCTTTAAAGCAGCGTGTGCTGCAAGACTTTTGCCTGTTGTATTGAATTGCGACTCATCTTTTTTTCCTAGTCTTCTGAGGTAGAGTTAACCATCCAATTGATCAGGACCACAGTCACCTTGAACTTAACTTCATAATCTCAAAGAGTGCAAAGAACTTTTAAGAGAAAAGGAAATAGGTTTTCCAGGCCATGGCACATAAGATATATTTACAATTTTAATGTAGTAATTAAAAGTGGTTTTGTTTGTGTCTTAAAAACAGCACAGCTGTATTATCTTGTCACTGAGAATTTCTATCTAGGATGCTGTCCATGCTGAAATTTACATTTCAACCTTCACAATCCCATCCCTCATGAAGGGCTGATTCTGTCATGGCATGCACAATGTCTCATGGCCCTCAGTCCCATCTGAGCAGGATGGATATAAAGAATGCGGTTCATGGCTCCTCCCTGTCCCACCCTCTCCCTCCACATTTTCTGTTTCTCAAAAACATCTGAAGTAGGAAAGTGTCTTAAAAAAGCACCACAATCTATTAACACCACATATTGCCTTTAAACTGAATTATTTTAGTGATGTCTTGGACACCAAATTATTTTTTAAAGTGGACTTTGAGTATATGGGTCCAGCCCAGGTGGTGAAGTTGTGTAGACATAGAAATAAGAAGTTAATGTGCCTCAAAATACTGCTGAAATTAAATTTCATCACAGAGTTGGCAAGGATGGGCTACTGATCAGATCATAGATTGGATGTGTAAGAACATTCAGAAAATAAATCCAACTTTTGGTGCTGTGCAATTTCCAAGGTGCCTTTGAAATAGATTGCTCACAATTTTTTCCATAAGCAAAATCACCCAGTTTTACTTGGAAAAAAGCATACAGGTGGACTGTATTTTATCTATGTGAAAGTCACCAATCCATTGAAGGTAAAGTTCAAGAAGGCATATACAGTCTAATCAAGTCATCATTTGCCTGATGAGTAAGAACTACACTTTACACAAAATACTTGATCAGCAGCTGTTTTCATAAAAAAAAAAACAACCCAATAGTCATAGTTTCACAGTTGAAAAATTACACATTAAAATATTTTACAATTCATTATATATTCACCAGGTTCCCATTTCCTAATGGGCTTGTAATATAAAGCATAATAGAAGGGAAAACCTCAGAGTTGATTTACTTGACACTGAATTTTACAGGACACTAAGAACCACAGAAAGCTTAGGTTCTATCAGAAAATAGCAACCAAATTCCATTCTTTAAAAAATCCAATTAGAAACATTAAAAAAAAAAAACAAACCAAATTCTGTAAACCGATTAACAGATTTAAAATTAACAGCAGTCTAAAAATATTCAAAATAAATGCTTCTGTATAGTTGAGAATATGGTAAAAAGTTTAAAGAATGATTTCCAAACAGTTATTTCTAGCTACAATACATTTTCTCTTTTTTTACTCCAAAGTGATTATTAAAGGAAATAGTTTTAAGTGACCCAATGAAACTGTAGAGGCAAGAGTCAGTTGTCACAGCATGTTCAGTGACAAGGAGGGTTGACTACAGGAAGTGACCAATTCATGGGAACGGGTCTCTGACACTGAAGTACACACAAGTAGCTCTGTTGTCATTGATTTCCACACAGATCCTAGGCACCCATTAGCATTCTGTTTTAGTCAAGTCCTTTCTTTTGCCTTTCTGAGCATTACTGTCCCTCCTTTCATTTCTTAATCTACATTCTTTACAAAATTTGCCTATTTTTAATCCTACAAAATTAATTTGGTTTTAATAACTAAGAAGTAAATGGAAATGATAAAACAGGTTATGTGCCATGTATGCTTTAATGGTGGAGAGGACGTAGGGAAGGTGGGTGGGTAAAGTATCTGGATTGATGTTAAAAAGATGCAAAACTGTACAAATTCTGTATGGGGAGGCTCAAGGCTTTTTTGGCACTCAGGTAAAACATGGTTCTCTGTTAAATCTTCAGTTTCCACCCCAAGGTTTCAGATTTATACCATTTACTGAGTTTTCCTATAATCAAGCCCTGATATAGAAAACATCATGATTTTAGTTTGTATCAGCGGGGTATATCTAAATCACATAAAATGATAACTGTGAAGTCTTCAGTTATGAGCTTTTTATCTGCAAAAGAATCTACTTGTTTTCCAGCTCAAAACCGTTTAAATTCTGCTTAACTATTCCAAGACAGTTTACAGAAATAAATTTCCCTAATCTTCAAATTCATTTTTCTTGTTGGCAATATTATATACATGCTTTAGTTAAGCACCTAAATCTTCAATAATTATGCCCTTTAAGGGTCCTAAGATAGCCAGATATTAAGAGTATTTGTATTAGAGTCCTTTGCTCACTATTTGAGACTTCTAGTATAGGTACCTGATTTCATAGAGCATTTTAAAAGTGATAATGTTATACTAGAGTTTACAGTGTGCACTCTTTATACTGTTGTTTTCCAATAATATCTAAAACTGTCAGGAATTTATTGCACTTTTTTTTTTGGAGTGGCACCTGGGCATTTGCTAAAGCTATTTCCCAGGACATTAGCCATTCATTTCAAATACTGAATAAAATACCACATTCTAGTGTGATGACTAACAATAACTCCTAATTTTGGATAATGCTTTTTAACATGTTTATGAATGTGTCATGTACTCGAAAGGGATTTAATAAGGTCAGAGTGAGCTGTGACGAGGAAATAGTAGATATGATCTTAAAATGGATTAATGTCCTACTTACACTATTCAGATATTGATACGTAGCTTAAAAAGGTAAAAGGCTCATGGTTTCTGTTCCTCCATATTATAAATATTATTCATGAACTTACCTCAGTAGAGGTTGGGGGAGGGTTAGCATTCAGGAAAATAGTCTAAATGGTATTAATTTTGGCAACTAATTTCATATGATTCAGCCATTCTCAACTATAAAAGAAGATGGAAGATCAGGGATTCATGTGGAAACAAAAGCAAAGGAAAACAGATGAAGTTAAATCTGCTTTCCTTAACCAGTTGTACACTGGCTAATGGTATAAATGGGTAGTGCCTGAGCCTCACCTATAGATCAAGAGAAAAGCTGACCATGCTGCTACTAACAATAAAAAATTGGGGGTGCAAAACAATGCATGACTATGGGACAGATTATGTAAATAAAGAATATATATTAATGATAGTTTCTATAATATAAATAGCCTTTAATAAAAAAAATAATCTTTTTTTAATAACATTAATACTCACTTCTATTTTCTGGAAAACATGCATGAAAAATGTGTTCAGTTCAATTGCAAAAGGAGAAAAAAATCAACTTAAGGTGAATACTGTACAACTCTGGAATGAGAACTACTCCTGCTCATTCTTTTTCTAGGATGATTATTTTACTTTGTGGGAGCCCAGAATTTCCCTAGGAAATAAGAGTCAGATCCTTGTAAATACTGTTAAAAAAAAAAAAATGAAAAATCTAAAACCAAAAACACCAGCATACTACAGGTCTCATTTGTGACTGCTCCCAAAATTGCGCAGCTAAGACCCCCAAATCACCAAAAGATTTGATTTATTATAAAGAAAAAGTCTTTGAAGAAATCTTAAGAATTCATCCACCCCAAGCATTTTTCTTCATTAAACAAGGAGTCAAAAAACCCACTTCAAACTAAATTGAACAGCAATGGGAAAAATAAGAAATTATTCTTTGTTTTCATTCTGTGTAATTCAACATAAACTCCAGCTGACTCAGTCCTAATGCAATAACAGCCTTAATTGTGTCCACATCTCAAGGCGCGGAGCATTTACAAGACAAATACAACATCTTTCTTTTTCCTTCTCCATCGTTTATGTATATTTTGGGAATTTTTGTTTTGTTCTGTTTTTTTAAAAAAAGATACAAATAATCTTCAAAGTTTACCTTTTTGGACTTAAGGCATAACATGAAATTGCGCATTATTCTAAAGCTTAATTTTGAAATGAACTAGTTTAGTGCTATCAAACCCTGTTTGCATTTACATTATTTAAATTATATAGTATTTTATTCCTGTTCTTGCGGTAAGTTCTAATGCTGTTCATGGATTGTGCAATTCCTATGCAATCAGTCTTTGCTTGCTGACAGTTAACAGTGCGGTGTAGAATCCAGACCTTGAGCTCTCAGTTTGTCAGTTATCACCTCAGTTCAATGCATGTTGCTTAATTGTGTGGAAGATCCAATCCATTTTTGTTGTCCAGCCACCATGATGTGCATCATTCATTTGTTTCATGAAGTACTCCAAAGCCTCCTGCTCAGTTTTATCTAAGGCTAATGTCTTTCGGATATATGCAATGTCATCAAAAGATTGCAGTTCTGGCATTCCAGAGCCAAGCATCATTGAGAAAAGATTTATGAAGAGATTGGCATGCTGTCGAATAGCTAGATAAGCCTTGTAGCACATTTCCTGAAACCTATAAGTAGTAAGAATAGTTTGGTCAGTAGGAAGCCATTATGCTCAGGTCTCTGCTCATTGTACATATTTAGAGGCTTTTAAACACAACATACAAAGAACACAGTCTTCTGTCAACACTTTTCCATTCACTTTCTCCACTAGGATGTGAAGACTTTATTTACTACTGGATGTGAAGACTTTATTTACTACTATGTCTCCACTCCAACACCTAAAATAATGAGTGGCCCATCAGAAAATTATTAAGTATTTATTAGCATATGAATTGATCTACAACAGAAACTTTAGGCTCAGTCTAGGTCAGCACTAATTTATAGATAAACAGTTTTACGAAAAGTTTAAAAAAGTACCTCAAGGTCTAAAACAAACTAATAAAACAGCACAAGGTGGTTAAGAGAAATAATAAGATAATCAATCACAGCAATTACATTTCACTAACTTCTTCAAATTGGATGACTAAAAATGTTGGTTTTAAGCATTATCCATCATTTGTAGAATTCAATTTTTCAAACGGGTGTAAATCAAAATTTTCAGTGTGCTATAAAGTTTAGCACTATTTTCTTTTTGATTAACTCACCAGATTAAACTGATTTCCTTCTTTATTCTTCTCAATATCATAACAAATGTATAAATATTAAAACATTCAGCTTTTGCTAAAACCATTCTGCTAAATAATGTTATTCTAAATTGAAAAATACCAATTGTTTCAGGTACAGTGTCAAGAATTTTGATTCTGTGCTTTTGATTTCTTGAATTTACCTTTCAAATTCTCTTGTTTTTGTGCATTCTTGGGCTCCTTTACTAATCACTATTAAGAAATCCTGTGTCAAAACAAATGGTACACGTTCTCGCTTATAACCAAATTTTTTCTTTTTGTGGTCCAAAAAGTGTCCAAAATCTATATGAAATAGCTTTCAAAAAGAAAAATTATATTAGTTTCATAATGCAGGTACATATCTAAAATTAATAAATGTAGTTTAAGAGCATTAGAACATTTTAAAAAGAGAAAGTCATTACTTGTCCATCATCTTTCACCATGATGTTACTATTGTGTCGATCTCCAATTCCCAAAATGAAAGTAGCGACACAATAGCCAGCACACGAACGTGTGAACAGGTCTATGGCTGCATCGTATCTATGAAGAAGAAATAAATACCTCATGAGTAGAGTGGAAATGGACACAGGCTACACACACTCACTGACATTACAGAAGAAAGGTATTCATGGCCAGAGATGTGAGGAATTTTGAACTTCAAAATTTTTTTTTAAACAAAAGAGCTACTTGTTTTTATTTGAAAGGCAGATTTATGAAGAGAGAAGGAGAAACAGAGAGACCTTCAACTCACTGGTTAATTTCCCAAATAATCACAATGGTTGGACAGAAGAGTGTCTTCCTTGTTTCCCACGTGGGTACAGAGGCCCCAAGACTTGGGCCATCCTCCACTGCTTTCCCAGGTACATTAGCAGGGAACTGGGTCAGAAATGGATTATCTAGGACTCGAACAGGCACATACATGGAACGCTGACAATGCAGTCAGAGGCTAAATTTACTATGCATGGTTCTGGCCCCTGATATTTTAAGATTCGCCTATTTATTTGAAAGGCATAATTATACAGCAAGAGGGTGAGAATGAGAGAGGGTGAGAATGAGCGAGAGAGAGAAAATCGGCCAGGATGGAACCAGGACGGACAAGAACTCCTTCTAGGACTCCCATGTGAATGCGGGGGCCCAAGCACTAGGTCATCCTCGGCTGCTTTTCCAGGCACATTAACAGGAAGCTAGGTGGGAAGTAGAGCAGCAGGGGTTCAAACAGGTGTTCAAGTGGGATACCAACGCTGAAAGTAATATTTAACCTGCTTTGTAACAATGTCAGCTCCTTGAAATTCTCATCTTCAGGAGTTTCAACGAAAATCTCCAGGTCTTGGGGTGGTAGCCTAGTGACAGAATCCTCGCCTTGCATGTACCAGGATGCCATATGGATACCAGTTTATGCCCCAGCTGTTCTACTTCCCATGAAGCTCCCTGCTTGTGCCCTGGAAAGCAGTAGAGGATGGCCCAAAGCCTCGTGACCCTACACCCACATGGGAGGCCTGGAAGAAGATCCTGGCTCCTGGCTTCAGATTGACTCAGCTTCGGCTATTGTGCCAACTTGAGTGTGAACCAGTGGAAAGATCTTTGTCTCTTCTTCTCTCTGTAAATCTGCTTTTCCAATAAAAAATACATTTTTTAAAAAAGAAATCTCCACATCTTCCCTTACCACAGAATATGGTCTATTATAGTGAAAAAACAAATCATTATAATTAATTTTCCATTTTAATAATAAATTAGAAGTAAAATGCAAATGTGATGTTAATTTTAAAAAAGAACAATAAGAACACATTTTAGATAGTAAAGTTCAGTGTACAGAATTTTATCAAAGTAAAGGTAACTGTGATCATTTAAACATAATAATATCAGATATTTCAGAAGATAAAGCATGTTTCTTCCAAATATTGTAACTGTTTTCTGTGGTCTAGCTCAGAGGAATATACCTAACTGCTAACAGATTCATGATACAGAAAACTTAAGAAGAATACAGAAATGATGGTAGAACTCACATTTCTCCCTTGTTCTTGTCCTTGAGCCACTGATGTAAAGTGTGGCTGTTGAACTGCAGTGCGCCTTTCAGGCCACCTTTGCACTGGATCTGCATGATTGTGTGAGAATTTCTCACTACCTCAATCAGTCCCACGCAGTCACCAATTGACAGACAACCATAAGGTAACATTCTATAAAAGGGGAAACACATTTACAATTATATAATGGAATTAAACAAACTTAATTTGCTTTGTTAGTGTGACAAACATGTTTCTGGAAATACACTGAAAATGACCTGCCATGTTTATCTTAACCTTCAACTGAAACAACAGTTACCTGTATATCAGAAGGGCAAAGAAAATTATTTTGGTTATTAAAATGAAAACATTTAGAACTTTAAAAATAAGGGTCAATTTAAAAATGGTTAACTAATTGGCAACTAAACAAAAGTTCACAGCAAAAGTTCTCCCATTTTGGTCTCAAAATTCCTTTGCATGGGTAAAAATTATTAAGGACTCAAAAGAAAATTTAGGTGGATTACATCTACTGATATTAGAAACTAAAGAGAAGATAAAAATTAAAGTTAATTTCCCCTGCCCCCGAAGATTTATTTACTTGAAAGTCAGTTATAGCAGACAAGATAACTCCACCCACTTTCCAAATAACTGCAATGGCTGGAGCTGAGTTTGTCTAAAGTCAGGAGCCAGGAACTCCTTTCAGGCCTCTCACATGTGGGAAAGAACTAAGCACTAGGGCTATCTTCTATTGTTTTCCAGACCCATTAGCAGGGATTTGGACTAGAAGTGGAGCAGCCAGGAGCTGAAGCAGCACTCATAAAGGATGCTGAAACCACAGGCGGTGGCTTTACTTCCTATGCCACAGAGCCCAGTATTTCTCTGGACTTTCATACATGCTTCTATAACTAATCCCTTGTTTTGACTGACATAAATGAAGAAATCAAGCCTCACGCAGGTAATAAGATAAAGGAGGAATATTGTCACAATAGCCTTTTCAGATAATTTTAAACATTTTGACGCTATGCCAAACCTAACATGCGGCAGTTTTTCAAATTGCAATATGAATTCTGAAACTGTATCAATGAGCTGTTTAAAATGCAACATTAAAATCTTGTCATAATTTTTCTCTGGACTTCTCACCCATGTATCAGTTTACAGTACTATGCAGTATTTTTTTGGAAGACATAATTTGCTAATTTATTCAGATCTCTCAAATGTGGTTGTATTTTATCACACTTTAAAAAATCACAACTGTTGGGCCCGGCGCGGTGGCGCAAGTGGTTAAGGTCCTCGCCTTGCACGCCGGGGATCCCATATGGGCGCCGGTTCTAATCCCAGCAGCCCCGCTTCCCTTCCAGCTCCCTGCCTGTGGCCTGGGAAAGCAGTCGAGGACGGCCCAAAGCTTTGGGAACCTGCACCCGCGTTTGAGACCCAGAAGAGGCTCCTGGCTTCGGATCTGCATAGTATCGGCCGTTGCGCTCACTTGGGGAGTGAATCATCGGACGGAGGATCCTCCTCTCTGTCTCTCCTCTCTGTATATCCACCTTTCCAATAAAAAAATAATAAAAATAAATCTTTAAAAAAAAAAAATCACAACTGTTCTCTATAGCTCCTCCCCACCCCTGTAAGTAAATCTTAAATAACAAAAACCAAAAAAACAAAAATAAAAAACCCCAACTTTTACTTTTCCTAGCAGTCTAATCAGAATGTTTGGGGACACTACTGAGTTCAGTGGTGGATACACATTTTTCCAAAATTTTAAGTTACGCTTGAAAGCTCAAAAACTGTCACTAGCAACAAATACTGTCAAGGCTATTTTCCTTGAAAACAAATATTGTCCATTTTGAAAAAAGCAGACATTTTTGTATAACAGTAGCTAGCTTATTATTAACTAAAAATAAAGTTCCATAAAAAATAAAAAGCTACCAGTTTCAGCTCACACTTCAATTGACAAATCTCCTCCTTGATAACAGCTATATTTTGGCACGTAGAAGTGCTTTTAGGATATGTCCTATTTAATCACATATTAAATAGGTTAAAAGAAAGGAGTACTAAATAGGACAGGTAGCCAAAGGTGAAGCTGTAAAGAGATAATTGGGGAAAAATCCTAACATCCACACTGGCCCATAAATTCATTACAGTGTGGTTTTCCTTGCTGTGTTATTCTCATAAAATATAGCTTTACTTCTAAATTCATAATCTAATATAGATTAATAGTCACTTACTTGTATTTTCCCCTTACTTTCTTGTACTCTGGCTTTTTAAATTTTTTTAAGGATTTATTTATTTTTACTGCAAAGTCAGATATACAGAGAGGAGGAGAAATATAGAGGAAGATCTTCCATCCAATTCACTCCCCAAGTGACTGCAATGGCTGGTGCTGCGCCGATCCAAAGCCAGGAGCCAGGAACCTCTTCTGGGTCTCCCACACAGGTGCAGGGTCCCAAGGCCTTGGACCGTCCTCCACTGCCCTCCCAGGCCATAAGCAGGGTGCTGGATGGGAAGTGGAGCTGCCGGGATTAGAATCGGTGCCCATATGGGATCCCGATATGTTTAAGGTGAGTACTTTAGCCGCTTAGGCCGCTACAACAGGATACTTTTACCATTCAGTTAAAGACACTCTCATTAACACTAGCCATGAGTCACAGTGCTTTTATAGTGTAATTTCTTATACCTCTTGAAACACTGGCAGTACAAATTGTTAAATCTATAGATGCTTTCCTTCTATTTGTCCTGGTAAATACATAAGTTCCTAAGATTGTACTGCTCATTTTCTCTTACTTTATGCTTTTATCTGATTGCAACTGAGCATGCTCATGTTCCTAAGAGTCAACTGCCCAACAAATCCTGTTTATATAAAAGTTACAAATAAATCTCAATTCTGCTTTTGTAATAAACAAAACTATTAAGATTTTCCTTAAATATTTTTTACATGAGTACTTAGAATTAAACTTTAGACCAGAAAAATTTGTTAGATTGAAAAATGTTATTATTTCCAATGATTATATACTACTTACTGTTTATCAGTAAGACACATACAATACATTTTGATCCACTAATTTCTACTTTATCTAACTGCTGCTGTAGCTGGACTTGACTCTTACGACTCCTACAGAGAAAAGAAATTTCAGAGAAGGTGGCTTTTGGTGGAATGATCATGTATTTGTAAAGAATCAAGAAAAAAAATCAATAGATCAACAGTGACTTGGAAAACGAGAAGCATGATAGAATCTGGATACACTACTAACTGTACAAAGCTTGGCAGAAAATTGGTAAAGATTGCAGTTGGCTTTATAAAGTTTGCTGCAAGATATTTCAAGATTACAAAACTTAGAGCCTTAAAATTATTAGATTTCTATTATGAATTTTATTTTATATTCATTAACCTCAAAATACAAATGAGCATTCTGTGTTTCCCCTATCTTATTCCTTTTGGTGTTATCTCAGAGACAGATGCAGACTCTACTACTTGTTAGAAATAGCTCTCCTGCTCTTCCCTCAGGGTAAGTCCAGCATGAGGGAACTTGGGAACTGGGTGGAAATTCCTAGTTCCGCCCTGCTGCTAAGACCATGCGGCTGGGGGAGTTTGGGAGGAGTTCGGTCCTTGGGCTCGGGGGCAGCTGACGCTCCCTGCAGTGTGGCGACTGTGGGGGGTGCCCCTGCCGGGTCAGACCCAATGTGGGGGACTCACGCCAAAGACACTGCCGCAAGGCAGTGAACGAGTCCTTGGCCTCCCCCAGGGCGGCCAGTGCACCAAGTGGTGCCAGGCTTTGTCTTCTGACCCCCCGGCAGGGCGAACTCTGGGGTTTTCAAGATATGTAGTTGCTGCCTGGGGTCACTCATGACTAAGACTAGGTTGAGTGTAGGTGCAAAGTGAATTTTCGGGTATTCTCAGTGACAGGGTCATGAAAGATTTAAGCATGCGAGGGGACCAAGACCTAGTGGTTTTAGGGAAGTATCCAGAAGATAATTTCAGTAAGATAGATGCAACAGCTCAATTATGAATACAGAAACGGGATATTAGTATAGAACATCACTGATTGCCACACACTAGCCCACACCGAAGCTATGGATGGTAGCCTCTTTGGCAGTGTTGGGTACCATTGCCCGACTGAGTGTTGGAGTTGTGGAGTGGTCACATTTGGCAGGATTAAGACACTATCCAGCACGCAAGAGAACTTGGGCTGGGGGTAGACTCTGTGGGGTTGTGTGGGCCCAACCCTTTGGAATACAAGTCCCCCGGGTTAGCTTGCAAGCTGGGGTTGCAATGGTCTAAGCTAGATGTGACCACGCCACCTGCCATCACTCATGGGTAAAGGAATCCACAACAGTCAGGGTAGGTCAAGGCAGCAGCACCCAAATGTGCATCTTTAAACAGGATGTGGGGTGGGCCGGGCTGCCACTGGAAGGGGGCAGAATGGGCAGGGCTGAACAAACCTTAACTCACAAGAAACAACAGAACTCAGGTTGGAGCACAGCTCATGCCATGTAGGTCCTTGCATATACTGATCTGCATGAGGCAGAGGCACTAAGCCACAGCACCCAAGGGGCCAGGACAAATGAGGGGCTCTGCCAAGCGGAGACAGAACAACCACCAGCCTGCACCTGCTCTATGGAAGGGAAGAGGCCCAGGTGGGGAAATAACGGGACACCCTAGCTGGGTTGAGTTTCCCACCAAGGAGCGCATGGGCTGGAACTGAGGCTGCATTCTGATCAGGATACGATTGTAATCTCACTTGGCACAAGTGTGGACTGGGACGGGAAGCACCAAGCCAGGCCAGATTCCAACACCATCCGGTGGTCTGGAGGACCGGGGAGAGATGTGTGATGGATTAGGCTAGGTCTCAGCCCTTACTGAACCATGTGTGAGCTGTGTGGGGGTATGGAAGAGCCATGGCTGGGTTGAAATATCCAACAACAAGAACCAGCTTGGGTCGAAGGCCAGTCAGGAAAAGCCACTGTTCCTCCTAGGATAGGAGGTGAACTGAGTAATGCTGGCTCATGAACCCACTGGTATGCGTGAAAACTGGCATTGGGAGAGGTTCTGGTGGAGGAGCCTGGGCAACTCCTCTGGCAGGACACAGTCCCATGCAGGTAAGTGCAAGAAGCACAATAGGGAACAACCCAGAACAGGCAATGGAAATTATCCCACTGGCATACACATGGCATGGGTTGGGGGCAGACCAGGCTGAACCTGTTCACATTACCTTCTGGTGAATCCGAGCACCAGAACAGAGTGTGGGCCGAGCCAGGTTCGGTTGCAACACATACCAGTACACAACAAGTAATGCCAAGGTGAGATGAGCCGTACCAGATGTGGCTGCAGCTCGCAAACAGCATATGTGACAATCGGGGCGGAGGCAAAGCCAACAGGGGAACGTGGGCACCCCTGCTGGATAACTACTTCCATTGGAAAGTGTGAATACAGATGGGGGCAGTTCAGATTAGGCAGGGCTATAGCACCTGTGGGCCTCATGGTGAGCTGACTGTTCTGACTGGTGCGAGGTAAAATTAGAGTGGGTTGAGGGGTGTTTGGGCTTAGCCACAGCATTAGCTGGCAGAGGCTGGTACTGGGAGCTAATTCTGTCAAGTCAAATGCCAAAACCACCTCGAGACTGCATACTCTGGGAGTGGGTGTGGCCTAGTAGGGAAATAGTGGGCACCTCCCTCAGGGTTACCACCCTCACTGGGCAGCACGAAACCCAGGCTAGGAGCAGGGCGGGCTAGACAGAAAGGCACCTGCCAGTGGGTGTATGGGCTGGATAACAGGTTGGTTGGGTTGAACCAGGCTTCAATGTCCATTGACGTGTGTGAGAGCTAAATGGGATGTGGGACAGACTGGACAAGCCCGTGGTGCATACTGGCAAGCATGGGAACCAGGGTAGGGGGCAGAACTGGTAGAAGTTTTGGGGAGTCACACCAACTAGGCTGCAGCTCCAACTGGTTTGCATGAAGACCGAGTATGAAGCGGGTAGAATCGAGCTGGACTACAACACCCGTTGGTTCACAAGGAAGACAGGGCTGGAAGCCGAACGGACCCAGCAATCGCAACGACCAGCATATGCATAAGCTGATTGGTGTGACGAACAGTGTTGGAGTCTGTACTAGCAAACTCACTCAAGAATCAGATCTGGGATCAACTCAGATGAAGTTTCTTTGGATATTTCTCCAACTGAACTGCTAATCTTGGAACCCCAACCATCAAGAGACTGTCAGCCAGTGGACTCTGAATAGGTTTCATTGTGGTTGGGACAGTGAGATTGGCAGCAATCCAGACGTGATGAACTATCAAAACTGTTTGAGCAGGACCCTTGGAGTCCGCCTCATGTTGGGGATTGGGGATGGGTGGGAGGTAGGGTGGGGCTTTTCCCTTTGTTACTCCCCTAACCCCAGATACAGGGCAAAATGATTATATTAGTGTGGAAACAATGATATTACCCACTTTCACCCTGTAGCCCGTGACCCTTTGTACCCTAATTAACTAAGATTAATAAAAAACAAAAAAGAAAAAAAAAAAAAGAAATAGCTCTCCTTGGGACCAGGTACAGTAGCCTGGTGGATAATGTCTTGCATGCGCTGGGATCCCATATGGGCTATGAGCACAGGTTCCTGTCCCATCCAGTCCACTGCTTTGGCCTGGGAAAGCAGTATAGGATGGCCTGAAGCCTTAGGTCTCTGTACCTAGAAGAAGCTCCTGGCTTCGTACTGGCTCAGCTCCAGCCGTTGCGGCCACTTTTGGAAGAACCAAGAACAGATGGAAGACCCTTCCCTCTGTAAAATCTACCTTTCCAAGAAAAATAAATAAATTACACAAACACACACACATACAAGTAAATAGCTCTTCTTCTTACCTGGCTGATGATACTTACTGGCTAATTCAAGACAAGAAAGATGAGGATAAATGAAATTACCTTAGAAATTAACTACTATTAATTACATAGATATAATATATATATTGGATAGCTGTTTCTATAATTAATACTAATAGTTTACTTTTACAGGATAAGTTTCAGCATTCAGGTTGCTTTAACTGCTACCCACCGAAGATCAAGACCTTGATTTTGCCAGATATTTTCCATAATGCGAATAATCTGAAGTGTTAACATATCTTGCCGTAAATCTGAAATTGAAATAATGTGTATCACTGATTGTAATAAATGCAATTTGGGGATCATACAAAAAATAAGTATAGCTATATTTATACTTCAAAACAATAAGAAAGCAAGACTCTGATTCTTTAATTCTAACATATCCTCATTAATGTAACTATAACATTAGGGTAATCAAGCACATTATTTCACAAAAATTTTAAAACCATTATTTATTTTTCTCTTGAATATATATCAGTTTTAGCCTACTGAGATGTCATTTTCCTAACAAAAAGCCCAAGATGATCTTCTCCTCTCCCAATAGCAAAGAGTACAAATAAATTAAATCTCATATGTCACCTTAACAGACCTCTTTCTTCCTTTGTACTTTTGCTGTAACTTTTGTAATTATTTGTTTAATGCACTTCTTTTCCTTGTTAAAGACTATACACTTCAAGAAACTGAGGTTCTGTTTTACCGCTACAACTCCATGTGCTATGGTCTCACTCACAGAATAGGGAATGAATGGATGCTATATAATTCAGGCAAGTAACAGAAACTGCTTTAGTACTTCCAATCCTGAAAGAGTATGGGAACGTCAACTCAACAAGGGAACATCAACTGGAGGGAGGCACCACATTCAAGAGATGGTGACTTTTCTCAGGACCTCTCACATGAAGGCAATCTTTACTTCACAAATATTTCTTATCCTCCCATAACTTGTGCTATCCTCATATACCAGAAGCCCCAAACTCTTCTTCTTTTCTGTAGGATCATGATGCTACGAAGCTTTAACCATTTCAATGTTTTTCAAGTCTCACAGTCTGTAGAACTTCTGTGTGTATATAGTTAAATTCTGTTTTTCATATGTTAATCTGTCTTACCAAAGAAACAGAAGGGCAGAGGGAAGCCATTTTTCTCTCCTCTACACATGCATACTCATTAAAAATAAAAATAAGTATTCAGGTTACAACTGTAGGGGTTAGCCCTCCTGTAGATTCCGGGAGGATACTAAGGACAACTGAATTTCTTTTTAGAAGATCCACCTTCAGGCATGTGAGTGGAATGCAGAGAAACCCACTGCTTCTCCACTGTCCTTAGCTCAAAATAACAAACACATTAAAGCAACATCTTTTGGGGTAACGGCTTCAACTCCTTTCTCTGTGTGTGTGATTACAAGCATAAAAACATCTGCCTGTATTGTATTTTTTCACATGTGTATTCTTCAAACTGCTTTCATTAGTTTTCACAGTTTATAAATATCCTGTGTAGAGAACGGTAGCTACACTCTGGGATCAGAGGCTCATTGACACTCTTCCTTACCATCCCCATTTTTAAAGATGATCTCATTGTTCTGAAACAGTAACTCTGACATGATGTCTGGGTTCTCCCAATTCAACCACAGTGGCCTTTTTGCAGAGGACATAATTCGACACTCTTCAAGCCTTTAAAATAGGTAAAAACTTTACTAAGTACCTTAGCTTTGTTATTTCTCTTATCCTCAAATTTATTATAAATACATATACAGTACAGCTTTTAGATGTGCTACGGTTTCTAAACTTTCTCAATTTTGATGAATTTATTTCTAAGAAGTGTAAAGAAAAAAATCTCAAGCTTTAAGAAATTTTTATATGACATGGGCACATACCACTAGTTTTACAGATACATTTCATTTCTTATTCTAGGACATCAGAAATTTTAGCTATACAAACAGCTACTAAATGTTTTAAACTTTATTAAAGTAGTAGATAGTCATTATGAAGACATTCAATTTGAAACTGTTTGCAGGATAGAATAGGAAGGAATAGGATAGCCTACTGACCTCCTAATTATAACATACATTCTGGTTTTCCTCAACTTTTTTTCTAGAAAAATTACTGACTTAAACATATCAATACAACTCCCAAGGAAGCACCTTACCTGAGATTTCCTAGTTGATGAGCAGGATTTAAGGGAGACAGAAAGCCCTGTAGGGCATCCATGAAATCTGGCTGCCTCATCTGCTCAACTAAAAACTTCATTTGAACCTGATTAAAAAAAAATACAATACAAACTGTTTTATAAAAAGTAAAACTAACAGCTAATATCTTTAACACTGATGCTTCAGTATGGTGAGGTCTCTAAATTCACATCTGAGGAATAGATTGTAAACAGGAAGGTTTCTATAGCACAGAGCCCTGTAACTCAGTGACAGTCAAAAATGGCATCATACACATCTGGGGGCAAGATAAATTCTGCTTGCTGAGTTTTGGTTCTAGAGCAGGGTTGCTCAATTATGGACTGCTGATCATTTGTTTTTTCAAGCTCTGTTAGGATGTAGCCATACACTCACTACATATTAACTGACTTCATACTAGAATCACAGAGTTGAATAGTTAAAACCGAAACCACGCAGACTGTCGAAAAGCTCTGTTCCACTTTGTTGTAGAGGAAAAACTACAAAGTCCATAGAAACTTAATTTAAGGATCTTTTTTTTTTTTTTTTAAAGATTTATTTTTATTATTTTTTCATTGGAAAGGCGGATATACAGAGAGGAGAGACAGAGAGGAAGATCCTCCATCCGATGATTCACTCCCCAAGTGAGCGCAACGGGCCGATACTATGCCGATCCAAAGCCAGGATCCAGGAGCCTCTTCCGGGTCTCCCACGCGGGTGCAGGGTCCCAAAGCCTTGGGCCGTCCTCGACTGCTTTCCCAGGCCACAGGCAGGGAGCTGGAAGGGAAGCGGGGCTGCCGGGATTAGAACCGGCGCCCACATGGGATCCCAGGCGTGCAAGGCGAGGACTTAACCACTTGCGCCACCGCGCTGGGCCCAATTTAAGGATCTTAATTTCAAGCTTTTTAGGACATATCACATTTATACTCTGTTGGGTAAATACTTTTAATGAAGCTAAAGTAAACTGCTGGGAAAAGGACTTTGAAAATATTTGTTACATTAAGTCTCACATTACATTCAGGGTTTGGTTACAAGAAATATCCCTTTTTAATCAATTGAGACCAGTGGCTAGACTATTGAGCTATCATGTGATACCTGATATTTTATTTTAGGAAACATGCATGTGTTGGAAATTTTAATGTGGGTGGGGTAGGCAAGTTGATAAAAAGATTTAATAAAAGTTAATAAGAATTATTAAGATTATGCTTAAATTAAAAAAATAATTTCCCCCTTCATCCTATACTGAAGTGAATTGTGATCATGGGCTAAGGTACTCACACTGAGGGCATTTCTTTTTCCATTGCTTTTATCACTCACTGTTACAGCAGGACACAAAACCACTCAAAGCAACTGCTTTTGCATCCAGCACTTCAATTTCAGTTCTCCAGCACAATTTCATTTACACTAACAATGATTTAAGTAATAAATTTCATGTTCCCAATAAATCCTTTGTATCATGTCCAATTTATATAATTCTGACTTAGAAAGAAACGTCTGTATCTAGTTTAGGTATGATAAGTTTTGTTCTTAAGTGTGTAAAGTCCCCTCTAGCCCATAGAGTCTAGTATCAGGAGCAGTACATTTTCTAATATACTAATATTTGAAAAGAATTTATGTATATTTAATTACAACATAAATTAAAACCAATTCAGTTACACACTATGTGATTAAATTCATAGAGTAACTTTCATTTCTAAAGGTTTTATTTTTCCTCCAAGTAACAATGATAATGTTCGGGAAAATTTAGTACTGTTCAGTACTGTTAATTTATGTACTTGTTATTTGTGGTACTCACTAGCAATATTTTCTACTAGCCCCCATTTCACAAGAGGTAAGGAATAATTTCACTCTTTCCAGAAGTATATGATGGATTAGACTGAATAAATGGGAGTAGGAAAAGATAATGAAAAATCTTTAAATTATTGTTAATATTTCCTAATTACACTAAACAATTTTACAGATGACTATAGCGTATCGCAAGTATAATTTCAAAACATAAAAATTGTTTCTTTCCATTATTTTTTGATCCTGCTATGAGAAAATAAATAATTGAACAAGGAAAGAAGGGTTCCATAAAAAAGAAAGCAGATACTGCTAGACCACTCCTTATGGTGGTGAGCATGAGAGCTGGAACTGGGGACAGACAAGGTTGGGAGGGTTACAACACCTGTTGGCTTAAAAGTGAACTGACTTAGAGGGGAGAACCAAGCTGGGCTAACCGATTGTATCCACTGGTGTAGGCATGAGCCAGAACAAGGGCAGGCAGGCTGGGCTTTGTCGCAGCATCAGCTGGCAAGTGTTGGGACTGGGGACAAGTTTTGTCAAGCTAGACTGCAGAACCACCTGAACAGTGTAATATCCAGGGTAGGGAGTGGGTCCAGTGGGGAGGTTGTAGGCACCTTGCTGATGGGCTGCAACTCCTACTGGTGAGCATGAGAATCAGGACTGGGAGTGGGCCAGGCTTGACAGGTGGTGGCACTTGCTGACATGAGGGTTGGCTGGAGCGTAAGGTTGGTTGGGTTGCGTTAGGCTTCACTGCCCAGTGATGTATACAAGATCTTGAGGGGATATGGGACAGACCGGACCAGGCCACTGCACATGCTGGCAGGCACAGGAACCAGAGCTGGGGGGTTACTGGGGACTGCTCTGACTGGGCTGCAGCTCCCCCTATGGTACGTGAGGGCCAAGTGTGTGGTGGGCAGGGCTGGGCTGGGCTGGGTTGGGTTGTAGTGCCCACTGGTTTGCAGAGGAAGGAGGGCAGAACAAACTGATTAACTATCCCAGTGAAGCTTGACAGCAAATTTCTGGGCCAAAGGAGACTCGAAGATAGACTAGGACAGCCAATCGACCTTGGAAAAATTTCCTCATTCTTGGAGTGGTGATATCAGCAGCATCTTGGAACTATTGCAGCCACATGAGCAAAATCCTCAGAAAATGCTCCACAATGGGGACCCTGGGATGACATCAGGTGGCAGTTCCCCATACCCTGGGTAACGTGGTGGTTGCAGGCTGGGCATGGCTTCTCCTCTTGTATCCCCTTCTTCCCACCATATACAGGAAGAAGAAAAAGAAAATGTGTAAACAATGGTCTTACCCACTCTTTCTTGATCCTTGACCCTATTCACTTTGATCAACTATGTAGAACAACATCAAAAATCAAATTAAAGAGGAGGAGGGCCAGCACTGTGGTGCAGCAGGCTATTCCTTTGTCTGCTAGCACTGGCATTCCATACAGGTACTGGCTTGTGTCCTGGCTGCTCCACTTCCAACCCAGCTCTCCCTGTTTATGTCCTGGGGAACCAACAGAGACTAGCAAAAGTCCTTGGGTCCTGCACCCACATGGGGGATCCGAAAGAAGCTCCTGACCCCCAGTTTCCAACAGGCTCACCTCAGGCCTTTATGACCATTTGAGGAGTGATCAAGTGGATGGAAGACCTCACTGTGTTTCTCCTTATTTCTTGGCAAAACCTACCTTTCAAACAAAAAATATACATCTTTAAAAAAAAAGGGGGGGGGGCGGAAAGTAAAAACAACTTTTGTGTACCTCATGTGGCTTAAAGACTGTGTGACAAGAGCTTTGTATATCTCAGGTAATTTCATTCTCACAAGAATACTACAAAGAACTATTTTCATTTTGTATTATGTGAGATGCAGTGAAACTTGGATCCTAACCCGCTTTGATCTCAGGAACCATGACCTACATATACACTACATTTCTAATCAGTCATGCCCACAGAACAAATCATATCTCAAAAACAAACTTTAAAAAAAAAAAAAAAGAATCACAAACCTTTTGTGTTTCATCCTTTTTTTCCTGTTTGAGAATGTCAGTCAAATTAATGAGCTTTTCCATAGCCTCAACCTGTCTATTCAGGTGCTTCAGGTACATCCCGCACGCACGGCAGTAGGACTCCAAAAGAAGGCCAAACCTCTGACTAACTGTTTTATTGTGCATCTCGGATCTAAAAAAGAAAAACAGTAAAAGATGAAAACAAAACAAAAGATCTTAAAAGCATAAACACTACTAACAGTAACATGATAAAGAACCTATGACTCAGAAGCAAAACCAGAGTTTCAGGTAGCTCCTAGACATTTAAATTTAATAACTATAATTTCTATGTTTATTTCAACTACTCTCCATTCATTAATTTCAATACAGGATATTACAAGAATAAATGAAACGGGACACAAAATGAAGCAAAAATAGCTGGGTACAAATACCCAAGAAAACTTGCTCTTCTGGTGTATTTGCATTTTTCTATATTTTCTCTAAATCTGTTAAACTTCGCTGCTAGGTGTCATGTTCTTATCTTAACATGAAAATAAGATCACATTACTTAGCAATATGTTTCTGGATTTATAAAGAAAGTAGACAGTTGATGACCTCTGAGTACCAGCAATGTCACATTCTACAAATTATGTTATTCTTAGCCTGTTTTCAAGTAAGAAATATGGGATTTTCACCAGTAATATTCTTAACTCTTAAGGTTTTTATTTTAAATTAATTTTAGGATATTTCAATCCATACATAGTGTGAAACCTATGGCTACACTAATCTGGCTCTAGTAAAATTTATCTTGCGTACAGTGAATTATAATCTGAAAGTATTATAGCTCTCAATTATGAACACAATCTAGTTTTAAATTTTACTGCCTACTTAATTTTGGAGAGAAAAAGTTATCATCACCATATTTCATTAAGGAAAATTCTTCCGGCCAAACAATATCTAAGGTACAGGGTTAAGCCTTATGGCAGTCACCAGTGAAGTAGACATTCCATAAGTGTGCTGGTTTGTGTCCCAATTGCTAAACTTCCAATCCAGCTCTCCTGGGAAAAGGAGATGGCCCCCGTATGTGAACCCCTGCCACGCATGGCAAGAGTCAGATAAAGCCTTAAGGATCCTGGGTGAGGAACGGCCCTGCCATGGCCATTATGGGCATGTGGGAAATGAATCAGTGGATAGAAGATTTTGCTCTGTTTCCCTCCCATCTCAACTGTTTCAAAATAAATAAAAGCTTGGTGGAATGGCTCAGTGGCTAAATCCTCGGCTTGCCCACACTGGGATCTCATTTGGGCACTGGCTCATGTCCCAGCTGCCCCACTTCCCACCCAGCTCCCTGCTTGTGGCCTAGAAAAGCATTAGAGGGTGGCCCAAAGCCTCTGGACTCTACATCCTCATGGGAGACCCGGAAGAAGCCCAGGCTCCTGGCTTCAGGTCGGCTACTTGAGGAGTGAACCAGCGGACAGAAATCTTCCTCTGTTATCTCCTTCTCCTTGTAAATCTACCTTTCAAATAAAAATAAAATAAATCTTTAAAAAGTCTAAAAAAAAAACCCTGAAGTACAGAGCATTAAATATTTATACATCTGTGAAGAAAGCAAATAAACAGATATCTAAAGAATTTAATAGAGAATTACTTTGACTTACTTTAAATGCCAAAAGAAAAAGTGCCCAATCCTTTGATTAGTCAGTGCTTTCTTAAGCAAAAATCTCACAAGAAGGTTATCCAAATACTGTTCATATTTTAGGACCTGGTGATTAAAAAACAAAAACCCCACATGAATCAGCATCAATTTCTATATGGATAGTCTAAAGAAAAGTTTTCAGGAAGAATATAGGTATAACTCATAAAAGTTGATTATTTATAAAGCAATTAATCAAACACCATTTTTCTATTTGCATTATTTTACCTGTACTAGCTGAATTAGGTACTGAGAAAGTTTGTCATCTGTTAAATATTTTTCCAAGCATCGGACAGCAAAAGCTCGAACCATCGGATCTGGGTAATTGCAGTCCAGGAGCTCCATAGCCTGCTCTGGTTTGATTGGAGGCCAGTCTTTCACCAAGCAGTACATCTGTGTAGGAGGAAGACAAGACATCATCTTTAAAAAGCAAAGAGAGAGATTCTCTGAAACCTGGTCTTAATCTGACCTTAAAATCAGTTTATATGGAAAATTCCCTTAAAGATGGATTAACATTTTCAGTTCTAATTAGTAGTTTCTGTGGAAATGAGAAATTGTTTCTCTAGAACATTACCATTACTAATTTAAAACAGGCTATTTCATCTTATATATTTGAACATTTTTGAATTAACCAATTTGCATAATAGATCAATTTGTGTAATAATCCCAAACATGGCATTTACCTGGGCTACTTCATCTCTAGAATTCCATTTAACAGACAGAAGCAATTTGGGTAGAATCTCTGGGATCGTTACACAATAATGTCTGCATGGAAAAGATGAAAGAAAATAAAAACATTCTTATATCCTAGTTTATATCAGAAGATATCAGTGCTTAACGCTAGTTGTATATGTACCTAAAATACACAGAGACATGGTTAAGACAGCCAAGGCAACAGAAGGCACATTGAAATGGAGAGGGACTTACATTTAGTTGGCAATTCAGAAAAATTCTTGGTATGTTTTAGTATTTTTTATATATGGTTAATACTATCCACCCACTTAGGCAGCATGAACCACAGAGTCACCAATTTTGTTACCACTGAACAAAACCTATTCTAATAATCTTTCTGCAGAAATACATTGTAATTTATAATATACTAATGTCATTTAACAAGTAGGATACTTTCACTATAACTAAAATAGTCATTCACTTTGAAAAAGTGCAAGAAAAATAGGTGAGAACTGAAATTAATTATATTCAGATCAACTAAATCATAAATGAATTGATCTAAAACTACTTTTTAAAAAATATTGATTTTTATGGACAAAAATTCCTTAACAGTTAAAAAAAAATCCCTTAAAAGTCCTATTAGAGGGTGAGAAAGTAAAAAAGGCTGCAATATCAAAAGTAGGAAGAAACATAACCTTACGCCTTTCTGGACATATGAGTCAAGTCATAATTTTAAAGAAAGGAATAATAAATATGTAGATTATGATTTATTCTGGTAAAAATATGGCAAGTTTGTCCAAGACAAAGTTCCAATTTTTGTAACAGACAGAAAACATTTTTCCATTGCAACTCCACCTGTGGCTCCATAAGAAGTCTTTCTCTTGCTCTGTGATTTCAGAAAGAGGATCTCGTGTACAAATTGCTCGAAGCTGTTCTTTATCATTTTCTCTTAATTCATTGTCTCTTGCTAATCTGTTACTCTGTAAGACAAAGTAATATTTTATATGTCTTTTTTTCCTTGGTCATATCTTCCCTCTGGGTTCATGAGAGATCTACAAAAAACAAATTAATGCTCAATAAGCTTCACATTGCTATTCATTGTTATAAAAGAATTCCTTTTTATAGAAGCTTTATGTTCAGAGACGAGGAAAAATCAATTTGTACAACAGATCCAGTAACTTACATGATTAATATTCCTACCAGTCACAGAAGAGTAACTGCCCAATACAGAGGGAGATCAGATTTGGTTTTGAGGGAATGGTACTAAAAAATTTCAGACCCAGCATGATAGCCTAGTGGCTAAATCCTTGCCTTGCAAGCACTGGGATTCCAAATGGGCACTGGTTCATATCCTGACTGCTCCACTTCCCCTCCAGCTTCCTGCTTGTGGCCTGGGCAAGCAGTAGTGGATAGCTCAAGCCCTGCGAACCTGTACTTGAGTAGGAAACCTGGAATAAAGCTCCTGGCTCCTGGCTTGGTATTGGCTCAGCACCGGCCACTATGGCCACTGGGGGAGTGAACTGCTTGGGGAGTGGATGGAAGATCTTTCTCTCTGTACATCTATCTTTCCAATAAAAATAAAAAGTCTTAAACAAAAACAAACAGTTTCATGTTCCTCATCTCAAGGCTTTCTAATTTAAATGGAAAAATCAATAAGGGAGAAGAAATACCTTATTTAAACATTGCACAATGAGTATTAGGAATTTAAAAGAAAATAACATACCTTTTCATAACTTCAAATAATGTGTTTATTCTCTTTAACACAAACATATTAACTGCAAATAACTATGAATGTATATTATACAAAACAAATACATATCCCTTAGCCACTTCTAATGGCTACAAATGAAAGCACATATCCAAACTGCCTAGTTTTTATACATTTACTCATGGTTAATATAAAACAGTTTAATATCAGTGTACCTATTTGTTCAATGAACACTGGTTAGGCATGCACCATGTCTTGTTCTGTTCTTGTTTTGGGGGTTAAAAATGGTGAAACACTATTCCCATTTTAGTGAGGAATCAAGAAAAATATTGGATGGCTGACATAAGTACTACGGGTGTTAGCAGAAAATTACTGAGTGGTTACTTCTGATTGAATATTTGGAAATGGATTCTGAGAAAACACTATACAATACTTTAAAAAAATTAGTGCAGGACTGGCACTGTAGCACAATGAGTTAAGCCAACACCCATGACACTAGCATCTCACACAAATCCCACTTCGAATTCTGGCTGCACCACTTCTGACTCCTGACTTCCTGATAATTTGACAGGGCAAACAGTGGAAGCCGGCTTAAGTACCCGGTTCTCTGCTACCTGCATGTGAGACCAAGATGGAATTTAAGATTCCTGGCTTTAGCTTGGCCTACCACTGGTGTTGCTGCCATTTGGGGACTGAACCAGCAGACAGGAGTTCTCTTTTTCCTCTCTCTTTCTAACACTCTACCTTTCAAATAAATAAAACTTTAAAAGATAAGGTAATTTTAATGAATCAACTTTAAGTCCAAGCATGCTAAAGGATTTAAAAATGTTCATGGGAAAATGCATGTAAAGAATTATACACAGAAAAAGCCTATTTTTGAAAGAACTTCTTTAAATATTCTTACATTTGGTTTGTGACTCAAGTTGATAAGGAGAATCCATCTGCATTAAGATGAAGACAGCACTACTACAGATGGAGGAAATAGTGAGTTTACAGGATACAAGAACAGAATGAATGTAATGTAAGACAGAATGTGAAGAAAGTCAGAAAGACCCAATGCCCAGTAGATAGAGAATAAAGATGGTCACGTTTGCAGCATGAAACATTCTGTAAGGGTGAAAATTCTGGATTTTATTTTATATATATTTTAAAATATTTAAAAGATTATTTATTTGAAATTCAGTTACACTGTGAGAGAGAGAGAAACAGATTTTCTATTTGCTGGCTCATTACCCAAATGGCTGTAACAGCTGGGGTTGGGTCAGGCTGAAGCCAGGAGCCAGGAACTTCTTCCAGGTCTCCTACAGGGGTTCAGGTGCCTATCTTCGGCTTTCCCAGGAACATTAGCAGGGAGCTGGATCAGAAATGCAGCAGTCACAACTGGAACTAGCACACATACAGGATGCCAGTCCTGCAGGCAGTGGCTTAAAATACTACGCTATAGCACTGACCCCTGTCATCAACTTTGTAGGTCTCAGTGGCTTCAGCATTTGACCATTTAGAAATCTATCTGATAAAGTTTGATGTATACTATCATCCAAGATAGAAAGAGAGGCTGGCACTGTGGTGTAATGGTGAAAGTACTGCCCACTAGCATCCCATCTGGGCATCAGTGCAAGTCCCAACTGTTCCTCTGATTCAGTTTCCTGCTAACGTACCTAGAAAAGTAACGGAAAATAATCCAAGTTGTTGATGCCATCACCAACATGGGAGAACAAGTGGCTCCCGGCTTCATTCTGTTCCATCCTTGGCTTTTGCAGCTCTTTTTTTTTTTTTAAGATTCATTCATTTTGACTTGAAAGGCAGATATACAGAGAGAAGAAAGATCTTCAATCTGCTGGTTCACTCCCCTAGTGGCTGCAATGGCTGGAGCTGCAATCTGAAGCCAGGAGCCAGGAGCAGCTTTTGGGTCTCTCATGTGGGTGCAGGGTTTCAAGACTTTGGGCAAAAATATTTTCTACTGCTTTCTTAGGTCATAAACAGAGTACTGGATGGGAAGCAGAACAGCTGGGACACTAACCAGTGCCTATATGGGAAACTGGTGCATGCAAGGCAAGAATTTAGCCACCAAGCCATTGTGCCAGATGCCTGGTGCAACTATTTAGGGTGTGAACAGTGGATGGGAAAATCACTATTTTTCTGTTTTTTCCTCTCTCTTTAACTCTTGCCTTTCAAATAAATAAAAATAAACCTATAGAAAAATGCAATGAATACTGCAAAAGTGTGAGGCTTTTCAAATTCAGTCACAAAATTTTGCATGAGTAAATAATTCCTGTTGAATGACTATCTGTTGAACGACTTCCTTTTTTGCCCTTAGAAAGACATTACTCAAGGGCCAGCACTGCTGGCATCACATGGGCATCCTTTAATGTCCCAGATGCTCCAGTTCTGATCCAGGTGTTAATGGCCTGGCAGGAGAAGATGGTTCCTGTACTTGGGCCCTGCCATGCAAGTGGCAGGGAGACACAGATAAAGCTCTTGGATCTTGGCTTTGGTTGATTTCATCTAGGGAGTGAACCAGTAGATGAAAAGATCTGTCTCTCTCCTGGTATCTGACTAGAGGCCAGAGATGTTGCTGAGCATGCTGTAATGCACAGGAGGATATACCCTGTAACAAACAACCATTTGATCTAAAATGTGGATGGTGCTTGACTGAAAAACTCTGTTCTAGAGTCTTATTTTTTTTTTTTACTTACATTGTAGTATGTCTAATAGTTACACAATTTCTTTGTCTCAATTATCTTTTTCTTTGTTACTATGAGTAGAAGCTGAAAAATTAGGAATTCTCACCATGTTCAATGAAAGCCTTAGAGAGCCCAATCGATGAGAAAACTGCATTGGCTAATGCATTAACAAAACTAAAAGATGACATAATAGTGATGATTTATCTCAACAGTGCATCACCATTCAAGGCTAAGACTAGAATAGTCTTCTCTTTATTTTTCTGTTATTTCTTTGTAACAGAATTAGAAATAATTAGTGGAAAATGATGAAATAATTCTTAGGATGATGAAGCAGTAAAACGTTTTTAAAAACAGAAAATCTGATATCTCATAATGTATCTTAGATATACAAAAGCTGCTTATAGTCCCAGAGGGTATTTTAAAGACAGACTGCTTTATTTTAGTATTCAAATATTTCCCTCCTTTTCTTTTAAAGGAAGTAAGTTCTGAGAAAAACTACAAGGTATGAAATAACAATCCTGAAAAAGAGAACTGTTCAAGGAAGAAACTCATCTTTGAAATTAAGTGCAGGAAAGATATTATATTACTTAGTTTACAAAAATAATTGCTAAACTGATTGAGAAGACTGCTGTAAAACACTGAAAAAAATTCCCTAGTGCAGTGTTCCAGGCTGCCTCTGGGTGTTGCTGTTACTGTTTCTGAGGCAAACATATTTCAGGACCTCTTAGACCAATTTTCATTGACTGGCCTATCTATTACCTACACAGGGCTGCAGCCATCCCCCGCCAACTCTCCCACTCCTAAAAAAGTGGTAAATTTGAAACTGGGAGAAAGATACCAAATGGTAAAAAATATCTTAGCACTAACATATTTGTCTTTGAGAAATGAGGACAGTTAATGGTCCTTGAATTCAGTTATACTGTAGTTTGAAAGTAATTACCAAGACTAAAAAACTAAATTAATCCAATATACTCTTTTTTGGATAACCTGAACTAGTATGTTGAAGATTTGCTATTTCCTCTGCTTCCAAGCTCAACTAGCAAAGTATTTAAGCTTTAGTCTCAAGTTCAAGGTTACTACTTCAGAAAAATCTTCACTGATTTTTCTCTAAACTGATTCCCTCTCAACTCTCATTTAGTCTTAGCACACTTTATTTTTTCTTTCATTACACCTACCACGGTTAATAATCTTGTATTTCTGCTTTGATTTAATATTTTCGTAAAAAGAAAAGCAGTGAAGCAATAAAAATATTAATATAAAGAGCATTTCATTCTTCCCCATACCGTCCTAGGGCTCATAGTATCAATGGAGTATAACTAGGATACATCATCTCATCCACACAGAGTATGTAATCAAATCTACACGTTATGGTTGATTCTTAAGAAACTCAGTGAGGTGCCTTACCAGTCCTGCATGGGAATAGCTAAATCCTGCTTCTCGGGATACAGACCAATTGGCATGCTCTTCAATCACTGACATATCTGGAAATTTCACTACACTGCTAAACCAGTCAAACTCCAACTCTAAGCATGGAGTTTCCTAAGAGACAGAAAAAATAGTTATTACACATATGTAGTGTTTGGTTATCATTAATAAAAAAGAAAGAAAATAACCTAATTTGTGATAATGAACAGCTTACTTTATTTGGATTTGATCCAGTAACACCGATAGGGTTCAGCAAATCTTCTAATCCATGAGGTACTGGCCAAAGATTTAGAGCCATTTTTCCAGATACTAGAGTGTCTGTGTAATCAAATAAGTTTATATTTCCCCAAGCCAATGGACAGTGTTCCTTAAAACAAACAAACAAAAACAAAGAATATTCGTTTCAGAAGACCTCTCTAGAAGGCAGAATCCAACAACTATCTATAGTGATAGCAGTATGAGAGTCATAAAAAGTCACAATGAGTTTTTTCAAAGTATAATTACTTTCTTTCCTTTTTCTCATTTGTCATTACATGTATTTTCTTTTATAAATGAGGATGGGATTGTGGTACAGTGGGCAAAGCTGCTGCCTGTCGCACCAACATCCCATATGGATGCCTTCTCAAGTATGACTGGCTCTAGTTCCAATTCAGCTCCTTGCCAATGTATCTGGGAAAGAGGCAGAAAATGACCCAAGTGCTCAGGCCCCTGTACCCACCTGAACGACCTGATAGAAGCTACTGGTTCTTGGCTTCAGTCTAGCCAAGCCCTGGCAATTTTGGCCATTTGGGGAGTAAATCAATGGACTGAATATCTCCTTCTCTCTGTCTTTCCCCCTCTCAAACTCTGCCATTTAAATAAATAAATAAATAAATAAATAAATTTTAAAAGCATTTATTTTTAGTAGAAGGGCAGGTTTTACAGAGATAAGGAGAGACTAAGATCTTTCCTCTGCTGGCTTACTATCCAAAATGGCTGCAATAGCTGGAGTTGAGTCATTCCAAAGCCAGGACCTTCCCCTGGGTCTCCCACATGGTGCAGGGTCCCAAGGCTTTGGGCCGTGCTTTGCTGCTTTCCCAGGTCATAAGCAGGAGCTGGATGGAAGTGGGGCAGCTGGGACATGAACTGCCACCCATATGGCATGCAGTACTTAGAAGTTGGAGGATTAGCAAGTTGAGCCAATGCACTGGCCCTAAAAAAAATAAATCTTAAAACTAATCAGGAATATGAACCAAAGCAAAGATGGCAGATAATTATATTTAGTCACTGCTAAGTACTTGCTGTATACGTTTAAAAGTTTTAATCAATATTAACTCAGGACACACTACTCATAAGTAAATTCTAGAAACTCTCCCAATGTATTCTTCTACAACAATTCATTAAAAATTAAAAATATGTTTTTTAAAATAAAGAAAAGAGTAATAATTATTTTGTGAAGAAAATCTAATTAGTCATATAATTAGGAATTTTCATAGGAAAATATAGTTGTTTCTTCTGAGATACCTTACCTCCTTAGCACCCTTTCGGCCTTTAACAGAGCAAATGGAGAGGCAAAGTCGAGCAGCACGAGGAAGATCAGGAATGTATATGTCATAATTCAGCCATTCATTCCACCTATGTAAAATTTTAAGAGTAAAGCATTTACCAAGAAAAAGGCTTTTTCCAGAGTATATAACTGACTTCTACAATTCATAAAAAAAAAAGGACAAACAAACAACAAAACAGGCAAGTGATTAACTAGAACAGGAAATTTCTAAGATCATATTCAAATAGTTATTAAACTTGAAAAAGTACTCAATATTAACATTTCATGGAAATTGTAACCAAGGGGTGATAAGAATGTGCAGCAACCAGACATTTCACACACTGAAGATGGGGTATAATTTATTATCATAATCAATTTGGAAAACAATCTATCAAAAGTGAACATATGCATATCTTATGATCCAGTTCCACATCTAGAAACAGAGTCACACAAATATGTGCATTTTGTGCACAGAATGTTAAAAGCAGATGTATAATATTTCTGAATTGCAAGCAATAGAAATGTCCAAAACAAAACCATCTGTGATATTAATACAATATTTGTAGCAATTAAAATCAACATTAATTACTAACAAGTAGATGGAAATTTAAAAAAATTTACAAGATAACGTAGGATAACTTGACAAGAGTTCTAAAGGCAAAAACAAACAAACAAACAAACAAACTTGTCAAAACCCAAACCAAAACCACCCCCAAATTCAGTAAGGCTTATTGTAGAAATACAAGAAGAAATTCCGTGGGAGTAAGTCCATAATATTTTAAGAAAACTAAAGATACATTTAAACATATCTAGAACTTTTTTACTACTGTTGGATCTTCTGAACTGTTTGTAAATTTATGGTAAATAAAATGCTTGATACACCTTTGTTTTCTCAAAGTTTTATTTTAAAGATAAAATATTCTCTCTCTCCAGGTACCTGTCACCTACTAGGTCACTCTCCAGTTGTCCCCAACAGTCTGGGGCTGGGCCAGACCAAAGCTGAGCGCGAGGAATTCCATTCAGGTCTCTTACATGGCAGCAACCAGAATACCTGGCCTTCATCTGCTTTACTCCAGTATGTGCATCAGCAAGAAGTTGCACTGGAGCAGAGCTGGGAAGCACTCAATCCCAGGCACTCAAAGGGGTGCAGGCACCCAATGAATGGCTTCATCTTCGCTGCCACAATCCCTGCCCCCAAATGCTAAGACAGTTATGTCCTATGAATCTATTTGTTTCATCACTGCATGGTCAGAATAATGCATGTTTCTCTCTTCTGAATTCCATCCATCCCACAATACACACAAACATGGTTTGTTTTTCGGAAATGGTTATTTTTATATGAGTGTTTATGCCAAAGCAATTCTGGTTTTGAAGGTGATATTTCTGAAGAAGTCATAAAGTATATAATTTATCTGGCTTAGGGAAAGCACAGATTTAGAACAAGTACCCAATTTCCATAAGAATCTTTATAATGTTTTTCTATCTTCCTAATTATTTCATAATCATTCATTTCTAACTTTTTATTAACAGAGTTTTTAAACTTTACATATCTAAATTTTATAAAGTTTATTTTTGGTACCTGAAGTAACTAGGATAAATTTACTCAATCATACTGGAGTTTTCCCTTGGGGCTTGCTGGAATACTTGGGTTGGTGGTTACATAGTTTTGACCAAATTTGGAAGTATGTAACCATTATTTCCTCAAGTACTGTTTTTCTATTCTTCTTATAACTACTTTGTCCAACTATGACAAATATGTAGTATGAGTGGAAAATAAAAAGTTGTTTTAGTAAAAATTAAGAGATATCCTGGAGTTTTCTGTATTACCCCAGCATAATTTCTAACCTGACTGATGTGCTTTCTGCTCTACAGTGGTTCAGACTGGGTGAGAAACTGTTTCCTGCTTGTAAGGAAGCCTTTAAATTTTACTGAGGTTCAAGAATGTAGCTACCTAAAACAACTTAGTTGTAAGACTAGCCCTTATGGGGCTGGCACAATGGCTCAATTAGCTAATCCTCTGCCAACAAGCTCTGGCATCCCATATAGAAATCAACTTGTGTCCTGGCTGCTCCACTTCTGATCCAGATCCCTGCTTTTGGCTGGGGAACTAATGGAGGATCTTCCAAAACCTTGGGACCCTGCACTCATGTGAAAGACCTAAATGAAGCTCCTGGCTCTAGCACTGGAATGACTCAGCTCTGGCTGTTGCAGATATTTAGGGAGTGAACTAGCGAATAGAAGCTCATTAGAAGCTCTCCTCTCTGTAAACCTACCCTTCCAACAAAAATTAATAAAATCTTTAAAAAAAAAATCGCAAATCTTAACAGAAGAAACCTTATATGATTTAATTTGGAAGGGAGATAGAGGGAAGAGAAGGACAGAGAGGGGGAGGCAGGAAGAGAGGAAGGGAAAGAATATCTTCCATCCAGTAGATCACTCCCCAAAGGCTGCAATGGCAGAGGTTGGGACAAGCTGAAGCTCCCAGAGTGGAACTTCATCTTGATCTGCCATGTGTGCAACAGGGACACAAGTACTTAAACCATCTTCCGTTGCATTCCCAGGTGCATTATCAGGGAGTTAACGAAACACAAACCGGCACCTAAGGAATGCCAGTGTTGCAAGGCAGCACCTTAACTTACTATGCTGCAAAGTCAGCCCATAGTAACAATTTACAATGTTCCCAACAACTTCCCAGACCTCCTGAGAAACTGATTTATTCCCAAAGATCTGTTAATTGTATGCGATAATTTGGTTTCTCTTATGAGTTGTTATCCAACTCTTATCTTCATATTATCAGGAATGGAGAAAGCTTTAACCAAATTTTGTTCTCTCCGTATTAAATAGGAAGATCAAAAACCTTCTCAATAAAATTTTAGGGAGAATCAATGGAGTGATTCTGTCAGCGATACTCATTTGATATAAAGGTCTTATGCCCTATATGTAAATGTCTGGTAATTTACATAACTTGTATTAAACTACTGATATGAAATTACTGACTGGGGCTGGCATTGTGGTACCTTCAATGTCAGCATCCTATTTGAGCATTCAAGTCCTGGCTGTTCCACTTTGATCCAACTCCCTGTTAACTGCCTGAGGAAGCAGCTGAAAAGACATAAGGGCTTGGCTCCTTGCTACCTACTGGGAAGCCCAGATGGAGTTCTAGGCTCCTGGCTTCAGACTGGTCACTCTTGGCTTTTGTGGCTATTTGTAGACAGAATCAGCAGGAGTAAGTTACCTCTTTCTTTCCCTCTCTGTAACTCTTTCACATAAAACAAATAAATGCATTTTTTTCTTAAAAAATAATATATACAACCTTTATTAATCACATTGCTAAATACTGATATACTCTTGGATATACTATTCAAACTGTGTTTCACCTGGGATTAGAACAAGGGACTCTTTGAGTGTTCACATTGTCACATAAAGGTTCTCCTCCATGGTAGATACCTGTTCGAACATAGATCTAAAAAAAAAAAAAAAAAGATATATGTGTACAGATAGATATACTAAAAAATATATATACATGTACACATGCATACTAGACAGAACTAAATGTTACACACTAAAAATAATGCAACTGAATTGAGAACAAGTGAAAAATTTGTTCAGATATAGCTTTTCTATTCTTTTCTTCCTATGCTTGTATAATAAATTAACACCAATACAGATTTTTCTCCAAAATTTGCTGCTGCCTTCATCCATTAATAACAATAGGGATGACATGTTACTCAGAAAACATAATAGTACAACAATTCCAGTAAGCCAGGAACGTAATTCAGTTTTTAAACATTTTGGAAAGATAAACTGGCATACATGAGAATACGACTTAAGAACTAGAGGAGTTGAAACAGAATGTAAAAGAAATTAATAGTTTTATAACAAGACAAATATTTCTAGTAAGTGGGATTAAAGCCTACAAAAAACATCATTTTAGGTCAAAGGTTTTGCTGACAAAATGATTTCTGAAAAACTTTCAGTTTTAACAGTTTACAATTATGGATATTACAATTATCCAAATATTAGAATTATGAACATGAGGATTACAGACAAAGGGCTGTGAGCTGTGTAACTGGTACAGCAGATGGAAACTAACAGAATCCATTACATATTTTTTTTATTTTGAGATTCAGGTGCTTTTCTAAGTCATCTGAAAATACACCACATAATTCAACAAAATATTTTCTATGAAACAGTAAGCTTAAGTACTTGACCTTACTTTATCAATGTCTCGAATATTTACATTCACGTAGGTAGCACAAAGAATTTTTATTCTGAGTGCACTATTAATGACCCAAAGGGATTTTGTAGATGTTTCTCCATTCATATACGGTGTAGCAGTAGAAATACGTCTGGAATAAGATGGCATGGTAAAGCAGTCCATTGGCAGTTGCGAGTAAAGGCTTTCTTTAGCCATCAGCATTAAATTGGGCATCCTTCCAAGCATTATACAGCTTCTTATATACTGTAAAAGAGTTAAGGAGGAAGGACAGAGTCATTTCCCATAATGTTTTTCATTTTAAAAGCAACATGTAATAGGATTATGAGTTTATATACTGATCTGCATAGGTTTAGGAAAAAAATCAAACATTATAGATGATATTTCTTAGCACTTGCTGAATTTGTAACATTAAAAAATACTACCATCTGAGAACTATGCTATAGTACAGATCAACCAAGCACTTCTAAATATACAGTACACATATGAACAAAATTAAGTCAGGTTTTGACACAACAGTTCTATCCTTATTCATAAGCAAATAATATAACGGACAAAAACAAAATCCGTAAAGGTCAGAAGATACTAATTATGAATAGGTACTTAAACAAATAAGTAATATCATTTGTTAAAGACTGTCACCCAATCTGCAAAGTCACATCCTGCTCAAATATTTTCTAAGAAACGTATTTTTTCTTTTTAAGAAACAGAAAAAAAAAAAGAAAAAAGAAAGAAAGAAAAGAAACAGAAAAACATAAAGAGGAGGCTCATACAAGTATGGATGATTTTATAAATGAGTATTTGGTATGTACTTGCCACATAGTTGCTTGTTGTAAGTATTTAATGAATACGAACAAGAATAAAATAGTGCTAATAGGACATTATAAACAATATATCTTCACTATCAACTATGAATTTTTACATGTTCATTTTAATTCTATTCTAGTATCACTGCTTGGGATGGGATCAAAAATGAAATATCCCATATTTTGGGATTAGTGTAACTACCAATATTATCAGTTCCTAAAGTTAAACAATTACAGCATTAAAAACTTATTTACTAATGTTAATTAAAAGCACATCCTAAAACAGACACTAGTTCTCAATGTGATTACTTGTTAAATCTAAAATTAATACTCTTGAACTTGTTACTTACCTTATACTGACTCAGGGGATATTTTTCTAGAAAATATTCATCACATCCACACACTTTTAGAATATACTTGCCCTGATATTCTAAAACACAAAGTTTTAGTTGTTCAGAGGATAACAACATGCTCCGGGTTTTCTTTCTGATTGCTTCGGCAATTACTTGTTCTGGTACACAGTCATGGTTGATTTTCAAAGTATATTTCTGCTTGTCATTATTTGGAGAAACTATGACCCAAATCACCACTATTATTTGCCCTATAACAGGAAAACATTATTACATGCAATCACAACATCCACTTCTATGAGACAAATTTCAGAATGTATGAATGATCATTAGACAGAGTATATCAGAAATTATTATAATTCTAACCAAATATTGATAAATATCAGGTAGAAACAAGAATCCTACCTGATAGCACTGCCAGATCACACTCCAAACTCATGTTTTATGAAACTACATCTATGCCTACTCATAAATACATAGACTAGGCTCATTTTCATTCTAAAGCGTGTAACATAGTTCATGTGTGCCACCTGTGAAGAATGACTCATGACAGCAAGACAGACAGGATTTTTGGTAACTATGGGAAGTAAAAAGCAAATAATAAAGAGACATAAAGACGCTAAGTTGGAATGCTAGAGATGAGGTACGGACCACTAGAGGATTAGGAGGCAACAGGAAAGGGATTTCTGATTTTTCTCTTTTTTAAGATCAATTAAACTGAGGAAATTAGAGAAACTCACACAAATAAAACTATTAATACCGTAAAGTGAACTCTTAAGGTACTGCTTTCAATTCCAGCCTCCTGTTAATGAGCATCCTAGGAGTCAGCACGTGGTTGCTCTAGTAACTGGGTCCTTATCACTCACGTGGGAATCCTGGATTGAGTTCCTGTTCCCAACTTCATTATGGCCCAGCTCTGAATGTTACGAGTATTTGGGGAAAGAACCAGCAGATGGGAAAACCGTCAACCTGCTTTTTTAGCTTTCTTTCTGTCTTCAAATAAAATCAATCAACTAATTTAACAAAGCTATGTTAAAGTGGTTGGGTATTAACAGGACAATTATTTCAACTTTTTATTTGTTAGAAATTTTTGTAAAAATGTTGGAGAAAAGCAGTAAGAGTATTCTATCTTAAAATCAAGCTATAGTAGAAAAGAATTTTGGATGCACTGACATTTACTTACAAAACAGTAACTTAACGAAGGTCCATTTTACAAACTGATATGTCAAGTCTACCTCTACATGATCACTCATTATGATACCTAATTACCAAATTTAACATCAATTAAAACTATTTTATATAATAATGACATGAGAACACATAGACTTTTCTCAAAATTTTATAAAATATTTTCATTTATCCTAATTTTTAATTTGTAAACAGTTAAATCAACTTTAATTCTGTTATTATCTAAAAAGAGAGTGAAAAATTTAGAAGGTTTATTTATTTGAAAGAGTTACACAGACAGAAGGAGAGAGCAGACTGCAGGAGAGACAGGCAGAGATCTAAATCTTTTATCTGCTGGTTCACTCTCTGAATGGCTGCAATGGCTGGTCCTGGGTCAGAAGGAAGCCAGGAGTTGGGAGGTTCTTCTGCATTACCCCTGTGGGTGCAGGAGTCCAAACACTTGGACCACCTTTTGCTGCTTTCTCAGGGACCCATGTGGAGAGCTGGACTGGAAGGGGAGCAGCCGGGTCTTAAATCAGAATCCATAAGGAAGGCTAGAATTGCAGGCAGCAGTTTTACCTTCTATGCCTCAGCCCTGGCCCAAAGAGTGAATTTCAAACTCAAATTCTTCAGTATTTGGAGTAAATAATAATTTGCCAAGTGATCAGCACGATACATACATAGCTTAGTAAACTAAACTGTATATTTGGTGCTCACCTACATCTTGTCACTAAGCAGTCCCTGTCATTAAGAACCGTATTATCTGGTTAGGCACCGAATGTACTAAAATTCAGGAACAGAGAGCAGATTTTACTATAGCAATGATTATGTTAGAGTGACAATTTTCTTACCTTTATCTAATTTATTATATATGTGCTTTGGCAGTTCTGGTGAAGATTCTACATTTGGAGGATAGACATACATTGCTCTACTATGAGGTGAATTGAGATCTCTGAGATCCACAGCTTCTTTACAAACATTCAGAATGTTTCTTCGGAAATCCTGTACTTCTGGATCTTTAACCATATCAAATTCACACACTGGCATGCCAATAACAAAACCTTAAAAAGAAGATATAAAGAACACAGCATCCAATTAAACACAGTATATGATATGATATTTGTATTACAAACAGGCAATTTTATAGGTGAATAAATAAGTTTCTCTGGGTTAAAATTATTTTTTTATGAATATATATAGTAAGTATTGACAAGGTCTCAAATAAAATACATTCAGCAGGTTAAAGGCAGAAAACATTACCTAAATCAGTTATTCATCCATAAATGATACCTCCTAAAGAAAATTTTATCAAGTAATATCAAGGTGTTGAAAATAGTTCCAAAGTTCCACAGTAAAAAGGACTTCAGATTTATAATTACATATTACTAAAAATTAATTTGATTAAAAAGGTTCTGGATCAGAAATGTGACAAAAACCAAGCTTCATAGTTATTTGTATCTTAGAACAGGACGACAATGTCAGCAAGTTGAAAACTGTATCTTACCAATTTCTCGATTCAGGATCTTTTCTTCACGATTGCCTACTGGTTCAATTACTTTTAAAAAGGGCTGAAAAAGCCGAAGGTCACAAAGACGCCTTGTTTCATCAAAAAATTCTTCCCTTTCTGCTTCTTGGGTAACGCTTACGAAAATGTAAGAAGATTCATCTTGAAGAAGTTGATGGAGAGGGTATTTTCTTGCTTCTTTGAAGAGTTCATGTTTTATAGTTATTAATGTGGCCTCACGGAGGCATTCTAAAGTCACTATCATTCCATTTGGCAGTAAACATTCTACTAGGATTCTTGGGGGCATCAAGTGGATGCCCCACAGTTCACCTGATGATGGTCGTGGAGGCATTGTTCTGATCCTTTACAAATTTCACATGTAAAACTATTTGAAGGAGTTATATATATGGTTGTTCCGAAGCAGAAACCTAAATCAAAGAAGAAAACACCTGTTAAGAAAGCAGCACCTACCAAATACATTCCTTGGGGCTGTTAACGAATTCGTTTTCTGTACTCTGATTTGATTAGGAAAATACATAATAGATGGTTGCTCAAATTTTACTTAAAAATCTATTTCAGTTGATTAGAAAAATAATTTGCATTAAATTCAATTTAATAAAGTCATTCAAACACTAATTTGATTGCATTTTTTAAGACAAAGCTAAGGCAATAGAAAGACTGGCAAGTAAGTTGTAATTCATACCAAAATTCCCATCACATGCCACCTTTACCATGTTGATTTGTAATGTAACACAATTGGGGCCAGAAAGAATTTTCATAGATTATTATTCTACTGCTCTTCTTTAAATAAAGATGAAGCCAGAGAAACTAAATCCTTTCCTTTTTTCACCTGTACCCCCAATATGGCTGTAACAAGAATTTAACATGGCTCAGTCTTGTCTTGTCTTAAATCTATCTTTTCCATTTCCATTTTTGGGGGTAGGGGAAACTAATTTTAGTTTATGTAATTAATATTTTAGAATACTATGTTCTTAAAGTAAGCTTTAGGCACATACTCACAATAGCACAATTTCTCTGAAATCTGATGGAATGACCCACGAGTTCTCTCAAATAAGCCAGTCTTAATATTTTTTAAGGCCAATCTTTTCTTTTTTTAAGATTTATTTTATTTTTATTGGAAAGTCAGATATATAGAGAGGCAGAGAGAGAGGAACTTCTGTCCGTTGCTTCACTCCCCAAGCGGCCGTAATGCGGAAACAAGCCGATCTGAGGCTATGAGCCCTGAGCCTCTTCTGGGTTTCTCATGTGGGTGCAGGGTCCCAAGGCTTTATGCAATCCTCTACAAGCAGGGAGCTGGATGGGAAGTGGGACTGCTGGGATTAGAACCTGCTCCTATATGGGATCTTGGCGTGTGCAAGGCGAGGACTTTAGTCACTGGGCTACCGCATTAGGCCCCCAGTCTTAATATTTCTAACAGAAATGAACTGATTTAAACACAACTAAGAGTCATGACTTTGTCAGTATGCTTATACCATCTGAACTAAGAACCTGTAATATTTTAAAACTGTTAAATACTATTATAACTTAAAAGTTCCTAATTTTTTAAGACTTCAACATGCTTGGGGTTCATTTGGAAAAATCTTACCAAAGTGGCAAAGCATGTTTGTTCCTTGCTTTATATATTTATTTAGTAGCTAAATTGTAGAAGTACAACCAAATGTAACAAATGATACTGGCTGAAAAAGAAAATTAAACTAGAGAAAACAATCAAAAAGGCTTAGACAACCTAACATATGTGATTCCTCTATCAAGTACAAGAGGTATACATCACACATCTCCTTTTCACCAAGACTGTAAAGATGCGGTCTTTGGACCACATTAGGTACTGTGGATACAATGAAAAATAAGGCAGATAGGACCTTTATACTCACAAGACACAAGACAAGAATGAAGAGCTTATTCATATGTTATGAGTTTACAACTTAGAATGAATGCTATCATGCCAGACTCTACATAAGTATCATGTGGTCATCCAGATCGATGGAGGCTGCCATGAGGAGGTAACGTAAACAGAACCCTTCAGGATAAGCGGGAGTTTAGCAAAAGGAGAAGCAAGTGAGCAACATGACACATCCAGCCCAGAAGTCCCCATCTTGGGTTCCTCTCATCTACCTCATAGTCATTAATATCCAAGGGTGGGGAAACTTTTTCTGTTAAGACAATTTTATATTTGTAACATATGCAGGTCATACAAAATTATCAACTTAAAGATTAACCTATTGTAGATTTACTGAATTCTGAATCCTACCTGCAGTTGCTTTGGCAGGGTCAGACCAAATGATTTCATGAGCTTTACTAGGCCTGTGGGCTGGATGTTCCCCAGTCATGAAATCCATCAACCAATTCTCTCATTAATCCATCTACATTCCTTTACGCCATTCTCAGTACCTAGGCACAGGCCACCATTCCTTCCTGTTCAGATCACTGCAAAGGCCTGCCTAAATGGTCCCCTATGCATCTTTGTTCCCTACAGTTCTCCACTTCAGACCCACTGTGACCCAAAGACAGTGGTAAGCTAATTAATCACGTTTCTTCTGTATAAATTCTTGGTTGTAACAAGCAGTTAATAGTATGATTCAGAGCTAAAAAATATGAAGAAGGCGAGGAGTAGGAATAGCAGGTATTTCCAGCCTTCTTCCCACCTCTGGGAACAGAAATTACTTGAAAAACAACGGCAAATATAGGAAAATTATTTTCTGATAGATGAAATACCTTTCTTCACACTCACACTAACAACAGAGATTACCCTGAAACAGGTTTTAAAATATATTGATCCCATATGTTACATTTTTTTTTAAGATTTATTTTTATTGGAAAGGCAGATACACAGAGAGGAGGAGAGACAGAGAGGAAGATCTTCCATCCAATGAGTTACTGCCCAAGCACCCGCAACGGTTGGAGCTGAGCTATTCCGAAGCCAGGAGCCTCTTCCAGGTCTCCCACATGAGTACAGGGTCCCAAAGCTTTGGGCCATCCTTGACTGCTTTCCCAGGCTACAAGCAGGGAGCTGGATGGGAAGTGGAGCTGTCAGGATTAGAACCGGTGTGCGTTCAAGGTTAGGACTTTAGCCTCTATGCTATCACGCCGGATCCCATGTTACATTTTTAAAAGAAAATTCCCAGGTAGTAAAAAGACCAAAATGACTCACTATTACACTATAGCAGAAGTAACTTAAGCTATAACTTTTAAAAACAAAAAATGTGAAGAATGCAAGAGAAAATGCCAAATGACTACTTTTAAATGACGATCTGCTTGCATGAAAAAGCTCGAATAAAAACAAAACCAAAACCACAAGCAATACCAAAACAGCAGCTGTGTTTATGGTTTTTCTTTGTTGAATGGTACTAAGAGGTCTATGCTACAGAACCACTAGGGCAACTATTTTATAAAAAAGTTAACTCACGTAGTTTCCACATCTTCTGGAAGTTAAGTCTGGTAGACAGATCACTGATCTTGCGCTGTACATTAACTATTAAATACTGAAGCTACATCTTCAAATTAAGGGAATAAATGTGATCACAGACACACAAAAAACTTGGCCATGGTGGAAAACATTTGCTAGCTGACACTTTTATATACAAGACAGAGGACACTAAGTTATTTACTCAATGGTTATTTGCCTACTTGTGTCATGTCTTGTTCTGCTGTCATCATTTTTCCAGAACTCATAACAGAAGTTCAGAAGATGCAACTGCAGCTAACATTTATTATATAGTTATGTGCCATGCTTTTTTATCCTTTTGGGATAAATACTACCATTTTATATTACATGGAAACTGAACGTCAGAGAAGTTGCTTACCATTAGCAAAGAGATTTGGAATCCACCTTTCAAAGATTTTAAAATGCATAACTGGACTCATTACACTGTCTGGGTTTCAATGAGCAGTCCTTGGACAGTTTAGTTCACCCCACTGAACTTCTTCTCCCTTCACCCCCAATTTGTTAAATTGGAACAGCAGCATCTACTTCATTGGACTATTGTGAAGAATACTAAGTAGTGTATGAAAAACATGGAAGCAAAGATATCAGTAATGTTACACATTGTTAATAAATATCAATTATTAGAAACATTATCTTTTCAAAATTCGCCAGATATCAATAGGAAAAGGTGGATTCTTCCATTTAGGGAAGCAAGTAAGTAAGAAGCTTCATACAGCAGCACTCAATACTAATGTTAATACTTCCAAGGTAGTGCTGGTAATGCAGGGCTCACATAGCAGCCTAGAGTGGTGCAGATCGCTGGAGCTTTTCCAGTAGATGGCAGTTTCACCAATCCCAGGTTCTAATTCAAGTGGTATCTATCAACAGCTTAGGTATGAAGAATCCCTTTACTATCCTTTCTCTCTCCTCTTTTTATTTATTTTTCTAAAGATTTATTTTATTTTATTTATTTTTTTTTTAAAGATTTATTTTTATTATTTTTTCATTGGAAAGGCGGATATACAGAGAGGAGAGACAGAGAGGAAGATCTTCCGTCCGATGATTCACTCCCCAAGTGAGCGCAACGGGCCGATACTATGCCGATCCGAAGCCAGGAGCCTCTTCCGGGTCTCCCACGCGGGTGCAGGTTCCCAAAGCTTTGGGCCATCCTCGACTGCTTTCCCAGGCCACAGGCAGGGAGCTGGAAGGGAAGCGGGGCTGCCGGGATTAGAACCGGCGCCCATATGGGATCCCGGGCGTGCAAGGCGAGGACCTTTAACCACTTGCGCCACCGCGCCGGGCCCAGATTTATTTTATTTTATTTTATTTTAAAAGGCATAGTTAAAGAGAGAAGGAGAGACAGAGAGATCTTCCATCTGTGGCTCACTCCTCAAATGGCTGCAATGGTCAGGGTTGTGCTGATCCAAAGCCAGGAGCCAGGAGCTTCCTCTAGGTCTCCCACGTGGGTACAGCAGCCCAAGAAGTTAAACCATCTTCTGCTGAGTCCCCAAGTCCTAAGCAGGGAGCTATATCGGAAGTGAAACTGCCTGAACTTGAACAGGTGCCCACATGGAAAGCTGCTGTTGCAAAGGCTTAGCTTACTACACCATGGCGTGGGCCCCTCCCTCCTTCCTCTTTTTGAGAAGCACCTGCTTGTGTCAGTGTCTAGTATGATTAGAAAAGAAAGGCAGATACGATGTTTTCTCTCTCTCTGTTGAGGACTCACTGATGACTGGGAAAACAACTTTAACAATGTGGTGATTAGTTTAAGGTAGAAGATGAACTCAGGAAAAGCTTGAAGGGGGTAGAGAAGGCTTCAGGAAAGTCAAGCTGCAGTAGAGTTTCATAGACTAGTAGGAATTTCACAGTGGGAGAGGCTTGGACATAGGAGAGCTAGAAGAGGAGGGTATTGCAGATCACCACAGAATGTGTTCAGGAAGCCATCACTGTTAATAACAGTGCAAGCTGCTTTTTTTCTATTACTTGGGCCTAAGGTATTTGGGAACAGCTGGCATCTGGAACAAAGAAGGAGGTGTGCAAAGGCAGGCATGGGTCAGAAAATGAAACCATGCCAAAGAGTCTAAATTTTATGTTGCACATTGTGAGTAAAAAGGAGTCTCTAAAATATAGAGCCAAAAAAAAAAAAAACCCAGTACTTTTCATTATTCTTAAATCTATCAGACTGTCTCAAAGACTATTTTCAAACATAGGATTTACTCAAATGAACACTAAAGTATAAAAACTACATTCTCTCAAGTCTGAATTTAAGAGAAAAATATTAAATCTAAAGGTATCTGGGTATCAAATGTGTAAAATAAAAGGGTTCTGTCAGACTATGGTAAAAATTTAATGTTGATAAAGATGGGACTACCAAATTAAGTGCATATTTTTCTATTTACAAAGAAAACTTATTTAAGGACTAACAGAGGGAGATAAATCACTACAAAATTAATTTTTGAAATATTAACCTCTATGACTCAGAGGTCCAAGGTCATACAAGGAAAAACTAATTTATTACAAGTATTTTAAGAATCATGAAACACTTTAGTGGTTCAGAAGGTAAGGATTAAATATTCATATACTGACAAATCTTGACTACTATTCTGAACTCAGAAAATAGATTGTGCTTATTTTAATTTTCTACATATGAGGTTCCTTCAATAAATGCATTGAATATGAAGTTAAAAGACAGTTATATTTTGGTGCAAAAAAATTGAAATCCATGCATATGAGTGTTCCTCATGAAAAATGCATATTATGGGAAAACTATGCACAGATTTGAAAAACAAATTTTTATACCAGAATGAACTCTTGAATTCCATTTTCCAAGAAGTATTTAAAAATACCTTGTATCTAAATTATTAGGGCAGTACTATTATCTTGGAGTAATACATATAATTCACAATTTGTACTTTTTTGATAGCAATTCTTATTATAAGCCTTAATTATTATGCTATAGCAAAGCACATACAATGAAACAAGGATTGTGAAGAATTTGGGGAAGGAGTATTTCTGGTCCTAAAACCAGGACAGTGCAGGTTGGAGTTAGTACTTTCTGAAATGCTCTCCACTTTCTCCATTTCCTTCTTGTAGCAGGTAGCTGAGGTTAGCACCACAGCACAGTAACAGTCCCTCTGTTGTGCATCTCCAGGCTGCATCAACACACACCACTGTCTGAGCAGCTCAGTCATCCGGTCTTAGAAGCAAAAGCCTGTGACAGAGTTTGATAACTAGAGATTTTTGGTTCCTTCTTTATTCTGGCATAAGGATTGGGTTTGGTTTATCAACCCAAATAAGGTAAGATGGTACTCAACAGAAGGCTCCCACAAAAACAAAAAAAGTAGCAAAAAGTCAGAACAAAAAGTCACAGATACGTCTTTGTCACTTGACTTTTGTACTGGAAGGTTTTAGTTTAATTCACTACATAATATAATGTTTTCAATATGACATTAACCTTCAAGAAAACAATAGCATTTAGAAAATTTATTTTGCTGTTGCTCTTGGTTTTGTTTGTGTGCGTGCTAAGACCTCTTTGGTTACCTGCAAATGGAACACAGGAGGGGCTCCGACAGCTTCCGCTCCTTGGGGTGGCATCTGAAGACTAATTCACCGCCCTCCAAGAGTGTACAGCCTTTTTAAAAAAAATACCTAAATTGAAAACTTTCCTCCATTTATATTAGAACTCTTTCTAGATTTTTATCATTCAAGGTAGGGGGTGATTAAAATATAGCCCACACAGTAAATTCAGCTCACTGCTAATTTTTATAAGGATTTATTTTAACATTCATTTATAGACCCAACAAACAGTACTTACATATTTTCAATGATGTTTTCATATAATAATAGCAGTGTTGAGCAGAAGTTATGAAAGCCATGTGGTCTTTTTACAGAAAAAGTCTGCTGTCCTTGCAAAAGGTAGAACTAGCTGACAACACTGGAGAAAATTCTAAATGCATACAAGCTAAAAAGTCATTTACAACCCTGCCTCTGCAACCCACTGTACCATTTTCAACTGAAATTCTCTGGGGAAAACAAACAGCATTATTTTTTAGGCAGTAAAGTTAAAACCTTTTTTTAATTTTTTCAAAATTATTTTAAATGGAAAGTTAGATTTTTACAGATAGCGACAAAGAGAAACAGAGAGAGAGGCCATCCATCTGCTGGGTCACTCCCCAAATGGCCGCAACAGAAACAGTTGGGCTACTCTGAAGCCAGAATCTAGGAGCTTCTCTGACTCTCTTACTTAGGAGCAGGGTCCCCAGGACTTGGGCCATCTTCCACTGGTTTCCTAGGCCATGAGCAGAGAGCTGTACAGGAAATGGAGCACAGGGATATGAACTGGCACCCATACTGGATAAGAGTGCCAGCAGGCAGAGGATTAGTCTACTATGCTATCGTGCCAGCTCCACAAAGTTAAAATTTTAACTCAGCAGTTATAGTACTGAAAGCTTGCACCCTGATATGGAACTTTTTGAGGAGCAATAATGTTATCCCTAAATGTTATTCTTAAATTATCTTATTCTGAGTTAGTTGTTTTCTCCATTTTATCACACACTAAACAGTTATTAGAATTATCTTTAGATTTTAATCCCCAATTTCCTCTATCACAATTCAAGTAGGATACTTAAGCCACTATTTTCTTTATTTTCATTGGATATGCTCGATTTACTAATATTCATTTTAAAATGTTGTAAACAAAACTGAGTACAAATTGTAATTTATATTAGCAAGACAGCACAGGAAGCTCTTGGATTTCTGTATATTCTACCTATTTTTTAATTCAGGTTTTAATTTCAAAAGTATGTTATGTTTCAAGGTATGTTTTTAAAACATGATATTTGCACCAGAAATTCATCAAGAAAGTTATTTTGAAGCACACATCTCCATTAGATCATGAAATATATCCAATGCTTTTCAATTGCTTAATCACCTCAAACAGCCATACCTGCTAATATAAGCAGCTTGTTTCCCAGATATTTATGTTCCATAAATGTAGAAATTACTTAAATAAATGTTCACTGATGGACCAATGGCTTTATTTATGATTTTTAAAGAACTGCTTCAAATAAGTAGAAAGAAGCTGACAAAATATTTCTACCCTCATTCACAGACCAAGAGTAAAACAATATTTAGTTTTATGCAAGTTGCATTCTTTTATTTGCTCATTAACTAGAAAACAAAAGTTTCCTAGTTTTAAAATGACTAAATGAATCTTCAGTTTAGTTGGATTTAGGAAACAAGAACATAAACTTCCTTCCATGCTAGCTACAGATGCAATATAACCAACATACCGGTTAACAATTCAATATTCTGATTACCTGAATATTTAGAATTAATTACTTCCTTTATTACTGTTCCCATATTCTAAGATGATCTGTATCTGTGTTTGATTTCATACTAGACTGAATTTTTCAAAGACAGGGTATTTTTTGGTCACTATCACTTTAGAACACACAAAAATAACTACAAAAATTAACTCATTGAAATTACCCCAGCAAACACTTAACAAGGGTGTGAATAAGCAAGCAGCACTTGGGAATAGCAAGCAAGAAACTGATGAAAATTTTCCTTTGTAAAGGAAAATCAAAAGCACTCAGAGACGAACTGGATTTGAAAAACAAGAAAGATTTAAACAAATTTCACTAAAGTGTAAATGCATGGGAAACAAATGTCCTTCAGTACAATTTTCCGAGTCCCAGTTAGGGCCTCTCAGAGTCACGGAGCTGCTGCTGGAACAGGACCAAGCGGACAGCTGTAACATACACTAGCTCTGGAAGGATGCACATTACCCAGTTCTTTCAAAATGCTGTCCTTCACTGACCTTTATAAGCTGACCATGAGAAAACAGATTTAACTCAAGCTTTGGGTGTGACAGAAAAAACTTTATTACTCCAAGACAGACAGAAAATAAAGTTCTTTTGGCTAGTAGGTTAAAAAAAAAAGGCAAGTTTCTATAGTAAAGGCTTCAATTCATTTTTAATATTCAATTAATGTTCATCCTACTATGAAAAATGTTATGAAAATATACTATAGAGATTTAAAGCATTATATGTAAGCCAAGGGTTTACTAATATGAGACTCATGGATGAGCTTAGGAAAGGCTTGCGCTAATAAATTTTTATAAGCAACAATAAATAATGAAAGCCTTGCTAAGAAAAGTTTACACCAATATAGACTTTTAGTTATCAGTAGTGTAAACAATAATCCAGTATGAAACACAGAATCAAGTGTGGTAAATAGCCCTTAGTAAAGTACAGGTTAATAAATATTTGAGTTTAGATGTCATGAATTTCAGAATTCATACAGACACATATAATCACTAGCGTCCTCAGTTAGGAATAACAAATAAAAATGTGTATAGCAGGGTGAATGAAAATTTCTTAAAGTCTAAGCTCAGAAGGAGCCTAAATATTAAAAAGGTGAAGATTAGAGAATTATGAGGAAGAAAAATGTCATCAAATCATGTGATTTCATAATATACAACTGTAAGATACAACTGATTCCAGCAGGAGCTTTTTAGTAAATATTTCTTCTTTCATGTTTCCTCAGAATCAATGCAGATTATGACATAATTTACACTACTAAAAAAAAAAAAAAGAAGCAACAGGCAATCAAAAGTACAGTGCAAATCAGGCCACTCAAGAAACCCTATTTACATTTTCAGATCAAGAATGATAGCTTTTGGTTAATTGTGATCTCAAAACAGACAACTAAAGGAATTATTTAATCAATCAAATGAAAAACATTAATATTTTATTTTCCTAGTAGCATACTTCTGCTCCAACTCAATGATTTATCTTGATTTATCTTGATTAACCAGCCTTGTGACCAACTGGCATATACTGGTGAGGACAAATAGAATTAGGGGTGCCTCCTTTTGACCAAAGAAAAGTACAAAAACAAACATTGTACAAACAGTCTAATCAGTGACTTGAGCTTTAACATCTAACACACACATAAGAAGCAAATAACCAAGGACAGTCAAAACATCTTGGAAACCCCCAGATTTCTTAAACTATGGTTTTATTTAGTATGCAGTAGCCAAGAGAAGAATGCGTGTTTACCCAGTCTAGTTCTAACCAGAAATAATCCAACCACAGTGGTTTTACTTTACTGAAGATCTGTACTCTATTATGCTCAGTTGTACTACCTTATGGAGAACTCTTAAAAGTTCTAAAATTGGAGCTAATGCTGTGGCATAGTGGGTAAACTCGCCACTGATATCCCATACGGGTGCTGGTCAAATCTCAGCTGCTACACTTCCATCCAGCTCAATGCTAATGCACTTGGGAAAGCAACAGAGGATGACGTGCATGTGGGAGACTTGGAGGAAGCTCCTGGCTTTAGCCTGGGCCAGGCCCAGATACTGCAGCCATTTTGGGAGTGAACCAGTGAAAGGAAGCTCTCTCTTTTCTCTCTCTTTTCCTCTCTGTGTACTCTGACCTTCAAATAAACAAGACTTAACAAAAAAAGTTTTAAACTTAGGAAGAACAGGCTCATCTAAAAGCTGCTATCTAATTGCAAAAGGTGAATAAAAAGCTAATTTATTACTGATGATAAACAGAAAGTAGGGCTCAGAGGCCTTTGTAACTTTTATAAAAAATGAGACTAATGCCCTACACACCGCAGGAAGAAAACTATTTCTTGGAACTTCAAATATAACGCCACAAATGCAAAACTCTACTCTTCGTTGATTAATTTAAGAATAAAGCAAAAACATAGCTCTACTTTTCAACACAAGGTCATTATTTTTATTTAACATAATTATGCATTTAATTTGAAAGCACGAGTGACAAAGCGATTTGGAGAGAAAGAAATTTTCCTCAGTGTCCACAAGAGCCAGGGGTAGAGAGGAGTCAGGAACTTCCTCCGAGTTTCCCACGTGGTAACAGGAGTCCAAGCTCTTGGGTCATCATCTCTTTTCCTGCCTGCCCAGGAACATTATCAGGGAGCTGGACTGGTGCAGCTGGGACCTGAACTGGTCCTTCAATTTGGATGCTTACATTGTACGCAGTAGCTTAACATGCAGTACTATGGTGTCAGCCACTATGGTCAGTATTAAAACCAACTCCCCTGGCAGCTTCTCCATAGCTTTACTATCTTGCATAAGGCAGTTAACACTAGAGTGGATCTGAATAACTTGTAAAATAGTTGTTTCCTGGCTGCTAGAGACCTAGGGAAAAGAAGAAATAAGAATTTGTCAAATTCTTATTTGCCGGGTGAGTTCACTGGAGGTTAAGAATATTTACTCCAGCTGCAAGCAACTGCCTAGGTTACCTTGTACCTCGGCAAGTGTTATATTGCTGGGACAAAAGCATCCAATAGCTGGCAGGCATTCTGGGCTGGCTGATGCCAAATTTGTGCTAACTATACCAGTATGCCAGCATAGTTGCTTTTTCTTTTTCTTCTTCTTCTTTTAAAGATATGTGGGGAAAACTGGGAACACCAGCCTGGGACACGTTATCATGGCCCAAAGCAGGAGTGCTTGCTGCAAATTGTGTGAGGAAGGGGGTCTGGGGACTTAATGGAACGTGAGCAGCTGAGGGCATGCTTGACAAGGAAAGAATGACTTCTGGAGTCTTCCATGACTGGGCCGTTGAACTCACACATAGGCATGGGAGCTGACACAGAATGGTTTAGAGGGGACACTGGAGGGCATATCTGGCCAAAGCACCTGTCCAAGTGGGAAATTGGGGCTGAGTTCAACAGCATTGTCCACTGCCTGCTAGTGCATGCAAACCTGGGGCTGGGAGCATGGCTGTTTGGGTTAGGCCACAGTATCTACCTATGAGTATTGGAGCAGGGGATGGGCCAGATCAAGCTGGGTCACAGCATCCACCAGAACCTGAGATAACTGGACCTGGAGGCAGATTCTATAGGGGATATATGAAGTCAACTCTATGGGACCGCAGTACCCATTAGTTTGCATGGAGAGTTGGAGGCGATGCCAGGCAAGTTAGGCTGGACCACAGAAATAACTGGACAGGAACACACCTGACACTCACAGGAGCTAGGGCTGGAGGAAACTGAATGGGTTCAGGCTGCAGCACCTGCTGGCACAAGCAAAGGCTATGAGTGAGAGCACACCATGTCAAGCAGGGCAGCTATACCTGCTGGCACATGTGAGATCCAAAGCTGGAAGAATGCCTAATAGGGGAACTTGGGGAACTATCCTGATAGGTCACAGTTCCCACTGGGGAGCACAAGAGCCACAGCTGGGGGCAGGCCAGGCCAGGCTGCAGCACTCAGCATGCGTTTGTGTGGGCTGGGTCTGGGGACAGGTCAGGCTGGGCTAGGCTGCAGCACCTGCTGGCATGTATGAGAGCCAGGACAGGGTATGGGCTGTGCCTGCACAATGGCATGTCAGGCTGGGTTGAAGTACTCATCAGCAGGTGCAAGACCTAGGGTTGGGAATGAGCCTGGTAGGGAAACTCTGAAAACTCCTCAGGCCAGGCAAGGCTGCAACACTCATTGGCATGCATGTGGGCTGGGTCTGGGTGTGGGCCAGATTACGCTAGGCTGCAATACCAACTGCCAACTGCCAGGATTGGATGTGTCATGTCATACTGCAGTGTAGTAGTCCCTAGCAGGCACAAGATCCAGGGCTAAGGGCATGTCTGCCAAGGGAAGTGTGGGCACTCCCCTGCTAGGCTGTCCCTCCCACTGAGAACACCAGAACCAAGACTGAGGATGGGCCAGCTGGTAAAGATGGCAGCATCTATTAGCATATGTGAATGCCAAGTCTGGGGACTAGTCGGGCTGAGTTAAGCTGCAGTGGTAATGTGTGTGCCTGAGAGCTGCATGGGATGCTGGCTGAGCCAGGCTAGGCTGAAGCAGAGGCTGGCGCATACCAAAACGAGGGCTTGGGACAGCTCTGTGGAGGTCATTGGGAGTTGTTCCTACTAGGCCATGACACCTGCTGGTATGCATGAGGATCGGGTCTGTGGCGACACAGCATCAACTGGTTTGCAGGAGATAGGGGGTTGGGGCATAACTGACCAGGCAAGCTGGCATCTACCAGTATGTACGTTGACTGGTACAGGTGACACACTAAACCTCAGCCTGCCTGTCTGGCACACACAAGAGTTATATCTGAGGTCACCCCAGGTAAGATCCTCTGAGAGACTCCTCAACTAGACTGTTGGCCTCAGATCAAAGCCACCTCGGGAAAACACAAGATACATGGTACAACCTTGAAGTGCATATGTTGGGAATGGGCTTCCTAAATTTCTGATGTCTATGCAGTGGACAGCATGCCCAGATGCACACAGAGCACAGGACAGTCAGCTCATCTAGGTCAGCAGGGAATATCACCTGCCTGGTCAGAGAGGGGAAAGCTGAAGAGGTTGAAAAGTTCTCCTGGCCAAGCTTAGCACCGTGTTCCTGGATCTATGAATGCACTAAGCTGGACTTTGTCAACCAACAGACCTTGGAAAGATTTTCTCAACCCTGGAGCAATGAAACCAACAATTTCTCAGAACTATGAAAATTACTCAAGTAATACCCTTGCTATGCTCTTTCCCATATCAGACTCTATAAGGTGGCATCAAATAACCATCCCCCACCCCCAGGTGCTGGTGTGGTATGATACTAAGGTGCATCCTCTTCCTCCTTCCCTAGAGACACAGGAGAAAAAACAAACAAAACAAATAAAACATGGAAGCATTTGCCCCACCCACTGTCCCACATATCTGACCTTTCCAACCCTAATCCTGGGCCCGCAAGGTGTACATTCCTCTCAATTATGCAAACGTTAAAAAGAAAAAAATTTTAAATTAAGTAAAAAAAAAAAAGGAATGTCTAGCTTAAACATATTAAGCATGCTTAGATAATGGTGACAAAATCAACATGTCATTTTCCATTTGACTTGATTCTTTCAAAGCCTTATAATAAACAAGCTGAAGGCAAGGTCCTTCTGTAAATCACGAGAACTTCTCTCCTGCATGTTGATTAAATGGCCTTTCCTGTCTTTCTGATACAGTTTGTCTTCATAAGATTTTCCATGGTTGTAAATATTTCAACAGTCCTCTTCCAAGTCTACCTGCTATTATGGATAAGTGTGTGTGATCTCTAGGAAAACTTTTGCTTCAACTGTTTACATAGCCTCCCTTCATCAAATAACAGCTACCTTATTTCCTTATGTTATGGGATGAGGATATACTTAAATGCTATTTCTTTTGGTACTAATTTTCCTAGTATTCCTAATTTTCTCCCCAAGTGACTGCAATGGCCAGCGCTGTGCCGGTCTGCAGCCAGGAGCCAGGAACTTCCTCCAGGTCTCCCACGTGGGTGCAGGGTTCCAAGGTTTTGGGCCATCCTCGACTGCTTTGCCAGGCCACAAACAGGGAGCTGGATGGGAAGTGGAGCTGCTGGGATTAGAACCAGCACCCATATGGGATCCCAGCACGTTCAAGGCGAGGACTTAAGCTGCTAGGACACCGCGCCAGGTCCGCTAATTTTTCTAGTGTTTAAATGCACTGAACTTGCCTGCATCACAATGATTAACCTTAGGATCTTAATGAAGAATTTGCATATCTACCTTATGCTGTCATTATAAACAAAGAGAAACTTACATCAAACTACAGGTTTATCAGAACTTATTGCTGTATTTTCATTGTATTTATCAATTTCTATCCACAGAAGGGGGAAAAGGGCCATAAAGAAATTGTTCAGTCTTAGTTCGGTCCAATAAAGACAAGTTAGCAACCTGTTTGAGGGTATAACCAGATCCAGCAGGTAAACACACTGCATCCAGTTGGGAGAGTACTTCAAAAAAGTCCTTAGAAAAACGTGTATCCATGCAGTTTTGTAATACACATTTCATGAACTTTTTGAAGATCTTTCAAAAAGTACAGATTGAACAAAAAACTGTTCTAAAACAAATCTATCTTTTAATTAAATTTCCCATGAAAGGTTTGAGGTACATCAATGTTTCCTAAAGTCTATGCTTTGGACTAAAATTCTCACTTTGACAAACTTAACATTCCAAACTCAATAGAATTACGTATCTAAGAAGGTCCAGCTGATCTGGCCAGGGGAGTGAATCAGGACCTAATGAAAGCTCCAGCACAGTCCATCTCCAATGAAGCTCCTTATCTCCACAGGTATATGTGTTTCTGATTATACTCTCCCAGGCCCCAAGAATGAGCAAAGCAGATATTTGTATCATTGTGTGAACTGGTTATTGCAAGGACAGTATTTGTAAAACGGAATGTCACGGTCTGAAACGTACTGCTGTGTCTGAAATGGTGATTTTGTCAATACTGACATGTTAAGGAAATCACCAATTTGCTTTGCAGCAGAACAGTCTGCAGGCACACAAATTAAATGAAAAGCTTCAGTTTAAAAATACTCAATATTTCCTGAACGCATGTCAATTATTGCACAAGAAATAGTTGTGCTAGTGTTGTTGTTATTTCTTTCCTTTTTTTTTTTTTAAGATTTATTTACTTTTACAGGAAAGGCAGATACACAGAAAGAAATATCTTCCAGCTGCTGGTTCACACCCCAAGTGGCTGAAATGGCCAAAGCCGAGCTGTTCAGAAGCCAGGAGCCAGGAGCTTCCTCTGGGTCTCCCATGCAGGTGCAGGGTCCCAAGGCTTTGGGACATCCTCCACTGCTTTTCCAGACTACAGGGAGGGAGCGAATGGGAAGTGGAGCAACTGGGATTAGAACTGGCACTCAGATGGGATCGCAAGTGTGCAGAGCAAGGATGTTAGCCACCAGGACACTGGGCCTGGTCCATTCTTAGTAGTATATACTATGGAAACAGGCACTATCTAATGAACATATAAGAAAAACACTAGTAAGACTTTCCTTTCAGTTTCATCCCAAGGCATAGTTCCTAGTGGCTTGCATTACATATCTGTGTAATACAGTGTCATAAGATATATGTTTTTTAAAGATTTATTTATTTTTATTACAAAGTCAAATATAGAGAGAGGAAGATCTTCCGTCCGATGATAATTCACTCCCCAAGTGACCACAACGGCTGGTGCTGTGCTGATCCAAAGCTGGGAACCAAGAACCTCTTCTGGGTCTCCCACATGGGTGCAGGGTCCCAAAACTTCGGGCTGTCCTCAACTGCTTTGCCAAGCCACAAGCAGGGAGCTGGATGGGAAGTGGAGCTGCCGGGATTAGAACCAGTGCCCATATGGGCTTCCAGGCGTGTTAAAGGCGAGGACTTAAGCTGCTAGGCCACATTGCCGGGCCCATAAGATATATTTTTATTCATAAAGTATTTAAGATATAAGCAGAATTATACACTGGGAAACATCTAGCTGTAGGTATTTTAGGTATCCTTATTTATATTATCAGTACTGGGGTCCTTAACATTTTCTTTCTAGCTGTTATCTATCACTATCTTTTGTATCCATCACAAGTTTAGCTTATATTCTTAAACTAATTACTTTCTTAAGTGTTACTATTGTAAAATGTTAAGATATTCCTTTCTCTTGCGACCAGAGCAATGGCTCAACTGGCTAATCCTCAGCCTACAAGTTCTGGCATCCCATATGGTACTGGTTCATGTCCCAGCTATTCCATTTCCCATCCAGCTTCCTGCTTGTAGCCTGGGAAAGCAGCAGAGGATTACCCAAAGCCTTGGGACCCTGCACCCACATGGGAGACCCAGAAGGAAGCTCCTGGCTCCTGGCTTCGGATTGGGCTTTGCTCCGGTCACTGCAGCCATTTGGAGAGTGAATCAGCTTGAACCCTGATCCTCAAAAGGGAGATCTAAATGGAGTGCCAGGCTTCTGGCTTTGGCTAGCGAGGTCCAGATCTGGCTGTTACAGTCATTCGCAAAGTGAACCAGTCAATGAAAGATCTGCCCCTATCATTGTTTTCAAATAAACATTTTAAAAAAGTATGAGTCCTGTTTGTATATTATGCATATTTAAAATATTTATTTGAAAGACTGAGTTACAGAGAGGGAGAGAATGAGATCTTCCAATTTCTGGATCATTCTCCAAATGGCCACAACAGCCAGTGCTGGATGAGGCAGAAGACAGAAGCTAGGAGTTTCTTCAGAGTCTTCCATATGGGCGTAGAGGCCAAAGCACTTGGGCCATCTTCTGTTGTTTTCCCAAGTGCATTAAGAAGAAGCTGAATAGAATGTGGAACAGCTGGAACTGCTCATAGCGGATTCCACATATGTAGACAGTTGCTTAGTCCACTAGACCACAAGAGTAGCCAAGTTTTATTTTTAATATACATTCATGATACTATATGTAAGCCTATTAGTTATTTTTTTAAAAAAAACTGATACATTTGTAGATATTAGAATCAGCCAACTGAAACATGCTTACTTCCTTTGTCACAACTGGGATTATAATATGTTCTTACTGCCAATCCACACACAATAGCATCATTAACACTAAGACTCAAATAACAGTGCTGTATTTATGACTGCACTTTATTTTCCACAAAAGCAAAATTCTGAGAAAGGTATGAGTCATTATACCCAATGTAAAAAAATATTTCCTTGGTCAGAATATGAAACTTATTACTGAAACCAGTAATTTAGATTAGAAATTTCTTTTTCCAAATAAAAGGAATAGAATGTCTCTTCTTTTCTATTCAATATACTCAAACTAACAGAACTGTCCATATTTCTGCTTTCACTACCTTCCATAGCTGCCTGTGGTGTCAAAAACTACCTTTAGTCTAGCTCTTTTCAGTATTACTCTTTTGTTCTATCTTCAGGACGTTATTTTCCAAAGACAAAATTTTATCCCTTATCCTTAAAAAATCATTACAATAGTTGTATACACAGAAAACAGTCTAAAAGTCGATATTTCCAGAATGTTAAACATTTAAAAAGTTCTCAGGTTTGTTTTACATTTCATGTTTTATACCTTCATAAACTAAAAATTACAAAAGAAATATGAATGTCATAATTAAAAGAAAATCATTCATTCATTTAAAAGTCAAGTTACAAAGAAGGAGGTGAAGAGGCAGAAAGAAATCTTTCATGTGCTGGTTCATTTTCAAATGGCCACCTTGGCCAGGGTCTGGTCAGGCCCAAACCAGGAGTCAGGAACTCCAGCAGGGTCTTCTATGTGGGTGTCAGTGTTCCAATATTTGGGCCATCTTTCATTGCTTTTCCAGGAGTATTAACAGGGAGCTGGGTCAGAAATGGAGTACATAGGACTCAAATCAGCACACATTTGGGATGCTGGCACTGCAGGTGGCAGCTTAGCTTGTTAAGCCAAAGTACTAGGCCCTGTCATAAATTTTTTAAAGTCCATTTTCACAAGAAGTCAAAATAATCCATGAAATTATATAATTTCTTTTAACTGCTTCTTTTGTTTGTACTTATTAACTCTGTTTACTACTCAAGTGTGGGCATTCTTTATGACTACATCATTTCCCCATCTCTAAGGTTAGAATCTTCAGTGTCCAACCAATTTCTCGCTTAACAGTGTGATTTCAACTGATTACAGTGTTCTCAATTTCACTTTTCACTTTAATCTTCACTATCACCATCAAACCTTAAGGAGTCTTTTGGTTTTTTCAATTTGAGAGAGAGGAGCAGACAGAATAAGCTACCATTTACCTCCTATGGATAGTCCTAGTGGCATGAGCTAGTCAGGGGTCCAAAGCCAGGAACTAAAAACTCAATGCTAGTTTCCAACAAGGGTGGCAGGAAGACACACGTTTGTCATTATAGCTGCCTTCCAGTGTCTCCACTGGTAAGAAGAGGCAGTCAAGACCATAGTAAGGAATCAAACACAGGTACTCCATCCAACCTGAGACATGCAGATCCTTACTGCAAGGCTAAACATTCATTCACTCCAAATAGTGCCTATGTGAAGTTCTGTGCGGTCTGAGAGACTAAATGAAAAGGATTTCTGACAAGTACAATATGAGAACAGTATAGCATATTAAGTGGCCTGAGAGTAAAATGTATTCAATTTCTCCACTTGCCAACTCATTAACCATGTCAGCAGAACTAGCCATCTAAAATATGATCTAATTACATCATTATTCAATTAAAATAATGAGGTACAGCTACTCTCTACAGAATATAATTCAGATTCAAAGTCTCACCAATCATGTCCTCACCCTTTTTTCGACCCCAAGCTCTAAATTTGCTAGATTAAGCTTTTCTCCTTACAGTTTTTGTTGCCTTTGTAAATAAAGTATACTTTGCTTTTATACCTATTTTCATTTGTTTCCATTTCAACCATATTCATCCTGTACGCCTTAGGGGCAAGCATAGTGGCATAACATGTTAATCCTCCTCCTGTGTCCTGGCTATGGATCAACCTAGCTTGGCCATTGTAGTCATTTGGAGACTAAACCTGTACAGGGAAGATCTCCCTCTCTCAGATCTTCTCTCCCTCACTGACTTGCAAGTAAAATAAATAAATCTTTATACATTAAATCCAAATGTCCTCCTCTAAAGTTCTCCTGTAACTTCTTTAAACTTGGCTTAAGGGCCTGGTGCAAAAGCATAGTGGCTAAAGTCCTCACCTTGAACGTGTGGGATCCCATATGGGCACTGGCTTTAATCCCGGTGGCCCCACTTCCCATCCAGTTCCCTGCCTGTGGCCTGGGAAGGCAGTCAAGGACGGCCCAAGGCTTTGGGACCCTGCACCTGTGTGGGAGACCTGAAAGAGGCTCCTGGCTTTGGACTGGCTCAGCTCAGCCATTGTGGTCAGCCATTGTGGAGTGAACCATCAGACAGAAGATCTTTCTCTTTGTCTCTCCTCCTCTCTGCATATTTGACTTTGTAATAAAAATAAATAAATCTTTAAAAAAAAATAAACTTGGCTTAAAAATCCAGATGAATGGGCTGGCATTGTGGTGCCTGATGTCCCTGACAAAGGCATCTCAGAATAAATGCTAGTTCAGGTCCTAGCTGTTCTACTTCTGATTCAGCTCCCTGTCAACAGTCTTGGGAAAGCAGCAACAGATGGCTCAAGTACCTGGGTCCCTGTCTCCCCTGTCATGTGGGAGAGCAGCATGAATTTCACAGCTCCTGGCTTCATTGGCCTGACCCAGGACAAGATTTTGTGACCAACGGAAAATCAATCAGTGGAGGCCCTAGCGCAATGGCTCAACTGGCTAATTCTCCACCTATTTGGGCACCAGTTTATGTCCCTGTTCCACTTTCCACCCATCTTGCTGGTTGTGGCCTGGGAAAGCAGCAGAGGATGATACAAAGCTTTGGGACCCTGCACCCACGTGGGAGACCTGGAGGAAGCACCTAGTTTCTGCTTTGGATTGACCTCTTGTAGCCACTTGAGGAGTGAAATCAGCAGATGGGAGATATTTCTGTCTCTCCTTCTCTCTGTAAATCTGCCTTTATAGTAAAAATAAAAACAAAAGAACTGCAGGTCCTGCTGATTTTGTTTGATTCTACCATGGGCAGAAGCACAGTGGCAGAGCCCAAGAAGCCAGGTGTGGGAATGAGGTAGATTTCACAGCTTAGATCCCCACAAATGTCACATCGGGCACCATTTTGTAAACTGGGATAAAGGCACTGGAGGAGGGTCTGCAGTGAGCTGCATATGCACTAGTCCAGGGGCCAATTCACTTCTGGCCCAATGCATTGTATTGATCCCATTAGAAAAACAATATTGACCCAGTATCCCACTGGTTCTATCTAAAATAGATACAGTTGCACCCAGTCCTAATTGTAAGATCTGGTAAGAAAAGGAAAGAAAAAAAAAAAAAGCCACAAACCAGGCACCACCAACAGCCCTGTGCCCTGGGCAGCTGGTATCGGGAGCAGGAGAAAGGCTAAGCAGACAGCAGTGCGGTCACAGTACGGGATTTCAGGCATGAAGAGTGGTAAGCCAGAGTATAGCCGACACCTGGGACACCAGCACTGAATCTTGCTGGAGGGAGTAGCACAAGGGATAGCAAACAAAGAAGTGGACACCAAATGGCTTAAGTAAAGTTGACCTGTAGACTTGTAGACAACACAGCTTCAAAACCAGCCCCAAGGAGAAGAATCTATTAATCAAAGCTGCAATAAACAAGGGCAAAATAAGAAACACAAGCACAATGAAAAAGGTCAAGGACACCTCGCTACAAAGAGGCAAAGTCTTTTGTCAAGCTCAGAGTAAACTCAGGAAGACATGGAAGAAATACTGGATAAAGATTTTTTAAAAAAATGTTTGGGACTGGCACAGTAGCCTAAAGGCTAAAGTCCTTTCCTTGTACACTCTGGGATCCCACATGGGCATCTGTAACTGGCTGGCAGCCCCACTTCCCATCCAGCTCTCTGCTTGTGGCCTGGGAAAGCAGTTGAGGATGGCCCAAAGCCTTAGGACCCTGCACCTGTGTGGGAGACCCGGAGGAAGCTCCTGGCTCCTGGCTGCGGATTGGCACAGCACCAGCTGTTGCACTCACTTGGGGAGTGAATCATCGGACGGAAGATCTTCCTCTCTGTCTCTCCTCCTCTCTGTGTATCTGACTTTGCAATAAAAATAAATAAATCTTTAAAGAAACTGTTAAGTTTCTTAAAAACAACAAGAAAAAAAAACAAACAAGCTGGTGTAGCATTCTTATATTACATAATACAGACTTTGATGTGAAAAATATTAAAAGATATTAAGTAGTACACTACATAATGATCAACAGATTCATTCACCAAATTACCATAAAAAATGTATATGCACCAAATGCCAGGAAACATAGCTACATGAAACAAACATCAATGGATTTCAATGGAGAGACAGACTTTGACTATAAACATTCTTCCAATGTGTGTGTGTGTGTGTGTATACCTATACATTCATCTCTTTGTATATACTTACACAGTGAAATGCTGACTTGTAAGAACACAGTTAACCTTTAACTGAAGGTTTTCCCTTAAAAGGATCTATTTTGCAACACTGCCCTTGACTGGTGTCTGGGAACTTGTGTCTTGGATTTGAGTAGGGTTCTCACCCCCTTATCTAGTCAGAGTGACTCATCATGTCTCAACTACTTATGAAGACATTATGGTTTATGCTAAATACCTATTTTCCTTCTGGGAATCAGAGACTTGGGTCTGGTGTAAGCCAAAGTATGATCAGCTTGTGACAGAAATCCCTCTCAACCTCCAATGATATTTGCTGCTTGTTAATATTTCACAGGTGTCATCACTTGGGGGAATTAAGGGTGTTCTGTGTGACTACCTTGAAGAATACCACTGGGAGCCACTGGATTTTACCCTACTCGCCTTTTCTCTTTGCTGACCATGTAATGTACACTTTCACTATATTAAGTCACACAGCCACAAGTATTACTACATGGTTAGACCTGTGAGTACTCCCAGCAAACCATCAAAGTTAAGAAATGGTCCTGGGGAACCTCTTGACACATAAAATCAGTGTTATGTTTAGCTTTATAAAAAATAGTTCTCCAAAGTGGTTGACTGTTTTGCATTCCAACCAGCAATAAACCAGAGTTCCAGTTGTTCCACATCTCCATAACTATTTAGTGATGTCAGTCTTTTTATTTTAGTCATTCCAGAGGGTATCATACCATGGTTTTAATTTGTAGTGATATTCACTAAGTAATGTCTTAATTGCATTTCTTGATGGCTGAGGATTGTTTTGTATGCTTACTGGCCATTTGTGTATCTTCTGGGAAATGTGTTTGAATGTTGTGCCCATCTTTATATTAATGAACTACTGTTCATTTCCAAAATGCTGGTTTCAGAAATTCTTTATATTTGGGATATGTGTTCTTTACCTCTTTTAAGCACTGAGAATATATTCCTCATCCCATAACATGTTTGTTTACTTTTACTGGAAAAGTAGATTTACAAAAAGGAGAGACAGAAAAATCTTCTATCTACTGGCTCACTCCACAAGTGGCTGCAATGGCTGGAACCGAGCTGATCCAAAGCATGAGCCAGAAGCTTCTTTCAGGTCTCCATTGTGGGTGCAGGGTCCCAAGGCTTTGGGCCATTCTCTATTGCTTCCTCAGGCCACAAGCAGGGAGGTGGGTAGGAAATGGAGCAGGGACATGGACTGGTGCTCAGCTGGGATCTCGGCGACTGAAGGGGAAGAATTACTCAATTGAACCATTGTGCAGGAGCCCCGTGTTTACTTTTTTAGTGTTGGTTTTTGATGAGCAAAAAGGACTAACTTTGATTAGTTCTATTTATTAAATTTTCTGTTCTGATTAGTGTTCTTTTGTCTGCTGCTCAGGATATCTTTGCCTTCTTAGTAGTTTGAAAATATTTCTTCACAGATATTAGAATTGTGAGAACTTAATATCAGAACTAATGACATCAATTTATGAGCGATGATTTTTTACTGATTTTATGAATGGGTTCCTCTTGTATATTATGTTTAATAATTGGTTACTATTTGTGTAATTCTGAAGAAAAACTACAGTGTACTGATAAATGCACTAACACCAAGAAGTTATATAGAAAAATATGGATAAATTTCACTAAATAAAAATGAAAGATTCTGATCTGAACTACTAACTAAACTGGAAGTTCATTGGTAAATTAAAGGACATACTGTAAGATATATGACAGATGGTTAATTTCTGTAATTTACAAATAACAGACAAGGTAGTAAAATTTTTTAAGTTACTAACCCACAGTAATTTAAATAATCAATAACCCTAAGGAAACAAACACTTGAAATATAAAAATAAAACCAACATAATCCTAGTTTTTAGCTATCAGACTGAAAAAAATTGAAGTGTGATGAAACTCTGTAATTGAGAGAAAACATTCTCCAATTGTTGGTGGAAATTTAAACTTTCCAGAAGACAATCAGACACAGTGAATCAAAATTTAAATATACTAAAAACAATTTGACCAGTAGAAATTTACTGTATGGTTGCATTTGTGAAATTTACCCTAAAGCCAGGCAAAAGAAGATTCTCTCTTTCTTTCTCTCTCACTCTCTCTCTCTTTCTCTCTCTCTCACACACACACACACAGTGCATCAATAGGAGGACAGCACTCAGTAGAATACTCCACAGTTGTTCAAGTTTAAGTGATGTCTCTGTATATATGGATATGAAATTATCTACAGTAGAAAAGCAAGCGAAAAGCCCGGAACAGCGTGTTGAAAAAAGGAAAATAATTTCTGATACCAAAATACAACAGTTAAGATCATCGGATCCCCAATTATTCCTAAATTAAAATGAAAAAAAGAAAATTAAGCACCTCTTTCGATGAAATTATAAAACCAAAATCCTAGATACAGATTTTTTATTATATTTTTCAAACTTAGGAAGGTGAAAATGAGCACCGACACAGTTAATCCAAACGATATCAAATTTAAGTGGCTGAACAATCCTCGGGGAACACCAAAAAGCTCCAGACAAACAGATTCTTCCAATTAACAGAACTCAAGGTCTTTAATTCCAAAAAGTGTGGCTGATGTTTTTTTCAAGGTCAGTAGAAGGTGTTAACTCTTTAAAAACAAATCTCAACAATTTTTACCTTCAAAAGGGACAAAGGTAAAAACATATCAGGTTGTAATGAAAGTCTATTAGAGACCCAAAGTTCCTTTTCTTCAGCACCGACTATGCTAAAACATAAGCAGTTCCATGTAACATTTTTTCCAGAATGGGATGTAAAACTGGAAATAGTGATTTTGAGAGAGGTCATACAGCATAGTCACATAGCATGAACAAGGGATCTAATCTCAAATGCGGAGCTCTCAATGTCTTTAAACTATGGTAAACAAGGATTTTCAATGCATTTGAGTAAAATCTCCAAAATTTAAGATTGGGACCTAAACAGAGTATGAAACAATTTTAGGACAGAGGAAAACAACAAATTAAAATACTTAATACTCTTGGGGCTGGTGCCCTGGTGTGACTCCTGGCTGCTCCACTTTCAATGCAGCTGCCTGCTTCTATCCTGGGAAAGCAGTGAAGGATGACACAAGTCTCTGGGCCCCTGCACTCACGTTAGGGACCTGAAAGAAGTTCCTGGGTCCTGGCTTCCAACTGGTTTAATTACAGCAGCTGCAGCCATTTGGGGAGTGAGATCTGTGTCTCTCCTTCTCTCTGCATTTATGCTTCTCAATAAAAGAATTCTTAAAAAAAAAAAAAAAAAGAAAAAGAAAAAAAGACTACGACTCCGAGATGAAGTGCAGAAAAAAATTAATTAAAGTCTGAAGTTAATTTCAATGTAATTTTAAAGAACGCAGAATAAAAAGAAAAAGATGAATAAATATGGAGAGAAATTATAAACTAGAAAAGTAATTCAGGAAATAACATTATTGGGAATTCCAGAGAATAAAAAACAGTAGAGGAAACTTTTTAAAAAGTAAGAAAACTTTCAAGAACTGAAAGTTTTAAGTATACAGAAAGCAAGAACCAAGTGAATACATGATAAATGAGAAAGCACATACACCAAATCATTACGACATAAAATTTCCAAACATCTGCATGAAGACACATTATCTGCAAAGAGAGAAAAACAAACAAACACAAAAATAAAACACATTAGGGACTAGAATATCACTATAAGATATCAGAAGAATATTTTTAAAGGGTTGAGTGCAAATGATTTTTTTCAAGGTTGGATTTTTACTTGAAAGGCACTGTTATAGAGAAAAGCAGACACTCTCTCTCTCTCCCTTCACTCATTAAATGGCTGCAATGTCTGCAGCTGAGCTGATTTAAATCCAGGAACCAGAAGCATCCTTTAGGTCTCCCACATGATTGCAGGGGCCCAAGACCTTGAGCCATTCCAGGCTACTTTCCCAGGTCATAAGCAGGGAGCTGGATCAGAAGTGGAGCAGCCAGGACATTAGCTGCCATCCAGTGGCATGCCAGTGTCACAGGCAGAGGTTCATACACAATGTGCCAGTTCCATGGAAATGATTTTCAACCAAGAATTTTATAACCAGTCAAAATATCACGTAACTATGGGAGCAGATTAGGATATATTCAATTGTTTACAGTCTCAGAAAGAGATACCTCCCGGGTATCTCTTTAGGAAGTCACCAATGGACAGTTTCTGTAAAATGAACAAGTAAAACAGAAGGTACAGGGCACAGAAAATAAAGCTTGAATACAGGAAGCAGGTGTAGGGAATTTCCAGGATGCCAAAGAGAATCTATTAACAGCTATAAAACAGATCTAAAGAGTACTAACGATTAAGTCAGAGATGTTGGTGGGCAGAGACCAGGTAAGTCTGCTCAGAGGTGCCAGTGTCTCGGAGAACCAGTGCTGAACCAGACTTCCTGCTGAGGACCTAGCTCCCCGCCAACGGCTGCCAAGTGATGGGAAAATCCTGAGCTTTGCCCTTTGGTTGCCTGGTGGCGAGCTCTGGGGTCTTGGGAGTCTGAAATTACTGCCTAAGAACATCCATGGATAAGGCCACAGCACATGTAGGTGAGAAATGAATCCTGAGGGACTCTCAATGACAGAGTCACTGTACTTGCAGTTAAGCCAGGGGACTAAGACCTGGTGGTTTGGAGGGGAGAGGCTGGAAGATCTGTACGGATGAGACTAATTCACCAGCCCACATGGATGTCCTGAGATGGGCTTGTTAGCATGGAACACTGCTGACCACCACAGTTATTAACAGAAAAACATATAACCTTATGTAATGTCACCACACTCTAAGGTCATAGTAACAAAAACACTAAATACAAATTTAACCAGTGATGATTAAATATGAGTGTGATTCAAAAAATTTGTGGAAAAATGGAATGATAACAGCTTATATTGGTGCAAATCATTTCCAAGCGCTTTCTCATAATGTGTATTCTCCAAGAATTTTCTGAAGCAGGAACATGAAATAACACAAAGATACACTAAAAATGATGGTACAAAAGGAAAATATTGATGGGCCAAGAAAGAGGATTACACCCCACTATAAAGTAATAATGCCAGAAGCAGCTGTAGAGGTTACAAAGGGTTATCCTAAGAACGTTGACTTAGAAAATTTTAGCAGAGGATGGTTGGGAGGCACAGAACTGATCTTCTGCTCTTATTCATATAAGTCATAATTTAAAACTATGCACACATATTGCTTCATTTCCCTTTTATCTAAGCATCATGCAAAATGCAGTTCTTTGAGTTTTCCTAAGACCATAATCTAGTTTTAAAACATTCCCAATACCCTCTCTATACAGATATACATATGTATACATACATGTGTATCTATGTAGAGATATATGCACAAAAACATTTTTGTTTTGAATCAAATATGCTGTTTTGGAATTTTAAGATATAAATGACTTTTATTTTCTTCAAATCAGAAGTAATCACTTTTTCTGATTTCTTTTACTTACCCACTTCTAAAAGTTTTCTATCTTTTCCATCTATAAAATAATACACGGTCCTAGGTATTACTAGGGAGCACTTACATTCTGTTATAGGATCCATATACATGAACTTGGGGATTTGGTGATGAAGAATCCCTTCACATGGATATCATTACTCTAGCATCATTTGTGTACTTGCTTTTCATAAATGAATTATCTTGACAACTTTGTTAAAAACCATTTCCCACATAAATACATAATTTGGTTTAACTGTATATTCTTAGAGAATAAATTAAGAATACAAACTAAAGATGTTTTGCTGAAAAATGTTTAATTTCATTAGTATCATGCAAGAAAGATATATGGGCGGTATTAATTTCCAAAAGATGAGCCGATTTAAAGAAACCAATTACGACACAATTTCATTGCTAGACTCCTAAATCTCTTTCATGCATCTGTATTTATCCTTACGCCAACCCGTATTATTTAATTATGATGGCTTTATACCAAGTCTAAAAAAATCAGGAACAGCAAATTCTCAGGTTCTACGGTTTAATGGGAAGTCAGGTGTTTTTATGTTTTTGTACTTCCATTTATATATATTTTGGAAAGTTTGTCAATTTCTATGAAGAAGATCCACCAGACTTTAATCGCAGCTGCATTGACTCCAAAAACCAATTTCATAAAAACTGTCATTGTAAGAACATTCTTCCTTCTAATTCACACAATATAGTACACTTTTTAGTTTAAATTGTCTTTAGTTTCTGTCAACAACATGTTGTAGTTTTAGTGCATAAGTCAGTTTTTTTTTTTCCAACAAACTTTTTAAATAATGATGTGATGCTATTGTAAACTGCTTCTTAATTTCATTACTGGAATGTTCACTGCTAGTACCTAGCAACACAATTAAAAAAAAAAAAAATTTATTTGAAAGGCAGAGCAACAGACAGATAGGGCAGGGGAAAAACACGCACGTACATACATACCTGTGTATGTGTTTGCCTGCCTGCCTGCCTGCCTCTCTCTCTCTCTCTTCTATTCCCCTGGTTCACTCTAAAACAGTCACAATAGCAAAGTTAGGACCAAGGCAGGTTAGGAAATAGGAACTCTATCTTGGTTTCCCACAGGGATGAAAAGACCCTAAGCCCCTAGCTCTCATGCGTTGCCTTCTCGGAAGGAGGCAGAGTAGCCATTATTGAAGCCAGGCACAGGGATTCAGGAGTCTCAAGCAGCAGCGACTTAACTCGGTGCCACAACACTGTTGCTCTCTTTTTATTTCTGTCCATATTCATGTCTTCTGTACCACTGTTGTTAAACGCATATATATATTTAGAATTTTTATATTTTCCAGTTTTATTCTTTCATAATTTTGAAATGTCCTTTATATCTAGCAATATTTTTTATTATAAAATTTATTTTGTATTGAGGACACAGATCTATTTACCAACTAGACTAATTGTATCATTACAAATCATACATGTAACAAAGCACTATCAATGAATGCAATTTTCCGTACCTGTTAAAAATGTTTTAAATTAAAAAGTTTTAAAATTCTCCTTGCTGGATGACAGTAAGTATATACATTCTTTTTTTTTTTTTTTTACATTTTATGGTAAAATTTCATAGGGTCTGGGACATCCCGCCATCCCCAAATTCCCACCCTCTGACTGATTTTCCCCATATTATTACAATAGCATAGTCTTTCATAAGCAGTCATAAGTTCATCAGTCTGTTGTTTAAGTGTGTCCCGACATTGCTGGTACAGGCAATGTCAGACAGACCAGGATCCCATTGTCTAGATATGTCCAACAGTTTCACTGGGAGTCCATCTTTGATTTGGAAGTAGGGATGCATATTGCATTGTATCTTCACATCTGAATATGTTAGTCTCTATTACGCCATCACTATACATTCCCTTAAGTGAGAAGGCACATAACAAAGTCAACAACAGGTATGAAGTTAAAACAAAAAATTTATAGCCCCATGTGGTTGAAAAATGCGCCACTGACTAACCAATTCATGGATGAATAAAGGAAAACACAAAAGCCTCTTGGATGAAGTGATGCCTTGGAATGATCCATGAGCCAGCGATGGATTCAACAAGAGAAAAGAAACAATTTGGAAGAAATGAAAATGAAAACAAAAACATTAAAACACATGGAATGCGGCAAAAACATTATGGAAAGGGTTATTGCTTTTACAATTTGCATGAAGGCTGCCTTGTATTAGAGAGAACATACGATGTTTGCCCTTTTGGGATTGGCTTATTTCCTGAGCATAATGGTCTCTAGTTGGGACCATCTAGTTGCAAACGGTACAATTTCATTCTTTTTTAATGGCTGAGTAATATTCCATGGAGTAGATGTACCACAAAAATTGGAAAGTAGGGCCCAGTGCAATTGGCTCGATGGCTAAATCCTCAACTTGCAAGTGCTGGGTTCCCTTTGGGCACTGGTTTGTGCTCTGGTTTCTCCACCTCCCACCGTGTTCACTGGTAGAAGTGGTCCAAAGCCTTGGATCACTGGTAGAAGTGGTCCAAAGCCTTGGAACTCTGCATCCACGTGGATGCAGACTAGGAAGAAGCTTCTGGCATCAGATTGGCTCAGCTCCAGCTGTTGAAGCCACTTGGGGAGTAAACCAGTGAACGGAAGATGTTTCTGTCTCTTCTTTTTTGTAAATCTGCCTTTCTAAAATAAAATAAACCTTTGAATGTATACATATGTCACATATAGACAAAGGTGTTACTTGAAATCAGAAAGGAAAACAATATTTGGAACTGACAATGGGCAAAATGTGTGGGTTTCCAATTTATACTTTACATTAACATAAATGCTTAGAATAATGAACAAATAATGAACAACATAAAAGTAAAATCATAAAATCACTCTAAGTTATTTTTAATAGTGTGAAGTCTTTTCTAAGCAAAAGTCAGATAGAAGAATGATAAAAGCAACTGAATAAGAAATAGAAACTCTTATGTACAGTAAAATAACTAGGCTAAAACAAAAAGTAAAAAATATGTATATGGTTCTCATATAATCAACAGAGAAATCCCTTCTTCAGCAAAAGGAAAAATCTAATAAAACTGTGCAAAAGAACATGAGTTGACAATTTATCTAAAAGTAATGTAAATGACCAGAAATTGTTAATATTTACTCATAAAAACACAATTAAAAGATGTGAGACTTTTCTGTTGAGTCGCAAATATTTTAAGATTTTATTTATTTTTGGGCCCAGCATGATAGCATAACAGTTAAAGTCCTCTCCTTGCACGCGTGGAATCCCATATGGGCACCAGTTCTAATCTCAGCAGCACCACTTCCCATCTAGCTCCCTGCTTGCAGCCTGGGAAAGCAGTCGAGGACAGTCCAAAGCTTTGTGACCCTGCACCCATGTGGGAGACCTGGAAGAGCTCCTGGCTCCTGCCTTCGGACTGGCTCAGCTCGGGCCGCTGCGGCCACTTGGGGAATGAACCATCGGACGGAAGATCTTCCTCTCTGTATATCTGTCTTTCCAATAAAAACAATTAAATCTTTAAAAAGAAAGATTTTTATTTCACTTTTTTATTGGAAAGGCAGATTTATATACAGAAGACAGAAAATTTTTCCATCCATTGGTTCACTCTCTAAATGGCCAAAAGGGCTGGAGCTGAGCTGAAGCTGGCAATAAGGAGCCTCTTTCCGGTCTCCTATATGGGTATAGTGTCCCCAGGACTTGGGCCATCCTTCTCTGCCTTCCCAGGCCCCAAGCAAAGAGCTGGATTAGAAGTTGAGCAGCTGGGACATGAGCTGGTGTTCATATGGCCATGTTGGCACTTGCAGGTGGAGGACTAGCCTATTAACCCACTGTGTCAGCCACAAGATTTGCAAATCCTAAAAAAGGCTCTAGAAACTGAAAAAGAGACATAATGAAAGCAAAGGGGGGAAAGATTTGCTGAATTAACTACCAAATCTTCATTTTAAGAGTTCTTGTGTAGAAGATAAAATTCAAGGAAAACAGTTAAAAACTAAAGAAAGGTTAAAAAAATGGAGGGGACAGTTCTGTCGGGGGTAGCCACAAATGAGTCCCAGCTGCTCCACTCTGTAAGAGTGTGTCTGTGAAAGCAGCATAAGACGGCCCAGTACCTGGGTCCCTGTCACCCATCTGAGAGACCTAGAAGAGGCTCCTAGATGGGGACTGCCCAGATTTGCCCATTGTAGCCATTTGGGGAGTGAACCAGTGGATGAAAAGTTCTCTCTCTCTGTCTCCTCTCCAACTCTGCTTTAAAGTAAATACTCTTACAATATAAAGTACACTAGCTAAAGTAAACAGCACAAAAACTGTCAGGTGGGAAAAACAGATAATACACAAAGAACAACTATCTAGCAATGCTATTTTCATTTAAAAACTGCACAATTATCATGAGTGAAGAAAAAATAAAGGTATGGCTGGACAATTAGGTTCTAAAAGCTTTATTTCCTAAGCTAATCTTAAAAAGACAAACAACAACAAAAAACCTATTTGAAAGAGTTACAGAGACAGAAATCTCTCATCAGCTGGTTCACTCCCCAAATGGCTGAAACATCCAGGCCTTAGGAAAAACAAATCGGCAGCCAGGAGCTTCATCCGAGTTTCCTAAGAGGATGGCAGGAGTATCAAGGACTTAGGCCATCTTCTGTTGTTTTCCTGGGCACATTAGCAGGAAGAGGGATCAGAAGTCCGAGCAGCCATTACCTCAACTAACATGTTGGTTGAACTCAAGACACCCAGCTCAAATCAACTGTAGGCATTTAACTGAGTAGTAGAGTAACCTACTAGATTAGAGATCAAGAAAAAGGAAGATTCCATTTTTTAAAAGCAGTCAAGCTGAGTTAGTGGTCAAATAACATAAACAATAAAAATCATTCTAAAAAATAAAAATTTGCATTGATACAGAAAGGAATAAGCACAAATTAGAAGATAAAATCTGTGTGTCAAAAGCATTCATGAAAAAGAACAGTTTCTAAACAACCAATAAAATTTGAAGAGCAAGCAGCATTAATAACATGTTCAAGAATGTACATACATGCTATGCAAAAATAACAAACAGAAAAAGAAGGAAGGTAACTGGAAACTTTAGCCAAAGAACAAAATAATAAATCATGCGAGGGGCCAACACTATCGCATAGCACACGAGGCAGCTACCTCATGTGCCAGCATCCCATATGGGTTGCTGGTTCATGTCCTAGTTGCTCCACTTCCAATCCAGCAGTTTAGACAGCTCAAGTATTTCAGCCCCTGCCACCCACATGGAAAACCAGAATAAAGCTCCTGGCTTCAGTCGGTCTCAGCCCTAGCAGTGGCAGTCTCTTGTGGAGTAAATCAGCGGAAAGAAAACTTGTCTCTTTCTTTGTAACTTTCAAACAAATAAATATATTTTAAAAAGATATAAACACCATAAGTTCTCTCTGATAAAAGGCAGCCTTCATGTAAAATACAAGATCAATAGATATATAGATAAACACACATGTATATATAGCCATCTAGAGGAACTAGGTAATAGAGGCTATCATATCATATGATATCACTGATCCGAAGATACAATGCAGGATGCAGCGCTACTTCCAAATCAAAGATAGACTCCCAATGAAAGCATTAAATATATATTGACAATATGATGTTGGACACTCTGCCACTGTCCGTACCCACAATATCAACATATACCTAAATACAATGATGCACTTATGACTGTTTTTATGACCAGGCCAGGTTGCAGTACCTACCAGCAAATGTGTAGGTCAGGTCTGGGGGCAGTACCCACTGGCAGATCTGAGAATCAGGTTTTGGGGTGCAGGACAGGCTGGGTTAGGCTGCAGCACCAGTCAGTTTAACATTAAGGCCAGGACTGAAGGTTGTCTGTGCAGGGTTGGGTGGCAGCTCCCACCAAAACACCTGAGACCAGCAGAGGTGGCGAGGGGAGGAGAAGGGAGAGGAAGGAAAAAGTATATGAGCCTGGTGGGGAGTAGCAGACTCCTTTGATGAGCCACTGATGAGCATGAGAGCTGAAACTGGGGACCGACCAGGCGGGGCAGGGATACAACACCTGTTGGCCTACATGTGAACTGGCTTAGAGGGGAAAGCCAGGCTGGGCTAACCGATTGTATCCACTGGTGCAGGCATGAGCCAGAACAAGGGGATTAAAGTTGAGTTTTGTCACAGCAGCAGCTGGCAAGTGCTGGGAACTGGAGGGCAAGTCCAACTAAGCTAGATTGCAGAATCACCTGGAGAGCACAAGATCTGGGGTAGGGAGTGGGTCCAGTGGGGAGGCTATTGGCACCTCGCTAATCGGCTGCAGCTCTAACTGATGAGCACGGAGGCAGGCCTGGCTGGAGAGGTGGTGTTACACACTGGCATGGGTGTGGGCTGGAGGGTGGAGTTGGTTGGGTTGAGTTAGGCTTCAATGCCCAATGATGTAGATGAGATCCCAAGGGGATGTGGGACAGACCAGACCAGCCCACTGCACATGCTGGCAAGCACAGCAACCAGAGGTGGGGGGCCAGTCCACTGGGGGTTATTGGGGGTTTCCTCTGACTGAGGTGTAGCTCAGCACATGAGAACTGAGTGTGCATTGGGCAGGGCTGGGCTAGGGTGCAGCACCCACGGGTTTGCTGATGATGGAGGGCAGAACAAATTGATCAACACTGCAGCCAAGCTTGACTGCAAAATCCCAGCAAATGGAGACTTGGAGGCGGACTTGGAGCCAATTGGCCTTGGAAGGATTTCCTCATCCATGAAGTGGTGATATCAGCATCTCAAAACTATCAAAACCAATTGATCAGGACCCTCGGAAAATGTTCCACAATGGGGACCTTGGGATGACATTGGGTGACTCTTGCCCACCCCTGCCGTACTGATGCATTTGGGAGGGTTGTTGTGATTTCTTCCCTCGTATCCTTCTCTCCCCAAACAGGAAGAGAAAGAAAATGTGTAAACAATGGTCTCGCTCACTTTCCCATGATCCATGATCATTCCCACTCTGATCAACTATGTAAACATCATCAAAAATAAAATTAGAAACTAAAATTAATTTTAAAATAATTTAAATAAAAAAGTGTTGCTGTCCATTGTGTCCCTATGTGTCAATAAAGGTAATAGTTTAAAAAATAATAATTTAAAATTGATTATAAGAATAAAATTTTGCTTAAAATGAATAGAGCACGCTACTGAAAAACATAAAAAATAAACTACACACCTGAATGTTATGAATATTCTTTGTGAGGTTCATGGTTTTGAACATACTTAGACAAAAAAAAATCTAGTAAAACATATCTGCATAACCATATTAACATAAATTATGCTATTTTCAACTACTGAAAGCTACCTAGAGTCAGAACATAAAGAGAATTTCATTATGGCTACAGAACAAAATGTAGATATCATAACTCGAGAAAGCAAAAAGTAAATGTGCACACTTTCTGTGGTAGGGTGGGAGAAGAAAAAAGGAGGAATTTTGTATTTTTGCCATTAATGTATCATAGTGGGGAATCAGGAATACTATCGAAAACTGATGATACAAAATGGAGACTCAGCATTTTGAAAGTACAAAGATGAAAGCAACAGAAAAGCAGTGAGATATTGACTAAGCATGACAACAAAATTAATAAACAGTAGCAGAAAAATTTTTAAATGCATTTAGGGAGCAGTTTAGCCCTAGCTTTGGCTCCTGACTCCAGTTTCCTACCAAGTCAGAATCTGGGAGGACGCAATGCTGGCTCAGGCAGTTGGGTTAGGATCCCAGCTGTTGGTTCTGGCATAGCCCAACCCGAGCCATAGAAAGCATCTGAGGAACGAACCTGCAGAAGGCAGCTCTTTGTCTCTTTACACAAACCAACCAATCCTTAATATGGAGTTGGAAGGCTCAAATTTACTCTAATCAACCTCAGTCCAGTGGCTATTAATGGAGTGAATTCTTTCATTTTTCAAATGCTCCTGTTATTTGTTAGTCAATATCTTGCACTAGCATTGTGGAAGGCTTGTAGGGACCATTGTTTTTATAAAGGTTTTTAGAAACTTAAAAAAAAATCATGGAAGATTTTCTCAAGGTGATACATTTCCAAACGCTGTACCCTAATTTCAATTTTGTTGGCTTCAGTTTTAGAAATACTGGCAAAAAGAAACAAAACACAAACACACAAAACCATAAAAAGCTGACAGCTGGTTATAAGGGTAACATACAAGATGACTCTAATTATCTACTATGTTTCTTTTTAAAAGAGGTGTTGCTACTAAGTATTTCATCGTTAACATTTTTAAGTCATGGCTACAATGTATTCCATGGCATATAGGACCTGAATTTTGCAGCTGGTAGGTGATTTCCATTAACATATTCAAACTATACACATATCAACTTGGGAAACTGAACTTTCAAAACCATGACGGAAACACACCTGAATACTTACATAGGGTTTTTTTTTTTTTTTTGCCTTAATTGTTGGAAAATGTTTCTTATATGTCAGATCAATTTAGTTAGGATTTGGATATCAATTAGATTCTGTAACATGCTTTCACCAAAGAGATACAAACTAGCACCACTTGGAAGAGCTTATCAGGTGGGATCTGAAAGTCAGAAACAGCTTGATACAAACAGTTCTTATCCTAGAGTAACAGCCATTAGGCATGTCAGCCCCTACCACAAAACGTAATCGTAGCACATATAGGACAGTTCCCATGTCTGGTAATTAGCAGCAGTGTGGAAAGTATAAGCAGAAAAGCATAGACCCTGGCAGAGGCATTTCAGTGTCACAGGAAGAGACAAATTAAGGCAGTGATTTTAGTACAAGATGGAGAAGGAATTAAGAGGCGACTTCACAGAAATACCTAAGATGTGGCCATCAGATTAGTAAGTCAAAGAGGATGAGGTAAAGGTTCACCAAAATTTTCAAATTAGATAAGAATTAATTAGACTTAGTAAGAAGGAATCAAAACAGAGATGTGAAAACATTCTGAAAGGTATTATTAATCAGGCACCTTTCTACAGTGCTTCCTACACTTTTTCTTTTTCTCAACTTAGATGAGAGTGCATTTATAGATACTTCTCTCACCATAAAAGTAATTCATTCTTTTTATAGAGATTAATTCACTTTCAGTCCTGACAGAAGTATCTATTATGGGCACAGGACTGTATTATGTACTGAAAAAAAAAAAACACAACAGTACATATGTAAACAAGAAAAACACAACTAAGCTAACCATTATTAGCCATTCTGAAGTATTGTCTTACTTTTTTATGTATACTTTTTGGCTTTATTTGTTCGCACATTTGTACTCATAAAACATACCTTTTATCACATCAAAATGATTTTCTCAAATTAGTGAAAATTCTTCATAAATACATTTTCTATGATCACCTATTTCTGTGGGAGAGGAATCAGTTGACTTGCTGAACATTTAAGTGGTTGTTAATTACATTTATTGCTGCAAATGGAATTACTGGATCAAACAAATGTTACTTATAAAGACATAAGAACTGTTCATTGGGGTAGGTGCTGGTCATAGTGGTCAGGATGCCAATGAGGATGCGTGCAATCCATACTGAGATGACTGGGTCCAACACTGGGTTTTAATTTCCAATTCCAGCTTCTGGCTAGCACAGACCCTGGGAAGAAATAGCGATGACTCAAGTGACTGAGCCCTGAGACCCAAATGGGAGACCTGGAATGAGTTCTCAGCTCTCACCCTTTTTCCAGCCCCACTGCATTTGTTAAGGGCATTTGCGGAGAGAACCAGCAGATGACGGGGACAGGCAATGCTCTAACTCCCTCTCAAATGACTAAACTGCACACCTGCTTTCCAGAAGCATCGTATGTAGACACAAAATAGAAATAAATGAGAAACACTTTCATTAAAAAAAAAACACACACACATGAAAAAATATTCTTGCTAATTCAAAATAATGTATTGGAACTGTCACTATGGTGTAATGGGTTAAGCCACCATTTGCAGTGTCAATATCCCATATAAACTTGGGTTTGAGTCCTTTTTGCTTCACTTCTGTTCCCATCCCCTGCTGACTGTGCTTGGGAGAGCAATGGAGGACAGCCCAAGCCACCCGCACGAGACTTAGATGAAGCTCCTGGTTCATAGCTGCAGTCTGGCCCTGCTATAACTGCTGTGGTCATTTGAGGAGTGAACTACCAGACAGAGGACCTCTCTCCCTCCCTCTCTGTAACTCTTTCCCTAAGTAAATAAATCTTAAAAATTACAAATTTCACTTTTTTGATTGTGTATCAGAAGCTATTTCCCATTTGCTTGTGTTTCTTCTTTAGTCAATGAACCCATTTTCTAAAACTTTCCAGTCACCCACATGAGTCTTGCCACATTTAAAGTATTTGTACTGGATGGATGTGATGGCTCAGTGGCTGAATTCTTGCCTTGTATGTACTAGAATCCAAAATTAACCCCAGTTCAAGTCCTAGCTGCTCTACTTCCCATCCAATTCATTGTGTGTGGCCTAGAAAAGCAGTAGAGGATGGCCCAGGACTTGGGACCCTGCACCCAAGTAGGAGACCTGGAGAAAGTTCCTGGCTCCTTGGCCAGGAACTTGGGAAATGTGGGCCCAGCACAATAGCATAGTGGTTAAGTTCCTCGTCTTGCATACCTGGAATTCCATATGGGCGCCAGTTCTCATCCTGGCAGCTCCTCTTCCCATCCAGCTCCCTGCTTGTGGCCTGGCAAAGCAGTCGAGGACGGCCCAAAGTCTCGGGACCCTGCACCCACGTGAGTGATCTGAAAGAGCTCCTGGCTCCCAGCTTCAGATTGGCGCAGTATCGGCCATTTGGTCACTTGGGGAGTAAACCATTGGACGGAAGATCTTCCTCTCTGTCTCTCCTCCTCTATGTATATCTAACTTTCCAATAAAAATAAATAAATCTTTTTTTTTTAGCAGTTACCATTTATTTAAAATGGAGTACAAATATACTTATTTTCTTATTCCACATAATCAAACACTGAAAAGAATTCAGCAGATAAATGACCAAGCAATACTACTTTGAAATCTAGTGAACTTTGCATTTTTATTTCCACAATTGGGTTCTAAAGGCAGGCACTGCTATCTTATCTTTACCACTGGGATATATGATGCTCAGATGATGAGGTATGTATATCTGACTTTCCAATAAAAATAAATAAATCTTTAAAAAAAAAAAGGGAAATGCTCAGCTTCTTTTCTAGCACTTCTTCCTTTCCTTTCTAAGACATCTCTATATTGGTATGATAAAAGTTGAACTCAAATAAAACAGAAAATCTAAGATCACCAGGTATAAACTAGTCTAAGATGTAAAAACAGTTTAATGTAGTTACAACACATGATTTTAGCCAAAAGGCTAAGAAGCATAATACAGCCACAACAAAATCATTCAGGATCTCCCTTTCAAATACTGCTTTTGGGGAACAGGGAGTTAAGCTACCACGTGCAGTGCTGGCATCCAAAATGGGCATTGGTTCAAGTTCAGACTGCTCTACCATGAGCCAGTTCCCTCACAATGGACCTGGAAAAACAGCAAAAGACAAGTCCTTCGGTTCTAGCTATCCATGTGGGAGAGTTAGCTCGTGGTTCTGGCGTGCTCCAGCCTCCACGATCGTGGCCATTTGGGGAATAATCAGCAGAAGATATCTTTCCTCTGTCTCTCCTCTAACTCGTCCAAAATGAATAAATATTTTTAAAGATACATTTTGCACATTGTAATATAACTATTGTACATCTTAGATATGTGTTAACATTATCTTTGTACAAAGCACATTTCTATGCAAAACGGACTGCAAAACCATCTACGCTATATTTTATGGGTTTCAAAGAAAACATTTCTGTATATTCACATTATGTGTTGTTCATCACTATATACCAAGGATCTGGCATATTCACAAGCACAGGGTTTACTGAATATATGGAAAATTTTTGTTTTTTATTTTTTTTTATTAGAAAGGCGGATATACAGAGAGGAAGAGAGACAGAGAGGAAGATCTTCCGTCCAATGGTTCACTCCCCAAGTGACTGCAACGGTTGGAACTGAGCCAATCTGAAGCCATGAGCTCTTCTGGGTCTCACGGGTGCAGAGTCCCAAGACTTTGGGATGTCCTCAATTGCTTTCCCAGGCCACAAGCAGGGAGCTGGATGGAAAGAGGATCTGCCAGAATGAGAACCAGCACCCATACGGGATCCAGGCGTGTGCAAGGCAACCACTATGCTATCGTGCTGGGCCCAGAAAATATTGTTTAATCACTGAACTATTCATTTATTTAAAAAGATTTATTTATCTATGTATCTATCTAACGATCAATCGATCGATTGATCCACGAGTGAGAGAGGGAGGGAAATACAGAAATGTTCCATTCACTGGTTCACTCCTCACATGGTCACAATGTCAGGGCTGGGCCAAGAGAAAGCCAGGAGCTTCAGCCCCTGTGTGGGTGGCAGAGCCCCAAGTATTTGCTTTTCCCAAGAACTCAGCAAGAAGCTGGGCTGGAAGAGGAGCAGCTGGGACTCCATGTAGCATGCCACTATCATAGATGGAGGCTCTTCTCACCACAGCACAACACTGACATCTCAACTAAACTTTTTTTAAAATATAAATACACATGAGATGGATTTTATGTTTTCAAAACCAAATTTTGAAAAATTTTCAAAATTTCAAAACCTCTCTGCTGCTTCAGAGTGGTAAAGCAGGTAAATGCCACTTGGAACGTCCACTTCCCATATACAAGTGCTGGTTCAAGTCCCAGCTACTCAGCCTCTGATCCATTTCCTGTTAAAGTGCCTGCTAAAGCAGTAGATGACAGCTCAAGTACTTGGGCCCCTGCCAGCCATGTGAGGGATGTGAATAAACTCCAGGCTCTGTCCCAGGATTGGCTTTCACAGGCATTTGGGGAGTAAATCAAAAGATGAAAGACAGGATACATACAGCGGCTTAACAGGCAAATCCTCATCTGGCAGTACTAACATTCCATATGGGCAGTGATTCTGGTTCTAGCTGCTCCACTTCCCATCCAGTTCCCTGCTTATGCACTGGAAAAATAGTGGAGGATGGTTCAAGTCCTTCAGACCCTGCACCCAAGTGGGAGACCCAGAAGAAGCTCCTGGCTCCTGGTTTTGCCTCAACCCAGCTCAGCTATTGTGACCATTTAGGGAGTAAACAAGTGGATTGAAAACCTCTGCTTCTTTCACTCCTTGTAAATCTTTCAAATAAAATAAATCTTACAAACCAACAACAACAACAAAACTGGAGGGCCTGGTGCAATGGCCTAGCAGCTAAAGTCCTCAACTTGAACATGCTGGGATCCTATATGGGCGCCTGTTCTAATCCCAGCAGCCCCACTTCCCATCCAGCTCCCTGCTTGTGGCCTGTGAAGGCAGTGGAGGATGCCCCAAACCCTGGGACTCTGCACTCACATCGAAGACCAGAAGAAGCTCTGGGCTTCTGGCTTTGGACTGGCTCAGCTCAAGCCTTTGCAGCTGCCTAGGGAGTGAGCCATCGGACGGAAGATCTTCCTCTCTGTCTCTCCAATAAAAAAAAAAAAAAATCTGTTTTTAACTTTTATTTGAAAGGCAAACTTAACAGAAAGAGAAGGAATATGAATGTTTCATTCGCTGGTTCACTTCCCAAACAGCTGCAATGGGTGGAGCTGAGGTCTCCCATGTGGGCGCACGTTGTCAAGGATTTTGGTCATCTTTTGCTGCTTTCCCAGGCCATAAGCAAAGCAATGGGTCGAAATGGAGCAGCTGGAATATGAACTGGGACCAAAGCCAGTGGTTCATTAGCCTACTATGCAATGGCTTGGTCCCACAAATTAATATTTGTTTTAACATTATAAATACTTTGAAGCAAAAGTTCGACAGTGGTATGTAATATCCAAATTATTTGTTCTGTTATATTTTTAAGTCAGGCTAAGCATACATTGCTGATTTCATACAAACGAGATTCCATTGTCTTGATTAGATGTAGGATGTCAGTTTCCTAATGTTCAAAATAGACACTACACTTATATGCATGAATATACACACTACCATGAGGAATAAGGACATAAAATGTACAGCATGTAATATTCCCCTTTCTCAGACTGATACTAAAGTTTAGGCTTAAGGAAACTAATAATATTCTTAGTAATGGGTACATGTAGACAACCAGGAAATTTTTAGATATTATGTAAAAATAAGCAATTAATTCCAATACCTAGGTTACCCAAAATCCCATAGTATGTAAACACATAGCAAGCCAAAAAAATGATCAAATTCTATACAGTTTTACATGCATTAAATAATGTTTAGAAATATGCTTAATGAAAGCCAATGACAGGGGCCGGTGCAGCACGAGGCAGGCGACGTCTCAGCCTGTGGCCATCATATTCTATCTGGATGCTGGCTCAAGTCCTGGCTGTCTCACTTTCAAGTCAGTACTCAGTAGAGAATGGTCCATGTCTTTGGGCCCCTGCACCCACAGGGGAGACCCCAAGAAACTCCTGGCTACTGGCTTTGAACCAGCCTCACTTGGTGGTTTTGGCCAATTGGAGAGAAAACCAGTTATGTGACTCTCTCTCTCTCCCTCTCTTTGCAATAGAATAAATCCTTAGAAAAAAAAGGCAGGAGCTGGTGTCATAGTTCAGCATGATACTCTGTAATGCTGTAGCAACAGCATCCCATATGAGCATCAGTTCTAGTCTCAATTGCTCCACTTCCAATCCAGCTCTTTGATTATGACCTTGGAAAGCAGTGGAAGATGGTTCAAGTTCTTGGGCCTTCCACCCATGTGGAAGACCCAAAAGAAGCTCCTGCTTTGCATCTGCCCAGCTCCAGTCCTTGTGACCATTTAGGTAGGGGACTAGCAAATAGAAGACCTTTTCCTCTTTCTCGGTGTCTCCCCTGCTCTCTGTAAGTAGGTCTTTCAAATAAACACATAAATCTGTTTACACGTACACACATTTATGTATTATGTAGAGTATGTGTATATATATCCATATATTATATATGTGTTATATATTATATATATGGATATATATATAAAAACAGCAACTGACAGAGGCTGGCACTGTAGCACAAGAAGTTATGCTGCCATCTGTGATGTCACAATAAAAAAAAAAGAAGACAAGAATTCTATATTGATCCTATATTGGAACTCTGGATTAGGATCCCATCTGTTGTTTCACTTCAAATCCAGCTCCCTGCTAATGTACCTGGGGTGGCATGGGGGAGGCCAGTGCTGTGGCACAGTAAATGAATTAGGCCACCTCCTGAGATGCTGGCATCCCATGTGAGTCCTGACTTCTCCCTGTTAATGCACCTGGGAAAGTAGCAAACATAGTTTCAAGTTTTTAAATATCTTCCACCCATGTAGGAGACCAGATGAAGTCCTGGCTCTTCACTACTGCTTAGTTCAACTCCAGCTGGCATCATCTGGAGAGTGAACCAGCAGATGGAAGATCTTGTTTCTCTCTTTCTGTTGTCCAAATCACAAACAAATATTTTTCAAACACGCACTTGGTTTGAGTCCCAGCTGCTCCACTTCCAAGCCAGCAACTTGCTAGCCCATCTGGAAAGTAGCAGAGGATGCTGAGTACTTGGGCCCATATATCCACACAGGACATCGGCAGATGAAACGCATGGCCTCAGTCTGGCCCAGCCCCAGCCCCCTGTGGCCACTTTGGGAGCGTGAACCAGGGATGGAACACAGCTCTATCTTGCTCAGGTGCATGCTCACCCTCTCTCTGACTTTACTTTTTTCTCTATGACTCTGCTTTCCAAATAAAAATAAATCTTTTGGGAAAAATGTGCCTGGGAAGGCAGAAAATGGCCTAAGTGTTTGGGCCCTGCAACTTACACAGGAGATCTAGGTTGAGTACCTGGCTCATGGTTCCTGCCGGGCCCATCCCTGGCCTCTCTGGCCATCTGGATAGTGAACCAGTTGAACCAGTGGATGGAAGATCTCTCTCTAACTGCCTTTCAAATAATTTACTTTTTTAAAAAATTTAACAGGTTTTTTTAAAGACTAAATTGTTTTTATTGGTGAGGCAGATCTATAAAGAGAACAAGGGACGAAGAAAAAGATCTTGCATTGCCTGGTTCACTCCCAGGGAACTGCAACAGCTGGAGTTCAGCCAATTTAAGGCCAGGAGCCAGGAGCCTCTTCCCACTCTCCCACTTGGGTGCAGGGTCCCAAAGCTTTGGGCCATCCTTGATTGCTTTCCCAGGCCACAAGCAGGGAGCTGAATGGGAAGTGGAGCAGATGGGATCCTGGCATGCACAAAGGATTATTTTAGCCACTAAACCATCATGCTAAATCCTTTTCAAATGATTTTTTAAAGAAACCAATGACAACAAAACATTCTGGACAGTTATGAACCAATTATGTTAGAAGTTGAAAAACTTTCTGAAGTAACTCCTACAAATAAATAACAATACAGCATTTAAAGTATGGGGTTTGCTATTTTTATCACAGTTTATGAGAAATATAGGTTATAGGATCCTCATGTTGAGAATAAGTTACCTTGTATGACCATTAAAAGGAATCTAGCCCAAACTGCTCAAACCTGATAATGAAAACATATTTCCCACAAACTTAAATATGAGCTAAGCCTCATTTATATAAAGTATAAATAACAGTATTGAAACTAGGTAAATAATGCCAGAGAAACTTTCACTAGTAGCAAGTGAACTTCTTTAAAGATAAAGACTTAAGAGACTGAACTCACGGAAATAATCAAAGCACAGGGTCCTATTCGAGTTCTAAGGCTTTATAAGACTACTTAGTGTATACTAGGCAGCAGAATAATAAACAAAGGAGTTCAGCACTATATTTAACAAAGATTACACTACATGGAGGATGGGCAGAAATGCAAGCAGCTACAAAAACAAGACATGAAATTATATAACATGTAACATGGGGACTATGACACAATTATTACCTTCAGGGCATGAAGAAAATTAGGGAAAGGTAGAAAGGTAATACTCAGGAGTACAAACAGAACTGCTTCAATGACAGAGCCCTAGTATGATACCTCCCAAGATGCTCAGATTCCTGAAATGGACATGAAAAACTCAATCCACAGGAAGCTCAGGCTGCATGTGAAAAAAATGTGCATCCATTTACTTAATATTGTCTGCCCATTCATTGCTGCACCCCAATCAGGCTAAAACTCCATATACTAATTTCTCAAAGGATTGGGTATGAAATCCAATTTGGATTCCCACAGCTAGAATGAGATCTTCAAAGCTTTTTTTTTTTTTTTTTTTAATTATCCACTGTATATCAAAGGTAGAGACACAGAGATCTTCCATCCACTGGTCTCTTGGCATAAATGTTCAAAACTGCCAGAGTTGAAACTCCATGAAGGTCTCTCACATGAATGGTGGTAAGGCCAAAATTTGAGCCATCACCTGCTGCCCCTCAGATTGTAACTAACAGGAACGTGGAACTGAAAGCAGAACCAGTACTTGAACCCAGGCACTCCAATAATGTGTGGGCAGGGCATCTGGAGAAGCACCTTTGCTGCTGGGGCAAACAGCCTGCACCTAAAAATTTTAATAGAACAAAAAGCAAGCAGTAAGAAAAGCAATACCGAAAGCTTCTTTAAAAGGCAATCTATACTGTTCATTATTCAGAAACTGGATCCATCAGTAAACTCAGGACAGAAAAATACAATCCAATGTTAAAACCTCAAAATAAATGAATGAGTATAAAACGATTTCTCCTCTCAAGGAGCTCAGTTATTTAGAGTGTACTTACTATGTGTTAGCACTGACTAAAATGCTATCATGTATCATACACTTAATCTTCATTAAATTATGATGTAGGTAGCTATTCCTCTTTGACATGCCAGGAAATGTGTTAACAAATATTTAAGCTAGCAAAGTTAAGTAACTTGCCTAGAGTTACAAAACTCGTAATCTTGACAGTCTGGTTCCAGTATGTACTGTCTTAGCCAAATATTTAGGTGAGGCAAAGAAACGAAAACTGGAAAATATTAACCATTTTGGGGGATGTTTCAGGATTGTCTTACTTCAAATATTCTTTTCCTTTAGTTTTTGTTTTTCAGTATCTACTTTATGTGAAAGAGTGAGTGAGAGAGACCGAGCGAGCAAGAGAGTGTCTTCTATCTGCTGGCTCACTCCCCAAATAACCTCAGTGGCTGGCGCTGAGCCACTCTGAAGCTGGTAATCAAGTACTTCTTCTCGGTCTCCCACATAGGCGCAGGAGCCCAAGGACTTGAGCAAACCTCCACTGCTTTTCTAGGCAATAAGCAGGAAGCAAGATCATAAGTGAAATAGCGAGGACTCTAACTGGCACCCACATGGGATGCCAGGGCTGCAGACAGAAGATAAGCCTACAATGTCACTGCACTGGTCCCAATATGCTATTCTACTGCCAGATTTTTTGCCCTAATTTTGGCTGGGGAAAAAAGTATTTGCTGGGAGTGGGATTTGAGCTAGAGATTAAGACACTAAGGTAGGGACCAGGCACAATGGCTCAATTGGCTAATTCTACCCTTGTAAGCAGCAGGATTCCATTTGGGAGCTGGTGTGTATTCCAGCCGCTCCTCTTTCCTTCCAGCTCCTTGTTTGTGGCCCGGGAAAGCAGCAGAGGATGTCCCACAGCCTTGGGACCCTGCACCCACGTGGGAGACCTATAAGAAGCTCCAGGCTCCTGGCTTTAGCTCAGCTCAGCTCAGTTTGGCTGCGCAGACATCTGGGAGTGAAACGGTGGATGAAAGACCTTCCTGTTTCTTTCTCTGTAAATCTGCCTTTCCAATAAAATAAACAAATCCTGTAAAAACAAACAAAAACCAGAAGACACCAAGGTCTCTTTCGGGAGTGCCTGTTCTGGCTCCTGAAACTAGATTCCTGCTGGTGAGGACTATGGAATACAACAGGTAATGAGACAAGTAATTGGGCTCCTGCCATCCATGTACCATACAGCAGACCTGGATTGAGTTTCCCACTTACTCCTCCTTCCTGGCCCATCTGAGCAAGACTCTCACTCTTTCTCTTTACCTCTCAAATTAAATAAATAAAATGGTAGGAAGATCATGCTCATTTAAATATGATATCTATACAAAAAAAAAAAAAGAGAGAACACGACACATTTTAGCTCTGCTTCAGTAGCCATACTTTAGATTTATTAAAACTTATTTTGGGGGCCAGCACAATGGTAATAGCAGGTTAACCTTCTACCCATGGCACCAGCATTCCATATGGGCACTTGTTCAAGTCCCACCTGTTCCACATCTGATCCAGCTCCCTGCTTATAACCTGGAAAAGCAGTAGAGGATAGCTCAAGTCCTTGGGACCCCACACAGAGGACACCCAGAAAGAAGCTCCTAGCTACCTGTTTTGAACCAGCCCAGCTCAAGCTACTGTGGCCATTCTGAGAGTGAACCAGAAGATGCAAAATCTCTCTCTGACTCTGCCTTTCAAATAAAAAAAAATGAAATCAATAAAGAATGATAGTTTTGAGGAAACCGGGAATCCCACCATATCACTAAGATAATTTAAGTTTAGCCATTTTTTATTATAGAAAAAACACAACTAAGGCTCCACGCTATAAAACTACTAACATTCTAACCTGCTTGAATGCAAGTATAGAGATTGCTTAGAAAAAGCACATTTAACTTTTTTTCCTGAAGATTTATTTATTTTTATTGGAAAGGCAGATATACAGAGAGGAGGAGACAGAGAGGAAGGTCTTCCATCCGATGGTTCACTCCACAAGTGGCTGCAACGACTAGAGCTGAGCCAATCTGAAGCCAGGACCCAGGAGCTCTTTCAGGTCTCCCACAAGGGCGCAGGGTCCCAAAGCCTTGGGATGTCCTGATTGCTTTCCCAGGCCACAAGCAGGGAGCTGGATCAGAGGCGGGGCTTCTGGGATTAAAACTAATACCCACATGAGATCCCGGTGTGTTCAAGGTGATAACCGCTAGGCTATCACGCCAGGGCCCCATGTTTAACTTTTATACTTATACTAGAAAAAAAATCTATCACTTTCATAAACACTTTAAGATGTTGACTAAATACATCAACTACAAATAGCCATTGGTATTTAAGAAAATCCTCTCAAGGAAAATAAATCGTATTAATATTTGAAAATCATATTAATATTTATAAATATAAAAGTCTCCAAATATAATTCTTTCCGTTCCATGTTGTGCTGCACGGCTTCATGCACTTGGGCTGTGTGTTTACCTCACTAATGCTGCTTTATAACTGATGTGCTCCACAAGTCTATTTTCATAATAATAGTAAATGACTTAAAACCTCAAGGTTTTAGAATCTGAGAAATTAAGGCACTTCATGTAACAATGCATCTACTGCCACAGTGCTGGAGCACTGGTGCTCTAATTCTAATAAAGGTCCCTGCAAATGTAACTGGGAGTATAGGCACTGACTAAAATGGAAATTTCTGGGCCATTGCCACACACGTGGGAGACCAAAATGAAGTTCCTGGCTCTTGGCGTCAACCTGGCCCAGGCCCAGATAATGCAGCTGCTGGGGGAGTGAACCAGCAAATGGAAGAGCTATATCTCTACCCCTCCCACTCATCCTCCTGCCTTGTCAATCTACCTTTCAAATAAATAAACTTTAATACATGCGAACAAAAAATGAGTTTGAAAAAAAAAAAACCCCACAAAAACACAAAACAAAACCAAACAATTAGGCTAAGGCAGTCAGTTAGCTGTTTTGAAATACAATAGTAGTTTCAGGTCCAGACATGTAACAAGTTAATCATGAAACACACTTGGAAAAGCAAGATTTCTCAAAGAAAAATAAGACACAGAAATCTGGTTAATTTGTTGAATTTGTGTACATGCTCAGAATAATACTAATGAAAAGTTTGCTGGTCTGAAAAATTGAGAAGGTGAAGATGAGTAATTTGAAGTTTAATAGAAACAAATCAATAGGATAAACACCACTGCTTTCTGACCAAGGACAGGAATTTTTAAAATCATCTTTCCATACATGTCTGTACAACTGGAGACAGACACAAAAGAATAAAGAAGGCTTATTCTACCTCTAGAATTATGATTCTAAGATTAGAACACATTTTCCAAAAACCATCTAGTGAGATGGGTTACCAATACTTTCCTAGAAGTCTTTTAACAAGTGAAGGGTGAAGGCAAGTGGCTATTCAGGGCGCTGTGACAGGTCTGTTGGCCTCTGTAACTGGTCACTGCTATGTACTGGATGACCTATGCTCATTGCCTGTCAGTCAGCTGCTCCACTGCCAGTCACCAAGCTTATATCTCTTTTCCAATGGTACTTTTTCTCTGCCACAGAACTTCACAAATAGGTTTTCAAATATGCACATGTTTATAAATAAGGAGACAAAAAATTATAGCATCTGAAAACACAACTAAGATAAACTATTGTTGTTCTAGTTCCTCTAGGGAGTGGCTTATTTGCTCTTTCCTGAAACCAGAAACAGACACAAAAGGCAATGGATCTCAGTTTGGGAATTCTTAAGATCTTAAAAATTCTGCAGGTAAAGAAACAAACTGAAAGATCAAAATGTAAGGTCTATCAGTTCATTAATATTTGAATGTTGAACTCACACTTTTCTAATTCCTAACCCATTCTGCTTTTCACCATAAAACACACAACCTTTCCTTTAACTATCAAGAAAAATGTCTCCAAATGAACAGAAATATGTAATTAGTTAACAATTTAAAGTAAGCTTCTTACATATTTCAACTCTAAACTCAGTAAATGACCAACTGAGACTAGGACATAGCAATACACCTAGTTTTTAAGAGTTCTTAGTATGTAGCTACTAATTTTCAAATATATAAGTAACATGTTAGAGTTACAAATATATATTTTAAATGAGTGCTTTTTGATGACCTACATTTGAGCACTACGCTAGGTGCTAAAGGACACAGGAATGAACACAATATGGTCCTCAGCCGTTCAAAAATGTCTGCCTACAATCCTCTCCATAGCAGTACTTCACACTTTGGTAGCTCTCCCTCAGACACGTTAACTCCTACAGAAGAAGGAAAAGAGGGTCAGAGCAGGCAAATCTGTGCGCGAAGAGCTTCCTTCACATCACAGCACTGACTTCTTTGGATTCCACAACACAAATATTTAAAAATCTGAAGTACACCTGATAAGCCTAGTCTGCAAAAAAAACTTTAAAAGAAGTTGTTAAAAATCTCTCACTTATTTCAAATAGCAATCCTGGCGTTGAAACAAAGACCTTGTGAAACTGCAATTAAGATGTACATGTTACTAAAACTTAACCACTTATAAATGAGTACAGCTTATAGTACATACCAAAATGACAGAAATGAAATGAGTACTTGACAGGTCAAACATAAAATAGTTTCTAGATATAAATTTATATATAATCAACATATATACTTTTCCTCTAAATAGTTTTCTGAGATTTTTAACCATCTAAAATTCTCATTAATTAATAATTAATACATTATTAAGTAATTATCTCATTTAGAAAGCAATAAAGTTTTACTGGTGCATTTAACTTTAAATTTCCTAAACTATATAAGTGGGCTGGGAAGAAATATTTGTAACTTCTTTTATAACCAGGATCAACTGATTCATATAATAAATAAAGGTAAATAAGGAAAACAGTTGTAATATATTATCAGTATACCTAAAGTTGAATCACTTATTTTCCCCAAAGATTTATTTATTTGAAAGGCAGAATTATAAAGGGAGAGGGATGGAAACAGCATCTTTTGTCTGCTGATTTATTCCCCAAATGGTCATACACAGCAAGGGCTGAGCCAGGCTGAAGCCAGGAGCTTCTGCCAGGTCTCCAGTGTGGGTACAGGAGCCAAGCACCTTGGCCATCCTCTACAGCTCTCCCAGGCACATCAGCAGGAAGCTGTTTGGGTAGCAGAGCTGCCAGGACCCAAACCAGTGTCGATTTGGTGCCCATAAAAGCTTAACTTGTGCTGGGCCCGGCGCGATGGCGCAGTGGTTAAGGTCCTCACCTTGCACGCTCCGGGATCCCATATGGGCGCCGGTTCTATCCCCGGCAGCCCCGCTTCCCTTCCAGCTCCCTGACTGTGGCCCAAAGCTTTGGGACCCTGAACCCGCGTGGGAGACCCTGAAGAAGCTCCTGGCTTCAGATCGGCATAGCATTGGCCATTGCGCTCACTTGGGGAGTGAATCATCGGACGGAAGATCTTCCTCTCTCTGTCTCTCCTCTCTGTATATCCGCCTTTCCAATAAAAAAAATAATAAAAATAAATCTTAAAAAAAAAAGCTTAACTTGTGCTGATAATGTCAACCCAGCTGAGTAACTTCTTCAATAACAGAAATCTGCAGTCTTCAAAATCAACCTCAGACTTCACTGTACTGCCTCACATTGCTCTTTACAGCCCAACACTTCAGATTGTTCCTATTCATAGTTTTTCACTTTTTACAATTTTTTTTTCTAAAAAGTCATTTAAAAAATTCACTTTTTGCATAAACTTACTTGGATACTCAAGCAAGTAAATTTGATTTATAGAAAAAGAAAATCAGGAACAAGAAACCTCAGCATAGTACTATGTTTTATGTAAGATTACTTTCAATTAAACCAAATAAATAAAGCTAAATTAACTATAGTAAATTAATAAACAAGGCTCTCAAATACAAAAAAAAAAAAAATCAACAAATTCCGTCTAAGAGGCATCCATAATGGTTAATTCGACACTGGAAATAGTCTTGGTGCCTACCTTCTAGAACTGATCCTAACCAGAAAACGAATTCTTCCTATATTTCCCCCACAGAAGTTATTAAATAATCATCCCCACATTTTAAAGTTTGGTAAACACGGATTTTATTGTTTCTGGGCCTGCTTTTGTAAATCATCCTCAGTTTTGTTTCCTTCTTCTGAAATAAACAAGTTTTATTTCAGTTAATCTTTAGAGGTGGTATAAGGTCATCAGTTTAGACTCTCCCCTCCCCCATATCACGCATAATATACGTATTCGTGGATTGGCCCTTGCTATCTTATCAAGTTCAAACTTCCGGATATAATTTCCCAAGCAGGTTGACCAACACCTGGACAGGTCTAAGAAAATGAAACTAACAATGACTTTTGGCCCCTTATTATACCTGCAGAACTAGCAACAGGCAGGGGAAAATAGGATTATTACACAGACCGTGTCCTTCTGTCATGTCAGAAAAAGGCACTTACGGAATCTAACACTTTAGCTGGGGAAAGGAAATTAACATTTACTAAGTACTGATCCAGGTAACTAACTCTTGGATTTACATTTTCTCACTTAAGTCAGTAACTCTGAGTAATTTTACAGATCAGGAAATTCGTCCAAAGTCATCCTACAACTAAGTTTTAGGAACCAAATTTTGACCCAAGACATCATATTTGAATGCCCACGTTGTTAATACTCAGAATTTTAAAGTGAGATCACCAAGTACTACTCAAAGCATTTACTATGATCCCTCCATGTTACAGATAAAGACCAGATTGTGAGACTTCCCCAGAGCTACTGTGTTCATGGCGAAACATACGTAAGTCTTCTGATTTCCAGGAGAGTGCTCTGCAGAAGACAACTCCAATTTTTGCCTGTGTGTGTTTTGAAATGGAATTTTATTATTGGTACAATCTGTAATAACTCAGTTGTGTCTCCAAATGAAATTCCCATGCATGGCAATTTTAGGGATATACATTTGTGGTGAGCAAAATATCAAATGTATTTGGCAAGAATGAAAATGTATCTGGAGCTTATGAATTACTATTACATGCTGTAAAAAAGTCTTCCTCCAATATACTTTTTACTCAAATGCCCATATTGCACTATCACACATGACAATAAAAATATACATGTGAGATAAAAAGGAATCCCTATCCTTCTGGAATTTAATACTGGTGCCAGACAGACGAACAAGTAGGAAATTACAATTCAATAAAGTCAATACTAGCACAGTGGGAGTACAGATGCTGAGGGAACAGGAAGCAGGGACTTGTAACCCAGACCAAAGGAGGTGTTGTGAAAGATGAGTAGAAGTCAGCTAGTGAAGAAAAAAGAGCAGTACACAAATATTTCCACAAAGTCTGAACATTTGCATATAAAAGCAAGGAAACCCTAAGGGAGTTACAGGTACAGAAAAGAGAAATGAGTTTAGATATAAAAGAACCAACTCATAAGGGTCTTTTAAAGCACTTAAAAATCTTGCCTTTCAGAAGCAGAGTGCACCTGTTAGTTGGTTCACGCCCCATAAATGCCCATATGAACGGGTGGACAGGACCTGGCGGAAGCCAGCAGCCAGGAGCTGAATTCAGGTCTCCCACATGGGTGACAGAAAATCATGAGTTGAGCCACTGCTTCCCAGTCTGCATGAACAGGAACCTGGAGTCAAGAGCTGAAGCGGGATGCGGAATCCAGGCAACGCCAACAGGGGACATGGAAGCCTTAACCATTAGGCTTTCCAACTGGGAATTAAATATGCATACTCACTACTGCAAATACGGAGAAAGGTAACCTTAACTAACCAGTCCTCTCTGATTCTGTTTCATTAATTTTACTAAAAAAAAAAAAAAAAAGGTAGAGGTAGCAAGATATAGTAGAGTCAAGAAACAGATTGGTTTTGTGAATGAATCTATCCCCTGCCACCTCTCTGGTCTCAGAACATCACCCCCTACGGGTAACAATACTGCTCTGTATGTCAGGATTGTCACACAGCTAAATATACTGAAGAAAATCTGCTTGATAAGTGTCCTTAAGTGATACTCTAAAACTTGCATTTCTAAATTATCTTTTTAAAGATCATTTTACTGGAGGTTTTTAAAATCTTCTATGATGTTTAAGAAACAGATTCCATTTAAAGAATCACCTCTAGTTTAGAAATCAAGATATAAAACAGTAATTTAGGAAATTGATCCCTTTAATGCTACTCTAGCTGCTGAAGAGATCAAACGGGATTAAGTTAACTCTCTGCAAATAAACAGATCAACAGAATGAATACCTTTTAAATGTTAATTGCAACTGTTTAAAAATCCTTACTCAGCAAAGGACACTTGTAAGGAATAAGCTACTTCGTGTACAAAGTAAAATGTTTTAGGGAAAAGAGTTACTAAGATTTATTTCAAGTATTTTGAAACGGAATACTCTTTTTGGATGGGGGTTAGCGTAATCTGCTTTAAGTTTTTGTTCTTTTTCTTTTAAGTTTTGCTGTTGTTAAAGAAATGCTCCTTTGGGGTAAAGGAGATCTTATCCTGAGAGGAAGGAAGCTCAGTCTCCAGGAGGACCCACTCGATGCAGAGCCAGGCAATGCTACTGCTTCTCTCACAGCCTCTCTGACACAGCCTCCCATCCAGCCTCAGGAGCAGATACACTGTCTCGGGTGACCTTTCAGTTCACATACAGTATTTGTTTTTAATGCTGCTTCCAATTCAGTGAAAACCTAAAACCATTTCTCTGTATTGAATGTTTTTAAAAATTGTTTGAAACTGAGAAAATGTCGGTCAAACTTCATTCTCATGGCCAGCCATAATATATTAACGTAATAACACTTTAGTATTTTCCGTAACGCTACTGCTATTATGACTTGCTATCATTTGTTTCAATCACCTATTTTGTGACTTTTTTAAAGTGGGAAAACTCACAAGAAATGTTTAAAAGAAATTATGAATGACATTCCATTTAATTTCATCCCGGAACACGTGATACAAAAATTAAAAAAAAAAAAAACAAAAACTACCAACACACACCGGCTCCCTTCGGATAATTTTAGCTGATGACATTGCAGAACGGTTGGTCCGATCATTAAAATTCTCCAAACCGTGTGATGTTTAAATGGAGCTCTGTACTGTTAATCAAATTCTATGCTTCGATTTTAAAAATCACTAAAACTTAAATACACAGACGGGTTAACACATTCAGACTCAAGTTGCGTTGAGAACTAAACTAGCTACACAGTATCTTAAGCATTTTTCCACTCTTGCAACATGAAACAAATTTTGTTCTGTGGAAGCGAATGCCCAATCAACAGCGCCCGCATTGCCCCCAAGAACAACCACAGAATTCATCAGACTTGAGTTGACCAGCCCATGTTTTCTAGAGCTCCCCGCCCCCCTGCAACTCCCTGCCTCACCAACTATCACCCAAAACAGCGTCCCGCAAACCCATATCCTGCCTGTGCACAAAGGCGCAGTGCTGGAATGAGGAAGCTTCACCCAGATGCAATCCCAACTCCCATCACGAGAGACCGTGCAGTTTTCTACAAAGCTCCCGGTCGGGTTCCCCTTTCCCTTTACGTAACTCTGTAAACAGCTCCCCAATTATTGACATCTAAGAAAAGAGCTTTCGACTCCCAAGCCTGGAAACGGGGTCGGCCACCAGCACCAGAATTCCTTTAGCATCCGAAAATAACCCCCTTCCAACCGTGGTCCAAACACACAGGCTGAAGGGCGGCTGTTTACACTGCTCGATTCGGGGCGCTACCCTACCTTTTCCGACTCAGTCATCGCATAATAGACTTAGTAAAGACACAAGTCACATGAGATAATGCCTCTAGTCTATGAATGAAAGCGCCAAACATTCGATTGTCTCGTTTAAAAGGAAAAAACAAGCTCGAAAAGGAAGGGTGGGAGGGGAGTTGTAGGGTGGGGAGAGTGGGTTTTCCTTCAATACCCCTGCCGGGCGATTTAAACCCTCTGAGAGGCGAAGGCAGGGCCGCCCGGGCTGGCGGGGTCGGACTCCAGGAGTCTTAGGGTGTGACAGCCTCTCAGGAAGGGCTAGCGGCTCCGCGCCCGGATCCCCCGACAACGCGGCGTGGGCCGGGTGGGCGTGCGGGGCGCCAGAGACCCCGCCAGCGCGGCCGGGGCGGCGGCCCTGGCCGTACTTCCTCAAGCCTCGGGTCGCCCCATCCCTAAAAACAAAACAACACAGCGGGCGGAGAGAGGGAGGAAAGGGGAGCGAGGCGGCGGCCCGAGACAGAAAAGGAGAGGGAGCGGGAAGCCCCAGCCTCTGCGGCAGGGCTGGGAGAGGCCGGAGCCCAGGCGGCGGGGAGACGGCCGCCCCACGCGCCGGGCGCGCCCCGGGGTCCCCGGTGCCCACCGCGCCCACCCGCCCGGTCCCCGCGCCCGCCGCGCCCACCCGCCCCGTCCCCGAGCCCACCGCGCCCACCGCGCCCGTCTACTCACGCTCGGGGCTCCTCCAGGCTCCGCGGCTCCAACCGCATCGGGTCCCGGCCCCGCGGGCGGCGGCGGGGGAGAGGCGAGCGGGCAGCGCGGCCGCCGCCTCCCGGCCCCTCGGCCCCGCCGCTCCGGAGCTACCCGGCCGGGCCCGAGCCCTGCCTCGCCGGCGGCCCCAGCCCCAGCCGCCGCGGCCGCGGGAGCAGCGCCGGAGACCGGAGCGGCGGCACCGGAACTGCCGCTTTCGCCTGCTCGCCGCCTCTCCTCGCGAACCCCCGCCGCACGCCCCCGCCCCGTCTCCTTTCTCTGCCGCCCCTGTTTTTTTTTTTTTTTTCTTTTGTTTCCAGAATAAACTTTATTGGTCTTTTTCCGCTCACATCGTGTAAACAAACAACGAACTCTTCCCCACCCCCTCGACTCCCCCCTCCTCGGGCAGAGGAGGGTAAGAGCTGAGGAGGGGCCGAGCCTACAAGTGCCCCGGAAGCAGACGCGCGGAGGAGTGCAAGTGAAACGGAAGAGAGGAGGCGGGGGAAGTGGGCACATCGGGTAACAGCGGGCCAGTGCGCATGCGCATTTGCTTTTCCGCCCGGACTCGGGGGTGCTGTTGGGGCTGGTTTTGAGGCGTGTGACTTTAATTCTTCGGCTTCCGCAGTAATGTGGGTGTTGTGTCATCCTGGGACAACGTACGCGTCGTGTGTTTGTTTCTATGAGCGGTGGACAAATTAGGGTAGAGGTGTAGGAAGAAATACTGGGAGCCAGTGAGTTCATTCACGTTTATGCTCACAGAGGAAGGGAGAATTGTTGGGGAGCGAAAAGAGGGGGCGCGGTAGGGAACGGCGGCTGCCAGTGCTCACCAGCAGATCCTAGAAAGAAGCTCTTTGGCACCAGCCTTGCTGCGTGTCCTGCCCGGGGCCGGTTTGCAGTGGCAGCCCATCCCCGGAATGGAATGTATTGCCACGGCCCTCTGCAAGCCTTCCAGTCCTTTCGGGGAAACGGCTCTCCCTGCTTTGTATCGGGGGTTTCAGTGGGTCTGCAGGGTTCAGTGCTGACTGCTGTGGGTCAGCCCCACATGGCGTTTGAGACACTCTGCCTGTTTCTCCCCCTTGTGGCTTATCATTTTTATTGTAAACGCGTGGGAGCAGTGAATGAAAGTGTGAAGGAAGGTGGTCCCTCGTGGGTTCCCCATTGACTTTTTCAGGAATAGAGGGCGTGGAGGTGAACCATGCTAGAGACTACAGCAAAATTTACACCTAGAGAAAAAAGAAAAACCCTGACGCCACGTTTATAGCTCAATCCTAAATCCGTTCCTCGACACCGCCATGGATTCACTTAACTGAATTTCCAGTTTTCTCTTCCCTGTCAGTTCTCGTTTTCTCCTCACAGTCCAAGGTCTATATCCTCTTTCTTGATTTTCAGCAGTTTCAAAACATCATGTTAATCTACAGCAACGAATAATGAAAAGAACAAAAAGGTGCATTTAGTTTCTAGTTAAACTAAGGTATTAAATAGTTCTTGGTGGGGAAAAATTTTACTAGGGATATTTTCCCTTCTAAATTTTACAATAGGCAATAATTACAAGGTTTTTGTAATAATTTGCTCTTTTTAAAAGAATTATTTATTTTTATTGCAAAGTCAGAGAGGAGGAGAGTCAGAGAGAAAGATCTGTCCAATGATTCACTCCCCAAGTGAGCTCAATGGCCAGTGCTGCACCAATCCGAAGCCAAGAGCCAGGAACTTCTTCCAGGTCTCCCACACACACAGGTGCAGGGTCCCAAGGCTTTGGGCAGGAAGCTGGATGGGAAGTGGGGCTGCTGAGACTAGAACCAGTGCCATATGGGGGTTCCTGGCGCGTTCAAGATGAGGACTTTAGCTGCTAGGCCACCGCGCCCACCATGCTGGGCCTGATAATTTGCTCTTAACAATCATATGTCAGAAAATAGCATACTTGATCATTTGAGTGTGTAACAGTATTCTTTGTTGCTGGAGCAGCATTTACTATTTCATTCACAATTGATTCTTTTAGCTGATCTGGGGGTTTCTGATCTTTGTGTGTCTTTGAATGCTTTCAAAGTTTTTTCAGTAGTCTTCAGTGCTGAAAGTATATTAAGCATCTATGAGAAACCTCGTAGCACAGTGATCAATGAGAGAATGTTATAAAGAAAAATGAAAATGATTTTGAGACAAAATCAAGTATAAAAAAAAAAAAGGACTGCTTCAGAATTAATTGTAGCCCAAGGGTTGTAAAGTGAAGAGGTGAAACTTCTAAGTTGAAGCTATTGTTCCATTCCAATATGCTGGAATTATGGGGACAGTTAGTTGCCTTGGGGATTTATTTACATTGAAAAGAAAGATAACCTGGACCGGTGTGGTGGCTTAGCAAGCTAGTCTTCCACTCGCAGCTCCAACATCCTATATGGGTGCTGGTTCCAATGCTGTCTGCTCCACTTCTGATCCAGCTCCGTACTTATAGCCTGGAAAAACAGCAGAGATTGGTTCAAGTCCTTAAGCACCGGAACATGCGTGGAGGGACCCAGAAGTAACTCCTGCCTTCTAGCTTTGGAACTATCCAGCTTTGGCTCTGGCAGCCATTTGGGGAGCAACTCAGCAGATGGAAAATCCTCCCCTCCCTCCCCCCGCCTCTCTAGCTCTTTCAAGTAAAATAAATCTTTTGACTCAAATGTGCATTAACACTTAAGTTATTACTAAGTTTTGTAGTCACTTCTACAGGAAAAATCATCTTGATAGTAATATCCTCTGGATGTAAAATTGCCAAGTGAAATGCTGCAACACACCAAGAGAAAGAAAAGTGAACTACTTCACTTCAGCAAATATGCTTTTAAATTTTTATTTCTTTGAACTTAAGGTTTGTTTGGCCGTACAGTATCTTGGTGAATGTCATATGTGCACCTACCTATATAAGAACATTTTATGAGTTGCCATTGGGTGAAATGCTACAAAGATCTCAATTATAGCAAGTGGGTTGATAATTTAGATTTTCTATATTATTACTGATTTTCTCTATTATACCTGTCAATTGGTAACAGAGAGGCATCAATGTCTTCAAGTGTAGTTGTTAATTTGTCCATTCTTGCATTTTTGTGTGTTTTTGCTTCACTATTTTGAAGTTTATTGTTCAGTGCATACACATTTGGGATTTATGTGTTAAATGAATTGATACTTTTCTGCTATGCACCATCTTTCTTCATTCCTGGTAAAATCGTTGTTTTGAAATCTTGGATACAAATATAGCCATTCCAGCTTTCTTTTCCAGTGATCTTTGGATAGTATGTGTTTGCCAGGTTTTGTTTGTTTAACTCTGTTGGTATAGCTAATCTGGGTTACTTGTAGACAACACATAGTGGATCATAAGAAGTTAAAACAAGTAAGACAAAGTGATTCCAGGGACCAGCACTGTGTGGCACAGCCAGTAAAGAGCTGTTGTTTGCAATAATATCATCTCATATGGATGGTATTTCACGCTCTCTCTGCTCTGCTTCTGATCCAGGTCCCTGCAGAATCAGCAGAGTAGAGCCCAGAGCCCAAGTCCCTAGAGCCCTGCGACCCATTTGGGAGATACAGAAGAAGTTGGTGAGTCTTGACTTCAGCCTGGCCATCTGGGGAATGAACTAACAGGTGGAGGATTTTCTCTTTATAACACTGACTTTGAAAATAAATGAATAAAAAATTTCTAAAGCAAAATTGTAAAAAGTCCAATCTATCAATATTAGTTGCTGTCTTATTATGTATATACAATTTATACATAGCCTTTCATATTATTTATTTTGTTATTTTTATTTTATTTATATGTCATTTAGAGAGTTTAATTTACATTACTGTAGTTATTGGTATATTTTGGGTTAGTCTTATTGTTGTGTTGTTTTCCATTTGACATCTCTGTTTTTTTTTTTTTTTGATCCTACCTTCCTGTCCTCTTTTGAATGATTTGAACATATTCTAAGTATTTCATTATAATTTACATATTGCCTTTTTCGATATAGTCCTTTGTATTATTTTAAAAAGATGTTTTATCTATTTGAAAGGCAGAGTTACAGAGAAAGCTCTTCTCTCTGCCATTGCATTCCCCAAGTGGCCTCAGGAGCCAGGAGCTTCATCCTGATCTCCCAGGGGGTTTATGCAGGGGTCTAACCACTTGAACTATCTTCCACTGCTGGAGAGTACTGGACTGGAACAGCAACAGCTGGGGTCACATAAGCATTCCAAAATGGGATGCCAGTGTTGCAGGCAGTGGTTTAACACATTTTGCTGTAGCACTGGCCCCTGCATTCTGTCCTTAAGGCCACCAAGGGATGGATTGTGATTGTTAGTTTTCTAATTGATTTTTTTTTTATAATTCCTATTATTTTCTTTTTTTTTTTTTTATTGTTGCTTACATTGTATTATGTAGTACAGTTTTATAGGCACTGGGGATTCCCCCACCCCTCCCATACCCCTCCCCCCATGGTGGATTCCTCCACCTTGTTGCATAACCATAGTTCAAGTTCAGTTGAGATTCATTGCTTGCAAACACTTGCCTAGCATAAAGTTCAGCGTCTTATTGTCCAGATAAGTTCAGTGGCCTCTTGGGGAGACCTTCTATGGTCTGAAGATAGGTCTAACAGAGTAAAGATCCGGTCAGTTAAAAGCCCCAACAAGGCCTCAGTATCAATATACAACATTATGGAATTAATTGACATAGTATTGGGTAAACAATATGTTAAAAATAATGAAGGTTCCCTTCTTCGAAACATCTGGGTTGAGACAGTATCAATGACAGGTTCAAAAAATAACAAACAACCAAACAAAAAATTACAGGTTAAATCAAGGCAAACATGTGGTATCTAATCTTTTGGGATTCGCTCATTTCCCTTAGCATTATAGTTTCCAGTTGTGCCCATTTAGCCACAAAGAACTGCATTTTGTTTTTTTTAATAGCTGAGTAGTATTCCATGGAGTAGATGAACCAAAGCTTTCTTATCCAATCTTCTGCTGATGGGCATTTCGGTTGCTTCCATGTTTTTGCAATTACTGATTGTACTGCAATGAACATAGGGATGCATGTTGGTTTGTCGTAAAACAGGTGTTTTGGATATATTCCTAGGAGTGCTATTGCTGGGTCATATGGTATGCAGATTTTGAGTTGTTTGAGTGTTCTCCAGACTGATTTCCATAAAGGCTGTAGTTTCTATTTCTCTGCTGAGAATCTGCTTCTTTCTATTCATTACTGCATTTGTTAGTCTGTAGCTGCAGAACACAGTAGCCACTTTAAAGCCTGTGTCTGATGCTTCCAACATTCAGGTCATCTCAGGATTGGCATCTGCTGATTGCATTTTCTCTTTAGAATTGGGCAGACTTTCCTATTTATATGCCAATTAATTTTGAGTTGTATACTGGAAAAATTGAGTGCTATTTTAGTTTGATTCTGGGTTCTATTATCCTCTGGATAATGTTAATTTTTGTTGGCTGTTTTAGTAGATAATCAGCATGGTTGGGCACAGTATCATCGAGGGACATTGTTATGATTTCAGTTCAGGTTCCAGCGGCCTTACCATGCTGCTTTGATAGTACCCTGTGCAAGTGCTATTCAAGAGCAAGCCTGAGACTGGTGCTGTAATTTTAATTTGTTTTCAGGTTTCAGAATCTTTGCTGTGTTTCTTTTGATCTATCCAACATACATATAGCTCAAGGGTGAGCCCAGGATTTAGTAGCTTCATATACACAACCAGTGGATCTTGTTTCTAGCTCTTTCTCCTCCCTGGAAATGCCCTCATACTTTCTGTGGGTCAGAACCCTGTTTTCCTGGTTTCCCTGGCCAGAAAGGTGGGTTTAGAGCTTTAGCCACCAAAGCTATCAACCTTGTGCTGCACCATTGTGTGATGAGGGCTTTGCTGGCAGGGGAAGGGGGTAAGTCATGTTATTAAAGGCCAAACAAAAACTTAGGAAACTAATCCTGTTGTAAGTCTTCCCAATTTTGATCACCTGCCATGATTCACTAACTTTGTTTTCTTTTCAAAGCCTTCAGAAGGCTGCTGCTTTATTTTATCCAGAATTTCAAAGGGAGATTTAGGTTATAGTTGGCTTATAGAACCATTTTGGATATAGAATTCTGAAATAAAACTATAAATACTTATTATTAGGGTGTGTGTGTGTGTGTGTGTGTGTGTCATACCACTGTAATGGAAGTTCCATGAGAGCAATGATTTTTTTTCTTAGTACTTAGGTGTTAGATTTGTAATAGGAACTCAATACATATTTGTTGAATGAATAAGATATATCAATTTTATATGCAAATACCAAAATTCAGTGGACAACATGTTGAAATGTACTGACTTGTTGAAGAGGGAGCAAGTCTATGTTAGAGATGGAATTGTGGCACTGTAATTGTGGCATTGTGTACCTGTAATCCTATGTTATAATGACAAGGTCTAACATAGCACTGAAAAAAAATCTGCATTTTTACTGCCATCTTTTTAAGTATGACTGAACTGAATAACATTCAATTTGGAGCACAGAAATGAGCAATTTGCAAACAATCTTTTAATGTCTAGAGTCAACATCCACATGTAAAATTCATGTGAGTTTGAGACACCTTGTGAACTGTTTACCTTGGGAATTTCTAGTTTCTGTTTTATAAGTGCCTCTTGTCTACTGAAATTTTATATCTTGTAGATATTTTTATGAAGTTAAATGAGTGGAAGTGGCTCTTAAGGGACGAATAACCAGTTTTACTGCATTTAAAAAAAATACTTTACTAAGAAAACAAATTTGTACCTTGATCACAGTAGAGAACAATTTTCTTAAACTAAAATACAATTATGTTTAAAATTAGTCCTGCAGTTGCTAAAGATAGTTGCAATGCCATTGTAGAACCAAAGGGTACAAAACAAAAACAAAAAACAAAGGCTTTACCTGCTCCATTAAAATATTTCTACCAGAAACAACAAAAATATATGTTTGTTCTTTTTTACCATTTAGTCAAATTAGTTTTGTTAGAAGTACGACATTATAAAACCACCCAGTTTTATAGGCTTTGGTTATAGTAACCCGAGTCGTTAGAGATGGAGTTGTTTGATCTTCCAGAGTTGCTTTATCATGGTTATTATCCAGTCAGATTGCCTTCCCCTTTTCTTGTTTGTATGAAAATTATTTGGTATTTTAGGGTTAGTAAACTTTTATTGTAAATGTTATGCATATTGTTTTCAAGTTTGATAATGATGATTTCCCCCACTTGAAAATGACAAAATACTTTTGCATGTGTTTTTCAAATCTTTTGCCATTTTAATTTTAAGATATACTTTGAGTCCATCTGGGATTCTATGTCATGGATACCATGAGTTAGGATTTTAACTTTTTTTAATGCTAATTTGAAAATACTAATTGTTTTGGTTAGCTACAATCACATAACAAACAAAAGTTTGCATCTTAGGACAATTCCTGGTTATTCTTTTCCATTAATTCAGTAAGTAAGGAGTTAGCGCAGGGCACAGTGGAGATGACTCTGCTGTTCCAGTTCTGGTTGTGATCTTAGAGATAATTGCTTCACTCAAATGCCTGGAGTCTCGATGAGATGACCTGACATAGCTGGTTGCAAACTTTCCGGAACAGGTCGGTTAGGGTCCAAGGTCCCAGTTCTCAGCCATGTATGAGTTTCTTGGTTCCTCCTTATGCGATCTCATAGCCTCTTCCTTTTCTCCTCTTCCTGTTGTTTTGTTAGCAAGGTAACTGATTTTCTTCCTGGTAATTTGGGACTTTTTAGAGTGCAAAAGTGGAAGCTGTCAAGCCTTTTAAGACTCAGTATGAAATACAGATTCATGTTTGTCATATTCTGTTTATTAAAGCAGTTCATTGGCCAGCCTAGGTTCTAGGGGAGAAAACTATGCAAAGGCACCATCACTATGAGGTGAAGTTCATTTGAGGTCATCAGCTAAATACTATTTATTAAACAAAATTGGCTTTCTTCAGTATCTTGAAATACTGTATTTCTCATATAATAAATTCTTATATATACTTGAACCTGTTTCTAGACTGTGTTCTGTTTCATTATTTTATGCTGCATGACAGTGCTATAATAAGGAAAAACTGCAAATAATTTAATTATTGATGGTCCTATCACTAACGTTCATTTATTTATTTATTCAACAAATATTTATTAAAAGGATGCTATATGTCAAATACTCTTCCAAAAGCTGGAGAACAATTAACAAAATAAAATAGCAATTAACAGAACAGACAAAATTCCCTGCTTTCACATAGCTTACATTCTTGTGGGAGACAGATAATAAAGAAAAGTACATGGTGTGTTGGAGGGTAATTAATCTGATGGAGAAGAATCTGGAACAGGATAAAAAGTGCGGAATGAAGCATGTGATTTTTGAAGGGATGATCAAGAAAGTCAACACTGAGATTTGAGTAATCTCAAGAAGTACAGGACCAAGTAAAATCAACGCAGGGTTAAGGGTCGAGAGAAAAGTCCTAAGCCATTAAAATAAATGAACTAGATCAAGAAATTGCAACATGGATACATGGGTACAGCAATAAATGTAGCATGCAAGATTATAAAAATTGAGAATAATAAACTATTTCTAATTCTCAAAATCTAGGCAGTGTAAGTACTAAACATATACATATGGGTAAAATTAACTACCAACTTCTTGTTAGCTTCTTCAACTTCTCTATTCTTCTGATAAGGCCAAATTTTTAAACTTCTGTCAATATGTTGAGTGAAAAATGTTATTTATTTTGTTTTTCTTTTAATGTTACTGGTGAATTTCTTTTTCTATTGCTTTGTTTTAAAAATTTTAGCACAAGAACACGTATATGTAAAGTACAATATCATTAAACAAAATATGTGGAAAGTAGTAGTTTATATTTTGTTTCTTTTAGTTTTTTTTTTTTAAGAAAAGATTTACTATATTTTTTTTTTTTTGGAAAGGCAGATTTACAGAGAGAAGGAGATACAAAGAGAAAGATCTTTCTTATACTGGTTTACTCCTGAAGTGGCTACAATGTCTGGAGCTGAGCCCATCTGAAGCTAGGAGCCAGGAGCCTCTTCCAGGTCTCCCAGAAGGGCTCAAGATCCCAAGGCTTTGAGCAATTCTCTACTGCTTTCTCAGGCCACAAATAGGGAGCTGGATGGGAAGTGGAATAGTCAGGACATGCACCCACACTTATATGGGATCCCGGTGCTTGCAAAGCAAGGATTTAGCCACTGAGCCATCATGCTGGCCCTTATTCTTGTTTTTGAAGTCAGTGCCAAACTGTTCTGTTATTTCAAGTACTTGTATAATCATATTATTTGGATCTCTTGATTTAGCTCTTTTTAATAGACACATATGTATTTTGGTTTCCCTACATACTATATCCTTAGTAGAATAATATGATTTTCGGGCCTGGCGTGGTGGCTAAATTCCTTACCTTGTATTGCCACAATCCCGTGTGGGCATTGGTTTGTGTCCCAACTGCTCCGCTTCCCATCCAGCTCCCTGCCTGTGGCCTGCACAAGCAGTCGAGGATGGCCCAAAGCCTTGGGACTCTGCACCAGCATGGGAGACCCAGGAGAAGCTCCTGGCTCCTGGCTTCAGATTGGTTCAGCTCCTGCCATTGAAGCCACTTGGGGAGTAAACCAGCTGATGGAGGATCTTTCTCTCTCTCTTTCCCTCTGTAAATATGACTTTCCAATACAAATAAATAAATCTTCAAACAAACAAACAAAAAGAATATAATTTTCAGCCAAGTATCCATAATTACATTATGACTACATTAATATTATTTACTGAAGAGCTAGGCAATGCACACTTTTCTATCTTGGAAAAGTTAAATTTTTCTTAAATAATTATATCATCTATCACATGATTTTTCTATGGATATATTCTTTTTCTTCCAAATAGTGATTAAATATTGAATAAATTAGATATATTTCTAGTACTGATTCCCATCAACCCACCCCAATGCTCAGATACATCAGATAATCGAAATTACACTTGTTTTTTCTCAAAGACCTCTTCCTGGAGCCTCATCCCAGCCAGGGGTGCCTGTCAGCTGAGACTTCCTAAGTTGTTTTCTGTTTTAGAGTACGTGTTTCCTGGATCTCATGCTTTTGTCTTTATTGAATACTTCCTCATTTTGGAGGAATGCTCTTTCAGTAGGTTCCCAAGAAAGAATAAACGGGAAGTGAATTCTCTGAGATCCTGAATGTTTAAAGGATCTTCGTCCTAGTTGCATTTTAGAATTATATTCAAGAGACTGCAAAACAAAAACAAAACACCTGCCCAGGCTCTGGTTCAGACTGACAAAATCAGAACTCACGACACTAGCATGTAATAGTTCCCCCAGGAAATTCTAATGTGATACCGCTGCTGAGAACCCAGACGTCTCACCCTTGAAATGGTGGACTGGCTGGATGTGGTATGCAGATAGTTCCTGAGACTCCTCCTGATACGCAGATCTATATCACACCCCTCCCTCGTATGTGGCTAACAAAGCACATACAGTAAACTGGTAATCAAAAGATAGATTATTCTGGCTGGACCTTACTTACCAGGCAAGGTCTTCAACAAAGGGCAAAACATCAAAGACCTGCTTTCTTGTTGGCCTTGAAGATGAAGCAAGCTGCCATGTTCTGAGAGGAGGGGCCCATAGGCAAGGATCTGAGTGAAGCCATGACTATTGAGAGCAATCTGTGGCTGAAGGCCAGCTAAAAAGACAAGAACCTGTTATGCAACTTTAAGGAACTAACTTGTGTGAAAATAGCAAATGAGCCTGGAAAAGGAATCCAAGCGCCAGATGAGACCACAGATGTAGCTGCCCCTTCAATTGCTACCTTGTAATACTCTGAGCAATTAACCCAGCTACTGGGCCCAGACTTCTAATCCACAGACACTGTGCAATAACAAATCAGTGAATGAAATGATAGTCATTTGGTAGACAAAAACAGGAAACTGATCATCTAGCTAGATCTAAAATCAGTGAGGAAATAATCTCTATGAATGCTAGAGACACAACTCATTGGCTTTTAGTTTCCTTTATTGCTACAGTGAAATAAAATGCCAGTCTGGTGCACAGTTTTTGAGAGCCATTTGTGAATAAATTTCACATATGACATCACTATCTCACCATATTTTGGAATATGTATGTCCTATTGGGAAATTCTTTTGTAATTATTAAATGTAAAAATTATAACTGGTAAACCTTACACATATTTTTGGGATATTGTTTCATTAAATGAAGATATATATGTTTTATATTTAATCAGGATAAAATATTTTCAACAATTTATTATTATATTAATTAATCATTTAAAATTTTATTTTTTACGGTGTTTACATATCTGAAAAGGATACATTCCCATATTGAGTTCCAACCACAGTGAGAAGGGTTGAGGAATGGGGGAAATTGAATGAGACCATTATTTCTGATTTTCCTTTTCTTTTCCCTGCATCTGGGGGAAGGGGAGGAAATAGGGGAGAAGCTATACCCAACATCCCAACCACATCAATACCCAAGAATGGGGGCGACCACCTGATGTCATTCCAGGGTGCCTAATTTGGACCATGTGCCAAGGGTACTGCTCATGTGATTTCAATAGTTTTGTTTGTTTCAACAGTTTTGAAATGCTTTTCATTGCTTCACAGTCCATCTTAAAGAACTGATTTGTCCAGATACTTGCTGTCGAAGCCTGGCTTGGAGAGCTGTCCAATTTGTATTGCCCTCCATCCTCTGCTTTAGTACTAGATGTCCTCTGCAGGCCCCAGTGAACTGCTATATCACTCATGTTCATCTGGCATGCCATCTACTGCACAGGCCTCAGCAACTGTGCAGACTGAGTTCTGACACATGTACTCCATGATCAGATCACACATCCTGTGATTTTCCCCATGGTTGGAGCTCTGAGTCCAGTTATTCATTCAGAGGAGTCCCCAAACAAATCTGCCCTGCAGAGACCCCCCAGACCTGACTCCTGTGTGTACCAGCCAGTGTAGGGTCTGATTCAGTCCATCAACCACATCAACCTACACATACACTTACTGGTGGTTGTAGTCACTTGCTCAGTTCTGTCTCCAGTCCCAACTCATATGCAAACCAATGGATGCTGCAGCACAACCCAACCCTGCTCACCACATCCTCAGCCCTCATGCACACAGCAGGAACTGCAACTCTGAGGAATGACCCCCAGTAACCACCACAGTCCCATCCACAGCCCTGGTTCTTGTCATGCTGGTCTGTGCAGCAGACTGTTCCAGTCTGTCCTGCATCCTGTTTGACTCTCGTACACATTAACAGGTGCTACAGTCTAGCTTGGCACAATCAGCCCAACTATGCAGGCCACACTCATGCCAGTGGGTGCCACTGCTTCTCCAGCCAGGCCTGCTCCCAGCCCTGGTTTTCATGCTCACTCGAGGGAACTGCAGCATATCAGTAGTTTCCCTACTAGGCAAACTCCCAGCCCTGGATCTTGCACTTTCCAAGTGGTTCTGCAGTCTACCCTGACAGGATTTGGCCCTAGTTACAATACCTGCTAGTCAATGCTGTGGAAAAGCCTACCAGCCTTCACTTAATTCTGGCTCATGCATGGGCCAGTGGAATCAGTCGTTTAGCCCATCCTGGCTCTCCCCACAAACCAGCTCACATGCAGGCTGATGGATGTTATAGTCATTCCCAGCTTGGTCTGCCCCCAGTTCTAGCTCTCAAGCTTACCAGCAGGAGCAGTGGCCCAGCAGGGAAGCCCCTGCAACTCCCCATATACTTGTCCCTCATCCTGGGTCTTATGTGTGCTGGTGGGTGCTGTGGTCCACACTGGCATCGCTTACCTCACCTCAGCATTTGTTAGTGAGTGCTATAGCCTGACTTGTCCCTGTCTGCCCCCAGTTTCAACTCCCTTAAGGCGGTTGCTTGAGCTGAGCACAGTCTGGACTGTCCCCAGTCCCAGCCCTAATGTGAACTGGCTGGTGTTGCAGGCCAAACAGGCCTATCCTGCACCCTGTGCTGGTTCTCACATCTGCCAATGGGTGCTATGAATGGAACCAGCCTGACCTGCCCCCAGACATATGCCAGTGGTCACTGTAGCCTACATCTAGGCTGTTCCCAGTCTTAGTTCTTGCACTCACCTACCTGGCAGAGGAGTTCCTCAAGCTCTTCTATCAAGTCGTCTCCCCAGAGAGATCTCATGCACACCTGTGTGGGTTTGGTCCAGGCTGAGTTAGCCCACTTCCTATTCTGGCAGGTAGAGCAGCCCTGCCTGATCAGCCCACACTCATTCCAGCTCTTACTGTTGGGTGCCTTAGCCCAGCCATGCGTGGCACACACACAGACCCAGCTCTCACATGGTTCAATGGGTGCCAAGACTTAACCCAACATATCCTACCCTCTCTGGCTTTTGTGAGCACCAACAAGTGCTGGGGATTAGCCCAGTGTGACATACTCCAGACCCAGTCCACACCCATGTTGAGGGATGCTGCAGCCATATCCAGCCCAGTTCAACCAAGCCTACTCCCGGCTACATATCTTGCATGTATAACTGATTACCCAGTTTGGCCTTTGCCATTGATGGTGCAGCCTGACCTGGCCTGGACTGCCTCCAGTTCCAACTGACTGGTGGGTATTGCAGCCTAGCCCTGCCTAGCCTCCCACCACCCCTAGCTTTCATGTAAACCAGTAGGTGTGATAGTCTAGCCTAGCCTGGTATATCCCACACCACTTCCTGGCTCCTACATAAGCCAGTATGCTATTGTTTTCCCTGGGCCTGCCTGGGCCACTCCCCAGAGCCAACCCAGAAACCTGCTGACAAGTGAAGTAGCCCTGCCTAGCCTGACCATCACCAAGTCCTATTCATGTATTCACCAGTTGGAGCAACAGCCCACCAGGGGAGTTTCCCAGGTTCCTGAACTAGGCCCACTCCCAGACACAGATTTCATGTGTGCCAATGGGTGTTAGGTCCTTACATGGCATATTCAGCCCCCAGGCTCGGCCTTTGTGTGTGTTGGTGGAGATTGTGACCTGGCCTGCCCCACACCCAACTCTGTGTGCACCTGTGGATGTAATAGCCTGGACCAGCCTGATCTGTTCCCAATGCCAGAACTCATGAGTGTTGGTGAATTCCATGATCATGCCTAGCTCATCCCATCACTACCCCCAGCCCTCAAGCAAGCCAGCTGATACTACAGCCCCAAAGGGTTGAGCCTAGGTTCAGTTCTCATGTGTACTTAGTGTCTCTTGTGTGATTAGTGTCATGGCCAAGCCTAATGTGGTACACATCCTGCTCTGACATTCATTTGGGGGTACTGTGGTCAAGCTTTGCCAGGTAGGCCCCCATTCATGGCTTTCATGTGTATCATTGGATAGTGGTTGATACAACAGTCCCAGCTCAGGTCTCCCACGTCGGTGGGTGTATTGATTTGGCCCCAAAGGTCCTCCAGGTTTCCCTCCTCTAAACCACCCAGTCTCCACTCCCGTGTTTGCCAGCAAGTGCAGTTGCCAGGTTGGTGGAAGTCCCCCAGAAGTCACTGTTCCCCTGTCATGTTCTCCCTCAGTAGTCCTCCTTCCTACACATTTCCAGAGCTGCAATCCACAGCTCCCATGCCCACCAACATACAGATCCCTAAGCCCGGTCCTTCGTTGGTGTTTTATGCCAGCTTGGGGCCCTGCCTTTCTACCCATGTATACTTGGGTGTGTGTTCCCATAACCCATCTACTGAGGTACTGGCATCTGCCCCAAAATATCTTGAAAAGAAAAAAAAGAAAAGAAAATAGAATAGGCAACTATGCTGGCACACTGGTATGGTTAACACAAATTTGGCATTAAGTAGGCTCAGAATGCCCTCTAGCTATTAGCTGCTTTTCTCCCAGCAGTGTTAACACTCGCCTCAGTGTTAACAATTCAGGCAGTTGCCTATAGCTGAGGAGGGCATTATTATTAGCTAGTCTTGGCAATTTGAAGCCAAACACCAGAACTTCATGCTCTTATCTGTTACTTACCACTCATTAAGTAAGCTTTTCATATCCAACTCTCCCTGCTACTCTGTTTTAGAGAAAAAATTAATTTTGTTTTTAATCTTGTTGACATAGTTGAGAAGGATGCATGCCCATGTGGGCCTCTGATTAGGGTAGGGAGGATTTAGACATGGAGGAAGGTGAGTGGGACAAATGCTACATTTTTTTCCTATATCTGCAGAGGTGCAGTTAGGGGAACGGGAGACCTTTTGCTGTCAAATGACATCAACGCTTGCGGATGGGGGACAGTCATTTGGTGATGCTTTAGAGACCCCAAAATGGGGAGGAATATTCTAAGGGTGTTACTTGAGTGGTTTTGATAGTTCTGAGATATTGTCGGCTTCATTGGAAAATCTTTCGAAGCTTGACCAGGAGAATGTTCCAACATGCCCTACTTTCCATCCTCTGACATGCCATTCTGCATTCTCTGTTGGCCTAGATGAGCTGGCCATCTGTTGGCAAGATGAGCTGGGTCTGGGGGGGAACCAGACTGGGCCAGGCCCAGACTGGCCATCTATTGGCTGGCTCATCTGTTGGCCAGATGAGCTGTTCTCTATGTATATCTGGGCATACTGTCCACTGTATGGGTATTAGCAACCACGAAGACCCAGTCCCAACACATGCACTCCAAGGTTGGACTACATATATTGTCATTTCCCCTGTGGCTCTGGTTTGAGTTCAGTGATCTATCTAGGGAACCCCCCAATAAACCTTACCTGAGGTAAGGCCAGGGCTGACTTTTGTGTGTGCCAGCCAGTGCAGGGTGAGGTATAGGTGTAGCCTGGCCCAGCTCAGCCCAGCCTGCCACAAGCCCTGTTCTTCATGCATACCAGTGGGTGCCTTGGCTTAGTTGGGGTGACCTTCAAAGTCCCCACCAGTCCTGCCCCAACTTTATTATTGCATATGCCAGTATGTGCTGCCACTTAGCCAAATCTGTCCCTCATCTTATCTGGCTATTGTGCATGTCCATGGATACTGTGGCTTAACTTAGACACTCTCCCAGGCCTGGATTGTATTATGCAATGGATGTTGCTGCATTGCCCAGTCTGGCCTGTTCCCAGCCCTGGCTCTCACGTTCACTAGTGAAAGCTGACCCCAGCAGGAGAGTGCCCATAATTCCCCTACCAGGCCCAATCCCAGCCATGGAACATGCACTTTGCTGGTGTGTACTGTAGCCCAGCCTGAGATGATCCTCTCCGAGTATTGGCATTCACCTGCAGGTGCTCAGCCCATCCTTCCCCTAGACTCAGCTCTCATTGGCAGGGGCTGCTGCTTAGCACAAGCTGGTTTATCCCAGCCCTCTACATGAGTTTACATAACTGTGGGTGTTACAGTCTAAGCTGTCCTGGCTTACACTCCTTCCTGGTTCTCACTTGTGCCGGTATATGCTGTGGAATGGCCCAGCCAAATTTATCCCCAGACCCAGTCCATACATATGCCAGTGGGTGCTGTAGCCCCACCTGGGCTGATCCCAGTCCCAGTTCTTGTGCTCACCAGCAGGAGCTTCAGCCTAGCAGGAGAGTTCCCCAAGTTCCACTACCAGGCCTGCTCTCAGTCATAGATCTCACATGTGCAAACAAGTAGGTACTAAGGCACAGCCTGGAAAGACCAGTTTCCTGTCTGGCACTCACAGATGGAAACTGCAGCCTAGCACAACTGACTCATCCCCAATCCCTCACTCTCATGTGACCTGGCCTCAGTCACCACCTAACCCAGCCTGTCCCACACCCATTCTGGCTCTCATGGGTGCCAGTGGTTGCTGGAACATAGCCCAGTCTGGCTTCCCCCCAGACCCAGCTCATATGCATGCCAGTAGGCATTACAGTCTTGCCCAGCCCAGTCTTCCTCCATTTCCAGCTCTCATGTTCACCAATAGGTGCTTCATCCCAGCAGGGAAGTCCCCAGATTTCCCCTACCAGGCTTGTTCTCAGTCACAGATCATGGACCTCCTGAATTCTTAGCTCTCTGGTGGGTGTTACAGCCTAGCCCAGTTAGAATTAGCCCACTTCCTGGTCCATGTGTACCACGAGTGCTGTGGCATGGCCCAGCCTGGCTTGTCTCCAGAACAACCCACACAAATGCTGGTGAGTGCCTGGCCATCTCTAGACCCATCTCTTATGCTCCCAAGCAGGAGCTGCATCCTGATAGGGTAGTTCCCCAAATTCCCCTAATAGGCCCACTCCTAGTCCCAGATCTCATACATGCTGGTTGGTGCCATGACCCTGCTTGGCATGGTCTGCCCTCAGTCATGACCTTTGCATGTGCTGGCAGGTACTGCAGCCTGCCCCATGTTGCCTCCTCCCAGCCTCAGCTCCCATGTCAGGTGAGTTACACAGTCCAGCTGGGCTCAGTCCTTGACCATCCCTGGCTCTAGCATAAAGCAGCAGGTGCTTTAGTCCCACAGAAATTAGCTCACAAGTCCCCTACAGCATCTGCCCCCAGATCTAGTTCTCTCAAATTCTGGTAGGTGCTGAAACACAGCCTGATGTGGCCTACCCCCTGCTTTAAAACATACAGGTATGTACTGTGGAATAGCCCAAACAGGTATCTCTCCCAGTATCGGGGTCTCCTGTCCCGCGGAAGAAATCACCCAACACTGGAGAGCGTCTCAGAGGTGCTTTATTCAAACCTTCCGTTAAAACCATTATGTCCGTTAACTCCATTAATTTCGTTATGCAGAAGCCCCTCCCCCTCCCCAAAGCCCCTGGCTTATATATTAATCCTATCCAATCAGCTAAAGATCACCAAGGTACACAAATCAGGGCAAAGGGCCAATCACAGGGCAGGAAATTGTCAGTGCCCCCAACATCCCAGCCCATTTGTGCAAATACCATCAGGCAGCAGAAACCCTGCATAGGTCTCCCATGTAGGTGTGTGCCTTGGCCTAACCCAGACATGCCCTCGGGTTCCCTCAGCCCTGTTGCCTCCCTAGGGGTGCAGTGGCCTGGTCAATGGAAATCCACAGAACTCAGTCCTCCTCTGTCAAATATACCCTCAGTCACCCACTCCAATATGTCCCAGATCCCCTTCCCTGGGGAAATCCTGCCGCCCTCCAGCCCTAGGTCTGGAGTGGGGTTTCCAATGTGGCATTTCCTGTGTGGCTTGCATATGTGAGGGAAAAAAAGAAAAAGAGAAGAGAAGAGAAAAAAAGAAAAAGAAAGGATGGAAGGGAAGGAAAGAAGGAAGGAAGGAGAGAGAAAGAAAGAAAGAAGGAGAAAGAAAGAAAGAAAGGAAGAAAGAAAGAAAGAGGAAGGAAGGAAAGAAAGAACGAAAGGAAGAAAGAAAGAAAGAAAAAAGAGAGAGGAAGGAAGGAGAGAGAAAGAAAGGAAGAAAGAAAGAAAAAGAGAGGAAGGAAAGAAGGAAGAAAGGAAGGAGAGAGAAAGAAAGAAAGAAAAAGAAAGAGGAAGGAAGGAAAGAGAGAGAGAAAGAAAGAAAGAGGAAGGAAGGAAAGAAGGAAGAAAGGAAGGAAAGAGAGAGGAAGGAAGGAAGGAAGCAAGCAAGCAAGCAAGCAAGCCTGTCAGCTATTGGCTGCTTTTCTCCTGGCAGTGTAACACCTGCCTCAATACAAGGCAATTTAGAGAGTTGCCTACAGCTGGGGTGCTACTTTCCTAAGTCTGATAACTACCATTACACTCTCCACTTTTAAGAAACAGTTTTTAAGATTATGTTTATGAGGGAGATCATACAATTCTTGTCTTTCTGTGCTTGACTTCTTGTACTTAACACAGTGACCTCCAGTTCCATTTGTGTTTTTTCAGATGTGAAGACTTCATTCTTTTTTATGACTATGTACCACATTTTCTTTCTCCATCAATTGATGGGCACTTAGGTTGTTCCCATTCTTGACTACTGTAGTGCTGCAATAAACATGGGGGTGCAGAGATCTCAACAGACTGATTTCATTTCCCTTGGGTATCTACCCAGCTATAGTAATAATAGTAGCAGTGGAGGTAGCATTACTGGATGATATGGCAGTTCTATTTTTCAAATTTTGAGCAATTTGATATTGTTTTCCACAACTAGTATACTAATTTATATTTTCCAGCAACAGTGCACAAGGACTCCCTTTCCCATGTCCTCACCAGCACCTTTGATTGTTTATCTTCAATAACAGGTAGTCTCACTGGAATGAAGTGATATCATTTTTATTTCAGCATGTTCTGATGACTAGAGATGTTGAACATTTTTTTCATGTTCATATTGGTCATCTGTTTTTCTCCCTTTAAATAGTGTTTCTTTAGGAACAGTATTGTGGAATAGTGGGAAAGCTACCATCTGCGATGCCAGATCCCATATGGAAGCCAGTTTGTGTCCCAGCTGCTTCTCTTCCCATCCATCTCTGAGCAGATGGAAGATCTCTGTCTCTCCCTCTCTGTATATAACTCTGTCTTTAAAATAAACAATATAAATCTTTAAAAATAAAATTGTTTAAATCTACTGCCCACTCTAATTGGTTTGTTTCTTTGCTATTTAGTTTCTCATATATTCCATTAACCCCTTGTTAGATGTACAACTTTGAAATAGTTCTCCCATTCTGCAGTTTGTTTTTTCATTCTGTTGAGTTTTCCCTTTGTTGTGCAGAAATTCTTTAGTCTGATAATATACTATTTAAGGATATCTATTATGCTTTTGTTTGCCATGATTTGGGGATTTTATCTCTGGCCACTCCAATGCCCTTAAGTGGTTTTTGTTTTTTCTTGGTTGTTTAGTTTCATGATTTCAGATCTTACATTTAGTTCTTACTTTGAGTTGATTTTTGTTTATGGTACCATCTTAATGCAGGCAGCCAATGCACCTGTGTAGGTGAGGAATGAATCCTGAGGTTCACCCAACAACAGGGCCACTGTTCTTGCAGGTAAGCAAAGGGACTGAGACCTGGTGGCTTGGAGGGGCGAGACTGGAAGATCCATATGAGTCAGATTGATTCCCCAGCCCACATGGGTGTCCTAAGATGGGCTTGTTAGCATGGAACATTGCTGACCACCATATTCCAGCCCACATGAAAACTTTGGCTGGGGACCTGTCTAGCAGAGCTAGATCCCAGTACCTGACTGAGTGTTGGAACAGGAGACCAGTCACATTAGGCAGGGTCTTGACACTAACCAGCATGCGAGAGAACCAGGTCTGGGAGTAGATTCTGTAGGGGATAAGTGAGCCCAACTCTGTAGAAATATAAGTCCTGCTGGCTAGATCAAGAGTTGAGATGGTGATGGGATGTGCCAGACTGGGCTAGACTCTAGCATCCACTGATGCTCGTGATAACCAGAGCGGGTGCAGATGAACTAGGCTAGGTTTCTGCTGCTGCTGACAAGGGTGAGCTGTGTCTGGGTGTGGACCAGGTTTGCCTGACCTGTAGCACCCAACAACAAGATCCGGAATGAGTGAGGGCTGGTCAGGAAAGGCCACTGTACCTGTAGAACAAGAGGTGAACTAAGTAGGGCTGGCCTCTTGACCCACCAGTGTGGGCGAGATCTGGCATTGGGAGAGATCTTGATAGAGGAGCTTGGGTAACTTCTCTGTTGGGATACGTTCCCTGCAGGTGAGTGCAACAATCAAGATGGGGAGCAGCCCAGAACCCAAATATGGTACCCAGCAACATACATTTGGCGCAGATCGTTGGCAGGCCAGGCTGGGTCAGTGCATATCACCCACTGGCAAATCCGAGCACCATAATGGAGTGTGGGTTGGGTTGGGTCAGGATGCAATACCAACCAGTCCATATTAGGGCCAGGATTGTAGGTGGCAGGGCTGGGCTAAGCTGTAGTTCCCAGCAGTGTGAACTGGAATTGGGGAAGGGCTACAGCACTCACTGGCAAATGATGAGGTGAGGTGGGTCATGCCAGACTGGGTTATAGCACCCAACTAGCACATTTGAAATCCAGGGGGTGGTGGGGATGGACCCAGTGGGAGGGTCTTCTGAGGCCCCCTGCTGGACCACTACTTCCACTAGTGAGCATGAGAGGTGGGATGGGGACAGACCAGGCCGGGAAGGGCCACAAAATCTGATGGCCTACATGTGAGCTGGATCAGGGAAAAGCCAGGTTGAGCTGACTGTACCTTCTGGTACATGCACAGTCAGTATGAGTGTGGGTGTATTGGGCTTTGCTGCAGCATCAGCTGACAGATGTTGGCATGGGGGGCAAATTCTGTCAGACACAGGCATGCTGTTCATTGCATGGGCATCAGCAACTAAGAAAGTCCATTCCCAACACATCCACTGCAATGCTGTAGCACACATCCTATGATTTTTCCCCTGTGGCCAGTCATCAGATCATGAAGTAGCTCTTAGAGCCAATGTTGTACAGCAGGTGAAGCCACCATTTGAAATGCCAGCATCTCATGAGGGTGCTGACTTGATTCAGTTGTTCCATTTCTAATTCAGCTCTTGGCAATGAGCCTGGGAAAGTAGCAGAAGATGGCTCAAGTGCTGCCACTACTTTTTGTGCATGCCTACCTCTGTGTTCCATCTAGCTCTCGTGCACATCCATAGGTACTGTGGCTTAGCTCAGCCTGATTCAGCACCAGCCCTGGTTCTTGTGCTCACCAGTGATAGGTACAGCATAACAGCGGAATGCTTACAGTTTTCCTACTAGGCATATTCCTAACCCTGGATCTTGTACCTACCAGGTGGTACTGTGGTCCAGCCTGACATGGCTCACACCCAATTATGGTGCTAGCTGGCTAGTGCTATGGCTCAGTCTGATATGCCCCACCCGAAGTCTTGGCATTCAGTAGCAGGAGTTGTAGCCAGGCTCGTCTTAGATTGCTCACAGTCCCAGTTATCATCAGTTGGTAGAGCAGCCTAGCCCAGTCAGGCCCATCCCTAGCCCTAATTTGACTGGCAGGTGTGGTCCAACACATTCTGGCCTATACCATGCCCCGGCTTTCACTTGTGCCAGTGGGTGCTGTGAACTGACCCTGCCAGGTCTGCCCCCAGACACAGCTCACCTGTGTGTCAATGGGTGCTGCAATAGCCTGGTGTGGTCTGCTCCCAGCCCTGGCTGTTACACTCACCAGCAGGATTTAAAGCCCAGCAGGAGAGTTCTCCAAGTTCCCCTACCAAGCCCACCTCTAGCAGCAGATCTATTGTGTGCCGATGGGTGCTGCTACCTAGATTGATATGGCTAGCTTTAAGTCCTAGCACTTATTGGTGGGTACTTTGGCCTAGCTCCATTCAGCTCAACCTCAGATCTAGCTCACACACATGCAAAAGGTTGCTGCATCGTTGTCCAGCCTATTCCACACATAATCCTGCCTCTCACATTTACCAATCGAAGCTTCCGTCTCAGCAGTGGAGTCCCCAGAGTTTCCCTACCAAGCCTGTTCCCAGCCCTGGGTCTTGTGTGTACTGGTGGGTGCTTTGAGCCAGCTTGGCATGGCTCATCTTTCAGCCTCAGCTCTTGCTGGTGAGTGTTGTAGCCCAGCAGCCAGGTGCAGCCAATACTTTGTCATGAGTCTCATGCTTTCCAGGGAGTGCTGAGACCTGGCCCAGCCTTGCCTACAACTAGACCCAGCCTGCAAGCTTGCCTGGCCTGGCCCCAGCTGTGGCTCTTGTGCTTCTCAGCAGAAGCTGTGGTCTAGTAGGAAAATTTCCCTAACACGCCTGCCTCTAGCCTTGAGTTCCTCATGTACCAGTGTGAGCAGCAGCCTTGCCTGGCGTGGTCTGCCCTCAGTCCTGGCCCGTGTATGCGCCAGTGGGGGCTGCAGCCTGGCCCCATCTGGCCATCTCCCAGCCCCAGCTCTCCCATGAGTGTCAGGTGGGTTCCTATGATGTGAGTTCTGTGGCCCGGCCTGACTTGGCCTGTTACCTCTCCCGGCTCTTTGTGTAAACCAGCAGGTGCTTAAGTCCCATAGTGGTGAGCCCACAATTCTCTTACAGAATCTGCCCCCAAATCCAGTTCTCTCAAGTTGTAGTGAGTGCTGAAGCCCAGCCTAATGTGGCCTACCCCCTGCTCTAAAACCTACAGGCAGGTATTGTGTCCTAGTTTTTTCTCCCAACAGTGTAACCTTACCTAGGTTTGAGGCAATTTAGGCAGTAGCCTACAGCTAGGGTCTGTTCTGTTTTATTTGAGGTCTCCTATTCATCGGAACTTTTTTTTTTATAAGACTGTGTTGAGATAAATTAACCTAATGGTAGTTTCAAGAGGTTCTTTTGCAATGTGGGAATGTTTGTAGTAGCTATCACATGCTTGCTTTAAGGATTCAGTGGGGTTAGGAATTTAGAATAACTAGGATGGTGTTCCCCTTGCTTTTCTTTTTCCTCCTTTGCTTCCTTTCCTCCCTTATTGTCTTCCTTCTTCATTCTGCTTTTTTAAAAATCTCTTTCTATTTCTTCTTAATATTGCTATGATGATGTGTTATCATGGATCTTAGATCTCTATTGGAGGGATTTTCAACTTACTGACCATTCCCATAGGTCTCATCCATTGTTACCCACACCAGCGTGAGAGATATCACTACATATTTCCATGAATTATAGTCAGACCTGACATAAAAATAGAAACTTGATTTCCTGTAACATGCTGAAATCCCTTGCTAGCATTTTACAGAAAACCTATTCAATGAGAGAACTGTGCTGCATAGTGTCTATAAAATATATCATGTTCCTCCTAGTCAAATGAAAGAGACAGTCTATATTTGTTATATTTATATAACACAGAATCACTCCCTGTAGAACTCTCAGTAAATGCGGGAATATAGTTGGGGGAGTTGTGATATGCTTATCCTGGTCATTGAAGGTTTGGCAAAAGAGAAAGGTATAGTGTAGAAATGTATGCTTGTGTATGTTTGCGTATGTATGTACATCCCATGTGATAGCCACAGATGTATCATATCATATGTTATGACTGTAGAATATCAAACAAATAGCTGAGTATAAAATTATAGGATCCACTGTGTAGCAAAGTTATGATAAAGATGAAAATATAGTTCTTGTCTCTGTAAGAACTATAAATTAAGTCTGTACTCTGAGAATTACAAAATCAACAGAGAGGAAACAATCCCATAGTACTTTGCTAATGCAGTCTGAGTATTTGTTCAATAATCTGTAATATTTGTTGGGTGAAGAAATAAGTGAATGTAGCATTCTGAACTTTGTTCAAGCATCATCCAGGTAGAAGAATGATTTCTCTTTCCCCAGGAGTGCTATGATTTTTCTGCTTATGCCGAAGTCTCAATATTCAGGTGACATTCAAATATTTCCTTTTATCTGACCCCTCTAATTGTTTGCTGCCATCTAGTGTAATAGAGTTGACACTGTAATGCTAGTTTTAAAAATTTTATTTATTCCCAAATTTATCATTTTTAAAATTATTTTACGATACAGTTCCGTAGGCTCTGGGGTTTCCCTTCCCCCTTATTTTTTTTTTAAAGATTTATTTATTTTTATTTGAAAGACAGAGTTACAGAAAGTTATGGTGAGAAGGAGAAATAGAAGTCTTTCATCTGCTGCTATACTCCCCGAACAGCTGTAATAGATGAAGCTGCGCTGGGCCAAAGTCAGGAGCCAGGAGCTTCTTCAGGTCCCAAACAAGGGACTTTGTCATCCTCTGTTGCTTTCCCAGGCCACAGCAGGGAGCTGGACTGGAAGTGGAGCAACTGCAACCATATGAGATGCTGGGAGCCACAGATAGAGGCTTAATGTGGTGTATCACAGCACTGCCCCTTCAAGGCTGGTTTTAATTAAAACAGTATTCTATTGTTTTTCTGAGGAGTAGTGACTTTTATCAATCATTTTAAAATCTGAGCCACTATTAATATTTCAATGAAACAGGAAGAATGCCATCATTATGATATTATACAATGAAGTCTTTGCTTTTAATTCAGCCAGTGAAAGGACCTAAATAAAACTTAAAAAATGGTTGATGGTAAGGGTATCCAACATAATTTTCATAACTGACAGATAGTGTTATGGAGTGGCATGCGGTTGTGCAACTTCTGTGTAGTATTGGTGTGTGCGTAGGGGGAAGACTGGGCTATGCCCCAGCACCCACTGGCACTCATGAGAGCCAGAATGGGCGAGGGACAGGCCAGTGTAGGCCACACCACCTGTTGGATCACGTAAGAGGCTGTGTGGATGGATGCAGCGCAGTAGCCTAGTGACTAAAGATCTTGTCTTGCAAGCACTGGGATCCCATATGGGTGTCAGTTCTAATCCCGGCAGTCCTGCTTCCCATCCAGCTTCCTGCTTGTGACCTGGGAAAGCAGTCAAGGATAGCCCAAAGCCTTGGTACCTTATACCCATGTGGGAGACCTGGAAGAGGCTCCAGGCTCCTGGCTTCGGATCAAGTGCAGCTCTGGCTGCTGTGGCTCCTTGGGGTGTAAATCACTCTATGGAAGATCTTCCTCTCTTTCTCTCCTCCTTTCTGTATATCTGCTTTTCCAATAAAAATAAATAAAATATAACTATATATAAAATAAGAGGCTGTGTGGAGGCAGCCTGGGGTAAGCCAGGCTGGGCTAGGTTATAGTACTCATCAGTGAGAGCCAAAATGGATGCAGACTCTGCCACACTACCTGCTGATATGTGCCAGGACTTGGGGTGGCTATGTCAGGCTGGGCTGTAGCACCTAGAGCTAGGGCTGGGAGCAGGCAAGACCAGGTTGGGCTGCAGCATCCATTGGCATATGTATAAGCTGGAATTGTGGTGGGCTGGATTAGGCCAGTCCACAGCACACACTGGTATAACTGAGAGTCAGGACTAGGTGCACCTGAGCCAGGTTGGACAGTTACATCCACAGTTTACATGAGGGCTGGCAGTGGCCCTGCTGGGCTGGGCTGTTACACCTGCCAGTGAGAGCTGGAACTGAGGGCAGGTTGGGCTGAACCAGGCTGTAACACCTGCTGGCAAATGCTGAGACTGGTGGTAGGTCACCTTAGGCTGGTCACAGTGCAAGATCTGAGATTGGGAGCAAGCCTTATAGGGGAACTTTGGGGACCACCTGCTGTGTCACTGCTTCCTTTGGTGAGCTTGAGAGCAGGAAGTGGAGAAGACCAAGCTCTGACGGGGTAAAACGAAGTGGAAAGTGCAAAAATGTTTTAGAGGATGCTTAAAAATTCAACAAACTATAGGAGATAAGATTTTTACTGTCTTATCACTGATCAGTTGCAGGCTGTAACTATCTAACTCCATCACTCATGGAAACTGGGACTCTTTTTTTTTTAAGAAATAATTATGGATTTTCTAGTGGTGCTTATGAAAATTGGTCTTATTGCCTCCTAAGTAAGATATTAGACTTAATGAACAAAGTATGGATATAATCTCAGAAATAATTGTGCCTTTAAATGTGAGGCTATTTATTTATTTATTTATTGGAGAAAATAAGAGGAGAGAGCAAGATGGTGAAATAGGGTAAGGACAGGTTAAGATGGATGAAGAAGGAATTGGTGAAGAATTGGTGAAGAAAAGAGGGCATGATCCTGGAAAATAGGAGCAGACAGGCTGATGACAGAAGGACATCAGAAGACCCATGTACACTGAAAAGTAGCAGAGACAGAGGAGCAATGCTGCAGTGAAAAAATATCCCAGTGGCAATTGGAGCTCCACCTGTGGTCAAGTGGAAAGGAGAGATCATCAAGAATGCAGGGAGGTAAATCCAGCCATGGAATTGTCATTCTACTGATTTATTCATCTGATCATGAACAGAAGCAGAGTGGTGGAACCCTATTGGATGGGTGTGAGAACAGGGTGGATTTAATGACCCAGACCTCTAGCAGTGCACATTGGACACTATTTTAACTTCTGTGGCAAAGCCTCAGGAAACTGTGTGGGGGAACAGCAGTAAGTTGTACATGTTTTAACTGAGTTATTAGAAATGAAAAACACAATACAGTAAATTAAAAATTCATGGAAATCCCCAATAACAGAATGAGTAAGACAGAAGAAAGACTCTCAGAACTAGACATCTACACATTCAGGAATGCTGAAACAATCAGAAAGCTATAAGAAGAACTGAGTAAAACTAAGAAAATCATGTAAGAGTTAAGTAACACCATCAAAAGACCAAGTGTAAGATTATGGCATGCAAAGTAAAACTAGTTTGGAAGATATGTTCAATAAAAACTTCCCTGACATGAAGAAAAAATGGGAAAACAAATACATGAAGGGCATAGAAACTTAAATAAATGTGACCAGAAAAGATTCTCACCAAGACACATCATAATATATATATATATATATTCCTTTGAATGAGAGCTTTATATATATATATATATTTATTTATTTATTTATTTAAATATGCACATGAGAAAAGTCAAATAACATATAGAGGAACCCAATTAGACTCACAGCTGACTTCTCACAGGAAGCTCTACAGGCCAGAGAGAATGGAGTGACATATTGGAGATCCTAAAAATAAAAATAAAAATGAAGATATATAAAAAAAATCACCCAGAATAACATACCCAGTAAAGTTTTCTATTGTACTTGAAAATGATATAAAATACTTTCAAACAAAACTGACTTTGCCTCTACCAGACAGCTCTATAAATGTTGCTTAGACATGTACTGCAGACAGAAAGAATAACACCTACCAAATCCAAAGGCAAATGTGGAGAACATCTCAATAAAACCAGCAATGAGAAATCCAATGCTAAAATGACAGGACCAAATCACTGTCTGTCAGCAATAATCCTGAATATAAATGTCTTAAGCTCATCAGTCAAAAGATATAGATTAACATACTGGATTAAAAAAAAGCAATCCGTCTATCTGTTGCCTACAGGAAACACATCTCACCAACGACTACATGTGAAAACCAAAAGTGAAAGGATGAAAGGGGGTATTTCATGCTACTGGAAAGAAAAAACAAGGAGGTGGTCCCAACCCTGGATCTCACATGTGCCAGTGGGGCAGTTGCCCTGCTTGGCATGGTCTACCCTCAGGCTTACCTTTGCATTTGCTGGTTGTTATTTCAGCTTGATTCCACTGTTTCCTCCCAGCCCCAGCTGCCTTGAGTGTAAGGTAGGTTCCTTTCTGGTGAGTTCTGTGGTCAAACCTGCCTTGGTCTGTCATCAACCCAGCTATCTGCACAAACTGGCAGGTGCTTAGTCCCACAGAGGCAAGCCTGCAAGTCCCTTACCTAATCTACCCTCCAGATACGATTCTCCTGTACTCTGGTGAGTGCTGTGGCCAAGCCTGACGTGGCCTACCCCCTTCCAACACTTTTGGGTGGGACTGTGACCTCGCCAAGATAGTCTTGCCCCCAGATAGCTCAGTAGGCAGTGGTGATACTACCAGCCTACCTCAAGTCACCTACATGGATAAGTGCCTTGGCCCAGACATGCCATCCAGTTACCCCCCAACCCACTCCATCTCAGCTTCCATGCCTACCTGTGAGTGCAGGAGCCAGGTCTGTGGAAGACCCTAGAACTCTTTCCTTCCCTGTCAAACATGCCCTCGGCTGCTCCCACTCAAATATGTCCCCAGACTCCTTCCTCCTCTTGCAGCCCCCATGCTTGAGAGCTGAGGTGGCATTTCTCAGCTCAGTGTTCCCTGTTTTCCCCTTATCTTAGGGAGAGAGAGAGAGAGAGAATAAGGAACTATGTTGGCATACTGGTATAGTTAACACAAATTTGGCATTAGCAGGGCTCAGAAGGCCTGTCAACTTCTGTATGCTTTTCTCCCAACAGTGTAACACTTCCCTAGGTACAAAGCATTTTAGGCAGTTGCTGAAAGAAGATGCACAAAGGCAAAAAATTAATGCACAAAGGCAAAATTTTTAAAGATTCCCATCTCATAGTACTTACATATTTTTGCATTTGTAATTGAGAGAAGATAAAGTGCAAAGGTTCTTCAAAAAGTTTATGGTAAATATATCTTATGAAAAAAGCTATATATGTGGATTTAAACATAACTTCACACCCAAATAAACTTGATTTTTCACCAGGTTTATTGATGTTCCCTTATGTATACAGAAACCACCATGAATTTAAGCCACTTTAAGGGAAGTTGGTTGGTTATAGCTAGTAACTGTATACATTGGAAGCATATTGCCTGACGTTGCCTGGATAATTTTGTCTGCAAGCAGACAGGATCATCTCTCATATTAGCTTTATAGGGTCCCAGGTCCAATAACAGGAAGCTCTCTGCTTTTCCAGATCAAGGTAGCCAACCAGACCACGGAGGCAGTGAAGACTTGAAGTGCAAGGGGGTTCAGTTTGCCTTATATACTTAAGTTACAAGGGCAAAGCATCAAAATTTTGTCACTCTAAAACAGAGCAAAATTGACAAGAAGTTGAAATTGGTACTTGTTAAGAGTTTGCTTTAACCCAATTTTTTGCAAAAACTGATACATTGATGACAATGCCATCCTGCTCATTTACCGGAAGACATGATTTTGCTCATGTGTTTACTTTCTTGTGTCAGAAAATAATGTAAAATATTGCTTTTACATTCCATGAAATATAACCTAGGATTACAAGAGTTCTTACTTGTTGTGTTCAGGAACTCCCCATTTGGTTGACAAAGATGATGATTTCTACATTACTGTCTGAAGGCTTTTTTCCCTGCCAATCATTTATCATTCACCTTTTCTTAAAATAGACATCTCCTTGCAATAAGCCCCTTTGCATTCCTAACAGCACCAGTGTGCTTACATAAGGACTTGAAGTGACACAGTAGGTACCAGTGGGCTTCAGTAATAAGGGCCCTTACCAAGCTGTGTGGAACACAGTTTCTAGCACAAGCTGGCCAGCAAACTGCTTCAAGTTTCACCAGTGATGACTGGAAAAAAAAAATCTGGAGGAGGATTAGCTGGTATACTAAATCAGGCTTTGAAAAGTGCTCAGATGCCAGTGGGAAGCCAATGTATGTATATACCAGTATGTGAAATTGATTTGTTGTTATTAAGCTGCATCTATATGCTAGAGAGCACATTGATGAAACATTCAAGAATCCAATGTGAAGGCTGCAGGGCCTCTCTGGTGATCCCAAAAGACCTTTGTGTCCTACAGTGGGAGAGTAAAAACAGCGAAAAACCATACTCAAGTCTTAATAGTTTAAATCATTAAGCCTTATAGACAACTGAGTGTTCAGCCAAGGTTGGACTACTGTGTCAGGTTAAGACTTTCATTGGGAAACTGGAAATGCTGATAGGGAAACTGGAAATGCTGATATAGTTGAGGAAATCTGTGGATGACTCCAAAGAGGTTGCATCTCCAGAGTTTTCTGAATCCTCAAAACTTACAGAGGCACTCCCACTTTCCTACTATGATCCATCTCCATGGAGCCTGCGGCATCAGCAGCCCAGATGGGTGCCAGTTTGAGTCTGGCTGCTCTACTTCTTCCTCTTCCTTTTTTTTTTTTAGATTTATTTATTTTATTGGAAAGGAAGTTAAACAGAGAAGAGAGACAGAGAGAAAGATCTTCCATCTGCTGGTTCACTCCCCAAGTGGCCCCAGTAGCCAGAGCTGAGCTGATCCAAAGCTAGAAGCCAGGAGCTTCTTCAGGTCTCCCATGTGGGTGCAGGGTCCCAAGGCTTTGGTCCATTCTCAACTGCTTTCCCAGGCCACAGGTATGAAGCTGGAAGGGAAATGGAGCAGCTGGGACACAAACTGGTACCCATATGGGATTCCCAGCATTTGCAAGGTGAGGACTTCAGCCGCTAGGTAGGCTATTGCACCAGACCCACATGTTGAAATTTAATTGCCACTATGATGGTAGTTAGAGGTGGAATATTTGAGATTAGGGGCTACCCACTTCTGATTCAGCTCCCTGCTAATGCATCTGGGAAAGCAGCATAGGATGGATCGGTATCTGCACCCATGTGGGAAGCCTGGAAGAAACTCCTGGCTCTTGGCTTTGCCTGAACTAGCCCTTTGGGGGAATGAATCAATGAATGGAAAATGTCTTTCTGACTGTCTTTTTCTGTAAATTATGTATGTATGTGTGTGTGTGTGATAAAGAAAAGCCTCTTGCATTCCTAATACCACCAAAATGCTTATCCAAGTACTTGAAGTGACACAATAGGCACCAGTGGTTAAGATTGTTCAGTAACAAGAACCATTACAAAGTGTTACATGAGAAATACTTTTTGGCACAACTATATATATATACACAAAATATTTGCATAGATTTCATATACACACATATATAAAATATACATTTTATATACATATATACATGTACAAATACATACACACACACATATGTCTGGTGCCTCCATCTCTTATTCCCGAAGGGCAAAACACAATCAAGGTCTCTTGCCTGCACTAGGGACTCCCAAAGGGTCTTTGTTTTTATTTTCTTTCCAGTTTGCCAGGCCACTAAGATCAAATTATTACATATCTAGAGATATGCTAGATTTGACATCGGGAAAGTAAGATCGTATCCTAAAGGAGTTGGCTAGAACTAAAGACAGGATCAGGATGAGTTTATTGGAATCATTCTTTAGAAACATGAGTTTTAATACACTGACAAGGACTTCAAAGCATGTCACAAGCTCATTGCCATGGTGGCTCTTCAAAGCTTATAAAAGTTGAGGGCTCGGGCTGAGTGAAATTGAAACACCTGTATTCCTCATATTACATTGAGAAGAATGTGATATCTCATTTCTGGTATTATGCCAGGGGAAGTTGTCATTTCTCCTTTCTGGGAATTTTAAGGAAAATTTTTGTTAATATTCATGAAATCCAGCTTGGAACCATAGCGCTTATGAAATACCTCCTTGGTCTTATTGCACTGCCATGTCCTTCTGACACACAATGATGGGTTTTCTACTTCCGCATTTTAACTGATTTAGTTGCAACATCTTTCTACTTTCAGTTTTTATTATTATGCTTATTGTGCAGTCAGGGAACTTAAGACTTTGAGAGGTCAAATCAGTAGTGTTATTGACTTCTAGGAGACTGTGAAACTACAGGTATGGAAGCCTCTTCAAGGTGTCATTAACCAAGATGAACTGTATGCAAATGTCCCACTCTTATTTACTTCACCTAAAATTATGATTCCTGGGAGTGGACATTGGCTTGCCTTAGCTTGATCAGTTGGCTAGCAGAATGTGACACCCTGACTGACAGTCATTTTGTAAGAGTAATAAGTTTGTTGAAAAATGGAATTAGGACTAGGCGTGGTAGCCTAACGGCTAAAATCCATGCCTTGCATGGGCTGGGATCCCATATAGGCACCAGTTCTAATCCCAGCAATCCTGTTTCACTTCCAACTCCCTGCTTGTGGCCTGGGAAAGCAGTTGAGGAGGGCCCAAAGCCTTGTGACCTGCACCTGCATGGGAGACCTGGAAGAAGCGCCTGCCTCCTGGCTCCGGAACGGCTGAGCTCCGACCGTTGGGACCACGTGGGGAGTGAATCAGCGGATGGAAGATCTTCCATTCTGTTTCTCCTCCTAAATGTATATCTTACTTTCCAATAGAAAAAATAATGAAATCTTTTAAAAATTTTAAAAAGAAAAGTTTATTTTGGTGCAAAAAATATTTTGAAATCCATGCTCAGTTTTTTTGTAATATGTATTTTTCACAAACAAATACAATATATTTATTTGCTAAATTTTGTGCACCAAAATGAACATATTTCTATTTTTAAATGGAAGAGCCATTTATGTATTTTAAAGGTAGAATGACAGAAAGTGAAAGATTGAGATTTTCTATCTGCTGTTTTACTACCCAAATCACCTCACAACTGGGTCTGGGACAATTGCAAATCAGGAGTGAAAAACTTCATCCTAGCATCCCATGTGGGTGGCAGGAGCTTAGCACTTGAGCCACCAGCTGCTGTTTCTAAGGGGCATTAGCTGGGAACTGGATTGGAAGCAGGGTAGGCAGGACTTAGAACCCATACTGTTTTATATATATATAGATATATAATCTTTACATATATATCTTTATATGTATATATATAATCTTTACATAGTTAATTAGGGCAGAAAGGTTCAAGGGCTACAGGAAAGTTGGTAAGACTATTATTTCAACATTTTTTTTTTTCTGTATCTGGGGTAAAGGGGGAGATAAAGGGAGAAGCTGCACCTAGTCTCCCACCCATCCCAGGTCCATGATGTGGAGCATGCTCTGAGGGTCTTGCTCAAGTGGTTTTGATAGTTCAACAGTTCTGAATTGCTGCTAATCTCGCCATTCTAAGCACAATGAGGTGGCTGCAGAATCCACTGACTGACATAGCCACCTTAGAGTCTCTGTTTGGCCAGTTTTTCATTGCCAACATATGGCTGGGGTAGAACCCACCCTCTTTTTTTCTTTTTGAAAGATATATTTTATTTTCATTACAAAGTCAGATATATAGAGAGGAGGAGAGACAGAGAGGAAGATCTTCTGTCCAATGATTCACTCCCCAAGTGACCGCAACGGCTGGAGCTGCGCCAATCCGAAGCCGGGAACCAGGAACCTCTTCACGCAGATTTCCCGCGTGGGTGCAGGGTCCCAAAGTTTTGGGCCATCCTCAACTGCTTTCCCAGGTCACAAGCAGGGAGCTGGATGGGAAGTGGAGCTGCCAGGATTAGAACCGGTGCCCATATGGAATCCTGGTGCGTTCAAGGCGAGGACTTTTAGCTGCTAGGCCACGCCGCTGGGCCCAGAACACATACTCTTATATGGACACTAATGTCTCTTGTGGCAGCTTAGCCCACTATACTACAATGTCCACCCCTAAACTTATCTTTCATTTACTTTTTTATTTTTATGGGTTTATTTGCTTATTTGAAAGTCAGACTTACACAGAGGGACCTACGGTATGAGGAAGGGGAAGAGAGAGATATCTACCATATGCTGGTTCACTTACGAATGACTGCCACAGGGTCCAAAGGGAACCTGGAACACCATCTTGATCTGCCACATGGGTAAGCCAGAGCACAAGTATTTGGCCATTTTCTACTTCTTTTACAGGCTCATTATCAACAGGGAGTTTAATTGGCAGTAGGGCAGTTGGTCTTGAACCAGTGTTTGTGATGCCAACATCGCAGGTCATAATTCCAGTGCCATATATATATATGTTTGTTTATATATAATTCCATTGTCATGTTTTTACTTGGAAGGCAGAGTTACAGAGAAGAGAGAGAGAGAGAGAGAGAGAGAGAGAGAGAGAGAGCTGCTAGTTCACTCCCAAAGCGGCTGCAATAGCCAGTTTGGGCCAGGCTATATCTAGGAACCAGGAACTTCTTTCAGGTCTCCCACGTGGGTGCAGGGGCTCAAGGACTTGAGCCATCTTCTGCTACATTTCCAGGCACATTATCAGGGGGGCGGAATCAGAAGTGGAGCAGGTGGGACTCAAACCAGTGGTCATATGAGATGTTTGAACACAGGCTGAAGCTTAGAATACTATATCACAGTGCCAGTCCCTTAAATTCATTTCGGTTTTCCAAATAAGAAGTACCCTCATATTCTCTATTAGCTGAAGTAAGGAATGACTCTCCAAAAGATAGTCAAATACTGTTCCAAAATAATGGTGGAGGCTGAGAACAGATCTGATTAACTGGTGTCAGTCACCATGTCTACAGCAGTATCTACTCACAGCGTCTGTATTTGGAAGTAGAAAGATTTGCTGGTAGAAAATATAGAAATTAGATTAGTTTCATTTCAACATCCCACTCTCTGTCACTGAAGAGGTCGTATTTATCCAATTTCTAATTATCTACCAACTTTCAGCCAGTTGTTTTTCTTAAGCAAACAGAGTGCCATCTGTCTCTATGAAAGTGTATATATGTATGTGTGTAACACTTACATATTTGTCACTTCTGAGCTAAGCCCCAGTTTTTAAGTAGTTTAGATAAGTCAATTTATTTAATACTCAGGATAATACTGTGGTGGCATGCAATTATATTCTCCATTTAGAATATAAGGAAACTGAGGTACAGGGCGGGTAAGCAATCGCGAAGCGGATCATGAGTCATAGCTCCCGAGAGGCATATGCAGGATTCAAAAGTTTAAATTCAGAGTTCATGCACTCAAGTACTATGCTCAGATAAATTCCTGATCTTCAAGAGAAGCCACACCTTGTTAATGTGAAATCTATCATTTTAAAACATGTTAATGACCCAATCGAGTTTGTTCATGTCTGAATTAGCTGCATGGGCAGACAGTAGGAATTTCAGATTAGTTTTAGCATCAGCAGAAGCACTACAGCTTTAAACAAGTGATGAAACGATGCAGTTTTTGTAAGGAAATTACAATAATCAGTGTAGTGGGAAACTCTTAATTGCCACAGTACAAAAAATGGTTAGGTATAACTAGCACCCGCATCTTGGTTCCCAAACTCCATTCTCCAATTAAACAAACCCAGGATTTAGGGGAGAAATGGTTGATTTCAGACTTACGACAGGGAAAATAGGGCAGGCCTAGAACATGTTGTGGTACCAGAAAATAACAAAATGCTTACATAATAATGAGAACACATAAGAAGGACACAAGAGACATCTTGAAGAACCTCCTGATAGCCAAATCGAGGATAACAAATTAAATAATGACAGTAATGGATGATAGCTTATAGTCATGAATATGTGTGAGTCCAAACCAAGGCAAATAAGTAATTGAATATATTTAAAATGGAAGATACATGAAAACTCTTCCTAACCGTTGAAGTCTGTTTAATAAATGTCAAATGAGAGTGAGAACGGAGTTTTTGCATTTGGCTAACACTACGGTGATAATTGTCTCAGGCAAGAAACACTCATGGGTAAAGTCCCTGCTCAAGAGGGACTTAAAATTACTGTCTTAGTCCATTTTTCTGCTGCTGACAGAATACTTTGAATCGGGTAATTGATAAAGAAAAGAAGTTTACTTAACTCATGGTTTTAGAGGCTGCGGAGTTCCTGCACACAGCAGTAGCTTCAAGGCAGCACCTTCATGGTGCATTATCATATGGCCAGAGTTCCTGAAGCAGGTGAGGAAGCCCTAAGGAGAAAGCACAGGATGGCTTAAATTCCTGTAAATTCTGCAGCTTCCATAACTAACTCCTACTGGGTGAGCTCATATGGTGAGCCCTCCGACAGAGGCTCTACCTCTTGAACACTGCTGTGTTGGGGATCAACGTTCCAATACACATGTTTGTGGGGACTCTCCAAACTATAGCCATCACACAGGTAAAAATAGTTTACTTTATAATGGGAAGACTGGCAGGCATCACCTCTCACAGTTTACGGAAAGTCACATCACCAACAATGAGAGCATCATGTCATGTGCCTTCTGTTAGCTGAGCTGAAGTGGCTGCTGCCTCACTTCTGTCATTGTCTTGTCAAAGAGGTAATCCCTGAATCCAGTCATGAGGAAATACTGAACAGAATCAAATCAAGAGATGCCCTGTAAAACAGCTGACCAGTATTCTTCCAAGATACCAAAGGTCAGGAAAGGCAGAGGCTAGGGGATTACTCTAGATTACATTTGGCATGAAATGGAATGCAGGATGTGATTTTGAAATGGATCCTGGGCTAGAAGAAGAGGATATACAATTGGTAGAATTTGAATATCTATAGATTAGTCTATAAATTAGTCTTTAAGTATTGTATCAAAAAATAAATTTCCTGACTGACTGTTGTACTGTAGGTTAATATTATATGTTAATATTTGTGGAAGCTAAGTGAAAGGTATAAGAAATTTCTTTCTGCTAATTTTGCACTTCATTTATAAACCTAAACTTATTTTAAGATTAAAAACATCTTCAAAAATCTTAAATGATTAGACATGGGCAATAAATTTCATTGACGGATGCTGAGAATTGTAAAAATAGTATGAAAGTAGTGACCTTTGGGGGCGTAATTTGCTGGCTCCAAGGTGAGCTTTTGTATTAGCTGAGATAGGCCAGGTTAATCTGTACTAAAACACACCTAGAATTCTCAGTGGAGAATTCACATGGAGATTGGCTTTGCACTCACACAGAAGCCATCATCAGTCTGGTGGTTTCCCGGGCAGCTCACTAAACAGGAACTCCTGCCACTCCAGCATGGCTCCAAAAACCTTTGGCAGGGGGCAACAGAGTGTGAATGGCTTTAAACCCTTTGTCCAGGAAGCTTTCTAACACTTCTGCTCACAGCCCAGTAGCTGTAACTAGTCATATGACCCCATCAGAGGGCACCGATAGGAAAACATATGGGAAGCCTGGACATGGCAGTGACTGTCTTTGCCACAGTATTATCTTGCAGAAGAGGAAATTGACTCAGCTGAATTCAGTAACTTCTTCAAGGGCATATGATTTGTTAACAGAGTGTAGAAATTATTGTCTGTTGCAATTATTTCTAAGCAAACTAATTTTAAAGACCTCATTTTAAAAAATATCTGATTGGTTAAAAAATAATAAAAAAAAAAAACCTAGCAAGGATGTTTCAAATGTTTGCTCTAACAACACATAGCCCAGAATGGAGAAAATAATGAGATGATCCCAAAAGCTTGTTAGTAAGAAAAGAATGCCACATGGGAGTGTAGCTAACTGATTCATAGTATATAGATTAACATCCTGGCATTTGGTCTTATATGTTGATAGAATTTTTGTTATCACTCTGGCATGGTCTGTCTGTCCTTGCCTACCTTGGAGGAGATACAGCTGTACACACAAAAAAGATATATGAAAGCTTTTGTGTATAACTTAAGGAATAATAGTCAATATGCATGTGAACTTCAGCATACCCCAGAATCACTGTGTGTAATATTGCTGAACTGTATGCCAGTCATTCATCCCCAGAAGTAATTAGCATGTAGAATTTGAATTAATCATTCCATCACCTTTTCCTTGTTTTTACCATGTGGGAATACATCTCTGGCTAATATACTTCTTAATTTTGCCTGTTACTACGTTTTACATGAACAGTCATTCTTCCTATGTTCATTTGTGGCTTCATTTTTTAGTTTAACATTGTTTGAGATTCAGTCATATGGATACATGAAACTGTAGTATAATTTTTACTGCTGTTTAATATTCACTTAATGAATGTATCATAACACCTCACAAACTTCGACCTTGATGAGTATTGGGGTTATTTCCCCCCTCTTTTATTTTGCTAATAGGAGTAGTACTGCTGTAGATATTTCTGTTCATGTCACCTGGAGAACATGGGAACAAGTTTTTCCAGATTTTATACCTAGGGTTGAAATTGGTAGACTGCAGGATGTAGTTGTGTAGCTAAGTAGCTAAAAGTTGCTTTCAGAGGTATCTGTGTCTGTTCGTACTGCTTCACATCACTGCCCAGAATGGGAATTTGAATTTTTGTTCATTTCACCTTAGTGGTGATGTGACATGATATCTCATTGGGGTTTTAATTTAAATCAAAACTGTTATTCACCTTATAGTTAGGTCAAAGATCTTTGTGTAAGGTCATTGACTTAAAGAAAAAAAGATTTATTTATTTTTATTGCAAAGTCAGATATATAGAGAGGAGGAGAGACAGAGAGGAAGATCTTCCGTCTGATGATTCACGAACCACCACCCATATGGGATCCTGGCGTATTCAAGGCGAGGACTCTAGCCACTAGGCCACCATGCCAGGACCAAGGTCATTGACTTTCTATCAATGTCTATTGGAATTTCAAAAATAAAAGCTTTTTATTATAAAGAGATGATTTTCCAATAAAATTATTTAGAAAATAGAGAATAATTACTTTGCCTATTTTCCTATTGGGTTTTGTTCTTGTATAATTGACTCACAAGAATTCAATATGTAAATATATCCTTATAGATTACTTAGACATATAAATGTATATAAGTATACGCATATGGATTTCAACACTTTGTGGGTTTTAAGTCGTTATTTTTTTAAAAGAATTTATTTGTGTATTTGAAAGGCAGAGATGGAGAGGACTATTCCACCTGCTGGTTCACTCCCGAAGTGACTGTAACGGCCAACCTGGGCCAGACTGGAAGCAGGAGCCAGGAGCCTCATCCAGGTCTCCTGTGTAACTGTAGGGGTCCAAGCACTTCGGACATTTTCACACTTTTTTCTCAGGCACCTAGCAGGGAGCCGAATTGGAAGTGGAATAGCTAGGACTTGAACTGATACCCATGTGGGATGTTGTTGGTGTAAACAGAGGCATAACCCCCTATTCCACAGTGCTGGTCCCCCGAATTGATTAAACATATCCATTACATTTTGTTTTAGTTCATGGGTTATCTTCTTAGTATCTTTGTATCATCTTGTTTTCATAGAATGGAATGAAATTTAGGTTTGTTGAGTCTTTATTTTTATGTTATATATCTTTGAACAATAAGATTTTGCTAAAGTAAATAAATCAATAAAGTAAATCTTCAGAATGATGCTAAGAACTAGGGCTTTCAGTTTTCAGTATATTTTGGGAAGATTAAGGGTTGATTATGTTTCTTTATATGATCACAATACCAAGTACAGAAATCCAAGAAACAAACTTTTATAACTCTCAAACTCTTAGTAAATTGGTTTCCCAGACAAATACTTGCCCTTTTGGTATATTCATTTTATTCTTTTTTTTAAGATGTGTTTATTTTATTTGAAAGGCAGGTTACAGAGAGAGGAGGAGACAGAGAAAGAGAGAGAGAGAGAGAGAGAGAGAGAGAGAGAGAGAGAGAGAGAGAGATCTTTTTGTTTGCTGGTTCACTCCCCAAATGATTGCAGCAATTGGGGTTGGGCCAGACAGAAGTCAGGAGCCAGGAACTCGGTCTGCATCTCCCACTTGGCAGGCAGGGGCTTCTGTTTAACTGTCTTAGCTGCTTTCACAGACACCTTAGTAGGGGTCTGGATTGGAAGTGGGCCAGCTGGGATTGAAACTGGCACTCATATGGGATTCTGAAATTTTAGGCTGTGGTTTAACTTGTTAGACCATAACAATGGTCCCTGTTCTTTGAATTCTTGTCAGAGAATTTTATGATCATAGATCACAGTATAGTAACATTTAGGATTTTCTTCCTAGGCTGGATAAAGCAAAGTGGCCTGTTTCTATAGGTATTTCAGGATGAACTCATTTCCCAATTATTATCCAGAATAAACATTAGTCATTTATTTCCTTAACCTTCATCCGATTTTAGGAAGATGTTAACTTACATTCCTAAAATTGGAATTTTGCCTGGTAGGTTTTCTTCTAAATGAAAACTGGAACAAAAAAAAAGAAGTGTGGAAAATACAGGATAGACAAAGATGTAAACATGCTTTTAGTAGTTCAGTATGAGCAGTATTGCAAATCAACTGTAGATTAATGACTTATCATTAAACATCTTATGCTTTAATCAGTTTCATGAATAAACTTAACTATTCTTGTAGAGAAGTTAAACAAAAGACACAACTTTCTAAGTTGTTTTTTCTAAATATTTTAAATCTTTCAATTTCATGTTGAATGTTTGTTAACTTTGATGAACAACTTTCACTTGTCAAATAGCAAATGTTAGGCTTGGGATGGCAGTGAACCCCTGCCTGGAGTGAAATTTGATTTTCCCTGGCAAATGTCCCATTCCTGTTCTTAAGTAATACTCCTACTACTTCCCACTGCCCAAAGGAGTTAGAAACGTTGGTAAACCCAGTGTTTACTTCCTACAGGATGCTGAGAAATATAGAAAACAGTAAGGTACTGTCTTCTGGTCCTGGAAATAGCCTTTGTTTTTCTGTCAAGGACTTTCTCAAGAATGTGTTTTGACTATGTAAACAACCTAAGCCAGCATGGCTCTGGGCTGCTCCCTCCATGACATATTTTTACCACTAGCTACTCTGGGCTGCACTGTGTTCAAAATGATCAGTCTTGGTCTTTAAGAGCCATGTGAGTTGGGCCTAGCACAGTTGCCTAGTGGTTAAAGTCCATGCCTTGCATACACCAGGATCCCATATGGGTGCTGATTTATCCTGGCAGCCCCACTTCCCATCCAGCTCCCTGCTTGTGACTTGGGAAAGCAGTCAAGGATGACCTAAAGCCTTGGTTCGCTGCACCTGCATAGAAGACCCAGAGGAAACTCCTGGCTCCTGGCTTTGGATCAGCCCAGCTCTAGCCATTGCAGCCACTTGGGGAATGAATCAGAAGACAGAAGATCTTCCTCTCTGTTTCTCCTTCTCTTTGTGTATCTGATGTTCCAATAAAAATAAATAAATCTTAAAAAAAAAAGATTGTGTGTGTGTGTGTGTGTGTAAACTGCTTCACTATTCTGACATAAAAATAGTTCACTATTCTAAAAGTTTTATACTTTTAATATGTGGTTTTCTAACTTGGAATTTACATATAATGTGAACATACACAAGTTTTAGTATTAGTCTTTCAAGTTCCACTAAACAAATTTAATGGGATTTTGATTATAGTTACTTTGGGTCTGTAGATCCATTTAGGGACATTGATTTCTGAAAAATTTCGAGTTTTCAGTTTATAAATGTATTTTTTCCTTTTCCTTTTGATTTCTTTTTTGTATATCAATAAAATTTGTCCTTATATTTTTGAAAAAGATTTTTTCATTTTCATTGGAAAGAGAGATTTACAGAGAGATGGGACAATGAACTTTAATCCACTTGTTCACCCTGCAAATGGCCTCAATGGCCAGAACTGAGCCAGTCTGAAGCCAAGAGCCAGGTTCTTCCTCTGGGTCTTACATGCAGGTGTAGATGCCCAAGGCACTGAGCCATCCTCTGTTGCTTTCCTAGGAGGTAAGCAGAGAGGTCTGGGTGGGAAGTAAAGCAACTGGAGCATGAAGTGGTACCCATGTGTGATGTTGGAGTTTGGCGGTGGAGGATTAGCCACTTAAGCCAATGTGAAAGTCCCTGTCCTTATCTCTTTAAAGCATTTAAACTTTTAAACTCTGTTTTTAAATTTTAAAGATTTATTTATTTTTTATTGAAAAGGCAAATTTATAGGCAGAAGAAAAGACAAAGATCTCTGTCCACTGGCTCATTCCTCAAGTGGCAGCAATGGTCAGAGATAAGCTAATTCAAAGCCAAGAGCCAGGAGCCTCTTCCTGGTCTCCCATGTGGGTGCAGGGTCCCAAGACTTTGGGCCATCCTTTACTGCTTTTCCAGGCAACACACAGGGAGCTGGATGAAAAGTGGAGCAGCTGGGACACAAACCAGCACCCATATGGAATCCTGGCACATGCAATGTAAGGATTTAGACGCTTGGTCACAGCACTGGGCACTAAAAGTCCTTTAATAATTCTTTTTTAGCACTGTTTCCTCCAGTTTTCCTCCTCCAAACCATCCAGTTTCAATCCCCTTGTTTATCTGCAAGTGCTCTAGCCTGATTGGTGGAAGTCCCCCAAAAGTCACGCCTCACCTGTCATGTTCTTCCTCAACATCCCTCCCTTCCATACATCCCCAGACCCCTTCCCCAAGCAATCCACAGCCCCACATGTCTGCGAGCACTCAGATCCCCAAGCCTGGTCCCTTGTTGGTGTGTCGTGCCAGCCTGGGGCCCTGTCTGCCTACCTGGGACCCATGTATGCTCGCATGTTGGTCCCCAGATCTTGTCTGCTGGTGTGTCAGCTTCTTCCCTTCAAATATCTTTGAAAAAAAAATAGAATAGGCAACTATGCTGGCATACTTGTACAGTTAACACAAATTTGCCATTAACCAGACCTAGCTATTGGCCATTAACCCTCCAGCTATTGGCTGCTTTCTCCCAGCACTTGCCTAAGTGCAATGCAACCTAGACAGTTGCTTACAGCAGCAGCAGGATTGCTTTTCCTTCTTTCTTTTTCTTTTAAGATTTATTTATTGGAAAGGCAGATTTACAGAGAGAAGGAAAAACAGAGAGAAAGATCTTTCATGTGCTGGTTCACTCCCCCATGTGGCTGCAATGACTGAGGCCAGGCCAGCCCAAAGACAGGAGCTTCTTCCAGGTCTCCCACGTGGGTACAGGGTCCCAAGGTGGTAGACCGTCCTCTACAGCTTTCCCAGGCCACACACAGGGAGCTGGATGGGAAGTGGAGCAGCTGGGACACGAAACAGTACATACAGATTCCCAGCACATGCAAGGCAAGGACTTTAGCCACTAGACTACTGCACCCAGGATTGGTTTTCTAACATTAAACTGAAGTCACAGTTCTAGAACAACTCTAATTTTATTTTTCACACAATAACAAATCTTCATGGAAGCATCAATGAAATCATGACTCCCCACTCAGGAAAATTGAACCCTGCTTCATTGCACGTAGAATAAAATCTGAGCTCTTTTTGTGGCCCCTGAGCTCTGTCCTTCCATCTTAATTCATCATCAGTCTGCTTATTCCTGCTGGACTTGTTCCCATGTCTATGATGCATCATGCCAGTTCCCACCGTGCGGCCTTTTTTGTCTGACTCTAACATCATGTTCTTGAGCCTTCACATGTTTGGCTCCTTGCATTGTTTCAGGCCTCAGGTGAACTATGACCTTAGAATAAGGACCCTCGTGAGACCCTCCCACTGCCTTAGGTTGCTCCTACTGCTCTTGCATCTGATCACTTGCCTTAAGTCACATTTTCTTTATAGCACTTACGTGTTTCTGATGGTATTTTATCCTTATCTTTATGACACCCTAATTATTTTTCTTTTCAATTAGCTTTATGTACCGAGAGCTCGGAGATCTTGTGGTCTTGTTCTCTACTGTGCTCACAGAGCGTGTCACAAAGCCAATTGCATCTGAATTTGTGAAATGGATAAACACAAGAATGAGATAGTAGAGTCCCCTAAAGTAGTGAAGGCTTTCCTGGAAGCTGGGCTCATTGTTTTTCCTGCTGAAATTTCAACTGTGGATGTGCTTTTTATTTTTATTTTTATTGTTAGTAACATTGTATTATGTGAAACAGTTTTATAGGTACTGGGATTCCCGCCACCCCTCCCACAACCCTCCATCCATGGTGGATTCCTCCACCTTGCTCCATAACCACAGTTCAAGTTCAGTTTTGATTCCTTCATTCCAAGCATATACCCAGCATTGAGTCCAGCATCCTATTGTCCAGACAAGCCCAGTGGCCACTTGGGGCGACCCTCCCTGGTCTGATGGCAGAGCTAATAGAGTGAAGTCCCAGTCAGTTAAAAGCCCCAACAAAACATCAGCAACAATGTACAGTGTCATGGAATTAATTGACATAGTATTGAGTAGACAATATGTTAGAAATAATGCAAGTTCAATTTTTCAAAACATATGGGTTGAGACAGTATCAATGACAGTTTCAAAAAACATATGGGTTGAGACAGTATCAATGACAGATTCAAAAACAAACAGAAAGAGAAAAACAAAAAAAAAATTATACAGGTTAGATTAAAGCAAACATGTGGTATCTAACCTTTTGGGATTCGCTCATTTCCCTTAGCATTATAGTTTCCAGTTGTGCCCATTTAGCCACAAAGAACTGCATTTTTTTTTTTAATAGCTGAGTAGTATTCCATGGAGTAGATGAACCAAAGCTTTCTTATCCAATCTTCTGCTGATGGACATTTTGGTTGCTTCCATGTTTTTGCAATTACTGGTTGTGCTGCTATGAACATAGGGGTGCATGTTGGTTTGTCGTGAAACAGGTGCTTTGGATATATTCCTAGGAGTGCTATTGCTGGGTCATATGGTATGCAGATTTTGAGTTGTTTAAGTGTTCTCCATACTGCTTTCCATAAAGGTTGTACTAACCTGCAGCTCCACCAGCAGTGGAGTAGGGTTCCCTTTTCCCCACGTCCTCACCAATAAGTGTTGTTGGTGTTCTTTTGTATGTGGGCCAATCTTACTGGTGTTAGGTGGTACCTCATCGATGTTTTAATTTGCATTTCCCTTATTGCCAGGGAACTGGAGCATTTTTTCATATATTTGTTTGCCATTTGGGCTTGTTCCTTCGTGAAATGTTTGCCCATTTCCCGTGCCCATTTCTTGAGTGGTTTGTTTGTTTTGGTGTTTTGGTTGTTTTGAAGTTCTTTGTATATTCTGGAGATTAGCCCCCTATCACCTATGTAGTGTGCAAAGATCTTCTCTGTGGGTTGCTTTTTTACTTTGCTGATTGTTTCCCTTGCTGTACAGAAGCTTCTTAGTTTGATGAGGTCCCATTTGTTTATTCTGTTCTCAACTGCTATTGCTTTTGGTGTCCTTCTTAGAAAGTCAGGACCTACTCCTAGGTCTTGCAGGGTATTTCCTACATTTTCTTGCAAGAGTTTGAAGGTTTCTGGATGTAGGTTTAGGTCTTTTATCCATGTAGATTGGATCTTGGTGTATGGTGATAGATGTGGGTCTATCTTTTTGTTTCTGCAGGCTATCAGCCAGTTATCCCAACAACATTTACTGAAGAGGCCTTCCCATTTGCTTGGACTGTCCTTGGTCTTTTTGTCAAAGATTAATTGGCTGTATTTGTGTGGGTTCCCTTTTGGTGCTTCTATTCTATTCCATTGATCTTCCTTCCTGTCTTTGTGCCAGTACCAGGCTGTTTTGATAACCACTGCTCTATAGTATGTCCAGAGGTCCTGAACTGTGATTCCCCCTCTAACTTCTTGTTCTTTAGGATGGTTCTAGCTATTCGTGGTTTTTTGTGTTTCCAGATGAACTTCTGAATCGTTGTGTCCAGTTCCGTGAAGAATGTTTTGGGCAATTTGATTGGAATTGGGTTGAACATATATATTGCTTTTGGTAGTATAGACATTTTAATGATATTGATTTTGCCTATCCAGGAGCATGGGTTGTTATTCCATCTTTTGAGATCTTGTTCAATTTCTTCTTTGAATAGTTTGTAGTTTTCTTCGAATAGGTCTCCTACACTTTTGGTTAGATGGATTCCCAGATACTTCATACTTTTCTCTGTTATTTTGAATGGTATCTTGCTGGTTAGATCTTTTTCCATCTTGGGGCTGTTTGCGTACACCATGGCTGTGATTTTCGTTCATTAATTTTGTACCCCGCCACTCTGCCAAACTCTCGTATAAGTTCTAGCAGTTTCTATATTGAGTCTCCTGGTTTTTCTTTTTTTTTTTTTTTTTTATTGTTCCTTTCATTGTATTATGTAGTACAGTTTTATAGGCGCTGGGGATCCCCCCCACCCCTCCCATACCCCTCCCCCCATGGTGGATTCCTCCACCTTGTTGCATAACCATAGTTCAAGTTCAGTTGAGATTCATTGCTTGCAAACACATGCCTAGCATAAAGTTCAGCGTCTTATTGTCCAGATAAGTTCAGTGGCCTCTTGGGGAGACCTTCTATGGTCTGAAGATAGGTCTAACAGAGTAAAGATCCGGTCAGTTAAAAGCCCCAACAAGGCCTCAGTATCAATATACAACATTATGGAATTAATTGACATAGTAATGGGTAGACAATATGTTAAAAATAATGCAAGTTCCATTCTTCGAAACATCTGGGTTGAGACAGTATCAATGACAGGTTCAAAAAATAACCAACAATCAAACAAAAAATTACAGGTTAAATCAAGGCAAACATGTGGTATCTAATCTTTTGGGATTCACTCATTTCCCTTAGCATTATAGTTTCCAGTTGTGCCCATTTAGCCACAAAGAACTGCATTTTGTTTTTTTTAATAGCTGAGTAGTATTCCATGGAGTAGATGAACCAAAGCTTTCTTATCCAATCTTCTGCTGATGGGCATTTCGGTTGCTTCCATGTTTTTGCAATTACTGATTGTGCTGCAATGAACATAGGGATGCATGTTGGTTTGTCGTAAAACAGGTGTTTTGGATATATTCCTAGGAGTGCTATTGCTGGGTCATATGGTATGCAGATTTTGAGTTGTTTGAGTGTTCTCCAGACTGATTTCCATAAAGGCTGTACCAATTTGCAGCTCCACCAGCAGTGGAGTAGGGTTCCCTTTTCCCCGCATCCTCGCCAGCAAGCATCGTTGGTGTTCTTGTTTATGTGGGCCAATCTTACTGGTGTTAGGTGGTACCTCATCGATGTTTTAATTTGGATTTCCCTTATTGCTAGGGAGCTGGAACATTTTTTCATATGTTTGTTTGCCATTTGGACTTGTTCCTTTGTGAAATGTTTGCCCATTTCCCGTGCCCATTTCTTGAGTGGTTTGTTTGTTTTGGTTTTTTGGTTGTTTTGAAGTTCTTTGTATATCCTGGAAATTAGCCCCCTATCGCCTATATCGTGTGCAAAGATCTTCTCCCACTCTGTGGGTTGCTTTTTTACTTTGTTGATTGTTTCCCTTGCTGTACAGAAGCTTCTTAGTTTGATGAGGTCCCATTTGTTTATTCTGTTCTCAACTGCTATTGCTTTTGGTGTCCTTCTTAGAAAGTCGGAACCTACTCCTAGGTCTTGCAGGGTATTTCCTACATTTTCCTGCAAGAGTTTGAAGGTTTCTGGATGTAGGTTTAGGTCTTTTATCCATGTAGATTGGATCTTAGTGTATGGTGATAGATGTGGGTCTATCTTTTTGTTTCTACAGGCTATCAGCCAGTTGTCCCAACAACATTTACTAAAGAGTCCTTCCCACTTGCTTGAGTTGTCATTGGTCTTTTTGTCAAAGATTAATTGGCTGTATTTGTGTGGGTTCCCTTTTGGTGCTTCTATTCTATTCCATTGATCTTCCTTTCTGTCTTTGTGCCAGTACCAGGCTGTTTTGATAACCACTGCTCTATAGTATGTCCAGAGGTCCTGAACTGTGATTCCCCCTCTAACTTCTTGTTCTTTAGGATGGTTCTAGCTATTCGTGGTTTTTTGTGTTTCCAGATGAACTTCTGAATCGTTGTGTCCAGTTCCGTGAAGAATGTTTTGGGCAATTTGATTGGAATTGGGTTGAACATATATATTGCTTTTGGTAGTATAGACATTTTAATGATATTGATTTTGCCTATCCAGGAGCATGGGTTGTTATTCCATCTTTTGAGATCTTGTTCAATTTCTTCTTTGAATAGTTTGTAGTTTTCTTCGAATAGGTCTCCTACACTTTTGGTTAGATGGATTCCCAGATACTTCATACTTTTCTCTGTTATTTTGAATGGTATCTTGCTGGTTAGATCTTTTTCCATCTTGGGGCTGTTTGCGTACACCATGGCTGTGATTTTCGTTCATTAATTTTGTACCCCGCCACTCTGCCAAACTCTCGTATAAGTTCTAGCAGTTTCTATATTGAGTCTCCTGGTTTTTCTATGTACAGGATTATGTCATCTGCATATAGTGAAAGCTTGACTTCTTCGTTTCCCATTTGTATGCCTTTGATTTCCTTTTTCTTGTCTTATGGCCTCTGCAAGTACCTCTAGGACTATGTTGAATAGCAGTGGTGATAGCGGGCATCCCTGTCTTGTTCCAGATCTCAGCGGGAAGGGTTCTAGCTTTTCTCCATTCAGTATGATACTGGCACTGGGTTTTTCATAAATTGTTTTGATTAGGCTGTGGATTTTTCCATCTATGTCTACCTTGGCTAGAGTTTTTAGCATGAAGAGGTATTGGATTTTTTTTAAGATTTATTTTATTTTTATTGGAAAGGCGGATATACAAAGAGGAGAGACAGAGAGGAAGATCTTCCGTCCGATGATTCACTCCCCAAATGACCACAACGGCCGATGCTATGCCGATCCAAAGCCAGGAGCCTCTTCCGGGTCTCCCACATGGGTGCAGTGTCCCAAAGCTTTGGGCCGTCCTCGACTGCTTTCCCAGGCCACAAGCAGGGAGCTGGAAGGGAAGCGGGGCTGCCGGGGATAGAACCGGCGCCCATATGGGATCCCGGAGCGTGCAAGTCGAGGACCTTAACCACTGCGCCACTGCGCCGGGCCCGAGGTGTTGGATTTTTTCAAAAGCTTTTTCTGCGTCTATTGATACTATTATGTGGTTCTTGTTTTTCAGTTTTTGGATGTGGTGTATTACATTTATGGATTTCTGAATGTTGAACCACCCTTGCATTCTAGGGATGAATCCCACTTGATCCGGATGAATGATCTGTCTAATGATTTTTTGAATTCTATTGGCTAGGATTTTGTTGAGGATGTGCTTTTATGACCTGGGGTGCTTGTTTTCTTATTCTTATTTTGTTAGCAGAAGGTTGGTAGGTTTTCCTTGCTTACAAAGAAAATTTAACTTGGCAGTGAAATACAGGGACAGGCTATGACAATTACTAACAGTATTCCTATCAACTTCAAGTGTACTTGCTTTTCAAATGAGACTTCTGAAACACCCTGAAATTAATGAATATTAGCATTGGAATGGTCCTTTGGGATTTTACAGGTGTGCCTGCCATTTCTCCTATTTGCAAACTACTATTGAAAGGGGCCTAGTGGCTAAAGTCCTTGCCCTTGCATACACCAGGATCCCATATGGGTGCTGATTCATATCCTGGTAGCCCCACTTCCCATCCAGCTCCTTGAATGTAGCCTGGGAAAGCAGTTGAGGATAGCCCAAAGCTTGGGATCCTGAACCCAAGTGGAAGACCCAGAAGAGGCTCCTGGCTCCTGGCTTCAGCTTTGTGCAGCTCTAGCTTGGGGAGTGAATCAATGGATGCAAGCTCTTCTTCTTTGTCTCTCCTCCTCTCTGCATATCTGACTTTCCAATACAAATCTAAAAAAAAAACAAATAAATCAAAATTGGCACTTTGTAGATCTATTGAAAAAGCAGCTTTAATGGGACATGCATCATGGCACAGTGGGTTAGGGCTCTGTCTATGACACTGACATCCTGTTTGAGCACCAATTCAAGTCCCAGATGCTGTATTTCTGATTCAGCTCCTCGCTGATGAGCCTGAAAAGACAGCAGAAAATGGTCCAAGCGCTTGGGCCTCTGCTACCTGTATGGGAGACCTATCTGGTGTTCCAGCCTCCTGGCTCCAGCCTAGTGTTGGTTATTGTGGCTGTCTGGGGGATGAATCAACAGATGGAAAATCTCTTTCCTTTTCTCCCTTTTTCTTTCAGTGATTTTGCCTTTCAAATATGTAAATAAAATCTCAAAGAAAAGAAAATTTTTACTTCCCATATATCTTGGGAAAGCTGAGTGGACCCAGGGCAGGCAGGTGGCACCTCAGGCTAAAACACTATGCCACCAGAAGAGCATGGCCAACTTGGCCATGGACATGGCAATGGTAAGTTATCCTGGGAGTGGGATTTGGGTATATATGAGTGAAGGAACCACTGAAGAAGTTACTTACGGGTGAGGAATGGTTTCCTCTGATAGGGACACTGTAATTGCAGGTAAATGATGAGGCTAAAACAGGGTGGCTTGGCGGGGGAGAAGCTGGAGGACATGTTTGGATCAGACCATGACACCTAATCATGTGGGAGTCCTGGGCTGGGCTAGCTGGCATTGATCACAGTCCACTGGTGCACATGAAAGCTACACTAGGGGTCCTGCCTGTCAGGATGGGGCCACAGTACTCATCAGTGAGTGTCAGGTAGGGGGTGTGCCATGTTAGTCTGGGCCATGACACTAACCCACACATGAGAGAACCGAATCTGGGGGCAGATTCTGTGAGGAATTTGTGGGTCATCCCTGTGAGACTGTAATAACTGCTCGTTTGCATGACAGCTGAGGATACTGATGGGCTGAGCTAGGCATGACCACGAAACATACCAAAACTCATGGGAACTGGGGTTCTGAGTTGGCTGGGTTGGCTCAATCTGTAGTACCTGAAGGCACATCCAAGAATGGGATGTGGAGGCAAGTCAGGATGCAGCATCCACTAACACTTACAAAGACCAAGACTATGCTGGGTATGGCCCTAGCACCTGTTGGCATGCATGAGAGCTGGGGCTGGAAGAAGACCTGCCAGGAGAACTTGGGGAACTTCCCTACTAGACTCTAGCTCCCACTGGTAAACACAAGAGTTGGGGCTGGGTGCAGGCCAGACCAGGCAGAGCTATTCCACTTGTCAGCAGGTAAATGGCTGGCTAGTCTGGTGGACCTTGGCCAAATCATAGCACACTGGTGTGTGAGAACCAGGATGTGGTATAGGCCATGCCAGGTTGGGCTTCTGTACTTGCCTGTTTTCATGAAAGACAGGGAAAAGGAAAGACTTGGCAGGGCTAAGCTGCAGCATCTACCAGCAGAAGCTGACACTGGGGGTAAGCTGGGCCAAGCAGGCTGTGGAATCTGATAGCTAGGGCCAACATGGCTGATGGGCCATGCCAGGTTGGGTCAGGGCAATCAGTGGCACACACAGGATCTGTGGCTGGAAGTAGATTTGGTTGGGAGCTAAAGGGATGCCACTGCTGTGCTGTAGTTCCCACTGGTGAGTGTGTGAGAGCCAAGGCTGGGAGTAGCCCAGACCAGGCCAGGTTATAGTACCTCTTGGTATAGTGTAGGTCAGGTTTGTGGGAGGTCTGAGCTGGGCCATTTTGCAGCACCTACTGGCAGATACGAGAACCAGGATGGGATGCAGGATAGGCTGGGTTGGACCACAACTCTGCCTAGTTTATATTAGGGCCAAGACTTAGGGCTGTCTGGGCTGGGATGAGTTAGCTGCAGCATCCACCAGCATGAGTTAGAATTGGGGGGCAGGCTGGACAGAGCCAGGCTGTAGCATCTGCTGGTGAATTCTAAGGTGAGGTGGGCCATGACAGACTGGGCTGCAGCATCCACCAACACAATCAAGACCTGGGACTGGTACCTGTTAGCCTGCACGCGAGCTGGGTTGGGGGAGAGCCAGACTAGGCGAGGCCATAAGTATCCACTGGTACATGCGTGAGTCAGAATAAACAGCCCTCTTTCTCCCCTTGTGTCCCTGCCTCCCTCATATGCAGGAGGAAAACATGAGTGGAAACAGTTGTCTTATCCACTTTCCCCTGTACCTTAGCCCTCCTTACCCAAATCGGTGACCCACATAGGCATAAATCCTTCTCTACTGTATAAACAACATGAAACATAAAATAATTTTTAAAAAGAGAAAGCTGACATTTAAACCCAAAGAAGCCCTAAATTTCTATCTTATTTATATATCCAAAAAGTTTTACATTTGGTATGACCTCAGATATCATCAAATCCAAAGTATTGATGCACATCAGAATGTAGTACCCACAGCTGTTAGGTTTTTATTTTTTTAAGACTTATTTATTTTTTATTGGAAAAGCAGATTTACAGAGAGAAATAAAGACAGAAAGAAAGATCTTCCATCTGCTGGTTCACTCCCCAATTGGCAGTAATGGCCAGGGCTGAGCTGATCTGACCAACTAAGGTAGCTGGTACCTCACAGCAAGTGATGTGCACTTTGTTGTAGCCCTCCCCTTCTGAATAGAGGTGATGGATATAGAACTGGACATGGGAGCTCTCCTTTCCAAGAAAATTCATCTCAGGGTTTTAAAATTTAGAGCAGAAAGACAGACACTGGGTTCAGTCTTTGCTGTTGATGAGAGCTCTGAGCACCCTCACTTCCCCCCTTGTGAGAAACAAAGCTACTCTGAAGTAGACTGGAGCTCATTTGCCCCGGGAGAGAGACAGATCCCTGACAGGGAGAGAGATTCTGGGCACCATCTTGAGTTCTTAGTTTCAGGTTCCCAGTTGCCACCCCTGCAGGTGGGCTACTAGGGTTCCAGGGTCTTTCCATTTCTTCTGAAAAATCCGTTTGAGTATATTTGTGTCATTGCCAGCAGGAAATTCACATTGAATGCCTTGAAGGTTTGTAGGAACATTCTAAATCCTCAAGGAAAGATTAGTTAATATTGCATGTCTACTATGTGTAGGTACTAGAAATCCATTATTTGTTACCCTAACAATCCCCAAAGGGAGATTCTCTTGTCTCTGCTTCCCATGTCAAAGAACAGAAGTTCAGGAAGAATTCATGCTAAGTTAGAAGGTTAGTTACATAGTGCTTCCATTAGAATTTGAATTCAGGTGATCAAGTTCCAGTCTGTGTTCCTTCCCATGAGTCATAATATCTTCAACTCAGAATGAGCTACGACTTGCTACTCAAAGTGTGGAACGGTGACAAATGGTGATAGCATCCCTTGGGAACTTGTTAGAAATGCAAGACTTTCAGTCCTAACCTCAGTCCGACTCAGACATTATCTACACTTTAAAAAATGTCACTAGGTGATTCATGTGCATGCTAAATAGAGTCTGAGAAACTTTGAATCAGTGGGAACTCAGACTGGGGTCAGGGAAACTCAAGCTGAAAGACCCGGGACTCGAATACTTTACAATCATCTTTTGCATTTAAATGGATACATTCATCGTTACCTGGCTGGAATTGTTGTGAAGATTATGTTATGTATGGCATTAAAGATCTCAGTGTAGAAGGACATACATGCTTTTGTTACATGTGAGTGTCCTTTCTTGATAATAATCATTCTGTCCATTGTTGGACAGCATTGATAAGGGGATGCACAAAATGGTGTGTAGGTATGAATATATAAATGAAGACAGGTGTTTTGATGCCGTAGGCGAGTTGGTACTTGGGATGCTTGCATGCCATATTGGAGAGCCTGGCTTTGAGTCTAACCTCCACCTCTGCTTCTGATCCACCTTCCTGCTAGTGTGCACTTTGTAAGATAGTAGAAAATGGCTCAAGCTGTTGTGTCCCTGACACTCATGTGAGAGATTCAGATGGAATTTTTGTCTCCTGACTTTGGGCTTGTCCTGTTTCTGCTACTGTGGGCACTTTCAGTGAAGCAGGAGATGAAAGATCTCTCTCTCTCTCTCTGACTCTGTTTTTCAACTTTAAAAAGAATTAATAGAAAGTATGAATGAATACACATTGTATAGGCATTTCCCCTAAACTGTATAGCAACTGAAAAGATGAAGGGCCAGGAGGATATATGGTTCGAATTTCTTTGTCATGATGATTTGTACAATTGAGTTCATACTAGTGTCATCAATGACCCAGAGAAGCTTGAAATCTAACTGATTTGAGCAAGAGAGACATATTACTCTAATAAAAATTAAATCTAAAAATGCTTTGAATTGCCAGAGAAATTATGTAGATTGAGAGATGAAAAATTATATTAGTGAGGAAAGAAATATAGAGGATATCTTTTTTTTCTTGGATGTAGCTAATTATCTCCATTGCTTTCATATTGCAAGAGTCAAACTGGATAACCTGAAAATTCACAGAATACAGAAAAGTAATGTTATTGCTAGTCTACTAAAAGTATTCATTTTCCTTTTTGTATACTGATAGATCTGTCCACAAGGAAGAGTGTAGAATTTTTACAGCAATAGTGAAAGCTGACAATAAAGCCTTTTAAATGCTTGAGTACTATAAAAAGCTTGGATAATTTTTCTGTTTGCTACCAAGTTTACTTAAAAGAAAATAGATTTCATTCACTGAAGCCAAAAAAAGGTAGTTTCCCTATTTTTAATAATGCCAATAATAGATCACATATTGTTACCTATGCTGAAGAAAATCAGAAAATCTTAATGATGGGCATGAAAGTTTTCAATCATGATATGGTGGCAGGAAAGAGAATACTGTAAAATTTTAACTACCCCTGCAGTGGTTTTATAGGTTTGATATAATTAAAATTAAAATTCCAATGGAAATTTTTCCTGGGGAATTTGACAAAGTCATCATAAAGTTAGGAAGTGTAAAAAGTAATAGGCAAAAATATTTTTAAAATGTAATGAGATACGTACTTTTTATTTTTAGGTAAGTAATCTCTAAGCACAGCGTAAACAATGTGTGGAAGGGGTCTACATTGGTTATCTTTACTTAACAAATTACTCAAACCTTGGCAGTCGTCTCTTAGGGTGTCTGAAGTTGGGGAATCCAGGAGTGGCTTATTTGCATGGTTCTGACTCAAGGTGTCTAATGGGGTTGCTGTCAAGATGTTAGTGGAGGTTGCAGTGGTTTGCAGGTGGGGCTACTGCTAAGGATTTACTTGCATGGTCATTTTCAGGGCTGTTGGTTGAAGGCCCTGGTCTCTTGCCCTGTGAGTTCCTTCATAAGACAGTCCAAGTGGGGCAGGCAAAGTTCTAAGAAGAGCAAGCAAGTCTTTATAAGCAACTCTTTCAGTAGGTTCACCTAGTTACCTTTAGGAGCAAATATTTCCAGAAGGAAGTAACTAAATTTTGTTTGCTTTGTTTTTCTTCTATTTTTGTTTAACATAGGTGCAGGAAAAACAAGTCTGGTTTCAGAACACAGGAGCAGCAAATTATGTTGTTTTGTTTTCACTGGGCGCTCAGCCCAGGTGGACGTAAGAGTGACTGCAACTTTAGGGTTTGGGTAGGCTTTATGGAAGTGCTGAGCTTCAAAGGGTAAATTTTTTTTTTAATTAATTTATTTGACAGGTCATGCTCATGTCCTCATCTACTAATTCACAATGGCTGAGATTGGGACTGGGACAAGGCCAAAACTGGGAACTGGAACTGGATTCAGGCCTTGCATGTGGTGCCAGGGACACAAACACTTGAGCCATGTCTCCCTGGATCTGCACTAGTAGGTGGCTGGACTCACCAGCTGGAGCCAGGCATTGAATGTAGATTCCCCCAGTGTGGGCTGTGAGCCTCTTTACCACAAGCCTAATGTCTGCTCCTAAAATGTTTGTAAATCACAAAATACTACAAGTAAACAAACCGTTGGGAGGATTATTTCTAACAAAGTGACAATAAGTTGGCATTCTGTTTTGTAAATATTTTTTATTTGAAAGAGTTACAGATAGGCAGAGACAGAGAAAGAGAAAAACGAAGAGGGAGAGAGGGAGAGAAGAGAGGCAGAGAGAAAGACGGGGGAGGGAAAGGGAAAGAGGGACTGTGAAGAGAGAGCTTTTATTCCTTGGTTCACTCCTCAGGTGGTCTCAATAGCAGTGGCTGGGCCAGGCTCAAGTCCGGAACCAGGAACTCCATGGGAGGGAATTTATATAGGCACCAAGAGTCCAAGCAATTGAATTATTTTCTGCTGCCTTCTCAGGCGCACTAGCAGGCAACTGGACCAGCAGTGAAACAACCTGGATTCAAACCAGAGCTCATATGGAATGCTGGTGTCTCAGGTGGTCGCTCAGCCTGATATGCCGCAACACTGGCCCCTGAAGTGTTTCCTTTGTTTTTTCCTTTTAATATTTGACAGGTAGAGTTACAGAGAGAGCAGAAGAGTTAGAGATGTAGCCCACTGTGCCAGACTCTTGGCCCCAAGGGTTGGTATTCCTAAGAGTGCTTATGCAACCATTGAAATAACTTTCTAAAAGAAAAATAAAGGACAAGAACAGAAAATTCTCAAAATGTTTAAAACAAAAAGATGACAATGGGCAGTCCTACTGCTGGCCGGGGGCCAGGCTAGAGCTGGGGACAAGACCAGGAAGGGGCGGGACTTGGGCCTGGGGGGCTGGTCCTCCAGCCGCCACATGATGGCTGGGGACCCTGGGACGTGCCGTTTCATGCCTGGTAACCACAAAGCAGCTCCCACGCCCACATGGGAAGCTGCCCCGGGCAGCCAGTGTGCCATTTGGCGCACGGCTCTGCCTGCTGGCTGTCCAGCCAGGAAGCTCTGGGATTTTGGTTCTTTGATTGCTGCTCAGACAGCTCCACGCCGAACCCACAGGGCTTTGGGGACGTGAAACAATCCTAAAGAGTCCCAATGATGGTAAATCTTCCTCAGATGAACCTGCAACTAATACGGTCTCAACCCATGTGTTTTGAAAAATTGTAATACCCAATATACTTTCAAAACCTTGTGATACTCAGAAATGGGGCAGGAGTGCAGAGAAATCTTCTATCTCCTTTGAATGTGTGAGGAAGTCGTGTAGTGTAACCTATCAGGAACAGGACAGGTAACTTATAGATGATAGATTCAAGAGAGCATTAGACAACAATAAAATCTACAAAGACATACAGGGGGAATCATGAGCGACCCTAACAACCTATTAACAGGAGGTCACATGCACAGAATGAGGGGGGCCAGAGTAGAGCAGCGGGACAGGAGGAGGCTTGTATCCCAACCCTAGAGACTCCCGGATCCCCATCAGGGACTATCAGTATGGGCACCAAGGACTACATCACAACTGCCAAAGAGACCACGGGGAACTGGAATGCCTTTGGAGGCCGAGAACTCAGTGGACATCCCTCTCCTCTTTTGGACCTACTACACGGGGTGGAAGAAGCCCGAGTCCTTCCTCACAGGATCCAAGGTCATCGGAAAACAGCCAGGAACCCTGAGCGGTCCTCAGAATCAGAAGAACAGTAAACTTCCTTCAGGACTCCTTACTTAGTTCCAACTCTGGGTCCCCACCCTCTTCAATGACCATCAGGGTCGCTCCAGAGCACCCCCCAAACACACACACACACACACACACACACACACACACACACACGTGCACACGTTGGAATAGATAAGCAGAGAACAACAAGAAAAGCTTGATCAGAATGGACTCACACATACCTTACTAGGTAGAACACAAAGAACAAGTATTCCTCACCAAGGTATGAAAGATTTCTCTGCACACCCCTCCTAAAACTGTTTTGCACCTCAATTGTTAAAATGTCATTGAAATAGTCACAGGAGGTTGTTAAGAACTTACATGTAATTTTAACATATTGTTTACTCAACACTATGTCAATTAATTCCATAACATTATATATTGTTGCTGATGGGGCTTTTAATTGATCGGGATTTTACACTTGGCCCTATCTTCAGACCAGAGAAGGTCTCCCCAAGAAGCTATTGAACTTATCTGGACAATAAGATGCTGGACTCTATGCTAGGTATATGCTTACAAGGAAGGAATTGCAACTGAACTTGAACTGTGGTTACACAACGAAGTGGAGGAATCCACCATAGGGGGAGGGTTAGGGGAGGGGTGGGGGGAATCCCAGTACCTATGGAACTATGTCTCATAATACAATGTAATCAATAAAGAAAAAAAAATGTTACCAGTAAAAAAGAAACAAAAAAATGATGATAACACACCATTTCATTAACTGCCACATTGTAAAGATGAAAAGAATGCATGATAAGTAATGTGTGCCAACAATGAGATGATCACAAATCAGACAACAACTCGTGGGAATACTGAGAGGTTCAATGTTCGCAAAAAGCAATTTCGCAAAAATGTATTCAGAGCCTTAAAAGTGTTCATTCCCTCTTATCTAGTAATTTCATATTCTAATAATCAAATCTAAGAAAAAAGTACCTATAAATTCAGATGAAGCTATAAGAATAAAGATGAAGTCCAGTGAAATGCTACTTAGTGAAAAATTGGGAAGAACTTCAATTATTAACAATTAGCCTGTTTGAATTATACCACATACATAGATGGGATATTATGGAACCACTTGAATATGCCATTTTGCAGGAATATTTATGGGAAATACTTATGACAGGAATAGCATAATTCAATGTCACTAAAAATATATACTTTTACAAATGTGAAAAAGGCCTAAAAAGAAATGGTGCAAGCTTCATAGATATAATTGCAGAAAGCCAATTTCTACTTTATATATATATATATATATATATATTTTATTTTGCAAGAGGACTTAGTATTCATTTTCTTTTGTTTTATTTTTCTTATGTCAGGCAGACAGAGAAAGAGATCCCCCATCCACCATTTCACGCTCAGATGAGCCCCACCGCTATTATGGGGCTGGGCCTGCTCCAACACTGGAAGCTCCGACACTGGAAGTGTGATAGTGACCCGAGTACTTGAGGCCTCACTGCTGCTTTCTAAGACCTGCATAGGCAGGGAGTGGGCGTTACCAGCCAGAGCTGGGAATGAAGCCTAGGTGAGCCCCTGGAACATGCAAGTCTCCCAACTACCAGGCTAAATGCCCACTCCTTGTCCTTGTTTTAATATGACACTTTTTCCTTGATAAATCCAGAGAGTGTTCCACATAATAATAACACTAAAGGGACAAGGTTTTTGTAAAGTACAGTTGTCCGGTATTCATCTAATACAGGATAGAGAAAACGGAAATTCTTCATTCATTCAGTGAAGCAGGGTCCTACCGGTTATTCTATGCCAGATCAAAGATGGCATTAGTCTCACTGTTGAGATCATGTCCTTCCTAACATTTATAGTATATATAGAATATATATATATGACAAAATATGGATTAGCCAATTCCATGTGCACTTATGTTACACATCTCTACTATTCTCAGATCATTTTACGTAAAATCTAATTGCCTCAGAGTGATCATTTGTCTTGTTTTTTTGTAAGGATAGCCTCAAAATTGTTTGAGGGAAGGGTAAACCAGGTAAGGGGATGGTTTACGAGGGAAGGCATGTGCATCTGGTTGTCAGATATAAACACTCCTTGGGTTTGGCATAAAAAGTGCTACTCATTTCTCCATTGCTTTTGAATCAATAATTTATCTGTCAGCTTTGTCTTTCTCCAATCTGACCTACAGTCTCTTTAATCTGCCACAACCTTCTCAGCTCCTTCGAATACTCTTATGCTATAAAAATGAAAAAAGGCAGGAAGGAAGGAAGGGAAGGGGAAAGAAGGAAGGAAGGGGGACCTGGTGATGGCTTATTGACTAAATCCTCACTTTGTAAGCTCTGCTGGGATCCCATATAGGCACTGATTTGTCCTTGCTGCTCCACTTCTCATTGAGCTCCCTGCTTGTGTTCTGGGAATACAGTAGAGGACGACCCAAAGCCTTAGGACCCTGCACCTATGTGGCTGATTCAGAGGAAGTTTCTGGCTCCTGGCTTTGGATCAACTTAGTCCCAGCTGTTGCGGCCACATGGAAACTGAACCAGTGGGCAGAGGATCTTCCTCTCTGTAAATTTGCCTGTCCAATAAAAATAAATAAATCTTAAAAAGAGAGAAAGAAGAAAGAGAAGGAGGATCTGGGTCTTGATCTCATGGCTGAACACAGTTATTTATTTATTTGTCTGAACACTAAAAAAAAAAAAAAACAAAAAACAAAAAACCAAAAAACAAAACATTTTATTGGGGCCAGAACCATGGCTCAAAAGGCTAATGCTCCACCTTCAAGTGCCATCATCCCTGCTCATCTCTGGCCATTATAACCATTTGGGTAGATGGTAGATTTTTCTCTGTGTCTCCTTCTCTCTGAAATCTGACTTCCTAATAAAAATCTTAAAAAAATTTAAAAAGCATTTTATTTATTACTGCATTTGAAAGGTAGAGTGATAAAAAGGAAGGGAAAGACCTCTTTCATGTACTGATTCACTCTCAAAATGGTGACAATTGCCAGGATTGTCCAGGCCAGGATTGTCCAGGAGCGTCATTTTCTTATGTGGGTGCTGGATTCCAACCACTTGAGACATCCTCTGCTGCCTTTTTGGGTGCATCAACAGGGAATTGGATTGTAGGTGGAGCAGCTGGGACTTGAACTGGTGCTCAGATATGGCAGGCAGCTGTGTCAAGTGATTGCTTAACCTGCGACATGACAGTGCCCAGTCCCTTTATGGTGATAGCTACTTAGGCTTATTGTTGGAAACTCTAGGTGTTCGGTTGCTTTTCTGAATCCCATTGGGAACAGGGCTTTGATGGCCTCTATTTTTAGATCTTTAAATACATCTGGGAGTTCTATTATTTCTGTTTTCATGGCTTCTTTCAAGTGAATCCCAGGGCCTGGGTTGGTAAAGATGTACAAGGCCTTCCCAAGGATACACACAAGTGCCTCTGGGGTTGAAAAAGTGATTCCCTATATCTGTGGCCGATTGCATTAGTGTTCAGAATTAACCACATGACTCCTTGCTCTCTACCCAATCTCCTCCCCACTCTCAATATCCCTACAAAAATCTAAATCTATGTCCACTGCAATGTGATCTGCCTGTGGAAACAACAGACTTCCTCACCACTAACTTGGGGTTTGACCATGTGAAAGTCTTTGACCAGGGAGAGTTGAGTGGAAGCGCCATTTTACAAATGGCAGGAGCTGTTTTAAAAGATGGCACACATTTTTCCCGGCTCTCTGGAACTTCTGGTTTGCCATAAGAATTGTCAGGTCCCACATAGGAGCTACTTACTTCACTAGATTGAATCCTGAAATGAGAAGAATCATGGAGTGGAACTCAATTGACTTACAGTATATAGCACAGACAAATCTTTGTGCCTACAAGCCATTGAGAATTGGTGGATGATTTTTACAGCAAAAGTGACAAATACCTTATGTGTTGCCTATCTTTTTTTTTCTTTAGATTTTTAGGAGCTGAAACTCATGATGTTCAACTGTTCTAAACCAAATGCCATGACTTATGAGACCATTGTCATGAGATTCAAATGTTTCTTAAATAAATGTCAGGCATGTGGCATCATCTTTCTCCCCGAGGAAGTGAAGGAAATACTCTAGCTGTGCGAGAACAGTGTGCGATCAGGAGGAGAGAACACCAAGTTGTATATGCGTTTATGTGAAGACTAGAGGGTGAGGGGCTTCAATTAACAGCTCAGTTTTATCCTGACATACAAACATAAACATGTGTGAAAGCATGCAACAAAAAGCTTGGGCACACTAAGGCATTTGTTTTGCTGCACTGAGGAGGTTCAGAGAAAATGCCATAGGAGCTCATGGAAGAGTAGGCCCCGAAGAATAAGTAAATTTGGAAATGCATAGAGGGAAAGAAAAGCCTTTTGCATTCAGAAACAGGTGAAGTTAATCTGGATAGTAAGCAGGAGGAATGTGGCTGGTGGGCAAAAGTAAGGAGGCTGAGCCTGGCGCCATAGCCTAAATCCTCACCTTGTGTCTGCTGGGATGCCAGTTGGATGCTGGTTCGTGTCCTGGCTGCTCCACTTCCCATCCAGTTCCCTGCTTGTAACCTGGGAAAGCAGTAGAGCATCGCCCAGATCCTTGGAACCCTGCACCCATGTAGGAGACCCAGAGGAGGCTCCTGACTCCTGGATTCACATTGGCTAAGCTCCAGCCTTTGTGGCCACTTGGAGAGTTAGCCAGCAGATGGGAGATCTTTTTCTCTGTCTTGCCTTTTCTCTATAATCTACCTTTCCAATAAAGATATACAAAACTTTAAAAGGAGGCTGGCAGGAAATCAGATTGGAAAGGTATGCCCCCGCATAGTGATAGTCTGAGCTCAGGAGTATAGATTATGATGTTTTTTTCCACAGAAAAAAGATGGGGAGTGGATTTCAACAGCATTCATTTATTTTGAAGTTTTATTTCATGTTTTAGAGAGGAGAGACCAAGCGAGAGAGCGCGAGTCATCTGCTGGTTCACTCCCCAGATGCCTGTTGTCCAGATCTTCCCTGTGGGTGGCAGAGATCTGATTACTCGGCCATGGCCACTGCCTCCCCGGGTTTGCATTAGCAGAATGCTGGAAGCAGGAAACGGGTATGTGTCTCTGTTAAGTGCTAGGCTCAATGCCTACCCCAGATTTTAAAGATTTATTTTTTATTATTTTTGTTGGAAAGGCGGATATACAGAGAGGAGAGACAGAGAGGAAGATCTTCCGTCCGATGATTCACTCCCCAAGTGAGCGCGACGGGCCGATACTATGCCGATCCGAAGCCAGGAGCCTCTTCCGGGTCTCCCACGTGGGTGCAGGTTCCCAAAGCTTTGGGCCGTCCTCGACTGCTTTCCCAAGCCACAAGCAGGGAGCTGGAAGGGAAGTGGGGCTGCCGGGATTATAACTGGCGCCCATATGGGATCCCGGGCGTGCAAGGCGAGGACCTTTAACCACTTGCGCCACTGCGCCGGGCCCGCCTACCCCAGATTTTAACAACAATGTGGCCATCTAAAAGATTTTTTTTTTTAAGATTTATTTTTATTGTAAAGTCAGATATACAGAGAGGAGAAGACACAGAGAGGAAGATCTTTTGTCTGATAATTCACTCCCCAAGTGACCACAACAGCCGGAGCTGCGCCTATCCGAAGCCAGGAATCAGGAGCTTCTTCTGGGTCTCCCACTTGGGTACAGGGTCCCAAGGCTTTGGACTGTCCTTGACTGCTTTCCCAGGTTACAAGCAGGGAGCTGGATGGAAAGCAGGGCTGCCAAGATTAGATCCAGTGCCTATGTGGGATCCCAGTGTGTTCAAGGTGATGACTTTAGCTACTAGGGCACTGTGCTGGGCCTGGGCACCTAAAATTTTGTCACATTAAATATGTGTACACATGCAATTGGAGAAGATTCAGATGCATGATAACGCTTCCCAATTGATGGTATGAACTAGTGTTGTATATACTAGTACAGCTGCTAAACGCTCGTCATACTTATTAAGTCGTTTCCAGTTGATTGGTGATAGTACTGCACGGTGCATGTCTCAATTTTCTGCTGTGACTTACCTACCACTGTTTCTTTTACTATATTTAAATCTCCTTGGCACTTGGCTTAGTTTGGATATTAGTTTGGTGTCCTGCAAGGTCTGGTCCCAAAGTTTTATGCTAATGGTTAGTGTGGATTGAAGGTAAAAACCCAGTTATGGTCCCTGAAGAGAAAGGGAGGCTGTGGAAAATGGTGAGTTGGAATTAGATTACAGGGGTGGACCCCCCCCCCCCCAATAACATCAGACATGGTGGCTCTCTGTTTTTTTTTTTTTTTTAATTATTTTTATTGGAAAGTAAGATATATAGAGAGGATGAGAGACAGAGAAGCTGGGGACAGGGAGCTGGATGGGAAGTGGAGCCATTTGGACTAGAACTAGCACCCATATGGGATCCTGGCGCATGCTAGGTGAGGGCTTCAGCCACTAGGCTATCTCGCTAGGCCCGACGTGCTGGTTTTGTAAGCACCCAGACACGGATGAACACACTGCCTCTTTCTCTCTCCTACCTGCCTCACTATGTAATCATTCCTCCATGCCCTCTTCCCTGTCGTCATGAGACGACAGGCCTGCGAGGCTGCCCAGGTGTGCACAGAGAACCTCAAAAATCATAGCTCCTCTCACCTATTTGTCACAGTGACAAAAACTATCTAATACAGCATTTGAACTAACAATGAAAAAACTCAAGGCAACACTGTGAATATGCTTGCTCTCATTGACCTGCACTAGCACAAAGATTAAAATCGTGCATTAATAGGACAGAGAGCTTAGCACTGTAAAAAGAATAAAGGAACCAATTAATTTTGCGTGAGTTACAAAAAAAAAAAAAAAAACAACTTGTAGACTTTTGGATCCAAAATTCCTCAATCCATCTCTCAGCATCAACCGCGATGCTGTCCGGGTTGACTGTGTGAGGGTGTGCAATCCCAGGTTAGCCAATGTCTTCCTGGTCCATCCTCTGTCGTGTGTGTGTGTGTGTGTGTGTGTGTGTGTGTGTGTGTGTGTGTGTGTGTGGTGTAGGTCAGGAGAGTCTCCTCCATGTTTTGCTCACTCTAGAGAGGGTAGGAGTGCGGATATCTGTATGGTGGGGTGGGGATTCTGTGTCGTTGAAAGCCACTGCGCCGGTCACCAAGCTTTTCTTTGCTCCATCTTGGGGCAGAAGTATGGAGAGCACAGTTAAAACGGCCTGGCAGCAATAAAAAGGATCCTGGACTTTTAGGCTGCTCCACGCAGTCCCCTTAGACGCAAACAACAGGCTGAGAGGCAGTCTGAAGTGCAAAATATTTGAATGTCAACGACAGGCGATCAAAGTTTCTGTCGCAAAAGCTCTGCTCACGTCGCTGCTGCGGACCAACTTTCCGTGGCATATACGACACACAGCTTGAAGGAAAGGTCAGCTGGGCTGGGGGCCTTTGTTCCTCCGGCGCCTGCTCGAGCCCGGCGCTGGCGGTCGCTGCACCTGCCCCGCGCACTGCCCGCCTGCCGGGATGCGGGAGCGCCGCGGGGCCTGCTCCGCTGGGCACATGCGCAGAGGCGACGCTGCCCGGCGCCTTCAGTCTCCTCCTCCTCCGCCTCCCGGTTCCGCAGTCACTTCCTGCAGCTGTTTCTCCGTGGGTCTGCTCGGACTGACTTTTGACAGTGCGCCTTCAGTCTGTGAGGGGCTTGGCGGGGAAAGTTGCTGCGAGGAGAGGCGGCTGGGGCCGAGGCGTCCGGCGCGCAGGGCGGGCGTCCCGGGCGGGCACGGCGCCGCGGCTGCCGACGGGGCTTGGGGTTCCGGTGAGCGCGGGGCGCTGGGGCACCGGGGCACCTCGGGGCTGGTAGGACGGGTCCCGGGGCGCCGGGGTTGGCGGGTACCTCCCTGGTGCGGTCTTGCACCTGCCCTCCGGCGGCGCAGAGCGTGCCCCGCCTGTAGGTGTCTGTTTCACGAATTTTGAGTGTGCGTTTGCGGGGCGTTGGGTGGCGGGGGAGGAGGCTGTATCCGCGTGCAGACGCCCCGGCCTCGGCGCCGGTCCCCGCTCTGTGGGAGCGGGGATTCCATTTTCTGTGATGGCATCCTTGCGGGCAGAGGGTGTGTGTGTGTGTGTGTGTGTGTGTGTGTGTGTGCGCGCGCATCGCAGGACTGTAAGGCCATGTGGGTGATGCTAAGTATCTGCAATTCGGATGCAAACGTGCAGAAGGTTCCCCCGGATTAGGGACCGTCCTAGCTGGGGCTGGAACCCATGTGCCAATTCACCAAGGCCCTCTGCCCAGTTTCCTGCCGGTTCCCGAGCCCTTCTGATCGGATACACCCGGCCCCGCTGATCCGGGTTGTTTTCTCTCTCGCATTCTTTCTGACTGCGATCTGATGACCTCTGAGTAATGTTCGCCAGGCTTTCCCTCGTTTCCAGAATTCTCAATCACAGACGTCCCTCTTGTTGAGGTGCCAGTAACCTGTTCTTTCTTCTGTTTCCTCTGTAGAACACAGTCTGGGAAGAGTAGGCCCCAGTCCAAAATTGAGAACTAAGTCTGCGAAAATAAATCTATTTTCTTTAAACAGAGAGCACCGTGAAGCTTTGGGTTTCTTTTAAAGTCCTCGCAATGCCTTTTCACCAGGACGTTACACTATGAGTGCATTTTTGCTACTGTAAACATCAGATTGATTTTTAAAAAAAATGATCTGAGTATTTATTTGTGTCAGCCTTCATACTGGTCTCTTGGACTAATGCAGCAGTAGAATGGATCTGAGTTGCCAGTGGTTTGGGTCCGGATTCCACTATCCCTGCGTTCCTTAAAGGCATGGCTTTGTTTGTTTTAGCTTTATATTAGGTGCTAATTTTTGCTTGCAAATGTAGTACTATTTGTGATTGTCACATATAGATCATGTGAGTTGGTGAGTACACAAGAAATAATTTTGGATCATCTAGCCAGTCTTTTTTTTTTTTTTTAATATAAAGAACCAGTTCAGGAATGGGAAAGGTTGTATCTGCAGGGTTCCCCCCCTACCCCCCCCTTAATCCAGGGGATTTTTTTTTCACCTCTGGAGGGAGGCTCTTCATACCTGTGTGGTTTGGGCCTTTATTCTCATGGAAACCTGGAGGTGACTGTGGGGGAGACACTTGTTGGGCTTTCTTCTGGTGAGAGTGAGCCTTCCTAAAACATGTCCGGACTTGTCTAGGCAATTGGTAGCACTGATTTTTGGTTTACGTTGATTCCCTTTATCCAGATGTTTCGGCCCCTCCTCTACCGTATTTCTCATGAACTAGTAGCACGTTTGTGGCAATTTTGCAATCATTGTAATTCTTACAGGTAGCAGTGTTGCCTTTTAACTTTGTGGGTTATGATAATTAGGTAGTTAAACTTTTAGAACAGCTTTGTCTCCTGAGTTTGCTTGTAAAAAGTGGCTACAACTGTCTTTGCTTTTTGGCTGTTTTGATTCAGATTTAATTGAGAGAACTCACACCACTAGAGATAATACCACGGTAGGGAACCTGTTTTTTTTTTTTTTAATTCTAAACGTATTATGATACAGTTCCACAGGCTCAGGGATTTTTCCTCTGTCCTTCCCCAGGCCCCCTCCTTTCTTTGTTTTCAAGGTATGGATGGTATACTTTTACATTAAAAACAAGTAATTTTTTTTCTAAATATGATTCATGGGAAATGCTGTTAAATATTAACAATGTAGACATGTTCCCTTAAGTACAATGTTTCCCCATTGTGCTTGATTCCCCTGCTGCTCTAAGAATTCATTATAAAAGTTGTTACTTCAGTTGTTACTTGATTGCACTTCCCAGGTGATGTGTAGCTAATCAGATGTGGTCAGATGGACTTTGAACTTTCTGAAAATTCTCTCGTTTATTTTCATAAACCCATCATGGCCATAATGTACATATCTCTATTGCAGATGGAAATTTTTGGCAGCTTAGATAGTTGTATTCCATGGACCCAGAAAAGAGGTTTTAATAATATTGAGAACTGTAGTTTTTGAATTAAAGATTCTAATTTGGGTTAATGAGCATCTTAGGAACGCGGAAGAGTGGACTGTGGTTTGAAAGGACCATCTGGGTGGGAGGCAGGAGAAGTCCTGGATAGTCGGAGACAGAAGCTTTTCTCAGCGAAGTAGATTATTAGTTGTTTAATTAGAAGGTGGAAGAAAACTCCCTGAAGACTGAGGAGCTGGAATTGGAGCTGATGGTAGGGTGACCCTAACTGTGTTCAGCATTTACTTTTTTGGTTGAGGCTGTGCTAAACATTAGCCTTCTTTTGTGCAGGTAACTTATTTCTAGAATGAGAGAACATATGCAGATTTTACAGAGATCTCATGAATATGTTCTAAGGCAGAATGAGATGGGCTCCCACATTCAAGGGCCTACAGGGCTGATTGGAGACCCAGGTGGCCTGGAGAAGGCAGGTGCATTGCTGGGAGTGGTGCCTCTGAGAACAAGCCAGCTAATTGTTTGCCATGTAGGAATGTGGGCCAGGTGCTATGGGATCATTCTTTCATTGTGAGAGGCCGTGAGTCCCTTGAGTTTTCAGTAGTGATAACTAAACCAATTTAAAAAATGAAAGCAAAATAAAAACACTGTGCGTTCCAAACAGTGAATCTATGGCTGTCTGTGGCCCATGGGCTTTTTCAGATTCTGTTTTAAGGAGTCATTGGCTCAGCTGCTTAAATGTGGTGGATCAGAAGGACCACTTTTAATTATTTCTGTCACATTGTTCCGATGGTTCCTTGATGTACTTTAGCTGGTTCCAGGAGTCCTTGAAAGATTGTGAATATACATCACTCTTTTTGACATCATTTGGATGCTAAAGAGATGTTAAGATTCTGAGCTGGTGGGGGTTTTGCCTAGGCACAACCCTTATGAAGAATGTTGAAGTGTCAGTGTGTCTGAGGGAAGGGGTCTGGGTTAGGTGACCTTCCTTGTCCATTTCAGCCATTTGACGTTTAGATTTAATTAGCATGGGTGCAATGCTATTAATGTTCATGGACTAGAGGGACAGCAGTTGGAACTGTGCCAAGCACAAGAAAGCTGAATCTATGAAATCGTTTTCTGTGGAAGAGCACTGTGTTAATGGGAATTACATGGCAGGGGTGTCGGCTGGAGGAGGCCGATGGAAAGAAGTCCAAAAGATGAGTTTGCAGCAGAAAGGAAAGGGTCAGATGTTGTTGTTGTTTACGTATCTTATTGCTGAGGTTCTTTTATCAAGGAGACTAATTTTTCTTTTCTTGTGTGTTTGCTGTTGATTCAGATTGAAGACCTGGCTTCTGTTTGCTGCCTGGATTATGCCCCAGGTTTTCCTCCCCAATGATTCTCTTGCAACACGCCGGGCTTCCTCCGCCTAAGAGGCCCTCATCCTCCTCTCCTATGTCAGTGGCCTCCAGGTCTCCAGGAACTTTGCAGCTTCCACCACAGAAGCCTTTTGGGCAGGAGGCTTCCGTGCCACTGTCAGGAGAAGAAGAGCTACCTGGAGGTGGAGACCAAGACACTGCCCTGGAGGAGCTCTGTAAGCCCCTGTACTGCAAACTCTGCAATGTCACCTTGAACTCGGCCCAACAAGCCCAGGCACATTATCAGGTAATGGAAGAAAAGAAAACCGGGTACTTAATGTTAGGCTGAACATCTGAGGGCCCTGCCCAGGTAACAGTTGCCTCTCTAGATATGACCGATTGTACCTGGAAACTCAGGATGACATAGAGAATAGCTAAGTGTTAGTTTAACTGAAAGCATAATGTTGCTGCGTTTAAAATAAGCCTCACTTTTTGTACAGTGGGTCTTAACCTCCCACACCAGGCCGTTTGGCATTTGTTAACTTGCCAGTTTTTGCAGGCAGATGTAAATCTGTCCTGGCATTCAAATCTGAGTTTCTAAGGAGAACAGATATTTGAAACGTGATATACCGAAATCAATTCACTGTAGAATAGTTAAGCAGTAGATATGGTTTGAATCAATTGAGTGTAACTTCTGACTTTTCTGCTTCCTGACTTCTACCAGTTCCGGTATATCTTACGACTGCTAAAGAAAACACGTATTTTTGTGTAATGAGCATAAAATGACATTGGAGTATTGTGCTCTGCCTTTCATTCAAAATAATCGTATTTGAACTTCTGTTAGCCCATTTTGATGACTCACACTTACTTTCAGATTTAAATTTTTTTACTTTCCTGTAAAGTACCTAGTGGAGATGACTATATAAAAGGTATTATTTCCTAAAAACAAATGAGAGATTGAATTTTGACTAGAGAGAAAGGGTATAGTAATTCTTTTCGTTCCAGATTGTTGTTAACGTAAGACTGTTATGATTTCCCTTTTGGAGAGAGGAGACCTGGAAGGTAACTGAGACCAAATCTCATTGTCTGGGAGGATGTCTTCCAGGTTGTAACAGATGAACTTACTTGTTATTTGTGTGAATATCTTCAGAAGTAAGACAGCATGGTGGAAAGTGGTTTGCTAGCAAAATACTTCTGTTCTACTGTAACTGTCTACAATTTAAAAAGCTTGTGTACACCCTAGGTGAAGTCTTTCCTATTTTGTTTTGATCCTGAAGGCTATGTCACTGTGTGTATGCATCAGAAGTATTTTGATGGTGTATTATTTTTTTTCATGCATTTAATGAAAGACGTTTAATGAAGGACACCTTGCTCCCCCAATTGTTCAGTTTTTCTTTTTACTGATTTATTTATTTTTATTGGAATGGCAGATTTACAGAGAGAAGGGGAGACCGAGAGATCTTCCACTCTCCAAATGGTTGTAATGACTGTGTCTGAACTGATTCAGAACCAGGAGGAGCCAGGAGTTTCTTCCAGGTCTCTCACGTGGGTATAGGTTCTCAGGAACTTGGACCTCCTTTGCTGTTTTCCCAGGCCATAAGCAGGGAGCTGGATCAGAGCGGAGCAGTTGGGACATGAACTACTGCCCATATTGGGTACTGACGCTGGAGGGTGGAGGATCGGTCTGTTGAGCCCCCATGCTGGTGCCACCATCTAGCTTTGTTTTGCTCTCAGGTGCAGTTCGCTATGTCACACACTGGCAGTTGTCACCCTCACTTCATAAAGGCCTTCTGCTGTCATTTACAACTTCCTCCTCTTTTCCTTCATTTCTGTTTCCCTTTTTTCTGCTGCTCACTCCCATGGTGTTAATGTGGGTGTTTCTGTCTGCTTAAGATGATTAACCTCAAATCCGAGACTCTGTTTGCTTTCTTCTCTGTTCATGCCTGTGGAGTGTTCAGGTTTCTAGTATGAGACTGTGGATTCTGAAGTTCTCATTTCTTAATGTCTAATAAATCATTAACTTGAGCAAACCCACTTGTGTGTCATGCACATATAAAATTACCTTTTGAAGGGGATTTGTTTGCTTTCATGAAGGGGAACTCTTGGGCTGTGTGCATTCGCATATGCGCATGCATGGATAATACCTGTCTTTCTTCTTCTAATCTTGCTTTGTGATTTTGTAGAGAGTGATGCATGTTTCTGGTTGTGTATAGAAATAGTTCATTTTCATGCAAGGCCATTGGATTATAAGGTTTATAAACTAGATTAAAGAACAGAACCAACATTTAGTTGAATTTTTTCTTTTAATACATGTGTATGTTCTAAATTTGTTTAGTTGACAAAATTATATTTAACCTCATTACCTCAGTGATGAAGTAAAGAAATTGGAAAGTACAAGAAGAAGAAGGTAAAATTTTGGTAAATAACTCAATTGGTATGTCTGAGTGGGAAAGTTGGAGGAGAAGGACAGTGTGTCATAAGGTCAACCAAAACAACCGAAAGCCAAGGTCAGGATGGGGTGAGGGGTAGACACTTGGACCAGTGGTTGAGACAGCTCCTTGGGTGCTCACATGTGGCATCAGCATGCTTAGATTAACTCCTAGCTAGGAACACAACATATAAAGTAATAAATTACTGCCATCACATGACTCAAAACATTTTTAGGCAGTGAATGTCGCTGATGGAATTAAAAATTTTCAGATTGTCAGGGTATTGTAAATACCTAGAGTCTTAATCTATCATGTTCCAGCAACTGCGGGGGGGCAGGGGGGATGCTCGAGGAATACTTCTCTTTTAGCTCTTCCATTTCCTTTGACACTCCACTATTCTCAAACTGGTACAGTCTTAACAGTGACCCATGGGTTCCGTAGTCCATCGCTCTCTAGATTTTTGGAGGAAGATTTCTTTATTTTTTTACTTGAAGATAAAATTACTCTGAAGAAACAGATCAGCCACCTGCTGGCTTATTCTCCAAATGGCTGCAATACCTAGAGCTAGACCAAGCCAAAACCAGGAATCTGGAACTCTCCTTGGGTCTCCTACATGGGTGGCAAGGGCCCAAGTACTTGGGCTGTCTGCTGCTGCTTTCCCAGGCACATTATCAAGAGAGCTGGACTGGAAGCAGAGCAGCTGGGACTTAAACCAGCACTCATAGGGGATGCTGGCATCACAAGTGGTGGCTTAACCCAGTGTGCCACATATAGGCTTCTCTCCAGACCTTTTAACAGGGTCGGTTGACTTTAGAACATCCTCAGTGGTTGTTTATTTTTTAAAATGAAGTCATCTAATTTTCCAGACTCCAAATTATGACTCTGGCTGTAACTTAATTTAAAATCAAATCATGGAGGAGAAACATGTCTTCATTTTATTAAATTCTTTCTCCGTGTTTTGGGTTGCACAGGGCAAGCCTGGCAGGGAATAACAAGGCCGTTCTGTCAACTTGAGTGCCCAGGGGAAGAGCCCTTTTAGATGGAATGCTGTTAACAGGAATTTTAAAAGTAAGAAGCAAAATAATCATAGCTAAAACATCCTTGGTCTGTAGTCATAAATTTATCTGGAAATTTACATATCTATTTGAAAAAAGAGCTAGGTATTTGCGGTAGTTTCTAAAATTGCTGTAAACGTAGGTCCCTAGTTCTTATACTTAGCAGCCAAATAGCAAAACTGACATATTAGAAAGAGAGAAAGGACACAAACGAAAAAGTAGCTTTAGAATTATAATAATTCTGAATATAGTTGTCTACATTCATGACAGAGAGAATATAATTAGATTTTTCCTCAAAACTTAAAGCACTGACTTTGGTGTGTCTATTTTTACATTGATCAAGCAGTTTTGAATGGTGCAAACTATGACTCTGATTTCAGCTAATTTTTGTATTTTTAAGATTCTTTCATCTGATTGTTTTCCAAATTATCTTGCATCAGACTATGGCCAAAATACACTTCAAAACTGGGGGTTGACTTGTGTGCCCCTCAAAGTGGCAAATATGCTTTATATCTGACAGATTGCGTTGGAATTTTGGCTGAACTATAGAGAAGATGCTTAATGCTTTTTTTTTTTTTTTAAACTTATTTATCTTGAAAGAGCTTTACACAGAGGGAGAGACAGACTGAGAAAGATACCTTCCTTATGCTGTTTTATTTCCCTGATGGCTGTGTTGGGTAAGGGCCATTGTATTTCCCTTGTGGGATTGTAAGAATTATGTGTGATATATAAATAAATGTTGGTTGATTGAGATAGAATTTTGTCATTCAGAAATTGTTAAGGAGGAGATGGTACCAGGGCTCAACATGCTAAAGTTGTACCCTGTGGTGCTGGCATCCCATATGGGTGCTGGGTCATGACCCAGCTGCCCCACCTCTTGCTTGTGGTCCGGGAAAGCAGTGGAGGATGGCCCAAGTCCTTGGGTCCTTGAAACCATGTGGGAGACCGGGAAGAAGTTTCTGGCCCCTGGCTTCAGCGTAGCTCATCTCTGGCCATTTGGAGAGTAAACCAGCAGATAGATCTTCTGTCTCTATCTTTTTCTCTATAAATCTACCTTTCAAATAAAAATAAATGAATATTAAAAAGTGTTGAGGCGTACATAGTTGTTTACTGTTGCTGCGATCTTCATATTGGAGGACCTTTTGCAAGTAAGACTCCATTTTGATCATTATCCAAACATACTCACTCCTTCATAGCCAACTAACATTTACCTAAACTGTGAATGGAGTACTTCAACCAATGGATGAGGTGATAGGAAATGATTGTTGAATATAAGTCGTTTTAACTGTACTTCTAGGCCTGGCCTAAAAAAGTCCCTTGTTGATTCTCCTGTTTTCCTTTGTGAAGGGGCCAATTCTTTTGTAAAGATTTAGTTTTATTTGAAAGGCAGATAGACAGAGAGAAGGAGAAATGGAGGGAAAGATCTTTTCATCCACTAGTTCACTCTGCAAGTAGTTGACAGATGACAAATAGTAGTTGCTTGTTCTTTCGTCCCCGCCGCTCCTCTACTTTTGTTTTTTCCTTTTTTTCTTTCTGTCTCCTCAATTGGATTGGTTTTAGTTTTCCTTTCACTCTGTCACAATTGATCATTGTTTTATCTACTCTTCATCAAAGTAAGTTTTCTAGGCTTTAGTTTCAGGGTGACTGCAATTGTTGGAAATTGACATTCAGCTTTCATGTTCTTTGAGTAGGAGGATATTATTTACTGTGGGACTGTTTCTGTATTTTTCCTATGTCATGAGCTCATGCACTCCCAAGTTGTGCAAATAGATAACCCTTCAGTAAACATCATCAGTTACTCAAAAGCATTTTTATTTGAGTTTGTTTCCTATGTGGGATAGGATCTTAAAATCGCTCTCTGTTCTCCTTTCAGCTTATGAAAAATCAGGAGAAGAATCGTATGTGCCTTTTAAAAAAATGGGTGGCGTGGGTGTTGTGGCACAGGTGTTGAACCTTTGCTGAGGACGGTTAACATCTCGTGGAGTGCCTGTTCTGCGGCTTGGCTACTCTGCTTCTGACCCACCTTCCTGCCCATGAGCCTGAGAAGGTGGCAGAGTTCAGTCCACGTGTTTGGCCCCTGCCACCCGTGGGAAGACCTGGATGCAGTTCCTGGCTCTGGGCTTTGGTTTGACCCAGTCCCAGGCATTGCAGGCATCTGGGGAGTGAACCAGCACACAAAAGACCTTTGTTTCTCTCTCTCTTTCTCACACAAACACACATACCTACCTCACTGTTTACTCTGCATTTTAAAGAAAGGGTAGCCTCTTAATTTTTGTTCTTATTGCTTATAAGCTGTTTCTGAAATCCACTTATTTCTTGAATACTCGATCCATAGTTAATATGACTTCGTTGTGTGGCTTTTCTCTCATCTTTTTTATCACATTATATTTATGAAATCCTTACCGCACAGCCCCGTCCTCCCTGCTCAGTCACCCTACACTGCTGCCTCCGACGGGATGTGCTCTGATGTTGCTGCTTAACTCTCACCTTTGCACTTGGCTTCACTGCTCTGGATAAGGCCAGTGTGATCTAAATCTGCTTGATTTTTTCCCTTGTTTTCCATCTTGCTTTGTTGGAGTATATGTTCACATCATGTGAGGGAGGCAGGTGTACTTCAGAAACTACATTAAAAAAGGGAAATTAGGGCCCGGCGCGGTGGCGCAAGTGGTTAAAGGTCCTCGCCTTGCACCCCCGGGATCCCATATGGGCGCCGGTTCTAATCCCGGCAGCCCCGCTTCCCTTCCAGCTCCCTGCTTGTTGCCTGGGAAAGCAGTCGAGGACGGCCCAAAGCTTTGGGAACCTGCACCCATGTGGGAGACCCGGAAGAGGCTCCTGGCTTCGGATCGGCATAGTATCGGCCCGTTGCGCTCACTTGGGGAGTGAATCATCGGACGGAAGATCTTCCTCTCTGTCTCTCCTCTCTGTATATCCGCCTTTCCAATGAAAAAATAATAAAAATAAATCTTTAAAAAAAAAAAAAAGGGAAATTAAAAGATCATTTTGATATGAGATATTTGCAGTTTTTGTTAATACAAATATTCTATAAAATGTTTTAAGACCCAGTGTATATTGTAATACATTTCTATCTTTTAAATATAATGAGGGAGTAACAGGAAATAAGCCTTTTTTTTTGCGTCTTGGCCTTCACAATTGACAATTCAGTTCAAGGTAGAAAATTGTTTTTTCCTCATAAGGTTAGACTTATGTATTCCCCTCATCTCCACAAAGTGTCTAATGTTGCTGAAGAGACATCTTTAAATATTTTTAAAAGATTGTTTTATTTTAGTTGGAAAGGAAGATCCAATTTATAGAGAGGAGGAGGAGAGAGAAAAAGATCTTTCATCCGCTGGTTCACTCCCCAAGTGGCCACAGTGGCCAGGGCTGACCTGATCTGAAGCCAGGAACTAGGAGTTTTTTCCCGGGCTCTCATGTGGTGCAGGGTCCCAAGGTTTTGGGCCATCCTTCACTGCTTTCTCAGGCCACAAGCAGGGAGCTGGATGGGAAGTGGAGCAACTGGGACATGATCAGGTCTTGATGGGATCCTGGCACTTGTAAGTTGAGGAGTTAGCTATTGAACCATTGTGCCCGGAGAAGTCTTTCTTTTGTAGGTGATCTGCTTTGACTTTGTGTCTTTTTTTCCCCTCTAGGAGCTTTTGTGCTTTTCTTTCTATCCTGGGAGCCTCGAGTTTCACAGTGGCAGACAGGTCTAGGCCTGGGTCTGTTTCATGTGTCCTGGGCAGCAGCTGTGTGCTCCTCTTGGGCTGAGCTCGGGGCAGATTTTTTGGAGATTGTTTCTTATATGTTGTCTGTTTTTTTCCTCTTTCAAAATGTGAGTTTTTTCTAAGCCTGCTGGATCAATTATTCACCCCGTGCGCCCTTCAGCACTACTGAATTTTAGCGGTGCTTTCATTCCTTTCACGGTATTTTCACCTCGTACCCATGGGGCATAAGTATGAACCCCCCCCCTAATAAATGCCTGAAACCATCGAAGGTACTGAGCCCTGTAGGTACTGTGTTTTTTTTTTTTCCTGTGCATACATACTCAAATTTCATGCCTTTTCCATCTTAGCTAAGCACTGGTCACCCACAGTGGCAGTCATTTTTGCAATTTGTAGTGTGAGAGCAAAGCTAGTGCAGATTTCTTTGCCCTTCTTCACAGTTTCATGGTTAGAAGATTCTTCCTTCCCACAGGCATTAGTGCTCTCAGCATAGGAATTTTAAATTTATTCTTGTTTTCATTTAAAGCAAACATTTTATAGCTTCCCATTGCATATCTAAATTGTTAGTGTTCTTATTCTTGCGCAAGGGGGCCATTATTAAGTAAAATAAAGGCTACCTGGACACAAGCCGTGCGGTGCTGTGAAAGTAGGTCTGATCGGCAAGATCACCAAGGTGACTGCTGAGTGGCTGAGGCAGGGGTGGCACGCAGGGCAAGAGGTAGAGTGGCATGGAATTTCATGATGCTGCCCAGAGTGAAGGGCAGTTTAAACGCAGGAATGGTTTGTTTCTGGTATTTTCCATTTCGTATTTCAGATTGTGATTGACTCTACATTGTATTGTAAGTCACCTACAAAAGAATAAGAACCAGAACTGAAACCATGGAAAAGAAAAGCGTGGATGGAGAGGGAAGACTCCTGCATTGCATTTGTCTTCTGTCATTCTGTTATTTTAACATTTAAATATGAGAAGCATTCTGGACTTCCATATGGGATTTTAAAATTGGGATAGCTTTATTTTTAATTTTTAAGGCTCTCTTGGTTTCTTAACCATTCACATCTGTTTCCCACCCCCTAGTTTATTGAGAACATGAACTCCTGCAGTTTTCATGTGCCTTTAACATGCACAGGATCTTAATTTTGTTTTGTTTTTATCTCACAATTTTTTTAAAAAAGATTTATTTATTTTCATTGGAAACTCAGATATACAGAAAGGAGGAGAGACAGAGGGAAAAATATTTTGTCCTCTGATTCACTCCCCAAGTGGCTGCCATGCTGGAGTTGAGCTGATCTGAAGCCAGGAGCCAGGAGCTGTTTCTAGGTCTCCCATACAAGTATAGGGTCCCAAGGCTTTGGGCCGTCCTCTGCTTCCTTCCCAGGCCACAAGCAGGAAGCTGGATGGGAAGTGGGGTGGCTGGAACCTGAACCGGTGCCCATATGGGATGCCGGTGCGTCCCTGGCTGCTAGGCTACCACAGCAGACCTTTATCTCACGATTTTTGAAGGGCTGCTTTTGCAGAATGCCCCAAGTTTGGGATTGTTTAATGAAACTGAAATTATGTGTCATTTGGCATGAATAGCACAAAAACGTGTCTTTCCCAATGAATCATATCAGGAAGAGCGTGATATGAAAATCTTGTTGCCTGCACTGTTAACTTTGCTCGTTGGGAGGGTGGCGCCTGCGAGGGTACTTCTTAGTGAAGTTATTCTTTTCCTTTTCATGTTGCTAAGCGTCATCTGGAGAGTCACTTTGAGACTGTGTGAATATTCTAATCACATTTTTTGCTCAGTGATGATTTTTCCTGTGTGTTGATGATTATATCTGCCTTTGCCAAATGGTGATTTTTAAAAATTTTAACCCTTTCTTGTGTATTTATTAGTTGAACTTTTACTTTCAGGAAGAACTTTCTTCTTTTCCTATATTTCTTTTTTGCTTACTCCTGTCACTGTGGTTTTCTGTGTTATTCTACTCATATGCTTCTTCTGTACGTGATGCTGTTATCATTGCGTTTTTGATGTTTTAGAGTATCTCAGTTTGACTCCCTGAGTCTCTCTCTGAGTCCCTTCAAGCTAGTTCTTATATTTTTTCTCATGTTTCTATACATTTTTGCATACTTCCTTACTTTCTAACATACAAAATATTCAAATATCTTCCCACACTTTCCCAGTGCTAGCCATTTTTCGAGGAGTCTGGTTTCTTTAAATGGAGAGTGGTATTTCACAACCAAAAATTGGGTGCTAGGAATTCTCTTTGGCTGTGGGTTGTCATTGTTCCAGACCCTCTCAGTGGACAGAGCTAATACACACGTGTGTTTTATCTATGTGTGTATATATACATTGAAAGCTGATTTCAGGTCCACACTTTCAGTTTCAGTGCAACAGACCGATGTTTGTTTAGCTTTCCATTTTGTCTTGTTTAAATATGTTTTTGATAGTGAAAAACATGGGCTTTCACTTCAAAAATACATATTTACTTTGTTTTTTTTTCTTTTAAATGTATGTGTATTTTTAAAAAATTTGTTCTGTTTATTTTGGAGAGTCACAGAAAGAGAAAGAGGGACAGACAGAGAAGGGGTCTTCATCCACTGGTTTACTGCTTTAATGTCCACAGTGACTGTGGCAGGGCTAGGCTGAAGTCAGGAGTTCCCCCAAGTCTCCCACATGGCTGCAGGGCCCAAGCACTTGGGCCATCCTCCGCTGCTTTCCCAGGCACAATAGCAGGGAGCTAAACCAGAAGTGGAGCAGACTATGCCATGACATTGGTCCCGATGTGATTATGTCAATACGCTTTTTGCTCCATATACTTAGGTTTGTTTCTGTTTGTGTTTCCCATTCGGTTCCCCCATCTTACTTTTTGTAAGTCAGCAAACTATTGGTGGATGTCTGGAATCAGAGTGTACAAGTTACACTCCACCATCTTCTGTAATTTATTCTTGTTTCCCTAATAATTGTATCTTTATTTTCCCAATATTTATATCTTCTAAAATGACTTGATTGTCTTGTTTTGTTATGTATATTTTAGTGTTTGGTTTGTCAGTTTTTAATGCTATCCCAGTGGTTACGTGTTGCAGAATCAATGAACTTATGCCATTTCCTTATTTTCTTTCGTGTGTGTGTGTGTATGTATGTCATAATTTATACATTTGAACATTAACTTTTAATCCTCATTTTTTATTCTTGGTTTAGTTTTTAATATTTAGTTCATAAATATGAAGATGCCATTGTCCCTTTGCTGAACTTCTTGGTTGGATTAAGCTCTGATAGCTTTCTCAAGGGCTTTTGAGTACTGTATGTATAAAACATTTTTAAAGCAATTTTCTTTGGGGTCTGCCTTGTGGTATTGCGGGAGAAGCCTCTCTATGGTGCAGGCATCTCGAATAGGACCTGCTTTGTGTCCCAGCTGCCTTACTGCTGATCCTGCTTACTGCTGATAGCCTGGGAAAGCAATGATAGATGGTCCAAGTGCTTGGGTTCCTGCCATCCATCTGGGAGACTCCGATGGCGTTCTAGGCTTAACTTTGACCAAGACCAGCCCTGGCCATTGCAGTCATCTGGCTATGAATCAGTGGACAGGGAATCTCTCTGTCTCTGTCTCCTTCTTTCTGTAACGCTGATTTTTAAAAAGTTAAAATCATTTCAAAAATAGGCTTGCTATTTAGCACAGGGATACCTGATGTATATAAACTTCCTCACTGAAAAAAGCTTTTTTTTTTCTTTAATGTATGCCAGTTTTGTTTTGTCTGGTGTATTGTGGGTATTATTCTAGATCTTTGACCAATTATTCTTTTTTTTCCCCTGAAGATTAATTTGTTTTTATTGGAAAGGCAGATTTACAGAGAGAATGGGAGACAGAGAAAGATCTTCCATCCACTGGTTCCCTCTCCCTAAATGGCCACAATGGCCAGAGCTGAGATGATCTGAAGCCAGGAGCCAGGAGCTTCTTCTGAGTCTCCCACGTGGGTACAGGGTCCCAAGGCTTTGGGCCATCCTGCAATGCTTTCCCAGGCCACCAGCAGTGAGCTGGATGGGAAATGGAGCAGCTGGGACATGACTGGTGCCCATAAGGGAGCCAATGCTTGAAGGGTGAGGGTTAGCCAATCGAGCCATTGCGCTGGGCTCCAACTGTTAAATCTTTTTGCCTGGACAGCTTGAGAGTTTCCTCCTTTCCGTGTATTCTCCTAGTTTTTCTAACATATACCCCAGATTTCATTGTTTTAAGTTCTTTAGATATCTGATATACTTTTCACTATATAGATTCAGGTCTTCATTTGCTTTTGGGGAAATTTCTTGGGTTAAATTTTGAAATATTGATCCTGTTTGACTGTTTCTTCTTCAGTGACTCCAGTTGGACATAAGTTCATTTTTTTAAAGATTTGTTTATTTTTACTTAATGTAAGAATTACGGAGAGAGAGAAGAGAGACAGAGAGAAGAATCTTCATTTCCCATCTGCTGGTTCATTTTTTCAGAAGGCTGCAACAGCCCGGACCAGACAGAGCTGAAGCCAGGAGCCAGCAACTGCAACCAGGTGTTCCCCATGAAAAGCAGGGGTCCAAACAGCCCATTCCCCACTGCTTTTCCCAGGCAGGAAGCTGGATCAGAAATGGAGCAGCCAGGACTTTAATTGGCATCCATGTTAGGCTGGCACTACTATGCCCATGGCACTGACTGCTGTAAGTTATTTCTTGGTTTCTTCTGTGAGCTTCTACTCTGATCTTTTAGAGTTCTCTTTTTATTAGTTTTGTTCTTGTGCTTGCTGTTACTGCCTTTCTTGAGCGCCACGTTTTGCTTTTAAGGCTGGGAGCCTGAAGGTTTATCTGGGTCTCCCATAATGGGTGGCAGAAGCCCAGTTGCTTTCACAGGCACATCAGTGGAGAGCTGGATCAGAAGTGGAGTAGCCAGGACTCAGACTGGTGATCATGTGGGATGTGATGAAGCAGGCCATGGCTTTACCAGTCATGCCAAAATACTAGCTCCAGTTACCCTGCTTTTCTGTTCTTGCTATTATTTCAGTCGTTGCTCTTGTGTATTTTGATATTCTGATTCAAGGTGAGTTTTCATTTTCTCAAGTGATTGAATATACTCTCTGCAGTTTGGAGTGTCATCGTTTCAATTATTTTGTTTACTGTCTTTTTAGGGGTTTCACTTGCTGAAATGTGTTGAATTTTTTGTAGCTTTGTATGGATGATGCATTTCTTGCATTCATTTTGTGATTTAGAGTGGTTTGTGAGGTCCTCCGTTCAGTAGCAGCCACTTCATCACAGTGAATTTCATGTTCTTTCATCATTTTGTTGTTGTTGCCCAAGGGAGGTCTTAGGTGTCCTGTGATTATTGTGACACTCCTGTCGTCTTTCAGGACACTTGCTGTCCCTGTTGGGCCTCATTTCCCCCTAGTCCCTCCATGAAATCCTCTCCTTGCTCTGCCTCTGGAAGCCACGTTGAACACAGCTGCTTCTGGTTGCGTGGACGCTGGAGCGGCTTCTCGGGACTCCCAGCGAAGCTTGAGTGTTTTATAATCATAGACTGTGCTCTCTTTCTTGTGGGGTCTTGGAGCACTTTTTACCCTGCTGATGGCTTCCCATTGTCTTTGTCGCCTGCCGCATTGGTCAGACTGCCCATGCTGACTGTGAAGGCTTGTGGTTCTCAGAAGCATGAATGATTCCTCCTTGCCATGTTCTGTGTATTTCACCTAAAGTTTTTCTGAAGTCAGGGCAGTCTGTGTTTCTAGTTAGGTCGTTTGCATGGCTTTGATAGTTTTCATGTTTTAAAAATCGTGATCTGTTCATGTAGAGAATGTGTAGAGAGGTAGAAACCTGGGCAGCTGCCGCCTCACTAAGTAGAAGCTCTTGGGCAAGTTTCTCACTTCCTGAACTCAGTTTCCTCATTTGTAAGAGGAAGATAACAGCTCTGTACCTAACTGATGATACAGCGTGAATGGATATTAAACATGGTCATGTTATGGAATGCTTTGAAAACTTCCTGGCACACGATTGTCATCATCATCATTGTCCTGAGGATGCTTGGTCACTACTGGCAGTGTTGCACTAGGAACCATCTAGAGTTGGTCTCTCCAGCAGTACTGTCTCGTCTGCCTGTTCGTGGGTTCCTGTAGACATGTTCTTGGTTCTACTTATGATGACAACTTTCATTGTTGTACAAGCAAGCTCTGCGTGTTTCCTCTGCCCTTCATCCTGGCAGACCCATTTTACATAGTTCCTTACACTGCTTTCCATTTTAACACCCTGTACCCTCTTACCCTTTTACATGACCTTTTTCGCTTACCATTCATTCAATTGAAATGACTCTTAGCCAGGCCAGCTTTGATCTCTGTCTTCTCAAATCCAAGCATCACTTCTCTGACCTGACTTTACTCAGTACTGTAGTGAGTTTGCACCTGATGATCCACTTCTTTTGTTGGTTACTGTTGTTTTAAATGACTATGAGACATTCAGGTAAAAAATACAGAAAATGGGACATTGGATTTGCCATCAATTGTTGTGTCTATGTATCTTCTCCTAACTGAGTTTCTGTTTACGCCCTAGATATAGCCAGTGTGTTGAATTGGTGTGGCTGCTCCAAATTTTGTTTGTTTGAAAGGCACATTTAAGAGGGACAGACACACACAGATCTTCTGTCTGTTGGTTCACTCCCTAAATGACGCCAGTGGTTGAAGCTGGAGCAGTCTGAAACCAGGAACCTAGAGTATCTTCTTCTCTCTCTCTTTTTTTAAAGACTTTTTTTTTAAAATTACAAAGTCAGATATATAGAGAGGATGAGAGACAGAGAGATTTGCTATCCGATGATTCACTCCCCAATTGGCTGCAATGGCCGGAGCTGTGCAGATCCGAAGCTAGGAGCCAGGAGCCTCTTCTGGGTTTCCCACACAGGAACAGGGTCCCAAGATTTTGGGCCATCCTTGACTGCTTTTCTAGGCCACAAGCAGGAAGCTGGATAGGAAGTAGGGCAGCCGGGATTACAACCAGTGCGCATATGGGATCCTGGCATATGCAATGTGAGGACTTTAGCCATTAAGCTACTGTGCCGGGCCCTATCTTCTGGTTTCTTATGTGGATGCAGAGGCTGAAGCGCTTGGGCTGTTCTCCACTGCTTTTCTAGGTTTATTAGCAGGGTGCTAGATTGGAAGTGGAGCAGCCAGTACTTGAGTTGACACACATCTGGGATTTTGGCATGGCAGTGGGTTTACCATTCTGCCATAGTGATGATCCCATACTGTTTTCTTATACATTTGCCACAAACTGGTATCTGCCCGTATAGTTAGGAAGTATTGTCTTCGCCTTTCAAACTTCATAGTAAAAATTATTCCTACTTGTTTTTTGAAGCTGCTTCTTTTTGGTCATCTTTTATCCTGAGCATTACTCCTGGTGCATTGACTGCAGTGTTTATTTTTGCTACAGTGGCAGGTTCCATTGCACCAATAGGGTGCAGTTTACCCTAGATTGTACAGGTGTGCACTTAAGTTGTTGTGACTTCTGCTGTTACAAAGAATCCTCCTAAGGAAATTCTTACAGGTATCTCCTCCTGTGTGTTTTTGTTTAGTAACACAACTAGAGTTCCTTGGTCTTAATGTATCTAACTAAATTTTGTTGTTTTGAAATGCCTTGTTCTAGGCTTTCATGGTAATTTATTTGTCTGGTTTTCATTTTTTGTCATTCTCACTTTCGTTTGAGATTTATTTATTTATTTTGAAAAGCAGATTTACAGGGAGAGAGAGAGAGAGAGAGAGAGAGAGAGAAAGTCTTCTGTTTACTGACTCACTCCCCAAATGGCCACAATGACTAGAGCTGAGCTGATCTGAACCAGGGAGCCAGGAGCCTCTTTCAGGTCTCCCACGTGAGTTCAGGGTTCCAAAGATTTGGGCAATCCTCCATTGCTTTCTCAGGCCATCAAAAAGGAGCTGGATCATAACTGGAGCAGATGGGACAGGAACCAGCGCCCATGTGGGATGCTGGCAACACAGCATGGTGGATTAACCTGTGGAGCAATGGCACTGGTACCAGACTAGACATTCTTAATCTGATTTTTAAAAATTGTTATTTTTTGGTATACTCTATATTATTTTTATTGATTTGTTTTAAAGATTTGTTTATTTTTATTTGAATGTGAGTTATGCAGAAAGGAGGAAAACAGGAAGAAGATCATTCATCCAGTGATTCACTTCCCAAGCGGCTGCAATGGCCAGAATTGAGCCAGTCTGAAGCCAGGAGTCAGGAGCTTCTAGGTTTCTCACACGGGTTCAGGTTCCCAAGGCTTTGGGCCGTCTTCCACTGCTTTTCCAGGCAGCGAGCAGGGAGCAGGGACATGACCCAGCATCCATTACACTCTATACTATAATGTGCTAGAGTTTTGTCCTTTGCTCTCAGCATCAAGTAGATAATATTATTGTGTTCCATTTTTAAAATATCCATTTAAAATTATTATTATTATTTTAGGACATAGTTCCATGAGCTCTAGGATTTCCCCAATTCCTTCTCCCGCTCCACTGATTCCCCCTATATTGTAACAATAGTTTTTCATAAACAGTCATATGTCCATCATTGTGGGCATGGACAATGGCAGAGTCCAGCATCCTATTGCCAAGATATTTTTAACAGTTTCATTGGGAGTCCATCTTTGATCTAGAAGTAGGATGCATACTGCATTTTATCCTCTCATCTGGATATGTTAGTCTCCATTACACAGTTACTGTATATCCCCTTAAATGAAAAGCCACAAAACAAAATCAACAACAGGAAGAAAAATAGAAATTTATAACGTCATGAAGTTAAGTAACTGAATGACTAATGTGTCACTGAAGAAATGAAAAAGGAAATCAAGAACCTTCTTGGAGAAAATGATGCTACTGTATGACCTATGAGTCAGCGAAGAATTTAATATGAGACAAAACATTTAAAGAAATGCAAATAAAAACAAAGCCATCAAAACCTGTGGGTTGTAGTTTCTGCTGAACTGTGTTGGTCAGATGTGTCTTCTGTAGGCAATATATAGATGGATTTTGTTTTTTGATCCAGTCTTCTTATCTATGACTTTTGATTGAGTTTAAGCCATTTACATTCAGGGTTAATATAAATGGGTAGTTCTGGCATTTTAGCAGTGGGTTGTTCATTGTTTGGTTTACTCTTCTGTTGTTATTTTACTTGGATGTTCTTCACATTTGCCTATGGTTTTGGTAGGTGATATTCCTTTTTCTCTGTCAAGAGAACATCTTTAAGTATATTTGTAGGGAAGGTTTGGAAGAGGCATATTCTTTTTACTTTGCTGTGGAAGAATTTGATTTCATTTTCAAAGACAAAGGAAAGCTTGGCTGCATATCATATTCTGGACTGAATTTGTTTTTGCTTTTAGCGTCTGGAATATGTCACTCCATTCTCTTCTGGCGTGGAGAGCTTCCTATGAGAGGTCATCTGTGAGTCTGATTGCCATTCCTCTATATGTGAATTGATGTTTTTTCATGTGTACATTTAAAGATCTCTTCCTTATGTTTGATTGAAGAGAGCTTGATTATACATTTGTTATGGTGAAGATCACTTTTGGTCAACTCTGTTGGGAGTTCTGTGCCCCTCCTGGATATATTTTCTTAATTCTTTCTCCAGATTAGGGAAATTTTCCTTTAGTATTTCATTAAATACATTTGAAAACCCATTTTCTTTTTCTGTTTTTTTCTGCAACTCCCATAACTCTTATATTTGGTTTTTCAATAGTGTCTTTTAATTCTTGGGTACTTTTCTTACTTTGCGTCAGTTCTGTTCCAGGTTTTTGATTGTTTTCCCATTGTGACAAGAACTATCCCCTATTTTGATATTCTTTCTTCTGCCTCATTCATTCTGTCATTGAGACTTCCTACTGAATTTATAATTTTCTGCATGTGTCCTTTTCCAATAATTCTGCTTGATTTTGTTTTATTGTTGCTATTTCCTATGTGACATACTTCTTAAATTCCTGCATATGCTTCTTGTTGATAAGAAACTTTATAACAGTTTTAAAAAATGCTTTATCCTCCATTTTTCGATGTATTTATTCGTTAACTCTGAGGTTGGTAAAGGTTTTTGCTCCTTTGCAGGAGAGTCTTTGGTACTATTCATTGTGTCTCTGTCCCTTCTTTTTGCTCTTGGTCATTGTACTTCTGGTTAAAAGATTGTTCTCCTTAGGGCAGGTTTCTAAGCTGTGTCATCCACAGGTCAATTTTACTGATTGAGTTTGGCATTCTTTGTTTGCAGTCACTTGTGCCACTCCCTCCAACAAATTTCAGATCTGGCCTGTTGTATTAGACTTCCACTCCCATCTTCGTAGCCCCAGCTCCTGGTTCACCACTCTCTACTTCCTGTGATACAGTGGTGTGGCTGCACCGTTGTCTGAATAACCTTTCTCCCACTTCTGGTTTTAGCAATTCCCAGGATTAGTGTGTTGCTGATCTTGCTGGCCATTCGGTCTGAGAGCCACTCAGACATCCTTTGACCTGTAGGATGCCAAACTCAGTATTGTCTTTTTTATGGGACCAGTGCAATGCCCTGAGCTGGAAATGAGTTCACTCCCAGCTCAGCACAGGCGCAGCTCACTGTTGTCCCTCTAGTCGCACAGCCTTTGCAACACTGTACAAAATGGCATTGATGTGCCACTGGTGGAGCTCTGTTGACTTTTAGATTTGTGGGTTACCTGAAACTGTATTGGGTGGAACTTGCCATGTTTGTGCAATGCACTGAGCCAAACATGAATTTCTCCCAGCTTAGTGCATGAACAGTCCTTACCCGTGAATGCCAGCTTGGTCCCTAGGCTTCTCTGATTACACATGTCTGGTTTTCGTCTTACTTCATAGGCCATGCACCTTCAGAGTCATTTTCTTGTTCTTCATGCCTAGAGCCTGTCCTTGGCTGTCTCCTCTATCTTCCTGTATTTCTGGCTTTTAGCTTTGATTCACTCTGACCTATTCCTAGCTGGTCCCAGGGTGATCTTGGTCTAGTCCTACTGCTTTACTTAGGCTCCCAGGAGCTGCTGCCTGTAAAGTCCAGATTCCAGACTCCTTGTCCAGTCAAGGCCTAAGGGTGAGCACCCTGCCTTTTTCTACTCTCCCCTCCTTCTCGTACAGACTCCAACGCTGTTTTTTCTTGTGGGTGTTCCACACGGCAGATCGAGGCCTTGCTCAGGCCGTGACCTGAGTGTGCGATTTTCTTTTTCCTTTACTGTTTATCTGACCAGTCAGTTTTTGCTCATTTTAAAAGATGACTTAGCACTAGTATTGTGGCATAGTGAGTAAAACCTGCAACACGAGCATCCCAGTAAGGTGCCGGTTGTGTCCCAGCTGTTTCACTTTGGATCCAGCACCTTGCTAATGGCCTGGGAAAAGCAGCCTAAGCTGAGCCAAGTGTTTGGGCCCCTGTCACTCATGTGGAAGACCTAGAAGCAGCTCCTGGCTTTGACCTGGCGCAGCACTGGCTCTTGTAGCCATCTGGAGAAGCAGTAGATAGAAACTCTCTCTCTTTTCAGTCATCCTCTCTCTGACTTTCAAACAAATAAATAAACCTTAAAAAAATAATGTAAATCATTCATTTGCTTTTCTGGAAAGTGTTCATTAACACGTTCAGGCAAAAGTTAGAAATTTCTGCTCTGTGTTTTCCTAGTAGTTTTATTGTCTCCATTTATAATGCTTTATTTATCCTACTAATATTTATTGATTACTTATTATCTGCTAGAAAATATTCCAGACATTGGCAGTAGAATAGTAAAAATGACAAATAAAATCCTTATTTTTAAGAAACCTGTTTTCCAGAGGAGAGGAAAGAGAATAAAGCAAGTGAACAATATTGTTTTAGATAGTCATAAGTATTGCTGAAGTAAGATAAGACTGGACAATGTGACAATAAGATGGAGAGAGAATGCATGCTTGGAGGGGTTGGGCAGGGAGGACAGGACGGGAAGCTGGACATGGGATGAGCTGTTACTTGAGTAGAGACCTAAAAGATAAGGAAGAGCTAGTCCTGCAGAGATAAGGAAGAGGTGCATTCTGGGTAGAAAGGAGCAGTAAGTCCAAAGGCCCTTGAGCTAGAGTGAGCTTGGTATATTGAAGCAACAGATAGGCGGGGCTAGAATGAGAAGAGGAAGGGAGTCCCATGATGTAAAGTCTGAAAATACAGGACCAGGTCATGCATGGCCTCATAGGTGAGATTTGTCAGTTTTAAATGTGAGAAGCATAGAAAGATTTTAATTGGGAGTGATGTAATCTGATTTATGTCTAGAATTATTATCAGTCTGGTTTATAATAAGGAGAATGATAGGGGACAAGATTGAAAGCAGAGATCCGTTAGGACTTGCTGCCTACTGCAAGTGAAAACTTGTAGCTTGAATTACTGGTGCTATATTTAGTGTCCATGGAGAGAAACGGAATGACTTGGAAACATTTTGACGTTCGGCTGATGAGACTTGGTGATAGATTGAGTGCTTTGATTTAGGGGAGAGAATCCAGAAAAGGATCCCGTGGCTTTTTTGGAGTAGCCAGGTGGATGGTGGTGCCATTCCCTGACTTGTTGCTGACGAGTAGTGGTGGTGTTGATGAGAAAGTCTTGTAGCAAAGGAATCAAAGCTACGCTAAGTTATGTATCCTCCTTTAGACTTCAGAGGGCAGATGGCAAGAAAGCAATTGGCCATGTGACTCTGAAGGTTGAAGATGGAATTAAATCATGTTAACGTGTTTCAAGCTGTGGGACAGAGTGAAATAATTGACAGTTGGAGCCTAGATGGATCAAAAAGAGGGCAGCAGGTAGGGCCTTGGGCATGGCAGAGTTTAGTATCTGGATGAACATGAGGGGTGCAGAGGTAAGAGATCCATGGAAAGTAAGAGACAGACTATTTGAGGAAGGCGGGAAGGTCATCTGTGTAAGGCTGGTTGATGTTCACGTAAAATCAAGGCACTGATTAAATCTGATCTGATGCTGTGAAGGACACTGAGCACGGCGATGTGACTGGTAGGACTGAGCTGTATCCACTGCTTGTGACTCCGCGTCCTGTTCCTGGGGCTTCCCATGTAGAAGAGGATGAGTACACGTTTGCCTGCAGAATTGGCTTTCACAGTGTTCCTTCACTTCTGCAGGGAGATGCTGCCGAGGATACCTGCGTCCCATTTCAGGGGACCTGGTTCAAGTGCCAGCAGCTCTGCCTGCTTCAACGTCCTACCCATGCGTACTCTGGGATGGTACTTAGACTAAGTGCTTAGCTCACTGCCACACATATGGGACACCTGGGCTCCTGGATGCAGCCTGACCCAGCTCTGGCTGAAGTAGACGTTTGAGGACTGAACCAGTGGATGGAGGATCCTTTTCTCCCATCTCTCTGTCTTTTAAATAAAGTAAATAAGTAATAAATATATATGTAATAAGTAAGTATATAAAGAGGAAAAGTGGTTTTGCCCTCATTTAGAATGCACTTGAACATTGATCCTTGCCATGGGCTTGTGTGTTCAAGGAATGTCATCATGTGATAGAAACAAAACATATAAAGGGCAACATGTGATTACATAGTAACAAAACACATGAAGGGCAAATCCACTTTCATAGAGTTTTTGCAGGGCATCCTGAAGCCTCTGTGGTGTGGTGGAAAGGGCCATGATTCGGGTTCGGAAGGCTTCCTCAAGCTGTGGCTCTTCTGCTCATTTCTTCTGAAGGAGTCAGGGGCAAGTCCCCCACATACATCATCAACAAATCAACAAAAGCAAGGACTTGCTTTTTTTAAGTTATTTTATTTAAATATCTTATTGTTAATTAACTTTGAAAGATTTATTTATTTATTTTTAATGGAAAGGAGGAGAGAGAAAAATCTTCCATCTGCTGACTCATTCCGTAAGTGGCTGCAGTGATTGGAGCTGAGCCAATCTGAAGCCAGGAGTTTCTTTCTGGTCTCCCACTTGGATGCAGGGTCTTTGGCCCTCATCTACTTTTTTCCCAGGTCTCAAACAGGGAGCTGGATGGGAAGTGGAGCAGCTGGAATATGAACTGGCGACCATATGGGATCCCAGCGGATGCAAGGCGAGGATTTACTCACTAGGCTATTGTGCTAGGCCCAAGTTGTTTAGTTGGTTTTTTTTTTTGTTGTTGTTCAAAGCTTTTATTTAACAGATAGAGAGGTAGGGAGGAAGAAAGGGAGAGAAGGGGACAGGAAAAGCGAGAGAGTGTTCTTCTGTTGGTTCATTGTCTGTATGACCACAATGGCTGGCCTGGGACTGAAGCCAGGAACCAGGAACCATGTGGGAAGGCAGGAAGTGATTTGATGAGCCATGACCTTGCCTCCCAGTGTGCGTAAGAGCAGGAGGCTGTGTTTGGGAGCTGGAGCTGGGAACCAAAGGTAGGCATTCTGATGTGGGACACAGTAGTTGTGACTGCAAGGCTGATGCCCATTCACCTTACAGAACTTAAGTGAGTAGCGGGTTAGTAGTGCATACGACAGTCTGCGCAACCACAAAGGTACTCTGAATGCTGTTTTTATAAGAAAAATAACAGGACTGTCCATTCCATGGCAGACTTAGAAAGCAGAGTAGACCAGTGTTGGGAAGTTTGTATTTGAGCAGTAGCAAACGAGTGGTAGCACATTGGGGGAGCACAGAGTACAATTGGAAAAGTGATGTGTTTCCAGAAACCTGTAGCAAATGAGTTTCTCTTGGCTTTGTTCTCTTGTGTTTCTTGTGTATATCTAATCATTCTTTTAGAGCCAAAGATTAAACTTGCGCCTCAAGAGCTAGTAATCGCCTCCAGCTAGCGGTCTGTTTACCCAAGTGGTGGGTACACATGAAAGATTAAAATGTTATTAGTATTGTTTTTGTGTATGTGTTTTTAAATGTGGAAATATTGATTAGCCTGATTTGACAGATTTTTCTTCTTTGATTATTCACTTTCTTCTTACTTACAGGGTAAAAATCACGGTAAGAAACTCCGAAATTACTATGCTGCAAACAGCTGTCCTCCCCCTGCCCGGATGAGCAGTGTGGTGGAGCCTGCAGCCGCTCCAGTCGCTCCAGGCCCTCCGCAGGTGAGCCGTGTGGCACAGATAGTCATGGACGGGTCTTGCTAGTCATGCATTCATTGGCAACAACTGATGATAGTTCCTTCTTGGTATCGTTAGTTCCTTGAACTACAGTGCTGGATCTAATACATGCCAAATCTGTACACTTCAGGACTTTTTAAATTTTAAAAGATTCAGTGTCGTTTGTAGATACAATTCTTTATTATAATTATTATTAAAGATTTATTTATTTTTGTTGGAAAGATTACAGAGAGAAAGAGAGACAGAAAAAGTTTTCATCCACTAGTTCACTTCCCAAGTGGCTGCAATGGCCAGAGCTAAGCTAATCTGAAACTGAGAGCTATGTGCAGGGTCCCAGGGCTTAGGGCCGTCCTCCACTGCTTTCCCAGGCCACACGCAGGGAGCTAAAAGGGATGTGAAGCAGCTGGGGCGTGAACCGGGGCCCACATGTGTGCAAGCCGAGGACTTTAGCCACTACACTACCACTCCAGACCCCGTAGATACAATTACATTCCCTCCCTCCCTATAATTTCCCAATGATAGGATTTGTTACTGGCTTGTGTTACAATGCATCGAGTAATGAGCCAGATATTATAATGTAAGTCCTTACAGGTTTTTCAAAACTTACGTTAGGTGACCTGAATGTCTAGGCCATGTTCTGAACAAAAGGAGAGATTTAAAAAGGTTATTTCTTGTTTAATCTCATATACATTATATTTGGTCTTCCAGTTGCAAAATTAGCTTCTTGTGACTATGGTTTGCTTACTCTAAGGCTGAGAGCTTATTGTACACTTTCTGGACTTTGGTAAGACAGCACAGTTTAGGCAAAACATTCCTCCATTTCAATTGCCTCTGCAATACTGATTTTGTTCCTTCAGCTGTCTCTGAAGCTCTGTTCATCTGCAGTACGACACAATGGCCATAATGTAACTGCATCTAAGTACTTGCTATGCCAACCTGCTAAGCACTTCTCATCCGTTGCTTCATTTCCAGGAAAAAAAGAGGATGAAGTGAGAGCTGCGCTTGACTCGGTCACAGACTTTAAGGGACACTCAAAAACTCTGTAATCATGACAAACATTTAATGCATTACCTAAAAAATTCAAAGTCAGCATAAACTATCAATAATGAGCCAAAGAGGAAAAAAAATTGATGTTGGTTTCCTTCCTTCTCAGGCTGTGATGTGGCTTCTGATGGCACTGTAATCATTTAAAATTTTGCTATTTGTTCGTGAATTTTTTTTTTTTTGCTTTATACTTAATTTTTAAAAAATATTCAGTCAAAATATTCTTTATTTTGGTCAGTTGGGGTTTTGGATTCTTTTATTTTATGCCCAAAGGCAGTATCTCATTTGTTTCGTTGTAGTCCTGGGCTCATTTAAAACTTGCAACAGCTTAGAACTGTGAGCCTCATTCAGATGTGATTTGTCGGGGCTGGTGTTGTGGTACCCCTTGGAATGTGTGTCCCACACTGGGGGCTGATTTGAGTCCTGGTACTCTGCTTCCTGTGTAGCTTCCTGCTAACGCGTTCTGGGAAGCAGCAGATGACGACCCATGTGGCTGGGCCGCCTGCCCTTCACGTGGGAGATCTGAACTAAAGGTGAGCCCTGGCTCTTGTGCGCATTTGGGAAGTGAACTAACAGGTAGATTTCTCTCTTTGGCTCTGCCTTTCAAGCAGATGAACATAAATGAATATTAAATGTGACCTGTGGGCCGGCAGCATCAACCTCACTGAAAGTTTATTAGAGGTACAAGTTAGCTAAACAGCACTCTGCCGGGCTGGGCCCAATCCTGCTGGAGCAGCACAGCCCTTGCTGATCCTTGCAGCGGGTTCTCTTGTTCTCAGGACAGTCTTGCCTACCAGCTGAGTCAGTGCCATTTTCTGAAACATCAGCAGTCCAGAATCTTTTATATATATATATATATATATGTATAACCCATGCATACACATACACAGAGGCAGCAAGAGAGAGACAGAGACCACCCATCCATGAGCTCTTCGCCATGATGTCACAGGTGTCCGTGATGACAAGAGCTGGGCCAAAGCCAAGGCTGGGATCTGGGGACTCCGTCTACACCTCCCATGTGGGTTGGGAAGGAACCCGATTCTTTGAGCTGTCACCAGAGTTTCCCAGGATTTGTGTTAATAGGAAGTGGAGTTCAGGGTAGATATTGAACCTCAACTCTCATCTTAGCTGCTAGGCCAAGCACTTGCCCCCATCCTGGGATTTTGCACTCAAACATTTTTTTTTTTCTCATTTCAGATAGCAGTAAGCAATTTAGGTGGTTATAATGCAGAATAATGATCTAGGGTCATACAGTATTTTTTGAAAAATTTTTCTGGAATCACTTATTATTTCCTTTTGTTCTTGGTTCTTGTTCAACTCCTACAAGGACGATTGAGGTCCTTTCTTTGACTTTGTCTCTTGTGTTGTTACTGACAGGTGGGCTCCTTTAAGCCAGGAGGCCGTGTGATCCTGGCCACCGAGAATGACTACTGTAAGCTTTGTGATGCCTCCTTCAGCTCCCCGGCTGTGGCGCAGGCCCACTATCAGGGCAAGAATCACGCCAAGAGGCTGCGACTCGCAGAAGCGCAGAGTAACTCATTCTCGTAGGTATTGCCATTTTCTCTGAGGCCAAAGTGTTATGTGAAACTGTGTTGTAAGAAAGAGGGTTGAAAAGGATGTCTGTTTAGAGGTCTCATTTTTTTTGCATCTTTTTTCCTCCAGGGAATCCCCGGAGGTGGGTCAACGGCGGAACCGGAAGGAAGGGAATGACTTTAAGATGATGCCTAATAGGAGAAATATGTACACAGTACAGAACAGTTCAGGTATCCTGTGTATTTCCACACACCTTGCTTACCTTCTACACTTGGTGTGCCTTTTAAAGCAGTTGTCTGTAATGGTACTAGGTAGACCTGAGAATTGAGAGCCAGGCGTTGTTTTATTTTGAGTTGGTCTAGTGGCTTTCAGGCTAATCTCTGCTCACGTCTTATTTGTTTCCTACTTAGTATATTATTTACCTTGGTTTTATATTATACTCTGTATTTTAGATTGTTTATGTTTATTCTGATATTTGCCAGCACAGAAATGTAAATGTTATAAAAATGGGGTATTTGGCTTCAAGTTGCACTGTGTGCAATTCCCATTTCTTGGGGGAAAAACAAAAAAAGTTCATTGCAGTGCTTTTTAAACCAGGGTACTGAATCAGCATTACCTGGGGCAGATTTTACAAAAATTCATGTTGCTTAAACCATGACTTTCAACCAGTAGATTTGGACTGGAACCTCAACTTAAATGTCTTTGAAAGTATTTCCTTGGTGATCCTGCTGTTAGGTCCTGTGTAGGCAGGCGTGTTTCCTCCTTAACCTGTAGTAAATCCAGCAGAAATGAAGGAAACTGAGAAAGCTCTGCAACTATGTGTTGCTTGGTGAGAGGGATGGCTTCTCAGACATGTGTGGCTAGCTGACCTTGTCACTGTGCTACACCGTGGAGAGGGCTGTGCACGCTAAAATGGCCTTGGTGCCACCAGGCTGTCAAACCTTGTGGGACCATGTAGTTTGTCGCTGTTAAAACATCATCGTAACTGTATTAGTATCAGATACAATAAATATTAGGATAATATTAGGATATTAGGTAGTAAAATTCTATTCTCTGATCAAAGTATGATTAAAGGAGATGTCAACAATAGCAACATAAAAACAAAGAACACTTTTATTTGGGACTTTTCGAAACACTTCTATATAGCTTACGAATCAGAGAAAATATCACACTGGGAATTAAAAATTTCTGGAACGAAATGGTAATGAAAATAGAGCAGACCTTGTAGGATGCAGTGAAAGCAGTATCTTGAGGAAAGCATGTTGTATTTATTCTTAGGAAAGAAAATTAGAAAGTTAAATGAACTAATGGTTCAGCTTAAGAAATCAATAATATGAAGAAAAGAAAATGAAATTATTAATAGTTATCAACATTTTTTTCCATTTGTCATCCCAATCTGGTCATAAATATGACTACTATAAAATTGAAATGAAATCATATTTTATGCTATGCTTGGTTTACTAATGATGTAAAGAGCCATACATTTATGTGGTAACAGCTTTGCTGCGGCATGGTTAGTGCCTGCGTAGTTCAGCTGCATTCATTGGTTTGTTTTCCAAATACCAGCTGTGGATCTCTTTTTTCCCCTAGTTTTTGCTTCTTTAAGCAGTGCTAAAATGTATTTCCTTACTAGTAAATCTCTCTGTTTTTTTCCTTGAGTATATTTTTCTAAAGTAGAATTCACAGATTGAAAGTGACATGATTATAAGACTTTTGATACAATGCTTAGCAACTAAAGTATTTTACAAATTGTTCTTACCTTTAAAGGAGATTGTCATTTAGAGAGTGGGTTTTAACTCTGCTGTGTGGCTCTGCAGTGATGTTTTGGCAACAATTGGAAAACTCATTTTATCTTTTTAGATTGTGCCTATATAAAAAAACTCACTAACCTCACATTTATTTAAAGTTAGCAGCATGTGAATTTCATGATATGAACTCTGAATTGCAGATTACAGTGATAACCGACTGGCCCATCATTCCTCTGGTGCGTTTTGATGATCTCACTTTGTCTCGCTCTAGCAGGTCCTTACTTCAATCCCCGTTCTCGGCAAAGGATTCCCCGCGATCTCGCCATGTGTGTTACTCCAAGTGGCCAGTTTTACTGCTCAATGTGCAATGTTGGGGCTGGCGAGGAGATGGAATTCCGGCAGCATTTGGAGAGCAAGCAGCATAAAAGCAAGGTGTCGGAACAGCGGTACCGGAGTGAGATGGAGAATCTGGGATATGTATAGTGATGGTCATACTCCAATAGAGCAGCTTGTCCTGCCTCTTGTTTGCCTTCTGTCGACCTGCCCTGCTTTGTGGTCTGTTGATATGAGTACATTCCTCTGCTTAATGTTAGCTCCTGTAACCTGTAGTGGTACCATGAGATGTCAAAACTAGGGGCGGGGTAGGAGGAAAGAATGGGCTGCGTGGGTCATAGTGCTTTCTCAGGTCAATTACGTTTGAGCTGCTTAGCATGTGACTTACCTGCCCTATCAGAAATAACCTTTCATCTTGGCCCAAGTTCTGGTTGACTAGTAATCTGACCACTTAGAGCTGTGACTACTGAAAAATGTCATCTTTCGCAGTTCTAGCTTTAGGTTCTGTTACATCAAAAATTATGTGAGTTCTTCCGATTACAGTAAGAACAGGTAAGCAGAGATTTAAGCTTGCCCAGGTGTCATTGGAATATCACCTTAATGCATTGGCCATGGAATCATTTATTACAAACAATGTGAGGGTCTTTCCCAGGTCATAATTTTTCTTGTATGAACCCCACGTGCATCACTGAACTGAAGATGTTCTTGAATTCAGACACCGTCACTGTGTTTGTGTACTTCCAGACAGCTGAGGTGCATCTCCAGCTGTGGCTTTCCCACATGCAATTGGCACCACCTTCTCTCCTTTTTCTTCCCTCCTCATTGCGTCAGCCTATCTAATAAACTCAAATTCACTCCCCAGCTGTGCTGTGGGATTTCCAAAGCATGCATTTGAATATTTAGAAAGTTTTAAATTGATATTATTTTTAAGAATTTTTTTCAGCTGATCTGTAGGAAATGGAAAGATATATTAGATTTTTCCTTTTAGAGTTATGAGTTCATTGATAATCACCTGTACTTACATGAAAATCTTAATGGTAAGCTCATTTCTTGACGTTTTCTTTTGAAAGACATTTTAGATAATCCGATCCTAACATTATAGACATTCCTCTGTGTCATGCCAGTTAGTTGGCTGTCCTGAAAATTGCTACCACTTACCCACTTCTCAGAGAGGAATTTTTTTTTTAAGAAAATTTAATGAAGTATCATCATTTCTAGTAGAAAAATACATGAACTTTAGAATTTCCTCTTTATATGGCTTCCTTGATGATACTGAAAGCATATTATAGATGACTTTGGCCTTTGTTCATTATAAAGGTGTTATTTATCCTTGTTTTCAAAATGAGAAGCCATAATGTGTATCTGGATTATAATGGAATATGCTGTAAACTTCCATTAATCGCATTGAATCTCTTGCTCCATTGTACATTACATGGGTAAGACTGGTGCTCATTCATGCTTCATTTAAAAAGGCCACAATCACCAGGAAGTTTATATCGCGTGTTATCTTTTTCACATGATTGTCAATTCACATTTGATTGCTTATATTACTAATGAAAAGTGAAATTTCTGTTTTTCCTTGGGAATTTCATAGGCAAATAGATGGAGAGTATAAAAATTATAGTTATCATTTATTTTCTGTAATATTTTGGAATAGTCTTTGAACACTTTAGCTCTGTAATTAAAATCAGATTTTATGATTAACATTAGTATCAAGTTATTTTATGGGAATGGTTGTTTATTAAAAAAAGTAGAATTACTTAGTATTTTTTTTTCTTTCAGAAGTAAGAATGAAATAGTATGGTATGTGGTTGAGTTTCTAGTTATCCATGTGATTCTTGGTATAATAATCCGTTTTGGAGTAATGAAGTACACTTAATTTAGAATAATGTAGGGCTTATCTTCTTGGCCAGTAGGTGATTGATTTTGCTGCTAAGCATAATTTTTTTGGTAGATTTTCCTATCATAGTGCTGGACACTTTGTTCTGTGATTACTTAAAAATTAATTTTTCTCTCTTTGTGTTTACATACACGCAGCCATATCCATCCCAACCCCTTAGATGTGTGTTCTTATGTCATACCATAAAGAGAATTTAATGACTCCTTTTTTCTGATAACAATGAAGAATTATGGATATGAATTTTTATTTTATAAAGATGGCATTTATTCACTTTCAGTTTTTCCTTTGGAAACAAAATTCAAGGAAATGCCTTTCCCTTCTCCCCACTTAACAATTCCATGACAAGTGGTGAACTTGGGGCCTGATGCTTTTGCAGGGCTTGTATATTCAGGTTTCCAGTTTCCCAGTTCCCTTAATAGATGTTATGAATACATAAGCGCATTTTCTTTTAAAGAAAGAAGTTAGATTTATAGTGTTATTTCTTACTTGCTCTATTTCTTTGCACTAAATAAGAGAACTATGTGTTTGTTTTATATGAAACTTTAATGCCATATTGCCTACAAGAACTCAATTTGTTCCTTACTTTCCAAACTCTAGGATGTTGATAAATACTTCCATGAGCATTGACAGAAGTTACATACACACCTAAAAGATTCCCACACCTCTAGTTTTGGGTTTGTTACCTTGCAGGATTCTTGTGTGTTCTGTAGGTGAAACAGAGGGCAACAAGGTGTTGGCTCTGCCTGGCACACGTTCTCGTATTTATGCGTCCCATGTAGACGGTGTCATTCTCTGCTGAGGCAGGTGGTGTGGCTCCTCCATCGGTGACATCCGATCTCCATCAGTTTCATTTTGTGAAGTCCAGTCCTGCTGTGTGCTGTGCTTCAGGCCTTGCCCCCCATGCTCCCTGGGAATCCTGTTACTGCCTCTTTGTAAACTGTATACAGGATATCTGTCTGAGGCCCCACTGTGAACAACTTTGTGTGAGACACAGTAGATTGCAGTAATCATGCAGAACTCACAGCCTCGAAGTCTCTTCTCTGTGCTTATTCGTGTATGTTGTCATGAAATGTCAGTGGTAGAAAATAACAATTAGAAACTCTTCTAAGATATTGTGGACAAGTTGTAAAGGAGAACATTCATGTTCCGATTAAAAGCTTGGATTACATTTGCCTCCAAAGTGTTTTCTTTTTCTTTGGAAAAAAAAAAGAAGAGGGGTTCTATGTGTCCAGTAATCCTTTTGACTCCACTCTGAACAGAAACGCTTTGTTAGTCTTGGCTTCTTTGTCCGTCGTGCCTTGTAACTTGTAAGTATGTGCATGTTGTGTGTTGCATTTGTCTGCTGTCTCTTATTGCATTGAATTCTGCAAGGTGAATACCTTTTCTGTACTATTCATTTGAAAAAAATTTCCCCCTACCCAAATCTTCCTAAACTTTGCAGACCAGTTAAGATTTTTGAAACCCTGTTGTTGAATGGAGAGTTATGGCTGAGGTCTTCCTGATGTCTCTCCGACTTAAAAGACTGGACAGGAAGGACAGGATCCGCCACATTTTGCAGATCTCTTCTAAGAATTATATGCTTTTGCTTATAGCTGTCTATATTTGAACAAAGTTTAAAGGAACTGCACACACGCACACACACACAGAGGCATATATACAAAGATGCTGCAGAGAGTTGGTGGAGGAATGGAACGAAAAATAAGTTTATTTTGGTTCTAATAATTTTGAAATCTATGTGTATGTGGGGTTTTCGAAAAGTTCATGGAAAATGTCCAGTATGGAAGAATTACGCATGGGTTTCTAAATACTATGTCCCAGAATAAACTTACTTGTAATTTCATTTTACGCAAACTTTCTGAAGTCTCCACGTATGTGTACATTTGGTTAAGTCTTCCTGTGTAGTGTAAAGAGCTTTTAAGGATTAGCTGTGGAATTTATTATTCTTTCACCCCAAAGTTGGCCGGGACGGTGAAAAAGAGTTTGGAGAATTGTCTTGTGATCTGTGTCAATGGAGTCTTGTTTATGTCAAAGATGACGCTGAGCTGTGTGATCTGATGTTTCCTACAGAAACCGTGGATTAGGAAATCTCACCTGTTTTGTTTCCCCCATGTCAGAGTTCAGACTGGAAGTGCTCTGGAGAGCTTAGTGGGTCGTGGAGGGATGGGAGAGCTGCTTTAGATGCAGGACAAGCACCATTCTGCCTGTACACAGAATATCTTAATTGCGTGAAGATTTTGAATACATGTTTTAAAAAATTCTCCTTTCCCAACTTGTTTTTTTCTTACCAGCCAAATGAAATTCAGTAGCTTCATATGTAATGAAATTATTATTATTATTATTATTATTATTATTATTATTATTATTGCTGGGGGAACTCCTGTCATTGTAAGCTACTGCTAACAGGCTACCTGGATGGGCAGTTAGCGGTGTAAATAACTTCTCTATGACATTTCTACTGATAACTGCTTCCGTTTTTTTTTTTTTTCTTCCCTTTGAGAAAGGGATGATCATTAGTGAACTCCCTCTCTGGGTAAGCTACCAAAAAAAAGTCCTGACTTATGGTCGCCTATGACCCTGTCTGTGCTAAGCCCAGAGCATGAGTGCCTTTAGCAAGCTAGCATTTCAGAGAGAGAAGGGATGACAGAATTATTGCCATTAATCACAGCTCGTAAGACAGGCGCTTGCAATAGCAAAGGTCTGTGTGAATTCTCCTCCATGTCATTTTATTTCTTCATGCAGTCTCAGTTTGATATCAAGAAAATCTATTCTTATGGATGAGGAATCATATTCCCAGAAAATGTGTCCGGTTGTTGCAGGCTGCCGAGCCACAGAGGAGCTCACACCTTGGTCGGGATTATGTTAGAAACAGTGAGTGCTGCGGCGGCTTGGGGAACAGGGCGATGTGGGAACATTGCTCCCGTGATTTTCATTTTCCCCTCGCCTCTTGTCCTTTCTAATGCAAACAGAAAACATATTTGCAGATATGGTGTATGAAGAGGCTGTCTGGCACAATAATGATCAGTTGTGTTAGTCTGTCTTAATAGTGCCAGTGTCAGAAATGTGACCTGAGGCCTTAAAAAAATGTCTTTCCTTTAGTTCATGAGCAGTTCTGAGTTGCTGAGTACTTAGAATCTTTAAAACACACTGCCAAACTGATTTGGTTATAGAACTAAGAAATGCGACATTTTATCGTGAAAGATTTCAGGCATACATCAAAGCTGAAAAAATTTTTGATCTTTTTACTCCTAGACTCTGCTACCCTCATATTTTATCGCACTTATATTCCTGCATATCTCTCCATCCATCCATCCATCCATCAGTCTTTTGGCTTTTGACAAAAACGCGTTTCAGGTGCCATTAGCTAGGGTTTAGGATGTGCTAGAAAATCCTTATCTTTTTGGAAGCGGTGTGAAGTCGCTGACCTGAGCCAGCAGATGTACTGTGGACTTTAGTCTTCCGGTTTCTGTTTTTGTGCATGCTTAGGGAAGCTTTTCTGTTTTTCAGAAGGAAGTGTCCTTGAGTTGGTCATTTGAAATGGTTAGCCATCACATGTTTTAAAGTTGCATAAGCACTTTTCTTTAGCCCTCCTCTGATGGTGCATTTTTGTTGAACTCTGCAGTTTCTTTGCAAACTGTCAGTTTCTGGTTGAGATGTCCAAGCTCCTCTCTCCCTTCTTTTCTGTTGCTGCTTTTTGGCCTGCCTTACTTCTGTTCATTACTTAGCTGCTGCACTGGAAGTGGAGGGCAGGAGGGGCTCAACCCCGGTCTGATGAGCTCGGTTAATCAACTCTAGGAAAAAAGAATGAGTGTATGGGAAGTGAAAGCTTTTTAATTTATCTAAAAAATATCATTGGAATTTCCCATACTTCCTTGTTATAATTAGCAGAATTAAAAATGGCTGTACTGTAAAATGAACTCTTTTTAAGTGTTAGTAATATTTAAAACTTTTTTTGATCTATGCCTTTATTTTTATGACTACTTTTCGGGGGTAAAACTTAAAGAATTTAAGTGACATATTCCAGATCAGGAAGATCCAACATGGAAAATTGACTCACAAGTGAAATTTAAGTTTGTGATTCATAATGTGCTTACTTATTGCCAAAGTGACAGCATACTTCCTTTGGGCCCTTAAAAAGAAAACATGCATCTATTAATTAGACTTATTTTTAGATACTTCCTGTTTCTTTGGATAAGATACTTCTATATTTCTTAATTAAATGAAACTCTCACAGGTCTGTTGAATGCTAACTAATAATGCAGGACTTGTCCGATTTCCTTTTGCATTGAAATGATGGTGATTGACTCATTGTTGTAAGTACTTGAGTGACCCCCTCACTAGTGAAAATAGCCATTCTGTTTCTCTGCTTATATGTGTGTTCTCCACATCTTATGTGTATATATATGTGTGTGTGTGTTCTTTTTAAGGAAGGGTAATTCCATGTGTCAGTGTAAGTGGTGTTATCCTGGAACCGAGCACACATAATGCAGTTTATTTCTGCTCTGCAGATCTGACATTTGTGGGAACAAAACTTTGGGAGTGATTGGTCCCTGTTTTGCCTTCCTTTGGTACCCAAGTACCTTCCTGAGGTGTTGTCAATCAGCGTGCCGCTTAGAAAGATGTTCGAGTTGATTTTGCATCCATGTGCGAGTGGGCGACCCCCTTGTGGTCCCTGTGGTTCGGGAGCGGTGTGTCTACTTTGAGATGCCTTACTGGAGTATGCCACACTCTGCTTTAAAGCATTCCTTGTCTCTGCTAGGACAGAAAGTTGCCTCTCTTGGATGTATGCAGTAGATCCAGAAGCAAATCTGGTTTTGCTTTTATTGCAGGCTTGCGTTTAAATGCGGTTCTTGTTTTAAATTAGAGAATAAAATCCTGAAGCATGAAGGGAGATTTCAGACCCCTTCATTCAGTGGCATGGCAAACTTTGAAAACTGCTTTTGCTATTGCACTAGAACCATATTTTTTGGCAAAGGATATATATATCAAATATGTATCTATAAAATGCCAGCCCACACTATGAAATTGGGGTTGTTTCCTGAATGCTCTGTAAGTGTCGTGCAGGGTGTGTGTGCTGTGGGAACACAGTGGCAGGCACTGCTTTAGAAATCTCCTTTTGTTCTGGGGTTACAGAAATGATACATGTGTCATGGACGAAAACCAAGCAACTGTGAATTCTGAAATGGAAATTGCTACTTTGGTTTTTATTTTCTTCAGCATATTGAATATAGAAACCTGAAAGTTATTTAACATGTACACTGCTTATGTTGATGGCTGATTTTGGCTGTGTATCCTCACTTCTGTACTGATTTCTGATAAAGCTTGATGTTATTAAAACAGGCATTTTGTGTTCAATTGAATAAAGCAGTTTCTGAGTCTTGTCTGCAGGCTGCTTGGCTGTGACTTGGAGAGCAAGGACGAGGTGAGGCGCCCTGGTTGGTCCTGACCGCTGCTGATGAATGTGGCTGTCATGAACCCTTCCCTGGAATTCTGAACTCACCGAGTGTTGTCAGCTCTCGGGCTTGCAGTGAAATTGACCCAACCGTGCACTCTTTCCCAGCACTGGAATTAGCCTCTCTTTGTTTTTTTTTTTTTTCAGTATTTACATTCCCTACCAATTCTGCAAAAAAATATGGTCTTAGCAGGACCACAACCACTGCTGAAAATACACACATTTCACAAATCTGATACTCCTGAGTCTTTTGGGTGTTTCATATGTACATATTCTTACAAACATATGCAGTGTCTGTAGGCAACATGTTGCTGAATTGAGGCCCTTTATGTGTTTCTGGCTTATTGTATGCAGTGTGTTATTGGATTTAAATGTTCATTTTAAAAGGTAGATTATATGCCGTAAAGATGACTGTTTTGCTTTGTTTAATTGGCATGCAAGACACATCCACTGAGTGTCGTGGGAAAAATTCTGGAGTCTGCAGAAAAAATATTTCTGAATGAAGAGAATGGATCCCACAGCGTTTGTAAGACCTCAGTACATTGTGTTCAACCATCTCCAAGAGATTTGGAACTTAAAAGAAAACCATGATAATGGGAATAAAAAAAGTCTTAGACCAGTAGAGGTTCCCAGTTTTTCTTTGTCTAGGCATTTCTGAGTTTTATTCGTTGACTAAAAGTCTTTTTACGAGCACACAAGTTTATCCTCTGAAATTGCTTGTATATAAAAGCCTAGCAATTAATTTCCCCCAATCTATTATCAATTGACGTAAGATTGCCAAGAGATCAGAAATAGATCTTTTTATAGGAATTTTAAGGCTTTTAAAAGAAATCTGAGTTGAAGGCTTAATTCAGATTTTATTTGTGGGATAATTATAAGCTGTTGAGAACTATGGTGAAATGTGAATATTAGTTGATAGTGATGTGGTTATGAATTTTTACAACAGATATTTCCCTAAAAACACATGGTGTTTATATGCCTGTATGTGTGCATGATTATACACACATGGTGTGTCTGTGTACACACACACACATACACACAGATGGGGGCGGAGAGAGCGATAAGGTTTGTGTTAGGAAGCAGCCTATGGAAATCCGTTTAATATGATTAAGTACCAGACATTAAATATGTCCAAAGTAAGGGAAATTAATTTGTCAGAGAAAGAAATATTATTCCACCATAGGCCTTCTGTACTTATGCTTGACATTTGGGTGTCTTTTTAAGTATGCCATTAGAACTTCAAATATATCTTGGCTGGAGGCCATCCCTCCAGATGGGAACAAGATGACTTTCATATTAGTCTCAATTTTTAATCTTTGCTGATGCTGGGAGGACTTGCCGTTTTCCATATACGACCAGCTAGCTACTGGCTCAAAGGTATCTACTGCCATCTTGTGGATTCATTAAGTGTTACAGCTAGCAGCTTGTGGTTGCTTACACTAATTTTGAAGCAGAATCTGGCTAGAGACCATCTTGTGGGGATGAGTTTTTGGTAAACAAAACATCATAGAGATGAATTTCTATGTGTAAACAAGGAAGTCATATCTTTTAAAGATTTGCAGACTTTATAGCTTAAATTGCTTAAGTGACAGAACATTGGGGCAGTGGAAGTCGGGACACTTGCACAAGGATACTTGGAAAAGGGCATGGAAAATATGTTGTGAAATAGTGTGTGGATTTAAATATTCCCAGGTTTTATTCAATTGGTTCACCACAAATAAGTATGAAATAAAAATGACATTTCATTTGCGGTGGTTGGTTTTCGACCCCGAAGACAGGTAACACATGCAGCAAATGTTCATATTCCTAGATATGGAGAGTGGAATTCAGTTTTAGTCGTTTCTTCAGGATGGCCTTGTTGGAAATGACCATCCCCCCTGTACCTGGCCTGGGCCCCCCGCCCCCTCATACCAGGGACTTCAAAATTCGAGAGTGTTTTAAACTTATTTTTAAAAATTCTTAAAAGGAGAACAGCTTTTATTATAGAAATAGATCTCAGCAACAGTGAACTAGCAAAACCTAGTGAATTGCAAAATGGCAAAAAAAAAAAAGACAACAGGATTTTAACTCTTCTGAAAATACAAAATGGTCACTGGCATACACTGCCAGCTCTCATCTAACTGTATTTAAATTCTTGAGACTATGGATTATGCAAAGAAAACTTTAAGTCACAGACCGACCTCTGTGTAACGTTTTGAGCTGCATCTGAATTGTCTGTCTTCAAACCAATGCACTCGCAACGAATGCAAGCAAAACGGAGCGTTGGAATGCGGAAATGGAATTGGGAAGATGCTTTATGTTTAAGAAACAGCCTGAAATAAAACACTGGTTTGCATCACTGTTTTCCTTATCTTTTGTAGATGTTAAAAAAAACCCCTGCATTAAAAGTACTGGTTATTTGAAAGTTATAAACTACTACTTAGATACATCTGGAAAAGAGAACTATAAAAAGTAGTTCCATCCCAAAGCAGATGAAGCTTTCAAGGTGCATAATATATAGTACCTGGGAAAAAGTGCTTTTCTTCCTTCAAAGTGTCAGACAAGGGATTAAGAAAAACATTCAGTAAAATAAAAAAGAAAAACCTTAACGTTGTCCACAAAGTTTTGCGTGACTTGTTAAAATATCAAGGATGCAAGAGTTTTAAGAAAAATTGAAGTTGTCTTTGCAAGTCTGCCATCCTCCAGAGACGCTGAAAGTATGCGCATGTGTGTGTATGAAGATACGTAGGAACCGGAGGCATTATGGGATACTGACGTGACGCTTTCAAAATGTGTATTTTTTTTCTTTGAAAAGGTCTATTAACTGTAATTCTCCTGTATGTGATCAACAAACATGAATATTACAATAATGGTCAGTGAGAGCCCCAAGTGGGAAATAAAGGACTCGGTCAATCTTTCATCAAAGAAGACTTAAAAATTATATATGGGGGCAAAGGTTACCAAACATGTAGAAATCATGCTAACGACAATGAAAACAGAAGCACAAAATCTTAGTGTTTTCCCATACATAAGTTATTTTCTGCTTTCGTAAGCTGTCATTATGGAAGGAGATATCTTTAAGTATTTCAAATATTTAGAAAAAGCACGTACTTGGTAACTGACCCCTGTTCTGTCATTCATTATCTCTTTGGCAGGCCTCTTGAAATTAAAAACGAGTTCCGCTGAGTTCCAGCGATTTCTTTTCTTATTTGAAAGGCAGATTTACAGCGAGAAGGAGAGGCAGAAATCTTCCGTCTGCTAGTTCACTCCTCAAACGGCTGCAGCAGCCACAGCTGGGCGAAGCCAGAGCTTGGAGCCAGAAGCTTCCTCCAGGTCTCCCAAATGGGTGCAGGGCCCAAGCAAATGAGCCATCTTCCTGTGCTTTCTACGACACATTAGCAAGGAGCTGGATGGGAAGTGGAGCAGGTGGGACACAAGCTGGCTGCTGTGTGGGATGCCAGGCAGCCGCGTTACCCATGGCTGCTGTACGGGATGCCAGGCAGTGGCGTTACCCATGGCTGCTGTATGGGATGCCAGGCAGTGGCATTACCCATGGCTGCTGTACGGGATGCCAGGCAGTGGCGTTACCCATGGCTGCTGTACGGGATGCCAGGCAGTGGCATTGCCCATGGCACCACAGTGGTCTTAAAAGTTGCTGAATGCACTGATTTTATTACTTTTACGAAGCCACTATATTTTACTCAATGCAAAGAAATAAAACAAAGAAAAATATTTCCTCATTAGTGTTCACGATGCCAAGGGTCTGCTTCACTCTGCAAGCCTGCGTGTATTGAACGAGAGGGAGCAAATGGCTCAGGTAGATCAATGTGCCGTTCTGATTCTGGTCCACCGAAGAAAGTCACATCTGCAGTTGGTGACTGGACTAACTCCACGTGAGCCATGATAGACTGAACCATGTTTGTGGTGTCCTCAGATCTCAAACAAGACCCTGCACGAGGAAAGAAGTTGGTCTGTGTAACGTTTCTTTCATGTAACTGTTTCTTTAATATAACATGAAAAAGCCCCCTCACCTTAAAAAAAAAAGATTTATTATCTCCATTGCAAAGTCAGATATACAGAGAAGAGGAGAGACAAAGAGGAAGATCTTTTGTCCAATGATTCACTCCCCAACTGGCCGCAATGGCCGGTGCTGTGTCCATCCAAAGCCAGGAGCCAGGACCTTTTCTGGGTCTCCCACGTCGGTGCAGGGTCCCAAGGCCCTGGGCTGTCCTTAACTGATTTCCCAGACCACAAGCAGGCAGCTGGATGGGAAGCAGGGCTGCTGGGGTTAGAAACGGCATATGGGATCCCAGCGGCACATCCAAGGCGAGGACTTTAGCTGCTAGGTCACTGCACTGGGCCTTAGAAACACTGTAGTCTGAAGATGGCTGCATTGATATTTCATTACAATAAAGACAAGGTGCGCATTGAAATGACTGTCAAATTAAGAAAGCTCACAATTTTTTTTTCTTGGAGGTTTATTTGAAAGGCCGAATTTACAGAGAAGGAGAGACACACAGAGAGATTTTCCATCTACTGATTCACTCCCAAAATAGCCACAATGGCTGAAGCTGAGCTATTCTGAAGCCACGCATTTCCTCAGGGTCTCCCATGTGATTGCAGGGGCCCAAGACTTTGCACCATCCTCCACTGCTTTCCCAGGATATTAGCAGAGAGCTGAGGTGGAAGTAGAGCTGCCAGGTCTTGAACCAGCAGCTACACAAAATGCAGCAATTCCAGCAGAGGCTTAGCCCTCTGTGCCACAGCTCCAGTTCCCGAAACCTTCACAACTTTTGTCAATTCTTGAAATAATGGAACAAGTTCCTTTTCTAGGCTGACAATTAGTCCTGAATTGGCATTACTTCTGGCTGTCACACTCGTCACCAAAGGTCACCGGTTGAGCCGAAGCACCTGGTGTTACAGGAACAGATAATACTTTTGTTCTTTGTCCCCATGGTCTGTTGCCAGGGCAAAGTGGATGGGAAGCCAGGCCTCAAGTGAGTTCTGGAGCTTTGTCAGGGGCCACTTTTGTAACAGGTGCTCCGTCTCTGAGAGAGTGATGGCACGGCCAGACGAGGGAACTACTTTATTCAGAATCTGTGTTCATTCATTTTTACTTCCTGGGAGCCATTCCCTGCTTCCTTCCAGAGGATGTGTTAGTATGAAGCTGAGTGGGAAGTGGAGAAGCCGGGGCTAGAACCAGGCACTCTGATGTTGTGTACAGCTCTTCCAAGCACTGACTCAGCCACTGAGCCAAGCATCCAGCCCTCAAGAGGAAACCTCTGATTCAGTAAATTATTAAAACATCCGAGGAAACATTTGCTCTATTATTGAGTACAATTAGTGCTTAGTTAATGGTTTCATTTACTTAATGCACATGTGTAAGGCACTGGATATGTATTAAGTGGAGTTTCACAAGCACTTGATTAATTTTACCTCACTTCGTATTTGTTGTAAAATCCCCTTTCCACTTCTGGAGCTTTGGAGGAAATGGTACCGTCTATGAGCCAGGTGGGTGGAGGGTATGCTATGATAGGGAATTCCCAGGGAAGGTGAGGGGCCCCAGCTCAGTGCTCGGTGAGCGTGCAGGACTCTGCTGTCTGCGTCCAGCCTGGACACTGCCGTGAGGGAGCTGCTGGCCGCTGACTTGGAGATGGTGTGGGCTGTGCATACACAGGGCTTCATCCATTTTAAAAAAATCGATTTATTGGAAAGGCAGATTTACAGAGAGGAGAGACACAGAGACAAGTGTCTTCCATCTCTTTGTTGCCTTTCAAATAGCCACAATGGCTGTAGCTGAGCTGGTCTGAAGTCAGGAGCTTCTTCTGGGTTTCTGACGTGGGTGCAGGGTCCCAGGCTCTGGGCCGACCTCCTCTGCTTCCCCAGATCATAAACAGGGAGCTGGATGGGAAATGGCGCAGTCGGGACACAAACCAGCACCTTTGTGGGATGCTGGTGGTTAGAGGAGGAGGATTAGCTAGTTGGGCCTTTGCACTGACCCAGGAATTCATCCATTTAATAATTTGGGCTTTTCTGCCCCAAACTGCTACTTCTTCGTGGTGAATGCCTGATCTACTAGAGGTGTTGGTGGACTATTTTATGTTAAGATTTACTTATTTGTATTGGAAAAGATTTACAGAGAGAAAGGAGAGAGAGAGAAAGAGAGAGAGCACTCATTCACTCTCCAAATGGACACAATGGCCACAGCTGAGCCAATCGAAGCTAGGAGCCAGGAGCTTCTCCTAGTCTCCCATGGGTGCCAGGGCCCAAGAACTTGTGCATCCTCTGCTGCTTTCCCAGTGTGTAGGCAGGGAGCTGAATCAGAAGGGGAAAAGCCAGAACACAGGGAGCCCACATGGAATGCTGGCACTGCCGGTGGAGGATTAGCACGAAGCACCTCCACCACACTGGCACCTAGACTAATCAATGATGGGTGCAGTCAAGTCATATCTTGGCGATTAAATTGGACAACAGCACACTTCAGTCACAGCTATTCCAAACTACATCTGTGTGACCCAAGGGAACTTTCTCAGAGGGAGGAAATGATTTTTTCCCATTAGTCAAATAAATATTTAATCACATAAGTAAACATACATACATTTTGCATGTCCAATGTTCAATCACTTTTGAAACACGGAAGAAAGCAGCTTAAAGTCTCCATTTCCCCAGTGCCATTTCTGTCCCTTCCCGAGGTGATCAATGCTATTCGCACCTTCCACTCCTCCGTATTTCTAGCTTTGTTGTTTTACTGGAGAAAACTTTTCTAACCCCTCCAGTGTTAATATTGGTTATAGTGCCTCTTATATAATGATATTTTCTTACCTCTCTCATAGATTTGCTAAAATTTCCCAGGCTTCTCTAGCTGTGAACTTATTCAACCAGGTTGCAGCTTAAAACTGTGCTCTAAAAGGATTCAAACAGAGGAGTGACCCTGGAGTTCGCTGCTGCGTCAGCTGGTACTCTCCAAGGCAGCCAGTGGCATCTTAGTTCTGTGTCTCCTGCTTCAGGTGGCTCAGCCTGTAAGGACAAGGCCTAGCTGAGGATGAAGAGAAAACTAGCTTATTCTTGCATTCGATGCCCCTCCTTCTAGCAACTTTAGTATTCCTAGTTTTTAAAAGATTGAAAGGCAGGGTTACAGGGTTAAAGGAGAGAGACTGAGAGATCTTTCATCCACTGCTTCACTCGCCATATGATTACAACAGCTGAGCCTGGACTAGACCTAAGCCAGGAGTCTAGAACTCCATCTGGGTTTGCCTCAGTGGGGGGAGGGACCCAAATACTTGGGTCGACTGCTGCTGATTTCCCCGGCGAGTTAGCTGAGAGCTGATTTGGAAGTGGAGCAGTCACGACTCACCAGCTTACTCGGCTGTGTCACACTGCGGGCAGCCCTCCGGCCTTTTGGCCACCTTGGTGAGGGGTCCGCTTGCTGCTGGGGTGCTCTCCAGCCTCTCCTCTCTGCCCCCACCTATGCAGAAGGATGGATTTGCTTTGTTTGTAACCTGACAGCTGGCAGGGAAGTATCCAGTTTCTGTGCAGGTGGGCACTGTCCAAATGCTGCTGATGCCAGCAACGCAGTCTGTGGCCATGCCCTCTGGTGTAGCGGAGCCTTCCAGTGGATTGGGGAAACGGCAAGTGCAGCCTCATTCCATGCAGCTTCTTTGCATGGAGTCAGGAGTTAATTGCTTGAAAGCTGGGAAAGAGACCAGGGAATTCATCTTTGGGCTCAAGGACATTGTAGAGTCACTCTGTTAGGAACGTGCCGGCCTGTGCTGGAGTTTTGCAAGACAGATGTCTGTGTGTGACCTCTTCTTTGTCCTGTGGCAGATGGTTGTCAACTCAGAGTATATGGACTGATACACTGGGATAAACATAAAGCCTTTGGAGGCAGACAGAGCTGGAAATGGGGCTGACTGGGGCTGGCGTTGTGGAACGGTGGATTAAACCACTACATGTGCTACGGACACTACAAATTGGAGTGCTGGTTAGAGTTCCAGCTGCTCTGTTTTTGTCCCATTCTCTGTTCATGGCCTGGGAAAGTGCAGGTGAATGATGGCCAAAGTACTTGGGCCCTCGTACCCATTTGAGAGACCTTGGTAAAGTTCCTGGCTCCCGGCTTTGCCTTGGTTCAGCCTCAGTCCATGCTGCCAATTGGAGAGTGACCCAGCGTGGGGGAGAACTCTTTCTGGTCCTCCCTCTCTTTTTGTCACTTTGCTTTTCTATAACTTTTGTTTTTTAAGGTGACCATTTCTTAACTCTGGTCATGACATTCTTGCTTAAAAATTTCCAGCTGGTTGCCCTTTGCCTGAAATTTCAATTCCATTGTTATAAAATTAAGTTAAAACCTTCTTAAAGCTGAGGTTATACAGCAGCTGCTGAGGGCTGAATTAGGCTGGCAGATGTGTTTTGTCTAGCTCCACAGTGTTTTAGAAAAATTAGAATTAGTTACTAAGAGATCAAGGGCAAGGATTTAATATAAAAATTAGGCTTGCAGGCCATACAGGCCGTCCTTTCTGTATGGCTTAGAGGAAATGAAATGGGCTGTGGCTACAGTCTTCTGGCTGGGGCCTGAGCTCACCTCCACTTTGTATCAGTGCCCCGGCAGGGGGCTCCCCTGGGGCTGCTTTCTTGGTGAGCCACTGCCCTGCTGTGTAACCTTCACTTTCTGTCCCCAAGCTTGTCTGCCCCTCTGGGCGGACTGCTTGCAAATTCACTAGCCTTTCCCAGGCAGAGGCAAACCTGCAACCGCGAGGCTGCTACTACCCTCCGGGTAATCTAAACCCTTGAATAATGGGAATCAAAGGCCAGTTGATGCCGGCGCCCCACCTGTGCATCCCAGAGAACAATTCCAAGGCATTGCACATTATCCCTCAGTCCCCAGTCGAACTGAGCCAGTTCAACATTGTGGCACCTCGACTCATATCCACACTTGGGTAGACATTCTTTTCCTCTTCTCATCTCGGTCCCTCCCTCTAACCCTTTGGAAACACCTTCTAAAGCACTCAAGCTCCTGCTGGCAGCTGTGCAGCTGTGGGAAGCAGCTAAGACCCCCTGCCTTCCCATTTAGTTAAGTAGTTTACCTGGCTCATTCATTTTTTCTCCAGGACCCTGAAGCAACTTGAAGTTGTGACTTGGCTTTAGAGACTCACTCTTATGAATTGCCTCCTAGTACTCCATATTATTACCACCCCAAGAAAACCGTCAGACATCCATAAAACATCCAAGATGTTTGCTGGTGTTCTTTCCTTTGCTTGAAACCCTGCCTTTCTGCCACTGATTCCCTGCTACACATTTTCTCATAAGGCAATTGAAATTCAGTCTTCAAGGTCCTCTTCCATTTTCCTTCCTCTCTGAGCCCTTCCCTCACTTCTCTGCACAAAACATCTGAAACAAAAATTGAAAAACATATCCTTTTTATGATTCAAGAGACAGAGATAGGGATAGAAGGCTACACAGAGAAAGTGGGAAGAACGTTGGATAGTCCACTCATCATGTATCCACTTCATCTGTAATTGTGGCAGGGCCAAGCTGAAAGCTGGGCGCTCCATCTGGTTTCTCGTGTGGATGACAGGAACCCAAGCAGCTGAGCCATTGTGGGCTGCTTTCCAGGGTGTGGAGCAGCAGAAATCTGGACTGGACACAGAGTAACTAATAACTTGGGCATAAGATAACGAGGTCCTAGCGATTGCTAAATACCCACCCATTCAACATGTTCAGCATCTTTAAAGGTTTGCGAGAAGTAAAACAATGGGCTCATTTTCAAACTAAGATATTTAGCTTTGAGAAGACAACTAGTTAGTATAATATTTTGTGAACGGGTGGAAAGTTATAAAAAGTTAGCTGAGTTACATGCACCTGGAAAAGTTCTTTGAAAGCAGGATTTTAGGAGTGGCTGAAACAGCTGAAGCAAATGCCAGGTGGATTGTAGCACCATAACACAGCCAGTGATGAACTGGGGAAAGGACTTACATGCTAAGAAATAAACAACTTGCAATAACTCTGGGTGAGCCGGCCCACCAGGCACACCATTTTTCCAAATCATTGATAAAGTCCTCCTCTGGTTGTATTTCGTGTGTCTGAGTGCATCCTTTGAGTGGATGGATGTGGGTGTTTCTCCTGGGATGCACAGAGGAATCTCAGGGAGGAGGGATTTCAGATGCAGACAGGAGACACTGGTGGAGCCAGCTCTTAGAATGCAAACAGCGCCAGGTACAGGTGCAGGAACTTACCTAAAAAGGAGAAGCATTCATTATTTTCTGAGATCAAAAAGATGATAGAAAACACTGGTCTACAGCCACTACGCACCAGGCACTGTCCTGAATGCTATCAAAGTTTAAGTAAATACTAATATTCCTTTCTCACAAGCCTAGAAAGTATAATGACTGTTAACTCCTTTGTGTTACAGATTAGAAAAACGTGGCACAGAAAAGGTAAACCATTTGCCCAAGCGCATGTAAGCTGGTGGGTAGTCAGGTCAACAGAAAGTCAGGCTCAGAGGTTGTGTTGCTGGCCATGTCTTCCTACATCTAAGGGAAGTGAATGCAGAAAATACAGACTCAAGGAAATAAAGGCAGAGATGGCCTCTGTCTATTGGCTTCAATGAAGCACGAGACAAGGCTCGCCAATATAATTGTAGGTGGCAATGGCCCAATTTGAATTTGCCTAGGAAGTGACAAAAAGAAGTTGGGAGAGTAAATTGGTCTTGATCTTATTTTTCAAAAATGTTTGAATTATCAGCAATGCTTTGTATACTGTCAGGTACTTGACAATCAAACTTACAGTTTCGCCAATGGCATAATTTCTCCTCCGTGAGTCTTCTTGTGGCATTTCCAGAAACTGCAGTGTCTGAGGTTTTGACATGTTTGGGAAATGACAGGAGTGGATCTCAGACTGTACAGGAGCTTCCTCCTGAGGGGATAAGCTTCTGAAAATAGGAACTTCATTTCTCTTAGCATGGTCATAAATGCCTAGAGAGGGCTTTAGGCTGAGTTGAAGCCAGACACAGCCTGAGGGGTTTCCAAAGTAGGTAGTCATCAGATTTCTGTGAAAATGGAAAAGAACATGTTTCATGAATAACACCTTCTCTGTGCCATCTCAGGCGACCTGGGCAATTTTGCTTCTATTTGCCTAATTGCTTTATGTAACCACCTATGAAGCTATCAAGTCCTGTAACATTGAAGAAAACTTTCTGTTGGCTATGTCTGTGGGAAACTTTCTATTGCTCATAATCATCTTGTGGGGAAAGACTACTAACTGATTCTCGGACCCATGGTCAGGAATCGCGCTGTACAGAGATGGACGGGCAATGCGTTTACCTGGGGAGGTGCTAGGCAAGCCTACTTAAGTTGAATCAGGAGTCCAAATGAAAGTGAAAACATCATAAGTATGTATGCACACCTATGTAAATAATGGCAAAGAAAATGTGGGAAGGGAAATTTCTCATTTCTCCCCTGTGGCTGTTTTTTTTTTTCTTCCTCCGTGTTCAGTTGTGTGAGAATGTGGTTTGTCATGGTTTGTCACAGTGTTACATCACCCTTGCCTTATGGGTCACAGCTAAAACCCTTCAGGAATGGTAGTTGCTTTTAGAAGGACAGAGCCAGAGAGGTCCAGTTTGAACAAACCTCATGGGAGACCTGATATAGGGATCCCATACTAATTTCAAGAGAATGTTCATACTTTTCCTATTTAAAAAAATTATTTATTGTTATTCTAATTTACCATGATACAATTTTGTAGATATAGGGATTCCCCTCTCTGCCTCCCATCCTCCCTGTCCACTCTCCCTCCATCTTTTTTTCTTATATTTTACAATGGTATAGTCCTTCAACAACAGGCACAGGTCTAACAATCTGCTACTTAACTGTATCATGGCATTGTGGGTATAGACAGTAGGGAGTTCAGCATCCTATTGTCGAAGTATATGGAACAGTTTCATGGGAATCTTCCTTTTATTCAGGAGTAGAAATGCACACTGCAACATGTCTTCACTTCCTGATATTCTGGTCTCCATCACAAAGTTTGTCTAGGAGATTATATGTGCACACACACACACACATACACACACGTTTTTATTTTGCATGAAGGTTGCCTTGTATCAGAGACAGCATATGTGCTTCTGGAATTGGCTTATTTCAATGAGCATAGTGGTCTCTAGTTGGGACACTTTTGTTGAAAATGGTAGGATTTCTGGCCCGGCACAGTAACCTAGTGGCTAAAGTCCTCACCTTGAATGTGCCAGGATCCCATATAGTCACTGGTTCTAATCCCGGCAGCCCTACTTCCCATCCTACTCCCTGCTTGTGGCCTGGGAAGGCAGTGGAGGATGGCCAAAAGTCTTGAGACTCTGTACCCGCGTGGGAGACGGGGAAGAGCTCCTTACTCCTGGCTTCTGATTGGCTCAGCACTGGCCATTGTGGTCACTTAGGGAGTGAATCATCGGACAGAAGATCTTTTTCTCTCTGTCTCTCCTCCTCTCTGTATATATGACTTTGCAATAATAATAATAAAAAAAGAAAATGGTAGAATTTCTTTTTTTAAAGATTTATTTTTATTTTTATTGGAAAGTCAGATAGACAGAGAGAAAAACAAAGATTTTTCCATGTACTGGTTCACTCCCCAAGTGGCCACAACGGCCAGAGCTGAGCTGATCTGAAGCCAGGAGCCAGAAGCTTCTTCTGGGTTTCCCAGGCCGGTGCGGGGTCTCAAGGCCTAGGGCTGTCCTCGACTGCTTTCCCAGGCCACAGACGGAGCTGGATGGGAAGTGGAGCTGCCGGGATATGAACCGCCTCTCCTATGGAATCCCAGTACGGTGAGGACTTTAGCCGCTGGCTACTGCTTGGGGCCCCATTCTTCTTTTTTAAAATACATTTTTTATTCTTATTTTCTGTTTTACAATTTTGCAGTATGGGGCTTCTTCCCTTTCTCTCCCTCCTTGTCTCCCCTCCTCATTGGTCTTCTATAATAATCTAGTTACTCAATTGTAGTCTCGACTCCAACGTGGATCATGATGAAATACAAAAGACCACAAGTAGCTGAAACTATCTTGAAGAATAAGAACCTAGCTGGAGGAATCACAATTCCAGATTTTGAGACATGTTTCAGGGCAATGGTAATCAAAACAGCTGTGTACTGGTACAGAAATTGAGAGAAAGGTCAGTGGAGCAGGATGGAAACCCCGGAAGAGAACACACACATGTACAGCCAGTTAATCTTTGACAAGAGAACAGAAGACAACCAACAAAAATGTTATTGGGACAATTAAATAGCATCCTGCAGAACTAAGAAACAAGATCCCCACCCTTTACTGTATGTGAAGATCAAATCTAAGTGGATAAAGAACTAGATCTGTATCCAGAAACCAATGAACGATTAGCAGAAAGCATCGGAAGCACTCTACAGGATACAGGCATTGGCAATGACTTCCTAGAAAAGTCTTCAAGAGCACACGCAGTCAAGGCCAAATAAACAAATGGGACTACATCGAACTAAGAAGCTTCTGTACAGCAAAGGAAACAGTGGATGAAATGAAATGGCAATCAATGGAATGGGAGAAAATCTTTGCACACAACAGATAGAGGGCTAATATTCAAGATACACAAGGAACTCCAGAAACACAACAATGACAAAACAAAGAACTCTGTGAGGAAATGGTTAAAAGAAATGAGCAAAGATTTTTCAAAAAGGAGCAAATTCCAATGGCTAACAGATACAGGAGAAAATGCTAACAACTGGAAATACAAGAAAAAAGAAACTGAGGTTCCACTTTACCCCAGTGAGAATGACTTACATTTGTGAATCCACGAATCACAACTGCTGTGGAAGAATTCCACATTTTTAATGGCTGAGTCTACTCCTATGGATGAAGATGTACTCCTAGATGTAGCACAGTTTCTATTCCTCTTCTGATGGGCATCACTCTTGACTCCACGTCTTCAGTGTTGTGGCTTGTGCTGCTGTAACACAGGGATGCAGGCCACTTTGTTGAATGGAGATTACACTTCCTCTGGATATATTCCCTTTAGAGGGATAGCTGAGTCACACAGTAGATCACTCTCCATGATAAATTCCATAGTTGCTACACTAATCTACACTCCCACCAACAGTGCAGTAAAGCATTTTCTTTCCACTTCCAGGCAGTTTTGAGTATCACTGTACATTCGGTTTACTTTAAATCACAGGATGAACCCTGCACTAAATACAAAATTTTACAAGTAGTAAATAGAAAAACCACTGTCCTTCAAGAGCATAGACAAGGATATAAATAATAGACAGATGACAAAAAATCAATTTCGCTCACAGATTTTTTTTGTTGTTACTCTATATTAGTTGCTACAAGTCAGGGTAAACATAATATTTGCATTTTGGAGACTGGCTTATTTCACTAAACGTAATGGCCTCCAATTGTATCCATTGTGTTGTGAAAGATAGGGTTTCATGCTTTTTTGGTGACTGAATCTTATTCCCTTGTGTATAAACCACAATTTTTTAATCTAGTCATCAGACGATGGGCGAAGTGTCTGATTTTAGCTTTGCTGTTTTAAGTCGAGCTGCTATGAGTGTAGGGGAATGGATAACTCTTTATATGTTGATTTCATTTATTTTGTAAATTCCCAGTAGTGCAATGGCTGGATCACATGGTAGATTTATTTTCAGATTTCTGAGGAATCTCCGTAGTGTTCTCCACAATGGTTGTGTGAATTCCTGTTTCTACCAACAATACATCAGGATATCTTTCTCCCGAAGTTTTCACCAGCATTTGTTATTATTTCATTTCATTTTCAAAGACAGAAGAAAGCTTTGCTGGATATGTTATCCCGGGCCAATACGTTTTTTCTTTTAGAATCTGGAATATGTCACTCCATTTTCTTCTTGCCTGTGGAGTTTCCTGTGAGAGATCTCCTGTGAGTTTAATTAGTATTCCTTTACATATCAGTTGATATTTTTCATGTGCACATTTAAGGCTCTTTTCCTTATGTAAAAAAAAAAAAAGAGAACAAAACAAAGCAAAAAAGAAATGCTTCCAACTGATTCCCACTCATCATGATTCTGCTTTGTCATTTGATGTAGATTTGTCATGTATCGCCTTTCTTATGTTCAGGTATGATTTTTCTATACTCAACTGGCTTATTTTTTTCTTCTAATAATATGTTATATTTTATTAATGCTGTCTCTACATCTATTGAGATAATCATGTGGTTTTTATTCTTCAGTTTGTCAGTGTGATATATTAGATTTATTGATTGACGTATACTGAGCCAGCCCTCCAAACCAGGGATAAGTGTGACTTAACATTGACGAATGATCTTTTTGATGAGCTGTCGGATTTGATTAGCTAGTATTTGGTTGAGGATTTTTGCATCTATTTATCAGAAATATTAATCTATCATTCTTTCTTTGTTGCATTTTTTTTTTTTTGGTTTTGGAATTAAGGTTATCCTAGCTGCACAGAAAATGCTTGGGAGGATTTCTTCTTTTTCAATTGTTTTGAATAGTTTGAGAACAATTAGAATTAGTTATTTTTGAAAAGTTTGGTAGAACTCAGCAATAAAGCCATCTGGTCCAGGACTTTTCTTTGTTGAATGAATCTCTATTACTAATTTAATCTCCCCTGCTTTGAAGCTGCCCATAAAGAAATTCTTTGACCTGTTTTATCTGCTAGTAGTCTATAACAAGATCCCCATATCAGCAAGCATTCTGCCCTATACCCACGAGCAAGAAAAGCTGAAGAATCTGAGTAAACAGGCCTGACTGGGTTGTTTGCAGTGTTTCAGTATTAGGTAATAGCTTTTTGGCTGATCGCATTGGGACATGATGGTTCATGCTTCACGCCAGGCAATACCTCCTTAAAATCCAGGAGGACAGGATTCACGAGCTGAAAAGCTTCTGGAGGGTGGTGCTGCTAAAGAGGGCAAGGAGGCACTGTGCTCCTTCTGCCTACTCTGCCCACTGATGCTTTTCAGCTGTATCCTTTGTGGTGTTCGTATAATAACGGCAGACATGCTTCCCTGAGTTCTGAGTTATTAGAGCAAATTTCCTCAACATGAGGTGGGTTGTGAAAATCCCAAAATCTAGCTAGTAGGTGAGAAGTTCCGGTAAAACCACCTGGGGTTTCTGATTGATCTTTAAAGTGGGAGCAGTTGTGGGAGCTGATCCTTGAACCTGAAGTGTCTTTCCATTATCTCCAGGCGATAGTGTCAGAATTGAATTGATTTAGGATACACTCTGTTGATGTTTGCTGTGCACCTGACTGATTGCTTGTTGTGTGGGGAAAAAAAATTCACACTCCAGGTATTAGAAGTGATCACTATTGTTGAGAGTACAGGAGAAGAAACAGATTTGTTTTTTACACTTTATGTCCCCTGTGCACATCTGGACATTCTGTTCACTGGACAGGCATTAGCCCAGTCCTCTGAGCCTTGTGGTCCAGTCAAGGAGTCCTCTAAAGAGCCTTGTCCGGGGTGACCTCGGACTTGACCTTTGCATGTGCCAGGCAGCTCCAGATCAGATTTGATTTGTTACCCACACCAGTCAACACAGAGATTGGTAATTTAAGCTGCCTAGTCAGCTCCACCTCAGCTCCATACCATATATGAACTGACAGATACTGTGCCCAGACCAGCACGCTCACCACAGACTTGGTCCTCATGCACACTGTTGCATGCTGTGACCAAGTTGGGATGACACCTAGTAACTCAAACCAGACTCACCTCCTAGCCCTCAGGTTTGAATATGCCAGTCTCTGCTGCAATGCATTTCAACCCAACCCACATGCCATCTAGCCCTCATGGAGTCCCATGGGTGGTATGAGTTAGCTGCTCCCAGACCCAACCCTCACATATGCTGACAGATTATGCCGCCTTGCCCAGGCTGGCCGGCCCCCAGCTCTGGTTCTTGTGTTCACCAGTGGTAGGTACAGACTAGCAGGGGAGTGCCCAAAGTTTCCCTGCCAGGCATGCTTCCAGCCCTAGAGCTTGTACCTGCTAGGCGACACTGTGGTTCAGCCTGACATGACTCACACCCCTTCCTGGAACTTGCCAGCTAATACTTGCCAGATGGCATTATGGCCTAGCCCAGCTGGCCCACACCCATTTTGGCTTTTGTGCATGCCAGTGGGTGTGGAAGCCAGCTCAGCCTGGCCTGCACCCAGTCCCAGCTCTCATGCTCACTTGTGGAAATAATGTCCCAGCATCAGAATCACTGAAGCTCCCCTATCAGGCCCACTCACAGCCCCAGGTCTTGTGCATGCCAGAAGGATTCCTCCCAGGCCCAGCTCCCATGAGTGTCGCTGGTTCCTGTCAGGTGACTTCTGTGGCCCAGTCTGGCTGAGCCCTGAACCACCACTAGCTCTAGGACAAACCAGTGGGTATTGTAGTCCCACAGAGGCAGGCCCATAAGTTCCTTATAGAGTCTGTTCCAGATGCAGTTCTCTAACATTCTGGTGGGTGCTAAAACCCAGTCTGACATGACCTACTCCCTGCTTTGATACCTGCAAGCAGGTACCATGGCCTAGGCCAATCAGGCATGACCCCAAGCCCAAGTTTTGCTTGTGCCAGTGGGTAACAGTCAATGCTAGTTATCATAGCCTATGTCTCCCACATGGGCAGGTGCCTTGGTTAGACCCAGGCATGCCCTCCAGTTCCCCCCTTCTAAACCACTCTGTCTCATCTCCCTTGCTTACCTGCAAGTCCAGTGGCCCACTCCGTGGAAGCCCTCAGAATTCATTCCTTCTCTGTCAAACATGTCCTTATCTGCTCCCAGACCCTATTCCCCAGACAACATGCAGACCCCCGTGGGTCTGGGGGTAGTATGACCTTCCCCAGGTATCTTAAAAAAAGAAGAAGAAAAGAAAGAAAGAGAAGGAAGACAGAACAGGCAGCTATACTGGCACATTGGTATAGTTAATACAAACTAGGCATTAACCAGGCCAAAAATACCTGCGATATATTTTGGGTGCTTTTCTCTCAGCAGTGTAACATTGTCTAGGTGCAAGGGAACCTAGTCAATTGCCTGCAGCTGGGATAAGCTGGAAAATTTTAAGTGAAATAATACAGAGAACTTCTTAAATGTGGAGAAAGATATAGGGTTCCAAATATAGGAAGCACATACAAGTCCAAAGGGGTAGTAACAAAGAGGATCATTACCAAAACACATTCTAGTGAAAGTATAGCATAAAGAGTAAAGCATAAATAGAATATCCTAACATTTGCAGGTGAGAAATACAAGGTCCTCTTTAAAGGAATTCTTATCACATTGACAGCAGATTTCTACCTACAAGCCTGGAAAGAATGTGAGATATAATCCAAGACCTAAAAGAAAACAAAGAAACTGCCCTCATTCACAAATGAAGGTGAAATAAAGACCTTCCCAGACAAGCACAAATTAAAAAAGAATTTGTCACTACTCAACCAGCCTTATAATGATATTTAAGGGTGTACTGCACCCAGAAATAGAGAATAATAATCAACACAATGAAATAATGTGAAGGTAGAAAACCTCCTTTTAAAGAACAAGGGGATTCAGAACAAACAATAGGCATATTTATGGGGAAATGGCAGGATGAAATCATTATCTATTAATAATATCCTTGAATGTAAATAGACCACATTCTCTAGTTAAAAGATACAGAATGGCAGAGTAGATAAAAATTAATACTCAAATATATGCTGTCCACAGGAAATACACTTCACTGTTAAAGACAGACTGAAAGAGAAAGGAAGGATGGAAAAACATGATGTGCAAACAAACATCAGAACTGAGCAAAAGTAGCTCTACTCGTATCAAACAAAACAGAAACTGTTAAAAAGAGACAAAGAAAATCACGATGTAATTTTACAACAGGTGAACTCAGCAAGGACAAGTGACTAAATGCATGTGTGTCCAATTCCATTTCTATATAACAAATGCTAACGGATCTTAATTCAGTTATATTAGGGGGTCTTCAAAATCCTACTGTCATCAATGGACAGACACAGGTGTTTTATATTCTCTGGCTCAAAATCTTTTCAGTTTTTATTTAAAATGATGTTTACATAGTTGATCAGGGTGGGAGGGACCGAGGGTTAGGGAAAAGTGGGTGTGATCATTGTTTCCAGATGTTTCTTTTTCATGTGTCTGGGTGGAGAGGTAGACAAGGGGTGAAGCAACACCCAGTTCCTGCTGATTGGTGCCACAGCCTATCCTGGCCCAGACAGCCGGCTGTTCCAGCCTCCATGTGAACTGGTTGATTGTGGACCGACTAGATCCCTCCTGCAACTTGTTCCGGTCCTCAGATCTGCCAGTGTATGTTGTGAACTGGCCCAGCCTGGCCCACCCCCCAGACATGACCCACTTGTATGCTAGCTGGTACTGTTGCCTGGCCTGGTTTGGGCTGCTACCAGCCTTGATTCTTGCACTCTCCTGCAGGAACTGTGTCTTGACTAAGGAATTTTCCAAGCTCCTCTATCAGGCACCCCCCAATGGCAGATCTTGCACACACTGGTGGGTCTTTGGCCCAGGTTGACTTTGTCTACCTCTTGTTCTGGCAGGAACATTGTCCTTATTTAACTGTCCAAAACCCAATGTGGTAGTTACTGCTGGGTGTTGTAGCCCATCCTTGCCTGTTTCACACCCAGACACAGTCCTTATAGAAGTGAGCCTGTTTTACACTCACTCTGGCTCTCACGAGTACCAGTGGGTGCTGCAGTGTAGGCCAGTTTGGTGCTCCAAGATGCAGTCCCCACCATGTCAGGGGAGGCTGCATCTGGCTCAAGGTCTTATATCTGCTGGTTCAAAAAGCAACACAGAAATAACAAAATTAATTTACACTATAAACCTAATTGACCTAACAGACATCTATAGTATTTGGAGCGTAAACATTTAGTATGCTGATCTCTTCTTGCTGAAGGTATCCTTTGATCATTATGTGGTATCCTTCTTCATCTCTTTTGACGCTCTTTACGTCAAAGTCTATGTCATCTGATATAAGAATGGCTACACCTGCTCGTCTTTTCTTACCATTTGCTTGGAATATCTTTTTCCATCCTTTCACTTTCAGAATCCTATTGTCAACATATAATATAAACAGTTTCACTGTAAGTCCATCTTTGTCTGGAAACAGAGATGCATACCGCACTGCATCCTCACATCTGGTTGTTAGTCTCCATTACATAACTACTGTACATTCCCTTAAATGAAAAGTCATGATACAAAATCAACAATAGAAAGAAAAATAGAAATTTACAATGCCATGAAGCTAAATGACATGTTACTAGATATGACAGTCTCCATTACACAACTACTTTACCTTCCCTTAAATGAAGAGCCACAAAACAAAATCAACTTCCGGAAGAAAAAAGAAATTAGCAACACCAAGAAGTTAAACAACATGCTATTAATGTCCAACGTGTAGCTGAAGAAGTGAAAATCAAGAACCTTCTTGAAGAAAATGATGTCACTGCATGATCTACGAGTCATTGAATGATTTAATCAGAGGAAAGTGTTTTGAAGAGATGAAACCAACAGGAAAAAAACCAACAAAACCCATGTGATAGAGTTCCTGCTGATCTTTGTTGGAGTGTGTCTCCTCCCCACAAAAACAGATGGGTTTTGTTTCTTAATCCAGTCTACTAATCTATGATGTTTGATTGAGCTTAAGCAATTTACATTCAGAGCTAAATATACATAGGTGGTACTTTGGTCCTGTCATTTTAGAAATGGGTTGCTGAGGCTGCAATGTTGTCTGCAACCTTTCTCCCTCTTCTGGTTGGACTGGGTTCCAGGATTAAAGAGACACCAGGTATCCTATCTAGTTAGGTTGTTGGTGGTGCTGATCTTGTTGGAACTTGTTGGATGTTAGGTCTGGGTGCCACACGGACCTGATTTGATCGGTACGCTGCCACAATCAGTATTATTTTCCTGCGGGACCTCAGTGAGTTCTCGCGAGCTCAGCACATGCGCACTTCACTGTTGTCCCCTGCAGTTCCAAAGCTATTGCCACACTGCGCAAAATGATGCCCGACGTGCTACCACAACAGTTCTTGATCTGCTGGCCGTCAGATCCAAGGGCTACCCAGACCTGCCCCAGATGGAACCCATAGAATGCCACGTAGTTGCAGTTCACCGAGTCAGAAATGAGCTCACTCGCTGCTCAGAGCATGCTCAGTCCTTTCCCTTGCCCTTTCCTCCTTTGGCAAAATGGTGCCCAATTCAGCTCTACGGGGCTGACTGGGCTATGAAATCCTCGCTGTTCTCGCTCTGCCCCCCTGGGATCTGCTGCTCTGTCTCTGCTCCTGGTCAAATCAAACGGACCAGCAGGAGACAGTTCCTTGTCTTGGTGCACCTCCCAAGCTCCCAGTGAAAGTCCCTTCCCACCTGGTTGCTGGTGGAGTTTTGGCTGCTGGTGGAGTTTAGATCGCCTTGCTGGAATATCATTCACTGCAACACCACACTGCTGTGCCCGCTGCTTTCCTGTGTCTGTCAGTCTCCAGGTACCCCTCTGCTGTTGTTCTGTCCTTTCATTTTTCCTGAAATATGTCCTCTCTGCTTCATTCTGGTTATATGCTTCTTTGTCCATTTAAACGTGTCCTTACCCTATTCTGCCATCTTGATTCCCCTTAGCAGTTTTTTCAACATGTAAGTTTATGGTGTTTTTTTTTTTTTTAGCCAAAGTTTGAGTTTTCAGTCTTTATTTCCTTGAGTATTTTTTCAGCCTACTCTTTAATTTCTCTTTTCATAATCTGGATTACAAAATGTTTGAACTTTTTGTTTTGTTCCACATGTGTGTGAGTCTGTGTTTATTTAAATATGGGTTTCTGGTTTTTCAGATTGGATAATTTCTTCTGTTCTTTTACCTCACTGGTTATTTCATTTATCCCTTCCATTCTAATAATCAGGTATTTCTTAATATTTATTCTATTCCACTGATCTTCTTCTGTTTCTGTACCAGCACCATACTGTTTTGATGACCACTGCTCTGTAGTATGTCTTAAGGTCTAGAATTGTGTTTCTTCCAGGTTGGTTTTTATTCTGCAGGATAGCTATTCCTATTAGTGATTTCTTGTGTTTCCAGATGAAATTCTGTATCTTCTGTTTCTGAGAAGAATGTTGGGATTTTGATTGGGACTGCATTGAATCTGTATATTACTTTGGGTAATATGGACGTTTTGATGCTGTTGATCCTGCCAATCAAGGAACATGGTAAGTTTCTCCATGTTTAAATGTCCTCTATTTCCATTTTTTATAAAAATGTTTTATAGTTTTCATCACAGAGGTCTTCCACATATTTGGTTAGATCAATTCCTAGGTATTTAAGATTCTTCTTTACTATTTTAACGGGAACTGTACTTACAATTTCTTTCCTAGCTTTGGAGTTATTTGTGTACACTAGTATCATTGGTTTGTACTCATTAATTGTGTATCCTGCTACTCTGCCAAAGATTTTTTTTTTTATGAGTTCCAGTAGTCTCTTGATTGAGTCTTTTGGTTTTCCTAAGTCGAGAATCATGTTATCTGCAATTAGGGATAATTTCAATTCCTCAGTTCCAATTGGAACTTCTTTAATTTGTTTTTCTTGCCTAATAGCTCTGACAAGGACTTCCAACACTACATTGAATAGTGCTGGTGAGACAGGGCATCCTTGTCTAGTTCCAGATCTTAGTGGAAAAGTTTCCAGTCTTTCCCCATTTAGTATGATGCTGACTTTGGGTTCTCATATATTGCTTTGATTGTGTTATAGAATGTTGCTTCTACACTTATCATGCCTGAGGTTTTTTTTTTTTTTTTTAATGAATTACATTGTACTATGTAACATAGTTTCATAGGCTCTGGGATTCCCCCAACCTTGCCTGAGGTTTTTAGCATGAAGTGATGTTGGATTTTATCAAATGCCTTCTCTGCATCTGTTGAGATGATCATATGGTTTTTATTTTTCAATTTGTTGATGTGGTATCGCATTTATTAATTTGCAAGTGTTAAGCCATCCCTGCATGTCAGAAATCAATCCCACTTGGTCTGGGTGAATGAGCTGCCTGATGTCCTGTTGGATCCCGTTGGCTAGTATTTTGCTGACAATTTTTGTGTCTATGTTCATCAGGAATATTGGTTTGTATTTCTCTTTTTCTGCTGTGTCTCTATCAAGCTTTGATATTAAGGTGATCTGAGCTTGATAGAAAGAGTTTGGAAGGATTTCCTCTCTTTCTAATGTTTGGAATAGCCTGTTGGAGAATTGGGGTAAGTCATCTGGAAGTGTTTGTTAGAGTTTAGCCATGAAGCCATCTGACCCAGGGCTTTTCAATCTGGACATTCAATCTCTTTTAAACCTTATGTACTGGCTTTCTTTGTAAAACAGTGCTCTAACAGAGAGGGAGGGGGCAGGATGAAAGCTCCCCATTCAGCCTCTGCTCCCATGGGTAGGTCAAAATGTGGTACAGTATTGTAGATTATGTGTGGTACAAATTGTGGTACAGTATTGTGGTACAGTATTGTGGATTATGTGTACTTGTAATGCTGGCATCCCATACTGGGGCATCAGTATTAGTTCCATCTTTTCCACTTTGGCTCTAGCTCCATGCTGAAGTATCTGGGAAGGCAGCAGAGGATGGCCCAAATGGTAGGCCCCTTCACCTATTAGGGAGAGCTGCATGGAATTCTAGGACCCTGCTCTCCAGCTCTGGCAATTTGGTGAGTGAACCAGCAGATAGATCATTTTCTCTGTCCCCATTTCTACCACTCTGCTCTTCAAGTAAAAAATATTTAAAGAATGTTAGTGAAAGTTTTCCATCTTGCCAATTTTCTCCTTTTCGGCTATAGAGAGAGAGAAGGATTTTGTTGGGGCTTTCTTATTTATTGATTTTTCCAACCTGTGCTTGTTGTTGGTTTCTTGGTAGCTGGACATCTTTAGTTTTAAGTCTGAAGTATGCAAGACAAAGAGTTGTAGGCATTCACTGCAGTCATTTCATGATTGTCAGGTGCTCAGCCAGTCTGTCTCTTTTCTTCACCTGTCTTAATATTTTCTGGGATGCCAACATTGCAGTAGCTTAACCTGTTATGCCACAACACCAGCCCAATTAAGTTGAATATTACTTTAAAATGTTTCTGTTTAAAAGACAAGAGGAATATTTAACATTTTAAAATGAAATTCATTTCAATAGTGTGATTGAACTAATAAAGTGCTAATTCAATGAACAATATGAAATTTAAAAAATCATGTATTCATTTGTTAGAGTTGCATAGAACTTTCTCTGTATATATATATATGAGATAGGACTAAGATATCAAGCAAAGGCAGCTTATTTGTGCACATATTTTGCACATCCAGGGAAATAGATATAAATTAATGCATGCAAAGCAGATGAAGTCTGAATAAAGTCTATGGAATTCACTACTATCAGCTTCTTTATTTTGCTCTTCCACTATTGTTTAACAAATTGTTACCATTGGAGAAAACTGGTTGATGGTTCCATGAGACTTTTGCAAACTATTTTTGTAGCTTCATGTGCATCGATAATCATTTCTAAACCAGTTAAAAGTAACAAGCTTGCATATGTTGATGACCAGTGTTTTCTGTTTTATTTTCATTAACATTCTTTTGGAGTGTTTAAATCAGTCTGGCTCTTGAACTAGTTTCCTTCAAAATTCCTCTGCATGAACTAGTGACAAATGAAGTCTCTGTTCTAATTGCCTCACCTGAATTTGATATGGGCTTTGCTAAGGGGGAGACTTCCCACTGTTGGGTGCATTTGGAATCTGGCTGGGATACTGGTGATGAGCAGAGCTGAACAGCAGTTGCACTTGGGTTAAGCTGCCTTTGCTTGGTGTCTTCGTCCTATCTCATACCTGCACCTGGGGTTTCTGCATCCCATTTCCCTGTTCTGCTGGGGAGCACATGGTGTCTATTGCCCTTTGACTGCAGCTGAGCACACAGTCTATTGTGTCCCATATGTTTCCCAGAAGGGGATCCGTAATTGCCTGCAGAGCCTGTGACATGGGAGGTTAAGAGCACTGACAGATGGTTTCTGATAGAAGATAAGAGAATGTGTATAAAATGATTCAGCTTTAAAAGAGTAAATCATCTTCAAAAGTCAATAGTAAAAATAAAAAGTTTCACCTAAGAACAAATTATTGTATAAGAATATTCCTAGTCTTTTAATATTGTAATGTATTTATAGTATTATTTATAGTATTTTATCTTTTAGTATTTCATTGGATAGGACCAAGTTCAGGCCCTGAAATGCTGCTTTTGAATTACATTTGCTCCTATCACAATGGAAATTCAAATACTTTCTCAATTGTGATTTGGTTCGTAGATACAACATATCCACTCAAGCATCAAAGTTAATTTGCCTTTTAGTTATATTTCCAAAGTACAAAGTTCACAAAAAACTTGATTTAATTGATTGTATCAAATAACATTAAAATTCAGTTTTAGCTTATTGTCTTCTCAGTAGATATTTTTACCTGGAAAGAAACAAAAACTATGTGTACTATTTTAGCAATGCAACTACAGGCAAAAGCTTAGTCCTGTGAAGCAAATGAAAAGCATCTGGTTTAAACTGAATTTTATGTGAGAAGCACTGAGTGTACTTGATGTTTTAAACAAAAGATTTATTTATTTATTCATTTGGAAGACTGCTCAGCAAGGGAGAGAGAGAGAGAAAGAGAGAGAAAGAGAGAGAGAGAGGAGAGAGAGACAAGAGACAAAAAGACTGAATCTTCTATTCATTGGTTCAGTTAGGTTTGGACTAGGTTGTAATCAGGATCCAGGAATTCAATCCTGGTTTTCCACGTAGGCAGCTAGGTTCAAGTACTTGGGCCATCATTTCTTGCTTCCCAGGAGCATTAGCAGGGGAATAGCTAGGACTGAAACTTGCATTTTGCTGTTGGATGACAGTGTTGCACTAGTGGCTTAAATTGCTATGCCACAATGCTGGCTCTGCATTCAATGTTTTTACATAGCTTTTACATGTTTTTTAAAGATTTGTTTTATTTTTATTGCAAAGTCATATATATAGAGAGAGGAGGAAAAACAGAGAGGAAGACCTTCAGTCTGATGATTCACTCCCCAAGTGGCTGCAATGGCTGGAGCTGCACCCATCCGAAGCTAGGATCCAGGAGCTCTTCTGGGTCTCCCCCATAGGTACAGGGTCCCAAGGCATTGGGCCATCCTCCACTGCTTTCCCAGGCCACAAACAGGAAGCTGGATGGGAAGTGGAGCTGATGGGATTAGAACTTATGCCCATATGGTATCCCGGTGCTTTCAAGGAGAGGATTTTAGCCACTAGGCTATGGCACCAGGCCCGCTTTTGCATAATTTAATGATAAAATAAAATCTTTCTAAATTGTTCAGATGTTTTCATGTGAATCAAAGAAATCACATTATCAATGCTTCTGCTTAGAAAACCTTCAAGCCACTGAGGAAAGTAGCTTATGCTTTTCCTAACAATAAGTAATAGAAACATATCTTGTAATGAGGTGTAGTTCCTACTTAAATGTCTAACACATTAAGGATTGTAAAGGTTGAAAGAAATCTTCAGTGGTCAACGAAAACTCCCAAGAGGCCACTACAAGAGACGGAACTTTGGAGACAGATGAATGTTTCTATTAGGGAAGATATTGGTCTCATTACATCCTGAATTAGTAAGAGAGTTTGGAGTGCCATGTCATTTTTGACACCTTGCTTAATCAGGTAAGAAGATATGAGCACAATTTCCCAAGTGTGTGTTATTATGATTCAGAAAAACATTCTGAATCAAGAATCCTTCCCAGGTATACTGACAAAATCAAAATATGGGATGTGGGGTGAGGATCTTCTTGCTACCAACTGTATGTATTTAATTTCTTATTTTAATTTTTCTTTTCTTTGGGAAGACTTTTTTGGTACTAATTTGAAAGGCAGAAATGCAGACAGGGACAGAGGGAGCAGCGAGAGTCAGGGGAGAGAATCTCCCATCCACTGTTCAATTCCCAGATGACTGCTACGGCCAGGGTTGGGTGAGACTGGAACCATGACCTGGGACCTCCATCTGGCTTTCTGTGTGAGTGGTAGGAGTCCAGGCAGGTGGCCATCTAATGCTGCATCCACAGGCACATTAGCAGGAAGTGTGATTGTAAACAGAGTATTAGGGATTCAAATTGGTGCCCAAATTGGATATTGATGTTGTAGTCAGCAGATTAACTAGTTGTGCCACAAAAGTGGTCCCAGCTGTCTTGAGTTTTCAAGACCCATCATGGACACTAATACGGACTCTTCCAGAAATTCTGAAATCAATAGACATGAGCTATATGTATGGATTTTGGCGTAATGTAAACCAGAAAATATTTTAGTTTAAAATTTTAACACTGTTTTGGTAGACTGTATCTAGACGTTAGAAATCGCCCCCTCCCTTTAAGATTCACTTATTTTAATTGGAAAGGCAGATTTACAGAGAGGAGGAAAGCCAGGGAGAGAAAGATCTTCCGTCCGCTGGCTCACTACCCAAGTGGCTGCAATGGTCAGAGCTGAGCTAATCCAAAGGCAGGAAGTAGAAGCTTCTTCCGGGCCTCCCATGTGGGTGTAGGGTCACAAGGCTTTATGCCATTCTAAACTGCTTTTCCAAGTCATACATAAGGAGTTGGATGGGAAGCTGAGCAGCCAAGACAGAGCCTGTATGGGATGCTGACACCTGTAGACAGAGGGTTAGTTAGTAAAGTCATCACATCGACCCCAAAATCAGCAACTTTCAATGCAAGAGGGCTGTTGTATGGGATAAAGGCCTACATTTCAAAAATAATAATGGTAAATTCAAGAATCGGCTTCCCTATGCCTTTTAATTAGTTCTGTCTTTGGAGGAGTATACATTCCAAAAATCAATAAAATTTGCATCTTTCCTTATTAAGCCTTATAATCATGGTGGTAACTGTTTTCAGGTGCTTTCCTGGTGGGACCTAAGTCTGTCTTGCTATGTATAGCTTTTATCCAGGCCCAGAATGTCTTTCTGAAGCAGTATTTGAAGTTTCCAGGCATCACAGTGTCATTGATGCTTGCTGTTACCCTCTGCTTCTTAAATAGCAGCCGTGCTTGGTGGAGAAGCAACATAATGGGTCTTCACTTTCTCCTTTTCATAACCTTTTCAGCCCTGCACTTTGAGAAATATCTGTAGTTATTTTGCTCTGCTCTTTCACTTTTAAAACATGACTTTGAAGGTGTTGTTTTGAGTAAATGTTCAAACTCATGGGTTCAGGATTACACTTGGAATACTTAATTCATGCCCACGGATTTAGGGAATGTCTTACCTATTCCACTCATGTCCATGACACAAGTTCAAGGTAAAAATGTTGTATAAGCATTCTCACATTGTGTGAGTCAGGGAGTGGGGAGTGTGTGGCTGTCAGTTGATTGATAAAAGAAGCCTCATGAAAATCCTCCTCCTGAGTGTCCCAGAAGAAAGGACTTAATATGTGGCAAGAGAGAGTTTTTCAAGTTAGTACTGCTAGTATTTATTATAGGGGAGATCAAGGAGGAGGATAGAGTCCATACCGAATCAGCATCTTTAAAAAGGAACTTACACTATGGCGTGAAAGAAGATGGACATCCCTTCTGATAGAGGCTTTTTTCTTGACAGGTGACATGCTGTGGCATTGTGTGGAAATGCCTAAATGTGCAGCAGGCCTGTGGCACAGTGTGTGGCCCAGTGTACAGGAACACCCACAACCAATGTCAGAGTGCCTAGCTTGAGTCCCAGATACTCCATTTCTGATCCAGCTCCCTACCAGTGTAACTGGGAGGCAACAGGTGACGACTCGTGTGCTCTGGCCTGTCACTCAGGAGGGTGCCTGTTGAGGAGGGGATGGGTTTGAGGCGTCAGCCTGGCCTGGGGTGGCTGTTGTGGGCAGTAGGAAAGTGAAGATGGAATCCTGCTCTCTCCATGTCTCTCTGACTTTCCATTTTGGTGTGACTCTGACTTTCAAGTCAATGAAAGTTAATACCAGGAAGTGAAAATCCATTACAGTACATATCTCTACTCCCAAATACAAGAAGGACTCCCAGTGAAATTGCCATAAACACCTTAACCATATAACACTAAATTTTCTACCTTTCCCTATACCTATAATGCCATGCTACACTTAGAAAGCAGAATGTTAAACTTGTAACTAAAGGACTATCTTACTGTAATAATATGGGAGAAATGGAGGGAGGGGCAAATGGGAAGGAGGAAGGGGGGTAGAATGGAGGAATCCCTATATCTACAAAACTGTGTCATGGAAAATAATAATAACAACAATAATAAAAAAGAAAGTAAATAAGCGTTAAAAAGTGAAATACCTACATTTCTAATTTATTCTTAATTTTTTTCTTTAGCAAAATAGGATAAATAATAACAATGCCTGCTTATTAGAGGGGAAGGTGATCAATGAAGTTAAACTTACTTGAAGTTCTTGGAGAAGTCTGCTTTGAAAGAAAAGTCTTCTTTATTGTTAAAAGTATTAATTATACTTTTCCCAAATAATTATTTTTTCTAGGTGACCCAAAGTCAAGTCTGAGACTTGAATCCTTCTGCTGCATTTTAGAATATCTTTTGTACGGAGCTACAACTTTTGAAATCCTTGTTGCGGTTGAGGTCGCTAACAGACACTGGTTAGTTGTTCTTCTTCACCTCTGGCGTTCCAGAATACCATGTGGTTTAAGAAGTGAGTTTCCAGCAGCTGTCTCCTTGGAGCTTGCAGAATCCCAGTGCAGCAGGCTGAAGAGTAGATGTTGGGCTTTGGAGTGTGCAGTGTAGTGGTTCTGCCCTTTGAGTGCAAGACCGTTCTGGCTCAGCTTGTCTGTGCTTCTGCCACGTGTTTCTGCACCCGTGTTCCTGATCTGTGCCACAGTCCTTCCCCACCCCAACTATTTATGTCAATGGCAACTGAATTTGCTCCCAAGAGGAGTCCTCTTTTGAATATGACCGGTTTAGAGTTAGTTTTTCCTCTTCCTATACTCACTCTTACTATGTGCAAAGAGTGAAGATAGTAAATAAAAATAATAAACCTGCCATTGATTTGATAATTATCAATCACAAACAGGGAATGACACATGACACATGTTCAGTAATTAGTCGGTGAATAAATATTTGAATAGCAACATCCCACAGTCCAATTAGTCCTGTGGTCGTGAAACCACACCACCTGGGTTTGAGACTAAGAGATTCTGGTTAGTAGATGAGCCGCCAAGCCTCAGACAAAACTGATTTTTCTGCCTCATTTTTCTCACCTGTAAAGTATGAATAAAATACTCTCAATTGCTTAGAGTTAGTGTGAAGATTAAATGATTAGTGTCTGGACCACGTGAAACATTCAATGAATGCTGAGAGCTCCGTGTGCGCTGCGAGCCACTTGCCTGGCATAACTGACAGGTGTTTCTGGATCTAGCAGCTGGGGAATCTCAAGTTCACAGGGCTGTAAGTGAGAGAGAAGTGTCTATTACTCCAAGGCCTGATGTATCAGAATTAAGATATTTGTTTCATTTTAAAGATGGCTAGAAGGCATTTGAAAAGAAAAGCAATTAGCTTTGATTCCGGTAAAGGTTGTGGGACTCACGTAAGGTCAAAATCACTTTGTGTGGTTGAATGAGGTGGGAGGAGGAGGGTGTTTGAAGTCAGGAGGAGGAGAACCGGCACTGGGAAGTAATGAACTCTTATCAAAACACCTCAGTGACTCCTGGAAAGAGACCGTCAATCCAATTTCAAACGGAATAATACGTTCTTTATTCTTTAATGTTAGCACGGAGCTTTGGCTGAAAACTCACTTTGCTCGAATACGACCTGATTTCCCCTTGCAGTTTGCATTTCCTTCCTGTCCAGATGCTGCTGGCGGCAGCCCAGTGGTAGTTCTGCTAAAACAACTGCGTGCCAGCACCCCACATTGGATCTCAGGACTGTCCTTGTGCGTGTCATTCTCTGCATCATAGTCTGTCACTCTTTGCCAATTGCACACCAAAATTCTGCCAACAGCAGGAAGCGTTGGCCATTCTGTGTTTATTGTGGTGTTTTTGGTTGTGCAGCTGGAAGCACTACTACATTGGCAGTTTGGAATTGTGCTCAAAGCTTTTGGGTAGGACAAAAGCAAGTGAGCGGCAAGGACACTAAAGCACATTGTTTATACATTTGGTGAGTTCATGCACTCGCCCAGGGAAATCAGGCAGAGCTGCCAGTCCAAGGTTAATTCTGTTTTCTTCTCAGCCAGAACAAGGAAAGCTATCATGCAGAGAGCAAGGCATGAGGACTTTTTAATTGGCGAAAAGGAGCTTTGGCTGCATAAGGAGGTACGCCAATTGCTGGAGGTCGACAGAAAAGCTCTCAGATTTTCAAGTCCTGCTGTGTTCACCGTGTAATGTGAAAAACTTTGAGCAGTAGTCCAAAAATCCTGCATTAACCGCTAGGAAACAGAAGAGGGCATCTCACCACATCTTATGTTGGAATTGTTATTTATTTATTTATTTTTTAAGAATGAAACTGGCTTTTGAATGAAAATGAAAAGCATTTCCTTTCCAAAACAAATGAATGAAAAAATTCTGTTCGTGGTTCCAAAGGCACACGTTTGGGTAAAATGCCATAGGAGCTCTTTAGTTTCAAGGGACCTCAGAGTTTTAGTTGGAAATGAGTTATAGTAATTTCTACTATCTTCTTAAAAAAGTTATTTACTTGAAAGATTCACAGAGAGAGAAGAGAAAGAGGCAGGTCTCCCATCTTTTGGTTCACTCTCCAAATGTTTGCAACGGCCATGGCTGGGGCAATTTGAAGCCAGAAATTTCTTCTGTGTCTCCCACTTGCCTGCAGGGGCCTAAGCATTTGGACCACTTTCTGTTGCTTGCCCAGGAACGGTAACAGGGAGCTGGATCTGATGTGGCACAGCCAGGACTCAAACCTGCATCCATTTGGAGTGTTAGTGTCATAGGAGGTTGCTTTACGTGCTATACCACGATGCCCAGCATTACTACCTTTTAGTTATCAAATACAATGCATTAAAATTTTAAGGAAAGTAGCTTATCCTCTTCCTCACCTGGCTGGGCAACCTGTGAATCAGGGTAGCCCTTTTTTTCTCAAGTACAGCTCTCAATCTTCTTTAAAGTTCCTTATCTCTAAGACCCTGCAACGTGCACATTTTTGTAGAGGTTTTATTGTTTTTACAGTGTCTTTCTTCCCCTTCCCCCTTATGAGGTTTCCATGTTTGATTCTCATGATAATAATTGGTTCTTGACTCTATATTCTGTAATAATGAAAAACTCAGTTATAAGGTAGGTGTTGTGGTGTTGCAGGATAAACTGCCGCTTAGGAAGACTATATCCAACGCTGGAATGCTGGTGTAAGCCCCAACCACCCAACTTCACATTCAACTTCTTGCTAATACATTCTGGGAGGCTGTAGGTAACTGATTCAAGTGGAGGCTTGGGTGGAGTTCCTGGCTTCATCCCAGCCCAGCTCTGGCTGCTGTGGGCATTTGGAGAGTGAGTCAGCAGCTAGAAGGTTCTCTCTTTCTCACTTTTTCCCAACCTCTTTCAAGTAAACAAAAATTAATAATACTGATGAACATGATTAAAATGTAAATCTTACAACTTGCTTGATGACTTATACTATAATTATTATGGAATATAGCAACATGTCTTAAAAAGTTTAAAATTTTTCTTGCATGAAGGTGTAGTCAGAACCCAAAGGAAACTTTTCTTTCTTTCTAAATATAAAAAATTAATTTTTAGGTAGTAGTGTAATTTAATAGGAGTAAAATGTGATTTTTTTTGACTTATGTATACATTACAGAAACATTCAAACTTGCTAGCGTATCTGTCACCTCACTAATTTCTCAATTTTTTTCTTTGTGGTAAGATGATAAAAATCTAACTTAGCACCTCTTTCCTTTCTAACTGAATGTGAAACTGGGATCAAATCCCAGAACAAAAGTTAGCTTCAATTCTGTTAAAAAATTGTTCCTATTTTAATTATACATATTCATGAGATATAGTGTGCTAAGTCAACATATGTATTCCATGTTTGAAGATCAAATCAGGTAAGTTAACATTTCCACCTCTTTAAATAGTAAAAAATTTTTTGATTAGCAATAATTATACATATTTATGGAGAGCAATGAGGCATTTCAGTAAGTATATATAATGTGTTATGACCTGATCAAGGTAATTGTTGTTTTCCTTTAGATTTTTATTTTTTTAAAATATTGTTTACATAGTTGAGAGGGATGCACATGCATGTGAGGTTCAGGTACAGAAGGATGAAGGTGTGTGGGACAGATGGTCCAGTGGTCTTTTTTCTCCTGTGTCCACATGGGAGGGAGGGGGCTGTTCTTTACTGTCAAATTGCATCAGCCTGTGGGGATGGGACAGTCACCTGATGATGCCCTGGGGACTCCGATGTAAAGAGGGGTGACCGAGGGTCTTATCTGTGTGGTTGTGACAATCCTGAGACATTGTTGGTTCCATTGCTCCTGGGTTGAGAAAACCCTTCCAAGGTTCATTGGCTCACCAAGTCCAGCCTAGGCCCCTGTATGCATCTGGATGTGCTGTTCGCTGCACACGCATTCTAAGATCACACATCCCTATGACAGGGGTCTGACCAGTGGTCTAGTCAGGGAGACCCCTTCAAGAAACATTGCCTAGGGTGACCTCAGATCTTGACTTGTGTGTGCCAAGTAGTGCAGGGTTGGGCTTGGTCTGTTACCCACACCAGCCAATATACAGACTGGTAGATGTAAGCTGCCTGGTCAGCTCCTCCCCAGCCTGTTCTCTCATATAAATTGATAGGTACTGCAGCCCAGCACAGCCAGCCTGCCTTGACAGGTTTTCATGCATTCAAGTGGGTGCTGTGGTCTAGTCAGGGCAACCGTCAATAACCTGTACTGGGCCCAACCCCAGTCCCAGTTTTTGCACATGCCAGGCTCTGTTGCAGCCTCACCCAGCCCAGCCCATATGCCATCCACTTCTCATACAAATCTGTGGGTGCTGTGGCTTAGCTCAGCCCACCCTACTCCCAGACCTGACCACCACCTTGTCTGGCTTGGCTTGCCCCTAGGCCTGGTTTTGTTCTCATTAGTGACAGTTACAGCCTAACAGTTGAGTGCCCACAGTTACCCTAATCAGGCATGTTCCCAGCCCCAAATCTTCTACCTGTCGTGGGGTACTGTGGCCCAGCCTGACATGACTTGCACCATTCCTAGTGTTTGCCAGCTGGTGCTGTGTCTTAGCTCTGCTGGTCCACATTCATTCTGGCTTTTGTGTGTGCCAGCAGGTGCAGCAGCCTAGCTCAGCCTGGCCTACCCTCAAAGCAGCCTGCGCCCAGTCCTAGCTATTATATTTATCAGTGGAAGCAACAGCTTAGCAAGGGTGTCCCTAAAGTTCCCCTACTAGGACTGCTTCCTGCTCCATGACTTGCATGTGCCAGCAGGTGCAGCAGCCCAATCTAAGATGGCCTGTCCGGTCTCAGCATTCACCAGCAGGTAGTATAGGCTGGTCCAACCTAGTCTGCCCCCCAGTGTCACCCATAGTCTCAGCTCTTGCAGCCTACAACCTGTCCTGGCTCTCATTCATGCTAATGAGTGCTAAGGAAGGCCTGATCTATGCTGATCTGTCCCCAGGCCCAGCCCACACAAATAATGGGGAGTGCTGTAGCCTTGACTGGCCTGGCCTGCTCCCAAATCCTGACTCTTGTGTGCCCCAGCAGGAGTTGAATAGCTGAGTTCCCCAAGTACCCTTAACGGCCTGCTCCTACCCCTGGATCTCATATGTGCCAGTAGGAGCAGTGGTTCTGCCTGGGACAGTCTTCCCTCAGTTCCAGCCTTTGCATGTGCTGGCAGGGGCTGCAGCCTGGCCCTCCCCAGCATTTTCCCAGCTCTCATATGTGACATATTGGTTCCTGTCAGGTGAGTTCTGTAGTCCAGCCTGGGTTGGTCTGTTTCTGTCCTTAGCTCTCTATGTGAACTGGCAGGTGCTGCAGTCCCACAAAGGAGAGTCCACAATTCCCCTGCAGAATCTGCCCCCAGCTTTGTTTTTTTTTTTTTTTGTTCTCGCAGGTGCTGCAGTGCAGCCTGATGTAGCCCACTCCTTGCTCTGACATGGGTGGTATTGTAGCATAGCCCAGCCAGGCACGCCTCTCAGCCCCAGCTTTTGTGTGCACCAGTAAGTGGTAGGCAATGTTGTTTAGCTGAGTCTGGGTCACCCATGAGGGTGGGTGCCTTGGCATGAACCAGACTTGCTCTCTTGTTTCCCCTCTCCAAACCACTCTGTCTCAGCTCCCTTGCCTACTTGTGAGTGTAGTGACCTGATCTGTGGAAGACCCCAGAAGTCATTCCTTCCCTGTCAAACATGGCCTCAGCTGTTCCCACTCCCACATGCCCCCAGATTCCTCTCCCCAGGCAGTCTGCAGCTCCCCCTTATCCCTGGAGGTCAAGGTGGCATATCCAGCTTGGTCTTGCCTTCTGCATTCCCCACTTATCTTTAAAAAAGAATAAGCAACTACACTGGCCCACTGGCATAGTTGACACAAATTGAGCATTAACCAAGCCCAGAATGCCCACCAGCTATTGGCTGCTTTTCTCCCAGCAGTGTAACACTTGCTTATGTGTAAGGCAACCTAAAGCTGGGGAAGGCAATTAATGTTTAAGGGAATTTTTCCATCTCATATTATCATGTTACTTGCTGGTTTCAGAGAGGAGTGGAGTTTGTCTAAGGTTACACAGGAGCCTGGATCAGTCTTTAAACCTTCAAGTTCATGTTCTTTCCCTCAGAGTCATGTTTGTCTAAGCCTTGCATTGGTTCAGAAATGCACAGAACTTTGACATAGTTTGTGTGTTGTTTTCATGTTTTTTTTTTTTAAAATGATTTCTTAGGGGTTTTATCCTCTAAGTGAACACTTGAAAATAAAAAAGTATATTTGTTTCCTTTCCAATTTATCCTATGCTGTTTAACCTAGCAGCACTTATTTTTTGTAAAATATTTTGAATGCATGTTATAGTTATTCTAAATACAGGGTTCAACAAATAAAAAGCAAAAAGGCCATGATCCAGTAAGAAAGTAGGCAAGGGCTATAAAGTATCAAGTAAAAAGATGTTCAACTTCTCTCATGTAAATGCTAAAATAGTCACAAAATCGGCTTAGTACATACTTCCTGTTAATATTTTAAAAAATATTTTGCACAAAGTTTGACAAAATTGTAATGGATTGCTATTTTTTTTTAATAATAGCTCCCCAAAATAAGGGAGATTAATGCAATATTTGTGTTTTTGTATCCAGTTTATTTTACTTGATCTGATGTTCTTTAATACCAGTCATTTTACTGTAAATGATGGAATTTCATTCTTCTTTTTACAACTGAATAATATTCTGTGTATATGTGTGTTTACAAATATATTGCAACATGTTTCCTTTCTGCATTCATATGATGATAGGCACTTCTGTTGAATTCACTACAACAGTGTGGGACTCAAGGACCACTTTTAATTCTTGAATACGTTTTTTTTTTGGCCTGATCCAGCTCTGCTTTCAGTTTTTTTTTTTTTTTGGTTTTCCCCTGGTAATAAGAAATGTATTCCAATTCTAAGATTCTTCTGCTTGCTTCATTCTAGTTTGGAGACTCTCCACTGTACTTTTAATTTGCTCCGCTGTATTCTCCATTTCTGATATATCAGCTTTCATTTGATTCATTTCCAGTGTGACATATTCCTTAAATTCCTTGAATGCCTGCTTTGCGTGCTTCTCCTTGTTGATAAGAAGTTTTACAACAAGTGTTTTGAATTCTGTATCCCTCATTTTCTTGATATATTCCTCAGTTAACGCTGAGGTTGGCAAAGGGTTTTGCTCCTTTGCAGGGGAGTTTTCAGTAATATTCATTGTGCCTCTGTCTCTTCTTTTGCTCTTGGTCATTGTACTTCTGGTTAGCAGATTCTTCTCCTTGGGGCAGGTTTCTAAGCTGTGCCACCCACAGGTCTACAGCTTGATTTTACTTATTGTGGTTGGCACACGGCTCTTTGTTTTTAGTCCCTTGTGCCACTCCATTCAGCAAGTTTCAGGCCTGAGGGCTACCCAAACCTATTTTGCCCCATACGATGGCATAATCAGCATTATTTTCCCTGTGGGACCAATGCACTGCACTGGTTAGTTTGTTGGTAGCTCAGGGCATGTACAGCTCACTATTGTTCCTGAAGTCTTAATAGTTTTTCACAGTGTAAAAAATGGCACTTGATGTGCCACTGGTAGAAATCTTGATCTGTTGGCCTTATGTCTGAGAGCCACATGGACCTATCTTGAATGGAACCAGAAGAATGCAAAGTTTTACTGTTCATCGAGCCAGAGATGAGTTCACTCTCAGCTCAGTGCGTGTGCAGTACTGTCCATAGCCTTTTCCTCCCTATACAAAATCATGCTCGATTTGGCTCTTGAGGGTGGAGTGGGTTGTGAAATCCACCCTGTTCCTGCACCACCTGTCTGGTACCTGCCCCTCCTCTCTCCCTGCTCCTGATGCAATCAAACAGATCAGCAGGATGGACAGTTTTTTCTCTGGGTTCACTTCTGGAGCTCCCAGTAATCATCCCTTCCCATCTTGTTGCTGGTGGACTTCTGGCTGCTGGTGTAGTTCAGATTGCTGCTGCCTGAATGCCACTGGGGCATCGGTCACTGCAATACTCTTGTTGTGTTTGCTGCTTTCTTGTTTCTGTCAGTCTTCAGGTGGCCCTCTGCTGTTGTTCTGTCATCTTATTACCCGGAATGTGCCTCCTCTGCTTCGCACTGGCTAACTTTTCTCTATCTGTTTAAATGTGTCCTTATCCTATTCTGCCATCTTGATTCTTCATATTTCTTATTTTCCAGAGTGTCTTAAGTTCTTGCTTAATAGCTTGATTTTCTGGGGGTCAGAAAAGATACATGGTATGATTTCAATTTTTAAAAATATGTTGAGGATTATTTAATGGGTTGGCATATGGTTTATCATAAGTTCCTTGCACTAACAAAAAGAATATGTTTTTGGCAACCATGGGATGAACTATTCTGTAGACACAAGTTTAATTTGTTCCAAAGTACAGATTAGTGCCATTATTTCTTTGTTGATTTTCTGTCTAGTCTCTCTGCCTGTTGATGAATGTGGGGTGTTGAAGTTCACCATTATTACTATATTATGTTTTATTCCTTTTGTTAATTCATTAGCAGTTGTTGGTTACACATATTTTACTATAATCAAATCTTCTTGTTGAATTGATTCCTTAATCATTATGAAACGACTGGGAAATTCTTTCGGTTTGTACTTGTTCGGAAGTTCTTTAATTGACTTTATTTATGTGTGAGGGCTTTGTTGGGCTTCATTTTCTTGCTGCACTTCAGTTTTGCTTCTCCATTGTTTCCTGTTCTGTAGGGTTTCTGATGAGAAATAAGAGCCTCTAAAGTAATCTTGTGTTTACTTCACACACACATTTTAGAATCATTTCTTTATGGTTTGTTGTTTAAAGTTTGGCTAGAATGTGTTGTAATGAGTGTTGTAATAAATCTCACCTCTGATCAAGCCTGATCTGGGCTGGTAGCATATTCGGAGCTTACATTCTCTCTTTAAATATTATTAACACTGAGGTTTAGTTCATAGTGGCTACAAGCCCCTCCTACACTAACACATGTGTTACACAAAAGATTGTGCAGTACTCTGTGTAAGCACAGAGCCTTGCAATGATACCTCAGGCAAATAAAGATCTCAGCCTGTGGTTTCAGACATGTTGAATTCTCGGAGACAGCTACACATCACACTATTGTGAAATCACAGTATTCCTCAAATCTTCAACTTCAAGACTCTTGCAGTCACAGAATGTTGGGGATCCACTCAGCCCTGCAAGCCTGCCTTTCGCATGAACAGAGAAGAATCATTCCTAGCACTGGCTACCTGTGTGTGTGCTCCACTGTGACAGCTTGTGCTCTGGAACCTGGGCTTGGGATGTATTTGCACCTCCTGGGTGGGTGTGCAGCGCCCTGCCAGGCCACCATCCCAGACTCAAAGTCAGTGGGATTATAGTATCCCTTTAATAAAATCACCTAGTTATGAGACCTCACACAGAGCTGGATGGGCACACACCATAGTCACTGCAATACATGGTGTACTCAAGATGGTGCTCTGTCCCAGCTGGTCCAGGTTCCTTGCACATTGGTGCTACTTCCCTGCTGGTTTGGGAGCTTCTGTGAGGGTAAGGGGGAGGAAATACTGTGCTCCTTTCCCATGATGATCTGAGGGAGTTAGGCCCCCACCCGCCCTGTCTTCAGTACAAAATCCCTCTCATTGTAGTCCCAGAAATTCTATGTCAGGCAGTCTTGCTAGTGACTCTGGCCCTGCTGGTCTACTTCCATCTCTCTGGAGTTGTTTCCACCCTCTGCTGCAGTACACTGTCCAGGCTTCTCCACAATGTCTCTCTGCTTTCTGTAGAATTCTCACTGCAAAATTACCTCCTGGGAATGCACTTACTTTGCCTTTTTTTTTTCTGGTGGCTTCCTCTACTCAAAATCAGCACATCTTTTTCCTGTTCAGATATCTTCATAGCCATGTGTATTCCCTTCACTGGGTTGGGTGGGCACCTGCCTCCTGATAGAACTCCTGGCTGGAGTCAAAACCTCAGAGTTCCTCAAGGTTCTCTTCAGATCATATCACCAGTGACATGGATTGCTGCAGATCCTTTTCACTTCTCTCCAAGAAGATGGCATCTTCTGCAGCCATGCACTGCAAGTGTCGCTGGTGGTGTCGCTCTTGCTGCTGTGTGCTCATGTTATCTCCACCGCTTCACAGCGTCTCTCCTCTTCCTGTAGAATTTCCACTGAAATCTTTCCAATTGCCCTCTGGGAATGCAGTTCCTCTTCTGTTATAATATCTTACTGTAGTCAAAATTTATACATCTTTTGCCCATTCAGCTATCTTGGAACTCTAAGTAAATACAGCCTGTTTTTCAGTCAAGGACTACTCATTCCTAGCTTCTGAAAGAGTGATTATCTTGTACTTTTGTTTTTGGTTGTGTGCAGTTGAAATTAGATGAGAAAATAGAGTTTCTGTGTTCCTTCATAGCCCCAATTTCAATAATGAGCGATTATATATTATCACCTTTTAGCTGGCCTGTTTTATTTAAGGGAGTTCTTCTCAATGATTGAGCATTTATCTTTCCAGTCAGAGAAAGGAAAGCTATGGAAACTTTTCATTCTAAGTTGACTGATTTACAAATCTAAAAACTTCATAAATATTTACAGTAAATTGATATGGACTATGGACAATAAAAGGACTATTATATTTCTTCATGTGCAGAGTAATCTCCAATTGCTGTAGCAGTTTGCACCTTGATGGATGGGTTATTTTATTGGAATTTTTGAGCTCTTTTGTTAAAGTATAGGCTTATGAAATTATACTCTTGTTTAGCATTGAGATATTGAGAAAATATTGAGTCAAAAGGGATGATGAAACTAAGTTCTTTAAAATTCTTATTCCATTTGGTTCCATGTTGGCAGCAGGAGGCCTCTGAGTCTCTCTTTCACTGGTGACATGCATGCTTTCACATAGCAGAGGACTCCTTTTTAGTTACGATAAAATTTGGGAACTGGAATAAAATAGCAAAGCAAATCCTTCTTAGAAAAAGATTCTTAAAACTAGACAATGTTATACCACATTGTCATTTCAGAAATCTAGAAATGGCTCAATGGCATAGATGCATATGTTGTATTGACCCTGGTTTCTTTCCTTCCATCTCTCTCAGTTCCATTATGTAATAAATTCAAAAATAGTGAAGCAAGCCATGAAAAGGAGTTCAGCTGTTAAAAATGGATGATTTCTATTGAGAGGAGAGCACAAAACCCCATGCTCACAGGTATTTCAGAAACAGCTGACAAATAAATAGGGAAGGTCTAATGTTTTCATCCTGGTCTTTGTAAGCAGGAAACAAGAAGATGGGTGCAAAATTTGCTAGAGAGATGAATGGATGAGACAGCCGCTGTGGGTTTTGATAAACTCATTTATCTGGAAGGCTGCCTGCAAGCTCAAGGTTGTGCATATTCTGGATTTTCCGTGCATATTCTGTGCATTTTCCACAAATTACTGTTTGAATGTGGGCCCTTCAGTCATGAGGGTCCACGGAAAGCAAAAGCTAGAATGGGTTTAGACTTGCTCTAAATTAAGTCTTTGGGAAATGGCGAATGTGACCTTTTTGAAAATAACGGATCTTAACCATTTTCTGTTGGTATACCTGAATGCCATAGCATGAATAATTTATAAAGAATAGAAGTTGATTCAGTGTAAATACTGAAGATCAGATAGTTCAAGGTTGGGTCTCCACATCCGTTGAGGTTCTTCGTCCTTCTGAGATCTCCTGTGTTGAGAAAGCACATTTTAGTCCAGGCCTCTCCTTTTCTCATAGATTCACAGTCTCACTAGATCAGGGCCTGATGCTTAGGATGTGACTTTTTTTTTTCATTTTTAAGTTGCATGGATGTGACTTTTCCAAATTTTTACAATACAATCCTTTATAATGACAAATTCTGTTTTTAAGTGAAAATCTCACTTTCTTTTTCAAGTTTTCAAGTTGCTGTTATTAATTTCCATGATTCCGTTTTGCAGGTATAGGGATTTCCTACTCTACCTTCCCTTCCTTCCCCCCATTTCCCCCCTCACCCTTACCCTCATATTGTTACAGCAGCATAATACTTTAGTAACAGAAGTTAAACATTCTACTTAAGTTTCAGTTGTCTCAGCACTTACCATGCTGACTTCCATAGTTGCTGAACTAGCCTACACTCCTACCAACAGTGAAATGGGGACCCTTCTCTCCACATTCACATCATCAAGTGTTAGTAGATTTCTGAATGCAGGCCAATCTCACTGGAGTTAGGTGGAACTTCAATGTGCTTTGCACCATCCTCAAATGTTTTCCCAGGCCACAAGCAAGGAACTGGATGGAAAGTGGGGCTGCCAGGATTAGAATTGGTGTCCATATGGGATCCTGGCACATGTGAAGTGAGGACTTTAGCCACTAGGCTATTGCATTGGGGCTAAGACTATTTTCAGTCTCACTCTTCAGTGACCACAATGGCTAGAGCTGAGCTGATTCAAAGCCAGAAGCCAAGAGCAGGTTTCCAAGGCTTTGTGTCATCCTCTGCTGCTTTCCCAGGCCACAAACAGGGAACTAGATAGGACATGAGATAGCCAGGCCACAAATTGGTGTCCATATGGGATCCTGGCTCTTGCAAGGGGGGGGATTAGCCAAATTAAGCCATCATACCCAGCCTAGTTCTCATCACTTTTAATATTTATTTATTTGGATGACAGAGTGCAGAGTTAGAGGGAGCAAAAGAGAGATTTTGTATTTGCTGGATTATGTTCCAAATGGCCACAGCAACCAGAAGGCCAGGTGAAATTCAGGAGCTTCTTACAGGTCTCCCCATGGCTTGCAGAGGTCCGGGTACTTGGGCCACCTTCTCATGCTTTCCTAGGTGCTTTGGTAGGAGGCTGGATTGGGAAGTGGAGCAGCCAGGATATGAACTGGTGCCCATATAGATTTCTAGTGTTGCAAGAGGCATTTTAACCCTCTGTGACTCCTCTCTGGTCCCATGTTTCTTCTCTTATATCTGTCCTTCTCAAGAACCCTAGGACATAGAATACATTAAAGTTCTTTTATCCCATTTACTATGAATGGCTATTCTCCAAATTTTCAATAATATTGTCTTTATTTACAGCTGAGATTTCATCAACATGGCATTTACTCCACACATTTTTTTGTTTGTTTGTTTTGCTCATGGCCATTCTTTCTTGTCTGCTTATTCTTACGTGAGCTGTCAACAGAACTGCCCTTAATATATACTCACAGTAAAAAAAAAAAACAAACATTTTCCAGCTTGTCTTCTACACTCTTCCAGCCTTTCCTTACTATTTAGTGCAATATTTGTTTTGATGATTTTAGATATTTTAGATGAAGACAATAACCCTACTTCTCATTTCCAAGTTTCTGTCCTAGTGTTTTCTATTAATATACTACACAAACTGAGTAAATTATAAAAAATAAAGGTTTATTTGGCTTATGGCTGTGAAGACTAGGACGGTTAAGAGTGAGCAGTGATGTGTGATGTGGTCTTTCCTGTGAATGAAGAGTACAAGGCATTGGAGCGCATCATGCTGAGGCAGAATATTCTAGCTAAGACCCTTTTTCTTTTACTGCCACAGTCCCAGTCCCATTGAATTAGCACCACAGCCGCAGTTAACCTTAATACCTCCCAGAAGTTCCACCTCCAAATATCACAGTCACATTAAGTTTTTATTATTTCATAACTGTGGCGATTGTTGGGGACTTTTAAAAACAAAATTTTGGATATTTTGCAGATAGAATTAGTTAAGGTGAGATCAATTTACTTCACCCTAAATCCTATGGCCCAGTTTCCTGGCAAGAGAAAGGAGAGGGATATTGAAGATGCACAAGCTCAGAGGAAGAATGCGGAAGGAAGGTCTGATAAGACGGAAACAGAGTGGAATAATGCTTCTACTGTCAGGCAACATCAAAGATTGCCATTTTTTTCTGCAGAAACTCAGATAAAGGCTTGGCAAAATTTTTTTCTCTCAAAGTTCAGAAGGAAGAACATCTCGATTTCAGAGATCTGATCTTCAGAACTGTGAAAGGATAACTTTCTAATGTTATAAGCCTCCAGGTTTGTGGTAACTTGCTGTGGCAGGCCTAGGAACTTCCCCTGGGAAGCAGTATCTTTGGTGTTGGTAGTGTACAGATGAATAGTTTAACTGTCCTCAAGGGAAGAGACTCATGTCTGGTTCCTGGCTCTATCATTTACTTATATGTGGCCATAAACATCCAACTTCTGTGACCCTCAGTTTTCCAATCCACAAATTGAGATTCCTTGGAAAAACCTTCCCTAAATCCAGACTGTAATAAATTCTTCTCTAGGCAAATTTTCTTTGTCTTGGCCCATAGCTCCTTATGTTGAATTAATTATCTCTCTCTCTTTTTTCATGTAGACAATCCTATCAGACTGAGAATTCTCTAAGTGTGGAGACTATTACATTTTTCTTAAAGATCATGGCATCTGAAACACATAGTAGATACATTCGATTTTAGGTTTGTATGGTTGATATGAGGGATGAATCTGGCACCTGCTGGTCATGGCAGCTTCAGTTACTATTTATATCTATCATATTTTTCTCCCATTTCTGGACAATTACTTGTACATCCCTCAGGTAAAAGAAAAAATCTGAATTGCCTGAAAATCAGTATGTAAACTTATGTAGGTAAAAGAAACAATAGGAAACGCGAATCATCTGCTTGCTAGACACTAGGGCCCACCTACATAGAGAGGGAAGCTTCATTCATGCATGAAAAGAGGCCAAAGGTATTCTTATCTGTACCAAACATTCATCTCTCTTAAAGCAAGAGATGGAGATTGTACATCTCAGCACGTGTGTGCTTGCATATATGTCTCATCATTATAGAACTTCTTTGTTTATGTGCGTGTTCTCCAAAATGTTTGCTGCTCAGGATCATATGTGGTAACACTGAATGGAATCACAGATCTAAGTATCATGGGCCACACCAGCTGTCCAAATCTGAGATTATCTTTGGTTATAAATAGTGACTGGGCACAGAATCAACTAGCAAAATTAAGGGTTATAGAGCTTGGGGTTTTGGGGAAAAAAAAGGAAAGGAAAGAATGCCAAGAAATCCAACTGTGATGAATTAATCTCCCAGGAACAAGAGAAGCAGAAAGCTGTAGGCAAGCTGCAACCAATAGCAAGAAAGCTCACTGGGTAATGAAACATGAATTGATAAAGAGGAAAATACAAGGTGTTTCAAGATGCTAGAACCTCTGCATATCAGATTTGCTCTGCCTCATTTTGTAAAAACTAATTTAAAAGATTGCACTCTTTAAGGATATAATGTGAAAATGGAAATCTTTACATTTATAAAACTGTATAAATATAATTAGCATTAAAGGGCATTTTTGATGAGTATCATAAAAACCATATGTGCTTCTAGAAGGCATCATGTTATTAAGTTTTCTGGCATCTTTTAAATTACCAGAAGAATTGTAATGCTCCTCATCTTATTATTACTTTGGATATATGTTGCACAGAAATTTATAAGCTTTAGTGGAGCATGAAAAAATTACATGTTTTCTGTCTCACAAGGAGAGTGACATAAACATTTTAATATATATGTTCTTGGAAATGTTACAGGGCTCTTCAAGAACTCCATGGAAAATATATGTTATGAGAAAGCTATGCATGATTTTCAGAATATTTTTAATAAAAATAAGCATGTCTTTTAAAATCAATTTTCATAAACCTTTTTGAATTACCCTTACAAATATTGTGTTAAAATGGGCTTTCATATCATTACTGATAAATTCTTGATACCCATTTGTGTTTTCTCTAGTGACCATTTTTCCATCACTTTAAGAGAATTTAATTGATATGTACATGGATTAAAGTGTTTAACGTTCTTAGATACATGGCTTGTTGTGGACAGCACTCTGTGTCTACCAATCAACTATCTACCTTTGTCTTTTCAAGCTTGCCTTCTCACTTTCAATGATCTGGACCACTTCCTCTTTTGGGGAAATCTGTAGCAGATTCTCCTGTCTCTGCTATAAGTCAAAACGCCACCTGGTTGTTCTTCACCCTGCCTCGCAACTGGAGTCTCGTCCATAGTGTAATGCTTTAAGGGTGATCTGGAATCTAATATTCCTGGTCCTAGCTACTACCTAGTCTACTTATTCTTGTCCATTTTCTTAGTCAGTATGTCCACATTTTCTGATTCTTCTGGAAACCACCTGAAATCTTTTGAAAATAATGCTTTCCCTTCTTAAATTAGCCAGGATCAAAACCAAGAACTCTAGAACAGTGGAAAGACTAAATATTCATTTCAGTTTCACTCTGGAAGTAGAAGACCGATAGTACAGTGAACCCTCTGGAATTTAGTGATATCAAAAGAGTGTGAAACTTTAGACCACACACACACACACACACACACACACACACACACTTGATATTCAGAGTTACAGAGAGAGAGAAAGAGATTTTGCATCTGCTGATTCACTCCCCAAATGGCTGCAATGACTGGGCATGGGCTGGGCCAAAGCCAGGAGCCAGGAGCCAGGAGCTTCTTCCAGGTCTCTCATGTGTGAGTGCAGGGACCCAAACACCTGGGCCATCTTCCATTGCTTTCCTAGGCACAATATCAGGGAACTGGGTTTGATTTGGAGCATCTGAGGCCTGAACTGGTGCCCATAAGGGATGCTGCATTGCAGGCAGAAGATTAACCTAATATGCCACAACAGCCTCAATATCTACATAATGTTATGCAGTTGTGGAAGGAATATCAGGCTCAGAACTAGCAACCTGTAAAGCCCAGTCCTTACTGTTATTTGCTGGCTGTTAGATGTTGGATAAGTCAGTTAATTCACTGTGTCATATATATATATGTATATATATATATACACACACATATATTTATTTATGTGTATCTGTGTATATATACATAATGTATATATAACATATATAATATCTATTATATACATATAAAATCACTAAAATTTGACTTCAATTTCCTCCATATTTGGAGTTCTATGATTTTAAACAGGTTCTGAAGTGTTATATTTCAAATCATGATCCTTGATTTTGAATTCTTTGTTTAAATAATTATATAATGCTGAATAAGTATAAATAATAATTAAAATGGAAGAGTATGAGGGAGTAATTCTATATCCATTTGAAAGCTTAATCTTATTTGAGCTTTGTATGACTCAGTAGCAGTGCAGATATTCAGCTAGAGTAATTTATACGATGAAGAGGCATTGTTCACTCAGTTCCTATCCAAAGACAAGGATTAGCCTCCCAGAGTTTTACCTTATTTGTGTCTTTTATCACTGCTTCTCAGTTTATAAAACAGTTTTGAAATGTTATTAGTGTGTGTTTAATTGTGAGACTTTTCCTTATAGTCTTCCAAGAACTCAAAATATTATCTTAGTTAAAACCTTAAAAATTTACATTGAGTGTAGTTGGTTTTACATACAGAGTAAGACAGAAGCCAAAAAACTGTGCTGTCCAGTTTAGATATTTGAATAATGAGTAATTTTCATCTACTTATTTTGATGCAAAACCAGCAGTACTGGTTTTGTTTGTCGTCTTTTAGTATGGGAAAGGATCTAGTCCAACTTCCGTATCTGACAGATGAGAATAAAGGGTGTGCAGCTAATTTCATTCCCAGTGTCAAACTTGAACTAGAACTCAATGCATTATACCTCAAGCACTATGATGCTGAGTAGCGTTTCTCTTGTTTTCTTTTGAGATCTGAACCTTGTTCATAGTGGGTATTCAGTTAATAAGTGTTATCAATGAACTGAAAGTTAATAAGTGTTATCAGTGAATTGAAGTGTTATCAATGAATTGTTCATGGGGGTTATTCAGTTAATAAGTGTTATCAGTGAGATGAAAGGCAGTGGAATTTCTGTTATGACATATGTACTGAGGAATCAAAAAAAAGAAACTGTTCAAAGAAAACTTTGCAAAAAATAGAACTAAATATTTTTATACTGGTGGTTGGTGATTTATTTTAGAACTTGTATTTAGATTCAGGCATAAAGTTTCTGAAATTTGTAGTGGCAAATACTGTATAGAAATAGATGCTAATGCACTCAAGACTTTCATTCTAAAATGTGTTGGATGGTAGTGACATTGCTTGTCTCTTTAAATAGTTGACCAGAATATTGATGCTGATGGAGAGCAGGTGGTGGGACCATTTAACCTGTGCTCTGATTAATAGGCTATTATTACTCTATCAAGGTGCTTGACATATGCACAACATGTTTAAATGATGGCATGCTCTTCTAGACAGGGTATGGATTTTTTTTGCTTAGATTTTGTTCTGAAATATTTATAACATATTAAATATTTCTGACACTTATTTAAATGTGGTTAAAATGGGGAAGGAAATCTTCTACGGTGTATAATGACTTAGTTAAAATCTGGTTTATCAGGTGAGGCTGATGTGTTCTGACAATAATTCCTAACTGAGTTAAAATAAGGAGAACAAAGATAAAAATCCCACTGGGAATGCGTTCTAAAATAGATGTGTGGATTTGCTTGGAATTTTAGTAATTAAGATGCAGCTGATCTGATTTTTTTTTTTTTTAGCTCTCTTCTACCTTCTTTCATATTTCACTGTCATTGCTTCCCAATTTTAGGATCCTCTTTCATTTTCTGCCTTAGTATGCTGACATTTTCTCTCTCCGCTGAGAAGCTATTGAGCTCTTCTTCACAGACAAAAAAGTAGTTTTTCATTAAAAGAAGCATCTTAATGTCTGAAGCCAGTTCCCTAGAGTTAGAAAGCCTATTTGAATAAGATAAAGTAGAAAAGTTCTTCAAGACTTACAGATTTCAAGTTTCCACAATCTTTTGGAGAGACATTTTCTGACAAAAAAAGGAATAGCTTTGAGTATCCTGCCAAAGGTACTGAGCTCTGAGATGTGCTTTGACTGTGGGTTATCCCTTCACACAGTTTGGCTTAACACAGGGACCTTTCCAGGTTCCAAGGCCTTTAGGGCACTGTTAATGTTGCCTACACATTAATGTGAATTAGAAGACAGGAGAGTATCAAGAATGATCCAGGATTAACAGTCACATCTGTTCAGAAAGAAACATAGATGTATGGTATTTTTAACAATGGAAAAAATAAATTGCACTGTGTTTAAGGTATTTTAAAATGACTGTTCTATTTTCTAATATGCTAGTTACTGTATTGGCCCCATTGCCTCTTGCTCCCATTCAGTTCCAGGGTGGAGAAACAGATAATAATGGTACCCTCCCATGCCATGAGATTCCTAATTCTCTTTTAAAGAAAAGGTTTTCAAACTAAAAACATGAAAACACTTTAAAAATGAAACTATTGTTCAAGTCACCTTATCGAACAGAGCAAGATGAGGTGTGTGCTGCTCTTACAAGTAGATTTCAAAAATTTGTAAAAAAAAAAAGGTAATGCTCACATTGGTGCAAAATAGTAATGGAAAAATTATTCATAGGTTTTTAAATTTCATTTTTTCCGAAGTAAACTTATTTTTGCATTCAGTTTTCCATGGGCATTTTGAAGTCCTCACGGACTGTGGCCAGGGGAGAGCAGAGCCTGGCTGTCTTTACTGTTGAGTATTAGCTCTCCCACACCTAGGTTCCCTGACCTCATTTGTGTAACATGTTTTAGAAATCAAACACTAATTTGGAAAATGTCAGGCTATTTTTAATGTATGCTAAGATTCTTTATTAACTAAAGCACAAAACTCCTTCCAGATTTTGCCAGATTACAGTATTTTATCTGAGTGGGCCAGATTTCATAAGCAGGTTGAGTAAATGACTTAATTTCTGATAACATTTGAGCAATGTCAAAAGGTCCCTGGGCAAAAATGTCACCTTTTTAAGATTAGAGGTCAGACTTGAAAGAGAATCCACTAGAATACTTAATTTAAGTGGCTTAAGCAATTACTTCTTTCGAGTAAGAAAATATATTAGCAGGAAAATCAGTTTTATTCAATATGGATGTGTTGAATGTCTGTGTTGTGCCAACAACTGTGTTGTTTCAGGAGTGAATAAAACAGATATTTCACTCAGAAAGCTTATTATTCTGTAGTGGAATTTGGTTTAATGGAATTTGAGATACTCTAATTCAACCCCATTCTTTTGTTGACTGTTATCATTTTGTGACCTGTCCAGGTCAGCAAGCTGGTAATGCACAAACATGATAATTGGTTGTCACTACTGCTTTCTATTCCTCTAAGTGGGGAAAAAAGAAGCCTAGTTCTTAGTGTCCTTTTCATTCTCTATGTAAAATGAAAAGTTCCCTGCTTTGGAAGTAATTTTCTATTGTGGAAACATTTAAACATTCATGCAAAACCAGAATTGTTTAATAAATCGCCAGGTATCCATCTTCCAACAACCTATGGCAAATTTTGTCTTGTGCACTACTTCCTACTACATATTATTTTAAACATCAGATTATTTTATATATAAATATTTTAGTATGTATTTCCCAAAGAAGGACTCCTAAAATGAATATATGTACACTTCCATTATTACAGTTAAAAATCTTTCTTATAGCATTACACGTGCTGACAATATTAAAATTTTCACTTTGATATAAATATCATGAGTATTTTTTTCTCTTTCTTTTTCCACAAAATAAGTATCCTACTAAGATTCTAACCACTGATTGGCTGTTTTTTTTTTTTTTTTGGTGTATTTATTTTCATCTTGAAAGGCAGAGTAACAGAGCAAGAGAATTTGAGAGCAACAGTGAGAATGACAGAGTGAGCAAAGGTGCGATAGTGAAATCAAGAGAGAAGACTTATCTTCCATCCCCTGATTTACCCTCTAAATGCCTACAGGAGCCAAGGGTTTTCTAGGCAGAAAACAGGAGTGCACATATCTCAACCTAGGCCTCCCACATAAGTGGCAGGCACCCATTCACTTGAGTTATCATCTGCTGCTGCCTCCCTCCTGCCCCCGATCTCATTATCGGGAAGCTGGATTGAAGTATGGTCATGGATACCCAGCTGGCCTTCTGGATGGCATGAGAGCTTCCTAAGCTATGGCTCAATCGTCTGAACCACAGTGCCAGTCTTTGACCCTCCAGTTTTTGTTTTTCAAAATAGAAAACAAATTATTAAAAGTTTTTAGCATTGGGCACAGAGCATATTTGGATCAAGGCTTTAGCTGATGAGCAAAGAGAAGGCTCAACAGGAAGACCCTTTGCCCAAGGACATCCAGGTGTTATGTGACAGGACCAGACCCAGATCTCTGGGTGCAGAGTTCAGTGCCTTTTCCCCTGCATGCATTTGAACTTTCAAAATTGTTGCCAACTTCTTTATAATTCTGGTTTCTTTCCTTTTGCCTCTTTCTTTTTATCTCTGCAGTGGAATTTTAATAACATGCAAGACAGTGTGCTTAATCAATGGAGTATAGCACAGAGCTCAGAGCATGGTCCTTCCTATGCCAAAAAATAAATCCTTTTATTATGTTCACACTGATTTTGGGAAGGTGGAATTTGGTTTTACCCCATCATCTTCATAATCCCTCTATGTCTCTAGAGGTCAGTGTGATTTAAAGGAAATGTGTTCTACTTTGTTTCATTACTATATTCAGTTAAGATTTAATTCAAGGCATTTTAATCAAAGGTGACAATAAAATGGTGACCCAAGGGGCCAAAAATCAATTCTAAATCACAACTATTATAAATGTCAGCATATACAATCATATTGATTTGGGCTTATGAAACTTTTCACTAAGCCTGCAGATCTTAATATTCTTATGCAACATTGAGATAATTCTTATACATTTTGTCATATGAAATGTTCTCATTTTTTGATTAAAAAATGTATGAAATTATCTTTTCAGCTTCCCTTTGAAAGAGTTGCTGTGCTTTTGTTGGAGGCTTTTTAAATGCATATATTTAGATAGGCATATTAGTTCTCTTAAGACATTTTGAAATATACATATGTTTTGTCTCCAAGTGATATCAGTGCACAAGAGGCTTTGTGAACTACCGTGAGTAAAGAATGTCTTTGGAAGTTAATGAAAACGGGTGGATCTCTGTGACTCCTAGTAACTTAATTTGAAAGCCCACTACCAGGGCTTTCAAAAGCCCTTTCTTCTCTTATTCCCTCTCCTTAAAACCTCTTCTCCCTTAGTTTGTTGAGAACAGTGTGAGGAGGAAATGCTAATAGAATTAGCAGCTCTTGTGCAATTCATAAGAAATTTTATGTAAGCTTGATTGTGAATGTACTTTTTACTGAGCAAATACAACTATTGAGGCATGGCGAGGTGAGTAAGAGGAGTTTATGTTTATAGAGCATCTCACTGGGACCAGATGATTGCTGAGTAACCTGCGTAGTCTGAAGAGTTCTCTTGATTGGGATTGGTTCCATGGATGACTCCAATTGTTGAGTTTAAAAGCTCTACAAATCTTGTTGTTTGATTCAGTGATTAAGATTCTGTTCAGGCCACCCCTCTGAATTAAATTGTATGGTTTTGAGTCCCAGCCCTGCTTCCCAGCCAGCTTCCTGCTAATGCACACCCCAGAGACAACAGAATATAGCTCAAATAATTGGATCCATGTTATCTACATGCGCGTACCGGGCTGAGCTCTTGATTCAGTCCTACCGTTGCAGACATTTGGGGAGTGAACCCGCAGCTGGACGGTTTCTCTTTGTCTTTCAAATAAATAAAATAGTTAAAAATAAAATAAAAATGCCCACACAGTAGGTTTGTAAGAGTAAGTGGGACAAAGAGGAACTGGTTAGAAGCAGCAAACATTCAAGGGGCAATGAGAAGCTGTGGGCAAGCTCTCCTGAGTCTGCTTTCTCCCTGATAGGCATGGGTTAGAGCTTACCTCTCCATGGCCTGAGGCACAGCTTTCAGGCCTACATGTGAAGAGTGACCTCTGACATGGCTAAAAGGTCAAGGGAAATACACGTGGAACACGACCTCTGACATGACCAGAAAGTCATGGGAAATAGATTTGTCATATAGCTGATTACAGTGTCTTTAGTGCGTAAGGGTGTCTGATGGAAAACTCCCTGTTCCCCTCCCCCTTTTGTATCCTTTAAAAGCAGTCACCAGAGCTGGACCATGAGTGGGACTCGGGGACTGTTACAGAATGTGGGTTCTAGGTGGTAGGCATGTTAATTGCTGTGCCCTTTATGGTTATCTTTAATTTGACTCAAACAAAATTCAACCCCACGTAAGTGAAAACTCACTGAAAGAGATAGTTTATACTGCTTCCAAAGGTCACTCTGTGGGTCTACTGAAGCTTTCTTTGTCATGGAATTTTGTATTTTAGTGTGTGGCAATTTTTGATGTACCAAAAATTTGTCATTTTAATGTTTTAAAATTGCATTTGAAAGTCATACTTACGAGAGCGAGAGAGACATTCTTCCATTTTTTGGTTCATCCCTCAGATGCTTGCAATAGTCAGTACTGAACCAGGCTAAAGCCAGGAACATGAACTCATTCAGGGTCTTCCTTGTGTGTGGCTGAGCCTGCTGTATCCCAAGGTGTGTACTAGCAGGAAATATGAATCATAATTGGAGATGGGACATGAGCCCATGCACTCCCATATTGAATGTGGCTGTCACAAGCTGCATCTTAACTGATTTGGCAAGCTCTAAATGTGAATTTACTGTGGGTGGCAACAAGAGAGAGATATTGCTGGAGTAGAGTAATGCCATGGCATATTTCATTCTACATACTTCTCTTGCTCCAGCCAGAATTCTTTACAATGCTATTTTTGTTGAGATTCCCACTAAGTTTCCAACTGGCTGCTTCACAAATATTTTACTTCTATTCCCCTGCTGAAGAATATAGTAGCAATTGATGCAAATATTTCCTCATCTCTTTCCTCAGGTTTGCTTTGGATAAGTATTCTAAAAGCAAAATTGGGGAAATTTAGGGTTGAGAACATAGGCTCTGAAACTGTATTATCAGGATAATCTTAAGAATATGGTATGACAGGTATAGACAGTATAACAACAGCATGAAATAACAGGAGGTAGAGTCAGGAGCTGGGGATGAAGAGGCTATGGTGGAAGTCTTACTTAAGAGCCCAGATCTGAAATTAACTGGAGCAAGTGGAACCAAGTGACTGCAAACACAGAACCATGTACCAACCACAATAAGTAAAATCAAATTGCAGACCTGTGGGTGACAAGGTTGGAAACCTCCCCTAAGGAGAAGAATCTGCTAATCAGAAGTACAATGATCAAGAGCAAAAGAAAAGACAAAGGCACAAGGAATATTACCAAAGATTCGCTGCAAAGAGGCAAAACCCTTTACCAACCTCAGAGTTAACTGAGGAATATATCAAGAAAATGAGAGATACAGAATTCAAAACGATTGTTACAAAGTTTCTTATCAATAACAAGAAGCACATGCAGGAATTTAAGGAAGTTGTCACACAGGAAATAGTAACACTGAAACAAAATCAAGCTGAATTATTGGAAATGAAAGATACAATAAAGCAAATTAAACATTCAGTCAAAGTCTCAATAATAGAATAAAGGAGGCAGAAGAAAGAATCTCAGAATTGGAAGATATTTCTTGTCACAATGGGAAACAATCAAAAAGCTGGAAAAAGAGCTAGATCAGGCTAAAAAAAAGTATTCAAAAATTGAAAGACACTATTAAAAGGCCAAATATAAGAGTTATGGGAGTACTAGAAGATACAGAAAGAGAAGCTGGGTTCACACAAGTATTTAATGAAATAATAAGGGGAAATTTTCCTAATTTGGAGAAAGAATTGGGAAACAACCCAGAACTCCCAACAGGATTGACCAAAGGTATCTTCACCACAACACATGATAATCAAGCTCTCTTTGATCAAATTTAAGGAGAGGATCCTTAAATGTGCAAGTGAAAAAAAAATCAATTGACATATAAAGAAATGCCTATTAAATTTACAGGAGACCTCTCACAGAAAACTCTACAGGCCAGAAAAGAATGGAACAACATGTTCCAGATGCTAAAAGCAAAAAAATTGTCAGCCCAGGATAATGAACCCAGCAAAGCTTTCCTTTGTCTTTGAAACTGAAACAAAAATATTTCATGATAAACGTTAAAAAGAATATGCCTCTTCCAAACCTGCCTTACAAATTGTATTTAAAGTTGTTCTCCTGATAGAGAAAAGTAACGAAGCAGAAAAAATGTAAAGAACATCCCAGTAAAATAGCATCAGAAGACTAAATCAATCAACAGCCCATTGCTAAATGACAGGACGAAATTACCACACATTTATGTCAGCCCTGAGTGTAAAAGCGTAAATGGCTTAAACTTATCAATCAAACAGATTAGTAGACTGGATTAAAAAATAAAACCCATCTACTTATTGCCTATAGCATACATATGCCACCAACAAAGATCAATGGAAACTATATCTCATGGATTTAGATGTTTTTAGTTTCATTTCTTCAAAACAGTTTTTTCTTTCCTATTAAATTCTTCACTGACTCATAGGTCATATAGTAGCATCATTTTTTTCAAAAATGTTCTTGATTTTCTTTTTCATTTTTTCAGTGACACATCAGTCATTCAGTAGAATATTATTTAACTTTATGGTGTTGTAAATTTAGTTTTTCTTCTTTCTGTTGTTTTTGTGGCTTTTCATTTAAGGGACGGTATAGTAATTGTGTAAGCGAGACTATCATATGAAGTGGCATATTGTTTCACTTCATGGCATTGTAAATTTTTGTTTTTTTTCCTGTTGTTGGTTTTGTTGTGGCTTTTCACTTAGTGACTGTAGTGGAGACTGACATGTCCAGATGTGAAGATAAGGTGCACTGTGCATCTCTACTTCCGAATTGATGACGGACTCGCAGTGAAACTGTTGGATGTGTCATGACGATAGGATGCTGGACTGTCTGCTATTGTCCATGCCTGCAGTGGTGGATTTAGGACTGTTTATGAAGAACTATGCTATTGTAATGATGAGTTAATCTAGTGTGAGGGGAGAATTCGGGGATGGGCTAGGGGAGGTCTCAGGGCCTATGGAAGTGTATCATAAAATGATGATAATATTGATAAAAATAACAAACAAAAAAGAATGTGGTATGACAACAGAATAGCAAAATTAGAAAATCTCTGGAGTATTTGAGAAATCACAGAATAAATGTTTACTTCCTGTGTTCAGAAAGTCTGAGTCCCGTGATTTCTCACAACATCTCTCGTCTTCATGGTGCCCATGGATTCCAGCTCTCTGCTTTGAGACTGTGTCTTTTCAACCCACAGCTTCCAGGTTACCACTCTTAAATAATTCCTCTCAGAGGGGTCCTCTATCATTTTCCATTGCCTATACTTTGTTCTGTGTAAAGCCCATTGGCGACCTGACAGCTGAATAGCACAGAGCTGGGGATTATGGGTGGCACACAAAGTATTTGGTTGGCACCTCTGTCTGGCCCAGGCTGGTTGAGAGTCTCTTCATGGTTATTCTTCTTGGAAGAACTTGGTAGTGAGTTTGTCAATATTATGTGTCTTGGATTTTTCATTTGTACAAAGAGGATGCAGAACAACACTTCTGTATGGCATTGAACAGTGTGATATACACCTAAGCACAGAGCAAAGTTTCAAGAGAAGGAAATACAATTATTAATAGTTGTCTTGATTTAGTTGCTTTGGTTAATGCATATAATCACCAACTGGAACTTTAATTTATGCAAATGAGATATAGTAGGAATTGGAGGAGAGACCTCACTAATATTGACAAAGGAAAGCTTCATGATGAAGACAGCTGAGCAGGGTCCTGAAAAATTTGTTCTTGCTCCTGTAAATTTCTGTAGACCAAAACAACCTTGCAGGGCCTGATGTGGCAGCCTAACGACTAAAGTCCTTGCCTTGCGAGTGCTGGGATCCCATATATGCACCGGTTCTAGTCCTGTGGCCTTACTTCCCATCCAGCTCTGTGCTTGTGGCCTGGGAAAGCAGTCAAGGATGGCCCGAAACCTTGATACCATGCACCTGCGTAGGAGACCTGAAAGAAGCTCCTGGCTTCTGGCTTCGGATTGGCTCAGTTCCAGCTGTTGTGGCCACTTGGGGAGTGAATCATCAGACAGAAGATCTTCCTCTCTGTCTCTCCTCCTCTCTGTATATCTGATTTTCCAATAAAAAGAAACAAATCTTTAAAAAAAAAATCTTGCATAGATGAGGGAATCAGGGGAGAGACAATTAGTGCTGAGGCAACTTCAGGGTGCTGTGACCTGAAATGAAAAAAAAAATTATAAGCCAATGACAAGTAAGCTTCACAAAGAATTCAGTCAGTGCTGCTTTATTGTGCTCTGCTGTGCTGTTCAGCTGGGTGGGGAGCGTGTTCATCTGAGTTAAGAGCCCCTCATTTCGGCTCCTCTTTTCTGTGGTTGAGGAGTGAAGCAGCTCTGCAAGGGAGAGCCCAGCTGTGTGCTGAGAACTTGAAGCCAGTAATCGTTAGATTTATTTATGTTTCTTCAAAGAAAGAGAATTTTTCTGAACTTGGCTGAAGGGACAGACGAGAATAAGAAATTTCCCTGTTTCTGGAACCAGCCAGGACTCTGGGTCTTTTTATCCTTGATTTCAGAACTCAGCTGCTGACACCTGCAGCTGTTCTTTGATTTAGAGACTTGTAAAGTTCCACCTCTTTGGTTCATTTCACTCACATCCTTTCAGTTCATGGCCTCCCTGTTGTCTTGATCCTGAGGCTTCCAATGATTTTTGTTGAGAAGCTCCCTTAGTTGGCTCCTGGTTTTCCCTTTGACTGACCTAGGATGCCCTCCCAGCCTGTCCGGAGGACAGGCTGACACAAGGCAGGTGATTCAGTGAACAGTGGGTGTTGTAGAGCCAGACCTTCTATTTAAGAACCCCGTGTCTGCCACTCACTGTCTAAAATGACTTTGTATAAGGCTTTCAGTCTCTTTGTGCCTCAGTTTTTTTCATTTGAAAAATGGGGATAATAATAATAGTGATCAGCCTCATGGGGTTGTGATGATTAAAAGAGGCTTAAATTAAATGAGTAAAAAGTGTTTATAACTGTGCTTTGCATACAGAAAGTGCTTAATGATTTTCATCTGTTATTATTAATTCTTTAGGATAAGAGTGCTCAGAGAACACCAGGAACGAAGCAATTAGTTTGACTCAGGAGAACCAAGAATTGCTCCCTAGAAATGATGATACTTAGGCAGAATTTTGATTATCTGTAATTTCTCAGAGGTTGGATCAGAGGGAGCACAATGGGAAAAGAGAGAAAAGCTGGTGTAAAGGCTGAGATATAAAACATAAACAAAGAAGTGCACCTTGCATAGATCCTTGGATTATGTTGGGGGTGGGGATGGAGGAGGCACGTCACAAGATTCTAGACAGCAGGAACAACGTGAGACTTTAATGCTAAACAAGTAAATTGATATTTTCCTCCTAGGCAGCGGGAGGCTAACGCAGGTCTTTATGCAAGGAACTGATTATGATCAGGTCTGCAAGATTGCACTGGCTGTGGCAGAAAGACAAATTGCAGTGGGCTGGAGTGTTGGCAATGGGTCTCTTTAAAGAGATTGTTTCATTAATCCATGAAGAGAAATCGTGTGAGAGTTTTACAAAAGGGCCATTAGTAATGACTTCTCTCACCTTTCCTTCTTCCTATTGGGTTATTGGTTGGTGTATGAAATTTTATGCTTGTTTTTGTTTGTGGCAAAAGCACAACACAAAAAAGCCAGTCTTTCTTATACTGGTACATCGTGGCATCAATCTTTTGCTTTCTTTCTCTCCACCTACTCAGTGCATTAGTCACTTGAAAACCTTTTTGCAACCAGTGCATTTTATTGGGTTAAAATGTATTTGACGCATTACTGTAGCTGTAAGTATTCATAAACTTTAAATTGCTGCAGAATTTAGTTCTTCCTCTGCTTCACTTGTCACACCATTAGCAATATCCCTGGGTGAGTGACCTAGGGTTAAGGATTACATTTAAAAACCATCTTGGCATTTTTCTGCTTGCATTGGTTGGATTTAGACTGAGTTTTCATTAAATATTTAATTTTATTTGGTTTGCTGCAGGGTGAAGTCTGAAAGAACTCTGAAGAGTCTTTTTCACAGTTCACCTATAATTCTTGTTATTCTGAAATGGAAGGATCCTTTCTTCAAATGCACAGTTATTTCATGAATTTTACTTTCATATGCTCTACCTCAACTATTCTGAGTCATGGTTTGTGTGGAATTAACCCATCAAGAACTTTATGAGGGGACGGAGTGTGTGTTCTTTTGCAATTCTAGTTCACATTTCCTTTCCCAGATCTTCCCTTTATTTAAACTTAGGTGATTTTCCCTTGCTCTGAACCTCCTGAAAAAGTCACCAAAACCTTTGGTTTCTAAATTTCTCTTTTGTTAAAGCTTCTGGGAGAAACATCCACAAAGATGGAGGAAAACTGGCAGACAGTAGAGAAAACTCTACCATATTGTTCAGCTTAAGCTCTGTTCATTACTTTTAACCACTATTAATAAATGCCCAAACTACTGTAATAATATGGAGGGAAATGATGGGAGGGGAAAATATAAAGGAAGGGGAGGGAAAGGGGAATTCTTACACCTATAAAACTGTATCATGGAGAATAATACTAACAACCAAAATTTAAAAAACAACAGAAGTTCTCAGTCTTGAATAAAAGTGTTTTAGATTTATCAGCCCACTACTCTTTGAAACAGTCTCCATTAAACACACTTCAGGAATGTTTAGTACAACTTGAACGCAGATTCTGCTTTCCTTTCTCTTTTTGTTTCAGACATTCAGAGTAGGGAAAGGCAATGAATGGGTCCCTCACCCAAGGAGGCACTAATTAACCTGGCTAAATGATTACCTGGACAAACCCTGCTGCTTCTCTCAGTGGATCCCTGGTTTTTATAGTGCTTTCAGGGGGACCTTCAGGTGACATTTGGAGACTTCTTTGCTGTTATGTTCTTTGTGAGTTTCTCTGGGTGTTACAAAATTGTTCAACAAATTAAAAAATGTTCATTGCGAAAACTATGAAACATCCAACGTAACATATGTTTTTCTCTACCCACTTTGCCATGTTCCTAAGATGGCAACACCTTCTCTGTTTATATGTGGTCTCTTCTGGGGGTTCCGGAGGATGAGGGAACTTTCTTCAGTTGCAAGTATTACTTCACTCAGTGGAGCATGAATTAAACATATGGTAGATAGCTCTGAGTGACAGTTTCAGCATAGGTGGAGAAAATGTCAGGAGACAAACACTTCCCCCAAAATGTTCTGTAATGCGAATGGCAGCTGGCTTTGAGATCTGAAACGTTACTCGGTTAAATGAATTAGGAAATACTGTGTTCATGCTGTTGAACAGGTATCAAACTTAATGAGTAACTGAAATATCTAAGAGGAACATGAAGTATTATTTGACCATGCAACATTTTTCATGAAGCAGGCAAAGGATAGGTGCTGCTCACAGCTATGAGAGCAGCCCAGATGCGCTTCAACCGATGATTGCATAAAGAAAATATGATGTATATACGCTATAGAATACTACTCAGCCATGAAAAGAATGAAAGCTTGTCTTTTGCAACTAAATGAATTCTGTTGGAAACCATTATGCTTAGTGAAATAAACCAAAAGTCAAAGATCATGTTTCCCATGATTTGTGATCTTGCACCAAAAAGGCAAGATCACCATCCTGGGATGTAATTAAATGTTTACACTAAGTCTTCAGTGTTGGGTAATAGTAGGATTTTCATTTCTTTTTCTTTTCCCTCTATTTGCTATGTCATAATGTCTTATTGGAATGTTAGACCTGTGATTCTAAAGCAAAAGGAAAATATGCTACTGTAATAATTTTGGGGAAAAATAGAGAGAATCGAGATGGAGCAGCAGAAGAGGAAGGGGAGAGGGAGGAACCTCTATATTTCTTAATCTGTATCATGAAACATGGGAAATATGTTCACTTTATGTAAGTAAATAAAAAAGAGAGTGCTCTGCTGCCTAACAAAAATAAAATTTGCCATTGTACGTTAGAAGCCTTAGATGTGAACTATAATTGCAATTAAATACAGTAGAATCCTAGGTATAAATATAAACAATTTATAGTTTGTTTCTAAGACAGGATAGAACTGATATTTTTAAGGTTCTCAGTGGTTTTAAATTGATATATATGGCACTAGGATGGATCAAGCAACCCTCCCATATGTTGAGGTACTCATGCCTGAATTAGATACCACTGAGTGAACACACAGCCCAGGACATCAATGCTGGTTTTTAAACATTCATCCAGAGACCACTTCCAGAGCCTTACCAAGAATGTTCTTTCAGATATGTCTCCTTTAAGGTATGCATGGCATTGTCATTACCACTGTATGGTACATGCAAAATTAAATAACTGCTGATTTTGTTAATAGGTGGAGATTATTCTGTTTACTAATTGATAAATTGTTCATGATATCTATCTATCTATTGATCGCTATGGCCATATCTATCAATCAATATAGACATATCTATCTTTGCCTGTATTTATATAAATGTATACCTATATATTTATTGTCTGAATGAAGTTCATATTGATGACGAGGAGGAGGGGAATGATGTGGTGACGCATTGCAGTTGGAAATTTCAAAGGCAAGTACAGTATGTGTTACTAACATCCACAGGTATCAAAACTATTACAGTGTATTTGAAGCTAGAGTCTATCCTACCATATGTAATGACCTCTTTGAAAGAGAAAAGTACAAGAGGAATAAATATTTTATAACAGAGACATTTTATCTATTTGTGAAAGTAAATGCAACCCAAAGTGCTTCTTAAGTGACATTTAAAAACATTTTGGTACCAGGGAATAAAGAAAAATGCTCAATTTGGACCTAAAGAAGTTTGTGCAGGGTGGATGACTAAATATTTTAAAGGTCAATATCAAATATTGTACTTGGGTAAAAAATGTTGTAAGTATAGAAAAAAGGGAAATATCAAATCTGCATTCACTGCGTGAGTGTATGTGTGTGTACAAGTGTGCAAATAAGTTTTAATTAGTGGTGGGTGCCATAAAAACTCTGTGGTTACCAACAGAGCAAATGTGTACTTAAGTTGTGAGTGGAAGTCTTATGGATCATGTTCAACTTCCCATGTAATGGCTATTATGTTTTATGAGGAATAGAACTGGTCTCACTCAGCATGTTTACAAGAAAAGGAGCAGGTTAATGAAGGCACTTTAAATTGTTCCCCAGGACAATGCAATTTCATGAGTAACATAACTTGAGAAAAGGAAACCATTGTGGGGTGTGACACTTGCTTTCGGATAGTTAGAGGGTCATCAGTTGAGTGATTGACTCTTATGACCTTGAGGCGTGGAATTTAACTACTACTTGTAAGTTCTCATGTTGCAACTTCTTTTTAAAGTGTTCTGGTTGCCAGAAAAATTCAGAAATTCAATGAATCAATACAGAGGGGGTGACTTTCCTGTTACAGGTACTTCTGTAGTAGATGTTTAAGCTTTGGTAAATAGAAAGTCTAGAACACACAAATAATCCTTTCTAATTGTGAGATTATCAACTTTTAAGTCTTGCTGAGGTGCACTAATCAGTACCCATAAGTGGGTGAAAGCTAGGCACATTCCTAATTTAGAGCAATTTAAAAATAACACTGGGTGGGAGGAATGCAATGTAAAATGATCAGGTATATGAATTTATTCTTGGGCATGGTCTAACTTTGCTGAGGAATTTTGTAGCTGTCCATAAACCTATAACCATGTGTCATGGAAAATAAGAAAAAATAATTAAAAAAAATCCAGAGAACTTTTTATCCTAGACTGGGATAGAGATGGTTCAGAGGGACACATGAAGTAAAAGGGACTTTTGGCTACGTCAGAGACAGTTACAGTGGTGGGATGGACCTGGTCAAGGTTTACTGCCTGTGTGAACCAAGCTGAGGTTGGGAGATCCAGTAGCTGCCTGCAGCACTGCTTATCAGACTTTGCAGCATATTGATGTCCCCTGGGAAGCTTCAGAATTACTGATGGCTAGATTAGTGGAGAACAAGAGTCAGAAGTCAGAATAATACAGTTTTTTCCATGTGCAGAGGGTTTTCTGTGAAGCAGAATGGTCTAAGTCATTGCCAGCTTCTGGCGTATGATGGTTGCTTTTACAGAGCTTAGTAATGGAGGGAAACTGGGATCATTTTTCTTAGAAAGATACTGCTGAAAGTCCTCATGTATCTGTAACTTCCATTTAGGGATGGCTTTGTTGTAACCTCTCCCTTGTTCTTTGAGTCATTATTTTGCCTAAAGAGGTATTCAGTCCTCCAGATCATAGTCAATATATTGAACTGCTATGAAGACTGCAGGGTTGTGGAGTTGACTGCTTTCTTTTGAATGCTTTCTCCATCATCTACTATAAAGTGACTCTGGACAATGTACTAATTCTGCTTGTCTGTAGAATGCTTGTATTGACAATGCCAATCTTGTAGGTTTTATAAAAAAATAATTTATTTTTCATGATGCTTACATCAGTGAGAGGAATGCATGCCTATGTGGACCACCAATTAGGGCCGGGCGGTTGAGGGATGAGGGAAAGTGGATGAGACAATTGCCTCCAATCTCTTTTTTTATTCCTGTATCTGGGGAAAGTGGAAAGAGAAATGGAGGTGATTGCTCCCAGCAGCAAAACTGCAACGTTACCTGGGAATGGGAGACTAGCCACCTGATGTCATTCCTGGGACCCCAGTGTTAAGTGTGTTCCAAGGATACTGCTTAAGTGGTTATGATAGTTTTGAGATGCTGTTGACTTCATTGCTCCAAGGTTGAGGAAATCCTTTCAAGGTCCATTGGCTGAACAGTCCACCTTAGAGTCTCCTTTTGCCCCTTCACTCACTGTCAAAGCTTGGCCTGGGGAGCTGTCCAGTTTCTTCTACCCTGCATGATACTGAACTGGTTGTCTTATTTCCCATGAACATCCGGGCATGCTGTCTACTACATAGGTCTCAGCATCCAAGGAGGTCCATTCTGACACCTGCACTCCATGGTCAGTCCACAGGTCCTGTGATTTTCACCATGGTTGGAGTTCTGAGACCAGGGGTTGAGTTGGGCAGGTCCACAAAGAAGCTTACCAGATGTGACCCCACAATTGACTCCTGTGTGTGCCAGCCACTATGGACTCAATCACCCACATCAGCCTACATCTACATCAGTGGTTACAGTCACCTGGTCAGCTTTATCCCCAGCCCCATCACATATGCAAATCAATGGATGCTGTAGTCCAGCCTAACCATGCCCATCACACACTTGGCCCTCACATACACCAGTGGGAACTGCAGCCTAGTTGGAATGATCTCAATAACTCCCACCCAATTGACCCCCAACCCTGGTTCCTATGAATGCCAGTATGTGTAGCAGACTGGTCCAGTCTGTCCTGCACCTCATTCAGATTTTGTATACACTAGTGGATGCTGCAACCTGTCTTAGTCCAACCAAACCCCTGCCCATCCCATATTCATGGGGTTGGGTGCCACTGCCTGTCCAGTCAGGCCTGGACCAGCCCTGTAGGCCAGCTTCAGCTTGTTAGAGGGGTGTCCACAATTTCCCTGCCTGGCAAACTCCCAGCCCCAGGTCTTGCACTTTCTAGGTGATTCTACAGTCTAGCCTGATAGGATTACCCCAGTCCCAGCACCTGCTAGTTGATGCTGGGAAAGATTTTTTTCATATGTGTGTCATTTCAATAGATGCTAAGTTATTTCTAATGGTGTTTTTTTTTTTTTTTATAACATAGAACCATTCCAGAGCAGAAATGTTTCCTAAATCAAGTCATTTGATCTATAACAATGGCAATTCAAGTAAAATGTGTATTTTTATAAACATATGTATGTATATCTGTGTGAATTATATTGCATATCCCATAGATTTCCTTATCCTGCTTCTTCTCTTCAGTTTTTAAATGCTCTCTCTATTCCTTCCTCCCTCCCTCCCTCCTTCCCTGTCTCCTTTCCTTCCTTCCTTCCTACTTTCCTTCCTTCCTTCTTTTCTTCCACATCTGTATTTCTTCTTCACTACCCTCTCCTTCTTCCTGGGTTTATCTCTTTATTGATTTATCTGTCTGTCTATCTTCTTTTTGTCTATACATCCAACTATCTTTCATTTATCTATCAATCAACTATCTTTTCAGACAATTTAAATAATCACCAGATTTGCAAATGAAGATGCTTCTATATCAGACTAGCGAAATCATCCCTTTGTAAAGGTTTAACCTTTAAAGGCCTATTTAAAAAACATTAGGAGATTATTTAAATGACACTCTGAAGTTATTGTTTTATTTTAAAATGCAGTTTCATTGAAACCGGAGTGCATTTGAATATAGTGCTAGTTAAATGCTTGCCCTGTATCAACCTACTCATCCTTTCTGGAAGTATACACCTATTCAGATAAGCATCAGTATCCTTAGGTGCAGAGGAATGATATGGTTGTATAAACCTCCTTCAGAGACGATGGTGAAAGGATCAACATGGGTGTTTGGTCTTCTTATTATCTTGATTATTTCTTTTTGTTAATGCAGTAGCTGGAAAGTCACTCACAGTTCAGGGTAGTTAAAATGGTATTGTGAGAGAATCTTAAGAAGTGCATAAATGGATTCACTATAAACAAGAACTAGCTATTGCAGTGTGTGCGTAAGAATGAGTGTACGTGTACATGAGGATGGATGTAGTGCATGTGGGTTTCATTTTTTAAACATTTGAGAAAGTGTAGGCACAGCTGGTGTTTAGTGAGCCATGTGATGTCTGAACCATTAAGCAATCCTCTGCTCATCTAGTTTATACTTATGGTTGTCAATTTTTTTTCTTGTGGGGCTGGCATGGTGGCATAGCGAGCTAATCCTCTTCTGCATGTGGGACTGGCATCTCTTTTGAACACCGATTGGTGTCCAGCTGCTCACCTTCTGATCTGGCTCCTTCTGAATGGCCCGGGATATCAGAGGAGATTGGCCCAAGTCCCGTGGGTCCTGGCATTTATGTGGAACTCCTGGAAGAAGCTCCTAGGTCTGAGCTTTGGATCAACCCATCTCTGACTGCTGTAGATGTTTTGGGAATGAATTAGCAAATGGAAGATCTTTCTCTCTGTGTAATTCTTTCAAGTAAAATAAATGAATATTTAAGTGTTTGTATTGTAAAAAAGATACCCAGTCAGAGAAATTGAACTCTTTCCATGACTTCCAGGAATTTCATTTGCATTATTTGTTCTAATGTCATGCTCAGCTGTATAAAAACTGCATACCTGGGGCCCAGCTTGGTAGCTAGTGGCTAAAGTTATCACTTCACATGCGCCAGGATTACATATGGGTGCCTTTTCATGTCCTGGTGACCCCACTTCCCATTTAGCTCCTTGCTTGCGGTCTGAGAAAGCAGTAGAAGACAGCCCAAAACCTTGGGATCTTGCATTCATGTGGGACACCTGGAGGAGGCTCCGGGGTGCTGGTTTCTGGTTGGCTCAGCTCTTGCTGTTGTGGCCGCTTGGGGAGTGAACCAGTGGATAGAAGATCTCTGTTTCTCCTCCTGTCTCTGTATATCTGACTTTCTATTAAAAATAAATAAATCTGGGCCCGGCACGGTGGCGCAAGTGGTTAAAGGTCCTCACCTTGCACGCCCGGGATCCCATATGGGCGCCGGTTCTACTCCCAGCAGCCCTGCTTCCCTTCCAGCTCCCTGCCTGTGGCCCGGGAAAGCAGTTGAGGCCAGCCCAAAGCTTTGGGACCCTGCACCCGCGTGGGAGACCCGCAAGAGGCTCCTGGCTTTGGATCGGCATAGCATCGACCGTTGCGCTCACTTGGGAAGTGAATCATCGGATGGAAGTTCTTCCTCTCTGTCTCTCCTCTCTGTATATCCGCCTTTCCAATAAAAAAATAATAAAAATAAACCTTTAAAAAAATAAATCTTACAAAAACCCTGCTTATTTGGCATTATATTCCTTAACCTTTCATTTCACATAGGTCAACACTTGGCTTTTAAGTGACAGTACATTTCAGGCACTGCTGATTCAGTCTGGGCAGCTAGAAGTGAAAGGCTTTACCTTTCTGAAATCCTTGTGAAATGGCCAGTCACTCAAAAAGCAATTTGGAATCCTTTACACAAAGCTGAAAGATGAATGTCACTGCTGAGGTGACATAAAGGGGATATATTTGCCTTATAAAACTAGTAATGTTTTTTGTTGCTTTATTTATCTGCTGGAGGCTACTTGAGTTGCTGCCTTTGTCATGTGATCTTTCAGAAGCTTGATCCATGGGCAAGTAAATAAGTTATTTAGTCTTGTTAGTACTGTGTTTATTAAAAAGTTGATAATTAGATAGGGAATCATCAATCTCTTTGATTTATCTCCCCCTATTAAAAAGTCAGTTGACATTTCTCAAGTCTTTTCAGTATTCCAGATTACCTGTTTAGCAACTAATTTGCATTCCTTGATTTGTATTGTCAACTTAATTATATTAAAATTATAAATTGTAGATGTTCCCCATACTATCATCTCCCCTTCACAAGAGAATCTCCAATATCAGAGACTCGAAGTCTCTTGTGCATATAGGCTTCTGACCGTCGTGAGTTACGCTTTGTATTTCTCTAGGAAAGAAATACAAAATATTTTTTCTTTTCTATAAATTACTTCTTTTCTATAAATTACTTCTATTTGTGTCATCATTTTGGTCCTACTTCCAGTTTAAAATAATCTACCACCCTCTCAAAGGTAGGGAGACATGGATTTTGGCATGACCTGCTTGCAACCTGAAGAATACTCTGCATGGAAGGCTAGTGCCCATGGAAAACAGAAAAGTAGAAGCTAAATGCCTAGCCTTTAGATATCGTAGTCCTAATGGCTATAAAAATACTTGGCAGAAATTATGACTGAAACCACCAAAAGTTACAGGAACTCTTTTCTGTGCCAGCCACTATTTTATGTTTTTAAGAGTTTACAGCCATGTGAAATTTACAGAGCCTTTAGTACCACCATTCTATAGATGAGTTTACTGAGAATTAGATGTGAAGTATCCCAAACAACATGGCAACTGAGTGACAAAACATTTCCTCTAACCACATGTCAAGTTCTCTCTTCGCATTTTCAATCAGGTGACATAAATCAACCTCTAGGGACTTTGTTCCCTGGGCTTTCTCCTCTTCTCTCTTTCCACTTTCATTTACTTGTATCCTTCTCCAAGTCACAATTTGAACAGCTAACATTTTTTTTGAATGTTACTTCTGCCAGAAAATTCTTGGACAAATGAGTCCCTCTGTGACACTCTGTCAGATCACCCTATACCTTTGTTTCAGAGCGTATTTCATAACTAATAATTATGTGTGCAATTACTTTCCAATGTCTCTTTTTAATATCAGAGTTTGTAGTCCACTAGAATAGAAATCACCTCTGCTTTTGTTATAATCAAATCTCCTGACCTTGACAGAAACTACATACATGCATGAAGCTGAAAACATTTATGAAATGGATAACACAGGAATAGCACTCTATGAGTGGCAACTGTTGTATTATATTTATTGGCTTGACAATTAAATGTCATGCATTGTGTGGATGCTTGATGGAGTAATTGAGGAACCTGCTGGAAAAAGAGCAACAAAACAACTCTCAGGTTATTATTTCAGAACCTAGTCTGGGACTGAGGCGATCGCGGAAATTGGGTGACATGAGCACAGAGAATCAGGAGAGGACCTGCTGAAGGGAGAGCGGGTGGGCAAATGTTTTGCTTTTTTGTATCCATATTTATTGTAGATTAATTAATTTCTCCCCATGTCCTGTCACACATCCTACTGAAAGAATCCTTGTTTTAGATAAATGCAAAGAATTGTGATATATTTCAGCAATATCCATGCATGGTGGATAGTAAGGCCAATGAGATTTACAAAAAAAAAAAAAAAAAGAGCCAATATCCTGTAGGGTCTCTCCCAATAATGAGGATTTAAAATCTACCCAAAAGGTGACAGAAAACCCTCATTAGATATCAGATGGAGTGATATGACACTGCATTCTTTACTTCAGAATGTCTTATGAAGGCAAATAAGTGCACATAATAGTCCAGAAAAGGTCAGTTTTTCCAGGAACAAGGCCAGGCATTGCTATTGCAAAATATTAGCCATATTACTTAGAAAAGAAACTGGTTATAGTTAACAATGCACCTCTTTGGAATTTTTAAGAATGTAGTTCTACTTGGGATCCAATTTATGGGCTTGTCGTAATTCAAAATGATTCTTAGTAAATGTTACAGGAGACCAAACTCTTCACTGAAAATCCTCTGTAACTGTGCATCTTCACCTTTGGTCCACGCTACAAATCCTGTCAGTGTATCCCAGTTTTCACAGGAGTTAGCTCCACTTACTTACAAAAATGTGTTTTATATTTACTAATGCTATCTAATATAGTTTCAGGTACCTGTAATGGAATATCATATTGAATCAGCTGTCTCTGTGTCTTGTGAAAATTTGAGACAAATACGTAAATATAACATGTAAGAATCAAAAAAGTGGCTTTCTTGGATGTTACATCATATAAATAATGTGGTAAAATGTTTTTTTTTTTTTTTTGGCCACATCTGAATATTGTGACAAATCTATCCATTTAGGAATTTTTAAAATTTACTGATATAGCTAATCATATTTTCTGTAATAACTGTATGACAGTTATTTAAGCTGGGTGAGGTAAAACTTCATTGTGGTTTTTATTTGCATCTCCCTGATGGCTAGCCATCCTGTGCATTTTTTCACATGTCTGAAGACCGTTTATTATTCTTTGAAAATTGATTATTCATGTTCTTGCCAACTTCTTAAGAAGATTGCTTGTTTTGTTGCTCTTGAGTTTCTTGAGCTCATTGTAGATCCTAGATATTAATTCTCTATGAGTTGGATAATTTGCAAATATTATCTCCCATTCTGTTGGTTTTGCACTTTGTTTCTGGTTTCCTTTTTGGTACAGAAGGTTTCTTTTTTTTCCCTTTGTTTTTTTAGCTTGATATAATTTCTTAGGCCTACCTGTCAGTCACTTTCCAACAACTTGTGGGGAAAAGCATTTGGTGTAGTGGGTGAAGTGACATTTGGAATGCCTGCAACCCATATAGCAGTGCCTGAGTTCTAGTCCCAGATCCTGTCTTCTTTCATTTTCCTGCTAATGCACACCACAGGAGGAACCTGCAATAGCTCAAATCCTCACGTCCTGTCACTCTGTGGGAAACCCCGAGTGGGTTCAGCCTGGCCCAACCCTGGCAGCTTCAGGCATTTGGGGAGTGAACCAGAGGATAGAAGATCTATGTCTCTGTTTTTTCTCTCTCTCTTTCTATTGCTCTGGTTTTCAAATAAATAAAAATATTAAGCAACATAATAAGACTTCATATTTCTTGAGAAAAAAAAAGAACTGATAAAGAATGGCCTTTCAGCTTATATCCTTGATTTAAGGGAAATAATTGATCCCTATATAAATTGAGTCTGCAAAAAAGGAAATTTTAATAAAGCTTGGCAGGTATGTCAGTTATACAATTTCTCCATTGTTTTCCACTTTAACTCATTTTTTAACCTGTCAGTTATGGCCTTCTATATTCCTGATTAAACTTCATCTTTGAGCTAATTGTCTTTATATCTTATAAACTTGACCTGTAAACTTTCTTCCATATCTGTGTGATGTTCAGGGAGACATTTCCTTTTCTCTAAAGTCATGTGACACAACTTCAATTGCACTTTTCTGTCCCTGTTTCACGGTGTAGTATTCTGTGCTTTCTGGAATATCTTAGCCAAAGATGATATAATTGGATCTGAAGTGACCTCTGATTAATTAGTTTGATTTGTAGATTGAACTTTTGTACCTGATAAATAGTAAGAATACCATTTTTTCAAAGCTGTAATTCTTACAGGAGTGTTTTTAGTTACTCCTAAAACATTGTACCAAGTGAACATTCAGAGATGTAGCAATATAGAAACAACATTTTTAACCAAGGAAAGCAGACTTGTTGTGCAAAAACTTATTTAATGTTGCGTAAAGACAGCAGAAACAAATTATTTCTTTTTATAATGGAAAATTATGACTCTGGAAAAGTAAGGTTGTGGTAGTCAAACATATGACAGGCTTTTAAAAGACAGACAAATACAAAAACCAGCAATTAAAGCTAAAAACAATTATCCTGCTCTTTGTAGGGAAAGGATTTTGGTATCACACAGCAGCATAGAAAATGCAGTAGGATTAAAAATCAATAGAAGGATTCCTATCACTTCAACCTAGGACTACCATGTGAAGAGGGCATTTTGTGTGGCAGACTTTCTCATTTGAAGTAGCAGGACAATATATTTTATTTTTAAGTAGTAGAACATTTTTACTAAGCTTGTGTCAGGTTTTTTTTTTTTTTTGTGAGCTGAAAGAACTGTAGGTAGATCCTGATTGAAGAATAGTCAATTTAGGACAGAGTTTTTCAGGCAAACAAAGTCAGTTTATCTTCTTCATTCTCTGTAAGGAAAAATTGCCCTTTAGTTCCTATTTTAGGATGATGAAGACAATAAATGAACTGGAAAAACCTTATATTGTAAAAATATAGAGGGGTTAAGATATCACTGGGACGCCTGCATCCCATCTCAGAGTGCATGGGTTCCAGTCTCAGATCAGCTCCTGGTCCTGGCCTCCTGCTAATAGTGCCCTGGGAGGAAGTGAGCAGTGGTTCAAACACTTCACTCCTTGACATTCAGTGTACAAGATCTGGACTGCAGTTGTAGCTCTCCTGACTTCAGCTTAATTTAGTCCTTGGCTGTTGCAGGCATTTGGACAATGGAGCAGCCAGTGGGAAATTCTGTCTCTTAAATAAATAAAATGAATAGAGATAAAAACTAGAAAGGCTTATCTCAGTCTCTCTACTTTTCCACCCCCATCACTCCCATCTCAAGGATGGTGTTCAAACCGTTCAATTCCAATTTTTGGAATTACTAGCTGGAAGATTGATAAAGAACAGAGATAAAGAAGATCTGTTAAGTCTAGGTTTTATTTCTTCTGCTGTTTATCCCATCATGCCTTACTTTTAAATCTACTTTTTGTGACAAATGCAAAAAATCATGTCCATCACGGCTGCCTCCCAGGGTCCACATTAGCAGGAAGCTGAAATTGGGGCAGGAATTGAGAATGAAACCTGGATACTCCTAATGTGAGCAACAGGTGTACTAATTGGCATTGTAATGTTTGAATCAAACACCTGCCACTCCCATGCCCTTCATCTGAGAAGGTTGTACATCATTTAACCAAATTTTGGATATTTCTTATTGAATTTCTATTTCAATTCTATTATAATCATAAAATGTATTTTGTATTTTTTAATTCTTTCAATTCCCATATGGTCACCAGTTCTAATCCTGGCAGCTCCAAGTCCCATCCAGCTCCCTGCTTGTGGTCTGGGAATGCAGTCGAGGATGGCCCAAAGCTTTGGAATCCTGAACCCGCGTGGAAGAACTGGAAAATGCTCCTGGCTTTGGACTGGCACAGCACCAGCCGTTGGGGTCACTTGGGGAGTGAATCGTGAGGCAGAAGATCTTTCTCCCTGTCTCTCCTCCTCTCTGTAAATCTGACTTTCCAATGGAGAGAGAGAGAAAAAAAGCTTTCTATCTGTGTATATCTGCTTTTCAATAAAAATAAAATAAATTTAAAAACAAATATTAAAAAATTATTTCTAGATCTCATATTTTATCAGCTCTGATGATTTCTGTTTAGTAGTAGGCATGTTGAGACAATTTACTTTCGATGTACTTATTAATAAAGTTGGATTTAGGACTACCAATGTTTAATTTATTACTGCCTAGTCTCCCACTTTTTCATATTTCTATTTTCTCTTTGTTGTTGGATTTTTCTAATTTTTAAAAATTTCTATTTGAATTTTAAAAAGTCATAGGACTTTTGCCAATATGTCTTTTTTTTTTTCCTGAAGTATTTATTTATTTTAAAGACAGAGTTAGAAAGAGTGAGGGAGGGAGAGGGGACGGAAAAAGAGAGATCATCCACCGGTTTACTCTCTAAATGCTAACAACAGCCAGAGCTGGGCCAACATGAAGCCAGGAGCCTCGGAATCAACTGTAGTGTGCTGCAGGGGCGGCAGGGATCCAGGTGCTTGAATCATTACCAGCTGCCTCTTAAGTGAGAATTCATAGGAAGCCGGGACTGGAATTTGAGCCACGAGATGAACCCAAGGCACTCTGATACAGGGCGCAAACATCCCAAGCAGTGTCTAAAGTGCTGCAAAACAAAACAAAACAAAACAAAAAACATTTTAAAACCTTCATAAGCAATCATGATTTTTACCTCCAACAGCTGTAGATATTTTAAGGAACCTTAAAGAAGTATGGTTGGTCGTCGTCGTCGTCGTCGTCGTCGTCGTCGTCGTTGTCGCCGGCGGCTGGGGTCCGGGAGCTGCTGGGCCGCAAGGGGATGCTGATGTAGATACCATTGGCCTTGACACTTGCACAAGTCAGCGAATGGAGAGGGGAGCATTTCCAGATGGAAGGCTGGTTAAAGAAAGTGTGGAAACAAGCAGGAAAATCACAGTATGAAGGCACGTGCTTTTCCATAAAGCCCCAGTGGAATTGAGTCTGGTTTCCCAGCACTGTAGAATGCTGATGAACAGCTTCACTTTACCCACGTCAAAACAGAGGCTTTAGATTTGAATCCCTGGAACTTGTTCTACCGAGGACAGAGAGTGTGGCTGATGGAGGAGCAACCAAGAAGGTGATTTTAGCGTTGTTGATTGGATAAAGTGAAGAGACAGAAATTCCCTGTACCCGACAGACCAGGAGACGCGGACAGCCCGGAGGCGGGGAGATCGGGCGGATCGTCGCCGGCTGGAGGTCTTCGGCAGCGGCGGAGGCAGACTGCAGTGGCCGAACGTTTGGTGAGCCGGGGGGTTGACGTGGCAGCCTCCGCATTCCTAGACCCCTGCCGAGGTTTTAGCCTCTGAGAACGCGGGGCAGACGGACTGAAACTGTTGGGTTTGTGCCTTGGGAACTGCGTGCAGTGGTGTTGGTGGCTGAGGGGGCCCCGGGGGGGCGCCTCGGGTGTTCCTACACTGGGGGGGCCAGTGCGTCTCGGTGCGCAGAGGCTGCTGGCGAGGACCTGGAGTCCTCCACATCCTGCCTGGTGGAAGTGAGATAACATCAGGAAGACCCTGGTCGCCGCGCCGAGCGGCTGCGCCGAGCGGACTAGGCGGCCCCGCCTGCAGCAGCCGCCTCCACAGCGCAGGTGTCAGGTGTCAGAAGAGCTCTGCCCAGCTTTGGGAAGTGTAGTGCTGTGTGTCCCCGACACGCAGGTACCACTCCCATAGGGTGAACTGCTCACCTCTCGCCTCCCACCCTGCAGTTCTGAGCGTGGGCGACCCACCAGGAGAGCTCTGGAAACTCCTGCATCACACTGACACGGTGCGAACCTGCCGTGAAATTATAACAGGGCGCCTGGGCCACTCCTCCGCTAAGGGCCGGTGTGAGAGAGCCACACAGGAACAGGGGCTCTGAACATCCACACACCACGAGTGGTGGATTCACTGCACAAGAGCCACGCCTGGAAAGTGCCTCACCCACAGTCCCGTGTGTGGGAGACGCACCAGGTGGGCTCTGAAAAACCTTGCAGTCCCTGACACGGAGAACGCAGGGAGAAAGCACATAAAACCTTCTAAGTCCTGCGGATTCCCGTGCAGGGGGCACACCCAGAGAGCGCCTCCATCCCTCCACGCCCTGGGGTGTCACACCTGTAGAAAAGGTGCCCAGAGCGTGCCTGGAATCCACTGGGCCCCCAAGGTGGTGCTCTACAGCCCCGGGCCCTGAGAACGCACCAACGGTACCTTGAAAATTACCACGCTCGACAACACCACGTCTGCAGGCTCCAATCTCTACAGGAAAGCATCTGACAGCCCCTCAACACACGGGTTCATTTGCCCCACCAGAATTCACCAACGCAATGGGAAAAACCACCAGAAAGAGCTGTGCTCCAGATGAAAGAGCCAGCACCCCACCAAACATGGGCCAAAAGCCATTATCAATATCGGCGATGCGAGATGAAGACATGGACGTGTTACCAGCAAAGGAATTGATGAAAATAATGCTAAAATTTCTCAGAGACGTGGACACAAAGCTGGAAGACTACCAGAACCGCATAATCACCGAAATACAACAAATCAAAACCAAACTGGATGCCCAAGAGAACAAAATTGAAAGCCTCATCAACAGAATAAATGCGGCAGAGGAAAGGATCTCTGAAACAGAAGACACACAAAATGAAAGTGCCCAGCGAATTAAACAGCTGGAGACAAACCTCAGCAAAACTAATAAAATGATGCAAGAGATGAAGGATTACCTTAGAAAACTGAATATTCGGATCATCGGCCTCCCTGAGGGAGTAGAAAGAGAATCTGGGATGCAAGCAGTGCTTGATGAAATTATACAGGAAAACTTCCAAAACACTTGGAACACGAATCCACCCCGCATACAGGATGGACAGAGAACTCCCAACAGACATGACCCAAAGAGATCTTCACCCAGACACACGGTGCTCAGGTTCTACTCCAATGAAGACAAAGAAGGAATCCTGAGACAAGTACGAAGTAGAGAAAAGATCACATACAGGGGAAAACCCATCAGAATCACTGCTGACTTCTCCGAAGAGACCCTACAAGCAAGGAGAGAATGGACAAAGATCTTCCAAGTCCTGAAACAAAACAACTGTCAACCAAAAATAATCTACCCAGCAAAGATCTCATTTGTATATGAGAACGAGATCAGATACTTCAATAGCAAAGAAAAACTAGAAGAATATGTCTACACAAAACCAGCTCTGCAAAGTCTCCTTAGAAATGCGCTAGTCCCGGACAAAAAGGAGGCAAATCACAAACAAAGATGGCAAATAAGAAGGTCTCCAAACTAAAAGCTGCACAAACAAGACAACTACATAGGCAACAACACACACACAACACAATCACATGGCAAGGCAAAATTGCAAACTCTCAATTTTGACTCTCAACACAAATGGTCTAAATTCACCAATCAAAAGACAGAGATTAATAGAATGGATCATCAAACAAGACCCAACCATCTGTTGCCTACAAGAAACGCATCTAACCAGAAAGGATGCAAAGAAACTGAAAGTGAAGGGATGGAAAAAGATATTTCACGCTAATGGACGAGGAAAAAAAGCTGGGGTAGCTATCCTAATTTCAGACGAGATAGATTTCATTCTAACTAACATCAAAAGAGACAGGGAAGGCCATTTTATACTGGTGAAGGGAATGATCCATCAAGAAGCAATCACCATCATTAATGTTTATGCACCGAATCTTAATGCACCTAGTTACGTAAAGCAATTACTTACAGACTTAAGGGAAGACATAGACACCCGGACAATTCTTGTGGGCGATCTCAACACACCTCTAACAACAATGGACCGGTCTACGAAACAAAAACTCAACAAAGAAACAACAGAGCTCACACAAACAATAGAACAACTGGACTTAGTAGACATATATAGAACTTTTTATCCTAAGGCCACAGACTATACATTCTTCTCAGCGGTACATGGCACCTTCTCCAGAATCGACCACATGATAGGACATAAAGCGAATCTAAACAACTTCCAAAACATTAGTATCATACCATGTACCCTCTCAGACCACCATGGGATGAAACTGGAAATCAACAACTCAAAACTCCCCAGGAAGTATAGGCACTCTTGGAAATTGAACAATATGCTATTAAACGAACATTGGGTCAGAGAAGAAATCAAAGATGAGATCAAAAAATTTATGGAAACCAATGAAAACTCTGATACAACACTCCAAAACTTGTGGGACACCGCCAAAGCAGTGCTACGAGGTAGATTCATCGCAATCGGAGCACATGTCAAGGCTCAAGAAAGACGCCAAATACAGGAACTAACCTCACACCTCCAGGATCTGGAAAAACAGCAGCAGAAGAGTCCCACGCACAATAGGAAACAAGAAATCATCAAAACAAGGGAGGAGATAAACCAAATAGAAATCAAAAAAACTATACATAAAATCAACAAATCAAAAAGTTGGTTTTTTGAGAAAATAAACAAAATAGACACTCCACTGGCCCGATTGACCAAAAAAAAACAAGAGAAAGTGAGAATCAATAGCATTAAAGATGAAAAAGGCAACATAACAACAGACACTGCAATCATTAAGAAAATAATTAGAAATTACTACAAAGAACTGTACTCCCACAAATTTGAGGACCACCAAGAAATAGAAAAGTTCTTGGACTCCCACCACTTACCAAAACTCAGTCCGGAGGCAACTGCAGAATTAAATAAACCCATAACCGAGGTAGAGATTGAAACAGTCATCAAGGATCTCCCAACGAAAAAAAGCCCAGGCCCAGACGGCTTCACTACAGAATTCTACAAAACATTCCGAACAGAACTAACCCCAATCCTCTACAAGCTCTTCAAAACAATAGAGGAGGAAGCAACCCTCCCAAACTCATTCTATGAAGCCAACATCACCTTAATCCCAAAACCGGACAGAGAACCATCAGAGAAGGAAAACTACAGACCTATCTCTCTGATGAACATTGATGCTAAAATTCTCAACAAAATCCTAGCCAATAGAATTCAAAAAATCATCAGACAGATCATTCATCCGGATCAAGTAGGATTCATCCCTGGAATGCAGGGATGGTTCAACATTCGGAAATCCATAAATGTTATAAACCATATCCAAAAACTGCAAAACAAGAACCACATAATAGTTTCAATAGATGCAGAAAAAGCTTTCGACAAAATCCAACACCTCTTCATGCTAAAAACTCTAGCCAAAGTAGGCATAGATGGGAAAATCCACAACATAATTAAAGCAATTTATGAAAAACCCAACGCCAGTATCATACTGAATGGAGAAAAGCTAGAACCCTTCCCACTGAGATCTGGAACAAGACAAGGGTGCCCGCTATCACCACTGCTATTCAACATAGTCCTAGAGGTACTTGCAGAGGCCATAAGACAAGAAAAAGAAATCAAAGGCATACGTATAGGAAACGAAGAAGTCAAGCTTTCACTATATGCAGATGACATAATCCTATACATAGAAAAACCAGGAGACTCAATACAGAAACTGCTAGAACTTATACGAGAGTTTGGCAGAGTGGCAGGGTACAAAATTAACGAACGAAAATCAACAGCCATAGTGTACGCAAATAACACCAAGATGGAAGAAGATCTAACCAACAGGATACCATTCAAAACAACAGAGAGAAGTATGAAGTATTTGGGAATAAATCTAACCAAAAGCGTAGGAGACCTATTCGAAGAAAACTACAAACTATTTAAAAAGGAAATTGAACAAAACCTCAAAAGATGGAATAACATCCCGTGCTCCTGGATAGGCAAAATCAATATCATTAAAATGTCTATACTACCACAAGCAATATACATTTTCAACGCAATTCCAATCAAATTGCCCAAAACATTCTTCACGGAACTGGATACAATGATTCAAAAGTTCATCTGGAAACACAAAAAACCACGAATAGCTAGAACCATCCTGAAAAATAAGAGGTTAGCAGGGGGAATCACAATCCCGGACCTCTGGACATACTATAGAGCAGTGGTTATCAAAACAGCCTGGTACTGGCACAAAGACAGAAAGGAAGATCAATGGAATAGAATAGAAGCACCAAAAGGGAACCCACACAAATACAGCCAATTAATCTTTGACAAAAAGACCAATGATAGCTCAAGCAAGTGGGAAGGCCTCTTTAGTAAATGTTGTTGGGACAACTGGCTGATAGCCTGTAGAAACAAAAGGATAGACCCACATCTATCACCATACACTAAGATCCAGTCTACATGGATAAAAGACCTAAACCTACATCCAGAAACCTTCAAACTCTTACAAGAAAATGTAGGAAATACCCTGCAAGACCTAGGAGTAGGTTCCGACTTTCTAAGAAGGACACCAAAAGCAATAGCAGTTGAGAACAGAATAAACAAATGGGACCTCATCAAACTAAGAAGCTTCTGTACAGCAAGGGAAACAATCAACAAAGTAAAAAAGCAACCCACAGAGTGGGAGAAGATCTTTGCACACGATATAGGCGATAGGGGGCTAATTTCCAGGATATACAAAGAACTTCAAAACAACCAAAAAACCAAAACAAACAAGCCACTCAAGAAATGGGCAAGGGAAATGGGCAAACATTTCACAAAGGAACAAGTCCAAATGGCAAACAAACATATGAAAAAATGTTCCAGCTCCCTAGCAATAAGGGAAATCCAAATTAAAACATCGATGAGGTACCACCTAACACCAGTAAGATTGGCCCACATAAACAAGAACACCAACGACGCTTGCTGGCGAGGATGCGGGGAAAAGGGAACCCTACTCCACTGCTGGTGGAGCTGCAAATTGGTACAGCCTTTATGGAAATCAGTCTGGAGAACACTCAAACAACTCGGAATCTGCATGCCATATGACCCAGCAATAGCACTCCTAGGAATATATCCAAAACACCTGTTTTACGACAAACCAACATGCATCCCTATGTTCATTGCAGCACAATCAGTAATTGCAAAAACATGGAAGCAACCGAAATGCCCATCAGCAGAAGATTGGATAAGAAAGCTTTGGTTCATCTACTCCATGGAATACTACTCAGCTATTAAAAAAAACAAAATGCAGTTCTTTGTGGCTAAATGGGCACAACTGGAAACTATAATGCTAAGGGAAATGAGTGAATCCCAAAAGATTAGATACCACATGTTTGCCTTGATTTAACCTGTAATTTTTTGTTTGGTTGTTTGTTATTTTTTGAACCTGTCATTGATACTGTCTCAACCCAGATGTTTCGAAGAATGGAACTCGCATTATTCTTAACATATTGTTTACCCATTACTATGTCAATTAATTCCATAATGTTGTATATTGAAACTGAGGCCTTGTTGGGGCTTTTAACCGACCGGATCTTTACTCTGTTAGACCTATCTTCAGACCATAGAAGGTCTCCCCAGGAGGCCACTGAACTTATCTGGACAATAAGACGCTGAACTTTATGCTAGGCATGTGTTTTCAAGCAATGAATCTCAACTGAACTTGAACTATGGTTATGCAACAAGGTGGAGGAATCCACCATGGGGGGAGGGGTATGGGGAGGGGTGGGGGGAATCCCCAGCGCCTATAAAACTGTACTACATAATACAGTGTAAGCAACAAAAAAAAAAAAAAAAAAAAAAAAAAAAAAAAAAAAAAAAAGAAGTATGGTTATCTGGGTGTTTATCATTTGCCTTACTGTTTCTTTCTAAAATCCAGGTTTTCTTCTATAATCATTTTTCTGATTTCCAAAAAAACATTCTTTCCTTTTGAACAGATCTGCTGCTGAAGTTCCTTCATCTGAGGATATGTTTCTGCCTTTGGGCATAAAATTCTTTTCTAGTGGGACTTTATTTTAGTATTAATTGTTCCATTGTTTGATGTTCTCCATGGTTTCTGATGAGAGATATTGGGTTATTTGAGTCATTGTTTTCTGGTATGTGTATTATTATACATGTACACACACACACTTACACACACTTTTAATATAAGCATTTATTTGAAAGGCAGAGTGGCTAGCAGTGGGAGGAGGCACAGACATTTTCCATTAACTGGTTCATTCCCCAAAGTGCCCATAAAAGCTGGGGGTAGGCCAGGCTAATACCAGCATCCAGGAATTCCATCTGGGTCTCTCACTTGGGTGACAGCAGCCCTGCCACTTGGGCCATCATCTCTTGCATCCCAAACCCGTTACCAGGAAGCTGGGCTGGACGTGCAGTGTCGTTGGGTCTTGAACCTGGCACTCTGATGGGATTTAGTAGCAGCTTAATCTGTAACGCTTTACTTCTCTGCATTTAACATGTTTTCCTATGAATTAGTACAGCATTTTCCCTTTGAAAAAGATTTATTTTCCAACAATGTGATTATGATGTGGCTGGAACAACTCTAAGTTTATCTTGATGAGACTTACTGAGTGTCCTGAATGTATATGCTTACATTTTAATCAAATAGAAGGAAAATTTAGTCATTATTTCTTCAAAAATCTTCTTTGTTCTTTTTTTTAAAATTTCAGTAAACCAAATGCTAGAATTTTCAGATTATTTCACAGATTCCAGAAATTCTGTTTTTACTTCTGTTTCTTGTCTCTGTTGGAGAATTCATATCAATTTATGTTAAAGCTGTTAGTCTTTCCCATGTCATCTTTGTTTTGGTATTGAATCCTTCCTATTAGCATTTGATTTTACCGAATGTACTTTTTATTCCATATACATTTCTTTTTTAAAAAGTAGTCTTTAATTATTTTGATAAGTACTCTTTCTGTCCATGACAATTTGCTCTTCCTTCATGGGCTCCTGACTCTATCCCCTGTTCTCTAGGTTGAGTACAAAGGCTACTGTTGGATATTTTCTGTGTAAACATGCTTTGTTCCCTAAGTTGGCTTTCCCTGTGCAGTCCGCTTTCAGCTATTAATATCTCTGAGTCGTCAATCAGGTTCTTTGTATAGTTTTCCTAGAGGGCTTGCTTGTGATTCATGGGAAGGATAATGGGCTTTCTGCATGACATCCCAAACTGGAAGTCTCTTACTTTTCAATTTATACGATTGTTTATTTTGTAAGTGTTGGGCAGTTATGGTTTAGATCATTCTATTTATTGTGTCCTTCAAATTTATTACAAATCTAATAGAATTATATGCATTCTAGGTAATTTATTTCCATTTAAAAATCATTTATATGACAACAAAACTACTTCCTAAATTCTAAATAACCATCATATACACATGACATTTGGAACATAACTTATTTCTGTCAAGTCTTTCAGATAGTGTAATGGCTTGGGTCAGAAACAAAACATTACTCTGTTTTTTTTTAAGTTATTAGTTATGTTGCATTATGTGACACAGTTTCATAGGCTCTGGGATTCCCCCAACCCTTCCTGTACCCTCCCCCCGCCCATGGTGGATTCCTCCACTTGTTGCAGTATTACAGTTCAAATCCAGTCAAGATTCTTTCATTGCAATCATATGCCAAGCATAGAGTCCAGTATCTTATTGTCCAGATAAATTCAACGATTTCTTGAGGAGACCATCTCTGGTCTGAAGGCAGAGCAGGCAGAATATCATTCTGATCAAATAAGAGCCCCAACACAACATCAACAACCATTTACAACATTATGGAATTAATTGACATGGTCTTGAGTAACCAATATGTTAAAAAAATGCAAGTTCTTAACCACATCCTGTGACTGCTTCATTAACATTTCAATTTTAGTTTATACACAGAACTGGCTGCTATACACCTTAAAAATGGCTTCAGCTATTTTGTGTCTATTTTCATTTTAGTATTTAGCAGTTTATAGTGTTGAAGCATAATTTTTACTGAACTTGGCAGATTTTAGGATAGTCCATGCTGGCTTATAACTCTAACAAGGCATTTGTCAATAGTTGAGGTGCAGAACAGTTTTAGGAGGGTGTGCAGAGGAATCTTCAGTATCTTAGTGAGGAGTAATTAATCTTTGTGTCCTACCTAGTAAGGTATATGTGAATCCATGCTGACCGTTTCCTGTCTGGTACTGAGCTTTCCTTGTTGTTCTCTATCTATTCTAATTTTTGTTTGTTTGTTTGTTTTTATGGGGACGGGGCTCCGGAACAACCCTGATGGTCATTGTAAGAGAGGGTGAGGATTCTAAGTTGGAACTAAGTAAGGACCAGAGAAAGCTCCTCTCCGGATTTCTGAAAGAAGTTTACTGTTCTTTTGTTTCTGCAGACCGCTCAGGGTTCCTGGCTGTTGTTCCGACGATCTTGGATCCTGCAAGGAAGGATTTGGGCTTCTTCTATCGCATGTGGATGATCCTAACGAGGGTGGATGACCTCAGAGTTCTCAGCCTCTGAAGGCACTCCAATTCCCCATGATCTCCTTGGTAGTTAGGTTGTAGTCCTTTGTGCCTGTATTGATGGTCCTTGGTGAGAATCTGGGAGTCTCCAGGGTTGGGATACAAGCCTCCTCCTGTCCACTTGCTCCACTCTGGGATCCCCACCCTGCTCTGTGCATATGACCTCCTGTTAAGAGGTTGTCAGGATCACTCTTGATTCCCCCTGTATGTCTTTACAGTTTTACTGTTGTTTAATGCTGATTGGAGTCTGTTGTGTATAAGTTACCTGCTTTGTTCCTGATAGGTTATACTTCACGTTTTCCTCACACATTCTAAGGAGATGGAAGATTTCTCTGCTCTCTCACCCCATTATCTCCTTTTTGAGAAGCTTAGGGTCTTAAAAGTATATTAGGTTTTAGAATTCTTTGATGTAGATCACAAGCAGTCTGACTCACATTGATTGTTGGTTCATTGGAACATCACAATATCTTATTGCATGAGACATAGGCTGTTTGAGATTGAAATAATATTACAACTTACAGGTACTGTTTTTTGGATTGACATAATTTCATCTTAAATGAAGGCAAACATGTGTTATCTAACCTTTTGGGATTATGCCCTTAGCATAATGGTTTCCAGTTGTGCCCATATGTTACTCTGTTATTAAAGTTTCATTCTTTTGCTCCCTGTTTAGCTACTGATTTTGATGTCAGAGTTCATGTTTCGTGTCTGCTCTCTGAGTGAGCACCTGTGCACTGCTGTTAGTTCATGGCTTCATGGCTTTTTTGCTTGGTCTACCTCTTGATTCTACTCCTGGGTCTTGATCAAATGCTATCATAATATACTCGTACTCAGTAAGCTGATAATTAGATTTTAATGGCTGGCTCTTCTCTGACTCACTTTTTTCTTCAATTTATTTATTCACTCAAAGCATTACTTTAAGATAGGCTGATTTGCTTCTTTAAATGTCAGAATGACACATAGCAAGGGACACACACACATGTACACACATGCTGGGTTCCCTTTCCAAATGTCTCTAGCAGCTATTCCTGGGCCAGGTGGAAAGAAGACAGGTGCCTGGAACTGCCTTTGGGTCTCCCCATGTGGGTAGCAGATGCCCAATCTCTAGTGCATCCATAGGGCTCTAGATTGTAAGCAGTGCAGCCAGTGCACCAGCTTGCATTCCAATATGGTTCCAATCCCAGTATTGTTACTGGCTGCTTACTCCTCTGCATCATAACAACGGTCTATTAAAAAAAAGTTATACTTTTTATCAGGCTTTGTTTAAATGCTTTAGGGATACCAAAATTAATGAATCATAGACCCTGACTTTAGAAAGTTCATCTTAGAGTAGAAAATAAAAAAATCTTTTGGGCAAAAGAGAGGCCATGGGATTTCGGAGAAAGGCTGGTTCATTCTTTGTCAGAGAGATTAGTGTAGATTTAATAAAAAAAAAATCGTGGTTGAGATGATTTGAGCAATGCGGCAGGGCTTAATTGTACAGAAAAAAAGATGAGAACATTTGGAGGAAGGTGTATGGAAGAAAAGCCAGGGACTAGAGAAGCACAATGGAAGTAGTGGGCTCAGTTCACTGAATGGGAGCAAGGGATCTAGAAAGAGTCCTCTCTTCAGGTACAATGTGCCATCATATATCTTCCATCCTCTGGTTCAGGTAATATCTTTACAGCTTCTCATTTCTTCCATAGCAGCTGGCCATACCTAACGCACCATTGTGAAAACCAAATAAGCAAAATACCTTGAAAGATTACAAATCAGTAACGGGGCTATTCTCAGCAGGACTCTATTGCGTCTCCAGGTGTAGATGATAATGGCCACTCTTTGGAAAGTGTTTCCAGCCTCTCAAAAGCTTTGCTGCCACAGCCCACAAGGCTGTGCTTCTAGGTGCTTCAGAAGTGAGCTGTTGAATAGATCTTCACAATAGGATGCTGGACTCTCTGCCATTGTCCATACCTAAAATGCCAGGCTAGATAACAGAATGATGAATTGTGACTGATTTTATACTATTGTAATGATACAGGGGAATTCAATGGGGTATGTGTGGGAATTTGGGGTGGGGTGAAGGAAAATCCCAGAGTCTATGGAACTGTATCATAAAATAATACAAAGAATACATTTAATAATAAAAAAGAAGTGAGCTGTCTGCTCCTTTATAGTGACTATGGCTGAATCTCCAGGGAGACTTGAGGACTGGAGGTCCCATCAAGCAGTCCTCTGCCCTGTCAGTGAGAAGGGCTTCTAAAAATGCTGCAAGTAACTGGAAGGGCTTTTTGAATAAGCAAATTGACTCCCAGGCTGACAGCACTCATTTGCATGCAAATTTCTGATCTATTTTTATTTTAAAGCCTTTTTGCATCATCGACATCCTGCATATGGCTCAGAACTGATGTCTTGCTTTTTTATTTTTTTTAAGTCAGTTTAAGGATGCTAATTGTCTCAATGCTATTTATTCAAAAGTGCTTTTGCAATTATCCATTAAATGGTAGCCTAGTGACCTGAAAGAGTTAAAGCACCTCCCCTTTTGCTGAACTACTTTTGCCTCAAAATCACTTAGGCACTTAGAAAATTTTATTCAGTAAATAAAAAATTATCATCTTTGACCCAAGAGGAGCAACTATGGGCTTTTAAGACATGTTGGGAAAGGGTTTTCTACTGACCTATGGCAAACATTACAGACTTACACACTGTTTTATCACAGCTGTACCTGCCACCATGGAGTATTTCAAGGAAAATCAGAACCATGACTAATGACTAATAAGCCAAGTAAAAGCCGGTGGCTAGTGCCCAGTTGGATTTAAACTCAGAGGGCTGGGCGCTTGGTGTAGTGGGACACGGACATCCCACTGTGAGGTGCCTGTGTTTGAGTCTCAGGGTCACTTTCGATTCCAGCTCCCTTCTGTTGTGCACATGCAGGTGCTTGAATCCCTGCCACCCACATGGGCAATCAGAACTGATCTGGACTGATCTCAGTATTGGGCAGATTGTTTTGGTGGGGGCATTGGGAGAATAAACCAGTAGGTGAATGATCTCTTTCTCCCTTGTACCTCTGCCTTTAAAACATGAAAAATAAATGGTAAATAAATTTAAACCCCAACACACAGAATGAATAAAAAGTATAAAATAGATCATGCCATTTCCATGTTTTGCAATAACCCTATAATTGCTCCAGATAAGTCTCAAACTCTTTGGGACATGGGAGTGTACAATAATGACCACAGACTTTACATGTTAAAACTAGTTTAACTTCATTTCCCTCTCTGTGAAAAAGTTAATTATTGGAAAGTCAGCAGAATAAATATCATAGGGTGTGGTGTAAGGCTCTTGAAAACTCTTCCCAGAACCAGTCCTCTATTTTGCCTGCAGATTGCTTTGAGCCTGGAAGGAGGCATAAAAGTTGAAAGATGACTTGTACGCCTTGTTTATTTCCCCTCTTCTAGATGTGTTTATGATCTAATTCCTGTTGCATGACCATTAGGCTCTTTATTATGAATATTTTTCTTCACATTGTGAAGAAAAAAATGACTCCCAGAATGTAGGAGAAAAGGCTCAATGTGCCGGCTCATTATTGCTGGCAGCTGAGGTGAGAACGAGACGTGGCCTCAGCCCACAAGCACATTGGTTCTATTGGGTGTGGCTGTGCACTTTTACCCCTTTGTGAAATTTGTGACAATAGACATCTATTGTTGGGGACACTTGGGGATGACAGCAACAAGACATGATCGATTACCAGCACTTATTGGAGAATGTGGTACTGGGACACATGTTAAAGTATTCCTTTAATGGACTCTTATAATTACTAATAACAAAGGTCTAACATTTTTGAGCAGCAGTTTGTCTCCCATGACACTGGTTTCCTATATGAGTGCTGGTTCTAATCATGGCTTCTGATCCATCTCTCTGCTAACGTGCCTGGAAGGCAGCAGGTGATGTTCTAAGTAGTTAGAGCCCTGACACCCACATAGGAGACCTGGATGGAGTTTCATGCCTCGAAACTTTAGCCTGTTCTTGCCCTAGCTGTTTAAGGAGTGAACCAGTTGATGGCAGATCTCTGTCACTTTACTTTGTAATTCTGCCTTCCAAATAAATAAATAGAGGAATATTTTAAAAATTTACTCTTAGTTAGAAATGAAATATGTACTTCTGATTCCAGCATGAAGAAACTGGTTTCAGGATACTGGTATTTTAAAAACGTAGAGCCGTTGTAGGTAGGTATATGGGGAGTCAGCCAGAGAACATAGGACCACTTAGTTTTTCTCCTGTTCACAAAACAGATATAATTAGTTAAAACAGATAATTACTTTAACTGTAGCTTCATGATTATTTTTAATAAAAAAAAAACATACAGGAAAGTGTTGTAGTGGGAGCCTGTGTTGTGAGCTAAGCCCCATCTGCAAGACCGGATCCACACATCAGAATATCAGTTCTCATACCAGCTCTGCTTTGGATCCAGCATCCTGCTAATGTGCCCAGGAAGGCAATGAAGAACAGTCCAATCCACACAAGAGACTAGGACGGAGCTCCAGACTCCTGGATTCAGTCTGGACTAGCCCCAGCCGTTGCAGCCATTTGGGGAATGAACCATAGGTGGAAATTTTATTTCTATGGTTCTCACTCTATTTCTAACTGCCTTTCAAATCAAAATCGATAAAACCTTTAAAAAAGAAAATGGCTTGTATTTGTTAGTGTCCTATTTGTTTTCCTCTTTTATAGCAAATCCAAAACATTTTAAATTTGAGATTTCAGATATCTAGGTAGTCACACACTGTTTCTTGTATTCAGGAAGATGAATGGTCCTTCCAGTACCCTTCTTTTCTTTCCTTCCTTCCCTTCTTTTCTCCCATCTTTCCTGCTTTTCCTCCTTCCTTCCTTTCTGTTGAGACTCTTCCCTTTTTCTTAGGAATCCAAGGAATCCCAGGTTTTACTCCCAGTATAAAATATTAAGTCTTAGAAAATAAAAAGCACAGCATGAACTCGCTACCTCGTGTAGGTACTAAAGTCACAGGAATTGAACAGGGTATACAGATCTTGGTGCTCAGGGAGCTTCCATTCTTTAAATAACCTCCAGACTAGTTGTGGCTACTGTGAAGCAGTTGGAGGATTTGCCATAGACTGTAAAGGAGAATTCAGTTTTGTTCGATTTTCAGCACACGCTAAAAAGCAATTTCCACCTACTTAATGAATTCTGAACAGTCTGTTACCTGCAGTGTGGGGAGCCTTGACCTGGAGATCATTGTTCCGGTCAAGTGCCTTAAACATTTCTATCTTGAAATTTCTCATTTTAAGTGAAATAGTCCGAAAACTTCTATGGCAATAATTTACTTAAAAGAAAAACCCTAAAATTATTTTTCTTTTCTTTTTTTTTTTTCCTTTCCAAATCTTGATGAATGGTTCTATTTTCTCATTTCCATGGCAGAGTTTATAAGACAAAGGCCACCTCAAAGCCAATTCATCTTTCCCATTTAGGTTATGAAATCTGCATTCCTTTTCATTTACAGACAAGAGATGGCAACAGGTTCTGAGTCAAGATCACAGTGGTTCTGGTTTTGTTATGCTCAGTGTATTTTTTGAGTTCCTAAGAATGAACACCCAATTCTCAGACCACACGTTAACAAATGAGATGGAAAGGGCTCAAATGGCAAGTGAAAGTGTCTCAGTGAGATCTATATTGTATGAATTCTATGCTTATGAGTGGGGAAATACCAGGCAAACTTAAAACAACTTTTCTGCAGGGATCACTCTATCTCATCTCGTTTAGAATCCTCTCCACTCTGTTTTTTTCACAGTTTGCTGGAATGTCCTTGCTACTTTAGACTATGAATAACCTTAGCTTTTCACTGAGACCAGGTAAGACCCCACCTGAATGTACAAATATTTCCTATTCTTGATCTTAGCCAAAGGCCTATGAAACAGCAATGTGCAGGAGAGCTTTCATATGTAATTCTTTTTTTTCTGTATTCAAAAACAACAAATTGTTGTATGAGTTATATATTCTTTTTTTTTAAAGATTTATTTATTTTATTGAAAAGTCAGATGTACAGAGAGGAGGAGAGACAGAGAGGAGGATCTTCTGTCTGATGATTTACTCCCCAAGTGAGCGCAACGGCTGGTGGTGCGCCTGTCCGAAGTCAGGAGCCAGGAACTTCTTTTCGGGTCTCCCATGTGAGTTCAGGGTCCCAAACCTTTTGGGCCGTCCTCGACTGCTTTCCCAGGCCACAGGCAGGGAGCTGGATGGGAAGTGGAGCTGCCAGGATTAGAACTGGTGCCTATATGGGATTCCGGGATGCTCAAGGCGAGGACCTTAACAATTATGCTATCACGCCGGGCCCAAGTTACATATTCTTGGCCTTTACTATTTTACCTAGTTATTCCTACCACAAATTATCATCCACAAGCTTGAATTCTGTTCCTGAGAGGCTTACATTCTTGGAGGTCATCTAGAGAAGCAGAACTCAATGCTAATCCCTACTTTCTTCTAAAGATCTAGGTTTCAAGGTGGTAAGTATTAATAGTACTCATTTCCCAGAGATCTTATGTGTAGGACAGAAACGTTTTATTTCCCTCCATTTTTTTTTTGTTTTTTATTCTCAAATATTTAACAAATAATTGTTAACCATGCTTATGTAAATAAATGATATTTGTGAAGTATTGTTAGAGTGTGTTGTTTAATAGTATAAATTACTATTGAATGTGCTATTGTTGGAACCACTATAAAAATATATATCTATTTTAAAGATTTTATTTCTTTTTATTGGAAGGGCAGATACATAGAGAGGAGGAGAGACAGAGAGGAAGATCTTCTGTCTGATGGTTCACTCCCCAAATGACCGCAATGGCTGGAGCTGTGCCAATCTGAAGCCAGGAGCCAGGAGCTCTTCTGGGTATGCCACGTGGGTGCAGGGTTCCAAGGCTTTGTGCTGCCCTCAACTGCTTTCCCAGGCCACAAGCAGGGAGCTGGATGGGAAGCAGGGCTGCTGGGATTAGAACCAGTGCCCATATTGTATCCTGGCACACTCAAGTTGAGAACGTAGGCTGCTAGGCTATCACTCTGGGTGCTATAAAATATTTTAATTGTAATAATTAAGTAATGCCATTCAATGTTTGTTTTCTTCAGGCGCTTGACACTTTACTTAGGTTGTTTATTAATGTTTTTCATGTATTTAATTTAAATCTCTAAATGCGGGCCTGGCGTGATGGCATAGTGGTTAAAGTCCTTGCCTTGAATGTGCTGGGATCTCTAAATAAAAGGGTGTGCTGTTCTGTTTATGCACAGTAAATACACTCAATGTGACTTAATTGTAAACATTGTTCAGGAAGCGTTTCTTCCTCCTTTTATTAGAACATGAAGCTTATGATTTGGAGAGATGATGTCAGTTGAGTCAAGGAGGTGATTTGGTCTTTGGTGTCCAAGCGGTCCCTGTTTTTAAAGACATTAATTTAACGTGAAGTTACCAGAAGACAGAGGGGGAGAAGAGCTTGTATAACCAAGAGATTCATAGTTACAAAGTGAGGATTGACGGGGTGATGGCATGTGTGGAGGACTCCTTGATAATGTGTGGCATCTTCATTCCTGCAGCAGTTGAAAGAAAACTGAATTATTTTCATTTGGGATAAGTGTTCACCTGCTAAGGATGGAGGTGAGAAGAGAGTAGGTCATGGAGACAAAGGCAGGAAGGTGTGTGGAAGCCACCGGAGAGAGGGAGGAGTGTAGCTCTGGGTTAGGGATGGAAGCAGGGGCCACTCCTCTGAGAGGGTTTAATAACCTTTCCAGCCCTTCTTTCCTGGGCACCTTTGTCTCATAGTTTGGAGCATGAAGTATTTTGGTGCCAGCTCTTTGACTTCTGACTCTTCTGAAGAAGATGCGTATGAAAACATTTGGCTGTTTTCTGCTGGTGAAGCAGATCTTTCTATTCTTATCTTTTTCCCTTCTACTGTTTTGTAAAAACAAAACTAAACCCTTCACGAGGTTCCCGGACTCTGAAGGTAAAGAGATGTGTCGTGACCGCAGTAGGTGCTCCATACGTTTAAGGGCTGCCTGGAGTGTGATGTTCAGGCAGGGTAGGCTTGGAATGAAAACAGAATTACATTAACATTAAACGACTTTCCATATTTGTAATGATTCTTAAATATTAAAGTGCAATGTAATACATTGACTTGAAACACATCGTAAGTTTAAGAAGAAAATAAAATTACATAACAATAAGTGCAATTTTGTTTCTTGCTAATGTTTATATGAGTGCTTTTATTTATCTTATCTATCTTATCTTTTCTTATCACATTGTGTTTAAGGTCTTATCAATGTCTAACAAACCTATTTACAGAAATTATTAAGTTATTTTTATAGCCGAATATCATAATATTAGGACATATTTACTTATCTATTTACTTATAGTTCAGCCTATATTTTTCTATATTTTCTATATACTCTATATACTTGAGTCCATACTTTTTATTTATCTTATATTTTTTCATTTCTTTGAGAGACAGAAGGAGAAAGTGAGGAGAGAGAGAGAGAGAGAAAAGCCCTCATTGTAGTTTCACTCCCAAATGGCCACAAAAACCTGGAGTGTTCTGACTTGAATATAGGGCCTAGGAAATCAGCCCAGGTCTTTCATGTGGTAACAAAAACCCAATTACCTGAATCATCACCACTGCTTTCCAGAGTCTTCATTAAGGGAAAGATGGAGTTAGGAGCGAGAAGTGAGCTTTGAACCCAGTCACATTGATATGAGACACAGCATCCAAATTGCCAGGCTGAGTCCCTGCTCTTATACAAGTTTATCTTTTTAGCTTAACAGATGATTCATATTTTATCATTTCCTTAGGATGAAAAGAAGGTGAAATGCTAGGCTAAATGACATTTATATTTTAATGCTTTTTTGTACATATTCTCAGCATGTATGATAGAAAATTTAGAATAATTTATACTCCTATCAGCAGCATATGAATATATTTTACCAGACTACAAGGTTTGAAAATACTTAATAGCAGCATACAGTAAAATGTTGTCTTTTTTTTTTATTAATTGCATTTCATTTTGTGGCACAGTTTCTTTTTTTTTTTTTTAAAGATTTATTTTTATTATTTTTTCATTGGAAAGGCGGATATACAGAGAGGAGAGACAGAGAGGAAGATCTTCCGTCCGATGATTCACTCCCCAAGTGAGCGCAACGGGCCGATACTATGGGGATCCGAAGCCAGGAGCCTCTTCCGGGTCTCCCACGCGGGTGCAGGTTCCCAAAGCCCTGGGCCGTCCTCGACTGCTTTCCCAGGCCACAGGCAGGGAGCTGGAAGGGAAGCGGGGCTTCCGGGATTAGAACCGGCGGCCATATGGGATCCCGGGCGTGCAAGGCGAGGACCTTTAACCACTTGTGCCACCGCGCCGGGCCCTGTGGCACAGTTTCATAGACTCTGGGATTCCCCCAACCCTTCCTGTACCCTCCCTGTACCCTCCCCCATGGTGGATTCCTCCACTTGTTGCAGTATTACAGTTCAAATCCAGTCAAGATTCTTTCATTGCAATCATATACCAAGCATAGAATCCAGCATCTTATTGTCCAGATAAATTCAATGATTTCTTGGGGAGACCATCTCTGGTCTGAAGGCAGAGCAGGCAGAATATCATTCTCATAAAAAAAAGCCCCAACACAACATCAACAACAATTTACAACATTATGGAATTAATTGAAATGGTATTGAGTAACCAATATGTTAAAAAGAATGCAAGTTCTTAACCACATCCTGTGACTACTTCATTGACATTTCAATATTAGTTTATACACAGAACTGGCTGCTATACACCTTAAAAATGGCTTCAGCTATCTTGTGTCTATTTTCATTTTAGTATTTAGCAGTTTATAGTGTTGAAGCATAATTTTTACTGAACTTGGCAGATTTTAGGATAGTCCATGCTGGCTTATAACTCTAACAAGGCATTTGTCAATAGTTGAGGTGCAGAACAGTTTTAGGAGGGGTGGGCAGAAGAATCTTCAGTATCTTAGTGAGGAGTAATTAATCTTTGTGTCTTACCTAGTAAGATATATGTGAATGCACGCTGACTGTTTCCTGTCTGGTACTGAGCTTTCCTTGTTGTTCTCTGTCTAATCTAACTTTTTTTGGGGGGTGGGGGCTCCAAAGTGACCCTGATGGCCATTGTAAGAGAGGGTGAGGATTCTAAGTTGGAACTAAGTAAGGACCAGAGAAAGCTCCTCTCCAGATTCCTGAAAGAAGTTTACTGTTCCTTTGTTTCTGCAGACCGCTCAGGGTTCCTGGCTGTTGTTCCGACGATCTTGGATCCTGCAAGGAAGAATTTAGGCTTCTTCTATTGCATGTGGATGATCCTAACGAGGGTGGATGACCTCAGAGTTCTCAGCCTCTGAAGGCACTCCAATTCCCCATGATCTCCTTGGTAGTTAGGTTGTAGTCCTTTGTGCCTGTATTGATGGTCCTTGGTGAGAATCTGGGAGTCTCCAGGGTTGGGATACAAGCCTCCTCCTGTCCACTTGCTCCACTCTGGGATCCCCACCCTGCTCTGTGCATATGACCTCCTGTTAAGAGGTTGTCAGGATCACTCTTGATTGCCCCTGTATGTCTTTACAGTTTTACTGTTGTTTAATGCTGATTGGAGTCTGTTGTGTATAAGTTACCTGCTTTGTTCCTGATAGGTTATACTTCACGTTTTCCTCACACATTCTAAGGAGATGGAAGATTTCTCTGCTGTCTCATCCCATTACCTCCTTTTTGAGTAGCTTAGGGTCTTAAAAGTATATTAGGTTTTAGAATTCTTTGATGTAGATCACAAGCAGTCTGACTCACATTGATTGTTGGTTCATTGGAACATCACAATATCTTATTGCATGAGACACAGGCTGTTTGAGATTGAAATAATATTACAATTTACAGGTACTGTTTTTTGGATTGACATCATTTCAACTTAAATTAAGGCAAACATGTGTTATCTAACCTTTTGGGATTATGCCCTTAGCATAATGGTTTCCAGTTGTGCCCATTTGGTCCAAAGAACTTCATTTTTTTTTAAATAGCTGATTAATATTCCATGGAATAAATGAACCATAGCTTTCTTATCCAGTCCTTTGTTGTTGGCCATTTCAGTTGCTTCCAAGTTTTTGCAATTATTGATTGCGGTGCTATGAACCTAGAGGTGTCTCATGTAACAGGTGTTTTGGATATATTCTCAGGAGTGCTATTGCGGGATCATATGGTATGCAGATTTTGAGTTGTTTGAGTTTTCTCCATACTGATTTCCATAGAGGCTGTACCAACCTGCAGTCCCACCAGCAGTGGAATAGGGTTCCCTTATCCCCACATCCTTGTCAGCAAGTGTTGCTGGTAGTTTTTTGTATGTGAGCCGTTCTTACTGGTGGTACCTGATTGATGTTGTAATTTGGATTTTCCTTATTGCCAGGGAACTGGCACAAAGGCTCAAGAGCTACAGGGAAGTAGGTAAGACCATTGTTTACACATTATTTTTTTTTTCTGTATCTGGGGTTGGGGGGAGATAAAGGGAGAAGCCCACTCAGCCTCCCACCCATCTCAGGTTCCCAATGTGGGGCATGCTTCGAGGGTACTGCTCAAGTGGTTTTGATAGTTCAACACTTCTGAATTCCTGCCAATCTTGCCATACCCTGCAAGATGAAATCTTTCCAGAATCCACTGGTTGACATAATTCACCTCAGAGTCCGTGTTTGCTCAGATTTTCACTGCCAACATATGGCTGGGGTAGATTGATTTGTTCTGTCTTCCATCCTCTGTTGTAGTACCAGGTGTCCTCTGCAGGTTCTGATGGACTGCCACATTCTGTGGACTTGGAAATTCTGTCCACTGCTCTGTCTGAGCCTTTAAGGAGGCCCAGCTTTGACACTTGCACTCCATGGTTGGAAGATGGAACCTGCAGTTCTCTTGTTGGTTGGGGTTCTGAGATCAGCAGTTCAGTTGGAGGAATCCCCAAAGAAACTTTGTCTCAGGTGATCACAGACCTGATTCTTGTAAGTGCATGCTAGTACAGGGTCCGGCACAGTCCATCGTATCTGGAGTGTTTTCATTACTTCACAATTGTAGATTGTGCTGGTATAAAAAGAGGGTTGCAGGAAATTTTCTAAATGTATATTTCATTTCCTTTGGTAATAGTCTCAGGAATGGATTAGCTGGGTAATACGTTACATCAATTCTCAGTTGTTTTAGCTCTCTCTATGCTGATTTCCATAGTGACTGCACTAGTCTATATTCCCACCAGGAGTGAAGGAGGGTACTTTTCTTTCCACATTCATTCCAGCAAGTGTTGGTAGAGTTCTGAATGTAGGCCAGTCTCACTGGAATTAGGTGGAACCTTAATCTGGTTTTTAATTTCGATTTCCCTGATAGCTAGGGAACCTGAGTAGTTTTTCATACGTATATACATCTATTAGCCATTTTCTTTTGAAAAATGCCTGCTCATTTCCTTCACTCACAGGTTTTTGTTTTGTTTTGTTTTGTTTTGTTTTTGCTGTTGCTGAGTTTCTGAAGGCTTTTATAAATCCTGGATATTAGAATGTTATCAGTTGTGTAGTGTGTAAAGGTTTTCTCCCATTCTGTTGGTTGCTTCTTCATTTCTTTTGCTATACAGAAGCTTCTTAGTTTGGTGTAGTTCTATTTGTTTATTTGGGCTTTAATTGCCTCTGCTTTGTTGCCTTTTCTAGGAAGGCCTTGACTATACCTGTATCTTGTAGAGTGCACCCAATGGTTTCCTTTATTAGTTTGATAATTTCTGGGTGTAGATTTACATCCTTGATCCATTTGGAACTAATTTTTGTGTAAGGTATAAGGTGGTGGGCAGGTCTTGTTTCTGCATGCAGATATCTAATTGTCCCAACATTTGTTGAAGAGAACCACTTTTCCCCTTGAGTTATTTCTAGTACTTTTGTTGAAGATCAGATGGCAGTACGTGTGTGGACTCTCTTCTTGTTTTTCTGTTCTATTCCATTGATCATCTTTGTTCCTGTACCAGTACCAGACTGCTTTGATTACTACTACTGTAAAATATGTTCTGAAGTCTGGAATTGTGTTTGCTTTTGCTTGATTTTGTTTTTTAAGATAGCTTTGACTATTCTTAGTCTCGTGTGTTTCTAGATAAATTTTTGTGTCATCTTTTTCAGCTCTGAGAAGAATATTGTTGGGATTTTTATTGGGATCTATGTATTACTTCTAGTAATACAGACATTTTGATGATGCTGATCCTGCCAGTTGAGTATCATGGTAAATTTCTCCATCTTTAATATATTTAAAAATTTCTTTTAATGCCTTATAATTTTCACCATAGAGATCTTCTATGTCTTTGTTTAGGTTTATTTCAAGGTATTTATGGTTCTTCTCTGCTGTTTTTAAAGGGATTTACAAGTTCTTTCTCAGTTGTGGAGTTATTTGTGTATGCTAGGGCCATCGATTTATATAATTGATATGTACCCTGCTACTCTTTCAAAGTCTCTTATGAGTTCCAGTAGTCTCTTTATTGACTCTTTTAGTTCTCGTTTGTAGACAATAATGTCATCTGAAATAAGGGATAATTTTTATTCCTTGTTTCCAACTTGAATTCCTTTAATCTTTTTCTAGCTTAATGTCTCTAGCAAGAGCTTCCAATGCTATGTTGAATAGCAGTGGTGAAAGTGGGTGTGCTTGTCTTTTTCCAGATCTTAGTGGGAAAGCTTCCATTCTTTCTGCATTTAATGTGATGCTGACATTGTGTATTTCATATATTGCTTTGATTGTGTAATTAAATGTTCCTTCTATGCCTATCTTGCTTAGAGTTGTTAGCACGAAGTAGTGTTGAATTTTATCAGATTCTTTTTCTGCATCATTTACGACTATCATATGATTTTTGTTCTTCGGTTTTTTGATGTGGTGTGTCACATTCATAGATTTGCATATATTGAACCATGCCTGCATGTCAGGGATAAATCCCACCTGGTTCTGGTGAATGACCTATCTGATGTATTGTTGTATTTTGTTGTCTAGCAGTTTGTTGAATATTTTAGTATTGATATTCATTAAGGACATGGGTCTTTAGCTTTCTTTGCTGTGTCTCTGGCTTTGGATTAAGGTGATGTTGGGCCTCGTAGAAACAGTGTGGAAGGATTGCCTCCTTTTCTACTGCTTTGAATAGTTTATGAAGAACTGGGGTCAGTTCTGATTGGAATGCTTTGTAGAATTCAGCAGTGAAGCCATCTGATCTGGGTTTAGGTTTTTCTTTGTTGGAAGGGCTTTAATTACTGATTCAATCTCTGCCTAGCTATATGTTTATTTAGATTTTCTGTTGCCTAGAAACTTAGTTTTGGTAGATGGTATCAGTCCAGGAATCTATTCATTTCTTGGAAGTCTTCTGCGTTGTTGGCATATGGTTGCTTGTAGCAATTTCTGATTATTCTCTATATGGCTGAGGTATCTGTTGTTATGTTCCCTTTTCATCATTGTCACTATTAATTCTTGTCTTCCACTTTTTTGTCAGTTGGGCAAGTGGGGTACCTATTCTGTTTATTTTCTTGAAGAACCAACTTTTGATTCATTGATTTTGTGTATTGTTTTTTAAAATTTCTATTTGGTTTATTTCTTCTCTTATTTTGATTATTGTTTTCTTGGATAGATTTCTTGGCTTTATTCAGATTCTGTCCCATATATTTAATTGTGTGTCCTCAAAGTGGTTATCTTCCAATTCTGATATTCTTTCTTCTGCAGCATTCATTCTGTTGTTGAGGCTTTGTATTGTGTTTTTTGCTCAAGTATTTCAGTTTGGATCTATTTTACGGATTCTATTTCTGTGGTTATATATTCTTTAAATTCCTTGAGTTCTTGTCATCATTTCTCATTGTCTCTGAAGAGTTTTATGATTATTTTTTATATTCTCTGTCTGAGAAATCCTCAATATCTTCATCCTGAAGCTGTAAGATTTATTTGAATTTTTGTTCATTTTTGAGGGATGCACTAGTTTCCTCATTTATGTTGACTGCTGTTTTTCTGTTGCCCTTCCCCATGGCATTTTGGATTTGTGGGCTTTATCATTCCTGATGATAATGCGTACCTCTGTGGGTATTCAGTCTCTGGTGTTTTGTTGGAGTTTTCTGGGGTGCCTGTCTGGGGCACAGGGACACCTACTGTGCACCTGCTTCAGAAAGGTTCCTCTGTGACCTGCCTTCTTCAAGCACAGATGGGGTGTGTTGATCAGGGTAAGCAGCAGATCAGGTAGGCACACACAGACAGCTGTGGCTGGAGTGAGCAGCAGATTCAGTGGGTACCTGCCCACAGCTACAACTTTGTGCAGCTGGGGGTCTGCACTCTCCTGGTATTTGGCGTCTGGGTCCAGACTCTGCCCCTCAGAATCTTGCGTCTCCCTCTTGGTTGGTCCTGGTATCTCTCCAGGGGTTTCATGTCACAGACCCTTCGGGGTGGGCAGACTCAGTTCTCTGGGTGCCCTCTCTAGGATGGTCCACTTCCAAGTTGCTCCCTCCCCAATGTCTGGTTTCCTAAATGTGTGTCTCCTTGGGCAGTTGGACACCCAATTGGGTTGGTTTCTCCTCAGGTTTGCCTCCCTTTACCAGTGTTTTCTCCCTATTTATTCTTTCAGAAGAAATTTAGAATTGCCTTGTCAAGTTTCTTCACATGCTGTTAAAAATTTGATAGGAATTTAATTAGATAAATAAGTTTATTAAGACTTCTTTTTATAATAGCAAGTTTTCTTTTGTATTGTAGCCTCTCTCTAAATTCATAAGGTCTTTTATGCATTTTGGCTAAATTTTATTATTTTTTTCATATAAGTTCTATGCATTTTAGTTTTTTCTCCTAATAGAGTGTTGTGTCTATTATATTTTATTACTAGATATGATTGTATGAATATAAGCAATAGCTTTTTCAAATATTTATTAGGTAATGGCCACCTGCTAAGCTTCCTTATTGTTTCTGCGGAGAGCATGGAGATCACTGGTTTTGAAACTCATTTCAATTAGTTCTTATTGAATTGATGAATTTTCACAAATCCCAAAGAAACAGCAATCACTCCTTCAAGATACAGAGTGTTAGAATTTTGCTTGAGCAACTTTAATTCTCCTCGCTTGTGTTGGGCACACACTTCTCAAGTTTCATTTCTGGATCCATGTTTTTCTGATAATCACTGGCTTCTATTAATGTATTCTTTCTTGAGACACATTCTTACCATTGAGAAACCCATTTAATTGGTTTTACAAGAGTAAGTCTTTCTATGTGGACGAAGAAACTTTCTGATCCCCCATTATGTGCTGACTTAATTAAATTAAATTTCAGAGGGTGGCAGTAATTTTCTGATTTCCTATTTTTTGTGTGTGTGTGTATAATCATGTATCTGAAAGTTACCTAACTAGAAATTTCCTGTGGTTCCTACAGGCATAATGAAAAAAAAAAATGGTTATTATGCTAGCATCTATAGTACTTTTTGTGAATATTAAGGAAAGTTGAAAAGGCAGTGAATACATTTTGATAAAAATAGGGACATTTCCAAAGGTTAGAAGACACAATAAAGAAAAGGCTTGGATGTGTCAACATGGGCCCTTCACCTCAGTTCCCTTTCTCTGGCCAACACTGCGCTACATGCATCTACATGCATGGGTGCCAAAAGACTAGACACTTCTGACGGGGCTTTTGGATAATGGGCAAAGGTTTCTGTGTCAGGCTGTGAATCAGGAGAACATGTTGTTTTCTTCTGAACCAGAAGAGAAGAACTGAGCCTGTTTAATAAAAAATGAGCAGATAAGAGTGTTCACCAACTTAATAAATAAATAGCACTCCAGTGCATTTTGATTGCATGTAACTTAAGTCAGTCCCTTGGGTGTTATCTGAAACATTCGCCAGAAAATCTGTTTCAACAAGGCTTGCTTAAACTGGGAGACTACACAAAACATCTACCACATTCAAGAAAAATACAAACTGAAAGGGGAGCCAGACTGAGAGTAACAACATAGCATAAATAACCCTTTAAGTAACCAGAGATAATTAGCATGAATTAGAGTAACTTACCTGAGCACAACCAAGTCCAGAAGAAATAGCTTTAATTTTTGTTAAACACTTTGGGACCAGTAGGGGCAAAACCTCAATAGATTGTTGTCAAATTAATAAATAGAGTGCCACAAATAGATGTCATTTTTGAATCAAGTGAGGGACTTTGAGAAAATGAATAATAGATGTGAGTAGAAATGGATCCAGAAAAGCCTGAGAAGCTAGAGAAGGAAGAAACCATGAAACTGGCATTCCTGGAGTCATTTTGAAGTCAGGAGAAGGTCAAAAGGCCAATTTGACAAGAAACAGGAAAGAGCTGCTGGAGTTAGGAACCAACAACTCTTTAATGGCCCTCAAGGAGTATCAGCAGAGTGGGCAGAGCAGGGTTAGGCCACATGAAGTGGAGAAGGGAGAAGGTGAGGGGAAGAGGCAAATGGATTGTTAACACAGGCGTTCACAATTAGCTAGCTTAGGCTCCCAATCCATGTTCTATTTGCGAGCTCCATTTCTTTTATTTGCTTAAGTTACTTTAAAAAGAAAGGGGGGGGGGAGGAGAGAGAGAGAGAGAGAGAAAGAGGAAGAAGAGGAGAGAAAGAGAGTGAGAGCAGGAAGCTTCCATCTGCTTTTCACTACCCAAAAGCTTACCCCAAGGGCCGTTCCAGGTTGGAGCCAGAAGACCAGAACCGAGTCTCATCTTCCTTGTGGATGACAGGGACAGAACCATTTCAAACATCACATGTTATCTCCTAGGGTACATACAAGCAGGAAACTGGGAATGGAAGCAGAGTCAGGACTCTAGCCAGGCACTACAACATGAGATGTGGACATCCATGTAACTGCTATGTCAAATGCCTGTCATGCTTTCTGATGAGTTACTTACACAGATAACAAATCACAGTATTCATCTCAGTGCATATAAGCAGTCAGTAAAATTCTGGACCTACAAGTAAGATTCAATAAACGTTGTCAACAAGAAGCTTTCACAAGGAATTTAGATATTCTCCATAAAGGAAAAGTGCAATTTGAATGAAAACAACAAAAAAAATCTGAGGATGTTTATAGCTTAAGAAAAATGGTAAATGTAAAGGAAAATCCTGGAGCTGGAAGATAAAAGGGTGACCAAAAAGATAAAAGTGGAGGAATGAGGGCCAAATGATGACAGCAAGATGACCCTGGACAGGGTTACTTTCACATACAGTACAGGAAGTGAAAGAGCTTGCCAGAATATTGTAATTTTTAGAGGAAAATTTCAGAGGTAAACATCAGTGAAGTTAGTGTATAAGCAGGAGGTAAGAAGAGACTTTGAATTTTTGTCATGGCATCTGAAATATAAGCACAAGACTAGAGGAACTGCCAAACCCTGTGAACTTGGCTGATGATTTTCAGATGGGGCATGCATGCAAATGGTCTGGAACTGACATTGGCAAGGCTCCTTGGACACAAGAAGCTACACTGAGGGGAGGCAGGGGAGTTTCTTTAGAGTGGGAACTGGCAATGAAGTATAGGAGAAGCTCAGGAGAAGCAGGGTCCCATAGAACACAGAATAAGGTTCACATGTGAGTGTTGTGGGCTAAGGAGTTGATTAGTGCTTGTTGGAATGGGCAGGAGTAGGAACTAGGTTTGTGGCTAAAAACACCGAGACTAATTGGACTCATCTGTATCCAATATCCTGGCTTAATTAGAACATGGGGGAGGAAGAGTATACAAGGAGAGGTAAAGGAGCAATAAAGAGAGACTTTGCACAGATTTCTACCATCACTGGTATCCTGTTGGTGCTTCATCCCCAGACCCTCTCCCTGTCCACGTTACTGGCTCTGCTGGTCAGAGCAGCCAGTGCCTAATGTGGGGTATGGCACAAGGGACAATCTGAGGGACCCCTGGACCTATGAAGGTAAGTTTAGAGTTAAAATTTTTTTGCAGGGGCATAAGTCATTTTATCCCCAGACCCTCTCCCTGTCCTGGGCACAAGGGACAATCTGAGGGACCCTTGGAACTCTGGAGGGGCATTTGATTTCATTCCCAGATCTTCTCCCCATCCTGGGGCACAAGGGATAATCTGAGGGATCCTGGAAATCCAGATGTAAGCTTAGAATTAAATATTTTGCAGGGGCATAAGTAAAATTTATCATGGGGCAAGAACTTGCAGATAATGAAGGGAATCCAAGATCTACTTCAGTCACAAGACACCTACACTAAACTTAAGACCTTTCAGAAGTTCATTGAAACTGTCTGTGATGTATCCTCGTGGTTTGTTCTCTTTGTGGCCACCTTTTTCCTCTGGTGCTTGGTAAAAAATACTCTGTCATTCCCTCAAGCAGTAGTGCAACACTTTCTTGAAAAATTATCAGTAATTAGGGGAAGGAAACCGCAAACCATGGTAAAAAAAAGAAGGAACCCCAAAACAGGGTAAGAAAGAAAGAACCCTAAACCAGAGTAAGAAGACAGAGGGGACCCCAAACCAGAATAAAAAAGGAAAAGGAATCCCAGACTAGACAAAGTCTGGAGAAAGTGCGCGAAGAAGATTTGAGGTCCTCTTCTGAGGAGGAGGAAAGGAAAGAGGATAGATGTGAGTTTGCTGAGGATCCTCCACCAATACAGCATGTGCCATAGAATGTGTTCCAAGCAAAAATCTCTTTTGGATAGGCATGGAGCCCTCTGCACTGCCTGTGCCATTAAATCTGGGCGCAGCTGTGCAAAACTTATAGGAACAACTCGGCATCTCTCCCTTCAGTTGGCGGCAAGATTAGCTATAGCCCCAGACAAAATACAATTTGTTTCTCTGTTTAATTATTTGGAATTTCAACTTTTTCAGAATTGTATTAAGCCCCCAAATTTCCATAGCCCAGATGTTTTTAGCCATCTTTAAGAAGGCATCAAAGTATTCAAAAATGTCAATTTCTAGGGTTTCCCTTGGTATTCTTATGAGACCTCAAGAATGCCAACAGATTAATCCCTCATTTTGTGGAGACAGTTAATCAGGTTGATTGGATTATAAAGATTATTGCCAAATGCACGTGACACACATTCCAGAGTTTGGGACACTAAAGTATATGCATGCTACTGTTGATACTTGCTCTGGATTTATTCTAGCTACTCCTCAGATGGGGGAACAAGTCAGGCACGCTCTAGCCCATTGCTAAGCGTGTTTTTCCATATTGTGAACTCCCAAAATTATCAAAACTGATAATTGCCCCTGCTATACCAGCAGTAAGTTTTGTGATTTTGCTGCCTTTCACCATATACAACTAATTGCAGGCATTCCTTATAATCCTCAAGGACAAGGTATTGTGGAATGCGCCAACCATACTATTAAGGATCACCTTATCAAAACAAAAATGGGGGACTATAGCACTCCCTGAGAACATTTGAACCCTGTATTGCTTATCTTAAATTTACTAACATTGGATGCTGAAGGATGGTCTGCTGGAGATTGTCATTGGAATCCATCTCAGAAGCAGAAGGGTTATGTGATGTGGAAGGATCCCTTGACTAGTCAGTGGCAAGGCCCAGATACTCTCCTCATAAGGGGGTGAGGATCAGTTTGTGTTTCTGTTTTCCCAGAAAACAGAAATGGCCCATGGTGGATTCCTGAGAGGCTTGTCTGGCAAGCTCCTGCTGCTGAGTCATGTGAAAGCTTGGGTACTGGCTATGGTGATGGCATCTGAGTCAGAAGATTGACAGGACAAGCAAAAAACATTTCTAAAGTGAATTGCACTGAGGTCAGTTGCACCATAACAGCATGCTGGGATGATAATGGTGATACTGCTGTTGTCACTCAGCTGCCTGGAATCCTGCCTGTGCCTGTCAGGGCTAACAGAAAGGCCTCTGTTGGCCTGATAAGGTGTAAAAGAGATTTTGGCATAACATCAACCCTGGTGTCGGCAGCCACCACCACAGCAGTGGTGACCCTAGGACACCCCTCAGCTACTGTAGAGACCATGAACAAGCTTGCGCAACTGACTGCCTGAGCTATAGAACAACAGAACTTCATTGATGAACACGGGTGGGCATGCTTATGTTATAACAGCAGGTTGATTTGTTGGCAGATGAGCAGCAGACACTTGGGATATGGTCAGGACCTCTTGTTCCCCATCATATGTCTTTATGTATGTAACACTGTGCAAATGCAAAATGTTTCCCAAGCCCAGGAACTGCTGTCTGCTCATTGCTACCGAGCCTAAGATACTCCTAGCCATGGAACAGGGTTACCAGCCTCTCCAAGTATAGTTTGTGCAGCTGCAGCAGGCAACGCATTGAATGGCAGCCAGTGATGGGTAAGATGGACCGGGCACTGACCAACCTAAGACAGGGGCTTCGTCATGCTACGGAGATTCCCAAGTAAGGCTGATAACATGAGAGTCCACAACCTGAGACAGGCACGCACATTCAAGTCTGCTTTAAAACAAAAAAAGGGGACCTGTTGTGGGCTAAGGAGTTGATTAGTGCTTGTTGGAATGGGCAGGAGTAGGAACTAGGTTGGTGGCTAAAAACACCGAGACTAATTGGACTCATCTGTATCCAATATCCTGGCTAAATTAGGACATGGGGGAGGAAGAGTATATAAGGAGAGGTGAAGGAGCAATAAAGAGAGACTTTGCAGAGACTTTTACCATCACTGTTATCCTGTTGGTGCTTCATCTCCAAACCCTCTCCCTGTCCATGTTACTGGCTCTGTTGGTTGGAGCATGTGAGCATGAAGGTCAAGTGGGAAATGAGCCATAGTGCTTGAAGTGAGTTACTGGCTAGACAAACCCTGGAAGGGAAAGTCAGGAACAGGTAGTGGTTATAGTGGGTATTTTGCTGCATATTTCTGAAGTTCACACTAACTAGAATTTGTGAACCATTGGCTTAATGAACAGAAGTAAGGTAATTTTTCAAGGAAAATCTGATAAACCTTCAATAAAGGAAGAAAAAAGCTTTGAGGGCTTGGTGCAATAGCTTAGTGGCTAAATCCATGCATTACATCCACCAGGATCTCATAGGTGCTGGTTCATGTCCTGGATGCTCCACTTCCCATCCAGCTCCCTGCTTGTGGCCTGGGAAAGCAGTGGAGGATGACCCAAGGCCTTGGGATTCCACAACTGTGTGGGAGACTTGAAGAAGGATCTTGGCTTTGATTTGGTGCACTCTGCCCATTGTGACCACTTGGGGAGTGAACCATCGCCAAAGCCCTCTATCAATACATTATGTGACAGATCTAGGGGCCAAAAGGCAGTGATGATTATCATGGCAGTAGAATCAAGGTTTGAGCCAAAGCTGCATTCCTTTTTAGGCTCCAGCAGAGAATCCATTTCTGTTTTTCTTTCTTTTCTTTTCTTTTTTTTTTTTTACCTTTTTTATTATATTTTTGACAATCTTTACATAGTTAATTGGGGTAAAATGTTCAAGGGCTATAGAAAAGTATGAATATTATTTCCATATTGTTTCCTTCATGTTAAAAGGGGGGTATTAAGGGAGAAATTGGGTGGGCCTTCTCCCTTAATACTTCCCTTTAAACATTTCTGTTTTTCAAAGTCTGCTTTCCAAGCATTGACAGCAAATACCAGGGTGAATGTAAACTTTAAAATGGATGATATCAGCCAATGAAAGAGGCATATTGTTTTAATTTTTCTTTGCTGTGACAGAATTTTATTTCACTTTCAAAGGTAAAGGAAAGCTTTGCTGGGTACGTTATCCTGGGCCGACAATTTTTTTCCTTTTAGAATCTGGACTATGTCACTCCATTCTCTTCTCACCTGTAGAGTTTCCTGTGAGAGGTCTCCTGTGAGTTTAGTTGGCATTCCTTTATATGTCAGTTGATTTTTTTTTTTTACATGCACATATGTTTGACTGAAGAGAGCTTGATGATCATGTGTTTTGGTGAAGATTGCTTTTGGTCAACCCTGTTGGGAGCTGTGTGCCCCTCCTGGGTGTTGTTTCCCAATTCTTCAGATTAGGGAAATTTTCGCTTATTATTTCATTGAATACACCTTTAATCCCAGCTACTCTTTCTGCACCTTCTAGGATTCCCATATCTCTTACATTTGGCATTTGCATAGTGTCTTTTAATTCTTGAATAGTTTTTTTTTTTTTTTTAGCTTGACAAAGCTCTGCTTCCAGCATTTTGTGTTTCTTCCTGGTGACAGGAAATATCTTCTAATTCTAAGATTCTTTCTTCTGCTTGCTTCATTCTACTTTGGATACTCTCCACTGTACTTTTAATCTGCGCCATTATAATCTTCATTTCTAATATATCAGCTTTCATCTGATGCATTTCCTGTGTGACATGTTCCTTAGCTTCCTTCAATTCCTGCTTTACATGCTTCTTGTTGTTGATAAGAAGCTTCATAATAAGTGTTTTGAATTCTGTATCCCCCATTTTCTCGATGTCTTCCTCAGTTAACTTGTTGCAAGGGATTCTGCAGTAATATTCATTAGCTGTCTCTTCTTTTGCTCTTGGTCATTGTACTTCTGGTTATCAGATTCTTCTTCTTGAGGCAGGTTTCTAAACCATGCCACCCATAGGTCTACTTATTTGATTTTACTTATTGTGGTTATACATGGCTCTTTTGTTTTTCAGTCGCTGGTGCCACTCCGTCCAGCAAGTTCTAGGTCTGCGCTCTTGTGTTAGACTTCCACCATGGTCTCCATAGCCCTAGCTCCTGGCTTACCATTCTCCACCTTCTGTGGTACTATGCTGAGGCTGCACCGTTATCTGTACAACCTTTCTCCCACTTCCTGTTAGAGCAGTTTCCAGGATTATGGAGTCACCAGGTGTCCTATATAACTAGGCTGTTGGTGGTGCTTATTTTGTCAGAACCTCTTGGCTGTTATGTCTGAGGAGCAAAAGGTCCTTTTTTACTCGTGCTATGCCAAATTCAGTTTAAGTTTCCTGTGGGACTTGTGTCCCACACAGCTCACTCTTGTGCCTGCAGTCTTAAATTCTTTGCCACACTGTAGAAAATGGTACTTGATGTGCCACTTCTAGGTTTCTTGATCTGCTGGCTGTCAGGTCTGGGGGCTACCCAGACCTATTTTGGGTGGAACCTGTAGAATGCCACATTGTTGCAGTTCTCTGATTCAGAAATGAGTTCACTCCCAGCTCAGTGCATTCACAGTACTGTCCTTTAGTCTTTGCCTCTCTATAGAAAATGGTACCCAATTCAGCTTGAGGCAGCATACTGGGCTGTGAAATATACTCTGGTCCCATACTGCTCATCTGAGACCTGCTGCTCTGTCTCTGCTTGGTCAAATCAACAGACATGCAGGATGGGCAGTTTGAGCTCCCGATGAATGCCCTTTCCACCTTCTTGTTGGCGAGTTCTGGCTGCCAGTACTGTTCGGATCTCTGTTCGCTGAATGCCACTAGGATATTGGTCACTGCAACACCACCCTGTTATATTCGCTGATTTCCTGTGTATGTTAGTCTCCAGGTGCCCCTCTTCTATCATTCTGTTTTCTTCCATTTCCTGGGATGTGCCCTCTTTGCTTCACACTGGCTAATGTTTCTCTGTCTAAACACGTCCTTAACCCTGTTTTGCCATCTTGATTATCCATGGCACATACGTTTCTTAACCAATAGTCCAATATATCCCATCAGTATTTTTTTGTAGTTGTATCTGTCAATGTTTTTCTGCTTAGGAAATACATTATATAATTCTTTTGGACTTTGAATAAAAACTCACCGATTGTATATTTTTATCAAACAGCGTTTGTTTGATCATGTGCTAGTCATCTAAATGATTGTATAGTGGCCTGATAATACTATGGGTGTCATGATTTTTCCATCAACTGTGTGTTATCAAAAAGCTTTGGCAGAATTGAATTCCCCAGTATTTCTAAAAATGACTTTCCTGTAATATGGAAACTGTTATTTTCATTTATATTTTTTTGTGTGTGGATGCACCAGAAATTAGTTTATTCAGTTCCTTCTTTTTTAATCTGTCATTCACTGACATAGTACTTTTACTACCATTAAAGCCAATGTCAAAAGAAATACGAAGATGATGGATAAACTCATTCTATACTCCCTGGCTCAGGCTGGTGAGGGGCTGCTAATTCTTTCCTCCTGTATCATTTGTATTGTTGGCTTTTTATTCCCTGCCAGTTTATTGGCCAAGAGTTAGTTCCCTCCAGTTCCATCTATCATAGTGAGGATCCCAGCTGGAGATGATATCTGACACAGAAGCTGTTTATTTATTTATTTATTTTTTATTTTGAGCAACACCTGCCAAGACACACTGAAGCATTTGGTCCTGGTCAGTGTATCATTATGAAATGGCACAGTTTCAATTGACATTCTCAAATCCCAGGAAGCATTAAATATGAATGATTATCTTGTAACATACTGTAATATGGCTTCCTGTTGGGCTGCAATTGAGTACTCACCTGTTTCTTTGATGTTTTGCTCATTTCAAAATAAATGTCAGCAATATTTTAATATGCAGCACTGAAGCCTCTAGAAATTTCTTCAAAAAATGTTTTTTTTGGTGATTTTTTCTTATATTCCTTTAGCCCCCAAATTTGGCAAGAGTAGACTCCTTTGAAAACACTCAATCTTTAAAAATTATGCTGTGTATTGAACATTTTCAAAGCATGAATAGTTTCTAAAGAATAATATTTGGGAAGTTGTGAATGGCAAGGCTTTTTTAGTGAAGCAATCTACTTATGTGGACATGAATAAGAGCTGAATATCTGAACAAGATTGAGAAAAATCAGTGAAAGTTAGATTTTCACTTCTGAGAACAATTATAACCTCCTCAAAACAACCAAACTCTTTGAATGGGTACTATGTTCAAATAGCTCAAAATTCGTAGTTACTGAATGATATTCACTGAGAAGTGTTTTTCTGTCCTTTATTTGCTGGCCACCAAATTACATCCAAGAAGGCAAGCAAAATGACTTGTTTCTTACACACTTTGCAAAGCAGTTACAGGTAAGCAAACACATCTCTCTTTTCATGTATGTTTAAGCATCTACATATATATCAATTATCTCTGTTTTCCTACCCATCACCAATCTATCATTATCTTCATTTATTCTGCAGCATGGACTGTCAGGAAATGTAAGCTTGGATTCTCAGAGCACAGGCTAAATTTATGCTTTAGGGGTATGGAATGTAAACGTTGCCATTGGTGGACGAGCACACTGTGTCATCATGTCCACCCTATTCAGTCATTATTCTGTGTATACTATTTCTAATTTTCTGGGGGAGGGGGACCTTGATACATTCAAAGTGCTTAGGATAATGCCTTATACAAAGTGCTTGTTTCATATTCACTAATTAATTCTAGTTCAACAAATATTAACTGATACCCACTACCAATGTACTTCAAATATATATCTTTTAATTTTCTTTTACTTATTTTATTAGGTATACTTTTTCTGCTTGCTTTGTTTATTTGACAAAAAATGAAAAAGCCTACAAATGTAGTAGAGACCCATATTCCATTCCTAACTTGGCCCAATCATAAAATCAGTCTGTGGCCAACAGGAGCCTTACTCAGGTGGAATACTGTAGATGGGATAACTCAAAAGCAAGGGTTCTTCACTGTTAACTCTATTTCTCCATGGAATGATAAGTCAGCTACCCTCAGAAACTGCTGGCTTGATAGTGGCCCCTTTTCCTGGGCATATACTTCTTTCCTGTTTCATTTTCTCTTTTTATACTAGTGTTTTCTGAACTCTGACACCTGACTCATTATCTCAGAATGATTTTGGATTCATTCAAACCAAGGCAAGTAACACACGCAGGGAGAGGTAAGATTGGAACTCCAACGATTGGATATGTGTGATGATTCAATAAACTCCTCTACTGACCATGGGGAGATGGCCAGGCAGGGAGTGTGAGCCACGATGGTGATACCTGTGCAGGTCTGGTGGATTTGAAGAAATATTTCAGAATGGCTAGGCAGAGTGATCAGGAGAGTGCAGATATCCAAAATGAAACAGAAAACCCAGAATGAATGGCTGATATTTTGTAGGTCTAGCTAAACATTTGAGAAGGCATGCCAAGATTCTGTTTAAGGTATGATATAATCAGATATTCATTTACAAAAGTTCATTCTGGTGACAATGGAAAGAATGAGTTGGAATAATGGACACTGGGAAGGTTGCAAATAGGAAGACTGGTCCTGGGGCTAAAGCTGGAAGAATAGCTAACAGAGTGGGAAAAAAAAGGACAGGCTCATCTGACAGATGTCTAGGATACAGGATCAATGACATATGGTGACTAGTTGCAGTTGAATGCATGTGTGAAGACCAGCAAGAAGCGTATGATGAATGTGAGCATTTGGATGGACAGTAGTGACCTTGAGTGAGATGGCAATGTGGTGGAGGGGGTTGGAGCATGTGTATGTGTATTTAGAAAGACCACGATTTTGGTTGAATTCATCAAGTTATAAGTGCCTGATGGTTGCCTTCAAAGAGCTGTCCAGAGGTAGAAAGTGACAGAGCTCTGAGCTTGAAGAAAAGAGCCACAGTTACATGTAAATATCTGGAAACATCAAGTGGATATGTGACAATTTTAAAGCCTTGAGCAAGGATGGAGTTACTTGGGGGGAATATTGTTTGGCAGTATATAAAATATTTTCACATACATAACTATATTTGATCCTCACAATAATAATCTTTAGCAGAAAGGAAGGTATTATTTTTTGCCATCCTTTTATGATGAGGAAATTGAAGCACAGAGAGAGGTTGGGGGCTTATTCCCTTAGTTGGAAAGGGAGAAGAGTTGAGACAAGAGCTATATCTATTGATTCCATGTCTGGAGCTCTTTCCATTGCACCACACTGGCTGTCACAAAATATATTGGCATGTCCATATTGAACGATGCTGGTCCTCTCCAGAAAATACTTTTAAAAGAGAAGATATCAGATTTTTCTTCACAATATACACCAGAGTTCTTGGAAACAACTAGGCTTAAATGCTTATTTTGGTAGAAAAAATGAAATTCATTTTTTGGTATCTTCTTCGACCTTCTTGAAGACTCTTCATGTATATGGATTTTGAATTTTTTTGCACAAGAATAAATTTATCTTTTAATTTCATTTTCTCATAAATGTGATTTACATGCCTCTATCACATTGTGGAAGAGTGGTTTATGTGAAATCATGATGCAGATGTTCTTTTTTGTAACTTGCACTTGTTCATTGATAATCAGACATGTGTTTAACATAAGGATTGTGTATCAGGATAGATGACAGCGTTCCACACTTTAAGGCAATGCTTTGAGGACAGCTGAATTCTATGCTAGTGCCTGGGCATTTGTCTTGGTCCATTTATTTCTGTATCACCTGTCACCACAGTTGTCTCCCTTTCCATTACTTTCGGTTCTGTGATGAGCATCCAACCCAGCTATATGGAATTAAATTTTAGACCATAATATCTCACGTTTATTCAATGGCTGCCTACAGCAAATCTTCCTGGGGTTTTCTGTCCCACCTTTTATGATCTGGTGAAAAGCATTTTCCAATCAGTACTGTACATCATGTCAAGAATGAATTCTGCCACAGAGGCATCCCAGCACGTGGAAAAAAAAAACAGCCATTTTGGGACAAGATTAAAACAACAAAAACAAGACAAAAAAATGAAAGCTTCAGGGTACCACTATCTTGCTGGCATGGGAGCAGACAGCCCTGGGTGCCCTGAAGCCCAGGATCCCTATTGGGGCCCCATTTATATCCTATGATATTGTTAAGTATCCCAGGCTTTCATGTCCAGTTGGCATCTGAAGCAACAAGATTTCTTGATCTCAGGAATCAGACCCTGGGTCGGGGATGGTAAGTCTTGGAGTCAGTGCACATAGTGCATGCAGTGCTGCCTCCTATGTTGACTCCTAGGCAGGGAAGAGGATCATGTCCAGGTGTGTATGAGTGACAAGTCAACCTTCTCCTATAAACTAGTCAAAGACCTTGGATGTCTATTCAGAAGGCAGAAAAGTAAGTTGGGGCCTTTGCTTTTTCCATCACAAGGCTATTACATTTTAAGGAGATGTGTTCTTTCCTACATCTTTTCTTTGTAAAGATTTATTTTTATTGGAAAGTCAGAGAGTAGGAGAGACAGAGAGGAAGATCTTTTGTCCACTGATTTAATCCCCAAGTGGCTGCAATGCCCCAAGCTGTGCCAATCTGAAGCCAGGCCTCTTCCAGTCTCCCACATGGGTGCAGGGTCCCCAGACTCTGGGTCATCATTCACTGCCTTCCCAGACCACAAACAGAGCCATGGAGGGGAAGTGGGGCCTCCGGGATTGGAACCAGCACCCATAGGGATCCTGGTGCGTGAAAGGCATGGATTTTAGCCACTAGGCTACTACCTCTTTTCTTGATTCTCTCTGGAAACTGCTATAGGTGAAAGAACTCCTTGGTAATGTTATTCTGATATAACATTAGACATTGGTGTGGCATATGAATCAAAGTCTAGAAGCTGACTGTTGACTTATGGAGTAGGGAGGAGCCTGTGTGCTTGTTGATGAGTCTCTCACCTCTACTCTGATGGTGTTATACTCTCTGTAAGGGACATTAATAGTCCTCGTGCTCAAGTTTGATAGCTTTTAAATTTACACAGGGTGATTTATCATTGTATGATATTTTGAAAACAATAAATAGAACCCTTCTTTTCTAGGGAGAACTCTACCTGTAATTTCTTTCTTTCTAACTTGTCCATGAATTGATGGCCTAGTCTGTTTTGGAGGCTGGTGGCTTCTCAGAGTGGTGATGAGGAGTCAGGGAACACAGCCATTAACACCAGCTGGAATTTCTCGGGCACGTAAGATGGACCCATTCGATGAGATGGGGAGAGATTTCCGAATCCAGGACAGCAAGGCCTATGTTCCTGTACTAGGAGGAAGTAGATACAGGAGATGTGATGGATCTGTATTCTTCAGCAAACTTCAAGATGGTGGGTTGGAAGTCTCTTACGGACAAATGAAATGGGATGGGCAGGCAGCCAGCTTAGAGTCGCAAATCGTCCCGTCCCCCCATTTGTGATTATCTGCTTAGGTTTCAATCAAATGGCCCCTTCCCCAGGGTGTACTCCACTTACCTGAGACTTGGAGATAGAATCACTTAACAATTCCCTTTTCCAGGCTTGTAGCAGGTGAGACAACAGAAAGGGGAATTCTCTTTCATTCCATGTGCCCAAGATGAAAGCAGAAACATCTCTCTCCCACCTTATGCCTCCCTGTCCACTCTATCCCTGAAAACATTCCACATGGATCAGGAACTTCATCAACTTTTAAATAAATCTTACAAAAGATGAACTCTTTTTAAAAAGCCTGATTTGTCTCTCTTGTATATCCAAGAGATGACAATGACTTAGAAAATGTCGCAGAGGTGGTCTGATATGTGACAACTTGCACAATCTTTTATTGCATGACTTATTGATAATTTTACTTATTTGAGAAAATGGTTCCTGCACGTGGTAATGTCACATATGCATAAGAAACTTCAGCCCTTGTCCCATTCCTGGAGCAGCTACAGTCAGCACTTGACTGAAGAGACCAAAGGGGCAGCTCTAACACACAGAGATCTTACAGGGCTAGCCCCAGGCTGCTGTCCACTTCTTGATACCCTGGATAAGTGGTGGTAGGAAAAACAGTCTCAGATAGTCTCACATTTGCTGTGTTGTAGCTTTTAACTTTCTTCTGTTTTAATTAGTTAATATCTAGTCAAATATACTGATGTGTGTGCATAGGAGTGATTTTGTGTTAGGCAGAAAAGCATTGCCATTCTGATCTTTTTTTCTATGATCACCAAAGGTTGCTTATTTTGTGCCTCAATTCTGGTAGACATCAATTGTGACTCATTTGTGACAAGCAATAGTTTCTGTCCCCAACACAGCAATGATTTAGTGACTTATTGAAGAAGCATATGTGCCCTATCTGGCGAAAAAGTTGAATAAAGCACTTAGTCCAGAAAATATGTTTGTGTGTACATATATGAATGTATGAACATATGTGTTTATGTGTGTAGCTACTTCTGAGGCATACTGTGGCTGCTTCGCTGCCACGCCAGACTTTTTGAGTATTCAATTTATTTCCATGAGAGGCAGAAGTGTTTTATTTATGAAGAAAATGCTGTTCACCAAACCTATCCTTTTTGATAGAGTAAAAATATTTCTAGTGTGATAATATTAAGCCATACATCAGGCCATACATCTTTGTGGTTTTCTGGAAACTGAATGCAGAAAGTGAAGGCTGAATAAGGTTTATTTTCTGATTAGATAATTTTGTGGCCCTAATGTGAAGTGAAAAATAAATGCTTGGTCGTCCATGTATTAAAATATGAGCATATTTAGACAAGTTTTGTGATTAACTAGATCTTAGCTCATTAACACTCTTACTAGTGAAAAATAAAATTTGGGTCCAGTGTCTGGTTTTCTTGAATGTGGCCTTGGCTAATGACCCTGATTCAAGTACACACATTTTTCTTCCTTTACCCCCTGGGTCTTTTGCTGGGTAGCTCTCTGTAGCCCCTAAGTGCAGATGTTTGCTTCTTTAGTTTCTCACCCTTCTACTTATTAAAAGATTCATTTATTTATTTGAAAGGGACAACAGAGAAAGAGTGCATTCCACGATCGAACCCACTTGCAGCAGAAAAATGCCAATAATTTGTCCAGGAGTACTCATTTTCCTTAATAAAGGGTGGTCTACAATTCTTTGTTAAAGTGAAAATCTATTGGGCTGCTTGAAGGTTGTGAAGGAAAGGTTTGGGCCAGATTTGACTCATCGCTTTTCACAAAACACAAGTAGAAGTGGAAACAGGAACACCCTGAAGATGGCTTTTAATTTTGCAGAGGCTGCTGTTCAGGGCTCTGGGAATACACTGATCTAAGAAGTAAAGTTTACCTAGTCTACCAAAGTGATCCTCTGTGGTGGATCTCCAGGAGGAAGCTCCGAATTAAGTGGCAAATTCTAGCAATTTCTGAGGTCATTCAACTGTTAAAATATTTCCTTCGTAAAAAAGGAAACAGTTGTTGATTTCCACTGTTGGATGATTTGGACATGTGGCTTCTCAGACATATGCCGAGAATCTTCTAAACACTCTTGGATGTTTTCCAGGATTGTTAGTGTTCAAAGGGTTATTTATTCAGCACGTAGTGTGACATCTTCAAATAAACTGAGAATTGGCAAAGGGGAAGCCTGTTTGTTGGTGGCAACACAAAACCAATCTGTTACAAGTGGCCTCAACTGGTTAAGCTGGACCTGGCTCCTGGGATTTCCGTTGTGAGTTGCTTGCACTGTGTTTAGATCATTTTGGTTTTTTCTCTGAAAGCTGAAATCTCCCAGCTGATTATGATTTTCTGGCTGTGAACCTAAGAGTAACATAGACACTAAATACTGCATCTGTCAAACTGTTGGAAAGGAAGGGATATATTTTACATATATTATGAGCCCCCACTATGAACTCCCTGCTGTCCTCTCAGTGTTGCTAGATGTTAGCCACAGAAACGAAGTGCTTTTGTTAGAGACAGATGCTGCTAACTGTTCCAAAATGACACTTCCGTCATGCTCAAGCATGGCACAGTAAGGGCCTATTGTGTTTGCTCACCATGAGAAGCAGTTAAGTGTCAGAGTTTGCAATTGCCTGGTAGAAATTGCTGGGATTTTAATGCAGCAAATAAAAAGGGCTGCAATTTGATGACTCTCCACCTAAAGGAGGCTGATGGGTTTGGGCAGAACTGAGTTGAGAATGTCATACAGAAATATAGATGGTCAAGCACCCATGGTGTTACAGATGGTAGGTGAGGATGAAGAAACTCTTCCTGTTGATTTATGTGTGAGAAGAAACATCATTGGATGAGCTAAGGAGAAATAATCTTCTCAAGTGTTAGGGTGTAGGAAAACCCAGGGAATAGGGAGAAATTATCTTTCCATTTTTTTTTCACGTACTCCTTAAATTAATTTACTCCAAAAATAAGAAAGCAATTTAGCCACTGATGTTGTGTTAGGCCAAAAATATTTCATCATTTCAAAAGGCTAAGGACCTTAAGAAAAACCTGAAAAGTATTTCTATCTTTATAATTCTTAGTATCTCCTTTCCATGTACATTATCACACACCCATTCATTATTTTTTCAGCTACTTTTTGGTTCCCCTTAATTATTTCTCCTTGCTCTGATTATAGTTGCACAATCGTGCTTCCTGTAATCACAACTGTTCTGCTAGAAGAGTTTAAAACTGTCTTCAGGATATTATTGTTTAAAACTACAGTCAGGATATTATTATATCTACCTGCAGTGAGAAGCAGAAATGGATTTTTATCCTTTTAAATTATTTGAGGTCATAGGGGCATCACAAAAAAGTGCCAAATGACTTCTGAATACTATTTTTTTTTGTTTCTTTACTCATTTTGTAGCATTTGTTTCTCTCCCATTCTAGTGGTGCTATTTTCTGTTTAACCAAAATCTGTACTGGGAGAAGAATTCAGTGTGATTTTGTCTAAGTTGCCTGTAGTGGACACCAGCTATTTACTTGATCAATATTTGTTCTACTGTTCTTTAATACAGTTTTTTTTTGGGGGGGGGATGGTGCGGGGAGTTATCTTTGGAGCCTGTGGGGCATCAAATCTATGGTCTGCCTCCATCATTACAGAAGTGTGCAAGTACTGCCATGCTGAATAGTCTGGCCACTGTGGGTTTACTATCCCCTGGTCTATAATGATAGGCTCAGTAGTGGACAAATGCTAAAAAGAGAATTGGTTGTTTTCAGGAAGAGAAGAAGGAAGTGATACAGGTAGTGAGGTATGCACGGTGACTGGGAGAGTTTGGAGGAAGAGAGAGAGAGAAAGAAAGAGAAAGAGCTATGATGATGGTGGTGATGATGGTGATAATAACTTGGGACTTTTACTGCAGAGAAATTTCTGGTATTGCTAAAAGTGCAATTTTGTAGAAGATCCTAAACCTTTCTCCATGACCCTAATAAATAACATTGGTAAAATGTCATATTATAACTTGCAAAGGCTTAAGGATTAAAGTTGTCTAATAGGAACTGATTAAAGAGTACTTCTCAAAATTCCAAACTCCAAGTGGCTCGAGAGAACAACTTCTCTTCTTATCTAAATGAAACACTCACGAAGCCACAACTGTAATTCACAGGCTGACAGTTTGTTCCAATTCCTGAACATCACACTGGAGAATGGTACCTTAGTCAGAACAAACCCATGGCAATTGTAACAACATTTTGTTAGCATACATATTTAGCAAGCTCATCAACTTGATTTATCTATGGATTTATAAATTCTAATGTATTTGTTCTTAACTGTTAAGATGTCATTTACACTACCCTCACAAATTCCCTTTGTCATTAGTTTGGCTGAAAGTGTTGGTTTGATGATCTTATATTTGAGGCAAATGGAAGTCACTGTTCCTTCAACTCCTTGCTTTTTTCCCCAATAAAATAGCACTAAAACACTAATAAAACAAGGCAGTGACAAGAATGGTGATTTTATTTTGTGCATATTTGGTAAGTAGATGGCATGGTACAGCAGACCTCAACTTGTTGTCAGGCAGCCTTTCTACCACTAAGTGATAACCTATTCCATCATTGGCAGCATTCCGAGAATAAACACACCTATCATTGGGTAATCCCTGTTGAGGATACTGTAGATTGTAGAAAGGTTTATGCATTTACGTGACTTTTGGTCAAAGTTATTTTTTGGAGCTATTCTAGCTGCAGGATACTAGATAGTACTAAGGTTTATACTGTTAATACAATTCCTACACTTATTAATAATTCTACTTACACAAACATGCATATTTTCTCAACCCTTCCAGTACTTACCGGCTCATAATTAAGAAAAGCCATTTTGCATTCTTTGTGTATCTCTTACAGTCTTTAAAAATAGGAAAAAAATGGAACAAACTCAACATAGACATTGTGTATGTCTGCTTTATATGTCACATTGGTAAAATTTTCAACAGAGTCCAGAGTTTAATCTTTCGGTCATTTTCCCATGTGGTACAAATGTTGGCATGGGTATTATAGAGCTGTGGGATTATTGTCACTGAATGTCTACCTGGGGACAGGGAAGGAATGTAGGTGTTGAGAAGATAAGGAGCCATGTGCAACCTCCTCCGTGTTACAACATTCAGAATGACCTCACTCACTTGGACAATGTTAAGGTTAGGGTTTTCGTGGAAGAGAGGTGCAATTAAGCTGTCCTATGTTGTAAGGAACAAATGCTTAAAATTTTTTTAGCTTATTTCAGTTAATTATATTATTTTTTCTGTCCTATGGTTCTCTCTGTTAATGTTAATAACATGGTTACAGTATCAAGATATTTGACCCGAAGGAATGTTTTTAGGAATTTTTTGCTTGGCATGATGAAAATAATTTTTGTTTGGTAAATGCCTTGCATAAGAGTTTTTTTTTTTTTTTGGTCCTTGATGATAATGGGAAAAGCATAACATGCTGGGATGCTAAATGTCATGTGGTCTACATAAGATGTATTTTATGATTGCACATAAGATCATTACCATCAGTCAGTGTTTTGCCAGTAGCTTTCTACAGAATCATTTCTTTTTATTATAGCTATTTGCAAGAAGCCATTGATGCATCTATCATTTCTGGTTTTAACACAACTGCAACTCAGGGAATCTGAAACCAATAAAGTTTTAGATGGCATGTGCCAATTGGATAATGAAAATGATTTGGAAGTATAGGCAGTAATATTACTTGAGAAAACCATTTGTATTGAATAATATGAAGACTCAGAGCACTTCTGCTAGTAGGCATGAACAAAGTTTTGGATGTAAAGAGGCAAGAAAGTTATTGGAAATGTCAACAGGGAGGTTGCATTTTAATCTATGAATTAATATACAAAAATTTTATTTGAGAGTAGCATCTGTGTTCTGAAGGTTGGAGAGTGATGTTTATTCTTCCTTTCTCCTGCCCAGGATATATCATCAGTGTTAAAGGAGACCTCAGTGGTCAGCTGCGTGCACCTCCTAATTTCATGAGGAAGTCGAGGTATTACTGAGAGGCATAAAATCACCTAGGTAGCATAGGTCTTTCGACTTGCACTTCAATGTTCCTTCTCTTTTAAAACCTCTTTAATCTCTTTCAAATCTCAGTTAACGCAATGTTAGCTGAAAGACCTGGACATTATTGCCATAATAGAAAGGCTATAAAGATGGGCATTTTTCTTAGCTCCTCACTACTGTAGCATCAGTTTGTTACCTTGTGGAATTCATTTAACATTTCTGACCTTCAACATTTCTGACCTTTTCATGTGTAAAATGAGATACTAGTGTTCCCTCCAATAAGGATGTTTTAAAGACAAATTAGTCAACACATATAAAATATTTATCTCTTTTAACAATGAGCACTTACTTGTTTATGTAACTAAATTACTCTAAGGGGCTGTTGCTATGTTGTAATTCAGGAAGGTATTAGTGAATGTATTTGTGTGTGAGCGTGTGTGTGTATGTGTGTTGAGATTTCTATTTTCTTAACCAAACATCGGCTTCCCTCAAATTTTGTTTTGAATGCAACCCCAGAATGGAAGAAACTTGTCTAATAATTTCTCTCACATGCATTTCATTCTTTGATCACTTGAAGGGAAGCTCAAGGAACACAAAAGATTATGAATCTTCAGTTGTATTATCCCCAAAGATTTCTCCACTATTTTCAGAGCTATATTTTGAGGATGAAGTTGAGTTGGGAATAGATATTTTCACTCTATTTTCTATTTCTCAACATTATGTGTACGGCTTTGGGTGGGATCTCTTAAAATACCTTTGAGGATCCTGATTTTAGGTTTTTTTGGACTGCCATGGCCTTGAAGTCCAGAATGCAAGAATTATTCACATCTTGTCATGTACTGGTTTTTAAAAAATGTAGCTTACACATTTGAGTCCTGATCACACCCTAGAGATTTATTTGCTTATGAAAAGTCGAACTGTAAATTACAATATTGCAGAGTAATGTCCAATTCATCAGATTAGTTTTACCATTCATTCCACAAAGTGATTTGTAAAATTTTGCAATACCTAAAAAACTATATTACAAAAAGGTACTTAAATATAGATGAGAAAGATAATAATGCAATATAGTACATTACAAAAAATACTTAAATATAGATGACAAAGATAGATGTTTATCTTTTTCTGTTGGTATTGATAATAAATAAAAGATGAAATGTTTTAAATTTAAACCAACCCCTCAGTCCCCCCACCCTAAATAATAATTAAATAGTGATGTGAACAAAGGCTTCCTTTAAATTTGTTATTCAATTTAAATATATGTTAGGAAAAACTTCTATTCTGTGTATAAAATATAACAAACAAAAAGAATTATAAATAGAAAAATAAACCATGTATAGGACACAAATATTCTGTGTACATAGCTTTAAATTCCCCAAAAGGAACACTTGTCAGGAGACGCTACAAATTCATGAACTCAACCGTAAATTCCCAAAGAGAAATATTCCAACATGTTAATATGCAACGATAGATTTGCCCATTGAAACCAGTCCATCCGTTTTTAACAGAAAGTGACACCTCAACTTTATAATTTAACAACGCAGTCAAAATGGAATCAAGGTTTTCACACAAATCCCTCTGTAACAGATTTTTTGGAGTAAACGGAGCACCCACCACTATCAGCCAGCACGTAGGCAGGAAACTCCTTGTAAATATGGTATCTTCACACAGCAGCAGCGTCCTAAACAGAAAAGGGCTCTGTTCATTCCCTAGTTGAATCACAAAAACAGATTACAGAATTGGCTGATGAGAGAAGCTCGTTTTTGGGAAATCAGTTAAAATGTAAAATAATGAGTAAAAAGCAGTGACAGAAAGGTAGGTGGCTAGGCTTCCTTTTTTCTTTACAGGATCTTGATAAAAAAAAACACAAGGAAAACATTTAACACCCTTTAGTTAGGAGATCTTGTCCTTTCACTTGCCATGAGGCTTAATTGAGAATAAGCAAAGAAAAAATAGGCTGTGACTTTAGTAAACAATGAATGATGAGAGAGATTTTCTTCAAGAAATATGACCACTGCAAACACAGACCTTATTCCATTAGTATCATCTACATTCTTCCACAAAGATTGGCAAATGAATAACTGAGCCCGTTTTGACAGAAAAAGAGAAGGAAAGGAGGTCCAGCATTGAAACAAGGTTATGAAAACAACCAACAACACAAAAACAGTTACTTCTTCTTCTGGATAATAAAGACATCATGTTTGCATATACAACAGCTTTTGCGTTATTGCTCTATGTAGAAGAATATATTAAGGAACGCATAACAGACTGCACATTACAAACTTAAGGTTCTTTGGTGAAGATGAAAGAAAACAGTATTTGAGCTTTAAAGAAAATTATTTCATCCATGTTTGCTTTTATCTATTGATCCGCTGGATCCTCTCACAGAGCAGCGAGAGATACTGTGTGAGCTTCACCAGGGCGACGATTGCCACGCCCCCAGCCATCATACAGGTGGGCCAGAAGAGCGAATGGAACAGCACGTTGGAACTGTAGAGTTTGGTAAGGATGACACTTTTCTGGTTTCCTTCTGGATCAGAATAACAAGAGAATTGCTGGTACTTTCTGAAGTTTTCCATGACAACGTTCACCAGGGACATGGATTCTTCAAAGTTTTTCTCACATTTAGGTATATAGGAGCACTGTGGAGAATAAGATATACTGTTATCAAAAGATGTTTGTGTGTGTGCTGTGTGTGTGTGTGTGTGTGTGTGTGCGTGTGTGCACATGTGTGAGCTGTGAACTGATTGTCATGGGTATTCTAAGTGCACTTCAGAAAACATCCATCAATTAAAAGAATGTTTCAGTGTGTGTGATTAAGATGTTTCTTGATAACTCACCAATATATTACTTAATTATTGATTAGAATCATATAATGGGTTTGTTCCTGGCTTGATATAATCACCCCCATTTAATACATAAAAAGAAAACAAAACTTCCCAATGGCTTGTTTTGTTACAACAGAGTATGGTAGTTTTTAAGTTTCCCCTATTGAACATACTCAGGATTCCAGCTTACATAAGAAAGCGAACCTTTCTGTCTTTTGCCCGTATCTGTTCGTATAACACCAGATGTTTTTTGAGCTGACGTGCAACGGAGAGTTTAGCTGGTGCTTGTGACATCAGCATCCCATATGCAGGCTGGTACAGCTGTTGCACTTTTGATCCAGCTCTCTCTAATATGTTTGGGAAAGCAGTAGCAGGTAGCCCAAGTACCATCCACTCACATGGAAAATTCTGATCACATGGGAGACCAAGATGCAATTCTAGGACCCAGGCTTCAGCTAGCCTCCACCCAACTTATGTACTGAGAGTGAACCAGAATGGGAATGCTCTCTTTCTCTTTCCCACTCTGTTTCTCCCTCTTTAACTCTGCCTTTTCATTCAAGAAAAGCTTCCATGTCATACCATAATGAAAAACAGTTTACTCTTTACAGCTTGGCTTCATTTTATCCAGCCAAATGCGTTGGTTACCTTGTCACTGACGTCAAGAAAACAGCTATCCCTCCAGTTAATTTCTACAAAAGGAATCTTGCCAAGTGTCAGGATTTTGAATTAAATAAAAGTCATCATCAATCACTGCACAATTGAAACTTTTATCTTCCCTTTTATCTTTTATCTACTTTTGTTCTTTCCTGTGCGTCTATATCATCTATTTTTTAGGTTTTTTTTTCATGTATTTCTTTTGCTTTCTTACTCTCCCCGCCCCAGTCTCTGCTTGTTTTTATTTTCCCCTCCATATCCTTTTTCTCTTCCTGCCTTCACTCTCTATTCTCCACTTTGTCTCTGCTCAGGACACAGATGGTATGAAATTCTGTGTACTCTCTTTTTATCATATGCTGGATGATTTGGAAGCCTGACTTAAAAAGTGATCTTGGAGGGTGTGAGCACATGGCTTAGTGGTTGAGCCTCCTTCATCTCACATTGAAGCACCTGATTTCAATCCCAAGCACTGGGCCCGATTACAAAATACAAAGCTGTCCTTTTCAGATTCATATGGAAACACAAGAGGTCTCAAATAGCGAAAGCAATCCTAAACAATAAGCATACCTCTGGAAGCACACACAACCAGACTTCAGGGTGTATCACAGGGACATTATAATCAAAACAGACTGGTACTGGTACAAGAGCAGACACACGGATAGCTAGGATGTGTCAGACACCTCAAAAATTGGTACATGCATCTATAACCAACTGATCTTTGACAAACAAGCTCCCTGGAGAAAGGATAGTCCCGTCAACAAGTGATGTTGGGAAAATTGAATATCTACAAGGAGACGTATGAAACAAGACCGCTTCCTTGCACCCTATGCGTAAATCAACTTACAATTGATAGGAGGACACAAATCTATCCTAAGACCACCTTGTCACAGAATAAAACAGGGAAAACAGTCTAAGGCATTGGTATAGGCAACAGCTTCTTGTACAAGACTCCTGAAGTACAGCAAATGACATAAATAGACAAATGGATGACAGGAAGTATAGCAAAGGACACTCAACAGAGTAAAGAGGAAATTGACAGATTGGGAGGAAATATTTGCAAGCTATACATTTGAAAAAGCATTTAACATTTGGAATAAATACGGAGTTCAAGAAATTCAACAACAACAAAACAAGCAATCCAGTAAGGAAGTGGGTGATAGATACAGACAGGTATATTCCAAAGCATGAAATATAAATGCCCAATAGGCCCCCTATCCATCAGGGGAATGCAAATTAAATATACCAGGAGGTATATTTAAATATACCAGGAGGTATATTTAATTTTATCAACTCTCTTCAGTGAAAATGGCTACTGTCCATCAATTAAAAGATAAGAGAAGAAGTGGAGAAAGCAGTTCTCTAATATACTATGAATGGGAATGTCTACCTGCGTCAGCATTATGGACAATGGTGGAGAGATTCCTCAAAACCTGAAATTAGGTCTGCCGTATTATGTAGCCATCTCACTCAAAGCAGATGAAATCACATGGGAAACAGTTATCTGTTTCCCCCTTGTTTATGACACTTCAATTCACAATAACTAAGATATGGAACCAACCCAGATGTGCATCAGCTGAAGCTTGGCTAAAGAAGCTATGGTATGTACACACAGCTGAATACTATTCCACCGTAAATAATGAGACTCTTCTTTTTGCAAAAAATAATAAGAAAATTAAAAATGGGTGCCATTGGAGACTATAATGATACTTAAATGAGGCAGCCTCAGAAAGACAAATATTCTGTTTTCCCTGACTTTTGGTAGCTAATATAGAGAACACAAAAATACGGTATGTATGGGTTTAGTTCATATTGTTTGGTTCGATTATTTTTTACAACCCTTGTCTCCATTCTTGAGAAGGTGTTTTTTTTAATACTTACTACTTGTTGAATTCTGCAATTAGTGGAGGGTTAAGGTTGTGATTCTTAAGCAGCTTGAAAGTATATCATTGCAAAAATTAAAAGAAAACTTAGCAAGAAAGGAGTAGGGGAGAGTGAGAGAGTACAAGAGGGCAGGAGTGAGGGTAAGGTGAGAAATACAATTATGTTCTTCAAACTGCACATATGTTACACATGAAATTTTTCCTTTTACATTAACAGGGAGAGAAATAATGTCAGATTTAAAAATTGAGGGGAAAAGTGTTTTAGGTCACTTTCTGAGGAATGTGTCATTATTTCTTATTTAATTGCTTTCCCTCTCTATGGTAAGTAAATATTTGCCCAGAGGGAAAATAAACTCCCTGTTCCTGGTCTTTGTATGATCCAATGATCAGTGTCCCCATTTTGCCTCTGATGTCACTGATAATTTACATAGTGCTTTAGTATGAATTGAAGAGCTGTGTTCCCTGTTCAAAGCACTATTTTTCACTTGAAAACAATCACAATAAACTGATTTAATGAAAAAATCCTTCACATTTTATTTCCACGTACTCATTTGTGAATTGTGATTATAAGTGTTCACCTGTATCACTTTTACAATGTGACTTAGTCCTAGAATTGTGCGTTTCCTAACTTATACGATTGTCTGCGGAGACATAGATGAAGTGGGTAGTCATTGAGGCACAGTGCTAGGAGTTTTGGAGGTAGAAACCTGAAATTTCAGAAAATATTTAGATCTCTAAACTTTCCAAGGTGAAAATACATGAAAAATAAAATGAACTTTCACTTTTGGAAATCAGGTTTACTCTTCATTCTGGCTTTGTTAGTTGGCTTCCAGCCACCTTGTGTCTGCTGAGCTCAAATTATTAGATTATTTGATGCAAACAACAAGAAGCCCGTTTTTCATTATTTAAGAGTGGAGCATGGGCTTGCTGATATGACATGTGTTAAAGTGATGTTCTTTTTAGCAATACTTGGTTGCTGTTTTAAAATTTAATCAGCTATCAATAACTGTGAAAACATTCATACATGTGAGTAAAGCAAAGTGTGGGTACCAGCACAGCATTAAGGCTCTGCACATGTGTCCAAGGAAACAGAATTTTGTAGCATGTTTATGGCATAGTACAAAAATTGGCCTTTGACTCTTTTGAAGCCATTGTCCCACCAGTTAGAGGCTTCAGTCCTGAGGGGTTAGGGCACTATAGAGAGGCGTCTTCCTTCTTCAAATCTACTCAAATCATATGTCTAAAAAGATTCGGAATGGTTTTGGAAATGAAGCATTAAAAAATAAAGGGCAGATATATCATTTGTGGTTGACTAGAAAATGGAAAAATTTAGATTACAAATACATCAGGAGTCCATGTATCTGTTGTGCTAAGCTATTTATAATTACAGTTTCAATGGTGTCAATACAGAGTTACTGAAATGATCGCAATGAAAATAACAGTCTATCAAAAATGGCATTTTAAAATTTTTCTTTTCTTGGGCCCGGCGCGGTGGCGCAAGTGGTTAAAGGTCCTCGCCTTGCACGCCCGGGATCCCATATGGGCGCCGGTTCTAATCCCGGAAGCCCCGCTTCCCTTCCAGCTCCTTGCCTGTGGCCTGGGAAAGCAGTCGAGGACGGCCCAAAGCTTTGGGACCCTGCACCCTGCGTGGGAGACCCGGAAGAGGCTCCTGGCTTCGGATCGGCATAGTATCAGCCCGTTGCGCTCACTTGGGGAGTGAATCATCGGACGGAAGATTTTCCTCTCTGTCTCTCCTCTCTGTATATCCGCCTTTCCAATGAAAAAATAATAAAAATAAATCTTTTAAAAAAATTTTCTTTTCTTTTTATTGTGTTTCTGTGAATTGATTTGACTTTCATTTTTTTAAATTTTTGGGCCTGGTGTGGTGGCCTAGCAGCAAAAGTCTTTGTTTTAAACATGCCAGGATCCCATATGGTCGCTAGTTCTAATCCTGGCAGCTCCAATTCCCATCCAGCTCGCTGCTTGTGGCCTGGGAGAGCGGTTGAGGACGGCCCAAAGCCTTGGGATCCTGCACCTGGAGAAGTTCCTGGCTCCTGACTTTGGACCGGCGCAGTACCTGCCATTGTTGTCACTTGGGGAGTGAATCATCGGATGGAAGATCTTCCTCTCTGTCTCTCTTCCTCTCTATCTGACATAGCAATAAAAATAAATAAATCTTTAATTGTTTTTATTTTGGAAAAAATATTTGTCAGCCAAATGACAATAATTCTGTCGCGAATGAAGAATTCTTCCAGGGGCCAGCATTGTGGAGTAGAACATTAAACTGCCCCCCCTTGGTGACTGCTTCCCCATGACTGCTGGTTCCAGTCCCTGTTGCTCCACTTCTCATCCAGCTCCCTGATAGTGCACTGAGAAAGCAGCAGAGGATGGACCAATCTATACCCAAGCGGGAGACCTGAATGAAGCTCCTGCTTTAGGCCCAGTCCCGCTCCAGTTACTGTAGCCACTCGTGGAATGAACCAATTGGTAGAAAATCTCTCTCTCTTTCTCTGACTTTTAAATAAATAAATAAATAAACAAATCTTCAAAAAAAAGAATGCTCTCCAAACAATATATAACCTACCTTTGACTCCATCCAGCAAGGTTACAATACAGGAGCTGCTTCCTGAAGTTGAAACAAATCAAGGTCTGAACTGTGTGCGTTTTTGTGAGTGGAATGAGGCATGTTCCACCAGTGGAGGAAAGTTTTTTGGATGAGGTATTGTTAGCTCTTCCTAATCTTGTCATCTGCCACTATATTACTGTTGATTGTCCATGAAGCTTCTACAATACTCATTTGTCCTTATTTTTATTTTTTATATTATTTATTTATTTGTTTTGAGAGAGATCTTATCTGTGAGTTCACTCCCCAATGTCTCAATGCCTAGGATTGGTCTGGAGCCAAATTTTGGAAACTCACTCAATAGAAGGCTCCCATGTGAAGAGCTGGTACTTAATTTCTTGAGTCATCAGTGAATCGTACCTGCAGCATCTTTTGGCTGGTGGCTAGACTCAAGAGCTGGAGCCAGGAATTGAATCCAAGCACTACCATTTGGAACATGGGCCTCTTAACTGATATCTTGACTGCAAAGCTAAACACCCACCTCTGCCTTCATTATTGATGAATCCTTTTGTGATAATTAAGGTGTGAGGTAGTGTAACAAGCTCCTGACTTGTGTTCCAGGAGATCTGGTTGCTGGGTTACTATCTTACCGTAGGTAGATTGTATTGTCCCTCAGAACTGATCTCATCTACATAATGGAGTCAATAGAGCCTTTCTGACAGGGGTTTTATGAGGATTAAACAGCAAATATACCAAAAGTTTCAATAAAAATTCATTAACATGTTTTCCTATGGGAATATCATATTTGTCCACATGATCTTCTGCAGGCTTTAACCAAGTGCCTCCTACAAGCATATAAGACGTGTAAGGAAGCTAAGATATCAACCACATGTTTTTCACAGGCACAAGCCCGTTCAGTTGGACTGGTCTCATGTTTCTGAGCATTTTGTTCGACAATATTTGCGTCATTTAAATTCTACACTAGAACTCTGTGTTTTTATGGCTCAAGCTATAGCCCTACGTGTTTTGAGTGAATTGGAAGGCAGGTTGAATTATTTTAGCATATGCTTGGAGGACAGATTTACACAAAGAGTTTACAAATTTATTATAGTGTAAGAGCTGTTCTCTCTTCTATAAAGTTTTATTTATTTGAAAGGCAGAGTTTTACACAGACACACCCAGACACACCCAGACACACACACACACACACACACACACACACACACACAGAGTTTCTATCTTCTAGTTCACTCCCTAAACGGTCAGGAGCCAGAAGTTCCATCCACATCTCCCATTTGGGCACAAAGGCTTCAGCCATTTTCTGCTGGTTCCCCAGGCATATTAGTGAAGAATGAGATAGGAAGTGCAGCTTCTAGGTTTAAAAACAGCACCCATATACTTGCTGATGTTATAGGTGGTGCCTTAACCCTTGATGCGACAATGCTGACCTCAGTGAAACTTTTACAAATTATTATTAGTTGGAAAAACATAATTTGAACTAAACAGTTAAAGATTTTAGCATCTTTATTTAGTGGCTGAAGAAGAATGAACTTTCAGATTCTGGCTGGTTTAAATAGAAAGGAACATATGAGTGATAATTATATGTATCCAGTGCACATAAATGATGAAACTATGCTTTTACTACATTATAGAATATTCTTTCTTTTGTGCCTTAGATGAATATTTAACGCTCCCAAACATCCGAGGTAGCCAAATTTTGCAAAATGAAGACTTTTGTATTTCTTCTAAACCTGGATTTTGTTAATAAATCTTACTGTTTTCCACAGAAATGGTCCCATGGGCATGACCTTTCCTTTAGCCACTAAGCAATGCTGGTCCTGCCAACATTGCTTGAGTCTCCTTTCCTTTGCACAGGCAATGAAGAGCAAGTAGTGACATCTTCCTTTCAATTCTTGGCAAAAGGACTGAAAAATATCTTTTCTTAGCCTTACTTTTAAAATCTTTTCATTGACAAAGTTAATTTTATTCTTGTGACGGACAGAAATTTTGAAAAATTACCTGTTGGACTCCCCTCAGACATGCTTCACCAGGCATGTGTGAAGCAAAGAATGACATGCCTTCATCCTGAACAGAAAAGGTGTAGGGAGGGGGCGAGGCAGTGAGAGGTGGATTCGGCTGACTAAGCTCACTGACAGCCTCCATTTCCACGGGAGGATAGGAAGGGAAGGAGCAACTTTTCAGGATCATCTCCAAGAAAGAGATTGTTTTTCATTTTTTCTTTTCTAAAAGGGAAGTGCCCTATTTGATTTATATTGTAGTGTAGTATTTATCTAATCAATACTTATTGAGTACCAATAAGTGCTGTGCCAGTGTACCAGGCAGTTTGACAGCTATGACTGATAAAAAACAAAAACAAAGCATCACTGATAATTAGAGAGAAACAAGAAAAGAAATGGGTGCAAGAGTGGAGTGAGTCAATGGGTCAGGGGTGTCTGAAACAGCTTACAGTTGATTATACCATCACAGCAGTGGGGCACAAATTTGCTTAAAGAATTCTTCAAGCCAGAGCAATCCTACTTTGCAATGTCTTTGAGGTAAACAAACACCAGCAACAGATCAAAAAACTCTCCACAAAGAAATACTGGTCTTATTTTTCTAACATTTTATTATTATTATTATTATTATTATTATTTTACAATACAGTTCCATAGGCTCCTGGCATTTCCCTTATCCCCTCCCCAATTCCACTCACCCCCTCACCTAGTTCCTCTATATCATTACTAAAATATAGTTCTTCATACACAGTCATATGTCCATCATTGCGGGCATGGACAATGGTAGCAAGTCCAGCATCCTATTGTCAAGATATAGCACACAGTTTCATTGCAAGTCCGTCTTTGTCTGGAAGTAGAAATGCATACTACATTGTATCATCACATCTGGATGTTAGTCTCCATTTCACAGCTACTGTACATCCCCTTAAATGAAAACTCATGATACAAAATTAACCACAGGAAGAAAAATAGAAATATATAATGCCATGAAGTTAAATGACATGTTACTAGATATGACTGTCTCCATTACACAGCTACTATACATACCCTTAAATGAAGAGCCACAAAACAAAATCAACATCAGGGAGAAAAAAGAAATTAACTACACCATGAAGTTAAATAACATGCTACAAAATGCCTAATGTATAGCTGAAGAGATGAAAATCAAGAACCCTTCTTGCAGAAAATGATGCTGCTGTATGATCTATGAGTCACTGAATGATTTAATCAGAAGAAAGTGATTTGAAGAGATAAAACCAACAGAAAACAACAAAATCCATGCATTACAGTTTCTGCAATTTTTGTTGGTGAAGTGTGTCTCTTCTAGACAATTAATAGATGTTGTTTTGTTTTTTAATCCAGTCTATTTATCTATGACATTTGATTGAGCTTAAGCCATTTACATTCAGAGTTAAACATGTATGGGTGGTACTTTGGTCCTGTCATTTTAGGAATGGGTTATTCATTGGTTTAGTCTTCTGATGTCATTTTACTAGGATGTTCTTCACCTTTGCCTTTAGTTTTGGTGGATGCTATTCCTCTTCTCTGTCAAGAGAACATCTTGAAGTATCATTTGTAGGGCAGGTTTGAAAGAGGCATATTCTTTTAACTTTTCTTTACTCTGGAAGAATTTTATTTCATTTTCAAAGACGAAAAAAAGCTTTGCTGGATATGTTACCCTAGACCTCAAATTTTTTTCTTTTCAAATCTGCAATATGTTGCTTCATTCTCTTCTTGGCTGTAGAGTTTCCTGTGAGAGATCTCCTGTGAGTTTAATTGGCATTCTTTTATATACCAGTTGATTTTTTTCATGTGCGCATTTAAGGATCTTTTCCTTATGTTCAATTGAAGAGAGCTTGATGATCATGCGTCTTGGTGAAGATTGCTTTTGATCAAGCCTGTTGGGAGTTCTGTTTCCCTCCTTGATCTTGTTTCCCAATGCTTTCTCTAGATTAGGGAAATATTCCTTGATTATTTCACTAAATATATTTGTAAAAGCAGCTTCTTTTTCTGCACCTTCTGGGTCTCCCATAACTCCTATATTAGGCTTCTTAATAGTGTCTTTCAATTCTTGAATACTTTTTTTGGCCTGATCCAGCTCTGCTTCCAGCTTTCTGTTTGTTTCCCCCTGATGACAGGAAATGTCTTCCAATTCTGAGATTCTTTCTTCTGCTTGCTTCATTGTATTTTGGAGACTCTCCACTGTACTTTCAATTTGCTGCACTGTGTTCTTAATTTCTGATATATCAGCCTTGACTTGCTTTATTGCTTCCTTAAATTCTTTGAACTCTTGTATGTTTTTCTCATTTTTGATCAGAAGCTTTAAAATGAGTCTTACGAAATCTGTATGCCTCATTTTCTCGATGTCTTCCTCAGGCATAGGGTTTTGCTCCTTTGCAGGGGAGTTTTCAGTAATATTCATTGTGCCTTTGTCTCTTCTTTGCTCTTGGTCACTGCACTTCTGGTTAGCAGAGTCTTCTCCTTGGGGCAGGTTTCTAAGCTGTGTGACTCACAGGTCTACAATGCAATTTTACTTATTGCAGTTGGTACACAACTTTTTGCTTGCAGCCACTTGTGGCACAACCTCCACCAAGTTCCAGGTCTGGGTTCTTATGTTAGAATTCCACTGTGGTCTCCACAGCCTCAGCTCCTGGCTCACCAGTCTCCTCCTCCTGTGATACCGTGCTGAGGTTGCACCGTTGTTTCTGTACAACCTTTCTTCCACTTCCGGTTGGAGCAGGTCCCAGGTTAGGGAGACACCAGGAGTCCTATCTAATTAGGTTGATGGTGGCACTGATCTTGTTGGAACCTGTTGGACATTAGGTCTGGGGCGACATGGACCTATTTTGGCCCATACAATGCCACAGTTTGTATTATTTCCCTGCAGGACCAGTAAAATTCGCTGAACCCAGCGAGTTCTCATGAGCTTAGCATATGCGCAGTTCACTGTCGTCCTCTGCAGTCCTAAAACTATTGGCACAGTGTACAAAATGGCACCTGATGTACCACTACTAGAGTTCTTGATTGCTGGCCATCAGATCTGAGGGTGACCCAGACCTGTCTTGGGTGGAACCTGTAGAATGCCACTTCGATACAGTTCACTGAGTCAGAAATGAGCTCACTTCCAGCTCAGCACATGCTCAGTCTTTTCCCTTGCCCTTTCCTCCTTTCACAAAATGGTGCCCAATTTGGCTCTAGGTGGCTGACTGGGCTGTGAAATCCACTCTATTCTTGCACTGTCTGTCTGTGATCTGCTGCTCTGTCTCTGCTTCTGGTCAAATCAAACCGACCAGCAGGGTGGACAGTTCTTTGTCTGGGTTCACCTTTCAAGCTCCCAGTGAAAGTCCCTTCCCTCCTGGTTGCTGGTGTAGTTCTGGCTGCTGGTGGAGTTTGGATTGCTGTTTGCTGGATGCCGGTTGAGTATCAGTCACTGCAACACCACACTGCTGTGTCTGCTGCTTTCCTGTGTCTGTCAGTCTCCAGGTTCCCCTCTGCTGTTGTTCTGTCCTTTCCTATTTCCTGAAATATGTCCACTCTGCTTCATCCTGATTAAATGTTCTCTGTCTGTTTAAATGTGTCCTTACCCTATTCCGCCATCTTGATTCTACATTGATCTTATGATACATTCATATTGATTTAGGGCTCACGAAACTTCTAGTGTTCACGAACAGTGAACACCGCGTATTCTGTTAGTCAGATCTTGTAGTCTGTGTCACAGGAAGGGACATGATCACTGTATTCAAGGAATAAAGAGAGCATTGGGTGAGAGCCTCAGCTTACTCTGTCACACAAGTGTATTTTAAACTTTCAGTTCTTTTAACACTGGTGATGTTTAGAGGTGTTGAGAAAGCAAATTGGTCTTCATTTAACTTCCCCTTTGAGACTTCCTGTTCTTTATCATCTTTTTAAAAATGTGAATCCTGAAAAATTTAGTCCAAACATATTTATTTTGTACTTTTAGTGAGTATGCTTTGTCAATCCTGGTTGCTTTAGTGTCAAGACAGAAGTCCATCCAGAAATGTATTTTCCTTTCCTTACTTTACCAAAGTTCTTAATTGTATTATGGATTAAAGACTTAGGATATTCGTTGATGATACAGAACTTCTGGTGCCTGGAGTTAGCAATACCAACAACAGTTCAAATTATGTGATATAGTCAATATGTCCTAGAGTGAGGTGCATATTTGATATGACCTTAACCCCTCACCAAGGCTGGATTTTCTGCCAGTTGGAAAGGAATAGTTTCTGCGTCTCTGCTTTCTTTTTGATATATAGAAGCATAACAGTTTATGTAAGCCTCTTTCTAACACACACTTCTTTTCATTTCTGCATAAAGGTGCCCTCAGCTGTCCCAGAATTCAGTTTTGATGGTCAATCAGCAAAGCATTTCCAAATCTCTAGTTCATAGACACTGCCAAATATTTTAGTAAATATACCCAATTTAACATGCTATCATGGGGATGTCCGAGTAACATTTCAGGGCAGGTTTTCTCCTAGAGCCCATTTATCACTTTTTTCAGCATGACTTTTTAATTTGGTTCTGCCTGGATAGCCCTGATCTTCTCTAAGTTTGTAGAGCATAATGCAAAAAAAATTTTACAAATGATTCTTTTCCTGAACTTCAGTACCTCTTGGGGTGTCATGGAAATGTGTAAACATTTTATAGAATTTGGACTTTTGTAATTCCTGTTAAAGTTAAAAGATTAATATACAATCTTTGGACTCCTTTTATGGGGCACAGAATAGTATTACAAACATTTACGTAGTGTAAGTGGGTGGTCAGCATCCCTGTGTCCTCATCTTTCGTCTCTGCTTGGATCCTATCAGCTCTTCTTCTCCAGCTTACACATTGCATAGGATATATAATACATGCCTATAACCTGCAGTCATATTCTAGTGCTATGAAATACTAAGAACAGTTACCTTTGTGTTGGTACACAATTGTTATCTAACCTCCTTCTCCCACCCTTCCCAGCTCTTGCTGATCATTTAGTTCAGATTGACATTTTTGTTATTAATACTTCCAAGCATTAAAAGCAACCTGTAGTAGTTTTCTGTGTTTGGCTTGTTTCACTTAAAAACAATGTCTTCTTCTTCTTCTCTATTGCCTTTATTCTTTTAAGAGGAAAATCTGTTTAAGGTGGCATCAGTGAGCAAAGACACATTCTAATTCAACCCTAATTAGTCATGTGCCACTTTGGGGAAAGTGTTTCAGTTTTGGTACTGTAAAGTTGGAACAACAGTGGTTCTTCACACATGGGGTTGCTGAATAGTTAATCAGTAACTTCAAGTGTAGTATTTAGTATCTTATTGCATGTGGTGCATTATAAACTTCTGAGAAAATATGACTATTATTATTTTAGGAGTAAGGTTTTAGTCAGGATTAAGTAATATGATCTTTTATAAAAATTTTTAGCCTTGTTCTAGACAAATAGCACACAGCAGACAGTTAATAAATGCTGGGTCCTTCATGTTTCATTTAAATTCTCAACTTTATCTCCTTCCCTTATTTCCTTAACCTATTAATGCTTTGCAGATGAACTTAGAAGCTTTACACAGAATTCCAGGATGTCATTGCTGCCAAGCACAAAGCTAAATAGTCTAAACAGTGATTCTGTCAGTGTTGGGAAATACTCTAATTGTTGCAACTGGTGTAGGAGGGACACTAGTTATCTAGTGGGTCGTGGCTAGAATGCTGTTCAAGAGGACAGGACCCCACCTTGTCCTCACACACAATAAAGCACTGTCTCATCCTAAATGTCAGTGGTGCTCAGGATGACAAACTGTGGTTTCCATTTAGGCAATCCATGAGACTTTGGAGTGGGTGAAATAATGAAGGATGATGCTGGTTTTGTCTATTGTAATGTTAGACAATTGACTCATTTAGGTAAGCACTATAAATAATTTAGCTATTTACAAAATAATAATTTATGTTAATATTATAAATGATTGGCTAATATATGGAACTTAATTTCCACCAAATATATGTATCTTTCTTATGACAATTTAAAATAAATCTTTTTATCATATATATACTGCTATGCCATATATCAAAGAATGGATGTGGTTTCATGTCTTGCACAAAACTGTGTTTTGAATCTACCCTCAGACCCAACGGAATATTTTGAGAATTACTGGTGACTAAAAGCAGTTTTAAACTTTTGAAGGTTGTCAGAGTTGAGGAATTTGCAAACAACAATAATAGATTGCAGTTATGATTGTGGTGATGGCCCTGTAGCCAACAGAGGCAAGGGCTCTTGAGCCCATTTGTAGTTCCCAGAGAGCATTAGTGAGCCAACTGCTTCGTGACAGCATGCCAGCTTATCAGCTTAAGCAGCTTTGGCTGCGCTGTTGACAAGAGGCTGGGCATTGGGTTTAAAGGCTAAAGAAAAAAAAAAGAATATGGAAATGTAAAAATAAAATCCTTTTGAATGTCTTTCTGCAAAGATACAAACAGCTTAATTGATGTCCTTTTACCTCCTGTTGTTGTAGATCAAATGTTGTCAGTAGTGCCTTATGAACCTCAATAAAACTGTGCTTGTTTGTTGGTGACTATGCGAATGCCCCTATTTTCTGTGATCTTGGAGGAGAATACCAGAAATGAAAGGCTGACATTGAGAATATTTCTTTCTTTCTTTCTTTTTTTATTTTGGCCAGTATATCCTGGCTATTTCTCACATCACACAAAGAAGATTGAATGACTTCTTAATATAGATATAAAGGAATTTTCAATATGCATGATGCTGATTAAAAGCAAAGACTAGCTACCCAGAGAGTGAGGAATTGCTAGGGGATGAGGCAAGATTTATGGTGCTTTTCCCCCAGGGAACTTTTGCTAGTTGTGAAGCAGACTGCAGGCCTAAGAGGCTACATTGGAGTTTTCAGAGATTTACAACTTATGGGGAGGGACTATCCCAGAGGCCTATCCTGTGGGTCCCAAATGATCCTCTTGTTCATCATGGTTTGGGATGCTGAAGGGTTGTATGCCAGGAATAACAGTCAGCTTAAATTAGACAGAGCTTTACAGAAACTGCCATTCAGATCTGAATTCAACTTATAACTGAAAAAGTCACACTGTGGTGAACCTGAATGGCTTCTGCCTGGCAGAAGCAAATGAAAACCATTTTTGGAAAGGATGATATTATAACACCATCCTAGACTTATTTTTATGAATTAATTTGCAGATATGATTTCTCACAACTAATAAAAGCAATTAGAACATACAAGACAACATAGCAGTAAACAAGATAATTGGGATCATCAAACTTGAAAATAATTATAATTGTACTTAATCAAAAAATTACTTGAATGACAGAGATACAGAACTAGAATGGAGATAGATAGATAAATGAAGTGTTATCTTCTGTCTGTTGATTTACTGTCCAAATGCCTACAACTGGAGCTGAATTTTGCTAAAGCCAGCAGCCTAACACTCCAGGTGGGTCTCACACAATGTACTGAGAAATGAAATACTTGAATCATTACCAATTGCCTTCCTGAGTGTGTATTAGTAATAAATTGAAATCGGAAGCAGAGGTGGGACTCAAACCCAGGCACTTTGATTTACAATGTGAGCAGGTGTCATTTTAACTGTTGCACCAAATGCCTGCCCCATACATTTATGCTTTATATGGAAGAATTTACCAAATAGGAACTAGAATATTGCAGAAAACTGAAAATGGTAAAATAAAACACAAGCATATAGTTTTTAGAAAAAGAGAATTTCTAAAATTTTCTAGAAATGAAAACAGAGAAAGAAAGAACTCAATGTACTTAATAATATTGTTTCAGACTTGCTGGACTAGAAGATGAGTACTAAAGACAAAGTAAGGGAAAATGTAAAAGGCATAATGAGATGTGAAGGAGACAAAATGAGGCTCTCTGGCATATGGTTATTAGAGTCCCAGAAGCAAAAGAGAGACTGAGAGAAAAGACAATGTTTGATAGGATAATGGCTGAGAACTTTCTAAAACTGACAAAGAATATTAAGCAACAGTGTTCTTTTGGAACACTAAGCAGGTTAAACAACAACAAATGCACATTTTGGGATAGAATAGTCAAATTGTGGAAATTCACATAAAATAATCCTTAAAACAGGCCAAGATTACCTTGGAATGAAGCAGATAATAGATTGAGGATGGATTTCCAAATAGTAGCATACTTACCAGAAGACAATGGAAACAAAACAATCTCATTTAGAATTTTGAAGTCAATGCAAAATTTTCAGACAAATGAAATTATTTTCAGACAAATGAAAACAAAATTCTTTAGAGCAGGTGCTGCACTAAAATAAATACTAATTAAAAAGCATTCTTTGGGCAGTAGAAAAATGAGTCCATATGGAAGATAACAGATACAGCAATGAAAGGAATGAATAGTAATGGAAACAGAAAAACAGGAGGTCCAAATGAATTAGTATTTACTCTAACAGCCACATAGTTGCTCACATGAGCTGTAAGTACAGGGAGAGGAAAAGTGACAGTACTATGTAAGTTGGAAAAAGAATAGAGTTAAAATGTTTTAATGTCTTTGATAATTAGTCAAGGCTCTAAATTGTAACCTCTAAGCTGAAAATTAACCAAATAGTTAAGAGTTCTGGTAACTTTTGAGAAAGCAGAAGACAAAATGTGACCCAGTTAAGAAAGATTGTTTTTTAAATAATGATCAGGAGCAAGTAGTTGTCCATATGAAAAAAAAAAGGCTAAAAAATACCTAGGAATTTGGCCCCTACATAATCAAGGCAAATTGTATTCCGTATGTGAACAGAATGGCTTAAAGTCACTGCCAAAGGGCAGTTGACCCGAGTCCTAGGCTTTCTCCAGGCCCAAGAGGTCTCTTCCCTTAGGGTAAGTACACCATGAGGGAAACTTGGGAACTGGATTAAGAGCCTGGCTCCACTGTGCCACTAACATCTTGTGGTAGGAGGAGCCCCAGCCAGGGTGGACCCAGCGCTGGGGACTCAAGCCAAAGTCACTGAGGAAAGGCAGTTGACCAAGTCCTAGGCTTTGAGTGGCCAGTGCATTAAGTGGTGCCAGGCTCTGCCTGCTGGTCGCCGGGCAGAGCACTCTGGGGTTTTTAGGATATGTAATTGCTACCTAGGGACACACATGAATAAGGCCAGTGTGAGTGTAGGTGAGGGATGAATTCTAGGTGATTCCCAGCAAGGGGTCCCGGAATTTTCTAGCAAGCATGGGGACTGAGACCTGAGGGTTTGGAGGGGAAGAGTCCGTAAGTTCTATTTGGGCCAGACTGATTCACCAGCCCAAATGGGAATCCTGAGATGGGCTATTAGCATAGAACATCACTGACTGCCACACACCAGTCCACATAAAAGCTGTGGATAGTTAGCCTATCTGGCAGGGCTAGATAAAGTACCTGCCTGGGTGGTGGAACAGTAGGTGGGTCACATTGGCAAGGTCAAGACACTAACCAACACGTGAGAGAACCATGTTTGGGGGTAGATTCTCTGGTGGAAGTGTGGGCCCAACCCTGTGGAAATACAAGTCTTACAGGTTAACTCGTGAGCTGGGGTGACGATGGACTGAGCTAGGTGTGACCACGGAACCTGCAATTACTTACAGGTAAAGGAACCGACAACAGTCTAAGCAGGTCAAGGCAGCAGCACCCGAAAGTGCATGCTAAAATAGAATGTGGCGTGGGCTGAGCTGCAACTGAAAGGGGGTGGACCAGGCAGGGCCAAGCAAACCTCAACTCAAAAGGAAGAACAGATGTCAGGATGGAGCACAGGTCATGCTGAATTAGGTTCTTACACCAACTGGTCTGCATGAGCAAGGGATACTAGGATGCACCAATGGAGGCAAAGGCCAAGACAGGTGAGGGGCTACGCCAAGCTGGGTCAGAGCAACAACTGGCATGCACATGATCTATGGTTGGCAACAGGTCCAATTGGAGAGCTGTAAGAGTATACCCTTGCTGGGTTGAGGTTCCCCCAGGAGAGTGCAGGGACCAGAGTGGGGGCTGCATTCTGGTCTGGATATGGCTGCAATCTCCCTTGGCACAAGTGTGAACTGGGACGAGATGCACTTAACCGGGCTAGATGCAGGCACCATCTGGTGCTCTACAGAACCTGAGTAGATGTAGGACGGACTAGGCTAGGTCTCTGCCACTACTGAGCCATGTGTGAGCTGTGTCGGTATGGACAAGCTTTGGCTGGGCTGAAACAACCAACAATAAGAACCAGAGTGGATTGAAGGTCAGCAAGGAGGGCTGGCCCATGGACCCACCAGTATGTGCAAGATCTGGCATAGGGAGAGGTTTTGATGGAGGAGCTTGGGAAACTCCTCTGTTGGGACACAAACCCTGTAGGTGAGTACAAGAACTGTGATAGGGAGCAACCCAGACCAGGCCAGAGAAAGATACCCACTGGCATATATTTGGCATAGGTTGTGGGCAGACAAGGCTGAACCAGTTCACATTACCTGCTGGCAAAACCAAGCACCAGAAGAATGTGGGTCGGGTCAGGTTCAGTCGCGACACAAACCAGTGTACATTATGGAATGCCAAATTGAGGTGAGCCCTACCAGATGTGGCCGCAGCACCCAAACAGCACAGATGAGAACCAGGGAGGGAGGGTCAAAGCCGGTAGGGGGAATGTGGGCTCCTCTGCTGGACAACCACGCCCACTGGAGAGCGTGGGTTGGAGTGGGCAGACCAGACCAGGCAGGACAACACCTGTGGGGCTCATGTGAGCTAGATCAGGGAAAAGCTAGTTTGGGCTGACTGTTCTGACTGGTGTAAGCAAAAATTAGAGTGGGTGAGGGTTGGTTGGGCTTTGCCGCAGCATCAGCTGGCATAGTATGGTCCTGGGGGATAAATCTGTCAAGTTAAACTCCAGGACCACCTGGAGAGTGCATAATCCGGGAGTGGGAGTGACCTAGTAGGGAAATAGTGGGCACTTCACTCTTGGGTTACCACTCCCACTACAAAGCATGAAAACCAGGACAGGGGCAGGGTTGGCCAGACAGAAAGGCACCTGCCAGGATGTGTGTGGGCTGGATAGTAGGACTAGTTGGGTTGAACTAGGCTTCAATGCCTACTAGCATGTATGAGAGCTAAATGGGGTATGGGACAGACTGAACAAGTCTGTGGTACACTGTGGCATACATGGGAACCAAGGTAGGGGCTGGCCTGGTGGGGCTTATTGGGAGTCACCCCAATGAGGCTGCACCTCCCACTGGTTTGCGTGAGGACTGAGTATGAAGTGGGTAGGATCAGGCTGGACTGCAACACCCTTTGGTTCACGTTGAAGACAGGGCTGGAAACAGAACTGACCCAGCAATTGCAACGACCAGCATGTGCATAAGCTGATTGTGGCGACAGACTGTGCTGGCAAGCACACACCAGAATCAGGTCTGGGATCACCTCAGACGAAGTTTCTTTGGAGATCCTTCCAACTGAACTGCTGATCTCAGAACCCCAATCATGAAGAGATTATGTCAACCAGTAGATTCTGAATAGATTTCATCATGAATGGAATGGCGAGATTGGCAGCAATTCAGAACTGCTGAACTATCAAAATTGTTTGAGCAGGACCTTCGGAGTGTAACTCACATAGGTGACCTGGGATGGGTGGGAGGCTTCTCCCTTTGTTTCTTCCCTGTCCCCAGATACCGGGGAAATAAGTGATGATAATAGTGTGGAAACAATGTTCTTACCCACTTTCCAGTAGCCCTTGATCCTTTGTACCCTAAGTAACCAAGTAAGATTGTAAAAAAAAAAAGAAAAAAGAATGGCTTTATAATTTCAATGTGAGTAAAAACCTAGCAAACAAAGTCATGAAAGAATTAAAAGAAAATGGTTCACAAAATTTGCTTCACTGAAATTAAGAACTTAATACATTTATTCTATATATTAATATAATGTGTAATATATGAATATATACTATATTCATTCTATTCCTCTATATAGGAAATGAGACAAATGAAAATATTCTGTATAATTCCATTTACATATTTTAAAAATGAAGCAAAGCTAAAACAAAATATTTAAGATTACGTGTTCAAGTGCTACAAATGTCCAAGAGAAATAAAATATTTGTGATAATAATTCGGATAGTTGGTATTTTTTGACAGGAATCAGAGCCTGTAATTCTTAGGAGGGGTCATAAAAGATATTTTAGGGTATGAAGGAAATGTTTTATTTCTTTACCTTTCTGGTGATTTACATCAGGGCATCTCTTTGTAATAAACACCTTCTCATTCTATGCATATTTATGTATCATGTCATAATGTACATTTAAAAATAGGTAGTACGAATAAGCTAAATGATGACTTAGTACCACATTGAGAGACAGTCAGGATCCTGGCCCTACATATATAACTGATGCTTTTATGATAATTTCACACTGTTTATAGGCTGGATAATGCATTCATAGGGCTGTAGTGATAAAATGTAAAATGAGGAAGTGAAAATATGTTCTAGTTTTGACACTTTTCCTGACTTTGGCCATTTTCCAATTCTTTAAAGATTTGAGTTTTATAGGCATTTGTCATTACAGGTCAGATTTGATTTAAGAATGAAACTTGAGGGAAGATCTTGAAACACAGATACACGGTGTGAGAGCTAAGCCTTTTAGAATTTGCAGCACAGGCTGAAAACTGCTATGTCTGTGGCTATTACAAATGAAAGCCAAGCAGACCAAATATGTTCGATCAAATTCTTTGAAATATTCATTATTGTGTCCTCAGACATATTTGTAAGGTCCTTTTAAGTGACTGTCACCAAAACATAAGATGTGTTTCTTTTCCTGTTGTCAATATGCCGGAAATACATTATGCTACATGTTTCTTAAGTTCTGGTATTGAACCTCAAAGCCACCATCACAGTAAAAAGTTTTACGTATCAGGTGAAAGTTCATGAAATTGTACCCAAGTAAGGAGAGCTAACTGTCCTTTTGAGAGTAGCATCAGATGGTTTTGGCATATGAGAGTCTTGTGGACATTTAAATTGCTGCCATAAATCCAAAATTCATTGTAGTTAAGTTAAAATTGATAACAAATTATTTGATCATCCAGATGCTGTAAATTTCAGTGTTACATACAGATATCCATGTTTGTGGGGATCCACTAGATGAACTTGAATATATCGCTGTTTCTGTTTAGAACCAATTTTTACTCTATTTGGAAGGGGGAGATAGAGATAGATAGAGGGAGAGGGGAGAGAGAGAGCGTGCGTTCGCTCATTCATATTCTGGTCACTACTTAAATGCCTGGCACAATCAGGCAGATCCAGGCTTAAACCAGCTGCCTGGAAGTCAGTCACTCCCGGATGGGTGGTGGGTATGGTGGGATGCCTCACAGAGTGTGCATTTGCAGGAAGTTTGTTCAAGAGTAGCCAGGACGCAAACCAGTTACTCAGATATGGGATGTGGTTGTCTCCACTGGCGACTTAACTGCTATAGCAAACACCCTTCATAAACAGATACAAACGTGACATACATGAAGACACACACACACACACACACACACACACACACACACACACACACACAATGACCACGGGTAGAAGTTTTCCTCTGTGCCATGTGCTATGCTCTGCTTAACAAGTTAAATACTCTAGTCTTCACAATGACTTTGCAAAGTGGCTGTTATCATCTTTTTAAAGAAAAGGAAACTATGCACAAATGTAACATTATGAATTCACAATGTATTTGCACATACGAAGCAAATTTTTACAACTAATTCTTAATTATAAGACAAGTATCTTTTTGACTTAAACATTTAAAAAGACATATTTATTTATTTGAAAGTCAAAGTTATAGAGGTAAAGGAGAGAGAGAGAGAAAGGAAGAGAGATCGTCCAGGTCCTGGTTTACTCCCCAAGTGGCTACATTGGCCAGGGCTGGGTCATGACAAAGCCAGGAACCTGGAATTCCATTTGGAGTTTCTCATGTGGGTAACAGAGGCGCAAGAGGCATCTCTTGCTTTTCTCAGGCATTAGGATATAGCTAGGTTGGAAGTGGAACATCCTAGACATGTAATGCCGGTGTCCCAGGAGGCAGCTTTACCCACTATACCACCATGCCAAGTCACTGGCTTATATAATTCTAACTGAGCTGCATACTGAATTTGAAAGATCCACTCTATTTGTATATAAATAAGGATATGTTTACATTTATTCATATAAATATTTGGTATTTATATACAGCATAGATATATTATAAAGATATATTATAAAGACATATTATAAAATCTGCCAAGTAGAAGTTAAGTGTGCACTACCACAAAGCATGGGAATGACTTGTCCATAGCTTAGCACAGAAAACCAATATTTCCTAGATGAGGGTCAAATAGCAAATTCTGACAATGCTAGAGGCAGGGCCTGCTTCCTGGTGTTCTTTTTCTTTTGAAATACTGGCAAAAGAGAATGTGAAAAACAGAGAGAGAGAGAGAGAGAGACAGAGAGAGAGAGAAAGAAATGAATCATGTGGAGTTCTGTCAGGGTACTTGAAATGCAGTGTGCCAAACTCTTACCTTCTGATTGATTTTCATCGTCTCTTCAGTATGGTAGAGGAGGAGCTTTTCCCCAGAAGAAGTCAGGTTCACGTACACCTGAAGGCAGGGATACTGAGAGACTTTCCAGCATTCAGAACCACAGCTGAAGGAGCAGTTAAATGTTTCTGTGATGGATGCATTCAGCAAGGTACATTGCGACTCTTCGGTCCACACACTGTAGAGAGGGGAAGAATAAACCGACCCAAGAGCGAATGAGAAGGAAAATGTGGTGGGAGCGGATCATCTCACAGTTCTTGAATCCACAAGGTCTTTCCCAGATCTATAATATGTCCTATTTGTGTAAAATATATGCCTTTGGATAGAGTAACTTTTGACAAACTGCAAGGCAATTTGTATAAACTTTGGCAGTTGAAATCTTTTTCAAAAATGTTTGCTGGATTTAGATTTTCACAATACTTGATGTTAAATATTTCTTCCTTATTGAATTCACAGATAAGCGTAAGCCATGTTTTAAGTACTATGATGTGTACATGACCAGTCCTTAGTTCTATATTTCATACATGAAAGTGTTTTCCTCACTGGAAGTACTTCATATGTTATTTTGCTCTACCTGTACCTCATCCTAGTTTGCAAGCAGAAAAGGTAGAAAGGGAGCATGAGAGAAAGAACGGAAGAAAGGTGGAGGTTCTTGAAGTCCAACTCAACTGATGGGAGGACAGTGATACAAAACCTCAAGGTCATTCTAATGAAGGAGAAAAGATAACTCAGTCTGTTGATTACACCAGGAGGAATCTCTTATTGCAGCCCTTTCAATCTCATGGGTGATTTATACCAACTATCTTTTGTTATCCTCTCAACAGCCCTGTAAGTTGGATACCAATTTCTTCTCCAGGGGGTGAGCAGGCGACATGTGCAAAGACACATAGCTAATAAGTGACAGAAATTGTGATTCTACCCAATGCTGATTTCTGTAAGGCCCAGACTCATCCTGCTGAGGTTCTGTGCTGCCACTTCAGAAGCACAGTGGAATAAATATTCTACACAGACTGCTGGATTCATAATCATACCCTAGAACCTTTCTTTTTTTTTTTTTTTTAAAGATTTATTTTTATTATTTTTTCATTGGAAAGGCGGATATACAGAGAGGAGAGACAGAGAGGAAGATCTTCCATCCGATGATTCACTCCCCAAGTGAGCGCAACGGGCCGATATGCCGATCCGAAGCCAGGAGCCTCTTCCGGGTCTCCCACGCGGGTGCAGGGTCCCAAAGCCTTGGGCCGTCCTCGACTGCTTTCCCAGGCCACAGGCAGGGAGCTGGAAGGGAAGCGGAGCTGCCGGGATTAGAACCGGCGCCCATATGGGATCCCGGGCGTGCAAGGCGAGGACTTTTAACCACTTGCGCCACCACGCCGGGCCCCCTAGAACCTTTCAATTAGAAAGATTCCAGCTTCCCATTGGCCAACTTTCATTTAAAAATACTCTCAATTTTATGATGTAAGATAGCACTTGTAATTAGGTAGTCACATACTAGCTACCAATGTTTTGCCTCTGGACATAAACTGATTACCATTATGATGAGAAAACAACGTGTTTCTTTTGCAGATTTATATCCTTTGCTGGACATGCCTTGGCAGTCCCCCTACCCTTTATAAGTATGAAGTTTTGCACTAGAGGGAAGATGGTAGACGTGGCTCACCTCTAATACGGATGACCAGATTTTTCTTATGCAATGTTAATTAAAAATTAAAAACAAAACTTCAGATGTTTGATGGTGCTAAACAAATGTGAGGATCTGAGAGCCGTTTTTGAATCAGGCAGCATTTGTGGTCTGAGGCTCTGTGCTTTGACTGAGGGGAACCCAGCTGAAGTCCATCCGGGAAACAGAACAGAGAAGCCACAAATGTGAGAGCTGTTGCCTTAATTCTGGCAAATTACTGTGTTTCAGTGAGGCTTGGTTTCTAAAATGAAAGTATTAATTTAGAATGAGAAATGAATGTCACAAAATGGTTGGATTTTTCTTTTGGATTGAAACCTCAACTTTTGATTTGAAAGGGTCATGTTCTTTTCAGCTTGAACCACTATGAGACTTACCCCATTAATCACAGCAGTACTGGGCTAACTGTGTTTGAAGTGTCCATTTTGGACATCTGCTAGCTAGAGACGCTGCTGGGGGTCTATCACATGGCTTAATCACAGAGGATGTATGTCTCCCTCACTATTTAGTTACCTCTGTTAACTATTCAGTAAACCTAGGGCAATATTAAAATGAAGAAAGGTTTAAAATGTGACTTTTGAGTTACTGCCTATCTTATTTTTAAGCATGGATAGCATATGAATAAATGGGAACTTTAAAGGACACTGGTGACTGAATCATTCAATACTTTGGAGCTGGTGAGGGGGCCTGGGGATCAGTATTTTAAAAAGTTTCTGAGGAAGTTGGAATGTATGGTTGAGAGCTCCAGTTGTGGAGTGTGATGCAAGGGTGGGTAGTATGGACAAAAACTGAGAGTAGAGGCTAGAAGAGATCTGAAATATCAAAAAGAGAGACTATAATGAACAGGCTACAATGAAAGCTTTGCCATATGTTAGAGTTCTGTGATATGGGGCAAATTATATTTCTCCTAAGCCTTAGTTTGCCATTTTATAATTAATATACTTCATACTTACTTTCTAAAGAGGTTGTGAGAATCATCTATTCATATTTACCTTCCAGAGTGGGTGCAAGAACAGTCCTGGACATAGTAGGCAGTTAATACACAGAAGTATATTTATTACTACTATTAGACATTGTTATTGGAAATCTGTGTTTCAGATACTTCCAAAAGTTAGTAGGAAGTAATGGGGGGGGATGATCTCGGGGTTGACAGTATGATACAGGAAGAGAGAGTAGAGGGATTGCAGGGCAGGCTCCTGACCTTGCCCAGTCTTACCTCTGTAGGTAGGAGCGCAGCATGGTGATGCCCAGCAGAAAGTACATCATGATGGAACACACCATCATGGCCAGTCCCAGGAGGATGGCCCGGTCCTCTCCCGCTTTCAGTGCTGTGACTGTTTTCCTTTTGTCCAGGAGGTCGTGGTCCTTGATTTTTTGGTAAATGTTTCTGAGATTGAAAACAATACAGTCTTACATGTAGTTTGTCATGAGCCAGCATCTTTCTGAAGAGAAACTTTCTATGTGTGCTTTCCTAACAGCTCAGAGACCTGGATGACCCCTCTAACTCTGCCTAGTTGCAGCTGGATCCTGGGGTGTGACCACTGCCTCCCAACTTGCACACTGGTGCACATAGCACATATGTACACATGTGCACACACCCACAAATGCACGTACACTTGCACAAACATGACCCTGAGCAGAGTTTAGCCCTCTCCTCCTTGGGACCCATGCCTAGTTGGAAATTATTTGATCTCTCCAATTTGAAAGAAAGAAACTGGTCTTTTCAATTCTTACAACAGTGTTTTGGATTTGGGGATTTTATTGTTTAACTCTGAGTGGATCATCACTGACCTTTTTGTAACCACTAAATACCCAAAGCTGCATCCATGCAAATAAATAGCAGCTTATATCAGTAATCTATCAGCTCAATCACTTATTTATCAATAATGGCATAAAGAAGATACTTTGATTTACATTTCTCTCAAGCATAGGGTTGCTCAAGGCTCTATGAGCATGGGATTTATAAGCAAAGAGAAAAAACGGAATGGTGACCCAGCCTTCAATTCTTTATGTACAAGGGCTTGAGTTTGAAAGGTGTCAGCTAGGTTAAGATCAGAGTCCAGAGCTTTGCACAGTTTTATTATTATTTTTCTTTTATTCCAGAGCAGCAAGATAGGGTAAGGATGATAGCAGGTTGGAGTTAACTGTCTTTTGCATCCAATCCCAAATTTCACTGCTTAGTAGTTGTGTGATTGGTGGTGTTTTAGCTTTTCTGATTCCCAGTTTTCATTAAAAGTGGAAATAATATGTAAATCCACTTTGGGAGTTTTCATTTCTTCTAGTGGTTAAGATGTCTATCTGCATCCCATATCAGAATGCCTGGGTTGAATACTCAAATCTGGATTGTAGCATTACACCAATGCAGACCCTGGCAGGCAGCAGTGATGGCTCAGCCAGTTAGATTCCTGCCATCCATGTCATCAACCTAGCTTGAGTTTCCAGCACTGGCTCCAGTCTCGGTCCTGCCCAGACTATTGCAGGCATTTTGGAAGCGAACCAGTAGATTAGAGCTTTCTCACTCTCATTTTCTCTCTCCTGCTCTCTCTCTCTCTCAATTTTTTAAAATTTAAAAATCCATTGTGATGGTGAGATGAAATTATATGAGCAAAATACTCAGAGAATGATGTGAATATGTAATCATAGATAACAGTCACAGATCAATGATGAGAATATTCCTATCCTAAAATTTCTACCAATCTCCAAAGACTTTCTAAAAGACAGAATGTCAAAAAAGTGACTAGTGTGTAAAACTTAGGAAAGAGGGACTGAATTTGAAAAACATCATAAAGGGAAGTGAGGTGATGCTGGCTGCAGGGAGAGATGCGTGGGTCGGTAGGCCCTCTTCAGGAATCCTGGCCAGTGGGTGACCAAAAAGCAGCTTAGCAGCTGACCTCTTGGTTTCTGTTTTGAGGAGGGAATGCTGGATTGTAGGGCAATGATGAGAAATTTCTGACCTTTTGGGTCTGGAAACAGAGAACACACTGAACACTGCAATGGAAAAAACTCAAGCCATTTTTTTTAGCTTCAGGCAAAAAGTCAATATGCACAAAAATAGCTTCAGATTTTCCTTTAAAATTGTGATCACCATCACTTTTATTGCTTGGGAAAGGATTCAGAGAAGAATGAAATGCAGACCCATGCAGGGAAGGAAGGAGATGCCTGCTTTCTGTACAATCCTGTGTATGTTCCGGGCTTATATTTAGCTCTGTTCTCCAGGATGTCCTTAATGGTACAATGACCAGTGTCTATTCTGAATGCACATCCATTTTGGACTGGTTGTTGAATATTTTGATTCCTTATAAGGATATAAGAATGTTTTTCCAGAAGATTTTTGGATTGTACATATTAACCTGGTTATCAATAAGCAGAGTTAATTGATAAGTGTGCTATTGTTATTTTAAAATCTTCATGAGGTAATTCATTAGAATTTTGCTTTTTATTTGAGGAATAGGTCTGGAGAAATAATAACTAAATCTGAATCCTTACTCATGATCTTTCACAGTTGTGTCCTTCCTGGTTCTCCCAACCTCACTCACTCTTGGCTGCTCATTAGCAAAGAGCCCATATCTTCATTTCTGCATCTCTCAAGCCTGTTGCCTGAATTAGCAGTTTGCTCTGTTTTTGATTTATGCAATCCAGCAATCACCCACCATTAAGTTGCCTTACGCTTTTGAGACTTTACTTTTGAAATTACATAATTTACATAGAAGTTCTTTCAAAGTAACCCTTAATGAACTTGAATAAAAATGTAAGTGCCCATTAGCAGCTAAAATCAGTTGGCAGGAAGACTTCTAGTGCAGGAAGAGACAAGCAGAGTAGCTTTGTAAAGTAATAATCGGATGTTGCTTTGCTGATGCTATTTATAAACATGTAGTTAACAGTGGCTGCCATTGAGATTTGCTTTTCCTGCAGATGAAAGCCAACATGGAGGGAATAGTGGTTTCATAGTTGCCCAGTATTAGGCTGTCATGCAAGCATCATATATATCAGTCTATTCCCATGAAAGAGATGAAGTATTATCAATCTTCTATGACACCACAATGAGAAGCATATACAATTGATTGAAATACCAATTTGAAAAGAGCTAAGAAATGTTTTTTTGCATGCTGTGGAATATGTAGAGAAGAGGGGAAATGATTGGCTTCTGAATAACCCATGGATGCCTGGGAATTCAGGATATCACCCAGCCAAAGAAAGTGAGTGAATAGGACAGACCAGAGCCCTGCAACACATCAACAGATAGTGATTGCATTAATGTATGGACAAATGTTGGACTAATGATTTTGAAGAGTTTAACAATAAATTTAGCTTAACTATAAATGTATCTTGAGGGAAGATATCTCTTATTACTAGAGAACAACAGGAAGATAGGAAGACTGACATGAAAATAAACAGTTCTCTGTATCTCTGACTCTCAAATGAATAAAGAAAAGAAGAATGAGACAGGGCTTAAATCAGAGAGAACAATTAGGAAATTGCTATGGTGGTGTTGGCAAAGGATGATGAGGGATAGATCCAGGATGAAGGTATCTAGGAGGTGAAGCTTGAAGATTTGATCATTTAGAATCACAGGGGATGATGAAGAAATGAGAAGGATATAGGTTATACTATTGTGTTTTGTGTGAATGCCTAGGAAGCGGTAGAAAGTGACAAAACAGGTTCCTTATTTCTATTTGTATGGGTGAGAGTCTTTTGATGATATTGCTATGGAAGGAGAGCCTACTTGTACATTGATAGAGTTCTTCCCCAGAAGATTGGTTTCTTGAGCTCTGGTGGAAAGTTACTGATTTGGTTGAAGAGATTGGTCAGAGCCTGATACTCAGGGGACATGTCTATCCTTTGGCTGAATTTTAAACACCTTGTCTGGGTATGGTGCTTAAGAAACATTCTTTTAATTGCCTTCATTCAAGCTTGGTTTGTCTTGGCCAATGGATATTCAATGTTCCAACTGGGAAAGTGAATGCCCATGGCTTGAGAATGACTAGGCTGTCTTTAATGTGAGGTGGAAGGAACATGAACTGTGCTTTGAGCATCAGATCTAGGCATTATCCTTCATTTTGGAAAGTCTGAACTTTGGAAGTCATGGTGCTACCACTAACAGAGCAGATATTTCATCTCCCTTTGCTTGTTTGTGTTTCATTTCTAGGAATCTACTCAAGAGGGTGAGGGGTAGGTGCAATGATTATGAGAAAAAAGAAGGGTTCACTAAAATAGAGATTTCAGAAATGTTTTTGAATCTGGGGCATAAGTGAAAGTTCAGTGTTGGGTTGGGGGTGGGTGGACAACACAAATTCCACTAATTATGAAGTAGACCCAGGCTGCTACATCCTGGAAAAGCAGTATATTTAGGGTCCATTGAGGCAGTGTCAGTTTCATGGTGAGCCACAAATCAGTATGGCAGAAAAAAAAAGCAACATACATGCTGACAATAATAAATACTGCACATGGGCAGTCTTCCACATATACAGGAGACATCCTGTACAAATCCTTTGAGAGAATGTGGGTTATTAATAAATCTACAAATCAAATCATAGGTTAAAGAAGTCTGTGTGGACATATGAAAAAATGCCATAGCAATACGGAAAATACAAATAAAAAGCACACTGAAGTTCCATTTAACTCCAGTGAGAACAGCCTACATACAGAACTCTACTAATAACGCCCATTGACAAGGATGTGGGGAGAAGGGTACCCTGTTCTACTGCTGGTGGGATTATAGATTTGCACAGCTGCTATGAAGTCAGTATGGAGAGTGCTCAGGCAACTGAAAATCCATCTACCATACAACCCAGCAATCCCACTTCTGGGAATATATATAAAAAAATGATATCTACATATGAGAGGACAGCCTGCATCCCTGTATTTATTGCAGCACAATCAGCAATAACGAAGACGTGGGAACAATCTAGATGCCCATTAAAAGAGCACCTTTACTCCTGAATAAAAGTACGTCTCCAATAAAACTGTTATATATCTTTTGACAGCAAAATACTAGACTTTACCATTACTTATACCTACAATATTACGACAAATGTAAAGAGCAAAATGCTGGAATTTGAACTACAGCTGAAGCACTGTATTATTGTAAAACAAAGGAGACACTGGGGTGGGGAGGAGGAGAATGAAGGAAAAGGAGGGAAAGGGGAGGGAGCCCTGCTCCTCCAAATCTGTAACACAGAAAATAAGACTAAATTTTAAAAGTTTCTGTGATAAATATTTTGTAAACAAAGCATTATTGATTCTCCGTTCAAGCTTTATTTTTGTCCCACACTATAGTCAACAAAGCACAATTTTAGGTCAAGCCTCACGTTTGCAAAGTTTGATGTTAGGAGACTTAGCTTATCATTAAGTGAATTATTTATGAAGCTGTGATTATTTAGATATGAAGCGAAAGAACACAAAGTTCAAGAAATATTTTCTCCTTGGCCTTTACCTACTTAAGTTCAGTTTCCCTTGGTGTCTGCCCCACAGAGAGCAAAGGATTCGGGCTGAGGCAGTATAATGCCATCTGTTGTTTATTTATTAGTTAACATTTTAGCCTTTATAAAATGAAACACACAGGACTAAATTTTGTGGCTACACAGTGCATGAGACTTGGTGTTCTGAAAGAGCTTCCAGAGACATCAGTCATGACAAAGCATTGGCAGTGCAGTTGCTTGGACAGGCGCACGAAGAGGGAGCAAGCCAACGTGCTGAGGATCAGTTTGCCAAAGGATCAGTTACGAACAGCTAATCTATCATGAGCCAATGTGTTGAAGAATTCATTCACACATGAGTGATGTACCCACTTTACTGTACTTACATTTTTTTGTGAATATTTTAGGAGAATGATTTAAATACAGTAAAAGAATGTGAATATTTCTTATGAATAATTTGAAACTGTATTTGTAATATATTTAATCATAAAGTATATTATATTATATTTATTATGAACATATATTTTTCTTAGCAGCATTTTAAGATTAATTTGGTTTTCTTAAAAGCTGTTTCTTAGGGAGGTTAAGTTCTTCACAAACATATTCTCATGAATATATTAATGAATATAGTTTTTTGAATGTATGCGATAATGTATTCTAATATAATAAAGTTTTAGCATTTTCTAGAATCCTTTCAATTGTACTGGCTTCTTTTCAAAATGTTTTTTAGTGTCGTTTGCTGTTTTGCTAGCATTTCTGCATCATTGAGGTTAGTGTAGCACATTTCACAGTATGACCACTGTGGTGAATCTACCAACCTTATCAATTAACCAAAATGTGTTTCTTTTATCATTCACAAAGATACAGTAAATTGATTCTGAATGGGAAATCTGAAAGCATTTTGAAGATTCTGTGTCCTTTTATTTGAACAGTTTTATTTTGTTGTCATGATTTCATTTTGCTAAATTCTTCATTTGTCCCATGTTGTTGTTATCGCCACAGGAGATTTTGGGAGAAAGCTGAAGAGCAGAATAAGCCAAATACTCAGCCTGGCCTACTGGTCTGGAACGTGAGGTAACACAGGGATGTGAGAGTGAGACAAAGGGCCAGAGAGAGCAGCAGAGCGTAGAGGGGAGGTCCAGGAAGTCCTGGGAAGAAGGGGAAATGGGCAAATCATGTGAAACACACAGCTGTTGTCCATTGGCACTGTCTGTTCTGGCCCTCAGCCCATTTCTTAGTTCTATTGGTTGTTGTTTTTGTTGAGTTTTTTTGAGCTGCCAATATATTCTTCATGTTTATCTTTCGTTGGATAAGTAGCATAAAAATATTTCTTCCCTCTCTTCACTCTATTTATTGTATTGACGAACTACATTAAGTTTATCTTCTTTATATTAAAAATAAAGTATTGGTATTGGGGATTTCTCCCTGCCTATCGAGTGGCTGCCTCAGGCAGCTCTGGTCCCAGGGCCCAAGCCCTCGGACTGCTCAGCAGTGTGCTCTGGGAGTTTGGGGGTGTGGATTTACAAGGGGCTTGGGGGCTCACACAGGTGAAGGTTAGCAGTGACCTGAGTGCTCATATTTGGGTGAGGATTACTACTAAGGTCTTCCATAGATAAAACTGCTGTATGTTTAGGTAAGCGAGAGGCTGAGACCAAATGATTTGGAAGTGGGGAATGGAAAGGCTTTTAAGGGTCATACTGAAGTACCAGCACACATGGGAGTCTTGAGCTGGAGAAGTTAGCATCCACCATCACTGAGCACCACTGGCACATACTAGAGCTGGGGCTGGGGCTTACTTGGCAGGGCTAGATCACAGTACCCACAAGTGAGAGTTAGATCAGTGAACGAGTGATGTTAGATCATCAGCACATAAGAGAATCAGGGCTTATCTCTATAGAATTGCAACATCCACTGGCATGCCCAAGACCTGTGGATGGCAACAGGCTTGGCTGAGGAGATAAGGAGACAGCCGGCTGGATTGGAGTTCCTACTGATCAAAATGAGAGCCAGAATGGGGGCAACGGGTTGAGCTGGACATGGCTACAGCCTCTCATGGGATGGATATGGAATGGGTCTGGGGGCCAACAGATTGGGCTAGACTCCAGCACTCACTGGTACTCATGAGCTCCAGGATGGGTATAGAATGGACTGAACTAGGTCTTGACTCCCACTGAACCACGTGAAAGCTGTATCTGGGCACAAACCAGGTATTGTCGGGATGAAATACCCAACAGTAAGAACCAGAACATGTGTTGGCCAGTTGAGCAAGACCACTGTTCCTGTCAAGACAAGAGATGAACAAAGTCAGCCTGGGCCAAGGATCCACTGGTGTGTGTGAGATCTGCCACTGGGAGGAGGCCTAATGGAGGATCTTGAAAAATTCCTTTGTTGGGATACAGTCTCTTTAGGTGAGTGCAAGAACCAAGGCAAGGAGCAGTCCAAATCATGCCAGGTTACAGTAGCTGCTGGCACACATGTGATTCAGGTCTGGGGACAGACCAGGCTGGGCTAGTTCACAAAATCCACTGGCAGATGTGAGAACCAGGACAGGGTATTAGAGGGGTCAGGTCAGAGTGCAACACCATCCAGTTCATATTAGGTACAGGGCAGGGATCTGGCTGGGCTGGACTAGGCTGCAGCACCCATCAATAGGAGCTGTAACTGGGGGAAGACTGGATTGAGCCAGGCTATGCAACGTAATGGTGGATGCTGAGGTGAGATGAGCCATGCCAGCTGGGAATCAAAAGTGCCAGGTGCATGAGTCCTGGGGGCAAGACCCAGGAGGGCCTGGGTCTCTTGGGCCAGGTCAATAGGCCTACCTGCACAGTGGGTGCCAGGTTCATGAGCCCCAGAGGAGGGGGAATCAGGTGGTACCCAGGTCATCTGGCCCAGGTATCTTGGCTCACCTGTTCAGTGGGTTCCAGATTCATGAGCCCTGGGGGCTGTGGGACTCAGGTTGCCTGGCCCAGGTCTATTCTTTCAGGTAAAAGGGCCTGGCTGTATGGTGGGTACCGTACCAGGTTTGTGAGCTCCAGGGTGGAAGGATCTGTTGGAGACTGGGTCTCTTGGCTTTGGTCCCTGTGCCTGCCTACAAGGTAGGTGCCAGGTCTGTGAACCCTGGGGGTAGGGGATCTGGCAGCGCCCAGGTCACCTGGTTTGTGTCCTTTTGCCTGACTGCACAATGGGGCCAGGTTTGTGAGCTCCAGTGGAAGAGGGTCATCTGGTCTGGGTCTCTTGACCCATCGGTGTGATTGGTTCTGGGTTAATGATCCCTGGGGGTTGAGGGTCTGGCAGTGCTTGGATCACTTGGCCTGGGTCTCTTGGGCCACCTGCATGGGATGTCCTGGGTTCATGAATGCTGGGCTGGGGGTTCAGGAGGACCTGTGTCTCCTGGCCTGGATCTCTTGGTGCACTTGCACAAGGGGTGCCAGGTTCATGAGCCCAGGACCAGGGGATCCAAAGAGACTCGGGTCATCCGGCTCAGGTCTCTTCGACCACCTGTGAGATGGGTAGCGAGTTTGTGAGCCATGGGGGTGACGCTTGGGTCACCTGGCGCAAGTACTTGGGCCTGCCTGCATGGTAGGTGCTAGGTCTGTGAGCCCTGGGAGTGGGTGTCCGGTGGGGCCTGGGTCACCTCTCCTAGGTACTCGGGCCCACCTATAAGAACACATCCTCTTCAGTGGAAAAGGCTGAGCAGTGGACACAGACCCTGATGCACATGGAGAATATGGCAGTCCATTTGGTACCATAGCAGAAGAAAGAGATCAGAACAAATTAGACAACTACTCCAGCCAAACAATGACAGCAAAAATCTGAGAGAATGGAGACTTAAGGTCAACAATGTCAGCGAATGGACATTGGAAAGGCTTCCTCATCTTTGGATCAGTAAAATCGACAATATTGCAGAACTATCTAAACCACTTGGACAGAGCATGCACCACATCAGGACCCTGGGTTGATATCAGGTGGTGGTGCCCTATCCCTGAATACTGGGGTATTTGGGACGCTGGGTACGACTACCCGTTTATTTTGTACCCTCTACCAGAAACAGGAAGAAGAAATAGAAAATTTGGAAACAATGATCACACCCACTTCTCTAACTCATTGTAACCATGATTATTACCATGTAACCATGTAAACATGATGATTACATCATCAAAAATAAAAAATAATAAAAAACGAATGGAAGGCAGAATATGTATTTTGGTGTATTTTTTGCAATTAATACTTAACTTTGAATAATATATGTCTTCCTTGTTTCATGAAAATATTCCTCACAATAAAATAAATTTCTGTTTTCAATTGCAAAAAAATTATCAAAAAAGAATAGAAGTTGTTCTGTGTTATTATGTAGTACGTCATCTGCAGTAGTGTTAGTAAGCTACTGGGTGCACATCTATAAACAGAAGTGCATAAAACATATAAGAAATATATATATATATGTAAAATTTCATCATAAAACTTCATGAGGACAGGTATTTAGTCTGGTAATTGAACTACTCACATCCTATATCATAGCACCTGGGGGTTCAATTTCTGGCTCTAGCTCCTGAATCCTGGTTCTTGTCTGTACACACCCTACTGGTAGCAGGTGATGGTGCTCCCCACATAACAGACATGGATTGTGTTTCTATGTCCTGGCTTTGGCCACAGACAGCCTCAACTATTATAGCCATTTGAGGGAGTGAACCAGCAGCTAGGACCTCTCTCTCTCCTCTCTGTCTCTGTCCCTTTATGTCTTCCTCCTTCCCTCTCCCCACTTCTTCAATAAATACATTTTTAAAAACTGTAGTGATGACACAAACCATTTGAGCTTTATGTCCCTAACATACTCTTTCATTCAGAAGCAGAAGTACAGTTTTTTGGTTAGACAAAATACAAAGACATAGACTCTGGACACATGCTTAATACAGAGATGTGTTCAAAATATAGCCAAGCAATTGGATCCTCCTTCAATTTCTATTCTATTGTTCGATGTCCCATTCTTTGACTCACTGTACCATTGATACCTTGCCCCTTGGGTCTTACTTTTCTTTTTGGGTTACTGTTTCACTACCAAGTTAACTTGGGTTTCAGAGCTCTTTTTCTTGTCATCTGCAACATCTTCCTCCACAACTCTGAAAATGATAGAATATGTAACAGCCCGCCAAAGGACTTGATGAGTTTCTACAGTTTGCAGAGATAACCATCACAGAAAGGCTCTATCCAACTGTATTACAAAACTGTGTGGTTTTACTGCTTCTATGTTCTTAATTCTGAACTCTTTGAGAATGGAGACATTTGTCAAATAAATTGAATAAGTCCATTAGCATGTCTGTGAAAAAAAAATCGAGATACAATAATTCATTATTTTTTTCTGTATAGCAGGGAATCAGAAAATGTAATTTAAACATTAAAGAATAGCATTCAGGAATAATATAATAAACCACATACAAATTCTCTTTGGAGATATTATAAAATTTATTAGCTGATATCAGATCAAAGAAAACAAATTATTTCTCCCTAAAATATTGAGGTTTGTTGAGTGGAAGGTAACACATAGGGAGGATTATTGCCTTTCCTCTGGACAGAGAATTATTAAGATGAAATCTTTCCACCTGTCTTTCCCTCCTAAAGACAGAACGTAAATCTTCCTTTTCCAGGCACTAGAGGAAATCCTAAGTTGCAGACCTCACTCCATTAGTGTTTCCCATAGGGATTGTGACTTTGAAAGCCTGGAACTTCTCTTCTCCTTTTACCTTCTTCTACTTCTCTTTGCCTTCTCCTTCTCTGTTTCCGTCTCCTTCTCTTTCTCCTATTCATCCTCCTCTCCCTTCACCTGCTTATCCTTCTTCTTTTCCTTTAAAAAATATTTGCTTATTTTTCTTGGAAAGACAGATTTTCAGAGAGAAGGCTAGAGAGAGAGAAAGCTCTTCCATCTGCTGCTTCACTCCCCAAATGGCTGCACTTGCTGGCTGCAAAGACCAGGACTGAGCTAATCCGAAGCTATGAGCCAGGAGCTTCATTCAGACCTCCCAAGCAAGTGTAGGTCCCCAAAGTTTTGGGCCATCCTTCATTATTTTCCCAGGTCACCAATAGGGAAGTGGATCAGAAGTGGTACAACTGGAATGTGAATCAGTGCCCATATGGGATGCTGGCTCTTTAAGGCTGAGGATTAACCATTTGAGACCTTGCCCTGATCCTGGAGCTCTCTTTTGTTTTGCCACTTCTCTAAATTGGGTTACTCTTTGTTAGTTACTATCCAAGACAGAATTCCAAGTCAGTGCACTGAGAATTGTTTTCCCCTGCCTGATGTTCATGGCATGCTTAATTCACTTGCTTGTGTTTTGCTAGTTGTAGGAAGCACTTTCAACTACAAACTCATATGATTTATCACAAATTAAATCTATTAGTTAATTCAAAAACTCAAATAAAAATCCTGAGATCGTTAGAATCTTTTCTGGAAGTAATGTAGGATGATTTGATGTGCTAATTTTGAAAGTCACATGGCAGTGCCAATGAGTAAGAATAGTAAATACACTTCTGATCACCAAAGAACAAGATGAATGAATTGCCTTTCAGATATCAAAATATATTACAATGTTATAATTTATAAATGCAAGAGTGGTGCTTGAGCTAGACAAAATAACCAGCAGACAGAATAGAGGTCCAGGAACATATTCATGCAAATATGGAATATCGTGTATGATACACATGTGTCATTAGATACATAATGAAGGATAAATGTTTAAACATATAGAAAAAAACTTGGATGGCCACTTCATGCCCACACAAAAATTTATCTCTTATGATTAGGCTTAATTATGAAAGGTGATATAACAAGATATTTACAAAATTATTTAAGTCCTTTTAAACCTGGAATAGGAAGAAAGTTTAGAATGCTAAAAATAAGTTCAAGTTAGCATACATTAAACTTAATGACATGTTTTTAGAAAACAACATAAAGAAAATGAAGAGACAAGGCACAAACTATTTGCCTACATATGGCAAAGGATTATTACAAGCTTTAATAAAGCTTACAAAGAAAAGGGAAAAAATCCAATAGAAAAAATGGGTCAAAATGCTTAATTATCTTAAAATAAAGAATCAATAGTTTGAGCTTTCTCATACCAATAATCTAAAAAATAATAATTAAAATTATATAATAGCATCTGAATTGTTGAAAATTAAAAATGTGAACACTACAAGTAAGAATGTAGACCAACAAGAATCACTGGTTTTGGAAGCAATGGTTTTTTACACCATAAATTTGAAACTGTTTACTTTTGAACTGACTGTATTTATGTTGGTAAAACAATCATAAGAAATATTTGTATACGTGAACAAAAATTACTATAGCAAGACTGCTGGTAGGGATGAAATTATTGTAAATAATGCAGATGTTGATTGGCAGTAGACTGGATGAATGAATGGTAGTGTGTTTGTTTCATGGCATGCTGCAAAGCAGAGAAAGTAGATTACAGCTACTCATCAGCAGGATGGTATTTCATAAAAAAAAGCAAAAGTAAGTTGCCAAACAACACATATAAATCTGTTTTATTCATTTTTATGTCTTCAAACATACAGAAGTAGACTGTATAATATTAAAGGACTCAAATGTGATAAACATGGCAGAATGCATAGGACTGATAAGCACAGAATAACGAATGGCAGCTATCTCCGGTGGGCAGTTGGGTAGGGAGCACTGTGGTGTTAGGAAAGCATCCTTAACAACTTCAACAGTTCTGGTTGCTTCATTTCTCGAAACTGAAATCCGGGTACCCAGGTGTGAACAATATTGTTCTTTACATGTTAATATATATGACATTTATATTAGTTCAATAGCTAATAAAAACAAACTGAAGAATAATTGGTAAACAGTCTGTAGTTCCTTAACCCAGTAACTTCTCCATTCTTTTTAAGATATGACTTCCATTTTATTTTGCCATTTGTGCCATTTAAGGATTAAAATAAGTTAAGCTGCCAAACAAGGTTGTTCAGAAAAATTTTAAAAAAATTCCTTCATGCTGTTGAACTTTAGAGTGGAAGACACAGATGCAAACAAAAAGATAGACTCTGAGATAAAATAATGAAAAAAACATATAAAATTGACTTAAATTTCTGAGCAATCAAATCTTTGGTTTCAGAATTTTAGCGAATTCTTTCTTCTGCTAAGTGACCGTGCCTGTCTTTGAGCTGGGTTCAGGGAATCTAATGCTCTTTAGCCTTTGCTCCAGTCTTGATAAAAGGCACTATGGAGTTGGCCTACAGATTTCAGCTGCCTAGCAGGTGAGAGGGCAGTAGAAGCGGAGTTGGAAGGGACCAGGTTTGTTGAATGAGAAGAAATTGAAGTGGAACAATTACAAGAAATTTGGGACAGTGATACCAGATCAACTAAGATGAACTAATGAATTTCTTTCCAAATAATTAACTACAGAATCTTCACTTTCTTACTTAATCATTAGCCACCATCATCTTCATTATCATCCTTTACCACCTTAAGCAGAGCCATGGGTTGTGCTCAAGTAGGTTTTAAAAATCTAAGCTTTATTTCCCAGGAGTTTGTGAATTAGGCAGTGAAGATGCAGATGTGGCAAAGAAGGAGGCATAGACAAATGATTCAACATGAATCTAACGAATACTGGCTTGGTGGTAGATTCTATTACTTGTGTTCATTTATTAACTGTTTCCACTAATTTCATCAGCTGGGGTGCCCCACCCTGTTAATAACGCTTGCTGGAAGGATTTCTTTTCCTCCTTTTTATCTGTATAAAGTGAACACATTTCATGTATTTTATGCTAAAAATTTAGGAGCATAGCAGTACTTCTCACACTGTTCTCTTCTGCCAGTGTTCCCCACTCTCTCTTCTCTTTCCTTAAAAAGGATTTCTTCATGATCAATATTTTTGCTTTATCATTGTTTTAAAGATTTATTTGATTTTCATTGGAAAGTCAGATATACAGAGAGGAGGAGAGACAGAGAGGAAGATCTTCCATCCATTGATTCACTCCCCAAGTGGCCTCAATGACCAGAGCTGAGCTGATCTGAAGCCAGAATGTTGGAGCCTGCTCTGGGTCTCCCATGTGGGTGCAGGGTCCCAAGGCTTTGAGCTGTCCTTGACTGCTTTCCCAGGGATCAAGCAGGGAGCTGGATGAGAAACGGAGCAGCTAGGATATGAACCGGCTTCCACATGGGATCCTGTCACAAGCAAGGTGAGGACTTTAGCTGCTCGGCTACCGTGCCAGGCCCGTATAAGCAAACTTTTATTTAATTGGAGTATCATAATTACTACAATCATACTTTGAAAAAATAATAAAGGTACTAATTTAAGAATTTTATAGAATCATATTAATGCAGAATATGTAGTTGATTATTTGTTCCTTTGAACTCCACAAACACTGCCAATGTATCATAATCACATTGGGCCATCCTAGTCCTTCAAAATATTAAATTTTCAACTTTATTTGAACAGAATTTTCCATTGTGCCTTGGATTTTTTTTTTTTTTACTGCTGTTCAAACTATCTGATATTTAACAAAGCCCTGCAAAGGCTATACAGTGCAGGAAAGAGAGCATCAAGGTTAGATTCCATTACTATCTGGTTGGGAAATCCTTAGAAGTTAGTCTCTGAACCTCAACTTTCCTTATCTACAAAATGGGCACTATAATGGCTGCTATAAATGAAGAGGATATTCTACACAAAATATGAAGAACACAGTAATTATTTCTTAAATGTTAACTCCTTTCTTGATAAAAAAAAATACTGAGGTATATTAAATTCAATGATTTACTGAGAGAAAAAAAGTGACAGAAATATGTTACAGTCATTTGTCCTGATAGAGTTTTCAGAACCTCCAAAGCACTGATCTTGGATAGTAACATTATTCCTTTAAAGTAAAAAACCCTGGGATTCGGTCCTGAGACCCGTGCTGCAGGGCAAATTTTCTACAGTTCTACACCTTTACTGCTCATCCACCTTTGGAAATAGAAGAAATGAAGAAATCACATGTAAAACGTGGATTTTTAAAATGTCAAAGTTTTAGAATGTTAAAGATGTTGCTGAAAGATTATTACAACTGGAAGCAAATAAAGAAGATGATGAGTATTCACAGTGTGTGAGAACACGGTGATGATCGGAGAGTGTACGCTTCCAACTGGTTTGGTTGGTGTCGTCATGCACATCAGGACTTTGGACAAACACTAGTTACCTTGTGAGCTGTGATTTTATTTAAAATCAGTTTAATTGCTTGGCCCGTAATTTAGGTAACAGAACATACAATGAAGTATTTGGAAGATAAGGAAGTGAAAACCTTTGTGGCATTAATTACAGTTTGTATGCAGGCTTTCAGCTTGTGTTTTTTTCAGTGAATATTATATTAAAATATTTTAGAGTGTTAAGTGGTCTATTACCTTCCAAGGTTTATTTGACAGATTTTTCCAGCATGAATATTGACATGGCTTCCATTTATTTCTGTATAATCATTGTGAAGACAACTTTGGTTTTGGAATTTTTCAAAGGAGTTTTATTTGGAGGATAATTCCCATTGTAAAAGGGAAAATAAAAATGTCAATTCTCAAACTGTTATTCAAGCAAGCCTCCCTCAGGTCTTTCTTGGACCCAGTCCCATCCATCAGTTCTGATTTCTATCCGATTCTGCCTGATGTATGGCTTGATTAAGTTGCAATATGCAGGGAGAGGCAGTTCTGTTTAAAATTTAGCTTCCCTTAACCCAAGGAATGGTAGAAGGTCAATGAGAAGGAGAGGCATATGGCAAAGAAAACATTTGGGGAGAAACTAAATATTTAAAAACGGTTAGAGAATTTTATGAACACTTTTAGTCTCTAAGCCCAAGCGACAAAACGGGATTGAACTGTGTAATTGTCTATTTGTCTTTCATTAACATTCCCTTTTCTCCTCCATTTTCTTATTACCTTAATTTCTCTCCTCTCTTCTGACTACTCTTGGACTCTGAGGGATCCACAACTGCTGCTTTCCTTCCCTGCCACATGCTTCGTGCTTAGAAACGCTGTGCTCATCACTTCAGTCAGTATTCCCCAAGTGTCTAGTGTGTGCCAGGTGCACTACTAGATGTTGCAAATTTAATAGACAATGAAAGACAAAAGATTTCCAGGATGCAGATAATTGTCAGAGTGGGGATGTGTCTGGAAGATCTAGTTGGCACCTGAAGGCAGAGCTTGGGTTAGCTAAATAGAGATTGTGTACCTATAGGTAAGTGTGAAAGGCTTCCAGACAGGGAGCAGCTTTTGCTAAACCATGTGGTGGCAGTGAGAAAAGTACAGGGAGGAGGAAGGCTGTGGTGTTTGAATCCCACTTCATCAATGTCAAGTTGCCCCCACATTGCAAAACATAAAGATGAGTTGCCCAACTGTGTTTCTGACTCCTCCCTCTCCATGTGATAAGCCTAGGTGTCTCTGAATAGTATGGAGGTCCAAGGTATTTACCTTTTCTCATCATGTCTGTAAGATGAAGAGGTCCGACCACTGGTCCATATAAACATCTTAGAGGATGTGGGTCCAGGGGCTCCTTTCCTTATGGTGGAAGTCCTGGAGGAATGGTAAAAAGACCTAAAAGAGATACAGGCTCAAGTTAAGTTCACTCCTGTAAGTTTTGGGAATACAGTATTAGCAGCTCTTCATGGATTGATGTTCTTGAGTAACATAGGATTTTTCAGAAGAGTTGATTATTATTTTTTATTTACTGGAAAGAGAGAGAGAGAGAGAGACAGACAGAGAGAGAGAACAAGAATCTTGTATACATCTGCTGTCTTTTCAAATACCTACTGAGCCAAGCTGACACCAACAGTAAGGAAGTTATTTCAAGTGCCGCATGTGGATGACAGGGACCCAGGTACTTGAACAATCCCCTACTGCCTTGCATCAATTGAAGTATCAGGAAACTAAAATTCAGAATGGAGCAGTAACTAAAACCCAGACATTTTTGTATGAGAAATAGTTATTCCAGTTGGTGCTGTAACCACTCTGCCAAAGGCTTGTTCCAATATTAGATTTTTTTGATGCTGTGGTTGCCAATCCTGAATGCACTTTAATATTGAATGGCAATTTTCTAAAACACACTAAATCCCGATTCCTTCCTCAGAAATTGATCTTCAATTAAAAAAAGGAAAAACAAACTCCATGATAGTTTCTAGTAAAGAGTTGGGGTTGAGAGCATTGCCATGGGAGGCATGGCTTTCTAATTAATTCCAAAAAAATTGTATTTCCCTGAGACTATCATTTTCAAATCATAATTTTGGGACAGGTTCATTCTCTGTTGTGTGCTATATTTACCCCAACTCTCTGGCTTGGGTTTGGATATAAAATTCTATTTCTCCCCTCCTCTCCAAACTGTTTTCCTTAATACTGACAGATGCTGACAGGTTGAGGACGAGGCTTCATCTTCTAAATGTGCTTCACGGCTGCCAATGCTGAGTTTGGCTCACAGCAGCACGTCTCTGCATGCCAAAATCGTAGTGTCAGTGGCTGCAACTGATATTTGTTGGCTCGTGGAGCAAGATTCGTAAGATACAGAGTCCAGATACTATAGGCTGTGATATCTTTGGCTGTGACTTGGCTTTGGAGGAAATTCTGTCCTCTCCAAACATACACTGAAAGGAGTGATTATTATTTATTTTCTACATAAAAGTAACTTTCTAGGGAGTAAGGAGCATGCAGTATCTTTAAAGTCTTAACAATAAGCCAAAGTCAGAATGATTTTTATGGCAGTGGGAGGAAGGAAGGATTCCTTCAGGGCTGCACAGGTGTCAGTGGCTAGCCTTTCAGTTATGTCCAACATTGGCAGTAAGCAGAAGACTGGAAGTGATATTCACTATTCTGTAGTATTAGGTAGTCTCTGCCAGACACTTTGTGTATGTTTCCTATGCATGCAACATGAAGTGTAATTGCGTGGATTTATATTAGGCTTATGCCATGAAAGTCCTGCAGGGTATCAGATTACAAATGATGCTTTCAGAAGACCAAGGTAGTTGCTTACATTTAGAAAAGGTGGATAGAATGGCTTCAATTAATCTGTGCTTGCTTGCCTTCTTATTGTCTCTAGACAAATATGTGATCCAGTATGGTACTTCTCAAATTGCAGTGTGCCTGAGAATTCCCTAGTGATTTGGTATTGTGCTGATTCTGATTCCATAGTGGTTCCGGGTGGGGTTCAGGATTCTTTGTTTTTAATTTGGTGACACCTGAGGTTGCTGGTCTGCAGACAACACTGAGTAGTAAGGGCTCAGAGCATGTAGTCTGAGCAAGTGGTTGATTTTAGCTCCAGTTTCATCCTTAGCTAGTTTGTAAATGAAGTCACCAAGCTTCTTTAGGATTTAGTGCCTTTTTAACTATACCATGCACAATTGAAAACAGAGAACTTCTAAGACCCTTCTCAGGTCTGATATTTTGTGATACAGTAAGTTGAAAGACTTATGCATATACTAAGTCTCTGTGTCTCAACTTTGTGGAGCTAGGTCTCTTTCTTCCATGCCGGAGTCAGCAGGACTGTAAGGAACAGAGGCTTTCAGAGGTAGCAGGAATTTGCTACCCAATGTGGATGCAAGAAGCTAAATGTCTACCGTGAGCCTCTTAAGATAAGGACAAGAACGAAAGGATGTACCCAAAGGATTCCCTAGGTAGTTTCAAAAAGATTTAGAAATGAAAGCTGCCAGATCTAAATGTCTGAAATCTGGGGTAAAATCATTTGTGTTCTTTTTTTGAATATTGTTAAAACATCAAATAGAAATAGAGATTACATCTGTTGCTAAAACTTTTAGCAATCAGAAAATAAAAATGCTTTTAGCCAAAGTGAGTTTATTTCTAAAGATGAAGATTGGCTTAAACTTTCAGGAAGTTCTTTCAACACGGGTGCTAGCTGAATCCTCTGACAGCTGTACTCACTCAAAGGGCTGAGGGTGTGGAGAGCACACAGGACCATGGCATAATCTGAGTTTAGGTCAAGCAGTCAATTACTGAGTATTGTCCTGCTGCTGGATATGAGCCGGCATTTAATAAACACATCATGCATCGTATAAACGCTTTGAAATCACGCAAAGCCAAAGGGGTTGTGGTAATTTCAATATATTTAGCATACTTTACAGACTGTGTGTCATTATCTTGGCATCACAACTTTGCTCTGTTGTTTTAGGATGATGCACAAAGCGGGAGATGAAAGAAAAATTTATTCTAATTAGCTGTCTGAAGCTTGTTGGAAAGGACTTAATGACTCTTCAGGTTATTCCAATAACCAATAAGTGGATTTGCAGTTTCTCCACCCTGGTTTTCTTTCATAAAGAAAAAGTGCTCTTTAAAACCAGCTAAGTTCATTTTTAATTAAAATGAAGGAGAGTAGCTGTTTTAAGGACAAAAGTACAAAGGTTCTGTGAGGGTAAAGAAAGACGTGTGATCTTAGAGAAACTTTCGAGCATGTGAAATATTTGAGCGGGAACTTGTTTGGAGGTTGTCTCCGAGCTCAAAGGTAGACATTCCAAACTCCTTAGGTAATTCATTAACTGTTCATTTTATAGTACCAGGATCCGTTCATTTGAATTGTGATTAGGATGCTCAGTGCGAAAGCCTAGTGGCTAAATCCTTGCCTTGCAAGTGCCAGGATCCCATTTGGGCGCTGGTTCCTGTTCCAGCTGCTCCACTTTCCATCTAGCTCCCTGCTCGTGGCCTGGGAAAGCAGTAGAGGATCCAAAGCCTTGGGACCCTGCACCCACAAGGGAGACCAGGAAGAAAATCCTGGCTTAGGATTGGCTCAGCTCTGGCCAATGGGGCCACTTGGGGAGTGAACCAGCAGATGCAAGACTTTTTTCTCTCAGTCTCTCCTTCTCTTTGTAAGTCTGTCTTTGCAATTTAAAAAAAAAATGTGATTCGGAAAGAGATCCAGAGACCAGATAGAAACACTTAAGAAGAATCTTTAATCTGGAATCTTAGTATAGAACAGAGACCTGTATTACATGAAGACTGTGGGCAGTAGGAGGAAATTGGATTTATCCATGATTAAATGACCTAGAAGTTGGGGCGAATCTGGCAAAGCTATTACTTTATAGCTGTAAATGAATGTGGGCTGCAAGAAGTCCTATAAGGTTTAGACTCAGCTTTGAATGAATGCAGGGAGCCTGTGACAATTTCATTATACAGGGAATTTGTAAGGCACATTATGTGTGTACCTGGCATACAGCTGGTTAGTTTTCTACTATTCTGAATCTTCTGGTCATTCTTTCTCTGTGACTCTCTTTCTTGCCTGGTGAATGAGTTACCAGTTTTTCAAGCCACTGAGATGTCCCCTCTTCATTCAAGTTTTTTTTTTTTTTTTTTTTTTTTTTTACCCACACAGGCAGTTTTCCTATCTCCATTCTCAGTTTTTGTTATTTTTGTGAGTCCAAGGTACAGCTTATTCTGCCTCCTCCAGTAGGCCAAGAACATTTCCAGGGCATGATGAGGACACAGTGCCTTGCTATGCAGTTGTGTGTTAGCCTTGCCTATCTAAGTACTCTGAGGACAGGTGAGGATTGATATGACTTTTGCTCCTGCACCGTGGCTCATCATTGCTGAGTGCAGCTAACACTTCTTTCCTGGTCCTTGCCTCTTCTTGCCAGGTGTTTTCTCCTTGTGCGCTCCCGACCATCCCCTCTCCCTTCCTCTTCCCCTTATTATTCAATTTCCTCTGCTCCTTGATTGACTTGGATGGTGAGTTTCCATAGCTTGCTAAATTGTCATCCATTGAAAGTTTCTTTAGAAAGGGTGACATGGTCTAAGCAAAAGAAAGAGGAGCAGTAACAGGTGGGGCTATTCGTTTGTGTCTCACATGCATATCCTCTTACTGTGTGGCTGCACACAAGTCAGTTGAACATCTCTGAGTCTGAGATTATTCAAGTGCCAAAATGAAAACCACATTATTTGGTGTTCTGGGTTGCCTGGGAGATTAAATGAGACAAAATAAATACATCATGGCATGTAATAGGCATGTACAAAAGTTTAGTTTCTTGCTTCTTTTTCCATTATTAGATTTAGGAGCAAATAGATTGTATTCTCTCTCTCTCTCTTTCTCTCTCTCTCTCTCTCTGTGTGTGAATAAAAGGATCCAATTAAGTTGCTTTGTACTTGTACAATGAAACTATTGAGTTTTTTTTGTTGTTGTTGTTCTATGGGTTGGTAGCACTCAATAAAGGAAAAGCAGTTTTCTAGGATACTGAGATGATAAAATCTGAAGTGCTCCCTCATTAATGTGATATCATCCTGAGCAAGAAGAATACAGAAACTGTGCTCTCAACGCTTTCCATAGATTGGAATCATCTGGGGGGACTTAAGAAAAGTTCTGATGCTTTGGCCTCACTCTAAACCAATGAGAAACATTGGAGGATGGATCCCTTGTGTCAGTAAGCTTTTAAAAGATGTCTGTATAATTTTGATGTGCAGAGGAGAAACGCTGCCATTAGGTATCAGCTCTGATTTTGTTGACGTGGGATTCTTTGGGGGCACCTCCCCATCTCTGGAAGAGGCAGCTGGAGGGGGCGGTTGCTTCACTGGTGCTGCTCCCTCCGTGCTGTGGCTTCTCACTCCCCACACTTCCTTAAGGTGAAGTTGCAAGGACAAGTGAGAAATGGAGCAGAGAAAGAGCAGAGTGGATGCAGGTTTCTAGTATCAGTGCCCTTGAGCTATGCATATGGGACACTTTCAATACACTCTGCCTTATTAAATGAGCAAGCAGGAGCCAACAGAACTACTTAACAGATAATTACATGCCTAATCTTGCATAAAATTGTAACACTAATGACATCACAGTAGCAACCTGAAAGGTCATGCTAAGCACAGAAATTTAGGGTTGCTTTTAATATGCGAAACCTCATTTTTGCAGACAGCAAATTATATGCTCTCCATAGGAATTGAGTTGCTTTGGCTTCAGGGCCTTTGAGGGAGAAGCCAAACTTACAATGATAATTTTAGATCTAGTGACTTAATTTAGAAAATATTGGTACTTTTAATTAGAAACAGTTTTAAATGTCATTGGACGTTTTCCTCCAAAATCAACTGCACATTTTGCCTTGTTTTAGCTCATTAATTCGTGTGTCTATTTTCCAAACATTTATTAAGTACCTCCTGTTTGCCAGGGACTGTACTGGATACCATGGGCACCAAGACAGCCAGTCCTGCGTCTAAGGAGTGCACAGTTCATGGGTGAGCCAGAATAACAAATCAACATTTGTGGGATACCAGACTGTCCTTTCTAATGCTGCTGTGACTTCCCAGTGGGTATCTCCAACAAGCGTTTGTCTTCTACATCTTATTTAACTTCTCAGCTTACTGGCTTTCCATCACTCATCTTTTCCTTCTTTGGAGAGTACTTTATAAGCTTGGTGCAGAAGCTAATGATCTGCTGGTTCACCTTGTTGTTTTAGCTGCGCCTTCCCTGTCTTTTGTTGCCTTTTATTTTTCTATCTATTTCTAGAAATCACATGATGGACTAGAAGTATAGTTGAATAGTTGCTTGATGATGGCCCATGACACTAAGAGAAAATATCCCTTTCCGTATGATTATACCCTTTTGCATCCTGCTTGCAGAGGTAAGAAAGAACAGCACTGTTATTGTCTGAGCAAATTCAAAGAAGAATGAATAGATTCTCTAAATTTCTTTGAAGATTGTGTCTTAATGGCTGGGATCACCACATGTGGATTCTTCTGTCTGGGAAAAGGGGTGATAGCTGCGGCTGTTCCATGTGTGACATGGCCCTACTACTTACACAATCATGATGCGTTCAACTTGCATTTCTAGAAGATGGCAGCTTAAGTTACATGATGAACCTGTCTGGCCTGCCAGTGACTTTGGCTCAGTTAACTGGGTGATGTACTTTTTTCAGAGGCTCAGGGATTTTGATGTCCACTTTGTCACTGAGTAATAACTGCAGACAAAATATTCCCTTTTTCTTCCAGTTTCATCAGCTGTGAAAAGATGGCCAAAGGGTTGAATTCTATTGTTTCAGTCCATTTAGATTTCATTTCTTTTTTCAACAAATATTTATTGAGAATGAAGGCATTCAGCAGGTGCTGAGTTGGAGGAATACCCTACACCTAGGGATTCATGGCTTAGAGCAGGAGGCCATCAAGTCAGACAAGTGTTGATGGTCTTCCATAGGCTATTGCTGTGTTTATTCATAAACAACTAAGCATATTTTGCATCACATGTACAGCCATAATATCTAGTAGAAATGACCAAAACAGTGTTTACTTGAAAAACTCTAGAAATTAGTTTTAGGTTGCAATTTCATCTTTATGATATAGTATTTATGTAATCCAAAGACACTGCTAAATTACTCAAGCCTCATTTTACTTACTAATAAAATAACATATCATCCAGGACCATCTAGGATTGCCATGTAGGTAATTTGCAATAATATGTGACATTAAATGGGCATCCAGTTGATGTTAGCTTTTTTCTATTTTGAAAAAAAATCAGTTTTTTTTTTTTTTTTGTCAGATTGACTCTCCTGATACATCAAGTCTCCTGTTAGCTTAAGTTAGGGGTAAAAGAGTTCTAAACATAAATAGGAAACACATTTCCACATGGTCTTAATTAGGCCACTATTCCATAAATCATTTCTTAATGAGCTTTTCAAGTGGAAAATCACAACTGATGTTCAATCTGATTCATTCCATGCTACATATTTAAAACCGGCTTAAATTGTTAAACATTTCGTTCTATGGATTGTCGCGCATACACATTTGGTTGGAGAAAAATCTGTTTATAACTCACATGTGTGCTAATGACAGAGCGATGCAGATCTGTGCTGAAACCACCTGTTCCTCTCCAGTGGCTACGGCTTAACTCCTGCTTCTATCTCAGTTCTGAAGGAAGGAATTTAAACTCTAGGAATATAGGGATGAGCTAAGAATGGCAATAATAGGCAAAAGATGAGGGATACCTCAAGACCTGTACAACACAATTATATACACTTTCTCCTTTAATATTGAGGTGAGCTTCGTGACAGCTCAAGCTACCAGAAGAGGGAACTGATATGCAGAAAAGTAAGCCAGTTTTCTCAGGTCATTTAGCTATTAAGTGACGAAGCTAGAATTTCAAACCCAGCTTGTTCAACTCCAAAACCAATACCTTCTCATCTTTTACATTTTACTAGGCAAATTAAGTACCCAAATCTATATTAAATAAATAACGGTTGTTGAGTGACATTTGAAACGTTTGTCTTATTTCTCCCTTAAGCTTTACATTCTTTATCATTTCAGATTTGGAGAGAAGAGGAAACAAAAAATGATAGAATATGAAATACTTACAAAAGCTCATTGACAAACTGAAGTGAAAGATGCATTTATTTTGTTGAAAAAAAGTTGAAATCCATGAACTTTTTTCATAATATTCACTTTCTTTTTAAAAAAGGATTTATTATTATTTTTTTTTGAAAGTCAGATATACAGAGAGGAAGATATTCCATCTGTTGATTCACTACCCTGCCAAGCGGCCGCAACAGTTGGAGCTGAGCCAATCCAAAGCCAGGAGCCCAAAGCCTCCTCCAGGTCTCCCATGCAGGTGCAGGACCCCGAGGATTCGGGCTGTCCTCAACTACCTTCCCAAGCCACAAGCAGGGAGCTGGATGGGAAGTGGGGCCGCCAGGATTAGAACAGGCACCCATAAAAGAACTTGGTGCTTTCAAGATGAGGACTTTATCTGCTGGGCTACTGCGCCAGGCACCATAATATTCACTTTCTGTGAACTTTTTCATGAAAAAGCTGTGCCTCAATTTCAAAAATTTCTTTCACATCAAAACAAGCTTACCATTTAGTTCCATAGTTCCATTAATGATTTGATGTATCTTTTCACAGCAGTAATGAAAAAGGCAGAGTGAAGCACAATGTTAAGAAAATTGGCAGATGTGCCTAAATCTGGGCTTTACTCTTTATGCAATTGGTAACTTTTTCTATATTCTTTTCTGTACAATGAGATGACACTGACTTTGAATAACTTGATGAATTCTTGGTGAAAATTGATTTAGTCTATGTAGTGTGTATTGTGATGTTATAAAATAATGTTACATATATGTAAATATGTAACCATTTAATATACATAATGTGAATATCTGCATGTTTTATATGTCTGTTACCATTTGAACATATTGTGTTATGTATAATTATATGTGAGTTAATGAATGAAAAGTGACTGCAACATAGGAACCCTTAAGTATATACTAGTTGAGAATGGGTTAAAGATATATTGAGTTTGGGAGATTATAGAGTTTATAGATTAGTTTATAGAAACTCTTTTCACACTTAAATGTATTCTGTAGGTATATATAACATGGTTGTTGATTCTAAAAATATGTTACTTATGTATTGTCATTTTGTTTTGAAAAGGAGAGAGAGAGGAGAGAGAGACACTTGCTTCTATTGGTTCACTCCCAGGATGCTCTTCCTATCCTGGAGCCTGGAGCTCGAAGTGTGTCTCCCTCGGGGTGGTTAAGGCTCCAGTGCCTGAGCCCCCACCTACTGCTTGCCAGGATGCATACCAACAAAAAGCTAGAATTTTAGAAGCAGAGCTGGGACTCACACTGAAGCAATCTGACGAAGGATTTAATGTCCCAATGGACTTCTTAACTGTTCAGTCAGATGCAGTCTGGCTGAGTTTTGGTATTGTGCAGTATAAGAGTGAGCCCTGGGCATAGCTTTAGTTCTGCTATTCCATTGTCTGCAATTTGGGCCTTTTCCCTCACTCATATGTAACATGAAGGAGTTGAAAAAGATGAGTCTAAGAATCTTTGCATCTGAAATAAAATGTGTTCTGCTTTGGGAACATTGCCATAAAGGTCTGCTCCTATGACTTATTTGACATCTAATGTGTCTAGTGCTATATATAATCAGTATTTTACATCTTGTTGACTACTTACATGAAATATGCAGTAATGTTTAGCAGGAATCTGGTCGAGCTAAGGGAGGTTAGCTTAAGTGCTATATGGGAAGGCAAAATGCAAGTCCCCTCATTGACCTTTGGAAATGGTTTTCATAGACCACATTCCTATTGAGTTGCATGTCTTTATTTGCATTTCAACTTTTAAAAAATATATATATTATTAATTACATTGCATTATGTGACACAGTTTTATAGGCTCTGGGATTCCCTCAACCTCTCCCTGGACCCTTCCCCCCATGGCGGATTCCTCCACCTTATTGCTGCATTACATTTCAAATTCAGTCACGATTCTTTCATTGCAAGAGTATACCAAGCATAGAGTCCAGCATCTTATTGTCCAGGTAAATTTAACGATTTCTTGGGGAGACCATCTCTGATCTGAATGCAGAGCTGGCAGAATATCATCCTGATCAATTTAAAGTCACAACATAACATCAAGGACAATTTACAACATTATGGAATTAATTGACATGGTATAGAGTAACCATTATGTTAATAAAAGTGCAAGTTCTTAACCATATCCTGTGACTACTTCATTGCTATTTCAATTTTAGTTTATACACAACCGGCTTCTATACACCTTAAAATGGCTATAGATTGCTATTCAGCTGTCTCATGTCTATTTTCATTTTAGTATTTAGCAGTTTACAGTCGCATGCCTTAGGCCTGATCCTTGATTTGTTGTCAAGGACTACGATATGGGTGGGGTTGTCCACCAGTTTCATGTGCTGAAGGCTGGGCCCACAGTGTGGTACTGGACCTTTTAAAGATGAGTCCTAGTGGGAGCCTTTAAGTCAACCAAATACATCTTCTCAGGGGTCCTATGGAGACACCCTCTCTCTGTCTCCTTGTTTGATAAGTGATCTTACCCTTTCACTTGTGCTACAGCCACCTTCCAGTTCTTTATTAGAGCTGAGCTGACCCTGGCATCATTTCCTTGACTGTCCAGAACTATGAACTAAATAAACCTTTTCCTTTAGAAAGTTAGTCTGCCTCAGGTATTTTGTCACAGCAATGAAACACGGACTAACAGTTCAGAATTCTAACTATTTCTCCCATATGCTTTATTCAGTTATCTGTACTGTCCCCTTGTAGAGCCCCATCCCTAGATCAAATGTTAAGCAGACGATTGTGGGTATCTTAGAGGTTGTGATAGTTTGTTGAGAGAGGCTCTCTTGGGGCAAGGAAATGGAGTTTGCAGGTTCTGGCTCTGTCCAATTTGGTGACCATTGTGGGAAATGTAATGAAACTTTGCTATGACCTCACCCAGTCATCTCACTCCCTTCCCAGTGGTTGCTCTGAGCAGATTGCTGATACCATGTAAAAGTTCTATTCCGGGAGGAAATCAGCATCCTGAACTTGATGTTCTCAGCCTCAAAGAGAGGTGAGTCATCCAGCCTTTTCTTTATGCCAACAGTACAGAGATTACTTTGATTTATTCATGTCTTTTATTGCCAGGTGGGATAGTGGAAACTACTGAGGAGGAGACAAATGAGTTTGAGCCCTCGAGGCGAAAAATAAAACTGTGTTTGCGTTCCATTTCTGCCCTTTGCTCTCAGTATTTTTTAATGCAAGCCAATTCTTGGTCTCAATCCTTTTCTCAATAAAATGGGAATATTGGTATAATCTTTAAATATTACCTTGAGGATTAATTAAGATAACAGACCATGTATTACTGGCAGCCATTATTTACACGTAGTTATTTGTTTACAGAAATATAAATGAATATGTTTATTTATGTATATATCTAACAGGTCTAACATGTTAAATAAAGACCAATTTACTGACTGAAAATTTTGAGACAGAATTCGCAAAACTCATTGAGTATTAGCATTTTAAAGCTGGAAGACATATTAGAGAGATCTTGAGTCAAATGCCAATCTTGAGATTCAGTACTTTTTGTTTATTTTTTTGCATAATCTTTTAAAATGTGAAGATAAAGATGCCCTAGGAATCAAATGGACCAAATAGGAACAGCAGGCTTTTTACTATGCAAAGGGCACAAAGCAGGTGGAAGGAAAGACCTTTCCAATTCTAAATGTAACTTTCACTGCAAGGGTGCATTTAGATACATGCAGAAAAACAGGCACAGCTTAGTGAGACTGTTTTGATGACTACCATTCAAAGAATGTACTACAGAAAGTTTATTCAAACTGATTTGATTCTATGGTGAATGGCTCTTGAGAAACAATAAATTAGAGTTTTAACCTACTATTAATATGTGTTTTCACTATGTCGAGAAATACCTCATGTGATCGTGTTTTGGTTGCCAAAGAAATCCTGTAAATGATGCAAATATCATCGGATGATTTGCCAGAAGAGCTTGTGTTTCCTATATGTCACAGCATTAGACTGCTGGGCTATAAATTAGAGATTTAAAATTCAAGGGACGCAGGTAAACTACGAACAAGGTATGTAGATGATACAATTTACAATCTGGAATTCTTCAACCCCTAAAATGTCACCTACTTTACAAAGAGTCTGGACTGAGGTGGCAGTTGGAATTGCACTTGTCTCTCACCTCCACTCCGTCCTTACTACATAATATAGGGTGACTCAAGTAGCTTCTGTGGATCTCAGCTTCCTTGTCTGGAAAAACTAAGGTCTCACTATCAACCTCTAACAACTGATTAGCTGCTAAGAAGAGATGTCAAATGTCTGCAACATGGTATACATAAATAAACGTGAGTTCTTTCTCCACCTTGTCACATTATTTAACATCTACTATCTAGAAATAAATGACCTAACCTTTCCTGTAGGAGAAAGCAGTGTTAGGTGCATGGGAAAGATGAAGTAGAGATGATTCAACTGGTCACCAAACCAAAATACTGCACAGAGTAGTGTTCTTATATCATTTAAGAAATGCTGTCTGATAGAAAAATAATGTTAGCCACGTATGTTATTAAAATTTTCTAGTAGTTCAATTAAAAAGAATATAAAAAATGAAAGATCATTCCTAATGCATTTGATTTAATCTAATATGTTCCAAATGTTATGTATCTCATGAAAATAAGAATATTAATGACATGATTTACTTTTTTTGCTAATGCTTCGAATTTCAGTTCTATTTTTTTTCTTCCACATTATAATGCAGCCTAACTATCTTTGAAAGGCTTAATAGTTGTCACATGTGGCTAGTTGATACTATTTTGGATTGCTTCAGAATCTGCCTTCTATCATTGCAGTAATTTTAGTATCACCATTTTCATTTATTGAATACTTAGTGTAATGGACCCTTTATTTTAAATACATAAGATTGATAACCCTATCATGCATGTGTTATCACCCTTTCTGTTTTATGGATAGACATGATGAAGCTTAGGGAAGTTCGATAACTTCCAAAAGAGTTTGCCACTCTTTGAGTGATAGGTCTAGGACACAAATGCAGGTTAGTTTGATTTAATGCCTATCATGTCGTTTCTCCTTCATTGCTCAAATAGCCTACTTACTGGTTAGCTTGTGTTAGAGCAGGGATTTGAATATCTCTAGGTCAATACGGCCATTTCAAATTATGATAACATTATTTTATTATCACTATCAAGTGATTTATCTCACAAGTATTCTATATCTTTATCCGTTTTGTGACCTAACCATATTTGTTATCATATTCATGAGGAACCCTCCCTCATTCTACTTATGCGTTTGAGAGGAGTGGGAGAGGGATGAAATACAGTGCTGTAATAAGCATTCAAGGTACACTAAGATGGTTGAGATAATTTCCAGCATCTATCCTAGCAAGAAATATGATTCCTTAGGAAAATGTTTAGTTTTTGTCCTGGATAGGAACCATGTAGGATGGATGTTAGCAGACTACACGTATATTTTAAAGCCTGTGATTGTCTCTGAAGGACCCAGAGACTGACTTGAAAATGATACAGAGAATAATTTGAGAATCAATTGGAACACCAACTAAAAAGGCTGTAAACATTTTAAACATGTTATCTCATGATTTCAAAGTGTTATTAAAAAAATCTGTAGGCATGTGTCACCTACAGGAGATACATCTTACCAATAAATATCCGTGGAAACTATATCTCATGGACTTAGATGTTTCTGTTTCTCATTTCATTTCTTCAAAAAATCTTTTCTCATGTTAAATTCTTCACTGACTCATAGTTCATATAGTATCATCATTTTGTTCAAGAAGGTTCTTGATTTCCTTTTTAATTTCTTCAGCAACACATTAGTCATTCAGTAGCATGTTATATTTAACTTCATGGCAATGTAAATTTCTATTTTTCTTCCTGTGGTTGATTTTGTTTTGTGGCTTTTAATTTAAGGGGATGTATAATAACTGTGTAATAGGTATATCATACCCAGATGTAAGACTACAATGCAGTATGCATCTCTACTTCTAGAACAAAGATGGACTCCCAATGAAACTCTTAAGTTTATCTTGACAATAGGATGCTGAACTCTTTGGCATTGTCCGTGCCTGCAATGATGAACTTATGTTTATGAAGAATCAGTATAGTGAGGAGGGATCTGGAGAGGGTTTTATGGATACCCCAAAGCCTATGGAAATGTATCATAAAATAATTTTAAAAATGAAAAAAAACCCACACAAATTGGCTACCAATGGAAGATACCAGAGAACCAAACAACTATATTTAAAATTGGCAAATACAGGGAAATAATATGCAATTTATTTAATCTGTGTTACGTTAGACAACAAAATGGGTAACCAAATAGCTTAGATAATTTTTTATAGAAGCATTTGCTTAATTTAATGAGATGAGCTACTAAACTGTCATCATTTGGAACTCTTATTGAGCTAATGAGCCCAGACCTCAATTGCTAATTATGGTTGACATCAAGAGACAAACAACTGTATTATCAATTCTGAATTATTCTTGTGAAAAAAAACCCAACTAAACCTGATGCTAATCCATTTCATAGATCCAGTGAAAACTTTATGGGATGAAAAGAGATAAGAATAGCACAAAGATTTAAAATATATTTGAATCCGTGATATAGTTATTAGCCTGGTACAAATATTATTGTGCCTGGGGTGCACAGCACAAGATAACCCTGGAGGAAAATACATTCTGTCCTTTTTGGTCAGTGTGTGTATGTGTGTGTGTTTGTGTGTGTGTGCGTGTCTTGCAAAGCAATGAACCCAGCTGGTATCAGACTGATATGGGTGTGAGTCCCCTCTCCTCCTATTGGCCATTTTCCTGCCTTAAAGACTTTTTTAAAATCTGTTTTTGAGATGGAATTATTACTTTCAAATGCTAAAAACTAAACCGAGTGAGGGTTTTACGTCAAAGCCTCATTTGTATCAAGGTCAAAGGCATCCTTGTTTGTTTCACTCTCTTGCTTAAAGTGATTCATAGAATTAAATCTTTTCTCAAACTCAGTTTGATCATTTGCTTCCAAAACATGCCCATGAGTAGAAATAGACACTGTGAGCAAATTGAAGAAGAAAAAAAAATGGTGATTGTGCTTTGCAAGTTCTTTTGTGGAAAACAAAAGGAAATGCAGCTGCAATATCATGGGCTTTGTTTGGTTAGAGTTTTTCATTCTGTATCGTGGAATTAGGGAAATGCTTTCAGGTGATGTGATATATCCCTTGATGCAAGATTCACTCATCAGACAAATAAATATAAGGAGATGACATAAATATTTATGTCTTATAGAATTTATCCAAAGTAATCAGTTACTATAAATGTTCATCTACCATTAAATGACATATTAAGCCTTTTGTTATGAGACTCATAACATTGTTAGAATCCATCCTTCTGTCTGTATCTTCTGCTTTTTGCCTTTCATTTGCCTTCCCATCCTCCAGAATACTTCAAACAAGGAGTTAGCTATTCTAGCTATTGACCATAATGTCCAGTGGTAGAGAACTCACTTTTCTTGGAGACAAGCCATCCCACTGTTAGATATTTTACTTTGGAGAAAAATGCCTACATAATTGCAGCTAGAATTGCAGCTAGAATCTGTCTCCCTACATTTCCTCTATGGCTCTTTGTTCTACGCTCTGAATTGCTTTTTCAATGTTTTACTGTAGCTGTCACACCTTGCAAACACCTCTTTAGACTACATGTTTTGTCAACTTATCTTCACATGTCATGAACTCTGTTTCTCTTATTCTGGTCACCTCCTCAGTTCATGCCCTCCTAAAGTATGTGCATTGTAATGTTAACATTTATTGTTTAATAGTATTGTATATATTTTAGTTTATTTAGTTGCTACAAAGCCCCTGTAAAGCAAGTATTTTACTCTCTATCTTAGTGGTGAGGAAACTAAAGCATAGAGAGCTTAACTGACTTGCTCAAAGCTGGCATGTAGAGTCACAGTGTGAACCCTGGCAGCCAAGATTATGGTTCCATATTGTTGGGCTGATGTTATGGCATAGCAGGTAAATCTGCCTCCTGTAATGCCAGCATCCCGTGTGGACATTGGCCACTGTCCTGGCTGCTCAACGTCTGATGTGGCAGTTCCCTGCCAATGTATTGGAGAAGTGAGAGAAGAGGGTGTAAGTTCTTGGGCCTCTTCCACCCATCTGGGAGATCAGGATTAAGCTTTTGATTCCTGTTTTGGCCCTAGTTGAAGGGGTTATTTGGAGAGTGAATCAGTAGATGAAAGATCTCTCTCCCTCTTCTCACTCTGTGACTCAAGCAAATAAATAAATATATCTTAAATAAAAAAATTCTACCCTATAAAACACTATACAATTCTATGTTTATAGATTTAATGTGTTCTAGTGTGATGACTAGTATTGATTAGTGCTGAAAATGATAAGAACATCATCTCTTTCTATCTGTGTATTCTAACATCACATTAATATTTTTAGCTGGTTTGGTTAACCAACTATATGCAAGAAATTAAAAATCAAAGATAAGACCCTGAGATTTCACATCTGCTTGGCAAAGCAGATTATCTCAAAGATCAAGAAGCCCTACTGTGCAATTACATTTTCTAAAATTTGAAATCTAGCACATATTATTAGGCCTGGCAGTAAGCCATATGATCACACACACGTGCACACACATTTATTTATTTTTTATTGCAAAGGCTGATATACAGAGAGGAGGAGAGACAGAGAGGAAGATCTTCTGTGTGTTTATTCACTCCCCAAACAGCTGTAACAGCTGGAGCTAAGCCGATCAGAAGCAGGAGCCCAAAGTCTCCTCTGGATCTCCCATGTGGGTGCAGGGTCCCAAGTCTTTGGGCGTTTTCATCTGTTTTCCCAGGCAACAAGCAGGAAGTTGGATGGGAAGCAGGGCCACCAGGATTAGAACCGGAGTCCATATGGGATCCCGGGTGTGCAAGTTGAGGACTTTAACCACTATGCTATCGCACTGAGCCTGGTCATGGGAATTCTTAAATAAAGTATTTAAGTTACAAACTTGCTAAATTGGCAGTAAATATCAACCACTAATAATTGTTAAAAACATGCTTATTTTCTTATCAATTACTTATTATTATTATTATTATTTGCTCCAGAATGTCAAAATGCAGGGTTATGTCTCTAAATTCCTGGAATAAGGCTATAAATATCAAAGTGTATGAAGAAAAGTGAGCCTGGTTCTGTTGACATTTCTATTCTTACACTTTTGTAAAAATACTTTAGAAAGAGTTGGTTATGTATGCATGTGGAAATACTTACACCCTACAGGAGGACTTTTGGTTAATACCAAGTTCAAAGGAACAAATAACACGAAGTCAAAAGGCCTGCTCCAGACTCAGAGACTAAGACTGTGGCAGAAATGAGACCATTCATGGGACAGACCCTTGTGACAAACAATGTGCTCTGTAGGTGCTGCCTATTGTCTTGGTTTCTTTTGGTTTTTTAGCACTACACAAATCAAATTTTATTGAGGTCTTGATATAATTTTTTTTCATATAACATATCATTTCATTAACAGTGAAAATAAGAGTAAATGCCACATTCTTGTTTTAATTATAATCAAAGCTGTAGATATGGTTCCAGAACATATTCTTGTGCTAAATTTGTTTCAATTTAAACAAACTTGATAAATAATCATCTGTTAAATATGAGTATTTTTCCAACTAATAATCCCAAAAAGTAGTTAGAATCAAATCAGCGTAAAACTTTACCAGCGGGGTTCTGTGCTGGGATGAGGCAGCTGGGAAAGCCTAGTCTGGAGAAAGGTACAGAAAAGTAAGACTGCAATGGTCACAATCTAAGTGTCACCAAATTCATGTGTTGGCACTCACATTTCAAACACGAAAGCATGATGAGGCTTGGTTCTTAGAAGACAGTCAATCATGAGGCAAGGCCCTAGTAAATGGAAATAAGGCTTTTGCAGAGAAGCCTCACAGAGTCTGAAGTCTTTTTCAGTGCTTTCTCTGCTCTGTGAAGGTACCGCCACGGGGAGATGCCATTGATGAAGAGGTCCTCCAAATACCAGTACTAGTGCTTTGATCTTTGATATCCCGGCTGTCAGAACTGTGAACATATTAATCTCTGTTCTTTATGAACTACCCATTCTATGTATAGTAGCAGAGACATATCACGATAACAATCAAAGCAAAAATCCCAGTCCTAAAATCCCTGAATTCATATTTTTGAATGAGTGCCCCAGACATTTGGTGTATGACTAAAATGCACATCATGGCTGTCTGAAAACTCCTTATTTCACACAATTCAGCAATTATCTCAGTAAGAGAAAATAAAGTATTAAAGACATTTGGAGGAATGTCCTTGGTGACTCTCATCGTCCAAAAGGACATCTTGATCTCCCTTATGGGTTATTGGAAAGCTGGGGAGGAATGTGCACATATGGTTGCTTCTAACACACATACCCTCTCCTGAGTACATGGCAGGAATGACCATGTTTTGAGTGTTAAGTGTCCCATTGTGTTAAACATACAATTGCCTGAATAACAGGCAAAAAGCCTATTTGATTATCTAAATCCACATTCAAAGAGAGAGGATAAAAGCAGGCCTGAGATTATTCAGCATGTGCGGCTATAATGAAGTAATCTTTCATGCAAATATATAAAGGCCATATTGATTCACAAGAAAGCAGTAGGAGAGTAAATTCCAAGGGAGTAGTGAATGGGAAATGAAAGTGTTTAGTGTGTATTGGGACTGCAAATCAGAACTTTCTAAGCTTTGCACAAAAGGAGCAGAAAGAGAAAATTGCAGCTTTTTCCCTCTTATTCTTGACCCAGAAAAGAGCAGACTTGACTTGGTGATTTGGAAACAGCCTTCCCAGGGCCCCAGGATGCTCAGGCTGATGCCTAGTATCTCCCTTTCAAGTGCAAAATGTGTAATGGGTTCGGTATCCAAAGGTAATGGTATATCTCTTCGTTATGAACCCCTTAGTAGAGCTCTGAGCTTTGGACCTTTGAAGAGCAAGGACAAGAGAATGATATGGCTGGCTTTGAGTTCTAAAGAAAACACAAGGGGAGTTGAGGTCCAGTAAACTGATGGAGAATCATTAACTGGGGTGGAGCAGAGAGGGCATATTCAAGCAGATAGGAGCAGGCATCTAATGATGGAGAAGCAACTGAAGACTCACAGACATGGGGAAGTTACAGAGAAAACAGAGCAGTGTCACAGTAACCAGATATCCCGGCAGTGGTCAGTGAGTTGCTATTGGAACTCCTGTGGTGGCCAAACTGCACTGGTGGCCAGGTGGAAGTGGGAGTTCACTGGGAACTCAGAAGAACACAGAAAAATTGTCTGTCCTGCTGATTTGCTTGATCTGATCATGAGCAGAAAAAGAGTGGCAGATCTCAGGCAGGGGTACAGGATCAGGGTGGATTTCATGGATCAGGTTTTCCCCTACCACCACTGCCACAATGGATGCTATTTTGCATACTGGGGCAATGGCTGCGGAACTGTTGGGACAATAGTGAGCTGCATAGGTAGAGCCAGCCAGAACCACACCAGGACCACATCAGGCACCATTTTGCATTGTGAGGCAGACACTATGGGATAATAGTGAGCTATCCAAGCACTAAGAGTGAACTCACTTCTGACTCAGTGCATTGCATTGTTCCCACAGGGAAAACAGTGTTGACTTGGCATCTGATGGGTTCCACCCAAAATAGGTCCAGGTGGCCCTCAGATCAAACAACAAGCAGGTTCTGGCCTAAACGTAGTTATTTAGGAAAGCTGCCATCTTCCTAATCCTGGGCATTGTTAAAGCAGAACTAGGAGGAAGGCTGTATAGGCAATGGTGAGGCCACAGCATGGGATCACAGAAAGTCGAGAGTGGTAGGGCTATGGAGACCATGGTGGAAGTCTAGTACAAGAACCTGAGACTGAAACTCGTTGGAGGGAGTGGAACAAGTGACAACAAAGAACCGAGCAGCAAATGAAATCTGTATAATTGATATGTTGAACTTCTTCAGTCAAACATAAGGAAAAGAACCTTAAATATGCATATGAAAAAAAATCAATTAACATGTAGAGGAACACCAATCAGACTCACAGCTGACCTCTCAGAGGAAACTCTACAGGCCAGAAGAGAATGGAAAGACATATTGTAGCTTTTTGAAGGGGAAAAATTGTCAACTCATAATAATGTACCCAGCAAAGCTTTCCTTTGTCTCTGAAAAAAAAAAAAAAACAAACTTCAACAGTAAAGAAAATTGACCTGTTATTAGACCTAGCCAACCTACTCCTAGGAATATAGCCAAAGGAAATGAGAATTGCCTATGAGAAAGGGATCTGTAATCCTATATTTACAACAGCACAATCTATAACAGCAAAGACATGAAAACAACCCAGATGCCTGTCAAAAGAGAAGTGGATAAAGAAACCATGGTACATCTACTCCATGGAATACTACTCAGCCATTAAAAAGAAATTCTACCATTTGCAACAAATGGTCCCAACTAGAAACCATTATTCTCAGTGAAATAAGTCAATCCAAAAAGGACAAATACCATATGTTTTCCCTGATATAAAGCGACGTTCATGTAAAATATAAGACCAATAGCACTTTCAACACTGTTTTTTGCTACATCTCATGGGTTTTGAAATTAATGTCTATTTTTATTCATTCAAAAAAGTTTTTCTTTTTAATTTCTTCACTGACAGTAGCATCATTTGCTTCAAGAAGACTTTTTATTTTCATTTCTTCAGGGATACATTGGTCATTCAGCAGTATGTTATTTGACTTCATGCTGTTGTAAATTTTCTATTTTTCTGTCTGTTGTTCACTTTGTTTTATGGCTTTTCATTTAACACGATGTATAGTAACTATGTAATGGGGACTATCATGTCCTAATGTGCAGATACATGCAGAACACATCTCTACTTCCAAGTTGAAGATGGACTGCCAATGAAATTCTTTTTTTTTTAAAGATTTATTTTTATTATTTTTTTTTTGGAAAGGCGGATATACAGAGAGGAGAGACAAAGAGGAAGATCTTCCATCTGATGATTCACTCCCCAAGTGAGCGCAACAGCCGATGCTATGCCGAGCCGAAGCCAGGAGCCTCTTCCGGGTCTCCCACGTGGGTGCAGGGTCCCAAAGCTTTGGGCCGTCCTCGACTGCTTTCCCGGGCCACAGGCAGGGAGCTGGAAGGGAAGCGGGGCTGCCAGGATAGAACCGGCGCCCATATGGGATCCCGGGCGTGCAAGGCGAGGACCTTAACCACTTGCGCCACTGCACCGGGCCCTTCCAATGAAATTCTTAAACATATCTTGCCAATAGGACCCTGGACTTTTTGGCATTGTCCATCTCTACAAGGTCAGGATGCACTTAAATAGCAGAATGGTGGATTTAGGACTGTTAAGGACTATACAACTTTAATAATATGGGACAAATCTGTGTGGGGTGGAGGAGGTTTGTGGAAGGAGGGAAGGAAAATCCCAGAGCCTATGGAACTGAAAAATATAATAATAATAATAATAATAACATGTTTTCATATGTGATTTTAATGCATATTTATTGAGCACAAATTACTTGATGGGAACATTATCTGTGTAAGGAAATTCAACAGGGAATTTCCCAACCCCGTAAGTTAAGTTAAACAATATGATTTTATTTTATTAAAAAAAATTTTTTTTTCATATCTTTATTTTTTTATTGTTAATAACATTGTATTATGTGATACAGTTTTATAGGTGTTTGGATTTCCCCCGCTCCTCCCACAACCCTTTCCCCATGCTGCATAACCACAGTTCAAGTTCAGTTGAGATTCCTTCATTGCAAGCACATGCCCAGCATTGAGTCCAGCATCTTATTGTCCTGATAACTTTAACGGCTTCTTGGGGAGACCTTCCCTGGTCTGAAGGTAGAGCTAACAGAGTAAAATCCTGGTCAGTTAAAAGCCCCAACAAAACATCAGCAACAATATGTAGTGTTATGGAATTGATTGACATAGTATTGAGTAAATAATATGTTAAAAATAATGCAAGTTCAATTTTTCAAAACACATGTGTTGAGACAGTATCAATGACAGGTTCAAAAACTAAAAAAAAAATACATGTTACATTAAGGCAAACATGTGGTATCTAACCGTTTGGGATTGGCTCATTTCCCTTAGCATTATAGTTTCCAGTTGGGCCCATTTAGCCACAAAGAACTGCATTTTGTTTTTCTTAATAGCTGAGTAGAAACAATATGATTTTATAAACAATTGGAGATATCAATACATAAATATGAATTTCACACAGTACAGAAAGAAGACATTCAAGTGGGAATAAACATATAAAGACAATTAAGTTGAAATAAATCTGACATGTTGGTTTTAAAAGTGGCTTGGAGGATACTAATCAATATAAGTGGGCACTGTAAAAGATTGGATTGATGGTCTACTTATCAGTGTAGCCACAACTAAACAGACATGCTGGTGAGGATATCAAAGAGGGTTTTAAACTCAGAGAGAGTAAGGGATTAGATATGAGGTTTGGAGATAAGGGATTAGCCATGATGCAAAGAGATAGGTATAAATATGATGTAAGGTGATGGATAAAGTGTTAGCCAGAGGTAGGGAGGTAAGTGAAAATTCATAAAAATAGGTACAAATGAGTAGATATGCAATAAGTTCAAGAGGTAAGCAATTAGGCAGAGGTAAATGGCTCAAGTTTGAGATTACGAAGTGATTGATTAAGCAGAGGTGTGTGGATGAGTGGTGAACCATGAGACAAGATGATAAGGGTGAGTCAGGAGGCAAGGAGGCAAGGGATTAGCCAGAGGTCAACAGGTTAGTCATGAGGCAAATGATTAGTCTTGTTGATAAGGAGGTAAAGGATTAGCCATGGCAGAGTGAGGCTTGGGGTTTAATAATGAGATAAAGAAATAAAGGATTGTACACTTGAGAAAAGGGGCTAGTACATGTAGACTGAGGGAATGGTGTACTTCTGGTTTTTTAAAAACTTTAAAGAAGTTGGTAAAGAGGCTGGTGTCATTGAGGCAAGACATGGAGTGGTAGGAATGAGGACGTTCACATGACTTAGATTACAAAAGGGTAGTAGGCAATAGGCAGGGCTTGTGTGTTGGGAGTGTGATGGGGAATCATTACATTGTCTGAACACTGAAGGACTTCATCAGTACAGGTTTAAAGCAGTTACTCCAGCTGGTTTGAGGTGAACAGACCGCCAAGGGCAAGAACTTTCACTTGGGGTTGTAGAAATAGTCAGCGTAAGAGGATAGGCACGTAGAGCAAGCAGGAAGGGAAGGTGATGCTCAGTGTTTGGCAGGAGGGCAGACAGAACTGTAGACAGGTAACTGTCATGCTGTGAGAAAAAGAAGACTCAAGGGTGATTCTAACATTGATATTTTTCATTTTTCTGCCATCAGTAAGCCCAGATAATTTTGATGTAATGAATATTTATGTGCTTTAAAATAAAAGCGTAGTTGACAAGGTTTTATGCAATTGTTTGTTCCGGGAGCATTTGCTAGATCTATCCTGTGCTTATACGCATCTCAATTCATTTGACAAAAAGGTCATTGTTTTACCAACAGATGTGAAGGCTGAGTGAAACAGACCCGGTTTTTGATTCTTCCATTTAGCAACAGTGGTACCCTGTCTAGGAAGATGAAGCTCCCAAAACTGCTTGAAGCTGCAGCTATGGCTGAATGAAATGGTCCAAATAAAGTGTTGAACAATAACCACTTATGTAAATTTCTGTGATGTGTGCAAGCGCTATCAGAGGACTTGGCAGCCGCCACTGCACTTTCACATATTTTTTTTTATCTGCTTTTAACTACTGGAGCTTTGTTATTGAGAATCGTTTTATGGTGGTTTGATTTTTTATGTTGGTAAAAATTATGGCCAATCTGGCTCAAAACTTTTACTAAAAGAAGTAATGCGTATGAAATAAACAGAAGTCATTCACTGTGCTCTGCAGTAAGTCCAGCCTTGTTACTGGACACCACACTTGCTCTCCACCTTCTGATCACATCGCACTTGAGACAGCCCGCCTGACTGTCATCTTATTGCTCATTATTGAGCTAATTTGGTGCTCATGTTTCTTGCATTTCTAATCATTCAAACTAGAATTCTGATTGCTGTTCCAATAGTCCAGTAAATGTAATACAAATATGATTGTTTTATCCTGTGACTTTAGACCCCTGAACAGTGAGGAAAGCTTTGCTTGAAGTGCCTGTATCTCAGATGGGATTGTCTGGATTTGAACACAGCTCTGTTTCTGTTCTGCCTTCCTGCTAATGAACACCTTAAGGGGCATCAAGGGATGACTCAGGGATCTGGGTTCCTGCCACCTGCGTCGGAGACTTGGGTTAAGTTTCCAGATCATGGCCTTGGCCTGCTATCTTGGACATTGGAAGTATTTGAAAAGTGCAACAGCAGGTGAAGAATATTTATCTGTCTCTCCATTTCTCTCTCTTTGTCTTTCAAATAAATGAAAAAAACTTACGCTTTGGTTTATCTACTCCATGGAATACTACTCAGCTATTAAAAAAAAAAAACAAAATGCAGCTCTTTGTGGCTAAATGGGCCCAACTGGAAACTATCATGCTAAGAGAAATGAGCCAATCCAAAAGGTTAGATACCACATGTTTGCCTTAATTTAACCTGTAATATATTTTTTTGAACCTGTCATTGATATTTTCTCAACACATGTGTTTTGAAAAATTGAACTTGCATTATTTTTAACATATTGTTTACTCAACACTATGTCAATCAATTCCATAACACTATATATTATTGCTGATGTTTTGTTGGGGCTTTTAACTGACCAGGATTTTACTCTGTTAGCTCTACCTTCAGACCAGGGAAGGTCTCCCCAAGAAGCCGTTAAATGTTATCAGGACAATAAGATGCTGGACTCAATGCTGGGTATATGCTTGCAATGAAGGAATCTCAACTGAACTTGAACTGTGGTTGTGCAACAAGGTGGAGGAATCCACCATGGGGGGAGGGCTATGGGAGAGGTGGAGGGAATCCCAGTGCCTATAAAACTGTATCACATAATACAATGTTATTAACAATAAAAAAAAAAGACAAAAAAGCCTTTTTTTTTGAAAAGGTGAATTTATCTGGGACTGATTTCCTCTGTAGCACACAAATATGCTTCTAATTTACACTGGGTTCATTGGTATAATTTGCTTAATCTGGTAACACAATATTGATTACTGTAAATTTATGACACATTTTAAAACATATGGACTAGTGAGACTAGTCCATTATTATATTTTTTCCATGCTAGTGTTTATTAGCTATGTTTGGCATTTGTTTGTCTTGATACATTTATGTTCCAAAAGCAAGTGCTGAACTAGTTAAGAGGAATTAGTTTTAGTTTTTTTATAGCATTGGGTAATTATAGTTTATAGCATTTTGTGATATATTTCAAAGCAACTATAAAACAAAAGTCCAAAAGTTCCTAATGTGTAGAAATGTTAACTATTTAAGAAAATGGGAATACTAATTTCCTTGAGTTGCTCATTGCAGACAAGTTGCATATATCAAAATACCATATTTCACCCCACCTGTAAGTATATGCAGATATTGGGGAATTGGCATTTTATCCAGATTTAGTATTTCTGCTTTTTTCCAGGCTGATTATTAATGCTCCACTGTGGTTTTACACTTTTTATGTCCTGTGTACCTTTGTGGCTTCTCCCTGAAGTTACCATGTTTACCTCATGCTTGATTTTAAACTTTTAAACTGTGCCTGCTGCAGTCTCTTCCACTCCTATACAAGAGGCAGCGTACTGATCTTTCCCACTTTACTGAGTCTGAGTGCAAGAACTGGTCATGCAGGGTCAAACCATAAGACAATAGAAGAGATTTTCATCAAGCAGTGAGAGCTTTTAGAATTCTCAGTGAACCTCAAAATGCATTTATATCACATATGCTTTAATGAGAAAATAATGGCCAAACCATCAAACAGTTCCCATTAATTCAAGGTGAGTTTGGGACCAAACAGGCTAAAAGTGGGAAGCTAAATGCCTAAAATGAAGGAAGGAAGACACATTTGGAAAACTGACGTTGTTTTGTACTACAAGTGGGAGGATATTTTTTGACATTACCCTGCAGGTTTGTTGAATATTCACAATGTTGTGTGTAACCTGCCTGATGTTCTCTGTTCAACTTGTTTTGCTGGAACATTAGACTGCTCTTTTGGGTAACTGTGGACATTGCTGTCACTCTGATGCTCCATTGTAGGACATTATGGAGTATCCTGCCCTTCCAGGTTTCATGAACACAAAAAAGAAGGTAGGGCTCAAAAACCAGAAATAGCAAATAGCTGAGTCTGGCTTAACTTTGATTTTCTTTGTGATGTAAGTGCGCAGTTTTTTCATCACTCTTATTTTTTATGTGAGAGGAATTAAAACATAGGTTAGTAGATTCTCTGAGGCAAACAGGCTGATTTGATCTGCTGCCTGAGAAGTAAATGCTCATTGTCTCTCCTAGAATGCGCAAAGCTCATTTCAGAAAGCGGGGCTGTGAAGCAGGTGCCCTGACAACAAGGCTTCTCCATCTTTGAAAATCTGCATATCCCACTGTGGTTTCATTCTATTCCCTGCCAGCCAAGAAATTGCTGTCCAGCTTTACTTTCCAAAATACACTGTGCAGAAAAAAAAATCTGAATATACATTTTCTCAAATCATTTGTTTGATTTGTGATCACCATTTAGAGCTATTTTGGTGTGTGGGCTTCAAATTGCTGTGTAGATTTTATGGCTTTAAAATTCTTGAGGGTGCTCTAACCAGCACAACACAATCTATGTTGGTGAGTACTGTTGGCAGGGATGAGTGACATGATTTTGGTTTTGTGGGTTCAATGCAAAAACAGAGGAAGAATCTTGTGAAGGAAAATATGAAAGAGTTGGGGGGGCGTGACTGAGCTTCGAAGAATGAATCTTCAAGCAAATTATTTTAGAGCAATCTGTGCTTATAATCTTGTTTGCATACAGTTGGTGGAGGGAAAGACATTCTTGAAAAAAGAGACTTGACAAGAATCATTCTGGACATCAAGTAGATGCAGAAATTTGTAGCTCGTGGGGATGCTAAGGATCAGACCAAGGGGAAAATATTTTCAGAAAAGTCCTGACCAGTGGATTAGCTGGATATGGCGTGTGTACCTACCAGGTGGATTCTATCTCAAGGCTGGAGAGATGCGACTCTACATAGAATCCTTAGGCCTTCATTTGTGATATCAGGCTGGTATTGAATGCATCTTTTTGGACTTGGAGAAAAAGAAGGTGGAATTGACTGGTGGTCGAGTGTGACACTTGATCCCAAATCTGAGAACAATTCCCTGGACTGCAACCTATCAGGCACCTTAACTTTATCGTTTCCAGTGTTTCACTATGACAAGCAAAACTCCATTGTGTTTTTTGATCATGCTACCAGGGGATTAAGTAAGGTTTGTTTGTTTGTTTGTTTGTTTTTGTTTTGGGGGGGAGGAAATCTGGAAGCAGTAGGTTTAAGGGTTATTATTCTCCAAGATTATACTTACAAAGCACTATTTTTTAAAAACCATTCATGAGCTCAATTGATATCACTTATAAAATAACACAGTGCACACATCAAAGTAAGTGAAAAATTTCTGTATTTTCAGTGCATGGTGGAAATGGATATTAGTAACAGTGTTTTATAGTGTTGGAGACGTGACAGGAGAACACACAATATTAAATAATGAAACCATAATCCAAGGTATTTTTTTCAGTTATGACAGGACAGAGATTAATTGCTGAATCATATATCTAAAAATACTTGTGATCTGAGCATGAAGAGAGGAGTTCTTTTTCTGTGGGAAGTGAAGGAAGGTTTTCTCTAGGAAGTGGTTTTTGAGATGTGCTTTTATATTTTAGTAAGAGTTGAACAGAGAGGCGTTATCAAGTGGATGAACATGGGAAGGTACATAAGCAGTAGGTGTATCATAGGGATCATGTGTTAGGGAAGAAATCTCTTCGATTGCAAACGAAGAAAGAAGAAAGGCACAGAGGAAGGTAGGCTCTTACAGGAAATATCTGGAGTAAGAAGGATAGAACACTCCAATTCTTACAGTTGTCATCTTCTCCAGAGAGGTGCGAGATAAGGTATTTAATTTAAATAGAAGAAGAGCAGAAATAGTGTCGAAGGCTCAATGAACAGGGACAGTGTCTGCAATAAGAATTTTTGAGGAGTGATTATTAAAACTATTGCCTTGGAAAAAAAACAGAGACAATGCCATTTTAAGTTTCTCTCTGTAAGCACACACCACACCAATTCTAACAGGCCTGATCTAGAGCCATAAACAGGCATTTGCTGAGGAAAAGGGTGGACCAAGGGCGTGTTATCAGTAAATTACGTAGGAAATGAGCTGAATCATATTTACTGAAGTAAATGACCCATTCTTACCTCCTTTCATGTTTTCTTTAGAAAAATGAAGAGAAAAAGGAAGAATGTGAAAAGTCAACAAGAGATGGAAGGTAGCTATTATGTCATGAGCCAGGAAATGAACAAGGCTGTGATAATTTTCTTGTTACCCACTTAACCACATCTTACTGACGAGGGTTGGCATAACTGGACAATAGAAGGCATCTTTTTCTACCAGATGGCTGATAACTCATGTGTGTGGTATAGTTGCTGCAACAGTACACTCTAGGTAACAAAGATTTAACTCTGGGAGTTCATGCCTTGTCTCATTCAATGAATTAGCTATTGCTGGTGCTTATTTTACAAGAAAATACAACCATTACCACCGGACTAGAGAGGTGTAATTTGTGATTTCTTATTAGTTGAATTTTGAAGGGTCACACAAAGTATTACACTTTACTTGCATTGGTTCAGTTGTCTGAGTGAGTTAAATAATTACGCAAGTGTCTTTTGCTTCTACTTCTGTTTTGTCCTGTGAATCACATATTGTTACTTAATTCTGGCTCCTTCCTGTACTTTTTACTTTGATCAGTTGCTTTCTTGAGCCTTAAACTTCTTACTTATACAGTAACTCTCATCATGAATTTCATTTTATTGTGGTTTCAAGCATTTTTGCGTATATTACCGTATTTTATATGACAGTAACTATGTGTTACTTTCCACTTTTTACATAGTGAAAATGAGGTATTGAAGTTTTCCAAGTCGTGCTGCTAGTAAAAGGCAGAAATAACATGACTCCGGATTTCTATTTCCAAACAGAATATTCATTCCACCACTCCACGAAGGTGTGGTTGACTTGATTTTCTTTCTTTCTCAAATTTATTTTATTGAGAGAAGAGATTTTGTGCAATGCATAGACATAATTTCAAGAATATAATACTTCCCTCACTATCCCCTCCCTCCACCTTTCTCCCTTCCTTTCCTTTCCTTTCCTTTCCTTTCCTTTCCTTTCCTTTCCTTTCCTTTCCTTTCCTCTCCTCTCCTCTCCTCTCCTCTCCTCTCCTCTCCTCTCCTCTCCTTTCCTCTCCTTTCCTCTCCTTTCCTCTCCTTTCCTCTCCTTTCCCTTCCTTTCCCTTCCCTTCCCTTCCCTTCCTTTCCCTTCCCTTCCCTTCCCTTCCCTTCCCTTCCCTTCCTTTCCTTTCCTTCTCCTTCCTTCTTTTCTTTTCTTTTCTTTTCTTTTCTTTTCTTTTCTTTTCTTTTCTTTTCTTTTCTTTTCTTTTCTTTTCTTTTCTTTTCTTTTCTTTTCTTTTCTTTTCTTTTCCTTTCCTTTCTTTCTTTCTTTCTTTCTTTCTTTCTTTCTTTCTTTCTTTCTTTCTTTCTTTCTTTCTTTCTTTCTTTCTTTCTTTCTTTCTTTCTTTCTTTCTTTCTTTCTCTTCTTTCCTTTCAGGTTTTTGATAGAATATTTTAGATTTGATTTAGAATCACAGGCTTCATGATCCACTCAATAAAGGATTCAACAAGTAGAAAGGATTCACAATGTATAAAGATCACTGTTCAACAGTTATATAGACAGGACTATAAACAATACATAAATCTCAAGATATCAGTTTCACTCATATACTTAAATTTGGTTTTTGGTGCCTTGTGTTTTCCTTACAAGGAACTGCTGAGGATTGAAAGAAACGATTTAACTTATCTCTCTATTTCTACCATTGTCTCCCAGGTCCACACCCTAAATTATGCCAGCACCAGTATTTGCATCATGATACAAACCCTCATTTAAGGAATCTTACTTCTGGTCATTATGACAAAATTAAAGCATGCTTGTGCTAGTTTTTTTTTTTATCTTACTGAATCTTTGGCACTTCATCTTTCATAATCCAGAATCTGTCCTCTTATTTGTTTCTCTCTTTACCACAATTGATTTTGTTGACTTTCATGATCATCCCTCCAATGCAAACACATTCAATTCCTTTATTTTACTTTTTCTTCGTTGTATTTATTTGACTAAATTCCAACATTAAGTAAAAAAAAAACTTCCTTCTCTTCTGATCATGTTCAGAATAATCAAATATTATTAAAGAAAATCATAAAGCCTGACTTACCTTGTTTTATATTAAAGAATGATTGTAAATTTCAAGTGAAACCCAACTACCAGCACTTCCCAAGTGAAATCAATTTTCTGTGAAACAATAATTCCAATCTTCACCCTTTTTTTGTCAAACTTCACATAGTTCCCTGTCCCTTAACTGTTGATCTCACTTCTGCTATCACTGATTTAGGCATCTGACAGCTGAATGACATGATTCTGAGACCCCTCTGTTTCTCCTCCCTGAAGATTCTGATCTCTCCCACCTATTCAAAAATTTTTCTCCTTATATTGATGCCTATTTCTTCCTCATCATCAGTATCTTCATTTTTATTTGTTCTGTCTAATTAGCAGGATTCTAGAATGGCCCATATCAAAAAATAAATTGAAAACTTCATCTCCATTGAATTTGAATTTCCCATCAGTCGTCTTCCTATTTTTTATTACCACAGAAAACCTTAAAATTTTACTATGCCTTCTATCTTTGCTACATCCATTCACTCTTCATATATTCTGATTGGATGCTAATCCCTCTTGCTCATGGGAACTTCTTATTAAGATCTATAACAAATTTTTAAGATGTTAAGTACAATGTACTTTTATAAGCATCCAATGTATTGAGTACTATTGAAGATACTTCAGAAAGTTCCTGGAAAAGCAGAACTAAAATATAAATTAATTTTCCCACAATTAAAAATCCATACATAGTTTTTTTTCATGAACTTCTTGGAATACCCTCATACTTGCCGAGCAACTCTTCTACTTTGGGTTCCATTATCCCCAGCTTTCCCTGGTCGTACCTTCTAAGTCTCTGTGGCATGCTCACTGTAGCAATGAGGGGCTTGGCTCAGCAATTTACCTTTTTCTTGGTTTCCTAGATGTCTTCTCCAAGTTCCATGAATTTAAATACTATCTATAAATGATGTCCACTTTCTACACTTCTGCTTGCACATATCCCTTCCTGACCTGATTTATGTATCTAACAGACATCTAAACCTTGGTATGTTCCAGTGGAATACTAGATTACTTCCTCTTCAAGTCTTCAGTTCCAGCTTTTTGTTCCCCCAGCATAATACATGATAACATGCTCTGCCCATTTTCTCAAGCCTACAGTGTAAGGATGAGTTTTCATTCTTTTCTCTACTTCCCTCTGCTTTCCCAAGTGCAGTCTGTTGCTTCTACCTGTGATACACCTCTTTAATTGCATCATTGCTCCTCATTGCTCTCACTACTATTCTGTGTTAAGCTGTTGGCAGTTCTTTCACCTGAACATCTGTATTCCTGCTTGCTTAATTGCTCCTTGTAACTCATGTCCTAAAATACATGGAGTTCTACTTTAAATGGGGAAATTTTATCAGACGTTGCTTTAAACATGCTTTGAAATTTAAATTCGATGTGGGCAATGCATGGTTTGTCTATCACCATTGTGTTCTATTTGTTTTGTTACTATAATCCAGCCATGATGCGTATGCCAAGTCTTCTCATGGTCTTTGTGCACACTGCTCTAACTTCCTCAAATGAATGCTGTTCTTATGGTTTAGCGGGATCTTTTCTGTCTGCCAACATCATGTTCCCAAGAAGGCTTTGAATGACTACTCAGAGTCCTGTCTGCTTTTCTTCTTGGCCTCACTCACTTGATATTGTTAGTTTTTTTTTCTGCTACAATCCTCAATCTGACATTTTTGTGTATTCTATGCCAACCATAGGATCAATGAATGGCATTAAGGATCCTGTTTATATTTTTTACAGATTTTGTCCAGTGCTTGCTACAGTGCAAAGCACTTAGTAGGTCACCATTAAGAATACATGTTTATTTGTTGAGTGTGTGTACAAACGTAGGAGTTGTGAAGCTGCCTACTGTAGTTTACTGCTGTAATGGATTCTACTGTCACAGACAGGCTGAACTGCTTTAACAAATCAGTGGCCAAGGTGATTTGTATTGGGCAGAAAAATGAAAAATGACAAGTAATGCTGATAATATTTATCATGCAATAGCTTTTCTTCCTACAGGAAGATCTATCTTTTATGTTGCAGAATAAGGAATACAACTAATAGGATATGGTAGAATGTAGGTATTATATAGGAAATATTGGCTCAGGTAAATAACATGTTAAAAAAAGATTTGAGGGAAAATAGAATTGCATATGATGGGTGGAATTTTATTTCTTCTGGGTTTAAAAATATTGCTAGACTTTTACTGCTTATTTCAGAAGATGCTCTGAGCAGAATATTCAATCATACTGTTGCTTGGACACCACAGAAGATGGGTTTAAAAACATGATCATTCTACAGGCAAGGAGTGGAAATCAGAGAAGGTCACTGCTATCATTTGTTTCCAGCCTCTTTGTCCAAGGCTTGAAATTTTTCCCTAAAGTAAATTAAAGCTGATTCTGATTCAGTTAGTGTTCACACCTCCTTTTAATTATACCAGTTACTACCGGTATGCTACTTTGAAACTCTCACATCATCGTATCTTCATTAAATTCAAGGGATAAAAGAAGTTATCCCATTTCTTAATGCCAAAACACAGGTTTGTTGAAGTGGGATATAGTTTTACTGGTAAGTAAAGTTGCTAGACGACTTTGATTAGAAAATGCAATAATGAGTGAAAAAGTAAACTACAAATATCTCTCCTATGATTTCTCTCCTTGAATGAACAATGCTTGTAATTTTTTCTAATTGTTATTCATCTCTATGGAAGTGATTAAATTATAAATATTTTAACTATATTTTTATTGAACAGCTTGTATTTGTTATTTAAGAATGCAGTTTGGTCTAATTTCAATGCCTTGCATTTACATATCATCCTTGTATAACTCCTGAATGCTTTTCTATAATATCCTTGTTTCTCCCTTTTTATAATTTTCATTTTCTTATAAAATAAATTTTAGTTAATACCAACACTATAAGGAAAAAAAATGTCAGCATGATGGCTCAATTGGCTAATTGAACTGATTTGGTCCTGGCTGCCCTACCTTCTGATCCAGCTCCCTGCTTGTGGATTGGGAAAATAGCAAGGAAATGGGCTGAAGGCCTGGGACCCTGCACTCTGGTGGGAGCCTCGGAAGAAACTCCTGGTCCCTGCCATCAGATTGCCTCAGCTCTGGCCATTGTAGCCATTTGGGGAGTAAAGCAGTGATTAGAAAATTTAGCTCTCTTTAATTCTCTCTGTAAAATCTGCTTTTACAGTAAATATAAATGAAGTTTTTAAAAAAAACCCTGAGAATTAAGATGGTAGAATAGGGTAAGGGCACGATTAAATGTACAAGGAAACATTAACCAGAATGAAGCAGAGAGGACACATTCCAGGAAATAGGAGAGGACAGAACAATAGCAGAGGTGTACCTGGAGACTGACAGACACAGGAAAGCAGCAAAAACAATGGTGTGGTGTTGCAGTGACTGATACTCCAATAGCATTCAGTGAACAGTGATCTGAACTCCACCAGCAGCCAGCATTACACCAGCAACAAGGTGGGAAGGGACTTTCACTGGAAACTTGGGAGGTGACCCAGACAAAGAACCATCTGTCCTACTGATCTATTCAAACAGGAGCAGATCTCAGATGGGCAGTGCAAGAACAGGGTGGATTTTATAGCCCAGTCTGTCACCTAGAGCTGAATTGGACGCCATTTTCTTAAGGAGACAAAAGCAAGTAAAGGACTGAGCATACACTGATCTGGGAGTGAACTCATTTCTGACTCAGTAAACTGCATCAACGTGGCATTCTGCAGGTTCCACCCAAGACAGGTCTGGGTCGCCCTCAGACCTGAGGGCCAGCAGATCAAGAACTGAAGTAGTGGTATGTCAGGTACCATTTTTTACTCTGTGGCAAAAGCTTTAGGACTGCAGGGGATGACAATGAACTGCGCATGTGCTGAGCTCATGAGAACTCACCGAGTTCAGTGATTTGTACTGGTCGCGCAGGAAAATAATACCGACAATGGCAAGGTACGGGTCAAAATAGGTTCATGTGGCACCCAGACCTAATAGTCAACAGGTTCCGGCAAGATCAGCACCACCAACAATCTAGCTACAAAAGACACTTAGTGTCTCTAATCCTGGGATCTGCTCCAACCAAAAGGGAGAGAAAGGTTGCAGAGACAACAGTGCAACATCAACATGGTATCACAGAAGGCAGAGACTGGTGAGCCAGGAGCTGGGGCTACGGAGCTCTTTGTGGAAATCTAACATAAGAATCCAGACCTGGAACTTACAGGAGGGAGCGGCACAATTGGCTACAAGCAAAGAGTTGTGCACCAACTGCAATAAGTAAAATCGCATTGGAGACGTGTGGGTGACACAGCTTAGAAACCTGCCCCAAGGAGAAGACTCTGCTAACCAGAAGTGCAATGAACAAGAGCAAAAGAAGAGACAAAGGCACAATGAATATTACTGAAAACTCCCCTGCAAAGGAGCAAAACCCTATGCCAATCTCAGAGTTCACTGAGGAAGACATCAAGAAAATGGGGGGCACAGAATTCAGAAAACTCATTTTAAAGCTTCTGATCAACAATGAGAAGCACATACAAGAGTTCAAAGAATTTAAAGAATATGTTACACAAGCAATAGCAGCAATAAAGCAAGTCAAGGCTGATATATTAGAAATTAAGAACACAGTACAGCAAGTTAAAAGTACAGTGGAGAGTCTCCAAAGTAGAATGAAGAAAGCAGAAGAAAGAATCTCAGAATTGGAAGATATTTCCTGTCACCAGGGAGAAACAAACAAAAAGCTGGAAGCAGAGCTGGATCAGGCCAAAAAAAGTATTCAAGAATTGAAAGACACTATTAAGAGGCCTAATATAGGAGTTATGGGAGTCCCAGAAGGTGCAGAAAGAGAAGCTGCTTTTACAAATATATTTGGTGAAATAATCAAGGAATATTTCCCTAATCTAAAGAATTGGGAAACAAGATCGAGGACGGAAGCAGAACTCCCAACAGGCTTGATCAAAAGCAATCTTCACCAAGACACATGATCATCAAGCTCTCTTCAATCGAACATAAGGAAAAGATTCTTAAATGTGCACCTGAAAGAAAATCAGTTGACATATAAAGGAATGCTAATTAAACTCACAGGAGATCTCTCACAGGAAACTCTACAGCCAAGAAGAGAATGAAGTGACATACTGCAGATTCTAAAAGAAAAAAACGTATCGGCCTGGGATAACATATCCAGCAAAGCTTTCTTTTGTCTTTGAAAATGAAATAAAATTCTTCCACAGTAAAGAAAAGTTAAAAGAATATGCCTCTTTCAAACCTGCCCTACAAATGATACTTCAAGATGTTCTCTTGACAGAGAAGAGGAATAGCATCCACCAAAACCAAAGGAAAGGTGAAGAACATCCTAGGAAAATGACAACAGAAGACTAAACCAATGAACAACCTATTTCCAAAATGACAGGACCAAAGTACTACCCATACATATTAACACTTAATGTAAATGACTTAAGCTCAATCAAACATCATAGATTAGTAGACTGGTTTAAAAAACCAAACCCATGTATTTGTTGTCTAAAAGAGACACATTTCACCAACAAAAATCAGCAGAAACTACAGTGCATGGATTTTGCTGTTTTCTGTTAGTTTCATCTCTTCAAAACACTTTCTTCTGATTAAATTCTTCAGTGACTCGTAGATCATACAGCAGCATCATTTTCTGCAAGAAGATTCTTGATTTTCATTTGTTAGTGACACATTAGTCATTCAGTAGCATGTTATTTAACTTCATGGTGTAGTTAATTTCTTTTTTCTCCCTGATGTTGATTTTGTTTTGTGGCTCTTCATTTAAGGGGATGTATAGTAGCTGTGTAATGGAGATAGTCATATCTAGTAACATGTTATTTATCTTCAAGGCATGACTTTTCATTTAACAGGATGTACAGTAGCTGTGAAATGGAGACTAAGAAATCCAGATGTGATGATACAATGTAGTATGCATCTCCACTTCCAGACAAAGATGGACTTACAATTAAACTGTTTACAATATCTTGTCAATAGGATTCTGGACACTCTGCCATTGTCCCTGCCCGCAATGATGGACATATGACTGTGTATGAAGAACTATATTTTAGTAATGATACAGGGTAACTTGGTGGGGGGGTGAGTGGAATTGAGGAGTGGATAAGGGAAATCCCAGGAGCCTATGGAACTGTATCATAAAATGATAATAATAATAATAATTAAGTAAAAATAAATGAATTATATATATATACATATATACATATGACATGTGTTGTTAAACAGACGTGCACATTTTGTTGATTGGTTACATTTGATTGTCATGGGTTTTCCAATTGAACTGATTCCTGTCAGATAATTTCCAACTTTTGGGTAAACTTTTTACGATTTTTGAATATGGGAAGTTTTCAGTCAGAGAGTTTGTGCTTAACTTCCACCTTACACAGCAGTGCTTGAACCTCAGCTCCAGTTGAGCATTATCTTAACAGATCTTTAAATTCCTCTTCATTTTACTCTTATGTTCCCATTCCATCTCTGTTATAAGGTCTTGCCTTAGCTCTGCCCAATGGAACCTGAAGTGTGATATTTTAGGCATGCTGATAATTTTTAAGACTTCCTGTTGTTTTCACAATAGTTTTGGATCAAATTCAGAAGCAGGTTTTTTTTGTTAATGGGACAGCTACTTCCAGAAGTTAAATTTGCCAAATTTTCAACAACAAACACTTAAAAAAAAAAAGCGCAAGATAAAATTAACCCAGAGAGTTTCCTATGTTTAGCCTAGATAATGTCAAGACACTTTTTTCACCAATAGTTCATTTCCTGCTGCCAAATTAATTTTTGGAACACTTTGGGAAAAGCACTGACATTTTATTTTACCTACTTGATACAAAATACGACTTTGATCCCGCTGAGAGTAAGGAATACTTTGTTCTTAAGTAATTTCATCCAAATGCATGTTACCAACATACATTTTCCCACTCTATATTAACGATTAAACAAAATCTCAAGCAGTTTCAACCTTTAGATAGTGGTTTCCACCCTCAGTATGAGATTGAAAAGAAAAAGAAGCTGACGTGTAAAGTCAGGGTGTTACTTTCTTCACCATGACTGCTATGAAGACTTCATTATTAAAGTGTTGGGTCTTTCATGGAATATTCCCTGAGTGTACCTGCACTGCAGGGGCCCAGTCTTATCTCTTCTTTCTTCTGCTGGATGAAGAGGCTGCTGACACTGCCCTCTGCCTCGGACTTGGTGCCCTCTGCGCTGCTGGTCATGCTTCCCTTTCCCTTGCTGCTGGTGTTAGCATCTCTGTGTTGTGCCGGGGCTGCCTAATGTGCTCCTGCCAGGAGGTGGAAATGGTCCATCTGCTGTTCTCTGCGCGTTGGTTTGATCACGTGTGATAGCTGCAAAACAGATGCCCAAACAGGGTGCACAAGAGCCATTTGCTCAGAGGCTGTGGGAGGGGCACTTCAGTTGGTCTGTTTATAGTCAGTAACAGGAGGAGGGCCAAATATGTTAAACAGGTCGTCCTTGGAGCTGCAGGTTCTATGCAGTCCCAACTGGATGGAACAAGCCTGGAAACTGAATGCACTGTTTCTAGCCCATTGATGTTCCTATGTAGTGGTTTGACTTTGAACAAGTCTCACCTTCATGCTTCATCCTAAGATGTGTCATCTGTACACGGCAGAGAAAATACTCTCTCACCACAAATAAAATTATATTTATATGAGGTCATGAGTAAATTGCCAAATAGCTTGATTTTATAATGATTACATACATCAGTATGTTGTATTCACACCATAGATACATATGATGTTAAGCTTTCAATTATAAAAAAATGCTTTATGCATTTTCCACTTGGATTCTTCCCAAAAACCTCCCCTCCTTTATCATGCAGATCTAAAAAAAGTAATGTTGGCTACTTCTGTGCCTTCAGCAGAGTACAGAAGGAAATGATGGGCCAGGCCTTTGGTGCAGCAGCTTGAGCCTTCATTCCCTTCTGTTCCGAGTATTGCTAATGTTCACACTAGGAGGCAGCAGGTGTGGCTCAAACACTTGTTTGGGTCTCTGCCACATATGTAAGGGACTTGAAATGAGTTGGTGGCTATTATCTTCAACCTGGCTCTGCTCTGGCTCTTGTGGGCATTTGAAACATGAGCCAGCAGATGGGAGATCCCTCAGTTTTTTTTCCTATGGATTTTCAAGTAATAATAAGTAAACATGTATTTATTTAAGAAATGATAGCCTATTGAGCACTTGTATGTCTGCCATTCTTCTACATGCTTCACATGAACTAAGTCATTCATGCACCACCCAAATATTATTATCCCTACTTCATAAATGACATGAGAAAATAGCCTAGAAGTGTTCAGAGATTTGTCTAAAACCATACCATGAAGCTGTGCTGAATTAGGGCTTAACCAAAAAGCCTGAATTCAGGGAAATCTTTTCTGACAAACTAAGGCTATTTTTCATGGTGAGCATGGTCCCTGGACATCTTTGAATGAGAATTCTTTAAAAAATGTGAGGTACTTTATAAGTGTAGTGTGTTGCTGCTATGTTGCTATAGACATAACTATTGCTACATATTTTAATTGAAATTTTGTAGAATTTTAGGGAAAAGAAATATTAATGTAATATTTTTTTTGAAAAAAAAAGTAGTTTCATTGTATTTGAAAAGCAGAGAGACACAGAAAGAGCAATGGAGACAGAAAGAGAGATTCCCTTTTGCAGGTAACAGCTGGGTTTCAGCCTGGATCTCAAGCCACATCTCTCATTTAGCAGGCAGGGACCAAGAACTTGAGCACTTCTGTTGTTTTTAGGGCATATACCAGCTAAAAGCTGAAACTGAGCAAAACTAGGCCTTCAACCCAGGCAATGCAATATAGTTGCGGATGTTCTAAATGGTATGTTAGTCACTGAGCCAAAGGCATTCTACTTTTCCTATTGGAGCTTAGATCATAGAGTGGGCAAGCACTTAATCTGGAAGCTAAATAAATTGAATATAAAATTAAGTTCAGCAGTACAATAGTCAGAAACAGAAAGAACCCGTTTCCTTACTCTCACTCTTGGGGTCTTGGCATCTGATCACACATCCCTAGCCACAAGGATTGTTTTCCACAGGATCAGGCATGATATGTGCCTTTTGAACTCCAAACTCATTCTTCATTGACTTCACATTTGTTCTAAAATATGCTTGTTAGTACTAAAACTGGCTAATATGATGCCATCTTTAATTCTACCCCTCCTCCCATCGCTTCTCAGCCTTTTGGCTGAGATCAAGTGCAATTCTATCCTTCCTTCAGTTGTCACTGCATCTTGTCCATTAGGTGATTTTTAGATATTCTCCAACTAGTACTCTGCCATTAGCTTCAGTATACAATATTAAAACACTGCATTAGGTCATATCTGGCATCCCAGCCTGTAATCTATATTTTCTTATCTTTCCTTCAATTTTCAATTCTCCAATTCACAATTATGAAATGCAAATCAGATAATATCTTTTGCTTAGAGTTTCATCCAGATGCTGATTTTGCTTTGTTACAATGTTATTAATAATATTCTTTTATAAAGATTGGAAGTTCCTTGAATTTAACACACATACACACACACACACACACACACACACACATATGTTCAACTTTACAGTCATGCAGTACCTAACATAGCTGCCTTATATTTTTAGCTCTCTAAATATATAGGACTAATTTCCCCATAATGACTGTAGGTCTTTGGCAGAATGTGGCCATTTACAATAGGAGTTAACTTCTCTATTTGGGGCACTAGTTAACTTTTATTTTGTGCGTGCACAAAAGAAATCTGCTGTCTCTAATTCCCTCTTTCAGTGGTGGCTGTAAGAAGAGTTCAGTGTCTGAAGCACAGGAAGAATGCTAGCAGCTCAGTAAAAATAGTCACTGTTGGTTGCATTATGTTCAAACTTGGCGTATTATTGTATGTGACTAAGACTTGGAGTGAGACCTTTTATTTCACAAAATAAAACCATGTGTACTTCAATTCCAGAATATTTTCCAAAATAGTATTCCTCTTCTCTTCTCCTTTGTATCTTTGTGTATAAAAGGAATTTTCATAGAAAAAAATGGAATTAAATGATGTTTATTTGGTGCAAAAAATTGAGCTTTAAACACTACTTAATAATATGCACTTATGAACTTTTAAAGGATGACTCATGCGTGGGATTAAAAATATTCTTACAAGAAAATTTGTTTTCTGTTAATTTGATGAAGTATGCATACATTTCTACCATGTCTGCAGACACTCTATTTAATAGTGTTGTGTAAAAGTTTTGAATTTTGAAGAACTAAAAGACCACATTTTTTCTTTGAATGATTTCCCTGTATTCTTTTGTCTTCCTCTTTTTAAAACAGAGAGAAGCCTCATTCTTGTAGAGTTCCATGCCTCAAAGTAAGCAATCAATGGTGTTGATTCAATTAATGAAAAATAAGTAAATGACCTTCACATTCAGCTGTTTCTTTTGCCAGGGATGCCCATATTAGTGATGCAAAACCAACCTGGGACTCTCAACAGCACATCTGGAAAGGTTTTGTTTTGCTGCTTTTGGTGAATCTCCTCTTCTGTTAAATAACAAGTAGATCTATGGAGAGGAAGAAATATGGTGGATGCAGGCAGAATTGAAAAGAACATGAGCATTACATAGGCAGGGAATTAATTTGCCTGCTGGTGTTGATGAGGAAGGAACACCAGGGAACTACTGTTAATCTCTTTAGGACTGCCAAGGTAAAAAGCTCCCTCTCTCCCTAGCTAAAGAAGCTTTGCCAACCCAGAAGCTCATCAACTTCCACCATCTGAAGAGCAGTGGGGAATCAGGATTCCTGATGGAAAGCCTGACTCCAAAACCTGTGTGGGGGTTAAGAAATCTGGATGAACCTGAGTAACGAGTGCTGAGAGACAAAGTGAGCCTCTCTTTATTTTTTACTATATATTCCCTTAAGTGAGAAGCCATAAAAAAAATCAACAGCAGGAATAAAGTTAAAAAAAATTAACATGTTACTGAAAACCAATGAAGAAGAAATGAAAAAGAAAACGCAAATGTTTCTTGTAGAAAATGATGCTACTATGTAATATATCAGACAGTGAAAAATTTAATAAGAGAAAACAAACTATTTTGAAGAAATGAAAATAAAAACAAAAATATCAAAACCCATGTGTTGCAGCAAAAAACAGTATGGAAATAGTTATTGATCTCATAATTTGCATGAAGATTGCCTTATATCAGAGGGAACATACAGTATTTGTCCTTTTGGGGTTGAATTATTTCACTGAGCAGAATCATCTCTAGTTGAGACTATTTGGCTGTAAATGGTAGAATTTTCTACTTTGTAATGCCTGAATAATATTCCATGGAGTAGATGTACCAGTTTCTTTAACTACCCCTCTTTGACAGGCATCTGTGTTGTTTTAATGTCTTTGCTATTGAGGATTGTGCTGCTGTAAACATAGGATTACGGATCCATTTCTCATATTTTCATTTTGTTTGGGTATATTCCTAGGAGTGGGATAGATGTGTCATATAGTAGGTTTATTTAGAGTTCTCTAACAGCACCTTCCTTCACTGCTGGTGGGAGTGTAGGCTAGTACCACCACCACGGAAATCAGTATGGAGAGCGCTTAGAGCATGTATGTTGATTCCTTCAACCCACAGAAGAGTAGATGAGGGCATGGGACAGGATGTCATTCATTGGATTCCCTTTCAGAGTGGAATGGCTAGTCACCTTCCTTTTTCAAGGGTAAGTGTTTCAAAGTCGAGTTACAGAACAGAGAGTTCTTTTTGTTTGTTTTTTGACCGATTACTTCAGAAGACTGAGTAATGCTGTGAGAATGTAATATAATCATCTACTTTGTTCTTTGGCAAATAAAATGTCTAAACTCTATCCCTTTTTTCCCTCCTTCTCAAGATCTGTACATTTTTTGTACATCCCAACACCATTGCACATATCCCACCACTATTGACTAATAAGACCAGGGATTTCATTTGGTAAGTTGAGTTGCTAATTTTAATACTTGTCCAATATTTTGGAATGTCTTCCTTGGAAATGAGTAAGAGTGATCTGAGTTTCAAGACTAGTCAGTAGATGTAGCACTACATGTGTAGTACTTTGAAGGTGACTGTCCTACTTGTTGGGATGTCCTGTGGTTTTCATATCTGTGTCCATGGGAAAGAACCTGTCTGCCATTTTACGTAATTACTCTGGATGTCATCACTAAATTAAAGGCAGATGGCAATGCTGAAGTGATGATTTGCTTTTCCAGAGCTTAGTCACTTTGTTGGGCACCTCTGCCTTGCCATACTCCAAATTATGTGGTTTGCCGGTTCCAATTTCACCCCAATTTACCCCCCATGAAACCACTTGAAATGTTGGCTTTAATTAATTCTCTGCACTCAGAATGTTGAGCAATGTCAAGTTAGTTAATTATCCGAGTTTCTTTTCCTAAGGGTTTCCTGCATGCAAATTATGAAAATTCTTGTCGAGTGTGAGCATCAGATCCTCAAAGCCTTCAGTTTCTGGACCCTCCCAGGAGCTGTGCTGAGGTGTATGGGGTGGGAATACTAGGTACTAAATGAGCAGATGGTGCAGCAAAACATCTGGGTGAAATTTTCCCTCTCATCTACCAGGTAGGTGTCCAGGAACACTCTCATTAGCCATGTTGAAAAGAATGAGGACACACTTGGGCTAGTGATATAAAATACAACTTATTTATTTATTTGTTTTAGGACTCCAGGGTTTTATACTTTTTGCTAAATAAATGAGATCACTTATAATTTTCATGGATACTAAATAATATTTCTATTGTGATAGAAATTTGTTTTTATAAATATTCTCTCATGATGAAAGGAACAAAAAATAATGTTTATGCACTTCCTTTTCTTTGTAGGCATTTTAAGAAAAGTGCATTTGTTATGACAACTGTGTCATAGGTACTAATGTTCCCATTGTTCATGATGAAGATATTGAATCTCAGAAGAGAAACCAAGTGATGACAGAGGAAGGATTTGAAATTAAATCTGTCACTCTTGGGGTCAGAATATTTCCATGAGACAAAACACTTGTGAGCATTTGATAAATAGGCTTAAATCATTAGGAGACTTATTACTCAACTTGTTTGTGCTCTCCTTAATATCACTAGGAACAATTTGTTTGCTAAAATGTGATCTCCTTGATTTGTTACAGTCATTATTAACTGTCAGCAAAAAGATGTCTGGAGTTGTTTAAAAACATGCACTTGTCTTGCCTGTCTCAGCAGAGGACAAGTCTCCGTCAATATTTCAATATAATGGACATGGTGTCACTGAGACCCAAGGCTTGAGGATGTCTAAGAAACAGTTTTTCAGTGCAATTTCAAGTGTGATGTTTTAGTCTCCATTTTCAACAGCTACAGCTAACTTCTATTTGTGGACTTAAACTCAAAACTGTTAAAAAGATGAAGCTCAGAATATTTGCTGCAAGTCTGAGGAAAAAGATACAAACTGAGTCCAAGCTATCTGTGGAGAATCAGTATGCAAAACTTCCAGCTGAGGCAGAAGACATGCCCAATTCCTTCCTCGTAAACTCCAGTGGGATCTGGCCTCTGTCTATTCAGGGAGAAATATTCAAGAGGAAAAGCCTCACTGTTTTAGGAGTAAAAAGTAGACTTTGATTTGAGTCCTATTTTTGGTGGCAATGAAATGACTAGACTTTTTAAAGCCTCAATTGCTACAGTCATATAATGAGTATATTAGAAATGTCAGTCATATTAGTTGCCATACCCACTGTTCCTAGCACTGTTTGGAAACTAACCATTTCATTGCTTACGAACACACGAGGCTGTCCTAGAATAGACACTTGCTGTAAGGAGATTTGAAATTTGTCTTTAAGAGACAAACCAATGATCTGAAACAGGAAACAGAATAGATCCATGAGGTAGAATCAAGACCAAGGGCATTCATGGAAAGCCAAAGTTAGGGGCAATTTTGTCAAGAAACTTTAAGCTCAAGAGGGCAAGACTAAATTGGTTGTTATTTTAGAAGAGTCTTTCAGACCCTAGATTTGTGGAGTGAAAGATCCAACTTCTTATTCACTGTGTGATATTCAATGATATTTATTTGACTTCTCTAAAGCTCTAATTTATTGTTGGTAAAGGCAATAGATTTTCATCATATGGTAAATAAAATATTAATTAATAAGTGGTAAATCCTTAGAGGAATGCATGGCAGTTTGCTAAATATTGGTGTTAGTTGTCATAATCTTAATTGCCTGAAAAAACACTGTACCAAGTGTTTATTATGATTTATGTCAGCAAATACTTCCACCAACTTTATGAGGTATGCTCTACTGATAGTTCAGTTTTATGGTTACAGAAACAGAGGTACAGAGAAATCACAGCTGCCAGAGGGCAGAGTTGACATTTTCTTGGGGTTTTTAGGCTCTAGAGTCTGCTCATTAACCACTATTTTCTGTCTCTCTGTAATGAACTTTGGCAAGGGGATTGTAAAGCAAGAGAGAAGAAAGTGGCTGAGTCCTGTCAAAGGCTGACAGTGGGGCCCGGCGCGGTTGCGCAAGTGGTTAAGTCCTCGCCTTGCACGCCTGGGATCCCATATGAGCGCCGGTTCTAATCCCAGCAGCCCCGCTTCCCTTCCAGCTCCCTGCCTGTGGCCCGGGAAAGCAGTCGAGGACAGCCCACAGCTTTAGGACCCTGCACCCGCGTGGGAGACCTGGAAGAGGCTCCTGGCTTTGGATCGGCATAGCATCGGCCCGTTGCGCTCACTTGGGGAGTGAATCATCGGACGGAAGATCTTCCTCTCAGTCTCTCCTCTCTGTATATCCGCCTTTCCAATAAAAAAATAATAAAAATAAATCTTTAAAAAAAAAAAGGCTGACAGTGTAAAGAACCAAACTGCGGCTGACATTGTGTGGCAGTAGGTTAAACCATCGTTATCAATAACTTTCACTTTATATCCAAGTGTTGATTGGCATTCTGGCTTCTCTGCTTCTGACCAGATTCTTGCTAATGCACCTGGGAAAGCAGCAGAAGATGGCCCAAGAACTTTGGCTGCTACTGTCCACATAGCAGACTCAGATGGAGTTCGATGGTTCTGGGCTTAGCCTGGGCCGGACCTGACTATTGTTGGCATTTGCAGAGTAAAGCAGTGGATAGAAGACTCTCTCTCGTTCTCTCTCTTTCTCCCCCTCTGTGTGTGCCTTCTTCTGTCTACCTCTTTGTTGATATGTCTGTTAAAGAAAGATGGAAAGAAAGAATGAGAGAAAGAAAAATAAATTTAAAAAAAAATCAGAACAGAATCAGCCTGTGGACAGTTATAATTGCCCCGAGTCTCATTTTAGGTCCTTGGAAATGTTGCAATGCCTGTCTCATCACTTGTATCTCCCAGGGTCCATGTGTATTCTTTCATTAGCATCTCCTTCTCAGAAGCAGGTTAAGGTAAAGCTCTCCTCCAACCATACAATGTAAAAGAGGAACTGGAATGGTTGCCCAATGCAATCCAACACTTGCTCTGTCTTGAAGAAACAAGATATGACAAAGGTTTTTGCTCCATGGAAACAAAGATTGGTTTGATTTGGTCATCACCATCCACTGAACCAAATATTTGTTAAATAAGATATAATGAGGCCTCTCAAACACAAGACGGTTTCAAAACATTTCTGGAAAATATAATTGGGTGCTTTTTGGCACAAAAAAATGAAATATATGCATATGTTTTTCATAATAAGAATTTCCCTGAAATTTTTGAAGAACACTCAAATTCACTGAGTAAATGTGAGAGAAACAAAGGCATTGAAGAAATGCAAAGGATCATTATTTTTCTACAGATGGCTATAATGATTTTCTTTCTTTCTTTTTGTTTTGAAAGACTAATTCCTTCTGTATAACTACATAGTTACAGAAGAAGATTTATTGTTGGAAAACCAGGGAAATTGTATTTTGATCATGTAGTGAGTGGTTCATTTTCCTCTTATTTGAAGGACCCAGAGAACAAAAAGACATTTTGGATTACTGTTCTATATTTATTATGTCAACAATTTATCTGGAATAATACCTAATGATGAAACACTCATTATAACTTTATTGAATGTGAAATACTGTGTTATTAACTGGTCATGTCAAGTGCACTTAGTCTTAACTGTAGTCATTTCAAAGAGATCACAGAATCTCTCCAACTCTGCTTGTAGTTAAAAAAAGAATTCTATTACCACAACAAATAATACTCCAGTGAATTTTGACCTTCATCAGGGTCATATACGCCTCTGTCCTCTAACGTGAAATTTGTGAGTTGTATTTTGCACATCTCCGAGAGCAGATGCTTCCCATTCTAACCTTGCATTCTCTGCAGTTATGCCTCTCTTTTTGCTGAAAATTCATAGTAAGACCAGTGGCCAATGAAGCTGAACAGTTTTCTGGCTTCCCCTTGATCCTTCTGCATCAAATGCTTAAAATTTAATGCTGGGGCTCAGAGCATCATGAGCTCCAGAAATAGAAGTAAATGAAAAGTTAACCTTTCAGGCTGTGTCCCTGTGTGGACTTTGTGTTTCCCTCGTTATGGTAGTTGAGAACACTCTCCTACCAGAGGAATTTGCGATCGACATGATGCAGAACTTGGGAAATGTTACTAGAGGATTATAATAACCAAGGTTCAGAATTTTGTCAGCATTGCAGGAGCCTGGGAACTCACTTCACTTGTAGCATTTGAGAGATCTGTTTGCTGTTTCTCAGGGGGGGAAATGAGGATTTGAGAAAGCTCAGCTATTCTGAGTCTTTCTGAACATGTGTAAGCTTGAAGGGTAGTGCTTCACAGAAAAGGCATGGCAGAGGTTTGGCATGGAGGGAGGATGGGTATAAACTGATATCTGGTATGTCTTTATAAGTTTTCCCTGTAACTAGCTTCATTAGTTTTTTTTCTTGATAAAAAGCTGGAAATACACATTTCTGTACGTAATTTGGTCTGACATATTTCAAACATGTATAACTTCTTCACAGAGGGCAGATACTTTGGACATAGGATATATAATGAGCATGAGAACAGTGTTACACAGTATTGGTCCAGATCGCTTGAATTTCCTTCCTTGGCTATTCTACTATGAATGGGACAGTGGTTATACCTGAGGTCCCTGTAGTTTATTTGGTTTTGAGCTCTACACAGGCCTCTGACACAGACCAATGTACTGCCCTGGTGCCTTCCTCTCTCCTGGTCCAGCTCCCTCTGTCAGGTCATGCATGGAGTTTGATTCTTAGCTAGTGTATGTCATAGCATAGTGATGGGAACAGCAATACTGAAACAATATTCCTTCGAGTGTGAGGCTATCTGCTTAAAATGTATGAGGGATTCCCTCATCACAAGCCATATGCCCAGTCCTTCAGGTGTAATTTTTTTTTGACAGTCCCAATGATACCCCAGTTTGCTCAGCTGGCAAGAGCTCTTGAATGAATGCCTTGTTTCTGGGCAAGGAAGAGATGAGCCTTGGGTTTCAATTGAGAATATGTTTATTATTTCAGTGTCATATATGCAATAATGAGCTTTCCTGGCATCTTTATCCTTATCTCAGGAAGTATAAACACAAGATATTTAAAATCATGCTTATGTTTGACCTTGATCAAAAAGTTATTATTATTCCCAGGGGTTACATAATTATATGTTAGGTGCCAATTGAGAGTAAAACTTGAGGAACATCTATGTCATCAGAATGATTTACTATTCTGTTGTCATGACCTTAGAAGTATGTGTTTGATTGGAAGCGTTTCGGTAGACCAGGGCTAGGTGTGCAGGTGCAGTGTGTGTGTATGGTAGAGGTCATTGACTTGCTGGAACCGTGTGCTATTCCATTAGAAGTCTATGAATGTGAGTAGCATTTGATTCTTTCTAGATGAGTGTGCCTAATTTCTCTATTAGCTCACCAAAGAATAGTTTTAATGACTGTATTCCATGAAATTCATGCTGGCAGTGAAACTCTCTTGTTTTACAAGATATTCTGTGATTTTCAATGCTATAATTCCTTAATAAATTATATTTTTATGATAGATAGTAGCAGTTAGTTAGACTCTTTACCTGTTCATATGTTCATAAAAAGTACATCTACAATAATATAGAAGAATATATTAAATCATACATTTATTCTTCCACATAACATTCATAAGAACTGGATGGAAGCATATTAGTTAACCATTAATATTGGATTTCTCACCAGTGGAGCATACTTTATAAAGATGACAAAAAGAGTGGTTGAGTAAATACTTATTTCAGAAACATCATGGGCTAAATATGGTCCCTGACTTTATCACACTTGTAGTCTGGAGTGGAGGGAGAAAAGACATTAATCAAATAACAGCAGAATGTGTAGCTAGCTGTTTGTCAAGACAAAGTTTCTGCTGTGAAGAGCCAAGGGAAAGTCCTACTGGGCACTAAGGGAAGGGGTGGGGTGGGGTGGAGGGATATGGGATTAGCTGAAGGTAGATCTACAATGCAGCATCAGAGACACTTTGCTTAGGAAGTTGAGATTTGATTGATGGTTTAAAGTAGGGAAAGAGGATTGGATAGGAAGGCCCCAGGCAGAGAAAAAGATGTGCAAAAGCCCTGAGACAGCAGGAAGTTTGCCTCATGGAGAGAACTTGATGAATACCACTGAATTTGAGATAGAATGCTCAGGAAGGTGATACAATCTAAAACTGACACATCATATAAAACCTGGGAGCTATGTTGAGGATCTTGGGCAATATCCTGAAAGTAATGAGGGGTTAACTATAGTTATAAGCAAGGCAATGACATGATCACATTTGAATTTTGAAAATATCCTGACTTGTTGGTATCATAAATTGGAATCAACTGATAGGGAGGGCCCTAGGTACAGGGCTGGAGGTGTTTATGGTGGTGTCTAAGGGTGCAAGTGAAGTTAGAGTAGAGTTGCTGTAGACTGATGGGGGGTGACAGTGATACTGTGCCAGGATTGCTCATAAATTATGGTCTTGGGTGATGATGATGTCATGAGGTGGTTTCATTCAGGGAGATAAGAAAGGATGACAGAATATATACTTTTAGAGGAGGAGAATTCAACACAGAAGAGTTAATATTAATGACTCTTTAATGAACCAGCATACAACCACTTGTTAATAGAAATATCAGTGCCCCTGATCTCTCAGGGGATATGATGGGCATGTTATAACCATTTTGTCAACATATATTTACTAGCACATACTTGAGTATTTACTAAACAACAGTGCTATCAGGAAATGCAGAAGTTTCACAGGACACAGTTCACTTCAAAGGGAATATGTATAATTTCACTATAACAGTTGTGACATTGAGGATGCAATTAGAAGAATTTTAATGTAACCCTACAGAATATTATCATTTCCAAGATATACTTTCTGATACCTTTCTTAGCTTTTGTTTCATGTTTACATCCCTAAAGCCACTGTGTCAGAAGTCCCCACAGTCTTTAACTGCATTAAATTATATTTCTGTCTGTTTCCCCTGCCACTTTGAAAACTTCTTGAGGGCAAAGATTATACTATCAATGTCTAGCCCATGCCAGGCACATGAGATTTCCTCAATAAATTATTGTTGATTAAATATTTGACATCACAGAAAGGAGGTTTCTATTTAGTATTACTTGGTTTCATTTTTTATTGTACTATAAATATTACAGAAACAATTTTTGGAAAACAATGAGGAAGAAATTTGAGTCCTAACCTGAAATTATGCAGCCTGTAGATTGCTAAAATGTTAAGTCACCTTTATTCTTGCTTTATGAGATGCACACCTACAGCTATTGGCTGGCTGATGTGGAGGAACAACAGACTGAACTACAGTTGAGTTCTACTGCGAAGAAACACTTGGTTATAGCATTGGGGGGTGGGGAGGAAATAGACTGGGCCCTTTTCTTGCTTTGATGGTCTTTTATCCCTGGATTTGTGGCACAATGCCCTGGCCAGGACCACTCTCACATCATATACCATCATTTGGTACTAGCATTTCAACAAATTAAAGCATTATCCTTTACTAATTCTGCTTTCCATTATTTTTCTTCCTGACTGCTTCTCTGTGGTGGGCATCTATGGCCCGTTCAGAAACTCCTGGACTCTGTTTCTAACGAGGCTCCTCCGGAGGACCTTCTGCTGAAAGCTGCAGCTCATTCTGAAAGTCATACAAAGCCATCCATCAAACCGGTTACTGTGTGGGCAAAGGTGAATGCGTCTCTGGTGTTGTATCAGGTGTTCCTAAAGCGCCTGGGGCTTGCTCCTACACACTCGTTTTCAGCTGCAGAAGAGCAAGGTCTGGGGAGGGTTGTTCAGATTATTCTTTGAAGAGAAAAACAATAAGACCCAAGTGCACATACATGCAGGAATATCAAGCTAGCAGAATAAGTGCAGGATTTAAAAACAGGTCCTTTTAAGAGTCAATGTCAACATCCATATAGTTAGTTAGTCCTTTGGAAGAATGTGGAAGTGCCTTTGTAGAAAGTGCATTTGTTTTTAACTGACAAATACTGATTGTGTACACTAACAGAATTAACATATGATCTGTGTATGAGTGTACATACAGGAAAGATTTCATCAGACTAGTTATAAGATCTATCACCATACAAATTTATCATTTTTGTTTGTAGTAAAGATATTAAGTATGTTCTTAGCAATTTTCAAATACACAATACATTATTACTAATTGTGTAATAGACTACTGGAAATTGTTGATCTTCACCAACTGAAACTCTGCATTATGATCAACATCCTCCCTTTGCCCATTCCATTTCCTTCTGTCCTCCTAAAGGTGCTGGCAGATTGTCTTTCCAATAACGTTATTAAGACTTCTAATGTGTTATAAAATATATTTTTATGTTTAACTAAATTTTACGAGTTAAGAGTTATCTCCTTTGCCATACTTTAAATAGTAGTTGTCAAGTAAATGTGCCGTTTTGGAGTAGAAATCTGTTCAATGTCTAACAAAGTGCTTGGATGTGCAACTGAGCTGTGCCATTACTATCCCTGTGTTCCAGAACAGTCTTCTTGGTCCTCTCGGTCCTCTCAGTTTGAAAGAGATGTGAGAAAGGTGACAAACGTGTCGTAAACGTATTGCTGAACATCCTTAAATAATCTCTGATGGTTGATACAGCTGCATTCTGTGTGGGTGTGATGTCTCTATTCCTGGATTCTATCTCCATCAGCCACAGCAGCCCCTCCTGCCAAATGCGGAATGTGAGATCTTCTGTTTTCAGCAATCAGGACAGCACTTGATTCTTTTCATCCAACTGTTTCTTCATGATTCCTCAAGTTCTAAGTTTGCATCTCTCACTTTGAGTCTTTCTCTGGCTTTCAAATCGTAACAACAGCCATGGAAACAATTTATGAAAATTTTTTACTGAGAGCTAACATGGGCCAGTTCTATGCAGAGCATGCATATCCTGTCACTTGGTATATACAGTCAGAGAAATAGAGCTTGGAATGATCAAACAACTAAACAACTAAACAATGAACTTCAAGTCCCAGTTGTTTTAGATGCATCCTCCAAAATTGGGATCTAATCCCTAAGCCAGGACTCTTGGAGTACATATTGGCTCACATACAAAGAAGGGAAATGCACGTTATACAGACACGCTACCATACTTCATCCTTGGACAGCATTCCCATTTGCGGACTTCGGTTGTTCCCTTTCTAGACTGTGAGTGCCTCTCCCCATAGCCATTCTATCCAATTGGGATGCAGTGCAATGAGAGCTGCTTTTCAAGGTGTCCACTGGGCCCTTTGGATTCTTAGTTCTGAGGGGCTGGCAATCATTGGACTGGATGCTGCTAAAGTGTAGTCTGCAGGTAAGCTCTAAGCCACGCCCACCAGGTAGCAGACAGGCCCGGAAGTGATTACCCGCATAGAACTATGAATGTCAACATTCTAGCAGAGAGCAGTTGAGCAGTGCATTCAGTCAATAAATAATACTGAGCACCTGCTACATGCCAGGCTTTCTTTCAGGAGTCTCACACGCATCAGTGGAGCAGTCATCTGAGGTCTTCACTTTCTTCTTCTTCTTTTTTTTTCAAGATTTATTTGTTTTTATTGGAAAGGCAGATTTACAGAGAAAAGGAGAGCCAGGGAAAAACATTTTTTTTTGGTCCACTGCTTTATTCCCCAAGTGGGCACAATGACTGGAGCTGAGCTGATCTGAAGCTAAGAGAATGGAGCTTCTTCTGAGTCTGTCATGCGTGTGCAGGGTCCTAAGGCTTTGGGCCATCCTTGACTGCTTTCCCAGGCCACAAGCAGGGAGCTGGGTGGGAAGTGGAGCAGCTGGGACATGAACTGATGCCCAAATGGGATCCCGGGTTCATGCAAAGCTAGGACTTTAGCTACTAGGCTACATTGCTGGGCCTATGTCTTCACTTTCATAGCATTTTTGATTAGTGAAGAGAAACCGAGGAAGCACAGAATACACCAGATAGTTTTAGATAGCGATTTATGTCACCTATACCCAAAAGAACATTGTAAGAAAAAAAAACTGACTTTTTTAAAGCACTACATTGTGCTTGTTAGAAACACTAGGCAGCACTTTCATACTATGTGTAGGGGTAATTTTAACATTGAAACCACCATAAAAATACAGAGATGCAAAGAAGTGTGGCATTAAATAAGTGGTGAGCAAGTACACTTGTTTTCAGCCCATGAGATGAAAAAAGGCAGAGTTCGCACTTTAGGCAACCCATTTTTTTCCAAACATGTCCTTGAATGACTGAAATGGTTAGAGCGTCAATTTTGAAGTTACAAATAAATTTTATTGAGCAGACAAATTTGTAAAGATGGAATCTGTGAATATTGAAAGTCCCAGTGTGTTTTAGTTTCTATTCTCAACAGAAAGATTATTTTAAAAAACATAATTACAACACTGTCATTTCATCAAATTTTCATGCTGTTATTTCTCCGTGTTCTTGGGGGACTTGTTGCAAGGCTCCTCATGGACCTTTAAGTCCATTACAAATGATGTGGGTTTTGCTATGCACATCTTCCCAAATTGCTTTAAATCGTCACTAGATTATATGTAATACCTAATATAAGTTCTATGTAAATAATTCTTACACTGTGCTGTTCAGGGAGAAATAAAAGTCAGTTTGTTCTCAATACAGGTGCATTTTTCCCCTCAATGTTTTTAAGTGTAGTTAATTTAATTTGCGGATAAGAACCCATGAATATAGGTCTGACTGTACTCAGTATCATAAGGGCTGGGGAACAGTAGCCTAGTGGCTAATCCTTGCCTTGCATGCACTGAGATTCCTTATGGGGACCAGTTCATGTTCCGGCTGCTCCACTTCCCATCTAGTTCCCTGCTTGTGAGCTGGAAAAAGCAGTCAAGGATGGCCCAAAACCTTGGGACCCTGCACCCGCTTGGGAGACTTGGAAGAAGTTCCTGGCTCCTGGCTTTGGATCAACTCAGCTCCAGTGGTTATGGCTACTTGGGGAGTGAACCAGAAGATGCAAGACATTTCTGTATCTCCGTAAGTCTGCCTTTCCAATAAATATAAATAAATCAAAATATTTTTATATACATACATATATATATATATCATTATCAAATATTCAGTCATTTCAGCATCTCCCCAAATTGTGCTCTATTTCTTACATCTCTTTTAATCTATGAGTTTCTCTTTCTCCCCTTCCTCTTTCATACTTTTTGTTCCTATCTTGCAATCCTTAGCTGAAGAAACAGGTTCTGTGCTTCCTGCAGTCTTGATTTTGCTGATTGTCTGGTGTTACCTAACGCAAGTCTTTGTCTGCTACACTCCCTGTATATTGGTGGCTAGATCTAGAGAATTAATCTTATTTTGGTTTAATTTATTTTATGTTTTTGCCAAGACTGCTTTATGGGCTGTTTTGTACTTCTATCAGCACACAATGTCTATTTGTTTCTAGTTTAATAATATAAGTTACCACCAAGTTTTGTTTTTTAGATTGATGGTTCTCTAGCAATGAGAATCTGTTTTTACCCAGAGGATCTTGGGAAATGTTTGGAGACAGATGCCCAATATGTAGATACCATACAAGATGCTAAACAGTGTATTGTTGGGGCTAAGAACACCACATCCCCAAAGTGTGATGACTTGACATACTAAGTACTTTGGACTGAAGGAAATTGGAAAGACCTCAGAAAGCAAGTCTTTACGATGTTCTTTAAACCCTTCTGTTTCCCACTCTTCTTCCCCCTCTCCTCCAACCTCAAAAGAAATCCAACAAACCAGAATTCCTCTTCCTCAAGCAGGTTAAGGATACACTCTCCATAGAGGAACTCCACATGTGGGAGGGAAGAACACTCCACACGGAGGCCAAGAGGCGGCAGTCAGGCCTTGCCAGATTTCTTCCCCTCAGGCTGTTATTACTACATTAGAACCTTTTGTCCAAAGGTTGTCTGTTCTGTATCTACCGTGACTCTTATGATAGGTGAGGAAAGTATTGCACATTTCTGCTCCTATGCTGCAATATCCAGACAGCCCTGCACAATGAAGAGTTGTCAAATTCATACCATTTGATGGTGTTGATGATACTCCATTTCCAGCATTTTCTCGCATTGATAAGCAAAAATACTTTTATAGAGAGAAATGCGCTCTGAATGATAATCATTATCTTCTATCGCCCCCTGTATAAGTCATATATGTGTATATATAAATATAAATATACATATAATTATATAAACAAGCATACACACAGGTCACACACACATCTGTATGTGTGGGATCCTGTACCCACTTGGGAGACGCAGGGAAGGCTCTGGCTCCTAGCTTTGGATCACTGGTTCCTGGCTGTTTTGGACACTTGTGGCATGAACAGGCAGACGAATCTGTCTTTCCAATAAATAAATCTTTTTTTTCTAAATATTTATTTTATTATTATTTTTTATTGGAAAGGCAGATATACAGAGAGGAGAGACAGAGAGGAAGATCTTCCGTCCAATGATTCACTCCCCAGGTGACTGCAACAGCCAATGCTATGCCGGTCCGAAGCCAGGAGCCTCTTCCGGGTCTCCCACGCAGGTGCAGGGTCCCAAAGCTTTGGGCCATCCTCTATTGCTTTTCCGGGCCACAGGAAGGGAGCTGAATGGGAACGGGGCTGCCGGGATTAGAACTGGCGCCCATATGGAATCCCGGGCGTGCAAGGCAAGGACCTTAACCACTGCGCCATCGCGCCGGGCCCAATAAATCTTTTTTAAAAATAGAAATGTATGAAGTTAACAAGTTTAGATACAGCAAAGTGTCTGGAAAAGGGCTAGAAATGTAATCTCCAGCCTAAAGTGCTCATTTTATCAGGTTTTTTAAAAAAAGATTTATTTTTATTGCAAAGTCAGATATACAGAGAGGAGGAGAGACAGAGAGGAAGATCTTCCACTCAATGTGGCAAGATCTCCCCAAGTGACTGCAGCAGCCAGCGCTTCGTTGGTCCCTGGCCAGGAGCTAGGAGCTTCTTCTGGGTCTCCCACGTGGGTGCTGGGTCCCAAGGCACTGGGCTGTCCTTGGTTGCTTTCCCAGGCCACAAGCAGGGAGCTGGATGGGAAGTAGGGCTGCCAGGATTAGAACTGGCACTCAAAAGGGATCCAGGGCATCCTGTGTTGTCTGCCCTGACTCACTCACTTACTCCACTTACTGCCACACTTTGGTCAGTTTCAATAATAAAAATGCCGTTCTGAGGAACTGGCCTTCCTGTTTTCCCTACTCCTTATACCCTACTCCCTCTTTTGTTAGCAAATCTTGCTAGTTGAAAGTCTCATCACATGGATTATGGAAATTAGCATAGAAGAAAACTAGGGAGAGTGTCTGAAAGAGAGATAAAGAGTTACCAGATTGTGTATTGTGCTGCAAAAAAAAAAAAAAAAAGGTTGAGAATGAATGAAATGCCTGATTGGATTGCTTGCAGCTGCTGTAACTGACTCTGGAAGGAACAATCATTTCAGCCATCCTCCTAATCAATACTGGGAGCTGACACCAAATTGATTATACAATAGCAGACACACAGCCTAGGAAAGCTGCTGAGTCCTGGGCACCCTGTTGTCTGCTTTGACTCACTCACTCACTTGGTGCCACATTTTAGTCAGTTTCAATAGCAATGCAGTTCTGAGCAACTAGCTCTCTTTTTTTTCCCGCTCCATACACCCTACTCGCTCTTCTGTTAGCAAATCTTACACTGGTTTCCTTTTTTGCCATATTTGTACAAAGTTTTCATACCTGCACTTGACAGTACACACCATTTTTAGAGAATTACATTATAGGCCACAATAATAGATACAGATTTTTTTTAAAGAGACTTCCAGGGCTATGTGTGAACTTACAGAACAACACTTGACCTCCTGATTTTCTGTGTTGAGAAGAGAGGGTTAGGTAAGCTTGTAGAAAAATGAGGTAAGTGCAAGTGATGAAATAGAATTGTATTCCTGAGTAACTTTCCAGGAGCGGGGTAGCTCTCAGTTTAACAGAGGGTGAGATAGCAACTCCAAATTACATATACTATGTATGGAAGCACAATAAAACAAGTTCCAACAGAAAACACCTCTTTGAGGAGTGTTGTTGCTATTGAGGTGGAAGTGGGTGCTCTGCATACCAAAGCCCAGCACAAGCAGAGGAAGAAAGCATGTATGAGAGAGTGCAGAAGCTTCTAGACTGACAGAGGTGAAGGGTAAGCGCCACATGCAATCAAGCCTACTGGAACATAAATTCATCCCAAAGTCGATCTCATCCCCTTTGTTTCTTGGACAGACAGCTCTAGCATGATTCATAACTTGGCTTAAAAATAACCATCTGTCTGACAGAGTCACAGGCTACATTGCTTGATGCCTTTTGCCTAATACATTTTATGTGAAAAACCAGCAATTGCTTTTCTTTTCTGCATTTCTCTCCTTTCTCCTTGTGCATACAAACTTTTTTTTCAAATGTCCTCTGATTATAAGATGTAAAAGTATTACTGCTGTTAAGTTCTACGTCTAAGTGAAGTCACCCATCTTTATAATGTCTGAGCCACGCCTAATTCTTTAATAAAAAATCATTTTTATTAAAGAAAAATCACAGGCAGAAAGTTGATTGAAAAGGGTGTAGAGAGGGAATCCTTATACCTACAAAATCATATCATGAAAAATAATAGTAACAAGAAAAAAATACAAAAAAAAATCATGTTATATGCATTGCCATCATCACGGTCTAACCCAGAGTCTGCGTAAAAGGTTAATTCATTGAGGTTTTTGTTTTGTTTTGTTTTCATTTACTTTGGTTAATGAATGAATGCACAGATATCTAATTGCATGCATGAGATTTATACCTAATTTCAAGGCACTGACAGTCTATTTCAGGAAACAGACAAGTAAATTGATGATAAGAATACTGTATAATAAATGCTACGTATATACTGTAAGCAGCATGTGTGCAAGTTAGCAATAGTCCACACAAGTGGCATTTACTGTTCCCTGTAGGGAATTTTTTAGTTTCCTACTGGTGTTACAAAAAGTTACTACAAACTCAGTGGCTGAAAATAGCACATTTGTTCTCTTACATTCCCGTAGGTCTGTCTGACACAGGTCTTGTGGGGCTAAAATCAAGGTATCAGCATAGCAGCACTCCATTCTGTATGCTCTGAGAGGGTTATTTTTCCCTACTAGAGGTTGTGTTGTTCATATTGTTTTGGCTGTTGTCCTCCATCTTCAAAACCAACAACCTTGTATGTCCCTCCCCACTCTTCCCTAGTCCTGCTTCCTGCTGACCTTAATTGGAAATGTTCTCTTCATTTTTAGTAGTACTTATGTAATTAGAATGGGTCTACGCAGAATAACATAAGATTTTTTTTTTCATTTCCCAGTCATTAATCTGATCACATCTGCAAATTTGCTTTTTCCGAATAGGCTTGTAAATTCTCAGGTACTAGTGATTAGGAAATGGATAGTTTGGGGCTCACTATTCTGTCTTTAACAGTAGGGAAAGAGGAAATAAAAAAGAAATATTAAAGGGGAGTGACATTTGATATGAAGTTTGAACTCAGATTTTCAAGGTGAATGAGGGAAGGGGCCCTTGGCCAGATAGAAAATTCAGTTAGATGGAAATAATACACTGGAATCAATTCATGAATTCAGGACATATTGGGAACTAGAACATTTTGAAATTAAGCGAATATTTACTGTGATCTCAATAAATATTCAGACTGTCAAGTTTATGTTAAGTACTAATTTATTTTTATTTAATTAATAATAAAGAAGTCAGGTGATCTTATTATTTAATGATAGGATTTGTTATAGTGTTTGTTTTCATTTCCAAACTAGTGGGTTGCAGGCTGGGCATCAGAGAAAAGTGTAATCACCAGATGAGCATAACAAATTAACCTAGCACTGTAATTAGAGCAGCGATATGTCTTTTCACTTAATTGTGCAAGAAAAACTAATTAATCAGCATCTAATCATGAGTAATGAAAACTACTTTATAGAAGCTTTTCTAGTTTGAAATCTTGAGGGTAAATGTAACACTACTGGTAACTAAAATATTTTACAATGTATTTAATCAGTTTTTCCTGATATGAAGACAAAACAATGCAAACTCTTGTTTCAGTTTGGTAAAGGCAATCTTTTTTTTTAAAGATTTATTTTTATTATTTTTTCATTGGAAAGGCGGATATACAGAGAGGAGAGACAGAGAGGAAGATCTTCCGTCCGATGATTCACTCCCCAAGTGAGCGCAACGGGCCGATACTATGGGGATCCGAAGCCAGGAGCCTCTTCCGGGTCTCCCACACGGGTGCAGGTTCCCAAAGCCCTGGGCCGTCCTCGACTGCTTTCCCAGGCCACAGGCAGGGAGCTGGAAGGGAAGCGGGGCTGCCGGGATTAGAACCGGCGCCCATATGGGATCCTGGGCGTGCAAGGCGAGGACCTTTAACCACTTGTGCCACCGCGCAGGGCCCTGGTAAAGGTAATCTTAATGGTCTTCATATTCAGTGCATACTGACAAATATCTAAGGGGATAGTTAAAGAAAAGGCCACTAATTTAACTCTACAATCAGTGAAATTATCATTTAAGAATGAAAATGAAGTAAAAATATTTTCAAGTAAATGCAAATTAAAGGAATGCATTGCAAGTGGACTTGCTAAAAATATTCAATGTATAATCATTGTGGAATAATCTAAAAACAGAATTAACACATGGGATTATATCCAAAGGAAATGAAAGCAACATATGAGTTACTTGCATTCCAACATTTATAGCAGTTATAGTCATAAGAGATAATATATGAGACCAATCTAGATGTACCTCAATGAATGATTGGATGAGGAAAATGTGGTGTGTGTGTGTGTGTGTGTGTTGGAATACCTCTTAGCAAAAGAAAATAATGTAATTTTGACATTTGCAGCAAAATGAGTGCAATGAGAGATTATTATGCCAGATAAGCTATAAATTATATTCTTGGAATTGAGTCTAGGAATTGCATTGAATCTCTTCCTTTTCCAAAAAAGGTGTAAAAGCAATCAGACATGTGAGAGTTCTTCACTAAGTCCATGGAAACATATATAATGAAAAAAGCATGAATACATTTAAGAACCCTTTTGTATCAAAATTACAATTGCAAAAAATAATTTTCTGTGAATTTTTAAATGTATCCTCATATATGCAAGCAACCCCTCACCCAATTTAGATATCATATGCCCTTAAACGAAAATTAACTCAAAGTTGATGCTTTAGTTCTAAACACACGTCTTTCATAAACTTCTAGGTAAAATCTAAAAGAAAATCTTTGTGATGTAGAACTAAGGTCCTTACACAAGACATTAACAATGATAAACTGTATTTGACCAAAATGCAATTCTTTTGTTCTGCTCATTTCGGGAAAAGACAAAACTGAGAGACAGCAGTTGTCAGGAGCCAGAGAAGGAAGGAGGGCTTATGTACAAAGTGCAGCAAGAGAGAATTTAGGGGATTGAGAGAATTCTGACTATGGTGGTGGTTGCACGAATCTATCTCTGCTAAAATCTGTAGAATCAAATACTGAGAAATTTTATTCTTCAATAATTCCTGAGAAAAAAATAGTTGAACGTAAGGATAAAAATCTGACAAATTTGCTCTGTCTCCAGTTTGCAATCAGGTCTTTGATGCTGAGCAGGTAAGAATGTAAAACGTGCAAATGACTTGGAAGTCATAAGCATTCCTTAGTCTGGTTTTGTAAGCAAAAAGGGATAGAAATAGAACATGAAGAGTGAACACAGTGAAGCTAAATGTTGCTCAATGGCCACTGATAGGCAGGGTTAATTATTTCTGATATTATTGAAATGCCCAGAGCAGAGCCACACAAGTTGTGACTTAGGAGTTACCAAGCCAGGCTCTATCTGGTACATGACGACCAGGTTAAATGGGGAATTGTCATGGTCTCTTCAGAGGAGGATCTACATCTTGTTTCCTGAGAAATGTTCCAAAATTCTACTGTTCCCTTGTGGATAAAGCACTCCATGGAGAGGAGAGTTCATGGTTTTGGCGTGCTTTCTCCAGAGCCAGGTTTGGTATGTTGAAAGAGAAATAAGATTGACACTCAGTATTCATAAAGGGAAAAAAGAAACCAAGTGTTGAAAATGCAAGAAGCCCAGACTTATCCAAAGACATGGCACTCTGTAAACAGCCCTAGTCAGATCCAACCTGTATAGTGATGCTTACAGACGAATCTCAGCGTTGGGGCAGGCTGTGACAACACATCAGGTAAGGAACTCCCTGCTTCTAGATGTTCATAGCTTGCTTTAAAGTCCATCTTGATGTGCCTAGCAGGTTGTAAATCCCATTTATATGTGGCATAGTGGCTTCCAAAGCTACTTGCAAGCTTGACTAATCACCTGAATGGGAAGATCTCATAACACTCAGGCTTCAAGTCCATGACTGTGAGTTTAGAGACAAGGTATCCGAGTCCCTGTGATGCTCTTAGAACCTTAATTTCACATAGACTGATAAAATATCTTAATGATACCAAAACAAAAAAATCAGACTAAAGCATGCCGCAGTGCTTTAGGAGTGGCCTTTGAGATGATGTGGGATGCTGGAGAGAACCCGGTGATTATCCTAAACCCGCCTTCCATGCCAAATCAGTACGTCTTAAATAATTCACGACCTTAACCTAACTATAATTAAACTAATACATGTACCTCTGAAAATTGAGGTCCAGAAAGAGGAAAAATTTGTTTGGGTAATGCAGTTGTTTAGAGCTGTATTTGACTTGAACCCATTTGTTCTGACTCAAGGCCAGGAAACAAATAAGGAAATGATTCTGGTCAGGCATGCCTACCTAAGTTCAGAGACAAAAGTTTCCTTCCTTCACGTGAAAATTAAATGGATGATCAGACAAATAGACAGCTAGCTAGACAAACAGGAGACAGATAAAACGTCAGGTATTGGTCAGGCTTTTGTGCTTGCTTCTTAACCTAAGCACTGGACAATGCAACAAAATGAGACTAGAGAAGAAACTTTTTTCAATATGTCTTTCTGAGACATAAACAAGTTGCTTTTAAATCCCAAGCACAAGGGATGTAATTTGCCAGGTGTTATTCTAGTCTAGTCCTTCCACGGACAAGATGGAGAGTGACTTGCACAGAGGACTAAACCAGAGAACTCTCAGGTGAGATATTCTTATAATCAAAGATAACAGAATCTATAAATCTTACTCTCCTTCTACTTACGTGTAAGCTCCCAATGCTGATGTACTTTGTCTACCTGCTCCCTAGCCTGTCCCGAAGCTGTCTTACTCAATTTTGTACCCTAGTATTACTAGGTTTGTGTGCCATTTGTACTAGCATGCTTGAAGTTTAAATGATAAAGTGGAATGTGATAGCTCTAAAGGGTCACATAAAAATTACTGTACTTGTTGAGACACTGTCTCTCTGAAACTGCTTAATTCTAACAAATTACCCATAGAGGCAGAAGGATAGTAAGAGCACTCGCATCCACCCACAGGTTCATTCTTCAAATGCTCCAAGAACCATGGCTGGATCAGGTTGAAGCCAAGAGTTAGGAGTTCAACCCACGTCTCCTACATATGGGGAGGGAACCCAATCAGTTGAGCAATCATCTGCCTCCCAGAGTCTGCATTAACCAGAAAGTTGGATTCAGGAGCTGGAACAAGGAACTCAGGCACTGTGATATTGAACATGGGCTTTTTAACCATGAGGTTAAATTACCGCTGCCCTGAAGTTACATTAAACCCAAGTATAGAAGCCAATCATCATGCCTGGGATGAATAGAGTGGACACAACAAAGCTTGGCTCCCGTACACTGGCCCCCCGTACTCTAGGCTCTATACTGTCTAGAGAGGATGAGGAAAACAATTTGGCAGTTCAAAAACTAAGGCAGTTCACATTGAAATCAATGTCAGCTTGAGGGAAATATGATCTTAGGCCCCAGTGCACAAGTGAGAAGGCTTGCGCAGGATCTCAGGTGATCTGTTTACATGCCTAGGCCAGACTGGATATGAGGGCAGAGCATAAAATAGAAATATAGTCATTTAATTCACATCTGGACACACCTTGATGTTGGCACACATAACGTGTATGTATGTGTGTATGTACACTCAGGTTAGACCTACTGGAATTTGAATATTTATTTTGTTTTAAAGTTTGCCCAAATATAAAACACTAACATAAGCCAGACAAAATGCTTATTTAATTCATTCCAAAAAAAAAGGCAGTGCATAGAGGAAATAAGAGATTCTGGGAATATCTGTGGGTATAGTTTGCTCTGTTTAAGTGAATCATACCCTGTAGGCGCTGCCCCCGGAAGCCCTTTAGTCTTTGAGCTGGTTCAAATACAACCCAGTCCAGGAAACTCTGTGCCCCCTTACATAGTTACTGTGAGTGTTTGGAAAACCTTTGTTCATTAGACGCCCCCAAGGGCTATGGTGTCAGAAAACAGTTTAGTTCTGATTTTGCCTGCTATCTGTTCTGTGACTGCTGATAATTGCCTGTCCCACTTTCAGTTTTCTTACCACCAAATAGGGAAAATAATGGTATTTAGTTCGTGTCTATGTTTCAGTGGGCGTGTGTTCTTCTGGTGTTCTTTCATTTATTTGTTAAATGTTATATTAGTGGTAAATTAAGCCTGTGAGTTTAGAGTTGGTTAAAATTATGTCTGTGCAAATACTGTTGATGGGAGGGAAGGGAATGAAGAACACTGGGAGAGGGGAGAAGGGGAGTGAGGCAAGAGTGTCTTTTTGGAACTGTACCTGTGGAACTCTTGAAGTATGTGCTCTTTACAGTGATGAAAATAAGAAAAATGAAATAAAAAAGAAAATAAAAATAAATCTAATAAATAAACAGCTTGTTACAAAAAATTAATAAAAGATTGATGTGAGCTGGATAAGCAAGAGAATCCAGGACACTGGTTAGAATCTCTGATGTGCAAGTCCTCAGCACCATTTGGTATTGTCAGTGTTATCACCAACATTGTCTAGGTGACCAGAAAATGTAGAAAGTATAAAGCATGGAAGGGAAACCAAGATTATTGTTGGAGAGTATGAGATCAAGCTGCAGAAAGCTCTGCCCTGACTCATGGCTGATTCAGAAGAACTACTGGGAGTTGGCTGACGTGGTGTGTGTGTGTGTGTGTGTGTGTGTGTGTGTGTGTGTGTGTGAAGATAGAAATGATCAGATACTTCACGGGGTTATGGAGTCCTGATAGAGAGGAGTCAGAGTGCAGGAAAGAGGGGAAGAGAGTCCTGGCATACCACCTAGATAACAGCCAGGATCAGGGGACTCTACAGATCCTTGATTGACTTCCTGAAAAATAGACTTCTGCTCATTCAGAATCCTGCTCTCCCAGGCAGGTCTGTTTAGTTAACATTCTACCATGAAAAGGAAACTCACTAAGCCAAGAGTTGTTAGTTAAATGTTGTAATTAAAACCAGTGGTGAAATAAAGCCAAGTTTTTAAATTAAATCCACATAACTTCTGAAAAACACCACACACACACACACACACACACAGTGTTTATAGTGTTTAATAAATAATCACTCAATGAGTTAAAGTTTGCTCCTGCCTACACGTGACAATAAATCTATCCATACCAGTATGGTGTGGTTTCCTGATAAACTGTATTTATAATATTATGTAGAACCCAGTGGTGCATATCCAAACTTGCCCCTCCTTAACTCTGTACTGAAAGCTAGCTTCAAATCACAGGTAGACATACATTAAAATGTAGAAGGTGAACTGCAGGGAATGGTTTGTGCAAACCTTCAATTTGAGTTCAAAGAAAGGAGCTTCTCCTATTTGCCTCAACCACCCACCAACTTTCTGAAACCAACTCAGTGATCTCACTGCTCTTTCATATTTCTTCTATCCAAATGAACTGAGTGCTCGGGAGTTAAATTCTCTTCTGTGGCTCTTGCATTCCCCCTAGAAAAGAGCTCTAAAAGGAGACAGACAGCTGTTCCAGAAAAACAGGAGGTAATAATCAGCAACATTGCTTACCAAAGCACAACACTCTTGGGAACACAAGCCGTTATTCCAATCAGCCCTAACATCTCTCTCTGTTTTTGAATTCCTCAAACTGGAAAAAGTAGGGTAGAAATTTAAAAAACATCTCTCTGAAACTTACCTCCAAAATAAACAAAATGACCAAGTATTATTTTCGCTTCAGCGATATGGAAATGGCAATGCAGACATACAAAATTTTGTATTCAGGGCTGAAGAGTTCAGAAACCTGCAGTTACATTTTTTTTTGAGGCACAGAAACATACACACACACACACACACACACACACACACACACACACACACACAGGCAGAAATAGAGTTCCTATTTGGGGATGGGCTGGGATCATTTTCCAAATGCAGGCAATAGTTGGAACTGGTTGGGTTGAAGCTGATAGCCAGGATTCCAATCCAGGTCTCGCATGTGAATGTGAAGGGACCAACTTGAGTCATGATCTCTGCCCTCTCAGAGTGCACCTTAGCAGGAGACTGGAGAAGGGGGCATAAGCTGCACATATAATCACTCTGATATGCAATACGGACATCTCAACCTGTAAAGACTTACCGTGTGTGTTTTTTTTTTCTACACATAAAACACTGATTAATCTGTGATTTCTATAGTCAGTCCTGCTTCAAATCTCAGAGAGTGGGTTCAGCTTCAAAGGAGGAAGCTTTGCCAAAGGCTTACAAGCACCACATGTTTACTAAAATGAACCTGAGTTAGATCACTGCTTAGAAGACTACTGGAGCAAGAAGTATTTATTTAGAGGTTAGCAAGCATAAACTCTTTCACTTGACCCCAAGGCCCTGTCTTCTTATTATTGGAGATCACCTTTCCCAACTCTCCTTACTCACCTCTGCCTGCATTCCTTCCCGTCATTCACTAGCCACCACACTGTACTTTTCTCCTTCATCCACCTCCTTCCACATTCTCCATCCTGATCCTAGGCGTTCTCCACAGTTTTCACTTGACAATTTCCCACTGGTTTCCCAAGATCTAGCTCAAAGGTATTATTTTCTTTCTTTTTCAAAAAGATTCATTTATTTTTATTGGAAAGGTTGATACAAAGAGAGAAGGAAATACAGAAAAAGATTTACTGTCCGCTGGTTCACTCCCCAGGAAGCTACAATGTCTGGACAGAGCTGAGCCGATCAGAAGCTAGGAGCCAGTAGCTTTTTCTGGGTCTCTCACATGGGTGCAGGATCCCAAGGCTTTGGGCTGTTCTCAACTGCTTTTCTAGGCCACAAGCAGGGAGCTGGATGGGAAGTGGAGCAGCTGAGGCATGAATCAGTGTCCATATGGGAGCCTGGGCATGCAAGGCGAGGATTTAGCTCATCATGCTGGACTTCAAGGTCATTTCTTTTATAACTCTTACTTCACATGTGTTAGGAAGAGATAGGTGCCATTATTGCTGCCTACCCATTATTGGTACCCATTCTTCAGTAAAAGCATACCCCGAAATTTATCTCATGAAATCATATTATACTACGTAGAATACTATGTTTATGTTTAATATTTTAACTTTGTGTATGTTTTCTATTGAAGGAAAGGAAAGGACAGGTAATTTAAGCAGAACAAGGAAACATCTCTTTTTTTTTTTTTTTTTTTTGGAAAATTAGTACCAACTGTTTCTGAACAGTAGCTATTTTTTTCTGAATATTTAATTTTCTCAGAAACAAGAAAAAAAAAATGTGTAGGGCCCTTAGCAATTCAATGGTGAAATTTTCATATGTGAAGGATACTTTTCTTTTTTCTTAAAATATGAAGCAGACTCTAACAAATCAACACAGATAAATACTTCTCCGAGAGGGTGAATGATGAGGGGTCTTCCCATTCTGGGGGCTCTGTTACTTGGGAACTTCCACTTAGGTTTGCTTTATAAAGCTGAAATTTTGAAAATGTTGATCATTTTCAGAGCACATCAAAGGAATTCTTGCCCTTCTGTGGTACCAAAGAGAGACCACCTAAAAACAACTATGTGTGAAAGTAACCTTAGAGCATAGGGGTCTAGCAGGGGTCTGGTCCTATTAAAGATGTAGAATGTTGAACAAGGCAGTTCATTTGTGCATCTTGGTTTCCAGCTATGTTAAACTAGATCTCTAAAGTGATCTTTAAGAACTATTTCTGGTGTAAGAGTAGATGACTTGGGGGTAGATAAATCCCTCTGAACTTCTAGCTGTGATATGATTTTCTTTATTTTTTATGCCTGCTAACGTTCAAGTGGACTGTCTTGACAGCGCTGGTTTTATATTGTACTGAACTGTGAATTGACTTCAGAAATTTCACAGAAAATAAAATGCAATTTCTTTATTTTGCTATACTCTATGTGAAACAATAGAAATACAATTACGCAACCACCACATGAAGAGGCGCTGATATTTACAGGGCTATCATAATCATACCCTAGCTACTGTATATGCCTATCGGTTCTTACAGTAACCAACCCAAGACTGTGTGCCCGTGTTTGACAAGATCACAGGGCACATGCAGCGCTAGGTTCTTTGGCCTGTTCCCGCAGAGACTAGGGGGTGACTTTGTCACGTTTCTCTTTTTTGTTTTGGTTTCTAATATGGCGATCGTTTCCCCACCCTCAACACTTGCTAATCCCAATTCACAAATTCATAAAATGAACTAAACATTTCTTTTAATAATCTAAAACATTTCTCGAAGCCACAGATTACACAGAAAGACAACTTTTCAGGGTGCTGGAGGCTAAGATTGTTGCAGTCTGGGAACTGAATCCTGGCTGTTGTGCTCGTTCTGTGTGTGACTTTGGGCATGCTCCTTACCCTCCTCCATCAAGGAGAGAATAAAAGCAGTTGACGTGGGATTCTTAAGACAATACCATTCATCCGGAAATTACAACTGTACAGCCCGAGATGTAGTATGCATTATTTAGAGTAATGTCTCACTAGAGTCTCAAGTTCTATGAGCGCAAGATCCCTGTCTGCATTGTTTAGCATCAATACCTAGATTACTGGCTGGCAGCCAGGAAATATTTTAAAAATATTTGTTGGGTCAGTGTAACACCAACACTTAATCACATGCCTGCTACTGCCATCTACCAGTATTTCCAAAGTAACAGATGAGACTTTAAATAGTTCCAAGTCTCATCCATTATATATAGCATGTATAGATGAGGACATATGAGTGGTTAAGCTTCAAAACAAAAACATTAACCTCGTTTTTTTCCCCCTCTTGGATTAAAATGACATGGAGCTAATCAGATATACTATTAATCTCCTGGTCTTAATGGCATGCTAATATAGAAACATTTTAAAGCTTAGACAGCATAATATAAAAATTACACACACTGCATCAAAGACAAAAGCAGATTTTATTATTCCCTAGGCATGTAACATAAGCAAGTATGTTAACTAAAGCAGAATGGACAGAGACCAGATAATTGATCTTCAACTTTGTCCCCGCAACAATAAGAAAGTTCACACTTCTCAGTTCGCAGATATGGAAACAGTTTAAGGAAATAGAATGCGAGACCCAAGAAAACATAACTCTAAGAGAAAAGTCACAACCAAAATGTGTGCTTTTTGCATTAAACCAAGCCTGATAAATAGTAGACTATTGGCTAATGCAGAATATCATAGAAAAATTATGAAATTCCTTAAAAATTTTAATTTTACTCCATTTATCCTGGCTAGTCATGATGGTGAAAGTGATATCTGGCCTGCTTTTAACTTTGAGGAGCTTTTGTGTTTCTGAAGACTCAATTTTTAATGATTTTTTAGAGGTGTATTGGCCTTCCTGAAGGAAGGGGCTTTATGGGTTGAAAGATTCCTTCTAGCGCCATACAAACCTAATTTGGAAGCTGACTCATCTGATGTTCCTATTCTGCATTTTCGAACATATTCTTGCTTACTGATCTTTAAGCAACAGATGTGAATCTGTCCTGAGGGTACACATGGGATAAGGCCAGAAGGAAGACAGCTTGGAATTGTATCAAAAGGTGTTGGCTATGGTAGAAGTTTGGAAAGCTCTTCTCTTAGTATAGGATGCTAGATTAAAAATGTCCATCGCACAATGTCAAAAATGTAATTGTAGTATGATCCTTGATCTTCATATGTAAGTTATTCACAAATATACAGAATTAAAATAGAAGCTGCTAGCATAGCCACCTAATTTTTGGTAAGTGGCATTTCCCTACCAATTTTCTCATCTATAAAAACGACTTAATCATAATACCCACTTCATGCAATTGTTGTGAGAACAGGGTGTAATAAAATTTTTATAAGCTAATGATATCAAAAGTGGACTAGAGTCCAGAATATGGTAAGGACTTAGTCAATGTCTCCTTGACGGCAGTAGCTGCATGAACAGGATCTGTGTTCAGTATGTTCATCACTGTGTCCCCAGATCCTCATGCATGCTGGACAAACAATGAAGAAACAGTGAGCTGGATAAAAGGACCAGCGTGCAACGGACATGATGAGGGAAGCATCAGATCTGGAGGCTGAATTATAATTGTGATACTATAATGAGATCTAATATCGAAACAAAATTATCAAAAGCCTAGGGAAAGATTGAAAATTGTCATTTTGTACTTTATCTTACTTACTTACTTACTTTAATGTTTTGAATGCCTTTAATCACATGAAAGCTTTTCTGATCCTCTCCTATAATATATACACACCTGAGATGGGAGACTATTTAAAAAAAAAACACCTTGCCTCATGCCCTAGATCAGTTTAGCCCTCTTTAAACAAAGGCATATAGATAGGAGAGAAGAAACATGAATCTGAATTTTTTTTCTGCCTGGCATGTAAATTGAGAATATACAACTACTGAGGTTTGGAAGAAAGCATCTTAGTATTGTGTCCTCCCTATAAACCTCTCTCCAAATGCCCAAACTGTCCTCTAGTCCATCCTCCCTTTTGGAGAGGAGTCCTTCAGGGATTATGATGGGGAAAGGGAAAATCTTGAAGGAGGTTCAGCAATGGCTATCATCCTCTGCTCTGAGAAAGACTTGCTGTGAGGGTGAGCTGGAGCTGTACTCTGCTTCATTCCTACAGCTAGCGGGGACTGTGGCCTTCATGCCTGAGATTCCTCCTGCTGGTGGTATTATTTTTGTTTAACTGTAATTCAGGTCCCTGAAGGCACCTGCAGAGGCTAGCAGGGCATACGTGTAGGTAGGCACAGACAGGAACCAGGGTCTCTGGTTGGGTAGCATGACTCCAGCAGGCTTCCAGGCCAAGTAAAAGTAATTGTGCATCTTGAAGGTTCAGGTGGAGATTTAAATGCTCACTGGAGGTTATTTTTATCTGAGACTCCTCTGAGTATCTTTGAAACCCAACTATGAATTACAGACAGGGATCTTATCAGGTGATCTTAGCAGCTTAATCTATAAAAATGCTGAAAAGGTTTTTCACCCAAAATTGTAGTGGAGATGAAGCAAGCTGCATATGGAACTACTTGAAGAAGTAGAGAAGATATAATCCTGTTGGAGGTTGGCAAACAAATACCAGAATTGCTTAACCAAGAGTGCCTATCTGCTAATTAAAACAATCCTCAATTTCCACTCAAATAGCTTTTCTACTTGATGATTCTGTGAGTTCATTTGAAATCATAGGCCTTAATTGAATGAAAACATTTCACTCTTTAAGTTCACTCTGTTCTTAAGTGCCCCTTCAGACATGTGAGGTAGGGAGTTTTCCTGTATAAGGTGTTTCTAAAAGGCATACTGGGTCTTTTCCTATTGACCCAGTGCTGACAGTGTCTGCTGCTGACGACCCACCTCAGAAAACTCCTATAGAGCCAAATGCCCTCCTCCTTGAGTCTGTTTCAATGCTTTGTTTGTCACAGATTGTGGCTGGAAGTTAATTCAGGACTTCCTCCGAACTGAAACCCAGGTGACAGCCTTGGTGCCTGGAAAGCTGTAAGATCGTTGCCTAGTAACTGGAAACATCCGAGAAGACCCAGTACACTTCTGTTTAGTGTTCACAGCCCTCCTGATTTTCCAACACACATAGCAGGTGTTAAGCCTCCTGTTTGAATTTTAAAACTGTGAAAGAGTGGTGAAAAGTAGAGATAGTGCTTTCATTTGCAAGCTAACAATTTGACTTCAATTCTAAATATTTGGGAATTTGTACATATTCAATTCCTCCCTGTTCATTTTCCTTTCTCCTACCATAAAGAGAACTAGTGCACTGTGGTTTTCCCCTTTAACCTGTAAAGGTAGTAAGCTTCTTAAAAAAATAAATAAAGCAGGAGCACTGTTAGAGATTGTTGATAAAGAAGATCAGGAGGGAAAAGACTTCAGAACACCACGCATTGCTTGTTCTTTAAATCGTGTGTTCTTTCTTTTTACTCACTAGTAAATTAGTACAGTACTATTTAGTAATTAGGAGCCAGAAATCACATATGCTTGGACTCAAATCCCTACCTCAATTTGAATGACAACATCTGAGGTTGGTTTACATTTTACTGTGTCAATTTCCTCTTCCATAAAGGGAATAATCAGTAGGGACTGCTTTGTAGGGTTTATTTGGGGAGATGGAGGTGAGAAAATGAAATGCAGTAAGGAAAGTGGTCAACAAAGCCTTGGGCACACTGGGAGCTCACAATGGGATGTTGGTTGTCTTATAGCCACTGTTGTTATTTTGTGATAACTGTGGACTCCATGACACTGTGCTATGGAGGTTTCTATAACTTACTGGAAAGACTGACCCTGTGTTCAGTCTACTTACAGATCTTGAAGTGAGTTTACAACCTGTCGCTGGTTCAATTTGCTCAGGGGCAAACTGTACCCCAGGGGTTGCTATAATAACTAAACGAGAGAGTATATTCTAACAGGGTAATGCAATACCAGACATATATGAGTGCTGGTACTTCACAAAAGTTGGCTTCTGTCATCATTGTTATTAAACATCGTTGCCACTGGGGGGTTCCAAAGGCGAATACATCATACTTCTTGAGCTGTCTTGTGCGGGGCATAGGCATTTTCTAGAACACAGAAGTAACTCCTTAGAAGGAGACAATACTGTGGTAGAAGTTTAAACAGAAGGTGTAGAAATCCCAGTGAACATGTAATCCTCTCTGGGCAGCCATGGGAACGGGGGTGCTATTAAAAGACACACTTTGAAGTGTTGAAACTTAAAAGTGTATTTCAGCAGGTAGAGATTATCATTATGGAGGTGGTTTAGGGCTCTGCCTGAGGAACTCAAGCAGGGAGCTTGTACAGGTTAAATGTGGAAACAGAGCAAAGAAAATATTTGATTGGCTCAAGTTTGAACAATTGCCTTATTGAAACTATCCCAGTGGGAAATTTAGGACAATATAACGAATGTCTTGTTTTCTTTCACACTGACTATTGACAAGAAATGAATCTGAGCTAATTTCCCATTTGCTCATATAGGAACCCAGGCCATCAGAACCACCTCAGTCTGATCGCCTCTCATTTAATGAGTTTTAACACGTGTCACACTTGGTTGCACATTAGGGTTGGCTTTTAAAATTACTGATGGCTGGATTCTCCTACCAACGATTCTGAGAATTGGTGCAGGTCATGACCTGTACATCAGGGCGGTTTATTGTTTTTCAAAACTCTCAGATGGTTATAGTGTGCAGCCAAGTGTAGAATTACTATGAAGTAATCAGCATTAGATACTGATCTTGTGTTTTTGCACAGCTGGCACAAGTGTCTGAAGGAAGCTGTGAGGTTCTCCGGTGTCTCTATCCCTGCCATGATCATGACGTGTAGGAATAGCGACAGTGGTTGTAAAGACCTCTTTCATTTTCCAGGCATCAGTACTGACAGTAGCACTGATACTAACAGTATTGCTATAGTTGATTTTTTGAATTTTTCAGTTAATTTAATTAACCCAACAACCTTAAGGAATAGGTACCGTTATTTCCTTTAGATACATAAGGAAAACAATACATACCCAGAAGCTCACAACTAGTAATTGGCAGATACTAACCCAGCGATAAGCCATGCCAGGGGCTCTGGCACTGAACTCTAGATTGATCACATGTACTCACACTTATGTCTTCCTTCTGGCCTTTCTGCTTCTATTCCCACTTGCAAATGGAAAACAAGTAAGCAAGCAAGTACTTCATTTATTTATTTCAATGGGAAATAGAGAGAGGAGGGATTTTTGTCTTGTGGTTCACACCTGAATAGTCCACAAAAGCTTTGGGAGAGCGAGGCTGAGGGCACGAGATTGGAACTCAATCCTGGTCTACACGTGGATGGCAGGGACTCAGCTTCTGAATAATCTTCTGCTGTCTCCCACAGTGTGTATTAACAGGAAGCCGGATCAGAACGTGGAGTTAGAATTTGACTCCAAATACTTTCATATGGCTTGGCATGGTCCAAGCAGTGACCTAACGACTGTTCCAAACAGCCACTCCTAGTGACCATGTTCTATGTTGAGATACTATAAAAGTCAAGTTGGCTGCAAGGTATGTTTGATGTGGGCACAGAAGCATTAGCATGGACTGTAGTATAGACCTGCAGATTACAGGGATACCAGAATAGGCCAGGGAGCAAGTCAATACTGCAGTTGGTGGAGTCTGGGACATAGACAGAATGAATGCTGTTCATCCCAGGGAGAAGTTGGGGCCTGACAAAGGGACTATTGCCAGCACAGAATGACTTCCTCCTCCTCCCTGAAGTTCCCAAGCATTGCAGAGTGCTGGTTTGTGTTGACATTTAAAGGCTCTCAAAAATAAAGAGGTCAGAGACAAACTTTGTGAGCAGGCAAATCTCATTTATCCCTATTCAGAAACAGCATGGGGTTTCTAAATGATAAAATTATTTCTGCACATTCACAAGGATGGGCTGGACAGTGTTGCTAATGTTGCCTTCAGATGTGCAGGTACCTCAAAAAGTTCATGGTAAGCAGATCAGAAGGTAGTTTATGTTGCTGCAAAAAAGATTTGACATTCAAGTATACGAGCAATCTTTAAAACGTTTATTAAAATATATATTGGGGAAACAGTATACACACAGATATCAATTTACTTTTTTGCCCCAAAACAAACTCATCTGTTAAATTCACACTTTCCATTAACTTAGTGAAATTCTCTCATAGAAAAGGGACATACTCTGAAAAAGAAACAGCAGCTATTGTTTAAGGAAGTCCTATTTTGTGCCAGGCATTTTACATGTATTATCTCATGTTGTTATGAAATTCTTATGAACTTGGAATTACCATGACTTTGCTATAGGAAAATAAAAGAACAGAAGCACTACCGTAATAGTTTGTAGAAGATGGAGCAGCAGGCAGTCCGAGAATTTGACAAAGACTCTTGCCTAATGCATGACATCAAAGGCAGAGAAGGCCAAGGAAGTTGAGGAGTTAAGCAGTGCTTGACTCACATTCAACTTCAGACAACCAGTGTCCGATCTAGCAAGCCAAGGTCTCCTCTCCCTCACTAAATAGCTAGAGGTATGTCACTGGTCTGACCTGATCGTATTAAAAACAGGGACTTGATGTAAACAAAGCTAAAGTGTATCGTCCGTGTTTGTAACTTTCCCCCACTGCTTCTATGTTTAGCTTTCAGTGTAAATTCTTTTAGCAGAATGAAATGGGATTCTTTTCCTCCAACAAGTACCTGATTCCAGGGTACTTGGCATTCTATTTACTGAAGGAGATGACTTTGACTATGAATTTAGCATTTCCTTTAAGCTATAATTATTGGAGATATGCTGATTCTAAATAATAGTTCAAGAGCGTTGGAATGAATCATAAAAGTCTAGATAGAAAAGAAAAGACTATTATAGACAACTATAAAAAGCATTCTTTTTTTAGTCTTTCCCAAAATACAAGTATCATATCCCTCTGGGGGAGGGGGGTATGTGTGCGTGTATTTGGAACTCATTTCCAAGCCTTCTTTCTGTATGATTAAGAGTTATTTTGAGCAATCCTTGATTTCAGAATATTTGATACTTGTTCTTGGAGTAAGCCAGTCTTAATCTATGGACAGGAAAGACAAGCCAGTCCTGATTACTGACATATCTCTGTAATGCCCAGGTAACATTTCTTGCCTTCAGAAATCTGCCACACACTGCACAGTGGCAGCGTGTTCAACATAGGTGTGGAATTCACTCTCTATTGGTTAGAACAAGAAGTGTCCTCCTTGCAATGTTTCCAAGAAATCCCTTTTATGTGGCTAGAGCTGCACTGAAGGTCAGGAGCTTAGGAGAGGGAAAGTCCTTGGAGGGAGAGGATGTAATTGGTGGCAAGGTCCCAGGATATGTCTGGCTCACAATCCCAGCTTGAAGGTTGTAACTGGGGACATCAAACTTTTCCAAGAACTAGGAATTTGGACTTAGAAAAACTTGTTCTGTGTTTTTGGCTTAGAGGAGTTGATAGGATGGTGCTGGTGATAGATACCCAGAGAGGTGGGACTAGAAATAGAAGAGGCTAGAACTTTCTCAGTTTCATTTTATGCTAATAGGATGTGATAATGGTTGACAAATACTGATACTGTTTCCTCCTAACATTCTTCAAAAGGCCCTGTGAGTGACTGACAACAATGCCAGAGAGGTAGAGGTCACTCTGCATTCTTTCATTAGTTAGTGTTACAGCCTTGAGAAAGTCAGCTTGTTTCTTGGGTCTCATATTTTTCTTTGTTAATGGTAGGAGAGGATGAAGGATGATTGCCTTGTTGTTCTCCTGTCCAACAGGGTATCTGAAAGTTTCTGCTTTATGAAAAGTTTCTGCTTTGTCTGAAAAAAAAAAAAAACAAAAAACTAATGCAGGGATGGGGACATGTTCAGCTGAAGTACCCACTATGGCAGTCACTATTGAACACTTGACATGTGGGTGACAAGACTGGAACTTTGTTTAGTTTATTTAGCTGCATTTGGCTGGTGACTACCTTATTTCACATGCATTGTCTTGGTATCTTTGAAGCCCACAATGTACTCCTAAGTATGTAATGTGTATGCGAGTGATGCCCAACACATTGTGAAATCGGTACAAAACAAGGAAGATGCTGGCTCTTATTTGAAAGTTTTTCTTGGTGCTGCTACCACTGTCTTGAATTATCAGAGAGCATTTATTTGGGAGTATAATTTACAGGAAATTAAACCCAGAGTGTGCTTTTATTGTGACTCTTGAAACACAATTGGTTTTTGGGAAGAGTGGAATTTTTACATAAAACTATCTACACATAAAAGTATCTTGTTAACTACTAAAATCACAATATCTCAAACTCCATTTTGAACAGGAAGAATTCCCTTCTCTAAGGTCTGCCATACTTTGGCCTATATTGCCCCATTGCTGATCAGATTCTCATTAGATATGCCTTCTGAATTTTCTGAGCTTAAAGCTCTAGGAGTTTGTGTCAATTTATACAACTTTTAAACAATCCTATCCCTGAGTAAGTATCTTATAATAAATGCTTGAAAACGCTTACACATTAATTCATTTTAAATTATCAACTGTCTGAAACAGCAAGGGTCTGTAGCCTGCAAAGGCCTACAGGAAAGACCCAGTGTGGGGCTCAGGGGCAAAGAGGACACTAGATCAATAAGATGGCAACTAACAGTCAAGGTCACCAGCGGGCAAGATGGTGGCCAAGAACAGAGCCCTGGGTGTGAACCAGGGCAGGGGTGACGTTGTTTCAAAGACTGATTGGCCAGGGTTGTTTGGTTCACCTACCCCTGGCCTATGGGAGGTGGCTCCTGCAGTCATTCTGCTAGTAATTGGCTCCTAGTTTCTTCCCTCCTGGAATTCCTGAAATTCCTGGCCCGAGGCTATTCCTTACCCTATATAAGGAATTGAAATTCACCAATAAATCAGAACCGCTGGACAGAACCCCTGCCCATCTGTTTGTCTGTTGCATTCCGGGCAGCTGTGTGGTGGGCAGCAGGCTCATCCCCTCCAGCAATGGGGTACTAGAGGAATCTGTGGGGGAGACCCTGCAAACCAGGATACCTACATCCATGTACAAGTGCATGATTATACAAACGTAGCTAAAAGACAACTAAAACAGAAGACTCCTGACACACAGTCGTTAATACTACTGGTGCAGACCACGTTGTCAATCGCTCTTCTTTTATTGTTTATTTTCTAATCTTATTTCCCTTGTTGCTTTCCTCATTTCCTCCCATCTTTCTATTCGTCTTAATAATAATTTTTTGGCTGCTTTAAAACTTTAATGGAGTCAGGCTATACATATGATTGAATAATCTTCATTCCTTTCTTTGTGTCTCCTTTTTTTCTTCAGCAGGCAGATACTTGGCTATGCTTACATGTTGTTTCTGACAGATGAATGGATGTATAGGTATACACATAGATGTAGGTCAGTACTCATTTTGTGTCAGGTAATGGTATGTGATACCATTGGTAAGGAGAAATGTTTCTTCTGACTGCTTCTGTGGAGATGTGATGGTGATGGTCTCAGACTGTGTTCACGGTTTCTTGATTAACAATTTTTAGCACTGACATTTAAACAGATGTGAATGCTATGGGAATTTAAAGAAAATCATCAGACAAAATCTGTTGCCTTGAAAAAAAAAAATCGACTTGGAATGTAAACAGCATTAATCAAATGAGTTTAGATCAGTTGTCGCAGTAAAAATCCTAAGGGGGAGGACCTTGGGCTCTTGTAAAATGGCTCAGTGGGTCTCAGCTTCACACTTAACCAGAAAAATTCTCTACAGATTGAGTCTGCTTTAATAGCATTTTAAAGCTTGAATAGTTTCTTGGATTTCTTTTTTAAACATGACTCAAGAGGGTGTTGATGGTTAAGGGAGATCTGAAAAAGAAATGGCCTCTTGTTTCTGCATTTTGAGTACAATTTGCTTCAAGTACATTCTAATATCTCTTCCTAAATACCAGTCATATTAGTTATGAGAAAAATTGTAGAACTGCTGCATCTTACAAGGAAATTGCCATGTAACAGTCATAGAGGAAATATTTTCACCTTGAGAGTCTGTCTCTTTTCTTGAGAAAGGAGGATTTGGGGCTGTGACTATGACCAAATGCTTGAATTGTCCCTACAAGAAATCTAAGGTCTATTCAATTAGCCATTGCAGGTAAAGAATGAGACGCTGGAAGGGAGTTTGTCTATATTTTCCAAAAATATGTATCTCCTTCCTAAGGATTTAGAATTCAAGTGGAATTGTAAAGAAATTTTATAACTCAGCGTTTTAGATTGTAATATGGGTTTATTCGGTTGACAGGAGATAAGCACTGACTTGGATATGAGAAGACCTTGCTTTTTCTCTAGTCACTTTTTATCCAATTAACATAGGCATATGGAATTAATAGTTATATTTGCATAGAGTTATTTTGAAGATAAATGAGATTCTGCATATGAAAATGCTTTGAAAAACTCAAAAGGTTTTAATTGATCTTTCGATCTCTATACCACTTTGCTCACCTGTGGGGTGTGTTTTAGAAGAGATTCCATAGATAGCCTACAAGTTGATTGAAGCAGATGGCCTTTAAGTTTTATTCCAACCTTGAGGCTAGGAAAAAATATTCCAGTGTGGATTATCCAAAGTGCGGAATCTGAGTATGTTAGACTATCAAAGGAAATTATATTGTATGTGAATGATCTGCTCCTAAGAAGTTACATAATTTGAATAAACCTAATGTTAACTTTACTAAAGCAATGGTATAAGGAAACAGAATGCATTGTCAAACCACAGAAATCCACACACTGTGACAAGTCCTCCCTGACTCCCTCCTTCTTGGTCTTCTTTCCTTTTTCTGCTTTTCACCTTGCCATTCCCTTCCTCTTCTTCCTTCAAAGTAGTTTTTGTACGTTTAGATGAAGGGTGATCTAGTTTTGAACAAAATTTTTCCCAAGTCAATAGTTCAGTGTTTCATGATCATTACTCACTTTCTTTAAAAGGGTTTTGAAAGAAAAAGAATCACTTCTGGGCCTTTTGGCTAAGATCAAGTGTAGAAAGAAAAAACAAAAATTTTTATAAAGTATTTCTAACTCATTTCAAAATTATTTATTTGGGATTTTTTTTACACTAGCACCATTATTTGGTGAATTATTAGAAACTTTGTTACAGATTATTAAATAAAGGCTGTGAATGAACATAGCAGCAAGTGTGAAGACAACAGCCAGTCCCTGCAGTTATCTGTCAAAGTTTAAAAGAATTCAACAATATGATGCACGTGATGCTGGTAAAGGAACATGATTAAGACCATCAGGTGACAGTATGATACTTTGCAATTCACTAGCTTATTCACTTTGAAATTATGTGATTGTCGGTTTAAAAGAAAAAAACACAAATTTTCAGTATGTGAAATTTTGTGCACAAAGTTATTCCACTAATATTTCCTATATTGTACTTTCCTATATTTCCTATTAAATTGTACTTTGAAATTTACATAACACAATTTGCTCAAAATATGACTCATACTATGTATTAACCAATACATAATTGCCACTTGTATAATGAGTACTTTCCCTATTTCGCTTAATATTGATTTCTGGAAACGTAGTTCAGTTAAGTGTAATATTTCCAAAATGACAGTGTAACGGCATGTAAAAAAAGCAGTCAGTACTGGAGGTCCTTGAATAAAGAACTGTTCCCGATTCTTTGAGTTTTATATAATAGCCTAGTTATTACACATAAGCTGATGTTGTAGCAGTTGCTGGAGTTCCTGATGTATCCTATTTTCCTTTGATGAACTTTCATATTCATATTTCAGTATTTCAGGAATGATTGGTGGAGAAGGGATAGAATGTGTGAGTAAAGTCAGAAGGTCCAGTTCAAGTCACAGTCCCCACCATTTTTGCCTTTGATCTAGGACCCTGAACAAACAAGTAGTCATACAGGATTTGCATTTTCTCCAGACAAAGGACATGGGAAGGAAGTGTTTGGGTTATTAAAATGGATCACTTGGATGCTTTTGCTCTATAACTTTGTAAGTCCTGTACACACACAAAGTAGTTAATTAGTACCCGTAAATCTATCTTCTTTGAGCAGCTCACTAAGAACAATGAAACAAGAGAAAAAGCATACTCTTAAATATCTGTGAGCCTAAATATGCTTATTATTATGAAGTCAATGTATACAATCATCATCCTCTACTTATGGGCACAACCAACAAAAGCTGTACCAAACAGGTAAAGATGCTGTATGACTATGATTTCCTGAAAAATATGGTATACCAACTATTTCATTATTTACATAGTATTTGCATGGTATCAGGCATTACAAGTAATCCACAGATGATTTAGAGTGTATGGGAGGATAGGCATATGTTCCATGCAGATGTTGTGTTTTTGTCACAGATGTCTTCAACAGGTACAGATTTTAGTATCAGCAGGACATCTGTGGAAGTAGCCCCTTTGACTCCATGGGACTATCATACTTATTTTTTTTACTAGTTTTGTTTGAGGGAAGAATGCCACAGATTCAATTTAAAAATAAAAATTCACATTGTAATATACAGACTATTTTCCTTAGACTCAGGATTTTCTGAATGTTATTTTGTTTGAAACTACAAGACATCATGATTGTTCTGGAGACTTTGTTGACGCATGTCAACAAAACTATTTATTTTCAATGGTACAGAGGACTTTGGTATAACAGTCAAAGAAGAGTCAGTATTGTAACAATGCCTGTGTTCAAGTTTTTGATAGGAATAAGGAAAGAGGTTGCCATATTTACTTCTCTCCTCTTCTGTTTCCATCATACGTGACAACTTCTTTTTGTGCCTTCCACAAGAATTAAAGGATACACAAATATAATAAATAACAGGACACAAAAGTTAAAGTGAACATTAATTAGTCTATTTTTAGCTCATCTTTTTCTTTTTTAATTGTTCTTGGAATTGCAAATAGGGCAAAACTGCTTCTAATCTTGGAGGTGTGTATTGTCTGGCTATAATGGAAAGAAATTATGAATGAAAGAACACTGTTACGGTGTGTTATGTCCCAGATTCGGCATGTTTGTTTCTGTGCTGTGCAGGTTCTATTTCTGTGTACACTTCATTATCTTTTTTTGTTGTTGTTTCACTAAAGGCATAGTAATTAACCATGTTTTCAATTTTAGAGTCTAAAGTATTGTGGATCGATTTGAGGACAAGTTTCATAGTGTGGCCCCAAAGATGTAATCACATTATGAATTTTTAAATACACCCATTATAAATGCTGTAACCCATCTTATTTTTTTCTAGAGATGATACAGCAAAATTGATGTCATAAGCCTGAACCTCCTATTATTGTCCTGTAAAATTCCTTTTACCTCAGCATTCAGAAAGTCATTAGTTTCTTTATCTTTCCAAACCATTAAGTTCTCAGAATTCTAGAATGTAAAAGCTAAGGAGAGAGCTGTCAGTGGTCCACTTAATTCCTGATTCCCAATTTTCCTCACCCAAAACCTAATTTCTTTCCTTGCTAATATTTCACTCAAACGTTCAAGAATACTATCCAGCTTTAACTGATTGAATTACTTTAGCAAAAGTGGACCCGCAGTTCTCAGTTAAGATTTCAACTGTGTCAAGCAAAGGTATTTTTCCTTCCAATTAAATTCATCCAGAGTTTCACCTTACAAGGTAAGTCTTCAAAAATAAGGAGTTTAAAAAAATATTCTGCTTTCAAAGACTTTTGTTATTTTCTTTTTCTGTACCTTTACTTTAGGATATCTACAGCAAAGAAAAAAGTTTCATGAAAGTACCCATTTAAAAATGTAAAACTGTGGCTACTTCCTAACAGTCTTTTTGGTTGCTCAGGAAGGAACACAGGAAAAAACTAAATGATAAAAATTGAAATTTTGCTGTTAACTTTGTTTTACAAATCACTAGCTTTTTTCGTATTTGTCACAACTTTCTCTGCTACCTTGCAATACTATTTCCAAGTCTTGTTCTATTTGACTGCTATGATTCCTGAGCGTTATGCTGCTCTGCACAACCAGAAGGACACTTCAGCCTTCTTTTGGATTCATGTCTCTCATGCTATCATTGCAAAAGTTTGTATTTGGTTGAAGCTATTCAATTCCAATTGGGAAGGAATGTACATACTTCAGACTCACAAGGACACCAAGGTGTATTATTATGAGACTCAATAAGATGATTTTGATATGAAAATTAATCTTTCTTTTATTAGGACATGCGCCAATAGTTCTGATTTGACTTGCCAACTTATTCATGCAGTTCATTCTGGTCATGAGAGGTACATCTGGGTAGGTTTGCTTCAATGGAATTGTTTTTTATTTTGGAAATTATCATTATTACAACCAGATAGAAAGACTTTCTTAGTTCTCCTCTCTGCCAGTAACCTCATGAAGATTCTTGGATAGAAATTCAGGGTTCTTCCATCTTCCCAAGTTAACCTTCATTGGGTCACTCTGTCCTTCGATGGTATTTGCTTCCTAAATCAAGTGTATGCTACAGAAATGCCCAATCTACCTACAGATTCAATATGGAACACTTGACAATTTTCTCTCGGGGTTAAAAAATAAGATAAAAGTTGTCTGCACTTCACATCAATAGAAAATAATGGTCCACAGGTAGCTAGAACATAATTTGTTCTTTTTAAAAATGTGGGCTGTCCTGAGTTATGCAGGTATAATAAGTATGGATGGATCACATGCTCTGATTCATCAGGGACTTTGCTTGGTAACTAATTTTCCCTCTGTAATGGTTTGTGTTTGGAAAGCTGCTTTTTTTTAGTTAAAGATGAAGTAATTGAAAATCGTGTGTCAGATAACGTTTTGGACCTGGAGACTTGCCTACACAAGACAATGTTCCTAGATGGGGTTTAGGATATGCCATCCCAAACTATGACAGCTTTGTATTTGAGAAAACTGAGACATTAGGGGTCATTCTGACTTTCCCTCATTCGCCCTTGAATCAGGTCATAAAACCCAGGAAGGATTTTTTTTTGTGATTCTTCCCAAGGTAGGTTATAAGAATTCCATTTAAGATGTATCCTCCTTCTGCAGATAGGAAAGATACTATCTCTGAAGACAACAAGAAGAAATCTTTAAAAACAGGTTCTGCTAAGTTCATCTGGTTTATCTGTATTAGGACATGCTTTTCTTTTTCCACTACCACCCAGTTCTTTGCTGAACCTAGCACACAGAGCTTTACCCATTTCTCTGTGTCTTCATCTCTTTACTAAGGCTCCCACGGCAATGCAACTTACATTAAACAAATTTGTATGCCTTCCTTTTATTAATGTAACTTTTGCTACAGAAATTACATTTATAAATGTAGAATGGATGAGAATAAGATATTTTCATCCTATACATATAACAAAGTGAGTTTTCTATTTGTAAATATTGAGAATGGGTTGTAAAGGAAACCAGTTAGAGTTTCTGGAGCATTTCATAATAATTTCTTAAGAACATGGGTTATGATCATGTTTTTCTCATGAAGCTTGAAGGAGCTTGTACTTTAATGAACAAGAATTTGCAACTTACATGACATCTGTCTCTTAAAAGAATAAAGAGTAATTTAGTTAGAAACCAATAACAAGATTATGACATGCTTAACTAGGTTTTCTTTTTCTGCTTCTCCCTATCATCACTTATTCCCTCAGATTAATACTGTTTGAAGGAGACAGCACTTGCTAGATTATGGGGATATTACTGATGAGGTTCGTGGGGAGAAATAAAAGTTACTGGAGTTCAGAGTTAATAACTTGCTAATATGAATCTTCTCACTGCATATCAATAACCCTACAAGGAAATAGGATGATGTTACACAAAACAAGATAACTAAAATATTAAATATTCATTCTTTAATTTAAAAGTGGAGCCAATGCTGAGGTACCTGACTCATTTGGCTGGAATGAGCACTATCTGCCTGTGTCTGACTGCCTTGTGCTGGTACTGGCATTCACAGGGTAACAGGAAGAGCTAACTGTGGGCTGCGGCAACAGTACAAGACAATAAGTGCCCCACTGTGCCTTTGCAAGTTCCACTGAAAGAGCATTCCTAAATGTGGATGCCTTGGATTCAGAGAAGTAATCAATATAATGAACGATGACTTATTTCACCAGCTTTTAAAATATTGACACCTGGTTCTAGTTTGACCTCCACCTCTATTGATCAAGGGTAGCTAAAACATAAGGCAAGCCAGCTTTATCCCAGAGCCCTTATTTCTTGCCAGGTAATTCTACCCATAATAAAAGTTGACCCGTCTCCTCATAGCCAAGTGAACTAAGGTAGAGCGAGCTTTCCAAGGAGCTGTCCAATGCCTAAGATTCTAAGTCCAGAAGTGTGAGAAGGCTGTATTAGCTTTCAGATGGGTAGAGATGTGTTTGCTTAGATAAAAAAGGGAGAATATAAAAGGTTAGTATTTTTGATAAGTACTTTACAAGCCTGGCAACTGAAAGCAATTGATGGGTGAAGGTTAAGTTGAAATCTTGGCTGCACTGTCTAATGCGGCAAGAACTACTCAAAAATGCTCATTAAGCCTTTAAAATGTAGTTTTTATGCATTGAGGTAGTTCCTAAGTGTAACACCCACAATTGACTTTGGTCTTAGTATAAAAAAGACTGTGAAAATCTCAATAATTTATATAGATTATGTTACATTACATTAAATGATAGCATTTTGAATATTTTGAATAATTTAAATAAATCACTCAATAAGTTTCAGCTGTTTCTTTTTACTTTAAAACATTTGTAGGTCCCAGAATGGTGACCTAGTGGCTAGAGTCTTTGCCTTGCATGCACCAGGCTCCCCTATTATAGGCACTGGTTTGTGTGCTGGCTGCTCCTCTTCCCTTTCGGCTTCATGCTTAAGGCCTGGGGCCTTGGAAGTTGGCACTCACATGGGAGACCTGGTTTCCGGATTCAGATAGGCTCAGCTCCAGCCATTGCAGTCACTTTCAAGATGAACCAGTTCATGGAGGCTCTTTCTCTGTGTCTCTTCTTCTCTCTGTAGCTCTAACCTTCCAATAAAATTTATAAATCTTAAAAAATCCATTTATTAATCTTACTTGAACATTAGAGTTACAAAGAGATGGAGAGACAGAGATCCTCCATCCCCTAATTTACTTCCCAAATTGCTGCAAGGGCCGAGTCGAGCCAGTTCAAAGTAGAAAGCCAGTAACTTCTTTTGAATCTGCCATGTGGGTGCAGGAGTCCTAGCTCTCATACCATCTTCTGTTGCTTTCCCAGGCCATTTAGTAACAAGCTGGATTGAAAGTAGAGCAATCAGATTTCAAACAAGCAGCATATGAGGTGCTGGCATGGCAGACTAAGGATCACTCTCTTACACCATGGGACCAGTTCCTCTTTTTATTTTAATGTGCTTATATGTGATTTCAAATTATGTATATAACTCACATTTTTTGCTTGGCAATATTTATGCTGACTTTGAACACGAGGTGGATACTGTTTAAGAGGCTGAAAGAACTGAGTAGATGGGTGATAAAGTGGATATCAAACTTGAGAAGTTTTATAGATATTGCAGCTTGTAAAATATTGTACAACAAAGATGTAATATAGAAAGCAGAGATGACATTAATGTGCTCTGAGCCCTACTCTTCCATTGCCTTAGTTCCCACAGTACTTTTGGTGCGAATGCATTCTCTCATTTTTACAGATCATAAAACTGAAGTGTTGCAACGGTAAGGGTGTTCTCCAAAATTACTTAATCCAGTGAAAGAACATTGCAGATCCACTTTGGAGCTTCTCCAAATCCTTCCTCTTGACCAGCAAAATAGAGAAGAATGACTAGAGCTGGTCAGGACCCTACTGTGGGTTTGGCAATCGCCTAGATGATGGAGCAAGGACAAAAAGAGTTATGTCTCTTTTGGTCTCTAGCCCACATGACTGAACAACAGAATTTAGCCCCACAAAGATGCTTTTCCCAGTGTTTTCCTCAAACAATGGCCTGTGTGACCCCTGCCCTACTGAGATATTCACTGAGTAACCTACTGAGTAACCTACGGAGCAACCTACTGAGTAGACCCTAGGTTGTCGCAAATTTATTGAAATATTGCAGAGATTGTAATAGGTGACTAGCTCCAGAAGTCACCACCCTGGAACGCTTTTGAAGATGTTTGGTGACAAGAATCGCCTTGTGAGCCATCTCTGAGTTCTGTTGAGAGCAGTTACAATTTGCCTCCTGGAGATTCTACTGATTGGCCCCAGTCCTCAGCTGCAGGAACACAGAGGTGGTCCAAACCCTTTCAATAGCAGCCCTTTGACACTTTCGCTGTTCTTCAGGGACATCCACTGGAGACGTCTGAGATGAAATCCTAAGACATGCTTTCTTACACAGTCATGAGACTCCAAGCCTATGCCTTATTGACTGGGGCCCTTTGGGTTAAGGGAATTGAGAGCTGATATTTAGAGCACAAGTCACTGAACTCACAAGTGAGGATTGAGCAAAAGCAGCAGAGCATAGCGCCCCTTGTGGACATCTAGGCTAGAAATGGATGAATTCCAACAGAGCCCTGGTGGAAGACGGATTGACACAACAGCCTCATGAGCCAGGATGAAAACTGCTAAATTTCTCCAGTTAGAATTGAGTTCTACGGTTTCCTCTTTTTAATAAAATTTAAAATAAAGTATTTTGGTATGTTTCTATTATCCTGCATTTTTAATCCCCAAAGTTATGTGTGTGTGTATATGTGTATATATATATATACACATATATATATAGTTTGACAAAACACTATATATATAGTTTGACAAAACACTATATATATAGTTATATATAGTCTTTTGTCAAACTTTGCTGTAAATATCCATCAAATTGTTAAATATTACATATTATTATACTTTTAGGGCTATTTAAAATTTTACCTTATGGGGCTAGCTTCCCGGTGTAGCAGGGAGTGTGGGGCAATGTGATCTGCATCTTTAGGTGACATTTCCAGGTAGAGGACATCTAACAAGCACATTTTAAGCCATGTTTTTTCAGAAAGAACTTTTGGGAAAGAAGGAAGGAAATTTAGACTCAAATCAATCAGTTAAGTCCTGGAATGAGAAGTGCATACCCAATATTATGCAGCATTAGGTAGTTTTCAAATTTTTTGAGGTGTACGTTTGGTCTCTTCTGCAAGTCCCTATGAGCTTGCTTGAACAGACTTCACCACAGCTTTCTCTGCTTTTCTATATGTTGATCTAATTCATCATGCCTACCAGTATGACTCAATCAGCATCATACATAAATGTGTCCATAGACCTCAATAAACCACAGGCCTTGAAAAGCAAACTTGGATTTAGCAAAGATTTACTGGAAATCAGACAGTATGCTAGATTTGACATTTATTTATTCATTCCATTGAAATAAATTCATATTTGCTTAGTAGCACGTCCCTTTAGAAACATATGCTTATGTACTTTGTATCATTGGACAATCTAATCAACAAATATATAGAGAAGTCAACAAAATCATTCTTGCCATTATTAAATATTAAGAAGAGCATGAATAGTATATTGTGATGGAAATGATCACCTTTGGAAGGCGGTCAGGAAAGGTCTACAGGGCTCTTTAAACCGGGAATGAGAAAGTCCAAATCACGCCAGTGACTGAGGAGTATCTGAGTTTTTTCAGAACATGTTAACCTTCTCTCCCGGCCCATAGCACACAAAAACAATTGCTCATCTTTCCGTCCTCTCTCTTCCTGATCAGGCAGTCAGAATGCCCAGTGGGTGAGCTCCTCTGAGTCTTCATGTCCTGGTGACTCAGTGGTGGGGGCACTGAGCCAGGTCCTAACAGAGGTGTGGGACCATATGATACACTCTCCAGGGCGGCCTATAATAACCCCAGGTGAAGATAAAAATCAATGCTTGTTTTGAACTTTTCTGCTAGTGACTCTGAGGTTCCCTCTCTCCAACAACTTTCCTCTGACTTCTGTGCCTTGTTGGCTAATTTCTTATAAACTGGCTGTCTTTTCCTGGGATGCAGACATTTGCTTACGCATGTTGGTTTGCGAGGAGGCTGAGGAAGAAAGCATAGGCTCCTAGTGGGAAGACAAAGCCAGTAAGGCTGAGGGCAGCAGGGGGACCAGAGTGAGTGCAGGGCCTTGGGCCAGCACAGAGGGCCAGGCGCGAAGAGTGTGATCCAGCAGGTGCAGCTGCAGCTTCCTTGCTTGCAGATGTGTCTGTGTGAGTCTCCTTCCCATGGCTTTTTGTGTTTAGTCCTTTACATTGTTCTTATTTTTGTTACTCTTTGCTATTCAACATCTGAAATTGTACTCTATGTAACTGTTTTTATGGTTTCTAGTGTTCTAGGAAAAGCAATGCCACTGATCAAACACAAGCAAAAGAAAAATCCATGAGTTGGGAATCCTCTGTGTCATTAGGTCAGTGTAGGCACCTTGGATTTTCTATTCCCCAAAACTTTGGCAGCGGTTTTGGCTTTATTTGTGTTTTAAATATATTAACCAAGACAGACTTCACAATATAAAGAGATGAAAATTGGCCTAAGGAAGGCACTTTTTCTATGATAGGTTGAGACATTTTTTCATGTGTTATGGAGAAGGGGGTGGAGCACAAATACAACAGGTGGTTGTATTTGAACTCTGCTCAGTGAAGGAGGCCCATCCTTTTGCAGTTCTGAAGGAGCTTCTTCTCTGCTTCTTCCTCTGGCACTCTTGTGTGCTTTTGGTGATACCATGTAGCTGGAAGCAGTAGCAACAGACAAAATGCTCAGCAATGGGGGTTCTGTCTTTCTCCCTGGCATGGAAAGGTCAGAAATAAATGAGCGGCAGGGAAAACATGAGGAAATTGTGTAGTGGGCATGTTTTTAGGCTCAGGTTTCAGTGTGTACTTGAAGAACTTCTGCTGAGAAAGGTCACTTCACCCCTGTAGCTTATTTTTTGCCTGTTTGTGGGTCATTGTTCCCTGGATGCCAAGGAGAAACCTGAGCACAGTGCTGCCAGCCTCTGCAGGTGGAGGAGATGGAGTGGATGAGTCTTCCACATCAGATGCTGCTTTGACAGACTCTGAAGCTGTGCTCTGAATGGGGGAGGACGCAAGAGGAGCAGGGATCCTGGATGGAATTTGGAGACATACTTTGGATGTTATGGAGAAGGGAAAGTGATGGAAGAGCACTCCATTCAGGCTGGTCTGCCCTGTCCCTCTCCATGTGTGCCGGTGTCTCCATGGGTCTCTCCATCTCACTGTCTGCGGTGATCTGGACTGCACCCTTGTGAAGTCCTTGTCGCTCATGCTCATTGAACTGCTTTTCTCACTTTTAATATTGGAGGTCTCCAGGCTCTTGAGTTGCTCTTGTGCCCTCTAGTGGTTTCAGTTTCCTACCCAGGCCTGAGTTTAGGGTTGTACCAACCTTTCTACCCTAACCTGTTTGCCCCTTTCCCAGGCCTGAGGTTTTCTCTAGAGCCCTGTCTCAGCCCTATGTTAAAGCATTAACATGGGCTTGGGACTAAAGAAACTTGAACTGGAATAATGATCCCATCTCATTGTTGCTGGGATGCTGTCTATGAGTTAGTCAATCTTGCTGAGCCTCAGTCATCTCATCTTTAGGATGGGGATGGCACATGTTTTGAACAGGTACAAGACAATGTGTCCTTAACAGATTGAGCATACTGTGTGGTTCATGAATGGGTGATGTATTAATAGGAGTATTCTTCATCAACAGGAACAAATTTGATCCTATCTACCTGACAGAAGGTCAGACTCCTCCATCCACTAAAGCTAACATTGTAAATACCATCTTTACTTTGCATTGTTGCCTTCAGACCTCTTATTCCTACCCTAGCCCTTGTATTTATGGCTACTCCCATATGCATATGTGGCTATTCCAAAAGCTGCTTCTGTTCTCGTCTCCAGAAGCAATCGTCAGCAGAGTAGATGATTTTCTAAGAAAATACATGAACACCCATCAGTGATTCCCTAGAGCAAAGCAAATCATTTTTCTTTTCAGACGTCTAACACCCAGATTCTCAGTATGCTCCTTGTTTACACTCACCTGTCCTTGCTTGATTTTTGTTCTAATTCTACGCTAAGTAAGTATGACAGAAGTTCTGGCATCCACAGAATCAAGCTGGGCAAAGAATGGAAGTTCTTCTTTCTAAACTGAACTTCACCTTGATCATGGAATGACCACAGAAACATGGTACCTAGTGCCTCTTACTTAGATAAATAAGCTTCGTTATGTTAAATCTCAACAGGTTCTGGAATCCTTGTCTGTTTACTACTCAGTAATTGAAGTAGAGCAGGCTTTTCACAAATGCTGATTAAAAGGCTCGTTAGGTTTTTGAATACTGAATAGCTTTTTTAATAAGACATGCTGGTGAGTGAATTAAAAATAAATCAAAGTCATATTTTAAAGTTTTATCATCCTCTACTGATCATATGACAACTATTTACTGAATACTACCGTGTACCAGACACACCACACTGAGAACTCAAAACAATGAAAAATCTCTGCCTGCATGGAGCTTACCTTCAGTTAAAGCAGTGAACACAGGAAATACATAAACTGTTTGAAGCTAGCATGTATTCAAAATGAAAAGTAATAAAGGACTATAGAAAATAGTGTCACTGAGAATTTAAAACTAACTACAAAGAATTCTCTGGGAGAAAAGTGCTGTAAGATTAGCAATTGAAAAGTTCCCTTTCTGGAACAAGGTACAACCTGCTTCACAGAGAGCAAGGGGGCCATTGGGCTGAACTGGACTGAGCCAGGAGAGAAGGAAGGGTCAATTAGATCTGTTGACCGATTCAATATAGAGGGAGAGGAGTCAGGGTTGTCTTTGGACATTTGTTTTTAACAGTTGAGAAGCTACCATTAATGAAAAAGAAATGATTATGGGCAAAATGCATTTGGAGGAAACTCAGATATTTACTATGCTAAATGTCTAGCAGGCTTTTGGATCTATATATCTAAAGTCCAGGATAGGAATGTGAAGAGTTGTAAGTTTTATTTTAGAATTTATTTGTTTAAAGTTGTGGCAATAGATGAAAACAATCAGGGAGTGAGTGTAGAAGGGCAAAGCAGCACTAAGAAACATGAGGAATGAATGGAGTAGAGACATACTGGCCAATGGGGCACAGACTCAGAAGAGTGGTGTTTTTGAAGCAAGTAGAAAAAATATGTGAAAGAAGGAAAAGTAGAGCAATTGTGCAAGAATTCCTGGGATCTAAATAAGTGAGACTTGAGAATCAATATTTTAACAGCAGGAGTTATTGGGAAACTTGATGAAAACAATGAATGAAATTATGTGTGTGAATATCTAATTGAAGTAACTTTAAGAAGAGGATTATGGGGTTGGCATGGTGGCATAGCAGGCTAATCCCATATAGGCACTGGTTTGTACCCCAGCTGCTCAACTTCCTATTAAGCACCTTGCTTAAGGACTGGAAAACCGCAAGAGGATGGCTCAAGTCTTTGAGCCCCTGCACCCGCATGGGTGACCAGGAGTCGGCCAAGTGTCTAGTGCGCAGTGAAGAGCTTGCTTTCCACAGGTGTCTTGGCAGTCCATTGACTGTCAGAGGGAAGACAGAACATGTGGGTTACAGAAGCTAGGTGGATGTCAAATAGGATCTTGAAGAAGTTCTTTTATGGTTTTCTGTTTTCCTCTTCCGTGAAACAGGAATTAAAGCCATCAACCAAGAGTAAAGATGCAAGAGTAGAGACTAGAGATGAAAAATTATAATATATGAAGCAGAATAATATTCATCTTGCCAACAGAGAAAAGTTTGATACACACCCTTAGGCTCATGTGAGATTTACAGTCATGAATAAAAGTGAGACAATAATCCTTCATTGTATGTTTGTATCCAGAATGATTTAGCTCCTTGAGTATAGGTGCAGAATAAGTCGAGAATTGAATTTATCCATAGTTGAGATGAATGTGATGAAGTATGAGAGATATAAGGCAATTGAGAATGCATGCAAAGGAGTGATCAAAATAATTGATTATGGATCTGAAGCTGAATGGAAGAGGTGGTAGAATAAGGCTATGAAGGAAGGAGGGACAAACAATGAATAGTACAATCAATGATGTGTGGATCTCAGTGTCACCAATAAATTTTGGTAAGATATGGGAGAGAGTGAGGTAGAGTCACAGGAAATGGTGGTCAATAGTGAAATTCCTTCAATTTAGATTATGAACAGCTATAGGTGTTGGGGTACAAGTCTGGAGGTGTGGTTCAGTAGAAAGATGGGCAATATCATTGGAGGAGAGGAATTTTGAAAACTCAAAGCCATTGTTTTAGAAGTTTAGATAATTAATCAATAACTAAAAAGTTACTGATGTCACTGAGCACTTAAATAATTCCTTCATCACAAGCATGATTTTTGGAGGCATTATTTCAGGATGTACCATCAGTCTCTGTATGCTCAAATAAATATTACTCATGATGGAATCGACTATGGGTACCTGAAATCGTGAAGTCGATGTTAACACAGATCTTTGTGTATGTTCAGTGCCTCTCCTTTGAGTTTCCACAAGCAAATTTAATCTTCCACTAAATTAGTAGCTACGCAACAATTATCTTTTTCTTTATTTTTTATTGTTGCTTACATTATATTATGTAGTACAGTTTTATAGGCGCTGGGGATCCCCCCCACCCCTCCCATACCCCTCCCCCCATGGTGGATTCCTCCACCTTGTTGCATAACCATAGTTCAAGTTCAGTTGAGATTCATTGCTTTGCTTTTCTACATCAACTAGAAACTCATTGAGAACAAGGGTACTATTATTAGACGAGAACGTAAAGACTGACATGATGATCATGTCATGATGATCATAAAGATGATCCCTTTATCGATGCTTAACGGATATTTGTGTAGCACTGGGTGGTCAAGAACATTGCTTCTGGAGTCTCACACCTGGACTCTAATCCAGCTACCTCATTCTGTTTAGACTCTGAGAACAGGTATTTCAGCCCATTTTCTCACCCATGCAAAAGGATAACCCTCTTACTCCTCCACTGTAAGGACATACTAAGGAACTAAAAATTTGTATGTAAAATGCATGTAGAGTACTGTAAGACAGAAATTGCTCATTGAATTTTAGCTACTGATGCAGGCTGGCAATAGAACATTGTGTCTGGATTACTTTCACATCAGCCAGTCAGTAGTGCAGCACTTTAGAGAGGGGATACTGCCAGGCAGCTGATTCTCTGGTCTCTAGTGATCCAATTAAACACCCAGTGGGGGATGATGAAAGAGTAATGCTGATTGTTATTAGTAGAGCAGACTTTGCAAGTTCTCTTAGCCAGAGAAATGCACTTCTTTATATACACAGCCCAGGAAATGCAGTGTCTCTGTTTCCATAGTTACCTCAAGAACTGAAACAGTATTGCTGGTTATTGCTTTCCTGTTACCAAAGATTACATTATTGTATTACATGTTGATTAAACAAGAGCTCACAGATATGACAGATGTTCATTTATAACATGGGAACTGCTGTTTCATAAATGCAGACTGAAGAAGGGGTCCTATAACATTTTCAGAGAGACAAGGACAGCCATGGAGCAAGTGCTGTGTGCTAAAATGTTTACTGTCTCATGCAATGAAGCCTTTTTCTGCCCGGATTAAACCCCGTAACCTTTGACTGACCAGCAGACTATGCTGTGGCTCATCAATTTCACCTTCTGCCTGTGTTTTGTGTTTCCTTCCTAAGCTCAGAGTTCACTTCTCTCAGACACTGGGGGCTGAGATAATGAGTCTAGACTGCTCGTTTTCTCTGCCAAGCAGATGGGAACACCTGTCATGTGTGGGCAGACTGCCTCTCTGGAGGTTGGGCGATGGTGGTGTATGTGGATCTTCTTTCCTCCTCCAAATGTCAGAAGGTTACACAATTAAGAGAGGGTTTGAGTCAAAACATCTCATGGTAGTCCACAAAGCCACTGAGAGTGCCTTTTCTCATATTTAGCTTAGACTTTTAGTGCAATTAATATGTACTGGGAGCCTGCATCATAAGAAAGTTTTCTTTAAATAGGATTTAGGATTTTTAGAAGGACCCCTAGATTTCTAGGGGTTCAGATCATGAACAGGGCACTATTTTCTTGTAGCCTCTGTGAGTATGTGTGTATGTGGTTTTGACAATGTTAGCACAAGAATCAGACTAAACTTGAAACAGCTTTCTATTCCAATGTCAGTTCCATATTGGAGGAGAGGAATTTTAAAAACTCAAAGCCATGGTTTTGGAAGACTCAATAATGTAGCTTTGCCTTATATATATTTTGTATATATATACTGTTATATATAAATATAGTATATATATGTATATGTTATTTTATATAGATATATATCACAATATGTCACCTGTTACTTGTTCCAACCACTTTCATACCTAAGGTTCCCAATATGAGGAAGCAGTAGCCTTTTAGTATACCACTAAGGGGCTCTGGGTACTAGAAAACATTTGAAAAATGGGTCTGAAGATCTGGATTTTAGCTCCAGTGCAGCTGTTAATAAAGGAGTGACCTTAGGGATTTCTCATTACTTCCCTCAGCCTCAGCTTCCTTGTAGAACAAGCACACTGAGTTGCTTTGCAGAAAAATTAACATAGTGCAGTGGGCCTCTCAGTCAGGAATCAGATGACTTGATTCAAATCAGGATCCAGTACCCAAGAACTGAGTGATTTTTGTGTCTCGGTTTCATTACCTGTAAAATGGGAGTAATTGCACTTAATTTATAAGGATTGTGCAACCCTGTAATCAGTGGGAAAATGAGCCATAATCTTCAGGCAAATTTATTTAGCTAATTTTAAATCTCCCTGGGATCAATAGAGGTCTTCAAAGAGTACTATGGAAAAGCCAGACCTGGATTTTACAAGACAACCAAAATAACCAACTGAGAGACTACTGAAACTCATTGGAGAATTTGGCAGGGAAGCACGATACAAAATTAATGAACACAAATAGATGGCACTATTATTCACAGATAACTCCATGGCTAAGAAAGAAATTTTAAGTATAGTCCCCTTTAGAATAGCAGAGAAGAATCTCAAATTCCTTGGATTTAATCTAATCAAAGATGTGGAAGACCTCTCTGCTGAAAATTACAAAACATTAGACAAAATTAGAAGACATTAAAAGATGGAGAAACTTACTGTGTTCCTGGATTGGCAAGAGCGACATCCTCAAAATGTCCATATTACCAAAAGTAATATACAGATCCAACGCAATCCCAATCAAAATCCCAATTACATTCTTTTCAGAAGTAGAAAAGATGACACAAAAGTTTATCTGGAAACACAAGAGACCACAAGTATCCAAAACTATCCTGAAGAATAACAATCAGGCTGGAGGAGTCACAATTCCAGACCTCAAGACATACTACAGAGCAGTGGTCATCAAAACAGTCTGGTACTGGTACAGAAACAGAGAAGATCAATGGAACAGAAGAGAAATACCAGAAAAAAGCTAACACATATTTAACCAACTAATCCTTGACAAGAGAACTAATTATCCAGGGGAAAAAGCCTGGTTTCTTCAATTAATGTTGTTATTGACAATTGGATAGTAGCCTGCAGAGGTAAGAAGCAAAATCTGCATTTTATTCAAAAATCAGCTCTAAATGGATCAAGGACCTAAATCTTCACCCAGATACCACTAAACTATTGGAGGAAAACATGGGAAGTACTCTCCAAAGTATACAAATTGGGAAAAATCACCAAAGGCACAGGCAGACGAAGCCAAAATAAACAAATGGGACTACATCAAACTAGACAGCTTCTGTACAGCAAGAGAAATGATCAACAAAGTGAAAAAAATGGAAGGAATGGAAGAAAATCTTTGCATACTGTATTACCAATAGGGGACTAATATCCAGGATTTATAAGAACTTCAGAAACTCAACAACTGCAAAGCAAACAACCCTGTGAAGAAATGGGCAAAGGAAATGAACAGACATTTTTCAAAAGAACAAATTCAAATGGCTAAGAGACATATGAAAAAATGCTCAAGCTCCCTGTCAGAGAAATACAAATGAAAACCACATTGAACTTCCTCCTGACTCCAGTGAGGCTGGCCTACATTCAGAACTCCACAAAACCACCTGTTGGCATGGATTTGGGAAGAAAGTTACCCTCCTTCACTGTTAGTGGGAGTGTAGACTAGTACAACCAATGTGGAAATCAGTATGAAGGGTGCTAAGAGAAATAAAAACTGACCTGCCACATGATCCAGCTATCCCACTTCTGGAAATTTATCCAAAGAAAATTAAATCTGCATATGAGAAAGGGATCTGTAATCCTATATTTACAACAGCACAATCGACAATAGCAAAGACATAGAAATAACCCAGATGCTTGTCAAAAGAGGTGTGCATAAAAAAATTGTGGTATATTGCCAGCACGGAATAGTACTCAGCCATTAAAAGGAATGAAATTATACCATTTGCAACTAGATGGTCCCAAGTAGAGACCATTATGCTCAGTGAAATAAGTCAATCCCCCAAAGACAAATATCATATGTTCTTTCTGATATAAGGCTGCTTTTCTGCAAAATACAAGCTCAATAGCTCCTTCAATACTGTTTTTGCTGCATCTCATGGGTTTTGAAATTATTTTGTTGTCATTTTCATTCATTCAAAAAGTTTTTTTCTTGTTAATTTCTTCACTGACACAATAGCATTATTCACTTCAAGAAGACATTTTATTTTCATTTCTTCAGAGACACATTGGTCATTCAGTAGTATGTTATTTAACTTCATGTTGTAAACTTTCTATGTTTTCTCTCTGTTGTTGGTTTTGTTTTATGGCTTTTCATTTAATGGGATGTATAGTAACTATGTATAGAAACTATCATATCCAGGTGTGAGGATACAATGTAATATATACCTCTACTTGCAGATCAAAGATGGGTTTCCAATAAAACTGTCAACTATATCTTGTCAATAGGATGCTGGACTCTCTGACATTGTCCACATTTGTCATTTCAGGATACACTTTAGTAAAATGATGGACTTAGGAGTGTTTATAAAGGACTATAGTGTTGTAATGACAGTAGAAATCAGTTTGGGGTGGGGAATTGCAGGGGGAAGGGAAATCCCGGAGCCTATGGAACTGTATCATTAAATAATAAAATGTATAAATTTTCAAAACCTCTTTTGTACTAAAGTAGACTTCCCTTGTCATTCCACCTTCCCTTGAGTTTTCTGAAATTGCCTTGTTTAATGAAGACTTTAGGACACTGACAGATAGAACCTGTGTTATTGTTTTCACTTTAATTAGATGTCTAAGGACTCCTTCAGTGAGAAGCACTTGTTTGCTTGTTTTCTTTAATGACTCTCATTTCTCTGGCATTTGATTTGTTATGAGTAGTGTTCATGCTATCCAGTGGGTAGAGCCTGATGAGGCTCCCAGGCATCCTACAGGACACAGGACAGCCAGTGCCACCCTACCAACAGAACATCAGGAGGGAAGCAAAAATCTTGCTGGGGAAGTGTTCCTTTTCTTTGCTAAACTGCAATATAGGGAGTGCTGGTGTGTCTGGTTCTATGTGAGTGGGTACGAAGAGGGTAATATTTTTGTGTTATATCTTCCTTTCTTATAGGAAAATTCAACTATTCTCCCTCCCCCCCCCCCTTTTTTTATTTGGTAATCTGGAAGAATGAACATAAACCTGATGTGGGACACCTAAGAAGTAAGTTTTCCTTGACTGCACCTACATTTCCCATCATTTTCCCTTATCTCTGGGGTTCGCTGCTGCGGAATGCAGCACCCTCTGAGACATGGCCTCCTTGGATTGCTCATCTCCTTCATCTTCCGAATGGACTCAGTCCTGCTCATCCTTTAAGACCCCTATCAAAAATGATGCCTTCTATGCTGCTTTCCTACAGGTTTCCTTTTCCCTCTCACTCTGAGAGCTTGTCGTCATATCTCATATCCTGCCCTCTATTACAGGTAGCAACGCACTTTGCAGAATCACTTCCTCTGAATGTGAAATTCCTGGACAACTGAACTGACCCCCAGCACAGCTTTGAATCATGTGTGGAATGTAGCACAACATGCTACATCCAAGGTGGGCTCCGCCAACATTTGTCAAAATACAATTTCCTTCCCTTGGTTTAAAGTTCCCTCTTCCTCCAGTCACTGCAGCTGTCCGTGATGCTGTTAGGTCGGCGTTTGGATCCCTGCTTTAATGTTTCCAGTTATCACCTTCACAACCTCATACTTCTGCCCTCTCCTCTTTCTTTGCTGAAGGTTAATTATTTTCATCGACGAAATCCGGATACACTTCATTTGCTCTCTTCTGTTAACAGGCAGGCTATTTTAGGAATGCAATAAAAAGTAGCACCTGCTATTTATAAAATAAGAGAAGCAGTCCTGAATTCCCTTGCAGGTCATGTGCCCATCCATCTTCGTCTATGCTTGAAAGGGGTGCTTCCTTCTAGCCCGTGTAACTTTCTTTTTTTCTATTTTACCACCTACCCTCTTCATTGGAATAGTCAGTGAGGATTTTCATCTCATTCCTCACCTGTCCCCTGGCCTTAACTTTACATTTGGCATAGATTTCGCATCCCCCTGCACCTCTCTTCTCATAAGAAATGAGGGAAACTCCACTAGGCTTAGTAAGTATCTTTTTATGACTTAGACCTCCAGAGATGAGAGCTTCATTACTAAAGGGAAAATGAATATGCTGCTCCTGTGATCTGGTAATAGAAATGTGCCATTATATGAAGCGTTAGGTGACTCTTTACAGTTGTGGTAACATATATACCATTTATGGTCATTGTCACTTTCTATTGAAGAACAGAAGACATAGGAAAATTCGGTAGTTAAAAGAGGTTTGTTTTAGTGCTGGTTATTAACATTGGATTTGGATCTGCTCACCCTTCTGCCATGACAATGTGTGTGTGTGTGTCGGGGAAGGGGGTGTTGTAATTCAGACTCAGACACTGCAACAATCGTCTTACCTTGATCCATTCCTGACTTCAGAGCCTGGTGAATTATGAGGTTTTTACCTCTAGACTTTAAAGACCTTTCACATTCAGTTTCCTCATATTTCTCTTTCCTGCCCCTGACTAAACTGACTTCTGACAGGGTTATAATTTTAAAGTTAATTCCACATCATACATCCTTTAGAGCTTCAGCAGGTTCTCTATTAGGTACACAGTGATGACAAAACTCTCCAGGGTGGCAGAAAAGGCCTTATATTCCACCCAAATTTATCTAGTTCATGGCTCTTGTATTTTGGCCACAGCAAACTCCCTTGTTTCCTTCAACACACTGTGGTTCCTTTATGATTTTGACTTTCTGAAAACAAAACAAAACAAAACAAAACAAAACAAAACAAAACAAAACAAAACAAAAGTCCATTTCCTGGAAAGCTCTGCTAGTCAGCTTCTCTTGGTAATTGCCTCCTTGCCACCCTGCCACCTGCCATCCTGCCACCCTGCCACCCTGCCATCCTGCCATCCTGCCACCCTGCCACTGCCCAGCCGCAGCCCCACTTTGCTCCACAGAGTAGCAAGTGTGAAATGGCCCAGAAAAAGTTGCTACAGAGCAGGATGAGTAAATGTCCGTTCAGTAACTCAGTGCACAAGTGAGTTAGAAAACTCAAAGATCCTTGTCTCATGAGTGGGTTCTGTCCTGGATGTCTGTAAGGCAGTCTACCATGGCATGCCTGGTCCACTTACAGAAAGTATTGTTTGTGCGAAAATGGACACACTTTCCCCATACATAATGTCCACGGGCTGAAGAGAAAACTTTCGCCTTAACATTTCCTGCACCCCTTTCCACAGAGGCTGCTGCCCTGTCTGCCTGGGTACAAAGCTGATATGCAGAAGTGTGGCTTTGAGGGCAGAGGCCTCGGATAGCACAGGTTCTGATGGGACTGTATATTAATATACTAGGCTTGTCATGACTGAATACACCAGCCTATGTGATTAACCAGCAGATTGGTTTCGTAATCTTGGAGGCTGGAAATCTAAGATCCATGTAGTAAGGGTATTGTGCTCTTCCAAATCCTCTTTCCTTTTCTGTATTTGGTCACTGTGTCTGTTTCCTACCTTACCACAAAATGCACAGGATTGGAAAGTTTACAAATGATGGAAGTTTCCAGCTGGCCAAGGTGCCGGCCTCTGGTGTTTGGTGGGGACTTTGCGAATGTATCTGCAGAAGGCAGAAGGACAAGTGAGAACAATGCAATATGAAACCTAAAACCTTCATTCTAGTCACAAAAGAGCTCTCTCAGCCTATTCATCTCTTAAAGGTCACCTTCCCCACCCCAACTCTTAATATAAAGCTGAGTTTTGGAGAGGACACATTGAAACCATAGCACCCGGAGTACTTGTGTCCTTTTAAAAAAAAAAATAGGGACATCAATTTGATTGGATGAGAGATTACCTTAATGACTTCATATTGACTTAATTTCCTCCTTTAACAGTGTATCTCCAAATATAATTGCACTCTGATATACAGTAGTGGAAGCTAAGACTTCAACACATGAATTTTGGGGGTATACAATGTAGCTCATGACAGCATGATAATTAGAACAGCAGGGTGTGCTCACAGGGGTCCTCAGAGAGCCAAGAGTTTCACTTGGTTTTGGGATTTATCCCTAGCAAGTAATTGCTAAACAGTTTGTAATTGAATGATCCACTCAGCTTAGAGTGAAGTAAGATACTGGTTATGTCTTTTCAACCTTTAAATCCCCTCCGCCTCGCCCCGAATGCATCCCTTCTCATATGTTAGTTTTATCAAGGATTTGTTGACATGTTGATTTAAATAACTGTGTTAAGTACTGCTCAGAATGTAGGATTCCATTGGAAAGTACTTCGTGAACTGGCAATAGCCATGGTTTTGTGTGTGTGTGTGCGTGCACGCGCTAAAGGTTTATTTTGCCAAGAGTATTCACGAAATTGTTGTGTTTATTTGCCAATCTGGTTCTTAGAAAAGCATCTGCGGTGGCTCTTAAAATGTAGACTGCATCATCTTCACCCATCTCTTTCAATTTGAATGATCTGTTGCTCTTTCTTTTTCTCAGTGAATCATGCTTGTGTCTAGTGATCGCCATCATCTAAGCATCTACCAACCAGGTTTGAAATACCTTTCTAGGGCCTAGCGTTGTGTGATTACGCTATGCAGCATTTTGACTGATGGAAAGGCGCCAGAGAAGTCTTTGAGTCAGATGGCTTCTGTGAGCTCAGTCTCACCACTTCTGTTTTTTTCTTACATTAGGTTGCATATTTATTTACTGACATGTGTTAGGAGAATCTCTTATTCTAGAAAAAAAAAAAAACCCGAGGGCAGAAAGTGGTCCTGTCAAGTTTGCTGCCAATGATTAGGGCAACTGTTGATTTCAAACAGATCACTTAAATTTTTTGAAACTGAAATCTGTGTTTGGTGAAATTACAGCACTAATGTTTGTTCTGCCTAACCTCAAGATCATTAAGAGCATCTAAACATATAGGGGAAATATACATTGCAAAACTTTGTGGGGCCCAGTGTGGTAGCCTAGTGGCTAAAGTTCTTGCTTTGCATGCATCAGGATCCCATCTGACCACCTTCCCTTTCTGATCCCTGCTTGTGACCTGGGAAAGCAGTCGAGGGTGGTTCAAAGTCTTGGGACCCTGCACTTGCCTGGGAAACCAGGAAGAAGTTCGTGCCTCCTGCTTCGGATTGACTCTGTTCCGGCCATTGTGGCCACTTGGGTAGTGAACCTGTGGGTGGAAGATCTTCCTCTCTGTCTCTCCTCGTTCTCTCCGTAAATGACTTTCCAATAAGAAATAAATAAATCTTAAAAAACAAAACTTTGTGAATATAAGTGATTTGTAAAGATATCTAGTTCTGAATGGGAGAAAACATGCCAGGCAGACACTCTAATGAGACTTTATGCTATGTAAGGACTTTAGTTTTGACGGAATATTAAGCTTTAAAAAAAAAACTTTCCTTTTGTACGATTGTCAATTAAGGATATATGATGATTTGTTGCTTTTTTTAAAGCAACTGTTGATTTTTTTTCAGGGAAATTTAAAATAAAAATAACTATTATTGGAAATCACAGATTGTTAATAAACCCTTTCAGAGGTTTGACTTCTCATTGCAATGAATCCTTTCTGTGGAAGTGTCTCAGTAAAATCTTAACAGTCACTGGGAATTCCTTCAAGTTCTTTGTTTATCTAATCACGTGAAAAGATCCTTCTTAAACCTCTATGTCAGCAAACAAATGCCACTAGCCGAAATGAATTTTATACATTTTGGGAGTCCATTAATTTACTTTCAGTGGCATTAAGTAATGAACAGTCTTACAGCAAGGCCACAGTTCCATTTTATATCGAACAATCATCTTTTCTCATGTATGATACATGATGTGCACTTCTTGCTCGGGGCAAAATGTTTCATAAAAATGATTTCCTTTGTTCTTTTCTCTAGGTGGACTTTCATGATGATGAAGATTGTCTGTATGATATATCTCTTTAGGACGTCCAGTATACAATTACACTAATGGAGCTTCATCTAATGCTACATTAATTTTCTTCCATTATTGCCGCTGAGAAGGATGCCATTATTGTTTATGCTACAAAGCAATTTATTTCTTTCTTCTTTCCTCCCCATCACCTCCTCCTCCTCCCTCTTTTTTCTTTTTTTCACCTATGATAGATTTATAAAAAGACTTTAGACGTGGAGAGGCATTTACTGATCCTCTGGGTGCAGAGCACCCTTGGGAGAGAGACATCTTGCTCCTCCCTATATTAGCCAACCATTCCTGATGAAAGGGAAAAACACCTCTGTAACAAGCAGGGGTCCACACAGAGATTGTTTGGCTTCCTAGCCAGGCCTCCTGTTACATAGACTCAAATTTTGATAGCCTTTCAGCTAGGTTTCAGTAAAGGACACTAGACAGTAGCCATGCTTGTCATCTCTGCTCCCTCTAACCCATGTCCCTCTCTTGCCTGAGAGATCTTTCTAAACCACCCGTATGATCATGTTCCTAGTCTATTCCTATTTAACTTCCATTCTCCTCTCCTACCTAAAGCACTAAGGGTCCAGCTGTGAGTTTCTGAGGCATGTGGAACTTCTCTGAATGAGCACGAGCAGCCCTCACTTGTGAATGCTGTTGGCAGGTTTTAATGTAAAAGCACTGTGTAAACTGAAAGCTGCCTAGTCCAGGGACATTCAAGGTAAAGGAGGCATGCCCTTGAATCCTACCATCCAGCCCCCTAACCCTTGCTTCCCTTCAGAGTCACCAGGACCACATTCTTTGTGTGTGTGAAGTGCATTTCTTTTCCACTGCCAATACCCCTGTAGGCTTGTTCCACAATCTCCTAGTGAGTCTTGTTGCCTTCAGGATCTCCTGGAGGTTTTCCACACCATTTTAATACCCTTTAAGCACATTTTTTTTTTTTTGTTCACTGGCTCCCAGATGCCCATGGGAAAGCCTGAAAGCATGAGCTTTGTATTGACTTTGAAAGTCCTGTGTTGGCAATGAAGTGTTCTACAAGATGGGGAAAGATGTTATCTTTCAGTGTTGATGCTATTTCTGGTATCAGCTAAGTCATCAGAGGGGGATTATGTAAAGTTCAATTCTTTCTAATAACAAATAACTTAAGGGATGAAGAATTTGCCCTGAATGTATACTTTGTTAAGCCTATCACAAGGTTCATAGGGTTTTCAAAATCAAAAAGGAACCATTTAGAGATGAGATTAAGATAGTTTTCACTGTTTTGGAGGTGGCAGGTTACGAGTTAAAGAAGAAAGATTGCCATGGTGGCATAGCACGCTAATCCTCCACTTGCAACCCCGGTCTCTCATATAGGTGACAATTCATGTCCCCTCTGCTCCACTTCCCATTAAGCTCCCTGATAATTACCTCGGAAATCAGAGAGGATGGCTCAGGTTTTTGGGCCCTGTGCCTATGTGAGAGACCTGGAGGAAGCTCCTGGCTTCACATCTGGTCAGCCTTGGCCACTGTGGCCATTTAAGGAGCAAACCAGCAGATAGAGGACCACTCTCTAAGTCTCTCCTTCCTCTGTAAAACATCTGCCTTTAAAACAAAAATAAAGTAAATCTTTAAAAAAGAAAGATGAAAATAGAAACTGACATCCTCTAGAAAATATTAGGGGAAATTTTCTTGCAGGCAGATGTGGTGTGGTGGTTAAAAGCATGCACATCTTTGTGGAATTCTCTGAACCCAATTACCTCTTGACTCTAGACTTTGGACAGCCATCATGTGATACAAAGAGAAATTTGAAGTATGGTTATTGCGGGTTGCGCTTTGTTCTTGCTCACTGTGAATCGTTTGTCAGCAAGTGATTAAATCTGGACTAGTTTCCGTGAACTCACATGGACAGAGAGGTCCTACCAATATCATATAGAGCAGAACCCAGTTCAATGGCAGCCAAAACAACTGGACCAAGTTCATGATTGTTGCTGTAAGTGATTATATTGTGTTGTGGGTTTGTAAATAACAATGATGCCTGGCATATCATATGATCAAGCTACTTTTCTTAAACATGTTTTGTGATCTCTAAGTGGTAATAATTTATTTTGTTTTTTGAAATTTGTTTTTTTTTTCTTAAAAATGTTTATTGATTTAAATGGAAAAGTTGCAGAAAGGGAGAAGAGGGGAAGAGAGAGATAGAAAAGTCTTCAATGTGCTGGTTCATTCCCCAAATGACCACAATGGCCCTGACTAGGGCCAGGTCTAAACCAGTAAGCTAGACTTTAGCCTGGGTCTCTTCTGTGGATGCAGGCACCCAAACACTGGAAAACCTTTTGCTGCTTTTAAATGGTAATCATTTATTTATTTTTGTTCATACTTTTAAAAAAAAAGACTTATTTGTTTTTTAAAGATTATTTTTTTATTATTTGAAAGGCAGATTTATAGAAAAAAGAGAGAGAGAGAGAGAGAAAGAGAGAAAGAGAGAGGGCTTCAACCTGCTGCTTCACTCCCCAAGTGGTTTCAATGGTTGCAGCAGAGCCAACTGGAAGTCATGTACTTACAGCTTCTTCTGGGACTCTCACGTGAATGCAGGGGCCCGAGGACTTGAACCAGCCACTACAACCTTCCCAATAGAGGGCTGGTTGGATTGGAAGTGGAGAAGCCACGACATGAACCAGTGCTAATATGGGATGCCAGCACTGAAGACAGAGGCTTAGCCTACTATGCTACAAGGCAAGCCTTAAGACTTATTTATTTGAAAAGCAGTTACAGAGAAATAGAAAAAAGAGGATCAGAGAGAAACAAAGAGAGAATGAAAATCTATCTGCTGTTTCGTTATCTCAAATTTATCACAAATGATACACCACCTTGGGCTAGGCCAGGCCTAAATTAGGAGGCCAGATCTTCATCTGAGTCTTTCGCATGGATTCAGGAGCCCAAGCAGTTGGCTATTAGCACAGAGCTAGAATAGAAATGGAGCAGCAGGGACTTGTACAGATGTCTATATAGGAGGCTGACATTGTAAACATTTTTTTAATTGACATTTTTTTTATTGGAAAGCAAGATTAAAAGAGAGAAGGAAAAACAGAAACACCTTCCATCTGCTTGTTCACTCCTCAAGTGGCCACAAAGGCCAGAGCTGAGCCGATCCAGGAGCTTCCTCTGGGTCTCCCAGACAGGTGCAGGGTCCCAAGGGCTTTGGGCCATCCTCAACTGCTTTCCCAGGCCATATGCAAGGAACTGGATGGGAAGTGGTGCAGCCGGGACATGAACTGGTGCTCAAAAGGGATTGTAAGGCAAGGATTTAGCCACCAGTCTATGGCACCGGGCTCAAGGGAGGCTGACATTGTAAGCTATGGCTTAACCCATTTTATAACATGACCAATCCAGGATAATTTAAGTAATTTAGGATTATTGTACTGTACATGTTAAATGGGTGTTGGTATGACAATGGAAGCTAAGCCTCTGCCTGCAATGCCAGCATCTTATGTGGGTACAAGTTTGAGTCCTGACTGTTCCACTTCTAACCCAGCTCCCTACAAATGCAAGTAGGTCCAAGTACTTGGACCTTCCACCCATGGGTAAGACCCGGAAAGCTCTAGGTTCCTGACTTTGACTTGCCCCAGCCCTGGCTGTTGATGCCATTTGGGAAGTGAACCTGTGGATAAGAGTCTCTCCTTCTCTATCTCTTCTCTCTATACCTCAGCCTTTCAAACAAATAAAAAAATAAAACCTATCTTTAGAAAAGGCTAAAGGGGATAATTCATGCTTAGCATAATAAGTGATCAACTACTATTTGTCATGGTTATATTTTGCATCAGTAAATACAATGCTTTTATAGTTTCTGTTTGATATAATTTTTAAAGGTGTATTTATTTTACTTGAGAAGTCAGAGTTACAGAAGGAGAGACAGAGAAAGGCCTTCCAGCCGCTGGTTCACTGCTGGAACAGTGCCTGAACGGTAAGTGCCATTCAGTGAGTTCACAGCATACAGGGCAGTTATCTTGAACTCAGTGCTTGTGTAAACCCCCTGGACATCTTGTTGCCAGTGAATCTGTTAACTGATATTAACTCTCCTAGGAGTTATTCAGTTCATTCTAAGGAGGAGTACTTCACTCCTAAAGTACAGGCGTAGCTTTTGTTACAGATCAGAGTGTGCAGATAAGCCTGGCTGCAGAGCACAGTGATTGCCCGACTCTGGGGCCATGTCATGGCTCTGATATAACCAATGGCCGGAGCTTTGATAACCAGTGTAGTCCTGTGAGTTTCCACTTATCTGTAAACAGAGGGAGCTATACTAGAAAGTTTCTCATGGATATCCCAACACTAACATCTTAAGAGTCTATAAAATTGCTAACAAAAGTGGCTAATATTGCTATTTGTAGAAATTCAACTGCTTAAATTATAATTTGAAGAAATATGTTGAAGGCTTTAGCTTTCAACATTCACAACTTTCCTATAAACATTTATAGGTGAGGGACCTTTAATGTCTAAACGCAGATTTGTTCCTCACAGATATTTTGTCTGGCTGGCGATCTGAGGATGTAGAGCATTCTGCCTTGAAATCAAATTGCATAATATTCTGCTTCTGTGGTTTTCACCTGGCAGTTGTCATGTTGGATCTGGCTTCCATTCTGGAAGCATGCACAGAATTCCAGAGTGACTGCTTTACACATGAGCTGACTTTACTCTTTGAAATGTTGAAAACATCCTGAGCCTATTGCTTTAGGAAAGCTCTGAGAGAAGGACAAGCCAGAATGAAATAGATGCCTTTTTTTGAAACCCTGTCATTATATTATTGGATTTCTGTTGAGGTTCAAGCTCAGGCGCCTGCCTGGAGAAATAATATGGTGTTCACCGTAGTCTGTCTGGGAGAAGTGATCTCTCCTATCATGATCACTGCGCACTGTGCATGCCAGAATTTGTGAGGGTTTTCTAAGTTGCCACAATAACCTTTGGGCATAATGAAAGCTGTTGGTGCAGTTTTCTGCAAAGTTTTTAAGTGCATTGGCATTTTGACATACTTTACCAAGAAACAACCTATATGCGGGGGATTTTATTAGCTAAAGAAGAGTTGGACTAAAGTCAAGAAAGCAGAAGCCACGCTCGCTGGGATTTCTGACTGGTGGCTCACCTGAGTTCCATCTAGATTGGGAGATAATCACGCACATGTCAATTAATGAGCAAAGAAATTCTGCTTTTAAACAAGTTAAGGAGAATGTGTTGCAGATCCCTTAACCAAGAGGAAGAGGAACGCAAAGTGAGAGAGGGATCAGTGCAAAGTGTTAGAAAAAGTATCTTGTAATAATAAGATGAATTTCTTAGAGAGTAGAAAGTTTGGGTAACAGAGAAATCCTGTTGAGGAGAGGCAAGTTTACCTTGATTTAACAATAGAGATTCATTCATCTCTCATGAGCAGATGGCTTTGACTGCAACTCCTCAGTGATGGAAAGACCAACAGCTTGCAGGGATAGCTTGTTGTTACCATGAAGAGATTGACTGAAGTGCACCCTTGGGAGTTTGACAGGTGAGCTGAGAACATGGCATATACATGACAATTCTTAAATTTTGAAGTCAACCATGGCCACCTCCCTCTCTCATCCTTTCTTTGTCTTCTCTTTTCTTATTTCCTGTCCAGAAACTGAGTCTTTTCGTTTAAACAGGATTGGATTCAAAAGAGCCAGTTGAAGATGGGAATTATGGCACATTGGGGCCAGGTCAAGGTCAGAGACTCATTATGGATCAAACACATAACTGACTGCAGGTCACAGCCCTGAAGATGGATCACATCCTTCAACAGAGAGCTTACCATGTTGAAGTTACTTCATTTTAAAATAGAATCCTGGGCTCAACACAGCAGCTTGATTGGCTAATTCTCCATTTCCAGTGGAGGATGACCCACGGCCATAGGACTCCATACCTGCGTGGGAGACCTGGAGGAAGACTTATGGCTCCTAGCTTCAAATCAGCTCAGCTCCGGCTATTGCAGACATTTGGGGAGTGAACCAATGAATGGAAGATCTTTCTCTGTTTCTCCTCTCCATACACCTACCTTTCCATTAAAACAAGTAATTTTTTAAAAAGGACTCCTGTGAGGTAGTGTAGTTCTCTCCATTTTATAGATTAAAAGCCAAAACACAAAGAGGTGACAGTTTGATGAAGGTCATGTAAAGGTGAGGTGGGGTTTGCTAATGGGTCAGTCTGCCTCCAAAGCTAAGCTTACAGAGAAAGAGAAAAAGACCTCTAGTCCAGGCAGAAGCAATTGTGAAACAGCAACCAAAGACAATTGGAGACATCTTCCACAGAGTGCAGAGTAATAAGGTAAGAATACTGGAGCTTGGGCAAGTGAGTTCAGAGGCCAGTCTTGCATGGCATGGGACTTCTCTGGGAGCTGCCTAATAGAAGCGGAGGGGTTCTGCGAAGCAACGGGGCTTAGATGCTGCCTTTGCCTTTGCTGCGTACTGGTCGTGCAGTCTTGGATGAGTTGCCATGACAAATGAGGTACGGGGATTGGGAATAGCCAGCCAGTAAGCAGTACAGGACCAGCATCCAACAGGTGCTCAGTCAGTGAACGCTTCCAATGGTGCATCCTACTTTTGACTTCAAATGAGCTCCTTTAAAAATGATTAATTTTACCTGTTTTCTAGTTTACTGAAGGAAGGAATATTTTAACCATTTTAATGCACATTATTTAAGTTTACTATGTGGGATGTAGAAAATGGGTTGAAATGAGTTGAGTCTTCTTTCAGCTGGTTGTGAAAATGTCCTGTCGACTTTTCTAGGAGACTGGTCAACATTCTGGAGATATGCTTTAATGCCACTATTTGAGACACATTCTCCCAGTCATTTCTACCTTCCTATTGTTTCAATTCAGTGTTTGCAAACATTAGTGCATGTTAACCTGTGAAAGAGCTCTTCTAGTTACGAAAAAAAAAAAAAAAGAAAAAAAGAAATAGTCCTAGAGAATCATTTTTGGAAATTCCATGCTTCTGGGCCTGACACGGTGGCACAGTGATTAAGGTCCTCGCCTTGCACGCCCGGGATCCCATATGGGCGCCGGTTCTATCCCGGCAGCCCCACTTCCCTTCCAGCTCCCTGCCTGTGGCCCGGGAAAGCAGTCGAGGAGGGCCCAAAGCTTTGGGACCCTGCACCCACGTGGGAGACCCGAAAGAGGCTCCTGGCTTCGGATCAGCATAGCATCAGCCGTTGCGCTCACTTGGGGAGTGAATCATCGAACGGAAGATCTTCCTCTCTGTCTCTCCTCTCTGTATATCTGCGTTTCCAATAAAAATAAAATCTTAAAAAAAAAATAATTCCATGCTTCCATCCTCCTGGAGATGAATGTCAAGACTAGAGTTCTACTTGCATTTAGTAGACTTTGAGGAGGTCTAAGAAGAAATTAACACAATTCTCATCAATAATGTGTTTGTTATAGTAATATTAATTATATGTATTATTAACATATTCTTAGACAATAATTGATATGACTATAATACTAATATCAATGTAATGTATTAATTGGAATTATAGTATAATATGACTAATTGTTACTATCAATGCTATAAATGTAATCCATATTTTTATATATTAAAGAATATAATTATAATACTATTTAACACTCTCTGGGTCATGTTTTTGTCATAGTCATATAACATTTGCATATCTAGATATAAAATGAACATTGCCACTTTGTGGTTCTCCCTGATGGGCAGCACTTCCGGTACAATTGCTTTAATTACTGTTTCCTTCCCAGACAGCAGAGAGCCAGTGGATGTGATTCAAACCTGCTTTTCTCCCTGGGAAGAGAGTGAATGTCTGATGTCTGTGAAATTCAGGAAGTCTGGACAGCTCCTGCCATGAAGTGCACTGTGTTTCCATGATAGGGCTTTGGGGAATGTCCTGGGAGAGCAGCAGGTGGGCAGGGTACTGTTAACTGCTGCTGCCTGGAGCCCTGGGCTGGACCTTCGCTGCTCTGGGAACATGGCTCAACTCACCAGCAAACAGCAACTCTGTCACCCCCTCTGGCTGGCTGCCTCTCTTCCCACAGTTCCTGTTTGTTTTGTTTCCATTTTCCTGAGAATAAAGATTGGAGAAGCTCAAAGGATAATCAACCAAGGAAGGGTCTACACCGTCCTTGTCAGTGGTGATTAGTTTTCCACTCATTCTTTTTCTTTCTGTTTTTTGGCAATCCGTTTGGGCTACAGCTGCGACATTTTATTGCCAATTCCTTCCTTTACTTCTTTCTCATGGATGATGTCTATCTATCATTCTGTATTAGCTCTTTGTCACCAGATTTCTCACCTGTGGTTTGAAACTGCCTTGTAAAACTTTCTGTGATTGCAAATGATATACAGAAAATATTTAAGACTCCTCCTCCTCCCCCGCCCCGCAGGAAAAATCACACAAATCTCCCTAGAATGTATACATAGTTTCAGCAAAGTTGAAGATATGAAGATAGTATATAAAAATCAATTGCAGGTGTCGGAATTTTACCTCATTTAATTTCATAAACTTGTCTTTGAGGAAGGAACTATGATAGTCCTCATGCTGAGGCTCAAAGAATCTGAAATGACAAAACCAAGATGTGCAGGAATCAAAAATGGAGGCTGTTTGGGCTCATTCAGAGCTTATTTAAAGGAGTAAGTTATACTGTCTCTTAATCAAAACAGCAAGAAAATTCCACCTTTCTTTGTATAGGCAAAGTTTTCCTCACCAAAACTCTCCACATTTTGACAACAAAACGCTCTGATCCACTTCCCTGCTTGTGTGAAAGGTGGTAGTGGGTAATGGACCAAGAGCTTAGTCTCCTGCCACCCACGTGGAGACTCAGGTGGAGTTCCTGGCTGTCGACCTTGCCCTGTAGCAGCTCTGGCTACTGTGGGCATTCCGAGAGTGAGCCAGAGGATGGTAGATCTGCATCTCTCTCTGTGTCACTCAGTCATTCAAATAAATCAATCTTTAAAAATAATTATAAGCCAATTTCACTGATGGGCATTGAAGCAAAAGTTTCAAATGAAATATTAGCCAGCCAAATTCAATACTGATTTTTAAGGTTTTTTTTTTTTTAATGTCTTAGTAAACGGAGAAAAATCGTATAATCAACACATTTGTTTTTATGAAAAAATATCAAAAAACACTTATCAAATTTGCTTGTAATGTTAAAAATTCTAGTGAGTCATTCACCTTTTAACTTTATATAAGCTATATTTCAAAAGGCAACAGCAGACACCATGCAGAGGGTTAGCATTGTGGCACAGCAGACTTGTCTGTCAGTCATCTGGTGCGTGACTCAGTAGATGGGGGACTTCTCACCCTCTCCCTCTCTCTGTAATTCTGCCTGTCAGATGAATAAGCAAATCTTTTAAACATCCCCATGGTTAATGGAGATGCTTTCAGGCAGAAGACAAAGATGGTCACTATCCCTGCTACTCAATACAGTGTATAATATTCTGGCTATCTAAAAAGAAACTAAAGGAAGGAGCGCTAAAGGGGACTGGGGGTTGGCTTCTCTGGGCTAGACTGTTAACTATATCTACCTGTGGGAGCTGGGACTGAGGATGGGCGGGTATGCTTAGCCAGGCTGCAGCACCTACTAGCAAATGCAAAATCTTTGTCAGGCCATGCCAAATAACCACAGCCCCCAATGGCTTGTGCAAGACCCAGGGCTGGAAGCAGGCCTGGTAGGATAACTTTGGAAATTTTCCCTGATGGGCCACTGCTTCCACTGGTGAGTGTAAGAACTGAGACTAGGAGTATGAAAGGCTGGGCTAAGCTGCCACAGCCTCAGGTGATGTACGTATGAGCAAAAATGGGTACCAGCTAATTAGGTTAGACTGAAACATTATTGGCAAGTGCCAGGACTGGATGGGAGCTGTGTCGGGCTGAACTACAGTATCCCCCAGCAAGCATGAGGGCTAGGGCTGGGAGCATACCTGGTAGGGAAACTGTGGGTACTCCCTTGCTAGGCTGCACCTCCAGCTGGTGAACGGGAGAACTTGGGCTGAGGGTGGGCCAGTATGGACAAGGTAGCAGGACCCATCAACATACATGTGGGCTGGTTCTGGGGGCAGGTTGGGCTGAGCTAAGTCGTAGCATCCATTGGTAGGCACAAAAGCCAGCACATGCCAGCAAATGCAAAAACTGGGGCTGGGAAAGGACCTGGTGGGGGTCGTTGGAGACCATGGCACCTGCTAGTATGCATGAGGACTAGGTCTGTGGCACAGGCTAGGCTGGACTGGGCCATAGCACCCATTGGTTCACAGGAGAGATGGGGTTGGGGCAGAACTGATCAGGCAGCTGCATCCACCAGAATACATTTGGGCTGGTGTGAGTAACAGACTGCACTTGACCCTGTACCAGCTGGTGCATATAGGAGTTGTCTGAGGTCACCGAAGTTGGGGTTTCTCTGGGGACACCTCAAATAGGTAGTTGGACTCAAACCCGAGAAACAGAAAATCACACGATACATGGTCCAACCTTGGATTGTATATATTGGGACTGAGCTTCCTCAGTTGCTGATGCCTGTGCTGTGGACAGCATGCTCAAATGCACACAGGGGGCATGAAAGCCAGCTCATCTAGGCCAGCTGTGGGTGTGGAGTGCCTCATTAGATGACGAAAAGCAGAAAAAGTTGGACAACTCTCCTGAGCTTTGCAGCAAGTGTCTGGGTCTATGGATTCACTAAAGTGGACATGATCAGCCGATAGAGCTTGGAAAGCTTTTCTCAATCCTGGAGAAAGCTGGCTGTTTTAGAACTATCAAAACAGCCAGGACTGGTCTAAGGCAAAGGACACAAGTCAGCAACTCCACTTAGGTCTTTCAGAATGGCAGGAGTACTGGTACTTGGACCATCATCTACTGCTAGATTAGATGTGTGAAGTAGCTGGAACTCAAACTGGACACCCCAGCAGGGAATGGGACTGTCCCAGAAAGCAGCCCCCCCCCCCCGCACTGCACTATGCCCATTTTCTACTGTATTTTAATGTGATCTGATCATGTCAGTATCATTCATTTCCATACCTTCACACCTAAAACATTATTGCTGCCTTCTGTTGGATATTCAATAAAAGTTTATTGAACAAATAAATAAAACTGACTTGCTTAAACAAAAGAACATGAAGTACAAATTCTAATGCATTGCCACTGAGTAACATACAGTCTCATTTAATTGGCAGATTGCTACGATGTTAGCTTTTTTGCTTGTAATTCACATGATAAAGCTTGGATTCAGAAAGTTTGAATAACTTTTCTCAACTTTATTAGAATTTTAACTAAGATTGTTATAGTCCTAGGAGTCTTTTACCAATAAATCATTGCTAGGTTTTGACGAAAATCAACTACACTATTTTCTTGTTCATTTTTGACTTCAGTTTATGCATTTCTGGGATATGAAAGGAAAAGATGTGAAAAAATACACAGGTAATGAACTTCAGCCACCTGCTGGGAGTCTCTCCCTTACTAAACGTTGAAAGTAGTGTTAGGCCACAGGCAAACTAGCAAAGTGTAGTGGAAGGCAAGCTGGGCCTTACAGCTGGATGCATTATAAATTGATACAGCAGAATCAAAATATAAACATTCTTTATAGCTGACTTCTTACATCAAGTTTCATTTACACTATAACTATCAGATCATATTTGTTTTCCTTAAAGGGTTTCAGCGTTTACCCACCAATAATGTATACAGAGATGTTGATTCCAAAGATTAATTATGTGAACATAAAAAGAAATTCAGTACTGAAAATTCCTTTTTAATAAAGACAGTGTATCTGTGAAATTAACATAGTTTTGATTGGAGGAATCTTTCTCCTTATGGATTGGAGGATAAATAATCTCTAATGAATTCTGTCATCAAGGCCACATCAAGTTCATTAACAGCATGACACACTATTAACTTACTATTGAGAGTTGTAATTTGGAAGACTGATGTCAGAGGATGCATTTTCCCTCCAAACTGACTGTACTCGGATGCAGCAGCTTGGGTGGTGCTTACAGTAGCAGAGCCTGACTTCTTCACAGCCGCTGTCACATTTTCCCTGGGATTTGACATTAACACCCGCTGCCCCATCAGTGTGTGCTTTTTGTTCCTTGAAAATCAGAGGAATAGATAACCCTTGGAGATTCAGTCTATTCTTTTCTAGCCAGCATGATTAAATAGGTCTGGGACAAAATGAAGCCATGTGGTAAATCAAGCTTCAGAACGAGGAAGATGCTAATAAACGCGTCTGATTATTCATTATAACCTATTTCACAGGCACTGAACCACTGACAGGTTCTTGCCTGCTTCCGGAGTCTGCAGGCTAGCACCAGTTGCCCTGTGATCTTGAAACTGTCTCTCTAGGACTATCAAGCAGCAAGGAGACAGATGCCCTTAGGAAATAAATGTTCCCAGACCCACTTCTTTGGACATGGTTGTTTGTCATGAGCCACATCACATTTTCTTGAGTTTAGATCAGAAGTTTTTCTTTTAAAAGTGGTGGTAAGTTTGGATGCAGGTTGATGTAGGCAGGTACTTGCTAGAGATTGAAATCTGTCTTATTTCTGGCTGGAAAAAAAAGAAAACTGTGTCCTCAATTAAGTGCTATCAGGAGAACCCCATATAACCTATGTCTCCCCTAAAGCTATGCCAGAGTTTCCATTAACATTATGAAACGCCTTGCTTTTACTTCGGCTTGAAGGCGGACAAAAATATTACAATATTGATTTTTTTGAGGTTTTTTTTTTTTCCAGATACTGCCACACCTGCCCCTCACCCATATTCTGCTCTTCACCTGCTTGATGAGAGCACATCTTTCACTGTCTCATGTAAGCACCTCACTGTCTTCAGGGTGTTTCCTTAGGTCCCTAGAGCTGGCTTTGCCACTTGTTCTGCAAGACAAAAATGCTGTTCATGCCCCATCAGGAGTGTCCCTAGCCAGTGGATGCATAAATATTCCCCTCTTTTTAGAGGGATCCTTAAGCACTAGCTCCCAGGGTTTCTAGGGCCTCAAGAGTGGGCTGGAAGGATATCCATCGCTGGATGTCTTCCTTCTTGGTCACAGCTATTTCTTTTCTTTTTTTTTTTAAAGATTTATTTATTTTTTGTTGCAAAGGTGGATATACACAGAGGAAGAGAGACAGAGAGGAAGATCGTCCGTCCAATGGTTCACTCCCCGGGTGAGCACAACGGCTGGAGCTGAGCCAATCCGAAGCCAGGAGCCAGGAGCTTCTTCCGAGTTTCCTGCTTGGCTGCAGGGTCCCAAGGCTTTGGGCCATCCTCGACAGCTCCCAGGGAGCTGGATGGGAAGCAGGACTGCCGGGATTAGAACCGGTACCCCTATGGGATCCAGGTGCACATGCAAGGCAAGGACTTAAACCACTGTGCTATCCTGCTGGACCCGGACACAGCTATTTCTTTCTCCTGGATTGGAATGCGTCTCCCTGAGTTTCGTGTGTTGCAAGTGTAGTCGTACAAAAGCATAGGTAAGAGCATTTAGAAGTGAGACTTTGGGATGTGATGGACTCTTGAGGGTGCCAATTACAGGAAGAAGCGGTTTTTGAAGTCCTGGCTCTGTCTTGAAGTCAGCTTTCTAGTATGCCTATTGGCTGTGCTCTGAGAATCCCTGTAGCTCTACAGAGTCCCCGCCAGCATGAAAGCCTCCACCAACTGCACTCCCTCAACCTGAAATCTCCCCAACCTGAAGCCCAGGAAACTGAATAAAACTTTATTCCTTATAAATTGCCCAGCCTGTGGAATTCAGTGACAGAACTACAACACGGACTAACACAATAGAATTGTTGTCTTAGGGCTTGCTTTAAGGGGTTTTGGATGGGACAGACAAGGAGAAAACATATGTCAATTCGAGAGCTTGAAAAAGATATTAGGTTAAAAAAAATCCAATAATTTCAATAATAAGAACTTGTTATCTCTTGAAAAACATTTTTTTTAAAGATTTATTTTTATTATTATTTTTTTTATTGGAAAGGCGGATATACAGAGAGGAAGATCTTCCGTCCGATGATTCACTCCCCAAGTGAGCCACAACGGGCCGATGCTATGCTGATCCGAAGCCAGGAGCCTCTTCCGGGTCTCCCACGCGGGTGCAGGGTCCCAAAGCCTTGGGCCGTCCTCGACTGCTTTCCCAGGCCACAGGCAGGGAGCTGGATGGGAAGCGGGGCTGCCGGGATTAGAACCGGCGCCCATATGGGATCCCTGGCGTGCAAGGCGAGGACCTTTAATCACTTGCGCCACCGCGCCGGGCCCGAAAAACATTTTTTTAAATATATTACTCTCTTTATTTTAATGACAGTTCTTTGTGGCATATGCTTAGCCACAATTAATAGATAATTAAATCTAAAGCTCAATTTTAAAAAAAAGTTTGCCTAAGTGCATATGGCTTTTAAGGGATATAGGACTTACGTTTATATTGAGGTCATCTGGATCCCAGTCCAAAAGAGTTTTATGTATTTGAAAAGCACACACACACATACACACACACACACACACACACACACGTAGAGAGAGGGAGAGAGGGAGAGAGAGAGAGAAACCTCCCAAATGCCAACAATAGCCAGAGCTGGGACAGGTTAAAGTTGGAGGATGGAAACTCAGTTTATTCTCCCGCATGCAGGGCAGCAAGTCCAATTAGTTGAACCCTCACTGTGCTGCATGAACTAGACCCAGAAATTCCAGAAATTCCAAGCATTGCAATACGGGACATTGCATCTTAATTGCTAGGCTGTCTCAAGTTCAATGCATCTTCTCCAAGATTGTATTTGCCTATGACTCTGTCTCAGAATTTTGGAAAGGTACAAATGAATGAGTAAATCGATGGCAGAAACGGGCAGAAAACCAAGAAACATTGCTGAGCCATCATCTATATAAAATCTTTGGTTTCAGGATAATGTATGAGAACAGAAGAATAAAAGCAGCCATTCCTAGCTTCTTCAATCATTTCACTGTTGAGCCACTGCTGAAGAGGGCTTACCAGGCCAGGTAAATCATGTTCCGGGTGTCTCAGGATGCGTGTAGACTCTCAGTGTGGCTGTGTGCAATGCTTCTTTTGTAGTTGTCGTCCAACACATTTCTCAGTCACATGGTACCACGGGGTCATGGGCCGTGGAGGTCAGCAGGGCTGACTCCCAACCCTCCTCTCTGCCCCCTGCAGCATCAAAATCCCGATAATGGAGCAGTTCTTTTCCTTGGTCACATGTGCGCTTAGCACTTGTGTGCATAAGTTGCCCTTTGCCCCCTGTCTGTTGGCAAATTTTCTTCTCTGTCTTGTAGTCTCAGTTAAGCCCGACCTTATTAGAGATCCTTCCTGATTTAGGTCCTGGAATTAGGTCCTTTAGTTTTTGCCTTGATCTGAAAGTATTAGCCTTACTCCTGACAGCCAGATGCAGTGATGTGGTCACTCTAGGGCACCTTCCTGCGAATTCCTGCTGCTGGTTTGTGGGATCAGGGGCAGGGGTTGAGAGCAGGTGATTGTCTAAAGATGTGAGTGTGAAGGATAATAGTGAAGAAAGATACTTATCCCTGTAGCAGCTCCTTAGGCAAAATCTTATATCTTATGTGATGGCAGCTTCAGAAGAAGACAATATTCTCCCAGTTCTAAAATCTGGGTGGTGGTGGGGATGGAGGAGGGAGAAGAAAGTACATGTGAGGAATTCCTGACAACTCCTTGAATCAATAGCAATGTTTTTATTTCTAGTCCCTTTGAAAACAATAAATGAGAGTTTGACATCATTGTGTTACTGAACACTGAATTAATACGGGTAGGTAGGTGGGGAGCAAATGGTGCTAGCTGGTATTGTAGTCATTGCACTGACAACTATGACAGACAAGTAGGGATGTCATCTGATTTTTCTAAGACTGCACAACTACTTAACGAGTGAACCTGGCTAGAATTCTGATCTTCATTCTGCTATTACTGTATTGGACTGTTACTTCTCATGGAAAAATAAATGCTTTGTAGAAAACAAAACTTTGCCTTTTTACTTGAAGCTTTTCTTTTTTTATTATATTTTTGACAATCTTTACATAGTTAATTAGGGTAAAAATGTTCAAGGGCTACAGGAAAGTGGGTAAGACTATGATTTCCATATTGTTTCCTTCTTGTTTGAAGGGGGATATTAAGGGAGAAGGCCCACCCCAGGTCTCAGATGTAGGGCATACTCTAAGGTTCTTGCTCAAGTGGGTTTGATGGTTCACCAGTTATGAATCGCTGCCAATCTTGCCACTCCAAGCACGATGAGGTCTTACTTGGAGATTATTTTCATCATTTGACTTTTATTGTTTCCATTGCTCATATCCAAATTTTGACAGCATTCACTTGATGATAGTTATGTTTGTAGAAAAACATAAGCCCTCCCTCTATTTTTTCTCCTCAAACGAAACTTAAGAGATATTTGGAATAAGTTACTGTATATATTACATATAATTTATTTTACCTGGGGGCAATAATTTATTTTACCTGGGGGCAAAATTCTAGCTACTTAGTAAGTCTTATAAAAATTTTCAGACTGCTTAAATTATACTATTTTATGATAATAATTTATTTTACCTGGGGGCAAAATTCTAGCTACTTAGTAAGTCTTATAAAAATTTTCAGACTGCTTAAATTATACTATTTTATGAACCAAGAGTACAAAAATCAAATGTATAAACAAAAATTAAAGACTTACAGAAATAAAAAATAGAAGTTAAAAAATATGAGGTTAAAAAATGAGATCTTCCGGCCCCAGCATGATGGTTCAATGACTAGAGTTTGACCTTACAATCTCTTGAATCACTTGGGGCACCAATTCATGTACTGGCAGCCCTGCTTCCTATCCATCTTCCTGCTTATGGCCTAGGAAAACAGTGGAGGATGACCTAGAGCATTGGGATCCTACACCCGTGTGGGAGAACCAAAAGAAGTTCCTGGCTTCAAATCAGCTCAGCTCCAACCATTCTAGCCACTTGGGGAGTGAATTAGTGAATTCAAGAATGTTCTCTCTGGCTCTCCTGTCCATAAATCTGATCTGCATTTCCAATACACATAAATAAATCTTAAGACATGAGATCTTCCCTTTTATTACAAAAGTCTGCAGCAAAATAGGACTAGAATGGAAACTCCCTTACCTTGATAATGTATAACTAAGTACAATTAACATCCATATTTAAAGGTAAGAACCTTAACACTTCCCCACTTACAGTCAGAAATTTTCTCCCTCACTATTCTTATTCAACATCGTAGCAAACATCCTTGATACTTCTATAAAATGTATAACTTTATAAAGAAAACATAACTTTCTGAGATTGCAAATTATACACAGAAAATATTGAAGATTCACCCCCCCGAAGGAAAAAATCACACAAATCTCCCTAGAATGTATACGTAATTTCAGCAAAGTTGAAGCTATGAAGATAGTATGTAAAAGTCAATTGCGGTGTCAGAATTTGGGCACAATTCTGTACCCAGTGGGTAAAGCCACTGATGCAATGTTGCATCTCAAATGACTATGGGTTGGATACTTGCACACTTCACATTTCGAGAGTAAGCTGCACAACAGGGGAAGCCAACCAGTGGTTGGTAAATCCCTTTCTCTGTCTCTTACACACACACACACACACACACACACACACACACATTCTTTTTCATTGTCTTTCTCTGTAACTTTACCTTTCAAGTGGATAGATAAATCTCTTATTTTAAAAAATTAATTGCTTTGCTCTAACTGGGAATAAACGGAAGAGCAGGCATTGTGGTGCAGAGGATTAAGCAGTCTCTTGGGTGCCTGCATCCCATATTAGAGTGCCTGGTTCATGATCTGGCTACTCCAGGATTCTGAACCCATTTATTGCTAATGTGCCTTGGAGGTAGCTGATGATGGCCAAGCTACTTGGGTATCTTCTGTAAATTCGGTAGATTTGGTTGGAGTTCCTGCATCCCCAATTTGTCCCTGCCTCATGCTGGCTCTTATGGGCCCTTCTGAGAATGAGCCAGCAGAAGAAATATCTCTTTATCTCTGTCTTATCTTTGCACTCTATTACGCTGACTTTCAAATAAATAAATATTTAAATAAGTAAATGGAATTTATAGTATCACAACTTGACCAAATTCTTATACATGTATACATACATCTAGAAAATATGTAGCATAAGCATAGAATCTAAATGTCAGAACCTCAAAAATTTTGATGTAAGAAAGAAAAGCAAATTTAGGGCCTGGCGGCGTGGCCTAGCGGCTAAAAGTCCTCGCCTTGAACGCGCCTGGGATCCCATATGACCAATGCTTCTAATCCTGGCAGCTCCACTTCCCATCCAGCTCCCTGCTTGTGGCCTGGGAAAGCAGTCGAGGACGGCCCAAAGCCTTGGGACCCTGCACTCGTGTGGGAGACCTGGAAGAAGCTCCTGGTTCCCGGCTTCAGACAGGCAGCGCATCAGCCATTGCGCTCAATTGGGGAGTGAATCATCGGACAAAAAAATCTTCCTCTCTGTCTCTCCTCCTCTCTGTATATCTGACTTTCTAATAAAAATAAATAAATCTTTTTTTTTAAAAAAGCAAATTTAGACTGATGAAGGGATATTCTATATTCATTGATGTCATTTAGCTTCAGCTTTATCAATGGAGTTATGACAATCCCTGACATATCCAGGAAGCTACTTGGTAGATATTGAAACTAGTTCCAAAGTTTACAAGGAAAAGCAAAAACTCTGGACCTTTAATTCAATATTTAAGAAGAACAAAGATTGGAGGATTTACACTATCTGCTTTCCAGACTGACTAAAAGTTAATCAAGACACTGTGATGTTGGTGAAATAATACATAAATCAAAAGAAGAAATTTGAAAGCCTAAAAATGGACCAAAATAACTCTAGTTAAATAATGTTTGAGAAAGAACCAAAGAAAATGTACTAGTGTTTTTAACAAATGGTGCTAAATCAGTTGAACATCCATATTATAAACAATAGAACCTAGATGTAGACTTTAGGTCTTTCATAAAAAATAATTCAAAATGTGTTATAGACCAAAATGCAAAATACAGAACTGTACAACTTCTAGAGTGGTTTATGAGACAAATCTGGGTGACTTTGAGACCTCTTCTTCCATTTTTTAGAAACTTTTTAAATTTTATTTGAAAGGCAAAGTTACCGAGAGGATCAGATTCACACACACACACACACACACACACACACACACACACAGCTCTTCCTTCCTCTTATTTAGTCTCCAGATGGTTGCAATAGCTCTGGCTAGGTTAGGCAAAGTCAACCGCCTGAAACTTCTGGAACCCCTCAATGGGTACAGAGGTACAGGCATTTGGGCCATCCTCTGCTGCTTTCCAAACACATTAGTGGAGATGTGAATCAGAAGACTATTATCCTGGTTTCCAACCTGCAGCTGTATGGGATGCTGCAACTGCAGACAGATGCTTAACCAGCTATTTCGCAGTGTTGTCCCTCCTCTCCCATTCTTAAACATGAAGTTAATGTCTGTCCAAATGGCTCACTGATTCCACCCCTCTTTGTATGCAGAAATGTTGGAGGAATGTTCTAGAAGACATTCAAATCAAGAATTTGAGCCCCCAAATGAAGAAAAGCTTTCATTTCAAAAGACCTTCTGATATTTAATAGACTCAGTTAAGGGATGGGTAGATTTGGAAATTCAAACTGGATTCTTTTTAAAACAAAAAAATTCAGGAACTTTTAGAGGCAAGTGATGACTCACAGAGTGAATGAATAGGAGAGTGGAGAACATAGGACCAGACGGAAGGAACCCCTACTTCCCCAAGGAGGAGAGCGTACTCCTAAGGATAAAGAAACTGAGGTATGACTATACATCTGTTATTTTATTTATTTTTTTTTTACTAAGAATTCAGCCAGATTGGTATTATTTCAGTGATTTTACAGGTAATGAAATGAGCCTTGACAAAGGTGAAGAGTTGACTCAAGGTCATGCAACTAATAGTGAACAACAAAGGAAAGACTGAATTCTAGTTAACTCCAAGGTCAATTTCTTTCTCTTCTAGAATAGAAGAAATGTGGTGTGTTGGTTAAATTGGTAGAGTCTAATGTCAAGTCACTGTGGCTAACTCTTTTTTAAATGTTTATTTTTTATTGCAAAGTCAGGTATACAGACAGGAGGAAAGAAGAAAAGAAGACCTTCCATCTGATGAGTCACTCCCCAAGTGATCACAATAGCTGATGCTGTGCTGGTCTGAAGCCAGGAGCCTGGGGCTCTTCCGGGTCTCCACATGGGTGCAGGGTCCCAACACATTGGGCCATCCTCCACTGCTTTCCCAGGCCACAAGCAGGGAGCTGGATGGGAAGTGGAGCTGCTGGGATTAGAACTGGCGTCTATATAGGATCCTGGCATGTTCAAGGTGAGGATTTTCTGTGCTATACCACTGTGCTGGGTCCCTGTGGCCGACTTTCTGGGATTTCTCTTTGTTAGCTGTTTAATGGTGGACAATTCATTATATCTGCACTTTTGCACCTATAATCATATCTGAGAGGTAATAAAAATCAAATATCTCATTAGTTGTGAGAGCTAAGTGGCATAATCAATATCAAGCTCTTCATATGTTACATTGCACGTAATGTAAAGATAAAAATGTCTTCTGGAATTATTCTGTTTTGAAAAGATCTATTTTATTTATTTGAAAGGCAGACTGAAAGAGAAAGTGGCATGTACAGAGATCTTCTTTCCACTGATTTGCTACTCAAATGGTTTAGCAGCCAAGGATGGGCAGGTGGAAACCAGGAGTCAGGAGATTCACTCTAATCCCCCACGTGGGTGGCAGGGACCCTAGTGCTGCTTGCCAGTTAGATTATCAGGGAATTGGATCAAAAACAGATCAGTGAGGACTCAAACTGGCATTGTGAAATGGGATGCCAGCATCCCAGGAAATAGCAGCTTAACCCCCTTGCATAGCAACACTGGCTCCTCAGAGATGATTTTGTGTTTGTCATAAAGAGCAAACAACATTTAAAAATATTACATGGATTTACAAACATGAAAAGCATTTATCCCACAACTAGAGTCTCAGGTATCTCATATAGAAATGGTTGACAAGCTTTTAAAAAAAAAGGATAAAAGGAAAAACATGATGAAAGGATTTCAAACATTTTGGAAGTCTATACCAGAATAAACACCTCCGCTGAAAGCGCTGCAATCATTCCCAGAGAAAGTACTTCCTGGCGGAAAGTGAAGCAGCTTCTTCCATGTCTGTCTCCTCTGAAGAGGTGCTCAACTTTACCTGAATCAGGACAATCCACATACAAGGCACTAACTACGATTTGTTCCTCCAGCAACTTACATTCCTGTAAGAGTGTTAGTAAATGAAATATTTTAATTTTCAAAGTGAGAAATGTTCTCAAAGAGGTTAAACACTAGGTGTTTGGAAGTAGGAAAGATTGCTTCTAGAAGGACATTATGGAAAAATTTCAGAGTGGTGTTGGCATTTGGTTGGTGTCTTGGCATTAATACACTTGGACATATGGAAATAATGGGAAATAAATGTGAAAGGGGATAAAGACAAGAAAGAGTAAGAAGGAGGACAGAGCCCTGTGCATTGTCCCGATTGGCTAATCCTTCCTGTTCAAACGCTGGGATCCCATACAAGCGCTGGTTCATGTTCCAGCTGTCCCACTTGCCATCTAGCTTCCTGCCTGTGGCCTGGGAAAGCAGCAGAGAACGCCCCAAAGCACTGGAATCCTACACCCAAATGGGAGGTCCCAGAAGAAGCCTCTGGCTCCTGGGGGTTCAGGTTGGTTCAACTCTGGCAGTTGCGGCCACTTGGGGAGTGAACCAGTGGAGGGAAGATTTATCTCTCTGTAGATCTAACTTTCCAACAAAAATAAATAAAAAAGGAAAGACAATTTGGTTCACACAGTTAGGAACATATGTGAAAGAGATTATAAGGAAACAGGCAAAAAATGCTGGTTGAAGTCAGATTAGAGGTATCTCAAAAAGTAGTATATGGTGTTAGAATTTATTGCTTGAGCCAAAATGAATAAGTGAATACACTTAAGAACGAGCAGACCCTGACCTAATATGGTAAATAACACTGGCACGTATTTTACACATTGGACTGGAAGATTAGAGAAGAGGTAAAGAGAAGCTTATAATGGAAATACACAGTGAGGTCTGAACTAAGATGCTGATGCTGAAGAGGATAAAACTGCAATGAATTTTAGAAGTAAAACAGCAGGACTGAGTCTGGTTTGATTGTTTCCAAAAGCTGAGAAGAATCTGATAAATGTCAAGGCTCTATGGCTCAGAGGATGCTAAGTCCTGCACTAGAGAAACACTAGGAAAACAGGTTGGACAGAAATGCTGGAATTACTGTGGGACTCATGTTTGAAGTCCATTGTGTAGAATACCTGGGTAGATAAGTTTAGAAATTTGTTGAGAAAGGAAATGGCGTAACAGAGATACCACCATTGCTGCACTTGGTTCAATGAGCCTTAAGTTTCTTTTACTATCCTTTTGACTTACCAGGGACCCCAGCTTCACCATATATATTAGCTAGTGGTTTATTAATAAACCATCTTTCCTTCAGTGGCCATTATTTTGCTTATATTGTATTATTTACATTTACTGACCTATAGAATTAGAATAATACATGTAAGACCTCAGAACTTTTCTTGTTCTGTATTGTCACATTATAGATGAACAATCTAAAGCACAAAATGTAATTAAGTAGCTTCTCGATGTCATTAGATTTTGATGAAGAATCTACTTGCAAGTCCTCTGCCAGTGTCTGCGTTCTGTGGTGTCACAGGAAACCTCTCTCCAAGGATGACCTGTTTCCCAGATCCCTCCTCTCACTTTCATACCACAAGAAACTGCTAACCTCAGGAAAAGCTCAACACTCAGGAGTGATCCGATGATAGAGGTAGACCATTGGAAAGAGAACCCAAACAGCTCAATTAAGGCGGTTGGCTTTACATACTTGCACCACATAAAGATGAAAAGAACCTGAAGCTTTAAGATGCCAAGCAACTGAAACAATGCACTTTTTGATTACACACACACACCACACACACACACACTTTCCCAACACATTGTAATACCACATTAAACTAGGAAATGAGTCTATTTTACATTTTTCAAATGACAACCCTGAAAAGCATACTTTTAATTCAGATGGACTGAAAGTATGTTTTGTTTGAGAAGTAATTTGCTGTGACTCCATAACTGGAGGCTGAAAAACTCGCGGTAAGGGGATACTGATTTATGGTTGAACCTAACTCACAGACCCAACCACAAGTATTCAAATAGCAAATTTTATCTATTGTTTCTAATTTTAAGTATGAAGTCCCCAAATTATTGTAGTTTGGTAAAATTAACAAACAGGATAAAGTACACAGGTAGAATATCCCTTCTACATCTCTAATGACAGTGATGTCAACAGAATTATGAAACTCTTGCTTTTAGTCAATTGCAAGTGTTCATGGTACTAATGATTCTGAATTTGTAGGTAATAAGCAGTAACTTCAGTGTTAATTTTTTAATTATAATTTATCACCCATGAGGTAGTGCTATTTTCAATATAATAACCTAAACATAAATCTGGGGCCAAATGCCATCTTTTAAATGTAGTTGTATGAATTCAGGGATAGATAATGTGTAGGAGGAGCAAAAAATTTGTGTCTGGGTGCCCAGCATGGTGGCCTAGTGACTAAAAATCTCGCTTGAACACACCAGTATCCCATATGGGCACTAGTTCTAATCCCAGCAGCCCTGCTTCTCATCCAGCTCTCTGCTTGTGGCCTGGGAAATAGTGGAGAACAGCCAAATGCCTTGGGACCCTGCACTCATGTGGGAGACCTGAAAGAGGCTCCAGGCTCCTGGCTTTGGATCAGCTCATCTCTGCTGATGTTCATCTCAGCTCATGCAGCTGCTTAGGAAGTGAATCATCAAACAAAGATCTTTCTCTCGCCTCATCTTTACATATCTGACTTTCCAATAAAAATAATAATAAAAAAAGAATCACCAAAATTTCCATCACAAACCTCTAAGCTTCCATTAAAATTTCGATATATATTATTTCATTTTGCTGCATTGACCATGTAGTCTAGCCAATGAGAGATATGAAGTTGAGCAGGACTGTGCAATAAACAGTGAGACACAGGTTTGGAGGACATTGCAAAATGTAAATTGTCTCATCTATGGATTTGCAGAAATCTCCATGGAGCCTTTCTGATCTTTTCCGTTTAGGTTACATCTTAAGGTGTCTCTTTTTCTTTGATGTAAAATTGGGCTCATTAGGAACAAGTTGTGCTTTGTATGTTTGCAATACACACACTTGTGTAAAGAACATTAGAAGCCCATGTTTGCTGGATGCTTACATTAGTGAACAGTATCCACCAGTCCTCACCAGGTCATTGGTAGAGAAGAAACCAAATAAATCCTTTGTATGCAACTTTTACTCATTCTTGACAATTGCTGTCTTGTAGCTGGGATTTTGACACATTTCAAGACTTGTTAAGCACTTCCTCACTGAAGTCTTTATCCACCGGATATTGCTGGTCTACTTCTACCACTGCCCAAGAGCACTACCTGTCCAGGGTGCTGATCTCTGCTAAGTCCCAAAGCTGACAATTCCCCGTAATAGCACACTTTAAGAAGAGGGAAGATTTCTCCACTCTCGTCTCAGATTGTGCCATCTCACCTCCGTTGCTTCATTTCTCCCATTTCAGCTTGGGTATCAGGAGACCAAGACCTCCCACTACAAGGCTTTCTTCTTCAGAGTAGGCCGGTTCAAACAGCTAAAGACCTGTATGATCACAGATTCCCATAAATTTCATCTCAGTCATTCACCTACTAACTTCTCAGGCTTTACCCCCTGAGATTCCACATCAGAAATAAGACAGCTGTTCACTTCAGATTTTGAGTGAGTCTGGTTTTGTGTTTTGCTTCTTTGGCCCAAAATGCAGGTCTTAGTTTAATCCAAAGGTGTTGGGAGCATACAGTGTGTGCTGTCTTTCCCCTTGATCTACACACTTTGTGCTGCAGTGTTATTGTTTGTTATGGAAATAAAGGCAGTCGGGCACATCTGACAGGGCTCTGTGTTTTGAGCTGCTGTGTTGAGAGGCATATTTTTCCTGAGGCATCATGCTATTCTTATTTCCAAAGAAAACAAAAGCACCAGGATAACATGGCCTTGCCTCCCAGATGATGTAAAATAATTGACTTCTTCAATTAAACTACTTCCAGAGCTGTTACACTGTCAACCTGTTGCAGTGAATGCAAATTAAATATTTTTATTTTAACAGGAAATATTTCTAAGAAAAGTGGAAATCATGCCTGAAATGAAGCTATGCCTAGGATTGCTGTTTCCTCTATATGACGGTTAACATCTAGATCTTTTGTTTTCAAGAGTTCATGGGAAACATTTGTTATGGAAAAATAATGCATTGTTTTCACAAATATTTGCACTAACATTTCAAAATTCCTTTTCCCACAGCCTTTTTGAAGTGCCCATATATGCTGTGTATGTTTCTTGAAAATTACATCAGCATAGTTAGGTCTCAGTAAAATCTAAATTAATTAGTCAAACAAATGGTAGAAAAGCTGAAACACAAAAATTGAAACTTAGTACATAATCTTAGTCTTAATTTGTCTCAACAATGTTTTTTATTTGATTTCAAAGGGTGGTGCACCTGAGAACTGAGCTCCTTTTCATTGTTCTTTATCTCCCTTGCTTCTAATCACTGACTCCAATCTACCATTCCTTCCTTCCACTCATCTACCCATCCATCCGTTCTTCTATTCAGGATCTATTCAGTACTATTAGTACCTAAACACGGACAGGCAAATGAAATGAAAGAATTCCAGAGGGACAGACAGAAGCTGAGTAGTCTTGTCAGCTTGTAAATGTGGGGTCAGTTACATTCATGTTGTTTTAGATGAGATGTTCAGGTTCCATAGACCTTTTTCTCACTGCAGTTTTGACTGATGATAGCAATAATCTGTCAATAACCTGTGCCCCCCTTTGGATTGTATTAAGGCAGGGTGCACCACAGTGACTGGCATGTTTACCAGAAAGCTATGAAGGTACTGAGAGATTGCTCAGCCAGAGAGAAGGGACTTGAGAGTGGGAAGATGATTAAGATGGTTTGGATACTGAGTAACAAGTAATTTTCACCTCCAAAGATCATGTTAATAGGGGTAACAAAGGTTTGTCATTCTTGAAACTAGTTATATAAATCTTTAAAAAAATATATTTATGCTTCCTTTAAGAACTACTGAACCATCTTTATAGTAGACAGATTCTGCAGTTTTATTGAGTTTTTAAGTTTGTTTTTTCGGTTTGTAAATATTGTCTCATACATTGAGTGTTAACAAAAGGAAAGTTTTTCTCACAAATTGCTTTTCCAGCTGCTCTCTCACTGCATTAGGACTTACTGAGAGCTGGCAGCTGGAGCCATCATCAGCAAGCTGAAAGTATCACAAGCAGGGACATCTGTTTTTAAGAATTTATAATATTGCAAACACAAGTTATGCTTATTTGTGTTCTAGGTGAAAAAAAAAAAACATAGTCAAGAGTTTGGAAAAGATCATTCTCTCTGTGATCTAAGCAACTAGAGTTAAACAGTCCATGAGCTTTGCATTAGTGGTTCCTTAATTTAATTTGCCTCAGTTAAACTAGTATGTATGGGTGTATTTATATGCATGCATGTATCATGCATGTGTACATATATATGTCTGTATGTCTGTATATGTATATGTATATGTATATGTATATAAAGCTATTGAGATAGCATGAAAAGATAGCTAAGTACATAAAAATCTACAGTGAAGTTATTCCATACTCTTGGGCCATAAGCAACTGAGGCCTAGGGTGTATTGTCTATAATCCAGTTTAGTTTTGTTGTTATTGTTGTTGGAAAGGCAGATTTGCAGAGAGAAGAAGACAGGGAGGAAAGGACTTCTGTCTGCTAGTTTATTTCTCAAATGACCACAACAGCTTGAGCTGTGCCCATCCAAAGCCAAGATTCGGGAACTTCTTCCAGGTCTCCCATACGGGTACAGAGTCCCAAGGACTTGGGCCAACATCCACTGCTTTCCCAGATCATAGCAGGGAGCTGGATTGGAAGTAGAACACCTGGAACACAAACCAGTGCCTACAAGGATAGTGGGGATTGCAGGTGGACAATTATTCAGTTGAGCCTTTGCATCAGCCCCATTCTTATTTATAAATATATTTTTTTTATTGCAAACAGTTGGAGGTATTCTCTTCAGAGTAACAGAAATAGAATACACTTAAAAGACTTAAATATTTGAGCATTTCCCTTTCTCTAGAATAATTTTTCTATTCCCTAAGTCCCAGGCCAAATACAGTATCCATTAATACAAAAGTCAGACAACGTCCTCCCATCGTAGCTTAGCATACGTGCCTCCAGAGGGGATTCTTAAACTGCATATCCTTAAAATAATTCTTAGGTTCATTTGAGTTTTGTCTTGAATCAGGTACTTTAAAAATCCTATCGTTTTCTCTCTAGTTTTAGATGATACTTTCTGGTGAATATTGTCAGATCAAAATCATCTACCCTCACTCTCTGATCTCAGAAATGAGGGTTAGCTTTGCCCTGCCAACATTTTTTAAATTACATTTATTCTCTGATTTGTGTTGTGTTGTGGAAAGGTAAATGTACTTCAATTAGTGAAAACTGAATACTTTCTTATGGTTCCACTCTAACAAATATTTACTTCTGAAGCTAAGTGGCAAAGGCTGGCATTGACAGGGAAAAACCAGTGCTCTTGACTTTGTGTGTGTAATCATCTTTTCAACATTAAACATGGCTTCAGAATCCAAGAGAGTGGCCATTAAAAGAGGGCTCAGAGCAGGGTTGGAGATAGAGATTGCTGGGTAGCACACACGATAACCTAACTATAAACTCACTCTGAAGTTGTGAGTCTACTTTGAAACTGCTAAAAAGTACTGAGTGAATTCTTCCACAGTTAATTTGGGACTAAGTCATTTTCTTAATTAGCATTGGTCTAAGTGTTTGGTTTGCACTCATCAGGCCGAGCTAGAAGATTCACACTAGTCACTTCTGCCCAATTACACCTGGCCTCTTTAGCATTTGCTGGATGTTCGAATTTCACTTATCTCCTTCCATCAAAATTTATATTCTTAGCTCTTCTTTGGAAAATCAGTGACCGAAATACAAGAGCAGAATATTTGATGTAGCTGGTTGCTGTCTCCCTGTCGTTCTCAATCTTTGCGAGGCAACAATTGATTCAAATATGATGTTATCAGATCAGCACAGTCACACCTGAAATGGCCCATAAAGTACAGGGGGCACGAAAGCAGCAAAATCAGCAGCTGAGGCTCTGTTCTTCCCCACCTATGACTCTGAGTCAAAGGGTCATCAAGATGAAAGAAAATTAACCAAAGATTTTTAGGAACAAAGTTGAGATGTCCGAACCTTTGGGAAGGGGGTTGTGTGTAGAATGTTATGAAGTGAAATGAGTCAAACTGAGATGTCATTTCTCTGCTGCTTTTGTGAGAGCAAATGTGAAATTCCTTTTAAAAAGTTTGGAGTTTCAGCATCACTTTAGCAATGAGATTCTGAATCAGACATAAAAATGATAAAAATGCCCTCTAGGACAGAGCATTCTACCACTCTAGGCAGACCACAAACTCCCATGTTAAGGGCAACATTAATGGAATAGCACAGGAATTGATCTTAGCATTTTACTCATAGCTGTACATCTAAGGAAAAACAAGGGATTTTAACTGCTCTTTCTGATCTCTTAATATGTTTAGGCGTTTTTAAAAAAAGCTTAATTATTTGAAAATCAGAATTATATGTATATATATATATATAGAGAGAGAGAGAGAGAGCGAGAGAGAGCGAGCGATAGGAGAGGAAGATTTTCCATCTTTTGGTTCACTGTGCAAATGGTGGCAATTATTGGGACTGGGTCAAGAACACAGCCAGAAGCCAGGAATGTGGGTTCAGGAGCTCAAACACTCAGGTCGACCTTGGTTGCGCCTGTCAGGTGCATTAGCAGGAAGCTGAATTAGAAGTGGAGCAGCCACAACTCTAACTGGCACACACCAGCATTCTGCTACTGCAGACAGAGATTCAACCTGTTGTACTATAGAACCAACCTGATATTTAGGTTTTAACAGAGAATAAACCCAAGCTCAGAGTTTGTGAACAACTGGCCAACTCAATAAGAAAGTGACACACATCCTTAATAATGAGTAAAATTGTTAAATGATACTTTAATTAGAAAGTTGAGTAATGAATGAAGAAGTAAACCCCAAATATCTTTTTGTGTGACAATATTCTCCTTGAATGAGAAATGCTTGTAATCTGTTATTGTTATTTGTGACTATGGAAGTGATTGATTTATAAATATTTTAAATGTATTTATTAAAAATAAATCTTCAAGAGATTATTATTTAAATATGCAGTTTGGGCTCATTTCTAAGCCTTGGATTCAGATTTCATTCTTACATTGTGATGGGATGCAGTGGATGACAGCACACTGTAGCAGCAGGCAGATGTAATTCCATGTTGGTTCCTCGAGTTAACTGCAGCTAATCTGCTTCTGTAAACAAGCTTGGCTGGCTGAGTGGTGTAAGGTGTGGCTTCAACCTGAGCTGATTGAATGATTTGTAAATCATACCACCTAAATTGATTGGAAAAAATCTCTGGCTGCTGCATGCCAATGGGAGCTCAAAACCCCCTGGCTTTGGCCATGCAGTGTGGTGATAGTGGGAGTGTAGTGGGAGGAGTCATAGCCAAGCTTGGCTAATAAAGACTCGTCCTTACATTCTATACTTGTATCCAGCATCATCTCTCTTGCTCTTCCTAACAGTATATCTTCTGAATACTTTTCTGTAGTGTCTTTGTTTGTCCTTTTTTAAAATTCTTGTTCTTCTTATAAAAGAAATTTTAGTTAATACTGACAGGTATAAAGAAAAAGCAAATCAACCAGGCTGTCACGATCCTCCATCTGCAAGTGCCAGCATCTCATATGTGCATCAGTTTGTTTCCTGGCTGTTCCATTTCTGATTCAGCTCCCTGCTTTGTCCTAAGAAAGCAGTGAATGTTGGCCCAACTCCGTGGGACCCTATATTCACATGAAATGCTCAAACCATTGTGCCCATCTGGGGATCAGATGATGATCAGAAGATAGATCAGATCTTTTCCTATCTGTTTCTCATCTCTGAAATCTTTCTTAATACAAATAAAGAAATCTTTTTTTTTTAATTACCCTTTGTAGATGAGAGGCCAATGCTTAGAAGTGTTCAGTCACATGCTTAAGTCCGACAGTTAATCAGAGGCAAACTGGTATCCAAAGTCAACTTTCCTAAGATTGTAGGTTCCCTTTCATTTTTTTTTCCAAAATATTTCATATTGCCTGAATGAGCATTGCTGGCAATAGAAGTTTACTGAAGCATCTCCCAGTGTTTTTCATTTTCCCAGACATATACTACAATGCAGGCAGATACTTGAGAATTCTGAATCCATCCTGCAACTGGGCATATCTGGAAACAATTCCCTTACCAGTTTTGTTTTTTCAATTGTGTGTGTGTAGGCTTGTTTCATAGTCTAATAAATGAGATGGGGGAATGTCCCCTGTTGCCAAATACATGTGTCAAAGCCATAATTATCTTCAGCTGTTAGTGTACTTGACCGGACATAAAGAGATGATCCCTGGTTTCTGTGAAAAGGGTGGGAAAGGTGAACAAATATATCTTGTGTATATTCTCTGTGCAAGTCCATTCGCATAGAAGGAAGCAAATTTCAAATTTCCCTGTGAACAGACTTACTGAACTCCACCTGCTAAGTAGATGAAGAGCTGCAATTTGGATCCAGAGCTGTCTGAGTTCCCATCTCACTATTCTTCCCTATAAAACCTTGCATGTTCCACAATTGTCACTTCGCTTGTGATGACCTCTATTCTGTTTCTTCCTGATACAGATACTGCTACCAGTTAGAAAATAGAACACTACTGAAACTAATAGTCTCTGAATTCAAAATATTACAGAAATGGCCAATATACAGAGGCAAATGGATCACACCTTATAAATGATGTCTTATTTCAATGGAGTTGCTTGAAATGGAGCAACTTGACTCTACGCAACATTACACTTCCACAGTGGAAATGTTTCCTTTGGTAAGACGCTGCAAAAAATTCTAACTTGCACATTTTCAAAAACATAAGATAATAATGAGAAGTAATTGTTTTAAAGTTGAGCTGTTCATGGCCTGAGTGTCAACAGACCAAGAGGCAAAAGAATAAGTACTCAGTAAGCAGTTGCTTTTGTTTCTGTTTGGCTTTTAAAGTTTCTGTGGCCTGCAAACCCTATGGAAATTCTAGCCCCATGGATTAGTTCAGGAGATGGAGTGGTGATGTATTATATTAGGTATGACTAAGAAGCCTGCCATCAATCACAGATTAAAGAATCAAAAACAGTCTGGACTGGTCAAGGCAGCAGCATCCATATGTGCATCCTGAATAGGGTGTTGGGTGGGCCGGGCTGCAACATTCACCAGCTCATGCAAGGCCAAAAGGAAGGTCAGACTACACCGGGCACTGAGTTAAAACCCAAAGGCATGTATGAGAACTAGGTCTGGGAGTGAATCAAGTGGAGAAACTTGGGAAACTTCCCTGGTGAGTCATAGCTCCCGCATGTGGTCCAGACCTAGGGGTCGGACAAGCTGGGCAAAGTAGCTGCAATGGTTGGTCAATGTATGAAATGGCAATGGAACGGGCATACCGTGCAGAGCAAACCTTAGCCCATAAGTAAAATTAGAAACCAGGATGGAGCACAAGAAATGCCCAGCTAGGTTCTTGCACCTACTCGTCTGCGTGAGCCACGAATGCTAAGCCACAGTGTCTGAGGCAGGGGTGGCCACAGGTGACGGGCTGTGCCAAGCTGAGTCAGAGCAACCACTGGCATGCTGAACACAGGCTGGGAATAGGCCCAGTTGGAGGGCTAAGGAGAAACCCTAGCTGGGTGGAGGTTCCCACTAGGGCGCACGAGCTGGAACGGGGGCTGCGTTCTGATCAGGATACAGTTGTAGTCTCCCTTGGACAAGTGTGGACTGGGACTGGACATACAAGGCCAGGCCGGACTGCAGTACCTTCTGGTGTTCTGGAGTACCAGGGTAGATGTGGGACGGACTAGGTTAGGTCTCAACGCCTACTGAGCCATGTGTGAGCCATATGTGGGTATGGACGATCCGTGGCTGGGCTGAAACATCCAACAGCAAGAACCAGAATGGGTTGAAAGCCAGTTAGGAAAAGCTACTGTTCCTGCTAGGACAGGAGGTGAACTGAGTAGGGCTGGCTTATGGACCCACTGGCATGTGCAAAATCTGGCATTGGAAGGGTTCTGATGGAGGAACCTGGGCAACTCCTCTGGCAGGACACTGGCCCGGCAGGTAAGTGCAAGAAGCATGAAAGGAAACAGCCCAGAAGAGGTCATGGAAAGTGTTCCACTGGCATACATTTGGCATGGGTCGGGGGCAGACCAGGCTGAATCGGTTCACGTCATCCACAGGCAAATCCGAACAGCGGAACAGAGTGTGGGTCGAGCCAGGTTCAGTTGCGACAAAAGCAGTACACAATACGGAATGCCAAGGTGAGGTTGCCTGTGCCAGATGTGACCGCAGCACCCAACATGTGAGAACCAGGAAGGGGGAGTGCAGAGCTGGCAGGGCGAATAGGAGTGGTTCCTTTGCTGGACAGCTACTCCCACTGGGGAGCGTGAGCTGGGATGGGGGTAGAACAGACTAGGCAGGGCTACAACACCTGTGGGCCTCATGTGGACCAGATTAGGGAAAATCCAGGCTGGACTGATTATTCCTACTGGTGCAATCTACAATTAGAGTGGGTGGAGGTTGTTTGGGCTTAGCCACAGCATCAGCTGACAAAAGCTGGCACTGGGGGCTAATTCTGTCAAGTTAAACCACAGAACCACCTGAAGAGTGCATCATCTGGGAGTGGGAGTGGCCTGGGAGGGAAATAGTGGGTTCCTCCCTCTTGGGTTACCACTCCCACAGGAGGGCAGGAAAACTAGGACAGGGACTGGGGTGGCTAGAAAGAGAGACTGCCAACAACATCTGTGAGGGCTGGATAGTTGAGCTGGTTAGATGGAACAAGGCTTTAATACCCATTGTCATGTATTAGAGCAGAAGGGGATGTGGGACAGACTGGACTAGTCTGCTACACATACTGACAAACCAGGGTAGGGAGTGGGAGAGGTGGGGGTTATTGTGGGTCGCTTAGACTAGGCTGCAGCCCACACTGGTTTGTGTGATGGCCGAGAATGTGCTGGGCAGAACCAGGATGGACTGCAACACCCATGGTTCCAGTGGAAGACAGGGCTGGAAACAGTACCAACCCAGCAATTGCAAGCACCAGCTGATCAAGGCGATGGACTGTGCCGGGCCCTATGCTTGCTAGTACATACAAGAATCTGGTCTGGGAACACCTCAGACAAAGTTTCTTTGGGGATCCCTCCAATTGAGCTTCCAGAATCAGAACCCTAACCATGAAAAGATAGAGGACAGAACAAGTCAATCAACTACCTCAGCTATATGTTGGCAGTGAAAAACTGGGCAAATGGAGACTCTATGATGGACTATGTCAAATCAGTGGATTCTTCAACGACCTCATAGTGCTTGGAGTGGTGAGACTGGCAGCAATTCAGAACTGTTGAACTATCAAAACCACTTGAATAAGACCCTCGGAGCATGCCCCACATCTGGGACCTGGGGCAGGTGAGAAACTGTGTAGGGCTTCTCCCTTAAGATCCCCTTTTATATCAGGTATATTAAGGAAACAATACGGAACTAATTGTCTTACCCATCTTCTTGTAGCGCTTGAACCATTTCACCCTAATTATGAAAAGATTGTAAAAAAAACAATTAAATAATTAAAAAAAAAGTTTCTGTGGCCTGGTTAAAGAAAAATGGATCCACCTTTACTTGAATGCTCCTACCAGCTTACATTTGCCCTGATTGCTGAAATTTCCCATGGATCAAGTGCCTTGGGCTAGCTAAGAGCTCTGGGAATTAGGCCCAGGCAAAAACAAATCAGAGCTAATCCCTTGAAACTTGAGACCCTGAAATAGGCAACTGGTTGTGGTGCGATTTCTCATCTTTGTGGTGCCATTGTCCTGAAAGCATTGTATGACCTGGTATCTTCTCTCAGGATATACCCTGGACTGGTGCCCATATTCTCTCTATGAGTTTATATATAGGTCTTTTCCTACACTCAAAGAAATGACAAGTTGAGGTTTACTCCATTTATCATTGGTGGCTTTTATATAACATTTTAAATTGAGATCTGAAATGCAATCTATTAGTATTGATTTGTAGACAATTATAGAGTATCTTTCCAAAACAACAGTCTGTGCAGAGGCAAATGATGGACCAAAAATCAGGAATTAATTAAATAAGTTTCATAAACTTTAACTCATATCCTAACATTGTTATTTTTATTGTCTGCTGAAATGAGAAATCAAATTTTTTAATTAAACCTACTGAGCAAGTTTCAATCTGTAACATATCCACTGAAAAGGAACCAAACCAGAACACTTAAATATTTTCTAAATCACACATGAGTCAATTGAATGTAATTTAGTTAGAGCCCTGATGTCAAGTGCCTGTTCACTATCAGATTATTGCTTCCAAATACAAATAATAAGGAAATAAGTAGATAAGTATTTTTTAAGTAGCTTAAAATTCATGTTAGTAATTTCACTCCACCCTGTGTCTGTGTGTGGGCAGACATCATAAGCAGCTTTGTTAGGAGACCGGGAAGAGAAGATACTGAATAAGTTGGAACTTCAAACATTTCTTTTAGCTACACATTGTTAAAAATATTTATTTGTATTTATTTGAATGGTGCAGTCAACACAGACACACAAATGCACAAAGTGCGGGGGTGTGGAGAGGGAGAGATCTTCCATTTAGCGTTCATCCCCCAGAAGCTTGCAGCAGCAGAGGCTGAGCCGGGCTGAAGCCAGGGACTAGGAACTCCATCTGGGACTCCCTATAAGGAGTGGGGCCCAAGTGCTTGGTCTGTCTCTGACTTCCACCAGGAAGCACACTAGCGGAAGGCTGCAATCTGAAGCAAAGGAGGAGCTTCATTCTAGGCACTAAGCTACGGTGTATCACTACTGCAAGCGGCAGCTGCAGTGCCCATCTCAGTAATGATCTTAACTACACCAATTCTGACGCTGAGATTCAATGTAAATCAGATAGATGCGGTCTGCTGTGGGCAGAAGCGGAGTCCATGGCCCCTGGTCCAGGCAGCTGGGCGTGTTGTGATGTTCTTTTGGGAAGGCCAATTGACCCTCAACACGTTACCAAGGGTCTACACTAAAGGATACAGCACATGATTTGAGCTCTGTGGCTTCAGTGCTTCTTTTTGGCATAGATGATTCCTTTAGGTTTGTCAGTATGTCTTTCTCCTAAATGCTAATTCCATTTCCATTTGTTATACGTTTAGGGTTTTATTAGCATCCCAAACTTGAACTGTCTGACGTTGAACTGCTATTTTGTGTTCCCTCCAACAAATTCCTTCCGCATTGACGCTGTGTTCATGGCAGTCACTGGTTAAGCAGGCTTGGAGCTTCATGAACTCATTTCATCTCTGTCTTCTCATCACTGACCCACCTTGGTATGTCCCCATCAAAGTCCTTGAGCTTGGTGACAGGCTTGGTTTGTGATGCTGCACTCAGATTTGGGGTGGACAGTGGGACTAGCAGCAGCATCTGGACAATGTGAAATTACAGATGCCATGGAGTAATGTTCATGAAGCAATTAGAGAAATCACAGCAAGGTCAGAGGTTAGATGGGGCGTGACTCAGGAGAGCACCATGAATGGAGATTGGGTCAACTTTGCTGTGGTGGGTCTCTTCCAGTTTGTTAATTAAGGTAACTCAGGTCTTGGGGAGTCTAGAAGTTAAATTCTTATTTAGAGCTACCAATTACTGGCAATGTGACCTTGAGAAAATAATCTGAAGCAATATTACCTAAGACAAAATGATCAATTTATTTCCTTTTCTGTATTTTTTTTGTGAGTTTGTGGTTAAAATTAAATAAAATAATGAAGCAAGCATCATGAACGTCAAAGTGCTCCATCCATGTGATGGTGCTTGATGGTAAGTTCTGTGCCCTCAGCTGTTGTGTTCATTCATTTAACATTTATCAGGTATTACAATGGTAATGCACTAGTAAACATATCCCCTGCTTCTTAAGGTAAATTCTGTCTAGGATAAATAGGGAGAAGCAGGTTTTAAACAAATGTCAAGTGCCTAATAATAGTGTTATAAGCCCTCGCCTCAATCTCTTCAAACAACCCTCTAAGAGGGGGCAGGTGTCCCACTTGGCAGTTGAGGTGGTTGAGGCAGAAGGAGATTAAACACCTTGTTTCTGGGATTTAACACCTAGGAAATGACAAAGGCAAGATAACCTGGGCCTAAATCTTATCTCATGCAAATAATCATTTTATCAGGTAGGAAAGACCACCACTCCCAAATTGCACAGTTAAGTAGCTTATCTAATGTTTAATTTCTTCCTCTGCAAAATAAGGACTGAAAGGAATACCTTCATCATAGTTAGTTATTTTGATGATAATATTTCTAAAAGATTTAGTATAACTGACATGATAAATGTAAGATTTATGAGCTATTAATTATGCTAAGTGTAATGGAAAAACATAAAAGGTGCAATGAAGGCAATGAGGAAGCAAAATAAATTTTTAGGGGAGAGGATTGTGGCATAGTAAGTTAAGCTACTGCCTCTACTACCTATGTTGTACCAGTTTGGGTCCTGGCTGCTGCATTTTGTGTTTAACTTCCTGCTAATGACCTGTAAAGGAAGGCAAGTTGACCCAGTATTTTGGGAGAGCTACAAGGTCTTAGCGCCTGGCTGCAGCCTGTCTCAGCCATGATCATGTAGCCATCTGGGGTGTGAACTAGCAGATAGAAGATCTCTCTGTGTATTCCTCTATCCCTGCAACTCAGTTTTTCCAGTAAATAATAAATAAATCTTTTGGAAAAAAAAAACACAGAAATTTCTAGATTAGATTGATTTAGAGGACTGAAAAACACCCCCTGAAACACATATTTTAAGCTGAGAATCAAAGCATGGAATAATGAACAGAGGTGTTAGTGGGAGGAAGATGAAGGGAACAGAATGTAGAATGACTTGGGGCGTCTAAATGGTTACCTTGTTCTGGGAAAAGAAAGCAGACCGGTGCAGCGAAAGTGGATGGAGCATGAGGATCAGGGTCGTGAGCAGGGACGCTTTCCCTCTATCTCTTTCTCCTTGTCACGACCACTGCCATCAATGTTAACGTGGGCCCTACTGTCCCAGGCTTAAACTATTTCACTGACTTAGTGATTACACTTTATTACTTTCTTGCATTGTCTATTCATTACACATATTCCTGGAAGACTGTGGTCCTAAATCATTCCTTTGACAAAGATGTATCCTACCAAAAAACCTTTCAGAAATTTCTCTTGCCTATCAAATAAACACTGAATTCCATCACCATGGAGTGCACTGACATTTTAATCTAGTTTCAACTTGCCTAGAATCTTTTTCTCTCATGATTTACTTTTATATGCCCAGAATTTGTAATAATTACACTCTGCCCTTTTCCGATTGGAGTGGATTCTTTTTCCATTTTGCATCCACTGTTGGCCTATGCAACTCCTTTGTATCTTTGAAGGTATCTAGCAAATGTTAACTTTCTACTAAAAGTTTTATGTTTTCTTCCTTAAAATGCTGCACATTTGAGGGTTGAGATTTTGCTATGGTTCAAAAAATATCAGCGCTTCCCCCAATGTTCTTATGTCATTTAGCCCCCCTCTCCCCCAGGTGATGGTACTAGGAGCTGAGTCCTTTGGTCACTAATTAAGTCACAAGGGCAAAGCTGTCATGGTTGATATGAGTGCCCTTATCAAGGAGATCCCAGGAAACTATCTCCTGCAGTTCACTATGTGAGAATGCTGTGAGCAAGCATGAACCATGAGTCAGAAAGCAGGCCCTCTTCTGGAACGGAATCTGCCAGGGCCTTGATCTTGAATTTCCCAACCTTCCAAACTGTGAAGAATAAATTTCTGTTATTTAGAAGCTGCCAGCTTATGACATTTTGTTGCTGCCAGTTGTTGACATTTCGTTGCAGCAGTCTCATTGGACAGAATTCTCTGATATATTTTACCGTCTTTCTAAACTACATTTTTTTAAGAATGCATTTTTAAAGCATGTTTCTAAATTTCAAAAATAAAAAGTTTAAAATACACTTAAAAATTTGTAACTACATTAGGAAAATATAAAAGAATCATCTGCAACTCTATCGCCTGTTGTGGGTATTATTAGCATTTTGACATGTTGTTTTCTAGTTGTGTGTGTGGAAACTGAAAATTTAATCCTTCTATACTTCTCATTACAATATTATGTTCATGTAAAGTCTTTGAAAATATTAAGGGCTATATAATATTCAACTGTGGGAATATACTATAATAGATGGGACTGTTGCCTTATGGGAGCTTCTGTTGCTTTACCAATCAAATGAGTCAGAGAAAATGCCTGCCTATCTCCCAGAGCTGTGAGTCTTGCTGAAAACATATATGAAAGCAGTTATAGTAGCAAGCAGGTCATAGAAGATGCACAGTGAGTGATGATCATCGCTCCTTTTCTCTTGTCAGGCATTTTTTCCTATGGTTCATTTACTTTCAGAGAGATGGAATGAGATGAGTTTTTCTCTAATTCTGAAAAAATTATGCTTATGCATAAGAGAAACAAGATTTCAATTTTCTCCACAAGATAAAGATTGTTAAACTCAGTAAGTAAAAATTAAGTAAGAACTGCAAATTTGCTGGATCAAATTTGTTGGTAAAAATATTATTTAAAGATGGAGATTTGGACCTAGCATAGTAGGTAACTTAGTGGCTAAAGTCCTCATCTGGAATGTGCAGGGATCCCATATGAGCACTGGTTTGTATCCTGGCAGCTCCACTTCCCATCCAGCTCCCTGCTTATGGCCTGGGAAGGTGGTCGAGGATGGCCCAATGCCTTGGGACCCTGAACCCGTGTGGAAAACTGGGAAGAGGCTCTGGGCTTCTGGCTACGGATCAGTGCAGCTCCAGCTGTTGTGGCCACATGGGGAATGAATCATTGGATGGAAGATCTTCCTCTCTGTCTCTCCTCCTCTCTGTATATATTACTTTCCAATAAAAATAATAAGTCTTTTAAAAATATGGAGATTAAATTCATTTACATTTTCTGTAGCCTTTCTTTCCATTTATAATTGTCGATTGATTTTAAACTTTTGGGGTTTAATTGCTCCAAGGTGAAATGACTTTGAACTTAACTTTTCCACACCTAATAAATCTTCATAAAAATTTTCTTAGGATGGTCTTATTTCATCCCAGTATTCTGAATTTGACTGCAAGTCCAAGAGCATTTCCATCCATTTTGGCATTTAAAATCTATAAATCTTTGATAATTTCGCCTGGCAGCCATCTTTTATTGAGAGTTACATGTTCTGTGTTTGGGTCATTTCTTTAGGTCTCTGTCCCTGTGGTTACAATTGAGCAGCCTACTTCTAGTTTCCATATTTTAATTTCTGTGTGACTTCTCCTTCATATCATTTATTCACCTTTTTGCTTTAAATATATCTGTCATACCTAAAGTTTAGGGAGCCACCATTCTCATCCTCTTCCCAAGAGAGTGCAAACTTCCTGAAGCTGGAGTTCATAATACCATATTCTTAGGAATAAGCTGTGTCTGATATATAGCAGTGACTCTGTAAGCACTGACTGAAAAATTAATTAGGAAGACTTTTTTATGGAAATAAACTTTGGGGTCAAACAGAGCTGGGTTTACATACGAGTTCCACTCATCCCTGACTGTGTGTTCCTGGATTACCATTTAAATTTCTTAGCCCCGTTTTTTTATCCTCCCATTAGGAAGGTAATTCTTACCGCATCATAAGGGCTAGAGTGGATCATACGCATGACAGGACTTGACATGTAAACATATACATTAAAATATATCTTACATTCCTTGTTGGAACAGCTCTGATTTACATTTCTTTAAAAATCTATTTTTGCCTTCCTGTCTCATGATACTAAATTTATAGAAGCACAAAATATATTTTTTAAACTAATGTTGTAAAAACCTTTAGGAAGAGATCTTGAGATTTTTTTCCAGACCTCTTTCTGATAGTTTTTTAGTTACTTTCACTTTACAAGAAGGTTTCTGTTTGACTACCGGACGGATGACCTTCTCTTAACTTGCCCATTTTCCACATGTGAGTTATATGTGAGAAGAAGGGTTAAACAGGATGTCATTAAACGTCAAACTCCCCATGTTCATCCTCAGAATGCAAAATCAGGGCACCCCAGGTCCTGCCTGTCCTGATGGTTACACACTTGGTTTTTCTTTCTTTTGAAATCAGGTAAGCACAGAGACACACTGGGGCAGGATGTCAGCAGGCTGTTTTGTGATCAGATGGACTGTGGGGAAGAAACAAATAATTCATGTTTAGAAAACCTTAGCAAGGAGCCTGTTGCACCGTGAGCCCTAAAGAACGCCAATACATGTGATGGTGCCTAATGCCAACGATGATTGCTGGATGAAAAGTTCAACAACAACGAAAATATAAAGGTGCATTAAAGCTGATGTCTAGTTTTCAATAATACATAAAAATGTGAATTTGGATTTGAAGAACTACACTTTTACATATTGCTTGAAAGTTTTCTTCCCTTATTTTTGCTTATGCTACATTCTACCCATAGGAAATAAAATTATTTTAAATATTTTTCTTACAAATACCGCTTCTCTCTGCAATTCCAAGTTTATAAAAAGTCATTTGTCTATTTACCTGCCATTTTTCATTGCAGTTAAGTGTGGATTTAATAGATATGGGATGATGATTTCTTAACATCAAGAATGCTCACTTATGGGCGGTGGGCTTTCCTTGAGTTGATCATAATCTTTCACCTATGTATACCGTGAAGATATTTCATTTTTAAAATTATAAAATTTCTTTAGATGAAGGCAATTATCTTTTTAAAAAAGAAGCTAGTAAACAGAAGCAAATAAAAGTAATAATTCTAATAATAACTAAACATTTTTTAGTGATAGGAATTTGGGCGATTCATTTTTCTTTCTTGTTTCTTTGCATTTAAAAGTTTTATTTAAAAAAAATTTTGATTAAAATGAATGTATTAGAAACATAGCCTCTCTCCCCACCACGTGCACACTAGCATGAGCACGCGGGCACACACATACACACATGCACACAGAGTTATCTAAGCCTCTTCCTGTGCTGCCAGCATCATCTATATATATATATCAGTTCAAATCCCAGCTGCTCCACTTCTGATCCAGCTGTTTGCTGATTTGACTCAAGTCTTTGGGCCCCTGTACCTGAAAGAAGCTCCTGGCTCCAGATTTCAGACTTGCCCAGCTTCAGCTGATGCAACCATTTGGTGAGTGAAATAGCAAATGGAAGATTCTCTCTCTCTTTGGTTCTCTCTCTGTTTCTTGTTCTCTTTCTGTAAATTTGCCTTTCAAATGCAAATCTTTAAAATCATCTTAAATCGGGCTCCGTGGTCCCACATCATATTTTCTTATTGAGAAAGACAGGAATAGAGTTTCTCCACAGGCCATCTAGAAAACAAGTTGGTATGAATCAGTGGATAAACCATAAAAGCTTGTTTCCCTTTGCTTTTCCATCTATGAAATGAGGATTATAAAACTAACCTTATACGTATTTTAGAGGCATTTTAATGAGAAAATAAAAGGTAATTTGAGCATTTCAACTTGACCATTGCAGTCTTCTAGACCAAATGGTTTTTACCAGCCGGTAGGTAAAACTATAAAATATCTGTGCACTTTTGTTCACTTGTGTTCTCAGGATTAGAAATCTCATGGAAATCCAATTTTCCTGCCATGGTGCATGTAACAGTTATTGCTTTCTTTTGTACGTTTTAATTTCAGTTTTTAAAATCTATTTTGTTTTTACCTCCCCTTAAGCATCTTTATTTTATTATCATAATTGTATTCCCTCCATGCATAGTTTTTGTGTTTGCTTATTGAGTTATTTCATAATAATAATACAGATCCATATTTACAAATTTTCCTGCTTCTTCTGTTTCCTGGGTCTTCAAATTACTAATTTTTTATTTAAAGGAGAATTTTATAACTATCACACACATAGCATTACTTCAAGCTAAGTGGGAATGTTTTAATGGGAAACAGAGAACAGAAAATTGCTCAGATTAGACATGCACTAGCTTGACTTGAGAAGCTGTGAATCCTTCTTTAAGCTCTGTATTCAGTATTTGCTGATATACTTGTTGGAAAACCCGAAATAGGAATCTGTTCAAGACTGTATACACACATACATGCATGCTTACCACAAACTCTGAAGAACTAACACTAAAGGAGGTAAATGTCACATTCACATTAACTTTTCTTTTTCACACTCCTATTCATAAACTCCCAAATACTCCATTACAGAGATTGAGAAACGCACAGCTCTAATTGTAGTTCTGAAATTTGCACATCTTAGGATAAGTAGTCAGCAGAGTGCTATAATCAGGAGTGTTAAAGACGTTTAAAAGCTTCTTAAAAAAAAAGAAAACATTAGTTTTAGATAAATAATAACGTACTCCATCTACAATCCTTCTAGTCTTTCAATCTATTATTCAATGAACCATTATGTGTATTTCAAAGTCTTGAAAACTCAGTCAAAACATTCTTTGAGGAACTCCATATTATTTGCCGTGGCTGCATTGCTTTCCTAACCTAAGTCCTGGTACTCAGTCTTTAGTATGTTCTTAACCTCTTTCTAAGAGGCAGAGGCTGAGATAAGAGTACAGGTCTTCAATCTCACCCTGAACCAGTTTCTTAGTCTGTTTGGTAAGCTATTGTAAACTATCACAAACCAGGTAACTCATAAATAACTGAAACGTTTTTCTCACACTTTTGTCGGCTGAGAAATCCCAAACCAAAGTGCTGGTAGATTTGTGAGTACTTGCTTCCTGGTCCACAGACAGTCACTTTCATGAGAGAACTAACTGGGGGCTAGCATTGAGTACAACGTCAGCTCCCTATGACACAGGTGTCTCATGCGGTCATAGGCTCCTGTTCCAGCTGCTCCACTTCCCAACCAGCTCCCTGCTAGCATGCCTTGGGCTACTGAGCCCATGTGGGAGACACTAAAGAAGCTGAGGCTTGACACCTGCTTCAGCTTGGCCCAGCCTTGGTTTTTACAACATCACTCTGCGTATTCCTATCTCTCTAAAACTACCTTTCAAAAAAACAAGGAATAAATATTGTTTTAAGGTGTAATAAATACATTCATTAAGGTTTTATCTGCCAAAAAACCTATCTAGCTTCTTTATTTCATTTTTCAAAATAATATTACAGAGTTTACGTTAATATTTTCAAATGGGAAATAGGATTCCCTTTTTACAAAACTGATTTATTATTTTTATTTTAAAGGTAGGTTTTGCAGAGAGAGAAGATATAGAACAGTCTTCCATCTACTGGTTCACTTCCCAAATGGCCACAATGACCAGAACTGAGCTGATTCAGCCAGGAACCAGAAGCTAATTCCAAGGCTCCCAGCTGGGTGCAGGGACCCAAGGAATTGGGCCATCCTTCCCTGTTTTCTCATGCCATTGGCAGAGAGTTGGATTGGAAATGGAGTAGCCAGGACACAATCAGCACCCACATCGTGTGCCAGTGTCACAGGGCGGGGTATTCACTGGATATACCCCAAAGCTTGGTTTCTAGGCCTGGTGATTAGAATTTCTATATGTTAGTTCTGGTGGGAGAACAAACAAACAAACAAAAACCACATTCAGTCTATAGCATTTGAACCCCTGTTTCCCAAATGCCTGACCTTTTCATGGGCAAAATAGATTTACTGAATCTTAGCAGCCTAGAGATGGGTAAATCCCAAGATATGACTCATTCCATGATAAACTGTTCTCTGTGCAATTGTGAAATGAAACAAATTATATACAATTTCAAATTGCAATGATGGAACAACCATCGGATTGAAGTTTCCATTCTAAAAGGGAGAAATAGGAAAGAATAGACTAACAGCCCTCAAGTAAGGCGAGGTTCCAAGGTAAACGCTGTGAGGTTTTAGATCTTGGGATACTTGTCTCTGGCTCATAGCACTGCGCTCTAGGCCTGTTAGGAAGGAGAAAGGTCCTGCCTTCCTGATTAACTTCATATTAATGCAATTCTGGAAGGCAGTTGTACCAGAGTAATGGGGTCCCTGCCACACATAATGGGAAAGTTGAATTGAGTTCTATCTCTTTGGCCTTATCCTGACCAAATCATTAGAGGCATTTGGGGAGTGAACCAGATGGTAAAAGCCTGTTCTTTCTGCCTCCTAAATAAGCAGAAGTGAACTCTTCTAATATTTTTCATATTTGTCATAGTAGTATCACCACCCCTACCCCATTTCTCTGTGCCAATTCTGCCTTAGTTGCTTTGGACTGCAATAAAAGAATTTGATTCAATCAGTGTCTTATAAACCAGACATTTGTTTCTTCACTTGATTTGGAAATTCCAGTTCAAAACACCAGTAGATATTATATCTGATGGGGGCTAATCTTGTGGTTCATAGAAGATATCATCTCATTGCATCTTAATAGGATGAAAGAAAGTGAGTTATTTTTCCATTATATCTCTTTTTAAAAGACCAATTTATATAACCGTAAAGTGAGAATTATTGAGAAACAGTGAGAAAGAGAAGCAGAGAGAGAGCTTCCATTTGCTGGCTCACTACCCAAATGACCAAAACAGCCAGAACGGAGCCAATCTAAAGCCAGGAGGCAGGAGCTTCTTTCAGGTGTCCCACATGGTTTCATTTTTTGCTTCCCTGGGCCATAATCAGGGTGTTGGATCAGAACTGCAGCAGCTGGGACATGAATGGGTACCTACATGGGATGCTGGCACCACAGGCAGAGGATTACCATGCTCTGCCAATGTGTCAGTCCCTCTATAATCTCTTTCGCAAGTGCTATAATTCCAAATTGTCCAAGGCTCCACCTAATACCATCAGGTTTCAACATATGAATTTGGAGGAACACATTGGGTCGACAGGTCTTAGACTTTGGAAGCCTTTTTATTGATCAGTGAAATAAATGGATTTAATTTGGTAATAGCTAAGCTTTCAGCAGCTTTATGACTCTGCAAGTTATAAGCTATTTTATCAGAGTTAGTATGATGTACCATGGTTACAGAATTTTTAGGTTAGCCAAGAAACTAAAAGTTGTTTAATTGAACCAGATAATTTTAATTTCTAAGGAACTGATAAATTAAATCATTTACTTTACCCAAAACAAAGCCAGCAAGACAGCAAGTCCTAGACTTCTCATAATAAGGTAAGTAACTTCAAATTAAATACCACTAGTCAGAGCTACTACCCATAAATCAGATGGATGCTTTGGAAAGAGAAATTCCAGTAGGTGCTGTTTGAAATGAGATTGTTTTTTAGATTGCCACAATTGCAAAACTAAATCTTGTAACTCCAAATTATGAATTGGTTTATATTTTCTTCATTCTTTAAAAAATATTCATAGCAGATTTAATGTCAAACCTGTGCTTTGAACTAAACCGTAGGATAAACAATTTTCAAGAAGAAAGTGATGTAGATTTCAAACATTTCAATGGGCTGCTGCCTGCATATTATAAAATATTCATGTGCCGCATGTATGTGTGTGTGTTTAAGCAGGTTAATTGCTTCTCAGAATGTTTTCTATATTGAATGATATCTAGTTAACCTCTGTTTGCCACATTATCTTCCACATTTTGGAATCAATTTTATAATTTTTCACAATCATGTCTGACTTTGTCTTCTTTCTGTGCTGCCCTACAGCCCACTCCAGCTGCATTTTAATTTTCCCTTCATCTCCTTCTCCCTCTGCATTCCCTTGCCCTTCCCAACCTCCTTTCTTTCTTTCTTATCCCCACACTGTTTACATTTAGCAAGGAATAGTATTCCTGTTTGCTTTGTCCCAGAGGAGGAAGGCTGTGGAGAAAGGTGGGCAGGGAAGGGAGGTTAAGAATGAGATGAGGGCAAGGAAAAGATCAGAAATAGAATGTCCTCAAGAGGAATAAAAATGCTTTGGATTTGTGGCTGAGCTTCTTCCGTAAGAGGGGGCCTTGGAAGACTCCATGTTCTCTGTGTCAGAATATTTGTTCTGGAGCTTTGAACTGTGTTCCTGGTACTGTTTCCCTCTAGGCCAATATAAATGTCATGTCAGTTTCTTTTACCAGCGTTCTTGGTTGTTTTCCCATAGATACAGCATGCTCAATGTCTGTGTGCAAAGAATTAAGGTGCATTAAAAACCAGCAGTAGAATTTCCATATCACAACAGTATTTTCACTGCATCAACATGGTGTCACCAATCTGGTACTGCAGCCAGTTCCCTGACTTACTCTTCAACCAAAATGTCCTTCATGGGGACACAACCCTCCTTTGCTTCTCAAGCCAAAGAGTGCTTGTGACTTTTCCAGTTTGTCCTGCCAGCAGTAACAGATCAGAACCTCCTGCAAATAACTTCTTCTTTTCTGTTCAGTTCTTGGTACTTCCGGTTGCCTCTTTTTTTTCTTCTTTTTGGATTTTGTTTTTGTTGCTCATTCTTTAAATGATCTTTTCTTCCATAGGTTTTGTGTTGGGCCCCCCCTTTTTTTTTGTCCATCTCCATGTTTTCTGTATACTATTTCTGTTGCTTTAATCTCTACCTAAATGTCAATGCGGCATCTTCTTTGGATCTTAATCTCTGTCTAGAATCTACTTAACACATTGTATTTGTTTTCATTTCTGAAAGGTACGAGACAGACAGGAGAGAGCAATTTTCCATATACCAGTTCACTTCCCAAAATTCTGCAAGAAGCAGCAGTGGGTCAGGTCAAAGCCAAGAGCCAGGATCTCAAGCTGGGTCTCCCACATGGCAGGTAGGATCCTGATCACCTGAGCCATCAGCTGCAGTTCCCAGGGTATGCGTTGACAGGAACCTAGATCCCTTAAGTGGAGCCATGGGATTCCAACGCAGGTACTCCAATGTGGAATGTAGGCACCTCTAGCTGTCATTTTAATCACTGTACAAAACATCTGCCCTTTCCAATCCGGTTTTTAATTTTATTAAGATCCTGATTAGCATATGTTTGAACATATCTATATTGGCATTTGAGATAACAAAATTTGATGATTACTTTCTACTTAGGGACTTGTAGCACTCTTTGAGGATCCAGTTGCCATTTTCTGTCCTAACTGTGTCCCATACCAGCTGCATCCACATCCTCTCAGTGCTAGTTCAGCTGGTGAGCTCTCCAACCACGTAACATCAAAATTCTGGGTCTGGGCCCAGCTACGTGTGCTTTAGCAAACCTTCCAGGTGGCTTTGGGGCTCACTAAAATGTGAGAAACTCTCCAACCTCCTCTCACTCACTTCATGGATGTCCTGCTGAGTTGTGGGTCCTTTGTCCACCCTTTGCCATCTCAGGGCTCTCCTGCTTACTGCTTTTCCCGTCTGGCTGGCTCTTCCTTGTCTCTGATGTGAAGGCAGCCAGGTAGATCAGCTTATGTGTTTAAGTGGGAGTAAAGAAAATAAGTTCATGTGTAGGGAATGAAGAAACAAGTTGTGAAAGCAGGCCTGAGACTCTGGTCTGTCTCCTGTGGCCCAAGGAGTCCTTGCCTGTCCCTTATCAAAAGGAATTTATTGAATTGAGGGAGCCTTATGGTTGAGCCAACCAGGTCATAATTCCTGGGCTGAAGCAGTCATTTGCTTCTCCAGGAGAGAAGAATCTTGTGCGGAAGGTTTGTTTATATGAATTCCACATCCCAAACTCCTACTTTCTCAAAAGGAGGCAGGGGAAGAAGAAATGAAGGACACAGGCTCACGTATATAAGAATCTCATTCCAAATGTAGACTGGACTTTCCAACCTTTATTGAAATGCCTGTCTGTTCTATCAGTTGTAGACATTGCCATCTCTTCACTTTTCCCAACAAACTACACTAACATCTGTTCATTCCTCAGACACATTCTTGGTCCTAGAACAAACAAGTTCCCAGGGTTCAAATCTTCAGTAACACTGCGGCTCTACATAGAAGTCACTTTCCCTGGGAGAGCATCCATCAAGAGCCTCAGTTGTATAAGGTCTTGTCCTAAGTGCCCTAGTTTTCCTTCAGCCCTGCATTACTCTATATTGTAATTACCATTAGTCATAGTCCCTGGAAGCTCTCTGAGGATTAGGGGTATGCTTATTCTACTTCCTAATGTGAAGAATCAGACAGGATAACAGGCAGTGAGGGTCTCTGGTCCTTGGTGAAGTTATTTCCTAAAATAAAAAAACTGTGCTTCTCCCCATTGCTTACCCTGGCCCCTTGAGGGAGAACAAGAGACAGGATCAACATATCAATTCCTATCTCTTCGAGCGGTTGCTGTGACAAATGCAAGGAGATAGTGTAAAACAATCCCCATCTCTTCGTTACCGTCAGGGAGATGGTGCCTGAGATTTCAGCTTATCAGGATGGGAGGAGGAAGCCACTAGACACACCTTTATGATGTCCGTTCTGTCCTGAGCAAAATGCCAGCCTTTATCCACCTCCCTGAGATGGTGCATAAAAGATACCACTTGGACCAGCTTCTTGAGTCTTTCCTTCCTTGGAGACCCCTTCTGTTACTCTGGGAGAAGCCTCCTTTCTCACTCTCTCTGAAATAAATCTTGTCTTGTAAACTAATGTTTCCCACATCAAAATTCATCTTTCATTTGAGATAAGAAATGAGGTTGCTGTTTAGTTTTATGTTAAATTCCTTGCAACACTAATGATTTCTTTCTCCAAAAATATTTATTAAACTGAGATGAATTCTGGTACATTGCAGATGATATAAAGAAAAATAAGTTTTTGGAAAAATGATTCAGATTGGATCCCTAAATCATGCTGGCTTCGTGCCATTCTACCCAAGGTTGGCAATCATGTAATCTCCTCAATCCATACTTTTCTCTGTATTCTGGGTCTTTCTTATGTTAGTCAATTGATCTGAGCTGGCCACCAGGATGTTATCTTCAATTCTATCCATCCTCGTATGCCTCCTTCCTATATACTATCAAGACAGTCAGTAAGCCTGTTGTGGAAACATCAGGCAGAAACCTGTTTTAACTGTAAGGAGGCCTAATAATTCAGTCTGGCAGAAAACCTTTCAATTCAGCAAGTCTCCTCCATTCTTTGCCCAGGCTACTCAAGGAGAGCGGACAATTACAGTCCAGATAGTTGTATAATAGCTTTCCTTTTGTTGTCTTTGTTCTTTCCTTGCCCCAGCTAATTGCTTGAGACTGCCACTATTAACTTTCAACTTCTGATTGTAACCCCCCCTTTACTGATGTACTTGGACTATCACAGCAACAAATGAGACTCCTAGCAAAATAGGATGTGGGGCTTCTCTATGCTTTCTTTATACTGCTATTTAAAAGGGGGACTCCCCACTGAGAAGAGGCTGAGAAAATAATGTGATTTTTAATTGTTCTATAATCTTTATAGAAGCTTTCCATTGGAGGCAACCATACATAGGGACATTCACTGACTTCAGAATTAAGCAATCTAAAAAATTTGCTTCATTTTTATAAACCCAGGACCCCTCACTGGACCATCTCCATTAAAAAAAAAAGCAGGGGAAAATGGTGGTTGGCCCTAGGGGTCAAGAGAGATGTGGGTGGAGCAATACCAGGAACCCTAACAAAATCCTGTGCTTCCCTTCTTTGCTTTCCATTCCCGCCATTCATGTCTGTCCTACACTGTTCTTCCTGAGACCATCCAGGCCAGCTGAGGTTTTGACCACACCTTAAGGTAGGCGGCACCAGCATTGCCCACCCATTTTCTAACTAATTAAGAGACCACCAATGGGGAACACCCATTGCTTCCCTGCCCATCAAAGAGGGGTCAGGGAATGCTTAAAATCCCAAGACCCTTCCTGTAACCTTTGGTGTCTCTTGAGAGGCACCCCACCTCCCGGCTTTCTCTCTGGAGGTGCTTCTCCTTCCTTCTCCCTTCCCTGCTCATCTGGTCCCTTTACAAATAAACTTTTCTGTCTGCACCAGATTCCAGGCTTTTTATTTCTATACTAAGCTGAGGAAAGAACCCACTGGGCATTTCTGGTAACTCCTCCTCCTCCATTTTTCCATGAAGCATCAGACCTCTCCCCTCCCTTCATAAAATAAATTGTTGTTTTTTCTTTTGATATTTTTAATTGTTATTATTATTTTCCAAGACATGATTTTGTAGGTATAGGGATTCTACTCCTCCATCTCCCCTTCCACCTTTCCCGTTATCCCCTCTTGGCACTGCTTTCCTCCATACTATTACAGTAGCATAGTACTTTTGCAGCAGTCACAAGTCCAGCATTCTGCTTTTTAAATATATCATGATATTTGTAAGTACAGACAATGGTAGAAAATCTAGTATCCTATTCTTAAAATATATTTAACAATTTTATTGGGAGTTCTCTCTTTGGGGGCTAGTAAAAATACATACTGCAATGTATCTTTGCCTCCCAGAATGGTAGTCTCCATTAAATAGCTCATGTATGAGAAACATGAATATATATATCCATATATCCACTATATATCCATATATATATTTATCTATGTAGCTGTTTGCATGAATGTTGCCTTCATCAGAGAGAATATATGATATTTATCATTTTGAGATTGACTTATTCCACTGAGCATGAAGGTCTCCAGTTGGGACCATTTTTGTTGCAAATGACGGCATTTCATTCTTTTGCACCAATGACAGCCCTGTGATCTATTTTAAAGTCACATCATGAACTAAATTCTTATGTAGAATTCTGTTTTATGAAACACAGAAAGTGGCTTTTTATAAAGATATAGTTTTCAGTATAAGCATTGCTTTTACTTATTCAAAGTAAATACATTCCTCAAAAAATTGAAATAGAATTAACATATGATCCATTAACTTCACTTCTGGGTATATAATAGGAGACCTTTGTGGATCCATGTCCATAGCAGTACCATTTACAACAGCCAAGAGGTGGAATCAGCCCAAATGTCTGTTGATAGATACATAGATGGATAAATAAAACATGACATATGCATCAATGGAATACTCATCCTTTAAAAGGAAGAAACCTCTGGCATATGCTACAGCATACATTAAATCTGAAAACATTATGCTAAGTGAAATATGATAGTTACACTAAGGCAAAAACTTTGTGATTCCATTTGTATGAGATACCTACAGAAGTAAAATGTATAGACATACATTGGTTGTTGCTAGGAGCTGGGGAAGGAAGGGGAAAATGGGTAGTTGTTTAATGGACATAAGGTTTCAGTTTCACAACATGAAAGTCTGTAGAGGGCTCAAATTGTACAGGAGCCAGCATTCCATATGGTGTGCCTACTCAATTCCCAGCTGTTTTGTCTTCAATTCAGCTTCATGCTAATGTGCTGGGGAAAGCAGTAAAAACCCAAGCACATAGTTCCCTGCCATCCATGTAGGAAACCAGGATAGTTCCTGGCACCTGGCTTTGGCCTGCCTCTGACACAGCTTTTCAGTCATCTGGGATAGTGGATGGAAGATCTTTTCTGCTCTCAGCCCCTCACTTCCTCTTTGCTCTGCCTTTCAAACAGAAATTTTGAAAGAAAGAAAAAGGAGAAAGTCTGCAGAAGGATTGCACAATAAATGATTTACTTCATCCAATAATACCCTTAAAATGATTAAGATGCTAATTTTCAGGTTGTATGTATTTTCAAACAATTAAAATGTAAATTTAGCAGATACAAAGAAGCCAACAGATGAGAAAAAATGAGTTAGAAGAATACAAGATACCTTGTATCTGAGGCCATTCATCCACAAACATTCAATGTGTGTTCCATTTTGGCTGCACCATAGAAAAAAAGTTACTAATGAGAAACAGGATGGCGGAATAGGGTAAAGACACTTTTAAACAGATGGGGAATCATTAGCAAGGGTGAAGCAGAGAGGCCACCATACTGGGAAACAGAAGTAAAGGCCGAAAGTAGTAGGACACCTGGAGTCCCATCGGCATGGGGAAGCAGCAGAGAAGAGAGACAATGTTGCAGGACCAGATACCCCAGTAGTGGTCGGTGCTCAGTGATTAGAGCTCCACCAGCAGCCAGGCAGGAAGGGAAGTTCAATCGGAGCTCAACAATGAATCCAGGGCTAGAACTAACTGTGCTGCTTGTTTGCTTGATTTGATCACAAGCAGAGGCAGAGTGGCAGAGCCCAAGCAAGCAGGTGCCAGAAGAGGGTGAATTTCATGGCTCAAATCCCTACCAGAGCCACATTGGGCACCACTTTGAATACTGAGGGAAAGGTTTTGGGGTTGGAGAAAAAACAGTAAGCACCACATGCACTAAGCTGGGAGTGAGCTCATTTCTGACTTAATGCATTGCACTGGTCCCACAGGGGGGAAAAATACAGACCTGACATCCTACAGGTTCCACTCAAGATTAGTCTGGTTGGCCCTCGGACCTAATGACCAACACACCCAGATTCCTACCAATGCCTCTTTGAGTGACATTTTGTATACCAAAGAAAAGGCTGTGGGGCTGAAGGAACAACAGTGAGATGCAAAGTGCTGAGCTGGGACAGAGCTTACCAGCTCAATGCATTGTACTGGTCTCGCAAAGAAACAAGTATTAACTAGGTATCCTATGGGTTCCATCCAAAATAGGTCTGGGTGGCATTCAGACCTAATGGCCAGCAGGTTCAGCAAGACCAGCTCTGTTGCCAATACAGTGATTTAAAATGGCTGGTGTCTCCCTAATCCTGAGCACTGCTCAAACCAGGAGTGGGAGTTGTGCAAGCGATGGTGCGGCCATAGCACAAAATCACAGTGGGTAGAAAGTGGTGAGCCAGGAATTAAGGCTGTGGAGACCATGGTGGAAGTCTAGCACAAGAACCTGGAACTGAAACTCGCTGGAAGGAATGACACAAGTAACTGTAAGAAAAACACTGAATACCAAACACAATCAGTAAGTTGATCTGTCCTGCTTATTTATTTTATCTACTCATGAACAGAGACAGAACGGAAGACCTCAAGCAGGCAGTGCAGGATCAGGGTGGATTTAATGGCCCATACCCCCACCATTGCCACAATGGATGCCATTTTGCATACTGGGGCAAAGGCTGTGGAACTGGAGGAACAACAGTGAGTTGCACAGGTGCAGAGCCAGGAGTGAACTCACTTACAGCTCAGCAGATTGCACTGGTCCCATAGGGGAAACAATGCCAATTTTGGCATCCTATAGGTTGTACCCAAAAATAGGTCCTGGTGGCCTCCAAACCTAGTGGCCAGCAGATGCAGAACTCCTCCAGTGCCACATTAGGTTCCATTTTGCATAGTGAGGCACAAACTGTGGGACAACAGTGAGCTGTGCAAGTGTTAAGCCAGAAAAGAACTTACTTCCAGCTCAGTGCATTGCATGATCCCTCAGGGAAAATAGTACCGAGATGGCATCCAATGGGTTCCACCCAAAATAGGTTCGGGTAACCCTGAGACATAATGGCCAGCATGTCCCGGCAAGACTAGCACTACCAGAAACCAGTGATTTAGGACAGTTGAGTCTCCATAATCCTGGGCACTGCTCAAACCAGGAGAGGGAGAAAAGCTGTACAGACAATGATGAGGCAACAGCATGCTATCACAGATGGTGGAGAGTGGTAAGCGAGGAGCTGGGGCTATGGAGACTGTGGATGCAAATCTAGAATAAGAACCTGGGACTAAACTTGCTGGATGGAGTGGCACAAGTAACTGCAAATAAAGAAGTAAGCATCAAACACAATCAGTAAAATATTCCTGTAGAGTTGTGGGTGACACAGCTTAGAAGCCTGCCCTAAGGAGAAGAATCTGTTAACCAGAACAGCAATGACCAAGAGCAAAAGAGCATGAAGGATGTTACTAATGCCTCAGCCACAGAGGAGCAAAAGCATTTGTCAACATTAGAGTTTATTGAGAAGGCATCGAAGAAAGGGGGATAAAGACTTTTCAAAAATCTTGTTATAAAGTTTCTTAACAAGAACAAGAAGTACATATAAGAGTCCAAGGAATTTAAGCAGCATGTCACACAAGAAATAGCAACATTGACATAAATCAAGCCGAATTATTAGAGATGAAGGTCATAATGGGGCAAACTAAAAATTCATTGGAGACCCTCAATAATAGAATGAGTGAGGCAGATAAATCTCAGAATTGGAAGACATTTCCTTCAACAATGGGGACGGGAATCAAAAAGCTGGAAATGGAACTGAGTCAACCTAATAAAAGTATTCAAGAATTAAGGGCTACTATTAAAAGACCAAATATAAGCACTATGAGAGTTCCAGAAGACACAGAAAGAGAAGCTGTGGTTAAAAATGTATTCAATGAAATGATAAAGAAAAACGTCCCTAATTCAAAGAAAACATTGGGAGACAAAACACAGGAGGGGTACAGAACTCCCAACAGAGTTGACCAAAAGTGATCTTTACCACGATACATGACCATCAAGCTCTTTTCAGTTGAACACAAGAAAAATATCCTTAAATGTGAATGTTAAAAAAATTAAATTAACAGAAGAACTCAATCAAGCTCACAGCTGCCCTCTCAGAGGAAACTGTACAGGCCAGAAGAGAATGGACTGACATATTACAGATTTTACAAGGGAAAAAATATCAGCACAATATAGTGTACCCAGCAAAGCTTTCCTTTGTCTTTGAAAATGAAATAAAATTCTTGCTCAGTAAAGAAAAACTTAAAAGAATTTGCTTCTTTCAGGTCTACCCTAAAATGATACTTCAAGATGTTCTAATGTCAGAAAAAAAGGGATAGCACCTACCAAAACCAAAGGTAAACACAGAGAATGTCCCAATAAAACAACCAAAGAAGACTAAATCAAACAATGATCAACCCATTGTGAAAATTACAGGACCAAAATACTACCTAAAATGTTGATTCTGAATGTAAATGCATTAAATTCATCACAGAATAATGGTTTGTATCTAAACACAAAACCTAAAACACAAAATACAAAATACAAAAACCTACAGGAGACACAACTCATCAACAGCTATGCAGAACCCGAAAGTGAGGGATGAGAAAAGATATACCAGGCTAATGGAAAGGAAAAAGGGGCTGGGGTAGCCATTCTTATATCAGATATTACAGACTTTGATGTGAAAAACATTAGAATGAAAGGCACCATATAATGACCAAAGGCTCCATTAAGAAAAAAGGAGATCACCTCACTAGTTTCTTAGGATGTTTTCTTTTTCATCTCTAATTTTACTTGGTTTTTCTCTCTTGATTTTCTTTGCTAATGTGACTAAATGTTTATTTTGCTTATCTTCTTAAAAATGACTTTTTTTGTTGCAGCTTTAGTTTTTTTTAGTTTCAATTCTACTTATTTTTGCTGTGATTTTTATCATTTCTTGTTTTCTGTTTATTTTTAATAAGTACTTGGGATGAATTATTAGATCATTTATTTGAAATATTTCCATTTTGTGTAACTACCTGATCTTTTATAAATGTTCCCTTCAATATTGGTTTTGCTACATTTCATGGATTTTCTATTTCTGTTTTAGTTCTAATTTCTTCAAAACAGTTTTTTTTTCGTTTTCAATTCTTCAGTGACACATAGGTCATACAAGGGCATCATTTTCTTCAAGAAGCTTTTTGATTTTTTTTTTTTCATTTCTTCAGCTACGCATTGGCCATTCAGTAACATGTTATTTAACTTCATGTGACTGTGAACTTTTTACTTTTCTTCCTGTTGTTGATTTTGTTTTATATTTTTTCATTTAAAACATATATGGTAACTATGTATGGAGAGTAATCATATCCAGATATGAAGACACAATGCAGTGTACTTCAAATCAATGATGGACTCCTAATGAAACTGTTTACTATATCTTGACAATAGATGCTGGACTCTCTGTCATTGTCCATAACTACAATGTCAGAATACACTTAAATAGCAGAATGATGGAGATTATGGTGGATGGATAAGCTCTGGGAAGTCTGTCTCAGTCGTTTTTTCAAATAAATACATAAAAAGAAAAATTATGAGAAGAATCTGCCAAATCAAATTAGAAAAACTTAACTATTGCTGATGTTTAAAAACTCAATTGATATTACATTGGTAATTTTTTTTGTCAATTCTTTTAACTATAATTGAGCAATATTTTGAAAAGCATGTAAAAAGCTAATATTTTAAGCCATTGTCAAAACCCCATGAAACCATATAGTTTTGATGAATTACAGTTTGAAAATCACTGTTCTAATAGATTATGTTAATCTCTTATTTAGTATCTCTCCGTCTATTCCCCACACATCTGCTGTCCTGTCTTTGCAAAACATAGGACTGACCTTGACATTTCCCTGCTTAAACATCCTCAGCCTAACTGTCCCTGCAGAATTGAAAATTCCAACCATAAGGCTTTTTCCAAAAGAAATAGTCAGATCTTTGACAATGGGATCTCAGTACATTTCAGAAGCTCTCCCAGTGCAATATGCAGATAGAATTGAAAATGATCGACTTGGAGAATCAAGATGGTGGAATAGGGTCAAGACATGTTTAAACAGATAGAGAAACATTAGCCAGTGTGAAGCAGAGAGGGCATATTCTAGAAAATAGGAAAGGACTGAACAACAGCAGAAGGCCACCTGAGGGCTGACACACATAAGAGAGCCATGGACATAATGGTATGATGTTGCAGTGACAAATACCCCAGTGGCATTCACCAAGTGGCAATCGAAACTGCACTGGCAGCCAGAACTCCACCCGCAATAAGATAGAAGGGGTGTTCACTGTGAGCCCAGGAGGTGAGCCAAGACAAAGAACTGCCCATCCTGCATGTCTGTTGATTTGACCAGTAGTAGAGACAGAGGGGGAGGCACCAAAAAGACACGCAGTGACAGGGTAGATTTCACTGTCCAGTCTGCCCCTTAGAGCTGAATCGGGTACCATTTTGTATAGGGAGGCAAAGGCTATGGGACAGTACTGTGCATGCACTGAGCTGGGAGCTAACTCATTTCTGGCTCAGTGAACTGCAACAATGTGGCATCCTACAAGCTCTACACTGTAATGCATTGAGTTCAGTGCATTCCATCCCAGCTCAGTGCATGTGTAGCTCTCTGTTGTCCTTGCAGTCTTCACACCTTTGTCACACAGGACAAAACGGTGCCTGATATGCCACTACTACAGTTCTTGATCTGCTGGCCATCAGGTCTGAGTGCTACATGCCCCAAGGAGAAGAATCTGATAACCAGAAGTACAATGACTTAGAGTAAAGGAAGAGACAGAGGCACAATGGATATTACTGAAGACTCCGCTGTAAAGGAGCAAAACCCTATGCCAACCTCAGAGTTAACACTTTTTATAAACCTTCTTATCAACAATGAGAAACACATAAAGGCTTGTACCACCAAATTCTCCAGGTTCAGAGGGAGGAGTTGGAGCAAAAGATCAAATAATCCAAGTTCGTGACTATGAACTATGTGGAAAACTTGAGACTGGTATCAAATATTAATTCAAATGTGAGATCCAAATATTTTGTCTTTTGTCCTATATTTTTCCACGTTCCTTGTCACCAACTACCCTCTAGAAGTCTAAAAACAGGATAATTTTTTTAATCAAGGCTTTATCATTTTTCTTGTCATTTTCTTGTCATTTTTCTTGTCTCATCAAGTTTTAGAAACATTATTTATTTGAGAGACAAAAGAGCCAAATGGATAGAACACCCATCTGCGAGTCCACTACCCAAATTCGCAGAATGGCCAGTGCTAAACAGGGGTCAAAGTTGGGAGCTTGAAACTCAATGCAGGTCTCTCACATGGATAGTAGGGACTCACTCACTTCAGCCATCACCAGATTTACATTAGTAAGAAACTAGACAGGAGCTGCAGATGGGTATCAAAGCCAATGACTCCCTGTGGGATACAGGCCACTTTTTTTCCTTGTTTTTTTTTTTTTTTTTTTAAGATTTATTTTGTTTTAATTGGAAAGGCAGATTGATGGGAAGAAAGAGAGACAGAAATTACTTCCATCTGCTGGTTCACTCCCCAAATGGCCACAATAGCCAGAGCTGAGTAGTTTGAACACAGGAGCCAGGAGCTACCTCCAGGTCTCCAACATGGTATAAGGCCCTATGGCTTTATGCCATCCTCTGCTGCTTTCCCTGGTCACAAGCAGGGAGCTGAATGGGAAATAGAGCAATGAGGACACAAACCAGCTCCCAAATGATGTCCTGGCACTTGGAGGTGGATGATTAGTCTCTTAACTGGCATCTTAACTGATAAATTAATTGCCCATCCTTTCCCAATATTTTAAGATTTGGAATATTGCAGAGGTAATAGATACTACAAAATAGTAGTAGCCAGAGAGACTATAAACAGGGTCAGCTATTACTAAGATAGCTTGATCAGAGAGGGAAAACTAAAAAATTACCATCAATATATCTCACCCACAACCATGTCAAGCACAGCCATGCAAGTTAGGAAAATGAATAATGAAGAGCATATCTTTCAAGTGTATTTATATGGAGTTACTGACACCGGGGTACTAGAGCATTACCAATATTTATGCTTCAGAAATCTTAATGGAATTCATAGTGAATGATGTATTTATTGTATCACTGCATTGGTAAGTGGAAATGACAATGTGACTTTGTCCCTACTCACATGCTTTGCATGCCAATTTTATACCAATCAAAACTTTTCCTTTGATTATTCAGTGTATGCCTGCCTGTGCAACCTCAGAATCACACATGTTTCATTACAAAGAAGCTAGGGATAGGCGACTGGATTTTAGATTCCTGCACACTTATAAGGGAGCTTTACTTTTCCCAGTGGCAGTGTCTTCTGGATCATTTTCTCCTTCATAATTGTGATATTGGGAATAAAGTTTAAACGAGATGTTAATGGAATGGTTATTGAACTGTTCATTGTGTATCTTTGCACCTATTAACATCATAATCAATGGAACATCGCAGAGTGCCCTGCCATCATAATTGATTCAGCAATGCAATGATTTCCAATAGGCTGTGGAGTGCATTTATGATGTGATAAAACTCCATTATGAGCAAGAAGCCTAAGAGTGTCAGCTCGTGGGTTAAATTCCTACTTATGGAGCCTGCGGTGGGCAGACCACTTGAGACTGTCCAAGTACCCTGTGCTTTCAGGAGACTCCTTGGGATGTGTGGCATCTGTGTACAGAATAACAGCAGGTACACCTGTGAAGACTGAGTGTGGGGATGGAAATGCAGCCAACCCTCTTGTTGTTTTCAGCCATCTGCCACACAGACACCTTGATTTGAAGCAAAAACCAGGATGGTTGCTTTAATTCAAAGAGGTTCCCTAGCCTGACATTTCTTTTGGGTTTGGTACAGAAAATGGGAACTATTTGAGGAGTAGATTTAATGTTTGGTTCAAAATAGGATTATTTGCTATCTAGGTATCTGGAAGCTCTTATCCATCTGGCTATTATTCACATATCTTGTTCCTTCATGGACTTTGTTAAATGCAACAATGTTTTAACAATCCCCAGGGTAGTGGTGATTGGTTGGAAAGTCATGGAGATAGGGAAAGGGAAAGACTACAGACAATTGTGAGGCTGATCTGAGAAACAAATTCATCCAGAAAGCAAAACAGACCAGCTTGATTGTTTTTATGTTGTACATAGTGGTGCAAGGTCACCATGGGAGGTGGCAGAGTTAGAGAATGAGCTTGTGTTCTCAAGTTTTGCAGATTTTAGATCTTATCTCAATTTTTCCAATTACTAGCATCAATATGATCAAAGAACATTGTAATGATTTTGACTTTTCCCTGATTTTTAAATTAGAAAAATAGTGCCTATTGGTAGGATTATTGTGCATATTAGATAACATGAGCAAGGGTCAGGTGTGGAGTAAATACAAAATCAATAATATTTGCTCTTTATTATGAACTATCATTTTTGCGTACTTCTTTGGAACAGTCCAGATTCACTCTGTTAGGATATTTATAGTGATTAAACCCATACCCACAACATGTACAGTGCAGCTGACCTGCTGAATGGTGTCCTCTAAGAACAATTTACTTCCACAGTCTTGACTTTAAAATGTCAGACAGAAACAAGCTACATGTCTGTCCATGAAAGTTGTACTGGCACTGCAGCTAAGGATGCGAAGGACCTCAGAGACATGAAGTGGAGTGGGCACTAGAAAAGCCAGAGTACAAGCCAAAGGACCCATTCATCCACTTGAGCGCATCACTTCACTCTCTGCATCTTAGTACCACAGATTTTAAATCAGGAATAATAGTGGTATCCTTCTTTGTTAGTTGGTGGATGTGCTGAAGTGCAAAGTAAAACAGGTAATGGATGATAAAGCACATCATAAACTTAAACCATCATGAGAGGATGTGAGAAATTTTTAGTGGGCTCAAGCATCTCCTTTAGCTGTGATTCCCATCTGAAACTTGGCAAACTCATCATAATGATGCATTGAGCTCTTTTTCTTTTTGCAAATATGTGTCCAGTATGGCCTGTAATCTAATATTCAAACACATAATTATATTTACTGTGTCTGTATTAGTCTAATAAATAATTTCATTAGTAGTGTGTCCTTCGAAATGAGAATTGTCAATGTTTTCCAAGAGAGAAGATGCTGAAGAATGAAATCTAGCAAATGATACTCACATGAGACATGTTCATTATTCACTTTACAGTTCAGACTGGGATTGCTCACAGTACCATTCATTCATTTTCTCGACTCAAATTTTTGAAAGCGCTTTTTGTGTGTTGACATTCCTGTTTTGTATCTATACTCTCAAAATATATGCTGATTATTTTTTTAGATGCAGCCTCTGTTTGAATTCAAGACCCATATATCTAACTGCTTATCTCCACTTGAACATCTAATAAGCTTCTCAAATTCAACATCCTTGAGACTGTACCTGTAATCTGTTGCCATCCTGTGCAAACATACTTCTGCTCTAACTCAGTAAATGGTGACTCCAATTTCCCAATTGTTTTGATCCAAAACCCTGATTTCAGTTTTTTATTATCTTCTACATTAATTCATCAGCAAAAACCTGTTGGCTCTGGCTTCAGTATCTATTGAGAATTTTGTTATGCCTTAGCATTTCTGCTACTTCCACTCCAATTCTTATCCCCTTTAACTAATTTATTGCTAATTGGTCTCTGCTTTTGCTCTTCTCATGGATGTTCTAAGCACAGTAATTCATTTGAGTGTTTAAAATATAAAACCAGATCCTTGCAATCCTTTACTACTATTCTTCCAAGGACACTGCACTTAAGTCAGGGTGTAACATCCTCCTACATTTCCCTTCACCTTGCCTCAGCGGCCTTCTTATTATTGATGAAAAATGTCACTGAGAGGGAAAAGAGGGAAAAAGGAGAGCATCCCAGGAGGAGTCAGAGTTGTCAAAGAACTTGGCATATTTGGAATTACAGTGCCTCTAGGCGTAGGCAGACATGATTAGAAAGACAGAAGCTTAGCCAGGTAGTGAGTGTTCTGGTATGTCATTTCCCAAGAAGTTGGACTCCATCCAATAGATAATGGGTAGCCAATAAAGAGTTTCAAGCAAAAAGACCCACATAACCAGATTTGCATTTGCGGAATGTAGGGCAGAAGATGCATTCAAAGTAGCAAGATGACCTGTTGGAAGGACATTGTGAAGGCACAGGCAAGGGATGTAAAAGCCCAGAGTATGCCAGTGGTATTGGTAATAGAGAAAGGAGGGTGATCAAGAGTCATGCAGGAAGTAGAAATTGCTGCATTACAGGCATTAAAAACCATTAGTCAAAAATAATAGGCATTGATCAAAATCAATAGACTAAAAGCTGGTTTTCAGAGTAGATTGCAGTGGGAGAATTCAGATCAGTGACTAAAAAAAAAAACTACTTAGAAATCAGTTTAGAAAATTCATTCAATGAGCAAGTAGATTCATAAAGGGCCAAATCATGTCTTTTGATACAGTATTCTCTGGCTAGATGCCATAGCATATTTAATTGTGAATTCTAACACAGTTTTATGTGATTATCTTTCTAGGAGGAAGTGAGTCAGGAGATTTATGATTTCTTCCTGTTTTACTTGTTTTAGTAGACCGGACTTTTTTTTTTTCCATTTCTGGTACTTGTTCCCAAATGTATCATTTTCCATTTCACACATCATAAATATGTACATAAATATTTTAAAAGTTTCTGTTCCTTCAGGTTGACTATGTGCCATATAATGGATGATGCATTGTATCTAGGTAATAAACGACTCTGGCTTCTCATCTTGAGTTAACTCAAAACTCACTCAGAAATAGCGCATTCGAGTTGGTAGAGACCTTAGGGATCACCCACAATTTGTGCACAACCCATGCTATTACCTGTTTCAATTCTAACATCGGACCTCTACTAGCCTCATTTCATTTTAAAAATAAAGTGAATGATGTAGGACCCTGCCAAGTGTTCTACCTTTGGTGACCAAAACACTAGAAAATATAGGCTGGGATTTCTTTGAACTACAGCAAAAAGTCACAAAACAGAAAAATAGTCTTGGCAGATATTGATGACCCCAGAAAACATGTCAACAATCTGAGCTCTTCTAACAGAGACTTTGATTCAATAGAGATGCTCACTATCTTAAAGACTTCCCTGCCCTCATGGTCTACGTTCAATACTCGTATTTTGAGAGTGATCAAAATGGACTAAAATATTCAGGCACAAAGAAGTAGCAGGGACTTTCAAAAGGCTCTGTTAAAAATGAGATCTTGGGTTGACAAATCATACTTTAAGAAGTCTTCCCAGTGTTTCTGTTTGTAGAAGTCACCAACAGACCATCAAAGAGCTCTCTATGGTTGATGTTAGCATAACATAATTACAAATCCAGCCATAGAGTTCAGCAATTTGAGTACCAAATTCTCCCGATTTTGGTGGATTCCACATATGCATATTTCTTTAAGAGAGTTTGAGATAAGCGTAAATATCAAATGATATTTTTGTCTTCTTAGGAAAGCGTATGAGAGTCAGAGATTAATCAGTATCATTCTGTTTCTACCTAGAATTCCTTTTTTTCCTCCATTATCTTGAAAAAATGTGATCTGACTATTCTTCAGAAATGCTTTGCCTGAGACCTGAGGGTTAGAGATCACACATTAGGTATCCTGAAAGAGATTCAAGGTTGCTAGTGTAATTAATATAACTTAGAACCTCCAAGCGTGTTGCCTGCAAAAGGAGGGCAAATCAACAACAAAGACAAAAACAAAACTCCTAAAAAGCAAACAAAAAAGAAACACACAAAACCAACAACAACCTGTGGAAAACAACGCATCCTCCAGCTAATGAGGGAAGGCTGTCTTCCGGCCTTGCACAAACTGGGTCATTATAAAGAAAGTAAAAACAAAAGCAAAAATAACTCTCTGTAATAATGTACATTTTAGTCATTGTTTAATCCAACAATTTTTATCAAACCATTTAGTGGTAGAATCCTTTTTTCAAACAGCAAGAAAATGTTTATTTGTCTTCCAGATACAAATGATAAAAGCAGAGCTCCTCCAAAGGAAGCCAGGGGTGGGGGACCAGTGCCGGATCCTCTCAACCTGTCAGCTGGCCTGCTGTGATAGTCTACATCAGAACCCCAAGCCTCACAGAAAATCACCACCTGAGATCTAGAGAAAGGTAGCTATGACGAAAGAGGCTAAGGGATTTGCCAACGCAGGAGAGGGCTGGATCCACCATTCCTGAAACCAGCACTTTTCCCCTGGAGACCAAGCTGCCTTGAAGTTCTGGACACAGATGTGAGATTTTAACCCAGCAGGGGTCCAAACATCCTGAGCAGTAATGAGAGACAGGAAGTACCACCTGCTTTCCCTGACCTGCCCGAAGGTTTGGAACCAAGCAGAGGGCGCTTATCCGAGGAAATGGAAGCCTTAGTTCATCACACATGTATGAGTTTCACAGGGTAGAGGGTTTTGATTTAGAAAAGATGGAATGATTCCCCCAAGAATGGAGAAAGGATGAAAATCCTATGATTCCTGAAATCAAAGACAACATGTGAATCCTAGCAGTCAATTTTGTCTTTGGGTAGATACATGTAAGTTGATTACTCAGGGGAATGTTAATTGACTTCAGCCACTCAGCAGTGATTGCAAAGGATGTTCAGCATTTTTTTCCACTGGGGGTTCTTAGCTCTATGAACCTGAAGTGAGAGGATGAGAATTACTTTCAGTAAGGGTGCATCCAAAGGCGGTTTATGAGATGTTAGCTTCTTCTCCATCCTGCATTGCATCGCTTTTGCAACTTTCCTGAGCAAGGTCTGGAAGGGATTTACTCTCAGTCACTAATGATGCATGGCTCATGCAACATCAATGGGCACTACAAAATAAAGTTAGATTTTATTATTATAACTTTCTTTTTTTTCGCTTGTAAGGGGACTAGGACATTTTCCAGGAAAAGAATGTACTATTCAGGTTCCAAACTTGTGAGTGTAGTATAATACCAACTCTACATTGAAAAGTGGTTAAAATATTAGATGGCAGATGAGTGGATGAAGGTGTGATGAAGGTGTGGGTTCTGAAATTCCACTTTCTGGGTTTGCGTACTGTCTGTACCAATTATGTACTGTGTGACTCTAGGAAAGTTACTCAACTGCTCTGTACTTTAATGTCACCTATACATAGGAGATAACAGAGGTGTTGGGGAGTGAACAAGATAATGGCTTCAGCTTTTGGAATAATGGCTGATGTATACAAACTTATTAGTTATCTGCTGTTACTTCCAGATTGTGGGACAACAGCTGATTTTTATTTTCCTTAACTTCCCCCAAAATACTTTAATTCGGTTATATGCATATAAAGGCAGAAATCCAAGTGAAATGGCTGAGACTAAGAAAAACAGTGTTAATTTTTGAATGCTGAAGATTTGAAAAACTTTCCTTTTCCAGTTCCAACACCAAGCAACACAAGTTTCAGCTTCTTAGTAGAATGATGTGTTAGTAAAAGGAGAAAAAGGGAGTAAAAACAATAGATAACATTGTTGTACCTACTCATCTTGCAAACACCCATTTTCAATTCTCAACTACAGCACTTTTCACTATGATCTTCTGGTGCCAGATGATGGAGGGAGAGACAAGAGTGGGAGAGGGAGAGTGGAGAAGAAACAGGAAGAAGAATGACAAAACTTGGATGCATCTCCGAAATCTCAATGGGAAAACACTTTAGCCTCTATCAGGCCTCCCTTCTCACTGTAACACTTTTGGGTCAGGAAATAGAGTGCATTGACGTGGATGCAGAATGAATTCGATTGTACTTTTTTGTTAGTTTAGACAAGGAGATCATTAAAAAGATTCCACCTCATGATGAAAAATTTAAAGTGCTGTTCCTTTCTTTTGGGGAATAGTAGCATAAGATTCTACTAATATATGCTCTCAACTGGCCCTGCCACTTCCACCAGTTGGCCAGAGGCCATCTATGGCATAATTACTCTTGGACCAGGTTATAAAATGCTGGTTTGGTTAAGTCACTATCCTTCCATATGGCCTCACAGTCTCTTTCAGATGTGAGATATTGGCTGGGCACATGCAGACTGAGCACTGTGCCTGAGATCCCGTGATCTGTGCGTGCATTGTTTCTGAACCAGGGTGACTGTCAGTGGGAGGGTGGCATAGCAACAGCATATCTCGCACCAGCGCAGGCAGCTGGGCTGGACTGGGGGCTCAGGCAGAGCCAGGTATGCCAGTAAGCTTGTGGTCGCTGTACATGGCACTGAGGGTTCCGGTCAGAAGCCTGCAGACTGGAAATCTGGCATTTACCTGATTGAAGGCCTTGGAAGTGGGAGGCTGAACTGTTGGAATGTTGAAGAAAAATCCAAGATATTTGTTTCATAATGAGTGCATATTTTAAACAACATTCTTTTCAAATAAGCATGCCCTCTTTTTACTCAGAGGTCTTTATGAAGAAGTTGGTAAAAAAAACATCTTAAAAAGCCCTAAGAAATATTTAGCATTTGCTTTAAGCCTGCGGGAAATAACTTAATTCACATAGGCTCTGTCAAGCCCCTTAATAGTTGTGTGACCTGAATAGTTATTAGCTGTTAAGCACTTTCTAGTATGCCAGGCTTTTGCTTCATTTTTTATATCCATTATGTCATAAATTGTTCATAATAATCTCTTGAATGTATTCTCATACTCTTTCCAACAGCCTATGTCTTGGAGGACACCAATAGCTGCCCAGGTCCTGTGAGGGGTGTGATGGCGCTGGGCAGTGGAGTGCTAAGGTTTTCAGGTGGGAATTAAAAGTGATCATGGTAGCCTTATGCATGGCTGTGAGGAATAAATGCATGTATACACATGCATTTATACAGATTATATACTATAATATCTGCATAAAAGTATCTACAAAAATTTAAACTATTAGATGTATATACTTGTGTATATGTATACATTATTTAAAAGCATACATTATATATATGTGCCTCTGATTTCTAATACTTTCTGATGATATGTACACATGTACATATATAGGTACTCTGAGATATATCTATAGTTATACACATATATGTCATATATGTGTGTTGTGGTATATCAGGTAAAGTGCTTGCAACATCAGCATATCATATAGGCATCCATTTGAGTCCTGGATGCTTCACTTCTGAACTAGCTTCCTGCTAATTCTCTGGGAAAGCAGCGGAGGACAGCACAAGTGCTTGGACCCTGCACCCACATGGGAGACCTGAAAGAAGCTCCTGGATCCTGGCACTGGCCTGGACCAGACCTGGCTGTGTGGTCATTTAGAGAGTGACCTCTGTCTCACTGCCAACTCCTTCAACCGAACCAAAACAAACAACACGGAGGAGGTTAACACCCATGTCGTACCAGGAGAGAAATAGATACGTGTATTGGTGAAGAATCTGCATTCCACTCTGAATACTATATTTCTCTGAGGCATTCTGAATTGGTCAGGAAAGAAAGAACTGTTTTACTGCAGACATTGGAGATAAAAGAAAGTATACCAAAACACAGATAGAGGAAAAACCTATATTATATACACATGGAAAAATATAGGAGAAAGATTTTATAATCTTGACATCAAAGCCATAAGGAAAACTATCTGTCTATCAAAAATAAAAAAGGATGACCCACAAGGAACAGAAATAAAGAAAAATTATTTCAAAGAATTTTATTATTAATTTATTCATTTGAAAGGTGGGAAGAGAGAAGTGGAGAGACAAAAAGAAGAAGACACTTTCCATCTCCTGTTTACTTTCCAAATAGTCGCAACAACTGCAGCTGGGCCAGTCTGAAGCCAGGAGTTAAGTCAGGAGCTTCTTGCAGGTCGGCCATGTGAGTACAGAGGCCCAACCACTTGGGCCATCCTCTGTTGCTTTTCCAGGCACATTTATTGGGAATTGGATAGGAAGTGGACCAACCAAAACACAATCTGGCACTCATGGAATGCCAGTACTGCAGGCAGTAGCTTTGCCCACTATACCACAGTGCCAGCCAAAAGGAAAGAAACATTGAAAAACGTGCTAGTGGGCACCTCTAATGAAGGTAATGTAAAGGAGTTCTGGTTGGACATATGTTATTTAGGGTATTGCAAAAGTATTAAAAAGGAAAGTTTTCAGACAAAACAGTATGTATTTAAGTTCACTTCCTTTCTGGAAAAAAAAAAAACCAGAAGATCATTAAACACAATTTTAACTTATATTAGCCCTGCTTCCTTTTATAAAGTAAACCTTACTTTTTTTTTTTTTTTACTTTTTGTAATTTATTCTTAGAAAATTTCCTTTCCTCTTCCCCTTTCTCATCTTCTGAGGTAGATGTTATTACACTGTCACAACCAGACTCACAAAGATGCAGGATTTATTTGAAACTGAAATAGTCTGTTGAGCAAAGCAGAGCATCCTTAGATTCTCTGGGCTGCTGTACTTGCTAGCAAATTCCTACTCTTCCCTTGTTAAGTGGCTTTTCACAAAAGCATTCCAAGATTTGTTTTTTTGTGCTGCTTGCAGCCCAGAACTATTTCTACTTTTTTTTTGTTCAGTGCAAGGAAAAGCTGATGTTGGAAGGAGCTCATAGTAAACTTCCCAACTCAAGCTTGAACACTTTCCACCAGTCCCTTCTCGGCATTCAGTGTGCTTCTGACACAGATCTTGTTGCTGAGGTGGAGCATGAGGGGCGAAGAGAAGAAGCAACAGGAAGCAGGCTTTTTCAGCTGCCATGCTCTGAAGTCTTACTGAGTTTCTATACCCTTCTTTCGCACAGGAGTTCATTAAAGATTGCTTTATAAAAGGATTTATTTTCTGTATGGAACTTCTGTTCCACCATTCGCACTAAGTAATACACTTACGTGGCAATGTTTGAACATTTATGAGAATGAATTATTCCTAAATTATCAGCTCCCATTATCATGTAAATGATCACTCTTGCCTTGTCTCCCTGTAGGGCTATAATCCGAAATAAGGCAGTTTATACACGCTTAAAGGGAGATTACAGTGTCCTAGAAAATTAGCATTATATTGCTTTAATAATAAAAAACAAAATTATTCAGGCAGCTTTTATTGGATGCCTAAGTGTCTGGACCAAATTCAAGTTAGCCTATCCTATATCTGTAAGGAAAATGAGTCAGAATGAAACCTTAACGTGGTGTATGGTGTATTCAAACACCCCTATCAGATTGTTGATGTAAGATCTGTTCCCAGCCTATCACTCTTTCCTCTTCCAAACCCAGAAGCCCCTCCTACAAAAATTGGGCTTTAAAGGAGAAAGTAAGAAGAAAATTATGATCCTACCTTTGATGCATAGTGGCCATGGACTTGGAGAGCAAAAAGTTCTCTAGTCTGGTGAAAGCGATTGTTAATATAATAGCTTTGACTTAAGTGAAACAGATTGGCTTTATGGGAAAAAAAAAAAGGAAATGCCCCTGGGGAAAAACAGACATTCATAAATTTCATTATGTGTCACGTGGGACAGAAGAGCCATTGAAATGACAGTTTGTACAAGTATATTACGATGATGCTGTTTTCAACAAGTGCTGCCGGAGTCTTGAAACCATAAGCCCTTTCAGAGCTGATAATTGCCTAGAGAGATAATCTGCTTTCTGCTTGCTGAAATCTAAGTGAAGGAAAGAGGACCCCATCCAGAGAGTTTTAATTTGCATGAAAGCCTTAATCAGATGATGATTTCCCTCTGTAGGCCCCTCTCTGTTTGTCAAGGAGGGCTCTGCTGTTGAAGTCGAGAAACTTGTTAGGCAAACACTCCATTTAGAAGAGGCAACGTTGTGGATGAGTACACACAGATGCAGAATGGGGACAAAGCCTACACCTTAGATGAGTTCTTTTTGGTTTCAGAAGAGGGAGGGAGATTATTTGCGCTTATTGTCAGTGAAAAACAGCAGGTGTAATAATGGACTTCCCTTTTGTTGAGAGTGAATTTGAACGGACACTGTTTACTTATTAAGATAGTAGGAATCTGATGATTTGGGCCACAGTCAAGAAACAGGGATGTTTTTCCACACAAACTTCAGCTCTCAAGAGCAAGAGGGAAGAAGAAAGAAAAAGTAGGTGAGAGATGGGACAGGACCTCCCTGTAATATCAGAAGGACTCCACAGTGTCTCTCACTAAGCCTCATTAATTTATTTTAATCTGTAAATGTAAGAATCCTCTAACATTGCAGTCTTGGGATGGCATCTCATTCCTGTTCAGGATTCCTGTGGAGGACAATGAGCTGCTCTGGAGCCACTACGGCTCTCTGTTGGTCAAGGTGAGAAAGTCATGCCCTGACACCAAGAGCCATTTTTATTTCATTATCTTATTATTATTATTTATGTATTTTATTTCCACTGCTGTGAGAGTTCTGATGTCAGAAATATGCAGCTCTCCGGGATCATACAACTGCTGAATGCTACTAGCCTTGGTGGGGGGAACCGAGCTTCTGTTTCCAAATCATGTTCTCTTGAGTTCATCATGCTAAGAGATCGGGTGAAAGGTGTAGTGTTATCATTTTAACATTCTGTACCTCAGCTGTATCAGAATTAAATTCATGAATTCAATATGTATGATTATAGCATATTATTTTCACACGTTGTATGAAATAATTTTTTTCTTAATAATTCCAAGCCAAAAAAAGACAAATTTGTGATTAAGTTCCCTTTTTTATTTCAACAAATCTTTGGTCTAGATGAGAAAATAAAATTTAGACAATGCTTAGGATAACCTAATGTAACTACTTATTTTGTGAAATATAAATAGCAAATTAATTGTGTTTTAAAAAGTCCAATGATTCTCTAAGGTAATATAAACTTGTATAAATGCTTTGTTTATGAAACACGCATTTTGGTATGCACTGATGACTCTAAGGCATCATTTTCTCCATTGAGTAAATAGTGTGTTTTTTCACACTGTTCAGTTAGTCCTAAGTCATACATTGGAACTGTCCCCCATGTACAATATTTCTGCTTCTTTTGTTAATCAAATTAACAAATAAAAATTGATTCTATTTGAAAAGAAAGCTGGCATCATTGATTTCTTTTTTGTGTGTGTGCGGTTGAAAATTTGATTTACAACATCTGTTTCCATCCTTATTTTACTATTGAGGATCTGATTCTCAGAGAAGTTAAACATTTGCCTTTGGGTCACACAACTGTTTGTGGTAAAAAAATAATACCAATTATATTAGTCTCAGATCTTTTCTCTGTACCATGAAAATGCTATGTAATTCTTATGAATATACATACAAATAAAACAGTATATAACTTCTTCCTATTTGGTAAAAGATGACATAAATATAGATATGGATATAGAACAAAAGGTAATTCTTTAGAGCAAAGCTCAATGTAAATTAACTAATAAAGAAGAATTAATGAATGCCAGGAGGTCAGCCAAAAAAACTGCCCTACTGAAATCTTCCACTTGCACTTTAAAACTGGACAATTTTTTATCTTATAATTACACGACCATATCTATAAGAATTGAACTGATATATTTGTCACACTAATTATCTGATTTTTTGGTAAGCTAGGAGTAGCATGACTTGGGAATGCAACTCCTAAATTAGGGACCAAATTCTAAATTAAAAATCATCATATTTTGTGTGATATAGCTATGGAAATTGCAATATACTTAGGCTAAATAGGTGGTAAAATGAAGAGACTGTGATTTTAGCTGGTGTTCTAAATAGGAGCGACATAAAAATAAGTATATAAAGTTATTTTTGCCATGGAATTTGATGTTGGTAAGCTTCTTACCATTAAAAACCATAAGTATAATTTTGGATTACTCATAATCTCAAAAAAAAAACCTGCTGAAATGTGTATTCAGTAGGAATAGTACTTCGAACTTTGAATAGTGATTTTTCTCCACTTAGTGATATGCATTGCCATGTTTTCATGCACATGGCTGCAGAGCCCAGAAGTTCTATGATTCTGCAGGTGAATCCATAATCTAGAGTGTCTAAAGTTGCTGAACAAGCTTGGTATGTTTAAACTTAGGACACACTGAGTTTATCTGAGGGTTTTAACTTAGGTAATAAATCCACTTTAAGCCATGACACACTTGTACATTTTACACTTGATACTAATTTTAACCTTGGTTGGGAGAGGGCTTGCTTTGATAATTTAGCAGTCTTACTACTTTTACTTACATTGTTATATTATAATCCACGAGCACCACATGCTACGTAACCTACTCCTTTAATTACAGGATACTGATCTTTCTGTGAGAACTCCAACAAAGCTAGCATCTCATGTTCCTCTGTGTCTTGTATTTTCCATTTTAGTGCTTTCTTAGCATCTAAGCTGAATTTATCTCGCTTCCTTTTATTTTGTTTTACTTTTGTTAATTTTACTGCCAACAAAGATGAAAGCAGTAAGAAGATACAGATTTTATTTTTAGGTCTTGTTCACATAGTATCAACATGCACAGAACCAACAGGTGATTAAAAGGATGAATGTATGTGTGAACAAAAGATCAAAATCCAAATGGTTGTGTTTGAACTATATACATTTTTCTTCCCGGTCAAAGTGCATCGAGCCATTGTCAGGTACAAATCCACAGAACTATCCTGCATAAGCTACTGTTGAGAAAGAACGTACAACAGCCAGATTCCTTTCCTTGGGAGTTTAAGCCATGATCCAGAAAGACTCAGTCTCCTGTGCTGGCTGTATGTGGGCAGCCTGAAGCCAGAATCCTAGGTCAACCAGGGAAAGGACAAGCTGAATATGAAGAAGAAATATTCACACACTAGAGAGCAATGATGAAGATCTGTAGTGGGAGAAAGAGGAGCCCGGAGACGAGCCAAGTTAAAGGATGTGTCCAGAGTGTGAAAAGGCACCAGTTCCACCATCTCAGCATGGACTGCTGTCTGATTCTCAAATGTGCTTCTGCCTAATTTCTTCTGCCACTGCAATCTGCTCTGCCTGGATCTCCTTGTCTGTAGCATGATATGCCTCCTTACTTCCTGTGCTCAGTGGACCCGTTCCTATATCTAACACTAACTCAATTGCTTTTCTTGATGTCTAGTGTAAGAATCCAAGATGCTCTGTTCTGTTCTTTGGGAAAATCATCTAACATTAAGACAGGATTATTTGATTTGCAGTATTCTTTAGAGTATAGCATGCCATGTGTTTTGCACAGAAACCACTCTGAGATTATTGACTTTTTCCCTCGGGTGAGGACTTTCTCTTATGTGCGATGCTATCACATGGACCTTTACTTTAGTTTGTACTTATTTGTGCAAATGCCTTATTTTGCTACTTGACACTAAGCCCTGTAAATCTCTTCTCATATAATATTGATGCTAAATAAAACTTTGTTCAAATAATGAATCTGTTTTAAGACTGAATGCAAAGTGATTCCACAAACTCAAACTGTATTTTTCTAAACTACTGAGCTAGACTCTAAATCATAACCTTTTGTATTACTAAAATATTTTCCCTCAACTGTATTTATATTTGTAATTATATTCACATTTTGATTATAATAGTTTCTGGAGAACTTCCATACTTGCACGAATTTGCAAGTAAATTTAAAAAGCACCTAAAATGTCTTCTTATAGTTAGTAATTGTAGCTTCATGTTTGTTGTTCTTAGCTGTTGAAAGCCATTCTTCTGACTCTTTCTGGGTTCTGAAGACTGAAAAAGGTCAACTTGCCTCACAAAAATCTTACTGGAATTCCATTTTTTTTTCATCTTACTGTTTTATTTCTTAAGATATAGAACTTAGGAGAGGATGGAAACTAACAACCAAAATGCATGAGATTACAAATCTTCAATAAAAGCAGAGGTAGTACTGGAATTCTTATAGGATTAATCGCCTCCCATATTATTCCCCATGGGAATGTACTGATGCTACAGGTTTGATAATTTTATGTTGTATCAGTTGAATGGAAGGTGTAGGACATATAAAATATCATTTGGTCTTTGGATAATTCTACCGTTGAGAAAATCAATAATGTTCTGCTTCTTAGCTACTCTGCTAAGTGGGTATCCAAGCATTCACTAACTATTTAGCAAGCATATACTGAGTACTTGCTAATTTTTCTGTATCCTTTAGTAAAAATGAGGCAATAGAATAAGCCTTCAAGGAAACATTCAGACAACAGATCACTACGTCCTGTGGTGAGTACTATGGTAGAACCTGATCATTAACTCTCGTCATGATATGTGCAAAAAAGAAAAAAGAAAGAGAGAGAGAAGCATCATTCCTGGTTTGTCAAGGAGTGGGAAGATACTCAAACAGTTCTATACAGATGCCGAAGTTGTTTTGAAAAATTTGGGAAAATAGAGAAGGGACATGTTTAACAAAGGCCTGTTGGTAAAATGACATAGACTGCATTGGGTAACTGTAGAACTGTTTACTTGGAAAGATAAGAGAGAATGTTGAGGGACAAGTTTGGAGAGGATAAAAAGAGGTGGTCATGGATGGCTTGAAAGGCCACCAGGACAGTTTGTTCTTGAGCCTGAGGGCACGAGGGAAGCGTTAGAGGGTTTCCAGAATGCAGTGGTGAGGCCAGAGTTTTGTAACATGAACAGCACGAACAAGCCTGGGATTGAGAGGGGACATTTAAGGTGACATGTTTTGTCAGGGCATTTCAGAATATAGACTACAAATAAAATAATGTTTTACTATTAATTGTTATTGTTATCTTCACACATGTGATGATTTTAAAGCTCACACATTAAGCATTACCAACAAAAATCAGCTTAAGCATGTGGTACGTATCATCCCACGAAGTGTGTAATGCCTACTTGTTCAGGCTACCCTCATCTCCGCCTCATTTCAGCTGTAAGGAGGTGAAATGCACTGCAGGTACATGACCACATCTGAAAGGAGAAACAAGTAGTTATCACCCACCTTCACAAAGCAGGTGTATCGGATATGTGTTTGGACATGAGGAATGTGGAACGGAGGAGGAGGAGGAGTTGAGTCAGAACAGACTGTGATACTCATTTCTGTTATCAATTAGTCATGTGACTTTGAAAAATCTTGTTGATTTTTCTGAGCATCAGTTGGTTCATCTTTAAAATAGGGTAACCATTTCTGACATAACTGTCCAACGGGTTCTCCAGAGGAGATTCTACTGATGATGGTGTCCTAAAGCACTCGTGGTTTATGCATGCTTCTCAAACCAAGATGTGCTTGAGTCGGTATTGCTCAAAATTGCTTTCAGAACAAATACGCACACTAGAAATTTTGCTCTCAATGCTTACTTCTCCGTGGTTTATACACATTGTCTGTGTATGCAGAAGAGTATAGAATAGAGGGAGGAGAATTTCAAACATAATCATATCACTTTTTTCTCTAATTTACTCATTTAGATTATGAAACTTTAAGATATATCCACAGAGTGCACTTTAATGATAAATATTCCTTTAATATCCATTAAACCAACATTTATGTCACATTATTGGAGGTGTAGGAAGATACATTGACTAGTGACATTGTGATTAGAACTTAAAAGGCTTTCCAGTTGACTTCAAAGCACTTGTAACTGTAGAGAGCTTGAAAGCTTAGTTATTCTTCACCCTGTGGTTGTTTGAAGAATAATTACTGTGGCCAAATCAGATAGAAATGATTAGATGCCTAGTGAGAAGTACTGCTGATACCTGGTCAGTTACTTTTGCTCAGGATTGCATGAAACTTGCTGGGCTATTTGGGGCAACTGAAATGAGTATCCTTAGACCTTACTGTAATGGAAAAATAATGTCAGCAGGAAAAAAGCTCACAAATGATTTTGTTTCCACACTTGATTGCAGAGTCCTAAGATTTGAAACTCCAGCTACTGATCTAAGATTGCACAGGCTTCTAAGCAGTAAATGCCTACATTATTGATTTATTCATTTACTTAAAAACAGTGAGGTGTTTAACATACGGAACTAAGAGTTTAGAGCAGCCTGTGTCAGCAGGATGACTGAAGTAACAGGTAGGATGAAGGAAGCAGAGACTCCGAGCCATTTCCTCTCTAATTAGACAAAATGAACTGGAGAGACATAGTGGATATTTTAAGTTGATCATCCTGGCTTCACAACTAAGCTGCAGGCTGATTTGAAGACAGTTACGCTTGTACATGTACTAAAGACCTTGACTTCTGCCCTTATTTCCTAACTTGCAAATTGTTTCTAAAGTTGTGCTAGACACAGTTTAATACACATAATGCTTACATATTTCATTGAATAACAAACTCTGCCAAATTATTCTTAAGTGATTAGCATAAAAGAATACTAAAGTTACTTTATTTCATAAATGTAATTTATGTTTCACTGTCATTTGCCTTATTCAAATTTTTAGGTGCCATCTACATTCTAGAAGATACTAGTTACAAGATATAGGCAGGATGATTGAGCTGAATTATCAATTAGGTATAGACATGAAAAGCAACGAAAAGCAGAAAGCATGAAATTTCAAGAAATTATAAGTTGCCTGTGAAACACACATAATCTGTTAGGATTTCCAAAGTAAATAGTTAATTTTTGGAAGCAAATAGAAGCAGCTGTGACAACACATTAAACTGTGTAAACAGCACAAAAGATTCAAGGCAGGAAATCACCAGGCTTATACACTTGTGAAAACCACTTAAAGTCAGAAACTGCTTTCTAGTCTGCAAAGTGACAAAACCATAGCAATAATTTCATAGCTTTGTTGACTATTACACTCTACAAACTGATGCTGTTGAAATTGTGTGTAAATTGTCCTGGAAATCATACTATTTTGCTACTACTCCTCCATGCCTTTTTATATAAAGAAGGGAAGATATTGCATTTCAAATTTCTTTTGACAGTCATTTCTTTCTGGGGCTTTTGCTGTTGAGTTGGCATTTTTTGCTTCTTCTTCTACTTGGTCATTGCTCTAGAATTTCAGTGTTCTGAACTTTTTCACCATAGCTAAAAACAATTATGTGTAAAGAATTGAGAGATAAAAACCTTTGCTACAGGGAGTTATTAACAAAGGAAACTTTAGTTCAGCAAAAGCAAAAAGGCATCATTATTATGATTGGTCCCTTAGAGTGAGATTACAGAAATATTCTAATAATAATAAACTTCTATTGGAATGTTCATTCTAATGAAGTGACTTGTAATTTTTGTATTTCCTGAAGTATTTTCACAACATGTTCATTCACTTTATCACTTCCCAGACACAACAAAACTATTTTGGAGGGCATTTGTTTTATTGCAGGGCACTGTGAATGAATAAAAGTCAACGTGTGAAACATAGCTCACTTTACATGCTATATCATGTCTTCCTAACATAATTGTAAATACATGAAAATGAGAAAACTTTTAAGCAAGTGGCTCAGAAATGGAATTTTTGAAAAATGTTTGGATTTTCAAGATCATGATGACCTGATGACAACTGTAAATATGTTGGAAAGTATTGGCCATTTTGTTCTGAGTGTTGTTGAAAGAAATGTCATCTGTGGGAAAAGAATCAATGCATTCCAGAACAAAAGAAACAACCAGCAAAAATATGCAGATGTGGCTCCATGCAGGTACCTTGTATAAGGGCAGGGACAGGGAAATTAAATTACCATGGATATTATAAGAATTATGCTGCAAGATAGTAAAATTATTTCTAAATTTCATCTTCAGTCCCTTCATGTTATGGATGAGGCAAAAATTCATATAGTAAAAATTTCCAGAGTTAGAGGATGCATGTATGCAAAAGATATTGCTGGAAGTAGTCCTGTGAGCTCTCAGGATCACTAACTTTTGTGATAGAAGTGCTTTCAAACCAAAAACATTCTTTCCCTATTTGTCTACTTTTCTTTTTACCTTGTACAAACTGCTTACGCATTAGTTATTCCTTTAAATTAGTGAGTACCCACAATGATCAGTATACCACAGTGTAAGGACAACAGCTTCTTCCTGGGGAAGTCTGAGGCATGTAAACAACCGGCTGTAATTTTATGAAGGCCCAGAGAGGGAACATTTCAAAGATATGAAAATAATTTATAATAGGGAATTGTAGGTGCTAGCTATTGCTTTGTTTCTCCCACATCCTTTTCTCCTTTCTCTTACTGTATGATCTTGATCTGGCTATCGACCAAAGGACACTGCTCCTGTGTGCTCACTTGAACCAAGATGATCAATTTGAATATGAATCCTCTAGTCATCACAGTTGCTCATAATGATCAATGTTGGGTCAATCAGAACCCAGGAGGATCACTTGAGCCCCTTTTTAGGTTTTTTCAAGTTTGAATTTGGTACTTCTCTGTTGTTCTGCAACACAAGCCTGTGTATATCCAAAGTTGCTGGTGGCTCTCTCTTAACATGGAGAGGGAAACTTCTGGAGAAGGTTGACAATCCAAAAGAAAAAGGCCTTGGGGATAGTACAGTGATGTAGCAAGCTAATCCTCTGCCTGTTATGCTGGCATCCCAAATGGGCATTTGTTCTAGTCCTGGCTGCACCACTTCCAGTCTAACTTCCTGTCTTGTCCTGGGAAAGTAGCAGAGGATGACCCAAGGCCTTTGGGCCTTGCACCCATGTGGGAAACCTAGAAGAAATCCCTGACTCTAAGTTTCAGGTCAATGCAGTTATGGCCCTTGTGGCCATCTGGGGAGTCAACCAACATATGGAAAATATTTTTCTCTCTCTTTCTCTCTCTGACTCAACCTCTTTCTCTATAACTTTCAAACAAAAATAAATAAATCTAAAAAAATGAAAACCCAAGAGACTAAAACATTGCTAAGCAGCTGAATCTAGTTATGTCAAGCTAAGCAATTCCTGACATCATTAATAATATATAAACTAGTATCTTCTATTTTCTCATGTACCTGAGTCATGTTTTTGTCATTTCTATGCAAAATAGTTTTGAATAATTATTAGCTATGTATCTGTTAATCATAATCATCATAAAAAGTCTGTACATTCCAGTTAGAATACATGCTTTGATGTGTTAAATAGCTGTTCCTCAATTGCCTTTGAAACTCAGCCGAGACTCTGGCTGCTCTGTACTTCTCTCCCTTTCTCTTTACCACAACTCTTAAATGCAATAAAATGCTTAGACTCTTACACCGATTGAAAATTCCCATGATTGTAACGTGAAAGTCAACAGATCGTTTTGTGCTCTTTCAAAGAGGGGCATTTTGGGTGTTCAGTATGTCACTGGCATTTGTAAGTATGTATTCTGGAGAAAGTCACATTCTTTCTGTGATTTCAAATGACAATGAAAGGCATGTCGTAGAAGTCAAGCTAGTTTAGTTAGCCTTAGAGAAGTGCAGTGAGTGGTCTAGTTCCAAGGATTTTCAACAGGCTTTCAAGTCTGACACACTTGCCTTTGACTATATGTTTTCTAATCCATGTGTGAGTATAAATTGTGTTATGTTCCAAATGTGGAAACTAGGTTTTCCTTGTGTTAGCTTTCCAAATAACTTCAAATCATCCACCTTGGTAGCAAATTTTAAAACAAAAACACTAAGGTATTTGAAATGTACCTTCAAAATGCACTATATATTTTGATATTTTCTTAAATATGATACAATGATAATACTGTCTACCTAATTGTGTTACATGAAAAGGAACCTGTGCTAGTCACTTACAATCAGCATTTAGACCTATTTCCAACAATCCCCATTTGAGGCAGTAGAAAACAGGATCAGAATGGTTAGGTATTTAGCCAACATCACAAAATTACAAGATTGAGGTAGTATTTAAATCCAGATCTATCTGACTGCACAGCTGATCTTCTTAACACAGACTCATCATTAATAACACGAAGTTTACACTTTAGAAAGATGAAATGAAGTTTCCATGGGCTACAAATAGTCTAAATTATGTGTCCTGCTGCAAATGGTACCACACTGTTCTGCCTTTTACAATTTCTCCTGTTTTTTTCTTATCATTGTTAGAGTGCTCTCTATAATAACTTACTATGGTAAGTAAGCTTTGGCAGAACAAAATGTGTCCTTCATTTCAGATGATTGCTTTTTACATCCTTCAAAGCTAAGCAAGAATTCTAGTGTGAGTGATCTTAGGCCCATTCCTATCTGGAGGCAATAAAGACAATAATGATAATGTAGTGATCATATACTGAACACTGGAAACATTACATGTGTTCTAATGAATCCTCATCTTTAATTTTATGCTATTCAAACTCTTCTAATTATTTTATAAGTCTTAAATACATTTCAAACACGGTTTTGACTGGTTTATAATAGTATGCTTAAAATGATCTACTTACATCTCTCTCTTTCACACACACACACACACACCCCTATACTTCAAGAAAATATTTGAAAGTGGAATTAAATGATTTTTTTGTGCAAAAATGTTTGCATTTTGTTACAAAGTTTTACTGCATTATGCCATTTCCCTTATAGACACATGTGCACATATACTCATACGTTATCCATTTACTTGTATGCATATTCATAAATTCTGGTTGCTTCAGTTAAACTTTTTGCTTCTGGTTAAACGTTGGCAAGGGTAAGAATGGGCATAGGAAAACCTGGAATGGTGATATACCAAGAACAGTACTGAAGAGTCATAATATGTTCATTTGGAAATAATATAGCTTCCTACTAACTGGGAAGAAGGCTTCAGGGGATCTTATTAATTCATGTGATTACTCTTTATTATGTGTCTTCCCTACCTGGATCTATGAAAGATAGTAAGTTCATCTTTAAGTTAATGTTTCTCAATTATACCAACATCAATGTGCTTTATTGTAATAGTTCCTCTGGAGTCATTAGCTGATTAATCTGTAGACTGTTGACTACGTGTTTTAAAGCACAGGACTGATAACTTCTGTAAAATTTGTCTTTACTTGTGCAGAAGTATCCCCACCTGAACAACATTCATGTTTCATTTTCTGGGATTTTACAACATTTACATAAATGTAAAGTAAGAAGATGGATTTTGATGTTTGCCTGAATTGCAAAAAAACCAAAAAGTGCTATTTTTTCTGTTCTCACTTTTGGATTAAGCAGAAAACAGTGATACATTATTTTTTTAGAAGGATATGGACTGATTCTTTTGATTTGGTTTGGGAGAGAGCGATTTAGTGACTTGTATGTCATGATCCATGAGGTTGTTTTTTTTTCCTCTGAGTTAAACTGCCTTGTAGGAGTCATCGAGATGGTTGCCCAGGATAAAAGGGCATAGCCCTGAGTGGAGAGAGTACAGTGGGTTAGAAGAAGGTGTTGAGCAGAGCTGGGGAAGCAAAATCATCACTTGAGTGAGTGCAATTCACAGGCTGCCTGTGGGAAGAAGACGGAGCTGCATGGGTGAGGAAAAGTTGCTAAACAAGCCTGAGGTTACTGCATGTGGCCTGAGAAGAAGGTGAGCAAAGGAGAATTTCAGGGAGAGAGTCAATAAGAAGGGAGACTGAGCGGTCAGGCTCCCACAGGAGTCGTCCAAAAAGGATGCAAGAGACTAGAAGGCAACAGAGCAAAGCTCTGTCTCCAGCAACTGTGAAGGGAAGCAAAGTAGAATAAAATCATTTAAGCTGCCAAGTGCCCCCAGTTAAGCACAGTCATACCATTGGGGAGCAAGCCACTGGGGAGAGAGGAAGCCAAGCAAGGGACCCTAGAGATGAAAGCACTGAGCAGGTTCCTTGCCAGACCCCAAAAGGTCTATACCCCAAATCCCATAACAGACACCAAGGACACATGGGTGTCGGGGGAGAGGGAAAATGTGGGAGCAGAGACTAGCAGGATCTAGATCAGCCCCAAGGATTCTATTGGGTAAACCAGAATTAGAACCCGATTGTGATTGCATAGGCAAACATTAGGATCCTTTGCATGGAGACAAGCACTTGTTGCATGGAGTGTGTATAAGGCTGGAGCTAGAAATGAAGGCTCCTTAGGCAAAGATGGATTTTCCAGGATCCAGTAGTCTGGGTGTGGTCAGAGAAAACCAGAGAGTGAGTCTGGGTTGGGAAAAACAGCAAGCATTATGTTTTAGGCCACTAACCAGCACAGTTTTGCAGTGCCATTAGCCATAAACGGTGGAAAGAGTTAATCATATAACCAGGGATGCAGCTCTATGGCTCCACAATTGCTCAGGTGCCTGCCTCAATGCCTGCTCCAGTGTCTGCAACACAAGGAGCCCAGTAATTTGTATTATATCTATGCCATAGTGGAAGTCCCAGATGCGTGACAGGTTCCCTGCCACTGGTAGGAATAAGCGAAGTGAAGCCTGCTTTGAGGCCCAGGAATCTCCTTCTCCTGCTGCTGTTTTCAAGGTCTCTCTGCTTATCCATAATTAAGGCTTGAGGTAGACCAGTCAGGACTCATTTGTCTGTAAGAGTGGTAGTTACCCAATTGTCAACTGGGAGAAAGCAAGAAAAGATCAAAGAATGACATAGTTTAAAGTCACAGCAGTAGTCTCCCCAGCACTGGGTTCTGCTAAAACCAAGAGTAAGGGCAAGGCTAAGCAGATGAAAATGTGGACATGCATGCAGAACACCCAGGATGGAGACAGGTAGCAGGGGCGGTGCTGGCTGTGGAGACTAAGATGGGGTCACAGCAGGGAGACCCTGGCAGAAGCTCTCTGTTGTGGCAGTCACAAGCCACTGGCTAGCCTCAAGGATCAAGAATGAACAGGGAACTGGATACAGAACAGAAACAATAAAAACTGCCCACAAACGTGAGAAAACACCATGTAAATGCAGAGCCTGCCTGAAGAGAAAACTGATGGATCTGAACTGCAATGGCCAAGAATAAAAAAGAACCAAAAGCAACAGCAAGGACCAATGCAGAAATGACCTTAAAAATGAGCAAAGAACTCATTTCGAAATTAGAGTTAGAGAACGAAGATATTGGGGACCTCCTGAATGAGGAATTCAAAAAAATCATGACATAACTCTTCAGAAACAATGAGAAACAAAGGCAATAATTTAAAGAATATATTACAAAGCACCTAAAACTCTAAAACAGAATCAAACTGAAATGCTTGAAGAATACAATACAGTAAATTACAAATACAGTGGAAAACCTCACCAATAGAATGAGCAAGGCAGACGAATTTCAGAACTAGAAGATACCTTATTCAAGAATGCATAATCAGAAATATGAAAAAGAAACTGAATAAAGACAAGAAAACCATCCAAGAACTGACACCATCAAAAGAACGATAGGAATTACTAAAGGCATGCAAAGAAAAGCAAGATTGCAAGATGTATTCAACAAAATAATAAATGAGAGCCTCCACAAAATGGAGACGGAAAGGGGAAACCAAATACAGGATGAGCAGAGAACCCCAAGCAGACTCAAACAGAAGCAATCCTTGTCTGAACACAACATGTTCAAGCTTCCCTTAGTTGAACATAAAATACTGAAACATGCACATGAGAAAGGTCAAATAACACATAGAAATAAATCAATCAGATTGACAGCTTACTTCTCAAAGGAGACCTTACAGACCCAAAGAGAACGAAGTGATGCATTCCAGATCCTAAAAGAAACTGTTAGCCCAGAATATCAAACCCAGTCAAGCTTTCATTCATGTTTGAGAATGAAATAAAAAAAATCCCAAAGTCGACAAACAAAATAAGACTTCAATGAAAGACTTCACTGCCAAAAGACCAACATTAATCCAACCACATCTAACAAAAAAGTGGAGAACATCTCAGTAAAATCACAAAAGAAACTTAAATCAAGTGAAAGACCCAATGATAGTGATAAAATGACAGGACCAAATCACTACCTATAATATTAAACCTGAATGCAAATGGCTTAAACTCATCATTCATGAATTAGCCAGCTGGACATAGACCAGAAGTGTGGATCAAAACAAAAAAGGAGCCATCTATCTGTTGCCGACAAGAGACAAGGATATGCAAAAGCTGAAGTGAAATGATGGAAAACAATATTTTGTATTAAGGATATTTCATGTTAAGGAAAAGGAAAAACAAACTGGTATATCCATTCTAATTTCAGATGATATAGACTTCAACATGAAAAGCAGTAAAGGAGATGAAGAAGGCCCAGAAGAAATGGATAGATTTTTGGACACATACTGGTTGCCAAAACTGAATTATGTGGTAATTGTAAATATAAATAGACCTATAACCTGGAAGGACATTGAATCAGTAATGAAATCACTTCAACAAGTAAAAGCCTAGGACCAGATGGTCTCATTGCTGAATTCTACCAAACATTCTGAGAACTTCTCCAATTCTCCATAATTTATTCAAAACAATAAAAAGGGGGCAATCCTTCCAAACTCTGTGAAGCTGACACCACTTTAATATCAAAGGCAGATAGAGAAACAACAGAGAAAAGGAACTATAGACTGATGAACATAGATGCAAAACTCCTCAATAAAACGCCAGATAACATAATCCAAAAATACCTCCAACAAATCATTCACACAGACCAGTTAGGATTTATCCCTGGCATATGCAGGGATGGTTCATTATATGCAAATTAATAAATTTGATCTACCACATCAACAAAATGAAGGATAAAAGAAATGTGATTATCTCAATAGATGCAGAGAAAGCATTTAATAAAATCCAACACCACCTCAAGCTAACACCCCTAAGCAAGATAGGCACAAAAAGAACATTCTATAGTAAAATCAAAGCAATATATGGAAAACTCAGTGCCAACATCATATTGAATAGGAAAATATTAAAAGAGAGAATAGAAGGAAATTTTTGCATACTGCACAGCAGAAAGAGGACTAATATCAAAGATTTACAAACAGCTTCTGAAACACAATAGTAAAACATACAACCCTGTGAAGAAATGGGTGAAGGAAATAAGCACACATTTTCCAGAAGAGCAAATTCAAATGGCTACTAGACATGTGAAAAATGCTCAGCCTCCCTAGCAGCCAGAGAAATACAAAACAAAACAAAATAAAACAAAACAAAAACCATACATTGAGGATCCACTTAACTCCAGTGAGATTGGCCCACATTTGGAAATCTGCTAACTCCTGCTGGCGTGGATGTGGGGAGAAAGGTAACCTACTCCACTGTTAATGGGAATGTAGGCTAGTGTAGTAACTACGGAAGCCAGCATGGAGAATGCTAAGACAACTTAAAATTGATCTGATACAGCTATGCCACTTCTGAGAATATACGCAAATAAAGTGAAATCCACATATGGGTAAGCAACCTATATCTCTGTATTCATAGGAGCACAATCCACAATGACAAAGACATGGAAACAACCCAGATGCCTGTTAAAAGTGCAATGGATAAAGAAACTGTGATACATGTATTCTATAGAATACTCTTTGGCCATTGAAAATAATGAAACACTATCATTTACAATAAAGTGGTCTTAACTGGAGACCATTATGCTCAGTGAAATGATAGTCTCAAAAGGACAAATAGCATGTTATTTCTGCTACAAAGCAACCTTCATCCAAAATACAAAACAAATAGATATATAAGTAAATAAATATATACACATGTTCTCATGAGCGAACTGAATAATGGAGACTAGAGTACTGGAAAATGAAAAAGTGCTAGAGTATGCATCTCTGCTCCCAAATTTAAAAAGGACAATCAATGAAACTGTTATACAGACATTGATAATAGAACATTAGATTCGCTTTCTTTACCTGCATCTGTAATGTCATGATATTATGACTGTAGCTGAAGAACTGTGTTATTGGAATAAAAAGAAAGAAAATGATTGGGTAGGTAGATTAGGGGAGGCAAAGTGGAGAAGCCCTATAAATACAAAACTGTATAATAGACAATAATAATAATCATAAGAACATTTGAGGAAAAACCTGCCAAATAAGAGTTTCTGTGAATGTGTGTATGCAGTATGAAAGTATGCATGTGTGTTTGATGTAGCTTGATACAAACTGAATCAAATGCTGAATCACTTAACTTTACAGATGTGACTCAAATTTATTTTGGGTTCTATATCCATAAGTTTCTAAGGGAGAATTAATATCCTTAGTATACTGCAGATTTTAAGTATTATTTTTAAGTGAAAGAAAAATTGATTTACACTGTATTTTGAGATGATTATAGTCTACTTTTGGGCTTAGGAAATTCACATTAAAGGTGTTCCTTTGAAGGAGTCTATAATTTCTATGTGGCTACTTTACGGACAAGTGCAAATAGGAGAAGGAAATATCTAAAATGCTTAATCAAGTGGTGGCACAGTGGTCTGCCTGTGGCACTAGCAACTCCTATGACAGTTGGTTGATGTCCTGGCTGCTCCACTTCTGATCCGGTTCCCTGATAATGGCCTGGGAAAACACTGGAGCATGACTCAGGTCCTTGGGGCCTCTGTACCTACATATGATGCTTTCAACTTTCAAATAAAGTAAATAAATTGTTTGAAGAATGTCCAATCATCTTTGTTGTTTCAGTTTGTGTTTATAGTTATCTCCCTGTCAGTAAGGATCTGCAGTACTTCAAAGTAATATTTCATTATTAATTGTCCCCCTTCAATGTTCTTGGAGCTTATGAAGTATTTTTGAGTTTCATGTATTCATTTTTTGCTTGATCCAGGTTCCCTTGCTTCAGAATTCTGGTATTCACTAATAATTATAATCAATGCTATTAATAAATACTATAGTATTTATGAAATTCCAGATTTTCTGACTACTGTGAGATTTATACCATAAGGATGTGATTTTTGGGAGTCTTGATTTTCTAACAGAGAACTGAAACAGTCAGAGGAGATGCCAAAGGTTTGAATTTGGAGATACAAACATGATAAGCAGAGTACTGGAAAGTGATGTTATAAATGATAATTGTGGAACCTGGCCATGTCTGCTCTGGAGTAATTTAATCGAATTGTCAAGACTACTATAATGAGCTATATACCTTTTGAAACAAATTCATTTGATGTAACATGGTCTAGCCCAAATCTTCACGTTTTATGCTGCATATTCAATTTTTTGGCAGAAGAATGCTCTTAGGGTTGCTTTCATGGCCTCCATCCATGCTGCAATTGATTTTCCTTGGAAAGATTTCACTTTTTCTTTCGCTAATTCTAGCATGCATTATTTTCCACCTTATACAGAATGAATGCATTTCAGAAGAGAACTTGTGAGCTGTAGACTTACAGGTAGATTTTGAAGCAGAAAGTATACGGGATCATGACTGTCAAGATGGTTGTCCAACTTTGGAACAATTATTCCTTTCTGTTTCTTAAAATGAGATAGCATACATCTATTTGAAACAGTTTAGAAGGGCAAAATGTAGAATATAATCTCTTTCACCTTAGTCTTTTAGTTTGTTTTTTCTGGCATAAATACTATCAAAGAGCTATGCATGGTTTGTCAGACTACTATGTCCGTGCAGATGGATATACGATTAATTAATGAAAAGTTGACTTTGCTATATATAGAATTTTACACATTCATTTCTATGTTTCCTCCAAGTTTCTAATATGCCCTTATGAATGAGCTTTTTGTTTTATTCAAAATATTCTGGAATACAGAACACATGAGTTATTTCACTGAAGCTTTCTCTTCAAATCTTTAGCATTATAAGTAATACTGCAATAAAGAATATTGCATGTAATATCCTTGCAGAGCAGTGAAAGTTTTTCTGAGTAATAAATGGGTAGAAATTGAATTGCTAAGGAAATCATTTATTCCTTAACATTTTTGATAGATTCTGCTGAATTACCCCAACACAGTTTTATTGATTAATCATTCATCAATTTTACAAAAGTTGAGCAAATTTATTAAATTGAGCTCTAATTTTCTTGTGTAAAAAATGTGAATACATAACCTTTTTTCTTCAGGTGGACATGTTGATTAGATCAGAAAAAAACATGAAAGGCTTCAAAAGGTTTTTGAAAAATACATTTAAATGTTATTTATTTTTGGTGCAAAATGTTTGAAATATGAAACCCATGAATAACGAGGGATCTTCAGAAAGTTCAACAAAATTGTGTAATACGAATTAAGATTTTTTTTACCCCATAATAAATACGTCTCCGTATCAGAATGTGTAGGTTTGAATCTTGAATCTGCTTCCCATTCCAACCTTCTGTTGTTGTATACTGTGGTGAACAGAAATCAATGGATCCAGTACTTGAATCAGGTGAGAGATCTGGACTAAGTCTGGCTCTTGGTTGCTGTCTGGCCTGGCCCTAGCCGTTGTAGGCATCTGGGGAGCATATCAATAGATGTAAAACTCTCAAGTGAAAAAAAAATAAACACAAATATGATACCTCATGATTGTGAATTTGTTTAAAATCTGACCATGGTCCTTTGAGTGTTGGTTGACTCATAAATGACTTTCTCAGAGGTTCTGATCCACATTTGTGTGCACAACGCCTTTTTCAATTTGTGTTGTTCTTAAACAAAGAAGAAATTTGCATGCCTTTCTGCGGGGCAAGCCATGTGCACAGTCAGTGACATTGTTTTAGCTCCAGCTTCACTCCACCTGTCCATCAGTACACTTCTCTGCATAAAAAGCAATGAATTTTTAGTTTATAAGTTCAATTGTTCTTATAGTCTCTGAAGCTGGTTTTAATTATCTTTATAGCTAGGAACCTACGTGCAAGGAAGCGTTGTTGAAGAGTGCGTTACTTAAGACAGTTCATACCTCGAGGCAAAACTGAGGATTTATAAAACACAGCAGGCATGTTTACCTTGTCTTAATGCTTTGGGTCTTCTGTACCCTCTATCAGCACTTGCACTTATCTGGACTAATTTTTACATCCTTTTCCAGAATCCTCCACCTGGGGTCGGGTCACAGTGAAAATACCTGCTTTAGATCTATGCAATGCTACCTTCCTGTCTCCTCTCACAGTGAGGTACTGCAGATTGAGAAAGATCACATTAACTAACTAAATGAACCCAGCTAAGTAAAAGGAAGGCAGGGGACCAAGTACCAGGGCTTCCCAGGATTGTGTGTGTCAAATGGTCACATGTTAAGTCTTAGTGATAGTATTTTAGATTTGGCCTTATCAACAACTACATTGATAACTGTTTTTCAGTAAACCTCAGGCAAAAATTGCAATTGTGATGGGACAGTTCTGAAAACGTGGCTCAGTCTTACATATTCTTAACCTTGTCCTAACCGGTCTAGAGACAAGGGAGGGAGAGGGTTTTCCCTTCTGTTGGTTTTTTTTAGTACCCTTCTGCTCATTTAGCACATACTGTAGTTGCTGTACCCCAGCATGAAGCCAAATAATTGCTTACTTGCTTTCTTGCTTACTTGCGTCTTTGTTTTCTTTGCATTCTTTCTTTCTTCTTCCCTTTTTTATTCCATTCGACATTGAGCTTCAGCATTAAGCATCTTTTGAAACTCCTGACACAGAGCATTTTACAGAAGGTAGAAAATTAGGAGGTAAGATTTTCCAATTATGCTAACACTGGAATCTAATACAGTGATATTGGGAAAGAAGTTTTTAGAGTGGGAAGGGCCTTATCAATCATCTAATCTGGTCCTCTCATGCTTTGGACTATGAGGAGCTTTACACCCTAAAGGGTCAGTTTTTGCTGAGAGTCAGAGAGCCAGCCAATTTCAAAATCAAGAATAGCTGTCCTAACTCCAGTCCATACACAGCACTATACAGCTTTCATGCAAACCCGCATAAACAAGAGAGCTTGTTCTAGCACTGCTTTGTTGTTTTCTAGGCATTTTGTTGTTGCTGTTGCTGAGAGTGAAAGGGATCATATGCCACTTACAGTAATCTCTTACAATTTTATAATAATCCCTGCATTGTCCTTAAACCGGTGCAGTAGCTTTGCGCTTAATAGATTGAAATCTATTATTCACTATGCCATCTTGTTCCTGTTCAAACAACATTATCTTTATGACTATAATTTATAGATTCGTACCTAATTTCCTAGCACAGTGAGATGATAAATCATTGAAAAAGGGAGTTTTCATTTGTGAATTCAATTCAGTAGGTACTTTTCCAGCACCTACCCTGAGCCTAGCACATTGGTGGATTCAGAAGAAATAAATGTGATAGCTTTTAACCTCAGATAGCTAATATCCTACAGAGGGCTTCTGAGTGCCTAGCAAAACTGAAGAATAATGTAATTTGCATCCTACAGCACTGAGAAGGTTCAGTGAGTAAGTACCCACTTGAAGGTTGGCAGGTGCTGGGTTTGCCTCTTGGTTCTTTCATTTGCCAGCTGTGTTTACTTGGACAAGTGATTGTAGTCAAGTGTTGGTGTCCACACGTGGGGATAAAAATATCACTGATTTCAAAAACTGTGTTAAAGACAAGACAGAAATCACTTAACACATGTCTGACACAGTGCTCGCAATGTTAGGTAATGTTTTAAATCCTTATTGTTGTATATATCAGTGAAGTTTCTATCCTCAGAATGCACTGAAGAGCAAAGTGATTGTCTCAACAGACATATGGAAAAAAAGCTTTAACTTTGAATCTGAAATATCTAGATTTTATTGAGTGAACATTGGCTGATTGGCTAGCATCCAGTGTTGTTGGTTCATTGGAGCCCATTTGCTCACAATAGCAATCACAAGGCTTAAAGCAGGGAGCAGGAACCCCTTCGGTGGAGCATTGTTCTTGAACTATCTGTGCTCTGAGTGATAGTATCCTCCAGATGGTGGTCCCCCCCCTTTGACTGCCAGTGTCTGCTATGCACCTTGGAGACTCAGACAAAATCTCCTGATGGGGGGTGACATTACTTGAGTTTCCCCCTGCACCCCCCCATCTTATGTTCAGAGGCTCTGTTGTTCACACTTGAGCCAAAAGCTGCAAGCTACTTTCAACAACTGGGAGTACTCTGCTTGGTGATTTACGTACCTAAAGTACTCATTATTTCCTACATTCCCCTTTCCTCCCTTCTTGCCGTCTTCTCTCTGTTCCTCCAACACTCTTCTTCCCTCTCTTTAGTTTTCTGTTCTTTTTTTTTTTAATTTTCCATCCTTCCTTATTTTTCAGCAAAACTGAATACTGGGAAAGAAAATAGCCTTAAGGCATCTCTATTACCTGAAAAAATATGACTAATTCAAAATAGAATGTTTTAAAAACAATTTTGCGGTTAGGCTATTAATAAACATATTGAAAAATGGGTGCTATATATCAGAACATATTGGAGTATCACTGGCTTGTGCACTGATGTCAATTTGGATTTATAAACATTTTCACATTACTAAAAATACTGTGATTTAGTTTGCAGAGGAAGAAAAAAATCCTGTAACATAACAGCATTAAATGTTTGTATGAGACAACTCCCTATTTATACAAAATTAATGACTGATATAAAACACATGCATTTCGGGGTAATTAATAGCAGTGGAGACTAAAGACTTGTTGCCTAAAACAATCAATCAAGATACTTTTGTCTAGAGTCATTTAGGTGTTTGCATCCATTCTTCAATTTAGTTTACATGTCTAGACAGAGCTTCTTTTGGAAAATTGATCAAATGGAAGAAAATTCTGACAGTCAAATAATTGAGAATTTCAAAGGCTGAGAAAAATCACACAACTCCAATGTATCACAGTTGAAACCTGAGACTTGTGAATTATCACCGTATCATTTTTAAAGTATGAGAAAATATACACTAGAATCAACAAACAACCCCAGACACAAGTGAGAGAAGACAAATCACTTCCTTTTGAAAGGAAGCATACCCACAAGTTTCCATTCCCCTTTGCTCCTGTGCTTTTGGTCACACAGATAGCTCCAAAACCAGGAAACCTTCATTCTCTAATTCTCCATCTTGAACCCTTAAAAAAAAAAAAACACCTAAACCAAGACTGCCCTCTTTAAGTGTTGCTTCTATTTCAACCTGCCCGTCACCGTTTGCTTGTTAACTCAAGACAAGGAACGCACAATAAACACAGCTCTCTGGGAGATTCCCGCTTACCTACAGTGCTCGCTGCTCTCTCACATCACTCTCAGCTTGGTCTGCTCTCAGTTCTTTTCAACATCCCCCCAGGGCTCCTGGGATGACCCAAGAGTGTGTGGCACACTTGGATAGCATCAGAGGAAAGAAGAACAAGAGAAAGGTGCCCAGCTGCATTTATACCAAGATGCAGTGCTCATTGGTCAGTGCCCTCCCTGGCTGTGCAGGATGTGGGAACAGAGCCTTCAGCCACGCAAGGTAAATAGTGACTAGCCGCATGCAATCACCCAGAGGAGGTGAAAATCCCAAAAACTGCAGAGCTGATTTTCAAATATCTACTTCACCACTCCCCCACTTTACAGATAAAAAGGCTGAAACTGAGTCATAAATTTAGGTATGATGGGAAAAGAAAAACCATGAAACTGTGATTTGTAAAATACACTTTACGGGTTACTTTAAATGTTGGTTAAATGCCACTGACAAACGGTAAAACACAAACAGAAACGAGAGAACCTGAGAGGTGATCTAATCCATTTGTTTTGTTTCACAGATGAAGAGACCTGGCCCAGAGGGTTGACAACAGCCAGCGTGCTGCAGCCTAGCAGTAGAGAAGAACCCCTGGCCTTGTCCCTGTCTTCATTACCTGCCATTAAGCCTAGCACCGGTTTGCAGACGGTCTTGCTGCTTCCCTAGGCTGGCAAGTTTTCCCTTTTCCCCTTGGTTGGATTCCAAGCAATATGCAGAGTGTAACTGAATTATTGCCATGGGTTATCTGTATATCCTATGGGTAATTTAAAATTGGCTTGGGTTAAAATGGGAAACTTCACACTAGTCATAAGAAGCTCTTAAGAGATGCAACAATTCAATCTGGTACACATAATAAGAACAATAAAGAAGAAATTGAATATTTTTTCTTCTCTTTCACAGAGAGCTAAAAACAATTTACAGATTTTCTTATTAAATCTCGCAGAAGAGTTTCAGCGGTTTCGGTAACTGGGAACCTTGACCCCAGAGCTGACAAGGCAGGTGTGTACAGAAACTGTGAGCACAGGTGCAGGGATTAGAAGACCTCAGGTTTTCTTGCTGCTATTGACTTATTATCTAAAAGCAGTCAAACTTTGAATCTCTGAACCTCTCTTTACTCAGTTAAATGGTTTGAGCTGGGGGGATGATCTCCAAGGTTCCTCCATGGACATGTTCTAAGCGATTTCACGTAAGTCTGAATCCACCGTTTAGATTTTCCAAACCGTGATGCTTCTGTTTAAAGTCTCCTCTCAGGCTCCATAACTTTATTATTCTAATTTTTCTCTTATTATGAGGAATAAGGATGTTACTAGTGCCTTTCCTGGGTCAGAAGGTTGCAATCCAACAAGGGCAGAAAATAACTGAATGATTGCTTTATTTATCCTTGGTGGATTTCTAGTGGTTGCTGAGAAAGTTTTAAGTTTCTTTCATAACCCAAATTCATTTCTGCGCCCTCTCTTCAAATATCTCACCTCCCACTTTCCCATATTGAAGTCATCCATCATGAGTTCTTTCAGTGTCTTTCCTTCAAATTGTGTCTGCTCCTAATTCATTCTACTTCCCCACCCGAATATTGCCCAATCCTTACTATTGCCGGTAACTCTCTGTACCGGCCTTAATCCAATGTCTAATTCTTCTAATTCAAAAGTTATCTTACCTAGATGCGTATTAAAATCACACAAACTAAATATATTGTACAGGTGCTTAACTCATCCCAGACAATTTAGTCATAAATCTATAGACCAGGACAAGTCATCAATATTATTCTGAGGGTTGCAGGTGAGTCTTAAGAAAAGATTGGTGGGCCCAGCAGCATGGCCTAGCGGCTAAAGTCCTCGCCTTGAACGCACCAGGATCCCATATGGGCACCAGTTCTAATCCCCGCAGCTCCACTTCCCATCCAGCTCCCTGCTTGTGGCCTGGGAAAGCAGTGGAGGATGGCCCTAAGCTTTGGGATCCTGCACCCATGTGGGATACCCGGAAGAAAGTTCCTGGATCCCGGCTTTGGATCAGCATCGCATCGGCCGCTGCGCTCACTTGGGGAGTGAATTATTGGAAGGAAGATCTTCCTCTCTGTCTCTCCTCTGTATATCTGACTTTCCAATAAATAAATAAATCTTAAAAAAAAGAAAAGAAAAGAAAAGATTGGTAAGTATGTAGCTAACACCAGGGTGTTCTGATTCTTTAATTTGCCTTTGTTATTCTTCAGCTTTAAGCTATTTTACCAACTCAGCAGTAAATATACTCAGCCTAATCAGATGCTATCGAGGGTTCCTCACACTACGGCTTCATGCACCTTCTTCCCTTCCACGTCCTCTTCTGACTGTCACCTTCTCTGTCAGTCCTGAGTCACTGTCTTTGGAGTAAACACACGATCAAGAATTCTCTTCCCCCTTCTTTGTCCTTTCAGGCTCTCTAAAGTTTGCCATTCCTGATCACCATTGCCATGATGGGATCTTCTTTTTGTCCTTCTTAGTTTCTCTCCAGAGTCCTCAGAAAAGATAGAGCAAGGTCGAAATCAGGTATGAAGGCTGATGGTCTTAAAACAACGTGAATTTATCATGTTACATGGGATTTTTGTGATTGGTTGACTAATGGTGGACCAAGGAGGAAGATTCTTTGGGGAAGTTTTGTTGACAGTGAAGAATTGTTTAGTTGTAGAAAGAGAAAAAGTTTAGGTATTTATTTTTCCTTTTGGCTTTCCTGGCTCTCGAGGCTTGCCAAATTGCAGAATCAAGCTGAGCAATGAGTTCCAGGGTGTGAAGCCACCCTTTTAACAGATCAGTTTTTCCGTCCATCAGCACACACTTTAGGTCATCTATTTACTCATTCTGATGGTGTCTTCCCTAAGAAATCCCAGCAAAAATGATAACAGCCACCGACATGGTCATAGGTTCCCAACAGCTAATCACAGAAGAACAGATATTTTGACAGCATTGTCCAATTTTCTAGACAGCTTCTGCTGTGATAAAGTCACTTCTAGGGAGCAAGGCTCCATGGCCTTTACTAAGCTCTCATATTTTGTTAGGAACCCAGGCAGTACTTTCTTTTGAATAGTAATCGATATTAATTTGCAAGCAACTTCAAAGTAAGAAAATACCTTTCAATTTTTCTGACAACCTTGGTATATCACTAGGATACCAACTATGAATGTAAAATATACTTATTTCATAGACATAATACACATTTTAATTCTTTATTTTTTAAAGAGAATTGAAAGCTTGGGTACTTTTGGCTACAAGCAGCACGACAATAGGTTATCAAAATGTATTTGCAGCTGAATTTTGTGGTCATCAGAAAAACAGGAAAGTAGAGATTTGATATTTTTGATTTCCTGGTGAATATGGTTAAGAAGAAAAAATGTTTTTTCTTTATAAATGTTTATGATTCTAAGTCCTATTCTATCACAACAGATGACAAATAAGTATGGGACTTGGTATCAATTATAGCTTCAAAAGATGTCTCTGATAAAAATTCTAGGTGTGAATTCTTAGAGGTTAATTTAAATTTATCCACAGCTATATGTCCTAGATGTTGGTTTCCAAAAACAGTCCTTTGGGTGTTTTTCTATTTGAAATGAAGGGTATAGCAGTCCCGTTTCTGAAGGAGGATTGGATCACCTGTTGACTGCTTAGTGCTGGACAAGTTGCAGAGCCTCTGTGTACCTCAGCTCCTCATGTGAAGAATGACAGAAAAAAAATCTTTGTCACCAAGATGAGGTGAGGTAATCACTTCGGGTGGCTGTCTAACAACTAAGTAAATAAATGTCAGCTCTCATTAACTTTTGTAGGTTTTGTTAAAATGATCTGGTTCAGGTTTTTATTTTTCCATGATTTTTCTAACTTGGTGTCACCTTTTCTCTCTTACTTTCATTGTTCTATTTTTATTTTTAGGAAAATCAATCAGATGATTCCCTAGAATCACAGGAGTCTTTGAAGCTGAGCTGAGGATGCTTAAGGCTGGATAACAATCCTGACTTTAGCCCCAGACGGGTTCTGTTCCTCATTCCCCGTCATTTATTGCACCCCGTGGCTTCCCATTACCTGGTTGCGTTCAGCAGCCATTCCTGAAAGCCTGTTAGCAGGTATCTGTTTCATCTTTCAACATTTTTTCAACAAAACTTGTAAACACGTCCAGAGCAAGACCACTCTCAAATGAGGATGTCTCCCGCTCTAGCATGGTGCCAGATGCCACTCAAGTAGAATAATAAGAAGGAAATAGTTACTTTTCAAAATTCACACAAACATGTCACAAAAAATGAATTTCAGGTGAAGAGCAATTTAGAAATTCAAGTCAAATTTCACTTTGATATTTTATTAGATTATTTTTGCAAATTTGAATGAATAGACTATCATTTCAAAGGATGATTGTTGACAAGCAATGATGAAAAATTTAGCCAAGGTAGCAGGGCATAGCCCAGCTCTTCTTACTTACTCTGATAGAAGACTACTACTAAGAAAACCTCATGTGTTCTTACTTCTTTCAAACATATATCAAAACAAGCTCTGCACTGCTTGGAGAAATAGAAAGCTGAACACCATTAGGGTTGCTGTCAGAAGTGACTGGTATTTATTTGCAAATCTACCAGCCTGCTGGGGCTTAAAATGGGTAACTTATTAGATCACTGCTTTTGAATATCAATTATAATAACTTTAGGGTAATGAAATGGATTGCTATAATTTAAGAAAAAGCAAAAGTAAGGATAAGTATTACATTTGTTTGAACTAAAATAGCTTATAAAATTGGAAAGAACTTTGATCTAAAATCCTCGCTCATCTAGAGCAGGTGATTTTATGGAAAGGCAGACTATGCATCACAGTTATCAGATCAAGGCTGATTTCAGGCAAATGAAATAGGGACAAAATAAAGCTTATAGTGCTTTTGAAATATATGAGTTTCTGGGAAAGAGTGACAAAAAAACGGGGACAAAATTAGTATTTTATCTGAAATGAATTGCCAACCTGAATTGTCTTAGAGATAAGTGGCAGAAAAACAGAATCTTTTTTTTCTGTTGTTTGTTTCATTATTGAAAAGTCAAGACTTAAATACAGACTAAACATTTGATAATAAGCTAAGGAAATTTTGTTTTAAAAAATGGTTATTTGTCTCCTTTCTTTTCGACTGCTTCTCAGTGTGGAAGTTTGTGGTGGGATTGCTAATTCTTCTTTAATTGCCATTTAGAACTGTATCGCTCAACCATGGGCATATCTGAATAAGGACCAGCACGTGTACCTGATACTTGCTTAGCGTATTCGGAGAGAGCAAAAGTAGATCTTAATCTACGGGAAAGCAAGTAGCCTGGATCAGCTGCCCAAGGCCTCTGGGTATGAGTCATGTGTTTCCCTCTATGTCCCAGAGCTGCTTCTACAGCCTCTTTGGTACCTCACATTCCTGGCCTGAACACCTGGGGCATATGCAAACTGACAAGTAGGCAAGGAATATGCCACATGGCCAGCAGATGTCAAGTGCAGTGTTAGAAGGTTTGGGAGTCAAGCTGGTTTCAGCTAAAATCCACGATTGGCCTGATCAGCTTGGGGAAACTGATCACTCCTTCTCAGCCTCTAATTACTCAAGTTTAAAACACAGAGTTTAGGACTGTTGTTAGCACTAAATGAGATAAAGTCCTTGCTCTAAGTAAGAACTCACAAGCTATGCTGATGGTGTGCGATGGTGTACCCATCAAGTATAAAATGCTGTCTAATGTTGTTGACATATCAGATTGAAGAACTGGCTCTCCATGGTTTGTGTCCCCAGATCCTCCCGGAGGATGCGCACATCTTGGTAAAATAGGCTCCAGAGGCAGCGGGGAGGGCTGACTGTGGTCTGCATGTCAGAATTACAACTGGGTGGAAAGAGAGGCTCTGTCATTATTTGCTCATCACTTGGGACTCAGTCTCTTTTACCTTGAGTTTTCTGTTCCTATGTGAGGATGATGGTATCTACCACACAGAGTTGACAGAATAACAGGAGATGGATTTAGCATGAATGCAATGTGCTACCTGTAAAATAAGGTAAAAGGCTTGTGGATCAAGCATCACAGGGTTCTTTTTAGCCAGACTTTGAAAGAAAGAATAGCTACTCAAACATGCTCACTGGTCCTGTTCATTCATTTATTTTGAAGAATGATTTGTGTCTTCCTGACCTGTTCAATCTTTTAATACCTGTTCACCTTGACTAGGTTGTTCAACCTCTTTCTGGAAAATATCACCCAGTTTTTCATTTGAGTCATAAAGCCAAAAATCATAATCCAAATCTTTTTCTTTTCTAACTGTAACATTGGACACAATGCCTACTCCTACCTTAGTAACAACAACAGGTGCCATTTACTGAGAAGACACTGTCGGCTGTACCACGTATCTGACCTTGTGCGCATCATCTCTGCATCTTAAAAAACCCTCTGGGTGGCCAGTGTTCTGACCCTGTTTTGCAAAGGATGAAACTAAGGTTACTTCTACACAGTGTCACATAAGTGCTATGACAGCAGAAATATGCAAAGCTATGCACCTTTCTAGTGGCATTTGTCTCACTCTAATACTTGGGAACCTAATATACCTCCTGAATAATTTGGAATCCTTGAAGATCTCCTTGAACATAATCTCTTGACAGGCAGTAGACCATCTTTCCTTGGGCTGATAAGGTAAGCATACTGAAACATCAACTCCTTCCCCTACCATTACATTCAACATCATACTGACCTTCTCATGTTCTTTTCTTAGCATTAACTAGTTGTCCAGTGATTTTTTTAAGTTTCCTTAACAGCTCAGAGAAGAAAATGATACCCAAGGAAACAAAATATGACTACTTTTTAAAAATTTGTGTTAGAATATCTAATTGTTCTTCTGATTAATGGCAAAGAATCCCAGCCAGGGTGGAGTTAAACGTGACTTAGGCAAATTCTAGGTTAAAGCAAATACCCAGGAGAGAAATTTGAGCAAGTTTGTTTGATGCCCAGATGGACTATAAACAGGAGACAATGAATGTTGTTACTTTTCCTGCTGACCTTTATTTAACAGAACTCTCATTAGAAAAGAGCTTGCTTTAGCTTATTGTTGAAATTGCTGTTTGCTCACCTGCTTTGGAAAAGGAGCAGCCAAGGGCAAGCACTGAGGGAAGAGTCATACTTTGCCTCTTTGGTTTTGGTGCAGTTCTCCTGAACTAGGATTCCAATTCTTCCAGCTTATCAAGAGAATAATGACAGCATTATTATATCCATGTACATGTATTCAGAGGACAAAGGTGCTGATGTGTGAAGTGGATAGGAAACATGTAGCATGGGACATGAGAATGTTAAAACGAAAATGTACTACCATAAAGAAAATCACTAAGTCTCAAGAAAAATGCCATTTTGCAGGTGAAAATATTTGGCCATCTCATGTGACTACTCTTTTTCTAGGACTTCTCAACTCATATTGACCTAAATTATATAGGGCAAATATTATTATTTCACTTAACAAAAAAAGCTAAGTAATTTTCTCAGGAACCTACATGCATGGATTTTAAATTCAGGTCAGTTTTCTTTCTAGTCCATCAAGATGTCTTTGGTGTAAAATTAAAATATGAAACTGTGTACTAAGCAAATAGCAATACACAAAATCTACTGAAGGAGTGTAAAGATTAGAAAGTGTCCTAACCCAGAGGGCAAGAAACAGGGATGAGAAGAGAGAACTGGATGAAGAAATGCTTTATGCAGGAAGCACCGTCAGAGGGTTGGTAGGAGAGGGAAAGGACACATCTCCCAGCTGTGTGAAACACATCAAACCAAGATTCAGGTGTATACGGAAACGGTAGGCATGTTTCAGGCACGCAAAGTAGTATAGTTCCGTTTTAACAGGGTGAGAAGAAGGGAGCACAAATTAGGCTTGAAATTTATCTTCCAGAAATCAGATCTCTTGCCATCAAGACCTGGGAGACTTTAGATTGTGAAGTAAGGGCAAAGGGCCGTGATCAGGGAATTTCCATGATCAAGGTTGTGCTTTGGAAATATTCACTCGGAAGGTCAATGCAGAAGAAAACAGGCTGGAAAATATCACAACTGCTTTTTGCAACATTTATGTGTGATGGATCCACAAATGATGTCTGGTAAATTTGCAGATCTTTCTCACAATATTGTGCTTAAATATAGCTCCAGAAATTGGTATTTTTAAAAACTCTCCCATGTGACTCTTGTGAATGCTATTCAAGGACTGTTTTGAAAGATATCTGACTAAAGGTGAGAAGGGTAGCAAGCAAACTAATCAAGGCGTGAAATTAAAGGGTGCTTTGTTTTTTTATCAAAAGGAAGAAATGTACAGCTACAATAGACGTTTTGAAAGAAGAATCAATAGAACTGAGTCCAGTTAAGCTTATTGACGGAAGAGGATTCAAAGACAGTTGTTGACTTTTAAATCTGGAAGTTTGGCAATACGACGGATAAACAGAAACATGAGCAGGGAAGATTTGTTAGGTTGTGAGAGGAATTCAGTTTTGTCAAGAATCCAGTAAAGAAGAAAAAATAGAAATGAACCATTAGGTTGCAGGAAGCCTGGGCTGCTAAAAGGTGAAGCCTAATTAAAGTCATGGGAAGAACATATTTTTTTTAAAGATTTATTTTTATTTTTATTATTTAAGGGGAAAAAAGTATAGACATATATATATACATACATATGTGCATATATGTGTGTGCATATATACATATCTGTGTGCATCCGTACTTATGTGTATACACATCCACATATGTGTATGTACTTTATACTATATACATGTCTAGTGTATGTATACTAATATGTGTATATATACTTACATACATATGCACATATATATAATGTGGAAGCAGTGAGCATAAAGTGAGTATAGTGACAATTTTAAAATCTTGTTTTGATGAAAAGGAACCCTAGTTATTTCAATGTTTTATAATTCATCATCTACTCAGGTATTCAAGCTGCAAATCTAGAGTTATCTTTGACACCTACTCTTTCCTTACCCATATGCTGTCAGATTTGTGTATCACTAACTTTATGATGTGATTTCCTAAACACATCTCAGCTACTTTCTGCTATCACTTTGTCGTCTGTGCCAAGCTACCATCTCTGGGGTCACTGCAACAGCCTCTCCATTGTATTCTCAATAGATGTTTTTGCATTGCTTCATTTTGATCACTGTACTGCAGTCAAATACTGTAACACAGTATCAGTTACTTTTTCAGGTTAATACTGGATAGTTTTTCTTTGCTTTTAAAATAACGAACAGTTAAGGTAAACTTTAAGATCTGGTTCTTTTCTCTCTACCTAGCTTTTTCACCAACTGCACACAGCTTGGGCCTCACCCTGCAACAACATTGACCATCTATCAAGGCATAGTCTCCACCTATCCTCTCTAACACGTTTTGTGATCTCACTGATTAATATTTTGCTGAGTTAGTTCTCAACAGAATGAGAGTAGGATACAGTCAAACTCACACATGCAAGCATGCACACAAGATACACACTCATTAAATGTGAAGCAGTGGCTGTGCCTTGTGTTAGCCTATGCTCATGCTCTTCCTTGCCTAGAAAACTTCCCACTCCTGCTGCTTTCACATTTGCTTTTTTTTTCCTTTTAAGCCTCTTCATGTAGTATCTTTGTTAGCGTCTCTTCAAAGATTCTTTTCTTGAACTCATTGACCACGTTCCAATTTAAAAACCTCTTAGCACTTATTATATTTCTAATCTGTATTCATTTAATTGTGAAAGCAATTTAATTATATTTTTTTTAATCCAGGGTTATAACATTCATGACTCTGTGTGTGTGTGTTGGGTCATTTTTTATGATTTGGCTCAATATTGTAGCATTAATATCCATTGTAGTTACTATATAGTGAATGCTCAATGAATATTTGTTGGATAATTGAATAAATAAAGGAATGCATGCAGACCTGGAAATAAGCATTATAAATTAAAAGATAGGAGAATGGAGAATGGGTTAAGAAAGTTAATGTGGGCATTTGAACATATTTATAAGCCAAAGCAAAGAATCTTTCTCCACCAATCACACTAAACAGCAGCACATATTGGAAATAAGTAATGTAGTCAAGACTACTGTTCATACAGACATACAAATCACAGCAATTCTTTCTACCATTCTGGTTTTTGTCCTTACTAAATCCACTTGTCAATGGGAAATAGACCTAGAAAGTTAAGAAACAGGTTATAATAGATATTTCCTAGTGGGTTTTTCTTTGTTTAAGAGCAGTTACTTTTTTTCCACAATGAAAAAGATTTTCTCAAAATTGATAATATATTGCTTACATCTTTCTCATATGTTAGATGAAAATTTTATTTCTTGGGCCCGGCGTGGTGGCGCAAGTGGTTAAAGGTCCTCGCCTTGCACACCCAGGATCCCATATGGGCGCCGGTTCTAATCCCGGCAGCCCCGCTTCCCTTCCAGCTCCCTGCCTGTGGCCCGGGGAGACAGTCGAGGACGGCCCAAAGCTTTGGGACCCTGCACCCACGTGGGAGACCCGGAAGAGGCTCCTGGCTTCGGATCGGCATAGCATCGGCCGTTGCGCTCACTTGGGGAGTGAATCATGGGACGGAAGATCTTCCTCTCTGTCTCTCCTCTCTGTATATCTGCCTTTCCAATAAAAAAATAATAAAATAAAAAAAAAAGAACTTGCATTGAAAATTTTATTTCTTTCAACTATTCTTTTGATTTCCTCCAAAAGAGAAATGGGTCTAAGACTGTTCCATTTTTACTTTCTTAAAACCAACAGTCATCTTGAGGTATTTACACAGAGTATCACAAATCTGGGTCCAAATACACACAGGATCAAATAAAACCACTAAGAAGCAAAGTTAAAGCAGTCATTGAGCATCCTGAGAGAGCAAAAGGAAATGACCTAATCCTGAGATAATTGGACATTCTTCTGAATATCATAAATTTTTCCCTCATTTTTGAATTTCTTCATTTGGAATATGTAAGAAAAGGGTAATAATAAATTTCAAAGATAACCAATCATTCCAATACTCTGGTTTCTCTTCAGATCCAAAAAAATCTTTTGCCTTTTATCAATCATTCTCAAATTACTACAGAAGTACAATCCCTCCATGGTCGTTCTAGTTCAGCTGGATAGAACGACACACTCTCTACCCGGTCTGAAATGTTGAGGTGCAAAAGTAAACTCAAGGCATTCAGGAATTATCAGCAAGATTGATGAAGTGCTTCTCTCTCCTTCTCATAGAATACCTTTTGCAGCTTGTCCAGGATGGTTCTCTGCATCTGATGCCCAGTTAGATTCCAGATTTACATTAGAATTACTGGCTATTTTTAACTTCCTAAGCCTTTCACTGTGAAAGATATTTCACCTCTGTGGCTAAGAGTTAGAGAGCCAGGCGCTTGACCTTTACTAGTTTTCTAGAGAAAAATTTAATGACAGAAAGTCCTTAAAAGTCTGACCAAATCAAATTCATTATTTATAAGGTCTCAAACGATGTCACAAAGCCCAGTGGAATCCCAGACACACGGGGTAAAGGAAGTGTTTTCTTCTGAGAAATGTCCCAGTTGGATCCTCCTTTGCGGAATGCTGTGTGGAATGATTTTGGAAATCATTCAGATGACAGAAATGTCTGAGTCATAAGACCTATGGCAGCATCGGCACTCATAAATGCCTTTTTCCTTGTCATGGCATACCAGCCTGGTCTATACCACAGTGGGCAAAGGAAGAGACTCAATGGAATCAAGATCGGTAAATCTCATAGAAACCTACATCTCCAGGTCAGCTGCACATTAATTAAGATAAGATGTTTTCCTAATTTTACTAATACAGATTTGCCTCAGGGATAGGGTAAATACGAGAGTGTATATTAATCACAAAGTTATTTAAAAGTCATCATACATATTTCATGTAACTATTCACTTGAGAGTTGTGAAAACATATTATCTGTTCTCAATAAATATGTAACATAATTATCCTAGCTAAAAATTATACTTTAAAATTCAATTATATATTTTATTTCTCTCTCCTGTCTCCTTCTCCCTCTCCCCCCACCTGATTTCTATCCCCCTCTGTCACTTTTTCCTTCTTTTCCATTCGCTGATTTGCTTCCAAATGTCTGCAATGGACAAGACTGGGCAGAGTCTGTGGTTCAACCCAGGTCTCTCATGATGTTTAGGTGTTTAGCTGCATCCTCCCATGAGTTGAGCTGGCAAGAAGCTGACACCGGAAGCTGGAGCTGAGCACAGAACCCAGATATACTGACACAGAGGCAGCTTCACTGTAACAGCGAGGCTAAATGCCCAACCCTACCTCAATACTTTTACTACTCATTGAGTAGGTGTGTTAAAAACTGAAAGCTGCTGGTTGTGGCTTAAGTTCCACACTCAGGAAAATACCAAGGTGACAGAGAATCTGCGTGTGGTTCATCTAATATTTTGCCTCTTTCATACAAATGCTGGCAAATGTATGCCAAAGCTTTCCTCCCCAGCGTTATAAGCATCTATTTCTTCTTTCCTAAGGAGTCTCAGACTTGACATTTTGAGAGTGTTTTTTTTTTTTCCCCTCTCCCCTTCCCCTAACTGAAATTCTCACCCAGGCTCATCTGTCACCTTGACTTTGATGAGGAGGGGATTTGGGTGTTTGCTGTTTGAGCTGTCAGCCTCAAAGTCAGCTTCGATGGAAGGTCTCACCATGTACTTTAGGAAGATAGGGTAGGGTTTGTGGGCAGACAGCAGAGAGGAAGGGAGCAGAAAGCAGGCAAAAAGGGCATCTGATCTGGCCCCAGGAATAGAGAGAGAAAAGGTGAGAGGACAGGTGAATGCTAGCTTAGTAAGCACATCATGGGTTCAGGGCTTTTTTCGTGTAAAACTGCTCCTCTTAGCACTCTGGGTCTGGGATGTATGAATTATTTTCCCAACTGGTTTTTACTCTCCTTTAGTCAAACTGGACACTGAAATCTAGTACAGATATCAGTGATTCATTCATGAAACACTTATAGAACATTAAGTACTGCCAGGCTCTGGAAATTCAATGATGACAAGAACTCTGTCCTTAACCTCTAGAGGCTACAATTTAATGGGGAGTCAGGGGCATGCAGATTATTGAATAAACCATCACAGCATTGCAATAAAGCCATTGAAGAATTATGCACACGGCACCCTTGGAACCAAAAGGACCAACATTTTACAAACATCAAAATTAAAATCCAGTCTTAAAATCAGTGTTGTTCTAGTGACAATGCATTTTTGCGCTTCTGGAGATAAACACTTCTGTTGGGCTCACTCGCACTTATAGAAGTCGATGTATGGATTGATAGTGTATTAAATAATAAATCAACAAAAGCAGCACAATCCAAGCCTTATGAGTCTGAAATCTTAACAGTTCCTGGGTGCAGAATTAAATTCATAATTGAACCTAGGTAGTAATTAGCTTTTTGAGTTTCCTATTTGTGAAACTATAGGGCCCAATCTATTTATGGAACAATTACATAAAATACCCTTTGAATTCAGAAATTATAAGTATTAAGCAAGAAGACTTGATGAGGCTAATTGCCAATTTCATTCATGCTGTACACTGAAGTCATGTTTTATGATTGTCCATTCTTTTGATCAGTATCTCAGCAGTGTAACCTGTGTAGCTACTGACAGGTTAAAAACGTAGATGGGAACTGACAATATCAAGGAATGACACAGACTGAAATTTTATCTCGGGGACCTGCGTCTATAAAATTGGGTCTGGTATCTGAGAGAGGCAGACATTTTTTTTTTTTTTCTGGAATTGCTCTTTCATTTACTATCCAGTAACAAATGTGAAAATGTCATACATTTCAGGAAAATACGTTTTTGGTCTGATCAAATGCTGTAAAACTGTTTGATACGTTGATGCTAATGACTTTAAAATGCTATCTAGTAAATGAAATTGGAGGCACAGAATGGCAAAAACTGGAAACTAAAGAAAATCTTTCAGCCACATCTTTCAGTGTCATGATATAAAAATTAACATTCAGTTGAGTCTTAGATAACGGTAAATACAAATAGGGGATATGTGTTATGCACTTAATTTGTATCTAAAATGGTGCAACAGCTAGGCACAGACTTATCCAATATTTATAGCCCCCTGAGTGACGTACTTTTACTATCTGCATTTCCACTGAGCACAGGGTGGCCCAGCTAGGAAAAGCCGGCAGGACTGGGGATCACACCAATGTATTCATGTTGTGAAGCTGGGAGCTCTGTGCCCCCTTATCATGCATGTCTGAAGGCTGAGGTTTTTGAACCTGCAGTTTTTTATTAATCGGAATTGTTTCACGGGAGTTTGAGCAGAAACTTTATGTTGAAGAAAGGAGAATGTTGAGCTGAAGTGTTATTCTAGGAGAAAGAAAAAAAATCTCTTCCTCAGATTATCCTGTTAAATACTTTCCAAATCACTGGCAGCCTTTAGGTACTGAGACTCTGACATCCTGGTTATCAGGGAAAGTAAATTTTGAAGACTTTCTAGCTCTTTGACCTTGAACATGTCAATCAAATTTTCTCCACCTTATTTTCGTGTCTATTTAATTGGAAGTATAAAGTCTGCCTCTAAGGCAGTGAGGTTATTGATCAGTATTATCTCACTCCTATTGCCATGCAGGCTATTGGGACGCGTATCTTGAAAAAAGCATCATTCAACTCGGCTTTACCATCCCTTCTGTCATAACCAGGCAGAGCAGAAATAATGCTTGTCTTTTTCCAATGTCCTTTGTATAGGAGATCTATGAAGATATCCTTTTCGAAATAGAAGTCATCTTTTTGGATAAGATCAAACTTAAGCAAGTTGAATTTTTATTTGCTTTGACACAGATTGGAAACAGTGTTGTGATTTTTTCTCCTGTATAATGAAGAGAAAATATTTTTCTTAATAAATACCTTTGATTTTCTGAAAGGTATTCAGTGTTTTTCTATTTGGAAAAAAATAACACTGACTCCTAACTTTTAGGTTGACAATTTTATGCTTGGAATCTACCCTGATTATGGATTTTGGGGAAAAAAACATTAAATTCCTATACCTAGGAATTAGTTGCTTCAATTGACAATTGCTTCTTGAGTATCTGTAGCATTATAGGTGCTACTCTAGGCGCTGCAGATACTTTTAGGGAACAAAGCAAAATTACTGGCTTTTATAGCATTTAAAATGTTCTCCCATAAGGGAGATAGACAGTTAACACTCGGCATATGATACATTGGGGATAACATGGTATGCAATTAAGAAAAACAAAGCATTGGTCAGGGAAAAAGAAGTGTGTGGGGCTTGGGGACTGGATTGGTGGTATGGAGTGATTTGAAGAATGGTTTTGTGAAAATTCTTCTATATCAGAGGCATTTAGGAGACACCTGAAAAAACGCAAAGCGTTAAACCAAGTGACTATTCAGAGGTAGAATTTTCTGGGGAGTAGGCAGAGCCAACTTAAAACCCTGAGATTCAAGAGTAACAAGTCCATGAAATACCCAGTAGAATGAAAGAGCATTGGGAAGGAAAGTAGAGAGGTGGTGGGAGAAGCCAGGGATGACGCAGATAACTCCAGGTCCTAGAGGGGCAATGTTCAGCTGTGATTTTAGCTGCAGTTACATGGGAAGACAATGGGGGGGGGGGTGTTGAACAGAAGATATAGTTTAACTTCACTTTTGAAATGACCACTGGAGTTGGACACAGAAGTGGCTGTGTGTATGAGAGCAAAGGAAGGTAGAAACAAGAGAGCAGTCATAGAAACAACGCAATCATGTGAGGGTGAGTGATAATTGGCCTCGACAATAATAAATAACTGAATTTTAGATAAAGCTTGACATTGTAAAGACAATGGAATTTTCTATTACATGGGAGAGGAATAAAATATTTGGGGAGATTGCCATGATTTTTGTGTTGGGCAAGAGGAATAGTAGAAATTCTATTTGCATACATGAGGAAGATGTGAGGGCATTTTGCGCAGAAACTTAGAGATTTGATTTTGAACATACTAAGTTTGGGGTGTCATAAGTCACTGAAGTGCAAATGTGAATAAGTAATTAGACATGTCAGTATAGAAGTTAAAGTCTAAGTTAGGTATTAGAATTTGTGATTTTTTGGGGGTGGGCATAGTAGCTCAGTGAGTTTAGCCACCTTTTGAGATGTATTGCATATCTAAGCAGTCATTCAAGTCCTACCAAAAGCATTTCTGGGATTTTAATTTTCTGCTAATGCATCCTTGGCAGCAGCATACGATGGCTCAAGTGTTTAGGCCCCTGTTTATCCATGAGAGAGACCTAGATGATGTGCCTAGCCCTAACCTGGTTTAGCTCCGGTGTTGTACACATTTGCGGAATGAATAAAGCAAAAGAATGATTTCTCACTGTCTTTCTCTTTGCTTGTATCACTGCCTTTCAAACAGATGAATATAAATACAGAACATGAAAAAGAATCTGTGTAAGTTCTGCATACTGGAATGGACTCAGTAGAGGTTTCTTTGTAAATAAGGAGCGTTCACTCTTGGACATTCCATTGTGTAAAGATTTAGTAGATAATGAAGAACCAACAAAGGCTAAAAAATTCGCTATTATGCAATGCAAAGGTATCTTGCAAATACACAGAGAATCTGCTGTTCAGCAAACAGTTAAGACGGAGGAGTCAGCCGCTAAGAAGGGGTAACAAAGTTTTTCACAATTCATCTAGACACAGAAAAAACAAGGAATGTGATGGAGAGTGGCACTTCTTCGGGACAAAGGACTTTGTAAATTACAGTGAGGATAGAAGTACTTTATGGGAAGGGAGAGGATGATAAAAAAGAACAACCTGTTTGAAAAAGGCTCACAGATAAACATTTATGCAAGTCTTCTAGTGAGTATTAACAAATATATGCTCTTTGAAAATGAGGTAGCATCTTATGAATAGGTAAAGGGATGAAAATGAACCAATCACATTAAAATGAGATAGCTGTTGTTAACATTTGGCTCAACTATTTCTAGTTTTTTTCTCACATCTACAAATTTAGGATTTTATTGCATATACTTTACTGAAGTCTGCTTTTTATTTGATATAATGACAGGAACATTATTTTTTCATCATATTTTCATGAGTGAAGGAGATGATCAAAGAGAAGACTAAGTACTTTGAGAAATGTCAGCTCTGATATCTTCCAATAAAAGGGGATGTTGATTACATGTGTGCCTGAGAGAGACAAAACAAGCATAACTCTGGATTCTTAAGTGTTTTTGGTGACTGATACAGTGGCTGTACTTTTGATGGAGAAAACAAGACCAACTAAAGCTTTGCTTGTTCTTATATTAGGGTGGATTCAAGATTTGCTTCCTGTTTAGGTGGAGAGTCTTTTTTTTTTTTTCATTACTAGAGATAGCAGAAACTGAAAAGGATGGATATCTGAAAATGTTTGGATTGCTATCTACCAAAATAAGCAATGAATTAATTTGTGACTCAAAGTGGATTGTTTTAGCCAAATTATTTGCCTGGTATTCCCCATATCTTACGAAGAGAAAAGCAACCACTGATTTCTCCCTAGTATTTTTCACATAATTGAGGTACATTTTAGAGATAAACAAATCCTGATGCTTCAGGAATTAATACAGGAACTTTTCCTCCCAGACCTGTGACAATTCATTTGTTTATCAGTAAAGTGTTATGATCATAGTCATAGCAAAGTTTTCCTACTGTCTATAAGACACTGTCTCCATAGTAAAATCTTGATGAGATGAGATTAAGGAGTATTGGTAAGACAAGAGTCAGTGAAAAGTTCATTTAAATTTTACAGAATTAATGAAGACACTAGGACTTAACAGCCATTTGCAAATTTCTGACAACAGTATGTAAAATGTATCTGTATTTTTCTGTGTATGTTTTGAGGTCTCTCTGTAAATGGACTCTAACTGGTGAGTTCAATTGGCTGGAGAATAGGACTTTACAAGGTCAAGGTCGTAGATTCTACTGGCCACACACAAGTAGAAAACTATGTCATAGCCATCAGTTACATCAGGAATTCTATACTGTCAATCCAGGAATATGTGCTATGGTCACATACAGATCAGCCTGAGGGTTCAAATGGCTCAGGAATATCCACCACACCACCAGGAAAAACAAAGACATAACTTGGAGCACAATCTTCACCCACTGTGGGGTAGTGATTTCAACTTTGTGTATGAATGTTAGCATCCACACAGAAGCACAGGAATGTACACACTCAGCTGCCTCCTGGAATATCAAATGCTCCACTTAGCCTTAATTGGAATATTTGGCTGAAAACAAATACACAATAATTGCCTTTTGCTTGTATTTCTACTTACTACTTCATTAATATGGAAGTTTTAGATGCATTTGGTGAATATTGCATTCTTTAACAAATAGATACTTATTTAATGTATCTTCACCGCTCAGCACAACCAAATCAATGCATTCAAACATGGAGTGTGTCAAAGGTACAAAACAAAATCTTAGAGTTTATGAAGTCCACAACAGGGTAGGGGGTGGGAGGGAACGCAATCGCATAGAGAAATTTCGCTAACTATATCCTTGCTATTTCACACTGAGGGTCATGTGCAATGACAAAGACTGAAACTTGGGCTGTACATCAAGTTGGGGAAACACTGGTTTCTGAACCATGTACTTTTGCTTTAAAATGTTCAGCCTGTGATGTCCTGACATTTGCTTCTCTGACTGAGCTGAACCGATCCCGTATAAAGTACAAAGCAGTCTAAGTTCTGTGGCAAATCTACTCATTATCCACTGGAACCCAACTATGCCTCGCATCTTTCAAGGAGATTGTACTTTTATGCTGATCATGTCAGGGGGGCAGTAGGAGAAAGCGAAAACATCCAGTACGTAACCTCTAACAAATCATCATTTCCATCTGCAGTCTCACAGTTGTTCAAAAGCAAGAGCAGAAGCACAGAGAAAGCCCGTTCTCTCGGTGTAAAACTTGCTCTTAACACAACCCTTCGTGCAAGCATGCGGACCAGCATTCCAATATGCAACATGAAAGAAGGCACCTGCTTTGCTTTTAGAACACATTAAAACTGAAATAGTTCTTTAGCAGGGAAATCTGTTGTGATCTTCCAATGCACCCCCCCCCCCTTTAAAAATTAGGCTTTGGCTATCACAGTACATTGACTGCAGGAATAAAATATGTATCTAACAGGTTTCAAGACTGAAGCTTCATCTTTATTTTTCTTGGACCTTCATGCTTCCCACCTACCTAAGTCTTCACTCAACCCTACCAGTAGCAGTACTGGCTTCAGAGATAAGAAAACTGTTTTCTCTGTGACCTCTAAGCATTCTACTCCACTGGAAAAGCAACGTGGAATGCACACTCGGCAGCCTACAAGCCTGGAACCAGTTCGTCCTCTAGGCATTTCTGCCATCAAACCCAACACCTAGTGCGGTGTGTTTTGCTCTAAGCAGACAATCTCCCACTCCCCTTGCTCTCCCCTTCCTCCTCCACCGGGCACCTGGCTGCAATTCGCGATCCGCACAGCACAAACAAAAAGCACGAAACAGCAACAGATTCCTTTGTTTTACATGCAAATCCTACCTCCGGTAGTTGTCACATCTTCCTCAAAAGCCACGCTTAATTTTTAATGACAGCGATCCGGTACGGTCCTTCAAATAGCCACTGGTAATCATTGTTACCTCTCCTGCCTACAGCCTTTGTGGACCATTAATGTCACAATCCTTGTTAACTCATAGCTTTAATACTATCTGCTCAAAATGTCTGAAAGAGTTTGGAAGGACAATAGGAGTGACAGGCACGCTAGACAGCCATGCTTAAAATTAGTTATCCGAAGCTCCGTGGAAGCTGCTTCATACTGTTTTTAAAGCGTGCAGGAGGTAGGATTTATTAGCCTATGATAGGCATGCTGTTTCTGTTTTTATTAAATACTGTAATAGGCTGTCTGTTAGCAATGCTGTGATAGGTCCAACATCACTTCCCCACTGCTTTCGAATTCTCTTATTAAAAAGGGAGCGAGGGCTCAGACTCCCTTCACATCACCCGACACCACCCTCCCCATCGGATCAGGTTTCCGAATCCTCTTGAGCAGGAGAACTCGTGCAAATTTGTGCTTCTACATGAAAAGTGATCTGCAGAATAACACTCTCAGGATTCCCCAAAGAATTCTCTTGCTCTCAGCAAGGGACTTCTGCTCCTCCTAGTTACAAAAATAAGCATTCTCTAGTGTGAGGTAAGCAAATACATTCAAAGAGGAAAAGTTGGCAATGTTAACGAAGTGTGACTTGAGGTACATATTTGCACAAAGCCTACAATTTGGTATTAAATTGAATGGATGGATCAGCGAGCGGAGTAAGTGATTATCTCATGCTGATTTACAAAGTGCTTTGTTCCCTTTGAAACTGCCTTGCGCCTTACACTGCCATCAAGACGGAAGGAGTGCCCAGTCACTGGAAATGACAGGGGTGTGTAAACTGGCTTGATCAGCTTTGGATAGACATGAGCAGAAAATACAAAAGTGGAAGTTCCTACCTTTGGCCAGAGGGGAGGGTGTGATGTGGTTAAACATGCTAATCTGAAAACTTGTCAGCACCGTTTCAAATAGGCAATCAGATAAAAAGTTCTTGGTGGCTCACAGTAACAGAGGATTGTTTTATACACCAACTACTCAGATTTAGTCCTTTTCTTTGCTTCTCTCTCCTCCTGCTACCTCAGGAACAACAGTTATGTATTAGTTACTATGGAAACTGAGTGGTCCACTCTAGGGGAGGGGCTTAGTGAGGGCAGCAGATGTCATATGCATGGAAATCTACTCTACTGGTTTAATGAATTGAAAATGAGCAGTGATTAACAAGCAAGCAAAAACCCAATGGGAACAGCTATAACAGCATTTCAACGGGAATGATTATAAATGACCACTGTTGTGCTATCTAGAAAAGCTATCATGATTAAATCATATTAAGCAGTATTACATTCAAGAACCGAATATCAGAATTGCTCAGATATCTGATAAGACTGTTTTCCTCCTTTTGTCTTTCTAAATGCGAGGTTGTTGATTTGCATCTGCTCTGATTGTATGTGAATTTTAGTTGTTACTTGACTGGTCACAATTTTTTTTTTCTCAGGAATAAAGTGTAGTTTGTGTCACAAACTGTAACCATATTTCATTCTAATCAAATGTTGTTCCGGTGGTTTCTATGGGGCAAAACCAAAGTCAGAAAACATTGATTACAATTTGAATTTCAAAAACTAATTCTGCACCTATACAGCTGGCAGAACAAAAGAAGACTATTTACAATGTCGGTTATTCAAACAGAAAAATGAAGCATTTTTATGTTAAGTGTCCAAGACTTTTCACCAGCCTCATGATCATCCAAGAGAAAATATTTGTTACAGACTAATTAAGTGTTCACAGTTGTAAGGACTCTAGGGAATACAGAATGATTGTCTTAAGTAACTCAGTTTCACAGTTTGTAAATGATGTAATTGACACCAGCGATGTGACAACACAAAAATCTCCAAAGAAAATTATTGGGAGGTAGTTATTTGAGATTTTGGGGGAATTTTTGTGTTGGCAAGCATATCATCCAGAAAATGCAATAGAAAGAATTATTTGAGGGGAAATGTTTACTGAAATTCCTTTTTTAAATGATGGAAGAGTAATAGTCCAAATTGTGTCCCCATTTTCTTCCAGATGTGAGCAAGTTTAAATAATAACAAACATTGTTTCAGTGAATACCTATAATTTGAGCTGGAGGGAAGGAGGGGAGTGGAGAGACAGAGAAAAGAAAACCGAGGAAGAGGAAGTGGTGGAGAAGGGTAGAAATAAAGGAGAAAGACAAATGAGCAGAGCAGTCATGAAATGCCCCAGTTCAATACCTCCACCCAGTCATTCCTGGACTCAGGAAACAGGTACTACGATGCAAGAGATACAGAGCTCAGAGTCTGATGCTGGGATGAAGTGTGAGAGGATTTCTTCCTGGAGAAACAGAGCAAGTAGTTTTCCTGGACCTCTCTGACAGTGAAGGTGGTTGCTGAAATTCGGATGCACAAAAGATTACTTGTTGAGGTCGTGGAGGAAGAGCAGGAAATGAGGAAGAAAAACTGTAGGGATGAAAGGAACACAGAAAGAGAAAATATTAGGCAGGAAGGCAGTGAAAATTTCTCGTGGTAACAGGGTGTTGAGAAAGGCAACAGGCTCTGGGATGAAGGGTCCGGTTCTGGTACTGAATTCTGTTACCTTGTTTGAATTTCAGTTGATAAAACCCAATGCAAAGAAGGCTATGTTTTAAGACTGCAAGTGATATGAGAAAAGGGGCATGATACCATGGTAGGAGGGAATGTCTTCATAAAGTGCTGGAGTTAATGCTGATCATTTGCAAGCAGGAATAAAGGAGGGGACTAATGATAGAGAGGCAAAATGGTACGTTTTAGAAAAGAAGAAGAAAAATAAAGAATAAAGAATATTTGCCTGGGATGAAGAAGTTGGGCCGGGGGGAGAAGAATTTCTGTTGAATCTCAGAAATCTCAGCTTTGCTTGCTGGTGTTGTTTTGTTTCTGTATCATATTCTAGTAACTGATGCTTTAGTTTCAGCCTTTTAAAGTTTCAGATGGTGAAGTATCCTTGGAGCTCACAGCTTCAAACAAGAAAGAAACCTTATGCTGAATTTGTTAAATGCTTGTTCTAACATTTTGAAAACAGCTGATCTGAGGCTTGAAGGTAGTAACTTAACAGTGCTTTTCTAGATGGTTCTCTGGAGAATGGAGTTTGGGCTAGCAGAAGGAACTGAAGTGAAATTTCAGAGCTATGTTATCAAACACATTCAGCAAGAATGCTCTATGCATCTGTAACTTGATAACATTTTAACAGCATCTGCTCTCTGAATGCACAAAAGAAAACTTGCTCTGGAAAGAACTGTGTGTTAACAAATATTAAGTTTGAGAACTGGAGACTGGATGAGAGTGGTGTGATCACAGGCATAGAGAATTTGCAGTTTATATGCAAAGCCTGGAAGTGGAATGATTTAATGAATGGAATGATGAATGCATAATTTCATTATGAGTCATCACTATTAAAATGAAAATTTGATGCATACATAACTAGGAAATGTAGCTATCTGTTACAGACACAAGTACTAATTATATTGTGGAGTATATAGCTTGTTCTCTGAATAACACAATGATTGAGTTCATTTGCCCTGTTGTGACTATTTTCTAGGAACAACAGGGAAGGTAGTTTAGAAACTGCTTCCTTCCTATTATAATCCAGAGAATAGTGAAGCTGACTCACTCTGAAGTGATCCCCAACTCCACTTCAGGTGCATAGAGAACACATTTTTTAGATTAAACTCAAAAGCTTATCTTTAGAAAGTTATTAAAAGGCAACAGTTGAGAAGAAAACAGTATCTTAATTCTGAGCTAGAATGATGCGCTTTTATTCATGTTTATTCACTTTTCCTAAAGATTTCCTTCTGATTTGAGGTTTCTAAAGAGGTTTACTAATGAAAAATTAATTTCTCAATTTATATCTATGGAATGTATCACCTAAATCATACTCAATCTTCAGAGAAAAATTATTGGATGCCAAATATAAGGAACTCTTTAAATTTGATAGTAAGGAAACAAGGCAACTCAGCAAAAACGTACTAAAGACCAACAGACATCTTCACGGAAGAGGGTATACAGATGGCAAGCTGTGAAAGACTTTTTTACGTGATCTGCCATTAGTAAAATACAAGTGAAAATAAGATAGCACATGCATCTATAGAATGGCTAAAACACTGACAATGAAAATGATGGTGGAGATTATAAGACATCTCAGTCATTACTAGGAGGGATGCAATCTGCTACATCCACTTTGGAACCCAGAGTTTGGCACTTTTTTACTTACTCTTACTACACTGTTCTGCTTTGAACCTTTTTTTTTTCCTTTAAATTTTAGAGACAGAACAAGAGTGAGCCCATCTAGCACTCCATTGACAGGCACTGAGCTGGGGCCCATGTCAAGAGCGAGAAATTCAGCTCTCCTACACAGGTACACAGGTGACAGGAACTCAGTTACTGGAGCCATCGCTGCTACTTCTCAGGAGACTGGAGTTAAGGGCTGGAACTCTTTACAAACCAAGTGTTCCGATATGAGACACAGACATTTCAGCACTCAGGATATACACCTGCTGTTTTGTGTCAGAAACTTAACTATGTTGAGAAGTGGAACCTTTAAAGTATGTGGAGATCATGAATGATCTAGTCTGCCTTCATGAATGATGGACGCCTTTATTGTTACAGTGTGTTAGCTGTGGCAGCAGCGGGTAGCTCAGAGGAGGAGGAGTCCACCCACCTTCCCATTTCACCCCAGGTGCATGCACACCCACACCTGTGTGTACTCGCTTGCTCATCTACTTCTGCCACCAGACAGGGATGTCCTCACCAAACATGGACTCCCCAACTTAGTAATTTCAGAACCGTTGTTTACACTTGACTCAGTCTCAGATAATATGCCAAACAACACAAAACAGGCTAGGACACACTTGGCCCTGCCAGCAGTATCTTTGGTATTTTCTCAGAGGAGTTGGAAAACGTATTCCTACATGAAAAGCTGCACAGAGGGTGTTTATAAGCATTTTCACTCATTGCTGTCAAAATCTGAAGATAACCAAGATGTCCTTCAGCGATTGAATGCATGAGTAAATTATATACATCCAGACAGTGCAATGTTATTTAATGCTTAACTGGAGTGAGATACCAAACTCTGAGGAACCATGAAGGAATGTTAAAAAATGCATAGTACTAAGTGAGCGAAGACTACATAATGATTCCTAACTAGGTAAAGCTATAGAGAGTGAAAACTTCAGTGACTACTAAGGGTCTGAGTTGGAGAGGAAAGAATGGGTGAAGCACAGAAAAGTTTAGGGCAATGAAATGCTCTGTATGTTGGCTGCAGGAGTGAGCCCTGATAGAAACCATGTATACTGGCTGCTAGTGGTGTGCCCGTGCAGTTTTTGTGGTAACCAATGTATCACTTTCTGACGGATGTGGATAATGAAGAAGGGTGGGCAATGTCAGAGGAGGCATATGAAAAGCCTCTATACATTCCCCTCAAACTTTGCACTAACTAAAACTTTTCTAAAAAGTTTTTTTTAACTGTAAAATAAATACTAGAATGAAGGCGGGCATTTACAGCAGTTAAACCTACACTTGACACTCTGGAACCAGGGTTTCAGTCCTGACTCTGCACTTCATTCCAACTTCTTGCTAATGCACACTGTGGGACGCAACCAGTCATAGAGTCCCCAGTTGAGTTCTTGAGTCCCTGCCACTCACTTGGAAGGCATGGATTGAGTTCCTGGCTCCTGGCTTCACTCTGGCCCAGACCTCACTACTGCACGCCTTTAGTAGTAGTGGTAGAACCAGCAGGTGCAAAGGTCTCTTTCTCTCCCCTCATTTTCTCTCTCTCACTCTATGTCTCCCAGTGTTAAAACTAAACAAAAAGGAAATCTAAAAGCATAAAATGGAGATTAGTGGCAAAACTGTGTCTCTTTTTATTTGGGTAGTGTTTTTACCCTTTTTGGAAGGCCATGTTTTTGAGGTAGAGTTGGGAAACATTTCAAAAAGATATACTGTGTTAATCAGCCTTTAATTACTTTAACTGAAATGCTGAGAGACATTCTTGGTGAAGAAAAGGTTTAGTGCCGTTCTAGCTTGAAGTTTCACAGTTCAAAATTAGGTTACCCCTGTGCTGGCCTCTGGTGGAAGCTGACAGAGCCGGGGCATCTGCAGATAAATGAGTACATGGTGAGCAGGGAAAGTTAGGCTGGTCTTAGCTTAAAGAATAAACCATTGTGTGAAAGCATCCCATGGGCAAGCCTTCAGTAGTCAAACCTCCCCCTCCCCCCCACCGTTAGACCTGTCATCATTTAGGTCAATTTTGCACCCTAACGTAGCAATCATTAGCATGAATTCATTAGCTCTTAACATAGTACTTTGGAATTTAAACATCCGCCTGTAAGGGCCTCTTCAATCCATTATGTAAATTGTAGATTTTCACAGTTATAACAACAGAACTGACATTGAATAATTCTATATTAAGAATATCTGAATGGAATTTCCAGCTCTGCGGGCTATAAGCACAAAGTCTTCTATGATTTGGGTCACTCTGGATCCTTTTATTGCCTTTCCATCTCTCGTATAACAAGTAGGAGTGACAGATCTGCAGGAACCAAAATTGCCTGCTCCCTTCACTCCTGTGGAATGCACACGTGTGTGTGCGCACACACACACACACACACACACACACACACACACACAACCCTGGTAGTAACCCTGGTAGTAGTTATACCTAGAGGTTTCATGAAGACTAGCAATGATTTTGTGCCTGTGAACATGGAAAAAGTGAGCAAATGATAATTTAAATGTACTTAAAATTTTATGAAAATTTGATTTTAAATATTTTCATTTGGGAGAAGAAGTTAAAGCTTATTAATTTGATGGTAAGGATAGACTATACTATCCTGAGAATAATTGAGCACCTGTTACTGGGGTCATATCATCAGAGATCTCATACATATTAGAATATGTGTTAGTCATGGATTTATTTAAGAATCCTCATGTAACATACATATGAGTTAAATACTTCAATTTACAAAATAGTAGCAACATCCTCTTCAACATCTCCCTTTCTCCTTCATCAAACACAGATGGAGATATCTGCTTGGATGCCCATGCGAAAGCACTGGCATAAGCAATTTAACTGTGTTCACAAGGCATCACTCATTGGCTGAGCCACCGCCTTTGGCAGGCAGGCTACTGGGGCTGCATTATCATCTTTCTGAAATCTGTCAAAGTAGCAGACATAAATCAACTTTAAATAAAGCATAAAATAGGGCATCAGGAGTTGTTGGCATTTTATTCCATTTGAATTTGTCCTTTTTCTGGGGCCTTGCTGTAATTTCCACGCTTACCTCCAATGTAGGCCACTTAAGTACAGTGATGCAGGCTCCGTGTATTCATGTATAATCAATGAGAAGATAACTGCTTCTTGTTGTTGTTATGTACCCTTTGCACAATCTAGTATTTGATATAATATCTGCTGCTTTCAATATAATAAATCAATTAAAAGACCTCTGTCTTTCCAGCCAAACAGAACAATCCACAGTGGGCTAAAAATTCCGAATTGAGACGGATTTTTATGTATGCTGATATTTATATTCATGTACCTATTTTGTTTACTAACTTTATGTTGCTGAATTCTTAGGTTGAGACAGGACTCACTGGACAAAATGCTTTTAAATCAAATATGAAGGTTGCACTTTATAAAGCAATATAAGATTCATGATAAAATATCCCATGTTTCTGTAACTTGGAAACTTTTTAAGGGTTTACTCAGCATTAAACCATTTAGAAAAGTTTTAATAGTGATTTCCTTATTTCACGGTTTACTCAGAAAAAGAATTAGCAAAATAGAAGTAAGCATATGTTTGTAAGCAGAATTGTACTTGTACAATTACTTTCATTAAATGTGTAGATTAGTTAGCATGGTATCCTGTTATCTATACTGCTTTCCTCATGCTCTATACTGTTTTCCTCATGAAAAATAAAACAAGAAGACTAAAATCTTAGTATTGATGATAGAATGATGTATGTTCCGTTATTGAGAAATTAGAATATGTGGAAAATATGAAAAGTAGAGTATATAAAATTATTTTAAAATATCCTATAATGGCATGGTCCTGAGAAAATTCTTCATATTAGTGCTTTAGAATTTAGTACTATGTTGTATATGCAATTCTATCTATTGATTTTCCCCTTAACATTATAACATTTTCCATCTTATTTCAAATCTTAAATCTTTAAATAATGTGCAATATTTTTCCACATGGATCTTTTCTAATTTGCTTAAACAATTCATAGTGTTGAACATGGAGGTTATTTTTTTGTTTCTATTAATCCAATACCTTATTGAAGTTTTGTCCATATCTTTGATGATATTCATGTAGGACAGATTTCCGTATATGGATTGTTGGGCATAAATGTATTAGCATTTGGAACACTTCCAATATTTACTGCAAAGTTGCTCTCTTGAAGAGATGCACTGCTTTCATAGCCCCAGGGTAGGTGGCACCTGACCTTAACTTTGGCAGGGTAGACATGGTGATGGGCAGTCATACCAGCTCCTTTCTGATACTTAGGTTGAATACTCTCAGTTTCTTTTTGTTTTTGGAACTAAAAAGAAAGCCAACATCACACAGGAAAGGAGGCAAAAGCATAGGGTAACTGGCGTTGTTCTATGACTATTTCCCAAAATGGAAACTTTAAAGTTTACATATATGTATGTGTATATATATATATATGTATGTATGTGTATGTATATACAAATACATGTAAAAAGTTTTATAAGTGTTTGAAAGACAGATATATTTGTATAGATATATCTATAGATTTGTGTATTTTATGTATGGATTTATATTATATATATTTTTGAATATATTTGAATATATATGTAAAGAATATATATTGAAAGACAGAGAGAGAAAGAGAAAGATCTTCCATTTACTGGTTCACTCCCAAAATAGCCACAATGGCCAGGGTTGGGCCAGACAGAAGTCAAGGGCTAAGAGCTTCATCTGTGTCTCTCACGTGGGTTCAGGGGTATAAGCCCTTGGGCCATTTTCCACTGCCTTTCTATGTTCATTAGCAGGGAACTGGATTGAAAGGAGAGCAGCCAGGACTTTAATCTGGCACCTATATGGATGTCAACACCAACTGGATTTATTTGCTATGCCACAGTGCCAACCCCATTGGAAACTTTGTACTTGTATTTTGGGGGGAGATGGTGAACTCCTACACACTCTGGATCCTGTATTTGTGCTGTGTTCATTGCTGAGAGTAGAATCTCTACCCAATGGTGCTTTTAGAAATTTGGGGTATTCCTGCTACTAAGATTTGGACCTTTGTCATATACACAAACACAAATCCACTAGTCAAATCACATGTAGGTTTCTGGAAACTCAATTTGCTTAAAGAGTTTGGAGTTGGGGATGTTGAATTTCTGTAAAGTTTGGATACCTAAAATTAGCTTCTCCAATGATGGCTGCCCAGGGCACTGGAGACAAGGGGCTGCTCTGCTCTGGACCGGGCATGTCTCCCAGGCTTCAGCCTGGAACAGGAGGGGCCAGGGGAGCCAGTTACGTCACTAACCTGGCGGGATTCCAGTTGACTCATGGCACACCTGAATGGACATTCATTACACAGTTGGGGCACAGACAGCCCCTTTGCCTGCCCACGTGTCTAAAGGGGTATAAAACTCCTCCACACGTATCTCAGCTGCCCCTTTTTGCCTCCCTCTTCCTTCCCCTCTGTGCGAACGGGGCCCAGGGGCGGATTTTCCAATAAAACTTCCATTACAACTCTGAACAACTTGCCAATATTATTCCACCAGCGGGTGGTTGGTGGTCATCGTCTAACATCCAACACCATGAAATCCAGATTTTTTTCATGTAAACTCAGCAAAGAAAAAATTTTCTAATCTTGAGCTACTGGAAATTCGAAATTTTGTCTTGGAGGATGCCCTGTGGCACTAATCAAATGACTAGAGAACATATCTTCATTGAGGACTGTGAATGATCAATCAGAAGAATGGAAGTATTTCTTGGCAAGTTAGACAATTAACTATGTTGCTTGGTATATGAATGGGCCCTTGTTTCTAACATTTGTTAATTTTTGATGGTAAAACTAAAAGAAAAATCACTGACATATCTATCAGATCAACATCCTAAATCAACTTTTTACCTAAATTAAATGTTGATATACATGACTCTGTTGATGGTTTTTCTACTGACAGTTCGGCTTGATTTGTCTTAGTCTGTGTGTATGTGCGTGTGTGATTTAGGTGGCATTTCTAATCTTTTTAAAATATACGAATTCTGAATTTGTGTATCAGCTGAAATCACTTACTAATTAGAGACGTTATACATACTCTTTTCAAATGAGCTCAAAATATCAGAAAGCCTGAAAGATATGCAGAAAAATTGAAATAACCTGAAATTATTAAGATGTGTCAAAACTAGCAGCTCTAAAGCTCTGTACAAAGCACTTGTTGGTAGCAAGGCTGATAGCTTGGACCATCTATGTGTAGAAGACAAATAATGAGAGACAAAAGTGCTGCTCAAAAAGGTGAAGAATGCATATAAATATTTTATAAAGTGTGGATTTATTATTATGGAAAGGAAAATAACATTTCTCGTGTGAGACAACACTGGATAAGAGTCCACTGAATCTGTTAACTTCCGTGAGGCAATTCAAACTCACAAAATTTTTGAAGAAAAGTTTCACCAGAAAAAAAAAGAAAGTCCGTGTACATTTTCTGTAATGTATTATAACATCAAATAGACCATTTAAAACAAGTAGATGTGAGCTTAAGCTTAAAATGGTACCTGCCCCCTTTCTTTGTCAGGTTGAAGTTTCTCAAAGGAAATATATTTAGGTAAATAGTTAACTATGCCGATAACATATGTTGATTTTTCAAAAATTAGATTAAACCACCCCTTAGGAAACTTAAGAGCCTTCTGTTATAAAATTGTCCCCCAAAGTAGAAAGAAACAATGGTGTCTGTGACCATGAATAGTCTTGGATGTGAGAACAGAAAGCCTGCATGACCACACGCAGTGTCTTGCAAGTCTGAACCAAGAAATGGTGGCATCAGCAAAATGATACTGCCAAATTGTGTCTAAAAATACCAAGATTAACCTTACTTTTTTCCTTATAATGTCATGATAACCTGGATGTTAATAATTTTCCATTTTTATTTGACACTCCATTATTAATGATCATTCTGTGAGATATTAATTTTCTAATTATTCACAGTAAAATAAAACATAGACATTTTTATTAAATGATCTATTTTTAAAAATGTGTAGTAAATTAAGAAGAAGTCACAAAGAAGAGATTCTGTGATATAGTAAGCATCTCAGTTCTGCTGTGTTTTTTTTAATCCACTGGGAGTTTGTACCTGCTTGGCTTGCAGCTCTGTTGTATGCCCTGTGGAGAAACTTCAAGAAGTAGATAAAGGCCCAGACACTGACCTTATGGAAGTCTTAGGGAAAGGATAAGAAAATACCATTTTTGGAAGTCTTGACACATAGGACCTATGACTTCCTAGGGAAACGCTTTAGTAGAATTTTGTTTTTCATGGGATTGAAAAGCAAAGATATAGCAAAGTAGATGGTTGAGTTCTCCTTGGCATCTTGGGTGCGAAGGACAGGAGTATCTGACAAAAAGAGGCTTCTTTCAAGGTGTCCCAAAATGAATCTGACAGAGCCTACTTCCTGTGGGAATGGAGACCACCTGCCTAGAATGCTACTAATTGGATTGTTCGAGTTATCACGTATGGTCCCCAAGAGCCACCAAGGAAAATAAGGTGGTATCTAAGGGGATTAAGCACCTAAAACAAAAAGATCATCCCAGTCACATGCCTAGCAAGGAGGGTTTCTAAGAAGAAATATGACATTGTTATGAGCAAATGCATCTGTATGTATGTATAAAAACTTCAGGTCATTCAATTCCTAGTGACAATTTTTGGATCTAAGTATAACCCTTTGCCACTGAACTTTTACTGATATCAATGAAGCTGTTAACTGTTGACATGTAAAATGAACTGCATGACATGTTTGAGGCACAGAGAAAATATGCAAGAGACAGAAAAGATATGAGATGTGGAAATTTAATCAAAAAGTGAGACAGGTAAAAATAGGAGCTACAGGAACAGAAGGAGGAAAAGTTTAAAAAAAGGCAGTAATTTTTTAAAGAGCCAAAGAATTGCTTTCCCTGAGCAAAAGATTTGGAATCTACTGCAAATAAGACTTATAGTATGTTCTCACCATACACTTAAAGTAGCAATACCCTAACGGAGCTTTGTTTAATGAATAAATATTTATTGGACGAACCAAACCACCAGTGGAGGCAATTGAGAACGAAGACATGTTGAACCATGACATGTGATATACATAATCATCATCCCATAGTGCCTGCACCAACTCTGGGAGGGGGAAAAACTTACTAATAGTGGCAAGCAGGGAGGACTTTTGAAATAGAGTAGTCTAATGGAAAGAGGAATTCTTATAGCCTGGAAGAGAGTCCTAGGCTGACTCAACAAAATCTAGGAGTTAGGTGAGAGCAGGCACCAAGCAAATCACTCTAGCCCCATTTGAGGACAAGACGAGAGTGTAAAGCATTTAAAATCACACACCAGAATACAGGGAAGAGGACAGCATGAAGAGGAATGTAGCTTTCTGTGTGTGAAATACAGCAAGTTTTGATAAGAAAATACTTGGTATTCTCCTAAAAATTGAACATATATAAACAGGCAAAATCTAAGTCATAGAAGAATTAAATATTATACATGGGTAAACATAGGTTCCAAATAGAGATTTATCACAAAATATTTATAGGAACAATAATGATGATAATTAGATACTCAGATAACAAAGAACAGTTTCACAGGTTTTCAGAAGATGAACTTTTAGGGTTCATGTGCTTCATCAAACTACAAATAAAGGTATAAAAAACGTCCACAAAGTTGGCTTGCCAAAAAGCTGTGCTTAGAAACTAGTCATGTCAATAGGAAATCAGATGGAAATGCTTATTCATCTGGAAAACTACGATTGAAAACCTTTCATACAGAAATTTCTTTGAAAATGTGCAGCTTCAGATGTCTTTATTATTAAAGAAAGTTGAAAGAGTAAACGAAGTAGTATGCATCTGGAAGATCAAAGTAATTGTATAAATGAAGCAGAAATTAAAGATAAAACAAGTTAATTAAAAGGAAGAGATGAAGATACAACAAGAGGCTGATGTTTTGATGCAGCAGTTATTAAGCTGTTGCCTGCAGTGCCACCTTATGTATCAGAGTTCTGTTCAGGCTGTGGCTTTTCTACTTCTGGTTCACTCCCTGCTAAGGCACTTGGCAAAACAGCAGAAGATGGCATTTCTGCTTCCCAACGGAGGAGTAGGGTGCAGCACCTGATTCCTAGCTTTGTTCTGGTTCAGCCCAGCTAATGTGGTGTTTTGTGGAGTGAATCAGCGGAGACAAATGTTTTTCCCTCTCTCTGTATTACTCTGCCTTGCAAACAAATAAAATAAATATTAAAAAGAAATGAAAAGATAAGTAAATCTAAGTTAAAGTTTCCAGAGGGCTGGCATTGTATCAAAGCAGGTAAAGTCTGCCATATCGGTGCTGGTTTGGTTTCCTAGCTGCTCCATTTCCAATTCAGCTTCCTGGTAATGTCCTGGGAAAAGTAAGGGAATATGATCAATGTGCCTGGGCCCCTGTCAGCCATCTGTGACACCAGGGTAAAGCTTTGCTCCTGGTTTCAGCCTGGCTAATCCCCGGTGATTGTAGCCAATTGGAGTGAATCAGCAGATGAAAGATCTCTTGGTCTCTCTTGCTCTGTCTAAATACATACATAAAAAAATAAATTTTAAAAATCCCTCATGTGATATGCAATACATGACACCCTATCTGAGCATGACTTCAAAACTTGACAAGTGATAGATGATACAAATTAGATGTAATAAATCTACAAGTGTAGTGGCTAAAATAGCTGTAAAAAATAAATATGTGGGGCTGCTACTGTGATCTACGGAGTTTTGTACTAGCTGGGATACTGGAATCTCAAATGAGCACCAATTGTAGTCCCAACTGCTTCATTTCCTTTCCAGATCCCTGCTAACACAGCTGGGAGAACCAGCAGATGTGACCTAAGCATCCAAAACTTGCCACCAATGTGAATGACCCAGGTAGAGTTCCAGATTCCTAGTGTTAGTCTTGCCGACCCCTGGCTGCCATGACCATCTGTGAGTGAACCAGTGTATGAAAGAACTTTCTCCTTCCCTCTTTCCATAAGCCTTCCTGTCTAATAAATAAAATAAATTCCTCTTAAAAAGCAGTTCAGATTTTGAAAACTTAGAGAAGGAATGGATGATTTCCCAGCAAAATATATTTTCCTAAAGATGACCTTCAAAAGGAAACAAAAGCTTTGATAAACCAGTCATCAAAGAAGGGAGAAGGCTGATAATTGAATAATTAGGCATGTGGAAAGCCTACAATTGCATGTATTTCCAAGCAAAGTCCCATCTAAGTCTTAGATTAAAGTAACTCTAAACTGATTTTTAACTTAGGTCACAAAAGTGGGTAAATTAGGCAACTTAATTTTTAAAAAGTCACAATAATTTTAGTACCCAAATCAGAATGAAAACTATAGGAAGTAAAAGTAAAATGGTGCCAGCAAGGGAAGAAAATGATGGAGTAAGTTTGTTGATTAGTCTAAATTGAAAATTTCAAATAGAACTTTGGGAAATGAAATGTAGCAACATATCAAAGTGTTGATACACTGTGACAAAGTACAATTTATTTGAGAAAAGAAGCATCTATAATTGATCAATTTAAGTCTTTAAGAAATTTGAGGGGCCCTGTGCGATAGTGTAAGGTCCTTGGTTTGATGTATCGAGATCCCATACAGACACCTGTTCTAATCATGGCAGCTCCACTTCCAATCAAGTTCCTGCTTGTGGCCTGGGAAAGCAATCAAGGATGGCCCAAAGCCTTGGGACCCTGCACCTGTGTGGGATTCCTGGAGGAAGTTCCTGGCTCCTGGCTTCGGATCGGCATAGCACTGGCCGTTGTGGTCACTTGGGGAGTGAATCATCGGATGGAAGATCTTCCTCTCTGTTTCTCTCTTCCTCTCTGTACATCTGCCTTTCCAATAAAAATAAATAAATTTTAAAAATATATAAAAAAGAAATTTGAGAGGAGAGATATTAGACATCTAAAAGATGCTAAAAATGGTATGAAAGGTAGTTAAAAGATTTGATAAAAATCAAATAAAATTCCAAAAATAAATAGAAACCACTCAAGTCTACTAAAGACTGTTTACCAAAATTGAACTACAGATATCCTAAACTTGAAACTAGTGTAATTTTAGTGAAAATAAATAATTATTTGGAAATCTCAGCTTAAAACTACATTTTATGCTGATGATTCCTCAAAAATTTCAATGACATCGAAAGCCATCTTTTGGAGTCTCTGTCTCCTTCCTCTTGAAACCTCATTTTCTTCATTTCATGACATACACATTATTGTGCTTTCAGATTTTGGTCCGGGTTCCACCACCACTTCAGTTTTTCATCCCTCACCTCTTTTCTTTCGTGTTGCACTCTCTGCCTTCCATGGTTGCGTATGCCTTTTTCTTTTTTTCATCTGGGGAGTTTATTACTTTAAAGACCCGGGTCTTGCCCTGGCTATGTTGCTTATGCATTTCCCTAACATCACCCATAAGAAAGGCTGCAGGGGTAGGTGTACCAGGCTAATCCCCTGCCTGTAGCCCTGGCATCCTGTAGGGGTGCTGACTTGTGTCTTGGCTGCTCTACTGGTCCAACTCTCTGCTTATGGTCTGGGAAAGCAGCAGAGAATGGCTCAAGTCCCAGGGTCCCTGCACCCACACAGGAGACCTGGAAGAAGCTTCTGGCTCTGGTCAGCTTCTCTCTGGGCATCGTGGCCATTTAGGGACTGAACCAGCAGTTGGAAGAGGAATCTCTCTCTCTCTCTCTTTCTCTCCCTTTCTCTATGAAATCTCTTTCAAATAAAGAATATTATTTTTAAAAGACTGACTGCTTGAACACAGAAATGGAGCTTTGCTTCTTTTTATGCTCCAAATCTGGTACTACGTCTGTGTGTGGAACAGGTGCAGCGAAGTTAGCTGAGTCAGTGTTGGCAGAGATGAACAAATCTGTGAACATTACTGCCTCTGTTACTTCCTTTGGTTTTACTCTTCCTCATAACAGTAATGTGAGGAGTTCCTGCTGAGACACCCACTTGAGAGGATGGCAAAACCTGTCTTTTTGTATATGCATGAATTCTCTTGTTTTATGACCCACATGCACACATGGCAAATGGTGCTGTTAATGGATTTTACTTGCGTTCTGCTTCATGAACTGTGAATCGTTTCTGTATCTGCCGGGTTATTTGTTCATTCCTTTGTTCTTGCTGTTGTGTCCTTGACAGCATGTGGTGACAGTGGCAGCAGAAGAGATGTTTCTGGAGCTCTGTTAAGTGACCCAGTAGAAGTCTTTCCCTTGTAGTGGACGGTGTTTTACACAGATTCTCTAGTGACTTAATGGGCTGCTTTACTTGGCTGACAACTTATTGGGCACTTTTGACAATCCTTGCTTACTGAGTCTGTACCTTTAATATATTAGCCATAATTCTCAAGATTGGGTAGCGGGGGAATTTCTCCTGAATGGATTCAGGAAAGTTCGCTAGGTGAGCTTGATTGTACAGCTGACAGAATTTGCCACTTCTTTTAGATTTTTTTTTTTCTTTCTCACTCTAGTTTCTGCTATCCACCATTACTACACAACCCAGGTGTGTTGTGCAGAATCTTCCTGTTCTCCTATAAACATGACTCTGTCATCCCCTTCATTAGCCTGGTCATTAGTTAATGAATTGTCAATAGTTTGACCATTCATCAAAGCAACTTCCAGCTACTGCTTCTCCAAGGAAAGTGAGGAACAGTTACCATACTTCGCAATTATTAGCTCATATTCAACTACTTTCTCCCAGTTCTGAGCAATTTATGAAAGTTTTGATAATTCAGATAATTTGTATTTTGTTGCACTGTTTATTAAGGCATTTACATATACCATATAGAAATCAGTATGGTTTGCCTCTCCTTCAATGCTCAGCTCTGTACCACAGTCTCAGGTGGTCTTGTCCCGTTCCACGCAGCACTTAGAAGGTTCTCTTTTAGTTCTGTCAGTGTTTGCTATGGCTTACATTTTGTTACAGTTGTTTATGGCTCTTTTACTGAGAGGAAAATTTGGGTCAAATGTGTCTTTTTACTTCTATATCCCCACTTATTTGTACAATTAGAAGTTCTTAGAAATTAACAGGTGCTCAGTAAAGCTTTCTGTCTGACTGATCATCTGTGATCGTTTAAACTTTTTAGTGAATATCAGAGCAGTGCTAGAGAATTTCTTAATGAATAATTTCTGGTAATGCTATTTTAGAAGCCTGGTTGCAAGGTAAAGGCATGGGATTTATATGGTAAATGTGCATCTCAGTATTGTGGCTCCATTTTTTTAACGCTGCATGTTGTAATTCTGAATGTCACCTTGGCAAAGACGTAAGTATCCAACAATCCCTTTTGCAATATAAGGACACTAATATGTCACAGCTATCTCATAGGAGTGTTGTGATTTTAGATAAGAGGGCATCTGAGAGCATTTGATAAAATGCAAAACAATGTGCAGGGGAAAGCTGTTGAAGTTGCTTCTGCTCATTTCGATACAGTCAATGTACACACAAAGGGCATATATTTAATTCGATGCACTCAGATACCACTTTAAATTGTCACATAAACTATTTTTAAAAAGACAATAAAAATGATTTGCCTCTAGGCCCTAGCCTACTCATCAGGACGCCCTCCAGGATGAAAAATATGGCAAATTACACACACACACAGTAAAGCATATAGATTAATGAGAGCATACTTTTGCAAAACTGTTTGCTTATCGCCTCTTTAGTTCCTTTCCAAAATTGTATGAGATTATTTGTCTTCACATATGCAGGTGACATCTGACCAAACTGGCGGACTGTACAGCTTTATTTGGTAATTCCAAGGGAATTTCACGCTCTCGCCCTTCTCGCCATGAGGTCGCAGAACTCACTCAGCTTCACACAGGATCCTGTGAATACTGTGAGTTGCCTTCAGCTCCGCCTCTGTTCACATGTTTTGCTGAAGTCCAACTGATGCCTGCTTGTCTTCCATTTATGAGTTTATTTTATATTTTAATATTTATTTTTATTTGAAAGGTAGATTTTACAGAGAGAAGGAGAGACTGAGGGAGAAAAGGTCTTTTCCCAAACAGCCAGAGCGGCGAGTTGATCTGAAGCTAGGAGCTAGGAGCTTTCTCTGCATCTTCCACGTCACTATAGGGTCCCAAAAAGTTGAACAGTTCTCTGCTTTCCCAAGCCATAAGTAGGGAGCTAGCTGGGAAGTGGAGCATCCAGGACACACTGAGTCCCATGTGGGATGCCAGTGCCACAGGACCGAGGATCATCTTGCTGTGTCACTGGGCTGGCCCCCGTCTTCCATCTATTAAATGTTTAATTACTTAGCAGATGCTCACTCTCACAGAAACTATGTGACTTAGCAACTTCACATTTTACATCCCTTGGGAATCCCACAGCTACTATCTCACATTTACTATTTTCTCCAGAACTTTCGAATTGTTGTTATTTCTGATTCTTCTTTGGGGCAATCAAAAACAGTTTAGAAACTGAATTGGCAACCAGGACCTTTATCAATTTTCCAATCTGCTTTCCTTAACAATTGCTGTTGGTCTTAAATTAAGCTTCTGTCTGTTAGCTGCCCCTGTCTAAGTGTTGGGGAAAATTGGTTTCATTTATGTTAAATAAAAAAGTCCATTATTGCACTTTCTTAAAGTCCCAGTTGGTCTCATCCTCTTACTGCCTGCTTTCTTTTTCTCTTCCTTCTTTCATTATAGCTTTTAGTATACAGAACTGCTAAAAACAGGACACAATAAAATCATACAATCTGATTCTGTGTTACAGTGTAGACAGTCATTATACGGTGAAAACAAGAGGAATAAACAGGGACCAACATATATGTAAAACTAATACAGAAATATACAGTAAACTCCTTAAGACGCCATTGGTTCAGATGATTCTCTGATTGTACTAGTTCATTCTGCTGGACCTCTCTAGTCTTTATGCTAATGTTTGTTATCAAGTACAATTTTCTGATTGTCTCTTCATCTGGAAAATGGTGCTGACTTACATCCTGTGATACCAAAATAGTTCCCTACAGGTTTTAGCGGAATGTTAGTTCAATGAGAACTGAAAGAAACGTAGGGATCTGACTGGAAGCTAAATGTAAAATTATAGGACTATACCTTTTCAATAAATAAACCATTGGCAGTATTTGTTTTCCAAGTCCCAAGTATTGGGAATGATTTGATCTAGTAATATCTACTTCCAAATCCCTGTGTTTAGTCACTTAGTTGTGGCCAATCAAGGCAAGCTCCTTATCTTCTGAGGGCTTTACTTTTCTTATCTATTAAATGAAACATAGAATATCTGATTCACAGAATTATCGCCAGATAATGAGAAATTCATTTGAACACTACAGATGCCAGGTAGAGTTGTGTTTATTGATTTCCATGACCAACTTTTATTAAAAACAAAACAAAACAAAAAAAACAAAACAACCTTAACCTTGTTTAAATCAGGATAAGAGGTATAGTTTTGTAAATGTTGCTCCCCTTGACATTGGTAAGGCTTTTTTAAAAAAAAGATTTAATTATTTTTATTGGAAAGTCAGATATACAGAGAGAAGGAGAGACAAAAAAGATTTTCTATCTGTTGGTTTACTCCCCAAGTGGTAACAATGGCCGGAACTGATCCTATCCAAAGCCAGGAGCCTCTAATGGGTCCCCCATATGGGATCTCTAAGGCTTTGGGCGGTCCTCTATGGCTTTCCCAGGCCACAAGCAGGGAGATGGATGGGAAGTGGAGCAGTGGGGATATGAAACGGCACCCATGTGGGATCCTGGGGCGTGCAAGGAAAGGACTTTAGCCACTAGGCTATTGCACAGGGCCCCTGAATTTGGTAAGTTTTAAAAATTGAAGTTCGCATAATGGTATCAAACTTGATGTGAATATAACTATTAATAGGTATAGTTCCTAGGTAGGTTTGTAAATCTGTCCAGAAACAGTCTGTGAATAGACCTTGAAAAATGAACAGGATGCTGGATACATAACGATGTCCAGTAGCAAGAGGTTTTGGCACCAAGGTAGATTTCACTTTAACCAGTGGCACAGCAGGAGCCAGTACAGTATTCTAAGTGATTAACTGTATCAATGACAAGGGCTTGCAAACTGCATTGTGTTCATTTGGTAAAAGATTCGGAATTGAAAGTGACATTGGATTTATAGCAGAGTTTAGAATTAGAAATCAGAAGCCAAGGTAGACACAGCGTGGAGAGAAGGCTCATAGTGTCCATGTTTACAGGGGAAATAGCTGGCTAGGTGCGTGAGGAGGCCGAGCAAGAAAGTGAGGCTCTGAGTAGTCAGGTGGCTCCCTGTGAGTCAGCAATGTTGTGCTGCAGTGAGAAAAGCCAGCTGAGTACTGTAGGGCATGAAGGAAGTGGAGGAGGACCAACCCGGGAAGCTCCTGGAGAAGCAGAACTCGGGAGCCCACTGTAGGGTGAGGGGCTTAGGGGAGCCCTGTGATCATCTCACCCCAGGGCTACCACTCTGATGAGATGTCTGTGTTTATTTGCCTGTGGTTTAGACCCTTAATAATTTTGCAGAGGTCAATGATGATTTTTCTCTTTGTGATGAGGGCTTTAAGGGGAGAATTACGACAGAGTACCTAAAAAGTGAGTAACTTTAACCATCTCAACCTCCTTTATCAAGTCATCATTTAGCATTTGTTTAACAAGTCAAAATGTTTTAGAGACTTTCTGATTTTCAGTCATGTGCTAGCTCTGGAGTAGGTATTTCCTGAGTTTTACTATCCACATGGACCTTATGCCTGGACAGGTGGTTTGCATGCCTTGTCTAAACCCCTTTCTTTCCTAGGCAGCCTCTTGCCTTTTCGTCTGCCTGGTGAGTGGTTCTTAGTCCAGCAGCCCCATCCTGAATCCTTACTGCTGTCTGAAACCCTCTCTGACCTTCCTGGGTGGAGCCTCATCCTCTGTGCTCACGTCTGCTGCATCTTGTACTCTGTCCTACCACAGGCTTATTCATCATAGCAGACGGGATTAGAGTGTGAACCTCCTGAAGGTACAGATCAACTCTTATTCATCTTTGCTTTCTCATTACCCAGAAGTGTCCCTGGCACACTGTGTATGCACCAAGTGTCCATGGAATGAGTAAACAAACGAATGTTTGAAGGTGGAAATAGAACTATCAGATCTATGCGAGTTAAAAATATGTGATAATTAATCAGAACAAGGAGCGTTTCACTTTCTGCAATGAAAGTAGACTGCACAGGCGGGGAATTGGATTGAAAACAGCATTTTAAGTTTCCCATCAGCTGTCAGCAAGAAAACCTTATAAGTAACAACTAGAAATAATCATTCGCTTTATACAGGGAGTAAGTTAGCCTGAGTCACTTTGAACTTTTAGATTTTTTTATTATCATATGTGAAGCTCCAGTGTTTGCAGTTCCTTAACCTCAGCCAGTGGCTTCAGAGTCCATGATGGAAACAGAATCAGTCCAAAGGATCCAGTTCTTTCCTCAGCAACCTGCAAGAGGCTTCCTCTGGTGAAGCGTTTCAAAAGTTTCACAAGCAATGAAAATTTCATATTGTCACATATTCATTCATGTGTTAATGAAGAAGACTGTGTAGGCAGCTCTTGATTTTTTTTTTATTAATGCATACATGGCTTTTGATTCTGTAACTGTTTTTTCCCCCTCTTGCTAAGATGGGTCAGAGAAAACTAAAAAAATCTTCCCCACAGCATTCAGTCTGAGTCTTCTATTTCTGTCTTATGACTGATGCATTTGATATCTGTTGAGAATTAAATGATCCTAGCTCTGATGCTGTGACTTTCTTAAGATGTGAATCCCTCTATTTGCCATAGATTTTCTTTTTTGCTTCAGAAAACATAAAAGCAATTGAAAACTGTTTGTCTAATGATGTATGTAAAAAAAAAAACAAAATAAAAACAAACAAAAACCCTGTCGTTTTCCCTAGCTCATTTTTAATTGCTATTGTTGCATGAATATCCTGAGCCTGCCTTTGATGTTGGCAGTATGCTCCTGAGCAGGCTGACTGCAATGTGGGCCAGGATCAGCAGCAGATCTCCAGCCTCTGGCAGTTGGTGACAAGGAGGGCACCTCTCTAGGAAGCTAGGTGAAAAAGTAAATATTAATTTTTAAAATGTTAAAACTGTTCGAAAATTTATTCTTGTCATGATTTGATTATCTGATTAAAGATGGCACAGTATGACTTGATTCTGCCAGTTGCTTTGGGTGACAAATGAGTTGTAGATAGTTTAAGTTATTGTTAAAGCCGTGAAAATCTAGAAGATCTAATTCATCAAACAGTCACAGATAATAAGATCAATTGCAGAATCTGAGTGGGAGTGTGGTCCTAACTTTAAGACTAGGGAGAGAGCCTATTTATGTCTCGGTTTCTATAGTATTCTCACAGAGTTAGTGTCGAAATTAAGTGAACTACTATATGTGAAACTCTTGGTACATCCCTGGCTACCTCCTCATTTCTTGATAAATGATGATGACAGTGAGGAGGAGGAGGATTGAGGAAGCAATTTTTTTCAACAAAGTCCATCTGAGGTGGTGCATTGCCTAACATTTTTGGAGAACTTAACATTTTATTCATTAAAGCAAAGTCCACCTTTTTGGGTAGGAATGTTCCAAAAACTTTTCAAGGCATTAACTGAAACAAAAGTTTCTTGGAAGGTGGACAACAGCTGAGAGATTCAGTACTCGGACTTTCCGGGGACACAAACCCCAATGTCTGTCTAGCAGTGGTAATTTGTCATTCTTTCTCTGAATCTCCAAATGTATGTCATATACCTTTATTTAGAAACTTAGTGATAATTAAATCACATGATTACCTACGACCATACTTGGCTGGGTGAGGCTTCATCTTGAATACCCTGGAGGCAGTTTCTGACAAATAAACATGTTTTAAAGAAATTTATAAAGCAGAATCAATGGGAGAAAAAAGTATTAATATTTAAGATAATTAATATTTTGGTTTCCTTGGCAGTAAAAATAGGACTTTGCCAGATGACAGATGTATTTTTGGTTAGTAATGCCTTGCTGTACTTGAATGAAAAGATTGAGTTGAGGGAGGGCGGGGAAGCAAGGTTAAGAACAGTGTTCTCAAATTGCAAAAAGGCGGGCAATATGAGATTTAAGAGTGCAGGAGGAAATGTGCAAACAAATGAGGTGTTTTTAGTGCCTAAGAAGACAAACTGTCTTCTTGAGAAAGTGTGACTTTTCAGATGAAATTGATTATGGGAGGAATATGGAAGTCTGTGTGGATATAGGTGTAAGACAGAGCGCTGAGAAGCCATTCCCTAACATATTAGACCAGCAGTCTTCGGGGTAGCTAGGAAAATGCCACTGAGACACAAAGAGAGACATATCAGGCAGGTCTTCCTGATCAAGGACTCTGAAATAAACGTTCTTTTCTTTTCATCACATAGAGGCTGATTGGAGACTCTTTTGTGTCTCTAGAAAAAGCACCATGAGAAATAAAAACATCTCCAAAGTTGCTCACAGCCTAGCAGATGGGAACTAAGGTTCAAGCAAGGGAAGAGCAAGGCCAACATCTGGTATCTGTGGTCCTTTATAGCTACTATTTCTGAGTTCCAGTCTTTTCTCAACATGGTACTCTAAATTCCCTCCAAATATCCTTGTGTAGGTACTGGAGAACCATATGGCTGAGCTGTGAGTGAGCTTCAGATGTGAAACAAGCTGGCATTCATTGAACACTTACTGTGTGCCGGGATCTTTCTCCCTTCACTCTCTGTTCCCTCATTATTTTATTGGAGCCATAGTGAATGGGATTGAAGTACATGGTGGTGCAGTAACTAGCCTAAAGCTACACTAAACACCCATTAAACTCAAATTTCTGGACCCTAAGCCCATGTTCTTTTCATAAAACTGTGGGAATTCTTCTGTCCTGTCCAATTGGCTCTTAGCATCAATGTGAAAGAAAACATATTCACCTAGCGAGACAGTATGTCCAAGGTTCAATGTGATGCAATAACATCAACTATACATAATTGTAAGTATTCTTTCTATCATATTTTGTCATGGTGAAGCAGGGATGTGTGTGGGAGAGACACTACTTTGGAAGTCGGGCCATTGTAGTTAGTGCGTCTCAGTTATAGAGTGGCTCTAATTGGATCATTCACTGTGTGTGTGTGTGTGTGTGTGTGTGTGTGTGTGTGTGTCCTAGTTGTTTCTAATGAAAGTAAGGAGTGGAGTAACTATTGGTTCTCTAATTTTTATTTCAAATCTAATACTCTGATTCAAAAATGTTATTGGTTTTTGAAGAAGTCACTTACCATTTGTGTGTCTGCTCCTCTGCTCCAGTTTAAGATGGGGAAACAGAGAACAAAACAGTGATAAACTGATTTACACCTCAAATACTGGCAGCAAGGTTGGGCCAGATCAAAGCTGAGAGTGGGGAACTCAATCTAGGTCCCACAGAGGTGGAAAAACCAAATTGTCTGAGCTGTGATTGTTGCCTTCTAAGGTCCACATTTATAGGAAACTGGAGTCAAGAATAAGCTCAGGTATTAAACTCAGGGGCATCAGTGCAGAGGGTAGATGTCTTAGTGTGCATCTTAATTGCTAGTTCAAATGCTTTCCCCAAGTTCTTGTAATTTTTCAAATATCTTGGAGTCCTTCACTGAAAAATGCTCTATCACAACTCCAGATGCTCTATTTTTAAGTTAAAAAATATGATACATGCAGCTGATAACTCATTTCAGATCCACTTCCAGTACAGCTTGACTGTTGCGCTTTTAATTGAGTCCTCAATGATGCTATGAGCAAATTCAGCAGCACGTTTGCTAAATAATTACCAATATTCATGAAGATAATTAACTTACACAGACATTTGGAGGAATAATACAATGCTTAGAAATATCATCTGGTGCCAGGAATGTTTACCGAAGATTCATTTATTTCCCCTATTAGCTGGGACATGAGGGGGAAGTAAAAGGTGTTTTCGTGGTGTTATGTGCTCTGTGGATACATTCTTAGAAATCTCAGTAGTCTTACTATTTACTTTCTAGACTCATTAATTCTACAGAGAAGATTAAAAAAGCGAATGCGAGGGAATGAGAATTAAAGCTCTAAAAATGTCCGTGTTAACATTTGTTATTGGAAGGAGAGTGTCAGTAGCTGCTGACTTGTTGGGTGTTTTTTAAGTTCAGCATCTCTTCACAGACCATGACCACTCTTCACAGCCATGTTAAATATATTTAAAATATTTAAAAATCTTTTTAAACTATTTCTTTGATTTATTTGGAGGCAGAGGTAGAGATAAACAGATAAATAATATGTATATACGTACACACAAGCATATTAAAACAAGTATCTAGGCAGATAGATGGAGTTTGTCCATCTAGTCTCCGAATGTCTGGCTGGCACAAGTTGAATTCACAGGTCAGAGAGGATCCAGGTTTCCATGCAAGTGGCAGGGACCCGAATAATTTTGTCATGTGCTGGTATCAGCATTCACGTTAGCTGGAAGATGGGCTGAGGAGTGTAATATGCAATCTCATATAGGATCCCAGTGTGCCATCCGGCATCTTAATCAGTAAGCCAAAGTGGGCTCCACACAGCCACATTTTAAGGCATTGTCACATTTTCCCTCATTAGTTGTATTGATATATAACTCATCTTCTTTAAGCAGCAAGGCAAAGACCTTAGGTTACATGTTCAAAGGAACCTAACAGTTATACCAGAGATATGATAAGCCGGGAAAGGAACCTAACGGTTATGGTAGAGATATGACAAGCCAGATCAGTGTTACTACAGGGCCTGCAGAGCATGCCCACAGATGGTGCAAATGGATGGTCTGTGAGATCAGCACTCTGTTTACTCTGTGTGTTGTGGGGGTGATCACGCCAGAAAACATCTGCACTTGGCAAGCCTTTTTCCTGAATCTGATGTGCATGATTTTTCTGCCCCATCGTGCTCATTTTCCCTTCAGTGTTTCAAAATATTAGAATGACAAAAATTGAAAGGTCTCTTGGCTCAACTCTCAATTTTACAGATGATAATGTGGGCACTCAGAAGTAATTTCCTCAAGGTCACACTCTCATCTGAGGTTGGCTTGAGAACCAAGTCCAGATGGTCAAATGTGAGCTGCTGGGCTCTGAATCCTTCTTCTTCCAGCTACTTTAACCCTGGATCTATTTGCTCTGAATTAGAATGAACTCAGGTTTTAGGTGCCAGGGTAACTCCAAACTTCATCTCTACCCTGTCACAAAAGTGCAAAGGTGTTCTGCAGACAAAAATGGGGAAGAAAATGTCTTGTGGGGAAAGAAATGTTTTCTGCATTATGTTTCATCTAGATCACGTTCAGAATTAAAACTAATGTCTTTCACCATAGTCTAGCAGGTTGAGTTCAGTAGGAAGTTCACAGTTGCAGTATAAGACACACTTCGGAACATACTAGTTTTGACCTGAATATAAACCAAAGCAGAACTTCTCACCTGGAATGTTTATTTCCTCTCTGCTTCATGGATGCTTCACATCCCATGATTTTATGGTACCTACTTAATGCATCTGTTTGACAGTTTAGAGAAATAGTATACTGCTTCTGATTATCCCATGATACTGTTATCTCTGCTTCTCTACTTTTGCTCTGGCATCTGTTTTAATTTCCCTTGCTTTCATAAGCAAACAAAAAAGAGCAGACTTACACACACACAACACAAGCACATCTTCCATTATCTAAATAAAAATAATCTGAAGCCTTTGTGTTTAACATATCATTGTAAAAGTCTATGTGAAGACTTCTTTCACAGGGCTTTTACACTTCACTGCGCGGCACGTAACATTAGTGCTCAATACATTCAGCTTAATTTTCTCTTCAAATATTATTATCACCAACTGGCTTCTGTGGCAAATAACAAGGTGAAGTTTTGTATCTATATCAGATTTTTAAGAGCCGTTATAACAAAATGTTGTGAAATGAGTGTGTTAAAATCCAGGTACATGGTCACAGTCCTGAGGGTTAACTCTGAAATCGTGGTACAATAGTCTGGCATTTTCTGAGGCAAGGAGGGAAGGGCATGTTTCTGCCTCTCTCACAGCTTTAGCTGATTTTGTACCCCATTTAATGCTCTTGGGTTTACAACCCCATCGCTCCCAATTTCTGCCTTCAATTTCATTTAGCATTCTTGTCTGTGCATCTTATTCACGGTTCCCTTTTGGTAAGGTCATCAGCTATGCTGGGTTAAGGTCTACCTTGTCCTAGTGTGGCCTCAACTAGTACATCCATGATGATTCTATTTTTAATGAGCTTACATTCTGAGGCTCTGGGCTATAGAAACTCAACATAGGGATTCCAGGGTTGGAAAACACAATTCAATTCATCAAGGATATAAGACATCTGTCAATGAGGGGAAAAGGAAAAATGCTGGATTACCCAGAGGCATGGGTTAAACTGGAGTCTTGGGCTGTCTGAGTCAAGTGCTGCTCATTAGAGTGCCCTTGCATAGGCCATGGTGGTCACGCTACCTGTGCTTTGCTCAGTCCTCAAGTATGGGTTGCTCTGGAAGACTTGATCCAGAGGGAAGCGCCTCTCCATGACAGAGGCAGACTCAGAGGAAGATGAGATAGCAGCAGACAGTACTCATGGGATAGTAAGGCCTTTCATGAAGGGGCACTGAGCACATGTTTCCACATTTACTACAAACATAAAATTGCTGATCTCTTGGACCCAGTGTGTGGTATCCTGGTCACTAAAGTCCTCCCTTGCATGTCCAGGATCCCACATGAGTGCTGGTTCATATCCTGGTGGCCCCACTTCCCATCCAGCTCCCTGCTTGTGACCTTGGAAAGCAGTAGAAGATGGCCCAGAGCCTTGGGACCCTGCACTCACGTGGGAGACTGGGAAGATGCTCTTGGCTCCTGCTTCAGATCGACTCAGCTCAGGCTTTTGCAGCCACTTGGAGAATGAAGCAGTGGATGGAAGATTTTCCACTCTGTCTCACCTTCTCTGTATATCTAACTTTCCAATAAAAAAAAATCCACATTGCTGATCTCTTTAGATTCATCAGACCTAAAGAAAGCCATGATCTCAATCAAGAGTAAACCAAACCAAAAAGAACAAAAATCTCTTCCTTCCCTACATGCTTCACATATCTCCATTGCCCATAGTTTCAGGCAAAAATCGAATCCTCCGGCTTTCCTTTCACCATCCTGCTGGACTCATTTTGTTGTTAGTTTTCCCATGCTCTCTAAGAAAATTCTCTGTTCCAGACACATTGATTTTTCTCCCCCTATTTGACCTGACCTTCTTGTTCCTGACTCCATACCTTCATGCAAGTGCAATCCCTTCCATGTCTTTTAAACTGTTGAGCAGCACATTAAAAAGGTAGACTTCAATCCAATTGATAAGGCTTTGAAGGCCAGACTAAGCTTTATAGCTGTATCTGTAGACTAAATCAGGGATTGGCAAAGTGTGGCTAGAAGGTCTAAATAGTGTGGCTAAATGGTTTCACTGACACAGTCACGCTTTGTGGATGTCATCATGCTGTGCCTACTCAATGGCAAAGTTGAATTGTTGCCACAGAGACTGAATGGCCCAGTAAGTCAAAACTTCTTCTTATTGAAACTTTTATATAGCACATTGGCTGACCCTCTAAGCCAACCTTTTCTTTATATTAGAAAAAGCATCCCCTTTTTCCTGCAGTGCTCTGGAGGGTTACAGTTCTCACTGGTCTTGCCAACCTCTTACTAACTCACAATAAAAACAGATAGTGCTATCGCTGCTGTTGGGATTTATGCTTCTGAGATCTACGTCCCAAAGGTCCGATCAGGCAGTGGGATTCCAGTGAGCAGAGATGGAGTCTTCCTCTCATTATTAATTTTTCACAGTGCTTAGCACAGAACATTAGTGTCACTTACTTGCAAGATAGGTTGATGAAAAATGGGCTTTGAAGTCCACAGATCCAGATCCACCGTCCCATGTATGTGAACTAGAGTAGATGTGTACATTTTCTCAGACTCAGACTTCTGCTTAATCTGCATACAGTTTTCACAGTTTTGAGACCTTCAGACTCTTTTACATGATATCTGGCCTAGTCTTGCTCCAGGCTGGAGCCAGTGAGAGAAACAATACCTGTCACATCAACGGGATATGGGGCAAGGATATTGTGTAGGAAGCCTTGCAAGACAGGCTTATTTACTTCACCCAAAGACATACAAGAACAAGAAGGGACAGATAGGATTTTAAGCATAGTGGGATACTACTGGCATTTGGGGAACTGCTACTCCCCCAAAGTGAAGAAGTATGTTTAGCTTCTGTATTCCTCTTCCTTTCCCTCAAATGCCAGCAGTGACTTTGTTCTCAGCTGTGATGGCCATAGGTGCACAATATTCGAAATACATCCTCAGGATCACTACTAATCAGAATAACTCAGCATACTTCAAAAAGGGCTACAGATTCTGGTAGTCTCTTAGAGACCCCTGGGGGGGTTGCAGAGACTTCTAGCAGAACAGTTTTACTTTTTGGTTTTGCACCAGTAAGATTTTGTTTGAGAAGATGCCTATGGCTAAAAGGTTTGAAATGAGATGGAATTACATTTTTACAGTTGAAGTCAAACATTACTTCATTGTAAAGACCAAACTTCAAACAATGTCAGATGAAAACTAAGAAAGAGCAAGTCAGCTGAAGGATGCTTAGATCAGGTAAGAAAAAAGTAGTTATATCCTATTAAGACCAATAGATTTCTCTACCAACTGGATAAGAAAGGATTCAAACATCAGCATCATAAAGAATCCTAATCACAATAGTGTGTTTTTACACAATTAAATGTTATTCAGTCATAAAATTTAATGAAATTCTTTTATTTTTTGATAATATGGATAGAACTGGAGGACATTATGCTAAGTGAAATAAGTCAGGGGAGAAAAAAAGGCCAATAATGCAAGTTTTTAGTTCTATATGAAGCTACAAAAGTTGATCTCAAGTAGAGTGTAAGGAAGTGATTACCTGAATTTGGGAAAGATGGGAAGGACTATCCCCAATCCTAGTCAGGTGTGCCTACCAGAGGGCATTTGTTTCTTCAACAGAGTGGCAGGGATTCCTCCTGTGTCACTTATCACTCTGGTTAGGTCCTGACAATGAAGAGAAGGAATAGTACATGAATCAAGCATCTCTACAGGCGCCATTTTCCTGTCTTCCTCACAGTCTTAAGAATGGTTCTGAGAGCCAAAGGAAGCATTATTTGAAAAATTGGGGCTTTTAATTGTCTTAAGCAAGGTAAATGTGTGCCTTTTAAAACAGTGCTGAGTCAAGCCTTAGGATGAGTAAGCACTGAATAAATAGGAGATGTCAATTGATTCTCATCTGTGTGACACTGGAGACTATTTTGCAAAATCAGCTAATGTACCTAATCATATATAGAGTTTAGATGTGAGACCCTTGTTTGCTTAATAAGCAAATTGCTCCATCAGTCCAGGTTATGAAGGCTCATGGGAACATGTAGATTATGTGTCTGTCTCTGAGTTACAGTCTTGTGGGGTCTCACTAATTTTTTAGATTTATTTATTTTTATTGGAAAGGCAGATTTATAGGGACATATGGGGGAAGATCTTCTATCCACTGGTTCACTCCCCAAATGGCTGCAATGACCATAGTTGAACCCATCCAAAACCAGGAACCAAGAGATTTTTCCACATCTCCCATGTAGGTATACAGAAAGCCTACTTGAAATCCATGTGAATGATCTGCAACAGAATGTAAATCTTTTTATTGAATAGCGTACAGATATTTCTAACCTAAGCATAGTATCTTCCATATTAAATGATAAATAACAAAATAGTCTCTTAATGTTGCATAGCACTTTGTTAGGAAAAATGCTTTCTAAATATTTTTATTACTTTTCTCTTTATTTAATCAATGAAGAGCTTGCTACACTTTACAACAATATCATTTATATTTAAGAAAGTTGGTATATGTTTGGTTTAGTGATTAAGACCTTAAGATGCTACTTGGGATGCCTAAATCTTATGTTGGAATGCCAAGTTCTAGATATAGCTCCTCTTCTGATCAAATTCCTGCTAGTGGGCACCCTGGGAGTGAGTGAGTGATGGTTCAAGTGACTGGGTCCCAGCCACTCATGAATGAGACCCAGACTGAGTCACTGCCTCCTGATTTCACTAGGTTCATTTGTATCTGTTGAGGTTTTTTGGGGGAGTGAACCAGTAGGTGGAAATGTTCCATCTCTCCACCATCTCTACTTCCCCATCTCTCTTTGTGTGTCCATATCTCTCTTTTCCTTCTCCAATTAAAAAAAAAGAAAAAGAAGAAGAAATGAAGGAAAGGAAAGAAGGAAAAAAGTAAAGAAGGAGGAAGGAAGGAAGGAAGGAAGCAAGCAAGGAAGGAAGGAACTGGGTAGAGAAAATTTTAATTGAGAAAATTGAAGGGATATTTAAAATTCAGGACAGAGATAAGGGATTTTTTTTTTTTAATAAAAGTGTCTGAATTTCTTGGTTGAAGCGTAACTGATACTGACCTTCAATCTGTGCCAGATATTCTCATAGATAAGATCATTTTTGCAATACCATAAGCAGGGAAATAAACCGGAAATGTACACCCAGAAGATCCCTTCCCCTTGCCTAAATACAGAGATATTAAGGCCCTTCTCACCAATCCCAATTCCTCTTCTCCAGCTAATCGCAAGAAACACACATTCTCACGTTGCCATTTATCTTGTATGCATTGCCAGATTTGTTTGTGTTCCCTTTTGATGGGATTATGGCCTTCAGTGAATCACAAGGTAGGACAACAACAACAAAAGTGTCAGCTCTTCAATTCTGTTTTCCCTTTAAGCTAAATTTAGCAAGTTTAAATACATGAGTTGTTTAAGCTAAATTTAGCAAACTTTATAACCTTGCTTCTTTGGTCATACCAAGGGAACTTGGGGACTTATCTGATACTAAATACTGGTCATATTTATTAATGTGAAAATAGCCCATGTATTTAAAAGTACATAAAAGGATATCAAAAAAGAAGTGGCAGGCAGTAGAGTTGGTTTTAAGAACTGGACAGACATAGGATCTGTCATTTATTAGTTTGTTTTCTGGTATTACTTGGACTTTCTTGTTGAGTCTTAGCATTCCTATTTGGTTAAACAAAAAGTTTGTGATGTATAATGGGTGCTTGAAAGTGTTGGGAAATTTTATTATATTGTTTTTACTGTTTGTTATTAAAAAGCAAAATCTCCAAATATGGAAAAAAGCATGGGCGTTATTTATTTCTGTTTTGACTATTTGGTAATTAAATATTTCCTGTGTGAGAGAGATTTTATGGTCTGCTCTTACTGTGTAAGGAAGAAGGTCCTATATTAGAATATGGAGTGATGACTCTTGAATATTGCATGGGTTAAATTGATACCAACCCCAGGTATTAATATGCTTACTAGGCTCTCCTTAAGAGATGGTCAGCACAAGGAACACAGCAGAGCCCATTAGTTCTCATCCTAATCTAATATTTATGCAAAAATCAGGGAGCAAATGGTGCTTACTCAATGGCATTTTGTTGTGTATGTCACATGACTGAAGTGAGCTACTTATGTTGGCAGAGGAGGCCCAAGGCTAGCGAGATTTCCCTTTGTGGTTTACGTATACACCTCCATGAGCAGCATAGTAGGAAATATTTTAACCCAGTTTAATTAATGTTCACTAGCTTTATTAAATTACAGTGATGGTTAATCTATATAAAAATAATAATAGCTAATACTTATGGAATGGTTATCTTTTTCACTATTCTAAGCATTGGAAAAAAGTTAGAAGTTGTGTTTTTGGCTTGTCTAGTGGGGGAAAGACAAACATTAAAAAATGAGATCTATAAATTGTTACAGAAACTGTGCTGACGTTGATCAGGGAGCAGGGAGGGTATGAAGACAACAGCAGTAAATCCCAAATTTCTTACTTGGATATCCAGTAGATATCCAAGACTGCCTGTCTTCAGGTTCATTTCTCAGTTTCCCTACTCCCATAACTTCCCCTGCAAGTAAACATGTGTATGGCATATTATGCTAAATTGTATTAATCACCACAGATATTAAATAACAGTTTTCTGCATGTCCATGCTCAGTTGTGTGATTTTAATTTGAGGATGACCTGAGAGTGTTTCTAATTTATCCTTGGCTGAGCTTTAAATCCACCCATCTAAAGAAAAAAAATTAATATATTCTAGGCAAGAGATAACCTTCTCAATGAGAAGCTTGAAAGCTGCGTTTCTGAAGTAGCTGCCTGATCAGTACATGCTTTCTCGGATTTGGTGCCTGAGGGAAAAGCTTAAAGAACCCCGTTTTATTAGCCAACCCAAGGAGCTGGCAAATGTTTTCCCTGGGGCACTTTGTGCAACTGAGAAAGGGGCTCTCCTGAGGATGAACACAGCCCTCAGAGGCTGACACTTTCTCCCGCCAGCCAGCTGAGGGCAAAGCCTGGCAACAACTTTCATGCAGTTTCCACCGCAGAGCTTACACTTGCCTCTGACATGAATGAGGCTGGTAAGTTCATGGCAACAACTTTGCAACTGGATCTCAAGAGACCAGATTTGCAGAAAAGAGTCCCAGAGGCATGCATTTGGAACATGAGACTATGAGGACCTTTCCAATGGAAGAATTCTAACTTGGTAAGTCTAGTTTTTACTCTTCATTTTATTCACTTCTGCAAGCAATCTTTGGCCACCTCTGCTAGGTAACAGGGAAGAAATAATACAAATAATCTTTGATTGCATAAGAAGTATCTTTTAAAAAGTTCACAGAAAATAAGACTATGCAAAAACTATGTAGATTTCTTTCTTTCTTCCTCTTCTTCTTCTTCTTCTTCTTTTTTTTTTTTTTTCATAAAACAAGGGTGAGTATTGTGGCGCAGTGAGTTAAGCCACCACTTGGGATGCTCACACATTTTGTATTGTAGTGCTGGTTTGAATCCCAGAACATTGCCTCCAACCTAACTTCCTGCTTATGTGTTGTGGGAGGCAGGATGATGGCTCTAGTGATTGAATCCCTCACATCCAATTTGGGAGCCTCAGATTGTGTTCTGGACTCCTGACTTTGATGTGGCCCAGCAATAGCTGTTGCAGGTATTCAGGGAGTAATCAGAAGATGGAATCAGCTTATTCACTCTGGCTTTCTAGTAGATTAAAATAAACAAACTTTTTTTTTTTTGCAGCAAAGGCAAAACAAATAAAACAAACCTTGTCTCTTTGCCATAAGCATTGTGAAGTACCCTTGCATGTGATAGGTAACTGTGAAGCAATAATTGAAGTTGCTTGCAGAAACATAAATAACTATTAAATCCACTTCAGCCTTTATCCTCTGGATCACACAGTGAAGCTGGTGGTCAGGTTTCAGTAGTCAAGCCCATAGCTTCTCTCTCAGCGCTGAGTCAAAGGCTACTGGCCTGGCCATTGCTCTTGATGGAAACAAGGAGAGTTTCACAACATTGAGTCAAGGTTTCTTTAAAACTAATATTGATCATGATTCTGATAGGAGATTTGTCAAAGCCAACCAGCTTTGCTAAAATATTCTATTACCGGAATAAAACCCATGGCTGTGGATTGAAATGGTTTGCCATCTTTGGTTCTGTTTGTTTCTTAATTCCAGAGAATTACTGAATCACAAAGTGTACTTAAGTATGATGATGATTAAAATGTTTATTCTTCATCTATTTGAATGGCAAAAAGAGAGAGAAAGAGAAAATTTGGCTTGAGCCAGGCTAACGCCAGAAGCCGGGATCTCCATCTGATCTCTCATGGGGAGATCTTCCAGGGGCCCAAGTGCTTGAACCACCATCTGCTGCCTCCCAGAGTGCAGTAGCACTAACCTGGATTGCAAAAGGAACAGTAGAACTTGAACAAGGCACCCTGATATGGGATGCGGGCATCCAAAACGGCAGCTTGATTTACTGTGCGACAATATGTCCACCAAACCACCCATGAGTGTTGTTTTTAAAACAGTCACGATTCCATGAGGGCCAAACCACATAAGCAACATCCAGACAATGATTTATTTCTGTTCTCATACACCGAGGGGATCTATTGGGTGCAGGAGGGCATGAAGGGGATGTTTTGTGGACTTTGAGAGGGCAGAAGTCTGGATGGCTAATTTAATTTAATTTAATCTAATCTAATTTAATCTTTTGAGCAGTGGTGTACATTATAGTGAGAGTGGTTTGTAAATTTCTGTCATGTATAGAAAGGATTGGAAAAGCAGAAAAGTGCGTTCTGGGGTTAGTTGTCCATGTGCCCTTAATCAAGTCATGGAACCTATCTACAGATCAGTTTCCTCATCTATAAAATAAAGGAATTGAGTTAAATAGTCTGTAAGGTCTTGACATTTTGCCATCCTTGAGATTGGAAGCATTGATACAGGACTTAAAAAATCTCATCTCTCCCCTTTCCTTTTCTGTAACAGAGACAAGCAAATGAAACAAAATTTACTATATTAAATTCTATACTGGGGTAGTTGTATTGATAATACCTAATAAATAAAGGCCTCAAACATATGCCTGTTTTTAAAGAAAGAAGAAATCTCCATAGGATTGGATCCTGAGAGGTCTGTCTCAGATTGGGTTATCAAACTAATTCATCCCAGCCTCTTTTTTGCCCTGTGTTTCTCCTGGTACCTGTCCTAACAGAAGAGTTGTGGTTCTCCCACACATTGACTGTCTTCTTCGCCTTCATGTCTTGGTTCACTGCCTTTTGCTGGGCTACCTCTTGCATGCATGTCAGAACTCATCATGCCAGGAGAGTTCACCAGAAAGACTCACCTTCCAGACATATATTCTCCTCCACCAACATAAAGTTCTTTTCAGTTTCTCATTCTGTTTTGCTCTCTGAATCCAAACAATACCTCTATCATTTTATTCATTTTTTTATTATTTATTCACTTTTCTTCCTCTCTAATCCATTAACTGCCTTGAATTGAAGTAAGGACTTCCAGTTTTCAATATACTTAGAGCTGAGGACTTTGGCCAGGATACACTAAACTAATGTTGCTGAACAAATGAATAAATACATAAATCAGGGGCTGGTATTGTGGCTTAGAGGGCAAAACCACTGCCAGTGACACTGGCATCCCATACAGGCACCTATTTGTGACTAGGTATCTCCACTTTCCACCCAGCTCCCTGCTAAATACCTGGGAGAGCAGTAGATGGATGAGGTGCTTGGGTACCTGCTATCCTTGCATGTGACTTGTTGAAGATCTTGGCTTGTGGCTTTGATATGGCCCAGTTCAGTTATTTCAGCCACTTGGGAAGTGAATCAGCAGTGAAAAATCTTTCTCTTTGTAAATTTGTCTTTCAAGGACCGGTGTAATGGCTCGATTGGCTAATCTTTCCCTTAAAAGTGTTGGGATCCTATATGGATGCTGGTTTGTGTTCTGGCTGGTCCACTTCCCATCTATCTCTCTGCTTACATCCTAGGAAAGCAATAGAGGATGGTCCAAAGTCTTGAGACCCTGTGTCCAAATGGGATGGCCTAGAAGAAACTCCTGGCTTTGGATAGGCTCAGCCCAAGCCATTGAGGCCATCTGGGGAATGAACCAGCAGAGGGAAGGTCTCTTCTTCTATTTGTATGTATCTGCCTTTCCAATAAAATAAACAAATAAAGCTTTAAATTTTTTGCTTTTCAAGTAAATAAATAAATAAATCTTTTAAAGATAAATAATTTAACATTGCTTAGGGAAAAGGATAGAGACAAAACAATGCTTTTGAAAAAACAGCTCAGACATATGTTTGCTTTTTAAAATAGCCTATTGTGAAGTATACTCTATCACCTTCCCATTGGGAAGAGTCTAATGGCTGAGATGGTACTAATCACTTCCCATTTACGTGCAACGGCCAATTTTCCAGTGCTGTGTTTGGCTGGTAGCAATGGAATCTAATCTGGTTCCGCCCATTGGAGAGCATTCCATTCTAATAGCTGTCCCGCCATAAGCTGGAAATTCAAGACACACATGCACTACTTATTTCTGCCTCATAAACTTCAAATGTTTCTTCAGGCTGATGGGGTTTTACGTTTCTTGAAGTTGAGCAATGAGGTAAATGTTCTTTATTTCTCAACAATGTTTTAGGTTGACTCCATCCCCTGGTGCCATCATCCTGTCCTGGTACTTGGTAGGAACATGGGATTCTGGCATTAGCAGATTTTTACCTAGAGTGCTGCTCTCTGCTTCAGGACAAATGTATTTCTAGTCCACAAATGTGACTAGAAACAGGAGGTAAGGTCATTCTGCAGCTTATGCCTCACCGGCTAAGTTGGGGATGTGTTAGGTCAATCCATACTCTGCCTCACTTCAAAACCTTTTAATACTAGTTCTTGGGAAGCTATGGGATGCAAGATTTCTTTCTTTCTCTTTCTTTCCTTCTCTTTGTAAGTCTGCCCTTCAAATAAAAATAGATAAGCCATAAAATGATCTGTAGTTATAGCAGAGGTGTCTGACAGGCATGCTTCCAAAGGTCAGGAGCCAAGATGGAGGTGATGGCACAGCGGTGGTAAAGCCAGGCAGTGTTCATTCAAGAGGTAAGGCTTCAGAGTTCAAAATGGTCTGTGGTGTGAACACCATCTAATGTCTGAGGAAGGAGGGATATGACAAAAAATGGAGGCTTTTAGGAATTGTAGTTGTAGTTCAGGCGTCAACAACAGCCCCCACCCCATCTTTGGGAAGATCAGAAGAATTTGAAGGTTCAATGTTAGACAACTGAGAATGCAAAGGAAAGTGTTGCTAGGATCCACACACTGGACCAAGGCTCAGTTGCTCCCAAGGCAAAGTCCTGATGGCTTGGCTCAGCCAGTCTCAGAGAAGCAACAGAAGATGCCATGTGGAGACATGGTGGCAAACACAGAATGTGCCTTTCTTGAGTCTCCATTTCCACTGTTTTATTCCTTCTTAAGGTTTGCAGTGGGTCAGAGATACATTTCGCTTTCAAGTACAGACTTCCCCAGGGCCAGACAGGGCCTCCTCACTGTATTCAACTTTCCTTTATAGTCTTATTTCTCACTTTAAAAAGAACATCTGAAAATGTTCTCAGACCACAGCAGGCTCATTCCTATCTCTATGAGTTTGCCTTTGCCTTCTTTTCTGCTAGAAATAGCATGGAATGACTTTCACACTATTTATATAAATGACATTCGTCATTAAAGGCTCAGTTGAACCATATGCCTTATCCATGCTTGCTTCTGGTACTTTCCTTAAAGCATTTCCAGAACAATCTAGCACATGTGGAATGTTTCTACTGCTCTTCGTAAAGTGAGATTCACACCACTGAGTATATAATTATTCCTTGATGGTTTTGAGGATGTGAATTTTATCTTTTTAGATACGTGATAAATTACCATGGAGTTTCCTTTTCCTTTCATATTTTTTACATATTCCTTGTTTCCTAGCACAGCACTGGGGAGCCACTTGGGAATGGATATAAGCATGTAAAATGGCTAGATACCTGAAATAAGTCAGATACAGATTTGAGTTCTAATTAATGACATTCTTGGCTTACAAAAATGGTAGGGCTTGGGCCCTGCACAATAGCCTGTCGGCTAAATTCCTTGCCTTGCACGCCTGGGATCCCACATGGACACTGGTTCATATTCCAGCTGCTTCACTTACCATTCAGCTCCCTGCCTGTGGCCTGTGAAAGTAGTAGAAGAAGGCCCAGAGCCTTGGAACCCTGTAACTGCATGGGAGACCAGGAAGAAGCTCCTAGCTCCTGGCTTTGGATCTCTTCAGCCCTAAATATTGCGGCTACTCGATTAATGAATCAGCAGATGGAAGATCTGTCTCTTATTCTCTCCATGGATCTGACTTTCCAATAAAAGTTTACAAAATCTTAAAAAAAAATGGTAAGGCTTTCTTCATGAATTTTAACTAGTCATTTCATTTGTCATTACTTATAAAAGCTTTTTTTAAGATTTATTTTTATTGGAAGGTCAAATATATAGAGAGAAGGAGAGAAAGAGAGAAAAACCTTTTGTCCACTGGTTCACTTGGCTGCAAAGGCCAGAACTGAGCCTACCAAAAGCCAGGAACCAGAAGTGTCTTCCAGATCTTCCACGTGGGTGCAGGGTCCCAAGGCTTTGGATTGTCCTCGACTGCTTTCCCAGGCCACAAGCAGGGAGCTGCACGGGAAATGGAACAGCCAGGATACGAACCAATGCCCATATAGGACCCTAGAACATACAAGGCGAGGACTTTAGCCATTGAGCTACTGCACAAGGCCCCATAAAATCCTTTGTAAAAATTTTATCTATTGTGATCATTTTTTGACATATTGTATGAGTTTGGGGTTCTCCATCACCACCACCACTAGCAAGTTTGGAATAGAATAAGGTAAAAAACAAAGGAGAATGGGCCACAGTTGTTTCTGAATTCTTGTTCCAACAGCTTATTTTACCAGCTTATTCAACTACGGCCTCTAAAACTATTTGGGGGCCAGAGAATTTTAAAATCATTATAGTCTTAATCTGAATATTAAGATTTTTCACTAAATGAATGAGGGAAATCCTTTGAGTTATGACACTTCCAGGTAACAATAAAAACTCTAGCATAAACCATGATTTTTTAGGGTTTTAAGATGGTTGGGCTACGAATGTTGGGTGGTCAGAGTCAGTTAGTTCAGCACTTTCACTGAACCAAACTCTGGTTACATATGTCATTACCATCTCTACCTCATAGAAGATGTCCAACAATCATTAGCATTGACTGTGACATGGGAAGCAAAAATCAACAGTTGATACTATGCCAGAAGTTACAGCTGTGGCTCCTTTCATATTCATTAAATATCATTACAATTTATTGCTGTCAGTTCACAGGGCTGCTAGACACATCTTGAGAAACAAGGTCTGGATTGCAGGCCCAGTACAAACTCCATCTTACCACTTCCACCACTTACTGGCTTTGTGATTAACAACTAGTCACGTAACTTTCCTTACAGATTAGTTATCAATATTTAGAACTTCAAAAATGCAATGGGGAATTTGTATTGCCTTTTTTAAAGGCTTATTTGTTTATTTTAAAGGCAGAATTACAGAGATAAGGAAAGATAGAGATCTGCCATTCACTGTTGAATTTCCCAAATGGTTGCAATGACCAGAGTTTAGCCAATCCAAAGCCAAGAGCCAGGAACTAACTCCAGATCTCCCACATGGAAAGCCCGAGGACTTGGGCCTCCTCTGCCGCTTTCCTAGGACATAAGCACACAGTTGGATTAGAAGTGGGGCATCCAGGACATGAACCAGCACCCGGAGGGGATACTGGCACAACAGCCTGTTGAGCCCTCATATCAGGCCCTGAATTGCTTTTTTAATTCAGTTTTCCCATAATCTTGTTGAAACCTTCATACCCACTTTGCAAGAGAACTCAGTTTATATATGGCCTGGCACAACATCTGATACTAGTGACATCTGTAGTTGTAGTAACTATTTGCATAAAGGTTAGTTTTGGAGGCAGTATGATATGGAGATAGGGGGAGAAACAGAAATTTTGGAGCAGGTTGGTGAATTACATATGTACCCTGAGATTCAGTTTTCTCATTTGTAAAATGAGGGTAATGGGTGTCTACCTCAGAGAGTCATAATATGTAGTGCGCTAATCCTTTGCCTATAGAGCCAGCATCCCATATGGGTGCAGGTTCATGTCCTGGTTGCTCCATTTCTAATCTGGTTCCCTCCATGCTTGTGGTTTGGGAAAGCAGCAGAGGATGGCCCAAGTCCTTGGGACCCTGCGCTCATGGGAGAGACTGGGAAAAAGTTCCTGGCACTTGGCATCATTTTTGCTTAGTTACAGCTTTGTGGCCATTTGGCTAGTGAACCTGCAGATGGAAGAGTTCTCTGTCTCTCCTTTGCTCTATGTAACTCTTTCAAATAAAAACACATACAGTTTTTTGAACAACAACAACAAAAATACTCAGCCATCATGCAGATTTGAAGATGGAAACCCCACATAAAAGGTTCAACATGTGGGAATTACAATCATGAATAGTTATTGTCTCAATTATTATTTAATCTTACGATCAAATATTTTACAAAGCTAATATTTTAGCCCTGTTTCACACAATTTTTAGATTTCTAGGGACTCAATAATGAATGTTGTTACTGAGGAGAGAGGAGGATTGACTGGCGGTGTCCTGGTCACCCATTGAAAAACTGGCTTGTCTCCCTACCCCCAGGAAGTCTGATTTCCATGATCTAAATTATACCTAGATGATGTCACTGGACACAGATCCAGCCAGAGAGAGAGGCTAATAAAATTCTCCTTCCAAATGGAGAAACTGCCTCCAGCAAACTGCAGCTGGTCCTTCCTCCAGAACCCCTGTTAACACATCAGAACTCTGAACTTCACATTATCATTTTTCTGTGCCATACACTGATGATGAATATCTCTGCAAAGTCGGTGATCAAGAATTCCCATTATGGAGGTGTGCTCACAGCACTGGGAATCAGGAACTTAGTTTCTTATCAAGCGTGATCAGTTCCTTGGGAAAGTCACTTACTCCCTTGAGTTTCGCTGCACTCTGATACCTAGAGAATTCCTAAGACTTTCTAATTCTAAAAGCCATTATTCAATGATTCCAAAGACACATCCTTTCCATTTTTTTTTCTCTTTTCTTTTTAGTTCACATACATTTTTATCTTGAGACAGAATGGAGAGACCTTGGGATTTTTAACAAGTTCTATAGAGAAAAGAAATTAGGAGTCTTTTATCTTTATAAGTCCTGATGAATATTTGTTCTCTGTGCAAGGGATTTTATTGATCATTACAAGAGCACATTCAGAAAAGAACTCTGCCAGTGATTAGACACTCAAATAAAGCAGGTCTTATCTTCTTCTCAGGGTTATGGTCAGCCCATTTTGTGCTGCTATAACATGATGCCTGGTGCAGGGTAAGTAACGAAGAAAAGAGACTTGTTACTCAAGGTTGATTCTGGTGCCTGGGAGATACAATCAGCATAGTGCTACTTTATGATGAGACTGCCCTCCTTGTCTGTGTCAAAACACAGTGCAGAAACAGAGATGTAGCTTCAAGCCAAAGAGACAAGACAGTGGTGTGGGTTTGCTTTGTAACAACATGTTCACATGGTTACTAACCTGTCTGCTAGGCCAGCATTAATCCTGTCTGGTGCTTCCCTGATCTGCCTCCCTTCCACTAGGTCTGAGGTCTTCAGAGATTCTGCCACCTCAACCTCACCACAGGGGGCACAGGGCTTCCAGGGCATGCAGCTTTGGGAGGCAAGTCATATCCAATCCACAGCAAGTATCTCCTGATTAGATAAAGGGAGACAGTGCAGGAAAGAAGCAGGAGGAATATAAAGTGCTGGACACTCTTTAGATATTATTTTGAACATACCTCTTTTACAGTGTAAAAATTTAGTTATACTAAAATAAAACTATTTATTTTGAAAATATGTACTACAGTCTGCATAGAAAATCCGTAACCCCTGCACACCACCTCCTCACCCATCCAAACCCTCCCCCGAATCCCCACACAAAACCAACCATCCATCACCCTCAACAATAATACACCTTCCACATCCAATTCCCCAAAATCCCTCCCACAAAGACCCCCACATTCCACCCCTTACACCAGCTCCAGAAAAAATAAATATAAAAACACCGCCACTCCTACACCCCACCCATTAAATACAAACAGGACAACCCTCCAAAGCCACCACAGTCTCCCCACACCCATAACATACTCCCCCCACACCAATCTACAGGGGCCCTTACCATCACCCACAACCAAACCCGCACCAAACCTCGTTTCCCAGCACACAATTCTCACAACCTCATCTTTCACATAACACCAAACGTGAGTGCGCAATAAACCATCTCCCTGACTGCTCACAAACCATCATGGCACCCAGCATCATCGCCTTGTAAAGTTGCAGATCAGTAATTCCCAAGGAGCTAGCCCCCAGAGTCATGTTGTGTACTCCCCCAAAAACACTTCCGGCCCAAGGCAACATAGTATGAAAATATGGCGCACCACGAGAAGGAATGAACCTACCCACTTCAGTCTCACCTCTGTAACTGTAAAAATCTGCCTTTCAAATAAAATAAGATTATACAAGTTTTCAATAAGCAATTTATCTGTTTTAGAGGTTTATGTTAGAAATCCACCATCTAATGTTCTTCATGTGTGCATAGTCAAAGCTTGATAGCTTTGTCTTGGAAAAACCAAAGTCATCTGATGATTGGTGTATATCAAACTTGCAGAGTGTTCACTTAGGGACAACCTGTCAACAGGATTACTCTATTGCAGATACATCATTTATTCTATAAATATTTGCACACGCACACAGACAGTGTGACAACATAAAGATGGTGTATATGGGAACCTGAGGTTGGTTGAATGGTGGGTCCCCTTTTAAAAGCTACATCAATGACTTAATTGCCAAAATTTATCATGTCACCTGTTATCCGGAAAAGGGGTCTCCTAAATGGAATTAAGTTAGGATGAGGAGACAATTCTGGGTTATCCACATAGGCTTTGTAGGAGTGTCTTTATGGGATAAAGACAAAGTGAAACTTGACAAACACTGAACAGGGTAAAGTGCCTACGATGGCAGAGATTGGAGTGATGTATCCACAAGTCAAGAGATGCTTAGTCACCAGAAGTAAGAAGAGAATGGAAATTATTTCTGTGCTAGAACATCCAGACGGAAAGTAGCTATTGACTCTCCTAAAATGGAATTTGACTTTTAAACAGAATATATTTCTATTGTTTAAATTAGTAAGTATGTGATATTATGTTACTGCAGTCTCAGGAAATGAATACAGATCCTAGCTCAAAAGAAAAAAAAAAAAGAAAGAAAGAAAAAGAAAAAAAAGAGGACAGATTTATTTCTACATTACATCATTGTTAAATGCCATACAACTAGGTTAGAAAAGGCAGGAAAGATTGATTTCATTGAAGATAATAAGATTTACAATGGTATTATGAAAGTTCATGGAAAAATGGAATTGGAAATAAGTGTACATTTCCCAAGACTTTTTTGAAGATGTCTCACACTTACTAGAGGAAGATGGATTTGAAAATCTTCCTGAACTATCAATAGGGGTTTGGCCTAGGAAGATGGAGCTGCTGCTGATGGGTGGTGGGTTGAGTAGGTGTGTCTGGGGGTGAGGTCCATGCAGGCAGTAGTTCTAGCAGAGAGGAAATTTACTACCAAAGCTATGAAGTATGAGGCATGTGAAGAGTGGATTGGAATTAGTTTGGCAGTGGAGGAGCTACCTGTAAAATCAGTAACAGAAAGGATTGAGTGTCAAGCTACAGCTCTGATCTCATTCTTGGCCAATAGAAAGTGGGTTTTGTTATTTAGTTTGCTTTTGTTTTGTTAAGACATCTTTTATTGGAGCCATTAAAGTGGTGTAGTGAGTAAAGCCACTATCTGTGGTGCTAGAATCCCATGTGAGTACCCATTCAAGTCCAGACTATTCTACTTTCAATTCAGTTCCTTGCTAATGTGTCTGGGAAAGCAGCAGAAGATGGCCCAAGTGCTTGGGCTTCTGCAGCCCTGTGGGATACCTGGATTTCTGGGTGCCTGACTTTGGACAGGCTCAGTTCCATCCATTACAGCCATTGGGGAGTGAAACAGCAGATAAAAGATATTTTCTCTCTGTGTGTGTGTGTGTGTGTCCCTCCCCTCTCTCTGTAACTCTGACATAAATGTTTAAAATTTTGTATTCATGTAAAGATTTCATAGGTACAGTTCTAAGATAGCTATAATGTTCTCCTTTTCTTTTTTCCTCTCTGTCTCCCTCTCTCTTCCCCCTTCCCTCCTATTTTTTTCAATTTTTGTAAATATGTACTTTCAGTCCACTGTATAGTCACAGGTTCAATGAATTGCTAAAACAATATTCAATAAGTAAAATGTATTTAAAAAAATAACACAGTTCCACAGAGTATAAACAAGACGTAAAACAGCAACCAAATCCAGAACTATGTTTGAGCAGGATCTCTGGTATGGTAATGAATAGTACCATACAATGTATTTAGAGATGGAAAATACTGGCACGCAAGGAAAAAAAAAAGATGTTAGGGGGAGATCACGATAGTCCAAAAAGCAAATTATTCTGTGTTGGATTATGCTCCCCATTTCCAAATTCGTATATTAAAGTCCTATCCTTCAGTCCTCCAGAACGTGACTGTTTATAAATGGGTCTTTTAAGACAAGAAGAGGGAAAATGGGCAGACCCACAACAGATGTGACTGTTCTCCATAAAGAAGGGAAGAGAAGGACACAGACACAGACCACAGACAAGGATAATCTCCGAGGAGACAGAGGTTGATTTATGCACGCAAGGAACATCATTCTCAGGAGAAACCAGACACATGGATACTTCGATCATATGCCTTCAGCCTTTAGAACCATGTGAAAACCAAGTTCTGCTGTTTAAGCCAACCATTCTATTGTATTTGGTATGGAAGATATTGCAATTGAATGAAATGGGATTAGAATAGTATTTTCTGACAAAGTACAGTGTCTCATTTGGAGATTTTTGATTGTGCTGTTATTTGCTTTCTTAGGTAGAGTTGTGATCCATCTTAACATGCTGGCTCCAGTTTAGAGTTGCGACTTCATGAAAGGAGTTGTATCACTACTGAGTGCTAACATTGCAACCCCCAATGAATGGCACACCGTAAGCCACAAGAACAACGTTATTTCTGTTGTTGCTTTCACAGTGTTTCTTCCCAAGATATTAAAGAAACCTCATCCTGGTTCACAAGCTCCAAGCATTTTGCTGGTGTTTTCTTCATCCTAAAGTATGATAGAGGATAGATGTTGCTTAAATATTTGTTAAGTGAGTTATGGCACATGCCCATTGTCTGAGCGTGTGGATATTCAGACACAGCAATCCATTTTGATCTTCCTCTTCCTTACTGGTCTAAAATTTACCCATCTTTTGGGCTAATGTGTGATTAGTGTATAGGTCTTGCTCTGAAGGTAAAACATGGTAGGAGACAAAAGAGAATACACAGATCATTTCTGGGTTCATGGCAGTGCTCTCATTGAGTAGACAAAAGTGTGGGGACCATGGGATGAATGGTACAAGGCAACCCCCCTGAAATGTCAGATTGGGGAGGGGATAGAAAACTCACCTTTAGTGGAGGGACCAGGGACTCTGTTGTCTATCACGACCCACTCAAGACCACTCTCTTTGTGGTTTAACTTTTAGTTAGAGTTCTCATAAAAGTGGGACTCAGCTAAACCACAGAAGTCTAGTTCATGGAACGTGTGCAATGAGACCCAGTTTGACATTGGAGTTAGCCTGTTTCATTACACAATTATAATATCATTTACATTGAAATCCCCCAACCATCACATGTAGTGTGTTTTCCTGGCATGTACTGGGAAGCCATATACAGTGAGAGTTTAAGACACACAGTTTCAGAAGTCAATCAGTAATGCAATCAAGAGCATTATGATCACAGAACCAGTCAATGGTTCTCACTCTTGAGTGTTAAAGCCATGAACCCAGGCAAAAAGAAAAAGACAGAATCACATTTTATCTCAACTGGCGTATTACTTTCTGAGAACATACTTCAATAAACTGCTTATTATTCCTACTTTCAACTTACTGAACTACAGTGAGTAAAAGTGAATCTGTCACTAAAATAGAATGGAGGCAAACTAGCCACTGCTGGTGACAAAAATACAAATGCAACAAGAAGGGTGGATGCTAATGGATACTTTTTGAGGTTTCTAGCATCTGGAAAAAGGTAGATCACAAAATCCAAACTGATCTTGACTTTTTCCCCATTTATGCATTTGGTTTTTCAGGGCCTATGCAAACCACAGCTTCTGACTGGCTACCCTGATCTGCCTGTTATGGTCAGTCAAATGTTTGCTATAAGTCTACCAAGTGTCCCACAACACCCTGGGTGTATGAGGTGAAAAGGAAGGACCCAGGCACCTAGGAAGCTAATCATGAATCTGAGAGGCAGGTCATAAACTTAACACCTCATCAATTACTGTAAGTCAGCCAGGAACAGATTGAGGCAAAGTTGGCTGACTAATTTTGGGCTATTAGACAGCAGGTTTGGGTTGTGTCTATTACATTCAACATGTGCGCCTGATTAGTTGCTAATGTGTGCTCAACAGTGAGCCATGGGAAACCCGAAAGGAGTCTAAGATTTGTCTCTTCCCCGTAGAGCTCTGCGGTTAGCTGAGTAAGCAGTGTAGTTGAAAGTCAGGTAACAAGAAGCAGTGCCTAAGCAAATGGGTCCTTGCAGCCACGTGAGAACCAAAAGAAACTCCCGATTCCAGGCTTTGGATGGGCTCAGCTCTGCCAGTTGTAACCGTTTAGGTAGTGAAACACCTTATCTCTCTCTCTCTCTCTATTGCTTCTCTATCTCTATCGCTCCTTCTCTGTGTAACTCTGACTTTAAGTAAAAATAAATCTTAAAAAAAAAGACTTGAGAGCTTAGGATATACCTTAGTTTGCAAATTATTTATGTGTTTTTATTCACATAGCAAATACATTTTTGTATGCAATGTTCTGCCTTTTCATAAAAATTGGAGAAAACAGAAGTGATTTCTACTTTCCTGGAGCTCACCATTTAATGGGAGAGACTAGCATTCATCACATAATTACATTGCTACTAAAGAAAAGACTTTTGAAGAAAAATATTGGGAGAAGAAATTTGAAGGAGTGGATGATCAGTCGGGCTGAAACAAACATCCAAATGAGTTAGAGATCATCAGTTTGTAGAGGTGGGAAGGATTTTAGATGTAGGAGAGCTTGTGCACAGACTTAAGGGAAAGAGGGAAGGTGCCTCCATGGCCCCGCTTAGAAAGGCAATCAGCCCGAGTAACTGAACCACACCGATGGGCGAAAATGCTTGCAATAGGATACTAGGCTATCTACTATTGTCTTACACAGCAGAATGTTGGACCATGTGACTGCTGATGAAGGACTGTACCATTGTAGTAATATGGGGAAAACAGGACAGGGCGATGGGGGAGTAGAGAGGTGAAGCTCTGTGTCTTTGGAACTGTATTATGAACAATATTTAAGAAATATAAGAAAAAAATGAAGGCTATGGAAGACTAATACACAATAACTTGAAAACAGTTTTAATATAATAAAGTCTTCCAGTTCCATCTCAAAAACAAAATGCTTCTTTCTGATGTTTTGGGGCTCACGGATATCTTTAAGAATCTGTGAAAAGCTGTGCATCCTCTCTCCAAAAATGTTCTATATTCATAACTCGGCACGATTACAGACTCCCAGGAGCCTGTCTGCCTTGAGGACAGATATGACTGGCACTGGTGGGAAAAGGGTTTTCACAGAAAGTGAAGGATTTGGAATGAGCAATTTCTGCATGATTGTGGAGGGCAGAGGTTATCCATAGGCGGGGTTTTTATCATTCCTACTCCAGTTCTATTGACTGCCCTCAATTCACAAAAGTCAAGGTGAATAACAAGGGAAGAAATATTTCTGGGCTTGTGTGCATCCGTGAATTTGCTTGCCACGCTAATGGTGGTTTTTGGTCTTAAAATGATCACTGCTCTGGTCCCCGTGGCTGCTGGGCTCTGTTCCCACTGCCACTGGAGCGTGTGCAGGGCTACGGCAGAGAAGCAGACTCCATGGCACTGATCTTCTGACTCAGTGGGCTTCTGAGCAGTGGCAAGAACATTAGAAAAGCTGTTGAATACAAAGCATTTGCTAATGCTTTTCAAATTTGCATTTAACCAGTTAAGTCAATCAACTTGTAAAGTAGGTGGAAAGTAAGATCTATGAAAATGGATTTTGTGTTTTCTGAGGTAAAGCTTTCCATAAACTTAGAACCAAGCACTGGATACTTCCTTTGAGTGAGCAATGTGTTTAGGCAGGTAGCAGATTCCCGACAGAGCCTATTTTCGACATTAATTATCTTGCTGTGTCTTAAGTGGTTTTCGTTTGGATGTTAAGAAGTTTGTGAAGATTAGATTATTTAAATAGCAAAAATCAATTTTCCTGAATTTGTGCAGCCTTTTGCAGTCAAGTGTAAAGAGCCAAAGGGGATGGAGAAAGAGGAGAGTTTCACGTAGCTTGTTTGTTCTTTTCCAAACGTGAAACAGAGTGGGTAAGATAAAAAAAACAAGAAAGGTGGAGGGTACATGAATTGGAGGAAAGCAAGGCTTCAAGTACATTTGCCTGCTTTGGTTGATGGAGGTCTGGGTAGGGGAGGGGTGAGAGGAATCCAGTACTCACAGCCGTGGGTGACTCTCCAGGAACCCAGCAGCTGCTTGGTTAAGGGGACACAGGAGACCTCAGCAGACAACCAGAGCTAAACATGTGCTGCACAGAGGAGACCTTGAAGAAAGGGAACACTGTGACTCAAAAAAGCTTCCTTTCCCCCAGAGCCAAGCCAAGCTTGCTTTTAATACATCAGATGAGTAAATAAAAGGCTGGTGCTTGTCTCTGACCTAGACCTGTCTGCAGAGCTTCCCTTTGGTCGGAGGAGAGCAGTGTCATGCAATATAGCTGATGCACAGATCAAGAGCTCTGATGCTCAATATTATGTTCAAATTGTTCTTGGAAAATTCGTATTAACTTTTAATTCTATTTCCATGAACTTTAAGCACTCTCCTATGGCAGCTCTCAATGTTTTGATAAGTGATTATTCTGCTCAGGCTCCCAAAACAAAAATGCCATAGACTGGGTAGCTCAAATGATGGAAACTTTGCTTGCAGTTCTTGCAAAAACATTAAGATGACAACATCTTGGTTTCTTGGGGGTAATTGTCCCCCTGGCCTGCAGTTGGTCACTTCATGCTGCTTTAACACCTGTTGTAGAGTTAGTAAAAGATATCTAGTATATATTCCCTTCTTATAAGGATCCTGGTCCTTTTGAATTAGGATCTCTGCTTTATGAAATGGTTTAATCTTAGTTACATGCTTAAATACTTTATCTCAAAATACACTCATGTTAGGAATTAGAGCTTGAACAGAGGAATTTTGGAGAAACGTTAAGTCAGTCAACAACAGAAAGTGAATGCATTACGGTGTCTGCCCTTCCTATCCTAGCTTCAACCTCCTCCCCGGAAATTCCAAAGCTTTTTCTCGAGGTGACGTTCCTACCATAATTGACTGTGTAGTTGGTCACACCATATCCTTGGTTATGACAGGAAGAGGTTGAAGGTCGGAAATCAGCCCGCCAGAGGCAAAGTGGCTTTTCTTCTCCACAGTTACACCTAGAGAGTTCTCCTTGCTTTGAAGCTAAGGGGTTTTGAAGCAAAGCCTTGGGGTTTTCGTCCTTCTCCCATTCAAATTTGAGAAAGAAGGGACCTTGATCAATGGTCTAGTAGCTAATCCTCGCCTTGCACATGCCTGGATCCCATATGGATGTCAGTTTGTGTCCCTGCTGCTCTATTTCCCATCCTGCTCCGTGCTTATGGCCTGGGAAAGCATTAGAAGACAGCTCAAAGCCTTAGGACCTCATACCCACATGGTAAACCCAGAGGAAACTCTGGCTTCTGGCTTCAGATTGACTCAGCTCTGGCCATTGTGGCCACTTGTGGAGTAAACCAGTGATAGAAAATCTTTCTGTCTCCCCTTCTCTCTGTAAATCTGTGTTTCAATAAAAAATAAAATAAATCTGTAAAAACATAATTTGAGAAAGAGGGTTGAACAACTATTATCAGGGTTAACCAGATGATGCTATTAAATGAGATTTTAATCCTCATTGTCTCACCTTCAATAGCTCACTAAAACAATAAAAGAGTTATAAGAATAATTCGCAAAACCACTTCGCTTGTTTTGATTAGTATTCTTCTTCAGAAGCTATTGGATTTCTGTTTCTACTTTTTCTCCATCACACTTTCACGATGTCTTTTCTTTTGTCTGCTCTCTAGGTATCAACCTCTTCATTAACCTCTTCTGTTTCCTCATCCTTGTTCTTCAGATTTAGCTTTTTCTGCCTTTTCTCCTGGTTTACTAAAAAAAAAAGAAATATCAGAAGATGAAAACAATCAATGGAATTTCACTTAATCCGGACCGAACTAGGCAACTGCACCCACCATCATGCACAAGACCCAGGGCTGGGAATGAGCCTCGTAGGGAAACCTCTGAGACTCCTCTGTTGGGTCTCTGTTTCAACAGATGAGCATAAAATCTTGGGATGGCAGGGGGCATACCAGCCTGAGCTAGGCTGCTGCACCAGCTGGCAAGTGCCAGGAATGGGTGAGAGTCATTTTTGGCTGGACCACAGTACCCCTTGTCAGGTACAAGATCTGAGACAAGGAGCGTGCTTAACAGGGGAACTGTTGGCACTCCCTTGCTAGGCTGTGCCTACCACTGGTGAACGTGGTAATCAGGGCTAAAAGCAGACCAGGTTGGACAAGGCAGCAGCACCTTTCAGCATACATGGGGGCCATGTCTGAAGACAGATGGGCGTGAGTAAACTGCAGCACCCATGGGTGTGCCTGAAAGCCGGATGGGATGCAAGCTGAATGGAGCTAGGCTGAAGCAGAGATTGGCACACTCAAAAACCAGGGCTGGGACTGGTCTGGTGGGAATTTTTGGCTAGGCTGCCATACCCCCTGGTATATGCATGATGACCATATCCATAGCAGGCTGGCTGGGCTAGGCCACAGCACCTGTTGGATCATGTGAGATATGGGATTGACGCAAAACTAACCAGGCAGCTTGCATCCATCAGTATGTTCATTTGCTGGTACAGCTGACAGCACCTAACCCTGCACTGACTGGTGCCTACAAGAATCAAATCTGAGGTAATTCTAGGTAAGGTTTCCTGATGGACTCCCCGACTCTCCTCCTTAGAGGATGGAAATCTTTGTAGCATATTCCCATATTCCTGGAACCATGGATGCATTGAAGTGGATTTTGTCAATCATGAAACAATGAAATCAACAACTCCCAGAAGTATGAAAACCATTCAAGTGACATCCTTTAAACTCTCTTCCCCATGTTGGGGTCTTTAAGGTGTCATCAAATGACTGCCCTCATCCCCAGGTGCTGATACAGTTTGACAAGGAGTGGCCCCCATCCCTGTTTCCCCTGGCACACAGAAGAAACAAAAAAGCTGAAATATCTGTTGCACCCATCTTTCTCTCCACAATAATCAGAGGCCCACATAGGTGTGCGACACATTCTATTATGCCAAAAATATAAAAAGGAAATAAAAAATTAAATAGGTTTCACTTTATACAAAGTGTCATTTAGAAACTAAAAGTAAGACTGTAGAATTTGTCAGCCTGGGTAGAAATGAACTGGATGTGTTTTTATATGATCACAGGGAGTAAATGGCCAGGTGAGAAGTGAATTGTTATTTACCTCGCTGCAATGTTACAACCATGTTCCCTCTTCTATTCTCTTTGAGTGTTTTTGCATATATCATGGTAATTGAAAATGTCCCAATTTCCTATTTCTTCTTCAAATCATCATAAATAGGAATAAAATATTGTCTCATCAGTTTTCATGCACTAAAAGGTTTTATGCTCAACTCACCATCTTAAAATCATATGGAGAATAGTCTACTAAGAAATGTAGGTGGTAGTTTGAAAAATGCTTGGAAATAATCCCGGTCCTCTGCTGCTTTCCCAGGCCACAGGCAGGGAGCTGGATGGGAAGCAGGGCTGCCGGGATTAGAACCGGCGCCCATATGGGATCCCGGGCGTGCAAGGCGAGGACCTTAACCTCTTGCTCCACCGCGCCGGGCCCAAGTGACCATATTTTTCACCCTTGTCTTAAAAGAAGAGATCTTTATCGTTTCCATGGACTGGAGCAAATCATAGGAATGTTCTTTTTTACCGCTTTTCTATTAAAACATCATAAGGAGAAGAAGAAAGAAATAGCAGGAAGGCACTTTGGTAAACAATTGTCTTATAGCCATGGTTGTAGAGAAGTTGGGTAGTCCTGGGTTTCTCACCCAATGTTCTGGCTATGGTGGGAGGCTTAGGTTCTGGCTGTGTGTGGACAAGCCCCTAAGGACAGTTGGCCCCAACTGATGCTGACTTCTTTTCCAGACAGTCTGCTTTCACATGGCTTAGCTACAGGCCTCTCATATCATGGCCATGTTGGTCACAGTTGCTGCAGTCAGGGATCTTTCCAAGAAAGACGCAGACACAGATGGCTGACTCAGTCGCTCAAGAGAAAAGAAGTTAGAAGTCTGGAGTCTAGCGTTTCCTAAAAGCATGGAAAGCAAGGATTTGCTGGAGATATTTCCTGATTGATTGAAAAAAAGGATTTTTGCTGAAATAACAGCCTTTTTTTGTGGATTCAGAAGGTTTCTTTGTTATCCTCCACTTCCCTATAAAACATCCTTCTCCCAAGAGGGTTATTTCCATTAGCATTGCATTTTATTGAGATCACATCCCACCAGTGGGCCAGAGCCATTAGTGCTGATTTTTAGTCATTGTGACTTCTTATTACCCAGACTACTTTACCTCATGATTGCATAAAGCACACCATAATAGAACTACTGGCATTTTAGATTTCCTTACAATTCATGTTTTGTTGAGCACTTTCCCTGTACACTTAAATTTTTGTACATGGCCAGGCTGCCTCATTTCCATTAGAATGAAGTAACATCCACAAGCTACAGGCATTGGTTCTAGAGGTCATGACTGATCTTGGAGTCTCTGTGTTTGTCATCCCACACAGGAGAAGCAAAATCATGTACACACACCAAATTCTTCATGCTTTCCTGATTCTGTTCTGATTATCTGTTCTAAGAGTAAGCTTGAAAACCTTTGCTGTGCTGCATCGTTTTAATGAGGGCTGCTGGAAGTCAGAGAGCAAGCACATCTGAGGACGTTCTGGCTTGTGCTTTGAATTGCTGTCCTGCTTTTGTTTGCAAACACACACACACACACACACACACACACACACATCATTTTATCCTATTTCTCCATCTTCTTCCTTCCTTCATTCCTCTCCTTCCCCCTCACGACTACTTTCCTTTTTCTCTGTCTCTCTCTCCCTTCCTTTCTTCTCTCTCTCTCCCTTCCTCTCTTCTCTCTCTCCTTCCTTTAATAAATGCACTTTCTTAACAGCTCACTTAATTGATTGATATGTTGCTGCTGAATAAAGTGACCACATTTCCCACCCTTGTCTTACATTGCTGTGACAACAAAGGCTATTACATTGGTTTGGAGATATGGCACAATGTTTGCTTTGATTTCCCTCAATATTTGTGTAGTTGTATCAATGGCATTGGGAAAAAAATCAGCTTATTTTATTCTATTTTTACTTCATAGTCTTCATTATTATTCTTCTTATCATTTTATGATGCAGTTCTATAGACCCTGGGATTTTCCACACCCCCTCCCCAATTCCCTCTCTCCTCACTGAGTTCCCCTATATTATTACTACACTATAGTTCTTCATAAACAGTCGTATGTCGATCATCGCGGTCATGGACAAAGGCAAAGTCCAGCTTCCTATTGTCAATATATAGTAAGCAGTTTCATTGTTATGGAAGTAGAGATGCATACTGCATTGTATCCTCACATCTGCATATGATACTCTCCATTACACAGTTACTATACATCTCCTTAAATGAAAAATCTCAATACAAAATTAGCAAAAGAAAGAGAAGTAGAAATTTACAATGCCATGAAGTTAAATAACATGCTACTAGATATGATAGTCTCAATTACACAGTTACTATACATCCCCTGAAATGAAAAGCCACAAAACAAAATCAACAGGAAGAAAAAAGAAATTCACAATGCCATGAAGTTAAATAACAAGCTGCTGAATGACTAATGTGTCACTGAAGAAATGAAAAAGAAAATCAAGAACCTTCTTGAAGAAAATGATGCTACTGTATGATCTATTTGAAGAGATGAAACAAAAAACAAACAAAATCCATGAGATATAGTTTCCGCTGATCTTTGTTGGTGAGATATGTCTCCTGTAGGCAACAAATAGATGTTTTTTTAAATCCATCTCACTATTCTATGACATTTGATTGATGAGTAAACTTAAAAGCCATCTACATTTAGGGTTTATATGAATGGGTAGTAATTTGGTCCTGTCATTTTAGAAATGGGTTATTCATTGATTTAGTCTTCTGTTGTTATTTTACTGGGATGTTCTTCACATTTGCTTTTCTCTGTGGAGAATATCTTTAAGTATCATTTGTAGGGCAGATTTGGAAGAGGTATATTCTTTTAACTTTTCTTTACTGTGGAAGAATTTTATTTCATTTTCAAAGACAAAGGAAAGTTTTGCTGGGTATGTTATCCTGGGCAGACGATTTTTTGCTTTTAGAATCTGGAATATGTCACTCCATTCTCTTCTTGCCTGTGGAGTTTCCTGTGAGAGGTCTCCTTTGAGTTTAGTTGGCATTCCTTTACATGTCAGTTGATTTTTTTTCCATGCACATCTAAGAATCTTTTTCTTATGTTGGATTGAGAAGAGTTTAATTATCATGTGTCATGGAGAAAATCACTTTTGGTCAAGCCTGTTAGGAGTTCTGGATGTTGTTTCCCTATTCTTTCTCCAGATTAGGGAAATTTTCCTTTATTATTTCATTAAAATATATTTGTAAAACCAGTTTCTCTTTCTGCACTTTCTGGGACTACCATAACTCTTATATTTGGCCTCTTAATAGTGTCTTTCAATTCTTAAATAATTTTTTGGCCTGATCCAGCTCTGCTTCCAGCTTCTTGTTTGTTTCCCCTGATGACAGGGAATATCTTCTAATTCTGAGATTCTTTCTTCTGCCTCCTTCCTTCTATTTTGGAGACTCTCCACTGAACTTTTAGTTTGCTCCTCTGTATTCTTTATTTCTGCTATATCAGCTTTCCTTTGATTTGCTGCTGTTATTTGCTGTGTAACAGATTCCTTAAAATCCTTGAATGCCTGCTTTATGTACTTCCCATTGTTAATAAAAGTTTTATAACAGGTATTTTAAATTCTGTATCCCCATTTTCTCGATGTCTTCCTCAGTTAACTCTGAGGCTGGCAAAGGGTTTCACTCCTTTGCAGGGGAGTCTTCAGTAATATTCATTGTGCCACTGTCTCTTTTGCTCTTGGTCATTGTACTTCTGGTTAGCAGATTCTTCTCCTCGGGGCAGGTTTCTAAGCTCTGTCATCCACAGGTCTGCAGTTCAATTTTACTTATTGCAGTTGGTACCTGGTATTCTCTTTGCAGTCACTTGTGCGAGTTCCAGGTCTGGGTTCTTCTTATGTTAGATTTCCACCATAATCTCCACAGCCCCGGCTCCTGACTCACCAATCTGCACCTCATGTGATACCGTGCTGAGGATGCACCGTTGTCTGTACAACCTTTCTCCTACTTCCGGTTGGAGCAGGTCCCAGGATTAGGAAGACACTAAGTGTACTATGTAGCTAAGTTGTTGTTGGTATCGATCTTGCCATAACCTGTTGGCCGTCAGGTCTGAGGGCCGTAAGGACCTATTTTGACCTGTACAATGCTAAAGTCAGTATTATTTTTCTCTGAGACCACTGCAATGCACTGAGCTCAGTGTTGCTCCCAGTTCAGCACATTTGTAGCTCACTGTTGTCCCTGTAGTCTTAAAGTTTTTCACACAGTATAAAATGGCACCTAATTTAGTTCTAGGGTGTGGACTGGGTTGTGAAAAATCACCCTGTTCTTGTACTGTATTTCTGGGACCTGCTGCTCTGTGTCTGCTCCTGGTCATATCAAACAAACATGCAGGACAGGCAGTTCTTTGTCCTATTTTAGCTCCTGAGCTCCCGGTAAACGTCCCTTCCCACCTTGTTGCTGGTGCAGTTCCGGCTGCCAGTGGAGTTTAGGTCGTGACTCCCTAAATGCCACTGGGGTATCAGTCACTGCAATACCACACCGTTGTGTCTGCTACTTTCCTGTGTCTATCACATTTAGTGAATGTGTTCAAAGATACCTGATCGTAAGGATGTGATTACGGTCATCCCAGGACGCCGCACAAAGTTAGCCATGAGCTTTCTGTCCTGGGAAAGCCAAGTCAGAGTGCCAGAGCGATTGAACCACACCACCAAGAGCAGTATTGGCAAAATCTGAATGTTGTCAAATTAACGACATTAAATGTTGCTTCTATGAGAAATTGCTTTTTTCCCCTTTTTTGTGACAGTAATTGTGGGATAAAGGTGGTTGAGGTCATGTCCCTGTTAAAAGGAGAACCTTGTGGCTCCCCAGAAGGTACTTTTAGCAAGGCATAAGTACCATCCCACCTTTCTGAGCTTCTAGTTTTGGAATGAGAATAGAAAGAAGTTACCAATAGCTCTTCTGATGGCTTTACACTTCATCATGAGCAAACTAGACAGGATTTGAATTCTGGTCTTCGGATGGGTTTTGTTCTTGTCTTCTTGTTGATTGTTAGTCTTATTCTGCTCATCCAATGTGTGTATAAAAGACACCACTTAGACCTTTTCTTCAATTGTTTTCTCCTTTGGAGCCCCTCTCCTGATTGCCGTAGCAGGACAATTCTGTCTTCAATGAATCTCACTTTGCTAACTGTTATCTGCGTGAAAATTCTTTCATGTGAGGTAAGAACTGAGGTTGCCTTAATCCTTTGTGTCCATTTCCCTGTAACATTTCCATGTCCGTTTTTTGAGACTTATAGAACATCCTGGTACTACTGCATTTAGGGTCACACTGAGGGTTAAGGCTGTGGATTTTATGATCTGCTGTTAAGTATCATTCATTAAGCAAAGCCAGAAGAAAAAGGCTGAGGCTGAGCTGTCTCAACAGTGAGTTTAGATCTTGGTCATTCCGATTTCATGCTACTGTCTTAGCTAACTCCAGGATTTGAGTTTGTTTTGCCTGATTGTCTCCCATTTTTGTGTAACTCTTTTGATTTGATCCACTTTCTCTAAAATATCCACTAAAATTCATTTAAAAATTTTTTTTTATTTCCCGTGATAGAGCTCCATAGGCTCAGGGATTTTCCTTTCTATTTTTGTCTTACTGAATTGCCAAATGTCCTGACCCATTCAGATCCTAGATATAGCCCCCAAATCAAAATAATTTCAATATTATTGATCTTATTGTATTACAAACACAAATTCAGTGAAATGTTAGAAGGGGATAGAGAGCTCATACAGGTAAAGTATGTCACAGAATATAACATACCAGAATTTGGTGCCCAGCACTCTTCCTTTAGATGTAGATTCTAGATCCAGATTCCAATATGGAATATTAGGGTTTTGAAAAATTTAATTTGAAGTGTCATGGACCAGGGGAAGACATTTGGTGCAGTAGTTAAAATTGCCTCTTGCGATGCTTATAAACTATTTAAGAGTGTTTGCGTTAGGCTCCTGACTATGCTTCTCTTTTCAGCTTCCTGCTAATGTGCATCTTGGTAGGCAGCAGCCGAAGATTGTAGTAGTTGGGTCCCTGCCACCCATGTGGGAGACTTAGAAGTGAGTTCTAGGCTCCTGGCAGCCGGTACCCCAGGCTTGGCTTTTGCAAACATTTGGGGACTGAATCAATAGATGGGAAATTTCTCACCTGTGTCTCCCTTTTCTCTCTCTTTCTTTCAGAGGATAAATAAAAATGTTAAAAATTACTTTTAAAAAAATCAGAAAAGTACTTGATGAGGGGGAATGGAATGATGTTGGGAAGGTAAGTTGGGACATCTATTCCAAAGTCCTTGAATGCCCATCTGAGAACTTTGCATTTTATTCTGAAGACATGGGAGAATCTTGGACATTTAGAAATATGAGCACTTGGAAATAACTGCTTAGTGTATGTGCACTGTGATATGTCTGTGTACCATATATGTACATATAACTATGTATATATTAAACCTTGTGATATATACATATATACAGGATATATTATGTTTGAAGAAGGCTACACTTTCCATGTGATATGTATGCATCAGAATGCAGATGCTGAATTTGAGCAATGAGGGCTCTCAGTTAAGTCTGAGTGAGAAACTGAACCAGGATGGTCGAACAGAGCAGTATCATGCAGTGTGATTGACAGCTATAACTGGTAGGACTTAGATGGAGCGTGAAAAGTGTGAGAGGGAGGAGAAACACAGGTCAAAATTCCTCCAAGTTTCTGAATCAGTGATTGGTGGAAAAATAGCATGATTAGCAGAGGTCAGATAATGCACCCCCAGAAGAGAAGCAATGAAATAGGGACTGACACAGGAATCCGAATTAGTTAGTGACACAAAAGAGGATAAAAACATGCTGATGGGCCCGGCGCGGTGGCGCAAGTGGTTAAAGGTCCTCGCCTTGCAAGCCCGGGATCCCATATGGGCGCCGGTTCTAATCCCAGCAGCCCCACTTCCCATCCAGCTCCCTGCCTGTGGCCTGGGAAAGCAGTCGAGGACGGCCCAAAGCCTTGGGACCCTGCATCTGTGTGGGAGACCCGGAAGAGGCTCCTGGCTTCGGACTGGCATAGCATCAGCCATTGAACTCACTTGGGGAATGAATCATCGGACGGAAGATCTTCCTCTCTGTCTCTCCTCTCTGTATATCCGCCTTTCCAATAAAAAACATAATAAAAATAAGTTTTTTTAAAAAAAAAACATGCTGATGACTTGAGAGATACTCGAAACAGGAACCTAAAACAAAAAGGTGGGCATAGAATTGCACCTAAGGAACACGTTCCAGCTCAAGCAACTGGTTCAAAAGGGAAAGGTCCCTAAAAGCCTTCACAATCCCAATCCAATTCCTCCCTTCTAGGAAATTTCAACACAAAATATGGCAGCAATCTTTTCTTGTCTCACACCAAAGAAGAATTTTCATGTGGAAAAACTCTAGTTTTCAAAGCAGGATTTACTTAAGGAATAAAAAGGGGAAAGGACTCCTGCCACGGTGGAAGGAGAGGCTCCATGTGTCCTGAGGAAAAACCCCAGGCCTCCTGCCGTAGTTGAGGAGCGATTCAAACATTCCACCCTGGACCCTGGGCTGTTTGCTGCTTTCCCTTCCCACCATTCTGGTTACCCACCAATCAGATGTAACCTGGTGCCTTACCTGAGAATCCCACCTGCCAATCTCCCTGGCCCCTCCCCCTAGCCTCTACAGACCTACTTGCGGCTCTGATAACCTCTGCCTCCAGTCCCTGGGGCCAGCTTACATGGCCCACAGCCCCGTCCCTTCTCCTTACTCCTCTCTTTTCCCTTCCTTTCTTACTTGGCTCTTCCCCATCCCCACCGTCTTCTTCCTTCCCTTGCTCTGGCAGCCCCCTTCCTGCCACCATGGTAGCAGATGTTTCCCTTCCAGTTTCCGTCCCCTTCACCCCTGCTGCGGTTCCTACGCTTCTGGAATAAAGGACCTACTAAGCACCTTGCTGCATCTGGGATTTTGGCTTGTGGTGAACTGATCATGAAAAGAGGATTTGGCTATGGGAATTAGCTGTGCATCATAACGTAAGAACTTTAGGAACTTTAAGTGCACGTAAAATTTAACAATAGTGGCGGGAAGAAGGAAAAAAAGAAATCCCAAGTTAATGGTGGAGAAGGTGTCTTTTAAACCCCATCTTCAAGGAGTTTCCTCAAAGATAAAGAATTTGTTTTCTATGTAATTTATACTAAAAAAAAATAACTCGAGGACCAGAGTTATTAACCCTAGCTGCCTATTATCCTATCTAACTGCTCACACACTTCCTCCAGGTACCAGCCTTTCACAGGAACCCAAGCACAGGCTATCTGACTGCCTTGGTTGCTTGGTGCTGGAGAACACTGTGCTTCAGGGTTGTTTCAGAGCGGGGGAGGCACATGAAGTGGGTGGCAGGGAGATGCTGCTTTCTATATAGTTTGACTACCTTCTGTATAATTCACTGGGCCAACTGCTTCCTGACACCTCCCAGCCGCTGCTTATCAGAAATGGTCCGTTCCATTATATGGTCTGCCAAGTTTCTGAAAACAATGTGTGAGCACACCTGGGATAAATCTCAGGGTGAATCTCACAAACAAAAGCCTTCTCACTCCCATAGCAAGCCATCCTCATTAGTCAAGCTATTCAGAGGAAACTGAAATCCCCTCTGCTCTTTGCAGGTGTCTTGGCTGGACTCCCACTGATCTCTCTGCTCCCTGTTCTTGCCTGGCTGCCCTGTGAGTGGGGAGCAGATGCTCTTGCAGGATTCTGCCACACTATGCACTTCCCTCTCTCCAGAAGTGGAAGTTGAAGGGCCAGCTTAGGGGAATGCTGGGCAGCCAGGCAAACCTCCCATCAGGCCCCTGACAAGTGAGGACAGAGGAGGTAGATCTGGGCCGTCTGTCTGTTCTGCTGAATGACAGACTGGGCTGCATTCCTTTGACTTCATTTGCAGAAGGCTTTGGGATTAAGGATCCCATATAAATGGAAATTATTTTGTCACTGAAAGGAAAATATGCTAGTATTCCTGAGATGATGAGAGACCTTACCATAAGCTTTTAGCACTATTTTATATGCCCCCTTCTTTTTTTTCCCATTGGATAGGTATAATATGTGGCAAATGTGGACATTGTAAGAAACTTGTTTTGCAGTGAAGTAGGCAGCTAGTTCAGGGTCACTAGCTTGGAAGCCACTCCCCTACCAGCGCCTAGGTGTTCCCTCCTGCCCACCTATGATTCTCACCTATCATCTTAGAGGGGGTGCTGTTGCATTGTTGTGTAGCCACTCCCTTCACAAGCCCTTAAAAAAGCTCTTGTTAAGGAGGGGCTTTCACTTGGTCATGTGCCTCCATCATTTTGATGCTCTCTGCTCTTGGTTTTCCCAGTGCCTGCTTGCTCTCTGTCTTCCCATGGAGAGATTCAGAGGACAGGTACCCCCTGAGCATAGCCCCTGTATGTCTGCATTCCTCACCTCTGTTCACTGCTTCTGCAGGACAGTAAAAATAGCAATGCTAAGATGCTTTGTATTTCTAATTTGTATATTATCGGGAGTTCCAGGAGACGTGAGGCCTAGCAATAGTCGAATGTGGGCAGACAAGCCAGGGAAAGGTGAATGTCTGCAGCTTTGTAAGTGTGTCCATGTTATCTGTTGCATGTCTCTTAGGATAACTTCTATTGTTGGGAAAGCTGGGACATAGGTCTTCAGCTTAGCAGATGGACTTCAGGGTAATGACCATTTGTTCCTCTTGGGGTTATGACTGATTGAATTGCTATATGGACTTGTGATTTGTTATTTCTAATGGGCCCTGTTTTCATCAACCTTTGTTAGTAAAGACTCCTTAATCAACCTTAGACATGTCTGGCATGATCTCTCTTGCACCCCGCAATAGTTTCTGTGTTAGTTCTATCCTGGACCCACACTTGTCATTCTTTGTCTCTAGGTTATTTCCATAGTCCCCTTAGTGGTAACATGACCTCTGGTCTCTCATTCTCTTTAAAGTACACAGCAGTTTGCTACCATATACACTGAAAAGGCTAAAATAAAAGACAATACTAAGATTGGTGAAGATGTGTGGAATCTGGAACTGTATGTAAACTATTAATGAAAGTGTGAATTGATGCAAGTCTTACAGGAATGTCTAGCTGTGCAGACTGTGGATGACTCAGGATGGTTTGGCTCACACCTCTGAGGTTTCACCATGGTGTGATAGTGATTGGCATGCAGTGAACACTGTCCTTTGCATCTTGACTTGGATCCTTTCCTTGCAATTCTGCAATGATACTAGATGCTGGCAGAAAACTGTAGCTCCCTGTCAGCTGTACAATCACACATATACTCAACTGATACTGTGTTGCTAAGCTGTGATGTTCAGTATATTAAGGGCATTAAATGCATTTTTAAATTGCATTTTCAACTTAAAATTGGTTTAGTGGTATGTAATTTTTTTTATAAGTAGAAGATCATCTCTATGCTAAAGTTGAACATCAGCATTTCCTTTGAGACACAAATTCACTCATGTTGCATGGACTCCATAGAGATAAATATTCACTCTCACCAAAAGACTTGAATAAAATATATGCCCATAGATAAATTATTTTCAACTCTGGATATGGCTTACATGCACATCTCAACATTAGAAGTGACAAATCCTGGCATATTCATACAATGCAAACCTATTCTGGCAACAGAAATGAACAAATCCATCTCTTCATTACCAAATGGATAAATCTCATCACCATGATACTGAACCAAGAACTCAAAAACACTTACATCATGTTGTCTCATTCCTGTAAAGGTCCAAATCAGACAAAACTAAAGAGGAGTATTAGAAGTCAGGATCATGGCTCTCTGTGCGGGACATTAATGCCAGGAAGAGAAGGCATACAAAGGTGACCTCTGGGGACTTGGTAATGTGTTTTTTACCTTGGGTACTGGTAACATGACTGTGTTTACTTTGTGTGATCCATCTAGCTGTGTGTTTATGTAAATCTGTATTAGATTTCAACATCTTGATAAGAAAGGGTAAAAATCCTACAGTTCTAATCACATCACTTGCCTGAAGCGAAACCCTAACCACACTTTTCCAGTTAAAGTCTAGGCCCTCAATTTCAAATAGGAGCTTTTTCAATCTGTCCATATATATTTTCCCAGCCCCATAGAGAGTGCCCTGCTCCAACCATAATGAATTTTCTAAGATGTTATATCAGTGCACCACATACTTGTGTAACTTGAACAGTTTACCAATGTCATTGCTCCTGTCTAGAATACTTTACTACATTTGTAACCTTTGGTGACTCAGTTCTCGTGAACTGCTACCTCTTTCACAAAGCCTTCACTAACTCATCTTTCCATCACTGTGATTAAATACCTGACATAAACTACTTAAAAGGAAGCAGATTTATTTGGCTCATGATTTTGGAGAATCACAGAAGATATCACCCACTAGTCTTCTGAAATCGGTGGTTGCAGTGGCTAAGAATCTATGGAGGCATTATCATGTGGTAAGTCATGAAGCAAAAGAGAGAGCATGCTCATCTCCCAGGTCCAACTGGACACTTTTTCTGCAGTCACCATGATTTGATCATGATATCGTATCACAAATGGATTAGATTTCTACTTTAATCTGTTATCAACATAAGGGTTTGGGGGCCAAGTCTTTAAAGGGTATGGATACTGCTATTCAAAACAATAGCACCTAGCCAGATATATTTGTTTTTCTTCTACACATATTGTTATTAAGATACCATGCTTGGCCAAGGGTTTGGTCTAACAATTTTTAAAGATACAGTTATTTATTTTGGGAGTCAATATTACAGAGATAGAAATAGATAACCTTTCTTCTGGTGGTTCACTCCCCAATTGGCCTTAATGCTCAGTACTGATCCAGGTAGAAGCCAGAAGCCAGGAGCTTCTTCTGAGTCTCCCTTGTGGGTGGCCCAAACATCTGAGCTATCTTCTGATTCTCACACCATTAGTAAGGAGCGGGATGGGAAATGGAACAGCTGGAACATGAACATGGTACCCATATGGGATGCCTATGTCGTAAGAGATGGTTTTAGACAACACAGCACAATGCAGTCCCTAACAATTAAGACACTAGCTGAGTTATTCACGTCCTGCACTGGAGAGCCTGAGCTCAATTTCTGGTTCTCATTCCTAACACTGGCTTTTGCTTATGAGAATTGCTGGAGGTGTTAGTGGTAGCTTGCCTGCTTGGCTTCCTGTCACCCAGGTAGATAACTTGGGTTGCTTCTCTCTCCTGACCACTGTGGGCCTTTGGGAAGAAAACCAGAGAATAAGGGATTCTCTCTCTGCTTCTCTAAGTAAGTAAGCAAATAACTGAAAACACATATTTCCAACTCCAGAGTAAACCCTTATATGATGTATTTGTTAAATTAATAATTGTTGCTTGAGTTTGGTGACCTGAAAGAATGGGATTCATATATGCTAGACCCTCCTGCCATGGGTGAACGCTCAGACTGTCATGAGGAGTTACAGAGTTTACTACTTTTCATGCTGCTCACTGAGTACTGCTATCCCCACTCCTTGCAAGGGAAGTACGTATTTGTGGACTTCAAAGCCTTCTGTGTGACTACATTATTTACTTGTGTTATCTCTGGATGGTTCCAGAAGCAGCTGCAGACTAAAGATAATTTTATTTTGCTCTTATCTTTTGAGAGAATGGGGAGGAATAAGAAAGATGTGTGTTTGTTTACTTAAAGTTAAAATAATATTTTAATCTACAAAGTATGAACAAGAATAAAATGGAATCAAATCCTGTTGTATCGATCCATTTCTCTAGCCTTCCTGAGCTGCATTGCATTCTTTCAGCTACAACTTGAGAGAATTTTCCAGATTTCATAATTTCATTTCTGTGGGGTTTAGGCCTTTGCATATTAAATTGGTCACAGTGTATCAGAAATACTCCTCCAATGTGATAGCCAGTTTTGGGGTTAGGAATAAGTATATATAAAGAGATTAATATCACTTGAGAGTGTTCACTATTGTATCAAAATGTGCTAATGCACATATAGAAAGAAAAATTCAGGATAATAAATGAAAATTTGTTTATGAGCCTCCAGGGTTGTAACAGAGGATCAGAAATAAACGAATAAAAACTCGCACTAATTTAACTAGACACATTTTGGGTGTTTTTCCCCCTTCATTTTCCTTTTATATATGACAATTCAAAGTCTCACAGTTCCTCCAGCCTTCGCAATTATAGCTGCCTAATTCTGTGTCTACCCTGGAGATATAAAGAAGCTAAAAAGAGACTTTCTAATCAACTCTTATAATTATACAGTCAGATGGAAAATACTGATAACTAAGTCTTATTCTAAGTTATGAGCTTTGCGTATTTGGAGGGAGAGCAATAGACTGCCACACAGAGCCCAGCGGAAGCTTACAGCACCAGTGACCTTCCAGATGTCTTAACAAACCTTGGCTTTCACAGACAGCACTGAAACAGTCAACGGCAGATTAGGCTTTACATAATGCTTTTTGCATTATTCACATTTATCTTAAGACATCCCAAGACAATTCTCATATAGTTAAGGACTTTCTGTGGCCTGAGACATCGTGAATGAAATCAAGTGCCTCAGGTGCCAACACAAGTGGCTCCCAGCTGGTTGGCAACAGAGCAGAACTAGACACACTGAAAGCAACTGGCTGCAAGCTTTGCATGTTCCCATGAACCCATTTCACTCTGTCCACCAGATTGGACTGTACAAAACTCGAAGATGACAGAGAGGCTGCATCTGCTATGAATGCAGATTACAGTAAGGACGCCAGAAGCATCTTTTCTCATGTGCCAAGACCACCTAAAGACGCTGCCAGTCTCTGTCTCCTTCAGTACTTGAGAGAAGTCAGCTTCTGTGTTGATGGTACAGCATTCTCCTCAAGTGTGTCTCCAAGGTTGTAAGGGCACCCCTTGGAGACCATCAGAATTAACCACACTAATGGCTCCAGCCAGGCAGTGTTTCATCCAAGTGTCTCCTGAGAGATTCCTCTCCCTTCCCTTGGCTACTAATTGTTGATCACTGATTTTAAGGGAATCATACAGGGATTTGAAGCAAGTGTGAGCTTTAAAGCCCCAGAGGCCTGGGTTCTATTCTCAACTCTGTTCTTCTGTAGCTTTGCTTTTAGGAGAGCGTTCTACTTCTCTGAATGTCAGGCGTCTTTTGATCAACACTGTCATTGATTCTGTAGAGATTTACTCCAGCTCAAACAATTGCCTGGCACATAATAAAAACTCAAAGCTGATTTGAAATAAAAAAATTAGAGCTACCTAACCTTGAGGATTTCGATGTTCATATAGATTAAAGGGTATCATATAAATAGTAATTCAGAACATGTGAAGCAACTGATCTATTCTTCCATCTTCCTGGTTGCCATCATCACAGTGCCTTGCAATTCTAGTTAGATACTTTGTCCACTGTATCCAGTTATGTGTCAGATCAAAAAATCTGGCTTTATTCACCTTTCAAACCATAACCAACGTCATTACAATGAACACTGAAAGTGTTTTTGGCCTCCAGTAAGGTAGTGCCTGAACCTGCTTTTATTCAGTTTATTTTAAAAGAATAATTCATGATCTTGAAAGGTGAGCAACAGAAAGACACACACAACTATACACAGAGAGACAGACAGAGACAGAGAAAGAGAAACTATCTTTCATCTGCTGTCTTATTCGCCAAATGTTTGTAACACCCAGGCCAGCCAGACTCAGTCTAGATGTCCAGAACTCCATCTGGTGTTTCCTGTATGAGTGACGATAATACAAGGACTTGGGTCATCTTCTGTTGTTAGATTGTAAGTGGAATAATATTCTGGAGTAGAATTGGAAGTTTGCTATTGATTGTGGGTGTCGTAAACTGCAGCATAATCTACTATGCCACAATGCCTGCCCAACTCATTGAATTTCTATTACTGAGCTAGTGCACACATGAATGAATTAATTGATAAATGGGTTCCAAGAGTGCTGGCAATTCTATACAGGTTCACCATCCAAGGAAAACATAAGTCATGCCCTGCTGTTGGTAGGGTCAGGCATCACTGTTACACTTAAAGGGCAGGGTGCCCATTGTGGACCAGGGAGTTTTGAGCTCATGATTGGAGTCTGCTGTTTCTTCACAGTCTGACTCTAGAGAATGAAGCTTAGCTCTGAATTGAGGGGAGGGTTTGGTATTTGTCACCAGGAGATCAACAGATTAATTATTATGACATACCATTTCATAGAGGCAAGGGGGTAATGAGGATAGTCATTAAAGTAAATTAGCTAACATTTCAAGTCAAAGTACCACTACTCCATGGGTGAAATTTGAGATTCATGTTTATTAGGGTAGAGAATATCAAAAAGGGCATGACATCCACAAACTTGTTTATAGGAAGGCAGGAATTCAGAGAACAGGAAACCTCATATTTGTAAAATCCTTAACCAAACTCCAGAAACTCAGGGCAAAGGTCCTGGAACAGTTGGAACAGAAAAGTAGGGGCCCTAATCCTCAAGCTTTGATAACAGATCAAAGAGAGGTGCTTTTTCTTGCATATGCTATTTAAGTTCCTGGCTGCTGGACAGCAAACACTTGTTCCTTTGGAAAAATAGTACAAAGCCTTGAAAAACATTGTGTTGCCCAATGAGAGCATTCCCAATCTGTGTTGAATCCACATTAAAAATGCTATAATACATGTCAGCCATGAATGTTAGGTAATCTCTGTTACACTTAGATTGTAAGCACGACTTTTTGATTTTGCTGGTGTTTCCATATGAAAAGACCTCAGAGGTCATATGTTCTACGTCTAATCTTACCAGCCCTGATCTTCTATGTCTCTGCTTTGGGTTTACCCATGCTGCTAACAAGTGAAGTTGGCTTGCTTATTCCGTGCTCATTGAACTTATGTGTTCCCTACATAAGAACAAACAAAAAAGCAAGCAAATGGACATTTGCTTAAAATAATACATCTTGCTTTCATTTAGCTTGTTTTTCTTCCAAGTAATACAACTCTAGCTTTTTCATCATTATGTTCATTAGCCCCCTCGTGCCTTCATGCCCCCTACTCTGAACATGTTCCAGCTTATTATTATTTTTTTTTTTACTTTCTTCTCAACCAATAGCTCTGAACTAATAGCATTTGTACAGTTTGTTGACCCTGCTTTGACATCATTCCTGTCACAATGTTATTGACCCCAGAATCCCTCATGAGGTCTCTACCATGTCAGGACTCTGGAATGGATCTCACCATGGACAATAGAATCTTAGGGACCTGTTAACAAATTCCTGGTTAACAAATCATGCATGTTAAGTCAAAGACCCTATTGTGGGGGCTTCCCTCTGAATTATAGCGAGTAAATATTGATAAAGCTTACATAATTAAGTTCTTTTCATGCCTCTGTTCATTCACATATCCTCATTAAATATTAGGCTAAAATCTATAATGTCAAGGTCTAAGTATCTGAAGATGAATTTGCCTTAGGAAGTTCCTAGTTCAATGGGAAACATGCATCCAAGTACTGTTTTGGATAAGGGCAGAGCTTGCTAGGAGTGCCACATCCGGCTTTTCATTGGACGGGATGATATTCTGCCAGCTCTACTTTCAGACCAGAGATGGTCTCCCCAAGAAACTGTCTTTTTACCCGAGCAATAAGATGCTGGACTCTATGCATGGTACAGGCTTGCAATGAAAGAATCATGACTGGATCTGAACTGTAATACTGCAACAAGGTGGAGGAATCCACCGTGGGGGGAGGAATCCACCATGGGAGGAGGGCAAGGGGAGGGGCTGGAGGAATCCCAGAGCCTAGGAAACTGTGACATAAATGAAATGAAATAAATAAAAAAAAAAAAAAGAGTGCCACATCCATTAGCATGGACTTTCTTTTATCTTTGTCTCAGTCTGGTCCTGTGGCCCAAATTCCCTTTATGCTGAAATCCTGTGTGCTCACAGCATAGCCAGGCACTGGCTGCTGACTGCATCTGTACCTATCAACTGAATTGACCAGGCAGGGTTAACCATCATGATCTTACCATCCTTTTGCTTCCTTCACTGATCAAATGTCAGGGCCTTTTTCTCTCTTAGGATTCTGCATCATGCTTCTCTTTTTACTTAAGGTAACAGATGAGCTGATAGAATTGATCATAACTGTGTAAAGTGCAACTGGTGCTGTAGCATGGTAATCAGTATCTAATTAGGTGTTTTGTTAGGAAAATATTCCAGAGAACTTAATTCTATCTTTAAGTTACATGATCAATGTCCAAGAGCACTTTCTTATATTCTATTATTTATTTTTACTTTTTTATTGGACTTTAGCCATGTAAGAATGGAATGACTCATTTGATGGGGATAACCCCATGTTGCCTCCCAACAATATTGATTATAAATCACAGGAAAATGTCTTATTTTCAAATCTATTATCTGATCTAACTCCACATCAAGTACATATAAAAACAAACTATGAGATCAGGTTCCTGATCCCCCTGGTCACCAAGGTTTACTAACAATTTTCTGCTCAAGTGTTCTTTCATTTTCTTGTATTTGTTCCCTACCTGACACTTTTTAGGCTTGATACTCCAGCTCCCAACAAGACATAGCAGAGTTTACTTCTTTCTGGTGTGAAGATCAAACCTGAGATAAACAGTCTTTAGATAGGAAGCAAAACCATGTCCTGGAGAAAAATATCTTGGAATCAGAGAAGTGTTTCCAAGAACTAGGCTATGCCACTTACTAGCTGTGTAGGCTGTGTTAACCAAAAGAAACCATCTGGTCTAGAGATGCATTCCGTTCAGTGAAGATAATACAACTTTACAGGTTAAAAATGCAGAGTAAGCCAGCACATTCAAACGTCTTTGGATTGACCAGATTCTTAATAAATCTTATCCCTTTCCTCCTGGAAAGCAACAGAAAGCCTTCAAGTAATCCATGTCTGTGCTTCTTTAACTTTTTTTTTACCTGGGAACAGTTATATATTACAATCTATTACGTGATAGTTCTGGCTTGACCAGAAACAGCTGTTACGGACATTGAAAAGACTTTTGTTGTATTATCTTATAGATACTGAAAACATATGCATCATTAGTCGGGGCAGCTAGTGGCATGGGTTTATGTATGCTCTAGGGAGACATTCTGTATATTCTAGGGAGAGGTTCTAATCAAGTCAGTGGAACACGTACATCCTCCCTCTGTGTCAGCCTTCAGCTCACACCAAGTGCTGTCATCTTTGATACCAACAACAGCATCGGGGTCAGAAACCACAACTTGGGAACCAGTAGAGCTCTAACACTAGAACTCTGAGCACCTAAGTTTAAAATCTTAGAACCTAATCTCTTTACTAAAAATATTATTGAAATTCTTTAAGATTTTGTTTATTTTAATTGGAAAGTCAGATATACAGAGAGGAGGAAAGACAGAGAGGAAGATCTTCCATCCAATGGTTCACTCCCCAAGTGGCTGTAACGGCTGGAACTGAGCCAGTCTGAAGCCAGGAGCCAGGAGCTTTTTCCAGGTCTTCCACGCAGGTGCAGGGTCCCAAGTCTTTGGGCCATCCTAGATTGCTTTCCCAGGTCACAAGCAGGGAGCTTGATGGGAAGCAGAGCTGCCAGGATTAGAACCGGTGTCCATATAGGACCCCGGGACATTCCAGGCAAGAACTTTAACCACTATGCTATCATGCTAGGCCCTGACATTCTTTTATAAAAGATTTGTGTATTTGGAAAGCAGATAGAGGGAACTCTTCTGTCTGCTGGTTCATTCTCTGAATGGCCACAATAGCTGGAGCTGAGCCCATCTGAAGCCAGGAAACAAGAGCTTCTCTCTGAGTCACTCAGATCGCGTGGATGCAGGGGCCCCAGGACTTGAGCCATACCTCACTGCTTTCCCAGGTCATAAGCCAGGAGCTGGTTCAGAAGTGGAGCAGATGAGACTTGAACTCGTGCCCAAATGGCATGCGGACTTTGCAGGTGGAGGGTTAGCCTATTATGCCACCACACTGAGCCCTATTAAAATTCTTATAATAACATTTAATCTTGAGAATTGTTCTGAAAAATTACATGACTCAACACATATAAGGTTTTTAGGAAAGAGGGTGATCCCTAGTGAGCGTTTAGACTGCCTATGCAATTCTACTCTTACCAGCATTATCATCCAGCAAATATTTTTGACAATCCATAACTACATATACTATAAATTAACTGAATTAAAATAATTATACAAGCGATCATTGTATTTGTTTATTATTTTTATTCTTTCATGATTTACCATTTGTGTTCTTAGCTTTTGTTCATATTTCTTTATCCATTTTTACCATTAACCATTTGAAATAACACTTTTATGCTGACAATTATTTTCTACTGTTATTTGCATCATTGTTTTTCCTTAGCGTATATGATCTTAGTTCAGATTGCATTTACCTCAAATAGAAGACAAGACTGGCAAAAGACACAGCGGTTAAGATACTGCTTAGGATGTGAACATCTCATTTCAGAGTGCCACATTTGAATCCCGGTTACTCCAGTCACCGTTCAGCTTCCTGATAATGTGCATGTGAGAGAAACACTTGGGGCCTTCAGTACTTGGGTTCCTACCAACATGTGACGATCTGGACAGTCTGATGGCCCGACTCTGGCTGCTTCACTCGTTCAGAGAATGAACCATCAACTATAAGTTCTCTCTCCCTCTGCCTTTCAAACAGAAACCTAGAAAAACATATATGGAAACTGAAACAAAAGAAGATCAAGTTTGCTTTAAGCCTTTCAAGAAAAATTGTGAAAATAAAGTATCTTTAGCTTTGTATGCATTTGTCTTCCATTTTGTCTTCACTTCTATTTAAAGCTATGCAGTGGATTGATACAACTGGCTATAATTGTTTAAGTTGTAGCTGATGTTTTAACTTGGCAATCAATATCTAATTATGTATTTTATTACAGAAATAATTCCAGGGACTTGAATACTATCTTTACGTTGTGTAGCCAATGTGACAATCTAACTGCTGTTACCTAAGTACATTCTCTATATTGAATTAATGAACTGCAAAACTATTCTAAGATTTTGTTCTGAGAACATTATGGGTAAGAGGATGAATGATAACCATACACATGTTTTTGCTTCACCATGCAATTTTTTGGTGACCTTCATCAGCATATCGCATCTATAACCAAGGTCATATTTTCAATTATTTTATCACTTTACAAAGACTGTTATAATTTCAACACCAGCATAGCCTCTTAACATTTTAGAAGACAAGGCATAATAATGATTGCACAGCATGCTTACTCTGCACCATGCACTGTTTTGAGCGTGTTATGTGAGCTGAATTAAGTTTTCACAAATAGCAAATGTAGCAAGTAGAATAAACTGAGACACAGCAGGATTGGTTAACATTCAAGAACATGCAGCCCGATGGCAGAACAGGATATGACCCAAAGCAGCGTGTTTTTAGGAGATTGGCTGGTGAGTGTTTGTAAATGGATCAGTGATAAGTATCTTTGGCTTTAAGGGCCGGAAGGTCTCTGCCAAGCTGGTCAGCTCTGTGACTGTAGCACAGAAACACAAAACACGTGAATGAACGAGTGTGGCTGTGCTCCAGTTAGGCTTAATATGTGGACAGGGACATTTGAATTTTGTGTAATCTCCCTGTCAGAAAATATTTTATTCTTGGTGATTAAAAAAACAAAACTGTTCCAAATTGTGATAAATACTCTTAGGTGTGGGTTGAAGACAAGCAGATCACAGTTCATTTCTGGTCCACAGGCTATAGACTGCCAACTTCTGATCCAGAAAGTAAAATCTCAGCCTTGTTCTCCTGTTCTGCTAATTGTCACTATGAAAAAGTGAAAATTAAAGGTACTCTGTATATCGAAACTATTCGTAGAGATAACTACATCTTTCATATGGAATGAACTTAATTACTAGGATTAGATGATACTGCTTGTTAGAACTCTTTGGAAGTTAAAAGTTGATAAACGGGATCTTAAAGTTCTCTGGGTTGTTTGCACTTGATTTTGTCTTAGGTGTTGATATAACTCTGTGCAGGGAATCTAGCGAGTGACCACACAGGTTGCAGTTACTTTATTGGCTTTTCTAAAGTACAAACTTAATGGAATAAATAAGAGTGAAAAATATTCAATTTTGGAGTCTGAGTTATGCTGTTTCACACTCTACATCCAGTTCACCATCACAAGAGAACTTTTCTATGTGTTGTGTAGTTGCAGCCCCACTTGAAGTACCAACATTCAGCATAGTTTCTTTATTATGGAAAATAAATTTCCATCAAGCCACCCAACAGAAGCAGCATAATTAAGTTTTAAAATAATATTGGCACTGTGGTCAGATTGTTGTAATTGCTCTTTCTGCCAGGTTGGTTTATCTGTGTGGCAACCACCTTGTTCATTAGCAGCTGTTACCTGCCCTGTGTCTGGGACAGTGCCTGGCAGTGAAGCCAGTCATGGGTCTGGATGTGATATTGACAGATCACATGACCGTGGCTCTCAGGCCACAGCAGACATCTTTGCTTCTCAGTGACTGTCCGTGAAGAGTATGAGAACTTCATTGAGAGAAGGAAGGCCATGGTTTGCAGGAAGTGTAGAAGTCAAGTTTTCACCACAGATAATGGCAAGTGCTATTGGTTAGCCATATTATGCAGGATGGAAAAATATATTGAGACAATGAAGGAACTGAAGAGGGTTTTCAGACCCAGTGGACAGATCTTTGCAATAACTAGGCATTGTGCCTGCGAATCCTACATCCACTTGCTTTCCAGCCCCTCATTATTGCCAAGTGTTTCCCAACATGGGTTCCTTTTGGTCTTTATAGCATAATTCAGTCCAGCTCGGAAAAGCAAGGCCCCAAATAGGGGTCATTCATACACTTCAAGTGATCCGGACCAAACCTGGTGTTGTGATTGCAGTGTTATTCCAAACTCTTGGTCTTTTTGCCCTGGTGCATCATATAAACATCACCTAGAAATATGAAATATTGCCAGACACCAGCAAGCAGAAAGGAATCAAACAAAAATTTTAGCATTTAACCCAAACAAATGATCCCAGGAGGATCTTAATCTAGGAGTCCTGAGTTTACAGATTACTAACAAAGGAAACTTTGGTTGTCAGTTTTGGTCTCAATGTTTACTTTCCTTTTCTATAAAATGGCCATAATGATTTGGTACACACAACATTTTAAGAATTAGACAAACCAATGGAAGAATCTAGAATAGTGCTTAGCATTTAATTAGTGTCAGTTCCTTTTCTTGTTTTTGAAAAATTTCCTTCTCTTAAGAGAGGTGTATACGGGGAAAGCAGCAAAGATGTTGCCAAGAACAGTGAGATCCTAAGAATTTCTTTGATTTGAATGATTTTTTTTCCAGTTCCTAGTATAATTTTACTTTTAACCTTTATTGTAACATCTCTTCACAGAATTTCGCAATCCAACAATTCAGAGAAGCAGAGTTTTGTAAAATCTTTTTTTTTTTTGCTTTTTGAAAGCTACCATTTATATTGTAGTAAAACATACATAACAAAAAACCTTATAATTCTGTTCATTTTTAGTTGTACCATTTAGTTCGATTAAGTACATTCACACAGTTGTACAGCCTCACTTCAGCCCCTCTCTGTTTTGTCACTGCTCACTGGAACTCTGGACCTACCATGCCTCTTGGAAACACTCTTCCACTTTCTACCTCTATCAGTTCGCTGATTCTTTGTAAGTGCTTCACTTCAACTGTTTCGTATCATTAGCCCTGCACCCTCACATGTTGTTAAAATATCAGGAAACCTGACTTTAATTTTTGCTTCAGTATTTTACAAGCTCAAGATGAAATTATTAATTTTCACCCCAAAGAAGAGGCTAACATTTAAAATTACATGTTTATATAATCCAAGTTCAATCTTTCCAATAGAAAGTGACACTGGAACTACGAAGAATTTGCCAAGTAATTAAAAACTCTACCGGGGAAAACATGGAATCAATAGTAATTATACTCAGGACAGAATTTGTTTTTAATTGCACCTATGCTGGGTGGATGTACAAGAAAAAGAAAACATGTCACATTAGTTATGCAGAATGCGATTATACTTAACGTTGCTTTTGTCTCATCCATAGGATAGTTTATTTCTGAATTTATGAAAACCAAGTCATAAAGTTTAAATTACTGAAAGCAATTGCATTGTCAGTTTTGCTTATATGGTGTTCTTTATATTTTATTATGAATAATTTTACAGACTTGCTCATTTAATATGCATCAAAGTTTGCAATGGCTTTCTTGTCCTTTTTGAAACTACGCTCAAAATCAAGCCAATAATAGCAAAATGAACTTATAAATGAGAAGCAAATTCTCACCTGCTCTCTCTTCAATTTGGATAATTGAAATATACCATCTAAATTAGCCACCATAGTTGTGAAGAGAGATTGCTGTTTCCATTTTCCAGTTAAGGACATGGAAATCCAGAGAGATTGCCTGTCTTGCCCAAACCATACATTTCTGGTCTGGAGCTCAGAGTTGCATCCTGCCTCGCCAAATCCTGGACGTGTTCCTCCCAAAGCCATTCTGTGGAATAACTTCAGGGCAGTGCTTGCTCTGAGGCTTTCCTTTTCTTTTTCCCATACTGTCACTTGTTTACAGCAACACCTTCCTTCAATTTTTTTCCTTAAGACTTATTTATCTTTAATCGGAAAGTCAGATGTACAGAGAGGAAAGATCTTCCAAGTGCTGATTCACTCTAAGTAGCCACAATGGTAAGAGCTATGCCAATCCAAAGCCAGGAGCCAGAAGCCCAGAGCCTCTTCCGGGTCTCCCACACGGGTGCAGGGTCCCAAGGCTTTGAGCCGTCCTTGACTGCTTTCCCAGGCCACAAACGGGGAACTGGATGGGAAGCATGGCAGCCAGGATTAGAACTGGTGCCCATTTGGGATCTTAGTGTGTGCAAGGTGAGGACATTAGCTGCTAGGCTACTGCTCCGGGCCCTCTTTCTTCTGTTTGTAGGATAGCAGTTCATGTATGTGCCTGCTACATTTTACCAACTCTATTTTCCTGAAGTTTGAAGTATTCTTAGTCGCTTTGGTATCTTCCATAGGCCTCACATATCACTCACTGATCTTGAAACAAAGCAATGTTTTTGTAGTTCAGAATATTTTATCATGTAACCTTACCTTTTAATCTAATAAATAGGGTGACAATTTATTAGATTAAAAAAAGAGAACTTCAGTCAATTATCCAGATGCTTTTTATCTTAAACTTCTCTTTGGAAGTAGACATGTGGCTGCACTTTTAAGAGAAATAAAATTAACTGCATTTAGCAGCGTTTTCATCATTAGTACAGTTAAGTAGTCATTGCTTTGGGGTTTAAGTTGTTTTTATGGAGTTCCAGTGAACCACTTAAGTCAGTCTACTGTAAAATTTCAGGTAGACTACAAAAACCTGAGGCAACGCAGTTTCTGGTTGTAGTGGAACTCATGCCCCTTGGCGGCTCCATCCAGAAAGGATGGTTACCATCCTTGTAATTTAGAAACAAGAACAGCCTTTGAAACAGGTTATTAATAGTGTATCCAAATGAGAAAGTCGTTGTGGACTTATTATCAGTTAAACTCTGTACATTAAGATATTTATTTTTATAAACTGTTTTACATTTAACCTTTTGTTCTTCCTACAGGGTGGGTAACAAATCCAGACAATACACATGATGTGTTGTGCAGATGGCCCATCTGCTAAATAGTTCTCTTTTTGCAGTCAAGAGCAGAAGACTCACTGAGGACCAATTTAAAGTCTGTATGTCCTGGGCTTGCTATCTATTCATATTATTTGAGCTTATGTATTCATTTAATTAAAATTTCATAAAATCAAAGTTTCTCCTTCTTCCCAGGACTATGAAATGCATTTACTGGGTTAGATTTGCTGTCACTCTAATTCCCTTTCTCCTGCTAATGACAAAACTTGCTATTCCTCGGGTTTTAGACAATCTTAAATATGAACTTTCCTCCAGATATTTTACAGCATCGTAAAACACAATCAATGAGCTCCATCTTGTGAGCAGCCTTAGAGAGGGAGGGAGGGGAAGAACTTTCTGGGTGAGATCAGGGGTCTGTGAATGCCCATCATTCCAGTATGTTCCCTTGTCAGCACCAGCTCCAATGAGTACTGACCTGATAGTAGGCACAGCGTCCTGAAAGCTTAAATGGCCTTCTGAGGAGAGTAATTCACCAATCAGTGTAGGTGGGCCTCTAACAGCCTGCAGCTAATTGCGACAGAGGAATTAAGCCTTTCTCTTCAGTTCTTAGGCTGAACCTGAGACACTCCATCTACTTTGGTCTTTTGTATTTGGTCTATTGAGCCAGTGCCTCCCATTGACCATTGCGTGGTCCTGGGCCTGCCATGCTAGACACTTGAGGTCTGTGGATGAGGAAGTTTCGCCAGCCAGCAGCAACATTACCTACGAGGCACACTCTTGAGGGTCTGGAAAAATCCGGAACCATAACCGGAACCCTTACTGGCAAAAGCGGCTGCGTTATACACTTCTCTCCACTGCCTTTTTTCCTGTTGGTCTTAGCTTTCCTCCCTGCTTCTCTAGCCCTCTCTCTGCCACTTTTCTTCCCATTCTTCTCCTCGTAGGTCTATATTGCTTTTGTACCCTCTCTGCCGCTGTTCCCTGTTCTTCTTCCTGTAGGTCTTATTGCTTTTGTACCACCCTTCTCTGCTGCTTTTCTCTGTTCTTGTCCCCACACTTTTCTTTCCATAGTCTTACTACTTTTGTACACCTCTCTGCTTTTTCTCCCCGTACACCTTAGCTTTTATCCCCGAAGATCTTAGCTTTTCTACCCCTCTCTGCTGCCCCATTCTTCTTGTTCTGTCTGTCGTTCTTCTCCTTGTCCATCCTATATATCTTAGTGGCTGTTTTTCTACTGTTCTCCACCAATCACTTCTCCTCGTGGGTCCACTTGGTGTTCCCTGATAGGCCAGTAGCAATGACATAATCACAGCGAGGGCATCAGCCCATCCCTGTGACTTCCTGTTTACCTGCTAGGGAGACAAACCCCACCTACTGGCTGCCATCCTGAAACAGCCTTTCCTATTCCTGGGAGCAGGTCCAGCACCCCGCTTCCCACAAGGAAGAGCTTTTTTGTAGGTTTAATTTCCCTGTTGGCTTCTAAATGATACAGACTGTCTGAGAGTTTCATCATGAGTTTTGCCTTCATCCCTTTTACTTTCCTCATTACCTCCGTCAAATTTTTATTTTGTATGGTTACCTAAAGTCCAGAGTAACCAATCAGTAGGAGAAAATTATGCCTAGGATGGTTTAGTGCAAGGAGGAGAAGGAAACCATCCTGTTTCTGTTTGGCTCTCTATCCTGAGGCAGGCAAATGCCTAGTGGAGGCTTCTGAATGCAGCTGCTTTCAGGCTAACGTGCCTATTATAGTCAAAGAAGATTAGTAGAATCTGAGGAAGTAAGCCACGATGAAACAACACCCAGTGGATATCCTGTGACTGTAGCAGAGAGAAGAATACATATTGATACTGACACTGAAGTAAGTCCCTTGCAGGTATTGTCTCATGCATTCCCTATAACTGACACTAAAAAAAAGAGATTTATTTATTTTTATTGCAAAGTCAGATACACAGAGAGGAGGAGAGACAGTGAGGAAGATCCTCTGTCTGATGATTCACCTCTCAAGTGATCCAATGGTCAGTGCTATTCTAATTCAAAGCCAGGAGCCAGGAACTTCCTCCAGGTCTCCTACACAGGTGCAGGATTCCAAGGCTTTGGGCCATCCTTAACTGCCCTCCCAGGCCACAAGCAGGGAGCTGGATGGAAAGTGGTGCTGCTAGGATTAGAACAGGTGTCCATATGGGATCCCGGCATATTCAAGGCAAGGACTTCAGCTGCTTGGGTACTGTGCCGGGGCCTATAATTAACACTTTAAAGGAGGGGTGAGGAACATCCGGCTACTAGGCCAATGGGGCCTATTAAATCATTTTGTCTGGCCTTGCCAAGGCAGCCACAGGCTGGACTTGAAAGTCAACAAACCTATATCAAGCTAGTTTTTAAGTTGATAATTATGTATGATCTGTGAATGAAATTTTAAATATTCAAGTGGCTCTTGGAAGGAGAAAAGGATTTCCTATTCCTGCAGGGATTTTTTTTTTTAATCATCATGTTTTGTTCAGAAAACATAATTGAAAAGTTTAAATTATGAGCCCTTGCTTTTTTCAGCTTGATTTTTGCCAAACTGCCTGGTTGTAGGCTCCTTTGACTTGAGTGTTTCTGATCTGGTATTCCTTTCTCAGCTTCTACAAGTTAGTATTTGCTAAAGCTTCTGTCACACTCGATTCACACATGCTGACACTACTGAAATCCTACTACATTTTTATTTGTACCTTCATCTCTACTGCCGTATGTTCCTGGTAACCAGCTCTTTTAGTACCGCATTATATATCTGGGGGTTTGCACACCACATGGTTCTTACCCTTGGCTTTGGGAACCACCTGTTCTGCAGTACACAAACTGGTGGAAGGATCCTTGGGGCTATTTTTTTCTTTCTCCTAAATAACCTCTTGGGAACAACCCAAGCAGGCCAATCGGATCTTCTTTCCTAGAGTTGACACACAGAATGGAAAACAAAATTGCCTAAAACTGTGACATTCCATTGAGAGTACTTATCCCTGCTATGAAGACCTCAGGAAACCTTTGGGTTCCTGTACTCTGAGAACTGGTTTTGGAGATTTCTATTCAGTATTGTGAGGTAGCCTATATTATATCACTAGATTATTTTTTTAAATGAAAATGAACAGTCCTCAGAGGTGTTGTTTAAAGAAAAATAATCTGAAGTGAAAGTGGGAGAGTGGTGTTCTGCATACTCCAGTCATACTAATCAAGTGCTTCTTAAATTTCAGTCAGGTAATGTCAGAAGATCCTGTATTTCCTCTTCTCTGATAATCTGCACATTGAATCCAGGAAAGCTAAGCCACAGAAAACATTTCTTTCACTAATCGTTTCTTCCTAAGAAATGTGCAAGCTGGAGGAGGGAAGACTACACAGGAAAAGAGTCGGAAGGACAAGTGAGCTATAGGGAAAAACCACAACTGAGAAGATGAAATTCAAGGAAAAGAATCAAAGATGTGAAAAAAGCAGTTGGGTACACACCTCTCCTGGAAACCATTTTGCTGGCACACTTAGCGTTGGCGTGTTTCCTGTTCAATGACATTACTAATGTGATACTTATCATCTAACACAATCTGACTGGCTTCATCTATCACAAGTGATGTGTCAAAAATGGGCCTGTCAGTGTAAGTAAGCAAAAAAAGAAACATTTCTTCAAAATTTAATTTTTAATTGAACTTCGATAATGTTAGTAAATGTAATTACCAACATTCAGAGATTTCTTGCCAACATTAAAAGATTTCTTTGAAAAATTGTTTGTCCTATCCCCGATGGAAAGCTCAGTGCTTGGCAAAGCAGGGGACAGGAGAAGCTCATCCAATCCTAGAGTGGCTGACTGTGTCTCGCAGAATTTACCTACTTTGGTTCCTAGAAATTCTGTAGTTTCATGTTTTGAAATACTGACCATCCATATATTGATAAAGCCACCTTTTTTTCCAGCCACTCTCTTTGTGGAAAAGAAATTTTACCAAGCAGAAGATAAGCACAAACCTGTTCTCCCCGAACCATCTTCTTCCTTCTCGGGGTCCTGTAAAAGTAGCATCCTTTCACAGGCTCCTCTCAGCTTTTTTGGTAAATATTACTAACCGGTGTATGTGCTCTGCTTGAGCAGCAACATAGACACAGGTGTGAAGATTATGTCTGCTCTATTGCCTCTTCAAGCACGGCTCGGCTCAGCTGGAATGTCTTGACCCCCCAGATGCAGCTCTGCACAGCTCTTGTGCCATGCTCGGGTGAGGAGGTCAATGCTTAGAAGCAAAAAGAAGCTGCTTTGTTGTGCTGTAGTCTGCTGTTAGACCAGCCATGTGAACCAACGCTGATTCACTGACACTCTGCGTCTCTAAGTTATTGCCATAAATACAGCCCTGTCCTCGGTCTCAGCCTGCTTGGCTGGGTCCAGGTCTGCCGCCGTGTCTCATTCTCTTTAGGGACCAAACATATATTCATAAGACCAGACCAGAACTGGTCCTTCTTTGGATAGCTCAGTCTACGTTGACTCCAGGCAGCCCTCTGCTGCCTGATTTCAGGATCCGTGTGTTTGTTCACATCTGTGGCATTGTGCTCAACTCACTGGATTAGACCTTTTCAGATTGACCTGTGGCAGATGCTGATCCAAACGTGCACTTCCACAGTCTTACCCACTTCTTTAGCTTCATACCTGTTAGTGCGCAATCTCCCCTCTCTCACCCCACCACTCTACAATTTCCAGAAGCACATAATTTGCATAATCTCACCATATTTTGTAGCCAGATTTTTAACCTGAGTTATATTGGGTTCTCCCTAGGCTGTGGAGAGGGAATCATAAAGAAGAGTGTGTCAGGAAAGTTGTTCAGAAGCAGCTGCAGGGAAAATTCCAGAGAGCAATTATAAAGGCGTGTTACAAAAATGAAACCTTGAAAAGTGAGCATTATAAAATTACATTTTACAAATGGTGAAAATGAAGGTCTCATAATATACTTCTCAATACCTACCTACTTACTTACTTACTTACTTTTAAAAGATACAGAAAGGAAACAGGAGAGAGAGAGAGAGAGAGAGAAAGAATCCATTTTCCAGTGCTTCCACAAATGCTTGCAGCTGGTGGGATTGGGCCAGAGCAAATTCCGGTCCATGGGACTCAATGCAGGAATCCCATGTGAGCAGCAGGGGCCCACAATTTGAGCCACCATCTATTGCTTCCAGGGGTACACATGAATAGGAAGCTGGGTCCAAAGTGGAGTAGCTGGGATCACATTTGATTATGGCATGCTGGTGGCCCAAGTGGCATCTTAACAACTGCATCCTATGCCTGCCTCGGACATGATATTTTAGAAAGTATTAAGAAGATGGAGAGGTTGGCATTGTAGTGCAATGGTTTAAGGATCCTACTGTGACCCCATCTCTCAATAGAGCACATGTTTATGTCTCCACTGCTCTAGTTCTAATATGCTTTGTTGTTAATGTGCCTGAGAAAGTAGTGAATGATGACTCAAGTGCTTGAGCCGCTGTCACCCACATGGGAGACCCAAATGGAGTTCCTGGTTCCTGACTTTATTAGCCCAACCAAGGCACAGCTGTGGCCTTTTGGAATGTAAACCAGTGGATGGATGAGTTCTCTCTTTTTCTCTCTGTCTTTTGAAATAAATAGTATTTTTGAAAAAAAAGATGTAGAACGTACAGTTGGAAGAACAATATAAAGCAGACTATTTTCAGAATAGTATGGTAGTATGGCAATAACAAGTGCATCAGTTTATCTTAAAAATTGCGTAATGGGGCCCGACACAGTGGCCTAGTGACCAAAATTCTCCTCTTGAATGCACCGGGATCCCATATGGGCACCAGTTCTAATCCCAGTAGCACCGCCTTCCCTTCCAGCTCCTTGCTTGTGGCCTGGGGAAGCAGTCGAGGACGGCCCAAAGCCTTGGGACCCTGCACCCATGTGGGAGACCTAGAGGAAGTTCCTGGCTCCTGGGTTCGGATCATTGAAGCCCGACCTTTGCAGTCACTTGGGGAGTGAATCCTTGGACGTAATATCTTCCTCACTGTCTCTGCTCTTCTCTAAATATATATGACTTTGCAATAAAAACAAAATAAATCTTAAAAAAAATTGTGTAATGATTCAGGATGAAAGAGGCATCAGGGCACAAGGAAATTTAGAGCAAGTTGTGGGCTTTTATCCCAGAAATCTGTTTAAAATGCCATATGATGTAGTCAGACCTCTCAAGACCTCGCTGCTCATCTATGAAGCCGCATGAGCCTTCTACTCATTGCTGCAGGGGACGGTTTGCTGCTATTCTGAAGAAATTTGATCAGATATTTTGACGAGACAGACCAGATTGAGGTAAGGCCCCCGGATTGACAATACTGAAATTATGTAACAGTTTAAGCATTGCAAAGTGAAATCCCAAGTCTACTCATCATAGGAGGTTCCAGAAAGTCTATACAAAGTTCCTGGAAACACAGTTTCAGGGGAAATATTTTAAATATTGATATTTATGGTCTCCCAATAAAGAATCAAATTTCCATCATATATCACAGTGAAGTCCACCAGGTGGCAAGTCCCATCTCTACCTAGAGCCTCCAATGAGTACTTAAAGGATTTTTTAAAAACATATTGGAAAGATAGAAACATACAGAAGAAAAACAAATAGAAAAATAATCCCCTAATTTACAAAGATACGTGGAAGCCTAAATGTATATATCTCAAGTATATAAATGACTACTGTAAATGAATATGGAAAGATAAAAGCTTTGTCTTTTGGAGCCTAGCCTACTGGAAGAGCCAAGTTTTCTTGTATAGAACACAAAAGAACAGCCAACGAGTGAAAGGATGACTACCTTCTCTTAATGATGGGGAAATGTTACGTAAAGCAACAAAAATGCTTCTGAAGAAGGGCATTTTAACAACATCTTCAGTGCCTGGCGCAATGTCTCAGTGGCCAAACCTTCACTTTGCAAGCACTGGGATCCCCATATGGGCAAAGGTTTGTTTCCCAGTTGCCCCGCTTTCCATCCAGCTCTCTGCATGTGGCCTGGGAAAGCGGTCGTAGATGTCCCAAGTCCTTGGGAATCTACACCCGTGTGGAAGACCTAGAAAAAGCTCCTGGCTCCTGGCTATGAATCAGCTGCACTCCAGCCATTGCAGCCACTTAGGGAGTGAACCAGTGGATGGAAGATCTTTCTATCTCTCTGTAAATTTGCCTTTCCAATAAAAATAAGTAAATCTTAAAAATTGCTTTTTGACTAAAAGAAATTTAATGAAATTGATAATACCCAGTATTGGAAGTAATATAAAGGGCTGGAGTATATTAAAAAATGTTGGTCAGATGTAAATCAATAAACTCTTTTGTGGATGGTTAAATTTTATTTGTATACAGTTTAAATTATGTATATTCATGATGTCAAAAGATTTATTTCTAGAGATGACATATTAGAGATATTGGTATTAGATATAAATACAAAATGCCTTATATGGCTTATAGCAGGGAAAAATTTGATCAGCCTCAATATTTATTAATGGGAAAAATCATGGAATTAAAACACTGTTATGATTCTTGAAACAGTACACAACTAGTAACAAAATCAGACATATTTATATATGTATATATAATTTATAAACAAATATCCATGACAAGTTAGTGAGTGAGAAGAGTTTTTGAAGGAATGTTTGTGTGGTTTAACAATATGTTTCAAAAACAAGAAACAAAAAACAGTATCCAGCAGTTTATATTTAAACACACATGAACTTTTGCACACAGAAGGGAAAATGACCAGAGAATTAAACAACAATGATTTTAAATATAAGAGGGATGAAAACAGTTGTTACGGGAAGTATATTTTCTTTTCATGTTATCCTCAAATACTTTTGCACCTTTAAGTTGTACTATTTATTTTAGAATGCCTGCTCTTTTCAGTTCAATTCATGTAACGACTATCAAATAACGTTTGGCTATAAATGAGATTGACGCCTATCTCTAAGTAACAGTCAACAGTTGCACCTACTTGTAACTAATATACCCAAAAAAGAAACATTATACTGCCTGAATTTAAAATATGCTGCAAGGCCATAGTAATTAAAACAGTGTGATATTGGTATGAAAACAAATCCATACATCAGTGGAATAGAACAGAGACTCTTACAGTAAACTCACACATCTGCAACCAACTCATGTTTGATGAAAATGTTAAGAAAATGCACTTTAAAAAGGATTGCCTTTTAGCAAATGGTGCTGGGAAATGGAATATGCACATACAGAGGAACGAAACTAGGTTAAATTCCTATCATTTACCACATATAAAAATCAACTTGAAATGCAGTGAAGACATAACCTGAAAGTTTAAAACTATTGGAAGAAAATGTAGGGAAAAATGTCAGTGTAAGACAATGAATTTTATAGATCAGATCCCAAACACGGGAAATACAACTGAAAACAGGCAAATGTGACTTTATCTTTCATAAAGTGAAAGAGAGCATGTGTTGGTGAGAATGTGGAGAAAAGGAACCCCTGCACGTTGCTAGAGGGGCTATAAATTACTATAGGTATGGTGGAAAGCGTTAGGGATATCCATTTAAAAACTGAAATAGGATGATCATATGATCTAGAATAGTCACACTATTCTGTAACTAACCAAGGTAAATGAAATCCATCTGCCAAAGAGACATCTGTTATCCCTTGTTCACTGCAACAGCATCCACAAGGGCCAGGAAATGGGAACAACCTATAGGCCCATCCTCTGAGGAATAGATAAAGTCAATGTGGTTTGTATCAACACGGATATTACTCAGTCATTGAAAAAGGAGAAACGTGCCATTTCCAGTATCATAGATGGAACTGGAGGTCATTGTGTTAAGTGAAATAAGCCAAGAACAGAAGGACAAATATCATGGATATCAACCACATGTAGATTATTAAAAACGGGTCATCTCATAGCAGCTAAAAATTTAATGTCAGTTGCCAAGACCTGGAGGGATAGCGTGGAGGGAGGAGAGAAGACATGGAAAAAGATCAATTGATTGGTACTGGATTATAGCTGCACGGAAGAAAGAAGTTTTGGCTTCTGTTGCACAGGAATGTAACTACAGATATTACTATATACTCGCTACTTAAAAATCTCAAGATAGGACTTTGGATAATTTCAGTATGAAGAAATTTAAAATTCTTATGGCATAAATATATTTGCCCTGCTTGGGTATTACATAATTCGTACATGTAACAAAACATCTTATAATACCCAGAAGTATGTACATATTGCATATTCTGTCACAACATTAGATTAAAAAATTTTAAAGTTCAAAAATATTTACTTTCTGAACCAATGTTTGCCAAAGCTTATCACTGTAAATAATAAAAAAATGAGCTCACAAAGCCAATGTTTTTGCCCCTTTCGCGAAGTATCTTGTAAAATTGCTATCTTGATCTGAATTTTGGTGTTTCATTTCAGCATTTTTATTTAGAATTTGATCTGTGAAATTAGCAGCATCCTTAAAACCAAAAGACCCATAGGAGTGAAGGGGCAAATTTGCTTCAACTACTGCGGAACCAGAGGCAAGCCGTGGTGGCATCATTACACTTCACACCTCATGGGAGCTCCACGAGGGTCGTGCAGGATCAAATGTGTGTGTTCAAGTGATGAACATCAGACTCTGCACAGCTATTGCTTGAAGCCTGAGCCCAGCATGGGGAGATTACCAAACAGTGCCTTTAACAATTGTTTGACATGGTCACTGGCAGCAAACAACTCCAGAAGGAGCCATGCACAGCCAATCATTTTTTTTTTTTTTTTTGGTTCTGTTTCTCTTCCAACAGCCACGCTAGAGGTGATATTTGATGGCTTTGATTTACCCAAGAAAATTAGCTGTGGGCAATTATCTATCACAGAGGCAAGCCCTTGTAGATGTGAAAATTCTCCACTACCAGGGCTCCTAGAGATCTTTACAGCATCATTTCTGCTGTGCTCTGACCCCAAGTGTAGGCTCCCTTCTGGATATTCTCTTGTCCGATTTGGTCCCAGCACAGTTGAGAAACCCAACAGACTCTTTCTCAATTTAGCATTGCAATGGGTTGCTAACTTACTTCCCATGGTTTCTTAACACTTGTGATTCCATTCACATTTTATTGCTTTATATTTGGTATACATTGTTTTGTATTATTTTCAACTCGTGTCCAGTGTATAAATCTAATCTCTTTGTGCTAATTTGGCAGAGGAATGAAAGAAAGTGCATTGATGGGAGGGAAAGTTTATGCTTACCTAGTTAGACTCTATTCATTGAGTGAGATCAGTACTTCACAAGAGTGCTTGCTGTGTTTTATAATGGAGAAAAAAAATACCTGAGGGCTTGGGCTAAAGAATTTGCCTTGACCTCCAAGTTTTTTGAAATCTCCTAGTTTGTAATAAGTAGCTTTCATCTATAATGTTGTCTATGATCTGCATTTATATTTTAGTGAATAAATATTAGTCAAAATCCTTCGAGGTACAGATTAGAACGGACATTCCCACATGTGGGGGTTTTCTTCTTTGTAGGATGTACACAATCCCAGAGATGTGGAGAAGTAATCAAAGAAACAAAACAAAAACCAAAAACCCTTAATGTTTCTATTTTAGAAACAAGCTACTGAACTTTATGAATTCTGAAGAAATTGCTCAAATTCATGGATTAGCATTTGGAAAATCTGAGCTCTAAATAGTTATTTTCCACCTGATCACACTATAAGGATTTTATTCTTAATATTCCCTTTTTTCCATTTCTTTTCTTTGCTTTTCCTTCTCTTTTCTCCTCTCATTTGCTCTGCTCTCCTCTTTTCTTTTGTTTACACTAAAATGAATTGAGTGGCCACTATATTAAGTATAAAATGCATTTTAAATATTGTTAACTGATAAGTTCTCTCATAATGTATTAATTTTTGGTAGCAGACATGGGGTGTGGGTAAAGGTTCTGTACAAATTTATGGGATTCATGGCCGTTCACCTTCTGCTGCTGTATTCTTCTATATAGGATGTCCATGTCACAATCATCAGATTCAAGTTCTAATTCTAAATGGTACTGAATAACATCGTGTATATAGGGGAGACATTAGCTCCCATATTTCCTATATCATTTGTATTATTAGGGGTGTGGATGCTGTCACTGATCTTTGAGATTCCCACTTTTTGGGGGTGGGGGACAGGGAGAATCAGTTGGAAATGGATAAAATCCAGACCCACTGGGCTTTATTCAGTGTTTTTTGGCTGAATTAAGGCATAGTGTATTTTTCAAGAAGTCTTTTATCCCCTCACAGTAATGCTCTGGTATCTATTCAAAATCATGTCTCCTTTTCTAGGTTTGCCCTGGAGTCTGCTGTTCTACCGCTGGTTTTGGATCAAAATTAGTTAATCTTTCATGAAATATCCATCATGGCAAAGGCCCTTGTTGAGATTTTTGTGCTAGCTTCTCTTGACTGTCTACTGCTCTGGTCATGCTCCAAATGCCATCCCAGCTGCAGCAGGAGACCCAGTGGAGAGTTGATTGGTCTTGGTTCAGATGTCATGCTTCGGTTACTTTTAGAGTAGTTATATGTGAATAAAATATTTCTTCCTCCATCAGTTGCACCTACCCTTCACTGACCAAGGATCTCTGAGACTTCAGTTACTCAGGAAGCAACACAGTACAATTTCCTGAACTAGTCTTTCAGCATTTTTCACTGTAAGGAAAATAATTATAAAGCATTGGCCACTTAATTAGTTTCTAGGTCCTATACCTCCTGTTTTCAAATTCTTAGTCTTTGAGGAAATGCAAGCTAAAAGAACATGATATTACCAGGCATGCATATGAGAAAGACCTTTTAAAAAATCTTCCAAAAGATGCAGAGCAAATGGAACTGTAGCTCATTGCCTTCGGAGAACAATTTCTGGGTATCTTATTAAATTAAACACACTCTGATTATATGGCTCATTGCATATTATTTGTTATTTAGCAAAATGAAAGCAACCAATTTTGTTCTCAAAAGACAGGAATATTCTTCAGTCCCTCAAACTGGACACAATTCTAAAGTCTTTCATCTGGAGCATGTATGTACTTGGGTGCATTCATATCATGACATGTTACTCAGCAATAAGAGGGAGCAAACGAAAGACCCCACGGTAAGTGACAGAAGCAGGAATCAGCATGTTTGTACTGTGTGTGTGTGACAGTCGGGGGATGGAGTTGAGACGTTGTTTGCAAAAGGGCAACGTGAGGAAAGTCTGGGAAAAATGGCACTGTTCCATGTTATGATTGCCTTTGTGACTTTAGAAGTTATCTGGTATACAATTTCTGAAGTTGATGGACAAGAATAATTTTAGAATATGTAAATTACTTTAAAAATTAAAGTTATTGAGGATCCACTCTGGATAGGGAATTGTGATTGTTCTGGAAGTGAAGAAGACTAATGCGGTCTTTGTATGCCAGGACCTGCTACCCCACTTCTGTGCTCTCTCTATTTGCTGTTCACCGTGAGCCGTGAACCCCATGTTCATTTTCTGTCTTGCTTGCCTTCCCATTCTCAACTGGCTTTCCTGTCTTCCAACTCTTCTTAACTCCATTGTCAATAGTGCTGGCAAAGGAAACTTATTGGAATCAATTTTATGATATTTCTTCCCTTTGGCAGGGAGCAGCAATGTGTGATTTGTGGACTCTTAATATTTTTACAATAGGTTTTCTAGGTGTGAAATTCCCCACTCTTGAGTCCTACTGGCGTAGGAACAGAGTGAAAATTCACTTTCCAGCTTCCCGGCAGCTGTGATGCTTCTGTGAAGTCAAAACTCTGACATTCAGAAGAATGTGTGTGAGACTTTGAAAGATAGCAATGTGATGAAGAAGGTGCTGCTTGAAATTCTTCTACGCCCAGATTGGAAGCACTCGTGGAGGTGACGCTAGTTCATGTCCAGAGTCTTTGAATAGCTGCTGGAGAGTGTGTTCAGTGGAGGTGACAGTGGTCTTCACCAGAGCCTCTTGTCTGTACTTGCTTTCCCTCTTAAGATGCCTAAAGAATTGCTAAATGTATTTTAATAAATTCTTCGTTCCTGAAACACAAGTGATTACCATATTTAATTTGCTTAATTTGCTTCTAAATCTCAATGGACACAGCTGCCTGTGAACTTTCAATGGCTTCCCAGTACTTTCGGGAAAAAAAAAAAATCAACACTTTCAAGTACAACATCTATGGACGCCGATATACTTCTCAAACACATCCATTCTGTGTTGCCTTCAGTGCGCTGCATGATTTAGTTACTTTAAGTGCAGCATGCGTTAAATACAACACATTTCTGTTTGCTTCCATGCTCTGCAGATGATGTTCCATTTATTGGGTGAGACTTCCCCTCTCCCTTCCCTAGTGTTCTCTTACCACTTTATGCCCGTTTCTCCTGTTATCTCTATTCATTTTCACCCCTGTTCAGCCTTCAAAATCTGGTTCAAATATGACTAACTCACATCCCATACCATTGTCTCAGTCCCAGCAGCATTTGTTTCTCAAGCAGTACTGTGGTGTTTGCTTTTTTTTTTTTATCATGTATCCATTCATAAACATTTTGCCAGGAACAGAAGTAATATCTGAATAATGAGTTCATTAGGAGAGCAACTGAATACAGTGAATTATCACTGTGATCAGCACAAAGAACTGGTGGGTGCAGCATGTGGGCATCCACAGTAGGGAATGGTGTAATGCTGAGGACTGGAGGGAGCTGTGTTCCATTCGTTCTGCAAGTCCTTTGAGAAAGGAGCTAAGTCTTATGTATCTCTACGCCTCTAGTGCAATTGAACCAGGCATGGGCTGGATATGTAATGGAGATTTATAGAACTGATAAATAAATTGTCAGGCCATTTCTTTCCACAAAACTTTCATTTGGTGCCTGAATCCTAAGAGATAATTAGGCTTGATTTCCTGCACATCAGTTTATGGCCAGGATACAGGAAATGCTTTAATTATCAAGCAAAGTGTTCTATGTGCTAACACTAATGGTCCAGTGTTGTACTGATATAATGGTGTTAGATCAACTTCAAAAGTGCTTTTTTGGATAATTAGTTGGGTGTCATTAGTTTTCTTATCATTAAAAACTGCCAACATAGCAAATATCTTCAATCTATTTTTGGATTTGATCCTTTCATCATAGCAGTCTCACACATCAGCTCTCTAAAGTATCCTAGTACCATGGCTTGGGAAAAAAGATTGACTGATCAGGAGAGGAAAATCAGAGTCGTTCCTTCTCATTCCTAACTCAGAGCCAAGGGTAGAAGAGCAATCAACTGAAGCAAAGACAACATGTTTAAATAAACCTGTGTGCAGCCCTGTAAACGCTCCTGTGCCTGCCTCAGCCTATGCCCACAAGCTATGGATGAAAGGCTTCCGGCTGAGGGAATTATCGGAAGGGCTGAACTTCAATATTGTCTGCAGGGCTTGGAATTTCAATGTATGTCATTGCTGTCTTCGATGGTTGTGCAAACCCTCCTTCCATCAGACACCTTGCCTTTGATTTGGTATCATTAGGCTGAATTTTAATCATCTCTTAATGCTTAACTTCACAGAGTAACAGACTGAGTATTAGGGTTATCTTTCTGATGTTTTCAATGAACCAGAAGCATAGATTTCTCTGTCATCTTTTATCCAAGGACAATTTGTAATTGGCTAGACTGGCAAATTGCTTCTTCTTATTGGAAATTGCCATTGGCACATTAGATTGAAAATAAAATCCTTGCTATATCAATGTGTTGTGGTTCTGCACTGTGGAACTGTAAGTGAAAACTTGTTTTATTAAATTAATTTTTATATGTATTATTCGCTTTGTATTACTGGGATATATATATATGTATATATATATTTAACAAGACTATTCGGGATGACTCAGCTTTTCTTTTTCCTTGCACTCTTAGATTTTCTTCTTGTCTGCCTTTTTAAAGTATTAGATGGTGTATGCATCTTCTTAGGAGCACCTTCAGAAGATATAAATGAGCAGTATCCTCTAAGAATAAGATGAAAGCTGAAAGTAGGAATATTTCATCATTACAAGTCTCCAGATGAAAAACATGGGACATCATGCTGGCTCTATCAATCACGGCGAAAACTCGTGATTGTTTGATACTCAGCTCCCAACTAACCTTAGTTTGCAGGATCTCAGAGACACTTTTCTGGTTATTGTACGTCATTAGCTCTGAACCACATCAGTGCAGACTTGAGAAGGGTAGTCTCCTCCCCTGCCTGGACATGAAGCGTCCAAACTATTACCTAATATGGAAACAAGGATTACGTGTTTCTGAAGTAGAATAAAAGTGTTTTTCACAGGTGAATCCAGCCATTACACTTCTGGATGAGGAAAAATCATTGGCTAAATTTAATGCCCCAATGATGATGCGGCGTGAATGTATGCCTTTTTCTATTCCTATTGATGTTTTTCAAAACTCATTTCCAGTCTATATCTGTTCCGGAGATAAGCTTTACAAGCTGGCATCATGACAGAGCAGGAACAGCAGCATTCAAAAGCAAACTGCTCAAGCAGATCAGGTTGTGCTAAGATGGGGACAAAGCTGTGAGGCTAAAGTCCACTGAAGTCAGATGGCTGGGGTTTCAATCAGTCCTTCTCCGTTTCTTCTGTGTGGCCCTGGACAAGTTGTCCCCAGTTGTCTTGTCTCTCAAATTTGGGATAAGAGCAATGCATAGCTCATATTTGTGCGTGTGTGGACCTAATAGTTTCTCTAAATGTTTAAAACATGGTACTTGATGTCTGATAGAATCCAATAATAAAATGATCGTGATCCTACAAGTGGGAGACTTATGCCTCTAAATCCCATTTTGTGGCTAGGCTATCGTCTATCTGTTGTCAAAAACTGCCTATCTGATGTTCCTTGTGTGCTTTAGGACATTTGGGAATGTTGTGTAGTAAGTGGAATCACTGCTTCTCACTGTTCAACATGTAGGCTGAAGGATACTGAAGAAGCACTCAAGAGGTTCACTCAAGATTGAACCAGGAAATCTAGGAAATAAATCTCTGGGTGTATATGTGTGCAGCGGTGGTAGTCGAGTTAAATTAGGTAAATATGAACCTGAAAGGTCAATAACTTGGAAGATTTTTCTGTTGATTATCGGGTTATTTTGGTTCAAGATACTTTTTTGTAGCTACAGACCTGAGCAGTGTGATTATTCAGTGACTTCTCAGGCTGATGGCATATTTCTTGACAGAAGGAATGCAGTTTACTTGAGTCTCCAACGTCTACCTAGATCCTGGCATGTTACGTGTTCAGTAAGCTTTGGTCAGCTGGATGAAAGAATGAGTAAGTACAGCATGATTGCCAGGTTTCTCTATAAGTGTGTGGGGCCTCTGTGATGTCAAGTTTTGTTCTGTTCTTGGGTGAATTCATCCTTCTATCCTTACCCTTGAAGGGTGAAATCAAACTTACTGCTGACATATTTGTAAGGCTTTTGGTTTGATTTTGTGAGTGTAGATCATCTGGTGGGAAGCAACACATATAACAAATCTGGAAATGGCACAAGATTAGATAAAAGTCTGCGGTATCATTAAATCATCGTCAATAATATCTTATCCAGCGTGTGAACACTTTTCACTCTGATGATGATTAATCTGTACAGCCAAAGTTTGAGTCACTTGCTACAAGTGTGTTGCCATATCCTACAGTCATTCTTCAAAGTCATCCACTCATTATTTTAGTGAATAATCATTGCTAGGATAGTGATTTAAGATTATCTTGGTAGGGGCCATAAATGTGGTATGGCTCAATGATGGCAGGTTAAGCCATCACTTGGATGTATGTGCCCATAATAGAAAGCCAGTTCAAGACCCATATACTTGAAAGGCAATGGATGACGATGTAAGTGTTTGAGTTTCTATTACTCATACAGACAAGACCAGAATGGAATTCTCGGCTACCTGTGTCATTCTGGCCCAGCCCCAACTGCTGTGGGAGACTGGACCAGCAGGAGGAAAATCTATCTCTGCCACTCTGCCTTTCAAACAAGCAAACAAACAAATAAATATTTTTAAAAAGATCATGTGAGTAAATGGAAGTGTCTACCTTTCTAAATTAATGGAATTGAGTTGCTTCAGGAGAAAAATTATAGAAAGACCGCCAACACTTATGAACCATTTCAAGAGATTAGAGCAAATTTTGAAACTTATCAGGTATTGTGGTCAGTGAATTTATAACTGTTCCAAGGTATATTGTCAAGGATGTGGCTAAACAGGAATATTTATGTCTAAAAATCTTTTTTTTTAAAAGATCTATGCATTTGTCTGAAAGTCTAGTAAAAAAGAAGAAAGAGAGCGAGAATGAGTGAGAGGGAGAGATATAAGTGTTCCACGAATTGGTTCACTCCCCAGGTGGCTGCAGCTGCCATGGCTGAGCCAAGCCATGGTCAGGAGTCAGGGTTGGTAACATCCCAAATATTTGGGTCATCTTCTGCTTCTTTCTTGGGCAAGTTAGCAGGGATCTGGATCAGAAGTAGAGTAGTAGAGGCTTGCAACCAGCACCCATAGGGATGCTGGCACTACAGGTTGTCGCTTACCCACTATGTCACAAGTGTCAGCCCCAGATTAACATCTTTAATGACTTGGATCTATCTCCTTAATGATGAAAAATATTAATTAATAAATCTGACATGGTATGCAACTTTTCAATGCTCATCGATTTCCCATGTGCTCTGGGAAAAGACACATTTTAGAATTCTGTATTAGCCTCAAATGATAATGAAAGCTACACGAAATTCAATGTGCTGATGATACAGGTCAAAGAGGTAAAATTAGGATTTATGAATGTCTGAGGTATAAAACGCCATGAATGAGCTGGAAAATTTTCCATGTGTGATGTTTGTGAGATTTTTTGGCTTTTCCCTTTTAGACTTAATGACTACTTTAGCTAAGTGGAAAAGTTCCAAAAATTCAGAGTTTAAGAATGATCTATATTTTCAAGTGATGATGATAACATTTAAAATGTATAATTCTACTTTTCTTCTTTTGGTAATGATAACACTCATTTATGAAGCTTTGTTGGAGAGGTTCAGGCCTCTCTGTCTAAATCTGTGCTTCACAGCTTGGACTGATGTATCTGTAAAATTACAGCTGCACATAACGTCCTTGGCTTTATGAACCTAAGTAAACAACTTGAATGTTTATTTCTAAGGATATCTGATGGGCACTTGGTCACAACAAAGGGAGTGTATATTGGCATGCACATGCTATATTAACTCACCTTTAAAGAGCTGTGAGTCTGCACAACAAATTGATTTACTGGCAGATTTATTTAGATTAAGTCTGTAGTCTTCAACAGGTAAATGCCTTCTGATGCTTCTGAAATATATCAGTACTTATTGTGACTGGTAATGCTAGCAGGCAATTTAAAACAAGTTCAAGGAAAGTTCCTTGATATTCTGCTCTCTTCCTAATGTAAAACCCTTGTGAAGGAATTTCCCTGACTCTTTCACAGATGTTTCCTTTACCATGAGTATATTTTGCTTTACATGATTCAAAAGTCAATTCAATTTAAATCACGGCCTCATAGAACCCAAAGGTTGGAAGTTAAGAGAGAAGTCCAACAGAGAGATACCTTAACCTATTGAGAGTTCCTGTTAAGTTCTGGCAATTGGCTCAGGAATAGATGTCTCACAAGCTAACACATTTTCCACCCTCTGATGTGAGTTTAGATTGAGTGTATGCAGTCCGTGAGCGCAGGTGCAGGCATTGTGAAGATAGTCTAGTTTAGCACACAGTCAGAGAAGACTGAAGTTCTTGAGGATGTCATCTTGTGTTCACCTCTCAGGGAAGGCTGAGACTGGGCTAGAATGGGGATGGTGGAAGGAGAATGAAGTCTGTTATATAGTGATATAATAAACTTTGTCTCATGAGTAAGGCAGAGTTGCACAGAAATCTTCATTGAGTATTTTCCGAACTGGCTGCCCTGTGCAGAATGGTCATTTGCTTATCAGCTAAGGCATTTTAGGTGAATGCAGAAAGGAAAAACACATTGGTAGTACAGTCCTGAAATATTTATTTCCTCTAAAAGCAGTCTAAATTAGTGAGGAATGGTATCCTATGAAAGGAACACACCAGTCTTGAAGATAGAAATAAAATAACTGATTTTCAGCTGTAGATGGACTGCTTAAGATTTCTTGAATACTAGGTAACATAGCTCAAATGTCTTGGCAAATCTCCCTAAGTGAGGCTATATGTATACATATTCTTTAACATGTTTGAACATAAACAAAACACAGGTAAAGAAAATGAAGCAGGCAATATCTCCCACCTTGTTTTCTTGCTGCAAAGAAAAACAATCACATTATATAAGAAAAGGCAGGAGCTAGCTTCACATGGTAGTCTTTCAAAAAAAACCCTAATAAACACAATGATGATGAAGATATGCATATTATAGTATAGTCAAACATGACAACTGCTAAATGCTTTGGTTGGAGAAATATCACTAATGACACAGGATATTAGATGCAGTTGGATTGAGAAGAATTACTGGTCAAGACAACAATATTATTCTCAATGCTACATCAGTGTTGTATGAGTAAATGAATTCAAATCATCAGCTTTAGTCACACTCCTATTCCAGGTGATACCAGGCTGAGTTCTTCCCTACCGTCCTCAAGTGATCACTGGCTGTGTCTGTTTGAGAAGAATATTTTCTTGCTCATGGAGGGTTTTGAAAATGTGAGTTGTCAGAACGGTCACTGATGCTTGAAACAAAGAGATCCCAAAGGCTTCTTAAGTAGGAGGACTGCTGGTGCGGAAACAAACAACACATGAAAAGCAAGGGTAGACAGAGGACAGGGAAGGCCCAGATTCAAGTGTCAGGCCAAAGGACAGGACCCTTCTTTTTTGCGAGATATTTTCATGACCAGAGAAGTCCTCCAGCCTAGGAAGTTTTAGAAGTACAGACTGAATGATGTCTAAAATGTTAACAGTACTAATGATACTAGCTCAAATCCTTTGTGTGCTTAGTCTATTCCAAGCACTGGGCCTATAATCCCATTTCTACAATGATCTGATCAGGTAGATATTAGTATTTTGTCTGGTTTGCATAGTAGGCATTAAGAAGTTGACGATTTGCTCAAGGCCACAGTTTGGATGTAAATTTTAGGTGACACTTAATTTGCCTGTGATCAAAGGAATTCCTGGGATACTAGACTGTCAGCAAAATGAAAGGACAGTCTTGAGCAATTGATTGATCACACCCCACCGCCAAAAGCAGTTCCAGGTGTCAGGCCCAGATGCTGAGATACAAATCCTCATGCTAGTTACTGTGTTCTCAGGGTAAGGCTCCGCTTCAGCATAAGCAGGCACTGAACCCAAGTGAAAAGCTCCTGGAACAAAGAAGGGGCTTTGTTAAAGGCTCAACTGTGATGCTGACCAGTGTGGCCACAAACTGAACTTACTGCCAAGTCGCCTTCTGCAGAAACAATGGCTCCATAGCTTCCTAAGGAAGAGGGTGGAGTATGTAGGGCTGGTTTAAAAAGTACTGGTATAGCAGGCACTCCTGACAGCAGAGATACCTACAGGCGATTCTCTAAGAAAGATCTTGATGCAGCAGTAGCATTAATATCCATAACCCGTTCCGAATGATCCCTTGGAAGCTTATAAAACCATTGATAGCAATAATAATAGAAGAGGACCAAAGCCAACGGGGTGTTACTGCAGTGCTCCATTGCAAGGTTGGAGATCCCTGAGAATGGTGGGTACCCTGGCCTCAGGAGGAGGCAGCAGCTGAGCCAGTGCTTACTGAATCCATCAGTACCCTAGACTGGTATGGAAAAGAGTAGAAGAGAAGGACCTCAGAGTTTGTTTCCCTATTTTATTCACTGAGTGCCTCAGGCAATGTGCTAAAGCAGAAATTGATCAGGATATGAGCACAGATGATTTTGTCTCTGAGTTCTGACTTTGGCACTTAAGAACTGCATGCCTTGAGAAATGTCTATGAACCTTGCTTTTTTTCATTTGTAAAATGAGGGAAAAAACAGTGCAAAATGTGTTAGTCTATTTGGGGTAACTATTGCGATCTACAGAAGGAGTGGTTTCTAGACAACAGAAATTTGTTTCTCCATGTTGGAGGCTGGTAAACCCTAGGTTAAGGTGCCAGGGGAATCTAGTGCTTGTTGAGGCTCAGCCAGCCTTGCTCTTCATCTAGCCACACAGAGCAGAACAAGTCAGGATTCTGTTTCTTTTGCAGTAACATTGATCCCCTCAAAGCTAATCACCTCCCAAAGGCCTCAAATCCTAATACCATCCTAGAGGAGGACATTTCTGCCTAAACTCAAGGTAGTTTCAAAGATTACAAATGAGTTGTGATTTGGCTGACATCATGATCTAGCATGCTAAGCTGCCGCTTGCAGTGCCAACATCCCATATGGGTGCCGGTTCTAGTCCTGGCCACCCTTCTCCTTCTCTGCTAACGCGCCTAAAAGCAGTGGAAGGTGACCTCTGAGCCAGTGAGGGAAACCTGAAATAAATATCTAACTCCTGGCTTTGGCCTGGCCCAGCCCTGGCTATTGTGGTCATTTGGGGAGTGAACTAACTGATGGAAGACTTATTTCTCTCTCTGCCTCTTTGTCTCCGTAACTCTGCCTTTCAGATAAATTAAAATATTTTTAAAAAGAAAGCAATAAAATATATCAACTGCTTCACACATATGGGGCACTCAGCAAATGGAAAAGTGTTATAGTATATGCACCCAGATCTGCAGAATACAAAATGGAAGGCTGAAAACTCTTTCATTAAAAAATAAAACAGTTTCTATGCTGGATTTATGATTTTAGCCCGAGGCTGACACCTTGTGGAATTCTCTGATAATTCTGAGCTTATTTCCTGGTCTCCAATGGTGCTAGCTCTTTTCTGGAGGCTGAACAAGGATATAGATGAAAGGAAATACAACAACAATTTAAGTCAAAGAGAAACAGGAAGAGCAAAAGCGATGAGGAAAAAAGAATGAGCAAAAAGCAAAGATTACTTTGGAATTTACTTTTAATTGTTTATTGCCTATTTTGTTTATTTAATGTTTTCCCAGCAAGAATATTGATTCAGAATTTAAGCCTTTTGCAGCTCTTTACTTAAGCTGTTCAATTTTCGCACATCCAAGTGTTTGACATAAACCACCTCTGCTTCCTTTTCCTGAGCAGTTGTGCACTGGGTCAGCCAGCTGAGGAGTCCCACTTCCCTCACAGATAAGACCAGCAATATTATTTGTAGGGTACAGGGCAAAATGAAGGTGTGGAATCCTTTGTTCAAAAAAGATTAGCTTTCAAAGTATCTACATCAGAGAATTAAACAAGTGCGGGTACTATTGCTGTCTTTAATGAGTTATTATTTTTATTAATCTTAGTATTTAAATATCAAGTTCGATATGAATTCTTTCCTAGTAGAAGACAATTATCTCCTCCCTTAGAGCTCCATCCTTAAAAGTTAAAAAAAAGACAAAGTAGACAGACAATCCACTTATGTTGCAATTCTACGTAACACCTATGGGAAGATGCTAAGTGTTGCAGATTCTGCCTGGAAGCTTCATTAACATAATAAGTATTCTATCTTTACTGATAATTGTTGGCTATTTGGGGTATTACTGATTTTGATTATCAAGAGGCTAATCCGCAAGCAAGACCCTGTGTACAGTCACAATTATTAGTGTAGAGAAAAAGCCTCACCTTGAGTTGCACCCATTAAATGCTCTTTGGATTCCTGGAAGAGAATCAAAAATCCCTTCCAGTTCTTGGAAGGGATTTCAATGGTGGATACTGGCCAACAGATGCATCGACTTGGTACATAATGGCTGTTTAATCTGAGTCATAATTACCCAGGCTTTTGAGAGCTTCGCTCATCACTGTGCTTAGGTGCATACCAAGAGCTTCATAACTGTTGAATCAATGCGGATAGGGATCTCCAAAGGGTTGCCAATGATTGCTTGGTCCATTAAGAACCAGGATGCTATTGATCATGGCTACGTTCCAGTGTGGAACTGGAAGACATTTTTAGTGAGGAAAGTGGGGCTATGTGGTTATAAACAAGTAATTTTAAATGGTGCAGGCTAGGAGCATTCACCTTTCGTTCCTTACTTTGCTTCAGTAGTGCTCTTCACAGGCCTGTGACTGATCTGACTAGCCTGAGAGATCTATTGAGTTCTTCCTCACCACCAGGCCTTTCCTTGAGTTGTTTCCTCTGCCAGAGTTGCTGCTATGCAGTCACATTGTCCTACTCAGCATCTGGCCATCCTTTGAGACCATGTGAGTGCCGCTTTTAATGTAGTCATTACCACCATCATTATCATCATCATCATTAACGAAAAGAAAAAAAATTCCTTATTAGGTTTCTCCTATATGTGCTGCTGCAATAATATGCTTTTCTGCCAGTTTGAACTTTTAGAATTGTTCTTCTAACTTTTTCCTTGGCAAGCTGTCTAAATCCTATTAAGGAAAGGGAAGGTAAGATGATTTTGACATGAACTAAAATGAATCTATGCATTATTAATTTTTCTAGAATCTAACGAACTGTCAAATCAAAGAGTTTTATTAAGGGTTGTTAAGGTTTCCTTCCATCTAGAAACTGTATTTCTGATTTATTTTTGAAGTTTCCCCAAGTGACTTGATTTTATGAAGACTGGTTTTATGTGAGACTCCTATTCAATTTTGTGTCAATTTATTTAATTGAATCGAAGTTGAGTGCGTTTTGTTTGTATTCTGGAACCAAAACTATCTGCAGAGGATGAATAGTGGATTGCATACTGACAAGGAGTGTGTATTTGTGGTGCCTACCTGCATGCCCATACATGGCATCAATACAGTGTGGCCAGGAATGGTGAAAGTGCGGTTATAATACTGCACAGGCAGAACCATCTTCAGAAAATAACTGAAGTCAAGGTAATCGTTCTTGCCTTATGGAGGTCCCTGTGTCATTTGGATTTCTCGGTATTTAGGATTCAGTCAGATGAGGACAAGAGGTAATTTGAAATGTTGTGGGGCAGATATTAAGACGTGGATTAAGATGCTCACTTTCCACATTGGAATACCTGGGTTTGAAGGTCACTTACAATCCTAACTCCAGCTTCCTGCTTGTGCAAGCACTGGGGCAGGGGACATTAATGAGAGCTCAAGTGTTGCCACCCACGCTACTGAGTTCCTTGGTTCGTGCCTTCAGCCAAAACGCACCGCAGGCATTTGGAGAGTGAGCCAACAAGTGAGAACTTTCTCTCTCTCCCTCAACTACATACCTTTTGAAATTAAAACATTTTAAAAGCAATATTTTTATATCAATAATCTGTGGCTTATATACTTAACAGAGACTTCAATCATGTTTTGAAACAAGTGGTACCTACAGAAGAGTTTGACTATAGGTAACTTCTAGAAGTCTGTTTATAGAGATTAGGACAATATGAAAGGGTTCAAGAAGAGAGTGACCCTTCCAATGCTTATCATTGGCCTTCCTAGGCCTGATGAGGTGAAAAGAGAATGTCGTGTCATCAGTCTGGCTTTTGAAAGACACACTGCCAACAGAAGCTCTAACCATGGAGGCAGAAAAGCAATGAGAGTATCAACTTTCCTTTCCCTCTTCCTCTGCTTACTTTCCCACCTCCACCAGAAACCCATGAAGGCTATCCTAACCAGACAGTTACAAGGAAACAAGTCTAGCTGTGAGGTCCAGTAAGGCCTCGCCACCGCCCACCCTGGTCCCCTCCAGTCAGGCTCAGGACAGGACAGAGAATTGGCAAGAACAGATGGGGATGCAGGAAGAAGCAGGCCTGCCAGGCAGCCTTCAAGCAGCAGCTGGCAGCTGTGTTAGTTTGTGTGAGGGGTCAGCTCTTCACAGTTTCATCCAGTTGACTGAATAGGCCCAAATGGATTCAGATAGTTTATTACTCATGACACAACAGTCCACATTAGCTTCATGTCTACATCAGGTCCCTTTGACTTGAGGCTCAATGGGGCCAGGGTAGAGCAAGGGACAGGTGGATGCTGCTGATTATGTCAGAGCAGAGGAGCAGTGACCCTAGGAAACTCTCCCAGGGGATGCTGGCAAACCTTTGTTGTTTGATGAGACACTATCCATCTCATCCAGGCCAGGAAACAAATATTACCCCAGCCCTAGAGAGGCGTGCTCTCTGTACTTTCGTGGCTGCTTCAATGACCTCATGCTGTATGCTATGATCTTGGAAAGATCATTAAGAAGCTATCACAAGATTCACAGAAATATTGTTGAGACAATGCACATACACACACACACACACACACACATTAACTTGACATAATCAGTAGGCTTGCATGTCTCCCTGACATGGCTGAAGTTCCACCCCACTCTACAGTCAGAACTAAAGTTGTCTCTTCGCCACAGAACTCTCCTTTCTTTTCACATGTGCTTTGATTATTCATTTTTTTGTAATATTTTCATGAATTGGGTGGGTTTGTCAGGGTTCCCCAGAGACACTGAACTGATAAAATATAGACACATGAATGGATAGGTACAGATGGATGAGAGATGATTTATTATGGGCATTGGCTCACATGATTAGAGAAGCTGAGAAATATCAGCAAATGGCTATCTGTTAGTAGAGCCTTCAGGATTCCAATAGCAGGGCTTGACCTGAGTCAAAAACCTTCAATCCAGGGAAGCTGATAACGTAACACAAAATGCAACATAGACCTGAGAGCCTGCAAAGCTACTGATGAGAATCCTGGAGCACAAAAGCTAGCGTCCCAGGGAAGAAAAAAGATGCTCCAATACCAGGGGAGAAAGTGCACTTTCATGTGCTGTTTCATTCTCTCTGGGCTTCAGGTGGTTTGGACAGTGCCTCCCCATACTGGGGGTGGGTCTTCCTGGCTCTGTCTATCAACCCACACACTGGTCTCCTCTGGAAACGCCTTCACTGACACATCTAAATTACTATCAGCTCTGTAGGTATTCTTTAGTCCAGTTGTTTTGATACCTAAAATTAAAGCTCTTACTATGGATATAGTTGCATCTTAGTGAACATGGAATTGGCTGTGCTTTAGACAGAACTTAGACATCCCTTGCCATTTGTCATTGGATTGATCTTGGGTTCTGTTTCCACACTGTTGGATGGAGATGATCAAACATTTCAAATTGATGGTTTGTAGGGATAAAAGCATTGTTAACTGTCTAGTCCAGAGCTCAGTTCAGAGTCAGATATTAGTGCAGTTAATAGGCTAAAGGAGGGAGGAAGGAGGGCCATGTTTCTCCCAATAGTCTTGATTCTTCCATGTAAATGTAAGGACACAGAAGGCTGCATGGATGTTGGAAAACTTGGGCAGCCCAGCAAGAAGGATTGTAGAAAATTTCCCCAAATTAGCATACAGAAAGATTTCTGCCCATTCTGCAAGTTGGGTACATATACTAACTCATCATTGCCTGTCAGGTGCTTTTCACGGAACAGCGCTAAGACAGGTTTCAGAGGAATTCTGCTCAAGTGCTCCAGTGTGGGTTGGTGTTTGGGGAATAGATATACACTTTAACAACCCTGTGCATTTAGTGTAGGGGAAATGCAATATTCATTTGTTCAGTGTCTAAAATGTAGACTGTTTACAAAGATTTTTGAAAACCTGCACCTGGGAATTAAAATCAAATCAGATACCCAAACTCTTCAAACTGTGAATCTCTATGGATCAAACATGAAGAGAGGTTGGTATATGTTTGTTTGATATCATTAATGATTAGAAATCTTAAACTTCTTACGTGCCACAGTTAATATTTAGTGAGGTCTTTTTTTTTCCCCAAATGCCTAGTAATTTGATGTCTCACAGCAAAGGGGTTTTGCAGAAAAGTTTTGCTAAAAGCAGAAAGACTTTTAAGTTACGTAAAGTCAGAAAGATAAGAATGTATTTGCTGCTCTTTAATTTTGAGTACGTGCAGGGTAATGAGTGTAGGTCCATGACTGGAGAAAGCACGGAATTTCTGATCAAACCCCAGCCTGCCTTCCTGGCTTTATATCCAACTGCTCTCACCAGATGGCATCCCGGAACACCTGTGCACATGTATGCAGTTATCATGAGTGTGCATGTAAACACACACGCACACACACGTTTTCTTCACTTCAAACTTCCAGCCTAAACTTGCATTATTGCTTCTACTTCTCTAATTTATTGCACATCACTATACTTTCCTCTCTATTTTTCTTATATATAACCATCTTCAAAACCTGTCACCTAGTAGAACATAAATACATGTTTGCTATACAAGTTGATTCATATGTTCACTTGAGCTGCAATTATATTTGTAGGCACACTAAGAAGAGCAGTTGGATATTGCTCTTGTCATAGCAATCTTGAAGCTCTTTCCCCAAGCAGATCACTCCACATTTTGTATAAGGGATTGTATAATCTCCCACAGGAATTGTGAGCGTTTGTCATATTGAGAGAAAGCCTTCACCTTTCGCACATACTCACCACTGAATTAGCTGATGTATCCTTTGAAATACATCATTTTTTTTCTGTCTATAGTTTAAATTGTAGGTACAGAAAAGTATTATTACTTGCAACTGAGTAATTTTGTTTATGCTGTGGATACTCTGTTGGTGATTTGAATCAGGGGTTTGAAATTCAATTCAATGCCTCTGGCTCAGCTGGGGGGGGGGGTGTGGATTAAGCCAATACCTGTATTGTCAGTGTCCCATATGGGCACAAGTTCAATCCCTGGCTGCTAATGCTCCTGGGAAAGCAACAGAGGATGGCCCAACTGCTTGCATCCTCACAGCCATGTGGGAGACTTGGAGGAAGCTCTCGGCTCCTGACTTTGGACTTCTCTGACTACTACAGTCATTTGGGGGAATGATTCAGCAGCAGAGGATCTCTGTCTCTCTCTCTCTTTCTCTCTCTCTTTTTCTCTCTCTCTCACTGTCTATGCTGGTCTTTCAGATAAATAACACAAATATTTTTAAAGAAGAAATTCATTGTCTGATTTATTCTTCTGTTGTCATTTTTCTGGAATGTTCTTCATATTTGCCTTTGGTTTTCGTGGGTGCTCTTACTTTTCTCTACCAAGAGAACATCTTTAAGTATCATTTAGAGAGCAGGTCTGAAAGAGGCACATCTGTTGAGTTTTTCTTTACTGTGGAAGAATTTTATTTCATTTTCAAAGACAAAAGAAACCTTCGCTGAGTATGTTATGCTGGGCCAACATTATTTTTTTAATCTGAACGATAAAGTAACAACAGAAGACTAAATCAAGCAATGAACAAATCATTGCTAAAATGGCAGGACCAAATTCCTGTTAAACCTGAATGTAAATGGATTGAACTCATTAATCAAATGTCGTAGATTAGTAGACAAGATCTCACAAAGATCAGCAGAAACTATATCTCATTGATTTTGACATTTTTGTTTTTATTTTCATTTATTCATAATGTTTTTTTCTTATATTAAATTCTTCACTGACTCATAGGTCAAATAGTAACATTTTCTTCAAGGTTCTTGATTTTCTTTTTCATTTCTTCAGCAACATATTAGTCATTCAGTAGCATGCTATTTAACTTCATGTCTTTGTAAATTTCTGTTTTTCTTCCTGTTCTTGATTTTGTATTGTGGCTTTTCATTTAAGGGGGAAATATAGTAACTGTATAATAGAGGCTGTCATATCTAATGTAAGGATATAATGCAGTATGCATCTCTACTTCCAGATCAAGATGGACTCCCAATGAAACTGTAAATTATATCTTGACAATATGGTGCTGGACTCTGTCATTGTCCTTACATACAATGATGGACTTATGAATGTTTATGAAGAACTATACTATTGCAGAAATATAGGGGAACTGAGTTGGGGGTGAGGATATATAGAGAGAACCAGGGAAATCCTAGAGCCTATGGAACTGCATCATAAAATAATAATACTAGAAAAAAAATTAAAAAATATAAAAGCAACAAATGAAAAGTATCATTAAAAAAAGAAATTCAATACTTTTATTAAAGGCCTTTTTGTGATATTTCATTATAAAATCATGCTTGGCTTTAATATCATCTTCAAGAACTTAACCAATGTAGTTGTATAAGTGATATATTTATTGAGGCCCCATTGATTCATACAGATTTATATAAATATTTTAATACAGAATAAAAATGGCCAAAAAAACTCTCATTTTTTTTCTCCCGTAGAATCACAGAATCTCAGCTTAGGTGATTCGTTATTGCAGTGTTGGGGACCAGAGTGAAGTTACTATGGTTCTTAATAACTTCTAGCAACTGCTTCTTGCTTTTCAAATGCATAAATTGTTTACAAGGTAGACACACACACACACACATGCCCGACTCTCGCTCACTAATTTCCTTCCCAAATACCTGTAACAGCCAAGGTTGAGCCAGACTGGACCTTTGAACCATGAACTCAAGTCAGGAAGTTAATCACTTGAACCCTCCTATGCTGCCTCTAATAAGGGTCTGCCAAAATCGAAGCCAGAGAGGGGAAGGATGCTGCATATTGGAGTTAGGCATTATCATATGGGATGGTGACATTTTACCTGCTATGCCAAACACCTGTCCAACCCTTTGCTTTTTTATTTTAAAAGGTTTGTTTATTTGAAAATCATAATAGGAGAGGGGACAGAAAGATAGAGCTTTTCTACCGCTTCCTTCCCACAGTGGGTATGAAAGCCAGAACTAGGCTAAGTCAAAGTCAGTAGCCAGAATGCCCTCTTGGCCTCCCACATTATCACTTGACCAAGACTTAAGCAATTTTCCAGCATTTTCCTAGAAACTTTAGAAAGAAGCTGACTAAGGATTAGAGTAGCTGGGGTTTGAACCAGCACTCTGCTATGGGATGCCAGTGTGGTAAGAGGTGGCTTAATGTGCTGAGATGCAATGCCAGTCTCAAAATTTTGGTTTTGAACAGTAAGTTTCACATTACTCAAGTGGGAATGGTGTGAAAACGCAGCCTGACAAGTGAGACCCAAGTTCAGATGCAGTCTAGTGACTCTCAGGGAAGATTCCTTTTTGATGTATTTTATTCATTGATTAGAATGTAAACGGACAGCAGCAATGGGAGTGGCTTGCAAAACTAGGTACAGGACACCTAGATAAATATCAAATGATTTTTTTCAGTATATCTGTACTAACATATGGGACACACACTAAAATACGTTTCTCTGAGGTTTGACATTAACTGGGCGCTCTGTTTTTCTGCAGGAAGGAGCCGGGCCCGTCTCCTGGACAGCCTATATGTTCATTTGCTAAATCTGACAAGTTAGCATAAAGAACGAAATGGGCATAAAGAACGAAAACACCTGAGGTTTTCAAGACATAAATGATTTTGCATTCTAGTTTAGTACTAGATAAGCTTGTGATGTCAGAGATTTTTGTTTTGTTTATCTATGAGAAAATATATGTATACAGTATTGTTGCGAATATTAAAAGAGTTTATGCAAGCAAGGTAACGGGGCTGTGATTTATCATAAGGCACAATGAGGCTGGTGAGTTTTCCCCATCTATGCATTTTTTAAAAAGAGCTTGAACTAATTATAAAACAATATATGTAGTGTGTACTTTGACGTGTCCATCACACAATTTTCAAGTAAATCTAGTTTTCTGTAAATATCAATGATTCTCATGTTGGCGCATGCAAGAGATGTGTCAGGATGACTTGTCCAAATAGCCGGGTTCTGCTTCCAGAGATTATGATTCAAGTGGTCTGAAACGGCGCTCCAGAACTGCATTTCTACACTTAATCTTAGCCAAAAGGCCGAGAAGCGATCAGACCTGCATTTTTAACAAGAGCTTGAATGCTACTGCCGCTGCTGTCTGGAGCTCCGTTTGAGAATTCTTATGAGAAGTGTTTCTGTATTACAGACATTGGATTTAACTTTAGGTTAACGAGGCGCCACCTACAGGACGTAATGGAGAAAACTTCTCCAGGAAAGTTTAAAGCATGTTTTACAGATCTAATCCTGAGGATCCTGTCAAAATCTCGTATAACTTCCAAAAAGGAAAAAAAAAAATCTTGTAAATTTTTGCAGTCGTAGGAGTTAGATATAGTCAAATGATTTTTATTGAGACGAAGGGATAATTTTCTTTTTTTTTTATAGCATTTCATGTTTGAGAAAAATATTAAGATAAATGTTCTAGAGCTATATTATCCTAACTGTTGACCATTACTTGTGGGTTTCTAGCCCCCTGGATTTAGTGCCAGGAAGCCACATAGCTTGGGACAATCGGCAAGATTGCCTCTTGAGAGTTCTATTCATTTCTCCATATGATGAAAGTGGCTGAGTTAACCACACATTCAAAAAATTCTCATAGTCTGTGATTCTATTTATGAGATGCTTCACTTGCTGAGCCTTACTAAGGGAATCGCATTTGGAATGAAGATTTATTCTCTGCTTGCATGTAGCTATTCCATTTTTAAAAATCATTTTAATGTTTTGGGTGCTTAAAGTGTTTCTGCTTTAATCTGAAGGCCACCATTATTTCACTAGTGAAATACAATTTCTTTTTCATGTTTATTTTAGGAACATAAGAGTTATGAAATAGCAAAGATGGTGAAATGTGATGAGAACACATTAAGATGGACAGAGAAGAAGTAGTGTAGAAAAAGCATTAGGAGTGGCTGATAGCAGAGGAGTCATTGGGGTTCCGTGGACAAGGGAGCAGCAGAGACAGTGGGGCAGCACTGAAATCAACAAAAGCCCTCTTGGTGATGGAAGAGTCACCAGCAAACAAGGCAGAAGGAGAGATAATCGGATATACAGGAAATGAATCAAGTCATAGAATCAGGGGTCCTACTAGTTTTTTTCACCCATCAGAAGCTGAAAAACAACAGTGGGTTCCTGCAGATGGGCTTGGGACTGGGGTGGAGTGCACAGCTCAGCCCAACACCACACTTATGCATGGCACCTCAGGCACCATTTTGAGCACTGCACAGCACCTGGAGGAGATAGTGAGACATGTATGTGCAAAGCTCATGGAGAGGCCACACACAGCTATCTAAGAGACTTTCTCACAATCAGAAACCACAAAAGCATTTTGCTGGTCCTACCAGAAAAATAATACTGATTGGCATCTTGCAGGTTCTGACCAAAATAGGTCTAGGTTGTCCCCTGACATAACTGCTAGCAGGTTCTGGCAAGAAGAGAAAAAAAATTAACCGTGTGCTGTGTGGTGTGAGTCCACAGTGGAATGCCAACAGGGAATCACACAGGTAGCATCTTACCAGTCCTGGGTGGCGCTGAAACTGTGAGTAGGAGAAAGACTGAGCAGACAACGGCATGGCCATGACACGGAATCAGAAAGGATGGAGAGAGGAGACCTGGGTGGTGCTGGATGCAGAGGCTGTGGCAAGAGTGCAACACAGGACTCTGAGATGGAAATTGATTGAAAGTGGTGGTGCGAATGGCACAAAGGAAGAACAAGGCACTGAATGGAAACATTAAGGTAGATCTGCAGTTGTGGTGATGACACAGCTTAAAGATAAAACTAATCTAAGGAGAAGAATTCACTAATTGGAATTGCAATTGCCATGGGCAACAGAAGAGGAACAGGCAGCATGAACAAAGATATCTATGCCTCCCCTACAAAAGACCAAAAGACTGTTTGAATCTTAGATGTAGCTGAGGAAGACATGATGGAATTGAGGGCAAAAGAATTTTGAAAAATCATTCTAAGCTCTTTAAAAACAGTGAGAAGCAGATACAGGGGTTCAAGGATTTAAGTAATTACAATGTTGAAACAAAATCAAAACAAAACGAAGAATTCAGTAGAACAGATTAAAATACAATGAAAAGTCAAGCAATAGAATGGAGGAGAAGAAAGGATTTCAGAGCTAGAAGACACCATATGCAAAAATGCCAAGTCGGTCAAGAAACACAGTAAAGCTAAGAAAACCACTTAAGAAGAGGTGACATCATCAAAAGGCAAACTTTAAGAGACAAAGGAAGGAGTTCCTGAATGTGTAGAAAGAAACGTTTGATTGAAAGATGTCCTCAATAAAATAATAAATGAGAACTTCCCTAACCTGGAGAAAGGCAAATCGAAATACTGGAAGGACCAAGAACCCCGAATAGACTGAATCAGTATCAGTCCTCACCTGTTGAACATAGCATAAAATACAAGGAAGAAACATCTGGTAAACTGTAGAGAAACACCAATCTGACAAATGACTCCTTAGAAGAAGCCCTACAAGCCAGAATGGAATGTAGAGATATGCCCCATATACCAAAAAAAAAAAAAAAAAAAAAAGAAAAAACAACAACAACAAAAAACTATCTGTCCAGAATAACATATCAGGCAAAAAAATAGCTTGTATTTAAAAATGAAATTAAAATAAGAAAAACTTCCAAAACAAACAAAAACTGAGACCTTGATCTTACACTTTTTTTTTTGCAAAATTAAAAAAAAAATACTAGCCAACAGAATCCCACAATGCATTAGACTGATCAGGTGAAATTTGTCCCTGTCATACAGGGTTGGCTCAACATAAATAGATCAGTAAATGTGATACATTAGATCAACAAAATGAAGAATATAAACTATATAATCCTCTCAATAGAAGCAGAGAAGGCATTTGATAACATCTAACACCATTTCATGCTAAAAACAATAAACAAGATAGGCATATAAGGAGCATTCTACAACACAATCAGTTTTAATATATGAGAAAATCAGCATAAGCATCATTCTGAATACAGAAGGACTGGAAGCTTTCACACTAAGATCTACAATTACAAAAGGATATCTATTTCACTATTACTATTCAACAGAACTATTGGGAAAGGGATTCAAATTGGAAACAAGGAAGTCAAATTATCCCTGCTTGCTGACAACATGATTCTAAATGTCAGAGCACCAAAAGACTCAACAAAGGTATTGTTGGAAATGGTAAGAATGTTTGACTAGATAGCAGGATACAAAAACAGTGAACATAAGTTGATGGCCTTAGTATACACCCACAATCCCTGGCTGAGAAAGAACTTAAAAGAATAGTTAATTCAAAACAGCAGAAAGGAATCTTAAATCACTTGGAATAGACATAACTGAAGATGTGAAAGACCACTACAATGAAAATTATATGAGATTAAAAAAATAGAAGAAGGCATTAAAAGAAGGACACATTTACTATTTTACTATTTACTATTTTATTGCTAGTGGAGTCAACACCATCAAAATTTTATGTCCATATAACTGAAATTCTCCTCAGAGCTGGAAAAGATAATGCAAAAATTCATCTGGAAACACGAAAGACCACAAATAGCCAACAAATCTTGAAGAATAAAAATAAAGTTGAAGGAATCACAATTCCAGATTTAAAGACATACTATAAAGCAGTGGTTGTCAAAATAGTCTCGAACTGAAACAAAGATAAATGGACCAGAATAGAAATCCCTGCAGGGAGCCAACACATGGACAGCCAATTAGTTTTCAACAACAACAAAAATCCAGGGAATGCTGAATTTCTTCAAGAAATGCTCTTGGGACAATTGAATCACACCTGCAGAAGTAAGAAAGAAGACTCCTCCCCTTTAGCTTTACACAATAATCAGCTCTAAATGGATTAGAAGCTTAAATCCATACCCAAATATCTTCAAACTATTAGAGGACAGCATGGAAACCAACTCTGCAAGATATAGGTGTAGGCAGAGACTTCTTAGAAAAGTCACCAAATGCACAGGCAGTCAAAGCCAAAATAAACAAATGGGACTACATCAAACTAAGAAACTTCCGTACAGCAAAGAAAATGATCAACAACGTGAAGAGATGACCAGCAGAATGGGAGAAAGTGTTTACACACTACCCGATAGATAGGAGACTAATATCCAGGATTTACAAAGAGCTTCAGAAATGCAACAACAGCAAAACAAAACGAACAAGAATAAACCATAGGAAGAAATAAGTGAAGAAAATGAAGAGGCGTTTTTCAAAAGAGCAAATTCAAATGGCTAACAGACATGTGGGGAAAAAAATTCTCAGGTTCCCTTGCTATTGTATGATCCAGCTTTATCTTGCTTATGGAAATATATTCAAAGAAAGTGAAATCTTCATACAGAAAAACAATCTGCAGCCCTATGTTCACAACAGCACAATCTCCAACGGTGATGACATGGAAACAGCTTAGATACCCATTAAAAGAGGAGTGGCTAAAGGAACTGTAGTAGATCTACTCCATGGAATACTGAACAGTGATTAAGTAATACAATTCTACCAATGTCAACAGAATGGCCCCAAGTGGAGACCATTATATTCAGTGAAACAAGCCAGTACCCAACGGATACAATTGTGGAGAACATCAGGAAGGATTCAAGTGCACTCTTCTCCCAATATTTTTAAATTACCTAAGAGAAATGTTTTTAATCTGTGATTAAGACACAAAACCTGTTTATCAGAGTACCTGGATTCAGTTCCTGGCTCCAGGCACCGACCCCAGCTTTCTGTTCACTCAGAATCCAAGATACTGATGTTGGGTTCCTGTCATGCATGTGGGACTCCTGAATGTCAGCACCTGTCTGTTGTGGGCGTATTTGAGAGTAAACCAGCTGATGGAGGCTCTCCCTTTTACTCTCTCTTCTCTTAAGTAAACAAATAAATTTTTATATTTGGATACAAAGCACAAGTTCTTCAGATATTGCCTGGGTAAATTTCTCCTAGGAATAGAATCTATTGTGTTATATTGTCATACTTAGGCAATTATAATATTTTTTATAATGTGAAAATAAGCAAAAGCATTAATAAATCCAGCACTGTAAAACAGTTGTTGATTTTGTTCTTTTTTGTGGCTAGTAGTCATCTACATTTATATATTTCTATATCAAACATTGTACTATGTAAATGTGTTCTATTAAACTCTTTATTATGTCAAAAACCCAGAAGCATTTTTTTCAGAGCTACAATTTTGATAATTGAGTACATTGCATAGAATCTACATATTATCTATAAACATTTATATTTTTCTCAATCTCTAAATGGAATCACAATGTGAAACTTAGTACACACATACACACACACTACCTCTACTCTCTCAAATCATTTTCTTAGGATAAATTTCTGTAACTGGGCATAAACACTTAAGAGTAAATTAGACTTTCAAATTAAGCATCCTTCATAAACCTGAAAAGCACCACAGTTCTGGTCATTTAAAGCTACAGTACTTAACTGTAGAAAAGAGTGCCATCTACTGCCTGGTACACAATACTTTCTGCAATTCCTGCTCATTCCCAAAGAACATAGCCTGACTACAGAATAAGAATGGTGTTTATTAAGTGAGGTTACATTGTCAAGTTACTCAGCATAACCTTCATTTACAGTTTAGAGAAAGCTATGCACTATTTCTTGTATGCTTTGGGAAACACCAATTTGTGTAGTAATAGATTGATGGCAGCTTGTAATGCAAGTCACTGCAGGGTGATGTGTACTGTGCTTTGGTTTTTGGTTACTCCATCTAACCCCTTTTTCCTCTGCCAACGAATGCACATCTAACCACTTCAGTGTTAGGACTAGACTTCTCTTTAACTTGGTGTCATATTGCTCTGCTTCTTGATTGATTTACTCTTTTTACTAGGTGACTAGTTATGAGGTTATATTCCATAACACAAAAAGCTTATTTTTTAAAAAAAATTATCCCCTGCTATTTATGGAGCCCTATTGCTTGTAATTAATTCTTTGTTTTCTACACATGAGAATATCGTTGTTTAATAGAAATGTAGAATGCACAGGTAACTTATGAAATTAAAATCTTCCAGTAGTCAAATTAAATTAGGAAAATTCAACAAGTGAACAAAAGACTCCAAACACCAACAAATAACCTACAATATTCTTATGTTAACATTGGCACTATGCATAATCCAAGTGCTCTATGGATTCATGTATTCTTAGGTCTGGGAGTCTCACACATTTCAACTTTCAATTACATGCTTTGGACTTCCTTTCTCTTCAGCTAGAACTTCCCCCTTCTTGAAAACTGCTCACCTCTAGCAAGTAAGCATAAATATCACCCTTTCCCAGCATCTCTTCTTGATACTCTGCAAATATTATTACTCTCTCTTTTCTCCGTTCTCCCGCATTGCACACGCTTCTGTTTCGTATTTATCATTTTTCAATATATGTTGACAACCTAATACATGATTTATTCATGGTTTTTTCCTTATGGAAGAGATATTCTCACTTATCCTCTCTGCATTCTGAGTGTCAAGAGTGGTGCACATTCTCACCCTCAGTGTGCAATGAGTGTGAATGGAGAACATCTGTTCATTGAATTACCATGTGGAATGCCCACTCTTTATCTCTGTGTCACCTTACAAGATTTCATTGTAAGCTTGATGGAAGAATCTACCTAGACAAGCCATTGTTTCTTTAACTGCTCCATTTCTCAGTCAAACGAGTTAGAAACAAAATTCAATAACTTGCAGAAAGGCAATAAAAGATCAGTAGCTTGATTTTGATGCCTGTCAACGCAGTGATTTCCTGGGTGATTTGGCAATAATGGGCCTTTCAGCTTAAACCGAGAGTACTGTTTTAAGACTAAATGTCTTTAAGCTGTGAATAAAGCATTTACAGGAGAACAGCTCTTACTGTAGAAAATCTGCTTCCATGTGTACAAGGATAGGGACATAGTCTCATTTACAAAGAGACTAGACTTATTTCTTCTTTAAATCCCCTTTCTTATTCTTTTTTAAAAAGCTATACTACAAAATCATATGGCAAGAGAATAGATATAATTTTTGGCAAATGTAAAAATGGTTGCCATTCTTGCTTTGTTTCACTAAGTATTTGTAAAACAGCACTTCAAAACTGTGAATTCTTGGATGATTTTTTGAGAAACAACAGTGTAAGAAATCTTACTGTACAGAATTCCTCTTTGAGGTGAATGTACATGATAAAAGATCAGCTTTGCAGTTTAAATTTTCTAAACCATGGAGAAGCAAGGTGTAACAGTATATTTGTAATATTGGTTCTTAAAAGATTCAACATGTGTGAACAGAATCAGGTAAGCAATGAAAATCAAATATACATATTAGAGTAATATTATATCTGCCCCTATATCTTAGTCATTATATTTAAACCACTATATAATATACAACTATACATATAATCTTTTGAATAGCTCTCTTTTCTACACTAAACAATGTATAAATGTATAGAGCTACAATGTGAGAAATTAATGGCTTTTAAGGGGCATACTACAAAGTGTTGGTCTTGAAGAATAAGATTTGCTGATCACCACATGTGATCAGCCATGAAAAAATTATAATGAAAAGCCAGCTAAACTGTAGTAATTCTATGTTTTTACTTTCTGAATATTAAGATTAGTGATGAAATAAGCCTGTGATTATAGAATAGTCTGAAATAATGTTTTTGCAAAAGTGAAAGAAAGTGAAGGAGGCAGTAATTGAAGGAGGGAACAGGGAAAGAGGAGGAAGGAAGTAAAATTATCTTAGCATTTATACCCGTAAAATAGATGAAATCTGCTTATAGCAATAACAATTAAAAACACAATATCAGTCCCCGAGAACACTTAGTTGTCTCAAATAGTAATGTTGCATAAATTTGACTAGCAGTTAATATTTGCAGACATTTTATTACATATTCCTAATACCTTTAAAGGCCAAATTACTTTAATTATGAAAGTTCTCAAGATAATGCCATGATTGTTGCATAATTTTTTAATCATAAATTAAATGGCTTAGTCAGACTCATATAGCTTTAAAACAATGTTTTAAAAATATTTTCACATTCTTGTTATAAAAATATTTACTGTTGGATTAGGGATATTTTCATAGCTTTTACATAAGCACTTTATTTTTTAATAGCTAGTCACCTGGTGTGTGTGTGTATTTAATTTTCCAGTTTGTAAAATTACATATGGTCTATTTATATAGTGACTAATTCATTTTTCTCCTGAAGAGTTGAAATGACTTGCTGTTGGGATCATTACTGCTATGACTTTACTCTGGGTGTCTATATGGTGTCCTATCTCCTTTGGTTGGGGGTTCCGATGTTAGGTCTCCATTTCTTATGTTCTATATCAATTTCCACAGATTAATACAACTTTGGATTTTGTTTTTATTATAAATATAGAGCTAAAGAATGAGAGTGTTTCTCATAAACCACACCCTGTACCACACTACCCGTGGGAAAGCCTGTGAAAACTTTACAATTCTCAACTTTCAGAATATGTCAGCTGAGTATTTTGCAGTTTATTACCAGAGATAATATGCTGTGGTTAAGTAACGCTTGTCTGAAAATTAGAAAATAAGCCCTACCAATCTGGGCATTAAACACTTAATACATAGAGATGCCTGACTTGACTTGGAAAATTCTAAACCTCTTGTTTAAAATATCTCCTTTAATCATATATAACAGAGGGCAACTTCAGTTTGCTGCAAGAAACCAATGAATGGATCAATGCATATTAAGACAGACTGGTTTCCGAACCGGTTTGACTAGTTTCCAAACCGGTTTGAACGGATTCTAAGCAGGTTTGACTGGTTTCCAAACTGATTTGACCGGATTCTAAACCAGTTTTACAGGTTTCCAAATCGGGTTGACCCTCCTGCCCCTCTCCAGTCCTCCTAATTCCGACCCTCTATCTTTAGCCCTCCAGTCCCTCCACTCCTCCTCCTCTTCCTCTCTCTCTATTCATCCATCCATCCTCTCCAGTCCTCCACTGCCCCTCTCAAAATCTTTCCATCAATGTGCTCCACTCCTCTTATCTCTATCCATTGATCACTCCTCCCCACTCCTCCTCCTCCCACTAAAAATAAATAAAATAATGAGAAACCCTAGAATGCAAAGAATTAGTTATCTCTACAAAATTGGTTTGTTGACTATGCTGCTGTGTTAAAGTTTCATTGACTTTGCTATAATAATGAGTTAGATATTTTGGGCAACATGATGATGAAGATGATTAAGCCACCAACAGTGTTGCCAGCTTCCCACGTGAGTGCATGTTCGACCCTTAGGCTCTTCATTTCCAACCCAGTTCTTTGCTAATGACATGGGAAAAGCTGTGGAAGATGGCCAAAATTTGTAAGTCCCTGTCACCCTTGTTGGCAAGCATTTATATAAACTCAAAACCCTTGGATTCTGTCTGACCCAGTCCTAGCTTGTTTCTATCTGGTGAGTAGCAATGGATGATTCTCTCTCTTTCTCTCTCTTCCTCTCTGTCTTTCTCTCTCTCTCTCTCTTCCTCTCATTATCTCTTCCTGTCACTCTTTTTGTCCAGGAAATTCAGCCATATTCAGTGGTGGGTGCTGAATGTCATCAGGAACCTATTTATGTAGAAGTGCAATGAGAAGGATGTGAACTCTGAGTGTTGGAACAGAAGCTTCCCAGAGTAACTCCATGAAACAGTCTGTAGTTAACAAAGCCAAACCCACAAGGCCATGTCATCTCTGACAAAGTCTTCAGTTGACAAAGTCAGGCTGCAGGGAGGTGAGTGTTTTCAGACATCAAGCTCAAAGAGTTTGCACACTCTGAGGTCCATCCCATCTCTCTCCTTCCTCATGTTCCACAGTAATCTCTCAGTGGTCCAGAAGACACATCATTCAGGCTGACAGCACTTTCCCTGAGAATACAAGCTGCTGGACAAAGCCGAGAACTGTTCTCTCCTTCAGCTTGCTGGGAGAAGTTGCTCCAGCCAACTGCTTTAGATCTAATCTTATCTCTGAGTCTTTTTTTCTTTCTCAGTTGCTTGCAGCTGCTTATGATGTGACATTGGGAATTGTGGCACAATGGCTTTAACAGCTTATTTGGGACACTATCGACCCATACTGAATCCCTAGTTCAATTTTCCACTACTCCATGCTAACAATTCAGCTTCTTGCTAATGAATCTGAGAATATGCTGGCCCAAACACTTGCATTCCTAACACCTACACGGATGACCTGGATGGCATTCTTGGTCTCTGATTTCAGCCAACTCCAATCTCATTTGTTGTGGGCATTTGAGAAGTGAATCAGCAGAAGGAAGATCTCTGTGCCTGTCTCTCCTCTTGATCTGTCACTGTGCCTTTCAAATAAATAAGTCATGAAAAAAAGACCACCAGGTGAGGAAATCATTCAGTAATTATTAACAAGGTTAATTTCTGGTATTTTACTAGATGTGGGTATACTGTAGGTCAATAATTAACCCAATCATCATCTCTTATTAAATGTGAGCGCTACACAGAAAACGTACACTATGGTACAATGAGTTATGCCTCCACTTAAAAGGCCAGTATCCCAAATTATAATAGTATTCTAGTTCCAGGTACACTGTTTCTAAACCACCTGTGGAATCAGAGGAAGATGGTCCAAGTGCTTGAACCCCTGTCACCATATAGGAGTCCTGGGTGCAGTTCTGGGCTCCAGGCTTAAGCCTGGCATAGTATTACTCATAACAGCCTTTTGGAGTGAACCAGAAGATGGGTAATTCATCTCAGACTCCCTCTTTCTCTCTCTGCATGTCAGCCACTCTTTCTTTCAAATAAATGCATAAATCATCATAAAAAGAACAACCAATAGCTAGTAAGACAAATCATGACTCATTACATGAGCAGATATAGAAATGCAGGAAATCCTAAGATAACAAAATTTGAGAAATGAAAATGATTTTAAATAAATAGGAACACAACCCCTAGTTTTACAGATCAAGGAGGGAAGAGATGGAGCTGAATTCACAAGGATGTGCCTTTCTCATTCTCACTCTGATGCTATTTACACTACACCACAATGTGATTTCTCAACACTCCAACAGAACACTCAAGTCAAATACATCAAGAAAATTATAATCCTTGTAACTATTTACACAATGCAAAATATTTTCAAAATTTGAAATAGAAAATCCTCTTACTTAAATCCATTGCAGTTTAGTTGGGTTTTGATAAAGAAAACCATTCTGCTTAGACTAAACATTTGACTCTCATTTCATCATGTCAGGTAGGACAGTAAACAACCACTGGATGTAAAGTGAATTTGCCCCTTCAAAATTGTTTAAGCACTTGCAGACAAAACTCCTGGAAATAATAAGTTCAGTTATTAAGTAAAATTCCCCAAGTGTGTAACCTTATCTAGTCCAGGAGGCTAAGACTTTTGGCAAAGTTTATTAACATTCTAAAAAGACTGGAAGGAAAAAAAACATATCTCTGTTTTCAGAATCATCTAAGTTGTGCTGAATTCTGTGTCAAGAACTCAACAGGACATTTTCACATATATAAACTTAATAAAGTTCAAACTGTACACAGACTAGTGATTTGCATTTAAATTATGACAATGAAACAAAGATTCGCCAGTTTGCCAATCTGTGTCTGAATTTGCAGCACAACTCATTATACTGTAATTGCTTCAGAAACCCTCTTGAGGTTTTATTATTATTATTATTATTATTATCATTATTGTAGTAGTAGCTGCTGTTGTTAAGTGTTTATTTTTCCAAGAGAAACAATACTAAGAATGTTGCACAAAATGGAATCAAATATAATCTTATTGCCCCAGCATAACTTTACATTTTCTGTGTAATCTTCAGTGATATTTATCTAGAGTATTCATACTTTTAGATTTATTTTATTTTATTTTTATTGGAAAGGTGGATATACAGAGAGGAGAGGCAGAGAGGAAGATCTTCTGTCCAATGATTCACTCCCCAAGTGGCCGCAACGGCTGGAGCTTAGCCAATCCGAAGCCAGGAGCCTCTTCTGGGTCTCCCATGCAAGTGCAGGGTCCCAAAGCTTTGTGCCATCCTGGACTGCTTTCCCAGGCTACAGGCAGGGAGCTGGATGGGAAGCAGAGCTGCCAGGATTAGAACCAGCGCCCATATGGAATCTCAGCACGTGCAAAGCAAGGACATTAACCACTAAGCCATTGCGCCGGGCCCAGAGTATTCATACTTCTATACAATTCTAGCTTCAGTGTTTGTTCATTTCTATCATTTGACTATTGAACACATTACCATGATTTTACATATCTTTACTATTATATTTACATTGCTTTCTGTTTCAATAATTCTTCATGATAAATTTCCACTAGACTCCTGTACTATGAATAGGAATATTTTCACAGCTCTTCACATTTGTCAAAGCTTCTTTCGCTAAAAGAATGGGAGTAAAGTACAGTATATGACTGACGAGGTTTGCTCCAATGTCTGAAAAAGTGGGGAAATAGTCTTTAATACAGCCTCATACTAAGATAGCTACTTACACATCTATATAACATATATATAGCTACTTACTCATTTCATCTATTTCCATGTGGGTCATGAAGCTATTGTAAGAATAAATTGGGATGAAAAATACATTGTGAATCATAACATTTCAACAAAATATTTCAGTGCATTGTATTTTTTTTAACTAAGTTGTGGTTTTTGCTACCTTATTTACCAGGCCTCCAGATCCCAATGGCTGTTCTTACCTGGGAGTTTCTTGATGAACTTTATTCTTGCCCTAAAAGTGATTTTTCAGGTACCTGGCAAGAAGGATGTGTTAGCCCTTGAGTGCTTCAGAATACCCAGTAATACGAATTCAGCATCCCTTCTGAGTGAAATGCCTGTCATGTGTCACACTCACACATTGCCCTTAAACTGATCCAATCCATTTGCATGGTAGCTATCTAATATTTACTCTGCAGAATTATTGATTTGTCATTTTTAGTCAATCATTCATTCATCTAGCCTTTACTGAAGGCCAATCCCCATGTTAAAGTCTGGAAACATGAAGATTGCTAAGTACCTTCTCAACTTCTTGGAGTTCAATCTAAAATGGATCAAGAAACCACCTGGTGCTGAATCTGGAGGTTTTAAATTCACTGCCAATAATTTGGTGTTTGTTTCTCTTCCCTTTCTCTTTGATTATTTTTATTTTCTTTCTCATGAATCTTTGGAATTCTTTGCTTACATGTCCACAGACTCTTTAGTAGACTGGGTTGAGTGGTAAGATTCTGAGGTGACAACTGGCCAGTTCAATCACATTACAGTTTGTAAGGCATAGGCGATAAGTTGAACTAAAGACAGCGGATAGCATAAAGAGATGAGGATAGGTGATACATGCATAATAGTTTTTGTTGACTATCTAAAATGAAATTTCTGACTTATGGGATATATTTTACAAGTCATTTCAGCATGGTATGCATTGGTTTATACACATAATCTCAACATAAAGATACATATGGGATATCAAAAAAAGTAATTTTCATTTCACATTGGGGACAAAGATATGTTCTGTATGCTATTTGAGTTCTTAGTCTTAAAATTTTGGAAACTCAGTGAATACAATTGTATTAAGAATGACATAGAAACCATCTTAACTCGTTTTTGATTGTAAAAGTTCTTAAAAAGCCAGCTAGATTGTCTGTTTTTCAACTGATTTGGGCTGTATTCTTCTCTAGGGAGAATTTCCAGTCTCTTTTAAGTACCTTTCAAACTTGTGATTCTTTCTCATCCCAGCAGAGCTGTCCTGATTGGAGCTTCATAAATTGAGCAATATCAATTTTGTCATCATCTTCAAGAAGCTTGGGGTTCGTAGATGGTCCTTTGATGACTACTTTTGATAGAAGAAACCATGGAATTCAATGGGATCCAGCTGTTATAAGAATATTTCTCTCTTTTCTTGTTTGTAGAATCCATTCGAAAATTTCCAACTCCAGATTGTGTTCCCAGGTATTAGAGAAACAACAAATCCATGAAATAGGAATTTATAAGTTACTTCTCTTATGTTTCTCTTATGTGAGGTAGTATTGCACAGGAGTGAGAAAATATTTAACATTTATCCCATTACTCAAATTTTACCAATCACAAGACGCAGTTTTTTCTATACACTCGTCGCCTTTTGAACTGGGATACAAATTGTAATTGGTAGTTTGTTGTAGTTTAATTTAACCTGTGTTTGCCCTCAGAAGTGATAGATAAAACAGTGACACTGTCATTTAAATTATAAGCAGCCATGCAGACCACAGAAAACTTAGTTGTCTGTCTCGTACATTCCCACGTTGACTTCATAGAATAATTTCTACCTCAGAGTGTTGTCTTGAAGGTAAGATTAAATTATATGAATAACTCATGTTACATTCAGCGTCACTTTAATAGTACTATGCATTTTTGTGGTTACTTGTTAATATCAACTTTATCAAATTGCTTGATTATTATTATGAAAGGTGATCACAGGATAGCGAAATAAGTGTAGGACAGAATTTTGGTTTATATTTGTGAATGCTTTCTTTTTTAAAAATCACTTTATGATAGTATCACTGATTTGATCCTTGTGCTTCTCCACCAGGTAGAGTAGAGGTATTTCCTTGGTTTACAGAGAAGAGACAGTAATACTCAGAGAACTTTGAAATTCCTGATCCAGACCTCTGTTTTATGTTTGAAATCATAGCCTCAATCTCATTGCCTTTAGATTGACATTAATATTAACAGAATTACCTCCTCATACTCCTAGATCTTCCCACTATAGGTGTTATCATTGGCACCTGGTGATCATATTTTATGTGAATTGGTCTTCTTTTCCCAATGGCAAATCCATTAGTGTTTAGTTCCTTGGGCCACTTATTTCAGCACACAGTTTCCTGCTAGGAATGTGGAGCCTTTTCTTCCTCTTTCCTCAGTAATCTGTATTATAATTTATCATCTCCCTAAGTAGCATGATTTCCCTTAAGCCTCCACCACTATAGCTTTCTAGAAAGTAGTGAATTCAATCTTCCATTGATTCTGAATTTTTCATCTAACCCCTTTTTAAACATTTTTAATTTGGAGGGGGGATTTCCCTTTTCCTTCTCCCACTAATATTTATAAGGTTAACTCTACATATGTCACAAAATTACTATAATGGCTTTATATTGGGTTGAACAAAAACTAAGGTGTCATTCTGAAATAGAATATCAGGTCTTACTAGGATTATCATTTAGTTATAAAAATCTGGAAAGAGCAGTTTTTTTTTTAAGATTTATTTTTATTATTTTTTCATTGGAAAGGCGGATATACAGAGAGGAGAGACACAGAGGAAGATCTTCCCTCCGATGATTCACTCCCCAAGTGAGCGCAACGGGCCGATACTATGCCGATCCGAAGCCAGAAGCCTCTTCCGGGTCTCCCACGCGGGGGCAGGTTCCCAAAGCTTTGGGCCGTCCTCGACTGCTTTCCCAGGCCACAGGCAGGGAGCTGGAAGGGAAGCGGGGCTGCCGGGATTAGAACCGGCGTCCATATGGGATCCTGGGCGTGCAAGGCGAGGACCTTTAACCACTTGGGCCACCGCGCTGGGCCCATGGAAAGAGCAGTTCTGAAGTGACCAAAAGAAATTGGGATTGCAGGTCCAGCACTGATAATGCCAGTCTAGAGGAGCAAGGGTTTCCTAGGTTTTACTTCTAAGTGATATTTTGTTCCCTTCCCCAGGAAACACTACTGCACAGAAAGTTCTTTCAATAACATCTGAAAATACTCATTTCCTTCCTGTTCCCTTGCTTACATGCCTTTTCAACCACTCAAAAATCCATTCCATAAACATTTATTGAACACCTTCAAGGCACCAGGAATATAAAAATGATAAATCCTGCTTTGTCCTTCTGTTGCTCCTAGGGATGTGAGGACTGTGTTCCTGTGGTGGGTGGGTATAAGCAACTGCGACATTATAACAAATGCCGTTGCTTCTGAAACATCTGATGGAAACATTAAGGTCATTAGCTGTGCCTAGGGAAGTCTGGAAAGTCTAGACAGTGGAAATAAGATTTGGCCAGATCTCCTGCATCCTCTGCAATCTTTCTGTCCCCTTTCTGTATGTTATTCAGTCATTTACCTACTGGTGCTATTTGTTTTGTTTGCCTGAGGTCTTAATGGGAATCCTTTAGAGATCTGTTTTGACGTCAATCATTGCCTGCTATTCAGTTGATCACCGTGTATTGACCTAGGTTTTGCCCAGGTACAACTATATCAGAAACTCTCACATACTTTCCAGTATCTTAGGTAATCAAATTTCATAGCTTGTAGTTACCAAATTCAGATAAAGAAACTAAATCCATGTTTGTTAGATTTCTTTCAATTCTTCACACACACATTCATTTTCACGGAGTCATAGATGAAGGAAAAGTAGAAGTCTTATCTTTGCAGTCACATATTGGCAACTACAAGCTCTTCCAAGCTTTTGCAGAGACAAATGCACAGTATTGAGGAATTATAATTTCCAGTAGAATTTATCATTAAGTTATTCTACCTATGTGTATTAAATCTTAAGCTGATTATAATGTTGGTGATGAGGTGTTACATAGAGATCATAGAGAAATGTATACATGTTTGAAAAAAGCAGAGTAGGAAAGAAAGTGATGATGTATGGTCAGCAACAGATGCAGGTTTTTTTTTGTTTGTTTGTTTGTTTTTTTACCATAAACAAGCTCTGTAGAATGTTTATTGACTTTTACAAATCCTGTAAAGTTACCCTGTATCTACCAACTCTATTATAATGTTTACCAGGATCAGGTTTCCTTGAGCAAATATAGGTAATTACTCTTTCTGGATGTTTTTCATCAGTGATTGCCAGGTTGGTCTCTTTCTGTGTGTTTCCTTTCCTCCATTACTGGGTACACAAGGAAAATTTGAGCCATGGCTGTTTTATATCCGTTATTTAAAACAAACAAGAGATACAGATGGGATCAGATGAAAGCCTGCATGCCTGAGAAAATACTAACCCTACAAAGTTGACTTAATTTATTATTCAGAGAAAATTGAATCTATCTGCAAGGTTTGGATTTTTAAATGAATCTAGTCTCGTTTTAATGCTTTTAGCACTTGGAAATGTCCTCACACTGCAGACAAAGAAATCATAAAACTATTGCGCAGTACTGTTACACTGAAGCCTTTGAGAATAGGTGCATGTAATGTTTACCTACAGTTATAGCTTGTTAAATATCATGTACAAACTCCAGGAAAAGGTAAACTGATAAAAGTAAGATGCAGTTATGCTTTACTGATTGCCAGTTTGGGGATTTAAATTTGTAAATGGCTTCCTTGATAGACTTTTTATGAGACAAAAATAGTTTTAAAAAATTACGAAGTAGTTCATTTGGCATGCTTTATTATTACAGAAAATAACACCATGTTTTAGGGGTAACTTTTCAGTGATATATGAAAAATACATAGAAGATATAGAGAAACTCTATAAATTCAGGAGATAACTGAATTTTGCCAATTATTATTTAATATCGACCAAAGAATCCATATTTCACAGAAGTCATTTAGTGGATGTAACAACGGGATTATTTCTAACATTTTCATCTATTCATCAGCATGGAACAATGCAACTTACAAGTCTTAACATTGTAAGTATTAAAATATGGTGTAATGATTATTAGCATAAACTCAAAGAACAAGAAAACTGATACATTGTCATTGATGATTAGCTATTGGAATGTTGCAGACAACTTCTAAATACAGTTTTCATTTTCAACAATTCATGTACATTTAATAGAAAGACATTTTTAGCTAGCGTTTTTCATTCTATTTGTTCACTTGTTGATTCTCATTGTGAGGCTGATCACGAGGGCTCTCCCCAGGGCCCAGAGTTTTCATTTATTAAAGACCAGATAGACCCTCCCTTTAAGATAACATTTTCATGACAATTAAAGATTCAGTTTTGTTTAGAGGAAATTCTTAACTATGTGTTTGTGATGGTGTTCAGTAAAATACACTGCACCTTTAACTTTTTAATACAATTTTAAACATTAGCCAAACATTTCAAAATATTTAGAGGTCAATATTATTAAATATTCAGAAAGCAAAATTGCTCAGATGATCATATTCTGAAATTCATTTGTCAATTTTGACAATTATACTTGATGATGTTGGTCATTTGCCTAAAAATAAGGGTTAACATTTGAATTCAGCACCCAGTAGTTCCAAATATTAAATAGTGGGAAACTCAAGAAAGCTTTTCTTTGTCAAAAGCATTGTTAGTTAATACAATAACTAACTGTGAATTAATATTACAGTTTGAAAGGCAACTTTCTCTATTAAATCTTTGGTGTCAATAATGAAAAGAAAGTTTTATCTCTTAAAGTGCTTTTGGCTTCTATATAATCATCTATACACTTTTTACTTGTATATAATCATAGAGAAAAAGTACTTTAGAATATGCACCACATTTTCAGCACATTATGCTTTTTGATAGTACAGCTAAGTGGCATTGCCCTCTTGGGAAATGAGAAAGCTTAGTTGATGTTCCAAAGTGAACATCTTACGACACAGAAACATTGCCCTGTTTCTTTTTGTGCAAAATGACTTACCTCAGTGTATCTCTGTGGTGTTCAAAGTAAAAACTCATTTTTTTTCAGATATTGGGAAGGCCGCTGTGCAGAGCACTTTCTAGCTTATGAAATAAATACATAAGTAAATAAATAAAAAATAAATAAACAAACAAATAAACTGTCCTAAGCAGAAGTGCAGGAAGCTGTAGGTAAAACAAAAAAACCCAAAAGAGGTGCCCTGGAGACCTGTGCTAATGGCGACCAGGAAGGGGGGGGGCTACTCCTCTGTCACTTTTTCTTGACTTCCCAGCTATGTTGGAGCAAACAGCTCACAGAAAAGCTTTTCAGTTATTAAAACATCACTTTGGCCCAGAAATTTTTAGATCAGAAAGGCATTGAAAGCAGTTTTTATTCCCTCCTGGATACAAAAGTCATGCCATATAGTTATATACTAATATAATATGTAGAGTGCAAAGATAATAACTTGCTGCCATGTTTGAATTATTACAGAGTTGTACCAGAGACACAAAAATGTAGCTTGTTGTTTACTGTACTAACTATTGGAAAAAGTTTAATTTTATTTTCAATTCAAATTGTATAATGGGATTGCTGTTTTAAAATTCACTTTTTACAGCACTTTCAGGCAAAAAGGGCTGGGAAGAAAGCATGTTAATAAAGTAGTTGGTTCTGAGAGGAGATAACAGAAAGCATAAATCACGTTCAGTGCCTTCAGGTGACTGCTGTCTTAGATGTCTGTAGCAGTGTATACTAGAATGAAAAGCAATGTTTTCAGAAGGCAGAGCCCAGGAATAAAACCACATAAACATACTCAATTGAGCTTTGACACCTAGCAAAGGCAATGTGGTACAGAAAAGATCGCCTTTTCAACAAATGGATGTGAACCAATTGGATATCCACATGCAAAACAAAAAAAAACCTAGAATACATCTAGATCTAAACCTTATACTATCAGAGATCTAAATGTGTAATACAAAACTATATAATTCCAAGAAGATCATCGGGGCCCACCGTTTGAAATAACTTTGTAGTTACACCACTGAAGGCACGGCCATAAATGAAGAAAAGTTATAACCTGATTCTCATTAAAAGTAATTTTTTTTCTCTCCAAAAACATGGCCAAGAGAACAAAAAGAGAAGAGACAAACTTGGAGAAAATAATTGCAAATGAGCTTTCTGTTAAAGGACTATTTTTAAAAATAGTTCTCTTTTCCAGTCTCTTACTCTCTCTCCCTCTTTCTATGTAACTCTGCCTTTTAAACAAATAAAGATATCTTTAAAAAAATGGGCAGGTGTTATATCATAGCGAGTTAAGCTGAAGTACATGATAACCCATATGAGTGTCAGTTTGAGAATGCTTAAATTAAAAAAAAAAATTGGAAACATCAACTGCTGGCAGACATATGGAGTAACAAATGCTTCCACTCATTGCTGATGAGAATGTAAAATGGTAAAACCGCACTGAGGCTCTGGCATCATAGTTCTAAAGGCTAAACCTCCACCTGCCGGTGCTGGCATTCCAATGGGCACTGGTGCTAGTCCCTCTGTTCCGCTCCCGATGCACCTCCCTACTTGTGGCCTGGGAGAGTAGTGGAAGGTAGTCCAGATTCTTGGGCCTATGCCCCTGTGTGGGAGAGCTGCATGAAGGTTCTGGCTCCTGGTTTCAGCTCTGCTCAGTTTTGGCCATTGGAGCCATTTGGGGAGTGAAGCAGTGTGAATAGATCTCTCTCTCTCACTCTTCTTCCTGTAAGTCTGCCTTTGAAATAATAAATAAATTCTTAAAAAAAATTAGACGATTGATCCCCATGATTTCATTTTGTTATTAATTTACTCATCTATTTGTGTCAATATGAAGACATTTCTTTTGTTATTTGCCTTATGATTTATTATTAATTTTGTTGCTTAAATGGTTTCAGATCAGTGGAATTTCTTTTTCAGATTGGCTCCTCTGTGTGTGTATTTCTTTAATACTTCAAATTTTTAAAAGGAGCAAGCATTTTGCCTCAGTGGATACCAATCCTTGCCTAGCACATGTCAGGATACCATATGAGTATCGGTTTGTATCCTGGCTGCTCTGCTTCCCATTCAGGTTCCTGCTTGTGGCCTGGGAAAGCCGTGGAGGACAGCCCAAAATCTTGAAATCCAGAAGAAGCTCCTGGCTCCTGACTTCAGATCAGCTCAGTTGAAAGAAGCATGGATTCTAAATTTTTTGGCCGGCCAAAATTAATTTTTTTTGGTTTAATGCCATCTTATAAAATAATTCATTTATACCTACTGCTTTGTTTTTCCTGAATGATAACATCTTAATAAGCACTATGCAGCCATCAAAGCAAAGCAGATGCTTCCTCCATTTTTTCTTATCTTTCAGGGGCTTGACATTCCTGAAGAGCTGTGAGTTTGTTCCATGGTGTTATCCTCAATTGGGCTTAACTAATGCTTTGACTTTTTAGATTCCATATTGAAGAGGAGTGTCATAGCTGCAATGGGATATGTTTTTGCAATTTGCCTAAATCTCAGTTTCCTTATCCATAGATTAAACCAATAAACTTCCTCATAGTTCTGCTGTGATAATTATATGAGGCAAAATGCTTAGTATAGAACTTGATATATAGGAAATCATTGATTAATGTAATCTATAAAATCATCAGCATAATTATCTTGGTGATTTTTATTATCACTCATCTTCATTTTTAGCTTCATTATTTTTTAAAATATTTATGTTGAACCCAATATCTGGTCTCTTGACCACAATTTTTATTCCTTGCTCTGCTCAAAGCCATGATAAATATGTCTATTACAATTATCTGTAAAATGTTTATATATGCATTTTATGCATCTATTCAAATTATTACTAAAGCTTAAAGACAAGTTTAAGCTTCTTAATGTAAGACCAAGAGTCTTTTGTCCTTTATAATGATGATTCTACCTACCTCTTCAGGCTTATTTCCTTCTTTAAAAAAAAAAAAAAAACTTACTGATTTTTATTGTAAAGACAGATTTAGACATAGAAGGTGAGACAGAGAGAAAGATTTTTCATTTACTGGTTCGTTGCACCAATGGCTGCAATGGCTGGAGAGAAGCCACATTAAAGACAGGAGCTAGGAGCTTTTTATGTCTTCCAGGCAGGTAAAAGGTCGTAAGGCTTTGGGCCATCCTGCACTGCTCTCCCAGGCCACAAGCAGGGAACTGGATGGGAAGTGGAGCAGATGGGACACTAACCAGTGCCCATATGGGATATCAGTGCTTAAAGGTGGATTATCCAGATCCGGTGCGGTGGCGCAGTGTTTAAGATCCTCGCCTTGCACGCCCGGGATCCCATATGAGCGCCGGTTCTAATCCTGGCAGCTCCGCTTCCCATCCAGCTCCCTGCCTGTGGCCATGGAAAGCAGTCGAGGACGGCCCAAAGCTTTGGGACTCCGCACCCGCGTGGGAGACCCGGAAGAGGCTCCTGGCTTTGGACCAGCATCGCATCGGCCGTTTCGCTCACTTGGGGAATGCATCATGGGACTGAAGATCCTCCTCTGTATATCTGCCTTTCCAATAAAAAAAATAGCGCTCCCTTCGATAGCTCAGCTGGTAGAGCGCTTCCAATAAAAAAATAATAGAATAAATCTTTAAAAAAAGGTGAATTATCCATTTGATTTATTGTTTCTGCAAAGCATTAATTCTAATCAGTCTTTGAAAAACTTTTCACAGATATGCACATTAAAGTCAGTCTTGTGTCTTTTTATCCCATAACACCAGGAGTTAATAATTGTTGACCATTTTTTCATGCATTCTTTCTTTAAAAAAATTTTTTTTATTTTGTCGTTTGAAATCAACCACAACTTTACACTCTGCACAAAAACTGTTCTTTCTCTTATGCTACATCCTTGCTTCTAGAGTTACACATCCCCCATTTACTCCTCCATAAAGTCAGTAAATATTTCTTGAATGTGTGCTGTGTTTTAGACTGGGTGCTAACTAGGAATCCTGTTAGCAGAAATATAGGAAACAGAATTGTATGTACATAGCAAACAACTGATAAGAATGGTGGCCAAATTTGTACATTCTGTTCTGTTCTTGGCTGCAGCAACCAAAACAAATATCTGTTTTGAGTCTGCTGCGGCTTTCAAAGAGAAGCACATATTGTGTATTTCTGATGTCTAATACCATCAAAGTGTGTTTCAACACACCCAGAAACTTCAGAATTCAGCTTCCTTTAGAAAAGCCTGTCCTCCTAATTAAAATGAAACATTGGATTTGTGATATAGCATCAGCTTCACTCTTTCAAATAAGGCTAGATACATTTGAAGCTCAAAAATCATAGAAAGAATAAGACAAGACCATATTGTGACTTAATTTATTCTTTTTTTGTCATAGGAGTTTTATGTATCTTTCAAAGATTCTACTTGTAAACAGTCTAAGTACACAGAATCATTTGAAGAGAACCAGTTCACATCGATGCTAACCAAAGTTGTTGGGATTAATGAAAAAGACAGTCAAACTTTGTAAATACTTGTAATACTCTCAAATTAAACTGCAGTTTGATACATCATCAGAGAAATAAACATTTGCAGAAGCAAGTCACAATGAGAAATTGACATCCATTGCTTCCCTTTATTGTAATCTTGTGTGTCAATGACTATTGCTAGGTACTTTACTTACATGGCTTAATTTATTTCTTTCAATAACTATTCAGATGAACTATTAACATATCCCACTGAGAAGCACCTAATGAATAGCTCCTTGTTTAAAGCCAGTTAATGAATAGTGGGTTTGATATTTAAATCTATATATCGGGATTTGAAATTCTGTACTTTTTTCCTATACAAATATTGTTATAAAAATGCAACAATTAGGGCAGAAATATGAGTTGGAATAAGATGGTAGAAACATATATATATAATTATATTGTATAGAATTATTATATATATAAAATATATATTACTTCGTATTTAAAATAAGGTTTTTTTAACTGGTTACCTGACTGTTTTAAGATCAAGTCAATAGTTCTTAAAGGTGCTTGCGTGATTCACACACATCCTTTCCCTGGAAAAAAGTTGAGAAAACCTAGGATGAGTTTTTAGCAATACATTTGAATTATACCATATAGAAAGACTGGAACATTTGTCCTTGGAGGGAGCAATAAAATAGCCTTAGGAGAAGAATTATTTGGAACTGTTTATATAAAAAAGAAATGAAATTTAAGGCTAGCAAAACAGGCTATGATTTATTAACCTGATCTTCTAATCGTACTTTTCAGAAGTTGCTTTGAATGACTTTTGGCTATTTCAAAACACATACCTCAGAAGATTACAATTCACTATTTTTGAAATTATTCAGAAGAATTTGCCACAGGCTTTTGAAGGCAATTGCAAAATAAGAGTTTCTGAAATTGTGTTATGACAGGCCTTGTGCAGTTAAAAAAAAAAGTAAGAAAAGAAGCCAGGGCTTTCTTATATAATTGCGACACAGAATTCCAAAAAAAGACTTTCTTAATTTCTTTTGTAAACAATGATGTTTAAATAGTCGCATAATTTTGTTAAAAGTAAAAAGTTAAAAGTGAGTTATTTGTGTCTAAAATCATAACTTAATACATGTCCTTAGAGTGTAAAGCAACAACCTACGATTGAATAGTAAATTGAAAGGCAATAACATAAAGTTGTCATTATGGGTAGTAAATGTTTAAAAGTTTTCAAATTTGAGTTTTCAAATTTATTTTGCTTTTTATAAATCAAGTAATTATGTATAAAATATGACTTTGTAAACTCTAGCTCTGGGAGGAATCGTTATATACAAACTGGCCATTGATTGTAGGTTTTCAGTGTTCTTGCTAAGAGATGAAAGGGTAAGCAATGAGACAAATACCATGATTGAAACCTCATATTTTTTCAACACCCATTGAATTGTAACAAAATCTTGATGTATTTTTTTTTTCTGTTGGAATTTGATCTGGTTTATTGCCTCAGCCCATTGTTTTCTGTCCCACTTCCTAACTCTTTATCAACCATGTCATTCCTCTTGAAATATTCCTAGCTGGGCCCAGTGTGACAGCGTAGTGGTTAAAGTCCTTGCCTTCAAAGTGCCATAATCCCAAATGGTCGCCGGTTCTAATCTCAGCGGCCCGGCTTCCCATCCAGCTCCCTGCTTGTGGCCTGAGAAAGCAATCGAGAACTGCCCAAAGCCTTGGGACCCTGAACCTGTGTGGGAGACCTGGAGGAAGTTCCTGGCTCCTGGCTTTGGATTGGCTCAGTTCCAGGCATTGCAGTCACTTGGGAACTGAACCACTGGCTGGAAGATCTTCCTCTCTGTCTCTCCACCTCTCTGTATATCTGCCTTTCTAATTAAAAAAAAAAAAAAAAGAAAGAAAAAAAAAGAAAAGAAATGCTCCTACCTTCAGAGGTCTGGAGATTTCTAAAATGTTTATTCCTCTTTCTTGGTGAGTCCTCCTACTTTTGTTTTCATGGCATGCCCTTGAGCCAACTCAATATTTAAGATGTGGCCTTTTATAGGAATTCCAGTTTCTCAACATTTGTCTCAAATTTGAGTTTCTTTCTTTCTTTCTTTCTTTCAAGATTTATTTATTTATTGGAAAGGCAGATATACAGAGAGGAGAGACAGAGAGGAAGATCTTCCGTCCGATGATTCACTTCCCAAGTGAGCGCAACGGGCCGATACTATGCCGATCTGAAGCCAGGAGCCTCTTCCGGGTCTCCCACGCGGGTGCAGGGTCCCAAAGCTTTGGGCCATCCTCGACTGCTTTCCCGGGCCACAGGCAGGGAGCTGGAAGGGAAGCGGGGCCACCAGGATAGAACTGGCGCCCATATGGGATCCTGGGCGTGCAAGGCGAGGACTTTAGCCTTAGGCCACTAGGCCATTGCGCTGGGCCCTATCATTGCTCATTTCTTAACTGCTTAATTTGTTCTGCTGTTGCTGAGTTTGTAAACTTCTCTGCCAATCCTTGGTATTAGCCTTTTATGAGTTGTATCATTCATAAATATTTTCTTTCATTTTTTTTGGCTGTCTCCTCACCTTATTGCATGTACTTTTTTTTTTTTTGGTCTTTTAGATGAATTCATTCCTTAAGATTATTTCTTATGGTTTGTTCCCAAAGTTTTTCTCAAGTAGCTCAACATCAGGTCACAGATTCAAATCTATTTAGATTATTTACAATTTGTTTTTTATAGAGTGAAAGTAGGATTCTTTTCTTACTTCTGTAGGCATAATTTCAATTTTCCAGCACAATTTTTTTCAATACTGTTCTTTCTCAATTTCAATTTGTCAAAAATAAGTCAGTTAGAGGTTCATTTCAGGGATTTCCATTGTGTTCCACTTGTCTTCATGTCTGGTTTCATGCCAGGTTACACTGTTTTCATTACAATTGCCCTTTAGTACACCTTGAATTAGGACATTGTGGTACTCCAGCTTTGTTTTTAGTGCTTAGGTATTAGGTTTTTAGATGTCTTAGGTAATACGGATGTTTTGATGATATGGCTCTACCAATCCGCAAACGTGGCTTGTGTTTCCATATTTTACAGTCTTTTGCTATTTCTTCCTTTAATGTTTTGCAGCTCTATTCACAGAGATCCCTACCTACGTTGTTCTGGTATTTAAATTTCCTTGCTACCATTTTGAATTAAGACTAATCTTATGAATTTTTTCTCAGCCATGGAGCATTTGTGCATTAATGTTACATTCTGCAACATTCCCAAACCTCCTTGACTTCCTATAGTTACTTAGTAGAGGATCTTGATTCACCTTAGTAAAGCAGCTTTTTGAACCACCATGCTAGCTGTCTGGGATTTTGTTGGTTGGAATTAAATCTCTGTCCAAGTGGTTGATATGTTGTAATTACTGGTCTATATATGTTTTCCGTGTCCTCATGATTCAGTTTTGTTCAAGTGTATCATCTATCGATGTCTTCTAGACTTTTCCAGTTGATTGGATTATAGCTGTTTACAGTAATTCCTAATTAATCATTTTATCCCTATGACCCTTGTTGTTTTATTGTCATTTTTGTCTCTGATTTTATTGAATTGTATCTCCTTCTCTCTTTTGGGGGGCTAGTTGAGTCAATACTATCTCATTTTGTTAATGTTTTAAAAACACAGTTCTTTGTTTTATTGGGCTTTTGCATCATCTTTGTTTCAGTTTTGTTTGTTTCCGCTCAAATTTAAATAATTTCTTTCCACTAAATTTTGATTGATTTGCTGTTGTATTTCTAGATCCTTAACATGTGATTACAGGTCCTTTATTTGATGCTTTTCCAATTTTTTTGATATAGGCTATGAGCTTTTTAGTATTGTTTTTCCAGGGTCCGATATGGTTTAATGTTTTGTATCTTCATTCGTTTTCAAGGAATTTATTTCTCTTTTGATTTCCTCTATGATCAACTGTTTATTCTGAAGTTTTCTGTTCATTCTCTCATGTTTGTGTATTTTCTGGTGTTTGTTCACTTCTTGGTTTTCCAGCTTCATTCCCTAGTTGTCAGAAAAGATAAATGGTATGACTTCAATTGAGTTTTGAAATTGGTAAGGGTTACTTTATGGCTTATCTTTTGGCCTATTCTGGAGAAGTTTCCATGAAATGATGAAAAGAATGTGCATTCTGTATCCATGGGATGAAGTGTTGTGTATATATCAATTAGGTCTATTTTATCTATAGTATGGGTTAGACCTGTTGTTCCATCTTTTCCCCTTGGTTGCTACCTATTGATTATAGAGGAGCATCAAAATCCCCAATATTGTGCTGTTTGAGTCTATGTTTCCCTTTCAAACTGTTGACAAATTTTTTAAATAGCCAAATGCCTTGGTATTGGGTGCATATACAATCCCTGTAGTTATTTCTTCCTGTTGACTTCATCCCTAGATAATTATGTAATGTCATTCTTCATCTCTTTTGATGGCTTTTGTGTGAGTCTATTTTGTCTAATTAGAATGGCTATACTACTTGTTTCTCATGTCTATTGGCATGGAATATCTTTCATTCTTTCACTTCAGTCTGTGTGTTTTTGATAGTAAGATGTGTTTCTTATAGAAAACAGACAGATGGGTCTTGGGTTTTGATTTCAGTCATTTCCGTTTAGGGTTATTATTGAAAGAGGGGCGATACCATCATTTCTACAGATTTTCTCATCTTTGTGGCTTGCAGTTTTCTCCACAGGTTTAATAGGAAGATCTCTAGCTTTGTCCTCTTTGATTATAATATTTCTACATCTGTCATTCTCTACATCTATGTAAAGCACATTCAATAACATCATTTGTAGTGGTGGTTCAGTGGCAGCAAATTCTTTCAATTTCTGTTTGCTTTGGAACAACTTTAATTCTCCTTCATATAAAAATGAAAGTTTTGCTAGGTATAGTATTCTGTCTCGACAGGCTCTTCCCCTCCCCCCTTAGGGCCCAGTTTATTTCTCCACTCTCTCCAAGCCTGTAGGGTGTTTGAAGAGATGTCAGCTGTAAGTCTGATTGGAGAACCTTTGAACATGACCCTTATTTCTCATGTGAACATTTAAGAATCTACTCTTTTTGCTTAACTTGAAAGTTTGACTACAATGTATCATGGTGAGGGTCTTTTCCGGTAGTGACTATTTGAGATCTCTAGGATTCCTGTACTTGGATATTCCTTTCTTTATCCATATTAGGGAAACTTTAAATTGTAATTTCACTGAATAGATCTACTCCAGTCTCTCTGTACCTTCAGGAACTTGAAAAAAAAAATACATGCAGTTGGTCATTTGACAGTATCACATAATTTTTGGATTCTTGGTTCTTTTATTATTTTTGTTTTTTTCTTAATTCTTGCTTTTGTCTGGTTGATACTTTTCCCCAGAATTATCTTCTAGCTCAGATATCCTTTCTTTTGCCTTACCAACTATATTGTTAAGACTTTACACTGTAGTTTTTATTTGGCATATTACATTTTTTTCTCTAGCATTTCGCTTTGATTTTTCTTCAGATATTCACTTACACTGAAAGAACCTGCACTTATGTCTACATGGATTTTCTCATTTCTTGAATCTACTTCTCCTGGTTTTGAGTAAGCTTAAACTTTTTTTGTAATTTTTTTAAAAATTTGTTTTACAGTTCCATAGGCTCTTGGATTTTCCTTTCCACTTCCCCAATCCTCATCCCCTCTCGATTTCCTCCTTATTATTACAATAGTATAGACCTTCATAAGCAGTAATAAGTCAATAATTCTGCTATTTAAGTTTATCCTGACATCATAGGCGTAGACAATGGCAAGGGAGTCCAGCATCCTATTGTCAAGATATACTTAACAGTTTCATTAGGAGTCCATCTTTGATTTGGAAGTAGAGATGCATACTGCATTATATCTTCACATCTTGAAATGATAGTCTCTATTGCACAGATACTATACATCCCTTTAAATTAAAATCCATAAAGTAAAATTAACAACTGGAAGAAAAAATATAAAATGTCAACAACACACAGTTAAATAACGCGCTATTGAATGATGAATGTGTCACTGAAGGAATGAAAAAGAAAAAAAACTTTTTGGAGAAAATAATGCTACTCTATAAACTATGAGTCAGTGAAGAATTTAATTAAAGAAATAAAGCCTAATTTATAGGAATGAAAATTAAAACAAAAAATATCAAAACTCATGATATGTAGCAAAAATAGTATTGAAATGGCTACTGCAAGGAAGTTGCCTTATATCAGAAAAAACTTAAGATATTTGTCCTAGAATTGACTTATTTCACTGAGCATATTTGTCTCTAGTTGAGACCATTTTGATTGCAAATGGCAGATTCCAAAGAATGAAATTAACATACTTTTTAAAATTAACATACTTTTAAAAAATTCATTTTGAAAATTTCATAGATCGTCATTTTTCTGATCTAATAAAGAGAGTGTTTACTCTATTTTTTCAGAAATCGTCATGTCCTCCTTGTTGTGTCTGCACAAACCATACAGAGGCTCTATGTGCTCCGTAGTGAGCACAAAGATCTCTGCGCTGACCCTCCTCAGCACCGGGGGCATTCTCAGCATTTGCAGTTGTACTGAATGAAAGCCAAAAGATCCAGCCCCAGCCCCAGCCTCCTATGTTTTGTCGTCTATGAAGTCCACCAGTGACAGAATCCCCACAGCCCTAGGGTGCATAGTTTTCACTGTTAGAAAGTGTTGTGGCTTCACTCTGCCCCGTGAATGTCTCTGTTCATGTAGCCAGTTTCTGACCCGACAAAGGTCAGTTCGTGTTCTTCCTGATTCTGGCGTTTTGAAGGAGAAGGGAGGGAGGATACAAGCTTTCTTCTCTGGAAGCCAAGTGGGTACTCTGTCCCATGCAACTCCAGGTTGCACTCAGTGTCAATGGGACCATGAAGATCTCCTGGCAGACACAATCTGCCCGTGCCACAGTCTGAAAAAACTCTGTCTGAAAAAACATGGCACTTCTTCTGCCAGCCAATGGGCTCTTGTATGTGGGGATGGGAGGAAGAAATGACCGTCCCTTCTTATAGCTAAGTAAGTACCCTGTACCCATCAGTTCTCCGCCCCAAGAACAAAGCGAGCAGATTCAAAAGGTTTTTCCCTCAGACAAGGTCACCAATGGGATAAGGGGATATGGGCCACTGTAGATTCCTCTGATTTCACTGAGAAGCTTCTCCACAGTTACTGGCTGTGGGAGTTGTCAGCTGCTGCATGTTCCTACAATCTTCGCTTCTCCATGGAGTTTATCTTATATGCTGTAGACTTTCCATCGAAAACTTCTTTCCATGTCTCTTGGGAATACTGTACATTCCTCGTTCTCTTGGTTTTTTCCCACAGTCAAAGCATATTTTTCCATCTTGGATCTCTGTCAAATAAAACTTTATTTCTAGTATCTGAAACCTGTCTGGGAAAAGGTAGTGCTTGCTTTAATATTGTCAACAGTTGTCTTAAAATAAAGCAATCACATTCCTACTGATATCAGTATTTCAGAAAGATGTGACTAAGCTGTACTTCTCAGTAAAATGGTAGTGAAGATTTTGGAAAAGGCTGACTTATGAGGAGGTGGAAAGGGCACCTCTTAGGGTTTTTGTGTTTTGTTTTTTGCTTTTAGAAGAGGCTCTGGGATCTAAATATACAAGGAATCATTCAAAGATTTGTGGAAAATGCATATTATCTATGCATGGATTTCAAATACATTTTCACAGAAGTATTCTTTGCTTTTACTTTCCTATAAACTTTTTAAAAAGATTCATCTTGTTTGAAAGACAGCATTACACAAGAGGGAGAAACAGATAAGGCACTTTCATTTACTTTCTTGCTCCCCAAAAAGACCCAGCAGTTGGGACTGAACTAAAGCCAGACATGTGGAATTCCATCTGAGTCTTTTACATGACTGGCAGGGGGCTGCTCACTTGACACTTGGGCATTACCTTCCCTGGGGCATTAATAAGGATGTGGGTTGGAATTGGAACAGCTGGTCTGAGACTCAGAGTAGCTCTCATATCGATGCTGAAATCACAAGCAGGGGCTTGATGTGCCCTACTGCAACGCTGGCCTCTCCATGAACCTTTGCTGTTTTTCTTCTAAGAACAGGAATACCTGAAACCAAGATCAGCACAAGGCCTCTTTCATGACCCTCTGTTTCAAGAAAGTAGGAAGTCCTGGTCACCCACTCTAGACCAAAGAGGTGAGAATACAGGAGTAGGTATCTGCTTTATTTTGCCTTTTCCTACTTTTGCATGAGACAGACAAATAAACACTGTTCTTCTCCTTTATTTCAATATTGATATGAAGTATGTGTATAATCCAGCAGCACTTCATTCTTGAAACTGTGAGGCTAGCATCCTGCTATTACCTTTAAGCAAAGGCCTAGGGGGAGTCTTTCCCCAATGGCAGGACACAGCTATTGAGCAACTCTCTGGGGATGTGTACATTTAAGAATTGAATTTTCTAAAACAAACCTTTTAGTCTTTTACTAAAGAAATCGTACATAATGTATGCCTCAATGGAGCTAGTATGACTGTGCAATCTAGTTTGTAAAATAGAGTTGTCCCACACTCCTGTACCAAAGGCTAGAACACCAACATGTCCCGATGACAACACTAAGAGCAGCTTCAACCGTAAGATTTCACCATGATTGCTGTCTGTCCCAGGTGTGCCTACTTGTTACATAAATTGACCCTTTTAAAGTATATGATTGACTTCGATCTTTTATCACAGGATCCGTTTTTCATTGAGTTTCTTATCCTGATGAATCTATCTCATAATTTCTAAAAACTTGACCGAGACCTTCGGGGTTAACAACATGCTAATAGTGAGGGATTACAAGTTTGAGGCTTTCGCTGATTATCATGACCCAGCACAGGTTGCTTATCGTTCTGATTCACAGATTCTGTATTGTATGAGGGAGATGATGTGCAGTCTCCAGGGAAAGAGACACAATAGCTATCGAGTGCCTGCTGCACAACAAGGAGCAAATGAATGATGGCTAATACTTTGATGGTCTTGTGACTTGCTAACATATTAGTCTCCTGTGTTTCCTGTTGAGGCATTGAAAGCCACAGTATTGTTAGTTTATGACAATAATCATTTCGCTTCAGTTTTATTATAATAGTGAATTTATGTACATCATCTAGCTACTGTAAATATTATCTCTACATTTCTGATGGAGAAAGCAAAAATAAACATTAAAGCCAATATTTTATGTATAATTCACAGTTACCCTCAATGTGCTACCAAAAGAATCCCCACAGTCTGATTTTTCCCTTTCTTGATTAAATTTGGCCTTTTTCACAATAAATGCCATACAAATCCAACTCTGATACAGCAGTGGAATGGATAACTTCAGGGTATGATTTGCAATGGAAGTGCATTTTCTTTATAACACTCATTTTATCCCAGGGCAATGTGGATAGAATGAGGGCTGCCTCGGGCCACTGGATTCTCAGGTATTCATTAATCCCGAAGAGAGCTTCAGGTTGGGGTCATTACAGCTTAATTACAGTTTGTGATGCTAGCACATTTTTCAGCGACCTTATTCTGTGTGTTGCCTTGTTTGTTCACAAGAGAATTCATGCAGCTGGAAATTTTGGCTGACTAGAAAGTTTAAATGGGTTTTTATTTTTTTCGGCTTCAACTGAAGGCCGTTCTTGCTGAAATGTCAACACATTTTTCTGCCATCTGGTTAATTGCTGTGCTTTCTTTTATATACTTTTAAAAAAGATTTATTTATTTATTTATTTCTTGGAAAGTCAGATATACAGAGAGGAGGAGAGACAGAGAGGAAGATCTTCCATCCGATGATTCACTCCCCAAGTGAGCACAACTGCCGATGCAATGCCGATCTGAAGCCAGGAGCCTCTTCTGGGTCCCCCATGAGGGTGCAGAGTCCCAAAGCTTTGGGCCATGCTCGACTGCCTTCCCAGGCCACAAGCAGGGAGCTGGATGGGAAGTGGAGCTGCTGGGATTAGAACCGGCACCCATATGGAATTCTGGTGAGTTCAAGGCGAGGACTTTAACCACTAGGCCATGGTGCCGGGCCCTTTTTTTAAAATAAGTTTTTTTTGAGGTGTGTCTGAATCTACCAAAATGTTATTTCTAAAGCAGAGCATGAAGCAGATGTGTTCCTAGATCATTATTCTCTTACTGGATGTAGTGGGATGTTTTCACATAAATACTTCAGCCTAGTGAGACTTTCAGCCTAGGGGACAGTCAAGACTTTTCGAATAAAGTTGAGTTCTATAATTACTCTTAGGATAATATTGTTCTAAAATCATAGGGAATTAGACCTAATCCAGGAACAGAGGCTACTTGGCTATGAACTGATACATCTGGCTAGATTCTGTGCTGAATTGCAATAGCCTCCTGGACAGAACAGTTTTACTTACTTATTCACAAATTATTCAATGCAAAAAGTAAACCATTGCACAAAATTTTCTCTGAGCTATACACTGCGGTAGACAGTGTAGCTACTGAAGTCTGTAGTCTGGGATCATTCTCTGCTTATCTTTAATATATTCATAATTGAATAGGAAGACCAGAAGAGCTATTGTTGTCCTTGCCGCACATTAGACAGAACATTGAAGGTATTGGAAGCTATGATACACTGCTATGAAGACAACAATAAGAAAGCCAAACTCAATTCAATTGCTGATCGGAATGAATCAAGCTATTTTTTTTATGCAGGTGTAAAGAACTAATTTCTGGAAATAAATACAATTCAGTGATTACATAGCACACACACAAACACAAAATACACACAAACTCGTAAGATTGTGGAGTGATCTACAAAAACTGGATACAGAAATTACCGAGATGCTAGAACAGTGGTACCAGAGTTTAAATTTATATATGTAAAAAATCTTCTGAAAGTTGGAAAACATTGATGAGCAAATGGAGATTTGCAGCCAAGAGCTAGAATTATCTCAAAAGCAAGGAAAATATCAGGAATTAAGAAAGAGTACCATAAAAATAACTCTATGGATAATGGATGAGGATTTTTCAAAATGAACAGCAGAGTTATGTTGCTTAGCCTAGGTTTATCAATAGTGAATGTCAAATAACTGATCTATGAAATTCACAGCAATCTAGTGACAGGATAACATAAACATTCTGTATGTACCCTTGTCTACTGCTGAAAATCAAAGACCAGGAGCAATGTTGGCAGGCAATTGAGGAAACATCAGGCATCGCAGGAGAGCAATAAAGATTAGAAACTGCAAGATGTTAGATATCACAGGAACTTTTGTAAGGCTTTTAAAGTAAAAAAAAAAAAAATCTACCCTTCTAGGTTTTTGTAGCCACTGACAATATATTTCAAAATTGAAAGGAAAATATTTTCACACACAAGTAATTTAGAGAGAACATAGTATTGGTAGAAGAACTGTACTTTTAGATATTGAGAAGATAACTGCCAAACTGAAGTCAATTAGATGGAAAGCTAGATAGTATCAACAAAAAAGTATAAAAATTGGGGCCAGTGTGCTGGCACAGTAGACTAATCTTCCACCTGTGGGAACAGCATCCCATATGGGTGCCAGTTAGCACCCCAGACGCCTCACTTTTGATCCAACTCTCTGCTTGTGGCTTGGGAAAGTAGCAGAAGTTTGCTCAAGATCTTGGGCTGGTCTACTCACATGAGAAGCCAAGAAGAAAAGCCTGGCACCTGGCTGGCTGCTGGCTTCAAATTGGCTCAGCTCTGCCACTGCAGCCTTTTGGGGATTGAAGAGCATACGGAAAATCTCTCTCTGTATGTCTTTCCTTCTTTCTCTCTTTCAAGTAAAATAATTTTTAAGTGTATAAATGGTTAAAAGGAGAGTATATATAAGATGCTGTTATTTTAAGTGACTTTAAAAAGTTTAATAACAATAACAATGCTTTCTGGAATTTATAGCACAAGCGATTACAAACTACATGACATTAATGATGCTAACGTGAAGATACAGAACTATGAAAATGTTCAGTTATAATACAGGGGACAAATTCTAATAATATCTGGCACCAGTTAAAAAACAATGTGGAAGACAATAGATTTAAATCAAGTCATTTTAACATTTACTTTGAATAACCCAAAATATGAGTACAAGGCAAAATTTTTCATATTGATTAAAAATTTAAAATCCAACTATGGGCTTTTTACAAAGTAATCTACTTTACATACAAGGAAATAGAGTCTTAGTCTGTTCAGCTTCCCATCACAAATTCCCTCAAAGAGTGGGAGTTATAAATAATAGAGCATGATCTCTCAGACTCCAGGAAAGGGGACATAAGGACCACGCAGCAGCAGACGTGTGTCGGGGGAGGGACCACTCGCTGATTGGAGGAGGTCCACTGGTGTGAGTTGGAGCCTTGGGGTCTCCTTTGTTAGGGCATAAAGTGAAGTCATGGGGGGTCATACGCTCATGGCCCAGTCCTTTCACATCACCTAATACAATTTATCCAAAGGAAATGAAATTGGGATATGTAAAATTATCCATAACCGCATGTTTATAGCAGTCAAACAGACAATAGCTGAGGTATGGAATCAACTTCAGTGTTCGTTAACTGATGATTAGATAAGACATTGTGGTATATAAACACAACGGAAAACTACTCAGTTGTACAAAAGAATGCAATGTTGTATTTCACAAGAAAATTGATATAATTGGAGACCAATATGTTTAGTGAAGTAGGCCAGCCCCCCAAAGAGAACTGTTATATTTTCCTTTATGGTAGCTAATATATAGAGTAGCAAACAAGTATTGTGCATGAGCAAAATTGACATTTTGAGATTTGATTGTTGTCCACAGCCCTCATCTGCATTGTTGAAGAACAGTGCTTTTTATATTTATTACTTACTGAATTATTCATGTGGTGGAGGGTTAAGATTGAGATTATGAAATAAATTGAAGTTATATTATTATAGAAATTAAAAGAACAATAAGATATTAAAAGGGAGCAAGGTGGAAATGTGGAAGAAATGATAACATGAGAAATATTATGCTCTTAAAATTGTTTCTATGAAATACATAGGGCTGGTTCTGTGACTAGGTAATCCTCCACCTGTGGCACTGGCTCCCATATTGGTTTGTGTCCTGGCTGCTCCACTTCTGATCCTGCTCCCAGCTTAGGGCCTGGGGAATTTGTGGAGATGGCTCGTGGCCTTGGAACCTAAACTCATGTTGAAAGCCCAGAAGAAACTCTTGGCCCCTGGCTTTCTATTTCCTCAGCTCTGGCAATTGTGGCCTTTTAGATAGTGAGCCACTGGATAGGAGTCCCCTGTTTCTCTCTCTCTCCTTCTCTGTAAATCTGCCTTCAAATAAAAAACAAATCTTAAAAAAATCGCCTATGCAAATTTGTTTCCTTTATGCAATTTTTAAAAGAAAATTTCCTTGGACATGTGAAAAATCAGAACTAAAACTGAAGTCAATTTTTGAGGAAGCGGCAAACTTGAGGACTAATGATGCCAGATTGTAAAATTAGAGTAAATAAGAATTTAGCTTTGTTCACCAGAATGGAAAATAATGAAGCTAAATATAAGCTCCAAAACATAGGTAGTCACTTCACCTGACAAATTTTACAGTGTAGTACAATGAAAGAAAGGCTGGCCTTTTAAGAAGTACTTGGTTAGTTAAATATCCATAAAAACCAGTCTGGATCAGAGTCACATAGTACAAACAAACACAAATGTCAGAAAGTAGATGGAAAAAATGAAGTTAAAATAATTTTTCTGAAGAAAATAGGAAAAATATGTCAGTGCTTAAAAGGGGTAAATAATATAGATATTAGCTATGAAGCAACAAAGTTAAATTATAGCATTTCTTTTCATGAAAATACTGCAGAAACAAAATGAAAACAAAATAATACACGTATAAGATTTATCTGACAAAATATTTTTATCCAGAGCGTATTGAACGCTTTTGCCTACTAATGAAAATCGTGGTGGAAAATGCAATAGTAAATGGCTTAAGTAGACATTCACAGACCAGGACTCAAACTGGGCAACAAAACATATAGAGGTATCTTGAATGAATTAATGATCAGTGACATGAAAAATTAAAAATTACCATGTGATAATACTATCCAATGGAGAAAATAAAAAATAATTAGATAAAACCAATGGTACACAAGAGTGTCAAGTGTCTGAAAATCTCTTTTGTAGGTAAAGTATAAATTGGAGAAATGCTTTAGAAAAATTGTTGCCAGTTTGTAATAAAACTAATTACATGTGCTATAACATATCCAATTAAATACCAACTCTTTTTCTAGAAGAAAGCTATACAATCATTTATCAAAAGGCATGTACAAAATGAGATTCACAGAAACCTTATACCCATCTATGTTCATTTTATGTGTCAAGAAACCTTATACCCCTCTTAAGTCCACAGTTGGGCAAATTAATATATTTGTATATCAGTGTATTTATATACTGGAAAACAGCTGAACAGCAAGAATGAAAAAAACTATGTATAATTTTGGTTCTCATTAGTGTAACATTGAACATAAGAGACAAAAGAGAACATGGTTAGTAATTTTATTGGCACTTATACAGACAAAATTGCCAATGCTAAGCTTCTATAAGGCAAGTGGAACCACAGTTACACTGCTGTGAAAATGGGTAAGTTTTATCTCTTTATCTCCTTTATGATAACATGAATGTGAAGCTATATTAAGTGCACACTTAGAAAATTTTGCCTTTACTTATGTTTCACTCCAATGTATTTTTTCAAAGAAAGCATCATATGCTCCATTAAAATCTCAAACCACAGAGACACTCCTGAAAGTTTAGATTGAAAGACATGGAAAAAAAAACCTTTTAAATAAGAAGAAAGAAAAATGCTGCAACCAACCAAGCTAGGGTATGGGTGATGAAATTCTTTTCTCTGCCTGAAATAGGAAAATCCAACTGAAATGTATGAAACATGAATTTTCAAGCGGTAAAAACCAGGAAGAACTAGACAGTTAAACCTGATCAAGGAAAAACAAGCAAGATGAGCTCTCTGATAGCCCAACCAGCTGCTTAGGAGCTCCCAGGAGACAACTTCAACAGAGAACCCAGGCAGAGCAGTGGTCTCCAGGAGCTTGGGAGCCAACTTGAGTGGTGCAAGAATCAAGGTATGGATTAATACCCAAATTAATATTAAATTGATAAATAGTACAAGATCTGATGGAAATAAAAAAAACACAAGTTGGGTAAGATTAACAGTAGATTAACTGCTTCAGAAGAAGGACTACTAGTTGAAAGCTGTCTTATAGAAAATAAAATAAATTTAATAGAACCTTTGAAAAGACTGAAAACAAATATGAGGAGTGCATCAATGAGCTGTGAGACAATTTTAGCTGGCTGCATATTCATCTAATTGAAGTTCCCATAAGAGAAGAAATATGCACAAAATAGATAATATGAGCTGTGACCATTTGTCCAATTGCATCTATGGGCTGCACCGGGTATTAGTATGTAGCAATATGTATGCATGCTGAACACAGTTCAAATAAATGGTCTAGCGCAGTGACAATAGCTCTCCAAAAGGGGATATGCATCATTGGCCAGAGTGATAGCTGAATCTAAAAATGATAGGTTTTTGGAAGAGGTATAATCTGCGAAATGAAGAGTCAAAGATAGCAGAATCTGTGTTAGGTCAGCGGTTCTGTGACTTGGCATCAAATCAGTGAGTTTGGTAGCTGAAAAGGAAAAAAGTTTCAGGGAAGCCATTTCAGAATCTTACTTTTGTATAAGGTGTTGGCAAAAGATGTCTTGTGTCCTGAATTTTCTTGCTCTCTGCTTTTTTGACTATGTTGGTTTATGGCAGTCCCTCTGTCTTGCTATTTTTGAGTAACATGTTTTACTCAGCAAGCAGGAAATGTGATTTACAGAAGACAACAGGAGAGATTTTACTCAACTGAATTAGCTAAAAATTTTCAAATTCTAAGACTGCATGGAACTGATTTGCCATTTAAAAAAATTTAAATTTAAATTTAATTTAATTTTAATTTTAAAATTTTTCATTTTTTTAAAGAAAAGATTCACTCACTCTTGAAAGGTCTACAAAGAGAGAGAAGAAGAGAAGAAGAAAGGGAGGGAAAAAGAGAGGGAGCGAGGCAAAGAAAGAAGAAAGGAGACAGAGAAGCTCTGATCCACAATGGCTCAGTCGGTTCACACTCATAGACAGGAACTCAATCTTGATCTCTCACACGTGAGCGAGAAACCAAGTGCTCGGAACCATCTTTTGCTGCCTTCACTGGGGGCATTAGCAAGAGATTGGGTGGGGAGTTGAGCATCTAGGACTCAACCAACATTCATGACATGCTGGCATCACACACGGTGGTTCAATCCCTTTTTGCCGCAATACCAGCCCCTTACCCTTCCTATATTTATCCACTGAGCCATCATACTTGGCTCCCATTCTATATTTAGAGAAGAAGGAAATAAGGAAGAGAGAGATAGAGAGAAAAGAGAGGGATGGAGAGAGAATTTCATCAAAGTCTAAATCTTCAACTATTTTTTTTTCCAAAAAATAGGACAGATAATAAATATCTCTTAAAACCATGAAACCAAAGACTTGTTTTCCCCTTAGGTTTCTTCCATTGGCATAATAAGTTTGTATTTAATATTTTTAGTAGCTTAAAAGAAAAATGTAGAATCTAGAGAGAATGACTAAAACATATTAAATGAATATGGAAATATCGATATTTCTTTCAATCTTAAACAGGTTTTTAAAAGTGCTAATGACAGCTCTCTGTATACAGATACAGTTTAAAAAAGATACCACATGTTTGCCTTAATTTAACCTGTAATTTTTTTTCTTCTTTTTGAACCTGTAATTAATACTGTCTCAACCCATGTGTTTTTGAAAAATTGTAAAACCTACTATACTTTCAAAACCTTGTGCTTCACCCCAATATAACTGTTATGCACCTCAATTGCTGAAATGTCAATGGAGTAGTCACAGGATACGGTTAAGAACTTGCATTATTTTTAACATATTGTTTACTCAATATTACATCAATTAATACCACAACATTGTATATTGTTGCCAATGATATCTTGGGGCTTTTGATTGACTGGGTTTTTACTCTGTTGGCTCTACCTTCAGACCAGAGAAGGTCTCCCCAAAAGGCCGTTGAACTTATCTGGACAATAAGATGCTGGTCTCTTGGTATATGCTTGCAGTGAAGGAATCTCAACTGAACTTGAACTGTGGTCATGCAACAAGGTGGAGGAATCCACCATGGGGGAGAGTAATGGGAGGGGTGGTGGGAATCCCAGTACCTATAAAACTGTATCACATAATACAATGTTATTAAAAAATAAATTAATTTTAAAAAGATTAACATTTTTTAATGAAAATGCAGACTTACACAGAAAGGGAGATAAAGAGAGTAGATCTTCCACTTGCTCTTTCACTCCCCAAATGGCTGAAAAGGCCAGTGCCGAGCAGCTCTGAAGCCAGGAGCCAGAAGCATCTTCCATGTCTCCAATGTGGATACCGGGTCACAAGGCTTTGGGCCATCCTTCACTGCTTTCTCAGGTCACAAGGAGGGAGTTAAATGGGAAGTGGGGCTCCCGGGACATGAATCTGTGACCATATGGAATCCCAGCATCTGCAGGGGAGAGGATTAACCAATAGAGCTGTCACACTCAGCCCATACAAATACATTTTGATAAAATATTTTAACTGAAATATATCTATAAAAATATAGAAGCAAAATGTTGGGAGAGTACATTTTGAAAAAGTGGCCAAACTCATGTGGTGAGCACCAACATTTAAGGTAAGACATCATTTGGATCTCAAAAGAGTTTGTACACTCTTTTGTTAAGTTTCTGTGAGTAGCTGTGAATAACTGTAGACTATTTTGTGTCTGTGTTTAGCACTTTCATAAAGTCATAAAATATGCACACTTCTGAGTCTAGTTTCTTTTCTTCTATATTATATTTGTAACATATTCTTTTTAATTGTTACAGTTCATTTCCATGGCTAGATTATATTCATTGTGTAAATTTACCACTGTTTATTCGCCCAGTACACTGTTGTGTATTTGGGTGGCTTCACATATGATGATGTTATAAATTGTACTGCTATCATGATCATGTAGATATATTTGGCAGTCACATACCGGAATTTCTGAAGAGATTGTATCTACGGAGCAGAAAAACTGGTTCGAAGATTCACACACACTTACCTTCAGTAATTATGCCAAGCAAGCAATTTTAACTCAATGTATGAGAATTGTAGTTGCTACATCTTTACTAATACTTGGAATTATTATTGTTTTTAACTTTAGCTTTTTAGATATACAGTGGTATTTTTTTGTGTGTGTTGTAAATTCTCATCTTTCTTGGGTGATACCCAGTATTAGATAGAAATGGTAGATTTTAATATTTCATAACATAGTGCCTGAGCTCTATGAGTTCACAACAATATATTATTTTAGAAAAGCAGAGCACACAGGATTGGCACTGCTGTAGAGTGGGTAAAGCCATCACCGGTAGCATCACTATCCCATTTGTGTACAAGTTTGAGTGTGGGCTGCTCCACTGGTGCTTCAGAGTCCTGGAAATGGTGAGTGAAAGTAGGGTAGGATGACCAAGTTCTTGGGCCACTGCACTCATGTGGAAAACCAGACAGCCCTGATTCCTAGCTTCAGAAGGACACAGCTCTGGCCATCGTTGCTATTTGGGGAGTGAAATAGCAAATGGAAGTTATCACTCTACAGCTGAGTCTTCCTTCCTCTCTTTTTGGAACCCTCCCAAAGAAATCGATAATTAATTAATTAAACCAAGTGAACCACAATATTCCATAGACTCCCTATATAAGGAAAAGGTAGAGAGGTGGAGATGTTGATTAACTAATTTGATATGTTTATGTTGGTCTTGCGTTAAAATATTATAACATACCCCATAAAAATGAGTAAGTTAATTTTAAAAAAAAGAATATTCTCATTTTCACTGTGATTAACTATGCTTAGCAACTTTCCTGTGGTTACTGACCATGGGTATTTTCTTTGTGAAGTGCTTGTTTGTATCATTTGTTTACTTAAAAAATTATTTTGCAATTGGAATGTATCATGTGCTTTTGTTGATTTGTAGAGGTTCTTTGAATAGTGCAACTATAAATCTTTGTAGGTTTGTATGTAGCAAGTATTTGTGGGATACCTTTTCATTTGTTTCATCACATCTTTGTATGTGAGTGTCAAATATGACTTGGAAGCTTTCTGCTTACATTTTAGTTTCTTGTCCATTATTGCTTCAGAATTGGATAACTGTTCTAAAAGAGAATTAGCAAACAGCCTTGATGTGGTCTGATTTACAAAAAAGTTAAATTTTTTTCCATTTGATTTTCTGTGGTATATCTTGCCAAATATGCTGGTCCCCCAAGATCCAAAGCTTCACATTTGCAGATGCAAACAACTGTCGAAAGAAAACGTTCTTTAAAATTTTATTTTTTTGAGCATGTATAGACACATGTCTTGTCACTGTTCCCTAAAATATAGCATAAAACTGTTTATTTGAATTTTATAACATGTTAAGTATTACAAATGGTCTAGAGGTGATTCAATATAAAATGTTTTTAAAAATTTTTAAATAAATATTACGAAAAACTATGCATAGACTTCAAAATTTTTCCTGAAAAATTCTCTAAATCTATTTTTAAAGAACTTCATGAATTACTGTGTATTCAGAAGGAAGTATATAGGTTGCCTGCAAATGCTACGTTATACATAAAAAACATACACATCTTTGAATTTTTCTCCTGGAACCCAACCCAGCATAGATATTAAGGTCTATACTAAACTCAGATTGTCCTTCAAATATCAGGATTCACCAGGGAAATAATACTCATAATATAAATAACGAATAGACAAAAAGTTAAAGCTGATGCTGTAAGTAACTGTCTTTTGGAAAGCTTGTGGTTCAGTGGACCCGATGGTGTAACTCCTCAAGCGTAAGAGGCCAGCTGGGGAATGGTGAAGTCTCTGAAGATGCAAGAGCCAGGTGCTGCAAAGGCTGATTGCAGGAAAGAATGATCTTCGCAATTCAAGAGGAGGGAGAAATTTGCCCCATTACCTTTGGTTGCATTTGTGTTCCCAAGGGAACTGATTATCTACATTGAGGAGGATGGGTGTTTATTTGATCTAGTGATTCAAATTTGAATTTCCTGCAGAAATACCATTTCAGACACACCAGGAAATACTATTTTAATGGTTATTTGGGCATCCCTTAGCCCAGTCAAGTTGTTGTATAAAACTCATCATCATGCTTCTAATTATGTTCTTGTGCAGAATCGGCAAATGATCTCTGGGTAACATCAACTGCAGAGTTCTGTTTACTTGTGCTGTATTTTTCATTCTCTGAACTTATGTCTCTTCAAATTGTTTTTTTTCCATTGCAGCAGTCTGATGACTTCATGCAGATGATGATCATCATTTGTCAGACTTTTCAAATTTTTTTCAGGGGCAGCATCAATCTTCCCAAATTCACTCTTTCATTTTTAAGAAAAAAATATTTCACTGTATATTTGGGCCTGATAGTTACTACTATCAACTACTAATTATCAATCTACCAAGAAATACTGTTAAAGAAATATTTCCTGTGAAATAATCTTGCAAGCATTATCAAATTACTAAACATTACTAAGCATTACGGACATTATATTGACACAATTTTGGGTCGCTGGGCATCAGCAAATCTGAAGACAAGGATATTTCAAAAATTGAATGGGACTTTAATTTTTTTCTGCTTTTGGTAATGTCACAGTGACTATCATTCCTGAAAAACAAGAGTGGAGTTTATCATGCTCATAAAATGGGATAAGGGAAATAAAAACAGATTTCAGGGTGTTTAAATGCAGTACAAATATCTTTTGTGTGTGCCTGATTGATTCTGTTGCCAACCCAAGAACATAACAAAATCATAGGTTTGGACTTTCTCAGAAAACTGAAAAGAAACAGGAAGATCGCTTGGCAAATCACATAAAAAGAACTATGATTTATTCTAAAATGAATTCCTAGCCTATATTGCCAGCCTAATCACTGTTTTTGTGCCCTGAATGAAACTTGAGCTTATGAGAGATCTTTGAAGAGTTCATAGAAAATGTGCATTATAGGAAAAAAACTATGAATTTCAAATGATTTTGCACAAAAATGTTTATTTTAAGAAATTACTTATTTATTCATTTGGTTTTGAGTGATAAAGAAAAAGATAAAGAAATTCCATTCACTGATTCACTATTCAATCACCAACAACAGCAGGTGTTAGATCAGCCTGAAGCTGGGTCTTAAACCAAGGCACTTCAATAAGGAATGTAGTAGTTATCTTTAGTAGTACCCTAGGCATTGTGCCAACAACTGCTCTTAAACATTTCTTCACAGGGCTTGTGTGTTTTTGCTGTTGTTGAGTTTCTGAAGCTCTTCTTAAATCCTGGGTATGAGTCCCCTATTGGACTGAGTGCAGAGATGTTCTCCCATTTTGTTGGTTGCTTCTTCACTTTGTTGATTATTTCCTTTACTGTACAGAATCGTCTTAACTGCATGCAGTCCCATTTGTTTATTTTAACTTTGACTACTAGTGCCTTTGGTGATTTTTCTAACAAGTCTTTTCCAATTCCTATATCTTTGAGAGTGCTGCATGTGTTTTCCTCCAATAGTTTGATGGTTTGTTGGTGCAGATTTAGGTTCATAATCTATTTATAGCAATTTTTGAGTAAAGTGAAAACAGAAGCTCTTGGTTCTTCTACAGGATGCTGTCCAATTGTCCCAAAAGTATTTGTTGAAGAGACTGGGCTTTTCCCCTGGATTATTTTCAGTTTTCTTGTCAAAGTTTAATTGGCTATACATGAGTGGGCTCCTTTCTTTTGTTTCTGTTCTGTTTAATTGATCATCTTTGTTTCTGTACCAGTACCACATTGTTTTGATGACGACTGCCCTACAGTATGTCTTGATGTCTGGAATTGTGTTCCCTCTAGCTTGATTTTTATTCTTCAGGATAGCTTTGGCTATTCGTGGCCTCTTGTGTTTCTAGATATGCTTTTGCATCTTTTTTTCTATTTCTGGTAAGTGTTGGGATTTTGATTGGGATCGTGTTTAATCTTTATATTACTTTTGGTAATATGGGCATTTTGATGATGTTGACCCTGCCAATGTAGGAGCATGGTACGTTTTTGTCTCTTTTAATATCTTCTTTTATTTCTTTTTTTTTTAAGTTTTGTAATTTTCATTATATCAATAATGAAAACATGTTTGGTTAGGTTAATTGCAAAGTAATTAAGATTGTTCTCCATTATTTCAAAGGTACTATACTTACAACTTCTTAGCCATTACTTTTTTATGTATATTAGTACAATCCTCTTTTGTTCATTAATTTTATATCCTGCTATCCTGCCAAATTCTCTTATGTTGCCAGGCTCTTAATTGAATAGTTTTGTTCTCCTATGTAGAGGATCATGTAATCAGCGAATAGGAATAATTTTTGCTCCTCATTTCCAATTTGAATTCCTTTATTTTTTTTTTGTTTAATTGCTCTGTATAAAAACTACCAATATTATATTGCATTGCAGTGGTGAACATTGACATCCTTGTCTATTTCCTGGTATTAGTGGAAAGCTTCCAGTCTTTCCTTATTTAGTATGATGCTGGCATGGGGTCTTCCTCTAATGTTTTGTTTGTGTTATGGAATGTTTCTTCTGCGCTCATCTTGCTTAAGTTTTTTTTTAAACATGAAATCATGTTGGATTTTATTAAATGCCTTCCCTGCATCTATTGAGATGATCATATGGTTTTATTTTTTCAATTTATTGATGTGGTATATCACATTTATTGATTTAAACCATTCCTGCATGCCAGGAATAATTCCCACCTGATCCAGGTGAATAATCTTTCGGATCCTGTTGGCTAGTATTTTGCTGAGGATCTTTGTATCTGTGTTCATTAGGGATGTTAGTCTATAGTTCTCTTTTTCTGTTGTGTCTCTATCTGGCTTTGGTATTGAGGAGACCCTGGCTTCATAGAAAGAGTTTGGAAGGATTGCCTCCATTTCTATGGTTTGGAATAGTTTGTTGAGGATTGGGGTAAGTTCTCGAACTGTTTGGTAGAATTCAGTAGTAAAGTCATCTGGTCCAGAGTTTTCTCAGTTAGTAGAGCTTTAATTACTGATTTAATCTCATTCTTTGTTATAGTTCTATTTAGACTATTGTCTCATGACTCAATTTTGGTAGATTGTTTTTATCCAAAAATCTATCCATTTCTTCTGGTCTTCTGATTTGTTGGTATATAGTTCCTTGTAATAGTTCCCAATTATCATATGTATCTCCACAGTATCCGTTGTTACATTTCCTTTTTAGACATTGATCCTGCTGATTACTATCTTTTTCCTGCTTTTTTAATTAGTTGGGCTAGTGGGAAATCTACTTTTATTTTTTAATTTCTCAAGGAACCAACTCTGATTAAGTGATATTATATATTGTTGTTTTGGTCTCTGGTTTAGTTCTTTCCTTATTTTGGTTATTTCTTTTTTCCTACTGATATTGGACTTGCTTCGTTTTTGTTTTTCTAGCTCCTTCAAATGTTTGGTTAGCAACTTTCCTCTTAACACTGTCTTGATCATGTTCTGTAAGTTTCTATATGTTGTGTTGATGCCTTCATTGATTTCAAGCAAATTTTTCTTTTCCCTTTTATTTTCTCTCTATCCTATTGTTCATTTAGTAGCATATTATTCAGTCTCCCAGTATTTGCATGTCTTTTGTGGTATTTTGACTGATTGATGTCCAGTTTAACTCCATGATGATCTGTGAAGATCCATAACATGACTTAAATTTTTGTAAAATTTGTTGAGGCTTGTTTTGTGGCCTATAATGTGGTCAATCTTGGAGAAAGTTTCATGTACTGATTAAATAAAGTGTGTATTCAGTCTGTAAGATGAAAGGCTTGGTATATATCAATTAAGTCCTTTTTCTGTAGTGTTTGTGTGAGCTCTGGTTTTTTTTTTTTTTTTCTGAGTTTCTGACTGGCTGATCTCCACTGATACCAATTAGGTGTTAAGGTCTCCCACTATTATTATATTGGAGTGCATTTCTCCCTCTAAATGTATTAATATTTGTTTCACATAGCTAGATGCCTTGGTATTTGCTATGTATGCATTTATTATGGTGATCTCTTCCTGCTGAATGGATACTTTGATCACTTTGTCTTGTCCTTCTCATTTTTTTAAAAGTTTTGCATGTCAAAGCCTATATTATCTAATATAAGAATGACTATGCCAATTCATTTTTTCTTTATATTAGCCTGGATTATCTTTTCCTATCCTTTAACTTTCAGTATATGTATACCTTTGTTGGGAGGCTAACATCCAAATTTGTTTTGTACAAAATGAATACATTTAAAAAAATTGAAATAGCTGCTTCACAATAAAACAGAAATTTTAATAATTAAACCTCACATGGGACACTTGTGGACTTTGATTTTATCCTACTGAGAGTTTTGGAATTTATTTGTAGTAATTTTTGTTTATTTTAAAAGACTAATTCAAAGTGAAATAGCTGTTAGGGCTGACAGAAATTATATGACGTTTTCATTAAATAGTTAAATGCATAAGTCACAAATATTTAAGAATAGTGTTTACTGATTTTCTTCAATTGCAAAGACAATATGTATGTGCAAAATGTGAAAAAAGCATTATCATTTCATTCATCAGAAAAATGTTAAGATTTTGATAAATCTAATCTTCTTTCATTTTATATTGAGATTACTTTTAAAATATGATGAAAAAACAAGTTTAGGACTGGCATTATGACACAATAAACTTAACCACTGCTTATGACACTTACATGCTGTGTCAGAGTGCCGATATAAGTCCAAGTGCTTTTGATTCTAATTCAACTTCCTGATGATGCACCTGCAACGGAAGTGCTAGGATTCCTACCACCCATGTTGGAGGTGAGGATGTAATTTCTGACTCCTGGTTTCAGCATAGCCCACCCCATGAGTATTGCATCCATTTAGGGAATGAACCAGTGAATGGAATACATCTGTTTCCTCTGACTTTTTCTCTCTAATTCTCTGGTGCTTTGCCTCTAAAATAAATAAGTAATAAATAAATAAATAAATAAATAAATAAATAAATATTGTTATGGGCTAAGGAGTTGATTAGCACTCATTGAGCTGGGCAGGAACAGGAACTGGGCTTGTGGCTAAAAACATCCAGATTAATTGAACTCATCTGTATCCAATATCCTGCTAAATGAGGATGTGAGGGAAAGAGTATATAAGGAAAGGTGAAGGAGCAATAAAGAAAGACTTCACAGAGATTTCTACCATCACTGGTGTCCTGTCAGTGCTTCATCCCTAGACTACATTAATGGTTCTGCTGGTAGCCAAGCCTAACGTGGGGCACGGCATGAGGGACAACCTGAGAGACCCCTGGACCTAGGAAGGTAAGTTTAGAATTAAAAATTTTTCAGGGGCATAAATGATTTTATCCCCAGACACCCCCCCCCCGTCCCCGTCCTAGGGCACAAGGGACAATCTGAGGGGCCCCTGGAACTCTGGAGGGGCATAAATGATTTCATCCCCAGATCTTCTCCCTCTCTTGGGGCAGAAGAGATAATTTTAGGGACCCCAGAAATGCATAGACAAGCTTAGAATTAAATATTTTGCAGGAGCATAAGTAAAATTTATTATGGGGCAAGAACTCACTAAAGTGCAAATTATTAAGGGAATCCGAGATCTGCTCCAGTCACAAGGCACCAACACTAAACTTAAGGCCTCACAGAAGTTTGTTGAAACTGTCTGTGATGTATCCCCATGGTTTGTTCTCCTTGTAGCCACATTTTTCCTCTGGTGCTTGGCAAAAATCGTTTTGTCATCCCCTGAAGTGGAGGTGCAAACCTTCCTTGAAAAATTATCCATAAGAAGGGGAAGGGAACCCCAAACTAGGGTAAGAATGAAAGAACCCCAAGCCAGAGTAGGAAGACGCCAAACCAGGGTAAAAAAGGTAAAGGAACCCCAGATCAGATAATGTCTGGAGAAACTGCGTGAAGATTTGCAGTCCTCTTCTGAGGAGGAGGAAAGGGAAGAAGACAGAAGTGAGCTTGCTGAGGATCCTTCACCTGTAGAGTATGTGCCCATAGAGTGTGTGCTGAGCAAAAATCTCTTTTGGACAGGCATGGAGACCTTTGCGCTGCCTGTGCCATTGGCACCATTAAATCTGGGTGCAGCTGTGATAGATTTATGGGAGCAACTACAGCGTCTCTCCCTTCAGTTGAGGTAAGATTAGCTATAGCCCCAGACAAAATACAACTTATTTCTCCGTTTAATTATTTGGAATTTCAACTTTTTCAGAATTGTATTAAGCCCCTTAAAGCTTTTGTAGCCCAGATGGTTTTAGCCATCTTTAAAAAGGCATCCAAGAATTCAAAATTTTCAAATTCTAGGGCTTCTCTTGGTATTCCTAGAAGGCCTCAAGAATGCCAACAGATTAAACTCCCATTTTGTGGAGACAGTTAATCAGGTTTATTGAATTATATTAATATTTTTGCTAGATGGACGTGACACACATCCCAGAATTTGGGACAAAAAGTGTGTGCATGTTACTGTCGATACTTGCTCTGGATTTATTCTGGCTACTCCTCAGACAGGGGAACAAATCAGGCATGCTCTAGCCCATTGCAATGCATGTTTTTCCATATTGGGAACTCTCAAAGTTATTAAAACTGATAATGGCCCCTGCTGTATCAGTAGTAAGTTTTGTGATTTTGCTGCCTCCCACAATATACAAGTAATTACAGGCATTCCTTATAATCCTCAAGGACAAGGTATTATGGAATGCACCAACCATACTATTAAGGATTACATTTTAAAACAAAAAAGGGGCAATATAGCACTCCTGAGATCATTTGAGCCTTATATTATTTATCCTCAATTTTCTAACATTGGATGCTGAAGGACGGTCTGCTGCAGGTCATCATTGGAATCTATCTCAGAAGCAGAAGGATTACGTGATGTGGAAGGATCCCTTGACAGGTCAATGGCAAGGTCCAGATCCCATCCTCATATGGGAGCGAGGATCGGTTTGTGTTTTCCCAGAAAACAAAATTGGTCCATGGTGGATTCCTGAGAGGCTTCTCCGGCAAGCCCCTGCTGCTGAGTCTTCTGAAAGCTTGGGTACTAGCCATGGTGATGGCATTTAAGTCGGAAAGTCAACGGGACAAGCAAGTATATTGGGTCTTTATTAAGAACCCCTCCTTTTTGTCTTCTTTCTATAAGCACTGAGGTCCCGATATTTCCTGCCAATTTCTCTATAAAGCAGACTACCAGACTGCCTATTGTGCAACCCCAGCTGATTGGGGCTTGGCCCTCCCTTTATAAATAGCTCAATTTCTGCCCATGCTTTTTCTTATCATTCCCCTGGTACTACCATGGGGAAAATACCCACCTTTTCTATGTGGTAGCTTTGTGGGGTATGGCCATGGGCTGGCATGTTCCCCACCCTCCCCCTGCTTTTCCCTTCTTTGGGGATGCAATTATTCCTGTGAAATTTATTAGTTCTATCACTCCTCTGGATTTGAGGACTTGCTCGCAGGGGTGAACCTTAGCTCCTTGAGTTAGCCCGTGTCTATCTATGTTATCCCCATGTTTTTCTCTCTCAAATACAGAAAACATTTCTAAAGTGAATTGCAGTGAGGTGAGCTGCACCCTAACAGCATGCTGGAATGGCAATTGATACTGCTGTTGTCATGCGGCTGCCAGAATACTGCCTGTGCCTGTTGGGGCTAATGGAGAGGCTTCTGTTGGACTGATAAGGTGAAAGAGACTTTAGCTTAACATCAACCATTGTAGTCAGTGTTGCCCTGGCTTTGTCAGCCACCACAGCAGCAGTGTCCCTAGGACACCCTGCAACTACTGCAGAGACCATGAACAAGCTTGCAGAACTGACTGTCTGAGCTATAGAGCAATAGAACTGTATAGATGAACACGTGCAGGTGGGCATGCTTACGTTGTAACAGCAGGTTGGTTTGTTGGCAGAGGAGCAGCAGACACTTGGGATATAGTCAGGACCTCTTGTTCCCCATCATATGTGTTTATGTATGTAATACCTGTGCAAGTGCAAAATGTTTCCCAAGCCCAGGAATGGTTGTCTGCTCATTGCTACTGAGCTAAAGATACTCCTAGCCATAGAACAGGGTCACCAGCCTCCCCAAATATAGTTTGTACAGCTGCAGCAGGCAACATGTTGATTGGCAGCCAGTGATGGGTAAGATGGACCGGGCACTGACTAACCTAAGAGAGGGGCTCCGTCATGCTATGGAGATTCCCGATGACAGGTAAGACTGATAACCAGAGTCCACAACCTAAGACAGGTGCATTCAATTTGCTTTAAAAAGAAAAAGTGGGACCTGTTGTGGGCTAAGGAGTTGATTATCACTCATTGAGCTGGGCAGAAACAGGAACTGGGCTTGTGGCTAAAAACATCCAGACTAATTGGACTCATCTGTATCCAATATCCTGCTAAATGAGGATGTGGGGTAGAGTATATAAGGAGAGGTGAAGGAGCAATAAAGAGAGACTTTGTAGAGATTTCTACCATCACTGGTGTCCTGTCAGTGCTTCATCCCCAGACCCTCCCCAGTCTATGTTACTGGATCTGCTGGTTGGAGCAAAATACTTTATGTTAAAAATATTAATTATATATATATATAATTATATATATAATATATATAATTATATATATATATATATTTGAAAGGCAATTTTACAGAGAAGGAGAGAGCTTCCATATACTGGTTCATTTCGTTAATGGCCAGAATTACCAGGAAAGTTCCTACAGGTGGTTCCCCACATGGGTACAGGGGCCCAAGAACTGAGTCACCCACTACTGGCTTCCCAGGCCATATTCAGGAAGCTGGCTGGGAAGTGGAGCAGCTGAGACACATCCTAGTGCCTTTATGAGATGTGGATACCTATAGGCCACCACACTGCCACTGCAAGCAAATATTTAAAAGAAAACGTAAGTGTGGGACATATTAAAAAGAATGAAAATCAGTCATTTACAACAAAAGGTTTACAATGATAGACTATTATGCTCAGGGAAATAAGTCTGTCACAAAGGAGTTATATGTTCTCTCTGATGTAAGGTAACCTTCAAGAAAAAATACAAGATCAATGGATATGTAGGTATGCCTGTATACACATATATTGATTTGGAGAATACGTATAATGGAGGCAAGTATATCATGAAGTGGAGATACATTGCAGTATGCATCTCTAATGCTGAACAAAAGATTTACTGCCCATGAAGCTGTTACATTTATCTTGACGTGAGAATGCTGGACTTTATACCATTCTTTGTGCCTACTATGCCAGATACACTTAAATTGAAGAATGATGTACTTGTGATTATTGTCCAGGGATAAACTATTACTATTACAGAGGGGAATGCAGTGTGGGGGGGGACGTGTGAGGGAGGGTAGAAGGGAAACACTTGAGCCTCAGAAAACTTATCATGAAAAATAAAGAATTAAAAAAAAAGTGTAGGGGCAAATATTGAAAACTGCTATTTGGAAAAGCCATATGCTATACTGAAATGTCATTTTGAGTACTGCCTACGCCACTTCTAATCCAAGGGTCCTGTTAGTGTATTCAGGAAGGCAACATGAGATAACTCATGTTATCTCATGATAAAATCATGTTCTCCAAAAAGTTTTTTTTTTCCAACAAAAATAAATAAAAATATTTCCCAATGAAAATAAATAAAAACATTCATTTATTTTTATTTATTGGAAAGGCAGATATATAGAGAGGAGGAGAAACAGAGAGGAAGATCTTATGTCCAATGGTTCACTTCCCAAGTGATTGCAGTGGCGTGTGCTGTGCCGATCTGAAGTCAGGAGCCAGGAACTTCTTCCAGTTCTCCCACACTGGTGCAGGATCCTAAGGCTTTGGGCCACCCTTGACTGCTTTCTCGGCAACAAGCAGGGAGCTGGATGGGAAGTGGAGCTACCGGGATTAGAACCGGTGCCCATATGGGATCCTGGTGCATTTAAAGTGAGGATTTTAGCCACTATGCTATTGTGCTTGGCCCAGAAAGGTTTTTTTTTTTTAATTTCTTTTTAAAATTTCTTCAGTGACAATTGGTCATTCAGTAGCATGTTACTTAACTTCTGGCATTGCAAATTTCTGTTTTTGTCTCTTTTGTTGATCCTATTCTATGGCTTTTCATTTAAGGGGATGTATAGTAGCTGTGTAATAGAGATTATCATATATACATGTGAAGCTATAATGCAGTATGCATCTCTACTTCCAAATCAAAGATGGACTGCTGATGAAGCTGTTAAATATATCTTGACAACAGGATGCAGGAACCCACAATGTCAGGATAGACTTAAATAGCAGAATCATGGACTTATTACTGCTTATGAAAACTGAACTATTATAATAATAGAGGGAGAAAGAGTGGGTTAGGGCTTGGCAGGAGATAAAGGCAATCCCAAAGCCTAAGTAATTATATTATAAAATAAGTTAGTTAAAAAGATAGTTCAATAATTTGGGCATTTGCTACTGAATTGGGAGACTTTCCTGGTGTTTCAGCTCTTGTTTCAGCCTGGATCAATCCTGGTTACTGTCCAGATTGGGGGAAGAAACCGATGGATGGAATGTCTTCCTCTTCCTTTCTGCATTTCAAGAAATTGATAATAAGGAAGAACTTTTTAATATTTCAAAGTCAGAGTTAGAATGAGAGAGAGAGAGAGAGAGAGAGAGAGAGAGAAATCTTCCTGCCCCTGATTCATAACCCCACAGGCCCCAATGGTCAGAGCTGGGCTTGTCTAAACCAGGAGTTGCTCTGGGTTTCCACTGTTGATGCAATGCCCTAGCACATGTGCCATGTTCCACTGCTTCCCCAGCCCCTCAGCAGGGAGCTGGATGGGAAATGGTTGGGGTGGGCAGTCAGATGTCAAACTGGCTCCCATGGAAGATGCCAGTGTTGCAGGTGGCAGTTCTACTTGCTACAGCATGGCACTGGCCACAATAAGCTGTTTTTAAAAGTAAGTTTATTTTTGTGAAAAATTTTGAAAACCTATGCGTAAAATGAATCTTTGAAAAAATTATGTATATTATGGAAAATCTAAGCATACATATAAATGTTTACATGTGTATTTAAACTGAACTTACAAGGTTTGTAATTTTTATAAATACATTTTTCATTTAAGTGTTATGAGAAACTTGGCATTACATTTTCCATTAAAATTTGATTTTACTCAGTGTATAATGTAGCAAAATATGTGTATATTACCATATAACTTGTCTTTAATTTGTTTTTTCTTTTTGAAGATTTATTTTTATTATTTTTTTATTGGAAAGGCGGATATACAGAGAGGAGAGACAGAGAGGAAGATCTTCCATCCAATGATTCACTCCCCAAGTGAGCGCAACGGCCGATGTTATGCCGATCCGGAGCCAGGAGCCTCTTCCGGGTCTCCCACATGGGTGCAGGGTCCCAAAGCCTTGGGCCGTCCTCGACTGCTTTCCCAGGCCACAGGCAGGGAGCTGGAAGGGAAGCGGGGCTGCCGGGATTAGAACCGGCGCCCATATGGGATCCTTGGCATGCAAGGCGAGGACCTTAACCACTAAGCCACCGTGCCGGGCCCCTTGTCTTTAATTTGTATGGAATGTTTCACTACTTTATATGGACATTTTTACATACATATATACATATATAGTACATATTTCTTCATATTATTAGAATAATATCTTAGAAAAGTAAAACAAAACTCACTGTATTAAGGCTGTAAAATCATGATAACACTTACCCACTACAGTGGTGGTAAATTTCTGAAGACATCCAGTTCATTAAGCATTTCCAAGCACTGGAAACTGTGTACCTAAGTTCCTTTGCCACTCCTGCCTCCCAGAGCCCCCCAGAGCCCCCCAATGCTCCCCAACCCATGGACTACGCCAGAGCAGAGATTCCCAGGCTCACTCTACCTGCCTGGACTCAAAGCCCCAGGTGTTTCCACACCCTTGTCAGCACCATCCCCTAGGCATTGCACAAGCCTGCAGCCCCTTGCTTCCACTAGCATGGGGCTGGGTCCCTTCCTCCCCATGGCGGGGCTGGATCCCTTCCACCTCATGGCAGCCCAGGGCTGCGCCCTGTTAGCCAGGCTGATAGCCAGTGTGCATGGTGGCTCTTCCGTGCAGGCCCTGGGCCAGGCTCCAAAGAGCCCTGTGGGCAGCCAGCCTGCATGGCGGCTGCTCATTGCTATCGCTTACCATTTTTAACAACAGGCATGGTAAAAACTTTTAAAACTTATTTGTTGGTCATTGTGTGTTCCTCTACACTATACTACTACTGATCTGTGTACTTTGTTTATAGCTATATTGCGGGTTTTTTACAACTATTACTGAGAACTCTTTCAATATAGAAGTTGTGAGTTATTTGCATGCGACTTGTTTCTCCATTTTTCCATTTATAATTTGGTTTATAATTATCAGATGTAATGAAATTTTTCTGCTGACATAATCAGAGCAATAAAACCTTTTCTTTAGGATTTCATATTTTTTTATGTTTAAGAAGACCTTCTTGGCTACTGATTCAGATAGATATTTGCTATACTTTTCCCCATTTCCGTCGGGGAAGAAATGGTCAGTTAGGACTCTCTGGGAACACAGCGAACTGCTTGCATGCCTTCCACATGGAGGGCAGATGACAAGAAGTCTGTTCTTCCCTGCTTTGTAGTCTTGTGCTTCAATGTAACACTTTTTGTTTGAATATCAGCTTGTGAATGCAGTTTGTGTGTTTGAAAACATGGTTGAGGATGGAAAGCTAGTTTTGAAAGGACAAACATATAGGAAGAATCCCAATGAATAAATGATATTTCCATTATGATCTTAATACTGCATATATGAAATTCTTTACTGCATATATGAAATTTTTATTTCTATACATAAATTAAGCCCCGATATAAAGAAGGGAAATCATTGAGAGAACAGAGGAACTCAATGAAACCTATGGGATGCAACGCATGACAGATTGTGTCATGTATGAGACATTGCCTTCACATGCTGTTACACGGGCTGCATGAATGGTCGCACTCTGCATAAAGCTGTGTTTGCCTTTCAGTAGCACACCAAGTAGGAAACACGCCCCAGCAAGGACTTTATAATGTTTCTCATCCTGACAGCAAGGCGGAAGTGGAGTTCGTCATGGTCCAAGTACACTCAGACAACACTGGAGGTTACAGAAAAGCAGCGATGAAACTGGAAGTTCTGTGTATCAGCCCATAAGCAATAATAATCTTTTCCCTTAGATTTTTTTAGTAAAAGGTCCTTGGCCACTCATTGACATGAAAGCGTTTCTGACAGATGGCATTGCCCGTTGCTCAGCGGGTCTTTCCTTAATTGGAAAACATGTGCTCTTCTTTTAGATTAATCAGGATCCTCTGGAGGAACTATTTTACTATTCATGGATGTTCATGTCACCTCATCTTTGCGTCAAGTGTTATGCATGAACAAATATGATTGCATTGATGTGCCCATGAATTTCTACCTTAATTAAGTGTTTGTGCCAAGGGTATGGAAGGAAAGTTTCACTAGAATAGGGGGAACATTTTTCCAGCCTTCATTGTATTCATTTCAAAAGACAGACCCATGGCAAGTCTAAGGAACTGGGTAGAGTCCCACATTTATAATGGTAATGTTGGTAATACATCAGAGGGGCTTCTCACCGTGCGGTGACCCATTCTTTAATCCCTCAGCAAGCTTTCCAAGAGGGATGCAGGTGTATCAGAGAAAACATGCTGTAACACTTCCCTCCTAGCATATTGCAGAAACGTTTATTTAGGTAGCTTGCTTTGACAGAAATCTTGAAGACACAGCAGAAATATAAAAGGCCCTACAGCACACAGAAGACTTAACATGTTTCTCATCTCCTAGTACTGACAATGTCTGCTCAAGTGCAGTGGTTTTGCGTGATATGTCGGTCTTTTGTGCTCCTTCCAGATGTCAGTCCAAGACTATAGGACTTGACGGTCCTAGCAATTCAAACTTATATTGTAACTCCCCTTTAAGGATTGCAAACATTTGCTTTATTTCCCCACCTGGTCGTGTGTTCCGCCACAGTTATGGGTCTGCATTGTTTTGCACGTCGAGATATGATTCTGTGCAAGGACAGCCAAAAAATGAGCAGTCTAAAGGAACTGTTGGAGAGTCTTTCTATGGGAAGTAGATTGGAAGATTTCTCCCTGCTGCACTAGCCATTTTGGTGGTTTTCCACCTGTGAAAAACTCCAGGGGATGACACAGCAAACCCGCGGGTGGCAGGTGGCAGTCCGAGTTGCAGGCTCAGTTTCAACTATTGGGGCCTGTGTGGCTTTGGGCAATTATTTTCATCTCTTTTTGTTTCAGTTTCCTTTCCATGCAATGGGTTCATTGTAGCACCCACCTCTTAGAAAAGGTCAGAGAATGAAATGAGTTACAGATAAAGAGCCCTTGAGATAACAGTGTGTCACATAAAGTACTACATAACTGTTTCCTATAATTATTAGCAATGCACAGGTTCATCAGCCTGAACTACAAATGTTTTAGAAATCCCGTGGGACTATATCCAGAATCATTTTGGATCTTTATATAAAAAATTTCCCGGCAGGACATTCATGCCTGCCCATTGTGCTGTGACATGAAATGTTTATTTACTACTGTGCTGGACTGCAAAGGTTTCCAGAAAGGAGTGTCTAGTTTCCATCACTACTAAACTCAAACACCAGTATGACTTCACTTCATTCTTACAACGATGAAGTTTTTGGCCAAACCAATCTTTAAGAATTATTCACAAGATCTGTGCAAGCTATTGGCTAGGGATGTTGATTTTGTTATGATTTCCTTTGAATATATTTTTTAAATATTCACAATCATAGTCAGGAAACTGCTAGTGGAATCAATGAGTGAGAGTAACTACTGGAAGACAGCATATCGCTAAAGGGATCTCAAGAACTGGAGCTTTTTCTTCAACCTTTCTGAGGCTCCGCATTAATGCATTCATCCACTAGATGTCAGTGTTTCCACAAGAATGAGCAGGATATTTCGTTGTCATCCTTGAAGCAGAGGATTAATTGATTGCTATAAAAAGTTAGATGAAATAAAATGTTCTCTTTGCTCTTCAGACTAAGAAAAGCTAATAACTTTGGGCACAATTTCACTCCTCTGCATTCACCAAATGTCCAATTACATATCCTCTCTGCCCAGACCTTCTAAACAACATAAAATTGAATGAAGGCAGTGAAGACAGTCATAGAAGGATTTCTGCAGAGCTACCATCCAATTCAGAAACAAAGCAATTTAGTATGAAACGCCAAGATTTCTAAATGCAGTTACTTAATAAGTAATGTTCTTCCTGTGTCAGCCCTATGCTAGTTCCACATTTGCTTTATTAAAGCATTTTTAAAAAATGTGTCATTATGAAAACAATGCTTTAGCCTTGCTTAATTGGGACAAAGAAGGTTCTATTTGAATGACAAATCTGCCAGGCAAAGGCTTGTGCTTTCAGACATTCTGTTTCCACCCTTTGTCTGAGCGCACATTTTAGATGATGTGCCTGAGCCATCAGATACAGGCAATCTGCAGAGCTGCAAAGGGCACGCTAAAGTGATGAGAAAACACAATAGTTGGAATGTAGGGGATTTATATAACTGGTAGCATTCAAATGAGTGAGGGAGCTGCTAAAAGCCTTAGCATAAGAGAAAGAATGTGCAGGGGCTTTCTCATTGTGCTGCCCTTGTAGTCCCGTTCAGTCCTGTGGACAGACAGCACAGCAGATATGACTAGATAACACCCTGTTCCATGGGTGTGGAAGCTTTTCTCATGTCAGATTCCACTTACCTTGAAATTACTGTATGCACCAAAAAATCAGACCCCGGACAATGTCAAATATATGCTCAGATTAAAGAAGGGAAATGTTTCTGTGACACAGACAGTAGGGAAGGGGTGTTCCAAGGATTCAGTCATTTCTGGTTATTTTCAGGACTAGCAGCAGATGGTTTCAGAGGCTGTGCTGGACACTGCCTCTGATTCCTAGCACAAGGTTAACAGTAGCATATGCTGTCATTCACAGGGTATCAGAGTTTTAACAAATATGCTAATGTATCCTAGTCAGACCATTCTCTGAAATATTGTTTTCTTTAGAGAGTTTCTAAATGTTGGTAGAATTAAAGCACAAAATGGCCCAGATCCAGACCATTTTATGTCCGTCTGACCAGCTGGGGAATTTCTACAACATTCAATCTTTTCACTCTTTCACAATTTTACATTAACAACATTTTGAAAATGACAGTCGTTAGTTGTCAACGATGGCAAGATTATTTTGATAGAGAAATTATTTTGGTGTAATTTAAGTGTTCTAAAAACAATCATTCATATTAAAATCCATATACACAAGTGAGTCATCTTAACTCAAGGTGGTAAACTTGAAAACATCCATCAACCTCATAGTAATGGTGACTCTAGGGATAGAATTTGCTAGAAAAAATGTACCATTCCATGTACTTAATGGTGATAATAAGTTTTAGGGATTGCATATGCTGAAATGACCAACAATCCAACAACTTCCCATGGTCTATGTCACCGAGGTCTGAAACCACACGGTTAGACGTTTGCAGCAGAAATACCCTTTGGCATCAGAAGAAAAGTCCTGTGGCCAGATTTCTAAATAGTGTCCACTCACTTCTTTACTTCTTTCTATTGTCATGGAAAATGGGGAATAAAAAAAGACTGCAGAGTTGTTCCTAAAGAAGGAATATCTGCTGGGTAACTCCGCAGAGGAAGTTGTCTGGGAACAAGAGGGAACCGAGAACATCTATACATTTGGAGGAATACCTAAGGGATGAAATCTCACACGAACATTTTAAGATTTCTTCGATTTCTGTGCTAATGCACTATGAACACTACCACCAGGGTTTTTGTTCCTACAAGCTGGGTAGCCAGTTCAGCCTGAGAATGCCATTCACCAGTGAGACAAGTAAGCTGACGCAGAAGAGGTCGTTAACAGAGTTCTTAATGTGAAGCTACACCGAATTTCACTTGTTATTTGAGCTGGAGCGGCAGTGGGCAAGACTCCTTAATGCCTCCCCTTCTTTGATCCAGTTGAACACCCTATACATAGGAACGAGTGATCACGCTTTTAGAGACAGACATGCGGCTTTTGAGGATTTTGATATCGTGTAGGTGTTATTAACCTTGATAATTTTCCTCAGCCTTCCCATTAGTTTTTCTTTAAAATAAGAAAAAAAAAAACACATTTTCTCACCAAATAAGTCATAAGGTGGCTTTAAAAGAGAACCAACTATGTATAAGTGCCTTTTGTGATCTGCGGTGGGTTTTACACAATCTAGAATGTGGCTGTTTTTATAAACAGTGTAATTGTTTGCCAACGTGATGTTTTTGTCATGGAATGTGATGAGATTACAGGTAAAAATTCTGGCATGAACATGGATAGCAAATATGGAAATGTATATAACAAGATTAGAAGAAGTTTACTTGTCCAAGAAAGAAAGAGAGAGAGAGAGAGAGAGAGAGAGAAGGAATTGTTGTGGGATTTTGTTGGACATTTGACAATGGCACAAGCTTCACAATGTGATATTAATAGATCTGGAGGGATGCGGTGAGAATGCTGGAGCCGTGACAGTATCTTTCCAATGTTTTCTTTGGAGATGAAGGAGAAAAAGCAATTTTTAAAAAGTGTATTCAAAGTGCTGACTTAGCTTGTGACCCTTTCAAAACATTTGTAATCATTCATTTTGAAGGTCTTTCTGATATGACTAAATCTGATGAGTTATTTTTTATGAAGTGTTGCAAAGTTGCCAGACAACTAATTGTGGTGGAAAACAGCCAAGGAGCAGGGCCAGAGTGGCACACGGCACGGCCTATCTTTCCAGCCCTCTAGTCATCTACTTTCCTAATCATTTCAACTACCTTTTTTGTAGGTATGTACACTTTCATTCCAACACACTTCTGTTTATCTTTTATCTGTATGACATGTATGCTTGTAATTTTACTTCTCTCACTTGACTGACATCTGCCCTATACAATCTGCGTCCTTTCCTATCTTTGACCTTACGTGTAAGACTCAATAGAAGTTGAGACACATGAATTGTGTGAGGAAGTGCATCCTCCTTGCTGCAGAGAAGGTAAGCCGAGGTCGAGACCTGCCTGGGCTTCTCACTAGAGGTACAGACTTTATAATTACATTCCCTAAATTTACTCTGAATCTTCTCATATTTACCAAAAAGAAGTAAGGAAAATAGAGCTTATTGCCCCAGCACGATTTATATTACTGAGGCTGTATGGCTTGCCAGTCTCTGTTTCAGGAGGACTGGACTTGCCATACAAAGTGACAAGAATTCTAGATGGGAGTCAAAGCTGACAAAGTATCCCCCAGAAAGAGAAACTCAGAGAGGGAAAAGAGAGACAGCATGTGCTGAGCTTTAAAATTTAGATCATCCATTGATTTGTTGCCTTTCAATTTTTAAAATGAATTATTCACTTTCATGTATTTGAAAGGTAGAAAGAGAACGAGAGAGAAAGGCAAGCACAGATATAGATGTATAGAGGTATTGCATTCATCGGTTCACTCCCTAATATGCTCACAGTAACTGGAGTCCCCCAGGCAAGATCAAGAGTAGGACTCTCCTGTGGGTGTCAGGGTCCCCAGTGTCCCTGACAGGCCGTCGGGTGCTACCTTCAATGGTTGGCATTCGTGTGAAGCAGAAGCAGAAATGGAGTTCTTGAAGCTTCAACAACTAGGCACTCTGATGAGGGATATGAACATTCCAGACGGCAGTTTAACCACTCCTTAATTGGGAACGTGGCCAGGAGTAAGCATGAGAAGTATGAATGACAAAATAAGAAAACATTGCCAATACAAAAGTGTTCATATCAGGGTAGAGACAGGGAAGTAACACAGAAGCTGGAGGTAACGGAGGGTGGCACCGTTGTCCTAAATCTTGGGCACTAAGATATTTTCCAGCTAGTGTGGAAAGGCCAATAAATCTTTCATCACGTTTTCCACTTCTAAATTTTTCCCAGCCATCCATGTCCAACTTCTAGAAGAGGACAGGAAATGCTTCTTGGGTAAAAGTTATTACTGATATCTATGCAGATGCTCCCTGCCGTCTGATTGGGTTATGTCCTGACAAATCCAGTGTACATTGAAAATCTCAAATCGAAATTATGCTTTCAATTTACCTAACTCATCAAGCAGCACGGCTTAACACCACAGTGCCTTGTAGTTGTGGGCTGTTTCCTCTGGATATTGTGGTACTGACTGGGAACTATAATGGCTGTCATTTCCCAACATCACAAGGGGATGATATTGCACATTGCTAGCCTGGGGAAAAGTTAAAACTAAAAATCTCAAAAAAGAATTTCCACTGAATATGTATGGATTTTGCACAATCAAAAATACAAGAAATTTCAAGCTAAGGCATTATGAAGTCCAAGACTGTCCGTGTCTAAAAATCTTGAGAGAATTATGTTGCAGCATAAGAAGCAGTAGCCACTCGTGTGGCTGCTCTTGGTGCTGGCAGTTCAGTGGAAGATTGGAAGGATGTTTTCAGCATGCCCTTGGAGTGTTTAGAAACGATGGTACAGATATGGTAGAGGTGTTTCTCCCATACCTGCCTGTGCAGTTGAACAGTCTTCTAAGTTGATATTAAACTCATCCTACTGGTTCTCCATCTGATGGTTGTGGCTCACCATGAGCAATGGTTAGCCCCCTCACTGCATTATTAATTCTGAGAGAGGGAGAGAAATAGAAGAAAAGGGAGACTCATGGACTTTCAAAGGCAGATGAAAAGAAAAAGGACATATTCAGAAATTAAGAGTAACAAATGAAACATCTGTATTACAGAAAGGACAGGGCATGATTAATCCAGGAAGAAATGATCTGCCAACATATCTAGAAGCATATTCATTGCAATGTATGCTTTTAAAAATAGTGTAAGCCACATAAACATGTTTCTCTGAAAGCAATGTATAGCTTAATGCATGTGATTTCATTTTACATACATCTGTTTCTGCATTGTCTTTACAAAAAGTATTCTATGTAACTAATACATACCGCAATGTGAAAGTTACAAAATGCTCTTTAAAAGCCTTTTCAGTATATAGTGAATCAAGGAGATCAATGAGATTGGGTCTTAGAAACCACTACTGCTGTGATGTCAATGTAATAGATTAAACTCTTACTTGATATAGAAACCAAAAACCCCATTAGGGTATTTCTGACTAGGTGTTTATTTACTATATGTTGTTCCTTAATTTTATTTGGTTAAAATATCTCTTTCTGCTATAGCTCTTTTGTGCTCCTTTTGCCTAAACAGAGAACAACCTATGCATAGAAAACTATTCTTTAGCCACAGTAAGACATAAGGGCTCGCATTGTGGCATAATGTGTAAAACTTGCTCCTCATTTAGGCACCAGTTGGAGTCCTGCCTGCTGTGTTTCTGATCCAGCTCCCTGCTGATTTGCCCTGGAGGGCAATGGAGGATGGTACAAGCCCGTGGAGCATTACCGGTGATGTGAGTGACCAACCCGGGGTTCCTGGCTTCTGACTTCAGCCTGGCCTCACTTCCTCTGCTGTGGTCATTTGGAAAGTGGATCGATGGATGGAAGATCGCTCTCTCTCTCTCTCTCGCGCTCTCTCAGTGTAATCTGGCTTTCAAATAAGTTTGAAAGATCCTAAGACAGAGTGAAAGCAAATGAATTGATGAAATATATTTAATGCTTTCCATAATGATTTTAACTATTAGACAAAATAGCTTCTTTTCCTCACTAGAAAGAAAGAAATTTTCCACATGTATTTTCTCATTCTTTGACATATTGAGAGAAATCATACTTGGGTGAGTTAAATACATTTTAGATTGGCAAAATGTTAGGTAGCTTCCAGAGTTATACTTTTTTTTTTTTTTTTTTTTTTATGTTTCGGGATCCAAAACTGAACTTTGAGTTTTTGGAAGCTCTGCCTATCTCAAAAAGGAACATTTCCTCCGGGAAGTGTCTGCCATGTCCCAGTGCGCAGACATTGGCTTTGTAAATGTGCTGGTGCTCAAGTAATGTACTTCTTTGTTTAATGACCTAGCAGTTTATTTCTCAGCTGCAGGTTGCTTTTGTTAGTGCTTCCGTCATAGCCAGAGGCAACTCTGTTGAACCTGCCATCTGTTAGTGCACTTTCTCTGAAACTGAAAGCTAATTTAGAGGTGGTAGCATATAAAAGGCTCCTAGCTCTTTCCACTGCTGCTTCTATTTCTTCCTCAACTGGCCCTTGTAATGAGACTGTATTTCCTTTCCTTTTCTTTTTATTTTTTTCAGTGATTTATTTTTCTATTGTGTTGTTTTTTTTTCTTTTCCCATACGGGGATTTGATCTTGGACATGTATGTTTGAATTTTATTATGAATATTTGAACACCTCAATGACTTTATCAATTTTCCTCTGCCTTGCTCTTGTTCTGCCATTTCAGCTTCTTGGTCTAATTTTAGCAAAGACTTTCTTTTGTCCATCAATGAGAATCGGTGCTGTATCTTATATCTCTCCTAACTAACCCAAGCAAGGTACTATTTGCTGTTCCACATGGGAGATAATTATTTCCTAACACGTAAATAAGAATTAGCCTTCATATAAAGGAACATTACAGAAACCAGTGATTTTCTCATAATTTCTTTGTGAAGAAATTTTGGAATGACTATATGATTGAAAGAATAGGAGAAAGTGTATTATTAGGTTCTGTATTATAGCTGTGTGTACAGAAATCATTAATTTTTACTTTACTCTGGGAAACAAGTGATAAAGAAGATCGCTTTGAGCTAAGCCCCCTTAGTAAACTCTCTGATTTCCTCCTGACCACTTCTGCTTTCCATTCCATTATTTTCTTTTTTAAAAACAGATTTATTTATTTTTATTGGAAATGCAGCTATACAGAGAGGAGGAGAAACAGAGAGGAAGATCTTCCACCAGATGATTCACTACCCAAGCGGCCACAACGGCTGGAGCTGAGCAGGTCCGAAGCCAGAAGCCAGGCACTCTTCCGGGTCTCCCACGTGGGTGCAGAGTCCCAAGGCTTTGGGCCATCCTTGACTGCTTTCCCAGGCCACAAGCAGGGAGCTGGATGGGAAGCGGGGCTGCCAAGATTAGAACCGGCGCCCATATGGGATGCTTGGCATGCAAGGCGAGGACTTTAACCACTGAGCTATCACACCGGGCCCGTTCCATTATTTTTCCAGATTTCCCTTGGTCAATGGCAAGTCGGAATGGCAGAGGCAGTTCAAGATGAAAATGAAAATTTAGGAAACATTTCAGTTTTCACCTTGACTCTAGAGAGACCGAAGTCATGCTTGCCTCCCCCGTTTTTTTTTTTTTTCAGGCCAGCTTCCTTGCTTCTTGTGAATTTTTTGCTATTTATGAAATTCATAGAGTCATGCCTACTAGCAGTTGACACCTGTGATGACATTCTGCCTGTAATACCCAGGAGTGTGAGGAGCTGGGCAAGTATTTGAGCATCTTTGAGGCCCAGATAGTGTCATCTGGAAAACAAAGACAATGAAATTATTTTTCAGTTTCATTGGCTAGTATGGAAGTTCATTATATTGTGTATGGATTTCTGTTTATATTATACAGTACTGAACAAATTAATCATTTTCTCCTTTCAGGGAAACAATGAAAATGACGCAACATTCTGAGACACACAGAATACTTCCTTCAATCTGGCTGTATTTAATTTGGTTGTGTTTAAAGCATTTTTAACTGGATTGGCTTGGCATAGCTAACTGAAAGATGGTAAGCAGACAGATGACATAGCCTTATTGAGAGTGATTCCTCAGCATTCACTTCTTATGAATAGGCCTTTTTGTACTTTTATCATAATTATCTAAAACATCTTGTAATAGTACAAATAATTTGTGAGCAAATAGTTTTTGACCGGTAGATCTGCAAGATGAGAGCAATGGGGAGTTGTTGTATTGTGAGCAGTCTAATCTGTAATCGGCCCAGTCTAATGATGTTGTCTCTGTGCTCCTACTTATGTAATGTCTGTGTGTATGTTTGTTTTCATTGTATAAAAGACCCACTGGCATCATGATATTTGAGTCCAAATAGTACTATCGGCCGTATTCAGGTTGTGTACCCTGAATGTTAAGAGGGGCCAGATCATTAGAAAAGTGGTCATTCTATTTGTCAAAATATCTGGTTTGAAATCCTAGTTCAGCAGTTAAGATGGCGTATCAAAGGATAAAGAAGTTTTGGAGTTTGTTTTCATGGCTTAAAAATAAAAATTTTAATTTTTAAAATTAAAATCAAGATTGGAACAGATTCCATACAGTAAATAAGCAAAAGACTTATCAATGGAATGATTTTCTATGTGGTCATTACTATTAATTGCTATGGGACCTGGATCATTTGTGTGATCAGCCAGCTTTGGTAGAGGCAATGTGACAGAGGTTGATACAAGTAGAAGCTAAAGCTTTTTTGACCTATGCGGATTGGTCTTTGCATTACATGAACATTTTATAACATTATAGTAGTAAAGGGAAAATATTAGAAATTGGAACTTCCCAAATCCACAAAGGTCACGTATTAATATCTTACTACATAAAATGAAACAATGAAAAAGAATCAACCAACGTTTTAGACCTAGTCACATACATTTATGTAAAAAGTGTCTTCAGGCAGACAGAAATGCGTCATTCTAAATGTTGCATTCTTTTCCCTATGTAAATATGGCTATTCTAAGGAAAAAGTGCTTCCAAATTTGTTTGGAATGGAACCTTGTTATTTTAAGTGCAAGGGTTGCAATGTAAATTAGTAAACTTGAACTCATAATGATGTTGATAATATTAATCAGATGATATTTATTAGGGTATGCATGGGGAAAGTAATTTTAGATGTATATTAAGTGATTTTAAAATAAACATGCATTAGTATAAGTTCAATTTTCTCAAGATAAGGTTTATTAGATTAAAAAGATTTGCATGTATATTTTAGTAGATTTGCATAATATTTACTTTAAATGAATTTGAGTATATTGCTTTTGCTGAAAATGTATGAGCAAGTTGCCATTCCATCCCCATTGTGGGTGGCCATGGGACTTGAGTGCAATCTGGAATGCAGCAGGATATTCAGGATCTGCAAGGTCCAGGTCCGGGTCAAAGAAACATCAAGGGCGATACAGAACTGTGCAGGAAACTAACGTGGTGAATGCACCATTGTGGAGGGGACGTCCCACACGAACAACTCCTTACCACATGTTGCTCTGAATATTGCAAGAGTTTCTGCTGAAGAGCCTGCAGCCTGGTGTTTATGTAGAACTGTGTACATGAAGATGTTTACTCAGGGGCCTCATAAAAGTCAGCAAAAGGAGGGTCAAGTCTAAGAACAGATATTTTGCAAGCAGCATGAGAGAGTCTGGGGCAAAAAAAAAAAAAAAATCTACAAAATGAATCAGAACAGCGCAAAAGAAGAAAGAGGAGGATGTTAGACATTTTTTTCCTGTATCCTTTTGTAATTTTCTTCTGATTTTGTATGTACTTTCTGAAGGAACATATTGAAATAACAAGAGTCATAAGTAGAAGTGCTCCTTAGCTGGAGATTGGCACCACCATGGAGACATAGGTACGGAATCCTACCAGTACAGAGTAGCAACATTCTCACAGCCTCAAATTGCCATTACTAATAAATAATAAATGAATAAATTCACAATATTGGGATTTTATTGTTCTACAAATATGCTCTTGGGAAAATAATGGGCTCTTTCATAACAGAGATTTGGGTGAGTGATTTTTTTATATCACACTATCTACAGAATCAGAAAAGTCATATTAATTCTCCAGAAATGACACATTTTAGTATATATAAAATCAAATTATTTGCACTTAATGTGCCACTTTAGTTCATTAAATTAGAATATGGAAGAACTCATTGCCTCCTTTAAATCTTTAATTAATTTCCATTGCACAATCTACCTGTAACTCAGTCTAAGTAGGTATGATCAATCTCATTCAATTTCCTGCCCTTTTTCAAAAAAGATCTATTTATTTTTATTTGAAAAGTAGATTTACAAAGAGAAGGAGATACATGAAGAGATTTCCCATCTGCTGATTCACTCCCTAAATGACTTCAATGTCCGAAGCTGAGTCTACCTGAATCTAGGACCCAAGAGCCTCTTCTGAGTCTCTGTGTCTTCCATGTGGGTGCAGGTGCTCAAGGCCTGAGCCATCTTCCACTGCTTTCACATGCCACAAGCAGGTAACTGGATTGGAAGTGGAGCATCCAGGGTTAGAACTGGGGCCTCCATTGGACGTTAGTGCTAAAGGTGGCAGATTATACTTGATCCGCTATACCAATCTCACTTATTCTACATAACAATATTACATACTGTGATAGGTTCCCCAGGGCTTACCTGTTCAATCTTCACATAGCTGATGTATTTAGGCCATTTGATGAAGTCAGGTATAGACTTTAATACAATTTCTCTGTATTTCACCCACACTGGTAGATGTTGGCAGCTGTTAGCCCTGTGTGCGGTAATTTCAGGTGATGTTCCTTTCATTAAGTGATCATGATTTACTAACAGTCTTTCTCTTTCTTTCTCTCTCTCTCAGAATATTTATTTTTTGATTTTTTTATTTTTAAAATTAATGAATTAATTTTTATGGTGCAGTTCCATAGGATCTGGGATTTCTGCTTACTTGCTCCCCAAGTCCCTGCTCCCCTCCCACTTATTTCCTCTATTTTATTATGACAGTATAGTCCTTCAAAAACAGTCATAAGTCCATCATTCTGCTATTTAAGTCTATCCTGACAATGCTGGGATGGAGAAAAAAGGACAAATATATGTTCTCTCTAATATGGGGCAGTTTTCATACAAAATACAAGACCGGTAAATGTATAACTAAAATGTATGTCCATACAGTCGTCTAAAGAAGCTGTATAATAGAAGCCATCATATCGAGATGTGAAGATACAATGCAGATATATGTGACAAAAGCAGACACAAAACCGCACCAACTTTGGTTGAATATTTACTGTTTAGGTCACAATCATAACCACAGAAGATGGTAGTGCCAACTAAGTATATCCTAAGAGATAAGCGCTTCTATTATTCTAGTTTTTCATATGAGAGCTAAGAGGCCACATTGTTTGAAACATTTTGTGATGACCAGGTACAAATATAAAACACAAATCAATGAATTACATATTCAACTTCTTAATTATCATCTGTTTCAGCATTTTTTCCCTGCAGCCCTTATATATTTAGTTTTGGACACATTAGTTTAATAATGAGATTAAGCATCTGTCTGTCTCATAGGGCTCTTTAGACAAAGCAGAGAAATTTACCCATTAGTAAATGAATATCCACTATTTCCATTCAAGCATGCACCAAACTAGAGTAAAACCAAAGATCAAGCACAGCAACAACAAAACCAGACTGAAAATCGTAGGCTGAAAAAATTGGGATACATATTGTGTTTTCTCATATTTTGTTTTTTCTACTGGAAGATTATTCTTCCAAGAGGAACTACATAAAGCAATGCAGAGATAAACAATTCAAGCAAATGGAGGAGTAGGAAATAAAGTTTCCTAGGCAGAAAGTGTATTTTTAGGGCAGATCTCTGCCTTCAATGGATAACATTGGTGTTCACCTTGATAAATTGTATTTGACATAACTTTCTTTGACCATACTTGAAAATAATTAACTCTTGCATATGAAGTGATACAACATTTAAAATCATCACTCTTAGAGTTGGATGTCTGAGTTCAAATCCCAGAATTGCCATTATTTGTGTGAATTTACACAACCATTTAAGCTTCCTGCACTCATACATTAAAGCTCCTATCCAATGAAAATAGTTGTTTCTACTTCAAAGAATTTTTAGGGGTCAATATCTGGTGTAGCACTTATGAAACCTCTTCTAATCCTCATATCTCATAATAAAAGTGCATGGGTTTGAGTCTTGGCTCCAACCTCCATTCCCATTTTCCACTATTGCGTATCTTGAAACATTGCAGGTGGTGATGCAGATACTCCTGTGCCTGCCACCACATTGTAAACCCAGGTTAATTTCTAGGCGTCTGGTGTCAGCATCGTCCAACCTTGGCTGTTGAATGTGTTTGGTGAGTGAATTAGTAATGGGTGATTAACATCTGCTTCTCTGTTTCTATGCCTCCACATCTTTCTGCAACTCAAATAAATAAATAAATAAAGGCTAAGCAAAGACTTAAGGGAATATATCAAACGTCTAAATTATCTAGGTACAGTATCATTATTAGAAATAAGCAATCAAAAATAGAGAACATAATAGGTTTATTTCTTTAGGATTATCATGTGCACATTTCAGGATCTTTTCCTTATGTTCAATTGAAGAGAGCTTGATGATCATATATCTTGGTGAAGATCACTTTTGATCAAGCCTGTTGAGAGTTCTGTGCCCCTCCTTGATCTCGTTTCCCAGTTCTTTCTCCAGATTAGGGAAATTTTCCTTTATTTATTTCATTAAATATATTTGCAAACTCAGCTTCTCTTTCTGCACCTTCCAGGACTCCCATAACTCTTATATTTGGCCTCTTAATAGTGTCTTTCAATTCTTGAATACTTTTTTTGGCCTGATCCAGCTCTGCTTCCAGCTTTTTGTTTGTTTCCCCCTGATGACAGGAAATATCTTCTAATTCTGAGATTCTTTCTTCTGCCCCCTTCATTCTATTTTGCAGACTCTCCATTGTACTTTTAATTTGCTCTATTGTGTTCTTGATTTCTGATATATCAGCCTTGATTTGCTTTATTGCTTCCTTAAATTCTTTGAACTCTTGTATGAGCTTCTCATTGTTGATCAGAAGCTTTAAAATTAGTTTTATGAATTTTGTATGCCCCATTTTCTTGATGTCTTCCTAAGTTAACTCTGGGGTTGGCATAGGGTTTTGTTCCTTTGCAGGGGAGTTTTCAGTAATATTCATTGTGCCTTTGTCTCTTCTTTTACTCTTGATCATTGTACTTCTGGTTAGCAGAGTCTTCTTCTTGGGGCAGGTTTCTAAGCTGTGTCATCCACAGGTCAACAATGTGATTTTACTTATTGCAATTGGTACCCAACTTTTTGCTTGCAGCCACTTGTGGCACCACCTCCAGCGAGTTCCAGGTTTGGGTTCTTATGTTAGATTTCTACCGTGGTCTCCACAGCCCTGGCTCCTAGCTCACCACTCTCCACCTCCTGTGATATGGTGCTGAGGCTGCACCATTGTCTGTCTAACCTTTTTCACACTTCCAGTTGGAACAGGTCCCTGGATTGGAGACACACCAGGTGTGCTATCTAGTTAGGTTGTTGGTGGCTCTGATTTTGCCAGAACCTGTTGGATGTTAGGTCTGGGTGCGACATGGACCTATTTTGGCCTGTATGATCCCACATTCAGTATTATTTTCCTGCAGGACCAGTGCAATCCACAGAACTCAGCAAGTTCTCATGAGCTCAGCACATGTGCAGTTCACTCTTGTCCCCTGCAGTCCTAAAACTTTTGTCATAGTGTGCAAAATGGCTCCTGACGTACCACTACTAGAGTTCTTGATCTACTAGCCATCAGGTCTGAGGGAGACCCAGACCTGTCTTGGGTGGAACCTGTAGAATGCCACATTGATGCAGTTCACTGAGTCAGAAATGAGTTCACTCCCAGCGTATGCTCAGTCCTTTCCCTTGCCTTTGCCTCCTTATGAAAAATGGCGCCCAATTCAGCTCTAGGTGGCTGACTGGGCTGTGAAATCCACGCTGTTCTGGTACTTCCTGTTTGTGATCTGCTGCTCTGTCTCTGCTCCTGGTCAAAGCAAACAGTTCTTTGTCTCGGTTCACACTCCCCCCCCAGCCAAGCTCCCAGTGAAAGTCTCTTCCCACCTGGTTGCTGCTGGAGTCCCAGCTACTGGTGGAGTTCGGATCACCATTAGTTGTATGCTGGTGGAGTATCAGACACCGCAACACCACATTGTTGTGTCTGCTGCTTTCCTGTGCCTGTCCGTCCCCAGGTACCCCTCTGCTGTTGTTTTGTCCTCTCATATTTCCTGGAATATGTCCTCTCTGCTTCATCCTGATTGAATGTTTTTCCATCTGTTTGAACGTGTCCTTACCCTATTCTGCCATCTTGATTCCGTCCTTTTTTAGGGATTATCATACAGCACAAAAACAGACAGGTAAGGATGCTCCATTTATGGAAGATAAAGAGCAGTTCATGTAAAAGCTTGTCACTGGAAGATTGGATGAAAGCAGAAACTTAGGAAAGGAATTCACAGGAAAGAAAGAGATTAATGGCTTAAAAAAGGAAGCCCAGGAGTCTGGAAAGGCAAGGAAAGAAACAGGTCCCTTGTGTCTGACAGTTATACATATTACAGAAAGCTGAAAAGTTTCATCTGCTGTGCAAAGAAGCAAAATTCCAGAAGTGAAGTATAAATAAAGTTGCACTGCTTGAAAAGGAATGTTAGAAGCTGAAGAGGTCAAAGGAAAGGATTTTGTGGTTATTACTGTTAGTTTGTATTTCAAGTAGGAAAAATAAATGTGCTGTAGGTGCCAGTAGTATTATTACCATGGTTTAAAATAGAATGGAAGGACTAGGGTGGAAACTCGAAGGGAGTAAAGGTCTGGAACCTAGCCTATGTTCCTTCATTCCTGTACTTCTTTGTTGTTATTCTATAAATATAAGCATTTACTTCTTGTCAGATCCCAAACCGGCAGTGGAGGGAAATCAGACATATGGGATTTTTATCCTTGTGTAGATTTCACTTTGCACTTTGGAATTTATTCCAATTCCAATGAGAGGAAATTCTCCAAAATTCTAAATTAGAAAATAGCATAGCTTGTTATAGGACATTACTGCAGCAAAAGCTCAGAAAAGCCCATCCATTGAGAAACATGCACCACATGGGAGCAATTAGATACTCATGGAATTGGGCTTGCATGGTGCACATGACCTAGATAGAGAACTGAAGTTATTTATTTTAGCTCTTGCCTCTGCTGAGGAACTTCTTCCCATCAATATTTCTCTGACTGGATCCTCTCTATGGTTCACGTAACAACTTCATCGCCACTCTGTCAGAGAAACAATTCCCAATTTTAAAATCTAAAGTAGAAAACTGCTATCACCCCATTTTTAACTCTTCATACACGATTTTCTACACAATTTTAAAATTGTCCTTCTTCCTCTGTTAGGATCTGAATGCCATGAGAGCCAAGACACTACGTGAAATATTCCTGTTTTGCACCTGCCTCTCGAGTGTGTCTCTGCAAACCAGGCAATTCTTTAATAACTGAATATTATTAATAAATGCATTAAAACATGACTCAGCTACAGAAATAGATATAACCAAGTACTATGACCACACAGGATAAGAAACTATACACAAAGTGCCCTGGGCAGATAAGGATCCCAGAGAATATTCTGTCTCCAAACAGCTTGTGACGAATAACTTGGCTTACTAAATAGCAGAGGTAAGATTTTGAACTCAGGTAGAGGATTTAAGTTCAACACTTTATGCACTCCTCCCTACTGGATGTATTCCTTCCCTTTCTCCCCTGGACGGGGTTGTTTTTATTAGTCTCTTAGACATGAAGGAAACTTACTCTTCTAGTTATTGAAATGGAAGGCAATATTAAGTGGTCAATCTCTGGAATAGAATGAAACAAAGTTTTGTGCATAAAACTTATTTTGCTGAGTACCAGCTGTGTTGCCTCTTATATCTTCACTCACTGACAGGATTAAATGCGATAATACTTACTAAGAAGCATAATAGAGTCACAAGTGCTGGCAAAAGTTATTATAATTGCTCTGTGCATATGGCTTCTATTGTAATTCAATGCATCTTAAACTCACATGGATTAGAGAGAAGACTAGCTGAAAGTATCTAGATTTATGTCTGTGATTATTCCAGAAGCCCTGGAATATAGAGGCAGCAGAATCAGATTATTTGGATGAGCTACTAAAAATATGGCTTTCCATGATCTCAAAATCTATGTGCTTCACAACAAAGATGTAAACAAGATACTCAGACGCCTTATTTAAGGCATTGAGAGGAGGGATTGATGCCATGAACCAAGGCAGAGTCTGGGTACAGGCAGAAGGGAAGCATGAAGGGGATAAAACATGCGTTTTGTTAAAGTCAGTAAGTAGAAAGGTTTCAAAAGTAGAGAGCTCATGCTGCTGAGTTGATGTGGGAGAGGCAGAGCTTAGAAAGCCGTAGAAGTCAGGATCTACATAAATAAATCTTGTATTAATCAATCTGTAAGTATATATTTTGACCAGAATTTGAACACAATCTTTTTTTCAGCACTGTTAAAATATATTGTGTAAAGATGCTATTTATGATACATTCACCTCCTCTAAATCTTCTGTATACTTTAATCTTCTCAAAAATAAAAACCAAAGATAATGATTCTCATCATTATAACCTTCATTATAATACTGCTACAGCTTGAATGTATCCTTGAAAGCTAAGTTGGGAGCTTCATCCCCACTGTAGTGGTGCAGAGGTAGTAAGAGGTTCCTAAGTAATACTCGTTTTCTGCTCACACCTGAGTTTTTGTCATCTGAGGGGAGAGTTGATTGTAAAAGAGCAAGCTTGGCCCCCTTTTGCTCCCCAGTTTCCCACTCTTTTCCCTTCTGCTCTGGGATGAAGCAGCAAGAGAACACTCATCAGATGTACACTGTTTGATCCTGGACCTCTGCGCTTCCATTTCTGTAAGCCAATAGAATTTTGTCATAAGTACCCCGTATGCTGTTCGATGGCAGCAGCATCAAATGGACCAATACAGGAACTGAATATCATAACGTCTTCTGAGAACAATTTTGCTATTCCCAGGCCTTCACCAATGGCTTTTCTCTTAGGTAGGAGTTATTTTTTCCACATCATATTGATTCATTAGAAATAATTTTTTCATTTAAAGTATAATTGTCACTATGAGTGCATCACCAATTTGAGACAGTGATATGTGTGATTTGAACAATAGTGGAACAACAGTAATAAAGATTAATGACAGAGTGATTGTCATTTTGCTTACGTTTGCATTTGCTTTAAATGTGAAACTGGTGAATCAGCTTTGCAGAAAGCTTCAGGCACAGTCTAGCCCTTATTTCCAGACAGAATTGCTGCTCTCTGCTCATCATTGACCAGTTGATGACTCTTGTGAAAGTATTTCACAACTTCAGCTATATTGAAGGTATTGTTATCATCCTTACTATGTTACATAATGTAGTCTAAAATATTATGATGAGAATTTGTATATGTATAAAAAATATAATTTACTTTGTCAGGGATAGCCTAGAATTCAAAATTATTCTGGGAAATGTAGGAGTTGTATTCATATTCAGCTATAATATGTAACCTTTTGGAAGGTATAATCTACTGAAAATTATCAGCAGAGTGGAGGAATAATGAAGTTACTGGAATCACCTTGGGACTACCAAAGACTTGATATCCACAGACTATTACTCCAGCCAAGGTTAGTTCATACAATGTCATTATGGGTAAACACATCACACCTATTTTAGCTTTTGAAGCATTTCAAAAATTAAATGCAATTTAACATTTCCATTACTATATTTGCAACTCCTTAGGGACCAAGGGATTTCAGATTGAGCTTTCATAGGACTTAGTGAATGTTTTATGAATCGATAAAGTGATAGAGTTTTGTTGCTAAAACATTCAATCACTTTACAAGTATGACTATTCCTTCATTTAGTCCAAATTCAGAATACGAAAGCAATAAATGATAAAAATACAAGGGCTGGCATGAAAAATAAAAGGAACATGGGCATATGCAAATGATCTTCATGTGACCTTCATGTAAAAGGAAGAAATTTGATTATGGGTGTCTGAGGGTTTAAAATCCTTTAATATGATAAGATCTAAGTTCAGCAAGAGCTTTGGTATTATAATAGTGTAACTGTAGGGAAAGACTAAGAATGCTATGGCCATAATTTTCCATAGAAATTCCAACTTGAATAAAGAAAAGCATTACTAATTGATATTTGCAAATCATCCTAAATTTTCCACCATTCCAATTTCTGGTACGTACTTGGCAAGGCATAAGACGACTGCCAAGTTTCAGAGGTAATTTCAGGTCACCCATTCCAAGCCAAATACCTGCACATTTTAGAAAGCCTGCTTAATGTGATAGGATGGGTGTGAGGAACAAGGGCCCACTAAGCCCCAAACTGCATCAGTGCTGCTATGATCATCATTACTTCAAAGTTAGATGTGTTTCTATGTTGTATTCCAGAATGCAAGAATGAGAATCTGCCTGCTAATGACAACTCAATTAGTAGAACGACAGTTGACTGAATCAAGCATTCCCCAATGCACACCACATCCTCTTTCAACAGCCTGGCTGCTGAGGCACTTTACTATAATGAGCGTGAGAGTAAAATGTGGGCTATTAATGAAGGAAAATCTCTCACTACCAAATAATAGCCTTAAAAAGAGCAAGATAACAGGAGAAAATTCTAGGAAATAGTGCAATGCTTTCCTTGGATATAATGAGTTGCTTGTTGAGCATTTACATCTCTGGGAAACCCTTGCAGTAAGGAATTGGACTCACAGATATAGCCACATACATAATTCCTTATTTACATTAATTTGCAAACTCACAGGGCCGGTAGTCACGAGGAATATGGCTCTTTAGAGCAGCCCATCTGTGTGCAAGCACACTGTTACAATAGCATTTGTGTGATTTAAAATTCAGATAGCAGGAAGTCTGGAGTTTGAATAGCTTTGTGTAAACTTTAATAAAAATGCAAAAAAAATAACCCAGATTCTATAACTTCATTTTGGCTACCACACTTGATTGAGTTTCTTTGAAAGAGCTTCTGGAGAAGAATTTGATAGACTCTTTTTTTTTATCCATCAAGGGCAGGCTGCAGACGAAAGGATAGTGATTCCTGACATTTCTGTTGCTCAGCTTGTTACTGTGATTTGATCTGTAAACAGAACCCAGTTTTGTTTAGCTGCTTGAGTGATAACTATTACAAGACTTTTACAAAATGAAAAAAAAAACATTTTCATTCAGTTTTAGATTTCAGGGAAGCATAACTTGTTCATGAATTTACATTTTGGAGAATAAAAAATCCTTCTTTTTGAATACTTTCATAGCAATGCACAGTTGGCTGCATGAGAATAAACAAATGTGAAGCCACATACTGAGAGGCGCTACATTAAGAAAGAGAAATGAATTCAATGCACATTCAGGAAATATCGTTCCCTATTACTCTCTGAGTAGAAGGATAATATGTTTTCATGTGCCAGCATCCCCCTGGCATCAGGAGACCTAGAATATTTCTTTGATTGTTTATTACATTTCTCTTTTGAGTCCTCGTTCATGAACTTGAGAAAGTTATATGGTTACTTTGTCTTACATTGCCTACCTTTTATTCATTCTAGAACATGTTATTTAAAAAATATTAAAACCAGTGGTTTGACATGACCGTTCACTAAGCACCCTTTACTAAGCACCTCTTCAGGAACAACCAAAGGAATCTTTCTGCTTTTATGTCTTGTTGTGAGGTCTCCTCTGGACTTCTCTTTCTGAAGGTAAACACATTTCTTGATTAAAAATGGAAACATTGAGGGAATGAAGTTGATAGAATGTGGCTGTAAAATGTCTTCAAGAAAGTTTCTCTCATTTTATTTATGGCAGAAAACGATCTAATCCCTGAATTAACCTGATGCTAACCTGCCCTGGTAGCTCTATTATTTTTACCGCACTCCTTGAAAAAACCATGGGGGCTCCACCTTATCCTTCTTAGCCTGATCATATGCGCCTACGAAGAAAACATTTGTAGAAGGACTGCCCTGAGGCTTGCCATTGCTACAAGGCTTTTCAGTTTATCCCTTGCTGGAGGGAATTTTGTTCCCTCTTCTAGTCAGTGCCTGCTTACCATTTGGCTTTAATTTCAACATCACTTTTTGAAAAACGATGTATCTATCCATCTATCATCTGTCTGTCTATCCATCTATCATCTATCTATCTATCTATCTATCTATCTATCTATCTATCTAATTTGAAAGACAGTTACAAGAAAGAGATGGAGAGCTAAGTCTTCCTTCCACTGATTCACTCCCCAAACGGCCACAAGGTCAGGACTGAGCTGATCAGAAGCCGAAACCAGGAATGCCTTGCAGATCTCCCACATGGCTGCAGGGTCCCAAGGACTTGGGCCATACTCCACTTCTTTCCCAAGTCAGAAGCAGAGCTGGATGGGAAGAGGGCAGCCAGGGCACAAACTGGGGTACTTAAAGGTTGCAGGAACCACAGGGTGGAGGATTAGCATTCTGAGACTATTGAGCACGCTGACCCCTCAGTATCCCCTTTGAAAAGGAAATCTTTATCAAGCACCAGTCCAAGTTAAGCTTTTTGGTTCCACCTGTTCATAGAATCATATATCCCTTTGCTGTTTGATGAGATGAAAACTTGTTTTTACCCAGTCACTATTATTTTGGGTACAGAGTATAATTCTAACACTTATATAAACACATAATACAATCATGAATGACTGTATAAAAGAAGTCACCAAGTTTGCTAAATAAAATTCTCAGAGAAAATTAACACTGAGTAATTTTTGATGTACTCACTAAAATAAAATCACTTTGTCTTTAATATCCAAATTAGAAACATTGATTCTACCTATCAATGAGTCTCTACTTTTTTACTACATATTAAAAAGAGAGTATAAGGGACATCACTCTTCCAATGATAAAAAAGCTGTTGCTTAGTTATCACGACTACAGATATAAAATCAATCCAAATGTCCAACAAATGATAATGGGATTAAAAAACGTGATAGATACACATAATGGAATATTATTCAGCCATATATAAAATTGAAATTCTGTCATTTGCAATGGAATGGATACAACTAGAGATCCTTATGCTAAGTAAAATAAGATTTTAAAATCTTTGGAACTGTATCATAAAATAAAAATAAAAATAATCATAATAATAATAGCAACAATAATAAAAGGCATGGTTCGATTTAAAGTGAAACTTGAGAGCATGCACTTCAGAGTGGGAGCTCTCTGGCATACATTTCCTTTGTTAGTTACTAACTTTTAACCATAGCAAATACTTTGGCCTATATAAATCTCAATTTCATGCTATACAAAATTATAATAGTAGCTCATAATTTTTTGAGACATAGAGTAATAAAATTTAAAAGTAAAAAAGATAAGTCTCATATTTTCTCTGATTTATAATAGTTCATACATAGAGTACAAAAAAATAATGTTAATGAATGAAAAGATTCAATGTTCATTGTCTCTAGGAAATTACTTAATCAGTTTCAATTACATGAGGTGGACAACATTGTTGAGATGTCCACATAATTCTCTGATACCCAACGAAATACACCAGGATTTCATTTTGCTCCCTGTCTGTGGCCTAGAAAAGCAGCAGAGGACGTCCCAAAGCTTTGGGACCCTGTACCTGCATGGGAGACAGAAGAAGCTCCTGGATCCTGGCTTTCAATTGGTTTAGCTTTGGCCATTTGGATCACTTGGGGAATGAGCCAGTGGATGGAAAATCTGTGTCTTCTCTCTGTAAATCTGCCTTTCCAATAAAAACAAAACAAAAACACACAAACACACAAAAGCCAGCATATGCTTTAGCAGTGAGCAGTCTCCTTTTTCTTTTCATTTAAGATGTAATCCTTGCACCTGTTACTGGGGGTCACTGTCAAATATGGGCAATATGAGCGTGAGGCAAATTATCTGTTCCTACATCTTGCTCTCTACACAACCTTTGCATTCAGTTCTGAGACATTGCTGTCGTGGCATTAAGCTTTGCCTTACCTATGGCAGCCTCAAGGACACACTTGGAGAAAAGAGATGTTAGTCCTATCTTACTCTCCTACGTTATTCTGCAGTGTAATTTCATTATTATTATTATTATTATTATTATTTAAAGCTTTATTTTTATTGCACAGTCAGATATTTAAAGAGGAAAGACAGAAAGGAAAATCTTCCACCAGATGATACACTCACCAAGTGAGCGCGACGGCCGGTGCTGCGCCCACCTGAAGCCAGGAGCCAGGAACCTCCTCCAGGTCTCCCACACGGGTGCAGGGTCCCAAGGCTTTGGGCTGTCCTCAACTGTTTTCCCAGGCCACAAGCAGGGAGCTGGATGGGAAGCAGGGATTAGAACCGGTGCCCATATTGGATCTTTGCACATTCAAGGTGAGGACTTTAGCCAATATGCCACCATGCCGGGCCCATTATTTTTAAATATTTATTTTTTCTTTTTTTTTTTTTAGATTTATTTTTATTGCTTTTTCATTGGAAAGGTGGATATACAGAGAGGAGAGACAGAGAGAAAGATCTTCCGTCCGATGATTCACTCCCCAAGTGAGCACAACGGTCGATGCTATGCTGATCCAAAGCCAGGAGGCTCTTCCGGATCTCCCGCACGGGTGCAGGGTCCCAAAGCTTTGGGCCGTCCTCGACTGCTTTCCCAGGCCACAGGCAGGGAGCTGGAAGGGAAGCGGGGCTGCCGGGATTAGAACCGGCGCCCATATGGGATCCCGGGCGTGCAAGGCGAGGACTTAACCACTTGCGCCACCGCGCTGGGCCCCAATATTTATTTTTTTCTTATACCCCTGTATGGATATAAATGATAAAGTCTATCAGCTTATTAGCTTGGTTAGTATTTATAGCTATAGAGTTTGAAAAAAAAAGAGCTAAACAAATTAACTGTAACCCCTAATTTTTTAACAGAGAATTTTATATTCAAAGCATATAATAAAATAGGCAATGGGAAAGTAGAAATTCAAGAAACATGAAATTTAATTTGGTAAAGGCCTTTTTCTCCTGTGCTGGCTGATAAGATGCTGGCATTGCTTAGATTTGTCTGTAAGTTTAAAGCCTTTGTGAAAAATTAATGTTGCATGTTGGCAATTTATGAGTAATATGTAGTCTCTCTCAGTCTAAATAATCTTAGATTTGAACTACTGTTTCTGTATAATTAAGTATGTTCATAATGATATAGCCATTAAGAATTTAGTAAGTATTGAAAAAGAACATTATCTCACGAATCCAACTCTATTTTTTTATATTAACTTTTCCAGATTTTTTTTCATTTTGCATATTGAATGTTAATGAGTATAGTGTATATTCTGTTTTTATTCTTTTCTTGGGAGCTTTGGAAATGTTGTTAAATAAATATCTCCCCTGCTTCTACTGCATAGCTTCCCTGTTTCTCCTTATGATTTTTAATAACAGGCCCTAAAGTAGACAAAGTCTAAGGACTTGGACCTCAAGGCTTTCTTTCATTGCCACCTGGCTGGCTTCTAGCTCACTGTCACACAGCATTGCAGGATGGTTGTTTTAAAACTGTTCATGTACAAAGAGTAATTGAAGCTCATTGCCTTGAAATTTTAAAGGAAAGAAAAGTTAGAAATGACTATAGGTGAGAGGCTCTGTAATGTAATACAGACTGAAAAGGCAGGATCGTGTTTCTACGTAATAAATTTCTCAGACAATTTACACATCTTCATGCCGAGAAGGAAACATTCAGCTATTTCAGTGTTCAGAAATGCAAGGCATTTGATCTTCCCCCCTTGACATCCCTGTCGTACTCAGCCATCATCTTGTGCTGCCGGTACCAGTCCTGTCATGTTCCAGCATCCTGTGATTTGTACCCAGTTATTGCATCAGAGGCTTTAACTCCTACTGTGAAAGCAAGTGAAGTCAAAACTAGGTTTGGGTTAACTACATATTTAGTTCCTTCTTCTACTTCATTTTGTGTAAGACCTGTCCATTTTTTCATATATGGAAAAAACATTTCCCCTCCCTAGTCACTGGCCTGACCCTTATTTCATCCCCTCTGCATGCCCTGTTATGTTTGGTTCTCATTTAGGAATTATTTTTAGAAAGCTTTGGTTTTATTTTATTTTAAGACTTTTTATTCCTTATTTTATTTTTTTAAAATTTCCTATTTTTAGTGACTGCTTATATATTTTGCTTCTAACTGAATCGGATGATGTGTTACAACCCATTCTTCCATTTATTTGCTTTATTGTGTTTCATTTTTGTGGCATGAAAAGACCAGTTAGACCACTTTCATTGAGCTCATCCACTTATTCTAAATTTTTGATCTGTGAATTTGCAAAAAGCATCTGTGCTTGAAATCAGAATCTTTATTTTTCTTAAGTAAAGCTTTATGCGAGACGGGTGTGCGGGACTGAAAACTATACGATGTATCTTTCCAGTAATTACTTAAGATTTTACTTTTAATATCTTCATGTTTATTTCAAGAGTTCTGGGGGCCCAGGTCAGTAGTCTATTGGCTGAAGTCCTCTCCTTGCATGAGCCGGGATCCCATATAGGTGCAGGTTCTAAATGCTGCTGCTCTATCTCCTTTCCAGCATTCTGCTTGTGGTCTGGGAAAGCAGTAGAGGGTGGCTCCAAAGGCTTGGGACTCTGCACCTATGTGGGAAACCCTGAAGAAGCTCCTGGCTCCTGGCTTTGGGCCAGCTCAGCTCCAGCCCTTGTGGCCACTTCAGGAGTTAACAAACAAATGAAAGATCGTTCTCTCAGTCTTTCCTTTTCTCTGCAAGTTTTTCTAATAGCAATAAATAAATAAATCTTTGTAAAAAGGAGTTCACAAGTGTTGTTTCCTAAACTTACGCGTAGGGATTAAACACATTGTTTCTATTTAGAAAATAAACTATTTTGCTTTTGTGTGTTTTATTGTGTTTATTGATTCCTGATAATTGGCCAAAGAATGTACTTTGAAATTTCATGTTATTTGATTGTCTTTTGTTTATGTGGGTATACCAAGGCTTATTTCCTTATTATTTTCTGGCCTTGTATTCATTAATCTTTTCTACATAATCCCTACAGAAAGGCAGACTACGGCTTCAGTTTTCTCACCCTCTTCAATGCTTTCTGAAAAATGCTTCTGATGTTGACTGTTTGTGAGACAACTCTCCAGACAGTCTTCAGACACAGGTTTAAAGAGTTATTTTGGTCTAATAATAACTGAATAATTGCTTAGTTGTTTGCTGCTACTTTATCACAGCTCAAACTAGACTTTACTGGATGGAGGCCAAGTAAATATCATTAGTGATTTTTGAATTTTCTCTTTGCTGGAACAATGTTTGGAACAGGTCTCCTGGTGATTGTTTTTATATTGTGTTTACAGGAGGAAATATATTTTTATAAGAATATTTTCAATCTAGTACCAACTATCATTTTCCACTCTTACTAGAGATATTTTTCCATTGCTTAGTAAACACTTGTACTTGCTGTAAATGTTATAGTGACTAATTATGTTTCAATACATTAACCATTCAAATACTTTCAAAGTTACTTGAGTGTATTTTGTCTATTAAGAATGAAACCCTATTTTAAAAAATATGGGGGGTAGTGGTGTCTTCAATACAATAAATAACTCTTTCCTTATAGAAAGTTACTGTGAAGAATGAAAAAAAAAACTATTAACAGTCCAAGTTTCCCTGGATTTGTTCTGTGTGGTGTCTGGGCCATTCCAGTCCTAAGGTTTATCCTTCCCAGGCTCCCTCAAAATGCACTTATGGGGCCCGGTGCGATAGCATAGGGGTTAAAGTCCTCGCTTCGCACGCACTCAGATCCCATATGGGTGCTGGTTCTAACCCCGGTGCCCCTGCTTCCCATCCAACTCCCTGCTTTTGGGAAAGCACTAGAGGACAGCCCAAAACCTTGGGACCCTGCACCCATGTGGGAGACCTGTAGGAAGAAGTTCCTGGAACCTGGGTTCGGATCAGAACAGCACTGGCAGTTGTAGCCACTTGGGGAGTGAATCATCCGAAGGAAGATCTTCCTCTCTGTCTTTCCTCTCTGTGTATCTGATTTTCCAATAAAAATAAATAAATTTTTAAAATGCACTTATGTTATAAAAGCTTAGTTATTCATGTACTCTCTTTAATTATATCAATTTTGCTATTTTTATGAATTATTTATTTTTGTGAAAATAACAAAGCAATTTAACAAAACTTGGTGTGAAACACCACAAATCACTAGATCTAAGTTAAAGAGTAGCATACTCCCATAGTTCATGAAAATATCTTCTTACCCAATATTTACCCATATAGTGCTTCCAAGCTATCTTTTAAAAATTTCTTTTATATGGAGGATAGGAGCTATGATGGCCATCCTAGGAGGACAGGCATAGAAAGGGATGTAGTGAAAGAGGGACAAGGCATGGTTGAAGGGAGTGCAGTGGACCAGGGAGCTGCAGGGAGGAGTGCCAGAAGCTCCCTGGACAATGAGCAGCCAAGAAGAACTCCATAATTTGGAAGGAGTCCAGAGAAAGAAGGCAGGAAACTTTGCAACCCACACGAAATATGATGACCCTGGTATGCAGGGATGGTTCAACATTTGGAAATCAATAAATGTGATATACCACATCTAAAAACTGAAAAACAAGAATCACACGATAGTATTAATAGATGCAGAAAAAAACTTTCAACAAAATCCAATGCCACTTCATGCTAAAACCCCTAACCAAGATAGGCATAGAAGGAACAATCCACAGCATAATCAAAGCAATATATGAAAAACCAAATGCCAGCATCATACTAAATGGAGAAAAACTGGAACCCTTCCCACTGAGATCTGGAACAAGACAAGGATGCCCACTATCTCCACTGCTATTCAACATAGTCCTGGAAGTACTCGCTGAGGCCATAAGACAAGAAAAAGAAATCAATGGAATTCAAATGGGAGATGAAGAAGTCAAGCTTTCAGTATCAGCGGATGACATGATCCTTTACATAGAGGAACCAAGAGACCCAATACAGAGGCTGCTAGAACTTATATGAGAGTTTGGTAGAGTGGCAGAATACAACATCAATGAACAAAAATCAATAGCCATAGTGTACGCAAACAGCCCCAAGATAGAAGAAGATCTAACCAGCAAGATACCATTCAAAATAACAGAAAAGTACAAAGTATCTAGGAATAAATCTAACCAAAAATGTCAGAGACCTTTTTGAAGAAAACTACAAACTACTTAAAAATGAAATTGAATAAGACCTCAAAAGATGGAGTAACATCCCATGCTCCTGGATAGGTAAAATCAATATCATTAAAATGTCTATACAACCTAAAGCAATATATACATTCAACGCAATCCCAATCAAATTGCCCAAAACATTCTTCATGGAACTGGAAACAACGATACAAACGCTCATCTGGAAACACAAAAAACCACGAATACCTAGAACCATCCTGAAGAATAGAAAGTTAGCAGGGGGAATCACAGTTCTGGACCTCTGGACATACTATAGGGCAGTGGTTATCAAAACAGCCTGGTACTGGCACAAAGATAGAGAGCAGGATTGATGGAGCAGAATAGAAGCGACAGAAGGGAACCAACGCAAATACAGACAGCCAAATGATCTTTGACAAAAGGAAAAATGACAATCCAGGTAAATGGGAATATCTCTTCTAATAAATGTTGTTGGGACAACTGGTTGATAGCCTGTAGAAACAAAAAGACCCGCATCTATCACCATACACTAAGATCAAATTTAAATGGATAAAAGACCTAAACCTACATCCAGAAACCTTCAAACTTTTGGAAGAAAATGTTGGAAATACTCTGCAAGATATAGGGGTAAGTCCTGACTTCCTAAAAAGGACACCAAAAGCAATAGCAATCAAGACTAAAATAAATGAATGGGACCTCATCATGCTAAGAAGCTTCTGCACAGCAAGGGAAACAATTAACAAAGTAAAAAAGCAACCCACAGAACGGGAGAAGATCTTTGTGCACTATATAGGTGATAGAGGGCTAATCTCCAGAATATACAAAGAACTCAAAAACAACCAAAACACCAAAACAAACAAGCCACTCAAGAAATGGGCACAGGAAATGGGAAGACATTGCACAAAGGAACAAAACCAAATGGTAAACAAACAGATGAAAAAAATGATCAAGCTCCCTGGCAATAAGAAAAATCCAAATTAAGACATCAATGAGGTACCAACTGACGCCAGTAAGATTGGCCCACATACAGGGAAACACCAACAGCACTTGCTGCTGAGGATGCGGGGAAAAGGAAACCCTACTCCATTGCAGGCTGGTACAGCCTTTATGGAAATCAGTCTGGAGAACACTCAAACAACTGAAAATCTGCATACCATATGATCCAGAAATAGCACTCCTAGAAATATATCCAAAACACCTGCTACATGAGAAACCAACATGCACCCCTATGTTCATAGCAGCAAAATCAGTGATTTTTGTAAACATGGAAGCAACTGAAATGCCCATCAGCAGAAATCTGGATAAGAAAGCTATGGTTCATCTACTGCATGGAATACTACTCAGCTATTAAAAAAAATCAAAATGCAGTTCTTTGTGGCCGAATGGGCCCAACTGGAAATCATAACGCTAAGAAAAATGAGCCAATCCCAAAAGATTAGATACCACTTGTTTGCCTTAATTTAACCTGCAAACTTGCATTGTTTTTAACATATTGTTTACTCAATACTATGTCAATTAATTCCATAACATTGTATATTGTTGCTGATGTTATATTGGGGCTTTTAATTTATCAGGATTTTACTCTATTGGCTCTACCTTCACCAGAGAAGGTCTACCCAAGAAGCTGTTGAACTTATCTGGAATGTAAGATGCTGGACTAAGCTTAGTGTACGCTTGAAATGCAGGAATCTCAACTGAACTTGAACTGTGGCTATGCAACAAGGTGGAGGAATCCACCATGGGGGAGGGTTGTGGAAAGGGTGGGGGGAATCCCATTACCTATAAAGCTGTATCACATAATACAATGTTAATAATAATAAAAAAAGAAAAAAATGAATTGAACCAAATAAAAGGAAGACCCTTTATGTTCACCTAAGGTCAAAATTCACTTCAAGAGAAGGCTTGAGGAGTGAGTTCCCTTTCCTTTTTTGGGACCTGACTTGAGAGAACTATTGTTTACAGTTATTTTTACCAAGCTATCGATGCCTCTCTGTGCCTTTATAATCTAATCCAATATCAATACCCTCCACTTTTCTAAAGTGCGTTCCTGAAGGTCAAAAGTGACTTCCTCACCAAAACAAAAGCAAACAAACCAACAAACAAAAGAAACAGCAACAAAAACAAAAAAATTTCTTTTATATGGCATTTAGTTATTAATGTGATAGGCAAAATTACAGAGAATACACAGACCCATCCACATATACACACACACAGAGCACACGCGTGAGAGAGAGAGAGAGATGTGTTGTAGGGAACTGGACACAAAACATGGCAGCAAATCTGTTTCTTTTCTCACATGAAAGAAGAATTTTCATGCAGACAATTGTCATTGCAAAACTATGGGATTCCCTCTTGATGTGTGATAAGAGACCATGTGGCCACCTGTATTTTTTTTTTAGAGGTTATTCAAGGTTTTCCCAGGTCCTGTGAAAATCTTGAGCTTTTTCATAATGTCTAGGGCACTCACATAAGAACCTCATTTATAATCACCTGTTCTCTACACAGTTATGATCTAATGGAGTATACTTAAAGTCTTCCTCAAACATCCTGGGAAGGATATTTGTTCAAGTCAAAATCAAAAAGATTTAGTTTAGCAATCATTATTCATGAATGTTTTTATCTATAGGCCAAATAAAATTTAGTACATAGCTTGCCACACAGACATATACATGTATAATAAGTAGCATATATTATAGGACAATAAAACAGTTTTAATAAGAGATTTTTTAAAAAAAGATATATTTTATTGGAAAGTCAGACTTGCAGAGAGAGACATTGAGAAAGCTTTCATCTGTTTGTTCACTCCCCAGGTGGCCACAACAGCTGGAGCTTGGCTGATCCAAAGCCAGGAGCCAGGATTCCTCCAGATCTGTCACGTTGGTACAGCTCCCAAGTAGAAACAGTGGGGTTTTATAATTGGTGCCCATATGGGATCCCAGCACATGCAAGGTGAGAACTTAAACCACTATGCTATTGTGCTGGGCCCTTTAGTAATAGCTTTTAAAAATCTCTTAAGTGGCTTAAAATTACCAATTATTTAGAATTATATCTTGCTCTTAGTAAACTGAATTAAAGGTATTTTCAGTTGGAGCCTACAGCTTACTGGCTAGCTTTATCTGCAATGAATGCAATAGGTCTGTTGGAACCTAGCAGATGAAGCATCCATGGTTGGAGTTATAAAATATCAATCAATAAACAGAGATGTTTATATTTCACACAGCATTGCAAAATGACCTGTAGGATTTTACACATTCTAGTGATTTTTAGGCTGCTAGGTCTTGTTCATTAAAGTAACAATTATGACTAATAACACAGTGGGATCATTATACTTTTGCAAGTTTTGAACCAGCAACAGTTTGCTATTTCAAAACTTTTTATAACTAAAATTTATACCACTTTACATCTTGACAGTATCTTTAATATAATCCAAATATCCAATATATATCCAAATGATCATCTCTACAAAATGAATGATAAATCCTTTGACATTTCTAGGATGCTACACTGGAAATATCAAGTTCCACAAAATTGGAAGTTTTTGGTTTTTAATGATTGTCAAGAATGCCAAGAAGGCACAATATGGATCAATTAACTGACACAAAGTCATCATGCAAATATTTCCAACAATTATACAACTTTTGCTATTTCTAAAAAAAAAACAACTCAATGAAAGACAGAAAATACAGATTTCCTCAGTAGGGCACAAAACTCTGTATTTGTTTTTGTCATCAAAATAAAAAAGCTTGAATATGAACTAACGTATTAATTTGTCTCATATTTTAAGACAACATAACAGAGTCAGAACTAGAACTTACTGGAATTAGCTAAAAGATTTCATCACCAAAAAGATGAAAATCACTTAAAAAAGGATGATAAAACTGTGTTGCTTTATCAGAGGATCACAGTTTGGTTCCAAAAGCCAAAGATAAATATTTAGAAAATGCTGTAATCAATATGATCAGTTATAGCACACATCCTTTAAGAAACTGCTGTTTTTCTGTAGAACAAAATATCTTACAAACTGCTCTTCAAGCAGGTAAGAACACATGTGATTATCCTACAACTTGGAACAATTTTATAAAGGGAAGAATCTTAACCAACAAACATAGGCACTAATATACATTAGTCACTTTTGCAACTTTACCAAAGACCTATCTAACCATGTCGACAGTTGCTCACTTTGGTAGAACATACAAGCTAATGTGCAGAATTTGCTTCTCTTTATAAAACAACATTAGGTATAAACAGTGACATTAGTACAACATACATTTTACATAATTTTATAATCTTACAATGTACTTTGCATGGTCTAGTTTAACCCAAATGACCATCATATACAAGTTGAGTCTCATTCTTTGGGAGTTCTAGGGATCCTACTGGAAACCTCAAAAAGGCATAACATTACAAACTTCTATAGTCAGGAGCCAGAGGAAATCGCAGAGAAAGGGGAAAAACTTCTCCCAGGCTAGAAAGGGTTAATGGATTCAAGTCTCTCCCCCACTGCAGTGGAGGAGTGTGGTCTGGCCAGCTGTAATCAGCAGCATTTTCTTTTGCCCTTGAGATCAGGGACCAAGGATAGACAAAGTGAACTTCTATCTCCTATTAGATATTTCTGACAATGTCTGCAAGGGTGCAGTCAAGACTTTTGCTAAAAGCAAGATAAAATGAAGAAGGGCCAAGGTGAATACAGAAAGCCAGTAGTGTGGTCCTCCATAGAGACAGGATTGGTGCAACAGTAAAATTAATCCAATAAAGTTTTGCAAAGAGGGTTTGTTTAGGCTAATTCTCTCCATTCTTTAGCTTACAAGCAGGGCAGGCTGTGGTGTAGAAAAAGAATCAGGCATTTTCTCTTTAGATTCTGAAAGTTAAAGAAATAAATCCCAAGGGGGTGTTTGTGGTAGGTGGCTTGTTTCACATCTGAAATGAGAGAATAAAAACAGAAATGTCTCCTGAGCTATAATTAGCCTGAGGTGTTCAGGTGTGCACTGAAGCCAACAGGGAAGCGAAGACTAGACCCATGATTGATCATCCTTCTACAATACATCCGTCAGAACACCATGTGCTAGGAGCGATCAAATCCTGTTTCCTCTGTCATTCTAAATCTGGCACCCTTGCCAGGTCAAGTATATCCTGGTGTTGTTCTGGAGATATGATATACTCATTGGATCAGCAAGTATTGGGAGTGATCAATTTCTGCATTTATTCTGGATATATACAAAGCAAAACAGTATGTGCTAGGAATGTTCCCATTTCTTACATCACGCTAGGGCTGGAACTCCTGCCTGGTTAAGCATATACTCTCTTTGCCTCTGATAAAAAGTTGTTCTAACCTTAAGTTGACAATAAGCCTAATTTCAATTAGCTTAATTTCAACAACTGCAAATGCTCTGGGATGTCCCCTCCCCCAATTGATTTCCCCTATATTATTATTACAAAATAGTACAGTCCTCCAAAAAATGGTTATAAATCCATGCTTACGCTAACATTAAATCATATCCTAGCATTGTAGGTATGGGCAGTAGCAAAATCCAGCATCCTATTGTCAAGATATATTCAACAATCTTATTGGAATTCCATCTTTGGTTTGGAAGTAGAGACATATTGCATCACACCTTCAGTCATGATATGACAGTCTCTCTTTTTTTTTTTTTGACAATATTTACATACTTAACTAGGGTAAAAAGGTTCAAGGGATATAGGAAAGTGGGTAAGACTATTATTTCCACATTGTTTCCTTCATGTTTAAAGGGGGGTATTAAGGGAGAAGGCCCACCCAATTTCCCACCCTACTGAGGTCCTGGATGTAGGGCATGCTCCAAGTTTCTTGATAGTTCCCTAGTTTCAATAGTTCCCTAGTTATGAATCACTGCCAATCTTGACACTCCAAGCACAATGAGGTCTTTGAAGAATCCACTGATTGACATAGTGCATCATAGAGTCTTTGTTTGCCCAATATTTTGCTGCCAACATATAGCTGAGATGGTTGATTGACCTATTCTGTCTTCTGTCCTTTCTTGGTTAGGGTTCTGAGTCCAGCATTTTGATTGGGGGGATCTCCAAAGAAACATTGTCTGAGGTGTACTCAAATGAGATTCTTGCATGTACTAGCAAGTAAAAAGCCCAGTACAGTCCATCGCCCCGATCAGCCGGTGGTTGCAATCACTGGGTTGGTTCTGTTTTCAGCCCCGACTTCCACTGGAATCAATGGGTGTTGCAGTCCAGCCTGGTTCTGCCCAGCACATACTCGGCCCTTGCATAAGCCAGTGGGAGTTGCAGCCTGGTTGGAGTGACCCACAATAACCCCGCCAGGCCCGGCCCCTACCCTGATTTGCCAGTATGCGTATTTGTAGTCCAGTCTGTCCCACATCCCCTTCAGCTCTCGTACAGGTCAGTGGGTATTAAAGCTTTATTCCATCTAACCAACTCCACTATGTAGCCCACACAGATGCTGTTGGGTGTCTGTCTAGCCAGCCCATCCCCTGTCCTAGTTTTCCTGCCCTCCCGTGAAAGTGGTAACCCAAGAGGGAGGAGCCCACTATTTCCCTCCCAGGCCTCTCCCACTCCCGGATTTCACACTCTCCAGGTAGTTCTGTGGTTTGACTTGATAGAATTAGACCCCAGTGTGAGCTTCTGCCAGCTGATGCTGTGGCTAAACCCAAACAACCCTCACCCACTCTAATTTTGTTTGCACCAGTAGGAATAATCAGCCCAGCCTGGCTTTTCCCTGATCTAGTCCACATGAGGTGCACAGGTGTTGTAGCCCTGCTTAGTCTGGTCTGCCCCCATCCTAGCTCACGCTCTCTAGTGGGAGTAGCTATACAGAAAGGAAACCCCTTCATATTTCCCCTGTTGCCTAGGCCCCCTCCCTTCCTGGTTCTCACACTTGCTGGTTGGGCGCTGCAGTCACATCTGGTACAGGCAACCTCACCTTGGCATTCCATATTGTGCATTGGTTTTTGTTGCGACTGAACCCGGCTTAAACCATGCTGTTCTGGTGCTCGGATTTGCTAGTGTATGATGTGAACTGATTCAGCCTGGTCTTGCCCAATCCATGCCAAATATATGCTGGTGGGTAACTTTCCATGGCCTGTTCTGGGCTGTTTCCCATCATGTTTCTTGTGCTTACCTGCCGGGTTTGTGTCCTGCCAGATGAGTTGCCCATGCTCCTCCATCAGAACCTCTCCCAATGCCAGCTTTTGTGCATACCAGTGGGTCCATGAGCCAGCCCTACTCAGTTCACCTCCTGTCCTAGCAGGAGCAGTGGCTTTTCCTGACTGGCCTTCAACCCAAACTGGTCCTTGCTGTTGGATGTTTCAGCCCAGCCATGGCTTGTCCATATCCAAATATGGCTCATATATGGCTCAGTAAGTGTTGAGATCTTGCCTAGTTCATCCCACATCTATCTTGGTCCTCCAGGACACCAGAGGGTGTTGGAGTCTGGCCCGGCTTGGTGCATCCAATCTCAGTCCACATTTGCGCCAAGGGAGATAACAACCATTTCACATTCAGAACGCAGCCCCCATTCCAGCCCACGTGCCCGTTGGTGGGAACCTCAACCTTGTTCCCTTAGTTCCCCAACTGGGCCTGTTCCCAGCCATAGATCAAGTGCATGCTAGTGGTTGCTCTGACTCAGCTTGGCACAGCCCCTCACCTGTCCCAACCTCTGCTTTAGACATTGTGGCTTAGCGTCCCTGGCTCACACAGACCAGTAGGTGCAAGAGCCTAGCTCAGCATGACCTGTGCTCCATCCTGGTCTCTAGTTTCACTTGTGGGCTAAGGTTTGTCCAGTCCTGCTTGGTCCACCCTATTCCATTACCAATTGACACATTAGCCAGCTGTTGGAGCTACTTTGCCCAGCTTGTCCTACCCCCAGGTCTGGACCACATATTTAGCAGTGGGAGCTATGAATTGCCAATGGAGTTTCCCAAGTTCCTCCACTTAACCAACTCCCAGACCCAGTTCTCATACATGCCATTGGGTTTTAGGCCAGGTTCCAGTGAAGTCTAGCCTTCCATTTGGCCTTGTATGAGCTAGTGAACATCGCTGCCTGGCCCAACGCACAACCTATTGAAGATGTACATTTGGGTGCTGCTGCCTTGACCAGTCCAAACTGTTGTGGGTTCCTTTACCTGTGATCAATGGCATGCTCCTTGGTCACACCTAGCTTAATCCATCACCATCCCAACTCTTGAGCTAACTAGCGGGGTGGGGCTAGAATTTCCACAGGGTTTGGCCCACACATCCCGCACAGAATCTACCCCCGGATATGGTTCTCAAGTGCTAGTTAATGTAATGGCCCTGCTTAATGTGACCCTTTTCCTGATCCATCATCACATCAGGTAACAGGATATGATTCTGCTGGACAAGCCCCAAACCATGGCTTTTGCATGGACTGGTATTTGGTGGTCAGCGTTGTTCAGTGATTACAAGTTCTTCAAGGGGAGAGTTACTGTCATTGGGAATCTTTAGGATTGATTCACGCCCTAGAAGCACAGTGGGTTCAACCTGAAGCTACCTAAGCTGTGATTCAAAGTACCAAAAGCCCAGAGCTTCCTGGCCAGGTGGCCAGCAGGTGGAGCCTGGCGCCAAATGGTGCACTGGCCACCTGGGAACAGCTCACCATGTGCACATGGTGGCTGGTGTCTGGAATCCAGACATGAGACGCCCTGTCCTAAGACCCACCAGCAGCCGGGACGCTGCTGGAAGTTTAAACTCCCAGGCCAAAGGTCGCACCCCTCCCCAATCCCATTCACTGCCCAATGAGGGCAGCAGGTATGCCCCAGACCTGCCCAGTCATGGAGACCTCAGCCCTGGGTGGACTAACTCTGAAGGGAGCAGCCTCCGGAACCCAGGCAGGCCTGGGGACAGCTCACCACATGCACATGGTGGCTGGCGTCTGGGACCCAGGCATGAGACGCCCTGTCCTGAGACCCACTGACAGTTTCTGTTATATATATCATCTAGATGACTAAATGCACATTACATTTGGCTACATATCTATTGATCTTGTATTTTGTAGGAAGGTTGCCTTATATCAGAATTCACATATAATATTTATGCTTTGGGTATTGGCTTAGTTCGCTGAGTATAAAGATCTCTAGTTGGGATCATTTTGTTCTGCATCATAGAATTTTATTCTTTTAAACGGCAGAGTAGTATTCCATGGGGTAATATTTACCACAGATTATTTTTCCACTTCCTTTTTGCACAGGTATCTGGTTTGTTTCCATGTCTTTGCTATTGTAGATTGTGCTGCTGTATGGGATTACAGGACATTTTGTTATATGCAGTTTTCATTTTCTTTGGATATATTCTCAGATGTAGGATAGCTGAGCCATATGGCAGATCAATTTTCAGTTCTCTTAGCTCTCACCATACCAAGCTCCACAGTGTTCGTACTAGCCTACTTTCCCCCACATCCACACTAGCAGGTATTGTTAGTAGATTTTTCAATGTACGCCAGATTCACTGGAGTTAGGTGGAATCTCAATGTAGTTTTCATTTGTATTTCCCTGATAGTTAGGGAGACTGAGCATTTTTCATGTCTTTTTTAAAAGAAGGCATAATGTTTTTCCTCCCCTGTCACAATGAGTTAATTAATATAATGATTCTCAAAGCACGTGTAGGGGATTTTGAAAATACTTAAGATTGTTTTTCAAGGTGAAAAACTGATCAAAATAATTTTCTTTTTTATTACACATATTTATTTTAAAATTATCCTTTTACATTTTAAAAAAATGTTGAATTTTATGATATAATTCCATGGGGTCTGAGTTTCCCCAACCCGTCCCCACTCCATTATCCATACCCTCGTTGTTCTTCCCCATATTATTACAATAGTATAGTCCTTCATAAGCAGTCATAACTCCACCATTCTGTTATTTAATTGCGCCCTGACATTGCCAGTACAGACAATGTCAGACAGTCTAGCATCCATTGACTAGATATGTCCAGCAGTTTCACTGGGAGTCCATTTTTTATTTGGAATCAGGGATGCATACTGCATTGTATCTTCACATTTGAATATGATAGTCTCTATTATGTCATCACTATATATTCCCTTAAATGAGAAGCCAAGAAAAAAAGATCAAAATCATTCTCAAAGTAATCTGAGGAAAATATTAGTTGTTTTCATTAGATTGTATTTGCAAGGAGGCTGCAATGGCTGTGCCATGAATAGTGCTTTACAATAAACCAAGTTGGTGAAAACAAACTGTTCTGAGATTCTTTACTGCCACACAAATACAGGGAAACATCAGTTTTCTTTCTTTTTTTTTTTTTAAGATTTATTTATTTATTGGAAAGTCAGATATATAGAGAAGGAGGAGAGACAGAGAGGAAGATCTTCCATCCGATGACTCACTCCCCAAGTGAACACAATGGCCAATGCTATGCCGATCTGAAGCCAGAATCCAGGAATTTCTTCCGGGTCTCCCACACGGGTGCAGGGTCCCAAAGCTTTGGGCCATCCTCCACTGCTTTCCCAGGCCACAAGCAGGGAGCTGGATGGGGAGTGGAGCTGCTGGGATTTGAACCAACGCCCATATGGGATCATGGTGCATTCAAGGCAAGGCCCTTAGCCGCTAGGCCATGCTGCCGGGTCCACATCAGTTTTATTTCTAAAGCATCTTGGATGAAGAACTAAAATTAGTCATTTTATTCATTCTCAATCTGTAAGTATGCCGTTTCAATATTATGCAAAGCGAGGTAGAACTTCTGCTATATTGAAAGAACATTGAAAGTATGATCATCGTTAGTGTGTTCAGTTGTTGGGAGATTTACCTTTTTTCTTATGAAGTTCAATTTTAGTTTAAAAAACTGTGTTATTCTGAGCTGAAAATTTAGCAGCTATTTTCTTGAGAAATGGTGAAGTGAACCTGTCACTTATGTGAAAACAAGTGACAGCATTTGTGGTCAATAAAAAATTTTGAGCCTTCAAATTAAAATCAGAATTTTGAAAACGTGTATCTGCCAGCATACATATGACAGCTTCTCAATGTTTAAAGACAGGGTCAGCTGCCTAATTTCACTGCTTGTGGAAAAATGAAAACAGGAGGTTTCTGGTTCAAAAAGCAGGAAATCATGCCATTGAGGGCCTAAAATATTCAACTTTTCTGTTTTCTTCCAGGTCTCTTTCTTACTGTAACATTGTAATTTTTTTAAATTTGATAGTACTGTGTTAAACAAAATAAAATAGTACATTATTGGCTTGAATTTACCATTTGTCTTCATATTGTGTGGTGACAGGTTTACATGTAGTGTAAGAATATTTGATTAATAGGCATAATGTCAAATATTGCAATTTGTACTTCATAGCTCATAGATGCGTATATTTTTTTCCTGCCATAAAAATGGTACTGATGCACAATCATATTCATTTGCTTTTATCATTATTTACTTCCTTGGCTCTTGCAGTTCTACCAGCATCATCTCCAGCTTACTTTTGATTAAGAATCGAATGAATTGCATACGAGTGCTGGTTCTAATCCCAGCAGCTCTGCTACCCATTCAGCTCCCTGCTTTTTGCCTGAGAATGGAGTTGAGGATGACCCAATGCCTTGAGATCCTACACCCATGTGGGAGACCTGGAAGAAGTTCCTGGCTCCTGGCTTTGGATTGGCACAGCTCTGATCATTGTAGTCACTTGGGGAGTGAATCATCAGGTGGAAGATCTTCCTCTCTGTCCCTCCTGCTCTCTGTATATCTGACTTTGCAATAAAAATAAATAAATCTTTATTAAAAAGACCTTCGGTAGAAAATTTTAGCAATTTTCTAATTTTATTTGCAGAATAAAAATTTGGGGAGATGCTTGCATTATATGGCTTGTCAGTGCTAATATGTAAGGTTAAAAAAATGTAATTGTGATTCAGTTCATGTTTTAATAACAGTTATGGAAGACATGCTTATTTGTGTCTTTAGGAACAATATCTATAATTTGTGAATAAATATTTTCTCTACCAATCAGGATACCAATCTCTCCTTAGAATATGTGATTTGAGACTGAGATTAGATATTTACACAGGAGTGGAAAACTCACCAGAAATCAAATTATTCAAATTAAAACATATGTCTATTTTTTTAAAAGATTTATTATTATTATTATTATTATTATTTTATTGGAAAGGCGGATATACAGAGAGGAGAGACAGAGAGGAAGATCTTCCGTCCAATGATTCACTCCCTAAGTGAGCCGCAACGGCCGATACTATGCCGATCCAAAGCCAGGAGCCTCTTCCGGGTCTCCCACGCGGGTGCAGGGTCCCAAAGCCTTGGGCCGTCCTCGACTGCTTTCCCGGGCCACAGGCAGGGAGCTGGAAGGGAAGCGGGGCTGCTGGGATAGAACCGGTGCCCATATGGGATCCTGGGCGTGCAAGGCAAGGACCTTAACCACTTGCGCCACAGCGCCTGGCCCCATATGTCTATCTTAATATGAGGCTGTGTTAAAGACTATTTCCCCACTTTTTCGGATATTGGAGCAAACCTCATCGGTCATATACTGTACTTTTCTCCCATTCTTTTAGCGAAAGAAGCTTTAACAGACGTGAAGAGCTGTGAAAATATTCCTATTCATAGTACAGGAGTCTAGTGGAAATTTATCATGAAGAAATATTCAAACAGAAAGTAATGTAAATATAATAGTAAAGATATGTAAAATCATGATAATGAGTTCAATAGTCAAATGATAGAAATGAACAAACACTGAAGCTAGAGCTATATAGAAGTATGAATACTCTGGGCCTGGCATGATGGCTTTGTGGTTAATGTCCACACCTTGCTCTGCTGAGATCCCATATCGGCGCCGTTTCTAATCCTGGTGGCTCCGCTTCCCATCCAGCTCCCTGCCTGCAGCCTGGGAAAGCAGTCCAGGATGGCCCAAAGCTTTGGGACCCTGCACCCACGCGGGAGACCCAGAAGAGGCTCCTGGCTTCGGATTGGCTAAGCTCCAGCCGTTGCGCTCACTTGGGGAGTGAATCATTGGACGGAAGATCTTCCTCTCTGTCTCTCCTCTCTGTATATCCACCTTTCCAATAAAAATAAAATAAAATATATCTAAAAGTATAAATACTCTAGATAAATATCACTGAAGATTACACAGAAAATGTAAAGTTATGCTGGGGCAATAAGATTATATTTGATTGTTTCCATTTTGTGCAACATTCTTAGTATTGTTTCTCTTGGCAAAATAAACACTTAACAACAGCAGCTACTACTACTACAATAATAATAATAATAATAATAATAATAATAAAACCTCAAGAGGGTTTCTGAAGCAATTACAGTATAATGAATTGTGCTTCAAACTCAGACACAGATTGGCAAACTGGCAAATCTTTGTTTCATCATCATAATTTAAATGCAAATCACTAGTGTGTGTACAATTTGAGCTTTATTAAGTTTGTATATGTGAAAGTGTCCTGTTAAGTTCTTGACACAGAATTCAGCACAACTTAGATGATTCTGAAAACAGAGATATGTTTTTTTTTTTTTTCCTTCCAGTCTTTTTAGAATGTTAATAAACTTTGCCAAAAGTCTTAGCCTCCGGACCAGATAAGGTTACACACTTGGGGAATTTTACTTAATAACTGAACTTATTATTTCCAGGAGTTTTGTCTGCAAGTGCTTAAACAATTTTGAAGGGGCAAATTCACTTTACATCCAGAGATTGTTTACTGTCCTACCTGACATGATGAAATGAGAGTCAAATGTTTAGTCTAAGCAGAACGGTTTTCTTTATCAAAACCCAACTAAACTGCAATGGATTTAAGTAAGAGGATTTTCTATTTCAAATTTTGAAAATATGTGTAAATAGTTACAAGGATTATAATTTTCTTGATGTATTTGACTTGAGTGTTCTGTTGGAGTGTTGAGAAATCACATTGTGGTGTAGTGTAAATAGCATCAGAGTGAGAATGAGAAAGGCACATCCTTGTGAATTCAGCTCCATCTCTTCCCTCCTTGATCTGTAAAACTAGGGGTTGTGTTCCTGTTTATTTAAAATCATTTTCATTTCTCAAATTTTGTTATCTTAGGATTTCCTGCATTTCTATATCTGCTTATGTAATGAGTCATGATTTGTCTTACTAGCTAATGGTTGTTCTTTTTATGATGCTTTATGCATTTATTTGAAAGAAAGAGTGGCTGACATGCAGAGAGAGAAAGAGGGAGTCTGAGATGGATTACCCATCTTCTGGTTCACTCCAAAAGGCTGTTATGAGTAATACTATGCCAGGCTTAAGCCTGGAGCCCAGAACTGCACCCAGGCCTCCTATATGGTGACAGGGGTTCAAGCACTTGGACCATCTTCCTATGACTCACGGTGGTTTAGAAACAGTATACCTGGAACTAGAATACTATTATAATTTGAGATAGTGTACGTTTTAAGTGGCAGCATAACTCATTGTACCATAGTGTACGTTTTTTGTGTAGCACTCACATTTAATAAGAGATGATGATTGCGTTAATTATTGACCTACAGTATACCCACATCTAGTAAAATACCAGAAATTAACCTTGTTAATAATTATTGAATGATTTCCTCATCTGGTGGTCTTTTTTGTTCATGACTTATTTATTTGAAAGGCACAGTGACAGATCAAGAGGAGAGACAGGCACAGAGATCTTCCTTCTGCTGATTCACTTCTCAAATGCCCACAACAAATGAGATTGGGGTTGGCTGAAATCAGAAACCAAGAATGCCATCCAGGTCATCCATGTAGGTGTTAGGAATGCAAGTGTTTGGGCCAGCATATTCTCAGATTCATTAGCAAGAAGCTGAATTGTTAGCATGGAGTAGTGGAAAATTGAACTAGGAATTCAGTATGGGTCAATAGTGTCTCAAACTAGTTGTTAAGCCATTGTGCCACAATTCCCAATGCCATATCATAAGTAATTACATGCAACTGAGAAAGAAAAAAGACTCAGAGATAAGATTAGATCTAAAGCAGTTGGCTGGAGCAACTTCTCCCAGCAAGCTGAAGGAGAGAACAGTTCTCGGCTTTGTCCAGCAGCTTGTATTCTCAGGGAAAGTGCTGTCAGCCTGAATGATGATGTGTCTTCTGGACCACTGGGAGATTACTGTGGAACATGAGGACGGAGAGAGATGGGATGGACCTCAGAGTGTGCAAACTCTTTGAGCTTGATGTCTTGAAAACACTCACCTCCCTGCAGCCTGACTTTGTCAACTGAAGACTTTGTCAGAGATGACATGGCCTTGTGGGTTTGGCTTTGCTAAGTACAGACTGTTTCATGGAGTTACTCTGGGAAGCTTCTGTTCCAACACTCAGAGTTCACATCCTTCTCATTGCACTTCTACATAAATAGGTTCCTGATGACATTCAGCACCCGCCACTGAATATGGCTAAATATCCTGGACAAAAAGAGTGAGAGAAAGAGATAAGGAGAGAGAGAGAGAGAAAGAGAGAAAGAGAGAGAGAGAGAGAGAGAGAGAGAGAGAGAGAGAGAATCATCCACTGCTACTCACCAGATAGCAACAACAAGCTAGAACTGGGTCAGATAGAATCCAAGGGTTTTGAGTTTATATAAATGCTTGCTAACAATGGTGACAGGGACTTACAAATTTTGGCCATCTTCCACAGCTTTTCCCATGTCATTAGCAAAGAACTGGGTTGGAAGTGAAGAGCCTAAGGGTCGAACATGCACTCAAATGGGAAGTTGGCAACACTGTTGGTGGCTTAATCATCTTCACCATCATGTTGCCCAAAATATCTAACTCATTGTTATAGCAAAGTCCATTAATCTGTAGCACAGCAGCATAATCAACAAACCAATTTTGTAGAGATAACTAATTCTTTGCATTCTAGGGTTTCTTATGATTTTATTTATTTTTAGTGGGAGGAGGAGGAGTAGAGAGGATGGACGGATAGAGATAGAGAAAGACTGTTGGAGGTGGAGTGGAGAGGAGCGATGGATGGATGAATCGAGTGTTGGAGGAGGAGTCAAGAGGATGGAAGGATAGAGAATGTCAATGGAGGAGTGAAGAGAATGGATGGATGGATACAGAGAGCGACAGGTGGAGTGGAGAGGGTGATGGATGGAGAGAGAGGGGCAGAGGAGGAGTGGAGAGGCTGGAGGGCTTAAACAATGTGGCTGAGTGAATAAGTGTGGAGAGGCTGGAGGACAGACAGAGGGAAGGTTGAGGAGGAGTGGAAAGTTTGGAGGGTTAGAGAAAAAGGGCTGCAGGAAGAGTGGAGTAAATGGAGGGATAGAGAAAGAGGGGCGCCAGAGGAGTAGAGAGAATGGAGTGATAGAGAATGAGGGGTGATGGAGGAGTAGAGTGAATGGAGGCATATAGAAATGGGGCGGCAGAGAGGTGGAGATGATGGAGTGATTGAGAAAGAGTTCTGACTAGGAGTGGAGAGAATGGAGTGATAGAGAAAGAAGGGTGTGGAGGAGTGGAGAGAATGGAGTGATAGAGAAAGAGCAGCGGAGTGGGAGTGGAGAGGCCTGAGGGCTAGAGCCAGAGTGGCGGGGTGAGGAGGAGTGGATAGGCTGGAGAGCTAGAACCAGAAGGGCAGGGTTAGGAGTAGTGGAGAGGCTAGAGGTCTGGAGCCAGAGGGGCTGGGTTAGTTGCAGGGGAGAGGATGGAGGGCTGGAGACAGAGGCAGGGGGTGAGGAATAATGGAGAGGTCGGAGGACTAGAGCCAGAGGGGCGGGGTGAGGAGCAGTGGAGATGATGGAAGGCTAGATCAAGAGTGGCAGGGTGAGTAGGAGTCAGGAGGCTGGAGGGATGAAGACAGAGGTGCGGGGTGAGGAGGAGTGGAGAGGATGGAGTGATAGAGAAAGAGAGTCGATGGAGGAGTAGAGAGGATTGATTGATATAGAGGAGCGGAGCAGGAATGAAGAGGATGGCATGATAAAGAGAGAGAGACGCGGCAGAGGAGTGGAGAGGATGGAGTGATAGAGAAAGAGGGGCATGGAGAAGTGGAGAGAATAGAGTGATTGGAAAGAGGGGTGGCAGAGGAGTGAAGTGGATGGAGAGCTAGAGCCAGAGAGGCCAGGTGAGGAGGAGTGGAGAGGATGGAGTGAGAGAGAAAGAGTGGCAATGGAGGAGTGGAGATGATGGAGTGATAGAGAGGAGTGGCAGAGGAGTGGAGAAGATGGTGTGAGAGAGATTGAGGGGCGGTGGAGGAGTGGAGATGCTATAGGGCTTGAGTCAGTGGGGCGGGGTGGGGAGGAGTGGAGAGGATGGAGGGATGGAGATAGAGTGGCCTGTTGAGGAGGAGTGGAGAGGATGGAGGGATGGAGACAGAGTGGCAGGGTTAGGAGGCATGGAGAGTCTGGAGGGCTAGAGCTAGACTGGTGGGGTGAGGAGCAGTGGACATGATGGAAGCCTAGATCCAGAGAGGCAGGTTGAGGAGGAGTGGAGAGGCTGGAGGGATGGAGAAAGAGGGGCGGAGTGGAGAGGATGGAGGGATAGAGAAAGAGGGGCGGTGGAGGAGTTGAGAGGCTGGAGTGCTAGAGCAGTGGGGAGGGGTGAGGAGGCCAAGTGCAGAGCGTGGATGTATGGAGAGAGAAGGGGACGAAGGTGTGTAGAGGAAGAATACATGCATAGAGAGATGGTTGGAGGGTGAGTTGAGAGGAAGGAAGGATCGATAGAGAACGAGGGGCAGAAGAGGAATGAAGTGAATGAATGGAAGGTAGAGAGAGTGTCGGAGAAGCAGTGAAGAGGATGGATGTTGGGTGGAGTGGATGGATTGATGAATAGAGAGGGAGGGGCAGAGGAAGGGTGTAGAGGATTGATGGATGGGTAGAGTGAGAGCGAAGCAGGAGGAGTGGAGAGATTGACTAGCTATATTGAGAGAGTGGGGAGTTAGAGAAGTGGAGAGGATGGATGAGTGGAATGAAATTGGGTGGGATGGGCCCATCGAGGTGGTGCAGTGGTTAAGGTCCTCGCCTTGCACGCCCAGGATCCCATATGGGCGCCGGTTCTATCCCAGCAGCCCCGCTTCCCTTCCAGCTCCCTGCCTGTGGCCTGGGAAAGCAGTCGAGGACGGCCCAAAGCTTTGGGACCCTGCACCCGTGTGGGAGACCCAGAAGAGGCTCCTGGCTTTGGATCTGCATAGCATCGGCAGTTGCGCTTACTTGGGGAGTGAATCATCGGAGGGAAGATCTTCCTCTCTGTCTCTCCTCTCTGTATATCCGCCTTTCCAATAAAAAAAATAATAATAAAATAAATCTTTAAAAAGAAAAAGAAACTGGGTGGGATTAGGAGTGGAGAGGATGGGTTGATGGATAGAGAGCGAGGGGTGGAGGAGGATTGGAAGGATGAATGGATGGATAGATGTTACAGCCAACTGCTCCAGTAGCGTGGGATACGGCGAGGGTCTGAGGGATTGAGGCACCGACTTGAGACTCATGATGGTGGAAGCCTCTCTCAGGCTTCCCTTTATTGCCTTCTCTCTTGACCTTTCACCTACTTCTTGTTTACTCTTTACCCCACACTCTCATTACTGCATATTAGATACAGCTGAGACCAGGTGCTTCTAGTCCCAAGCCCACTCCCTGTAGTGCTCGGCTTAACAGACACTAGTCAACTCCTTAGTTCACAACAGATAGAGAGATGGGGCAGAGGAGGAGTGGAGAATATGGATTGATGGATAGTAACCAAGGGGAGGAAAGAGGAGTGGAGAGGATGGATGGGTAGAGATAGAAGGAGCAGATTAGGAGTGGAGAGGATGGATGGATAGAGATAGAGGGGTGGAGGAGTAGTGGAGAGGATGGATGTATGGATAGAGAGAGGTCAGAGAGGAGGAGTGGATAGGATGGATGGATGGATAGAGAGAGAGGGAAGCAGGTGGAGTGGAGGGGATGGATGGATAGAGAGTGAGGTGCAGAGGAGGTGTGGAGAAAGGAGATGTATGCTTAGAGAAAAGGGGAGGAAGAGTGGAGAAGTTAGATGGGTTCATAGAGACAAGGGGGAGGAGTGGATAAGTCAGATGGATAGATAGAGAGAAGGGGTAGAAAGAGTGGAGAGGATGGATGGATACAGAGAGGTGCGGAGGAGGAGTGGAGAGGATGGATAGGTGGATAGAGTGTTGGATGAGGAGTGGAAGGATGGATGGATGAATGGATAGAGAGAGTGGTGGAGGAGGAGTGGAGAAAATGTCTGGATGGATTTCGTGAGGGGAGGAGGTGGAGTAGAGTGGATGGATGGATGGATAGATAGAGAGGGGCTGAGGATAAGTGGAGAGGAGGGATTGATGGATAGAGAGCAAGAGGAAGAGTAGGAGTAGAGAGGATGGATGGATGGATGGATAGAGAGGGGTAGAGGAGGAGTGTAGAGCATGGATGGATGGATAGGGAGAGAGGGGCAGCGAGGAATGGAGAGGATAGATGGATGTATAAAGAGAGTGGGGCATTCCAGGTGTTTTTTTTTTTTAGATATGTTACATACATTTTTGTATTTGAGATCAAAGTATTATCCCCAGTAAGCACTAATAAATGCATATGAAACACAAATTTTTCCTTTAATCACAGAACTAAATAGTAAAACTGGGTCAGCAACCTAGGTACAGCCTCATACACCTGAGCTCTGTAGTGTGGTGTCATGCCTTATGTGAGTTGCTCAACAAATGATACTTTCCCTAAATTCCTTTCCTTCATAATCACACATATAAATATGCATAAATGCCTATTTTAAAAAGAAGTTGAAATACATATTTCATGTTTCAGAAACCCAAGTTTTGAGAATGAAGGGAGGAAACAGAGAGGATAGGAAGTTTTATGTCTATTTTTGAAAAGGCGGTAGAAATGGCAACAGCTACACTAAAATGAAAAATTGGAACAAAGGAGAAGATGCGGAGATAAGACAACGGGGATGTGATTGAGAACATATGCTTGTTGAATTATTAGACAGGATGGGGCAAGAAGAAAAAAGGATGTTTCCACTAATGATGACTGATAGTTGCAAAAGATGTTTCTGAAACAAGATAACACATTTGCCACATATCAAGTGACAGGGGCAAATCCAAATTTTGAGAAAATGTGGCCATGATAGAGTGTACTTGTATGAACATCACAGGCATAGCTCTGTCAATTGATGCTTCCTGCAACTAAAGCAAGATATTACTGAAGTTGCACGTTCATCACTTTCTAAACTAGATGTCAGAGATCTTAAAACACTCCAAACGGAAATGTTCCATCTTTTATATTGTGAACGAGCTAAAGCACACAGCAAGGCTGTTCTCTTGAGGATTCTTCCCTGCAGATTTCACAAGGCATAGTATTTCTTGTGTGATCTTACATAGATATTCTTCACAGAAATTTTTGATTTTGGGTTCAATTAAAACCATAATTCATTATGCTAAAATAACATGAGGATAAACCAGATTGAACAACTTAGCATTGCTGTGAACTTGAAGCATTGTGGCGGGCAGATGTCAATCAGCAGTGTGCAATTAGGCCAAAGATCATGTGCCAAGGAGTATGCGACTTTGAAAAGTGGTCCATGGCCACAGATTTGGTCCACTTGTATGACAATATTGTGAATCTTATGACTGTATGATGAACCCACGCTTCTTTCCTAAGTTTTGGTGTTGGCTTTTTCTTCCTCACCTCAGAGCCTGATTGTCAGATTTCTCATGGTCTCCTATGGGGAGATGAGAGAACATCGCATTTTTCTCAACTCTATGATTTCATTTTAAGCACCCTCCTTTAGTCACACCTTTTGTTGCTGTTGTTGTTGTTCATATACATGACTTGCTTCTTGAATTTTCTTATTTGATAGTGACTAAAAAGAGAAGTAGAGTAGTTATGTATTTCTTATATTACTACACAATTTTGTTTTGTCGAAGAACATAGTATCTGCGTGGTTTTCCTTTGGAATTTCAGAAAAGGTTGTAATAAAGGTGCAAAGTAGGTCTGACGTAATTCCAAGCTCACTGTGAATAACCCCTTCCCAGGCTATATTTGTTGCTGTGCCCAAGCATCAAGAGCCACCTTCAGTGTCACACACAGCATGGCAGCTGGCTACCTCAAGAGCAAGCAATATTAAAGGGAAAAACAAAAAATAGCTGTTGAAAGTGAAAAGGTTATAATAAACTTTGTAATCATCTAATGAAAAAGACATATTTACATTTAAAATATCATTTCAAATTTCATGATCTGGGTGTGTTGCCATAGATTCATAGTGTCAGAATGTGAATATCAAATTTTTGAAACATCAAAAATGGCAAATGAAATACTTTTTATTGAGTCTCAAAAATATAGAAAATGTTTATTCTGAATTACTCTTGTTAAAAAGTAAGCTACTCAACAGAATGTGTAAATATTTAGAAATTAATATGTAAAATAGAAATTGGCAACATAACTGCCTTTATGAAAGCACATAACTAAGAACCCTAGAAATATGTCAACCAGGTATTTATAACAGAAAATTAGAAGGAAAAATATAACACACTTGTGCAGAGAACAGAAAGGTAATAATGATAAAAGCAGAATTCTGTAAGACACAAGAAATCAGTGGATATTTGCTAACTTTCTGAAATACAAGTATTGTTTTCAAAATAAGAAAAAAAAAGCCAAAACTATGTGTAATAATAACTTTTGCAGAAACATAAGTATTGTAAATTTCTGCTATGTAAGATTAAGTCATGGTACACATCTGTAAAATTACCCTGTATTATTTAGCAATAATGTTTTGGAAGACTGTCATTTCATATGAAAACAATATGTGTCAAATTAAAGTTTTGCTAAAGTTTATAATTTTGACTAATGACACTAAGAGTTGATTATTTGCCTTGCTAAAGTTATGTGACTTGCAAAAATTAATCAATTAAATGAATAATTTTGTTATGGCTAAATCATTGGGTGGTCTGCTTTTTAAAAAGATTTATTTATTTTTATTGGAAAAACAGATTTACAGAGGGCTTGGCGGCGTGGCCTAGTGGCTAAAATCCTCGCCTTAAACGCCCCGGGAATCCATATGCGTGCCAGTTCTAATCCCAGCAGCTCCACTGCCCATCCAGCTCCCTGTTTGTGGCCTGGGAAAGCAGTTGAGGACAGCTCAAAGCTTTGGGATCCTGCACCCGTGTGGGAGACCTGGAGGAGATTCCAGGTTACCGGCTTCGGATCAGTGCAGCACTGGCCGTTGTGCTCACTTGGGGAGTGAGTCATCGGATGGAAGATCTTTGTCTCTCCTCTCTGCATACCTGACTTTGTAATAAAAATAACTAAATCTTTAAAACAACAAAACATGAACTTGAACTGTGGTTATGCAGCAAGGTGGAGGAATCCACTATGGGGGGAGGGTTCTGGGAGGGGTGGGGGGAATCCCCAGTGCCTATAAAACTGTATCACATAATACAATGTTAATAACAATAAAACAAACAAACAAACAAATAAATAATAAAACAAACAAACAAACAAACAAAACCAGATTTACAAAGAGGAGAGACAAGGAGAAAGATAGTCCATCTGCTTGTTCACTCTGAAGGAGAAAATTTAGGATAGAGGTGTTCAATTTGCTTTTTTGCTTTCTGTATCTCACTTGCTGAGAATAGCTGAATAGAATGTCTTTGGTAAATAATTAGGTTTAGTCGAAACTCAGGATACAAAGCACAAAAGCAGCTCAAGATGGGTATTTCAGAAGGAAACAAGATTAAGAAATTGTGAGGGGATGGGAAGTCCCCAGAGACAAAAAGACCCTGACTTATTGATAAGGATTCCAAAGGTCTGAGAAAAGCAAACTCAAGGGGAATTGTGGTAAGGAACAGCATTCTTGTAAGGCTATGGTCAGTGGAAAGCCCCTAATTTTATGACCTTATGGTTTTAGCCTTTGCCCTTTGTGTAAGTGATTTTGGCCTATAAAAAGCATGCTGTGTAGTGGCTCGGGGCTGATGTGCCTACCCTCCTGCATGAGGAACTGGCCTCAGCCCCAGTGTGCTGGCATCTGAATAAATCCTCCTGCTTTTGCATCAAGCCTCATCTTCATTGATCATTGGAGAGACTCACCTTCTCGAGAGTCGGTAAGGCTGTCCTCACTTTGCACGGCCTTACAACTCCCCCAAGTGACCACAATGGCCAGAACTGACTGGTTCTAAAGCCAGGAGTCAGGAGCATCTGCTGGGTCTCTCACATGGGTGCGGGGTTCCAAGGCCACAGCAGAAAGGAAGATGGAAAGTGGAACAGCCTGGACACAAATTGGCATCCATATGTGATCCTGGAGCTTGCAAGGTGAGGATTTAACCACTGAACCATTGCACTGGGCCCATTAGCTCTCTTCCTATAGTGATTTCTTTCCTTTTCTTTTCTTTTCTTTTTTTAAATTATGAGCTTTAGACTTCTACCTCCTATAGTGGCAAGCCTAGGAGACTATAAATCTACCCTTGAAGTTAAATCGAATTCTGAAAATATATAAAAGCTTTGGTTGAAAGTAATAGGAAAATTGAATGAAGAATTGTTGGGTTAGTATACATGGGGATTTTACATGGGAGTGAATAGCCCCCATATATCTGAAGAGTCTTGTATGAGCTAAGGCAGTTTCATGTAAAAAATCCAAATGTTTGGGGGAGGGATAATGTTATATTTGCATACAAACTGCTTTTACAAGCAACTTTTAAGAATTAACCAATGAATTAATTAATTTATAGTTGAAGGCCAGAGAGTTAGGTATTTTTCAGCTGCTGATTCACACTCCCTAATGCCCTTAAGAGCCAGAATTGGGCCAGACTATAACTAGGAGCTTGAAACTCAATCCATGCTTCTGATGGCTGTGCAAAGTACCTAAATATTTCATTCATCATTGCCACCTTCTTTGTTGTACATTGACAGGAAGCTTGAGTTGATAGCATTCCAGACACTTGAACTCAAGTACTCCAATATGGAATGTAGGGACCCCAATCAGTATCTTAACCCTCTGCCAAACACCTACCTCTACAAAGATTTCAGAATTGAGACAAAATTAAAAGCTACCTATAAGTAGCACAAAAAAGAAAAAAGAAAAAGAAAGAAAAATATGAGTAACAAGTGTCAGTAATGACAACAGTAGAAATAGATGGATTAGAAAGACTTGGACTGCAGAAGAGAGTGGTATTATTAAGTCCAGGAATTAAAATAAGTATGCTTATTGTCTTCAAGGAGTAGGGTTAGCAATAACATTTTAAATTAGAAATGGGTAATAACCACATGGGGAGTAAACTGAAAAGATAAGTATCCAAATTAGAAAATTACCAGAACTTATAGCATACCCACCAAGGAAAAAAAAATTTAGATAAAGTTTAAGGTCGAAAATTAACTCCCCAGTATGAAACAAAGTTATATAAATGGAAAACAATACAAAAGAGAAAATGAAAAAAAGGAAACAGCATATAGGTCTGTGTAAGTATAATTTAGTCCTAGAATATAAGAAGAGAGAGAATGAGGCAGAAACAATGTTTGAATGGAAAATGATTATACATTTCCAAAACTAAGGAAAGGCATTAAGCCAGAAACTCTAAAAATCCTATATCTCTCAAGTAGAAATGCTTTAAAGAAAAATTCACGTAAGTTTATAATATCACTGATGAAATTTGATGGGGAAAAAGAATATTTAACACAATTCAGAATAATACAGCTATGACACTTCTGCAGGATAAAAATTTTTAAATGAGAGCTGAAATATCAATAGAAGTATTGAGTACATAAAGGCCAAAGAATGCTGCAAATGCCATAAAGGGGTGTGGGGATCAAGATGGCTGAGCACGGAAGGCTGGTGTAGCTGAGCGTGCAGAAAGATAGGGACAGGATTCGCAGAGCAGAGAGCTAGAGTTGCTGGGGAAGGTGTCCGAAATGCCCTGGAGTCTTCAGGATCAAGGTAGATGCCACTCAGGTAAGGAAAAGCTGTGAAAAATGTGCAAGACCTATCAATTATTGTTTCTGAACACAAAAGTCCTAAACCCATCAATCAAAAGACATAGATTAACAGAATGGGTCAAAAAACAGGACCGAGCTTCTGTTGCCTACAAGAGAAACATCTAATGAAGAAAGATGCAAAGGAAGTAAAAGTGAAAGGATGGAAAAGAAAAAGGAGCTGTGTGTAGCTGTTATAATATCAGATAATATAGACTTCACCATGAAAAACATTAAGATAGATAAAGATGAGTACTACATAGTGATAAAGGGAGCCATTCACCAAGAAGAAACAATAATAAATGTTTATACACCAATCACAAGAGCATCTCCCTATATGAAACAACTACTGACAGACTTAAAGGGAGACTTAGACATAGACATAAGGGGAGACATATAGATGCCAATACAATAATAGTTGGGGATATTGGCACCCATTAACACCAATAGCTATATCAGTGAGACAGAAACTCAGCAGATAAACAACAGAGCTTACACAAACAATAGAACAGATGAGCTTAATAGATACATGCAGAACCTTCCATCCAACGGACACGGAATACCCGATTTTTTCAGCAGTACATGGCACCTTCCCCATGAATGATCACTTGATAGGGCACAAAACAAGTCTTGCTGACTTTAAAAAACTGAAATCATACCATGAATGTTCTCAGACCACCACTAAGTGAAACTAGAAATCAATAAACTAAAATACTCCAGGAAATGTGTTAAACTCTTAGAAGATGAACAACGTGCTTCTAAATGATCAGTGGGTCAGAGAAGAAATTAAGGAAATAAAAGCAATTTCTTGAAATCAAAGAAACTGAAACACAACATAGCATAAGTTGTGAGATCGATACCACCAGAGCAGTGTTAAGGGGTAAATTTACTGCAGTTAGAGCTACATCAAGAAACAAAGACACTAGCAAAATAATCCCAATAATGACAACAACAAAATAATTTCAAAAACAATAGAAAGCAAGAAATAATTAAAATAGGAGAAGAAATAAACCAAATAGAAACCAAAAGAATAATACACAGAATCAATGAATGAAAAAGTTGGTTCTTTGAAAAAATAAACAAAATAGATACCCCGCTGACCCAACTGACCAAAAAACCAAAAGCTGCATCATAAACAAAATAACAATAATAATTCTATAGATAATAATTGCCCATCTAGAATTGTAGCGATTTCACAATATACTTCAAAGAATGGAAGTAACATGAAGAAATTTTCTGACAAAATACCACAGAATTTTCAGTATAACAATATTAAAGAAAGTACTTCAATTTAAAAAATAACAATAATCCTAGCTAGAAATTCAGAATTATAGAAAGAGATACAGTGCATCAGAAAAGGTATATAGGAATGTGGACAAAAGTTCATCTACAAAGTATGGCACAGAAAGATCTGTATTTTGTGGAGCATAAAATGAACTGTACTACTGCAACTAGGTGGAGGAATCCACCAAGTGGGGAGGGGATGGAGAGGGGATGGGGGAATCCCAGAGCCTATGAATCCGTGTCACACAATGCAACGTAACTGACAAAACAAAAAAACAAACCAAAAAAATGGAAATAAGCAAATTGAGTGGCTTAGTGGCATATAGCTCTGGAAGTGGGCAACTGGATTTAAGTAATGGTATCTTCGAGTTAAGTAATTGTAGGCTAAATAGAATCCTATGGAAGAAAAATAAAGCAGTTATTGAGATTTGGACTTCTGATCTGGAGGACTGAGTGCCTTAACAGAGGATTTCTCTCACAAATAACAGATATAAAAATTGAATAATAAAACAGTATTAGGACTAAATCTAAGCTCTGCAGACTGGGCCCAGCACAGTAGCCTCGTTGCTACAGTACTTGTCTTGTATGCATCAGGATCCCATATGGACACTGGTTTGTGTCCCAGCTGGTCCAAATCCCTTCCACCGCCCTGCTTGTGGCCTGAAAAGCAGAGGATGGCCCAAAGCCTTGAGACCTTGTACCTACATGGGAGACCTGGAAGAAGCTCCTGGCTCCTGGTTTTGGGTCTGTTCAGCTGAGCTCTGGCTGTTGCTAGCACTTGGCAAGTGAACCAGAGGGTGGAGGATCTTTCTGTCTTTCCATTTCTCCGTAGATTTGTCTTTCTAGTAAAATACAAACAACAAACAAAACTCTGTTGGCTGAACAAAGGTGGGGTGGGTGGCTAGATATTGGATTGGAGAAGAACCTTGCCACAGCATACACAGAGAATGAGTTCCCCCAGATTTTGTGGATTTTCCTTGAAAGTGGCCACAGTCACTGCCCAGGCAGTGCTGAATGTTCAATCCTGTGACAAGGAATGCTTAGTAAGAAGAGCCAGTCCCCAAAACACAATTGTTAGACATGTTCCTTAATCCATGATATTGCATATAAAGAATACAAAAGATTTAATCTCTAACAACAGTGACACAAAAGAATGTGGAGAATTTCAGAAAAAGAGTTATAGAGAAAAGGATACCTCGTGTCTTAGTTTTAAACCTTAGCCTTTCTCTTCATAATTCCTGAAGCAGTTATGCATGGGGCTAATTGAACACATCTTGCATCCAACAATTAAAATTTTTCTTTCCATTGCAGACCATTTCTTACATGAGGTATGAGAGCTGAAAATGATTTTAATCTAGATAATTGCCAGGAACATTGTATTAAACAATATAATAAAGTTCACAGTTTATACAAAATAACAGCTACCAAGATAAAATTTAGAAGTATTTGATTGTGTGTGTGTGTGTGTAGATAATATAATTTCCATTTTTAAGAGAAAGAAAAATAATAGATGACAAATCAGAAAGGACCTTGATATTGAGATTACATGAAGGGTGAAGGATAGGCAGACCTGTAAATTTTCCGAGATTTATACAGCATTACACTATGCTAATGCTAGTATACTATTTTTTTATACTAAAAAGCTTCAATCTGAATTGCCACAAATAAACTAAAAGGCAAGAAGGAAGTGGCAGAAGAGGAAAGACTACATACAACATAATAAACTAGACTAAAATCTAACCTGATATTCATTTATTGTTAAAATAATAGATGTTTTAAAAGAAAGATATTTTCACAATTACAATGTTTCAGTGTGTTTCCTATGTGTACGTCTGATAGTGTGATGATTTCTGGGTGTAAATTTTTGTATAACGTGACAGGTACAGGGTCTTGCTTCTTACTTCTGCAGGCGGCTATACAATTGTCCCAACAGCATTTATTGAAGAGACCAGATTTTTTTTCTCCATTACATTTTGATTTATATTTATCTGATGAATAATGATATTGAGTAATTTATCATTTGTATGTCTTTCTTCAAGAAATATGTTTACATGTGTTGCTCAGTTTTTAAACTGGATTACTACTCTGTTTCTGGGTTTGAGTTCATTGTACTGATTTTTTATTTATGCCTTGGAATTTTTGTCATGCTATAGGTTATCTTTTCACCATGGTGCTTGCTCTGTTGTTTATTAATTTTTTGTATGCTGCTAATTGTCCCAACAGCATTTATTGAAGAGACCAAAGTTTTTTTCCTAGATTATTTTCAGTTCTCTTATTAAAGATTAGTTAACTGTGTATGTGTGGGATCTCTTCTGGGGCTTTTTGTATCTTGTACCAAAATAATCTTGTCATTAAAAATCAATCAATCTATCTATCATCTATCTATCTATCTATCTATCTATCTATCTATCTATCTATCTATCTATCTAGTAGGATGACAATTGACACACAGAGAGAAAGACAATGCCCATTAGTTCATTTGATCCTATGTGTCTGCAATTGCTAAGACCTAGTCAAAAGTGGCAACTGACAACTCAGTTTAGGTTTTTCACATGGGTGGCAGAAATGCAATTGCTTTAGTCACCACCTGTTGCTGCCCAGGGTGAACGTCATCATGGAGTTAGAAATGAGAACAGAACTTGGACTAATACTACAGTGTGAGATGAGGGAGTCCCAAGTGACAGCCTAGCAACCTGTCAAGTAAGTGCTTTTAAATTTACCATTTAACTCCATTTCCTATAAAGGTTTAGAAAATATGTATTTCTACAATGATGTATTAAACAAATTGAATTAATAGTTATGAGTGTTCCAATGAAGAGGACTTCAGCCAAGCTGGCTTCATTGGTGAATTTAAACAAGTATGTCTAGAAAAAGTAAATTCAACTTAATACATATCATTTTAGAATATGCGACAGAATATTCCCACATCCACATTGTAGACAACATTAACACAGACAGTAAAACTAGGCAAGAATACCAAAGGTATAAAAAGCACAGAGCAATTTTTTTTTTGGTCAAAAATCTTCAAACAAAATATTGCCGGGCAGTAGCAGCAATAGGTAACAATTTTGATATTTGACAACATATTCTTCACATGAAGAAAAACAACTTGTCATGTGAAAATCAGTTTATTTTTCCATAATCACCTCATAGGGGAAAAGAAAACTGCTTGGAGCTCTTCAATCAATACGAAAAAAACAGTATGAAAATCTACTTATCAAGGGAAGGGGTTGACACTGTGGTGCAAAGGGTTAAGTTGCCACTTACGGCATCATCGTCCCATATTAGTGCTACCTAGAATGCAGGATGCTCACCTTATGATCCACTTCCATGATAGTATACCTAGGAAAGTACCAGAATACAGCTTAGGTAGCATATGGCAACTCTACTTGTTCCAGGCTCCCAGGCTTGGCCAAGCCCAGACTTGACTCTTGCTGTCATTTGGGGATTGAGACAGTGAATGGAGGATCTCTTTTGTTCTCTGTCTTTCCTTAGTCTGTGACTCTGCCTTTCAGAGTCAATACATTTAAAAGAAAATGAAGAAGAAATGAGGTACTGCTTGATCTGATAAACATGCCTACAAATCTTAGAGGTAACATTATGCTATTGATATGATAATATATACGTTCTTCCTAAATGTTTTAAAAAAGACTTATTTAGTTTTATTGCAAAGTCAGATATACAGATAGGAGGAGAGACAGAGAAGAATATCTCCCATCTGATGATTCACTCTGCAAGTGACCACCATGGCTGGTGCTGTGCCAGTCCAAAGCCAGGAGCCAGGAACTTCCTCCAGGTCTCCCACGCAGGTCCCACAAGGTTTTGGGCTGTTCTCGATTGCCTTCCCAGGCCACAAGCAGGGAACTAGATGGGAAGCGGAGCAGTTGGGATTAGAATCGGTGCCCATATGGGATTTCGGCATGTTCAAGGTGAGGACTTCAGCCGCTAGGCCACCATGCCGGGCCCTCTTCCTAACTCAGAGTATTAATTCTCATTTGGATTGAGATATGAATACTAGAGATTTCAGTAAGACAAACAAAGCAGTTGCGTTCAAAATGAGTGGGAAAGAGTGAACAAAACTGCTCATTTATCAAGATGGTAGGACACTGGGTAGAAAGTGCTTAGGAATCTACATAACAATTATTGGAATTAAGGACTGAATTTAGGAAGGCCATAACAAAGGAAATTGCAAAAATTAAAAAAAAAACTAGAGTAACCAATAATTAAGATATAGAAATTCCAAAGATTCTCTTAAAATACAGCCAAAAGCATAAAATCCTTTGAAAAAATGTCAACATAGCATATGCAAGGCTTTCTCATTAGTAACAAATGAAGATTTGAATGCAAAATTAAAGAAATACAAATAATGACAAAATAAACACCTGTTCAACACTATTATTCATGAGATCATTAGAACCACAATGGGAAACCACTGTAAATATACTTGATAGAGTGATCAAAAACAACTATTTAATAATATGAAGTGTTGATGAAGATAACAAACAACTATAGATCACATACAGAATATTTAACAACTTTCTTTTCACCATTGCTGGTGTAAGTGTGCAACAGTGCAGCCATTCTACTTAGAAACATTGCTGAAGAGTTTGCAACTGACAACTATGTGTATACCTTTCATCCGACTGTTCTTTGCTGCGACTTGGGCAGGAAAACATGGATGTGGGTACTATTTGCCTCACGATCAATGAAACTGACTGTTTTCACTGATTCAATAACAAAAGTAAAATTCTGAAGACTAGAAATATGTGATGTGGAATGCATTTTATAGGCATTTTAAAATTCTACATTTATGTGATCTGACAGAAGCACATGTATCTTGACACCTACCAAACACATAATTCTATTTTTAAGCATTTTCCTTGTCTCAGCATTTTTAGCCTTTAAATGCTATGCTCCTGGCAATTTTTAATTTGTGATCACAGAATGTATTGCTTTAACCTCATGTCTCAAAGTATGTTTTTTTGGTGGAAAACTAACCCTGTTCATAAATTACCCCTGTTCCACCACACTGTGCCATTGAACATTTGCTAAAGGTCATTGCTCAAGTTTCAGGATCAGGTGGCTGATTTTTCTGTTGCTTTTGCACTGTCAGGAGAAGGGAACATTCTGCAAAGGTTTGCTGGTCTCCTCTGTTCCCACTGGAGACTAAACAGAAAGCTGATGCCTTAAGCTTCAGAATCTTTCAGCTGGCTTCAGATTCTTATTTAGATATTAGCCCGTGTGACTTTCAGAGATTCAAAGAATATTAGAACAAAATCACTGAGGGGTTATAAATACATTTTCAGAGGCTACAGTTTCTACTTACAAAAAGAGAATGAAAAAGTATTGTGCCCGCCTCTGAATACTGTGTTCCCTCCTCAGTACACATCCAGTTTCTTTGGGAACAATGTTCATGCTCATATTAACACATTACCTGAAATTTGGTGTCAGAGTCTACGAGTATGAAGCCTAGCATCAGAAATCATGAGTAAAAGGGCCACTGACATTTACCAAACACTGTACATGCTTTAACTTATGCTTCCCGATTTCATGAGGCAAACAGTACCAACATTCATGTTTTTAAACAGGAAGAGCTTGTATCCAAAGTTGTGAATTGACCTGAACAAGTTACAGTAAAGATGAATCTGATGAAAGGTATACACATGGCTGTCAGTTGTCAACTCTTCAACTATTTTTGGATTAATTTGTTTTTGCTTTATTTTCTTAAGAATCTTCACCTTGGTGCTGATATTTAGCTAATTGAAGCATTGTTCTTCATGAACTTAAATGTAGCCTTGCAATTGCTCTGCCCTGAAGAATGTTGGTGACAGAGGTAGGATCTGACTTCAATTAATGGAAGCAGATCAGAGCGTCAAACCCTCAGTGGGTGAATGCTGTCAATCACGTAAGCATGAGACGTCCATTTGTCCTGTGATTGTTTCCTCCACTCTGCGACTTTCGGCGGAATCCATAAGAAGTAGGTAAAGTGTTGTTCAGTTTAACCGATTCTGTAGACTGTGTTCTTCAAGGTAAGTATTGTATGGGATACAAAGTGAAAGTAAATAGAACAACTGATCCAAAAAGAGTATGCAATTCAATTTGTCATCTATTTCTCTGAAATATTGACAGATTAATGATACTATGCCCATAATACGAATGAATTCTTTTAAACAAAGTTTCTGTGAATGCTACACATCTGTGCTGTCTAGTCACTCCTATCATTGCTTGTGTCAGCACAGGAATTAAATAGAAAGTTCCAGTTCTGATCCCTGGTTCTGTCTATAATTTCTTGTGAGACATTGTGCAAGTTATTTAACGTTTCTGGGATTTTTATTTTTACACCTTTGAAACGAACATTGTAACATTGAGCTCACTGCTTTATTTGGCAAATAAAATGTTTAAAAGTACATGAAAAGGCATTGTCAGCTGTATGTACAATTAGTTATTTTATACCCCCTTCTCATTGGAAATATGCTATAATTTCTATATAGTGATTTACCAGTAGTTCTTAAAGTGCATTCCATAGAAATGTATTACCTCTAACGTTCTTTGGGAAAGTAGTTTTAGATTTTTTTTTTTGGTTCAAAGTATCTTTTTCAATAATAATCATTTCTATATTCTGAATGTGTCACCATCAATCCTTAATGCAATTGTGTTGGGTGCAGGAACCTTTGGCAGCTGTGTTTTGGTCAGTAGTTCTCTACTCTCATGAATGAATTAATAATGTGATAAAAGCAGATTGTGAGTGCGGTTTCTTTCTGCTCTTCCATCATGTGAGAATGCAGTGTTCATCCTCTCCTCTCTTCTGCCTCCCACAGTGGGAAGATAAAACAAAAAGGTCAGTACCAGAAACTGATGGCTTCATCTTGGACTTCTCAGAATCCAGAACTGAAAAATAAATTTTGATTACTTACACATTACTCAGCCTGTGATACTTTGTTAAAGCAATGCGAGGAACTAAGAAGGTTGGTGACCCTTGCTAGATATTCTGTCAGTTAACAATGGAATAAAGCTCCTAATTATGTGCTATATAGGATCATTGTCATACAACATGGTACTATTTTGTTTTGTGCTCAAGTCCAAGTTTCAAAAGTATTTGTGCAGCCGTTTCTTGTATGCATCATTCATGTTCCCCTTTGTTTTGCATTTTTGTCTCTTAAGCCTCTGCCTACCCACATCTCTCACTTTTAGCTTTATACAGAATAAGACAATGGATAAGCATAAAATAATGGATGAGAAGCATCTTAGCTTTTTCCTAGTCTCAAAAAAGAAGCAAAAAGATCAACTAAAGCTGTGTTCTATTGATTTATTTTTTATCCAAACAGCTTGGTCTATTGTTTGATTCTTCTTTATAACATTTTCAATAATTTTTCCAAAGTTGTTTGTAAGAGATTTTTCTGACTTCCTTTATTTTCCCAAGATCTGTCAGTCTGAAATGTAACATTGTGAGTTTGAAAATCATTTATCTTCCATGTAAAGATCTGTTTTCTCCTTTCAGAAATATACGCTTGCTTCTGAAACAAACCTGACAATTTTTCAGGGTCAGAAAAAAAAAATTAAGACCAGGAAAATGGTTTTCATTTTGGTATTGAAAATTCAATACTTCAGTTTGAACTTCCTGTGGATAAGCCACAGTTTAATGTTCTGAGGCTGAATTACATAGTTTTGCTGCTATGCACAATGTCATAGCCAACAATCCAAACAGGTTCCACCTGGGACAACTCTATTGCTTGGAATAAGCTCCAAGTCTCATGGGCTTACAGCAGGAAATGTATTACATTTTTGGAAGACCTTCCAATGCCTTTCTTCTGACAGTCTCTGCAGTTTTAGAGAATCAATCTACTGTAATCATGATTACCAAGCTGGGAACTCAGGACACTTGATACTAGGTCCAGTTGAACTACGGATCAACAGAAGGTAGATCATACAGTGATCCCTTATTTCAATTATCTGCTTCACTCAATTATTTAATTTTGTAAAGTATTCTGTATCCATTTTATGGACAATGCTAGAGGGATCTGAGTATATACAGCTAAATGGCCTAGTTGTTACAAAGTGAAAGTGCTTGGGTCTTCCCTTGCTGCCACAGCAGAATCAGGCTTTGCACTGTCTCTCCCGAGATCTCCTCTGAATTTTCTTCAGCATAACCTTCTGTAGCCAATACATTTCTTCTGAGCAGATGAGCAACATATATGCACTAAATACCTCTGAACTGACCAGTAGTGACAGTAATCTTAGAGCTACATTGCCATTAGAAGTGAGAATGTTGTATCATTCTAGAAATCTGAAAGGCATATACAAGATTCATTCATTTCCTTAAAAATGAGAGAACTGAGGCTCAGAGAAGTTAAATACCTTAACCATAGTCATGTTTCTGGCAGCTAGCAGCTGGAGTTGAACCCATGTAATAAAAGTCTAGAACAAAAGCCCTGTGAGATAATATTGGGAAAGATTTTTAGATGTGAAGTTACCAATGAAAATTCTATAGTCCACTTTTAGGTGGCACTGGTGAAAATCCGGTTGATCTAAAAAATCTTAATTTCTTCGTTTCCAAGTCATATTCAAGGCTAGACAGCTTAATAATTGTAACGAGAATAGATGAATTCTGTCACATGGGTTGAAGGAAGATGAAAATGAGCAAACCGGTTAATACCTACAGAGGAATTATATATAAGGACATTCAATTGTATAATTTTACTTCTTTCCTGTAGTAAATAGGAAAAGAATGCAGCTTTTGTTTCTTTGTACTGTTTTAAGAAATAAAATGATTTTCTCTACATTATTTGTGTGTTTGGATGGAGACCTTTTCCCCATTGGGCTGAAGTGAAGAAGAAGCTAAATAGTAGAAGCGTGTCATGACTTTTTATGTTCACTCTTAATGGTGATGATCTTTCTACTTTTGCCAGAAGCCTTTGTACCTGCAGCACACAGAATTTCTAGATGAAGAAAAAAATTGATGCTGTAATCTCTCATTTACATTTTCGTAGCAGTTGAAACTTTCATATGATTTATCAGATGCTGTCAAAATGTACTGTTTACTAACACCTTGGGCATATTGGTATGTAGAAGAAGAGAAAATAGTCATACTAAATTAATACATTTTTGGTTATGCCAAAAGTTGGCGCTGTATTAAGGGCTTCTCAGGCTGAAGACACAATGAAAGACTCCAATGTAGAAATATGTGTAGGAGACAGCATGCAGATGCAGTGATATGAACTGTGCAGCATTTTGATATTGAATAGAAAGAAGAGGCTCAGTTTGTGATTTTACTTAAGTGTGCTGCAAAATTATGCCTCATTTCAGTCTGATATCATTTTGAAAAATTGGCTTCTTTCTGCTAGGCTCTGGAAGAAATTTGGGTATAAGTTCAGGAAATGAATTCATATTGATAATCATGTCTTTGTTACATCAAGACTATGGATGATTTTGTGGTGTAATGAGTAAAGCACTGTTTTCCACAGCTGAATGCCATATCATTGCTGCTTTGTGTATCAACTGCTCAATTTTTAATCCAGTACACTGCTGGTAACCTAGGAAGGCAGCAGGAAATGGCTCAAATAATTGGACTCAGCCATGTAAGATGCTTGAATGGGGTTCTTGGTTCTTGACTACAACTTGGCATAATTCCTACTACTGTTTCAATGGATATAAGCTTTTTATCTCTTTGTCATTCACTTCTCTCTTTGTGACTCTTTCAAATAAACAAATAAAAAATAAGTACATCCATACACGTATAAATGAATAAACAAATCTTTAAGGAAAGACCATGGAATGACAGGTTTATGAGCTTTTCTGATGGCTGATTTTAAAATGTATAAATACAAAATGTGGTTTAGAAGCGGGGGGTCAGGAGGAGTCTCCTATCCCAACCCTGAAGACTCACAGATCCTCACCAAGGACTATCAGTATGGACACCAAGGACTACATCCCAACCGCTAGGGAGACCACAGGGAGTAGGAGAGGCTTCAGAGGCCGAGAACTCTGAGGTCACCCACCCCCATATACAGCTTCCACAGGGGTGGAAGAAGTCCAAACTGCCGTGCAGAAACCAGCGTCATTGGAATGACAACCATGAGCCCTGAGCAGTTTGCAGAAACAGAAGAATAATAAACTTCCTTCGGGATTAGGGAGGCGTTCTATCTCTGATCCTAGCCTAGCTCCGACTTTGGGTCCCCACCCTCCCTCGCGATGACTATTAGGATTGCTCCAGAAACCCCTCAAAACAAACAAACATACAAACACACAAAAAACCTAGAATGGACAGACAACAACAAGGAAAGCTTAGAATCAGACAGGAAATGGTCAGTGGGGATTCACTAGGTGGGGGACACAAATATTATTTATGCCTCACTGGGGTATTGGAGACTTCTCTGCACATCCCCCCCCAAAAAAAAATGTTCTGTACCTAAACTAATGACACACGTCTTGCTAGAGTTATAAGCCAGTTCAGATCATCCGAAAAACAACGAAGTTCAGCAAAATCATGCTTCAACACTATAAACAGCTAAATACCAAAATGAAAATAGAAATGAGACAGCTGAATAGTAATCTATAGTCATTTTGAGGTGTATAGAACCCGGTTGAATATAAACCAAAACTGAAATCTCTATGAAGAAGTCACAGAATGCAGTAAGGACCTGCATTTTCCTATTAACATATTGGTTAATCAATACCATGTCAATTAATGCCATAATGACATGGTAAATTGTTGTTCATGCTATGCTGGGGCTTTTAATTGATTGGGACAATATTTTGCCAGCTTTACCTTCAGAGCAGAGATGGTCTCACCAAGAAATCGTTGAACTCCCTAGGATAATAAGATGCTGGACTTTATGCTGGGTAAATACTTCCAATGAAAGAACCTCAACTGAATTTGAACTGTGGTAATGCAGCAAGGTGGAGAAATCCACCATGAGGAGAGGGTTTGGGGAGGGATGGGGGGGAATCCCAGTGCCCATAACACTGTGTCACATAATGCAATGTAATTAATAAAAAAAAAAAAAACCACACACACACACACAAAAAGAAAAGCATCTCACCATCAAAGTTACATGGGAACTAAAAGTGAAAGGCTGGAAAAGTATTTTCAGGTTAATGAGAAGGAAAAGTGAAGTGATGCATCCATTTTAACATCAGATAATGCAGACTTTAATGTGAAAACTTTGAAAGAGACAAAGAAGAATACCACATAATGATTAGTGGTCCACTCAAGAAGAAGACATAATCATAATAAATGTGTCTACACAAAATACCAGGACATTTTGTTATGTGAAGCAAACATTATTGGACTTAAAGGGGTAAAGAGACTCCAATGCTATAGTCACGGGGGACCTGAACACTCCGCTGACTACAATGGACAGATCAACTAGACAGGAACTCAGGAAGGAAAAAGCAGAGCCAAGCCAGAGAAAGAGCAAATGAACTTAATTGATACCTACAGAACCTTCCATCCTACAGATACAGAACACAATTTTTTTTTTCCATCAGTACATGCAGCCTTGTTCAGGATTGATCACATTATAGGTCACAAAACAAGCTTCAGCAAATTTTCAGAAATTGAAATCATACATGCATCTTCTCAGACCATCATGGGATGAAACTAGACATCAGCAGGCCAAAGTATCCCAGAAAATATGAAAATGTTTGGAGACAGAACAACATGCTGCTGAATAAACCATAAGTTATAGAAAAAAATCAAAGAGGAAATTAAAAAGTCCTTGAAACATATTAAGACATAAGCACAATGCATCAAAACTTGTGCAACAGAGAGTCAAGGCAGTGCTAAGAGGAAAATTCACTAAAATCAGGGCCTATGTTAAGAAACTAGAAAGGCTGCAGTTAAAAGAGCTAACCATACATATGAATGAGTTAGAAAAACAACAGCAAAATAATCCCAAGGTAATAACAATAAACACAAATAAAATAGAAACAAAAAACATAAGATCAATGAATAAAAAAGCTGTTTTATTTGTTGTTTTTTTTAAATAAAATCAATGAATTGATACTCCACTAGCCCAACTAGTCAAAAGAGAGAGAAAGATAGAAGGAGAGAAAGAGGAGAGAGAGAGAGAGAGAGAGAGAGAGAGAGAGAGAGAGAGAAGACACAAATCAACAGGATCAGGAAAGATCAGGGAAGAAAATGGAAATGTGCCAGCGGATCTCTTGGACGTACATAGAATAATCAGGAACTATTACAAGTAACTGTATGACAACAATTCAAGAAATCTAGAGGAAATGGATAGATGCCAACAACATTCTTCTCAGAAACAGAAAATATAATACAAAAATTCATCTGGCAACACAAGAGATCATAAATAGCCAAAGCTGTCTTCAACAGTAAAAGTAAAGTTGATGAAATCACAATTCCAGACCTCAAGACGTACTACAAGGCAGCGGTTATCAAAACAGTTTCATGCTGGTACAAAACAAGAGAAGATCAATGGAACAGAATGGAAGCCCAAGAAGGGAGCCTACACACGTACAGCAACTAATCTTTAGCCAGAGAACTGAAAATAACCCAGGGAAAAGGTTGGTCTTTGCAACAAATACTGTTGGTAAAATTAGGTATCAGCCTGCAGAGGTAAGCAGCAAAGACCTTCCCTGTCTCATACAAACAGCATTTCAAGGCTCTGGGATTCCCCCAACCCCTCCCCATCACCTCCCCCCATGGTGGATTCCTGCACCTTTTTGCAGTATTGCAGTTCAAATCCAGTCAAGATTCTTTCAATGCAAGAATCCCAGAGCCTATGAAGCTGTGTCACATAATGCAACGTAATTAATTAAAAAAAAAAGCGCATTTCTAAAATGGATCAAGGACCTAAATCTGCATCCAGAAACCTTCCGACCGTTGAAGGGAAACACAGTGGGCATTCTAGTAGATACAGGCATTCGCAAAGACTTCTTAGAGAAGTCACCACAACCACAGGCAGTCAAAGCCAAAACAAACAAAGAAGCTTCTGTTCAGCAAAGGAAATGATCAACAAAGTGAAGAGACAACCAACAGAATAGGAGAAAATGCTTATATACTACAAACAGATAGCAAATTGATAGTCAGGATTTGCAATGAATTTCATAAATTCCACAATTGTGAAACAAACAACCCTATGAGTGAAGAAAATGAATGGGGAAATTTCAAAAGGACAAATTTAAATGACTGACAAACACATTAAAAATTCTCAGGATTCCTAGCTATTAGGGAAACACAAATATGAACCGTATTGAAGTTCCAGCTAACTCCAGTGAAATTGGCCTACATTTAAAACTCTTCTAACAACACCTACTGGCATGCTTGTGGGGAAATGGGTACTCTACTGCACTGTTGGTGGGAGTGTAGGCTAGTGAAGCCACTATAGAAGTTAGCATGGAGAGTACCTAGACAAGTAAAAATTGACCTAGCTTATGGCTCAGTTATCTCATGCTGGGAATATATCCAAATAAAATGGTATCTGTGTATAGGATACAGGAAAGGAACCTGCAAGACTACATTTATGGCAGCACAATCTTCAGTAGTGAAGACATGGAAAGAACCCAAGTGCTCACCAAAAGAGGAATGGATAAAGAAACTGGTGCATCGAGTCCATGGAATACTAAGCAGCCATTAGATAGAATGAAATTCCACCATTTGCAACAAAATGGCCCCAAGTGGATTCCATTATACTCAATGAAATAAACCAGTCCTAAAAGGACAAATATCAAAGCAAAACAAATAGATGTATAGGTGAATAAGTATATGCATTTATTCTCATAGGTGAATTCTGTAATGGAGACTAGCACACTGGGAATTAAAGATATATTATGGTAAGCATATCTATTCCCAAATTAGAGGAGGACCCCCTTGTGATAAATTAAATGCACCCTGACAATATACTAGATTTGTATCGTGTCTATATTTATGTTGCCATGATACATTTAAATAGCAAAATGCTAAACTTTTTACTGTTTCTAAAGGACAACACTAAGTAATAATATGAAAGGAAATGAAGGGAGGGAGTAGGTGAGGTAAAGTAGGAAATATCTACACCTACAAAATATATCATGAAAAACAATGCAAAAAATTAAAAAACACAAAATGGATTCTAATGGCAGTTTTGATAATTCAAGTTAGTATGAAACCTATGTTATTTAACATCTGTAAATACTCATTAAGACAGCAGGGATTCAAATGCTTATTTTATTAATGATTGAGAAGATTAAATTAGAAAAATGAATGAATGTTCCTGGTATACTTAGATAACAACATAATCTGGCCCTGTTAGCTAAATAAAACTTGAATTTTTTAGGCCATCCTAGCTAAATAAAACTTGAATTTTCTGGTCAGCAAATTAAATAAAAATTGTATTTTCAGTGTATCTGGTAGATAAAAACTCTAGAAACACTTCAATGACCTCTTCATGGCCTGGTGGCTTCCTGGGAAAAGAGAACATTATCAGGAAGGTTAGCTTACGAGCATATAGGTAATTCTAGGTCTATATTCTAGTGGTACTCTGATAGAATATCATTATATTAAGCTAAATGTCTGTTATCCTCATTGTCCCTGGATCTGCCTTCTATAGTCAGTGGGAAGTTGATCGCATCTTCTAGCAATTAGCGTCCTCATTTGAGAGATAATTTCATTTGAAGATGCTGAACTTGAATTCAGCAGAGAATGAATTTGCAGATAACAAGGGACTTCTCTCAGTCCATAAATTCTCACTACAGGATAAGGGTTAGGGCAACAATTCAAAACAGAATGTTCTACAGTCTGGTTGTTGGCTCTTGGGGTCTTCAGTTTTTATATTACTTGATCTTCCTGCATCTCCATGTATTTATTTTCTTGATATTTCTACAAAATTAGAAATCTATTTTCTCCCACATTTTCTTCCAAGATCTTGACTTTGTTTGGGGGAAATGACATTATATAAACGTGAAATGGGATGCCATAACTATTGATTGCCGAGTTTATCCTGTTCCAATATGTTATATTATAGCTAGGACTACATAGAGTCTCCTCATAACAGTTTTGTATATATCCCTGTATCAAAATTTACTTAGCTCAATTATTTGTTCAAGAAAGAAAAGTCCTTCTCTAAAATCCTACTTACTTAATAAGAACGACTTAAGCTTTAAGAATATGCCTTTCTGGGGCACTTACCTCATTCTTTTCTTTAATTGGTGATGTTCAGTGTTTTCTACTCTAGAGGTCAGTATAATGTTAAGAATGGAATTCCTTTTTTCCATGATAAAAATCTTAAAAAATAACATCCTTAAAACAGAATCTCAAGTGAGGCGAAAAAAAAAAAAAAAAAAACTCCAACCACAAAAAGCACTTGTATGATGATGACAAATGAAAACAGAAAGTTCAACGAAAATTAAACAGCTAATTAAGTATACAGAATACTCACACACTGTTGTGTAACCTTGGAAAAAACAATATGCGATGAAAGAAAGGTAAGAAATAGCATATGATAATGAGAAAACAAAACTATGATAAAGCATAAGATAGGACGTGAACAAATACGCAAAATCTGGAGATGCCTCCATATGTTTAAATGATAGTGACAAGAAAATAGGAAAGAAAAGGCTGTCTGTACATTTCAAGTGCATTACACTTCTCCCAAATTGCAAATCTTCAAATCCTCACTTCACATCTACCTTCCAACTATTAGACAATGGCCCTGTCACTTCCTTATCTGGAAACCTAAGTCCCAGCTGTGATAACATGTATGTCTCTTCTTTATATTGCCCTACCAGCTAGGTCATAGTTTCTACCAAACTCATCAGTATCAGGAGAAAAGATGTTTTACTTTTCAAATTGCAACTCTCCCTCTGTGAACTCATCCTTCCCATCTTGGTAAGTCTTGCTTCATTGAATAACTTCTTCAGTTAGTACATTTCATCATCTCATCTTTCCCACTCATGCTCCCTAGCCCATTTTCCTCAACCCACAAACATGCTTGAGCAATTACTCCAAAAAGCAAAAAGAAAATTTAAAAAGGAACAGCCTTTTTTTTTTTGTCTGCATCTTCAGTGAGCACATGTCCAACTTTCTTATAGTGGGCCTTCCAAATCTCTCATAAAGCTAATTCATAATTTTTCCAATTCATGCTTCAACCCATTGCATTATAATGCCTTGCCTTATTATTTCTGAGAACCTGGCCTTTATTAGTCATGACTGATCTTTTTTGTTTGTTTACTTTTTTAAAAAGACTAATTTACTTACTTATTACAAGGTAGAGTGACAGAGAGGAAGAGAGGCCAAGAAGAGACTTTTCATTTGCAGGTTAAGTCCTGAAATGTCTATGTTGACCGGGACTGGATCAGTTTAGAGCCAGGAGCATGGCACTCCATCGATTATCCCAGGTAGGTGGCAGCGCCCAGGTACTTGTACTCTATTCTGCTGCTTTCCTAGATACACTAGCAGGGAATTGAATCCCATATGAAATGTCCAAATCAGAAGCAGCAGCTTAACCTGCTGTGCCACATTGCTAGATCCAGCAATGATCTCTCTGAAGGTCTCTCATATGCACAGATTTCAATATTTCATACCAAAGTACAGAGATATTTTTTGGAATATTTATTTTGAAGGCAGTGTTATGAGAGAAACAGAGACAGAGACAACGAGAGAGAGATAGAAATGAGAGAGTCTTGCATCTGTTGGTTCACTCCTTAAATGATCACAATGTCTGGGTAGACCAGGTGGAATCCAGGAGCCCAGAACTTCATAACTTTCTAGATGTCCTATGTGAGTGAAAAAAACCACTTGCTTTTAATATAAATAGTAACCAACTTTTAAAAATAAGTCATGGTGTTTTTCATAATATTTATTGGGTTTTTCTCTTCTGAATGTCTCTCCGCATCCATGCAGAGATGATGTTTCCCTCTTTTTATTTTTTAATCCTTCAGCATTCCCCTGTTTTTCTAGAAAGCAGCTTACTGGATATTTAATGGGATATGGGAAAAAAAGGAAACCACATGAATACATTTTGCAATAGAGTAATGGCATGCTTAACAACAATTTCTCTCCACTAAATGGTTGTGTTTTACATTTAAAATAATAATGTTCAATTTTATCACATTTTAAATGTCTTATGATGGCTTTAACCTTTCAGAATAAGTTTACTAATGTATTTAAAACAAAGACATTATCTGGAAAGAATGGAATGACAACATGTCATCCTGAGTGCCAGCTGAGTTCCCATGGACCTTGTTAGGGACCAGGCCTATCATCCAGCTTTCCCTTGCTTTATTGTCTCTGACTTCTCCTTACCTCCCTTAGCCAATTTCGTAACTGTCCAACTCACTTTTAAATCCTCAGAACACTAACTGCTGAAAGACAAAAACATGGTCTCAATGATACAGTGTTACACAGAACTTTCTTCCCTGAAGTTACAGACACTGTAGGGATTCTGCTCAGACATGGTTCCCATCTGCCACTGGAAAAAAAAAAAAAAAGAAAGAAACACGTAAGAAAAGAGAAAAGTCATTATGCTAAAAAGTGCACCTGGGTTAAGATAAATGGTTTTGGTATCTGTATGTGAACTTAACCCTCAAACCTAAGCATCAACTATTCCTATCTAGCAGCCCAGAAACTTCATACAGATGTTTGTATATTTGGTCACCATATGTCTTGCCACTCTCATGACTCAGAATTAATGATTGGCATTGTAAGTTCCAGCCACTCACACACCACTTCATGCCACCAGGCCCTTTCCTAGCCTGTTATTCTCTGCCTTCTACTCATTCTTGTCGCTTTGTATCCTTTTCCACTTGGGTAACACACACTTACTTCTCCAGGGCTTCCTCTGATTGCCATATTATACTCCGTCAAATGACTTGGCTCTGTTTTCAATATTCATCACACTATATGTACAAGTATTATTGGTTAACTAGGCTAGCTTTCCCACAGCCTGTGAATCTGAAGGACATACATATTTCTTTTATTTCTAAGGACCTAAATACAAACATAGAGCTCACACAAAGCTCAAGACTTGTTATTTGTAACCTCTATGCTTTCCCACTTTTATATAAATAATACATCCAGGGAGGCAACTATTATATTTTTGCATTAGTGATCCTTTCATTATTGACAATAAGGAAGTCATTGGTTCAAATTTACTCACTAGTTGGTTGTTTTTAGTGGGGGAGACAAGCCACTTATTTTCTCTGTAGATAAGTCTAAATAAAAATAACACTTTGGCTTAAAGGTAGATGCCTTTTTGATAATCTTTATTTAAACAGTAAATTACATGCAAATGCAAGGTGCTTCCATTGACTCATTGATTTTTTTCTCTGTTTTTGTCATCTTTCTTGAAAGCAGAATTGGAGAATTGTTGTGAAAGACATTCCTTTGGTGCTGGAGGAAGGTCTTGAAGTTAAGTGTGCCCATCTCCAAGATGTAAGAATTGAGAATCAGTGCAACAATGGCCTTTCTAAAGTCATTTGAGCAGACCCACCTGACACATTTTGTGGCCAGATCTTAGCCACCAAAAATAGTTGGTTGTCTTCTCCAGCAAGGCTGGTGATAAGTCCTGGCCAAAGAAATGCTGTGGAAGTGATGATGATTCTATATTTGTTAGCTAATTTTCAAGGATAGAAATCTGGGATTTGAATAAGAAAGCAGTCTTGTGGAAGAATCTAAAACGGGGCAGCCTTCTGGCCATGAGGGATCCTTACCTATCAGACTATATTCCCTGAGGATAGCCACTAAATGGTCTGCCATGGGGGAAAAAAAGAAGCAAAATCCTAATTTCTCCAGTGCCTCACTACTCCTTCTTCATGTTCATATTGCAGGGGTGGAGCCAACAGAGCCAGGACACGCTGGAAGTCCTGTGAGTTGCAGATTTCATCCTGGCTTCCTGGCCAGCTTCCATCTAGTCAAAGGTATTTCATTTAAATATTTCGAAGGTGCCTATCTCTGCAGTGCTCAATTAGATCTGGCCTGTCTTTGTAGCATATCAGTCAGTGTGCACTGCTGAACAGCTGCTGTATTCCAACAGAGGCTGAAGTCATTTCTATATATAGAGCATGGCAAACAGCAGAGAATTTAAACAGGCAAAAGCACACCTGAGCTGTAAGTCAGTACCTGCCCAGTGTGACAGAACGGCCTGAAGAATCACTATTTCCATAGGTAGAACTAGCGAATCAATCAATAAGTAAGAAGACCACAACATCTTTTCTTAAAACAAACAGACCCTGATTAAAAAACCCTGATTATTTGTTTGTTGTAGTTGTTCTGTAAATTACGGCTTCTCCAAGATATTTGCCTGTCAACTCCATAAATGGTAAACTAAATTCATTTTCTACAGAGCTAAGATTATTTTCTTGCATAATTGTATTTTCTTTGAACAACTTATGATTTGTTTATTGATAAGAAATTCATCACACATTAGCTATTATTCAGCATATGCTTATTTGTTAAACAGCACTTTTAGAATAAAACCATTGTGTATTTAGTCATTTAATATTTATCTTCCCTGTTAGATTTTATGTGTCTTGCCCTGGCTCAAAGTATTTGAATAAATACTTAAGCAATGGGTGTTATAACAATCAGTAATCCATGATGAAGTACAATGCTTTTCTCTTAAGCAAAAGGCACAATTAATGCCATTTCCAAAATTTTTTGGAAAAAAATGTGAAAACACATGTTTTAATTTCTTGAGTTGGGTTTCAGAGCCTTTTACTACCAGTGCAGCTACTTATCCCTTCTGTCAGCAGAATGTCAGGTGAGCCTCTAGATCTCCACCTCATTTGACTGTGTCCAGTGGCCTTTATTTGGAGGTAGGGCTGGAACAAGTAGCTTAAAGTACAAAGAAGCTCAATAACACAAATAATATGGATTTGGCTTCTGAGGCTTCGTAACTTGATTATGGCTGAAAAACTTGCTAGCTGTGCTACTCTGGGAAATCCACCAAAGGCCAATGGCTTCCAGTTCTGTCAACTGAAAAACAGAGATAATAATATCTCCCATTCTTTCCCCACAGGATTATAAGAACAGTCTCTTGCAGAAATGCACTTACAGATGCCATGCAAATTGCACCATACTTAGATGTGAAAGGCATACTCTTATTTTTGTTGCATCTTGCTCATGTATCAGCCACACATCAGTTAGCCACATGAGCATTGTGTTTGGATGGCTGCAGGGAATAGCTTCATTCCTGCCATTTCTCCTTCAGCTGTCTGCAATGATGTGTCAAGTGAGCAGCTGGCTTCCACACTTCCAGATATTGCAAATTACTTGAGAACACAGAAATGAAGTTTTTTGTTTTTTGTTTGTTTGTTTGTTTTTTGGCTAGGCCTACTTCATTTTTCACTTCAGTATTTCACAGAATCAGAAAGAAAAAACAAACAGGCAAAAACTCCTTGGTGACAATTATCTGAAGAGAATAATTCATTTTTGGTCAATTCCCTTCTTATCTCTGCTGTCTCTTTAACTACTATTAAACCAAAAACCTGTCTTGGAGAAGATAAGTTACTTCCTGACCATCTTGGCTGTCCTTGATATCAGAACTCATATCTTCTAATGAAGAATTCATAACATGAACTTTGATTTCTGTGAGGCAAGTTAGATGCACACTTTTATCTAGTGCTGACTTGTGGTGCATATCCAGTTTTTCACCGTTTAGTCATTGAAAAATATCAGAGTGAAATGCTAAGAACAATGTGAACTAAGAAATCCAGAGCAAAGAATTGGGTGAATGACTTCCTGAAATTGGTTATGAAATTCTGCTATGGGACATGAACACCTATTTTTAGTGATAAGATAACCCCAAATAAGCAAATGTCTTACAAATGTAAACCCTTCGTTACTTCCAGGATCCTTGAAGGTATGAATGGCACATCTCACTCCCTATTATCTTTTAATTTCTCTTACTTACCTCTATAGAAATTCAGTTTGTGTATATTCTTCTACATTACTGAAATTGCTGGTAACCCTACTCAAAGGTAGGATGGAGAGAAACAAAACTGATTACCTATTGACTTCCACCTGAATTAAATAGATTCTGATATTATTTAAGATTTGTAGTTCTTTCTTAGGCATCTCTCCTAGGTTTCCATGGTCTATATATAAATAAAGGCAATATGACAAATTTCTTTCCCAAGGCTTGGATGTTGGGAACTCAGAGTTTTTATTTAAAAATCATAATGTTTAGTTCCTGTCTGGCCTTGGATATGCTATTTTACATTTCAAATACTCCACCTATAAAGGATGAATAATAATTCTTACTGATCTCACAGGGAGCTTGGAGATGACAGATTAGAATTTTAGAGACCTTTGGACATACCCAGTGCTAAACAGTCGGCATTATTAGATTTTCTCTGAACTGGCTATGGGTTCTAGGATAAACTAAAGCTGAAGAATTAGCCAGCCAACCTGTTCCCCTACCAAGTCTCTTGAGATGACTCTCTGTCACTCCCTGAGTGACAGCTTTCTGTATGTTCGGTAATAAAAGGAATCTGGGTCATTAAGTGCATTTCCAAAATACTGTAGTTCTTCATTTCTTGTCTTATTTTATGAGGACACAGATCTAAACATCACATCAGTATATATTCCATTATATAATAAATATGCATCCAAAACTATTTTTATCATGAATTGTATTATGTTTTATTTGGAAATAGATTGGTAATTAGGGTGAGAGGCCTTCTGGATGTGCAAGTTTAGGGTAAGAGGTCTGTTGGATGTGCAAAGTTTTGCAGACTGACTCTGAGTTTTACCACTTCAGTAATGCTGACTGGATGCTGGGATTTAATAAGGAACCTTGGTAACTTGCTGTATTTTGTAGAGAGTTTTCATTTGTAGGTCTGATACATATTGCATTTCTACCATGAGTCAATTTCTCGTTAGAAGTTAGTATAAATATCCATATCACACATATTGACTCTATTGTAGAAGAGTTCATAACATTGGGAAATAATGTATATTTATTGATAAGTGAAATGCAAAAAGAATATAAACAAAATACTATATACACATGCATAAGGATTACTGTTGCCTTGCGGAAACAGAAAAAGTTTCTTAGATATTGAGGAGCTTTCTGTACGAAACTGAAAGTAAGATCTTCCAGACATTTAAATAAAAAGGATACAAAATGTAGTTCTTTCTTGTAGAAACTGTAGCATATATTTTAAATGTCTATTAAACTTAACTATCAAGTTCCATTTAGCATTTGGGAAGGGGATCACAAATTTACATCTTTTGAAGTAAGAGTTCTTTTTTTTAGGAATGTCTTACAACACAAGACAATTTGGCTATTCTGATGCATAGAGTAAGAAACCAGAGGTTGAGAGCTGCATTCCCAGCTACACATAATTGCTTTCTCTGGGCCCTTGCACATTCAAGTATTGGATAGGATCACGAGGAACCCGTTGTAATGCATGGCTGCTCCTCACCAAGCACACACTGTCTCCAGTTTAGAGTGCTGTGTGCACTACTGCAAGCTGCCAGGAGTGTGTTGGGGTTTAGGGAGCATAAGCTATGAGGGATTTGGCAGAGCTGCATCATTAGATATGTGAATCTCCATGCTGCATTAATCTTCAAGGGTTGGATATTGCACAGGGTCTTAAGATTAGGAATATAAATAAACTTTCCACCTAAATCTTTTGTTGTACTTACTATGCAAATTATTGCACTAGGTATTTTTCATATACATGGCTATTTCAAAAGTTCATGGATAATACAACTAAATTGGTTCACATAGATTCAGTATCATTAGGTGTTAAATGTTGATTCTGTAATCTTGTAAATTCCTTTTTAAAAGATTTATTTATTTGAAATGTGGAAATGCAGAGAATAAGAGAGATACCTAATTCACAGCTTTACTCTCAAAATCACTGTGATAGGCAGGGGTAGCCCATGGTGAAGCCAAGAACCTGAAACTCCATCTGGGTCTCCCACATGGGTGCCATGGTCCCTAGTATTTTGGCTAGTTTCCACTGCCTTTCTAGGTGTGTTAGTAGGAAGCTGAATCAGAAATGGAGCAGGCAGGACTTGAATTAGAGAAAATCAACTTTTGGAAGACAAAATGTTATCAAATATATTGATGATATAAAGTAGCTGATAAATAGATTTGCCACAACTGAACTTTAAAAAAAAACAAAGATACCTCCAATATTTATCATAATCATGCTTGTTTCTGATATTTTCTGCAAGGAGTTGAAGGAAATAATACCTCATGAGGAACAAAGCAATCCTTTAATCCAATTAAAGCTATAGTAAAAATAGGGGTCATCAAAGAAAGTCGATATGGACACTTGTCCTTGAGGATATCAAAGAGAAATTAGGGTTGTCTTAAAATTTCAAATTATTTAAAATATCTGAGGCCCTTCAGGAAAATGGAAGAAATGGTGTGTTTGGGTAAGGACCACTGGGTGCAGATCAAGTAGGCTGCTTTCTTGGGAGTGTTCATCAGAGATGGGATGCTCAGGTAGTTTTGGAAGTTGGAGTGCGAATGGTTGGATCTCCCAAATAATGAGCAAAGAGTGAGGAAAACGAATCCAAAAGAGGATGAAGATGCTTCAGAGACTTGGAGGATCAATGGTCATGAAGGAAAGAGATAGCTTGTCAGAAGCGAAACTGAGATTAAGGTATTAGGAAGAAACTGTTCAAAACACATACACTCAGAGAGGATGAAGACAGCTTAATGCTCTTTTGTAAATGTCAAATCCAAAAGGACACCATTGGTATTTAGATCAGTGGGCTTCAAGAAAAATATCTCTAGCTAAGAAATTGAAAAGCATATTGCTTTGCAAAGCTGTAGTTGTTGAATGATATAACTTTTAAAAGGGTGGTAGCAGCGAAGGAGAAGGGAGTTGTCAGTGATGTAAAACTTGGATCTTTTTGTACTATCAAGGGTTAATTTACACATTGTATGTCCCCTAAGTTTTCGTCAATTGCTATAAGTAACTCATTACTGGGACTTAGCACATATGTCATGGCTTAGCACATAAAGCTGCCACCAGTGGTGATGCCATCATCTGTGATTATTGATTCAGGTTTAGGCGGATCCAGTTCTGATCCAGTTGCCTGTTAATGGCCTGGAACACACAGCACGAGATGACTAAGGGCTAGGACCTCTGCCACCTGAATGGGAAATCCAAGTGAAGATTCTGCCTTCTGGCTTCATCCTGGCTCATCCCTGGACATGTCGGGATTGAACCAGTGAATGGAAGACCTTTATCATTCTGTCTTCCCCTTTCTCTTTCTGTAGCTTTGACTTTTAAATCAGTGAATAGACAAACAAATCTTTAAAAATGGAGAAACTGGTTACTGAAGAATGAATGACAGAGTCATTCTGAAGGCGTGGTCACTTGGCATTGGAGTAGTTACAATGAAAAGAAACCTGCTAGGAATTTTTTGATGTTTTTGAAATAATTTTCCATGATTTCCTGGAACCTTGGGGAAAAAAACACCTTTAATCTATTTTCCAGTTGTCTGTTTTATTTATTTAATAGGGGACATATGACTTTAACTTGCTGCAATGGCACTTGTCTAGGATGCTTGAGGACGTTTACAACATTGAATTGTAGACCTGTGTGCCTCTTTCTCTCCCCAAGAGCTCCATGAAATTAAGAAGCATCTTATTTTATACTGGTTCCAGCATTTACCATTTATGTGATGGCAACAAATATTTTCCAAATGGATATGTATTTTTAACATATCAGCATTATGCAAATCTGGCTGTTTCAAGTCATAAAGCTCCTATCAAAAGAATTCAATAAACAATTATCTTACTCTGAGCAGACAGAGCAGTATAAAGATTGTTAGAGAATCTAAGGATCTTACTAAGGATTGTATCTAGATTTAAACACAAGGGTCAAAGAATTTTAAAAAATGAGTAATTTTAAAGGTTTATAATCATTAGACATGTTGCCATGGTGTAGTAGCCTTGGCATCAAATATGGGCACCAGATCAATTTCTGGCTGTTCCACTCCCATTCCAGCTCGCTGGTTATTGTATGGGGCTTATTGTGTGCGAAAGCAGTAGAAGATGGCTCAAGTCCTTTGGACTTTGTGCCTATGTGGGAGAACCAGAGAAGGTTGCTGGCTCCTGGTTTCAGTCTTAGATCCAGTTGTTGTGGCATTTTGGGGAGTGAGTCAGCAGATGGAACCTGTCGTTCTCTCTCTCTCCTTCTATGTGTAACTCTGCCTTTCACAAACACACACACAAAATGTTTATATATATACACACACATTGAAAATTTGTTGTTACTGCATTCAACAGCCACATGACTACAGGCTATTGAGGTTAACAAACGCTGCATGTGCTCCTAATCTAAAGAAAGAGAAAGAGATACCGACAGGGATTTTCTAAACAATGAGTGAAATACTAACAGAGGTGAACACAGAGGGCCATTTGCAAACAGGCGAAAGGACTCACTCAGCCTAGTGTCAAAATTGCTGGGTAAGGCTAGCAAGATGTTTCAATTTGTGCCCTTAGGCAAACTAACACAAAACAAAACAAATAAACCAACAAACAAAAAACGCTTTTTTTCATTTTTGAATGACATCTATTGATACTAGTATGCATACTGCAGCTAGACATTGTATGGAGAAAATATGACAACTGATTTTCTCAAATTTTCGAGAGGCACAGATGTCCCCAGTATTCTCCCATTACTCTGCCAGACACACGAAACACTGAGATTCCTTCCTCCTCTTATTTTGTTCATAAGCTCTGCTTTTTAACACCGGTGTGCTAGACCCCCAACTTTTGTTGTTTCATCTAATTTTCATGTCACTCAGGATGACTCATTTTACTGCTTCAATCTCATTTGAAGCTTTAGGTGATGGTAAATCTGGAGGTAAAAAGCCAAAAATGTGAGAAGAAGGCCCATGAGCCAAGAATAGGAAGTGAAAATGTAAGGAATGAAGCATAGTGGAACCAAAGTAGCTTCAGTTATGGAAAGAAAGGCTTTAGAAATCAGGACTTGTGGATTCACTGCGAGTCCAGTGGAAAGCAAAAGGCCGGGACTCTGGCTGGCTGCCAGACGTGTCCTCTGTGTGACTTTACATTTGCTCCATATGGGACACAGGGCGGGCACAGAGAAGAATGAGTGAATTTCACTATATTAGTGGATCAATTCATTAATCCATAACTGGCATATTTAGTATTTAATTTTCCATTGATTTGTAATTTCCCTTTTAAAAATAAAATTTTAGGGCCCAGCGTGGTGGCGCAGTGGTTAAGGCCTTGCACGCCCGGGATCCCATAGGGGCGCCGGTTCTAATCCCGGCAGCCCTGCTTCCCTTCCAGCTCCCTGCCTGTGGCCTGGGAAAGCAGTCGAGGACGGCCCAAAGCTTTGGGACCCTGCACCCGCGTGGGAGACCCAGAAGAGGCTCCTGGCTTTGGACCGGCATAGCATGGGCCATTGCGCTCACTTGGGGAGTGAATCATCGGACGGAAGATCTTCCTCTCTGTCTCTCCTCTCTGTATATCCGCCTTTCCAATAAAAAAATAAAATAAATCTTAAAAAAAATAAAATTTTAGAAGAAAACATTTAAACGAGATATGAAAACCCAATGATTAAATTATATAGGTGGCTGACAAATTGAGGGAGATAGGAATGAGGGGGACAATATGCACACATCATCAGACCGTATCTACATTTACAAACTGCTGTGTTTCTCCGTAGCAGGGGTCTACAAACTAACCTCTTGAGCCTTATTGAGTTTCTGATCAGTTTCTTTAAAACTCCACTCCTAGGAACTATTTTCGTATTTCTAAAGAGTAGTAAAACACACGCACACACACACACAAGCATTACAGAAAAGGTGGGGTAGACACTTTACATTACATGAACATTCTAAAATTATTTTTCATCTTTTACACAGGGAGCTGGACAACCTGGGTCTATAAGACAGTCCTTGGAAAGATCCCCCATTTATCTTCGCCCCCCTCCAGTCAGACTTGTTGGAAGCCATTCCATTTTGGGGCTTTTTTCTGCTCTTACCTTGCTGTACAGCATTGCTCCACAACCTATGAGGCAAATCTGCAAACTTCATTTCAGCACTAAATGGGCTGTGACATGAAAACCACCAGTGCAAATGAGGAGCTTTCCAGCAGTCCCTACAGATTTGAACAGCTGGGGAGACCAAAACACTGTCCTTATGTGTTGGAAGCAGCTCTTTCCTAAAGCCGCCACAAGATTTAATTGCATGTGCTTTTTCCTAGAAATAAACAGCTGCTGACACTGTCAGTCTGTCACCTTCCATGATTGTGAAAATCACGAAGAATTTCTAACAAGCTACCATTAATGTCATATATTTTCAAAGAAGCTTTTTAATCAATTCTGAAACTGTTGCATACAAATCAAAACATGGAGAATTTACATATCTCCTTTCATTGATAATGAAGCTAGTTATTGATGTTTATATTACTTCAGTTTTTAAAATGTTATTAATAGTTTATACATGTATATAGAGATATGCACATACTGTATATGGATATATATCTATACATTAAGACACATATAGACACGCCTATGTGTGTATATATCTATATATATATCTCTGTATATGAGATATATATCTATATATGTGTGTATATATCTCTATATGTCTCTCTCTCTATATCTATAGAGAGATATATAGAGGCATATATATAGATATATAGAGAGAGATATAGAGTTCTATATATGAGAAAGAGATACATAGATATATACACACAAGTAGACAGGAATAGTTTGGAAACTTAAGTATCTCATTTTATCCTAAAGGTTATAATAATGATGTTAATAATGGTAGCGCACTGTAACGTCCTATGGACAGAGTATCACAGGTCTCCACTCACTTGTCTTTTATTTCACACGCGTTACGTGAGTGGTAGGAAGCAGCAGGTGGCGTTCAGTATACTTATCCCAAAGGGTGACTGTGTTTGGCAAATACAATATTGAAGAACATAAATCCAAGCCTTTTAAGACGGGAACAAAAACAACATTATTTAGACTTCTGGTACATCTCTGTTATATCAGCATACTAACTGCCTACAACTGTATACATTTTAACATATAAAAATTATAGAATTGAAATGATTAAAAATGTGTACTAATAATTTTATTATAGTAAATGATGGCTATTACTACAACTGATACGCACTTTCCTGAGTAGACTTGAAAACCAGAAAGTAGAGTATTAAAGAGTTCTGTATAGATTGCTTGCAAGTATTTGTCCTCAGTAAATATTTTTCCTGCTTCCATTGTCTGTCAAAAGAGAAAAACAAGTCTTTTATTACTTTCTTAGCCAGATCCCTCTAGGGTAGTCATCTGTCTTACAATCACCCAAGGCCAAGATCCAGGCTTAAGAGATTCTTTTCTAATAAACTTCAAAAACAGTTTTTAAATCCTGTCAAATTCCTTGGTAATTTATTTTGGAGTTAATGGTCAGGTTCCATGATTCATGGTGAATTCAAATGTATCACACATTATCAACTGAAAGCTGAAAGTTCAAAAAGTTATTAAATTTTTTCAACTAGCAAATTGAATTTTTTAATTTTTCCAGTTTTTAATTATTACTATCATTTTATTTTATAGTTCCATAGGCCTTAGAATTTGTCTTGCTCCTTCCCTAAATATACTACCCACTGAATTCCTCTATATTATTACAATAGTATAAATCTTCATAAACAGTTATAAGTTCATTATTGCTGGCATGGACAGTGGCAGAGAGTGCAACATCCTATTGTCAAGATATACTTAACAGTTTCATTGGGAGTCCATCTTCAATCTGGAAGTAGATTGTCGGCCCAGGATAACATACTCAGTAATGGTTTCCTTCATCTCGGAAAATGAAATAAAAATCTTTCACAGCAAGGAAAAGTTAAAAGAATATGCCTCTTCTAAACCTGCCATACAAATGATATTTCAAGATGTTCTCTTGACAGAGAAGAGGAAAAGCACCCACCAAAACCAAAGGTAAAATTGAAGAACATCTCAGTAAAATAACAACAGAAGACAAAAATCAATGAACAACCCATTGTTAAAATGACAGGACCAAATTTCCACATATTTATATTAACCCTGAATGTAAATGGCTTAAACACATCAATCAAACATCATAGATTAGTAGAGAAAACTATATCCCATAGATTTGATGTTTTTAGTTTTGGTTTCATCTCTTCAAAATGTTTTCTCATTAAATTCTTCATTGATTCATAGATCACATAGTAGCATTATTTTTGTTTGTTTTATTATTAATTTTTTACTATTATCATCATTTTATGATACAGTTCCATTAGCCTTGGGATTTACCATAGCCCCTTTCCAAGTTCTCTTCCACCCCCAAGTAGCTCCCATATGTTATTACTATAGTATAGTTCTTCATAAACTGTGATAAGTCTCTCACTGTGGTGTGGAGAATACAGAGTTCAGCATCCCATTATCAAGACACAGTTAATTTCATTGGGAGTCCATCTTTGATCTGGAAATGGAGATGCATTGTATGTTCACATCTGAATATGATGGTCTCCATTAAACAGTTTCTATACATCCCCTTAACTAAAAAGCCACAAAACAAAATCAACAATGGGAAGAAAAATATACAACACCATAAGGTTAAATAACATGCTCCTGGATATGATAGTCTCCATTACACAATTACCATACATCTCCTTAAATGAAAACCCACAAAACAAATCAAAAACAGAAGAAAATAAGAAATTAAAAATGCTATGAGTTAAATAATATGTTACTGAATGACTAAGGTGTCATTGAAGAAATGAAAAAGTAATTAAGAACCTTCTTGACTAAAATAATCTACTTTATGATCTATGAGTCAGTGAAGAATTTAATAAGGAAGGAAGTGTTTGAAGAGATTAAACCAAATTTTTAAAAAATGACACAATTGGAGAGAGCTTGATTATCATGTGTCATGCTGAAGATTGCTTTTGTTCAACCCTGTTGGGGTTCTGTGCCCTTCCTGGATGTTGTTTTCTAATTCTTCCTCTAGATTAGGGAAAATTTCCCTTATTATTTCATTAAATACATCTTTAAACCCAGCTTCTCTTTCTGCACCTTCTGGGATTCCCATAACTCTTACACTAGGCCTTTTAATAGTGTTTTTCAATTCTTGAATCCTTTTGTAGCTTGAACCAGCTCTGCTTCTAGATTTTTGTTTGTTCCCCCCTGGTGACAGGAAATATTTTCCACTTCTGAATTTTTTATTCTGCTTCATTCTTTCTATTGTGGAGTCTCTCCACAATACTTTTAATTTGTTTCACCGTATTCTTCATTTCTGATATATCAGCTTTCATTTGATTCATTTCCTGAGTGAAATGTTCCTTAAATTTCTTGAACTAACATATTACATGCCTCTCATTGATAGGAAGCTTTATAAAAATATTTTGAATTCTGTATGCCCTATTTTCTCAATGTTTTCCTCAGTTAACTTTGCAGGGGAGTCTTCAGTAATATTTGTTGTGTCTTTGTTGCTTCTTTTGCTCTTGGTCATTGTACTTCTTGTTATCATATTATTCTCCTTGGAGCAGGTTTCTAAGCTCTGTCACCCACAGGTCTACAGTTCGATTTTTCCTATTTTGGTTAGTACATGTCTGTTTGCAGTCACTTGTGCTACTTTTCCAGTGATTTCAGGTCACAGCAGGTGGAGACTGTGTAACTGTGGAGACTATCATATCCAGATGTGAAGATACAGTGCATCTCCATTTCCAGATCAAAGATGGACTCCCAATGAAATTGTTAACTATGTCTTGATAATGGGATGCTGAACTCTGTATTCTCCACACCGCAATGAGAGACTTCTGACTGTTTAAAAAATATTATTTTAAAGATTATCTATAGTTAACTAAAAATGTAATTTCAATAAGTTATTTTAATAATCCATGTCAACAAGACATAGATATGAAGTATGCAAATACAAATTTTACTGTATTTTTACTTAGTGGCACAATTTTTAATGGAAAACTAATATATTGATCAAAAATAGAAAAGGGTCCAGCATGATGGCTCAGTGGCTAAACCCTCACCTTGTACATGCTGGGACCCTCCCTGGGCACTTGTTTGTGTCCTGGCTGCTCTGCTTGCCAGCCAGCTCCTTACTTGTGGCCTGGGTAAGCAGTAGAAGATGGTCCAAAGCTTTGAAACCCTGGAAGAAGCTCTTGGCTCCTGGATCAGATTGGCTCAGCTCCGACCTTTGTGGCCACTTGGGGGAGTTAACCAGTGGACGGAAGATGCTTCTTGTTGTCTCTTCTCTGTAAATCTTCCTTTCCAACATATAAGTATAAAATATTTAAATTAATAAATAGAACCAATTTTCAATTGTATATTTGAAGCACAAAAAAGGAATAGCTTGCAAACATGGAAAAGAAAGGGCAAAATATTTTTAAGTAAGACATTTTGCGTAGTACTTATTTTTATATAAAATAATATCCATAACACTTATCTCCACCTTATTAGAACATAAAAATTTTACATAAAAATTTGAAATGCAATGTCTAAGTTAACCATCCTTGATGTTTTATGAGCCACAAGTTTTTTTTCACTAGCTTTATATTTCATAAACCCTAGTATAACTAGTAGATAGCTTCATTATTTTGGCTAAATCATTCTTTAATAGCTTTTCTTGGATTTAGAGAACTAGAGTTCAACTTACAATGCTGCATTTTATATATTTTTATGAGCTTATTAATGTTCTAAATTATTATTCTAGAATTTTATAAGCACAATCCTTGAATAACATCAACATCTTGAGTATTTAAAAATATCACTTTTACATTGTACATGGTATTGTGCCTGTGTCAGATTTCATCTGGCTTCTCTATATATACTCCTTGATGTTGAGCTGGTATTGTCCTTTATGAAAAAAAAAATCTTAAAATCAGGAGCACATATTGCAAATCATGCAAAAATTCTTAATGACATTTTGAAAAAATAGAATGTTTATACGAGACAATACATTTAATATGAATTTTTTGTTTTAAATGCTACAGAAAGAGATATGAGATGGCAATGTTTTTATAGTATGTGTATAAATTATACAGCAAGCTGCTATCTTTTAATTCAGGGAAAGAATGTGTGATATCTGTGCATCTAACTTACAAATAGTTTTCTAATACTGGCAATGGAATTTCAGCATTCCTTTCAAATTTTCTTAAGCAATCTTTCTTATGGCAAATACATGGCCAAAGAGTGTATATTTGCAAAAGGGAAAAACATCATTTAACAATGCAAACAAATTCATGGGTTAGTAAATACACCAAATCCTTCCAACCTAATTAAGCAGGCAGAGGAAAGCTTAGGCTAGAATATATTCTGGACTTCACAATCCTACATCCGGAGACTGTTACAAATTCCTGTAATTACACACATGCTATTATTGTAAGGTTTATTTTCTTTTGCAAGATAAATGAAAATAAAATCAAGATACAGTGAGCACTGTTTTGGTTGTTTTGTCAGCTAAGCAATTCCTATTTTTTCTTCATGTTGCACCTTTCACAGGGAAAAATTTCTGACCAAACACATAGATTAGATCTCATTGCTCCTTGTAAATTATCTTTAGTAGACTATCATACTCGGATACTAATCTTGCTTTACAGATCCAGTCAATATTGTCCATTACCATATCTCTTACATATAGCACAGCCCTTGCCATGGCAATGTAAATGTTTTTGGATGAATGAATGATCATGCCGAGTATGTATAGGGTTCATTCAGATCTTCAGGAAATTAACAATAAGTAATAAAGACTTAAACACTCAACGTTAGATGTAGCTCTTGATCAACAGCTGGACTCACGCACTTGTAACTCACTTAAGTCTTAAAACATTGTTCTCAAAGTGACCTTTTTATGAGTGTGCAAATCATATTCTTTCTCAAGGACACAGGGATAGTTAAAGCTGTTATCTATATGCCAGTGTTCATACTTGTTTTGTAGTTAGGAGTGAGTTATTTAGTCTCCAGAAGCCTCAGTTTTATCATCTTTAAAATGGACATTGTAATTTTGTGTATTAAGTCATTAGTGTTCTGAGAACTTAATGAATTAATTTGCATAAAAATTAGCCAGCTCTACAACTCTATGGGGCGGGTATAAATTGTGATTATTACATGGTATGATTGTTGTGTCAATGATCTGTAGCTATAAAGTTGTCTCTTTAGGTAAAACTTTTAATTTCAGAGATACAGCACTCCAGGTTTCTACAAACTACTGAGATTTGTAATAAGTGAGTCTCCAAAGAGAATTATGCCACAGAACATTTAAGCAAGATTTACCTGGCTGGGAGTCATGCTAAGGAGCAGAATTTGTCACAGGCTTACAGATTCAAAGGTTCTGAAGGAAGAAATGTCTGCCTAGAAATATATCACTGTGCCATGAAAGATGATGTCTTCCATGGTATCAATTTTAACTGTGCACAATCCTTTTTAAAAAGTCTTTGAACATTTATGCAATTAATTCAAATGCAAAACCAATTAACTGCACATCCTGTAATCAAATCAGTTTCAAGTGAGTGTCCCAATTTTCAAGAGGCTTTGAAAGTACTACCAAAGTGAACTGGAACAAATGATGTCAGCGAAGAAAATTTTTTTCATTAATTTTTTAGGCCACAAAACAGCTGCATAGTATTATGTAATTTATCAGCTAGGCCCAGGTTATTCTAATTATTACATTTTGTTTTAACAGGATGACTATATCCTTGGTATGTACCAAAGGTAGGGGTCATTATTGGAAAAAAATAATTTAAGGAATCAGTTCTTGTGAGTATCAGAGTTCTGCTCAATTATCTGTTAAGGGTAGGGATCAAAATGTTGGCTTGGTAAGATGCTGCAGTGAGCTTCTCTCCAGAGTGACACTGATTGAAACAGGTGCTCAACCGACAAGTTACCTTCACAATAGCCAACTAAGAGAACTTAGTGCCTAGTTTTAGTGTGATAACATGAAAAGCCACTCTGAAGAAAGCAGGGAAGAAAGAGTTGTCTGTGTCACCCCATTTCCAGCTCTAATTAGTGCTTCATAAAAACAGACACCTAGGGCCCAGCGCAGTGGCGCAAGTGGTTAAGGTCCTCGCCTTGCACCCCCGGGATCCCATATGGGCGCCAGTTCTATCCCGGCAGCCCCGCTTCCCTTCCAGCTCCCTGCCTGTGGCCCAGGAAAGCAGTTGAGGACAGCCCAAAGCTTTGGGACCCTGCACCCTCGTGGGAGACCCGGAAGAGGCTCCTGGCTTCAGATAGGCATAGCATGGGCCATTGCGCTCACTTGGGGAGTGAATCATTGGACGGAAGCTCTTCCTCTCTGTCTCTCCTCTCTGTATATCCGCCTTTCCAATAAAAAAAAATAATAAAAAAAATAAATAAAAAAAAAACAGACACCTATTGCTTGCAAGAGGTAAAGACATTAAGTCTAGATGTCATACAAGAATTTCAGTGCCAAGACCACTGTGATGAAATTCATTTGGATTGTTTCAAATTGCTCTTGACTCCAAACTCATGCTTTCCGATCAATATTTGTATCCAGCATTGCCAAGTAGCCAGCATACTGCCTTGGCACCCCTTTCCTCAATCCTGGTAGTGAGATTAGGAGTTAGACAAGAGAGGAAGTGTAGGCCTGCCTTGGAATGCTAAGCAGTGACACTGAGCACCTGATCTACCCTCACGCCAATGCTCATCTGACACTGGATACTACAGAGAGGCTCTAGAGTTGCTGTAGCATCTAGCAAAGACCTGTGCTCTCATATAACCGATTCAGTTTTAGACACATCTCTGCTTTATTCTGAACTATACATCAGCTCAAAACTAGGGACAAATCTGTGCTTGTTGATTACTTTGAGTGCAACAATGAAAATGCATCAGCAGTGAATCTGTAATGAACCTTGATGTAGTATTTCATATGAGGCTGAAATAGCAGAAATGTGCATAGTACCAGAGAGGACAGGTTGCTTAGAGTTTCTGGAAGAAAAAAAATAAAACAACATTATTGTGAATGACCTTCAGTACACAGATATATACCAACCAACAGGAAGAATTTTGGAGGATCTTAGATCTCACATAAAAAAGTAAGGGGCCAGAAATTAGCATTTAGGAATTAAAAAAATTCAAGTGATTTCACAAAGTTTCAAAATAGTTGTTTTATAGAAACTTGTTAAACCTCTAGAAGACAGAATAAAAGGTAATGCACTAAAAGAGAAATGTCAATAATGCAACAAAAACTTTTCAATAGAAAGCTATACTAAGCAGCATTAAAAATATGATAGATGCTGTTGGAGCAACAGTGATCAAATAGAAGAATCAATGAATTTGAAGACAATCTTTCTGAAAATACATAGTTGTAAAAAAATAAACAATCAAGGGGAATGAAGAAAATCAATGGGAACCACTAGGCTGAATGGAAAAGAAAAAAAGAAAAGGTGAAGTATTGAGGCCCAACGGAGACTCAAAAGCACTGAAAGGTCAAATGTTTGTTGGAAAAGACAATAACAGAACTTCACAAATCCAAGGAATGTACAACTACACGGATACAGGGAGGTCAAAGTTCAGTAGTCAGAATCAACTCATTCAATTCCTTTTCAAAATATGCTATGAACAAACTCTAAGATTAGAAACTCCTCAATGCCACAAGGGCAATTAAATAAGTAGCACATACAAGAATTTGAATTTGTCTGATCAAAGACATAATAATACTCCTGGCAGAAATACAAATAAAATATTAAAAAAGAAACATAGTTAAGGTGATGTTTTAAATGAGATGAATTGAAAAATTCTTAGATAGACTAACACAAGAACAAATAGAGATGGTTGTTACTACAGAAGGATGGATTCCCAGAGTTCTACAAATAAGTATGTGGTAACAAATTCAGCCATACAGGAGAGATACACACAAAGTCCTGGTCACACACAGCTTACCAAGTTGTTGGTCATGAAGAAATGAAATAGTAAAACAGAACAATATCAAGGAGTGACATTGAATGAGAAATATATTTGTAAAAATCTCCCATTTTGTAAAAGTCCTGGATGAAACGCCTTGATGCTACAGTCTACTTACATAAAAATAAATAAGCACCAATATTTTTAAATTTTAAATTTTTAAAAGGATTCTGCCAAACTCATTTTATGAGTACAATGTTATGTTTTTTTTACCAAAGTCTGACAAGTTGTAACAAAAAAGAGTTACAGATTAATGTCACTGATGAACATAGGTGCAAAGCTCAACAAAATACTACTCAATTGATTCCAGCACATCAAAAATGGAGAACAGAACATAGGAACAATTACCCCAGCCAAATGATGACAGCAAATATCTGGGCAGCCAATGGACATTGGAAGGGATTCCTCAACCATAGATGGGCAAGAACGATAGCATGTCAGTATTATCACATCCATCTGGGAAGAACCCTCAAAGCATGTGCCACATTGTGACCCTGGCTTGATATCGGGTGGCCTTTCCCCATCCTTGGGTGCTGGGATGGTTGGCAGGCTGGGTATGGTTTATCCCCTTATCTTCTCCCAGCACTGGGAAGAAGAAATAAAAAGTATGGAAACCATGTTCACACTCAATTCTTCCTAACCCTAGATCTGTCCTACCCTGATCAACTATGTAAACGTCATCTAAAAGAATAATAATAGTTTATTAAAAATGGTTATTTACCATAATCAAGTGGGATTTATCCCCAGTACGCAGGTGTGGTTTTAACATATAGAAATCTATACCTAGCATGAAACGTATCAATAGAATTAGGGACAGAAGTCATTTGGTTGTCTCAAAGATGTGGAAAAGCTATTTGATAAATTCAACTTGGCTTCATGATAAAAAAAAATGAACAAATTCATAATGGAACAAATGTACCTCAACATAATAAATACCACATAACAAGGAAGCATTTAATATCATTTTGAATGGAGAAAAGCTAAAGTATACCTCTTCAAGAGCTAGAAGGTAGAGGAAATATGTTCACCATCATTATTCAATCCAGTGGTTCTCATATTCACCATCTTTATTCAACCTAGGACTTAAAGTCCTCGTCAGAACAATTTGGCAAGGAGAGAAGTAAACATCTAGATTAGAGAGGAGGAATTCAAATTGTGATTGAATACAGATGACCTGATTTTATATATATAGACAACCCCTAAACTCCAGTGTGAAGCTGCTGGAACTAAGAAGCAATTTCAGTTAAGTTTCAGGATGCAAAATCAACAATTTGCTTTTACATTGATAATAGTTATCTTAAGAAGAAATCAGCTCCATTTTCAGCAGCAACAAAAAATACCTGAATCAAGTTAATTGAAAAATCTTCACAATGAAAATAATAAATCGTTGATGGAAGTAATTTAAAATGACTTGAAAAAGTGTGAAGACATCTTGTTTCATGGATTAGAAAATGAACATAACTGATATGCCCATACCACTCAAAATTTACAGATTCAATGCATTTGTCATATATATATGATACATATGTATATATATATGACAAAAATGTGTAAAACAAAATGACATGTTTTACACAACTTGGAAAAAAAACTCCTAAAATTTATTTTTTTAAAGATTTTTTTATTATGTTTTTATTGGAAAGGCGGATATACAGAGAGGAGAGACAGAGAGGAAGATCTTCCATCCGATGATTCACTCCCCAAGTGAGCGCAACGGCCGATGCTATGCCGATCCAAAGCCAGGAGCCTCTTCCGGGTCTCCCACGCGGGTGCAGGGTCCCAAAGCCTTGGGCCGTCCTCGACTGCTTTCCCGGGCCACAGGCAGGGAGCTGGAAGGGAAGCGGGCTGCCGGGATTAGAACCGGCGCCCATATGGGATCATGGGCATGCAAGGCGAGGAACTTAACCACTTGCGCCACTGCGCCGGGCCCCTAAAATTTCTATAGAATCAAAATGATTGCAAATAGCCAAAGCAATATTGAACATGCAGAACAAGTTAAGAAACATGCACAGCTTGACTTTTAAAATATGCAGCACAGCTACAATAATTCAAGCAAAGCATCAGCATAAATCTAAAGGTATAAGCTAATGAAACAAAATAGAAATCTTAGCAGTAAACCAATATATACATATATACTATATATATGTAGAAAACATATATTCTACAGGCAAATGATGTTTGATAAAAGTGCTAAGAATATGCATTGGAAAATGATAGTCTTTTCAATAAATGGTACTGATAAAATTAAATATACACATATAGAAATCTGAAACTAGACGCTAGTTTCTGAAAGAAAGTCAGCTCAAAATACTTGAAAAACCTAAATTCAGTTGAGTTTGAAACTGCTTAAATAATACAAGAGGAATGTCTTAGGAAACTGAAATGGGCAAGGCCTATTTTTTTTTTTTTAATTTGTCATGATTGAATTCCATTGGCTCAGGGATTTCCTCTCGCACCATTCCTCTTTCTACTCACTGTTTTCTCCTGTTTATAACAATGGTGTAGTCCTTCAGCAACAGTCATCTGTCCTCATGAAACTGCTAAATATATCTTGACAATAGATTGCTTGACTTTCTACCATTGTCTGTAACTACAAAGTCAGGATACACTTAAATAGCAGAACGATGGACTTGTAACTGTTGCTGGGCAAGATTTTTTTTTAAGATAAGACCTCAAAAGTTCATTGGGGGAAAAAGCAAAAATAGACAAAAAGGATTTCCTAAAACTTATGAAATGCTGCACTAAAAAAACAACAGGACAAAAAGATAAACTACAGCATGAAAAAATTCCAAGTTATAAATAAGACAAAATTTTAGAAATCAGTATAAGAAACTCAAACAACACATTAACTGAAGAAATTAATGCATTTTAAAAACTGAGCAGTAGGTATAAAGAGATATTTTTTAAGATTTATTTATTATTTTTATTACAAAGTCAGATATACAGAGAGGAGGAGAGACAGAGAGGAAGATTTTCCATCCAATGACTCTCTCCCAAAGTGAGCAAAACGGTTGGTGCTATGCCGATCTGAAGCCAGGAGCCAGGAACTTCCTCCACCTCTCCAACATGGATGCAGGGTCCCAAGGCTTTGGGCCGTCCTTGACTGCTTTCCCAGGCCACAAGCAGGGAGCTGGATGGGAAGTGGGGCTGCCAGGATTACAACCAGCACCTATATGGGATCCAGGCATGTTCAAAGTGAGGACTTTAGCCGCTAGGCCACTGCGCCGGGCCCACAAAGCTCTCTTATCAGTTCTAATAGTCTCATTAGTAGGTTTTTTCATTCCCCTGCACAAAATCATGTCATCTGCCAACAGGGAAGGCTTGACTTCCTCATTTCCAATTTGCATCTTTCTAATTTAGTATCTTTCTTGCCTGATGGCTCTGAATAAAACCTCCAGGGCTGTACTGAATAGCAATGGTGAGTTTGCATAGTCCTGCTTTATGTCTCTCCTAAAACAGATTCCATGAAGTGATGTAAGAAATGTGTATTCTGCAACTGTGTGAGGGAATATTCTGTAAATATCATAGATGCATTTGGTCCCTAGTATAGATTAGTTTTACTGTTTCTTCGTTGATTTTGTGTTTACCTGGTCTGCCCATTGATGACAGTGGAGTAAAGTCTCGCATTTTGTTGTATTGAAGTTTATGTCTTCCTTTAGATCTTATTATAATTGTTTTAATATCTGAGTGTCCTGGCATTGGGTTGTACTGTAAAATTAAAATATGATGTATCAAAAACTGAGAAAAGGCAGAGAAAAGGGGAAGAGAAAAGAAGATGGAAGGGAGTGAAGAAGCGAACCTCTTTGTATCCTAATGATTGCATCTACAAGTCTTGCTAATTTATTAAAAACTAACTATAATAAAATTAAAAAAATGAAAACAAATGCATGTTAAAAATGTTGATATCATAGGAATCAAAATATAACAATAGTTATCAGTGGGTTGAGGTTTAGGAAAGAATGTGCAAATGTTGGCTAATAGGTGCTAGATTGTATTGAGATAGAATTAAGAGGTCTGGGGTTCTATTGAACAGGAGAGTGACAATTAATAGAGTATAACATATATTTTTTCATAAAAAATGAGGCTAAAATTTTCAATGTTTTCATCATAAGGATGAATTGACCCTTATTGGGTGTTACATGATACATGCATGTGTCATATGGTATCTCATGGACATAAATAATTTGTATGTTTAATGTATCTATCTAGTTGTGCACTCTTAGGCAAATTAATCCATTTATGGCTTGGGGTTGTTTTGAGAAAAATGTCAGGATTGATCTCCACCTCTGCCCCTACACTCTGTACTTGTGCATCCATTTATGGAGTGGACAGAAGCACCTATTTGTGAGTAGAACTTTGGGAATGCAAGTAACTCCTGTCATAGTACACTTTACTAGCAGATGATGCCTTTGATTGAAAGTTTTGTTTCCTAATTTTTTGTGTAACCTAATGATGAATGGGTTGCTAAGTTAACTGAATGCAAACACAAAAGAATCCAGGTTGTGTATGTGACTTCAGAAGCTTGGGGGCTGTCCATCTACCATGGAGCATCATAAATGCTCTCCTCCGTCATCCTGGTTGATTGGTAAAACTGAAATAATAGAGAATGCAAATGTCCCGACTAGTGTTTCCATAAAACAAGCAAACGATTGACTCATCAATCTTCTCTCATAGGTTTTGATAAGACTGTGGAAGCAAAGATTGTGTGTTGTAGGCATGTAAGAAGAAGAGGGAAGCCTGCCTGAAGGTGTACAGTGTTAGCACAGCAGGCTGCACTGGCATCGGAAACTCACTTTAGCTTTACCATCTCATACTCTTGTGATTTCCTTCAAGGAGTTAACATAAGTGAACATGCGTTTGCTTGTATTTAGCATGAGAACAATGATACCAATTCTATAGATGATATAGGCCTAATTGAGTTAACTCATGTGACAAGATCATATTTGTGGTTGGCACGTGGAAATAGCAGGTCTATTAGGTATTTTAGGTATTTTTGAAGTGGCACAACTACTTTTTTTTTTAAAGTTTAATTTTGGCTGCTATGTTTAGGCTGTCAAGGTGCCCTTCTTAAGATAAATGTCCATTTTCATACTGTTGGATGATCAGTTACTTTTGCTTCTCCTTAATCACTATTTCTCAAGGCCAATGATTTTGAACTAACTTGAAGAAGTTTTCAAGTTGAAAACATTTTGGTCGATAATAGTAATTGCAGGTTCATTAAAATGAATGATATTTTGAACACTAAGTTTTTACCTGATGTTATCTTCTATTTTATTCTTCCATTTCCAGCACTATCTGTTTAATTTACCCATGCATGTTTAATTTCTTTCTTTAGAAATCATCTCATTTTCATAGTTGATATTGAAGTCACCTACAGCTGAACAGCTTTCATCTTTTTAGCCAAATAAATAGTTATACCTTCTTCTGTAGTTGTTGGGAAATAGTTTGTAATTTATACTGATGAGAAGACATCCACCGGGCTTTAAGTAGAATGATTTGCAAAACACTTTCTGAAATTTTAATATAGATGTTCATTATTACAAAAGCCTAAAAATGAAATGATCAGAAAGCCCAGTAGGAAAATTTCCCTGTCGCCAGGTAGTCATGATTTAGAAAGCAAGCTGATGATATGTGGCTTATTTACACTTTTATCTCGTAGTGCTCTGCTAGCAAAACACAAAGTACAAAACTTTGAATACAGCAATTTCCACTGTCCAAACAGGGTAAAAAGGTATGTGCTGAACAATGAAAAACCAGGTAAATGCTAAAGCTGCAAGGTCAGAATTTTGTCAAGTAGTTACGATGTTACTTGGGATGTTTTCACCTTCTAAGGGAGTGCCTAGGTTTAAGTCTCCACTTGACTTCCAATTCCAGATTCCTGCCAATTTACACCATGGTAGGTATCAAGTCAGTAGTCGGCTTCCTACAACTCCTGGATTCCTGGCTTTGGCGGACCCAACCACAACTGTTTGGGGCAACTGGATGATGAACCAGTGGATGAAAAATCTATTATTTTCTCTCTTTCATTCAAATACACATACACAAGTACACATCTAATAATTACGTATATGTTATAATGTAAATTATGTCTATATGTTCAAATTCTGTTTTCTTTTAGCTTCAACAACTGTCATTTCTTCTAGTCTTTATTCACACGTTAATTCATTTGTTTATTCATTAATTTTCTCATAAGCATTTATTGAGCCAAAAGATGTGTGTGGTAATGAAAATAATCATATTTATGGTCTATATTCTTAAGTAATCCACTGTGTAAGAATTTGAAATATACAGTGACAGATTGTACCGAAAAAGTACCAATGCAAGCTTCCTCCTGAGAAGTTTGGCCTGCATTGGCTTAGATAGTGGAGCAATGGAAGCCTTTGATGAGTGAATGATTTCTGAAATACTGGTCTGCTGCCCCATGTGGTATAAACCCACGGAAGGTGTATTGACCTGAGAGTGAGAATTGTGCATTTCAGCTTGCCTCTTTGTTCTTGTTTCTTGTCTGCAGTTTGAACTGCACTATTGTTACTCCGATAGGGAGAGAACATTATAAGAATTTAATACCTCTGGTACTCCCACTTCATATTATGATGATAAAAGGTGAGTGTTCTAATGGGGAAGGAATTACCAGAGCTCATATAGTCATCAAATAAAGGAGCCCAGAATGCTATGGCTAAAATTTCCTGTTTGCCAGTTTAAGGCCTTTTCTTCCAAGCAAGGTATTTTCAGTTTTCCCTTTTGGTTCTCTGAAACACAAATTTGGTAAATAGTCCTCACTATTTGATACATATTTTTTAACCACTAAATACTTTCATTTGCCCATTATTTTTTGAATCTCATCTTTTTGTGCAAAATAGTTGAGACTAAGAAAGAAGACCTAATTTATGTGTCATGCCATTGTCAACAAATTAACATGCGTCTCAAGCCAGGAAGTTTTCCTTTAAGATTCGTACATTCCAAATTAATTTTTCTGCCTCTCCACATCAAAATGAGTCGTACCGTTCCTGTTCTTAGGGATTTCGTCATCTAGGAGAAAGGTACAAGCAAACAAAAATAAACTGAAGAAAGGAGATACAATTTCTAATCATAAACCATCAAAAAAATTAAGAGTGATAGGATATTTTTAGGAGTGCGGGAAAAGAACGTGAATTTGGGAAGAATTTGCACTAAAGATAATTCTTGCACTGATTTACAGCCGTGATTTGGTCATAAACATGGCATGAGAATGGGAACCAAGGTTCTGAAGAACTACAGTGCTCCTATCCATAGGGTTACTAAGTTACATATCTGTGAAGTGAGAAGATCATTTTTAGAGGCATAATGTTATATAGAAAAGATGTAAAGAGAATAAAGGAAACATGGCTATAGGCTTTGGCCATATTTTTCCATTTTACTTTGTGTTACGGAGAACCTTATAGATTAGTTTAAAAAGAGAAATGGAGTAATTTACAATGTGTTTCGTGTTCTTTCACCCAAATTAGAAAAAAATAATTTCATCTAAAATGTTGTTTTTATTTAAAGTCTATTTCTTAGATTCTTGTGTTCAAATTACTTTGGTTTGTTCAATTTGCATTTAATGTCATGTTTAATGCCTTGTGAGTTAAGCTCCTTGTCTCAGAAGGACTTAGGTTTCTAGACAGAAAGAGTAACTGGCTCTCATTGTAATAAATGGCAGAACCAGGTCCGACTCCATGTGTCTGATTTGAAGGTGATTGCTTATTTCCTTCCTTGCCTGGTCTCACTGTTATTATTTCAGATATATTCTACATTACATATTTCAGTGTAACGAATAGAGGCCTTCAAAAACAAACTATTTTTAAAAAAACTGAATTTTAACAAAATTTAATTCTGCTTGACATCAAATTAACTTTAAGTATAAATTTCAATTATGGCTAAGTTATTTCATCAATTTTATTACTTTTTAAAAATGATAACATAGGAATTAACAATGGGATTCATTTAGTGAGTTATAATTTTATGCAGCAAACATGATGTAGAAAAATATGTAGTTCATTCTGAAAAATAATAAATAATAGCAAAACTTTACTGAGTGCTATCTATAATCTGGTCCTACGAGAGAAGTCTCACCTATATTGACAATGGCTTTCATCATAATTGAAACAAGTGGTATTTTACTTACTGCCACCCTCAAGCAGGTTAGGATTCTAGAAGGTGTGTGATTTAATTTTCCCTTATTGGAATTGAGTGACAGAACTGGGGCCAAGCCAAAAATAAATCAGATTTCAAATGTTATGCTTCAGTTACTTCTTCACCATACTTCAAGTATTATCTGGAATATATTCTACCTGTGCTTTCTGTGCAATCCACAGAGGACTTAATAAACAGACTGTTTTGGGGACCTGGCACAGTAGTCTAGTGTCTAAAGCTTTGTTTTGCATGTGCTGGGATCTCATATGAGTGCTGATTCATATCCCGGCTGTTTCACTTCCCAGCCCATCTCTGCCTGTGGCCTGGAAAAGCAGTAGATGATAGTCTAAGCCTGGGACCCTCCACCTACATGGGAGACCCAGAAGAAGCTCCAGGATCCTGGCTTCAGAATCAGCTCTGCTCTGACTATTGTGGGCACGTGGGAAATGAACCATCAGATGGACGAACTTTCTGTCTCTCCTTCTCTCTGGATATCTACCTTTCCAGTAATAAATAAATAAATCTCTTAAAAAACTTTTTAAAAAATTCTGAATTTGCTTTAGTAACAAAATTCGTGCCATTTTTGACATGCTAGAATTCCACATTTTAGTGTAAAAAACAAGAATGGCCATTGTATTTATTTTTACTATTGTCACTTTAGATTTTCAATAAAACAGAAGGCAGAAGTAACACAATTTTATAATATTTGAGACTTATCAGCATGCATTTTAAAAACACCTTACTGGATGTTATAAGATATTTCAGATTGGGTTTGACATTATAATACATATTGTTATGGCCTGTGGCGATTTCTGGCCTGTCATGACGCCACTCAGTTTCAAAATCAGTATTCATAGATGTTGAGAATATATTTTTGCTGAATAAAAAGGCCATTTTGGAAATGTGTGAAGGTTAATATTATGCACATAAAATTGTTCAGTTTTCTCACACCCTGTCAGATCTGAGCAATTATTCTACCATCTCTCTGTGTGTTCCCCGCCCCCACATCATTTCCTTAAATTGCTATGGAAATTAAGTCGTGAGAGACGCTTTTCTTGCAAAGATGCCTCCTTCAGAATCCTCTCTGCTTTGCTCTAGCCAATTTGGAATGGAAAATCAGCCCACATTTCCACTGAACTTCGCAAGGCCTGAGCCAGACCTGAGAGGCATAATTTGCCTGACATCTGTGTTCCAGTGTCATGTTGCATCAAAACAATTCGTAATGCTCAGATGAAAGTAAGTATCCTGTTGTGTTAAGCAAAACATTTAACAATCTAATAGCAGTCACATTCTATTCTCTCATCCATAGAATTACATCCCATAAGGACACTTATAAAGTGTCCAGTTCCCTTTATGTTATTTCATGGTAACACTGGTATTTTACTATTAATTTTTTTTATTCATTTGTTCCAAATGTGAGTTCAACATGGCTGAGGGATTTTTAAAAAAAAGAGAAATGAAATGTCTAACTAGTAGTTCAAGTGTCTTTTGATACTTTGCAGGTGCTGTCCCTTTGTCATTCCTGCTCAATGCCAGAATTTGTTGGTGGTTTTTCAGGCCTGTTCCGTAGCTGAGTAGGTAGCCAACAATGATTTAATCCTAGATGTTGAAATGGCTAGTGGGAGCCAAACATCTGGGTAGTTGACTTTTCATTGCTAATTTTATAGGCAAACTTTGTTTCAAAAGTTTTGGAAAGACTCACATTTGATGCCTTTATAGTAACTGGCAGTACTCTTCCATTTCTTACTCCTGTAATGATCTTGAAGTTTCAGTTAGCTTTCCCATACAACTTAAAATTGCCAGTCCCTAGTACTCTTGCTCCAAAAAATCTAATTACCATGTGCAACAACGGGCAAAGAAACTATAATTTGAATAGTAGGATTCATTCTACAAAACAGTGTTGAATCACCACACTAAAGAGCAATACAGAATAAACAACTGGACTCGGGAGGCTTTTAACAAGTGGCATAATAGAGAAACATAACAGAGCAGAAATGGAGCTATCCGGAAAAGTGACTGAAGCCTGTTAATCGTCAATGAAAGAATAGTTTTGGTAACTCCTATAAAACCAGACGTCACTGCATATTTGGCAAGTGCCACAGTTCAACTCAATATCTTTATCCTTTCAGGTTTATAGTGGGCTGAAATGTTTCTAAGTCCCAATTTGAAAGATTCCAGCTGTTATATAACAAAACATACAATTTAAAAAGTAACTTTCTTTTGCAAAAATGCAATGGTAAGAACAGTAAACTAGATAATGGAGCCTTACTCTTTGTAGTTTGCATAAAAACAAATAATTTGATCCTACTCATTTGGATTTGATTTTCTTCACATTTTCAAATTATGTCATTGCAAAAACAGAGTATGATTTAATTACGATTTTTTTCTCAATTAAGTGGGACTCTCCATACTTTAAATTAGACCTACTATTACCCATTTTTGCATGGACTTTTTCAATGTTCTTTTATTATTATCATTATTATTTATTTCATTTTATGACACAGTTCCATAGGCTCTGAGATTCCCCAAACTCTCCCCAAGCCCTCCCCCCATATGGATTTCCTACATATTATCACAGCAGTATAGCTCAAAACCAGTCATAATCCCATCATTGTGGGCAGGGACGATTCAGAGTCCAGTATCTTATTGTCCAGATAAATTCAAAAGTTTCATTGAGTTACCATCCTTGATCTGAAAGTAGAACTGGCAAAATATCATCCCCTCCAATGAAGAGCCACAACACAAATTCAACAACAGGAAGAAACATGGAAATTTACAACATCATGAAGTCAATTGACATGCTACTGAGTGACCAATGTGTTAGAAAATGGAAGTCCTTAACCACATCCTGTAACTACTTCATTGACATCTCAATTTTAGTTTATACATAACCGACTGCTATAAACTTTAAAATGGTTATAGGATACTATTGAGCTGTCTTGTGTCTTTTTTTCTTCATATTTATATTTTGCAGCTTATAGTATTCAAGCATGATTTTTACTGGACTTCGTGAATTTTAGGATAGTCCAAACAGGCTTATAACTCTAACACACCACGTGTTAATGATTGAAGAGCAGAACAGTTTTAGGAGGGGTGTGCAGAGAAATCTTCAATACCTTAGTGAGGAGTAACTGATTTTTATGTCCTACCTAGTAAGGTGTATGGGAGTCCAAACTGACTTTTTCTTTTCTGTTCTAAGCTTTCCTTATTGGTCTCTCTCTGACTATCTGATCTAAGTTTTGGGGCTCTGGAGCAACCCTAATGGTCATTGCAAGAAAGGGTGGGGAGCCAAAGTTGGAGCTAAGTAAGGACCAGAGAAGGCTCTCCTTCCAAGTCCCAAAGGAAGTTAACTGTTCTGTTTCTGAGGACCGCTAGGGGATCCTGGCTATTGTCCCAATATCATTAGACCCAGTGAGAAGGGTTCTGGGTCTTCTTCCATTCCATGTGGGAGATCCAATAGGGAATGGTTGACCTTAGAGTTCTTGGTCTGTGAGGGCACTCCAATTCCCTGTGATCTCCTTGGCAGTTGGGATGTAGTCCTTTGTGTCCATACTAAGAGTCTTGGTGAGGATCCAGGAGTCTTTGGGGTTAGGATACAGGCCTCCTCCTGTCCTCCTGCTTCACTCTGGGATCTCCTCCCACTCTGTGCATTTGACCTCCTGTTAAGAGACTGTCAGGATCGCTCTTGGATCCCACTGTATGTCTTTACAGTTTTTACTAATGACTAATGGCGATTCGAGTCTGCTGTTTGTAGGTTACCTGTTGCAATCTTGATAGATTATACTTAACATTTTCCTCACATGCTCTAAGAAAGGGAAGAATTCTCTGCTTTGCCATTGCGGAATAACAAAAGGTATTAAAAGCATAACAGGCTTTTCAGCTCTTTGATGTAGATTATAAGCAGTCTGTCTCTCATTGGTTATTGGTTCATTAGTTACATCACAGTATCTTATTGTGTGTGATACAGGCTGTTTGAGGGTGTAATAATATTACAGTTTACCGGTACTATTTTTAGGGTTGACATAGTTTCATCTTAAATTAAGGCAAACATGTGGTATCTAACCTTTTGGAATTGACTCATTTCCCTTAGCATAATGGTTTCCAATTGGGTCCATTTGGTCACACAAAAATGCATCTCTTTGTTTGTTTGTTTGTTTCTTTCTTTCTTTCTTTCTTTCTCTCTTCCTTTCTCTTTCTTTCTTTCTTTCTTTCTTTCTTTCTTTCTTTCTTTCTTTCTTTCTTTCTTTCTTTCTTTCTTTCTTTCTTTCTTTCTTTCTTTCTTTTCTTTCTTTAGTAGCTGAGTAGTATTCCATGGAGCAGGTGAACCATAGTTTCCTTATCCAGTCCTCTGTTGATGGGCATTCCTGTTGCTTCCAAGATTTTGCAATTATTGATTGTGCTGCTATGAACATAGGGGTGCATTTAGGTTTCTCATGTAACAGGTGCTTTGGATATATTCCTAGAAGTGCTATCGCTGAATCATATGGTATGCAGATTTTCAGTTGCTTAAATGTTCTCCATACTGATATCCACAGTGGTTGTACCAACCTGCAGTCCCACCAGCAGTAGAGAGGGCTCCCCTTTTCCCATGTCCTCACCAGCGAGTGTTGCTGGTGTATTTTTCGTATGTGAGCCATCCGTTCTGGTGTTAGTGGTACCTCAGTTATGTCTTAATTTGGATTTCCCTTATTGCCAGGGACCTTGAGTATTTTTTCATATGCTCATTTGACATTTGGATTTGTTCCTTTTTAAAGTGCCCATTTTCCATGTCCATTTCTTGGTCTGTTTTGTTGTTTTGGTTGTTCTGGAGATTAGCCCCTTATCTCCTTTGTAGTGTGCAAAGATGTCCCCCCATTCTGTGTGTTGGGTTTTTACTTTGTTGATTGTTTCTTTTGCTGTACAAAAGCGTCTTAGTTTGATGTAGTTCAATTTGTTTATTTTGATCTTGATTGCTATTGCTTTTGGTGATTTTTTAGAAAGTCAGAGCCTAAACCTAAATCTTGCAGGGTGTTTCCAATATTTTCTTCCAAAAGTTTGAAGAATTCAGAATGTAAGTTTAGGTCTCTTATCCATTTAGATTTGATCTTTAGTGTATGGTGAAAGATGTGGGTCTAACTTCTTGTTTCTGCAGGCTATCAACCAGTTGTCCCAACAGCATTTATTGAAGAGACCTTCCAATTTACCTAGATTGTCATCTTTTTTTTTTTTTTTTTTTTTTTGGTCAAAGATTATTTGTTCTTAAAGTAAACCCACCACATTTCACATTTCAGTACATTTCTCTTGGGCCAATCAAAGTCTGGGAGCTGGTAAGAAAGATAAGCTTATTGGTGATAATCATGTTGGTTTTTTTTTTTTTAGATTTATTTATGTTTATGGGAAAATCGGATATACAGAGAGGAGAAGAGAGAGAGACAGGAAGATCTTCCACCCGATGTTTCCCTTGCCAAGTGACAACAACGGCTGGAGCTGAACCAATCTGAAGCCAGGAGCCAGGAGCTTCCTCTGGGTCTCCCATGTAGGTGCAGGATTCCAAGGCTTTTGGCTGCCCTCAACTGTTTTCCCAGGACACAAACAGGGAGCGGGATGGAAGCGGGTCCATTGGGATATGATCTGGCATCCATAAGGGATCCTGGCATATTTAAGGTGAGGTCCTCAGCTGCTACACTACTGCACCAGGACTGATAACCATTGTTAAAGTTCATTTCTCCAACTCTATCTTTAAATCCAATTCGCCATCCCCATTCAGACACTGTCATTCTGTCGGCTCTGTTCCAATATTCCTGACAGCTTTGGGTAACAGGATGGAAATCATTACTTCTGTTTTGCTTTGTTTTGTTTTTTCTTTCCTGAAATATCAATACATGCTTTTAAAAAAATCATTGGCAATGTTGCTTAGCACTGCAGTATTCAGAAGTTTCAGGAAAAACTTCTCCCAAAGAAACACTGACTACAGAATAACTGATACGAATTCTAAGTCATCAAACCACAACTGATTCATACATGGAAAAGAGAGGTGCAATTTGACAATTTTGTGATAGAACTAGGTTTACACTAAACCTTTTAAAATGAATGATAATTCAAATTTTAGCAGTTATTTCCCATATTTTCTTTGATTTCCTTGACTTCCTCTTTAGGGTGAAGATTATCCAAACTGATAAACACTGGCTTATTTTGTTTCTGCATTTTGTGCATGAAAAAGGTTCTAAAATTAGTATTTTTTCTTTGATACTTTAAATCTTGAAAAAAGGCAGATGCTATCTGAAATTCAGTTTTCACTTTAAAACGATTAATTTCAGCTCTGTGTTTTGGGTAACTGATTTTAATTGCCCAGGCCTCAGTTGCTTTATCTGTAAGATAAGAATATTGCAGGAGCATAATTTTTTTTTTACCTCTAAAATCCCTTATATTTCTGAAGTTTATTTTATGATCTTTAGTGACAGATATAGTGAATACGTAGATCTGAGTTTGTACCACAAGCAGACCTGCAGTATAATTGTTTTATACCTTTTTCTTTTTCTCTCTCTCTTTTTTTTAAGATTTATTTTATTTTTATTGGAAAGGCGGATATACAGAGAGGAGAGACAGAGAGGAAGAGCTTCCGTCCGATAATTCACTCCCCAAGTGAGCGCAATGGCCGATGCTATGCCGATCCAAAGCCAGGAGCCTCTTCCGGGTATCCCACGCAGGTGCAGGGTCCCAAAGCTTTGGGCTGTCCTCGACTGCTTTCCCAGGCCACAGGCAGGGAGCTGGAAGGGAAGCGGGGCTGCCGGGATTAGAACCAGTGCCCATATGGGATCCCGGGCGTGCAAGGCGAGGACCTTAACCACTTGCGCCACCACGCTGGGCCCTCTTTCTTTTCTTTTCTTTTTTTTTCTCTTTCTTTCTTTCTTTCTTTCTTTCTTTCTTTCTTTCTTTCTTTCTTTCTTTCTTTCTTTCTTTCTTTCTTTCTTTCTTTCTTTCTTTCTTCCTCTGCTTCCTTCATTCCTTCCCTCCCTCTTTCAAATCTTGGTAAAGAAACAACACAAAGCATTCTTATTTTCTTTCTAAGACCCTTGGTAGGAGGTAGCACATGCCAATTTTTTGTTATCATTCCTTCACAGAGAATCAAAACATGGACATATATTCCTGTGTCCAAGAACGGCTGCAAATAGTCTCTGTATAGAGACTATTCCAAGAAAGAAAACCATTTCTTGTGGACAATATGAATTTTTATTTATTGTTATTACAAAACTTCCAATTTTCCTGATTACAGAGTCATCTTTCAGATCTTAACATCAGAATAAGAGACAATTCCAAATGAACTGTGACAGGCAAATGGGCTTCTTTCTCAGACATCAAATTCTGAAGTTCATAAATCCTGTCTTGATATATGACTATGCACCAATATAGTAAGATTTGACAAACACTGTGCTAGTATAAAGTAGATTAGAAATGCTTAGGGGTAATATGGTAATATCCCCTTCCCTTTAAAATGTTTCTGATGCAATATGCATTTCATAGTTTATGATAAAATATTTTCTTGGCTCCTCATATTTCATGAATGCACTTTTGCTTATCATATTTATACTTCTACCTTAAGTTTTTAATTTTTCTACTGAGCTAAAGCTGTGTTGTTTTGTCCATAGTTTCTTTATTTTTTTCCCATTCTTATTTTCTACTTTTTGGTATATCATAAGAGTAATCATATGCTTCAAGAATTTCATTACATTTCTTCAGCTCTCTGTGCTATTTACAGAGGATTAAAATTTTTCTTTGTTATTTTTGTTTTCTTTTTTGTGATTATTGCCCATATTATATTTGTCAATAGCATCTATTAGCAAATGTTCAGGTAGCTGAATCATAATTGATTTAAAAAATCTTGTGCAAGTTTTTACTCTGACATGCATGTCAAAGTATTAGGCACTGGAGTTTGCCAGCCCTTGTCTGTCTTCCTTTGGAACGTACCAGGATGTTTTCTCCTGCTGTGGGAATCATTCTTTTTTGTATTCACACTGCCACTGGAAAATTTATCTTCTGGAAAAAGAAGGGATGGGAGAAGAAAATGATTGCCAGCTGGGATATGTTCGATTCAATTAAATTAAGCAAGCACTATTTTTTTTAATTTTTTTTTTACTGCTTTAAAAATTATTTTATTGATACAGGGGAACAAATTTTATGCATTTCACAATAGAGCTTTAGGAGCAGAGTAAAGCCTATACCCTTTTTAAGTCTGTCTCTCCCAGTTCTTTGATTCTATAAACATTGATTTATATTCTATAAGCATCTATAAAATCTGTTCATTAACATATTTTGTCCCATAGCAAAAATGTTTGAGTTTTCTTTAGATGTGATGTACTAAAATGATTAGGTTTCTGAGTCTTCATCTAGTTACATAGAATCCATACAATTTTTCTTTGTTTTCATCTTAAGATTCAATACTTTTTCCTCAAAGTCCTAATGGATAAGAAGGAATGGGAGCCCTGACCATGCAGTGGGCACTCACTGAGCGTTGCAGACAGGCAACGACTCTATGTGACCATTGAACTGCTATTTGTAGAAATCCAGATCGTTGTGGAAGAAACATAATCCCTTTCCCCTTTACTTTTACGTCATACTGCCGCATGTAGACATAGTTTTGCTTAAACCCTTCTCAGAGAAATGTTGGGAAGTGGGAGTGAAAAACCTAATTTGCATTTTAAACTTGATCCAGACACATATTCAAGCCAAACAAGTTCTATGCCATTTTCATTGCAATAATTTACTCCCAATATTCATTGTCTTACTGTAGCCTTCTCAAGCTACAGCAAAATACTCTGAGTAGCAAATTTTGTCCAGTGTCTTCCCATAGGCCTTATTTCTCAACGGTAGCTCTCATATCTGATGTTTTCTTTTTCTTTTTCTTTTTTTTTATTAATTGTATTGCATTATGTGACACAGTGTTATAGGCACTGGGATTCCCCTCAGCCCTCCCCGAAACCTCTCCCCATGGTGGATTTCTCCACCTTGCTGCATTACCACAGTTCAAATTCAGTTGAGGTTCTTTCATTGGAAGTATTTACCCAGCATAAAGTCCAGCATCTTATTATCCTACTGGGGCCCATTATTTCTTGAGCGACTATCAATTGCTGGGCCAAATATTGTGCAAAAGTAAAGAGTGTTCATCTTTAAAAATAAGTATTTCAGCATTGCTCCCATCTGTAACTCTGTCTGAAAGAAATTTATTCCAGGTGTGAAGACAAATAGGGTATCAATTGCAATTTTCTAATACTGTTTTATATGAATTCAATAGTAGATTACATTCTAAAATTTTAAAGCCCCACAAGCCCCCAAATTATCAGCACAATGAAACATTACCACACACAGCTAAATGACTAGGCCCCAAATTCCAAGTATTGGAGGGGAGTTGGAGAAATTTTTGTTCTTCATTGGTGTGGGTGTGCACGATCCCTTTGAGGGAAAGAGTTGACACTTTCTGCTAACAAGCTACTACTTAGTAATTCTGCTATAAATATTTGCATAATGGCATACAAAGCTGGACTAGCTATCTGTAACTGGAGACAATGGGATAGAACTTGATGAAACAGAGATTGTGTTACATCTTCAGTTTTATGAATACCCTTTCAAAATGTTTCATTGGGTAAAAAGGAAATGCCTCTTGTGAATGAACGAACACCATGTTATTCTATTTGTATAAAGTTTTAGATGAGTTTAATGTGATCTTCCTGGGAAAGTATTGTAACAGTGATTGTCTGCAGTAATAGGTGTGTGGGAGAATGGACTGAAAGGATATTTTTGGAGAGATTAGGATGGTTCAATATTTTAAAATGTGGGTTATACATATATGTGAGTTTGTCAAATTTCAATAAATGATTTTTGACCTTTACTCAGCTTTTATTGGCTTTTCTTTTTATCTCCTTATTTATTTTCTTTTTTAAAGGTTTATTTATTTATTTGAAAGGCAGGGTTATAGGGAGGGAGAGGCAGAGGCAAACAGAGAGAAATCTATACACTGATTGACTCCTCAAATGACCCAGTGGCCAGGCCTGGGTCGTGTCAGAAACCAGGAACAAGTTGCTTCAACCAAGTCTCCTACTGAGTGCAGGGGCCCAAGTACTTAACCCACTGAACCACAGTGTTGGTTCCAGAGATGCTCCTTTCTAAAGGAATGTTGCATATTTTTAATAATGCTTACATGTATGCTATGAAAGCATATTGTATTAGTAAGTAGGTGAGTACTAAGTCTCTAAATAAAGCCCATCTCTGCTTATGTGTGTGTCCACTTTCAGCCCTAAGCTTCAGGTTGGCAAATATCCTTGGACACTTAAGCAAAAAAAAAAATGTTTTTTTGCTTGCATGCAGATTTACAGAGAGGAGGAGAGAACAAAAATTCTTTCGTCCCCTTGTTCACTCCACAAATGACCATGTGGCTGTACCTGAGCAATCCAAAGTCAGGAGCTAGGAACTTGGTTGGGTGCAGACACCCAAAAACTTTAACCATCCTCAGCTGCCTTCTCAGGCTACCAACAGGGATATGAATCAGAAGTGAAATAGCCAGACACAAACCAATGCCCACAGGGCACACAGCGCTGTAGGTGGAGTATTAGTATCCATGCCACCACCCTGGCTCTATTGCGTTTGTTTCCACATTAAATGCTACTGTTCGACCTTCCTCCAACAGCAGATGAGGCATTTTACATTTGAAGTAGGACCTCAGGACATAAACATTACAGAGACCCAGATTTTCTTGTGGGTAAGGAGCACAAAAAAAAAAAAAAAAAAAAAAGGAGGGTTAGCTGCCTTCTACCTTCCAGAGGTGATTGCAGTATCCAGCGTGTACCTTGAGAGCTTCCTTCGTTCTTTGAAACAATGCTTCTTAGAATGTATGTATATACAACTCATCTAAAAACTTTACAACCCTAAAGATGCTGATTCAGTCAACCTGGAGTGGCATCTGGGAGTGTGTTTCCAGCTAGCTCTCCAGGGAAGACTGTGCTTTGAAACACATATCTCACTCAGAAATTAAGGCCCTAGATTTCCTATGTAGTAGATCTGAATGTGGGGTTTCAGCTAACTATATCCTATTGGACATTCAGAATGCTTAGTCTTTGGTAAAATTTTTGTCTCTTCTAAGATGAAGAAAACAAATATTTAGTTTAGGCCCTGTATAATTATTCCTCTAATGTGGATTCCATTTTGATTATTTTCATTTGGATTTGGACACTGGCTAGGTAGAATGATCAAGGAGATTATATGTTACATCTTTCCTAGGAATCAAAATTAGCAAACTGGAGAGAAAAACCTAGAAAAATAAGGTGTAGTTACAAAAACAAAATCAAAATTATTCAGGGAAACTCAAACCACATTTGGAATTGATAACCTGCAGGCTCAGTCACAGGAAGTCTTGATAAGGGCACTTGGACAACAATAACAGGAAAGGTCATCAAGAAGTTCATGAAGCTGTGTGCTATGAAAAGACAATGCAGGCATCTCAACAGTGCTTTGTACAAAACTAAATCTGTTTTTCAACAATGTTTTTGAACTCTTGTCATGGTTTGTGTACGGCTCCTCTTTGCCCTGGTCTTACTTTCATGACCTAGAACGATTGTTGCTGGAGAAAATGCTAGCATCAAATTCTGAGATGTATGTTGTCTCTTTAGGTTTTACATTTCCAGTTTAATGACAATTTGTTTTGTTTTGTCCCTCCCGCAATCATGTGAAATACTGTATGAAAGCTGCAATAATAAGGAAAAATCTTTAGGAATTCACAAAAGAGGTAAGTTTTGGAATCACCAGATTTAGAATAAAAGATAAACTACACACACACATAAAACATGCAACCCAACCTTTTAAAGGTTAAACATTAATTTAGAATCATGTTATGTGGGCTTGCAAAACTAACAAAAATAATTTAATGTTTATCCTGAAACTATAGCTCTGAGGCACAAGACAGAGCATTGTTACCTCTGGGAACTGGACGAGGTGATAAGAAGTGATGGAAGATTGCTGTTAGCTTGGTTATAGGTAGTGCTGTTTCTGTTCAGGACTTGGGTGGGGATAAGGAGGCTTGATTTTTGTAATGCTTTGCAAAGGCTGCATATGACATAGAGAACATTTGTAAAATGATAAGAGCAAGTATACAAGATTCGCTGATTTCACAGATATTAAATCGAGATATTGAATCAGAGTTAGATGAGGCTACAAGAAAGACTGCTGCTGGAGATAATACTAAAAGGCTAACAGAAATTTCTATCTGTGTGTTCCACCTGCCAACAAAACAGTGTGTGAAGTAAACCCCTGCTTTATTACAGAGCAGTCTAAGTCAGCTTCTTATGGAAGCCCTCTCCAAAATATCACCGAAACAATCTCTGGTGACACAAAACTGCTTTTGTTTATTGTGGTGAGAATGCTACTTCAATAACTTTCGGTACATCGCAGCAGGGTGGTGGGTCACTCTGGGAAATTTATTGAGATTGTAAAGTAGGATGTGTACAAGTCTTCACAGGGGTGGCATTTGGGTGTTGAGTATTTGGGTATTGATTGATAGTTTAAAACTGGTGAACATAGAAAGATTTCGTAGAACCTGTGCTTCAATGCTTTTTGCTGAGTATTTCAAGTTCCTACAATAAACACTATAGTGATCTGCAACATTTACTTTTTTAAAGGAAAGATTTGGGCTCTGTGTGGTAGCCTAACAGCTAAAGTCTTTGCCTTGCACCCGCTAAGATCCCATATGGATACCAGTTCTAACCCCAGGAACCCCGCTTCCATCCAGCTCCCTGCTTGTCGCCTGGGAAAGCAGTCAAAAATGGCCCAAAGCCTTGGGGGCTTGCACCCATGTAAGAGACTCAGAAGAGGCTCCAGCCTGCTGGCTTCAGATCAGTGTGGCTCTGGCTGTGGCAGCCGTTTGAGGAGAGAAGAGCTTCCCCTCTGTCTATTCTCTTTCCTGTGTATCTGCTTTTCCAATAATAATAATAATAAATAGTAAGGGTTTATAGTGGTACTGAAGTTTTGTTAAGGAGGACAGTGGAATGGTAAAGTCACATTGACAGAGAAAAAGGACTATGAGCAAATGGATTTTGTAAATGAACTGAACCTTCATTTATTTTTCTGTTATTCAGTCTTTTATGCAGTGGAGTGAGATCAAATTTAGAGTCAGATATTTTACATGTGTTTTTGGTTCCCTTTTTGGAAAGTTGGATTGATCACTGCACTATGGTATATTTCACTTTTTTTTTTTTTTTGTCTTCTAAGGTTGGTTCTGAAATTGAAGAAGAAAAGCGTATTAGTATTAAGGTATATGTTCACTCTTAATTGTATTCCTCTATTACCCCTCTACTGGTTATAAATTCATCCCTGAAAGTCGTCACATCTTTCAACATGTCTTGTTGCAAATGGTTCATGTTACATTGGTCAAAACTTCTAAGATAATAATGAAAGTTGTGAAAAGAAGAATCAAGGCCTACCTACATTCAATGGAATGTGGAACAATGACTATTGATCTTAGATTTAAGTTCCTTCTGGAATTTGTCATTTCTGCTGATGAATTCAGCTTATTCAGTATTGTGATTGACTGAGAGGTTCAGAGGAAGGATCTTTCCTCCACTTTCTTTCCTTTTCTTTTAGGGAGGGCTTTAGCATTCAGAAGGAGCTAATTCTGCTGCAGTTACGCTGAATGAGAAATGGTGATTCAACTGCTGCAAAACTTTGGAAGTGTTCATTAATTCAGGCTTAATTAATGCAGATCGACAATTAAACTTTTATGGAGTTTTTGTCATCAACATGAATACCACACATTCATTATAGTCCTGAAATTTGAGGTGAATACAAATGAATTTTGATGACCACAAAACCTAAAAAGTTACCCCAATCAAAAAGCTGTGGATATATAGAGGGTAAATCAAGTTACTGAAAAATATGTAAAATTGTTACTGTATAATTTATGACATAAATGCAGAGAAGACATCACCATTTTATTAACATTAGCACTAATTTTGTCATTACCAAATTCTGGGAAAAAAAGAGAATTTTTCTAATTCCTCACTCAATGATTTATATATTCTTAAAATGTTAGAACTCTGGATTCTTCATATTAAAAATTAAGTCTGTGATTTCATGGATATTATTATACCTTGAACTCAAACACCTTTCCTTTTGTGTGAAATGGAATAGCTAGCTGCTCATGCAAGAATCTCAAGCTGCATAAAGTGAATGGCTGTAAAGTAAGTCAGTTCATTTCACAATTACACAGTTTCATCAAATCCTAGGTTTATGTAGCATTTTCCAGCATTCAGCAGACAGAAGTTTGCCATGGCAACTGCTGAATCCTTTTTAAACCTATATTGCTACAGACTAACAGGAAGGAACTGTCATGTCAGATGCTCTTCCAATTCATATATATATATTCATATATATATATACTCATATATATACATATATCTACATATATATAGAATACACACATACATATATATAGATAAATATATATATATAGAGAGATTAGGGAGTTGCTAGATTTTTATTGCTGTTCATTTCTTATGAATAATTTAGGCAGGATATTCAACAGTTTTGTCACCATTTAAGTTTATAATCATCCTCATGAATATTGTCCTTGAAGAAGAATATTACACATAACTTTCTGGCTATATTTATTGAGATAAAATATACACCAAATTACTAAGTGTCAGCTCAGCGTTATGAGGACAGTCCGATTTTTGGGTAATCAGCATCATCAGCCATCTGTGTAACTGAGACTCTGTGTCCACTAAATGAAACTGCCTACTGCTTTGTGCCTCAAGCTCCTAACACTCATTTTCCTACCTGTATGCTTTTGCTTACTCTCAGAATGCTGAGTTGTACAATATTTGTCTTTTGCCATCTGGCTTATATCCAGTGGTGCAATGTCCTCCAAGTTTGTCCACATGGTACCAATCTAGTTTACTATAAAAGTATACTTTTTGGGACCAGCACTATGGTGTAGCAAACCTCTGAGGTGCTGGTACCTCATACAGGTGCCAATGTATGTCATGATTGTTCCACTTTCAATCCAGCTCTCTGTTTTTTGCCTTGGAAACTAGTGGAGTACGGCTCAAGTCCTTAGGACCTTGTACCCATTGTGAGAGGTCTTGAAGAGATTTCTGGCTTTCAGCTTCAGGTCCACACAGCTCTAGCTACTAAGACTATTTGGGGAGTGAGCCAGGGGATAGAAGATCTCTCCTTGTGTCTCTTTCTTATTACTCTTCCTTTTAAATATGTATATGTATATATAATATGTATATGTATAAAAAGTATAAGTGTAAAGATGGTATGAAATTGGAAAAATGTTTCAAATGATTCAAACATACCACCCAGAGAAAGACACATGGGAATATAATCAACTGATCTTAAAAGTCAATTCAGTGAATAAGGAATAGCCTCTTCAACAAATAACATTGCGATAACTGATAGCTGGTGCATATATGCAAAAACAAAAGACATTGCACTTACACAAAATTAACTCAAAATATTTTGTGAGACAAAAATAGAAAACTAAGTATTTTAGTAATAAAGTAAGAAAATATACTAAAAAAAATCTATGTAACTCTGTTTGGTAGTGCATTTTTAGATTCAACACCAAAAAGTACAATCCACAAAAGAAAGAGAAATAGTAAATTAGACCCTGTTTAACTTGAAAATTTCTGTCCTGCAAAAAGGAAAAAAAATCTAAAAATAAAAAATAAAAATAAAACAACACAAAATTACAAAAGATTCATGAGACTGTGTGAAAAGTAAACTTGCAACCCAATGAAAACTTGGTGAAGGATCTAAGCAGAGATTTCACCAAAGAAGAGACATGAAGTATATGAAAAAAAGTTTTACATCATGCACAATGTCAATCAAAGCAAAAACAAGATTTTGCTTTCTATTCATACAGATATTTAAAGTCCAAGGATCAGGGCCAGTTATGGTAGCCTAGTGGCTAAAGTCCTTGCTTTCCATGTGCCACGATTCCATATGGGTGCCTGTTTATGCCCTGGCTGTCTGACATCCCATCCAGCTCCCTGCTTGTGACCTGGGAAAGCAGTAGAAGATGTCCCAAAGCCTTGGGACCCTGCACCTGCCTGGGAGATCCAGAAAGATCTTTATCTTTGTCTCTTTCTATAAATACGACTTTCCAACTAATAAAAATAAATAGTAAAAAAACCTAAAGACAGATACTTCCATCTTTCACTTTCCAACCCCCCCCCCCAAAAAAAATGCTGACAAGCATGAAGTAACAGGAAATTTCATTCATTTCTGATACCAGTGTGAAATGATAGGACTACTTTGGAAGAAAGTTGCGAATTTCTTTCAAACCTATAAAATGTCTTATCATATTCTTCAACAATTATGTTTTTTGATATTTATTGAATTAAGTTCAAAAGGGAAATTTCAATATAAAATGTTTGTAATAACATTACTAATAACCAATACAACCCAGAAGCAACCAGGATGTCCTTCAGTAAATAGATAAGCAGTGGTACGTGCATGTAATATATTTAGATAAAAATAAATTATTTACCAAGCTATGAAAAAGTAAACATGGAAAACACTTAAATGCACACTGCTAAGTGAAAGAAGACACACTGAGAATGCTATAGATAGCCTTATTCCAATTATATGATATTCTGTAACAGAAAAATTATACGAGGAAAATTAGCTCCCATGGAGTTAATGATTTTTGTGGAGAAAAGCATGTTTTTCTGACAATAGCCATAGCATCAATTTTATGATGAGAAAAAACAACAAATGAATTCTAGTGGAATTCATTCATCAGAATACCTTACCAGTACTTCCCATAATTATTAAGATTATCAAAAATAAGGAAACCCTGAAAAAATTTATAATTCAGAGGATTTAAGGATATGTGATATGAAATGCTCTGATGGATCCTTCAAGAGGAAGAAAACAACAGGTAAGAAACACAGCGTGGTGGTTTGTGTGATTTGACTGTTTTGCCAAAGAGTTCACATACTGAAATTTAATTCCCATTAGAAAATATTAAGAAGGTGGGAAGCTGATTTGACTACAGTATTTAGAAATGGGGCTTTTAAGAAATGATAAGAATTAGATAAGGTCATCCTATTGGATGGAGGCCCGTTATTGAATCCTGTGGGGTTTGTAAGAGCAGCAAGAAAGAAACGTATTCCCTAATGCTTTGATATACCATGCTCAGTTGGAATTCTCCTAACCATTCTTGAACCTTTCTTGAATGATCGCTTGTGAACAGTTCTTGATGAGTTGTGAATCATGGGGCCAACGTGGTGGCTCAATAGGCCAATTCTCTGCCTTGCAGAGCCAGCAAACCATATGGGTACCAGTTTATGCTCTGGTTATTCCATTGCTAATCGAAATCCCTGCTCATGGCCTGGGAAAACAGTGGTGAGTAGCCCAAGTTCTTGGGTTCCTGCACCCTTACCCTTTCAGGAGACCAGACCGAAGCTCCTCTTGTCTTCTGACACTGACCATTTGGGGAGTAAATCTGCGATGGAAATCTCTCTGTGTCTCTCCTTCTGTCTGTAACTCTGCCTTCCTAATGGACATAAATAAAATCTTTAAGAAAATTTTTTTTTAAAAAGTGTGGGGAGTGCCTGGCATTATGTTCCTGTGGCTAAATCTTCACGTTGCTAGTGCCAGGATCCCATATGTGTGGCACCTCATGTACCAGCTGCCCCACTTCCCTTCTAGCTTCCTGTTTGTGACTTGGGAAAGCACAGGAGGACAGCCCAAAGCTTTGGGACTCTGTGCCCATGTGGGAGACCCAGAGGAGGCTCCTGACTTCAACTCAGCTCAGCTGCAGCCGTTGTGGCCACTTGGGGAGTGAGCCAACAGACAGAAGATCTTTCTCTCTGTTTTGCCTTGTCTCTGTAAATCTGACTTTCCAATAAAAATAAATAAATCTTAAAACAAGAATTGAGAGTTTTATAAACCTTTTTTTTTTGTTAAAGGTATTAGCCACTGTCTCAGATATTTTATTCTAGTAACAGCCTAAAACACAAAGACAATCTGAAAAGACTGTATATTTTAGTTAATTATAGTATATCTGCATTGGCAGATTAATTTCAGCAAGTGCACGGTACAAGTCTCAGATGTCAATTATAGATATCATTTCTACGTAGCGAAGCCTTTGAAAGTCATAAATGCTCCTGTATTTATCACTTTACCTCAAATCTCTAAAGTAATTTTTCTGCACTTCAAGGGAAACCTGTTGATGAGAGCCATAGCCAATCTCTTCTCATATCACAGCTGATTTCCGTACCATAGAAGCCTAGAGGTAGGAAGTACCCTAAGTGTGTTCAGATAGATGTTAATATGTATTAAATATTTAAATGCCATAATTTATTCTTCTTATTCTCTTCCTACATCTACTTCAGTAATTTTAGCACATCTCTTCTATTACCAAAGCAGCTGATGGTGTTCTTTCTGGGTTGCCATTCTAGACAGCTAACAAATCACTACTCATACTATTTCCCTGCTTTTTAAAAAATATGTATTATTCATTTAAAAGAGTTATAAAAAGACAGAGTTGCAGGGATGGAGAGTGACAGAAGAAGGAGAATCTTACATTCACGGATTTATTCCTTAAATGTTCACAAAGACAGGAGCTGGTCAGTCCAAAGCCAGGAGTCAGGAACTTCTTCCAGGTCTCCCACATGGATGCAGGGAATCAAGGACTTGGGATCGTCTTCATCTGTCTTCCCAGGTACATTAGCAGGGAGCTGGGTGAGTAGTGGGGCGGCTAGGACTCTAACCAATGCCCATATGGGATGTCACTGTTGCAGGCAATGGGCTTACGTGCCACACCACAGTTCCTACCCATCTGTTTCCTATTTGATTGACTGGTTCACTCACCACACTAGAAGTGCCCGCTCCTTGGGCTTGATGATCATTGTAAACCCTAGACTTGCATGAGTATACCTCACAGCACATACTTGTTGGAGGCTTTAAGAGAAAAGCCTGGATCTAGAGAGGGTCTTCCTAGGAAACCTAAGTGTATGGCACCTACGCACGTAGGTTCTTCTTACTTGTGGCTGTGTTGCACAAAACTGCAGCTAACATTAAGTCTGCAAGAACTGAACAACTGCCCCCATGAGAAATATATGATTGGGTTCCTGAGAAGTTTTGGTAATGGCATTTTTGCCAACCGATCAATATGCAAACTTGCTGTATGTATTTCTGTTTAAAGACACCTTATCTAGTTTGTTGCTTGTTTCTTAGCGTTGAACTCACAGTTCATAAAGCTGTAACTCAGGGCCTTGTGAATCTTACCTCCTAGGTATTTTCTTCATTGTGTATACCGCTTCTTTCTTAACAATACTAGAGGAATACTAGATAGCATTTCAATGATATGCCATGCAGAGAGTCACCAACACAAAGCACAGAGATGTAAAATCCATGGTGCTGTCTATACAATATAGGAACGGAGATGAGAAGGCAGGGTGCTATCCTGTGCTACCTTTGCTGGAGATGTGTGTGCCTGGGGACGCAAATATGCTGTTTCTCCGTACATGCTTGGAGGGGGGAAACTTCAGAAGTACTGATTTACAGATTACAAATAAGGTTTAGTGAGGAAGTGAATTCATATTTATGGAATCTGTGAATAAAGAAGATCTACTACATTTCACAGTTCATAGAACCTAATTGTCTATGAGGTAATTTCTTGTATGCTGTTTAGTGGACCTTAAAGTGACAACCAGACTGTGGGTAGGGAAAAGCATCAGCACCAGTCATCAGACATTTGGCAGTGGCACTTCGCCTCACCACTCTTTCATAGATTAGATAGCTCTCGTAGATCATCTGTTTCTGCTGTCCCAATTTGTGTCTGCCTTTCCCATGTCGTAACAACTGAAAGAAGAAAGAAAAATATGAGGAGATATGCATATTCTTCATATAGGATAATGTTAAATTATATGGTCCTATCATTTTACACTCTCAGAGTTCATCTTATTTCCAACATTTTAACCGTCATAGATACTGAGACTCAGATACCCCAGGTGGTTTGCTTGTTCTTATTTCTTCAACAATTTCAGAACAATAATTGTATCTCATCGTTTTTACATTATGCTGCTTGCTCATAAGCTGCATCCTGTGTTTATTTAATTACTGTTACAGGCAGTTTGCCATGTGCAAAGAAATCATATGGCTGCCTGTCCTCAAGCAAACTGCAATCTAGAGACTGTCCTTAGATGATCCCCAGAGTCAGTGTTTGTTGCTGCTCTGGCAAGTTCTTTGTTTTAGGTATAAGTTGACTGGCTTGTTTTATATCCTGGTGTCTTGGGTGATGCCTATCAGATATTTAATGTGTTTATAGTTGACATTTGTAGTTACCTGCATTTACTCAGGTAGTCTTCATGGACTATTTTCTCCTTTCATTCTGTAGGCTTCCTAAGTCATAAAATTGAAAATACACTTTACTACTTGGATTCTCTGTGAGATTAAAACTGGACTATGCAATTGTGCACATGTCCTCTCCATTCAGATGTCCTATAAAAATCTCAAATTTAACATGTTAAAACTAAAGCTGTGTTTTTTTTTTTTTTAAATTTCACTCTTCCCCAACATGCTCTATAAATCTTGGTGTCCTCAATACTTACTTTTCTTATACTACTCACATTCAAATTTTAAGAGTTGCCAACCACATTTCTAGGCTATATTTTGAATCATTTATATTTTCCATCTTAATTTCTTTTTTTTTTAAAGATTTATTTTTATTATTTTTTCATTGGAAAGGCGGATATACAGAGAGGAGAGACAGAGAGGAAGATCTTCCATCCAATGATTCACTCCCCAAGTGAGCGCAACGGGCCCATACTATGCCGATCCAAAGCCAGGAGCCCCTTCAGGGTCTCCCACGTGGGTGCAGGGTCCCAAAGCTTTGGACCGTCCTCGACTGCTTTCCCGGGCCACAGGCAGGGAGCTGGAAGGGAAGCGGGGCTGCCGGGATTAGAACCGGCGCCCATATGGGATCCCGGGGGTGCAAGGCGAGGACCTTTAACCACTTGCGCCACCGCGCCGGGCCCTATCTTAATTTCAAATATCCTAAACTATGCATTACCAATTATTCCCTACATTATTGTATAGCTTCTTAACTGGTCTTCCAATAGCATTATTTTTCTTGGTCCAAAATATTATCCACAGTGTTTATTAAGTGATTTTTTTAAGAAAGACTAAAGATCCACAGAGAGAGAAAGACAGAGTGAGAGAGCGAGAGAAAGATCTTCCATCTGCTGGTTTACTCCTCAAATGTGGACAACAGACAGAGCTAAGCTGACTCTAAGCCAGAAGCCTTGAGCTTCTTCCTGATTTCCCACAAGAGTGTAACATCCCAAGGATTTGGGCCATCTTCCTCTGCTGCTTTCCCAGGCCACAAGCAGAAATCTGGATGGAAAGTAGAGCATCCAAGATATGAACTGGAACCAATATGGGGTACTCATGCTTGCAGCGGGAGAATTAGCCAATTGAGTCATTGTGCTAGTTTTGAAGTGGTTTATATATATACATGAATTTATTTAGTTTTCATTGTAAAGGCATATTTAAGAAGAGAGAGGGAGAACCAGAGAGAAAGATCTTCAGTCTGCTAGTTCATGCTCCAAGTGGCTGCGATGGCTGTAATTGAATTGATCCAAACCCTCCTTGGGGTCTCCCACACAGGTACAATATTCCATCCTCTATTGTTCATGTAGGTCTCATGCAAGGAGATAGATGGAAGTAGAAAAGCTGAAACATGGATCATCACCCATATGGGATTTCAGCACCTGCAATATGAGAATTTAGCCACTGAACCATAGCGCTGGGCCCAGAAGTGATGTTTTTAAATTGTAAATTTTGGGCCCGGTGCAGTGGCCTATCAGCTAAAGTCCTTACCTTGAATGTGCTGGGATCCCATATGGGTGGTGATTGTAATCCCTGCAGCCCTGCTTCCCATCCAGCTCCCTGCTTGTGGCCTAGGAGGGCAGTCGAACCCTGCACCCATGTGGGAGACCTGGAGGAAGTTCCTGGCTCCTGGCTTCGGATTGGCACAGCACTGGCCATTGTGGTCACTTGGGGAGTGAATTATCAGATGGAAGATCCTCTTCTCTGTCTCACCTCCTCGCTGTATATCTGACTGTGCAATAAAAATAAGTAAATCTTTTAAAAATAAATAAATTGTAAACTGTATATTGCATTCTGGTTTTAAAATCTTCAATACTGCCCACTATAGTTTAGAAAAGGTCTAATTTTGTAAAATAATCTTCAAATACTTCTGTGCTGGGCCCTGCCAGCCTCTTCAACATCAGTTATTGCAATTTGTCTCCGTATTCACTGTCATTTAGATATTGTGGCCCACTTACATATGCTCAGCTACCCCATGTATTCTCCCAAACCAGCACCTAGAAAAGTGCCAATCACTTTGTCTAAAAAGATTTTTTTAAAAAGGTTTATTTATTTTTATTGGAAAGTCAGATATACAGAGAGGAAGAGAGACAGAGAGGAATATTTTCCCTCCATTGATTCACTCCTCAAATGGCCACAGCAGCTGGAACTCAGGCAATCCGAAGCCAGGAGCCAGGAGCTTCCTCTGGGTCTCCCATGCGGTTGTAGGATTCCAAGGCTTTGAACCATCTTCAACTGCTTTCCCAGTCCATAAGCAGGGAGCTAGTTGGGAAGCAGGTCTGCTGGGAGTAGAGCTGATGCCCATATGGGTCCCCCCATGTGCAGGGCAAGGACTTTAGCTGCTAGTCTCTCTCTGGGACAACCTGAAAAGATCTTTACCAGCTTCTCCATCTTCGGGGCCTGGCTAAAGGCCCAACACCAGGTCACAGCTTTGGATTAGCACATGTTTAGCCATGCGGTCCTTTGGGGAGTGAAACAGTGGATAGAAGATCTCTCTCATCCTCTGTAATTCTGCCTTTGAAATTAAAAACACACACACACATTTTAAAGTGGAAATATAAGCATGATGAAATATATTATCATTTCCTTTGTAAAGATGTATTTATTTTCACTTGAAAGGTAGACTTTACAGAGAGAGAGAAGGAGGGATATAGAGGAAGTCTTCCATCTGCTTGTTTACTGGCCAGAGCTGAGCTGACCTGAAGCCAGGATCCAGGTGCTTCTTCTGGGTATCCCACGTGGATACAGGATTTCAAGATTTTGGGCCATCCTCTGTTGTGTTCCTAGTCCATAAACAGAGAGTTCCATCAGAAGTGGAGCAGTGGAAATTCTAACCAGTGCCCGTATGGGATACTGGCTTGCAGGCAGAAGCTTAGTTTGCTAGTCCTTGTAACTGCCCCAACTGATCTTCACTTTTATGTCATCTTTTAACAGATGATCTCTAACTCTTCCAATATGAATTATGCTTTCAATGTTCATACATGTTCTGTTATTATAGCACTAATTCAAATTTTAATTATAAATTGTTTTAATATATACCATATAGAAATTATGGCATACTCATTGTTAAACTTAATTCTCAAGTCTTACACAGGACTTTTTCAGGATACATACTCTGAAAGTAGTTGTTGAATTTATAAGCTGGTGCACACATAATTTTTATTTAGTTACAACATATAAAATGAAGTGTGTTCAATGGACAATCTTAAGGATACAACTTTTTGACTTTTTTATATATAAAATGTACTTTCCTAGCTTAGTTTATATACTTACCTAAAGTTTAAAAAAAAAAAACCTTAAAATTTTATTATAATATCCATTCCTTAACTTTAAAATGTTGACTACGGACTCGTGTTGCATTACGTAGTAGCTTAAATCAATTTCTTAAACATTAATAAGCAAGCAAGTCACCTAGGGATCTTGTCAAAAAGGAGAGTCTGAGATTGAATTCAAGACACTGAACCTCTTGCGAGTGTCTTGGTGGAGCGTGTGTTATGCATTAGTAAGAGAAGTAGAACCAGCAGGGTACACACTCGTGTGCTTATATAGACTTAGTGTTTGGAACTCTCTTATATGAAAATGGAGATGGAGAACTCTTAAGATCCACTAGGTGCAAGGAAAGCCAGTGATGTGGTTCTAGCTCATGACCAAATATCCAACAACCAATGAGTTAATTATTTCTTCAGTTCTTCCCTTTACTTCATTCTTCTATTTAAGAAAAAAAGTGTTTGTGTTGGGATGAAATATCTAGGACAATGGTTAGTAAAGTGTGGGGGAAAATGAAGACTATCAAAATTAAGAAAAACGATGAAAAGATCGAATGAATAAATGCTCATTGAATGTCTTCTGTCCTGAGAGGACAGAATTTGGTGCAGATAAACGAGTAATGCTGGAGCCACTAGTAGTTTACTAGGGAAACTCAAAACTCAAGGACATCATTCCTATTCAATTTGATTAAAGAGTCTTATAAAATAGACTCAGCATAATCCATAATGCAAAAAGACAATGTCAAACTAGTTTAGTTTCAGTTCTTTGCACATTTTTTCGCAAATGCAAAATTTTAAGCTCTTTTACATTTTCCAATTGGTTTAGCAGAGAAAACTCGACATGATTTTTAGGGTAAGGCACACATTTCTCCTTCTAGCTGTTGAAGCAATTCGCAGATGAACTGCTCCTCTTTCTGGTCATTAATCTCCACGATGCTCACTTTACACAGCTTTGGTTTGGCTTTGTCAGGTTCATTTCCACAATGAAGTCATGCTATCAAGTACGCCTGTATCTTTTAGCAAGCTATTCTCTTTGCTTGGAGTCTATTTCTCCTAAGTTATATTTTTAGGAGTCACATTAAGCATCTTCTACTCCAGGACATAAACTAAAAGCTTTTCAATCTGAGTTACATGCACCTTACTTTAGTTTTTGTGTATATTTAAGCCATGATGTGCAACAATGCAAATCTCAAGCTAAATGGATAACTTATGCCTACATACAAGCTTCTTCTCCCCTGAGCTGCAGGCATAATTGACAAACACAAAATCTGCGTTTCTAGGGTGAACAAATGGGTGGCTTGATAAAGGTATAAATTATGAAATGGTTGCTACAATCAAGCCATTTAGCATAGTTGTCATATAATCAGTTCTCTTTTAGTGACAAGGACATTTAAGAGCTGTTTTAGCAAATTTTGAATTTATAATATATATCAATAACTTCAATTAAGGTGCTGTAGAATAAATTCATAGAATTTCCTAATCCTGCCTAGCTGAAATTTTGTACTTTTTAATCAGTGTTTCTCCATTTCCCCCAATCCCCAGTCCATCAAAACGGTTATTTTACTGTCTTGCAGAGCTTGAATTTTTAGGTTTCACACAAAGTAATGTCATATAATATTTTTCATTTTTATCTGAATAATTCCTCTTAGTTTAATGTCCTCTGCATTGATCTTCATTATTGCAAATAGCAGGGTTTCTTTTTATTAATCACAAATTGTGTGTGTGTGTGTGTGTGCGACATGTTATTTACTCATCCATTGATAGATGCTTAATGTTGATTCTGTAAGGTGGTTATTGTGATTAATGCTGCAGTGAACAAGTGAGTATAGCTATCTGTTTGATACACTGATTTCACGTCCTCTGTAAGCTTAAAGGGTTTTCATAAAAGCTTGGCACATTTTCATTAAATAGAATTATATCCTTATCACCTCAACTTTCTAAACCTCTCTGTCACCCAGGTCTAAAAGTTTGCTGTGATGATTAAATTAAGTGCTGTGTGAGGTGATGAGGGCATTGCTTCGCAAAGGATGTCTTTCAGCTTGTAATAGCTACTTTCTTGCTCCTTATTTTTGATCAAACATGCTTCCTGGTAAAGCAAAATCAGAACAACTGATGTGCTAACACTCTCATTTTCAACCGATTATTATGGGCAACAGAGAAAACAACTTTAACAAAAGATCTTCAGTTGGTACCCAAGGAACAATTTCCAGGTGGCAATTTCAAAGTTGAGATTTGAATCACTGCCATTTTCACCTTCCTCTGTTTCTTCCTGAGGCAAATGCAGACGGTCACCCATGGCTTGTAATAGGTCAGGAAGACTGAAATAAGAAACCAGGTAAAATTCTAATACAAGAATATTCATTTCGGGAAGGATGTCATTTACATGCACATTGGAAGTTTCCTATTTTAAAACGTCTGCGGCAGAATTCCTGCAGTGTTACCAGTATCTGTGTGCAGCAGAAGTAAACTTGTTTACCAAACTGTGAACAGGAAAACACGATGTTCTTGTGCAGGATTGCAGAGAACTGTAGCTCCTGTTTCTGCCTGAACCTCAGCCTTTTCCACCCACACAGAGTTTGGAGAGTCAAGTTTGCCACACAAACACTCATCATCTCTACACTTAATGCCTGTATTTTCTCCACCACAAAAATGTTTGAAGACTTTTCATGATAAAATCTAGAGATGAAATTTGCTTTTTCAACTTCTGCTTTTTAGCTGACTTCTTATGATTTGTGCATAAATATGGTCAAGGTTGCATAATATAAAAATCACTTAAAGACTGAACAGGAAGCATGATGTGGTACATAATGGTTTACTTCTTTTGAAGCCTGTATCTCATTAGGCAGTCACATGAATTCCGGCAACCAGAAAAAATAAACTCTGACTTTGTGCCCCGAAATTATGAATTAAATGGATCTTTTCTTTGTGAACTCTAAGAATGTATTATAGTTCTTGGAGTTGATCTGGTGGTGTATTAAACTAAGCCTCTATCTTCATTGTTTACACTCCTCTTGGGCATTGGTTTGAGGCCTGGTTACTTCAGTTCTGATCTAGCTCCCCGCTTATATGCTGGGAGGGCAATGGAGGATGACCTAAGTCCTTGGCTCTCTGAACCCAAGTAGGAGTCTTGGAAGAAGCTCCCGGCTCAAGAATGAAAGGGAGGGAGGGAGGGAGGGAGAGAAGGAGGGAAGTGGAAAATAATATATTGTGACTTTCAAACATTTAAAACATACTTACATTGATATCTTCCTGAGATGGATTAGGGGAATATGTAATAGACCACCTGCATACCAAATTAGTAGGATGATTCTGAGATTCTTTTTATTTTGACTTATTTCAAAGGCAGTGTCACAGATAAAGGAGAAAGAGGAGGAAGATATATAGTGAGGTAGACAAAGACAGAGAAATTCTTCTGTATCTTCCACTCACTGATTCACTCCTCCAAAATGTATGCAAAAACTCAAGACTGGGCCAGGCAAAAGTCAGGAGCCCAGAGCAACCCGGACCTGAACCAACTTTTATATGGATTGTGGCAATTGTGGCATCTCATGCAAAGGTTTTACCTGTTACACCATATACCAACTCCATGATTCTGATCTACGATGTGCCTAAGACCCAAGCAGTAAATGGCTCATAGACTGTTACCTATGAAAGTAATATCGATAAGCAAGTTTTTTTCAAGATTTATTTATTTTTATTGAAAGGTAGATTTACAGAGAGGAGAGACAGAGGGAAAGATCTTCCATTTCCCAAATGGCCATGGACTGAGCTGACCTGAAGCCAGGAGGAACCAGGAGTTTCTTCTTGGTCTGTCACATGGATGCAGGGTCCCAAAGCTTTGGACCATCCACTACTGCTTTCCCAGGCCACATATAGGGAGCTGGATTGGAAGTGGAGCGGCCTGGACAAGAACCAGTGCTGATATAGGATCCCAACGGTTGCAAGGTGAAGATTTAGTGACTAGGCCATCACACATGGCTGGGATACATATGTTTTGAAAAGAAATAAAGCTTAGGAGCAGAGGATTCTTCACCAGAAAGAAAAAAAGTTGCATTAAATATTAAATAAGTGGTACATCTGAGAATTTTAGACTGTTTGAAGAAGTTTTGGTATGCCAAACAAAATGCAAACTATAACATGTTTAATTAAATACTTTTATTAGGTATACTCAAATTTACTTGACATGTTTTGATTTAGAAAATAAGCATAAAATTCATGATATTCTGGAAGCTATTTACCTGGGATAATCATGTTCCATCTACTGATTTTATAAGACAGCATTTTTCTCTAGGCCTTAGCAACCAGGCCAGTTAGACTATAATAACTTCTGTTTGAAACATCTGTGCTGAATTATTTAGTCCTTCCAAAGCCTTTGCCTATTGCACTATTAAAGCACTAACCAGGAATTGGCATTCTGGTGCAACAGTTAAACTGCTGTTTGGTAGGCCTACAATCCATATTACAGTGCCTGGTCTGGTTCAAATCCCAGAGGTTAGCATTTCCAATCCAGTTTCTTGCCAATGTCCCTGGAAAGCAACCAGAAACAAAGTAAACAGCTTAAGAGTAAGAACTATGTTTCATCCACCTTAGTTTTCCTTTTATCCTATTGTAGAATATGATATACATTGAAGTATTTTAATGAATAACTACATTAATAAATATTCATATTCCTGATTCATTTTTTAGGGTGACATGGATATAGAAAAATATAAGCAAACAAAGAAACTTTCTACAAATTGCAGGTATTTACTAACAAAGTTTCCAGTAATTTATTGTTGACTCTTTTAGGCTCTTGTGTAAGCTGAAATGTTTACGGATGAGAAAGATAAATGTGGTTCATGGGATTTCCTATTTTGAAGGAATACTTCTTAAGACTCGGCATTGGCCTCTGCAAGGCAATGGCACTTCAACTTAGACATGATGGCAGAGATAGATTAGGCAAATAAAACTGGGATAAGGAAGACCGGACAGAGTGAGTCATTGGTAAAGGAAAGTGACAAGAAGTGAAATTTAGTCTAACGAGGGAGGGATGTATGGTACTTTGTGTAATGTTGAATATACAGTGAGGGAGACAGAGAAGCTCCAAAATCCTTTGAGGTTATCAACCAGGCAATTGGAGGTACTATTTCCCAAAATAACAACAACTTGGACTGCAATGGATTTGCAATGGATTTGAAGGGAAAAAGATTCGTTTTGAGATACATTATTCTTGTAAGACTTCTAGGTAACAGTGTTAGGTAAATACGTGGCCTGAGATACAAAGGTGATGCTGAGGTTGGAGATGGTTATTTTCAAGTCTTTGCATATGAAGAGCTCAGCACTAAGCCCCAAATTCAAAACACATGCAGATTAAAGCATGGATAACCACTCCCATGTCTGCGTGCCTTCTTTTGCTGCATTCTCTGCTAGTTACCTCATTATTTCTAGCTATACAAAGAAAAACTTATATTAGCATTTTCAAGGCAGAAAGTAGAGTCTGACAATGCTAAAGTATGGCTTGACAGTGAATACCAGACCGGAGAATTTGAAGTCTGTTTTGTTCCAAAGCACCAATGTCCAAGAATGAGGACAGTATGTTATTGCTTAATCATTTAATAAATATTACATTGTATCATTTATTTCCATATATTCAATCTCATTTAGTCTTCACTAAATTGCACAGCATTCCAAATAGAATGTTAGTTTTAGAATAGAATCACACACATTCATTGATTTGGCTAATATGCAATGGCTAGTTCTCAGGAGTAAAATTTTCACCTTTGACCCCTTGAACTCACTTTGCCACTCTGGCATCTCTGGCATAGCAAGACAATTTTAATATTTTATAGATGAGTATATGGAATAAAAGATGCCTAGTAATAGACTGATACAGAACTTTGTTGAAGTTTCAAGGACTGCGAATTATAAGAATTAGGACAAGATTATCAATTTCCTTTCTGAGTAACAGTGGGATTTTTGAAGACTCTAATTTTGGAAGTAACATTAAAAAGTCCAACATTTGTTTTTTTTTTTTTTTTAAAGATTTATTTTTATTATTTTTTATTGGAAAGGTGGATATACAGAGAGGAGAGACAGAGAGGAAGATCTTCCATCCGATGATTCACTCCCCAAGTGAGCCGCAACGGGTCGATACTATGCCGGTCCGAAGCCATGAGCCTCTTCCGGGTCTCCCACGCGGGTGCAGGTTCCCAAAGCTTTGGGCCGTCCTCGACTGCTTTCCCAGGCCACAGGCAGGGAGCTGGAAGGGAAGCGGGGCTGCCGGGATTAGAACCGGCGCCCATATGGGATCCCGGGCGTGCTAGGCGAGGACTTAACCACTTGCGCCACCGCGCCGGGCCCCCAACATTTGTTTTTAAGATTTATTTATTTTTATTTGAAAGGCAGTTTTACAAGGTGAGAGAAAGAGAGAGAGAAATATCTGCCATCTGCTGATTCACTCCCCTTGTAACTGCAATGGCCAAAGTCAGGCTGATCTGAAACTAGGAGCTAGAAGCTTCCCCTTAATCCCCCATGTGGGAACAGGGTCCCAGGGAAAAGTGGAGCACTTGGGCCATGAATCAGTGAGGGATTCGCCTGTCAAACCACTGAACTGCATTTTTGAGACTCATTAAGTCAACAAATCTAGTCTCTGAGCCTTACTATTCTATAAAATAATGTTTTAATAAAACATTCCCAATATCTATAAAAACACTATATACCTGCATGAAACTCAGATGTCTGTTACATATCTTCTCAATTTACTGGAGACAGAAAACCCTTCCAATCTTACATAAGGCTTGTTTTTGAATCCCAGAACAATTACAAAATAATCACATGAATGAGGATTAGCATACTCTTCCCAAAGAAGCCCTCATTTCTCAGTGACTCTATTCTGTTTATGCAAAATACAATGTACTGGAGAGCCGCAGTTATGCTTACACAGCTAACAGAGACTATAATTACGGTAAGTATCACTCATTACTGCAGAAACAGTGCTGAAGTTCAGAAGACATGATTTCATTCTATGTCTGTGCTGAGGTCCTATACATTTCTAATCATGTAGCACAGTGAGAGATTTTGCTGAAAGGTGAGTTTAATTACCTTTGATAGTTGGAAGATCTCAAGACACTGTTAGATGACAGACATTTGTTCTCTGTTCCACACAGCACAAGCACAGAGGGATTAAGAATGGGAGCTTAATATTATACACAGATGCTACTGAACAGAAAAACACAGAAAATAAACTTGCCTTGTTTTCCAGCTAAACCATAAAAATCATATAATCTCTCCCTCGACAGGTATCCACCAAATTGTATGGTAGTCTTTGGATAGCTTTGCACCTAGACTTACTGACAGGGATAAATAAAAACTACATGTGACTCGGTTTGATCTATTGACTCTCATTCCAAAAACATGCTCAGAGGAGGGAGAGAGTTTTATCAACATTAAAAAGGGCAAGCTTTTCAAAAACCACATGAATATAGGACCTTGATATTGAGCAAATCAGAAGTGTCATATTCCTTATGCAGAGAAAATATTTACAATAAAACCCATATTTTAAATTAAAATTGAGATAAGCATTCAAAATGAGAGAGAATAACATCAATAGTTTGTATGCATAATCTATCAAATTACTTTTCCCACCTTCTGAATATATTGCATTTCAATGGCGTAATTTGCAATGATACCGGATACAGAATTGGAAATGGATATGAAGATTTTGTTTGGATGCTTAACCTGAGCTCACAGATAACTAATATCCAGACTGCTAAGAGGCAGATTTTAAAGATTGTACGAAAGTGTACATATGGTGATTTCTGAATGCAGTCACTGTTTAATATGCATATACACTTCAATTGCTTTAAGGCACCAACTCCTACTGTCAGTCCTTCAGAAGAGCTTCATTATGTACCATATTTTGTCTCATATTAAAATATGTACAGGCGTGGGCACTATGGTACCAGTTCCACCACTTATACAAATGATTGTCATTTACATCCTAATGCATGCTGCCCATGGACTACTACTTATAGCTAATGTTTACACAAGTGTTGCTCTTGTTGTATAAGGTGAAGTCTGAAGAATTGGACCCCTGGTTTGTAAATGGTGAATTCATTACGAAGGAGAGCCCAGCACAGGGTCTCTGGATGTCATGCTGGCTGAAACCATGGTACAATGTTTCCAAAATGACTTATAGATCTATATAAAGATCTGTTATTAAGATAGAGCAAACACCTTCAAGTTTACTTCTTCAGTTTCCATATCATCTTTATTCAAAACCTGTAATAAGAGACATAAAGACAGTGAGATTTCCTTTTCACCTTGAAGGCAGTGGGGATGGCTCAGCAGTTGGTTCCCTGATATCACCCTGGGATACATGCATCTTTGCTCCTGTTTTTTCTTAGCCCGGCTCTGACCATTGTGGGAGTTCATTAGAACATTGCAGCATTCTCTGGGTGTTTGGCTCTCTGTACCTTCAATATATTAAGAAATAAAATTTAAAATTCAAAAGTTGCTCTCATAGTGACATCTATTGCCTTTTTGTTACTGAAGACATAAATTCATTGTTTATTGTCACCCTACTTCAACTTGAATCCAGAATTTAATGTTTAACTTCTCCATTCTCCTTTACACCCTTTTCTCTTGACTTAGTAAACACCTGACTTTTCCTTTTATCTCACTAATCACCTTTCAGTTGCCTATGTCCCTTCCCCCACTTCTTCCCAATCACTCAGTACTAGAGTGTCTTTGAACTCAGCACTTTGCTTCTTCTTATACATATCTCCATCATTCCAAGTTCATACATGTGCTAGTGACAAATGGAACGGTTCCAGATTGATGCTTCCAATAGAGGCTTCTTTCCCAAAATCCAGATTCAAATATTTAACCTTTCTTTTGTATAGATTTATTTGTTTGAAAGAGTTACAAAAAGAGAGGGAGAGACATAGGAGGGGAAAGAGAGATATCTTTCATCTGCTAATTCACTCCTCAAATGGCTGCTATGACTCAGACTGGGCCAGGACAAAGGCAAAATCCAGGTTTTTCATCTGCCTCTCCAACTTGGTAGGAGCCAAAGCACCTAGGCCACCTTTTGCTATTTTCCTCAGACCATTAGCTAGGAATTTGATCAGAAATGGCATTACCTATACGGATTGCTCATGTTGCAGAAAATGGTTTTACTTGCTACCACAATGCCAACTCCTAACCTCTCTTGGATAAACAGTTTGAAACTCATAATTGAGTTAAAGACTGACTCTTCCCCAAATTGTAGCTTTCATCACCTCAGTCAGTGGTAACCAGTTCCTGCAGTTGCTCAGGCCTTGAGATCATCCCATCACAATCTCCGCTCCTTCTTGAGATCAATCAGGAAATGGTAGTGGCTCAACTTGTGAGTGTATCCAGTACATCCCTGGCCCTTGCTGTCTATAACACTGGCCCAAGAAGTCATCATCCCCTCTTTCTTTACAGAGTATCTAAAAATAAAGTCAGCCCATGTTACATATCTGCTCAAATCTGTAAGTAGTGACTCCTCTGGGAGGAAAGTAAGTCCATTACAGAAGCCCTGTTCCATGAGTCAGTGTGTGTCCTCTTCCTCTGCTTCTCCACTTGCCCATGAATCATTGCCACAGCCCTCTGGTGCCCAAACTGCCTTCCCACACACCCAGGAGCTTCTTGGTTCCTCACTAGGCAATCCTCCTGTTATTCTCTTATCTTCCGCCGCAGCCTTCTTTTATTTTCTTATTAGCTGTTACATGCTTCCTTCTATTATTTCCTTGCCTGTTCTGCAGTGACAACTTTCACCATGCTAGCATCCAAATATACTGTGTATTATACTTGTGAGTAAAAAAGTTTTTAGATTTTTGCCGGAGGTACAGAAGAGCTGATCATTAATGCTGTTGCTCATTTAGGTAATCCAGATACCTAGCACTTATGAACTAAGTATGTGACAGCTCATTATAAACTAATCCATGTGAAATACTATCCCGGACACTCAGTACTCAAGTAAACTTTATTATTATTATTGCTTAGCTTTTTATAAAATGGATCTTTATATTTTTTTCCAGGAGAATCCAGTGAGACCTAGTTTATATGAAATAGAATATTTTTCAAAGAAAAAAATCTTTTTTTTTTTTAAAGATTTTACTTTTTTGCAAAGTCAGATACACAGAGAGGAACGACAGAGAGAAGATCCTCTGTCTGATGAGCCACTCCCCAGGTGACTGCAATGGCTGGTGCTCAGCCAATCCAAAGCCAGGACCCAAGAACTTCCTCCGGGTTTCCCATGTGGGTGCGGGATCCCAAGGCCTTGGGCCATCCTCGACTGTTTTCCCAGGTCACAAGCAGGGAGCTGGATGGAAGTGGAGCTGCCGGGTTTAGAACCAACACCCGTATGGAATCCCAGAGCGACCAAAGTGAGGACTTTAGCAGCTAGGCCACCGCGCCAGGCCCTTAAAGAAAAGAATGTTAAGGTGAATAGTAATACTTTGCCGCTTCGACTTATTTTTAAGGAATGGACCACTGGTGGGGTTACAAAATGGGAGATATCTGTGGGAATCCCCATATACCATCCACTTGTACTTGATCTTCCTTCAAACGACATTTAGCTGCTTTATTGTGGTGTAATTGGATAGAAGCATCTGTTTTTCAGCCTTCTGTCAACAAGACTACTTCTCATATAAATTATCTAAAAGCTGAATTTTCAAAGAAAACATAAAATATAGAGACTTGTCTCCATTTCCAGGGTCATTAACTCATGTTTTCCTTTAAGCTCTTTTTGAAAAAAAGATTTACATAAAGGGAGACAGAAAAAGAGCTTTCATTTGCTGGTTTACTCCCCCTGACCACAAAAGCTGGAGCTGAGATGATTCAAAGCCAGGAGCCAGGAACTTCTTCCAGGTCTTCCATGCATGTTCAGAGTCCCGAGGCTTTTGAGCCACCCTCTACTGCTTTCACAGGCGACAAGCATGGAGCTGGCTGGGAAGCATAGCATCCAGGACATAACCTGGTATCCATATGGGATCCCCATATCTGCAAGGCGAGGATTTAGCCACTAGGCTATTGCATCAGTTCCTAAAAATATGTATTTTAATTGTCATTAAATTTTATGTATTTTAAGATACCATATGACATTTTTAAAGATCCTATCGTTTTAAACTTATTTGTCTCCTCAACCACTTTACATTTCTTTTTAAATGAAATTTGTGAACTCTAAAGGCAGTGCAAAAAGTCTTGGGGTAGAAAGGAGTTTTTGCTACTTTATGGCTATTTTTCTGCTTAGGTAATCAGTAATTACCTCTTCAGGCAAGCCCTGACATAGTCAGCATTTAGGGAAGCAAACAGACAAATATGGGGGCACTTCACAAGATTTATGCTAAGATGGAAGTAAGTAAGAGTTTATTTTTCTGTAATTTCCATCTACCTTTTGAAAACTCCTCATATTTAGAATATTATTTGTTACAACCTCATCTGGATTTTATTCAATATTTCTCCTTGCTATGCAGATTTCCACTGCTATGTCTGCTTGAGAGAATCATCTTGATGAAAGAAAATGATGGGGAGTGCATTCTAAGCAAGATGGAAATGATGCTTGTTGGGAGTAGGGAGTTAGCTAATGACATGGAAAGTGGCCCTGGCTCTTTAGCGCTCTTTCATGGCTTCCCTGACTTTGTCACCATTTGGCAAGTGAACACATCTTTTTGTTAACTGCCTGTCACCTTAGAAAAACTGAAACATCAATTGAGTTTTAATTTTTAGAAGCTGTTCATATCCTGAATGCACAAAGCACTTGCCACCTGTCTAGTAATGCAAAAAGAAATTAACCAACGTTAATATATGCAAATGCATCTTAGTTCATGTCCTAAGAACTTTTTTTCATGAACTTATCACCATGGTAACTGTGGTATGTGAAGATTGTCCCATAATCTCATTAAGGCAGAGACTTAAGAGCATCATCCAAATGCTATTATTTTTGTATCAGCAATGAACATCAATACCACCAGGAAGGATGTGATTCAATATGGATAACTTTTTTTCTAGTGAACATAGAGAAATTTCTCTATACTTTTCTTTCAAGTTTCAATCAATCAATTTTACTGATACATCCATTAATACAAAGGTTTATACAAAGTTTCAGACACCTGGGAATTTCTATCATGTTCTAGAACTTTTACCAGGTGGTTGATATTCAATGGTGAGTGGATTTCCTCTCATCAAGGAAATGGCAACTCCTTTAAGAGAGTGATGTACAAGGGCTAAGTGTAACACAATGTGACATTTTCACTAATAGCAGCATAGCCAACATCTAGTTGTAGCACATGAAAAAAAGAACTCACATAAGATGTTGAGATTGGTGGAACAGAGCAGGATGCGTTTGACTATTTTACAGAATATGTAGGCATCTTTTGCAAACAATGCAAGATGCAGTGTTTATAACAGGATTGAATAATTGCGTATCGCTTGTATGAAACATAGTGTGTTTAACTTTCACCTGTGGTCCTGCATCCCATTTGTGTGTCAGTGTGTGTCCAGATTGCTCCACTTCAGATACAGCTCCCTGATTTGGGCCTGGAAAAGCAGCTGAGGATGGGCCAAATATTAGGCCTCTGTATCCAAATGGGAAATCAACAGAACCCCCTGGCTCCAGAATAGCTTCAGTTCGTACTGTTGTGGCCATTTGCTGAGGGGGAATCAGAATGAAAGATCTCACACCCTCCTTTTGACTGTAACTGTGCCTTTCAAATGAAAACAAAATAAACCTTAAAAAAACACTAAAAGGAGTGAATTTGTACAGTGGCATGAAATGCTTCATAGACAATAAAGAAACACTGTCCAAGAATGAACTCATGCTGCCTCATTATCATTTTCTTCTTGTTCCTCATCTTCTTCAGCCATTGGTGTCTTCCTTCTCCTTTTTCTTACTCTTTTCTGTCTTGATGATTTCTTTGTTTGCTATGTCAGGCTTTCCTTCAGCCTGTTATGGAACAATATCCTTTTCATCTTTTTCCTTCAGCTGAGTTTACCATTTCATGATACTGCTTGTTATGGCAGCAACGTCATTCCACATTTTTGCCAGTTTCTTTGCAGCATCACCAACGGACAAGCCAGGAAATTCGTTGATTTTGGGAGAGTGCACAAAAAAAACAGAAGACGAAAAAGGCAGGAGGATGCATCTTCTTGTATTGGAATCTTTGAATCTTTATTTTTTTGTCTCTCCTTAAAAAGAACGTAGATTGGGCCCGACGCGGTGGCGCAAGTGGTTAAAGGTCTTCACCTTGCATGCCCGGGATCCCATATGGGCACCGGTTCTATCCCGGCAGCCCCGCTTCCCTTCCAGCTCCCTGCCTGTGGCCCGGGAAAGCAGTCGAGGACGGCCCAAGGCTTTGGGACCCTGCACCCGCGTGGGAGACCCAGGAGAGGCTCCTGGCTTCGGATTGGCATAGCATTGGCCGTTGCGCTCACTTGGGGAGTGAATCATTGGACGGAAGATCTTCCTCTCTGTCTCTCCTCTCTGTATATCCGCCTTTCTAATGAAAAAATGATAAAAATAAATCTTAAAAAAAAAAACGTAGATTTCATTTTTGTTTCCTAATTAGCCTTGTATGCCATTGCTGTGCTTTCAAGTCTTCCCTTCTCTTAAGCAGACATGGTATTCCACCTCTCTGAGCACTTTTTAGAAAACTTTGAAAAGGTGATGGAAGCCATCTAGGTGCTTTTCTTTGCTCCTCCAGGCAAGTTTGTACAAAGAATGCATATGATTTTGTCTCTCAGCTCCCTAAGCTCTCCTTTCCCATGCTCACATATTTTTTTTCCTGAACAAGACAGAGTTGCTGAGTGTGACATAGCTCTCATTTGCCCCCATGTTGTCTCTGTGGTGCTCAATGAGCTCTCATGGCTGTGAGAGTGAGACCTTTCCTTTCTTTTAAGCTATCTGGTATCGATAATTTTTAAGTTCTGATCTTATAATAACAATAAAAAGAATCATAAGCTCTCAAAGTGTTTTCAGACAAGTATCTAAATGTATTAAATGTTTCAGAGTGATTGTAATGCTCGTAGAGTATGAGGACCCGACTTTCACTGCTGTGTTTTACCAGTTATTAAGTTAATTCTTGCAAAGTATCAAGACTGGAATATAAACCAGGATGAGTGATAAGACAGGTGAACCGGTTTACCTTGACCTTGTGTCTTCACAACTGAATCATTGAGAATTTAAAATTTTTCCATTTCATCATGGATACACTAAAACATACTATACAAGATGCATCCTGGATATGAAGATTTAAGAAGCTTTATACCCAGAGTGGAAAACTACTCATCAAAGGAATACCATATTTGTGGAAGTCTGGCAACTAGTTAGGAAAGTAAGATGAGCTTTTAACGTGGGCCAGATATAGGTATAGAAAGTTGGAAGGGCTAGGATATTTTCAATATTAGATAATCAAAAATGCATCAATAACCAAAAATTTTTAATTCCTGGATTAGTTAAGTGGATGTATGAAAAAATGTCAATAACTAGAGATCAAGATAAAAGGCACTCAGATCAAAGATCCTCTGGAAATAGAAAAACCCTCTAGAAATGTAAGAAGGCAGAGTGCCTGGTATATGGGGAAAGCAGAGGAAGTTTTAAGAACTTGCTGTTCTGATGCTGTGTGCAGATCTGCAGCATCAGCTACTACTGCTTGTTAAAATGCAAAATCTCAGACCCCACACAAACATCCAGAATTAGAACACTCATTTCAAAAAGCCTCAGGTGACATCTATGTTTGTGCAGGAGAAAACACTGAAAAGCTGAAGCGATTGCACAAAACTTCAAATACAGAGTAGTGATACTCAGTGATTGATTTTGCAGATGGAATACTGTACTCCTGTTTTCCAAGTGTATATAATCAAATCTTTACCTTCAACGTGATGGGCTTAGGAAGTATGGCCTTTGGAAGGTAATGCGGATATGAAGATGGAGGCTTCACTGTGTGGACATAGAGCCCTTCCAAAGGCTTTTCAGCGCGTTCCCTTGCCCTTTCCATCACGTGAGGACATACTGCTTATGGACCAGGAGGTGAACTTTCATCAGATGCTAAGTCTGGAGGCACCTGGAATCTTTAACCGCCTTCTTCCAGAACAGTGAGAAATAACTTTCTGCTATTAATAAACCATCAAATGATTTGTTAAGGCAATCCACAAAAGCTGAGGTGAGCCATGATCCCATTCCAGAATCATTAAATGTGTTATCACAATGTACTATCTTTTATGATATAGAGGACATTTAAAAGATTGTGTAACCCAATGTAAAGAAAAACGTTAGTATGCATTAATTTTGTCCTGTCTGTAACTGTGTTTTTTTTTTTTTTCTGAAAAGTAAGCTAAATACTTTTTGGCTGTAAAATACTAATTAAGCATAACTATCATAAATACATACTGATCTGTAAGCTAATGAAATTGGGCATAGTCCTTAAATCACTGAGATTTCCATATACTAATCTTCCCATTGTCAAGACACTCTGCAAGCTAGCCCATCACAATTTAAGCTTTCCTATTTCATTATCCAGGTTGTAATTTAAATTTGGTTATTCAAATAGGGATTTAATTTAAATTCAATTAGACATTTATTACATAAAGTGCTAGCCAAATGTCACCTAGTTACTTAAAATGTATTTAATGAAGTTTGTCATCCAAGTAATCATTACAGCATATTACTTAAACTAAAAAAAAGTGTGTAAATCATATTTTAGCATTAAGTAATTGGAATTAAAATATACTCTAAGATGTGCTTTAAAGCAAATTTGATCATTCTGATATTAGTTGACCTAAACATATGTGTTTGAAAATATTTACAACTAATATTTTTATAACCTTTATCTAAACTGCAGTAGTAACATTACATCCTGCAAGGAGAGGAAATAGCACCTAATAGGGACTTGAGTTCTTAAAATCCAAACAACACACGTTCAAATCCCAGTCGTGATACTTTCTGGTCAAGTTACTTCCTTAAGTTTCTTAAATTTTCAACTTTCTTGTTTTTCATTTATTAAGCAGATATGTTAACTTGCATCATAGAGAACTGATTAATAAATAAAACATAATAAATTTGCCTAGTGCATATTATATATATATTACTTATCATTATCATTATACAAAATCTTAGCTAAACAAAAGTATCATTAAGTACATAAATAATTGATTCACTTAAATTTTTTTTGATGCATGATTTTCAAAGTGTAATTTTGGTGTGTGTGTGCTGTGTGCACATGTGCATAGTACAGTTTACCATTTATGAATTATTTATGGTAAATATTGAAAGGATATCTAGTGATTCATTATTTAGTATGATTTATATTAAGTCCTGTACTCATGTACCCATAATCATATGTATAAAATGATGTTTCACAATTTAAAAACTCTACATTATTTTGCAATTTTAGTTTTTTTTTCCATCTCTTTTTTTTTTTTGACAATCCTTACATATTTAATTGGGGTAAAAAAGGTTCAAGGGCTAAAGGGGGATATAGAGGAAGAAGCCCCACCCAGTTTCTCACCCACCCTAAGTCCCGGATGTGGGGCATGCTCTGAGATACTCGATCAAGTGGTTCCAATAGTTCACCATTCATGGATCGCTACCAGTCTCGCCACTCCAAGCACGATGTGGTCGTTGAAGAGTCCACTGATTGACACAGTCCCTTCTAGAGTCTCCATTTGCCCAGTATTTTGCTGCCAACAGATAGCTGAGGTTGTTGCTTGACTTGTTCTGTCTTTTCTTGGTTTGGATTCTGAGTCCGGTGTCTCGACTGGGGAAATCCCCAAAGAAATTTTGAGGTATTTCCAGTCCAAATTCCTGCGTGTTCTAGTAAGCATAGGGCCGGGCACTGTCCATTGCCCCGATCAGCTGGTGGTTGCAGTTGCTGGGTCGGTTCTGTCTCCACCCGTGTCCTCCACTGGAACCAATGGGTGTTACAGTCCGGCCTGGTTCCACCCTGGACACACTTGGCCCTCGCATTTACCAGTAGGAGGTGCAGCCCAGTCAGGGTGGCCCACAGTAACCCCAACCAGGCCCACCCCATACCCTGGCTTGCCAGTATGTATGGCATATTAGTCCAGTCTGTCCCAAATACCCTTCTGTTCATATACTTGCCAATGGGTGTTGCAACCTACTTCCATCCAACCATCTCATCCAACCAGCCCTAACAGATGTTGTTGGGTGTCTGTCTAGCCACCCCAGCCCCTGTCCTAGCTCCCATGCCCTCCCGTGGAAGGTGATGACCCAAGAGGGAGGAGCGCACTAATTCCCTCCCCGGTCGCTCCCATTCCAGTTGTGCCCTCTCCAGCCGGCCCTGTGGTTCAACTTGACTTGTTTAACCCTTTGTACCAGCTCCTGCCAGCTGATGTTACAACCAAGCCCCAACAACCGCTTTTCACAAAGGAAAGGACAATTGGTATTCTTTTCCATTTTCCCCTTCAAGGTATCAAAAACTACGTTTATTTCTGATTCTAATTCTTAGTTTGTATTCTTTATGCACAAAGACTTCTCTGGGGTAACCTAGAGAACTTAACCTTCTCAGATGAGAGGCAAACTCTCCTTGTTTAAAAAGGAAAAATTCAAATTGCCTTCCTTCCTCTGAAATTGAAAAAAAAAACCACCTAAAATAAATTCTCTTTTAGGAGCAAAAGAATCGCATTGATCTTTCCTGCAGTGGATAGGGTGGCTGGGTTCAGGCTATTGCATCCAACACAGGAGAAGAATTTTAGGAGAAGATCTAGGTCAGCAGAGGAACAGGATTTGTTTACATGCCAAGTGAAAGTACATGTTCAGGAAGAAGTGCAGACATGTTGAGGAAAGAACTGTGCTGCAGGAGGTTCAGGTAAATCATCTGGAGGCACCAATGTGCAGGGGCTCAGCTGGACATTCAAAGAAGGTGGAATTTATAGATGGGCTGTGAATACCACACATGTCCTTGCACCTTTTCAGAAATCCTGTAGGTGTCATGGCATCAGGTTCATAATGGGAGTGTGGCAGCCCTAGTAATTTTATAGGAATGATTTATGAGCAAGAGATCATCACAAGAATGCAGCGGGTAGCCAGCTGGTTATTTGTAGCCCTGCAAGGGAGAAGTTTTCTGCTTTATGGAGGAGTGAGTCAGGGTTGTGCTGGGGCAAGATTGCAGTGCAGTTAAGCCTAAAGAGAGGTGCGCTGGTGGGCCTGGCATGATGCTCAGTGGCTTAATTCTTGACTTGCAAATGTGTGATATCCTATGGGAACCAGTTCGTGTCCCAGTTGCTCCAGTTCCCATCCATCTCCATGATTTGTGGCCTGGGACAGCAGTAGAGGGTGACGTAAAGCCTTGGAACCCCGAACCTGCCTGGGAGATGGGCAAGGGGCTCCTGGCACCTGGCTTCAGATCAGCTCAGCTCTGGCCATGGAGTGAACAGGATGTTTCTCCCTGTATCTCCTTCTCTCTGTAAATCTGCTTTCCATTAAAAGTAAAACAGTTTTGAGGAAAATGTAGGAAAAAAAAATAGTGTGACTTCTGAAATCCAGTAATTATACAAACAAGCTTGAATTGAGTAACAAATGAAGTATAATCAATGTCTTGCTTGTAGGAAACATGATGTCTGTGACCTTATTCTGATCAATTTTGTATAGATGTAGACAATAAACTAATTATTTGCTTTCCTAATTTCTGATTGAATGAACAGTGATTCACGCTATATGTGTATTCCTATATCACAAGTGTAAGGGGTTTCATTTCATTGTTGAGCTGTTACTATGATGAAAATAGACTACTTTAAATTAGCAGGAAGTGCTTACTTTGTGTAAGGAAGTAACTAAAAATATAAAATCCAATTTTTTCTTTTAGAGTCTAGTTGTGAAGAAGGGCATGTAACTGGATTAAGACATTTCAAAGGAAATGAAACCTGCAACAATTAAGCAATGTAATTTGTTAACCCATTAACGATGTTACTTTTTGTGTGTTTGCCAGTTAGAGTTGAATACTTACATGTGGAATGGAGGTAGATGAGGCTGGTAAGAAAACGAGAAACATGCCTGTGTAAAAGCCCTTAAACTACAGACAGCTTAAAAGTGTTTAAGAATAAGGTTTAGTGGTTAGTAACCTAAAGAATTTATCATACATTATTAAGCCCAAGAAGTTTCTATTTTTTCTTAAGGGAGATAAGGCAACCGAGTTACCCTAACCTTTGAAAAATTTAACATTTAAGTTACTAACTCAGGCGTATATAAAATCTCACACTTGTATAAAATCTAAAACCATCCTGAGGTTTTTGTTATTCCCATGTCTACAATACCTATAATAATCTTTATATAATTTAGTGCTATCTTTAAAAATACAGTAGATTTCTCCATTACTTTACTGTAAACAGGCTATGTATTATATTATATATCAACTATTTGTGTATGTTACTGTACATATGGATTAAATGTGTAAAATACATATTCAGATCATTTGTACACATATATGTCTGTATATATTTATAACATATGTATATAACACATCACACACAAACAACTTGAATAGATAGTAAGCCAATAAAGTTATACCTTGAAGGCCTGTAGAAAAATAATTTTAAAGAAAATATGAGCAATGCCTGTAAGAAATGCACCTGTTAGTTATTGTATATAAGACTCCAGATACTATATTATCCGCTAATTCTTAGGTATATTCAAGCATTTGACAATCTTCGATTAAATCTTTCTCTTTCTTTTCTTTGGTAGATTTAAAGCACTGACAGAAGCAGTTTCATAAAGGAAAAAGGAAAAGTTGCATGGCATTTGAAGTTGTATGCACGTCTTTGATTTGCGGTTTATTTTGTGTTTGACTTCTGTAGTACACAATAAGAATATGACACCTTTTCTTTTTTGATCTATGATTTAAATAAGGTATAGAGAGAACAGATTTTATCCTACAAAGTGGTTGTTTCATTTGGCAATAGTTTAGATTATATAACTATTCTCTGTATACTCGGATAGATTCATATAACTTTTTTAGGATGCAAAGTAAATACTGCATCAAAGTAAGAACAAGCACAGAAACCACCTGTGACCTATCTATATTAATTCATTTTAATGTTTCAGCCAGTGTGTATAAGCAGTCTCTGGTGTACCAAGAATTGTTGTGTAGTCCAAGCCTGTAGTGAAAGAAGAAATCAGGCTGAGGTTTGAAAAACCATAGATGCAGTAAAACCAAAAATCTCGTAGCTGCAGGATGGCTTCAATGCAACTATGCAGATTTGGGTTTTCACTGAAACCCTAATATTCCCTAAAAACAAGTGTGTGCGCATGTTCACGCGTGTGTGCGCGCACACACACACACTGCTAAGTATTTAACGTGATTGTCATGTTAGTTGCTCAGATGTATACTTCTGCTTATGTCCAGGCATATAACTCAAAGCCTGCTGTTGTATAAGTAAATAAATATACAAATAAAACAGACATGAGTGAACAAACAGAAGACACCAAACTCACAGGATGCAATCTTAAATAATTATTTCAACTGCTAGACTCCCCAGTGTTTCTTCCTTGTTGTTTTAGAAAATAATCTCCTATTCACAGTTGTGGGGGACACAAAACAGAATGTTGCACCTGAAAGTTGTTATAAATGGTCAATTATTCATCAAAATAAGTTGCCAGTTCTGTTCGTCTTTAATTTCAGTGTTTAGGGGTCAAGAGGAATATCTCTAAGAAAATCTAAGATTTGTAGATAGGGTTGTCTTTCACAGGACAATGTAAAATGGAAGGATTGCTTTGCTGGGAGTTGAAAGGTGTGTAGTTATCATTGTACAGAAAGACAAAAATTCCTACCACGGGGAAGTATGTGTTCGTCAGGCAACACAGTGGCAGATGGCAGAGATTCTGTTTATCAAACGTTTTCTATTTTATCAATGACTACTCTGGAGACCTATCAGTTTGTCACTGCATTCATTGAATTAAATGCATAAAATCGTCCCTTCAGACATAACAAAAGCAGGAACAAAATCAGTATTCTAGCAGTGTTAGTGGCATTCGGCTTGATAAGCTGCGTGGGAAGTTACTTGTCAAGGCACTGTGATAATGGAAATGGCTCTCTTCACATTACGAAGATATTTCTTATCTCATAATTTGAAAAGCTAGAAAAAAAGCCTACATTTTTCATATTTACATTCTAGTCTTCCACATACCATTTAAGTGCATGACATTTTGTTTCTGCGATTCTTGCCAAAATATATGAAAGGATATGTGGGTTGCTTTTAATGTTCTGTTTCAGGACAAGTCAAAATTTGGTTGCCTGCAACTTTAAAAGATTTTCTCAAACCCCAGACTTCTTAGCTCCAACTGTTGACTGTTGTCCCTCAGACTAGAGACCATGGGAATAAATTTCAGATGTTCAGCATGACACTGATAAGGCTCTTTCCAGATACCAGACTTCTGGGAAAGTGCAGTTTTACCATGAACATGGATGGTAGGCATGTGTTAGTTTATGTGAAAGTAAGTAACCATGAGAGACCCAATGGAGTTGTTTTATAAAAGCAAGATCAAAGGAATGTACCCCAAAGAGGCTTTACACTGGTTTTTTTGTGCATTTTGTACTTTTATCCAAGGGCTTATTTCACATAGAGACGATTTCTATAAAAATAAATAAACAAATTATTGGGAATCAAATCATATCCCAATAATCATTTATACAAATTGCTACTGTTTTTAATGTCCTGATTTATGAAAAATCATTGGAAAAATATACTTACATAGTCAAATAAATGTTTAGTGATCATTTTAATAGTATATTTTTGAGTCTATTTACTTGGCAGGCAAGAGTCAGGGAGAGACCAACAGAAGGACATCTTCAATTCAATGGTTCACTTTCCAAACGCCTTCAATACTATCATGGGCCACATGGAAGAAAAAATTTCCAGAACTCAATCTGGTTCTCCTGCGTGGGTCAGGGATTCTAGCTATTTCAGCCATCACCTAGTATCTCATTCAATGTGCAATGGCAGAAGTTTGGAACCAGAAGCAGGGCTGCAGCCTGAATATCGGTACTCTGATATAGGAGGTAGCAGTCACAAGGGCATTCCAACCATTGATCTAAGTGCTTTTCTCTTAACCAAGCATTTCAGAAAATAATGTCATATGTAAGTCTATTCTTTCTACATCTGAGTGAACTAAGTTATGGATGCACCAAGTTTTTCTAAAAAAGCAACAGAACAGTTTAGTAAATTCTAAGTGCCATGTAATTCAATATATTATTTTACTCACTTATTGTCACGTTGAATTCTACAAACAAATCTATGGAGTTGCAAAGATTATGTAACATGAAAGCCCAGAACAAAAATTGAGTAAGTTATTTAGCGTCATCCAATTTTGTAAAAGCAACCCCAGATTCCACTTACAAAAACAAAACCACAGCTGCAATTAATGTTTACATATACATAAACATATGGAAACTTAAAGCCAACTTTGCTAGCATTATTTTGCAAAGCAGTTTTCCTTTTTCCTCAAAAATAATGATTATCATGTATTATATGATATGTTCCAGTCTTCCGTATTTCTAAATGCTTACACCTATATCTGTAATCTGTTTTAGCTTTTGTATGTATGTATTCCACAATATTCTTTTTTCCTACAAGTGTTTTTAAAAATGTGTACTTTAGTAATTTTAACGGTTGAATAGGTGGTGCCCCATGGTATAAACACTGTACTAAAGTTTTTCCAACTTCTGAGACTGATGTGGTGGTACAGTGTGTTAAAGCATGAGTTGTAATGCCAGTATCTTGTGTCTAAGGGCTGGATCCATTACTGCCTATTATACTTCAGATCCTGGGAAAATGGCTCAAACACCTGGGCTTTTGTCACCCATGTGTAAACCTCTCAGGATGGTGGGATTCTGGGTGCAGCCATATGTCTGGCCTATCCTGGTGACCATTATAGCCATCTGGGGTACTGAAATAGCTGGTTTTTCTATAGCTCCATCTATTTTTTTTTTCACTATTACTCTGCCTTTCAAATAAATGAATGAGTAAATAATTCTTATTGTTTTTCATTCATTATTGACGGTCCTTCCTGGCTTTTCAATTGCAAGTGGTCTCAGTGAACATTCCTGCGTGTATCTCCTTGTAGGTGTGTATGAGTGCTTCTCCAATCCATGCCTTTTGGTAGCTGAACCAGGAGATTACAAAATAACATCTGAAAATACTGTTACGATGCACATCAAAGGCGCTTTGTAAATTTATACTACCATCATTATTTGAGAAGCTAACAACTTTGGTATGATAGCTTGTTTCAGGATTTCCCTTTTTTCTTAGCAAATATCTAGGAATAGAATGGTTAGGTCCCTGTGTGCTCAACTTTTGAAGAAATTACCAAATGTTTTTTTTTCAAAGTAATTATATCGTTTTCATACTCCCATTATAAGTGCACAAAAGTCTCATTTTTTCTCATAGTTTCTGTTTTATCTAGTTTTCCACATTCCAATCACCACAATGCATAGCAGTCTATTAGTGTGGCACTGATATGTAAATGCACCTTTATGATAACAATTGTATCTTTTTAACCGACTGTTCCATTTCTGTTTTTAATGCAACAGTGCATTCCTGGAGCATTATAGATCTACATATAATTGCCAAGCAGTGCATGTATCCTTCATTCAGCATCCTTAATTGGTAATATCTTGTGAAACCTCATTCCAATATCAAATTCAGGATATTGATATACTAAAGAGTAAGAATACTCCGTCATCCCAACTGCCTTTCACATTGCCTTTTGAGAGCCACAGATTTCCTTCCATCTCCAGCCACTTTTTTGGTAGGGAGGAGATGTAGCAGTCAGATTTACAGAGAAAGAGAGACACAGAGAAAGATCTTCCATCTATTATTTCACTTCTTAAGTAGCTGCAATGGCCTGAGCTGAGCTGATCCAAAGCCAGGAAGTAGAAGCATCTTTCAAGTCTCCCATGTGGGTACAAGATCCCAAGGTTTTGGACCATTCTCTACTGCTTTCCCAGGCCACAAGCAGGGAGCTAGATGTGAAATCAAGCAACTAGGACAGGAACATGCATCCCTAAGGGATTCTGGCAGTTGCAAGGCAAGGATTTGTCACTAGACTGTCATGCCAGGCCCTCCAACCACTTCTTAGAACCGGGCAGCCACCACTCTCTTCTTTAATTTATGTTTCCCAAAAGCTCTGTGCAAAAAAATAAAAAATAAATCTGACAATTGGAAAGGAAAAAAAGAGTGTTATATGGATTAAATCATATAGTATATACATGTGAGGATCAGCTTATCCTCATTGAGTATAAATCTCTGGACATACATCCATATTGTAAAGATGTTACCATTTAATTCTATATCCAGTTAAAGATCATTTTGAATAAATCTACTTAATATTTCATGTGCAGTTTTTTGTGTGAACAATTACCTTCTTTTCTTTAATCAAAAATCACAGGAGTGCAATTATTTGTCTATTGCGGTTGTACAATTAGCATTATAAAAATTTTGTACATGTTTTCCAGAATAACTCTATACTTCAATTCCTGCTACCTTCATATGAGTGGTCCACTTGCTGTCCATACTTGTTATGAGGTATTAGTATTGTCATTATTGTATAGGTAATCTTCTGATAGAAATGTTGATAGCTATTGAGGTTTTATCTGCAATTCCCTAACATTATTACAATGTGGAACATTGTTCTCTTTATATCACACCTTTAGTAGAATATTTCTTCACGTCCCTAATTTCTAAATAAAGCTTTCACATTCGTTTTAAAATTAATAATTTATTTATTTTAATTGTTGATGATGTTTATATAGTTAATCAGGGTGGGAAGGGTCTAGGATTAGGGGGCAGGTAGGTTAGACCGTTGTTTCCAAATTCTCTTTTTCTTCTACCTATATGTGGGATGGAAGGGGGAAGATAATGGGAGAAGCTGCAACCAGCCTCCCAACCACCTCAGTACCCGGGAATGGGGAAGAGCCACCTGATGCCATCCAGAGTCATCAATGTGCAGCATGTTCCAAGGGTTCAACTCAAGCGGTTTCGATATTTCTGCAATGCTGTGGATGTCACCAATCCAAGGAAGCAGAAATGCTTCTAAGGACCATTGCTTGTCATAGTTCACCTCAGAGACTCCATTTGTCCATATATTTGTTGTCAACGCTTGATTGGGGTAGTTGATTAATTTTTTTTCCTGTCCTACTTCTTCTGCTACTGTACCAGGTGTCCTCTGCAGGTCCCAGTGGACTGCCAGATCCTCCACGTGCCTTTGTGCATGTTGTCCACTGCTCTGTCTAAGCCACTGAGGAGGCACATGCACTCCTTGGTTAGTTTTTATAATTTATAGTATAGTATAGTATAATTTATAGTATAGTATAGTATAATTTATAGTTTTTATAATTAGATCCTGCAGTTCTCCATAGGCTTTCATATTCTACTGTTAAATTTCTGGGATTTCTTCCTAAAAGGCAAGATGCTAACTTTCTAAGGAATGCAAATATTTCTTTTATTCTGATGCCTGCTTTCTACCCTTTTAATTTAGGTTTCAGAGAGGAAAATAAAGATTTATTCATTTTTAGTGGAAAGGCACATTTACAGAGAGGAGATATGTAGAGAAAGAACTCTCCCCGCTGATTCACTCCCCAGGTGGCCACAATGGCCAGAGCTGAGTCAATCCAAAGCAAGGAGCCAGAGCTTTCAGATTGCCTGGATTAGTGCAGGGTCCCACGGCTTTGATCCATCCTCTACTGCTTTCCCAGGCCATAAACAGGGAGTTGTATGGGAAGAGGAGAAGCTGGGACATGAACTAGTGCCCATATGTGTTGCTGTTGCATAGGGTATTGTACATGGTCCCATGGGTGTAATTTGAACATGTTCTTTGCAGAAGTATGGTTATAGTGCTGTAATCTTCTGTCACAGTATTATTTTATGTTTTCATTTTAGTGTAGTTCAATATTTTATGTTAATTTTCTCCGAAATTTCTTCCAAGAGCCATGGATTGCTTTGTGTTTTGTTTATAAGTGTTTATAGATTTTCCTGGCTTCTTTCTGCTACTAAATTCTAGTTTGCTTCCATTGTGGTTGGTGAACACGCACTTTTGAGATTTGTTTTATGATTCACTTTATAATTTGAGTGTATTTTCCATGGTTACTTCAGAATACGAATTCTGCTGGTTTAGGTTAGAATGTTTCATAAATGTCGGTTGGACTTTTATGGTGTTGTTTAGTCGTTGTATGTATATTTTCCTGGTTATCTATTTATGCCACCAATTTTTAAGTGAAAAATGTTGAAGTTTCCAACTGTATTTGTGCATCTTTATATCTTTGCTTTTATTCCTATTAATTTTTTATGCACATATTTTATAGCTCTATTTTTAGCACATGTACACTTAAGTTTGCTCCATCTCCTAGGTGGACTGACACATCATGATTAATTCATTCCCACTCTGTCCTTGTTAAATTTGTTTGCTCTGAAGTACATTCTGTCTGATATTAATATAGCTCCTGCTTTCCATTAATGGATGTTTGCAAGATATATTTTTTACTATTTTAAAATTTCAATCCAGGTGTATTACTACTCTGCACACTGTGTCATTGGTGAATTTTGTTGGTTCACAATATAACCAGAACATTGTCACTTATTGCTGGGAGTAGTTATCACAGAAAACAACAACTCGGCCCTTGCTGGGAGCTCTCTGCATGCTGTGTCATGTGTCTTTTCCTGGGATGCTTTTGTTCCACTCCTTTGCTGTAATTAATCATGGGTCTGTTTAGGCCGTTCTAATGTAAGACTGTGGACTGAATTTTCATTGTGGAGAGATTTTATTTCTTTGGTTAAATTTATTTCCAAACATTTTAAGCCATTGAAAATGTAATTGTTTTCTTGACTTTTGATTTGTTATAGATACTTAACAATATTGGATTTTACATTTTCATTTCTAAACCACAATTATGCTAAATCAGTTTATTAGTTCTAAATTTTTATTACAGTTTTTTGGTGCTCTTTATATGTAAGATAAGCTCATCTGCATTTGACTTTCTCCTTTCCCACTCTGGTGCCATTCATTGCATTTTCTTGTCTAATAAATCTGACTCAGACCTTCAAATCTATAATCAAATAAAAGAGGTGAAAGCAGCCACTTTTTTTCAGAGATCAGACAGAAATTTTCCAATTTTCCCTCGAAGTATGCTTGTCATATGTTCCCTTTATTATGTTGTGGTAAGTTTCTCCTGTAATCATTTTGTTCAGAATTTATATTAGGAAGTAGTGTTGAAGTTTATCAAATGTCATTTTTTGCATCTTTTGAGATGATCATTAAGATTTTTGCCCTTTTATACTCTGGTTTCTCTTCAGATCGTGTAAATCTTTCACCTTTTACTAAAGATTTTTGCCCTTTCATTCTGTTGATTGTTAATGCCATTTCTACTGATGTTCATGTGCTAAACGACATCTGCATCCCTAAAAAAAAATCTCAGTTGGTCGTGGTGTACAAATCAATTTATAATCTGTTGCATTTGATTTATTAGTTTTTTGCAGAAGTTTTTTGCACTTATTTTTATGAGTAATATTGGCATGTAGCTTTCTTTATGTATTATGTCCTTTAATGTTAAAGCATATATGATATACAAGAAATGTATTATTTATAATATATATGTCATATATTATATCATTATGTCATATATCAAAGGATAGCTGGCCTCATAGCATTAGTTTATAATTTCCTCTTCCTCTAATTCTTTTTTACAATAATTTGAGAGAAATTAATGTCAATGTTTCTTTAAATTTTTGGTAGAATTCAGTAGTGAAGTCATCTAGTCCTGTACTTTTGTCTGAAAGGATGATTTTAGGAAAAAAGTTAAATATTTATTTGTATGTTAGGAAGGCAGGAGAGGGAGAAAGCCTCCACCTGTGTTTTTCACTCCCCAATGCTGATAGTAGCTGGAGTTGGCTAAAGAAATCAGGAACCTGAAACTCAATCCAGGCCTCCTGTATGGATGACAAGGACCCATTACTTGTACCCTCACCTGTCACCTGTTGGAAGCTGCAATAATAGGAAGTTGGTGCAGGAACCAGAGCACTCTCTGATGGGATTTGGGCAGCATACTTTCTGGAAAAAAAAAGTAGCTGTTCCTGATAGAACAATGCCTTCATTGTTCATTCTCATCACTTGTTAACTGGAATTCTATTTCTTCATGACTCAGTCTTGGTATGATGTGTATATTTATTTCTTCTTCCATGAAATGTGTTCCCTCACAATTACTCATCAAAATCTCTAATATTCCTTTGAGTTTCTGTAGCATCATTTGTAGTGTTTCTCTTTTTCATATCTCATTTTACTTATTTTCATCTTCTCTCAATTGTTTTACTGTCTTTTATGTATTCAAAGGATCACTTTTTTATTTCATTGATTTTGTGTTGTTTATTGTGGCCATTTTAGTTGTTTGGTTTTTGTTTTTTATTATTTGTTTTATCCTACTCATTTTGAGTTTATCTGTTTTCTTGAGGTATATGTTTATTTGATATCTGTCTGCATCTGAGAAGGGATTAATTCCCCTTACCTTCCCTCATGTAGTGCTTTTACTGTTTTTTGTAGACTCCACCATGTTGTGTTTTCATATTGTCCATAAGACAAACTTAACTCACCCCTTTATTTTTTCCCCTTCCTTGGTTGCTCAGGATTCTGTTGTTTGGTTTATGAAAGCCAAATAAGCATACATAATTTCCAATGGATTTTTTTTTTGTTATTTTTTCTACTTTTATTGTAGTATGACCAAAGATGATGCTTGATGTGCTTGCATTTTTTGAAAAGAATTAAAACTTCTTTTGAAAAAGAAATATGAACTAATCTGGAAAAATTTTTAAGAACTGTTCCGACATTGTGCCTGCTGTAGACACTGGGAAAAATATTCTTTTTTTTAAATTAGAGAAATAACTGTTCCTCAAGTGTATAGATAAGGCTTACAAACAAAAGTCAAATCTCAACATGTTGACATCAATTATGTGCATGACATATTTTGGCAGTTTGTCTATTAGTGATCACAAATCAGGTAAATTATGATGGTTGTCTTTTTGATGTGTATATTTATTTCTTCTCCCATCAAATATCATTAGACATGCTATATGAAATATTCTTTAGCTCCCATAGGGTCAATTGATCTAAAGTACAATTTTTGGAAGTTTATAAAAGTATTATAAAGTATTATAAAACCCTCACAATTATATTAAATCTAGTACTTGATTTTAGATATTTTAATGTTTGTGTATGTGGTTGAATGTGCCAATACTGTATTTATCACTGCTATTTCCCCTTACTGGATCAGACTTTTCATGATTATATCAAAACCTTCTATGTCTATTTTTACTGATTTTTACTTTAAGTCTATTTTGCATAACAAAAACAATCCCTCTGGGATCCATTTACACAAAATATTTTCTGTTATCCCTTCATATACAGTTATTTGTGTTCTTTTAGAAGATATGACTTTCTTGTAAGCAATATCTAGTTTGATTTTGTTTCCTACCACATATCGTATTATTTTAATTGAAACTTGCAGTATTTATTCATAGATAAGGTTTTACTACCGTCAGTGGATATTTGTTTGATATCAATTGTTTTTATGTCTTGTTTACAATATTGGCATATTGTGAATTTGTCTATATAGTTTCACATGCCAGTGAAGCCTTCTACCTACTGATACATTCCTCTTGATCAATAGTAAAGCTTTCTTTCAGCTTGAAGTGCTCTTAAGCATTTTTTAGTAAGCTAGACTTGGTGATGAGAGTTTCTATCTCCATATCTGGAAAAAAGCTTTGCTGGGTAGTCTTCTTGTCTTGTCTTAGGTACTATGGCCAAAACTTTTCTCTTTAGAAATCTGTGGTCTGATGGACTCAGGTCCTTACATGTGCTATTTTTTCTCTCTTTCTCTTTCTCTTTCTCTCTCTCTTTCTCTCTCTCATTTGAGAGTCCTCTCTTTGACTTTAACTTAGACTTGATTCTGGCTGGTGATTTCTCAGAACAGTTGTATCTTTTTGTAGGCTTGGGAAGTTTGCTCTTATCTATTGGAATATTCATTCCATAGACTGAATTATTGAAATCCCTCTTGCTCTTCAGTTAATGCAGCTCTTTTATCCTTGATGCTTTCCTAACACTCCTATAGGCCTTCTCCTTTCCCCTTGCCTCTCCTTATTTAACATTTCTCTTTTAAATAGCCTATTTTCACCATTACTGATGTTTTCTTCTATTTGATCTGCACTGTTACTGATGCCTACCATTCCATTTTTATTTCAATTAGTGTAATTTTCAATCTGAGGAGTTCTGTTTTTTCTTTTTAAATGTTTTCATTAGAGCATTAGATATTTTATCAGTGTTCTCTTTCAGTTGTGCTTCTTTTATAGGATTATTTAGAAATCTTCATCAGAACATTTGGAAATATCAGTTTGTAGCTTGTTGGTTTCTGCTTTTTTTTTTTTTTTCTAATTAAATGAGGTCATGGTTCCTTGAAAATTTATAACACTTGTTAGTTAGTGTAAAATGTCACCTGAGCATTGAAAGACCAGGTGGTTTTGTCGCTTTTAATCTATATTTTGTCCTATTCGTTTTTCTCAGTCCAGAGCTCCAAAGCTACCACGTAGTCAGGCATAACTAGGCATTGCCTTAATTCATGACTTTCACAGAGGTGATATCAGTGTTTTGCATATTAAGAGATGACTCATTGTAAAATTGATTTGTTGTTCAAAATGAATTGTGTCAGTTAAGTATGTTAAATGGAGCCTTATGTTTCTTTGAGACTTCCTGGGACCAAAATAGACCCAGATGTTTAGTACCGTGGCTATGTCACAATGTCAGATCATTCTTAGAACATGCAGCTGACCATTCCTGGAACAGCATGGACTTTAATCCAATGCCTGTATAATTATTTTCTGTCTGCTGAGGTGGATTCACACTCTGGGATCCCCGCAGAAAGCCACAGTTGGGGTTGACTTTTATGTCATCTTGAGTTCCTACATTTACCTTCTAGTTATTTGTCCATTTAATACACCCCCAGGAGGAAACAGTGATGCTCTACCAGTGACTTCCTCAGAAGTTGGGCGAGCCAGACTGAGATCCCAGATCCTGTCTTTGCCCCATCCTGAGGACATCACTGGTACTTGGGAAGTGAACAAGAGGATGTAAGTTTCTCTCTCTCAGACATGCGCGCACACACACACACACATACACAAACCCTCAGACAAGTAAATAAATACTTTTCTAAAAATCCTAGTTCAGTTTTTTTTATTTCATTTTATGACACAGTTCCATAGGCTCTGAGATTCCCCAAACCCCCCCTAAGCCCTCCCCCATACTGATTTCCTCCATATTATCACAGCAGTATAGCTCAAAACCAGTCATAATTCTATTATTGCAGACATGGACCATGCAGAATACAGCATCTTATTGTCCAGATAAATTCAATAGTTTCATTGGGATACCATGCTTGATCTGAAAGTAGATCTGGCAGAATATTATCCTCTCCAATGAAGAGCCACAACACAAATTCAACAACAGGAAGAAACATGGAAATTTACAACATCATGTAGTGAATTAATATGGTACTGAGTGACCAATGTGTTAAAAAATGCAAGTTCCTAACCACATCCTGTAACTACTTCATTGACATCTCAATTTTAGTTTATACATAACCGACTGCTATAAACCTTAAAATGATTATAGGGTACTATTGAGTTGTCTCGTGTCTTTTTTTTCTTCATATTTATATTTAGCAGCTTATAGTATTCAAGCATGATTCTTACTGAACTTCGTGAATTTTAGCATAGTCCAAACAGGCTTATAACTCTAACACGCCATATGTTAACGATTGAGGAGCAGAACAGTTTTAGGAGGGGTATGCAGAGAAATCTTTTTTTTTTATCTTTATTTTTTTTATTGTTAGTAACATTGTATTATGTGATACAGTTTTTATAGGAGCTTGGATTTCCCCCGCTCCTCCCACAACCCTCCCCCCCATGGTGCATAACCACAGTTCAAGTTCAGTTGAGATTCCTTCGTTGCAAGCACATGCCCAGCATTGAGTCCAGCATCTTATTGTCCTGATAACATTTAACGGCTTCTTGGGGAGGCCTTCCCTGGTCTGAAGGCAAAGCTAACAGAGTAAAATCCTGGTCAGTTAAAAGCCCCAACAAAACATCAGCAAAAATATATAGTGTTATGGAACTGATTGACATAGTATTGAATAAATAATATGTTAAAAATAATGCAAGTTCAATTTTTCAAAACACATGTGTTGAGACAGTATCAATTACAGGATCAAAAAAAAATTTAAAAAATACAGGTTAAATTAAGGCAAACATGTGGTATCTAACCTTTTGGGATTCGCTCATTTCCCTTAGCATTATAGTTTCCAGTTGGGCCCATTTAGCCACAAAGAACTGCATTTTGTTTTTTTTTTTTTAATAGCTGAGTAGTATTCCATGGAGTAGATGAACCAAAGCTTTCTTATCCAATCTTCTGCTGATGGGCATTTTGGTTGCTTCCATGTTTTTGCAATTACTGATTGTGTTGCTACTGATTGTGCTGCTATGAACACAGGGATGCATGTTGGTTTCTCGTGAAACAGGTGCTTTGGATATATTCCTAGGATTGCTATTGCTGGATCATACGGTATGCAGATTTTGAGTTGTTTAAGTGTACTCCGTACTGATTTCCATAAAGGCTGTACCAACCTGCAGCCCCACCAGCAGTGGAGTAGAGAAATCTTTAATACCTTAGTGAGGAGTAACTGATCTTTGTGTTCTACCTAGTAAGGTGTATGGGAGTCCAAGCCAGTTGTTTTTTAATTTGGATATCACTGGTAGTTTTCCCTGTGAATTCACTATTTTGCTATGGGATCCAAGACAGAATTTAACAACTAATACAAGGATATTTTCCTTTTGTTTCTCTCCGTGATTCCACCCATTTTCCCACCATTTCTGGTTGTTGACCCTTTTCTTGATTCCTTTGGACAGAAAGATGGTGATGGTACATTTACTACAAAAGGAAATTCATTTTCATTCTAGAGTGATTTGGGAAGGGGAAAGCAAGTGATTAAAAATGTTTCTTTATTTGAGATTTATGAGATTTAATGCTTTTTAAACAATTTGCATATTTATTTTATATACAAAAACTGAATATGTACACATACATATTATTTTTCTTGAATGTTAGATGTTAGTATCACATAAAATGAAGTTGATGACAAGGGTAAGAAAGTGAGAAAGGGAGGGCATATCATTATGTAAACAATATAATTCTATGAGGGAAATATGGATACCTATCAATACATCAAATAATTTGCATACACAAATTTTTGTGCCATCTCATATGAGAGGAAAAATTAAATTTATCTTTCTGTGTTTGGTCTTTTCATTTAAAATTATAATTTAATTTCCATTTTATTGCAAGTGTCAGAATCTCATTGCATTTATGACTGATTATATATCTACAAAGCATTTTTTGTTGAGACAGCAGTTAATGGGCATCTATGCTGATTCCATATCTTTTCAATGTGAATTAGGCTGTAATACACATAGGAACACAGGTATCTATTTCATATGTTGGATCCAGTTATTTTGGATTCACTCCCAGAAATGGAATAATGGGTCATATGGTAGATCCAGTTTTAGATTTTTGATGGGAATTTCCACACTGTTTTCCATTGTGCTTCTATTAATTTACATTTTCCTCTCCAGCATTTGTTAATTTGGTCTTTAGGAAATAGATGTTCAAAATGGAACAAGATGATGCTTCATGTGTGGTTTTCACTGGCATTTATCTGATGGCTAGTGTTCCTGAATTTTTTCTTTCCATATGATTCTCAGTGATTTGTATTTCTTCTTTTGAACAATATCTATTAGCAACCTTTGCTCACTTCTTAACTGTGTTGCTTTGTTATTATTTAATTTCTTGAGCTCTTTGTGTATTCTGATAATAATCTGTCAAAGGCATAGTCGCAAATATTTTCTTCTGTTGTCTTGGTTGTGTCTTCATTTTGCTAATTGTTAATTGTTTCCTTTCCTTTGCAGAAGCTTTTGAGTTTAAAACAATCCCGTTCTCTAGTTTGTTTTGACCTCTTATGATATTAGTTATTATTTTAAAAACTAAGATCCTATGCCAATATCTTGGAGTGCTTTTTTTGAAGTTACAATTGTTTTTAAAATTCAGGTCTATATTCAGATTCTTGATTCATTTTGATTGATGCTTGTGCAAAATGAAAAATAAAGGGTCTTGTTACAATCTTCTGCATGTGGAAATCCTATTTTCATAACATGCTTTATTGAAGACAGTTTCTTTCTCCAGTGGATGCTTTTAACATTTGTTAAAATAAATTGGCTCTAGGTGCTTGGATTTGTTTCTGTGTTTTTATTCTGCTCCACAGTATTCATGTCAATTTTATGCTGGTACTATGCTGCTTTTTTTTTAAGAGATCTGAAATTAATCTTGAAATCTATTGCTTCAAATAATGTGAGAATATTTAGTGTTAGTTTTTTTCTTAAAAGTGTGTAACGTATTTGGCTTTGTTTTTATTGTCCAAGATTATTTTTGCTCTTCAAGCCTTTTGTGTTTCTGTATGAATGTATGAATTTTAGTTTTTTTTTTTCTTAGTTCCCAGAAAAATGCCATTGGTATTTTGATGTGCATAGCATTGAATTTACACATTGCTTTGTGTGGTATTGGCATATTGACAATGTTAACTTTTGCAGTCCAAGAACATGGCGAATATTTTCCCATACTTTTTTTTTAACTTTTTCAATTTCTTTCACTTATTTTTCATAGTTGTCATTTTAGAGGTCTTTTATATGCATTTTAATTTTCATAGGCTATAGATTTGATTATTCTCATATAGTTTACCATATGACAGACTTCTTAGGTGGTATCATGAACATCTACAAGGAAGACTTGGTTTTTGCTTAGACTTGATTCTATCAGCCAATTATGTGTTTTGAGCCCAACAGTAATTTTAAGGTCTTGTTTACTCACAATGTGGTAGTAGTTGCTGCTCTGAGACAACTGGTAATCCCTGAGCTACAAGATCCAACTGCTTAGAAAAGTAGGACCATTGGTTTTAGATAAACATTTGAATTAGAATCCTTTGAATTAAGGTTTGTTCATGGAAAGCAATCCCCAGCCTGTCATGGGCAAAAAGAGCAAATGGCTTTTCTACATTTGGGATTCTCAGAGCTGAGGCATAATCTAGTTCTGTATTTGGGGTGTCAAACATCTGATGGCATTCTGGTTTCCAGAAGATAGGTTTACATGTTCATGTGTGGATTTTTTTCATTAATCCACAACCTGAGATCCAGAAGTAGCAGAAAACTGCCATTGCCCCAAGCCTATGAAGATATTCCCATTGTTTGGCATTATTGTGAAAATTGTTCAGTCCCCACCCCCCCAGTCATCAGTTAGGGCATGGGACTTTGGGGCTCAAATAAAATCTAGATGTTAGACTCTTTGAACAAAAATCTTAAGTTTAGGTGGAATATTTTTGAGTCTCTTTCAGCTAAGAAATTTAAGGTTCTCACAATGTTAGAACTGAAATATCACTGAGAAAAAGGAGATGATCAACAAATCATCTATATATTGTATGAGAGTATGATCTTAGAGATTGTATACTCTTAATTTCATTGCTGGGAATTTCCAAGTTGAACCTATTTCTCATATCCTGAGGGACCAGTCTAGGTTTCTTTTATGGCTTTAGGCACACCTGAATTTCTCTGATTAAAGACAAAAAGCATTAAAACTCTAGAAAAGGAAACAAAAACCAAGCATATTTGAAATTCAGGACATGAAAACTTTGAGTCTCTCCAGGCCATCATGTTCAGCAACTAAGAACTATGCTTTCTCAATCTCCTGTCTTTTCTGCCCCTTCTGACTTTAGTGTAAGGTATCGAAGGCTCCTCCACCACAGTAAAAAATAACAGTTCTGTGGCTTTGCCACTAAATTTTGTGACTTTCTTCTGAAGTTTCAGGCCAAAAGAGTGTGAGTATGCATAGCAAACAATGTTTAGTTATCATCAGAGTCATTATCTTTATTACAATATTTCTCAAAGACTTCAGCTAGCCACCCAAATTAGAGATCTGGGCTGTTTTCCCTTCCTGAGTGATCTCCTTTACTTTGCCATACAATAATAGACTACTACATACCCTCGTCTTTCCTGTTGTCATAGAGATAATAAAGCATGCCATCCTAGTGATAGTATTCTGCTCCTTGTAATCTCATTAAGAATTTTATTTGAAAACATTGCTTGATATACTAAGTTCTTGAGATGAGAGGAAACAAGACTGTTGGATGTTTTCAAGCCTTCTTGATAATATGCTCTCACCATTAGCTTAAGCAATTAGTTGAAATAATAATGATATACTACCAGGTAAGTGACCAGCTAGTATTTAGCTTCATAAAATCATCCCTAAACTTCTCAAAGATCTAAACAAGCATTTTTTTAACATGATCCTTAGTAGGCTAGGGACAAAATGACATGGGTAGGGTTACTCTGCTTTCCCCACTTGTTAGTTCTCTTAAGAAAACAAGTTGGGATTGAATGGGTTGTCTGAGTGGGACTCAGTGCCTGAATGGAGGCTCACTGGGGAATCTCCTAATGTTCTTTTAATAGTGATTGAGATAGAGTGAAGGAATTAGGGTAATCACTGAGATTTCTTTCTGAGATGCCCTAAAAGATGAGAAGGTTGGAACAGTCTGTTGGGGTTGGCATGTTGAAGATCTAAAGATGGAGCCAGTAGGAAGATCAGAATCAGGATCAGAATCTGCATGTTAGGATGACAGGATATCTGCCATTCAGACTTCACAGGAATTGTGAAGCTTGGAGCCCTGATAGAGCTTCCTAAAACCCTAAACACAGATGGTCTCTCAACATTTTCCTTTAAACTTGCAATGCACATTGATTCAGAAATGATATTGTTATTCTTCAACACTTAAGAGCAACATCCTCTAGTTTGTCATGAGCCCAAATAGTGTTATAAGATGTTGCTCTTCATTTTTTTAAGCCTTACAAATGATATTTTTCCCTAATGTCTTGAGTCGCTGAGAATACCTGGAAGTTCCTCTTTATGGGCCTTTGATGGAGTTGATGGCCTGCTGTTAAAAGTTGGAGTTGGGTGCAAACCTCCTCACTGGGCAGCTAGAAGCATACTTGAGAGCTTTAGGTTCTGACCCACCTGCAGGTAACAACTGGTGGGGAAGAAAGAAAGGCAAAATTGAAGAGGGAAAAGGCAGTTTTGCTGGGTTTGTTCAAAGGATCAGAAGCAGAGACGTCAAAGTCACCTCTGTGGACTCCTAACCAGCATGGGTTTGATCCACTCTGCTTCCTCATTGATCGCTGTCAAGCTATAACTACCTGTGGTTTGAATCTGCACAGCTTAAAAGGTAGTCTCTAGCCACCTCTGTGATTAAAGAGAGCCACGACTGGTAGACAGGACTCAGTTGATATCCCAAAAGGTAAGAAGGTAGAGTAAAATATGAGGCCCTGGGGAGTTTACAGAAAAAGTTAAACCAGAACCCGAACCAAACACTGCAATCCAGGAATCAGTCATTTTAATCCATTTTTTTATGGATGTCTGATGGGATGTCTGAAGTCAGTAATCCAAGGCTCATGAAGAGGTGCAACCTGCTTGTCAACCGAAGAGATCAGTACCTGGACTGGATCCTGTTGGGTTAGCTTGTCTGGCTTGGATGTCTACTAAGACAACTCAAACTATTAAACCAAGACAATCAGCCCTTAATCAATAAAGAAGAAACTGGTAGTGGCAAATAGAAAGCAAAGAGATAATGTTGTCTGCGTAGGGGTGAACATGGATTCCAGGACAGAGAACTCATTAATCAGAGACGCTGAAGGCAAGAATCAGGTGTTTGCTTGGCCTGGGAGAGGGGTTTCTTCTATCAGTCCCACCAATCTTCATTTTCCTTGAGGGGAAACATGTGTTCGTGATCAACAGGATTATGACGCTGATCCCAGGTTTTTGACTCCCTGACAATGAGGCCAAGATGCAAATGAAACAAGATGTACTGGGGGCACATGTTCAGACGTCAGAGAGAAAACATAGCCAGCTTAGTGACAGGAACTGTGTGGGGGTTTATTCTCTGTGAAGAGGCGTCGTGGTGCCCGTAACACACAGTTCTTTGATCTGTACCAGGCCTTGTGCTCCAGCACTCCACCACAAAACAACCATCTCAGTTTTCACCCACACAATGTTCTGTACAGGTGTTGTTTGTTTTCCTGCTATAAACGGCAGTTTTACTCACACTTGCCATCTTTAAAGGTCACTGATAGGTTTCCTTGGGCTTGCCTACCATCCGTAGGATCCTTTTGCAGTTAGGACATGAACTGTCCCATCTCTTTGTAACTTTGAAGCTGAGTCTAGCAACTTTTAGTCAGACATGACTAGTATGCAGTTGGATATGTGTCAGGTGGCAAAGGCCTTGATGCTTCCTATTGCTATCTTGTCTCAAGGCAATAAAAATACAGCTTGCATTTCCTGGTAAAACTATTGTCGGTATAAACAGAGAAAAAGAGCTAGTGATTTCTTTGTGCATGCACACAGAGGCTGGGAGCACACAGTGAGAATGTAAGCATATACCAGCCGGGAAGGGAGGCATCATCAGAAACCAAATCTGCCAGTGCTTTGGCCTTGGACTTTCAACCTCCACAACTGCAAATCCACCATTGCATTTGATCAAGGAAACTAGGGCAGGCTATGATAACATTACCAGCTTGATTTATGTGTTAAAGGTCAGACACTCTATATGGCATATGAAACAATAAAAAAAGCCATTTTGGCAGGAGAATAAGGAAACGCATAATATTTTTCCAATGACAGCACACGCAAGAACCAGTAGAGTATCTTAACACAGCCATACTTTGTTGTAAATCTCATTTTCATATTGTTAGGGATAGATAGATAGATAGATAGATAGATAGATAGATAGATAGATAATAGATAGATAGTCTCGTAGTGTCACTAAATGAAACCACTAGAAAAAAATACATCTCAATATGTTTCTTAAACTACAGAATGCTTAAAATGTCAGTTGATAGACTTGTCAAATTTTTCTCTCTGCAAGCTTTCAACATGTGTGAGTTGCTATTTTAGGTAGATATTTATTGCCATGTTTAGGAACCCTTTGACCTTAGGGTGAAAAGATATTATTTATTTGGCTTACATCTGCACGGCTGTCATGAACCCACAAGAGAAGTTACTTATGGAGCTTAGGAGAGATAAGAAAATAATCACTCATTACTGTGCCATCTAGCAGCTGTGACCTCAGCGGTAGGTGTTTGTATGTGTGCCTGTGTGTTTAAATTTGCTGAAGGGATGGAACAGTAAATCACCAACAATAACAGGAGGATCAATACTCTCCCTCACCTCTTTTGTGAGATCTGGAGCATGGCCTGAATCTGTCAGATGGAATTAAAAGATTCAGGGTGTCAGAGACGATGCCAACAAATAGACCTGCCATGCCGTCCATTAACAAAAGCCCCCAGATCTCTGCCATAGCCATTGTTATCACATTAAAAGCGAGACATTTGGGACTTGCCATGTTTTAAATAGAAAGTGGCCTCGTTATTTACAGCAGAGATGACTTGCATTTTTAACCAATAAAACGTTTGCTAATTTGATGATAGCGCTGAATAAACTCAATGAAAAAGAGGAATCACTGTGCTTTTACCATGAAGGAGAAAATAACATTTGATCAAAAAGCAGATACAGCAGGTTGCCGTCAGACTGAGGAACACAGCCTATGGCTTTCTTGAAAGTTTCCATCACGTGCCCAGTTTTTCCTTTGGCAAAGGCTCATGCCTGGGGCTTTCTGGGTTCTTTTGTCTTTGTACAACAACAACAGCACATCATGCAGCTGGCTGGTTGTACAGCGGGACACCACGGGGAGGATTTCCATCCCAGCACCAGCTGGTGCTGATTTTATGGCTACCAGCATGAGGATTGATAGCTTCCATCAATCCACATCTAGCTCATGCATCCACAGATGCCTTCTTATTCCTATCTTGAAACTTTACTAAATTTTAGCCTGAGAAATATCCTGCAGCACTGAATTCTGAAAGCTGATTATGCATCACATAAAAAAGTCTTTTTATACATTTTCAATCTGCTGCTTTTTGAATTCCATCCAGTTTCTGCTCATTCTCAAATTAAGGTGAATGGGAGTGTAGTATATAATTAGGCTATGTTATACTATTCATTACTTTATTCACCTTAATCTTATTATCTCTACAGATATGCTAGGTCAGTTCTAGCTGCATTTGATCAGAAGATGTGGTTAATTTTTAATGAACTGAATATAAATAATAATATATTTGATTGAGATGAACTCTAAATCGAAGGGAACTGTGATAGGAACTTTATTAACATTGGCACACTTTCCTGGGAACAGTGCTAGTGCCAGGGTATCGTTTCGTATTTGTGAAGAGCTACACAGATGTGGGAAAATGCGTAAAATTCATTCACTTTGTCTTAATTGTAGGTGAATAATAGATTGTAAAATTTAAATTACATAATTGCGAGGCTTCCAAAGGATGGATCTGTAGCAGATGTCTGTAATAGATCAAAATCGTAATAGAGCAAAGTATATTGTCAGTCATTTCTAATAGTTGGTGTTTCTAGAATGCAGCTATCAAAAATATAGTATTTCAAACGTGCAGTATGAAAAATGTAACAAATACCTACATATTTCCCTAATTTAGATAGCGTATGGCTGCTCTGCAGAAAATTAATGTTTTGAAGATAATAAACCTTGTTTTCACATATATACTAAATGTGTGTAATTTGTAGTTTGATCTAATTATTTCATTAACGATAATAGTTCAGATCAAGGCTCTTGAATAAAATCTACTATAGATTAACTGTGGCATCCTTTTAACTGTTCATCCAGAAATTTTTGGAGATTTTAATCTTGATTCCTTTTATTTATTTATTTTTTACATCTCTCTTTCTGTCTCCCTCTCTTTCTCTGTTGCTGTGGTAATATACCATACAGTGGAAGATGAGAGGTCCAAGATCAAGACCCTGACAGATTTGACATCTGGGGAAGGGGCCATTCCCGGTTTCCCCTGTAACCTGGCACAAGAGAAGAATTACAGAATTTCTGATGTCTTCTTTCTGAGGGCAACCTAGTCACTTTCATGAGGACTTCTTTGTGACTTCATGGTCTGCTTCAGTAACCCATTTCCAAATTCCCTCACCTTAGAAGTTAGCATTTCAACACTGGAGATAATGCTTAGTTCATCAGATGCAATAACTGAGGTATAGAATGGTCAGAAAATCTATACATTTCTCTTTTGGCTTGACTCATCCAAGACCATTTAGTCAGGAAAATACCATTCTATTTTCATTGTCTGCATCCCCAATTTGCCTACAACAGTAGGTAGCCCTTTTATGCCATGCAAAAGCATTAGTCTTAACATTTTCAAACACAAAAATGAAACATAAAAAATATTGGGTATGTTTCTTCAGTATAGGAATTTGCAGAACTGCAATTTAGATATCATGGAGATAGACACAACATCAAATGCATTTAGTAATGCAACCCTTTTACTTGTACAGTACCCATTTATATGCTGTGACTTCAAACCTGGAAATGATTGTCCTAGGAGATATTTATATGGAACAAACATACAGGTAGTTAATTTGAACTTGGTGCATTCGTATTTACAATATTGTTTTTAGCATCTGCAATTATGTTTTGTATTAAAAGTGACTGGATCAGAGGTAAGCAAATTATTTACTCACAATCTCAGCAGTATTATTATTTCCCCCCACTGATTGCCACAATAAGGGCACATGTCAATTACATGTGCAAAAGGGAGCTTGGTATTATCAATGGCGTATTCCAAAACAATGTATTTCAGAACTTACACAAGAATTTCCCTGCTGGAAAGAGGAGAAAAATTATTCTATAATAAAAGCAATCTTTTATGGGAAAAGATGATGAAAATACTTATATGTTTATAAGATCCTTTAAAACTGTAAACAATAACCTTACAGTTTGCGCTGTTTTATTTGTAGAATGTAAATATAAGAATTCAGGATAATAAAAATGTATGTATTTTTTAGGAATCTCCATTTTAGCATTGTCATTAAGCAATTCTTTTATAAAGGTATTTATTTATTCAAAAGGCACAGTTCCAGAGTGAGGCGGACAGACAGACAGGTAGCTTCTGTCTGGTGTCTCACTCCCAAATGGCTGTAATTAGCTGAGCTTGTGCCAAGCTGAAGCCAGGATCCTGAAACTCCAGCTGGGTCTCCTCTGTTGGGGACTGGGGTCTAAGTATTCTTTTTTTATCAGGTAGCTGGATTGGACATTAATCAAATGCATTATCAGGGAGCTGGATTGGACATTGTACAACTGGAGTACAAGCTGTCATTCATGTACCATACTGGTTTCAGGAGTTTATTGTGTTACACCACCATGTCCATCTCTCTTTAGCCATTCTTCAATACATGTTGCTAGAAACTTTTCTTAAAGATCTCTGATAAGGAAAAACATTGAATACTCATATTTTTTGATCATCTACTATCAAGTTGGAGCATAATCAATATTCCAAAAATGCTAGTGACTAAACCATGCACTAAACCACTGTCAGTCCCCCCAAAAAGTTGTTCTATCAGGGATGACTAAACAGAACCGATGAGAAGCACCAACAGACTTGCAAGAATGTATCTTAGCTTGGGCCCTACGCGGTGGCTCAAGTGGTTAAGGTCCTCGCCTTGCACGCCCAGGATCCCATATGGGCGCCGGTTCTATCCCCGGTTCTATCTTCCTCTCTCTCTCTCCTCACTGTATATCCGCCTTTCCAATAAAAAATAATAAAAATAAATCTTTAAAAAAAAAGAATGTATTTTAGCTTGAATATTAAGTAATATTAAGTTGTCAACCATTGTTAAAAATGTTACTTTCCTGCCAATGATACATATTAGTCCATTCATAAAGGCTATTCCTCACTACAAATAAATGGGAAAATTGGAACTATGTAGAAATGTTTATGTCATGGACTGAAATATTATATTAGAATGTGAGGATGAATAGATTAAGAAAATAGCTGGAAAGGAATTAAAAGAATGCTTATAAAATTACTCAAAATCCAGAGAAGCAAATACATGAGATCAAGAAAGCCAAACATCAGGTGGACAAGAAATTCTGCTTGGAGATGGAGACATTGAAGGAAAACCAAAGAGAAATATTCAAAGTGAAGAATTTAGTATGTCAAATAAAATTATGGTGTAAAGCTTGACAAGAGACTTAGTGAGGCAAGAATACCTGAGCCAGAAAACAAATTTTGGAATTATTACAGTCAGATAAAGGGGGGGAAAGCTAAGAACAGGAAAAAATGTTTACAGTTTGTGGGATGTTATCAAACTACCAACTCTAGGTGTCTTAGGGGTTTCTGAAGGTTTGGAAAAACAGAATGGATTAGAAGTTTTATTTAGTGAACAATAATGGCAAATTTTCCTCATTTGGAAAAAATGTGAACATCCAAGTAGTGGAGGCAGTTAGCGGTCTTATTAGACATGATCAGAAAATGTTTTCAGCAAGACCCATTATAATAAAACTTAAAAAGTGAAAAAAAAAAGTAACTATACTAAAATGTGCACAGAAAACATGCCTGATCGCCTCCTAAGGATCCCCAAAAAAGATTGACAGCTGATTTTCAGGAGAAATACAGTAAGTTAAGAGAGACTGAACCGATATAACCCCAGTTCTAAAAGAAAAAAGACTCTCAATCCAGTTTACCACGCCCAGGGAAACATTCATGTATAAATGAAGGTGAAATAAAGACCTTACAAAACAAACAGAAATTGAAATTACTCATCATCCCTCGGCCAGCTCTAGAGATGACAAAGTTGTGTTACTCACAGAAACAAAGAAAGATAGTAATGAAAGAATATGAAGGCAGAAAATCTATCAGAGAACAAAGAAAATTCAAAACAAAGAATAGGGATATGTGAAGAAAAATTGCATGACCAAGTCACTATTTGTCAATATTAACCTTGAATGTAAGTGACCTGAAGTTTACAATGAGAGGATGCAGACTGGAAGGTGCAAAGGGTGATGGAGGACAGGTGTAGGACATACGAGGCATCCTGTGCAGAGCCTTGCGTCTGTTTCCATTGTTATTGGATGAAAAGCTCCTGGTGCAGACAGTTCTTCCCAGCGCAGGTGTGGAAAGCTGTCAGATTGGTGCTTATGGAGGTCTGAGGGAACAGCAAAGCTCGCTACAGCTCTGGAATAGTTAGAATCTCTCCAGTCAGACTTGCATTACACCACTGAGGTCATCGCTAGACTCATCTGGGGGCATAAAATTGTTGTTGATGGTGTTTTTTGTTGTTGTTTTGTTTTGTTTTAGCTTTCTGGCATATTGGTTTTAATCCAACTGCATCCCAAAGGTCTACTGACCTCCAGGGCACAACCTCAAAAATTTTCTCAAGAGCTACTGGACCACTAAAATGAAACCCAGCTAACAATACAAGAGCTACTGGGCTGTGAAGTGCATGTTTAGCTACCTGTTCAGGGTTTAGTGGCCTACTAGGCCATAGTCATATTGCATTCTGTTCAATGTGACTATGAACTGTTTACTAATAGGCCCTATAGATATCAAACTCAGGTCCTTGGGTAAAGGCAGGTGGGACCTTGGGTTTAAGCTTGGCTTGCTTTTCATAGATGAATGGCTCTGTTAGCAAGGCTTGAACCCATTTCCCAAAGTGAGGAGCCTCCTTGGAGGAACACGGTTGTTTTCCCTAGCCCAAGGATTCAATAGCTGAAATGTTGAATGTTATACCCTTAAGTATCACTTCCCCTATAAGATGATCTTGGTTTTCAGGACATGTGGTTCTGGACAGGAACTATGGCTTAAGCAAAAGATAGAGAGTAATTGTCTGACAAACACAGCTGGGACTCAGGTTTAAGTGAACTTTTTTTTTTTTTTTTTTTGCCTCTGGATTTTTCTTGACTGAAGGTGAAATGTTACTTCTGGGACATGAGCTACAGCATGAGGGATCATATTGGTTCTTAGAGAAAGGATCTCTGTCCATTAAGCAGACAGTTGGGATTTTGTGCCACAATTTTCTGCCCCTCATTTTTTTTAAGTTTTTTGTTGTTGCGGCCTTTTCCTCAAGGATATATTGCTCAAAGGTCTCAATTCATATGTAGTCACTTACTTTTCATTGCTCTTAAGAAATGACGCCTTGGTGAATGGTTCATGTAAACATGTAAACATGGTCCTGGGTGTCTTGCACAGCCATACCTTTCCTTGGGTCCCCAAACCCAGAGCGGGGGGGGGGGGGAGACAATCACTTCACAGTGACCACCAAATACGATTTCTGCTTGACCTCCTAGACTTACACTTTCCCCCTCTCTCCCCTCGCCAGGGACTCATGGCAACCAGGTGTAAGCCTCCTCAATTCATTCAGCTCCCTCACCACTGCTACAATCAGTGAACCTCAAAATGTAAACTGATGTTAGAGGGAATTGGGTGGAGAGAACGAAAGAGAAATCACAGTGCTTTGTTTATCATGACATGAAAGGATGTTTGGTGTATTTCCTTGTGTGTAATTTTTCTTACCGCTTTTTAAATAAAGAGGATTTTTAAAAAGTTGAGACAAAACATTGAATGCTGAGTAGATTAGAAAACAAGACTGATCTACATGCTGCCTACAAGAAACACGCCCTCACCAACAATGATCCAACAATGATACATAGTGACTGAAAGAAGGAAAAATATATTTCTTGCAAACAGAAATCGGAAATGAGAGTAGCCACTCTATCCTCAGATAAAATAGGCTTTAAGACAAAACTTCCAAAAGACACAAGAAATATATGACTAAGATGTCAGTTCAACAGGAAGATGTGATTATAAATATATATGTACCCAATACAAGGACCCATGACTTTTTGAATTAAATTTTAATGTGTTTTTTTAAAAAGAAAAACCCATGCTATAATAGATTGATAACAAAGAACTTCAATACTCCACTTTCATCATGTGCTTGGTCCTGAGCAGAGTTGGGAAGGTAGGAGGGAGCCCTAGGTTAGCATGGTGACCTGGTATGCTTTTGGACCTGGCTTGGAGAACTTCTAATGGGCCTGGATCTTGGGTGTATGGAGGGGTAAGTCCTCAGGCCAGTATATACGCCAGGAGCTTGAGACCCTAGTGGGCTGGTGGAGCTCCAGATTAGCACACCTCTCCAATAGGTCAGGTTTCAAAAGGCTGGGCTGTGGAACCTATGTGCTCCCAAGTACAGGATATGTCGGTTGATCAAAGAAAGGGAATTCTGAGAGGGAAGACCCCTGAGGGAGCATGTTATAGGTGAGGAATGACTTTTGAAGGACTTCCAATAATAAAGCCACTGTGCATGCAGGTAAGTGAGGCAAGTGAGACTGAGTGGTTTGGAGGAAAGAAGTGGGAGGACCATTATGGGTCAAACCAATGTACCAGCACACGTGGAAGAGCTGGGCCAGCAAACATGGCTCACTGGTAACCACCATACTCTTGTCCATACTTAAGCTAGGGTTGAGGGCCTATCTGGTAGGGTTAGATCACAGTACCTGCCAGTGAGAGTCAGAACAGGAATGAGTAATATTATTCTGCAACATGACTAACCAGCATGCTAGGGAACCGGGTCTGGGGGCAGATTATGTGGGGAAAATGTGGGCCTACTCCTTTGGAATTGCAGATTCTGCTGGTTTGCTTAAGAGCTGGGGGTGGTGATGGGCTGAGTTAAGCATGACCATGGAACCCTCCAACACACATGGCTACCGGGGTTTGGAACAGGCCAATTTGATCCAAACTTCAGCAAATGCAGGCATACACAAGAATAGGGTGTTGAGTGGAACAGGGTGCAACAAGGAAAGGTCAAATGGGGCAAATTATACCACATATGGGGTATGGGTTTGGGAGTGGGGCTGGTAGGAGAACTTGGGAAACTCCCCTGGTAGATCATAGCTCCCATTGGTGAGCATGTGATCAGACTTGGGTTGTTCAGACTGGGCAAGATAGTTTTACCTGTGGGTAAGTGTGTGGGTTAGTTCTGGAGAGGGGTGGACAGGGCAAGGTTGGGTCAAATCTTATCCTACTGGATTGTGCAGGATCCAGACTGGAATATGGATCATGCCAGCCTATGCTGTTTCACTTACTGATTTTCATGAGCAGGGAATGGGAGCAGACTGCCCAGGGCTAGGCTGCAGCATCCATCCAGAGCTGGGAGTAAGGGTGGGTTGAGACAAGCCAGGCTGTGGAATCCAGTGGCAAAAGCCAAAATGTGACATAAGCTGTGCTGCGCTGGGTCAGAGTGATCACTGGCGTGTGTAAGATCTGTAGCTTGAAACAGACCTGGTTGGGGAGCTAAGGGGATGCCCTGGCTGGGTCGTGGTTCCCACTGGTGAGCACAAAACCTGGAATGGGGCCAACAATCTGTGTTGGACATAACTGCAGTGTCCCTTGGCATGGAAATGGTTTTGAGATGTGCTGGATTGGACTCAAGCAGTCACTGATGCTTGTGAGAGCTGTGTAAGAGTAGAATGGGCTGAGCTAGGTCTCAGCTCCTGCTGAGTCCCATGAGAGCTGTGTCTGGGTGTTTAGCAGGTGTGGTTGGGTTATAGCACCCGACAGTAACAACCAGAATGGGTGCAGGCCAGTTGGGCAAGGCTATTATTCCTGCCAGGACAAAAGATGGACTAAATCACCATGGACCAAGAACCCACCAGTGCGTGTGAGATATGGCACCTGGAGGAAATAAAAAAGTGGAAATGGAAACTTAACTATTAGGCCTAATTTACTGTGTGATATAGAATAGTCAGGGATAAAGGGAATCAAGATTAGGAAATGAGTAAGGATCAAACATGCCAGATAGCAAATCAGCAACCAATTATTCCTTATACAAAGAAATTAATAATAATTTTCATAATTTAAGTCATATTTCCATTGAGGATATAAACTTGTCCAAAGGGAGTCAGTTATGGCAATGGCTATCAGAGAAGAGACCGTGTTGAAAGGTGTTGACAACTAAGAGTATTGCTATTTCTGTCCCCAAGGAACTTTTCAGGCTATGACCATGAGCATTCCTGTTCTGTGCATGATGCCCTCCCTTGACTTGTTTAAAAATGCTTGTCTACTCATGAGCTCCTTCTAGGAGAAGTCTTAGTTACTGTAAAATGTATATAATAATGTGTTGCTATTTTAATTTCTAGTTTGCTTTTAATATTGGTCAATTTGAAGTCCTTTCTCTGCTCTGTGGATTAACGATCTTTCTGCATTTTAAAGGATATTTTCTCTATTTCATTCTCACTGGCTTTCACTGCTACATTACACAATGCTTCTCCCTTCTACTTACTTAGGTTTAGCTGTGATTGTCATTTTGGACATCCAATTCAGATACCTAGAAATAATCTTGAATGTTTTCACTTTTTAAAGAACATCCTTTCAGGCTATGTATTATTAATATATGATTATATTATATTAAAATGTAGTATATTATGTTATAATGCAGTGTTAATATATAATATATGGTATAAATGCATATAACATTTGCAACCTACCTATTTACCACAAAGTGAAATTGATATTTCCTGAATCATTTAATTAGTTCATCTTTCTTAAGCAAAAATTCACTGTACATCTAATGTCAAGTTAATGACACTATGAAAGTTGTACACAATGTGTAAGCACTCTAATAGCTATTACGAGCCATAGCTATTCAAAATCATTTGAAGGCACTACATAAAAATACTTAGTGAATTAAATTAGAGCTAAGGAAGAATTTTAAAGAAGTTACTGGGGAGTGGTAAACAGAGTGTTAAATGACTAGATTTGTATCTGATAAGGCACCCAGTGATTCACAGCTGTTACATTTTTGACTCAAAAACATGACCGGTCAACTTAGCATCACATCACTGTGATGTGAAATCCCAGATGGCTGTGCATTGATTAAAAATAAAACAGGGCTGCAGCTGCTGTTTAAATCCAGGAAGGCTCCTATTTCTGATGTAGTTCACCAACACATGGTGTGCATATTTCTATGGATCAGTCACAGGTGACCCAGCTGGTTCATAAGTTGTGTTAAATTGCTGCCTGATTAGTAGCTGTATCTAGAGGAGTACACACACTGTACATGTGTGAGGATTCCCATGGATATGTTCACATCTCAGGGGAAGAGAACATGGAAGAGATTATAGAACAGCTGGCAAGGGAAGTTATATTTTCCATGAAGAATGGGGTTTTACAACCACACCCTCTAATGGCTCTGTCCTGGAAATTCATTAAATACAATTTTTCCATGTCATTTTATACTCTGCATCCCAGAATATTTGTGCTTGTATCCTTTCGCCCTAAATACATTTTCTATTTTCATGCCTTCACCACAACAGTTGGCCAACCGATACTTCAGAATAGCATTCGATGGCCAAAGATGTAGCACCATCTGCCACAGTTTAGGGGAATCCTCAGTGGTGCTGTGACAGCTGTCTGGTTCAGAGCCCTCAACACCCAAGTTCATTGCCAGAAAGGACACACATTTTATGTTAGAGTGGCCACTTCCTAAAAAAGGAATGGCATTTTACAATGCTATATCCAATTGTTTATGAGGTCAGATTTCTGGAAATTATCATCTGTGATTCAAATACGGTCGCCAAATGTAGATTTTAGCAAAATCATACATGTTAGCAATTAAACTTAATATCCAAACTTTTAAGTCTTTTTTTTTTTTAATATATGAAAGGCACTATGCTCTCCCAAAGAGCCTGATTATACTTATTTAACATAATTTAACATACAGTCCTAAATAAGCTTGATTTGGGTTTGTAAGCATACAATATCATAGATGCTTCAGTCTGAAATTAGAAAAAGGGGTTTGCAAATTACTCAAGCTCAAAAATTAGAAGTATAGGCTACAGTGGCTAATCAAGTAGAAAACATACACACACCATGATTTCGTCAATAGTGCAATGGCATCTTTACCAATTTACTTAACCACTAGCTCTCCACGTGGATCCAGACAGATTTCTAAACTTTGAAGTACATACAAGAAATAATACATAAGACACACTGAAACAGTTTAAACTCGAGTGAAATGGGCTATCTCATTAATAACACGATTAGTAATTTAAGGGTACATGATTTAACTAAAAGAAAAAAAAACCTGACAAACGAATTCAATCTTGGAAGTACAAAGTAAAGGACATATTCTCCCCCGAATGTTCCAAATGCTTTTGTATGCCCAGCTTCTTCCACTCACGTTTGACTGTAGCTACCATTCCTATCTTGTTCCTACGGATTACATTCCCACTTGGATAATTTGTACAGACTTTGATAAAGCATACATGTAGGTGATCTATTCATGGAATTAGTATATATTTTGAAGTAAGTCTAATATTTTAATAAAACATTAGATCAAAAATTTCAGTAGAGTACTATCATTTAAAGAAAACTAGATTTCTATTTTATAAAACAAACTTTAATGCTCATAATTATTTCCTATTGTTAATTAGCTTATAATTCGTATTATCTAGTTTCAATTTTATATTGGTAACTTATTTTTAATTACATTTTCCTGAAATTCACCGTTCCTTGCCCTCTGATCTGCACTTTGTTTTTTTATTTTTTCTCTATCCTATCAGTGTGGGAACATGGATATTTATTTTTAGACCCTTCTTTTCCCAGTAGGAACATGTGAAACTACAAATCTGCTTCTTAGCATTCTTTAACTACATCATAAACACATTTACTGATATATTGCATTTTCATTATCACTCATTGCAAGATATTTCCTTTGTTGTATTTTTATTCTCACTTTTCTTTCCTTCCAACTCATGCTAATGTACAGTTTTGTTAAATAATTTTCATATATTTTATGACTTTAGGTATACAGATGTAGACCTGCCAATCTTTATAACTAATTTCCACAATAACCAATAATAGATTTTGTGCAAGTTCAAATATTTCAGGATTGGCTGTGGTTAATTTTATGCCTCATCATATTCAGGAAAATCCATTTTGTACTGTTTCGTGAAATGTCCTATGCATGTCCTTGAGGAAATTAAACTGCTTATATTCTTATTGATTCATTGTTTACTAGTTCTATTGGAGAAAGACTATTAAGTTACACACGTTATAATTGTGTCCTTGCTTACTTTTCACATGAGCTCTATCAGTATTTGAATCATAATATTTCAAACATTTAAGTGAGGTCCATCATCACTGGACTTTTATTCCTCCTAATGAATTGATCAGTTTGTCAATATTTAATGCTTCTCTTTTTGAATGGACATATTCCTTAAACTGATGTCCTCTTTACTAATATGCAGTAACCATTCTCTCTCATGACTAATAAATACCATTTTTGACTCCTTTTAAAATTTATAAGCTATTACTCAGCTATTAAAAAACAAATGCAGTTCTTTGTGGCTAAATGGGCCCAACTGGAAACTATAATGCTAAGGGAAATGAGCGAATCCCAAAAGGTTAGATACCACATGTTTGCCTTGATTTAACCTGTAATTTTTGTTTGGTTGTTTGTTACTTTTGGAACCTGTCATTGATACTGTCTCAACCCAGGTGTTTTGAAGAATTGAACTTGCATTATTTTTAACATATTATTTACTCAATACTATGTCAATTAATTCCATAACATTGTATATTGATGCTGATGTTTTGTTGGGGCTTTTAACTGACCGGAACTTTACTCTGTTAGCTCTACTTTCAGACCAGAGAAGGTCTCCCCAAGAGGCCACTGAACTTATCTGGACAATAAGATGCTGGACTTTATGCTAGGTATATGCTTCCAATGAAGGAATCTCAACTGAACTTGAACTGTGGTTATGCAGCAAGGTGGAGGAATCCACTATGGGGGGAGGGTTGTGGGAGGGGTGGGGAGAATCCCAGTGCCTATAAAACTGTATCACATAATACAATGTTAATAACAATTAAAACAAATAAATAAAACTTAAAAAAAAGATTGGATGGAACTGGAAAAATAAAAAAATAAAATAAAATAAAATAAAATTTATACGCTATAGTTTTAAAATGCATTTCTTGTTAGTATATATGGTTGGATGTTGTCTTTTTATAATTCTAATAGTAATTTTATTTTATTTTTAATAATTTTGATCATTTGATTTGATCAATACACTATATTTTGATCATTGTATTATACAGATTTTAAATATATAATTATAAAAAGGGAACAAATTCATGTATTTCTTGTGTGTGTGTGTTTAAGAGCATATGATACTAGATTTTATTTTTATAGTTGGTCTGGAATTGCTCAAGTCTACAGGTGTATATTTTGCATGGGTTGCATCCATTCTTCACACATTCTGGGGTACTTATTTATTTATTTGCATTTTGTTTGAATGTAAGAAATGTAAGCGGGACAAGGAGAGAAACACACAAAGAGATATCTTCTATTGTTTGGTTCATTTCCCACATGTACACAACAGCCAGGGCTTCACTGATTCATAAACTGCTCCTTTCGCCATTACAGCCAACAACCATTCCTTCCTTTTTTTCCCACATTTTCTTGAATATTCTATGAGATTAATCAAGTATATTTTAAAAATTTCATGTTGTGTTTTGTGTTATGAATCCTACAATGAATGGCAAGTACTTCTATTTCCACCCCCTTCCTATTAGCATATTCTATCTTATTTTAAATAATTTTGCTTATGTAATTTTATGTAAATATTACAAATGCCTTGAATTTCATCTCTATTATTTCTTCATTCTGGGCCCAATTTTATTTTAAAGCCATAAAAATTAGTGAGAGCTTATGAAATATATCTGTATCTTCATATATACATACAGCAATGTTACATACGGAGACACACATATAGAGTTTCAGTTTAAAAACAAACTCTAATCAACCAGCATGTATGGTTTCTTCAGTTGATATTATTCTGAAAATTAAAAAGATTTGTTCATTGCTTCTTCAATTTTATTTCTGTTTGTATTTCAGTTTGGATGGTTTTTACTGTAATAGCTTCTGTACTCCAGAGTCAGGTACAAAATGTGCTTCTAAGTCCATCCAGTTAATTTTTCATAATAGACAGAGAATTTTGAGCCATTATCTAATAATTCCATTGTTTCCATCAATTTTTTTGTGCTTTCCTGTGTTCCACAGCACTTAGTTTTTCGAAGTGCCTTTAAAATAAAGCCAGGAAAGTTGTGTCAGCTCATATTTGTTCCATCTGTGAGAAATCAAATGTCTTAGTTTCTATTTTTTCATGACTGATAAAGCTTTGTACATTTAAAAATTTTAAATTGGGGGGATCAACATAGTGGCATAATAGGCTAGTCCCCAAGCCGTGGCACTGGTTTCCCATATTGGTACTGGTTCCTGTCTGAGATGTTTCACCTTTGATTTAGCTCCCTGCTTATCACTTGGGAAAGCAGTAGAGGATGTCTTAAACCCTTGGGTCCCTGAGCCCTAGTGGGAGACCTGAAAAGAAGTTCAGCTCTTCTCTTGTGGCCATTTGGGGTAGGAACCAGCAGATGAAAGAGAAGATCTCTCTCTTTACCTCTCATTCTCTCTGTAGATCTACCATTCAAATTAAAATAAATAATTATTTTTTCTTTTGAATTTTATGGTACAATTCCATAGGTTCTGGAATTTTCCCATCCTCCCTTCAAAAAAAAAGTTCAGGTATTATTTATAATAACATAGTCCTTCATAAGCAGTCATAAGTCCATCAATCTGTTCTTTAAGTGTGCCCCAACATTGCTGGTACAAACCATGACAGACAGTCCAGCATCCTATTGTCAACATATGGCCAACAGTTTCATTGACAGTCCATCTTTGATTTGGAAGTAGAGATGCATGTTGTATTCTATCTTCACATCTGATTATGATAGTCTCTATTACACCATTACTATACACTCCCTTTAATGAGAAGCCATGAAATTAAGTCAACAGCAGGTAGGAAGTTAAAACAAGATTTTACAGCACCCTGGAGTTGAAAAACATAGCACTGAATAACCAACATATGAGTGAAGAAAAGAAAACACAAGAGCCTCCTGTGTAAAATGATTCTGCCATGTGGTACATGAGAAGGCAATGGAGTTTACAAGAGAAAAGAAAATATTTGGAAGAAATGAAAATGAAAACAAAAATATAAAAACACATGGAATGCAGCAATAACAGTATGGAAAGGGTTATTTATCTTACAATTTACATGAGAGCTTCCTTGCATCAAACAGTACATATGGTATTTGTCCATTTGAAATTGACTTATTTCACTGAGCATAATGGTCTTCAGTTGGGCCCATCTAGTTGCAAATGCTATAATTTCATCCTTTATTTTTAGTATTTTTATTTTGTTTTGTTCTTTCTTTTTTAACAGTGGAGTAATATTCCATGGAGCAGATGTAGCACGGTTTCTTTAACCACTCCTCTTTGGATGGGCATTTCTTAAAAGAGATTTAAAACGCTTCTTTATTTGAAAGACAGATCAGATTTAAAGAACTATCATTCTGTTACCGCTCTAACTAATACCTGCAGCAGCTTTAGTTGAGCCAGAAACAAGCTGAGAACTGGAGACTGAACCTGCATCTTAACATGTAAGTGGTGGGGCTGTCACTACCCGGGCCACCACCTGCAGCATATCAGGGTCTTCATTAACACAAAACTGTAATTGGGAGTGGAGATACGCAAGCACAAGCACTCAATGTGGGATGAAGATGTTCCAAATGGTATTTTAATGAAAGTGCCCAAAACAAACCCTAGTTTTATGTAACTTAATGAAATTTTCTGTGTCTTCTTGAAAGACAAATTAGTATTTTATTTCGAGTTAAGAGGCCAGTGAAGTGGCCTTGCAAGCTAATTCACCTCCTATACTTGCCAGCATCCCATGTGGATGCTGATTTGAGTTCCTGGCTACTCTGTTTCTTATTCAGGCCTCTGTTTATCTCCTGGAAAAGCAGCAGAGGATATCCAAGACTTTGGGCCCCTGTACCCATGTGGGAGGATTGGAAGAAGCTCCAAGAATCCAGATTCAAATGACCCCAACTCTGGGTGTTGTGGGCGTTTTGGGAGTAACTCAGTGAATGGAATACCTCCATCTACCTCTCTGTCTCTCTTCCTCTCTCTGTAAAAATCTGCCTTTCAAACAAAAACAAATAAATCTTTAAAACATATTTCAAGTTAAGTGCAATGTCAATAAGAAAAGATACTGAAATTTTGTATGTTTTGTTTGGAATTTTCAATTTTAGTTCATTTTACAAAACTATTACTGCAAAATTTTAACATAAAATTCATGCAATATCAGACATGAGCAAAAATAAATTATAAATTCTATACAACTCAACTTTGAAAATTTTGATTTTGTGTTGAACAGTGTCAGGACAAGTTCTATAGTGCTCAAGGAATTGTTAGTGTAATAAAAGAATCAGTGAAATATCAAAAATCATGGATAAAAATAAACTAAGTTTAATGTCACAGGGAGAATCAAGATAGCAAAATACAGTAAAGACTCACTTAAGCACACAGAGAAACATTTGCCAGTGTGAAGCAGAGAGGGCACATTCCAGGAAATATGAGAGGACAGAACAACAGAAGTGCACATGGAGACTGACAGACACAGGAAAGCAGTGGACACAGCAGTGTAGTGTTACAGTGACCTATACCCCAGCGGCATTCAGCGAGTAGCAATCTGAACTGCATCTGCAGCCAAAAATCAGCCAACAAGGTGGGAAGGAGCATTCACTGCGAGCTCAGGAGGTGAATCCAAAGAACTGCCCATCCTGCTGATTTGTTTGATTTGACCAGAAGCAGACACAGAGCTGCAGGTCCCAAACGGGTGGTTGGTGGAGGGACAGGGTAGATTTCAAAGCCCAATCTGCCCCCTAAAGCCTGTTCAGGGGCCATTTGTATAGGGACTCAAAGGCTATGGGATAGGACTGTGCATGCACTGAGCTGGGAGTGAAATCATTTCTGGCTTAGTGAAGTGCAACCATTTGGCAGACGGAAGCCCGTAGACCCGACTGACAGCAGATCAAGAACTCTAGTAGTGGTACTTCAGGTGCCATTTTGTACAGTGTGGCAAACGCTTTCAGATTGCAGGGACAACAATGAGCTGCTGACCTGGGCTAACTCACTGAGCTCCGTGCATTGCCCTGGTCCCACAGGGAAAATAATACAAACTTTGGTAACATAGAGATTAAAATAGTTCTGTGTGGCCCTCAGACATGATAGCCAACAGGTTTTTGCAAGATCAGCACTACCAATAAATTAGCTATATAGGATACCTGGTGTCTCCCTAATCCTGGGAACTACTTTAATAGGAAGTGGGAGAAAAGTTATACAGACAATGGCGCAGCCGCTGCTCAATATCAGAGGAAGTGGCGATTGGTGAGCCACCAGCTGGGGCTACAGAGACCATTGAGAAAGTCTAACTTAAGAACCCAGATCTTCGGGCCCGGCGCGGTGGCGCAGTGGTTAAGGTCCTCGCCTTGCATGCCCGGGATCCCATATGGGCGCCAGTTCTATCCCGGCAGCCCTGCTTCCCTTCCAGCTCCCTGCCTGTGGCCCGGGAAAGCAGTCGAGGACGGCCTAAAGCTTTGGGACCCTGCACCCGCGTGGGAGACCCGGAAGAGGCTCCTGGCTTTGGACCGGCATAGCATCGGCTGGTGCGCTCACTTGGGGAGTGAATCATCGGATGGAAGATCTTCCTCTCTGTCTCTCCTCTCTGTATATCCGCCTTTCCAATAAAAAAATAATAAAAATAAATCTTATAAAAGAAAGAACCCAGATCTTCATAAACAGACCATTATCCAGATCATGAAGGAAGTCTGACATAAGAACCACTCCTCACTGGAAGGAGTGGCACAAGTGGCTGTAAACAAGAAGAGTTGTGTGCCAACCACAATAAGTAAAATTGAACTGTAGACCTGTGGGTGGCACAGGTTAGAAACCTGCCTCAAGGAGAAGAATCTGTTAACTAGAAGTACAATGACCAAGCATAAGAGGAGAAAAAGACACAATAAATATTACTGAAGACTCCCTGTAAATGAGCAAAATCCTTTGCCAATCTCAGAATTAATTGAGAAATACATCAAGAAAATGGGAAATTCAAAAATCTTATTATAAAACTTCCAGACTAAAGGTGGAATCCCAATGAAACCGTTAACTATATGTTGACAATAGGATGCTGGACTCTCTGCCATTGTCCATGCCCACAATGATGGACATACGACTGTTTATGAAGACCTATACTATAGGAATAATATAGGGGAACTCTGTGTTGGTAGGAGGGAACTCGGGGAGGTGGTAAGGGTCTATGGAACTGTATCATAGAATTATCACTATAGTATTATTAATAATAAAATGATAAATAAAAGGCAGTGCTACAGAGAGGATGAGAGAGTGGGAGGGAAGAAGAGAGAGAATCTTACATTTTGGAAGGACTTTCCGAATGGCTGAAACAGCAGAATCAAGACATGACTGAAGACAGAAGGCAGAAACTCCAGCTGGTATCACTTACAGGTGGCAGGTAATCAAGCATTTTGTGTTGTCTTCTGCTGCCTTCTCAGGTGCAATAGCAAAGAGCAGAAGCAGAAACAAACCAGCCGTAACTCAAGCCAGCGTTCTGAAGATGGCATTTCAAGCCGCTGCTTAGCCGTCTGTAACATAATGCTGGCCATAGGTGTGAGATTTTGATAGTGGAGTCTGTGCAGATGTGGAAGTAAAGGTGGTCCTCTATTTCCAGCTGCATTTTGCTGTATAATTAAAGCAGTGCCGAAAATGAAAAAAAAAAATTAAAGCAATTCTTCAATTAAGATTTTCCTCTTTGACTATTGAATAGTATCGGAACAAAATCAACCGTGTGTGAAAATTAGATAGACACTTCCAAGAGATTGATTTTCTTAAATAATATTTATTTTCAAAGTCAGTGTTACATACATAGAGAAAGAGAAAGAGAGGCATGAGAGAGACCTTCCATCTGCTGGTTCACTTCCATATGGTAATAACTAGGCTGGGTCAAAAGCAAAAGACAGTAGCTACATCTGAGTCTTCCATATGCCTGGCAGGAGCCCAAACAGCTTGTCCATTTCTGTTGCTTTTCGCATGCATTAGTAGGGAGCTGGATCAGAAGTGGAACAGCTGGAACATAAACCGCTGCCCATGTGGGATACCGATGTTGCTATTGCTGACTTTGCCTGTTACATCAATAAACCAGCTCCTAAAGAGCAGATTTCTGAGTCTCAACTCCAAATATTATAATTTGCAAATTCTTGTGTGGCGTCAGTAGAATTACTCCCACTGGTTCTGATGTAGAGTCCAAGAAATTCACATGAAATGCCCTTGCCTTGATAATATGTTCCTCCTTAGTAGCTTTCAATGAAAATTATCATATTAATTTTACTAGATGAGAGCGTAATTTAAGTGTCATACTATGTGGAGGCTATGTGGGTCTTATCTTCCAGGGTGTTAGGATAAAATATTTAGACGTACTCAATCTATTATCAAAATTTATAAAGAAAATATAAAAATAGACTTGGAGATTCTGGTCTCATACTCAAAAAATCATACACTTTTTAAAACAAATTCTAATGTAGGAATTGCTGAATTCATATTCAAACTAAGTTTTTTCTTCCTAATTTATAAATTTGATGTCAGTGAGCTGTTACTATATAGCCAGTAAGAACACTTTACATATTTCCTCATTAAACCTTCACAACATTCTTATGAGGTACATACTATTTTTATACTTAATTTAGATGCAAAGCAAATGAGTGCAAATCTATTAAGAAATGTGCTTAAGAGCAAATGCTGACAAACAATAATTCAATAAATGGCAAAGGCAAAATGTAACTCATGGATAACCTTAGAGATCCACAAACTTGGTAATGACATTGTACTTCAGTGTTTTTAACAGCCTGTATCCTCTTCAGCTGCTAGGTGCATCCGCTGTATGTCCATGCCTGTAAGTTCTATGATACCCTGCCTGTTCTAAGGCATATCATCAACCTAACTGAAGTTGTAACTTAACATTCCTTTAGCCCAGAGGTTGGTGCTCCAGGCCCAGTGTGATGAATTTCTTCTTGGATTTCCCCTGGCTGTCCCTTAAACTAAACTCCATTTATCAATAACCAGATTTTACATTCAGTTCTGCAGTTGTAGCTATTTTCCCAAGATGCATTAATTAATTGCAGGAATACTTTCTGTGCCAGTATTCATCTTCTTTAAAGTTCAACCTCAATTTTCCCTTCTTTTAATTCACTGCCCTATTTTAAAAATTGATGTTCTATTTTGTACACCAGGATGCTTGTTTTCATATTTCTAATTTCTGGACTAGAGTTCTTCTTACCTTGTCTTCTTTACAGTTGGGCATCTCGCACTTGGCACTTGGACAGATTGTTAATAATGGCCACCACTTTGAATCCTGGTTACTAAGGTTACATCGTATTTCTTGCAGCCATGTGACTGGATACATTTATTTATTAAATATTTTCTAGGTGCTGGATCTATGTCAGAGGCCTGTGATAAAGGGACATTTCAAAGAGTTCTCAGAAACTAATTTGAAGTTATTGAAAGAAAACTGCTCATGTATTTTAAATATTTTTTGTATCAAAATAAGAATCTTCTTTAAAAGATTTATTTTTTATTGGAAAGCAAGAATTACACAGAGAAGGAAATGCTGGTTCACTTCTCAAGTGGCCACAATGGCTGAAGCTAAGCCAATCTGAAGCCAGGTTCATGCCAGAAGCCTATAGCTTCTTCCAGATTTCCCATGTGGGTGCAGGGTCCCAAAGCTTTGGCCCATTCTCCACTGCTTTTCCAAGAACTGGATGGGAAGTAGAGCAGCCAGGACATGAACTGGTGCCCATATGGGTTCCCAGAGCTCTTGAGCCGTCAGGCAGGATCCAAAAGAAGCATCTTTTAATTCATGTTTCCACATTTTTAAGTAGCTTTCTATATAAAGATGTAAATTATCCGTGATTACATTTACAGTTCCCTGGCTCTGTCTTAATTATTCTATTCTAGAGCTATTCATTAGTATCTCTTTGGAAATGCCAGTCCCTCTTCAAAGGATGTTTCAACTTGACCTATTGTGATTTTATCTTCCAATGCAGATTGGCTAGTGACCTGCTGCGATATATGCATGAGAGTGTGAACAATTATACATAACTCCAGTCTCAGTTATTCTCTTTCCTCTGCTTACAGGTGACTACTGCAACTGCTTGTCTGCATCATCTTTGGAGTATGCATGAGTGGTGTAGTCTTCTGTGCCCTAATAACCATTAGCAACAAACAAATACTAAAGTATCTTCCTTCATACTTACTACAAATGGAAGTCATAGGAATGATGTTTAACATATCCTTTTAAAAATATGTATTTATTTTTTATATGAAAGACAGATATACAGAGAGGAGGAGAGACAGAGAGGAAAATCTTCCCTCCGATGGTTCACTCCCCAAGCAGCCGTAACAGCTGGAGCTGAGCCAAGTAGAAGCCAGGAGCCAGGAGCTTCATCCCGGTCTCCCACATGGGTGCAGGGCCCTAACGCTTTGGGCTGTCTTTGACTGCTTTCCCAGACCATAAGCAGGGAGCTGGATGGGAAGCAGGGCCACCAGGATTAGAATTGGCACCTAAATGGGATCCTGGCATGTTCAAAGCAAGGAGGTTAGCCACAAGGTATTGTGCCGGGCCCAGTTAAAATATTCTAAGTCAGAGCTTGGAAGACTATGCCCGGTGAGTCAAATCCAGCTTTGCCACTTGCTTTTAATACGTAAACATTTGTTGGAACACAGCCACCCTTCTTCATTTATATGTCAACACTGTTGCTTGTTGCTGGTTGATGAGCAGTAGTGATAGAGGACCTGAAGCCAATGTACCATGACCATGTTGAGATACAAAATCTGTACACAATTTGCTGCATTTTAATCCAATTTTATCTGATTTCATTCCCATCGCTGACCATTTTCTTACATAGAAAAAAATAAATCTTTGCTGAATGTTTAGTGCTTTTATTTGGTCTTCCCTGATTATTTTCTAAATATAAACAGTTCTGCTTTTTAAATTGCATAATCTGTATGCTAAATAACTTCTATTGAGGTTCCCAGGGACTAAATCAATTTTTAACAATGACACCTAAAAAACTATCCTATAATGATTATAATATTAAGATACTGGTATAAACATAGATTTTAATAGGTTTAAATTATTATCATATATTGCATATGGGAAATGCTTTCAGGTACTACACATATTTTAACATGTTTAGCTCTAATAATGTTTTTATCAGTCAGAATCAATGTCCTGAAACATTATGCAAAAGACATAATTCTAGGCAGATTTTGTTGGTTTTTCAATATGACTAGAATATGAGAAAACAATGTCACTAGTCAAATGTATTTACAAGAAATCCTTAAAAACAAGGATATTTTCTAAATAATCCTTGGAAAATGCAATTCCTTAGTGTCTCTATTACTGTATTTTCTTGTGATAAAAATAGAAGTTGTTGTGGTAGCAAAAAACTGTCAAGCTTTCTGATAGTACAGTTAGCCTCATCGAATTGAGATGCCATCCTTCCTCATAAATTACCAGTGGCTGTACCATCTGCCAGGAGTGCCAAAGGGTGGAATCTTCTGTTTTGAATGGTTTCCTCCAGACCAGTAGAAGTCATTAAGTTGAAACACTGTCAGGTCAAAGACAAGAATGATCGGCAACTTCACTAGCACGATTTCAGCTGCTACTTCCCTTTGCTGCCTCTCCACAGGTCCTATGATGGACTCTGAGAATCACACCGCTGCTGTGAAATGATGCTGCCAAAGCAGAGTCACTGGAAGATGCTCAAACCACCACCACCCTCGTTTTAGTAGCAGGTTGTCTGATACTTAAGTACGCATGAGAATAGAATTCATTCAAATAGTCGTATTCAAATGACCCATTCAAATAGTAATTCAAATAACAGGGTTTCGTTTAACACAATTAAATCCTGTTGACCACAAAATGAGTGAAACAAATATCATTATGTTATCTGGAATAAGCTAAACATGGAAGGACAATGACAGTTTGTCTTGTCATTAAAAAGAGAGGAGAAATGTTTCCGTGTGTATAGCGTTGCTGCAAATACAGTATTATAGGACGTTTTTTCTACTTTTGTCAAACCAACGGTTAAGAATATTATACTATCACAGTTTTAACGATCTGTGATTACCTCAGAATTTATCATATGGACAAGATGATCATTATCCATTTGATTATTTTTTATAGCATTTGTGTGTTTTCTGACTAAACCAATGCCTTTTGCTTTTTACTTGTTCAATTTCCGTATTTGGTGAAATTTTAAGCCTTTTCATTGTAACGCCAAGTTAAAACATGCTCTTTCAAAAATGAAAAAAGAAAGAAAGGGAGGGAGAGAGGAAGAAGGCAGAGTATCATTAGTCTTACAATTATACCTACAAATAACATTGAATATAAAAATGAATTAAAATGAAATATATGTATTCACTATATAAGTAGATTACTTCTACCTGCAAATTTGGTAAAAATTAATTCATGATGGGGCTCAGGTCAATATTATTTCCATGAATTCTTGAGCATTAATGATATTGAAAATATCAGGGATGCCCTCGTACCTTTACAAATGTACTAATAAGCAGACCACTAATATTGCTCAGTGAAAGGCACATACAGCTTAAGATAGGTATCACACTTTAGCTCCAGGGGTTAGAAGGCTAGTGCTTTAGAAGTAGCCTACTTTCTCAGGAAACCTGTATGGGTTTAGAATGTCTCGACAGAAAAATACCTCAGCCTTCACACAGTCATAAGCAAGTATAAATGGAATATACACATGATTTAATTCCCATCGCCCTTCACCGTGGTGTCATAAAAATTGATGCATGTCTAATTATTAATAAAACGTGCAAAATTACTGTGAAGAAAGGGACCTCAGCTACCCCCAGGCCTTTATTATTATTATTATTCTCAAACTAAGGCTATTAACTTTCTCTAACTTGTGCTCAGGTGTTGAAAAGTTAATTCACGGCTCCCTAGCTGCCTTCTTGTGGGGACAGCTTTCTTCCCCTACAGGCAGTAATTGCTTCACTGCTACCCTAAATAGCTCTAGAGAAGAGAGCATGGTTTTGCTTCCTTTATCCTGTGAACTGCAGGCAGTGCTTATACTTGCTTTATGTAGAGAATTCTACTACACATAATTCCTGCTGTAATCTTTGCAACACCTTCCTGTTCAGATATGAAAATAAGATAACGGGGACACACACTAATACATTTCGCTTTCACTGGTAACATATTGAAAACAAATCAGGGATGGGGGAATGGAATAGGGAGGATGCCAGAAATTGTCTTCTTTGGTAGTGCTGATTAACTTAACATATGTATGTGTGCATGAAAATTCAACTTCAATTGAAAGAATCCATAAAAATCATCAAAATGGATAACAAGTATTTGATTTGGTCAAACAAGTGGATTAAAAACCAAAAAAAAAAAAAAAACAAAAAACAAAAAACAAAAACACACACTAGCTTGTTCTTCCTAGGAAACAATCATTATGTTTTTAAATATTTATTTATTTATATCGGAAAGTCAGATATACAGAGAGGAAGATCTTCCATCTGTTAATTCAGTCCCCAAGCGGCCACAATGTTTGCAGCCGAGGAAATCAGAATCCAGGTGCCAGGAGATTCTTCTGGGTTTTCTACCTGAGGGCAAGGTCCCAAGGCTTAGGGCCATTGTTTACTGCTTTCCCAGACCACAAGCAGGGAGCTAGGTGGGAAATGGGGCCACTGGGACAGAAGCCAGCACCCAAATGGAATTCCTGCGCATGCACGGTGAGGACTTGAGCCACTAGGCTACAACGTCAGGCTTGAAAAAAAAAATTATTGTGTCAGTATAATGAGTTGCATCATTCTAACAAGCAATAATTAACTAGTTCTTTACTTGTGCCCATTTTATTTTAAAAACTATCTATAAATGTACATATTTATGTATTATGGTGACATTTCAATACACAGTGTATACTGGTCAAACTAGGCTATTTTAATAGTGATTTCTGACTGGAGGTTTGGGTCTTCTTTCTTCCATATGTTTATATAATACCTGCTGGGTTTTTGGTCTCTCTACTATGCTGCATAAAACTGTAAATTTATTAATTTGACAAAACTGTGATTTTGCACTCATTATTGAAATTCTTTCTCATTTCTTCACCCCATAGTAATCAACCTCTTAGTAATCACAGATTTGTGTTCAGATTGACATTTTTTATTAGTTTCCACAAAGGAGGAGTAACACATGGTACTTGTCTTTGTTTTTGCAAAAGCATTTATTTACTTGAAAAAGTGACAGAGGAAGAGGGATATACACGCGTACACACACACACACACAAATGGAGACAGAGAGAGAGAGAGAGAGAGAGAGAGAGAGAGGTTTTCTTCCTGCTGGTTCGTTCCTCATATGGCTGCAACAGGGCTAATCAGGTTGAACCAGGTGACAAGAATTCTTTCTGGGTTTCCCACTTTGATAGCAAGAGCCTAAGCACTTGGACCGTATTTGGTTGCATTTTGTGGCAAGCTCAACAGTAAGTAAAGCAGTCCAGACTTGAAACTACCATTCCATTACAGGTTGCTAGTGTTTCAAGTGCTGTCATAACTCGTGGCTCCACCAAACTCTGGTTCCGGTGATACCTTTCTGTGTCTGCCTTAACGTGGTGTCTCCGAGTTTCACTCACTTTGCTACACATGACAGGACTTCAGTTTTGTACTATAAAATATTCCTTTGTGAATTTAAATACCATAGCTTCTTTATCCATTAATCTCATCATGATTAATTTCATTTCTTGCCTACTGTAATCAATACTACCGTTCCCATGACCAGTTATCACCTTAATATAATGATTTCATGTATCCACTGAGATTTTATAATCCAATGAGATTGCTGTATCATATGTAAGACCTAAAACTATGAAAGTGTCAAAATAGAACTGGGGAAACAGTTAAAGATATTGGTATTGCCATTTTTTTTTCTTGATAGGAACCAGAAAGCTCAGGCAACAATAGCAAAATGGGATTGTATCGAATCCAGAAGCTTCTATACAGCAAAGGAAACAATAGAGTGAAGAGAAATCTGACAGAATGAGAGAAAACACCTGTTGGACAAAGAATTAATATCTCAAATGTATCAGGAGCTCAAAAACTCCATAACAAAATGCAACTATCCAATTAAGAATCGGGGGAAATCTTAGTAGATAATTCTCAAGAGAAATACAAATGGTCAAATAATAAATGGAAGAATGGTCAATATAAAGAGACTTCAGGGAAATTCAAATCAATACTACAAATTGATATAATCTCCCTTCTGTTATAATGCTGCTGTTATAAAGACAGAAAATAACAAATGTTGGAGAGAATGTGGACTGGGTAGAACTGAAAATACACTGTTGGTAAGAATATACATTAGGACCCTGTGCGGTAGCCTAGTGCCTGGGATCCTCGCCTTGAGGATATTATATGGGGGCCCCGCCATTGTGGTCACTTGGGGCGTGAATCATCAGACAGAAGATCTTCCTCTCCACCTCTCTGTATATCTGACTTTGTAATAAAAAATAAACTTTTTTTTAAGTATACGTTAGTGCAATGGCTATGGAAAACAGTAAGGCTATTTCACTAGTTGGATGTTTTTATCAAGCTTACAAATATTATGAAAAATCATGGTTTATTATAACCATTAAGAGGACAGGTAGCAAGAAGCACAGATGAACACAGGGAAAAACTGAAACAGCTAAGAGAACTAGTCAGCGCCTCAACGATATTGATAATATCAGAGATGCCCTCATATCCACTTCTTTCCACACCATAAGCAGAAAGCTGTTTCAGAAGTGGAGGGGCCAGGACTAGAACTACCCTTTGGGGATTTAAGCTCCGCAGTTGGAGAATCGGCCTGCTTTACCACAGTGACAACCCCATGATTAGAGGTTTCTAACATCTCCCCAGGGTCACCAGCATAAATATCTAATCTATACGCACTGATTGTTTTGGACCGTGTCATTATGTACTTGCCTTACTTGACATTTCTCTACCCCCACCAAGAGAGCTCAGATCAGCTATTCCTGCTTTGACTGTGCTGCCGTAATTTCTGTTTGAATTACAGAACTCTTTAATCCAGATCAATCCTCTCTTGTCGTGTATGGTTTGGTTCATGCATCACCTTCCCTGAGATAATATTCTGTTCCTAGTAACCTAGACTAGGCATTCTTAAAGTCAAAAAAGAAAAAAGAAAAATGAAATATACTGTTACATGTGTCTATTCTGATGCCTGTCTCTGCTACTACCTTTGGACAGATTTTTAACATTCTGTGAGGCCAAATGCCTCCATGCAGAAGGAATACAGAGGGGATGAGTAACGCAAATGTGGCTTTACTATGAGTGAGACAGGTGAGAAGGGTTTGGCTGCAATTAGATTTCTACCTGAGAATTGGAAATGAAACATGAGGTGATCTGCTCCTGAGCTTGATACTGTGACTGTTGGGCTACTGGCTAAGAGGGAAATTTGGAATGTAGACCTGAAAAGAAATGTTTTAGTGTACTGACAAGAGAATAACCTGCTGGGCAAAGATGAGTAAAGGGATTGAGGAGGAGCGGAGCACCCCAAGCCAGATTTTTGCTCAAGAAAATTGACTGAAGTTTGCTGATGATGCTTAGTTGTTCTTCCGTAGAAGCATTTGACGAATATTGGACTGAAGCAGACTTGGGGTTATACACTGTGTCACTGAATGATACAGAAGTAAGAGAGTAGGGAGTGTTGGCATGAGAGTGGTTGAAATCCCAGCCTGGAGAGGAAAAGACTGGAAGCCAAGAGCAGGCTTATAAACTGAGTAAGGAGTCACTTTTCATCCCTGGCTCTTACTATGGCTAAGCAACACAAGTCTTGCTTGTCTATGAAAGCAATAAGATATCCTCCAGTGTAGGAAATGAATCAGCCAGGATGATACTAAAAATCTACACTCAGTACTATGAAAATGTTTAAGGGAAAAGAAGTATATCAGAATTTTCATCTCATGGGTGGAATTATTAGGAGAGCTAGAACCCAAATGAGTTCTCATTAACAAAATTGTTAACACCCATGCAATCTGGTTGTTCTTTTTGCTATGTCAGTGTTATCACAAAGAGAAAGACAAAGAAACGGTAAACCTTTCTCCAGTGTAGAATTAGCTTATATTCCAATACGTACAGTTGTGTTTGTTGTGGGGATGTTCACTGTCATGATAGGCAGACACTCTGGCAGCTAAATTTCCAGCCGAACACACTATGTAGCATTATAAAAAGTAATTGGATAAAAACACTCACAGGGGAAAAAAAAAGAAAAGCACTTAAATAAAACATCTCTGTTAGGCCTCTCCCTAGGAGGAAGACTGGGATTATGTGAGCTGTAAATAACACATGATAAACCTCCCAAGTGCTGCATGACTGATCTTAGATAAAGAAAAGATACTTTATCTGGTGTGAAAGAAAAAAATGATGAGCCAGTGGGAGGGAACTTTTCACACTGTCTCACCTATTGGACCAGGCTGATACTGAGTATTTTTTTTTATTGATACTGAATATATATATATATTGATCCCTATAAAGAAGGTTATCTTAAGGAGGTAAATGGTGCCTTTCTGGAAACTTTGTGGTGCCAAGATGTTCTTACTTTTAGAGAACCACAAACTATGATATAATAAATATATGGAAACACTTGATGGTCCCAGGTTAGGCTCAATTTGCATATTGATTTCTGAAAGAATTACTGCAACTGTCTAGTTAGCATATTATACCTTGTCTCATGTCATGAAAATACCCATTACTTTTAAGTTTCTAATACTATTTTTCATGTCAAGCATTTTGTTGTCTCTCAAAAAAGTTCACATATCAGGAGGAATATACCTGGTGATACCAGTGGATGAAGCAGCCAGATCACAGGATAAGGTTGACACTTTGAGAAAAGCTGCTGTAAAATAAGAACATGGTTATGAAGAATTAGTTCAAGTTCAACCCTTCACCCATACTCACAATTGAAATGAGACCCTTTGTTTTCCTCTTGGTTTCAATCACCAGTGCCTGCAATGATGGTTTTTTTTTTTTTCTGAATTTAGCAAGATCAAATAATTTGGTGAACACAATACGATGATAACATATATGAAAGAAATAGGTTGCTATGGAAACAGACAGTAGGCAGAGGAAGTTCAAGGAAGCCATTGTTTTTCTTTTGCAAAATTATAGAAAAGGCTGTCCTGTATTTTTTTTTTTCATCATGGGCTTCATGTGTGGAATCAAATAGGATGCTTACATCAGAAAACTTTTAATAGTTCTGGGTGCAGTGGAAGCAACACAGGACCAGAGCCAGAAGATCCAGTTTTGGATTCCAAATTGATCTTCTGAGATCATTCCAGTTCTTATCTTCTTATCTTCTCTGTACTTTAGTTCCTACATCTTAATGTAGTGTGTTGCAGACATTGGGGGTAGTCTTATTAAGAAATAAGACACTTCCAAATTTCATCTAGTTAAGATGAGCTCATGGTGGACAAGAATGGGCCTTCATCTAGTAATTCTGGTCCTCATAAAAGGAAGGGAATTTACACTGAAATAACAGAGGGCAGAACACCACATCCTGATGGGATGGTACAGCTACAAGCCAAGAATGCTGAGAGTTGCTGGAAATCATCAGAAACTGGAAGGGGCAAAGGATAGGTTATTCCCTGGAGTTTTTGAAGTGGACATGACTCTATGAACACCTTAATTTGGACTTCTAGCCTCCAGAACTGAGGGCCCTCCGTGAGATTTTCTGGGTACAGAAAAAAACCTGTGGTTTCAATTTTATGATGCTTTGAATGACAAACATGCCCCTACTTATTGGGTGGAATTCAGTATGGAAAAGGATCTAAGACCAAAGGGTTCATCTCTGAGCTGTCCTTTTTAACACAGCAAATGACCAGGTGAAGATAAACTTGCAATGACTTAGGCTATGTAGTGTGTGGTAATTTGTTATGTGGTAATTTGTTATGAAAGCCCTAGGAAGCTAATGCAAGATGTTAGTGATAAAATGCAGTTACCTCATAGTGGTGTGAAACCAGGTCGAGTGAGGGTATGATATGATAAGGTGCAAATTAACTGGAGTGCAACTTGCCAGAAGCTAGCATCAGGAGATTGATTTAGCAACAGATCCTTACACATTCTAACACTTCCGTCTACCTCAGTCACCCTGGATGAGCCTTCTCACTTCCAGGGAAGGTTATTTTCATTGGAAGGGAACTAATTCTGCTACTAGTTTCCAGTCACCAGGTTATTCATTGATTCATGATTTATAGCTATATCTTTCTCACTGTCTCTTCCAATGAAGTTATCTTTTTGAAGTGAAGGAGAGAAAGTATTTGCCAGATAAGCAAAAACTAAGAATGTTCTTACAAGAAACTCAAAAGGCAGTCCTACATTTTGAACATGATGAAAGCCTGTTTCACAGCAAAATTCACTAAAGTAGCATATCTAATCATGAATTCCTCAACAAAACAAGTGTGAGTTCAATTGTAACATTACTAATATCGATAAATCAGACACAGAAAGAAAAATACTACATTTTCTTCCTTATGTATGGGCTTTAAAATTAAAAAGGAAAAAAATCTTTTAACTAAAAATAAGTGCCAGAGTGTGGTTCTGTCAAACAAAATTTTGTCAAATTTTCACCTGAAAAGAAGAAGGAAGGTAAGAGGGAAGAAAGGAAGGAAGAGGAGGACAGAGGGAGAACAGGACATATCACTTGATTTTTAGAATTATATCTATGGCTACATGAAAACTGTTGTATTGACACTAATTTTACACTAACAAGAATGGTGGTGCAGTAATTATCAGATTTTTCCTTTTATTATTACTATCACTTTATGATAGAGTTCCATAGACCCTGAGATATCCCATATCCCCTTCCTTAATCCCTCTCCTCTCCACTGAGTTCTTCCATATTGTTGTAATAGCATAGTTCCTCATAACCAGTCATAAGCCCATCGTGGTGAACATGGACAATGACAGATAGTACAGTATCTCATTGCCAAAACATATTCCAACAGTTTCATTGGCAGTCCATCCACAATCCAGAAGTATAGATGCACAATGTAATGTATTCACACATCTGGACATGTCAGTCTCCATTACAAAATCACTACAAACGCCCCCCAAGTGAAAAGCCACAAAATAAAATCACAACAGGCAGAAAAACAGAAATTGACAATGCCATGAAGATAGACAACATGCTACTAGATATGATAGTCTCCATTACACAGCATCTATGCAGTTCCTTAAAAGAAAAGCCACAAGATAAAATCAAAAACAGGAGGAAAAATAGAAACTTGCAATGTCATGAAGTTAAAAAACATGCTACTGAGTAACTAGTATTTCACTGAAGAATGAAAAAGGGAATCAAGAACTTTCTTGAACAAAATAATGCTGCTGTACGACCTATGAATCAGTGAAGAACTTAATGAAACGAAAAAAAAAGTGTTTTGAGAAATGAAACTAAAAAGAAAAAAGTCAAAATCTATTACATATAGTTTCCACTGATATTTGTTGGTGAGATGTCTCTCCTGCAGGTAACAAATAGATGGGTCTTTATTTTGATGGGTGTTTGCTTTTTTTAATTTAGTCTACTAAACTTTCCTTTTTGATTGACCCATTTAAGCTATTTACATTCAGAGTTAATATAAATATGTAGTGATTTTGTCGTGTCATTTTAACACTGGGTTGCTCATTGTTTCATTTAGTCTTCTGTTGTCATTTCACTGGGATGTTCTTCACATTTGGCTTTTGTTTGGGTAGGTGCTATTCCTTTTCTCTGTCAAGAAAACCTCTAAGTATGATTTGTAGAGCAAGTTTAGAAGAGACATACTATTTTAACTTTTCTTTTGCTATAGAAGAATTTTATTTAATTTTCAAAGGCAAAAAAAAAAAAAAGCTTTGCTGGGCATATTATTCTGGCCTGGCATTTTTTTTTTCCCTTTCAGAATCTGGAATATGTCACTCCATTCTCTTCTGGCCTGTAGAATTTCCTGTGAGAGGTCTTCAGTGAATTTAATTCATTCCTCTGTATGTCAATTGATTTTTTTTCATGAGCACATATAAAGGTCTTTTTCTTATGTGCAACTGAAAAGAGCTTAATTACCATGTGTTGTGTTGAAGATGGCTTTTGGTCAAGCCTGTCGGGAGTTCTGTGCTCCTTCTGGATGTTTTTCCAAATTCTTTCTCTAGATTAGGGAAATTTTTCTTTATTGTTTCATTCAACACATTTTTAAAACATGTTTCTCTTTCTGTACCTTCTAGAACTCCCATATCACTTATATTTGGCCTTTTAATAGTGTCTCTTAATTATTATTATTTACTGCTTCTAGTTTTTCTAGCTTTCTGATCGTTTCCCCCCGATGACAGGAAATATCTTCCAATTCTGAGATTCTTCCTCTTTCATTCTATTATGGAGACTTTTCACTGAATTTTAAATTTGCTCCATTGTGCCCTTCATTTCTAATAATTTGGCTTGATTTTGCTTCAGTGTTAATATTTCCTCTGTGATATATTCCTTAATTTCCTGCATGTGTTTCTAGCTATTGATAAGGAAATTTATAACAAGTGTTTTGAATTCTGTATTCCCCATTTTCTTGCTGTATTCCTCAGTGAACTCTGAGATTGGCAAAGGTTTTTGCTCCTTTACTGGGCGTTTTCAGTGATATTCATTATGCCTCTATCTCTTCTTTTGCTTTTGGTCATTATACTTCTGGGTAGCAGGTTCTTCTCCTTAGGGCAGTTTTCTAAGCTGTGTCACCCATAGGTCTGCAATTCAATTTTACTTAATGTGGTTGGTAAATGGTACTTTTTTTCCAGTCACTTGTGCCATTTCCTCCAATGAATTTCAGATCTTGGTTCTTATGTTAGACTTCCACTATGGTCTATAGCCCCAGCTCCTTACTTACTACTCTCGACCTCCTGTGATACCAGGCTTAGGCTATACTGCTGTCTATACAGCCTTCTCCCACTCCCTATTAGAGCAATTCCCAGGATTAGGGAGATGTCCTGAATAAGTATGTTGCTGGGAGTGCTAATCCTTTTGGAACCTGCTCGCCATCAGTTCTGAGGGCCACTTGGATCTATTTTGGTCCATATGATGCCAAAGTTTGGATTATTTTCCCTGTAGGAATAGTGCAATGCACTGAGCTCAGTGTTTTCTCTCCCTGCTCAGTGCATGCACAGCTTGCTGTTGTCCCTACAGTCTCAAAACCATTGCCACAATGTACAAAATGGTGCCTGATGTGCCACTGCTAGAGTTCTTGATCGACTGGCCGTTACTTGAGTATGCCTGATGAAGCACTATTAGACTATTTGATAATCACTGTGGTCTACTTGGACCTATTTTGGGTGGAATCTGTCTGATGCACTAATTCACTCAAGTTGAAATGAGTTTGCCTGTTCTTGTCCCCACCTCTTTGGGGTCTGCTGTTGTATCTCTGATCCTGGTCCATCAAACAAGGACAGGCAGAAGGACAGGCAGAAAGACAGGCAGTTCTTAGTCTGGGTTCAGCTCCTGAGCTCCCAGTGAACTGCTGTTCCTACCTGGTTGCAGGTGGAATTCTGGACCTGGTACAATTCAGAATACTGATTGTTGAATGCTACTGAAGTATCCAGTTACTGCAACACTCCACTGTTGTCTTCGCTGCTTTCCTGTGTGTGTCAGTCTGCAGCTGCCCCTCTGCTGTCTGTTCTCCACTATTTCCTGGAATGTGCCCTCTCTGCTGCACCCTGGCTAATGTTTCTCCACGTGTTTAGACATGTTCTCACCCTATTCTACTATCTTGATTCTCCCATTATCATGTATTTTCTACAAATTCCTTTTAAAGGAGAAAAGGATTGGTTGTATGTTCATACATAAATTATAATTTCATACCAAAAAACAGAAAATCTAAAATTTTGGGGGATCAATTAATATTATAAACTATTGTTAAACTTGGCGTTTGGGGAGATGCTAACTATGGATTTTTAGATATTTTATCATCTTTCATTACTAAAGTAACCCAAAGGGGAAGAATTACTATGATAAAAATTCGCATTAAAAATTTGATATGAACTAAGTATCCCATTCTAATTTTCTATCATTTTTACTCTGTGGTTAGTAAAATCAGAAAAGGCACAGAAGCCTTTCACACCCATAGGGTGAATATCATTTGCCAATCCCAATGGTCTATGTGTCATAGCCCCAACTCTAGGGAGTGGACAGGGAATCAAGGAGTTGAGTGAACTGATTAAATGACCTTTGAGACAAATTGATGATGGAATGGTTATTTTGGACATGGCACCTCCATCAAAAATGCATGTGGGCACTTCAAAAGAGTTGTAGAAAAATAAATATTACATTTTTTGTTGCAAAATTTTTGAAATTCATCATTTTCCATAGGATTCACTCTTTACAAACTTTTAGAAACGCCACAGATGCGTGAATCTGACTAGATTTTTTGCCTCAAAACAACTATCTTTCATGTGAATTTTCACAAACATTTTGAATTACCTTTGTGTTTGAGTCTGTGTTTTCCGTGTTTGAATCTGTGTTTTTCGGGCTTTGATGAGAGTACTCAGTTTGACTACAGAGTCAGCACTCTTAACCAGCCAGTTAGCAGAAAGCAAATATACTGTAGAAAGCAAGTGTCTTTTAGATATAATTTCATGTGCCAGAATTTTTAAAAAAAATGTATCTTTAAATAGTGAGTACAGTAATGGTTGAAAATAAAATGAACAGCTCATGACAAAATATCAGCACTCTGTCTCAAAGTGCAAATTGTCCTCTTGAAGCAATTGAGTCCTGCATGGATATTTTTATAGGCAATTGACCATGTCAAGGAAGAGAAGTTGGGAGAAAAAAAAAGCCTCAAATAAGAAACAGGTCTTTAGAATTTGAACCAGGGATGGGGGGGGTGGGGAGGGGCTGACCATTTGGAACCATTCAAGTCTTCATGAAGATATTCAAGTCTAACACTCTCTTTGTCCAGAATAAGACTCTTCCAAGCAAAAGCTGGAGGTTGAGCAAGAAGTTGTGGAGAAAGGAGACTGTGACAATCCCAGCCGAGTGGAAGGAGGAACTCTAAGAGGATCTTAAAAAGCTCATCAAGATTTGTTTTCCCTCTGACAGCAGGCCTAACCTCCATCCCACACTCAGGGCGCACCGGCCGCCTTTGGCAGCCATTGCTTTTTCATCTGCATGGATCATAGAACTCATTAGTTAGAAAAGTAAAGCAGCAGACTTACACAGCGGCTGCACGAAGGAGTTCTTCTGTGTGAGTGCCATTCAATTAAATGTCTGCTCTGGATAATGCATAAAAATGGCTTGTGGATTTTTTTTTTCCTTGGGTGACTCATTTTGTTTGAACTCTAAAGCACTTCCTCAGAAATGCAAAGTGGCTGCTTAGAAATGAGCCACAAGATTGTCATTTAAAAATCATTTGTTTTTGAAGTAAGCATATCTCTATTGGCAACAAATTAGACAAAAGAAATGTGAGAATCTTGAACTCAATTCTCAAAGGTATAACTTTAGCAAATAAAGCATAAAAAATGCCAACTAACCTTTTGAAAAATAATTTTAAAGAAGTAGAGAAATGAAATCTGGATTTTAAGTGAAAAATTATACTTTCTAATGTAGGAAATCTTCTTAGTGTTTCTGCCTTACATCAAACTTGAGAAATGATTAACATTCCACAGCAAAATGTAGTACTTTTTCTCAAAAAAAAATCAAGATATATACAGATTTGCTAGGTATTTGATGCAAAGTATGACAACATTGTGGTCTTCTCATCAATGTTTAATGTCTTTGGTAGAGCTTTATGGCCAAATAAAATGTGAGAGCCAACAACAGAACTGAAATTGTGGACCTGGTGTTTTTGTATGACAGGTAAAGCCACCATCTGCAATTGCAGTTCTGGATTCCCATATGGGAACCCACTTCTGATCCAGATCTCTGCTAATAGCTTGGGAAAAGCAACACAATATGGCTCAGATGCTACCCACATGCAAGTCCTTGAAGATGCTCCAGGCTCCTAGTTTCAGCCTGGCCAACTTCCAGCTGTTGCTATTGCCTGTGAATTGAACAAGGAAATGGAAGATCTGTGTGTTGCTCCCCCCTTTCTGTGTCTTAGCTTCCAAATAAATAAATCTTTTTGTTAAAAAAAAAAAAGAATTAAAAGTGTACAGCTTTATCTTTGTGAAATCATTTCTTCCAAAATAACAATTTAAAAATTTCTGTGCTTCTAGGGAGAACTTACGGGCTCACTATGAAGTTTCCCTTAGCCTGCTGCCCCCAGCTCCATCCCGGACTCAATTCTTCAACTCCCCCAGGCCTTTGAAAGATATGTTTAGAAACTGACTGCATCAAGCCCTTATTTTGTTTAATTAACAATGATATAGGAATATCTCTAAAGGAGTGAGAATTTGGGTGAGTTTTTCTACTTTAAAAAATGTACTTTCAGTTGCACAATTCAAAGATGTCTAGAAATGTTTCCTGGAATTACTGGTGGGAGGAGCAGATCTGGCAAGGGTGGGATAGGAAGAAAGAGTAGGAGCGTTTCCAGACAGGGGCCAGACAGCCCGTGTTAAATCCCCAGATAATTCAGGTGTCTAGTTTACAGAGAATGCAGTAAAAGTAACTTAATTCCTTTTGCCTGGGAACAAAATCCTTCTTTCCGACATCCCTGAAAATCTAGAGAAGGTGAGGTTTCACATTCATCGCTTACCTCTTGGCTTCAAAACCCCATTTCTTTTAAGTCAATTCACTTTAGGAAATCATTTTACTTTGTTCATTAGCTCTCTATGCTCCAGCTGTTGTAATCTCTTGCTCTTCAGGACCATTTCCTTTATTCACATTCAGAAACACACACACACACACACACACATACACACACACGCCCACCCCTTCCTTGGTGAGCAGGTTGTTACAATGCAATAAAAATAAACAACTTAGGGATGAATGTTAGCTGTCTATATTCCACTTTATTTCAGATTGATTTCCCCTTTATTTGAAAGACAGAGGAAGAGAGATTGAGAGAAAAATAAGACCTTCCATTTATTGGTGCCCTTCTCCAGTGCCCGCAGCTGTTGGGGTGCACTTCTCCAGTGCCCGCAGCTGTTGGGGCTGAACTGGACTGAAGCAAGGCTCCACCAACTCTGCCTGGAGATACCCTGGGCGGGTGTTGTGACAAAGCAACGAAGTCAGTGCTTGACAAGGCAGTGACCTGCACCTGAGAGCCTGGTTCCAGTCCAGCTACTCCACTCTTGATACAGCTTCCCGCTTCTGTACGCATAATGCACACCGACAGACGTGGCCGATAGTAGCTAAGTACATTGCGGTCACACATGTGTGTCTCCATTAAAAAAATGTCTGATTTCTAGCAATCTTGGCACTCACTTCCAGTCGTCTGATCTTCTCCTCTCCTGCCTCTCCAATTTCTCCTTCAGCTCAGGACTTCATTTGTTTGAAGTGTAGTTTAGTTGTCTCCTTCCTACTTATTCTGCCAGTGCTCACCTTTCTTTTCTCAAACCTGAGCCAAAAATACTCCTTTCTCAGAAGAAATTCTAGCACCGACTGACAGGTTTATTTCTGTCTTAGCATAAATGAGGCATCAGAGAACAAGTTTTAAGTGAAGGCGGTGAGGAGGCAAAGAGAAAGCCTTCAAGTGGGATGGAATGTGAGAAAGGGAGCAGCAAGCAAGACACAGAGGACCAGGTGTGGAAAAGATGTGGCACACTGAGGTGTGCGCTGCTCCCTGATCCGTGCACTCGCTCTCCAGTTTGTGTGTCTCCATAATACAAGTTCTTGATTGTAACCATTATTAAAAGCCAGAATTGTGACATTACAATTTTTATGTTATTCCTGTCACCAGATTTTTAAATGCTGCCTTTCAGAATTACTTTTGTCACCCCCTCTCTAGGAGCTAATAATATTTTCTCCCTACAGATTTTTGCATTAATGACTCAGGATCATAACCTTTTGTGAATCGTGCATTATTAAATCCCTTTTGCAGCAGCTGAGATCAGAATAAAGAGAAGTTAATAAGTTTCATGAAGACACAAAATGAGTCATTAGAATCAGGGACAGAATTCAGGCACTGGAGCCACAGGCTCCATCTCTCCACAGGCTTGCCAGCTACATATTCTTTCAGTTTCCAAAGAGCACAGCTGAATCGCATTACCTCCTTCTGTGTTTCGCTTCCTGCACGCATAGAATTATCTGTTTTGAATACTTCGTTGTTATTCTCTCATATTCCTGTTTTTTTATTTAAATAGTTTTCGATTATTTATGAGACAACAAAATAGACAGAGAGAATTTATATCCACTAACTCATTTCCTAAATGCAGCTATTCATTTAGGGCTGTGTCAAACTTTCAGATGCCTGGAACTGCACCTAGGTCTCCCACGGGGTGGCAGGTACATACTCACCGAGCCACACCTGCCACCCCCCCCCCCCATGCCCAGCATTAGCAGAAGGTGGGAACTGGGAGAAGAGTCTGGCACTGGATATCAAATGCAAGCCTCACAATCATTGTCTTAACCAATAGACCAAATACTGGCCCTTATCTAAAAATTTTAATGGAAACTCTCATTGCTAGACACATCTACATTATAAAAGGAATAAAAGTATCTGATCCCAAATAACAAAGTGTTACTGTTGGAAATTTCTTTATAAGCTGATTAATGTCCACATTGAATAAATGCCCAGATGAACTGATTTAGCTTGAGTTGATTTTTGAATGTTTTGTTATGTTAGGTTGAGCTAAAGAGACTTTCCCCTGGAAAAGTTTTATTTCTCTCTTTCTGAAACCCCAATTAATTCTTTGTTTCTAAAGTATAGTGCTCTTTTTACTTACCTTTTTTTGAATCCTTAATTTCATGGAGGGTTAAACTTGTGATTGTAAAATAGCTTATGTCATAAAAATTAAAAAAAAAAAAAGAAAAGGAGAAAGGAAGGAATCTTTTGCAGCTAAATGCATGCAAGTAGAAAACATTATGCTTAGTCAAATAAGCCAATACCAAAAGACCAAGCATTATGTTTTCCCTAATCTGTACTAAATGATACAGAGTACACACAAGTGTAATATACAGTTACAAGAATTCTGGGATCTGATTATTGTTGCAACTTTTGTTTATACTCCTGAGGAGTGGTAGGTTTTTGACTTTTGTTTGTTTGCTTACCTTTTCGTTTGTTACTACTATTTTCTGCTTGGCATTCGTTGATTATGTTAATGATGTGTTAACCATGGAAAATTATATAAACATTAAAAATATATAGATAAAGAAGCTTAAATTCCACATTGTTATGTGTGGGTTCAATATCTGGTTCTAGTACTTGACTACGGTATTTTTGTTATTGCAGACAGCAGTGATGCAAATATTTGGGTTTCTGCTTTCATGTGGGAGACCTGATCTGAGATCACCCCATCATGGATCCCTGTTTGGGCCAGGCTCTGTTGTCATGGATTGTTGAGGAATAAACTAGCAATTTGTAACTGTGCCTCTCAAATGAATCAACAGAAACGTAATTAAACAAAATTTATGTATGTAACATATACAGGCACACAGACACACATGTATATATCAGGAGACAGTCACTTTATTATCAATCTATCTGTCCTTGTTTTTTAGAATTTTGTTTTATTTTTTTTTTCTCAGATCTTATAACTTGGAGTTCCTTTTTCTGTCCTGCTGTTTAGCTTCTCCAATGAAATTATAAAGAGCATTAGCCACGGTGGAAATTCCTGCATGTTTATATTCTTAAGCACAAAGCTCTGAAGTTTTCTGTACTCGAGAACCTTGTTGTTATATTTTTAAGGTACCTCCTATTAAATTAAATAATTTCTTCTCAGTGTGGCAAGACATTTATGCTAAGAAGTTCATATTAATTCGTTCAAGATATTTTTCTTTATCTATTACTAATGTAGTTGTGATGTGCAACATATATAACACAGCAGAGCTAAGTAAAGAACTTTTATTTTCTTTGATATTTAATATAGCATATGACATTAATTAAAATTTCTATGTTCTACAATTCTGAGGCAATTTGATCATTTTCTATTATGCTATGTTCTGCTAAATTTATTTTGCTAAATTTGTTCAATACTTTAATATCATGTACAAGTATATGGGTGATTTAATTATAGTTTCTTTATGATCTGATTGTTAAGTTTCCATTCTAGTTTTATAAGAAAAAGTGGTGGTGGTGTTGCTTTTTCTGATATTCCCAGCAGTGATTTCTGAGAGTGAAACTCAAAATCACAGAAGCAGGCAAGTGACACAAACGTCTGGTTAAATGCGTGTTATAAGGGTAGTTTCCACTGTGGACAACATAGATGTAATTCATGAAAAATCTTAGTGATGTAGGAAATAAGCCACAACTAGAAGATTGCTTTAGTGGAATGTACATTGCATCAATCTGAGGGCTTTTAGGGACAAGGGGGATGGGGAAGGGCAGGGGCTTCTAAATCACTGATGTTTCCGGCTTGTCACATACTTGGCCAACACCTGTCTGAAATCTACCAGCACAGATGCTCTGCACGCACTCTCAACCGGAAACTGTGCAGAGCATTCTACCTGCTAAAGTGTGGAGAACATGCTGATCTCCGGCAGCTTCCTCTTTACAGTCTAGAGGAGCCGAATATTGAAATTAACTACTCCGTAAACTTTACATCAAAATTGCCAGAAAAGCCATCTTGGCACAGGCATTTTTTAGAAAAAAAAATTTTATAACTATGGATTTAGCTCTTTAGTGAATTTTTTCTTCTTAGGTAATTTAAATAAGCTACATGAGGACACTTCAGAACGTAAATGAAAAAATAAGCTTAAATATAAGTTTGTGTAAAAAAAAGTATCAAAACATGCATAGATTTCCCATAATCTACATTTTGCATGAATTTAAAAAAATTTTTTTTAAAGACAGATGTACAGAGGAGAGACAAAGATCTTCTGCTTAATGATTTACTCCCTAAACAGCCACAGCAGCTGGAGATCAGCCAATCTGAAGTCAGGAACCAGGAGCTTCTTCTGGGTTTCCCATGCAGGTGCAGGGTCTTAGGGCTTCCGGTTGTCCTCAGCGGCTTTCCCAGGCCACAAGCAGCGAGCTGGATGGGAAACGGGGCAGCTGGCATATGAACTGGTGCCTGTATGGGGTTCCAGTACATCCAAGGTGAGGATTTATAGCCACTAGGCCATTGTGCTGGGCCCTTGAGTGAACTTTTAAATCTCCTTCATTTATTCCAGACCATTTCACCTACATTTCCAAATTTATCCCAATCAACGTATTATCAATATGCTTTTTAGTTTCAAATAGCTATGACATCTGTAGTGCTATCATCTTTACTCTCTTGATACTAGTTGTGTTATATTTTCACTTTATTCATCTTTTATCTTGATAACTATTTGCAGATGTTTTTCTGGTAAATGTATCTTTTCAAATAATCAACTCATTGCAACCTACCTAGTAAGTTCTTTTCTGGACTCCAGAAAACCCTGACTGTTTTAGCTCAGAGTTCACATCTTTTTCACTTGCTAAATTACTGGGTGTTTCTGTTCAGCTACTTCTCTACTTGTCAATATATGACTTATTAAAACCATAGGGCTATCTGATTGCTTGTCACTAAATTGTACAAAGTTCTATGAAATCCTACTAAAATTTTATACACTTTTAGGTAATTGTAAATCACAACTATTTTAAATGTTTTGCCATCTGTGATATGTCTTGTAACAGAGCATTGCTGATACTGTACTTTATCTTCCAGGCTAAATGTCATTTTGAGACTCTAAAGGTTTACAACAATTGGTAAAGTATAGTTGTGTCAGAGAATCTCATATTTGTCTATTTTCTCATAGATGTAAAATCTGCCTTAGGATTTTCAAACTTCAAGCAAATTTAACTAGTTACAGGTTAAAATTCTGCATATTCCTTCAGGAGATGCTTTCTTAATTCAGGACTGTTGATGCTAGACAAGATGTAATTCCAAGGAGACTTTAAAGTTGACTTGTATTTAATTGTCCTATGTGATAGATTTATATCCCAATGCCACACACTAATCCTTTCATTTGCTTCTGTGCTAATCAAGGTTAATAATTCCATACAGATCTGAAAAATGTGCTCCTTTGTCTTGATTGAATTAAACTCCTTCAAAAAATGTGAGCTTTAAAGAAGTTACCTTAAAAACCTATCAAATCTAGTATGTAGTCTTGACTAAAATGCTCGGGTCTAACTTTTATTTTGACGGAAGATTTAAGCATGACAGCTCTTTCTTAAGAAGACTTTGACACAGAGGTTTTCAGCCGGATCCATGAAACTCTAAATCTGGAGAGATTAAACCTGCTTTATGCTTTGTTATACAGAGTCCATAAGACAGGCCTTCTCACTCCAGGTAGTACTTCACATGACACCGCTGACACCTTCTACCTTCTACCAGGAGCCTCCAGATTGACCCTCCAAAGACTACCCTGCTGTTGCTGCCCCATTTATAGCCCTTTAGCCAGAGCAGTCATTGCCCCTTACCTCTAATAGCAGCTAGGGTTCATCTTTCTGGGGGGAAGGAATTGAGGAATCAGATGGGCTAATAGGCAGTTAGGGTCTTACTTTTTAAAAATATAAAATCTTACTTCTCTCCCATTTTCACCCTTCCAAAGGCACATTTGAAGTTAGTCTCCCTGAGGGAAACAAGGGGATAAAATTTGAGTATCAGTCCCCACCTCTGAGTATTATGCTGACAAAAGCAAAGAGATTGTGTCTGAATTTTCAGTCTTTTCAAAAATGGGAGGACAGAGACCACCAGTCACACCCTTCCAATTGCCTTTTAATTCTGTAAAAGCAACTAGATAAGATTACTGTGCTTTAATTCGTTTGTCCTCACTCCCAGGCCCTGTGCTTTGCATGTTTCAGGATCCCATATGGGCACAAGTTTGTGTCCTGGATGTTCCACTTCCCATCCAGCTCCTTATTTGTGGCCTTGGAAAGCAGTGGAGGATGGTCCAAAGCTTTGGGACCTTGCACCCACATAAAAGACATATAGGAAGTGCTTGGCTCCTGGTTTTGGACAGGCACAGTCCTGGCTCATTTCTCTTATCAATCTGTCGTTTCAATAAGAGTAAATAAAGTGTTAAAAAAGTAAAAATAAATAATCAAAACCACTATAACCATTTATACTTGCATCTTTTCTCTTTTGGAGCCTCCACCTATAAGTATAACCAAAGAACTTTCTCTCTTCAATAAATCTCGCTTTGCATAAGGAAAAAAAACATATGTTTATTTGAAAGAAAGAGCAGAATAAAGGCAGGGAAGTGGGGGAGAGAGACAAGGAAAGAGAGAGAAAAAGGAAGATGAGGGCTGGAGAACATATTGATAAGCTACTTGTTAGTTTACTTCCTAAAAGGCAGAAGCAGAGAGAGCTGGGCCAGGTTAAAGCCAGAGTCCATGAAATCCATCAGGGTCTCCATGTGGATGGAAGGAATTGAAGTATTTAAGACATCATCCACTGCTTCCCCAGCTCAGTTGAATGCAATGGGAGTGTAGGTAAGGAGTCTGGATTCCAACGGACACTCTAATATGGGATGTTAGCATACTAAATGGCAGTCTAATGGGCTGCTTCACAACACCCACTTTTTTTTTAAGATTTATTTTATTTTTATTGGAAAGGCAAATATACAGAGAGGAGAGACAGAGAGGAAGATCTTCCGTCCAATGATTCACTCCCCAAGTGAGCGCAACGGCTGATGCTATGCCGATCCGAAGCCAGGAGTCTCTTCGTGGTCTCCCACACGGATGCAGGGTGCAGGGTCCCAAAGGTTTGGGCCGTCCTCAACTGCTTTCCCGAGCCACAGGCAGGGAGCTGGATGGGAAGTAGGGCCGCCAGGATTAGAACCGGCGGCCATGTGGGATCCCGGGCGTGCAAGGCTAGGACCTTAACCACTGCGCCATGTTGCCGGGCCCCACAACACCCACCTCTATATCTAACTTCTTAAGATGTATTTTAGTCACTGTTCCCTTTACAATGGATGGTGAACAAGTATATGGAAAAGTCATACAAGTAGGATTTTGTTTGAGAGCCATAAGTATGGCATAGTGAGCCAAATCGCTGCTTGCAATGCAGAAATCCCATACGGTGACACTGGTTTAAGTTCTGGCTGCTCATTTACAATCTTGCTCCCTACTAAATCCCCTGGGAAGGCAGTGAAAGATGTTTCAAGTTTTTGTACCACTGTCACTCAATGTGAGAGATCCAGACAGAGCTCTGTGCTCCTGACTTGTGCCAAGGCCATCCACAGCTGTTGAGATCACTAGTGAGGGAATCAGTGGATGGAAGCTTCCTTCTCTCTCTCTCAAATAAATGAATTTTAAATATTTTGAAAAAAATTATTAGAAACACAAAAATATGCAAGAATCTCAATTTTTCATCATTTAAGCATACCTTAATTTCATCTTCCTTAAGTATTTGATGCACCTTAGCACACAATTTACTGTACCCATTTTCTTAAAAATGTCAAATATATATCATGCTTTGGTTTTTTATCAGTTATATTAAAGCACATGCCAGCTTTTACTATTATTTCTTTACTATTCACTTATTAAAAGTATATTTATTTGTTCCAAATGAATGCTGAACTGCGCACATGAATGAGAGAATATATGGGAATATGTGAGCTCTGAGTGCCAGTTATTTCAAAATCCTGAATGTACCCCAAAAAGTTTATGAAAGAAGGAATTAAAAAATCAGCTTGAGGGGGCGGGCTTAACTCTTCCTCAAGGTGGCACTTGTGGGCGGGCGCCCTGCTGGAAGGAACCCTGCTGGGGACTTGGCCAAAGCCCCTGCTGCAAGCTGGGGGCAGAGTCCTCGGCTTTGGGCGGCCAGTGCACCAAATGGTGCCAGGCTTTACCTGCTTGCTGCCCAGCAGCAAGCTCTGGGGTTTTTATGATATGAAATAGCTGCTTAGGGACACTCATATATAAGGCCAGCTTTAGTGTAGGCAAGACACGAATTACTGGTGATTCCCAGGGACAGGGACATGAAACTTTAGGGCAAGTGTGGGACTAAGACCTGAAGGTTTGGACTGAGCAAACCTTAGCCCACAAGCATGATTGGAAAACAGGGTTGAGCTCAGGACATGCCCAGCTAGGTTTTGGCACCAACTGTTGTGCATGAACCACAGATCTGAATCACAGTGTCTAAGGCAGGGCTCGCGACAGGTGGATGGGGCTGTGGTTGGGTCAGGATACAGCTATTGTCTCCCTCGGCACAAGTGTGGGATGGAATAAGACACACCAGGCAGGGCCAGACTGCAACACCTTCTGGTGCTCTGGAGGACGAGGATAGATGTGGGACAGGCTAGGCTAGGTCTCAACCCCAACTGAGCCATATACGAGCTATATGGGGGTGTGGACGAGCCGTGGCTGGGCTGAAACATCCTTAATCAAGAACCAGAATGGGATGAAGGCCAGTTAGGAAAGGCTTCTGTTCCTGCTAGGATAGGAGGCGAAATGGCACATGGACCCACTGGTATGCATGAAAGCTGGCACTTGGAGGGGTTCTGATGGAGGAGCCTGGGCAACTCCTCTGGCAAAACACAGACCCTGTAAATAAGCAAAAGAAGCATGGAGGGTAACAGCCCAGAAGAGGTCATGGAAAGTGTCTCACTGGCATACATTTGGCATGGGTCGGGGCAGACCAGGCTGAATCTGTTCATGTCATCCACTGGTAAATCCAAACGCCAGAATAGAGTGTGGGTCAAACCAGGTTTGGTCTTGACAAAAGCAGTACACAACACAGAATGCCAAGGTGGGGTAGCCTGAGCTGGATGTGACTGCAGCACCCAACCAGCACACGTGAGAATCAGGAAGGGAGGGGGCAGAGCTGGCAGGGGAATAAGGGATTGTTCCTTAGCTGAACAGCTACTCCCACTGGGGAGCATGAGCTGGGTAGGGGGTAGACCAGACCAGGCAGGGCCACAGAACCCTTGCACCTCATGTGGACCAGATGGGGGAAAACCAGCCTGGGCTGATTTTTCCTACTGGTGCAATCTACAATTAGAGTGGGTAAGGGTTGTTGGGGCTTGGTCATAGTATTGGCTGGCAGAGGCTGGCACAGGGGGCTAGTCATGTCGAGCTGAACCACAGGGCCACCTGGAGAGGGCATAATCGGGGAGTGGGAGTGACCTGGGAGTAAAATAGTGGGTTCCTCCCTCTTGGGTTACACCCCCCACGGGAGGGCACGGGAACTAGGACAGGGGCTGGGGTGGCTAGACGGACACCCAACAACATCCGTGAGAGTGGGATGGATGAGATGGTTGGATGGAATTAGGTCACAATACCTGTTGACATGTATGTGAGCAGAAGGGAATGTGGGACTGATCGGAATAGTCTGTCATACATACTGGCAAGCCAGGGTATGGGGTGGGCCTGGTTGGGGTTATTGTGGGTCGCTCCGGCTAGGCTGCAGCTCCCACTGGTTTATGTGAGGGCCGAGTATGTGCTGGGCAGAACCAGGCTGGACTGCAACACCCATTGGTTCCAGTAGAAGACATGGATGGAAACAGAACGGACCCAGCAACTGCAACCACCAGCTGATCGGGGCGATGGACTGTGTTGGGTCCTGTGCTTGCTAGAACACGCAGGAATCTGGACTGGAAATACCTCAAAATTTCTTTGGGGATCTCCCAGTCGAAATGACAGACTCAGAGCCCTAACAAAGAAAAGACAGAACAAGTCAATCAACAACCTCAGCTATTTGTTGGCAGCGAAATACTGGGCAAATGGAGACGCTCTAAGGGACTGTGTTAGTGGATTCTTTGACAACCTCATCGTGCTTGGAGTGGCGAGACTGGTAGCGATCCATGAATGGTGAACTATCGAAACCACTTGAGCCAGTATCTCAGAGCATGCCCCACATCTGGGACTTGGGGTGGGTGGGAAACTGGGTGGGACTTTTCCCTCAATACCCCCCTTTACCTCAGATACATGAAAGAAGCAGTATGGAAATGGTGGTCTTACCCACTTCCCTGTAGCCCTTGAACCTTTTTTACCCTAATTAACTATGTAAAGATTGTCAAAATATAATAAAAACATATATTAAAAAATCAGCTTATTTTTTTAAAGAATGGTTTGCACTACCGCTTTTATTTTTTACTATTTTTTTTGTTTGTTTATTTTAACAGTTGGTTGGGAAGGCAGAACCTGATGGATATCTTCCACCAACTAGTTAACTCCCCAATTACCTGACAGGTTGAAATAGATCCTCCTAAAAACACCTGAGCCATTGATATGCTGCAGTTCTTTTCTAGACATGGATAAGAAACCGTTCCGCTCCATAAATTTCCTTCTATGAAATGAGTTGACACTGTTCCTAGGAAACATGAGGAACTAATATGTCTTGATGATAAATTTCATATTTTCAATTTCAACACTGTGTCACTATTCCAGAATAGTTCTTGATCTTCTTGCAAACCACAATGCTGTGCCCACTTCTTACTAAATCCCTTAAGGCATTCCACCTCTCTTTTCTCACTTGTTTGCCAATCCTGTGTTTGACTCAAATGGCTGTAGCTACTCAACACCAATATCACTTTTTGTCACCTAAGAAGCTTTGCTCTTAGACTTATTGCTGTTCTTTGTTTGCCAATTTTCACTTCTGTATTACTTCAACCTTTGTCTTTTCCACTTTTACTTCTGGACTTGCAGTCCGGATTTCTTAATATTTTTTGAGGTAGCAATAAATTATTGAATATTTGGTCAGGATATTTAATTTTAAATGGTTTCTAATAATTTTAAATAATCCATTTACTCTTTTTTACATGTCCCCTATCATTTATCTAAAAGTCTGTTATTTTATTAGTTTGATTTCAATTCATCACCATCACCCAACAGAAGGTCCATCCTTCATCTACAAATCTACAAATATGTAAATCTTTGTTTTTTTATTTTAGCTTCTTCCACAGCTATTTTTAGTTCTACCATCTCACTTCTACAGTATAAAAAATATTTTTGTATGGCAAACTTGCTGTTTTTGTTTTCATGATCATTGATTGCTAATATGAGAAATGATATATAGATTGACAACTTATTTTTTACAAAAATCAAGTCAAACAAATGATCTTTGAGGAAGAATCAAGATGGCAGCATAGGATAAGGAGATGTTTAAACAGATGGAGAATCATTAGCCAAGGTTAAGCAGAAAGGGCCAATTTCAAGAAATAGGCGAGGACAGGCTGAGAGCAAAGGGGGTACCTGGAGACCTACAGACACCAGGGAGCAGCAAAGACAATGGACAGTGTTGCAGTGACCAGATACTGCAGCAGCAGTCAGAAGTGGTTATTAAAGCTCCAGCAGTGGCTAGAGGTCCACTGGCAGCTAGGTGGGCTGGAAAGGGGAGTTCACTAGGAGTTCAGTAGGTAAACCCAGGAAAAACTGCCCATCCAACTGATTTGTTTGATCCAACCAGAAGGACAGACCGAGTGGCAGACCCCAAGCAGGCAGTGCTTGAGCAGAGTGGATTTTATAGCACAGACCCTCACCAGTGTCACATCAAGTGCCATTTTGTCTAGTGAGACAAATGCTGTGGGACTGAAAGGACAATAGTAAGCTGTGCATGTGTGATGCTAAGCTAGGATAAAAACTCATTTCTGGCCCAGGGAAAACACTATCAACTTGGAATCCTACAGATTCTACCTAAGACAGGTCAGATAGCCCACAGACCTAATGGCCAGCAGGACCAGAACTCCATCAGTGCCACATCAGTGCCACATCAGGTGCCATCTTATACAGTATGGCAAAGGCTATGGGACTGGAAGGACAACAGTAAGCTGTGTATGCACTAAGCTTGGATTGAACTCACTCCCAGCTTAGTAAATTACACTGGCCCAACAGGGAAAATATTACCAACTTTGGCATCCTATGGGTCAAAATAATTCCAGGTGGCCCTCAGACCTATTGACCAGCAGATTACTGCAAGATCAGCATCACCAGCAACCTAGTTACTCAGGACATCTGGTGTCTCCCTAGTCCTAGGAACTACTCAAAATAGGAGTGGGAGAAAGGTTGTACAGGCAATGGTACAGGCAGTCACAGCACAAGTTCACAGAAGCTGGAGAGTAGTTGTGCAGGACTCGGGTTTATGGAAACAATGACGGAAGTCTAACGCAAGAGCCCTGGGTTAAAACATGATAGAGGGACTGGCACAAGTAACTATAAACAACAATCTGGATACCAAATGCAGTGAGTAAAATCAAACTCTAGAAATGTAGGTGATATAGCCTAGAAACCTGCCCTAAGGAGAAGAACCTCTAACCAGAATAGCAATGATCAAGAACAAAATGAGAGGCAGAAGTGAGCTAGAACACACTGAGCTCAGTGCATTGCACTGGTCCCAGAGAGGAAATGATACTGACTTTGGCATCATAAGGACCAAAACAGGTCCTTGTGGCCCTCAGACCTGATGGCCAGCAGGTTCCAGCAAGATCAGCACTGCCAGCTCCCTAAATTATTCAAGACATCTGCTGTCTCCCTAATCCTGGAAACTGTACAAACTGAAGGTGGGAGAAATATTGTACAGACAAGGGTGCAACAACAGCATGGGATCACAGAGCAGTGAGCCAGGAGCCTATGAAGACCATGGTGGAAGTCTAATAATAAGAACTTAGATCTGAAACTCAAAGGAGGAAGTGGCACAAGTGACTGCAAACAAGAAGAGCTATGTGCCAACCACAATAAGTAAAATTAAATTGTAGACCCGTGGGTGACACAGCTTGGAAACTTGCCATAAGAAGAACCTGCTAACCAGAAGTGCAATGACCAAAAGCAAAAGAAGAGACAGAGGCACAATGAACACCCTGAAGACTCCCTTGCAAAGGAGCAAAACCCTTCGCCAACCTCAGAGTTAGCTAAGGGATACATCAAGGAAATGGAGGGTAGAAATCTTAAAAATCCTATTATAAAGCTTCTAATCAACAATGCAGGGATTTAAAGAATATATATCACACAGGAAATAGCAACACTGAACAATAAATCAAGCCAAATTATTGGAAATGAAGGGCGCAATGTAGCAAATTAAAAATTCAGTGGGAAGCCTTAACAACAGAATGACACTGAGGAATCTCAGACTTGGAAGATATTTCTTAACATGATGAGGAAATAAGAAAAAAGCTGTAAGTGGAGCTGGGCTTTGGAGCTAAAAATATATTCCAGAATTAAGAGTCATTATTAAAGACCAAATATAAGAGTTATGGGAGTTCCAGAAAGTGCAGAAAGATAAGCTGGGCTTAAAATATATATTCAATAAAATAATCAATGAAAATTCCAGTAATAAGGATAAAGAATTGGGAAAGAGAATAGAGGATGGGTACAAACTCCTAATTGGATTTACTCACAACACATGATAATCAAGCATGATAATAATGTTCTCTCTTCAGTTGAACATAAGGAAAAAAAAATCCTTAAATGTGCTTGTGAGAAAAATCAATTGACCTATAGAAGAAACCCAATCATACATACGGCTGATCTCTCTGAGGAAACTCTACAGGCCAAAAGCAAATGGGAAAACATATTTCCAATTCTAAAATCACTTCCTTCAGATTCTAAAAGGAAGTAATTGTCAGCCCAGAATAACTTACCCAGCAAAGCTTGCCATTGTCTTTGAAAATGAAATAAAATTCTTCCACAGCAAAAAAAAAAAACAAAAAAAAAAAGCTCAAAGAAGTCACCTCTTTCAGACCTGCCCTACAAATGATACTTTAAGATGTTCTTTTGGCAAAGAAAAGGAAAGCAATAGCACCTACCAAAACCAAAGGCAAAGGTGAAGAACATCCCAGTAAAATGACAACAGAAGATAAGTCAAACAATGAAAAACCCATTGCTAAAACAAAAGTGCCCAATTACAACCTATCCATATTAACCCTAAATATATATTGCTTAGACTCATCAATCAAACATCATAGATTAATGGACTGGATTAAAAAACAAAATCCATCCATCTGTTGGCTACAGGAAAGATATCTCACCAACAAAGATTAGTGGAAACTATGTCATGGATTTTGATGCTTTTGTTTTTATCTGCATTTCTTTAAAACATTTTTTTTCTCATTAAATTCTTCGCTGACTCATAGGTCATACAGTAGCATCATTTTCTGCAAGAATGTTCTTGATTTTCGTTTCTTCAGCAACACATTAGTCATTCAGTATAACTTCATGGTTGTTGATTTTATCTTGTTGCTTTTCATTTAAGGAGATGTATAGTAAATGTGTAATGGAGAATAAAATATCCAGATGTGAGGATACAATGTACTGTGAATCTCTACTTCCAGACCAAAAGTAGACTCCCAATGAAACTTCTAAGTATATCTTGACAGTAGGATGTTGGAATTTCTGCCATTACCCATGTCAACAATGTCAGAACATTGTTGTAAATAGCATAATGATAGACTTATGGCTGTTTATGAAACATCATACTATCGTGGTTATAGAGTGGAAATCAGTGAGGGGAAGGAGGATACTTGGGAACCGAGAAAGGGAAATAATAATAATAGAAATGTAATTATCTTTGAGCAGCTTTTGCAAGTTGTGTAAATCCAGCTTATATAAAAATGGATTCATTTGCTTAGTGTTGCACTGTTTAAATTTTCATCCCATGGTGTGTCAAGTAGCAAGTGTAGATAGCAAAAGTGAATTTGGCTTAATGTCAATGGAAACTTCCTGATGTTATATTCTGTTTTATAGCTTGACTATGAAAAACAGCCTAATGAGCCTTATTTTCATGGGATTATATAGGATTGAATCTGAATGATTCCTCTCATCTACTAGAAGAATTTGAATAATGAGTGGATATGAATCATATATATCTGTGTATCTTATGAGCTAGACTTAAGAAACCACTTTTTTTTGCTTAACAGATAATGGTGACTCCACTAAGCCTCCATTTAGATAAATACATGCTTTAAAAAAAAATCAAATGTGAAGCAAATAAGCTTGCTAAGAGTTATTTGTGAACACAAAAAATATACAAATCTTGAGTAAGCTTTAAAGTCATTTTCTATTTATTTTCCAACATTACATAGGCATTTTCTTGGATTGCTTTCTCAAAATCATCCTTTTTTCTATTACACAGGTTAAAGTGAGTCAGGTGGCCAGTCACTGCCAAATGCTGGTCTGGACTCTGCAGTTAACCTTTGGACATCTGGATCCTCAAAAAAACAAAACAAAGCAAAACAAAATCATAACAGTTAAAAAATACTCCTTTTCGTACATCCTTCCTGAAAAATAATGTTCAGCAATGTAGAAGATGCTTGAAGCTCTTTTTGTTCTATCATACCATCATTCTTTTAATGCTGGAGACTATATAAATGCAAGATCGTGCTTCTATAATAGGAAAATATCAGAAATCTATAATTTTGTGGCTTAGTCTAGAGTTTTGTATAAATTACAAATCTCCTCACATCCTTCAGAAAAGCTTAGCCCTTTTTCTACTGCACCATTTGACAAATTGGGATCAACAAGATGGACCTGTGGCTACTTTTCAGCAAGCTACTTACTCTGGGCTGTTAAATCTGACGAATGGCAGAGGGCACCACAGAGGAGCTCAGTTACTCAGGGGAAAAATCACCATTTCAAAGGAGGAGTCCTTGCTATACATACCTATTCGTCTTTATACTTAAATTCATATAAAATACAGCTTTAATTGCAAATGTCCTCTTAGGAGTATTTCATAAGCATTAAGACAATTACAGATGATTCATCTTTTGAGAAAGTTTCCTTGAACATAGTACTTAACCAACTCAGCCTCCAAAAAATTCATTACTAAGAATCAAATTCAAATTAATTGTCATAGAAGAAAAACTTTCCAAAAAGGTACTTTCGACTACGAATTCAAATTTTCATGGTAGAAAGACTAGCTTTTACTTAGTTTTGCCTCCTTTGTTATTCAATCAAAAATAAGTGTTAGATACTATCTAAAGAAACTCAGGAGGTATTAGATAGAGAAAATTCAATGAAAGCATGACAAGATTCAATCTTTCTGTCCACTTATTTCAGAGGAAGAAAATATAAACTGTAAGGAAGGAAATGAGAATCACTTGAAAGCTGAACACGACGAAGAACGAGGTCTCTGGGTAGGTCAGACCTGGCTTCTGTATTCCAGGAAGCTCTCAGCATGAAAAGCCTGAAGAGCTCCATGGAGGAGAGTACACCCTTTGCTTTCCCGCTAAGATTGCACAGCAGCACACATATCAGGGCACGTTGCACTACTTCAAACCTGGACATAATTGCCCAACCAGCAACCAGCCAGTCACTGACATCAGCCTGGTAGAAGAAAGTAGGTGTTTCTTTGCAAAGCACAACCCCAGAGATCAGGCAAATTTTGATTTCCAGGATACTCAAGGGGTTAGGAAAAAGAAATATTATGCAATGAATTTGGAGTCGAGAGATGTGTGTTCAGATCACATGCAGGTCTCTGCTTGATCCACAGTGCTCATTGCCTCCCCTTGATTTGTAATGTTGTATCCTTTTGAAATTTTGATGATAGGAAAGTACTTCGGTCCATCAAGTGAGTATACATTTTTTTCTAAAGGCCTGGGGTTCCAAAAAAAAGAAGAAAGGGAAAAATATATCTGAATGTATGAGACATGGGAACAACAAAAGGAGCAAGGAAAGAGGAACTCAAAACAGAGTGGGGAAAAGGGAGAAACAGGATAGGCTCGTGAGCCACGGTAGTCAGGCCTTGTACAGAAGCAAAGACATCAGCATCTAGTGAGTCTGCCATTTTCCTAGCACAATTAGCAACGGTGTGGCATTACAAAATGTAAGTCTCTTCTTCCATGTCTACACAATTAATCTAAAATACACACCCCATGAGGTGACTGGGATGACTTAGCCAGGTATACAGGGTTTAACAGTGTCAATGCTCAACAGGCCTACAATTAAGCCAGATTCAAGAAGCTGGCCAGCCAGAGGGCAGGCATGAATCACGAGTGTCTGAAATTAGAATCAAGGAAAAGCATGCCACAGAGTCGTCCTGGGAAAAGTGGGCTCATGAAATGTGTTCACACATGTATAAAACACCATAAATAGTGAAACTGTTTAAATGCATTATATTAATTCATCATCATATTTTTGAGATTATTTTTCAACAAATATTTGATAATCCATCAAAGTATATGGTATTAGCAATTTTATTTTCAAATACTGTCATTGAAAAATTACATCAGATTTGTCAGCAAATGTGAGGTCACAAATTAACTTTCCTGACAATTTTTAATTTTCAGGAAATATATTCTGGTGATAAAATCATTATTCGAAATATTAAAAGTAATTAGTATTACATAGTGAAAACTTTGAGGTATACTTATGATAAATCATTTTTAATGTAAATTTTAGCACATTAGAGTTAATGATTCTGTTGGGGATACTTCTCTTAGAAGATTTAGTCATTCACGCAAATTACTTTCATGTAAAACAGAATTTAATTTGAAATTAAAGCTTACACAATGCCCTAATGTGTTTTTCTGAATTTTATATAAGTTACTATAGTAGAAACCAAAATGGCTTTCTCTATTGCACACGGTTCAAAGCACCTATTTATATATTCTATTGGTGTAGCTTCATTGCAAGAAAAATTGTATTATGTGCTAAGAATTTAATTCATACAAAGATTAATAGAATAAAATTTGTGTTGAATTTCTCTTCCAATAAGTGCAGATATTTTCTACACAAGTAACTGCTGTCTTTAAAGCCAGATATTCTAAAATCTTTGAAGGATTCTGAAAATTTCCTGAATTATTTGTTTGATGAGCAATTGATTCACATGATGCTGATGCCTTTACATTGCAGTAATTACTGACAACATTGGTTGAGTAGGAATTGGAAGTTTTTGCCCAGGCATTTAAGCCGAAGATTTAATATTTCAGGTACCACAGAGATGATTGCGGGTCTGGTGATGAACCCATATCACAGCTCCAGTCATGAGTCCCAAGGTTGCTCCTATGCCAGGTCTCTGTTCCAAGGCATGCTTGTGGTTGCTGCTGCCAGCTGCTGCTGTGGTCATTCCCAGGGCCCAAAGTCTTGACCGCTGGTTTCACTAGATCGTCCCTGGACACAGGCCTGTATGCTGAGCTGCCATGCCATTGTTCAGTACATGTTACTGCCTGCCATGCCACAGGCCTAAACCTGTATAGCGTACATTGTTCTCTAGTGTTTCTCAACTGCTTGTAGTTATGCATCCTCTAAGACTGCATGTATGCAACCAAAGTTCAGAGACAATATTATTTAAATATACTGAAAGGAAACATGGACCCTGGAGTGGAGCTCTGTGGAGAATACATCTCAGCCTATATAAATTGGAACACAGGGGTACAGAAACCTAATTTTTGACAAACAGATAAAAAATCATTAAGGAATGTACAACACTCAGAATTTAAATTCTAACAGTTATGTCAAGGGGAGAAAAAGGGATGCTGTGAGGTGGGACAATCCAGTTGTTTTGATCAGGGTATCCTGAGGGCCAGGGTGCTGCAAGCGTGTGGAGCTGTGGCTTCCTTTCCAGTCAACGTGAATCTCATACAGAGAAGGACATTCTTCTCCTGAGCTCTTAGCAGCTCCTGACTCTCTGGGAAGTCTGCTACATTTTAAGCAGGGCTGTAAATAAGCGGATCGGTGCTGTAGAGGAGAGGTACAAAGGCTGGAGTGTCAGAATCCCGTTCACTTGGGTTAGAGTCAGGCCAAGCTCTTGGCCTTGGAGGAGAGCAAAGCAGATTAGGAATTCCAACACTCACAGACACCAGAACTGGAGGAGGTCTGGGAAGGGGAGAATTTTAACTCTTGGAAATTGTTCTATTTCTAGTGATTTTTTTTTTCCCAATGAAACTGAAATCTCTGGCACAGTATCTCAAGGACTCTTAAAAAACCTATTTCAAAAAATTTCAAAAGCAGAGATTTTTAAGTTTCCTGCCTTAACTATTGAAAATGTATTCACTTATTTAAAGCATCTTATTACAGGCATAAAATTATATATTTTCTCGCAGTTACTTCTGTGTCACTCAGAGGAGACTATTTGCTACCACTAACCCTTAGAGCTTCTCTTTCATAACTCAAGCTTTATTAGTGATTTCTTCAAGCATAGCTGAAATGCAAAACTTTTAAATAGGTATATTAGGCATGTTATATAGATGCAAATTACATTCAAATGATGACCCTATTATTTCCAAAAAAATATTTAAAACTCAAAATCTTTCACCTTCAAGTTTCCTAAATAAAACTATTTTAGTAGAGGTAGAAAACCTTTATCAGACTCTTGAATTATTGACTAATGTTTTACAAATTCAGCACATTTTTGTGAAAGTTTGTGACTGAGAAATGTCCTTAGATTTTATTGAACTTAAAATTGGATTTGAAATGGCAATTTCTGATAGGTTAGAAAAAACGGATTTAATGGAACTGTACAATAATTTTGTGACTGTATGTAAATGATCCATCGGTGTTTACATGGGAAAATATTCCCTTTGAAATGTCACATACATGAAGAATTGCTACAGTGCCGTCATTAGCATTGAAAATGCACAGCTCTCCTAAACATCACATCTGAAACAGGATCTGAGTCAGGATTTCTGTAAAAAGCATAACCAAGTCATTTTATATTCAAAATGCTCTTTGAACCTTATGAAAAGTTCTTTACACCCTGATGCCAGATATGAAGAGACACCGTCAGCAAATTCTGTTGGTTTCACAGTCAGAACTCCGTGTGGTTGATACTTGTTAAACTCGGTATCCATTCACTCATTCTCCCGAAAAGGAACTTCTTTGGAATGACTTCAGCACAGCCAGGTGATGTTTTTATTCACTGCCTTACATTTGCAGGGCAGAGTAAGAGACATAAGCAGAAGACAACTTCTGGGACAATCTTTACTTTCTTATTATGGGGATTCGCCCTATTTTTTGTATTGTTTTGTTTTGTTTTTTTCCTCCTACCTAGAACAGACATGAGACTGGGTACTGAGGTGTTAAGTATGAGAATGCTAAAGGTGACAGGATAGAAAGTTAGAAGGAAAATAAAGTATCAGTAAATTCAAACTGGGTTCTGCAGCATCTTGATCTGAACTTTTTGCTATAGGGTAAAAATACTGTCAAGGGCCTGACGTGATGGCCTAGTGGCTAAATCCTCCCTTGCCTTAAAAGAGCTGGGATCCCATAGGGGGGCAGGTTCATGTCCTGATTGTGCCACTTCCCGTCCAGCTCCCTGATTATGGCCTGTAAAAGCAGGAGAAGATAGCTTAAAGCCTTGGATCCTGCACCTGCATGGGAGACCCAGAAGAAGCGCCTGGTCCCTGGCTTTGGATCAGCTGAGCTCTGGCCATTTTGGCAACTGAGGAATGAACCAGCAGACAGAAGCTCTTTCTCTCTGATTCTCCTTTTCTCCGTAAATCTGCCTTTCCAATAAAAATAAATAAATCTTAAAAAACAGCGTAATATATTTTGAGCAGTGAATGTGGGTTTCTCCTACAAGAATGTTTTTAAAAAGTTATACCTGATTTTAATTTTACACATAGCTGAACTTACTGTTAAGTATACAGTGGGGAAGCAAACTCTATAAATGCCTAGTGTTGTATTTATAATTTCAATTATATGTTAAACTATAGATTTTAGTATTTGTTAAAATAAAGTTTAAAATTAGTCTGAATATCCTGCCCTAGATATTAAAATGGTGACATGTACCAAGAATATGGACTTCAGCTTCCAGTTCTTAAAATATATCCACATTTTCAATATGCGTGTCAACGGGAGCTCCAACTCATTGTGGACTAGCTCCATTTATGAATAGGTAGACTGAACTGGGTTCTATTTAACATGGAAGTCACATGAGGACATTCTATGATCCTTTATTTTTTTAGAAAAAAACATTTTTTGTATGATGCATATGTGTACAAATCATCCATATGCAGCTTCATGATTTTATGTATTTTTTTAGAGTTTATTTAATATTTGAAGGTCAGAATTAGCCTTGCATATTTGAAAGTGTGAATTACACACACACCTACACACATAGATAGAGAGATGTTTTTCAGCAGCTGGTTTACCTCCCAGATGACCACGGTAGCCACAGCCCGGCCAGGTTGCTAAACTTCCTTGCAGGTCTCCATGTGGGTAGTAGAGATCCAAGTGATTGGAACCATCTTCTGCTGCTTTTCCCAGGCCTTTAGCTGTGAACTCGTTTAGAAGTGGAGTAGCTGGGACTTGAACTGGTACTCATATGTGATGCTGGCCTCCCAGGAAGCAGTTTTGCTGCTACTGTAAAATGCTCGTCCAGATGATGTGACTCTATGATTATCAGCCTGATCCAGAATCGCTACGCCAGAGCCACACATTGAGGCACAGTACATTAAGCCTCCACAAGTAGACATCAACACCCCTTTCTAACCCAGCTTGTTGCTGAGAGGCCGCAGGCGATGACTCAGGTGCCTTGGTCTAGAACCCGGCTCTGTGTGGTGTAGGCATCTGGGAGTCAGCTGGCAGATGGAAGGTCTCCCTCCATCTCTCTCTCACATGTGCTGCAAGAGCCCACTGCATCCCCGCCCCGTGATCATCACCACACAGCCTGTTCCTCAGAAGTCCTCGTTGTCTTGATGTCCACACAAGTCCTTTAGATTTAAGTGGTTCTGAACTTATAAATTCTTCTGTCCAATATTGTTTGTGAAATTCTCCAACGTAGTTGCATAGAGCAGTGGTTAATCTGTTTTAAAATCTGTATTTTTTTCACTGCTTGGATAGAACAGAATTTTTCTCTTCTACACTCAGCTTGCTTCCCATGTGCTCACTGCTTCTCTGAACATTTTGGTTCATGTCTTTCATATAGAAAGGCACACACTTCTTATGGGTTCATGCCTCATGATGGGATTTCAAAAAATTTGTGAAAAATGCATAGTTTGAAAATAGCTTGGCATCCATGTAAACCTTTTATAGTAATATAAGCTCATCGTTTAATCCAATTTCTCATGAGTTACTTCAAGCGTCCTCAGACGAGGTGTATATTTCAGCCTTCAGTGTCACAGCCAATTGCAGCGGTGTTGCCATCCCACAGTGCACAGGACAGTGGAAGACAATTTGTGTTCTGTTACATTCCTCCCAACACATTATCCGTTTCTCTTTCCTTATTTTAAAATGAAAAATCATTTTCTAAAGACTCTAACGATATCTTCTTTATCTTTAATTTGCATTTTTCTCATTATTAGCGGTACTTACCGTTTTAATAGGCTCATTCAGCATTTAGCTATCTTCATGCATGATGGTCAAGATTTTCGTATTTCTGTTTGGTTGTTTTTTGTTTTTGTCACTTAGATTAGATTGAAGAGTTTTGCTATTTAAATACATTGGAAGTGACATCTGCAAGTTGGTTAAGAGTTTAACGGAAATTTTAATTGTATTACATTCCAATCCATAAAAATATATAATATACATATTTTTAAAAGATTCATTTATTTATTTATTTTTATTGGAAGGGCGGATATACAGAGAGGAGAGACAGAGTGGAAGATCCTCAGTCCGATGATTCACTCCCCAAGCAGCCGCAATGGCTGGAGCTGAGCCAATTCTAAGTTAGGAGACTCCTCCGGGTCTCCCATGTGCGTGTGTGGTCCCAGAGTCATGGGCCATCCTTGACTGCATTTCCAGGCCATAGGGAGAGAGCTAGATGGGAAGCAGAGCTGCCGGGATTAGGACCAGTGCCCATATAGGATCCCAGCGCGTTCAAGGTGAGGAATGTTAACTGCTATGCTATCGCACCAGGCCCTCAAATATATATATTCAGTGCTTTGTTGTCCTGTTTAATAAATCTCTTCTTAGACTTGGGTCAATTTCTATGTCCACCACTCTCCTATGATAGCTATTATAATTTTGTAGTATCATCTAGACACTACATTTTTCAGCTATAGTATTTAGATAAACAATTCTTTTAATATTTATTTTGAATTAAATATAATGCAAATCATTTTATGTAGTCAACCTAAAGTTATTTATTAATAACAATGCACACAATTTTGGTCATTTCCACAAGGTGATTCCTACAGTAGGTCTCGTATAGAGGTGGACATTTGGCTCAGTGGTAAAGCATCACTTGGGACAGATTCCTCAGCTTTGAGGTCTTGCTGAACTCCTTATTCCAGCTTTCTGCTAGCACAGAGCCTGAAGGGCAGTGGGGGAGCCTCAAGGCACTAGACCCCTTCCATCTTTGTGGGGGGCTTAAACTGGATGCCCAGCTCCTGGCTTTTGTTAAGTCCTTCTCCAGCTCTTGCCAGCAACTGAGAATGAAACGCTGCCATTTTGTCTCTCCTTCCTATCAAATGAAGTAAAATAAAATAAACAAAAAAATGCATTCATTCATGTGGGGGCCGTTTTCTGAATTCTACACTCTATTTTTTTTTTTTTCGGTCTTCCACTGCTTGTTCTTAATTGTTATTGATTTGTCATTCACATGTCAATACATATTTACACCTTTTTTGAGATCATTTTTATGATTCCCAGCCTTTCACATCTTCATGAAAGCTTTAGGCTAAGCCTGTCAAATTCCATCAAAAACTCTTCAAATATTTACTGGGATCGCACTTGGATCAAAGCACATGCTCTCATTAAAAAATCTATCATTTCTCCTTACAACTTTTTTTTAATGTTTGTTGAAAATTTTTTAAAATCTAGAGTTAAATATCTTATTCATATTCTTAAAACGTATCCCTGAGTTGTTTCATTTTTTAAGTCATGAAGAAAACTTTTTCGAATTTATTCTTTGCCATTGGTATTCAGAAATACATTCTTTTCCTGTGTTATGACTTTGTACCCAGAAAATTTTATATAATTGTTTACCACTTTTAATTATTTATTTTTGATGGCATGTTTTTATGTTTTGACTTTTGTATGTACAAAATCATGTCATGTGTTTGTATTGGTGAGTGAGTTCTTTTTCCCCAACTGAACCAATCTCACATCTGAGTGCAGGGGACAACCGCAGCCATTCGGAACCGTCTCTGGAGGCGCGTGATTGATTGTGCTAGCTTGTTGTGCATACGCAAACATTTGAGGTAAGTTAAGTTCATGCCGTTTTACCTAAGATTTTGTATCTAAGTTTGCATTTGATTATATCAAGTTATTTTTATATAATAATCATTGGGATAATCATATCATTTTAATTGAATTGGTGTTGGAGAACTATATTTATGTTATATATACATGTTTTCTGGAATAAGTGTCAGGGATTGTGGTGATCTATTTGAGCTTATCTGGTTTCTATTTGTGTAGGCATATAAATGTGTGTATATTTGTAAATTGACACTTATCTGTCAATAGGAATGATATTTATGGTGTACACAATAGATATCTTATTTTCATAAGCACCTATGCACATAAGAATTATAGATACCTTAGTATATACAGATGCATCAAAATATTGTGAGAATTAAATTAAAAATATTAATCTGGAATTAAAAATATTGAACTATACAAAATTTTGTCATACCGCACAATTTCCATGAAATATTTGAAGACTTTACTTATACACATGGATTTCAAAAGTTTTTTGTTCTTATTTTTTGCAACCGAATAAGGTTCCTTTTTGAATTTTAAAAATTATTTATTTATTTTCATTTTTTAATCTAGAAGGTAGAGAGAGAGAGACAGACCGTCCATCTCTTTTTTCACTGTTCAAATAAACAAAGTTACCAGGGCTGGCTAGACAAAATCTGGGAGCCAGATACTCAGTCCAGATCGCTCATCTGTGTTGCAAAGAGTCAAGGACTGGAGCCATCATTATGTGCTGCCATCCAAAGTGCACATTAACTGCAAGTTGTACTAGAAGAAAAGTAACCATGGTTTGTATAGTCGTTATGAAATCAGAAACAGACATCCTCATGGGTGACATACAAATATGTTATGTGCTTGCACATAAAAATTATTTTTTATTTACTCGAGAGGCAAAGAAACAATGAGAAGGACAGTCTGTGCACACTGCTTTACTCCCCAAATGCCTACAATTTTCCATGAATGACCACAGGTCAGGTACAAGTCAGGAGCTAGGAACTCTATGCAGGTCTACGTAGTTGGCAGGAAACCAATCACTTGAACCAATCAGTGCTGTCTTGTAGGGCCTGCATTAGCAGGAAGCTGAAGGCAAGATGTGGACCCAGGAAGCAAACCCATGTTCATGGGGTTACAAATGTCTTAACTATCATCTTTACCACTAGGTATAACACCTACACCAATAAACTTCTTTTATTCAATTTTTCACAAACATTCTGAAATAACCCCATGGGTTTCTATATGCACATGTCATTCATGTGACATATATATTTGAATGCATTTGAATATGTTTGAATGCATTGTATATTAATTATGTTCATACTTATTATATATGTTAATCTTTGGATTTGATCGGCAAAATTCAAAACTAGTGGAATAGTGAAAATTGTGTGTTCCAGCAATTTTGAAAATTTTCTGTCTAGTTATTTGTCACAACCTACACTGTATTTTTTGATATATTAGGAATTGCAGAAGTAATCAATTTTAATATTTTTATTGATAAACCTATGTTTGTATTCTCTTTTTATTGATCAGTCTTGACATGAGGCTAATACTTGGGTCAGGTGTTATGGCTCATTGGTGAAATCCTCACCTTGAAAAAGCACTGGAATCCAATATGGACACCAGTTCATGTCCATGTTCAATCCAATATGGGACACCGCTTCCCATCTGGCTCCCTGGTTGTGGCTTACGGAAAAGCAGTAAAGGAAGGGCCAAAGCCTTGGGACCCTGTGCCTGTGTGGGAGACCCAGAAGAAGCTTCTGATTCCTGGATTCGGATCAGCTCAGCTCTGGCCGTTTTGACCATTGAAGAGTTTTCTCTCTGAATCTCCTTCTCTTTATAAATATGACTTTTCAATAAAAATGAATAAATCCTAAAAAAATTTACTTTTGACTTCAAATTCTTAAAGTCTGCCATTTTATTTTATAAGTTTTTACTTTTTTTGTTCAATATTTTAATGTGTATTTTCCTTATCATTTTGAAATTTTCATGAGTTTTTTTTACCCATAGATTGCTTTTGAAGTGAATTACTTAAGTTATGAACATGTGGTGTTCTTGTTGTCGTTCATATCTCAATTACAGATTTGCCTCTCAGTTTTTGTCCATTATCTTTGGCTCATGTTTGTGATAAAGCTATTAGATGTACACACATTTAGAACTTGGTATCTTCCTCACTGAGCTTTGACTATTTTTATCATCAGTAGTGTAGCTTAATAAAAGCGTTTCAGGAGCTGGCATTTGGGCACAACATATTAAGCCAGAACCTGTCATGCTGCATCCCATATGAGCACCATACTGCTTATTTCACTTACAATCCGACTCTCTATTAATGTGCCTGGGAAAGCAACAGAAGATAGCATTGGTCCTTGGGCCCCAGTACACTCGTAAGAGGCCTAGAAGAAACTCCTGGCTCCTACCTCTGATATGGCCCAGCCCTTGTTGCAGCAGCAATTTGGGTAATGAACCAAGAGATGATAAATCTCGTTTTCACCATCCCTCTCTCTCTCTACCTCTCTCTTTTTATAATTGCCTTATAAAGAAGAAATAAATCTTCAAAAGTTAAATTTTGAATAAGGTATTTTTAAAAATACGTAAATATCTTTAAGAATGCTTCACAAGACTGTACAAGCTCTTTTGTGGCTAGTTTTCTCAAGGTATAGCTACACCCATTTTCTCAATTTCATATTCTTTCAATCAAATTGTTTCTTTGGTACATAGAATTTTAAAAAGTGAATGTATTAATTTTATCAATTGAGCTAGTAGTTCAATTATATATAGTTACTTATATATTTAATTCTCATTATATTTTAGTCTACTAGTTATAAAGGTTAGTGGTTCATGGGAAATAACTAACTTCAACTTAAATCTGGAAACTTATTCTCAAAGGTAAAGAAATAGCTAGGTAAAACACCTGTTACATTGCTAGCAATGCTAATCATGTGACTAGGGAGACGTTGAAGCTCTTTGCATCATGGCAGAAACGTTAAATTAAGACTTGAATTTATAACTCATTCCCAACGCACCCTAATCATTTTAAAGATTTATTTATCATTATTGGAAACTCTTGGTACACACAGAGAATGAAGGACAGCGAGGAAAATCTTCTGTTCCCTGATTCACTCCCCAAGTAACTACAATGGCCATAGCTGAGCTAATCTGACGCCAGGAGCCTGAAGCTTCTTCCAGGTCTCCCACATGGGTGCAGGGTTCCAAGGCTTTGAGCTGTCCTCAACTGCTTTCCCAGGCTACAAGTAGGGAGTTGAATTGGGAAGCGGTGCTGCCAGGATTGGAACCGGCGACCATATGGGATCCCGAAGCATGCAAGGGGAGCAATTAAGCCACGTGGCTATCATGCTGGGCCTCCTCATCATTTTGTAAAAAGATTTATTTTACTGATGTGAGACATATAGTGTTGGGGAGATAAGCAGAGAGAGCCAGAGTGACAGCAAGAGGACCTCCATTTGTTGATTCACTCAAAATGATGTCAAGGACCAGCTTGGGTCCTACAGAAGGCAGAAACCATGAATTCCACCCGGGTTGGCCACTCAGGCTGCAGGGACCCAAGCACTTAGGGCATCATTTGCTGCTTCCCAAAGCGTCTTAGCAGGGAGCTGGGATGGAAACTGAGCTGCGGAGTCATAAAAGAGTATCTCCTATACCACAACCCTGGCTACCTTCCTAGTCATTTAATATCAGACAAGCTATTAATCTCCTTGTCTTGAATTTCCCCATCCATCAAATGAGGCAAATATATAAGAGCTAAACCACAGGGATGATGTGAGAATTAGCTACAATTTGTGGCAAATAATTCATATAGCTCCTGCCATTCAGCAGAAGCTGAAAGGTTTAACTATCTTTAGAACTGTAAATAAAATGCTCTTATTTCCCAGGCTACCAATTAACATTGCGGTGAGAATTAAATCTGAACAGAATACTTGTCTTTCTAATTCAGGAAAGATATTGTATGTTGTCCTCACAGCAGACTACTAAAGCGATGGGGTCTTTTTTTTTGGTTTTGTTTTTGTTTTTAATGTTACAGCAGAAGACACTCTGTTCCCAAAACCATGTAGAATGGCATCCGGTCATTACCATTGTCAGGGTTACTGCTAGAGGAATTTTTTGAAAGCAGTGTCCTTTACCTCTTGTGCCTTACAAGAGAGCTGCTTAAACAAAATGCAGGATCTTTCACATTATATAACTTACCGTTCAGAGAACTAACATCGTTGTTTTATTTCCACTTTGAATCCCTTGTGCAAGTCCAGATTCCAAAGAAACATGCTGGGCTTTTGTCATTTACTTTTGCTTTTTTTTTTTTATTATTTTGGTTTCGATTATTTTCTATAACTTAATAATCTTTTCACCACTCTTTGTAGTGCACTATATACAACAATATGTAAACCCACAGTAGAGGCTGGTTAACAAATCTGGAATCTAACCTGTGCGTGTCATTCAGGCAGTCATGAAATGGACCTTCTTTGAGTCCTTTTGTGTCTCCCTGTGGATAAGGCGGAGAGGCTGCTGAAGTATATTTACAAGATCTTGCTTGTATTTGAATATCCGTGCTCATTTGGCCCCAGGGCCTCAAAGGTGGCAGTAAATTTACAGAAAAAAAAATCCCACTATAGATTAATTGTTGAGACCATTGGATCTTTTTAGTAGGTAATTTCTATCCAACATGAATAAGGATGCCCTGCTTTGAGAACTCTTAATAATTCATGAAGCACTGTAAGTTCTCCCCACTCTATAAGATGCTTTCTGCAGGATTGTTCAATAATACTTACTGATATATTGAGTACATGAATGCTTTGAAACTCAAATGTTTCTCTCTGTTTCACAGTGAGAACAATCAGAATGGACTGCTGAAATTACTTTCACAGTTCTATGACTCATTGGAAACTCTTCGTTCTCCTCTGAAAGAACAGTGGACATATTCAAGTTCACCTGAGATGAACTCTTCCGAAGCTTTCCACTCGACTGACTGAATGATGGTTAGCAGTATCGTGCACAGGAAAGGGACTTTGGCAAGACGTTTGCGTTTTTCACCCTTGCAGTGCAGAAATGGAGTAAGGTGACGGGAGGATAGAGCGTTTGGCTTCCTTCGTCACTGATAATCACAACAGCATAGCGAGCTGCTGATGCAGCATAACATGGCAGCGTGAAGTGGGTGTGAAACTAAGGCAAGAAGAGTTTACCTATTTTTGTTTAGTTTTGCATTGCAGATTCAAAAGCTGATTCTTTATCTGAATAATTGTATAGATGAGGTATTTTTCAAAGATCAAACTTTTGATGGTTTATAGAATAACCATCCTAAGGAGAAAATAATTTCCAAACATTGAAATGCAAAGTTTATAAAAACTGTAAATAAATGAAGATTCAAAGAATTTACACTAAGTGGAAACTGTAGAGTGTATGACATAAATGAGCAAAGAACCAAAGTGTTGGTAATGACCGCCTAGATCATCAATGCAAAGACAGTAGAGTGGGTATTATTATAAAGGGTTCTTGCTTTTGGTCAGGGCATCAGTTAGACAGTTCATAAAACCTCTGTTTTTTTTCTCACTTATTTTATTTTTATTAGAAAAGCAGGTTTACAGATATGAGGAGAGACAGAGAGGTCCTCTATGTGTTCACTCCCCAAATGGCGGCAATGGCTAGAGCTGAGCCAGTCTGAAGCCAGGGCTCAGAATTCTTCTCCGAGTCTTCATGTATGCAGTAGCCCAAGATCTTGCACCATCCTCAGCTGCTTTCTCCAGTCACAAACAAGGAGCTAATTGGAAATAGAGTAGCCTGAACAAAAATTGGCATTCATATAAAATGACAGCACCACAAATGAAGGCTTAGTCTACAATGCCCCAGTGGCAGTACCTAGATTTTATTTCAGGATATAAAAGTAGCATTCTCTGCCAACAGCAGACACAATATATACAAGTGTTATTTCTTCACTTATTTCACCCTGTGTATGAAAGTGTGAGTTCCTTTTCTATCTGAAATGTAAGTATATCCCTGGATTGCTCCTCCAATATGTCAGGTTTTCAAGACAAAAATCTTGCAATTGGAAAAGAAATGTAATTTTAAAAAATAAAGAAAACAGAAAGCTTCAAGTATACGCTGGATTGTTCATCATCTAAAAGCATTTTTATGGAACAAGTGGTTTCTGTCAAAGGGTTTAAGTATCTTTACATTAGAACTTAATCTTAAAGAGAAAGTGACTTTTTGCCTGGCACTGGGTTTCCCAACTTGTTCTCAGCTCAAATTTGTATAGCTTAGGGCTCATTATTTTCATTCAAGACTGCTCAAGTTCTCAGTGCTCAAAGTAGAAATTGTTCTCCAGCTTTGCTTCAGATCTGATTACAGCCTAGAAGAATCCTTCAGATTCTGATGGCTGTCCCAACTTCCCAGGCTTCATGACACGATCTCCTTTAAAGGCTAAGGTTGTGTGTTCATGATGTTTTATATGCATCAGGCTGCATGTTTTTGTGTTTGCATTCACTGATAATCTTATGAATTTGATTAGGGATCTATTATTTTTTCTGGGACTGGTGAACTGCAGGTCTTATTACCTCTGGGAATGTATTCATCACAGCTCTTCTGTGACCTTGAATACTCATTATTGCACAAAGCCTGGGACTTTTAGAACTTACAAGTAAGATACTGATTGTTTACGGAGATCTCTTGATTAGTAGTTGACTCATGATTATGGAGTTCAAATAGAATAAATAGTTAAAGCACTGTGGTTTTTTTTTTTTCTGGGAATTTTGAATAATTCCCGCTAATGCATTCTATTGAAATTTAGTTCACAATTTCCAGGATAAACTGAAGCATCTTATCAGCATTATCTCTGAAGATAAAAACTCCTGTCAAGAGCAGATGTGTTAGATATACTGGTTTGGTCCTACTTGTTCCATTTCAGATTGAATTTTTTTTAACATTTTATCTATGGAGGGCAACCAAATCTCATATATTTGATAAAGTGAAAAAAGTATTTTTGTTTCACTCTAAAATTCTTAAAAGTGTGAAGTGGCAGTGTGTGGATTTATTTTAAAACTATCAGGAGTCGTGGTAGTTAGCTTTGTTTCAAGTAATACAAGTTGAATGAGTCATGTCGAGCAATCATGAGATTAATATAGACAAAGATGTCATATCCTCATACACACAGCTGTGAATGGCATATCTACTGTGCCATCTGTAAACTTAATGGACAAAATGTCCCGGTGACTGCCTCAGGGCATAAAGTAACTCGGTTATCAGCAGCCACATTTCCTGTTGTCTAATACCCAAATCCAATTCTGTGAGGAAGCTGCAGTCTGGCTCTTGGAACAGGCAGAAAAATCTGCTAACCACATTACGGTCTTTCCTTACCACATTGAATTGAACTTTGAGCTAATAACAAGCAAATGTAAATATCATTTGCTTTGAGATTGCTTTAACCTTTCATGTTGTCTTCAAAATCACAATCCTAATGTTTGTGTTACTTCTGATATAATTCTCTGAATTTATAGAGTCCTCTATACTAAATATATATACATTGCTTATGGAGTGGCTTTAAATTTATAGGAAAATAAGATGATAATATGGAATGTTACTTCCTCACACTTTAGTTGCTTGTTATTATTATTAGGCATTACTGTACTATCGTTGCTATAGCCAAATTTCTATTTTACATTGCATTCCATTCTGCATTGGATAAGTCTGTGGAGTTTGATGAGTGCACGACCAAATTTATCTGCAATTGAAATTGTCATACACAACACTTTTATTGCTGTACATAATCCATGTGCTTTATGTTTTATTTCCCCTGCCTCTCATCTCCCTTTCTATATTCGAGGGAATTACTGATCTTTTAGAGATAACTAAACTTTTACATTTTCTCGAATGTTGTCTTGTGATGAGATTCTGTATCCTTTGCATACTCATTTCTTTTATTCATCAGCAAATATGGTTTGTTCTGCCTCTTTTTTTTTTTTTAAGCTTCAAATCCGATACTTTTTTGCTGAATAATATTCCATGATCTGGATTAGCATGGTGTACTTACACACCTAGTAATTGATACCCTGGCTGCTTTGAAGTTTTGATGATTATGAATGAAGTTTTCACAAGCATGTATATACAGGTTTCCATGTATACATACATTTTCATTTTACTTGAAAAAACACTATGGAGCATGAACATTGACTCTTAGAACTGCTAAACCATCTTTATTTTTCCCCCAGAAGTCACTGATAGTGTGTGTAGCTACACATCTTTTCCAACATTTGTAGTTATCAGTGTATTGCTGCTTGTTTTATTTATTTTTAAGTTTACCAAATGCTTTGATTTTCAAAAAAGTTATTAATATAAAGAAAACAGATTCCACAGATTTCCGCACATACAGTTCTGAGATAAGTGTGTCTGCCCTCCTGTAACCTCCCTCCTTCTTTCCATTGTATTTTTTAATGTTGGGGGCTAATATCCAGAACATACAAAGAACTCCCAGCATAACCATAACAACAACAAAAAACAAACTGGTTAAGAAATGGCTATGGAAATGAGTAGACAATTTTCAAAGAACAAATCCAAATGACTGACATATGAAAAAAATGCTCAGACACTCTAGCAATAAGGGAAATTCAAATAAAATCAACATTGAGGTTCCATTTAATGGCCCACATAGAGAAAACTATGAACAACACCTGCTGGCTGGTGAGACTGCAGGGAAAAAGGATCCCTACTCTGTTGCTTTTGAGAATGCAGGCTGGTGCAGCCCCTATGGAAGTCAGTGTGGAGAATACTCAGGCAACTGAAAATTCCCCTCCCATATGACCCAGCAATTGTACTCCTGGGAATATATCCAAAGGACTTGATACATGAGAAAGCAATGTACACCCTTGCATTTGTTGCAGCACAATCAACAATTGCAAAAACTTGGAAACAACTTGGATGCCCATTTACAGAAGATTAGATAAAGAATTGTGGTTCATCTATTTTATGAAGTACTACTCAGCAAAAACATAATTTCGGTCCAGTCAACAATTACAGGCTTAATGCCCCACTACTTAAAATACTCAAGAACTTCACAGGAGTATAAACAAGGGATAAAGACCATGATCAAATCATAAAATGTTGCTTTCACTCTTACAGATATAGGTATAGATACAAATATATTTAACTATGTTATATTAGCTAGTGCATGCCAACAAAGCATTATATTTTCCTCTGAGAATCTGGCTTACTTCACTAAGCAAAACAGTTTTCCATTGCATCCATTGTGCTGCAAAAGATGAGGTTTAATTCTGTTTTATGGCTGCATGGTATTTCATCATGTGAATATACACCACATCTGTTCTATCCAGCCATCAGCTGGTGGGTGTCTGGGTTGATTGCATAGCTTAGCTATTACACGTTGAGTAGCACAAAACAGAACAGTACAAATAATTCTTTAACTTGCTCTTTCTAAGCAGTGATTCAATTTTCAGCTTTTTTCTTTTTGTCTATGTAGCTTTTCTATGTTTTCATGACTCAATTCTGATGGAATGTATTTACTCATAAGTCTGTTAATTTCTTTTAAAATTTCAAAATGGTTGGAACATTGTTGCTTTGAATAATCCTCAGGGTTTGTTTGTATGCTTGTATCAGTTGTAACATTAGCCTCTTCATCTTCAGCTTTTTCAATTTGATCTTCTCTTCACACCCCATTTTTGTCATTTGCTTGTATGGTTGGTTGGTGGGTCAGTAGTAATCAGTCTTGGTTATTTTTCTAAACAGCAGCTCTACTTTTCACTGGAACGTTATATTACATTTTGTTTCAATTTTATTTATTTCCTTCCTAACCTCAATTATTTCCTCCTAGTCCCATTTGAACATTACATAGCTAACTAAATCATACAAACATTTAAACCCAAAAGTCCTGTGTTAATGGCTAATAGAGTAATATTTTTTCTGGATTACGAAGGGAGCTAGAGTATGCAGGTTATGACATCTTGAAGGTTAGCATAGTAGGGGTACTTTAGGTAGAATAATAAGTCTTGCCATGAAGCAGTATGAATCTTGTATTACACATTTAGTATGTTTAAACTATGTTCATTCACATCTAAAAAGTTAGCTTGAGTTTGGGGAAGACTTTATTGAATCCGTAGATGAAGTTGAGAAAAACAAGATTTTTTTTAAAGATTTATTTATTTTTATTGGAAAATCAGATATACAGAGAGGAGGAGAGACAGAGAGAAAGATCTTCCGTCCGATGATTCACTCCCCAAGTAAGCGCAATAGCCGATGCTGTGCCAATCTGAAGCCAGGAGCCAGGAACTTCTTCCTCCAGGTCTCCCACGTGGGTGCAGGGTCCCAAGGCTTTGGGCTGTCCTTGACTGCTTTCCCAGGTCACAAGCAGGGAGCTGGATGGGAAGTGGAGCTGCCGGGATTAGAACTGGCGCCCATATGGGATCCCTGGCAAGTTCTAGGCGAGGACTTTAGCCACCAGGCCATGTCACCAGGCACGAGAAAAACAAGATTGAAACAATATAGATAGACTGCAAAACTCATCTTTAATCTGTGCAGATGAAGTAAATGTATTTATTTACATTTTAATTTCTTTCATCAGTATTTCAATTTTTTCTACATAATTTTTATGAATGTTTATTAGGCATACCGTTTTTCCTACTCAGTTATGTAGCATTGTGCTTTTACTATACTAATTATTAATTACCGGGATATATAAAAGTGATTTTCTTTTGTATGCTTGCTCTGTATCCTCAAACCTTTCAATAACCGTGTCTTAATATTTGCAGATTATTGTTATTGTGTATTTTTATCATTACTAAAAACAGTGTGGCTATGTTTCCTGAAAATGTTCTTTGTCATATGGAAAAAATCTCTTATTACTGATTTACTTTTTTTTTTCCTGTCACAAATGAATACTGAATTTATAAAATTACTTTTTTCTGAATCTAATGATTTTAATCACATATTTTTCTGCTTTAGATTATTGATGGTTGATTATGTTATTAATATTTAAATATTGGATTGGTTATGCCTAACTGAAATAATTCCTGCTTAGTTTTGTTGTAAATCTCCTTTTTAGACATCGTTGGAATTGATTAAACACTAAGTTTATTCAATGGCTGAGAAGTTTTATATCTATGTTCCTGAAAGATACTGGTTTTGTGTTTTTCTTTCTTACGACGTCTTTATTTGGCATTCATTACATGTTGACATCATAGATACCCACCCCACATGAAACTCTTTCACACTGTTATTTACATAAGTCAGCTATTAGTGATTTAATTTCTTTAATATGTGGAGACCCATTCAGATTATTTTTCCTTGTTCATGTTTTGGTAGTGAGTATCCTCCTTGGATACATGTACTTCATTGCTGGTATCAAATTTGCAAGCAAAACTTATATATTATCTACCTTTTATATAAATGTGGTTTTCTAAAACTTATTTGAGATACAGAGAAAGTGATAAGAAAGTTGCTATGTGCTAGTTGGTTGCCCAAATGCTATGGTGTCTGGGGTGGAGGCCAAAGATTAAGAACACAATTCAAGTTCTCATATTTGTGTGACAGGAATCCAATGACTCGAGTCAGCGCAGTGGCCCTCCTGGGTCTGCACTAACAGGGAATTCGAATCAGGAGGTGGAGTCAGAGACCCATCCCAGGTATCTCAATGTGAGATATGCACATCTTAAGCAAGCATCCACATACCGACCACCACAATGTATTTTTATTCTCAACATCCATGAGATTAGAATTGAACATTATATTATCTGGTATTACTAACATGCTTTTCTCTTTTTGTTTTCATATTGAATCAGATTTTTATCTCATCGTTTTCTAAATTTCTATTTTAATTTCATTTATTTCTATTATATTGTTATATTTCTCTGGTTCACTTTAAGCTCACACTGTTATTGTTTCTTTAGCTCTCTACAAAAGATTTTATTATTACTATTATTGGAAAGACAGATATATACACAGAAAAGAAGATATATAGACAAAGAAGTTCCCTACAAAAGTTTTAAGCAGATGCTGGAGCCCTGGTATAATAAGCTAAGCTTCTGCCTGATGTGTCAGCATCCCATAAAGGTGCTGTTTCAAGCTCTGGCTACTCTACTTTTGATTTAGCTCTTTAAACCTGTGTCAGAGACCAGAGGAAGCTTGTGGCTCCTGTTGGGCATTTGTGGCCATTTGGAGAGTAAATTTGGAGAGTGTAGAAGATCTCTTTTTCTCTCTCTTGTCTCTAACTACGGCTTTCAAGTAAAATCTTTTTAAAAAATCGTATTCAGTTAATTTTGTTTTATTATTTCTTAATGTATTCATACAAAGCTATAAATTTTCCAGTAAGTTCTACACAAATTTTTGTAGATCGTATAAGTGCTTCAGTTTTATGAAGATGGATATAATTTTTAAACTTTTTCTATTTTTTAATTTGCTGAAGCGATATTTAGAAGTATACTACCTACACTAGGCTTCATTTTCTTGCAATGATATTTAAGCATTTCCTTTAGAGTTTTTATTAGATCTTTCATTTTTATACTTATGTCACCTATTTACTCTTGTTTTTGTCTGCTTTTTAAAAGGTTTCTTTCATATTAATCAATCATTTTAGGATTTCTATCTGATAACTACAGAGGTTATGTCATATTTAAACCTAGCTCTGAGGTTGTCTTCGTGGAATAGATTTTTGGTTTTGCACAGTCTTTCTGCTTTTGTCTTGAAAACTGAGAATAATATATTAGATAATTTGAACTAAAAGAAAATGCGAAAGAAAAGTTTATGCTAATCTGGCTAGAAATTGGGCTGTATTTCATATACTCTGTATTAAAGTTTACTGTGTACTTACGTTACAATATGTTTAAAGTATCTTGTACGTGTGGGAACATGCTTTAACACCCTAGAAGTTATTATTTTTTCTTTCTTTCCTGTTGCCTTTGGTTTTCATAAGAATTCTTTCTTAAATGGTCTGTATCTTGTATTTTTCTCAGCTATAATCCAATATGTTCGTAGAAAGTTGGGGAAGAAAAATGTTCTATAAGCTTACAATACATCATTTAGTGACTATTTAGTGACTTTATGAGCTTTGTTAGTATTTCTTAGCCTTTTAATTTTCTTCTTTGTATTTGCAATAGGAAAGATCTAGAGAGCTAAAACTTACTGACTGTGCATCCTCCAAGCTCAGTATTTCAAGCGTTCCCTGGTGAGCTGGCTACCACACGGAGAGCAGCTAGTTTTATCCTTCCCTGCACAATATTTTTTTTTAATTTTTTTAGTCACACATGTCATTTCATAAATAGTCTTATTTGAATCCAAAAGTCTTTTGAAATGGCGTTTTATGAGTTTCTAGAAATTATTTTAACTTTTGTATTGATCGGTGGTTTATTAAGATGTGTGCTTCTTAGTGTACAAATGGGAGCTTTAACCATTAATGCCACACAGAGAAAGAACACCGATGATCTGTTTATAGCTGAGTAGGGCAGGTGTGTCATTTATGGCAGCCAAGGATGCTCTTACACCATTAGAAACCATAGGAACATCATGGTAGGAAGGTGACAGAAAAGATCAAGTATATAGTTTTTGTTGGCTCAGTAATTTTTAGAAGAAATAAAAGGAGTAGGAATTCTTCCAGCTATGTGATTCATTATTTCATAAGCATCCTATATGCAGGTCAGACTAGAGAGGGCTTGAAACTGTAATTGATCAAGAAGCAGTACTGCTATTAGTCAGGAGTAGGGGAGATTTAATATATGATTTGCAGCTTGCACACTGATCTTTGTTTTCATCTATGTTTAGACCAAATTATAAAGCAATCTTGCTGTATGTCACCCTGTGGTACTCTCAGAGTGACCTTGTCTGATGCTGCTGTTCTGTAAGATTGTTTATGCCCAGTTGTGGAACAACACGGTCCAGGCTTGACAGTAGGCTAGCCTTCTAACACTGAAACCTAGCTCGAAGTGTCAGGCCACTTCCAGGAGTGTTTTTTTCTTTTTTTTTTTCCCACAAGCTATCTTTCAGGAATTGATTTCTAGTTTATTTTCACTGTGGTTAGAGAACATACCCTGCATGATCTCAGGCATTTATATTTGTTTAGACTTTATCACACAGCATATGTACTGTTTTGCAAAACGTTTTATTCTGCTCTTATAGAATTTTTACTCTGTTCTTGTTGGGTGTAGTAATCTGTTTTTAGTTCAAATTTGCTTGTACAGCTTGTATTCTTCAGATTAATTAATACCTGACTATTCTATGTCCTACCAAAAAAAGGTATGTTAAAGATCTTTTAAAATAATTGTGGAAAACTTCTTTTGGTTCAATTTTCTTCCTATTGAGATTATTATTTGTAATTTTGCATCCTCATCCTGACATCATTTTGTTTCAAACATCATATATGTTACACTAACAAAGCCATATGATCTACTTTAGATTATGACATGAATGTGCATTTTTATCATTGTAGTTTGAGCTCTAAATAAAATGTTTCTCAACAAAGACACAGTTTACATTATTTTTTTTACCTGTTTAACAACTTTTACTTATTTGATATTTACTGTAGTCCAAATTTGTTAACAATAAATTCTCTCTATTTTCTAGAACCAAAGAGAAATTAAATAAACATTTGAATGAAGCGTAGGAAAAGCACTAGGGACTCATGCATGGAGAAGGAATTTGGAAGAATTTGGGTTTCTTTTGGCAGCTCTGGAACCTTAAAATTTTTATGATTTATATAACATGATGAATAAGATGACAGCCCAAGATACGCTAGTCACATTTTGCTTTCTGTGCCTTATTCTGCTCTGTGTCATAATCATTTGTGTAAATGTCAATCATCTAAATGTCTTTGGACAAAACAACTATATTTAATTCACTTTTATGATCTCTAATATCATAGGTACAATAACTATATTAAACTTTAAAATGAATGAAAGAGTTGGTTGATTGACTAATAATAAAATCTTAGTATCCCTTTTAGTTTTGGTTGTCCCTTTCCTATTCAGATCTATTTTCTAAATGGCTATGCCCCACTCTGCTTCGGAATTGCTCATTTACCCCAGATTTTCATCAGGATCCAACTGACTCCTGATTTAAGTATGACCAGTGGGAAGCGCCTTCAGATTGGAGTGAGTGAAGACAGAGATTAAAGTGTTTCTCCCTCTATATATCCCCCCTTAATCGACATAACTGTATCCCTCTGGCTTTTCTGATAGCTCTTCTTCTAAAGCCCCCATTCAGTAGGGATTCTTTTAGTACAGTCTTTCCCTACCTACTCAGAAGAACACGTGGAAGTATACTCTCACTCCTATAGTACAGAGTGTTTCATCATTCCATGGACCCTAACCCTAACCTCTTTGAATTCTCGTTAAATGAGCCTCAGTGATCTCAGCTGGATGTGCCCTTAAATCCTTGTCAAGAACCTGATGCAGATAAAATTCAATATGACTTGGAAGTTGTTGAGTTCCCTCACTTTTCATACATGAATTTTGAACCACTGCTGCTATTTAAAAATATGTGTATATTTTTAGTCTTATTTTTCTCTTCCCCCTCACCGAGACCCCTCCACAATTGATTTCCTCTATGTTATTACCATACTATAGTCCTTCATAAACAGTCATAAATCCATCATCTGCTATTTAAGTATATTCTGACACTGTAGACATGGACAATGGCAGAGAATCCCGCATCCTATGTTTAAGACATATTTAACAGTTTTATTGGGAGTCCATCTTTGATTTGGAAATAGAGATGAATACTGCATTGTATCTTCATGATTGGATATAATAGTCTCTATTACACAGTTACTATACATCCCCTTAAAGGAAAAGCCATAAAACTTTTTAATTGTTTAATTTTTTTTTCATTTTCAAGCAAGCCATTTGTTCAGAAAAATGACTGTGAAACAAGTTGGAGAACTGATTTATCATTAATTTCATAACCTCGCTGACATTTTCTGAGTCTTCTTATTGCCAGCAAAATCTTTTCTTCATATTTCATTTTGGTACCAACCCATATTGTTTCAGGGAAATACCTAAAAATTGAACTAGGTGTTACAGAGGGACAATCAAGATCTAACTCCTCCCAGGAAAAAAAAAACTAATAATAAATAAAGGCATAGCTTTTAAACTGCCAGAGAAAGACATTTAAAAGAATTCCGAAAATATTTTGGAAAACAATTTAGCATCTTTGGAAAAAGTACGTTAGTTCCCCAGGGAGATTTTCCAAACCACTGGTTGTTTAAAGAAATAAATTCTAGCATGTTAGTTCAAAACATTGTGTCCTTATGTAGTAACCATGCCTTATGCATAAACATTGATTGTTTTGCAGAACATGTGTCACTAAAATAAATGGTATTGAAATTTTATCTTGACCTTTCCCCCACATATAATGCATAATAATACAGTTAATAAATATCTCTGATGAATAAATAATATTTATTGAATGTCTATTTCAAGTGCCATTGCTACATATTTTATAGCTTAGCCCAGAGTGATCATTCTTATTCTCTTAGGACAATACAATTTTGCCTCTTTGTCACTGAAGAATCAATATTTTCTTCCGGGAAGTTGGTCAATGTTGTAATAATTTCCCATTTTCAACAATAACAAAAAAAATGTGTGTATGCATATTAAAGCTTTTACACATTTTTAGGTGGAAACTTAACATTTGAAATTCTTTACTTCTCTTTTAAATTTGTTTTACAGTAAGATAAGAACCAGAGACAGGCAGTGAATCTTACTTTTAAGATTCCAATTTGGTTTCCCATATTTCATTTCAGAGTGTCTGGCTAAATTCTTGGCTATAGCTCTCAACTCCAACTTTCTGCTAAGACATACTTGAGCAAGCAAAGATGATGACTCAGTTGATTGGATTTATACCACACACATGGGAGTTCTCAGCTCTTGGCCTTCATCTGGCTTACCCCTGACTATTTGTGGTATAGTGATGAGTCTCTTTCTCTCTCTCTCTCTGTCTCTCTCTCTCTCTCTCTCTCTCTCTCTCTCTCCTTTGTCTCTGTGTCTGTCTGCCTTTCTATCTTGCCTTCTTAAATAATTTTATGAATATTTTAAAGAACACTATAGATTCTTATTAAGAAATTTGAAATGATTAGACAACACAAACATCTATACAAGTATAATTCCCTAAAACAACTAGAAAGGAATATTTAAATTACTTTAAATGCTTTCAAATTTACCAAATGTTTCAAAAAGGAGGAAGCATGTATCTTTCCTTTCTCCCCCTGCCCCCCAACACTTCTGCAGGCAAAACAATGAATGCCTGGCTCCTTTGACATTACTAAAAAGAGATTAGCAATTCCTCTACCTCATTCTGGCCTATGTACTGTGATGGGAGAAAGATGTTATCTCATTGGTAATATTAGAAGAATATGGTATTCATTTATGCACATATTACCATTTGATAGAATTATGATGCTAAGCATTTTGATAATTTAATAATGACAGACCAAATCACAGAGCATTCAAGCTGAAAGAGTGAAAGAAATTTTTCACCATTGTGTTCAATTTTGGAAGGAGCGGAGCAATTCTCAAAAAGTCTCCTTCATTTATCAATAGCTATACATAGATAAAGCACTTCTGTGATAGATCAAATGCTAGTGTGCATCATTTATCGTTCCTTTAAAAATAATGTTCCTCCACTGCATTTTTTTGTTATATAAATACAAAAGAGCAAAAATGGAGAGTAACTTTCTGGAAGCCTATCCTGGCAGTAGAAATGAAATTGCTTTAGCATGAACAGGAATCGCCCATCTACATCAAATTCAGAATCACTTTTTCAGTTTTTTTTTTTTTTAAGATTTCTGTGGGAGTTTTGTCACCAAGAATATTCAAGTTTCTCTTTCTTGTGGAAAATGATTTTTCCCCCTGACATTTCAGTGATCACAAGGCAGCTGGTCTCATCTAAAAGCAACAACAAAAAGAAAATGATGAGATGACTGGAGGGAAATGCTAGCCTGTATTTGAGAAGCCTGCAGACTGTCATCATGTTTTAAAATCTCGCAAAAAATGAAGTGATGGACAGCAGAGATTTTACCGTTTTTTTTTCAGTGGTTTTCATCAAAAGATGGCGCTGTACATGTTTTAATGTGACAACCACTGTACTCAAAGGGTTACTCTGGAGTAAATAAGTAATTCTGACATTACTTAGATGAGCTGAAAATACTTACATGATCCTCTTGTTATAATAAAATCCACCAGTGTTGAAAAAATAGAAATAATCAATGCATGGCTTTAAAAATCCAGTCTCACACATTTAGGGAAAGATTTTAGTGCATTCTTAAGGCTACTGCTTAGTGGATTCTGAGAAATAAAGGGAAAAAATATTATTTTGCTTAGCAGGTAGTCAGAATTGCTCATTAAATAATGCAGTACAGAACCAAAGAATTGAGTTTATTTGAAGAAAACTCTTAGCTGATCAACTTATGTGATTGGAAGTTAGAAAATCAATTAATGAGCTACATATTTTAGATAGATCATTATGAACAACAGATCTAATGATTCTCCATAAGATAAGACATTTGTAAGGAAACCCATTACAATCACTGAAGCCAAACCATATTTCAATAGAAAATTTGAAGAATCTAATGTAATAGCCTCGTGTTTGAGTCACAATTTTGCGAACATCATCAACATTGCCTAGAATACATCTCAAATGCATCAGGTTAACTGTGGGCTAGTGGCCTCTTCATTTCTATTAGAAGTAATGAGTAGTGATCCCTAGCACAATAGTCTGTGCTCAGAAACCCAACAGATTCTGCTCAGGTCCAAGAATGCAAAGCCACACATTATTTTGATAGATGAGATGCCCCTTATTTCCTCCCAATTGCATCCTTTGGAAGAAAAGTCACATTTCAGGTTTCTTTGTTTAATCCGTTTTGCCAAGTGATGTTTCTCGATTTTGAAATACAGTCATGTGGATTACAAATGGTTATCAATCATTGAGCAATGGGTTGCAGCTCCTCAAAATTTCTGTGAAGTACCTAGCACCCTTATTGTCATTGTTAGGTACTTCCATGGATCAGAATTTTTCAAAATTCGGAACCATGCTTTCTCCCCATCTTTTTCTTTTTAGTGCATGTAACTCGAAGATTTCGGTTCCGAGCATTTTCAGTGAGTTAGCCTAAAGAGTGCAGATTATGACTTAAAAAATGATGATCTATAAATTTCTTGTTCTTGAGGAGCAAATAGCCTGAGACATAATACAGAGACCAAAGCCAAAATAGAATGATTTGATATGATGACAAATAATCACAGCAGTTAAGTAATGTAAATTGGTATCAAGTGATTACAGGGTAAACATTTTTACAGTATAACTTTTCAGGTGACCTAAAATTTTGTTTGTCAAAAAACACTGAGTCTTTCTAGGGTGTTCACAGGAGTCCTGCGTGTGTGTTCTCAGGGTCATGAGGTTTTATCAAAAAAGGTCAAAATAAAACAATCCACCAGACTAAGGTTGCTTCAAAGTAGTTTCAATTATCCCTTCAAAAGTTGGCCTTAGAAGGCCTGTGTGTCTATTTTTGGCAATGTAAATGAGGGATATATATATAAATATATATATTTTACTTTTAGTTGGATTTAGCAGATTATAGAAGACTACATGAAGAGCCTGGTATGAGGATAGCTTCCATGAATACTATTAGTCATGACACCACACTAAGAGAGTGTAGTGCTCAGTACATGAGTTTTTATCAACATCTGGCATCAGATCATGCAGATCAAGGAGAAATAAGGTATAAAATACATGGAAGCAAAGGTTAATTTGTGTAAAATTATTAAAGCCTAGATATCAGTTAGATTGTTCCTGTCAGTACTTAGATAAAATGAAGGCTAGCATTTTGGCACAACCAATGAAAACAGCAGCCTGGGAACACCAGCATCCTATGTGAACCTCAGATCTATTCCTTGCTGCTCCATGTTTAATCCAGCTCCCTGTTAGTCTGCCTGGGAAAGGAGCTAAAGGTTGACTTTACTCTTGGCAACTGCCACTCACAAGTGGTATCTAAGTGGAGTTACAGCTTCCTGGCTTAGCCCTCAACCAGATTCAGCTATTGCAGCCATTACCAGGAAGTTACCAGTAGATAAAAAAATTCACTGTTTTTGTGTCTTTCTGTTTTTCTCTCTGTGATTACCTTTTAACTAAGTGGATAAATAGCTTTAAACAGATTCAATGATAGTCAATTTTTTTTTCTAGGAATGCTTGAGAAATTCAAAATGTGCAAATATACATTTTTTGGAAAAGGAATTAAACAATACAGAAATCATCAAAATTTCTTTGTGAGCATGCACATCTGTTGTAACATAAACAGGGAGGACATCTCTGCATATCAAATATTCTATGCATTCCAATTATCTACAGTGAGACTAAAACATGATCAATTATTTCAGAGGAAAGACAAAATTGTCTTTGCTTTCTATCTGCAAAAACTATGATAGAATAATTTTTTTAAGAGGCTGAATACACACTCAGGAATGTAGGTGTAATCAAAGATAAAAGGTGGTTGAGTAGGAGATAGCCATACTAACTTAAGCTGCTTTGCAACAGGAAGAATGAAGGAAGGACTGCATTTCCAAAAGTCTGGCAGAAATTTTTGCTGAATAAACAAAATAAAATGGTGGGAGTTTAGTGGGACACGAATGAGGTACATGTGCACAAAACAAGGCTACTATGAATCCTGAAGGGAGGTGTGGCAGCACAAACTACCAAGGCAAATAATTCAGAGATAGCTGGTGTTGGAAATGTGTGTGGTCAGGGCAGAATTCTTGGGGATGGGAGAAATGTCAACATCCAGTGACTGTTGGATTTTTGCACACAGAGTGTTGAAACTCTGTGCCTGTGCAAAAGCCGGCAGTGTGTAGCTGAATCAATGAGCATACAGAGAACGGCACAGATCTGTTGTGCAATTCATGTGTTGGCATAGGCGGGGGTTGTATTTATCGTGGGCTTATCCTTAGGCATTGATCACCTTAAAAAACAGAAGGTGAGGCAGTGATAGTTATTCTCTTTCCCATGCTGAAAAAACAATCCACGTTGCCAAACCTGATGCCATACTAGAGTCTCACTCACACTCTAGCAGAGGTAAGAGTATGCTGGGCACACCCAGAGCACACCTTCAGAAAAGCTATGGGGCATAATTTGGAAATAAAATTCATGAGAGGAGAAAATCGCAAGTGATTCAAAAAATGCCTGAAGATATATGGAGAAGCATGAACAGGTGATACAATACGCCTCCCTCAGAGGAATACAGCAACACTTCAGTATTAAAATGTGAAGACTAAAGGATTGATAAACTATATGAAAATGACTTAAAAAAAACATAAGAAGGAAAACCGCATGAATTAATAATAATCAGTATCTGCCATGGATGGGAAGCTTCCTCACAAGAATGAGATTTGGAAAAGAAATCAAGCTAAAATGAAAACTTCAATTTGACAGATAAAAAATATTATGGAAAACTTAAAAACAGATTTTGTGAGGCAGAAGAAAGAATATGAGATAGAAGACAAATCTTTGGAAAAAGGTTGGTCAGATCAAAATCGAAAAGAAGAAATCAGAAAAAAAAAACAAAAAATAATGCTTAAAATTTGTGAAATACTATTGAACCATTTAACATCTGTTCCTGAAGGATAGGAGAGAATCAAAGAGAAGACCGGTTCAGTGATGTAAGTGAAAACTTCCATTACAAGAAGATAGAAAAGGATACCCCAGAACAGAAAGCACACAGAACGCCAGACAGACACGACTAGAGAAAATCTTCACCATGATGTAATACAGTCCAACTTTCCACAGTGAGAAACATAAAGAAAAGATTCTAAAACACTTATGGAAGAAATGAAAAAGTTATATTCAGGGAATCTCCAATGAGATTTAGAGCTAATTAATTTTTTTTGAAACTCTGTAGGCTAAGAGAGAATGGAGAGACACAAAGTCCTAAAGAAACTGCCAGTACAGAATAACGTACCCTACAAAGCTCTCTTACTTACACAGAAAAGTGAAATAAAGATCTTCCAAAAAAGAAGTTGAAAAACATTTTAACACCTGCCCAATTCTGCAAGTGACCCATAGGATGAGCTAGACACGAAGAATGGTAATTATCATAATGAAAGAATGCGAAGATAGGAAATCTCCTAGGAAAGGCTCAAAGGAAATCTAAAGACTTACATACATATGCATGTATGTATAAGCACGTGTATATGTATATATACATATATGCATGAAAAATGTAAGACTAAATAATTGCCTTCCAATAATGAAACCGAACACAAATGACTGACTCTCCAGATATACAGAGTGGCTGAATAAATTAAGAACAGGATTAATCTATTCATTGTCTAAAAGTTACACCCCTCGCCAAAAATATATAAGCAGAATGAAAATGGAAGGATGAAAAAATATATTCCTTGCCACAAAAAGAAAAAAAAAGCATCTCTGCATATTATAACACCAGGCAAAATAGATTTTAGCCTATAGCTACTAAAAGAGATGAAAGGGGACATAAAATAATGGTTAATGGATCAATTTAGTAAGAAAACTTGACTATGGTAAATGTATATGCATCAAATTCCAGGGCACCTGGGTATTGTTTTAATTGTTAATAGGTCTCAAGAAACACATACACTGCAGTGCAATAATAATGGGGGCTTCTATATTACCCATTCACCAATGGACCAATTGACGGGATAGAAAACCAATAAAGAAGCAATCTATCCACGATCAAATGGATGTAACAGATATCTAAAGAACATTTCATCTACAGTTGCAGAACAGACTTTTTTTCATCAATTCATGCAGCCTGTTTAGCATAGACCATTTTTGCTAAGCCACACAGTAAGCCTCATTTAAAACAAAAAAATTGAAGGAACACTAAGTACTTCTTTTGACCAAAAGTGAATCAAGATGGAAATCAACAATTCAGAAAAACAAGAAAATGTGTAAATCGATGGAGACTAAACAATATCTTGACTGATTAAACAGCAAGTCTCAGAAGAGATCAAAGGGGAAACCAGAAAGTCCAGGAAGCAAATAGTATAACATATCAAAACTTATGGTGTAGAGCAAAAGTAAAGAGTAAAACCACAGGAATTAGTTCTTTTTTTAAAACAATTATTTTTCTTGCAAATTCAGATATACAGAGGAGAGACAGAGAGAAAAATTTTCCATCCACTGATTCATTCCCCAAGTGGCTGCAATGACTATCCTGAGCCAATCCAAAACTAAGGGCCAGAAAACTCTTCTGTGTCCCCCATGCGGATTCAGGGTCCCAAGGCTTTGGTTCATCCTTAACTGCTTTCCCAGGCCACAAACAGGGAGCTGGATGCGAAGTGATGCTGTCAGAACACAAATTGGTGCCCATATAGGATCCCTGTGCATGCAAAGGTAGGACTTTAGTCATTAGGCTACTGAGCTGGTTCCAGAAATTAGTGCTTATATCAAAATATCTGAAAGGTATCAAATAAGTGATCAGTCACTGCAACTCTAAGTCATAGAAAAACAACAAACCAAACCCAAAGTTAGTATAAAGAAAAACGTAATTAAAATTAGAGAAGAAAATGAACAAAATTAAAACTGAAATTTCAACATAAAATCAGTGAATCAAGAGCTCATTCTTTAAAAAAATAAATCTGATACACCATTAGCCAAATTAACTAAAATAAATAAATAGAGGAGGAATACTGAAAATAATGAAACCAGAGATGAAAAAGGAAATATAATGACACCACAAACATAACAAAGAATCATGAGAAATTATTACACATATATTCCAACAACCTGGAAAATCTAGAAGAAATAGAAAGATTTCTAGAAACATGCATTCTACCTAAATTGAGTCATGAAGACACAGAAAACAAAAACATGATCAATACACAAAATAGAGGGAGAATCAAACTGAAGACCCTCCCAACAGAGAAAACCCCTGCCTGAAGCTTCTTGGCTGAATACTGCCAAACTTTTCATAACCAGCTAATTTCAATTGTTCTCAAACTATTCAAAACTGTTCATTGAAACTTCACCATCTATGATGCCAGCTCACCTTAATTCTAGAAAAAGTAAAAGACAAACGAAGAAAGTGAACTATAAACAATAACCCTGATGAACATGAATAGAAAAATTATTAACAAAACACTACCTAATTTATTATAACAACACTTCAGGAAGATGGTTCGTTCAGACCAATGAGGTTTATCCCTGGTATGCAGGAATAGTACAACATTTGCAAATTAATAAATATGATATGTCATACTCACAAGATGAAGAATAAAAATCATATCACCACAGACAAAGATAAAACATTTGGCAAAATATAGCATTTTCCTAATTTTCATTAAAAAAGGGACACTTTACCTGAACTGCATATAGAAAGAATATTACTGAATACATTCAAGACAGTATCCAAGAAACAAAAATATACAAAAGGCCTGTAGCCCACATCATATTCAATAGGGAACAGACAGAGGTATTTTCAACAGAATCCAGACCTGGACAAGATGCCCTCTCTCACCACTGCTATTCAATTTAGTCCTGGACAATTTAGCCAGTGCTGTTAGATGTTAAAAATATACCACAGGGAAACAAACTGAAAAGTAGGAAACTACAATAACCTTATTTTCAGATAAAATATTTCCTTTTATAGGGGAATAAAATTTTTCTGCAATTGCAACTCAAAAGAGAATTTTGTGAAGTTGCCAAATATAAAATCAACATAACATGGCTGCTAAAAAGTCAAGATCAATCCCATTCACAATAGCTGCCACAAACTTTAAAATCTGGAATTAACTTAACCAAGGATGTGAGGAGTCTCTAGGATAAAAAATACAAAACTTTAAATAAATACAGGAAGACACCAAACCATGGAAAAATTTGCAATGTTCCAGGATTGATAGAGCTGATATAATCAGAATGTCCAAATTACTGAATGCTATTTACCGATGCAATGTGATCCAAGTCAAAATACCTAGACATTCTTCTCAGATCTAGTAAATATGTAAACATTCTTTTTAGATCTTACAAATGTGTAATCATTAGAGACTCCTAACTTCAACAACAAAATCAAAGCAGAAAGCATGACAATACCAGCTTTCAATTCATACTACAAGACATTTTAATAAAAATGTACTGATATGGTCATACTCAAATATGAAATTCAATGGATCAGAATAGAAATCCTAGAAAAAAAAAACTTCACATTTACTGCCAACTAAATTCTGGCGAGTAAAACCAAATCAATTCAGAGAAAATAAAACATTTTTTCAATAAGTGGTGCTAGGAAAATTGTATTTATGTGATCAGAAGTATGAAATGGGACCCCTGTACGAAATCAACTCAAAATACTTTAATAATCTAAATCTATGTCCTGATACCATCAAATTACTATAGAATAGCAATGCGAACACTCTGCAATATATAGGCATAGGCAAAAGCTTCTAGAAAAGCCTTAGAAGCACGGGCAATAGAAGCAGAAAAAAGCAAAACGGGTTGCATCAAACTAAAAAAAAAAAAAAATTCTTCACTTCAAGGAAACGGTCAATAAAGTGAATAGACGGTCAACAGAATGGAATAAAATATTTTCAAACTGTGGAACTGGTATAGAACTAACATCTAGGACCGGTGAGAACCTCAAAGAACTAAACAACTACAAAACACATAGTCCAGTTAAGAAATGGGTAAAAGACATGAACAGCCATTTTTCAAAGTGTAGAATTTAAACAGCTAACAGACATATAAAATATGCCAATTTTCCTTAGCCATCAAGGAAATGAAAATAAAAACTACAATGAAGTTTTACCCAACATCAGTAAGAATGAGTATTATACTGCCACTGTGATGCTAGTGTGCCCAGTGGTGCCTGGCTAGTGCAGGCCTGGAGGAGCAGGCTTGCAGGGGACATGAGGGATGAAATTGTCAGTGGTGTGTGCATACTTGGAAGCGTACTATATCAGCCAATGGTCCTTGGAAATGTTTCCTCATCCTTGGATTGGTAAGATCGATAGCATTTCAGAAATATTGAAACCACCTGAACCAAATGCCCGGATCATGCTCCACATCTGAGACCCTGGGATAACACTGGGTGACTCTTACGCATCCAGAGGTACTGAGGCTGTTGGGAGGCTGGGTGCAGCTTCTCCCATTATCTTCTCCCTTCCCCCAGTTACAGGTAGAAGAAAAAGAAAATTTGGAAACAATTATCTGACCCACTTTCCACTAATCCTTGACCCTTACCACCCTAATCAACCATGTATGCATCATCAAAAATGAAACTTTAAATAAATAAAATACGTTCAGACTGTGGTCAATTTACCCTGAATTTAGGTTAAAAAAAAAAAAAAGACTCTAAGACAGTAGAAAAAAAAAATAGTAAATGCCAGCAAGGATGTAGGGCAGTTTGTACAGGAACCTGCCTGGTTCTCTGAAACCTACTCAGCCTTATACATACCCTGGCACATCCTACAAGGCAGGCAGGTAGCAGTCCAGGTGGAAACAAAATTCGCACTGGTTGCATGTGACCAGATCACCTGGCTTCTGGCAGTCATGGCAGAGGGTAGAATTGTCATCCAGGGTGCCCAGGCCAACAGGTACGACTGAGGTATCTTCAGGAGCCTCCAAATTTATTGTGTACGGTAAGCAGATTGCTCGGAAACCTGAAAGCAGACCTACCATATGATCTAACCTTCTCACACTTGAAAATTTATCCAAATTAAATTAAATCAGCATATGAAGAAGTTTTCTGTATCCTTACACTGATGTCAGCTTAATTCACCATAGCTAACATGTGGAATCAACCGTGCCCATCAATGGAAGAAAGTGTGGAATATTATGGAATATTACTTAGGCACTGAAAAATGAAATAGTGTCTATTACAACTAAATGGATGCAATCGGAAACCACCATGCTTGGTGAAATAAATTAGCACCCAAAAAACAAATATTATTTGTTTTTTTGATCTAAGACAACTAATACACAACTTACACAAAAAGTGTGAGACTGACCTTCTGGGATTTGATTACTGCACCCAGTCTTTCTTTATACTTCCAAGGAACACTAGATTTTTGCATTTTGATTTTATTTTTATTCTTTTTTATTATTAATAATTACATTTGTCATGTGTTAATATCACTACAATTGAGGAATAAACCTGTTAATTTTTTTAAACTTTTTAAAAAATACTTTACACACTGTTTTCAACTAGATGTTCTTTTGCCCACTTTCTTCTAAGGAAATTAAAAAAAATTATGACTATTAAACTTTTATTTATAGCAGTGCAATGAAAAAACAAAATTATGTTTATTTTATTGACACAATTCAAGAAAACTCTTGTTTCTTTCAGGGTTCATTTATTTTTATTGGGAAAGCAGATTCACAGAGGAGAGACTGAAGGAAAGATCTAACCACTGGCTCACTCCCCAAATGAAAACAGTAGCCAAAGCTGAGCTGATCTGAAGCCACAAGCCAGGAGCTTCTTCTGAGTCTCCTATGTGAGTGCTGGATCCCAGGGCTTTAGGTCATCTGCTGCTGCTATCCCAGGCCACAAGCAGGGGACTGGATATAAAGTAGGGCAGCCAAGACACGGACTGGGGCCATATGGGATTCTGGTGCTTGCAAACCAAGGATTTAGCCAATGAGCTATCGTGCCAGACCCAGGAAAACTCTCAATAGACATAATAATAATTGCGCTTAGAGATTAGTAAGTGTAAGACATGTAAATGTTAGTTCTTTTTAAGTTCTGTTTTCTAGTTATTATCTGTTTAATTTGAAAAAATTTAAAGCATACATTCATGTGAATACTTTAGGAAGTGCATAATAATTGGGATAAAATCAGGTTTATTTTTCGATAAAACATTTTTAGTAGCCATGCATAGTTTTTCTCACAAAATACATTTTTCCTAGACTTGTTGAAAACCCTTCATGTGCATTGATTTCAATTTTTTGCACCAAAGTAAATTTATTTTTAATATCATTTCCACAAATACTCTGACAGGCTCTCATGTGTGGAATAAGAATAATTATGAGTAGATAATTCTGTCATCAAGCAGTACACTTAAATACGAATGGAGCGAAGGGTTCTGGATGTCTAGAGGAAGAAAATAAATTGGTTCAAGGACGTGAGCTTTGTACAGAGTCTTTGGAGACACAATGATTAAAAATCATTCACAGAACATAATTTCAAAGATTCATGAATCAATTCATATTAATGCATTTTGTATATTTAAAATCATTGCATTTATTAGGTAGAAGAGTGAGTTTGCAAAGGAATTATCAACAAGAGGCAGAATAATGCTGAGGAGCTAGTCTGTTTGGCCTTCTCCTACTTTAACCTAGGTTCAAGTCATATCTCCTGGTGGTGTGCTGGAAAAAGGCCAGCACTCAGACCTCTAGAGAAAGAGACCAGTCCCTTCAGGGTAAGCACAAACTACGTCACAGATATGAAGGTACCAATCTATGTCTCACCAATTGGAAATGTAGAACAGCTAGGAAATACTGAGTTTTGACTACTCCATGTCACTTTATGTGATGTATTTAACTGTATGATGTATAGTTTAATTTAATGAGACTGTGTTAAGCAATCATTTCACAAAATTTAACAATTGTCTTTCACGAATCTGTACAAGCCAAATCCAATACAGTATTGTTTTCAGCCATAGAAAAGGCCTAGCTTTATCCTAAAAGCAGTGTGTAACACTATTTGGAGGCATTAAGGAATTGCGAGCGTTGGGTGAGGATGTATTATGCTTTTATTTTCACAGTTTCATTTGTGCAGCTCTGCAGAGATTGAGCTTGAAGGGGATGAGAGAGCAAGCACTAAGGCAATTACCAATTAGTGGTTTCTGTTCTCTAGGGGCACACTGATCTCTGACAAAATGTGAACTTCAAAGAATGGAAAACCTTCCCAGTGCAGAAGCTTGCTGTTGAAATCCAGCAACTGAAAAACACAATAAACATGGTAAGTGATAAACAAAAGGTGAAAACACCAACGACTAACACATACACAAAAAACTGTTTAGTATCACTGATCATAAGGACAATACAAAAAAACTACAATAAAGTATAATCTCATTATGTTAGAAATACTATTATCAAAAAGACAAACATAAAAATGTTGGTAATGATGTGAAAAAGGACCCTGATACACTGCTTGAAATGTGAATTAGTATATCCATCATTATTGTAATGTGGAAATCTCTCCAAAAACCGAAACTGAATCTAACTATCCCACTGCTGGGAATAAATCTCAAGAGACGAAACCAGGTTATTAAAGGGATGTTTGTCCTTCCATGTTTAGTACAGCACTATTCACATTAGCCAAGGCAGGAACTCGATCTAGATGTCCACCAGTAGATGAACTGATGCAGAAAAGTTGGCGTACATATGCAATGGCATATTAGACACCCATAAAAGCAATGAGATCCTGAAATTTGCAATGAAATGGATAGCGTTAGAGAACTGAAAGAAGCCAGACCCAGAAATCAAAAACTAAATGTTTTCTGTCATATATATAAAAACCATAATATATATTATATGTGTATATATATACATATATATATATAAATCCAAAATAGAGAATCACTAGGGGGCTGGCTAATGGGTATAGGTGGTATACTCTGCAGTTCCATAAAATCCTGAGTAAGTATAATCCAGGATGCAGGAAAATAAAGGAAAAATTGTTTTGATGATCGACTTAACTCTCAGCTACACTTGTTGAAATATTCTGTTGGGTCTTATAAAAATGTAAAAAATATTTCATGTTTATTTTAAACGTTGTTTAAATTTACAATAGTATTTATTTTAATTCTCATACCTCTAGTCATACTCCGGATTAGTTTCTCAGATTGGATTCCAGAAAATATAGAAAAATAAAAACAGTGACTGGCTAACTATCTGCCTGCCATCACCATTGCCCATATGAGTGCTGGTTCGTGTCTTGGCTGCTCCACTTCCCATTCAGCTCTGTCCTCATGGCCTGGGAAAGTTTCAGAGGACGGCCCAATGTCTTGGGACCCTGTACCCACGTGGGAGACACAGAAGAAGCTCCTGGCTGCTGGCTTTGGATCCAGCCACTGTGGCCATTTGGGAGGTAAACCAGTGGATGAAAGATCTTTCTTTCTATCTTTACTTTTCTCTGTGATTCTGTCTTTCCAATAAAAAGAAATAAATGTTTTTAAAATAATTACTTAAATCAATAACGTTTAAAGATCTTAAATCTTCTTATTTATTTTGTCAGATGAATGGTTAGCAACCGCTTCTGTGTCTATTATCCTGACAATATTCTTTTCCCTTGGATATTTGAGCTGCAAAATGATTTCCCAGACCTCTGTGAGTTGAACATTCTCCTCCCAGGCTCTCAACTTTCATTTCTTCTATGGTATAAAGATACCTATTTTTCATGAAATTTCACTTTTAGGGTGCTTTGCAGGTGACATAATATTCCCATGCACCTTTTCTCATTTAATATTAATCTAACTTGTCATGTTGCAACAATAAGTACTTACACCATTATGCAAGTGTTCTAGCAATTGTGTGAAGACGTTAAAGTTTAGAATAGAAAATGGCATAGCATTTCATCCATAAAATGCCAGCTACTAAAATTTTTAAAGTCATTTTGGAAGTGTGGAATAAATGTTACATATGAAATTTTGAAAATATGTTATATCATTAACTAGCTTATACTGGATATCTTCAGATTTTCCACAAAGCAGATGAATACTTGGACAGTTTCAGACAAGACTTTTCTGACACTAGACTTCATATGTACTATTTACTAAAATTGACTTACCTAAGAATTTAGTTCCCAAAGAGATTTGCTTTTGTACTTTACTTTTCTGAATTATTTTTTCACTTTATGAAAGGAAAGCCTATCTTTAACTAAGCATTTAACTAGCATTTTCATTGTATACTGTCCCAAGACTCAAAAACTCTCTTAATATATACTACCAATGCAATTTGAAAAATTCTTGTAGAAGTTAGGAAATGGAAACTATCAACCAATAAACCCTTTTGCAAAAATTGTTCTTTCCAATTGTTGTCTTTCAAAAGAGTTAAAGGAGATCTGATTAAATTGTTGGCTGATATAGTTTATAAGTAATGGGTAAGTGACAAATGTCTAGTATATATATATTGGAAAGTGCTCAGAGACAATGTGTCATTACTATAACATTGTTAATATTATTTCTATGCATATCTTCAAAGAAACAGCATTTTAAGTATTTTTATAGTTGAAAACAAACAATTGGAATATAAATAATACTTAATCTTGGCTTACAGAAAAATGTATCATTGACAAACAAATACTTCATGGGTTTTATTAAAAACTGTATTTCCAATGCATTTATCCTTTCAAATAATATTTACCAAATTTTCCTGTAATTTTATTTTATCTCTTATATAATATCATAAACTACAGAAATCAATTCATAACATTTTTAGACAGATCATATATTCCAAGTACATATGCAAAATAACTTTAAGAACATATAATTTTATTGCTGACTATTATGATAGGGTGATTAATAATAGACTTTTAAATTTAAAGTACATGTTTTTTAAGATAAAACGCTTAAAAAGAGCTTTTTCTGCTATTTTTATAACAGATAATGGTGACAATCAAGTCACTATGCATTGTGAATTCTCTGGAAACAATTTAAGAATGATGTAACAATTTATTTAAAATTGGCAATATTTATAGCATGCTAAAGTTACAAAATTTACAATTATTTAAATTTAGGAGAGAAAACTTGAGATGTCCAACTAAAACTGTGAAGAGGCATGTAGTTTTTTTCAAAGTTCTTTTAGAACATACTTGGAAAAATTGTTGAGGACTCTGCCTCTCACAGTCAGGCGTCTTGTTGACAATCTTCGCAGACTTTTTGTCATCTCTATCCCTTTACATCAGCATCTATTATTTTTTCTTCCCCAAAGCCACACACTTTTTAAAAAATTGCTCCATAAGGGTTATTGTTTATGCAGGTCAAGCAGAAAACAACAAACCATGTGTCTACTTGCCTGCTAAGCAGTTAACAAGACTCATGCCCCAGCTAACTGGCTCATTTCTGGTCAACAGTCTTTTGGTACATGAGCTTCAATTTCATGCTTGAGTAAAGTTACAAATCACCGCATGTCATGGTCCTTCATGGTCACTTGCACAGGGTTGACACCATGAACATTAAATTTGTTAATACTATGGATCTGCTGAAATTACCCATTTATAGATGAAGAAACTGATATTCTGTTAAACTAGATGATTTTTCTCCAATTTGTGTGTTAGAAGACAGATGTAATCCTGAATTTATGGTATATCTACATGTCTGTATCTCTATACGAACACGCATACACATACACTTGCACCTATGTCCTTGTACAGATATATATGGGTGTGTTAGATTTATAAATAGGACTCGTACTATGCCAATGACACTGGCATCTCACTATGCTGTCCCCTCAATGGCTATCTGTATCATCATAGAAAATGGACACCTTGTGCTGCATTCCTTTGCCTTGCTAAAAGAGATGAAAAGGTGGCAGAATAAAAGTATGATGGTGTGTCCTGCTATAATGTCCCCCTTAGCTCCTAAATAGTATTCCATTCCACAGATACACAGGCAGGGCCCAGCGCCATAGCCTAGGCTAAGGGTCTCATCTTGAACACACCAGGATCCCATATGGGTGCCAGTTCTAATCCTGGCAGCCCCACTTCCCATCCAGATCCCTGCTGGACTGGGAAAGCAGTTGAGGTTGGCCCAAAGCATTGGAACTCTGCACTCACGTGGGAGACCTGGAAGAGCTCTTGGCTCCTTATTTCAGATCGGTGAAGCGCTGGCTGTTGTGGTCACTTGAGGAGTGAATCATCAGATAGAAGATCTTGTTCTCTGTCTCTCCTCCTCTCTAGATGTCTAATTTTTCAATAAAAATAAATCTTTAAAAGAAAGTACACAGGCAGACTGAGGAGATGATTTTCAACTGAGACCTTGGTGGCATCAGGACACTGGGCACTTGATTATGTGTTCCAGAAGCCCAGATAGGAATCAGAGAAGAAGTAGGTTGTTATTTTCCCTATCTCTGCGTCAATACAACAATGGGCCCAGGTGGCTGGCATTTGGGGAGCCTCAGGAGAGGGCACCTTGACTAGCGTGACTGTTGTTCCAATGGTGCATTAGAACAGCAGAGCTACCAATAAGGTTATTCTCAGGATTTCTAAGTCTTACAATACCAGCAATAGGCTTAGAGCCAGAAGAAAGAACAGAACATAGAGTGGTTCCAAAGACCATGTAAGACACCAGAATGCTTTCAGAAAAGTTCCAAAGGCCTGGGGATTGATTTGAGCTGGTGAGGTTAATCACCAAACAAAAACAGAAGCAAATGCAAAGGAAAACAGATTAGCAATGCACAATACTCTGTTTCCTTTGTATCCTTAGACTTGTAAAGCCTGGATATTTGGGGATTGCACATATAAATGTACATCTTCACATACACTTACACGCTCTCATCTGCATATATTTGTATAGAATTTGCATTGTATATAAGCATTTTAATAACTTTGTGTATGCTTTTCACATGTATTTCCCCCCTCATCTTTATCAATCAGATGTTCATTGATGAAATAAGCATATTTTGAATATCTATTGGCCTGGGAATAGACTGATAAACAAGACATAAGGCAAAGCCCCTACTATCATGGAGCAGATATTTTAGCTGGAGAGATGTACACCGCACAAGAGAACATCGGCTGATTTCCAACAGAGATGATGTTGTCCAGACAGGCTCCTTTGCTTGGAATAGGAATCCTGTATGGAACATTCTCTGAATGGAAACCTGAATATCTCATTTAAATATCTTATGTAGCAGCTCTCAATCCTGGCTACAAATTGTTTTTTTGGGAAGCTTCTAAGAAAATATGGTGCTTAGGTCCCAGGAAAAATCATCTAAATAAAAATATCTGCAGGTGGCACCTGGACATTAGTATTTTTGTAATAGTTCTTTAGGACATTCTAAATTTTTTTAGTAAAGAATGAACCTGAGCACACAAAATGGTGAGTTGACCACAAGTGTCCACATGCAAGTATTCAGATTCGACATGTACAGGGAGCAGCAAAGAAGCAACAAAGAGAGTTGAGGTATACAGATAAGGAAGGCCAGAAAATTGAGGACTTGTGTGGTCTTAGTGAGAGATCCACATTTTATTTTAAATATAGTAAAACTAATGATTATCTTTTGTATACCACATGATAGAAAAAGACACAGGATAGGAACAGAAAAGATGATTCTTTTTATCTTAATGTTGAAGGAGAAGATCCATTCTTTATTTCTTAATTGCAGAATCATGTTGATCATCTGTCTGAATCTTGAGTAAGTTATGCCCAGCAATTAAATCAGCAAGAAATGAAACCTTTACCCACTGGAGAAAATAGACTAAAATCAACCTGGAAAGAAAGACAAGTGGAATGACAGTAAACCACTGAGTGCTGTTGCCCATATACGAAATAAATACTACTTGAAATAAAAGTGGCACAATACTCATGCATTTATAATCAGCATGTGCAGACATTTTTTGAAAATCTGATTTTCAAACTTATTGTTGCTGAAATGCAAACAAATGCCATTCTAGCTAATAGCTGCTTAAAATTATTGGTGCTTGACATATTTTTTTACTACCTAATTTTTCCATTTCAGTGTATGTCCTTTCCCTACTGTTGTGCTCTGATTAGCCGAGTCTATTGAGAAGTGAAAAGCAAAAAACTATTTATATACAAGATGAAATATTTACACAATAAAGGCCCAGATTACTGAAATGCGTACACTTGAATGCATGTCTTTTTAGACACTCAAGCACTCACACATAAGAAATGTAGATATAGATTTTCTATGTTTCCTTATTTTTTTTTACTGTAGTGATTGCAGAATGTTTCACAGCAAGAATTATTTTATGAGCTTTGAGTGAAAATAAGCCATTCATGGCCAGATCCATAGATTAGTGCCTAAAACTCTTACCTTGCATGTGCCAAGATTCAATATGGGATTCTGTTTGGGTCACGGCTGCTCCTCTTCCTATCCAGCTCCCTGCTTGTGGCTTAGAAAAGCAGTAGAGGATGGCCCAAAGCCTTGGGACCCTGCACCTGTGTAGGAGATCCTGAAGAAGCCCCCAGCTCCTGGTTTCATATTAGCTCAGTTCCTGCCATTGCGGTCACTTAGGGAGTGAACCAGCAGATGGAAGATATTTTCTATCTCCTTCTTTCTGTAAACCTATCTTTCCAAGAAAAAGAAATAAATCTTAAAAAAAAAAGAAAACATGAATATAAAGTTCAATAATTTCAATCAACTTTGCATGGCGTATTGGAAGGTTTGTTATAATTCCACAATCATTTGAAAACAGAATTCTGTTTTCCAACAGAAAGCAAACAAATAGTTACCCGCTCTGTACAAGCCAGTGAGTCTGTGTTTCCTACACGACTGTCTGCACAGTGTAATGGGAGGCTATTCACTTGATCGTTTATGGGCTGTGGGAGGGAATGTCCAAGCACCACCAGCCAGAGTTTTGACATTCTGTCCACTCAGTAATGTTCATGGCATTGTTGTTACACTTTCTTAAAACTTTTTTCTCTGGACCACCTGATTTATGATAAGACAGAACCTATCATGTCATAGCTGATAAGACAGAACCTAAGTTTAAGTCTGGCCCCTAACACTTTCCAGGAAGCTGACAACAGATGGATGTGCTACTCATTAATAAAGCTGCATCAAACCTTGGCTGAGGACATCGCATTTACAGATAACTCAGGCAACCCAAAAGAGCTTTCTTCTCTAGCAAAACTACTCCTGTGACAGGCCATCAATCCACTCATGAAAGAAAGGCCCTCAAGACCCAATTACTTCCCTGAAGGCCCATATCTCCATATTGTGCATTGGCAACTTAGTGTCAGCACTTGGGCTTTCTTGGATACTCAAATCAGAGCCATATCAATGTCTTTTGTTTGTTTTATCCTATGGCTTATATTTTGTTTTCCCTAGCTGTATTTCTTTGACATATGAATCAAATCCATGACAATTCTACACAGCTTTCCAACTTCAAACTAAATAATTACTCAATGAAATTGTTCTTAACCCATGCATTTAGAGTGTATATTACCTGTTTCCCATTCTGCTATTTTTGAATGAAAAATAACAAATAATAAAAATTAATGGATAAATGATAATGAATAGTAATGAAATCATTATATTTATATATGAAGTACAAGAAACTATAATCTCCTTGAGAAGAGACTTAGTATAGGTAACCTTCACTGAAACCTTAAAGTTATAGTTTCTCTAAAACCATAGTTTTTGTAAGTCTGTATAACTCCTCTGCCCACTGGAGTGGCTGAGAATTTAGGCTCCAAGCCCAATGTACTTATCAACACACATGAACAAATCAACTATGTTCAAAATAATTTGGATCTGTTAAGATAAAATTTACTTTAAATACACACCTTTGTGTAACAAGGGGAAGTTTTACTATAATGTTACTCCCTTTTTTAATAGGTCCCCTTTTACTGGAATGTCAATGTTAGAAAAGGGGAAAATAGTTTTTGATGAAGACTATTTTTCTCTCTTTTCCAAACCCAAAAAAGAAAAAGAAAGTATTGACAGCATCTTGGTAGTGTGAGATGGAAAAGGCAACCATCAATTTTAAGGAGTTTCATTTACCAATGGAGCTCAGTAATGTGTTACCTGAATCCACTTCAGTAACTGACAATTCCATTCATGCCCTTTTCTGGAATCCCTGTTCAAGATATTTACAGCTCAGATATGCAGGTTGGTTCTGGCATTATATGCTCTATATATTCTTTTCAATCTTTTGTCTACCAAGTAAAATTTTAAAAATAGATTTTTATTGAGGTTTCAGGACGTCGTTGGTGCCACAGTAGTTCAAGAAGAGCCTTTTATTTTTTGAAATAAAATCATAAATGTCTTAGGACTTTCATGTACAGGAAAGGAAGCTTTTACAGAGCTTAAAATTTTTATGTGATCGTAAATCTGTTCCATAGTCAAGTTACAGTTTTATAATACATTGTAACCTTTTCTTTTTTTACCTTTTCCATTTTTTCAAGAGATGAATGTTCAGTTTACTACTTTATTTTGTGTAGAGAAATCATGACATTTCTAAGTTGGGAAATATTCTATAAAATTCATTTGCGGGCCCGGCGCAGTGGCGCAAGTGGTTAAGGTCCTCGCCTTGCACGCCCAGGATCCCATATGGGCGCCGGTTCTATCCCCGGCAGCCCCACTTCCCATCCAGCTCCCTGCCTGTGGCCCGGGAAAGCAGTTGAGGACGGCCCAAAGCTTTGGGACCCTGTACCCGCATGGGAGACCCGGAAGAGGCTCCTGGCTTCGGACCGGCATAGTATCGGCCCGTTGGGATCACTTGGGGAGTGAATCATTGGACGGAAGATCTTCCTCTCTGTCTCTCCTCTCTGTATATCCGCCTTTCCAATAAAAAAATTAATAAAAATAAATCTTTAAAATTCATTTGCTTTGTTACAATTAAATTTATATTAAGAAAACAGCAAAATTATTATTGATTATTTAGCAGAATTTGAACTGAAATACAAGATAACAAATAATTGCTTGGAAAGAGCAGTGTTGTCCGATTGTCCTGCTTGGCAAGGTGCTCCCCACGACGAGTTTTCTTTACAATGTGATACAGAATGAGGTATCAGTGTTACTCTTTCTTAGGCTTGTCTGTAGTTCAGAATGAGGTTTATCATGAATTTCCAAACGTCAGGAATTTAGTTAAAACCACTTTATATTGAAATATGATTGATATTCAAAACACTATATATTTTAGGATAAACAACCTGATAATATTTTAAAAATAATTATACACCCAGAACACCATCTCTATAAACTATGACATAAACATAAATCCATCGCCTCAAAAAGTTTCTTATTGTTCTCTTTAGTCATTATTACTATTCATTTTGTGGCTTTTTTCACCATAGTAAGCAAATTTAAATGACCTTGATGGCAAAATATTTTTAAGTTGAGGTCTTTGAAAATTGCATAGAATAGCTTCTGTGATTCAAATTTATAAAGGAAGCACTTTCAAACTGGCTTGGAGAATTTTCTTACAAAAATTTTTCAGTGTATAAAATTATTCTTGCTATAAATCCATCTAGCTTTCTGATAGAGCGTTACCAGCAGAAACAAATCTGTTTTCTAAAAAAAGCACACAAGCTGAATTGAGATTATTTGTTCAAGCATATATGCTATATATTAAAAACATCTACATATGCCTGTGTATATATGTTGGAAGGAGGGAGAGATTAGGTTTTTTGGATATTAAGTTCCGGGTACTTAACTGTTAACAAAGAAGAGTTTCATTAAAAACATGGTTTTACTATTTAGGTATGTTGTAGTAGATAATTATCCCTTTTTTATTTTGGAATTCCAATAATCTATTGTCTGATTATTATTAGGAACACAATACCATATCACTATGGAAGACAATGAAAAGATATGTTTCATCTCTGTAATCTTAGAATTAAAACAAATATTAGAATCTAAGACAAATGTGTTGGAGTCACAGAAATGATCTCTTTACACCTTGTACTCAGAACTTTGAAAAAAGTTTCAAGAACTTTAGGAGACTTAGACATTATTTATGGTATAGACATTATTTATGGAATAACAATGAACAATGTAAGTGTCCTGTAATGCTAACAACAGCACCTGTAAAGAGCACCATGAGTGTAGTTTTATTCTTGACCAGGTAGACTACAGTGATTTCTGGCTAATTCCCTAGCCCGCATATTGAGTATATGTACCCCTTTCCAACAGCTATAAATGAGGTTGGTTTCTGTTATTTAAAACCCAGATCCCTGTCTGGAACTTTTTATAAACCACTAGCATCAGCTGGGCCACAATAATTATATGGATGCTTCTTATGTAGACTGCTTCAGGAACCAACTGGAAGGCTTTCCAAATATAGAACAAAGCATTGTAGAAGTGGAGTAGAATGCACGTTCATTCCAGGTCAATGGATATAGAAACAAGGAAATGAAAAAACAAGTCTGAATGCAGACAGAATTACCAAGCCAAGTTGGGCAATGGGATGTGAAAGGGCTTCTGGATATAGAATGAAACAAGCTTTTACCACCACTTACGTAGTCCAGTGGGCTTGAGGGAGGCATTTGCTATTTCTATACAAGTGTCCTTTCTTTTGTACACGGTGAATGACAGTTTCAACTTCTGTTTTATAAGACTTTCAGGAGGAATAAAAAAAAAAACTAAAAGGTAAGCAAAGAAAAGCATGAGTACATTCTCCTTGTTTTTATATTTTATTGTGCAAGAGATTAGTAGGAGGCATCTGAACCCCTTTTCCAATTTTTAATACCTTTCTAGAACAATTCATAGACGTTCTGCTGCACGTTGTAGGCAAGTCACGGTCGGAATAAAGCAAACTTCGGTCAAATGGACCTGCCTGAGTTTGCATCTTGGTTTCTTTATTACCTTAGTGATCACTGGTAAGTCATTCAAGCTTTTTGAGCACAAGTTTTTTGTACAATAGAAAGTGTAAAAGGAAATACCCATGTTAATTTCAGGAATAACAAGGTTAGAATACATTTTGATATAATCATGTACATGTACAGTCATGTACATTTAAATGATGCTGGAAAAGTGAAACTAGGTACATGAGGTATTTAACTTACTAGCTTGATAACTTGCAAAAAGCCTAGATGCCTCTCTTACTTGAATTTTTTCATTTGTAAAGTGAGATTAAGAATAGCAAGTATATCAGAATTTTTTAAGTACTAAGTGACTTAATATTACAATACCATTTACAACTCTGGTTTGTAATAAGCTGTAAAAAAACCCTCTTAGTTATCATTATTTCATAATTTAATGTTATTTATTATACACTCAATAAATGGTTCTATTCTTAATAGCTCTTACTTTCTTGTACCTAGAAAATCAAAATATCCTGTCAGAATTTATTCTTTGAGAACAACAAGATAGGGTAGAAGATTTAGTTTATATTGTTTTTATATAAGAAAAGGCATTTCAAGTTCTCATCACCTGCCAACCATTTATTTTGTGTAAACCAAGACTAATTTTAAACTTCTTGGAATGCCATAGGACTCTAGTGTTTGCAATTGCAGCTGCTTTATCATCTCTCAAATAATTCCTTCTGCTTTTCTGCACATGCCTCTCCATGCTTAACAAAGCTTATTTTTGTTCACTCATTTTATCTTGTTCCACTTGTGCAGGGAAACCTGTCTACAGACTGTTTATTCCTGCCAGTTTCAAAATTCTCAAGGAATGCGTCTGCCAGCCATCAACATTAGATCTACCTCTCAAAATATTGTACTGAACCACTGTAGCTAGCCCTGGCATGCTGTATTGAGAAAATAGATCAAAGAATATCAGGATCTATGAAGAGAAATACTAGATGGGCTATCTTCCAGGGTATAAATCTAGCAAGGTCTCTAAAGACAGCATAATTCAGGGACTGTTCTGAGATTATGAAGACATACCATGATTAAATACATATATAACATATATGTATGATTTATATTATATTATATTATATTATATTATATTATATTATATTATATTATATTACCTGGTAAATCTGGCCAGAACATACCTTATAAGAAGTTGACATTATCAACTGAACATTGGTGATAAAAAAGATGCTTGGGCAATGTCAATTAATGAAGGCCGTGGTGCTATGAAGGAAGGATTTATGGGTGATTGCTGACAGTAACTGTCACAAGACTGCAGAACGACCCTCTAAAAAGGGTCCCCATTTCAAAACAGGTGCAAACTTAGTGCTAGAAGCTGCACATAATACTCACGACAAAGCATTGAGGCAGCTCTTTGATTCCTTTAATTTGAGAAGTAAAGATTAGGGGTAGGCTATTGACTCAAAATTTTGTTGTAAGATCTGGACATTCTCACCTAGATTGGGCTGATATATTAAGAATAGCTCTTTGTAATGTACTCAGAAGACTGAATAGTTCATTTTCAAGCAGCCTACCATGGTACACACAGATCATTTTTGTACTACTAATTCTGAAGTAAAAGGCAGATGACTGCTTTATTTCTGCCTACTTGGGAGATACTATTCCAGCCACCTTGCCCCCTAGATACCTTTGGGGAACTTGTATGTTATACTTAATTCATTTCAGACTAAAGGCAACCACCAATGCTGAGAGAGCAGCCAAGGGTGCAGTCCTAGCAACAGTGAAGCCTCCCAAAGTACTGACTACTGACTCAGTCTGGCCTGACAGACAGCACTACATCAAAGAGGTGGATAAACCTACGATAGACTACTCAGGACCTGACAGAGTTCTCCAGACAGTGGAGTAGATCTATTGGAAAGCCTATCCCAGCTCTGACTTTTTCAGTCTGCAATGGTTGCTGACGGAGCGCCCACTTATGTGTACTAGTGTGAAGATGCCATGTGGATTAAGAGACATAATTGGCAGACACTGGAACCTCACTAGAAATGACCTTAGCCACTGAATTTGAGGAATCCACCCCTGGATTCACCATTCCCATCTAAAAAAAAAAAAAAGGCAACATCTGAAATGGGAGTAGTACAGACTGTTCAACATGTCAGAGGTCCTTAAAGATAAAACTCTCCCATTCTCTGTCATAATGCTTTTATGAAAGTGACAGGAAAGACATACAATCCTGTGTGAATAGGATCTCCATGAAGCAGATATGGGATCAAGTTATTAAGTTCTAACTGCCAGGACCCAGCCAATGTTCCAGCTTGATTTATGACCTGTCCCTGTGCTTGCTTCAGCAGTGCATATACTCAAATTATACTGATCAAAGTCCAAGTGTGCTCTGGGAAAAATATAGGGAACAAACCTCCCTACTATGTAGACATTGGAGTAAATGGTAGTATAGAACAGGGTGCTTCTGGATACGAGGTCTAGTCATCGATATGACTCAGTCGTTAAAGCATCAGTGGAGAATGTGACGGGGTGCAGTCAGATGAAAGTACCTCATCATCAGTGGGCAGATGTGACTCCATTTAGGTTCCTTGAGCACGTTTTGAGCACAGCTAACTACAGCTATTTGCTTCTGTAGACGCACTTGCTAGTTGATTGGCTTAACATGTGGTCTTCCGTTGAATGCATACTCTATGGTGTGTACCACTTAAAGTGATGGATAATTTGTATTGTACAGCAACAAGAATGTGGTGTACATTGGATGGTTTGAGGAAAAAAAAATCCCTGGCTGTTGCATGTCAATGGAAGCTGAACAATCCCTGACTTTGGCCATGTAGATTGGTGATTCCTGGAGTTACCAAGTTAGCCGTTGCCAAGCTTAGCTGATAAAGCCTCATTGCATCCTCCACTTGTGTACAGCATGATCTCTCTCACTCTTGGTAGAACTGTTTTGTTGGAAATTGTTTGGATTGAGATATCTTTGTACAGAAATATTCTGTCATTGAGGTATTATCATAATATGAATATAAGTTCTTTATACATTAAATACATTACTAACATTTTCTGAGTGTTCTATTTGCTTAATCTTGCTTGTGTCTATACAGTATATAAAAGACTCAATTTTTCAGTATTTTTAAATATATATGTGAATTAAAAAGTATTTCTATCTCTATATATATTTTGCATGTGATATATTTATATTTTATATTTGCAAGCTTTCTGTATTTTTAAATAATTGCCTTGAAATTCTTGCCTATCTTAAGGTCAAATAAGATAGCAGCTATGTTTAGTTTTTATCATAAAAATAGTACAGAAAAATACAATGGTGAAAGACATAATAAAAAAAATGGCTCTTCTCAGGGCTGGCATGGTGGCTCTAAAAGTCAATCCTCTACCGTCAGTAGCAGCATCCCCTATGGGTACTGGTCCGTATCCATCTGCATCTCTTCCACTCCAGCTCCCTGCTTATAATCTGGGAAAGCAAGATTGCTCAAACCCTGGGCCGCTGCACCCATGTGGGACACATACACAAAGCTTTTGACTCCTGTGTCAGATTGGCTCAGCTCTGGTCATTGAGGCATTTGGGGATAGATCTCTCTGTCTCTATTTCTCCTTATTTCCATAAATCTGTCTTCAAATAAAAATAAATCTTAAAACATGGCTCTTCTCAGAGTTGATCAATATGTTGAATGCATTCCTAGTAGGTGCTTTTAAAATAAAATATAAGCTATAACCACTATAGCATTATTTTTGGCTTTAAAAATGTTATTGCAAGCACTTTATCTCAATATATTCTGTGAAGATTCAAAGAGGAGACTTATTTTATAGAATACATGCCATCTCAGTTTCATTTGCTGAACTGTCCAGTGTTCTATTATTACAATCTTTCTGTAACATTTACCTAATGCACAGTGTTGTGCACACAGGAAGAGCTCTAGAATGTGAGTGTTAACCTCATCATTCATGATTTGGTGTTGTGCAAGCATCCTTTGTCATTTGAACCTATTTTTTTTCTCCAAAACATAGTAGAGAACAAATTTGTGGATGCTAAAACTGCTAGTCTATATTTTGAGTGGAGTAATTCTCATGCTCTAAAACATGTTCATATTTTCTCAAAGTATTAAAATAAATCTACAAACTTGTACAAAATATAAATATTAGAAACACCAGTATGTCTAGTTATCCAATGTTGAATTAAATAAAGCAGAATGGGAGTATTTATAAACAGCCACTAAGCTTTACAGTTTCAGCTTAAAATTATATTTCTGTAATGCAACCATTATGACCAGCATATAGATATAAAGTAAATAATGGAGATATGTAAGAAAAGTAAATGACTTGGCACAATGAATAAAAATATAGCTCATTAGAAAAAGTTGCTATTTGAATGTTTTCCTATGTGGAAATGGTGGTAACAAAATCAGATGGAAAAGGTAAACACTGCTATATTCAGGATAGGAAAAGAACAGGTTGATAATCTTCACCCTCATCCAAATTCAGGGAATTAGTGAATTTGTTCTCCCTTGACGTAGAAAATCACAATCCAAATGCTAAAATCTTTGAAGTTAGGTTATGCCATGGAATAAAAACGTGTTTAACTAAGCAGCAGTGCTGGCTCAGGTACTTGGGATATACAATTGAGTTGTTAGCTTTTGACTTTAGTCTAGCCTATACTTGAATGGTCCAGAAAAAAAAAATACATAAGTTCATGTATATACATATGGCACATTTATAGAGATAAGGAGAGATAGAAAGATCTTCCATCTTCTGGTTCACTCCCCCACAGCCCACAATACACAATGACCAGAGCTGAGCCATGAGCTTCTTCCAAATCTTCCATACGTGTAGTCCCAATGACTTGGTTCATCCTCTGCTAGCTTTCCAGATCATAAACAGTGAGTTGGATCAGAAATAGAAAGGTGGGACTCAAACCGGTGGCCTTGTTACATGATGCCAACGCTGTAGGTGGAGGATTTGCCTATTCTACCACCATGCCAGCCCTGCTAGCATAGAGCTTTGATTACAGAGAGAATGTAAACAAACACCGTGGTTTCTACTTCACATATTGGCAAAGGGCTCCTGTCTGCCACCAATGGTTAATGTCACAGCAAAGGAAAAGTAGGAACCCAGCAAATAAATTTGAGAATGAGGAGATAAAGACATCAAACATTTGTGTAAAAGAGTGTGGGAGATAAACGAATCGTATGCAGAAACAGCCTCAGAAATTTAAGCCCTAACCTTTGCTTGCGTCATGGGGAACTTCTGAGGCATGGGGAACAAATAAAAAGACACAGGGAAGCAGTATTATGAACAATTCATGGAGTTCATACAAGGCCAGAAAAAGTTTGAATTCCCACTTGCCAAGTTGGAAAGCCCACATAATACATGGGGCATAGCCAAGGTCCACACAACACAATCATCTCATTTGTAAAGTTAGCGTGTCCTGATCTACAGGCAACTCTAGAACTACCAAACCAAACGTAACGACAAATCTTCAAAAGATCCATCTGACACCACTTAATTTTACTACAGGGAGAATAAATTCAAAGTTGTTCAAATAAATATAGTGGAATATAGTGTATGAAAGAAAGAAAAAAGCAAATGTCACATCTCCAGGCAACACATACAAATTTGCCAGCTATGCGAAGATTCCGGAAAATATGACTCACAGTTGCAAAGAAATCAGTCAATAGACACAGATTGAATAATGGTAGAAAAAAAATGAAGTAGGAAGACAAGTACATCCAAAAACTATAATTAATATCCTCCCATGTTCAAGAACCTGAAAGCATATAAGGCAAAGAGGACTGCTGAAATGAAAACCGTAAGGATGGGTTTCAAATTGAACATTATGCAGATGAAAATGAAATGCCTAAAAAGATCCTACTAAATGCAACAAGCAAAAAGCTAGCAAAAATAATTAGCAGTTTATTAAATAAATAAATACTACAGAGGAAACAATGAGCAAACCCATCAGCACAGAAATACAAACTGAAATGAAGTGCAAGGAGATAATTTTTTAAATGCTCTCGGATCTGTATATTTCATGTATCATTGTAGCTGTGACACAACAGTCGATTTTATATATAATTAGATTTCTATTAGAAATAAGAGAAACAAAAATATTTGAACAAACAATGGCTATGTTTCTCCACATTTGAGGTTCAGTATAAACCCACAAGTTTAAATCGCTCCATAAAACCTAAGGAGAATAAGTACAAACAATTCCAGCACAGTCCTGAAAAAATCAATCGACAAAGATGAAAATCATTGGAAAAATAACAAATGCATCACGTTTAAAGGGATAAGAGTAAGAAGTAGTACAACTCCCCTGCCCCCCACTAGATGCTGGCAGAATCAGAAGGTGATAGAGCACATTCGATCCGTTGCAGAAAAAGAGTGTCACCCCAAAAGAACACAACTTTCAAAGACATAGCTTAAAAAAGAAAAACTTCTTTTCAGTGAATGAGAACTGAGCATTTATTATTAACACATCTGTAACAACAACAACAACAAAAATCAAAAGGAATCCCATTTGGGAGAATAAAGTGATTCAAATGTGAAGATTTAGGTCTACACTAAAGAAGGGAGAACATAATCAATATTGCAAAACTTTTAATTTTTAAAAATATAAATAACCATATCTAGAAAGATGTATTGAATATTCAGAAGTATAATAGCAGGAAAAATTAGAAAAGTGAAATTGGAATTGTATTTTATAAAATGCATCAAGTGGCATAGTAAGATTCAATTACACCAATAAATCCAAGTAAATAGTATCAACACTACAGTTTAAAAAGAGATTTTCAAGTTACATGAAATAGTAAGATCTAACAATAAGCTATCTATACAACACTCACTTTCGAATTAAAGAAAATCAATACATCTCAAATTTAAGGCATAGGTAAAAGAATACTAGGAAAAGATTGTTTAGGAGTAACTATGCAACTTATTTAATATCAGGTTAAAGATTAAACAGATGATAGAAGAAAGAATATTACTTAAAGTAGATATTTCTTTTTTAAAGATTTATTGTATTTTTATTGCTAAGTCAGATATACAGAGAGAATGAGAGACAGAGAGGAAGATCTTCCGCCTGATGATTCTCTCCCCAAATAGACGCAATGGCCAGAACTGTGCCAATCTGAAGCCAGGAACCAGGAGCTTCTTCTGGGTCTTCCACACGGGTGCAAGGCTTTGGGCCGGCCTTGACTGCTTTCCCACAAGCAGGGAGCTGGATGAGAAGTGGGACCCCCAGATTAGAACCAGCACCCATATGGGATCCAGGCACGTTCAAAGCAATGACTTTAGCCTCTATGCCACTGCTGGACCAAAGTAGGCATTTCTTAATAATAAAAGGGGTTAACTGATACAATTGATAGAAATAATAAGTAAAAGTTTTTTTTTTCAATAATTGGTAGGACTAATTGATTTAAAAGCATTAAAGAAAGAGTCCTTGAAAAATACTATAAATTCACCCAACCATTCGGCACTAACTTGGAACAAAACTGGATGAACGTTAAAGAACTGAAATCATACAAAGTGTTTTCTCTGATCACAATGGAACTGAATTAGAAATGAATAGCATGAAATTCTCCCTAAATACTTAGAAATTAAACACACACATATTTCATAGATAAAAAAAGAAATCACTAGATAATTTTTGGAAGCGTATTGGGTTAAAAATGCTTGTCGGGAGAGAATCAAGCAAATAAATAAATAAAACAATAATATATAATGATATGATAAATAATAAGCCCTAATAATAAAATTAAGGATCTAGCTTCTGTTTATTGAAAATAAAAAATAAGAAGAGTATGTCAAGCTCTAAGAAAGTAGGACAGAAAATATAACATGACCTATAAGCAAAGGAAGGGTGCCACATCAAATCTTACAGATGCAGAAAACTAAAATAACATTGTCTGGGGCCAATATTATGGCATGGCATGTAAACTGTCCTACAAAACAGGCATGCATACAAACACTGACGCAGGTTCTGCTCCGAGTCTTTGGGTCCTTGCGCCTGGAAGAGTCTGTACTCTTCGTTTTGGCCTGGCCCAGCCAATGCCTTTGCAGCCATTTGGCGAATGGACCAACAGAAGGAAGAGCTCTGTCTGTCTCTCCATCTCTGTGTGTACTATATTTCAAATAAATACTTAATTTATTTTTAGGAACACTATAAATCACTTTATTATACCACAAAAGCTGAACACTTGATGAAATAGATTATTCCTTTGAAGACAGAAATTTAAAAATATGCTGAAAAGTATAAATCATAATAGATTAAGAAGATATACTTGAATTCAAGAAATTAAATTCATATCTAAAATTAATTGTGAATTTTAGCAGCAAATATTACCATGGTAAAAATTCCAAGAGATACAGACTCCAGTATTTGGAATTTCTGTTGCTCTGTTTATCATTTGTTCTATGAACCGCAGCTATCTGATATTAGTCATTTTAGGTCCTTCTGTGAGCATCCATCAGTGGTGTTCTTTTAAAATACCTCAGTGGGGTATGTGATGGCTCAGCGCTAAATCCTTGTCTTCAATGTGCTGAGATCCCATATAAGCACCAGTTTCATGTCCCAACTGTTCCCCTTCCCCTCCAGCTCCGTTTGTGGCCTGGGAGGGTAGTTAGAGGACAGCCCAAAGCCTTCTTTTCCTGCACCCATGTGAGAGACCTGGAGGAAGCTCTTGGCTCCTGGCTTTGAATCAGCACATCTCTGGCTGTTATAGCCACTTGGGGAGTGAACCAGTGTGCAGAATATCTTTCTCTCCTTCTCTCTATAAATCTGACTTTCCAATAAAAAAATAGTGTACAATCTTTTTTTATTTCTTTTTTAATTCCTCAGTGTACACTGCAGATACCCTATAATGGTAAGACAAACCATCTCAGAAATTGTTTCAGAAAATGATAATAGTCTCTCTGTACTTGATATCAGCAGTTGCAGAGTCATTTAGGTGTCTCTTAGATGTTAGGAATCTCAGAAGTGAATGGGCACATCATCACTCTTTGAACTTGGATTTGCAAACATGTATGCTTTGCTGTTGTCTCAAAGTGTTCCCTAAAAGTTTACATGTTGAAACACAATCCCTCATGGGAGGATTTGGGACATTTCTTTAAGTTATTGAACTTTGAGGGCTGTGCCTTGCAATGCTTCATGGGAGGATTTGGCTGGAACTGTTAGCTCCTTTCTCCTCGGTTTCTGAACACAGCATTCATTTCCTTTGGACGGTGTAGCAGCAAGCTTCTATGCTGAAAACAGGAAGTAGGGCTCTCTCAGACACAAAGGCTGCTCTACAGCCATGACTGGGGACTATGAAAAGATATTTATGTTATGTGTATATTAGCAAGTCTCAAATATTGCATTGTAGTGGCACAGATATATCAAGGCACATGCAAAGAGTTTCCAAAAGTAATGAAATCTTCACCTCTTAAAACTGCTCTATGGAGAAGTTCTGCTTGTCATTTCTCCATCTCTAGTGACTCAGGCCACCTGGCCCTTCTCTCTCAGTGCAAAGGAACATGCTATCTCTTACACATCCAAAACTGAAGCAAGGTGGAGTTTCTGGAGGCAACACAACAGTTAGGGGAATAGTTGGAATATTGGAATCTATAAAACCTCCTTTGATCACAATGATGTACCTCTAATTGGCCTTCATGCCATCCTCCATTTGATATATATTCGTGATGTTTTGGTATGACATTTTGACTATGAATTCAAATGCATTGCAGAATCAAATTCTTAAAATCCTATTAATTTTCTACAATAATCACATCTGCCATGTTCTCTCATTTTCTTTTCAGGAAATGCATCTAACTTGCAGAATCCTTTGTTGTTTTAGATAATTATCTAAAATAATATATTTTTCCTGGCTGTAAGTAGCTGCCTAGGTTGCCCTTTACCTAGGCAAGTGTTACACTGCTGGGAGAAAAGTAGCCAATAGCCAATGACTGGGTTAATGACAAATTCATATTAACCATACCAGTGTGCCATGTGCCAACATAGTTACTTATTATTATTATTTTTTTTTTATGATATGTTGGGAGCGGGGGATTGCTGAGCAGGAACATATCACCCAAGCTCCCATGTCAGGGGATGCAGATTGCCCTGGGGACAGGATTCTAGAGATGTATCACAGTGGGAGCAGGTTAGGACATATTTGACAGGAGAGGAATGATTTTTGGAGTCTTTCGCAAATCAGGCCACTGCCACTGAATATAGGTGAGGGATCTGAAACCAGAGGGTATGTTTGGGTCAGGACAAGGCACTGATCCATGTGGGACACCTGGGTTGGGCTGCTTCCTACTGACACATTCAAAATCTGGGACTGAGGAAGCATGCCTGGCTGGGTTAGGCCACAGTACCTGATCATTAGTGTTGGAGCTGGGGTGAGCCATGTCAGGAGGAGCCACAACATCCACTAGAATGCAAGAGAATTGAATACAAGAGAAGATTCTGTAGGGGTTTTGTGGCCTCACTTCTGTGGGACCGTAACACCCACTGGTATATGTGGATAGCTGTGGGTGGTGGCAGCTGAATCAGGTTGGATCATGGAACTCACCTGATACCCATAGGAACTGATATAGAGGAAGGCGCGGTTGGGCTAGGCTGTAGCACCTGTCAACACATGTAAAAGCCAGGACTGAGGACAGACTATGCCGAGCAGAGTCTTGGTACCTACTGCCCAGATGCATGTGGGGGACATGGCAGTCAGCTCATCTCGGGCTGGCAGAGGACCTAGAATGCCTTATCAGATTGGGCCACTCTCCCAGCCAAGATTTCCAACATGTTCCTGGGCTTGTGGATGCACTAGGGGGTATACTGACCTCAGATTTTTTCAAACCTAGTGTAATGAAATCCATGACATCTCTGAACTTTCAAAACCACTCAGGTAACACCCTTGGAACACTCTTTCCCATATTGAGGTCTCTAAATGCTTCATCTAATGACTGTCCTCCCATCCCTGGGTGCTAACGTTGCATGATGACAGGAGTGTCCCCCTCCCTTTCTTCCCCTGCAGATCAAGGAAAAAAGAAAAGATTGAAACTATTTCCCCACTCACCTTTCTTTATACCTCTACTCTCTCCACACTAATCAGAGACTCACAAGGGTGTCCATCCCTCTCAACTATCTAAACAATATTAAAAACAGAACATTAATATACCTCCTTACTATTATAATCCAGTTCCTGCCAGTCATTTAAGCATTTCTTTTCAAAATGATAATTCTACTTTTTTTCCCCATTTTTTGCAGGAATTTAGAGTAATAATGAATCTGTAAATTAGTTTAATGGTTTTGCATATTTATTGAGATCAGCTGTGCTGACTTCACAGATGTTTCAATAAACATGTCAGAAACTACACATGATTCATAAAACATATATCTAACCTGATGGGATGTTAATAAATATAAAGATGTGACATTCCAAGCCTATGTTTAAAATTAAACCCATTTTCTATTTAGACACTTAATGGCTTTCTAATATACATGAACTGGAACAAAATAGAGAATGTGCCTTCCAACTTTTTACAAATACCATGCTGAATTAAAACCATGACTTATGGACTGATGAACCCTTGCAGGCTTCCAGTAATTAACCATCAATAACTTTTATCAGTTCTAAAAGTGATAAGGGGAGAAACAAAGAGAAAGAGAGAGAATTCCTGGGGTCAGCACTGTGGCACGCAGGTTGAGCCTTTGTCTGCAATTCCAGCATCTCATGTGAAAACGGTTTTAGTCTCAGTCACTCCACATCTGATCTTGCCTATGGCCTTGGACAGTAGCAAGATGGCTGCAGGCCTTGGACCCTCACACCCATGTGGGAGACTCAGAAGAAGCTCCTAGATCCTGGTTTCAGATCAGCTTAGCTCAAGCCATTGCAGCCATTTGGGATGTGAACCAGCAGAGGAAAGGCATTCTATGTCTTTCTCTTTGTAACTCTGTCTTCAAAATTAAAATAAGGGCCCAGTGGCATGGCCTAGTGGCTAAAGTCCTCGCCTTGAACACTTTGGGATCCCATATGGGCACCTGTTCTAATGCCAGCAGCTCTGCTTCCCATCCAGCTCCTTGCTGTGTCCTGGGAAAGCAGTTGAGACGGCCCAAAGCCTTGGGACCCTGCACCTGCATGGGAGACCTGGAAGAAGTTCCTGCCTCCTGGCTTCAGATTGGCATAGCACCAGCCATTGTGGCCGCTTGGGGAGTGAATCATCGGATGGAAGATCTTCCACTCTGTCTCTCCGCCTCTTCTCTGCATATCTGACTTTATAATTAAAAAATTAATAAACCTTAAAATATCAAAATAAAATAAACCTTTTTTTAAAAAAAAGAGCATTACTGATTACCTGACAACACACTAATACTTGCTGATAGTGCTGATATTTTCAATCCATAAAATCCAGTTATTCAGAGTCAGATGGATTCACCAAGAAAGGCATGCAATGCTTTCTCAAGCACAGTGGCTGAAACAAAGATAGTTTCACTCAAATGTTTAATTTAATCATTAATTTAGGAGTATTGATTAAAACTAACAAAAACACAGTCTTTATGACCGAAATCTTGAGCACTAAACTGCATATTAAATAGAATCGACTTTTATCATTAAAATAATTAGTAGAATAAATTTAAGATTATTCAACCTTAAAAATTGAGATCACTTCCTCCCCATGCATTTTGGTGTTCCTCAGTAAGATTGTGTTCAAAGTGACACATATTAACATATTTCATTTACAGATAGGCTGTTTTATAACACAAGGAATCAATACTGCGCTCACCACTAAAATTACACAGCAGGAGTCTATTTCCCTGCTTGGGCAGAGGCACAGGTCTGGCAGGATTTAAGATTCAGCTTCCCAAGTAACCCAGCACCATGGGCGAGTATCTGGGTCCCGTGCAAGAAATCACCCGACACGAGAGCGCTCAGAGGAGCTTTTTTCAGACCTTCTGTTAAAATCATTATGTCAGTCAATTCCGTTACACAGAAGCCCCTCTCCCGCCAAGCCTCCACCCCCAACCCCGGCTTATATGTCAATCCTGTCCAATCAGCTTAAAGATCACCAAGGCACAGCAATCAGGGTAAAGGGCCAATCACAGGGCAGGAAATTGTCAGTGCCCCCAACAGGCGAGCAAAGTGTTGCGGCTGCAAGTGGAATGGGCTTTGACACAGCTTTACAGGAGGTGCTGAAGATCGCCTTCAGCCAGCACGATCTAGCATGTGGGATCTGTGAAGCTGCTAAAACCTTACACGAGTGCCAAGCCCCTGTCTGTGTGCTTGCATCTACACATGTCAAACCCACGTATGTCATGTTGGTGGAGGCCCTGAGTGCTGAACACCAGGTCAACACTTTTAAGGTTGCTGACCACAAGAAAATTGGGAGTAGACCTGTGCTGTAGCTGTGTCGTGGTTTTGGCCTACAGCAAAGAATCTCAGGGCAAGGATATCATTGAAGAATACTTCAAAGGCAAGAAATGAACAAATAACAATTTGGCTCACACATAAAATAATTACATAGTAGGCATTTTCCAAAAATTATAGCAATTCCTCTTCAACTTCATAGGTTCTTGTATAATAATTTTGGTGTGCCATCCTGACATCAAAAAAAGGATGAATAACTATCAGCTGATAAAACATGTTATTACCAGCAGTTCTAACAAGATTAATTTATTTCGCAATTTAATTATCAGCTTGTTAATCATTAGAGATTATCTTTGTTAAAGAAAATTTTGTTGTTTTAGTACGTGGTTCAAGATAAGTTTAAATGATTAAGACCACATAATAAATTTTTTTCCATCCCTTATTACTTAGGTATATGGGCAGAACGTCTTAATTTACCCTTTGCTTAAGCGTTGATCCCGTGGCTGGTGCAGTCATAGCAAGCTAATCCTCCATGTGTGGTGTGTTCATCCCTTTGGTGTCTATTCGTGTCTCAGTTGCTCTGCTTCGTATCCATCTCCATACTTATGACCTGGGAAAGCAATAGAAAATGGCTCAAGATCTAGGACTCTTCCACTCACTCGGGAGACCTGGCATAACACCTTGGATTCTGCCTTTGTATCGCGTAACTATGGCCGCTGATGTCATTTAGGGAGTGAACCAGAAAGTGGAAGATCTTTTACACTTCTGTCTCTCCTACTCTCTGCCTTTCAAATAAAAATAGAAATAATTTTTTTTTCTCTGTTTCTTACACACACCTACACACACACAAGCATACGCATTTCTGAATGTTTTTAAGCATCATAATATCCAAGAGGAAGCATCTGCGCAGTAGATGCATTTATTGCCGTATGTTGAGCTAGATGCTGATCTAAATAACCTTACCTTTTCAAATAATGCTTTATAAAATAAAGATACCATAATTCTCAAACTAAGAATGAAACATTTGCTAATATTTTGACATTTATGGTGCTTCCAAAATTTCTTTCAGCTGTTAATCTTTTAGTAAATCTCCTCCTGCATAGGCATGTATTGGCTTGAATGATTGCCTAGGAGAGCTTCCTAGAGTCAGAAGGAAGGTGCTGTTTGGGAGTAGGCTCATATTGGCACAACGCTTTCTAAGGAACTCTCCTGGGTGTTCAAGGCCTCAGAAAAGAATGAGCTGTCTTGTTTTATTGCAAAGTTACTAAGCTTAGAATTGTAATTCCAAACATCTTTTCTTCTGTATCCCCAGGAGAGCCTGAGGATTCCTCATCACACTTTCTGGTCCTCTTTAGAAGAAATGCTGCTAGGACAAATAAACATGAATGTATTGACCAAATCTGGTTAACTCCTCGCTGCTGGTTTTCCACAGTTTAGACAGAAATTTCAATAAGTCAGTAGATATTATAAGTTGGAGGGAATGGTACTGTGCTGAGTGATTTTAAAAGAACTATGTATAAAAAATAGTATTATATTGCATCTGAGCAACTCACAGTATAAAGGTGAAAATGAAATACTTCCTACTGACTTTTCAAGCTTATCAGTGCTTCTCTGTTTTCTGCTATCTCACCTTCCAAAAAAAAAAAATCATTACATTCTGTATATCTTGTCAGTGGACGAACATGATCCTATATATTGGTAATTGCTTGTCCAAAAAATTAAAGTATATAACAAAATACATGAAAGCACTTTTTAACACGAAGTGTGCTTTCTCCTCAGCACCAGGCTGTCTCTGCTCACATTTTGGCTAAGCAGTTAAAAGAATAAAATTGAATCTTCCTTGAGAGAAGCAAAAATATTTTTTTGAATGAAACAAAACCCATATTATTACATTGCATGGAGGAATCAGGTTTAAAGAGAAATTGTGAGTGCGTGCATCAATATGTCTTAAAATATGGAATGACAGATTGAAAATGTAGGCATATTGGACTGAGTTTTCAAATTTTCAGTGGAGTATTATCCACAGCCTGTAAGACAATTATGTCTCTTAATTAGCAGAGTTAAATAAAATGAACTGAACTTGACATAATCTGTTCAAAACATAAAATCGAGGTGACCAGTTTAGCTTCTGTCTTTGAAGGAGACACCTGAGTCAAGATGCTTATTTGCTTGGAGTCCTCATTCGATCCTCTGTATGGATCTTGTCTTGGCTTAAAGATCTGAGTCTTTGCTTCCTTCAGGGAAAGGCAGTATGTCTTTGCCTTGTCAACACCTGCTGTTAGGCCTATTTCAAACCTAAGAGGGAATCCTGTTCCCAGTCCAGTTCATAGTCTGTCTTGGCTTTCTAGAAGAGCAAGTAACAGATTCATTAGTATAGATAGTGGGCCCCATCTCCAACCTAAGTCTAGTGTTTGTTTAAATTCTAGTTATTAATATAACCAAGATCTTACTAATTCCTTACCAATACAAGACTTTTTCCTCCAAATTTGTCTTCTGATTTGAAATTAAACTGAATTACTTTACATTGAGTATTAATGAGTATCAATCTCATTTAAAAATTATTTATTTTTATTATAAAAGCAGATTTATAGAGAGGAGAAAAGACTGAGAGAAAGAGCTTTCTTCCACTGGTTTACTCCCCTAGTGGTCTCAATGACTGGAACTGAGCTTATCCAAAGCCAGAAGTCAGGAAATTCTTTCATGTCTTCCACATGGATGCAAAATCCCAAGACCTAGGGCCCGGCGCAGTGGCGCAGTGGTTAAGGTCCTCACCTTGCACGCCCAGGATCCCATATGGGCGCCAGTTCTAATCCCGGCAGCCCCGCTTCCCTTCCAGCTCCCTGCCTGTGGCCCGGGAAAGCAGTCGAGGACGGCCCAAAGCTTTGGGACCCTGCACCCGCGTGGGAGACCCAGAAGAGGCTCCTGGCTTCGGATTGGCATAGCATTGGCCGTTGTGCTCACTTGGGGAGTGAATCATCGGATGGAAGATCTTCCTCTCTGTCTCTCCTCTCTGTATATCTGCCTTTCCAATAAAAAAAATAATAATAATAAAAATAAATCTTTAAAAAAAAAAATCCCAAGACCTTGGGCCATCCTCTACTGCTTTCTCAGACCACAAGTGGAGAACTGAATGGGAAATGAAATAGCTGGGACTTGAACTGGTGCCCATATCGGATTCCAGGAGATGGGTGTAAGACAAAGATTAAGCCACTAATGTATTGCACAAGCAGAGTAAAAAAAGGATACTTAAAATCCATGTAAGGATATAAAGAAAAGCTACTCTGACACTAGCCCAAGGATTTATTATTGACAAATTGTGCATAAACTTAATGAAACCCAGGGTGTTAATTTTAGAATAGATGCTCTTTAGAACAAGATCATTTTATATTTTGAGCTTTCAGTGATCATACGGTAACAAAAAATAACAACAACAAAAAAGGAATGCTGTTTGTAAAAGAAATGTTTATTTTTGTTTTGTTTGAAAAGCAGAGAGAAAATAGGAAGAGAGAGAGTGCTTTCGTCAGTTGGTTCATTGTCCAAATGCCCACAGTAGCCAGCACCAGGCCAGGCAGAAGCCGGGGGCACACATCTCCTTTCAGACCTACCATTCAGGCGGCAGGGATTCGAGTACCTGAGCTTGATCTGAGTGTGTATTAACAGGAAGCTAAACCATACAGCGAGTAGCAGGGACACAGATGAGGTGCTCTGGCTTGAGATGAAGACATCTCAAGCAGACATGTAACCATAGCTACAAATGCTTCCTCCAGGGTGGGTTTTCTTTGTCACTATTTTGTCTGCCTTTGCAAGATGCTTATATCTTTCCCTGTACCCCATTGAATCTTTGAAACAATTCAAGCTACTTTGCACCACAGTAGAGTCCTTTTTAATTTAGCGTTTTTCAGTCACTCAGTTTTCTGTCCCATATCTTTAAATGGTGAGCGAGATTTGTTTTTTCTCATTTTCTGTCCACCTTCTGCCTCTTCCTTCTTCAAGATTGAGGCATACAGGATCAAGTTACAACATTAGAATAAACTATTAAGAATGCAGTAGAACTCACTTACTCAGCTTTGAAAAATTAGGTAGGACCAGATACACTCAATGAGGCAACGTCAGTCCTGCTGCAGACTGATCAGAAACATATCCTCCTATTTCAAAGTTTACTCTGACATTTTGATGGACATAAAGAAACAAAAACAGTATTCATGGGGTTTACTTGCTCAAGAGAAAGAGAAATATTATTAGTTCTGTTTTGAAGTCTTATTTTCTTCTTGATAATAGTCATCAATTCAGTCTTGCAGTATGTATTTTTCCTACTTAGAATGCATATATAAGTCCAAATATTTGCAGCCGCTTTGCACCTGCACAGTGACCAGCATGAAGCAAACACCACGAGGACAACTGAGAATAAAGATGGCGAAAGTCTGATTTGTAGTAGACATCATTGGGCAAGCTAAGGTTTGCCCACACTGGAACTTGCTTTTGTAGAGATAAATAAATTGTGAAGTCTCAATTGTTACCGTTGAAGACACTGCTAGTGGATATAAAAGAGGAAGCCAGTACTCAACATATTATAATTTTATTCAACTTTCTATAAATTGTCATATAAATGAATTAATACTTATCGTTTGTGGCCTATTGAAACAAAAAAGGGAAAAGAAGCCTAATATTTATCTTCCCTCATTCCAGAGGCAGAAGTCAGAGTCCTAATGTTCTCAATTCTCCCATTTCTGTTTTTTTTTTTCCTTCTCCTACCCCTGAGAATCCTCCAATACTCAAACACAAACATGCAACTGAGAAGTGTCACTTATGGGCAAGCTCATGTGCTTCGTATCCTAGTACATTAAAAAATGTAAAAATAACCAAAGAAAACTGTATAAGCAGATTTGAGTAACCAATGTGACTAGCCTTGATTTTTCTACTCATCATTATCCATTCGTCATTCCACCACACCTCATTCTTATTTCCTTGTTATAGAACTCTCCTTGAATCACAGTCTGTTTGGTTTTCAATATGTGATTCCACCTGGGTTTTAGTCCTCCAGCAATGCCAGCTGAGGCTTGCTCTTCTTCACATAACTTTTGTCAACCCCACGGAACAATCCCTCTTACAGGCCATCCTCACTTCTTCACCTCGTGGCTCCACCCATCCTCTGTCACATAGGCACTTTGGTTGTTGGCTTCACCCGGTCTTCTTCTGGCCACTGGGAAGAACTCTACAGGTGTGGGAAGAAACAATTATTCCCAGTGTTACTGTTAAATCCATTTATGTTTAACACCTTCAACAAGTGGTACTTTGCCTGATTTCTTTTTTAAACTTGTAAAATACTAAATTGGATCAGCCATCTTCTTTAGACCAACAGGATGATCGTCTTCATTTTGAGATTTGGAGGCATTTCAGCCAACTGTTTCAGTGGCAAATGTGATCTGCCAATTTGAAACATAGATTATCTTAAGGAGTCAAAATAATTTCACAAGTTTTTATTGTTTTTTTTTTTCTGAAGAATCTTAGTTCCCAAGGATAGCAAATGATTCTGATTCCCCTTCTTGGAGTCTCTCCACGTGCAATAGGTGCAATTGGCAATCTTCACACAAACTGCAAGTGTGTACATTTTGGGGAAGTTGTAGCTGATTCTGCTCTCTAATCAAAGATGACAAGGTGCATAATTTCTTTCCGTGAGAATATGGAATCACAGCTTAGAAAGTTGAGTTGCAGCATATTCTGCAATCAATAAAGTGAAAATCCCAAAGTTTTTGCAGCCAAGGTTTTCTACCTTTTCCTCACTGAGTATTATGGTTAGCAGTGCATTAACTCTGTGATTGCAGAATGTACTGAAATTGTATTTTTTGCAAAAAAAAAAAGGTAGTGAAAAATAGGAAGGATAGGAAGTGGTAATTGAGAGAGGGGTAAATGGGTGGAGGGAGAGAGTAGGGGAGGGATGTATAGTTACCTTAGAATTGTACCTATAGATTTCATGAAAGCTTTCTCTTTGTATTATGACAAAGGTTTAAGAGAAAGAAAAGGGGAAAAATTAAAAGCGAAATAAAATGACAGAAATATATGCAAATGAAATTTTTAAATATTAACACTTTCAAAGAAATAATAAGAAAGCAAGAGAGCAAAAGAGAGTGAGAGAGAGAGCATCAGACACTCAGGAAAGATCCCAAGAGGAATCAAAAAAGGAGACTTTGCAGGCTGGCCTGTGGCTGCAGCTAATGCCAGAAGCCCCACTGCCCCAAGCCAGCAGAGCGGGTGTGAATACACTTACGCCTTCATAATAAACTCACTCTTTCGCAAGATTTGGTTTATTGGGAATTGTCTCTTGGAAATAATGAGTTCATCATTTTTGAGCAACAGCAAATTCCTTTTCAGCAAAATCTATGGAAAAAAATATTCTAATAAGACTCAATAAAAATGAAAGAAAGTAACACTTTTGTGTAAAGCCAAGGTTTCCTTCTTACTACTGTCATGATTTTAAAAGTCAATCTGAATAGCATGTTGATCATGCAATTAGAAGAATATAAGAGGAGAAACTGCATACAGTGCACTTCGGCAAAGTTGTAAGAGGCATGAAAACGTGGACTCCAAACACCGTAGGAAGAGGCTCTTTCCAGTAATCCAGGAACACTATGAGAGAGGGTGGACACTGAGCCTTTATTGAAATTCACTTATTCTTTATTGAAAAGCAGAGTTTTAGAGAGAGAAAACTATAGGATGCCAGTGGCAAAGGTAATGCAATCTTCATTCTTTTGATTCTTTTCATAATGTCATATTCTTCTTTAGCAAGTATTTTAAAAGTTATGAAGACAGGAGTAAACAAAACCTGACTGACTTTTTTTTTTTTTTTTTACACTGCAAAGTCAGATATACAGAGAGGAAAAGAGACAGAGAAAACGATCTTCCATCCAATGATTCCCTCCCCAAGTGACCGCAACAGCTGGTGCTGCACCAATCTGAAGCCAGGAATCAGGAACTTCTTCCAGGACTTCCACACGGATGCAGGGTCCCAAGGCTTTGGGCTGTCTCAACTGCTTTCCCAGGCCACAAGCAGGGAGCTGGAGGGGAAGTGGAGCTGTTAGGATTAGAACCGGCACCCATAAGGGATCCCGGTGAGTTCAAGGTGAGGACCTTAGCCACTAGGCCATCGTGCTGGGCCACAGACTGACTATTAATAGTAATGTGGGCCCTACCCGGGTCCTTTAAGCCAGTTTCCTCTAATGCTGAGTTCAGAGCAAAGTAATTTCCAGTTAGACTACCAGCTTTTAATAAATAATTCATTACATGAAATTATTAAATAAGTGCCAGAGGTAAGAAATAATATATTTTGATACTGTGACAAAATCAATAAAATGTAACTACCAGATTTTTTCTGCTGCAGCTTGTTAATTTGTGTCTATTCATTTGAGTAAATTCATCTGAAATAGGGCATATAAAAGGCTAGTGGCCAGTTATTCATGTATTATAAATGCCAAATTCTGGAAGTGTGTGACATCTACATGAATATAAAATAAATTTATTGTAATTAATGTTATTGCCATGAATAAGCAATAAATTCATAGCATCCAATATATACATACTAAGCAAATCATATTATTTGTCTCTTTTTGAAATTAATCTCGCATTCACATTAATATGATTTATGTTGTTGCAATACACATTACGCTTCTGGAATAAAATGGAAATGATTTGTTCTTTATGTGACCTTAATAACAAATAATGTGATAACAGAACATAAATATGAAATAGATTGAATTGATATTCTCGATAATCTTAAAATAGCTTCTTAAATTTTGAGTTTCAATAGTGATGGAGTAATGAGAAATAAACCCAAGTACCATGGCAGATTAAAATGTCACATCAAAGGACACTTAAGGTCATAGATGGGAAAACGGGTCCCATCAAGCGAGAGACTTTATCCCATCGCTGTGTGGAAGGTTGAGGGCAAGGCCACAGCCCTGGGGACTTCTCCAGGGTTCAGTGCACAGCTCCCTAGTGGGCATGACAAGAACACACTGCACACTCCTTGACCTTAGTCCACTGTTCCGTTTGTTTTTTGTTTTGCTACATCATGCTGCCTGAGAAACCATTTTTCACCATCTCACAAGATTACCTTGTTATTGAGCAAATCAGTGAAAAATGAATGGGCTTATATTATTTTACTTTATGGACACAAAGAAAGCACTTCAATTACTCACAGAAAAGTCCTATTTACCATAAAGTGAGCTCAAAGGACAATGTCTGGTTCCCATATATACTATAGTAAACTGGCTATGTCAATTCCACCACATAAAGTCACTCTGTTTTAAATGAGCTGCATTTTATTAAAATGAATTATTTGACTTACAAATTATTCACTTTCATGACGCAAAAATGGAAATACTTAAAGAATGAGTGTTGTAACACATTTGGACATGGAATTAGCACCTTATTTCTTCTAGTCAAGTGTTATTCATAAAAAGGGAAAGGCCACTTCTCAAATAATCATTCGCTGATTTCTGCAAGAGCCAACTTCAATGAGTCCAATCCTGCATCCAAATGAAGAACATTTTAACAACACAGAAAATGTTAGCCCTCCCTCGCAGTCCCTGGATGCATTGCCCTTCCTGAAGGCAACCACTATTAGGTTGCTCAAATTTTATCACAACTGCTTGTCTACTTGTTTTTCAAGTTGAAATTTTTCATATATTTTGGACTTAAGCTTCTTACTGTATACATGCATTACCGATATTTACTGTCAGCCTGTAGTTTATCTGTTTGTTGAACTGAGTATTCTGTTATCCATATCCATTTTTTCTCCATTTTGAGAAGTGATCATTTTTATTTTATCGTCATTATCTTGATGTCCTAACAAATATTTTGTGTTTCGAAGAATTGAAGAAACTATTTATTATTTTATTTTGGAAGCCTTATATTTTAGCTTTTATTTTTAGATCTGAAATCAGTTTCATCAAATTTGATGTATGGAATGAGAATCAACTATCCAGTGGTCCCAACAGCATTTGTTGGAAGGGTTATACTTTTCCTCCCTGGAAAGATTTGAAATCTTGGTTGTGACATGTTTTACAATGAAAGTATAAAGTTTCTGGAGTTTATACTGCTCTGCTCATTTATTTGTTTAACTTAGTGTGAAAAATAAGCTCCCTCTAGTATAGTGACATTGTGACATGGTCAAATTACTGATACTATTCAAATAGTGATGGTATTTGCTTCTTTCTCTTCGTGATTTATTTTTTTTAATCTAAGTCCTTGAGGTGGGCATTTAACTCAGTGGTTAAGATACAACTCGAAATGCCCACACCCCTGTGTTGCAATGTGTGGTTCAAGTCCTGTTTTTTTTTTTTTTTCATTGTTTCAGCTCACTGTTCATATGCCCTGTGGCAGGAAGTAGATGATGGTTCAAGTACATGGGTTCCTGTCACCAAGAAAAGAGATGGATTGAGTTCTAAGCTCCTGGCTTCAGACGGTCCTAAGCCTGGCTCCTGCAGGCATTTGGGGAATGAACCAACAGATGAAAGATCTCTCCTTCTCACTTAGAGAAAACAAGTAAAATAAGCCACTCCCAGCCCTTGTGTTTCAATATAAATTATAGAGTCAACTGGCTAAATTTCATTTTTTAAAATAGATGGGATTTTAACTAAGACATGATGTTAATAATTCTGAATTTTTCTAAGACATGTAATAAGTACATTTCCAAAATAAATAAGGTTTCAAAACATAAAAATAATGCTCCATGTTTTCATTTATTTCTGGTTCTAGTTTTTCTAAAAAGTGCTTCATAACTTTCAATATATGAGCTTTGTACTTATTTAATGTCAAATGTTTCCTGTGTATTCTGATGCTGATGTAAATAATATGTATTTTTCATTTACTACTTTCATTAGTTCAGTGTGATCATATGGAAATAAACTGACCTTGTAATATTCATTTGTTTTAAATCACTGATCATGTTTTGTAATTGTTTTGTGGGTTGCTTATTTTGTTTAAATAAAGACATTTAACTTGTTCCAATCTTTATGGCTTATATTTCGTTGTGTAGCTTTGTTGGGCTGGCTACAAATTGAACTCACAAACTAGGAAGCAGACACCTTAGGAGAACTTGTTCATCCACCATTAGATAATGATGATGGCTGCATCAATTCCTTGGAGTTCCCCACGTGCTATTTGTCAGTATGAAGACATAATTTTTTCTTCCATAATTTAGAAAGAGTCTCGGTCCAAAGTGAGTTTTAGAGTTTCTCAAATATTTATGTGTATATTAAAGCAATTATGCATTTTAATCTTTCTGAGTTATAATTTTAAAGCTGTTAATTCTCTTAGCTTCTGAATGTGGGACACTCAAATAAGATAAGCCCACTAGCATAACTGCATTCCTAAATTCCAATTTTCCAAGTGTTAATTGCCCTCCAAAGTTAGGCTACTTTTGTTTTTAGCTCTTTGCTCCATGGTTTGTTTCCTTTTGTTCATGTATTTGTTTGGTTTGTCTTTTGTATTGAGTTTATAGTTGCTGTTTATGACAGGTATAATCCATTAAAACAATTTCATCATTCTGGAGAGCATTCTAATCTATTTATAATAAATGCACTTATTCTTTTGATTGGTTTAAACCTACCAATTTGATATTTACTTTTTAATATTACATCTGTTCTTTGCTAGCTCACCACCTCGTAGTTTTATTTCACATTAATTTACAATATTAATTTCACTATTTGATGTATTAGTAATATCTTTTTTGCTTTGCTTGCCTGCTGATTGATTTACAACATGCACATTATACCTCCAAATTATATTGTATAACTTCACATCTAATACACTTTTCAACAATAGGTTTCTATTATCTCTCATGTTTGTGTTTCACATATTTTACTTATACATATATTTAAATCAAAGACATATATCATTTCTGATATGAAGGGTTAAATATATTTCAAAAATAGTGCTGACTTTAAACTAAACTAAGCATTGTATTTACTCACATAGCTATCATTCAAGGCACTCAACAATTTCATTAGGTAAATCCAAATATCCAATTATGATAGGGTTTCCTTTGTCTGGAAATATCTTTTTATAATTCTTTCAACGTCCACTGTTATCAGTAGCTTCTCTCATCCTTTGAATGTCTGAAAAAAATGCTTCTGCTTTGTTTTCACATTAAGGAACATTTACAACAGTTAGAGAATTTTACATGTTTGCCATTGATAGTTTTTACTTTCATCCAGCATTTAAAAATATCATCCATGATTTCATGTAAAAGTTAACCTTCATTTAAATCTCTGCCCTCTTACACATAAATGTTTTATCCCTCTGACTATTTTTAAGATTTTGAAAGAAATTAAATTTCAGACATGTGATTACAAAAAAAAAATGCCTTTGTGGGTTCTAGTTTGAGTTACTTCAAATTGGATTACTTTCAGTTTCTTGAATTCATTTGTTAATTCTGCTCCATTCAATTGGGTTATTTTTTCTGTAATAGTTACATCTGTGCCCATTTTCAAAATGTATAGATTTTTTTTTTCGGAAACTGTACAAAAAATTTAAGGCAGGTCTAATGATCCCCTTCTCTTTCTGTGAGAGTCTGTTTTATCTACAGAGTAGACTAAAAACAAACTCACCATTCATCTTTTTACATAGAAGAGATAGCATGAAAAATTGAGCTATCTGGGACCAGTGCTGTGGTATGACACACTAATCCATAGTGCATCTCAAGGTACACGGTTTCAAGCACTGGTTGCTCCACTTTACTCAGCTCCCTGTGTAGGGTCTGGGGAAACAGTGAGGGATTCGTCAGGCAGTTGGGCTCCTGCCCTGCTATGAGAGACCTGCAAGAAGCTCCTCGTAGCCTCACACCAGCTCAGCTATGGTCATTGCAGCCATGTGGTCATGTGGGAAGTGAACCAGCGAAGAGAAGAGACTTCTGTCTGTCTTCCGTTCTGTACAAAATCTTTCAAGGCAAAATTAAGAAAGCAATCTTTTTAAAAATAAAATATATAACCAGGCCTATCTCAGCATTTCCATGCCCTACTTAGGTTTACTGATAACTTGGATAAAATAAGTACCAAAGGAAATTTCTCTTGTAAATGCTGATATTTAGAACACAACAACCATATTTATAGTAAATGTGGTTCCAGCATCACTATCTCTAGCCAATCAATTTCTCCCTCAAGAGATGAATAAAATAAAATAAAAGTGGGAGAAAAAGGTGGATTCCTGGTCAGGAAGGAGAGAATATTCCATGATGAATAACCAATGCAGAAGGAGCTTGTCAGTTTCTTTGAGCTGTAACAATACCGTCAATAGAATTCACACTGGCATTTCAATTACGAAAAGGCTTGAGAGACAATATGTTTGGAAGTGTGGGAGACCCTGGCATTCAGATACAATACGTTTATGGGAAACATCATGCCAATGTCTTCACAATCTGAGCGAGCAATATCACTTGCAAAACTAGGGAAGGTCACAAAGAAGGGATGTAGAAAGGAAGTATTTTCATTTGCTTACGCACTTAAAAATGACTAATTGATGATCTGAATTTTGCTGAAAAGATGCTCAAAGTAAAGAAAAACATAGGGAAACACCCTAGTAAAAGAAAGAATGAAAGCTTAACTTTGGGTATAATGATTTCAAAACTATGTAAAAACCACATCGTAGAACTATCTAAGAAGCAGTAAGAGATTTTATTGCAGAGAGGTTTGAAATACAGGCTTGGACACCCTCTGAATTATGGACTCACTTTAGCCTTAGAGTTAGATAAACTTAATTGCTGCTGCATATTCACTGAATATTTTTTCTAGAATTTCTGAAACTCAAACAGTACTGCTGAAAAGAGAAATTATACTTTAAAAGACTATCAGATGCTACTTTTTGGCTCTGTTGCATGAGAAAACAACAAAAAAGGAAGATTGGAATCAAAAGCTTTAGTTCCTCTATGCAACCTCCTTCCTGGGAGAGAATGGTGTGAGAAATTCTAACACTTGCTTCTCTAGTGGTAGGCAGTACTGCACTTAGGCTTTCGTCATTTTGTCACGAGTGTGGAGTGGAATATGATTACATAGTTCATATTCCTTATGTTTATGTGCTGAAGCATGCAAATATTCAGACCCCAAGGTTTTACAAATGTGTGAGCATCAAAAAATATATATATATCATCCCACTCAGTTATGTGGTGTAGTGTAATGAGCTACAGGCAGCGCGGAAAACAAAATGTATTCTCTTCAGGCTCTGTCTCTTAGCCGTGTGAGTGATAGCAAGCTATCCTGCTTGGTCTTGGGTTCACTTATATGTAACTAGTAGTTGAATGTGAAGGACACTTTTAGCTTAATAACTAACTTTTGTGTAATATTGATTACAGAATTTAATACAAACACATTTATATGATTGATTTCCGAGTATGTTACTGTATGTGTTTCAGAAATGATTCTGTGGATCCAAATGGTTTATTTGTTATTTTATTTGTTATTTTATGGTTTAGTTCCATAGTCCCTGTGATTTCCTTTCCTCCTTCCCCAAAAATTGTACTAAGTCATTCTGCTATTTAAGTATATCCTGACATTGTAGGTAGGCACAATGGTAAAGAGTCTGGGTTCCTATTGTCAAGATACACTTACCAGTTTCATCAGGAGTTCATCTTTGATTTAGAAGTAGAAATGTATACTGCATTGTGTCCTCACACCTGCGTGAAAAGTTATAAGACCAAATCAACAACATGAAAAAAATAGAAAATATACAAGAACTTGAAGTTAAATAACATGCTACTGAATCACCAATACGCTGCTGAAGAAATGATTAATAAAATTAAAACTGTGAAGAAAATAATGCTACTGTATAATCTATGAGTCAGTGAGGAAATTAATAAGGAAAAAAAGTTTTGAAAGAATGAAAATAAAAATAAAAATATCAAAACATATGAGATGTAGTACACACAGTATTGAAAGGGTTATTGATCTTATATTTGCATTAAGGTTGCCTTTTATTTAAAAAATAGGATATTTGTCCTTTTGGGATTGATTTATTTCACTAAGCATATGGTCTCTAGTTAGGACTATTTCATTGCAAATTGTAGAATTTCATTGTTTTTGATGGCTGAGTAGTATTTCATGGTGTAGATGCACCACAGTTTCTTTATCCACTCTTCTTTTGATGGCATCTGGGTTATTCACATGTCTTTGCTATTGTAGATTGTAGATAAATATAGGTCTATAGATCCCTTTCTCATATGCAGATTCCATTTCCTTTGGACATATTACCAGCAGTGGGACAGTTGGGATATATGGCAGATCAATTTTCAGTTCTCTTAGCACTCTCCATACTGACATCTGTAGGGGTTGTACCAGTGTACACTCCCACCCACAGTGAAGGCAGGTATCTTCTTCCCATATCCATGCCAACAGGCATTGTTAGCAGAGTTCTGAATGTAGGCCAACCTCATTGGTGTTCGGTGGATTCTCAATTTGGTTTTTCATTTGTTTCTGCCTGAAGGCTAGGGAACATGAACATTTTCCCATATGTCTATTAGTCATTTAAAGTTGTCTTGAAAAACGTTTGCTCATTTCCTTCGCCCATTTCTTCGCAAGATTATTTTGCAGTTGTGGAATTTCTGAAGCTCTTTGTAACTGCTGGATATGGGTCCCCTATTGTCTGTGTATTGTGCAAGATTTTTTGCCATTGTATTGGTTGCTTCCTTATTTCAGTTCCATTGCTGTACAGAAGCTTTTCAGTTTGATGTTTTTTTACTTTGGCTTTGATTGCCTGAGCTTTTGCTGATTTTTCTAAAAAGTCTTTCACAATTCCTGTATCTTGGAGAGTGCTTCCCATGTTTTCCTCTAATATTTGTTGGATTCTGGGTGCAGATTTAGGTCCTAGATCCATTTAGAATTGATTTTTTAATAAGGTGACAGGTGGAGGTCTTACTTCTTACCTCTATGTGCTGCTATTCAATTATCCCAACAGTATTTGTTGAAGAAACTAGGCTTTTTCCTTGGATTATTTTTGGTTTTCTTGTCAAAGATTAGCTGGCTGTACATATGTGGGTTTTGTTCTGGTGTTTCTATTCTGTTCTATTGATCTCTGATTCGATACCAGTACCAGACTGTTTTAATGACCGCTACCCTGTAGTATGTCTTGAACTCTCATTGTGATTCTTTCAGCTTGATTTTTATTTTTCAGGATAGCTTTGGCTATTTCTGGTCTCTTGTGTTTTCATACTAACTTTCTTATCATCTTTTCAATTTTTAAGATTGTTTTTGGGATTTTGTTTGGGATCAGGTTTAATCTGTTTATTACTTTTGATAATATGGACATTTAATTACACTGATTCTGCTGATCCAGATAAGTTTCTCTACCTTTTAGTGTCTTCTTCTATTTATTTTAAAATGTTTTATGATTTTTATCATAGAGATCTTCCACATCTTTGATTAGGTTAAATTCAAGTTATTTAAAATTGTTCTCTGCTATTTTAAAGGAGACTATACTTGCAAATTCTTTCTGAGCTGTAGAGTTATTTGTCTATACCAGCGCCATCGATTTATGTTCATTAATTTTGTTCCTTGCTAACCTGCCAAATTCTCCTGTGAGTTCAAATCACCCATTGATAGAATCTTTTGGTTCTCCTATGAGTTCATCAGGCACTGAAGAACTCACATGAGAAATTGCAGCAGAAGAAATAAGAGGGTGGAATTACTGGAAGAGTGAAACTAGAATAATTACAAAAGCATTCCAGAACCCACAAACATATTTGGACGATAAACATCCAGTATTTGTGTGGTGACATGATGAAACTAAAACTAGGTAGTCAGGAAAGGTCAGATCAGGAAGGAAGTACACACAAAGGAATTTCAGCTTCATCGAATGTCAAGCACGTCCCCTCATTTTTTTGAAAAACATTGACTAGGTTACAAAATCATTAAATATCTTGTAGGAGGAATTCTATTGAGGATCAGAAATAGTAATTGTACTGTATGCGTGCGTATGTGGATTTGCAGTCTTCACAATCAAAATGTTAACCAGTGACTGGAAGAATTCCCGCTTCTTCAGATTCTCTCCCTGTCTCTCAGATAAATAAGACTTCATGTATTAGTGTACATATCTGTCACCTACTTATCTGTAAATATGCACACACACACACGATAGAAGGAAATAATTAGAGAGAAGACAGAAGACTCGTACTGATGTTCAGCAATTTGACCATATAATCAAGGAGATAGAAAACCCCCAAATCTATAGGAGAGGCCAGCTTGGAGTTTCAGGAAGGAGTTGCGATCACTGCTCAGGTCTGACAGCAGTGTACTTATCACCTTTCCTTGAGGCCACTCAGTCTTTTCCTTAAGGATTTTCATGTGTATGAAGAGCTCTTCCACCTTATTGAGCGTAATCCAGCAACTCAACTTTACTGATTTAGGTATATTACCTTATGTTTTAAAAAATCTACTTGTTATATTTGCCAAATACCTGAATACTCTGCTTTGGCAAAGTTCATTCCTAAAATCAAGAATCACAACTGTTATTGCTTTATTACTATTTCACATACAGTTTAATATATACTTATTACAAAAATACAAAAATCATTTTTGAAAAAAGTAATAGTATAAAGGAAAAATAATAGTCCTTATATTTTTTTTCTTTCTTCCTACTAAATTATTTTTTCTGTTACATGAAATACATGTAGTCCCTAAGAGATGGTGCAATATAAAACAGAGCGACCCAGAGCCAACATCTGACCTAGGGATTAAGATGCCTGAGTCCTAGGTCTGAGTGTCTGGTTTCAAAGCCCCATCAAGTTCATGACTCCACTTTCTGTCAATTTAGATCCAAGAGCCAGCAGTAACAGCTCCAGTAAGTTGCTTCTCGACACTTGTGTGGGAGACTGGGCTTTCATTTCCGGCACGCAGCTTTTGCCTTAGCCCAGCCCCAGTCATCAGAGACATTTGGGAAGTTCACCAGCAGAAGGGAGCTCTCTGCTCTCCTTTGATATTTACTTCCACCTTTCTCACAGCCTCTCAAATAGATAAGCAGATAGATCAATAATAAACAAAATAAAAATGGACGTTCACTCTGAAGAGTAGAAAGGAAAATAAATTACGTAATTTCTGTCTTTCTCATGAAAGCAAAGGTGAGAGTAAAGATGCATACACTAGGCTGGAGGAGACAATAAGGCGGAATGGGAAGGTTTGGAATATGACCCGAGACTGTGGCAATCATGATCAAGTGAGCATTAGAAGACCAGGGTGACTGATCATGGACGAAGACTGAAGATAGTGGGGAATATTAAATAACTGGCTTTGTTCTTTGGTGGATGGACTGTGTGTGTAACTGGTTCAGAATTACTGGTTTGAACTCCAGGCATACTGGATTTAACTGGCTTTGTTAGCCATATGGAGCTACCATTTGGATATCAACAAATGAAAACTCAGAATGCAAATTTAAGTTCCAGATGAGTAATGGGAGATACAGGGAATATAGTGACAACAGAACAAGAATACTACAATCATAAATCACATCAAAATTTAAAAATGCATACTGTTAGGGCAGGTGCCATTGCACAGTGCGTTAAGCTGACTCAGAAAGCCTGCTACTTTCACCAGAGTACCAGTTCAAGTCTAGCTACTTACTTTCAATCCAACTTCCTGCTAATGTGTCTGGGAGGCACCAGTTGATGTTCCAGGAGCCTGTTCTGTCACCTATGTGAAAAACTCATTTGGAGTTCTGGATAGTGGTTGTAGCCTGTCTCAGACCTGGCATTTGTGGGCCTCTGAAAATCAACCAGCACGTCTGGAAATGGCTCAACAACTAACTGTTAAACTTTCAAGCGCTGGGATCCCATCTGGGCACCAGTTCATGTTCAGGATGTGCCACTTCCCATCCAACTCGCTGCCTGTGGCCTGGGAAAGCAGCAGAGGATGGCCCAAAGCCTCGGGACCCTGCACTGGTATAGGAGATTCAGAAAAAGCTCCTGGCTTCTGGCTTCTGATCCACCCAGCTCTAGCTGATCAACCACTGGGGGATTGAACCAGCACATAAAACATCTTTCTGTGTATGTCTCCCTCTTTCCAGTAAAAATAAGTAAATCTTTTTTTTTAAAGAACCAGAAAATAGAAGATTATTCTCATTCACTTATTTTTGCTCTGCCACTTTGCCTTTAAAAATAAAAAGCTAATCTTTAAAAATTAGTTATGTCATAATGAACCTTGTTAACTAGGATTTATTTGAGGTGATCATGTTCAAGCCATTCTATTAATTCTGTTGCATATATTATCTTAACTAATCTTTAAAACAATCAATCCCAAGACAAATATTATTACACCTTTTCTCAGCAACCCAAAAGATGATTCTTAGAAAAAGTACGTACCTTGCTTGATGTCAAAGTCAGCAAGAGGAAGAACTGGAATTAAAACCTAGGGACAAATGTCAAGTACTATAATCTTCATCACTGGGTGTCTGTTCTTGTCATGTATTTAAGGAGAAAATGGAAAAAGAAAGCAGAATATTTTATCTGTCCTCAGGCATAGAAAATGATCAAGAAGGAAGAGGTGGAATAGCTCAGTCAGTTAGCAAAATATTTCTTTGCTTTAAAAACCTCATGGAGCAAAATGTGCTAAAGCCCAAGGTTTGAAGTAAATCAGACTTCAACTCAAATCCTTTGAGGTTTAGTTTCTTGACCTGTGAAATAGGGATAAAAATCATTGTTAAATACTTGTGTCTAGCATTAAACTGTATATAAATGACTTAAAAGTATATAAAAATCTTGCATTTCTTGATATTGATTGTGTTTATATCTCTTGCATTTTGTTTGTGGGAAATAGGGATAATATCATTAACAGGAAAGCAGAGAATTATCAAGACTATAATAAATACTGCATTGCCTGAAAGATTATTTTAAAGAATTCTGTTTATATATTAGAAATAATATATTTAAAGTTGCCCATCCACAAAGAACCCTTATTTTGTGCTTTTAAACAATGAATGCATTGGAAACAGCTGGATAACCTCCGTAAGTCAACATAATTTTCAGACCAGGTTTTACATTCTCCAAAGTAATTATAAACAAATTCTGAAGAACCATTCACAAAAGTAAATGAGACTGAAAAACTTATTAATATTTCATCAAATTCTCAAAATTCCTGAAAAACATTACAATGTTCCCCCAGAAGTATACAAAACATATATGAATGCTTGACATTGCTGTATACCTAATCGTAAAATCAAGCCAGGAAGAGTGGTTAATGTGTTCTCCGATTCTGTGTCTGATGGCTGTGACCCTGGAAATGTCCACTGTGGACCTGTTGCGTGGGCTCTGAAGTGATGGCAGATCACACGAGCATCATCTCTGTGGCCATGCATGGAGAGGAAGTGGCTCTCTCTTCCTTTGCATTCTACCCTAGGTCTGCAACTGAGATCCAGGAGAATGGACTTACGGAGCCCATCACTCTGCTGTTGGAGATACAGTTGGTACAAGGATAAATTACCCACACACAAGCCCAATAGACAGATTAAATGTAGCAACTGAACAAAAAGCATACAAATTATAGCAGATATCTGAGTAGCTCTTTTCCACGATTACTAGGATGGAATATCTTCTGACCCGTTAGATGTTTGCTAAGCAAACTTCCATATGTGTTAATTAACAAAATACATAGCCACCAAAATTAGATAGCAGTTAAATGTGTAACTTTCTATTGACTATTGCATTGTCTTTTCTTAACTACTTTGAAATTAATGTGTCTTTTTTTGTAATTTGCAAAATCTGTATGTTTTGGGGTTTAACACAATGAAAACAATTCATGAAGGTATTATAAGATTTCATCTAGCAAAGATAAAAGCTAAGGCTGTCAAGAAAGCATGGCTTAAAATTTTTCAAAGCTATGTTTACTATCCTGCCTAAATTATGCAGACAGAGCTTATAAACTCTTAGGGCCTTTGGATCTTTACTTTGGGAAGGCTTTCAGATTTAGAAATGCTTCATTGTTTGATTTGAACTTTAAGGCTTAAAATAATTAGGGTAGAATGGGAAATATAATCCTCTCAGGAATGTGTTTTTCTTCAGTGAAAGCTGAGAAATTAAGTAAAAAGATGTAATTGGGTAAAGAAAAATGAAGAAAAACGGTCAAGGGTTTTTCCTCATTTCAAGCTAATGGTAATAACAAAATTGTAGAACTCGGAACATAATGTTTGGTATTAGGCTTTGTTGGAATGAGTCAGCTTCCCCAGAGATGGCACATTGTTGCAAGAAACCATTTGAGTCAAATCCCTCTGCACTGGCCGTAGCTAAGTCCTCCGTAACATGTTCTCTCTTGGAGCTCCACAGCAGCTGTCACTCACAGCTGGTTGTACCCAGCCAAACCAATGCACAAACAAGCAAAACAAAACCTAAACCTCATTAGCCACTCTATTGTTGTAATTATTATTTTTTAAAATTACCTCAATGTTATGTAAAATGATTGCTTTTCCATTTCTGAGCTACCTTGGATAGTTATTCCTTGAAATACTACGAGACAGCCTTGAAAAATCATTGAACCCACATAAATCCTGCAGTTGTGCCTCCATGGAATTTTCGGGGTGCTTATATAGAGATCGTAAGACTGAAAATGCACAGATGTTATAGCTGTGCTTTCTCAGCTCTCAAGATCATATTAGGCATGACATTTTACAGCAAAATGATTGATACCAAATGAACTGCCGTTGTTTTGTGAGTCTGTTATTTGAGCTTTGTGGGTGGGCTCCAACTGTTATTACTGCCAACCAATAATTAATTAATTATAGGCTTGGAAAGTCAGAGGTGGTTAATATTTTCAGAACTGATTTAGGAAATGTAGTGAAGAGTAGTAATTGTACTTCATGTGGTTAATGTACTTTCATATAAAGCAGCCTGGGTTGTTGTAAGTACCACCACCCTTAGTTTCAACATTAAAAAACGCAACTAAAAAAAAAGCCATTTCAGTGGTCCATTGCATCCTGAATTCATTTCAGGTCATTATATTCATTCTTAGAAAATGTGATAGCCATTTTGCTTTGTAAGAATAATCAACAATTACTAGAAGTTCAAAAACCATGCGAATTTCTCTGAATCTGGGTTTTTGGTAAGAGGTACTTGCCAGGAAAGAAAATGAAGATAAAACAAATGGGTCTCCTTCATTTAAATTCCCCAATGAGCAAATACCACCATATTACCAGCTCCAAGTAATTAACTTTCATCCACTGTGCCAAAAATGATGCACAATATTTGAAATGCATCTTCTCAATAAATACTCCTTGAGAGAAACTACCACAGAAATCATGACAGCTGTCATTGCACTCAACTTTTACTTACTCAAATCATTTTCTGAAAGCCATCATTAGAATCAAATTAAAATAAAGCTGAGGTTTCCTAAATAAAACTGTCAAAGAAGATAAAAGTTTTTACATTGACAGTAAAGCAAATGATTTTTTCCACTCTGTTGAGGTTGCATAATAGTGCTGTATATCTGAATGACTTATGGTCCATTAATGACAGATTAACAGCTGGAGGAGGGGAGATTTTTCTGAGAACAGTTTTCAAATGAATGAAACTTTAGGCCCAGAGGCAATGGGAAATGCTAAGTATGGGGAACCCAGGGAAAACGTGGGTGGAGGATTCTTATAAGATCAGACCTTCATAATTCATTCAAAGCATTGAAAATGACAGTGAGTGATTTGAAATGAATTTTCCATATTCCTGGGGGGAAAAGGTCACAGTAAATAAAAAGTCCTTGAAGAAGACTACAGGAGATGGAGAGCCATGAAACTATATTTGTGCAGCAGACCTGAAAGGAAGCAGCCTAGCTTAGGCAGAATTGCGAGAGTTTTCATGCACACGATTTCACTCACTAGGATGCTTTGAGGCAATGAAACATCAAAGACTTTATGCAACCAAACGGGCTGTGGGAGTAGACACTCGTGAAGTATTTGTTGTATAAAATTATTCGCTTAAAAAACTTAATCCCAGATTCTGAAACAAGAGTTCCGTTACATAAATACTTCAGTAAAATTGTTCCACATAATTTTTACAAAAACAGAACTGATCATTTCAGTTCCCTTTTAAAATTCACTCCTGTGTAGTCAAAATCCATTTCTTTTTTGCCACAAAATAACTCGTGCTTGTATAGGTATTAAAGAAACTGAGAAAACAAATGACAAAATGAAACTTCTCAGTAATATCCGTATTTTAATGTTAATGCATTTCTATCATGTAATAGATTTATCTGTAATTTTTTAATGAAAGTGAAATTACGTAGAATGTACATGATGTGGCATTATGTCATGTGTAGGAGCCACGCAGGCTGGCTTCCAGTGTCCGGGATCTATTTTGATGTATTATCTAGCAGTCTTAGCAATCTATTACTGCTACTGGACCAAGGCATATTTATCTCCATGTCTGGCCGGCACTGGATTTGTGTGCTCAAAACACATTAATTATCAGTAATAAAGTAAAATATATTTTAGTACTTAAGAATATGACTCCGGGTAAAAGCTCAAAAAATACTGCTGAGATTATATTGGACCTCATCTTACAAAGATCCAACAACCATTATCTTGGTCTTCATCTAGCTAGCTTTGTATGCCAATTAGGATTTCAGTGAACTTTAATCTTTAAGAATGAGCAATGGTCACATCGGTCAAAGATGATGGGGGAACATGACATCATTGGAAACAAAATAAAAAAAGAAAAGAAACCATTAGTCTTGGTTAAAGAATTAAGTCATCTTGAAATAATTAAATTAATTATTTGATGAAAATTGAATTATTTCAGAATAGAAATAGTACAAAAAACAATTGAAATAATTTCTAACTGAAGAGATAGGAGTACTACTATAGTAATATCTTATATAATTCCATTTCTTTAATTCAGAGTAGATGATAATCATATCATACAAGTCTGTTATAGCAAGAAACAATAGAAATAAATTCAGAGCGAGGAGCCATGACCCAAATCCAGGTCTCCCCGATGGATCACAGAGAATCGATAACCTGAGACATTGCTATTGCCCTCCGACATCCTCACTAGCTAGACAGGAAGTTGGCATCAAAACTCAAATGGCATTAGACACAGACATCTCAATGGCTAGGTCCAATGTCTAAACCAGAGCCCTTCTTTAATCCCTTGAATCTATGCATTAGCTTAAATGCATGGAGTATCTTATTTTCATAATAGATGTTCTAACTTCTAACTTCACAGCTTTAGCAAAAACTGTCTTTTGAGACTCTACTTTCCCGCCCATTTAAAATGCAAAATTTATATAGAGTAGTGTTTCTAGAGAAACAAATCACTGAATTCCGTTGCTAAAATTTTACTCTAAACTACACATTTTACTCTGTCTTTACTTAATCTTCAAAATAGTAATTTTAATGAATGCATTAAATTGCATGAAGAAACACAATAATTAACTTAATGATTCTCCTATTTTAGAACACAAGAGTGTTTAAAATGGCCTAATTTGTGTTTTTTATTTATTAAATTTTGCCTCGTTTCTGATTTTTAGCTTCCCTTTTCCCTCATGTGCATTGCTTTTTGTTGGCTTGCATAATAATCCCCTATTGTCTATACGGGGCATGTTATCTTTCAAATCTTCTTTTTTTTTAAGGTTTATTTTATTCTTATCAGAAAGTCAGATATACAGAGAAGAGAGAGAGGAAGATCTTCCGTTTGTGGATACACTCCCCAAATAGCTGCAAAGGCCGGCGCTGAGCCTATCTGAAGCACCAGGAGCTGGGAGTCTCTTTTGAGTCTCCCACGCGGGTGCAGGGTTCCAAGGCTTTGGGCCATCCTTGACTGCTTTCCCAGGCCACAGGCAGGGAGCTTGATGGGAAGCGTGGCCACCGGAATTAGAATCAGTGCTTGATATTGGATCCCGGTGCGTGCAAGGTGAGGACTTTAGAAGCCAAGCTACTACTACACGGCGCCCTCAAAACTTCATTTGTTACACTAAAAATGTCTTTTGATATACATAATGATTATCAAATGTAAATGTCAATTTCACTGGACTACAGAATTAAAAATGTCTAGATAGGGGCCCGGCGCAGTGGTGCAGTGGTTAAGGTCCTCGCCTTGCACGCCCGGGATCCCATATGGGCGCCAGTTCTATCCCAGCAGCCCCGCTTCCCTTCCAGCTCCCTGCCTGTGGCCTGGGAAAGCAGTCGAGGACAGCCCAAGACTTTGGGACCCTGCACCTGCGTGGGAGACCCGGAAGAAGCTCCTGGCTTCAGATCGGCATAGCATGGGCCATTGCGCTCACTTGGGGAGTGAATCATCAGACGGAAGATCTTTCTCTCTGTCTTTCCTCTCTGTATATCCGCCTTTGCAATAAAAAAATAATAAAAATAAATCTTTAAAAATGTCTAGATAAACAATATTTTGGGGGTTATTGCTGCAGGTTGACGGAGAGAAGTCAACAGTCCTCCTCAGCATGGCTTGTCATCATTTCGTCCACCGGGTTCACAATGGGGCTCTGTGCTGGAATATTAGAACTCAGACGTCAGTCTTCGGCCCAGAACTGAAACTTGAGTCCACTGGTAACCCTGGTGTTTAGGCCTTCACAGTTGGACTGGAATCAAACCCCTGTAGCTTTCCTGGATCTCTATTTTGCAGATTGTGAGTTTTCTCAGCCCATATAATAGTGTTTGTCAACTCTATAACACATTTCCTTCTGTATATAACACATATTTGCATGCATATTTATGTACTTATATTATATACAATAGAATTCCTATCATTTTGGCTTTTTCTGCAGAATGTTAATCAAGTATATTAGTTGTGCTAAACACAAATCTATTTTGTATTTGCTAGTAACTTTTAACTTTTCACAAATTATGTACCCATGTTTCATATCCTAATTTTTTAGCCTTGAATTTAAATATTTAATATTAATTAATGTTAATGTTAGTTGATATTAATATTTAATATTTGATACTCTATTGTGATTGAGTTGTTTACATTAAAATGGTACTAATTAATGACTTAAAATAATCTCATCTGTTTAGCCATTATTTTTATCATTGCTTGACTTAGCTAAATGATTACTACTTGGAACAGACTAAGTTATGCTATACCAGGAAACACCAACATCTTCCTGGCTTAAGATAACAAAATGTACTTCTTGCCCTCTTTATGTTACTATCTCGGGTTGGCATTGGGTCATTAGTTATAACCACACAGGAGATGAGTGACTGACTAATCAGCCAGCTCTAAAAACATTGCCAGTTCTTTGCTAGAATAAAAGATGAACTTTGTAAGTTCTATCGCTAACAAATAAATGGTCAAACTCCAAAATAGTGCCTTTGATTTTGGAGCAGAATTTCTTGGACTCTGCTCAACTCTACAGAAGAGAAACATAGTTCACCATCACAGGAAGTTGGAGAACAAAAATATTTGGCAAACGACACTGTTGACGGTCAAATCTATCATCACTATTGTTAACAGTTAAGGTAACCCTCTGTTTTCTAAGATTTTTCCATCTCATAAAAAATGCTGCTTCATGGTACAGATTTGTTACCACTTTTTGTTATTTTTATTTTGTATTGACAGTGGTTTTTTTTTTTTATTTTTTGTGGGATCTTTTTCTACCCATTCATATCGCCATGTAATTAGTTTGGTAATTTTTCATAAGTACACCAGATGGAGAACTAATTTCCTATATAATCCTAACAGTCTGATGATTTCATAGCTGAGTGAGCTTTTGATGCCGGGGTGGAAATTACATTTCTAAAAAAATTATTTTCTTCATATACAAATAGTGTATTTAATAATTTGGAGTTAGAATTAATTTTGATGTAGGGTTAAGGTGTAGGAGAGACTTTCATCCTATTGAAAAAGCTCACTTCGAATTTTCATTCCCTTCCTGGAGTCAGGAGGCTCTTCCTGGTCTCCCACGTGGGTGCAGGGTCCTAAGGTTTTGAGTTATCTTCCATTGGTTTCCCAGACCATAGCACAGAGCTAGACAGGAAATGGAGCAGCTGGAACACGTAGCTGTGACCATAAGGATTGCTGGCACCAAACAGCAGAGAATTAGCTTGCTATACCACCATGGTAGCCTCTGACATCTATCTTAACTGATACAGGATACAGTATCTTGACTCTGGTCTTGCATAAGTAGCTTGAATGGTTCTCTAGCCTTGTCTCTTCATATGCAAGAAAGCATTATAATCATACCCAGATTAGAGAGCTGTTTAGTGTATAAGCCAGTAGATGAGTTAGTATTTTCCCAGGGTTGTTCTTGGACCTTGAAAGTCAAGGATAATGTTGAGCTCAGAAGAAACACATGCATGCAAAAAGATGAGAAAATGCAGCATACATTCCATGTTGATTGACACTTTGGATTTAAGAGAGTTGGCTGCAGCACATAACCATGCAGGTTGTTCAATGCACAAGATGCCAAATGAATGAGCAGGTGAAACCAAAAGCCTGACACTATTTGTTTGAGTAACCCTACTCCCTGGCATGTGTTCATAGTTCTGGGTGAAGAGGAACATTTTTCTTCACATATTTCATGACCCTGAATATGTAGAAATCATAAGGGGAGAAGTGTGTCTCTTGTCATAATACTGAACAGGTGGAAGAGTTCAAGTTGGTGTCAGCTTTATGCAGTCACGGTTCTGGATCCATCTCCTTACTTTAAGTAGAGGATATCTCAGGAACTTTTACTTGATGGTTTTCTAAAACGCAAAGCAAAAATACCTGCATATTGGGCCTGGCAGCATGGCCTAGTGGCTAAAGTCCTCGCCTTGAACGTGTCAGAATCCCACATGGGCGCCGGTTCTAATCATGGGCAGCTCCACTTCTCATCCAGCTCCCTGCCTGTGGCCTGGGAAAGCAGTCGAGGAACGGCCCAAAGCTTTGGGACCCTGCACCCATGTGGGAGACCTGGAAGAAGTTCCTGGATCCTGGCTTCGGATTGGCATAGTATCGGCCGTTGCGCTCACTTGGGGAGTGAATCATTGGATGGAAGATCTTCCTCTCTGTCTCTCCTCCTCTCTGTATATCTGACTTTGTAATAAATAAATAAATCTTTTTAAAAAAAAAACCTGCACATTCTAACCATTTTTTTCTTCCTTCCACCAAAATTCTAACCTTTCTTCTGAGCCACGTGATCATACTTTGTAGGACACATGTGGCCCTTATTCCTTACTCTGCTGTCAGTTGGAACCCATTTGCATTTTATATCAGGATTTACTCCAAGAAAGAAAGGGATTTTACGCAATTAGATCTGAATAGTGTACCTGTGACCTGTTGCTCAACACCAGCCTCAAATAACAGTTTAAAGCTCACCTTCATACAAAATTCATCATGACCGTGATGAGGTACGGGATTTTGCAGTGGATGGTGGTTCCTGTTAGCCTTAACGTTGTGCAGCTGAAGTTCACAAAGCATTGACCTTCATGAATCACCTGGCTCACAGTATTGGCTCAAAATACCGGGTAGCTATACTTACCCTGGAGTAAAAGAGGAAGGACAAGACCAAAATCTCCTGCCTCTAACACAAATGGAAAAGAATATGTCAAGAAAAACAGAAAAATTCAGAAGTGCACAGAATGTATTTATTCTTGATTGAACTCAATGCTTTATTCCTATAAATAAATAAATAAATAAATAAAATTGTATCTTTTCTAAGTCATTTTCCAAAATTATTTCAATGCAATAAAAAGAGATTAAGTTTAAATATCAGTAGATTCATAATGACCTTTTTGTAATAATTGTGTGATATTCAAATTTATCAGCCACCTTTTGAAATATTCTCTTTTAACTCTTGGTGAAGTATAGTATTGTGAATCCTAATGTTGTGCCAATAAGTGCAAGCCAAAAAGAATGTGTAGGGTAAGAAAACAATAATACAAAGGAGCTCTAACTTTGTTTCAGAATAATTGATTCTTATTTTATGAGTATCAAATTATTATAAAATCACTCTATTTGCTCATTAATTAAATTACTCGGGGATAATTTTCTCTTTATTTGAATATTGTAATTTTTATTTTATTTTTGGGATGTGGTATTTCATCACACCAATGGAATGTGTTAACCTGACCTTCAGTTGGCCTTCGGCCTCCAATGCTGCAGCTCATCACACAGCAAGGAAACCAAGAGACAAGTGGATAAACAACAGCCAAAATTCGAAGATATTTTCTGCTACAATTGAAATTAATCACCTTTCTCTGATGACTCTTGGCTGATCATTTTTGTAAAACATGTTATAATGGACAGTCTGAAGGAAATGTGTAATTTTTTTTGCAAATCTTTTTCTCTTTTTTCTTAACTTTTAATATCCTAATTACAGTAACATGCATTTGGCTGAAAGAACTTGTAATAGTAGATGCCTTTGGCAGAGAATTCTTTCAAAACACTACTTACCTTTTTTTCTTCTATTTGGAATAACTTGTAGAAAAACCCAAGACCTGGTAATGTTTGGCAAATGGAAAGGATATCATGGAATCCTAAAAATCTAAAGCAATCTTAAGCAATAAAAACAAAGCATAGGCATCAAATGGTAGATTTCAAGACATACTACAGTGTTGCGACTACCAATGTAGCCTTATTAGGGGATGGGTGCTGTGGCAAAGTAGGTTAAGCCATCTCCTGAAACACTAGCATCCCATATGGGGGCAGTTCAAGTTCTGGCTGCTCCACTTCCAATCCAGTTCACTGTTAGTGTGCTTGGGATAGCAGTGGAAGATGGCCCCACTGCTTGAGCCTCTACTCCCGTGGGTTAGACCTGGAAAAAACTCCTGGTTTTGGTCTGATTTATCTCCAGTCCTTGCAGGTATTTCAGGAGAAACCTGTACAACAAAGCAAAATCTTAAATAAAATAAAATAAAATAAAATAAAATAAAATAAAATAGCCTAGTATTGGCACCAATGCAACAGAATGGAAACCCAAGAAATAATCCACACATTTACAACTCACTCATCTTTGAAAAATAAGCTAAAATCATATCTCACAGAAAGATTATTCCATTGAATAAGTCTAATATTGTATCTTTATGTGTGGAAGTATGAAAGAACACCCTTGAACAAGAGTATTAAATAATAACTTTAACAAAATTCAGTTCACAAAGGATCAAAGATCTAAACCTAAGATCTTAAATCCTGAAATTACTTCAGGAAAGCAGAGAAGAAACCCTGTAAGGCACAGGTGTAGTCAAAAACTTCTTGATTAAGACTCTAGAAGCACAGACAATAAAAATGAAAGCACACAAATGATATTACATTAAGCTAAAAAGCCTCTGCACAGTAATGAAAACAATCATTGAAGTGAAGATACAGCCATAAACATGAGCTCTACAAGCTGAAACTAAAACAATGACTATTGATTAGAATATGGGTGAGGGTCAAAGCAATAATCAAATCACATGATACTGATTTTTTCATATACACTGAATTGATTCTTATATTCTGTATCTTAGAGTACAGAGTGGGAACTAATATTTTAAAACTGTGCATATTGATAAAGGATTAAGATTCAGAATGACAAAGGAACCCAAGAGACGCAGCAAAAACAGTCCGGTTGAAAACTGGGCTAAAGATGTGAATAGACATTTTTCAAGGGATGAAATAGAAACAACCAATAAATGCATGAAAAAAAAAAAGGTGCTAAGGATCCTTAGCCATTAGGGAAAAGCAAGCAAATAATCATCACTAGATTTTACTTCATTCCCATGAATGGGTGTCATCCAAAACAAGAAGTAAAAACAACAACAAAGAAATGCTACAGAAGAGGTAGAAAAAAAAGGTAGACAACCCATGGTTGGAGAGAATGTGAAGTAGCAGAACCGTTATTAAATACAGTATAAAGATTCCTCCAAAACCAGCACACTGAACATTATTCTACCATATGACTCAGTCATCCTACTCCTGGGCAGGAATTTACACAGAGAAAATGAAATCAGTTTATGGAACAATTGTGGGGCCAACACGATGGCTGAACTGGCTAATCTACCCGCAAATGCTGAAATCCCATATGATCAGCCTCGTTTGTCTCAGCTGCAGCTGTTCCATTGCCCATACAGCCCTCTGCTCGTGGCCTGGGAAAGCAGATGAGAATGATCCAGAGCCTTGGGACCTTGCATCTAAGTGGGAGACTCAGAAGAAACTACTGACCCTTGGATTGAGATCCCCCTCAGCTCCAGCCATTGTGGTCATTTGGGGAGTCAACCAATGGAAAGAAAATCTTTCTTCCTGTCTTTCCTTCTCTTTGTACATCTGCTTTTTTAGAAGAATAAATAATTTTTAAAGAGAGAATAATTTTAATCATATGTCTATAGCAGCTCAATTCACAGTAGCTAGCATAAAATCAACCCAGATTTCCATCAACTGACGAATGGATTAAGAAATTATGGTGTGTACATTCATTATATATGTCTACACACACATATATATTATATGTATGTCAGACGCACATATACATGAATACTACTAAGCATAAAAATAAACATTCTCTGTTTACAAGAAAATAAAAGCAACTAGTGAACATTAGGCTTAACAAAATAAGCCATATCAAAAGCCAAGCAGCATGTGCATTGTCAGATTTGCAGTAGCTAATAAACAGATTATAGAAATTAATGCATATGGCTGAAACAAACATATTGTGATTTGATTATTGTAACCTTTGTCTGTATTCCTAAGCAATAGCTGTCACTCTATTTTTCAACTTTTAGAGTTCATTGTTTACAGAAACATTGAGCCTATGTTTATACAGTAAAGTGTAGTCATGTTAGTGCAAGAAAAATGTTTTTTAAAAGGATAGAAAGGAAGCAGGAGGGAGGCCTAAATGGAGGAAAGAAAGTCTGATATTCTTTAAATTGTGTCTATAGAATTGATGGAATCTGTTTTCTATGCATCAATACATAAAATGCAATTAAAACATTGTGGGACTTTAGAAAAAACATGGCTATAACCACTCACTGTATAAATTTATCTCAAAATAAGTAACAAATATTTACTTAGAAAATATTCACAGATACTGAGATATGTTAAATTACATGTATATACATATGTACATATGCATTAAGTACATATATATCTGGTTTTATATATATACATGTATATATACATATACATATATACATATACATATCCCAGGTAGATAAATTCCCTTGAAAAGCATCACCAACTTGTCCACTAGTAATGTCAGTACTGGAACTCATGTGTCCTGATGTAAATCCAGTGCTAAACACTCAAGGGTTATATGAGGTGCTACTCTTTGCAACCAAAATATATACACTAACCCTATGCAAGGGAAAAAACTGTGTTCACTTTCTTTGTGGTTTATAGAAAAAGACAGCAATCATTGTGGAATGTATAGTTCATTTATACTATGAATGTATTTAGCTTGCTTTCAAATGTATAATTACAAGTAAATGCACTCTTTTGTGTCCCTAAGGTGGTGCCACTATTTTTGAATGATTTCCAACCTATCAGTTTTCTCCCCCCACGCTTTTTTGTCTCTTTCATCTCTCAAACAAAGAAAATTGTTATGGCTACAGCATATGCTCCTGAATCTCACATTTATATTCCAGTTCAATAACTGATAAGTCGATTTTCCTACCACTTTTACTAAATATTGGTGAGTGCTTTCATTAAAATCTTGAACATGCAAGTTGTGTTCGAACCAGGCTATTCAAGGAAAATACTGTTCTGGATTAAATGAGTAGAACATTTTTAATACCATATCAGATATTTTGATCTCCTGATCAAAGGTGGCATTCAACAATCATACATCTTCATTAGCCCAGAGATGATGAGTCAATGTAATGGAAGGAACATTGAATTTTCCATCAACTACCCTGGGTTTAAACAAATTGCATGTCTTAGCTTTCTCCCAATTTGGCTTATGTATCTCCAAAATATTCTCATTTTACTCTAAATTGTTTAATGCTTCCATTAAAATAGTATATGTGGAAAACCACCTTGTAATATAAGCAATTTTAAAAACTTTAAAAATTCCTGTCCAATTTACTTAATATTTGCTACATTTTAAAGCCATTCCTGCCAAATCAGGAAAGCACCTGACTGCAAGGGCAGTAATAGAACTACAGACAGCTCATGCAGGCTGTCTCCTTGAAGACCAGCTTTCTCCATTAGTATCTGAGCCTGGTGAATCAAAACCTTTCCTAAAGTCTTCTAAGTGACTCCAAAATCCCCATGAGTGTTACTGTAGATGCACTTGAGTGCACCTTGTCCATTTAATTAAGCCTGTTATTTCTGGAAATAAAAGCAAAACATTTAGGACAGAGTGGATAAGAAAAAACATTGCTTTCCCAGCAGTGTGACAGGTGAATAATTTAAGGAATCTTTTAAAGTCATGCTTTATTTTAATTGGTTTCTCAATCCATTCATTTGCAGGCTGTGCTTTTATTTTCTTCATCTACCACTGCTTTGTGCCACTTCTCTTTGAGGATATCTGTTATCCTTTAAAAAGAAACTGGATAGGAATTAACTTGCTTCTGACTATATCCATTTATCCACTTGAAGATCGCCGAGGTAAACTATGAAAAATGTGCTAGTTTTGAAAAATGACAAAGCTTCCAGGATCGAAAAGGTGCTTATCCTCTCACAGGGATCTATTTGTTCTGTTATTCTGCCTTTCTTGGCAGCTGGAGCTGGATTTTTTTTCAAAGGGAGATGCAGATTTTTTTTTCTTTATCCTTCCCGCTCTGAAAATTATTTCTTGAGCTTATTGCAAAGATTTGATCAAAGGTCTTTTCCTATTTGCACTGCAAATACAAAACACAACCCCATTGTAAATTGCTTTAATATCCTTTCTACAGTTTAAGCCTTATAAGGAAAGACACACAAGCAATTATGTGTACACTGTAAGTGCTGCATACAGATGTGTTTATAAGGAGGTGATGTTTTCAATGTCTTCTTCCATTCCTAGTCCTTCTTCAGCCAGTATCAGCCTATAGGAAATTCAATCATGTAATCGGTTCCAACAGAGTGACTTACAGCATTTATATTTCACTTTGAACATTTACCTTCCTCATAAGATGTTAGGAAAGCATCTTTTTACCATCCTTTTCAGTGTTTCATTTGTGATGCAAAATGTTGTCTTTGTTTCATTTTGGGTAAATATGACACCAAATGTGACTTCTCTTCAAACCCGCAACTTCCCAAATCCCTGAATACAGAGATTAGTTTGCCCTAAGCATTCTTTCACGGTGCTCCCATTTCTGTGATGTGGAAAGCCTCCTATACAGACTGAAATAAAGAAGATTGTGGGAATGAAGGAATAATGGTAAATCACCCCCATTAGATCCTCACTGTTGTCACTAAATGGCCTTCATTACTTGAGATGTCTCTTGCACCTAGGTTAAAAGTAGAAGATTGGGGAAGCATCACAATATTGGGCTTTTTTGAGCACCTTTTAGCACATCCTCAGTAGATGTTTTATTTTCCTTTGCTGAATAAAGGGATTGTTCATCCAATGCTATCAACATTGAGGTTTCAAATGAGACTTGGAAAAATGTCATTAGCATTCTGTAGCTCATGTATAATTTTGATACATGAAAAACTAAACAGTAAGAGATAAATCTATAGAGCAAGAACAAAATAAAAGGAATGATTTGTAGAAATATCCATCGTCAGATAGCAATAAGCTGGACTCCAGAGTCTTTGCTTTCTGCTTTGATTCAAAGGGCAATTTCACATGAAAAACTGGTGTGATAGTTCATCTCCCGTTTCCAGGGAGGATCTGTGGAGACTGTCACCAACCAGCACAGCCAGATGAGCCAGAAACTTCCCTGATTAGCTCCTCCCGCTGTGCAGCAGGGACAAAATTTCAACCACAGGACATTCTGGAGGGCTGGAGTGTCCATTCTCCAATTGTGCTACTAGAGAATCATAAAGTGTCTGTAAATATTTTACAGTTCCTTAGGAAGAAAAGCGTCAGCCTTTGAACACATAGCAAAGCAAGACGATTCCTGCCTCTAGCCCTGGTGGGTGGGGGACTGACTTTGCTTGGAAGTCTTTATTTTCGCCTGCTCAATCTTTGAGGAATCCCATGTTTACCTTTCTTCCCTCCTTGCTCTGATACAGCACTGTCACGTTAGAATGCGTAGAAAAGGTCATCAGTTATCCTTACTCAATTTATTTATGGTTGACTGTGGACCAGGACATCATATCACTGTACTGGATAACTAGGCCAAATACACAGTGGTGAATGGAGAATGGCCCAGCTGTCACTTCTAACAACTTTACATTGTCTCTTCTCTCACCATCACTATTAAAATGAAAAACAGAAACGCAGTGATGATTACATCATTTCAGGTTTTTTCCAGTTGTCTTGCCTTTACAACATGCTTTGCTTTGTTCCACTTTTTCCTGAAGACAATCGGTTTGCATCTTCTGAGAGGAAAGCCTAGCAACTTCAGAGCCTTTCAATGTGCATCCAGCATGCAAACCTATCCGTAAATACATTGTTTGCTTTGAACAAACCTTCTGTGCTTGTTCTATTTGATTAACAAGAATAATCAAACATCTAAATAAAAATCATTGTCTGTTAGCACTGGAGAGGAGCCAACCTTGTCACAGACAGCTTGGAAGGCTGGCAAAAGGCAAGATGCATTTGTGCTGGGGGACACCAGGCCAGCATGGAGAGACCGCTATGCCATCTGCCCCACCCCTTCTGCTCAGATCCCAGACCAAACATTTGTATCTCATTAGGGCAAGCTTCGGGGAAAGCCAAGAGATGAGACACATCCTCAGCTCACAGCTTCACAAACTCAAAGAAACCTCACAGAAAGGGCAGCTTCCTGATACACCTTGCATTGCCTCTGTTTCCCAGGGCTAAGATCTCACCCAGGTTTGCACAGGCCATCAAAGAAGAGTACCTTTTTTCCTGAGTTCTATTTTTCACAGTAGGAGAGATGGGAGGAGTTGCAATCTTGCAAGTCATAGCGGTGTATGCACAGTGCTGGGAGACATTATGTGTTAATTGTTTATTGCTTTGGAGCAACATTGGCCAGCTGAGAAGTCAAGGTGCCCCTTTTATATTTGCAAACCTGCATTTACCAATAAGAAAATTTCAGGAGAAAACAAAACCAAGAATCGGAAACCATTTCTTCACAAAATAAGAAATATTGTTGACATTCCTTTATTGACAGCTTTCTGCAGTTTCTTTTCTTGTCTTTCTTTCTCTTCTAAGTTTCAGCTTACCAGTGTATTCTGTTCCAAAAACCTGAAGGATGACAGGGAGGTGGAATTCTGGCTCAGCAGTTTCTCAGCCCAGCCCCCACCCACTTGCCCTGCCTCATTCTCCTTGCTGGCTTTTCTCTCTCTTCCCCCAGCTCTCCCGCCTCCTGCTGCAGATCTCTCTCTGCTGCCTGGCAACCGCACCACAGGCAATGTCACACAGGATTGCTTATTACAGCTTCAGAGAAATAAACAGGACAGGGAAAATTCGTGCTGCTACATTAGAACTGTTAGGTACAAATGTACCAAAGCCAGGTAATTCAAGGAGTGATGTTATACAGGAATTTTGCACCACAGTGCCTAGGCCTTCCCTTACATGGAGAGAGAAGGGTGAGGGGGAATGAAAAATGAGTTTGAGATGGCTTTTAGCCAGAAATGTATTAAATATATCCATGCTGTTGGCATAGATCTCAGATGTAGCTATTTCTGAGCTTCAAGGACTTTCCCCAAAAATGTTACACTTGTCATTTAAAGAGTGCAACTTGCATAGGAAGAGTATAATTCTATTGCTCATCATCATAATGTCTCATAATTACTGTGCTGCTGTTTTAGCAAAACTTCAGCGCAATTCATCCAGAATCTGCAGGACAGTACCTATCCACTCCTCCATCTTATTCTTGTTTTGCTTTTTATTTGCTCATAAAAGAGTCCCACATTCTTTTTTAAGAATCCTAACGTTCTTTCAGAATCCCACTCAGACCATTGTTTCCAGTAGCTGACAATGACCAAGCATTTTTTTTGGATCCCTTTGTATACAAAGATTGACCTGGAGGCTCTCTTGGAGATCCCACTATCACTTGGAGGATTGACAATTAAAGAAATTGTTGAAATAAACTCTGCTAGAGGATAAAATGGGAAAGTCTTGCTTTATTTTCCTCTCAGAAGTCAGTGCCTCTCTCCAACAGGAAGCGTTCTATATCAGGACTTCCTTTGTGTCCCATATGTTTCGGCAGGCAATGGAAGGAAGGAAGTGCTTCCTAACTCAGTTTCCTGAGTGAGACATCCAGAGAGTATAAACACTGTTTGAAGTGTATTTTTCCCAAAAATCTCAATTCACCTTTTACCTAATTGTAATATTCCCTCATGTTCCAGAGCTTTTGTTGGCCCGAATCACTAAACAAGAGTGGAGCAACTTGACTGATAACGTAAATAATGTAACCAAGACCCTGTCCCTGACTCCCTCTTACTCCCGAGTCACCTTAAAGACCTGTGCATGCCCTGTACAGATCATGAGATGGGACACAGTGTGAGAACCTGACAACAGAACAGCAGTAGTGCCAGAGTCTCTAAAAGGGCTCATTACTGATAATAGCAGGTATACAAGGTACAGATAAGGGCGATCAGTTCAGACTCATTTTGTATAACACTGAAAGCAGTGATTATCCCCAGGTTAAATTATTATGGAGAATTAGAAGAAAGGTCACCCAAGGTGCCCTGCCTAATGTTCTAGACTAGCTGTATTTTCAGCCAATGGATAAGTGCAATAGGAAAAGAAGAAGCACTCAAATATCCAAGCAGACTAAGCGGCCAAATGGGGTTGGGGCAAGATGGGAGGCCTATGAGGGCATTCCGCCAATCAGGCCAGAATATTCACCTCCAGGACAGAGGAATACAATCTTAACACTTTAAAAATCTCTCTCTCTATATATAATATGTAATAATATATATAATATATATGGAGATATATATATATATTTACTTTTATTGGAAAGGCACATTTAGTGACAGGAGAGACAGAGAGAAAAATCTTCTATCCACTGGTTTACTCCACTGGTGGCTGCTGTGGCCCATGCTGAGCCAATCCAGAGCCAGAAGCTTCTTCCTGATCTCCCACATGGGTACAGGGTCCCAAGGCTTTGGGCTGTCCTCTACTGCCCTGCCAGGCCATAAGCAGGGAGCTGGAAAGGAAGTATAGCAGCCAGGACACAAACCGGCACCCATATGGGATCCTAGTGCATGCAATCAAGGACTTTAACCACTAGGCTACCATGATGGGCCCAGTCACAACACTTCTCACCATGGATAGACCCTCCTTATCCCTAGATTCCAAAAGTTTGGTGACTAGAGAACATTTTTTTCTGGAGGACAGGAGTACAGGGCTCACTTATAATTTGTGTTGAAGAGCATGCCAGAATGAAACTACAGAGGAAAGTAAGACAGGCTTGAAGAGTAGAAGCCTTGGTTTTGATGAGTCAAACCTATTTGAATCCAGGTTCTTACAGAGAAATTATTCAAATTCTTGGAAACTCAGTTTCATCATCTGTAAGATTCTAATGGATGTCATTAATAATTGCTTGACTGAAATTAGTCATATGCTTCAAAGGGCCAAAACCAAATACACTGAAAGCAGAAATAAAAGGCAATTAAATTGCTCTGTATAAACTTTTGCAGACTGAAAATTTCAAAAATAATATTAATAAGGTGAAAATGGCATAATTTTGAGAACTAGAACTTCAGAATATATGTCATACCAAAAGAATTTGCTTCTTTTATTCCCCTTCTTAACTCCAAGTCTTCCTGTCACATCACAATATGTGGAGATGCTGCAGATACCAATGTCCTTGTCCTAAAGTTCTCGGCCCAGTTCTCACACTTTGTCTGATTTCCCACTAAATAGAAGAATATGGAGAGTTATACTCTACTGCATACTGTTAAAGCATGTTGTTTTTCTGCCACTATCTGGGAGGTACAAAACTCTACATGGTACCAAATGGATAAGCTTAGCCTGCCCCAACCTTTTTAAAATAAGATTAATATGTGGTTCCTGAAAAATTTGAAATCTGGGCTCTTATCTTCAGATTGTCTTGTCCTTTGTTGTCTGCCTGGGATTCTGGCCTATTCGATGATTTCTCTGCTTCCTTGCATATGTTTTCCATTTGATCTTGGCAGAGGAACATGTCAAGAATATTTCACTCCCTATATAATCTCAACCCTTGACTTCCTCAGTGTTGGCAGATATCTTGCATGAATAAACTATAATCCCTGGAACTTAACTTGAGGTACTAAGGGGACAGAACTCTGTTCTCCACTAGAAATAAATCAGACGGGTCTATGTGTTTTTCTTTTAATCGAGGATATGAAAGAATTTACAAAACCTATATCCCAGGGTTTCTCAAATTAGTTCACAGAATAGTATAACTGCTCACCTGAGGGCTTATTAACAAATCAAGATTTACACCAGAATCCCAGACATACCAGCCTGCTTCTCTGATTAATTGTGTTGTTACAACAATCTTTCGAATATTTGAACAAAAATAATTGCATGTAAGTACTGACAATATCAATCCAAATTTTCAGCCATAATTGTTTGTGTTTCACTTCCATCTGCCCAGACTTTTAGGAAAGTTTTCTATCCTCTTTTTCAATTAGAGGACTACTGAGATTTAAAAACCAGCAATGAGGTATAAAGGACAACGCAAAGGACACCCAATGGCTAATTGTCCTATTGCCCCAGCACTTCTCACCATTCGTTCATTTTTTTAACAGATATGAAGCCACTGCTCTCTGGGTGCTGGAGACATTAGACTTTTGCTGGCTGGATGCTGGAGACATTAGACTTTTGTCTAAGCAAGACAAAGTTACTGTCTGCCCCCAAATTTAGTTGTTGTGGAGCAGACAGGCAGCAGGTGACTTAAAATCAATATTTCCAGGTAGTAATAGATGAATAAATGCATTTAGAAACATGGTGAAGCACCAGATGGAATTTGGGATTAGCTGAAGATCAAGGAGGGGTTTGTATTAAGTGAACAAAGGAGCAGGGGAAAATCTCTGAGATGATAATTTACTAAACACTGAAATTATGGAAAGGAGGGCCTTGTGAAAATAAGAGGAAGGTTATGCAAGGCAAAGAGTAGGAAGTGTTAGGCCGTGGAGCAAGGGATGTTTGTCTTGAAGAAAATAGTCCAGAGTATTTGTAGTGGAGTAGGTGAGGTGATAGAAAAGGCTTTGGAGATTAGAGCTTTAAAAACAGTGTGAAAGATTGTATATTATTTAACTCCTGATAGCAAATTGTTTTAACCTTTTGTGTAGGAAGTATGTCTTGCAGGTGTAAAACAGTGTAAAACACGGTATTGTGGAAAGTGCATACTATAGAGGGAATATAGTGAACTCTTGAAACCAGTTTGGAGATCATTTCAGTAATCTGTAGGAAGAGATGTTGCTGTCTTAGGCGACAGTTGTATCAGTGGAGATAAAAGAAACCAGCTTTAGGATATATTTTGAAAATACAGGGTCAGAACTCATGTTGATTATTTCAAAATGAGTGAAACGGGACATCAAGTATGATTCCATATGATTTTGTTCTGACTCTAATTAAATAATGCTGCCTTTTATCATTATAGGAAGGCTTGAGGCAGAGCACTACATGATAAGTTTGTAAAATTCATCATTTTCTAGGCAAGACATTGGATGTGCAGTTGAGTATAGCATTCCGGAGATTTGGGATGGGCATTTAGCTCATCAGTTAAGATACTGCTTGGGATTCCAACATTTTATATCAGGAGTGCCCAAGTTGAAGTCCTGACTGCTGCAGATTCCAGTTTATTGCTAAGGTGCCCTGTGGCAGACACTGGGGATGGCTCAAACAGTTGGCTCGCAGGCACCCATATGGAAGACCTGGATTGGGTTCCTGGTTACCAGCTTTGACCTCAGTCTTAGGCCAACCCTGATTCAGCTACAGCCATTGTGAACACTGGGTCGTGAACCAGTGGTTGGGAGCTCTCTTTCTATTTCTCTGTATCTCTCCTGTTTCTCTATCTGTCCTCACTCACTCTCTCATTCTCTCTCTCCTCTCTTCATCTGTCTCTATCTCTATGACTCTCTATTGGTCTTCATCTTTTTTTTTTCTGTCTGTTTCTCCACCTTTCAAATAAATTAAATAACTTAAAATAATAATCTGAAGCTTAGAGCTCCAAATTGAAAATAAACCTGAAAGTCTATCAATGCCTGGATTATCATAGTAATGAAGGAGCTGAGGCCAGTGCTGTGGTTCTCCAGGTTATTGAGTTGGGCCTGGACCAGCCTCAGCTGAGGTCTCTCTCAAGCTCTCTTTCTCTTTCTCCATGTCACTTTCTTCTTCAAATAAATTAATGCATCTTTGAAAATATAAGATAAAATAAAACTCAGACAATGAAGGTATTCTCCTTGGCAGCAAAACCTTGTAAAGACTATCCAGAATTGAACCATACACTCTCCTGATAGTTACAAGTGAAAGAGTCAGTTAAGGAGCCTGAAAAGAAACAGCCAATGGGAAAAAGGCAAAGAAGTGTGGTGTGTGGGAAGCCACATCAATGTAACTGCTGTACAACCTTTATCACAATGTGTAATAATCAGCAAGGTTATCCAGCAGGATCAAAGGAGGCTCAGTGCCAAGTATCATAAATATTTGGTATTAATTCTCATTTATTTTGTTTTTTGTTAGACAAGACAAATAAGTGCACCTTTCCAAAAGAGCTCCAAGATAAGGAAAACAACTATTGAAACATCCTCACATTGATATAAAATGCCATTTTCCCCAAGGACTAGAGACAAGTCCAAAAGCTTGTGGAGTTTTCCAAAACTTCCTTTAACAGTAAATCAAAACCTTGACACAGCTTGTTGCAAAGGGCAAAATATAATATGCTGATTAGACCTGCTGTAACTTCTTGGCATTTGGGAGAGGAAAGGTTAAGATTTAATAAGTGGTAACTGAGAGCTGATATTCTCAGATTTCCAGTAGGCGACAGAGCAATTTAAAGCCACACAGAAAACAGGAGGTGGGAGAGTAAAAGGCGTATTTCAAGTTGTGCAGGATTTTTTTAATGTGTTCACTACCTTAGAGACTTTAAAGAAGTAATGACACCCTGACTAGACAGGAAAGGAAATTGCTGCCTCTGTTTAGTATTTATTGAGTATCTAGCATGAGAGGCTCTCAGGGCATTTAGAAAGTAAATGACCAGCAAGTTGCGGGGCTGATTCCACATGTCATTGCAATGTAGCCAAATCTCACATGATTTCCTCTCTGTCAGGCTGTTTATAGGTCATCCACAAACTTCATTCATAGTGGATTTATTTTATCCATAAGAACAAATCTTCCTCATATGTAATATTGGTCACTTTTGATTTCTGTTGACATTTATTTTAGTTCATTCATGATTCCTTAAGTGTTAGCAAATTGAAGGTAATACTGCAAAGGAGATCCACTGGTGGCCAAGTTTGTTTTTTTCTTTCCCCTTGGGTCTACCTTTTTTTCCATCTACCTACACAAATTTTCAGGAAAGATTTTCTGTGTTATAGCATGGTTGTGTCTGTCTTAACAGGCCACTAATTTATAGATCGAGTCAACACAAAATTCGCTTCATGCAAAATGAGATCACAGGGAAAAGGGACAATCTATACAGACAGGTTGAAGACCAAGTTAAATACTGCAGAATGATAGGGTCACATGCTCAATAAGGCTAACGTTTTCCTTTGTCTGATTTCACCTCTCAACAATTCAGAATCCTTTGAGGAGATATCCCTGTGCTTGATAAATTTGCATTCTCTGACATTACAGAAAATGTGTGATTATCTCCACTTATAGAAGGGAACCAAAGGATATGTAATCCACAGTGCTGGTAAACTCTGAATCATTTTGAGTTGGCTTTAGGGAGTGTTTTGTACTGAAGTTTAATGTGGGTGTGTCTGATATTCTGGGAATTTACTTCAAAGAAAATAATAAATGACACAATGAAAACTTGGCTCCTTTTGACCTGGGAAGGGCTCCAATTTTCCTATCCTAATCCTGTCCATTCAGGAAACAGACGTGACCTTGCTCAAAGTTCTCTCAGAAGAAAAAACTGGACTTCAGTTCTTTGGATTTCAAAGGGCTTCCTCATAGAGATCTGAGTTCCCTTAAGGCCAAAACAGTAATTAAGGTTTAACGTTGGCTGGGGCTTCAGCTAGGGTGGTTGGCGAGGCAGGCACATAGCAATGTCTGCTAGGTGAACTTGAGGAAGCACTGCAAGGGAGTGAATGAACTGCAGGATGGAGCCCACATCTTGCAAAGCACCATTGTGTCCATAAAAGCCCTCATAGACAAGTTTACATGCAGATTGTTTCTGTTAGTTACTCTGAAATCTTTAGCAAAGTACTTGATTTTCTCACTCTGTTAATTTCTAAAATAGTGCCCTAGAGGTTTATTGTGAAGATTAAATGAGCTAATAGTTTGTTCTTAGCTCCACCAAGGTGCATAGTAAGTAACCAAAGTCACACTGGCTTATTATCTGAGGTCAAGAACTAAACGTAATATTGCTTGTCACACAGGACTTCATGTTACTTTTGACACATTCAGTTATCATTGTGGTTAGTAAACTGTAATGTTTCAAAGCATTACTGAAATCTACTTATTCAAGCAAGGATGAAGAGTTTCATAACTACTATATACTGGATATTCTTGTTCATTCCTACACTTAGTTCTGCTTTGATGAATTTTTTGTAATCAAGTGGTCCTGAATGAGAAAAGTACTATTTATGTATCTATGTATGTATCTATCTACCTATTTATCTTCATCCTCTATAATGTAAGCAAAATCCTGGGAGGAGAGTTTCAGAAGAGGAATATATTTGAGACAAAAGAGAATAGTTAGCAGAAACTATTAGTTGATTCTTGTTGCTATTTTCAGTTGACAAGATATTATAATTACATCAGAGGATATCCTTATTCTTAGGCTTGTGAAGAAATATTTGAGAGCAGTGACATTATGTGTGAAAACTGCTTTTAAATGATTAATAAATAGAAAGTATATGAAAAAATAAGTTTTGCATCTAGGTAAAAAGTGTTAAACTGAATATTGAAACACTGTCTTACCAATTTCTACATGAGTATTTTCTTATGAGAAGGCACATATTCGAAGTTATTTGAAGTTCCAAGGAAACAGAATAATCTGTTCCAAGTGAACTCAGTTGAGTATGGAAGAGTGAAGCTTGTTGGGTTAAGTGATCTACCCAAACGAACATGCAATAGCAGAGCCTGGTGTATAGCAACAGAGAACCTGGCTGCACTCCCTATCAAAGCTGTTCCCTTCACCCTGTCAGTGACTCAGAAATGGCACCTTCCATCACAAGGGAGACATTTAAGAGAGACAAAATGCATCTTTGAGACCCCATTCACACTAATGAAGAAACATGTGAAATCTCCTATTGTGGTAGGAAGGCCACAGTGTCATGATCGTCTAATAAAGAGACTGGAAGAACTTCTGTCACTATAAAAGAAGATGGAGAGTACTACCTACCAAAGGCAAATCAATTCCAGAGAGAAAATGCCTGTGTATGTTCTAGCCTTGTCAAAGGAAAACTAATGAACTCTTTCTATCGTGCTATAAGGCAGCAAAATATCCAACTAAAATTGTGACTATCAAAAACAAGTCTGAGTGGTTTAAACATAAATGCATATTTTCACTAAAATGTATCATTTTTCTATTAAAATTTCTAGAAATTTCAAAGCAGATGTTTGAGTGTATATATGTATATAAATATGTATATATTTACATATATATGCATATAAACACATCAATTATCTGTTACTCAACTAATAATAACCTGCAATAAATCCTATTGGGATCCTGGATATTTTCAGTCTCTAAGGCAGGAAAGCTTTGAAGTTGGCATGTATTCTTTGCAATTACAGTTTTAAACTTCTTGATGAGTATACTTCAGCCAAGCAGACAGTCTGACAACATCGCACACCATTTTTCATCTCACTCACTCAACAACAACAGTTACAACTTGGACTTGCTTCTCTGTCTTCCTCTTATATCTAAAGCCTTCAACGTGACTTAGAAAAACAGAAGCCTGGACCTAGGCTTTGGGACTGTCATTAGCTTGAAGAAATTGAGGTGCTAAAAACATCAGAGATACAGATATGATCTCTATATTGTGAGCAGCAGAGCGGCATGCATTACCATGTGTAAGCAAAGAGGAAGCACAATTCCATACTAAGACATGGTCTTTAGCGCTTTGGTCAAAGAAAGGTCAATGCAATTCTCTCTACGAATCTGATGGCTTGAACATTCAGTTAACCCAAATACACCATGCCCTCTCTGAAGACTCCATTTAATGGAGGCTTTGAGATTTCATTTTGAAGATAGATATACAGCTGGCTCTCTGTATCTGCAAGTCTGACAGAGTTATATTCAACTAGTCAGAGATTTAAAATATTTGAAAACAGTTGCAATTTGCACTGAACATGTGTAGAGTTTTCTGTCATTATCCCTTGAACAATGTAGCATAATATATATTTATATACCATTTATATTATATAAAATATTATAAGTAATCTAGCTAGAATTTCAAATATACAGGGGGCAGTGCAAATATTATATGGAAATACTATTCCATTTTACAGAAGCACATGAGCACCAATGAATCTGGCTATCTGTAAATACCAAAAAATGACTGTAAATAGAGAGAGATCGATTTGCATTCCAGCATTAGAAAGTACACACATACAGGTTTTTGCTTTGTGTGACAATGGTAAAAAAGTGACTTAATCTGTTTTCTATAGTAAATCATATTGACCCCACCCCACAAGAGTCATGCAAATGGTCTCTTATTTCAGTCAGACACATATCCCCATAGTTTGCATGCTTGCAATAGATAGGAAGTATTTGAAAGTAAGCACTTATTCATAATCATCTTAATTCATTCACATGTTCCTTTGACTCTACCGATATTAATTAACCAGTGAAATTTTAGTGATGTAGATTACTTATTTCTATAGGGGTTTAAATTCACATGAATGTTTCCAAACCAAACAATTTGAGAAAAATATAAAACTAGCCCTTCCTACTAAAATTTTTGTATCACATTGTTTTAAATAGCTTGAGATATCTTATGTTAAAATAATAAAAGGAAAAAAAGAAATAAAAGTCAGGTCTTAAAGACAATGTATGAAAAACAGGTCTCTAGAGGGATATGATTAAAAACAAATGTATCAAACCATTTCCTAACATTGACTAGAACAAGAAATCCTTCCATTTTTAATCATCGACTATAGAACACCTATTATACAAAAATACAGAAGCAATGGCATGCTTGCAAAGAGCTCAGAGCTGAACACTGGTGTTTTGGCTGGCAGCACAGGCCTGCATAATGCTGTATTCTGCAGTGTGTCAGCAGTTCAAAGCAATACTTTTTTCTTTGGATCACTTACCTATTATTACTTCAGACAATGAGTATCTGATACAAAATAAAAGTGACGGGTGCCAAGTGAACTGGTGAGTGTGTTCTGCGTTAGAACAAACAGGAAAGACATCGTGGTTCATTGCCTGATGAAATTACTTTTGGGTATTTAAGTACATCTTACATTATGTTGTGCATGAGCTGTTGGATGTGTATTCAGGGAACCTGCACCGAAAAATTAACTATTTCTGCTCCACAAAATGTATTATTTAAATCTCCTAAATTGTGTATTAGTAGCAATTAGTAAATGAAGCTTCTTTCAATTTTGAGGCATCAATATTTTAAAGCACTCTTCAATCTTTCTCTCCTCCCCCTTTTTTTTCCTTCTCTCACCCTCCCTTCCTCTTTGTCTCCCCTCTCTCTCCCTCCATCCATAAAAGGGAGAGGAAAGAAGGATGGAAAGAACAGATATGTCTGTGCAATAATCATCCCTGTTTGAATTTGAAATACTAAATTTAGTATAGGAAAATGATTCATCTTTCTTGGAAAAACAACATTTGTTGCAGACCTCTGCTCTTCTTGGCATTTGATTACATAGAAACAATCTGTCTGCTACAGTCAAAATCATGCAGCTGACTTGGCATGGCTTTCCTGTCCATGTCCTCATAATGTAAACTTTGTGAAATCCTCCGCAATCATCGTCCAAAGCAATGTTTGATCATTTCACTTGCTATTCGAAAATCATCTATGCCTATATTTTATATAAACAATATCTGCATAATGAAAATCCAATCCTTTAGCATGTAATTCAAATTCTATTATAATGAAATTCTGTGTGAAAACATCTCTTTGAGAGACACTAATTTGCATGCAGCAGTTTTTCCTAAAAGTTTTTGGTAAAGACTTTTTTTTTTTATTTATTTAAAAGGAAAAGTTTCAGAGGGAAACAGACAGGGAATGAGATCTTCTACCCACTGTTTCACTCCTCAAATGGATACAATAATCATGGGTGAAGCCAGGCACAGCCAGCAGCCAGCAGCTTCTTCTAGATTTCCCACATAGGTGCAAGGACTCAAGTACTCGGGTCATGTTCCGACACTCTTTCAGATGCATGAGAAGAAAGCAGGATCAAAAATGTAGCAGCTGGGATAGTAACTGGTGCCCATTAATGATGCCAACATCGCAGAAAGTAACTTAAATTGCTATGCCACAATGTTAGTCGCTAGAATTAATATTTACTAATAGCATTATCCTGGCAAAGCAATGGACTCCAGTAAATAAATGGGTAGTAAAATAAGTAGAGAAGATATTTGCTTAATGCTAAAAACAGTTATTAGAATGTTAACCTTCCACAACTGAGGCCCTAGTTTCAAGTCCTGGTTCTGGTTCCTGCTTTCAACTTCCTGTAAATGATGACCCTGGGAAGCAGAACCATCTCAAGTCCTGGAGGCAGAAGGCCCTTGCCATCCATATCGGAAGCTTGGACTGAATTTGCAGCTCCTAGTTTTAGCACAGGGATCCTGGTTACTGAGGGCAATCAGGAGGAACTACAGACCGGAGTGCTCTCTCACTATATAGAATGTCAACATCATTCCAGCATCCACCTTATCTTTAATGAATACAAGAAAGGAGAGAAAATTGCTCCAAAATATGTACACAGACAGGGGTAAGCCTTAAAACTCATTTTGCAAACTCTACAGACAATATTTCAATAATGCAACATATTTTGATTTCTATTCCCCCAAAAATTGTTCTGAAAGAATAGATGCTTGTGAAGGGTCATGCACCTCAAAAATAAAAGAGCAAAGTTGCCTTTTTTGTTCATCCAGTAAATATTTTTAAAAGAGAAATCCACTAAAATTTTTGCCAAAAATATTACTAATAATGAATTAATTCCAAAGTGACTAATTAGAGCAGTAGCAGGCACCTTAAATTTGGAAATTAACCTGACAAGGGAATCAATATGTGATGAATGTATTTCTTCTTGCCAATTCAAAGTAAATTTGATCAAACAGATTGAAATTCTCAAGTGTCATATTTGTTAAGTACATTCATCTCAAGAGATAAATTATAACCAAAGTATTATTAAATGTCCAACTTGTCAAGTTTCCTATTTACAATGAAATAGTTCACTTCTAACAAGAAAGGTTAATGAAGTAGTTTGATGGATTTATGTTTCAAGAATGTGAAAGTGTTACATTTGAATTTCACCAAATTTATATAGCAAGACCCCAGAGTGTATAATTCTCTGTTGTGGAATATGAAGCTTTGGGTATAAAACAGGAAACCAGACTGCATTTCTGATTAGGAATCTGTCTAGGTTAGGAGAAGAAGAAATAAGAGTATTTATTTACAACAAATAGTGATTGGGGTCCTATAGAGAAAGAAGTTGGAAGAAGGAACATGCCAGTGGGTGATCTTCAACAAGGGAGATTTGAGAGCAGCAAATTACATAAGATAGTGCCAGATCCCCCAAGTGGGATGTGTGTAGTCTCCCTTCCTAACAACTAAAATCTTTAATGTGATTACATAGGTGGAAAGTGGTAAGCAAAATGATATGAGCCTACATGGAATTGTTGTGTATGACTAACACTGAGAAGGCTCAGGAATAGTATTTACTTTCCATCTATCTCTTCCACAGAACTAAAGGCTATCTGCGTTCATGGGCTATATATTTTATTTTTTTTCTCTGTATGGTCTCTAATATCATATCAGTAATAAAGAACAAACCTCAAAAACATAAATTAAGCTGAACTAAGTATATAAATAAAACAATGAGAGTGCCACCATGCACTCTTTTCCATTTTTGCTGAATGGGAGGTTCCTGCTAACAGTCATCAAGGAATGCCCTTATGTAGCAAATCTGAGTGGAGTCAGCTAAAATATGCAGTGATTGTATCTTTCCAAGCTCCAGTTTCCTGGCAGCTTTTCAAAACACACAGATTACCCATCTCATTCAGGAGAAGTAAAGGTAAGTTGGAGGAGAACAGATTTCACAATGCTTGAACCGCTCACCTTGTTGGACATTTGAGAGCCACTGGATGGCTCAAGAGCTGTCTCAAGAAACAATGTGAACTCTGCTTTGTTGCTATAACAGGAAAAAAAAAAGAATATTTTCCTGAGCTGTCTCCCTGAGTGTTAGGCTTAACATCTGGCACCAACTAACCTGCAAAAAGATAATAGAATATGTTTGGGGACTTGCAGGCCCAGAGATGGGGATAATTTGTAGAACCAATTTCTAATAGAACAGGGGGAAATGCTTTCATCTGAATCACTGATGTGATCAAATAAATATGAGTGAATACTCGCCAATTGCCAGAGCAATTCATCTCTCCAAATGTATTCCAAATGTTAATTTTATCAGGGTGCAAGCTGCTAAAATGCAGCTAGTAGATCATTAAATTTCAATAGGGAATAGACTTCATATTTAACATAAACAGTCAAGTCGTTTTGGCTGCCTGCATCTTGTGCCACATTTAGAAAGCCTTCTGTGTAACCATAGGAACGGTTTGCCTAAGAACTGTTGCTTGTGTAAATCCAATTCAGTCTGAATTAGCTGAAAAAAGGGGGAGGGTTGCGTGATTTGTTTCTGTCCATTGCTTCCCAAGTTGCCTTTTAGAAAATGTGACGAGAAACTTAAAAATCCATTTCTTTCTCTTTCCTTTTTTGGAAGCTATGGTGTGGGTGAGATTGAGAGACAGAATTCTTTATTCCTAACAACACTGGCATCATGGAGGATAAAAAATAATGAAGTGATTTTTAGATAGCTCAGAATCTTGGCTGCTTAGTTACGCACTTTTATCTTTTGAAAAAAAGTATTTCCTATGCTTATCGTCTTCTTAGTTTAAAGAATCTTTAATACTTGTAATTTAGGAGCATGCTTTTCTCACATATAATTTTAAACATGGCATAAAATTCCAATAGAAATTTATTCATGTTAAGGAAGTCTTTTTTTTTTTCTAGGAAATTTTAGAAGCTACCAGCCATATTTATCATATAGTGAATTAGATTAATCATATCATTTTTCTCTCAACATCTTGTTTAAAGCAGCTAATTGATGGCAGATTGAAAGCAAAAGATATTTTATTGTAAGGAGAGAATGGGTTTAGATGAGCCACCGAGGGAAAGTGTTTAAGACAGCCAGGGGAGGTGGGAAAATCATGATTTTCCAGAGGAAAACAGAGCTCTCCTTTATGGCTTCCTGCTGTGCGGAAATTTCTTTCAACATATAAACCAACTGACATTTATTTCTCAAAAGTGGATTGATATTTTACTGATTTTAAGATTCTTTTACTAGCCTCTACTTCCTGGTAATAATGCCTGATTTTAACACATTGTGGGCCATAGAGATTTCTGTGTGAACAACGTGTTTTCCTTAGGACAGTACAAATGGTTGTTTAAGTGTGTGTCTCCCTGTGTTCAGGGAGCTTTATTAACTGCTCAGACTAGGTCAGTGTGCCTGGTATGCCTGCAGTGATTCTCACTAACAGCGGAAGTGAACACAGAAAAGCAGTAGTCATGCTAGAAGCAGACACGTTTGTTTCACAGTTTTATCCATTTTGGAAGCAAGAGGTGGTGTTTTCAAGGAGGTTGATGGTGATTTGGGAGAAGCAAAAGGAAAAAGCAAGAGGAGAGAAAAGGGAAGGCAAAAGGAGAGGAAAGGCTGCTGAATTGGGGAGGGGGGAATGCTGGGTATGATATTTCCTTCCCTTTAAGGACATGTGTGGCAGCCTGAAAAGCGACCCTCTGAAAAACACTCACCTCTTAGTCATGGAGTCAGCACATGCTACCTCTCTTGGGGAAAAGGTCTTTGCTAATGTGACTAAATGAGGAGTCTTGAGCAGAGTAGATGTACACATCATCTGAGTAGGTCCAAAATGCCATGGCAGGCTCCCAAAAAAAGAATCTTAAAAGCTGGTTCACACACAAGAGCAGAGAAGGCAATGTGAAGGTGGAGGCAGAAGTTAGAGTGAGGCAACCACAAGCCGAAGAGTGCCTACAGCCCCATGGGCCGAAGTATCAACAACAGGTGCACCCCAGGGTGTCTGGAGGGAGTGTGGCTCTGCTGATGCCTTGTTCGAACCCTGCAATACTGTGTCCTGATCTGTGAGATACTGGGGAGCGGTGCTGTGCCCGAGGAGTTGATTCTGATGGGAAAGGAACCTGCAGCCAGGGAGCGGAGTGTGAGGCGCAGGAAGGCCCAGCCCACGCCGTGCTCCCGGGTAATGGCTCCTACTTCTTGTTCCCAAGGAGCACTAGGATCTCATATCCGTTCTCCTTTTTTTGTTTTTTTTTTCTAACAATGCCATGTTTGTGGTCATTTTTACAGCAGCACTAGGACACTAATAAGGTTCCTACAGTATTCCCATTTACACAGGAGGTAAGAGAAAATTAAAAATAAGAAAGAATTAGCAATTAGGTCAAGTACACATGGATAATTACTGTGGGAGCTGGGAATCAAACCCAAGGCTGAACAACTTCAAAGCTGTTTAACTTCTCTCATCCAGCATGTGTGGGGCAAATTTTTCTCTTAGCCAAATTCTGCTTCATTGAAACAGTGTGGCATTATTCTGTGGGCTGAAACACTGTAACTGGATTGTCCCCTGCAGCAAAATAGAAACAGAGATTTCAATTAGTTGGCTGGCTAATTTAGGTAGGCCTACAGGTCTCTCTCATAATTACACTGTACAGTAGGAAGCTATGTAAATAATCTTTTTAAAAAATTGTGTTTGTAGCTCTCCAACCTGTGACCTTGCCAGTTCTGTTCCTTTCAACCCACAGTTCTTCAAAACTGTGTGAGAAATGGCAATTTCTTTCAGGTTCTTTGCAAGAGGATTGGTTCAGCTATTCTGCACCCATCAAATATATCTACCAAGACTGAATTATGTGCCATGACGTATTTTATGTGTTTGAAATGCTTTACTAAAGACTTGAAACTTTCTATACTTCCTGGATTTGCATTATGGTAGGGAATAAAAGACAAGGCAGCAGATCAATAAACTAAATGATAAATATGCAAGTTATTTCTTATTGCATTTTGAAACGTGCTAAGGAGAAATAGCCAAAGAGATGAGAAATAGTCGGCAAGGAGAGAAAACTGAGTAGACAGTGGAAAAAGATGATCTAACATGTCCCAGGGATATCTGGGGGACACGCTACGGGGGCGGATGGATGATGGCATCTGAAGGTATTGGGGAGAGGAAAGGATTCACATGAGGGCATGAGAGCAGAGGAAATTGCAGGCCAGTCTCTGAAGAACCCTGTGGGGCTGCTAGAACCATTTGGGATTTCATTTTGAGATGGAAAACCACTAAGTATTTAAAGCTGACATGATCCAATTTAAAAAAAAAGACAGGATCTTGCAAAAGAACAGCATTTATGAAGTTAAAAAACAAAAGCAAACAGGCTATTTGAAAGGTCATAATTGTATACGGTCAATAAAAAAGGCAAATGATCTGATTTCCTCTTTATCGTGAAGTTGTCCAGCACCGAATCTCTCAGAGATGCTTATGATTTCATGCACTACTCTTGACTTCAGTTTTGCCCTTTTTAATGTTCATAATGAAACTCAAAACACAAATGACCTACATGGTTAAATACCTTGCTCAAATCTCAAATCTTTCTATGTGGAGAGGAAGAAGGCAGAGAAAACTTAAATTTTTTGGAAAGGTAAAGTTTTCCTGATGCCTCGGATTTCACATAGCCCAAGTCAACAAGAGCAGCTTTAAATGTTGCTTTCCATAGTGTCCAAGGAATCCTTTCAAATGTTTATAAAATACTGTTTTTACTTCACCATTCTGCTTTAATCAGAACCTTTACACCAAAAATATTTTCAAGTACTAAGTTTAAAATTCCACTTATACATAAATGTAGCTAAACGTAGAGCTTAACTAGACATTAATGTTCTTTTAATACATGCTATGGAACATGAAATGGTGCACAGAAAAGAACAGAGTGACCACTAATGTTTAATACTAAATTGATGGGCCTAAGGTAGAGCCTCCTCCCAGCAGTCACAGGAGGTTCCCAGAGCCTCTTTCAGCTACTGCTACATCCAGTGGTGTAATGGGTAGGCACTTGGCACAGTAGTTCAAACACTGCTTAAGATGCCCACGTTCCATATCAGGAGCACTTAAGTCCTTACCCCATTGTTTATTCCTATTTCATGCCAGTGCACACCCTGGGTCCCTGCCTTCCACCTGGGAGAACTGGAATGAGTCCAAAACTCGTAGCCTGTCCCAGTTCTGACAGAAGTGTGGCAAAGTAATCCACTACATGAGACTCTGTCTCTTTGTCCTTAGGAATAAATAAATCAATGGAATGGAGTGCAATTTGCATAGAACTTATACAAGGTCTCCCGCATACTTTAAATCGATTCTGTGTTACCTATAATACTAATACAATAGGAATGCTATTTAAGTACTTGCCATGCTGTATTTCCCAAAGAATAACAGCCAGAAGAAAATCTGTCCATGATCAGTCTACATGCAGTTTTTCTTCTGAGTATTTTGGTGGAATTTGTGGATCAGAATTCACAAATTTAAAAGGCTGACTGTAGACTCAAAATTCCAAATGTTGTGTTTAATATTCCTTTTTTTAGGACATCAGAGAGACCTAATCATGCAGCATATATTCTAGAATCCCTTTCACTTGTATCTGGCTAATGGCTCACTATTGTAGACATAGCACGCTGGAACTTCTTAGCCATCCTCCAAGAGGTAAAATGGCAACTTTACCAACAGAAACATCTTAGATGATCTGAAAATCAAGTTTTCCAATCAAGACGACAACTCTAAAGTGCTTTGGCACTTGTATGATCATACTGAATAGTTCTCGTATTATACTTCATCCCAACTAGATTTTTTTTTGTTGCTGTTTCAAAAAGCCAAAATACCACACGTAGCATTCTTAGAATGACAGTGATTCCCACTTCACGAAGAACATGACAAGTCACTTCACAGATAGATAAACGGAATAATGAGGGATTCTTCGAATTCAGTTCAGCAGCTCTTGCGAAGCCCAAGTCAGTCTTATTTTTACATTTGAGAAGGAACGGCTGTGCCTTTCATCCTTCCGCCCTGTCAGATGCTGCAACTTTAGAAATGCTTTTGTAAACAAAGATTTCCAAGTGCCTTTACTGTTAAAAAAAAAAAAAAGGTATTTTTCTATTTGGGGCTTTGGTTTGCTCTTATTTTGTCTGAGAATGGGAATTTTTCAAATCATTATTGCTTACATTCTTAAATCTCATTTTCCTTCCCGTGTAGGAAGGAAAATATTTACCATGTTAGGAATTTGGCCTTGCCATTTTTCTCTATTTCTCTGACAGTGCTGCTGGCATTGTTTCCTTCCACATTGCTTTCACTTCTCATGCATACTTGCTGTGTTTATTCTAAGAAGCCAGGAAACAGACATGAAAGGACCGATGTTGGAAAAAAAAGCAGCAGCTGATTTTAGCAAGCGCTCTCAGGCTTTGCGAGCTGCCAATAACAATAGCACTGAAATTCCCAAGTGCATTGAAGCAGTTTTTATACCACCTATGGAAAAGAGTTTGTTCGTTAGAAGCAAAGGTGACATAAGTGTCAACACCAAGGCCTTCACCCTAGGAAACAGACACTAAATATGGAAAAGAATCTGATGTTTTATGGTTCTAAAGTTGTGTTTCTACTAAGAGGAGGATTTTGATATGAATAAAACATCCAATACAGGAAGGCTAAGAGGATGTGAAGAGGGAATCTTTCATTACTACACTAGTTAAAATATCTTGAGATAACAGTAAGAAAAATGGCAAAATGCTCAATGTTGTATTAATGTCTGGCACACTGTAAATAACACAGATCTCACAAAGGTTAATGGTACTTCCTTGTGGCATGTTGTAGATTTCAACGCTAATGTAATGACCTTAACAGGGAAATGCAAACTATAATGCAAGAAGTTAAGGAAATTAAATGTAGCTTATATAAAAATTAACTCAAAATGAATCATGATTTAAACATTATGCATTAAACCGGAAAACATCTCAAAAGAAAGGAAATTTTCAGGATCTAGGGTTTTACAAAGAGTAATTAGGCTTGAGTCACAAAAAGAAAATTTGGTCATTAGAGTTTCAAAAATAATTAAAATCTTGGAATCTCAAACCTGTTAAAAAAGGATGAAGATAAGCTACCTGCTAGGAGAAAACATTGTTGAATTTTACACTTGATAGAGGATTAGTTACTAGAATGCATAAAGAACTCACAAAACTCAAAAGTAAAAAGAAACATCCAATTATGAAGTGCAAACAGAGCAGTAGGTCTAACAGTTATAACTGCCTCCGTAGCACACTGAGGCAGACCATGCTCATCAGGGCCATAGCACCCAACCAGCATGTGTGAGACCTGGGATTGGGGGTCGAAGCCAGTAGTGTAACTATGTGGGGCTCCCCAGCTGAACCACCACTCCCAATGGAAAGCATGAATTAGGATGAGGCCAGGTCAGGCTGGGCAGGGCTACAATACCTGTTGGCCTCATGTGAGCTGGATCAGAAGAAAGCTAGGCTCGGTTGTCTGTTCCTACCGTTGCATGCATAACCCAGAATGGGTATGTGTTGGTTGGGCTTTGCCACAGCACCAGCTGGCAGATACTGGCCCTGAGGGTCAGTTGTGTCAAGTCAACCCACAAAACCATCTGGAGACTGCAGGATCTGAGAATGGGAGTGGGCCCATTAGGGTAACAATAGGTACCTCCCCTTGGGGTTGCCACTCCTCCTGGTGAGCATGAGAACCAGAACTGGGGCAGGCGTGGCTAGACAGAGAATGGCATCCACCAGCATGTGTGTGGGTTTGATAGTAGAACTGGTTGAAATGGACTAGGCTTCAATGCCCCTTGTCACGCACGAGAGCTCAAAGTGATGTGGGAGAGTCTGCTTCACACACTGACAGACCCGGGAACCAGTGGGGGTTGTTGTGGGTCACTCAGACTAGGCTGCAGCTCCCACTTATTTGTGTGAGGGCCAAGTGTGTGGTGGGCAGGATCAGGCTGGGCTCCAACATCCATTGATTTATGTAGAAGACAGGGCTGGAGGCAGAACTGACCCAGCAATTGCAACCACCTGTATATGCATAAGCTGATTTGGGCAACAGACTATGCTGGACACTGAATTGGCAAGCACACACAAGAATCAGATCCAGGACCACCTAATGAAGTTTTTTGGGGATCCCCCAATTGAATCCTTGGACACAGAAGCCCATCCATGAAGAGAAGTGCAGTTTCCATGGCGTGACTGTGGAAAGCATGTGTCAAAACTGAGCCTCCTCGATGTCTCAGATGGAGCAGTGAACAGCATATCCAGGTGCACATGGAAGATACGGCAGTACATTGGATTCTGCAGGGGACACCTGGTACCATGACAGAGGACAGAACAAACTGATCCACTATCCTAGCCAAGTGTTGGCAGTGAATAACTCGGCAAACAGAGACTCTATGGTGGACTATGTCAATCACTGAATTCTGCAGTGATTTCACTGTGCTTGGAGTGGTGAAATTGGTGGTAGTTTAGAACTGTTGAGTTATCAAAATCTCTTGAGCAGACACCCTGAGATGGTGTCTGGTGGCTGTCCTCCATCCCAGGGTGCAGAGGCATTTGGGAGATTGAATGTGGCTTCTCTTTGTCTCCCCACTTCCACCAGATACAGGAAGAAGAAAAACAGAGAATGTGTAAATGGTAATTTCACCCATCTTCCTATAGCCTATGTCACTTATCACCTTAAGAACTATCATCAAAAATAAATATAATTAATTTTAAAATGTCAAAAAAAGTATGGGAGAGGTTTGTGCCTACCTAACTAGACACTGGAGTGAATAAATGCCTTTCCCAAAGTTTAAAAAAAATAGCAATAGCACCAAATGTTATGATACACAAATAAGAGTACATATGTACATGTGTCTCTTCCTGTTATTGATTTTGTACTGTGGCTTTTCATTTAAGGGGATGTACAGTAACTGTGAAATGGAGACTATAATATGTAGATGTAAGGATACAATACAGTATGCATTTCTGTTTCCAGACAAAGATGGACTCCCAATGAGACTGTATTATATCTTGACAATAGGATGCTGGACTCTCTGCTATTGTCCATGCCTGCAATGATGGACATGTGACTGTTTTTGAAGAACTATACTATAGTAATGATATAGGGGAACTCAGTGAGGGAGCCGGGAATTGGGGAGGGGATAAGGGAGATCCCAGGGCCTATGGAAATACATCATAAACTGATAATAAAAAGAAGTAAAATTTAAAAAAGATAGAAAAATAAGAGTGAACTACAACTACTTATGGTCCCTAGATGGAATATAAAATGGTGCAGCCATCCTGAAAGCCAATTGGACAGTATAGTATAAAATGAATTATATAAATAACATGTAACTCAACAGTTGCACTCTTGGGCAATTATTCTGAAGAAATGTAAACTTATTTTCTCATAAAAACCTTTTGGTGAATGTTCATACAGATTTTTCCTATTAAGCAAGAACTGCAAACAACTTAGATGTCTTTCAGCAGTTTATGAGTACATCCATATTACAGTAATAAAAGTAAATAAACAATTGACATACACATCAACTTAGACGAATCTTAGGGAATTTTTAAAAATTGAAAACAAAAAAATAAGAAGGTTGCAAACAGTGTTTCCATGTATAGAACACAAATGAACCCACATTTCGGGAATACTGACTATGTTAGTTGCTTCTGAAGGTCAGGAACAGGGATACAGGAATTTGTGAGTGAGTCTCTGATTGGTTCATTCCCACGAACCTACAGTGACTGGGATTAGACAATGGCCAGGGATTCAATCCAGGTTGTTCATGGACATGGCAGGAGCCCAAATCGTGTAAGCCATCACCTGCTGACACCCAAGACCTAAACTGGCAGGAAACCGAAGTCAGGAACTAGACCTCAAACTGGTAACCCAGCTCTGCTGCTCTGACATGGGACACAGGTGTCTTTAAGGCATCTCTATATAACCTCTTACAACTGCATGCAAACACAATGATCTTACAACAAAAACGTCAATTTCCAAAGCTGTATAGGACTTCAAGATTCAAATAAATCACAACTCTCTTCCAACCAGAATTATGGCTAGCCCTATTCCAACCGAAAAAACAACTTAGTTTTCAAGATTCGAAGAGAAAAAAATTCTGCTGGCAATTTTGCCCTCTCTTCAAAAAGTAAGTTTTTCTCATCCTCACCTAAATTGTTCAGGAGCTATCATCTCATTTTCCCTGACTCTACTGAGTAAGGCTCACTACATTCAGAATTCTACTACTCTTGTAGGAAATTATATTTTCAAATAGAAAGTATTCCGTTATTGTTTTCAAGTGATGTTTCATGAGCTCAGTCTATGACCCATCTAATGTGTTGGCTAATCTTCAAAAATTTCACCAGTTTTAAGAGAAAAATAATCCAGTCAAATGTGTGGATGTGCCTTTTTTGCAGTTTTGTTTTAATGAAAGTAGATGAGGTAACCCTTCTTTGTCAACAAGCCTACATTTTTGAAGGGACTTGTGTGATGGGGCATATTTTGCTGTTGATTGCACTGATGGAACATTTCTACTTCGGAGGAAAGCATTAATTTTTGAACAAGTATATGCCTTCATGTTCTGCTTCCCTTGCTAAACTGCTGGTTTCCTTCCTCTCTTTCAGAGTTTCAACAGTTTGGAGAGTCACTTGCCATTCCAAAATGAAAGTAACTGGGATGGGAGTCACCCTAACACATAAGGATTAGCAGGATTAGCCAAAGTGTTGTGTGGAATTCAGGGCTAGGCTGGCTAGAAATATTCTGACTGCAGATGCTCAACGAGTAATGTCACAGCTATGCCATGATTCCTTCTCTACAGGTGGCTAGTTATAGCCAACAACAAGAAACTACACATTCATCTCCCATTATGCTTTTTGGTTCGAATGAAATTTACTGAACTGCTTTGTGAAGTCATGTGCCATCTTCTCAAATGCAATCAACATTTAGCCATGAGAAGAAAACTGATCAGGTGCTTTTATGACAAAGAGATGCGTGTACAGAAAGCACTTACATGCAAAATCTGTCTGCTGCTTTTCAGTTATTCGTCTCCTACTTTCTCAAAAACAAAACAACCACTGCAGAGAAGGAAAAAAAAAAAAAGCCTTCTGCCCTGTCTTCTTGACTTTATTGATGCCAGTTACTGACAAGGCAGTGCAGGAAAGGCCTGAGGTGCAGCGTCTCAGTGGGGAACAGCATCACAATGAGAAGTTGTGATCTAGCATGAAAGAATGTGGCAGTTTCAAGGTTGGTGTTTTTGAAGATAGGAGATGGTTTATTTTTCCCTTAGGCGAAGAGCTAAAATTGAAACTAGGGACTGATTTATAACAATATAGAAGTCTAGCCTAGAAATGTTTCCCTTAATGCCCAGGACTAAAAAGCCGCTTTTTTCTATGCCATCAGCAGGATCTTCAATTTGTGCTACCTTACATCGGTTGCTCTAATTCCCACCCACTGGATTTAAGAAATCACAAATAATGTTTAGTTCTTAGCATGAGCAGGATGCCAGCTGGGGGCCTGAACTGAAAGCAATATGAACTAATAAATGAATGTGAAAGTTCACTGTAAACTGTCAAGTGTGATATGCAGATAAATTGCTGTGTAATAGGTCACAAAAAAAAAGACAAATAATGGTGGGAGCAAATTCTGTCTGATTTCAGTATCAGAAAATGAATCCTTTGCAAATGGAGATGTTTGTCATTATGTTCAACTCTGTGAGGTGCGTCCCTTAAAAGCACCTTGATCTTCTTACCTGTATCCAACTTTATGGTGTTTAGTATAGAAATAATGCGTATGGACAATTGCTTGAATTAATTCTGGCCACTATAGTCAGCCAACCTGTGCTCCGTGGCACTTCCCCAGCCTGTTGTGATGACTGAAAATAGAGTCATCGGAATTTTCTTAGCTGGGAGACTGATCTGCTTAGATGTCCAGCTTGGGTTATGATATTTTACACACATGAATCAAGTTACTTGGTCATTGGTCTTCCATTTCTTGAACACTTCAAAATAACCCACATAAACACTTAAACATGGGAAATAGAAGCAGAATATTCAGATTGAATTTATTTGAAGTCTCTTCTCAGGTAGCTGGAAATAGGATGTAGATATTGCACACTGGCAATGTGCAGAAAAGGGGCTGGTGTTTTGGTCTTAAGTGTTGTGCTGTGCAGTGCCAGCATCGCCCATGGGCACCTGTTTAAGTCAAGATGCTCCACTTCCAATCCCTGCAAAATCAAATGCTGCCTGAAAATGTGCTTGGGAAAAGGTTCAAATTGTTAGGTCCCCTGTACATACATAGGAGATCCCAAGGAAAGAACAATACCCCGAATCCTGAGCCTGGCTCAGCTCCGGCCTCTGTGACCATCTGGAGAGTGAGCCAGCAGGTGGAAGTTCTCTCTCTCTCTGTATCTCAGTCTTTCTAATAAGTAAATAAAATCTAATTTTAGGACAATAAATTTGTGAATAAACAAACTAATTTTGGTAAGGAGCATAATTTGGAAAATGTTCACTTAATGGACATAGCAGTTGATTTGTGCTAGGAAAGATAGATTAAATATCATGAGGGAAAGAGGACTATCATTTACTGCTGAAAAATATTCATCCCCCTAATCTCCTCCTTTCCATAAAGGAACAGAGGGGATTCTACAAGATGAGTCTTAGCTCCACTGAGTTCTAGAAGAGCAATGTTACATTACTGCAAAACATTAGAGTATTACCCAGAGGGATCCTGACAACAAAATCCAGGTCTCTTCCTACTCTATTAGGTCATGAATGATAACAAACACACTATGGTAAAAAGCACAATGTCAGTGAAGATTTCGATTCAGATCTCTGCTCTGCTTTCTTGAGCAAGTCATTTAACCTTTATAAACTTCCATTTCTGTTTCATTAATTAAAGGATTATAATAATATTTAACTCATTAGAATTTTTTGAGGATTAAATGGCATAATGCATGAAAGGGGCTTAACATAATGTCTTGTATTCCAAAAGCACCTAATAACCCGAAGCTAAAGTATTAACAAGGAATTTCATTCTCAAACAACAGACTTCTCAACTACACATCTCCATTCTGCAGGAAAATGCAAATTTTCTTTGTTAAGGTAAACATTCAGTTTTAAAACAAGGATTTGGCTGAAGGATGTTCATAACATGAAGAGGTGATTTAAAAGCATTCAACTCCTCCCTGAGTAGAATTACGTTGTAAGCTCAGTTGTGTATAGTGTCCCTCTCTCATGGTCGCAGATACAGCTGGTGTGGCTGCCTCACTTTGTTCCTTCCAGCAGGGTCGTTGCTGGGCTTTGCTTATTGTGTCTCACAGAGCACAAGCCTGTGGGGCTACTGAGGGTCACCAGGATGGGGAGGGTCAAATGTCGAGACAATCTGTGCAAGCTTGGACCCTCCACTAGAAACAAGGCTCACTATACTGCCTGGCCATTACCCATGAGCTCTCATGTTGAAATATAAACTCTGCTCTTCTGCCTGCTTCTCTGATCTGATTACGATGAGCCATGTGTCAAGGAAAGCTACATAGGCAAAACCCAGAAACTTAGATTAACCCTCAGCCGTAGCAGCCTTACCACTGCATGTAAATTAATTCCTCTTGCTAAACATCAATGTCCCAATTTAGCCCATTGCTCCAATTCCAAATAACCTATTTAATTAGATATGTAATGTTTCTTCTATTATTCATGTAACTGTTTTAATTTTCTCTCCAGAATTTTATCCTTATTTGGATTTCTCTTGCCTTTTTACTTGCTGCTCAAATCAACTTCTTGTTCCACTTACCTCTTTCCCATTTTAGCTGAGATCTTGGGGAGAGAAGAGCACGGCCAAAACATCAAGAACATTTTGAAAGATACTACCCTGTAATTTCAGCTGAGCATTAACACAGTACCATGTAGCTGAACCATCTCAGGGAGCACATACATATAAATCATCAAAAATATTGTTGCTAAACGAACAACAACAACAACAATGTGCCATGCACATGCTCCAGTCACTCCAGATAGAAAAGATGTTACGGAATGTTTCCTGTCTCCAGTGCAGGGTCCTTGCTGCTGAGACATCTGCTCCCCAGTGCCTTCCTCAAATTTAATGGAAAGTACCCACTCTGTTTTCAGTGGTCAGAGCTTTCTGAGGACTATTGTGAAATGTATTAGTCATTTAGCAATTAAGTAAAGTAGGTAGTATTAGGTTTAAATAAAGGTTTCTATACTACATACAATTCCATGAAATTAATAGCATTTGTGTATTCAAAGAGCTGTGTAGTCTTGCAGTGCATCTTAACTTTGGAATACAGTTTTTGTTTTTTATTTCTTTCTAAGCCGTGAACCCATCTAAGACATGAGCTTTAGTTAATGTACAGGTCTTAGCATCACTTTAATTTTCCTGCTCCTAAGACCATTTAATAACCCTCAGCTGCAGGTGCATAACTAGATCAAACCATTGGTCATCACAGTATGTCGATATTGAAGTCTTCTTTGTAACCTATTGTGCCTGTTTATATATAGTGTTCTGGGGATATGCTACTCCGTGTTTGCAAAGCAAAGCTTTCCTTCTGTCCAAAGGCCTCATTGCCACCAAAACAATCACTCTCTTGACTCTGTTTTGGTAAGACTAATAAGAACTGTACAAGAAACTGAATTTGCTGTTTCAAGGCTACTTTATTTTTTAAAGTATTTATTAATTTCACATTATAAAAAAGACCAAGAGTGACAAAACAAAGATCTTCTATGCGATGATTAACAATCTAGTGGCCACAGTTTGACCTGACTAAGGTGAACACACTTAGGACTCGGTCTGTTTCTCACATAGACACCCAAGCACTTGGGGCATCACCCTTTGTCTTGGAGGGCGAATACCTGCAGGAGATGGAATCAGAAGTTGAGGAGCCAGGACTCAAGCAGTCAGTCCAATATGAGATACAGGGATACAAAACATCAACTGAGCCACTGTGCCGCAGTTCTATCCATCAAGGCCACTCTCTAGGTGTGTTTATCATGGCACTCTCAAATTCTGTATGAATCTGAATCTGACCTCCAGCTCTCTTTTTCAATGTTGTCCAGTCTTGTACTCTTTATAGATCACTCTAATTCTGAGCACTTTCTAAGTAAACTCAACGTAACTAAAAGCCAACCTTGTAGGCTTGTGTTGTGGAACAGGTTCAGCTACCACTGACAATGCTGGTAACACATGTCAGAGTGCCGGTTCAAATTCTGGCTGTTCTGCTTTCAATTAAACTTCCAGATAAGGTGCTTAGAAAAATAAGACTTTAGCCTAAGTGTGTGTGTGTGTTTCACACCCTCCTACTCTCTTTCCCCTTCTCCCCTAGTCTAGCTTATAAATAAATAAATAAGTAAATATTTTAATCAACAATTAAATCTAAATTATCTTTCTGGCTTAATTTGATTTATACTATACCAATATACTTAAAAAACCAAACAGAAAGAGGATTGAACATTTGGCCTAGAAGTTAGACACCTGTTAGGATGCTTGTGTTATACTTGGAGAGCTTGTGTTCCAATCCAGGTTGCAGCCCCAATTCCCAGTTTCTGGCCACATAGATCTTAGATTGCAGTAGTAATGGCCTGCATGGTTTGGTTCCTGCTACCTTCACAGAAGACCTGGATTGAATTCCCAGCCTGTTGCCAACACTTGAGGATTAAACAGACAGATGAACGTTGAGTGCGTGCCTCTCTGTCTCTTTCTTTGTATTCCTCTAGCTCTCAAATTAAAATTTTAATGTTTAAATCAAATTAAATTTTTGGAATAAAACTTACAAAGTGTTTGCTTTATCTGTATGCTAAGCAAACAGGTCTTCATATTTGTGACTGATATGACAATGAAGATCACACATCTCCACACTTAGGACAAAGCCATGTAAGCGTAGATCTCCTAAGATTCAACAGGACTCTAAATATCACTGGTAGTTAAAAGTATAAATCATAATGCCTTACACTGCGAATGGCAGATATGAGGAATTGTTCTGTGGGAGACAGCTGTGGACAAGGAAAATCATGTATTCCAGAAAATAAAATCATGAAACAATGCCTTTCTGCTTAGCTAAACTCAGAAGAATCTCTTTAAAGACATCCCAGAATTTTAGCAAAGTTACACTTAAGAAATACCAATCTCTTCATTTCCCCAGAGCCCTATGTGATTTTTACCAAACACATTAAACGGATGAGGGAAACCAGCTGCAGGCCCTCTGACGACTGCGAGAAATCACAGGATCTATGAAGATGCAGGGGAATAGTTTTGCCTGCTGCTGATGACAACTAATGATGAAAAAATTCCCTCTTGAGGGCTTAGAATCTCTTTCCTGGATCTATTTTTAAGTAGTCTACCTGCTTTCCCATCACCACGGCTTCTTTGACTTCCCCGTACCATTTGCTGCAAAATTATTATTTGCTGCCATGTTATTCATAGAATAGATTCCAAAATTGTCTTCATAGGATTGCATGAATTATATGGGACTAAAATGAAAAAGCAAACTTTAATTCTTTATTATAGATGTGTAGATAGATCAGTAAGTAGATAAATAGATAAGTGTATATACCCCAAATCCAATCTGATTTCCATAATTTCTATTTTTTGAAGCCAAGGTTGTAAAATGTCCTGTTATTTAGGAGCAGATGAGGATAGCTCTAATATCTCAAGTCAGATTTCTATCATCTGCTCTGCACAGCCGACAACAACGGGTTCAAATTCAAATACCCTCTTGATCCGGTTATCTTCCCTGGGACGATCTGACAGTGCAAATGAAAACCTTTGTGCAGTGTGAATTATGCACACGCTTATCTAACTCGCTCATTTAACATATACCTTCATCCTCTCTTGATATGCTATTTCTCTCAATAATGCACAATCCTAAATATAATTATTAGTCTTTCTGAAAGTGCTTTGTGTAATGATTATATAATCTATATACTATATACTTATATAGATATATGTATATAGAGATACATATAATATAGAGATGTATAGATAACATATATTATAATATATAATATTTGACTTCTATATCATATACTATGATATATTATACATAATAATAATAAAATATTTTAAATAACATAATATATACCATAATATTATGATACGTGTGATATATATGGTACATGTATAATACATTATGATATTATACATCATGTTATATATTGTATAACATATAATATATAGATATATGTAGATAATATATTTCATATATAATATAGATAACAGATATAGATAGATAATAGGCAAATATTAGATATATATAATCTATGTAATTAGATTAGATAGACCCATCCTCTATCTTTAAAATTAGAGGAGGAGAGGTCTCCAAAATTTCACAGGAAGTACATGTTATGAAAAAAGCTCTGTATGGACTTCAATAAGTTTTGCATCAAAGTAAATCATTTCCACAAGTCTTTGAAATGTCCCTACACTGTACTTCTGTTAAGGTGCCCCACTTTCCAGAAGACATATGTGTTTTACCTGCAACTTTAATTCTAATTAACTGAAAATAATTAATTCGCCATTATATTGCTTAGCATGTACAACATAATATAATAACATGGCTAACGATCTAACAGAGTGGGTAAGAGTTTGAAATCTTTCTCAGATCATCAAAATACATCAGATTTTCTTATTCTTCTTACTTCCATCCTCACACACATTCAAATGGAGGCAAAAATGACATATAATAAAAATCAGTGATTTCATAGTGTTTATAAATAAGAAATAGGTGATTAAAATTCTGCCAGCATTAATAAGTACTGCAATATATTTTCCTACAGACACAGCCTATCCCTCGCGTTCTTTTCCAGGGAGCAGTTATAATATCAAGCAGAGAACAGAAGAACATCTGAATGAAACCAAGAACCATTCCAACAAAGCTGGCTTTGTGTATGCTGCCCCGGGCTTGTTACACATGCAGTGTATTCCCTTCATGGTTCATGGAAAAAGAAACACTGAAGGACATTTCCGTCATTTTATTTGTGTACCTATTTGAAAAGTAGAGAGACCTCTTACCAACTCTTTCACTTCTCAAATGTCTTCAAAGCCTGGGCCAAAGTTGGCACTAAAGCCAGAAGTCAGATACCCTGTCCAATTCCACAAGGAGGGCAGGAACCCAATATCTTGAGCCATCACTACTGTGTCAGCATTGGCAGGAAGCTGGAGTTAGGAGCAAGGTCAGGGATTGAACCCAGGTACTCTGATGGAGGATATATGTGCCTTTAATGCTAGGTTAAACACTTTTTTTTTTCCACAAAAGTACTTCACAAAAATTATTTTTATTTAAAAAAAAAGTCTTCAGAGATTGTATAAAATTCAGATTCTTGGACATAATCTCATGTCTAATGAATTCCAGTCTCTCTGAGTATTCTCCTGGAATCTGCATTTTGGCAAGGTTCCCAGTCAAACGTTGTACTTCAAGTTCAGAATTAGGCTGTGGGTGTGGTCAGTGTATAATACTATGTTTACTAGAGATGGCTGAGCTTAGCATTTAGTTAATGGTGTTAATAGTTATTAATAGGTAATAATAACATTTGCAAATAGTGTTAATTATAAGTTATTAAAAGATCATTGGATGCGGTTAGAGGAAGAAAAGTGATTATGCAAAGTGCTTCTCTAACTTTACTGTGCATACAGATCAGCTGGTGTTCTTATTAAAATGGAGATTCTAATTTATATGTTCCTGGGGACAATTTAGTAGTGATTCTGCATTTTTAACAAGTTCTCAAGGGATGCTGGAGCTCTGCCCTTATAAGCCAAAGTTTGAGTAGCAAAATTTAGTGTTTTAAGAATCCACTCCTAAAATTGTTTAGTGAATGCTTCACTCAAACATGCATTATGGAACACATTCCAGAATTTCTAGTGAAACCCAAACCTATTCATTAGTTTCAGACCAAGGAAATATGAGTACTTTAGGAATTATCCTTTTTATCTAAGGAGTGTGTGCTCTGTTTAATTTAATGCCTGAACAGATCCAGACTCAGTGAGCTAGAAATATGAATAGATTGCACAAGTTTGTTGAAAATAAAAATGAAATAAAGTATATGTTTATTTTAGTGCAAAGCTTTTTCAATTCTATGCATTTTTCTACAAAATGAAGTTCTATTTACATTTTGAAAACTCTCATTAAAAACCTGCCTGCCTTTCTCAAGGGAAAATGAGCAAATATAAACAATGTCTATATTAACTTGCAGTATTTTATGGGGACGAATATGAATGTGTTAAGTTAACTAGTAAGAACATGAATTGAAGAAAACAGACGGTAACTGGCATCAAGAAGTTGATGATGTGACCAAAGTAACTTTAGTTAACTGCTGAGGAGATAACTTTATTTTATGCAGTGCTAAGAACTATACAGGAATTTAAGATATAATATCTCCCCAAAAGTACAATTTCCAAATTCTAGCGTATACAAAAAAGGCTTAGAAATGCTTTCTCAAGATGACAAAGAACCACCCTCTCTCTGACTTTGAAGTCTCAAACCTTTATTCTATTCAAAGACTCCCCCAGAAGAAATAAAAGTTAGTGATATCAATTTTATTTTCACAGAGCATGCATGCTCTATGTGAACTGATATTAGCCCCAATGTAAAAAATTGTTTATGACAATTGGTGAGAGCAAAAATCAATGTATTTATTACAACAGTTGGTAGACTATAATGAATAAACAGATATTCTGTATATCTGTACTATTGAAAGTTCAAAGGAAAGGAGAAAAGTTATTTGAGAAAAAAAATCTAAAAGTTCCTGGGAGAGGAGTGAATGTGCAGGATGGAGGACACAATAATGAAAGAAAGATTGAAAAACATATCCTGGAGGGTGATGTTCAATTTCCAAAGAAACACTGACTTGTTTCAGCCTCACCACAAACAATAGTGATGACCCACAGAGCTAATTCTTTCTAGCATATGGGAGTTATCCATCAGCAGCCAAGGAAAAAGCAGCTCACGGGGTGGTAGATGGTTCCATATTGAGGCAACCATGTTAACCATTCATATGGCTGACAATGCTAATGTGGAATTCGGCTGCCTTCCATAACTACTTATTCAGAGGGGAAATAACATGTAAAGGAGGAGGAGAGAGACAGAAAGATGGAAGAAGAAAACATGTACAACATTTTTCCTTAGGAGATGTTGTTCAGCTAGGATAACAAGACCATTACCTACGGTTGTCATTTAGAGCCAATCTGAGCCAAATATCTACCCAAAACAATAACATAACACATCTCTTATCTCAGCACTTTATGCAAAAAAGAAGGGAAATTAATCACTTGGAAGTAAGCAGCTCCACATAATTCTATGCAGCTTTTTAAAATGGTGCAGTTTAAGTGGGATGACTGGGAATGAACTATAGAAATGTCTGTAGAACTATAGACGCTCTCAGCACTGAGATACTCCCTGTCAAATATCCCTTCACTCTTCAAAGGGATACTTTAAGAGGGTAGCACCCGTGCCTCTGCTGATTCTTGCAAGAGAATTCTTCAAAAAGTTGAATCAAAGTATCTGAGTAAAGCAGCCCTTCCTGGAGAAAGGAAGGAATAGAGATTTAATTTTTAAGATATTATTGGAAAGTTAGATTTACAGAGAGAAAAGGAGAGACAGAGAGAAAGATCTTCGATCTGCTAGTTCACTCCACCAGTGGTCGCAACAGCTAGAGCTGAGCTGATCCCAAGCCAGGAACAGGGAGTTTCTTCTGGGTTTCCCACATGGGTACAGGATTCCAAGAACTTGGGCATCTCCTACTGTTTTCCAAGGCCACAAGCACGGAGTTGGATAGGATGTGGGGCAGAAAAGACACCAGCCGGCACCCATGTGGGATCCCGGTGCCTGCAAGGTAAGGACTTTAGCTACTGGGCTATCATGCCAAGCCCAGAGCTGTTTTCTTAAATGGTGGTGAGTAACATTGCTTTATAACCCATAGAGAAGAATGTAATGCACAGGATAAGAACAGGAGTTTAGCAGAAAACACAAGCTGCTATTGACACATCAGAAAAACTAATGTATCATGGGTATAGTAATATATGTAAAACATATATACATATATACATACATAGTATATATATTAACATACATACCCATATACATACATATATATAAATATATTACATATATACATATGTATATATACATACATATATATACACTCCTGATACATTATATTATGTATAACATATATTATGCATATATTGTATAATATATACAGTATGTGTGCATATTTTATATGTATATATGAAAAGTAGTATTGTTTCAGGATCGCATGACATTAGCAGAGCATTGTTTTGGCAAGCTGTGTTGAAAAAAGATGTGTAGGGCCCAGCGCGGTGGCGCAAGTGGTTAAAGGTCCTCACCTTGCATGCCCGGGATCCCATATGGGCGCCGGTTCTAATCCCAGCAGCTCCTCTTCCCATCCAGCTCCCTGCCTGTGGCCTGGGAGAGCAGCCCAGGACGGCCCAAAGCTTTGGGACCCTGCACCCGCGTGGGAGACCCGGAAGAGCCTCCTGACTTCGGATCGGCATAGCATCGACCGTTGCGCTCACTTAGGGAGTGAATCATTGGACGGAAGATCTTCCTCTCTGTCCCTCCTCTCTGTATATCCGCCTTTCCAATAAAAAAATAATAAAAATAAATCTTTAAAACAAAAAGAAAAAAGATGTGTAGTAACAGCAAAGGCAGAAACGTTCAAGAGACTCAGGTGCAACAGACATTATCTACTGAGAGCAGAAGAGGAAATATGTGTGTCCCTGAAGAGAGGCCTGTGGGCCAATGAATGAGATAGTTTCTGAGGAGTACACGAAATAGATGGGAAACCTCAGAAGGCAGCTGAATGTCCTGTAATAAAATATGGTGACAATGAAACTGTTCAACATATCTTGCAATAAGATGCTGTCTTTCTACCATTGTCTACACCCACAAAGTTAGCATTTATTTAAATAGCAGGATAATGAAATTTTGACTGTTGCTGAAGGACTTCATGCTATTGTGATAATATAGGGGAAACTCATGGAGAAGAGAGAGATTGGAAGTGGAAGGAGAAATCCCTGAGCCTACAGAACTGTGAATCATAACAAGTAAATAAATAAGCTGACAATGATATTGGGGCTAAAAGGCATCCTTTCAAAACTAGTACAGGAAAAACTGGAAATCCATATGGAAAAAGATTAGCTTCAACAAATCACAGATGATGGAAACATGCCACCATTTCCTTGAAGTTTTTGCCATTTAGCTCTAAATGTTTGCACAAGCTCCGCAAACTGTAAACAAAAGATGTACATTTTTTACAATATTATATTTCTTCAAAAATAGTCACAAATCCATCATAGTACTATTTAAGTGTAGCCTGACATTGTAAGTATACACAATGACAGAAAGTCCAGCATCCTATTATCACAATATATTGAACAGTTTCATTGGGAGTCCATCTTTGATTTGAGAGTGGAAATGTATACTGCAATGTATCTTCACTTCTTAGTATGACAATCTCTCTCTCTATGTATAGTTCCTATAGATGAAAATGTGCAGGACTGTGCTACTGTAATGATATAGGTAAAATCAGTCAAGGGCAGGAAATGGGGAAGAATGGGGAGGGGAATTGGGGAAGGATAGAGGGGGGAAGTAGGGTAGGACAGGAGAGGGGAAATGGGGAGAATGGAGGAGGGGAAATGGGAAGGGACAGGGATGGGAAATGGAGATGGAAGAAGGAAAGGAAATCTCTAAGCTGTGGACCTGTATTATTAAAAAAAAAAGCTGAAATGTACATTTATTTTTATTTTTGAAAGATTTATGTATTTTTATTGGAAAGGCAGATCAGATTTGTGAAGAGAAAGGGGGACAAAGAGATCTGACATCCACTCATTCACTCCCCAAATGACCACAGTGGTTGTAGTCGAGTAAATACAAAACCATAGGCCAGGTCTCCCACATGCGGGTGCAGGGTCCCAAGGCTTTGGGCCATCCTCGACTGCTTTCCCAGGCCACAAGCAGGGAGCTGAATGGAAAGTGGAGCAGCTGGATCATAAACCAGAACTCATATGGCATCCTGTTGCTTGCAAGGCAAGAATTTAGCTGTTGTGCCATCCTTCCATGCTCCGGTTTTTGCTTTTATTTATTTATTTATTTTATACAAACATCACATTTTAGTAAAGTTATACACAGCCAAGCAGATAATTTTCTATAAAATTTATTTATTTGGAAAACCATGTGACAGAGACAGAGAGGGGAGAGAGGAAGAGAGGGCAGAAGAGAGAGAAGAAGAGAAAAATAATTTTCTGGTTCATTCCCCAATGCCTCCAGTTGCCAGGGTTGGAAAACACCAAATCCAACAGTATAGAACTCAAACTGTGTCTCTCACATGAGTAGCAGAGGCCCAAGTGGTTGGAGTATTTTCTGCTGCTTCTGCAGGCAGATTAACAGGATGCTTAATCAGATGTAGAATACCATTTCAATACCGGATTCCAGTGTCCAAACTGGAGGTGTAAGTTGCTACTCCACAACACCTACTTCACCATTGAATATTAGTAATATTAGTGATATTAGTAATAGTGATTAAAATTCAAATGGATCAAAGGGAAACATAGGATACAGAATGAGAGTGAGGATGGAGAAAGTGACTTTAGATAACTGGGTAAAAGAAAGCTTTGGGTTGAAATCCATTGACAATAATCAGTCCGTTGTGCCAAATCGGAACAATAACAGTTCCACAAGGTCCTGAGATAGAAGCAGTGTGATGTCCTTCAGGAATAGAAAGAGGGTTAGTGGAGCTTCTGGCAATTAGTGTAGCAGGGAGACAGGTAGAAGGTTAAATCAGGGATTGGTTGAATAAACGCGTCACTATGGGCCTCATTGACTTTCTGTAAGTTTATTGAAAGCAATCAGCAACTGAAGGCAGTGGTTAAATTGCTGCTTGGGATGCCCACATCCCAGAGCAGACTGGTCAATTTCCAGCTCCACTGCATTCCATCCAAATCACTGCCAATGAACACTCCGGAAGGCAGCAGTAATGGCTTAAGTACTTGGGCCCATGATGCCCGCGTGGAAGATATAGGAGGGATTCTGATTTCTTGGCTTCAGCCTGTCTCACACACAGTTACTGATAGCATTTGAGAATGCATCAACAAATGGAAGATCGCTCTGTGTCTGCCTCTTTATGTCTCTTGGCTTTTCCAATAAATTAATACATTTTATGTGATAAGAGGAAACTTGAGAGTGCTAAGCCAGGCAAATGGCCTATCCCATAAAATCTAATTATGACATTTTATGGGAAATGATTTAAATGCTAGATGAATATTGGGGGAACAAGTGAGAAGTCACAGGTAGAATGCAGAAGTCATTGACACTGTGGTTCGGTGTATAGTGACAGCAGCAAAAATAGTGATTAAGTGACAAAGCGGGCATATTAGAGGAACTACTTGAATAAGTTTTGAAAGAATGAAATTGAAAAAGAAATCAGACATGACACCACATTGAGTTCTTCATCTGTTGGGAGTACAACAACACCATTTTTGGAAATAATAATGATTTGGGAGAAAATGGTTACATAGAAGGTAAATTAAGAAGTCATTTAGACATATGGGTCGAAACCTCAAAGTAGGAGCTAGGTATGTAAGTGTGGGTGTCACAGTCACACAGATGGCATGTCAAGCTGTGGGATTCAAACGATATCCTGCAGAGAGAGAAGTGAAGAGAGCGATTGATGTTCAGAGTAATGGGCCCCCCAAAAGTTCCTGTCCTAACCCACAGAAACCCTGAGAGGGAGAAATGCTCCTTTATCATTCCGGTGGGCTTAGTCTAATCACGTAAGTCCTTCATGCTGAAAAATCTTTTTCAGCTTTAGCCTGAGAGAGATTTGAATTCAAAACCTCTGTCAGAGCATATTCACGTGTGAGAGCATCCAAGTCATCCAGGACTGCGATCGTGGTCAAGGACCAACAGGAGCAGGCAAGAAAACAAACCACTGTAAGTTATTTAAAGTTTTCTTCTCAGGGAGAATCGAAGGTTAAAATGAGAAAAACACATTTAGTCAGGAAGTGTCAGGTGCAAATTCAAGGTATTGTCCGGGAGAAACTGAACACCAAAAAAAGGTCTTAGACTCCAAAAATGAAGGGATGGTAAGGATAGGCAGAAAGCTACAGAACCAAATGTGACCAAACCCCTGTGACTCTGTGCTTCCAGGTGCTGTTGTCCTGGGTCACACAGTAGGATTGCGTAGATTTTGATAATAATAAGTTCTTATAACATGATCACAGAACACGCTTGGGAGCTGAGGACATTATTGAGAGGCAAGCAAGATGCTCACATGTGTTCATATTAGTTTCATGTTTCTGAATATACCAGTGTCATCACACACAAATGCACATGCACAGACATGCACACACCCACACAAACGCACCCTGTGAGTTGATCACTGCAAGATGTACAGTGTAGGGCTACTGAAGATAGAATTTGGGGAAATTAAAATATAAATGCCAAATCTGTGGAAGGGCAGAATAGGAAAATTTATTTAGTATGTAAGTTGTTTTTTTGTTTATATTTACACGGACCGTTGACATGAACAAAGATTTTTATTAAATATTTACATTAAAATTTCACAAATCTCCCTTCTTTCTTCTCTTCCACTCTACCTTCTTTCTTGCTTCGTTTTGTCTTCCCTGGCTTTTTCTCACTCTTGTACCCAAGTGCACGTGCACATTCATATGCACACACCCGTATCCATGAACACTGCTCACATTTGCATTCCCATCATTTGTTCACAAATGAGAAGACTTTACCATCAATCCTGCATGGCATCAGGGGAAGTGGGTGAGTGAAGTTTGTCCTCTTCCGTAGGTAGACACTGCACTCACTACTTCTCTGGCCTTCACCAACTGGACCATCTGAGGGATTGGAATCTCTGAATCATATCCAACCACCCAGTTCAACACCTAACAGGAGCACAACATGAAAAAGCATCCAAAGAGCAAAAGGAAATTGGCAAATGTGGCCTGCATATGTGGACCAAAGGAAGCATGATGGATAAATAAAACGGTCTCGTTTAAATGGCTGCACATACAAAATTGTTTTGGCTGCCATGTGCAACTTTCGCTAAGCTCAGATTTGAAAGCAACACAGCAAAGAAAGAGACTTAAAACTAAAAGTTCAATCAGAAGATTGGTTGGAATCTCAGAAAAGGAGGCTGAGACCTCAAAGTGAGTTAGTTTGCTAAACTTTTTGGAGGGAATCTGGAGTGGACTTTTTCCTTTTTGTCGAGTTCTGTGAAGGAGATGAAGGAAGGCAGACTGCTGAAACAGATGGGATAGTTCTAACAGATGACAAAAATGAAACAGGGCTAATCAGCTCATGTTTAGCTTCTATCCTCTCCAAACGGGAAGATGATCTCAAAGTGACACGGGGAGAGTAAACATGGTTAGAAGGAAATTGAAAGCCCCGATAGGCAAGGAGATAGTGTGGAAATATGAAGACTTTCTAAACCTACAGACTCTGAAAAATTACATCTCAAGAGATTGCAAGAACCAGAGATTCGATTACAGAAGTAGCGTACTCCTTGAGGACAGCTAAAGAACAGCAGAAATTGCAAGTGAAGAAAGCAATTTTCTTCTTTCCTTTCACTTACTTGTAGTTTGGGTTTTTTCTTCATTAAAGTAAGACATGTTGGGATCAAGAAATTTTGAACGAATGAAAAGGTAATCAGAATTTAACAAAAAAACAGGTATATTACCTTTCAAGGCCAGCTGTGACACTACACTGATATATCTGCTTTCCTGAAATCTTATATCATGCTTTTTTTGTATCTGTGTGATAACATGAATGACAAAATGACTCTTCAGGTTTTAATGTTTTGCATGAAATCACCAGCATTTTTTATGAAAAACTGTAAAACAGCACATTAATGATTATACATCAGATTGTATATATGGAATAAAACCCCTTTGTCCTCTTCTTTGTTAATATTTATATGCAATTTTTAAAAGATGTATTTATTTTTATTTCAAAGTCAGATATATAGAGAGAAGAGACAGAGAGGAAGATCTTCCGTCCAATGATTCACTCCCCAAGTGAGCGCAACGGCCGGTACTGTGCCAATCCAAAGCCGGGAACCATGAACCTCTTCTGGGTCTCCCACGCAGGTGCAGGGTCCCAAGGCCTTGGGCCGTCCTCGACTGCTTTCACAGGTCACAGGCAGGGAGCTGGATTAGAACCGGCACCGGAATTAGAACCGGCGCCCATATGGGATCCCCGCCGCATTCAAGGCAAGGACTTCAGCCACTAAGCCATGCTGCTGGGCCCTTCTTCTTTACTGATATTTATGCGCAGTTGTAAAGTGCTACATAGAAAACACAATGGATATTACTGCATATAAATATTTGCTAAACTTATAGATTTTTGTCTTAACAGTGTGTTTTTCACTATAACAGAGTATAAAATGATTTTATACACATTTTCAACTGATTTTTGAGTTTGAATCAATATACATATTTGAAAATACCTTTCCAAGGAACTGTCAAATGAATTGAATATCACAATTACTTAAGATTTCTCAACTGAAGGGTAAAAATGAAGTGTTCTTTTGATTTGCATTTCTTTGAAGCTGGGTTAGGTAGTTTTGATGTGTTGACTAGCATTTGTGTTTCTTCTGTTATCTCTTTATTTAAACCTATGGTCAGTTTTTTGATAAATGTCTTACATAATAATGCTTTCAGAAAGAAGAACTATCAGTGCAAAATAGGCTTACAATATCTACTGGTGATTTTTATTTAGAGATTTGGTCTGATAGCAACAATTAAGAGTATATTTCATGTTCAATTATTTAATGAGACTACCATAGACATTTGTGGATTAGCCAACTAGTTTTCCTCCAGTCTCTAAATCAGTCTTTTTGTATAGCCAGGTTATTATCCCTCACTTCTTAAACTAGTTTAAAAAGGCTTTTCTTTTTTTTCTGAAAAAATGTATCAGTCTTGTTTTTTTTATACAGGTTTTCATATTAGGAATATTCTTATCTTGTCTTTACAAAGGAATGGAATCTTGGAAGAGTTTATCAATCTAGAGCCCTTACATTTATCATTAAAAAATTCACACCAGACTTTTTACCTTAAGTTACAGATTTAGTTTTAATTATTTGGAAAGGATGACAGTAGTGTGTTTTCAGAGCCCTCAATGCGCAGGTGCTCTATTGTTTTCCAACTACAGTTCCCATAGTGTTGCATGTAGAATATTTGGGTCCCAATTTTTTCTTCTAAAATGTTTACACATATCATTAATTTCCATTTAGTACTGGGCAAAAGATAAGTACAGTTTTGCCTCCTTTTATCTCGTGTTTGATGTTCTGACTAAATATATTGAGGACTTAATTATGTGAAGGGGCAAGTCGCTAACCATTTCTTTCTCCTGAAACAAATGAGTCTGAAAAATATTGTCGATCTCTGTCTCTGTCTTACTCACTGAATGAAAATTGGTCTTCTTTTGGTTCAAACTACTCAATTCCCAAGTTAAAATTTTATACTAACCAAAGTATAAAACCACTTATGTACTCACAGTATAATGATTAATACAATTAAATGAACACACCTGTCACTTACTTATAGTTACAGAAGTGTATGTGTGTGTGTGGTGAAGACATCCAAATTTCACATAAATACAGTATTAGGAACTATAGTCACAATGCCATACATTAGATCTGCATCTCCTAATTAAAACTTACCCTTTGACCAGCATCCTTCCAATCCCCAAACCACATTCTCCAAAATCTGGCAACTGTGGTCCTTCTCCGTGCTCCAATTAATTTGGGGTATTTGTATAACTATAAATAAATAAAATCAACTATAATAAACCTATTATAACTATAAATAAAATCAAGTAGTGTTTTGCTTTCTATGTGTGATTTATTTCAGATTCATCCATGTTCCCATAAATGATAAGATTTTTTTTCTTTATAATAGTTCACTATATCCATTTGTTCACTGTTATTTTATGTACTCAGCTGCTGGTGGGCAGATAGGGTGTTTCCATACCTTCACTATGTGAATACCAAAGCAATATACATGGAAATGCAGAAATAATTTTGAAATACTTATTTTATTTCCTTTGGATTTAAAACCAGAATTTGTCTAGCTGGATGACATGAAAAGTCTTTTGTTACTTTTTCAGAAACTTTCACATACACGTTTTCATAACTTACCAATGTACATTCCAACCATCGTGTAAACTGATCCCGGTTCACATCCTTATCAGACGAGATCGGGCGCTTTCAGGGAGGTATGGCCATAGACCCCACATCCTTATCAATGCTTATTTTCTCTCACCTTTTTAATATTATCTATCTTTTCAAAAGCAGAATGATGGACCCAGTGTAGTAACCCAGCAGCTAAAGTTCTTGCCTTACACACACGCGGATGCCATATGAGCACCAGTGCATGTCCAGGCAGTCTCACAATCCATTTAGCTCCCGGCTTATGGCCTGGAAAAAGTTGCAGAGGACAACTCAAAGCCTTGTGTCCCTGCACCCACATGGGAGACCCAGAAGAAGCTCCTGGCTCCTGGCTTGGGATTGGCTCAGGTCCAGCCATTGTGGCTACTTGGGAAGTAAATCAAGAGACGGAAGATCTTCCTCTCTGTCTCTCCTCCTCTCTGTAAATCTGACTTTCCTATAAAAATAAATAAATCTTTAATAAAAGGCAAAATGATATCTCATTGTGATTTTATTTTCAATTATGTAATGATACGCCATGTGAGTACCTTTTCATATACCTCTTCTCTGGATGTATGATGTCTCTAAAAATTCCCATAATTTTGAATATATTAATATTATTTTACTGCTAAGTTATGTGTAAAAGTTACATATCGTGTATATCAAGTTCTTACCAGACACGGGGTTTGCAAATATTATATCCCATTTTACAAGTCATCCTTTTATTTTAATAGTTATTTCCTCTGTATAGACTTTTATATAATTCATATACTCCCAGTTGTTCAGTTATGTGTATAACTAGTTGTATAGTTCATATTATCCTAGTTGTTTAGCTTTGCTTTTGTTGCCAGGGCTTTTGGAGTCTTATTAACAAAAAACTACCAAGACCAATAGCAAGTAAGTGTTGTGCCTGAAGGCTTTGGTGTACTTCTCATTATTTTTTCTTTATTTATTTTACTAAGCACAAGTTTTAGCCTTCATTCTCTGCCTTCTATCTCTTTCTTCTAATTTTCCAAAATCTGTTCAGTTTCACAAGCTCCATTTTCTCGGCTCATTCTACTTTGTACTGTTTTTTGATGATGATTTTTCTCTTTACATTTTAAAATGTTTTTTTCTATAACCTCCTATCTTTACTTTTTTTTTTCTTCCTATGATCTTCCAACAGATGTCAAAATCTCCCCAGATAACTTGCTGAAACCAATCATAGTTGTTTTATTTGCAGCTTGAGGAATTACCCCTAGAATATTCATGTAATTCTGGTTAACAGAGTATTAATGCAGCTAGGAATTTCTGTGCAATGGTTTTTCTCCCCTGGGGGAAAAACTTTTAGGAAGACTCATTCTTTTCCTCATGTGTGCTTTAGTAATCATCTGTGTGGATGTGATTTAAGCAATTGTTACACTTATCTTAAAATCATGAAGTTAAGCTATTTTGAAAATAAAGAGCATCACAAAATTGGGAAAACATCAAAAATCCTAATGACAACCTTACCTTTGTAATGAGCCTGCAAGAGATCTAATCTGCCTCTCTATTTCTACTTATATGATTAAACAATGTGCTTTCTGTTTAAGTAAATTCACATTGGAATTTTTTACTAAAAAATTATAACTGATACTGGTCTCTGTTTCTACTTCTTACGGATCTTGTTACTGGACTTAGCTGTAGAAAAGTAAATGGATATTCTTAAACCTTTTATTCCCCTCCTATAGAAATTATTTTCAGAAACATGATCATTCTTTCTAAACTTCTTGAATAATTTTTCTTTGCTATTGTGGTGAAGAATCTTTCCATAACCCTGTCATGCAGCCCATTACTACTCTGAGCGGTTGTACCAATGTTCTATTTTGCAAAAGATGAAGTGTCAGTTACTCTTAGTCATGTACCCAGCCTCGTGCGTACAACTGATTTTCCACTTTCACAGCCAGGTGTGTCTGAAATATTTGATTAGGTATTGGTAGTTTTTCAACCTCTGAAGAGAAAGGAGATGAAGATAGTGATGAAAGAAAGGGAGAAGTGAGAAAGAAGAAAGAAAGAAAGAAAGAAAGAAAGAAAGAAAGAAAGAAAGAAAGAAAGAAAGAAAGAAAGAAAGAAAGAAAGGAGAAAACAGTGGAGATAAATGTATAATAGAATAATCTTTCTACTCAAAAGAGTGCTTTTTCTCTAATTAACCTATTTATGATGAAGAGTTTCTAATGTGCAAGGAGTTACAAGCAAAAAAACCTGTATTTATCATTTTGTACTCCTCAATAGATTTATGAATGAAATGCATGAAATATTTCTGAGAAAGTTGAAGAAGGTAAAAATGGTAATATCAAGGGATTGATGTATTTTAATTAAAATATTTTCAATTTTGAATTTCATTTATTTCTTGATATATTTTGCATCTCATTTGCCATGTTATGATTTTAGTCTTTTGTTGTCAAAATAATGTAGATTAGAAAACTATATCAATCAAAATAAATTTTTGTCTGATTTTTTAAAAAAAGATAAAATGGAGAAAATTGTTATTAAATATATATTGAATTTCTACTTATCATCATGAATTATCTTCTTCTGCCCTGTCATCAAACATAATTCATAATTGTATTCAGTTATTATACCAGTGTGATTTTATAAGTAGAGAGTGATTTTTTTAATGATGACTTTAAGTAGAATTGTCCCTTTTTGTGTGTTTTGCTGTCAGGATCTCGGATATATTCTTTTCCTTAAGTTCTGCTGCCTCAGGGTTTAAGTGGCTGATAGATTTTTCTGGACAACATAATCTTTCATTTTAAACTGAGGAAAGGACAAAGGGCATGCAGCTTTCTTGCAATTATGATCTAATGAGTGGATTATGGCTATAACTACATCATGTGCATGACATCATTGGAAATCCTTACACACTGAGTTGTGCATCATCTTTTCTCATTTTTAGACTCTATTGCCATTGCAACTTTTTGTTTCAATAGATTTTTCAAGTATTTTAACTAAAACTTGCAGGAAGACATAACAGATACCAGGATTTGGACTTTGCATTAATTCTAATTACCAAAGGAGAATATATGTACCGGTAAATTTGAAAGCATTTCTTGTGAACAGGCTATTTTCTAGTAGAAGTATCAGATGGATATGAAGGAGTCCTTCACGGCTTCATATACCCTAAAGCATGAGCATGTGCTCACCTAGTTGGCTTCCATCTCCACCAGGCTAGCTTTCTTGGTTCTGCCATTAAATAGGATGGACTCCACAAACTGAGCCAGCAGAGGGCTTTCTTGGAACCTCCAGGAGTAGCCAGAGGTAAACAGAGGTAGACAAAGTGGATGCCGTGCCTTTCCACTTGCATTTCAAACATTCTACTTTTTTATGATGCATAAATAATATTTATAAGAACGTATTTGTAAAAGAGAATGATGTCACTCTAGAAAAACAGAAATAAGAAAGTTTCTCATTGATGAAGTATTTTTCTACAGGAAGAGATTTTGAAAGGTTTCCCTTACGAATCTCTAGTGGCTGTGATAAGCAAAGTGTGCTGTGCAGGAGTGGAGCAAGGCAGACCGTAGCTAGTGAACAGGCATACCTATCATGTCAACGTGTTCTTCTCTAGTGATATGATAATGAGTTCTTGACCAATTCAATGTTTTGGCTATCAATTTAAAGAAAAATGTAAATGACATACTAATTAAATTTACAGATAATTAACTGAGTTAACCAGGTAACATGTTGAGTGGCAAGCAATATTTAAAATAATTTCAGCGGATTAGAAGCTAATAAGCTTAATTAAACGTGTATTTCAGACTCATCCTTCAGCCTTAAAAATGATTTTCTTTATTCCGGAACAGATGCAATATAACTTGAATAATTCATTAGAAAAAGACTAACAGGCTTTTATGACGAGTAAACTCCAAGAAGCCAAAAAACTCTGTTTAAAAGTAAATGTAATTTAAAACATTCCTATTAGCCTCTTTGTGTTTGGCCTACATGTGGAGAGCATGTATTTGATTTAGGCACAGCTAACTAAAATGTGTGCCAAGAAGAGAAAAGACAGTGTGGAGAGGTCAGCTGTGTTGCCCAAGAAAGACACTGAGGGATTTAGGACTGAAAAAGAGCAGCACAACATAAGACTAGTCTAGCATTCCAGAAGGCTTGTTCCATAGAGTGAAACACCCCTACGGTTCAGAAGGAAAAATCCAAGACTTTTGCACAGAAATTAAAGGAGCAAAGAGTTATCACTAGCACAATTCTGGAAGCAACAGACTACCTCACAAAACAGACTCGAAAGTCATCATTAAATTTCAAGAAAAAGCATTATACGAAAGGTTAATTTGCAAAATCCCACAATATTAAAAGTAATATGCATAATCTTTAATTTTAGCATTGTTTGCTTACATTTTTACTTAATTTTATTCGAAAGTAATATTTACAGAGAGAGAGAAAATGAAGAATCTTGTACTGGTTGGTTCTCTCCCCAGGTGGCCACCATGGCCAAGTGTCAATCCAAAGCCAAGAGCCTGAAGCGTCTTTCTTAATCTTGGTTTTGATAACTAAACATCCCTTTTTTTTTATAGTGTCTATAATTTAATAATTTTAGATTTTTATTATTAGGGCCTGGCACGGTAACCTGGTGGTTAAAATCCTCACCTTGCTTGCACAAGGATCCCAATATGGGACCAGTTCATGTCTTTTTAGTTATTTCTCATAGTATTGTAATTTTGTTCTAAAACGTCATAAATGGCTCATAAATTTACATCTACCATCTTTTCTGATTTTAATACTGTATTTGAGAGACAATGAGCACAAGACAATTCATGTCTACTCATGACAGTATCCGACCCTCTGAAGCTGGATCAATTCAGGTATCCAGCACAGGCGACACAGACTTATGAGGCATCTCCTACGGCCTCTGAGAGTCACAATAGGAAGCTGGACCAGGATTTAAAGCTAGACCATCCAGTGAGGGATGTAAAGATTCCCTTTATTTTAACCACTAAGCAAAAATACACCCTTTGCTGTAATACTTTATTAGATATATATATAGAGAGAGAGACAGATCTAATTATATCTATCTATATGAAAATATGTATATAATTATACATAGAAAATATAATATAATATAATAAATGTAATATAATATAATATAAATAATGCAATACATAATGTAATATATAACATAAAATATATTATATATAATTATTTTTTTAAGATTTATTTTATTTTTATTGGAAAGGCAGATATACAGAGAGGAGAGACAGAGAGGAAGATCTTCTGTCCGAAGATTCACTCCCCATGTGAGACGCAACGGCTGGTGCTGTGCCGATCCAAAGCCGGGAACCAGGAACCTCTTCCGGGTCTCCCACACCGGTGCAGGGTCCCAAGGCTTTGGGCCGTCTTCGACTGCTTTCCCAGGCCACAGGCAGGGAGCTGGGTGGGAAGCAGGGCTGCCGGGATTAGAACCGGCGCCCATATGGGATCCCGGGCGTGCAAGGCGAGGACTTTAACCACTGCGCCATCGCGCCAGGCCCTATTATATATAATTATATATATATGTTAAATATAATTATATAGAGATATCTTCTATTATATAATGCATATATATAATTTACAAAAGAATGCACACAGATATATAATTTGGGGCCATATTTTTTACAATTTCTTTTCAAATGTATGAACAGATATCTATGATTCAAGAAGGCGAGATATCATATATATCATATATATCTCCCTATAATATGCTAATGTAGTATATCATATTGCCACACTTTCTACTATTGAGGTGAGCTTACATTCCTGAAATAAGGATATAGTTATTTTAACATGTTATTATGTTATTAATTTCAATCTATATTGCCTCTACCATGTCATTCAAGGTATTACATCTACATTTTGAATTGGCATGTTCTGAATTGACCTACCTTGAGCTGGCATGGGGTCTATCTCTTGCTCTGTCAAATATTTCCTACTCTTTGGAAGTCAAAATTCTCTGCTCGGTTTTAAAATTTGTATGTATTCATCATGGCTTATTGAAAGGGCAGAGAAATAGAGGACTGTCGCTTGTGGCTTCCGAGATGCGTTAACAGGTCACTGGATTCAGTGGTAGGGTCAGGACTCAAAATACACATGCAGGTGTCCAGAGAGGTGTTTTAATAACTGTTCCAAACGTCCGTCCCTTTTCCTGTTTTGAACAAGTTTTCTTTCACATTTTAGTTTCTTTGGGTGATGAAGATACTATGTTCATATGGATCCTTAAAAGAGCATGGTAAACTAAGCAAAAAAAAAAAAAAAGACATCAAATTGATTTTTAAGCTTGGATAGAAATTTGGTAAAATCACTAATGATTTCCAAGAAGCCCATTACAATAATGCCTCACAGAAATCATCCATTTGCAAATGGATAGCTTATTCAAAAAAGTATGAAACCATGTTGAAAAAGAAACCTGAATTATTAGACTATTCACATCAATCAATGGAAAAAACAACTACCTTGTCAGGTACTTAAGTAAAAGGAACACTGAAAAGCAGAAACAGCCATGCACACAGACATATCAAAGTACTTGGCTTATGCAATTCTGGCTAAAATATTAAAGTAGAACAAACTCCCTGTTCAATGTATTTTTTAGAATTTTTTGAGTTGATGGGCCCGGCGTGGTGGCCTACTGGCTGACGTCCTCACCTTGAATGCACGAGGATCCCATATGGACTCCGGTTCTAATCCCGGCAGCTCCACTTCCCTTGCAGCTCCCTGCTTGTGGCCTGGGAAAGCAGTTGAGGACGGCCCAAAGCCTTGGAACCCTGCATCCGTGTGGGATCCCTGGAGAAATTTCCCGGCTCTTGGCTTCGGATGGCGCAACACCAACCGTTGTGGTCACTTGAGGATGGAAGATCTTCCTCTCTGTCTCTCCTCCTGCCTGTATATCTGACTTTGCAATAAAAATGAAAAAATAAATCTTAAAAAAAAAGAATTTCTTGGGTTGTTGATTCCCAGCTTCATTTCCCAGCAGTCAGAAGGATACATGATATGATTTTACTTATTATTATTATTTTTTGTCTCTGAGGCTTAATTTATGATCTACAATGTGGTGAGTCCTCGAGTAGACTCGAAGAACTGTGTATTTTGTAACTGTGGAGTGACATGTTGTATAGCCATCAATAATATGCGTTTGGTCAGTAGTGCAGATCACCTTGCTTTCCTCCTTGTAGATGACCTGTCTATTGATGAAAGTACTATGTTGAAGTCCCACATTAGCTTGGAATTCATGGCTTTAGATTCATTGGCAGTTGTTTCAAACAGCCAAGTGACACGATGTTAAATGCATTTACTTTGATTCTATCCAGTTTTTTTACATAATCTGTTAATTACTATGTAATGACCTTCCCAGTCTAATAGTTTTACTTTAACATCTATTTTATCTGATTTTAGAATGCCTACAGCTGCTCATTTGTCCCTTCTATTGGCATAGACTGTCTTTTTCCACCTTTTCACTTTCAATCTGTTGCATCTGTTGGTGAGACGTAGGTTTTGTAGGCAGCAAATAGATGGGTTTTATTTTTTTAATACAATCCACTTTAAAATATATATATTTATCTTTATCAGAAAGTCAGATATACAGAGAGAAGAAGAGACAGAAAGGAAGATCTTCTGTCCACTGATTCACTCCCCAGTGCTCACAACATCTGGAGCTGAGCCAATCTGAAGTCAGGAGGCACTTCTGGATTTACCAAGCTGGTGCAGGGTCCCAAGGCTTTGCACTGTCCTCTACTGCTTTCCCAGGCTACAAGCACAAAACTGGATGGGAATTGGGGCCAAGCCACAGGGACATGAACCAGAGCTCATACAGGATCCCAGAGCACTCAAGGTTAGGATTTAAGCCGTTAGGCTACCACGCAGGGCCCAAACCAATCCATTTATAAAATTCATTCATTTATTTATTTTTGACACAGTCCCATAGGTTCAGGGATTTCCCCTCCACCCTTTGTGATTCTCCCCCCCCCCATTTATGGCCTCTGCATTATAACAATAGTGTAATCATTCAGCAACAGTTTTAAGTCCATCATTCTGCTATTTTAGCATTTCCTGACTTTGTAGGTATAGACAATGGCACAAAGTCTAGCTTCTTACAGTCAAGATATATTTAACTGTTTCATTGGGATTGAAGAGTTTAGACCATTTGCATTCAGTTATTTTTAAAGGTAACAGCTTAGTTCTACTAATTTTTCATGAATATTCTCATTGTTTGCTTTGGATTTCCTTTTATGTTTTCTACCTTTGCATTCTTTCATTATGTTGAATTCTTGTTCTTGCATATTAACATCAGTTGCAGGATTTGGGAGATATTTGCAAATTAATTCAAATTTGGTTTGCTTTGGAAAGTCTTCATTCCATATTCATGTATGAGTTAGTGTGGTTGGGCCTATTGGTCTGGGTTGCCCATTTTTCTTATGGTACTAGAATTATGTACCACCATTCTCCGCAAAGCTGTAGTGTTTCTGAGTTAAACACTATAAAATCAGCCATAAGTCTGATTAGAGATCCTCTCTAGGAATTTTGTCTGTTTTCTCATACACATTTAAGAATCTTTCTTTATTTTTTATTGTGAAAAATTTGGCTATAATGTGTGTTGGTGATGATCTTTCCTAGGCATGCCCATTTTGAGTTCTATCTGCCTCCTGCACTTGGAAACGTCTTTCTTTCACTGCATTAGGAACTTTTTCAGGTATTATTTTACTGAACAACCATTCTAATCTGTTGTCTCTGTAACTCCACATATCTTAAGGTATGTGTGCTAGGCTGTTTGAGGTTATCTATGAATGATAGAAACAATATTCAAGGATTTCTTAATTTTTATTGGAAAAACAGATATACAGAGAGAAGCAGATACAGAGAGAAAGATCTTCCTTCTGCTGATTCCCTCCCCGACTGGCCCCAATGACTGAGGTCAAGCAGATCCAAAGCAAGAAGCCAAGAACTCCGTTTGTGTCCCCCAAGCAGTTGCAGGATTCATTCATTAACTCTTTCTTTAGAAAGAACTTCATCTTTTTCCACATTGCCTTCTCTTTTTCCTTTAAATGATCCTGTTGAAGAGATAAACAGAGCTGAGTTAGCAGATTCATCACTGGACTCAGTCACAGAAAGATACAAGGAAAACAAAGGAAGAATCACATTTGCAAGAGTCTAAGTTTCTTTGCCCCATAGCCAGAATGAAAAACAATCTCCATGGAGTAGCAAGGAGACACAGCCAACACACAATGGTAGCTATGTACGATCAGCGACTCATGCGTCTACACAGCCAGTGCTAGGCTGTTTGCCTGAGGGAGCATTCTGGAGTCACCACTGACTGTGGGTCTAGACTGGGACAGAGGCGGAGAATGAACATTGCTCTGCAAGGGAAGGAGGACCTTGCTTCCCCCTCCCTCCTTTGCTTTCACCAAAGAACCCGGCTCAACTTCATGTGGTAGAGTTGCAGCTGATTCTATCCTGGTTTGGATGCTAATGCAGGCAGCTTGTGTTTAGGAAGAGGCAAATCACAGGGTCGGAGTTCAAAGCATAGGGCAAGGTGCTGAAAGGGACGAGAGAAGTGATGTGTCCCTGCGCATTTGGCCAGTCTGCAAAAAACTCAGAGTTTTCTCTGCACTGGAAACATGCTTGCAGAGGTCTTGGGGAACATACTGCAAAGAAGAGAATTGGGTTTTGTGGTGCACACATGCTTGGGTGAGGGGGCTATGCAGAAGCTCAGTCTAAGCTGTGAATTCATTTGTTCATCTTCACACAGAGAAGAGTTGGAACTGTGAACATACAAGCCGGCAATAGCATCCCTTCCACATACTGACTAAATAGAGGTGCTCTAACACACTCATTCTGGGTGTCATTGTCTAGCCACAAATGACTTACATAGCTCCCTGGTCAGACCCAGAAATCAGCCTTGGAACTCCAGGGTAAGCTGCAGGCGTGCCACTAGGCTATGGAAGCACACTGTGAAGAATAAAGCTTTCCAACAAAAAATTTCCCCAAAGGAAAGGCTAACAAGTGACTCCTAAGGTAAATAGATTTAAAAAAAATCAATACAGAAGCCCAAGAAATATGAAGCAACAAGGCAAAATAACTCCCAAAAGAATAAAACAATGCATTAATATTAGATTGTAAAGAAGGGCAGACTTACAAAATGCCTGAGAGGAATTAAAAGAAATGATTATAAGATTAGTAAAGAACACAGAGCTAAAATTAAATGAGAAGACAAACATGCATGTATGAAATGAATGAGGAGTTCTGTAAAGAAATTGAGATATTGATGAGAAGCCAAACACAAAAATTAGAAATTAAATATTCAGTAAGTATTCACATTGAATAATGAAAGTATTCCTCACAATTAAAATCATGTATTCATAAATACAAATATAGTGAAAAATCTTAAAACATTTAATGAGGCATAAGTAACAGTGTTTGATCTATAATACAGGTCTTTTGATCTATATTAGTAAAACAAAAAATAATAAAAGTTGAAAATAAATATACTTAAAATAACACTCAGGTTCTATGGGATACTATTAAATGGCAGGCTAGGAACTTTCTGAATGTATTATTTTAGAAAAAAGTCTTAAACAATCATTTACTAAATAATATCAGAAAATTAATCTATTTGGGGTAAGAATATGAACATGCAAATATAGGAGGTTCAAAAAATCTCAAATATGCATATTAAAGATATAGAATAATCCAAACTATGAAAGAGAAAATTGCTAGGTCATTTTTTAAAATGCTGTCATTACATTGCAAACAAATTTCCCAATATAAACCCCACAGGTCAGAAGAGGGTGAAATGACACAGTTCAATTTCTAAAAGCAAAACAAACAAAAACTACTAGTTCATAAGAAATACATTACCTATCCCTGCTCTCAGCACAGATAAAAGTGCAATAGAGAGCTTCAAATAAGTACAAGCTGAGAGAACTTATCACCACCTAGTCAGCTTGACAAATGACACTTGCAGAATATTACACATAAAAAGGGATAGGATAATTAGCATCATGAAAGAAAGTGAAGACAGAAAGCCTCATAACAAAAGGAAAAAGAAGATTAACAGTAAACATTAGGAATATTTATGGAAGAATGGCAAGAGGGAGTCATTACTTAACAAGAATAACCTTGAATGTAAATGGAATAAATTCTTCAATTAAAACACATAAATTGATTAGTGGGTCTCAGGACAGGCTGTCTCATGCCTAGATCCCAGACAGCCACCATGTGCACGTGGTGAGCTGTTCCCGGGCGGCCAGGGCACCATTTGGTGCCAGGCTCTGCCTACTGGCCACCCAGCCGGGGAGTTCTGGGGTTTCGGTTCTTTGAGTAGTTGCTTAATTAGCTCCAGGTTGAACCCATTGTGCTTCTAGGACCTGAGAAGACAGAACAGGTCAACCAACCATCTCAGCTATGATAGACTATGTCAATGAGTGAATTTTTCAAAGACCCCATAGTGCTTGGAGTGGCAAGATTGGCAGTGATTCATTACTGTTGAAATATCAAAACCACTTGATCAAGAACCTCAGAGCATGCCCTACATCCTGGACCTGGGGAGGGTGGGAAACTGGGTGGGCCTTCTCCTTTAATACCCCCTTTAAACATGAAGGAACAATATGGAAAAAATACTAGTCTTATCCACTTTCCGGTAGCCCTTGAACCTTTTTACCCTAATTAACTATGTAAAGATTGTCAAAATAAAAAAATAATAATAGGGCCTGGCGCGGTGGCGCAAGTGGTTAAGGTCCTCGCCTTGCACGCCCAGGATCCCATATGGGCGCCGGTTCTAATCCCGGCAGCCCCGCTTCCCTTCCAGCTCCCTGCCTGTGGCCTGGGAAAGCAGTCGAGGACAGCCCAAAGCTTTGGGAACCTGCACCCGCGTGGGAGACCCGGAAGAGGCTCCTGGCTTCGGATCGGCATAGTATCGGCCCGTTGCGCTCACTTGGGGAGTGAATCATCGGACGGAAGATCTTCCTCTCTGTCTCTCCTCTCTGTATATCCGCCTTTCCAATGAAAAAATAATAAAAATAAAATCTTTAAAAAAAGTAAAGATTGTCAAAATAAAAAAATAATAATAGGGCCTGGCGCGGTGGCGCAAGTGGTTAAGGTCCTCGCCTTGCACGCCCAGGATCCCATATGGGCGCCGGTTCTAATCCCGGCAGCCCCGCTTCCCTTCCAGCTCCCTGCCTGTGGCCCGGGAAAGCAGTTGAGGATGGCCCAAAGCTTTGGGACCCTGCACCCGTGTGGGAGACCCGGAAGAGGCTCCTGGCTTCGGATCGGCAAAGTATCGGCCGTTGCGCTCACTTGGGGAGTGAATCATTGGACGGAAGATCTTCCTCTCTGTCTCTCCTCTCTGTATATCTGCCTTTCCAATAAAAAAAATAATAAAAATAAATCTTAAAAAAAATAATAATAATAAAATAAAAATAATAGTCATATACGCTGCCTTTAAGAAACATACCGGGTCAACAAAACACAGAGTCGAAATGTAATAATGAATAAAAGATATTCCATTGTAAGTGGAAATTTTCAAAAATGAGCCAAAGTAGTCATATTCATATCAAACAAAATAGAATTCAAGATTAAAAAAAAAAACTCTGTGAGACAAATATAGTCCTTATGTAAAGATTAAAGTATCAATTAAACCTGCTGGTATGACTATGGTGAGTGTATATGCACTCAAATCCAGGACAACCTGCCATCTGCCAACAAAGAAGGGAATCTAAAAGAGGTATATATTTATTTTTGGACACATGTAGTTTACCAAAATTAAGGCAAAAAGACAGAGAACCTGAACAGATCAATAACAAAAGCTGAGGTTGAATCAGTTAAACCATGTCAACAAAAATACTAAGACTAAATCACTTTACTGATACATTCTATCAAGCTTTTAAGAAAGAACTAACTCCTTAGGCCCAGCAAGATAGGGATAGGGTAGTGGTTAAAGTCCTCACCTTGCACCCAGCAGGATTCCATATGGTCACTGGTTTTAATCCCGGCAGCTCCACTTTCCATCCAGCTCCCTCTTTGTGGCCTGGGAAAGCAGTCGAGGACGGCCCAAAGCCTTGTCTTATACATACTCATACATTAAATTTGAAAAAGAACAGAGTATCTCCTGATATGCTTGCTTTTTGTTGGTCTTTTGGGAAAGGTCATCTAACGAGAAGAATATGTGAATCAGGTAGGGAACCCATCTTAGACTGCTGACCACCAACTGATATTTGTACCTGAGCTGCATTCCACACAGAGTTCAGTAAGAGGTTAGTGAAAAGTGTGCCAGATAAAATTTTTTGAGACTTTTTAAAAAATGTAAGCACCTGTTTGACTTTATTTGCTACTTTTGCTACATGATTTGTATGTTGTATTTATGCCATTTAGAACATACTCTGATACTGTCACAGAAATAGACATGTAGACCAGTCGCACACAATAAAAACTCCAGAAGTTGACTCATGCATCTAAAACCAACCTATCTTGGATAAGCAAGCTAAAATTCATCCACAGGGAAGGACAACCTATTTAACCAATTATGTTGGGAAATCTGGACCTGCACAATACAGATATTTAAAACAAGATCCTTACCGTATGTCTTGTACAAAACCAACTCACAATGGATCCAAGATCTAAGCCTGACATCATTAAATCACCATAGGAAAACACGATAAATGCTGCAGAAAAATGATCTAGGCTAAGTATTCTCCAATAAGAACCCAAAACACAAGCAATAAAAACAAAAATACACAAGTGGGATGACATCAGACCTAGACACAGCCACACAGTGATGTGAATATTAAATAAGGTAAAGAGGCGACTGAAAAATGGAAGTAAATATTTGAAAAATTATGCATCTGATCAAGAAGGAACTCAAGAAACTCAACAATAGCAAAACAATCCAATTAGGAAATCTGTGGATGATGTGAATAGGTATTTTTCAAATGGTCCACTGAAAATGACAAAATGCTCAGTTAACTAGCCATCAGAGAAGTGCAGACAAACAACGCAATGAGGTGTCAGCTCGCCCAGTTAGAGTGGCTGTCATTAAACCAAAATAAATTACACAAAATAACAAATATTGGTGAGGATGTGAAAACCTAGGTAACTCCTAGTAGGGGCATGTAAACATGAACAACCACTATGGAAGACAGTACGAAGATCCCTGCAAATACTGAAAATAGATCTCCCAGCCATCCCACACCTGGGAATATATCCAAAAGAAATAAAATCCTCAAGTGGAAGGAAACCCCAATTCCCATGATTATGACAGCTCAGTTAACGATACTTAAAATATAGAATCTTACTTTTGGAAACAATGTCCAGCCACTAATGATTGAATACATAAAATGGGATACGTATACATGGTGAAATATTACTCAACCATATATAATAAAATCATGACTTTTGCAACAAAATGGATGCAACTGGAAATCATTAGGCTAAATATAATCAACCAGACATTAAGAGAAAATTAGTATACATAGAGAAGATAAAAATGTGTGTATGTAAGATCATTTGACATGCAGTTATGTTGCTTCACTTAATCATGCTGTGCAAGTAAAGGTATACTCTAATTTCACACGTATAAAAAGAGAAATGGAAAGGGAAGGTGAAGGCCCTTATGATTTCAGTAATGTTCTCCCATTGCTTGTTGGTTATGAATGTGAACAAATGAGAAATTTACTATTTGAACATTTATGTGCATTTCTTAATGTGTATATGGGATTTTAATAAAATTTAAAATAAATACATTTATTTTAGTAGTGAAATATCACTATTATTCTATCAGTGAATATAACTCAAATTAATACATACCCTGTGGTGAGAGGGAGAAGACAGAACACAAACCATTGCCCTCCAATGCCCACAGCATCCTCTCCATATAAATTCCAGAATCCAGGTGTTACCTACCCTCTAACACCAATACCCCAGACTCTATTTTATTTATATATCTACTTTTGTTAGATACAAACTGGAGGTTAAAAAGGATTCCTCTACACACCCTTAAAGGATGGAAATCTCAGTCATCCACCTGCGGTATTTCTTGCAATAGCATAGGGTTGGTTTACTCCAATCTTATGGTCACTTTTAGCAAAACATACATTCACTTTTTCTCTTTCTATATGCAAAGATTTATTCTTTTTGGACATGGAGAGAGGAAGGGTTTATTCCCAGCTTCACTCTCCAAATGGCCACAATGTCCCAGGGTGGGCAAGAGACAGAAGATTCATCCAGATCTCCCACATGGGTGGCAGGGGCTTGGCACAGTCCATTCACCACTGCCCTTCCCAGGCCATTAGCAAATAACTGGATCAGCTTTACCCATTATGCCACCACACAAACTCCTTCATTCAAATTTTCAATTTTGTTGCTCAAGAACTACAGCTCTCATCATCATCAATTCTAAGAAATTATTTTTCTTTTCCATTGATTTTAAGAGTTTCTAATATTCTGAGTGGAGCCTTCCCACTTATTCAGTGTTGTTCTTGAGGGTTTTTTTTGTTGTTTGTTTGTTTGTTTGTTTTTAATGTCGCTTCTGTAAAATTTCAAAGAACAGATCAAAGGCATTTGCTCGACCTTCCCATCTTGAGGCTGAATTTCTTAACAAATTTTAGCTTTATTCTGAGGATTTTGTCAATGGTTCAGCAATGACTATCCTCTTTTTTTGGATGTCTGCCATAGTTTTATGAAACTGCTTATTATGACACATGGCATTGCCTTTCTATATTATTTTTTCTCTGAAATTAACCATCAATTTTTTAGGACAGTTGCAGTCCTTCTCATGTTTATGTTGCCACAGCCTAACCAGTTGCTGTGTAGGTACATAAGGATTAGCTACATAAGCAGATAAAGGAACATTTTTTTCCTAATAGCAAAGTGCTAACATAAAGTATCTATTCATTTGTTTCAGAAGTTTGAGACCACTCTGGAGAGTGCAATTCAATTCTCACAAACTTGCTTATGCTGATTCCTTAGCATTTAAAATATTTATGAAACACCAGGGCAGCCATAACTGATCAGACTGTTCTGGAAGGAAAGACAATTGCTTTATTTCATGTATCGTAAAAGCCCAGAATGAAGACAGTGTACTCCCCTTGAATTTTGGCACATTTCTAGGGTTTATGGCCACAGGTTACCAAGGGAAACTCTGGCTCCCACAGTCGCTTGTCTTTAAATATTAACAGAAACTAGATGGTCAGTTACAGTCATTAGCTAAAATGAAAGCCAAAAAGCCAAACTTCCCTGATAAACCAACTTACATGTAAACAGAAATCATCATGAAATGTTTGGAGATCAAAGTGCTATTTGCTTACACAAGACTAAGAATTGAAAATTGAATCTTGTGATTTCCTACTCAAGGTGTCCTTTCATTTACTTTGTAACTCAGATATTTTTCACATGATACATAATTTTAGGGAGTTAGGCTTGTGGTAATATAAGATGAGTATAACTTATTTGAAATAGTTGGAATCATATGTGCTTCAATTTCAGTCAATTTTAGACTTGGTGATGTTCAAACATATATCCCAAGTCATTCTGAAGATAAATCCACCTAAACACCATTCTTGTGCATTTCATATGTACCTTGTACACATAGCCTGGAGGTAGCTTTATACAGCATTCTGCAATGTTTTGACTAAAACTCATCACTTGAGGTCAGGTGTGTAATTTCCTACTTGTAACAAGTTGGTGCTCAAAAAGGTTTAGAACATGGTCAATTTAGGATTTCAGGTTTTTTTCCAGTTTTGTTGAATCTCTTCTTTCGCAACCCTGATATTTGCCTCCTTTGCCCATTCAATCCCTTCCATTCTTCTTCTAATTTCTGCTTCTGTTCACTATAATATTCCACACTCCTTGACTCCACTCATAAGATTTTCATTTTTCTTAAAAAAAAGAAGATATGCTTTTACTTAATATAAAATGCTATGTTAATATTAAATACAGAAAGGACTAGGTAGCTAATTAACATTTATTTTTTTAAATAGAATATTTACTCAAAACTCAAACCCCTAGGAATCAAGCCTTATTAAGACAATGTTTACATGAATTCTCACAGGAACATACATGATACAGAAGGACAAAGAAATATTAAAATACTTTGCACATAAGCTATTAAAACATTCATATATAATCTTTCCACAAGATAATCTTTTTGCAAATGCCATGCATTCAAATAATGACAGGGAAAAAAATAATAACCACATTGTTCTATCTTTAATAGATGACATTAGCCCTAACGTATCATCTGATAGAAGAATCAAAAGATCTATTGATTCAAAACATACTCATTTGTGATATTTTTCCATTTGAAAAAAGTGAAATAATGTTTTAAGCTATTAGTTACTAAAATACAAAGCTTTCTTGTTATTTTTAAAAATTGAAAAGATCAATATTTCATTTGGTTCTATAAAAATAGTTTTATGTGATCTCCATTAAATATTTTCCTACTTCTGTTTACAGTGAGTGCTTGTGTAAAAGAAATGTTTGCTCTCTGTCCACGGATCATTTACTAACTGTGGGGAAAGCATCAATGGTATATTATTTTGCAGAAGCACAGCAGAAGGGAAAGTGCAGTTAGCTTATGCTTGCAGGTCATATTTTTTCCTTCAGCAGCAATTACTCTTAAGTCTCTTTTCTAGTTCCATCATGATAAATACCTCCAGAAGATTTTAGGACCCAGTGAACAAGTAGCAATAGGGAGCTCCATACTGTGGTCTTACACATACTATCTTTGACTTTGAGATTTTTCATTGCATCAGCTAAAGTCAGCTGATGCTACCAGGAAATACGTACATAGTTTTTGACATAGTATACATGGTAATTTGTTTTAATAAATATTGCTGCTCATGCATTACATCGGCATTTGGCCATATTTTATTATTTTTTGCCTATTAAGGTGTTTTTTTTTGTATTTTTCAATGAAAGTTGTCTAAAACGATCCAATAACCACCAATTAAGTAACTTGTAGTCAATTATTTAAGATGTAACTTATATATGACATTTAAAGGGGCAGGCAAGGGGCAGAAAGAAGGGTTACAATGACACTTGGGTTACTTATGATGTGCCTTGGGTTAGGTCATGTCTCTGTCATACTCCAATTTCTTGCTAATGTGTACCCCTAAAATAGCAGATAATGTTTCAGGTGTCAGGGCCCCATTCATTCATGTGGGAAATCTGAGTTCAATTCCCAGCTCTTGACTTTATCTTGGCTGGCCTTAGCTACCCTTAAATTTGGGAAATGAACCAACAGTTGGTCTTTTTTCTTTCTCTGCTTACCAAATAAACTAAATCATAATGTAAATTGCATACATACACTTTTAAAAAGTTCTTTTGACTGGCTCCCTTAGTCCAGCAATAAATCATTTCAAGCAATTTCAAGTATTCCTACTTAAGTGTTTCTCCTTCAGATGACAAATCAAATTCAAATGTTTAGGAAACAAAAATCATTCTTAGAATAGAGATCATAATCTCTATTCAGCTATATTTATAGAAAATTTGTATCAGGTGAGTAAAAAATGCATTTCATGGGAGCTGGCTCAAATGGCTAATCCTTCGCCTGTAAGCACTGGTATCCCACATGGGTGCTGGTTTTTGCCACTGCTGCTATACTTCCCATAAAGCTTCTTGCTTATGGCCTTAGAAAGCAGGAGAGGATGGGCCAAAGACTTGGGACCTTGCATTCACACAGGAGGCCTGCTCCCCGCTTTTGACTGGCTCAGCCCAGCCATTTGTTGAGTGATCTAACAGTGAAAGATCTTTCTGTTTCTTCTATTCTCTGTAAATTTGCCTTTCCAATAAAAATAAATAAATCATTAAAATACATCTTTTTGTACTAATCTTTTAGCAACATAAATGTGCATATTCTTTGTACACACAAGCAAGGAGGCAATTAGTGCAACGGATTGAGGCGGGAGTAAGTTAACCAGTAAACAATTATGATTAGGCAATTAAAATGTAGAACTTCGGTCTACAATGCGCATAAAATTAAGTATTGAAAAAGAATGCAAATCTATTTTATGAGAACAAATACAACTTTGTTGTGACAAAGATCTCTTCATTCTAAGTACCTTTGCTAATGAAAATTATGCTGGAAGACTTCAGGGGTCTACTAACCAAGAACAATTCAAATCCACTTCCTTTACTAATACATAAAAAGACATTGCAAAATCCATTGTTCAGCTTGGTTATCTCTGTGTTAATTCCATGTTCAGATAATCTGTTGACTGCTGTAAGTGAGGTGTTGGAGATTGAAACGCCATAGTGCTAGAGTCTATTTCTCCTAATACTAGTATTCGGTTTGTGCACTTAAATACGTGCGTGTTAGGTGCCCACATATTTGCAGCTATTATATATTTTCTTGCTAAATTGATTCCTGTATCATTTTATAGCATCTTTACTTTCTTGTTTTTATAGCTTTTACAAATTTGATGTCTATTTCTTCTGATAAAAGTATGGCTATTCCTGTTAATACATTCAAATTTAATATCTTTGAGGACAAATTAGGTCATAGAAACATAAGGCAATAGAGCCGTACAAAATAAAACTATGCTGTAAATTGTACTTTTTCTTTGTAAAATACTATTTTGACTGGATTAGTCTGAAAAAATAGCACATTTCTAAAGCCCTCGCATATATGCCATGTAATTGTACCAAGCATGGGAACCCTTTTAGGATCCAATGTCAGAAAACAGAACCAGCAACAATAAATGGCGATTCTTTGATTTTAATAGCAATATCCTATTTTTTTCATTTTGTCTTCAAATATCCAGATATGGAGCACCAAAAAACTTTTAAATATGAAAGTGAGCATCAAACAATATTGACTATTCTGGGAAGAATATGCAATTACAATGAAACAAATGGTTGTGTAATAGAACTCTCTTTTATTAAGTAAGGGTGACTACGTTACAAGCCCTCATTGAGGTCTTTTTGTTAATTTTCAAACTTTTTGATCAAATGTATGTCCAATTGAGGAACAAATTAAGACCTGCCAGTTAATAAGGCATCCAATTTAGGATATATTCTAAACTTACCTGAGTAGGAAGCACTTGTGTCTGAATTGAAGAGTCAATCATGTTTTATTCTTTTGCATTTGGTAATATAACACAAAACAAAGTTTGGGAGAGATAATGCATTACATATTAAATAACACTTTTTATTGAGCGAATCTCAGCTTCTTTATGCAGTCTCTGGACACATAGTTCCATTCCATGTCAACATGAAGCTGCAGCAATGTATCTGTCAAAATTACCCAAGGGAAATGTACTCATTTATCTCACCTCATAGAAATACACAATTTCTTCCACTTGCCTAAATCAACATCTTAAAAAAAACAGATTTACTTATTTTTATTGCAAAGTCAGCTATGCAGAGAGGAGGAGAGACAGAGAGGAAGATCTTCCAATCTGTGATTCATTCCCCAAGTGGTCGCACTGGCTGGACCTGAGCCAATCTGAAGCCAGGAACCTTCTTGGGGTCTCCCACATGACTGCAGGGTCCCATAACTTTGGGCTGTCCCCCACTGCTTTCCCAGGCCACAAACAGGGAACTGCATGGAAAGTGGAGCAGTCAGGACACCAACCATGCCATTTGGGATCCTGGCAGATGAAAGAAAAGGAGTTAGTCACTAGGTTATCATACTGGGCCAATCAATAGCTTCTTAAAAATTCTTTATTTGGGCCCAGCTGCATGGCCTAGTGGCTAAAGTCCTCACCTTGAACGCATAGGGATCCCATATGGGCGCCGGTTCTAATCCCAGCAGCTCCACTTCCCATCCAGCTCCCTGCTTGTGCCCTGGGAAAGCAGTCGAGGACGGCCCAGAGCTTTGGGACCCTGCACCCGTGTGGAAGACCCAGAAGAAGTTCCTGGATCTTGGCTTCGGATCAGCATAGCATCAGCCATTGCGCTCACTTGGGGAGTGAATCATCAGATGGAAGATCTTCCTCTCTGTCTCTCCTCCTCTATATCTGACTTTCCAATAAATAAATAAATCTTAAAAAAATCCTTTATTTATTTATTTGTTGATTTATTTATTGTTTTTCCTGTTCAAGATTATCCTTTAGGGCAGGATGGAAAGATGACACTGCAGCAAATGGGCTGACTTCTACTGTCGTGGGATCTACTGTAGAGTTAGAAAATGCTAAGCTGTTATCAGTTATTAGAACGTGAATTCATTAACAGATGAGTGGGAAAGGGAGATTGGCAAGTATAGAATTAAAATACAAAACGGTAAATTCTCAGTTACGTGTAAACTTATTAAGACACATTGAAGACATAAGATAAGAAAGATTACACCATGGAGCACTTGCATTCACCAAAGTAGATTTTTATTAAGCACGTGGATTTTCTTTCTCCTCTGAATCCAACTAAAGCCAGAATGTATGCTTCTGGTGACAATGCCAATCTCATCCACTATAATGCCATCATGTTAATGGTATTAAGATATAGAAACACATACAAATATAATGAACAAGGAATCAGTGATAATAAAATACGTGCCCTGGTAAATTCCCTCCCAGTCTGCCCTTGGCTGTCCAGGAATTCAGTGCTGTGATAAATGGGTACTCTCTTTCTCCTCTATTTTCCTGACAAAGATGACCAGAAATGATAATGGCTCTTGTTATTTTCCTTCAATACGGCAGAGAAGCAAAGAGCTCATCTATTGGGATAATCAGACATACACTAAGAGAAAAGCATTAAGAAATTTATATTCTACATCCAGTAGTTAAATATCAAATTTTGAAAATCAGTTTATTTATCTTCACATATCCCCTATGCACAGTTCTGAGAGCCATGCGGAGTGTTTGACCCTTACAAGAATCTCAACCATAGTGTCCTAATTAAAACAGTATCATTATATTTCTCAAATCTTCATTGGTTTGCTGTTGCTTGCTAAATAAAATTCAGTATGCTGTAACTATTTGGCTATGGCTCTAAGTATGGCACTAAAAAATTTGGTTTCCAGTATAGTTTCCTTTACCTTTGATCTTGAATTTTTTATTTAAAGAACTCTAGAAGAATGTTGAAAACCCACATTTTAATTCTCTGATACCTTTAATTTGGCATTGAAAAAGTTTTACTGTAAGTTTTAAAAGTTATGAAAATGCAATTCATGTATGTCTTTAATAAACATTATAATATTTTTTTCCTATTATATTAATGTATGTAACCAATAAGGTCAAAATGTCAGCAATTTGATAGCCACTATATAAAATGCACTTGGATGTTGTCTTTTTTGTTCACTTTTACATTGCTCATTTTTCTCCTTGAACTCACATTTTCATTTCTCTCTATCCTCACAATTTTATCCTAATGTAGCTTTAGGCTCAAGAGTCTTTTATTGATCTTGTTATCAGATGTCCCTGCAATAATCATCCATCTTGATATACACATTTTTTCCCATGGCCACAGGCACCAAGCATTAAAAATTAAAATATCCAATAATATGAATATTTGGCAGAAGTAAGTGGCAATTTTCATCTACAAGTCTGAATAACTTTGCAATGCAATTAAAATACCAATTTTTTTTTCTTTCACATGGGTTCCCTTTATCCTGGAAAAAAATCTGTTGGAGGCAGTTTGGGATTTTTTTTTTTCTTTCCCTGAAGTAATGCCAGTCATGCCCCAAGACACATACAGAGGCACAGGTGCTGGGAAGCGATTGCCACAGTCTCAGGACTGTTTAACATTTAGGAGAAGGAAAAGTTTGCTAATCAAATGTGCCAACGTTAGTTCTATTGGCAATAATGTAATATTTCTGAATTCCTATCGTTTTGATCCAGACCCTAATATTGTATTTTAAATGTCAGCATTGCCTTAAGCCACATACATAGAAAATGGGAAAGGTATGGAATTCTGCCACTAACTGACAGTGCCTGGATTACAAAAGCCTTTTCACACACCCCTTGTTCCATTTTCTGCTGAGTATCTCAGAGGAATTTTCAACTCAAACCACGACCGAGTTAAGATTTATGTTGTAAAAAGTGAGAGACGGATGATTATAAAACAGATGAGAAAGCAGAACAGGCGTATTTGCAGATAGCTAAGTTTCAGGAAAGACACTTTTGTATTGGGTATCTAGGAAGAGATTTCATTAAAACACTTTCTAACTGTGAACACAAGGAAGCTTCTGTGTACTGCAGGAGCACATGTGCTTCAGCTGAAGGCTGTGAGACAATCCACACTGGAACGCCTTGGATTTTTGTAGTTAGTTGTGTAAGAACCTAATACAAATGTTATGAGTTTGCCACAGCACGTATAAATCATTTCGTGTCTTCTCTGGATAGAAATCTGAACGATTTGACGCTTTGGACGAGTCCTCTGCTCGGGGTCTCAGGAGTCGCAGTGTATGTCATTCAGAGGCACGGGTTGTGTCAAATTCCGGGTCTTCCTTCAAACTCATATTTGTGTTGCAGAACTTAGTTTCTTACGTTTGCAGAAGTCACAGTGACTTGCTTCTGTCAGGACAGCAGCATAGCTGTAATACAGCTTTGCTTTTCTGCTAGTCTCTTAAAAGCTCACCTGCTTACATCATAACCACCAGCCAAACCTGTCTGGATTAACTGAAAGCCAGCTTATTTAAACGCCTTACTTATATCTGTGAAAGCCCCTTTCAATTCTCCGTGTGTTTCTACCACGCACAACTATGCATATTCAAAGGGAATAACTGTAGGGAATTATATACAAAGCCTGAATCTTGCGATCATCACAGATTACTTTCCAAATACCACCAAGCAGAACTTCCTAAGTTCCCAAAATGTGGCATTCATTTGCAAAAGGGTGCATAGATGTTCTCTTTAATTAAACTTTCCTTTTCTTTTTGGCTCAGTTTTCTTTTTTTTTTTTAAGATTTATTTTATTTTTATTGGAAAGGCGGATATACAGAGAGGAGAGACAGAGAGGAAGATCTTCCTTCTGATGATTCACTCCCCAAGTGAACGCAACGGCCGATGCAATGCTGATCCGAAGCCAGGCCTCCCACGCGGGTGCAGGGTTCTAAAGCTTTGGGCCGTCCTCGACTCCTTTCTCGGGCCACAGGCAGGGAGCTGGATGGGAAGTGGGGGCCGCCGGGATTAGAACCAGCACCCATATGGGATCCTGGGTGTGCAAGGAGAGGACCTTAACCACTGTGTCATCGCGCCGGGCCCCAGCTCAGTTTTCTTTATGAAGCACCACAACATACTCTACCGAACACCAACAGGTAGGGGTGAGTTATCTCATTTAAATCCCCCATGGAACTTAATTTGTATTTTCTATACAACCAACAAAACAAGTGACTCCTTGCTTCTTGTCTGATGTGTTGTCTTTGCCTTGTCCGCAGTAGTAATGCAACATCTTAATATAGACGATTCGCTTTGAACTATCATGGGATTCTTCATTGCAGCATTAAGCCTTTGACTACAATATAAACTAAAAATATTTTACCTCAAAACCAATAAATAAAATATTAAGCTAAAGTACAATCAAATACTTGGGTGAATAAACGAGTAATTAAAAACACGTCATTGTCTAAAGTTGAGTGTTTCTATCTGACTTCTTAACCTTTCTTTATACTCAGCAATTTCCATAGGGATATGAATTTATAGAGTAGAGGGCCCTGATCTTCTCTATCTTTCCTAGTACCTTTCACCACCAATCCATCAGTGTTAATTCCTGCATGTATACACATTATAACAAAGCAGCCCTATCACATTCATGTGTACTGACAGTGAAAAGAACCAGAAATTTGCTGTAGTTTATAGTGTCATATTTTTTTATTGCTTTCATATATTGTAAAGTTGCAGAAATGAATACTGACCTAGTTTCTGGAAAAAAATATTATAAATAGCTGGGATCTCATGTCTGCAATATTCAGCAAGTGTTTCTTACCACCAATTCTCAAGGGAGATAGTTCACTCTTCTTGTAACTGTGGTCAGAGTTTTCTGTAGAAATGCAAGCTCTGATCAGAAGCACCCAATCATTTGCCAAAACACACACACACACACACACACACACTCACACACACACTCACACAACACATCATACAGTCTAAAACCTAGACTAAATGGAAAAAAATGTGCTACGAACATCTATGAGGGATTTATTCCTTAATCATGACCCTTGAGATCTTGCCACTAGGAGGCCAAGAGTACACTCCCCCAGGAATTACGCAGCACAGCAAAGAAGACATTTCCTCCTTGGACTCTGTGCAGTGCTAACAGGGCTCGTCCACTTAACCGGACACAAAAAGGTCCTGTCTGAGAAGCAGCACAAGACAGTTCCACTGGTCAAAGTGACCCATAATCCAAACACAGAGAGCTCAAAGGGAGCGAGTGATGCAGATGTCAGCACTTTCAATTCGTTGTCAGGAGAAGCCCTCTTGCCTTGAATGCATGAGCCAATAAAAAATTGAGCCTGCCCCACAGCACAGATGAATTTTGGAGACATCAGTAAGAGGCTCTGGACTTATGTGACAAGGTGGCAAACATTCCCAACCACTGCAGGATTCACGTCCCATTGGCTAATTACTAGCTCTTATGATTAGCTCTCTCCCTTTTCTCACTTCATGAGCGCCTATCAGGCACTCATGAAAGAAAAAGAAAAAACGAATAAACTTGATGTTAAAAAAGAAAAAGCAATCCTTTAATTTAAATAGGCCACTCTGTGTGAGGAAGTTGTATAACAAGTAAAACTCCTTGCGGGGAGGACAAAAAGAAGCATACATAGAAAATTTAATTGCCAGCGTCTAATTAGTTTTAGACTAGTGCTATAAAACTTAGAGAAGAGCAAAGATAAATATTTCAGCTAATTTCCCTATGTACTGTGAATAAAAGAGTGGAAATGATTCCCAAAATTGAATGTTATGTAGTCATTTGCAAAGTATATTAAGTCAGTTCTTCTATGTAATGAAGTGTCCTTTACAGTTTAAGAGACTTTCCAGGAGCTGACATTTCTCTCATAAAGAACACGGCTCTTGTGGCTTCATTATGACTTCTTGAAATAATCTGAACTTTAGACCTTTGCCTCTGCCAGCTAAGGATACATCTACACATGCGCGGCTGTTGAACAACAGTGGGGGCCACCAAGGCTCAGAGCTCTTTCAACTGCCACGCCTGAGTCTCTGGCTAGGCAACAGTACTTGGCAAAGCCTTTGTTTTTTTCTTTTTGCTCCCCACATTTATGCCAAGAGTTGCCATTTGTACTGTTTTTTTTTTTTTTAAGAAAACAAATTGCATGGTGGAAGGTCACTGAGAAATAGGAATGTCATTATGAAGCAATTCAGTGCATCACTTCTTCTCCTTTGATCAGCCTGAGAACTCTCCCAGACGTGGTCTCCTGTGCATGATTACCCTGACACAATCTAGACGATGCTACATCAAGGATGTGAGAAATGGCAAATAAGCAGCCTCAGGGACCGGGCATGGGTTTGTAGATGAGCCGACGATGCTGTCTTTGCCACTCTCAGTAATAAGAAATATACGGAATTTCTTTGCAGAAATAGACATTCTGTCTCTCTCAATTTTATTTTGTTGGCTGTTAAAATCTACCCAACATAACATTTAATTTTATGTGAGTTATTTTTAATAGTTTTTATGGTGCTTACATTATTTTACAAGAAGTATTTCTAGAACTTGGCATGCTTGCCTAATAGCGAATGTCCCCTCCTTAAATATCCCATACTGGTGCCAGTCCTAATCCCATCGGTCCCACTTCCCACCCAGCTCCCTGCTTGTGACCTGGAAATGCAGAGGAAGACAACCCAAAGCCTTGGGACCCTGCACCAGTATGGAAGATCTGGGGGGAGCTCCTGGCTCCTGGCTCCTAGCTTCAAATCAGCTCAGCTCCCGCCATTGTGGTCACTTGAGGGGTGAATCAGTGGATGCAAAATCTTTCCCTCTGTCTCTCCTCCTCTCTGTATATCTGACTTTCCAATAAAAATAAATAAATCTTAAAAAAATAATTGTTTCTAAATGTTGCACAAGAGACTATGCTTTTTTCGTAAATTCAAGATATTTGTTATTTATCACATAATGTATGTTAGAATGTCTGCTTTTTAAATGAAATCATTATTTCATTATATACCCATTTATTATTTGTTATTATTTTTGGTATATAAATCATTATTTTTATCTGAGATGAAGACGGATGATATCCATAATAATAAGTAGCAACTAGTTCCTAACACAAAACCTAGGAACTAGCAAAATTTGGGTATAGGTTTGTGAATGAATAAGTGAGGTAGTTAAATGGCAATATTTACATATATTTATGTATGTATATATGTTATATGGAGAAGTGTATATATATTCTATATATATGTTCTATATGTGTACAAAAAATGAGAGGTCTCAAAAATGTTTATGGAAAGGGTATTATGAATTAACTGTGTGTGGATTTCAAAATAATTTTAGGACCAAAATGAACTTATTTTTTCATTCCCTTCTCCATGGACTTTTTTTTTAAAGATTTATTTATTTTTATTGGAAAGGCAGATTCACAGAGAAGGAGAGACAGAAAGAAATACCTGTCGTCTGATGGTTCAGCGGCTAGAACTGAGTCAAACTGAAGCCAGGGGCCAGGAGGTTCCTGTGGATCTCTCATGTTGGTACAGGGTCCCAAGGCTTTGGGTCATCCTCAACTGTCCTCACAGGTCACACAAACAGGGAGCTGGATGGGAAGGGGGACAACTGGGACACAACCAGCACCCACATGGGATCCTAGCACATGCAAGCTGAGGACTTTAGCCACTGGGCTGCCACACCAAGAGCATGGGCTTTTGGAAGTACACTTGCCCATGTACAGGTTTTGCAAAGTGAGAACACTGAACTTTGAAATTGGCTACCTAAGATAACTAAGCATTCACATATTCGGAAATCTGAAATGCAATCGAGATAACCATGTGCTACTTTTTAAGAAAATGAAAGAAAAATAAAGAAAAGAAAATCTGACATGGCCTCCAACAATGGAAATGTAAACAAAAAAATCCTAGCTTTTTTAATGCACTTGTAACTTAAGAAAAACATCACGTTAACAACATTCATTCATGTAATGTTATTTAAGTTGTGTGAAACTGACTAAATCATTAAGAACCAAATTACAATAACCTGCTCTTCAATCTGGATTGTCTATGATTTCAGTGTTCTAATCTATTTTTCCCTGAAATAGATACTATAATTATAGAAGAAATTCTCTAATGTCTGGGAACACATGCTATTCATTTCTTCACCCCTTCCACTTAGGTTTTCATGGGATGAAAAGCAGTGATTTTGTTCATTAAGTTTGAAATCAACAAAAGTATATTAACCCTTTTACATAAATGGAATTCAAAATTTAACAATTTATAAATAAAAAATCATTACTCAGTGACCTAAAGATAGATGAGAATGATGATGGCTGTTATTCCTGGCTTGTGGTTATGACTCGGCAGGGCATGTTTGTTGATGAAATAAAAAAGATATAAGCAAGGAAACGTAGATACCTGCAGCCCAGGTCAGCACACAGACACAAACTAACTCCCTGACTATTCTTTCGTTCATACACAAACTAACTCCCTGACTATTCTTTCGTTCATATTCGTTCTCTATCTCTTGAGCTTAGTTTCCTTGAAGGAGAACAAACAGCTTCACAATTAAGGCAGCTTCACAATTGTCAGTGTTTGTGACATCACAATAATATGTCCAAAAGAAATTTTTGATGGAACTTATATGAGCAAAACAAGTCATAGCTAAGATACTGCTGTTGAAATGGGGTGTTTCCCGTTACCCCACTTTCTGCTATGACCTATGGAGAAGGGGGAATCTCAAAAGCATGGACGCAGTAAACGCTAGACAAGATCACTTTCTCAATAAATTAAGTTCGTTATAAAATTCTCAATAAATTCTCTTGGTTATAAAGGTCTTATTTAAGCAGTAAGTATTGATTTTAGCACAGGAAATAACTTCATGAAATATGAAATAGAGTATAGCCAATTACACAATGACAATGTTTTCAAATAATTTAGCTTTACATACTATTTCTTGAGCGCTATTAGTGGAATAATAAGGGAATATAAAGGTGACAGTGAGAAATAAAAGATCTGTTTCACCAATTCTAATCACAGCTCAATCATGACAGTGATTTTCATATTTCACATTTGAAGGGTGGCCAAAACTGACCTACCCGGGGCCACCTGTTGGAGATGCTCCATTGTAACACTAAGGGGTATGGATTTCTCACCAAAGAAACAAGAGACACTCAAACAAAGGAATAAGCAAGCAAGACTGCAGTTGTGCCAAGAATCCAAAGTGGGAAGAGAAAGAAAGATCATGTAATTTTCTGAGACTAGAAGTTGTCATGTAAGAGTACAGCACAGATTTTGAAACTCAGCAAAAAAGATAACGAGATTTTTTTTTTAAGTAAAAGAAAAGAATATGAAGTCTTTGAGTTACTTCAATATCAAGAGGTAGCATTTATGAATCATAAACAGGCTAGGCAACCATGGTCTATCTTAAAGAACCAGGAAGGCCCAACATGGCAGCCTAGTGACTAAAGGCCTTGCCTTACATGCACCAGGATCCCATACAGATGCCGGTTCTAATCCTGGCAGCCCCACTTACCATCCAGTTCCCTGTTTGTGGCCTGGGAAAGCAGTGGAGGATGGCCTAAAGCCTTGGGGGACCCTGCATCCATGTGCGAGACCCAGAAAAAGCTCCTGGCTCCTGACTTTGGATCAGCTCAGCTCCCAGTGCTACAGCCACTCTCTGTCTCCCCTCCTCTCTGTATCTCTGACTTCCCAATAAAAATAAATAAGTAAATCTTAAAAGGAAAAAGAAGAAAAAGAACCTGAGATTGGGCCAGTGCTGTAGCTTTGTGGGCCAGCAGCAGCCTGCAATGCCCTCATCCCATTTGAGTACCAATTATAGTTGCACCTACTCCACTTTCTATTCACTTCCTCTCTAATGCATCTGGGAAAAGCAACAAAGGATAACCCATGTGATTGGGCCCTTCCCCATGTGAGAGATGCGGAAAATTTGCTGGCTCCTGGTTTTAACGCCAGACCAAGTGGTGAGTCAGTGGATGGAAGACATCTCTCTTTCTATAAAACTCTCTTTTTTGCATTTTTAGAATGTGTATTTTTACTGTTATTGTGATTATCAAGGAAATTTTAGGTATCTTAACTTACCCTTTTGAAATTATCACTGATAATTAAGAACTACTGCTGATTAAATATACCATTGCAAGACTTGGCCAAAATGAAGACTTCCAATATTGAGCAGAGCTCACCAGAAAAGAAGCAGACCATGACAGATGGTCACAGTGCTCTATCCAATACTCAACAATTGGAAATGTGCAGAGAGCCACAGGAAAAATCCAGACACCCTGTTTCAACAAACTGACTTTGGCTAGCTGGCCCCTCATTTCCCCCTATAAAGGAAAGAAGGTCTTTAATAAGACACTGATTGGGAGAATAAAAAAAAATAGAACACTTCGAAAAGCACGCGTTTCTGAAAATATACTACTGCTGGACCCTGGAGAAATTTTCAGAGTAACAAAAACAAGTATCATTTTAATAAAGAGAAGCAGACGCAGATGTGGAAAGGGAAAAAGAGTAAGAGAAATAAGAACAAAATATAGTAGATAGAAAGACATTGGCTGGTGTTTGATATAGTTGTACCAAGGTTTACATCCCAGTTTTGTTGATGATTCTGGTTTCTTAGTAATCCATTTCCAGAAAGTATCAAATGACTTAAATCCTTGGGTCCTGCCACCCATGTGAAAAGACATAGATGGGGTTATGGACTTTGGTTTGGCCAAACCTTGACTGATGGACCTTAGGGAGTGAACCAATGGCTATCAAAGTTGTCTTCGCCCAGCCCTCTGAGATAGCTAAATAAATAAACAAATAAGACTATATAGTGGCTTTTGAGGCAAGTAAAGACTAAGGAGTGTCCCTGGGGCTGGTGTTTTTCTGAATTTCCACAGGTGTCTGCCTAATTTTAATATAGAAAAGTGAAGGGACAGAAAAGACAAATGTCAGGGAAAAAAAAAAGAAAATAATAGGATGAGGCAATGGAAAGAGAGTTTGATGTAGATGAAAACCCACAAGTCAATGAGCACTGAAATAACTTTAAACTGAAAATCAAATATCAGATAGTAAAATTGACACTGAGAACTCCAGCAAATTATGCAAACTAGCTTTTAGAGCTATCTCAGCAGAATGCAGAGGCAAATAAAATATTCATAAACATTTTCAGAGAATGCAAATGACATATAATAATGACACAACCAAGAATCATAAGTTGGAGAACAAGAGAAAATTTGAAATGTTGTGGCACATTTAGAGAGATGAATGCAGAACTGAAAACTACAATCATTTTTGCCATTTTAAGAAGCTGCCCTCAGGCCTGGCACAGTACTACAGTGACTTAAGTCCTCACCCTGCCAGTTTGTGTGGGCCGGTTTGTATGCCGGCTGCTCCATTTATGTTCAGCTCCCAAGACCCACATGTTCACACTGGCTGATACTGGCCATTTTAAGACCTTGCTATGATGGGTAATCTGGAAAGACTACTATTCTTGATAACCGGAGTTTTAACAATCTGCTAGAAACTAGAACTTTCTCCAGTGTTTACTAACCTAAGCAAGACTGAATTTGCTAGAGTGAGTTCAAGCTAAGTCATCGTCATGATTCAAAAAGCTGGAATAGTTTGTGTCAAAGTGAAGAATCAGAATAGGCTAAAGTGGTGTAGTGATCTTAGACTGCAATGTGCAAGAAGACAGAATTGCTAAAGTCAAAGTTGTTCACAACAAAAAACCCACTTCCCAATAAGACACAAGCCTTGCCCTACAGGAGCAAGCAGAGCAGCAGTGAAAACCTCTAACCTTGCCATTTGAAGCTTATGAAACTTATTTTTGTGGTTTCTCATCTATGTAGTAGTTGTCGCCACAGCACAGGATGCAAAGATTACTTGTTCTTATTATTTCATATTTTATTTTATCCTCAGTAGAATAAATAATCAAAATGCAAAACAAAATGACTATGCAATTAAAAGTAGGGAATATATCCAAGACTGCCTATATTTTAATTTTTAAACTCTTATTTGCCATAAAAATTTACAAAACACCATGTGTATAATCAAATTATTATAGCATTTTATTAATAATATTTATTATTTTTTCTATGGCTTCTACCTCACTTCCTTTTGGCTCATAGTTGCAGATATAAAATGGAATACAATTATAAAACACAGTCATTAAAATAGCAAATAGTAAATACCATTGATATCCCTATTGCTCCTTTCAACTTACACATTTTGCATCTTGTTATCAAAAAGCTTTCTTATGTACATGAGCATAAACTTTAATTAATTTAATTTCCACTGGACAGATGAACCATTGTTGGTTCCGTCTTGAAGAAAACTGGGTCTCACAATAGTTGAGTGAATTACACTGAAAACAGGATTACCGGTAGAGTTAGGGACTGCTCTGAACTCTTTTAAATCCAAATGCTATGACTTTTTGATTTTTTTTTTCAGCCTGTCTTTTAAAATATACTTCAGCGCCCTTGGTAGCCCCTTTCATTCCTCCCTAGATTGGTTTTCTTGGAATCAGCAAGTGGATGTAATTCAGTGGCACTGCTACAGATGATTGCTATAAGAGCAATAAATCAGAAACCCTTGGCTTTATGGCAGTTCAAGTCAAAGACAAGCCCAGTGGCAAAATAGTAATAATCCTGTCAATCTCTTAGAATCAAGGGATCACCCTCACTTTGGGGACCACAAGGATCCAACAGTGAGTCAATCGTGAAGAGATCTTAAAGCTAGTGGGCTAGATGATGATCAAGATGTCCGCATCAAACATGGGAGTTCGTGGGTCTGATTCCCCATTCCAGTTTGTAACTCCAACTTCCTGCCACTCACCAACCTTGGAGGCAGCAGTGATAGCATAAACAGCTGGGTTCCTGCTACTTACAAAGGAGACTTCTGTTAACATTTCTGGTTGGTAGTCTCAACCTTGACACTTGTCCCGTCATCAGGAGCACTCGAAGAATCACCCAGGAGATAGGCTCTGCCTCTATTTCTCACTGTCTTCTTCTCAAGTAAATAAACAAATATGTAGAGACAGAACCAATATTCAACCCCATATCAGACTCCTGAACTCTGGAGCAGCACAATAACCTTGATCTGTTTGCTTGCTCTTCTGGCCGGTACCACGGCTGCTGGCTGCTACCCCTGCAGCAGTTAACGCTGCATCCCAGTTCTGTCTTAATCGGGCGCCCAGCAGAGCCAGAGTGCGTGAAGACTTACCAGCGGGGCCCTTTTGGATCCTGAATAATTTATTAACTTGAGATTTAAAATAACAAATTGTGTGAGTAACTGAACCTCCCAGTGAGTCTGAAGCATTCAGATTTTGTGAAAGTGGAAGGTCTTCTGAAGATCTGATTCCCAATTAAGATCAGTCAGTTCTCTTCAGCAGCGAAACATTTGTAAATATCATCAAAAGTGGAAACTGCTTAATTAGGAGTTTGAAGTCCTGGAAGGAAACACTTGCCTGAAATGGGCCTCAGCCAGGTTTCGGAGCTGAAACCAATGACTACACTGTGCAAAAGCACCTGGGAGAATAATTAGCTGGCTTTAATCTTTCTTTTCAGGTTGTTGACTTGAATATATTTAAAGAGAGAAAGTGTTTTAATTTTTTATTTTTCTCTTGCTAGAGTGCTTTAGAAACCTACAGTGGTTCACCTTTTATTTAAATGTCCAAGGAGCTTTTGAAAAAGAGCAAATATTAGTATAATGTTCATTCTTAATCTGAAGTAAAACAAAATGACTAAAATAAGTCAACATACTTTTCCTTTTAATCAGGGAGATGATCATATGAGCTCATAATACAGTCTGCAAAATATTTGTTTCCAAGCTGTTACATTAATTACCTGAAAATAAACCAATCAGTTATTAAATGTGCGTTCATTCCATATATTCAAGGCAAATGTATACACATTTGCCCTAAGGATATTCTATGTATATTATAAAAAAGTAATAAAAGATGGCCAGATGAAAACAAACCTGTAGTATAATACAGGGGGCTTCAGGTGACATTGGAGAATCAAGATTCCTGAGATAAGTATCTGAACTGATAAGAACATAGAGTAAAAATAATTCTGTTAATATTGTTTTCCGTTTTTCTGCAAGACAGAACCTTGATTTAGGTGAAAAGCGTACTACTTCAATCCCCACACTTCAGGGAACCCTAAGATCTATCCAGCAGAGATGTACAAGGTCACTGAAAAGTTCATGGAAAATGGAACTCAAATATGTGTATTTGGGCATTAAAATGTTGAAATCCATGCATGCTAAAGGTCCTGAAAATATTCATAGAAAACTGCATAATTTGACAAAACTGCATAGATTTGTGGTCTTGTCAGGAAAATAAAACTATCCTCTAACCCAGGTTCCCACAAGCTTGGCAAAGTACCTTCAGACAGAGCTGTAGCACTGAGACCCTCTCCCATCACCAACCAGTGAATTGTTTCTGTACTACTCTTTCCCCAGACCTCCAGCCGCAAGTTCCCAGGACTGGAATCCATTCATGCCGAGCAGCGCAGGAAGGGGTGGGCACAGCAACCAATGGGAGTTCAGGCAACAGCGGAAAGGAAGCAGCACACAAGCACAGGGCTGCATGGATTCCTTCTTTTGCTCCCAGAAGAAGGATGCCAAGGAGTCTTGCATGCGGGACGGATTCCAGGTAGTGGCAAAGGCTCATGGTTCAGCCTTGCTTTGTGTTCCAATTCATGTTTGTGCAATTACTGACAGATTGCTATGGTACTTGTAAAAAATGCATGTAATGACAGAGAAATATTTTATAATATTTGACAATTAATAGCCTCATAAATTTTGTAGGTACTGGCATATATGACTTGGACACCATTTTTTTTTCACATTGGCAAATAGACCTATAAAGTTTTGTTTTCCTAAAAATATTTTAGATTGAATTGTATAATTCATGAAATTTCAGATTCAGCTATCAATTCTCTCAGTTTATAAAGGCTAACCTATTAAATATGATCTACACCTTACTTCAATTTAATAGATATTTTAAAATATTTTTGAAAAAAGCATGTGAAAATAAAAATACTGGCAGTTTTCAATATCTTATATTTGTTTTAATTCAAATTTTGAAAAATATTTATTTACATTCTGCATGCTTTGAGTGAAACTAAACATTTTCTATTCTTTCAACTCAATATGATTTAATACTTTTAAGGATGGGTAAAATAAAAAGTACTTTGGATATATAGACAGAATTTTTGTGAAGAAAAAAAATAAAGCTTCCAAAGAAATGACCTACTGAAATGTTTCAAAACTGCAAACAGTACTGTTAAGATGATTATGGGCAAGCCAAAAACACTTAGCAACTTTTAAGCAAAGCAATAAAAAAAAAATCTACATTATTTTAGTCTATAATGAATGCATCAAAAAATTTATAGTAAGAAACTTTTATTGAATACAAAACAGTTGGATGAAATGATTTATTTACTAAATGAAGAAGTTTAGAATATAACAATTACTTGTTTAGAATAGTGGAAATCAAGGAAAACTATTAAAAAATAACTCCCAATTTAAAACAACCCAATGCAAAGCCAGTCTGCCTATTAGAACCAGCTGGATTCACAAAATCAGAAAATTGTACTTCAAACAAACTTAGAAGCTTTACTGTGCTTGTTAGAAAAGTATACCATACAATTACTAGCACATCCTTCTAAGAGTGTGAAGACTTTCTACAAAATACAATTGATCCAGATTTTTGAGTAATATTTTCCATTGATTGCACACTGCACACAAAAAAAATTGCTTGGAACCGTAATTCCTAGCAATGGAAGAAGACACTATCTTTTAAATAAAATATATGTATTTTTCCTTCTGTTTTATTTCTTGCTTTATGATACAATTCCATAAATTTTGGGATTTCCCTTACTCCCTCTCCAAACTCCCTCCCTCCAGCTGATTTTCCCCATATTATCACAATAGTGTAGTCCTTCATAAGCAGTCACAAGTCCATCAATCTGCTATTCAAGTGTGCCCCGACATTGCTGGTACAGACAGTGGCAGACAGTCCAGCATCCTATTGTCAAGATACGTCCAACAGTTTCAGTGGGAGTCCTTTGATTTGGAAGCAGAGATGCATACTGCACTGTATCTTCACATCTAGATATGAAAGTCTCTATTATGTAATCATAAAACAAAATCTGTAACAGGAATGAAGTTTTAAAAATTTACAGTGCCATGGAGTTAAATAACATGTTACGGAATGACTGTGTGTCGATGAAGAAATAGAACAGAATACCAAATTACTTCTTGGAGAAAATGATGCTATCGTAGGATTTATGAGTCAATGAAGAATTTAATAAAAGAAATTATTTTTGAAGAAATAAAAGCAGAAATATCAAAACACATGTATCAAAAATAGTATTGAAAGGGCTATTGATCTTATATTTTGCATGAGGTTTGCCTTATATTAGAGAGAATATATGGCATTTGTCCTTTTGAGATTGACTTATTTTACTGAGCATAATGGTCATTAGTTGGGACCATTTCATTGCAAACGGTATAATTTCATTCTTTCTTTTAATAGCTGAGAGGTATCCCATGTAGTAGATGTACCACAGTTTTTCAACCACTCCTCTTTGGATGAGCATCAGGGTTGTTTCCGTGTCTTTGTTATTGTAGAGACACATTCCAAGATACAGGAATGGGGAAAGACTTCTTGGAAGACAGCAAAAACACAGGTAGTCGTAGCCAAAATAAACAAATGAGACTACATCAAACTAAATAGCTTCCGTACAGCAAAGGAAATGATCAACAAAATGAAGAAGCAACCAATGGAATTGGAGCAAATCATCGCACACTACACAACTGACAGGGGACTAATATCCAGGATCTACACAAGAGCTTCAGAAATTCAGTGACAGCAAAACAACCAACTGTGTGAAGAAATGGGCAAAGGAAATAAACAGACATTTTCCAAAAGAACAACTTCAAATGGCTAATAAACATATTGAAAGATGTGCAGCCTCCCTAGCTGTCAGGAAGATACAAATAAAAACCACAGAGATATATGACCTAACTCCTGTGAGGATGGCCAGCCCTCAGAACTCGACAAACACCTGCTGGCATGGATGTGGAGAGAAAGGTACCCTCCTCCACTGTTGGTAAGAGTGCAGGCTAGAACAACCACTATGGAAATCAGTATTGAGACTGCTTAGAGGATTCCAAAAAAACCTGCCATTTGACCTGGCAATCCCACTGCTGAGAATATGACTAAAGGAAATGAAAACTGCATATGAGAAAGGGCTTTGCAATCCTATATTCACAACAGTACAATCTACAATAGGAGCAAGAGACTATTTCTATTCTAAACTCAAGGTCCGAGTATTTTGCTATTACTTTGACCTATTCCACAAGCAATTTTTCTTGATCCGTTTCCACCGATCTAAATTTTGCAATCGAAACCGTTTAGCTTGGTAACACACATGCGTGCCACAAAACACCAAAGGTCAGGTACACTCATACACTGCACATGCGTGCTAAGGAGAACGAAAACATTTGAATGAAGAGCAGAGAATAGATTGTCCTAAGACAAACAAATGGTGATCCAGAGCACCCGCAAAATATGTTGGGACGACATTGTTTGGTGGCCCGTTGTTGTGTGACCCACAGTATTACATAAAGCAGCAGACCAGGTTTAGGCTCTGCAGACATTGCTTTATATAGATATATTAGAAAATCTAAACACATAAAAAGAATGTAGAAAATAATACGTTTTTACTACTTAGAATTGATTAGTTAACAAATACAAGTACAAGCCTCATTTTTCTTCTCCTCTATGACTGGGTCTGTGAATTATAGAAATTAAAATATCCAAGTATAAGGCATATTATTCAGCAATAAATATCAAGCAATTATTCACAGTTTAATTATGTCATTGCACTATTTAAATTAATGGTAATAAAATATTTTATAAAGGTATAAATCAACATATTAGAAAGTCCCAATGTATGAAATCAGAGAGAAAAGTCAGGTGATATCATTTATATAGTTAAAAAATGTCTGATACATTCATAAGAAATATAGGCCTACTGTGGTAGCCTAGTGGCTAATGTTCTCACCTTGCATTGGCTGGGAGACCGTATGGGTGCCGGTTCTAATCCCAGCAGCTCCCTGCCTGTGGCTTGGGAAAGCAGTGGAGGACGGCCCAAAGCCTTGGGACCCTGCACCCGAACGGAAGACCAGGAAGAGGCTCTGGGCTCTTGCCTTCATTCAGCTTAGCTCTGGTCATTGCTGTCACTTGGGGTGAATCAATGGATTGAACACCTTTTGGAAAGTCAGATATACAGAGAGGAAGAGAAACAGAGAGGAAAATCTGCCCTCCCAATCAGCCACAATAGCCGGAGCTGCACCGAACCTAAGCCAGGAGCCAGGAGCCTCTTCCTGGTCTCCCATGCAGGAGCATGATCCCAAGGCTTTGGGCTGTCCTCGACTGCTTTCCCAGGCCACAAGCAGGGAGCTGGATGGGAAGCGGGGCTGCCAGGATTAGAACCTGCTCCCAAATGGGATCCCAGCTCTTTCAAGCCAACAACTTTAGCTGCTAGGCTACCGTGTTAGGCCCAAAATAAGTAAATCTTAAAAAAAAAAGAAAGAAAAGAAATACATAAAATAAATTTTAAACATATGCTTAGAGATGTTTATCCCCATTCATGAGAAATAATACATACAAATGAAAGCACTGAGATAGATCTTCCATCCACTGCTTCACTCCCCAAGTGGCTGCAATGGCCGGAGCTTAGCCCATTCGAAGCCAGGAACCAGGAGCTTCTTTCTGATATCCCACATGGGTACAGGGTCCCAAGAAGAGGTGGACATTGCAACAGAAGTTAAGTTGCTGCTTGAAATTAGCTTCTCATGTCAGAGTACCTGGATCTGAGTCCTGGCTTTACTCTCAATTCCAGCTTCCTGGGAAACACATCTCAGGAGACAGCAGGTGATGGCTCAGGGCTTCGTCATTGGACTCACCTCACAGATCTGACTGGTTCTGAGCTTCAGCCCAGCCCTTCCTGGCATTTAGAGGGTGAATGAGTAATGGGAGAACTATCTCACTCTCTCCCCCCTCTCTTTCATTCTTTCTCCTCTTGAATTCAAAGAAATCGATATTTTTGTAAGTAAGAAAAGATATGCGTTATCATTGATCTGGAAGTTACATTTAGAAGTTTTGGGTTACTAGCCACAATATCTTAACTGAAGTTAACTGTGTGACCAAGACTGTTTCAGGCTGAAATCTGGTGGGTTAGGGAACTTCAGGATATACTTAAAGAGGAAAAATGTCTGCTTGCCCCGTACAGTTCACTTTAGCGGAGTGACCCCTGGCATGACTTTCTTCTGGAATCAGCTGCTCACGGTTACATCCATGGCCAGTGACTCAGGAGGGCTGTTAGTGTCCCCATTTGGTTTCTCTTCCATGAAATGCATACAGTGAATTTCTCTCCAGACACTAGAGAAGATTAATGACCACATACAATTTTGTACTGTGTCATAAGTGCGGTAGGTATATACCTTCTTTCTGGTGTATTTTTACATATAATTGTGGCTACAATATTCTATAATTTAAAAATTAGTACCATATTTGCATTGTAATTTTATACATTACCACCTACACATGTAAGTGCGTACTTTTCGATGCATCCATCTATCCAGCCATCTCCCCTATGAGTTGAAACAAAGTATGCACGTCAGTTATTTGGCAACAGTATGTCCCTTTAAATATGACTTTTTTTTTAAAGATTTATTTTTATTATTTTTTTATTGGAAAGGCGGATATACAGAGAGGAGAGACAGATCTTCCGTCCGATGATTCACTCTCCAAGTGAGCGCAACGGCCGGTGCTATGCCGATCCAAAGCCAGGAGCCTCTTCCGGGTCTCCCACACGGGTGCAGGGTCCCAAAGCTTTGGGCCGTCCTCGACTGCTCTCCCGGGCCACAGGCAGGGAGCTGGAAGGGAAGCAGGGCTGCCGGGATTAGAACCGGCGCCCATATGGGATCCCGGGCATGCAAGGCGAGGACCTTAACCACTTGCGCCACCGCACCGGGCCCAACAGTATGTCCCTTTAACGCCCTTGTCAGCATCAAGCAATGAACACAGGATCTGAACTGAAGGGCCTTCACAGAAATCTGAGGCATTGGGAAAGCTCCCCTTCCCAAGAAGTCCGAGAGTTCTACACTTCTTTACAAAGCAGATGAATGGTAACATTCCATATGATCTAATGTAAACATTTACATCTGTGAAATGTACATCTTTCCAAAACTCTGGCAGAATCACACGTAGCTCACACACAGTTATGTTATTATAGAATTGCTCTATTTGCTGATACATCTTGTGTGCTATTATTTCAGAAAACACGCCAAGGAAAATCATATTGATCTTAGGTAAATACATCCTGTATATTTTCAAGGAAGTGATAGAAATCACCATAATAATTTAAAATCTACATATGGCTGTGAAAAGTGCCAAAGGGGAGAATATCAATTTTGATTTTTGTGATACGTTTCTGAGCTTGAGAGAATCCTGACTTGCGGGTGGTAGTCACACCTCTTCTCTACTGCTGTTCGCTATTCTTTAACCGCTTCGGGCATCTATAAAAACTCATCTATAAAAACTGGCTCAGAATGATGCCAGATTCATAGACAACTACTGATACCATGTTATGAAAAGAAATGATGAATAAGCAGCATTCAGACCCCCAAGATAAAGTGTGAAGTCTACATCAGTTCACAGAAAGCCACTTGCAATCTCATTTGTCTCTTCAAAGTAAAATCATGCCCACTGTACATCTACACCAGATGGGAGCGTTAGTTCATTCAGTCATCACCCAATCAGATTTTCACAAAGTTAGCTTGCACAGTGTTTTGACTGAGAATAACCAGTATAACCTTAGGTCACATTCCACCCTTAGAATGTCTGAAACAAAGTCTTTTTATTTTTACATAAATTTAACTTATTTTGTAACTTCAGAAAATACCCTTTACCCAATTAAATGGATTTTTATGTCCCAGCAACATGCAGCTGAAAAAACTCTTAAAAGTTGTTTTAAAAACCACTTGGGGGCCTGGAGCAGTCGTCTGATGGCTGGAGTCCTCGCTTTGCATGCACCAGGATCCCATATAGGTGCCAAATTTTATCCTAGCTGCTCCACTTTCCATTGAGCTCAATACTTGTAGCCTGGGAAAGCAGTTGAGGACGGTCCAAAGCCTTGGGACCCTGTTCCTGCGTGGGAGATCCAGAGGAAGCTCTGGGCTTCCAGGCTTCGGATCAGCTCAACTCTGGCCATTGCGACCACTTTCACTAGTGAACCAGTGGATGCAAGATCTTTCTCTCTGTCTCTCTTTCTCTCTCTCTTTCTCTCTATAAATCTGTCTTTACAATAAAAATAAATTAATTAATTAAAACTTGGAGAGCAGGTGTTGGTCTATATTTAAGCCACCAGTTAAGACAGCTGCATGCATTATCAGAGTGTCTTCAAAACCAAGCTCATATTCCTATTTCCAGTTTCCTAGTATGTGAGACACTACGTAAGACCAGGTGATGGCTCATGTATTTGGGTTCCTGCTCTAACTTGACTTCCTGGCTGCTCGCCTAACCCAGATCCAACTCCTGGAAGCATTTTGCAGGTTAATTCTTCCTCTAGCCATTCTTCTCTTTGTAAATGCCTTTCTGACTCTTGCATCGATAAATAAAAATTAATTTAAAAAATATTTGAGATATCCCTTTCAGCAACACATGAAATCAACTTGGAATACTAGATTAACACAGCTCTTAGTCAAAGAAAACAAATACTTGTGCATGCTTCATAAAATTTCTAAAAAGTAGAAGTGAATATTTTAGATGAGTTAATAAAGAAAATGTGACCTCTTCCTCCAATGGGGAGTTACTGGGCCTGAAGAAGAACAATTCTGATACACAATACAATGTACATAATCCTTAAAAATGTTACAATAAGTGAAAGAAGCTAATCACAAAAGGGCCTATACTCTGTGATTCCATTTATATGAGGGCCTAGGAGAAGTCAGATCTACACATAGAGATAATAAAATTGTGGGGGTTAGAAACAGAGAAAGACAGGGGATCACTCTTCAGGAGGTGGCTGGTAAAGACATACAACACAGTGCCTTCGATCTACACACTTACACAACCACCTGCAGAAATATAAATTCCAGTAATGTACTTCTGACTGATTGGATTAAGATGAGGCCCAGAATTCAGGAATTTTTAGCCTTTGTAAACCTGACACAAAGTGCCTTGTGACATGGATGATGAGATTGCACATGAAGTCTGGTGAATAAGGATCCAGTGTCCCGGAACTGCAGGCTGCAGCCTTGACACGTTTCCTGCCAGTGCAGACCACGGGTGCAGTGGAGAGCTAAAGGTTTTTAGGAAACTATTCACATGGGAGAACGTGTATTCACAACATGGTTCCAGATTTCAGAGTGGTACAGCCCCAGACATTGCTAGTGCTCTCATTTTTTTTTTCTTATAAAGTGGCTTGCAAATCACAGCTTTAGATACAATAATAGCTTCCTATCCCAACACCCAAATTCCTCTGTCATTTCTCACAGGATAGCAGTGATTATGAGGCGAGATCCCATTTTAAATAACCTCAGAACTTGATTGGGATTAAAAAGAAAAAAAAACTTTATTTTTTAAATAGAAAGCTATTCAGGTAGTCTTAAAATAAGTGCTTATAGATAGAAATGTAAGTACAGAAATAATACCAAAACACACAAACTCTTATTCCAATTTTTCCATTTTAATGAAAAGCTAATGCTTTTGACTTTATTTTGTTTTAAGGTTTATTTATTTATTTTTTATTGGAAAGTCAGATATACAGAGAGGAGGAGAGACAGAGAAGAAGATCTTCCATCTGATGATTCACTCCTCAAGCAGCCACAACAGCTGAAGCTGAGCCAATTAGAAGCCAGGAGCCAGGAGTTCTTCCTGGCCTCCCACACAGGTGCAGGGTCCCAAAGCTGCTGGCCATCCTCTACTGCTTTCCCAGACCACAATCAGGGAGCTGAATGGGAAGTGGAGCCGTAGGGATTAGAACTGGCACCCATATGGGATCCTGGCACATTCAAGACAAGGACTTTAACAGCTATGCTATCACACTGGGCCCCATCTTTTGACTTTAAATAATAATTCCTCTACATATATTACCTCATTTGAGACCACTGTGTGATAAACAGCCTCAGAGATGGCAGTATCTTATGGGATGTGATACAGCTTTCATGTGGGTGGGACCTACGTCTAAATCATTTCAAATATTTCCACAGAACCTGCTTCTCTGAACGATTTCATTCCATTCTCACGTGGCACAGTTGAAGAGGCCTCATTGTTGTCACTTTTAAAATAAAAAATAACCTCAGGGAGATGACTTTATGAAGGTCACACAGCAAGCTTTCCGTGGTTTGATTTGATTTTTATCCATTAAACAGAGCTATTTCACCTCTGAGAAATCTATTGAAGAAACCAAATAAAAATTGAATGTCATAAAAATATTGCAAGAAGAAGTGAAATCTTGATTAACCGAGAGTGCCGGGCAGCTATGTTTAATTGAAGGTTAACTAGAGGCTTCTTTCTGTCTTAACCTTTAATGCTAAGAATTCTTTTAAAAATAAATTGAGCCACATCCTGGTTTATGTTAACTTTAGGGCAATGAACACAATTAAACCTCTCCTTGAGTGTTTTTCTTCAACTTCTACATGCTCCTGTAGATTACACAGGAAACTGATTTAAATTTATGGAGGCCAGAGAAAAAAGTAAATGTACCTTTTTTGACTAAATCTCTAATACAAGCTCATGTGATCTGTGGCTTTCAAACAAGGCAGGAGAATGAAGACAGGTTGCAGGTCTACAATTTTGAAGTTGTTTCCAACAGGCAAGTCAAAGATAGCCATACCATTGACCAACATTTTTTGCCCTTCTCTTTCCAGATAAGATTTTTGGCTAGTGGACTGTTATCATTTTCTACTTATATAGAATATTGCATTATAAGAAGGAAAAAGATGTGTTTATATTTTATGTAGATTACTTGGAATGCTAAAGATCCTAAACGTCCTTATTTATTAAGAAAAATTTTAAAGTTGTAATTTTCTCAAAGGATCCAGTGAAAGTCTCTCTTGGAATGGTTGGCTTCAATCTCCCTTTGCCTTTCCTAATTGGTATATCCCACCCCTCCTGTATGTACCATCATTAGGTTCACTGCGTTGCTTAACAGACACTTGCTGAACAGAAAGATAATAATTTGAAAGGGGAAGAAATGAAGATGTAATCTAAGAAGTATAGGTCAGAAGTGGCTACTCCAAATGCTTCCCTGTCGGGCAACACCATAGCCTTTACAGGCCAGCAAAATACTAACAGCAATAGAATTCAATTGTTGATTGGTTATTTCTTAAAATAGAGATTATAAATATTTTAAAGGTAAGACTTGGTTGGTAAGACTATAGTTTAAGAAACTAAGCTTACACAGTCTATATGTAAAAATAGCATTCTGAATTTGAATCATGCAGAAGCTTCTGTCTCTGTTCTAGACTGAGCCATTGGCGTTCACCAAAGTCTCACTGTACAGTCAGCTGAGTCTTACTCTTACTGTATTACATAGCTACATTTCTCTTGAGTGTTCATGCTACCCTAGGGACAGTTTTAGGATTCCAAAGAGCATATGCAGCCAAGAGCTGATTGAACATATTGTACTATTTGGAGAATACTGCTACTAAATGTCTACATTACAGAAGAATGTCAATTTTAGCTACTTAGAAATTCCATATTCTTTACTCAGATAGCTGGTGTAAGAGCAACTCTGATTTCCATCCCTGAGAACCTGATACTTGTACATCTAAGTTTTTAGGTCAGTTTACAGCAGTAGCTATAAAAAAATTAACTCTACGTAAGCCTTCCCAAAGATGCTCAGACAATATTATTGATAAAATTCCTTTATCTCTACACAGATGGAAACTCTGTTTTTCAGACTAAGACCAATCACTTATCTAGAAAATGTTCATGATTACAAAAGGAGACTTTGTTTAAAGTGTTATTGTTATGGTTATGGTTACTTTATAGAAATAGGATTTCTATAACACGGGCAGAAAACTGTGTTAAAATCTGGATTGTGGTGATAATCCAGGCCTGCACTCAACGCAGAAAGGGCTGTATGGTGTAATCCACTTGCCAGGACAGAGATACACGTAGTGCCCTGAAGAGCAGCTGCCCCAGCCGATGTGAAGATGAAGCGCTGATGCAAAGGGCTTCGTAGAGAAAGGCACTGCACTGCATCTTTTCCTCAGTACCATACCCAGGCTTCGTTCTACCCTGCCAAGAGTTCTTCTTTCACATCAAGCTTATGCCACAATGCCATTCAATGTTTGTGAACACAAAGATGCCAAGTTATGTAGCAGGAAGATCCACAACAGGAATTTAATTCGAAAAGGTGTGAGGGGTGTAGGGTTTTCATTTCTAATGTATTTTCTAGAAAAGCCACATGCTCTTAGTGCCTAGTTGCAAACCATTAACACATCCACAGAATACCTGGAACTTTACATTTTCCAGCAAAAAAAAAAAAAGTCTGGCTCCATGATTGTGCATATTATTTATGTTATTAAGAGGTGTGGACGTCATTTACATTTATCACCATATTGGAAGAGTTGAATGTTAGATAGCTTATCCTCCCAAAGTGTTGAAATTTAGGTAGGAGAAATAATGTATGCCAAACCTCTCCTTTCTCAACCACTTGTGAAAGTGATGACAAATCTCTGCATCTCCCTTTGTGTCTCTAATTCTGCCTACCAAGTAAATAAAATACAATCTTTAGACACATTTTAAAAAATGCGTTGACAAGGAGAAATCTGTCTAGCCTGATGGAACTTCGTTTCCCAATTGCTCTGACTCACCTAAGTGATTCTGAGTCAGCACCTGCTTTTGCTACTTTCTTCCATCTGTTTGTTTTGGCACATGTCCCACTTACCATTTGAGTGATACTTTGGCTATCTACCATATTGTCTAAGAAAGAAATAACAAACTGTATCTTTAGCATTAAAATAATATAAACGCAAGTTGTTATCAACACAGTATCTTTGCATGTCCGTATGTGGACTGTATGAAGCACAGACTTCCATCATCTGCCACTCACTGCCTGAGCAACTGTCTTTCTGGCAAGGCTCGATAAAAGGAGGGGAAAACGAATTTGACGACAGGACCTGGTGAGACTACAGAAATGCCAAAAGTGTGCTTCAAGGCCTGCGACACACTTCCTTCATATCCTGGCATTTGCTTCAAGGTTACTTCTCTTTGAAGATGCTGAAAAATATAAAACATCACTCCTTTCCTAACCTTGAGTAAACACATACTATATCTATAAAATGATAACTTCTCCTGGATCCATGCAAAACCTGTGCCCACAAGCTGTCTTAGTCCATTTAGACATTTATAAATGAATGCCTTAGGTGGGATTGTTTAAACAATCACTATGTTTTATGGTCCTAGAGATTAGACAGTCAAAGGTCAAGGCAGCACAGACCCCGTCTCAGGTGCACATCACCTTCTGTGTGTGTGTGTGTGTGTGTGTGTGTGTGTGTTTCAGGATGGTTGCAAAGGAAGAAGCTTTCATGACTCATCTGTACAGGAGGTCCTCTGCCTCAAAACTTAACTTCCCAGAGGTCTCACGATCATTAAACATTAGAATTTCAACATAGGAAATTTGGGGAGAAAAAAAAAGCGTAAGAACCCAATCCATAAGGCAGGATAATCAAGTAAGCTGACTTCAAAGAAAGAAAAACCTCATCCAAAAATGTGCATGCACAGTGATAATCACCTTGGGCATAGCACAAGCTATACAACTCGCAAAAAGCCAGTTGAAGTTTAATAAATTCTTACATAGCCAATATGGCCAAACATGTAAGTTTGTAACAGCAGGTGGTACCAGATGCAGACAGTTCACATTCACTGGTGTTTTCTATTCCACAGTCCTCCTTGAAGAAAATTGGAGGAGGTAGGCGCTAGGAAGGGGCAGGGTGGCACAATAGCTTAATGGCTAAATTCTCAATTTGCAAGTGCCAAGATCCCATATAGTAGCCAGCTCGTTCCCCAGCTGCTCCACTTCCCTTACAGTTCCCCCTGCTTGTGGCCTGGGAAAGCAGTTGAGGACAGCCCAAAGCCTTGGGACCCTGCACCTGTGTGGGAGACCCACAAGACGTTCCCAGCTCCTGGCTTCAGAACGGCTCAGCTCCAGCTCTTACAGTCACTTTGGGAGTATATTAGTGGATGGAAGAACCTTATCTTTGTGCATCCTTCTGTACTTAAAATCCAATAAAATCCTTTCCAATAAAAAATGAGTATTTTTTTTTTAAATAAAGGAAGGTCAAGTTACAAGATAAAACCCAACCTAATGGCACAGGCAAGGAGATGTTGGGCAGTTACTAGGTACCAAATCAAAGCTATGTCTACTTCCTTGCATTGTTATTTTGTACAAACAGAAGCCGTAATCTTTCAGGGAGGGACAATAAGCTCTCATTACCAGTGCATGTGTAAAGCCGCATTGATTCTATTGTAAAAATATAGTAAACTTGCCTGCCTCTGCTAATTATATAGGAGGGACTTGTGTCCTGAGAATACAGCCAAAGAGCAGTTCTAGGTGAAACAAAGGTAGAAGCAAAAGTTCTTCTTGATGCAGTAACCGAAAGTATAGATGGGGTTCCCAGATTCCAACGTTGAAAACTAATCCTTAGTATGATGGTTTTGGAAGGTGGAGCTATTGAGAAATGATTAGGTCATGAGAGTGGAGTCTTTATGAACTAGATTAGTGCCTTCATCAAAGAGACCAAGAGAGATGTCTTAATTCCTTGACTAGGTCAGCATATAATGAAAAGGCACCACTAACAAAGGACCCTCACAAAACGCTGAATCTTCAGGTCCTGTAATCTTGAACTTCCCAGCTTCCAAAATTCTAAGAAATAAATTCCTGTTGCTTGAAAATCAACATATATATGTATTCCATTAAGGCAGCCCCAAATGAACTAAGATATTAGTGAGGAGGCTGTCTTAAATCTAGTCTCCTATAATCATGGTAAAAGAAAACTGTTGACCTGAAGGGAGAAAAAAAAAGCATAAAACTCCGGCCTAAGCCCCATCCAGGAGTGTACAGCAGAGTTTGACCGCAGTAGAAAAGAGGAACAGGGACCTAGGGAAAGCTTCATCCCTGAGACCCAAGAGCACTAATCCTACGGCCACATTGCAAATCAGCACTAATAAGCAGGACCACTGTACCACACCTGAAGAGTCAGGCGGCATCTACTTTTATGGCATAGTCATGTGAGAGCTTCCAGAACTTAAGATGAAGTCGCATGCATTAAAAAGTCCCTCCAGTGCCTCAAGCAACACACTGATACAAGCTTATTGGGAGCCAACACTGGGAGATTCTAAGGCTGGGATGCACTAAGAAAAGCATTACCAAGACAAAACAAAACCAAACAAAAAACAAAACAAAAATACCACACACACCTGAGCTCAACTCCTGCATGCCATGTAAGTGTGCTCTGCATTGCATGGTGATTGCCCCCATCATTCTTTTCCTTCTAATGCTCCTGGGAAGGCTGTGGATGCTAGACCAAGAGCTTGGCTCCTGCCACCCACCCAAAATAAAGCTCTTAGCTTTTAGCTCGTTCCTGGTCAGTACCTGAAAGTTGTAATCATTCAGGGAGTGAGCTAGTAAATAAAGGAGCTCTCTCTATCTGTGTCTTTTTCTCTTTTTTTTTCTGTCATTCTTTCAAATAAATAAGTTAAATGATGACTAATAATTATTAATTTTAAAGTTACTAATGAAAGTTACAGCTGAAAGAAATTTGAAAATTTCAAATACATGCTAATAAACAAGGAAAGGCTATCATAAAATTGGTACTATCAGCAGACCAGATACTATGAAAAATAAATAGATAGTAGTTAAATAGAAATACCCACACAGGTTGTTGTGTGAAGTGGAGATTACAGACCCATTTCTTATTGTACCTGCTGCCTGGACTTGTCACCTGTAGTTCTTCTCTGGCTCCTCCTGGAGGTGCAGGCAGGCTGGGTTGTGTGTGACCCGTGGTCCTTCATGTATAGAGATCTCAGAAGACCTGCCCATCTCTTAAGGAGGAGCTGGGCACAAACTGCCCGGCTCCACTTAGTCAGTGGATTACCACAAGCCTAGTCAAGATGGCTAATGGGGAGGACTGACTTAACTACCTGCATGAGATTATGCAGGCCTTATTTGACTTATTGATTTGAGGAAAGAAAGGTGGTGGAATAAAGTGAGGACATGTGATAACGGACAGTGAAGAATTAGCTGAGGAGAAGCAGAAAGGGCAAGATCCTGAGAAGCAGGAGTGGACAGGCTGAAGGCAGAGGGACACCTGGAGACCGTGGGCACAGTGAAAAAGAAAAGACAAACTAAGGCACAAACAAAATGCCAACATATCATAAATATTTTAAAAATTAGAGATTGAAGAAAGGGTGCAATGTAATATTCAAGTAGGTCTTAGTCAATATTCTGGAATTGATAAAAGAATTACATCACCACATGAAAGGAACGCAAGTCTAGGATACAATATACTACATATAAAAAAGCTATTGAATGACAGGTGGTAATAACATAATAACGGAAGCAAAATTAAATATTTTATTCTCAGGGAGCAAAAATCTAAGGCTGATGCCTATCCATTTTGCCATCAAACACTCATCAAAAACAGGAGCAGGATATTCCACAGAACCTGAGAACTGTATTCCTATCACTGAAAAATGCACAAATCTTGAAAAATAGTAATTGGCTTATGTACTCTGTGGGTCAACATCATAAGGTAAAAAAAGACAATTTACTATGATGATTTTAAAATTAGATTACTATTCATTTGAGAGAAAGAGGGAGTACCCACCCACTGACTCTTCAGGTTCTCACAATGCCCAGGTCAGGATACCCTATCCAGCTTTCTGACATGGTGTCAGTGGCCCAGCTACTTGAGCCAGCACCTGTGCCTCTCAGTAACCATTTTATAAGGAACTAAGAGTGTGAAGCCACAGCAAGTGTTATTCTAACATGAGACATGGGCATATTAACTCCTGTCTTAAGTACTAGGCCAAACACCTGCTCAAAAAGCCTTAGGTTAGAAACTTAATCACCCAAACAAGTAACATGCTTATTATTCTGATATATTAATAAAATCTCCAAAGATTCTACTTTGTGAAATGTATTTTTTACCCTCTGCAGATGACCTGTTTTGTTCTCAGACTTTTTAACTGAAGGATAACACATCATTGTTATGACACAATGAGGTAAGACTTCAAAGTGTGAGTGGGTGTTAGGCAGGGGAATGCAGCTAACAAATTGAAAAAAAAAATGTAGGTTGGAGTCCCACATACCATTTTCAAAACAGCCATGTCTGCTTCTCTCAATCACTTATTGCTAAAAATGAAATATCACAGGATATAAAGTGTCAAAGAGGCAGTCAAGAGACTTCCTTCAGATTTTTCATTGCATAAAATTAATTGGTTCAATTGAAGTCAGAGGGTTGTCTAGGGGTTTCTGATAAATGCTCTTTAAAACCCATGCAACAGTAGCTTTTGAAGTGAGACAGAAATCTATCTATTAGTGCAAGCTGTGCTATTGGAGGCAGTTGCAATTTGGTCAAATTCATCCTGGAAATAATGTTTCCATCAGAAGCTGTGGGCAATTGCCAATAAAACAAATGTGAGATAGAACAATTGCACAGAGGCTACCATCCCTGAGAGGAATACAGTTTTAAGGTGTGATCAGAAGCTCTAAGTAAATCAACTTTTCTTGTAACAGCAGAGCATATATAAGCCTATCGCACAAGTCACAGAAGCTCCATGAAGACAGGCAGCCTTCCAATGCCCTGTAGTTCTCTTTCTTAAGCAAGATTTGATAGAGGCATGGTTTTTCACCTTCACCTGTTAAACCAATGCTGCAATGGGGAAAAATCCCATAACTGCAAGGGTAACAGGTGATGTTGAGAGCATGATTTCACTTTCTCCCAATAGTATATTACATGATATTTCAGCAGAAAATCCCACGTCACCTTCTGTGTTGTTTGGTTTGAGGGGCGATGAAGTGGCCAGTACCCAGGTGCTGAGGTCTCCAGCCCCTGAATGTGTGCCTCTCGCTCTAGCTTTAGGATCAAGCTGAATCTAGCTCAGGACTGCACAGAATGAAATGAACAGAACTATCTCCATGGGGTGCAGGGAGAAGAAGGAGGAGAAGTGAATTAGCCAAAAGGAAAAAAAAGGAGTATGAGCTTGCTAGAGTCATCCGTACATTGCAAAGATCTGTATCATTTTAAGAAGTTTTACTGTTGAGTAAGCGAATAAAGGTCAAACTGGCTGTAGATAACAAGGTCAAAAGTGAGTATGAGAAAATCTCTCGTGGCCTAATTTTGGGAAATCTTTTCATCACCAGAACTGCTATGTATTTAGCAGCTTTCCTGCTGGATGCCCCTTCAGAACGCTTGACCATATATAGAAATCCTTTTGAAGAGCAGATTTTCTGTGTTGATGACTTGCTAGTATTTAATGAAGCACAGCAATCAAATATGACTTATCATTACTATATCCTAATGTTGCTGTGCATTTGAACAAGGAGAACCTTGGTCTGGAACAAAAAGAATTTTGTGTCTGACTTTTCAAAACCTCGCACAACGATGGCAATGAGGTAGGACACACAGCCTGGCTTGGTGCCTGAAACTATGAAAAGGGAGATAATCAAGGCAATGTCGCATCGTTTTTCCAATAAGATTAAGTGCATCTCAGCAAATGTTGATGCTTCTCAGCATATTTTAAAGTTCTTCCCCCAATTTTTTTCTACTTTGTTTTTAGTTGTTCCATCAGGTAATTCACGGCTTCAAAGCTTTCATCTTAGCATCACCATCACTTCATTCCAAGGCAGGTCCTGAGAGAGGATAAATGAAAAGTAAAATTTCTGATTCCTTGAAAGTGGAATTTTCTCTTGTTCTTTCTCCCCTAACATTTTTAAGTCACAAAATCTTATTTTAAAATATTTCCACATAGTTGAATTATTTAATGCATGAATGTCAATGTTGCTATTACTAAGTATGATGTCAGTTTTTCTCCCTTTGTCTTTCCTCATTTTCAGAATTAACAGTAGGCATGCAGAGGTGAACTGGGCCATCTGAATCTATGGTCTGAAACAATCAACTAGCCCATGATTTTAAGCCTTTGACTCACTTGCATTGAACCGAGAAGGTAGGTTCTTACCTCTGCTGAGGTTTTATGTGCAGGTTGTGAAATAGGTACTCCTTCTTCTGTTGTGCCTTTTAACATGACAACACATTTCCAACTGCTTTTTGCCTTCACAATATTTATTTCTCTCTTTTTGCTCCTCTTGGAAACATGTTATCATAATTCACTGCATTGTTTGGAGTCTATAGGTTTTTTTTCAAAAAAAAAGAGAAAATTTCTACTTCTACAAAGTATCAGAAGGAATGAAAATTGAGTATTTTCCACTTACTTCCTTGAATTAGAATTCCATTCGAACTTTAAATTAAAAAATTGACTAGGTAAATAGAGGGACATTTCATTACAGTCACTTATTTTAAAAATCAATTGTAATGCCATCATGATGTATTCCAATTTTGCTTAGAATTTCTCATTCTTCTTATCATTAAGCTATTTTAGCTTTGATTGTTGGATATATAATGAGTGCAGGCTAGATAAAATGGTTGTGACCTGATAATTCCCATGCCTGCATTTTTTCATAATTCATACCAAGAGCTCGTTGTTTTCCAAAGTTAGGATAAGAGGTATCAACCGGAGAGTCACCAGCGCAGTTTTTACCTTTTGAATCTTTATAAATTCTTCAATAGAGATGAATTTCTAATGCAGCTAATGATTGGCACCACAAAATTGAAGAAAACTCAAAAAAAAAAAAAGGAAAAGAAAAGCCACTGTCATCAATCATGCATGGCAGTTTGTAACTTGGGCACATATTAAAGGATTTAACGGGTTCTTATGATGTGTGCACCTTGAAATTTCTGAGCTTGATTTAAAAGAACTCACTAGGATATAATTAACTTAGAACTTAGAGCCCTGTGCATGATTTAGTGGCAATTACAGTTCAAGGAAATAATAAGCTAACTTTTCAAATTCAAACAAAAAACAATCTGGAAAAATAGAATTAATCATTGGCAATTACTGAGTTAAAATATCTGACTTATTACCTGAAATACTCCCACATAATCATGCATTCAACTTTAACTGAACCCATAATTGTAATCATAATTAGGGATGTGCAGGCATTTAAAACTCCAAAGATCATACAACACATGAAGCTACCATTTAAAGTAAAACTACTTCAACTTCCCACCTACAAAGTTTGTAATGACGTTCAAAAAGTTGCTTATGCCTTCCAAAGCTGAAGTTTGCCACAATTTAAGATGGTTCTTCTTAGACAAAGTATAATTTTGTATAATTTGGAGGAATCAATTTGAAAAAAATCAAGAGTACAGACTGTATTTTTTTCCTGTTACATATTTTTGACGCTGATGTTTTGTTTGATATTAATTGCATTATAAAGCAACCAATATGTTGCCTACAAATATGTTTCTACGTTGAGTTAGTTTTTGTTACTGCTACATTTGAAAAATCCTAAAAGTTATTTTAGATCATTCAATACTTTCAAACTAGCTTCCTCTGGTTCTTTTCTAGTGACTGGAAACATTCTTGCACTTTCTAGTAGTTCTGAAGCCATTTCTTACATAAATACTCGAGTAAGCTATGAGATGACATTTCTTCCCATGATCTAATGGCAAAGAAAATAAAAGGCTTCATTTCTGAAATTTCATGCATCAATAGGCAAAATTGGATTTTTTGGAAACTTAAATCTATGACTGTAATAAATCTATGACTGTTTTTCTATGCAAGTAACTTCCCAGATCAGATGTACCCAAAATGCTACCACCAAGCCAATAGAGAATTCTTTGGGCCATTCTAAAGACTGCTCTGAATTTGATTTTCTATGGTTTTCTTGGGATTATCACTATAAGTAAACATTGAAAACAACAAAGATTTACAATAATTCATTTGTCCTTGTTAGACAAAAGTAGTCTAAACAGAAAATGAGAAGGAAATTTTTTAAAATATTAGTTCTTTCAGTGATATGTCAATATTTGGAATGTTTGTGGACATTAGTTCAGACCCCATATTGCTCAGAGTAAGACTAGAGAAATCTTAACGCAATGCATGAAATTTTCCCTCTTCACTGAAGCTATTGCCTACAGTTTATTTGCTATTGCCATATTCAAGTTCAAAGGGTCAAGCTTGGTTTCTTAATTCTTGAATTTTCTTTTTTGGCTTAACCCAGCTCTATATCCAGCTTTTTAACCATTTCCCCATTGTGACAAAAAACATCTTCCGCTTCTAAGGTCCTTTCTTTTGCCTCATTCATTCTATTATTGAGATTTTCTACTGAATTTTTAATTTGCTCTGGTGTGTTCTTCATTTCCAATAATTTGGCTAGATTTTGTTTCAATGTTGCTATTTCCTGTGTGATACATTCCTTAAATTCCTGAATGGGTTTCTCATTGCTGGTAAGAAGCTTTATAACAAGTGTTTTGAATTCTGTATCTTCCATTTTCTTGACTCCTCAGAGTTATTTGAGGTTGGCAAAGGTTTTTGCTCCTTTGCAGTGCAGTCTTCAGTGATTTTCATTGTGCCTCTGTCTCTTCCTTTGCTCTTGGTCATTGCACTTCTGCATATCAGATTCTTCTCCTTGGGTTAGGTTGCTAAACTGTCAGCCACAGTTCTGCAATTGGATTTTACTTATTATGGTTGGTACACAGTTCTTTGTTTGCAATCATTTGTGCTGCTCCCTCCAGCGATTTTCAAATCTGGGCTCTTATGTTACATTTCCACCACGGTCTCCATAGCCTAGCACCTGGCTGACCACACACCCCTGTGACCCTGTGCTGTTGTTGTTGATGCACCATTCTCTGCATAACCTTTCTCCCACTTCTGGTTGGAGCAGGTCCCAGGATTACGGAGACACCAGGCATCCTAAATAGCTAGTTTGCTGGTGGTGCTGACCTTGGTGGAACCTGTTGGCCATAGGTCTGTGGGCTACACAGACCTATGTGAACCATAAGTTGCCAAATTCAGTATTATTTCCTACGTGGGAGCAGTGCAATGCACTGAGCTCATTGAGTTCACTCCCAGCTCAGCACCTTCATGGCTCAGTGTTTCCCCTGCAGTCTCATAGCTCTTGCCACACAGTACAAGATGCTACCTGATGTGCCTGCCACTCATGGAGTTTTTGATCTGCTAGCCATTAGGTCTAGGGGCTATACAGACCTATTTTGGGTGGAACCTGTAGGATGTCAGGTCATTGCAATTCACTGAGCCAGAAATGAGTTTGCTCCCAGCTTAGTGCCTGTGCAGTCCTGTCCTACTTTGCTTTTGCCTCCCTACACAAGATGGTGCTGTATTCAGCTCTACTGGGGGTCTTAGCTGTGAAATCCAAGCTGTTCCCCCATCTCCTGTGTGGGATCCACTGTTCTCTCTCTCCTCCTGGCCAAATCAAGCAAACCAAGAAGACAGGAAATTTTTTGTCTGGGTTTACCTCCTGAATTCCCAGTGAACTCCCCTTCCCACCTGGTTGCTGGAGGAGTTACAGCCTCTGGTGGAGTTCAGATTGCTGCTTATTGACTGCCACTGGGATATCTGGTTACTACAACACCACACTGCTATCTCTGCTGCTTTCCTGTGTCCATTAGCATCCAAGTGCCCCTCTGCTGTCAATCTGTCCTCTACTATTTCCTGGAATGTCCCCTCTTTGCTTCACCCTGGATAATGTTTCTCCATCTGTTTAAACATGTCCTTACCCTATTGCTCCATCTTGATTCTAAAAATTGGTAATTTCTAGTGTAAGGGGCACAACAAAGAAAAAAAAAAAAAAAACAGGTTCAGACAACCTGTTAATGTTCAGGCATCCCTCCCTAGAGAGTATAGCTGTATCACAGTTATATAAGCCTGACTTCACTAATGACAAGCATCACCCATTTGCTCCTTTTGCTCTGTTTCCATGACTGACATGTATATTTCTTATAATAATTTGGCTTTCACATAGACTTGTCTGGAAAGCAAATGATTTTCCAAAAATATAAATTGACTTCCATACTGTATAAGCATGCTTTTAGATTGTGCAAATACATGTATTATAAATATTCTATGTGATTCTTCTCCCAGAAAACCAACATAACTGAATCAGCTCAGTCAGAATGCTGACAAAAATCTGCTTATTGGCCTGTCCACTCAAGTCAGATTAAGAACTTTCACTTAGATTCATATTAACATCCCAGATATCCATATCCTACCTTTTGTATAGTTAAACGTTCACTTCAATATTTCCATTCTTTTTTATCTGAATAGCCATCAAGGAATTATATAATGCATCGGGACTTACACGAAGCATCACTGTGACAAACAGATGTTGCTTCTTATCTTGATGTCTGGGTCCACGTATTGCACATGTATGGATTCCATTAGATACAAATTAATTTCACCATGAAACAGAAGAATATGTCCTAATTAGTGTAAGTACAGTGCAGATGAAGAATGGTGGGAAGTAATTCTGGAAATTTAGGGAGGAGACAACCTAGGAAGAATTTTTGTGTCAAGCTACGGGACAGTGACTTCAAAGCTTTAGCAAAGATATCGGTTCTAAAAGATCCTTCTGGCTGAAATGTAGAGAAGCAAATGCAAAATCTTACCAAGAAAACTTTTAAAAGAAACTTTACATGCCAAGGTGAAAAGAGATTGTGTGGGACTGAGGACAACGGGGTTTCTGAACAGCATTAGGACCTGACCCCAACAAATGTCACAGGGTCTTTGGAAAGCAGTACCTGCTAAAAACAGTTCTAAGGAAATTGACTCACCCAGTTGAATAAATAGTAATACCATCCCAGAGACAGAGACAGAGAGAAAATTATCGCATCTTCAATGTTCCATTCACAAATCCTCTCTAACACATTTCTTTAAAATGTCACAGAGCTCATTATTTCTTTGCATCTGACAATCAAAAATGTATTTCAAGTAAGCCTTTTTTATACTTTCACTCACATTTGTGTTCTTACTATTATTTTCCATTTTATAGTTTTCTAGGTACAGGGTTCCCCCTTTTCCTTTCTCTCCTCCCTCTCTGTCCTCCTCTCCCCATTTTTCCTGTATTATATAATAATATAGTCCGTCAGCTGTGGCCTTGACTCCAGCATGCTGCTCGTTAAGTGTGACATAAGCATTGGTAGTGAGCCTAGTACTTCGTTGTCAAGGTATATTTATCAGTTTTACTGGGGGCTTGTATTTATTCAGGAATAGAGATCCATACTGCATTTCTTTGATTCCTGATACTCTGGTCTCTATTACACTAGTCGTTTATGAGGTTTCAAGTGTATACTTGTTTGCCTATATATCTTTTCATTTTGTACTTTGGATTAAAACTTATGTCAGAGAGAATATATGATATTTGTCCTTGGATTGACTTATTCATTGAGCATAATGGTCTCCAGTTGGGACCATTTTGTTGCAAATGGTAGAATTTCATTGTTCTGTAATTTTTAATAAAGTTTATTTATTTATTTATTTATTTATTCATTTATTTATTGAAGATTTATTTTAGATGCTATTCACATATTTGAGAAGGATGCATGCACATGTAGCCCTCTGTTTAGGATGCAAAGGTTTGAGGATTAGGAAAAAGTGGATGAGACCATGCTTTCAAAGTTTCTCTTTCTTCTTCCTGCATCTGAGGGAAGGGAGGAAAAAAAGGCATAAGCCACACCCGGCATTCTAACCACATCAGCACATGGGATGGGGTTATGGCCGCCCAATGTCATCCTTGGGTCAGCCATGTTTGGCATGCTCTGAGGGTTCTGCTCAAGAGGTTTCGATATTTCTGAAATGTTGTTGATCTCAGAGATTCAAGGATGAAGAAATCCTTCTTCCAAGGTCCATTGATTCACCTAGTCCACCTCAGATTCTCCATTCACTCAGAAACTTGGTGTCAACACTTTGGTGGGATAGTTGTCCAACTGGTCATACCCTCCATCCTCTGCCATGGTGTAAAATGTCCTCTGCAATCCCCAGTGGGCTGTGATATCCTCCATATGCTCCATATGTGTCTAGGCATGCCATCACTTCACCGTCTTAGCAACTGAGGAGGCACATGCACTCAACAGTCAGACCACAGGTCCTGTGATTCTCCCCAGGGCTGAAGTTCTGAGTTCTGTGGTTCAGTTAAGAGGTACCCAAGGAAACCTCATTCGATGTGACCCAAGACCTGACTCTTGTATGTGTAACCAGTACAAGGTCAAGCTCAGTTCATCGCCCACATCAGCAGTTGCAGTTGCTGAGTAAGTTGTGATTCCAGCCCTATCGCTTATATAAACCGATGAATACTGTGACCCAGCCCAACCCTGCCTACCACATGCTTGACCCTAACATTCACTGGTGGAAACTGTATCCTGGTCAGAATAACCCCCAGTAACCTCCACCAGATCTGCTCCAAGTCTTGCGCATGATGATATATGCAATAGACTGGTCCAGTCTGTCACGTCCAATTCAGCTTTTGTACACACCAATGGGTGTTGATGCTTGGCTCAGGCCAACTGACCCCACCATCTAGAACCACCCTGGTAGAAGCTTCAGCCCATTAGATAGGTGTCCACACTTTCCCTAATAGGCCCACTGGCAGTCCTAGACCTTGCACTTTCCAGGTGATTCTGCTGTCTAGCTTTACAGGATTTGTCCCCATTTCCAGTACATGCCAGGTTATACTGCAACAAAACCCAATCAACCTGTACTTACTCTGGCTCATGTATGCAATTAGTGAATAACAATTGCTTAGCCCAACCTGACTCTCCTCCAACCCAGCTCACATTTAGGGCAACAAAGGTTGTAGCCCTGCCCAGTCTGGCCTGCCCCCAAACCCAGTTTTCATTCTCACCAGTGGGAGCAGTGGCCTAACAGGGTAGTCCTCACTAACCCCTACCTAATTTACTCCACCCACACACCCAGCTGTTACATGTGCTAGTAGGTGTTATGGCCCAGTCTGGCATAGCCTGACTGGCATTTGCCAGCAAGTACTGTAGCATGGCCCGGCTTGTACTGCCTCTATTTGCAGCTCATGCTGGTGGATGTTGCAGCCTAACCCATCCTGGACTTCCATCAGTGTTGGTTGGCTCTAATGTGAACTGGCTATTGTTGCAGTCACATGCAACACATCTGTCCTGGTTCTTATATCTGCCAGTGGATATTATGAACTAGCCAACTCTGACCTGTCCCCAACCTGACCCACACATGTGTTGGTGGGCACTGTAACCTGGCCTGGTCTGGGCTGCTCCCAGTTTTCATTCTTGTGCTCACCTGCACTGAATCTTGACAGAAGAGTTCCCCAAGCTCCTCCATCAAGTCATCTCCCAATGGCAGATCTTGTGCACATCAATAGGTGCTTGCCCAGGCTGACTTAATCCAACTCCTGGTAATAACACTAACTTTGTCCAACCAGTCCACACCTATTCTGACCATCACTGTTGGGTGCTCTATCCCAGCCATGCCAGATCCACCTCTGGACCCAGCTCTTGTTTGTGGTCAGCAGATGCAGTGATCTAGCACAACTCTTCCTACATCTGCCCTGGCTCTCACGAGCATCAGCAGGTGCTGGAGTCTAGTCCAATTCGGCATACCCCAGACACAGTCTACACTCATACCAAGGTATGTTGCAGTCATGTCCAGCCCAGTTCACTGTCTCCATTCTAGCTCTCATGCTCACTAGTGGAAGCACAACCCAACCAGGGCATCTCCTTAGGTCCATGACTAGGCTGGCTTCCAGTCACAGATTTCACTCATGCCAATGGTTGTAACCCAGCTTGGCAAGGCTTATTGTCTTGGCCTTTGTCATTGGATGCTGCAGCCTGGTCTGGCCTGGTCAACCCACAATCCCCATTCTCACTCTGATCACCAATTACAAGCCCCATGACATGCAAAAACAGTAGCAAGAAAGGATCAAAATGTATAAAAAGACAAAGTTGGGAAGGTTAAAGCAAGTAGAGAGCTAGGAGGTAAATACTGATGCCAATCAAAGCCTTAATCAGGCCAAGTAGCTAAATCAATGTGAGCAAATGATAAGTACAAGATATGCAAGTCACCATCAGGCATTCAAGACCCAGTGAGGCCCCCACACTCCAGTGAAGGACACAGGGCCTGCCATTTCTGACCAGAGCTTCAGTACCAGGACTAATGGAAAAGGAAGAATGGCAATCCTTTTCTATTTATGGCCTAAATCAAATACTCAGCTTTTCTAATATATCAGAATTGAGAAGGAAAAGAAAGCAAGCAAAATTTGGGACAATCTTTTATAAAGTCTGTTACCAAACTGGAACTTCTGGTCAGGATATTCAAATGGAAAATGCCTGAGTGATCTTAGAGTGCAAGGCAATTTTTGGCCAGGTCTTGGTTAACTCTGTGAAGGGATAACTTGCTTTGAAAGTGTTTGAAATAGGATTCAGCACTTAATAACTGGAATGGTCCATTCCCATAAACTGTACATTCTAGAGGGATAAGACAAACACTACACAGAGCAACTAAGTAATCAATGCAGAGCTTTGAAAGAATCATAGATGTGATGGCTGAATGTAAAAGAGCTGTGGAGTACTGAGATGCTGGGAGTAAGGAGTGATTGCGATTAAGTAGGATTGTCATTCCATATGGAAGGAAGCCAGCCTTTCTGACACTCGAAAAAAGTTTCCCAACAGAAAAAGCATACAGTGCAAAGGACCCAAGGCAATTAATTCTGCTCTCCCCACCCCTTTTTGAATATTACTGTAAACCGTTAATGACAGCAACTACATTTTAATGATTCAGACATGAAGCTAAAGTAACAGTCCCATGTCCCACAGCTGATCAGGCTTCCGAATCTCTTGTTATGTTCACAAGTGTTGGATCCCTTGGTAATTTGTGAAGGTATATGTCCTGCAAATATGTACCTGAATTCATGATTGCACATCAGTGAGGGTTTAAATGTAGCCAATTTTCTTTTGCAGAACCTAATGGAAGAGGAAGACATTTAGACATCCATCAAATTAACAAATATACAGCTATAAAATATGATTAAGACTCTAGAGGATAAGAAAAGGTGTTAGGCAACTAAATAAAACCATTGAGGTGGAAGAGGAATAAGAAGACATATCTTGCAACAGAAGTGACAATGCAGCTGAAAACTGATGGAGGAATCACTCGGTACAAGAGGCTAGGCTTTGTAGGCAAACACACTGAAGTAATAATGACAAAAAAAAAAACTGCTTTGGAATCCAAGAAAGACTATTGATATGCAGAAGAGAGAGCAGTGACACATGTAGTAGGAACCCTCGGTAGAGGACATATCATATAAAATTTGCTTGGCCATAATAAGATAAAATTATGATAAGTGTGTGTTATAAACAGCAGGTGGCATGGTTTATTTTGAAGATTGCAAGAAAACTTCGATCACTTTAAGGAAAAAGTCTAACTTGACAATGACAAAGAACTTTTACTTGATGCATATCTACTCATATTCTCTCATCTCTCAGGTCTGTCTAGATAGGTGGGAAGCAATGCTATCCATATCAGAAAACAAGAAGAAAAATCCAAATAATCATTGGAAGGCCAAAGGCTAGAAGGTATTCACAGGGGTGATTGTTTTCTAATAAATAAAAAAGATGTGACCCTAATTCACAGAATAGACATGCAGATACAAAGTTACTGAAAAGCACTAAAGAGACAGTTGAGAACAGAAAAGACTTCCAGGCCTCCACCTCTACGTGCATTGGATGGTTGAAAATGACATATACAGTTAAATGCAAGGCATCTCAGGGAGTAAGGACTCTAATACAATACTTGATGACAGAATGTGCAAGCCAATGTCCACTGCAAAAGATACTGACTTGTAAGGCAGGAAGTACTGTTCTCTCCGGTTTACAGAGGAGCCACAGCAAGAATAGGGAATTTGTGTAAAGCTACTAAATTGGAAAATCATGTTTTCTACTCACTTTGCAGCATCCACTTAGTTGTACCTCCTCATCTTAGTGCCAGGATTAACATCCATGTTGGCCTGCTTTTAAAAACTGCCACTTTGATTCAGAACAGAATCTGGACATATCTATAATCAAATACAATGCAAAATTGTAGAAAACTGTGTCCTTCACTGCCCTCTTTTTGATTTAACTCCACTTCAACCAGGTGTGAGAATGCTGATGGGATTCCTCAGGGCTAATGATAAATTTAATGTAATTGTCCCTTTGTTTCAGTGACCTGTGCTTTTCTAGGACCAAGCGGATGATATAGCTCTTACAGATGATTGTTTTGGTTTTGACTAATGGTTCATTTTATTTTTGCAGTTTTCAGGAAATGTGCTTTAGTTTTATGTTTCCAAGGAACTTTATTGCTTCAGATCAGGTGATGAAGCTGTTGAAAACATCTGCCAAGAAGACAGTCATCACTGCTATTAGGAAATGTAGGGCAAGAAGCTGAAGTGAAGAGTAAGTTCTTGCCTTTATGGAAGCATGATTTTCCGCATTGGGTGAATGCTTCCTTGAGGCACTGCAACATGGAACTACTTAACCAAAGATACAGAAATATTTGACAATACTAAAAGAAGTGTTAGGAGAGATATCAGCTCATAGAAAAGTGTGTATCTTTAATTTCTATAATCACAATTTATTTGTGGTAATTTATAATATTTGAATTGATAGGTGGATGAATTTATTGTTGGTAAGAATCTGCATAGGTAACTGGCACTACAATGTTTACTGTCAACTCCGTACAATTAAATTCTGCCGAAAGTCTTTAGTGTTTAAAACAAATAAACCGTTCTTCCATGGGAAAAATGAACAAGACATCCTTAAAGAAATATTGTAGAGAGGGGAGAGAGCAAGTAGACCAAAGAAGCATTAGAATACAAATCAACGCCTGGCTTTGTGGTATATGGAGAAGGGCTGAGACCTGGATCTCTCAACCACTAAGTGCGCTGATTCCAGATCTGGCAGTGACACTTACAGTCCAACTGCCTGTGCTAGCAGTTTGGGTTCCTGGAAATCACTTGGCAGACCAGGGTAGAAACCATGGATTTTAGCTCCTAGATTCAACTTGTCTCAACCCTAGCCATTGTGAACATCCAGAAAGTGGACCATCTGATGGATGAGTCCTATATTTATCTCTCCCTTTCTCTGACTCTGAATTCCAAATAAACATTTTTAAGTAAAATATATATATATATATATATAATAAAATAAAACAAATTATGTTCTTAATAAAAAATTTTGAAAGAAGTTGCAAAGAAGTTAAGGTCAAAAGTATTTCTGGGGCCCGGCCGAGTGGCCTAGCAGCTAAAGTCTTCACCTTGAATGCACCATATGGGATGCCATATGGACGCCGGTTCTAATCCTGGCAGCTCCACTTCCCATCCAGCTCCCTGCTTGTGGCCTGGGAAAGCAGTTGAGGATGGCCCAAAGCTTTGGGACCCTGCACCCTTGTGGGATACCTGGAAGAAGTTCCTGGATCCTGGCTTTGGATTGGCACAGCACCAGCCGTTGCACTCACTTGGGGAGTGAATCATCAGATGGAAGATCTTCCTCTCTGTCTCTCCTCCTCTCTGTATATCTGACTTTCCAATAAATAAATAAATCTTTTTTTTAAAAAAAAGTCTTTCTGAAGGAAGCGTTACTAATTAAAAAATTAATTTGAACTTCAAGTATAGGTGTATGTTAAGGATAAAGTTCTAAAGAGATATTTGATATATGAATGAAGTTCAAAATCTAATGGGACAGTCAAGAAGTGAAAGGCTTCAGGGTCCATAAAATGACCAGTGGTTTAGAGTGAGAAACTGCACATGTAACTTTTAAGAACGTGGATAGAACCCAGCAATCCTACTCCTGGGAATATATACAAAAGAAGTATTAGTTACACATGAGAAAGTAACTGGTATCCCTATATTCACTGAAGCACAATCCACAAGAGCAAAGACATGGAAACAAGCTAGATGCCCACAGAAGAGGGATGGATAAAGAAACTGTGGTACATCTACTCTGTGGAATACTACTCAACCATTAAAAAAAGAATGAAATTCTGGTGGGTGGGCCTTTAGGAGCCTGGGGTTATGGGCTTTCAGGGAACCTGATGGATGAGGATGGTATCAGCAGAGGCATATGGGGACCTCAGGACTTCCACCCAGGCAGGCAGAGAATGCCCGGGGATTCCCACACATGCTTGAATCTGGGTGGGGCGGGAAAGGGAGAGCCTTAGGTTAGCCTGCTGGCATGGTGTGCTGATGGACCAGACTTGGGGAACTGTGCAAGTATTTTGATCTTGGGTGGAGGGGTGGGGTTCCAGATCAGCACACAAGCCAGGAGCTTGGGTCCCTAGTGGGCAGGCACAATATCAGGCTCACACTCCACATCACTGAAAAACTGCACTCGGGCTAGTTAGCATTGACCCACCACCCATCACCCACAAGAGCCCACGAAAGCTAGGATTTGGGGCCTACCTGGCAGGGCTAGATCACAGTACCTGTCAGTGAGTGTCAGAAAAGGGGATGGGTAGTATTTGGCTGGGACATGACATTCATTAACCAGTATGCAAGAGAACTGGTCTCGGGGGAGATTCACCTCTGTAGAACTGCCATGTCTTCTGGTTTGTTTGAGAGCTGGGGGTAGTGATGGGCTGAGCTACACGTGTCCATTATAATGTGTGTGTGCGCGTGTGTGTGAGTATGTATGCATACACACATTTATCACATATGAATCAACTTAGAATGCACAGTACCTTAAAATCTTGCCTGCTAGGGAATTAGCAGATGAGAGGTACAGAAGAAACAAACCCTTTTGAAATACAAAATCCTGGAGGAGAGCAAAAAAATAGCAAGAACTAAAATGGAGCCAGTTTCTTTTTTCCCTGTTAAATTGTCCAGTGAAGGGAGACCACGTATTTTTTTTTTTTTTACATTTGTATCCCAAACACTAAGCATGATAGAGAGCAGGCACGAAACAAATGTGTCTTGTTCAACATATTGGTAAAGATACAAATGGGGCAGCAATAGGTGTTATAAATCTGCAGGAGGTTATTTTCATTGCTATGTGGTGCTTCTCGTCTGAATTACATCATGAATAAGCAGTAATATAGTCTTGGGGTATGGGAGAATGTGTTCACAGGTCACCTTACCTTCCAGAGCAAAAATGGAAGTGGATGCAGGTCAGATTGAGCAAACTATCTCACTGGTAAAAACAGTATTGACTGTTACAGAAAGCATTGACTGTTAGCTAATCTGTTTATAGCACTTAGAAAGAGGCTGCTATAGTACTCAATAAATATGTTATTATTTCAATTACCTGTGGAGAGTTTTAGGAATATGTATTCCCGTTCCTGTTATTCAAGACTCACAGTTATTCAGCCAAGTTTCAGGCAGCCATGGCTTTTTAAAAACTTCTCTATTGATTACAGAGCTGCTGACCTACCCCTGTATGTGCCAGGGGGCTTTGTGTGCTAAGAGAGGGAAGCAAGACAGAATGGCACTCTGAGCCTGGTTCCTGCCCTAATTGTCATCCCAGGCCTGCAGCCAGAGGAGTAAGCACCATATCCCTTTTCATGTTCAGTGTCATTGGTCGTAAAACCCCAGTGAGTCCTGCTGTGAATGTATTTCAGAGTTGGATGAGCAGAAGGCTCAGGGACACTCATTCATCTTACTTAGACACCACAGTAAGACCTGGGAAACAACCACGACAACGTTTTTCTGATTCTGAGTGTTAGGAAACAGAAAGATAGTGAGCTTAAAGAAAGACATTCCCATGCTAACTAGCCACAGTGACCAAGATGAATATGATTACCAAATACTTTCATTAACCCAAAATCTCTCTCTCTCTCTTTCCCCTACCCTCTTCATTTTGTTTCTGCTGAAGTGTTCGCTTTTTGGCTAAAAGGTCCTAGAGTCTAGTCTTGCTGCTGTGCGTAAAACCCTCCACTCACTTCTTAGTGCCATCTAGATGGTGTGCAAACACCCTGGTTAAGCCTAGAAGAAGCCCTATCACATAATGTAAACAACATGCTAAACAGAGAAGGAAACAGACCTTGGATCCCACAGAATGTGGTTTAGTTATGACTGCCTCATTTACCAACTGTGTGAAACAGAAAAGTACCTGCTCCAGAACTCAGACGCCGCTTTCATAAACTGAGGATGTTACTCTGTCCTCAAGGGCCCTTAAGAATGTTAACCTTTATCATAGTAATCAGTAGCTAGTACAGTAAGTGATGACAGTCACCATTCGGATTGTTGTAATTAATTATGGCAGGATAACCTATCTCCTGTTTATCTTGTTAGGAAACTCTGTCTACCCCTCCTCTCACTTCTTGGCATTTCTCTTTCCTGAGAAGAAACTTAACATTCTCCTTGCATGGCCTTCTCATCACTGCTCCACTTCTGCCTGGGTTTCACCTTTCTACTTTCTCTGGTTAGTAAGCTCCATTCCTCTCAAAGGTCTGTTTCAAATAGCACCTGTCTTACAAAGGCTTTTTATCTCCTCCTTTTCTATCTAACTGCACTCAGGTCACACTCCTGTTGTAGGTAGAAAGACAACGTACGGTGTCATCAGAGATGCTCTATTTTATCAAAAATTGAATTAACTTCTATAAATAGTAAGAATGCTAACCATTTCATCAACTAAATATTCCATATTCTCTGTCCTGCAGAAAGGGGACTTCCAACAAAAATAATGTGCAGACATGAAAAACTTTTAACTATAAAAATCCATAGGCTCTGATGTATCCCCTAACCCCTCCCCAAATTCTGTCCCCTGTCTTCCTCCGTATTATTACAACAGTATCGTTCTTCTTAAGCAGTCATAAGTCCATTATTCTGCTATTTAAGTGTATCCTGACATTGCAGCATCCTTTTCTCAAGATACATTTAACAGTTTCATTGGGAGTCAATCTTTGATTTGAAAGCAAAGATGCATATACTGCATTATGAATTCACATCTGGATATGATAGTCTCCATTATATGGTTATTATATATCCCCTAAATGAAAAGCCATAAAACAAATTCAACAACAGGAAGAAAATTTAAAAATTTACAATGCCCTGAAGTTAAATAACATGCTACTCAATGACCAATATGTCACTAAAGAAATGAAAAAGAAAATCAAAAACCTTGGAGAAAATGATGTTACTGCATGACCTCTGAGTCAGTGAAGAAATTAATGAGAAAAGAAACTATTCTGAAGAAATGAAAATAAAAATATCAAAACACATGAGATGCAACAAAAACAGTATTGAAAGGCTAATTGATCTTATATACTTCATTTTTAACCTTTCTCAATCCAAGTATGGTAGTTTTACAGTCTTGGAAACTGATTCATTAACAAGTGATTGCTCTTCATCCATTATCTGAAACACAGGGTTTCACATTGTTTCAGGTACTGTGCGTATCGTTATAAGTGTGATATCAATAAAACTGAATTCTGTCATTCCTCAGGATTAGGCAGCTGCCCACTGGAATGGGGAATAGTCACAGACACAAATTTTGTAAAGCAGTGTTGTTTCAGGGTATCAGTCGTAATTTTTCTTTCATTTTGATGGCATGATGTTATTATTTTGCACTAAAATGACACATTTTGGACTCCATAAGCTATTCACTGAAGTCCTTGCTCATAATTGATAACATTTGTGAAAAAAAGACAGTGTATTCTGTTGTTTGTTATTTTACTCAGAATAAATTAAGCTTTTACTCTAGTGAATGGGCAACTACCTTAAGAAAGTTACCAAACCTACGTCTTGAGGTCTTGAAGCATCTTCTCACTCAACATGGAGGGGATTCTCCTGTCAGCTCCACTGTGAACACTGCCCCTTTAAGCTTTACCCTAGGTCATTCCTCCTTCCTTCCTTCCTCCCTTCCTCCCTTCCTCCTTTCATCCAGTCTTCCCTTCCTCCCTCCTTCCCTTCTTTCCTCCCTTCCCTCTTTACCTCCCTTCCCTCCCTCCCTCGCTTCCTTCCTTCCTCCCTCCCTCCCTCCCTTCCTTCTTCCCTCCCTCCCTCCCTTCCTTCTTCCCTCCCTCCCACCCTTCCTTCCTTCCTTCCACCGTCCGTCCCTTCCTTCCTTCCTTCCTTCCTTCCTTCCTTCCTTCCTCCCTCCCTCCCTTCCTTCCTTCCTTCCTTCCTTCCTTCCTTCCTTCCTTCCTTCCTTCCTCCCTCCCTTCCTTCCTTCCTTCTGTCCTTTCTTTATAAGAAAAAGTTTGTCTTGGACATTGAAACTTAAACTATGTGGAGATTATTAAGGCTATGTTCTCATTTCTTGTTAATCTATGATAAAGGAAGAAAATTGCAGCAAATCTTTATGAATCAAACTTTTATGGTAGCCAAGAACTTAGAAACATTTAAGATGTTTCAGTAATATTAATTAACAGCTGATTGTACCCTCAGAATCAAATTGCAGTTTTATGGATTGTTAGATTCACACAGGATAACACTATAACCCACCATGATATGAAGTTCTATGTCAATTAGTACAACTGCATGGTAACATAAACATTCACACTACCTAATATATTTGCTTAAAATAATAATAACTTTGTATAAACATTAATTATGCTTTATACTAATAAATCATATAATATATTCAATATATAAACATTTAATATAGCCCCATTTGATACAAGCTGATACATCCTACTTGAACTAGGCAGAACACACACTCAGTTGGCAAATAGTAAAACTGAATTTAGATTCTGGGAAAATTGAAGTCTAAATTTCCTAATTCTGTTCCATATTTCTTCCTCCTAGGGAGAAGGGGCTTTCCCCAACTCCACAAATAATTAACGTATTTCACTTTGAAAAGATCTGCTATTTGCGTTTTGTCACACTCTATATTAATTCATTTCTCCCAATGGATGTTTTTCTGACATTAATTTCAGGAAAATAAAGATGAAGAACAGAATGCAAAGCAAATGATTCTACAATAGGATTGCTCTAGGAACCACACATTCTCATTAATGGCTTTTGTTTATTACAAAGCAAGAGGTCATTTATTCATTTTTACTGGTATATTTTACATTGTGCAATGAAGAATTCTGGGAGCTTATTCTAAACATGCTCTAAATGAATAAATTTGTTTAGGGATGAATTAACAAATATTTATGGATAATGTTCCAGTGACAATACCTGAAAAGACGCTTATTGAATATGTTCCTTTTATATGTGTCAATATGTGTTACTTCTGCTTGGCTTACTAGTAAGACACTTCGCACAAGCTCACATAGCTAATAAGAGACAGATTTGGCTTTCAAATTCAGGTACATCTGGCTCCAAAGAGTAATTTGTTATGATATTAAATGGCTGACCCAAAGAAAGGGGAAAGCTGGTCTGTCAGATAGCCAGGTATTCAACCGAAGTCATTGAAGGTTACTCTACTCTATAAGTGCATGCTGTTGATCCAGACTAAGAAGTCCATAGTTGGAGCAGTTCAATGCTAACATGGTGGTTCAGGGAATCCTCTAGAGAATTAACTTTCATCAAAATTCTAATCCACTTTCTTGATAATGTATTGCCAGTCCCCATAACTGCAAGATTCTAGTGCCCTCTTTGTTTATCAATCTTTTACTCCAGAAAGGAGTTGTTCAAGAGTTCGTCCCAGGACCCACACACCAACGTGAGAGACCCTAAAGGAGTTCCTGACCCCTGGCTTCAGATCGGCTCAGCTCCAGTCATTGCAGCCATTTGAGAACCGAGCCAGTGGATGGAAGATTTCTTTCCCTCCCTCCCTTTCTATGTCTGTAATTCTTTCAAGCAAAAAATAATAAATAAATAAATAAATAAATAAATAAGTAAATAAATAAATAAAATATTTAAAGACCTGAGGAAATTTGTGAAATATAGAAAAAGACATTTTTTTTAATTTTCCCATTTAAAAATGTAGTGGACAACCAGACAGGAAGGATGATAAGGGAGTCATTTACTAAAAAGCTTAGGGATATCAACCTCCCTATTAACCCAATTATTTGGATACCAATATCCACTGGTACATTCACACTGTAAAAAGGACTGTTAGAACATAGATTTGATTGGATTAATGTCCCTTGTCCTTTGAGGTGATTTTGGAAGTCATCTATGTTCTTACCCATACTCACTTTATTGGCAAAACAGAAAACTTAAGACTGTATATTTTACATATTTGATTTTAGAAAACATTCTTGCCACATTATTTTGTGATTAAGCATTTGGTTTCTGAATACTTTTTATAATCAACTCTTGCTAAACTGGCTTAATTTCATTGATAACATACTGAGTCATCAAATTTGAAATATGTTAAATATTTCCTACTCATGAACAAAAGACTCATTCTAATACAGATCTAGAGATTCATTATTGTAACTTTTTATTTCTTGTTAGATGTGAATGTGTAAGTGTAACAGACATAAAAAATGAGCTAGAATTTTGTTTTGAAATATCAGCATCAGATTTATACCTAGAAAGAGAAGATATTATACAGATTTACCTTTAGAAAAACCAGATGTTATAGAATGATTGTTAAAATTAGATTATTTACATAGCCCTGTGTGTGGTCCCTATGGAAATCCACAAACATTTCAATATTTTTCTGAAGCTTCCTAGTGGATCTTGGGCAGACTCTAACCTCCCATAACAATTGCTCTATCCCTTTATTAACATTTGTCTCACTGTGTTTATATTTTTAATGTACATATTTATCTTCTCTACCAAACTAGAGTTTCTTAAAACCAGCAGTAACATTATGTGTGTGTTTACACCTAAATTTTCTGGCAGCGCTAGAATTACTGATGCAAACAATTTTTGACTGATGTTCTGGTCTTTTAACAAAGCTCCTCAAAGAAGCTTTCATTATAGATGTATTTATCAACTACACCATTATGTAGTAATATTTCTTTTTTGCTTCCTTATGGTTACTTCCTGAAAACATTCTATATTCCACAAAGTTTATGTGCACAGCTTGACAATGAGAACATTTATAACTTATACTAGGCACCGTATCAGTATTATCTTTATTCAATCAACAAAGACAGTATTGTCTAAGTAAAAAAGGGGAGGAATACTAGACTTTAGAGAAGACATTTATAACTGCCCTCATCATGTTCTCTCTACTGCAAGTGCTTTAAAACAATAGTCGTCCATCTGAGTGCTTAGGAGCTTTGTAAATACTGATGCCTAAATCCAAACTCTGGAGTTCTGGCTCGGTTTTGTCAGGGGCAGAGACTGTAGGATGACCTTTATGAATCCGATGTGCTCTCAGTATGTAATGGAGCCTGAGAACCACTTCTCTGGAATCACTATGCACTTAACATGTGGTATCTTTTCATCACCGCGGTTGCAAAGTTCATGAGCCTAATCTAACCTTGCAATAAAGTTTTTTTCAGATGAAAGGATTTTTAAAGTGACTTTAAAGTTGAACAGGAAAGAGAGGTTTTCATGTGAAACATCAATGGCTACAGAATCACCAAGTACCTCCACTCCTTTCTAATCTTTTTAAGGGACTTTCTTCTCTCTCTCTCTCTCTCTCTCGCTCTCACTCTCGCTCTCGCTCTCTCTCTCCACCTGAATTTAGTTTGGATACACCAAACTAAATTCAACCAAAGTCTGAGGCTTGTATATTGTATCAGGTAATATCAAGAACCTTACCAAATTGCTTGAGTCTGACTTGCCCTCTCTGATAATAGATGTTGAGTGAGTATTCAAAAAGATGATATTGGAATTACAAGGCAGATACATATAGCTAGGAGGATGTTAAGTGGGCTTATAGCTAAAATAAAGAAGGCAGGGTAATTTTTTTTTTAACCTCTGTTAAGCACTTTGAATTCAATCCTTTGTTTTAGAAAGCAATTTACATATTTTGAAAACATGGTTTAAAATAGTAACAAAATATGATATGAATTACATCACATGATGAAAATTGCAATTTGCCAGTCAGCAGAACTGAGTTACGATGTGGCAGCTTTGTGATGAGAGGAAATTTATTTATTTGTTTTTAAGCATTTTTACATTGTTTTCATTCTGTTTTAAAGATTTATTTTTTTATTAGAAAGATCAGATTTAAGGAGAAAATGAGAGAAAGATCTGCCCACTGGTTTACTCACTAAATGGCCACAGTGGCAAGAGCTGAGCTGATCTGGAACCAGGAGCCAGGAGCTTTTTCGAAGTCTCCCACACAGGTGCATAGCTTGAGCCATTCTCAACTGCTTTCCCAAGCTGGATGGGAAATGGAGTCAGGAAATGAAGCAGCACCCATAGGGGATCTCAGCATCTGTAAGGTAAGGATTTTGCCATTGAGCCATGGGGCTGAGCCCAATGGAAAGAAATTTGTTTACCCAAACATTAGTTTCCAGACATTGGATGAGCTGTCAAGCCACGTTCAATTTTCTGGCCATAATACTCTCATGGTAGTATAATTGAGCAGCAACAGCTGGAGAGGCCCACGGGCAACTGAAAAATACTACAACAGAAAGGATCCAAAGCTTGAGATTTTAGCTTTGCTTTATCCCAAAAGGTAGATGCTGTTGTAATATTCAGGACATCAAGTGTCTTCTATAACCTGTCACAGACACAGACTTTCCTTTAGAGGAATTGTCCCAGTTGCTGGTCCCTGTGTTTTAAGGAGATCCAGAGGAAACGAAAATTGTTTTGGAAGTAGAACCCTAATTCCCAGGGAAGAAAAGGAGCACTAGGATGATCTGGCAATCAAGAGACTAGAACACAACTCTTAAGTTTTTCTTTGTTGCATATGAGCTAACACAAGAATGAAGGTTTAATATTCTTCATATATATGTGAATATATATGCACATGAATATATATATGAATACACATATATGTGAATAGAACATAATCAAGGCAAAAGAACTTGGTTGATCCTGAGAAGTAGAACGGAAATTGAATTTGAAAACAACATACGAATGATGCTTGGAATTCTCTATCTTTGCAATCTTTATATTTAAATTTTTGGGGTATTGACATATTTAGAGACAAGAGAACAACCCAGATGAACCTTTTAAACATCTCAAAGATATGAAAGTCTGTATTTAAAACTATTTCCTTCAAAAACAAAACTTGAAGGCATCTGTTGGTTATCCAGACTAAAAAGCACTTTATTTTTCTCTATCTGCCGCTTAATTGGCTCTTTTGCCCAAAGCACATTTAAATTCTGAGCCTCGGTAAAGCTACGATGTAATCATAAAAAATTCAGGAGTATTCATTTCTCATTTCATTACTGCAAAACTGCCTTCTAAATCCTACCTATTTCTATAGACTGAAAATAGCTACTACCAGAGTAATATCTACTGTGCTAATCATCACTAATAGGTCTTAAAGGGATTGAGAGAACTGAAACACCATCATTGTCAGGTAGCTGGATACACAAGGTAATAATGGAATGTGCTAAGTAGTGTGCTTCAGAAACTTTTTCTCAGAGAGATTAGCGTTAAGGGAAGCTCTTTCAAAGAAACTAAAAATACAGCTAAAATTCCTTCTGAGGGCTATGACTACAGGAGCTAGAGAAACTTGCTACAAAGAACTTGAGAGGAGGAAGTAAGACCTGCTCCAATAGTTAGACTGAAAGGTCAAAATACAAAATGAAGCTCAAAGAGGACAGGATGATTCCCAGGCCTATAAGGCTTGATTTAAGCTAGATTAAACACACGAACATCTCTAAAGACAGAATGCTTTACTTACAAAGAGTCTGGTCAGTTATCGAGGCACAGAAAAAGACAACACTCGGAGGTTCCTATAGCAACCTGCCTAGGTTATCCTTAGATTTCCTTGTAGCTTAGGAAGGTGAGAAGTGGTACTCACTGCCTTTGTTCTACGTAATCACTAAATTGGGGCTCTTGTGAGTATTATGGCTTTACACACTTTTCAGTCAGAATGACTTCCTTGGAATCAACTCTGTCCTGTTCATCTGTGTTATTGCCAAACACACAATGGGTGTGCTATCTTTGAAAACAGAACTGATAACCCGTAAGATCTCTCAAAGGAGAACCAACAGACCTTTGAGTATAGTAGCATGAAAGATAAAGGCAGGATTGAGACATGTATATAAAGATTACCAACAGCATAACTTGGCAGAACATTCAGCAACCCTGTTTTATTGGATCAAATCATTACATTTCAGTCTTCAGAATTATTTAAACAAAAGTAGAGCTGCTTAAAAAGAAAGATGCAATAAAGATGGGAAAAGGAAAGAAGAAATGAAGGGTAGGTTTTCTTTTACAGGCTAGTTAGTGACTGCACTGTGAATTAAGAGAGCTGAGTTTGGGAATACGCAGTGGGGCACAGCAGATAAACCACCTCTTGGGATGTGCATAATACATATTGGGGGCATGTTCAAATACTAGCTGTTCATCTTACTCTCCAGCTCTTTGTTATTATACCTGGAAAGTAGCAGAGACTGGCTCAAGTAATTCAGTCTCTGTCACCATCATGGGAAAGCCCAATGAAATTTCCGGCTACTGAATTTTTCCTGATCCAACCCCCAGGAATTGCAGTCATGTGAGGAGCAAACCAGTAGATGGAAGATCTCTTCCTCGCTGTCATTCTCTCTCTCTCTCTCTCTCTCTCTCTCTCTCTCTCTCTCCTCTTTTTCTCTCTTTGCCTTTTCTCAGTTACTCTGCCATTCAAATAAATAAATCTAACAAAATAAAATAAGCAAATATAAATCTGTGTTCCATTCTTTCCAATAGTTATCCCTGTAAACTTTGATGCCCTTTTACACTTAAAAGACAGCTTACGCAGCATCAGATCTTCAGGCATTGTTTGTAATCTCTGATATCCCTGCTAGGATCATGATATTCTTGTTTAGGAATAAGCGATAAGCAATGAGAGAGTAAACAGATCTTAAATCAAGGGTTCTGACAGCAAATAGTACAGATTGGCAACAAGATTACTAACAATATCATAAGAAATTTTGGTGTATAACAGCCTTATTGATAATTCTATCATTCATAGCATACACATTTAATAAAGGTTCTAACAGGTACACTTAGTTGTAAGTACACTATTCAAATTTGCATTTAAGTATGCTTATATTGACTCATATTTGGTAAACAAATAATCTTAAATAATAAGTAGCCAGATAGCATTCATTGTCTGGGTGCTGTGGTTTAAACTATTCTAATTTTTCACCCTTTTCTGACAATGCCTACTGCTGTACAAATTCTAGCTGAATATAAATATTCTAGCTTTCTTTGGGATTTCAGACACAATCTTTGTTTAGAATTTTAACAGCCAACTACAAAAATGGAGAAATAATGCTTTATTATTGTTTTTATATGCTTTACTCATATCTGAGTATCCAAGTATTTTTATGTTTTGCTATTCTTCAAACTACTATCTTTTACTTCCAACATTCATAACAACATTAATCAGATGTTTTATTCTGAATTTTCTATTAAATATTACAAATGAAGCAATTTTCCCAAATAATGAATTTTTTCTGATTAAATAGCTTAATAATATCTCATTACATCAGTGTTTATGGATTTTCTTGCATGTAATTTGAGTATTCCCTGTTTCATTGCTAGTATAAATAAATAAATACATAAATACATAAACTGTAGGAACATTTTGTATAGAGCACGTTTCAGTTGAGAGTTTGGGTGTGATGGGGCAAATTTCTTTTCCATATTTTTCTTTATTTTTGATAATCTTTACATAGATAATTAGGGCACAATGGTTCAAGGGCTAGAAGATTGTGAGTAAGACTATAATTTACACATTTTTTTTCCTGTATCTGGGGTAAAGGGAGAGATAAAGGGCTAAGCCCCACCCAGTCTCTCACCCATCCCATGTTCCTGATGTGAGGCATGTCCCGAGGGTGATGCTCAAGTGGTTTTGATAGTTCAACAGTTATGAATTGCTGCCAATCTCACCATTTCAAGCTCGGTGAGGTCACTGCAGAATCCACTGATTGACTTAGTTCAACTTAGAGTCTCCGTTTGCCCAGTTTTACACTGCCAACATATGGCTGGGGTAGTTGATTGATTTGTTCTGTCCTCTGTTGTGGTGCCAGGTATCCTCTGCAGGCTCCAATACACTAGCATATCCTCCATGTGCACCTGGCTATGCTCTCCACTGCTTCATGTGAGTTTCTTAGGAGGCTTGGCTCTGACACTTGCACTCCATGGCAGACCATGGAACCTACACTTCTCTTCATGGTTAGGGTCCTGATTACAGCAATTCAATTGGGGAGATCCCAAAAGAAATTTTGTCTGAGGTGATCCCAGACCAGATTCTTGTGTGTTCTTGCAAGCACAGGGCCTGGTACAGTCCATCGCCATCAGCTGGTGGTTGCAATTGCTGGGTTGGTTCTGTTTCCAGCCCTGTGTTCCACTGGAACCAAAGGATGTTGCAGTCCAGCCTGATTCTGCCCAGAGCACACTCAGCCCTCACATAAAGCAGTGGGAGCTATTGCCTAGTCGGAGCAACCCACAATAACCTCCACCAGGCCCACTTTAAACTTTTGACAAATTTTGTATTTTTTGTAGACACTTATTTTATATATAGTAAAACAGGTGATCAAAATCATCTTTGTGCAGTAGCCATTGAAACTGAGCTACAAAGTATAATGTTAATGCAGGTTTCTCTTAGTAGTATTATGACAGATAGCTTTAGCAGTGTTATTTAGTTACAAAGTTTTGATATAATAAATTGTGCATATTTGAAGTATATAATTTGCTAAGTTTGTCACATGTGCTTATTCATAAAGCCACCCCATACTTAAGAGAATAGTGAGCTTATGGATCACCCCCAAAAGTTCCCCTTCGCCTTCTGAATGCTCCCTTTCTTCCCCAGAGAGCCAGATATCCATCTTCTATTTTAAATTAGTATGCGTCTCCTAGAATTGGGGAATAGAATCATAGAACATGTTCCGTTTGGTCTGGAGTCTTGATTTGGAATACGTGAGTTGCAATCCTGAAAGCTGTAGCATGTGTCAGTAGGCTGTGTTACTTTTTATCTATTGTGTTTGCATATTTGTGTGTTTAATCACTAATTGATTATGAACTTCAGAATAGTTCCAGTGTATTAAAACATGGCTTGGCATTCAGATTAAACATGTCACTACATTATTTTTTCACATCCTACCAAGAAGTGTAATGATAATTTCTGAAGTAGATGTATGTATTAGTAGGTGTATGTAGTAGTTATCATTTGAATTTTTTATGAAACTTCCCTAGTGCTGCTGGGCGCACAGGCCGAATGGTAGCTCAGAAGTACTTTCTTTAGTAGCTGTCAGATTTATTACTAGACATTTTATAATTTTGATGTTGTTTAAAAGAAACCTTTAAAATTAGACTTATTATCATTGATAGCATATAAAATACTAGTCAGCAGATTGATGTAATATCTTGCAAAATTGCCAAAACTCATCAGTTGTAGAATTCTTTATCTGCAATTTGCCTAGGATTTTCTGCATAGGCAATTAAGTAATCTGCTATTAGACAACTTTACTTCTGTCAAATCTGAGTTTTATATCTGTATTTACTATTTGATACAATGTTGAACAGAACTATTGAAAGTGAATTTCTGATAATTAAATAAAGAAAATGCATATATATATGTTTATGGAACATAACTTAGCCACAAAAAACAAAATTTTGTCATTTATAATTAGAAAGATGCAACTTTGAATCATTATGCTGAGTGAAATAAGCCAGTCCCCAAAAGACAAATATCATTTCTCTCCCTTATCTGTGATAACTTAGACACAGAGTCCAACAAACATAGTTTCTATGACTGGCAGTGACATTCTGGGACTTGATTATGTTTGTACAGACAATATTCCTGAGTTATAATAGGTTTGTTTTCATTTTGTATGTGTTGATATCATTACCTAAGGAAATGTTAAGTTTGTGATCACATGGTGAAATGAAGCTATGCCACTGTAAAATTTGGGGGGCGGGGGAAAGGAAAGGAAAGAGAATGAGGGTGGGTGGGAAACTCAGGCCAAAAGGGGAGTTAAGCAGAAAGTATCTCTACACTCCAAAATTTGCATTGTGAAATTTGCTCACTTTATATAAATCAATCAAAAGTAAAAAAAGAGAGAATGAGAGAGAAAGAAAACTGATTCAGTTTTTAGGAGATATTAGGAATGGCATTTGTTCTTTGCGTCTTGCCAGACTGGAAGCATTGACTCTTCACACTGGTTTACTGATAATTTGTATGAGGAACGAATGCTGCTGGTTTTCAAAATATTTTCCTATTAAGCTAATCATATAGATTTTTCTTCCTTTGATAGTCCATTCATTTGGTAGTCCATCTGGTTAATCATACAGATTAACTGTCAAATGTTTAACCAATTTAGCATATCTGACTTACAGACCACTTAATCATGGTGCATTATACCAGTTGTATAGTGGTAGATTCTATTTGCTAAATTTGCTAACATGCTTGTGTGAAATTTCCTGAGGAACAGTGACTTTTACGTTTCATTTTATTGTAATGTAATGGTATAATAAAAATACCAGCCTTATGGAGCCTACCAGGAAATGTTCTTCCCTTTTCAGTTGTACAGAAAACATTAAATGAACTGATGTCGCTTCAACCTAAATTATTTGGTAGACTAATGAAATGAACCCATATCAACCTGAGGTTTCCATGTGGAATGAAAATTTTTTAGAATTTTATTATAGATTGGAGAAACAGAGGCAGAGAATCACCTGCAGCTTCATTTCTTAAACTTCATTAATTGCCAGGGTAAGAAACTGGAATTTGGGAATTCAGCTCAGGTTTCCCTTGTGGGAGGCAGGAACCAATCAGCTAAGCCATCTTTTCAGGATCCATGTGGACAGAAAGGTGAAAGCAGAATCAGGGATCATCCCCACGGTACTCCATAACGGGACCTGGATGTCTTAACCACAGTCCACACATGCCATGATGGTGGCAATGATTTTTTAACCAAAATATATATTTACATAATAAGTATATCTCTTGTATTAGTTTCAGGGAAGCATTAGTTTGGGTTTTGTTTTGATTTGGTTGGATTTGGGTTATTATTATTTTTTACCTTATTCAGGTCATCTAAATCCACAACTTAACAGCATAATTTTTGGTACAATATCACTTTATTTTTTTATATGTATATAACCTATAATGGTGTCAGTTCTCTTTATTCTAAAACAGATGTCTTCCCATGATCAGTCTAAGCTAGTCTTCCATCAATTTTATTACTCTCTCAAAAAATAACTTTTGGTTTCATTGCTTTTCTTGTTAATTTCTTCTGCTTAATTTGGATTTCATTTGCCCTACTTTTCTAAGTTCTTACAATAAAAGAGGTTTGAGTTCTAATTTGGGCATAGTGTTGAAAATTTTATCTCTATGGACTATTTTAACCATATCCAACAAATGTTGATGTGTGATGTTTTCAATTTCATTAACATAAAAAATTTTAATATTCTGTTTCATTTATTCTTTACTAAAGAATGATGGAGAAGTACATTTCTTAATTTTCACCACTTAGGAAATTGTATTAAATATAATTATCCATGTCTTTTGATTGGATATTAGGCAATTTGTAAGTGTCTTTTTATGTCTTATAAGTCAAATGTGTCTTTGGATGACTGAGTATTTTTTCAAACTACTTACTGTAAACTTACTGTAAACTATTTTAAAACACGGAATATTTTATATCTTGGTAAATATTTTAAGTACACTTGCAATGAATATTTTTGTGCTGTTGAGAAGCATATTGTATGAGGTCAAGTTGCTTGGTAACATTGAACAAATTTCCTGCTAAATTGGTTGATAGCATTGTGATTTTCGATAAGCTCCATCATTTATAGAGAAATGACTTAAAATCTCCAGCTCTAATTCGGGATTTTACATTTTTCCTACTGTTCTTTCTATTGTTGTTTCATGGGCGCTAGTGCTTTCTTATCAAATGCATAAATGGTTAGGACTGCTAAGTACTCCTAACCAATTCAATTCTTCATCATTATAAAATGGTTTTCTTTGAATCTGGTAAGAATCTTTAAATTCTACTTTCTGAACATAGTAATTGCAGTTTTGAACATTACTACTCATATTTTTACTCTTAGTCTATTTGATCATTCATATTGATTATTTTTATTTATTTGGCAGCCAGAGCCTCACAGAGATAGGGAGCGGGGAAAAGCGATCATTAATCTGTTAGTTCATTCCCCCAATATCCAAAATAGCCGGAGCTTGGACCAGCCTGAAATCAGAAGTCTAAAATTAATCCAGTTCTCTTCAGTTACTTGAGAAACCACCCACTACTTTCCTTGGTGTGCTTTAGCAGGAAGCTGGACTGGAAGCCTGAGTGAGACCTGAACAGTCCCTCCGATATGGCGTGCAAGCAAACCATGCAACAACTGCTGTGCCACAGGGTCATTCAAAATATTTGTAAATAACACATAGTTGATTCATTATTTTTCATTCACTATAATGCTCTATAAGCTTTCATGTTGTATGTAAATTACTTAGATTAATAGCAGTTGTGATAAAGTCACTGAAGGTTATCATCCCATTCTCTGTTTTCTCTTTGTCCAGTCTGTTTCATGTTCATTTTCTCCTTTACTACCTTCTTTGGAATTAAATAATTTTGTAACTCCATTGCATGCTGTTGTTTACTTATGGTAACTACAGTATGTAACTCATTTCCTCAGCATTTATATGTCATTAATTGACCACACTCTACCTTTTCATGACATTATACTGCTTCACAGATACTATGGAATTTCATAGCATGATACTTTGATTTCACTCGTTACAATATTTCTCCTATTACTGCTATTTATGTCACTTTAACAAGTTACAATGCCATAGCATAATTTTAATTTTGTGTAAAAGTTAAGTAATGTAAGCCCAGTACAATAGCCTAGTGACTAAATTTTTCCGATATGAGCACTGGATCATGCATGTCCTGACCCTCTACTTCCCATCCAGCTCCTTGCTTGTGGTTTGGGAAAGCAGTTGAAGACAGCTCAAAGCACTGGCATCCTGCACCTGCGTGGGAGATCCAGAAGAAGCTCCTGGCTCCTGGCTTCAGATTGACACAGCTCTGGCCGTTGTAGTCACTTGGGGAGTGAACCAACCGATGGAAGATCTTTATCTCTTTTCTTCTGTAAATCTGCCTCTCAATTTAAAAAAAAATAAATAAATCTTTAAAAAGTGAATTATCTTTTATAATTTTGAATGCTACACACACACATGATTTTTTTCCTCTGTTTTATGAACTTACTTTACTGTTCTTACAGTACAATCTTCTGGTGATAAGCTCTTTTAGGTTTAGCATAGATTGCATTAAGAAAAAAATAATTATGCCTTTGATTTTGAAAAAAACATTTTTTGTTTAGTTAAAAAATTTAGATTTTAGAATTTTCTTCTTTGACACTTTAAAGAAGTTCTGTGACAAGTGCTTGCCTGTACTTAGTTCTGCCAAATTTGGGGCTTCCACCATCTTTATTTTTCTAAGCATTATATTTCTTGTCTAGTTTGAATATTTTTAATCTGATCATCCTAGCCCTTTGAGATTCACAAACTGTCTTGAATTTGAAGCATTATAATTTATCAGTTTTGAGAGTATGCCAGCCACCATTTCTTTAACTAGATTTTTGTCCCATTCCATCTTTTCAGAGACTCCAATTACACATATATTAGGCTGTTGGAATTTTTCAAATGCATCCCTGATTTGTCAGGTGGCCTACCTACTTTTGCTGTTTTATTTATAAATTTGTTTTTCCATGTTTTGTTGCTACATATTCACGCTTACTAATACTTTTCAATGCATTATCTGTTCCTGATGTCACCTGGTGTTTTCTTTAACTCAGATGTAATTCTCATCCCCAGAACTTTGACTTGGGGCCATTTTTAAATGTCTTTTGTTTCCCCCTTAACATTTTTAATCTTTTCCTTAGCCTCTTGGACATCTAGAATTCAATTATTGTTTTGATGTCTTTTTTTTTTTTTACTAATTCCTTTGTCAATACCATCATGATGTGTTGATTAATTTTTCTTCTTGACTCGGATCACATTTTAATGTTTTTACTTGCCTGCCCACTTCTTTATTGGATTCCAGACATTGTGAGCTTTACTTTGTTGTATACTCACAATGTTTATTTTCTTATAAATACTGTTCAATTTTGTTTTGAGAAAGAACAATTTACTTGGAAACAGTCCATTTCAGATCTTACATTTACGTTTGTTCAGTTGAATCAGATCAGCATTTATTTTAGGGTTATTTTTTCCTCTTTTGTAGCAAAACCTTCCAGAGTGCTCAGCCTTCCTCACCACAAATAATGAAATTTTCCACTCTGACTGGCACTAATCCCAGCATGGAGTGGGTTTTGAAATGTTTCCCTCTAATGCTTTCAGAAATTCTGTCCCAGTACTGGGTAGTCGCCTCAGAAGTTCATGTTTAACTAGCTTTCAACATCCAAGGCTGTCATTCTACAAGGCTCAGAGATCTTTTCTGCAAGTTCCCTCTATTTTTGTTTTCTTCCCTGTGACTGTAATCAATTTTACTTTACTTTTCCTGGCAAAAGAAATTGCTACACATCTCCTGGATTCCCCATCCTGCGTTGTGTCCTAGAAACCCTATAAGACAGCAAGCTCCAGCACACTGCTGGTCCTTTATTCCCCAGTTCTCAGGGATTAACCTGACTCATTGGCTGTATCCGAGGTCTTTATATGTTCTCATTCTTTTGTTTTTACTTTTGTTTCAATAATTTCTGGTAGGAGAGTAGATGTTCTGTTCTTTTCTCTTGCAATACATAAACCCTAAATATTTTGTTCCTGATTTATCTTCCCTTTTAACTTTTAAAATTATATCAGTCCATGTAATGCAATGTAATTAATAAATAATTATATCAGTCCAGTCATGTCTAGTGGCACCAATTATTTGCTACTCACTGAGTACTAGGGGGTACCAGTGAATACAGCAGTCAAGTATCTCTGGTCCTTTTCATAGAAATCACTGATTCCTGAAACATCTTATTAGAAGAAGAAAGCAACAAGTATATGCGATTATACAAAGAATCCCTCAGCATCAATGAAAGAAACTACCACTTGTCTAAAATGAGATATCTGACCATTTGTAGAATAACTGACACATCGATACATATCAAATATTTGTAAATCTGTGAGCTCAAAATCATACTAGTAAAAATTATCGATTATCCATTACATGAATTGTCATTTTGACAATTAAAAAATAAAGGGAAAACTTTAAACCTTGTCTATCTTTGTTATAAGCAAAAAGCAAATAAGAAATTTTATTTTAATAATTATTTAAACTATTACGCTAGAATCACAGATTTAAAATATTAAGATTTTATAAATTTTCATGAAATATTAGATGTAGTTAATGAATGTCAATGACCACTAACATAAAACAGCAAAAGAATAACCGTTTGGTCATTGTCCCTCTGAAGTTGCATGTGTTGGGACATTGGTCTTAAAGTTGCTGATATTAGGAACTGTTAGAATCTTTAAGAGGTTGTGCATACCCAGAGGGAATCAACTGGCTTCAAACCCCCCAAAAGAATCAAAAGCTTTTTCATGGGATCATAGCTAGTTTCTGTGGAAGTGTTGTGATAAAAGTCTGAGGCTGGCCCAACTTCTCTCCTCCTTCCTTTCTTTCAATAAGATCCTTCTTTTCTGATGTGCTCTTTCCACTGCCTTCCATGATTATCTGAGACAACCAGAAAGCCCTCACTGGAACTTAGCCAATGCAGGGCCATGCCCCTGAAATGTGAGCACTGCAATCTAATTAAACATCTGTCTTTAAAAAGTTAGCCTGTCTCAAATGTTTCATCAATGCAACAACAGAAAAAGGGGCATAGCACATTTTATGCACATTCTGGTGACAATACATATCGTTAACCAAGAAGTTTTCTTGCCAGTATCTCAAATCTTAATCTGATCAAACTTCCCAAGCTCATTTTTGATGTACGAAAAATACAAGAGATAAATACAGTGTACACAATATCATGGAAACATAGTAAGAAAATTAAGATGTGGGAAATTATAGCACAAACAACGTAGTTCATTCAACCAATAAATAACAGGAGGAGGAAAAGAAAGCAGGGCTATATCGCTTAAGGACTAAGCGATTAAGTATTTTAAACAATACTTGAATACCATCCAAATTATTTTACATTCATAATTCCTTTCAAAATATTTCAGTGTGAGAAGTTGTGAAGTTCAGGGACATGGAAACAAAACACTTGCTTTGCTTGATAATTGTTTAAGATCACTGGTAAATACATAGTCGCTATATATGTCTAAAATAATCGATAATAATTTGTTTTTTTGCACGGCCTTTCTCTTGTAAAACAGTGTTTTTATTTTGTTTTGTTTTTCCTACTTGCTGTTCGTCAGATTCTTTACTTACTGGAGTGCTAAGCTTATAATTCTGATATAAATTATAACTATTTGTAAAAATTTTGAAAGGAAAAGGAAGAAGGTGGGAGAGGAAGGCAGCCATCCAGGAGGAGAGGGTGAGAAATACCACTCTGGACCTAAATCTGTATTGTGAAATGTGTGAAATTTGTTTCCCTTATGTAAATAAACTGATTTTAAAAAGAATTATCTACACATATTCAAGCACATATACTTTTTTTTTATTGATTACATTGCATTATGTGACAGGGTTTCATAGGCTCTGGGATTCCTCCTTCCCTTCTCCAGACCCTCCCCACAAGGTGGATTCCTCCACCTTGTTGCAGTATTGCAGTTCAAATTCAGTCCAGATTCTTGCATTGCAAGCATATACCAAGCATAGAGTCCAGCATCTCATTGTCCAGATCAATTCATCGGTTTCTTGGGGAGACCATCACTGGTCTGAAGGTAGAGTTGGCAGAATACCATCCTGATAAATTAAAAGCCCCAACATAACATCAACAACAATTTGCAACATTATGGAATTAATTGACATGGTATTGAGTAACCAATATGTTAAAAACATGCAAGTTCTAACCACATCCCGTGACTACTCCGTTGACATCTCAATTTTAGTTTATATATGACCAGCTTTTATACATCTTTAAATGGCAATAGGGTACTATTCAGCTGTCTTGTGTCTATTTTCATTTTAGTATTTAGCAGTTTATAGTGTTGAAGCATAATTTTGCTGAACTTGGCAGATTTTAGGATAGTCTAAACTGGCTTATAACTCTGACAAGGCATTTGTCAACAGTTGAGGGACAGAACAGTTTTAGGAGGGGTGTGCAGAGAAACCTTCAATACCCTAGCGAGGAGTAACTAATCATTTGTCCTACTTAGTAAGGTATATATGAATCCATGCTGACTGTTTCCTGTCTGATTCTAAGCTTTTCTTGTTGTACTCTATCTATTCTAGTTGTTTGTTTGTTTTGAGGGGGGTTCCAGAGCGATCCTGATGGAAATTGCAAGAGAGGGTGGGGATCCAAAGTTGGAACCAAGGAAGGACCAGAGAAAGCTCCTCTCCCTAGTCCTGAATGAAGTTTACTGTTCTTCTGTTTCTGTGGACCACATAGGGCTCCTGGCTGTTGTTCCGATGACCTTGGATCCTGCAAGGAAGGATTTGAGCTTCTTCCATCTCATGTGGCAGATCCAGACGGGGGTAGGTAACCTCAGAGTTCTAGGCCTCTGAAGGCACTCCAATTCCCACTGCTCTCCTTGGAAGTTGGGATGTAGTCCTTGGTGAGGATCTGGGAGTCTTTAGGGTTGGGGTACAAGCCTCCTCCCATCCACCTGTTCCACTCTGATGTTCCCTCTTGCTCTGAAGCACATATACTTTTTATTTGCATACTCTATTTGTAAACCCATTTTAAATTTTTATCTAAAATTTTGATGTGGGTGAATGTCCTGTCTAGTTACAATAAGAGTTCACATTAAAACTTTATGAATCATATTGGTTTTGAAAGCAAACATGTGTTTCATCATTTATTTTTATAATGCCCATTTATACCTTCAAGTGCTTTTAATAAGTACCATAAACTTCATAACTTAATAAGTTCATATTATTGCTTGATTTATTGCCAAAATTTGATAGTCAAGAGCTATAGAACTATTTGAGTGCTATGAACCAGTTTGTTGATAGCTAGTGTTAGTCAAATCAGTGCAAATCAATTCAGTCCCTTAGAGAATACCAATATAAGCAGACTAGAGGAGCAAATTTAGTGCCACAGTAAGTAAGATAACATCCCTGACCTGAATGATCCTATTGTTAATTAATGGAGACTATGATCACATAAGAAGCCATCAACTGAAGGGGAAAATGGGTCTAAAGTCCAATTGCTCATGATCTTGAGAGCTGGGCAGGATTTCAGCCTTGGACAAATGCCTTCAGGCCAGGAGAAATGTAGGATAATTTCAGAGAAATTACTCTTCATAACATGAAACATGACTCCTCGTATCTACTCCATTTCAGTTACAAAGAGCAAGGGTAATATCTCTCTTCTTTATAATACAAAGCTGTAATATTTTGACTTTTTCGCAATATAAGAATATTTTAGACAAATGACAGTCCATTTTTTCTTTATACAAACATCAAAATACTTGAGACAAGAGTGGCTTTAGGTCTTTTGACATTTCGCATTCAGTCATCCAGAAAATGTCTGCTGGCCCCGATACACTTGAAGTGCTCTTAATAGAGAGAAGGGGCAGAGATTCTGTTAATATGAGAAATAAACATTCAACTAAATTTTACATGTGATTTTTAAATAGCATTCTTTTACCAAATATGTGTATATTTTGCATTGTACTTTCCCTCTGTGGTATTATAAAAGTCTTTTAGAATGTACTATAACTCACTTAATCGGCAATGTATTCTAAGCAGCCCTTCTGGGATTTCTCCACAGAAACAGCATGAAGTGGGTGCCGAGAACACTGCGGCTTGCTTTATAATTTACAATGTAGGTGTAAATCCTTTCTCTGAAGAACAGTTCAAAATTGCCATTTGATTCGCTTCAGGAACATTTAAATTAGGAACATTTATACTTTAAAATAACATTTTGTTTTGGCCTAAAGTTATAGTTAAGTGAAATGCTCGTACAAGTGCTGAATATGGGGCCCAGCATGGTAGCCTTCTGGCTAAAGTCCTTGCCTTGCATGCTCCAGGACACCATCTGGGTGCCAGTTCATGCCTCCATGGCACCACTTGCCATTTAGCTCCCTACTTGTGGCCTGGGAAAGCAGTAGAGGACAACCCAAAGTCTTGGGACCCTACACCCAAATGGGACACCTGGTAGAAGCTCCTGGCTCTTGGCTTTGGATCAGAGCAGCTCATGCCATTGCAGCTGCTTGCTGAATGGATAGTGGATGAAAGATCTTCCTCTTTGTCTCTCTTCCTCTCTGTCTATCTAACTTTCCAATAAATAAATACAGCTTAAAAAGAAACGCCAAAGTGCTGCACATGTGTAATGCACAACTAGTATACTGTCACAGGATGATGAGTGTACACTAAATCGAAGCAATCCCGTTTATTCATATTTTGATTAAACACACAATCACAACTGGTTAAACCTCTGAGTCTCTAGTACATCTGGTTCCAACTTGTCAATATGAGCCATCTGAGCTTTCTTTTAAAAGGTTAGTCCCTTTAGAGGAAGGCTTGGAAGTCAGTCTGAAGACATACCCCACTTTTAGATCTTGTAGCAATGCTGAAAGAATGCATGGTCATACCCGGCAGGCAAAAGTAAAAAAAAAAAAATGAGGAGGAGGATAATGAGAAGCACTGGGAAAAATAGGAAAATGTGAGTTTAGCAAGGGCAGAGAGGAAGGGCCAAACCCTGGAAGTCACCGTGTACCAAGAAGACATAAATGGTGACTGTGTAAACACCCAAAATAAGGAACTATTTCAGCAAGTGCACTTAGATATTACCTTAGAAATGAAACTATTCCATGAACATTTCCTCAATTATGTTTTTTTGTATGAGGGCATAATATTTGAGTAAATTGAATGCTTAATATTCAGGAAATGAACTGTGACTTTGTCATTTCATGTAATGATCAAAAACATTTGCAAATAAAATTGAAAAAATGAAACATCCAACATAGGCAAACAGAAAAAAAAATAGATACTCAAATGGTACATTAAGAACCGGGAAGCTTGTCTTGATTTATTATTTATTTATCATTTCCAAGCATGTATCGCAAATCTGCCAATTTCTCTCTAATATCAAAGAGAGCATTGTCAAAGATAAAATTTCCAGTTTTCGAGAGTTGATGCTCCAGTGAGGCAGGGAAGAGATTATACCTGTATGCAATTAATAATTTTGCATCAGTGTTTTACAGATACAAGTTGGGTTAATGTGTGTGATGTTGTGTGTGAGTGTGGGTCAAGGCAAGTACCCCATAGGTGATATAAAGCAGGGACAAACTGCAGACAAGGTGCATTTGACCTGAGTTTCCATGGGAGGGGGCTTGCCAAGCCAGAATCCAAGAACAAAGCACTCCTGGCAAAGAGCTGGTACTGACACAGAGACCAAAATGGCCAGCAATTCCCAAAGGATAGAATGGTGGGCCCAAATTCTCACACACAAACAAGGTGAGAGTTTTTGGGAAATCTGGGTAGGTGAGTGGCCAAATAATGTTCTTGCTCCTCATTCCTGGTAAAATGCTAAGATGTAAGGCACTGTTATGAACTTTAAGACAGAAAAGCCTGAAGTAAGATTTACAATTTTTAAGGGCCAAGTTGCTTGAGGGAAACTGTATGAAGCTAAAAAACTGAAAGCAGAAAGAACAGAAAGCTGTTGTATTAGTTCCTACATGTATCACATTAATAGAGTAGCAATAAATATTGTAGAAGTGATCCATTCATTTTACATCATGAAAACCAAGAAGCCTTGCTGAAGGTAGATGTGGTTGTTTGTCTTAAGCAATTTTGCAAATGGTAGGAATGCATTTGGAGTTGAAATAAAACACCAGTTTACAGCCTGTTAAAATATGCAAGTATAGTTGTGTGTTTAAGTCCTAACCCAGAAGACACATTATAGTTGAAGATGCTATTTAAAGTCATAAGACAGACAGAATGAGCACATCTAAAGGAAGAGATGACTTAAAGAACAGGGTCATGGATTAAGCTGTGAATTTAAGCCAATATTTTTGAGGTCAGAAAAGGAACTGTAACCCAGCACAAGGAAGGAGTGAGCTTGGAGGAAAAGCAAGAGGGTGTGACCCACAGTGACAGATGCTGTTGAAAAGATAAACATGACAAAGTTGCAGCTGGCTGTGGGAGTTTACTAGGAGAGTAGTCACTATTGCTAATGTTGATGTTGTTCTTGCGAGGCAGCGGTGCGGATGCACTCCTGAATAAAGTAGATGGAGAGGCAGTAAAAAGAGGGGATGTGTTTCTAGGATGCTGTGTTTTAAAAATTAACCCCCCTTCTCCTGCCCCAGCCAAAAAAAATATTAAGTACGTAAATGGAGGCTAGAAAATATTATATCACAGGATTGCTTTTATTTGATCTACCATTTCCTTTAAGATGGCTCATATTAAAGCAAGTGCATTTGCCAAAATGAGTTACCCAGAGTGAAGAAGAAATTAATGCTGCGGGAGCGAGAAGGAATAATTGTAAAAACAGAGACCTTGAGGTACTGGGAAAGGATGACCCTAATTGCTTCATGATGCACTAAGTACTTGTTTACTGTAAGTCTTAGCTAAGTCATTGAATAAAGCGATTCTAATTTAATTGTTCTGAGCTGGGGCATAGCCATCAATATTTTTTTAAAAGCTCCCCAGTAACTTACAATGCTCAGCCAGGGTTGAGAAATAGTCGTTTAAACAGTAGTGTTTTGTTTTTATCGCTCTTGGGCTTTTCTTTATGCTTTTATAACATGCCTATGTGCCCTTAGTGGTCTGCTGTTTCGTTGTGCATGAGCTATGTAAATGCAGTCACCCTGCATGTTTTCTGTGTATTTGCTCCCTTCATTGTTCATGGAGTTCACAAGCTGCTCCGGCTTATTCATTTTCCCTTCTGTATAACAGCCATATGCAAAGGTACTATTAATCTAGCCCTGTTTCTGCCGTCATAGTAGAGTGGATGCAGCTGCCACTTGTGAAGCCAGAATCCCACTATTGAAATGGCAGTTGGAATCCCCACTCAGCTTCCAAACCAGCTCCGTGGTAATGTGCCTGGGAAGGCAGTGTGTGATGATCCGAGAAGCTGGTGTCTTGCCATTCCAGTGGGGGCCTAGAGGGAATTCTTGACTCTTAGCTTCGGCCTGGCCTAGTCCTGGCTCTCGCAGGCATTTAGGAGGTGGATCAGTGTATGAAAGATTCTCTTTCTCTTCTCCTTTCTCCCTCTCCCTTTGTCTTCTCCCTCACATCTTTCTGAGTCATTCTGCAATCGACAAAACTAATCAGGAGTTTTTAGAAAAACCATTTCTCCACTTAATGGATATATGTAATCTTTTTTCCAGGCTTTAACTACTGCAAATCATGGTGCTGCAAACGCTCTCAAATGTATAATTGAATCCCTACTGCAACTGGTTCCTGGAAAGTGGGGATTTAAACTGATATAACTGATTTGAAAATTGGCATTATATGTTTGTTTCACAAAACTAATAATTATACTTTCTTCTCAAATCTATAATTGCTGCTAATCAAATAATACATTTTAAGATTATTTTGAAAAACTAATGGTTTTCATTTGTTTGTAGCTTAATTTGGTATTTCTCTTCACTATGTCTTATTATTTAATACTTAGAAATTTCTTCACCACTAACCATCAGTTCATTTTGGGATAAAATTGTGGTTTTTAGAAGTGCTTCTACTCTTTTTACTTATTGAATATCATGATTAGTGGCAAATTAAGCCCATGAATATAGAGTGAATTAAAATTATGTATTTGCAAAAATTAGTGAAGAGGACTCGAGAGAGAAGTATTGAGGGGGAACAAGCAGCGATGGATATCTGGCTGTCTTCTTGGAACTCTATCTGCAGACAATCTGTTTTTTCATATCAATAAAAACTTAAAAATTTCCATTTTGGTGAGTCTGTTTTTCACTTGTATTTTATACGAATTAACCTTGAAAATTTTATTAAACCAACTTAAAAGACAAAATATAAAATGGCAAAAAAAAAGAAAGAAAGAAACTTATAAATACTACTGCCATAAGGGAGCGAAGAAAATCTGTCAAGAAAACAAACATGGAACTTGTGCTGGCATTTTGTGGATTAAGACTCATCTTGTGATGCCAATAGAATCCAGCTTCCTGCTAATGTGCCTTGACAGACTGGAAAAGGTGCCTCAAGTATCTGGGGCCTTACCACCCATATGGGCAACTCAGATGGAGTTCCTCATTCTTACTTCAGCCTAGAACCAGGACAGGCTATTATACCTGGGGAATGAATTTGTGCATGGAAATAAATTCATTCTCTCTGTCCTCTCTCCTTATTTCTCTGTCAGTCTGCCCCAAATAAACAAATTGGTAAATTACTTTAAAACCAGAGATAAAAATAAATTCTTCATTCAAAGATAATTTCTTGTTGAAGGCATGACTTTTAATAAACACAATATTCAACTTCAGGAATTGCAAACACTAAATATAAAAATATTTTGCTAATGCTTTTATTATTTTTTGAAGCATTAGTACATATTTGTTTAAAAAAATTTATTTTCATATACTTGAAAATATAGCATGAAAGAGAAAGATCTTTTTACTCCTCAAATGACCGTGACAGCCAAGTCTAGAACAGGCCAAGGTCAGCAGCCTGAAACACCATGAACATCTGGCTGATGAGCAGCAGGGACCCGAGCTCCTGTGTCCATGATTCTTAAACATTGTTGGCAGTACTTATTACCCCCAGTTTATTTGATAACATCTGTAAGTATCACAAAAGCCTATTCTTTTCTATGTCTATTGCATGTCTAGAATTCAATTAAAAAGATGTGGATGAAAATACATACTAAAGGAAGCCCCGTGAAGTGATATTTTTAATAACAACAGAAAACATATCATGTGAAATAATGTAACCCAAATAAAACGACTATTAAATTGTTCAGATTTGTAATTGAATACGTAAAGCCAGTGTTCAGGGGATAAGGGGAAATGCTTCTAACTAAAGCATTAGTTTTAGTTATGTAACTGAAGCATTATTAGTTATGTAATATCCTATAATCTCTATTTTGTGAAATGTTTCCATTTTTCTGCTTGGATACTCTCTCCTTGAGGATATGTGTCAAAACATATAAATGCAGTCAGCAGAGAGAATAGAATTCTCTCTGGATGTAATTTACGAATGTTTCCTTTATTTTTTGTTTTTATGCTCTTGCAGATGCTACTAAAATGCGCTCTGTACATTTAATTTAGTTGGACAATATTTCATCTTCCACAGTACGACAGAGTAAGTGTGAGAATAGGTCCACTTCACGTGGGCGGTATCGGGTTTATTTTGTAAATGTACAGCTCTGAGACACCGGTCTGTCCAGTGAACCTTTGTCAACCTTGCTTTTGTCTTATTTAAAACCCTGTGTCCACCTCTGTAACAACTAGTAACAATCATGTCATTAGTCCATTGGAGCGTGCCAGCCTTGCCTGAGGTGAGGGGACAAGGGGGAAGCGAAGGAATGCAGTACTACTGCAGCAATAACAGATCCTGGGACCATCCAACAGATACGGTAGTGTGGAAACGCCATAGGCCCCACAGGAACATAGGATTGGTGCTGGCTTCCAATAGAGCTCTCGTTGATGCCTTTTCAGCCATAAATAGGGGATGGTGTGACTTCCCTTCCCTCCCAGAAATGTGGTGCAATGGAGTAACTTCAGTCTAAATCCTTTACAAGACAGATATTAAATGAACATAACTAGCATCACTTACGTAACTTCAGATTCTTCTGGAGAAAATTCAAGGCAAGTCTCCTGATTGAGACAGTTTAGACCTTTTAGCTAATACATTATAAATGATGAGGTGAAGTCACAGTGTTGATTTTCCAGGCAGGACGTATCGATTCCCTCTTGTAACAACATCCTTTTTGGCAATAGCTTTGTTTTTTATGCCACGTTATTGACACACAGATTTTGTGAGATGAATATTGATGCTTCAGAATTTTTTCTACTCTTTAAAGTGTAACTAACCACTTTATTTGAATTTGAGGCTTCCGGAGTGTCAGTAAGTGTGGTAACATGATACAATTTTTAACTCAGAGACTGAGAAAGTTAACCTTACCAAGCTATTTCTGAAAGGGTATATGGAGTAATGTGTGGCTGGGCCTGCAAGCTCTGTTCCTTTTGCACAAGGAGAATCGTGGCCCCATGTGAGGAAATGGGCCAAACACTGGAGCTGTCTATGGTCCAGAGAGGAGGCGATGTTCCCCCGTTCAGGGAAGCACAAGCAGAAAGCAGAGTGATGCCAGGCTCCCACAGAGTGCTAAAAAGGAGGGCAGAACTCACACTCAGGAGCAAAAAGAGCTGTTTCAGCACGACCAATTACAGGAATATCTGTGGAATATCCTGATCGTAACAGGAAGATGGACAAAAGCATGAGAGAGATACATCTGGGCCTTGAAATGGCAGAATAAAGGAAAATCCAGGAAGGCAGGGAGAGCACCATCCTGGCATCTCTGTGCAGTGTGCAATGGTGCCAGCGCCTCAGTGGAGGCTGCATTTCTGCAGGTGTCCTCTGGTGATTGGCAGAACAATGTCCTTTGTACATCATTTGAAATTCCAATTCAAGGAAAAGTCCCCAGACGACAGAATCCTCTCTTCAGTAATATATCCTTTTCTTCTGTTAGTGTTTTTATCTAACCCTACCCAGAGAGGACTCCATCTACCTTCTTTCCAATGATAGCATCTACTTCACTGAATAAAATATGGTCACCAACAAGTATGTGTTCATTTTCACCTCCAACCTGGTAAGGGTATCAAGGACTTCATCTCCTAATTAGATTGGGGATGATATGGGAGCACAGAAGGCTTACACTTGGCAAATGTGTTTGCTAGAAGCTCTATTTAATCTTTTTCTACAAAGCTACAGAAAAAGCATCCACACAGTTCTCGTTGCTATTCTGGCCCCTTTCTGTGGGCAACAGGCAATAATAATGTTTTCGATGAGAATGTGCCCTTATCTGTTGACTTCAACATAGATGTAGAAAGAAAAATCCTGGGTAAATTTTGATACAAATTTATGCATAAATGTTCCTGATAGCTTTAGTCATTGTTGCTTCAAACTGGAAATAATCCTGATTTTTTCCAAAGAGTGAACAGCTAACCAAACTGCACTCTATACAATCATGGGAAACCACTCAGTATTAGGGAAGAACCAACTTCTGCCTGTGACTATTTGTTGACAAATTTCAAGAGAATTATGCTAATAAAAAATGAAAGTCAGTTTCAAAAGATTCCACATTCATGGGGCTCATACAGTAGCATAACAGGCTAATCCTCCACCACTGATGTCAGCATTCCATATGGGTGCTGCTTCCTGTCTAAGTTGCTCCACTTTCTGATCCAGTCTCCTACTTCTGGCAAGGAAAAAATCAGTGGTGGATGGTCCAGAGCCTTGGTTTCCTGCACCCATGTGGAAGACCCAAAAGAATCTCCTGGCTCTTGGCTTCAGACCAGCCCAACTCTGGCCATTGGAGCCATTTGGGTGTGATGGAAGTCTTTGTCTGGGTGTTTGTCTCTCCTCTCTCTATAAAAACCTATCTTTCAAATAAAAATAAATTAAGATAATTTAAAAAGATCACAGATATGATTTTATTTAATGCACATACTATTCTTGCAGGAACATAATGAGATAGGTAGATAGGCGAAAGGATTGGTGGCTGCCACAGTCGGGCACAGGCAGGGACAGAAAGGAGCTGAAGTGGGTAGAAAGGGCTAGTTTGGTGGTAAAGTTGTGCCAATGTCAAGAGCTTTCTGATGATATTATGTTGTGTCTTTGAAAAAGGTAACAACAGTGGTCATCTAAACAAAGGATACATAATTGCATACGAATTCACAGTTATCTCAAAATGAAAATTTTGATCCCTATAAAGCGCAGGGTCTCAAAAGAGCATTCATCATTGTTACCTACCACTGCTAAACATGCTCCTCTGTCCGAATCATCCACCTGATGAGTAATCTGTCTCTTGGTTATAACACTCCAGGCAAAATGATAGCTGTGCAATTAAAACACACATATAAACATATTTACATATATAATTTATGAAATTCATAGATCCTGATAGGACAAGAAGAATGATGATTTATATTATAAACAAGTCATGTCAGAGCATCTGAACTTGAAAACTAAAGAGTAATATATAGAAGTGACTAGCCAAATCAAAGTGCTTATTTATTAGACATTTACTCTAGAAAGAGTCATTAAGTAGAGACTAATGTATCCAACCAAAGATTTTAATTATAAAGGGATATAATTACCATAACTGTGTAATCAAGAAATTAAATAAGGCCTTGATGGAATGGAAAGTTGCAAACAATGATCAAGGATAAAATTGCGAATAAGGAAACTTCGCTGACACATTAAACAATCCATCAAAGGTAGGTTTAAAGCAAAGTATGTGATTATAGATTCTAGAGAACATTTGAGGCTTAAAAAGAAAAAAAGAGATAAATGTTGTAGTGCAGCAGGCCAAATCCCCACTTAAGATGCTGACATTTCATATCCAAGGGAGAATTTGCATTCTGAATACTTTGCTACTGTTTCCAATCTAGCTCCCTACTAATGCATCTGGAAATCAATAGATGCCTCAACTGCCTAGATCTCTGACACCCAAATGTGCAACCGGATGGAATTCCATGCTCCTGCCATCAGTTTGCTCCAACCTTAGCTGACAGGCTGATGTGGGTGCCAGGGTGGTAGATTTTCTCTCTCTCTCTCTCCCTCTCTCCCCCATGTGTGTGTGCATGTGCCTCATTCCCTTTTCTATTGCCCTGAACTTCAAATCAAAAATATGATGATACATCAATGTTTTTAAAAATGAACTAAAGAGCATCAAAGCATTGCTCTAGGGAGAAACAGCAAATCCACCAAACCATCCTATTAAAACAATCCCCTCCCCCGCCCCCCCGCCAAAAAAAGGAACATAAAAAGAAAGCAATGAAGGATGGGATGCTGACAGACTTGGCTGTCTAGAATGAGAAGCACAGATGCCTTGGAGTCAACGAATGAGAAGATTCCATGGAAAGAAGCAGAAAACATTGAACAAGCTCCACAAGGAACTGGAGAAAAGTGGTGTTCTAGTTTTTTGTGTTAATGGGCAATGGGATTCAAGACAAGTGCTGGAAGACAGACTCAGTAATAACTGCTCTAATTGCTGCTGCCTCTTCTCTAAAGGAGGGATTTCTCCTGTTAATGAATGTGAGTGAGAAGGCTCCATCCACTTGAGGTGACAGCAACAAAGACAAAGACTCAATGCTAGATATGAAACAGGACAAATTTCTGACTGGCAGAAATCGGGGACATTGTTAGGAACTTGGTTACTTACTTGGGTACTTAGGGAGTTGGTGTGCAAAATGCTTGATAAGAAAGAATGTCTCAGGGCAGGCACAATAACCTAGTGGCTGAGGTCCTCACCTTGCATGCACCAGGATCCCATATGGGTGCAAGTTCTTATCCCGGCAGCTCCATTTCCGTTCCAGCTCCCTGCTTGTGGCCTGGGAAAGTAGTAAAGGATGGTCCAAAGCCTTGGGACCCTGCACCCACATGGAAAAAGCTCCTGACTTTGGATTGGCTTAGCTCCAGCCATTGGGACCACTTGAGGAATGACCCAGAGGATAGAAGATCTTTCTGTCTCTCCTTCTTTCTGTAGATCTGACTTTCCAATAAAAATAAATTTTAAGAGAAAGAAAGAAAGAGAGAGAGAGAGAAAGAAAGAAAGAAAAGAAGGAAAGATCTCTTAATGAGTAATTCTGTCTTGCAGTTTGTTGCAGCAACCATAGGTTTATTTAGAGATTTGTTAAAAGATTTTAAGGGTTCTTTTTTATTATTATTACCCTCACCCCCTCCCCAAGTGGATCTTGGCCATCTGGGTGGTTTTATCTTTTTCTAGAGAAAATAAACCTCCCATTGTTTATTAGTTTGCAATGGCGCAGTAACTAAGTACCACTAAAGACAATTTTGAGTTAAAATCCTGTGGCTGGTGGTGTTGCCAATTTGGTTCTCATGTGAGAGAAAGCAGCCTTCAACAGGATTCCCTAGTGGTTGCCTTCCAGACATGTTCCAAGGTAATCCTTTTTTGAAAAGCAGTTATGCATTTGTTTCTGAATTTTTCTGGTCGTCATCCTTTCTGTCTCCAGTTGATAGCCCCATTTTGAATGACTGAACTAGACTCAGCAAAGAGCAAAATGGGAAGCACTCAGAAGGCTTCCTGGTCCAACGAAAATGTTATCATGACTCAAACTGAATAGGAGGTATTTTAATCTACAAGTGTTTAGAAACAATTTTCATAGTTTATAAATAATACACATTTTCTATAATTTTTTGAAATACTCTTGTGTTTTGAAGTTTTATGAATAAAATAGCAGCTCTCTCTTTAAAGGAAACATATTTATTTTCTAAAGACTGAGATCTAGCTCATGGCTGTCTGACTCAACTCGTGTTTGAAGGTACCATTAACCTGCTGTGAATGTTGAACATCAGCACCAGCTGTGCCAAGGTGAGAACAAGTGAGCTCTGTGTTGTGGGCAGAACTCAGACATTCTCAGGAAATTAGGCAATGATTCGTGTGATGAATTTTGTCCATTGCTACTAAGACTGATAAAAGACAACCTCTTTGAGTCTGAGAAACAGGAGAAAGAACCACACCTGCTTATCAATTGCATGGTTGCTCATTGCTGATGCCTAAGCAAGCAATCATTCCCTGATGAGACTCATGGGAATCAAGCTGCTAGTTAAGCCAAAACTATGCCAATTCCTACAATTGCTAATTGACCATCATCACACTAGTAGTCTTGGAACAATCTTCATCACTATCAAACAGAACAAAGTCAAGGAACAGAAGTTTAGAATGTGAAAGTTACCACTGCACATGTGACCCGAGACTCCTTCCCAAACAGACCTGCTTAGCTTAGCGCAAGGGTGGCCATTGTAAATGGGATCATCTTACCTGTCTCTGGTAGATCAGTCCGCTTTCAAGGCTAGCACGGGTCCCTCACCACTGTCAAGATCTTTTCTCCCTCTGTGATTTCAGATTCACACTCTCAATGGAATGTTTTTGATGGTTACAAGTGTTTATATTTGAAGTTCAATTTATAAATTTATTTCATGTCAGCATTTGTTTGTCTTATTTTTTCAACTGTTGTCATAAAACCTCACCACTGCAGGATTGAAATGAATGCATGTATAATTTATTCAATGTTCATAATAAACTTAAACAAAGCAGATATCCCCATTTTGTAAAGGAACTGTGGAAAGAAAGCTAAAGTGACTTCCTTGAGCTCAGGCGGATGAGAAGTTAATGGGATCCAAATAGAAACCACTTCTGAGATCTGTTTAATTACAGCATAATATGGCACATCTCACCTGGTATTGGATTATCAGTGTTTCTCCCCTTCTAGTCCATGTTCCTCTTGAGGACAAAATTTGTGTTTCTGCTTGTAATCTTTGTACCTAGCATCTTTGTGCCTTGCTTCTAGTAGATGTTAACTGACATTTAGGGAATGAACAGGCAAATGAATGGGGTGGGTCTCCCTTGATGCTACTACGAGAGAATGATAGCTTGACCTTGCAGGGTCAATGGTCAAGTGCCTTCAGTTTGAATGCGTATACACAGTGCACCTGCCGACCTTTGAGTATGTGTCAGGATTTTTGGACTCTCTTCTTTCAGAGGCTTCTTCTTTAATTAAGCATTCAATGTCATAATATATTTCCATGAATAATATAACCGGATTTAGTATCTTGTAAAGCTGAAGAAAATCTTATTGTAAAAATCTTAGTTATTAAAAATGCTATCTCAAGGAGAGAAAAACGATGCATATAAAGGATTACAAAAATGAAATCTTCTCCCAATTTCACTGAACAATAATTTTTGTGCCTTCAAAAAATATGCATCTCCTGTCTGCTGTTATATCTAGTCACATCTGTTGTATCTAGAATATACTGTTATACAAATATATATAATGCAGTTCAGCTTTAAAGAAATTAGGCTGTGACATTTTTGAAATCTTATTATTATTATGAAATTCATCAAATATATTTTGGAAGATCACCATCTCCTTTTATTTTTGAAAAAAAAATAAATCTTATTCAGTTTTGATATTGTTGCAAGCTACACTGGCCTATTTATTTAGTTGAGAAAATGTATGAGAGCTTGTCTAGGCAGTTCAGTGACAACTCATATGAATTATGCTATCATTTTTGGTAATTAGCATTCACAGAAACAGAAACATCTTTTACATATAGTTAAGGTATAAAACTCCTTCTCAGATTTAAAACCACTACATAAATCACCTCTCATTCGTGCCTTACAGTTGAATGCCCATTGTGGTTTACCGATTTTAATTCATGTCATTCTTCATGTGAAGGTGCTTTTCCAGAAATTTTAGCTTTGCTATCTGAATAAATAGCACCACAAGTGAGATCTGCTGAAATAAGACTTGATTGTTTTGCAATTTTTCTCAATAGTCTCATCAAAAAACTTCACAAATATTTGATTCTATATAAAATGGAGAGCTTACCCTAACATTCTAATTTACATTCATCCTTGAAAGAATAATTATGTTATTCTGGACTTAGGACTGGTTATGAAGGAATATATTACTGTAATACTATTGGGGGAATCAGTAGTTGGGAAAGGAATTGGGGAGTGGGGGGAAGAAAATCCCAGAGTCAATGGTACTGTGTCATAAAATACTAATAAATAAATACATTTAAATGTAATATCTCTTCTGTCCCATGTACAAAGTATGATTAATGAAATCACTTTATGCAAAAAAATAATTTTAAAACAAAAATAAAATTGGAAAAAAAGAATAATTACACTAGCATATAGGTGGCATGTAGAAGAAAGCATGTTTCTTATACATAAATAAATAATTTTGAAATCCTAGAAAAATACCAGGGTAAAACTAGCCATTCTTTTTCATCATAGTTGGTCTCTTAAGATAAAGATACCCTGAAAATTCCAGATATTGCTATTATTATTAGAGTCATTTATATTGTTAATATAAATATGTCATATTAGTTACTCTTAATTAGGGTAATAAATAATTACAAAGATAACAATGAAAAATGAATTGCACTTCATGGAGGGAATTGTAACAGTAGCACTCCATATCAGTATGGTTGGTACCATAATTAAATTTTCCTGGTATGCAATGTGAAACTTACTTTTCACTAGAATATCAGAATGAGAGGCCACCACAGATTTCACAGCATAACATGCCCTCAGCTCCAGCCAGGGGTGATATCCAACAAACGTCTCTTTGAAAAAAGTATGTGCAAATACTGTGCTGTGTTATACTTTTTCTCAAAGTCAAAATGAAAATGAAAATAACCAGAACTGTCAATTACAGAGAAATGTGAAGGATTTCAGAATTTCTAGATTTAGAATCTGGGGACTCTCTGAAACAATGAGTTTGCCTGGCCTTTTATTTTTAAGTGCACTTCTTGGATACCAGCCTCGGAGACTCTGATTCATGGCTGAATTGGATACAGGCTCATTAACTACAGTTTTGATGAACACTTTCAAAGACTGGTGAAGAATATCCCATGCCACACTAAGAAATGTATTCAGCAAAGACAGAAGGAGCAGGCATGCTGGGAAGATAGAGTCAGTACTTGGGAAAGGAATTGGGGCTCGTTACCAGAGAATCACAACTTGGGGGCCAGGCTGGAGTGAGGACCCGGAAGTAAGGCCAAGTTCCAGAGTCAGACTGGTCTGCAACAGTAGGCTAAGGCTGAAGCCCCAGGCAGCAGTACATGAGCTGGACTGACGGCAGCAGAAGATACAAGTCTGGAAGCCGGCCCTGTCTGTGCTTTGTCTCCCACTTCCCGAATGCTCTGCAGCCAGGTGAAGTGGGGCTTTCCCTCATCACACTTTTCACAGGGGGAGGATAGCCTAAGTGACTGATCCCTTTTCACACATGTGGAGGACTCAGGGCTCAAAGCTCTTGATTTGATCTGGCCTAACCACTGTGAACATTTGGGAAGTGAACCAGGAGGTAGAAAATCTCTTTCTCTCTCTCCTTTGATTTTGTCTTTCAAATGGATGAATGAATCGGTGACTGAATAAACAAACAAGTAAATAAATACATAAATAAGTTTATTAAAAAAATAAAAGTAATATACCTGATGTTGCATAACAAGTAATGTGCCATCTACAATGCTGGCATTTGACTAGGACACCCATTTTAGTCCCAGGTGCTCCACTGCTGATCCAGCTCCCTGCAAATGTTAGTGGGAAAGCAGCAGAGGATGGCCAAAGCATTTGGGCCTCTGCAACCATATGGAAGAGTTGGATGCACTTCTGGCTTTGGCCTTTGCCTTGGCCCAATTCTGGCCACTGTGACCATTTGAGGAGTGACCCAGTGACAGAAGATCTCTTTCTCTATTCTTTCTCTTTCTAACACTACCGTCAAATAAATAAAATGAATATTTTCAAATACTGAAGTTCACATCTTTCAAGGGACAGGATACAAAAAATAGATAACAACAACATTCGGTGTACTTGAAAATTGTTAAGGGTAGGTCTTAAGTGTTTATCACAACAAAAATAAATAAGTATGTAAGGCAATACGTGTCATTTAGGATGACTTAGGCATTCCACAATATAAGTACATTTCAAAACATGTTTCACACCACAAATCTCTATCCTGTTTATTGGTAATTCTAAAATAATGAAAATAATAAAGTTTATATTTGCTAGCTCACATGGTCTCAGCCATGCAGATTCCCAACTATTTTCAGGCATCAGCAAGGGCAATGCATTCTAGTTGAACTTTACAGCTGTTTCGATCATCTACATATGAAATATATGCATTCAAGCTACCTGGATGATCTGTATTATTGTCACCACATCGTTATGTTTATTATCAGAATGACACAAGGTCTTCACTGCAACAAATCTTACCAATGCTTTTGAAGTTAAAATCCATGGACATAACCAAAGCGCTTGCTGGGACGTTTCTTCTCTGTTAAATGGCGTTTGTACAGTATTCACATTTGAGTTCACTAAGTTAGCATGCGCAGCTGCACTTCTTCCTTTAAGCACATTCAGGGCTTATAATTCTTGGACCTTTTCCTACAGTAATGAGAATCAACTCTTTGCCTTTTATCTTACTGACGGAAATTAATATTCCAGGTCTCAAGAAATATTTCTGAGTCCCCATTCACAATACAATCAGGGAAAGTGGGCCCCTGAGTAACTGATATGTGTGAGTTTATAGTTATATAGCAGTGGGCATATAAATCAGAAGAGAAGAAGTCAGGACTAGAAGTGGCACTCTTATGGGATACTGGCACTGTAGGCAACGGCTTAACCAGGCTGCACCCCAATTCCACTGCCCTACATGAACTCTAAAGTAGCAAGAGGCAGCAAGAGAAATACGCCAATTTTAGAGCTGTCAAGTCTAGGAGACCCTGTTGCACATGATTTTGGTGATGTTGGAGGTAGGTGAAGGTCAGACCTCTGCTTGAGGGTTGCTTTTCTAAGATTTTCAGGAATCTTAATTCTCTCAATGATGATCAGTGTTCCTTTCAAGTCCCAGATTGTGGTAGGATGAGTACTCCAGAATGCCATTGCTCTGTAGTTCCCTGACCATTATGCATCTTTTTTTAAAAAAATAAACCATTGTATAATCCTCAGGTAATTATGTATGTATGAGAGGAGATGCCTTCAAGGGTGTCGGTTATTTTTTTTACATGTCAGGGTATAGGAACAAAACAAAAAGGAATCATATCACAAACTCAACACCAGAATAGGTTTATTCAGAGACAAGCCTGTTGGGGACCCACCGCCTACAAGGACAGACATCACAAGGTACAGAACCCTGTTCCCATACACGAGGGTTTATCCGGCTCAGGCTAGTGAGGCTTGTGGGTGGTTGATGTCAGGTGGGGCTTGGCCAGCTTGCATGGCTTCTTGGTCAGATGTGGACACAAGGCAGAGGTGCTGATGAGCTGTAGGAGAATGAGGGCCCTTGGGGAGTTTCTCAGAAGAGCAGGGTGGGATCTGCTCTCAGTGGTGCAGGGTGGATATTGTGGATTTTCTTCCATTCACTTCCGTCAGTACATAACAGCAACAATATGGAAACAATGACTGACCAGAGCTGATTAGGTGAATGAAGCATGTAAGGGTTGATTAGGAATGTAGACGTGATGGAATACTATTCGGTCATAAAAGAGAATGAAATTCTGACACCTGCAACAAAATGGGTGGAACTAGGGATCTTATAGACACAGGAAGAGATATATATACCACATACATTTGCCCATAAGTGAGAGTTAATACCATGGAGTTCAGAAGCTACGTGGATGTCACATTATACTATAGTTATAAATTTCAGCTACACATTTTAGCTATAAATATCCTGTTCACTAAAGTATATTATCTATGTAATAGTATAACTCTCTTTCCTCATTTTATAATAATTGCCATGAATGCCATGCTATCTGATGATAGCCCTGTTTAAAAAAGAGGAAATTATGGTTCATCTACTCTATGGAATACTACTCAGCTATTAAAAATAACGAGATGCATTTCTTAGTGGTCAAATGGGCCCAATTGGAAACGATTATGTTAAGGAAATGAGCCAATCCCAAAAGGTTAGATACCACATGTTTGCCTTAATTTAAGATGAAGTGATGTCAATCTTAAAATAATATCTGTAAATTATAATATTATTACACCCTCTAACAACCTGTATCACGTGCAATGAGATATTGTGATGTAACTCATGAACCAATAATCAATGAGACAGACTGCTTATGATCTACATCAAAGAGCTGAAAAGCCTGCTATGCTTTTAATACCCTATGTTATTCCGCAATGAGTTGGGAGAAGAGAAATCTCCCATCTTCTTAGAGTATGTGAGGAAGATGTTAAGTATAATCTATCAAGATTGTAACAGGTAATTTACAGACAGCAGACCCGAATCAGCATTAGACATTAGCAAAAACTATAAAGACATACAGTGGTATCCAAGAGCGATCCTGACAGCCTCTTAACAGGAAGTCATATGCACAGAGCAGGAGCAGACCCCAGAGTGGAACAGGAGGACAGAACGAGGTTTGTATCCTAGCCCCACTCCCAGTAACCTCCCAAAAGCTTTCACCACAGAAGCAGTGGATACCTGATCAAGAATTATCAGCATGGGCACCAAGAACTATATCCAAACTGCCAAGGAGACCACAGGGAATTGGAGTGCCCCCCCAGGCTGAGAACTCTGAGGTCAGCCATTCCCTATCGGATCTTCCACATACGATGGAAGAAGCCCAGAACCTTCTTTACAGGATTTAATGTCATCTGAACAACAGCCAGGAGCCTCAAGCGGTCCTCAGAAACAGAACAGTAAACTTCCTTCAGGAATCAGGAAAGGAGCTTTCTCTGGTCCTTACTTAGTTCCAACTTTGGCTTTCCATCCTCTCTTGCAGTGGTCATCAGGATCTCTCTGGAGCCCCCAAAATTAGATCAGATAGACAGAGAGAGACCTATAAGGATAGCTTAGAACAGAAAAGAAAAAGTCAGCTAGGATTCTGATATACCTTACCAGGTAGGACACAAAGATTAGTTACTCCTCACCAAGGTATTGAAGATTTCTCTGCACACCCCTCCTAAAACTGTTCTGGTCCTCAATCGTTAACATGTGGCTTCTTAGAGTTACAAGCCTGTTTGGACTATCCTAAAATTCATGAAGTCCAGTAAAATCACATTGAATACTATAAGCTGCTAAGTATAAATATGAAGGAAAAAAATAGACACAAGACAACTAAATAGTACACTATAACCATTTTAAGGTTTTCAGCAGTCGGTTAAGTATAAACTAAAATTGAGATGTCAGTGAAGTAGTTACAGGATGTGGTTAAGGACTTGCATTTTCTAACACACTGGTCACTCAGTAGCATGTCAATTGACTTCATGATGTTGTAAATTTCCATGTTTCTTCCTGTTGTTGAATTTGTGTAGTGGCTTTTCATTGGAGGGGATGATGTTCTGCTAGATCTACTTTCAGATTAAGGATGGTAACTCAATGAAACTATTGAATTTATCTGGACAATAAGATGCTGGTCTCTGTGCATGGTCCATGCCTGCAGTGATGGAATTATGACTGGCTGTAAGCTGTACTACTGTAATAATATGGAGGAAATCAATATAGAGGGAGGATTTGGGAAGGGGTTGGGGGAATCCCAGAGCCTATGGAACTGTGCCATAAAGTGAAATAATAAAAATAAATAAATAGATAAATAAATAGTATATTTTCATGTGCATATATCTACATGATGCAATTATGATGAGATGTTAAAAATTGCTCATTTTTTCTACTTTTTTAAAAAGATTTATTTATTATTCTTATTGCAAAGTCAGATATACAGAGAGGAAGAGAGAGAAAGAGAGGAAAATCTTCCGTCCGATGATTCACTCCCCAAGTGACCACAATGGCTGGGGCTGTGCCAATCTAAACCCAGAAGCCAGGAGCTCCTCTGGATCTCCCATGTGGGTGCAGGGTCCCAAGGCTTTGGGCCGTCCTTGACTGCTTTCCCAGGCCACAGGCAGGGAGCTGGATGGGAAGCAGTGCCACTAGGATTAGAACAGGCACCCATATGGGATCCCAGCGCATTCAAGGTGAGGACTTTAGCTGCTAGGCCATGGCACCGGGCCCAAAAATTGCTAATTTTTTAAAAATCCAAAGTTTTAAGATGCTTCAAGATAAAAATATATTCTCAAGTAAAAAAACTAAAATCAGTAATTCAAAACAATATTTCAATTACTTCTTTTTTTAATTAATTACATTGCATTATGAGACAGGGTTCCATAGGCTCTTAGATTCCTCCTTCCCCTCCCCATGTCCTCCCCCCATAGTGGATTCCTCCACCTTGCTGCAGTATTGTAGTTCATATTCAGTCAAGATTCTTTCATTGCAAGCATATACCAAGCATATTCAACCAGCATTGAGAACCATTGGAACAAACACACCAGAAAGCCAAGTTACCACTGTAAATTATTTCTGGATAATGAAGAATTTATAGGTTAAAGACCCTAATAATTAACTCTTTGTTTAATAATTATTGCAACTAAGTATACAATTTTCCAACAATACTAGCAATGCTGTTTAATGGTTCATGCAACCAATCATAATTGAAATTAAAGTGTTTTCAGAAAGAGGCATTCAACAATCATGAAATTGTTTTGTGGCTGCTGCTTCTGCTTCCTCTGTGATCTGTGGAAGCCCACAGGAATGCAGCTCAAAACTCAGCATCCCATAAAAACAGCTAAGGCCTACTTGGGCATACAAGATCAAAGAGAAGAACCCCTAGCATTCTCAAAATCCAGTTACAGCACAATGTCCATCCAAATGCCATATTGTGAAATGTAGAATTTTGTAGAACATTCTCTTTGGGATAACGAAGCACTCGTTAGAAAGGAGGATTGAGGGCAGGATGACGTTGTGCAATTACAATAGGCCGTGACCCTTATCCAAGTAAGTGGCAAGACTGACACCAAGTAATGACCGCTGGGCTTATTTAAAATTTCTCCTCAATTAAGCAGAGATGGGGAGAGAAAGAGCAGTGATGGTTAAAGCAAGGAGAGAGTGACAGCTAGGAACGTGGGTTTGCGTTTCGTGTCCAAAAAAGAGAAAGAAACGCTGGCTGAGGAAGTTATGTTCTTGAGCTAATTGTGAAAGCCAAAGACTCAAAAGAATACCGTTTCCCTTTCAAATTGGAAGATGGATATTGAAAAGCTCATCTCACAGAGATTTGAGGGAAAATAGCATCAAATCACTAGATTTTAGGCCATTTTAGCATAGGCCTGTGATTGTTCAGAAATTCATATGACAAGCAGCTTAAAGGAAAATGTAACAGTGGATAAAGTCTCTCCTGGAAACCACTTCATCTTTGCTGGAAATGACCAGTTACTTCCCAATAGCCGCTGTCCAGCCCTAGTTGTGTTTCTAGCACAGGTGCACCATGATCGTGTAATGCTGCTCCATACCCTAGTAACAACTTGATATGCCCCAGGAGCATCTGACTCAGAGCCAATGGCTGTTCTCTGAAAGTCTGGAACGTGTCTCAAAGATCCCCGCTGGTTTCAAGTGCTCTCTTGAACAGGAAGTGATGAATTCCCGGGAAATTAATCTGAAACTACTTCCTATCCCCAAAATAGAAAAGTCACGTTTGCAATGTCAGAGGAAAGAGAAAGAAATGTATGTGAAAAAAGACACAGGGACAAGGAAAAGAATGTAGGTGGCAATTCATGTTCTTGCAGCAATTATCCCCTAGGCATAATAGATGCACTCTGTTCTACACTTAGATATTCATTATTTTCATCATAAAATTTCTGAGAAACGCATGCATTGTGATAGCTGTTGGTTGGGATGCCCACATAATAGATTTGCCTGGTTCATGTCCTGACTCCTGTGATTCTCATACAGTTATTGCCAACACACAACCAAGAAGCAGATTGTGGCTCAAGGAATTGGGACCCTGACACACTTCTTGGAGACTGTGACGAAATTCCTGATTCCTGGATTTCAATCTATTTCAATCTGGCCTGTTTTATCTATTACAAGTTTTAGAACCAGTGAACTAAAGTGTGCACACTCTCTCTAGTGTATAAATAACTCACAAATAAGTAAAATTGCAAGTAGCATAGATGGATAAATCCATAGGAATGGCCAAGAAATATCAAAACATCCAGAAAGGATCCGGCACAATAGTATAGTGGCTAACGTCCTCGCCTTGCACGCACCAGGACCCCATATAAGCACCAGTTCTAATCCCAGCAGCCCTGCTTTTCATCCAACCCCCTACTTGTGGCCTGGGAAAGCAGTCAAGGACAGCCTAAAGCCTTGGGACCCTGCGCCACATGGGAGACCCAGAAGAGCTCCTGCCTTCTGGCTTTGGATTGGCTCAGCTCCAGCTGTTGCGGCCGCTTAGAGAGTGAACAATCAAATGGAAGATCTTCTTCTCTGTCTCTCCTCCTGTCTGTATATCTGCCTTTCCAATAAAAATAAATAAATAAATCTTTTTTAAAAATCCAGAAAAATAAATGGCCTTCCATATAACCTTCTAATATGAAGCACCCTGGCCAGGACTAAAATGAACCTCTAGGTAGAAATGTTACCTGAAAGCGCAGAGAAACAGTTATACTCAACCCATGAGCCAAGAGGTAAGGTTATCAGTCGGCCAATGACTAGGAAATAGGAATTGCAGTGGATGAGCCTGAATGCAAAGTGTACAAGAGTGATGTTTGGAACCAGGCGTGATAGTTCAGTAGCTAAAACTTCACCTCACACACAACAGGATCCCAAATTAGTGCCGGTTTGTGTTCCGATTGTTACTCCACTTCCCATTCAGCTCTCTGCTTGTGGCCTGGGAAAGCAGTAGAGGATGGCACAAAACCTTAGGACCCTGCACCCACATGGGAGACCCAGAAGAGACTCCTGGCTCCTGGCTTTGAATTGGCTCAGCTCCAGCTATTGCAGTCATTTGGGGGGTGAACAGTCAGAAAGAAGATCTTTCTCTGTATCTCCCTCTCTCTGCAAATCTGCCTTTCCACTAAAAATAAATACATCTTAAAAAATAAAAAGAATGATGTTTGATTAAGGTAGGCAAGGTCAGCATCCACTTTTGAAAATCAATCTCCAGTTTTTGACTGAGACCAAGGAAGCCTTGCTGGGTTCACTATGGCCCTGAATTCTCTCCTGCCACACCTAGTACGTTTCAGTTTCTCTTTCCTTCAGATCCTGCGCAGTTTAATATATACATAGACAGTTTTATATACACATACATGAATAAGTGCATTTGTTTTATTATTTGCATTAATCTCTTAATCATTTCTGTTTTCCAAGAATCTGATAATGCCAATCATGGTTATGAAGAAAATTAAAGTTTGATTTATTAATAAGTTCCAAAGGATCAACATGAAAATTCCATCTATCATCCATTTATTGATTTCAAATGTCAAAGACTGTCCAATTTATTTGTCACCATGTAAATTTATCTAAGGCTAAGTATCATGGAATATTTCTGTGGGTTATGCCAAATTTTAATATAGGGATATTTAATCTTTGTTCCTATGGATTATTCTGATCTTTATACCGATAGGCTCACAATACTCTGGAGATTCAAACACACTGTGAAAACAATTTAATACATTTCTTAAACAAATGAGAATTAGTCTATTTCATGATGGACCTGAAAAAATTGTTAGATTTTAAGTGCAGAAGGATCAGTTTGGCCCATCGAAACCATTAGTGTCTAATTTTGTGTATTTGACCTGCAAGGTAGCCGAGAACATATCATAAGCCAAAGGCATACTCCGTAAAGTTTGTGTCATGAAAGAACACGTCCTCTGTGCCGTGCTTTGTATGCTCACCTTTTGGTGCTGGCGTGGTGAACGTGCTGGAGGAGTGTTCTTCGGCATTGCTTCTCTTACTGGTATTTGGCTTTCTCACTGCTGCCATTTTAAAGGAGCAATAAAGATGCTAACATGATTTTGTCTCACAACAGTTCAGAGTTTCTAAGTTGTTTGAAGTAAGACTAAAAAAAAAAAAATAGAATGGCTAACACTAGTGTTAATTCCTCAAGCTTGGTGTTCTTTTTAAAAATATATTTTATTTATGTGAAGGGCAGAGTTGTACAGAAAGAGAGAGATTAAGAAATGGAGGGAGATTTTTAAACTGTTGTTTCACTACCCAAATGGCCACAATAGCCAGGGTTGGCTATTGTGATACCAGGAGCCAGGAGCTTCAACTGGGTTTAACATATGGGTTCTAGGGTTCAAGTACATTGGCCATCCTCCTTTGCTTTCTCAGGCCATAAGCACTGAGCTGGACTGGAAGTGGAGCAGCCAGGAAAAAACCCAGTATAATGTGGAGGATTAGCCTATTGAGTCACTGCACCATCCCCAAACCAACATTCTTATTTATCACTCTGAAATCAAGTCAAAAATAACATGTGCTTTCAGAAAACTGTGCTTGTTAATATGTATTACCAATGACTAACAGGACTTTAAAAGGTAAAAGTTGTATTTCATTGATCTAGAAGGCAGAGTTATAGAAAAGGAAGTGTTTCACATGGATGTAGAGACGGGGTCCATCCTCCACTGCTTTCCCAGGCCATTATCCAGGAGCTGGATGAGATGCAGACGGTAGGACTGGAAACAGTGCCAATATAGGTAAGGGTGCCGAAGCTTATCCACTTTATAAACCACAGCGCCTTACCCATAATATGATTTTTGTCTAATGTTCCTAGTAGTCAGTACATCTTAATTCAGTTGATTTATAGCTTAAGTATATAGTGTGTGTGCTATGTGTTGTGAACAGGATTGAGGCACAAAGAATAATAAAATACACCCCTTGTTTTCCAAGAGCTCTCAGGCCAATGAGAGAAGCAATCCTGTGCATATAAATGTGGCACTACATAATGTAATTAACTGTAACAGAAGCGAGAACACACAGGAGATAGAGTTGAGAAAGATTTATATAAGTCCATGCTCTTTGCGCTAAAGGTTAAAAAAAACCACAGAATGTGATTAGTTACCTAAAAAAAGAATGCATAAAATGTAGAATAATCACAGAAATAGAAAACAGAATTTGGAAGAAAAAAAAAATACATCACTTTGCCAGCAGTAATAGCATAGGCAATTTGGGTGCTGTTTCTGGAACATGTGGTTCATAACCAACTCAAGAGTTATTTTTTAAAGTACTATTACCACCTAATTAGTTGCAAAAGGAAAGAATGGCTAACAAATATTCCAAAAGGAGAGTGAGGAAATTGCAGGCAACCACATTTTCTGTAAGCTTGATGTCAATGTTGAACATAAAGAAAACCAACAGGAAATGAGCATCCAGCCAGCAAGAAAGAGAGGGGAGTCTAGTATCGTTCTCATTTTCAGCATACAAAAGTTTTCCAATGTTTTGGTCTAGTTTCATATGTCCCCAACTTCCTCTGTTTTCAATTCCCCCGGGTTCATACTGACAGAGTGTGGGTTCTCCCCCACAGATTCCTCTAATACCCCGTTGCTGGAGGGGATGAGCCTGCTGCCCGCCACCCAGCCTCCTGGCCTGCAAGACACAGACTGACGTGGGTTCTGTCTAAGCAGTTCTGATTTATTGAGGGAATTCAAATTCTTATATAGGGTGAAGGATAGCCTTAGGCCAGGAATTTCAGGAATTCCAGGAGGGGAGAAACTAGGAGCCAGTTACTAGGAGCGTGACTGCAGGAGCCACCTCCCGTAGGCTGGGGGTAGGTGAGTGAGATGGCCCTGGTCCAGTCTTTCTTTGAAATAACCTGACCCCTGCCCTGGTTCACACCCAGGGCTCTGTCCGTGGCCGCCATCTTGCTTGCCACATGTAACCCAGTGACCTTGACTGTTAGTCACCATCTTCCTGACTTAGTGACCCCTTTGCCCCACAACAGACTAGAAAAATAATATTCAAAAATCTAAAAATCATTCACGATTAAACACTCCTGCTTCATTCTTCTTGACTACCAGGTAGAATAACAATAAATACTTTCCTGCCACATCTGTGGTTAATTTCACACTGGTATCATCTTTCTTTGACAATGTGGTCCTGTGACCCTCAGAGAATCTTCAGCTGAGAATTCAAAGAACCTTTGCATAGTGGACCAAGTGGGAGTGTCCTGATTTCTATTGTTTTAGAATCATTTATTTGCTGAGTTACTAGATTTTTCAATTTCATTTTAAGATTTTTTTCCTTGAATAAAAAAAAAGCCCTAGAGAAGTTTTTCCTGTTCTATATTGCTCCAGAAATAAAAAAGAGCTAGAGTTTGTATGGTAGAAAAGAAGGGACACTCAAGAGTTACCGCTCTTTGAAACAATCTAGCAGTATTCTCATTATCTGCATTCAAGTTAAAACAAATAAATTGTAGTGCAAATAGTGGTTAGATCCATGTGAGGTAAAGCAATTCATTATGTTTTATTATCCCCAAATCAATTCCTGAAGCAATGTGTGTCCAAATGTTACATCAAAAGGAAAGTTACCCAGCATTTTCAATAAACCAATTTAAAATTAAACAGCTTATAACAAATTGGCAGAAATATTGCAAGCAGTCATTAACTTTCTCCAAATCAATTAAACTCTGAGTTCATACGAGCTGTAATACATACATGTACTTATTCCTAATTTCCTTTTGTAATCATGTATATAAAATGTAGCCTTCACAAAGATTTTCATTCCTTCTATCTGATCTTTCCCTGTACTTCCTGGCCACTCCTACCAAGTGGCAAAAGTCACGTATATATTACTTTCTTTATTCATTTGTAGGAGAAATTTCTTGCAAACACCTGTGGGTAATATGTAAAGAACTTCTATTCATCATGAAAATATCTTATATGTAATAGATATTCCATCCTCAATCCACAAGTGCAGAATTCCCAGAAAGTTAATGGAATATAACTTTTCATATAACCAGACATTCCCTAATTCAGTGGTATTAATATGGAAGAAATGGCTGCAACCTGCACTAGTTCATAGTAAAGATCAGTCAATACGACAATCTTAGCTTCCAAGTTTAATTATATGTAGATATTGACCTCCGATCCAGGATATTTAGTGTTATTCTGAAACACGTTCAAATACAAAGTTTGCTGGGGCCAGCACTGTGGTCAGGCAGGTTGGGCCACTGCCTGTGACACTGGCAATCCAGTGTGAGTCCTGTTCCGCAGCTTATCTAGTTCCCTGCTAATGGCCTGGAGAGGCAGCCAAAAATGGCTTAGGTGCTTGAGCCCCTGAATCACATGTGAAAGACGTGGAGGAGGCTCCCAGCTATCGAATTAGCGCAGATCCAACCTATGCTGCCATTTGGAGAGTGAACCAGTCAATGTAAGATCACTTTCTCAGTCTCTTTCTCCCTCTCTCTTGTGATTCTTATGCTTATCAAAATTGCGAGTATTGAAACTCCTATAAATATTAGTCAATTCAAACAAAAATTCTCATTTCTAGAAATTTTAGATGTTTAGTAAGAAGAAAATGGCCTTGAACTCATAATTCAGCATCTGTGGCCCTGGAGGTAGTCTGTGTTTACTTAATTCTTTCATATACACACGCGTATCACCCAACACACACACACACACACACACACAACGTGATGCATATAATGTAGTGAATTGCTTGCCAGGATCACATGACTTGCAATAGAAATGAAATTCAAATCTAATCAAATCCCAAGCTTGCAGTCTTTACCCAATGTAAATCCTCCACTCAATGAAATAACTCCTTTCATTGGGAGAACATTAGTATCCACAGATTTATATGACCAGTCTACATGCCTGAATACAAATATTACTTTCTGCTTTCTGCTTAACATTATGGCAAAAATATTTTCCATTTATGTAAATGTTCTCAAAATACTAAATGCCATTTTTCTAATGTGTTCTGCCAGCATAATTTATTTAAGCAATTCCCTATTATTGGGCCTAAAAATCATTTCCCGGGCCCAACATGATAGCCTACAGACTAAATCCTCATCTTGCATATGCCAGTATCCCATATGGGCTCTTGCTCAAGATGCTGCTCCACTGCCCATCCAGCTCCCTGCTTGTAGCCTGAGAAAGCAGTGAAGGATGGGCCATGGGGCCCTGCACCTGCATGGGAGACCTAGAAGAAACTCCTGGCTCCTGACTTCAGATCAGCTCAGCTCTTGCTATTGCTGCCGCATGGGGAGTGACCAGCAGACAGAGGATCCTTCTCACTGTTTTTCTTTCTCTCTGTAGATCTTTGTTAGTGTTGAGTTTTTTTTTCCTGAAGGTATAGTGTTTAGTTGAAAAACGTATAGAACTAAAGGAAAGGAGCATCTTCAAAGCCATTGTTACAGCCTGCTATGGCCTACCCCAAATAGATGCACTTACTTAAAATGACTTATCAGTGCATTTTCGAGGAGACGTTCAACATTCGTATGCTGGAATAGGGAGAAGACAACAAGCTTCAGGGATTTATCATGCAGAGTGTTGTGGTATGTCCTTCAAAAAGCTAGTAAGGGTCCTCCTCCCCTCCCTTGAGTTATATCGCATCCGAGGAGACTAAAACGGTCATTAATTTTTAGTGTTATCTCTTCTGAGTGATGAGTATAATGAATTTTCCACTATATGTTCTCGCAGGGTTAATGTACTACAAATCGGAAACGACCCTGGTGTAACTAAGGTGAGCCCAGGAAATGTTAACCAGCTGCTAAATTCCATGAAAAGGGTTTGCACTAGAAGTATGAATAATTAACTACATGTCTACAATATCAATTCTGATCATAATAAAACCACAAATATTTGTGCAATACTTCTCTGTTTAGACAGTATTCTCCCACATGTTTGGTCCCAGGGGAAAAAAAATAAGTTACACTGCACTAGAGCTTACAAAATGCATGAAACTGTGTACCAGAAATAATGATAGTGTCTTAGTCCACTAAGGTGGACTGTCACTCAAGTCTAATGTCTCCTTGCATTAACAAAATATCAGATTAAGAATTAACTATTAATCCCCCAAACAGTAATACTAAATGTATCATAAGCAAAATATATAAGTATGTGGATATAAAAGGATGAGAATTGAATTACTCTGGGCTTGAATGAACAAGGTAATTAATATCACTGATGTGTGGAAAGTGCTTTTTTGAAAAAGTCCTATGTGCTGATTGTCCCAGCAAGTGAAGCCTAAGTTACATTCTGGCTTAGCCATCTTCCAAATGTTACCTCAAGGTTAGCTGACACAGGTCCCTGGGGGCATCCTGAGGGCTTTGCTTTACAATTGTCAACAATGTCTCTGGAGTTCCACACTTTTTGGTCATCTATAGAATTAGAACTGTTGAGTAGCTCATGAGCAGATGGGTGTGTCCAGTAACCTTTTACTCAACTTCAGCAAAAGACTTCAAATGTTTCAAAACCACTGATATGTAAAAACCTTGCTCAGATCTAGGTGTGGCAAACACCAAGCAACAAGACAGAAAGCCTAACAGAACCATGACTTCAGCAAAGTACACCTGTTCATTCATCAACTAGTGACCATCTAGAAAGTTTCTCACACTGGATGTTTACATATATTGAGTTATGCAAGGACCTGATTATAGAACATGGAATTTCATTTTTCTGCAGTAAGAACAAAGAAATAAGTGTATGCTAAACTTTTATAATGAAAACTGTAATTAAAACTACAAAATGTGAACTTGCTCTGAGTAAGTGATTAGTGTCAGTCAGAACTTAGAACCTGATTATCTTATTATCCTATCATCTGTCATCCTCTCATCTTACCCAAAGGTCCCAAGAAAACTCTTATCATCTCTGCATCTCTGCATTTGTTCACATTTTCAAGCCTTTTTTTTTTTTGAAAAAAAATTTGTACCCAACCCAAGTCTCTTCCCAAGCAGTGCAGCCCAGATAACTCGGCCAAGTAGCAAAGTTTCCTGAGGAGGCAGGTAAACCAGTCTGTTGGGGTCCGCTCTGCTTTCCTTCAGAGAATGACCCGGAGGTAAGAATTAGAATGGGTTTTTATGGAAACAGAGAGTTATACAGCCATGGGGACCAGGTGAGTTGGGTAACCATCTCACCTGGGAACAATGGGTGGACAATGAGTGAGCTGTAGTAACCACAGAAGACTGCCATGGTGACAATGGGTGGGCTTGAGCAGCCACAGGAGTTAGTCATACGGAAAATGAATGAATAAATCATACAATATTGATTCCTGGAACTGAGGGTTGCTAACAGGACATGTTAGCCTAGTGATCTGACCAAAAAGCAAAGCATTTTGTGGAGAAGCATAAAGAGCAGGTTAGCAAACGTATGCAGGCCTGAACCAAAGAGACTCCATTTTGTAACTGGATTTTACAAAAACATCTCTCAGTGCTTAAATAGTTTGGTATTATTTCTCATTGCCATTTTACTCCAAGGCTCTAAACTCTTTACCAGCTTATATTTATTCTTCAGTGAAATAAATTTGAGCCTCAGTAAACATTCATAATTTCTCCAAACTGTTAAAATGATTCTAGTAATGATGAAACTACAAAAGTTGTGCTGTCCAATGGGATAGCCATTTGCTATATTTAAATTTACAATTACATTTAATTTAAATTTAAAGTTTAAATTACACTAAAGGGTCCTCAGCAATACCAGTCATTGCTCACATAAGTAGCCACAGCTATCTGGTAGGCACTACGTTGAATGGCACAAATATAAAACATTCTCATTACTGCAAAATGTTCTATGACAAAATACTTCAGTAAAGCAAAGAATGCACTTCCCATCCATCAGTAAAACAAATGAATTAACCTACACAATGCATTTTTTTCAACATGCAAATATATTTATATAAAGATCTATAGGACAAGTGTTTATTGAAGAGTAGTCATCTGTGTTCCTCTTGTACAATCAACCAAGTAGGTGTTGGACCTGGCACAGTGGCCTAGCAGCTAAAGTCCTCTCCTTGAACACACTGGTATCCCACATGGGCACCAGGTCTAATCCCGGCAGCTCAGCTTCCCATCCAGCTCCCTGCTTGTGGCCTGGGAAATCAGTCGAGGACAGCCCAAAGCCTTGGGCCCCTGCACCCATGTGGGAGACTGGGAAGAGCTCCTGGCTTCTGATTGGGGCAGCTCCAGCCGTTGCGCTCACTTGGAGAGTGAACCAGGAGATGGAAGATCTTCCTGTCTGTCTCTCCTCCTCTCTGTATATCTGACTGTTCAATAAAAATAAATAACTCCCGTAAAAATTTTTCTTCATCATCTATTTGACTGGCCTAGAAAAAAAAGAAAAACATTCAGTTAGAAAGAAAGAACATCTGATGACTCAGTCCCTAAATTCCCTCAGTGGTGGACCTGGGCTGAGGCTGGAAGTGCAATTCCACTGGTTCATCAGTATTATTTCCCAAGGTCTAAATCAGCAGGAAGCTAGTATAAAAAAAGTAGAGTCAAATTTCAAATTCACCTATTCTGATGTGGGGCACAGATACCCTAAAAACATCTTAATCATTGCTCCAGTGCCACCTCAACAATATTTTTGATGTCTGCTATTCCTTCTCTCTGTCTGTTACCCTCATTCCTTGTTTATTATTTTCATTTTCCCATATTAACTATATATTATTATTATAATAGAAATGCTAAATATGCTTTTATAATTAAGATATTTCTTGTGTGAATACAACAATAAAAAGCTTTCAAGTTATAGATACATGAATGAACGAGCAAATAAATAAATAGAAAAACAAATATGGCTTATATCTCCAACATATATGAAGTGTAATTGCCTTACATGTATATTTTGGGACATTTTCAGTAGATGACACAGAGCTTATCAGACATAAACATCTATCAGTCAGGCATCAAGCTTTCATTTAGTTCATAGCCTGTATTACAAGAAAAAGGATTAATTAAAAAGGCAAGAGAATTTTATAATTAAAAAAGGAATCTTGGATATACACATTTTTACTGAATGAATGTGTCTTCATAGTGATAAGATATGTCCAAAGTCTGAGTTTCAGCTGGATTTAAAAAGATTCAATTAAATCTTGAGCGGTAGTTCCAGTGTATAGACTAAGTCTCCACCCACGGTGCTGGCATCCCATATGTGCACCAGCTCATAGCCCAGCTTATCATTTTCCCATCCAGCTCCCCGCTTGTGGCCACTACACACATGTGGGATCCTCAGAGCAAGCTCCTGGCTCCCAGCTTCAGATCTACTCAGCTCTATTCATTGCAGCACTTGTGGAGTGAACCAAAAGCGCAAGATACTCTCTTTCTCCTCTCTCCTCTCCTTCCTCTCTCCCTCTGTCTCTTCTTCTCTCTATAACTCTGCCTTTCAAATAAAAAAATTAACTTTTTTTAATATTGAGGTGGAATTTAAACAAATGAGCAAAGTTGAAAAAAGTCTACATTTGTGTTAGTCTGGTTACCAGATTTTCCTATCTTTCTAACTAAATACTTCTTATGAAAAGTGTAGGCAATAAGTAAATTTCCAAAAGGCTACACCATTTCATTTTGAAAGAAGCCTAAAAATTGTGAATTTTTTTTTCTCTTCACTTCTAACCTTAATGAGATCTGGATCATACAATTACGACCAAGAGAAGAAAAGAGGAGGCTAGATGAGGAAAAGCTGGAGGGAGGGAACGTTCTCACTCATTTTAGTGGAGTAAGGATCAATTTCATTTTAATATAACTTTTAATGGTTGTTCAAACTCCTATAATGCACCCTCACAAAAGGCTTCAGTTAATGTGTGTGTATTTTGAGCAGTTCCCCTCTTCGACCCTCGAGTTTAATTTCCGTCCTTCAAATGAGATGAATGGAGCGTGAAACAGGTCATATCTCAATGCTGACACATGGATTGCAGATAGAACTCACAGCCTGGAGATGCAGCCACTTTGCAGATTAAATCAAAGCAGTCTGAATAGATGGGAGGTCAGCCAGGGCCAGCTTTGACATTTGATAGGACCTTGTGACCAATCAGGCCTTTCTTCACTCTTCAAGACATCCTCAAGACAGTGGCCCTAAAAAACAGATGGGATATGTTACAAAGTGCAGCAGAAGCACTAGATTGTGAAACGAGATAGGTTTCCAGATTATCAAAGGAACAACTGTTATTTGAAGCAGCGAGCAAATCACAAGGCCTTGCTTTGCTGCAATTGCTCTGTGAAAAGTTTTCCTTCATAACATGAAATCGGACACCTTGGAGTGGTGAGATAATTTTGAAACTTCTCTTGAAAATCTCTTTACTCCTATGTACTAAGCAATAAACTTTGGCCACTCCAGATGTCAAAGGTTAAATTTCAGCCAATCTTCACTCTGTGGATAAGCTGTGCTTAAAACAAAGCCACACTTGATGTATTCTATGATGTTTTTGCCCCCTAGAAAGTGAACACACACAGAGAGAGAGAGAGAGAGGGAGAGAGAGAGAGAGAGAAGAAAGGAATCACGACCATTAATATGAACACTCACTAGTTAGGAATCTGTGTGTAGCTTTAGGAATTCCCAGACATGTCACCAAGAGGGTCATAAAAAATTTAGTGGCCCCAGAGCAGCACTGTAACAGACCATTTTAGTGAGTGGTAATGGCAGCTCCAGGAGGAAAAGCCAGGTATTACAACTGCGCAGGTCACCAGGTATCACAGCATCCGTTGTGCCTGCCTCACTTGCAGGTAGTACCTGTTATAGGGATAAAATGAAAGCAAGATCACAATTTTCTCTTCAACCCACTTTCTTCTCGTTTTTGTGCCCTTGTCCCAGCCATACAATCACACAGTCACATCCATACAAGCCTATTTGAATTTATCATGCCATAGCAAATTTCCTATTTGGAGTCATCTAACATGAGAAGCCAAGATGTGTCAGATTGGATCATTGTCTGTGGTGCCAGCCTCTGTCATGGGCACCAATTCTCTCCTAACTGCTTCACTTCTGCCCTAGTTACTTGCGAAAGCACCGTGGGAAAGAGTGGAAGATGTCCAAAATGCTTGGGCCCTTCCTGCCTATGTGGGAAACCTAAATGGAATTCCTGGCTCCTGGAGAGCTGGGTCTTAGTCCCAAGTCATTGTGGCAATTTGAGGGTTAAACCAGCAGATGAAACATCTCTCTCTATCTCCCTCTCTGCCTCTACAACTCCGCCTTTTAAAAATGTTTTTAAATTAAGAAAAAAAAAAAGCTTGCAGAAAACTAACTTTATATTTCAGACTGATCCATTAAGGCGAAAACACATACAATCTACTTGGACTTCAACCTAGTTAATTTAGCAGCCACTTTAACAAAGCTGCAAGATGTGTGGCAAATGCAGTTTTGAAAGCAGTGTCCCCATGGACCCTGCCTCGGCTGTGCATAAGAGGGGACACAGTCAGTCTGATGACACTTGCCAGAGAGTGTCACATCCATGAAGCTTTCGGATTATGTGTGTCTGTGCATTTATGTAATTTACACAAGCCACACCCTGATTTCAACTCCCAAGACCTCAGACATTTGTGAGACTTTAGAGAATATTTACAAAAAAGTATCTTTTTTAAAAGAAACTTTATCCCAGAAACTATCTTCCAAAATGATCTTCCAAAATCATAATTCTTTCTAGCAAACTGATCTTTCAAGAAGTTTTCATGTCTTAGGGGAAAGCTTTGTGTAATCAAAAGACTCCAGAGAATACATGTTGGTTTGAGTCACTCTCTAAAATTCCATTTAACTGTTGCCAAGTTCAAAAACAGCCACAGTTTCCCTGTATCTTGTTCATATCAGATAAAGAATGCAGAAAGAATTGGCAGTTGGCAGTTGACTAGCCAGAAGAGGAAGGAAAGGGCTTTGCTGGTGTTTCCAATTAATTTTCTTTTCAAGTGAAAGTTTGAAAAGGAAAAAAAAAAAAAAAACTGGAAATGACCTGAGATCTCTGGTGTGGTAAGATAACTTTATTGAATATACAGTCTGAGTTTGAAAAGATGACCAACAACCATAGAATAAATTTTCCAGTGGTTATTTTTTTAAACTGTGCTCAAACTTAAAAATAAGCACAGAAAATTCAATTTTTGAAGATATCAAATCAGTTGGAAAGCTAATGAGATGAATAAGAAAAAAAATAAGTTAAGAGTCTTAACCAAAATTCCACTTTTTAAATTAAGATAATCTCTACTTCTTACAAAAAGGTCTGATTTCTTCGATAGAAAGGAGATACAAGCTAAGATCAGGAATTCCATTGTATTTTATATTTCTTTGAAAAATAACCCACACATGAATGAATGGCTTTTGTCAAAATGACCCTGGCAGTGTGAGGCATGTAGAAAATGCTCTGACGCATAGCAGTTGACACACATGCCATCTGCCTCTTCCCTCAGTGAGAAACAAAGAGTGGTAGTCTTGGTTACAAGCACAGTCAGGGGGTTTTTGTTCCACACACCAAACATTGCTATAAACCCCGTGATTCATTCCTTGCAATAATGTACTCCCAATCCTGAAAAATCAATGTAACTGACCGGTTTAAACATCTCTGAATATTTAAGGGCAGCCGTAGTTTTCTTGGGCAGAAGATGCTATAACCAGGTGACAGAATTTATCTCAGCATGACTCTACAAAAATCTGATGGGCTTAGATATGGCAGAGGGACCACCACACTGCAGACTTAATATCTTCCCAAGGCTGCATATACGAGGCTAGGAACAGGTTCACTCTGTTTCTGTTTCATGATGACTGAACCATGAAGTGAATATACTCAATGCAATGCTTCTGAGTTTCCCTGCAGAAATGTGCCAGAGACCAACTTTGCCTCCAGTGGTCAACAGCTCAGGCCCTCCCTTGAACTCACAGACCTAGGCTCCAATTTCAGCTCCACCCCTTACCACCGCTCACATCAGACAAATCTCCTTCAAGTAGACATAATAGTAATTCCTATTTCAAAGGGTTAGTATGAGGATTACGTAAAATGATTACATAAAGCAATTTCCACATTGTAGATAAAGTATACCATAAGGCTTAGCTAGTGTCATACATAAATGTAAATCATCTTATCTTTGTACATTCTAACCTGGGAAAATTCCCAGGACACAATGAGTCAACATGTTCTCCAGCCTTTTTTTTTTTAACTGTCACTTTTGTAATTAAAGAAATGGGTTAAATCAAAAGGCAGTTAGGACACCAAATGAGGTTGAAATTGGTAGCTAAGAGATTCATTCACAGCTCAACGGATTGAATTTCCTCTTCAAAAATGTTGTATTATAACAATGAAAACCTCACAAAATTCCTGCAGAATGTGATTATATTTTATCATTTTTGAATACCAGATCATGTCAGAAAGAAAATATTTATTTTTCAACAAGTTTTATATATCAGGAATCTAGTCGACTAGTGTAGGATCAGATTTTTTCATGAGCTACTGTCAAGATTTTGGCTGAATGCTATTATCTCAAAAACTGATTTCAGGAAGATCTGCCTCCAAGCTCACTCGTGTAGCTCTTGACAAGCATCAGAAACCTCATGTTCCACCTACCTCCATGATACCTGCCACAGCAACACCATATGACCATCTTCCTGCAGAGGAAGCTCGTGTAAGTGGGAGAGAGGTCTCCAAATGGAAACCACACTCGTTCAAACCTAATCTTGGAGCTAATATAACATGGTTTCTATTGCTTCCTATGTTTTAGGTGTGAGTTAATATGCTCATCTCACATTGAGAAAGAAGCAATTGCAAAATATAGGAGAAAGTGACACTGAACATCAGCTTAGAGGCTGTCCACCCCAGTACATCCTCCTGCCCACAGTGGACAGTGATGCTCTCAAATACAAGATCAACTCACTTCCCTCAGACCTCAGAATTCTCATCCCATTGTTTTATGGGTTCAAGTTTCAGAACACCATCATCTAAACCAGGTCCAAGATGGACATATTACTTCAATTATAATTCCTAAGTACTCCTCAAAGCATGTTTCCTTCAGCATTACAGATTTACAAAATGAAAGCAAATTACTACAAACAAACAAATACAACCAGTGAGACACAACCATTAGGCATAACTCTTAGAAAGTGAGAATCAGGAAGGGAGGACAACAATACTAGACATGGAAGCTAAGAAAAACCATTGATTAGGTCTTATTCTGAAATAATCGTGTTTTTTTTTTTTTTCCTCTGGCTTCAGATTCTTCGATTTTATCTCTTAACCTGCATTCTAATTTGCAAAACATAGTTTTGTGGGAGATCTGGCAGAAGCTCCTGGCTTCACACAGGCCCAGCTACAGCCATTGCAAAGATTTGGGAGAGCTAAACAGTGGATACAAAGACTCTCTCTCTTGTTATCTCCCTTTTTCTGCCTGTCTGACTCAGCATTTTCAACCAATCAATAAATTTTTAAAAGTGAATAAATAAATATTAGATGCTTACTACCTGAATAGTGAGTAGTGAGAGAGCTTTAAACCCTGGCTTCCATTTCACAGTCCATCCCTTAGTTTATAAGTGCCATGTCACATTTTACTACAAGCAGAAAGCAGAAAGCAGAAGGTTTCTAAATATTTGTTTTGGAAATCTCCTCAACTGGACTTTCCTATACCCATGTTCACTGGATACACTCTCTTAATTTCATGCCATGACAGCAAAATGTTGCTCAAAATGGGCCTGGTTCAGTGGCCTAGTACCTAAAGTCCTCACCTTGCACACACCAGGATCCCATTATAGGGGCAGGTTCTAATCCCCACAGCCCCACTTCCCATCCAACTCCCTGTTTGTGGCCTGGGAAAGCAGTCATGGACAGCCCAAAGCCTTATGACCCTGCATCCGCATGGGAGACACGGAAGAATATCCTGGCTCCTGGCTCCTGGCTTCAAATCAGTTCAGCTCTGCATTGCAACTTCCTGGGAAATGAATCATGGGATGGAAGATCCCCTCTGTCTCATCCTCTCTGTACATTTGACTTTCCAATCAAAATAAAACAAATCTTAAAAAAAAAATGTTGCTCAATTTCTGCCTTGACTTCATTTCCAGTAAGATTTTTCTCCCGGTCCTTCAAGTGTTCACTGCCAATTTCTTCATTATCTCAAAAGTCATGAACTGTGAGTTTGAGACACTTCAAGCTTTCACCAACATTCTCCTCAGAAATCTTAGAGTATTTATAACTTCTACACATGGCTTATTTCCAAAGTCATTCTTACATCTTAGGATTTGGAACAGCAACACCCAAGACTCTGTATAAGTCCAGGGTTAGGGTTCATTCAGCACTGAGATGGGAGAATAACAGAAGATAAAGAAGTCTACAGCCAGAGAGGGAGAAGGGGGAAAGGGTGTTTTCATTTCTTCCTGCTTTTTGAAATAGAAGCTAATAACAAATGACTTCGGAGATGGCTGATCAGTTTCTGCAAAGCTATTGGCTTCAATTTGATGCTCAAGTTTCAAGTCCAAGGTTGGAAAAGGAAAACTGACACAAATTGCATGAGCTCAAAGATGAGACAGAAAACACTAGCATGACTGGAATTCATGAGAATAAACTAATGAAGTGTATAGAATAATGCCTGGTCCCAGTCAGTAAACCAGAAGGAAGACCAAAACAATGTGGGACCATTGCCAAATCTAGCTGTTGTTTCAAGACAGTGGAATGAGCCAGCAAGCACAGAAATTAGGAACAAAATGGTGGCTGCTTCATGTCCACCCTCCAAATTCACTATCAGATTTTATCTTGGATGCATCCTCATTGGAAACATACAGGAAAAGGAGCTTTACGAGATGAAGATCAGCCTAGCCAAAATAGTGCATTAAAAAAGACAACAATAAGTATCATTAGTTTTGTGTGTATCTGCTTTTCAAAAATTGTCATTAACTACCACATATCAGTGAGGAATACAAAAATGAACAAATTTTTCTACCTTGTTGAAGTTGGTTTCCTATTTTTGGAACACTTACAGTAAACCAGTATATTAAAAATAAGTAAAGTGTATGGTATCTGAGAAAGCATAAAATGCAACTTAAAGTATCAGGATAGGGAGATTGGAACTGCATATTGCAAGAAGAGATCACGGCATTCACTGAAAAAGTGACATTTGCAAAAAACCTTAAGTGAGACAATATAATTTTCCACCACATGTCCATAAGGAACATCTTTAGCATTTTAAAAATGATAATATTCAACAAATGAATGAAAATGAACAAAACAGATACATTCAACGGGAAGAAAAATGTCAGTGCCCAAGTTTCTGAAAATGGGACCATTTTCTCCACACAAATTCACTATGCATTTAAGTACTTAATACATTAGCTCTGTTACGGAAGTGATTCTTATAGCAAGCAGAACTTTTTAAAACTATAAATACCCACACCAATTTTAAATGAAAACCATTGCAATGATGTCAAAGAAACCGATTACCTCCATCTTAGGAAGCAAAAATGCACAGAACCTCATAGCATCTGGATAAGACTAAAGACATCAAAGAAGGCTGTCCACATCATGACCAGCAAAACGAATCCATGTCCAGGTTCCATATTTGCACCATTGTTCTCAAGATTCAAACTCATGGCAGAACAATGTAGCAGGCATTAAAGCATTAAAGCACCTGACTGACAAAGTCAGGAGAAAGGCAACACAGCTGGACGGACAGCCCATCGAGATGTCACATGACAAGAATGTTCGTCATTAAAAACAATGTGTTATTATGAGAAATGATAATGCAGAAATGAATTTTAAGTAGATAAAATATCTACATGAAACTCTGCGACTGGCTGGTGATCTACTGTAATGACAGATGAAGAGACTTTTAAGAAAGTATATATTCCAATGGTGTTCGTATGATTTAAAGACAAAGTTCCATGAGTTTTACTTACGCTCCCAGCAAAAAAGGGAGCTTATGTCCAGGTTGGGCCACACCTGCTTGATTGGTAATACTGACAGAAACTGAGATAGGAGGTGGGGAAAAAAACAAAGTCTCTTGAACTAAAGTAGATGATTGGAATCACTCCTCCACTGTAGGCATAGCCTTGGGTAACAATGCATCATCCTGAGATCATACAAAAAGCTGGAAACACTCCAGACGTGATGAACATTCCGACTTCATCTGGAGCTACACTCTGAGCAAGATTCCTTTTTTTTTTTTTTCTCTCAGTCTCTCTCCTTTCTATTGCTAACATTTTTGTTCTTGTATATTTTAAAAATATTAATTCAGGACATGAATCTCACTGTTCTTCCCAAAAATGTCTCTGGCTATGTGATATTTTCACACAAAGGAACTATTTTTGGCATTCAAAAATCTCTTTTCTTCCTGCTAGCGCAAAGAATTCACTCATTGCCTACTATGCCCAACACGTACTTTGCTTAAAAAGAGGAAAAGAAAAAAATGGAGCCTTCCCCAAATGATATCGGACAGAAAGAAACAACAATAAACTTTAAAGGAGGGGAAAGAATCATTTTTAATATTTTCCAGAACAGTACATTGCTGCCTGTCTGTTGTGCCAGAGGCTAATAATTACATAAATGTCTCTTTAACAGCATTTATCCACAGCCTGAACTTTCCTGCCATTAGGGAAGTAGGCAATGAAATGGCTCCTTTCAGAGCCACACCCTTATTTCTAGCCAGGGTTCACCATCGGAAAGGGGAACTCACAGCTTTCTTCCTTGTGTTCTTTGTTGTTTGGCTCTCATTTCCCTTTTCCATCCTTATAAAGCTCTGACTTAATGATCAGTATTACCCCCCTAGAACCACACTGGAGAGAGGAAACAAAGTCAAGAAGCAAAAGGTTGGATTCCCTTTGTCCAGCAACTTGCTAGGTTTTCTGAGGTCAATATTTTCTCTACAGGGAGAGAGAAACAGTGGGAACATTGTAAACAAGACTATTTCAATTTGATTTTCAGATGGGTGTCATAGGGATTAGACTGAAGGCTCATTGTATTTCATCTCTTCCTTTAAATACCAGGGTGCGTACAAATTTAAATCATATCATTCTTTGTTAGAAAACTCTGTGAGCTTAAATGTTTGGAGAACATCGACTTTATTAAACATTTCATTGCTTTTAGGCATAGGAGAAGATTTTGGTCAGAATTTGTGCTGGATTTTCCCAGAAATTAAGCTAGAAAATTCCCAAAGTCATTTTAGTTCTTAAAAGCTAGGAGAAAACTATTTGGAGCACTTAGCCTCTTGAGATACTAATTAGTGAATAATCCATTTAGAAAATTAAAAATACATGGCAAAAAATTTTATCAGGATAAGAATTTTTTTTAAAAAAAGTCATAAGGTGCTGAGGACTAGACAAAAGTAATGAACAATTGAAAGGATTAATTATTGCTCTATCCTGTGAGATCACAAACCTGTAGTGAAAACTTACAATATGCTGTTGTAGAAGAGATCATGGTACAACGATACGATAAAATAAAATACTACAGGGTGATGCCTATCTCTAATAAGATGGCATGACTGAGTGATGTGGGATTATATAAAACCTCAGGAGACATTGGGGAGACCCAGTTAATAAGGGCCATGCCTTGCCCCTCACCTACCTAGCATCTTAGTTTTCTCTTGTGGTCGATAAACACAGTAGAGCAGTGCCATGGTTGTTCCATCACTGGAGGTTTGTAACTCTCATGGGTCGCACCTGCAGAAGGGCATTGCTGTCACCCAAAAATTCCCACTTCAACTTCTGCCAATGCTTCCTTCACCCATGGGCTTTTACTTGGTGCAACCTCTTGCCATTTCCACCCTATTCCTCAGACCTGATTGGGCCTCTTAAACAATGAGTAGGCATTTATAAGCCCAAAAGTATGTCTCATTCTACTTAGTGTCTCTAATGCTAACATCTAGCCAGAGAGGATAGTATATAGTAAAAATTAAATAGAGTTTGATGGACAAATGATGCATAAATGAATAGAGAATTGGATGAATGTTAAAAGGAATAATTGATAGATATCTGAGAAAAAAATATTAATCTCACCGTAAAATTGGAAAAAAAGGATTATAACAATTATTTCATTTTAAATGGAGATATGTACTATGGAAAAGCACATATTAAAAAGCAGCTTAGTGCTCTACTTCATGAACATTATTCATGAACTTGGTCTTTCTGAGGGCCTGTTTTGCTTCTGTAGTGAAAGTCTGACATCTTATGAATCTAGAATTGTACCCTGTTTCAAAAACCTGACCAATAGTCAGTTTATATGTTGTTTTCTAAATGTATTTATAAGTTGAAGAGTATCAGAAAGACAAAGTAGAAACTAACCTTCAGAACTCCAAGTTCAACCTGACTTAGGTTTTGTGGAGGCTTTAAATGCCGACCATCACGGCCTACCATGCAGAACACAGCTCTCCACTCCCTCTGGTCACCCACATGCTGTCCGGAGACGCATAGTTGAGTGTCATTGAGGGATAAAGGATGATGTGACTCTAGAGCTAGAATCAGAACCTGACATAGCAGCCACCAAAATTGCAGTGAACATAAGGAAAGCCAAGCTTTCCAAAATTGCGATGCAACTCTCCTTAACGCAGCCAGCGCATTCACTTTGGACCATAACGAAGAAACAGAGAACTGTGGTGTTTGTGCAAAAATGTAAACCTACCCCCAAAACACTTTTCTTGAGTCTAAAGATGTATGAGCCTCCTGGGGCTTATTCCTCTGTCCATTGATCAGTCAAGCCCCAAAAGATATTCACTGACCACTTTACTAAAAGGTGTGAGGCAGCTTATTTAGTCTATTCATCCATACGTCCTTCATTATCCACCCATACAACTATCCAACCATCTATTTATCCGCTCATTCATTCATTATCCTCATATGAAAGCAAACAAACACTTCTGAACCGGCACAGTGATGTAGCTAGATGATCTTCTGCCGAGTAACACCAGCATCCCAATTAGGCACTGGTTCAAGTCTCAGCTGCTCCACTTCACAGCCAGCTTTCTGCTTATGTCCTGAGAAGGCACCAGAAATTGGCCCAAGTCTCGGGCCCCTGCACCTGTGGGGGAAACAGAAGAAGCTCTGGCTCCCAATTTGGATCAGCTCAGCTCTGGCTGTTGTAGCCGTTAGGGAGTGAATTAGCAGAAGGAAGACCTTCTCTGTCTCTCCTCTCTCTGTAAATTTTACCTTTCAAATTTATTATTATAAATAATAACAATAAATAAGTCAGTTTTCTTGCTTCCTTGTTGTTCTGTGTTTGGGCATTATTTTCTAATCCAGAAATCTCTCTTCACAGACACTGTAGAATGTTTACATTATACAAATCTAGCCACTCATTCTGACTTCTTTTCTATCCAGGAACCAAACTCCTTAGACATCTGGGGAGGCAGCACGTTCTTTTGTCACTCACATTCGTTGTTTCATTTTATTAACACTATGTGAGAAGGGTAGTATTAATGGTAATATTCCTACTGGTCAGATGAATAAATTGAAAAATCCACCTGCTGGTGCAAATTTGCACAGGTGAAAATGATAGGACCATCATGCGACCTGGGTCCTGTGGCTCCACGCCTGATGCACTCTCCACCAATTCATGTGCAATAACTGGGCACTTGGGATATAAGCAGGGAATCTGTTCTTGACGTTAAAATTCCCTTTCTACTTTATGCATATGTGATGCTGTTTTTAAACATTCCTTATCTATTGGTAAAAGTAACAAAGAACTCTATGAATGTTTCTAACACCAACCTCTTTTTATGGAACACATCACAGTAAGTCATAAACTCAAGGCACTATTATTTAAGTCAATTAAGAGACCTAAGATTCTACAAAGAGGCCAATTTCATCACGCTATTATTTCTATTGTGTCATTTTAACTCAGGTAGGTTGGTTTAAGAAAAGAAAGCAATTTCAAAGACAGTAAGCCACAATGGTATAGAAAAGACTGGCAGCTGGCTATAAATGCTCCGAAAATTAATGAAATCATCACCGCTTAAAATCTTCTCAGGAACTGCGTTGTCAGGAATAGGTTTTTTCTAATTTTAGTTGCTGCCAAATAGTCAATTTTAAACTTAATAAAGTTTTACATTCCATACATGTTAGGATATGTGGTTTTTCTCCCCCTTACTAAATGAAATTGTGATCTGATTGTTACTTCATGCATAAATGAGTCAAATGAGTTGTACTGGATAATTGGAAAATGGACTCCAGGCAATGAACTCCAGATACTTAAGTAGGAGATTCAGCATGGAATGGAGTAAAATCAGAGTTTTATTTCAACTCTTAGATAGTGCAAGACTTTGAGACCAAGTAGGACGATGATAAATGTCATGGAAATCCTAGCAGAATGAGGCTGCATAGATCATCAGTCCTCAGTAGGATCTTGCTGAAGGACAACTTTTGGCAAATAAAATAGTTATGAACGCCATAAGTTTGAGAACATAAAATGTGTTACATTTGCATGAAATTTGCATAAAGCTACCTAAATGATTCCAGCTGTCAAAGGAAAAAATATATGGACATCCACTTCCATTATTTCAAACCTCATACACCTTGAAAACTAGAGGTTTGCATGGAATAGTTTGCTTGTAATGTTTTCTGAAGAATGCTACTAAGAAGTTTGATTGTAAAAACTCTAAAACAACTGTAGCACGAGAGTGTATTTAGTTAATTTTCATCTAAACCCATTTTTTATCATCTTGATTAGTGAACATGTTTCTAAAAATATATCAATTTCCCTTTCTTCCTTTAACCCATGCAATGAGCTGTTGAAATATTTTGAGGGGAAAGACATCCACTTTTAGAGAAAGTCGGTTGGGTCCTGAATGCTGTCTATTAACATATACTGACTGTTGACTATGAGACAAATACCTTGATTTTTATATTCTGTTTTTGTAGCTAAAGAATAAAATATATATATGTATATTATATATATATATATATATATATATGTATTTGGATTCTCCAACCTTACAGTGTAGAAGAATCACCTGGGAATATTGATTAAAAAAATTAAAATTTTCAGACTTTTTCTGACAGATTCCAGTTTGAGAGAGAGAAGAATGAGCAATCGTAATCACTGTTACGGTTGGTGCTACTGCAGATTCTGCACCTGCTGTAGATGATGCCGAACCAGAAGATTCAAAAGACCATGACAGCTCCAATGGCCGTGTGTGTTTCTTTGTGTTTGATTTTGTAAACTTTTGTAACGTCAATGAAAGTCAAATACTTCAAACATTTTTGTCTTAAAATGAGCATTTGACAGAGTCCAGGCAAAAACCTAGGTTAGAATCCTCATGCCTTCCACTATGTTACATGACCTTTGTCATTCATCATAAATTCTCCACATACTAGAAAAGTGAATGCTAACTCATTGCCAAGGCCTGGAGAGCTTAAAGCTCTAAGAACTTAGGCTTGACTTCAATCTAAGTTATGTGATTAGGGTGCCTTTTAGAAACTTGTGAAGAAAACCCATCTGCTTGGGAAATGTTTGTTCTTAAAAGAAACTTCAGAGAAAATTTCTGTTGTGTTGACATGAACCTATTGGATGGGGATTACAACACTTTTTAAACATGATACAAACCTAATTCTAACCTTTCTCTGGGAACTTTTCATAGTTCTATTTTAAAATATGGGGCAAAAACATTTTTTGTTCAAGTTTTTTGCTCAAAAAGCTAATTATTATGTAAAGTCTCTATTCATGTATTTAGTCCAATGTTGTACAAAATATTTGCAGTAAAACACAAATCTGGACTAATTTTCTCCAGTTCGTGGCTTGTTTAAAGAACTGTCTGCAGAATATACGAAGCCTTTATAAATGTGTTTGCAGTGGTCAGTATTTCAGGGGCAATAAAAAAAAAATTGGTTTTCCTGATAGGCTATGAATTTTACAGTGAATACAATGAAATATATCACCTTCAAGTTGAGTCCAGTGTTGAAATTCCAGGCAAAGCCATCACAGCCCTGTTACGGGTGTTGAATAACTGGGATTCATTGCCCAACATACATTCTCTAAAGATGACTGACGATCCTGCTCTATGTGCTTTGTGAAAATGCCACATTGTCAAAACCTGGAAGCATGATCTTCTCAAAAGTTCATCGAAATTCACTTGAATAAAAATGCATGGGAATTTTTTTCATATATGTTAATAAATAGCTTTAAAAGTCATGATTAGAATAAAATACATTATTTAGATTCACACAATGCAATATGGTAGCCATCAGTCACATGAGGTTGGAAGGTAACTGAAATATAGCTAACTGAAGTATATTGTAAATATAAAATGCATACCACACTTTTAAGATCTTTTTTTTAATGTGCAAGAAAGTGTACATAATTAAAATGTTTGAGCAATATTTTAGATATATTGGGCTAATTAAAATATGATAATAAAAATATTACTTCTTAAAACATTTTCAATATAACCTTTAGAAAATATAAATTACTGGGTCCAATGCAATGACTCAATGGCTAAATCCTCACCTTGCATGTGCTAGGATCTGCTATGAGCACTTGTACAAGTCCCAGCTGCTCCACTTCCCATCTATTTCTCTGCCTGTGGCCTAGGATAAAAGTGGACCATGACCCAAAGCCTTGGGACTCTGCACCCGCATGGGAGACCCAGAAGAATCTGCTGGATTTGGATCGACTCAGCTCTTGCCATTGTGGCCACTTGGAGAGAAAACCAGTGGATGAAAGATCTGTCTCTCCTTCACTCTCTAAATCTGATCAACCTTTCCAATAAAAACACATGAATATTTAAATGTATGTTACATGTGTAGATCACATTATGGTTAATTTGACATCTTTTTTTGAACCCAAAGATCAGAGTTTGCTCCCTCCCACAGCATCTATATGCTTAGTACAGCATCTCACTCTCACTGTAACATGTGAGAAGGAGATGGTTGATTTGAGATGAGTTCCCTACAATGCCTCTCAGATACGAAATTATATCTTCAGGACAATTTTGGTTGGTATCTCAAAGGACCAAGTTAGAAATTGGTGCCTTGTCATAAAAAAGTACTGGATTGCTTGAAAAATTGATTCTACTCCACTTTTCATAATATGTAGTAAAGAATCAGACCTCCACAATATGACTTAGATGGAAAGAAAGAACTCGAACCCAGAACACTGAATCTCTATGCACAGTATTTTCATTAGGTTTGTACTTTATCAATCTTACCATGTTTCAAGGTAGGGATAAGCTCAATCCTTGCTATTTCCCTCATTTTAGATATTTTCATTTTTACAAAAGAATTTCAATTCAAACGATATTTTAAATGATCATAATTGAAACCACATCCAGTAAGACAAAGATAGTGGATTAAAATTAACTTCACAGTATCTTTTTATTGGCATTTGTCTCCCCCAAGAATGTTGGATTTAAAGAATCTTGTGACATAAAGCATTCAAAACACAAAACTCACAAAATCAACAATATGGTAAAATGTTTTTAAATAAAGTAGAGAAGGAAGAAAAAAAGCCAGCTTGACCCAACAAAAAGGGTCTCGGATAATGGAGCTGGGTTAGGCTTCCAGGCAAGCTTTCTGCAGTGCAATAAATAAGTAAACAAGAACAAAGACCACAATTTCCCAAAACAGATCATATTAGATAAAACAAAGGAAGACACTGACCAAATTCCAGGAGGGATTTTGAAAACTCCACGATTATTACGTTTGACATAAATGAAGAATTACTTCATTACTAGGGAGAAAGAGAAAGCTGTTTCCCACCTAAACTCTTGATGCTCACATGAATTTTTTTTTAAGATTTATTTTATTTTTATTGGCAAGTCAGATTTACAGAGAGGAAGAGAGACAGAGCAGAAAATCTTCCATCCACGGATTCACTCCCTAAGTGGCCGCTTTGGCTGGAGCTGAGCAGATCTGAAGCCAGGAGCCTGGAGCCTGAATACAGGGTCCCAAGGCTTTTGGCTGTCCTTGACTGCTCTCCCAGGCCACAAGCAGGGAGCTGGATGGGAAGTGGAGCGATGCCCATATGAGATTCTGGAGCTTGCAAGAAGAGGATTTTAGCCACTATACACTACAGCACCAGGCCCTTCATTTGCTTTTCTAAGACATCTCAATTAGTTTTAAGTGTTGTAAAGACTTTCCATTCCTACATCTGAAGCTATTTTTTTGTTTCCCCACAGAGAAAGTCAAGCCAACAAAGTAGGTGTAGATTTTTACCAGATTAACTCATTAAAGGTGGTGCTGTTTCTTATTCTTCCAGCCTCTATTGACTACTGAAGGTCACTGGTATGCTCTTTCGTAAAGGAGCATTATATCTAATTCTAAATAATTTGCAGTCTGTCTAAAGACATTGTCCTGGAGTAACCTGAACTCACATGACTTGGCTACATCAGAGAATGCAGTCGCAGCATCGAAAAGTTCCACATCTAAGCAAGTAGATAACTTCCTTATGAAAGGCAAATGATTATCTCATATCAATTCCTTCCCCAATCTTCCGAGGCACATAGTTTCTTTATACTATTTTCCAAAGCCAAAAATAAAAATCATTAAGTAGGCCTTTGGCAAAGCCTGGGTTCATTAAGTGATGTTCATTTGAAATTACAAATATGAAAACAATGCCCATGCTGTTTGCCAGCACCCTGACAGTAGGCCAAGGCACTGACTTGAGGTTTCAGGGGGTTCTCAGCACCGTGCTCTCTGCTTTGTGCTATATGCACATCCTGACTCAGCATTTCTGTGAACAATGCCCAACACAATTTTGCAAAGCAAAAATAACTGCATGATATATAGGAATAATTAATTCTTGCATTAACTACAGCTTCAAGGAACACTATAGGTAATAATTTTATAAATATCCTATTCTTCACAAGCTCTTTTATTCCTCCAATTCAGACTTAGTGCAGATATACTGCAATTTTAATGAAAGAAAATGACACACAATCAAAATGAAATGAAAGTGAAAATTACTCTTTTTCTGGGGCATTATCTCTTGATTTTTGTCCATGAAGCTAAATTTCTAGAGAATCTTCCAGTCCTGGACTGTCACATCCCATCTCCCAACAAATATTAAACAACAAACACATCATGTGCAAGGGATGGGTTTCATGGTGGACGAGGGGCTATGAATTCCCTCTCAGAAGCCTGAAGTTACAGCTTTTGAAAACATGAAGGAAATGGTTAAAGTATGTGACAATATCTGAATAAATTGCAAAACATGCTATTACTATTAATCTGGAAAATTTTGTTGGAGGCTCAGAAGCTTTATTTTAATTCCAGCAAGAGAAACAAGACAAACTAGACACATGTTGGCACAAAGCATCTCTGATGACAAAGCAGCTCTACTCCCTTGCCGACCTCAGAGATACAGCTGATGTTCGTGCTTTCCTAGGTTGATATCACTTGGATTACCAACCTCATAATTTGTGTCATACTTTCAGATAACCAAACTGAAGTTGTTGTTTTGATAAACTTAGTACGTTGAAAATGATGCCAAACCATAATCTCCTCCCCTTCCTTCCCCAAATAAGATGCCCTTTCTTCTCCAACAGTGCTCCATTCGCCCTCAGCAAGTTCAAAGCTTCTATAAGAAGTTGGCACATCATATAGACACAGCTAAGAAACAACCCAGCTGTGTTACTCAATAGTCTCAGGTTAGTCTGAACAATAACACTGCCACCAAATATAATAGACTCTCTTCTCTTCACATCTTGTCTCGGACACTTTCGGTATCCTCTACTTATCCTGTCCAGTCACACTCTCTGACCCGGCCCGGGGTTGAGCATAGCACTTTCATGCAGCCCCTTCAGCTGGCTTCAACACAGGGTTCTGTAGTGTGAGGCATGACAGAGATCCCTACCTAGCAAACCAGCATAAACTGTCAAGACTCAGAAACACAAACATCATCTGGTACACAGAAGGCAAAATGCAAAGAAAACAGACAATTTGGAAATGGAGCAAAGAGAGCAAAAACAGCAAATAATAATAATAATAATAAAGTTAAAACCATGACAACTGTGGACAAGAGCCAGAAATGTAGGTGAAAAAAGGGAAATACTATCTGGTGATATGTTAAAATGTAGCAGCAATATAGTTACATTGCATGCAAAATCTGGCTTTCTTGTCTCTGTTTTTACCCCATAAGATATATTCTTTATACCAATTCTTTTTTCTGTATAAGGAAAAAAAATCTTGAAGATCTTCCTTCAAATGAGATTCTCTGTGTTTTCATTGATTTATAATTGCATCTATAGCTCACATTTCTATCAAAAACACTCTGTTCCAATGCTCAGGTGGCCACAGTTCCCCCACCGCATCTTCCAGCCTGTTACAGGGGAAGCCTGGGATCGCGGCAATGTCAGTAAGTGGTGAAGGAGGATAGCAGCCACTGCTGGGATAGGAGCGCCTCCAGAGGCTCTGGAGCTGCCAGGTGTGACTTATGGTGCTTACATAATCACACTTTTTCAGTTAATGCTTCCGACTCTGGTTTGCCCGTTTTGGTCTGGAGGGCTGCTGCACTCAGAGTAGCATCTTGATTTTGCTGCAGGTTCTCACTATACCAACCTCTGCTTCTATCTGAAGGAAAATGGCCTTTCAGAGAAAATCCTATTTGTCTCATTGCACTGCCATCACTCTGAGGCAGTGTTCCATTACACATGGTGGTTCAGCTCCATCCTCTGTGTCCGGGAGGCCCTACCAAATGCTCTCCTCCTTTCTGGGTGGAGGGTGTTCCATCCTAACGATCCTGCAGCCTGAATTGTTCCCTCCTCTCGACCTCAAAATCAAATCAGTTGTTCAAAAAGACTGAGTAATAATGTCCTTACCAAGGACCATGGCACATGATATTACCTCTGGATTTCTCAGAGGGCACTCTGGGAAACAGCCACACAAAGCCCAACTCTAAAATGTAGTAGACTCCGTATGGCTATGACCAGGGCTCAGAGCTCCCAGGCAACCCAGGACTTGTCCTTTAAACTCTAAGAGTGACATACTGAACCCAAACCCTTCAGCATTCTCAGAACTGTTGTCCAGCAGAAAATCTATTCATGATTTTAAAATAAATAATAATAAAGCAAATACTTTACTTGAGTCTTTCTTGAAGCATGTTTTGCGATTAAAGGTTTCCAAGCTGCAAACTTACCATCAAGGAGGAAAAGGCAGGCTCTTGTGGGAAACAGCCAAACTCAAAATTGACCAAGTAGAAAGTTATAAATAATATTATTTAACAGGGTTTTGAGGCACAGCCAAGTATGTTGCAATGTTCTTCATCCAAACAAGTCCAGCATATTTCTGATTGTTTCCAACTTCATGGCTGAGACAAGAGATAAATGGAAAGGAAAAAAGCCTGCAGTTATGAAATGCAAATTTAAAAGAAAAATCAATCTAGTCATAAAAAGCAGGTGGTAGCTGAAAATTGGAGTCATTTATGAAAAAAAAAAAAAAGCACTACATTTTCTAACAGGCACGGTAAAACAATCAAGGAATTTGGAGACAGAAGTTCACACTCAAAGGCCATCACTCACAAAATGTGCCCAGCTAAATGTCTTCACTTTTCTCATGTTCTTCGGTGGGACAATGAGGCCCATCTCACAGAGCCACAGATAATAAGCACTGAAGGAGACAGGATGGAAGGCACCAGCCCAGCACCCTGCCGATACCAGCTCATCCCTTCCCTGTCTGTTGGTTCATCCCAAGACCCTCCCGCTCCACACCCCAGCTCCATGCCACCTCTCACACTGCAGAAGCCTTAACATTGGCCCTGGACTTCAGTACTTGAACACTTTTGATTTTGTCTGTTATCAAGAATAATAGTTGTACTAAAAAGTAATTTTCAATAGATAAGAAACCTAGTGTGTTGCTGGTTAACAGTACTACCTTTGTGAAGTAGCTTTCTTTCTCTAAACTTCTGAGTCTTTCCTTTCAAGTGAGGCCACAGAGCTAGTCCACAGGGAACCTTCCCGTTCAGTATTTCTGGACTCGCTGGGATCTCTGCCTATTCAAACCTATGTTTCCTGTTTTGTTTTGATTTTTGCCTCCTGCTGGTCTGTTATTTCAGAGTGAGGTTGGGCTGGACTAGGACTGATGTTTTCCTACGTAGAGAGCTAAGTGGAGGCAAAGAGAACTTTGCTGTTAGATGAATTCAGTACATGTCCTACTGAGGACAAGGCGCAATGCTGCTCTTCCTGGCTCCTGCCTCCTCACTGTCTTCCCCCTTGCCCACTACCATCATTTCCATGGAAACTTCAGCAGCACTGTTCCCTGAAGGTTATCAAATGAAATAAGAAGCAGGGTTGTTGGGAGTTTTTCTTTTTGAATTGATAAAATTTTAAAGTGTATTTTATAAGGTGAACAAATTTCATGTATTTCTTAATACATATTTAAGAGCAAAGGGATATTCTCATTCTACTCTCTCTGCTGCCTAAGTTCCTCCTCTCTTTAACCCTTTTAAAAGTTTCTTACAATAGCATACTTTTTAGTTCCCTTAACAATCACAGGCTTAGCCCTTTGCAAGTAAAGAATTCAACAAATAACAGGTAGTGAAAAAAAAATACTGTCCATTAAGTGTATAGACCAAGATGGTAAACAATAATCAAAGCTCACAATGTCAATTTTTCTTACATAGAATACATTTTTTGTATTCTGTATTTTAGGTACCACAGATCAGGGAAAACATATGATAGTACATTCTTGGGACTAGCTTGCTTCCCTAAGCATAATGGTTTCCAGTTGAATTCATTTTATTCCAAACATCGGTTTTCTACCATTTTGTGATCCTTTATGAGTGCTTTATTGTTATTGTGCTGCTCAGAGGTTAAAGAACTAGTACAATTACCTCACTGAAAATAGAATGATTCTGCCTCCCATTACACATAATAAAGGAATTACAGTGCATCTTTTCCCAAAAACTAATAAGAGAAGAAAAATAAGAAGCACCTGAACATATGGAATATGAGATAATGTAGTGTAGTGTTATCTCGAAGATCTCAATGAGCAGAGAGAAATTCTTTCTCAGGCCACAGGGCTCCCTGACCTTAAAGCTTGCTGCGAATCATCCATCAGACTCATGGAACCCGAGAATGTCTAGATTAGTCTACGAATCAACATACTTTAAGAGTAACTAGGGAATTGTTATTTGGTGGAAAGCAAAACTTTAAATCATGCTGTTCTGTGAAAGAAATTATTCAACTCTCAACATTTTGAACTATTTGGGGGAGATGCAGTCCCTCCACTTTCATTGACCCACTTGCTATTCATTGGTCAAGAATGGGATTTACATGGCTGAAAAAAGTTAAGAGCCAGATTCCTTGGTGTGCGTTTCCAGCTGCCTGGCCTGTCTGCCATCACTCGTAGCCTCTGCTCCCTCCAACATGCTCTGGTATTTGTAAATGACCACACTCAGTCCTCTGAGGTTCATGGTAGCAGCTGATTTTGCTCTTGCTTTGAGGTTGAATCTATTCCAGTGCTGCATTTTTCAACTTAGAGTGTTTCGCTTCCATGCGTGTATTTTGAATTTATTCACTGGTCAGTTCTTTTGCTGATGAGCTGTGATAACTGTACAAAGAAGCTCTGCGAACCTCATATCTCTCACTATCCAATTTTTTTGAAATCAGGAAATGTTCTACCAATGAAATTTCAGACATGTGTGTCTCCCACGATTATTTAAATGTAACTGTTAAATGTATGACATCTGATGAGCTTTCAGCTTTAGCCTTTATATTTTGTGAAAATACTCAGCTATGAGTCTCTGTAGTTACTCATTTCCCTTTTGCTCTTATAAATTTGGGGAACTCTGTGATTATACAGATTTTGGGTGACTGCATGCAAATGAAAAACTTTCTTCCCAAACTTTTCTGCCTTATGAAAATATTGTGAGTTAATAAAGTTAGAAAAAAATATTGAAAAAATACAGGCTGCCTTCGAATATTTAGGATGTTCCATTTTTAATAAAACAAAAATTCTATGTAAAGCACTGGAGAATTTATTACGAGTCTTCTAGATGATTGCCAATAAGGAACAAAAAAAAATTCAGAATCATATAAATTCATGTATATTAGTTGCATGTCAGATTTTTTTAAAAAAGATTTATTTTTATTATTTTTTATTGGAAAGGCGGATATACAGAGAGGAGAGACAGAGAGGAAGATCTTCCGTCCGATGATTCACTCCCCAAGTGAGCGCAATGGCCACCGCACCAGGCCCGCATGTCAGATTTTGATAGTTGGATGGATTATTCTTCAAATTTTATGTAAAGCTTTGTTACAGGAAATTATTCATCAAACAAGTACATAATGTACTTGGAAAACTTTCCCAGCCTGCTGGACACTGCTCATTACCTTGTTTCCATTATTCCCTTGCCTACCATTTTATTCTACATGATCTGAGCAGTACATATACATTCCTGCTGTTTCACATTTATCTATATCTAGAATTCTCTACTATTCTCCCTTTCTATGCTTGGCAGTTCTTTAGTCTTTCAAGATATATGAACAAGTATTGCTTTTTTATATTCCTGTAAGTTAGTATAGTATAATACAGAGAAGACAACCTTGGAATACTATTATTGTATTGCTATCTATTTCTCCTTTCAAATATATGAATGTTACATTTAAATGTTCCAATGATGCATATTTATATGTATGTATAATTATATTCTTCTGATGAATTGATCCCTTTGCCACTGTACAATCATTGTTTTTGTCTCTTTTCATACTTTTTGAGTTAATATTCATTTCATCTGCTTTTCAACTTAAAAAATTCCTTTTAACTTTTTCTTATGAAGCACATCTAGTGGTGATGAACTCCATCCTATTTTCCTCATCTGAAAATCTTTTTCTCTCCTCCCTTCTAAAAGACATATTTACCAGGTAAAATTATCTTACCAATTTTTCCATCTAGCACTTTGAATACGTTATCCTCCTCTCAAAATTCTGCTTAAAAATATAATGACTGTCTAAAGCAATAGCCTTGTATGCAACTATTTTCTTTTTGCTTGCTATTTTCAGAATTTTGTATTTGGCTTTTGAAAAATGTGATTAAATGTGTCTCTATGAAGTCCTTTTTCAGCTGGACCAGTTTGAATATTTCTGAGTCTCATGAGCCTGAATGAATGTTGGTACTTGTCCACTGAGCTTTCAGACTCCTATAAAATAACTCACATGATTGAGTGAGCACCATGGGCTAATGAGGGCATTGCCTTACTGGTGTCACTCCAGTCCAGGGATTTTTATTTTTATTTCATCAAGTATGGCTGAATAAATGGAAACAACAATAACTGATATTTTAAAATGTAGAATTAGATAAATAAATCTTTTTTTAAAAAAAGTAGAATTTCTGCGAAACTAAACATGCTTTGAAGCTTTACATCATTACGCCCACACTGCTATTTCCCAAAGTCTGCTATTTGGATCCTTACTTTTGTCAAATATTCCAAAATATAATAAACATAGGCTCGACCTTATGATCAAATATTTGGCAAAAATTTTCTAAGCATAATGACACGATTTCCTTGTTTCAACACTGCAATTTACTAATGAATAACATAAATGTTCAAGAAAGAATGCAATATATAAACTTCCTCTTTTAATCACTATTGTTTTTGTGGAGCATCTTTACTGGCTAAAATTGGGTGGTCACACCTTTGGGGCAAAGTTTTTAGCCAGGTCTCTTCAATCTGCTGTGCACCAGCCAAGGAATATGATAAAGTAGCTGTGTGCTTTCAGATATATCTGCTTGTAGTGTCAGCGCTGTTTAAATTTGTCTTACTACCTCTGCATATTCTGATTGTATAGCAAATTACGGTTACATTGGTAGCAACATTAAGAGAAAACACGATCCTTGAACTCAACATTTTATGGTTGTTTCATTCTAAAAAGGACTTGTTATTTAATACATTATGTCTGAAATAAAAGAGAAATTTCAGTTGGCCTCTATCACATGAAAAATGTTTTCTAAATATGATAGAAAGACAGTATCATATGTTGTTACAGTGATAATATATTAAACACTTGCATGAAGTTAGCTGTATTTTAAAATCATCTTGAAATATATTCTTCAGGGCCCGGAGGCATGGTCTAGCGGCTGGGGTCCTCACCTTGGATGCACCGGGATCCCGTGTGGGTGCCGGTTCTAATCCTGGCAGCTCCATTTCCCATCCAGCTCCCTGCTTGTGGCCTGGGAAAGCAGGGAGTGAATCATCGGATGGAGGATCTTCCTCTCTGTCTCTCCACCTCTCTGAATATCTGACTTTCCAATAAATAAATAAATAAATCTTTAAAAAAAAAAAAAAGAAAGAAATATATTCTTCAGAAATTCTTATGAAAACTCCAAATACAGATATTATTGTTACCTCCTTTCACTGAGAAAAACAGTAAAGTTGAATAATCTTTTTCCAAAGTCAGGCAACAACAGGTGTTATATCAGTACTTCAGCTCATACAGTTTTCAGAATTTGTGCGTCTAACTACCATATTAAATTATACATAAAGCATTAGATATAGAATTCAATCTTTTTTGAAATTTCTGTTCTTACCACTTCTAAAAGATATAAAAATTCAAGTACATAAATCCATTCTGTAACTGTAGATAGAAAAAAAAATGCATTTGCCTTCACCTTGATAATAGAGAAATACTGCAAACTCCAAGGCTTAAATTACATTCCTCCTTATATTAAAATCAATTCTGACATTGAACTGTTTGAACCAATAAAACGTATTCAGACGATGCTAGCAGGAGGCATCAGTTTGATTTTATACTAGACTTAATAGAAATGAAAATATTATTTTAAGGCAAAGACTGTGGCTGATTTTTCTCCCTTTGTTCAGCACTACTGACGTAAACTAAAGAAGTGTTTTCACCAAGTATATTGATATTGAGCTTAAATATAGAACTGAACTAAAATAGAAAAAAAAAACCACTTAGATAAAAAGTCGCAGTTAACCTGAAAAATTACGGGTCTCTAAAAGGTACCCTTTAATCATTTCTGAGAAGGAAACTTAAATGATGAACACTTATTAGTGAATTATTTTTAGCTTTGAAGTGATCCCTAATGGCTTTCAGAGAAGTCTTGGTTGAACATTGGAAAATGTTTCATTGTTGCATCTATGGACAAAGCTGTTTCACAGAGCGCACGGAAACTGTAATTTTCAAAGACAAAATCAGGTGCTATGTTCAATTTAATTAGATCGGTCTCTTGTACATTGTTAATTTTATATTTTGATGACTATGAAACCTCAGCAATAAGCACGATAGTAAGCCTAAGCAATAGAAGTTCAATAATATCCAAAACTTAAGAAAAAATCCCAGAATATTCAAGGACATGATCTGTTATTATTCTTCTTGACAACATTCTTGAAAACCAGGGAAACGACAGGTCTTATTCTCCATATTTTATAGGGAGAACATCAGAGTTAGAGCAAAATGAAATGACTTATTTGTGGTCAGGCTGATAGTACATGTTGATGTGCTTGCTTTTTTTATTATTATTATTATTAAACTCCACAAGTGACAGATGGAAAAAAAATGTGAAAGTATTTGTGTGGTTCTTTTCCCATAATTTAACAATGATTTATTTAATTGTCTACCTATGTGTTATAATCTCCTCTGCCTTAAAGAATGCAAGGATATTGTTGAGATAAGATTCATACATTTGCTATATTCATATAAGGATATTGTAGCAATATTAAGCGATGCAGTTTTTCTAAAAGAAATCATTTGCATTGCATTATGTACTTTCTCATAATGTTAGACACTGATGTTGGTATATGAGATCTAAAATACAACTAGATCTTATCTACAAAAATAGGTAAATGGCCTTTTAAATCTTTCATACCTTTATTCATTTCAGTGAACATATATCAATCTAGTAGAACTGTCAGGCACCCAGGCAGAGAAAAGCAAAATTACTCCAGGTATTTTTAAGCAGGAAGAGATGAAACACAAGAAATTCAGCATTCACTAAATTGTTGCAAAGGCTACCAGAGTGGCATGGGGACTTGCTCTTGGAGCAATACAAAGGGCCACGTGTCAGGGGAGCTACATCTTCTGATGGTGACAGAGGTGCTACTGCGGAGGAGGACACATCCCTGGGCAGTGCTCCTGCAACCAAAAAGCTGGAACTTCAACTGTGGCTGTTGCTTCCACATCTCCCTACGGGAGACAGGAATTTAAATCATATTGGTGGAATACTTGTATAGGACAGCTTGCTGCCTTCAGTACTCTTTGCCAGTAGCACAAACCCAAAGGGAACAGACAGACATCGTTTTGTTATTTTTCAAATGCTGTGTGCTCCTTTATTTGGGAAAACCTGATTCTGAGTCAGAACTCTATCATCACTAAAGTCTGGAAAATTTTTATGTTTCCAACTTCTGCAGTATAGAGAAGCAAAATGAATGTTTGATGAGACAGAGTGAGATGCTGTGTAATACCTACCAAACATGAATTAACGGTTTAAGTTGTAGGGGGGTGGTGTTGTGACACAGTGAGGTAAGCCACTGCCTAAGAGGCCAGCAACACATGTGGGCACCGACTGCATTCCCAGCAGCTCACTTCCAATCCAGCTCCATGCCATATGCCCAGAACAGCAGCAAAAGATAGCCTCAGTGTTTGCACCACTACCACCCGTGGGAGTGATGCAGATAAAGCTCCTAGCTCCAAGCTTCAGCCTGGCCTAGCCCCAACCGTTGTGGCTATTTGAGAAATGAACCAGCAGATGGACGATCTCTCTGTATGTGTTTGCATAAGCGTTATGTGTCAACCTGTCTCTCTGTAACACTGACTTTTGAATTAATCTTTAAAAAGTGAATTAGCTACAATTAGTTTCAACTTGTTTTTCATTAATTCTGAGGCATCTCTATTTGTATAATAAAGAAATGTTTATATATCATTGGAAAAGAAAATAATGTCCATCAAATCATGAAGCAATACTTACTAAGTCGGCTTCAGTAGCAAATGGCAGCATATCTTAGAGATATTTACATGTGAAAAGATGTTAGAATCAATGAGCTATAACACATGTGTCATAGGAAATTGTAATAGTTTGATCTTTTTATGGTGGCATGTGTGGGTATACAGAGCAATTTGCTGCTTTTAGAGAAATATTGAAATGCTCAAATAAGTTAATATTTAATTATGATGCTAATATGTAAAGAAAAAGGGAAAAAAAATATGGTGAAAAAAAATGGTGAAAGACTGGAAGAGATATTTCCAATACACAGATAATTATCAAATTAAATAACTGACAAATATTTACACCATTCTAGGTCAAATGTAGATTGCATTTTGAATTTTTCTATGAAATTCTATCTTCAGAGATGGTATTTGCCTTCATAACTAATATCATCCCATATCAAAACACACAAGTTTGATCCTCAGGTTTATCTCCTGACTCCAACCCCCCCTCCAAAGCAGACCTTACAAGGCAGCAGTTTTAGCTTAAATAATTTACTCATATCTCTCACATGGGCTCCCTGGACTGAGTTCCTGATACCTGGCTCCTGGTTCTGACCACAGCACAGCCCAGCCCCTGCCACAATGGTCATTTGGAAAGTGAATCACTGCCTCTCAAATTTTATTTAAAATAGAGGTTTTATGGAGTTGGCATTTGGCATAGCATTTAAGATGACATCACCTGGGAAACCCAAATTCCACCTGCAAGTAGCTAGGTTCACATCCTCACTCTTTCATCAGTCCCAGCCACCTGATACCACACATTCTGGGAGGCATCAGGTGAAAGTTCATGTGTGTTGGTCTCTGATACTCACAGTTTGCTGTATTTAGAGAATGAACCAACAGACGGAAGATCGCTACAGCACGCTCACTGTGTCTCTTTTCCTCTACTGCTTCTGTGCCCTTTTAGGTAAACTTTTGTCATTTTTGAGAACTGGAAAAAGACATTTGTGAGTAACACTAAAATATGTTGGATAACTATATATATATATAGATAGATAGATAGATAGATAGATAGATATTTTCCAGATTTTGTTTTAATTTGAAAGACAGATTTACAGAGAGAAGGAGAGACAGACAGACCTTCTTTCTGCTGCTTCACTCCACAAGTGGTCCCAATATCCAGATCTGAAGCCAGGGGACAGGAGCTTCCTCTGGGTCTCCCTCAATGGTACAGGGTCCCAAGGGTTTCAGTCACCCTCTACTGTTTTCCCAGGCCACAAGCAGGGAACTGCACGGGAAATGGATCAACTGGGACATGGCCTGGTGCCCATATGGGATCCCATTGCATACAAGGTGAAGATTTAGCCACTGAGCCATTGTGCCGGACGCATAACTATATTCTAACCACATACAGGGTCATTATTCATCCTAAGTCTATCCAAAGCTAGAACTTGTCAGTTTTGAGCCAACAGAATGCATATAGGACGATGAAGGTCCTAGGCTAAGGTTCAACTCTGACGTGATGAGCTTTGCACAGTGTATATGACCCTAAAGATTAATCAAGTTCTAAGAGAAACAACACATAGGCAACGTTGAAGAAATAAAAGGCAGATGATCTAAGATTATATCACAAGAGAGACATTTGAGAGCACCTGCTAACTACCGGACACTATGCCAAGCATTGTTAGCAATAGTGGGAATCAGAATCCAAAAAATCAACAAAGCAATGTTCGGGGACCAGAGACCAAGAACAAACCCAGTTCTGACAGAGTTAGTTCCATGAAATTTCCAGTATCCTACTTTTGTCAGAACTTGTCAAATGAGCCTGCTGACCTGAGATCAGAACTTAAAAAGCTACCCTGTGAGTTGCTGAGAGGTCTAGACATGTTCTATTATCACCAGCAAGCAGACGTGTTTTTCATAGTAATAATCTGTTCCTGGTACCAGCAGCAGTGTCTAAAAAGGAAAAGTTAGCCTGCAATATTTATGGTTCATAATATATTTTGCTGTCAGCTCAAAGATTGCAGATGTCATTTGCCAACAACTTGCTTATTTGATTTATGGAATAATTAATTCTGAGTAAGATAAGCAGTGCACTAAAGACTGTCAGCTATAATTAATAGATCTTTGCAGTAAAGATATCTTTACAAAATTGTGAATGCAAGTTCATAGACCACAGAACCAATGTCTCTCAAATTGCTTTATATCCCATTGTTTAGGTGTGGGTCAAGGACTCTGTAATTATAACTCTTATCAGTCATTTAGTGCCTTGTAATTTACAAGGTGATTTCTGACGCATGTATTTCGTCACACTATCCCAATGGCCCTGCAATGAATACAGAGAACGCATTGTTATTTGTGCAGAGAGCTGACGCAACACACCAGGAGAGGTCACATGGTATCTAAAGTCACAGCAGATATGAGACCCGAAGGCAACCCAGGTATTGCAACTCCAGTTGTGGGTAATGCTACCTGCTCTTGGGTATTGAAAACAGTACTGCCTTGACGTACTTAGATTTAAGTCTTGCTGTTCACGCATATACCAATGATGATAATGATCAGATAGCTCCACTTCTAAGAGGGATAATGTGCCACTTCACGTGCAGTGTGACACAATCCCCACTACAGTTTCTTATGAGGATGGACTAAAATGAAGCACAAGAATGACTCTAGCCCCTCCTCTGGTCCCTGTAACACGGGAAGTACATCAAACCTGAGCTCTGGCTGCTGCTTCCTGCAAGTCCAGTGCACCATTCTTTCCCACTGCCTGCGGCTACCTGACTTAGCTGCGTGCTCAGTTCATCAAAGTCTCCCCATAATTATGACCATGCCAAGAGAAGATCAGAGAGTCTTTAAGTATATCCTCTTTGATTCTTCAATCAAATCGTCTGGAAGCGGTCCAAATAGATCGAGTCCATGAGAGACTCTACTTCAAACAACATTATATTTGAATCAGGCTCAAAGCTTTTTACGTAGGAAGTGTCACAATCCAGATCCATCCGTATGCACAAGGTAGGAAATTTTAAAAACAAATAAATAAAAATACACCAAAAAAACTATACAAAAGCTGGTAGCTACTTTCATGTCTGCCTTCAAAGAATTTAAAATTTGAATGGACAATATACAGGAATGTATATTATGTGTATAATATACAGGAATCTTTAGTTCTTTTGCTTACAGAAACGTGAGAGCAAAGCTTCTTTACACATCAGCCTAACTCATTGCCGTGGGTTAATTTCCCTCACAAATGAAACAATTGTGCTAGCTATAATACCAAATGCTCCAAACACCAACAGAGCTCTCATATTAGTTAGTGGTAGATTCAACTAATCAGTAATGTTAGTTGCTTTTTAACTATGATCAATTTTGATTGCAAGTTGCAAGGCCTCTATTAAAATCTCCAGTTCTCACTAGTTCTACATCTTTTCTGGCTTGGTTACTTTCTCCCTAAATGTGTGTCTGTGGAAAACATAGAAGAGTGCTTATTGTAGAAATCTATCTAGCATGGACTACAGTTCCTGAGACTGGTCAAATGGTCCCTGATGCATTGCTCTTTCCCAGTATATTTTCATGAACATCCATAAGACTTCTTGGGGCCTGGTGTGATAGCCTAGCAGCTAAAATCCTCATGTCACATGTGCCAGGATCCTATATGCGTGACAGTTCTAATCCCAGCAGCCCTGCTTCCCATCCAGCTCCTCGCTTGTGGGCTGGGAAAGCAGTCAAGGACAGCCTAAAGCCTTGGGACCTGCAACCACATAGGACACCCAGAAGAGGCTGTGGGCTCCTGACTTCAGATTAGCTCATCTCCGGCCATTCCAACCACTTGGGGTAAAACCAGCAGAAAAGGATCTTTCCCTCTGTCTCTCTTCCTCTCTGTATATCTGATTGTCCAATAAAAATAAATCTTAAAAAAAAAAGACTTCTTAGAGTACAATCTCCAAGTGTTTGATTTTCTTACTAGACTGTGGACTGTAACTTTAGAACCAACAACACAACAATTTTCCCAAAACATTTAAAAAGTAACTTGGGATCAAATATTAAACAGGAAAATCTATTTTTTTCCAAAGACCCACCGCATCAACTTTTCACATCATTCTTGCAGAGTGTGGTTTGTGATAATCAGTTTGAGAGCAACAAGTGAAACGAACCAATCAGCAGAGCTCTATAACTAGGACCACAAATATCTACTGTGTGTGGGAAAATAAGCAAAGTCACCTAAGCAGTCATCTGTTCGTGCGGTCTGCCTTGTGTCAACATGTTGAACATATTCCTCCTGGGTGATTCTGGATACTGTTTTATTTGTTTTAAATTAACTACAGAAAACACTCCATTTAAAGAGGGATAATGTGGAGGTGAAATAAGCAATTTAGAGCAGATTTTAATTTAACAAACATGTAATCACTGCCTCTCCAGTCAGTGAGCCTGTCCTAGAGAATGCTGACAGACTTTTAAAAGACATAGCAAATGATTCTGATGGAGCATACTGCCTAAGTGCAGGAAAGAAAGAACACCGTGAAGTGTGATTGGCCAGGACTGAGATGGAGGAACCCACAGGGGCTGGAGATGCTCTCTCTGGCCAGACTTAGAATTGGTGTCAGGGCCACTAGAGTGGCAAAACAGTGAGATGTAAGCCCTTGGACCCCTCAGAAGGCTTTCATTAGGTGGCATGGCCCAAGAGAGAACATACATGGAGGGTATATGTGTGATAATGTGCAAGAATCATTTTAAAAACGAGATCACCTACAATATCCAATCTTATTATACCAAGAGCATTTAGTCTCCCCTAGAACCTGTCAGTATCACCACACCTATTCTGCCAATGTGGAACTGTAAGATTTCACAGTGAAGTCAGCATTTAATATACTTCTGTAGCTTTCGTTTCAATGAAATCAACTGAAGGCTAGCCATGGGTATCATTGGCTCGCTCAGGATAACTTAACAAGGAAATCTTCCTCAGCTCTTTCAATGTTTACTGCAGAATGTATTAGAAGTGGCATCCAATTGTTAGCATTTCAAGTCAAAGAAACCCAACTTTTCTAGGACTAACATTAGAACAAATGAAGCCAGGGATGTCCGTGATCATTACCCAATGAAAGCATCCAGATAAAGCCCATCACATAACCTACAGTATATAACTAAGACGTAAGTACTAGCATTGAAGGAAATGTAGTTACAGGATCGCAACCCTGTAAAATGCAGAATAAATATTCTGTCCAACATGAAACATTCATTTGCTATCTTGTGACTAAGAATTATTCCTTGGCTCCAGCCCAGAACCCTATCAGAGAAGACAGAGTGTGTTTTCATTCTCCTCTTCCTGCCCAGATGTCAGTAAACATTCACATGGTCGTAATTTTGCTGTGTATCCAACAGAAGCTAAATGGGCAATTTTTTTAAATGTCCATTTCTTGTTTTAGCCACTTTTTACCAGATATAAGTAGAAAACATTTTCGTCTTGTTAAATATATGACCATACTGTTTCATTTACTTTACACAAAATTTTATAGCACAGTAAAGGATTAAAATGGTTCATTATAGAGAAGTGTTAATGACTTTTTTCTTCCTCACTAAAGACTATTTTCATCTAAAGAACGTTATATGCTTTTGCCCAACTCAATACAACCCTGGTGAGTTTAAGCCATTTCATGCCTTTGGCTAAGCTTAAATTTCATCACTACTTCTGCGTGCATGTGGGTGTGGAGTGGGGAGCTGATGGCTGGTAGATGGTAGTGATCAACAGAGTTAGAGCTCCAAATTCTAGGGCTGAAAGGTCCTACCTTTGGCAGAGCATTGCTATACCTCCTTCCAGGCTTCCTTTTCATATTTCAGATGCAATATAATATGTCTCATTTTTCTCAGCCTTATTATTTCACTATGTTTTAATGAAATTTATCTCAAATATTTCTGACATATTGAGAGTACTTAAAATTTTTTGTGAATAAGTGGAGTTAAAAGATAAGTTTACTCTGGTATGAAACATTTTACATCCATGCAAACAAGGGATCTTCAATAAGTTCATGCAAATATATATTATGAAAAAATTATGTGTGTATTTTTAAGATTTCTGAATAAATGTTATTTTTAATTTCATTTTATTAGAACTTTTGGAAGTACTCTTATATCTACTGTGTTCAATTTATGCTGCCTCAGGTTAAAGGACAGTTAGGAGAGTCCATATATTCTATATGAAAGTCTTATGATCTAAGAGGACAGTGGGGTTGAGTCATGCAATGATCTGTAGATGGGAAAACAGATATTTATTAAGAAGGTAGTGGTAAGGACAAAGCTAAGGAGACAGAATTAAGACATAATATCACTGTATTGAAAGTGTACAACACAGATGCATTTGAATGAAGCATCATATATGTGCTGATCAGAAGAATCTGGAAGGAAAAGCTGAGCTAGAGGGTGAAATTCTCTACTAACACTGAGAACAAAAGAGCTCATTGGACTTAGAAATAGGGTGCTATGAAGGAATTTGATTCAAAAAAAAAAGACTGCTTGAAAAATGTGTCTGGCATCTGTACATTTAAGAGAAACGGAAGAGGAGATACTGGACAAATTAGGAAGTTGCCTTTTTAAAAAAGAAGTGTTAAGTAGGACCTAAACCAAAATAGAGAGACTAAGAAAGAAAAGGCAGCTGCACACCCATTCTTTCTGTGTAATTCATGGTTGTTGTATCATCTTATGGTGATTGGCAAAGACACATTCTATGTGTGAAAATAGCATAGTTCCTGTGAGTAATGACCCATCATGAAATGTTCCTGGGCTTACATGAATGAGTTGAAGCTGATGAGTTTCTTTCAGAAACTATTTCAGTCACTAGAACTCAGGTAACTACTACTGAACAAAAATGATTATACACTAAATATTTCTATTACCTCAGGGATAAAAGATGAGGTGGGGGGGATACCATGGAAGACATAAAAAGATCTGTTGTTTGCAGAGTTTACAGGTGCAGAAGAATTGTGAATCAAAACACTGTTTACAGTTCACATGATGAAAAAACAAAGGCAGGATGGAAAAGAAACTGGAACTCTGCTAAAAAGTATACAAGGTAATTCATTCAATATATTGATTGAATATGCTCATGTGCAATAAAGGTATATTATGGGGGGGAAAGAAAACTTTCCCTGGTTTGGAAAATTGATTTTTCATCAAAATAAACACACTGTTAATTCTATCGTTCCTAAACTATTTGAGTGTCCTTTGTACATTGTTTTTCCTAGAAAAGTTATTTTTTAATGATGTTTACATAGTTGATCAGGGTAGGAAGGGTTGAGCACTAGGTGAATGCAGTAAGACCGTTGTTTCCAAATGTTGTTTTCCTTCTTCCTGTATCTGGAGGAAGGGAGGAGATAAGAGGAAAAGCCACATCTAGCTTCCCAATTACCTCAGTACCTGAGGATGGGCAATAGCCACCCAATCTTACACCAGGGTCCCCATTGTGGAGCATGTTCTGAGGGTTCTGTTCAGGTGGTTTCAGTAATTCTGCAATGCTGTTGATCTTGCTGATTCAAGGATGAGGGAATCCTTGCAAGGTCCACTGGCCAACATAGTCCACTTTAGAGTCTCCATTTACCCTGATATTTGCCATCAACACTTGGTTGGGGTAGTTGAACAATTTGTTCTACACTCTTTCCTCTGCTATGGTACCAGATGTCCTTCGTGGGCCCCAATGGACTGCCATATCCTTCATATGCATCTGGGTATGCCATCCACTGCTCTAAGACATTAAGGAGGCCCAGCTCTGACACATGAACTCTACAGTCAGACCACAGTTCCTGTGATCCTCCACATGATTGGAGTGATCTGGAAACCTTGTGTGAGGTGATCTAGACCAGTCCCAGAACTTGCCAGCTGATGTTGCAGCAAAGCCCAACCACCCCACATTACTCTAGCTCATGCCTGCCCTAGTGGATATTGCTGATTAGCCCAGCCTGGTTCTCCCCTCAACTCAGTTCACATTCAGGCCAAGAGGTATTGTAGCCCTGCCCAGCCTGGTGTTCTCCAGTTCCAGTTCTCACTCACCAGAGGAAGTGTGGCCCAGCAGAGGAGCTCCCCACAGACCTCCAGGTCTCATGTGTGTTGGTGGGTATTGCTGTCCAGTCTGGCATGGATGGTATCCCCTTGGTATTTGCTGGTGGGTGCTGTAGCCTGCCCTAGCCTGGTCTACCCTCGATTCCAGCTCATGTTGGAAGATGTTGCAAAACCAGCCCAGCCACCCCTAGTCCCAGTCCTAATGCCAGTCCTGATGTGAACTGGCTGGTGTTGTGGCCTGACCTGGCCTGTCTTGCATTCTGTCCTGATTCTTGGATCTGCCAGTGGGTGTTAGTAACTGACTCAGATGCTCTGCACCTAGACCTGATCTCCACACGTGCAAACAGGCAAACTGGTAGCTGTGATAACCTAGTCTGGCTTGACCCACACTCCAGTCTGGCTCCTGAATTTGCCAGTGGACTAGTGCTAGCCTAGCCCTAGCCAGTCCACCCATCTCCAGAACCAACTCACACTTGCCAACAGGTGACACTGAGCAACATCCAGGCCTGAATCACATGCTCACCAGAGGGAGCTACATCCCACTAGGGGAGTTTCCAAAGCTCCCGCAACAAGCCCACTCCCAGACCTAGATCTTACATGTGCTGGAGGTGCTGGGCCTTTACTGGCATAGCCTGCACCCTTTGTCCCAGCCTCTGTTTAAGCTGATGGATATTACAACTCGGCCCACCCTCCTCTTGGGTTCACCTGTGGGTGTTGGAGCCTGGGCCAGCCTGGCCTGTTCCCAACCCCAGTATCCATGAGTGTTGGAGGGTTCCATGGTCATATCTAGCTGAGCCCATCACCACCCCCAGCTTTTATGAAAACCAGTGGAAATTGCAATTCCACAGGGGTAGACCCACATATATCCCATTGAGAGGCAAAGAGGATACAAAGGAGGGAAAAGAGGAGGAGTAAGAGAGAGAGAAATATTAGGAGAATCCAGTTCCTTCTGATAGCTAGAATTTGGATAAGGCAAATAAGCACTCATCTTAATTGCAAAACTTAAAGGACACAAAAAGCTTCAATAATCAAGATGAAAAATATTCAATACAATATTTTTTAAAATTAAAATTAATGTAATATACTCACAATGAACAATATAGAGACAGGTTCCATGGGAGGTATGATTCCAGAGTCTATGTGACTGCTATGTATAATGGGAATCATCACATCAAAATATTAGTATGAATTACATAATATTATTAATAAAGTCATGAGCATAATAATAGCACACAGATTTTGGTGTTCACAGCTATAGCAATGTGTGTATATAGATAGGCTGCCTTAGAAAAGGAAATCGTTTAAGACTAAAGACTGTGATGGGTTATTTTCCAGAAGAAGCAGCTGATAATCTTTTATATGCAGGTTTTAATTAGTAATCAAATTGCCTGATATGTTGGAAAATAAATTGCTATTGCGCCACCAGTCTAAAATGCATTTGTCTATTGAAAAATATGGTTTCATGCAACTACTCGTTTTTCTCTTGTTTCATGAATATGTAATGCTCTAGTAAGCACAGAGGCTAATTCTATGGCCAGCTTGAGGCAGACATCCTTGTGAGCAAACCCTGGTGACAGAATGCGGAGAAAGATGCAAGAGAGTGCACTGAGGTTGCCATGGGGATAGGATGACGTCTCTCTAGGGAAAGAATCGTGAGGGCAAGATGAAACAAATTTTGCTTCAGAGTAAGAAAACTCATTAGTCAACAAGCACCTTTTGAAACTGCATTTTTCTTTCTTAAGAGTTAATATTGAATGCCCTAAAATTCTGAATAATTCTCATGAAGCCCTTTCATTTCAAAATACTCCTTCAAATAAATGCTAATAAGCAGGCCCAAAGATTTCTCCGTATGAAAATTCATCACACTATTTTATAATAATTAAAATGAAGGAATAAACTTTAAGTAGACAGTCATTTGGCAGTGTGGAGATGCATATATTAAATGATGGAAGACTTGCAACAATTAACAATATATTGTCAAGCAATCACTTTTAACATACGGTGGTATACACATCTCATGCTCAAAGTGTGATCCTCACACTACCAGCAGGGCTTCATTCAGAGGCCTGGTAGACAAACGCGGTCTCAGGCTGCACCGGAGCTTCCAGCAGCCAACTCTGCATGTTTAGCAAGGCTCCCAAGGATTTTTTTGTGCACAGCATTTGAGACTAGGTAGATCGTTGTAAGCAATCATTGTGCTGAGGCTGTGTTTATTATATTCCCCTTCACCTTTTCTCAAGTAAAAATGTGTATTACTTTTCTCATAAGGAAAACTAAGCTTTATAAGTATATCTCCTTTTAATTATTTTTCTTTTAAAATGATTGTCAAGGTAAAGTGAATTACTTTTTATAAGATGAAAGTCGGGTTCACTGCACATTAAACCTTGCTTATGCTAAAGTCTAACTGTGCGAGGTCAGGTGTTGTGGCACAGCCAGCTAAATCCTCCATCTGCTATCGTGCTATCACATATGGGTGCCAGTTTGTATTCCAGATGTTCCATTTCCCTGTCCAGTTCTCTGCTTTTGGCCTGGGAAAAGAGAAGAGGATGACCCATGTTGGTGGATCCCTGTGCTCACAAATGAGACAGAAAAGCGGCTCCTGGCTCCCTGTTTGGATCAGCCCAGCTCTTGCAGTTGTGGCCATTTGGGGAGTGAATGGTGGATGGAAGCCCTCTTTCCCTGCCTCACTTTTCCTCTGTGTAAAATTGACATTTCCAGTTAAAATGGATAGTTCTTAAAGGTATAACTGTATGTTAATAGGTTCCATGACCATACATCTAATATAATTGTAACTTAAATGTTTCTTCACATTGATTCCATAAGAATGGTGTAGCCTTGCTATTACTGTGCCATGCTCTTCTGCCTGTTAAAGACACGAATCCTTTTGTAGAGGCAGTCTCTCTTATCAGCCAGTCAGATAGCCCCTCAAATCATTCTTGCTTTCCTCTAAACTTAATCCTCTTCCCTGATACCATCCTAACACTATCAAGATTTTTTTTTTAAAATCTATTTTTCTTTTGTTTTGTAAAAGCCTTCCTTCCCAGGGCAGCTGTATTTGGCACACTCAGACGAGATGAGTATGAACCCATCTTCTTAGGGCTGTTTTTCTTTCTATTTTTATCCTCAGAAGACTCTGAATTTAGAGCACATAGGAGATGCCAGATTTGAAGCCATGGTGAAGAACAAGGAGAAGGTCTCCATCAGAAATACTGCCTAAGTGGGCCCGGGGAGCCAGTGTATGCAGTGCACCTGATTCAACATGTAGAGATGCAAGGGACTTGGAAAACAAGAAGGGTCAACCCCTAAAGCTTGCCTACAGCAGTCCCAGAGCATTCCACATTGTTAGAGGAATACAAGTACAATTCTATTCCAATACAAACCATTTCGATGTAGCAGTTTGTTAATGAATCAGTGTACAAGTCCTCTGAGAAAGTACATGATAATTAGGTTTTGTTCCTCTGTTCCTGGATCTTAAAGAGCAAGCAGAAGAGGGTCTGTCACTGTAGGCCTGATTAATGAAGCCCTTGACTCCAGTGCTCCCTTTGCCAGCAGTGACTTTAACAACCACAGTGGAAAGATAAATAGTAGGAAGACATTATTTTTCAAAGAAGTCAGAGGTGGAGGAGATGAGGAATAGTACTGAAAAAAATAGAGAAGAAAACTAAATGGAGAGGAAGTCACATATGCAGAGGATCTCAGAGTCACTGGAACAGATTTGCAACATAGGTGAGCTGAGATAGAGGGATGTTTCCGGGGTCCTCAAATTCACCCACCTAATGAATGGCAAAATGGGGTAATAAGGAAGGAAACAAGCTCTCATAGTGCTGCCCACACCAAGAACAGTCTTTTGAACACAGTAGAAAATCATTTCATTTACAGCACTGCATAGACTGTGAGCCTGTAAGTGTGCAAGACAATCATCCACTGTAAGTCCTAAAGAATTGGAGCTAAGACAAGATAAGCATTTGCATGAATCCAAAAAAAAAAAAAATTGAGAAGCCCAGCTTCAAAGAGCGGCCAAAGCTCCTAGCAGAATGCAAGCTCAGCATGTGACACATGTGCAAAATCATCATATGCATGCTGCATGTACCCTAGTCACCATCGGTTCCCAACGTGACTGTGCTAAGAGGGAAGACATTTGCCTCCCCTCTCTTCTGTGTTTAGGGATTGTTGATCTGAGTTTAAAGAAGTGTAAAATAAAAATTATCAAAGCAAAGGAAAAGGCACTTTAAGATCCTTTGAAGGTTTTTGTTTTTGCTTGAACCCTGCACATGATTATAGTTATTGATTCATGCTGCAGGCTGCAGAGCTCAGCTAAAGTCCATCCCGTGGAGCAGTGGATTCTGGCTGAAGCGTCATGGAGGGGTTCCGAATCTTGATACTACCCTTGCCAGGTCTGCAGCATTTTCTGTCTAAGCCTTCTCCACTGCTGTGAAATGAGAATGCTACCTGAGGGTGCAAATGGAATAGTCTCTTAAAATCTAAATAAATCCCCTGCATATGGTAAGAATTATTAAGATAGACACTAACTTATAAAGAATAATGGAGTTGAATATGATTATAATCATCTGCTGTTATTCATATGTTCTTTCCACCGGTCTGCAATTCTTACAGGGAGAGAATCATTGTTCATTTTTATGAACCTAAGATTGAACACATTGTTTTGCTGTTGCTCACTCCCTAGTAAGTGCATAGTAAATAAATGACAACAAGATGTGGAAACTGCTTCAAGTCACACTAACCAATGCCCAACATGAACCTGTGCATCACACATCATACATAACATCAGGTAAGGGAAGAACATTAGGAGGCTTGCATATTTGGTCCTTCAAATTTTCCGAAGAAGATAATAAACGAGGAGCATATCCCATGAGTTAAAGAAACCGAATTACCAGAAAGGGATTTTTAACAATAGGCAGTTTAAAGTCTGCTTCAAAATGAAGCTGCTTCATTGGGGTATTTTATGTGTTAAATAATTTGCTCTAAGATCAACACAAAAAGGAACGTTTGCAAAAGTGAAGTATAAAGTTTGTTAGAGATTGCTGCAGGAAGCTGGTTATTTCAATTCCCCAACTACATAGTGAATGTCTGCTGTGTGCCAGGTGATATTAAGCACAGAGAAATCCAACATAACACATGACCCTATTCCAAATGCATTATGCTTGCCACCTAATTAAAAGCTTGCATTCTCCTTTTCTTCCTTTATTTTTCTGAATTTGCGAATGCCTTGTTAACTAAATTAAAATTGTAATCTCAGGCCCTCCTCTCTCATCACCTGCATTTCCAATATAATTTTATATCATCAGAAATATAGTAGGATAATTTTTAATTTATTATCAATCTACAAGTATTTACTTCTTAGTAATCTACTATATGTAAGCCTCACTTTGTTCATTAAAACACTTGGAGGACATCTGATCAGTAACCTAAGTATTTTTACATGCATGTACTATAAAGCAAATCAACATTTACTTTAAGGCATACTAAAATATAGTGTGGTTCTCCTTGCTGTAATGAAAATGGCTATAACTTACATAGATTGTTCATTTTTATTATTTTGGTAGATGTACACACCTATGTAAATACAATATTCCTAAAAGACCTAAACATTCCATCTCTCTAAAAAAATTCCTTCCAGTTCTATTCCAATCAGTCCCTTTAATATTTCAGAGTCAACCATTGTTTGCATTTCATTACTTTGTATTTTGTTTATTTATTACAGAATAGCAATATAAATAGACTCATCAGTACATATTCTGTATATTGCCTGTTTTTTCTGCTTAGCAGGATGTATCTGAAATTCATTTAGGGTCTAGCCTGTATCATAATCCTATTTATTTTATTCCTCCACTCTGTGGATATGCCAATATTATTTTGTTGATAAGTGAGTTATTATGAGTGAGGGTGTTGTAAATATCTGTATTGTGAATTTATAGCAAGCTTTGAAATGAGCTAGTATAAATTATAGTGAAAATCTTTTTTAAAATATTATTTTGACTGTTTCAAGACAATAAATTTTAAAAACAGATTCAAATTTGTTCTTTAAAGAAAAGAGGAAAAGCTGTTGGAGTTTTTATTGCAATAACATAGAATAGGTAGAACAATTTGGAAAACATCTTCATCTTAGCAAGTCTTCCAATATAGACTATTTTATTTTTTTTAAATTCTTCATTGTCTCCAAAAGATTATCTTTTTCTATCAGTTTTGGATACTTTGTTATATGTATTCCTAAATCAGTTGCCTTTATGTCATTTTAAATGATGTGGAAAAGATAATTTTGGAATTATTTGTAGACTTTTTGTTATTATTTTATGATACAGTTCATACTCTCTGGAATTTCCCTGGCCCCCTCTTCAAGTTGTCTCTCCCACACACTGATTTCCTGTATATTATTACAAAAGTATAGTTCTTTATAGTCAGTCATAAGCCCATCAGTGTAAACATGGACAACAGCAGAGAGTCCAGCATCCTATTGTCAATATAAATTTAACAGTTTCAATGGGATTCCATCTTTGATCTGGAAGTACAGATACATTCTGCATTGTATCCTCATTACGTAGTCCTCATTACACAGTAACTCTGAATCACCTTACTTAAAAAGCCACAAAACAAAATCAACAACAGCAAGAAAAATAGAAACTTAAAATGCCACATAATTAAATAAGATGCTACTGAATGACTTATGTGTCACTGAAGAAATGAAAAGAGAAACAAAAAACATCAAAATCCATAGGATAGTTTCCAATGATCTTTGTTGGTGAGATGTCTCCTTTAATTAACAGATACATGGGTTTTGTTTTTTTAATCCAGTCTACTAATCTATAATGCTTGTTTGATGGGTTTAATCCATTTACATTTAGGATTAATATGAATGGGTGGTAATTGGTCCTGTCATTTTAGCAATGGGTTGCTCATTGTTTCATTTAGTCTTCTGTTGTTATTTTACTGGGATGTTCTTCACATTTGCCTTTGTTTTTGGTGTGTGCCATTCCTTTTCTTTGTCAAGAGATCACGTTTTGAGTATCATTTGTAGGGCAGGTTTGAAAGAGGCATATTCTTTTAACTCTTCTTTGCTATGGAAGAATTTTATTTCATTTTCCTTTTCAAAGACAAAGACAAGTGTTGCTGGATATGCTGGGCTGATAATTTGTTCCTTTTAGAATCTGGAATATGTTGCTCCATTCTCTTCTGTCCTGTAAAGTTTCCTGTGAGAGATCAGCTGTGAATTTAATTGCCATTACATTACATGTCAATGAATTTTTTTCTCATGCACAGTTTAAGTATCTTTTTCTTATGTTTGATTGAAGAGAGCTTGATTATTATGTGTCATGGTGAAGATAGTTTTTGGTCAACTGTGTTGGGAATTCTGTGCCCCTCCTAGATGCTGTTTCCCAGTTCTTTCTCCAGATTGGGGAAGTTTTCATTGATTATTTCATTAGATACATCTTGAAACCCAGCTTTTATTTCTGTGCCTTCTGGAACTGCCACAACTCTTATATCTGGCTTTTTAATAGTGTCTCTTAGGGCCTGGCACAGAAGCCTAGTGGCTAAAGTCCTCAGCTTGCATGTGGTGGGATTTCATATTGGCACTGGCTCTAATTCCAGTAGCCCCGCTCCCCATCCAGCACCATGATTGTGACCTGAGAAAGCAGTTGAGCACGACCCAAAGGCTTTGTACCCTGCACCCATGTGGGAGACCCAGAATAGGCTCCCAGCTCCTGGCTTCGGATTGACTCATCTCTGGCTGTTGCGGATGCTTGGGGAGTGAATCAACAAACAGAAGATCTTCCTCTGTCTCTCCTATTCTCTGTGTATCTGACTTTCCAATAAAATAAACTAAATAAATCTTCTTTAAAAATAGTGTTTCTTAATTCTTGAATACTTTTTTTTAGCTTGACCCAGATCTGCTTACAGTTTTTTTATTGTTTTCCCATGGTGACAAGAAATACCTTCCAATTCTGAGATTCTTTCTTCTGCCTCTTTCATTCTATTATTGACACTTTCCCCTTTCCAAGGAATTTTTAATTTGTTCTATTATGACCTTCATTTTCAATAATTTGGCTTAATTTCATTTCAGTGTTGCTATTTCCTGCTTGATGTATTTCTTAAGCTCCCTGAATTCCTGTATGTGCTTCTAGCTTTATAACACATTTTCTGAATTTTATATCCCCCATTTTCTTGATGTGTTTCTCAGTTAACATTGAGCTTGACAAAGGCTTTTGTTTCTTTACAGTGGAGTCATGAGTAATAGTCATTGTACCTATGTCTCTTGCTCCTGATCATTGTACTATTATTGTGAAATATCACTTGCTAGGATTTTGTTTAAAATGCAGTGTCTATGTTCATAAATGATGTTAGTCTGTAATTTTTTTCCACAGTGTCCTTATGTCATTTTACTATAATGATTATATTATGTGTCATAAACTAAGTTAATAATTGCTGGTTTCCCTATTTTGTGAAACAGTTTGTATGAGATGATGATTATATTTTTCTTGTGTTTGACATAACTGATGAACAAAATCATGTGAGAATGCAGTTTCTCAAAGGGATGTTATTAAATATAGATTTGAAGCTTTTCATACATACAGATTCATTTAGATTTTATAATATTTCTCATACCAATGCTGGTGATGACACATTTCAAGAATTTTTTCAATTTATCTAAATGGATCTCTATATATTGTTGAAAATTGTATTCTACAGTGACCCTTTAAGTGTCAATAAAGCTTATAGACTTGTCTCCTATTTAATTCTAAACATTTTCAAATTGCTTCTTCTTTCTTTGCTCTGAATAATCTGTCTAGTGGTTTAGAAATTTTTATTGATCTTCTCTATGAAATATTTTTTATTCCATTGATTTTCTCTATTGTTTATATGTTGGCTACTCCATTGATTCCTTCTCACATCTAACTTTATTCCTTTCACTTACTGCATCTTATGTTGCTCTTCTTTTTCTAGCTTCTTGAAGCAAAAGCCTAAGGAACTGATTATATATCACTGCTATTTTATAATTTGAGCATTTAAATTCATAAATTTCCCACTAAATGATATTATTATTTAAGTGGTATCTCACAGATTTTGGTATGTTGTGGCTTTATCACAACTCTTTTTAAAATTTGTAACGTTTTCTGTTATTCCTCCTTTGATAAATGAAGTATTTAAATGTAAACTTCTTGATTTAAAAATTATTGAAAATTTTTGAGTGCTTTTGTTATTGATTTCTGATTTCATTCCACTGGGATAAAGCATAATGTTTTCAAATTTGTGACTTGATTAATGACCAGCTTAGTCAAGTCAAATATGAAACAGCTCATGATGCATCTTTTGAATGTTGATGTTTACTTGAAAGTAATGTGTACTCGGCAGCAGTTGGATGTAATTTCTCACACTTATTTGTTATGTTGGTTCAATTAAGTTGTTGAAATCTTTGAAAGCCTCACTCATTATCCTTGTGTACCTTATTATCCTTCGTACCTTCTAGCAGTTACTATGGCAGCACTATTAACATCAGATTGCGTGCTTGTCTATTGCTTCGTTTAATTCTGTCCATTTTGCTTCACGTATCATGAAGTTTTGCTGTTACTTTTTGGTTGTCACACTTCACTCCATCTTCTTTTTGATTTGGTCTTTAAGTGTCCCATTTGACTCTGCGGCGCATGCTTTGTCCTGCAATCTGTTTTACCTGCGATCAACAGAGTCCAGCCTTCTGTTGTTCACTTTCACGCTGTTATTTTACTTACAATGTCCTGTTTCCTAATGGATGTGACATTTCTCTGATTCCCCATATGGCTAGCAATGTTGTTTAGATTTTAGCTTTTAATGTTTCCTTCAAAGAATTTTAAGTTTCACACAACTATTCAATTTATTAAAGGAATAGCTTGCTCTTCGTTGGACTTTTAAACTTTAATAAGTTGGATCAAGGGAAATTCTTATTGTTTCTAAAGTGTGATCCTTCTGTGTTATCAGGTGAATTTCTCTTTCACCCTTGTTGCTGAGTTAGGAAGTCATCTAACACAATGACATCTTTAGAATCACAGTGGCACTCAGTGCAACATCATTGCAAACTTTGAAATGTTTCTTATTTTTCTCTATTCTACTGTACAATAGCCAGTTGTCTCAGTAATCTAAAAAATGTGCCATTTTCTGTGTCTCACAAAAGCACTGTTTCCCCTGTGCTCCCCAGTCTAAGATGGCAGTTTCAAAAGTGTCCGAATAAAAATAAGCAGGAGGAAATATGAAAGCCATCGCCTACATACATCCCTCTATTAGCGACCACAGCCGGATGCTCCATGCTGTCCTAAGACTGAAAATCCATTCTTCTTATAGTTTTTATACTATTTGGGTCCAGGTCTACAGCATCCTGCCCATCATGGCCAAAATTTCAAGCCTAAGGTTGAACTATATAGTTATAAAATAAAAGTGTGTCACAGCATCAAAAACCAGGAGACCAACAACAAAAAGTTGTCACTATTTTATTTGTTTTAAAGATTTATTTTTATTATTTTTTTTATTGGAAAGGCGGATATACAGAGAGGAGAGACAGAGAGGAAGATCTTCCATCCCCAAGTGAGCACAATGGCCGATGTTATGCCAATCCAAAGCCAGGAGCCTCTTCCGGGTCTCCCGCGCGAGTGCAGGGTCCCAAAGCTTTGGGCCGTCCTCGACTGCTTTCCCAGGCCACAGGCAGGGAGCTGGAAGGGAAGCGGGGCTGCTGGGATAGAACTGGTGCCCATATGGGATCCCGGGCGTGCAAGGCGAGGACCTTAACCACTGCGCCACCGCGCCGGGCCCAAGTTGTCACTATTATTAATGTGGTTAATGATGACAGAATTCCATAAAGCGCACTTTTTTCCTAAAACAAGGAAACTGAGTATATGAGCGGTTTAGGAGGTTAGTTAGTAAAGGGTAAGCCAAGTTTTGAACCAAGAACAGGCATTTCTTTTTCTGACTTCCCTCTGTGCTGAAAGTATTGAAAGCAGATTTCCTAGAAAAACTGAGTCTTGAGCTGGGTTTTGAAAGAAAGTGAGCAGTCAGATGGTGAACAAGTGAGAAGTGAAGGATGCACTTGCTATTGGCTAGAGGACAGAAAAAGAGCGCAGTGGGAAGCTGATGACGAGCTAACTAGAAGCAAAATGCTGTGTGACCTTACTTGAGTGAGGTTGCTCAAGGGTGTTTGTTTGTTTGTTGTTATAACATTTTAGCCTTAGATATAGTCTTCACACTTCCTGGTAACTGCAAAATTATACATGCTCATATTGTAGAATCTTTCTTTCTGTATTTATAACTTCTTCAACACCAAAGTCTCTGGCCAGCTTTATTTACATAGATGATTAAAGAAGCTGTTAGAGAAAACAGAAAGGGAAAAGGAAAATTTGGTGTCTTTGTTTTTTTTCCTTATTCATGTCTGGTTGATTTTCATAGCAATGTAAAGAATTTCTCCAAGCCTGCTGAAATATCAAAAAGTCTTTAATTGCTGAAATTCCCTTTCAGAGATCACAGGAGATATCATGCCTCTCCTCATTTAGCTAAAATGTTATCTACAAAGTCTTCCTTTCAGTTTTTGACCTCCTCATCCACAAGGATCAAAGTCTATTTAGGAGTAGACTGGGAGCAATGTCTGCTCCAGGCAAAGCCACAGACCTGCTTCCTGTTCTTAACTTTTGAAGAGAATTACCATTGCTCAACTGTGCAGTCATTTTCTTTGTGTGTAAATCTAACTATAAAGACAGTTATTTGGTTGTAAATTTTTGAAATTTCTCTAAAAACTGATTAGGCATTTGGGGGCATTTTTCTATATTATATTTAGGATTTAACTGTTCAGTAGCCTACAATCCAGTGTCTATTCTGGTAATAATGTCAGAATCCTATCTGCCAGGATCTGTGACCTGTACAGCTTTGATTTCATGTGATCCTCATAGCAGCCCTGTGAGGACAGTCTTATTGTCACGGGAAAACTCCAAGACAAACAGCACCTTGCATGACCAGTTGAACTCGAGTGTGCAAGTAAATGAGGAAGACAATTTCCAATGCACAAGCATGTAGGAAGACAGTGCAAGTAATTCTTGAGGAGTCTTATTATGTGACACAAATAAACTCAAATCAAGTCACTCTCATTTTTTAAGAAAAAATTATTCCATGTTGTGCTGCTTCTTTTGCTCTTTAACTCAGTAACATTAAAACCTCTTGATCAGTTGTAAAGATTCTGTAGTATATTACCTATAAAACTGTAATAGTAGCAGCCATCCTTATTCATCATTATTCTAAAAGGCTTGCAACTTTGACTCAATTTAGGATTCAGATTTTCAAAGATATAACTTCAGGAAAATTATTAAAACTTTTTTTACCTTCAGATTCTTTGCCTAAAAAAGATGGGAATAAAAGCAGTCACCTACACATAAAATTTTAAGACTTCAATGGATTATGTGATAAACCTTCAGATATCCTCAATGTTTAATGTATTAACTGCTGTACAGGTTATAATGATGACCAGGAAAAAAAAAAACATTATTCACTAGACTTACTTAATATTCAATACACACCAGGACAAACAGCATAGGAACTTGACTTAGATGAAATCCATAATTATTAGAAATTAGATATTTGAGTGTGTCTTCCAGACCCTGTCTGCATCACACCCCTATCCGTATCCCATGTCAAACAGTCATGACCCACAGAAGAACTGTTCCATAGCAAGGTCACTGGGGATCCCATCCCAGAGAGACAATCCAATGGAAAAAGAGCTATTATTCTGTCATTGAATAGCATGGGTTTTGGGCACAGTGCTGGCTCAATGCCTCCGTAACAGGATCTGCTACAACACTGAAGGCACCACAGTGTCCAGGAGGTCAACATCAGAGAACTGTGCAAGAGACTGTAGTCCTTAGTCATCAACAGCAGAGCTGCAGTGGGATGTGTCAAGGACAGACTTGTTGGTGAACATAAAGAGGGACCTACAGAAACAACGAAGGAAAATTTTCAGAGAACTCTATGATACAGGTGGAGGCAATGAGCCAAAGTAATTTGAATAATGACTAATAAGGTGACCTCATTTATACCCACAGACTGTTGAGGTCTAGAGCAATTCAGGTTACATTATAATAAAAACAAGTAATCATTGTTATTATTGTAGTGTAATCTCATTTCAAGCACAGGGTTTGCTCATTGTTGCTTGCTTGACACTTTGGGCTGTGCCAATTTCCTAGTGGCACAGGCCCAATTTTCCAGTGGTTTGAGTTTTGACTTTCTCTTGACATTGCTTAGTGGGTCAACATGAGTCAGCTTAGAAGAAATTGTGTTTGTTTCTAAATTACATTTCCCTTTTTAAAAGTGCTGATATGTTTTTCTATATGCCTTTTCTGTATGCCTAATTGAAGTTTGCATAAATCTGAATATTTGTGTTTTCCCTTGCATCCTTATGAAGATGGAATTCTTTCCAAGGTCCTAATGCACTTTGGAGCAATTACAAACATGAAGCCATGAACTAGTACATATTTTTATTTATCAACTAAGACCTCAAAGAATTCTCTGAAGCGTGTGCATTCAGGTGGCTGCCATCTCAGATAGAGATGAGACAGACTTCTCTGTGCTGATTTACATCATAGGCACATCAGAGAGATCAGTAAATAAAGTGAATTTTGTTCTTTTGTTTTGCTTGGTTTTGTTTTGTTTTACTTTTGTTGTGAAAGAAAGCCACCGAACTGTTGGCATTTTGTTATAAGTCTCATAATATAGCAAGTACGAATAAGAAGTTCATTTTAATTGAAAAGTCAACTTGTACGTTCAATACTGCACAAGTAGATTTCTTTTTGCTCTAGTTAATTTTTCTAAAAATAAATCTCATCCCTAAAGACTCTAAAAAAAGGCAAATAATCTGTGAATTAATAGTGAAGTTCTTCAAGGAGGTGAAGCATATGCTTTCAGGAGAAAATAAAAAATGATGTGTCTCCTAGTATTTGACCTCCAAAAGTAATGTTTGCTCAGAAAACTGTCTAGAAAGATAAGCTGCTTTGTATGGCAGAAACAGGGTCTATTTACTATGAAACTGATCTTCATTCAGGCCTGCATTGTAGAGATTAGTGAAAATTCTATCAGTTTTAGAGCAGGTTAAAATGGACTTGCCCAAATTTTTCTTATGTGCCAATGATTTTTTCCACAATATACCTATGGAAAGTATGTTACAGCAACATCTAGCCAAAAGATAACTACTCATTATTTCCAATGCAGACTCTATCTTAAGAAACACCAACCTTCTGAAGAGCTCAACACACTAGAACTTTTTCAGTAGAGTTGGTACCGTTTTTATTCAGCAGTAGCTTGGTATCAAACCCTTAGAGCCACGATGTTAAACACTTTATGTAGATTATATTATTCATTCAATAATAACTATGTGGGGAAGGTACTATTATTAGTTCATTTTGCAAAGATAAAAAGAGAGGTTGAATAGCCTACCCAAGGTCACAGGATCAAGTTTTAGAGCTAAAAGTTTAATGTGGAGCAATTCAAAAGCTTTCTCTTATTCACCTTGTTATTTATAAGACATTGTGATAAGAGCTGAGTGGAAGACAGGAGGTCTCTGAGCATGAGTCCTTGTCGTTCAGGCTTTATACACTCTCACAGCTAACAAAAGGAGACAGGACCATAGGACAATATTATCCCAGCTGTATTTTGTCTGTTTCTAGATCTGCTCACTCCCGCACTCTGCTCATCCCGAGTACAGGTGCTCACACATGGGAGAAGGAACATGGGAACATTCTACTGTGTTGCTCCCAAAAAAGCTTTGTAGAAAAATTAGCTTTGTGTGGGAGCATTTGCATGATTTTTATATAGCTTGAAACTTGACCTGCTGCTAAATCTGCAAGCTTAGGAAAATAGGGTTTAGGAGGAAGGAGGCAGAAATACTGCAACAAAGCAAGTCTCCTGGTGGCAAGGAATCCTTACTGTGGGAAAGGAAGAAAAGAGTTTCCTTAAGACCAAAATCCATGTGGTTCTGCTAGTGTCAGTGTAGCCTCATCATTTGTCTAAAGAAAAGCTAGCAATTGAAATAACTATTTTCCATTTAATTCTAGGGAGACTGGGCTTGACAAAAGCGTGTTTATAAAGCAGAAAACCAACTTGTTCTGCAGGTCGTTCTATTTGTATGCTATTTTTTCAAGGTAAGTAATAGATTAATTCTCTAGCTGCTGAAGAAAAATTTTCCCAGTATATTTTGCATATCCTGTGCAGAAGTGACCTGAATTAAAATTACCTAGTCTATTACTGGTTTTTCCCCTCTAAGGTTACAGTTGTGCAATAACGTGAAAATATTCATTGCTCTTCAATATGAAATTTAAATTACATAGCTATAGAAAAAAAAAACTTCAATTTACAATTTTTGAAAAGAAGTCTTGGACTTCAAAGTATAATTACCTAGAGTTCATTAAAATGCAGTATTATTAACCCGAGAGCTGAAGTTTCTAGCAATAGTGGTTCTTTTATAAGAGCAATTATAAAAGTCATAAATATTAAGCATGAAAGTCACACAGAACATTTAAAGGGGATGTGTGTGCTTATATCTTTATGAAACTTAAAAGAAAACTAAAGAGAAGACAATGAAGGAGTTATCAAAATACTAAAAAGCTGTGCAAAAATCTCTATGTCTGGCTTATTAATGTAAGGTACTATAGTAAAATGTTCTATAAAGCTCTATGATGAACAAGCCAATGAATGAAACATATTAATTTGTGAGAAAGGCATCTAGTAGCAGTTGAAAAAGTGGTTTTTCTTTTGAAATTATGGAGAAAGAAGCGTACAGGTAGAAATGATATATCTTTCATGATGCAATTGTGCAAAAATGTGAAGAAAACAAATGATTATTATGAAACAAGCGTAAATTTTTCATAGCTTTAATTGCTGCAAATCAGAGTTATGGGTGATTATTTCAGATTTTAAAAAATGTTTAGTCAATTGTCTTCTTACAGAAATAAGCATGTATTTCTTTTTTTAAGATTTATTTATTTTTATTGGGAAGTCAGCTATACAGAGAGGAGAGATAGAGAGGTCAAAGGAAGCATATATTTCTTATAGTCCACTATTTCTTTTCAACAATTATAATGTTTAATTTTGAAAGTTTCCTGTTTTTTATAGCTATCTAGCTTTGTTTTCCATAATTACATCGGCACATCTATCTCAGTAAAAGTGGGATTTGTTGTCATCTTGGGGCACTGACTTTGATTACCTTCTGCATCTATTCAGCTGCCTTGTACACAGGGAGAGGTTCTGGTATCCAGTCATTCCCACAGCAGGATGATTCAGGCACGGGTTAGAAAGGGTAAGGGGTATGCTGAAGTGCCAAGAACCGTGAAACTCAGTAGCCGATCTTCTTCCGGTGGCGAGGGTCCCTTTTCTTCCTGGGTTACCACTAGCCATTAAGAGAAGCACCTTGTCTCTGCACCCCAAGTCTTCCACTCTTGCTTCTGCTGTCTCTGGAGTGAGTCCTGCCTTTTGCTACACAGGCCTGCGTTGTCCTCCTTCCCATTGTTCAGCACTTTCCTCTCCAGGTTACGATGCATCATCTCCCTTGTGCTTTAACTTCTGCTTTGTGACACTTCAAGAGTTGTGCTGACCATGAGTGATAACTTTCAATCACTACAACAAATAAGTATTTTTCTTGTTATTTCAGAATATTCGTGTGTAATCTGTTCCTTGAAACAGGCAAGTAGAAAAAACAATTGAATATCTCTTTAAGACTATCATTGCAGTAGAGTCATATTTTTTCCAAATTAAAAAATAAAGGGAAAGATGCACATCTAACAGGTCCCTAAGACATCCAATTCAGAAGATGTGTGTCTATACCTATGATGTCATGAAACAAACAGAATAATGGTAAACTTGTGATTTTCTTGAAAAACTACACTATTTTTATAATATGGGAGAAAATAGAGGCACAGGGAAGGGGCGGGGAGAATGGGAAGAGTGCAAAGGTGGAAGGGGAAGAGGAAGGGAAAATCCCTGAGCCTAAGGAACTGTGTCATGAAAAATTAAAAAGGTTTAAAAAGCTATGCTGAAAGTACCACCACTACCACCTAGTCCTGGTTTTGCTTTTTAATATTGTTTTTGGTGTGATCATAGTTTTTCACTCCAGTAATGTCCTTTCGGCATGTGAATCAAGGCTGCACACTGACTCTCAGAGCATAAAGTCATGAAGAAGCAGCAGTATCAGGGTCAAATAATCAAGTGATGATTAAATTAAAAACTGGTGCAATTCAAGATGCATGTTAGCTTTACCAATGACTCAGAGCAATTTAACATATGAAAACTTGCTTATCTCCCTGGCCTGTCTATAGACATGTGTCTACAGACACATAGCAATGCGCAAAGGAAGCCATGTGTATCAAGGAAGAATATTAGCCAGCTTTTTGGAGCAAACTCCTTGAAAACATTGTTAATATCATTTCACTTCATTTATCACAAAAGCCTCTTAAAAGTTGAAAGTTTCATTTTGATTTAGTCTATGATTTAGAATGTTCTTTTCTTATTTTTTTAATAAACAATGAATAATGAATAAAATAAATGGAAAAAAGAAAATGTCAAAATACTTATTCTCTTTGCTTGTGATTATGAAATTTGCAGATTAAATTTTATTTTTTGAGGTCCACATTCCATTTACAGCCAAGAAAATTAGATTTCCTGATGTTGTAGAAAGGAAAAAGTCTTCATTCTTTTGAGTATCAGACTTGTGTTAACAAACTGCACTTGACAATTTGATAAAGGAATCAAATCAGGCAGATTAGACTTCTCTTTAAATGCACAGAAATTATAAAATAAAGATATATAAGGTTGGTGCTATGCCAACTTTTCCAAAGACCAGAGCATTTAGGCTATATATGTGTAATTATAACTATTTCCTAAGTTTCAACTATTCTTTGAACTTTTACTGTATAAAAATCCTGGTGTCAGCATTTTCAGAAATGAACATCAGTAGTTCATTGTAAGACAATAATACAGGGAGAATTTCTTATGTGGGAGATAAGGGTGAGAAATGTATGAACTGTCATATGGTTGACTAGTATTTGACCAGATCAACCTCAAAGATCCTGACTTCTGGAACTGCTGTTGTAACACAGCAGTTGTAACAATGGCATCCCAAATTGGAGGATCCATTCAAGTCTCAGCTGCTCCATTTCTGATACAGTGAAGTGTCAATGTTACATGGAATAGCAGCAGATGACAACCCCTAATACTTTGACTTCTGCAACTTATGGGTGAGACCCAGACACACACCCTGCTTCCTTGCCTTGACTTTCCCAGACTTGAGTGTTGTAGCCATTTGAAGACTGAACCAATGAATGGAAGATCTTTCTCTCCTGCTCAACATTTCACAGAAGTAAAAAAAATAAATCCATAAAAATATGCTGTCTTCTTGACTTTATGAACTTACATTTCAGGGTAGAATATTAAGAATACATCTCACCTTTTAATACACTTTTAGATGGTGATGTCACAAACCGCCAGGAAACAAGGAAAGGCTTCTATTAAGCCAAGGTGAATCATATCCATTGGAGTTGCAAAGACAAAAACAAAGACAGTTTTTAAACTTTGTCTTTGTACCTTCCCCCAGTGAGAGTCAATCCTAAACTGGACTGACAGATGATAAAATGAATAGAAAGTGTTTCATGGTTATCTTAATTTGCACCTTGACTACATCTAAGAAGCAAAAGAAAGTATCTTTGGGTACAACTGTTTAAAATAGTGGTTAAGACGCTTATGTTCTATTGGTATCATGTCAACTAATTCCATAACATTATAAATTGTTACTGATGTAATGTTGGGGCTTTTAATTGATTGGGATGATACTCTGCCGGCTCTACCTTCAGACCAGAGATGGCCTCCCCAAGAAACCGTTGAACTTATCTGGACAATAAGATGCTGTGACTTTATGCTTGGTAGATGCTTGCAATGAAAGAATCTCAACTGAATTTGAAGTGTGGTAATGCAACAAGGTAGAGGAATCCACCATGGGGTGGGGGAAGGGGGTGTTTGGGGAGGGGTGGGGAGATCCCAGTGCCTATAAAACTGTGTTACATAATGCAATGTAATCAATAAAAAAAAAAAGACACTTATGTTCTACATTGGTGCCTGGGTCTAGGTTTTGATTCTGGTTTTCAACCATGCAAACTCAGAGTCAGAAGTAAGTAGCTCAAGAACTTCAGTCATAGCATCCTTGTAGAAGACCTGAATTGAGTTCTTGGTTTCCAACTCTGAATCCAGCCCAATCCACAACATTGTGGGCATTTGAGAGAAAATGAGAAAATGGTACACTCTCTTTCATTATCTTCTCTTTGTCTCTCTACATCTTAATAAATAATTTACAAATAATAAAAGTAAAAATAATTAAGAATGGTGCTATGGCAAAGTGGTTAACCATCACCTGAAGCAACCTGGCATGTAATATGGGCGTTAGTTGGAGTCCTGGTTACTCTACTTCCAAGCCAGTTCCTTGTTATATCTAGGAAAGGAGCAGAAGATGATTCAAGTGCTTGGACCTTTACACCCACATGGGAGACCCAGAAGGAATTTAAAAGGCTGATACAGGAAGCTGAGCCGGGGTACATTTATAAGACAACCAGTAAAAGCAATATTGTAACCCTACACAGCATAAGATGAATATATAATAAAAATAGAACATGTCCATGACATAATCACTAAGCGAGGCAACACAAGTTAGTCCAGTGTGTTAGGATATTGCCACATCACGGTGTGCATAGGTGGAAGAGATTCCTGTTGTATCTCTGCTCTCTACTTCTTGAGAACTTCATAACTTGACACTTCAACATCCCTCTGGTACCAATACCCTTGGTAATCTCAGCCAGCCTTCTGGCTTCACACACACCATATTTAAGCTAACAACTACCAAATGAATACTTGTGTTTTGGTGTAGACCTCTTCCTGTGCTCAAAATTTATCTAGTCAAATATCCAGTTGGTTAAAACATGTGAAAGTTAGCTTCAAAACTAAACCTGTATCTTGAGTCTTTGAGCTCCATAAAATCTATTTCTTTCAAAGTCTTTCTCATCTGTATTAGTGCTGGCTCTATTGTTTAAGATACTCAAAACTAAAGAATCCTTGAATCCATCAGTAACTCCACACTAGTTTTACAAACCATGTATTCATTGACAAATCCTGTCATTCTTTTAGTATTATGTCTGAATCTAACTGTTGTTCTGAAGTCACTCTCTTCCAAGCTATCATTATAGCCCATCAGGTCATTAAAGTAGCCTAATCCTCTTATTTTGACATTCCCCTTATTGATTTCTCTGTAAATAGCAACCAGAATTATCATATAAAAACATAAAGCAGAACACATCATTCCTCTGCTCACAGCCATTCAGTGACTTCCTATTTACTCCAATTAAAAGTCAAGGCATCCATGTGAACTATGCTGTCTTACTTGATCTGGCTAGCCGACCTTGTCAGTACGACTATTTTCCAGCAAGCTATACCTTGCTCATTTTACTGAGGCTCCATTTGTCTCCTTGCTGCTTTTTTCATCCTTATCTTCTGTTCTCTCTCAAAACATCCTATCCTAAATATCAACTTGGCTCATCATGTCACCTCCTTCAGACTCAAATATAAAATTGAAATATTTCCCAAATATTTTAGTACATTCCCATGTTCCTCTTGCTTGTACTTCTTCTTACATACATACCAACTATTACCATGTAAAATACAGTATAATATACTTATTTATTTAGCATATTTCCTAGCCCCTCTTCATCCATGGGGAAAGGATTCTGAGTCTGGTGTCTTTTCACAAGTATGCTTCAATGTATAGTAGGTTTTCTATGAGTAAAGATTGAGTTAATCATAGAGATGTATACTAGATCAGTAATTATCACTGAATCGTGGAATTCGGAATGGTTTATGTTTTTCTTTCATGTATTTGTTAAAACTTAGTAGACTATTTTTAGAACAATTTTTGAGAAAATAAAGGGGAACCTTTCTGCTTCCACACACTCGTAGCCTCTCCTGCTGCAACATCACACATCTCAGTGATTTATTTCCTAAAATCAACGAACCTGCAGTGGTGCATCATTATCACGCACCTTCCATAGTTCACTTCAAGTTTCACTCACAGTGTTATACAGTGTATGGGTTTGGACAGATGTATAATGGCATAGATCCACCACTGTGATGCCATGAAGATTAGCTTCGCTACTCCAATACTTATCTGGACTTCTTCCCTCTCTTCTCACTTAACCTCTGTCAGTCTCTAATTCTTTCATATGTCTACAGTATTGGCTTTTCAAAAATTTCATACTTTTAAAAGCATTATAGCATACAGCCTTTTATGATTGGCTTCATTCACTTAGTAATATGCATTTACCTTTTCTCTATGTTTTCATTCCTTCATCACTGATCTCTTTTAGAGTAGACTCATCTTACATTCTAGATGCACCACAATTTATTTGTCCATTCATTTACCAAAAGTACATTTTGGTTGATTCCAAGTGCGGGCAATTGCAAATAAAGCTGCACAAACATCTCTGGTACAGACTTCTGTGTAGACATAATTTTCAACTCATTTGAGTAAATATCAAGGAACATAGTTGCCACGTTGTATAATAAGAGAATGTTTATCTTTTTAAGAAACAGCTGAACTGTCTTCCAAAGTGGCTGCCCCGTATCTTATTTGTGCCAGCAATGAACTAAAGTCCCTTTTTTCCCACATCCTAGTCAGCATTTGGTGTTGTCAGTGTCCTGGATCTGGGCCACTTTAATAGGTGTGAGGTAGTACTTACTGTTCTTTTAAGTTGTAATTCAGTATTGACATTATTTGGAACATGGTCTCATATGTTTATTGACCATCTGTATATCTTCTTTAATGAGTTATGTGTTCAGGTATTTTTGTTCATATTTTATTTTCATTGTTTATTTTTTTATAACTGAGTTTTAAGAGTTCTTCATATGCTTGAATAACAGTCCTTTATCAGATATGTTTTTTGCCAATATTTTCTTTCAGTATGTGGCTTGTCTTCCCATTTGCTTAAGAACATTTTCATAATTGAGTAAATGTTACACCTTTTTAGGTATATGTCATAGATCCCCTGCCAAATGAGTTTTAAATGATTTCAACTGATGGCTGCTTATGCAACAGCTGTGCTGCATTGGTGATAGCATAAAGAATACACTGAATCAATGTAGGTTGAATATTTTTAAGTATATACTTCTGTACATATCTTATTTTCCAATAAATAAAGGCATTGCTCGTATTCCTCACTCTATGTAGTCCATCTCACATTTCAGCTTTTTGTAGACCAATCCAAAGGGTGGTTCCATATAAAGCAAATGTTGTGTTAAAAGACAAAGAGTTCCTACTTGTTAATGCTCTGGCTTTGCTTTCAGTAGAATGTGCCCCAAGAAGACATCTTGCCTCTACACCCCCTTTCTGTACAAAATGAAGTCTGAATGTCTTGCCAGAAGTTTTTCTTGCCTCAAAGACCCACCTCTGCTCAAAGGTATAAAGAGCTTGAACTACAAGGAACCTCAAAGTTTCCAATTCAACAACCTGTGATCAAAATACCAAGAGATCAAAGATTCCCCCCAAACCAAAAGTCTACCCTTCCTCCTCAAATTTTCTAGCTCCTTAAGATCTCTTAACTTCACAATCTCTTAACTTCACAACCTGCTTGAGGGTGGGAGAAGAAGAGATAGTATCTAAACCATTCTGATCAGGAGACGCTCTTTGCCAACCTCCCCTACTTCTGGTGCTACCTTTCAGCATGCTTCTTAATCTGCCTAAATGTTAACATTCATGTCTATAAAATGGAAATAAGATTGCCTTTCTTTCCAGATTATTAGAAAAATTAAAAGTGATGAAAGCAAAATACATCACAACCGTACAAAATTGCTTTTGTTGGGCCTAGCAGCTAGAGTCTTTTCTTGGCACGCGTCCTGCTTCCCATCCAGCTCCCTGCTTATTGCCTGGGAAAGCAGTGGAGGATGGCCCAAAGCCTTGGGATCCCGCACTCCTGTGGGAGACCCAGAAGAAGTTCCTGGATCCTGGCTTCAGATCGGCGCAGCTCTGACAGTTGTGGTCACTTGGGGATTGAATCATCAGAAAGAGGATCTTCTTCTCTGTCAATCCTCTCTTTATATCTGATTTTGCAATAAATATAAATAAATCTTTTTAATTGCTTTGTTGTGGTTGTAGCTTCCCCTGGTTCACTTTATTTTCAGTTCTCAGTGAACTTTTAGCCTATGTTCATACCTTTATGAATTCTTAAGTTTTTGCTGTGTTGCAAAGTTCTTCTTTGAGAAGGAACAGGTAGGAGGACTGAATATCTATTCTCTATATTTTGATTATGTGGTTAACATCTCTTATGAGTTGGACTGCTTTCATTTCTAGTCCTAGATAAGCTAGGTAACTGTGTAAATAATGCTTATATTGGATGTTGCCCTTTGAATATATTCAGCAGCATAGCTAGAAATTTAATTCAATCTGTGACCTGATTTCTATTCTATTAGACTCACTAGGGAACACTGTACACTTGTAAGTATATAATGTTAGAGAAGGGAGATTAAAGCTCAGAAAGGTTGCCTACCTTGCAGATGTGGAAATTTTTCCTGTGCCACCTATTGCTCTGACTTCCTAGTTTTCCAAACACTTAGCCCAGAAGTGTACTGCGCTGAGGTTCAAAGCCTCGACTGGACAAGATGAAGCTGGAACGTGAGGCCTGTCGTTTCTGTGGATGACACAAAAGCCCCGTCTTTTCACTATTTTCTCTTTATGGCCCTTGTCTTGCTGCTATACTGCAGCCCTTGATGCTGCCTCACTATAATTTTGACAATTAATCATGTCAATCTCTTTCCTTTTCTAGAATGTGAAAAGGTTAGACTTCTTGAAACTGTGCTTTCCTTGATCCTTTCATAGTTATATTTTTGAGTCCTCATTTCTAATTTTGATGGCATTTTAACTTATCACGGTGGTATATATGTATAGAGTGTTTCTCAAACCTGTCCTCAATGCACACTTTAAGAACAATGCTGAATCTCCCCAAGAGGGATGCACAGTGTGTGGTAGACTGGACATTCTCTAGAGCCTCGGCTCGGCTCTGACACTACTCATTCTTATGTACTGTGCTTCTGTGACAACCCATAAGCCAAGACTTACTTTCTCAACTGTAAAGGGAATAGCATTGGCAAATTTATGGGACTCTTGATGCTGTAATCCTTTGTAAATGATAACCACCGTAAATAACAAATGCCATCAGCAGGTTTCATTTATTTATTTTTTACTAAATAAATTAACAAACACACAATTAGGCAGACCAAGCTAAACAGAGTCAAGCCCTTGGAAGGACTCTAATACTCCTTTGGGACGGTGTGTCACAATGGTGAAGGAATTATAAAATTATTTGCAAAAACATGCAGTAACACTGTAAAGATTGTGACCATTACTGATTAAATGTTTGCAGAGGGTCAACGTCTCCAACTGCCAGCAAGTCAAATATTAAAAAGGGCATGAGGTCACTTGATATTTGAAAGACAAACTGGGATGAATCAGTAGTAATTACAAGGAAACTAACTCAAAGATTAAAAACACCTAAAAGAATTTCATGCCAATACAAGTACTTATTTAAAAGTTAGTAGTTCACATTCAGAAGACAGGAAGTTTGAAAACATTGAAGTCCAGTATTATCCAGTGATTTGCTCCAATGCACACAGAAATTGAATGCAAACATTTATAGGTTTTGAGGTGATATTTATGCTGTTTTTTTTTGAAAACATAAAATTTAACCAAAAGAAATTTTTGCCAGGTGGATTTTGTTGCTTTGTTTGGTGGCAATCCATTAATTCTTCGTGTTGACTGAAATCCAGGTATCCCAGGGAGCACTTTACACTGTCATCTCATTGCTTCTTTTCAGCCACTCTATGGAGGGAGAGCTCTAATGCTTGCAAAGGTCAGCAGATTAGTTCAGAGTCACTGAACTGCCAGGTGGTAATCACACTGCAATTGCAGACCTGAGCCAGTTGCTTCCCTTTGCACCATCTTTCTTTTTACTCTCAGTATTAGCACAGATCAGCTTTTAGAGAGAGCAGAAAGAAACTAAACATCTTGACATGTCACAAAACCAACTTCTAGTGTTCTAAGTACTTGATAGCCGAGTGGGAGGGTGCGTGATGCAGTGGATTGAGCCGTTCCTTGTTCTGCTCCCATTTCATTTCAGAACTACTGATAACAAGCCCACTCTCAGCCCGTGATCCACATGCCTGCTAATGTACAGTCTCAGAGACAACAGACCACAGCTCAAGTTCTGGAGCACTTGAACCCAGTTCTGAACCCACATGGGAAAGACAACAACATTCCTGGCTCCTGGTCTCATCCTGACCCAGCCCCAGCTTTATGGTCATCTGCCACATAAACAAGCAAATGAAAGGTTCCTCTTTCTCTGTTGTTCTGCCTTTCAAATAAAGTTCAATCTGTAAATATGCTTGTAAAAAACAAATGACTTATTTCAACCACATTTAGTATGTATGTATTATATGTAATATTATATATATTATAAATATTTTATTTCAACCACATACATTAGCAAAATATATCAGATAAAATAAAAGCAGTTACCTGCAAGGTTAATGGACACTTTTTTTCTACCTCTTCTCTTGTTTTCAGCTATTGATTTGTGTAGAGCTTTAGCAAGGCCATTCAGAAACACACCAAGGCTAAAAAACAAAGACAAAGCCTTCCCTGGATACATAAATATACATCATGTTTCCACAAGTATTGCTTAGAAAAATAGCATAAACAGGTGCTGTGCTAGCATAAAGATATCCCAAGATTACAGACAGCAGAGCTGAGCACACTCAAGACATAAAGCTACCAACGTATGTGTGTAACTTTAGAATGAAGCTGCTAACATCACCTCTAATAGGAGACAAAGCTTTTGTCTCCATTCATTTTGTATTGCTATGACAGTATTCTTAAGACTGGGTAACTTAAACAATAAAACTGTACTTGTAAGAAGGGGCTTCTAACACAACAGTTAAGAGGGGTGCTGCCATCCCATATCAGAATGCCTGGTATGAGTCCCAGCTCCTTTGCTTTCAGTGCAGGTGCCTGTTGCTACGCACAATGGAACATTGCGGGTAATGGCTCCAACAGTTGAATGCCTGCTGTCAGTATGGATATCTGCATTTAGTTCTCAGTTCCTGTTCTCAGCTCTCACTACTGCAGATTTTTAAGTGAATCAATGTGAGAGGAGTTAGACTAGGTAGTATTCTGGGTGCCAGAGTCATCATTTTTTTCTCAAATAGAAAAGGGTATTCTCTCCACCATGTCTTGCAATCACCAGAGCACATTTCTTCCAAGAGACAAGTACATATTTTCATGTATCAAGAACATGCTTCCCCAAGAGGAACGGCACATTAATATATCAAGTTCCCCACCTAAAGCACCAGCCCAATTGAATCTCAGGCCATTGCTAAGGGGGTGGTTTCAGACTGGTCTCTTTATCATTAAAAAGGGACTTACCAAGTTGGCCTGTAACACTTTTGGGGCCTTTTGTCCCAGGGCCAGGTACCATGGAAACCAGGAATTCTCCTTTGTTTATAGAGAAATATCTTTGAAGTGAACCTTTAAAAGATGCTATTGGCACCATTAATACAGGTTGTTCTTTCTTTCCTCCTCCTGCCATTATGGCAGAGGTCTAGGTTTTTTTTTTTTTCTCTTCCTCCTGCCCCATGGCAGGAGGTAAGGGTTCTTTCTCTCTTGAAGCCCAGTCCCATCACTAGAACGGGAGCTCCCCTTCTCAGCTTTTCTAATAAATCTTGCTTTAAAACTAAACTGTGTCCACATGAAAATTCTTTCTGCAAGACAAGTAGTGAGGTTGCTGCAGTACTCAGGGTCGAAAACCCTACAACACCAGCAAGTAGAAGTTCTCTCTGTGCCTGTTCCCCTCCGCTGGGAAGCCTTCCCCAGTCCTTACAGAATGGAATCTTCCTGTTTCACACAGGCACTGTGTGCCACAGGGCTCCTTTGCAGCTCTGAGCACACACATAATCGTGAATCTCAGAGAAATGACAGCTGTGCCAGTGTACAAGAATGAGACCTCAACTAAGAAGAAAGAACCATATCTGATGATCTCCTTTATATTCTAAGGCCATCACTGCTGGTTCCTCAGATGTGCTCTGTAACAGCTGCCAGGGTGAGGGACCAGCTCACTGTTCGAATCACCTGGGTCAGACATTACCACTCAAATACAACCAGTGAAGGAAGTTCAGAAAGTGGCCAAGTGGCAAGGACTGTGGTAGGTTAGGTGGTAGCAATTCACCCAAAACATTTAAATTCGTGCCCAAAGTAAAATAACTCTGAAACAACAACAAAATGCTTGGATGCAACACGCCCTCTTCAGCTGATAGGCCATTTTTCAGTTCTGATTCCATTTGTGTTCTCCCAGGCTGAAATTCTCCCCAAATTAGGAAAGAGCTTATCACCAAATACGTATAGGCCTCCCACTGGCTCTCGGGCTTCACACAATGACCTTCATCATCTCTGCTTCTGTAGGAATTCTATACATCAGCAAAGGATGCTATTCAAACCCTGTTTGTACCACTCTCTTCTGATCCCTTTCTACCGTCCTATTCCATCCGTTGAAGTCAGGACCTAAAAAGAAATTTAGACAGCAGCCAATCCAGTTCACTCATTTTACAAGTGAAGGGCTGAGGTATATGATGCCACTGACACAGCTGGTATTGGAAATATGGATATATGTGATACATATCCAACCTCAGCAAGAGCTGTTCATGAGGCATGCTTGTTAGGGAACATGCTCGCTAGATTTTGTCAGGAGTCTCCCCTTCTGCTTATGACTATAATCAAGAAGAAAAATAGGTAAAAATAAGCAGAGACACAATATTAATTGAAAAGCAAAGCAAAGGTACACACTCAGGAGTGTGTGGGCAGTCCCTTGGAAGAGTGATACAATTAATAAAGTCCAGGGGGCATTCTTTCATATTAGAATAGATGGGATCACCTGGCCAGGGCTTAGCGGACTAGTCAGAAGATGTGGCATCTGTTGCAGAGTTTGAGTTCCACCATTTTTGTGCTCCTTTTTCAGAAGGCCCATTCGTGTCATGGTGTGAGGAACCTGATGGGAGTGGGCTTCATGAGTCTGTAGTTGTTAAAGATTTCTAGCCAACCCTACACCAGCAAATTACTCTTCTCCAAAGAGGGTGAGGGGCTTGGATGATGCACTCAGGGCTGCAGTCCTTTCAGCTGGCACCTCAGTCTTGTTACATCCCTGCCTGCATCAACGTGACAACACAGGAAAGAAAGGTCAGGTTGGCTTTTGCAGCTGGAACACTCCGAAGACCTTATGCAGAAAATATTTCATGCTGTGTCTATTTTAATATAAAGTATAAACATGCATATGAACAAACAGTGTCATCCGTAGCTCTTTAATTCTGGGCATGACCTAGCCTGGGACCTGAAATTGATCCCTTGCTAATGAGAGACAACTAAGAGGCAAAGATTTAATGATAGAAATTGTTTATAGCTAACCATAAATAATTCAGTAATGGAATATTTATTGATTCTTAGTTCAGTAACCCAAATGAGTGATGGACGAGAAAATGTCTGCCACTTTCTGAAGTCTTATACAAGGCGCAAGCCACTCCATTAGCAGTGTGCTAAAAAGCACACAGCCAAAAATTGATGGTGCTCTCTGGAAACTCCAGGCTGAATCTTTTGCAATCTGATTCTTTTCTGAGAATGTCAGGATAGCAAAGACATAATGTAAGTTTTTTTTTCTTTTTTTTTTTCATAGGAAAAAGAACACTGCTGTGACCTTGTTTCCTGTTACTGCTGTCAAGCTGAGGAAGACAGAGAGGTGTCAAATGCCTGAAATGTATTCATGGCCCATCTGGCTCCCCAAGCAGGAACTCCTCTGAAGAGCCTGTGCCACTGAGCTGTGTTTGCAATCTCATTTCCTCAGAGCTCCAGAGAAGACTCAAACCTGTAACCTTGATGCCTCCCCGCCCTCCCCCCACCCCCCCGCAACAGCTCCCCAGCACAAGAACCAGACAGAAAGCACCTTGCTGCCTCCATCCAATCACAGAATGACAGTATTTCAACCTGACACAGGGGCTGTTTGTGCTTTATCTTTGGCTGCATTTTTATGGGGAGTAATGTATTTTCTTCTTTGCCTCCCCTGATACCGTAACAATCTTTCCTAAATTAAATATGTAACAAATTTGTCATATGACTTTATTCCCAGGCTTTTTTTTAAGCCATCATTAAATATCTTCATGCTGTGTGACAGTTACTTCTCATCAGTGTGCTTCCTTAGAGACTGTCTGACATCAATGGATGCTTGCAATGTGCAGAGAGGGAGGAGAGAGCTCTGAGGAGTCCAGGCTGATGGGAGATGAATGCCTCTGCGTTAAGCAATGTCTGGGCAACATAGGTTTGTAGCCAGAGAGAAGCAGAGAATGCATCCTATTCCTTTATGGATCTCCAGGATATCACTCTGCCCCATACAGGGGAAAAAATGGGATATATTGAAGGGGAAAAGAAGAAACTGGAGCAGGGTAAGAAGGGAAGGGAAGTCAGCATACCAGGAAGTCAGGTGAGAAACTGCACTTGAAAGGGATGTGAGGTAGTCTTGGATTCATGCATCCATTGGACTCCAGGCAAGATGTGCATCAGGAAAGCAACATCTGCCTCCCCCAAACTGCAATTACCTAAAAGAAGGCAAATTCTGTAGCCTAACCCCAGGCCTGAGAGGCTGTGCTCCATGATACACCCACTTTCCTGTGTCCAGACCCTAGGCAGGTGAAAGGAACATTGTGATAAGCGGTAAGGTGGGTTCAAGGGACAGGGGGCAGATCTGAGCAACATTACAAAAATGTAGGTGTCACTAGATTGAGTGACACCATACGATATGCACTGTAGTGAGAGTCCTTGGACAGTCATGACAGCCCAGAGGAATTTAAATGGTTAGATGGGCCAAGAATAAAAGAAACACGGTTAACTTTTCCAAGAGTTTAAATTATGTGAATTAAATTAAATTTAAATTATGTTCAATGCGGTTAATCCCAGCTGCTGTGGATCAAGGTTAGATTGCAACCATTCCCTTCAAAACACAGTTTTTGTGGTGTTGAGCAGGAGATGATAAGACTTACAAGTGTTTCCTTTTGGTGACACCTGCAGATGCGTGGGCTCAATCAACATAGTTCTCTATTTAAAACACACACACACACACACACATTGATGTCTTCAGTATTTTAAGCCTCTCAGATAACATAGTTGTGTATGACTGTGCCATTTCAGCACTTTTGAATTTTTTCATGCCAACACAGATTGTAGATGCTCACAAAATTAAGTACAGAAGAAAGGGATATTTTGTTCAATCTTGAGAGGATAATCTAGGTTAGCCAATATTCCTTGGTAGTCCTACACTACTTCCCACAGGATTCTTTCCTGTTAGACTTCATGAAAAGATCCGATATCATTTGTATATTGTACATTTTTTGCTTAAAATAGAATAAATCCTCACCTGTGAACTGTTGCCATCAAGTTGCTTAGGTCAAATCTGAGCTGTTTGAAATGTTCAGGAAGCAGCTAGGAATATTGAGAACTTGCTCAGTACCAGATAACTTTTTCTTCTACTAGCTTTCACATTAACTGTAAATGTGATCTCACACAAATCCATGCATCTACCCAAGCCCAATTTGCTTACCTGTGCAGTGAAAGTGCGGGATTATTGTCAAGAACTCGTCTAATTCTAGCTTCCTTATAACCAGACACAAAATAGGGAGTAATATTAAGGCCCACAAACAAAATTCCAAGTGATATCCAGAAAGTCAAGGATTATCGGAAATTTCTCTAGTCTCCCTTCCTTGGAATTTAGTCCAGTGATCAAGGTTATGACAGTAATTACTGGTTCCCATATGAATGAAACACAGTGTTCAGCAAGCTGGTCTTTGACATCTGAAGCCAATGAACTGAACTGGTAATTCATGCTAGCAAGAGTCCAGTGGCCTTATGGCCTTCATGTGCTCGGTGCCTTCTCCATCAGTATTGTTCACTGGGAATGAGGAGGCAAAATATTGAAAAATACATGAGAGGTAGAAAATGGGCACAGCATAGCTAAGCTGTATTTGTTTATACCATATTTAGTTTCAGGGTTTTGGTGAGGTAGTTACTGGGCTAACCATTGACATATAGATGAATTCCAAAACAGGAAATGGTTTTTGAAAACCCTTCACTCAGCTCCTTCTAAAGCAACAGCCTGCAAAAGCATTATAAAATTATGATCACCGAGAGGCCACCACTGGTACAATACTACACATCAAATGATACACTGTCTTGATTCTGGTTTCTTTACTAACGTATTAATATCCTTTTTCTATTCTCACATTGAATCTCAAAGCCCTGAATTTAATTGGCGAGAATACAAGATTGTCTTTGAATAATGAGGCAGGTAGTTTTTTCTTAGGTCATAAGGGCTCCCAAAAGTTAAATTCCATGGCAACCAAGACCTTGTCGGTCTTGTTTGCCTCTGTAACTCTAAGCACATAGTTTTGAAACTCAGAGGCTCAAAATGCCCATCAGCTTTCATTAGCTTCATTTTTTTACAAGGGAAAACAATGACCAGTTTAAAAGAATTCTTCTGTTTGATTTTCCCTAAATTCTTGAAATCTCTTGATTACTTAAATATTTTAATACGGCATCATTAGACCAGAATTAGATTTAAACTATTAAGGATGATGGAGACTCAGTTTACAATTACATCCTAACCACCTCTGGTCTCAACTGACACAGTGGGCTAAATTCTGTTATGCGCATTCCATTAAGTATATCTCATCACCAAAAATAGTAAATTTACTGTGCTATGCTATACTACACTGTACTATATAATTGGGAACCTAGAATTATTCTCTGGTTAACAGAACTCTTCAAATAACCACATCAAGCATTTAATGCATGTTGGATAGTAAGCAATACTGCAAAAATGAGTGATAACTCTTCTTCAGCATACCAACATTACCAACATCATACCAACAAAAACCCCAAAATATTCTTTAAATTAGCATTCTGAGGATAAAATTGAACCTATTATTATTAACAATAATGTGAAATTTTTGTGAGAAATCTGAATTTCAGGCCCACATTCTTCTGAAAAACTTTTAAGAGAATGCTCATTTGAGGGCAAACTAACATATTTCTGACTTACAAGTACATTTCTGTTCTTTGCATATTTGGTAGGCTTAACCATGAAGCAGAATGGTCTGGTTTATCTTGACTGTGTCCGTGAGGTACTCAAAACATTGTCATGTGCTAGAAGCTACACCAAAACACGACCTTAACCAACATGGGAAGTCTAACTTCAATAATATAATCCATACTGTTATTGGTTGTTTGCTTTTTTGGCTGTATCCCACGTGTTTTGATGTTTTTTATTTCAGTTTCGTTTATTCCAAATAATTTCTTTTCTCTTGTCAGATTCATCACTGGCTTATGGATTACAAGGTGGCATCATTTTTCCCAAGAGACTTTTATGTTTCCTTTTTGTCACTCATGTGTTGGTTACTCAGTGGCGCATTTTTTCATGGTGCTGTAATTTGTTGTTGTTGATGTTGTTGCTATTGTGGCTATTCTAACTCATACCAGTTGTTGACCTGGTTTCATGGCATCTCAATTATGGACATGTATAGTGATGAAGTACTGGGGTCTATCATATACAGATGTGGGGGGAAAATGGAACATGCATCCCTACTTTCAGACAAAAGAAAGATTCCCAATGAAACCGTTGGACATGTGCAGACAATGGGCTGTTGGACTGCCTGGCATTGTCCGTATTTACAATGTCAGGGTACACTTAACTAAGAGACTAACAGAGTTATGATTCCTTATGAAGCACTTTACTACAATAGTAAAAATGTGAAAATCTATTGGGGGGACAGGAGTTTGGGGGAAATCCCAGCCTATGCAAAACTGTACCACATAATTCAGAATTCAAAATAAAAATATATTAAAAGAAAAAACAAACCAAAAAAAAAAACCTGTCCTTGATGCAAGCAAGAGTAGCAGACTATAAAAGCCATTTGCTGCCATACTCTTGACATTTTATGGCTACTTCTTCATACCACCATTCACTCTTGGACACACAGACTCTTAGACATCCATGTCTTTCTCTGTGATAGACACAGCCACCCTCCTGGCTTGAGCCCACTAAGAGGTAGGGTCTCTGGTGGGAGAAATAAAAGGTGTTTCGAGGGTATTAGATAAACCAACTGGCAAATGGGATTGAACTGTGAATAATCAAAGATTATCCACTCGTGAGTGTGTGGTATTCACACTGTAAGCAAACCTGTCTACAAAACAAAACCAAACCAAACTGACAAACCCCATCATCATCATCATAGAGAAAACAGAGCTCAAAGGGACCATGCAGAAGGAAACGCAGGGTACTAGGGAGGCTAAAGGGACTCATCTAAAACCGTACTAGGAAAGTCTCAGTTGGTAGTCTCAATATTTCAGAACAAAAATCACTGGACTGATTCTCTGCAGTCAGTGCTTGAGCGCTAGCTGCTAAAGGGGACAGCAGCAGGTTTCACAAATCAGGCCACGTTGTTCCCTAGCTTGAAATCTTTTAATGGATTCCGATTGTGCTCAGGGCCCAGCTTGTCAGCATGATTTGCAAGCTCTGTGACACTGTGGTCCCGACTTGCACTCTAGCGTCATCTCTCATCAGAGCCTCTGGTAACACACAGGCTCCCATCACACTGTCCTACTTGGTGTGGGGCTGTGACGTTTGCTCCCTTTTCTATGTTGTCTTTCTTTCCTATTCCCTCTACTATAGTGAGTGTCCTCATCAGGCCCTCTCCACTGTTTACTTACATTATACAGCTTAGCCTCACACAGAAACCGGCCAGTTTATTTTGCTTTTTCCTCCCCCAAATCATACAAAAATTAGGAAAAGCAATCGTGTCTCTTTGATTAGTTACCCTATTCCCATGCCCCTCTGCAGTGCTTGACAAATGACAAGTAGGAAATAAATATCCTTCCCCATAAATGAATATATTGAAAATGGAAATCAACATCCCTTTTAGTTATCTGAAAATAAATTCTAACTATTCCAGAAACATAATTTTCCCACTAGGGAATTAACACTGTATAAGTCTGAAACAAAACAGTTTGATCATTTCTAAGTGTGGATTTTCTCTAAATAGAAAATCTGCTATCATCATAATTATTTCTATGCACCATGCTAATACATGCCCTTTCTGAATAACAAAGTAATTACTGATTTATTTGAAAGGCAGAGTTACAGAGAGGGAGAGACAGAGATATTCTGCCTCTTGGTTTACTCTCTAGTGGCCACACCAGAATCCCGCATCTACTTCCAGGACTCCCATAATGCAGACAGGAACCCAAGTGCATGAACCATCATCTGAGGCTATTTTCAGGTACCTTAGCGAGGAGCTGGATCAGAAACAGTGTGGCGGAGACTTGAACCAGTGTTCCACTAGGACTGCTGGCATTCTAAGCACTGGCCTAACTCAGGGCATCACAGCACCTGCTCTTTGATGCTTTTCATTCAATGGGTTGATTAAGAAGTTATACCTCCCCCAACCCCATTCCCTGAGAAATAATATACAGATGCTATTTCAACACTGTAGGTCCCTTGGGATCTAGTGTGATTGTGGAATTGTTGCTCTCTACCTAATATGAGAGGGTGTTTTCTGTTCCCTTCACCTGGTTGCTAGTTATCCAGACGTCTAACATCATGCTCATTAGAGTCCACACACCACTTTCTAACCCTCAAGTCATCAATCTGAACTTCCCCCTTATATACATTAGCCTGCTGTAAAGATCTCCTGTAAAATCTATTTCACTTTTTCACAGTGGCATTTTATGCATGCGAAAAAGCTAAGCTCATATTCCTGTCATATCCCAGGCTTTTTCTGAAGGGACCATGTGACAATAAAGCTGTCTTTCTACAAGCATTTACATCTCCTGTCATCCTTTTCTTGTGCATAGAGGATTATATTTGGATTCCTGCCAAAATAAGTCTTAATTGATTTTTTTCAGGTGTTTCCTACTGCCATGGCAACCGTAATCAAATATCTTTTCATGAATAGCCTTGTCAGTTGCAATATAATATTCTCACTGAATACGGTCTCCAGTTCTCTCTTTGCAAAGGTCTCCAGAGCTTTCTCTTTGACCTAACATTTCCTTCAAGCCCTTAAGCTCCATGGAAATAATATATTTAAATAGCATGCACGTTTTTTTAACTAAAAACCTCTTACAATTTCCATCATTAATAACACACATACGCATGCACACAGAAGATAAAAATAGATTATGCTTTCAAGGGTAATAGACATTTCATTATTGGCATTTGTCAGATACTTTAATCCCTCTCAAATCACCTTTGATGTGCTGTTTTCTTTTTTTTTTTCTTTCTCTCTCCCAAGAAAAATCATTATTCATCTTAAGAGAGAACATCTTGTCAAGTGCTGCAGTTCAACAAAATAAGGAAAACATCTCTGCCAAAATGCAGCAAATGTGATTACACAAAGCCAAGGAGAAGCCCATAATTAGATCATTACCATGGAAACAACCTAATTACATGTGTAAAGCAGTGAGGGCTGAGTTGCAGATCTGAATATGTTAATACCATTGTCTACGTTATAATATTTCTGGTACTTAGTTTTTTTTTTCAAATATAAGATATAAACCATAAAAATAAATCCCAACTCAGTTAAATGAATGAAAAAAAATATTATGCCGCCCCATGAATGGAACTCAGAGGTACTTTCCTTGCTTATACACACAAGTCAATACCCTTTAAGGAGGTAAGAAATATTTCATTGTGTATATTAATGATACACATTTGCATGTAAACAGATGAATGCCCTTAAATATGCATTCTGGAAGTCACATTGCACCAAAAAAATTTAAGAATAGCTAAAGTTAAGGAAAGGTAATTTAAGTTTTTCAACTGTATACTCTTTATATTAATGAAGAATGTTATGTGGTCTGCTTTTAGTTATTAGGGACCTCGCATTTTTAGGTCACTTTTAACCTCTGAAGCCAAAAAGAATGTGCATTTCTGTTTCTCGCTTAGGTCACCATCAAAGGGTTAACACATGCTTAGGTCCGAGGAGATGCTAATTGCATATCATAAGGGCAGGGTTGCTCTCTATAACGATCATATCTGAAAAAAAGTCTATCTACTTTTTGACACCATTTGACAGAAGCTCTTCCATTTGGACTCCTTGATTGTGTTCCGTTTCCTGTCCTTGCTTTTCTCAACTGTGCCATTTACAAAGCATCGTTGTGGCAGTGACCCGAGGCATTGGGTCACCTTCTGACCCCTCCAGCTCCCCTGCACACAGCATGGCAGGCAGAGTTCAAGGGGTGAGAGTGGACATGATGCTGCTGTGGCTCCTCCCTCCCGTCTCCACGTCACTCATTCAGGAGCAAGCTCTGATGGAGAGTCCCCGAGCTTAGGTCACCCTTTCTGTGTGCGCTGCAGTTTCATACCTCCTGGGCCTCTGACTCGTGGCAGTGTTCCTGCCCTGCCATTGTTCATTGCAGTCACAAGGCACTTCTCTCTGCCGGGAAGCAGCAAGATAGAAAAACGGAGAAACCACAGCTCTGGAATCCAATCAGAAGCTCGCCCTGACATAATGGGCTGCATTCTTCCTTTATCTGTTTTTTTCCAATCAATCCATTTTGCTCTTTCTCTGTCTTTTACACACACACACACACACACACAGAGTTAAGATGGAAAGAAAGAGGCTGAAATTAAGACAATTTGGTTCTATCAGGTCTCTAGTAAAATCTGAATCTCTTTAAGCAGGGGGAAGGGTATCTGAACTGTTTCAGCTGCTTTGCTTTACAGTCCATGAGGAAAGTTCATTTCCTTTATGCCTTTCTTTCAGCAGCTCTCTCCCATACTCAGAAGCCTTTGGTGACTCTCATTTTCATAGATGCAAAACAAACATAAGAAGCACCACCTAACTGTCAGAACATGCTCTTCAATCCAGCTGTGCTTTTCTTGCCCAGTCTCGTCCCTCACGCTTCACTCACCGCTCTACCAGGCTTTTCAACATATCCTCAAGAACAGTTTGTTTGTTTTTCCCCTATGGTGATGCTGTCACTTCATTCATGAATGTGACTCGTAGGCATGTAACAAAGGCTTGTGACCGGACTGTGAAACCACATTTCCACCATCAGGATGCCAGTTCTCACGGTATAGATTAGACCTCTACAGGTCCGATTTGTGTTACTCTACCAGAATTCCTAATGGTATGAAACACACCTTACTTACTGGCTTATTAGGGTTGGTTTTGTGGTCAGATCAGTCACTTCCTGAGATTGCTTATATTCCATGGGACACCAGTTCATATCCCAGCTGTTCCACTTCTGATATAGTTCCCTGCTAATGACATGGGAAAAGCAGCAGAGGATGACCCAGCTACTCGGCCCCTTCACCTTTCTGGGAGACCTAGATGAAGATTGTGGGTCGTGGCTTCATCCTGGCACAGCCCTTGCTGCTCTGGCCGTTTGGGGGATACACCAGTGGATGGGAGATATCTGTCTTCTTATTACCCAGCCTTTTAAAAAACATAATTAGGTGCCATAATTTGTTCACGATTCTGATGACTGGAAAGTCCAACAGCTACACTACAACACAAAGGGAAAGCACGAAGCAATGAGGGTGTGTGCAAAAAGAGGTCACACAGCAGGCAGGGATCTGCTTAATGCTACCTCCATTATGGAATGAGTTCACTTCTGCAACAACTAACCCACTCTGAAAGTCAGCATCAATTGCTTTGAGTAGGCGATCATGACCCTCCCCTCAATACTTTGACATTGAGAAACAAGCACATGGACCTTTAGTGGACAAACCATCCCCAAACCATTGCAAAGGTCTTTCTGCATGGGTGACGTTTGCCCTGCCTCTTTTGAATTACTCACTCACGTCCCCTAATCCACATAACTGAGGTGATACAATATAAAGGATTTTTAATCATGACCTCTTAATCACTGTAAAAAAGAACAAGAAAATTTGCTGTTGTGTTTCCTCAGTCACATTAATTCTAAACAAAATATTAGACTATCTAATCTATGATGTATAAAAGAGTTTACAAAATGACTAAATTATAGTTATTTCAGTTGTACAAAACTAGCTCAATGTTACCAGCATATATTTAGAAGACAATTAGCAAGTCTCCTCTTTCCTTGGAATCACCATAGCACCAAGGCCCACACTCACTCCTTGATAGGTGCGTAGGACTGATTGGCCAGGAGGTGCTCTAGGAACATCTCCCCCGCCTGGGATGTCATTCCTACTATAAAACCTTCGCTTGATAAAGTGCTCATCTGTATGAGGAAAGTCAAGCACTGACATAGAATCAGCTTTGCATTTTATTGCTAAGGAGAGCGTGGCACTTCTCGCTCTGTAAATGTCTATCAGTACCTGTTAGCTGGTTATACTTATTTGTTTATGCATCTGTCCTTTCATCTGCAGAACAGATTTTTTCTGGAAATGTTTACGTATCTAATACCTATGCTTGATACCATTTCTCTAACATCAAGTGTTTCACAACATTGAATAGGTCTATACCACAAATGCACAAACCCATTGGGAAGTGTAAACTTTTACCTCTCTCTCTCTCTCACTCTGTGTGTGTGTGTGTGTGTGTGTGTGTGTGTGTGTGTGTGTGTGTGTGTGATCAGTAGAATCATTTTGACAACTGAAGATGAAGAGCTAATATGAGACTTCCCACCCAGACTAAAGGTCCATGATGTAAGTTGTATAAAGGGTCGTGGGATTATCCACAGCTTTGTGATATTCACACTGAGTCTTGTCTCCTATTACATATAATCTCCTAAACTGACTGTGCATTGATACTTCATTCTGGATTTTGAAATCCACATTAGAGATTCACTACATATCTAATGACAGTTAATGTATCAGAAAGTATAAACAGCTTCCACATTACAATATCCTTTCATGGGGCAGCCCATTGGTTGTTTCTTTGAACATCACATGTGCATCTATGCACCATCACCCTCTTCTCTGAATTTAGTTTATTAATGCACACCTTACACTGTGTATTGGCTGTATATTCTTTAAGAATAGGACAGATTTAGAAGTTTTCTTCTTTATAGCACCTAACAATAATTGCTTTGGGTCAGGAGTTGATTAAACAGCTACTTTATAAATTTCTTAATGCAATATTTTAAGTTTCTAGTAAATACTAGAACTAAAAAATCTGGTAAAAAGTATTGCTATCACAAAATTATTATTGGTGAGTTTCCTTTTCCTACACAACTAGATTGTTTCACATGATGATCGTAATGAACTATATTACCATTTTAATTTATTTCCTTACATATCATATATATGTGTATATATATATATATACATAAAGATAGATAGATAGATAGATAGAGTTAGATCTTGAGGCTAGCCCAGTTGACCACTTGTAACAACTAGACAGGACATAAAGATACAAAGTCATTTTTGAAGATTGTGTCACAGTCTCTGATCTGATATTAGAGCAAGTCAAAAAGAAGGAAAATGGAATTAAATATGTTTATGTTAGTGCAAAAGAGTTTGAAATCCATGCAGTTTTTTCACAATACACATTTTCCATGAACTTTTTCTTCTCCTTTTTTTAAGGATTTATTGTATTTTATGAGAAGACAGATTCACAGAAAGGAGAGACAGAAAGATCCTCCATCTGCTGGCTCATTTCCCAAACAGCCACAAGAGCCAGAGCAGAGCCAATCCAAAGCCCGGAGCCAGGAACCTCCTCCAGGTTCCCAACCTTGGGTGCAGGATCCCAAGGCTCTGGGCCATCCCCCACTGCTCTTCCAGGCCACAAGCAGGGAGCTGGATGGGAAGTGGAGCAGCCAGGGCGTGAACCAGTGCCCACATGGGATCCGGGCAAGCAAGATGAAGACTCAGCCACTTGGGCATCACACTGTGCCCTCCAAAATCTTTTTGAAGAATCTATCTTCATATGGATTTCAAAAGATTCTTCTCTAAAATAAAATTGTTTTCTTTGAAAATAGTATTTACTTCTTTGAAAGAAAGAGAAAGAAAAACAAATGTGCATAAGGAGAAAAGTCCCATCCCACTGGTTCACAAAGACTTCCAATGGTGGGTGCTGAAGATGTGAGTTGAAGACACAGCCCAGTTCTTCCATATGGGTGGTAGGAATTCAGTTAGTTGAGCCACTATCACTGTGTCCCAGGATCTGCCCTGATGGAATGCTGGAGTCAGAAGCCAGAGCTGCAAATTAAACTCCGGTACAGCAACATGGGCTACAGGATTTCCAAACATTAAGACAAACATTCGCTCCTAAAGTTATCTTTTAGTTTCATTTTTCAGGTTTCTTCCTACCTGTATTCAGGTATAAAAATATTACCCTGCACTCCAATAAATATGTACCATTTCTATATAGATTTTAGACAGACGATAAATTTTAAACCCTGAATCCTTTTCCTTACCTTTGTCTTCCTTTTACCTGTTTTGCTACTAATTTAATTAAATGATATTATCTTAAAGACACTTATTTGTCCTAAGCAGTTAAGACACACACATCCCATATCACAATGCCCAAGTTTAAAACCCAAACCCTATCCTGATTTCATTTTCATGCTAATGTGCATTCTGCGTGGGTAGCAGGTGATGGCTCAAATCTTTGAGGTTCTCCCACTCACTTGGGAGGCCTGAATTGACTCTCTAGCTCCTGACTTCTCCCTCAACCAGGCTGTGGTTTGGGGGGAGTGAACAAGCAGGTAGGTCTCTCTCTTTCTCTCTCTCTCTTTCTCCCTCTCTCTTTCATCCTGCTTGAGAGTGGTGTAGTGCCACAATAGTCAAATCCTCTGCCTGCTAAAAGCAGCACCCCAAAAGAGTGCCAACTTGAATCCCAGCTATTCAGCTTCTCCTTCAGCTCCATGCCAGCATTCCTTGGAAGGCAAACGCTTGAACTTCTGCTAGAGACCCACATGGAGATCTAGATGGAATCTGGGAATCTGAGGCTCTTAGCTTCTGGCTGGCCCAACCCTGGCCAGTGTAGCTGCTTGGGGTCCGAAACAGCAGATGCAAGCCCTCTCTGTGCCTCTCTTTGTCATTCTGGTTTTCAAATAAGTGAACAAATCTCTGTTAGAAATTAGATTAAATTAGACATTAGCATGCTAAATATTGTAGATTTTTATAAGTTATTTTAAATTATTTTCAGATCACACAGGTATTCACAAACATAGATACATAGATATATTAAATATAAATGAAGAAATAATAAATATAAGATCTGAGATGTCCTTGATTAAAAATAGTTCTTGATTAACTATCATCTCAAATTTGATATTGATAAGTTTAAGTTACTACTACTAAATCACAATTTTAATCACCTTACATATTTTTCAGAATTTCTTCATGCTTAACAAATAACTTTAGTCTTCTATGTAATTATCTGGCTTCATTACTACATATTTCGACTTAGCTATAGACTTTGCAAAAACAACAAGGGAGTGAGAAGAAAAACAATTGTCTTCAATATCACGATTGGCACATGGGATACTTATAAAGGACCAGCCTTATATAACAGAACTTATAAACGTCCAATCCTCACAACATCCCTGAGAAATGATGACATTATCATCATCTCATATTAAAGATAAGAAACTGAAGCACTCAGATGCTTGGTAACCAGACCCAAATCTCACCATATCTGACAGCATCAAGATTGATACCTGGGATGACTGGTTATGATTTTGCCTGAGTCTTCCATGTCAGTTACACAGTAATGAAACAGGAGCTTCGAGGATTGTCCAGTAGCAATTACAATCAACTGGCAGGAGACAGCAAGCAGTCTAAATGATTAGTCATGCTGCTGCAGGTTCAAAACCCCTCACAACTCACCCTTCCTCTCCAAGACAGTGTTTCCTAGCCTTTGCCCATTCTGTCTAAATTACTAATGAATAGAATTTGAATACAAATTTTGTAGATTTTTTTTAAAGCCTAAATGCCAACTAAATGAAAGGGAGTGGACAAAGAGGAAATTTTCTTTCCCGCGTGGCAGCAAGACCATTCATTGTCTGCTGCTATTGTAAGACACCTGCTATATCAGTCAATATTGCCCAAGGCAGGCCTGGGCTTCATTTGTTACTTTGGTGTTTCAGCCCTGAACTAAGGTTATTGATTTCTGGTTAGGGTAACTCCTGACTGGCTCCTGAAGGTTATGATAAACTAACAGAGGGTCTTGCAGAAGACCACCTGCTGCCTTCAAGTCAGAGTGTACATCTTGTTCATTTTCTGTCACTCCAGCATCTAGCAGAAAATGATACTCAATAAATGCATGCTGGAGGAGTGATGGGGTTCATACATTGCTCTTTGGGTTTAGATTTTAGATTTATAATGGATCCAAAGCATCTAACACCTTATATAATAAGAATATTAAAGACAATCAATGAGTTTCTTAGAGTTTCACAATAGTAAGAAGCTATGCATGACCAAAATCACGTACTAGGAGATTCATAAAAATAAAACATTCAGAGATTACAAAACTGATTTTAAATCTTATGATCCCAGTTTCACAAGGTAGCCAGTCCTTTACAATTCATTAAATAGAGATGTAGGGGTTTTTTGTTGGTTGGTTTCATTTCCTTAGCAAGGATCTGAAGCTCTCATAGTCTCTGTTTTGCATTTTCACCACTGTGAATATAAAGTGACTCCTGCTATCCATAGCTTTTAGAAAAATGCAAGAGAGTTCCTATCTCTGTGGGAAACTAGTTTCAAGAGTTCTGTTGTTTACCTAGAAAGAGACCTGTAGGAAGCTGTTCAGAGGGAAGTGTCACAAATCTTGATGGGAATGAAGTGAAGGGACCAGAGTCTTCCTATCCCAGGAGGAAAGCCTAGAAGCATATGGTACTGTGCTCAGGAAGAAACCACAGCCCATGAAGGCTTTCATATCCACAGGGTGATTTTCATGGCGGGCAAAGAACAGTCACAAAAATGTCAAGGCATATTCCCAACTGAAATGGGATGGATGATCCTCTGCAGTAATAAGGGCCCCAAGTGCCAGGACTGTGCCCCAGGACTGAGTATGCCCAGTGAACACTTGTAGCCTCCTTTTGCCTAAATGCCCCCACCCACCACTGCTGTAAGAGAAAGTCCATTTCTCACACACACACACACACACACACACACACACACACACACACACACAAACACACCCTGCACAGAGGTGGTCCATTAAAACGTACCTAAACCACATCAGCAGCAAAACCAAAGAAGCTGTTCCTATCCCATGCCAAGGAGACTGTTGGAGACGTAGGGCTGATGGGGAGGCACAGGGACTCATAAGAGACAAGGGAGCCTGGAATATGGTTTGTGGGAAAGCATAAATTTTGAATTAGGACCACGGAAACATTTGAGATGGACTATGTATGGATTGATGCACCTGTGTGAATAAGTAGAGCTGAGAGCTAGAAAACCATGACTGTATCCATCACAAAATCCAGGCTTAACTCTAAATGTACAATTTCCTGTGCCTGGCTGCTAGAAGAACAACAACAAAAAAAAATCTGTTCATACATTCTCCTATAAAACAGAGATAAAATTCGAAATGACTGACATCGACATCATGCTTTACGGTTTCATAAAGCATTCCATTTTGTTCTTAGCATCACACTGAGAAAAACAGTGCAGGCACTATCCCTAGCTGTTAGATAAGGATACTGATGCTCAGAGAGGTGGAGAGATTGGACCTCATTCACACAACTCACATGAATAGCTCAGGCGTACTTGAGGCGCTCATGGCATCAAGTGGATCCTGTCCCTTCCCAGAACACAGCATGCTCTCTTTTCTTCCCTAAGGTATGGAGTAACACAGAGAGTGAAGTGCAGCTAACAAAGGTCCTGCCCAATTCTCTTCACTTGGTCCTTTTTAAAAACATTCAGAGAGTCATTCCCTTTTAAAGATCTCATTTAGAAAAACGCACAAACACAATTAGCCAAATACAATAATGTACTTACTGAATAAAGGAAACCACAACAGCTTTTTTTTTTCTTTTAAAAAACAACATCACCCATCTGCAAGCCAGCAGAAACCACAACTAGGGGTTGCGATACATCCTAGACTTTGCAGGCTTGTGAAACATTTTCTTTGCTTCTTCACAGTTTTCAGAGCCCATTCCCACATCTATGCTGGGTTTCCATGGGAGCCAGTGCCCCGAAACAGTTGAACAGGCCTGAAAGGAAGCCAGGCAGGTCTCAGATGCCCCCAGGCTTCCTCCCTGTCATGTGTGATCCTACACTGCTCCACTATTGTGACTGGAAGAGACAACCAAGGGGAAGGACATCCACATGATGTTTGTGGCTTAGAAAGGAGCACAGCAAAAATAGACTTCTTCAGGGCCAGAGCGAGAGCCTCTAAGTGTCATTGCAAAAAGAGTAGTGGTCCCATCCCAATCCTCAGTGACACAGCTGAAGCTGCCTCTTTCTCCTCCCCTTGTGCACCTGACAGCACCCACCTTCTAACAAGGACCTAGATGGCTAAAACTGATGAAACAATCTGAGCAAATACTGTGGAGCTAATGGAGCAAATCAGTCAGCCTTAACTTTAGTATTCATCAACTCCACCTCCTAAGAGATTCATGGAGTGCGTGCTACCTCGTGCTTGACCATGAGTTAAAATGTCAAAGCCATTCTCATAGTGTCTAGCTCCTCTGATGGCTAACCTCTGGGCAGAGAGATTTACTCCTGCTAGCGGTGATTGTCGGATTTCCAAAGAGCGTCCATGATAGTCACGATGTGGAGGAGTCTCTGAAGTGTGAGAAGAAATGAGGCCCAGCCCTGAGTGACATGGAGCCCCCATGGAGGAGCTGAGCAAACCATCCAACCACTCACATCTCTGTTCTTCAGCTAGAAAGAGGGGTTGGCTAGATTGTGCCTGTCAGCAACTCCTTACAATTTGTTTCTATTTTTGTGGCTTCTGTTTGTTAAGTGTATCTGTTAGATGAAGTGGGTACTCATAATTAAGGATATTTTTAACATTCCATATTTCGAGAAGATCTCATATTCTCACACATGAGTTTTATAAGGGAATGTATGCATGTAGAAAAGTAGGGTGTACTTTTTAAAGCCAAAATAGTGTTCCATCTCACACCTTACTTTCAGTTTTACAGAGAAATCTGATCTGATCTGGAATGTTAAGACTTGCAGAGTAATTTGTTGTTGCTGTTACTTAAAAACTAATGGCAGAAACAGTGAGCATTGGTCTACTGGGTAAGTAACTCGCATCTCATTTGAGAGTGTATGGGTTTGGTTCCAGCTCCAGCTCCTGATTCCAGCTTCTAGCAGACTCTAGAAAGCAGTGATGACAGCTCAAGTCACTGGGTTGCTGCCACCCACATTGGGGTCCTGTGATGAGTTCCTGGCTCCCACATCATCCCAGAGCAGACCAATTATCGTGGGTATCAGGAGAGTACAGTAATTGATAAAAAATGTTCTCTCTCGATCTCAAAAAATGAATACAATTTTTTAAAAATATAATAATATTTGCAGAAAGAATACAATTTTTAGCTCATTCTAGAGGTACCTAAGAAGAGTGAAAACTTCTCATAAGTAGAAAACTTAAATCTACCTTTTCAAAAATCCACTTTTAATAGGTTCCGGGTTTCATGCTATGTGTACACATACTGTTTTCAGCTGTTACCATACATCCATATTGCAGTTTGCATCCTAAAGTATTACATAATTATTTAGCTGACTCAGGTGATAACCTTCTAAATTAAAACTCAGCCTCGGTAATGGATGTGTTGACCCCACTTGCCAAGTCCACACGCAGGAAATGAGTGAAGACCTCTGGTTGGGAAAGAACCTTCCTGCGTGTTTCTAGCAAGTAAACTGTCATCACATTTAATTGAGATTTGAGAAATGGGCGGCAAAACAGCAATGAACGATGGAATTTGCAAATTAGTTGAAACCAAATGAATTTTTGCCAGGAGCGTTTAGAAGGAAGAAAGAAATGTAAGAAAATCAATGTTAGTTCAGAGAATTCTGTGTTCCTGTTTATTTTCCATGTAGTAGAACACACACATAGGATTCAGCTTCAACATCTTTTGTATTTTGGCCTTGTTGAGGATATGTCAAATTCCAGATGAGATGTTGTAGCAGAAAGATCTTTGAACTAGTGGGCTGATTAAAGCAGCACTATCTGCCTCTTCTCCTAAGTGGTCCCTGCAGCAAATGCCTCTCGCTTAACCCCATGAAGTTAATTGGAATTTACAAAGAGGGGAAAAGATCTCAATTTTTCTCACTTTAAACTACGATACTCACAAATTATCAATACTCATTTCTGCCAGTTATTCACACTCACAGTGATCGGAGTGCCTACTTAATGCTCTATTCTATGCAGATCTGTGCAAAACCTTTATAACATCTACATAAATTCAGTGCAAAAGCAAGGCTCTGTGAATGAAACTCATAGACACAAGCTTAATATTAAACATAACCATCTCTTTACAAGTGTGTGTGTGGGTGTGTGGGTGTGTGTGTGTGTGTGTTTAGCAATATAAAAGAATGGGTCTGCTTTAGGTACAGCATACTTCATTCAAATTTTTTCGACAATTTACCATATAGATACTATTTGCAGCAATATTTTATGTTTTCCATATAGCATAGTACTGTTCAGGTTAGGTAATTATTTAAGATCAGCCAAGTTTCATTTCTGCATGAAGATGTAATGAAGAACTTCTCTCTTCACATTTACATGTAGTGAAAATCTGTATACATATACATACAGTCGAAGATTTAAATTTTCTCTGATCATTTTCCAGTTCATAATACACTGGAAATATTAAGCTTCAATGGCGTTCCATGATTTCTTCTACGCGAGTGTATTTTTTACTCCAATGAGAAAAAGATAATTTGCTTGTCATAAATAGTAACATCTTTCTTTATTCCTCTTCTTCCTTCTTTCCTGTTTTCCTCCTTCCCTAGCTTCTTTCATTAGTGGCTAAATTCTAGAATTTGGTGAATAGACAATTTTATCATCAAAGCTTCTTCTGTGTTTCTTTGCAAACTTTAAAAGATTCTAAATTTCTACATATCTTCATAAAAATCAAAATTAGACTTATTTCCAGTGCTATCTTTCAAAGTCCATCATTTTCATGCCATGTTATCCACAGAGCTTGAAGAAACAGGCCCTAGCTTGACACCACATGAGGTATGTGGGCTAGTCATTTTTCCTGCTTCCAACAAAAACAGAGAAAGAAAAAACTGCTTCAGAAAGAAAAGAGAGAGAGAGAGAGAGAGGAAACAGAATTCTCATTCTTACAGGTCAAAAGAAATTTTTATCTCTTGAAACTGCATTGAAAATGATCCAGGCTTTAAATTACCATAATTCTAACCTGTACTATTTAAAGAAAGGGAAGTAAAAGAGAAAGGAATCATAAAACTTTCACAGTGGTATCTTCTTCCTTTAAGTGTTACCTCCGTTGTTTCCCGTTTCTGCATGACTTCCCAGCATTTCTGTATTGCTTGTACCCTGATTCTTCTCTAATATGTTTCACATTGATTTTTTTTTTCTATTCTCTGCTGACTGCACAGTCTGAAAATGCTTTGACCTTAAAGTCAAGGTCAAGTTTGCATTCCTGGAGTAAACAAGAAAAATGGAGAGAACTTGAGAAAAAACCATTGGACCAAGAAAAACTGGAGAAAGTAAGTCTCCTGAAAGGGAAAGAGTAAGAGTGTGTGTGAGAGAGATTTCTCTCCTGTAGCTTTGTTTTCTTCTAAATTTGGAATTCGTGGTGAAAACTATTAATATAAGGTGTCAGGCAAAGCAATAAAGTCTTTCCTCAACTAATATTTTGTGTAGGAGCCAACATGGCGTTAAATATTCCTGTCACTGTGCAGAATAAATATTCTTGTCATCATGTAGACCTGATAGAATAAAAGTTCCAACCATATAATTATGTTTAGATATTCTATTGGAAAAACAAGAACACACAATATGACATTGAGAACATTCTAAACAAATTTGTGCTGGAAAATACGCTAAAAAAGACAGAAGTGGGCCCGGCGCGATGGTGTAGTGATTAAGGTCCTCGCCTTGCACGCCCGGGATCCCATATGGGCACCTGTTCTAACCCCGGCAGCCCCGCTTCCCGTCCAGCTCCCTGCCTGTGGCCTGGGAAAGCAGTCGAGGACGGCCCAAAGCTTTGGGACCCTGCACCCGCGTGGGAGACCCGGAAGAGGCTCCTGGCTTCGGATTGGCACAGCTCCAGCCGTTGTGGCCACTTGGGGAGTGAATCATCGGACAGAAGATATTCCTCTCTGTCTCTCCTCTCTGTATATCCGCCTTTCCAATAAAAACAAAATAAACCTTTAAAACAAAAAGAAGTATACATCATCTTCTAGACTTGTTGCAGGTTAATAAAGACTTCATTGGTTTAACTACTACAAATTGACAGCTGAGAAGATACTTACAATGAAATGTGCACTGATGTTTATTTATGACAAAGACAGATGAACAACCACTTTCAAAAATACATATTTCCCCTAAGCTAGGCTGAAGCAAAACCAGCACAGCAAAACACATGTGTTAAAACCTCAATGTGTGTGAACCATCACGTGTGAACAAGGTCATCCAACACAAAGTTAATGCACTCTTTTGTCTGAGAGACCTGTTTTTTTTTTTTTAAATAAAATCCTACCCCTAGAAGCCTTATGTTTTTGAAGAGGCACTTTAATTTAAAGGCAGGTGAACACATAAGCCTTTTCATAATCCGTGTCTTAATTGTGATGTGACACGGTGCAGTGTCACCAAAGTGCTCTTTCAGAATGGGTTTGTATTACATAGGCTGCCTAGGTAGACTTAGATAGACATATTCTGTCATACAGCTTGCCATAGATTCCCACCCATTCACAGCACATTGCCACAGAGTTAGAAATCTATGCATGAGCTTTAGAGAGCGGTATTGGTGCCTATCCAAAACTCATTTCTCCTTCTTCTTGTTTGTTTGTTTGCTTAACAGAACCCAGATTTGCCCAGATATCCTCCTTCTTATGCCTAGACAAGTATCTGAGCTCTGCGACTGTGCTCCCTGGAATGCTGGCAATTGTGTTTTCCTTGCCTGTAATTTATTTAGAAATGGGCATGGGACACAACTCTGGCATGACAAGAGTGGATATAGGAACACAAGTGCCTAAAGAGATTCTTGTGGTATTGCTGGCCTTGAATGGATTGCTGAGAAGTGGAACTGCCTTCTAGCTGTCACCCTGAAGACCTAACCTACACAGCAGATGGTGGAGTAAAGAGCAACTTGGAACAGTAACACTGCTTTTCACACAGAGCGTCAACCGGTCTCAGGACTTCACTATGCCAGCATTATTACTACTGTCGTCTAAAATAGTTGGTGCCTGGGTTTCTTTTATTTGCAGCGAAAACCAAGCTTGACTTCTTTCAAATATATGTGCTTCCCCAGGATAGGAAAGCAGGAAGAGAAAAGGAGCGCAAAGTTGAAGAGTTTATTTTCCCAGTTAACTTAAAATATTTTTACCATTGCTAGAATTTAAATAGAATAGGGTTCCTAAGGTCAGCTATAGCAACTGGGAGGCTGCTCAGGTGCTTGCATCCCATATCAGAATGTTTGACCCCAGTCCATCTCCACTTAGGAATACAGCTTTCCTGCTAATGTGTACTCCGGGAGGCTAGAGGTTATGGCCCCAGTATTTCGAGCTCTACTTTACATGTAGTATAAATCTCTTGGCTTCAGCCAGATTCAATTGCAGACTGTGATGATTTGTGTAATGAACCAGCGGATGAAAGATTGTGTGTGTGTGTGTGTGTGTGTGTGTGTGTGTGTGTGTGTTTCAAATGAGATGAATCTTTTATAAAGAATATGGTTCTTGGACTCATGCACAGAGTTAAATCCCAAAGCCGTTAGGTGTACAGAACAAAGAATATGGAAGCTTCATCCAAGTGTGGTATATGGAAAGTGGTCTTATTAGGAGGTCTTTAGGTCTCTTGGAGCATGCCATCAAAAGGTTTGGGACCAACACTGTGGTACAGTGGTTTAAACTGCCTCCTGCAGCTCTGATTTTCCTTTTGAGTGCCAGTTCAAGTACCAGCTGCACCATTTGCAAAGCCATTTGGAAGATGGCTCAAGTGCTTGGCCCTTACCACCCATGTGAGTGAACTGGAAACAGCTCCTGGCTCCTGGCTTCCACCTGGTCCAGGACTGACTGCTGAGGCCATTTGAGAAGAAAAAAAAAATCTTTGTCTCTGTCTTAATGCTTGTTATTTGCAACTCTTTTCTTTTAAAATATTTTTATTTTATTTTATTTTATTTTATTTTAATAGTAAAGTCAGATACACAGATAGGAGGAGAGACAAAGAGGAATATCTTCTGTCTGATGATTTTCTCCCCAAGTGACTGCAATGGCCGATACTGTGCTGATCTGAAGCCAGGATCCAGGAGCTTCATCCAGGTCTCCCACATGGGTGCAGGGTCCCAAGGCATTGGGCTGTCCTCGACTGCTTTCCCAGGCCACAAGCAGGGAGCTGGATGGGAAGTGGAGCAGCTAGATTAGAACTGATGCCCATATGGGATCCCAGCACTTTCAAGATGAGAACTTTAGCCACTAGGCCATCAAGCCGGACCCTATTTGTAACTCTTAAATCTTTGTAGATCTTTCTAAAAAATAAATTTTTTTCAAAAGGGTTGGGTTTAAAGACCAAGTTGAGTTCTACCTCTGTTTCTTGACTCTCTGGTACAATCTCTGCCATAAACAACACAAGATCACTCCGATTATGATTCTCTTAATAAACACAGCAGATAATAAGAATCTCTCTCTCTACTTATTTACACGGTATTTCTGTTGGATTTTTCTATCCCACCCCAAAGATATTTTGGGCAAATCCCTCAGCTTCTGCTTCCTTGCAGGTACTGGAGAACTTATCTTCAGAAATTGCAAAACAAAAATCCAGCTAAATACCAAGATGTCAATCTCTGTCCAATTCAAGATCTGCTCCTCTCCCAAGCCCTTTCTCTGGATCTATTCTTGTCAAGTATTCCTGGATAATATGGATATTCCAAACTGTATCTTCCCTGAGGTATCCTTACTGTGTCGTTGGATACTCCTTCAGAATTCCTAACAGTTCCAGGTGCGTGTAAAACATTTCTTGCAATACGTTGACTATTGCTCCAGGAAAATACCTGAGATCCCTTTGCAACAGCAAGCATGCCTCTTGGATGAAATCCATTCAGATAGCTGCACTGTATCTCATAGTAGCCACTTGCCAACAAGAAAAACGATTGATCCTTCCTCTAACATGTCCTCAAACACCTGGAAATGCCAATCTCTGCCTTCACTCTGCCACTCAGGGCATCTTCAGTCCACCTCATGTCTAACTTCTCTGAAGAGGAATATCCTAAATATCCATTGATCTTAAATTCTGCATGAAGATTGCCTTATGCTAAACAGAACATATTATCTAGATTCTATAATTGTCTGACCAAATACTAAATCCAGTAACCACATGTGGCTGTTGAATACTTGAAATACTATTACAAATTTATATGCTGAAAGATTAATACAAAAACATATATTTTAAAAAGCAAACAACATGCTTACTGATACATTTATTTGGCACAGTAGTTAAGATACTACTTAGAATCCATGCCTCTCATGTTGGAATATCTGGATTTAGTCCATGACTCAGGTGCTTGCCTCCAATTTCCTGCTGATGGACACTCTGGAAAGCAGCAGGTGAAGCTCCAAATGTTCACATCTCCATCATTCATACACAATACCTGTTTTGAACTCCCAGCTCCTTTCTGGCTTCAGTCTGACCCAGCCCTTTTGCAGAATGAAATTTTTCTCTCTCCTTTCTCTCATGTACATGTACTATCTCTTTCAAACGCATAAAACATAAGTCATTTTTAAATATGTAAAATATTCTGATTGATATTTTGACTGTATTAAATGAAATGCATTTTCAAAATTAACATTTTCTGCTTTCTTTTTCTTTTACAAAATGTGTTTATTGAGCTATCCTGCTCTGGAATCTTTCTGTTCAAACAATGCTGCAGACAACAGCCCTGGTACACCCCAGGTGTGTGGAAGGACAGATGCCCGGGCTTGTTGTGGTGCTCACAGCAGCCTTTTCCACCACATCTCCAGGAGGAGCTCTCAGCTGTATTAGAGCTGCACTGTCTGAAGTCAATGTACTCCCCAGGATTCGGAGGCCCTTCTCCAAGTCAGGGCAAAGCAAGTACAAATAAAGAGAACACTAATAGAAATCATTGTAACAAAACGCATACCAGAGTTTGTGATCTGTGAGCACTGGTTGATTTTTTTTTTCAGAAATTCAGATTTACAAATTAAAACACGTTTATCCTTCATCTTTTCAAGAAAAGGTTGTAAAGTGCTGCTCTGCTGAGAAGCTTCCTGGGCTCTGCAATTCCCATGGTCATTTCCATAGGTCAGTACCTGTGTCCTGTCTGCCCCTTTCCCAGAGTGCTTTCCTGCAATCTCTACTCTCTTCTTCTACCTTCCTTTCTGAACCTCTGTGCCCGCTACCAACAGTTTCCATTCAGGGATTCCCATCGTCAAGAATCTGCAGGCTACTCAGTGTGTTTGTGGAACTGACAACAATGCATGATTGGATTATATCGAAAGCTTCTCTATAGAATGTGAACCAATTATCACAAGCTGGCTTGAGCTTTGGACTTTTGCTCAAATTCCAAAGCAATAGGAAAATTCCCCTCCTAAATCTTATGAAGGCCAAAACTGTAAAATTCTTTGAGAAATTTCTTGAAGGTTTTGGGTTTTTTTTTTTCCACCTGATGAAACATTTTCTCATTTTCCTCCAACTGGTTGAGGTAATCATAATAATCCTAATTTGAAAAATGTTTCTTGAAATAGTATGTACTCTTTCTTAAACATTATGTGCAATGTTTCTTCTAAAATTGAAGGGAAATCTTGCAAATATTCCTTACACATTCTATTAAGATATGATTATATTTGATGCTAACCAAAAGGCCAAGAAGTGATAAAAACTTTGTGTATCTACCACATTTCTGGCAAATGAACATTTAAACCTCTTTTTGATCAACTTGATGTTCACGAGCAATTCAAAATCAAAACAATCTGCAGGTTATCTTATATAGATATGCGACCTTTATTAAGTGAAGAATCACCTTCTAAGTTTCCATCCTAACAACCTGAACACAGATTTCCACACATCAAATTCATTTAAAGAAAAACATACCCAAACTTTCAATTTACATTTTTAGCATCTTATTAATAGTTTTAATATTAAGTCACTGAAATCAGAGTAATGACAACTTGCATACATTTCTTCACTTTTGCAAGCTTTGCTTCTTGGAATGATACATTCAATAGATTCAAAACCATTAGGAAAGTAATTCACTTTTTAAGTCAGTTGCTATTCATTGAATCATCAATATGACTGTGGCAGTCTACCCTACCCCAAGAATATAAAATGGGTAAAACATGGCCCTTATCTGGTGGAATTCAGGGTCTGGCACATGAGACAGAATTTGGCACCTATAACACAGAGCAGTGTCAAAGGTACTGCAGCTTCTGTCCTCAGCTTCTGAGGAGATGCAGGGAAAGCTACATGAGAATAGTGAGGCCTGAACTAGAGTGAGGAGAAATCAAATAGATTTGTCAGATTCAATAAAATATTGTGGGGGTGGCACTTTAGAGAGAGGTTAAGATATCATTCAGGATACCTTCATGCCATGCGCCAGTGCTTGAGTTCAAGCCTTGTCACTGCATCTGACTCCAGCTTCCCTCAAAATGCTACTCCCATCCTTCCTATAGAAGCATCAGTAAGAGGCACCCAGTGTGCACATATTAGTTCCAATGGGATTGGGTAGATTTCAGATTTGCACCTTGGAAAGCATCAAGCAAAGATTCAGGTGCTTGGATTCCTGCTACCCAGCTTCATGTTTGACCTGGCCCAACCCTGTGTTACACAGGTATTGTAGAAGTAAGCCCACAGATAGACAAAGGTTCTCAATCTGTCTACATGCTCCACCCACCTGACATCGCAACTAAATTTTTTTTAACAACAAATGATTTATTGAACTCCAGTAGGTGGTTGTTTGTCTATGTTTTTCTTTTATTTTTGTAGGCATCTCAATGTGCAGGTTTCCTTTTAAGGATCATTTCAGACGAGATCGGGCGTGTTCACGGCGGTATTACTCTCACAGGAAAATCTACAGGCAAGAAGAGAATGGAGTGACACATTCCAGATTCTAAAAGAAAAAGAATTGTCGGCACAGGATGACATATCCAGCAAAGCTTTCTTTTGTCTTTGAAAATGAAATAAAATTCGTCCACAGTAAAGAAAAGTTCAAGGAATTTGCCTCTTCCAAACATGCCCTATAAAGAATACTTGAACATGTTCCCTTGACAGAGAAGAGGAATTGTACCCAACAAAACCAAAGGCAAATGTGAAGAACATCCCAGTAAAATGACAACAGAAGACTAAATCAATGAACAACCCATTCCTAAAATAACAGGACCAAAGTATCACCCATTCATATTAACCCTGGATGTAAATGGCTTAAGCTCAATCAAATGTCATCGATGAGTAGCCTGGATTGAAAAATAAAATCCATCTATTTGTTGCCTACAGGAGACACATTTCACCAACAAAAATCAGCAGAAGTTATATCATGGATTTTGATGGTTTTGTTTTTGTTAGTTTCATCTCTTTAAAACACTTTCTACTGATTAAATTCTTCAATGATTCATAGATCATACAGCAGCATCATTTTCTTCAAGAGGGTACTTGATTTTCTTTTTCATTTCTTCAGCGACAAAGTCATTCAGTAGCATGTTATTTAAATTCATGGTGTTATTAATTTCTTTTTTCTTCTTGTTGATTTTGTTTTGTGTTTTTTTCATTTAAGGGGATGTATAGTAGCTGTGTAATGGTGACTCTCATATCTAGTAACATGTTATTTAACTTCAAGGCATTGTAAATTTCTATTTTTCTTCCTATTGTTGATTTTGTATTGTGATTTTTCATTTAAGGGGATGTACAGTAACCGTGAAATGGAGACTAATATATCCAGATGTGAAGATATGATGCAGTATGCATCTCTACTTCAAGACTAAAGATGGACTCTCTGTAAAACTGTTTACTATATGGCAATAGGATGCTGGACTCTCTGCCATTGTCGATGCCCACAACAATGGACATATGACTGTGTATGAAGAGCTATATTTTAGTAATGATATAGGGGAACTCGGAGGGGGAAGGGAGATTGGGATGGGGATAAGGGAAATCCCAAGAGCCTATGAAACTGTATCATAAAATGATAATAGTAATAATAAAAGATGTTTTAAACAGAATCACTTCAGGTACATATAACAAGTTTCTATGTGTCTTATTAAATGTTGTATTAAATGTTTTCTTGATTCCATTTTGAGTATTTCTTTGATTCATGAGTTGTTTGAAAATGCATTGTATACAAAAGTTTGCTTTGGCTTTACATTGTTATCTGTTACTAATTTAATTACACACCAGCTAGGAAATGTAACTGTAATATTAGTATTCTAAAAATTGGCTGAGATTTATATTAAGGGTCAACATATAATGTAAGTGGGTGAGCACTTGGATGGAAGACATTCGTTGTGATGACCAGCTGCAGAGTCTGCAAAGATTTGGTTTAGAACCTTGATGACATTGTTCAGGTATTCCATAGCTATGTTCATACTGAATTTTTGCACCTGCCTATGCATTCAATTTCTGAAATACTTCTAAAATATATCATTGAAATTGTGAATTTTCCAGCTTTCTGTAGAGTTCTGATAAGTTTTTATTTTGTGTACTATATGATGTTTACTTATAAGCTGTCAGTTCCACATTGACTCTTTTTAATGCATGAAACAAAAATTGGCTCAGGTATTTTGTTTAGTTCTATAGTTGTTTTTGACAGGAGATCTGTACTAGTACCATTACTCTCACCTGAATAAAAATAGAAGTTGCCAGGAGTGGCTCTAAAAGAACAATTTACATGTTTGTTTTTTGGTCAAAATAGGCAACCTACTTGTTTCTTTTTTTAAGCTATTTATTTCTTTGTTTTATTCTTATTTCCTATTATACAATTTTGTAGGTATATGGCTTTACCCCTTTCTCTTCCATTCTTCACTCCTCTTCTCCAATCCCCAATGTCCCCTGCAATTTATAATAATATATTCCTTCAGCTGCAGCCATGACTCCAACATTCTGCTCTGTACATTCTTCAGATTGCTACTTTTGATTTAATTCACCCAAGAAATAGCTCAGGTTTGTAAAATTGACAAGGGAAGCCATAGATAAGTGTAAGTTAAGTTCTGGTTTAAATATTAATTCCATAGTAATAATAGACAAAATTTCTGAATCTCTCTCATTTTCATCATCAAAACGATTACTTCTCTTGGTATTCCAAAAGACATTTTTACAAAAATATTTCATAAACAAATTTAGGCACCAAACCAGCATCATTTAACCCTAGTTTTAGTTTAGGTCACCAAACCAGCAAATTGGTTTTCTTTTTCTCTTTCCTTCTCTTCTTTCCTTCCTTCCTTTCTTTTTCTTTTTTTCTCTTTCTTTTTCCTTCTTTCTTTCTCTTCCTTCTTTCCTTCTTTCTTCCTTTCTTTCTTTCTTTCTTTCTTTCTTTCTTTCTTTCTTTCCTTCCTTCCTTCCTTCCTTCCCTCCTTCCTTCCTTCCTTTCTTCATTCCTTCCTTCCCTCCTTCCTTTCTCTCTTTCTCTCTTTTTTTATTCTTTCTTTCTCTGAGAGAGGTTCACTATCTGCCTGTTGGCTCCTCAGATGTCCCCAGCAGCCTCGGTTGGTCCGAACCAGTCCAAAGCCAGGAGCCAAGAACTCAATAGGATCTCTCAGACCCATGTACTCTGTCAAGGAAAGTGTTTCAAGGGATGTTTTAAATGCCACTTCAAACTTTCATTCCCAAAGTATCTTTTAACCTCTTACGTTAATACAAACAGACAATTGGAATTTATTGCTTACTTTGCACTTAGCCTTTGGGTATAGTGAAAAGATTTTAACAAATAAAATCAACAATGTAAGTAAATTAATGTGAGCAAGTAAATTTTGTTACATTCTCCAACTAAATACTAAGATCTCCAACTCAGTATGCAAACTGTTGAGCATTTATTTTTCAGAAAATATGGTATTAAATGTTGTGCAATATATATAACTGAGTTTTCCTTTAGATAAAGCACAACCTTTGGAGACCAATCTCAGTTTGGACACCAGGTCTATTATCTGATGCATCCTAGGTGGGTAACTTTCTTGAGCTCACACTATTACATATTTAATACTGAGCTATGCAAAACTATCTTGAGTGGTTACTATAAAGTTCAATGCAATGATTTGTGCACATCCCTGGCAGGTGGCAGATGCTCTTGAGTTGTTCGCTTATCAGTCTTCTTCTTCCCCTTGCCCTTGACCCTTCTTTTCCCTTCCTGACCACAAATGTGAAGTTGTGATTATTAACACAGTGAACTTCATCCTGTTTCTGTTGAAATCTGGCAGTCCTCCTAAGGGGTCTTGGGCTACTAGTATTGTGGGATGGCAGAGGATAAAGGTGATGCTTAAATCCTTTATCTCCTTTATATGTTTTGGGTTGATATGAAATTTCCTAGAAAAATGAGTTTCATGCTTTTAATTTTTTATGAAAACTAGACTTAGAGAAATAAGACCTATTTGGTTCAGCTTTACCTGCTTTCTCTCAAGAAATAAACATTTCTGCAAAATTTAGAGAGCTGTCTAACCTCTTCTTCCTCTCTCCAGGGTCAATAGGCTCATCACATCCTCCCGCCAGCACAGGTTATGGAGGACCCAAAGAGGTACAGTGGAGTGAGGGAACTGCTGCTAGCACAAACAGGAAACTTAGACATCAGATCCTTATTACCCAAACGTAACAATAAAGTCCAGTGGACGTTTGCAGCCTGTTATATGTTCCAAGGTGTTCATCTACATAATTTTGGGTGAATCCCCTCCATCCACACAGCTATGAACAAAAAGAAGAAAACATTATTATTGTCACTGAGCAAAAAGAAAAGCTTAGGATTAGTGGGATCCACTGCCGAAGCACAAGATGACACAGAGGAAGGAACGCATATTTTTCTTACAATTAAGAAAGTTCTAAGTTTGATATGTCCACCAAAGTATATGCCAGACAGTTGAAATCTTTATCAATGCATTACCAACATCAAAAAATGCTGATATAAGTATTAGCTGATGAATATTTTTCACTGTACTTTGATTATTTATCATGAAGCTACAGTAAATAGATATTCTTAAATTAGTCTCTCCAGAATCAGAATTATTTGCGTGAAACTTTATTTCTAATTCTTAAAACAGCTGATTACTGCGTAACAATATGTATTGGTGGTTTGTGTTATTTTTCTTTTATTTCTGTTTATGACTCATACCCTATTTTTAAGAATAATACTTTTTTAAAAAAATCTTCAATTCGTGAAACCAGATAAACAAAAAAGTTGCTCAAAGCAACATCCAATCAAGAAATTTCAGTCAATATTTACAGAATGTTTATGATCAGAGACCAGCTATTGTTTGTGCCATATAGAAGGTTTATTGAAATGATATAACTTCCAAACAGATATGTAACTAAAGTATTGTTTAATTAGGTAATCTTAAGTTTTTAATTTTTTATCATCAGGAAAAAAAAACCTACAGCATCACCTATTCATAGCCAAGGCATGTTGCTGACATATGGAAAAAATCCTAAACCTTTATAAATAAACACTTCAAGTGTTTACTTCAAAATATCTGAGAACTAGGAAAATACAATGAGTCTCCCAACGTTTGAACTTGGAAGAATTGGTGCTGATTCATCCTTACCCACGGATTCCTCCTGAGATATACTGGGTTGAATCTAGTACCTGCCAAATACACAGACATGAATAATTCTGGAAGGAGAATCATTTCACAGAACTCTACTTTCATACTGAAATGTTACCCAATAAAATTTGGAAAACTATAATTTTTTTCTAACTATATAAATTGCTTTTTTACAACCAGAAATCATCCAAATGACATCTTTCCAGAAAATTCATTTAAATTGACTGCTTTTTTTAAAAGATTTATTCTTCATTGATTTGAAAGATGGTGACACAGAGAGGACAAACGAAAGATACCTTCCATGTGCTGCATCCCTCTGTAAGCAGCTGTGAGGCCTGAGCCACACCAAAAGCCGGGAGCCTGGGATTCTATCAGTCTTCCCTGTGGGGAAGCTTTCCCAGGATAAATGACAAGGAGCTAGATTAGAAGCAAAGTAGCTGGGATTTGAATCGGCACTGTGATCTGAGATGCCAACATCACAGGCCAAGCCTTAGCCTTCCACAACGCCAACCCTTGATCTGTAATTAGCTTGTATTGGTCTTATACACTACAGAGCATTTTGAAAAATCCTCACAACTTTACAGATTGAGTTTCAAAGGGTAACTTTTGTGGTCAGTTCCTCTACCTCAAAAAATTGATTCAATGATTTTTCACCGAAGAGTTAATTGCTAATGGTTTTGACTTCATGGGCATGATGACTGTACAAACCTTAGACTGATAAACTGAAAAATATTAGCATTCTATTGCCAATTATGTGTTATTCTGCAGGAAAAATTTATCAAATCAGTAAAACTTGCATATCTTCAATTAAACCATGCTGACAGGGGCTGGCACTGGTATAATAAGCTGAGTCTCTGCCTGCTGCACCAACATCCTATTTAGGCACTGGTTCAAGTACTGTCTGTTTCATTTTAGATCTAGCTCACTACTAATTGGCCTATGAAAGCAGAAGAGAATAGCCCAAGTACTTGGACCCCTGCAATGACATGGGAGATCCAGATGAAGCTCCAGGCTCCTGATTTCAGACTGACCCAGATCAAACCATTGCACCCATTTGGGGAGTATTCCAGCGGATTAAAGGTCTCTCACTTCCCTCTCTTCATCTCTCTCTGTAAATCTGCCTTTCAAATATAAATAAGCAGATTCTTTAAAATATATATTGACAGGTAAGTATTTGTACACAGTCTTAACACATATCTTTAATATAACATCTCAGAAATAACATCGCCACATTTCAGAATAATAAAAAATAATCTTCTATATACCCTAAAATTTTTTAAGCTCTCAAATGTATCTGCATGGCTCCCAGGATGTGACACTAGAGAAAAACTCTAGTGCTTCTGTCTTATTTTCTTCATACAGCAATCTAAAAACACTTGTTATCAGTTAAGTGATAAACACCAGCATGGGCTCTGGTGATGGAGAAAGTGCTATAATCATTGTCATCAAGATTGTCATTATGTAACAGACACAGACAGACTCCCAAAGAAATAAGCAAAATACCCTGAAGAATGCCTAGCACACAAAGAGGTGCAAAGGGAAAGCAAATTGGGAATGTATTTGTCCATGTAGTTATTCACTCTAAATATCCAAGTTTGGATATTTCCTAAGTTGTTCAAAAAAAACCACTCACAGTTGAGTTAGAAAGCATTTTGAAATCTGAGAAATTAAACCCACCATGAAGAGCATAGTGCTAACTGGAGGAGGTAGACTCAAATGGCTGAGTGGAGGAACCCTGTACTCACCTCTGTGACTAAGAAAAGCCAAAGCAAGAAAAAATGGATCCTGTTTCCAAATTTTGAGAGAATGCATCAGTAAAAAAGTGTCAGAACCTATGACTGGTCATGGGATTGGAAAGTCAGCTAAGTAGGAGCAACGAAGCACCCTCCAGTTCCCACTTGGCTCCCCATCTTGGATCACACCATGTTCTGGGGGAAAAGTCACACGAGTTTACCTTGTAGCGCCTAAGGAAGGCACATCTGCCATGCCTGTGGCTGCCAGTGCACAATCCCCATCCAAAACTGCACTGGCCCTAGATGACCTAGCAGGTGTTTGCCTCTTACCATGTACAAAAGTCAGCTCACAGTTATTCAAAGACTTCAATCTAAAATCTCTAAGTAGAAAAATCTAAATAATGGAGATTACACAAGACATTGGTATAGACCACAATTCTTTGGTTGAAACCAAATGAGAGAATACCAAACTCAGAAGCTCCTGTGCAGAAAAGAATATATTCCATTACATGAAGAGACGTCTGACAGAATGTGTGAGATTTCCAAGCCATTAATTCAAAACGAAAGCACTGATTTCCAGAATATATTAGAAACTCAAAATACTCAACAGGAATTACAACAAAAACAATCAGTTAAGAGAAAGGACAGAGGGCCTGAATAGACACTTTTTGAAAGAGGAACTATTAATGGTCAAGAAATATGCAAACACATGCTCAATATCACTAACCACAAAGGAAAAGGAAATCAAAACCATGATAGATATCACTTCACCCCAGCAAGAATAACAAACATCCAAAAGACAAAGTCACCACGCCAATAAGGATGTGGAGAAAGAGGAACCCTGCACATGGCTGATGGGCACGTAAGTTCTCACAACCACTGTGAAAAATGGTAAAAGACTCGAAGCATCATATGATCCAGCAATTCCAATGCTAGGTATGCATCCAAAATAAACAAAATCATTAAATTCAAGAGGTATCTGCTGCAACACATTTATTCTAACATTATTCACAATAGCCAACATACAAAAGCAGTTGAGGCATTCATCAACGGAGGAATGGATAAAAACATGGTAAATGCACAAAACTGAATTTTATTTTGTCAAAGGAATGAAATCTTGTCATTTGCAGAAATAGAGGCATAACTGGATGATGTCTTAAGTGATATTAAGCAGATGCAGAAGAATCAGTACTGAATGTCCTCCATCATATATGGAAGACTTAAAACTTATGGTGGACGGGCCCGGCGCGGTGGCGCAAGTGGTTAAAGGTCCTCGCCTTGCACGCCCGGGATCCCATATGGGCGCCGGTTCTAATCCCGGCAGCCCCGCTTCCCTTCCAGCTCCCTGCCTGTGGCCTGGGAAAGCAGTCGAGGACGGCCCAAAGCTTTGGGAACCTGCACCCACGTGGGAGACCCGGAAGAGCCTCCTGGCTTCGGATCGGCATAGTATCGGCCCGTTGCGCTCACTTGGGGAGTGAATCATCGGATGGAAGATCTTCCTCTCTGTCTCTCCTCTCTGTATATCCGCCTTTCCAATGAAAAAATAATAAAAATAAATCTTTAAAAAAAAAAAAAAAAACTTATGGTGGACATACGGTACTGATTCCTGGAGGCTAAGAAGGGTGAGAGGAGAGGGAGAGGTTGAATGATGGGCACCAAATCAAAATTATGCAGAAGTTACAAGTTCCTATTGTTACACAGCATAATGAGGTGAATATGATCCACAATACCTATTATGTATTTTCTGGACAAATAGAAGTGAAAAGTTTCAAAACTCCAATCATAAAGTAAGGACAAAACCAGCAAAATGGTAAGTATCCTGATTTTATTAGCATGCATTGTATACAGGTGTGGAAATGTCAGACTGTACCTAATACGTGCAATTACTCTTAATCAACATTTTTTAGTGTTTCAAAAGGCAAGCAATTTTTTAAAAAAAATTATGATATTAACACATGACCCAAAATTAGATCATTTGTTATTTTTATTTCATAAAATATAGCACACCTTGGAAAAGAGAGGTTTGCAAACCAGCCTTTCACTTTGATAGTCTAGGATCACAACATAGGGTCAGTCTCATGAACTGGAGCTACAGCTTCCTACAGGAAACAACACAACATCTAGTAGTTTGGAGAAGAGAGAGATTGAAATAGCACCCAGGTAGGAAAAAAAAAAGTGATCACAATCAAAGAGTCAAGTAATATTCTGTTCAAAAAGCTGCAAATTGAATTTTCTTTTACACCATTTAAGGTTCTTCACACAGAATACCAGCACTTTATGAAAAGGCTTAGCATGTTCTTCCGTTTCCTTATTCTGCCACAATTCAAAGCGGAAGGGTAAAAAAGACGAGATTCATGTCATGATATCGTGTTTCAGATGTTAATAAAGAGTGTTCACATGAAACTACTTCTGTCCTAACAGAAAACTTACTTGCTTTCGCTGTTTGTTTGAATGCTCAACTCCTTATCTGGGTACAGTAGCAGGCATGTTTCCTCAAGGACATCAAATGTGAACATTCTTCGCACTAGGATGGTTAAACTTTTAAAATCTGTTGATACCAAGTGTTAACAAGCAAGAATACAATCTGTAAACTTTATCAGTACTGGTGAGAGTGCACAACAATAAACATAACCAGTTTGGAAACAGTTTATGGGGTTTTCTTTTAAACATCTATTTAATTGTTTCCACTTAGTTTATCCCCACAGTGACAGAGAAATCACAGAAAGAGAGCTGTTGCATTCCATAGTTCATTTCCCAGATATCTGTAACACCCAAGCTTATTTCAGGCTGAATTCAGAGCCTGAAACCCTATCTAGGGCTCCATGTGGTCAGCAGGAACTCAAGCACTTAAGCTATCATCTGCTGGCTCTCAGGATACAGTAACAGGGAACTGGATGAGAAGCACAGTAGCCAGGACACAGTCAGCACTGCTGCGCAGAATACAGTTAGCCCAAGAAGTGACAAACCCACTAAGCCACAATGCCACCCTGGTATTTTTTTTAAAGTTCAACATATTTCATGATAAAGTAATTTCACTCATATGAACACAGCTGAGAAAAGATTTTGAAAATGTAAGTGAAAAATTGTATTAAGGATGTTTACAGAGGAGAATGTTCGGTGCAGCAGATGAGCCGCTGCTTAGGTTGCTCATTTCATAACACAAATACTAAAACTGGAACAATAGAGAAAATTGGCATGGCTGCTTGTGCGAGCATGACACTAAAATTCATGAAATGTTGCATTTTTTTTAACAAAGATTTACTCAATTTCATTGGAAAGGCAGATTTACAGAAAGGAGGAGAGACAAAAAGGAAGACTTCCATCTGCTGATTCATTCCCCAAGCAGCCACAATGGGTGATCCAAAGCCAGGAGACTGGAGCCTCTTCCGGGTCTCCCATACAGGTGCAGGGTCCCAAGGCTTTGGGCTGTCCTCGACTGCTTTCCCAGGCCACAAGCAGGGAGCTGGATGGGAAGCAGGGCTGCTGAGACATGAACCAGCACCAATACGGTATCTCAGCACATTTAAGAAAAGGACTTTAGCCACTAGGCTACCATGCCTAGCCCAGTGTTCCATATTTTTAAAAATCAATGAGAAGCACATACAGGATTTCAAGAAATATAAAGAATACATTATGTAGGAAAGAGCAAATTGCAACAAAATCAAGCTGATTGTTAAAATGAAGAACTAAATTAAAAATTCAATTGAAAGCATCAATAACAGAATGAGTGAGGGAGGAGAAAAATCTCACAACTGGAAGACACTTCCTACAATAATGCTGAAAAAGTCAGAAACCTGGAAGAGGACCTGAGCAAAGCTAAGAATAGAGCCAAACCATTGAAAGCCTGAATGTAAGAGTTATGAGAGTTCCTTAAAGAATGGAAGGAGATGCTGGATAAAAAGATATATTCAATTAAACAATAAATGACAGCCTCCTTAATATGGAAAAATGGGGATCAAATTACAAGAAGGAAACAGAACTTCAAATAGATGCAACCAGAAGTGATGCTGTTCATGACACATCATAATCAAGCTGTTTTTGGTTGAACATAAAGAAAAGATACTCTAAAATGCATATGGTGCATACGATTTGATAAGTCAATTAGCTTATAGAGGAACCACAATAAAAATTACAGCTGACCTCTCAGAGGAAACCTTACAAGCTATAAGAAAAGAATGAAGTAGCATATTCTAGATCCTAAAATATAAAGTTTCAGACCAGTATAACATATGCACCAAGCTTTCTTTTATATTTGAAAGTGAAATTTAAAAACTTCTGAAGCAAACAAAATGGAAAAACTTTGCCAGATCTGTCCTGCAAAGATGTGCTACACAAAAGCAATAACACCCACAAAATCCAAAGGCAAATATGGAGAACATTTCAATAAAACCACTACACAAGCCTAAATCAAACAATGAGAAAACCAATGCTAAAATGATAGAACCAAATCACCACCTGTTGCTTTTAACCCTGAATGTAAACGGCTTAAAGTCATCAAGCAAAAGACATAGGTTAGCAAAGTGAATCAAAAAAAAAAAAAAAAAAAAACCTGAACCCAACTATCTGTTGCCTACAGGAGACACATCCCACCTACAAAAGATGCACAGAAACTAGAAGTGAAATAATGGTAAAGGATATCCCATGCTAATGGAAAGAAAAAGCGAGTTGGTGTAGCCATTCTAATATCAGAGAATATAGGCTATCACATGAAAACTACCAAAAGAGATGAAGAACACCACATACTTATAAGGAATTCACTCAACAAGAGGAAATCATCAAAATAAATATATGCATGTCAAATGCCCAGGTACCTATCTAGGTGAAACAAATATTATTGGAATTAAAGGGAGAAATACCATAACCGTGAGGGAACTTAATACCCCACTACCTTCAGTGGACAGATTAATGAGATAGAACTCAACAAGCAAATAGTAGAGCTCACTCACACAGAAAATAGGACAAATGGACTTAATCAGTATCCAGAAAAAACATTTCATCCTATAGAAAATACACTTTTTTTTCATGAGTACATGGAACCTTCTCCAGAACTGATCATCTTATAGAAGACAAAATAAGCCTCAGCAAATTTTTAAAAATTTGAAATTATACCATGACTCTTCTGAGACCATCGTGGAGTGAAACTGAGATCAATAAGTCAAAAATACCCCCAAAATGCATGTGTCTACTTAAACAGTGAGCAACATGCTGCTCAATGAACAATGGATTACAGAAGAAATCAAAGAAGATATCTAAAAATAGTTTCAAATGAAGCAAGGCATTGAAACAACATATCAAAACGTGTGAGACACAATCAAGGAATTACTGAGAGGAAAGTTCATTGTGATCAGCGCCTATGTCATGAAACTTTAAAGCCACCTGGCACACAGGCTAAGCGTATGTCTGAAGGAGTTATGTAAACAACAGCCAAACGATCTCAAGATTAGCAGGAAAAACAAAAGAAATGATTAAAATGAGGGAGCAAATAAACCAAATAGAGACCAAAATGATACATAAGATCAATGAACCAAAGCATTGGTTCTTTTTTTTAAGGATTTATTTTTATTGGAAAGGCAGATTTGCAGAGGAGGAGACACAGAGAACTGTCTTTGTCTACCGGTTCACACCACAAGTGGCCACAACAACCAGAGCTGAGCTGACACCAGGAGCCAAGAACTTCTTTTTAGTCTTCCATATGGGTTCAGGACCTCAAGGCTTTGGCCCACCCTCTACTGCTTTCCCAAACCACAAAAAGGAAACTGGATGGGAAGTAGAGCAACCGGGGTTTGAACCAATGGCCATTTGGGATCCTGGTGCATGCAAGATGAGGATTTAGATATTGAGCCATTGCACTGGACCCAATACTCTGGTTATTTGAGAAAATCAATAAAATCAAAACAGATTTGCCACTAGCCCTACTAATTGAGAAAGAGAGAGAGAATAAAAATGCAAATCAAAAGAATCAGAGATAAAAAAGGAAAGATAACAACAGAGACTGTGGGCATACATAAAAAATATCATGGACTACTACAAGTAACCATACGCCAACAAATCAGAAGACCTAGAAAAAACTGATACATTTCTTAGCACATACAGTTTAAAAAACTGGATCATGAGGTGATTAAAAATTTAAATAGATCTATAAGCAGGACAGAGATCAAATGATTAAAATAGCAAAGCAAATAGGTAACCATCAGAATGGAAGAAAACCTTTGTATACCACATAATAGATAGGGGACTAACATCCAATATTTATAAAGAGCTTCAGAAACTCAATTATAGCAAAATAAACAACCCTGTGAGGAAATGGCCAATGAATATGAGCAGGAATTTTTTCAAAAGAACATTTTCAAATGGTTAATAGACATATGAAAAAAATGTTCAGGATCCCTTTCTAGCAGGTAAATGCAAGTAAAACTACATTGACATTTCACTTTCACCTAACTCCAGTAAAATTGGCCTACAACAGGAAATCTACTAACAGCACCAGCTGGTGTGGATGTGGGGGAAAAAATATCCCACTCCACTTTTAGCGGCAATATAGACTAGTGCAGCCACTATGCAAGTCTGTATGGTGAGTGCTGAGACAACTAAAAATTGATCTACTGTATAACCCAATTATTCCACTCCTGGAAAAATGTCTGTATCTACATTGCTATGACACACCTAAATTGTGGACTGTTGGACTTAAGTGTTGCTTAAGTAATACTATCATAATACTCTGGGGACAAATAGTCGAGAGGTGGAGGACTGGGAAGGAAGGAAAGGGTTGAGGAGGGGAAACCCCTAAGCCTACAGACCTATATAATGGAAAGTAATTTTAGAAAAAGAAAATGAAAGGAATGTGGTTTAGGACTTTCATATCCCATGTCAGAGCACAGGTTTATATCACAGCTCTGCTGCAATTCTAGCTTCCTCTTGTTTTTTAAAAAAGTTTTAATCATTTGTACTGGAGAAGCACATTTCCTGAGAGGATAACAGACAGAGAAAAAGATCTTCCATCCATTGATTCACTCCCCAAGTGGCCCCAATGGCCAAATCTGAGCCAATCAGAAACCAGGAGTTTCTTGTGAGTCCCCCACATAGGTGCAGGGTACCAAGGCTTTGGATCATCATCTTCTGGTTTCTCAGGCCACAAGCAGGTTGCTGGAGGGGAAGTACAACAGCTTAGACATGAACCAGCACTAATATGGCATCCTGGCAGTTTCAAGGTGAGGATTTAGCCATTGAACCATGGTGCTGGGCCCCAGGCTTCCTATTAATATGTACCCTGTAATCAACAGGTGGTATCTCTGAGAGTTGGGTGCCTATCACCAATGTGGGAGGTTCAAATTGAGTTCTGGGCTACTGTTTTAGGCTTTGTCCACTGCCGGGTTTTGCAAGCATTTGGAAGTAAAATAATAACTGGAAGATCTCTCTCTCTCTTTCTTTCTCCATCTCTCTTCAAATAAAAATTTTAAAAGAAAGAAAATGTATAGTTTTTCATTCGTAACCTAGAAATCCCATTTTTTTTTATCAACCAAGGCACAGATCGTTATCACCTATTTCCACACAATGAAATACCATTCAGCAATTTTAAAAGAGCAAATTACTAACACATCACTGTAGATAAGCTTTCAATGTGCTGTGTTGAAAGAAATGAATTAGAAAATCATTACATACTGTATCGTGGCACCTAGTGTGAGAAGTACAAAGCTAATGTATGACAATGGAAGTCAGGGTCCTGGTTTCCTCTGAGATGGAGCGTTGTCTGGGAAAGGAACATGCTAAGACTTGTTAGAGTGATGGAAATAATTTATATCTTTAGGAGTTCTTAAAAGATGATACAAATAATTTCAAAATCTCCACCTTACAACTTTAAATGTAGACATTTTAATATAACAAATGATACCTCAAGGATTACTAGTACATATGAAATGAATGCTGTCTACTAACTTCTTTTCAAAGCTACTTATGATTGTAAAAGTCACAAATGTTTTTATGGAATCATGATTTTACATGAAAGCATCTAAAACAATAAAGATAAAATGTGACCCAAATTGTAATCAAAGGACATAAATATTTTTCATATCAGATCAAGCCAATGAGCTAGCTAAAGGTTTAACCATCACTTGCTCCCTCTTTGAGAACAGATGATTGGACACTAGAAAAAGAATCAACATAAACATTAAACTGTAGGTTAATTGTTCAATGAGAACCAGACCAAATTTACAGATAAAACTTATCCTCTTTTCAGAGAAACTAGTTGATATCAAGAATGTTAAGGGCCCAGTGTGGTAGCCTAGTGGTTAAAGTCCTTGCCTTGCATGCCCACACTGGGATCCCATATGGGAACTTGTTCATATTCTAGCTGTTCCACTTCCCTTCTTGCTCCCTGATTGGGAAAGCAGTCGAGAATGGCCCAATGCCTTGGGACTCTGCACCTGTGTGGGAGATCCAGAAGAAACTCCTGGCTCCTGGTTTTGAGTTGGCTCAGCTCCAGCCATTGGCGAGTGAACCAAAAGATGGAAAATCTTCCTCTCTGTCCCCCCTCCTCTCTGTAAATCTGCCTTTCCAATAAAAATAAGCAAATTTTTAAAAATGATCAGAAAAATTGTGCTGGATGTCATAGAAAAAAATGTCTGACTCCTGCATAATAACCTGAAGAGACCAGCAGTGGCACTAGATGTATCCCTACAGGACTCAGGAGATTTGAAAGAGCGTTGTACACAGCACCGTAAGCTCCTTCATGTCCACTTTGTCCGAAGAGAACGTTGGTTGAGATAAGGAGCCACGCTCACTCACGTGCAGATGCTAATGGTTGGCCTGGGCTACCAGAGCTCCTGGAGAGGCAAGATGGAAGCAGTGGCACCTGTGATGTTTTCTCACTCCTTTGTACAAACTTTACCGTTGGATAGGGGAGTCTCTTGTTTAGTCTCTGTGCCCCAACACAAACATTCTTTTCTAAAAACTTCCGTCTCTTGTCTCAGACATCAGTCCCTTTTTCCTTGTTGCTCTATGGCAAGTGTAATGAGAACCAGAAAGTGAGGGAAGAGCCTCATTTCTCTTGTCAGTGGGGTTCTCATCATGATTCCTGCAGGCAGCACTCTTCTGCTAGGTGCCAGGACAACTTAAATAAAGGGTACCAGAGTCATAGGTATGGGTGCAGAGAAGAGTGGAAATGGAAGTGAATTAGTAAATGTCATCAACAAACACATCATTCATCACGCTCTCCATTGTTCCTGATAAATCCTTTCTAGCTTGGAAGGCAACCTGGCAGAAATGACAGAAAGTGACTGAGATTTGGAGGCTGGAACAGAAAGCCAAGACCCCACTTTTGTAGCTTTGTCCTGTGTCCTGCATTATTACCCTGCCACTATGTTACTCCACAAATCTCATTGCAGCGCAGCTGTCTGCTAACTCTGTTGTGACAACAAAAATTAACAAGCGAGAAGCAGAGGAGGCAGAGGAGTCTCAGCTTCGCTGCTAAGAGTAAACTAGAGGTAAAGTCAGGAAGCAGCCTCAGGTTGTGGGAGCCCATTTTCGTTGTGGATTGCCACCACCTGATTTTGCAGGAGAAAAGTTTGGTAGGGAGGACTTCAACAATCAAGAAAATAATGTGGAAGGAAAACATAGTCAGTTAGAAGGGTAGAGGACTGATAGAAAACCTTGCAGTGAAACATCTTGTCCTGAAAGCTACCGAGCAACTGATATACCAGCACTAACATGATGGGAGGAAGCCATAGTTGCTAAGGAGGCAGCCTTCACCCAGTGCTGATTGTCCCTGCCACACATCACTGGCTTGGGATTTCACACAAGCCTCCTGTGACCTCAAGAGCTACACCAGCAACAAAAGAATCTTAGTCTTGGATACTATGCTACTGACTCTACAACAAACATGTCATTCATGTTCAATACATGCTATGAGTGTGATACCCCCAATCACCCTACAATGGAGGAATCATTACCTTCAGCTTACAGATGAGCATGAAGGCATTAGAGATCAGAATGTTTTATCAAATCTTCAACAGCACATAGACCGTGAAGACAACTAGAATTCAAACCTAGGACCACCTGACCCTAAAAGTCACAGTGCATATTGCCTAGTGCACATTTTGCTCCTCAAATCTTAAAGATAAACATTGGTTTCCTGTGATTGTTTCCCTGGAATAAGGTGGTATCTAGGAAGTATTCACCTGGAGGTAAGAGTTTGTGGAAACAATGTGTTTCACCAGAAATGGGAAACAGATCAAGAACATGCTATTAAGTTGAAGTACACTTTTAGTACCACTAATTCATTCATTCATTCAATAGCCATTGAACAATTCCTATGTGCAAGGCACTTTTTAAAAAAGATGTATTTACTTTTTAAAAGATTTATTTATTTCAAAGGCAGAATTACAGAAAGGAAAGAGAGAGAAAGAGAGAGAGATCTCCCATCTGTTGTTTCACTCCACAAATGACCACAACAGCTGGAGCTACTGCAGTCTGAAGCCAGGAGCCAGAAGCTTCTTCTGGCTTTTCCATGTGGGTACACAGACCCAAGTCTTTAACCCTCCTCTGCTGCCTTTCCAGGGTATTAACAGGGAAAAGCATCAGAAAGAGTCACTAGGACTCAAACCAGCACCTCTGCAGATTGCTGGGCACTGCAGACAGAAGTTTAGCCTGTTGCATCATGGGGCCAGCCCCATCAAGGCACTGTTTTAGGAGAGCACTGAAAAAGCTAGAAAACCATCTCATGGGAAACATCATCCTTCTTGTGAGAAGGGAACAGAAAATTAAAAGTAGCTGAAAACTGCAGTAGTTTTTAAAAGGTTAATGCTAATTAGAAAAGCAAAGCTGAGTAAAAAGGTTAGGAGTATGGGGGTTTGCAATTCAAGTCACGCGCCACTAATATTATTTGATGCTGTCGAAGAAATTGCTACAGTTAGGACAAAATTGCTAGATTTTTGTAAAACAATTCAACCCAGAGCTCTGTTTGGTTGTACAGGATTTTCTCATTCTGAAATCAAAGCTGGCAGTTCAAGGGGTTGAGGCACTGTGTCTCTATACTTGAGGCCTCTTCACTGATTGCTCTGAACTGAGAATAATAGAACTCCAGCCAATTTCCAATGTGATGAGGATTCAGGGAAAGAGGTTTAAAAAAAAAAGTATGTTCCATGGAGTTATCACAGTTGGCAATGGATAATAGTGTCTCATTAGGCCAGCCAAAAATTCTAACCTGATCATCAACTGCCACCAGGGTCTCAGCTGTGCAGACAGGGCAAGGCAAAGAAAAAAAGAAGTGAAATAAAATGCATATGTTGAGCAACACTCTTATCATAGCTGATAGGTCATTCCTGGAAATTGCACCATAAAGGACTGTGGAAGGGGAGAGTAGCAGAGGCATAAAGACTTCAGAAAAACATCTTTTGCAGGGCTTTGAAATTAGTTAGATGTTTAATAAAAATTGACATCAATATGGACTCTATCTCACGGTTGAAAAGCCAGCTGAAAGATTGAAAAGTCTGTAAACAAATGAAAATAAATGGATGGCAAGTCATGCTGGAAAGAATTCTCGGGTTTGGCGTTTGAAGAGCTCTTATTTAACGTGAGAGCTTGGTGACTAAGATATTACATTGCGATAAATTGATTGGGGATGAAATGTGCAAATGAACTGAACTGACAGAAAGCATTGCAAAGTTAGGGAACTGTAAGCCTAGGAGTTGTTTATATTCAGAATCAGAAAACGACTGTTTCTGGTCATTTGTTTTCTCAACATAAACTGGAATCATGTTGTTTAGAAAGCCAGGGTCGTGGAAGAGAAAAATGAAAGTTTCTTTTACTAAGTGGGCTTGTTGAGCTGAGAGTTAAAGATGGATCTAGAAACACTTCAAGAGCTAACCAAACATCACTAAAAATGTAAGCCTAATCTGCTTATCTAGAATACTGAGAGAAAATGAATGAAAAGATCATTGCACCCAAGCACTCAAAATGCTTCATTGCAGGGCTCATTTAGACTACGGAGTGCCGCAGACACACTTCGCGTTCCATCTTGAAGACCCTACTCCAAAGCCACCCAATCCCTGTGATTTCTTTGACTCTTCTCCCACACCCACAACAGCAGAACTAATCACTCTGAGTTATTTTTTAAGACATTTAAGAATTGCTTTTGTTATAGCATTGTCTACGCTATTGTAGGGTCAATCAAAATATTTACAATATAAACTCAAAAGAAAATTTTATTTGGTGCCAAAAAAAAATCTGAAAAGCATGTGTTTCTCTTCACATAATATGCAGCTCCATGGACTTTTTGAATGGTTTGATATGCATAAATGTCACAATAATTTGCACTAAAAAAACTTACTTTTTAATTGCATCTGTCCATGAAGTTCTTGAAGTATCCCCACACTGCTTACATTTGATCTCAATGACTAGGAGATAAGATTCCTAAAAATGGATTTATTTTGTGCTCTCTAGCCTCGAGAAGACTAATATGTTAACTCTACAGTGCATTCTGTAAGATACCCTACACATTCACATGAGATTGAATAACTAAGAGGATCCTCTGTTATCCTTGATAAGCCAAAAAGTATATATTGCCAATATACTCATTTTTAGCAAAAATGATATGCTGCCTAGCCTTGTATATAGCTTGTTATACTTGATGTATAGAAATGAAATAAAAATAATAATATATTTATATTAGCTATTATTGCCCTAAATAAGAGTTGGAAAAATATTTACGAAGTTTATTACCAATTACCAATGAGGAAAAGGAAAATTCCAGCATACAAGGCAGGAACAGGAGTCTTTAAAAAAAGTTCCCACTGTACATATATCCACTCTCTTCATTTCAGGTGTTCATTATTATCACGTGGCCAAAGTACTTTAAAATTTTTTTTTCCAAAATTAGACAGCACAGGAAGTAAAAATGATTCCAACAATGATGGAAAAACAGGCTTCACAGAATATCATAGTTAATTAATTTAAGTATAAAATTCTTGCTAGAACTGCCTTGACAGCTCAATAGCTAAATCTTCGCCTTGTAAGTGCCAGAACCCCAAGTGGGTGACAGTTTGTGTCCTGGATGCTCCATTTCCCATCCAGCTCCCTGACTGTGCCCTAGGATGCAGTGATGATGGCCCAGACCACTGGGACCCTGCACCCACCTGGGAGACTCGAAGAAGCTCTTGGCTCCTGGCTTCGCATCAGCTCAGCTCCAACTATTGCAGCCATCTGGGGAGTGAACCAGCAAGTGAAAGCTCTTTCTCTCTGTCTCTCCTCTCAATAAATCTGCCTTTCCAGTAAAAATAAAGGGAAAAAAATGCTACTGATTTTAACAAATGGATCCAAATGTATTTCTGGGCAAAGCTAACACTGAATAAATTGAAGAGAATTTATGTGTTCTCATGTAAGTCATAATCAGCAAAATTATTTTTAAAAGTTGGCTGGGTAAAGGTGACCACTTCACTACGCTTTTGTTAATTGCATTACTAGGCATATCATACCTTAAGGATCCTCCATCTGTTGCTATGATCCCAAGACAATTTCTTAACATACTGTCAGAAAGTCAATTTTTATTTTACATTTAAAAATATTTCAGTTTGTTTTATGATATGCTTCCATAGACTCTGGGGTTGTCCATGCACTTCCCCCAAGGTTGCCCCCCACCCCTGTTGCGTTCCCCTCTAGTTTTACAATGGGTGTCCTTCATGAACGACAAGTCCATTACGCTGTTATTAAAATGCTTCATGACAATGTAGGCATGGAAATTGTCAGAGCCCATCATCTTACCATTAGGATATTTTTAATTCTTTCACTGAGAGTCCATTTCTGGTCTGAATGCATTGAGACCTTCAGCACTTTGTCTCCATTTTGCTGTCAAATCTTATCTTTTTGCACTTTCTAGACATTTTATTTCTCCGAGTAAGTTCTTGTGATTCATTAATTGATCATCCAGAAAGACATAGATTGCTTACAAACACTTGAGATTATAAATGTCCATTGCAACACTGTTTTCCTACATATCATGATTAATGAAGGTCTAGTTTTTAATTGTAGTTCCTTCAGTGCCACAAGGGTCATGCACTAGCGTCTCGTCCTAGAAGAAGGTTTTTGATTCCTGTTTTCACCACTCTTCTGATACTTATTCATTTTTGTAGAAAAATCAATGTTTTAAGTAATGAAATTTGGTATGCCCTCAAAATAACACTGTGTTATAAAATAATTAATATGAAGCTTTCATTTGCCTAAAGTAATTAGTGATTGTTTTCTTAGTTGATTACCTTGAAGCAAATACTCTGATTTAAATACATATATATCGCCGGTGGCACTTGCAAAAGTATAATTTTCAAGAGACATAAAATGTAACTCATAGGAACATGAAATGAGTATGTGTTTCAGATTTATTCCACCTAATGACGTGAGAATCAATGCACAGTAAGAACGTTGAGGGGAGATTACAAAGGCATGGGAGATAAAAATCTGTGAACTAAATGGGGCCACATAGAAGACTAGTTAACATCTCCTATGAAACAAGGAAACTGTAACATCTGAGTTGTCTTTACTACTAGGCAGAAATCACAACTCTACTAGATAAAAAGGTACTAATGAACACACAACTTCTAGGAAAATGGGATTTATTTGGTTAGATAAAATCAAACGAAAGCATATTCCCCTGACTAACCAAGCAGTATCTACACAGGCTTTCGACTCCTCTGATAAGACCCTAAAGGTGATTGCCACTCTCTTGTTGCTTTCTTTCCAACTTCGACTGCAATTCTGAACACTCTATAGTGAAAAGAAAAGTGAAGGAACGGATGTGAGCGAAAGCTCTTTGCCATCAAGACTGAAGTGCAAAAGCAGTTTTGCAAGAGGGAACAGCAGTGCGTTTCACGTTTAAAATGTGTGGCTCTTTAAAATGATGCTTTACATGTAATGAGCTGAAAGAAAAACAGAGAGAACTATTAATTAGCGTATATTACAACTAATACAATGATGCTGAGAATGAGAACAAGGATAATATCACAAATATGTTGGATATATATGCATTCACATTTTTATTGGTGGCTAAAAGCATCAACAATCTTGAATTTGTTTTTTGAGTTTGGGAAAGATCCTAATTTATAAAATCATCCTCACTGGACCAAGATCATTTCATGCTCATGTAGGTGGAAGCTGTAGCTTTAAGACAAGTAATATTTTAATAATTCAAGCCTTTTCCTTATTAAGAAGGAAACTGAATGGCAAAGCTTATTATGAGATTGTTCCAGAACAACTATAGAATTGACAAACAAAACACCTTTTTGGATATATTCAACATTGCTATAGGCATTTCTCTAACCTGTACTGAAGACAATATGATAGTAAATGGGAAGGCCTAACCAGAGTTCCCCAGGAAAATAAAGACCGTAGAGAAACCAGAAATGTGGAGTTTATTCTGGCAGTAATAATAATGATAATAATAACAAGAACAACAACAACAACAAGGGTGATAACAAGGGTGAAACTACATGGCTATTTTGTTCAAAGATTCATTTTATTTTTTTTAAAGAGGTAGAGTTACAGAGAGAAAGAGAGGGAGACAGAGACAGGAAGACAGAGAGATCTTCCATTTGCTGCTTCACTCGCCACGTGGTTGCAACAATCAGGATTGGGCAAGATCAAAGACAAAAGCCAGAAGCTTCACCCAGGTCTCTCTTGCAGGTGTAAGGATCCAAAAACTTTGGCCTCCTTCCAATACTTTCTCAGATGCATTAGCAGGGGTCTGGATCAAGGATGTAGCAACCAGGGCTTGATCTGCCATTGGTAGGCAGTAGAAGTCAAGCCTTTTACACCACAAAATTTGCCTCTTTAAAAAAAAAAATAGTAACAAATTAATGTAAGAAGTTTCTTAGAAAGACATTAAACAGGTAAATCATACACAATCTATTTATCCTTAAAATGAATGAGCTAAGATTACAGTAAGAATAATTCTGTTGATCATTATCCAAGACACTACTGATTTTTCTACATTCCTTTCCTTTTGCCTCGTGTAAATGCTAAGGAATTTTAAGCTGGAACATACAGATGGCATGAAAATTCTTTCTATCCTTCCCCATTGGAATTTCAGAAACTTTCTGCCTGCTGAGAGATTTGTCTTTAAAAATGAAGAGGAAGAGCAGTTGGTTATCCAAATATTTTATTTATATATATATATATATATATATATATATATATAATGGCCAGATGACTTGGAAAAGGGAAAATGTTATGAAGAGAAGCATATGCAACTTGAATTATTTAAAAGCCCTACAGGGATTATAGAAGAGAAATCTGGCCCAAATAGAAGTGTCTCCAATACTACTTATTTTTTTCTTATTATCCATTAAAAGCTGATGTACTGTTTAGAAAGAACAGGAGCTAGAAAAAGACCACTTAACATCTTCAAAGTCATGTCATCATCCTTTCTATTTCTCTGTGCCTGAGGCAAATTTTTTTTCTTTGTCCTTTTCTCAATTGGTCTTACTAAAGCCTGAGGAAAAGAAACTTTACTTTCCCGTGGGGATAAGGCTATTAATTATCTAGATTTGCCAAATAAGACTGAGAAAGTAATGTGTGAAGTAGGGATCAGACTCAATGCTGAAAGTCATACCAGTGAAAGCAATACGGGGTACTTGCATTGGTGCAATCATTATTAGCATTTTAACTTGTATTTCAAGAATGCTACAAGACTGTTACAAGATCTGATTGCTAGGAACCAGAACCACGGCATTAGGGACTCATTACTGCTTATAATAGAAAAAAACATTTTTATTTGAATTATGTTTTTAAGTCAGTGTGTGGCCTTGATATATATATACATATATATATAAACCAAACACCTCTCCCCCCTTCCAAAACAAAACAAAACAAACAAACAAAAAATGTGTCTGGATCGAGATTCCAAAAGATCTATTGATGCTATACAATTGTGAGAAAGAGAAATTTTCTTTCTCAAGTTCAACTGACTAGAATAAAATTTGGAGAAGTTTAACACCAATTTAGGGTAAAGCAGAAGTAGAAAAAGAAAAGTCAATTCATGGAGCAAATGGAGCTGACCTTCTAGACCCTATTCTCAGAAACAACACTGAGCGAAAAGCTGTGCGGAAAGGCCACAAAAGAGGCAGAGGAGCCAAGCAGGCAGCTGGGCACGGGAGCGCAGGAAAAGAAAAGGAAAACTTGGGAACATAACAAAGTTTTCACCTAAAAAGGAAGGTTAAGAGAACTGTACCAAAAGAGCAAACCAAGAGGGAAAGAAAGTGGTTTTTTTTTTCCTTAATCATGAAAATGAAGCTTACCTACTTCCTTTGTGACCTTGCAAAGAGAACTTTGAACTGTCCCAACCATTAGATGCTTAAGATAACTTGATATGCCTTGGGAAAGAAAGAGGTTTCTAAGCATCTTAAGGGGGTTGATGCATTTTCTAAACCCTCAGATCCATTAAGTTTATCTTTCTTATCTTGATCTTAACCCATGAAATTTCATCCCTTCATTCTCTTTAATGGCCTAGCTCACAGTAGTATTCAGTTAGAAGTGAAGTGGTTTGGTGGCCAATAGAAGAAATAAAGACCTGGGAGTCAGATCCTTGCCCTGATCCAGTTTTCTAAAGTAACCTCAAGAAACCAAATGTTCAGAGCTTCCCCTTTTTGAAATACTAATCCTCTTTCATTTCCACAGAAAGCCCATGCTTTAAATAAACATTTGAGTCTTCAAACTGAATGATACCATGCAAAAAGAAACGGTTAAGCACAAATGGTTTTCAGAATCACTAAAGTTATTAAAGAAAACAAAAGCCATCATGAGGACATAGGAAGAGATTCCAAAGCAACAGTGAGTTAGAATCTAGTCCCCGCTGACTCGCTAATCTTAGAAAAACTGAGATTTAATGATTATTAAGTGAAAGGAATTATTTTTTTTCATTTGTTCAATTCTTATAGGCAGAAAGAAAAATGACTTATTCTATAATATTGATACTTTTTTTCAGTCTTTAATAGTTAATCTATGGGACAAATTTAGCAAGAAAGTAGAATTACCCTGCTGTGAGAAATTACTTGGGTATGGGCTAATGTGTGAATATATATGAACACAAAATAAAATGTAAGTTTAGGTCCAACACCAAGTTAAGCCACAGTCAGAGGTTCATGTCCCAGCTGCTCCACTTCTGATCTGGTTCCCTGCTAATGTAGTGGGAAACCGGTCAAGTACTCAGGCCCCTTCACTCATATGAAAGACTCAAATTAAGTGTCTGTCTTTTTGGCTTCAGCTTTGCCCAGTCCTTGTCATTGCAATTATTTGGGGAGTGAATCATTCAGCAGATGGAAGCTCTTTCTCCCTCTTGCCTTTCCCTCTCTGTATTCTCTGCCTTTCAAATAAATACATAGGTCGTTAAAAAATAATAATAAAGCAGTCTGTTGAGTGTTACAGGTTTGGGGGGGGCATAAAAATATTTCTACTTGGATTATAATTGTAAATAATTATAACCAAGTTTCACCTAAAGGTTATCTTAAAAAGGAAAGGAACCTATAGGGAAAAAAAGCAAAGAGGTTTTGCATAAGGATTTGGAAAACAAAGGAGGAAGGAGGACAAGAAAAGAAAATGAAGAGGAGCTATGGAACTGAATTGCAATTTTCCTTTGCTAAATTGGCTTTTTATTACGTTGATATTAACAGAAGGTGAGAACAGATAGATTGCATATTGTTAGTAAAGTGTATCCACATCCTCCTCTTCTAAACTAGCCATCGCTCTCCAGGAGAACCATGGTGGCAGTTAAATATGAAATTTCCACCTATTTATTATGTTAGAAGCGGGACAAGAGAGACCTTACTTGGGCTGTGGTCCACAATGGCAGCGACAGCCTTTGGCCTTATGCTGACCCGTCACAGTAGCGTTTATGGGTCCAGTTTGTAAGAGGAGAATACTAAAGCTCCCAGATGGTGTTGCTCTGAGATCTCCTGGCCAAGAAAAGGCAGAACCACAGGCCACACTTGATTCAGCTTGCTCTGTGGCATCCCATGGCTCCCTCCTTCCAACCACCTCCATGAGGCTCACCAGTTTTCAAAAAAGCATTTGACTTCGTTCAAGATTTGTTGACATGAGCCCACTCCCACAGCATTACCCACCCCACAAATTTATCATAAAGCACAATGTAAGTCTTGACAGTCACCAACAAGAATAGACAGTGCCTGCCTACTTTCTGAACAGGACACCCACATCACATTCTGAGAGATTTCATTGCATGGAAGGCAAGCTTTTAAACCAAAAGCAGAATCCGTCCTATTCACTCTACATGCTTCAATAGGTTTCACTCTACATGCTTCAATAAGTTAGTGTCTTTCACAAAAGTAATATCCTCCAGACACTGTAAGAAATACATAGCTTAAATCGTTAGTGTTTGGCTACCCAACGGCCAATCAGAGGGCTTGGGAAAAGCCATCCAGGGTTGTCTTTTCTGACTTGTGCATTAATTCTTTTAATCTTTTTTTTTTTAATTTCAAATTATTTGCACCTGCTTATATTTCTCAGGAGTTCAGAACAATGTGGGTTACTCTCTTCTTATAAGTTAAAACAAATGTAATCTTTCAGGAATGATCTCATCTGAGAGAATGAAGGTAACTTGGATGAACTGTGAAACAAGAAAAAGTAATGATTCTATGCAGGTATAGAGAAAGAAAGGAAAGGGGAGGGGAGGGGAGGGGAGGGGAGGGGAGGGGAAGGGAAGGGAGGGGAGGGGAGGGGAGGGGAGGAAAGAAAGAAAGAAAGAAAGAAAGAAAGAAAGAAAGAAAGAAAGAAAGAAAGAAAGAAAGAAAGAAAGAAAGAAAGAAAGAAAGAAAGAAAGAAAGAAAGAAAGAAAGAGAGAAAGAAAGAAAGAGAAAGAAAGAGAGAAAGAAAGAGAGAAAGAAAGAAAGAAAGAAAGAAAGAAAGAAAGAGAGAGAGAAAGAAAGAAAGAAAGAAAGAAAGAGAGAGAGAAAGAGAGAAAGGAAGAGAGAAAGGAAGAGAGAAAGGAAGAGAGAAAGCCTTGAGCAATTGTAACAAAAGAAAAGGGGATATAGCTGATCCCTCACTTGGATACAGGGAGCATTGGTTGGATTCAGTCTGTTTCAGTTTACGGCTTGGCTCATCTGTAGTCTTGAGACCAGCCATGTCAGAATCCCTGTGAGGGGATTCACCAGGCAGAACTGCCTACCATACCCCCCACTGCCTGGCACCATAACAAGATCACTCCATGCTCGTGTGTGCATTCATAGACATGGATCTAGTGAACCAGACACACAAGAGGTGTTTTCTTTTTTCTTTTTTTTAATTTTTAATATATTTTTATTTTGAATTTTGAATTATGTGGTACAATTTTGTATAGGCTGGGATTCCTCCCCAAACTCCTGCCCCCCATCAGATATTTCCCATTTTGTTACAATAGTGTAGTCCCTCATAAGGAATCATAAATCTATTTGTCTCTTATTTAAGTGTACCCCAGCACTATTGGTATAGACAATGTCAGACAGTCCAGCATCCCATTGTCTGCACATGTCCAACAGTTTCATTGAAAATCCATCTTTCGTCTGGATGCAGGGATGCATATTCCATTATACCCCCTCGTCTGTATATGATAGACTCTGGTACTCCATCACTATACATTACCATATGTGAGAAGCCATGAAACAAGGTCAACAACTGGTATGAATTAGAACAGCCAAAGCAACAACAACAACAACCACAACAACAAATTACCGCACCATGAAAAAACAAAATGCGCCACTGAGTAACCAACATATGAGTGACAAAAGTGAAACACAGAAGTATCTCGGGAAAAATGATGCCATCATATTATTCATAAGCCCATGGTGAATTCGACTAGAGGAAAGAGATTATTTGGAATGAACCAAACTGAAATAAGAAACATCAAAGCACATGGGATATAGCCAAGAAAGCAAACAATTAAAAGATGTTTTCTTTTTTCAAAGATTATATAGGAGATAACAGTTTAGAAAGAGTAGGATGATTTTATATGTATGTATATAAATATACATATGAATTGTAATAAAATAATTTTCATAAAGTTAAATCAAATGCAAAAGTGAATCTTTAAAAACAGAAAGAATGGATTAAAGATTATTTTCAAAATAAGCTGTATAACTAAATTCATATTTTTATTCTCCGAGGTGTTTTCTCAATAGTCATGAAACCAAAGTTGTGTGATTGCATCCTTCCTGTATAAACAGGATAATGTTCTCACCCACAGGACTGTAGGGGAGGATTGAATCCAGTAATGCATGAACAGTGAGTGGTGCTATGCAGCAAGTCTAAAAAACTGGAGGCACTGTTAGTACCCATTATTACTAATTTTATATCACAAACTGTGCCAATGTATGGAGCCTCCCTAGCCAACTTTATTTTTTCCTCTGCCATTTAAAAATGTGTGGATTTATAATCTCGATAAAGCTAAACTGCACGTCCCTCAGATTCTTTAGAAATGTAAATAATGTAGCTAGGAAAAGGACATTATTCAAGTGCCAGACATTAGATACTGATTCTATACCCTTCTGTGACTTAACAATCAACTGTGTAATACCCTCCAGCATGACTATAATTTGAATACGAGATGCTTCAGCTAGACTTACTTTCATGACAGTTTGAAGAGTATCACCAGCTTCCCACTCCCTTAGCTTTCTCTGACATATCACACAGCTACCACCGTCTCTAATGATCACCATGCTTGCCATTTGTAATCCTGGCTTTAGAACCATGAGCTGTAGAACCATCACTACGCCATGACTTTGTTGTAGATTCCCTCGATACGAAGGGGATGCAAAAGTTGACATGCGTGTGGATTGTGTCAAATTGTCACACGCTACAGAACATGGTCCCAATCCCACAGGCTGTATCATCCACCTAATGATACACTTATGTCACAGAAGTACATAAATAGCACCTTGCTACACACTTTCACTGAATGTGAATGAGTGATCACATGTCATAGGAGATGATTAGGAATGAGTGGGTCCCTTTGAGGGATTAGTGGATGTTAAATTATTTCATTCACTTGCTATTCATGATAAATAATAAATCACACTTGGAGTCTGCTATTCTATCCATTTATTACACAAGCATCTTTAGGAGCTAATTACTATGACACAGCCTGCCCAGCAAGAAAAGAGGGGATGAAGAATTCCTCCTCTGAATCCCAGTTTTCTCTTGTGCTGGGCCTGAGATTCAGGCAGGATATTTTTTTTTTTCCCCCAGAGTTACCTACAATTATATCTATGTCCTAGTTTCTGTTCAGGGTTCTGCTTACAGTGTCTGAGTGCATTAAGGGCTACTGGAGAGCACTTGGATCAAAAAGTCCATTAATCTGAATTAGGGCTTTGTAAAACTGTAACATTTCAGTCTCTCTGATTGGTGCCTGAAGAGTTCATTTTCTTATTGAATAGCTGCTAAATGCTACATGGAATGTACAGCACGCTCAGCCCTCTTCCCCCAAAAAGACAATGAATCCATTTCTGCAGCCAGTGTTTGTTCAGTACCTACTACAGACTTAACACTGATAAAGTCTGAGAAAGAAAGCAAAATAAGCGACATTCTGACAATAAAAAGATTTAAAATTCAATCAGAAAGACAATATTCGTACACTTCAAGTCATAAAAGATTCCATAAACACCTATTGTGCAATTATTTGGGGCCAGACAAAACTCTGCATGAGGGGAGCTTCCCAAAACACATTATTATCTGATTGAATCATAACAATTCTTGGGGATGAGCCTGATCACTCTTTGACAAATTAAAAATCTGAAACTTAGAGATGCTGTGCTAATGTTAGACAGATGCTCAGCGCAAGAACTGAGTTTCAAACCCCTCTGAATCCCCACTGGTATGCTTTCCATGATCCCTTATGCTCCACATGTAATCTGTAAAACAACTAAGTGTTTATCCATGTGGTAAGAAGACTGAGCTCAGCAATTCAGGGAAAAGGGCCCAGAGTTATCAAATAAGCTTTTGCAGATGTAGTGCCTCCACTGAGTCAGACTTTGAAGAGTGAAAAACACACAGGCAGTAGAGCAGAGGGGAACCGCAGCTGCAGACTCCCAGGAGCCATGTTGAATGAGGGTTTCCAGACAAACGGGATCACATTTTGGAAGGTCCAGAAAGTCAAGTGAGGAGCCATTAGGTGTCATACAATGAGAAAGAGCTCCTGAAAGCTACTGACAATGATTTTGTCCTTATTCAAATTTCAGTCAATTCCTCCAAGTCCTCTTAACCCGACCTTCACCTTGGCCTAGGAGACCTGCAGACTCCAAAGAAATGACTGTGTTCACACCTCCCCTATGCCAAAACACCTAAACTCTGGCAGGAATTAATCATGCCAAAGGTCTTTATTTAACATAACTCCACCCTCTCAAAATGTCTATAATCAAAGTTCAATAATGCCAAAATAATGTGCTGTTTGTTCTAGCCAAAACCTGACTACGGATCCCTAAACTCCTTTTCTTAAAGTAGCACCTGTAGAAAACTTGTAATTATGGATTTTTCCTCTGTCCCTTGGAGGTATGTCTTCTACAACCCAAGAGTCGTTCCTTTGAGATATGATCACCATAATGCAAAGGAGCTGGTGCTCAGTGTTGTGGGGAAGCATCAGTGAACCAAGAGCCCTTATTGCATCAACCAACGCCTCCACACACCAACATCCTCCAGGCTTTCAGAAGTTTCCAATCTTTTGTTTCACTGGAACTAACTGTTGTTTATACTGTAGTTTCTCTCCCTTGCTACAGAATCTGACTAAAAATCTGTTCATCTTGAACAAGCATCAAACTCTGCTGTTTGGCAGTCTTCGGCAGGAGAACAGTGATGGAAAAGACGTTCAACTGAAAAGCAGGGGAAAGAATGCGTCCTTGTCCTGCTTATAAACTTTTCACAGGACTCTTATCACTTGCAAGTTAAATTTCCAAGACCTAAGCATAACACTCAAGGTCCTTCAGGATATGCCTTCCACCTGCCATTCCAACCTCATCGTTCACCATCTCCAGCCAACACTCAGTCTGCCAAATTAGACCGTGTTTATTACCCACATCTATGGTTTTGCAAAGGTTGTTCCGTTGAACTTGACTAGAATCAGGTGCTCAGGTTGTAAGATGCAGTACATTGATCTCAAGACATTTACATGAACACCATTAATCTTCCTCACAATGTTTTAGTTCTATAACCCCCCATTTAAAATGAGGCTACTGGGCCCAGCACGGTGGCGCAAGTGGTTAAGGTCCTCCCCTTGCATGCCCGGGATCCCATATGGGCACTGGTTCTAATCCCAGCAGTCCCGCTTCCCATCCAGCTCCCTGCCTGTGGCCTGGGAGAGCAGCCCAGGATGGCCCAAAGCTTTGGGACCCTGCACCCACGTGGGAGACCTGGAAGAGCCTCCTGACTTCGGATCGGCATAGCATCAGCTGTTGCACTCACTTGGGGAGTGAATCATCAGATGGAAGATCTTCCTCTCTGTCTCTCCTCTCTGTATATCCGCCTTTCCAATAAAAATAACATAAATCTTTAAAATGAGACTACTAAGCCTTAAGGAGTTTAGGTGATTTTCCTGAGGTCACTCACGGAGTGACAAAGTCAGAACTTTAATCAAAGAAATCTGAGTCCACCTCATGACTGCTTTTGTCCAAGACAAAATCACCACACTAGTCGCTTCTCCCAGGGCAATTTATTTCCTTAGCAGAATTACAGAAGGATGGCAAAACTCAGTTCAGGACTTTCTGCCTCTTAAAATAGTCAGTCCTTTCCCCTATTTGCTTTATAGTCTCTCTAGAAGCCATCTAAATCCTTGTTATAATGCTCAGAGACTATTTTGTATCCATTTGTGTCTTTCACCTTTAAAACAAAGAATCTGCTTCATGCTATTTCTAAATTCAATACTTGCTGCACTGACAATTCAGTTAAAGACTGCTGTGTGATTGCTGAAAAGTGAAAAAGAGACAATTAACTGGAGAAATGGTAGCAAAGGCTCCAGTTAGTACTTTGTAGTGAAAGAGAAGTGAGCATTTTGCAGGAAAACTAAATGCGCTCATTTTGTTACATGGGATTACAAACTTGAAAATCAAGGTCTATTCAACCTATATCGATTGAACCTCAACATATATTTACTGGTCCTACCAATGTAGTGAGCACCCACGGATACTGACATTGCCAGTGTAATAACTGGGAAAACACAGAGATTGTAGGCTGTAAAGAAACATCTTTCCAGGGAAGTCACCAAATTGGGCATGTGTATCAAAGATTATTAAGTATTCAGCTCAATGATTTACAAGCTCTTCGAGATCCAGTAACCTATGTGTTTCTGCTTTGATTTGACTTCTTGCTTGTTTCCATCAGAGGGGAGATAGGTATTTGTCAATCACTGAATAAAAGCTCATTGCAGCAGGATATTTCTGTAAGTGGGAAAGTGAGAGGGTGGTTTTGAATGAATCTTGGTTTGGTAGCTACATAATCAAGATTGCGGTGTTATTAATGTTTCAGGGTTCTCAGCATAGAACCTGAATTGTTTGCTAGTTTGCATAAATCTACATGCCAAATGAAGGGAATTTTAACCCATGTATGTGGGGGAGAAGGAAAGAAATTAATACAGTCTGTGTAATTACATGCAAACTCAAATTAAGAGGTTTTTATGCATATCGTATGCAGAATAGTTTAGTAAATCTATCAATTTAATCAAGTCCCAGGTGAAGGAAGGAAACTACAGTCAGTGGTTTGCCAGTGAATGTTTTAAAACTGACTCTCCAGGAGGAAAAAAGCTTGACTCCATGATTGTCAGTTTCGTAGGTAAAAACACTCCCCCTGGGCCAGTTTCCAGCTGCCAATCTGCCATAGCTGACCCCTGAGGCAGGAAAAGATGGAGTATTTGGCTCTTGTTGTCCAGGATACAGCAGCTCCAGCCTTTGGCCAGTCTCCTTTGAAGATGAAAACTCCTCTGATCTTACTTCTTTAATAGACTCTTGAACTTGAGCGCTTCTTTAAGGAGTTGGTTCTTCTCAGCAATGAAAGGGCCATCCATTGGCACAAAAAGTGTCATTGCTAAACAGTTAGCCACAAGTTTCTAGTATTTCTTCATTTCGGGATTTCTTTTGGGAACAACCTAACTGCTGGAATGGTTTACTTATTGGAAAGTCAGATATACAGAGAGGAGGAGAAACAGAGAGGAAGATCTTCAGTCCAATGATTCACTCCCCAAGTGAGCACAACGGCTGATGCTATGCCGAGCCGAAGCCAGGATCCAGGAACTGCTTCCAGGTCTCCCACATGGGTGCAGGGTCCCAAGGCTTTGGGCTGTCCTCAACTGCTTTCCCGGGCCACAAGCAGGGAGCTGGATTGGAAGTGGAGCTGCCGAGATTAGAACCAGTGCCCATATGGGACCCCGGGCGCGTTCAAGGCGAGGACTTTACCTGCTAGGCCACGCCGCCGGGCCCATGGAATGGTTTACAAGAGAAGGCACATTTAGTGAATGATTTCACTCTCAGAACCAGATACGGACCAGATAAGGTGTAGATACACAGTCACCAAGAGGAAAGGAAGCAAGTCTCGGGCAGCGCTGTGCTTGCCTGCTTAGGGACCCCCAGCCCCCGAGGGCACTCACCATGCCTGTCTATGCAGCAGTAGCATTCCCATTGAGTCTAATCTCCTGTTAGTGTATACCTTCAACAGGAAAGTGAGTGAGCTTGCAGGAATACTGTTACTTCCGGAATACCTGTGCCATTTTTACCTAGCAAACACCCAGTGAGGAAAGGATTTTGGAAAATGAAATAATTACATAAACACTGGTTACCACTATTATTAGTATTACTGTTACTGTTAACTCAGAAGAAGCTACTGTAAACAAGGTAAAGAAATAGGAGTTTCTTACCACTCAGAGATAATGACAACAATATTCCATAGATAGAGAAGTCTGCTATGTGATATGGTAAAGGCCTCCGAGTACTGCGTTCTAAATTGTTGCTAAAACATGATGGATTACTGGTTTTAGAGCTCACGTGTGTACAGAGGCCTAGTCCCATGGAAAACCAAACATTTTGACACCAAGTTTACTGCTATGTGTTATTTGTCCAATTTCTTCTGCCTTCATTATGTTTCAACTATTTCTTCTATGATCCTACAGGAAATATAGCTGTTACACCACTTTCATTTGCTCAAACAACAGAACTCCTCATCTGTCGACCATTATTTACTGATCTGTCATTTCATATTACCTCAGGGATTTTCAAACGTGTGTAACAAGCCAGTCGTGGTATCTAGCAAACACATTCTACATACATTAACACAAGTCCTAATGGGCCTGCGCCGATGCATGCCCCCTCCTCCCGCCATGTTGCAAACCACTGGGTGATGGAGAAATGTGCTCCCACAGATATGACAAGATGGAAAACAGAAAGATTAAACAGTCCTACTCTGAAGCAATTTGAGGTAAGTGGTCAGAAGAGGCAGTTATAGATGAAGTAGAATATTAGAGCTAGGGGCTCCCTAAGAAGATTCCTTGCTGGGAAACTGAGGTGCAGAGAACTGAAGGGTCAATCTAGTGAAGAGCTGGCAGTAGGAAGGCAAAGGAGAGCATCCTGAAGCATGGCTCACTTGGCCAGGCCCCTTCCCACCGCGCTTCTCACAGATCACTGTACCATAGTGTCAGTGCTAGTGGCCAGAGTAAGACATGCAAAAGTTGTTTCATGTGTTAGCATCTTTGTAGTTGGTATTCAGTCTGATTACACATCTGGTAGACAAATAATAATTTTTTTATTTGGTATTCATTTCACGATCTTCCCCTGGTTCTCGTCTCCTTGACCTAACTTCCTGTTTTCACAGCTGTGCTTGTGCCACATACTGTATGTATGGAATCCAAAGCATCGTTCAGTGAGAACATGATTTTATGTATTAATAAGGATGCTATATTTTTTAATATCTCAAAAGATAGATAATGCCCTAATCTTCACAGAATTTACGACATAACCAAGCAGTCAAATAGAGATCAGTTTACTACAACAAAGTGGTAAGTACCTCATGGGGAAAATATAGATCTCTATTGGTATCTAAAGGAGAGAGAGTGTAGTCATGACTTACACTGTGAAACAAATTACCCCGGAACTTAATTGTGTGGAGCCAGTGTTGTGGCAGAACCAGGGAAGCTGCCATTCGCACCGCTAGCATCTCATAAAAGAGCCATGGGTTGAGCTCCAGCTTGTCCACTTCAGATCCAGCTCCCAGCGGATGCACCTAGAAAGGCAGCAAAAATTGGCCCAAGAGCTTGGCCCCCAGCCACCCATGCAGGAGGAACAGATGGATTTCCAGGCTATAGCTTCTACCTGTCCCAGCCCGAGGCCAATTATCTTTTTGGGGAGCCGCTCAATGGAGGGAAGTCTCTCTTTCTCATCTGTCTATTTCTTTGTTTTAATCCATCTTTCAAATAAATAAGTAAATTTGAAAAAAAAACAAAGATATTTTTATCTCAATTTCTGCAGATTAAATGGCAGTCAAGCTATAAATTACAGTTATGGTTCCATCTGAAAGCTAAGTTGGGCATGAAAGGCTCTGGGATTAGTCACGTGGTGTCTTACAAGCCAAAGATCTGCTTCCACGCTCACTGAGTAGGTTGCTGCAAAGCCTCAGGTACTTACTATCACTATTGATGTTTAAAGATCTTTTTTAAAAAGATTTATTTAGGGCCCGGCGCGGTGGCGCAGTGGTTAAGGTCCTCTCCTTGCACGCCCAGGATCCCATATGGGCACCAGTTCTATCCCGGCAGCCCCGCTTCCCTTCCAGCTCCCTGCCTGTGGCCCGGGAAAGCAGTTGAGGACAGCCCAAAGCTTTGGGAACCTGCACCCGCGTGGGAGACCTGGAAGAGGCTCCTGGCTTTGGATCAGCATAGTATCGGCCTGTTGCGCTCACTTGGGGAGTGAATCATCGGACGGAAGATCTTCCTCTCTGTCTCTCCTCTCTGTATATCCGCCTTTCCAATAAAAAAATAATAAAAATAAATCTTTAAAAACATTTTAAAAAAAGATTTATTTATTTTTATTAGAAAGGCAGACATACAGAGAGAAGGAGATACAGAGAGAAAGATCTGTCTGCTAGTTCACTCCCAAAGCGGCCGCAATGGCCAGAGCTGAGCTGATGCAAAGCCAGGAGCTTCTTCCAGGTCTTCCAAGTTGGTGCAGGGTCCCCAGGCTTTGGGCCATCCTCTACTGCTTTCCCAGACCACAAGCAGGGAGCTGAAAGGGAAGTGGAGCAGCTGGATCCATATGCGATCCAGGTGCATGCAAGGCAAGGACTTTAGTCACTAGGCTGCCACACCGGACCCTGCTTAAGGGTCTTATTGCAATTGATGACTCAAGACATAAAGAGTCAAAGAATGAGGCAGTGTATCAAAAACAAAGCCCATAATAATTTGTAACCTTGAAACTGACAATGATATCATAAGTAGGAAATATACATCTCTTACTGTACTCCATTCACGTCAATTTCATGACTACCTTATATTAAAGGGAAGAGACTACACAGGGGCACAATGCCCAGAAGTGTAGGTAATTGGGGCCAACTTAGAGAACCCCTGCCACAGACATCATTAAGGCACAGGGGTTTTGACTATATGTGAGGAGCCGCAGCACCTCCACCTCGAGGACTGAAGGAGAAGCAGAAGTTGCTCATTCCTGTATGTGGGAGCAGGACAAACAAGGGGTGCACACAGACACACACGTGCACACGCCCCCAAGGCCACAAGGGAGCTATTCTGAAGAAAGCAATGTCTGTACGCGAGAATGCAAGAGACAGCTAGGATTCCTAGAGCACGGCTCAACAGTTGGGGGTGGCGCGAGGAGAAGCACGCAGCTCAGTGCAGAGGCAAGTGAAAGGCTGGGTCATGACCTCACCCACATGCTTTTCTTTGTTCCTTCATAATAGTTTCTATTGTTTCATCATTTGGATGAAGAATACATTACTGAGCCTTGGATCTGTCAAGGCTTGCTGACTACAATTAAAACAATTTCCAGTTCCAACTGATTTAACCAAGAAGGACTAAAATGTGTCTGTGGTTGATGGAGTTGGTACCCCAAGAAGAGTTTTTCACTCTGCTGTCTTTAGCACTGGCTTCCCTTCTGAGATGCACATCCAAGGGCACCCAGGGTCCCTGAAAGGAAAGAGATGTTTTACTTCCTACATTTCTACTTGATTCAGAGAAAAAGCTTTCCCTGGGATTTCAAGATTGTGTCCCCTCACTTCTCAGCGACCACAGTTTAGGTCACAGACTGATTCCTGAGTGAGCCTTTGGCAAGAGGAATGGAATTCTTTCCTGGCTTAGGCCGATGAGCCTGAATGGCCACAAACATCCTGACAAACGATGTTATATTTGGACCAGATTCGTTTAGTCCCTTATGGAATTTCTCTGGTCTGTGCTTTCCCTTTCACACCCTGGCCTTTAACGAGAGGCAGTTATTCAAGGATCAGCTGTATAAATCTGCATCTGTAATGACTGAAAACTGTTACTGAGGGCAGTGTGTATGTGTGTGTGTGTGTGTGTGTGTGTGTGTGTGTGTGTTACATGGTATCTTTTGTGAAAATCCTTGCAAGGGAAATGTCTTCCAGAATTGCCAGAATTGAAGCTGTTTTTATTATTATTTTTTTAATCCCTTGATAGCAATGCATAGCTTTCCTTCTGAGGACAAGAAATAAGGAAATGACCATGTCTGCCTTTCCACCAAGACCTTCCAGAAACTCCAATCTAGAATCATAAGTAACCACAAGTCTCTCATAACAAACATTACTATCTAGCTTTATTTCTTGCCCATATTTTGGACTTTATTTTCTGTCTCAATAGCTCTATAACCCAGAAATCAGCTGAAGCCTGAGGTGTCCGGGGCAGTGTCCCCTTGCCCAGCTCTGTCACCACAGGCATGCTGACATTACTTGCCACCAGGAAACCCCAACATTAGTCAATCAAAGACATCCAGAGGATTGTAGATCCAGAGAATGCTAGAGTCACAAGGAAAATTCCAGCAAGGCAACCCACACCATTCAGGAATTTCACTCATCTGTCTCATCAATGACCTCCCTGTTTTCCCTCACCTTCCTTCCCTCTCCCCAAGAGCGATACAAATCTGTGTTCTTGACATCTATGTAACAGCCCAAGGTTCTTTGGTTTGTTTAAGCATGCCTTTGGGAGCTCTCTTTCTTCACTGGAAGGTTGAAAATGCACTCTACTCACTGTTCTCCCAAGAGAAAGACTTCTTCTTATGCACATATATGTTATTAATCTAATCTTCCTAGTATATGTCTTTATTCATATACCATCCAAAATGCTTTTGTAAAAATTTTTGTATAACTAATAAACTTTTCTAAATAATTCCCTCAAGGACTTTCTTGGCTACCAAAATAAAATCCTTGACCTCAGAAAATATGTCATTAACGCAGAAGTCTTCAGATTTACACCGTGGGTAGCTACGTCACATATGAATCTCATTTCTCTATCTTTATCCAAATATTTACAACAGAAATGGGTAACAAACTCAATAAAAATGCTAGAAATTCGGAATTCAGAGACAAAAACTGCAATAAACATTTTGACCTAATGATTAAATTGCGATCTGTATGAAACACACAACTTCACCATGCCACAGTACAACATTAATGTCAAGTAAGAATATTTGACGTGATATTGAATTGCTTTGGGAACCCATCGTGGTAGAGAGGTTTTTTAATATGCTGAAAAAAGACACCTAACCCAAAACAATACTCCTGCATTATTCATTCAGTCAGAATGCAGTTGGAAAGTGATCCCCACAGGTCTCCATTCCCCTGGGCTCTAACCGTTTCTCATTGTTCCTTTGGAGAGTTCAGCTCCAGTGCTGGCTATTCAAAAACCTTTCTGGAACCCAGTATGAGCATGCACAGCCATCAATAATTTATTTGTTCCACTTTGTGTTGTGGTGATGTTACTGTATCAGCACAAAAAATGATCCAAGTGAATTATCCCAACAGTTCTAGGCTACCTTAGATGGCTCTGACGTATGTCCTCCCTGGAGCACAAAATGTTCTTCCTACTGTGGACTCCTGTGTCCTTTCAAAAAAAGGTTGATTCTGTTGTATTGTTCAATTAGCCAAGAAATGTAAGGATTTATGCAAGAGTTACCACCCAAGAACGTAGAAAGAAATAATGCCTACTACCTGAGGGAAAAATCACCTTGTATTCAAGGCAGAAATCAGTTTCCTCCTTTTTAAAAACCTTCAGCTGCACAGTAGAAAAAATCAGTAAATACAATAAATTATACTGACATTGGAATGCACTTGACAGTTTACCGTGATTCCCTTTATACGACCATTTGTGCGTTCTTGGTTATTTTAATCTCCATTTTCTAGATGAAATTGAAGCTGACATTGTTGCATTTACTTGACTGAGATTGTAGAACAAATAAGTAGTGAAAGCAAATTCAGGTCTTTTGGCTCGGAGACAGTTCTTCTTTGTGCTACACTTCTGATTAGCGGTGGAGAGGAAGAGATGTGGATTCACATTTCCAATCAGTCAGGAATTCATAGTGCTTCATATGGCTGTGTAAGATCGGAAGAAGATGGAAAATGGTTCAGGCATACCGTGAATGCATTTGGCTCAGCTGGGGAATGGAAAAAAATATCTGCTACACAAGATCTAGCTGGATTTGAAAATATATTTACATAACATGGAATGTTATGTTTGAATTTCCTAGCAGCTCTATAGTCAGTTCTTTCCATTGCTAGAAGGAAATGTAAGGAGAAAGTGGGATCAAAAGGCTGGATATTAATTACAATAGAAATGAATACATTTCGCTTGGTTGGCTAGTCCGGAGGTTTAAAGGGAAGGTGGGTTTTAGCATTAGGGACATTAAAGTGATATAAAAAAAAAGAGCGAAGTAGGTGCATCCTACAGAGGCCTTTTACAATAGAAGTACAATACATAGTCAGGTGGGGGGACATAGGATTTGGCAACAAAACAGTGAGTGGAACACACCTCTCTTCTGCAGCTAACACCACAATGCTGAGGACCAGCTACTGGGTGTACTTTCCAGAACCAACCCTGGACTCCACAGTTCAAGCTCAGTAGCTCCTTCTCCCTTGCAGTCACTCTGAGAGCACTCTCCTCATTGTGTAGCTACAGAAGTCAAAGTCCAGAGAAGCGAATTCTTCCAAAGTTCAATGCTAGGAGTAGCTGAGCCAGGGAATTTCAACTTAGGACTTCTTCCCCATCACATGGTCCTGACAGAGGAGGAAGACAGTAATTGAAAAGGTCAAGGACAACTTGAGATAAGAGGAGAAAGACACAGAACTCATATATCTCCCTGTCACAGTCCTTACTGTCTCAGTGACAAACCATATCCTCCGCAACCCTATAGGAGGGTAAGAATAGAAAATACAAGGCAGGCCCCCATCCTGGTCCCCAAATAAGAATTGCTATGCGAAACCAGCTAAGGAAACTGTGACTTGATCTAGAGTCACAGTAAGGTGGCTTTCCAGGAGGCCACCTCGGCAAGTATGCCTGCCAAACCTGAGGCTTGCCCTCTCCAGCCTCCAGACACGTGGGGAATGGATTATGTTGCTAATCATAACACAGCCTGAGCTGCTTTCAAATAAGGTCCTTGCGAGAAAAATCATCCAAATTAGGAAACCCACACGGGCACCACAGACTTGGCCTTCAATGTCTCCCACACACTGCCAACCTCGTCCCCACCCCCGCCTACCACCACCACCACCTAACTCTGTGACTCAAGCACCATGCTAGCTGATAGAAATTTTCACAAGGCAACCTCAACCTCTGTTTGGATCAAATTGTGAACTGTCCTGAGCTTATTTATACTCATCCTTGCCCCAACCATCAAGCTTGTGATTTTCACTGCTGCTTTTCTTGTTGGGAAACACTCCCTCCCCACCCTCAACCTAACAGGCTGATTCTCTTGGACTTTCTTTTTGGGGACTATGCCCAGGCTCCTGAAACCCTGGCTCTCAGATGGGATGATTTCTACACTCGTCACCCCCTCTGTTGCTTTCAAGGGTGATATGTGCACAGGCTCCCTCTCTTCTGCCACTTTTGCTGCAGCACATTTGATTGGAATGACCCTCTTCCCACTGGTACGTTATGCCCTTGAACTTGAGTCCTAGGCTTAGGGACCTGCCTGATTACTTCCAACCTCAAGCCTCACCTTAGCTCCTAGCTTATCTCCCAAGTCTTTTGGCATATCTTTCATGAAAAGTCATCCAAGTCAATAATAATAATAAGTGCTTTCATTATCTCCTTTCTTAGAAAATCCCTATGGGGCAGGTACTATTATTTTAATTTTTCCAGTAAAGGAAACGGTGGCACAGAGCAATTATGCTCATCCAACTTACGGAAGACCCCAGAGCTGGGCTATAGCCCAATTGTGAACAGCAGTAGTCAACATGGCTGCACAGGTTTCTCCTCATCTGGGATTCCACTTGTAAATAATTCATAATTTACAAAAAAAATGAACAAGAATTGGCATAGTTCACTCACAGACATGCCCTTTACACAAACTCTTCTACTGTTCACAATTAACCTATGTGCTTTATTGTTTACACCCGGTTTCTCTCATCTTCATGTATTCATAAAGAAAATTTATATATTATATAGAACAGACATAATGTTTTCTCTGGAGCCATGTGGAAGTTGAATATATCATGCCCTTATGCCCTTAAATAATTCAATGTGTATTTCCTAAGAAGAGAGAGCTTCTTTCATATAACCAAGAACAGTTATCTCATTCAGCAGATAACTGATATTATATTAACATCATCATACAATTTTAATCTAATCGACATCCATAATCCAATTTTTCCGATTGACCTAAAAATGTCTCTTAAAGAGGTTCTTTCTTTCCCTCTGTCTAGCACAGAATTCAGTATACAATTGGGTGCTGCATTTGTCTTGTTCCTTTAGGTCCCTTCAACTCTGGAACATTTCCACAGCCCTGGATTTTCTCTTAGAACATTGACATATTCAATAATATAATTCTCTCTTCCTTTTTTCTAATAGAAAATACCCAATTTCAAGTTTGTCTGGAGTTTTCTCATGATTGCACCTAGGATATTCATTTCCAGCTAGGCGGTTTCACAAGTAACACTGTGTTCTCATGGCATCACAGTTTGGAAGCAGACAGTATTTGCTTCTCACTGATGGTTTTGTTTGTTTACATCATGAAAGTGTTACCCAGACACAATTATTTCCCTTGAAACAGGTGAGTATTCCTTGGGGACTCTGTAAGAAAAAAAATGATGTTATCCAGCTACTCATTTAAATCCCCCCCAACATCTTTAACTTCCACAGATGATTTTTTTGCCTGACTCTGATTATGATGTCTGTGTATTCCCTCAACATTCACTAGCCAGCACGTGGCATTCCACGCTACGTTAAAACCTCCTTTTCCCTCAGTTTATTTATTTCTTTCTCTGTCTTTACAAAAGTTAATTCACAAGCATGGATTGCTGTTGTTGTTTTTTTTTTTTTCCCCCAGTGGGTAACGGTTCTATAACTTTTTTTTTTTCTTTTGTTATTCCATTTGCTCCATCTTTGTGAGGCAAAGCCTACTTCAAGCTGGCAGGTCTCCTGCAACATATGCCAATCGCTTTTTTCAATGCTGTCTTATTTCTAGAATAATAAGAAGACCCAGGATCTTCAAGAATTACGTGTGCTCATGCCCTGGACTCTATTATTTTTCAGAGGAGCTCTGGTTCTTTCAGTGGAGAATGGTATCAGAGATCAATATTTGAGTATGAGGTGTGTTCCTTGCTGACATGTTCACTTTTCTGTGTCTTTTCAGCAAGCAAAGAAACTATCTACACATATATAAAAACACACGTGTTCTCACACATGTAAAAAACACAATACACACACATATGCACACATTACATAAACACAATAATGCCTCCACTCTGGAGCACTCTCTCTTAATCACTACACAATTATTTCTCCTACGTTTTCACAGTGAAGTATAACTAGCAGATTTCACATTTATTCAGACAATGTCACTTCTGTACCATTTATGATCACATCATATCTTCTACTGAAAATGTTATCAGCTATTCCGAGAATAATATTGTGTGTCATTGAAAATTTTGCTTTGCCATTAGTCCATGTCTGAGCTGCTTCTTGAAAAAATATGATGGAGTGTTGAAGAAATGGAGATATGAATTTCTCCTGGAATTCAGAACTTGTCATTGCTATTTTTCTCAAAGATTTATTGTATTTATCAGAAAGGTAAAATGATGCACAGAAGAACAGACGCACAAAGAGGTCCTCCACCTGCTGGTTCACTCTCCAAATGACCACAATGATCGGGGTTGGTCCAAGTTAAAGCCAGGTGCCAAAAACTCCATTTGAGTGTCCCACATAGTGGCAGTGGCCAGGAGCTTAGGTCATCCTCAGCTGCCTTCCTGGGTACATTTGCAGGAAGCTGAATGGGAAGTGAAGCAGCCAGGACTTCAAATAGTGCTCCAGTAAATACTAGTAGCATCACAAGCAGCGGCTCCACCACCATGCCACCCCACCAGCCTATCAGTTACTTTGAATTATTTTAGGTAACTCACATAACATGTATCAGATTCTAGGACTGAAGGTAGTTCCTCTCTCAAAGGCAGAGGTTTCCATTGTGAATCTGATGAAAAGTGAAAGCCAATACTCAAAGCCCTTCAAGTGGGAGTACAAGAATGGTGTTGGCCCCCTGAGGAAATGTCAGTGTGGAGAAACATGCAGTCCCCAGAGATGGACACCAGGTGGCTCAGTGGCCTTGTTCCCTGGGGCTCCAGATCTCCCTAGAAGGAAGAGTTAACCATATTGGGGAAAGGGTTGTCCCTGGACATACTAGCCCAGTCAGTACATCCAAGTCCAGTAGCAGAGCCTGCACTAACGTAAGAACAATGACCTGAGACCCCAGGCCCTGCTCCTTCACATTGAATGGCCTTAGCTCTTCTTAATGGCACGGGTGTTGAGGCAGACATCTGTAGGGACCCTGGAGCCAGCCAGATCTGAATGTTAGTTGGGGAATCTATTAATCAGTGTAGTCTGATCTCATAAGAACAGCTGTAACCCTCAACTGTTTCATTTATAAAATGAAACAAGTACAAGTTTTCTATATGAAATTTAGTAAATGCAAAGCCCCCATGGCATACAGCTAGGTGTTAAAGAACAATAAGAGGGATTACAAGTCCTGCTGGGTGCCAAGCCCTTGGCTATGTCCTTAAGCAAAACATTCTGGATGTTTTGCAGAAATCTTGGCATCTGATGTTAGGTGAGACCTGAGCTGGGCTGCTCTTCTTATGTTATCTCTCAGCATGGATTGGCTAGCAGCTAACAAGATTGTTTCCTATGTACATCAGCCCGAATTTCCTAACAATGTAATGGTTTGGATTCATGTCCTTGTTATTGAATTTTTAGCTGCTTTCATAACTGAAAACATAGCAATTCTTAGTCCCTTGTTATTCTGAGAACACCTGCAATACTGATTTTTTTTTTTTCCTTTGGAGCTTAAATTGCCAGATATGGTGTGGCCAAGGGCTAAAACTGAATACAAGCAGCTGCTTGCCAAGGAATTCTCTGCCTGGACCTGCTGTCATCACAGGCAAGATTTCTCCCTCCGTGAGTCTGCATTCCTCTCGCTTGCCCTGCCTGGGATTACACGTCTGTAAGTCGCTCGGCACAGCTGGCTCCCCACTATTGGAGGATGACTGACAGATAAAATATGAGTGTTGTTCTTTCTCACTCAGGAACCCAAATACTGGAACTGTTGATGGATGTTGTTATGGAAGATTAATATTGGAGCATGTATCTCTTTGTAATGATACCCAGGAAGGGAATATCCGGAACCTATAGCCACAAAATCTTTCTATATCTTGCACTCATTAACCAAGACCAGATGAGTCCTTGGTATCTGTACTCAGGACAAGCACATCCATCATTCAGGTGGAGGGAATGGAAGTGGAAGGAACGAACTGAACAATGGAGAGCAAGTTGCACTAAAGACATTGAAATTGGTTTTGGTCTTTTTGTTTGCTTGTTTTGAATATCATACTGGCCAAAACATCTGAATGGGCTGGTTTGTCACTCTGGCCTTGACCCAAAGCATGCTTTTTGCTGGTCTTGAAATAAATAAGAAGACATGCACATGCCAGAGAAGTCACAGACAAGGTCCTACTCTTGATCCTGATATCAGTAGGATCTGCCACCTCTGGGTGTCATTCATTCCCTGCTCCTAGTTTTCTCTTCATTAAGACAAGGATAAGAGGGGCAAGTGCAGTAGCTCAACAGGCTAATCTTCTGTCTGCAGTGTCAGCATCCTATATGTGCCAGTCCATATTCCAATTGTTCTACTCCCTATCCAACTCCATGCTAATGGACTGGGACAGCAGCAGAGGATACCTCAAATCCTTGGGACTCTGCACCCTTGTGGGAGACCCCAGAAAAGCTCCCAGCTCCCAGCTTTGGACTTGCCCAACTCCAGCCATTGTGGCTATTTGGAGAGTGAACCAACAGGTAGACAATTCCCTCTCTCTCTCTCTCTCTCTCTCTCTCTCTAAATATGTCTTTCAAATAAAAATAAATCTTTTTTAAAAAAAAAGATAAGGATAAGAAATTTCAGGTGCAAATGCCATTTCATGCATTTTTTATCATAGACTGAGCCCAACCTCCAGCCACAGCCTCTGTCCCTACCTGGTAAATGACCTAAGTTTAGGAGAACCTGGAGCTTATACAATTTGTGCAATCTTCCTTAAATCACAATACAAAATCATCAATAAAGGAGTGGATTGATAGACATTTTTTTAAATGAGGAAAGAAAATTCATAACTTCAACTTCAAAAAGACAAAAATACCAAAAATATAAAACATAGAAAAAAGACACTAAACATTTGTTTTAATTATCTGTCAAAACTCTCTCACTGCTTGCATTCACGTTTTTGGCTGCAACCTTTTTAATTGCCTTTTCTGAAGACAAGTTTCTGTAACATCCTTTGTTATAAAGAAAATAAGAAATAAGTTGGCTTTTCCATTAATATCAGGATTAAAATTTACTTAATAGTAATAATAATCCAGATAGCTTCTTTTAGCTTTGTAACTCATTATTGTCAACTTCGTGTACAGTTTTAATATTTCTGTTAAAGTTGGGAAAAATCACTTATCAAGTGCCTTTTGTTTGTAAGGTGCAAGATTTTAGGCATTCATGTGCCCTCTTTAAATTGAGGCCATTCATTAAGCGAGCCCACTTCACGCAGGGGACCCTGCAGCTCCGCCTCTTCACACTTCTGTGGCCACACAGCTTGGAGAGCCTGCATCCTGAATGGCTTTGTACCTTTTTTTCCTTCACCCTTTCTTAAAGCCACACTGCCTTTTACTCAAACTGCCAGAAGAGAGTCCTTTCCGTGGAGTTTCATGGCTCTGTTAATTTGTCAGCCTTCCCCACTAGACTCAGATTCCCTTGAGGGAAGACAATAGATTTTTCCATCTGCCTACCATAAGGCATGGCTCAAAAAAAGATGCTCTATAAAAGTGTCACAAATAGAAATGTTCCACAGCGTGAATGCAAGGAGTGCCATCCGTCATTCACTGGAGCTTCCTCCTCCTTGTTTGGGCTTGGGCAATGTATGAAAACAGAGAGCTCACTGTTGAGCCATTAGTCAGCCATGGGAATACTGGGCCTCCTGACTGCTGCTCAAGGGGCTGCTGAAGATGGAGCCCTCTCTACTCCCAATGCTGGCCCTAGGTGTCCCTTCCTTGGCTTTCAGGATTGCAGCCTTTGACCATTTAGTTAAATTGCTGCCCAAACTGTGCTCACCTCCAGGAGGTGGGAAAGTGAGAAGCAGGGCAGGAAACGATACAGACTGATTTCCTTCGAAGGGCAAGAAATACCCTCGGTAGGAGTGACTTGATGAAGAAGGCATCACAAAGAAAACAAAAGAAATTCAAGACGGAAGGGAGACAGAAGGGAGGGAAGGGGCAGTGGTGAAGCAACGGAGGAAGACAGTTCTATGCCAAGAAGCCCAGGAACACCAGATCTCCCAGTGCTGTTGACCTGCCTCTGTAGATGCAAAGTGCCTCCTCATTCATTTTGTACTGAGTGTGCTCAAGCAAGAAAACAATAATAATAAAATAAGGCACAGGTTAATCTCTGTCTTAACGTATTAAAACATTAGCCTGCCACAGATGTTTATTGAATGTATCAATCAATGAAGGAGTTCTCATGGTTAGTTGATTATCATCAATCCGTATCTCCCCAACTACATTAATGTCATTCAAAGAAGGCGTCCTTCTGCTGCCGTGTACGGAACGGTGCAGGTCCTCATGGTGATCAGGGGCCCAGTCCTGGCTGCACTGTCCAAACAGACCAGACTGGCTCCTATCAGACACAATGGTGGAGCATCTTTCCTAGCTTCAGAAAAGGGGTTTCATTTGGCTCAGTATTTAAACAGGACCTGTTGAAGGCAGATGAGAACTTGCACTTGACTCCTATCAGTTGTAATCCAGGGAAAGTAAAATAAAAGCAAGCAAAACCATTTCCCCTTAATCGGAGCTCCTTTAGAGAAGGCTCAACTGCAGTGCCATAATGTCCCTGATCCAAACTCCACAGATTTCCCAGAGCAAAAGATACACTTGACCTACTGTGTTCTTTCCACAAGTACAGATGTTCATGATCCAAGAAACAAATGAGGATTTCTCTCCTTCATAATCATCTGGTTACCAGATAACAAAGCAAAATAGCCCAACGAGCTGTTTCCTAGTTATCGGGGCTTATTTAAATCCCTTTCCTTCCCCATGCCCCTTTTTATAACCCACAGCAAATTATCGGTATTGATAAACCATTAGAAAATAAAATAAAAGACAACTTTATTGACAGCCAAATGAGGTAATGCCTGAGCTGTGTTGGTTTTCAGCGGCTGAGCTTTTTGTATCCACTAGAACTCTGCAAGCAGCCTGCGTTACATTTTTGATATATGTGGTGAACACTGAAATCTTTATCTACATTAACTGAGACACACATTTGCACCCTTGTTACAACCCAAAAGGCTGATTTATTGTAGTTTCCTAGGGCCGATTAATGAAGATACTGGGGTTTTTTTAGTGGTCTAAATCAATGTCATTTTTTGGAAGCCACTGAACCTGTCAAAGACCGTGTCCCTTGTTGCCTCTTTTGGGCGGATGGATGGTGCACACGCCTGTGCTGCTTGCAGTGGCTGGCACTTGATACATTGACTTGTGAGCGGGGACTGTTTGGACATCTGCAGAAACCCTGTGAGTAGAAAGACAAAACAATGCCAACAGGAATCCTGACTGTCTTCAAGGAGGAGAAATGGACATGTATTCTTAATTGAAACAAGTATAAGCAAAAGCTAACTCTACAAAGCACCAATCGAGAATGGCGATACTCTCTGCCTTCCGCTGCTACGCATTCTTGATGCATCTGCCTGGTGATTTGTAGATATCTTCCTCACCTGTCTGAACTTAAGGCTCTGGACAAGGTGGCAGAGGACGACATGTTTAACTTCGTCTATTCGTCTTTAGTTAAACATCTAGCACAGGCTCAGCTCAGCAAGTACAGACAGACTCTCACCCAAAGAGAAAAGATTTATTGAATAATTATTTTTTTAAATCAATGTTTGTTACCGTGAGAACCTGATGAAAGCTGTACTCTCTCTCACCTTTGTTCAGCTTCTAGCCCTCTTTCCCCAGAAAAAACAAAAACAAAACAAAACAGAAAAACCATTTGGCTCTTCCCTAGTGTTCATGCTTCTGGACAGTTTCAGACTTCTCTCAGATTCCAAGGACCAACCTCAGGGTAAGGTGCCCTCTCCCCCACACAGTGCCAGTACTCCAGATTGCTCCGTTGTTGGAAATAGAAGCAGTGGAGCAGAAGGTACATTGAGTGTGGGGGGGAGAAAAACAAAACAGATCCAGCTGGACAAAACAATCTTTTTGTGAATTCTTCCTAGAAGGATCCTAACTCATTCAGTCAAGCAAACCATCCAAGAACTAATTTGATATACTAATCAGTGTTCACAGCCCAGAAAATATTAAAGGGATAATGAGCGAATTTGTTAAAGACCCATAAATGTTCCTCTTTTCTCTTCCAGATCTGCTAGTTGGTTTACTCCCTAGGGTGACTGAGTGGAAAGGCTCTGGTTGGGCCTCACTTCCTCTTTAAAGAAGCACGAATCCTCAGAGTAGATCTTCTCCTACAGCCTATTGACCTCAGAACTAACTGACTCCATCCATTTGCTCCCTGGGGATGGAAACTTGTCTGACTAGCAGACCTCTGGAAGCCCACACGAATGATGAGGAGCTCTGGAAGGGTTCCTACTCTCCCTGCCTGTTGTGTAGGATGGGGATAACTGAACAAATCCCGGCTGCTCACATGGCACGTCTTATCTTCCAGGCACTTGCTCTTTCAGGACAAACTTACCAAAAGATCCGATCTGCTGATGTTAACATTTGCATATCATGTACTATGCAAGGTAGGTTTATTTTGGGCATGTACTTTGGATTTGCAGAAGCCTAAAAGACTGTTACCCCCACACTGAACTCTTCACTGATTACTGTCATGTTTCATCTTGTACCAGGAAAAGTTGATCTGCAGCCCAAATTTGCAATCCGGATTATGAAACAGTCTATCACAAAATCCTAATATGTTGGAAGATTTCTGACCTTAAATGTAACGACTCAGAACTTAAGATTTTTCATTGAAAAAAAAATATACATATCACATCCTTTAGAAAGTTCCAGATTGACTTTTCTAACAACAGGAAGTTTACATATCCAGACAAATGCACTTGTAAATTTTAACTTAAGTCCTTATTGGCCAGATAACTGCATAATACTTGTTTAATTATTTTGGTCTTTACCTTTCTTTTCTGTAAAACAAGTAAAATAATACTTACCTTGAAAGGAGTTGAGAGGACTTAATAAGATTATGCCTCTCAAATGCATAGAGCAACCCCTAGGAATACAAAATGTGCACTCAGTAACAGAAGTTACCTCCTGGAAACCACAGAGGGGACCAAAAAGGAACTGAGTACGAGTCTGAAAGGCTTCGTGTTGAGCAAGGACCTAACAGCCCACGGGTGGTTTCTGATGCCTTCAAAACTGAATCAACTGAGAGCAACAAGTACAGAGGTTCATCTTTCACAATCATCTTTTCTGGGGGTGTTTGAAGGAGGAGAAAATCCGGCTCCTAAAAAAACACTAAAGGTTGTGGCAGGGAATATGGCAGTCTACTTTTATAAAAGGCAAAAGCATTAACAATGAAATCTGGTACCCTGTGTCGTGACACAGCAAATTAAGTTTCCATCTGTGATGCTGGAATCCCATATGGGTGATGGTTCCTGTTCCAGTTGCTCCGCATATAATCCAGCTTCCTGCTACTAGATCTGGGAAAGCAAAAGAGGATGGTCCAAGAGATTGGGACCCTGCACACACTGAGGAATTGCTGCTTCCTGGCTTTGCTCTGGCCAAGCCCAAGCCATTGTGGCCATTTGAGGGGTGAAGCAGTGGACAGAAGATCGATTGATCTATCTATCTATCTATCTTTCTCTCTATCGCCAACACTTTGTGGTATTTTGTCTTTTAAATAAGGAAAATCTTTTAAAAATGAAATGAAGACCCCATTTGTTTGGTAATAATAAAATCTAGTTGCATTCCTTTAGAAGAAGAGACATGTACTGTCGAGGCAAACCAAGCCATCGATACCTATTCTCAGGAGGTCGAACATTCACTGTGCTAAATCTTAGAATAAAAATACTTTTTTTTTCCTGTTCATAACACTGTGGGCCCCAAATCAGAAATTATTCTAAAGGTGACATTTTTTTTTTCTTGTAACACTAAATTTAGCCAACAGCAATTCTTTTGTGAAATAGCATCCTAGCCAACCTTTTCAATAGAAGAATTTGCGTTTAATGGGAGAAGTTCACCTCTTCACAGACACGGAACTGTCCTCAGTTCAGTTGCCCTTGGAAGCACAAGGCCACATGGTGTCAGGTAAGAGTGACCAGGGTCACAATGACGGGCAGGAAATGTTTCTCTTCCCAACAAGGAATATCGCTTGGGGGACTGGCTCTGAAGAGGAGGGCACCAACCTCGTCTACAAGGATGAAACATCCAAGGAACAGAATAAATGACTGGTATAATTAGTTCTATTGTTGAGGAAAGACTCAGTTATTAAAGGATGAAAGAGTCAGCAGCAAGTTTAAGCAATGAAATAATATGCCAGGGGCGGTTTCTCAAATTCCTGCTTATTTCAGGAAATGAGGATGGGCTGGCTAATCAAAGAGCACCAGGATCCTCTGGTTGAATGAAGACAGAATTGAGGGACAAAGAATCCAAATCACTCCTGTCTAAGTTAACTCAGTCGTTAATAGTATCAGCAGGTTAATTAAGAAGCCTTCTAGTGATGAAGCAGGCACATTTCCATTTCCAGAAGATACTACTCATTAGCACACGGGCATAGCTAATAGTTGTTGAGCAGTAACATGCCTTGCCCAGGGCAGGGTGCTTGAGGTGTCTTTGTAGCTCAGAGAGAGGCAAGTCTCCCCCAGCTTGCCCTACCCACCGGCTGCACTAACAGGAAAGTGGAGCTCTGTTATTACTTGTATCTGCTTTACCCCTGAGGTTACCAGCCCGGAACTCAGGTCTCACACTCTGGATAGTAACCCGTTCCACCCCTTTTCTTTTAGAAAGAAATGAGTAACCTGAATAAGATACATTTATGCATGCCTTTGATGACAACAGAGTCACAGCTTCAACAATGAGAAATTTACTTTCGATCTTTTCAAAGGTAAGCCATTAATTGTGATACGCAATATCAGTTTATAGGCCACTGAAAAGAGGGAAGTACCAATTAGAGGGACACAATGCTATATACTCACTAAAAATCTTATTCTACATCTCCTAAAGGAAAAACATTACAAAGTGTATTTAAAGATTTTGCCATTTATCACATATATGTTATTTGTGATTCATCAAAAACATATGCAAAATACATATCCTTCATATATGTTTTCCTTCAAACCTGGCATCTTCAGAATCACTTTTTTTAAAATTCAGAACTATTGATATCCATGTTTGCTAATCAATGTAATTCTGTGAGATAACTATAGTATTGGTAATTAATTTTTTTTTAATTTATTTTAAAGTCAAAGTTACATGGAAGGAGAGACAGAGAAAGAGAGATTTTCAATTTACTGGCTTATTCCCCAAATGGCTGCAATGCTTGGAGCAGAGTTGATCCAAACCAGGAGCTAGGAGCTTCTTTCGGGTCTCCCATGTAGATGCAGGGACCCAAGGACTTGAACCCTCCTCTGCCGCTTTCCCAGAGCCAAACAGGGAACTGGGTCAGATGTGCAGCTGGTAATGCATTACTTAAAAGATTGTGCCGCTATTGTTCTTGGATATTCTTTCAAATATTAACACACTTCGTGCAAGTTTTGATAATGTGATGCTTTGTCTTTTCCAAAAGTGTCGAAGGAAAGCTTTTAGACAGAAAACAAGATTCTTACCCTTATTCCCTTTAGCAGTCTATTGTCGGAACTGTCAAACGTTTCAATTGTCACTGAGGTTCCAGAGAACAACAGTCAAATTGACACGTACAAAGGCAATGACACCTTTGACAGGGCCAACCCTGACAAACAATGATTGTAAGATATGACCATGCCAACCCAATGTTCCGGTTTCAGAGGTGCTGCACTAAGTAAAGAAGTGAAATGTAAAGTTGACAAAATGCATAATCTTACTTAAAATGAAATGTGAAGATACCATGGTTTGGGGAAGAAAACTTCTGTGGTCAGTTTCATCAGGTATTTGGTGCTTTTCACTTTTCAGCTCAACCACCCTTAATATGACCAGTTCACTGCATGATGGACACAGCTGGCATCAAATTTCCAGAAGACGTAAACAAATTCAGTGTCCAAAGGAGTGAGGGGGTGATCACTCCAAAGTGTTTCTTTTTGTCAATAAGCAAAGCAATCCCTTTGGGGAACATCCCATCCTCGCAGGATGAAGAACACACGAGTGGTCCAGCTTTCTCCCACTTGACTTTGCAGAAATTGAGGTCTGCTATTCATATGACATCCAGCTTTGCAGAAAATATCAAACACTGGTATTTTTCTGTGAGATACTCTGAATCTTAAATCCAATCCACTCATTTTTATGTCACAGTTCTAACCTGTGTTTCCAGGCTACAGTTGAGGAGCTAGCTGAGTTTCAGGCCTAACATCTTCTAATTGCCTATGTCTGCAAGGTTTAACTTGCTATGCCACAATATGGGCTCCCTTAGGTTTTCCTGGTTTTGTTTCTTTTTCCTATTTGTAGTTTCATTGACTTATTTTTGAAGTTTTAGTGATTTGGGCTGTTTTTGTGGTTGAAATCAATCACCAAGTAGTTTTCTTGCATAAGTGTCTATGAAAATTTTGTTGTAAAAATCATATCCTTAGTAATTATTTATAACTTTCAACTAAAGTGAGAATATATATTACAATCTTCTGGCCCATAATGGTATAAACATTTTAGTCAATTTTCTATGTTTCTTAGTATTTTTAACATAGTAAGCACTGTGAATATTGAGTTTGTGAATATTCCACATTATAAAAAACCAGCTACAGTTAAGATTCTCACTATTTCTGAACAATGTTGCTTCCCAAATTTCAATATTTGCCCTACATTGGTTTGAGTGGGAGACTTCATTTCCCCTAAATACATGTTGTTTTTTCTTTGAATTAGAAGATTGCCCAGACACATACATACAATCCTGGGAATTCAGCTCCTTTGCTACTGTCAAAACCAGAACTTGGCACATAGTAGGCATTTTTAAAAAGTTTGTTGTTTAGAGTGCTGGCTGGGTTTTGAAAGGTCTGGAGTAATGTGTGCTGTTGTTCCTAATTATACGTAGGCTTCTGAGTCCCCGTAAGGAAAAGAAAGATGATCGAATCTGTGTTTCCACTGGATTGAATCCATGTTTCCATTGAACAGAAAGATATTTAAAACTTGCAATATTTTCTACCAATAGAATAAAACTCCCAAAGCAGAAGAAAAACATTATCTTCTCAAAGACATCTCCTCAACACACATACGCACACCCACCCACACACACACACAGACAACACACACTCTAATAAGAAGCATTGTCATATGCCTGGTGTTTATATTTCATTTCTCATGTTGAAATGGCCACAAAACTAAACTGTTTCAAATAACCCTTATCAGTGAAAGACCAAGTTTTCCAGAAATTAGTATTTTAAATGCATCAAAATGAAAATTGAAATTTTAAAGGAAAATTAAAATTAAAATTTTTCTTGAGAGGTGTTAATTTTAGAATTAGACATCCTTATACATTTTTTCAAAAATGTGTTTAAATTTACACATAACCAGATTCCTTCTCATTGAGAATGATGAGCACCTGAGAGATTAGCAGACAGGGTTGGGTAATGTACCTGTTTTCATCTTTCTGGATTGGTCTATTTGCTGGTAGGTTTAGCTGCTGGCTATCCTCCCCATTGAAAACAAACAATACTAGCAAACAAAAACAATTTTTGCTGCATCTGACAAATCACTAATATATGTTTATTTCATCTGCCAATCCCAAAGCTAATGTATGCATATAGTGAGTTTAGTCAAATCCTCAATGTGCCAGCACCTGACCCAGTGCATTCAATCCTTTCTAAGTCATAAAGGCCAGGTTTGGTTTGTAGCTATCGCCTCAATTTCATAGAATCATAGAATTTTAGAACTGGCAAAAACCCTTAGCTTATTTGTGATTTGACCTCCAAGCCACTTGAAACCAGTGCTTGAAAATCTTGTGTTCTGTAACTTTTCTGTTGCTAAATCCTTAGGCTCTTCAAAGGAAATGAAACTTGTGGTCTAGACACTTTTGTGAGGCAATGTGTAAAAGGGCTTTTTGTTGGAGGTCATTTACACTCAGAGTTTGGGTTAATTCTTGATGAATACCAGTTACCTATTTTCTTGGAAGAGAGTAATAAGAAAGTTAAATTAACTTGGCTTGCTAGGTAACAGATGATTTGTTTTAGATACTTCTTTTTTGCCACTAGACCTTGAGATGTTATTGTCTCCATTTCCAAGAAGAAGCAATCTGTCTCAAAGAATTGAGAAGTGACTTGCTTAACATCTCAGGGTTAGTAGCAAAACTGACACTTTAACCCAGGTCTACCAGCCTCTACCAATGACCAACGCTCTCATTATTATATCAAACTACTTCCCTTGGATTTTATTCAAGTATCTAAGTAGAAATCTGTTTCCTGAGCCTCCACGTGACTGCATGCTCATGGTGAACTCTCGCCTTGAGATGAACCTCCACAGCAGTGTGTCAAAAATCTTAAACGAGGACTTACGTTTTCTCCATCTTGCTGCTTGATAGCTGTTCTTCATGCAGCTTTTCCTTTAAACCACGTAGCAATGTTTACCCCATTAGAAGCTGTTTAATGATGCTGCAGACCTCACCTGGAAACTCTCAAAATGAAAACAGCAAGGCCAGTGGAGGGTTGACGCTGACTTTCCACAGTGATTTCTGATAATGAGGCTTTGTGACAGGACTGCACACTGATGCCTCAGGGACTTTCAGGCAACCTAAAATACAGAAATCAGCCATTCTCAACGCTCAAGATGACAACAGTCCTATCAACACTGTCTGGTCATTCTTTGGATTTAATTTATGCAGAGGACAAAAGAGGAAAAGTGAACCATTCCCAAACTCCCCAAAAGACAAAAAATAGATTTTAAACGTGAAAAATAGCAAAACGAATGCCTTTGCCCTTTTGTAGATCCAGAATTCAAAAATAATAAGTATCCTTTCATTCTGTTACAGTACTCTGCAAAACTGATGATTATTTACAGTTTTGTTTTTAAAGGATTCTACATGGTTTCTTTCAGACTCACTTCTGCTCCAAATTGACACAGCCAACATACAATGTTCAGGGGAGACAATTGCTTGGGAAATGTAGAGAGAAAGTTAGCTCAGAAGTTGAAAATCCACAGCTGGTCTCCCAAGTGATATTGAAAATTTTTTAAAAAAATGGTCATAGATTAAGATCATTGAATATGGATTCTGTCCCAGTAGTCATTGTCAGGGTAAGTATTCCAGCATCGTTTAGTGTGCATTGCTCTACAAAGATGAAGTTATGTACATAGTTCTCATCAACAAGGGCTCTACAATATTCACAATATACCATCTCATGGAAAACCATGGTTATGGCCAAGAAGGGAGCTTCCTATTGAATTATCCCTTGATCTTTCTGTTTGTTAGTATCTCCCTTCTTTGCCACATCCAATTCCATGGCTCTCCCCAGGGTGATTTTTTTCAGACTTGACTCCATGGACACTCTTCACCAACATACCAGTTTCAGTTTTGCCCAAACCCAGAAAAATGTCTTCCCTTCTTACCCAGTGAAGAAACAGTAAAAACGTAACAGATTTTACTCCTGGGGATTGGAACTCACTCTCTCTGAAAGGGTCACTCTCTTTTGCTCAGGTGGGTAATTTATAAAGAGCCTTTGCTTTGCTTTGCTTTCATCCTTTTAATTGCTTTCTTCATATATCCAGACAAAATCAGATTGTGTTATTAAAGAATCTTGAACGTAGCTGGTGAGCAGTAATTTATTTTTCTCACCCTTTGGAAGAGTTTCTTGTTGACGATTTTCACTCAGTGACCCAAATAATAAGTGTTCCTGTTATGCAATTGATGCAACCAGCTGAGCAGATTCTGTGCTCACCCAGCAGCAGGCAGGGTCCCAATCAGAGAAAGTCAGCCTGAATTTTTCTTTACCTACAAAATATGAGGTGGAGAAATCCAAGGAACAGTGTACAAGACGCAGAAGAAAAATCCACTAATTAGGGGAGAAGAGACAATTTCTTTTGAAACATTGTTATAAGGACACTCGGGCTCTGAAATGGAGGCAGAACACTGGACTATTGAAATACTGACATTTATGGCATTATCGGGGCTCTTCGATTTTTCAAAGAGTAGGGCTGCTTTTTAAAAGTTCTTGACTGATCAAAATGGGGAAATGTTTGACCAACTACTTTCTCTTCCTCTGATGTGAACCCGTTTGTACTCCAAAAGGAATTTAATTTGTACATTTGTGCATAACTCATCAAAATGTTAAAAGTGGATTGAAAAAGAAACGGAAGCCTTTAGATTCTGGTGCTTGGATAGTTTTTAATCCTTAGAATAAAAAAGCTGTGCTTTTGTAGAGAATCACCCATCCAGTAACCTATAGGAATATATGTCATTTACAAGAAACTGTAGGGTTCAAATAGATCATAGGTCTGCTGCAGTTACTTTGAATTTCAATCTACATATACACATAGGTGAATAAGCCCTAAATTGTGTGTGTGTGTGTGTGTGTGTGTGTGTGTGTGTGTCGGGGGTGGTTTCATGATAACCAGTCACATAACTTAAATGGTGCTTTACCTTAAATGAAGTTTTTAGCTTGCTCTTTTCCTTCCTTTTCACATTTTGTGTGCTGCACAGTTCTGGAAAGTACCATTCTTCAAAACAATACCATCATTCATGATGAGTCTATTTTTGGCATTAGTGTTCTCTTTTCTCAACTCAAAATGCAGTGGATATTTTTTGAGTGTTTTGATCATCCTGACATTGTTTCATTTCCAAATCTGCTTTCCTTCACTTTGTGTAACTCTAAGGGTCTCAACATCATGGGATCCCACATCAGCACTACAAGGGAAGCGAGCTCATCCAAGCTGACCCAGAGTCAGAGGTTGTTCTAACAGAAGATGTCATGAAACAGGATCATATAGAACACTCTTTCGGGGAACTAATGGTGTGCTGGAGGAAATGTTTCTGCCTCTAAGTTTGGGGAAAATTGTCCACCTGAATCAGGAACCATTGTTGGCCAAAGGAGAATCAGCAGATTAAAGAGGGACAAACATTACTCAGATCTTACTATGTGTGAGTATTTCCATACATCAGCTGAGTCCCCTCCTTTATCTAAATTAATTTAATTGGATTTTTATTCTTTAGTAACGATACACATGACAACTGTGAGAATTGTCTTTGAGGATTAAACTTTTCCATAGAATATAGAAGAATACATATAATTTCCCTCTTTTTTTCATTCTACATTTTAACAGAAACTATTTCAAGCTTTTAAATTCAGGATAGTGACATGCAGGCTAATCCTCTGCCTGCAAAACCAGCATCCCAAGCAGGTGCGGGTTCTAGTCTTGGCTGCTCTACTTCCAATCCAGCTCTCTGTATGTGGCCTGAGAAAGTAGCAGAAGATGACTCAAGTCCTTGGGCCCCGGAACCCATGTGGGGACCCTGGAAGAGCTTCCAGCTCCTGGCTTTAATTTGACTCAGCTCCAGCGATGTGGCCATTTAAGGAATAAATTGGAAGATGGAAGATCTCTCTCTCTTTCTCTCTCTGTCTTTCTCCATGTATGTGGTTTTGTGTGTATGTACCTCTGACTTTCAAATAAAAACAAAGTTTTTTTTTTAATCAGTGTTTCTATGCTTATACTATTGGATGATTTATTGTGATTTTTTCAAATGCATCCTGGTACTCCAGATGTCCCTGGCATAATAATCCATCTATCCCTGTAGGAAGAACAGAATAATCACCCTGCCAGCTGGAACAGCATAGGCCATGGGGGGATGGATGCTGTGTGTTCCTGGGACAACAATGGGAACATACAAACATGAGATGCAACTTTACCAGAGGCTCTTACAGTCAACAGGCAGAGGAGGCATCTGAGTGACTTGCCTTAAATCAGAGGGCAGCAGCCTCTGCAGAGTCCATACACAGAGCCAGAACGGCAGGTCATCAAACAGTTGAGTATATACCTTAGCAAGAACAAGAAGGTAGGCCTGACATAAAGTGATCATTAAAGTTCAGTGTGGACTAACGGCATGAGAGCTGGAAGGTGGCAGCAGGGGCAGACATATGCAGACCATCAGTGGTGAGCGAGTCTATAATCACAGTGTAACCATCCAAACAGAGAAGGCGCTGTAGACAGCAAACACTCATCCAGCTGCTAATCCATTGACATATTATTCAATTATAATCAGCCATAAATTAAGATATGACCAAATACCCAGTGTTGTGCTTATGGATAGATGGAGAAATGGTCTTTGCGTTCCAGGGGCCACAGTGTAATTATGGTTGTTCGATTATGCGTCCAGAAAACCCAGTTTATGAAATCATCATTTATGTGTGATGGCTAAACATCATTCCCAAATGTTTACCCAGCTGGGGTTGCAGAGTTTCCAGGCAGAAGGACACTGTTCTGGGAAGCCAGAAGAGGTATCTAGAAGTAGGGCAGAGATCAGTGGGTAGGCAATATGAGGAAGGAGTCCCATGGACTTATGCTTCGGCCACCCAGAGGGAGAGTCAGATGCCTCCTGAAAGTAACCCAGGAGAGAGGAGGGCCACACCTATGTCCTCTCACCCATTGTGAGGACATGCCACAGGTGCACCACACACTCCAGAAGGAAGAACCATTACCCTGGTGCTAAGAGCTTCAAAGTGGTGCCCACATCCAAGCAAACTCACTGAGCAGAAAGTGATCCAGGGCAACAACAGAGATCTCTTAAATGGCGTGCAGAAACAATTCAATGTCTAGTTGGATGGAGGATCTACAACCTGTCCCATCCTACTTTTAGGATTTCTGAAGCATTCAGGACCCTTCCCCCAACACCCCACCTCCCCGCCACCACCAGCACCACCACCCTGCCCCCCATCCTCCAGCAGCAACTTTGTTGGGTAGTACACTTTTATCATTTCCTAGAACAGAGATATCACTCTGAGAAACATGGGAGTAGAACTTCTGAATTAAGAATAAATTCTTGGTATGAAGCAGAGTCTCAAAATAGAAATGAAGCTATTTCAGAGTACTTGGACACTGGAGGTAATGAATGATAATTCATGCCAACTAATTATGTAAAACACTCACAGGCATTCAACCTGTTCTCTCCCTCATTCTCCTTTCTCCTGCATTTCCAGTGACAGATATGCTTTTAATGGGATCAACGAATGCACAGAATTATCAGGTACGGATAGCCTTTTGCAGAGCTGCCTGTGAGGCTGCAAAAATAATTCAAAGCACATGTTTCTCTTGATGGCAGGAAAGTCATTTTCCTGCCACACAGAAAGGATATCACATTTTAAAAAATCATTTCTATATGCCTCCATCTATGGCTTCTTATTCCAGAGAAGTTGACACAATTGTGACTCATCTGTGACCGATTTTTTGGAAGGTGAGAAAATGGAACCAAATGTCCACTTATCCACAAGCACAGTGTGTGAGCTCCAGGGAGGTGCGAATGTTTCTTTCACCAGTGACATTTAAGAAAATGGCAGGGACAGCTATCACTCAGCATGGGTTGGCTGCACAGCCGCCTGAAGGCAGTGTCACTGTTGCTGGGAGCAGGCACAGGGACAGCTCCCAAGGCTCCAGGAAATGGGTCAAGCCTGACAGCAGCAGCTGACTGACCCTACCTCCCACACCCAGCTCTACCTGCTGCTCTCCCAATCTCCAGCCTGGTCTCCTGTGTCCCCAGACTGTGATTTCAGCTCCTCTCTCTTTCTTTGACTCTCCCCATCCCTGTTTTCACGTTCACAGGTACACAAATCTAAAATCTTTCCCTAGACAGAAAATATTCTAGGCTGATGGGTGGCAGGAATATTAGATCATGCCAAATTTAATTTTCTTAACCCTAGATGCTGAGATTTTATGTTGAGACTGCCTTGTAGAGTCTTCGGTCATTTCTGGAGATTTATTTAATGAAAGCAGAAACATGTTATTGTAATTCTGAAAATGGCTTAACTCATTATTCTAACATCATGAAAAATGAAATTGTGTATGTCAGTTAATTTTTATGGATAGTTGATATTTATGCTTTAGCAAGATGATTTATTTCTTATCTACATTGCATTCAGTATTTCTTTCATCTTATGAACAGAACCTAATGTGAATTACTACTGTGTTTCTTGGTCAGCCAGGACCATGGACTTCCATGCTCGATTGGTGCTAAATCAACGTTTCAACGAGGAGGATTCGGGATCAGGGTTGCAGAGTGAGTGCTGGCAGGGTGCTGGTCTCATCAGGGAGGCACTTGCTTGCCACGTGCGTCAATGCTCACACAGAACCATCGTTGGGCCAAGTCAATAATTAGAGCTTTTCCATAAGAGAAAGAAACCTTGAACTCTTGCAGAGGCAGAGAAGGTGGAGCCATAACAATAAAAAAGTAAACTCTGTGATAAAACAAAAACCAAAAACCAAAAAGGCAGAATCAGCAAGGAAAAAGATCAGAGATCTGAAAGACAGTGTGAAGGCATGTAAGGGATGCAAGAATGAGAGTGAAAAAGGCTCCCTGGCTGATGCAACTGGGAGTTGGGTCTATGTGCAGTCTGCTGCATTCACTGAATTTTGCCCTTGTTGCTGAAGAGGTTATTACTGGTCTAGGAGTTTCTCAAGAGGCCCACATTTAATGATGATACTGGACTTGGTTTTTATCTTTACCCACAGGTTGTTGATTCTCAGACTTGGGTCTTCTAGAAGTATTCTTCCATCAATCCCTGCTGCTTACAGCTGATAGCAGCATGAAGGCAAAACGGGCCAGGAGGGTGCTTGCTCATGCCCACTCCCATGACAACAGCAACCCAGGCATCCTGCAGGTGAAAGCGAGTGTCCAAATAGCTCCTACACTTCTAATTTAGCATGTGCCATGCTGGCCAGGCTCCACTGACCACCAGGGAACCTGGCCTTTGAGAGAATTATTTCCTCCTCATCACACCAAATATTTCACTTGCCTAGCAAGGCACAGCTGTGTCCCAAGTACTATTTCCAGAGGGTAATAGCAAATCAAGACAAAATTGGCTCTCCAGCCTAGAGCCAGAGTGATGGTTATTCTTTAAATGTAAATCTACTCATGTAATTCCCCTTCAGCAATAATTCATGGTCAAGTGCTTCCCAAGCCCTGCATGGTCCTGGGAAGCCTGGACCCCTTTCTGCTCCAGTCTACCCTAACCCTTCAGACTCAGCCAGGCCTGAACTCCTTAGTTCAGTTCCTCTAATCAGCCCTCGCTCTCGCAGCCAAACCCAAGACCTTTACACCCACAGTTCCCACTCATGTTTCATGCAGCTCCTCCCCTGTCCTCAAACAAAGAAAAACAAACATCACTGAACCCTCAGGTCCTCTCTTAGATGCTGAGTCATTGGAGATGGGTTTATTGATCACTCCTGCAATCTCATGTCCCGTGCTGACCTTTCCTCCCTAGATTCCAGGCCTCCCAAGGATGATGATGAGTGGATGCAGGTTTTGGTGATGGTGGAGATGGGGGTTAAGAAGAAATGATTTTCTAAGAAAAGCACTGTGATAATACTTTACTTTGAACAGTTTACCGAAGAACACGCTGCTGTAGGCTTGCATTCTGAAGGTCTCTCCCAGATCTCAGAAGGGACCTCAGGTTCATGTTTCTTTGGCTTCATGGCAAACCTGCCTCTGGACAGAGCAAAGATCTGTCTTATTCATTGCTGTCCCCCTGGCAGCTGATCTATAATCTGATCAAGGCCATCATATTTCTGTATTCATTTGTTTCCTTAAATATAAGCCAGACTTTAATTTCACAGAAATACATATTACAAGAAACCGTTCATAAATTTCAAGAATTTTTGCATTCAAATGAATGTAGCTTTTAATTCAATCTCTTAAGAGCTTCTTGGAAGCACCCTAGTGCTTCAAGGAGTTCTATGCCATCCCACTGGGAATGACAAAGCACACTGGCTCCCTAGGGCTCCACAGATCTCCTTTGAGAAGGTGCCATTTGATCCATTATATTCTGCGAGGGAAGGGGCCTGGATAGGACCCTTGGAGAAGGGGGATATGGGTGCACTGCTTTCAGATTGTTCCCATCATGTTCTAACTTAGACCCCATGCGAAGCAGTCTGACATTCTTTGATCATGAGGCCCATAATCAGGGATCTGTGATGAACCCACACTGATTATAAAATAGGGAATGTTCTACATTCATATTTCTGAGAAATGCCCTGGCTTTCATCAGTGTCAAAATGATAGGAGACACAGAACCTCCATCCACCACGAGCAAGAACTAAAAATGTCACCAATCAGTCAATGAGGGTGTTAGTCCAGTGGTAATGTCATAGCAACTCAAAGGGACCAAGCTCACATCCCAGGCCTACTTCTTAGCATGTTAGGATTCTCCCAACTCTCTCAACCCTTTTGAGTTCACTCAAGTACATAATCTCAAGAGAACCCTAATGCTACACAAATATATGTACTCCTATGTGTATTTCTTTTTTTTTTTAATATTCATGATGCTGCCAAGAAGGCTTCAGGGGTGCAGATGGGAGCTAAACTTGTAGCTGTACTTGGCTTTTATTTTATTTTATTTTTTTTATGATTTATTCATTTTTTTATTACAAAGTCATATATACAGAGAGGAGAAGAGATGGAGAGGAAGATCTTCCGTCTGAAGATCTTCCGTCCCCAAGTGAGCGCAACGGCCGATGCTATGCCGAACCAAAGCCAGAAGCCAGGAACTTCCTCCAGGTCTCCCACACAGGTACAGGATCCCAAAGCATTGGGCCATCCTCTACTGCTTTCCCAGGCCACAAGCAGGGAGCTGGATGAGAAGTGGAGCTGCTGGGATTAGAACCGGCGCCCATATGGGATCCCGGCATGTTCAGGGCGAGGACTTTAGCTGCTAGGCCATGCCACCAGACCCCTATGCATGTATTTCTAAGCAGACAGTTTGTGTATCTATATTCACATATCATCTTACTTAGTTCCTTTCTTACAGCACACACTTTCTAGGTACTTGTTCTCTTCAAAACAAATAACTCACCACTGATTTAGAATAGTCTTTGTACTGGAGTTGATATTATTTAAGAATATTATACTCATCACCCACCCATTGACCTTAAAAGAGTATTTCAAGCATCTATAAGGTACCAGATGCTGCCATGTGCACCAGAAAGGAATAGATGAGAATTAAAGGCACTGTGATGATTGGAAGAAGTAAACACAAATCACTGAACCTGGAAAGAAACTAGCAAGTCATTTTGGAAAGCTTCTACCTCGTGATGATCCTGATGCATTCCTTCCCGGAGATGAGCCAGTTTGGCTATCGACATTACTCCAAAATATCTGGATAAAAATAGAAAAACAAAGTCAGTCTTGTGGCTTTTTATACCAGGGGTATCAATTATCCAGACACTCCCAAACATTCTTGTGTCTAATGTTACACAGAGAATCATTTTAACAGAACTAAACTTTTCCACCCCAGTGGGATAGCATCGCTTTGGACACACACAGCTCAGATAATTTCAAGACTCTCTTGTCTCCAACCCAAGCCAAGTAACTGGTTCTTGAGAAACAAATTATCCTCTACCCCGTGAAAATAAGGAAAATTTATGAAAATGGGTGGTTTTTCACACAAAACTATTTAGGATTAGTCTCTCTCTTTCTCACACACACACACACACACACAAACTATACTGCCTCATCTCTGTGCACCTTACCAACCTCCTTATATCCAAGCCCTCCACTGCTACTAAATGAACAAGCCTTCTTTATGCGATCAAGAAATGACAAGTGTTCCCATCTGACACCCACCCATCCCTACAGCTATCACGTGAAATATGGGTACTTTGTTAAATTTGAAATTTGGATAATTAAACATTTTTGGCATAAATATGTCCAGATATTTCAAGAGCTATACCTATACTGGAATTATTCTTTTTTTCTGTCAGAAATTTGAGTTTGGGAAGTCTGATTTTTAAATTGCTAAATCTTACAGCCTCATCCTTCCTCCCTCCTGATGTCATGGATTATGACCATTGTTATTCCTCTGTGCTACTTTCATCCCAGCATGCTTCAGTTTCCATGGTGACGCATCTTCTCTGGACCCCACTCCAAACCCACTAAAAACTCTACCTTTGCAAGAGCACCCACTGGAATTTCCCACCACTGTGCTCCACAGGGCTGGTGCAACTCACAGCTTTTCTCAGGGAACTGAGCACTGGTCACTGTTGTTCTCTCTACTGATGGACTCAGATGTCACTGCAGCCCTTTACCACCTGGACTGTCTCCTGTCTGATGGGATGATGGCAAAACCCTTTGCTTGCTCAGCGACTGCCACAGTTGACTACAAATAAATTGGCAGACCCCTATAATGAATCTTTGACAGGTCAGCACAGTCATAATCTCACAAGCCCAGATAAGGGTGGATGGCATTCACAAGCTAAAATAAATATCAGAAGGCCAAATGAGGCAGTCAAAGGAAAAAAAAAATACTATTTCCCAAGAAGAAATGTAACAAAGTGGGATAATATCTAATAAACCAATCAACAAATTAATAGTTGCACAAAACATAATTTATCCCAGAGACTGCAATTCAACCACACAAGCACTCATGATATCAAAGCTTCTTTTCTTTTATTTCCTCTAAATTTATCAAGGTCTTATTTAATTGCTATAAACACCTAAAGACATGAGCAAATTAACACATAAAATTGCAGAATTTTCGCTGATACATATTCATGAACGCATGTTGTTGTGATCAGGCAAATAATGACCCAAGACATTGATAAATTTGCTAGAAGCCAAGGAAAAACACAGCACTCTGTGAGAATTCTCTGTGGATTGCAGAATGGAATCTTTGATGAGCCCAGCTCTAAGAGCCCATTCATAACAATTATCGTATCTCTGTAATTCTTCCAGGAGAGAGATCAGCAAATGTTTAATCAGTATGCTTCATAAAATGACTGTCCCCAAAACACTTGAACATGGTGCCTGAGGATGCTGACTTCTTGGAAGGCCCGGTTTCTCTGAAGGTGTCTCACACTCTTCCTGGCATTCTTGTTTCTTTCTCTATCTCCTGCCACTCAGAAAGGACTGACAGCTTTTCCAAGCATTTGTGGGAGGCTCAAGTTACAGCTGTCCTGAGGCCTACAAAAAGGAATGTCTTTTATTTGGAAGGAAATACACAGCATGTGTTGGCTCAGTCAGGGTTGCTGCGGGATAGTTATTTTTGAATCTCTGGCCTGCTAACCCCTCTTGGTAAAAACTATCCCTGTAGTTCCTATTTATGAAATCCTTTGCTCTCCCCCAAGCAGGTGTTACCTTTGTGAGCTGGAAACTGCACTTTGTCTGAACATAGCTGGACTGGTCCCGCAAAAGCATCTGAGCAAATGCCTAAAGCAGGTGAAGTTGACAAACAAAGGTATTGGATATGCAAGGCCTCTCAGCAAAGCAATGTACATAGGCAGCATATGTAGAGAAATGTTTATTAATTTCAGGTGAACCCACAGTAAACTTCAGAATCCTTCCTAACACAGTACTCTAGTCAGCCATTTCCAAACAGATTATAGCACTTCAAAGTTAATTGCCTTTCCTGTTCAGATCTAGATCCACAAGGACGTGGCATCCTGAAATAGAAAAGTAACAACACTGCCACTATTATAAAGGTAGCTGCTCTATTTCAGAAATTGTGGCTTACATATACTAATTCATGTATTTCTTACAGTAATCCTATGGCATTGTTGCTAATGCCGGTCCAATGTACAACTACGGGCTCAAAGACACATACAAGGAAGCTGAAGATCAGTATCCAAGCAGAATAGACCTGTTTATATCTACCTTCTGTGCTCTCAGCCTTGTGCTGACAGCTGGACTAATGTTAAGTGGGGAGGAATTGACAGCTGCTTAAACTAAGGCGCTTTAAGAGATAATGGGAAATCCTCTGTGCTCACACATCTTCCAGCCCCCTCTCCCAACACACATCTGTCTGTCTTAATGAGAACAGAACAAGGGGTTGTGGAAAGACAGCACCAAATTCAGGGCCAAGTTCAGCCACTGTCTGACTGTTGGAGTGTAGGTAGATGGTCCCGTGTTACTGCAGAAGAATAAGATCCTTACTCCTCCGTCTCCCACAACAGTGTATGAGCACTAAAAAAAGAAAAAGAGAAAAAGAATACAGAACACACTTTGAAGTGAAATAGGATGTGAAAGGGTTAATCACTATTACTAAAATTCAAAGGCACGTGATCTCTCCCAGAATACTTGACATTTAGACAAAGATATTTGTACTTACACTCAGAAGTTGGGCTGAAGATGATAGAGGTATTGTAGGAAATAAGAGACTTGGGGCCTACATGAGAGTGGCATATGGACATGCGACATGCTGAGGATAGAAATAAGAGGCTGGAGCTCATAATCCCAATAGTATAATAGGGTGACGATGTGGTTAGAACTTTCATTGCTAGAGACATAAGTTAGATTGTGCGCTACCTTTGTCAGACAATTCCCAGGGCATCAGACACTTTCTAATTAGCACTTGCAAAAACAGATGGGACAAATAGAGAACCGCTACTATCCACAGAGATGAAGACGCAAAAGCAGGAACCTTTAGGAGATGCTTAGGAATCTGAGAGGGAGCCAGGACTAAGAACAAGAGCCCATACCCCAGACTCCACAGCTTGCTCAGTGAAGGTCAGACAGGGAAACTCTGAATCGCTGCCACCTTCCCATCCACTGTTGCCTAACACCTTCCACAGCACCCTGTGATGCCGCAGCTCCATGTCAAGACCAAATGATTCCAATTCTTTCACAGGCTATTCAAGCCTTTATGTGTGTGGTGGTGGGTTGGGGTAGGTATCAGAGCCCAAGTATGGTTTTCCAGGAGTGTTGAGTCTCTGGTTGTGGTGTTTGGTCATTCAGGCACTAGCCTAGTATAATGGATGACTGTGATGTCACCTTCAGGGCTAATTCTCTTTGTCTCGGTTGCTCACAGCTCCATGTGTGGTTGATGTACTGTGAGGCAAATTTAATACGACAGGAAGGGTTGACTCAACCTCCGCTGAATTTGAATCAGTTCATGAACATGACAGAAGGAGACCTGTTTTCCCTCTAGCTCGTGTCTCAAATCACCTTATCTTGGTGGCCCTATCAAGGAATGGAATATTTATATGTCTGGTTGCTAAGAGTCATCTTTGTTAAAGCTGTTCTTCCTCACATTTATATCTCATCCAACCCATGAGAAGTCCTGTTCATCCCTGAAAACAGTCCACTCTACATCTTCTCCACCACAGACCTCACCCACATGGCAGCCATTTGTCAGCTTGATCACTCATGTAGCCTCTTGAATTACCATCACCTTTTGCCTCAACTCAGACTCTAGTTTGCACTCTAAAGTTAAGGTGACTTTATTCTAGAAAAAAAAAAGTAGCAAGACATCAATAAGATCATATTGTCCCTGTAAGGTTTCCCCATCACCATCAAGATAGAGTCCTTGGTGTCCAAAGTCCAAAGTTCAGATGGAGTTTTCCTCCTGAACTGCTCATGCTTTTTAAAAAGAAAATAGTTAGGGAATATATACAGAGAGAACCCACCTCTTGTATCATTTTCTGAATGACTACAAAGGCCAGGAACTGACAGCTCAAGCCAAATATCCTACCTGGATGACAGGGATCCAAGTAGCTGATCCATCAGCACTTCATCCCAGTATTCATTTCAGGAAGCTAGAATCTGGAACTTGAACCAAGAATTGAACTCAGGCACTCTGATATTGGAGTGATATTGTGCTTATCAGTCGATTATTTTCACTAACAACCCTCTGAAACCATACTGTGTTTCCTACTATTGTCTCCACAGGCAGTAGCACTGGGCATGTGACAGGCAACACTATCCCTCTGTTGTAGAACACTGCGATGATGGACACCTGCTCACTCCTTGAAATGCAGCGATGACCCAACTAGCCAGGCTGTGATGAGCTGATCAAACCCAATCACTTCTCCCATTTGGATCTTACTTCAGAAATTCGAGATTCACTGTTCTTGGTGGCAACTAAAAGGTGTGTGCCAACACGGCAAGTCATAAAGATATTCAGAATGGCTGCTGACAAGCTTTTATTATTATGTCAAATATTTTAGACTAGTTCATTATGTATAAGGTAGTTCATTATTTATAGGGTAATGTTTAGATCAGGGCCTGTCATAAAATCATCAGGATGCTGACCTTGAAGTCATATGAGAGTTGGGTCTTTACCCCTAACTTCAGCTGGCTCCGGGATCAGACTGCTTAGGAGCCTCCCTGGCTGTGTTTAATGTCTCCTTTGAGAAAGGCGGAGCACGTGGCACACATCCCAGTGTGAAACAGTCTCATATTAAAAAGCTTTGCCTTCAGTTTTGCTCACATCTGCCTTACTGTAACCCCGCCTGTTTTGGTCTGACTTTCTCAGATTCGTATGTTGAAATCCTAATCTCGAAGTGATGAATGAGGAGGTGGGCTCTTCGTGATGATTAGGCAGAACCTCTTCAATGAGATCAGAGCTCCAAGAGTTACTGTGGAGGACACACTAGAAGTCACCTCGCAGACTGGAAGCTGGGACCTTGCCAGATGCTGAATTTGCTGGCACTTTGAATTTGGATCTCTTCAACCTCCAAAACTAACGAAAAATTCCATTACTGCTGTCTGTAAGCTATCTAGGTTTGGGTATTCTGTTTTAACAATCCAAATAAGGCACCCCCCTCCCCAAATATGTTTTGGACCCACATTCCAAATAAACCTAAATGCTCTTCCCCATGACAACATTTGTTATTTTGAAGATCGTTGACAAGCCACTTCTGAATATTTCATGCTTTCTCCAGCCTTGATTTTTTATTTATGGACCAGATCTTGCTATTTTACTGCTTGCATGCTTATGAGCTACCTTAAATTCTATGTGGAATAAGACTATACATAAATAAATCTTTGATTTATTTTTCTTTTAGGTAACAACTCCAGGTCCCTATTTGTCAGTCTCATCACCAACCTCATCTTACTCCTCAGTTGTCTCGTCTGACCATCCTGACACTCCAACCTTGATTCTCATCTGAGATAGTGACTGCCATGTTCGTAGCTGGGTCTCTGGATACAGTTGTTGGGACCAGTGGGAGAACTTAGAGAAAATGAGAATGGATCCATTAGAATAAACTTGAAAATATGTATTTGTGGAAAATGAAATAAAAGATATTTCTTTGGGTGCAAATTTTAAAAATCTTTCACAGCTTTTTCACAATATCGTTTTCCATACACTTTGGTAAGGGTCCCCACATAATTCATGGTTTCATTGAAAAAATAATTATTAACAACTTTCTTGGGATTTCGGAAAGTCCTGCAAACTACCCACCCTGAGTCATGAATTGCTAATGTGGACTGCTGCAAGCACTAGAACCTCAAGGCCACAGACCTGGAGTTCTCTCCTAGCTCCCCTGACCACTCAGATCCACTCCCTCTGTCCGCTCCTCCACTAGCTCCGGGGGAGGCACTTGCTTTGCAAGGTCATTCCTCCCACTCCATCTTAACCCATTCCTTGATGCTTTTCTGAGATCTGCTTTAAAAGGCACTGCTTGTTCATAAATGTCTCCCTATGGTTAGTACCTTCTTTCACACATAGAGTGGTTTCAGCTCATCTCTGCTGGAAAAATCACTAAGCATGAAATATTTCACACTCAGTCTTGCCCACAACAGACACCTTGCTGTTCAAAGTGTGAGTACATCCCAACCAGGAATCTCTGTTTCTTTTCTTACAAAAGGGCAGATCCAGGTTTTCTAGGGTCTCAAGCTGATATAGCTGGGGAGGCAAACATCTCTTTAAGGTAAAGAAATAAAACTTAGATGCAAAGTGCATAGTTTTAGAATAAAGAAAAACAAAACACACTATCATTTTGAACAACAAACAAATACTATGAACATTACAAAATCTACATAGTAATGTAATATTTTATTCATTAAATACCTAGTCTGCAATACTCTAATTCTTTTATTATTTTTTTTAATTTAGCAAGAATTTGATCTGTCTTCAAACCTAATTAAGACATTGAAAGTCCACTTTTAGTTTAAAAAATGTTTCAGCTTCCTTGTTCATTACTGATAAGATATGTTAGAGTTTTTGTTTTAAGATTTATTAAAATCTTTCATCAAGTTTTTTTCATATCTAAGCTGAAAGATTTCAGAACTTTTCAAATTTTTTTATACTGTGACTAATCTTCAATCTTGCTTGAACTGACAACACCCATAACCAGTTTGTCAGGAATGTCTCATCACAGTGGTGTATTATGAGTTTTGACTAGATTATCTGATAAAAGAAAATTTGCATTCTGACAGCGCCCAAACACTGCATCCTCTACTTGTACTTTAACACATTTCCTGGTTAGGAGGCTTTTCCACACACTCCCTGCCACCTCTGCACATTTCTTGTCTACTACTCATTTTTTCCAAGTGCTGCATGTCAAAACCACATCCATACTTGGTGATGATTTCGAGTGTGTTGGCTCAGGCACTGGAACAATTCCTAGAACTAATGGCAGCATTGTATGTTCATCATATACAAACAACACGATACGAAGTTTCTTTCAAAAGTTTGTAGAAATTGAAATTAAAGTTTATTTTGACACAAATTTTTTTTCACATTTGTATTTTTTCATGAATGTTTTTAAAAAAAATTATAAATGTATTCCTGCATTTATTCGAGAAACACAGAGAGAGAGCTTCCTCATGTGTTGATCTACTCCACCAGCACTCACATTGGCTGGGGCTGGATGGAGCTGAACCCAGGAGCTGGGAGTGCAGAGCAGGTCTCCAAAATGATGGTGGCAGAGGCTCAACGACTTGCACCATCGCCTACTGCCTCCCATAATGCTTACTAGTAAGCAGCTGTAATTGAGAGCAAATCTGGGATGAGAATCCCTATGGGATGCAGGCATCCCAAAACAGCATCTAAAAGTCCAGGCTAAACATTCACCCAGCTATAAACTCTTTGAAGACTTTGAGTGCTACATTTCCTTAAGCTCTAACTCCAGTTCCTTCAGTGAATGTTTGAATGTCAAGTAGGCTTTCTACTTCCTGGTCAGGAGAGCTGAGCAGAAAGAGTGTTCTCACCTGTAATTAGATATCCTAGGTTTTAAGTTTTACAGATTATATGACCATGGAAACACCTTGCTAAAGCGTAGCACAGGGCTTGGGAATGAGGCTCTATTCAAGCAATATAAGGTCTCAGTGGAGCATCGGTTCCTGGTTAATCTTCCCCTTTAAAGGACACATTCCTTCTCCCGCCACTTAGTGCCTTGGGATGTATTTTCTACTTTACCTTTTTGTGACTCAGCAAAGGGCAACTAACTACATGTTCCCCAATCTTCATCGCTTCCCACACTCTCCATTTCCTTCCTATGAATCAAGGTGGTATTTGCCACTGACCTGGCATCTTTTTGGGCTCACTCACTTCCTGCTTCACCCCCTTTCTTACCTCACCCATCCTCCCTTCCCTTCTTTGTACTCACTAAATGCTTTCCCACATTCTACACCTACCCACTCCTTCCTTGTCTCTACAGTAGTCCTCATTGGAAATTCCATTGCTCATAGAATTCCATTATCACCTCAGTGTATATATCGCTTATTTCCTTCTTTAGAGCCAAATTTCATTGTCTGCCAACACCTCCTCTATGCTTTAACCCAATATCGTGTCCCAAAGCCAGATCTCCCTTCTTTGTCCAATGGTGAAAGGTGGTTATTGAGTCAGCTTTCTTCATTGACCATATATATATTCCTTTCCCCTCTTCCTATTGTACTGCTCAAGCCAGAGTGTCTTCAGAGTAAAGGCTTCCCAATTATTTCAGAGAATTTTATGACCTTCTTTCATTCAAATGGTTTTTTCTGCTGATCAGAACTGCCACATGTTTTTTATTTTTCTTCCAAAATGTTTATATTTAATCTTAACATTTATGTCACAATAACACTTATCAAGCACTTACACTGTGCTAATGATTTTTCATTATTTCATATAATTCCTTCAACCACTCTCTTACTGGTCGTTACTAATATGACTATTATTTTTAGTTTCAGCAAAGAAACCAAGCCTAACACAAAGCTATCTATCAAGAACTTTGAGCTTATTAAGTAGTAAGGAATAACAACAATAATAATAGCTGCCAAATGCTGTGTATTTGCCACGTACTTGATCTACCTCATATTTAGCATCCCCACACACACATAAAAATCTACACCGTTGTTATCCCCTTGCTGTAGACTAGACAACTGAAGCCCAGTTAGTTGATGTCAGCCCCTGAGACTTCCTTGTTGGTCATGGGCCAGGTGGTTCCACCCTCCAGGCTTGAATCCCTAACACCAACACCTCCATTTCTGTTCCACTGTCATTTTCAGATTTTCCACTACACAAGAGCCTCCTTTTAAGCAAGAGCAACTTCTTACCAATTCTTTTTTCATGATAATTTTTACTTGAAATAATTTCACAGTTACCAACATTTTTCATATGCAGTATACACATCTTTTTTTCCTGAGTCAGACAACGAAGCGTTACTATCACATATACTCAGGCCCGTTGAGTTTTCAGGAGTTGTCTCAGTAATGACTGTTGGAGAGTGAACTGATTCAATGCAGATTTAAACATTTTATCATTTTCTTATCAACTCTAGTCCCCTACTATCTGAAATAGTTCCTTATTTTTTGCTGAATGCTAATGACCTTGACACTTTCAAAAATAGAAAGCCAGTTGTTTGTACAATGTCTGTCAATTTAAGTTTGTCTGATGTTTCAGCATGATTATTTTTGGGTTATACATCTTTGACAGGAATCTCTCAGAAATGATGCTCATTTCTTCTCTGTTTTCCTTCCAAGTAGTCACAATAGCTCTCTGCCCCTTTTTCTGCAAAGTTGACCTTGAAAATTGGATTAAGATCTTATCTACCAAGTTCCTCCAAAAGTTATTTTTATCTTTTTCTTAACTTATTCATTCCTTTTTTATTTTCCTTTTCTTAATTAAGGGAATATATTAATACATTAGACTTTCAGGGTCACGAAAAATGCATTGCAATTATTATGACACAATTCCTATTCATTGTCATATTTATGTGATATTAAAACAAAGAGAATAGATCTAACATAGTCCCTAGACAAAATTTTAGGAATATAATAACATGTCCCGTTTTCTCTTTCCTTCTTTTCCTTCTTAATTTTTGAGAAAATGTATCTTTAATATACAGTGTCATCAAAGGATTAATACTCCACTAAATAAAGAGATCAATGGTCATAGTTCAACAGGGCTATAAAAAGCAACCAAGTGAAATTATATCCCTTTCACTCATATACTATAATTTAAAAAAAGATTTATTTTATTTTTATTGGAAAGTAAAATATAAAGAGAAGAGGAGAGACAGAGAGGAAGATCTTCTGTCTGTTGATTCACTCCCCAAGCAGCCACAATGGCTGGAACTGAGCCAATCCAGAACCAGGAACCCAGAACCTCATCCAGGTCTCCTAGGCAGGTGCAGGGTCCCAAGATCTTTGACTTTCCTTGACTGCTTTCCCAGGCCACAACCAGGGAGCAAAATGGGAAGTGGGGCAGCTGGGATTAGAACCAACATCCATATGCGATCCCAGCATGTACAAGGTAAGGACTTTAGCCAATGGGTTACAGTTCCAGATTCAATATATAATATTTTAAAATAAACATGAATCACTAAAACATAGTTGTCTATCATTCCTGACCATTCATTTGACAAAGATACAAAGCAAAGTTGGGCAAAACTGTTCACGGAAATAGTGATACACACAGGATTTCTTTCTTTTTATTATTATTTTTTTAATTTTAACAATAATATATAAGGGAGAACATGCAGTTTCTGGATATCCTTGACTGACTTAATTCATTCAACACGATGTCCTCCAGTCGCATCTATTTTGATGCAAATGGTAGAACTTCATTTTTTTTATAGCTGAATGATAGATGCTGAGATTCCATTGTATAAATGTGCCGCATATTTTTATCCATGTATCTTACGAGGGACACCTCGATTGCTGCATACTAAAGCTATTGTAAATGGTGTAGGAATTTCTTTGGTACATTATATTCACATCTTTGGGGTATATAAATCAGTAATTGGGTTGTTGTGTCATATGGAAAGATTATTTCTAATTTTTTTTTTCTCTCAAAGAAACCTCTGCGCTGCCTCCCACAGTGGCTTCACTAGTTCACATCATTACCCACAGTGTGTGAGTGCTTCCTTCTCTCCACATGTTTGCCAGCATTTGTTCCTTTCTGTCTTTCAATAATATCCATACTGGTCAGAATGAGGTGATATTTTCATGAGCTTTTGACTTATATTTCATTTTGTTAAGGTTTATTTACTTTTATTGAAAAGACAGCATTACACTGACAGAGAGAAGGAGAGGGAAGGCAGAGAGAGAATTTCATTTACTCGTTCACTCATCAAATAGCTGCAGTGGCCAGAGTTGAGCCAGTCAAAAGCCAGGAACCATGGGTTTATTCTGAGCAGCCATGTGGGTGCATGGGCCCATGCAGCTGTGCCGGCCTTCACTGCTTTCTCAGGCCTTAAGCAAGAGCTGCATCAGCAGTGACTTCCACTGACACCCACATGGGACGCCAGCCTGATACATCACCACACCCGGCCCATTTTTGTATTTTCTTCACGGCTGTTGATGTAGAGCATTTTATCATGTATTTGCTAAGCCTTTGCATTTCTTCTTCTGAGAACTGTCTACCTAGGTCCTTTGCCTATTTCTGAACTGGATTGCTGCTTATGGTTGTTCATTTTTTTTTTCAGAAGCTGATATATTCTAGATATTAATCCATTGTCAAATAGCTTGCAAATATTTTCCCCCTGCTCTCTTGGATCTTTCTTTACCCCCATTTATTTCTGTTTTTTGCTTTATTTCACAGAAGCTTTTGAGTTGGACATAATCTCGCTTGTCTAGCTTTTGTCACGGCTTTTGTTGCCTGTACTTTGAGGTTCTTAGCCAAAGACAAATCATCTATGACTACGTGTTAATGCTCTTCCCCTACATTTTCTTACAGCAACCTAATAACCTAAGATCTTAAATTTGGGTATATGATACATCTTGAGCTGATTTTTTTTAATATGGTGAGAGATAAAGACCTAATTTCATTTATTCATATGTGTTTATACACATGTGTGTGTATGTGTCCAGTTTTTCCAAAGTCATATGTAGAAAACAGTATCCTTTCTCCACTGTGTGCTCTGGGAACTTTGGTCAAAAATTGGTTGTTTGTATATATGTGGATTAATTTCTGAATTCTCTATTCTGTTCCATTGTCTAAATGTCAGTTTCTACACCAGTACCATGCTGATTTAATTACTACAACTTTGTAGTATGCTTTAAAGTAACATCATCCAGCCTGACTTTTTTGAACTCAGGATTGCTTTGGCTAGGTTTTGTTTTGTTTTGTTTTCCTACATGAATTTTAGAACTTTTCCTCTATTTCTGAGATATCCTTGATAAGCATATGTTTAAACTTCTCAGCAAAATACTAGGCAAATTGAATTTAAAGCCACATCAAAATGATCATATACCTTGATCAAGTGGAATTCTCTAAGGAACTCAAGGGTGAAACAACATCCACAAACCAATTTGTCATAAAGTACATCAATGAAGTGAAGATCAAAGAGGGAATGGGGAGAGTGAGGAGGGAAAGTCCTGAGCCTATGGAGCTGCAACATGAAAAATTTAAAAAAAAAATTAAAAGTTAATAATCATTTCAGTAGATTTGGGGAAAGAATTTGGTAAGATTCAACATTATTTCATGATTTTAAAAAACTTTCAAAAATTAAGTATAGAAGAAACACATCTTAAAATTGTAAAGGCTACATATGTCACACCAACAACCCATACACTGAACAGGGAAAAGTTGAAGTTTTTCTCTTCAGATCTGGAATAAGACAAGGATTTCGATTTCACCATTCTTGTTCAAGTGAGCGTTTTAGGGAGGAGAAAGAAAGGAAGGGCATAAACACTGGGAAGGAAAAAGTAAAAATACTCATGCATGCAAATGACATATTTTTTTCTATTTTAAAACTTTTGAGGGGGGGTACTTTATGACTACAGAAATGTCTTGCTGTTAAACTCTCACCCATTTTATTTAATAACCATCGATGCTTCCTTAGCTTGCCTTGGCTGCCAAGTGATGATTTTCTAATGCAATTATTCCTTCCATATTTATTAGTTATCATTCATTTTTCATAGTGTTCACTCATTGATTTATTGATATTAGTTTAAACTCATAAATCTTACTCATGGAGTTAAAATCCTTTATTAACCTTATCACACATGTGATTCAAATTATCCCAAATTATCTTCAAAGGGGCACCTGTGCCTTTTGTTGTGTCCCTCTCTTTGTTTCTTTAAATGCTTTCTTAGTTACTGCAATTTAATAATTTTAATTAATAATTTTCTGTCTTCTTTTGTACTGGACCTATGCCCTGGACCTGGGATCAGCCATGTCTCTGAAGAAGCACGCTGGCCTTTAATGGAGAATGGGATTTAGAACATCAGATCTTAGGCCTCGTCTTTCTGTGCTCCTTGTGACTGGCCAGCCACTGCTCTGGGGCTGTCTAGGTGGCCACAAGTGTGAAATGTGTATGCTTATGTTTCCATCTATAGTTCTTCATCTGCATTGCCCTGAACAACCATGAGTGCATACCAAAACCTCTGATTCTTATCTGATAGCACTTGTTTGTTTGTTTCTCTAAACTTTACACACCCTTGCTCCTACTATCCTTATTTTATTTACATATTGGGCCAGACCTTCTCCACTCCCACATGGATTCAATCTCCCGACAAGGCCACACTTCTCCACCCATCCGTGGGTGCGTTTCTTACACTCCCTTCTCAGGCTGGGATTCCCATAATAGCTATAATAGCTTGTTCTCATCCCCATTTCCCTCCTCCCCTACCTGTTCAGAAGTTGAACTTGCTCAGCCCCACCTAACGGCATCTGGACTGAATAATTCAGGAAGCTGACTCACTTCGTAGTGGACTAATGCAATGCCCTTTGCCTAGTGGGTACTCATTTCACATTTTTTTTTCAGTATATAAAATAAATGGTTTCCAATTTGAGGTTTTTCACATAAAATTTAATCTGCATTTACAGAACACTAATGGATATACTTTCTTCTTACAAAAAGTAACAATAAAAAAATCAACCAAAAGTAAGTTCCTATGAAAAAGATGAAATTTAACTTTTGGGTGACTAGAAGATCATTATCATGTTCCCAATATACCTGGCTTGTCCCTGACCTCCCAACTCCTAACTCACATCTCCAAGAGATTTCTTAAGCTTCTTTTTCACTCCAATCTGAAAATGAGAAAAAAAACATATGACCATTTCCCACACATTCTTGTGGTTTCAGAAGTTACTGGTTACTCTCCATTCCTGCCCACCAGAGCTGGCTCAAGTCTACAGCCTGAGTTGTAAATTCCTCCTGTGGTCATGGAGACACTGGTTGGAAGTGGCTCTCCCCAACTGAAAATCACATTATCTTTCAGGGTGTCCTGCTCCTCCCTGGCCCCTAAGAGCTCTTAGACCGGGCATGTGGCTCATCTGTTACCTATCCTATTTCCCACATACTTTTCTAATTTTCAAAACTATAAACATGATAAAAGGGTATACCTAGCTTTCTTCCTGAATATTATATTTCAGCTGTCTAGTTTGTTTTCAAATTAAGGTGAACACCAGATGTGATGTGATTATAAAATAGATGTGCAGCATAGGAAAATAGGTGTCATTACTTTTATAGTGTACTGTAAGTGTATGAAAATAAATATGTTTTGAAGATTATTCTCTTCAGTGTACCCAGGGAGATGAAAGAGTGTGGCCACCAGTAAACAAAAGTATAATTATGTATGTCTCCTAGGCTTAAGTTAAAACTTCCAGGGATGTCTGTGAAGGCCTAGGGTGAAAATTTTAGTGACTGTTGAATGACATCCATCATGAAACTTCAGGTTCAGCTAATCATAATATTCACATTGGAAAGAGGGTCTAGTTTCTAGTGATAGCCTCCATAGACTGTAGGATAACAATAATAATAGTCCATGTGTGTTATTACATTTATGGATTCCAGAAGAACCTTTTAAGACAGATAAGACAAAAGCTATGACATGATTGCACAAACTCACACACCTGCTAAGTGGTACTGCTAAAACACAATCCCAGGTCTTCACTCATTCCACACATCCTGCTGTTTCTTCGGATTGCATTATATTTGTAACAGGCTTCCAATTTCTCAACTGTATCTTCTCCTGTTGTACATACAAACTCCCGGCTCTCTAATGAAGTATATAAACCAAGCCAATTAAGTTTAACCTCATGAGAAAAATGCCTTCTGAAAAGATGTTTTCTTTGAGCCTACCTAATTATTAAAAAAAAAAAATTATTCACCCTTCAAACTAAACAGCAAGATACCCAAAGAAATTCCCAACAAGATTATATTCAAAAATGAAGAAATTCTTCTAATATTTATCTGAACAGCTTTTCAAAATTGACAACATTAAGTGAGTCCTTTTTTCTTTTGAATAACAATTTTTGTATATAGAGAATAGAAAATTCTAGGCATAGATTTTTTTCAAAGATGGTTTTATAACAGCCACAAAATATGAGACAAAAAATACAACTGGTATTTGATGGTCATTGCAAAGTCCATCACTTCAGGTATTGAAGAGGCTATGACCGTCACATACTGCAAGTTGGAAGAATTCCGTCACGGTGAACAATGCTTATTGTGCCTAAGATTAGAAACTTATTACATGCATATTGTGTTAAAAATACAGGGAGTCATAAAGAAAACTAAAATCATACAGTCTTTTATAACTAAAAAATGAAGACTGGTTTCTCTTAGATAATTTGCTTGTCTGGTTTTGTTCTTACAAAATTCAGTCATATGGTAAAGTTCGGTTTTCTGATTTTTCTCCTCATTTATGTCAATAGCATTTTCCCTGAACATTGCACTCTAAAATGACATAAGTGGATGAATAATAGTCTTTGGAATGTGCCCTAAATTACTTAACTGTTTACACAAGTGTTGGCTTTCATGTTTACTGTTTAAATAGCGGCGTAGTAAATACCTTCACACATAAATCTCTGTCCACAACTTTGGGTAGACTCCTTAAAGTGAAGTTATTTCATTCAAGGGCATGAACTTTTTAAAGATTGGTGATTCACGTGGTTAAATAAATCTCACTAAACTATGCCATTTTTACACACCAAACAGAAAATTATCAAACAACCAACCCTTGGTCGCATTCAATATTTCAACATTGCTTTGCTAATTAAAAAAAGCTATCACTGAGACAAGTAGTTAGCCTAGCAGTTAATACCCAGGCTAAGACAACTGAACCCCAAATTGGACTGCTTGGGGCCTATCCCCACCCGGGGCTCCTGACTCCAGCTTCTTGTGCAGACACTGGGAGGCAGCAGCCAACATCTCCAAGCAAGTGCTTTCTGCCACCCATAGGAGACACCAATGTCTGCCTCCCAGCTTTGGCCCATCCCAGCTCCATCCATTGCAGGTACTTGGAATGTGCACCAGCAGAAAACCGTCTGTATCTACACACAAACCTCGCTCTGTCTCTCTGCCTCTCAAGTACATAAATATTTCTTTTATTTAGAAAAGTTGTACGCTGTTCTAAAGTATATGTATTTGTCACACATTAATTTCATACATATGTATGTATGCCTGCTTTACTTTTGAGCATTTCTATTTTACTAGTGAGGTGTTCAAGTTTTTAAGTTAAGATTTATTCATCTTTATTTGAAAGGCAGATTTAAGCAGATGGAAGGACGGGTAGCTATACAGATCTTCCATCTGCTGGTTCACTCCCCAGATGTTCACAATGGCTAGACTGAGCTAATCTGAAGCAGGGACTAGGAGCTACTTCTCAGTCTCCCACATGGGTGCAGTGGCTCAAGGGCTTGAGAGCTAGCCACCACTGCTTTCTCAGGCTGTAGGAATAGTGCTGGATCAAAAGTGAAACAGCCAGGACTCCCAGCAAGGCAGGTGGAGTATTAGCCTGTAAGCCACTGTCCTGGATCCAAATGTATTTATTTAAGATACATATTTTCATATACTAATAAACATACATTTTACATATTAAACATTGCCTTTATTTACCAACTTATAACCTGCTGTCAACTTTTTTTTTTAAGATTCATCTATTTTTATTGGAAAGGCAGATTTACAAAGAAGAGAGCCAGAAAGAAAGATCCTTTGACTGCTGCTTCACTCCCCAAGTGGCCGCAATGGCAGGGCTGAGGCTGAACTAATCCAAAGTCAGGAATCAGGAGCTTCCTCCAGGTCTTCTACACTGGTGCAGGGTCCCAAGGCCTTGGACTGTTCCGGACTGCTTTTCCAGGCCACAGGCGGGGAGCTGGATGGGAAGCAGAATAGCCAGAACAGAAACCGGCTCCCACATGGGATCCTGGTGTGTTCAAAGCAAGGACCTCAGCCACTGGGCTACTATGCCAGGCCCCTACTGCTACCTTTTACACAGCCCAGTCTTTAAAGGTTCACTGTGTATAGAACTCATAGCATTTAAAACACATCATTACACATTTTGGTAGTTTATCAACCGGTTCATTTGTGACTGTACAACGTCATTAAATCAAGCTGCTCTGGGAGTCTGCTATCTGTTCAGCACTCTCAACTGGTAATTTTGCAGTATAGTGAATTACACAGAAATGCTCTTCCAAAGCCTTAAACAGAAAGTCCCTCCCCAGCCATGTTCAATGGGACTTTGACCACGGTCCTTTGGGAACTCTGTTTCTCTCCAAACGCAATAGTATTACCTGCTTATAAGAACTAAATTTCATCCAAAGTATCTCTGGAATCTTCTAGGGGATATCAAATACTTATTGTCAAATAACAGTCCCACGAGTTATGCATGAATGAATGTGAAATAAATTTCTTCCAAAATAAACAAGACTGTTAAAGGAAAGTTTCATGATCAAATAGATTTAGGACAATTTGGAAGGAAAAAGTGAGTTTAATTCAGGGCCAAAATGTAATTCATTTACTACCTGGGTGTATCTGATATTAAATCAGTTGATACTGTGCTGGCCACAAGATCAGTAATCTTTGAGAGAAAATAGCAATTCCAAGTACATTTCTCTTGTACCTACACACCAAACCCCTTTGAATCAATATGTTCTTTAGCTTTATACACAAGAATGTATAAAACATGTAACTTTTCCTTTCACTTCAATCTGTTGCTTTGAAATATTGAACTGTTCCAGTTCTCATCCAGCTCCCTGCTTGTAGCAGTAGAGGATGCTTCAAAGCCTTGGGACCTTGCACCCACCTGGGAGACTTGGAGGATGCTCCTGGCTCCTGGCTTCAGATCACCTCAGCTCCAGCTCAGCTGCAGCCATTGTGGCCATTTGGCTGTTGCAGCACATGTGAACCAGCTGAAAGAAGATATTTCTGTCTGGCTTCCCTTCTCTCTATAAATCTGACTTTCCAGTAAAATAAACAAATCTTTTTTTTTAAGAAATAAAGAAATGTTACGCTGTACATCAAGCCAGATTCATCTTCTCTATCCCACACCAAGCTGAGCCAGACCACATGAATGTAGGCGATATTGACTCCAGTTGCACAAAATCACCTTCGAGGAAATAAACTGATCCTTGCCAAAATTGCCATCTGTCCACAGCAAAATCTGTCAATTGTGATTATGTATGAAATCTGTAGCTGAGCCTAGAAATGACTCTATTCAGAACTGGTGTTGTGATGTATCAGATTGATCCACCACCTGCAAACCCAGTATCTCATATGGGCACCAGTTGGATTCCAGAATGTTCCACTTTGAATTCAGCTCCCCCCAATGCACCTGAGAAAGCGGAAGAAGATGGCCTGAGCACTTGGGACCTGGCATCCAGGAGGAAGACTCAGATGAAGCTCTGGCTGTGACCTGGATCTACCCTGGGTGTTGCAACAATTTGGAGATTGAACCAGCAGATGGAAAATCAAACCCTCTTCCCCCTGCACTCCACCCTGCGTGCGCTTGTGTGTGTGTGTGTGTGTGTATGTGTGTGTGCGTGTGTAAATCTCTCTTCTTTTCTCCCTGTAACTCTATCAATTGAATAAATGAATCTAAAAGTTTTCAGATGATCTTTCTTGCCGACTCTCTTATCCAAAAATTATACATGTTCCATTCTGTTTTCTAAAAGAATCTAAGTATACAATAGTCACTAAAAACATTCATGAATCAGTCCTCTCTTTGGCAACACATACACTTAAAATATTCATGAAGTAATGTTACAATGAAGAGTGAAAGCTGTATGTTTTAACATCCACCAACTCTAGAATCAAATCCTGCTTACATTTACCATGTGACATTGCTCTGTCATTATCTCTGTGCGTTGGCTCACTTGTCTTTGAGATGGGACAACGGATGTCTGTTGTTATATCCTGGGGCATGGCAGTCACTGAGAAGGTAAATAAGTAAGTGTCTGATTGTCCATTTTCATGGCTTTCCTGGTGATTCGCCAAATCACATTATAAAGCACTGGCAATGATGGGGAAAATTCCAGTGTAACAAACAAACAAACAAAAAATATCCTGCCAGCTCCAAAAATGATAGCAGGTATTTCCTGAATAGAATCAGGCTTAAACATTTTGATACAACAAGCTCTACAAGAGTTTACCAGGGATTCCTAATGCAACTGAGTTTTGATTTATAGACTGTTTGTGCCAAATCTCACCTCCTGAAACTCAGATATCCCAGGTCTTTTTTGTCTGTTCACAAACTCCCTGATAACACATTGTGAGTGGGCCCCAGGACTCCATCTCCAAACCAAAGCAGAAAGGACAACTGAGATGCTTAAAATAAGAATCCGTATTCCATGTCTTTCTGTTGAATTCTTAATATTCAGCAATGAAACCCTGTATAAAATGTTTGAGCATTTGAAACCATTACTGCATCAAAATCCACTATTTATATTTAAATGTTAGTACATTTTCACATATATGCACCTCAGTATGTAAAGGAAGAATACTTCTGAAGTATTTTATGAGCATTATCAGACCTCTGAACAAATAGAACAAAAACCATCATGAGTTTTTAACTCAGTCCTTCTCCACCGCTTAACAACAGACCATTATTCGTAAAACCAGACAAAATCTTTTCCAATTTGACATTCAGTTCAAATAAAATGTTTCTTTTTCTGCAAATTTGTCTGTTTATCAATACATATAATTATTACACTTAGTATGTTAAGATCATAAACTTTGGAATCAAATAAAACAGAACAGTTTCCTATATTTATTTTAAATGATTTGTGTGGCTTTAGGTAGTTTTTTGGGTAGTGTTAATCTCCATAGTTTAAACTGGTTTGGGTAACATGATCTTTAACTGAAAAGTTAAGCCATAGTAATTAATATACTCTACCCAAAATGCATGAGCTAGGTCCACATGCTTCAATAGGTGCAGTGTGTTGCTTACGGTAACAATGGCAATACCCCACAAGGTACAAAGGATTCACACAGATTTTATAGTTCTTCAGGCCCCTTTTTTTTCCTTTCAACACATACACACTCAAAATTCTCAAAGCCCCAAAGTCAAGCAAGCATTGTTGAGTCTGTTTTCTGACTTGAAGCCCTCTTACTCCCGACGGTTCAGAGCAGAACCATCACAGGCATTTCAATGAAGCGCTCCCAAGCAAACATGTGCGTTCTCGGTGAGCCCTGGGTTTCCATATGCATGATCTTCAAAAAGGTCACACCCACTCAGCAGTATCCTCCTTTTCTGAGTTGTTTTGGCTTTTGGTTTTTGAGGTTTGCATTTTCTTTGTTTGTAGCTAAATAGGTTTGATTGAATGATGGCTGAGGTCTTCCTTGGATCTGTCTCCCAAGATTTAAGTTAATGATGGGATCATTGTAGAATAAATAAGTTCATTAAGCTAAACTGAACAGAATGCCTAAAATGAAATCTCAAAACTCTCTGCGTAATTGAATTATTCGTGCCATTTTTTGACTATCCCAGCAAACAACCCCTCTTGTTTCTAATAAGCAAACCTCACTGTGTTTCTCATAAAATGAAGTTTGTGATGAACATTGCCCAAAGAATGCAGGTTCTCTTGCACTAATAAGCTTTGTCTTGGCTGTGGGCTATTTGGAAATGATTAAATATTACAAATGTAATCCACATGTAAGAGTACGTGAAATGATTGAATAGCGAGACTGCACTGCAACCAGAGAAACTTTTTAAATTTTTTTTTTTTGTTTTCGTGAAGATTAAGGGTTGGAGAAGAGGCTGAAAGTAAAGGAAACAATTGAGATCTTAGGGCACAGAAAAGAATCCAAGGGAAACGGTTCTAAGTCATGAGGGCAGATTTTCCAACAAACACACAAACCTATGTTTCCTTTTCCTTGTCCCCCAAAGCCAGGGATTTTTTTCTAAAAATCTTTCACCCATTGAGGCTGCAAGCATTTTCTAAGAGGCTGTTTTGAAAGGAAAGCAATCTCGGTAGAGATCAAGCTTAGAAGACAGCTTCAGTATTTCAGAGATCAGGAGTACGGCAAATAGAAGAGTAAGAGTTAAGGAAACAGAGAGACCGTCGGTGGAATTTTGCAATGGAGGCACAAGTGCTTTGCATTTTCAAGGCTGACCAGAGACCACGGCAGATCAGAGCATCAAATCCTTGTTCCAACACGGCCTGTGATCTGAACTGAAAACAGGTCCTTGGTCAGGCCTTCAGAGCAGACCAGAGGATGCTGTCAAATCCATGTGGTGGAACAGGTGGGCACCTACCAGCACAGCTGCAGTGGCAGCCTTCTGTGGGCATCAGGGCAATGCACAGGTCTGGAAGGAACATAGCGCACCTCCCAGGCTCTTGCAGTCCTCAGCCAGGTGGCGCTGGACACGGTACAAACCCTCCAGCTAGGTCACTGCCTCAGCTAGGTCACTGACCTTACACTCACTGTGATTTGGTAAACACACTGATCACACCACACAGCATGATGATCTGCAATGTCAGTTCTTTCCTCCAGCAATAGAAACCGTGTCATTTACATCAGTTTCTGGTGGGTGTGGTGAGAAGGCAGTCGCCTTTCCCCTTATAAAAGCGCTTCCCTGAGTGGGAGTTCGGTACAATTGAAACGCCACCTGGGAAGTCCACATTCCTGAGTTTCAATCCAGTTCTGCTCTGACTCCAGCTTCCTGACAATACACGCCCTGGCAAACAACACGTGATGGCTCAAGTGTCCGGGCCCCTGACACCTACTTAAGATGCTATCCCAGGCCCCTGATTGATTGCATTTGGCCCTGGCTCTGGCTAGTACAGACATTTGGGGAGTGAATGAGTAGATGTAAGAACTTGCTCTGTCTCTGCCTTTCCATTACAAATTAATAAATAAATTTGGGCCCAGCACAGTAGCCTAGTAACTAAAGTCCTCTTGCACATGCGGAGATTCCATATGGATGCTTGTTTGTATCCTGACAGCTCTGTTTCCTGTCCAGCTCCCTGCCTGTGACCTGGGAAAGCAGTCGAGGATGGCCCAAAACCCTGGGCCCCTGCACCTATGTGGGAGACCTGGAAGAAGCTCCTGGCTCCTGGCTGCAGATCAGCTCAGCTCCGGCCATTGCAGCAACTTGGGCAGAGATGGACAGACGATCTGCTTCTCTGTCTCTCCTCTTCTCTGTGTATCTGACTTTGCAATAAAAGTAAATGAATCTTTAAAAACTAACTAAATTTTCAGCACTTTCATTTCCTTCAGGTAGTCATTAAGTCACCTCTGAGAATTTGAGTATCTTTAAAAAAGTTGTGAGAGTTTTGTAAAATGCCAACTACAGTTATTGCTCCCCCTCCCCCAAAGATTCAATTAGCAAGAGGGAAAAAGTGGTGTTTTTTAACAAGATCTTCACGCTGAATTGCTTAGAGATGTATATTAGGCCTCCTTTTAGTAATAGGAAAAAATTATCTCGTCATGACTCGGCTCTCTTTCCCACCTCCAGCCAAGGATCGCAATCAATCAGTCAGACAGCAAGATTGATTTTCTAATTAAGCCAGCATTTGTACAGGCTCGCAGAACCACAGAAGGCTTCCCTACTGTAGCTTCCCAAAACATTCCTATTTGTATTCATTTGTGCCCGCGTCTAAAGCACTTTCAAAGTTACGGAAAAGGGTTGGATAGTCAGTCTCCATGCAAATTTCCGATAGAACTTCTAGCTGGTTCAGGGGAAAATTCCATTGAGTCATTGAGGCAATGACAGAAAATCTTGACATTAGTCCATTTGGACTCAGCTTGGTTCCCACATGAGTGATGTTTGCCACCATGGCCCTGCTTCCCTGCCCACACCTCCCCATTCCCAGGACCCAGCCATGGTCACAGCTGGCCCAGCCAACACGGATGGCTGGAGGAAGCAGGCTTTTAGCATTTCTGAAAGCTTGATTTCAAGCATTGCTTGCCAAAAGGGTATAGCAAGGCTTTTGTGCAGTCCACTGTGATATGTGCTTGTGATTCAATTTACTTAGGGGGAGAATCTGAAACCCTGAAGAGCTTGGCCCGAGTCAGCTTCCTCAGGGAATCCTACAGAGGATAAAACTTACTTTAGCAATTCCGGAGCTAATGTGCCACTGGCTTTGCTGCTCATGACCTTTCTTCATGGGGGAGACACAGGGGAATAAAACTGAAATCAGTGGGGGGGGGGGCGGAATGCATCATTTGAAGCTCATTCCTGGTGCATCCGTTGCCTAATATTCTACTGAAAAGCTCTGCTTTCAGTAATTCAAAATGCTAAGTTCGATTTGGAGCTCATTCAGACCTGGCATGAAGTTTATTTATGTTCAACTTTAAAGGAAGAGAAAAGGAGGCAAAGGAGATATCCAAGGGGTTGGATGCTCTGAGACTGACTTTGTAAAGAAACCGTTTGTTTTGAAAACTCTTAAAAAAATTGCCTTTCAGGAAGCACCATGCGTGTTCACCAGGCAGCCTCCGGTCTTTGGCAGTACATTTCAGACATTTGTGGGTCCCAAGGGTACTCCAACACAGCTTGCTGCAGATTCAACTCCCTTTCCCTCACTCCTGTCTCCCTTCTGAATCCTCCATTCCCATCAACGACTCTGTTGTGCACTTGGCCATGGGATTCAACACTCAGGCATCGTGGTGGCCACAGGTCTCCCTGGACACCCCCTGTCCAACCAATGGCCGTATTGTAACAAGGAGATCGCGGGGCTCTCCCACCGTAATTTGCCCTCATTCCTGTTTACATTTAGAGCAACAGCTTCACTACTGTTTTTTTTCCACATCCGGTTTCTGCTGTTGACCACTCACTTCATTGTCATAATACCATGAAGAGTGTCTTCATTAAGTTCATTAAAATGCCTAATCTTAAAGATTAGGCATTTTTAAAAAATGCATGGATTCTTAATTTTTCAGACAAAAAAACCTTGTATTTTAATTGCATTCTTCCCATGAAAAATGTTTTCCATTTTATTTTTAATTTTATGGTACAATTCCACAAAAGACAAAAATCAACGGTAGGAATAAAGTTAAAAAAAATTTTACAGCACCATGAAACTAAGTAATACGCTATTGAATAACCAATATGTCAATGAAGAAATGAAAAAGAAAATACAAAAGCTTCTTGGAGAATACAATGCTACTGTGTGGATCTACAAGTCAATGACAAATTGAATAAGAGAAATGAAACTATTTCCAAGAACCTCCCATGAACTCTTGGAAGTACCCACATAGTCTATTTCCTCCAAAGAATCTCTCCAGTTGATCCTATACTCAAAGATTTCCGGTGATTTCTAACTGAATCTTGTTTAAGCACAAACGCCTCAGGTCATCAGACTTTTGGGAATTTTCTCAGCAGGTTAGCATCTTCCGCAGGGGTGACAAAGATCCTTTGTGGAGCTAAACTTTACTCAGGCTCATAAACCCTCCCAGACCTACTTATGTACCTTAAAAAAATCCAGCTTAGTGAAGAACTACATCCATTTAGCAAGAACCCTCAACATCTGAGCATCTCCAGCAGCTGATCAGGTTCGACATCCGCCACCTCCCAGCAGGTGATGTGGATCACCCAGGCCAGGCTTCTCCAAGAATCCTTTTATGTAAGTTCAGCTAGAATTCGCCTTATTCCTGATGTTATTCTTTTTTTTTTTTTAATTGGAAAGGCGGATATACAGAGAGGAGAGACAGAGAGGAAGATCTTCCGTCCGATGATTCATTCCCCAAGTGAGCGCAACTGCTGATACTATGCCAATCTGAAGCCAGGAGCCTCTTCCGGGTCTCCCACGCGAGTGCAGGTTCCCAAAGCTTTGGGCCGTCCTCGACTGCTTTCTTGGGCCACAGGCAGGGAGCTGGAAGGGAAGCGGGGCTGCCAGGATTAGAACCGGCACCCATATGGGATCCCTGGCGTGCAAGGCGAGGACCTTAACCACTTGCGCCACCACGCCAGGCCCTCTGATGTTATTCTTAATAACTTTCTAGCCAGTTAGCCTCAGTCCCAACTCTTTGATTAGGAAATCCCACTTGTGGTCAAAAATCTCTTCTTCGCTGTATAATTCAGTTACCATGGTCCCCATACCTGGCATGAGGATGCTGAATAAAGTCTTCCTTATCAGGTATTAGTCAACATTGCTGCATAATTAGTTCTTTAACACAGACATTTTGGAAATTCTGTCATGGCTGTGTTTGTCTACCCCAGAGATCAAAGCTATCAGTTACAGAATGGCATAGTCAGAATCCCAGGAAAAAGTCCATCACAGTACCTTCTGCGGAAAAGTACTGCTTAGCCCACCTGTCTCCCAAACTCAACTTCATGCTTTGCTCAACCGTGTGTAATCCTGGCTGGCATCCTATCCACTTCCAAGCCTTCCCATGCACCTCTTTCTCCTTGTTAGCCGTTTGACCATCACCCCCTCATGTTGCCATATTCACGCAAAAACACATGTGCAAAACGTGCACACATATGAAGCACTTTCGTCTTTCTCTTCTCCAAATCCCACCCAGGGAACCTAACCACAGTTTTCTCTTTCACAAATCAATTGGCTTAACACTGCTCCATTAGAATGTAAGATCCTTGAAAGTATATCACTGACAGAAGTTACATAGTGCTTTATAAACAATAAACATACTCAAGCTGCAGCTGCTGCATTGACTGGGGATTAGAATTTGGACTGGTAATGAAAGCCAGAAATCCAGGGAATCAGAGAGAGCCTAAAGGACTAAGCGGGTAGCAAAGGCAAGAGCAAACCAAGCCTCAGGAAAGGTTGGACATACTGGGGTGGGAGTGGGTGGGGGTGAGGGCATCCTGTAGCTCAGATGAGCAGCGTGATAAAGAGAGGGCAGCATCGCAGAGGGGAGGTCAGCCATAAGAGCCCCCAGAATCTGTGGTCAGGCAGAGCAGGGGCAGCCAAGATATCAGTGAATAGCTCCAAGCCACTACACAAGACAGAAGGATAAAAAAATTAGTTCATCAAATGCTTCAGCAACTGGGTGGTCAGTGGTCTTGACAGGTTGTGTTCAGGGATTCCAAGCAACCAAAGGGGAGCAGCTGCAAGGCACTGGAGCCTCAGCCAGCTGAAACACTAGCCCGAGGCTCTGAGCTCTTTGTGGTTCCTGAGACAGGGCATCAATCCTAGCTCCATTAGGATGAGTGCTGGTGGCGGTAACTGGGAGGCCACAGGGAGCACTCGGCCTGCACGTTCACAAGAGAAAACAGGAGCTTTTAGAAGGCAGAATAAGGGCAGGACCTTGAACAGTCTGACTTTTGAAGGAAGTGGCTGCAGGTGGGAAATGGGGAAAGGCAAGTTTTCAGAAGCACACTCAAGCATGGGACCTAGATACATGATTGATGTTGGGAAGAAAAACAATTACAGGGAAGAGAAACAGCACTTCAGGTGGGTTTTGTAGAAGGAATGGGAGGCATGCAAGGTTGAAAAGAAAATTCCAGAGTGAAAACAACCAGGCTTGAGACTGTGGACATAGAGGTTAACGAGAAAATTGGAAAAGGTGCTTTCAAGGGGAATTCCAAGGGAAAGACAGTATAACCTCAGAGTCTCGCAGATGTGGCAAGAACAGAGTTAAACTGTCATGGAGCAAAGTTAGGGAGTGTAAGTGATCCCGGGCTGGTAGTAACACTCTCAAAACGGCACAACCCATGAACTGGGAGGCAGAGAGAGAAGAAAATATAATCACATGGAAAATTCATTTGTTTGGGGAAAGTAATAACCTTTAACCATGACAAGAATATCTAACAAAATGAAAAAAATGTTTGTCACATTTATTGGAGGACCGTATTTTGGGCAGCACGTACTAGAAGAGCTACTATTTGCAATATGCATCAAAGGATAGGGAGGACCTCAATAGGTAAAAAAGGAAGGAGTTGAGTGTATTTGGACAATGCAAACATCAGGAGATATCAGGAAAGCATCTCCAAGGGATATGAAGATGATGAGTCTTACTGGACCAAAAACAAATGGAGGAAAGAGAAGGGGGAGGACAAGAAGTCATTTGCAGTACTGCGAGGTTTATCATCTATCCAGCAATGAATTATTGGATGTTCTAAAAAGGAAGATACAGAATTCACGGTGATGTTGAGAAAATAAATGCACTAACACAGGAGAGATTACTTAGGGCTGTCCAGAAAGATAACACCGAGTTTATATTCTGAAAAAGCACTTCTCTTCCTTCTCACATCACCCATAGATAGCCCTAGGAGAATTTTTGCTTGAAAATCCTGGGAAATAGAAAGATGCTGCGAGCAGCTTGGAGCTGGGCTGCTGCCATCCTCACACATGCCTTTATCTATGACAGTCTCAGTGCACTCACAGAGGAATGGTAGCATACTTAATTAGAGGACAAGTTAATTAGCATCTAGATCTCCTAGAGTTTCTTCCCCATCTTCAGCAATGCTTCAAGCTCCTAGAAGTGCTGCTGAGAGGAGACGGCTTGCACTGAGGCAGAATTCGGTGATTGGGAAAGAAATTCCACTATGATTACAGAGAGACAGCTGTGGCTTGGAAGTCCAGGGACCCTGGCATTTTTATCTACAGTAGTTTGCCTTGTGGGGGTAACTCTGAAAGTACTATCTCAGAACTGATTATTTCTCCTTGTCAGTGAACGACAAAATGCCTTTAGATAAGGAGGAGGGGAAGAATGGAACTTAGACAAAACTAAGCATGACAGCAGGCTAAGGAAAGGTCCCGTCTCCAGCCCAGGACCAACTTTCAGGACCAACTTTCTCAAAGCTGTGCTATTCATTTGACCCATAGCTGCTTGCACCTGAAAGCCCATTCCAAGAAGTAGCCACCAGGAGCAAATTGACACACGGAGCACAAAGAGGCAAACGAGTTGAGGCCAAAAGATAGGACAGAACAGTTTCTGGTTTTGTTTTGAGCTCCCTTCAAACATGCACACATGTTCAGTCCTGGGAAGAGCTCTCTCTTTTGCTTTTGGAAAATGAATTGCCATCACTTATAAGAGAATAAAAGATTTCATGCTCAGTATTAATTTTGTCACATCCTGGAGCCAAAGCTCATATCAAGGATAATGAAATGGAGACAGAATAGTTGTAGTGCAAATAGAGGCACACTGCGGGATTGGGGAAACCTGGCTAATATGTGTCTTTCATAAAATAGCATTAAATGGAAATAATTTCTGGAACCAGGCTTGAGTCAAATCTTCATTTCCATCTTGGTGTCAAAGGCCTTTGACCTGTAACTCCTCATCTCTGAAGTGAGAATCACAATTCCTATTTCTAATAGGAATTAGAAAGGTTGTTGTGAGGGCAAAGGTTGTTGGAGATCGTGCAACAGCAGCTTAGCTAAGTGAACTGTAATCCTTGAAGAACAGTTGTATTGGCAGGAGCCTAGAAGGCTACATAGGAAAGCTTCTAATTAATCAACAGGCTATTTTGGGGGGGGGGTGGGTGAAGGGAGCGGGATGAGCTTAGTGGAGGTTGCCACCAAAACCAGCTGCTGTGTAGTCACTTTCCTTTGCATGTCTCTTTCCAAAGTGGGTTTTGAGTTTGGCACGCAACAATATGAATTGCTGGGCATCAAGATGAGTGCAAATCCAGCAGCTATTATGGTATCTTTTTTAATGTCTTCCACACCATCCAAAAAGTGGACCAAACAGCCAGCTGGCGTCCATTCAACACTAAATAAACATTTGGAAGAAGGCCATGTCTTTTGCAAAATTACAATCTGCTTAAAATAGATGGCCTCAGAGGTCAGTTTCAAATATACTCCATTGGATGTCCATGTTTGTTTACTTCTATCCAAAGGCAATTTGGGGGCAAGCAACTCAGACAGCTGCATTGGGCATCAGGCACCAAGTGCAGACACTGCTGTTTCTTGAACAAGATGTGCTGCGCCACTGCTTCTATTTTAAAAGGCCTCCATCTACCATTGTCAGGAAAGCCAAGGACTCCTGAACGAGTTTGCAATCCTTGCAAAAGGCATGCAGGGAGAGAAGTAGGCATGGGTGGTACACAGGGGGCTCTGCTCGCATTTCTAAGTGACTACTTGTATCTTATTCCTTGAAGTGCAATATCTCTACCATAAAAAGTTACTTCAATTAGTGTTATAGTCAACAGTATTATAATATACATAATCATATAGTCAGATAATATATATACTATTCACCTGGGGGAGGTTTTACTCCATTCTTATATCCATATGTAATGTAGGTATCAACACGAAAAGATCAAGAGGAATGCGTTCGCCACCCAGCGGCTTACCAACCTACAGTTAAATATAGATACTGCAAATATATAAGCAAGATTCATAATCACTTCAGAGAGACCTGTTAGTATTAATCTTATAATAGCTTCTATAATTTCTAAGAATATAATATGGTAATCTTAATTGGAGTTGGGTATTTCCCCAAACTTTCTCCAGTCCTACCAATTCTCCTATAAGATGTGGTTATTTTTGCAGATATCTAAATGCAGCATATGGGTGCTGATGCCAGTTTTGTTAACCAAAAAAAAGTGTTCTATTTACAAATTCCTGGGAAAAAATAAAATACAAGTAATCACTTCATGTCTAAGGACACATGGCAATGCTAAATATTGCAAGAGATAAAATAACAGGGACAAGATTTTTCTTCTGGCTGAAACAACTGAAAGCTGGAGAAAACAGGACTTGAGATGTTGGACACTGGACAAAGAAGGGCCATGATCCCTGAGACTTGAGAAACAGAGAACAGGAGTCGTTATGGTAAGACTCAGTCCCCAGAGGGAGGCTCCAGGCTGCGCTACACTGAAAGGGAATCAGGCAGAAGAGATAAGCTCTCTATCGAGGAAATGGAAGTGGACACGCAGGGAAGGCAACGGTGTCCATATTTCAAGGGAAAAGAAGGGCAAGGTGTTGAGGAAACGAACTTGGGCAGGTGAAGAGATCAAGTTCCCACTCCTTTTGTCTTTGTGTCCAATTATCTCTGTGTCTCTGTGAAAACCAGCATCATGGCAACCAACAGATACACCTGCTTGGCTATGGCTGGAAACATAATTAGATACAGTTATTGATGGACGTAGCTGCTTTTGGATGGATGAGGACATGTACGTGGCTATTGGTGGATGCAACTGCATGTGGCTGTTTCTAGAAGTTTCTGTGTGTGTGTGTGTGTGTCCAACCACTGCTGCAGACACATAAGCAGATTTCCTAAGTCCCCACCACCATGAGGAGGCAAGGGACCATCCTTTGTGCATTTTTCACTGCCACTGTGAGTAAAACAAATAAAAGAAAGGCTCCATGTTGTTCTCTGACCTGTTAAAATCTAAATCTGCTTCTCGGGCCCGGCGGCATGGCCTAGTGGCTAAAGTCCTCGCCTTGAATGCACCAAGATCCCATATGGGCCTCGGTTCTAATCCTGGCAGCTGCACTTCCCATCCAGCTCCCTGCTTGTGGCCTGGGAAAGCAGTTGAGGACAGCCCAAAGCCTTGGGACCCTGCACCCGTGTGGGAGACCTGGAAGAAGTTCCTGGATCCTGGCTTCGGATCAGCATAGCATCAGCCGTTGCACTCACTTGGGGAGTGAATCATCGGATGGAAGATCTTCCTCTCTGTCTCTCCTCCTCTCTGTATATCTGACTTTCTAATAAATAAATAAATCTTTAAAAAAAATCTGCTTCTCCTGGGTGCTTAGCCCTGAGCATGCACAGAAGGTGAGGGATACAAAGAAATGCCACCCTCCCCACCCAATGACTGTAGAGAATTATCTCCTTTCAGTATTCACCTGACTGCTGATAAGTAAATATGAGTGTGAAAATGACCCATTTGAGGGATCCATGCCCTGAATGGTTCCATTCCTGAAGACAGTGGGAGCACTTATTCCCTATAATCCAGACTAGAAAATCCTACCAATAGCATTGATTGATTGGAACAGAGGTGGGCAAACTAGGATTCTGAGGGCAAATTAATGTGTCATCTCTTTTGGAAATTCAGCTTTGTTGCAGGATGGCTATCCTGCTCTGTCCATTTTCTGTGATCCTATTTGTGCTACAACAAGAGTTGAGCGGATAGATGTCCCACAAAATCCAGAATATTCACTATCAAAATCTTTACAGAAAAAAATTGCTAACTCCTATTGCTAAAGAACTCAGAAATACCACGATAATTCAACTCTTCCTCATTTATTTTTTTCTAACTTTTGTAGTGGCATGTCATCATGTTACTTCTGTGCTCTTAAATCTGCATCATAAAGCTCAAAGAGAATCGATATAAAATGTGGGTACATATGTATCTGACATCCAAGCATGCAAATCTGACCATGTCACAATGGTGGAATCTCATCCAATCCAAAGTCACCCCACATACAAAGAAAAACTGAAGTAAAAGCCCATACTATAGGGGAGAGAGGAGTCCATCAAAGCAGACTCTAAAGTGACACAGGTGATGAGGTTAAGAAATAAGGACATTGAGGAGTTATGAAGATTATATTCATACCATAACACTTGAAAAAAGATCAAATGTGCTGAATAAACACATGAATTTTTTAAAGAAACTTAAATATATGAGCAATGTAATGTATCTTGAGATTTTAACATATTAACAGTGACATATTTAACATGCGCACAAAGCATCAAAGGAACACAACTGGAATTACAGTGTTGTAAGGGTTTCTGATGTGGGATAGGCTAATGATATTTGAAGATAGACTGTGATCATGTATACACATATATGACAACCTCAAGAACAACTAGTTAAAAAAATTACACAAAGCAGTGTGCTCATAAGCCATCAAATGCTTTCTTCATTTTCCCTCCCTCTAACATTTCTGTTTCTTTTTATAACTGTCTGCTCACACGTCCCATCCATTCATGGCTCTTATCCACCTTTTATACATTTACTTGAGAGCGTTGAATTTGTTTGTTCCCTTTTGAGAATTGTAATGTCTGGGACAAAGCCTGATGTGGATCGTAATTGTAGCTAACATTTCCCAGCTTCTTCACATGTCCTATTTTTCCAATGAAACACTGGACATTAGTCAGCAGACACTGAGGCAAATAACATTACCTCCACCTCTCCCCACGCACAGTCCAGAAAGGGATCTGTACCCTTTCCTTCCCCCCACATATGCAGGATGATGCCCTACATCTCTCAGAATGGAAGCACACTGCTACTTCAAGCAAACTTTAGTTGAGTTGGGTCTTCTCTTTGTTGCAGGAATATTCAGTGTACCACTAATGTGGACAGGCACTTTGCTTGGAGGCAGGCCTAAGATCCTAGAACCTGTGAGAGTGTGCAGACGGCTAAGTGCGACAGTGCAGCCTCTGGTTTTCGCTTGCTGGGGAATCCAGTTAGGTTTCCAGCTCCAATCCTGGTCCTTCTGTGCCCAGGAAGCTTGCCTGGTTTTCTCTACCCCAGTCTGTCCGTTTCACACTATCTCTTCCACTGGGAATGAAAGACTGGTGGATTTTTTTTTCCCTGGAATTTGCCTTTCCTAGAATTCCATTCACTTAGGTTTCTTTGAATCTTTCAAATCTCTGGTAGGTTTAAAACAAATCCACAATTTTACAGACAATCCAAAGAATTCTCAAGGCTAGGATAAGAGTCAAATTCTCTTGGGACATTCTTCTTCCCAACTAGAAACAGATTTTCTAAGGTGCTTACAGTATGAAGTGAATTCCACCATTCAACCGTTTGTTAGAATACTAAAACAGTTAAAGTATTGTATTTGGACCTCAAATTAGTGAAAAAGGGAAAAAAAACGAATAATAAGTCACCAACTCATAAAACTGCTTTAATACAGCTTAAGAAATTATCTGTATAATTTTCAGATTAATTAATAATACATTTAAATATAAGAAATTATTTTGTGTGTGTCCAACATTTTATCTTTTGGGGAAACTTGCTGTGAAAGCAAATAAAATTAGAGTTGTTGAATACTTACAGTTCAAGTCATGAAATCTGAAGGTTTATACTTAAGATAATATAGGTATCTTAAAAAAGTTATTTATAGCTCCTACAAAATGTGAGTGAAGGTTTAGTCTGCTCTGGGTTCCTTTTTTCCAAACCTCAATGGTGCTTTTTATCAATTTCCTGTATTAGATTTTGAATTAGATATCATTTGAAATGAAGTTCTAATCCCTTTAAAACTAAACTAATTTCTCCGCCGCTCACAATCTCTCCCATGGGCATATACACACATCCCCAAAGACACACAAATACAGATGTTTTTTAGAAAATTATGTAGTTAGTGTATAGCAGAAATGATACTAGAACAGTCACAATCCACTGCATTTTTTTTTCTCTACATCTTTCTTCTCATTACTAATTAATCTTCCGGCCTTGAAGATAGTAAGTCTCCACCACATTGGTCGATTTCAGCATGAAACTCCGGATGAGCGAATTTAGTCGGGTTGATAAATGATGCTTTGCGCCTTGGAGACTCTGGTGTGACATCAGTTGAACCCAGGTGAAATGGTAATCGCCAGTGTATAAATGATTTGGACACTGTAATTTCCCCCTGTGATTTAGGTTGCCTTCTTTTGTTGATTTATTTAAAATGTGCTCTGCTACATCCCCCAACCTGGCTACACTTTGAGCACCAATAAACGTCAAATAGATTAGACAGGCCCATTACTCAATGGGCACATTTCTACAAATGGTGCAAAGGTGAAATCCCAGCACTTTCAGATGATTGGAGTATTTACAGAATGTTGTGAAAACATCTGCTTCAAAAATTCAGAGTGTTGAAAGCTGATGTAATGTTTTACTAGGAGCCTACACCACCACTAGTCACTCCAGAGCAAATACTAAGCCATTACTGAATGAATGAGTTTTGAGTACCTATTATATAGAATGGACTATACTGAGACTTGCCTTCTAATAGCCACTTAGAGTGAATGCATTTCACCTTTTTTAAAAAGAGAAAGGAGTTCACTTCTGTAGCTTTTCACAAGGACAAATATGGGTAGAAAGCACTTCAGTATTGACCAATTACATTTGAGCACGTAACATCCTTGGTCTGCTATAGTTATCAAGCCTCAGGAAGGAGATAATAGGTGGCAACAATTCACCAGAACAAATATTGGATTTTTGTCTTCATTGCTCCCATTTGGACCGCTAGTCGATCACCAATTATGGAGCTACACACAGTGTACTATCTTGTTTAATTTGTGAGAATCCTAAACTAGGACTACAGATATTCCCATTTCACACATGAGCACATTGAGACTGAAATAAGTCATGAATTTGATTGCGCATTTTAACTAATGACAAATCTGGGATTCTAACCCAATTTGTTAGTTTCAAAATTTCTCATTTTGCCATTCTGGTCATCAAGTGTGCAGAAAACAATTAGCAAAAACTTGAAAGAACAACAAGAATAGTTAGTTCGGGTTATTTTATATCCACAAAAAATTGAGCGTACTTTAAGGAATCATCTAGAATATTGTGTGGGTGGGCACACAACACAGCTCTACTCTGTTAGTTCTTGAATCACACTCCCACAATTTCTCCTTTACAAGATTTAATTACTTCTGCAATGTTTACTTTGTAATGTGGTTCCGTTCCCACAGCTAATAAGGCAGTCGACGTTGAGGCTTCAGACAAGAAAGTTGTGTGCCTGAAGAGGGAAAAAGACACATCATAAGTTGGACTTGGCAGGAGCCAAGCAATATTTCTAATTTATGATGCTGATATCAGTATAGAGTTTCTACGCATACATCCGTGCACACATGTGCACGCACATACCAAAAGGCAAGTAGAGGAGGAAGGTACTGCTTTTTTCTGGCTGCTTTGCACTTCAGAGGAAAGAGCAGTTGGAGTCATCACTTATTAATCACAAATTTTGGTGCTGTGTCTTTAGAACGGAAAAAAAAAATCACTTGATTTTCAATGCATATTCTGCTAATTGGTAGGTTTTGCCTCTCAACTAAACTGTAAAGGGAAAGGGTGCATACTAAACCGATTGCCCTACTTAGGCAGCTCCTGGCAGGAATGTTGAGATGGATTAACATGCATAACAGAAGGCTTATGTGACCCTGGGAGACAGTGGAACCTGAAATAACCTTAATATCCTGTCAACTTTCATTACCAGACTCCACTGAACAAGAAAAGCCTATTTAACAATCTGTCTGGGAAGGGCGAGGGGAAAAAAATCCGTATCTTTAAAAAAAAAAAGGAAAAAAAAAAACAGGATTTCTCCTGCTTTTTCTCATCCGGGGGAAATTTTCTTTCGCCTCACTTCTCAGAACAACAACATTGCATTAGACCGTGTTACACTGTGTCCCGATTTCGTCAGCTCTTACAGCGTGCATGCCAGTCCACAATCCATTCACCCACAAGCAGGTCGCCAACATCTGGAGCACAGGGTCAGGACTGATCAGCTGGGTGTCTGCAACCCAGCAGTGTGTGTGGACAGAAATGCATGCCCTGACAGTGGCCCAGCATTAGCCCTAGGACAATGACCAGGCTGAGGGAAGAGCGGAAGAATTAGTTCAGCTCAAGACTCAAAAAAAACCCAATGTCTTGGATAAGCACCTGGGCTTTCTCAAACGTACACATCCAGATGGTGTGTCAAGTTGTCAGTTGCACTTACGAAAAGCATCCTGAGCTACCTTGGCCGACCAAGCGCTGTATTCTCCTGAAGGAAGATGTTTATGGGAAAATTCTAAAAATACCAGAGCACTAAAACAAATCCACGACGATAGCATTTGTCTCACTTTGTAACAGCACTCTCAAGAAATAGACAATTCTTTGAGTCTCAAGAAATACTTCTTCTAAATTAGGTACCATATTTTGAGGTTCCAAACTTTCATCCATCTGTGGGACATGGCTTCAGTTTAGATTTAACTCCATTTAATCAGAGTAGTTGTAATCCTGATTTTAAAGTTCACTAGGCAGTAGAAGGGATCTGTATTATTCTCTATGAGCAGCTGTGCAGCCTTGGGCGAGTCAATTCACTCATTAAAGAGAAGAGTGAAAGAATTAAATTTGAATTATTAAGCTCTTTAGCATCACTATCTTTATGGTTTCTAATATTTCTTCTGGTTTTTATTTTCCATACTATTTATTGAGCACTGAAATTGATTTAGTAAATATTTTCTGAAATATTCTATGGGCCAATGCTGTGTGCTACAAAAGCTAACAAATGAATATGGCAAAATACTAAAGAATTTTCAGAAAGTATCTTGTAAATGGCAAACTAGAGCATTTTTTTCCTGTAAGATTCAGAGGAGTAATTTGGTATTGTATTAGGGAAGCCACACCATGACATAATCCCGTTCAGCATTGACTCCTCTGGAAATTTCCCAATCACTCCTAGCAAGACGCACAGTGACTTCACTTACCCGAGCATCTTAACTGATGAAACAGAAAAAAAATATAGATTTAATAGGAAATAGCAATGTGCAAAGAGTCAAGAGAAGTTGGTTCGGGTTTTAGCTCAGCCATTCATAGCCTGGCTGATTTATTTTGTCTCTGTAGGTCTCACTTTCTTGATACAAAGAATTTGACACCATTGATTTTGTGTATTTCTAAAAGTCTCCTTAGGCTTGGAAGAGGGAAAAAAGGAGAAACACTGAAAGTTTCCTAGACCTTTACTGAGTAGGACAATAACCACTCATTATCCATAACCTACCACGCACTTGAAATATGGCTAATCTATGCTGCAAAGTACCAAAAACAGGATGAAATGTCTCCCAATAAAATGTTTAATACTGATTAGATGAAATGCAAAATGTTTGGGGTAAATTAGGATAAATAAAATACATTCTTCAAATTAACTTCAGCTTTCTCTTTATTCTGACAGAGCTCCTTGAGCAATTTAAACTGCACATGTGGTTCACATCTGTGGCTTGCATTCATTTCTACTGGATAGGGCTGGCCTGAGCAGTTACCCACTAAAAGGCCATCCGCATGGGAAGAGTTAAGCAGGTCACATTGTTCTGGTGTGTGTAAAAGAACAACAACAACAACAAAAAAAAAGGTAGGACAACTGGAAAAATTAGGAAGCAACTTCTGTCCATCCCGTGACTTGTGCCACTAAGGAGTTAGCTCTGTTTCTGCTCACTGCCCCAGTGTTTGATTCTGCAGATGAGACTACCCACAAGCTGTAAAACTACAGAAATTCCAAGGACAGCTACTGACAGCAGAAAAAACATAAGCCACTGAAAGGGAAAAGGACCTCAAGGGAAAATGAGCTCACACAGCCTGGAGTTGAAACAATTTCAGGAGAGGGAGTTTGCACTGGATGGGAAGAAGTGAGAACCCTGAATTGCCTACCAGAATTCAGTCCTGTGAAATCCATGTTCTCTCTTCCTGCACTGCTTCCTCCTCTTGGCTGCCTTCTGCACATCCAGCAATTCTGTTGCTGGACACTCTCACATGTTTATCTCATTTCATTACAATGCAACAAAGAGGTCACGTAGAGCAACCTCATTGTACAATTAAGAATGCTAAAGCTCAGGGAAGCTGCATACCTTAGCCAAGTTGGGAACAGCCTAATAGTTAGCATGGAGCCACATGAATCCGTAGCCTCCAATTTCAGTGGCTGCATTTTCCCCATGAAACCGCATGGTGTGCATGCATCTCACCCACTCTTCCTTACAGTCTGACATGGTACTTTTAACTCGGCCAATGCTGTAGGTGCTTTATGAAGACTTCCACATTGACAGCACTAATCTTCAAAACTTCCTTTCTGACTGCTCACTAAACATTGCGCAAATATTAATCAGAGTTGAATATTTAGGCTAATAAAAACAAGTGGGCCTTCTGCTCATTTGAATAGCTCAGCCATACCTGTGAAGCAACAAAATTAGCCAGCACATAACCTCTTCCTCTCCGTGAGTAACAGATTTGGCTAAAAACACATTAAAATATTTCACCAAATGAACTGAAACTCACTTAGTTGATTAGAAGTCTATTAATGTATATGAGTGAACCCAAGCCCTACAGTCACAAATACATAATTTCTGCAATTTCATTTAAACAGAAGTAGTAGTAAAAAAAATTTTTTTTTTTCTGTTCACCTCATGAACCACAGAGGGGAAGACAAATGAAATACACGCATTGTGCTTATTTGAAATAAAGTTCCTTCATGTTCCATCTGTAATCCCCCAAATGCCAGAGCTAATCCATCTCTAAATCCACAAAGCTTTGAGTTCAGACCCCAAGGAAGGCGTAAGTAATGCAGACAGAAAGTGTGCCAGTTCAAAAACCAGCACAGGAGCCAGTGCATCCTCCAATGGGATTGGGATTTTAACTTCAAACAAATCCCCAAGTTGGGATTTAAACATATATAGAAGCAGTTTTTCAAAATGTCTTAAGTAATAGCACAGCTATCAAAATCTTTTATTATTTTATTTCAATCTATATTTTTCATCCATGTTATCACAAACATTGACCACTGTAGGAGGTGAGCATTGTCCTCATTGCCTAGCAAGTTTTTGCTGATGTTTTAAATAACATTTCTCTCACAGCATGCAAGTTTCTCTGTTTGCTTGAGGTTAGATTGATAGACTAGAAATTAGACATCATTCCTTATAGAATGTTCGTCAGAAATTAAGACAAACAATCTACAAAATCATGTAAACCATGAGAAATGTTATCTGATTTAGGAAACTTCATAAATAAGTGAATAATGTAAAATAAGGTATTTTATATGTAAACAAGCTAGAGGAAATTTGATAGGTAAGAAGATAATGAGAGACAGAGAAAACACAATTATTTTCTTTCTTTTCATGTCAAGTTTAGAAGTAATTATTTAAGCAAAATTAGAATTCAATTAAGCACAGAGTAATTTCATTTCATATCACAGACTCTACAAATTTCATATGAATAATGCTTACCTGAAGTTAACATGTTAATGACCTAAAGTGTGGTCTCCATTCAAAGAAAACCTCTTGCGGCTATGTAGTTTTTAAAACTAACTGCTTCCTCATTAAGCAATGTCATAGGTTCTTCCTTCAACAAATATTCATTGAACACCAACTGTGCGTCAGGCCATCTCTACAATAACGAACAAAGCAGCACGTTCTTCCAGTCAAGGAACATGGGGAGATAAACAAGTCCCTAATGAGCACAACATGAGTTGAGTGTCATCAAGAAAATAAGCTTGGCATGGCAAGCAGAGTCCCTGGGAACCCCTGAGTATTTTAGTATTTGCATTGGGTAATCAGGAAAGCTTGGCAAAGTGGCAGCTAAACTCAAATCTGAAAGCTGTCAAGGAGCAGTTTAGCCCACGGGTAAGATGCCAGTATGTCACATCAGAGAGCATGGATGTGATTGGCAGTTCTAGCTCGTGACTCTAGTTTCCGGCCTGCAGAGGTCCTGGGAGACACTGGTGATGGCACAAGTAACTGAGTGTCTACCACCAAATGGGAGATGCAGATTGAGTTCCTGGCATCCAGCTCCAGTCAAACGCAGTCCCTGCCATGGAAGGCATTTGCCAAAAAATCAATCAGAATTTTTTTCTCTCTCTCTTTCCTTCTCTGTCTCTCAACTTCCATTAAAAACAAAAAATCTCTCCTATTACTTAGAGACAGAGAGAGGAAAGATACATGCATTTGGGGCACAAACTGTGATGGAGGAAATAGAATATAAAGGGTGAAGACAACTGGACGACAGTTGGAAGGAAGGATAGAACCAGAAAAAAAAAATCAGGTACACTGAGCTGTGATAAGGAGATTGGAGTTTAATCCAATCTGAACTTCTGAACACTCACTCATGCTGCTCTTTGGAGAACTGATTGACAAGGGCAGGCATGGAATCCAGGCCGTGAGTTAGGAGGTTCTTACGTAACCGAGAGATGATGGAAACCAGACTCAGTGGTTGTAAGGGAAATAGAGCCAGAGCAGCAGATGTGAGAATGGAAACCCCAGGACTGGCTGATGCATTAGACTTGAAGCAAGGTGCAGAGGTTTGCATAGATTATCTCCCAGGCATATAAACCATCAAGGTCTGTACAAAAACTCTTCCCCTTGGGAAAACTGTGCTCTGAAAGTGCACCAGTTTATTGCATGTGAAAATTCATGCTTATTTCTCGCAAACTTATTCAAACTTATCAAATGCACATCCTTAATACCATTTATAACTGCATTTCTACGGAAAATAACAGATCAAGCTAAACCTGGAAATCTGTAGCTCTCTCTTCCCTTCTGAATATACTTAACGTGGGTCCTCATTTATTTTTTATCCCACTGAAAAATCTTTAATTGCTTCCATCTAGTTATTGTTTTATAAGTCTGACTGAAATTGTTACTGGTTAACCCAGCAATGATTAAAGGAAATCTATTTAATGGGCTGCTGCTGGGAGTGAGCCATCTGAGCACTCCGCCTAGAACAAGTCATGGGTCCCAATAATCAAAAACAGTTGAAGTTACAAGAGTGACCTGGAAAAATTATCTTCACAACCTAATGGAAACAAGAGCAAGCAGTGAATTCAGTAGGCACTCACTGTAGGGTAGTAGCCAAATGTCTTCACTGACTAGACAGCCTTATGATTTAAGAAAAAAGAAAATTACATTTATAAACAGTTGCTTACACAGCTCCACGGTGTCAGGTTAATTGGCTTGCATTTCGTAGAGAATGTTTCGACTTCATCATGTAGCTAGGCCCCATTGAGTAATGCACGGAATTTGGGTTTTCAAAACTTCACAAACCACAAAACAAAGCTCATGTAAACCTACAAATTTTCAGTCTTTGTTTCAGATTTTCCTGTGATGTACTTCTATCTGTTCTTGCCAATTTCTGGACTTGCAGGGAGTATAAATTCCAGGCTTTCTCCCATTATTTCCCAAGGGATCTGCCTGAAAATTGACAGCACTCTGAGCAGCCCCCAGCAGTCACTCTACTGCACCCTCTCAGCTAACTCCTGGAGAAGAAGGATGTTACACAACCCACCACAGTGAATACACTGCAAGCAAAGGAAAATTACTAGGGAAGAAGTAACAAGAGTGCTCTTCTCATTTAAAAAACAAAACCATAAGACTTATTTACTTATGTAGATATTTGAATTGAGAATAACAGAGAACAAGAGAATTGCAACACCAGGGCCAGGCCAGGCCAAAGCTAGGAGCCAGGAACTGCATCTGAGTTTCCCACAAGGGTGCCAGGGGAGATACTTGAGCCATCAGCTGCTGCTCCCAAGTGCATAAGCAGGACACTGCCTGAGAAGCACTTAGCCAGGACCGGTACCTGCACGCTGAGAGGGCACAGTGGAATGCTGGGGCTGCTCAGAATGGACCCACAATGCCACAACAGCCACCCTTTTCCCACCGTCTTGACCACAGGCCTTGTTCACATTTGGGACCATGGTGTTGTCTATTTAGAATGAGTGATTTTCTTTGAATCTACTCCAAGTGCTCTATCATCTGTTGAATTCTTGCTGATCTTGTATACTTCACACACAAAGCATGATGGGTTGCTTGACTTGCATGATCCCTTTTTTTTTTTTTTTGATTTCTGCTTATTTAAGAGGCAGAATGACCGAGAAAGCATGTACTCCAATGTGAGAAGTTGGCATCTCAGCCACCCCGTTTGATGTGTGCTCTAGGATCGTGGTGATTTTGCTTTGTATCATGTAGGTCAACCTTATGAAATTCTGATTATTCTGTGTGGGAAAATACAAATCCATAAGGATAAGACTCATGCCTGGTTCCCATCTGAAATTATTTCTTTTCATCTCTTCAGGATCTAAATCTCTAAAAGTTTCATTCCAAGCACTTTGAAGAGTATTGGTTATAACAAAGGCCAAGTGGAGCCTGTCGAGGCACGGTCTCCTGGATCGTGTTTAATGTGGAGAAGCCTCATTCTCCCTCTACCCTCTGCCAGCCACAATTTCATCCCTCCAAGCAATGAATCCTACAGTGGGTGGACCCAGGCTTTGGGTTTCAAAGACTAACAGTTAAGCCCAATGGCAATGTGGTGTAACAACAAAAATGTGGGTGCACTGCTCCTATGATAGATATCTGGATTCAAATCCTTTTAACCGCCCTAAGTCTCAGGGAACTTAAGCAAATTATTTAATGTCTCAGAAGCCTAGATCCATTCTTTGTAGATCGGACATTACAATTACCCTCTCTCCTAGGTTTATTATGAAGAATCGGCTAAATAATATCCCAAAAAACTCCTGGCACCTGATAGGCTGCCAATGCATCTTATCATAGCAAGAGTCCCAGCTGCGTTGTTTGCTACTGATATTTAGCCGTCTCTGGCAGCCTGGCGGGGTGGGTCTGCCAGGAGACTGCTTGCTTCAGGAACTGAGGAGCCTCCTGGGAAAGAGCTCAGACAGAATGAGGCTATCAGACAAGCTTGGCCTGAGAAGAAAAAGGCTTACTTATCTTGGGGAAAGGCTGCCTTTGATTCTCTGCTGCTCCCTCCTCTCCCAGCCCAGCCCCTTTCACATGGCCTCCTATCAGAATACTGGGCAGAAAGAAGACTCTGATCATAAACAAAGAGAGCTGTTTTCTCAAAAAAAAAAAGTCTGGCTCAGCCTCTTCCATTTTGCTTTCCTCACACAGTCACTGGGGAGAATTCTGCCAGGCAAAACTGCCCTGAGAATCTTTGTTCCTTTGGTTGGATGGATTTAGATCACTAAAACCAAAGCAGAATTGTGTATCTTGGGTTCTATGCCTGATTTATTTGAACTAAGTAAGCACGTGACTTTTTTGCCATCCTTTCTCAGTCTGCCCTCTTTGGATACATTTGTACTGACATGGACATCTGCACAGAGCTAGTTTTAACCAAACTATGAAAGCCCAGTTCCTGATTAGCAACCTTTCAGGCAAGCACCTGTTACTTTAACAAAATCATTCCCTAGTGGACTAGTGTGTCAAATTTCTTCCCCAACCCTTCCTAAACAAGGAAGCAGATGTTCGATGGAATCGGGACAGTGCTAGGATTCCACTTTGGAAACTGGCCCAGACATTAAGTGGAATGACACTGCAGAGATGCTAAAGTTTTATAGACGAGAGGAAGCCAAACCTGGGACACCCACATGTTTTCCACACCAGCCACCAATCCTCGCTCTTATCTTTGTACCCTATAACCCAAGCTCGGATGAGGATGGGATAAGGATCAGCAGAAGTATGAAAAACCCCAGAGAAGACTTTTAATCCTAGGGAAAACAACTCAGGGATTCATGGCTGAAAATGAACACCAGAGCCCTCCACTCGCAGCCCGCCCTGCCACGGAGGTTAGCCCCTTGGGACGGTTTCTCAATTGGCTGTATTCCACCCCTATTCTTGGAACACAGCCTCCACCTGTTGACCGGTAAGGAACAATGATTTGTGAGAAGAAAGTGTTCCCTGAAATGTGTTCTGTAAGACAACCCAGTGAAAATGAACGTGTGCAGCAGATTTGCTTTGTGGTGATATTTACTTAGAATTATTTGGATATTCTGGCTCTGTGTAAAAAAAAAAAAAAAAAGCATAGTATAAAGATACGTTACATCAACCTTTTTGCACCTTCGATTCCTAACCCTTGAGCCCCCAGATCTTTCTTCAATCCCAAGTCTGGAGACCCACATACCTCAAGGTCCACACTCCTCTATATTGGACCAAAGATTTCGGTAGATACAATCATTTATTATTCTGACTCTAGTTCTCTGTGAACACTGCCAGGAGACTTCCTACAGTGATGAAAATGTTCCATATTTGCACTGTCCCTCACAATAGCTACTTGTGCCTGCTGAATATTTGAAATGGTGCTAGTGTGATTAATGAATTTAATTTTTAAGATTATTTAATTTAATGAATGTATATGCCATAGGTGGCTAACAACGCCTTTATTGAGCCATATATATCAAGGAATGATTATTCCCCAGAAACATGAGGCTCCCATCTTTCTTGGCACCCAAAGCATCCACTACCCTGTCACCAAGGTCCTGGATCCAAGATAGGAAGTTCTATTCTCTCTACAGGCTTCAAATTCCGACTAATTGTAGTTCCTCAGTGAGGAATTTCACAAATGGCAATTCTGGTAGAAGTGGCTACATACAACACTCAAACAACCCAAAAGGCGACCATAAACTCACCTGTCTGAGATTCACCACGTGCAGGCCCTGAAAGGAAGATCTCACCAGAGAACAGCTAGGTTACTGTTCTGTACGATTCCTAAAAATCTACATCTGTTCTATTTCTGCAACATTTCTCCTACATTCAAAAGTGTATTCATAGAGCAAAATATTTCCCCACACCCGTAAATGCTTGAAAGCCTTATTATTGGCTTTGTATTATGAATACAATCTACTCATGTTATACACGCCTCTCTGGCTGAACAAAACTGAATGATTTTCAAAAACTGTTCTCTACTTTCAGAGTTCCTAAGACACAGCTATATAGAATCAGTATGTCTTACATAGGGTATGGAGACCTGCACTTCTGCAATACGCTAAAGGGTGCTGATATATGCAATTCTTAGAATTTACTTTCACAAAATTATAAAAAATAATTTGTTTCTTGATTCCATCTATTGGTATGCACCAATAGATGAACTGAATCAAAGGTCAGTTCTCTGATGTTTAGTGTTTCCAAGGAGCTTATAGTTTGCGATAACGTGTCTGAACATTTTTTCAGGAATCTAAATTACCTACTGCCTAAATCCCACCTCAAAATCATTGTACACAGAACAGGCCACACCCCAACCACGCTCCTGCTCTGGAATCGTTAGCAGGGTGCACAACGCACAGCGATGAATCATTACTTGCTGCACCACGGCTGCATACACATGCTTCTCAGGCTGCCTATGACATTTATGTCTTATCTAATTCCCATGCCCCAGGGGACCCATGCTTTATATGCCTGCACTGTGATTCTATTTCTGAAGACAGCCACGAGCATTTAAAGCTCATCTGTGTAACAACAACAGAGCTGAGGAAGGCAGCAGCCACAACAAGAGAGAAAACTTCCACATTAGAAGTGATATTACAGGGCTGGCATTGTGACCCAGGACGTTAACTCACTCTTACCGCATAGGCACCCATTTGGGAGCACCTATTCAGAAAAATGGGAACTCCACTTCAGTTCCCAGATGATCAGTTACTGATCCAGCACTCTGCTTAGGTGCCTAGAAAAATCAGTGGGAGATGGCCCAAGTGCTCATAGCACCGTAAGGGAGAGCTGGATAGAATTCCAGCCTTCTGGATCGGACCTGTCTCAGACATAGTCATTGCAGCCATTTGGAAGTGAATCAAACAGATTAAAGATCTCGTTCACTCTGTGTTTCTCTGTGTATCCCTGTCTCTGTCACTCTGTCTTTTAGATAAGCAAAACATAGTCTTGAAAGACAAATAAATTAAACAATTAAAAATTCGAATAAAATGTTTATAAATTACAAGAACTTTATTCCCATCCAAAGCTTCCACAGGTTCCCCAGCTTCTAAAACATGTTATTTCCTACCTTCCAGGGACAAGTCTATTGGACGCATGTTTACCACCACAAATTATTTAAAACACCTAGTACACATTAACAGGGACTTTGGACTTTTGGAATTTAGACTAACTTGGTCAGGAATTCAGTGGTATTTTTGTTGCACGTCCGTTAACTACTTGGTGATGAAAGAGAGCGGCCAGAAGGAGTAGACCAGGCAGTGGATAGTGTAACCAACCCAACACCAGAAACAAACTCTGCAGGCCTGATGGGCAGATAAGAAACTCCAATGATAAAATACCCGAATGCGAGTCTGGTTGAAGGCCTAGTGATAACACCAGTTGTTCTGGGATACATATGCACCAGGACTTGAATAAGTACTTGGAGCTATTGCTCTGTTGTAGAATACAGTACAACTCTGGCTTGGTTTGAAATAAAGCCACACATCTATTCCTACATGAAGGTTCTTCATACTCTTTCTCATCACTCTAGTGATGCATTGGTATTTTTGTTGCATGTCCATTAACTTCATGATGATGAAAGTTCACTATATTCCTCCCCATTGTGGACTGTGGACACTGGCTCTATCTTTAAGGGGATGCATAATGGAAGGGTAGTAGAAACTGACATGTTCAGAGTCAGAGACAAGGAGTATTATGTCTCTAGGCATACAGAACCAAGATGGACTCCCAGCAAAGTGGCTGAAGATGTCCTGATAGTTGGATGCTGGACTCTCTGACATTGTCCATAACTACATCGTTGGGAGGCACTTCAGATGTGCAGCTGTCCAATTCTGGAAACTTTGAGGCAGTATCCAAAACGATGAGCATTATAGCTAAGTCACAGAAAGACCAGAGGCCCTCAACTATGGAATTCACTACACGCTAAACCCTCTGTCTTGTAGGTGCTAGCTATAGCAAATAGTTTTTTGGTTTTTTGTGGGTTTTTTTTTTTTTTTTTTTTTTTGGTTCTGGCAGAATTAGCTCCAGAACAAATATCATATCAGTATTACTAATCAAGGCTTTGGGGATTTTGTGTCACCAACCCATATTTGCTAATATGTATATTCAGTCGTAAAGACACAAACCGCATCATAAAACATGCTATCAATACCAGCTGTAAGCAACATACATCTATATTCATGTCACTCAATGTCATCCCACCCTCCAAGTTACTCTTCCTATTGTGCCTTCCTCTCCATCTGCTCTGCCACTCTTCCCTCTATGGGTTAGGCAGTGCCAGGAACAGAGCTCCATTCAAGTCTAGCATTGGTGGCTAACAGGTTGTAGGTGAAAATAAAGATGCTTCTGAGCCCGGTGCAATGGCTCTGTGGCTAAATCCTTGCCTTGCACGCCTGACATGCAGTTTAGGCATCAGTTTGTGTCTCTACTGCTCTGCTTCCCATCCAGCTCCCTGCTTGTGGCCTGGGAACGCAGTCGAGGATGATCCAAAACCTTGGACCCTATGCACCCTTGTGGGAGATCCGGAAGAAGCTCCTGGCTCCCAGCTTAAGATCAGCTCAATTCCGGCCCTTGCAGCCACTTGGGAATGAACCAACAGATGATAAATCTTTCTGTCTCTCTGTAAATTTGACTTTCCAATTAAAAAAAAAGAAATCTTTTTTAAAACGAAAGGAAAATGTGCTTCTTAAAAAACGTGTCAGGGTAAACCAACTCACAAATAAGAGAAAATCAGATATGTTGAAAGCAAAGAAAAAATACTATGCAGTTAAAATCTGTAGGCATAACGTTTCGTGCCTCTGATTTAAAAAAAAGTTTTAAAAGCTAATGAAAAAATGATAGGGGCAGTGTTTGAGTAAAAAATTTCCCCAATCCAAAGGATTTTCTGTTCAATATAAATATGCATTTATTTGCATGTATTTTCAAGCACACTGGAGGTCAATTAAGAAACTGATAAACTTCTCCCCTGAAAGGTTTAAAAGAAAGAAACATTAACATAGCGCTAACATGCTTGCAAAAACCAGAGCAGGCTGATCACTGCTAAAGCTAAGTGCTCAGTTAATACAACCAGAGGAAAGGCCAATGGAAAAGCTGACCTTGCTTTCACACCGTGAGTAACGGATGAAATGGAATTCATATCTTTAATAATAATAATAGTATGTCAACATATTTTTTTAAGATTTATTTTTATTTTTTTTTATTGGAAAGGTGGATATACAGAGAGGAGAGACAGAGAGGAAGATCTTCCATCCGATGATTCACTCCCCAAGTGAGCGCAACAGCCGATGCTATGCCAATCCGAAGCCAGGAAACTCTTCCGGGTCTCCCACGCGAGTGCAGGGTCCCAAAGCTTTGGGCTGTCCTCGACTGCTTTCCCAGGCCACAGGCAGGGAGCTGGAAGGGAAACGGGGCTGCCGGGATAGAACCGGCGCCCATATGGGATCCTAGGTGTGCAAGGCGAGGACCTTAACCACTGTACCACCACGCCGGGCCCATATGTCAACATATTTTATGCATGGAAATAACAAGTAAAAATGAAAAGGAAACAAAAGTAACAGATGCCTAACTCAGAATAAAGCTTTCTAATATTTATTCGTGCAAGTTTCACAACTTACACTAATTTGATAAACTGGTATTATAAATGTATTTATTAAACTGCCTAGCAAGTTATTTGAGGGATGCACATATGATAAAGCTGGTAATTAATTTTATGCATCATTTTAATTCAGCCACAGGACAGCTGGAAAGTTGGTTAAACATTAATTCTGGGTGTATCTCTTGATTGCCCCCCTTAATGTGGGTGGGCCTCATTCAGCATTTTGAGGTCCTGTTTGCATTCACTCTGGCTGATTACATAATCTGGAGCCTTTATCTTCTCCACTCTCAGTACTCCTATACTCAGTACTCCTAGACTGTGGGACCTGGTAGAATCAAGTCCATTGGCTTCTGGGTACCAGAGCTTCAAACTGCACCATCAGTATTCCTGGATCCATCCTGGGACTCCAAAGTCTTCATAATCATGAGTAATAGTTAATAATAAATATTCTCCTCAAGTAGAATTATATAGCTATACAGACACATGTAAATAAAGTATGAGTGCTCAGGCGCTCTGTCAGTTCTGTTTCCCTATAAGCACCTGACACAGTCGACGAGAGCTAACCAGGCCATGTTCATCAAGTTTAAGGTGCTTCAAGGGTACAGAATACATGTAAAGAAGAAAATAACTCTAAACTATTCAACCATTCAATCATTACGTATCAATCATTCTCAGAGAAGGAACCATGCCTTCCAATCCCTACATTTAGATTCTGTAACTTGAATAGAAATGACAGAACTTTACCTCAAATAGAAATAAAGGCACTTAGAGAACCCCAAATAACTGAACAGGGCATAGCCACACTAACTTAAACTGTTCTGGGTTTTGAAAAGTACAAAAGAAGGACTACATCTCCAGAGATCTGACTGGCAGAAATTTTTGACAAAAAAAGGTGAAAAAACAAAACAAAACAAAAACAAAAACAACAACAGCAAAAAAAAACAACGAAGTCTCCCTGGGACATGAAGAGAGAAGGCAGAAAAGGCAGTACAATCACCCACACAGCACAGTCAGCCACCGGCCACCTTCTCCCCACGGAGGGTCACCCACAGTCACCTGCACACTTGAACTGAAGTCTAGAGAACACTAGGCTATAAACCGTGCTGGCCATGGAACATGGAAGCCACTTCGCTTCCCTTTCCTCCATTCCCCCACATGCAATGCCATAGCGGCAGTGGAAAGCCACCCAGCACATGGACCCACTGGTATGCACGAAAGCTGGTGCTTGGAGGGGTTCTGATGGAGAAGCCCAGGCAGCTCCTCTGGCAGGACACAGACCTTCAGGTTAACGCAAGAAGCTCAGAAGGAAACAGCCAAGGGGTCATAGAAAGTGTCCCACTGGCATGCATTTGGCATAGGTCGGGGGAAGACCAAGCTGAATCTGTTCACGTCATCCACTGGTAAATCCGAACGCCAGATCAGAGTGTGGGTCGAATCAGGTTCGGTGGCGACAAAAGCAGTACACAACACGGAATGCCAAGGTGAGGTTGCCTGAGCCGGATGCAGGCGCAGCACCCAACAGTACACGCGAGAATCAGGAAGGGAGGGGGCAGAGCTGGCAGGGGAATAAGGGGTGGTTCCCTAGCAGAACAGCTACTCCCACTGGAGAGCGTGAGCAGGGCCACAGCACCTGTGCGTCTCATGTGGACCAGATTGGGGGAAAACCAGGCTGAGCTGATTATTCCTACTGGTGCAATCTACAATCAGAGTGGGTGAGGGTTGTTGGGCTTGGTCGTAGTATCGGCTGGCAGAGACTGGCACAGGGAGCTAGTCCTGTCTAGTTGAGCCACAGGGCCACCTGGAGAGTGCATAATCGGGAAGTGGGAGCGACCTGGGAGTGAAATAGTGGGCTCCTCCCTCTAGAGTTACCACCCCTCACGGGAGGGCACGGGAACTAGGACAGGGGCTGGGGTGCCTAGACAGACACCCAACAACATCCGTGAGAGCAGGATGGATGAGATGGTTGGATGGAATTAGGTTACAATACCCATTGACATGTATGTGAGCAGAAGGGAATGTGGGACAGACTGGACTAGTCTGTCATACATACTGGCAAGCCAGGGTATGGGGGTGGGCCTGGTGAGGGTTACTGTGGGTCACCCTGACTGGGCTGCAGCTCCTACTGGTTTGTGTGAGGGCCGAGTGTGTGCTGGGCAGAACCAGGCTGGACTGCAACACCCATTGGTTCCAGTGGAAGACATGGAAGGAGACAGAACTGACCCAACAACTGCAACCACCAGCTGATGGGGCGATGGACTGTGCCGGGTCCTGTGCTTGCTAAAACACGCAGGAATGACTGGGAATGCCTCAAAATTTCTTTGGGGATCTCCCCAGTTGAGATGACCGACTCAGAGCCAGAACAAGTCAATCAACAACCTCAGCTATTTGTCGGCAGCAAAATACTGGGCAAATAGAGAGTCTAGAAGGGACTGTGTCAATCAGTGGATCCTTCCACGACCTCATCGTGCTTGGAGTGGCGAGATTGGTAGCGATCCATGAATGGTGAACTATCAAAACCACTTGAGCGAGTATCTCAGAGCATGCCCCACATCCGGGACTTGGGGTGGGTGGGAAACTGGGTGGGGCTTCTCCCTCAATACCCCCTTTACCTCAGATACATGAAGGAAGCAGTATGGAAATGGTGGTCTTACCCACTTCCCTGTAGCCCTTGAACCTTTTTACTCTAACTAGGTAAAGATTGCCAAAATATAATAAAAAAAATAAAAATAGTATTTTAACTAAAGAAGAAAAAAAAAGCAACCTAGCATGCCTCTATTCTGCTTCTACGAGCATCACAATTAAAGTCAGGGCAACATGTGGAGGAAAGAAGAGGGTCCCTGCCTCAGACCGTGGGAATCCCGGGGCGTCAGTCCTACATCCACGCTCACACATTCTGCACAAGCCAGAGCAATGTGCCTTCGCCTCCAGAGGCTGGCACCAGAAGCAGACCATAAAAAAAGACATTGGCACCTGGGAGAGCTGGGTACTGACAGAGTATATACCCCACAACACCAGGGATGTAACAATTTGTCTTCAATGTCTTGGTGCCACCAGAGTCTCCACCCAGTGCCGGCAGGAAAGAACCTGTGTCCACCGCTCTGTCCTCATAGCCTCAGACTTACAAAAATACAAAAGATCAACAAAACAAAAAGTTGTTTTTTTTTGAGAAGATAAATCTCCATCCAGACTTTAAAAGAGAGAAAAATGCAGACTATATCAGCAACTTTAAAACATCATCAAAAAACAACCAAACACAATTGAGAAACGGGCAAAAATTGCCAACAGAAAATTCTCGAAAGAAGAAATACAAATGGCCAACAAATATACAAGGGAAGAAAGGCACCGTATCACTAGCCGTCACAGAGACGGCCTCCAATCCGCATCAAGGCAGCCCTTCCCCGGCGTCAGGATGGATCAGTCCGGAACACTGAGTGAGAAATCTCAGTGAGGATACGAGGAGGGGGAAGCACACGCTGAGAATGGGACCTAGGGAAGCCACAGTGCAACGCCATGTGCAGACTTCCTTACAAACTAGAAATACACTTGCTGTCAGATCCAGCAATCCCCTGGACCCGAAACGCTTGAGCACAGTGTACCAAAAGTATGCCTGCACTTGCGTTGTTCACAATAACCAAAACTTGAAATGAAATCAAATACTGTATCCATCTTCAAAAGAATGGATTACGAAAGAGTTTTATACACACACACACACATACAATGGAGTATTATTCTTCTATAAAAGTGAATCAAATTCTACCATATGCAACAAAGTGGACTCAACTCAAGGCTATTATGCTGAATGAAATTAAGTCAGACTTAGAAAAACAAACACTCGTGTTTTCCTTCATACGCTGGAACTAAAATTTAAACAACAGAGGGAAACAAATGCCTGCGTCAATATTGTTTCAAGTACAATTTTGTAAAATTTTGTTTTATACCTTTGTCAAAGCAATAGTTAAACATTTTATACTGCCATAGTTTTAAGGAACTTTAATTATTTTACAATATAAATATATATGGATGAAATGGTCATTTCTCCATTTATTACTTATAGGCACTGTCTATATCCCCACTAAACTAAGGTCCTTTAGCTTTTTATTTATTAAACTTCTTATTAGGTATCAAATATGTAAGTATCAACTAAAGTATTAAGCCTTTTGTACTGTAATGTGAATTTAGAATGTTCTTTCAAGAACTAAAAAATGGGCCCAGCACAGTAGCCTAGTGGCTAACGTCCCCACCTTGCATATACTAGCTGGGATCCCATATGGGCGTGTGGGAGACCCAGAAGAGGCTTCCGGCTCCTGGCTTTGGAGTGGCACAGCCCCAGCCATTGCGACCTCTTGGGGAGTGAATCTTCAGGTGGAAGATCTTCGTCTCTTTTCCTCTCTGTATATCTGACTTTTCAACAAAAATAAATAAGTCTTTAAAAAATAATAATAATAATAAAATAAATCTTTTTTAAAAGTTCATAAAAAAGTGTTATAAAAAATGCACGAATTTTCTATTTTTTCACACCAAAACAGCTGCATTTTAAATTCTATCCCCCCTGAACTTTTCAATAGGACTCTTAAAATTATCTTAAAATGATTTGGATAAGTCTGCAAGACATTGGTTTCACACTTCAATTTTAGTTCAAGTTTAAGGGGAATCTATTATCCTTCCCTTTACAACTCTTCCTTAGCAGTTACAGTGAAACAAAATCTATAGGGGAGTTTAGAAAAAACTTTCACTTGAGAAAACCATGAGACGGAAAGTCTTAAGGAAAAATAATCAGCAGTCTAGCCAACTCGGGTAATTCATGGATGGATCTTAGGAGGGGTGTGTGCGCGTGTGTGTGCGCGTGTGTGTGTGTGTGTGCACGCGTGTGTGTGCGCGCGCGTGTGTGTGCGCGTGTGCGTGCGCGTGTGTGTGTGTGTGTGTGTGACAGAATTGAGGGAAACGACTATTCTAATCTTGTCTTAGTTCCTCCCCCTGCCCCAGGACAACATGCCTTTCCATCTTTTCCCAAGGCCAGAGTTCCTTATTGTTTCTAGCTCATTAATTCTCCTGTGTCTCTCCTAGAACCACACATTTCACCACTGTTTTGTTTATGGGAAGCCTAAACAAAAGCTTGGCATTTTGAGGCATGCTCCCACGGGGCCTTCAAGGAGTTTATATTTCACTGGAAACTCTGAGAAACCTTTGCCTGGCTAAGGAGAACATCTGCTTCCTCTTAGCAACTTTAAATGCGCTTTGATCCCGCCGACCTTCGGCATCACCCACATGATGTATTTGAGGTTTTCCTGAGCAAAATAGGAGACTACAGACCCATCTGAGCTGGGGCAGAGTGCCACTTTCCCGGAGGTATTTAACCAAAGGTTTTTACTTAGGAATCTAAACAAAGGTTTGGTGCCACTTATTCTTGGTTCTGCCTTAGAAACTGCTTTCTGCCATAATGCTTAGCATCTAACTAACATTTTTAAAACATGAGGCAAATCACTCCTCAACCAACTGTTTGTTGGGAAGTCAATTAAGTAGAATGTAATTTGTCAATGGAAAACCAAGAAATGAGTGGACTAAATTAGAATTCAGATGTGTAATCCACACTTTCCATCATCCTGTCTCCAGACCACCAAGAGTTTTCAGATGTCAGCATGATTCCTTCCAAGACCGTCCAGTAGAATTACTGTATGATAACTGCCTTTTAAAAATGTATAATGCTCCAACAACTATACTAATGTGGGGTAAGTTACTTATTAAGTTATTTATTAGCTAATTTCAAAACCTCCTACTGGGTGCAGAATAACATTTTTAACACTCTAATTCATTCTTGATAAAACTAAATAGTGATCTACCTTTAGGGTGAGTTAACTACAACCTTTAACCCTTGCTGTTAAGAAAGTTTTATTGGCACATAGACATATCAACTAATGCACATACTTACATTGCCTATGGCTACTTTTGCACTGCAACAGGAAAGCAATGTTGGAACTTAGTTTAGTAATAGTGAGAAAGATGATATATGGTCCATCAATCCAAAATACCTATCTTGGGGCCCTTTGCAAAATAAGTTCCTCAAATCCTGTTTTAGCTCAATGATTTCCAAACACCTACTCCTGCAGTGTGGGATTCTCCAGAGTCTGAAGAAAGGCCCTGATCCTGCGCCCTAACTATTCTGATCCAGTGAGTTGACTGGACTGAAAAACAGGATGTGAATAAAAGAAAAACAACTCTTCCAGGAGACCGTTGTCTGTTTTTGCTGGGAAACGCTCTTTCAGGAGGTCGGGTTTAAGGGTGTTCAAGAGGTAGTACCCATGAAATGAGATTGAAGAAACTTTCTTGGAATGAACGCTACATGCAAGTCTTAATGGATTTGAATTGCTATGCAGAGCCTGGAGTTATTCTAAACAATAGAGAAAACAGGATGAGCCACAATACAGAGGTACACAAACACAAGGCTGGTGAAGTACATGGTCAAGAAACAGGACTAACCAATGACAGGGTAATACTGCAGAGAGCAAAAGACTACATCTGTGTGGAGTCGGGCGGCAAAGCAACAGGTGTCCTGAAGTTTATTGAAAAACGCTTTAAGTAAAAACTAATTATTTGAAGTCTGTAATTTACAATAGTCCCAATCTCTTTGATAAATAAGAGAAAATAGTTCCAACACTGTGGGTTAGGCTGCAAGGTACAGAATTAAATCTGTAGCCACTTTAGTGTTGTGGTTTTATTATTATTATTATTATTTTAGAGATTTATTTTTATTGGAAAAGCAGATCAGATTCACAAAGAGAAGGAGAGAAAAAGAAAAATCTTCCATTCATTTGTTCACTCCCCAAATGGCCACATGGGCCAGAGCTGAGCCAATCTGAAGCCAGGAACCAGAAGTTACTTCCAGGTCTCCACACAAGTACAAGGTCCCCAGGCTTTGGACCATTCTCCAGTGTTTTCCTGGGGCCACAAGCAGAGAGCAGGATGGGAAGTGCAGCAGCCAGGACATGAAGGGGCACCCATATGGGATTCTGACACTTGCAAGGTGTGGATTTAGCCACTGAGCCATCACCCCAGGCCCCACTTCAGTGTTTGAACCCACAACTTGAATGTGCATTACCCTCAACTACAGAGTTTTAAAATTCAGATGATCTTTCCCCCAGAGCCAGAATTAGACAGCAACACGATCAGGCTTCAGTTTTGTGTCTTTAACAAGTCCCCTGAGAGTGCTATTGGTGCCTAGTCCAGGAGCCAGCACTTGAGCCCAATGAGGTGAACAGTTGGCAAAGAGGGGTCCTCCCAGTGCACCTGTAAATATGCTAAGTTCACATAGCTCTACAACTATGAACCACAGCAAATGAAACAATCTTCTAGTTTATATTTCTAAAGCTCACCACAAGCTTGGTTGGAAACCCATATTAATATAAAATTGGGCCAGGTGCTGTAGCCTAGTGGCTGAAGTCCTAACCTTACATGTGCCAGGCTTCCACGTGGGCACCAGTTTATGTCCCAACTGCTCCTCTTCCCTTCCATCTCCATGCTAGTGGCCTGAGAAATCAGTAGAGGATGTCCCAAAGCCTTGGGATCCTGCATTTACATGGGAGACCAGGGAAGATGCTCCTGGCTCCTGGCTTCAGATCAACTCAGCTCTGACCATAATGGCCACTTGGGAAGTAAACCAGAGGATGAAAGATCTTTCTTTCTGGCTTTCCTTCTCTCTGTGGATATGACCTTCCAATAAAAATAAACAAATCTAAAAAAAAATCATAACATCATAACAGGTCTTGGAGTTCATTTAAGTGAATGATTTAACTTATGGAATGCAAAAGTGACACAAAATCTTCATGAAAACACAATGAGAAATTTATCTTACTACAAAAATTTTTGAAGTTTGTGCATAATAGTCACATAATATGCATTTACAATGAACTTTTTTTAAAGATTTATTTTTATTATTATTATTATTTTTTATTGGAAAGGCAGATATACAGAGAGGAGAGACAGAGAGGAAGATCTTCCATCCGATGATTCACTCCCCAAGTGAGCACAACGGCCAATACTATGCCGATCCGAAGCCAGGAGCCTCTTCCGGGTCTCCCATGCGGGTGCAGGGTCCCAAAGCTTTGGGCCGTCCTCGACTGCTTTCCCGGGCCACAGGCAGGGAGCTGGAAGGGAAGCGGGGCTGCCGGGATAGAACTGGCACCCATATGGGATCCCGGGCGTGCAAGGTGAGGACCTTAACCACTGCGCCACCGCGCCGGGCCCTACGACGAACTTTTTGAAGCTCCCTCTTAGCGGACAAGCTGTAACGCAGAGAGATCACAGGGCTTTATTGCTTTTTTATATCAACAGCAACCCTAGAATTTCGCCCTTCAGAAGTAATCTGCATTTTAAAAAATGGATGACAATCAAAAATAAGACTAGGGTAAAGACCATATGCCTTGGGTTTACATGGGATAGCTCAAACATGGCAGCAATGCGTCCGCTCTCAGCTTTATAATCATGTCAGTAATGAAATCCTTGTTGATTAGAGACCATCAATTGCAAGGAGAGCTAAATGTGAGTTCCTCAGGATTAGGAATCAATTTTGGCTCTTGAGTAATTGGTCCAAAACTTATTACCATGCTACTTCTTGCCTTTGAAACACAAACTATCAAATAATAATAATAAAAAACAAACTATCCCTTTGCTAACGTTTACCGTTTTATTTCAGTCTTCATTGTATTGTCAAAAGTCACGCAGATGAAAACTTAGTCAGGTTCAAGTATCGACCCCCAAGTACTGGTCAATGACAGCTCAGGTAACAACCGCAATGGACTGAGTGATGTTACAGTAGAGATGGGTTTAGCTACCTTGGGAATCCAAGGACACTTTAAAGTAATTCAGGTACACTTTCCCATCACCTTGGCATTAACAGCCTGTAAATATGCATCACCATCCAGCATAATGGGCTTTGACGGAGCAAAAGCCACCTGGAAGACATTTACATGGCCCTCTTGAAGGGGTTGTTTATGTACTTTTTCCCCAAGGGACAACCAATCAACTGTACATTATTTTAGCTTGGTGATCTGTGGGTTTGTGTTTGCTTTGTTTTCCATTTTAGACAGTTCACTCTCTGTGGTCTTCATTTGTCTTGCAACTGTAGAATAAAAAGGATCTATTTCCTTGTCCGGGCTCACATACGTAGATAAAAATGAGTTCATCTTTAATGAAGCAGAAAGTGAGTTATATGAAGGCAATTTCCTTCCAGGCTTACATGATGGCACTTGCTCATTTTATTGGGTTCATCAGCCAAATGGTTATTTATTCATACATGCATGCAGTATATGTTGAACACTGCTACATGGAAGGCATTTTGACAGATTTGGGTTGATTTTTTTTTCCCCCTTCTGTAATTATTGGGATGCAGAAAGGCGCAAACAAAACTGCTCCCAAATGAGACATTGTTTTAGCCTTATTTCCCTTTTTGTTCTGTTCCGGTATAACTTTTGGCCTCTAAGCTGGTTAATCAGTTTACTGGGTAAGATAACTCATGCATCACTACGAAGTGATAAAATCAAGAATATAATCATTAAAAAAAAAAAAACTCTAGGTAACGTGAAATAAGCTATGTCTTCATAAGTTAAACACAGTTTTCCTAGTCCGACTTTCTGAGGTGGCCTTTGCTGTGAAGTTCTTTCTAATCCTGTCCTACCCTGTATGAACCCAGCAATCAAGTCAGGCCTATAGAAGCAGTAACTGCCTAGAGCAGGCAGACCTACTTTTCTTCAACCATGAATGAAATTTCACTGGAACAAAGACTTTGAATCCATTGAAAGACAGACTTGATTTACAGCCCGCCCTCTTAGAGCCCCGCAGGAAACCCACACTGAAACTTTGTCTACACTCTGATTGTTCTACATCACTTCCTTGACATGCTAGGCTGGGCCTCCTACCCAGAATTAGCATTTTATGTGTATTGTAGGCTCTCCAAGGACAGGTTATAGGACACGTAATGCCTCTTACACTTTTTACAGAGCTAAAACATTATTAAATTGGGGTGGACATTTAGCCTACCTATTAAGACCGCAGTGGGTTCCACGCCTAACTGTTTCACTCCAGACTCCAGCTTCCTGCTAAGGCAGATTCCAGCATATAGCACCGTATGGCTCAGGCAGGTCGGCTCCTCTCACTTGTGCTAGAATCTTAGCTTGAGTTTCCAGATCCCTGCTTCAGATCCAGCCAAACTTCAGCTACTATAGGTAGCTCTCTCTCTGTCTGTCTCTCTCTCCCTGCTTCATAATCTCTACATTATAAATAATAAATGGCTTAATAATAAATAATAAATAGCTTAAAATGTTTGAAGGTAATAAATGGTTTTATCTGAGTGAATAAGATGATTGGTCTCAGAAATGTTTATGTTAATGATGATTATTAGAAAATTTTGCAAATGATCTCTAACAGAAAAATGTTCCCGGACTCAACTAAAAACAAAAAATCAAAATCTTGAATTAATAAAATTAGTGACTGAAAACATTAGCAAAATGTTTGAAGTCACTGCCATTTAATTTAAAAGGATTTTTGGTAAGAAGCTTGGAGAAACAAATGATCTTCTTAAAGTTACATAATGCAGTCTGGCAGTAAGTAGTATATTTATTCCTGAAAGAACTTTAGAAATCTTTGCTAATTAATTAACTCATTAATCACTAGTTAAGCTAGCAAGCTGTAAAGAAATTTGCAAAGAGAAAAGCAGCCTAGAGCCGTGATTCTAACAATCTAAAAATAGCTATAGGACAGAGACTTCACAGAGCAGGGGTTTTCCCCAGATAATACTCCAAGCAAGGGGCTGCACTTGGGGGTTGGGTGGGGACAATGTTGATCTGGCTTTCATTTTGGACAGATAACACTGGATATGACCTTCTTTTGAAAAGAGCTGGCAGGCTAGCTTTTCGCACAGTGGGTGCCAAGGTTTTCCATTTCTTGTAGCAGAGTAAGAAACAAAGCAAACATTATACAGTGTCCTTTCACTGAAGCACCGCAGTGTTCCTGGAGAAACATGTAGGAAGCGGAGAGGAGCAAGGAAGGGCCCGAGAGATGTAGGCAAAGAGCAGTGCTCGGTTTTAACAAATGAATTAAACTCCAAAATTAGAAAGAAAACACTCAAAGCAGAAGCTAAATGTGCCTGATAATTTTAAACCTAGGCTAATGGCAATTTAGAAGATGTGCTTAAAAATAAACACTTCCGGCTGAATGGATTCCTTAATTGTGATGTGGCACTCTTCTTCATCTCTTTTAAAGCTTTTCATGTCAAACTGTGTTATCTGATATAAGAATGGCTATACCAACTTGATCTTCCTTTCCTTGCTGTTCCATTAGCCTGGAATATCCTTTTCCATCCTTTCAGCTTTTGTATATTTTTGTTAGAGGGATATGTCTCTGTAGGCAACAGATAGGTGGGTCCTGTTTTTTGATCCAGTTTACTATTCTAGGTTTGTTTGATTGATGAGTTTCGGCCATATGTATTTAGGGTTAATGTCAACAGGGAGTGATTTTTTTTCCTATCATTTATCATTGGGTTTCTCATTGTTTGACTTTGATTTCTTTAAAGGTTTCATTGAGATATTCTCCACACTTGCCTTTGGATTTGGTGGGTGTTATTCTTTTTCTCTGTTGCACAACTATAAGCAACATTTACAGAGCGTGTTTGATAGAGGAAACGTCTCTTTTCATTTTTGTTTGCTTTGGAAGCATTTCATTTCAATTTCAAATACAAAGGAAAGCATTGCTGGGTATGTTTTTCTGGTCTGATCATTTTTTTTTTTCTTTTAGGATCTGGAATATGTCACTCCATTCTTTTCTAGCCTATAGGGTTTCCTCTGAGAGGTCAGCTGTGAGTCTGATTGGGGTTCTTCTACAGTTAGTTGACTTTTCTCATGTGCATAATTAAGCATCTTTTTTTTTATATATATTCAGTTAAACAGAGCCTGATTATGATGTGTCGTGGAGATGATCATTACTGCTCGAGTCTATTCAGGAACCTGCCCTTCCTGCATTTGGTTCCCCATTTCTTCCTCCATGTTAGGAAGTTTCTCATTTTTATTTCATCTAACACACCTTTTTAAAGCCAGCTTCTCTTTCCACACTTTCAGGAACTCCCATGACACCTATGTCTGGTCTTTTAATGCTTTTTCTTGGTTTACTCAGGTTCTCTTTCACCTTTCTGACTTTATCAGCATTTTTGCAGGAGGTGTTTTCCGGTTCTTTCTTCCTGCTCACTCATTCTATAATTCAGATTTTCCTTTAAACTTTTAATTTTTCCTATTGTATCTTTCACTTCTAACAATTCAGCTTGATGTTGTTACAATGTTGCTATTTCCTCTGGAATGTATTCCTTAAATTCTTTGAACCCTTATATGTGTTTCTTATTGTTTTTAAGGGTCTTTGTAATGATTTTTTTATGAATCTTAATCTAGAAGTACATTGATATCTTCCTCACTTAATTCTGAAATGAAAATGGTCTTTTACCTCTATGTGGAAGAGGATCAAGCAGAGTCACCCATTGTGCCTGTATCTCTTTTTTTGTCATTGGTCACTGCAATCCTGACTAACAGATTCTTCTCCTAGGTGCTGGTTGTTAATCTGCATCATCCACAAATCTATAGGTTGACAGGTACTGGTCCCATTCATTGCCTGGTTCTCCATTTGCCTGACACACCACTCACTCCAGCAAGTCTCAGTCTGAGGCTACTGTGTTGACTCTTCTGCCATTGCCTTTGCAGCCAGCTATCCACAGTCACTACTCTCCACCCCTGTGCTCCAGAGCTGTGGCTACACTATTGCCTGATCAAACTTTTTCCCACTTACAATTCCAACAGTGCCCAAGATTAGGGAAACACCAGCTGTGATTTAAAACTAGATCAAAGAGCTGTCAGGAGTGCCAACTCCATGGAATTTTTTTCTTTCTTTTTTCTTCGTCCTGGAATCCACTGGCAGTCAAGTCCGGGGGCAACCCAGATATATTTTTGGTGGAACCCATGTCATGTCATTATTATTTTCCTAAATTGACCAGTGCAATACAGAAGCAAGTTTCCCCTGGCTTAGCACATGGGCAGGAACTTTGTTGCAGAAAGTGAAATGGCACCTGATGTGGCAATGATGGGATTCTGAACTATTAAATCCACCTTGTATCCACCCAAGACCAATAGGGCCCCAGAACTTCTGTGCTCATAATTGGATTTAAAAGGTCCACAATACTCACAATTATACAACTGATTGATGATAAATGAATAAGCACCAAATGTCAGGGCACCTAGTTACATAAAATAAATATTAATGGACTTAAAGGGAGAAATGCTGCAGTACAATTACAGTGGGAAACCTTAATACCTACTAACCTCAATGGGCAGATCGATATAACAGAAACTAAGCAGGGAAACAACAGAAATCACCCAGAAAATAGAACAAAGCTCATTCTGATACATAGGAGAATCAAGATGGAGGAATAGGGTAAGGACATGTTTAAACAGAAGTAAAAATATTAGCCAATGTAAAGCAAAGAGTGCATATTCCAGGAAACAAGAGAGGACAGAACAACAACAGAAGGGTACCTGGAGACTGAAAGATACAGGAAAGCAGCGAACACAATAGTGTGGTGTGGCACTGACTGATACCCCAGTGGCATTCAGCAAGAGGTGATCTGAATTGCACCAGCAGCCAGAATTAAACCAGCAACAAGGGGAAGAGACTTTCACCTGGAGCTAAGGAAATGAACCCAGACAAAGAACTGTCCATCCTGCTGGTCTGTTTGATGTGACCATGAGCAGAAACAAAGCAGCAGATCCCAGATGGGCAGTATGGGAAGAGGGTGGATTTCAGAACCCAGTCTGCCCCCTACAGCTGAATTAGGCACCATTTATTTAAGGAGGCAAAGGCTATGGACGGTATTGCACATGCACTGAGCTGGGAGTGAACTCATTTCTGACTCAATGAACTGCAACAACATGGCATTCTACAGGTTCCACCCAAGATAGGTCTGGGTAGCTATCAGACCTGATGGCCAGCAGATCAAGAACTCTAGTAGTGGCACATCAGGCACCATTTCCTAAGGTCTGACAAAGACATTAAGACTGCAGGGACAATGGTGAGCTGCACATGGACTGAACTGGGAGAAAACTCACTGAGCTCAGTGCATTGCACTGGTCCCACAGGAAAATAATACCAACTATGGCATTGTATGGGTCAAAATAGGCCCGTGTGGCCCTCAGACCTAATGGCCAACGGGTTCCTGCAAAACTGCCACCAACAACCTAGCTATATAGGACACCTGGTGTCTCCCTAACCCTGGGACATACTCCAGCTTCCGTGGGAGAAAGGTTGTACAGATAGTGGTGCAGCCTCAACAGAGCATCACAGGAGGTGGAGACTTGGTGAGCCAGGAGCTGGGGCTATGGAGACCATGGTGAAAATTTAACATAAGAATCCAGACCCGGAGCTAGCTGGAGGGTGTGGCACAAGTGACTGCAAACAAAGAGCTGTGTACCAACTGCAACAAGTAAAATCAAACTGTGAACCTGTTAGTGACACAGTTTAAAAAACTTGCCCCAAGGAGAAGAATCTGATAACCAGGAGCACAATGACCAAGAGCAAAAGAAGAGACAAAGGCACAATGAATATTACTGATGACACCCCTGTAAAGGAGCAAAACCCTTTGTCAACTTCAAGGTTCACTGAGGAAGACATCGAGAAAAGGGAGATACAGAATTGAAAACATTTGTTATAAAACTTTTTATCAACAATGAGAAGCTTATAAAATGGGCATTCAAGGCCAAATATAAAAGTTATGAGAATGGCAGAAGATCCAGAAAAAGAACCTGGGTTTAAAAATGTGTTTAATGAAATAATAAGGGAAATTTTCCCTAATCTAGAGAAAGAATTAGGAAACAATATCCTGGAGGGGCACAGAACTCCCAATAGGGTTGATCATAAACGATCTTCACCAGAACACATGATAGTCAAGCTCTCTTCAGTTGAACATAAAAGATCCTTAAATGTACATGTGAAAAAAATTAACTGACATATAAAGGAATGCCAATTAAACTCACAGAAGACCTCTCACAGGAAACTCTACAGGCCAGAAAAGGAGGGAGCAACATATTCCAGATTCTAAAATGAATTGTCAGCCCAGAATAACATACCCAGAAAAACTTTCCTTTGTCTTTGAAAATGAAATAAAATTCTTCCACAGTAAAGAAAAGTTCAAAGAATATGCCTCTTCCAAACCTGCCCTACAAATGATATTTCAAGATGTTATCTTGACAGAGAGAAGGAATAGCACACACCAAAACCAAAGGCAAATGGGAAGAACATTCCAGTAAAATAGCAACGGAAGATTCAATCAATGAACAACCCATTGCTAAAATGACAGGACCAAATTACCACCCATTCATATTAACCCTGAATGCTAATGACTTACACTCATCAATCAAACATCATAGATAGGCAGACTGGATTAAAAACAAAGCCCATCTATTTGTTGCCTACAGGAGACACATTTCACCAACAAAGATCAGCAGAAGCTAAATATCATGGCTTTTGATTTTTTTTGTTGTTAGTTTCATCTCTTTGAAACACTTCTCATTAAATTCTTCAATGAATCATAGATCATACAGTAGCATCATTTTCTTCAAGAAGGTTCTTGATTTTCTTTTTCATTTCTTTAGCAACACATTAGTCATTCAGTAGCGTGCTATTTAACTTCATGGCATTGTAAATTTCTATTTTTCTTCCTCTTGCTGATTTTGTTTTGTGGCTTTTCATTTAAGTGGGTGGATAGTTACAGTGTAAACTGTCATATCCAGATGTGAGGATACAACACAGTATGACATCTCTACTTTCAGACAAAGATGGACTCCCAATGAAACTGTAACTATATCTTGACAATAGGATGCTAGACTCTGCCATTGTCCTTGCCTGCAATGATGGACCTATGACTGTGTATGAAGAGCTACACTATACCAATGATTTAGGGGATCTCAGTGAGGAGGGAGGAATTTTGGGAGGGATAAGGAAAATTCCAGTACTTCTGGAACTGCATCATAAGATGATAATAATAAAAGGAAGTAAAATTATATAAAGAAGAGGAAGTTCCTTCCAAGTAGCACCTACGTCAAAAACTGCAAAGGCACCAGGTAAATGGACTAACTATATATCTAAAGCAAAATCCCCACTTGGCATCTTATACAAAAAATCAGCTCTGAATGAATCAAGGACTTAAATCTACACTCAGAAAACATCAAACTGTTAGATACATGGCAAGTACTCTACAAGATACAGTAATTGGTAAAGACTTCCCAGAAAAATCACCAAAAACACTCAATGCCAAAATAAACAAATGGGACCACCTCAAACAAAGATGCTTCTGTACGGCAAAGGACCTGTCAACAAAGTCAAGAAGCAACCAACAGAATGGGAGAAAATCTTTGTACGCTACACAACAGATAGAGAACTAATATCAAAGACTTACAAAATGCTTCAGGAACCCAACAATAGCAAAACAATCAGCACTGTGAAGATATGGGTGAAGGAAATGACCAGATATTTTTTTCAAAAGAACAAATTCAAATGGCTAACATATGGGAAAAAATGCTCAGACTCCATAGCAATAAGGGAAATAAAAAATAAAAGACATTGAGATTCCACTTAGCTCCAATGAGAATGGCCAACATACAGAAATCATTATCATTTACAACACCTGTTGCTGAGGATGTGGGGGAAATTACCATACTTCACTGTTGGTGGGAGTGTAGGCTGGTATAGCCACTATGGAAGTCAGTATGGAGAGTGCTCAGACAAGTAAACATTGATCTACCATAGGCTCCAGCTAGCCCACTCCTGGAAATGTATACAAAGGAAGTGAAACCTGCATGTGAGAAATATTCCTGCAGTCTGTACTCCTACATTCTTGCAACACAATCCACAATAGCAAAGACATAGAAACACCCAGATGCCCATCAAAAGAGGAGTGGAAAAAGTAACATGGGCACATCGACTCTATGGACTACTAACCAGCCATTAAAAAGAATGAAATTCTACAATTTTCCATGAAATGGTCCCAACTGGAGACCATTCTGCCCAGAGAAATTATCTAATCCCCAAAGCACAAATATCATATATTTTCTCCAATTAAAGGCAGTCTTCATGCAAATTATAAGACAAATACATAGGCAAATATATATACATATATATATGTTTATGTATATGTGTATATATATGTATGTGTGTATATATATATTCTTGAAGAACCACATACACATAATAGAGATTAGCACATCAGGAAGTGAAGATACGTTGCAGTATGCATCTATACTCCTAAATAAAACAAAGACTCCTAATGAAACTTACATATACTTGACAATGTGATACTTGTCTTTCTACCATGGCTTACACCTGCAGTGCCATGATGCACCTCGGTCACAGAACGCTGGACTCAACGACTGTTGCTGAAAGACTATACTATTGTAATCATAACGAGGGAAAGTTGTTAGGAGGGAGGAGAGAGGATGATGGGAGGGATAGTGAAAGGAAAAATCCCTATAACTATAAAACTGTATCATGAAAAATACCAATAATAAAAAAAAAACTAAAATAAAAGGCACTGCCTGCTCCCCAGTGTGTATTCTAAAGGGTTTCTGTTCTGGTGGTTTCTAAGAACTCTAGCATCCAGAAAACAGGGGGCAGTGAAAGGATGCAGGCAATCTCGCTGTAACGTCCAGTCCCACCATTCTACTCATCCTCGGCGCAATGTTACCATCAATTCAGTATTTCCCGGCTAGGTTGACATCACTCTCCTCCTATCAGAGTGAAGGACCGAGGTGCTTGCTTTGTGCTCATTAAAATTCTCTAGACTACACCCTGCAGAAGCCAATGCCTAGTTCCAGGACAGCCCTAAAACAAAGCGGTAAGTGTTCTCATCTCTGGAGGCAACGTGGGAGGCGCAGAGAGGAGTCGGGGGGATGAAGTACCCAGAGCGGAGAGTAGGGACGGAGGCATTCATCTGCTCATGTTTACCAAATTCCAGCAAGAAAATGAAGTGTCAGCCCTACAGGTTAATCAAGCATCCAAATGACAGAAATGAATTGCAGGGTACTCCAAGAATTCTAACGTGAGAGAGGCCAGCCTGCAAGGTAGTAACAGACAATTTAATCTGGGAAAATGACTTTCCACCAAGGAAATTGAAAACACTATTCTGAGTCCTTTTATTATTTTCATTAAGTAGTTTTTCTTCTCCAATTCACTTACAAAAGGAAAAAAACCTACCTTGGTACTATTTACAAACAGGGCACTAGTACTTTCAGTCACATATTTTATGGATGACAGACAGGTATGAGTGAACACACACAGACACATACGTGATGTCCACAAGTTGTGTGTGAAGGTTCCAGTGCAGTAACCTCATGGCTAAATCCTCACCTTGAACGCACCTGGATCCCATATGGGTGCTAGTTTGTGTTACAGCAGCTCCACTTCTCATTCAGCTCACTGCTTGTGTCCTGGGAAAACAGTAGAGGATGACCCAAAGCTTTGGGACCCTCTACCCACATGGGAGATCTGGAAGAAGCTCCTGGCTCCTGGCTTCAGATCAGCTCAGCTCCCATCATTCTGGCCACTTGGGAGGTGAACCAGTGGATGGGAGATCTTTTTCTCGGTCTCTGTAAATCTGTCCTTCAGTTAAAATAAACAAACCTTTAAAGATTTATTTATTTATTGGAAAGTCAGAGATACAGAGAGGAGGAGAGACAGAGAGGAAGATCTTCCATCCGATGATTCACTCCCCAAGTGAGCGCAACGGCCAGTGCTGTACTGATCCAAAGCCAGGAGCCAGGCACTTCCTCAGGTATCCACATGAGTGCAGGGTCCCAAAGCTTTGGGCCATCCTCAACTGCTTTCTCAGGCCACAAGCAAGGAGGTGGATGGGAAGTGGAGCTGCCGGGATACGAACAGGTGTCCATATGGGATCCCGGGGCGTTCAAGGCGAGGACTTTAGCTGCTAGGCCACGCCGCCGGGCCCAAAATAAATAAACCTTTAAAAACATTAACAGGACCACTGAGTAAGTCCTTACTACATTGCTGGAAGCGTTCTCTTAAGAATGCCTCTGGTCTTGCTTAGATCCGAGGGTTGTACTTGGCTGTGCTCTGAAAATGGGAGGCAGGATGACTACCCAGAACACTAGAGTTTCATAGAGCTGGGGGAATATATGGCTGTGTTCCCCCAAGGTAAGAAAACGCCGCTTTTGGATCCCTATGTCCCTCAGCTAGGCCTGCGGACATCTTTGGCTGAGAGGGAAAGCCAGCCAAAAGCAGGATCACCCACAGCCACGCTGGGAGACACCTCCATGCTGTGCTTCCTCCAGTAGGCCTGGCGGTTCATTGGCAGAAAAAAACCATCTCAAACTCGGAACAGGACATCCATCCTATTTTTGAATGTTCCACGTCGAATAATCTTTCTACTCAGCCTGCATCAGATGCAAATTCAAATACTGTGAGAATGTTGTTAATGGCATGCACAGTTTTTGAGACTTTCCCTTTCAGCTGCCAGAGAAACCCTGCCGTGGAGGAATAGACAGGACCTTTTGAAGTGTCGTGGGCAGCACAGGGTCCAGTGGAAACAGCACAGCCTATTTCCTTCGGGCACAAGAAGCAAAGAGGGCAGCCTGGTACCGCCCTGGACCAACCTGGTTTCAATGCGTTCTGATGTTTTCCTGCAGTGGGACATGGGACAACTCATAGAAACTCTTTTTACTTCTATTCCTGCATCCGTAAACTGGGGTAACTGTGGGTAGTTCCCACCTCACAGGGAAGAATTAGGATTGCAGAAGGCACATTTCAAAGGGCTAAGGACAAGTGCTTGGAACACAGCAGACACGGTATCAGTGTCACGCATGCTGATTAGGCATGAACCCCGATGCTTTCCTGTCTGGGGTAGCACGAGGCAGAGCTGAGTCGCAGCTCAAGGCCTTGGGCCCGGGCAGCCTGTAACGTGCTGTGGCTGCCTGCGAGTATCGCTCCCCAGTCCCTCTGTTTCCTTAGAGCCCAGTGGAAGCCAGCGTGGTAGCTATAGCAGAAGAGAGAGCGATACATACACGTCCTCATCCCCTCGAAGCAACTGAATGAAGAGAGCGTAAAGGGAGGCACTACCTGGTCTACTTCCTGAACACAGGTTCCTGTTCGAGGCACCATTTTGACCCAGACACTGGGGCCAACTGATGATTAACAATGTGAGTGACAGCTTGGGGCCATTGGACATGGCTGATGACACTGTTTGTAGTTCTGGATGCCTAAAACGCAGGAGCCCCTCCCTGGGGAGCTATGCCAGTGATCTGTGACTTGCTTGCCATGGGCCATAATTACAAGGGAACTGAGCCACTAGAGGTGTCAGAATCTAACACTTGGGTAACAGGTATGTTCTTCTACCTAAAGCTGAAGACCTTCAGCCTGGGAAGGAGTGTGAGGGCTGCTTCTTCCCTGAAGCATCTCTTTCCCAAACCAAGCATTAAACCCACAGAGGATGTTCCCGTGGCTTTGGCACTGCTCTCAGGCTACCTGAAGCTAACAGTAGGAGTGTTGCAATATTGGCCTCTGGGACTCTGTGGGGAGTCCCAGAGATAAATTAGTTGACCAGCTTAAAAATCAAGGCTTTCTTATTCATTTCACAAGCAGGTAAAAGGCAGCATGTAAAACAGTATTTTTTTGAGAACAACTCAGACAAAATTTCTTTGGAGATCTCCCCAATTGAAATGCTGGACTCAGAACCCTAACCATGAAAAGACAGAAGACAGAACAAGTCAATCAACCACCTCAGCTGTATGTTGGCAGCAAAATACTGGGCAAACGGAGACTCTAAGGTGAACTATGTCAATCAGTGGATTCTTCAAAAACCTCATCGTGCTTGGAGTGGCAAGATTGGCAGTGATTCATAACTAGGGAACTATCAAAACCACTTGAACAAGAACCTTGGAGCATACCCTACATCCAGGACTTTGGGAAGGGTGGGAAATTGGGTGGGCCTTCTCCCTTAATATCCCCCTTTAAACATGAAGGAAACAATATGGAAATAATAGATTTATCCACTTTCCCATAGCCCTTGAACCTTTTTACCATAATTAACTATGTAAAGATTGTCAAAAATATAATTAAAAATTAAAAAAAAAACAGTATTTTTTTTTGAAAGGCAGATATACAGAGAGGAGGAGAGACAGAGAAGATCTTCCACCCATTAATTCACTCCTCCAACAACTTCAACAGCCAGAACTGAACTGATCTGAAGTCATGAACCCAGAGCCTCTTCTGAGTTTCCCACGTAGGTGCAGGGACCCATGGTTTTTTGGACTGTCCTTGACTGCTTTCCCAGGCCACAAACACGGAGCTGGATGGAAAGCGAGGCTGCTGAGATTAGAAGCAGCACCCATGTGGAATCCCGGCATGTGCAAAGCAAAGACTTTAGCCATGAGGCTATTATGCCGGACCCTAAAACAGTATTTTTTAAGTGGATACTCATAGCTGCTTTTTATAAGGATAGCATCATAACCAGATCTACATTTCTACATCCCAGAGAAATTATAATAAATTTTGGATCACCATGGCAGTGGCCAGCACATTCATGGTCATCAGTACAATTGCCAAAGAAAACCACAACTCCATAATTCTGTCCCTAGTCTCTTCCCAAGCAGTTCCTGAGCAGTGACAATGACTTGTGGGCCTACCTACCTTTTCCTTTCCCCAGCTTCTTTCGGAAGGATGGAGTTATTACCTTGAGCACTCCTGATCTGCTCAGCACGCCTCTGAGTTGAGAGTAGAGTTGGAAGAGTTGATGACCACCACCAGAACTTCGCCAACATAATTATGGTTGATTGTGCAGTCTTACTTCCTGAGTTCAAATCTTAGCCGATGGGTTTACAAACTTGCACCCCTCTCTGAGCCTCAGTTTTAGCATCAGTAAAACTGAAATAGCATGGTGATGGAAGCGTAGAAGTTGGTTCATGATAAGAATCCAATGAACATCAACTGTTGTTGCTGGGAAAGGTAACAGCACACGCTACCATTAAAGTGTTACATAACAGTCTATTAGTCCTCTATTGGGGGACTTTGAGAATAATGAAATACAGAGTATTTTTCATAACATAAAATCACTGCCACATATTAGAATCTAAAAGCAGAGAATTCATTTTTAAAAATTTATTTTATTTTTATTTGAAAGGTAAATTTACAGAACCAACATCCATATGGGTTGCTGTGCTACAGGTGGGGAATTAGTCGGCTACGCCACCACACTGGTCACAAGAAATCATTTTTAACAAGTTCTTGGGCTGCTGTTCAAAGGGAGAGGAGTGGGGAGGAGATGGCTTATCGGTTCATACAAGCGCACGAAGCCACAGCCCGCAGCCGGTCCACCAAGGCAAGCACCCCCACACCAATGGAAATTTAATGGTTTGCTTGACTTTTGCTTAAAAGCCAAATAAATGAAAACATATCCCCAAATCACACGTGTGTCGGATGATTATCTCATCAGTGGAAGACGTAGCACGACTTCTTTCAGTGTTTCAAAACTGAAATGCGGAAACATGGGATTCAGAGACAAATTTAGGAGCAGGTATTTAGCAAGAATGTTTAGGATACCACTAGGAACACCTGTATTGGAATGTTGTGTTTCAAATCGTGGCTCGGCTTCCCATTCAAGCTTCCAGCTAATGTGTAACTTGGCAAAGAGCAAATGCTGTCTCAGGTTCCCGCCACCCATGTGGGAGACCCACGCGGAATTTTAGAATCTTGGTTTGGTTATTGCTTAAATTTGAAGAATATGGTAGAAGACATCTGTCTTTGCCCTTTCCAAATAAAATAACAAAAAAATATGAAGAAATAGAGGCCAGCACAATGGCTCAACAGGCTAAACTTCTACCATGTGACATGGGTATCCCATATGGGTACCTATTTGTGTCCTGGTTGCTCTACTTCCCATCCAGCTCCCTGCTTAAGGCCCAAGGAATGGCAGAGAATTATTCAAGTCCTTGGTACCCTGTACTCACATAAAGACCCAAAAGTTCCTAGAACCCAGCTTTGGATCTGCTCAGCTCTAGTCACTGAGGCCAGTTGGGGAATGAATCAGGCTTCTCTTTCTATCTCCCCTTGTCTCTGCAAAATCTGTCTTTCAAATAATAAGATAAATGAATTTCAGTTAAAGAAATTTTGAACTCCATACACATGAGGAGTCTTCAACAAGTTCATGAAGAACACATATTATGAAAACACTATGCCTGCATTTGAATAAACTTTTCTTATAATTTTATTTTCCATGAATTTTCAACAGTTATCCCACCTACCTTACAGATGAGATAGTGGCTATTAGTACTGAATTTTGCTTTCTGGACTTCTTCCTCTTATATTACATGGACTTAGGATTTTGCTTTGCAGCTTACCCAACGAGGCAATGTAAGCAAGAAACATCCTAAACCCACTTCTTTTGTACCTTCTTCTTATCCCACAAATTCCTAAAATATCAAATGGCATGTTATACTTGTAGCAATTAGTAAAAATAGTTTCTCAGAAGTCTAAGGGATAGTACGTAGAATACAAAATTTGTTTAGTCCAACTACAGATCATCTTTTAATGTTTTTGCAGTCCCCAAAGTAAGAAACTATTGCTACCCTTTATGTCATATCCAATAAGAAATCACGCATGAGAAAAAGCCCATGAAGATGGCAGCAAGACTCTGGAAGAGGCAAGATGCGGCTCACAGTCCTAGGCGCTGGTGCAGCTCATCCAGCGAGCTCAGAGAAACAGGTAGTTCTCTTCAGAGTCCAGCTGTTTTCTGATCTTCACAATGGCGTCCATCAAAAGTGTGGTAACTCTCATCTTCCTAACCCAGCTTTCCCTCACCAACTTGTAATCTCCTTACATGTTGCACTGTCCACCACTTCCCAAGAGAGCATAGGCAGACTGGGCTGGTTCATCATCACCATTTGGAGTTCTAGAGAAGCTGTTTCTCTAACACAGTGGATATGCCTCCTCCCTCTGCACACAGTGAAGGACGGGGCTCCATGACTGCCATCTGATACATCCCACTCAACCATTTAGCATACCTCATTCATTTAAAAATGAAAGGAGATCTTGTCCATTTAAGAAACCACTGTATGATATAAATATTTGGAAATCCTCAGCTATTTCACACATGCAAGAACTATTGTGTTTTTGCTTAACTTGATTTATCTGAAAAAGAGCAGGTTCCCATGCATTGGTTCATTCACCTTCACCAGATACCAATGATCACCAATGACTGAGGCCCAAGTGGAAGCTGGGAATTTCAATTCAGGTCTCCCATGCAGGTGGCAGGAACCTAATTATTGGATACTGTTTCATTGCTTTCCAGGAAATGCATCAGCAGGAAGCTGGAGTCAAGGGTCAGATCCAAGGCTGGCAAGTCCAGGTTCTCCAATACACACGTATCCCAGACACATGTATCTTAAGGAGCATCTGGACATTAGGCTAAGTGCCTAGAAAGGGTCTAAAGAAAACTCTCTCAAAACTGAGAGTGAGAAGGGATTCACTCTGTCAGCCAAGCTAATCAGCCCTTTGGCAGCTAAGACATACTGTTCCTGTTCTTCACAGAATATACAATCAAGTTGGAGAGGAAAATTGGAATCAAAATAATAAATTTTACTTCTTGGTAATATAACTGAAAAAAACTGAATGATGTAATAAAATCCACTTATTTGCCAAAGGTGGTACAAATTGGAAAAAAACTTAGAAACAAAGTTAATGAGCAATGCAGGGTGGGCAATGCCCTGGGCCAGACAAGGCGAGGGAAGCAGGAGGGATAGAACACCAGAGAAACAGCAAAGGTGTCCAGAACCTTGCCTTCCTGGCGTTAGCTTCACATAGAGGAGCAGTGCCTCATAGGAAAGTGGCTTTGAGGGCCAGCGCAGTAGCTTAGCAGCTAAAGTCCCCACCTTGCTTCTGCCAGGATGCCATATGGGTGCCAGTTCTAATCTCGGCAGCCCACTTCCCATCCAGCTCCCTGCTTGCGCGCTGGGAAAGCAGTCGAGGACAGGCCAATGTTGTGGGACCCAGCACCCACGTGGGAGATCTGGAAGAAGCTCCAGGCTCCCAACTTCAGATTGGTACAGCTCCAGCCACTGTGCCTGCTTGGAGAGTGAATCATCAGACAGAAGATCTTCCTCTCTGTCTCTCCTCCTCTCTGTGTATCCAACTTTCCAGTAGAAATAAATAAATCTTAAAAAAAGAAGAAAGAAAGTGGCTTCGAGACAATTTGAAGAGATCTGAATCCCAGCTAATCACATTCTCTAATGGCATTCTCTCCACACAATGCTCTGTCGAGGCTGGGAAAGGGCAGAACAAGGAGAGAAGATCTAATTCAAGCTCAGGAGCTAGACACAAAACCAGGAAGTGTTAACAATGCAAAATCTACTATACAAAACCTAAAAAAAGGAAAAGGGAAGGTGAGTAAATGAATTGCTCCATCTGCAGAGGAAACCAGTTGTTTTGTCTGCTAAATACGTGTTTTCTTTCTTCTAAGAATAAAAGCGTCTTCCTTCACATCTCAATGTTATTCCTCCCAGCTGTGCAGCGACCTCCCACAGTATCCGTGAAAACCACCACATCTCTGGCTGGAACTGACTGGGAGGCGAGGGGTGACAGCAGACTTGGTTTCCACCTAGAACTGACAACATGCTTTGCTTAGCTCTTGGCCTGGTTGTTTGATCCTTTTAACATGAGTATCTAGCCAATAACTAGCCCTTTTGAGAAAACAGATTCAAATCGAATGCCGATCACTTGCAGCTCAATGAGTCTTAGCACACTTCCATGTTGTCCAAATCTGCTTTCTTTTCATCAGCCTTTTAGCTCATCCATGCAGAACTGAATCTTCACCTTGGTGGCACCAACAGTGGCTAGCTCTGTGACTGGCATTACATGGAGAGTAGTACGAGGTGAGTAAAACCAGCTGTGGTAACAGAGACCCTCCAACTCTTCAAAAATGGGCATGCTTAAAAGGCGAACAGCTCCCAGAAACCCATGATTCTCCAACACTCATATCCAGAAGGTTTTGTACTGCATCCTCCACAGGCAGCAGGCAGATGGCAAGAAAAGGCCTCTTCTCAGCCTCCTGGGCCCCAGATGCATCCAGAGGCCACCTAGACAGAAAGGTTGGGCAATATGATCCCAAGCTAGGAAAGCCAGCACCTAGCAACAGCTTAGTCCCTTGAAAAAGAGATAGAAAATGGAAATAACACATTTGTATCTTCTGCAGTAACATCAAGTGATGATTGAATGAACTTCAAAGTGAAGAGGGATAAATGGGAGGGAGCGAAGAGGAGACAAAGAAAACAAAGCTTCCAGAGCCAGAAGAGAAAAAAGTCCTTGTGCATTAGAGAAGAGGACAGAGAGCTTCCAGGGCGCAGCTTAAGCACTTGCTTGTATTTTTTTTTAATTACACAAAACTGCTGGAAAACATCATAAATCACAAACAAAACTGCACAGGGCCTCTGATGGCCACCTCCACAGAATGGCAGCACCCATAGCACACTTTTTAAAAAATGCTTCCAAGTTATTCACCTTGGGAGGAAAAGAGCAAATATCAAAGTGTGTGTCTCCTGCAGGTTTCCTTGTCCAAGCTCTTTTCCCAGGATGCTGCCACCACAGGCAAGCTCAGGACCAGCTGTAAAAGGACTTTCCTTGAGGGCTGGAATTCCCAGGATGAAGATGCTCTGAAAGGGCTATTTCTTCTCCTGAACTGAATCCCACTTCCTTCTTGTGAAGACAGGAAAATGCACAACCCTAGCAACAAAGGAGAACATTTCCAAGCCTCTCTGGAGAGTGTCCAAATGGATTTCAATCATTATTCCCCTCTCTGGGGAACATACTGAGTCTAAGCATTCATTGCTTGAGAGCTGGATCACAAAATGTGATTGTGAAGCTTGTCTTGGTTCTCAGAGGAAGGGGAGGGGAGAGGGAGAAGAGATCTCAGAAGTCAGGGTCCTACCCACCCCCCCCATTGGGGAAGTCTCCAGAAGTGCCTTGGAGTATCAAGGCAAATTCTCTGGTTCTAAAAGCTAAAGAAAAGGGACCATATTTGGTTTGTCTTTGTATTTCCACTGCCTAGCACAGTGCATGACACATAGCAAGCATTCAGTAAAGGTTGAAAGAATAAATAAATGAGTAGTACTGAGATTTTATTATCACATCTCAGATGCACAGTGAGCATTTGGCCTTAGCAGCAAAGAAGAAAATGACTTCAAAACAGGGCGCAAGATGGTAGCAAGTCAGACAAGACACACCTTTCCGAGTGTCTTTAAAAGCTTTTACTTGGAAATCAGTCTATTATTCAGAGAGGACCACCAAGCAAATTCAAAGGAATTGAACTCTTTAGATGGGATATTGAGTGAGAAAACCAATGAAGTTAATACTTATGAATTGCGATCTAATTGCAAAAGCCCATAGTGGTGAAAGACCTAGCTTCTTTTCTCATAAGCGACTCAATCAATAAGCGTCAAGAAGTTCATGAAAAAAGATGTTTTGTGAAAAAGTAATGCCAGGATTTCAATCATTTTTATTTTTTATCATTTATTTTCATTTGTATAGGAAAAACAGATGCACAAAGAGAGATCTTCCTTCCTCTGGTTTACTTCCCAAGTCTCAACAGTAGCTAGGACTGGGTACAGCTGTCGCTCGGAGCCGGAAGCTGAGTCTAGGTGCAAGTGGGTGACAAGGAACCCAACTACATGAGCTATCAACTACTGCCTCTCACAGAGCATGGACAGGAGTCTGAATCAGATGTGGAGGAGCAGAGGCTCAAATAAAATACTCTAACATGACATGCTGGTCTTCCAAAGGGGGACCTCATTGCACAAACACCTGACCCTGCTTTTCAAAAATATTTGCTCCAAAAACATTTAGTGTTTAATTCCGCTTTCCATGAACTTTTGAGTTGCATCCCAACATGTTACTACGAAGCAGAGCCAGCCTGGAGACAGAAGTATGCCTCATCCTCTTCCCTTGCCTTATTCTCCTATCCTTGGCAAATTCACCTCTCTGGGTTCAGCAGCTTCAGATTTTACCTCTTGCTCCCCCACCCCAACGTCCAGGTCTTTCTAGAAACACAGGTAGTGCTTCAGACTTTCTATTCCAAGCGGACCATCCCAGGGTCTTGGTCATGATGCTTTGCTCTGCTCATGTGTTCATCCTGACAAATTCACACAAAGTTGGAGCTCATGTTTCGGGGCCTGGAGACAAGGCCTTTCCCCAGGGGAGGCTGTCTAATTAGGAAAAGTTCCCAGTGAAGTGAGGCCACTGGGGAGGGCATCAGGAATGGGCTGAACTTTTGCTGCCCTTTAAGTCACACTAGGGGAGGCAGCCGCTCTTTCTGTCAGATCCAACAGCCTGGCTATCAAACCCTTTTAAAACAGCAACTGTCCTGGTTAAATTAACACTGAAAGACCTCTCCTGGCAAAAACCACAGACCCAGCCAGTCAGAAAGATAATGGTTTCATTAGTTGAGATCTTTTCGAAATGATGCCTGAGTCATTTCCCTTCAGACCACTCTGACTCTTTTGTTCCTGGTTATCTCACAACACTTCTTATAAACCCATGGTTAAAGGCATCTCACAATGGTTTTTTGTGTCCCATTATACTCTTGAAAAAAAAAAATTGACCTAGGTAGTCTGTAGAACAAAATGGAACTTTTTTTCCAAGATGGTCATTGCAATCAAACCACATGTGTGTCCAGAGATATTCGTGGTTGAAAAAGGGACATCCCACTGCCAATGTGATAGACAGTCTTGGGATGTTTGCGTGAACAAGCACTACAGTACAAAGTCAGGCTGTCAAGTTAACAATAGGTAAATATTGATGATTTAAACCGGCCCACAAGTTCCCCCATTTTTCTATTTTGTAGCCACCATTCCATTTCTGCCTCCAATATTTTTAGAAATGATATATGCATACTGTATAATAAACATATATTCCTCTATAAACACAAACACTGACATATTCTCATACATAAAATCACTATTCCTAAAAATAGCTCCAAAGAAGCTGCCTTTTAAATGTTTTTCCTTCAAAATTAAAAGATGATCATCTTTATTATGAATTATAATAGACTAACTTATCCATCATACAATTCTCTAGAAACTCAAGCAAACACAGCTTCTCCTTGAAATGAAAAGCATTAACAACAATTGATGCCAGCACCGATGATGAATATATGCCCATAGACTTCATGCAGGAAGAGAACAAGGTCACCCCAGAGCTTACTGCCAGGTGCAATATTCAGGGATTTACCTAAAAGTAGTTGACCTACTTTGCTCCTCCCTCGGGTCCCTCCTCTTGAATCAACCTTAGCTAAGAGAAAACTTGACTTTAGGCATACAGTGGGCTATACGAATGAAACAGACCCGGGGAAAAAAATAGACCCAGAAGAGAGAAAACAGAGAAGAAATCAAGCAGACAGACACTGGCCCTTATGAGCTCTGACCCAGAGGATGTCACCCTGGGGCCCCACAGTTTACAAATAATAGGTAGGTTGATGGTGCTGAGTCATAAAGAAAGGTTAGGTCATATCCGATAGACTCTCTTTATTAAGACCGGGAGATGAGTAACGTATCCTAGAAAATTATTCATGCACAATGGCTTTCAGAAAACTTGGATACATAAAATGTACCTTCAGAATCTAAACACTGAAGGTATATTATTCTTCACTCTTAACCAAGATGTGAAAGGTGAGTGTGTCAGTGAAACAAAATCAAGCACCGAATCTGACAGGCAGAAGCTGCCAAATGCCTGCTCTGTTGAATTTTACTCCACTTGTATTACAAGTGCTAAGGCTAGTTTTACTTGTAAAGAATTTTGAAAAACTAAGCCTAAGATAATCATGTTCTTATTAATATATTAAAATTTAAGGAATAATGCTTCTGATGAACTTCCACATATTTATTCCAGTCTTCTGTTCCAGTATGCCAGGCACACTGAGAGGCTGAGGGAACACAATGATGCCAGTTTTTGTTTGTTTTCCAGGACAGCATCCCCCAGCCCCGATATAATGTTGTTTTTGCTAATGGTATACACGGAAATCATTTGCTTGTCCCTTGGTTTTAAATGCATCCCAAATCAACTGTGTTAGCACCAAAGTAGTGGCTGTGTCGAAACAGTTCTAGCCTGCATAAACACCCAGATTAATCCAGGCCCATGCATGACCACCTGGATTCAGGATCTGGCTGAGGAGACAGGTAAACATATGGCAACTGCAGCAAATGCCAGCTTAGCACTTCAAACCCAATGCCTGTTAACAGAAGTGACAGAAGTCCTGAGGCTGGCTTAGCCTACACACCTGTGCATGCGCCTGAATGTATGATGCATGGAGACAGACAATACATAAGTATGTGTTGCCCTCCCATGACAAATACATGAAGACAAAAAAAATAATGTTACATACTTTGGGATTGCAGTGTTTGCTATTCTGCAAATCAGGCTTGGAAATCCAGTTCTGCCAATCATCAGCTGTGCGATCTTAAAGAGACAACTTGTCCCCTCTGCCAGCTCCAGTCTTTACCTATAAGACAAAGGTAACATCAGTGCCCAGTTTAGAGTGCAATCCAAGGCCTGCCTTGAAGAGAAAGAAAACTTGCATCTGTTATGTGATTATCCGTACATAAATGTCATTTAAAATAGTTCATGCCCATTTGATATTCAAAATATCCTAATTTTCCATTCTAAAACAATAACCTCTAAAAGGATGTGTGCTATGGCAGCAAGGGAGGGGTAGGGCACCTCAGACATCCACGAGCGGGCACAGCAGAAGGAGCATACGGCCAGGGCTAAAGCTCCAGCTTTTTGGAAACACTCCTGAATGCCCAGATATTTTTAGATCATTTCCAAAATGGAAAACAGACACACACACACACACACACACACCAAAAGGCATAGAACAAACACCCCAGAAATATTTTGCTTCGATTTTACATGGGTTATTTTTACAGCCTGGTCTTAGCGTGTGAATTTCATTGTGAATGAAATGAATCCGGGATCCTGCTTCCATGGAGACCAGTTTCTTTGTGATTGGCTGAACGGTATCCAGGAGCCTCAACAATGCCTCAGAAAGTACAAATACAGCTAATATTTAACAGATGCAGTAAAACCTACCCACCCCGGAGTGTTTGTTATGCAACTCACCATTAATAAAGAGATTCTGATCTATCTTAACATTTTCTCACCCTCTAAATATTCTTCTCCCTAACACAAGACCTGCAGAGAAAGTAGGGTATGTGGAGTGGGGGAAGAGAGGACAGGAGAGGTAGGGAGGAAGCATCAGATCCTGCAGGGCTGGTCAGATAACACCCTACCCTCACCTCCAAATTACCGCTGTCTAGATAGAACAGGTTTAAAAAGAGAAGAGTGTTTTGCCCCAAAGAAACATGTCTGCCATTTTATGTTTCACTGTGGTTAAGGAAGTCTCATGCACCTAAAAATACCTACAGAATTGTCAGTTTCCTGGTGAGATTCTTGATGCAGATGAAGTGGCCCAAAGGAGGCAGTGTGTGTTTACAGATGTCCTTGGGATATTGAGTGTTTTTGTCAGCGTAAATGTTTTGAAACTCCCAGTATTCCTTGAACGAAGACTACCCATTTCCAAAATAAATCTCATTTTGCAAAAGAGTTCAATTGTCCAGTAATCATATTTTTCTACAACCCCTACACTGCCTGGATACTTGAGAAGTCTCCCTGGGTACTTAAAGTTTTACTTACATCCTAACAAGAGAAAATAAAACACTTAACAGAGGGCGAAAGCACTGAGAAGTAGTCAGAGTTTCAACATGTGCATCTATTAGCATTCCATTTAGGATATTGTGATTTGAATACCATATTTGAGATTAATTCAGTTGCTCAGCTCCTAATACAGCATACAATTAGAAATTTTGGCCACAAACTAGAAAGAGGATAAGGGGAAAATTGCCACATTTTGGATTTATATATATGTGACTATACAGATATCTTGATACTGTACATCAACCCAGTGAAATCAGGTAATGAAGTGCTAGGAGGCAAAAATCTCTAGACTGCATCTAAAACTTGACAGCCCAGTCAGGTACTATCCATGAGGTCTCTATAAATCATTAAACTGATACAAAATTGAACGGCAAGATACATACGATAATGTGTTCAGGGTAATATCTGTGTGATGATATTTTTAATTTATCTTAAAAACTGCAAAATTATACAGCAGGTCTCTTTGTGACCTTAAAAGCGTGTGTAGGTTTTCTGCTTTTAATGTACTCTTTATGATTCTCTACACAGCTTTTACACAAAATAGATATGAATTTAAAATGAAAACATATATTTTAAAGAAACTGCCAGGGCTTTTAGATTTTTGTTTGTTTGTTTGTTTGTTTTCTGTTATGAATGGCCATTATCGGTAACCACGCGAAATGGCGCAGGGAATTCTGACAGCTGCGGCTGCTGGGGAAGTGTCTGCACACTCACTCACTGCCTTCTGGAAAAGTCTTCCAGCTTTTCTTTACAAAGAAAAACTAACCCTGATGCATCAAGAGAGGCTTACACATGTTAAGGTATTGTATATCCCTTCCCTTATTCCAGGCACTTCGATAGCCTGGGGAAGCGAGTCTTACCTACAGGTGAGGGAGACAGAGGCCAGCCACTCTTTTTTTTTTTTTTTAATTTGCTTATTTGTTTATTTGAAAGGCAGGGTTAGAGAGAGAGATAGAAAGAGAAAGAAAGAGACACGGAAATCCGCCATTCACTGCTTTAATCCCCAGATGGCCTCAAAACAGCCCTGGATAGGTTGATCCGGAGCCACACATAAGCCAGTTTCTTCTAGGTCTCCCATGTGGGTGCAGGTGCCCAAACACAGACACCCCTGCCAGCCCCATTCAGCTTGGCTAGATGGAAGGAACACGAGAGTCAGCGAAAAGAGAACATTTCCCAGATTCTAAGGTCCCATGTCTCCCAATGTTTATATTCTATATGAATTATATATTACACCGATGGTTTTCATATATTTTTAAACTAAGCTTTAGTTCCATTTTTTGGCTTGATTTTTGTATTTTGTGTTTCAACATGCACAGCAATGTTAAGGAACACACAAACAAACAAAAAAGGGCTGGCACCATTTCTGATCCAGCTTCATGCCAATGTCCTTAGGAAAACGACAGGGGATGGCTCAAATCCTTCGTACTGGCTTTAGACTGGACCAGCTCCAACCACTGAGACATCTGGTGAGTGAACCAGCAAATGAAGGATCTTTTCTCTCTCTCTCTTTTTTTCTCTCTCACTCTCATGCTCCTTCTCTCTTTGTAACGCTGCCTTTCAAATAACAATAAATAAATCTTGTTTAAAAAATCAGAAAAAGTTTTTAAAAATTCATTTCTTAGCTTGCAACAATTATTTCCTCTTTGCGTAGTTGAAACTTACCTACATAACTAAACATATGAAAGAGTTGAAAGGTATCACTTCAATCAATTTTTCTTTTGGGCTATTTTCCAAAGCTTCAGATTTTGGAGGTTTAAAGACATACACTTTTCCTGGCCATCTATGCAATTTTAGCGAAGCAGGTATGAGACAAGAACACAATAAATATTCATCTGAGCAGTCGGTCTGGATCTCAACCTAGAAAGGAGCAAAGGCTACCAATCTGAGCTAGTTCACCAGGCTGCGTGTACAGTATAGCAAGGGAGGAGGAACAACAAACACTTCTAATGTGGCCATTCTTTCTAAGTCCCAGAGCGAGATCTCAGAGTCCATACGAAAGGACTTCTGAGAGACAACCCCAAGCCACACAGTAGATAAGAAAGAGACAGAAACAGCAACACATCATGATGGGTGTTATTTACGGGACGGAAAGGAAATTCCCCCCAAAGTTTCAGTCTATCTTAGACTATCCATTTGTCGTAAGAGATTTGCATGAGCAAAATTACTTCCAGCGTATAAAAGCAATTTTGAAAAAGCGCCCCTGCCCCACAGGAGACACAATTTTACACCGAAAGTGATGAGTGAATTGAGGGCTGAATTACACACTCATCCAGCAAGCAAGCTCCCTTGATGTGTGTTTCAGTGCTGTTCATGGAAGCACCAGCTACTTGGATCTGCCACTACCTGAAGGGGACATCTGTCTCCTGTTAACAAGGTGCACCCTGACTGATAAATACACATACATCCGCATCTGATATATCACAGAGATCAAGATCTGATTTCTAGAGTCCAGAAGTGAATTGTTTCCCAAACTAGAAGGGAAACGGACATCTACCTTTTGACATATTGTAATGATTGGATGAGACAATTCCTGTCCAGCACAACGCCTAGTAACCAATCATTCAACAAAATATTGGTTCTCCGCCATTTCCCCTTACTAATGCTAAACCTGTTTAGACAGCATGCTGCTGTGAGGATAATTTCTTAATCTCCTACCATAAATAAAATCCTTCTTATTTTTCACATAGGAGCAAACTCGATTCTCTTTCAGCCTCTCCTCTTGCCACTGCCACCCCCTCCTCCATCCCCCGCCACCATCCTCTACACCACATGCATTTTAGAGTAGCAGGCAATGTGCCATAGACACTGAACCCATCTGGAAGAAGTGCAAATTAGTTCTGTGTGAAATGTTACTGCAAAATTCAAAGCCAGCTCTGACTTTACATTTTATAATGAAACTAAAATTTGGCCCATGTTTGCAAAAAATTTTGCCAGCATTTGCTATGGCCCTGTGAGTAAAACTTTCCAGATTTGCTGAGAGCCAGGAAGAAATCTGGCATACCTCCCAAATGTCACTTTGAACACTGACCCTGAGAAAAAAAAAAATGGGCAGAAATTAATGCATAAGACTGTGCAGGGAAAAATGTGCCGAGTCATAGCTTTCAATGAACTTGGGTCACAGCCCTTCCGCAGTTCTTCCATCTCTTCCAAATGAACTGCAGAGAAAGATGAGCTGTTTCTAAAATGTTTGCCATAGCTCCTGAGGCAGCAATGAGTTCGCCTCTTTTCTGCTGCTTCATAGTTGAAAAATTATAAATGCTTAGGTGATTCACTGGCCAAAAGGAGTTTGATGACCAAATTAAAAGGTGGTGATAAGAAGGCAGCCCCGCTCAATTGAGTTTCCCCATTTTGACACTGGTGATCACACCAGCATACAGTGGCACTGTTTCAAAAAAACCCCCTTCTCCATTCCTTAAGGCAGCTGCAGCCCTCTGAGGAGGCCAAGTCACAGAGTCTGACCAGTAGACAATCACCTCTGAAGGTTTCCTATTTTAACAGAACGTCATGGAGTCAGGTTTTTCTGACCCATTGCAAGTTCAGCAAAGATGATCTCTAGGGGAAGGGGCTCAAGGCAATCATCTAGCATGTGACATCAATGGGAATTTGTTCAAAGCAGAGAGTCTGCTATTATCCAAGTAAATACAACAACACATCTTGCAGAATACAGGTCAAATATCAGAATTAAGTAACTGACAGAAGAATGAAAATGTATTCAGGGGCCCGGCGCGGTGGCGCAAGTGGTTAAAGGTCCTCGCCTTGCACGCCCGGGATCCCATATGGGCGCCGGTTCTAATCCCCGCAGCCCCGCTTCCCTTCCAGCTCCCTGCCTGTGGCCTGGGAAAGCAGTCGAGGACGGCCCAAAGCTTTGGGAACCTGCACCCGCGTGGGAGACCCGGAAGAGGCTCCTGGCTTCGGATCGGCATAGTATCGGCCCGTTGTGCTCACTTGGGGAGTGAATCATCAGACGGAAGATCTTCCTCTCTGTCTCTCCACTCTGTATATCCGCCTTTCCAATGAAGAAATAATAAAAATAAATCTTTAAAAAAAAAAAAAGAAAGAAAATGTATTCAGAAACAACACAAAGTACAAGTATCTTAAAGCTATGATTCCATAAAAATCTATTATTTTAAGATTAAGAGCCAAATAGGGAAAGAAAGATAAGATGGAAAACAAGTTACATTTGTTCCCGCTGAGGTCTTCTGAGTTTTTAAGGATTGCCTAGCTGAGAATATAGCAGGGTGTGGAATCAAGGGGAACACAGGTCCCAACTGTGCCTCTGTTCTTTGATTCTCACCCAACATTATGCTCCTTGCATCTGGTGAAGTGTCTAACACTCAAGACAAATGAGGCACAGGTACCACTTGGTAAACATCTACAATCCTTGAATCTCAACTTCATGCAGTCCCATGCATAAGTAAATTAAGTAAATCAATGGCCACTAATGAGATTCTTTTCTTTCAAAGAGAAAAATTGCAAAAATAAATACATGACTTGTCTTATCCGAATTTTCCCCTCCCTTTTGAAGCTCTTTAGTGGCTCTCCCAACTTCTGATTCTTAGAATTATATGCACGTGTTTTACCTCCCCTGCTATATATGTCATATACCTTAAGCATCAACTATGGGTCAATTCATTGTTTCATCATTGACAGTATCTTGAACAAAGAAAACATTACAACATATTATCATCTGCTCACACTATTGCATATATTTTCTTATCTAGAACTGATATATAATTAAGAAAAAGATGACAACTATTTGAAAAGCAGAAGAAACTTTTCAGCATCATTCTGTTTTCCCCTGAATAAAACTCCATATTTATTCTTTCTGCAAAGGTAAGCCCAAAATATTTAGCTCAGTTTCCCCAGTAAACAATACAACAAAGTGAGAAAATTATTTCAGCAATGTAAAAATGAGTGGTTTTATTTCTGTAACAGCTGAGAGAGAAGGTGGTCATGAGCCTCTAAGAAGCACCACTTTATCTCCTCCTATAAATCCAAAGATCATTTCTTTGGATTCCCAGGAGAAACATAATCACAGAGATAAAACTAGATATATACTTGCTAATCATGATCCAGGGATCCTGTCTGCCAAGTGCCACATTGATTCCCATGCTTGTGACAGGTGTTCCATATCTGCGACACAGGGAGAAGTACTTTGGGACAGACAACTTTTGAGCTTTAAGCTCTTTGCCTAGATAGCCTATAGAAGCATCCATTTGGTTGACATCTAATCAATCAGAAACTAACATCAAGCAATGAATCTAAAGACAAAACTTCAACATGTGAAGATTTTTCTACCATCTTTCACGGTATTGAAATTTTTACCATGTCTGTCCAAGGACTTTGCTCAATATTTCCTTGATTTTGATCCTTTCCCCTTGGGGTGAATGAAACAAGAAATCAGAATTCTCCCTCGATAAGTCAGTACATGAAATTTGCTTTTTTATTCTGCAAGTATGATCGGAATATTGCTGGGAATACAGCAGAGAATGGAAGAAAGCACTGACTTCATTGGGTCTTGAGTCTCAAGGTCAAATAAGGTTTCTTGGAAGTGGAGCCATTTGAGCTATTTACATTTCATGAAAACCGCAAAACCTGCCCTTCAAAGGAACTCTGTGCTTGGACATAGAGAGGAAGGCAATGGGAAAGATAACTGCATGCTTTCTCCTATTAAGAAGAAAGACACAGCAACCACTAAATTATCACAAACAGCAAACACTATTTCCTGGCAACATAACCCTGACCTTACATAAATACTCATAATCTATTCAACAGGTCAAGAGGAAAGAAAAAAAAGCATCAAATATGGCAAGAAGCATGGATTATATATTTAACTGCAGTAAGTCTGTGAGCTTAGGTGAAAGAAATCCATTTAATTCTCTATCTAACTCCGTCTCAAAGGCAAAGCAAGGTTTTGTGATCTAGATGCCTGAGGCTTGACTCACTCCACTGAGAAGAACTTTCAGAAATATCAGTTCCCAGAGGAGAGAGAGAGATCAGGAGGAAAGCTCAGAGGTTTTGAAAGTTTCTACAAGATATGACCATTATCCCAGTGGATCTTAGGGCGCTATCCTTGCAGAAATGCTAATTAGATGGCAGACAGTAGGTCTAAACTGTACCCTGTACTCCAGAAGGAATTAAAAATCCCCATGACTGAGTTGTACATGTGGGATGGCCTTGAGTCACCACTTTCCAAGGAGCCACTTCAGCAGCAAGCCCAGAGGCCCATCTTCAGATTCTCTGGAAAAAATAAAACCTTCAGTTCTCCTGAATGGTCATGGAAGTTGCAGGGCGAAAAATGAACCAGATTAAATTTTCTCCCAACCTAACAACAGAGAGGAAGGACTAAAACCACAATCATTTGAAGAAATATCCCTTCTTAAGCAGGGTGTAAAATCAATGAACATAAATCAATGGCCAAAATATACACAAACAATTCCATGGCTGAGAAAGAACTACTAAGACCAGTCTTTTTAAAAATAGTTGAGAAGAAGCTTAAATATTAAAGGAAATCTGGCCAAAGATATGAAAAACCTCTAAGAGAAAAATTACAAAACAATTAAAAAGGCAATAGAAGACATTAAAAGATGGAGAAACATCATATTCTTGGATAGGTAGGATCAACATTGTCAAAATGTCCATTTTATCAAAAGCAATACACAGATTTCATGTTATCCCAAACAAAATCCCAACAACATTCTTCTCACAAATAGAAAGGATGATACAAAAATCAATCTGGAAATGTAAGAGACAAATGAGCTATCCTGAAGAATAAAAATCAAGCTGGAGGAATCACCATTCCAGACCTCAAGACATACTACAGGGCAGTGGTAACTAAAACACGCTGGTGCTGATTCTGGTACAGACACAGAGAAGATGATCAATGAAACAAAATAGACTGTACAAGTGTATCCACACATGTGCAGCCAACTCACATTCAACAAAACAACTGAAAACCACCCACAGAAAAGGTCGACAACTTCAACAGATGCTGTTGAGTTAATTGGAAACTGCATGTAAAAGTAAGAAACAAGATCCCCACTTGGCCCCTTATACAAAAATCAGCTCTGAATGCATCAAGGACTTAAATCTACACCCAGAAACCATCAAACTATTAGATACATGGCAAGTATTCTACAAAATACAGTAATTGGTAAAGACTTCCCAGAAAAATCATCAAAAGCACTCAATGCCAAAATAAACAAATGGGACCACCTCAAACTAAGAAGCTTCTGTACAACAAAGGACCTGTCAACAAAGTCAAGAGGCAACCAACAGAACGGGAGAAAATCTTTGTACGCTACACAACAGATAGAGGACTAATATCAAAGACTTACAAAATGCTTCAGAAACCCAACAATAGCAAAACAAGCAGCACTGTGAAGATGGGTTCAGGGTCTCCCCCACAAATTCTTTTAGTACCTCGTTGCCAGAGGTGATGAGCCTGTTGTCTGCCACCCAGCCTCCTGGCCCACAAGGGACAAACAGATGGACAGGGGTTCTGTCTAAGCATTTCTGATTTATTGGGGGAAATTCAATTTCTTATATAGGGTAAGGAATAGCCTCAGGTCAGGAATTTTGGAAATCCCAGGAGGGGAGAAACTAGAAGCCAATTACTAGGAGAATGACTGTGGAAGCCACCTCCCAAAGGCCAGGGTAGGAGAGTGAAATGGCCCTGGCCAATCAGTATTTCCTTGGGGCTACATGACTCCTGCCCTGGTTCACACCCAGGGCTCTGTCCTTGGCCACCATCTTGCCCGCCAGTGACCTTGATTGTTAGTTGCCATCTTACTGACTTTAGTGACCTCTTTGCCCTTGAGCCCCACAATATGGGTAAAGGAGATGACCAGATATTTTTTCGAAAGAACAAATTCAAATGGCTAGCATATGAAAAAAATGTCCAGGCTCCATATCAATAAGGGAAATACACACACACTCACTCATAAACACACACACATTGAGATTCCACTTAACTCCAATGAAAATGGCTTACATACAAAAATCTTCTAACAACACCTGCTGATGAGCATGTGAGATAAAAGGTACCATACTTCACTGTTGGTGGGAGTGTGGGCTGGTATAGCCACTATGGAAGTCAGTATGGAGAGTGCTCAGACAAGTAAACATTGATCTACCATAGGCTCCAGCTAGCCCACTCCTGGAAATATATCCAAAATAAGCAGAATTTACAGCAGCACAATCCACAATAGCAAACACGTGAAAACAACCCAGATGCCCATCAAAAGAGGAGTGGATAAAGAAACTCTGACATACACTCTACAGACAACTAATCAACCATTAAAAAGAATGAAATTCTACCATTTTGAATGAATTGATCCCAACTTCAGAGTATTCTGCTCAGTGAAATAAGCCAGTCCCAAAAAGGACTGATAAAAGGCAATATTCATACAAAACACAAGAGAAAATGATATATAGATAAAGCACCATGTACATATACTCTCATAAGCGAACAGTGTAATGGAGACTAGAGTATTGGGAAACAGAGAAACACAGAGTCTCCTGAGTAAGAGAAGAACCGCCAATGAAGCTGTCAAGTTCATCTTGACAAGATGCTAGATTCTCTACCATTGCCTATGCAATGGCATAACACATGTAAATAACAGAATGTCAGAGCTGGTGACTATTGCTGAAGTACAAGAAAGTGCAAGAAGAGTAGGGGAAAAAATGGGGATAAGGAAGGTAGGGAGGGACGGGAGAAACCCTACATTTACAAAATTATATAATGAAAAACAACAATAAAAAAAAAAAAAGAAAAAGAAACACCCATTCTCACTCCCCATGCTGAGAAACAAATGCAGAACCATTTTACAAGTTTGTCTAAAGTTCAAATTTTCCTTTTAGAAACCCAAATCAAACCCCAGGATCTTTGTAAATGAATAGCACAACTCCAGATGCTGCAGGGTGCCCGTATTTACCTAAGATATAACAAGTCAACTGGAAAAGCAGACACGCTTGATCAAGTTCTCCTGACTTCTAACCCTCCCAGAGCTAGAAGAATGTCTCTCTCAAGCAGTTTCAGTTACTGGCCTGAGATGACCCAAGCCTTCCCTTCCTCCCCTTAAGAGCCATTTGAATGAACAGGGGGTGGAATCCACATACCAGAAGCTGCTGTCTGGCCAATCAACACTTCCCAGTGGAAATAGGAACAAAGCAGATGTAGAAAGGGAACACACATTGCAGGTCAGTGTTAAACCTGGCGTTTTCTTTTGATTTTTTTTTTTTTATTACAGCATCTAACAATGCCTACAGCTAGCAAGCATTGCACAGGGATGTTTCACTTTTCCAGATAGGAGGCATTCACTGAGTCCTGAATATTTTACAAAGGCAGAGCTTCTAGCTTATTGTGTTGGAGAGAAAAGAAAACATTTTTGAACCAAAACAGAGGAGGCAGCAAAATGAATTCCAGTGAAACATGAGTAAGCTAGCACACCCAAGTTGGTTTTGTTATGACTTATCAGTATTCAAAGGGTGGGAGAAAAAATTTTTTTGAAAAATTGTTAAATCAAGTCTTCTCAGCTCCCTACCCTGCAGCAAATTTACTGAATTCCATTTCTCCATATTTCATAATTCTGTCCTGATGAATCCTTTGGTCACATCAGCCCAAACTCATTAGACCAGTTAAATAAGAGTGCATGTATGGGGTACAGCCTTACCTCACTTAGCCTTGGCACTGCCAGCAGCAACTACACTTCTAGATATTCTGTGTCATTTTATTTCAAGGGGTGTGATCATGCTTGAGTGTCCTGACTTATTAAAGGGGACATATTGCCACTCCGAAGGACTTCTCAGGACACTGAAGGGGAAAAAAATAAATAGAATCCAGGGCAAAAATCTGACAAAAATAGGATGCCTTGTCACCCAAACCCTGAGGCGGCTCACACACGGTGCTGTATTTTAAAACATGAAGAAAATAGACTCTCTCTTAGCAGCCTGGTTCTGTGCGGAGGGAGACTCCCAGGGAGCCTGCCTCCTGGCAGAGTAGGAAGCAGAAATGCTCCCAGGAAAGCTCGGGAGGCTTCACTGGACCAGGGAGTGATACAGAGGCCCTGTGAGGAGCAGGAGAGAACTGAGGACCCAGCAGGTGTGTGTTCATGGCCTTGGGGACCCCTGGAATGTGATAAGTGGCTGCAGCAGCAGCAGGAAGGGGCCTCTTTCCCTGGCTGGTACATAGAAGGCCATTTCTCTGGAAGGGCACATTGACTTAACATATATGTTAATAGCTTGGAACTTGGGCAGTAAACATGTCTGTGTATTTCTTGTCCTCAAACCAGACAATGCTGTCGCTGGAATGCACTTGAATTGCTCTTGGTCCCCTGAAGAGTTTCTGCCATAGACTGGACCACTGAAGCTTACATAAGAAGAGAAGAAAGAGAAGGAAGAGGAGAAGGAACAGGATGAGAATGCAGAGAGGAGGAGAAGGCAGAGAAGATGAAGAAAGAGAAAGAGGAGGTGGTGGAGGAGGAGGAGAAGAAAACAAGAAAGAGGGGGAAGAAAGAAAGTCTGGCCAAAGGGTGGATGTCCTGCCACAATATGTTAAACTGTAGCTTGTGTGCACGAAACCTCATATCTGAGTGCTTAAGATCAAATCCCACCCCTGTTTCCCATCCATCTCCCTATAGATACACTTGGAAGGCAAAAGAAACAGGTTGGCCTAACTGTTTGCATTCGTGCCTCCCACATGAGAGATGCAGACAGAATTCTTAGATAGGAATTCCCAGTGAATGGAAAATGTGTGTATACGGCTGTGTGTAGGGTGTTGTGTGTGTGTCTCCCTCTCATTTCAACTTTCAAATAAATAAAAGGATAAAGAAATCCCTGGAGGGGAAAAAAAAAAAGAAGTCCACCAAAGATTTGTTCCCAGTGTGAAGTTCCAAACAGACAGCATAGAGCAGGAAAAGTTGGTGTGCTCTCTGTGCAGATCCTTCCAGCTGTTTGAGGGGACGGGTTCTATCTTATGCACCTTTGGATTCTTAATACTGTGCATTGGGGAAATCTGTATGGTAGGAACATATTTACATCTGCTTTATTTTTACAGATTTCTCTTGTCTTCAAATAAAAGAGAGATGATTAAAACCTCTCTTTTCTTTCTCTGTGTCCAGAGAATGCAAACTTATATTAACTTAGCAAATAAGGCTGTTTGTGAAAGATTTCAAAAACCTATTAAATGTTGTCAGATTTTACAGTTAAGAGAGTCTTACCCCTCCCCCCGCTCAAGTAAAACAGCAGAGTCTCAGTGACTTGGAGGACCCGTGGCCAGTTGGAGACAAAGGCAGAGCTCGATCTCCAGGCTTCTGAGCAGGTGCACGCACCACTCACGGAGGCTTTTCCCCTGTGCTAGGCACTGACAGCCTGCTGCACAGCCACAGCTCACATCACGCCTGGGACCCCACTGCCAATGACATTTCTATTTCTCTCCTTTCAAAAAAAAAAATGAACACGGTTTCACCTTTTCTTTTCCTTAATAGTCATTCAGATTTTGGGGGGCGGGGAGGGTGTTTGTTTTTAAAAACAGAATTACAGAGAGAGGGAGGGAAAGAGAAAGATCTCTCTGCTGGTCTATTCCCGATGTGTCCCCAAGAGCCAGGTGTAGGTTAGGTCAAAGACAGGAGCTTCATCTGGGTCTCCCCCAGGGGCAGCAGCAACTTAACAATGGGCCATCTTCTGTGTTCCCAGCCGCCTGAGCTAGAAACACAGCTCACAAGTGGAGCAACTAGAACCGGAATCAGAGCCCACATGGGATGCTGATTTTACAAAAGTGACTTAATCCCCTTCACCACAACACTGGTCCCGTTCCCTTTTCTCTAGTGCTGTGTCATATCCACAGTCAAGTTTGTATTCTTCTCCTCCACCACACAATCACAGTCTTCTTTTTTTTTTTTTAAGATTTATTTATTTTTATTGGAAAGTCAGATATACAGAGAGGAGGAAAGACAGAGAGGAAGGCCTTCCATCTGATGATTCACTCCCCAAGTGACCGCAATGGCCGGTGCTGCACCGATCTAAAGCCAGGGGCCAGGAACTTCCTCCAGGTCTCCTACATGGGTGTAGGGTCCCAAGGCTTTGGGCTGTCCTTGACTGCTTTTCCTGGCCACAAGCAGGGAGTTGGAGGGGAAGTGGAGCTGCCCGGATTAGAACTGGCACCCATATGGGATCGTGGTGCGCTCAGGACTTTAGCTGCTAGACCATCGTGCCGGGCCCACAATCACAGTCTTCTGGATGGGTAATGAGGTGTCAGTTTTGTAACATCTCTATATATGTGCCCTAGAAAAAATACTAAGTGCCTTTCAAACTCTTTGATTAATTAGGCATGGAACAATAAATAATTTCTGCAAGAGCAGAGCAGATGAACACATCAGGCAGCAGATCGAACAGGAAGAAAGTTAAACCAGAGTGGCCATCAACCAGCAGCACAGCCCTATGCCTGTGGAGTCGGAGATGAACCTTCTGGCCTTGTAAATATCTTAGATGAGCTTCACTGAGAAGACACATACCACAAGGCCACCAGGGTGAAACTAAAGAATAACCTACAAGAAGTGCTTACTGATTGCCTAATGCCACTCTGTTACAGAAAGCATCCCAGTGCTAGCCACCACACAGAGCAGATATCACCCAGACTCAACACCGGATCCATGTCAACTCGTAGACCAGCATTTTAACAGGTATTTGTCTTGATAGTAATTATAGATTTCCTAAACTCCATTTCTGGGAATAGGAGTGGCCTACATAGTTGAGACAAATGAGTGAAGGTTGTTGTAACAGATGGAACATTTCAGTCAAATTCTTCAGGCAAAAGGAATAACTGTATGTGATAAGAAAGGAAAAATTCAGAACCTCAATCATATGGTTCATATGGGCATTTATGGCTCAGGAAGAATTTGAGAAATATAACAAAGAAATATCTGCAATGAACAACAGACCTATGGCCTAAAGGATAGATCCTTTTGCTCCTAAAACTAGGAATACATTTTCACTGTACATGAAGTAGCTTCATGTTCTTCTCTATTTTCTGTGCTTAGAAAGTTCTAACAGGACTAGCCAATTATAAGAGAAAAGATAATCTCATTATACTTTGATAACTTTGTGTCTCCAACATTTTCTCAACTGAGAATACCTACTGCCTGGTATTGGTCATCATTTTACATTTATTGAGTGGCAAGATTCAAGATATCACACAAAAGATACAGTACAATGAAAGCTACATTATCAAAGTGGAACTAAGAATGCTACAAGGAATGTGGACAACATCTATAAGAGGGAGGCTATCCTTCAGCAAGGTTCTAAACATAGACTGTATTTGCATATGTCTTGGGATTATGGTGGAGGAAAAATAAGGAGCATGTGAAAGAAACCTTTGGAAACAGATATCTAGAATTGAGTGTATACATGTTAAACTCTAAACCATATTTTTCAGTATGCAATAGTAAAGAAAGTCAACAATAGTTACAGCCCTTTAATAATGAGGTTGGTTCTCCATTTCAGCAACATGGCAAGTAGCATTAGATTATGCAGTCACTTCACTCAAACTCTAACATAAATAACCATGAGTACATGTTGATATTTTTAAATGATAGCATGAATAAATAAGTGGAGAACAGACAAGTCCCCCATGCAGAAGAATTTCAAATAATTCACATAGACGCTTCGACATGAAGGAGACAGAGCTTAATTCCTTGCTGTTTCATCTGGACTGAACATAGTCACTTCTTTCCCAAGAGGACAGTAGGGAAACGGAGCCGACACACTGGGTGAACACTGGCTCAGCCGGACTGCCGAGGTAAACACAGACATTGAGCAGACACACTGCCAGTCCCCGGGACATGATGGGATAAGCATGACACTTTATCTCTGCAGTCTTCCTCCAGAGTCCACACCCTCAAGCTAATCAAGAGTTAAACATTAGGCACATCCCAATCAGGAACAGTCTACAAAATACCTGAACAGTGTTCCCCCAAAGTCTAAAAAACAAGGAAATATGCCCCAGACAGCAGGAGTCTAAGGAGACAGGATAACCAAATGTAGGCTGGTGCCTGGAATGAGAGACGGAATGGACATTAAGTAAAAACCAGGCGATTTGAATAACGGATGAATCTCTTATGGCTAGAGTGGAGGCATAGCAGTACTAAATGCTCATTCACGTCCCAGTTGCTCCATTTCCAATCCAGATCCCTGCTCATGGTCTAGGAAAAGCAAGCAGGAGATAACTCGGGCTTCCAACCACATAAGAAGCCTGTGTGGCTCCTAGCCAAGTACCTGCTGCTGAGGGTGTCTGGGGAGCGAACCAGCAGATCAAAGATCTCTCATGCGTGTGCTTGCTCCCTCTCTCTTCTCTCTCTCTCTTTGACTTTCAAAGTCAATCTTTAAAAAGAAGAATGAGGGGCCAGTGTGGTGGCATTACAGACTAGTCCTCTGCCTGTGGCACTGGTGTTGTATATGTGCAAGGGTTTATGTCCCTGTTGCTTCATTTCTGATTCAGCTGCCTGATTATAGCCAGAGAAAGCAGCACTTGAGATCTTGCAAGGTGCTCCTGGATCGCAGCATCAGCCCAGCCCAGCTCTGACCATTGTGTCTCTTTCTCTGTCTTTCCCTTTCACCCCTCCCTTCCCCCTCTGTAACTCTGATTTTCCAAGTAAAGTAAATTCATCTTAATACAAAGCAAAAAGAATGATTTGCCTTAATGGTAATTTATCAATATTGGTTAATTTATTTTATCAGTAATATTATTGCTAATCAGAGATAGGAGAAACTGGCTGGTTTATAGGAACTGCTTATGCAACTTTCCATCTTTCCCTGTATATCTCCAAAATTACTACAGTCAATTTTTATTTTAAAAACAAAAAAAGGAAAGTGGCACGCATGCACACACACACACAAGTGTAGGCGAGGTAGTTATTTAAAGAAGAAAATCAACAGTTAAAAGTAGGTGTTCTCAATTGAGCAAAGCCCAGAATGTCAGCAATGGAAAAAGTCAAAGTTTGTCTCTACACGCCAAGAACTGTTTGGAACAATGTGTTAGGAACAGCTGAAAGGTATTCACAAGCACAATTAGCACCTTGGCTGACTGGGAGCCAAAAATAAGCTAGCTACGGAGGAGTAAGCAGGTCACGGTCATAAACAGGTCCTGCGATGACATCTGAGTGAGGCAAGGCAGTCCCAAAGAGGGAAGCCGGAGGTAAACAGAGGCCAGGTCTGGGACAGGAGCGCCTCTCTTAGTGCTCCCTGCTGTTTCTAATCAGGGTAAGCACTCGATTTTAGTTCCTCAAAATCATCCTATTGACCCTTGGGTCACTTTCACCAAGGTGGCTGTCTGGAGATACTGGCCCAGCTACAGAGGGCCTAATAATGACACCGCCTGTAACTCTGTTTCACACTGCTCTGCAGGACCAGCCTTCAGTTGCAGCAGTAGATTCTTAATTTGGAGGGATTGAATCATCCCTTTCTCACCTTTCTCACCAGCCGAAGTATTTTTAACTCACTGTCAGCTATGGAGTGAATGTGGAGTCTGGGAGGGGGAAAAAAAAAGAGTCCATTCTTCACTCTTCTGCTTTTGATGGCTGAATCCAAGAATGTGTTGGGGGTGGGGGATGTAGGAACTTTTATTTAGAACGTTTTTATCCAATGTTTTAAATTCCCAGAGTAAGTAAAAACGGAGAGGATTTCTTAGCCGATGACAGCTCCTTTGTTCTGTCTGAGCCTGGAACCAGTGTGCAGCACTGTCAGCTCCCCGATGGTCTGCGGGGATTGGTCGGTCATAAACACTGGCATTCCTTTCCCTACACCAGGAACACCTGCCCAGAAGCTAAGCTTCTATAGGCCTGCCCTACCAAACCTCAAAGATACAGAACAAGAAACCGTGCTTGAATTGTTGTTTTAGAGTCGCTGTACATTAGTATTTGAGAAACTGGTTGCAAGAAAACAGATTGCAAGAAACTTTGGGGATTCCATTCAGTTTGAGGGTGTGAAGTGAGAAAGTGGAAGTAGAGAGCACAAAGTGACTGATCAAAGAAATAGCAATATTCTCATATCAGTGGATGGGAGCAGAGTGGAAGAAAGAGGATTCTGTGGGTACATTGGATTTACCTTTGGTTTAGCCCCTAAGTCGAGCCTCAACATATCTTTTTACCCTACTTATAAGCAGTCTCCAAATTACATGCACTTCAAACACTATTGTTCTTTACCTCCAAAGAGTTTTGCTTTGTATATTATCCTTCCAGAAACAAAAACAACCACCAGTTCCTCCCAGATTTTTTCTTTATCAACTGCTGGAAGCAGTGCCTGCAATTTCCAATTCCCTAGGTCATTTGCAACTTTGCACGCTGCTCTCCATGGAATACTCTCACACCTTTCATTTCCTCCTTTTATGCACCCACGGAGGGCAGCAAATGCACGTAATTCATTGTTTTATTCTGTAAAGAGTTTTGTTGTGCTCAAAATTAGTGGTCGATGAAAATTTGTTGAAAAATTTGTTACATATGCCTCTCCTCCAATTAAATTCTATCTTATAATGTCATAAACTTCATACATCTCTTTTATCATAGTACGGGATATATTTTAACCTTAATCTCCCCGAATTTTGTGTGATCATAAAGGTTTTGACACAATATTGCAATTCAACAACATGTTAAGTTTGACACTAATATTTTTGACTCCCATGGTCTTAAGAAGCAACACATTTTCCCTCACAACCACAGTAAGGAAAAGTATTTTTGCTTGTGTAATCAAAACATAATACAGGATATCATATTCACAGATTTCTAACTTTTCAGTTTCTAAATTCAGTTTCTAAATGAACTGAATTTCTACTTTTAAAATTTTGTTTTATTTAAAAAGCAGTATTACAAAGAGAAGACTAGGCAGAGAAAGAAAAATCTTCAACCCACTATTTTACTCCCTTAATGCCTTTAGCAGCCAAAGCTGAACTAATATGAAGCCAGGAGCCAAGAGCTTTCTCTGGATCTCCCTTACGGGTGCAGGAACCAAAGCACCTGGATCATCTTCTGCTGCCTTCTTAGGCCTCAAGTCAGGAGCTGATCATGAGTGGAGCAGCCAGGTCATGAAATTACACCCCATCAAGATGCCAGCACCTCAGGTGGAAGATTAGCCTACTACAATATGGTGCCAGCCAATGAATTTCCATTTTTATATAATCTAGTAATGACCAATGGTTCATGCTTTGTTATTCACTGACTGAAAAAATTTACCAACTATCTTGTTTTCTGTGAGGGTTCGGAAACACTAAGATGGGATTGCTAGGCTATGACAGCTGATGATTCACTAGCACACTGCTCTTAAAAAGCCAGCAAGTTTAGAGATGATGTAGGACAGAGGAGTACAGAATTTACAGTGATTTCCTCGGAATTTCTCCTATTCCTGTAATGTGGAAAGTAGCCTACAATGTCATGTAACTGCCTTGAAATTGACCAGACATTTCACCTCCAAGGTTATCATTGCTCTAAAAAGAGTGAGGAAGAAAAATGGGAAAATGAGTGAGACAGACATTTTTGGGGAAGTACTTCTATGTTTGCAATTGTTTTCTCCTGCGCTTCCCTCCCCAAGTGGCACTGGGTTAGATGATCTGGCTGGTTTGTGAGCCAATGTGTAGAATACTCTTCTGAGTGTTGGGGTCACTGGCTCTGGCCCAAGGCTGTCCTACAGATGCGCACTCAATCTCCAGTGCGACAAGGGATGGAGGATGCTAGCCAGTGTTGTGAGAGAATGGGCTAAGCCACCGCTCGAGATGCTGATCTCCCCTATGGGCAGCTGTTAGAGTCCTGGCTACTCCACTTCTGATTCAGATCCTTGCTAAAGTACCTGGGAAAACAGCTGAAGGGGGGCCAAATCCATGCACGCACGGGGGAGACCTGGAACAAGCTCCTGGCTTCTGTCTGACCTAGGCCTGTCTACTGTGCTTGCCTAAGAGTGAGCCAACAGATGAAGGGTCTCTGTCTCTCCCTCTCTCTTTCTCTGTAACTCTGCTTTTCAAATGAAATAAATCTTAAAAAGAAACACCTCACTGAGTTACAATTTGATAAAAGAGGTCCCTGCAGGTGTACAGGATAAAGTCACTGAGGAGGAGAAAGCAGCACTGCATACTTCATTGCAAAGGCTAGGGAGAGACAACGGATTGCACTCTGCAATACAACTGAGCCTCACAGACTAGAATTTATTTTTCCCATTTTCCTCTTGTGTCCCAGCCCAGACCTGAGCATGGTAGCCTCACTTCTGCAGTTGTCTTCATCTCTTTCTCAAAACTCATCCTGGTTCACCATCCTCAGTGAGTCACATGATGAACATTTTCTGAGCACCTACCACATGGCTCACTTTCGCTGGGTTGGGAGCACATCGTGCTGAATAAGGCAGTTATGCTTCTTGTACTTCATAAGGGCGGAAAGGAAGGATTGTTGTCCTGAAGTATAGATAATATGCTGAAGTGCAGCACATGTCAGAACCTGTCACACAATGAAAGAACAGGAAGTGCTGATGCACAGTGGGGTTCCAGGCTAAGGGAACACACAGCGAGGAGGTGTGAAAGTTCTGCTGCAGGAGGCTAAGCCTCCACTTGGCATGCTAGTATCTCACATCACAGCGCCATCTTAAGTGCTGGCTGCTCTGTTTCCCAGGTTTCCTCTTAACACAGCTGGGAAGCAGCAGATGAAGGCTCAAGCACCTGAGTCCCTGCTACCCAAGTGGGAGACCTGGCTGCAGTTCCAGGTTCCTGACTCTGCAGGACCCAACCTTTGCTATTGTGGCCATTTGGAGAATGAACCTGTGAGTGGACAAAAAAAATATTTCTCTCTCTCTTTCTGTGTGTGTAGGAAAGAGAGAGACAGAGAGAGAAACTCTGCCTTTCAAATACATATTTTTTTTCCCAAAGGAATAGTTATGTCTGGATCACAAAAAGAGATTTTCCAAACTCCACATGCCTAAAAATAGTGTCCACTCCTCTTGCCTTATCAGTGTCCCGCTCCCACTCTAAGTCTGAGGTTAGCCTTACCTCCTCCTTGCCTGCTCAAAATAATGGGAATGGTTGTGTTTTTGCTTCTCAGCAATCCACTTTCCTCCCTGAACTCTACAGGGAGTACATGAAGCTGGGGGAGGGGGAAATAGAGAAACACATGTTGGGCTTTGCCTTTCCACTATCCATTCATGACATCAGCAGAAACAGACATATGAGCAGAAAAAAAAGAACTTCTGGAGATTCTGAAGATTTGGCTTTGAATTACAAAAGCTAAATTCTGGAAGACTTAAAATGAAGCAACATTTTAGAGGAAACTACCCGTCCAAAAAGGAGTTTTTCTATGATTTAAAAAAAAAAAAGATACAGTGTGAATATCTCCTGTCCTTGGAAGCCCTGAAAAGGGGCCAGGCACCCTGCCTCTCTTACCTCAGGGCAAGAAGTAAAGGCCATGACTGTATCTTCACCAAAAGGCACAGGTGAGGGCTAGATGTCAGGAAAGCAGGTCACTTTCTGGCTTCCCACAATATGGTCAAGATATTGCACGGCAAGGTGCAGATACAGCATGAGGCCAAGCTGCTGTCTTTAAGAGCTGAAGGAAGAATGCAAGCATGCTGCCTGAAGCCATGTTTCCCCTGTATTATACACAGAAATGATCTGAGGGCTTCTGGGGAAGTCCATCCACCCCAAAGCTAGTCACACAGTAGCCGGGAAGAGACAGGATCACTCAGGCTCTGGGCAGTGGAGAAAAATTTTACAGTAAATCCAAATGGGAAGAGACCCCCCCCGTGCAGAAACCAGGGAGAACAGAGGCAGACAGGGTCACCATTTTCCCTTTCCTTGTACCAGCCTAACCTGCCAGGAGTTTAGGAAAAGCAGAAGGGAGAAGATAACATGCCTGTTACATGTACATTTGAATCAATTTTGGCTGTTACTTTAGATTGGAACTGTAAGTAACTACTATCCTGGTGGAAGAAAGAAAGAAAGAAAGAAAGAAAGAAAGAAAGAAAGAAAGAAAGAAAGAAAGAAAGAAAGAAAGAAAGAAAGAAAGAAAGAAAGGAAGGAAGGAAGGAAGGAAGGAAGGAAGGAAGGAAGGAAGGAAGGAAGGAAGGAAAGAAAGAAAGAAAGAAAGAAAGAAAAGAAAGAAAGAAAGAAAGAAAGAAAGAAAGAAAAAGAATGAGCAGGAGGTGGGGGCAATACAGTGGCTCACCAAGCACTGGCATCCCATATGAATGCCAGTTCTATTCCTAGTTGCTCTACTTCCCACCCTGCTCACTGTTTACAGCCTGGCAAAGCAGTGGAGGATGCTCCAAATCCTTGGTACCCTGTGCCTTAGAGGTGCCTTGCTCCTGACTGCAGATGGGCTCAGCTCCAGCTATCACAACCATTTGGGGAATGAACCAGAGGATGGAAGATCATTCTCTCTGTCTCTACTTCTCTTCATAAATCTACTTTTCAAATGAAAATAAATAAATTCTTTTAAAAAATCAGAAATAGGGCCTAAAAACTCAGCTTACTTATAAAATTTTAGCTCTGTGTATCCAAACTTACTGACTATTCCTATCTATGAAACTCAAGCCATTTTACTGGCATCACAGAACAGATACTCCCCAAGCAACTGTATCCATAATATATGAGAGTCACACCCAGTTCTAAAAGGCAGCCCATAAATCTACTTTATTTTTCCTCTCAGCTCTTCTTTGAAAAAAGTAACAAAATGAACCTCCATACATAGTCATGAGTGACCTCCACAAGCCTTTCCTAATGAGAAACCACACTGATTAATTAATTCAGTCAAAATCTAGTGCAGAGAGTTTTCTCATTGTGCATTTTTGTCACCAATGAATAAACCTTAGCAAAATTCTAATAGAGTTGCTAATAGGAGTGCTAGAAACTGCATAATAGTTGTGTCCACAAGATGAGACAATATCCCCTGCAAGCCCACTTGATTTTCCACAGTGAGTTTGTAGAGGTCAATGGTTAGATCATGGGGTCTGGTGACAAGGAACCCAATTCAAATTTAATTCCAATTTTGTACTGAGGCATAAAACTGCATCTGTGACTCTCAGATACACAAAGTAGGATAAGTAAAAGAAGCTGGAGCCGATCGATGGCATGCTGTATGGTTCTAATGAGATGACACGTCAGTTGCTGGACCTGATGGCAGGACTGGAGTCTGTTGAGAGTAGGCTGAGGGATTTACAAGGCTGGGTGTTGGAACTCATCTCTATCTTGACACCTGCCAGACAAAACTCATGGAAATGTATGCCAAAAAGAGCAAATTTTATGGATGAATTTTTTTAATTAAGTGGTTTTAATCCCCATTTCCCATTTAATAACCTTTCCCTCATAACTAATTATTTTGTGTTTCAATTTCTTTACCTTTAAAAGATAAATAAAAGCATCTTTGTCACAGGATGAATCCTCAGTCATGGTCATAACCTTCATCACACTCATCATCTTCCTCATGTCTGATCTGTGCCAGGCACAGCGGCTCCTCTTCACCTGTGTACCTGTCCCAAGAGGCTGGAAAGATCGGCTGCTATACTCACTCAGCTGCTTTCCTTTCTAGTTCTACCCCAACATAGGCCCCTAGCTCTCTGTGATCCCTGGGAAGGAGGGTATAACCTTGAGTGGATGTCAAGATACAAAGGTTAAAACCTGGGGTGACTGAACAGCTATCCCAGCTCCAGAACTTTCTATCGGGTTGGTTTTGGTTTAACTGCAACCACACTGTGGGTCAAGCACTGACCATTGATGACGTTTTCACAGATAGTAAAGAGTTAGTGTCTGCAGCCAGACCATCTGGGTTTATTTCCTGATTTGACAACAGCCATGGATCTTGAACTCACCCATCTGCTCTTTACCTAAGATTCTGTTTGAAGTTCTTTCAAGCATAAAAGGAACCAATGGGTATAGAGGCACACAGAACAGTGCCTTGGATGAAACAAACTGTGTGAGTTGTAAACTTGTGTATAACTTGGCTTACAGAAATATTACAGTCATTTGAGTTCCTATGACACTCTTCTTCTGATCTTATCTTTCCACTTACCTTATTCCAAAATATTATTTTGATTTTTCTTCATTTGAGAAACAGAATCAAAGCCTTCCGGTTCCATCTTCAAATGCCTGTCACAGCTAGAAAGAGGTGAAGGCTGAAGCCAGGAGCCAAGAATTCAATCCAGGTCTCACACGGGTGGCAGATTGCAACAGCTCAAGCATTGCTACCATTGTATATTTCAGCAGGAAGCTGAAATCAGGAGACAGACCTGGGAACTGAGCCCATATACTCCTACAGGGGAAGTGTGAATTTTAGCCACTAAGCTGCACATCCACCCTTTTTATTTCAATGCATATACTTTTCTGTTGCTTTTCTGTTATATTACTTCCACTTTCATTGCTGTTTATTAAAAACAAGGATTTGAAGAAGTTATCTTACTTGCCCAGGGAGTCTGTAGCTTCCAGTTTGTTTTCAACCTCGATTGCACCAGCTGTTGAAAACCTGTTCCTTACACACATTTCTTTACTTAATTTTAAGATCCACAATGTGAGTCTTAATAATGATAGACATATTGAAAGAACACTAAAGCATGACTGTTAATCTCCCCATCCCCGGGCACAAGAACACTTGCTATGCTTTCAGCAATTTTTGAGTGTCTGCTTCTGAGTGTTTTAAATGGTGAGGGAATCAGCTTCATTGTGAGACTTCATCAGGAGAGGGCCCGCCATGTTTCCCAGTTATCACATCCTCTTCTTGAGCCATTTAGATCTGCCTGTGGAACCAAATCAAGTAAAATAAATCATTTGAAAACAGTGATTGTAGTCCCTCCTCATTTGCAAGCTAAACAATATGCACAACTTCAACCAAGCTTCCCCTCACAAACAGTTCAATCACCTATCTAGCCTGGGTTCCTGCCTCTGGACACACTGCAACTCGTTAGCATCTTACAACACAACACCTGAATCCAAATACAATTTCAATTCTCTGCATTAAGTCAACCAGAAAACAAGACTGCAGTTCTCTTTGACGTAACTGCTATATTTGCATTAATATTCATCTAGAAAGTCTTGGAAGTCACGGCACACTAGGGACTCGCAGAGCTTGCTCTCCACCAGATTCACCAAATGCTCGTTTCATGTCTCCTTCACCTGTCCCACATTAAACTACCATTTCATTGCTTCATGATGATTACCCACTTGCAATGTGTCTGCCTAGGTAGAAACCATTCTTTCAATTCATGAGGAGCATTTTACCAACTAATCTTCATCTAAAACAGTAACTTCTAGCAACTTGGGTCCATTTGAAAGTTGTATCAGAATGTTACTTAGGTCCACACTGAAACCTTTATGAAAACGATGGCTTGTCAGGGAAGACAGACCTGCCTGAAGCCTGTTATTGACCCCTGTTATTCCCACTTGGGATCTGTGTTCATTCGTGTCCCGTTTGCTGAGCCATCTTACAGCCCTTTTTATTAAAGCTCTCAAAAATACCTTGAGCAAGTTTGTCAGATCCTGGCCAAAATCCCATCCCTCAGAACCCCTCATCTACTCAGTGTTTCTGCTGTTGTGATGTGTAGCTCCAGCTCATGGAAAAGGCACTGACTATTACTCTAAGGGAAAATAAGGGCATCAGGTAGAAATCACAGGACCTTCTTCTGACTGGCCGCAAGGGTTGCAAATTGCTCAGGGAGAAGGTACAGAGGTTAACTGGAAAAGACACACTTAAAATAGTAGAAAGAATCCATATTCTGGAAGGAAAAATGCAATGCAACCTGAAGAGGCTTCAGGATAGGGACAGGTAAGAGAAGCCAGACCTTGGAAATCACAATAAGGAATGTGGACTTGATCATGAGAACAATGGGGAGCGACTGAGTAATGTAAAAAAGAGAGAATAATTTGATCAAATTTGCATTTTATAAAGATCACAGGCAAAGACTGATCAATGGATTGCTGCTTCGAAAGACATAGGAAGAGCTAACCACTAAGGTCCTGTCCCAGGCAAGTCTCCAGATCTCGGGCTTACTGAGTCCAGAAACACAAGGAAGGTGAGCTTTTCTAGGGCCATTCACATTTGCCCTTTCTTTATGTGACAGTATGGTTTTATCACTCCCATTGGGTAGGAGGGCAGAAGGCAGCATAATAGCTGTGCCACAGGCCTCAAATCCTTGCGACTCTGACACTCCCCTCTTCCTGCTCAGTAAGTCAGGTTGCTAGAAACTGGGACAATCTGTGAGCCTAGCTCACAACTGGCCAAAGCACACAAATGCCAACTACCTGTGTTGAAAAAATCATGGATATGACAAAAGTTTGAAAGAGACTTGATTAAAGTTTCATTTTTATCAAGTATCACGCTGTCAAAAACATGGAACAGATGATTAGGTAATAAATTCATAATTCCTTATGTCACTTGCTAAGAGAAGTTACCTAGAACCTGTAAACAAAGAGGGCGAAGGATGACGTGGCAGGGCAGGGCACATCTCTTCATGTCACATGGAAGCAAAGCTTCATGCTGGCTCCAGGGTAACTTAATTTTCTAAAATAATTGCTCATTGCTTGTCTTTGCTACTTTAAATACAAGTTAAGAGTCCAGGCTATGTGAAGTCACATGCTGTTTTACAGAAGCAATATTTTCATCCAAGAGAAAAAGTAACCCCAGATTTCAATGATTATTATACTACTCTAAATTAATGAGCTTCTTGCAAACCTAGCAATCAAATCCAAGTTTCCTTTCTTCAATTGCAGTGTAAATATCCAGTGCTTCAAATGCTCTCTGAATCAGCCTTATGACTTTACTATTTCGCTCATTAATTAATGAGTTACATAATATCTTTGACACACTTTTATTTTCTATATTTGTGTAAGTCCTGTCTCAGCGTTTTGAAAATTACACCTTGAAATCTTGACACTAAATAAATTAACCTTTTTTATTTACCAGACAATTCTATTCTACTGCTGTATTTGAAGATCTAAATGTTCAGAGGGTAATTTTTACTCCCTTTCCTTTCCTTTGATTCCATTGTTCTATTTGCTTTTTCTTGATTTTTCATCTGTTTGAAAGGAAGGCAGTCAGAGAACCAGAGATGGGCCATCTGCTGAATCACTCCTCAATGCCCACAACCTGCTAAAGCAAAAAGCTGGGAAGCAGAACCCCCATCCCAGGCTCCGTGCAGGGCTGGGACCTTACAGCTGCACTCCTTAGCTGTTGTCTCCCACTGTGTGCATTTGTGGGAAACTAGGATTGGAAGCTAGAGTTGGTACCTAGGCACTCCAAAATAGGATGCACACATTCCAAGGACGGTTTAGCCAGTACACTAACCATCAGTTGCATTTCAATGTCAGTATCAAGTGCAAGAGAGCTGGACAGCCTTACTTCCGGCATCTTAGAAAACAGAAACAATCACAAGAAGCTTTTTATAACGGAGACAAAAGAAAAATAGATACCCATTTTTGCCTTGGGGTTTCTTCCCTCCTGCATTTTCATTGCAAAGTCTCACAAGGCAAAATATGAACAGTAGTTTCAAAACACATACATGGATATGTGTGTATACATGTATATATTGAGGATTTTCCAAACAGAGAATTCACACCCATTTGAACAAATGGAATATATAGTTGAAACCAAATCAGAATGTGCTCACTGCTTTTTGAATGTGTTGGGACGTGGGGCATCTTCCTTTTCATCCAGTAGTGTTATCCCCATAAACAATCAAAATGCTACACAATCAGATGACAGATCCTAGTATCAACTTGTGCTGCACAACTCCTCCAGTAAGAAAAAAATCAAAGAGCAAATTAGAGAAAAATTTCTCAAAGTCCAAATAATCCCCCAAAAAAACCCCAAAGCTTTCGTTTTGTATCCTATTGTGATTTGTTGTGCTTTCCAGTGAAAACCACAGTACGCATGAGACCTAGATCCTGAACATAGGATTCTGTACACAACTTTGCACTGTTGCTATCTGCCCTACTCATAAAAAAAATATTCTAGCCCCTACCCTCATATCAAAAGCTACAGAGAGTAAATGAGCAACCTTGGTTCACTACCAAACTGCCCACTTCATCCAATGCCATGTGGAATAGCTTGGTCATCCTAAGGTCTGTTAGCTGAGTTTGTTCAGCTTTTATGAAACACAGTATTGGCTTTCATAATCCAGATCTGAGATTATTTTGGTTGTTTGCATAAATTTCATCTCCTTTTATGCCAGCAGCATTTCCTGTTTCACAACTATTCAGCCAGAAAGCATTGTGCTGTTCTTTTTTTGGCTTTTACGGGACCTGACATCTCGAACAGCTGTCATCAAGGTGCATGTTGGCACAAAGTACAGTTCTCAAACATGGGATGTACAGAGACTGTCATTAGGACTGCTGCGTGAGGCTTTTGTATTAAGCTGGTTTCTGAAAATATCTCTGACAGTTGCTGGGAGGCCAAAGAGCCTCCCACGTCTGCAACTGGAGACAAATTCAGGGTGGATGTGTGTTCTCCTTTAGCAGTTGTCTGAGTCCCCGTGAGAGTGCCCACAGTTCTTGTAGCTGGGCACAGGCTCTACACTTGGTGTCCATGCGCCTGGGTGTGTGTGGGTGGCTATGGAGAGGGCTGAGTTTGGCAGAATCTTCTCAGTCAGAAGAGGCCCTGTGGAAGTGCCTGGGACCCACCCAGCGCCCAACACACAGTAGCCAAGGGGCAGAGTTGGAAAGCAAGGAAGGGAGGGAGGGAGAGCGCAAGGAAGGAATGAAGGAAGGAAGGAAGAAAGGAGGAAAGGAAGGAGGCTGCAGGGAAAATGGCTGCTGCATTTGGGAAAGGAGCTGTCTGAAAGTAACGTGAATGATGGGTAGCAGTTTGCTCACATTTTGTTTTTTTGTGATTTCATTTATTTACTTGATTACCACAGCCCCACCTCCTTTCCAACTGACTGGGGAAGGTTTGGAAGGCTTTAAGCAGTGCCCCCACTGAACATGTGCCCAGGAAACAATCTGCTCCTCACGGTTCCAGCTCTGTTTTTAGCTACCAAACAATTAGGCAGGAGCACACAGCTCTCCCAGGCGCAACTGCACCCACAGCAACAATCACTGCACAGTAGGAAAGCAAAGCACTACGGGGAAGAAATCAGTTAACCTTTTCCATGCCCCAGATAGCGGCCTTATCTCAGCTGAGACCCAGGGTCATCCAGAAGACTTGCAGGCATCACAGCATGTGACCGAGGCACCCTCCTCCCTCCTTGCCTGCACTCCCAGGCCACATGGAAGGGAAAGCTCAGATCTTTTCTTTCTAGAATATTTTATGATTTTGTGGATTTCTACAAAAGAAGCAGAAAATGGGGTCAAAACCAGCAGCATGTGCAGATTCGTGTTCTTAAGACACTGATTGAAAGGGGTTTCTGTATTTCCTGTGGAGGGGCACAAAAAGAACAAGCCTGTTGCACGCTCCGAGAGCCCAGGGTACAGCGTGTGAATAGGAGGTAATTTGGGTCAATAACTATAATAAGCCTAGGAGGTGGGTGGCCAACAGAAAGGTAATTCTGAAGCTGAAGAAAGGAAGATTTTGTTGATTCAGCTAGTGGTTATGAAGTACTTTTGGGCGTTAGGAACTCGTATGACAACGATGCTAACAGATTCTGTGCAAAATTTCCTTCATGGAGGGGATAGGTTTTACTCTAGTGTCAGATATGATCATTCTTTGATTGGGCCCCTGGTGAAGCACTTGGTATCCTCACATTCACTTTCATGTTATGTGAAAGAGAGAAATATTTAAGCACTAAATTCTGCTTAGGCGTAGGAAAAAACACCTTGCAACAAAAGCTCAAGAAATTGAGATCAGCTAACCTAACATAATAGTAATGTTTCCCTACTCAAACCTACTCCTTCATTTTTCAAATAGAAATCCACTTGCTTTCTCAATAAAGCTTTCTCCTTGGTTGTTGATCTCCCTCTTGGGTCTTTTCATCCGACCTCCTCTGCTTGCTTTCTTCCAAGCCTCTGCACCACTTTGCTATGTCTTATAGGTCAAGTTGCATGAGTTAAATGCACATAGGATGCAACTGGTTCAGCCTGGGCTTTAAACAATATGGTAAGTGGTATGAGAGAACTTAAATCTAAATGTAGAAAAAAACAGAGCTAGCATCCATAACATAGCGCAACTAGGAGTTAACTTACTCTACACTAATGGGTTTAGATTTTTAATTCCATACTCAATGACTGGAACAAGTAAGAACATTGCTAGCCCATTCATCACCGGGGACATGACCAGCCCTTGCCGAGGTACCCACCCCGCCTGTGATCTCTCTGCTGCTGGTTTTGCAGTTCTGCTACTGAGCAAACGTGGCAGCCGACAGAATCCTAGCACAGTGAGTCTTCAGTTATGATAATACCATATTTGAAAATTAATTGCAAAGAAATTTTATAAATTCTCTCAAAATAATTCCAGGATGCAGATTATTTTAATCTTCTGGATGTGAAATCTACAAAACTCAAAAAAGAGACCCAAAAGTTCTCATGAAAGGAAAACAAAACCTTCACGAAAATGGGCAATCCTTGCACTTGGCCTTCAAGAAATGAGTCGGAAAGGATCAGAAATAGCTACAAGGAAATAATAACTTGGTGCTTGAAAGAAAAGAAAGACCCTAGAACAAAAGCATCGTGACATTCTTTACTAAAGAAAAATCACCAAGTATGAAGAAACCTGCTTTAGCCATTTCTTAACTCCCCTTTCTCCCTGCTTTCTACTTATTCTCAATCCCTTCCACTTAAGTCACCAGCCGGAAGCACGTACCCTTATTCTACAGCCTATTCCGGGCAGGAAATGCCCAGATTTCACTCTTTGTTCTGTCTCATGTTCATGGTTCAGCGGGTAAATAGTAAAACTGTATATTTAGTTATGTTAGCTAAAAGGTTAAAGCTGATAAGATCTTAATACCTTGCTTCTTCCACCAAGCTTTCTCTAATTTGATCTCTGCAAAACTGATCATCTCTCTGTGTCCAGCACATGCTGAAGCTCTCATACCAGTTAGCACATACTGCCCTTTCTCACATGTTTGAACCCTCGTCTATTTGCTCCACCAGTTAGGAGCAAATCTACCAGCTGTTACTCCTCCAGCAGACATTTGGCAGCCAGGATCTATTCTTGTTCATATTTAACTGAACTGAATTGGCCTTTCCTCCAATAGAGTCTTTCTGTGGGAAAGTGGAAAAGAAAGAATGAAGAGATTTGTTGGTTTTAATAATAAGTGCTGACATGATGAAAACATTGGCTCAACTGCCCATGTTTTAAATAGCCTCTATTTTCATTTTTAGAGATGTATTCTGGTAAAATGGAAGGAATTCATACTCCAAGTGTAGAACCTGTTCAAAAGACTTGGCTCCACTTTGTAAAAAATTCTGCTTTTCTAATTAATCTTATTTTTCACAAACTGAAATTATTATTTAAAAATTCTAGAAGCTTCTCTAGATATCAAACAAACCTTACTATGCAACATTGCAATGCTTTAATCACCCTAGGATATATGTATTGATTTCCCATCTAAAATGCATAACAGTTGGAAAAGATATGGTCTAATATTATGTACTATGACTTTCAGAGAAAAAATAAGATGGTCAGATATAAAGATACTAATACATCCTATGTGTGTAAGATTCATCTAGCCTTATCTGTTTTAATCTGAAATTTTCATCATTAGCATCAATAATTAAATCCATCATTGTATCCAATGAATCTGGATCAAATGCATTATGAGTTACTCGGATATACACTAACCTTTTCCTCCAACAAGAAAGGACAAATCCATCTTCTTTGTTAGTCTCCATTTCCATATTTCTCAGTGTTTCTTTACTTGTTAATCAAGACTCCTGTATTTATACTGGACAGCTAAAGGCTGAATGTAAGGGAGTGACCTGACTCCTCCTTGCCAACATAGTTATTTTCTGAGACCAAGAACCTTCTTTAGATGTATTGAAGTTTCTCAGAAATTCATAGTTCCCCATTTGAGAAATCCATCATAGAAATGAATGACATGTATTGTTAATGCAAAATTTTAAAAATGAAGAAATATAAATCCCATTCTGGCAAACATGTAAAAGTTCTGCAATCTCATTCATTGATGGTGACAATTACAATTGATTGAGTTCTTTGGGAAGAGACACTGAATATCAAGAACCATAAAAGTGTCTAGTACAGATGTGCGTTCTGTTTCTCAAATATAAAATTAAGTTGTAAAATTTTTATAAGGATCACAGCAGTCAGACCTCACCGTGGATCTGCCCCTGGGACCATAGAAACTTTCCTTGAAATGTTAACATGTAATTATTTAGAGGGAAGTTAAGATAGTAGGTTACTTCATTCAGTGAAATAAAATATGCTCAAATACTTTATGAGTAATAAATTGGTAGTATCGATTATTTATATCAGCTCATTCTCAAAAGAATCTCAGTTTGCCTTCATAGATGTAAAGTATAAAAGGATTTTTAAATGAAACAATTAAAATCAATCAAAAACATAAAATAGGAAAGTAAGATAAGGCCTGAACCAAGTTGTCAGTTGAGCTTGGAACTAAACTCTCAAAAGGCACAGAGAGAGAGAGAGAGAGGAGGGGAGTCTACAATGTGTTGGGGAGATTCGAAAATCTTTACCCAAAAAACAATAGCCATGGCCGTGATCTTCCAGGAGCAAAGTCTGAGCTCTATCACCTTAGGCACTTTGTCGGCAGCATCTATCCCAATATTTGATAACAACAACTAAAACCACTTTATGTCTCAGCTTTGCTTTCACTGGAAAATAAAATGCCTTGCCTTCTCTCAGCCCATTTGCTGGCCTAAGATTTCCATCTCCTGAAGATGAAAAGAAGCAGTGTACTGTACAGTCCAGACAACCTCAACAGCCCCAGATCAGCCCTCATGCTTTAAAGTTAAGAAGTCAAATGTAAAACAGATGAGGGACATTATTCAACAACTTGCTTACCTTCTGATTTTCCTGGAAATAAAAGACCATCCCAGCCCTTGGCACACATGGCCCTTCGTCATCCACGTGTGATTTCCAAGAGAAGGCGTTGCTTAATCCTTACTGTTGGATCTGTACCGATTCATGGTCTTCTCTACATTATCAAATCATGATTAAGAAGCAGAACCAGATCCAGGGGAAGGATTTTTGGCACTGGGGAGGATAACTACATCCTGTGTCGGCGCCTGTATTCAGGTCATCTGTTAACATGCACCCTGTGAGCCTTCAATGGTTAGTGACTGCCGCACATGGAAGTCCTGGCTTGACTTTCGGTCACCCACCTCCAGCCTGGCCACTGTGCACGTTAGGAAAGTGAACCAACTGCTGGCATCTCACTATTTCTGTCTCTCTCTCTCACTTTCTGTCTCTTTCTCCCTATGTCACTCAAAGACAAATCTGAGAGCAAACTTGTGTGTACAACAAATGCTATAAAAATTGCTCTCAGAAAGGATCTTCTAGGTCCTATCCTGAGAGGAAAGCATATGTGAAAGAACAGGTACAAAGTGGTCCCAGCGGCGGGCTCTGAGGTGGGGCGGCTCGTTTAAACCACCCTGCCCGTCAACTCCTCTGAAAACTGTACAGCCTACCACGCATTCAGCAGGTATACTGTAAAAAGCAGGTAACTTATTGCTAGAGCTCATTCACCATAACATTAGGGTTTTCTCCAACTGAACAATATACAAATAAGTTTAAATTATGGTGAGAAAAACTACTTGGACTAAAGAATAATACTGTAACTAAAGGGAAGAGGAGATTATGGATTTTGCCTGCTTAATCACCACTGTATACCCATTGTCTCCCAAAATGCCTGGTACGCAGTAGTAGGTCATTCAATGCTGTTCCAATTACTCATGCTCTTCACTTCGATTCCTTTCAGGTTAACATTTTATACCACCATACTAACTCATCAAAATCAGGAATCAGGAGGTGTTTTTTAATGGCTGTCAAATGTTTGTTTTTATAGGGTTATTATCCATAGAATCTTACTTTCATGAAATAAAAACCACAATAAAGAACCTACCAAGGTGGGCTCCTTAACTGTTATAGCATGAGGGAACCAAATGAATATTTGCTCCATTTGTCCCACCAGTATTTGAAATCCAAGCTACATGATGAAGAAATGAAGTGTAGCTTATTTAGTAAATCAGGATTCACAACAACAAACTATATAGGTGCAAATTATGTAGAACATGAGTTATACTTTCTATTGTAAAAAAAGAACATCTTTCATTTCACAGCTCTTTGTTATGGATATCTCTATACACCGCACAGACATTTATCACAGAGCACCAATTCTGAGAAGAGACAGTAGTCGGGGAGTTACCTAATTTATGTCAAGAACAAGGAGAAAAAAATCTGTCAGCAACAGCATTTTTTCCATCCCAGTGACAGGTTAGAGCTCCAACTGCTGCTTTTTCTTTGGAATTCCCTACTTTCTCTTTCACTGCAATACTCTTTCTTTTCTGTTGAAATCTTACATTGGAATCAGAAGGGGAGGGTAAGACATGACAACCATGCCAACAAATGGTATGTGAAATAATTGACCATAAATACTACGAGTATCATAAAATCCGTCTTTCCAGACGCATGAGAACCAAATTTTTGAAAGCTTGCAATAATTATAATTAGATTTTTTTAAGAAAAAGAGTTACTTTCATTTTCATTGCAAAGTCAGATATACAGAGAAGAGGAGAGACAGACAGGAAGATCTTCCATCTGATGATTCACTCCCAAACTGACAGCAAAGGCCGATGTTGCGCCAATCCAAAGCCGGGAGCCTGGAGCTTCTTATGGGTCTCCCACAAGGGTGCAGCATCCTAAGGCTTCGGGCCATCCTCGACTTTCCCAGGCCACAAGCAGGAAGCTGGATGGGAAGTGGGACCGCCAGGATTAGAACCGGCATCCATACAGGATCCTGGAGTGTTCAAGGCAAGGACTTTAGCGGCTAGGCCACTGCACTGGGCCCAAGAACTTTTTAATTTTAAATGACGTGAAGTTGAGTTTTCAGTTAACCCAAAGGAACCTTTACAAATATTGTAAATAAACAGACATTTCATCTGTGTAATCTTTTTCTTTCTCCCTCTTGGTTCCTCCCACTCTCTCATTTTATTTCCTTTTTCTTCCCTAAGATGTGCTTGCTAATACCCCAGGAAGCGCCTTGATGCCCCTGGAAATGCCACAAACCCTTGGTCACAGGTAATGTGCCCGGCAAAATGGCAGTGTGGAGTTGTTTACATTCATCTAGGCAGGGCAAGGGAACAAAATGAGTTTAGCAGAAGAAGAAGTCGGATCAGCCTTGGGCTGCCAGTGACTTGTATGTAATTATGGAACTAATACTTAAAATTCTTAAGCTATTGGTTTCATTTTGTGAAAAAAAAAAAAATAAACACAGTGACAACTCCTCTGCCTGCAGCCCATCTCTTCAAACCTTTAGTTATAACAAAAAGCAATCTCCCTCTCTTTCCTGTTCCCACCTCAAACACACACACTTTGCTTATTTACCGTGATTCTGGCTTTCAAACACAGTCTATTCCGCCCACAGCCAGCTGTGTCCATGACCAAACACCTTGGTCACTATCTGGCCAAACATGTGCTTTCAGAAACACATCGTTCAATGGTTTCTTTACAGGTACCTGCTAATAACTCCAGCACAGGGAATTCACTCACTTTGAATGACTATTCAGTATGTATTCTATTAAAAAAAAAATCCCAAACATTTTTCAAATTCTATGCTTCTATTAAATTTGACTGTCTTTAACATTCTGTAAGAAGACATTTTAAGCATGTTTTAGATATTTGCTGTCCAATTACTGTGTTAATCTGACAAAACTTTATTTAGGGCTGACAGAAACTGAGCCTCCAATATGCACCAATTATTTAGAGTCCCTACTGCTGCTATGTAAAGATGCTCAGCAAATAGAAAACTTAGTTTCTGATTTCAAAAAAGAAAAATTGTTAGGATTTTTCTTTTCTTGGAAACACAGATACAAGAGAGAAAGAGATAAAGAGAGGAAGATCTTCTGTCCTCTGGCCCACTCTCCAAGTGGCCGCAAGGGTTGGAGCTGAGCCAGTCTGAAGCCAGAAGCTTCTACCCGGTCCCCCATGCTGGTGCACGGTCCCCCACACAGGTGCAGGGTCCCCCACGCGGGTACAGGTTTTCAAGGCCTTGAGCCATCCTCTACTGCTTTCCTATGCTACAAGCAGGGAGCTGAATGGGAAGTGGAGCAGCCAGGACAGGAACTGAAGCCCATATGGGTTCCCAGCACTTGCAAGGCAATGATTTAGCCACTAGGCTATCACACTGGGGTTCCTGATTTCAAAACTTTACAATCTGCGTGTGGAGATAGTGTGCACTGAATTTTAAGATGAAAATGTACTGCAAGTCTGTCAGTTTGTAGATAAAAAAACAGGAAATAATTCACTTCCCAGATAGTAAAGAGGCAAAAAAGATGCTTTGACCTCTAGGAAATAAAGAAGCTTCCTTCACTGCCCTCCAAAACTGGCAAAGGCAAATTACCCTACGTGTGAAATGCAGGTGAGCCCCCAGTGATAACATTAGGCTGCAGATATGACCAGCAGAGGCCCTTGTGGCACACCCCAGTGCCACAAACATGGAATTTAGCTCTTCTTTTTTCAGATACAGCTCTCCATCTCTCTGAATGTGTGTATGTGTGTAGCCTATTTGTAAAGGGCATTTGTGTTAGTATTTCCTATAAATAAACATTTTATTACAGTTTTGACAATTTGGCAAAAACGTGATTACAGTGTATTTTTTTATATTCACATGACTGATACCAAAAGAAAACTGCCACCTGACATTTTCTCATAAATGCAATTATTGTCTTTGTCTATATTATCTATGCATGGCTGCATGCCATGAGAAATATTGTTGCTGGAGGAGTAACAATGACAGAAAAGCAAGCACATGAAAGAATACTGGAATGGGATGTGACATGTTAGTATTATTTGATTAGAAAAAGAGAGAAAAAGAGATCTTTTCTCTCTGGTTCACTGTCCCAACATTCGCCCCCATCAGGGCTGGGACAGGCTGAGCCAGGAGACAGAAATTCGATTCTTCTGTCACAAGTACCTGGACTGTCATCTGGTGCCTCTAAGAAACGGAACTGAATGAAGAGGAGGGACTCAATGCCAGGTGCTCCCCTAGGCACACAGCCTTCCCAAGTGGCAGTTTCATGTGCTCTACCGTCAGACTCACCCCAAGAAATTCTGTAGGCTCTTGATTTCCTCATTTGAAAGATCATTTGATAATAGATGGATCAAGAAACACATAATGTATGACATCAACAATTTCTCTGCACCAGAAAATAAAATCAAGGAACTCCAGTGTTCAAGGTAACCTGACTTCTGTGACCAGACAACCATCAAATTGCAGCAACTTAGCACAATAACATTTTGTTTACTTATCGCATTACAACCCAACGTGAAATAACAGGGAAGAGATGGCTTCAGTCCTTTGCAGACCCAGGAACTTTGTGTTTTGTAGCCCCGGCTTCATCTTGGCCCTTAATTCTCTCTTTTAAGTCAATTGACAAGAAAGAAACACAAATATAGTCACGGGGGAAATGCCCTTATGGATGGTCCTTCAAGCATTTCATGATATTCTAGGTCAATCTATTGGCCACAATCCTATTGCGCTAAAACTCAGTCTTACTCAAGCAATGCATTCTTTGCATGTACTCAAGGAAACAAGTACCAAAATGTTAGTAAATGTGGGCACATCTGTCTCAGGAGTCGAAAATGTGTTAATAGGCATTAATTAGACATACTTTCCACAGACTCCTTCCTGAAACAAGGCCCTGACAACTACTCAAGCTGGGCAACCACCCACATGGCGAGAAGCTTGTCTTGAGGCACATGGAGACACCAGAAAAGATTCCCACACCCGCCCCGATCCCCTTTGAAAAGCTCTCAGCTTTCCCTGGATGCAACATTGACAGACATGTCAGTATTAGCCCTGCCTTGGGGTAAGGCATTGAGGGCCCCATAAAAAGCACAGCTGTGATCAGACAACACTAACATTCCAAATCACTATCTATTAAGTGGTTAGTATGTACTGGCAACTTTATAAACATTATGTCACTAATCCCACCACAGTGCTAGCAGTATTATTACTTCCATGGAAAATTGAGTCTTACTAAGGTTAGGCAAACAGCCCAAGGCAGCATAGCTAATAAAAGACAGAGCCAGAATTCAAACTTAATTTCATCTGACTCCTCCTACATGAAGCAATTATAGTTAACATTTGCTGGGAGCTTACTATGTGTCAGTCATTGTTCTAAGCCTTTTGGTTTTGTCAACTAATGCTATTCCCACAACACTCCTAGGAGGTGGACGCTATTATTATCTACGTTTTGCAGATGAAAACACTGAAACAGAAGTCATTTATCCAAACCTACAAAAACTAAATGCTTTAGGCTTGGACAAGGACTCAGAGCTCTCTCTCTCAATATCCATCTACTTTTTCTTTTTTTACATTTTTATGAGTTTTAATTGCATACTTGCCAGAAATTTATGATTCCAGTTTTTTTCTTAAGATTTAACAATTATTAACATCTAATATGTTTATCCATTTTTATGGAAATCTTTTTAAAATATAATAGTTCACTCCTTAGGACTTTAGCATCGATCTCTACACAAAGATATGTTCTTACATTATTGTAATAACATTATGACAGTTAATAAACTCAAGAGTAAAAGGAAAAAATTTGGGCGATTTAAAGGATCATGGATAACATTTGCTAATTATATAACTCCGAAACAGCTCCTCCCTACTCCTTCCCTGTGCTGTGACAATTAATCAGTGAAAAGTTCAGTTGTCTATAAGGTGACCTGCTTCTTGATTTGTTTGATTATTTCCTGTGGTGCCAGCTAAGTTAGTGCTCTGGCTTCTGTATTCCAGGAGCAGAAGTCAGGTCTAAAGACTCACTTGCAGAAAGAATGTTCCATTGGCAACATTGTAACTTCATATTGCGCCACATCTGTATTTCTCAATATTTGACCTCTCATTCTGTCATCAGCAGTGTCAGCCATTGAGTCCAAGTTCTAACAGCCAGATACTGTTCCTCCCCTTTCAAACAGCCACCACCTGGGGAGTGTGTGACTTGGTACCTATCAGCCTTCATTCTGGTTTCAGCATCCCCTGAGCCCCTTACTTAAGCACCATACTATCAACTGCAAAATGATGATTTGCAACCCTCTTATTCCAACCCTCAGTCAGAGCTGGCATTCTCCTTGTAGGAGGAAATTTTTCCTTCATCAACTGGAACTACTTGTTTAGTTGTGCTGACATAGTTTCTTCTGAAAAAGTCAGGTTAAATACATAATTATTCTTAATTATCAATCATCATATCAAAGAGTAGATACAGTAATCACATGCAATGGTGACAAATGAGTTTGCTTCTAAAACACTTTCTTTTCTAAAAGAACACAGGGAGTGCCTAGACTCAACTTCAGATCCCCCACGCAGCCAATGGGCGGCCCCAGGCTCCCTGTGGTTTCACCTACTGAAGAACCAAACTGGAATCTAGAGCTGGAGATAGCTTATAAGGTTGTGGTTATTGAATGGGTCAGGATAACTGTCATGTTTAGTGAAGTGTAAGACACACAGAAAGATTGTAATCAATATGAGTTATTCCTATTTTCATCCTAACAACATCACCAACTGGCACTAAGTCTGCACTAGGAAAGGAGCTGGGGCCTGGGGCTAAGGTCGTGAACAAAAGAGCAAGAGCCACAAGAGAAGGTCCTAAGAGAAGGGTGTCATGCAGAGTGACACGGTGGAGGCCCTCAAAGAGCTGGGAGCAGGTAAAAGAACTGGGGCTAGCACGAAGGAGGAAGGCAGGGGTGAAGATGACTCTTGCGTAACAGACATGCTTCTTTTGGGTTTGCTTTGCAAATTTCTCAGCTCTACTCTATTTTAAGATGTCAGAAACATTGCTGCTGAAAGCAGCTCTGAGTAGCCAACCCAGAGTGGCAGCAGTGCCAGCAGGGAGAGGCCCAGGCCATCCTAGATGTCAGCTGGCTTCCCTACCTACTCCCACAGCCCACAGCCAGATTGTGTAAGTGGCTGACAGACAAAGCTCCTTGGTCCACACAAGTGTGTAAGCAGAGTAGCAGCTGAAGGGACGAGGCCCCAGTCAGCTTTCAAGGATGACAACCGGTGGAAGCGTGTATGTTCTCATCAAAATCTCCCAACCAGGGCGAAAAAACATGAAATTCAGTATTTTTTACTAAAGTGAAAAAGGAGAATTCTAATTTTCATTTCTTTGAATTGTATGGTGACAAATATTGATCTTCTTTCCCCAAACCAAGGTTAAGGACAAATAAACCTCACTGTGTCTCAAAACTCTGAAAGAAAATGTTGACATTAATACTATTTTTCTTTAACAAACTTCTTCTGTTGAGGATACATTTCAATTATAAATGTAAATAGTCAGCAGAGAAAAAATAATAGAGAGGCTTGAGAAGAGGTTTTTGTTTGTTTTGTGTTTGTTTGTTTTTGCAATTTGCACCTGGCTTCTACTCTTTTGGTCATCCCAGAACAGGATACATAGCAAACCTCTCATTTGTAATCAAGGTGAAATAAAGGCCTTCCAAGAGTTTTTTAAAAAATGAATTTCTTACCCCCGCAACCTTTCCCAGCAGCAATGTTGCTGTTGCAGACAGAGAGACCACATGTAGCACTAACGTTGTGCACACACAAACTCCATGCACATGCGTGTACATGTATGTGTATATATGTTTAGGAAGTGGGGCAGCTGTGATCTTTATCTTCTCTTAAATATATATGTATATTTAATTACTAACTCAGAATTCATTATGAGCTGGCCCTAGATAGTAATGCTGGAAATGACTTTCATACAAATCTTCCTGAGTGTTCATTAGGTGGGGTTCACCAGCGCCCTAGCTCTCGCCACGCCTCTCCTCCAGACATGTTGAGCACCGCTGTCTAATGGTGTTCAGTGGGCCAGAGTGCCTCAGTAGAATCTTGAGAAATGCTTCTTGGCTACCAGACATGAAAAGAAAACAAAGCTGAATGTGTAACGTTTAACAAAGGAACATTCAGACTCTTCCTCCTGGCACAATCAAAGCAGCGAAGAACAAGCTTGTCCTCGTGTCCTAGAGAAAAATCAAGGGGAAACATCCTGGAACTATATACCAACAGCCAGAAGTCAGTTACTACTAGGAAACACAAAGTCTTAAGACAGTCGCTCTCATTTTGTTTCTTCTACAACCTTAGCCATCATTAACTTTGGAAAATGTCACCCGGTTGTCTTTTCTCAGCTTGGTTGGGTATTTCTGCACCAAAATGTTGAGACACGAGGGAAATAAAGGTCTGGCAACTCTGATGCAAAGTAGTTTGAACTGTAACTCATTTATTTATATTTCAAAATTCTCACGCAGATGACCTGGAAGACATCCAAAGCCTCAGAAGCCAAAAGTTCTGCCAAACATTTTTCAACTTGGCAATAGGTAATATAATATGGCCAGATCATTAAAGAAATCCTATTCTGAATCCCCTTGAAGTTTCTAAGCCAAAGTTTAAACAACAATGATTTCCTTCAGAGACGCTCATGCATGGTTAGTTTCCAACTCTACATAGGAAAACAGTGCAGTAGATATGATATCTTAACTCACAGAACCCAGGTAACAGAAATCAACCTACATTTCCTTCTCTCAATCCTGGCTGGCTGAGTGTTTACAAAGTAGAGATTCATCTACTTCCTGTTGCTTAGGAGGGAGTTCTTCTACGCCTTTACTTTGTCATGGCTGTATCACTCACTTTTCAATAGCTACGTGTTGATAGGATGGGCTCGTTAGGGCACCCACATCGCATTTCAGATTACGGCTCCTGGTTCCAACTTCCTGCTATCGCAGACCCTGGGAGGCAGCCGATGAGGCTCAAATAGCAGGATTTCTGCCACCCAGGTAAGAAATCTGGACTGACATCCTCGCTCCCAGCTCCAATGATTACAGCAGGAGATGGCACACCATTGGAAAGTGAACCACAGAATGAGAATGTCCTTATCTCTCAAAATAACTTTTTAATTAAAGTTGAAGAAAGAGAGTCAGGGGTTGAAAGCCCTCTAGAAGAAGGGGCTGTACCAGGCACCATGTTAGGAAACAAAGACGAAGACACGAACCTTGCTCCCACAGTATATGAGACTTAGCAGGGGGGTAAGAGGAGACAACTAAGAGTTAGAGAGAAAAGAAAGCTAAGATAAGGTACTCTGGGCATCGGCTCAGAGGAACCATGGTAGGACTCCAGAGGCCAGGACAGTTTTCAAGCAGCAGACCAAATGACTACTACCTCTTGCAGTGGCCGTGGGCCAGAGGAGCAGAGTGGGATATGGAGCTCTGGGGTGTTTCCTTAGGTGCCCTATCCAAAATGCTCCATCTCCTCATTTCTAATCTATACCCTACTGAAGTCCATTTATACACAGTCACCAGATCTGATTACATGAATGCACATATTCCCTGCCCACACAGTGAAATCAAATGGGACATGATGTCTCAGTCTTACACAATCACAGCTTACTTCATGGGATTTTTTTTTTGCATTTGCATTTGAATTGCTTCAGGGCCGCCTCTCCTTAAATTAACTTTACCAGGAACAGGTGAAACTGAGCAGTGGCATGGATCCATCCTCTGATGATGCCCAATGTGTGAATAGGAGCCTAAATGGTTTAGCCTTTTAAACAAGCACATTCCCATTTTGCCTATGAAGGGTGTATACAATGAGAAATCATCTCTTTGCCACAATCCCACTGTGATAGTCTTCTAAAAGACCAAAATTCAATTATGCAGTCCCACTTATGTAAATCAGCACTTACACAGAAGTCACTGCCCCAGAAGCTCTGAGCCAGTTTCTCAGGGCACAGCATGGCCGCCTGCAGGGACCCCACAGCCTGGGCATGGAGCTTGCAAAGCTCTCCCTAAGGCAGGGTGAGGTACCAGAGCTACAGACACAATCTGTGAAGGCGCAGGGCACAAGTGTGAGTCATGTTTATATTTTATTTTTTTTAAATGATGCTGGTTTGTTTGTACATGTTGATTCCTATCCCTGTTAGATGTCTAATTGTAACATAGGCTAACAGTGTAATTTCAACTTTTTCAGAATTGACTTTGGAGCCTGTTTTACATACAAATCATACATGAACTATTAGTACTAGTTCTTAAGCCATTTGCCAAATATTGACAAAATGACTAGTTTCATTTACCAAACTTGGATCTCAATGACACGTCCCCTTTCCAAACAATGAAATCTACTTTTAAACCCAAAGATTTGTCACAGTTCAGGATACTGGAAAATGTGATGCATAATTTGAAAGTAATTTTCCAGCATATCTATTAGAAAGATATCCAGAGTGTTTTTAGTGGTGGTATTATCATTTCAAGGTACTGTCCTACATCCCCTGTCGAGCAAATTCATAAATTGCACAATGTAAACACTGCTTCTTCAGTGATGTTCTCCTAAATTTCCCTCTGTTTTTTTGGGATCTTGAACTTTGTAGCTATTTTGAAGTCTAAGCTATCAGTAAGTGGAATAGTTAATAGGAAGCAGCAGCGTGTGAACCAAGCATTATGAGAATATTCACTGTCACCATGGACTCACAGGTTATTATCGCATGGAAGGTCAGCAAAGTAGAGTCATTGAATGAAATGTATACAAGGCTTAATATGTAGGTCATCATTTACAAATCCCGTGGTGTGTTAGCCCTTTCATACAATCAGTTACAATGGCATTTCATGAACCATAGATAAACACCCATTTCATCTGAGTAGAACTTTATACACCAAATACAATAGCAACTTATTTACATAGCACCTTATAATTTTACAAAACACATTTATAAGGAGAAAATTAATTTTTCTTTTGCACTACGTAATTCATCTGCAGTGCCAATCAGAAATGACAAGTACTTAATATATTCAACCATTTTGTCTCCCCCTTTCAAAGTATCTAAGTATTTCAGTTGTAATTGAAATCTACAATGATTGTTTAATCAAAAGCTCCTAGTACTCTTTTTATTATGGCTCTCAAATGCCTTTGCAAACCATGTTTCCTCTGGACCTCACCACTCCTAAGCTCTGTCTCTCCCAAAAAGGGACAGCTGCAAGTTGCAATTTCCTTTCTACACTGTTCCAAAAGCTCCATGAGCAGGGGGGACAGGGGAGGAGGGATGAACAAACACACATTTCCAACTTTCCTGTGTATTCACTAGCTTGTTCTTCCCCCAGCTAATAGCCTCAAAAGACAGGACAATGAAGTGGTCTGTCTGACTGTGAAGGAATGGGCCCATCTCTCTGAGCAAAGCGCTAGAGAGAAAGAGGACGCAGCCAAACACAGCTGCAGTTACCTCTGCCTGCTTGGTCATCACATGGCAAGGGATGCACCACAACTGGAAGGAGGTCATAGGAGGGATACCATGAAAGACTCTTTCGATTGGTTCTGGACAGATCCTACAAGCAGGCTTAAGCTTACACTACAGCACTCTCTCTTCCTCTCTCTCTCTCTCTTACTCTTTCTCTCTCTCTCTCTCCCGAAGGAGAACTAGAACACAAAAGATCAAAGAAAGAAGCAGGTGAATTCCAATATCAGTATCACAAAGTCCCAGGAATCGTATGTTAATTCCTCTCACATTTTCAACATGGTTAGTTAGAGTGAGCACATGTTAGCATGAGTCCATGATAAACGGCATTCTGCATTGTCATTTGTTTTACAAGAAATCAGTCAAAGGTAAATTTTCACCTAGTGACATACTAGGGAAAAGATTTTTTTTTTTAATGTTCATTCTAGCTATTGTTTACAAATTATACACACACTAGATTATTTCAGTGTTGACACTTCTGTTTTAGAATCAGGCAGCTATAAAAACTGAAGAATGTCCCTGATTAAACATATCAATGGTATAGGGGCTCAGAAAAGGATACCACAAGGTATAGCATTATGACATGTGAAGTACTTTGAACTAAAAGAGATCCAAAGGCCTCCCAACAGTCTCAGACTCAAAGGCTCTCTCTCTCTGACCTTTTCCGGCAGGCCTTGCTTCCCAAAGTGATTCATAGAAACCAGAATTCCTCTTCCCCATAGCAAGTCACAGAAATTAGAACTGTTCTCCTGGAAGAAAATCATGAAATCCAGAAATATCACCTAGTCTTCCCCGTCCTTGCCCATAAAGAAACTCTGATCTTTTTCACCTGTTATAAAGTCTTACAAGACACTATTCCAGAGCATTCCCACCCCAAACAGCGCATCTGAGGAATGCACACTATAGAGATACAGAAAGGAGAACCCGAACAGACAGATCAGCCTTTTGTTATGGGTGTGCGAGCCATGACCCATAGGATGGGTAAGGACACTTCTCCACAAAACAATCACAGTTGAAAGAGCCGCTACCTGACACCCAGCTCGGTGACCACTTAGGGCGGCCTTCTGCTACAGGAAGGTCCCCAAAATTCTAGTTTGAAGCCTAACACTGACCCTTCCTTGACTCAGCATCCTGCTTTCTGCTTATCTATCACACTGTCATGAATCATACTTACTGATATCTACATACTGTGCATTATTTAACATGATTTTATATAGGTAAAGTGTTGAAATGATTAAATGAAAAGCCATGAGATCACATTGGCTCTGATAGCCAGGCATCTACGTAACTGACTTAGGAGCCTAGTTCAGGCTCACTTCCCTGTAGGTGGCTAATTTCATAAAAAGCCATATAAGCTCAATCAATCACAGGAGGTAAACTGGGCCCTACCCTGTTATTTCTTAAACTTCCCACCAAAGTACAAAGAAGGCAATTCTAACACTTTAACCAATCAGATAATGTCTTTGCTCTGCTTCCTCCTTTTTCCTTCCACTATTTCTACAAGAGCCTGGAGCCACTTGCAGTTTGGAGATACTCAATTAATAAGTCAGTGCCTGCCCAAAAAACACTTCAAAATTGTAGCATACCCAAGTTCAATTTTTAACATCAGTCTTCTCTTTAATATTACTAACATCTGTGAAAGTTGAAAATGTGACTAACCCACTGAGAAACCTCCTGCTCCTACATCTCCTGGCAACAGCACTACAAATGAAAAGAACAATCTCAATGGAGCTCTTGTTCTCTGAAAGTTGAAAATTGAACAGAATAAAATCAAGATGGCAGAATAGGGTAAAGACACATTTAAACGGACAGAGAAACATTTAACCAGGATGAAGCAGAGAGGACACATCCCAGGAAATAGGAGAGGACAGAACAACAACAGAAGGGTACCTGGAGATTGACAGACACAGGAAAGCAGCAAAAACAATGGTGTGGTGTTGCAATTATGGATATTCAAGCAGCATTCAGCTAACCGCAGTCTGAAAGCCACGAGCAGCCTGAACTCCACCAGCAATGAGGTAGGAAGGGACTTTCACAGGGAGCTTGGGAAGTGAACCCAGACAAAGAACTGTCCATCCTGCTGGTCTGTTTGATGTGACCAGGAGCAGACACTGAGCGGGAGATCCCAGATGGGCAGTGCAAGAACAGGGTGGATTTCACAACCCGGTCTTCCCCCTAGAGCTGAATTAGGCACTATCTTGCATAAGGAGGCAAAGGCAAGGGAAAGGACTGAGCATAAACTGAGCTGGGAATGAATTCATTTTTGACTCAGTGAACTTCAGCAACGTGTCATTCTACAGGTTCCACCCAAGACAGGTCTGGGTAGCTCTGAGGCCTGATGGCCAGCAGATCAAGAACTCTAGTAGGGACAAGTCGGGAGCCATTTTGTACACTGTGGCAAAAGTTTTAGGACTGCAGGGACAACAGTGAACTGTACATGTGCTGAGCTCGCAAGAACTCACTGAGTTCAGTGGATTGCACTGGTCCTACAGGAAAATAATACTGACTGTGGCATCATACAGGTCAAAATAGGTCCATGTGGCACCCAGACCTAATAGCCAACAGGTTCCAGCAAGATCAGCACCACCAACAACCTAGTTATACAGGACACCTGGTATCTCCCTAATCCTGTGACCTGCTCCAACTGGAAGGGGGACAAAGGTTTCACGGACAATAGTGCAACCTCAGCACGATAGCACAAGGGGTAGAGAGTGCTGAGCCAGGAGTTGGGGCTATGGAGACCATAGTGAAAATCTAACATAAGAACCCAGACTTAGAACTTGCTGGAGGGAGTGACACAATTGGCTGCAAACAAAAAGCTGTGTACCAATGGCAATAAGTAAAATAAAACTGTAGACCTCTGGGTGACAGAGCTTAGAAACCTGTCTGAAGGAAAACAATCTGATAACTAGAAGTACAATGACCAAGAGCAAAAGAAGAGACAGAGGCACAGTGAATATTACTGAAGACTCTCCTGCAAAGGAGCAAAACCCTATGCCAACCTCAGAGTTCACTGAGGAAGACATCGAGAAAATGGGGCATACAGAATTCAGAAAATTTATTTTAAAGTTTCTGATCAGCAATGAGAAGCTCATACAAGAATTCAAAGAATTTAAGGAATATGTTATACAAGAAAAAGCAGCAATAAAGCAAATCAAGGTTGATATATCAGAAATTAAGAACACGGTAGAGTAAATTAAAAATACAATGGAGAGTCTCCAAAATGGGATGAAGCAAGCAGAAAAAAGAATCTCAGAATTGGAAGATATTTCCTGTCACCAGGGGAAGCAAAAACAAGCTGGAAGCAGAGCTGGATTAGGCCAAAAAAAGTATTCAAGAATTGAAAGACACTATTAAGAGGCCAAATATAAGAGTTATGAGAGTGGCAGAAGGTGCAGAAAGAGAAGCTGGGTTTAGAAATATATTTAATGAAATAATAAGGGAAATTTTCCCTAATCTAGAGAAAGAATTGGGAAACAACATCCAGGAAGGGTACATAACCCCCAAAAGGATTGATCATAAGCAATCTTCACCACGACACATGATCATCAAGCTCCCTTCAATCGAACATAAGGAAAAGATCCTTAAATGTGCACGTGAAAAAAATCAACTGACATACAAAGGAATGCCAATTAAACTCATGGGAGATCTCTCACAGGAAACTCTACAGACAAGAAGAGAATGGAGTGTCATATTCCAGATTCTAAAAGAAAAAAATTGTTGGCCCAGGATAACATATTCAGCAAAGCTTTCTTTTGTCTTTGAAAATGAAATAAAATTCTTCCACAGTAAAGAAAAGTTCAAAGAATATGCCTCTTCCAAACCTGCACTACAAATGATACTTCAAGATGTTCTCTTGACAGAGAAGACCAAAACCAAAGGCAAATGGGAAGAACAGCCCAGTAAAATGACAACAGAAGACTTGATCAATGAACAACCCATTCCTAAAATGACAGGGTCAAATTACCACCCATACATACTAACCCTTGAATATAAATGGCTTAAGCTCAATCAAAAGTCATAGATTAGTAGACTGGGTTAAAAAACAAAACCCATCTATTTGTTGTCTAGAAGAGACATATTTCACCAACAAAAATCAGCAGAAGTTATATCTCATGGATTTTGATGGTTTTGTTTTTGTTAGTTTCATCTCTTCAAAACACTTTCTTCTGATTAAATTGTTCAATGATTCATTGATCATACAGTAGCATCATTTTCTTCAAGAAGGTTCTTGATTTTCTTTTTCCATCTTCAGTGACACATTAGCCATTTGGTAGCATGTTATTTAACTTCATGATGTTGTTAATTTATTTTTTTTCCTGTTGTTGATTTTGTTTTTGGCTTTTCATTTAAGGGGATGCACAGTAACCGTGAAATGGTGACTAGCATATCCAGATGTGAGACTACAATGCAGTATGTGTCGCTACTTCCAGACAAAGATGGACTCCCAATGAAACTGCTTACTATATCTTGACAATAGGATGCTAGACTCTCTGCCATTGCCTATGCCCAAAATGATGGACATATGACTGTGTATGAAGAACTATACTTTAGTAATGATATAGAGGAACTTTGTGGGGGGGAGGGGAGTTGGGGCAGGGTTAGGGGAAATCCCAGGAGCCAAAGGAACTATATCATAAATGATAATAATAATAAATAAAATATCAAATACTACTAATAATAAACTAATGCAATCACAAACAAGTATGAAGTTCAGCAGTGACCGATAAAATAAAATAAAATAAAATAAAATTGAAAAACAGCTCCAGTACAACTTGCCATGGTGAGGATGGTGAAGGTGCAGACATAGTGCATTGTAAACACAGTTGCCAGGCAGATACATGGGGAGCATCTATTCAGAAAATGTGGCCCAAGGACCAATGCCCCTGCCATTCCATATGACATTGCTCAGAATTGAAAACAGACATTCAGAAAATTGTAGCAGCAAGGTAGAAATCATGCCTACAGTCTAAGAATTAAAAATGTGATCTCTATGTCTGTGAACAGACTAAAATTTTTAAAGAATTTTTCCAAGAATTGGACAGCTCGTTCTGCCCTAAAGTAAGCTGAACCCATGCAGGTGCACGGCATTCACAGTCAACCATGTGGAACAGAGGACAAGAAGGCTAGACAAGCTCTTCGCAGGGAGTCCAAAGAACAAGTTCAGACTCCTAAGACCAATGGCCTTGGAAGAAGTGGGTGTGAGTCGCCCTGGGAATGTGAGAAAATAACCCAGCATTGAGAAATGATGGTAAAAGATTGAAAGACTTAATTCTAAGTTGAAGAGTGTGAATTCTGTGATGTGTGGTACAGGGAATTATGAAAACATATGACCGGCCAGCACCACAACAGCATCTGCACTGGGTGGGGCACACTCAGCAGCTGCCTGCTAGCTGATGCACAGCACACTTGCTGCTGAGGCTATGTAGCCAGATGCCCACTTGGGCAGCCCGGTTCCCTCCATTGTAAGTGAGCATTGCCTATCCAGGTAGCATGTGCCTCGTGCAACCAGCACATCCCTTGCAGATCTAGCCAACCATTTCCATTTAGATATACACACCCAGGGTGCCATATCCTTAATTTTTCAAAAGAAGCTGAATGCTGAATTCTAAATTTCAAATGTTAGCCCCAATCTGAAAAAAGAATTATCAAGAGAAACTGTTAAAGAAAAGAGGCCAGCAACATGGAGATGGTGCCGTGGGCTCCCAATTGACACCGCAGCTTTAGTATAGAAAACAGAACTGTGTTAATCTGTCACAATGACAGACTACTTCTTATGTGCATTTTGGTCCCCAACGCGTACAAGAATTATTTTTAAGAGGCATGATGTGATGTCTGCATGGCCATGTGATCCTCTGCCTTCAAGGACTCCTGCCGGTGTGACGGACTGCTGCCTGTGTTTGCTGACACACCCCAGTGCAGTGCATACCTCAGGTTCCTGCTCACTTGGTGCAGCAGCAAGGAACATGAGCAATGGCAGTCATCCTTTATGGCGCCTGTCAGTACCGCCATTCCTAAGGCTAGAGCAGTGTATGTTATTACTAGTGCTTCCCTCTATGAAAGCGCCGTTAAAATCCCTGGACCAAAACCAGGCTGCCCGAATCAAGCCTCCAGCTAATCCTGCCTTGCTCTGCTCAGAGCATCACACTCCCCCCTTTCCGCTCTTGTAACTATTGTGGCCTGGGCTTGATGTCAGCCAAGGTAAAAGCAATATCAGGATGCAGCTGGTAGCCCCGTAGGACACTTGCAAATTATAGGGCTCTTGGAAAAGGAAAAGTTGTTATTCCAGAAAGAGGAAGGGGGTGGGGTGTGTCTGCCCTAAATGTGCATGTTAGAAAGAGTGGGGGAGGGGGAGAGAGGAGAGGAGAGGGAATTAAAAGAATCAATAAAAATTCTCTTCCCAGCTGTTTTTTTCCACAGCCTGCAGAAAGCGTACATGTCTTTTTGATTAAAGTGCAGCTTTCATGCCCTTCCCTGGCAAACTGCCAAGAGCCAGCTTACGGTGAGCTCAGCTATTTTAAGGTGGAACTGTTTGCATTTGCATCGAGCAGAATTGTTCTTCCACAGATCACAGTTTCACAGCATCTCAGAAGAGAAGCTGCAATCGAAACCCGAAGAAACAATATGGAGGAAGTGACCTCGGGTCTTCCGGAAGAATTTTTCTTTTTGATAATCAGATCCAAATGACCCAGTTTCACAGGCTCCTTTGTTCCTTCTGCACTTGTACCGTCCCGTGGAACCTGATTTAGACTCGACAGGGTTAAATTTCTGTGGGCATTGGCGTCTTAAACGCTCCGAGTGAAACATCATCATTCAGTTATAAAAATGACTCACGCTTTAAATCTGTTTAGTTCAGGTGGACATTTTCTAATTTATTTATCTTTAAAATGTATCCTTTTCAGAGATCCACATTACTACACAAAATGTGAATGTCTTCCCCCAAAAAGATAAGCATTAAGGATTGCTGGCTGTTGGGGTTTTTCTGTAAAGCTTAGTCATCTTTATATTTTTCTAGTATAACGACTTGGTCTTTGCCCTCCAAGGACTTTGGGTCTGTGTTTGGAAAACATATCGCAGTACCCAGGCACAGATGTGGACTTGCTCCGCTGCTAAACCGAACCACAGCTGTCTCAACACTCCATCCCAGAACACTTGCCACACACCGCCCCACCCCTAGCCACCTCCTCCCAGCCAGGAGGAGCTGCAGAGTTGCCTGAGCTAATTAATTATTGTGCTTTTTTTTTTTTAAGATTTATTTATTTTTATTGAAAAGTCAGAGAAGAAGAGACAGAGAGGAAGCTCTTCCGTCCATTGACTCATTCCTCAAGCAGACACAACGACCTGAGCTGAGCCAATCCAGAGCCAGGAGCCAGGAGCTTTTTCTGGGTCTCCCATGTCTAGTGTCAGGTCCCATCCTCAACTGCTTTCCCAGACCACAAGCAGGGAGCTGGATGGGAAGCGGGGCTGCTGGGTTTAGAACCGGCGTCCATATGGGATCCTGATGCTTTCAAGGCGAGTTTAGCCACTAGGCTACCATGCCGGGCCCTTTATTAAGCTTCTTAACCCACCTATTTTATGACTTCTGTGTGTCTATGTCAAGTTTTTAAAATTATTTTTGTTTACTATATGTCCTTGTGGACTCAGACTTTGCAAGGCATTCAATAGGATCCTCACCCACTTTAATACAAGACTGTTCACAAATACGAAGAATTTTTTTAAAGAAAGATTTGTTTATTTATTTATTTAAAAGGCACAACGGGAGAGAAAGAGAGAGGAAGAGGCCAAGACAGAGGCATCCTCTGTGTGCTGAATCACTCCTGAGATGCCCAACCAACCAGGACTGAGGTCAGGTCCAAGGCCAAGAGTCAGGAAATCCATGCAGGCCTCCTGCGTGGGCACCTGGGCCACCACCCGATTCCTTCCCAAGTGCTTGAGGCAGGGTACTGGGTCAGCAGCAAGGCAGCCCACAGAGGATGCAGGTCTCCCAAACAGAAGCGTCACTCGCTGTGCCACAATACCACCAGCCCCTCGAGAAAACAATTGTAGGATTCCTTTTTCTCATCTTTTCCCAAGATCCCTGCTCTTTTGCCGTTATTAGCCCGCCAAACTTCCATCTGAAGATTTCCCAATTATGCTGTAATGATACAAAATGACCTGTATACATCTGGCTCATAATGATGATTTCCAAGAAATAGAGAAATCGACATGTATTATGAGGTAAAGAAAACAAAATCAGGCATAGGAATACCAATGTCAATGTTAATTTTTCAAAGCTAAATAATACCGCCCAGAGTAGAGACGCAATGGAGTAGCTTGCTTTCCTTGCCTGGAATAGAAGATTTTGCTTTCCCTGCTCTTTCCAATTTCCTTCTGTCTCTTACCTAAAGTTTTGAAGTTTTTGATTCATAAAACAATTCATTTGTATTGGACATAGGCAAAAGGGAACCTTGGTTTTAATGCTCCTAACTCATGACAGTAAGTCCCTGAGTTGTAGGGTGGTTGGTTCTACCAATGCTCCTATAGGTCGGATGTCTGCGTGTGAAATTCCTTCACTCTCAGGGAATACAACCAACCTCAGCTAAAAGACGCAGTGAGAGAATCCCTGATGGCTTTGGGCAGAGAACTTTCCATGTCAGGTGCAGGAAAGGATCACCTTGCCCTAGCTAGGATCTCAGCTTTAACTGACATGGTATAAGGTCAACAGGTCTCCAATTTTCAGGGTCAGGCCCTCTTAGAGAATTTTAAAACCGTCATGAAGAGTTTTCTTCCTATGTAAATACACATAGGTCTATGCCACACTGCAACAAAATAAGTCCTTTGTAGGTCCCCATTGCCCAATTTGTCAGCTTGCTCAGGGAGGATGTGCTCTGGAGCCAAATTCACGCAAAGCAAACCCAGAGTCTCATACCAAACCAGAATGCCAATTGATTCATTTAGAACTGGAGATGTGGCTTGGTCCAGGAGCTAGGCCAAGTGTCTGCACATTCCCTTCTGGTAGGTAGAGCTCCACAGGAAATCAAATCCCAGATCAGAAGGCTTCCTGGGGATTTTAGAAATAGAACAAAGGAGGTGGATGTTAGCATGCCATGGCAGCCACGCCAAATCAATTTCCTTTCTCCACACTAAGGATATCTGTGTCTGCGGCCAACTTTAGGGACCCCTCACCCTTAGTTGCTGCTCATCACTTTCCAGTATGCAAAGGGACAGTGCTTAAAAAATGAGAAGTTTCCTTAGATCAAATGCAACTGAGGACTTGAAGATTTTGCTTGCACTCTAATCCTTTCCCCTATAGGCTATATTCTTGATAGAATCTTTAATCCTCTTGAGGACTGGAGACTGGTCGTATTACTGGTGATTCTCAAACCATTTCTTAAGTAGCTGATTATAATGTGAGTTGAATATTTCTAATTTGTATTTGAGAGAGACCTTCCTCAAGCTTCGTCTCTTGGATGTTGGGAACTCATGCTGGCTGTGTATGCTCAGTCACCAGCTGAGTGGAGTGGCTCATTTGCAGCAGCATAGGACAGCCAAATCACAGGCCACCTGGAACAGCTGTTTAAATGCATGCATGGTATTTTTGAAGAATACTTGCTTTCCTTGGTCTTTCTCAGACTATTATTTCACTGTGTATGCCTTCACTGAACCAGTCAATGGAGCCCAGAGACATGCTGAGCTGAAATGGAAATGATTTTCTCTACTTGGTGCGTCACCAAAACTTGCCTCCTCATCTCCCACCCTGTCCCTCTCTCAGTGAATCCCATCAAATGCTAAAAGTGTAACAATTCTTTTTCAACACATCAGCGACCACTGCAGAAGTTTCCATCTCTGTTGTCAAGACTCAAAAATCATCTCCTAAGTTATGCTAATACAATCATTTGAACAGTGTTTTTTTTTTTAATGACAAAAGAAAAAGGCTTACCCTTGTGAGGAACCCTGTAAAAGAAGATATGAAAGTGTCTATAAGTACAAAATTGTAAGCCTGTGGGCTGTAACCGAGTCAGAGGCCAAAGTAGAAGCAGAGAAGCAGGTCCCATGAAGAGCATCAGAGCAGAGGAGCCATAGGGCAGAATGCGGTGTGTGCCAGTGAACTAAGGCTGTGCAGGCCACCAAGAAAGAGGAAGATTTCTACAGACAAGAAGCCAATAGCTGATGAGGTGATCTTTGTAAGAATGCTAGGATGATGTAAACACAGTTAAAATGGGGGTCCCAGGACAGGAAGCTGGAAGCATTCCATGGAAACGGCATGAAGGTAGCAATAAGTCACGCAGAACACCATCATGGGATCCAGGTGTTCACAGGAAATGTCTTCCTCAGCCAGCATCCTCAGTTGAGACATCATGAAAATCAGCTCAAGATGCTCCAGGGACAGTCATTACCCTCACGCCTCCTGACAAGTTAGATTTCCTGGGAACACATGAATAGGAAATACAATCTCCAGAAGTGCAGGGTTTACAAAAGCTTCACCCTGAGCTGGTGGGACTCCTGGGTGGTGTGATCCTCCCAGGGTTCTGAGGTGCTCTGTTTTCCATTAAAACTAAATGGAAACCTCCAACAGAGAGAAGGCAGTTCCCAAAACATGCTGAAGTTTGCCAAGAGTTAATTTGTATTTTGGGTAAAAATGGTATCACTTAAATTAATGTTCTTTGGTAAATACTAATTAAAGATATGCCTAGGAGATTTGCATTTGTATAATACCAATGAAAAGATTTTTTTCTGAAGACGAACATGAATTCTATAAGAGATATTTTCTATTAAATTATGCTAAGGAGCTTTTTGGTGATTTATCAAGTAAGTTCAATGCCTCCTCTACAGAACACCACATTATTCCAGAAGCAATACTTATTATTAATACAACATAGAGGCAGTACTAACTGAACAACACAAACATAAATATTTTCAACTTTTTTTCTTTAATTGTACTTTAAAAAGGATAGAATACTACAATAGTATTATCAGGTATTCAATCACCTGTGTAGAGCACTGGTGGTAAAATGCTATGTTGAAACTCATGTATCCTTGAAACTGAATCAGCTTACTTCCTTCCTTTTGCAAACCTGCCAGTTTCAAACAGAACATGGAATTCACAACTGGCACATCTCATTTCCTGTAAGGAACTGGGCAGTAGCTCTTTCTCCTGGTCCATTTGGGGTGTTACAGTGAAATATCTTAGATTAGGTCATTTCTAATCAATCAGCAGGTTCAGTGTGCGGTGATAACCTGTTCCTTATGGATACCAACTGCAAACTGCATCACAGGGTGGAAGCAAAGCTCCCTTTGCCCTGTTTTATAAGAGTGATGATCTCGTTTGGGAGAAATTTGCTTTCCTGACCTAGCAAACTTCCCGATGTCCCACCTCCCGATACCACTGTGCTGGTGAGTGAGTTTCAACATGCGACATTCAGAGTAGGGAGACACAAGTGTTCAAATCATACTACAGTTGCTAATCTATAATTGTTCATCAAATCCTGAATTGTTTCTTTAAATTAACAAATAGTTCCAGAAATTAAGCAAAAAACGCATCATTGCCTTTGGATAAAACAATATATTAAATTTGGTGGAGGCTGTATGAGGCATTCATTGTTGATTATTTTGTTTTGTTTCTCCCTCTACTTTCAAATCCATCTCCACTGTTCTCTGCTTTGCTTTGCTCCTGGAAAGGCTGATCTTTATAGACAGCGTCCCTTGGTAACCTTTCCCTGTCACTTAAGATTCAGTTTGGGGCTTGACGCGGTAACCTAGTGGCTAAAGTCCTTGCCTTGCATGAGCTGGCATCCCATATGGATGCTGGTTCTAATCCTGGCAGCCCTGCTTCCCATCCAGCTTCTTGCTTGTGGCCTGGGAAAGCAATCGAGGATAGCCCAAAGCCTTGAGATCCTGCATACACGTGGGAGACCAGGAACAGGCTCTAGGATCCTGGCTCCAGTCATTGTGTCTGCTTGGGAAGTGAATCAATGGATGAAAGATCTTCCTCTCTGTATATCTGACTTTCTAATAAAATAAACAATAATCTTAAAAAAAAAAGATTGAGTTTGTAGAGAGGAAGACATTGCCACAATGGCCCAGTGGCTGAATCCTCACCTTGCAAGCATTAGCATCCCATTTGGGTGCCAATTCATGTCCCATCCAGCTCCTTGCTTGTGCCCTGGGAAAGCAGTCAAGGATGACCCAACGCCTTGGGACCCTGCACCCACATGGGAGACCCAGAAGAAAGAAACTCCTGGCTCCTGGCTTCAAATCAGCACAGCTCCAGCCACTGTGGTCACTTGGGGCGTGAACCAACAGGTGAATCTTTGTCTCCTCTTCTCTCAGTAAATCTGCCTTTCTGATTAAAAACAAACAAACAAACAAACAAAAGATACCAGCAAGAGGGTAAAAGGTTGAATATGCAAAGGTCAGGTTCTAAAGATTTAAGTCCCTTCCTCCCTGGTCTGAAGCCAGGCAGCTCTTGGGATCCTTTCGGCTACGGTTCCTGTCAGGGGCCTCTTTATCTTCTCAAGTTTTTATCAGCCCTTCCCACAGGTCCTCTTCTTTGGATCTCAAGATAGTAACACTATCCAGCTGTTGCTAGTCCCTGTGTATCTCCTGCTTCCTCACTGACTCTCTTAACCAGCTTTTGTAACTAAGATCCTCTTTAACATGTTGTTTCAGCTAAAAACCTCTGATATATCATCTGTCTTGTGCTACAAAGTTTAGTGATGCATGATGTCTCACCCCAGATCCTTGGTCATTCATACTGCAGAACAAATCATAGAAAATGAAGCAGATGCCTATTTGGGAGATGAAAGAGTTCCTTATTTTGAATCAGATGATGATCCCACCCAGTTAGGACTTGAGGACATTGCTATATGCATAGATCATCAATGAAGTGAATGATGCCATGTACATCTCATGCCAGGTGGCTTCCAGAGACAAACAGGGCTGTGTTTAGAGGAAAGCAATCATATTTGGGGCATAGTAGGAAAAGGTTTTCACGGTAGGAAGAGGATTTAGAGAAGATAAGGCTTGAGCTCATATTAAAGGGTACATACACTTACCCTAGGAAGACGAGAGAAGAGATCATTGCTCAGGGGATGCATTCAGTGTTCCCAGAGGGATGGAGGAAGGAAATGGGGTAAGGAGCCAGTAGACCCACAAGCTGGTGACTGGCAGGTGTTTCTTAGACCATCATCCGATATCAGTTTATCTGCATACCTTTCACTTTCGTTAACTTCCCATCCTCCAGCAATCTAGGATACACCGATTGCCATGTGATCACTCCAAAGAAATCTCTTTATTGGCATCACTCGCTCTTTTCCATAAGAATTTCCACCCTTCCAAATCTCTAGTATTGGAAGCCTCCCCCTCAGAATTTCCACAACATGACATCAACTCAGAAAATCTTTCGGGATTGAGACTTGGCAGTGCTCTTTCTTTTTCAATGAGCCTGACATAATCATTTGTTTTCCATGTAATCAATTTAGTCCTTGGAGCCTGCACTTCACTAGGAAACCATTTGGGGGAAGGAGAGGTATTCATTCAAACTCTCCTGGTTCATCGAGTCAATTAAGAATGAGAAAGCTAGGCACCTTCCTTCTTGCTGATGCTTCACAATGTTTGTTTTCAGAGAGTCAGACTTAAAGAGGGTCTCTGACACACGAGTGTGATATTCTTGTCTCTGCTCACTTCAAACATTGTTTAGACTATTCCTGGGGATTAAAATATCCTTATCCGGCTCTACACATGGCTTCCAAGAGGGCTTATCACATCCCTCACGGAAGACTTTTTTTTTTTTTATCATGGAAATGATAAGACAATGAGAGGAAAACTGTGCACCTGAAAGCCAGCAGTGATGAACAAAATCAAACTGCAAAGTTTAGGTAGTTGAACTAAATTAAGGTTACAGAAAAGTTGCTGACAGCCTGGAAAAATATTATGTAAAATCAGCCACTTCCCTGCATCCAGTCTGAAATGTAAAATACATTTAACAGCCAGCACTGTGTAGGGGACTCTAGCTATTTTGGGCTGTTCTAAACAAGGACATCTGTATGTTCCAAAACATACGCTTCCACATTAACAAAGGAAAGCAGTGGGGAAGGAACCGTGCAATGGTAAAATTGAAATGGCCATTTTGAGATTTTCCTACAGTTTGTGCATTGCAGAAGTTATTTCCTGACAATCAATTTGACAACTCTCAGTCATTGGAAACCGCTCTGTCACCTGATATCTGTATTGCAGCACAAGAAGATATGGTTCCTTCTGAGAAAGCAAACATGTTGACTTCGCCCCAAGCAGCAGGACTGTGTGCCCCGTCTCATTGCCCCTGGGTCTGCGCTTGAGGGACAAGCCTCTCACTCTTTACATTGCTGGCAGCTTACGGGTCTAGTTTTCTGATGTTCTCATTATTTTCAGGGGCAACAAGGCTCTCTGGATCCTCCAGGTAAAGGCATGATTTGTGCTCATTTCAAAGGCAAATCTGACTTTTTTCCCTCCTCCGATTAATAAGTACTATTAATTGTCAAGGGCGTTGGCAAGTATTTAATGAACTCTTATCATGATCTCAACTGGGCTAGGAGCTTTGGAAGACAATAAAACATGAACCCTGACCTCCAAAGAGCTCATAGAACAGTTTGTTGGAATAAGACCAAGGCAATGAAATAAATCTAGCAAAGATACAGAAACCTGTAGAAATACACTTCAGATAGTACTCTGCATAGGTCCAGTTCTCTGGATACTCCAACAGCATACCCATTTTTATTAAGGATTTCCTCTGCTCACCCAGTGGTGGTTAGGTTTCAGAGCTTTTCAGTCAGAAGCCCTGTTATGTTCCTACCATAGTGGCATGCAGCTTTTGGACACCAGCCTGTTTCCTTGCTCCTCCCTGATCTCTCTCGGATGCCTGATTTACCCTCCCCTGAAGCTCCCACCATCTGGATCTAACTTTCTGTCTCCCTGGACCTAATTATTTCCACATTCTCTAGAGCTATCTCTTCCCTTTTGCCCATGACTCATAACCTTTTATTAAAGAACAATTAATTCTTTGCTTTTCCAATGTTCCCTGCTCTGGTTTTTTTGTATTCTATTCAACATAGATTGACAGATGAATACAAAAGATATGTTATGCTGCTACCCATCTCCAACATGTGCACCTGTGAGCACATGCACAGAGAGGGAGAGAGAGAGCGAGAGAGAGAACCTTTCTTCACCTCACTGGAGTCACCAGGCAAGTTTTACAGCACCAGAAGTTAAAGCTTAAAATGCCCAACTAAAATTGCTTTAAATTTCAGAAGGCAAATAAGAAGCAGCAGATCAACACACACGAGTAACAAGAGGTCTGAATAGAAAAATGAAGATGCTAAAGAACAAGAGGAAAAAAGAATAAGATAATGAAAATAAGCATGAAATCTTAGATGGGCACAGGTGTGGATGCATCTCATGATTTCTAGATGTCTGAAATGGGACCGAGCCAAAAAGAGGGTGTCAGGATCCTGCGTTGGGGCACAGCAGGCTAAACTTCCATGTACGATGTTAGCATCCCATATCAGAGTGCCAGTTTGCCAGCTGCTCTGCTTCTGATCCAGTACCGTATTAGTGTTCCAGAGAGGGCAGTGGGTCATTGTGTCTAAGTGCCTCAGTCCTGTCACCTACATAGATGACTCCAATGATGTTCTGGGTTCCTGGCTTCATCTGCTGAGATCTTGCTATTACAGCCATTTGGAGAGTGAAACAGCTGAAGGAAGATCTATCTATGTCTCGCTCTCTATCTCTGTCTCTCCCTCCTTCTCACAATCTGTTTTCAAATAAATTTGTGCTCACTTCAGCACATAATCTCAAAGAAATAAACAAATTTTTTAAAATAGAAGATATTGAGGCCAGCTCTGTGGCATAGCAGGTAAAGCCACAGTCCATGGCACAAGCATCCCCTATGGGCACTAGTTCAAGTTCTGGCCCTTCCACTTCCAATCCAACTCCCTGCCAATGTGCCTGGAAAAATGGCAGAAAATAGCCCAAGTGCTGTGGTCCCTGGGTCCACATGGGAGACACAGAAGAATCTCCTAATTCTTGGCTTCAGATCAACTTAGCTCCAGCCATTATAAGCATTCAGATAGTGAACCAGAGGATAGAGGGTTTCTCTCTCTCTCTCTGTCTCTCTCTCTCTCTCTGTCTCTCTCTCTCTCTCTGGAACTCTGGCTTTCAAATGAAGAAAAAAAAATCTTTTTAAAAAACAATACACCAAGAATTCTTCATTCTGGGTTGGTTGTCAACTAATACAGCTACAACAAATCACTCAGTCTCTATGTCTTAGCTTCAGTGTATACAAAGCCATAGGCACAGTACCTAAATTCAGATGCCTCGGGGTGATATTAATGCTCTGAGTAATTTCTTTTATCTTTTCCTGATAATATCAGGAAAGTCCAGAGAATGTTTGGAAATAATTTGGCTACTATGGGAAATGGGAGAGGAAATATGGGAGGTGATACAAAGGATGGTGGGGTCTGTGCTTCTTTGATTCATCAAAGCAGTGTTCCCAATGGCCACCATCAAGGGATTCCAGCAGACAGGGTTCATTTCAGAGCCCTGGAACAGATTTCCCTCTTTTTCTGCGAGCAGCTAGGCCTTGGCACTATATGAAAGTGTTTCCTCACACATTCCTACCATCCAGGCAGGTTAGTTCTGAAAAGCAGCATGCTGACAGGTGTGTGTGCGTACGCGGCTGCAAGAGACAAACAATGATCATTAATTAAGAAGAGGACCCAATGACAAGATATTACAAGTCCTTTAGTGCTAAAATCTTGCCTGACTACTTACCTTGGCAGTGCTTTCAGACTCGTGAGCCAGTTATTCCTGTTCGACTGCAGAGTTATTCTCATGGGTACAGAAAGTCTTGAGAAATGATCCTACACCAAACAGCTACCATTTCCTAGAAAGAATCCCAATGTGAAAATGTGCCCACCCTTTTGTAGGTGGATATTAAAAAACACTTTATCTGGATAGCACTTTGCAGTTTGCATGAGACCCACATGTGTTTCTGCTCCTCTTCCCCCGCCTCCCTGACAGCAGTTTGACGGGGGGCTGATGCAGAATCAGAAGCTCAAGTATACCTGTTCATTTGGCTCCCTGACATCTAGAAACCTCACCAGGACTAACTGTAGTACTAGTTCACTTGTCATTGTTCATCTTAATGCCTCGGAAGATAAAAGTGTACCGACATGGAAAAAAGAGTTAAGACAAACAAAAGCAAAGCAATGGATGCTTGGCATGTGCTTATAAATCCCTGATTGTCACATTAAGGTTAAGATGACTGAATTGCTTAAATAATGATGACCATGTGTCTTTAGATATTTGCTCAGTTTCCACCCCCCCCAAAAAAATTAGTCAGTCCCACTAAGTGATCCATTCAGTGAGTATTTCACAGATATTTTTAATGCTTGGAACTCATTGGTTGGTCCAAACTCTAGTCACTTTGTTTCAATGTGAATTGAATGGTGAAAGGGAAATACAAGCACAAACAGCACATCTTTTGCAATAGGTGCCCCTGCAAGATAACATCATTGGTTCAGTTTGCTTTTTGGTTGGACGTTTCTGAATCTTTCAACCTATACAAGCAAATGAATTTCTACAGTTAAGAAGAAGGTTGTGTGTTGCGTGTGTCCTGAAAATGACTGCATGATAGATAGCAAATGAAAGTGCCCTGAGGACGAAGAAGTCTCACTTGAATGCATGTTGCAAGAACTATCCTGAAACACCTTCAGCAAGTCTCCTGGAACTCATTGGAGGACCCCATCCAACTACAAGATTTTGAAGGATGATACATATTCCCTTCCCACACCAGGATAAGCTAGAGCCAAACTTAAATAGATTTTTTAAACATACCATTGTAACCCTTTAAGATTTATTTGCTTATTTCAAAGGAAGAAAAAAAGATCTTCCATGCTCTGGTTTTGCATCTTCATGCAAAGGTTGGGCTGCTCCAAGTCATACCCAGGATTGAATAGTTCCAACTGAATCTCTCCAATTTGGGAGGCGGGAATACGCAATTTTTTCCATCTTCTGCTGCTTTCACAGATGCATTTGCAGGGAGCTGGATTGGAAAGGAAGCCACTGAGATGTGAACTGGAGCTCTAAATTGGAGTGCCAGCAAGGCAGCTGGTAGCTTAGCCTGCCGTACCACAACTCTAGCCTCCTAATAGATTTTTGAACATTGTATTTTTGTGATACTTACTAAAATCCAACATTTTAGAAACACTCATTTGGGACAAAAATGTAAGCATGTGGAATGTCGGGATTTTGTTACTGGATCACAAATGTCAGTGGGTATAGCCATCTTGATGGGTTGTAGATATAACAGGCACAGATGGGCAGATAGGCTGGTGCAAAAAGGAAGTACAATAATGTTGATTACGAGTTTCACCCAGATGTCAAGTGAGGTTTTCCCAAAACCTTGCTAATGTGTAAACTCTCAGGTAAACACATAGAACATGCACTACCTCCCCCCTCCCACCCTTCCTTCCTCCGTCTCCTTTGCATTTCACCACTCTTAGCACTTCTTTTATTTTTATCACAACTTCACTTGTCAAGGATCCTACATGGGGATCTGTTGTATCATTTGAAAGACCCACAGTGTAAATCACAAAGCAAACAAGAATGGACTTGTGCACATGAAATATACCTCTTCCCACAGAAAAGGGAGTGGCTTAAAAACAAAACACACACTTTAAACAGCAGAATAGTTTCCAACCTCACTCCATCCTGGGAGGCAGGATAAAGGAAATGTGTTGGAGGTTTACTTAACAGCCCTCATCCACAATGGTTTCTGAATCAGAGATTCAACTTTATTTCCAGCTCATGCATCATAACCATCCCAAGTGCTCTTTGCTTCCTACATTTAATCCTTACCTCTGCCCTTCCTCCACCTCTGCTCCAAAGAGTGTGGGGGAAAGCCCATCACAAGGGTTAGCAGCCAGCATCCCTGTAACTCACCACTTCAGTCCTGTTTCTGAAGCCCTGAAGGATGTGAGCTTTGTCACACGTGCACTTGTAGAACACATTAGCTGAGTTTTGTTTTTCTTTTTTAAGATACTCTCTTTATCTTCCTGAATTATTCTAGATAAAAAAGAAATGCTGTCTTCAGAGCTTTAGAGTGGTGTCTTTCATCCTCACATTTAAAAACTTAAAAAGTTAAGTTATATACTCTAAGAGGATAAAAACCGTTTCTCCCCCACTCACTTTCATCCTGACACAAGGCTCGTGTGTGGAAGATGCAGATCACATCGGAATTGAAAGGCAGTCAAACTGAAATAGAAATTCAAGTATATCGCTAACCAGGATGAGGCCGCTGTGTTTTTAAAAACTGTGCTGTGGTTAGGCAGGCTGGTTCAGAACCCGCCATGCTGTGGGTGCCCAGCTGCGCCATGTAAGCAGACTACTTCCAGGATCAGAAGAGCCCGGAATATGACTTTGACTCTAAAGCTCCAGGAGTTGGCCCGCTGAACATCTGGATGGGAAGCCTGCAGAGACCTGGCAGTCACCTGTACCCAAAGGGAAGAAAGTCCCTCTGTCTCTGCGAACAGCCTTTCTGGAGAGAGCCGCCCTCAGCAGTGTCCAACTGTGACCAAGCACAGCAAATCCGTCCTTTGCTAAAGCAACTCCAGGATGAAACAAGGCATGCGACAAGAGGACCCCAACTCAGGTGCGCGAATGTTCCCTCTCAGGCATGATTAAAAGAGCTGGGTTTATATCTTGCATCTAGAGAAATCCAGAAATCATCCTCAGTTTCTCCCAAAACCTGGTTCGGGACAAAGGAAGACAGTGAGAGTAGGCTGCCTGGCTAACGCAGGTGACTAGGAACTTATTTCACAGTGCGCATGAAGGACTCAGCATGGTAGCCTAGTGGTTAAAGTCCTTGCCTTCCATGCACTGGCATCTCATATGGGCATCAGGTTCGTGCCTTGGCTGCTCCACTTTTTCATCTAGCTCCCTGCTTGTGGCCTGAGAAAACAGTAAAAGACTGCCCAAAATACTGAATGGCTTGGGAGCCTGCCCTCACATGGGAGACGCAGAAGAAGCTCCTGGCTTCGGATCAGCTCCGTTCCAGCCATTGAAGCCACTTGAGGAGTGAACCAGCAGACAGAGGATCTGCCTCTCTTTCTCTCCTTCTCTCTGTAGATCTGACTTTACAAAACATAAATCTTAAAAAAAAAATTTAAATTAAAAAATGTATGTAAAGTTGGAGTAACTCCGTTAGCTCAGTTTCCAGCTGTGAACATTTTAAATCCCCCCTGCCTCCTATGATAGAAGCTAAGAGTTTACAGCACAAGGGTACAGGCTCAACAGAGGTCCTGGGAGAAAATTAAGACCTCTCAAAGCGGGTAAGGGATGACCAGCAAAGAGAATTCCCACAGAATCCGCTAACCAAGAGCAGGGCCCCACCCTACTGACTTCTAACAGCTTTTACATATTCAAGAGTCTTCTTCATACAGTAGCTCCAGAAAGACCTTTTTGCCTTTTTTTTTCCACTTCTCTTTTCCATTTTACAGTTTTGCAAATAAGGTCATCCTCCATCACTTTAATGTGTAAAACATTTCCAGCTGAACTGCAACTGAAGTGTGCCAGAGCAAAGATTCCAACACAATTTTTCCAAGTCAGTAGGAAAACCAAGTATTAAATATAAGGACAGTTGTCTGAGAGAGAACACAAGTGGAATGTAGCTGCTTATCCATTGGGTTTGGGGTAAAGAGAGGATGAAAGCCTAGGAAAAACAGTTCCAGAGAAAGGCAAACTCCTGCAAATGCCTAGGGAAGAACTGGGCAGTACTGGGACCGAGTGCTGCTAACAGTGAGTGGCAGCCGAGGAGAGGAAGAAAACCCTTAAGGAAGTAAAGGACACTAAAGGTCAACAGGAAATGGACTGTGGGTTACTGAGGTTAGCTGAGAGTTAAACATGCCCCAAATGTGACCCCAGGAAAGAGGGAAGTTTTCAGTAGCAAAGTTCAAGGGGCCTAGACAGGATCCCAAAGCCTCTTGTCAATATTGCATCCCAGAATTGGAGCAGAGAAGAACCCTCTTCCAATCTCATAAAGCAAAGACACATACTGCGTTGCCTGTGTTTGCAAGCCCATGGATGCACACAGCACATCCCACATCTGCCGCTGTGTGTTTTTAATGGACTCCTCACAAGCCTAATATGGCAAACTTTCAGTCATGAGGCAGGAGCTAGAGAGCAGCTTTTCTGTCTTCAGCAACCAAACCAAACAGCCATTTCCTGTGAAACCAGATAGATAATTAAGGGAAAAGCAAAACCGCATTTCGGGGTCATCAGTCCAGCCTTGCAGCTTTTAAAACAGAAATCAACTTGGTGAATCAAAAAAGGCTTGTCTGGATGTGCCTCAAGCTGAGTGGTAAGATTCTGCTTGGAGAATTGGGCAACAGTCTGATGCATTTCTGGAAACCATCTACAGGAAAGGTGACTGATGCTGCTGCATGGATTTTCCCATGGTTCATTCTCCCTAGGCTGCTGGAATTTTAATGTGCTGAGTGAGCCAGAGTAGAAATTTCAATTTGTTTAGGCAATAAGGAATCCTGCTAGAAGTGAGCTTCTACTCCAAACTTCTGGAAAATTTCTTCTGGTATGGTCCTAAGGTTTTTTGTTCAAACATAATGAATAAGCTCTTCTACTTCCTTGGGGAAAAAAAAAACCCATAAGCTGAGAAAGTTTGCAGCACACTGGAACATTGCAAACCTTCAAATGTCTAAATTACCTGGCCAGGTAAGTCAAGCCAGTTCCACTCTGCAACACGCCCTGAAGCGACACAACAGAACACAAACCAGAAGTACTCTGGTAAACTTCCCAGGACCACGTGTCCCTGGGATGAAAACTGACTATGTACGTAGGCAGACAAGGTATGACTTGATTCAATCTTGTTCTATTGGTATAGAGCACTTACACCTTTGGTTCTCATTTGCAAAAAGAAAAAAAAAAGCAAAGAATAAATTAGAGCAAACATGCCTTTGGACACACTTCTGCCAACATCTGAATAAGACTTTTAGGAGTTTCTAGGTAACAGAACTTGGCACTATGATTCACAATTTGGTACAAAATCCTGGATGCCAAGTGATAAGGGGGAATTTCGCTATAACTGCAGGAAAACTCCAGTTAAGGGTCTTCCATGATGCCTTTGGCATGGGAATCCTATGCAATTCCAGGGCACTGGAGCCTGGCAGGTTTTCATGGCTGGGCACCTCTGTGTATTTTCATACACCAACCACCTGTGCTTAATGAGTGTGTATTCAAATTCAGACCTTCCTTACTAACAAGGATGCAGCAGTCAGGAGTGTATTGGCATGATTGTAAGGGGAATTCAAGACAGAAGGAGAGTGTCTTTTCCTGGCCAGCCTCCAGCAGTTCGCACACTAGACAAAGCCTTCATGATGGGACCAAAAGCTGAGTCACAGCTGGTGACCTAAGCAGGTGACCAGGTCCCCAGAGGACTTTGCTGTGGTCGGTCTCCTGCAGAAAAAGAATTTCTTCCAATTCTACCTGAAGCATGTTATTCGTCCTACATCCAGATGAAAATGCATGTTGACTTAAAAATCAAGAGGAGGGCCAATGGAGGAGGAAACCCCGAGACAATGCTGATAGCAGGGTTTTCTAGCTGCTTAAGCATGACCTGCAAGAGCTGCATTGTAGAAGGGCAGTTAAGCCTCCACCTGTGTTAGCACCTCCCACATTGGAGCACTGGTTCTCAGTCTCCACTTCTAGTCCAGCTCCCAACTAATATGCCTGGGGAAGCAGCAGAAAGTGACATGTACTTCAGTACTGTCGTCCGCAGTGAAGACACAAACGGTGTCCTGGCTTCAGCTTAGTCCAGCCCTGACTACTGTGGCCATTGGAGGGGGGTGAATTAGCTAATGGAAGACAACTCCCTCCATGCCTCTCCCTGTCAGTCCTCTCTATTGCTCTGCCTTTCAAATAAACAAAAACATTCAAGTGAGTATAAATAGAAATAAATCTGGGGTCATGATTGGGCTTCTTTTCATCTTTCAAGATGTACACATCACTTGTCCAATAATTTATTGACCCCATAATTCAGCATTCATCACAACACGTGTAGTCTATTCTAGCTGTCTTTGAAGAGCTTTGGACAATCATCTTAAGCAATGCTTGGGGAGAATTTTTGGTTTTAACCAAACACAGCTACACATACCCAAGAAGGAACAAATAAGAGGAACAAGGCCTAAGTGAGACGACATATGACAAGTTGGTGTGTCAAATGACTAAGGAATGGAGCTCTTGGTCCTTTGGGGGTTGTCGGTGGAGAGAGGGTTTGCTGAGGGCCGGCGTGGCCGAGGTGGAAAGTACAATGAGGCAGAGGAGATCTGAAAGAGGGAGAACACTCAGTAGGGAACAGAAGCATATTTTTTTCCTTCAATTAGACACCAAGCTGTACACTGAGCTTTTTATTTTTGCATTTCAGGCACAGTGCCAGGTGCTGGGTTCACAGCAGTAAAAGGGAGGGAAAGTCTGTGCAGTTCCAGTGGGCAATATGGGCAATGTGTGGGTAAACAAGTAAATAATCAAGATAATTAGATGATGCGATAACTGCTATGAAGGATGTAAATGATATGACAGGCATTGGGGGGTTTGGGGTTTTTCTGTTTTGTTTTTTGTTTTTTTGTTTGTTTTCTGTAACACTGTGTGCATAGAACGTGCTCTTCACGCAAATAAAACATGTGGTGACACAGGCATGCCTAATACTTCAAAATAAAAGACCCAATGTCAAGGTCATCAACCCTTGCATGTCTCCTTCATCTGGATTCAGAATCAAACCCATAATCAAATTAGAGCAAAATAATAAGGGTGGAAGAGTTGAATAATGTATTAAAAATGAGCACAGCAATGTTATATTATTGTTAAAAGACAAAATTATGATTTATAGGAAGAATCCCTAATGAACTCTCTAGTCATGACTGAAAATGCAGAAAATAATGCTGGAAAGCACCAAAACATTGCATCCTGAAGTCAGGATCCAATATGCTAAAAAAATAAAACAGTTCAAATAAAGCGTTAGCCACACACCTAAAGACACCCAGCCAAGAAAACCATTTGTATGTTCCTTTGTCATTAACTGACTGGTTAAGACAATTTTATATATGGCTACCATTTACACACACCGTACCATACTTAGTCACATATTTGATCCCTAGGAAAAAAGCAGAATAATTCGTAAAGCTCAGATGTGTTAACAGAGCTAACAGCATGAAAAATACTAAAGTGCTTTCAATCCTGAGCAAGGCTGCCTGCCTGGCAGTGAAAGGGAAATGGTTACAGTAGGGAAGCAAAGAGAAACAACAAAATATTATTCACATTCTGATATTCCAAATAGGATTTTTCAGCAAGGCAACAGGCCTGAAAGCAAGCTATGTCAAGAAACAGAGCCAGGCTGGAGCTGTGGCATAGCCTGTAAAGTCACCCCATGCAGCCTTGGCATCCCAGCTGTTCCACTTCCGATCTAGGTCCCTGCTAAAGTGCCTGGGGAAAACTGCGGAGGATAGTCGAAGCCCTTGAGACCCTGCACTCACACAGGAGACTTGGAAAAACTCCTGGATCCTGGTTTCAGCCTGGCCTAGCCCTGACCATTGAAATCATCTACAGAATGAAATAGCAAATGGAAGATCTCACTCTCTCTTTCTCTCTCTCTCTCTCTCTCTCTCTCTGCAACACTGCCTTTCACTTAAAGAAATAAAGTTTTGGGGGGAAAAAAAACCGGAACCAAACCAATCCTATCTTTAAAAAAAAAAAAAAAAAAAAAAAAAAAAAAAAACAGGGCCCGGCGCAGTGGCGCAAGTGGTTAAGTCCTCGCCTTGCACGCCCGGGATCCCATATGGGCGCCGGTTCTAATCCCGGCAGTCCCACTTCCCTTCCAGCTCCCTGCCTGTGGCCCGGGAAAGCAGTAGAGGACAGCCCAAAGCTTTTGGACCCTGCACCCGCGTGGGAGACCCGGAAGAGCTCCTGGCTTCGGATCGGCATAGTATCGGCCCGTTGCGCTCACTTGGGGAGTGAATCATCGGACGGAAGATCTTCCTCTCTGTCTCTCCTCTCTGTATATCCGCCTTTCCAATAAAAAATAATAAAAATAAAAAAAAACAACAACAAAAAACAAGCCTTAAGAACTCAGATCATAGAGCAGCTTTACCAGGAGTTGGGAATGGGAGGCTCCCTCGGCATGAAATCATTGTGTCTGGTCCTGCCAAGACACACTCAGGTAGGACACAAAATCCAATAAATCTGTAGCAGGCTGATTTTTAAGTTGATAGTCTTGTATGACCTATGACTGATATAAATATCCATATGGCCCTGGCAAAAAAAAAAAAAAAAGATGTCCTACCCCTGTTAGAAACACGAATCCTTTGGCCTATGAATAACTAGATCCTGAACTTAGTGCGACATAAGGTAGGAGAGGTCCTCAAAACCTTTGCAACAGTCAGGCAAGGTCTAAGACAACTCCCCTCTCTCTTGCTGTCCAAAGGGAAGCAACCATCAGAAAACCAGAAGCCCTAAAACAGTGAGGACCAGTGGAACCCTCTGCAATGATTTGACAAAGATGCTTTGCTTATTCGAACTTTAGTCAGCCTTCTAAGTTGTCTTGCTGGCCCATGGAGATACTTCCTTAGAAAATCCAGTTCCAGCAAAAACCTTGCTAAGTCAGTTTAGCAAGAAGTCCTACCTCAACCCCCACCCCCAGTCCACATATCTGATCCCAAAGCACATCACCCCCGGGTAATGTCTAATCGCCTTGGCCTGTCTTCAGCAAAAATCCCTCTTCCACTTGAGGTTTTCTCTTAACCACTTTTTATCCTCAGACCCCCATTCCTGGCTATAAATTCCCACTTGTCAGTCCTGTATTTGGAGTTGAGCCCAGTCTCTCTCCTCCACCGCAAAATCCCATTGCCATGATCTCCACACCTGCTGCCAGGGGACTGAGTTGACATCTTCCTTATTGTGCTTTATTACACGCTACAGAATAAATTTTTTTAAATACAGAACAGTGTATTTTATGTTTGTACTGTTTAATACAAAACTTACTAGAGCTTTGTGGCTCACAAACACTTGAGCTATGGTTAGTATGGGTGGATTTCAATATTCTTTTATTTTAATGAAGCCCAATTTTAAAAACCAACTATATCCAGTGAACATATTGCGAATCTCAGTTGTAGGGTAGGACGGAAGTTCCATGACGGAAGAGGTTCAGATACAATCACTGCTTTGAAAGGAGCCACCTAGAAGACTCTGTGCTTCCCATCTGTGAAGTGAGCAACAAATAAACTTTTATCATTCTGATACTTGAGAGTAAGTAATATTAATTACCCTAAGGATTTTGATAAGTGTTCAGACTCTAATATTTATGAGTGAAAGAGAAGTCAATAGGACAAAGAGAAGTCAACTCATTTACCCAAGGTCACACAGTGCTTATGTGACAGAACTAGAAGAGTCCAGCACTGTGACAAAAGAATTCACTCCTGCTCTTAACAACCCTCGCTAACCTGTTTCACGCATTATAGACACGAGCAAAAGAAAGAAGATACCATGTGGTCCAGACATCATTGCTTGACATTTACCAAAGACATATTTATAAATATGCTAAACTGTATAATGCTTTTTCCATATGAATCACAAGTCATCCATTCCTTAGACAGTCTTACCAATTGCAAAGGCAGCATGCATATTTCTCACGCATACAAACCCTGCTGTCTGGTTTCTTTGGAAATGACAAGACACTCTGCCACAGGAACACAATGAAAAGTGAGTCAGTTGTGCCCAGACCGAAGGAACAAGGAGTTCTGTAAACAAGAAACAGATGGGATTTCCTGAGCTGTTCTCGTGCATCTTGGCAATTTTCAAATGAGCTGGGTTTTTTAAATCCATTTGATATTTTACCAGGATCTGAGATGATTGCCTCAAGTCTCACTCATCTACATTCTCATTCAAACAACACATCTCCTCACCTCCGCTTCTATCAACTGTAAGGTAACGTGATTATTTCAGCTGGGCACTGACTTACAAGTTAGATTTGAAGTAGCCCAAGATATGGGACGCAAGTTTGGCGTAGCAGCTGAGATGTTTCTTGTGAGGCAAGGGTTATGACATAACAAGTTAAGCTGTTCCACTTTCCATCCAGCACTCTGCCATTGTACCTGGGAAGACAGCAGAAGACAGTGCAAGCACGCAGGCCCCTGCCAGCCTGCCAGCCTGCACGCAGGCCCACGCCTCCCCTGCCAGTGGGAGGCCCGCATGGATTCCTCTACGTGAATTCCTGGGTTCCGTTCCTGGATTCTAACACTCACTTTCTGTTCAGGGGCATGCTGGGAGGCAGCCTGTGATAGCTCAAATGCTTAGGCCCCTACTGCCCTGTGGGAGACCCCCATGGCATCCCAGGACGTAGCCTGGCCCAGACCCTGCTACCGCAAGCACTTGGACAGTCAAGTAGTAAAGTTAGATCTCTGTTCTCTTTTCTCCCTGCCTTTCAAGAAAACAAATAATGAGAGAGAGACAGAGAGAGTCACATCTGCTTAGTGTCTCACTACACTTGAGGTCCCCCTCAGTACTTAGACAATCAGTTTACAACATGCTAAGGTGCTCCTGTGTAGATGAGGTCTATACCCCTTTTTCTGCAGTCAGCACCCAAGAAAAACAAGGCAGGTACTGTTCACTGAGCATCAGTCTTGGTGGAAATAAGAAAGTCAAATCGTTTTCCAATGTTTAATAGTAGCAGCGAAAGCTTATACAGTCTTTCAAAGAACCAAATATGGTTCCACATTAACTAAGGTCATAACTTGGTCTTCCTAAAGCAGAGAGAACTGTTGCAGTCATCATCCCTGTTTCACAGATTAGAAATTCAGGGAAGAAGATGTTAAATGACTTGTCTAATGTTACAGAGCTGGAGTAAGCAGCAGGGTGGGATTTCAAACCCAGGCGTCTTGGTTCCAGAGGTTATACCAATTCTTAATTTACAACTGAGGAAACACTTGCTCAAATGACCATGCTGATCCAAGGCAGAGCTGGATTCCAAGTCCCAGGCTCTTTCTTCCCCATCAGTGCTTCCCCAGCATCCCTGGTCTTAAGAATCCCATGCATGGTTCTTTAACAAAGAATCCCAGCCCTGTCAGATTCTCTGCAGAAGGACCTGGGAACTACAAAACTACACTCAGAACCAAAGGTCTGGGGAACCCGGTGTTTAGCCATGTGTGAGAACCACTACCCCACCCATAGCGCGGCTTCCTTCAGACTCAGAGCTCTGTACAAAGCCATAGGTCTCAAAGGCATTGTACTGGGTGGCATGGTTTATCCACTCCATGGATGTACCGGTTTGGGAGTGGCACGGTTTTTGTGGGCTCTTGTTGCCTCCCTCACCGTGTGTGTGACAGACTGTGGACGTGTCTGGACACGCCATACGAGCATGCATCTCTTGGCCTTCCTGCCCAACCTCTTCTGCCCTTGTTCGCTTTCCTGCTCTGGGGCTTAGCTGCTCCTCCAGTTGGCCTTCTATCCTTGGTTGCTTCTTATCCCCAGATGTCAGGACTTTCATTGACTAGCTGGCTCTGGTAATTCCAAGCCAATGCCTGCCAGTGACAGAAAGGAAAACAAGAAGCAGAGATAGGGACCAGAAACTAACAGAAATCTTCTGACTGCAGCTAGCTGCATGAGAGGGGCAAGGTGAGGAAGCAGACTGCCCATTACCTTGGGCCATCACAAGGGAGGGCTTCAAATATGAAAATACATTACTCCTTCACTTAGCCATTGAACCTGGGTGTAGATATAAATTCTGTCGCTTCCAGCAAGTTCTCTTCCATCTCTATTTTTGCCCCACCCTTCTCCCCTTCCCAGGGGTTGCTGCCATATCTACATACCTTTAGGTCCTGGTGTCCCGGGATGTGTACCTTGCAAATCATAGTGAATGCTTGAAGCCAATCGGTACAGGAAGTGAACTGAGAGCATCAGAGGACTCCAAGAGCATGCCAATAGGACTTAGCATGGAAAGAGATTTTGAGGATGGCAACCAACTTGGAACAAGGACACTGAACCCTTTAGAGCTGACTCTTCCACAAAGCACTTCTGGGGTCCCAGGGCAAGTCAAGATGTGGATTTCCTCTTCTTGAAACAGTGTGCTGGACGGTTTCGTGTCTTGGTTCTCTTCCCATGCTAACATTCTATGCTTGAAAGGCAAGGTCCACTAAACACAGAGTACTAACAATAACTAAATAAAATTCAAGAGCCTCCATCTCCACCCAACCCTGAAAAAAAAAATCTTGAAGAGCTCAGTGAGTCCTGAGCCAAAATGGAGATAAGTCCCAGCAAGCATGATCTCACCATCTGCCCTGAGGCAGCACAACCTAATCCTTGGCCTCTCTGCCTTCCCAGCCACTCCCAGGACAACATCTGACCTGGATTACAAGAGAGACTTGGAATCTGCAACCTTATTACCTAGTGATGTGGCTAACCATTTCCAGAGATACAAATATAAAAACCCTGCATGACAGGTCAGAGTTGAATCAACTGGGAAACGAGGTCCAGAAAAGCTATTTGGGGGTAGAGAAACTCAAAACCATTTGTCTGTTTTCTCTTCTTCCCTGGGCCAATGATGGATCCAGACCAGCACTGGCCAAGCCTGGTCATGAAGTGGATAGGAACTAATTCCCAACAGCTGTACTCAGTTACATCAGTCAGGCCGACTTGGCAGCAAAGACTCGAACTTCCAAAGAAACCATCTCATTAAAAGCCCCAGTCAGGCAAACATAGACTCGGAAAGAACCCGAGTTAAGAACCTCATTTCACAGGTGAGAAAGAGCCTCCAGTACCCAGAAATCTACATCTTACCTATTTTACTCAATGTCACCAAGCCTTGAAATATGGAATATCACTATTTACCAAACACAGACTCTTTCCTAATCTGTAGCTTTGGTGCGTTAGTGGTGCTGTCCTTGTCAGACACAGAGAAAACGCCAGCTTCTACATTGTAACAACTAAGATACCTTTCACTTGATAGTATTTCCATATAAAATCTTTCCTGAGCTCATCAGAAACAAGGCTCATGAAGTACGCATCATTGTACTTGTAAATTTCCTTTAAAGATGAGAAAACCGAGGCAAACAGTTGGAAGGTGACAGAGCCAGGGCCTGACGGAAAGGCCGGCTCGTGGATTGCTTTCTACCACCCCATAACTCCTACAAAGTAGGAGTGAATAGCCCAGCGTGCAGAGCAGAGAGCTCACGTCTGTGAAAGTGACTTTCTGAGGTTAGCACACTGTCTGGCCAAGCCATTCGCTCTCTATGCACATCCATTCTGAAGAGGAAGAGCCAGTTGCTAAATACTCTGAATATCAACCATGTTATTAGCAGTCATCACGGGAGACTTACACACGGTAAATGAGCAGGTAGACAGAGCAAATGACTACCCACCCCTTGCGTTTATCTCACCCCACCCAGCGGCAGACATGTACAGTCCCAGACACATGAAGATGCAATTCTTTATGCCCTACTAGCTGCAGACACTTTATTGTGAAGCAAGAATCTGAAAGCTGAGCTCTGGACAAGAAGGCCAGAAAACCCAAGGTTCTAGCACAGCAGTGGGATACACAGAAGAACTGACAGAAGAAGGAGAGAAAGGACAGATTCAACCCACAAAACCAGGCCCTGGTATGATGTTAGCAATTCACTGAACTCCTGGATATCGGTCACCGTGGTTGATGCTTCCTCAATCATTGTCTAATTGCTATCCTCATTATAATCCTATGAATTTAACACTAATCCCATGCTGAAAATAGGTAAACTGAGTCTGAAGGCAGTCTCTTCTATTTTGCAGTTTTGCCTCAGGATAATCCTTCAATGTTCACTTTCTAAACTACCTTCAAAGCATTCATTAATCCCACAAGCAACCCTGTGGCATGCACCAGGTAATGAAGTGACTGCTTCTATAAAGGGCACAATGAGGCTCCATGATACAGTCAACTCTAAGAGACTTAGCAGAATGCACGAACCACACCTCCTACTTTCTGAAAGCTATCTTGAAGCACAAGTACACAGTGAAATGCTGAACTGTCATTAGAAATGATCCTTTGTGCAGGAGCTAAAGCCTGGGGCAGATTGAAAGGAGAGATGGATTCAAAAGTAAGACACCTCAGTGATGCACATGGGTACAATGGGGTTAAGAGTCACAGGCCTAATACGAAAACAACCCAAAAATTATATTTTGATACCATTAATACTGGGCACTTGTCCTGTATTTAGGAGTTGGTGATGATTAACCCAGGCAAAGGTTAAAAAACAAGTTTGATCTTTCCCCAACAACAAAAGAAAAACAAAACCCAGAAAGAAACTAACAGTATTTCTAGAACCAAGTACTTTGCATTATTTTCCAAATTGTAACAGAATATCTTAAACTTAGAGACAGAAATGGCTTCATATGTGAATATTAATGACAGATTTTATGGATGTATCTCATTAATGTTTAATATTGGATATTAAGTGAGTAGCTATTACTTGCTACTAAGATCTGATCTGCTCATCCTGAATTTCCAAAGTACTATTCAATCCTTAATAAGAAAGTAGGAAATCCCACATAAACTTTACCAACAAGGCCCTCTCAAGGCACAAAAGATCCATTGTCACCCTCAAGCCACTAAAACGACAGGTGATCAGCTGCCCTATTTAGTACAAGAGGAAAAATAAACGAAAGAAAAATAATCAAAAGAAAAGAAACAACAACAACAAAATTATAACAAGACACTAGCATATTTCCTCAGTTTCTTTGCTCCCTAGTGATTTGGGGCAATAGAGAGAAATGGTTGCTTAAACATAAAATATCTTATTAAGTTAAAATTCCTTGAAATCAAAAAGCTTTTTCTTGATTATAATGTTAGCTACTGTGAACAAGTCAAGGAAACAGTTTCTAGCCCGAAACTGCTTTGCAATCCAGAGAACTGTAAGAAAATAAAAGTTGTCATTGAATGCTTTCATTTCCCTGTGGTCACATATTTCTAATGAGTTCGATTTGGGGCTCCATCTACTTTTTTTCAGCAGTATACACCTGGGAGCTATGCCACCAAATTATTTACAGTGGGAAGTCTCAAAATTACTTAGCTGTTCAAGGCCTGAGTGACTGAGTAAATGTGATCTTGATGAGAATGTCTTTGAGGAAATAATACAACGCCAAGGGCTGAGTGGGTATTTTATATACGTAGGCTGCATTAAATGTTGTTGATTTGCACACATTCACACCAAAATCCTGTACTCAGAGCTATGCCAAGATCTCTGACACTGAAAGAATGAGATGTTAGAAATATATTTCTTAAATAAATAACAGATTGTTAGCAGGATTTTATATGACAAGGACCTAACATGAAGCTGGTAAATGAAGGAATTATTAGTACAAAAGGATAAGGAAAAATGGAGGAAAGAAAACCGTGGACAGATCAGGAGGATCGCTGTTGATTAGGAGCGACTGGGGCCAAACGCTCAAATCATCAGCGCTTGCTCCCTCTCTCTCCTCTCCATCCCACCCCGACTTCCATTCCTGCCTCTCTTTGGATTTCCTCTCAATGTGCCCCATCTAAACATTGAAAACCTGGATGCCTCCAGATGAAAACTCTTCATCTCATATCTTCTGTCTCTAGAATGACATAACTTATCACAAGTGTAGTAAGCCCAAAGACATAATCTATTTTTTTTTAAAGATTTGTTCATTGTTATTGGAAACTCAGATATACAGAGAGGAGAGCTAGAGAGGAAGATCTTTCTGTTGATTAATTTCCCAAGTGGCTGCAATGGCCAGAGCTGCAATCCATCTGAAGCCAGGAACCAGGAGCTTCTTCTGGATCTCCCACACAAGTGCTTGGTCCCAAGGCTCTGGACCATCCTCGACTGCTTTCCCAGTCCACAAGCAGGGAGCTGGATGGGAAGCGGGTCCTCTAGGGCATGAACCGGCACCCATATCTAATTGGACTACCCAGATTCAAGGGTCCACCCCTCAACAAATCAATGTTTTCAAGAGCAATGCGAACAAATTGTCAAAAGGTCAAAGGTCCTTCTTCCAGCAGAAAGGAGGCGGGTGTTGCTGCACAGGGAGAACAGCAAGTGCTCCAGGCAGATAGAAAGCAATGCAAGTGATGATTCATCCAGACAAGTCACTTCTGTTGGTAGCTGACTTTATTATTATTATTAGCATAATAAAATGGCAATGCGAATTTATGCTTGCCATAGTTTATAAAAGCAGCTGTAACATGTTTATAGCTCTTTAAAAACATTTTTATTAAGGTATAATTGAAATGCAATAAACTATACATATTTAAAATATATACAGTAAGACATTTGGACATACGAAACCATGAAATCATCACCATTATCTTGTAAAGGAACTCAATTATCACCTATAAAGTTTACTCCTGTTGTTTTTAGTCCCTCTCAGCTCCCCACCAATCCAATGATCTTTCTGTCTCTACAAAGTAGCTTAGAGTTTCTAGAATTTTGTACACACGGAATCACTGGGAGCATGAGTGTATACTATTTCTGTCTGCTCCATTTCATTCAGCATTAAGTATTTCAAGATTCGTTCATGTTGTAATATGTATCAGTAATTCGTTCTTGGGGCCAGCATGTGGTGCAGCCATTTCAGCAGTTGACTGTGACACCGCCAACCTGTATCAGAGCGGTGATTCAAGTCCTATCTGCTCCACAAAGGTGCCTGGGAAGGCAGGGAGAGACGATCCAAGTACTTGCATCCCTGCCACCCACGTGGGAAATCTGGATGGAGTTCCTGGCTCCTGACTTTGGCCTCTTCCAACTGTGACCATTGGAGAGTAAGCCAGTGGAAGATAATTTTCTCTGTCTCCCCTCTCCCATGTCTCCCTCTCTGTCTGTCATTCGGCCTTTCAGATAAACAAAGTCAATTTTAAGAAAATGACAACCCTTCCTTCTCATTGCTGAGTAGGACTAAGATATGTTCCTGCTTCTGAAATTTCTGTCAAAGCCTTAGACTCTACCTCATTCGCATGTGGCTGTATTTGAACTAGAACCTTTACTATAAATAAACTAAGATGGGTGTTTCAGGTGGGCCTCCATCCAACTGACTGGTGTCGTTACAAGAAGCAGTGATTGGGATCCACAGAGATTTCCAACATACAGGCACTGAGGAAAGACCATCTGGGGACAAAGCGTGGACAACTACTTGGCAGCCCAGGAGGGAGACTCCAGGAGCAATTCAACCTGCTGACCTTTTGACTTCCAACTTCAGACTCATGACCTCCAGAACTGCAAGAAATGATACCTGCTGCTGAAGCCACCCGGGTCATGGTGTTTGTCCTGACAGCCCTAGCACATTGGTGTATGGAGCTTTACCATGACTGACTTGCTTATTGCTCTGTCGGTGGACGTTTGGGTTGTTCCTACTATCATTTCATAAGGTAAACACCTCTTTTCTACAGCTGCTTCATTTGGTAACAGTTTTCTAAAGTAATTGTGTTGCTTTCAGTTCCTTTCAGTAGGATGTGAGAGTTCCTGCCCTCCATTTCCTCTCCCCAGAGCTTAACACACAATCTTTTTGCAATAGACATCCTAGTGGGTTGTCCTTGTGACCTTAATTTGCATTTGCCTAACAATTAATGAAGTGGCATAATTTTCAAATCTTTATTTCTGTCTTTATATCTTCTTTGAAGAAGTGTCTGGTCAAGTTTTCTGCCTATTGCTTTTTTTTTATTGACACAGAAATTTTTTTTAACATTTCTTTCTTTCTTTCTTTCTTTCTTTCTTTCTTTCTTTCTTTTTCTTTCTTTCTTTCTTTCTTTCTTTCTTTCTTTCTTTCTTTCTTTCTTTCTCTCTTTCTTTCTTTCTTTCTTTCTTTCTTTCTTTCTTTCTTTCTTTCTTTCTTCCGAAAAGGCAAGTTTACAGTGAAAGACTGTCCATCTGCTGGTTTATTCCTTCAAATGGCCAGAAGTCAGAGCTGGTCCAATCCAAATCCAGGACCTTCTTCTGGGTCTCCCATAGGGGTGCAAGGGCCCAAGAACTTAGATTGTTGTGGGGTGCCACAGAGATAGATCAAGCCAGACAAATCTAGGTTGTATTAAGGAGCCTCCATTAATCAAGCTTGGTGATAACAGGAACCACTGGAAACTAGCAGATGACAAGTCCATAAGGCAATGCTGTCTGAATTGAAACCCTGAGAGGAATAAATGGTCATTGTCTTGTCTCATCCGTTAAACTGAAGACCTGTCTCCATGTTCCCCAGCAATGTAAGTTATCCTAAGGTACATGCAGCAAACAACCTGGACACACAAACATGCACACATTCACCTTTCCCTGGCTTCTTTGCCCATGTTCTCTTACTGCTGGGCTTCACCTCTCCTGGAATTCTGAAAAATATACAAATTAGAAATACAATGCAACTTAGTATGAACATCTTTACTGTCTGGCCCAAGCAGTGAGCACACGGTGAGGAATACAAACATACAGGAACCACGTTCAGGGGCTGCCTATCCTCGGAGTCTGCCCTTGGGAATTCAGAGAGCAAGCAAGTGCTGGGAGGCCAAGAGTCAGCGTGCCAGAGCAAGAAAAGCATGTGACCAAGAGAAAGAGCCCCTCCCTATCATGGGCCTTTATGGGGGCTTACAAGCATATTGGTTATGCAACAATGCAATATCACCCCTTGTCCTGTTCCAGATGATGACAGGCGAGTATCACAGATGGGTAGAAGGGCCCACATAGGGGAAAGGGGTAGGGGGAAGTGCCTTCCAAGCTCATGACTCTTGTGAAGTAGCTGCCTAGGACCACAACAAGGCTATCCTTCATTGTTTTCCCAGGTCATAAAGCCAGGACTCCAATTGACACCCATATGGGATCCTGACTTCGCAGGCAGAGACTTAACATGCTGCAGCACGGGCACCATCCCTGACAGTTTCTAGGAACTGAATATTTTTGTATTCTGCACAAATATTCTTGAATCTTGTTTTTGGTTTGTTTTTCAAGGGTTCCAGTAAATTACAAGGAAAGAGCTCTTAATCTTGTTTGGAATTTGCTCTGTAAGCTCTGCTGGATGGGACTAGAGCAGTGTTTAGTCTAGGGCTGTTGTGTCCGCTCTTAGGGCAGATCCATCTGAGTCAGCAAGATGTCCCAGTGCATTGTGCAGCTTTCTACTGTGCTGGGTGGGAGCAGGAACCATCCCTAGTATCGCCTACATTAGCTCCAGGGCAGGTTTCCTCTAATCTTCGTCAACAGTTCTTTCCTTAGACTACAGTAATTTCCTTACCTGTCTGTGTGAATCAGTCTTCAACAACCTGCTTGTGGGCACTCTGCCCCTCCCAAGTGCTCTGGTGCAAAGCTCCCTGGGCTGGGTGCTGCATTGTGTAACTCAGCCACATCCCCTGCCACTAGAAATATCTAGCTCTGTCTCTCAACTCCCAGAGGCTGCTGGTGTGGAAGTTGATGGGGGGTGGAGGGAGGGGGGTTTCTGAAACACACACACACACACACACACACACACACACACACACACACGAAACTCCGGGGATTTTCTCCAAGCCACCAGCTGAAGTTATCGCTCCTCTCACTTGCTGATTTTCCATCCTGAAGGGACCATAGCTTTGTTTTGCTTTGAGATATATGTATGTACTAGAGAGGCAGAGTGACAAAGAGACTGGTCTTTCCTCCACTGGTTCAATTTGAACAACTGCGGTTAAAACAGTCCAACATCAAGGGCCAGGAACCCCATTCTGATCTCCCATGTTGGGACAGGGGCCCTAATCTTCAGGCTATCATCCTTTGCCATTCCAGGCACATCAGCATGAAGCTTATTGAGAGCGGAGGATCAGGGACTCCAATAAGCATTTGACATGGGATACCAGCAAAGCAGGTGCCACAGTGGTTCTCCCATAGCTGTTTGTTTGCATTTTCCTCAATACTCAATGTTTTGAATACTATCTATTTTGGGGGCTTGAGATCATAAAAAAAAGGTTTCAGATCAGAGTTGGCACTGTGGCACAGTGGCTAAAGCTGCCACCTGTGACACCAGCATCCTCTATGGGCATCAATTAGAGACAGCTGCTCCACTTCTGAGATAGCTCCAGGCTAACGTGCCTAGGAAAGCCACAGAGGATGGCCCAAGTGTTTGAGCCCCTGTACTCACATGGGAAACCCAGAAAAAGCTCCTGGCTCCCGACTTTGGACCAATCCAGCTCTGGACATTGCAGCCACTTAAGGGACTGAACCTGTAAATGTCTCTCACTCTCTCTCTTAACCATCTTTCAGATAAATAAATGAATTTTTAAAATTAAGTCAGAAGGTAAGACCAGACATTATTATTCCATTTTTATTTTATGCTTCATATGTATGTGTGTGTGTTTCCATGTGAAAAATTATTTACAATACAGTTAGAAGACTATATCTGGCTGGAAGCCAAGGTGTCCTTTATTTAAAAAAAAAAAATCTACATTGATTAAGACAGAAGTTGGCAAACTTTTTCTTGAACTGCCAGAGTATAAATATTTTAGACTTCGTGGCCCACATATGGTTCCTGTTGTACATTTTCTCTATTAAATAATCCTTTAAAACAGAAAAAGAATTGTAAAACCCTTCAAACAGACTGCACACAAATAGGCTGTAAGCTGGATTCACCCTGTGGGTTGTCATGTATAAACCCATGAGTTAGGATAGTATAATCTCTATTGGAAAAATCCAAATCTCAGGGAGTTAATACCACAGATAGTGTTTCTCAACACATCCGAAATGTTCTTAATTTGTCACTATCTGCCTTCTTTGCATGTGGTAATTCAAAAACACAAGTTCCTTCTGTTTTCTGGCTTTTTTTGTTTCTACACAAAGCTTTCATTATTGTCAGTTGAGACTGTGGGAAGTTTTACAGGCAGATCTCTGGTATGTACCTTACTTGCAACTACCTTCCAATGGCTTGCATCCAGATCAGCACATCTAACCACAGGAGAGATGGGAATCCTAGTTTTGTTGTGTGCCCATGTGGAAGAGGACTTGGGCTTCAGGAGCAGTGATTTGGTCTTCCTTACAACATCCATTACATTAGGCATTGTTGTTGCCCTGTTACCTAAAGTGCATACATCTCCTTTGCCAGGATCCTCCGCACCTGTTGATGTCATGTGTTTTATGCCTGATGACCTGTTCCCATTGTTCCCACCATCATGTCATCTGAGTACTCTTTGATCCTTTGTATAGTACCTAGATTCTTAGTAAAAGATTCCCATTGCTGAATAAGTAGGCTTGTCACATCCAGTCCTGGAGGCCCCGTGCTTCATTTATCACTTCTCTGTCCCTCCATCAAAAAGCTTCTGCAAACTTTTTCTTTGTCAAGCTCATCTTTAGTTAATAGCAGGATTTCTTAAGGAGTTGGATTTCTGGGCCAGGCATGGTAGTCTACCACCTAAAGTTCTTGTCTCGCATGCACTGGGATCCCACATGGGTGCCAGTTCTAATTCCAGCCACCCTGCTTCTCATCCAGCTCCTTGCTTGTGGCCTGTGAAAGCAGTCAATGACAGCCTAAAGCTTTGCAACCCTGCACCCATGTGGGAGACACAGAAGAAGCTCCAGGTTCCTGGCTTCAGATTGGCTCAGCTCCAGCTGTTGAGGCCACTTGGGAAGTGAATCAATGGATGGAAGATCTTCCTCTCTCTCTCTTTCTCACAGTATATCTGACTGTCCAATAAAAATAAATCTTAAAAAAAAAAAAAGAATTTGATTTCTTATGGCCAGCACAGTGACCTAACAGACTAAACCTCAGCCTGTGGCAACAACATCCCATGTACGTGCCTGTTTGAGTCTCAGCTGCTCCACTTCTGATCCAACTCTTTGCTTACGACCTTGGAAAGCAGCAGAGGATGGCCCAAAACCTTGGACTGCCATACCCATGTGAGAGACCTAGAAAAAGTCCCTGCTTACTAGCTTCCAATTTGCTCAGCACTGACTATTGTAGCCTTTTGGGGAGTAAGCCAGCTTTCTCCTTTCAAATAAAAATGAATAAATAAATTTTTTTAAAAATCCTGTGATACAGCATTTTTTCCAAAATGTTGAGCTAGCCTATAGCTGGTATATGTTTCTTAGAGGGGAAACATTTTATTTTATTATTCTTTTTATTGGTGGTGGCTAGGACACAACTAAATGTTTCAAAGTGCTTTCTGCAGAGAGAATTTGTACTAACAATGCTTGGTCCCTTAAATTAATAACCCTAAAAATCACCCCAGTCTTTATTTTGAGGCTTGGTCCCCATTCGTTCATATTCCTTGAAGAGTTTCCCACCTGCACTAAGAACTTTGCTGTAATGCATGTTGTTATTTGGCCTCAGAGTAGAATTTTCTTTAGAGTTGATGAGTTGGTGATGTTTAGCTTTCAGAGCTTCCTGATGTAGCTTCATCCAAGACTCTCTTGTTGGCCTCACTGGAAATGTTGAGCTCTTCAGACAAGATCCTCCCAAGCTATGTCAAATTTGGGGCCCCCCAAATCTGACTGCACTCATAGCAAGAACTCATGGATATTTTATTGTGCATTATCATTGCTTTAGGAGCTAGAAATCAGTGAATTGGTTCATGGTCTGATCTAAACTTCCTTGTCACCCACCTTCCCTTTTCGCCCCCTCCTATCTCCTTGCTATGCTTCTGTCTTTTTGCTCATTGCCTTTCTTCTCAAGGAGAGGTGAGAGAGGCTGTTCATAATCCAACTGCATAGAGTCTTTTCCTTGCACATACCCCTGACAGCCTCTCCGCTCGCAGCAGCTTATGCACAATTCTCACCCACCCCCTTTCACACACACAAACACACACACACACACACACACACACACAGTCATGACCCAAGCATCTACTGGCAAATAGATGCACCATTTAATCCTGCATCATCAGCAATTGTGTGAGCCTCAAAGCCAGACTAAGTTTAACCCTGGATCTGATCTTTGTAGCTAATTATCAGGCACAAAACATTTAACTTTTTAGAGCTTCAGGCCTTCAACAATAAAATAATAAAATGAGGTACACAGCCTATTGTCTATTGAACATAGGTCAATTGTCCACCAACTATAAGCATTCTAAAGGTAGGACTGCCTTATTCATTCTCTGGCAAACACTGTATGTTCAATTAACATCTGTTGGGGCCAATTTTGTGGCATATAAGTAGGTTAGGCCACAACCTGTGATGACAACATCCCATACAGGCATGGTCTGAGTCCTGGCTTCTCCACTTCCAATGCAATTTCCTGTCAATCTGCCTGAGAAAGCAACAGAGGATGGCTCAAGTGCTTGGGCACCTGCACTCATGTGGAAGAACTGGATAAAGTTCCTGGTATCTGGCTTCAGCCTGGCCCTGTCCTGACCACTGAAGCTCTCTGGGGAATGAAGCATCAGAGGGAAGATTTCTCTCTCACTGTCTTTCTCTCTCTCTTTCTCTGTAATTCTGTTTTTCTATTCAATAAATAAATCTTTTCTGAAAATCAATTAGTATCTGTTGACCGGACAGCTTCACAACAAAAATACCAACATCACATACGTGCTATAATGATTAGATATAAAATAAGACATAGACAAAAAAATTACAAAAAAAGAATGGGCATTTGACCCTACAGTTTAGATGCCCACCACATCAGAGTGCCTGAGTTCAACTATAAGGTCCAACTCCAGAATCCACTATCTGACCGATAGAGACCCTGGGAAGTCGTGATGATTTTCAAGTAAATGGCTATCTGCCAGTCATGTGGGAAACCTAACTTGAATTCCTGGCCCCTACCTTCAGCCTTGACCCAGCTAGGCTGTGTGTCATGGAAATGGAGGGCACATGTCTCATTCTTTTCCTCTCTTCCTGTCTCTCAAATATTTAAACATACATACACACACACAAATTAATTAATTAACTCGATCTTCCATGTCAAATATACCCTCACTGAGGAAGTACTGCAAGCTCTGTAAGAGACACAAAGAAAATAGAAAAGAAGCCTGAATTTTGCCAACAAAACCCTTGTTTAAAAATTCAATGTCTATCTCCCAGAAAAGTAATATAATTAATCTCATCACCTGTAATATCATTTGAGAAGTCTAAACTCATCATAAATTTGTCAAGACAAAACAAAAAAGGGAGGAAACAGTTTTGAAACAACACAGCTGTAAACTCAGCATCCAAATCATAGTATCATTTTCTGTTTTTCTAAAATTACATTAAGTTATTTCTTTTTATAGTGAAATACATATATGTATATGTATGTATAAGTATTCATACACACATTCATTATATTTGTTTAAAGATTTATTTGTTTTTATTAGCAAGGCAGTTTTACATAGAGAAGAAGAAACAGCGAGAAAGATCTTCAGTTTGCTGGTTCAGTCCCCAAATAGCCACAATGGCCAGAGCTGAGCTGATCTGAAACCCAGAGCCAGGTGCCTCCTCGAGATCTCCAATGCCCATGCAGGGACCCAAGGTCTTGGGACATCTCCATTGCTTTCCAGGCTGCAGGAGGAAGCTGGATGAAAAATGGAGCAGCTAGGACATAAGATGACGCTCATATAGGATCCTAGTGCTTGCATGGGGAGGATTAGCCAGTTGAACCATAACTCCAGACCCCACATATTCATTTTAAATGTTCCTGTAACTGTTCGTTTTTTCCCACTGATTGTTTTTGATTGATCCCTGGGAAAAGTTTGTGATTTTGCTTGGGAAAACCCCTTAAAAGACATTTTCAGTTGTGTTTATAAAAGGTCAGAGCAAAGATTTCTAAGTCGAGCCAGGAAATTTAAATTGCCCTAAAGCAAAGATTATCTTCCTTAGGGACCAGGATGGTTAAGATGTTATTTTGGGGCCTGCTCTGAGGGTATTAGAGGCAGAGGACCTGGACCTCTTGGTATTTAACAGAATAATACAGGAAAAGGTCAAGACTAATTTTTAAGCTTGGCAACGCAGCTTTAGTTTTGGCCTAATATTTAAGGAAAGTGGTGGCCATGATAGGATGCTGTAAAATTCCATGACAGGCATGGAGAGCCTATGCTGAGAGTCCTCTTTGGTTCCTGGAAGCATTTACTCTTGTATGTCATATACAGTGTTGATAAAGGGCTCTTGGTGTCCATGCTTAGAACAAAACAGGACACAGAAAGACAATGCCTCAAGAAGATACCTAGAGGTGACCAAGAGTACAGCTTCTCGAGCTCTAGCGTGGACACGAACCCATGTAGATCATAATTCAGAAGGTTGGGTTGCAGCCAGGAAATGCGCAAGCACCAGTGTTGATGGGACACACGTGGAGTGACCACAACCCACACTGAGTTTGTTAACAGTGGGGTAAAGGAAGGGAAGGAACAAGGATGATCAGAAAGTGCAAGCACCCTCGAATCCTCAGATGGTCACCGGGAGTCACGCTGCCTACAGAATTGGACTCAAAATATTGAAAACCTGGGCTACAATTACATAAGCCATTTTCACAATTCTTTTTCAAACCTGTGTGTGCTCTTTCTTGTCTATGAGCAATTTAGTAGACTTGAAAATAAGGTGGGGGGGCAGCAAGTACACTTTAATAGAAAAAAAAGAGTTCTGGAGCTTGGTTTGTTTCTTAATCATATTCATGGTTTTATAACGCATGCCTATTTAAGATAGCCATATTTCCTGCCTATAAACTGGTTTGTAATTTGTCTAATGGAATCAAGCACATCACATTGTGGTATTCTATAAATATCATGAAGGCTCTCAAATTCCCCACCCCCTGAACACGCGATAGCATTTTAAGTCACTCTGGGTATTTACATTCCAGAGAGTTTTAATGTTTTCAGTTTCTTCTCTGAAAGTTCTGGCAGTACATACAAACATATCTACGGTGGGTTTACTTCAGTAAAATGGCCAGGATGTCTAAAACATCCCCTTTTGGTGACTTATCCTGTTAAAAGTTTGTCACTCTCTCTCTGTACAGAAGAAAAGCGCTAACCTTCACACACCAACACCACAAACGATCATGCACAGCTTCTGGTTCAGCCAGACACTCATCCTCAGGAAAGTGAAACCCACACTGTGAAAGAACACTCATCTCTGGAAGAAAATGTGGGCAGTGACATTATCAATGGCCTGTATCTGCATTGCCAGAAAAAAAAAGAATAATACAGTAAAAAACAAAAAAATTCAGAAGTGTAATTTCTTGTTTACTGTGCAGTTGGCTATTTTCTATACAATTATAAACTGGTAGCCTGACTGTTCAACATTATGTTGATATTTTTGGGTTGGGATTAACCAGATTAAATAAAAACAGCAAACGTTGGTTGGCAGAAGGCTTAAAGGTCATGGAATTCGAGCCAACAGCTGGTGTTAGAGCGCTGCTTTTACCAAGAAGCACGGAACTTCTTCCAAGAATGAGTAGTCACTTCTATTAATGGTGATCTGGTCCAGTTTTTGGCATTTCTGAACATTAGAATGTTCTACTTACATGAGCCCAAAGTTTATCTTCTTCTGTCTTTGATGCATTGCTTCTGGTTCTATCCTTTTTGAGCATTTCGCATACTCTAATACCTCTTTCAAAGGACAGCATTTCAGATTCCAAATGCTACCTCATTTTTCCTGCCTATTCTATTTTGTAAAATGTTCTTTCTCATGTCATCACTGAGGCTCAAATAACACTGTGCCAAGACCACTGTAGACCCAGATAGAATCATAGCCTTTGTGTGGGGGTGAGGGAAGCTAATCCAAACAGTGGTTCCACGTGATTTCTGATGGATGAGGGAGAGGATGAGAAAACATTTCATGACCAAGTGAGTTCTGTATGAAACTTGGGTGACATGAAGTCAAATAGATCTTTTTGCAGGAGTAGTTGATCTTTAATATGCTATTATTCTTTATTAAACTTTAAAGAAAAAGACAAAATATTATAACTTTTAAGAATAACATTTGAAAAGAACTTTGACTCTTTTCTATAAGAGTAAGTGTGTTTGTTAAGATGCAGGAGAGGGGTCAGCATTGTGGTGCGTTGCGTTAAGCTAGCACTTGCAGCACAGGTAATATTGAATATATTCAATATTATTCAATAAATTCAACGTATCCTACATAGAGAGAATATATATGTTCAATATATTGAATATATTTCCATATATGCAAATGAATGAAAGTTCTGACCAAATAAATAATTTCAAAACAACCATCATCATCCTCATAAACTATGTTTATTGGTACCATATGGTTGTTAGCTGAATGAAAACAAATAGTAGCTAGAAAACATAGTTTATATAAAGCATATAACACAGTTAACAGAAATCATACTTTTGTACCAATTTCAAAGCAAAAATTTAACAAAGCACCAAAGGGAAGATCAAGAGAGCCATCAACAAATTTCCTGTTTCAAAATTTTTGACAAAGGAACTGAGAATAGGAAAAGAAAAAACAAGTAAGAAAAACAGCACAAAGACAGAAGTGTTTCAGTGGTTTCTCAGAGTCATCCTTCCTTGGCTGGCTGTCTTCTTGTTCTCGGGCAGGTGCTGGCCCATCCTGCTGCTTGGACTGCCTACATCTTCACAATGTACCCATCAGCGAGTGTCTGCCATGGTCCCTGCCTGAGGGTCCCTACTTGTTCCCTCAAAAGGCTATCACCTCCAAACAAGAATTTCTGAATATGAAGAGCTAAGTCTACGTCTCAGAATCTTTGCACTATGTTCTTCCTTCAGTCCTCTTTAAAGGAACCAGGCACCCAAAAATCCAACCTCCTCAAGGCAATGAAACAAAGACATGTTGCAAAGCAGGCAGGGATGGTTAGCAAATGAAGGAGGAAATGCTGGAAGCCTCTGGAGAGGGCCGCCTGCGGGATCTGTACCAGAATCTGGCCACCTTTTTTGACTGTAGTATCAACCATCACTTTGGGAACAAGAAGCAAAAGGAGAAAGTCATTAACCTTCACTAGACAATTTCATACTTTCCAAACTTTCTTTGCAAAGCATGGTAACGTAGTTCAAACAGTCCCATTTAACTCTTGTTTTATTCCCAAGAGGAAACAAAGTTAGCAACATGAAACACTGGTGGATTCAACAACTATGAGCTACCCCGTTGGCTGTTGTGAAACACCTGGAGCTGAAGAAGCAGCCATTGTCAGGATCGTGATTGTCACCGGCACAGCTAGGGGACGGGAGAAAATCCTTCACAGGTGGAAGGAAGCAGAGAATTGAGCTTTGACCTCATGTCACAGAAGACGGAGCCAGAGTAGGTCCTGGTGGGACGCAAGTTCCACACGTGTCAGTTCTGCCCCATCTTCCTGGGTGGATTCGAGCAAGCAATTTCTATGAGGTCATCAGCTTCTTTAACCTGTGAAAAGATCTTCATTTTTTTGAGTTGTAACATTCAGAACTACCCACACCCAGGTACTGACTGTGAAACAGGGAAGGTTGACATTAGGTTATCTGGGAGGGGAAGCGTGATGATGAGAGAGAGAGAGACTGCTTCTCTAAGCTTAGCTACAGTAGAAGCTGGAGCCAGAACAATGAAGGACATAAGCACAGCTACAGAGCACAGTCCCTGTAGGGGTGCAGGCTAAACGATAAGACATTCAGTGAAATTTTCATTTCAAATAAATAATGAAATACATTTAGCACAAGTATGTCTAAAATATTGAATAAGAAAAATTTGCACTGAAAATTGTCCATTGTTTACCTGAACTTAAGTTTAACTGTGCACCTTATAATTTTATTTGCTCAATCTGGCAACCTTAAATCTTAGAGTCAACTGCCTATATATAAGCAGTGTACATAGTTATTGAACAAAATGGGACTTTGTGTAGAACCAGCCCTTGAAGATCCACTTTATTTGCACCTCTGGAAGCATTCAGTTGATTTGATGACTCATCGAGGTTGGAGCACCATTACAACAATTAAAATGGACATGCGCTTAAGGAGAAAAGTCATATATTCTTCCCTGTGCAACTAACAGCACAGTTCTTAACTGACAAAATGTCTTTGGCATTAAACTGCCCCAAATCCAAATCCCATATCTTTGGTGACTCAATATGCGCCCTTCATCAGGGTGCTTACATTTTGCAAGCCTCGCTACCCTCATTTGTACGACGGACATGGGGGCATCCAGTTCCTAGCGCATTCCTGATGAGACCGTCCAAGTCCTGGATACAGCATCTAGCAAGGGGCACTGAGGTTATAGGTTTGCATTTGTGAATCAATGCACTTGGTTTAGCTAAATGACTGAATTGCAGAATAGAATAAATACATTTAATCATACTTTCTTTCATTCCCAGAGAAGATGACACAAAGGAGAAATCTGTGGCCAGGTGCTATACGGAGATACTGACTAGGGCAGGCACAATGAGGTAAAAGAAGGAAATGGCTTCCCTGCAGTAGTGCCAAGGGAAGTGTACCTTAGAAACGGTCAGTGCAGCAGCTCAACAGACTAATCCTCTGCCTACTACTGCCAGCATACCATATGGGCACCAGTTACTGTCACTAACTTCAGATTGGCTCAGCTCTGGCCATCACTAGCATTTGAGGAATAAACCAATGGATGGGAGATCTCTGCTTCTCATCTCTATAAATCTGCCTTTCAACTAAAAGTAAATACATCTTAAAAAACAAAAACAAACAAAACCCTAGTGGGCTCCTCTTTAAAAAAAAAAAAGGGGAGGGGGTCAGTAATGGTGTTATAGTGGCAGCAGGATTTGTGTGAGGTGTTGCAAAACCTGTGTGTTTTGAACATGCCTGATGGGTTATGCTGGGTGCTTCCCAAGACCACTGTAGACAATGGCTGTGGATAAATGAGCAGGACCCTTCTGAGTGTGCGGAGGTGCCAAGGGTACAGGGCAAGCACACAAGCACCTCCGGGAAGCACTCAGATCCTTTGGCTCTGGTGTTTGAAAATACTGCATTGTCTGAAACAGGACATGCAGCATTTTGCAAGGAAAACAAATTGGTCAAGAAAACAGATGGACACAAGTACGTGGTAAAAGTCACACTTTATGTGATGTGAATAGCCAGAGAAATGCAGACTTTTAATGTCTGGGCAATAAGGCTTTTGTTGAGCAATTCAAAACAAACAAACAAACAAAGGAGCAAATGCAGTGCTAGAGACAGCACTGAGAATTTGCAATGGAGCAGTTGCTTCTGTGTTTGAAGATGGGAAGGACGGCATCTGGGTTTCCGTGCCATTAGGAAGGTGGACCTGTTTCTCAGCTTTTAGAACTGGCTCAGCAGCTCTTCCATTCTCTTAAGAATAGACCCCTTTGGGCCTGGCGCGATGGCGCAGTGGTTAAGGTCCTCTCCTTGCACGCCCGGGATTCCATATGGGTGCCGGTTCTAATCCCGGCAGCCCCGCTTCCCATCCAGCTCCCTGCCTGTGGCCTGGGAAAGCAGTCGAGGACGGCCCAAAGCTTTGGGACCCTGCACCCACATGGGAGACCCAGAAGAGGCTCCTGGCTTCGGATCAGAATAGCATCAGCTGTTGCGCTCACTTGGGGAATGAATCCCACCGGATGGAAGATCTTCCTCTCTGTCTCTCCTCTCTGTATATCTGCCTTTCCAATAAAAACAAAATAAATCTTAAAAAAAAAAATAGGCCCCTTTCTAGTTCTTGACCTTCACAGTACAGCAGGTTAGAACTTAACAAGCATACTTTATTATCCTCCAGTACTGTTGGCCACTGTGACATGATTCTCAGTCCACAGCTCAAAATGTCTAAGAAAAAGTAACTTTTTTTTTCTTAAAATCATCCATTTCAGCTCCTGTCTCATGTTCTGCTAAGTACCAAAACTGAATCTTTGTAACCTAGCGTTCATCCTCATCCCGTCTGTTCCCCAGGGGCTGTGCTGAAGTTGCATCCGCAGGACTCCCACTTTGCCAGGCAGCGTTAGGGCACGGCAGAGTTGCTGTAAGCTCCGTGTCTCCCTCTGTGACTCTTCGCCTTGCTCCTGTAATCCTGTTGCACTCCAGCTACTTTCTCCACAGCCTATAAAACCAGGGAGCACAGCAAAGAAGTGATTGAATGTTAATTGAATATTGATAAAGCAGGAGCAGGAAAGTTAATTGAATTCATTAGTTCTTGGGTGCTAAGGTAACTTTTCCCCAGTTGGAAAGAAATGGTCTCAGATTAGAGCCAAACTGGAAAGAATCAGCTATACGAGGGCATAGAAAAAGGCCACCAAGTCCCACTTCCTGTTGACTTGACAAAGATCCTCTCAACCACATCTAACTTTATTCTGTCTGTTCTCTTGACAACACCTGCTATCTCTTGCTTGAAACTTTCTCTACATTTCCCCTTAGTGTTCCTGGAAGGCACTTGCAAGTTGGGTGATAAAAATGTTTGTCATCCTGGCTTTTGCTGCTGGGACATGCTCGGGATCTCAGTGAATGCCTTCTGTACTCGGCAGGACTCTCTCTGGTGAGCTCATCTCAGACTGCTGGGGAAGTGCTGTTCAGCCATCCCACCTGGCTGTGATTATTCAGACACTTGTCAATACTGAAGAACAGAAGCTGACAACATGAGGTCACCTCCAAAAGTTCATGGAGAATGAAAATTTCTTTTGGTACAAAAAAAAAGAGTCAAGATCCATGCATATCTGGGACCTTCAAAAAATTTGTGAATGGGGCCATTGTTGTGATATGGTAGGTAAATACACTGTCTGTGATACTGGCATTCCATACAGGCACCAGGTTTGAATCCCAGCTGCTTAACTTCCAATACAGCTCCCTACTAGTGGCAGTGGAAAAGCAGCAGAAGATGGACCCATGCCACCCACACTGGATACCTAAATGAAGTTCCTGTTTTGACCTGGCCGAGCCCTAGCCATTTCAGCTATGTGAGGTATGAACCAGTGGGTGGAAGACCACTCTGTCCCTCTCATAAGCTTATATAGATGTTTAAAATTTGTATGTGTATTGAGAAACAGAAGTACAGAAAGAGATCTCAGCCGTGGTTCATTTCCCAAACACCTACAATGGACAAGCCTGGATGAGGTCAAATTCAAGGCAATTTAAGGTACTGAGAAGGCAATCTAAGCCTCCCAAATGAATGGCAGGGACCCAAATATTTGAGACATCATTTGCTGCCTCCATGGGTGAACACGAATGGGAAGCTAAGACCAGGAACCGGAGCTGGGATTTGGACTCAGGCATTATGATTTGGAGTGCTGGCATTCCAATAGGCAGCTGAATCCCTGAGCCAAGTACCCACAATATTTACATGAATCTTGCTTTCTTTTGCAAGGCAAAGCAGCAATTTTAGAGATTATTCATCTTGATATTCTAGGGCAATATTTCATGGAAAAAAAAATAAAAATTGCTGAATGAACTATTTTATCTGTCGCTAGTTCACTTAACCTTCAAGGTTTGACACCCTGGGGCTTTGTACCAATGAGCAGATTCCTCCCTGACCACATCAAAGTCTGATGGTAGGCATCAAAATCCTGGCTAGTAAATGGATCTGCTTGTATTCCAAAGCATGCCTGTTTGGGGTTCCCCCAGAGCCATAGAACTTGCCCCTCAGCAGGAGAAGTGGCCAGAACACCCAGCTAACTTCTTTGTTTAGATTTGCATTCAATTGCAGCTACTGAATAAGCTGTTAGCTGCTTCCAGAGATACTTCAATATGTTTATGGGAAAAAAGGCATTAAAGATCAATTTGGTGAAAAAAAATCCTGTTTTAAACTTTCACTTTTTTAACATAATATACATTTCCTACAAGCATTTTTGAAGACCCTCTTGCATCCAACTGCCTTGTGATATTTCTTCTTGACTACTTCACATCCATGTAAATGTAAATATCCCCATGATCTTCCCAGCCCAAACCAGGTTATCCTCAAAGACTGACCCCCAGTGAACTCATCACCAACCTTCCCAGGCCAACAACCCTTGCACTTTCCTGGATATCCCATCCGGTCAAACCCGGTTTCTGTTGTCTTTCATCCTCCAAAAGCTGTTTGAAATGTTCCCTCTCCTATGGATCTACAAGTTGTTTCTGCCCGGCCTGAGCTGCCTCACTTCCCTGCTGCCCAAGCTTCTAGTCTGGCCAACACTCAGCCAGGCTGCCTTGCCCCATGCGCTGCTCATCTGACAGCTGCAGGGATGGCTCTGACACCTCCGGTGGGGGGAGAGTTGCCCTCTGCTTAAAACTGTCCATAGCTTCCCACTTCTCTAAGGAGGAGGACACCATTTCCCAGTGCTGATCCCTGGCACGGGAGGATCTCCCAGCATTAGTCATCCTGGCCACTCCTCTCCAGCCACACGGGCTTAGGTACGGCATCGTTCTCCTCCCTCCAGACAGTTACACATGCTGATTGTTTTTGCCTGAGCCTGTTCGCCCCAGCTCTGCACCCAGTTAATACCTACTCAGCCAAGCGTTGCTTTCCCCAGAATCCTGACGGAGGCCAATTTCCATCATGTGAATTTCCTGAATAGTCTCTCACTGTGTAGCTCTTCTCCCTCTATTACTTTGGGTCTGTCTCCTTGATAACTGGACTGTCTGGTCCACTGCGTCGGGGCCCCAGGCCCCTAGCAAAGACAGGTTTGAAGTCTGCTAGAATCTGAGTGTGATTTGCCCCCTCTGAAACTCAGGTGGAAATTTCATTGCCAAGAAGACCTTGTAGAGACTTGTAAGAAAAAAGCATATCCTTAGATGAGATTAACATCTTTTATGGTGAATTAGGCTCATTCTCCCGGTAGTGAGCAAATTGTCCCTCTGAAGGGACTGGACTGTTATCATCAGGGCGGGTTAGAAAGCAAAGCGACCCTTGTGTTTGGCATCTGAGAATGTCTGCCTGTCCTTCGACTTTCCTTGGGAGTTGAAGCAGCATGAGGTCCTGCCCGGAAGCCAAGCCGATGCTGATGCTGTGCTCTCGGACCTTGCAGCCTGCACGCCAGGGGTGGAAACAACTTTTGCTTGTAAATTACCCTGTCTCAATTACTCTGTACAGCAACAGGGGAAAAAAAAAAACCATGACAGTTTGTCTTACCTCCTCACACCAGTGGGTGTCCTTTCCCGGGTCTAGCCAGCTCACACAACCTGAGATGATTTTTTTTTTTTTAAGATTTCTTTATTTTTATTGGAAAGGCAGATATACAGAGAGGAGGAAACACAGAGAGGAAGATCTTGCCTCCGCTGATTCACTCCCCAAGTGGACACAGTGGCTGGAGATGAACCGATCCGATGCCAAGAGCCAGGAGCCTCTTCCAAGTCCAAAGGCATTGGGCCATCCTCGACTGCTTTCCCAGTCCACAAGCAGGGAGCTAGGTGGGAAGTGGGGCCACAGGGATACAGACCGGCACCTATATGGGATCCCGGTGCATGCAAGGCAAGGACTTTAGCCACTAGGCTACCACAGTGGACCCGAGATGATATTGTTGATGTCCACCTTAATCCAACATGACTGGTGCCCGTATAGCAAGAGGTAAATTTGAACTCTGATACTGACGGTCAGGGAGGACACATGTGAAGATCCTGGACTCACAGAGGCTGAGAGAAGGCCACCATGTGATTGAGTACCTGGCCAGACTAAACGCAGAGAGAAGGGTCCTCCCTCCAAGCACCTTGCTGTCAGCTTCCTCGGCCACAGCATGGTAAAACAGTGAATCTCTGCTGTTTGAGCCGCCACCCTGGGTTTGTTGCAGTAGCCTGAGGGAATGCAAGCAGACTGTGAACTGGAGGAGGGCGGGGCCTTCCACACCTTTTCTCAGCCTCCCAATCCCTAGCACAGAGCTCAGTTATGTAAATCACCATGGGAAACAATAACCTTCACCAGAAGGAAGGACTTTCCCAGTTCCCCCTGGGGCGCTTACTGACCCACCACGCCTTCTCCACAGCCAAGAGTCACCTTGCTGGTTAGGGACCACTATCACCTGGCTCACGGGAGCAGCACTCCCCTCCTTCCCTGATTGATCTGGGTAAAAGCCTACTAGTCTTCTTCACAGCAGGTGCACAGTTACCTCTGCACAGAGGTGTGGTAACTGGCTCATGGCCAAGGAACACGAACTGCATGGCCGCAAAGCATCCACCTGCAAATAAGACTCCATTTCCAAGAACTGAAATCCAGCCCTGGGACTTGGTGACACACGGCCTAGACAGTCACTTCCTGCTCATCAAGCCATGAGAGACAGGACAAGGGGTGATCAGAGGGAGAAAGCAGGAATGTGGACACAGAAATGTACCCACATGCGCAGGTGCCGCTTTCAGGGCAGAGAGCAGGAGTCCTGCAGACAGACCTACAACCTACTGTGATAAACAAGCAACAGTGAGATCTGATAGAGTTTGTTTGGTATGAGCCGCTTCCATAAACAAATAAATATTTCTAGGCAGAATGAAAACAAAGTCCCCATGTATTTATATAGTCACCAAAAAAAAAGAAGAAGAAAAATGCAGGTAAGTACAGAGGTGCATTCCATGAGAGAAAAACAAACACCTAGAAAAGACTGAATTTTCTTCAAGATCTGTATCAAGTGCATTCTTAAACAAAGAAGCTATTCACTTGCTAATTTGGGTAGTTAAAATTCTTAAAATCCCAGCCAATCCCAAGGAGTACAGTAAGAGAAACAAAATGATTTGTTCTCCTGTTTAATCTCTCAGAAGGAGCCCAGTCTGAGATGGACCCTTGGGACTCTGCCCATCCTTCTGTTATTTTTCCTTTCAAGCACAAGGAAGTTCAGGAGAATCACTCCCCTCCCCCCTGTATGGGGAGCGATTCCTCTCTGCATGCGTCACAGAGAGATCAGTGAGGTGGCTCCCCACCCTCTGAAGACACACATAAAGAATGCCACAGCTAGAGCCCAAAGGAAACCCTAGCAGCCCGACTCCGAGGCTCCCACCTGGGCAGAAGGCTGTGCGGTATGCACTGCAGAAGCTATTGTTTTGGTGACCAAAGTCTTCATGCCTCCGATAAGACCAAGCATGAAGAATGAGTCAGGGCTGGCTTGCAGGCAGCAGCATTTTAATGATTTATTGAATTTCTCTTAAGGTCAGTATTTTATGATTTGCCATTTTTAAAATGCATTGTAAAAAAAAAAATAGATGCGTATTTTGCTTTGCAGGAACTGAATGGTTCTTTAAATGCATTTTTAGAGGACATCAGTACAAATAGGAACTGGCACAGACCCCATGGCTAAGGAGTCACCCAGACTCCAACCCTGATAAACAGCTTGCTCGCTTCCATTGGTGGAAACATGGAATATTCTTTCTCTTTTTTTTTTTTTTTTAAGAGGAAAAGAGACCATCATTGGGTCAGAAAGTTTGTGTTATCAGCTTGTAACATTATCCTTGCCATATAATTTTACCTCTGGGACCATTATTTCACTTCAAATATGCTGTAAATTCAGAGCTAGCCTAATCAGTCATTTTACTCAAGGGTCTTCAAATGTATTTTCTCATAGTATGGGAATATTGTATGGCATTCACATTTTCCTTAGTAGTTAGTGTCACATGCGGAAATTCATCAAGTAGGAGGAAACCCGCTCTGCCAGGAGAACCTGAGCAGGGACCCAATTCTGTCCTATTGGAGTGTAATGGATCACTCACCAAAAAGGGAAAGGCAAGCTGGAGTCTTACATAAAAATCACATGAGAAGTAAGAAAATGTGAAAAAATTCACACGTCTTATCATGGCCAACTCTCTCGGCTAGGCCCTGCTGTCTTGTAAGATTTATGAACATGTTTACTATTTCAACAGCTATGTATTATTAGGTGTCCATCTTGTACCAGGTGCTGTTCTAACCCCTGGAAACATAGCATGAAGCCTGCTGTCTTAGGGGAAATGTGACTCAAAGAGCAGTGACACGTCACGTGACAAGGGAAGCAAATGCAGAATCTGTATCAGAGGCACCTCATCCAGGCTGGGGATGATCAGAAATCTGATATCAGATTGGAGGATGGGGAGTGAAGGCAAGGGGATGTCTCCGGAACACAGGCGCTGACCCCGTGATGACCCAGCAGTCAGAGTGAGCATGCAGTCCACGTGCTCAGGACAAGCACTGTGGGATAGGTAACCGATCATTATGAAAACTATGACCAGTGAGAGACCAGGCTGGGAAAGTGAGAAAGACGTGGAAGGTTTCTGAAATTCTGCCCCGACAATGAGAAAAGTCACTGGTCAGTGGCACACAGGGAAACACCTAGCTATGCTTTAGTAAGTGGACACTAGATCAGAATAAGCTTTCCCTAGAAATCCAGAGATGTTGAGGAAGTCAGTGGGAATGAGGGTGGCAGAAAGGAGCAGAACATATTCATATTGAGGACATAGAACTTTTTAGAATATAGAGTTTAGACTTGCTAATTGCTGGAACAAGGTGGGGAAGTAAAAAAAACTGCCAACCCTGACTTCCATGTTTTACTCTGAGGTCTAGTGAGTAGCCACTCCTGAACATGGGAAGCAGACTTGGGGGGGACATGCTCATATCAGAAATCCAGGTTACCACTACAGGCTTTGCAGTAGGGAGAACGCTTAAGTAATGAGGCCAGCCTTTCACCATCTGGAAAGAGAAGGTCTCCTTGGGGAAGATGTTGTGTTGTTCCTGGAAGAGCAGCTTGGATGTTTTATAAAGATTATAGCTAATAGGCACCCTGGCCCTGAGAAAATGTCCATTCAGCTTTACTTTGCCAGGGCCTTAGGGAAAGCTGGTCCTGTGTCTGGCATATGAGCAAATAAACCAATTTGCTTGATAAACTGGGAGCCCAGATGTCTTCTGAAAGAAAATGACGCATGCTCTAATACACACTTGGAGGTAGTAAAGCCACCACCAGGCAAAGACTGGGGCCATGACTATGATCTAGTCAAGATAAAAACCCAAAGAATGCCAAAGGAGGACTCAATGGAAGCAGGGACTCATGGTCTTGCATTGGTCCCAAGGGCCTTGCAAGCGACAGATCCCATACAGGGTTACACTGGTGCCATAAGGCACTCTGCCATTTTGTGTGCGAACCTTGGGGCTGGAGCGCAATCTGAGCTTACGTGGGCTCTGTCACAGGTCAGAAATAGGACTCCCAGTGCTAGCACTGTGCAGGACCAACTCACAAAGCGACATGACATGACAGTGAAATCCACAAAAAGGAGGGGTTGTTGAAAATATCAGGAACTGACTCTATTGGCTGAGAAATTTTTGAAACATTTTGGACAAATCAATGGTGACAGCAGGTCCAAGAAGGATGCATTAGAATCCCTTTTAAGCAAAAAAAAAAAAAGAAAAAAAACAGAAAAACAAAAGCATTGACTGCACGCATTAAAAACAAGTGAAGTAAGGAATACTGCCTACACATATGCTATATTTGTTAACATAATTGCTCTACCTTTTATCAATATTTCAAATCAATGACAGAAGGAGAAAAAGCAATCAATGCTATCCATTTGTATACTGTTACATGATTTTTTTCAAATCCCTTTTGTAAATGTGGGAAACATTTGCTGTTTTGCCAGCTCATCATTCTCTCTCTCTCATTCAGTTCCAAACTTGCCTTTTCCTGTGTCAGGCCTGCTTCAGGCATTTAGCTGGACCCAATTCTACTTAAAGGGCTGAACTTGATGTTTGAGGAAGAGCTGGCTACGTGACCCAATTCTACCTAAGTAGAATTGGCTAAGGCTGAACCTGGTGTTTCAGGAAGGGCTGGCTATGTGACCCAAGTCAATAAGACAGATTTGTGGCCCAAACCAATAAGAATCTTCTCCATAGATTCCTTAACCTGAGTAGCAGGCAGGGGTAGCTATCGTATGAAAGTCTGCAGAAGTTTTCAGGTTGAAAAATGTGGTCACACATATCCTGAGAGATTGAAAACTACTAAATTAACAGAGTCAAGTTTTAGAAGTGAGAGTACCAGGCTGAAAAAAAAAAATGCTTATTTCTCTTGATGAGAACTTTATCAGATGATATGAATGGGGAGGCAATAGCACCTCCCCACCTCTATCCTAATTTTTCTCCAAAATGGGGGTTCTCTCCTGAAATTCTGCAAAACCAGAACCTTTCTTGGAAGGAGAACCTTTCTCCTCTTGTTTGACCAAGAAAAAAATGAATGCCGGCAAAAATTACAAAGAATCTCTGGGTTAGAAGTAGACAATACAGTGAGTGGTTGTTCAGTTTCTAATTTTACTTGGATTGCTCTTTTTAAATTTTAGAGATTTCGTGTGTATATTAATGCAATATACTTGTGAAATAAATGCAATCAGATTTCTATGAACACATTTTACTGTGCAAGATAAACACCTCAGAGAAGGGTCAGACTCATGGTCCTGACCCCCCACATTCAAGAGCTGGGATTTCAATAAATAACAGCCTCCCGCAGGGCAAGTGCTGACTGATGGTTAGTCCCTGGTCCCAGGCTTTCTCTTGCTTCAGTTGCAGTTGCAGCAGAAAAGAGGTCCTAGACACCTGGACACACATCGCTCTGAAGTAGGTGTGGGATGTGAACCAATAAGTATGCATAATAATCACACATTCATATATACAAATGTCTTCATAGATATACTATAGCTGGATGGCAAATGAATGCATGCACATTATTTATCCATCAATAAGCATCAGATAACAATTGAACATTGTCTAACATGTACCCCTTCTTCTACCTGGAACATTTTCTTGCTCTCAGTTATACAGTATTATAGGTTTGCTAAAAAGCGGCAGATTAGATTTTGTGATTTACCTCCATTTATTTCTTCATCTTTCTCCTCCAAGAGAAGCAAGCTGTTACAAAGTTAAAGAAGATGAACAGGGCCGAGCCTGGATGATGTACACTGTTAGTAATCTCTCTCTTTGTGACAAATTCAACTAGCCATCAACAAGCAAGCACAGCTAGTTTCCAGTTCCTAAAATCAGACCCTACACTTCCTTATCTTTGAATAGTGGGTGGTCCTAACCATGCCCTGCACACAGTAGGCACTTATTAATAGTGTGTAACTGAGTTTCACAAATGTCATAGCATATTACTATCCAGTCAGTGACTTGAGTATCTCAGTGGACACTCCCCTTTCTCACCTCCAAGATCCCGCTGTCAGCACAAATTCTATCCTAGATGATTCTACCCATTTGTAACCCAGGGTTTACTGTCTCAGTGATGCTCACAAAGGTATACATGACGGAACCAGGGTGCCCATGATTGGTCATTGCCAGAGAAAGTCTTGCATGCCTAATACAGCAGCAAGTGCAGACAAATCCCTTGGAATCTTTATTTGTTTTTATTGGGCTAAGCTTTACTAAAATCCAGCAAATTTGGAGTTAATTTTATTTAGCAGAAATAGGCTTCAAAATAACCTCCCAATTTAGCATAGTGTTGCAATTTTACCATCCATACTGATAATGAAAAAATAGTGTTCATGAGTTTTCTTCTTTCATTTGGTTAAAACCCCCTCCTCCAAATAAAATTAGATTCTGTACTGATAGTATAATTACTGTATAATAGAGTTTGCTCAACCACTCAACACAAAATGCTCTGCTTTCATAGCATTTTCATAGGAGGAGCATAATGGGCGCCAGCTTGAGAATCAGCATGCAGAGAAGGAACCAAGGCCTCAGACGGGCTCAAGCTTCTAAAATGTGGATCAGCTGTTCAGCAAACCAGTTAATTCTAACCAACTTGACATGCCAGTATCAAGTCTTCTCTGTTCCCAGAGTCTGGTGAAAGAGAAAACGGTCAGACCCAAACGTCAGAACCAAGATTCCGTGGAGACCCTCCCTGGAAGGCCATGGGGCTCACTGTATGTGACAGCCTCCATGGTGGCTCACTCTGCCCCAGGGGAGCTTATCTGCCCCACGGACCTGACTCAGAAGCACCAATATTGAAAAAGCCAGACGCTTCTCATGATGTATGCATTTTAAATTAAATTAGATTTTTTTTAATTTCTCCCATTAAATACTGCTTTTATGGACTTAAAGGCTCTGTGGTGTACACCATGCACTAAAACCATTTATTCCTTTGGGGATAAGAGATTAGCACAAGTAATACCGTGAAACCCCCTATTTACATAATTGCCATTTTCATCTGGCCCTGATAGAGGCATTGTTGGCCTTTTAAATGTCCAGTGCTGCTAGACTTAGCACAGTTCACACTGTATGTCCACTGTACTCCCAAATTTCTCTGAAATAACCAGCAAATCTCTCAATTGTTCGCCGAGAAACTAGTCCCCAAAGGCCACTTTCACACATTCACAATGGGCATAAGAGCTGGGCACAACGGCTTCCTTCCCCATTTTCCACAGGGGTAACAAATGCAAGATGCTGTCAGGTAATGGAAATGTAGGGACTGCATTGGGGAAGAACAGCAGGAAGTCACGGAGTCTAAACCACAGGGCAGAGCTCACTACCCATGCACATACATTCCTTTTTGACAAAAAAGTGTACGTCAATCTAGACCCTAAAACCACACTGCTGGGTCAATGTGGTCCCTCCCTACCACCACACTTCCCCCAAAGAAAATAACACTGCAAGCAATATCATAAGCTGTCAATACTTTGTAATGTTTTATGAACTAACCTTCAAAGTACAATGTACTCAAAGGTTTAAGTAGCCATCATTTGAGAAGTTTTGTATCTGCAGTAGGAAAACTATTTTACGTGATGCTTCCAATATGTTTTATTATTTGGGGTAACTTGAAGTTATTAGAAACATCATAGGTAACAGAGAAGAATTTCTATTTATATTACATGTTTGCAATAGTTGCTCCTATTCTGCTCCCAGGAAACATACAAGACATTTATTGCACAGACCCACCTAAGTGCAGGTGTGGAGCCCACAGTCATCCTCACACAATAACTCCTGTGTACAAACTCCGCCCAGCCTCGGTGTCCTCATCTGGAACCACATAACTGGTCCTAGAGGAAGCGAAATGCACCTCTTCTAGATTGTGACATGAAAAGACCCAGTAAGGTTCTCTAGCATTATCCCCTTGCATAGGATCAAAAACGAACAGACTCGTTTAGAAAGCGCATGTGCAAGACATCCAGCCTAAATCAGCCAGGTTCTGGGAGAGACTTGGGGAAAGACACACTCTCCCTTCCACCGTCTTACCTGTTTCATGTTGCTAGAACAAAACACCTTACACAAGGAACAGTGATCAGGAACTGATTTTTCACAGTTCTGGAGGTTGGCAAGTCCAGATCTCCCAGGTTGGCCCTGTGGAGGTCCATCCTAGGTGGAAGAGCCAAAGGGGCAGGGTGGGAGCAGAGTGCGCATGTGCATGTGAAGCATCTGTGAACACAAGCCACCTCCAAGCATACAGCCCTCCAGGCCCAATCATCTCCTGATCTTCATGTCATACTTCCCCCTTTATTCAGCTTTTCTGATGCCCTACACTCAAAAAATTGTTATATTTCTTCTTTCTTTTGCTCCCTTTTTTATATTTAAATAATAAGCCTAATCTTTTTTTTTTTTCAAGTTCCTACTTTAAGATAAAGCCTTGAAACTTGGTAGCACTCAGTTGTTTATCCTATGCCCCTTCGGAGAGTACTAGCTTCCCCCTAATTCATAACACCCTCATCCCCACCCTGGGTGTTGGAATCAGATGAACATTACAGGCAGGGCCTCACGTGTCTGCCTTGTAATACCCTTTGTGTTTACAAACACCAGGACTTCATTATTTTGGCTTTCTGACTGTGAGGGCAGATGGAATCATCTGTTCACTAACAACCTCACTTGTCAAGGCTGTTAAAATGGCAATTCCATTTCAACCTGAACTTTCAAGGGGTAATCATTTAAAGAACACACAATGGTCAGCAAGGAACTTGCATTGCATTACACACTAAACTATCTGGAGGCTTATTTTGTTTATTATTAAAATATACATAGCTTACTTTGCTCAAAAATAATCATGATGGGCATAACCTAGTGTGATGGACCAGTGGCTATATCCTCACCTTGCAACTGCCAGGATCTCCTATGGCTGCCAGTTCTTTCCCTGGCTGCTCCACTTCCTTTTGAGCTCCCTGCTTGTGGCCTGGGAAAGCAGTAGAGAATGCCCCAAAGCCTTGGGACCCTGTTCCTGCATGGGAGCTCCTGGCTTCAGATTGGCTCAGCTCTAGCCACTGGGGCCTTCTGGGGAGTGAACCAGCAGATGGAAGATATTTCTGTCTTTCCTTCTTTCTGTAAACCTACCTTTCCAATAAAAATGTTAAATCTTTAAAAATAGTAACAATAATCAGGCTAGTGTGGCTTAGCAGGTTGGATCATTGCCTGCAATTCCAGTGACCCATAAGGGCACCAATTGGAGACCCCACTGCTCCATTTCCTACCCAGTTCCTGATGATGTGCATGGGAAAGCAGCAAACAAAGACCCAGTGGCTTGGGCCCCTGTACCCATATGAGAGTCCCAGTAAAAGCCCTGGGCTTGGGAATGGCCTAGCTCCAGCCAGGCAGCCATTTGGGGAGTGAATTGGTGGATGGAAGATTGCTTTCTCTCTCTCTCTCTGTGTAATTCTGCCTTTCGAATAAATAAATATTTTTTAAAAATACAATTATGCATCTTTGCAATGATAAGGACTTATTGTTTGTTTAAACCTTAGTCTGGCCATCTAAGCCCTCTAAGCTTTGACCTTGGCTTCCAGATTTAGCAAGAAAACTGTTCCTTTATCATAGATAAGATTTCCTGCCTCTGATGTCTGATTAGCCTCAGTGTGTGGCAAATTCCTCTAACCTTCTAACTTTATTACACTGGCCTGCTTCCAGGAAGAATACTATTAGTTCTACTTAACCAAAACCTATGCATTGCTTCTTAAAAATTTTGCAACCACAGATGTAAGGAGTGACTCAAACAAGCCATCTTGGACCCCGCGCCATTTCCTGCTTCCCCTTCCCCACAGCTCGGGAAATTCTCTTCTTCTAGTTATCCACCAATCAGAAGTAACCTGGTGCCTTACCTGAGAATCCTACACCCAATCTCTCCCGGCCCCTCCCCCAACTCTGCTCACCTACCAATCATCCTTAGGCAATCATCTGTGGTAATCTCAGGCACTAATCCCCCTCTCTCCCTTCCTCCCTCTCTCTCTTCCTCCCTCTTCTCCCTCCCTCTCTCCCTTTCTCTCTCCCTCTTTCCCTCCCTCTTCCTCTCTACCTTTCTTCTTCTCTCCCTCCCTCTCTCTCTTCCTTCCTCCCTCCCTCTCTCCCTGTCTCCATCCCTCCTCCCTCCCTCCCTCTCTCTTTCCCTTTCTTTCCCTCTTCCCTCCCTCCCTCCGTCTCTCCCTCACTCTATCCACTCTATCCCTCCTCCCTCCCTCTCTTCCTCCCTCCCTCTTTCCCTCTTCCTCTTCGCTCTCCCACCAATCCCATCTCATTGCTGCCCTGCTAGAATAATGTGAAAGAACTTGGCTGTGGAAATTAGCTGCATGTAACAACCTAAGAACTTTGAGAAGTTTAAGTGTGCCAGATACCTAACAAGAGACCCCACCCTCCCCCATGGCTATAAATCTCCCACTTGTCCATGTTAGGTTGGACAGAGCAGAAGGGACTCCATGATGACCACCTTGTGGAAGTCACTGCCTTCTCTAACAGACAAACCCATCTCGATGTCTGAAACACATAGCTGGGATATGACCCCATCAGTGGACAACAGGTCAACATCCATGGAGCTACATGTCACATACATGTGCAAACCAAGATCTGCCACCTTCTCCCATCCCCCTTACGTAAGATGTATAAAACCCTAGTACTGTATACCCTGGGCAGTCATTTTCCTCACACAGTTACCCCCATGTAAAAGTGGTGCTGGGCCTTCTCCTGCAAGGGAGTGACTCGTCAGACTCCTTTGCCTGGACTAGGAGCTTCTCTCTTTCTCAAGCACCTCTGAAATTAGCAGTCAATGCTGTTTGGAATTGAACCTAATTTTATACAGAGGTCTCCATCCCCCAGTAAATACTTCCTGAGTAGTATCTGTTTTGGCCACTGTACCATGAAACTCCAATTTTTCTTTGGTAGTAGCAGTATTCACTCTGTCTCTCACGTCCACCCACTCAGTCCACCTGACTTCACTTACACCATGTAAGGAGATCAATAGGTAACCACAATTATCCTAGCAACTCCCCACAGGATGGTTTGTACAAACCTCTCTGTTCTCCCCAATGGGTTTATCTACATCAAATCTAATACAGAATTCCAAAATGAAGTTTCGAAAAACGTTGCTTGAAATTGATAAATATGAAGAAAGGCAGTAGCTTTTCTCCTTCAAATTCTACACATACGTCTATCCTGCACAGCATATTAATATACACTGTTGCACTTGCACAGTAGTGATTAATTATTACTCTGTTGGGAGCACACATGTTCGTCACTGACACACTAACTGCTAAGTGTGGCGGTTTGATTGATTTAAGAGATTAAGGGATAATTTCGTCTTCCAAATGCAGTCCTCCCTGGAAGTAGTGGGATGTATACTCTGGACACTCCATAGGTGTTGCCCACCCTTGCTCTGTGATGGATGAATCCTCTACTCATGACACAAGCTGTCTCTCATTTGTTCAGCAAAGCTGGCAGTGCAGAGAGAATTCTGCTCCAAGAGCCGCAAAAGAGTCAATTTCAGAGAAATGTAAAACAATATGACAGAGGAGACCAAAAATAAAGCAACCAAATTCAACCAATCTAAAAAGGAGCGATTCCTTCTTTTATTTTATGGTTTTTGGCCAAATGGTACTTTCAAATGTAGATTCAAACAGCAAGCCTGCTGTTTCTCTGTCAGCAAAAATGCTAAATAGCGGCTAAGTTGTCTTCCTGGAGGGTGAGGCACAGAGTCAACTGAAAAGCCACCTGAAGTTTGAACCAAAAGCCAATTTAGATCAAGCTGAGCAAACAGACAGGTCTGCTAGCCAATTCAAAACCAACTTATTTTAAAAAAAAAATTTTTTGGGGGGGGGGAAGTATGGAAGTACAAAAAGTACTTTGCAAGCCAAGGAAAACCCGGAGAGCAATTTTGTGGACTAACAACAGCCTAGTTCCCTATTCAGCCCTCAGGCCTGATTTCCAGTTCCCACTGTGCTTTCCAGCTTCCCATTTTTGTTCTGCACTGGCAAACTAGGAATCAAATGAAAGTCAAGAGCAGCTGAGGACTCTGTGGGATCCGGAGCTAGGGCAGTTCCACCCACTTGGCCCAGGTTAAAACAGAGGCTGTTACTTGCCCAGAGCAGATCTGTTGTAGTTGTGGTTGTTTGGTTGTTGCTATTTGTCTGTTTGACCAGCTGAGCCTCTTCCTCAGTTGCCCTCCACACTGAGTCCCTAACCACCAGCCTCAGATCAGCAGTGAGACGCTGGCCATAATGGTGCGTCTCTCCGACACTCTCCATCCCCTCATCTCGCCCGCTCCTGCCCTTCTCTCTTCCACAGCTTTCTTCGGTCACAGAGGAAAAAAAAAAGCTTCTGAAATCTCTGAACATGGTTTATGAGTCATTATTTCTAAAGAGAATATCTTCTAATGAGAGTTTGGTTACGTGAGACGGAAAAAGCTACTAACCAGATCTGATGTGTATGGGAGACGCATGCGTATAAGAGAACTTCACAGATGGGCTGAGAGTGCCTGTCAGGTACTTCCATTGTGTGCTACTGAAGTTGTGCTGCCCGTGCCGTCATGACGGTGCTGTTTCTGCAAACTTTATCCCTTGCCTATTAAGGAAACTTCTAATTTCCGGTGAGAAATGCATTATGCTTCGTCATTATCTATAGGAACAAAATCACGTGTTTTCTCTTTAAAAACACAATTGCCTCAAATTAATTCAGTATTTAGTGTTTCTCATCAGTCAAGATACATTAGCTGCAGGTGTTTTTTATACTTCAGACACCTGCAGATGTCGTGATGACTCTAAATGAGAGTCTGCTCAGGTGCAGAAGGAGTTGAGCTCCAAGCCCCTTTCTCTCTGAAAGGTCGTAGCTGGTAACAGCCCTACCACAAAGCCAGAAGAAGGCCATTCAGCAGGATTGTAAAACAGAACACTGAGGGCCCTGGCGCGATGGCACAGTGGTTAAGGTCCTCGCCTTGCACGCCCGGGATCCCATATGGGCGCCGGTTCTAATCCCAGCAGCCCCACTTCCCTTCCAGCTCCCTGCCTGTGGCCTGGGAAAGCAGTCGAGGACGGCCCAAAGCTTTGGGACCCTGCACCCGCGTGGGAGACCTGGCTTCGGATTGGCACAGTATCGGCCTTTGCGCTCACTTGGGGAGTGAATCATTGGACGGAAGATCTTCCTCTATGTATCTCCTCTCTGTATATCTGCCTTTCCAATAAACCAAATAATAATAAAAATAAATCTTTAAAAAAAACAGATCACTGAAACTGGATCAACCAGCAGGCAAAGACAACCTTTAAACATACCACCCAATAGGGTCATTTTGCACATATTAATTTCTTTTCAATATTTATTTATTTTAATTGAAAGGAGAGTTACAGAGAGAAGGAGACACAGAGTGAAAAGTCTTACATCCACTGGTTGGTTCTCTACCCAATTGGCCACAATGGCTGAAGCTGAGCCGATCTGAAGCTAGAAGCCAGGGTCCTCCTCCTTGTCTTCCAAGCAGGTGCAGGGCACCAAGGCTTGGGGCTATGCTCCACTGCTTTCCCAGGCCAGAAACAACTGGATCAAAAGTGGAACTGCTGGGATATGAACCATCGTTCACTCACATTTGAAGGCTGAGGATTAGCCTGTGGAGCCACAGTGCTGGTCCCATATATATTATTCATTTCTTAAGTGACTAAAGAGCAATTATGTATGTCTTATCTTCTTAGTTTAGCTTGGAAGTTCCTTGAGGCTACGACCAATGTTTTTGGTTAAGAATAAAATTCCCTGGGCCCGGAGCGATGGTACAGTGGTTAAGGTCCTCGCCTTGCACACCTGGGATCCCATATGGGCACTGGTTCTAATCCCGGCAGCCCCGCTTCCCATCCAGTTCCCTGCCTGTGGCCCGGGAAAGCAGTCGAGGACGGCCCAAAGCTTTGGGACCCTGCACCCTGCGTGGGAGACCCGGAAGAGGCTCCTGGCTTTGGATCGGCATAGCATCAGCCGTTGCGCTCACTTGGGGAATGAATCATCGGATGGAAGATCTTCCTCTCTGTCTCTCCTCTCTGTATATCTTCCTTTCCAATAAAAATAAAATAAATCTTAAAAAAAAAAGAATAAAATTCCCTGTAAAAAATTTCTCATATAGTTGAATGAATACCCTAGGCCCTAGAGCTCCCTGCCCAGAGCTTGTTCTGCCATTGAGGTTTGGTGCAAAAGGTTTCTAGAAAAAAAGGGTATCAATTAGAGGGGGGGAAGAGATCCAAGAGCACTACAATAGAAAGGGAACATAAAAAGATGCTAAAAATCCAAGCACTGGCTCTTTGTTACCAGCAATAGCTCTGCAAGAAAATGCCCCCCATCCCCCCTCCTCCCCACCACCCCCCTGCTCCAGGAGCCTCTCTGAAGCATCTGAGCTGAACTCCCAAGTGGTGAAGCCTGGATTGTCTGGCCTAGTGGTCTCAAGTCTTCTGTGACAGAGCCTGACACATGGTGGTGTGCAGGTCAGCACTGACTTGAGCCCAGTGGGCTGGCACAGTGCTAAAAGGCAGCTCTGGGCACACATCAGTGCTCCCAGAGGGAGGCTGTATGCAGTCTCAGTTTGCAATTCTGTTTTGTCAGAACAGTGGGCCTGGCGCAACAGCCTTTTCTGATGCTTTTGACCAGGCAGGATATATGAAAAAGAAAGTCTGGTCTAGCAATTGCAACAGAGAGAAATATTTTCTGCTTTCCCATTAGTTTTAGCTGGAATATGGCCTACTGATCGTTTGAACAAAACTGTTAGCACAGCTTGCCTATTTCTCTGTTGTGTGCTGACAGCTACACCTAGTCTAAGAGCCTGTCTGTTAGAAGCCTTGGATTTTCATCCCCCATCACCACCACCTTGGCACTTGATGGCTCAACGCTTCATTGTGTATGTCTAGAATGTCAATTTTAAGCCTTGTCCTTTGCCACCCCAAACGGATGCTGGGAGGACAAATGAGATGGCTAGCATTACCTCCTTCTCTGTCCATCTGGCCATCTGACTCACAAGGACCATATTGGGTTCTGGACCAGAAAACAATAGACTTGTGCCAGAAATGCAAGGAGGCAGAATGCAGGCGGGCGGAAGCCCAACTGGACATAGGGGCAGTGATCCAGACTGGAATCCAAATGTTGCACTAGCCACAATTTCACATATTATGGTTATACCCAGTCTCCCTAAATATGTATGTGGCTTTGTGGACCTTATTGGTTCATCCAGGATTGAGTAGCATTGTCATTGTTTGAACTCTCATGTACGTGAAGTTACTCTAGGACTGAGTTATCTTCCTTTTACAGTGGAATATTTATAACCCATGCTCTCTTCTTTGTTGTCAAAAGTCCTGAAAATTAATTAATGAACCATCTAAATTCACTTGGGCCCAATTCTGGTCTTTTTGAAACTCCTTTTGGCATTGAAAGCTCCAACAGACCCTCAGTAGGAAAGCAATAGGGGTGAAGAGCCTCCACAGGGCATGGAAAGCCCAGCGCCTCCTTCAGCTGCTCCTCTCCCTCCTTGCCAGGTCAGCTAATCCCCTCCCGAGTTCTCAAAGGTTCCACTGCCAGGGATACCCAGAGGAAGCAAGTAGAAGGGCCAGGAAAAGGAGCAAGTCTGTTTTTTGTCAATGTTAATTTTGAGCCACTTATCTGGTCTGCTGTGACTGACTCTTTCTGGAAACGTTTGCATAATTTGGCAATAGAATTCCAAGATTCTCATTTATTATAAATGGTGCCTTTGCCAATGGCTTTTGTCAGGACTCCCCACTTCACCTCATGTCTTTGCTCTACACTTTTGCAAAAGCACTGATCTGTGAAACTGAATTAAACAGATTAAAAAGCAACTCTTCTTATTCATTGGGGGAAAATGGTAAATTCAGACAGCCTTGTATGCAACTCCATGGAAAAATTACTTCAGTTGTGAGGGTAGCCTGACTCTCTGGAGGAAACAAACCCACAAAATGCTGTGTGGCTCAAGTTAAGCCACTCCTATAATCTAGAATAATGTTCTACTCAGTGACAGCCCATAATGATAATCCAATTATTAGGCTTTCAACAAACCAATACCATAATGACATTATATGTTCTTATAATTAAAGTTGGTTTTTCTGTTAAGTTGTTCCTCTTTTTAGAGACGGAAACATTTGTAATGTTCCATAACTCTGTCTTATAGACATTTCCCAGTTCATGAGTTTGTAGAGTAAAAACAAAAGAGAAAAGCACATGCATTGGAGTGCTCTCTGCCTTGTTAGAAGGGGCAGAGTGCCATGCCAAGCTACAGCGGAGTTTAAAGCACTCTCACAGGGGCAGTGAACCACAAGTCTTTTGGAGCATCATCAGGATACATCACGGAGCAGGCAGGATACCCTGGAAGCATCAAGCAGGTGACAGAGGTGAGGATTTCTGGGACTACCCCCAGGCACATGTGCATCAAGCCCCAGTAACCACATAGTCCTTGTATTTGCTGGCCTTGGAAGGTGGCAAGCATACGCCATAGTATGGGCAAACTAAACAGCTGGGCCTGAAATGACTTTTCTTAAACATGTTGGTTTTCCTGTTTATTTGCTTGCTGTTGTTTGTGTTGAGAAGAGGAAGGGCAAGGAGGGGCAAGCGAGGAGAGGAAGCACCTTCTGCCACCCCTGCAGGATGCCACTGTCCTCACCACTTGTAACCTCTGCCTCCTCATTCCAAATGACATTAGCAAGATTTGGTAGCCGAGGTTTCCTTGCCAGGTGTTCAGTTAGCCTAGGATCCATTCCCAAGTTCATTGCAAAGATAAACAGCTGAAGCAAGAAAACCTTGTGACTCTCCACGGGGAGTAGTAAATGTTAAAAGAATATCCATGATCACGATGATTACTAATTTTCTTTAGAGGGCTTGAAAAATTAGAAAGTATACAACAAGAGTTCTTCCCTTGCAAATGAGCAGGACCAACACCAAAGTCACTGACATACACAACAGCCTCCTTGGGATGATTCAATTGCCGTTTCTGCCTTGTCATAGGATGTTTGCCTCTGTTTGCAGCACTTCTCATTTGTGGTGGGACAAACTGACATTAGCTGGGACAGTCCTGTGCACTGCGTGTCATTTAACATCCCTGATCCTCTCCATTCATAATGGGAAGAGAATTGGGAGGAACCGAAGACGCTAAAGGTTATGAACCCAGCCTCTGAAACTATGCAAATAACACCTCCACTCACTTCCAACTGCAGTATGAAATGATAAAACAGTCTCAGTTGAGACTTTCTGGATGTTGTCCACTTTACAAATAGGAGAGTAACATGTGACTGACCAAGTTCACTGGATATCACAGATAATAGAAACACACAGCAAATGATGTCAGTAGGTCACAACCAATTATTCTCCAGTGGAGGTGGGAGGAGGAAAGTCATTCAGGACTATCTGACCACCTAAGAATCTTTGCAGATATTCACACCAGTGGAAAATCAGTCAGAAGAAGCTACTGGTAAAAATGGGAGTGTTCTATGTTTCTCAGGTTCTGAAGAAAATAGAAAAATTATTAAAAGGGTGGGAAAGAATTCTTATATTTTCTTTACCTATGCCTGGCTACTGTAGTGGGAAGTAACAGGATGATGAAGACCCCTGCCTCATCGTAAGGAACCACCACTGCGAAACACCTGAACCAAGAAAGAATATCCAGACATTGCTCCCACACCAACTTCACCCTTAGAGGATTTAATACTGAGTCAATTCAACTGTTGGTGACATTAAAAAAAATTACTTACAGGTTTTCAACCAGTTAAAGCATCCAAAATTTGCAATTCTCCATAAGTGACATAATATCCTATTTTTTCTCACTGTCATGTGGTGTTATACTATTTAGAGGCCAATTTTTGTTGGCACATATTTTTCTGCTGTGCTACAAAAGTCAATGAGAAAATAGCATTCTACATAATAAAGTGCATTGTGCAGCCAACTCTTTGGGAACATGTCAACTTTAGCTAGAGACACACACATACTGTGTTCAGTCAGGTTTCCTAAATGGTGGTGTTTTACCTGGACAGAGAAGACAGGCGGTTTGGTTCAGTCACTTTATTTTGAGCCTCTGAATACATTTTCTAGCTTGAAAGGAAACTGTGGCTTCTGCTGTACAACCAGCTCAGACTTTGTTTTCTGGAAGCCTTCAGAGCTGAAAGCCAAATTTGACCTGAATTGCTCTGAGCCTTGACTTTGTACTGTGTACTTTGGACCTTCAGTATAAAGAACAGCAGAATCCTTACTAAGGTAAATAGAGCCTTCTGAATCCTTTGTGTTCAGAGAACATTCAATCTCTATGCAGACTCCCCTAATATTAAGCTAAATTTTCCTCTTTCCTCCCCTGCTACCTATTCTTTTTATTCTTAAGAAATAAAAATATCTACAATAGGACATATAACATTTATGTACACAGAAAACATTTAGGATGGTTTCAGCACATTCACACACAGACCATGACAGCAGAGGAAACGAGGGTTTTGATAATGTCTACATCTAATTCTGAAAATAAAACAATCTTTTTTTAATGTTTCAAAATGACAGTCTTAGTTTTTGAAGCCAGAAGAACATTTCTGAAACACCAGCCAGTCCTGTGCCAACCACTGTGAGAGGTGCTGAGAAGTGGATTTGGATGGGGACAAGAAAGAGGGAAGATGATTAACCCTGGTCTCTAGACTCTGTAAGATGTTGTGTCCTTCCGGTGGTAGAAGGGCCACCGGCATCTCACACCCCTGCAGACTTCCAGGAACCTGCTGGCTAGTGAGAGGGTGAGAAGCAGAAGTAGAAGAAAACATTTCAATGCACAAAAGACATCTTTTTAAAAAGAAGGCTATTAAGAGGTCAGAGGAAGGAAAGACTTCCTAAGAACCGCTGAAGATGTCTGGTTCTCAGAAGCTTCAGGAAATCCTCATATCTAATGACAAAGGCACTAAGTGACCCTGTTTCTAAAGGGGAACATGCAAATTTTATTATTAAAAATCCTACTTGAGAAACATTCCTTCAGCACAGCTATGACATCTCTCATGCTCAACTTTAAAGAAGCAAACACATCTGGTTGAGTACTGGCATGCAAGGTACTGATGCTATAGACCAAATATTGCACCCAGTCTTCTGGCCTTACAGAATTATGACACACGCAAGTGTATTGCCATTTGATCCCACAGTAATATGACATTAGCATAGATGGTGTACATTTATCAGTGCCAATGATATTTGTCCCACAGTTTGCTTAAACCAATGGAAAGTTCATGTGAGCCAAAGCTTTTAGTATGTTTACACACATTGTCTTAGCCTCTAAAGCTTGCCACTCCTACAAAAAGAACTTGCCCCAGAAAGCACGAATGGAGAATGAAGGAGCCATGGAGGAGATTCATGTACAATTCTCAAGCCTATGTCCAGCTGGGTCCAGACTCACAGAAAAGAGAAATGGTTGTGGTCAGAAATCACCCAGATTGGGGAAGGCTTTTTTGTTTGTTTGCTTTGCAACTTTATCACAGCACTAGTTGAATACACAGACCAATGGCATGGCTCACTTCCATCAACACAAAGGTGGCAAAATACCTGTTAGCACAGTCTGTAGGAATCTCATCCTTCCAGTTGTCCCAGGATTGTTCCAGCCACAGCCCCTGTAGCCATTTGGGTGTTCTATAACATTGTCTTTCAAATAAATAAATAAAATGTCAAGCATAAATAAAAGTGAAAATCTTGAATCACCCCTCCCCCCCCAAAATTCTGGGAAGCTACGTCATCCTCATATATTCCCACTCCTAGTACCAGAGTCCTCTTGGCCAGTTGGTGCTAGTCCTATGCCACTCTAGATGGCAAGGAGCCAGGCTGCTTTCAAGTTCTATCCACCATTTCTGCAGCTCCCACTTGGTGAACAATTTGTCAAGCACCACACCATGCCTCCTCTATCTCCTTTCCAAACTTGTTTATTTCCAGTAGCTGACCAATTGCTGATGGCATTCATTTATCATAGGTTGGCTATGGTGATGTGTTGCTTTAAAACATGTTTCTTTAAAAGCAAAAAGAAAAAAAAAAGGCCTTCTTGAGTGACAATGCCTTTAGCCTAGGGTTGGCACACATGGGCATGGCTACTACTCCCAATCTGAATTTGTTATAGATGTAACTCATCGAATGAGCACATGCTTTCCCAGAAAGCCCAGATGTACACTCCTAATATTGTTCGACACAACACTTCCAGTTCAAGCAGAGTGGGGTTGCAACACCAAGTGACTTTCATATGCCACACATGCCTCAGGCCAGAGAAGAAGGCAACTTTAATGGTGGGAATTGACTTGACTCTACTTCTGGCAGCCAACAGAGACATAAAGCAAACTGTAAATAGAAAGGCAGACACTTAAGTATCCATTTCTGTAACTCCAATCAAGTTACTGACATTTTCCCGGCCCCAGCTTCCTCATTTGTCAAAAGTGAATTTCATTAATCCTACGGCCTCTGTTTCTCTCTGAAATGTCATGACTTTAAAGAAAAAAAGCTGATTTCTTTGGTATCTTCCGGTTCTACAGCCTGTGTTTCTATGAACCCATATTGGAGGGTTTCCTTTAGAAAAGAAAGAGTAAAAATAGCTATGCTGAGAAGATCAAATGAGATCACAAATCTAAAAATATTTCTTACTTGGAATGTATTCTAGAAAAGCTAAGGGAAATGATTTCCTGGCTACTATTCATCATCATTAGCATCTCACCCTCTAACCTCTTCTTCACTACAGGGTTAGGGCAACAGGCTCCCTGGTGGGGGTGGGATGGGAAGGGCTCATGAAAGTAATTTAATCTGTCGCTCTGTTAAAGAAACAGGAGAAAATCTGGAGATTTTAACCATCACGGTAGGATACTGGTATCAGAAAACAACATGAATGTAAAAGCCATGTAAGAGGATGGCGAATGCCTAAAGCAATTTAAACTTCTCTTTGTGTGACTCCCAAATTGGAGAAACATACCTGGCTTTGAAGAAGGCCTGGCTGAATGAAAAGGATAATTAATTTTGCTATCATGAGGATTCACTCGAACTGAGGAAAGGCATTTAACCTGATGCCTGTCACATTACCAGTGACAGATAAATGGCAGCAGCCATTAATAGTATTAAAGCTACAACCTCATCGATTGCCTTGTAAACAGTCTGCCCAACTGCCAGAAAAGGGGTGACATCCCTGGCAGCTCAAAAGGCGCTGGAGAAGAGGCTTCCCCAGCCCTCCCAGCTGTGGAATTGTGTCCCCAGCACACTCTCCCTAGTGCTCCAGCTGCCTTACAAACACCTTGATGCTGGGAAGGATGCCCTGCCTGCAGAGAAATCAGCTGTGGGCCCTATGCTTGATCCAGCCACTACCAGGAGTGATCTGATTCAACCCAACCCTACCCTGACAGCCTTGTCTATACGCGCATGGAATTTAGACTCACTCTTTCCATGTGAGTGGCCCTGCTTGGCGATGGGAAGGGTCATTGTACCGAGAGGATCCCACCATTTCCCTTTGGTAAGTTGGCATCCCATGAAGACGGCTGTGTAACAGCAGAGTGGACAAGAGATAGAAAATAGATCTCAGTGGCCACTGGCTGGGATCAGAATAGGAAGCTGACCACAAAGGGGCAGGTAAATCTTGTTTGGAGTGTTTAGGGCACGTTTGGAGTACAATTCTGCCCTCCTTCCTAAGTTTTGCTGTTGAAGTTCTAACCCCAGTTCCTCACAATGTGACTCTGTCTGCAGATGGAATATTTAAAGAATCAAGTTCAAATGAGCTCCTTTGGTAGGTTAAAGCCCAAATGACCGATGTCATTATAACAAGCAGAGATTCCACCGAGACACCAGGGCTGTGCCTGAGGAAAGAAATAGACTGTGAGGGTACAGGCACAGAGGGGCCCCAGAAGAAGCCAACCCTGCTCACATCTTGATCTCTTGGAAGCTCTAACCTCCAGAACGGTGAGAAAACGAGTTTCTTCTATGCAACCAGGCTGTCTGTAAAATTTGGCTAAACCTGCCCAAGCAAAACACATAGAAAAATCATCAGTTTTGATTGTGATGGTAACAATTGTTTACAATTATAAAAAAATGATAAAACTTGTATACCTACACAGGATGATTTACACTGTATGCAAACAACACCTCCTTAAATTTAACTGCTACAAGTCAGATATTTAAGGCTTTCTATGTTAGTAAATTATAATAATGATTGTAACAATAATATCTGTTAATGAGTTTCCTAAATAATATAGTAATTTTAAAATTCACATTTAAGTGAATGTAAATAACAAAAAACCCAAAGATCACTCGTTAGCTTTTTTTAATGTTCCCTTTATAAGCAAAGCTTTTCAGAGATGCTCATTATAATGTAAGATATATCTCTACTGCTGTTTTTATTGATTATTTATTTGTAAACACTTGTTGAATAACAAATGACATAATCATATTTAAATGTATTAGGCTGCTATACCATCAATTAATAGTATCTGTCAATTTACAGTCTTACTGATTTGAAAACTCTTAGCAGTTTTATTCACATTCATGACCATCATCAGTAATTGCGATATTTGAGGATAGGTATGGTGGTATAGCAATCTAATCTTCCACTTGCAGTGCCAGCATCCCATATAGACACCAGTTTATATCCCAGCTGATCCACTTTTGATCCAGCTCTCTGCTTACAGCCTGGGAAAGCAGTGGAGGAGAGCTTAAATCCTTGGGATCCTGAACCCACATGGGAGACCCAGAGGAAGCTCCTGGTTGCTGGCTTCAGATGGGATCAGTTCCGGTCATTGCAGCCACTTGCAGAATACAACAGAAAATGGAAGACCTCTCTCTTTTTGTCTCTCCTTCTCTATCTGTAACATCCATTTTTCCAATGAAAGTAAGTAAATCTTTTAAGAATAATTCCAACATTTTACTCTTGTAATAGTAAGCATATATGTGTATTTTAAATAGAGAGGCAGACATTTAGCATAGCGGTTAACACACCTACATCTACATCCTTAAGAGGAAGTCCTGCAGGGCCGCCTTCTGATGCCTCCCAGGAGCCCTTAGCACGAAATTTAATCAGCAGTGGAGGAGCCAAGATGTTAACTGATGCTTAGCTTAAAGGACATGCCAAGACATCTTTTTTATTTGTTTTTAATTAATTAATCAAATGATTGATCAATTTATGATATAGTTCTATAGATGCTCTCCTAAAATCTCCCTTCCCCCACTGATTTCCTCTGTTACAATAGTATAGTCTTTCATAAAAGTCTTAAGTCCATCATTCTGCTATTTTAATGTATTCTGACATTGTAGGTATGGACAATGGCAGAAAGTCCAGCCTCTTATTGTCAAGATGTATTTAACAGCTTTATTGAAAATCCATCTTTGACTTGGAAGTAGAGATGATTAGTGCAGTGTATCTTCACATCTGGAAACAATAGTCTCCATCACACAATTACTGTGCATCCCCTGAAATGAAAAGCCATAAAACAAAATCAACAGCAGGTAGAAAAATAGAAAATGTACAACAACACAAAGTTAAATAGCATGCTACTGAATGACCAATGCGTTGCTGAAGAAATAAAAAGCAAAAACAAAAACCTTCCTGGAAAAAAAAAAAAAAACGATGCTACTATATGACCTATGTGTCACTGAAGAAATTAAAAAGAAAAAAACATTTTTTAAGAAATGAAAATAAAAACAAAAATATCAAAACCTGTGAGATGTAGCAAAAACAATATTGAGAGGACATTTATAACCTCGGGCGCTTAAACAAAATTGAAATATCTCAAATAAAAGATCTAATAATGCACCTCAAGAACTTATTCAAAGAGGAAAAATGAATAAGAAGCAAGAAGTGATAAAAATCACGACAAAAATAAATGGATTGAAACTAAAAAGCCACAACAAGAAAGAGCCATTTTGGTCAGAAGGTGAGCAAAACAAACTTTTAGCCAGACTAGCAAAAAAAGCAAGAGAGAAGAACCAAATAAAAAGAGAAATGAAAGAAGGAAACATCCTAATAAACTAGCAAGGTGATCTCTTGCTGAATGGGCCTTTTGATCATTATGTGGAGTCCTTATTCATCTCTATTAATATTTTTTACATCAAAATATCTATTATTTAATATAAGAATGGCAACACCGGGTCATTTTTCAGAATCAGAATCCATGCAGTCACTCATGCTACTCCCTCTAGCGAGTTTCAGTCCTGGGCTCTTGTGTTAGGCTTCCATCATGCTCTCCAAAGCCTCAACTCCTGGCTCACCACTTCGCACCCCCTGTGATTCTGTGTTGTGGCCACACTGTTGCTTATATAGTCTTTCTCCCACTCCCAGTTTAAGAAATGCCCAGAATTATGCCAGCTATTGTAAATTGCTGGGTTGTCAGTGGTATTAGTCTTGCCGGAACCTGCTGGCCATTAGGTCTGAGGGCCACCTTGACCTGTTTTGTGTGGAACCCACTGGATGACAAGTTGATACTACTTTCCCTGTAAGAGCCATTCAATGTGTTGAGTTAGAAGTAAATTCTCTCCCAGCTTAGTGAATGCACAGCTCACTGTTGCTTCCATGGCCTTTTGGCCTTTTCCTCGGTACACAGCCTGATGTGGCACTGGTGAGGGCCTTGCCCTGCTGGTCATTAGGTTCTGGGGGTCACCCAGACCTATTTTGAGTGGAACCTGTAGGATGCCAAGTTGGTATTGGTTTCCCTGTGGTACCAGTGCAATGTGCTGAGCCAGAAGTGAGCTCACCCCTGGTTTAGCACATGTGCAGCTTGCTGTTGTTCCTCCAGCCCCACAGTGTTTTACACAAAATGGTGCTTGATATGGCACTGGTGGAGGTCTTTCTATGAAATATATCCTGTTCTGGCATGTGGCTGCTTTGCTCTGCCATTCTTATTTGGCTTGTGGTCAAATCAAGCAAAGCAGCAGGCTGGACAGTTCAATGCCTGGGTTTACCTTCTGAGATTCCCCCTTCCCACCCGGCCACTGTGGAACGCCATTCGCTGATCACTGACCATTGCTGGACAACCTGGAGCTTGGATACTGTAACACTGCACTGCTGTTTTCTCTGCTTGCTGTGTCTGCAATTCTCTAGATGTCACTCTGCTGTCAACCTGTCCTCTCCTATATCCTGTGATCGCAGCCTCTCTGCGTCACCCTGGGCCAATGATTCTCTGTCTGTTTAAACGCATCCTTACCCTATAACACGATCTTGTTTCCCAGGCCCAAGGCTTGTCTTGACTCACTTCCCCACAATTATTACTGCCATGCCCATATTTGAATGAGAATATTTAGATGGGTATGCTTTGTTCCTTTCCCCGACTTTATTATGCCAATTAGACATGATCACATCATCTCATCATTGATCGTCCTAGATTTAAAGATCCCATCAATAAACGTTGAAGTGGGACATTTATTTATGTGGCCTTCAGAAGTTAAAGCCAAAGTTACAGTCAAAGAGATCATTTGGTCAGATATTATATAAATGTTGAAGCAAAAATTTAATATATTCATATATGAACTGAACTCAAAATAAATGGAATTAAGTGACAGCATAAGATGATCAGGCCGAAAATCAAAAACTGACCTACAATATGTAACATACCCAGTCATTTTTCAGGAGAAAAAGAAAACGTGAACATCAGAAATGTACATTTCTGGTTCTGATAAACAAAGATCTGACATCTACATACTCCAGGAACCATCAGCACAGAACTTACACGTCCAGTCTTCCAGCTCCCAGTTTGTGATGAATCCTCCCCTTGGCAGGTGTCTGAAGCTGTGGTTTAGAAAGCTCTGTAGTGAGGATGCTAGGGAGTAGCCTGGCCTTTGCTTCGCTCAGCTTGGAGAACTCTTTGGGGAATTCCTGATCATTTCCAAGTTCTCAGCAAGGCTGCCTGGCCTCAGGACTGGCACCTTTCCTGGGCCTGCCTGCAACTTCATGACAAATGCTTTAATAATCTGCAGGTTTGCTGCCTCTTACTCTTCAGTGTTATGTTCTAAAGGCATTGTTTTTTAAATTCAGTTGAGGAAAAAATCCCTGAACGAAACTGCTTTTTCCATGATCCTGTCCACAGCCTGTCTGTGGGTCAACATTTAGCACTGCAGTGCCTCAAAACATAATTATTAGATGAGCTAGTTCCTCCCGAGGGAGCACAAGCTCTCTCCTTCCTTCCTTCCTAAGGCAGAATGTGTGGGTTAATCCAAAATCATACAAGTAGGGAAAGTTGTTCCTTAGGATTTGCACAGCTCAGAACAAACAACAAAAATCTAGCACCAATTACTTACAATATGAATTTAAGTCAGAACAGCCAATTTGCCCATATGGAAACTCCGCTCAGGAAATTGTTTGCTCGTTTTCAACCCTAACAGCCCCCTCACACACAAATAATACCTTGCCTGAGAGTTAGAGGTCTTCTGTTAATATTTTTAACGGCTTCTAAGTATAGCCATTGCCTTCATGGCAGCAGCTCTCTAGGGCAGCACTGGGCAGAGAATGTGCAAAATTATCACAGCAGGTCATGCAAAAGGGACCATCACCATGGCACGAGGGCCAGGTGGAGCAGTCATGATGCTGAGAGAGCTCTCTGCAACAAGAGCACTGTAGCTGAGCAGGCCACAGTCCAGCTATTCCCAGCTGCAGCTACAAGAGTTAAAGCAGGTTGTGCACTCCATCCGAGCCGCAGTTTCTGCATATAAAATCAGGCCTCCGGAAGGAGAGGCGGGGGATGGGGAAGACGCCTCAAGTCCTTTGGGAACTACCCAAACTCGGGAAATAATTAGCAGAATCACAGCCAGTTTTCACACGGGGCCCAGCGGTGTGAGCTGCACAGTCCCCAGCCTGGTGTTAGGGCATAGAGATGGCTCAGAGTCCCATGTAAACAAGACCCCCAACCGTGTTTCACACCCAGATTCTCACAAGGAGAATTTTCTCCTCTCTGCACCTATGCCTGCAGAAATGCAATTCTCCAAATAGTCTTTGAAATCATAGAAAGAATTACAGGCAGAGTGTGCACCCAGCTTCTTTGAAGAAGCGCTTCCTCTCTCTGAGGCATGGAATGCAAGGCCTGAAACTGAAGAAAGGTGTCCTCTTCCCCCTGGTCCATGGTGATAAACCCCTGACAGCCTTGCTGTAAAGCTGACTCACTTCATTGGTCCCAGTGAGTGTCGTGTTCAGATTTACAAATATTCTCTCCGATGCACGCATACCTGCATGCAATACTGAATCAATCAAGGACACTTTAGTTCATGAGTGACTGAGTTCAAGATAAAAATCATATACAAAAATGAGATAAATGGTATTTAATCATTTAAAAACATTGATCAACAGATAAAATATTAAAAGCAGAGATAAAGAAAAAGATGAGCTGAAGGAACTAGAAGAAAACTTTCGACAGTGTTATAAAAGAGGTAACCTGAGGATGGCTGGCCTTGTAGATGAGCCACTGGTTGAGGCGCTTACACCCCATACAGGAATGCCAAGGTTTAAATTCAGCTCAAGTCCCACTGCTGCCTCTCAACTGAGGGACTTTTAGCAAGGCATTCAACTTTTCTGGGCATGGTTTGCACATCTGCTGTAGGTACAGATAAACTGAATTAAAAGCAACAAACAGGATCAGTAGGCTAGTCAGCCATTATGTCAAAAGTCAAAACATTTTAGAAACACTGCATAAAAACCTGAACTTCAGAATTTTCCTGAAATTTGCACCCTAATCATAACTCTGATCCTGCCCTTAATTCCAAGTTAGCATTTCTGCATGTCAGCAATGGAATGGAGCTGATCGTCAGTGCCAAAGGGGAGTGTCATTCCCCGGCCGTGCCTGGGTCTTCAGTGTGTGCCTGTGTGTCTGTGCTTTGCCTGCCACTCTGATTCAAGCTACACCCTGTGCCCAGGAACAGACACCAGCAGCCCTGGATGGCTGTTCTCCATCATCATATTCAGCCGTCAGACTCCATAATTCTTTCAAACTCTGCACTGGGAATGCAAATCCCAGTGTAATAAATTCTCATCTTGCTCTATAATTTCAACCACCCCTTCGTTGAAAAAAAAAAAAAAGCATCCGAAGATTTGGATCTTGAATTTGAAACTGAGGTACTGATGAGCCGAAAACCCCTTTTAAAATAAACTAACCACCGTCCACCTCTTACATGCTGCTGTGGTGTTTATTTTAGCTTCCTGTTCATCCACTTTGCCTCCTGTCCAATTTGATTTCTGTTTTACAGTCAAATGTACAGAGACTTTCCATAGCAATTAATTTCAAAGCATAATTTAAAACTGCCTCCTTTCAACAAACACATCAGAAACCTGAAATGCTACTTGATGAAAATAATAGCTGGATGCCAAAGAAGGAATTCTTAAAGCCTTTTAGACAAAACTGAAGGATTTCCTGCAAACACTAAATCTTTGTCTTTTTGCTCGTCTTTAAAACTATTTCCACAAAAGAAAAAGCTATTCTATTTTGAGTACACTGCACACAAACATGAAGTTAAAATGTTAGCCTGCTACCTTTCGATGCCCCTGCTTTGAATGCAGAATTTGTTTTGCTGCCATATTTCTTGCAAACGATATGCTTTGTGAGAGTTTTAGATTCATCAAAATACCTATGAGAAAAAATTTTAGTAGAAAGTGTTAGCTAGCTGCTTGCATGCTTTGGAATGTGAGAGATTTCACCATATGTCGCACATATCATTTAGATTATATCTAAGTGATGCCAGAAAGCTAGAGGAAAGGGAGGAGATTCCACTATCTACATTCTTCATTTGTGACTCACCAAGCAGCTAGCTGTTTTAGATCACCCAGCTGCATGGCACCACGTAGCTAAAACATCTGGAAGATTAGCTGAATTATTCACTTTCATCAAGATGCTTTGTTCTCCTGGAGACAATATCTGAACTTCACACGTGGGTGTGCACAGTACAGGCGTGTTTACATGTGTGTATCACCTACTAAACCACAGCCCCTCTCCCTGTTGCAGATACACGAAGCCAGGGACAGACTCACCTCTCCTGCCCTGCTGGATGGTCCCCATGGCCAGCAGGTCTGGCGCATCTGTGCCAGCTCACCCTCAGACGCACAGCCAGCGAGCAAAGCTGAGGGGTCAGCCTAAAGAAAGCAGGGGAGAGCGGCTAGGCACTTCCAGCTGATGTAACTCAGAGCTGAGCACTCTAGATCCTAATGGACACATAGATCACTGGTCTCATGTGACGAAATACATGAAAGCTAGCTAAAAACATATAAAATGATTACTGGGGGCTGAAGCCTGGCATAGCAAGTAAAACCGCTGCCATTGGAATACCCTATGGGTACCAGTTTGAGTCCCAGCTGTTCCACTTTTGATCCAACTCCCTGCTAATACACCTGGGAAAGTGACAGAGGAAATCCCAAGGGCTTAGGCTCTTCACCCACACAGAAGAAGCTCCTGGCTTCAGTCCATCCCAGGTCTGGCCATTCTGATCATTTAGGGAATAAACCAGAAGACAAAAGGGCTCTCCCTCGTTCTCTGTGTGTGTGTGCGTGTGTGTATTAAAAACCTCTCCCCATCTGTGTTAATTTCTTTTTTCAAATAAATAATTAAATCTTCCCCCCCAAAAAATTATTATTAAAGTACTACATAGTAAGTATCAGTTCTAGACTGAAAACCTTTATCTGCATTGTTTCAATCAATCTCACAATTCTACCTTTCCCTGACTTAAGAAAAAAAAGATGTATTTATTTATTTGAGAGACAGAGTTACAGAGCAGACAAGCAAGAGAGAGAGAGAGAGAGATCTTCCATTTGCCTGTCATTCCCCAGATGTCTGTAACTGCCAAGTCTCCCACATGGATAGAGAGGCCCAAGAACTTGGCCCATCTTCTGCTACTTTTCCCAAGCCATTATCAGGCAACTAAATAAGTTGTGGAGCAGCCAGGACATTAACCAGCACCCATACAAGCTGCCAGCATTTCGGGCAGTAGCCTTATCCACCATGCTACAATAGCAATCCTCTGTATCCCATTTTTGTACAAATAAGGAGATTCAGAAAAGTTAAATAACAAATGGTCCTATTTGCACTCAAGAACAAGTTGGCCTGAAGTCAAAATGCATCTCTCTCTCTTTTTTTTAAGATTTATCTATTTTTTTTTTAATTATTGGAATGTCAAATATACAAAGAGAAGGAGAGATAGAGAGGAAGATCTTCCATCTGCTGATTCACTCTGCAAACAGTGGCAGTGGTGGAGCTGATCTGAAGCCAGGAGCCCAGAACTTGCTCCAGATCTCCCACTTTGGTGCAGGGTCTCAAGACTCTGAGCTATCCTAACTGTTTTCCCAGGCCACAAGCAGGGAGCTGAATGAGAAGCGGGGCCACTGGGGTACAAACCGGAGGCCATATGGGATCCTGGCACATGCAAGGTGGGGACTTTAACCCCTAGGCCCAAAATGTACCTGTTAAACACACAGCTACCCTGTCTGATTTGAATTGCCTTGGGCCATCCTCCATGAAGGAGCACCTTCACAGAGTATCCTACCCAGCTGAGAGGATAGTGCTGGGGAAGCCCCATCCCAAGAACAGTGCAGAGCATCAATGATGGCCACCCTTGAGCTGATCCAAAACTTGATTACAAATCCCTGCATTCATTCCCTAAAACCACTGGATAAAGGTACAAAATCAGAGGGGATCCAAATCACCTACAGTTACAACCAAAAGCCATGCCATCTGAACAACTGAAATGGACTGTATTTCAGGCCTACATATTTTCTGAATTTTCTTATGTGCTCAATTGTCTCTCCCCTTGTCGACCTGTCTGGGTTTGGGGATTATAAACCTAGATGTCGAACTCCATGGGGGACTCTGACCGCATCTATCATCTTGGTAATGGTTTATGATCTTTGATTTACAGATGACTGGAATCATTTTAAATACCCACTGGATGACTCATAATTTATTTCCATTCACTGTGTTTTAGGGAACACTTTTGAGAACCAGAATGCATCTTTTTGTTCATGGAGTCTGAGTAGGCATCATACATCACACCACGGTACTAAAAGGCAGACAACAAAAGAAACTGGACGCAGAAAACTTTCAAAACCAAATAAGTAAATAATCACCCTCTGAATTATTTCATTATAGCTAACAGCGGAAAGACACAAAAGAATGAGTGGTTCCCAGGATGGGATCAAAGGTGCAAGTCACAAAGACTCACTACAGACTTCCTACAACATCCAAGGCATAAGAGAGCTTTGCTATTCTGGTCATAGCTCCTTTTTGCCCAAATCAGATGTTATTCCAAATAATCCATACCCCTCAAGTGTCTAGAAACATTTATTGTTATTTTATTACAATACAAGCTCATTTTAATCTGGCTAATTCAAAAGCAAATTTCACCAGCCTCTTACACGGTGACTCACCAACCTTTACTTCTACCCTGCTTCATTTCTTGGGCTCTCACTGTTCCCAGACTTATTTTGCAAGTGACACATGCAGAATAAAAGGAAATCCCCATGCTGAATGAGCATAACGTAAGCAAAATAAGTGACCTTCTGAATTCTCTTTTTCCTTGTATCCTTTATGTTTAGGCGTCAAATTATAGCCTGAACACATTGATAGTATATGTTTTAGAGAAAGGATGAAAGAGAGAGAAAGAGAAGAGGGAACTAAGAGAGAACAGGAGGTTTTCAACTGTTTAACTGCTAAAAGTTCCAATAATACCTAACAATAACATCATAAGATAATAATACAGGCATGGTCACTGTGGCATAGCTTGGAATACCACATGCCATGTAGGAATGGTAATTCAGGTTCTGGCTCCTCTGCTTCTAATCCAACTACTTGTTGATGTATCTAGAAAGACAACAAGAGATGGGAGACTAAAACAGAGTTTCTGCACCTTGGCTTGCGTCTGACCCAGCCCAGGCTGTTATGGGTGTCTGGGGAGTGAACTGATCTCTCTCTCTCTCTTTCCAATAAAAGTAAATAAATCAAATAAAATAATACAATTTGTTGGCACAGGCTACATATAAGAAAACACTATGTTTAGTGCTATAGATTCTTCCCAGTATGTGCGGTCATTATATTAGCGTAGAAAGAGAGGTATGGAAAAGTTAAGCCCAAGCATCCAAGAGCTGGACTCGGCTGAATGGAAGTCAAACCTTGGCTTCTGAGGACAGAATGAAGCCAAAGGTGCTGTGCTCCACTTTTACTCTCCTCACTTATGCTTTCTTGTTCCAGCACCAGCATCAACACAGACCATGAAAAACTTGAATGTCTAGAAGTCCCATTCCATCCTCAGGCACTCTCTCCAAAACATTCCAGCATTCCCAAACCCTCAAACAATAGTGATCCCTTCAGCAATCAACCAAAACCCAAGAATGTTTCTTAGCCAATTCATCAAGAAGAGGAGAGATGGGGTACTGTCCCCGAGTTTAAGTCCTTTAGGGACCAACTATTTCCATTGGTACTGAAATCTGTATTGCCAGTGCCTAGAGTGTCAGGGGGTACCTATGATCTTTTCCCTGCCGTCTCTTTGATTAGATACCTGCTTTCTGCACTTCACACTTAGTTGTTCTAGGAGCGTGATGAAGGAGCTCATACCCCTCCCCCAACTTTTCACTGTTTATACTACCCAGCCCCCAACTTCAGTGGTTATTGGTGCCAAAAGTCACACACCCATGCCCACCTTATGAGGATCACTTCCTGCTGACCTGGAGCTGCCTCTCCCTTGGTGTTAAGCCAATAGGAAATGAGCGGCCATGTTAGGCAAGAAAAGCTAGCCTTTTGCTTTCATGGTAGCCACTGTTGAGGTGCAGTGTGGTACCCAAAACATCTCATGAACCCAAACTGAATAGAAGCTCCAGCAGAGAGCCCATACTTAGTAGCTCTGACCCTTGACTCTCTGCCTCCCTTACTCACCATCTCCTTAGTGAATCGAACCCTTGGCTCAGGCTGTTTTTGGAAACCAAGAGTGTGACCTTAGCTACTCCTGTACCCATGGCTCTACTTACTTAAGTGCGATCCCACACACTTTCTTCGTAACATCCTTCCTGAACACAGTTTTCATTAGGTAATCTTCCTCCTGTCTAGAAACTCCTAGGTCCAACCCACTCTAAACTTTCATACAATGCATTAGGAGGTACTTTAAAACAGTGTAAAATGTATTTCATGCTTCTGGGAATAGAAAATATTTATAAATCATAATCATTTTCCTGAATGAATTATGCCAAAAATGTACACGATTTTGTTTTTTCAATACAGCTTCAGGGTAGAAGAATGAAGGCACTAGAAAGAATGGAGACATCTTCATTTGTTTAGGCAGCCCCTTGCATGATTTGTTCCCTTAATGCATTGAATAGTAGACCTTCTCCTGGTTTAATATATACAAAGGTTGCCTGGGTTGGGACAATTGTCCAATGAGAATTTAAAAGATTTATCTCCAGGTTATGCTCTGAACAATATTTATCATCAGCAAAATCTCTGCTTCCTTAGTCCGGAGATTTACTTGCCAGTATAGGGACAAAGATTCAACATACATTAATTTTAAATAATAACATATGGATTTGTTATTTCAATTTTCATTCTAATTGATAGGCAAAGTGCCAGACACAGACAGAGATCATTCATTCTCTTGCTCTCTCCCTAGATTCCATAATAGCCAGTGCCTGGGCCATGCCTAAGCCACAAACCTGAACCTTAACACCAGTCTCCCCCCGAGGTGGCAGGAATACAAATACCCGAGTTTTCATCATTGTCCCCACAGTGTGCAGCAACACAAAGCTGGATCAAAAACGGAAGACCTGGGACTTGAACAAGGCACACTAATAGGAGATATAGACACCCCAGCTGGTAGTGTAACTGCTGTGCTGAATGCCCACCCCTCAACATTTCTTCCAGATGCTCAGTGCAGCTGCCCATGCACACACATGTACACACAATTCACACTGCTTTTTGACCCTAAAAATTACGTAGCAACAGCTGGGGAAAGTATGAGAGCCAACACAGGTCAAATGGCTTTGACACTTGGAGGCTTTCCACATCAAGCAGTAGAACTGAAAAGAAATGTATTTCCTATCTAAACACGTTGCAAAGGCTGGTGGTGGGAATCAAAAGTCTCTGTGAAGCCCATTAAGCAGCTTTTGTTGTTGCAATGAAAACTCCATCCCTTTTTCATCAAGACTCGGAGTCCAGCCAGGGGCAAGGAACTCAACCACTTCTGAGACAAATCCAAGACACAGAGTTTTGTTTTCACATATTCCTCCTGTGTCTTATAAATCCCCTCCTAGTTGGCATATCCTTCCCACTTTGGATGTGGGTTCAGTATTGCTGTCTCCTTGTTAAGCAAAGGGAAAAACCGAACCGGAATCAGGAATTTGAAAGCTTGCATGTGACCTTGGGCAAGTCTCACTCTCTGCCTTCACCCCCTCTCTCTCTCTCTCTGATTCTCATTTATCCTCAACTGTAGAAAAACACTAGGCTGGATTGGTCTAAGGTCCTATCCTTTCCCAACATCCCATGAGGTTATGTTGGAAGCACAGAACATGAAACCCAGAGATGACTGAATTCAAATTGCAAATTTGTAATTTACAGTTTTTGTCTTTAGGTAAATTTCTTGCCAAGCCGTAGTTCTATTATTTGTAAAACGGTGGTACAATGAGTCCTTTTCATGCTGGATTTCAGAGAAGATTCCATGACATAATGTAGAAAATGTGCTTAGAACCACACCTCTCACAAAGTTAATATTCAATAAACACTAACAGTTGTTCTTTATCCCCATTAGTAGACCCCAAAGGGTTTATAGTTTGATTTCACCAACAGGAGACATTGATGTTGCTAATCCCAAATATAATAGCATCAACTCTCATTTAATAAGAACTATGAACTTAGTTATACAAATTATCTCATAACTTCATCCAAACCATATGGAGTTGAACACTGTTCTCTTCTATTTTAGAGATGAGGAAACTGAGAGACAAAGAAGTTTAACAACCTGTTAGAGCCACATGTTTAATATTTCATAATGACTTCTCTAGGGGGCAGAAAAAAGGCTTAAATTGTAGCACATGCCATTTTCTTCAGTGTAAATGTTTCCACATGGCCAATTTCAAGCTAATAATGCAGCACTACTGATGGCAGAGAGGAAGAAAGGAGTGTACTTGGCTCTCTGAAGCTGCTTTCTCACATATAAGGAGAATGCTGTGGAGCAGTCAACTCCAAGCCTCTCCCTCTCCTTCTTCACAATAAATGTACATCTCATTCCTCCTGCTGCTCGATCCTGTTTCAGAATGCAAGCTAAATGACACATACGTTCCTTATGGAGTTCATATTTGGGGCAGGTGTTTGGCCAGTGGTTAAGGTGCCAGTTAAGACATAATGTCTGACATCAGAATGCCCAAGTTCTATGACTGGTACTGGCTGCTGACTTTAGCTTTCTGCCAATGCTCATTCTGGCAAGCAACAGAGATGGTGCAAGACATCAGATTCTTGCCGTCCACATGGGAACCTGGATTGATTTCCTGGCTCTCTGCACCAGTCAGCTCCAGCCAATGAAGTCATTATTGGAAATAAACTAGCAGATAGAAGTTTCTTCCCTTTCTGGCTTTCTCTTTTAAACAAACAAACAACAATAACAAAAACTTAATTTAAAACATTCAACATCAGGGTCTGGCAGGGTAGCCTAGTGGCGCTGAGATCCCATATGGGCACCAATTCAAGGCCCCAGTGGCCCCCACTTCCCAAGCAGCTCCCTGGTTGTGGCTGTGGCAGCCACTTGAGGAGTGAATCATCACATGGAAGCTCTTCCTCTCTGTCTCTCCTCCTCTCTGTAAGTCTGAACTTTCAGTAAAAATAAATAAATCTTTAAAAAAAATCAAAACCAAATGTTATTGTGATCTGGTGTGTAAGTTTGAATAAAGATCTGAGTTGCATTTTAAACTATATACACTTGATTTCTATTAGTGGAAAAGAATAACTGTTTCCCTTCAAAAAGACACAGAACTGATTTATTTGTGCTATCTGTGTTTATGTGTATTATAGTTAATAATATAACTTACTTGTAAGATATCATAAAAATAATAGACCAAAAAACAAATTTTTCTGTTTATTTGTAAATTCAACTTAGTCTCAATAATGCAGATTTTCCTAGTTGATTGTTATGCTTAAAACTGATAGTACAATTGCTTTATATGATGAAAATATATATTATATATTTTTCTTATTGAGTATTTTATGCAAATTAATGTTTGTTGAAACTGTTTATTCATTTCTGCTAGCTGATTAATAACACATTACCAGATGTTTCCAAATCACTTCATACAATTCCAATTCTTGATAGGGCTTGACATACAGAATTTTACTCTAAGCCTTTCCTTTTCTACTCTTATTTTAGAATGCACTCTGACTTGGCAATTTTAAATTTTACTGTAAGAATAAATAAATAAGAAGATTCTGTTTCTAATTCCTTGTGTTGTCTAAAACACCATTTTGTGCACCATAAGACAGCCATTAAAATTTATTCACAGTTAACATGCTTGTAGCAAGCAGGCAGTAAAATTGGAGCTATGCATTTCCCCAAACCACTAAGAGGTTTATTCTACCTTCAAGTGTTGCTGTCCCCAGGCTGCAAGAACTGCCATCGTGTCTGCAGTAGCATGGAGCGAGCCAAGTCTTCATAGCGCAGTGTCTGCCAGCATTAAGGAGGCTTAGGTCCAAGAGCCAAGAGGCTCATGGGCCCTTGAGGGCTTCTTCTCAGCAACCCAAGTGCATAGAAAGAATGAAACAAAACTGGGAAGGAAGAGAAGGCTGACTTGGGCATGTCCCTTTTCTGCATTTTCTTGGCACTGAATGCCTCCTTCAAAGGCTTCAAGAGCCTGGCATGAACTAGCTCTGACCTCAACTGAGCAGGAGGAATCTTCAGAAAGCTCATGATGAAATCCAGCTATTATAGGGGAGAAAAATGCATAGATTCAAACTGTACCAAAACAAGCACCTTTTAGCTCCATTTTCCATGTACTTGTTGAAGTACCCTTGGATGTTAATAACGATGATATTTTCCTGATTCTCAACACCAAAAATCCACATATGAAACATACGTGGAGAAACATACGTAGAGAAACATCTATGCCCTTTCTAGAAAGAAAATTTTTCTAAGAATGAGACTTGGAGACCATCCTGTCACAAAGTCTTTGGAGTAGAGGAATTTCCTCCAGGCTTTGAAAGCCCACCAACTGGCCCAGCTCTCCACCCACATAACATGCCAGCTCTGCTACCCACGTTCAGTAAGCTCCAAGACATCAATGACACCCTGCCGCTTCACTCGGTGTGAGACATGGCCAGCAATTTTTTAAAAAGGAGGAAGAGGAGAAACCATAATGTTTTGAAAATTTTAAAAAAAGAAAGAACAAGAAACCCCAAATTTGTAATAAAAGGATCCTTGTAAAACAAGAGAAAAGAGAGAGAGAATCCCTGCTTGCCAGACTTTTTTTCTTCTTCTGTCATGAACAGTAACAGCTAATTTTACTGATCCACAGGTCAAATTGAACTCCATTACAATTATGTAATGTATTGTGGGGTAAGTAGCACAATTCCCTTTTTACAGAAAACAATACTGAGGCCCAGAAAGGGTAGGACAGTGACTGAATCACACCTACATGGTTCCCTGCACTACACAGCCCTTTGGTGACAAAGAATGGGCTTAGTCCCTTATCCTCTCCTCATGTACAGGTGGAGTAAGCAGACAGAGTCCTCCCTAAATCCCTTCTTTCTTTCACTGCTCCGTCTCTGCCTTGGGTCTGGTCCCCTGGCTGTCCCTATTAACTCAATGGCAGACTTCCAATACCATCATCAGCTTTCTCTCATATTCACATGACAGAATCAGCCAGTCTCTCCCTTGGTTAAAAAAAATTGAGTATTTTCCACAAGACTTTCTTATTTTTCAAAAGAAAACAAATTGGAAGAAGGTTTTGGTTGCCCAAGCTCCACTTCAGAACTGTGTTACCTGGGGAAGCCTGTGTCTGCCTCTGCACAGCAGAAGTTTCTCTGGGGCCTCAACTGAGCCTTGTCCTTCCTCAGGCTGAGTGCTCCTGGGTGGAAAACATGGGCAGAAGCATTGCTATCCGGTTACCTGACAAAGCAGCTGCAGCCAGGCTGGCTCCTCACAGTCATCTCACAGTCACCCAGCAGCAGGGGTGTTTGGTTTGGTTTGCTTTGTTTTTAAAATAAGTTTATTTTAAAAGCAAAGAGGAAGAGACACAGCTCCCTTCTGCAAGTTCACCCCATTATAACTGGGGTTACACCACACTTACTTAATTCTCATGAGCCAACTTCCCCATACAAGATAGTAAGTTGGTGGATCCAAGGTTCAGGTCGAACCATGTAGCCCCAAAGTCTAATCATTGTGCTTGACTATCCTCCAAGCAGGAAGAAAATAAAGACAAATGAGAAGTACTTTCCACTTTCAGAAAGATTTCTGGTTGATAGAAAGACAGTACATATTCAGAGACGACTGTATTGCAAGGCAGAGTATAGCCCACCAACCAGGAGAGGAAGACATCGGCATTGAAGGGAGCTCAATAGAGACCAAGATGTTGGAAGAGAAAAAGTGTCCCAGAGGAGGAGAAGCCCACAGGGAAAGTCTGTGAGATGGACTCAGAGTAAGAAATAAAATCAAGTCACATGAACTGCTCTCAGTAGTACTTCTAATGGGTGTTCAGAAATATAGGGAATAAATTAATTCATTTGGGAAAGACAAGAAAACAGTTTTGGAAATTTTTGGAAGTTACAGGAGACTAGAGATTCCCTAAGTAATGAAAATCTGTTGAGTGCAAACTCTCAAGAGAGGAACTCCCCAGAGACACACCATCTGAACTGCACATTTGCCAGGAAGATAGTCAAAGAACAGAATGGCTTACGGAGACTGTAGGATGCTGAATTGCTGAAGAGTCTGGGCAAAAAGGAATGAAGTTCCAGATAGAGACTGTGACCATGGACACAAGGTAAAGGCAATGCCCAGAGGGGGAAAAAAATGTCCAGCTGCCTTATAACTCCATCTTCCCCATCTCTCTTAGAGATAAAAGGAGATATCACTGAGTATAAACTGAAGAGGCAAAGTAATTCATCTGTCAATCTAACATTTTGTCGCATGATCCAACACTGGGTAGTCCCAAATATCTACCTGGAAGTTTGACAATAAACAAAATGTCTCAGTTTAGGACTGATATTTTGCTAAGGATTTTGTGGTCTGACAGATAAAACCAAGATCTCCACCTTCAAATTGCAACCAAAGTAACTGGGAATAGGTCAATGGCCTTATGCCAACCTTCTGTCCTGCCTGGGCGCTCACCTACATAAAGTCTACATCTCAGAGCATCGGGCACACTGTCTGAATACTGCAAGGGAGAAAACAGGGTACCATGGGGCCTGGCCCCACTCCCAACAGCTTCAGAACTGGGAAGATTTCCACGGAATGGGAAGTTCTTTTCCAAATTAAAAGAAAGATAATCCCAACCCCCTACAAAGTTCACATTGGTACATTAAAAGTCACAGCCAGAGGAGCAGGGCTGCAGAGCTCAGACAATAGGAGCCTTCCTTCTCTCCTCTTCCCTGGTGAGAGAAAATCCAGAACAGTGAGAGCCACACTCGTTCAACTCTTTTATCCATTCCTTAACGCATGCAATAAACCTCCCTGCCCCAGGAAGGTGAAGACGTTTCTCCTAGACAATCCTCTACAAGGCAGAGTTCTCTCTCGCCGAAATTTTTTCAGCCCTAATGTACATGCATGTCTGCTGATGATAATGATGTGCCTTAAATGAAGCCCACTGCAGGGCAACACCGGGGGAGAGGAGTGCGTTCCAAAGTGGGGACAACGCTTACCTCTTCCAAGGGCGATTGCTAGTGTTTCCCTTACCCATACCCTCTCACAGCTAGCATTTTACAAATACTTTTACAACAACCCAGAGCAATTTTCACTTTTAAAAACTATAAAATCACCCTGAAGAGATGTATTGACAAACCTGAATATTGACAAGTCTTTTTGGCGTAATAATTTCATGGCACAGTGGCTCCTCAGAAGGCAGTGGTGAGCTGCAGCGAACGCTGTCTGGCACTTCTATTTCCCAAGGCTAAAGCCATCCATTCTTCTATGCCCTGCAAATACAACACTGTGAATCTTTATTTGACACTCCGTTTTCCCTTATTGGCAATACGCATTAAAGCAGAAAGACTATCTCATGCCTCTTCACCCCCACAGCTATCCTCTTCTGTGAAGACTTTCTAGAAATTAGACAACCCTCACCATCCTAACCCTATCAAAATTGTGTCCATGTGCATGGCCATTTCCTCACTGCAGAAATGCCTGACATCCAGCAACCTTGTCTTTGACTTGCAAGGTTCCATAGAAGCCAATTTTCTCAGCAACATTCTGCTCTTTCCTCCAGAGAACTCTCTGCCACCTGGCTCACAGTGCAAGGAAGTGGCCCCTGGGAGAATGAAGATCCAAAAAGGACAGGCTTGTCCTGCAACCCACATGTCTCCTTTGGTGTTTATCCCGCAAGTCCAGCTACAAAGAAATAAACCAAGTACCTTTGAATCCCTTTCAGGACTCTGGTGCCCACTGCAGAGGAAATACATCTATTTAATGTAATGATAGCCCATGTTAAAATGAGGTCAGAATGTGATCTTCTCAAAATGTTGCATCATTTTGTCTATATGCACTACTAAAGCCTCTTTTTCATATCTGAAAGGCAAACACAGAAAAAAAGTGTCCCCATCTTCGGTATCAAAGTTGAAGCCAGGATTTGTAATAATAACCCAGGTCTCCCGAGCGGCTGGCAGGAATCCAGCCACTTGCTTCTAAGTGTCTGCTTAGCAGGAAGCTAAACTCAGGAGTCAGAGTTGAGGCTAAAACCCAGTGGACCTAGGATGGGACACAGGCTTCCTACCTGGTCTCATAACCACCACGCCAAAAGCCCACCTTCAAACATCCTTTTAGTTTGTCCATTTGAAGCTATTTTCTTTGACTACTCTCTTTAAATACTGTATAAGGATTATGACTTACATGAACAATAAAATATCAGCCTCTAATTTTCTTTTTGTTCTCAAAGAGATCGCAACGATTCATGTGTTCTAGAAAGTGCATCTTGTTGGACTTCAACAGAAGCTTGTGAAAGAAAGAAGACCTAAAAGAGAGACAGAAAAGGGATCCAAGCAAGATGAGGCTGTGGCTCAGACAGGGGAGCAAGGTGCTCTTGACATGATGTCCCCAGGCACCTGCCCAAACACTGGATTCTACCCCTTCTTCTCACACAGTAACTCATTTTGTTTGGTGCCAACTGTGGTTTTGGGTTCATCCAAAAGAGGAAGGAAACTGTATCACCTTCACATACAGTCATCAACTATAGACTCATCTCATCTTAGTCTTGAAAGAAACACAGTAAGAGAACACACTTTTCTGTTAACCTCTACTGGGAGCACAACAGTTGATAATCTCACTTTCAGTATGAGCACTTGGGAGATAAATATTATTTTATGAATGATAGGCACCATCATATGGAAAGTATGACTGTCCTCAGGAACAGATTTACAGTCAGAGATGTGGTGCATAGTTTGCTAGCCAAGATACCTGCAAGAATCTAATTGGTAACTTAACCCATGAAGCAAACTGAGACTAGACCAAGGGCAGGGATGCAACAGGGGCAACTGGAGTGCATGCACTTCCAACTGAAGACATCAAGTCTGACTGTGACTGTGGTCAAGTGTGAACCATTTAGCACATAAAATTCTCCTGTTTGCCCATAAGAGAGAGCTATGTAATCTTACTCAGATGCACAAAGATAAGGATCAGATTACAGGGAGGTTCTCAGGTTAGTTGGCTGCTTTCAGAACAGAGATTCAATCGACAGCCAAAAGCAACCACGTGCAGATACCAGAGCTGTGTGTCTGACAGGGACTGCAGAAGCCAACTGCAAAGACAGTGCAATATCCAAACTTTCCAATTGTTTCACTCAGAATGTCATGTTATGTAAATGTTTTAGATTTGTTTATTTATTCATTTATGTATGTATATATGTATGTATGTGTTGGAAAGGCAGATTTACATAAACCAGAAGAGAAAGATCTTCCATCCACTAGTTCACTCCCCAAATGGCCATGATGGTCAGAGTTGAGCTGAACCAAAGCCAGAAACCAAGAACCTCTTCCAGGTCTCCCACGCAGGTGCAGGGTCCCAAGGCTTTGGCCTGTCCCAGACTGCTTTCCCAGGCCACAGGCAGGGAGCTGGATGGGAAGTGGAGGAACTGGGGCACAAACCCAGCACCCGTCTGGGATCAGCCACTGAGCCATCACGCTGGGTCCCAAATTATCAGAAAAAAAAAAAAAAATCTTATATTAGTCTGTTTGATTCTGAAAGGCCTAACTGGAAAAGGCCTCAGATATGTGTAAATATGTATGAAGTCCTTTTTTCTACTTTACTGATTAAACATTAAATATATCAAGTCTGTATTCCATTTTCTGCTGTGGATACTCAGCCTTCCTGGCACTAACCCATTAGCATGAATGCTAAGAGGGAATAAGCCAGACACACTTCTTTTCCCGTGCAATGATGACACAGTCCTTATTCATTTTTTTCTTACTTGATTTATTTGAAAGGCTGAATGATAGAGACCTTTGATCTGCTGGTTCACATTCCCAAATGCCTGCAGCAGCTAGAAATAGGCGAAATCAGGAGCTGAAATCAGGAGCCCAGAACTCCATCGGGGTCTCCCTGGTGTGTGGCAGGGGCCCAATCACTTGCACCACCACGTGCTGCCTCCTTGTATATACATAGTAAGGTAGGTGGGATGAGGAACAGAACCAGGACTCGAATTCCTGCCTTCCAGTAGGGGGTCTCACTGTCCCAAGCAGCATAGACCACTATGCCAGCTGTCCACCCTGACAATGCAATTCTTCATAGTCTACAATGCGGAATATATGAACTTGTCATTTCAATCGTGCTGATTAAACTTCATGCACTGAAAACCCTAGACACTGAACAAACAATGACAATAGTAACTCCTTTGATGTATCCCAGTCTGAGTCAGTGTAAATACAATGAAAAGGAAAAAAAAATCCATCTGACCCTGGGAGAGGAAGGATGTGTTTAAGAAAAATGCTATGTGTGGCCATGTGAATGGGGGAGTCCCTGGTTCTGCTTGGGAGGCAAAGAAAGGCACATGGAGCCCATGAACCAGCCTTTAACTGATTGGGAAACATAGGAAGACATGTTCCAGAATATGATGCTTGTCTAGATTTTCAGATTCATAATACCCTACACCTGGTATTAACTGATTGCCAAGTAAAGTGTTGATTTGGTTTGGTTTTCTTTTTGATTGGTTTTCTTTTGGTTTCTTTTTTATAGAAAGTACCTTAGAAATTCATAAATTCTATTTTATTGAATCTTATATTGCCCTTGAGTTTAGCTGGGGTCAAATTATAAATGTTTCTCATCTCTTTTGCTACTAACTTTCTTTAAATAGGATCCTATAAAGTGACACAATGGCATTTAATAACCAACGCCATGCATAAAACTGCTGAAGTGTTTGAAAAATATAAAAGCTCTGTGACAATACAGATCAAATGATACAGGATATAAAACGTCCTGGAACATTAGAGAGATTGACTAGAAAAAACCCATCATAAGTTAACCTCAAATTTATACGAGCAGAAATGGCAATTTCATGGGAACAGAGGAAGATTTTCGAAACGAATACTTTCTCTATTACTAGATTGTTGTTCCAACACCATGGTTGGTTCATTGTCCTTTCCTGACTGTGTCAGGCTACTGAATTCTTGAAACCTTAATCATGCTACTTCCCAGGAATAAGCAAAGGGTGACAAACCATAAGCTTTTTGGAACACAATAAACAGTCTCAATTGCAAACAATGATAAAATGGAGGGAGTGTTTCCCAATGCATTGTTTGTGACGGCATCAAGATCATTATCATTTGTCATTTTGGTTTATACATTTTAAAACATCTGATAAAAGATAGGCAAAATTTAATCACATGCTTTTAGCAGACACTTAGTGAATTCCCCCTACTAATGTTTACATTGCTAGGCTATCTATTTGCAGATCATTTTGTCATTTGTTCTATTTTCTGATATGAAACTTACCGCGCGTTATGAATCAGATGATATAATAACCTTTACCAGAAGTAAAACCAGAATTACATAGACTTCAGAACAGTTATTGCTAATCCTCATTTTAAATTACATCTGTCAATTAAGTCACAAGAAAAAAAAGAAAGGCAGTTAGCACAAAAAAAGTCACCTACAGCTCACGTCAGTTGACAGACTTACATTTCCATCAACCATATTCCATGTATAAATACATTACTATTCCTAGTTAATAGCACAGCTTGGCCTAGACTTATCTTTACCTAGTGAGTTGCTTATGACATAGAGAAATGATTTCTGATGACCCTCGAACTACTCTTCTCTGAAAAGGGACAGACAGACACCAATACACAGTTCCTGTTTCAATATGCAGTTCTGTTCAGATGCATTTAAAATCCTCATTTAGTTTTGTGTATTTCCACTGAATAACAAGGGTCCACCTGTGGCCTCTGTAAAGAGAAACATTCTGCCTGCGCTTACTCTGTGACCTTTAGGTAAAATATGTTGAATGGTAAAATGTCTCCCTACTCCTGTTCTCTCTCTCTGCCCTGTTCTCCACCTTGGTACAATTAGAACATTTAGTAAATCCGTGGTTCCCAGAATGTCAGATGAAAAGAGGTCAACTGATACTGAAAAGAGGGCAGGGCAAGGATAATGACTTCCTTCTTCCTGTCACCTCTTAGCATATTGGGGAAAGGCACACTCCATAGCTTAGAGAGGAGGCAACGTGAGCTGACCCCCGCCACTGCCTTGCAACCTAGTCATTACCATCAGATGACGCAGTGGGAGTGGGAATATTCCTTCCCTGGAGGAGCATCTGTCCATGTGTGACAAGGACAGTACTATCTCTCTGATCTTCCTTGGGTGATATTCCAGGACCACCTGGCTGTGTCACACAACACAATTTGCCTGCGAATGCTAATTATTCAAAGTGTGCTGTCCCAATACATTAATGTGTTCTGTAGACAGACGCGTTATCCATTGAGCTACTGGCCCACCCATCATTAACGTGTTCTGATCTAGAGCTTCCAAACCCTTTTGGGCAAGCATGGTGAGGTTGAGATCCACTTTTAGCTACTATCCTAATTTCCTTTTGTATATTCTTTCACTCATTTATCCTATTAGTAAAGAGCGTGTGGAACAACCGACCCCCTACCCAGACTTTACCAATCTCAGAAGCCAGAACACAAGAAGCCCATTTCCTAAACCTCTACTAGGACCTTAGCTCGATCATATTTTTTCTTTGCTTGACTCAAAGAGAAAAAAGTTCATTTTCAGATTACTTTCAGATCTGTTTGCCACCTGCTATGGTTCCAGCATGGTCTGTGCCCTGATCATCTCCATTATGAGGTATTAAGAGGGTAAAAAGTTAATCAGATTGTGGTATTTAGAGGTACAACCTATGGGACATGATTGGAGTTAAATAAATTCCTTAGGGTAACCTTATGATCAAGCCCTGGTGGTTTTATTGGTAAAGGGAGGTCACATGGGCATATAGACTGATACAAGCGCTGCCTGTCTCCTGTGTTGCCTCAAGCCTCTAGCAAGTAACAAAGTCATCGCTAGATGAGGCCCCTAGATCTTGAACCCCAGAACTGCAAGCCACAATAAGCCTTTCTTTATAAAGTAGCTTACCTCTGATATTTCATCATAGGAGGGAAAAATCAGACTAATACAGGACTTACACACTCTTAAATGTCAAAGGAAGATGTCAAAAGGGACAAGGTAAAAGCGAATCTCTAGGCTTGCAAATATTTGAAAACAATTTGTGCAATATGGCACCAGGTGAGCCATCAGCTGAGACCCCTCAAAGACAGGTCTGAACCTCCCCTCCAGCCCTCCCAGGACAGAGGCCACCTTCTGGTGTGAGGCTCAAGTGCCCTTTAGGCCAAGAGCCTATAGGGAGATTTCAGTTCTCTTACTCCCTCCATATCTCCCTTTCTCTCATTTGGAGCCAGGTTTTTGAAATGATTTGTTTCGGAGTTGGCATTTTGATGCAATGTTTTAAACCACCACCTGTGTCTGCCTCCTATCTAGCTCCCCACAAATGTGACCAGGAATAAAACTTTCTTCCACCAGGTGGAAGATCTGAATAGAGTTCCAAACTCGTAGCCTTGGCCTGGCCCACCCTGAGCCAGCGGATGAATATCTCTATCTCTCTGTCTCTTCTTTTTTTGTCTGCCACTCTGCCCTTAAATGAATCTTTTTGCAGAAAAGATTTTTCTCATGCTTTCTAGTTTCACATTTACACCTCCCACTTAGCCCTCTCATTGGGATTCTTACATTCTCATCTTCCCCCTCTCCCTACTAGGTTCCCCTCAGCTCCTAGAATGTCTGTCAGCTGTTTAGAAGCTGCTCTTTTTTGAGTTGCCTGTGCCAGTCATTCTAGACACTCTGACCCATCCCCGACAGTCTCCTGGAAGAACCTTCCCCCAAACTGGGACTCACCATACACACTCTGATCTTCCTTCTCAGTAAACCAGAAAGCAGATCTTGACAACACATCAAGAAAAGATTTAGTAAGTTCGTTTCCTATTAGCCAAGCTTACAGAGGCTGAAGTCTAAAGAGAAAAATTAATTTATTGATTTGTGATAAAGCTAAAACTGTATTTTTCACTGAAGTGTGTCTAATTGAGAAGCAACATTTCACCCTAAAAGCTGACTGCAAGGCACGACACCAGAGAGGGAAGAAGAGGAAGTTCTATCTTTTGACTAATTCACAGCTTTTCGGCTTGCACCCAAGCCTCAGCCCAGCAGTAACACCTGACTTTACCAAGTCTGCCAACCACTACCGCTGACTCCCTTTGCCTTGGGCAGGATGTGGATAGGCACTGCCAAGTTGGCCTCCAGACTCTGCCTTTGCATTTCCCGCTAAGTCGACCAACAACCATTCCAATAAACAGCTTTTCTCCAGAAGTTTTTGTGTATTATATCAGGCAAGGCAATTTTTTCTGAGGTGACCTTCAAACTGTCTCCATTGCATATATTTGATCCCTTCTATATGAAATACTCAGCTTGTTCTTAATTTTATTCCTTTCCAACTTTTGGGTGTTGCTCCCATCTACCTCCCACAATTTCCAGCCTGGATCCCTTGTCTCTCTTGCTGACTTAAGCCTGATGCCATAATCCAGAATAAGAAGAGGAGGCATAAATGGAGAAACGGTGATTAACAGGTGGTAGATTATGATCAGATAGGAGTAAGAAGTTCTGGCATTCCAATGCATGGTAGTGTAGGTGTAGATAAAAACATGTACTGTAGCTTTTTCTTTATAGAAAATGCGAAAAATAAAACAAAGAGAAGAGCTCCCCGCCTGAAGGAGTCTAACTCAGCCTTGCTGTTCATTGCAATAGGAGTGTGTTCGACTCTCAAGCTTCACCTTCCCTCTGACAATTCAGCCAGGCACCAGTAGTCCTAGTACCTTTCTTGGTTCAGTCCCTGCCTTGGGCACAAGCTTTGACAGAGTCTCACTGCTCCATGATGATGCCAGACCCTCAGATACCAGCACCCGCACTCTGCCGCCTCTGTTGTGGAAGCCCATCTGCACACCTGTTACTTTCTGAGAGTTCATCTCACCTTCAGACCCAGCCCTGCCAGCTCTCTCTCTCCAGCTCAGCCCATCTTCCCTCTGTTCTCTTTCCAGACAGAAACCAAATCAGAATGAGAGGAATTAACTTTTCCTTTTCCAACCATTCATGCTGACATTCAATAGTCAAATAATAAGGAAATAAAAATGAAAATTGCTTAGGAATTCCTCTCGTCTTCAAAATATACTTGAAATGACAATGCATCAGCTCACATCAACATTGATGTTCAGATATTCCCTAATTCTACCATGGGAATGAATATTAGGCTACAAGTCAGAAGATCTGTCCTTTGGAGGGAGTGTCTGCTGGAAATCAGGCCTTTGCTTCTCTAAATTGAGATGATAGTGATTATCTTGGTGATTCTAAAGTCTTTTCCAATACTGAAAATTTTATGGCCACAAAAGGATCAATTTTCTAGTTGTTGGGGGGATGTATATTTATTTATTGGTATGTGCATAGCACACTGTATTTTCTCTGACAAGAGAAATGGTGTTCTGCAGCCACTTATTAATGATTAATGATGTGGCTTGTGAACTTGAACCAGACACTGTTCACCACTAGCTTTTAGTTCAAGAAATTCCTGCAATCGTCACCAAAACCAATTCTATGAAGCAAAAGAAATAAGATCATGCATCTTCATGCAGCCCACTGACCTATGACCCAAGGCCAAGGTCAAGCCTGGACCTCCAGAAGAGGGAACAGCTGGGTCCTGCTGGGATGGCACAAGCGGCATCTTACCAGTGCATGCAGCCGCTGATCCAAGGCGACCCAGCAGCAGTTTGGCTGCCCCCCAACTAGATTATAAATTCCTCAAGGGCAGGAAATACATCCTTTATATTTTTCCTGTATCCATATGGTGCAGAAGGGGAAAAAAATGAGTTTTGGGCTAGCATCCCAGCCAGAAGCTGTTATCCCCTGCCCCACCCCCAGCCAGCCTCCTCCCTGGTAATCCTACGAGAAAGACATTCAGCAGTAGCTTTTGAGAACTGCCTCTCTCCTTCCACCCTAAGAAGCTTTGTGAGCGGTTCACGGTCTTCCACACTTGAAGGGGATACTCCAGCCCACTGATGTATTGAATGAGACGTTATTGAATGCAAAGGATGAGAGGCCAGCCAACACATTTGCCTGTGTTCACATTCCATTTCAGTGATCGGCTGGGCTGGCAGCACCCTCCCCTGTATGGCTGCCTTCAGTGAAGAGCCAGGCCAGTGACAGACTGTGTTCTGACACCAGCTATGTGCCCAGAGTCTATGTGCCTGCCCATCCAGAACCAATAGGGCTCCACCTGAGCACCTGCATCTCAGCAGCAGTAAGGCTAGCCAGCACTCACACAAGCCAATGTTTCTGGCTGTGTGTAGGAACAGTCCTTTCAGACTTGGGGGAAATAAAAATATTCACTGAAAGATGAAGACAGTACGTATCATCCCCTAGTATCCTCCAGAGTACCTTTAACCCTCTCCAAAGTACATGTCAACTAGGTGAGTTACTTGTCAATGTTCTTGTTCTCTCTCTCCCATCCTTCTGAACCATCAACTTGACATTCTTTGACCTGTTTCCTAAAGGAAGTAACTACAAGATTTATGAAAACGTTTTACATATACATATATATGTATTTATAAATGTATATACAGACTATATATCCTATATGACACATGCACATGCATATATGCATAGAAAGCATAAGGATATTTCAAAACACCCTGGGAAAGTAAAAGAAAGAGATAAATTGATTTTTATGAAAATATTTTTGAAATTCATGCATACTTTTTCTAACATGCATTTCCATGAACTTTTTGAAGACTGTACCACATAGATAAATGCATATAAACACATACACATTTTCATGCACGTATCTACACATCCACACATCTCCTTTTGTTCCCCACAATTCACAGTAATGCATTCTCTAGAACATAATATTTTCACATTGGACATCTATTGCTTTCATACAAAAATGAATAAATCTAGATATATTCTTTACAGTAACTTGGGAGCCTTCTATTGTGCAACTATGCCCTCATCTATTATGAGATTCTTTCTGCACATCTTTGTTGTGGAGTCCATCTTGGTAATGGCTTGCTGTTTTGAAATTTAAGCTCAGTCTCCGATGCATGAAGCTGACTACTCCAGTTGTCCCATCCACTGCTGTGCTTATGGAACGGTTTCACTTCTGTATGTTCCATCAGTGTCTCTTTGACCTTCATACATGGCTTCCCACTACTGAGAGTGCCCCCCCCACATTCCTCTAGGCAAACACACATTTCCTTTGTTGCTTGTACTTCATGCACAGCATGCAACTGTACTGGGGTATTGGTTGAAAAGTCTGCCATCACTGCGCCTTGCTGAGCCATGGAGTTCTTGGTTTATGTTCTCAAGCATGTGATTCATTCCTTACCATCTATCTGTGATGGATGGTCTCAGGTCACAGCTACTCTCAATAGAATTACATCCTGGTTTCAAAGCTATAAAGGCAGTGACCTCATGGTTACAATACTCTTGTTCAACTGAATTCAGTGGTTTCAACCTATCCTGTTTTTCTCAGTATCTCAGGAATCATCACATTCTACAGGAACATAATCATTTTGCCCAAAGTTTCCACATAAGAGGGAACATACTCTAGGCAAACAATCATACACACACACACACACACCTTGTTCAAAAATACAAGTTTCTTAGGAAAACATTATTCTTGTCCCACATTGTGAGGTCAAGGAACAAAACAACTTATGCTTATTCAGGAACTGAAGCTCCTCTTTGAATTGCTGCTATTCCCAGAAGAAAAGACTCTTGTGGATCTGGAATTTTTCTAACCCCTTCTTACCCTCTGCTTGGGTTATGCATGGATAGTCCTTACACAGTAGATTGCAACCTGAGCAGGCTTTCTGGTTTCAGACACAACTGGGAAGAAGGACAGCACTGAGTGCAAAGTGCCTCTTATAAACAGATTGCTGCAGCAGGGCAACATGTCACCCTGCCTTCACAAGGAAACATACAGAGTGCCTGGAAAGAAATGGCAATCAGAACGATCCAGGGAACCAACCTATAAAGCTCCCTGCTAACCCGGGCATCTCTCCCTCCTCTCCAGCCCAGGATTTTTCCTCCTCGTGGGTGTGCCCTTTGTTTAGACACAGCTTGAGGGCTGCAAGATTCCAGCTGTTTAAATGGAGCCAGCCAATATCTATCAGGATGCTAGACGATTGCCAGGAAAACTCTGCGACCAAGCAGCTCATTTTTCATCTAAGGATTCGATTGAAATCCTATCTCACTCACCCGTGCAGTTTAATTTAATCGATAGAACATTACACTATGTCACATTTAGTATTAAAAATAAATGACACAGACAAGATATTTGAAAACTGGGCATTTGTTTTTTGTAGGCATTTTGACTTTCCAGTGGCAAACATCCCAACTTTCCCTGCTAAAAAAGCCAAACACAGGAAAATGTCACTTTAAATTAAGCCTTTATACTTGTTGGGGTTTGCGTCCCAGACTTCCCTCAGATTTCCAGGCCCTTTCAATGCAACCAGAGTTCTCATTAATGACAAGAGCCACAGAGAGCGGAGAGTGTTTGATGGGGCAGCCTTTCACATTTGTAGATTGTCGTTGCAAGTCAAACATGACAGATGTCTTGGGCAGAAAAGAAATATTCGCCACTGATTATTTCACCATGGCTCATTCAAGAAAATTGAAGCCGCATCACAGTACAGCATTTCAAAACACAGCCATTTTTTTTCAACTTATTAGTGAACTTTTGAGTGATGATTTGCTGTCAGAAGCAATCATTCTAGTGCCTCCCTTTAAATATAGGCTAGATCCATGGGGGCACAGTGGATAATCCACCCATTCCAGAAGCTGAATTATATTTGTTTTCATTGAAAAATAGAAGTAGAAAATTTCTGGGCTGCAAGAAACCTTAGAAACAATTTTACTAAGATTAGTAAATCCCTGGGAACCCCTTTTTGGTCATACAGTATGTGACAAAGCCAAGAATATAAGCCAGCTCCAACTGGTCAAGACCACCCTTCTGTGGTCTCGAAATAATAGCAACAGTCCACCTGCTCAGGAAATCCTGGTCCAGTTTTTACTTCCAGCTCAGTGTGAGTTTCTAAAGCCTTCCCTCCCACACTGAACTTCCTTGCCGTTCTTCCTAGCCCCACTTCTGTCTTCCCCGACTTGGCGGAGTGGATCTTTCTTCATCTTCTCCGTGCTGACTCAGATTATGCTCGGCACTGACTCAGTACATATCCCTTGGAACCTGAGATGTTCTCCACAAGGTCATGGACTTGACCCCTCGGGTTCTAAACATGCCTGGGGTGTCCTCTGAATCCTCCTTCCTTCCCTAGCCCTCCTACTCTTCATCATCAGCCTTTGGTTGGAGAGCACTTCCTGTTTGTTGTCCAGCAGCTGCTCACCCACACCAGCTTCCAGCAACAGCAAGCCTTCAAGAGCGACCTCCGTGATGCAATCTTGATCTTCACATGGTTTTTAGACTTTAAATTGACAGGGTTTTTTTTTGTTTGTTTGTTTTTTGTTTTTTAACCCAATATCTAACAACATCTACTCATAGCAGGCCTTTATGTCAGAGAAATTGAAACTGTCATATGCCACAGTGAGAATAAAATAGTTCTACCTTTACAATGCAACTCAAATACCTTTCAAATGTTTGAACTCTTTGCCTTCAGTTCCATGATAAAGAATTTATCCTAAGGAACTCATCAGGGATGCGCACAAGCATGCTCACTGTGGCAGCTTTTGTGGAAGCAAAATATTGGCAGTCATATAAATGTCCAAAAATAGAAGACAGCGCATAAGTCACGGTACATTCCATCATCATTAAAAGCACTATCACAGAAGAATATGTCATATGGAAAAGTAGTCACAATATAATGACATTTTTAAAGCAGTTTATAAGATGTGTGTGCATCCTATAAAGCTATTTCTGCCTTTTGCACATCTGTAGTCACATATCTGGAGAGAGTCTCATAGGACATATCACAGTCTTTACAATGGAACCTTGGGAGTAGAATAGCCAGTAACTTCATTCTCTTCTTTTCATCCATGTTTTCTAAGATTTCTATAGAAATCTATTGCTTTGTAAATAAAATTGTAAACAATTTTAAAACACTACCTGAAACAATGTTATCTCTTCATTTGTCTGTCCCAGGGGTGGGTTAAGCATTGCTGGGCACTCCCACTCACTTATAATTTATACAAAGAGAAATATGTAAAGGAAGTGCCATATCTCAAGGGGTTCACGGTGCAAGAGGAAGGACACAGAAATGAGGTCATACTGATGCTGTGTAGTAAATACTTCAGGAGCACAGCGAACGGAATGGCTGACCCTGCAGGATGAGGTGGTGATGTACTCATCTTAGCAGAAAGAACCAGGAATAGAGAATCCCGGGGCAGACCAGATGATGTTCCTGGGCACAGCATGCCTCTCTAACTTCAAACCTCTAAAATATTTCTATCTGCACATTAAAGATAACCACCTGGAGAAAAAACACTGTTTTCAGAATAACTAGAAAAATGCTCTGGCATTACAGTCACAGTTCACAATCCCCAGGCTCTTGGGTGTCAAAAAGAACCACAGGGAACACCCAGCAGTAATTCACAAGACTAGAGCTGTCCAGCCCCCAGGTGAGCCTAATCTGTCAGGACAATGTGGAGAGGCTCCTGAGGGGTCCCCACAGCACCACCTGTTCCTTCCCCTTTCCCCTCTCCCTTTGTAGCCCCACAACACACACCTGGGCTCTTCCAACAGCCTATGACAACGTATTGTTTCTTTTACTTTGCAGTTGGGTAGACAAAAAAAATCGTTGTTTGTATTCGAAGCTTATTTTGCAGAAAGGCAAACTTCTATGCATCACATCACAGAGAAAGAAAAGAAAAATGCTGCTTCTCTTTCAGCTTTCTACAGAAAAATAAATGCAAACTGTACCTTTCTTTCTACCTAAGCCAGAACTCTTAAAGACACACCCTCCTTTCAGATGCTTCCAGAAGCTGCCTTATTATGTTAGAATGAGTCCTGAAAGTGCCCCAGATGATGCCCCGAAGAGTCTCCACTGCTGTGTCATGCTGAAGTGTCAGGGTATACCCGATACACTGAGCACATGGGCAGGTTGCCCACCAGCCCCATCCAACCTTCGTTGAGCAAACCAGTACCAGACCACCACCACAGTCCCATGGCGGCACATCCTCTGGGGTAGGAGAGGCGAGTGCTTGGTAGATAGCCTAGAACTTGAAGGTTCTCTTCAAATGCCAAAATAAATAAATAAACAGAAGCTTTGAATATCTGTAACATTCCCAACAAAGTTGCAAATTGGAGGATGGGTGAGAAAACAACCAAACCATGTCTAGCATAAATTATTTCTTCTCCAGAATTAGCTTCCTCCAACTACTTTTAAGTAAAAATTCTAGTCCCTTAGGATAATTTAAGCTTTTTTTTCTCTAAAATTTAAAAATAACCTCTTTCTAATTATTATCATTCAATGTCAGCAAAGGGGCAGACATAACTTCCTTGGTTCCCAAGAGCAGTAAAACATTATGTCCTAAGTTATGTGTTATAGAAGCAAAAGCTAGAATTAGGTAAAGATGGTAATTTATCAGTCCCCTGTGCTGCAAATACTAACAGACATTGAAGCTGACAGTGTAACTCTGAATGTACATGAAAAATACATGATAAAATTGGAAGTATGAGCATCCTATTTCCCTACAGGACACTCTCAGCATTCAGAGGCCTCAAATCTTTATGCCTTTTGATCATGGGAAAATATGAAGGGTAGTTATGCTTAATCATAAGAAAGCATCTAATAAGAAGAGAGCTTGCAAATAATTAACAATCGCCTTTGGATTTCTCTAGAGGAGCTTTAACATTTTCAAAACTCCCTTACAAAATGAATATGTGGGGCCCGGCGCGGTGGCGCAAGTGGTTAAAGGTCCTCGCCTTGCACGCCCGGGATCCCATATGGGCGCCGGTTCTAATCCCGGCAGCCCCGCTTCCCTTCCGGCTCCCTGCCTGTGGCCTGGGAAAGCAGCAGAGGACGGCCCAAAGCTTTGGGAACCTGCACCCGCGTGGGAGACCCGGAAGAGGCTCCTGGCTTCGGACCGGCATAGTATCGGTCCGTTGCGCCCACTTGGGGAGTGAATCATCGGATGGAAGATCTTCCTCTCTGTCTCTCCTCTCTGTATATCCGCCTTTCCAATGAAAAAATAATAAAAATAAATCTTTAAAAAAAAACAAAATGAATATGTGATGGTTTCCTAGAACACAAAGGAGATATTTGACATGATGTATTTCTTTTTTTTTTTTTAAGATTTATTTTCCTTCTTTCTTTAATCATCACTGGGTGTCCATGACCTGCTGGCATGATCCAACACTGATGGAATCTTAAGACTCATTGTAAAATGAGTACTTTCCATGCCACTGAATGCTGATTACACAGCTACCATTTCTGAAATGGCATATTGAGGGAACCTTGAATAAACGCTGCAATTCTTCACAAAACTTGGAGAGGACATGAGCTTTAAATGCCTCTGGTGTCTTACCACCCTTTGCCTACTGAATGTTAAAAAAAAAAAAAAAGCATAAAATTATCTCAGAGTTCATGAAAACTTTGCCTCCAAACAAGTCTTTCAACTTACAAAGTCCTCAAAATAGATTTTACTGGTAATAAATGCTAATTGATTTCATGTCATACAAAACTAACTTCATGACCCAATCAAGTTAGTATTTCAAAACATGAGATATATTTATAAACTAGTACACATTTAATATTGCTGGAGCTTGTAAATGAAATATTTAAGAGCTATTCCAGACGTACACATTTAAGACTGTTCTAGCTTGTAAATGAAATAGTTAGGAGCTACTCCAGACAATAATGTATTGGATTATTAGGTTCTTCTGCCTACCCCTGGGTTAACACACAGTAACACTACTGGGGGTTGATATTGGAACAGACTGCAGTTGAATCCAAGACTTCTCACTCATTCTTAATCTCCCAAGCTAAAACTATAAGGTGATTGCTGTTTTCACAGGTATATGTTAGCTTTGAAAGTTATTTAAAAATAAACTATTGGGGGCCCAGTGTGATGGCTCAGTGGCTAAAATCTTCTCCTTGCATGCAACAGCATCCAATATGTGTGGTGGTTCATGTCTCAGCTGCTGCCATCTGGCTCTCTGTGGCCTGGGAGGACAGCAGTGGATGGCCCAAACCTTGTGACCCTGGCTCCAGGCTCCTGGCTCTTGGCTTCGCATTGTCTCAGCTTCTACTTTTGTGGCCACCTGGGAAGTGAAGCAGCAGGCAGAAAATCTTTGTCTCTCCTTCTCTCTGTAAATCTACCTTTCCAAATAAATAAATATATAAATAAATAACTCTTTTTGAAAAAAAAATTTAAAATAGAACTCTTGGGAACAGCACTATGGTATAGCGGAGTAAGATACTGCCTATAGCCCCAACATCTCATATGAGCATTGGTTCATGTCCTGACTGCTCCACTTTAGATCCAATTCTCTGCTAATGATCTGGGAGAGCAGTGGATGATGGCCCAAGTACTGGGCTGCCTGCAACCACATGGAAGTCCTGGAAGAAGTTCCTGGCTCCTGGCTTCACCCTGGCCCGGGCCCATGCATTGCAGCCAACTGGGGAATCAACCAAAAGATGAAAGATTTGTCTCTCTGTCTTTCTTTCTCTATAACTCAGCCTTTCAAATAAATAAATAAATCTTTAAATTAATTAAATAATTAAATAAAACTGTCTTTCAAGAATTTCGAAGCCTGTTGCCAGGCACCCATTTTCCTGCACTGACATAATATGGTGCCACCGTAACACCTTGGAATATTAACATAGATGTTTCTATTCAGCAGTATGTTTAAGCAGAAAAGGCCTTTACTGTGTCACTTACAGGAAGCCCTTTGACTTTCATACATATCTAATATGCTACATTTTCTTTATGCCAGTTCTCAGTAAAATTAATTCTTTATGGCTTATCTCTTCCCCCAAGAAAATCTCTTTCTCACTTGTCATTACTGTGCCAACTCCATATTTAACAAGGCCACTGCATTTAGAGAAGACTTCACACAACATATTGAACCTATCTCTAACTACTAGACCTTAACTGAATTAGTTACCACATTGAACCTCCATTTTTTCTTTAATAAAGAGTTTAGTAAATATCAGAAAACATTATACTATGGAAGTCAGTGAGGATTAAGTTCAATTTGCGTGACAGACAATGTGTAGGTGACTTGATCAATTAGGACTTCATTTATTTCTTGTGGGAAAGAAACTTTAAGGAAAAGTTTCCAGGGCAAGCTGATGTGCTACAGTATGTAGAGGCATCATATTTGTCTCTTTCTTCTATCCAGATTCTCCACTGTTCTTAGCACTTGACTTCCTTGCTAGGATCAAGGTTGGCTGGATCAAGGTACACCCTGGGAGGCAGCGGGTGCTGATAGTTCAGTACTCGGGACCTTGCTAACTTTGAGTTCCAGGCTACTGACTTTATCCTGACTCAGTCTCATACAGGACCTCTCCACTTATCTCACTCGTTCTCTCTCTCCCTCTATCTTTCTCCTTCCTTCCAGTTTTAAATAAATAAAAGTTATTAGTAATTTTTTTAAATATCGCGTATGCTCCTCCCAACCCACTTTGCAATTTTGTGAAGATGTTCCTCTCCCATGCCATATTTCTACTGACTCCTATTCTAGGTTTTATGTGACACAGACTACCCAATAAATTCACTGAATTAAAGTATCAAAAAGTGCATAACGGTTTATTATTTCTAAACTGTCAAATAGTCTCATTTTACAAATTCTTCTACTGTATTGTATACAGTTAATTGCCACAAAAGCTCCACATTCATCCCTCTAAAGCAAAAATTTAATTACATAAATTTCTCACTTAAGCCCTGTAGTCATAACCTATGGTTAAGAAAACTGCATATTCCAGTTTGTCCAAGGCAGTCTTGGTTTGTGGCTCTTATCCTATTGCCCTATCTCATTTTTCCATTTTTTAATGAAGAACTATTGTTACTATCTGTATTATAATAAACCATGCTGTGCTGAATGGATATCTGCCTTATATTTGCAGCTTATGGCATAATCTCCACTGATACGAGAGAAATATGTACAGTAAATTTCTCAAATAAGAAGTGATTAAATTTAAAAGACAACAATTCAACTCTTTTTCTCCAACTCTTTAAAGATCAAAAGAAAGTGTTACCTTCCTTCTCAAGCCAGCACACAAATTATTCATTCACAATTCATTTATAAATTGACATGCGCTGATATAGTTGAATAGGGTCAATTAACTGCTTCTAGTCAAGTAGTACTGCCTTGAGACTGCTGTTAAGTCACCTGGTTGACAGTTCACTGAGCAGGTGGAAAATGAAACTGCAAACCAAATATACGTAAAATATTTGTAGGAAATAAACTGACCAATCCTGTCAAATAGTACACAGAACTGTCTGAATGTTCTTACTATAAATGTTTGCCATCTGTTACCTAGTATAAACCTATAAGTATTTACAAACCTGATTTATGTGTTTGTTAATGCATGTTATGTGGTAATAAACATTCTCAATAGCAATGAGCTTAAAAAAGAAGCAATAATTCAACTTTGATTTAAAAACTAAGACTGCCTTTTCATTACTCAAGAAAGTTGATGATGAAAAATTACCTGATAGCAAATATTTATTAAGAGCTACTCTGCACAATGTGAGCAACAAATACCACTGGTCATGCAAAACCTGGAAGACACAAATCTCCTGATGACGCATCTGAATTCTTCTAACAATTAATAGAAGGCATTGCCCAAACATAGTGATTTAACATGTATACCCCAGCATGGTAAGTTTCGCTACCACATTGCACTGGAAGGCATGACTTTTCCTTTAAATCAGATGAATCTTCTAGGTGAACATTGCTCATGATTTTATTGCAAAACTTCTTGAGCTAGTGCAAAAATGAACTGACAGTTATCATTGTGTTAGCATCACTTTTAAACAACAAACACTCCAATAGTGAAATGATACAAGTTTCAGACCAGTATTCAGCATTAGGTGGAGAAATGATTTGATTGCTTTAATCAGGTCATTGAATAGAAGATCAGTTCATTCTGGCATAGTTTAAATATCTAAAATTTTTATGAATGATTTTGTGAATTCAGTTAAAATTATCAGCATTTAAAGTAACTATTTCTGATCTGACAAAACACTTGAAATGTTGGTGGAGAGCAGTCTACTTAAAGACCTTGTGAAATTTGAGAAAAATAGAAAACATAGGGTACAATTCTACTAGGAATTGATAATGCTATGTATGCAATGCTTCAGTCCATCAAAATTGGCTGAGATATTTTACTATTCAAAAAATAAATCTGTTATTTTCAAACTTCATCTTTGTGTATGACTACATACATAGAATAGTTTACTGTATGAATTGCTTGCTTGCGTCTTATTAAGACGTGGGTGTTTTTCTAGAATGATATATTTATTTAAAAGGCCGAGTGAGAGGGAGGAAAAGACAGACTTACAGACTTTCTGTCCTCTGGTTCAATTTCCGATTGTCTATAGCAGCAACCATGCCTGGGATAGGTCAAAGACAGGAGACAGAACCTCCTTCTGAGTTTCCCACAAACACTGCCAAAACAAATAAATAAATATAAAAACAGACGTTTAGCCATTCATTCACTGCCTTCTGGGCACATTAGCAGGAAACAGGATGTAAAGCACAGAGTAACAGAGACACATACTTTGCAATGTAGGAGTCCTAGGGGGAGTTTTAACCCACTGCGCCTGAGAAACTTGTGCTTATTCTTTTTTTTTTTTTTTTTACTTATTTTTATTATTATCATTTTATGACACAGGTCCAAAATCCCTGGAATTTCCCTTATCCCATCCTCAATTCTCTCCCCCCTGACGGAGTTCTCCTAGGTCATTACTAAAGTATAGTTCTTTATACACAGTCATATGTCCATCATTGTGGGCATGGATAATGGCAAAGAGTCCAGCATCCTATTGTCAAGATACAGTGAATACACAGTTTCATTGGGAGTCCATCTTTGTCTGGAAGTAGAGACACATACTGCATTGTATCCTCAGATCTGGATATGATAGTCTCCATTACACAATTACTATACATCCCCCTCAAATGAAAAAAACCACAATACAAAATCAACAACAGGAAGAAAAATACAAATTTACAATGCCATGAAGTTAAATAACATGTTGCTAGATATGAGACTCCATTACTCAGTTACTATACATCCCCTTAAAGGAAAAGCCACAAAACAAAATAAACATCAGCAAGCAAAAAAAGAAATAACATCATGAAGTTAAATAACATGCTACTGAATGGCTAATGTGTCACTGAAGATGGAAAAAGAAAATCAAGAACCTTCCTGAAGAAAATGATGCTACTGTATGATCTAAGAGTCATGGAAGAATTTGATCAGAAGATGGTATTTTAAAGAAATGAAACTAACAAAAAAGTTGAAATCCATGAAATAAGAATAAGCTGATCTTTGTTGGTGAAATATGTCTCCCTTAGGCAACAAATAGATGGGTTTTGTTTTCTAATTCTGTCTACTAATCTATGATGTCTGATTGATGAATTTAAGCCATTTACTTTCAGGGTTAATACAAAAAGGTGGTAATTTGGTTCTGTTATTTTAGCAATGGATTGTTCATTGATTTAATCTTCTGTTATTATTTTACTGGGCTGTTCTTCCCATTTGCCTTTGGTTTTGGTGGGTGCTATTCCTTCTCTCTGTCAAGATAACATCTTGAAGTATCATTTGTAGTTCAGGTCTGGAAGAGGCATATTCTTTGAACTTTTCTTTACTGTGGAAGAATTTTATTTCATTTTCAAAGACAAAAGAAAGCTTTGCTGAATATGTTATCCTGGGTCGACAATTTTTTTGTTTTTAGAATCTGGAATATGTCACTCCATTCTCTTCTGGTCTGTAGAGTTTCCTGTGAGAGGTCTTCTGTGAGTTTAATTGGCATTCCTTTACATGTCAGTTGATTTTTTTCACGTGCACATTTAAGGATCTTTTCCTTATGTTCGATTGAAGGGAGTTTGATGATCATGTGTCGTGGTGAAGATTGCTTATGATCAATCCTGTTGGGAGATCTGTGCCCCTCCTGGATGTTGTTTCCCAATTCTTTCTCTAGATTAGGGAAAATTTCCCTTATAATTTCATTAAATATATTTTTAAACCCAGCTTCTCTTTCTGCACCTTCTGCCACTCTCATAACTCTTATATTTGGCCTCTTAATAGTGTCTTTCAATTCTTGAATACTTTTTTTTTAAGCCTGATCCAGTTTTGCTTCCAGCTTTTTGTTTGTTTGTTTCCCCCCGTGACAGGAAATATCTTCTAATTATGAAGTTCTTTCTTCTGCCTCCTTCATTCTATTTTGGAGACTCTCCACTGTAGTTTCAATTTGCTCCACTGTATTCTTCATTTCTACTATATCAGCTTTCATTTGATTCATTTCCACTGTGACATATTCCTTGAATTCCTTGAATGCCTGCTTTACATGCTTCTTGTTGTTGATAGGAAGTTTTATAATGAGTGTTTTGAATTATGCATCTCCCATTATTTTTGATGTCCTCCTCAGTGAACTCTGAGGTTGGCAAAGGGTTTTTCTCCTTTGCAGGGGAGTCTTCAGTAATATTCATTGTGCCTTTGTCTCTTCTTTTGCTTTTGGTCATTTTACTTCTGATTATCAGATTCTTCTCCTTGGGGCAGGTGTTTTAAGCTGTGTCACCCATAGGTCTACAGTTTGTTTTTCCTTATTGGAGTTGGTTCATGGCTCTTTGTTTGCAGTCACTTGTGCCACTGCCTCCAGCGAGCTCCAGGTCTGGGTTCTTATGTTAGATTTCCAGCAAGGTGTCGGCAGCCCCAGCTCCTGGCTCACCAGTCCCCACCTCCTGTGATACCAATGCTGAGGCTGCACCATTGTTTGTACAACCTTTCTTCTACTTCCAACTGGAATAGGTCCCAGCATAGGGAGACACCAGGTGTCATATAGCTTGGTTGTTGTTGGTGCTGATCTTGCCAGAATCTGTTGGTCGTTAGGTCTGAGGTCCACATGAACCTATTTTGACCCATACGATGCCATAGTCAGTATTATTTTCTGAGACTGTCCACGCCTACTGAGGTTTTGGCCACACCTTCAGGTGGGTGGCCCCAGCACTGCCCACCTATTTGCTAACTGATTAAGAGACCACTAATGGAGAACATCTTACCTTGAGGCTCCCCACCCAACAAGGAGGGGTCAGGGAATGCATAAAATCCCAAGACCCCTCCTCAAACCCTTGGTGTCTCTCTCTCCCCTCCTCTTTCAAGGGGCACCCCACCTCCCAGCTTTCTTTCTGGAGGTACTTTCCCCTTCCCTCTCCCTTCCCTGCTCACCTGCTCCCTTTGCAAATAAACTTTTCTGTCTGATGCAGATTCCCAGCTTTTTATTTCTATACAAAGCTGAGGAAAGAACCCACCAAGCATCTCTGGTAACATTTTTCTGTGGGACCAGTGCAATTCAATGAGCTGAATTCTCACCAAGCTCAGTGCATGCGCAGCTCACTGTTGTTCCCTGCAATCTTAAATTCTTTGCCTCACTATAAGAAAGGGCACCTGATGTGCCACTACCAGAGTTCTTGCACTGCTGCCATGTTGCTGAAGTTCACTGAGCCAGAAATGACATCACTCCTATCCCGGTACACATGCAGTCCTGCCCCATAGCCTTTGCCTTCTTAAACAAAATGGCTCCTAATTCGGCTCTAGGAGGCAGACTGGGCTGTGAAATCCACCATGTTCCCACATCGTCCATCTGGGACCTGCAGTTCTGTCTCTGCTCCTAGTCAAATCTAACAATCCAGCTGAAAAGCTGTTTTTTGTCTGTGTTCACCTCTGGAGCTTCCGGTAAATGTCCCTTCCCACCTTGCTGCTGATGGAGTTCCTACTGCAGGTGGAGTTCAGATCCCTGTTGGCTGAAGGCCCCTGGAGTATCAGTAACTGCAACACTGAACCAATGTTTTTGCTGCTTTCCTGTGTCTGTCAGTCTCCAGGTACCTCTCTGCTGTCGTTCTGTCCTCTCCTATTTCCTGGAATATGTGCTGTCTTCTTCACACTGGCTAATGTTTCTCCATCTGTTTAAATGTGTCCTTACCCTATTTCCCCATCTTGATTCTCTGCTTGTGCTTATTCTTATACTGAAAACAGAAAAACTTACTCATCCAAGCAGAGTGCACTTCCTTACTACCTACAACAGACCAGATATTAGAAATCTCTGAAGACTTTTTGGCTGTATTATGCCAAGTGCCCAATAATGTAGTTAAACATTTTACAAATAAATAAATCTTCTGAATCCTGATTGCACTTGGTTAAAAAATTAGAAAATCTTTAATCAAAGTGATCAATGTAAAATGTTAAAAAAAGCATCCATTTTTGAAGTAAAAATATTGAATAAATATTAATTAATGAGAAAGCTTACAAAGAAGCCTGTCTCTCCAAAAACAGGGGACATGCTGAACAACTTACATGACAGAGTTAACTGGCATATAAGTTCTGACTTTTAAATTCTATAATTGTCCTTCAGAAGATATTATTATTTATAAGGAGAATCATTTTATACCATTACTAGTTTTAATTAGATAAACTTATGGTCTATTCTGAGACAGAATAAACCTGTGATTTTACAGCATTTGTATTTGTCAAAAGTCAAAATTGTCAAAGACGAGAGTCTTAATCCAAGCCTCCTAGGGAGCTGGCAGGGACCCAAGTCCTTTAACCACAATACGCTGCCTCCCAGGGTATGTGTGAGAAGAGAGCTGGAATGGGAAGGTTAGCTAAGGTTCTCAAACTGAAGCATTCTGATACAGATAGCAAGTGTCTTAACCATTGCCTCCAAATGACTACTCCACTTTCCTGTTTAATTCAGAACGTGCTCTCCCTGCAGGACTGGAGCATGTCAAAGAGTATTTTACTTAATGGAGGATATTCTAAGTGCAACTTATTTTTGTATGATAGAATGTGCAAAAGTGTTAGGTGGTTTCTCCTCTGTATGCACATATTTTTATTCATAAATATTTTTGTATGATAAAACTTGTCAATTAGACTCTGGGCTCCAAGCCTAGTCCTAGCCATTCCAAATATTTGGAGGAATGAACCAATAGAAAAACTTTTTCTGCTTCTGCCTGTATCTCTCTGCTTTTCAAATACATTGAAAGTAAATAAAATGTGTTTTAAAAGATGAAGCAGACATTTAACCCAGCAGATAAGCTGCCTGCATCCCACATCAGAATGGAAAGATTCAGTTCCCATCTCTGATTCCTAACACCAGATCACTTCAGTGCAGACTACTCAGGGACACAAGTGATGGCTTCAATAACTAAGGCCTTGCCATCTACAGGGGAGAACTGAAATGCTTTCCCAGTTTCCAGCCCAAGCCCAAGTCATTCCAAATTGTACAAACCAGAAAACTGAAGCAATCTCTCTCTCTCCCTTTCTCTTAAAAAAAAAAAAAAAGCTAAAAATGAATTGAACAGCACCCAGCATAGTAGCCTAATGGCTAAATCCTCACCTTGCCTATGCCAGAATCCTATGTGGGTGTCAGTTCATGTCCCAGCTGCTCCACTTCCCATCCGGTTCCCTGTTTGTGTCCTGCAAAAGCAGTTGAGGACAGCCCAAGATGCTGGGACCCTGTACGTGCATTGGAGACCCACAAGAAGCTCCTGGCTCCTGGCTTTAGAGCGGCTCAACTCTGACTGTTGCAGCCATTGAAGAATAGTTATCAAATATTTCAGACTATGTACCATAGAACAAAACTTGAAATATTACTAGGTTGCATTGAAATAAGACTATAAAGAAAAATATATAATCATTATAAAAATACTACTGATTTGACATTAGAGATAGTTATAGATATGAAACAAAAAAATGTGGTTATATATGAGGAAAAATTAATGTGCTCATGTTATTTGATTGTGTACACAACAAAGAGGGTTTCTGAATTTTTGTTAATATACAAAATAAACATTTTTACACCTTAAAAATTTCTTCTCAAAAAATTATAATAGAGGGCCCTGGTTGCCTGGCCCTAGTCCCTGGGCCCACCTTCATAATGGGTGCCAGGTCCATGAGTTCCAGGGGCTGTGGAATCTGGTGGGGTCTGGTTTGCTTGGCCGGGGCCCTTGGGACCATCTGCAAGAACTGGTCTTCCTCGGTGGAAACGTGGACGGCAGGCCCTGATGTACATGAAGGATATGGCAGTCTGATTGGGCCTGCAGAAGACATCTGGTACCATAGCAGAGGAAGGACAACAGAACAAATTGGACAACTACACCAGCCAAACAATGACAGCAAAAATCTGGTCAAATGAAGACTGCAAGGTCCGCCATGTCAGCCAGTAGATATTGGAAGGGTTTCTTCATCCTTGGATAGGTGAGATTGATAGCATTTCAGAACTATCATAGTCACCTTGGCAGAACCCTTAGAGCTAGCGCCACATCAGGGCCCTAGGTTGATATCAGGTAGCCATCCCACATTCCCAGGTACTGAGGCAGTTGGGAGGCTGGTTAAGGCTTCTACTCTTATCTCCTCTTTCCCCCTAGAAGCAGGAAGAAGAAATAGCAAATTTGGAAACTGTGATCACATCCACTTTTCCCTAACCCTGGAACCTTCCCACCCTGAGCAACCAGGTAAACATCAGCAAAAGTAAATTTTTAAAAAATGTAATACAATGAGTTTGATGAGCAGCAACTATTTGAAATATTAAACTACAACTATTTTAGCACCTCTTTTTACTTTAAAAAGTGACCTGGTTTGGGCAATAAATTTCATGACCATTTAACTACGGCCAGCTGTGTTGCCCAGTAGTCTGCACCCCAGCACCCCAGCACCCCAGCACCCCAGAGAAGTGTAGATCAGCCATTGCAAGGAGCCCAGAAAGCTCCTCAGGCTTTCCGCAGCTTCCTTCCTCCCAGCATTTGTGTGATCAATGCCAACCTAAAGATTTCCGTCTAACTCCTCTGTTGTTGTACCTGGGCTATTTTTGCTTCCTGTCCTGTCTCTGACAAGATGGGGACAGGAGAGAAGTCACGGACTTTGTCTTCACCTCTGTATATTCAGGGCCTGACGCATGAGCAGCCACATGCTGGTCACTGGATAAATATTTGTCTAACAAAATGTGCAGAATTGCAAAGGTGGACTTTTGGAATCTCCTAGCACAGCCTGCTCAGGAATCTCCTGATTCTGTTTATACATAAGGCCCTCCGGTCGGTACCTGTTCCACTAGCCCCAGCGGGGCCTGGTGCTGTTGTCTCCAGGAGGGTACGTTCTTGATCATCTGTTTACAGGCTTTTGCTAAGGCTCTGGGGTCAATAATTAACCCCAGCTTCCTAGTTACTTATTTAGCTTCACAGAATTCCAGATGGTGATTCTGTGTGTGAGTGTGTATAAAATAAACACTGAATTATTCACAAATAGGCCAAGAACAATTCCCAGTGCCTACTCCCTAAGCCTAAGTAAAAATAATAATAACAATAATAATAATAATAAGTACCAGAGTGAGTAATGAATTTAGACCAGCCCCCAAAACTGGCCCTTCAGTAAGACAGCCTGGCCAACTGAGTCTGTGGTTCATGTATATTACACATATCATTACAAAGTCCCCACAGGGTTGTATATATACAAAGCCACTACAATAGCTTCATTGAAAAGGAGGACTGTAAAATAAATGTTTATTTTGTTCAACAAAAGAATTCAAAGTCCATGCCTAATTTGTTCACTATATGCATTTCCCATGAATTTCTTGAATATCCCTACTACGTATATCATAAACATATTGAATAAATAAAATATGATATCTTTTTAAAAATACATTTTTTTTGATCAGCCATGTAGAAAACTACTCAGGAGACCAGCGTGGTGAGAGCCAGGGGCTGGACAGGCTTATGTTGGAATTTAGGCTTCATCTTTCCTTCAACCTCAGATGCTGTCTCAGTAATAGGTGGTCAACACTGAGTTTCCTTCAGTTATTGAAAAGCTGGAGAGAAGGAAATGCCTGGATAATTAAATGATAATGTTATATGTATTGCTATACATATTATTATTATATTATTGTAGTATTAAATGTATAGTCAGCATTTGACTATCTTGTGAAGCCTTGATTCTTATTTTCTACAATGAGCTAATCAGTCGCCAAGTCCCGGTGGCTGCCATGTGGTTCTTTCAGTGGTATGTGAAGAACAGCTTCCAGCCACACATCCACAGGGAGTGTTCCCAGAGGCTCCTCTCTGTCTTCTTGGGAGATAACTCCATGGAGAAAGCAAGAGAAGAACAAACTGGTACAATTCCCCAAGATTCCACAGGGCTTTGAGCTCAACCTACTCACTCACCTCCTTTGCATTGCTGAATGAATTGGAAGTGTTGTGCCTGGATTTTGCAATGCACAGCAAGTAGACGCCGAAATTACAGACTCACTTTCCTCAAATTTGTGATTACTGGTATTCATGCTTGGAAATCATTAGACCAAGCTTTCTTTAAAAACTCAAAATCCTAATATCATTTACCATGTTGGAATGTTGGAATGTCTATGTTTTGACAAATGTAAGAAAAAAAAATCAATCCTGACCAGAGGATCTCACTTCATAGGTATAAAGTTTGCAAACTGAATAGCCCTGGTAAGTGATTACATTATCAATTGGACAGGATTTAAAATCTTTTCAAAAACATTGCCTTTTCTTTATACAACTGATTTTTCTTTTATCTCTATGCTACATTCTGAAACATTGTCTGACATCTAGTTGTAAGTTTTTTTCTTTAACCACTTGATTAAATTTCAATGAGTACCTTGAATAGTTCTTAAAATGGTATGTGGCGGTTAACAAATGCATAGCTGTTTCCAGTATAGGTCTAATATTTTCTCACTGTAAGTAAAATAGAGAGGCTTTATAATCATGTAGGTTCCTTTGCTGCCTGTTTTTTTTATGCTTATGATTGTAGTCTTTATATTTACAGATGTTAAAACCCTCTCCACACTCTCAATAGCCATACATGTGGTGAAGAAATTTTTTTAAAGTATTTATATTTCCTCAATATTTACCTCTTTTGTCGTTCTTTCATCATTTCTGAAGTATCAACTTTCCTGCTAGTCTAAATAATTTCCTGTAGCATTTCTTTCATTTTTGTTTAATTTTTAGTTTTCATGGGCTCAGGGATTTCCCCCCTCCACCTTCCCCATGTGCCTTTCCCCACACTGTTTTCCCCTGAATTATTCAAATAGTATAGTCCTCCGACAACAGTCCCAAGTCCATCATCCTATATCCTATAACCATGATATCCTCAGTATATCATGGGAATAGATAAGGTACAAATTCCAGCAACCTGTTGTCAAGATATATTTAACAACTTCTTTAGCAGTCCTTCTTTATTTGGGAGTAGAGTTGCATTTCTGTTTAAGAAGTTTTCCCGGTAACAAATTTTCTTGTTGGGGGCGGGGGGGGGGGGTTGTTTGTTTGTTTGGTTTTGGTTTTGGTTCTTTACCATGCTTCCTGACCGATATTTCCACTGAATACAGAATTCTAGCTTGATTGCATTTCTTTTTCTGTCAGCACTTGAAACCCAGAGGTTCACTGTCTTTTGACAGCCATAGTCTTATTAGATAAATCTCAAGTGATAAAAATTCTTTCTCTATATGAAGCACCTTTAAAATAATGAACACCAAACCACTCAGCTAGGAGTGACGGTGCTTAGCATTCCGCAGCACAATGGAATAGCAACAGTTTACAGAGATGTATTGTGAGCTCCATAAACATCTGGGTTTGAGAAACTGGTGGGCTCCAAGCACAGAAAGGATGAGGAAGTAGACGGTGTCATCATTGATGTTATGTGCAAATGTGGAACTGTTGTACTATGCCACACCAAGATGTGCAAATATTACAAAGGTAGAGGAAAAAGCTCACCGAAAACTGCATGTTACAAAAAGCCATGCATAGATTTTTAAACAAGCTTGTACCAAATAGCATTTGAGGTCAATTTTTCTTTTTGAAGTACCATTCTTTGTATATGTGTTGTAGCTGTGTTCAAGCTTTATTCAACAGTTTAATTACGATATGTATGGGTTTTATTTATTCTTTTCTTAACTTTTTCTGTTCAGATTTTTCTGGGGTTATTGAACATTTAAATTTGTGTGTGTGTTTTGCTCTCATTTGTTTGCTGGTTTCTAAGTTTGGCAGGTGTCCAGCGTTTATTTCATCAAATACTTTTTCTGTGCCAACAACCCCTTGCTCTTCTCTATCTGCAGCCCAAGTCACAGAGTTGTTAGATGTATTGCCGTTGTCTCCAGCATCCCGTTTGAATATTTCATTTTCTTTCCGTTATTCAGCCGTTATCAATTATTATTGATCTATTCTCAGTTTTCCTTGGCATTGGCATTTTACTGGGAGTCCGTCCAGGGGATTATTCTAAATAAGATTATTGGTTGTGTTCAGTTCTAAAATTCCTGTTCTATATTTTGCTATTTCAGTTGTAGAACTTTCATATTTCCATTGAAGTGTTTTTGCCTTTACATGGAACATAATTTTAACACGTAGTTTCAATTCTTAAGAACTCTGACATGCTGGCTTGCCTTGGACTGTTAGGTGTTAAGCTTCTTAACTTGGAGAATTTGTAACATTTTTCTGATGACTTGGGTTTTCTCTTCTCTTGTCTTGTCTTGTCTTCTCTTCTCTTCTCTTCTCTTGTCTTCTCCTCTCTTCTCTCTCTCTCTCTCTCTCTCTCTCTCTCTCTTTCTCTCTCTCTCTTAGCTTGTATTTGTCATGCCACATAATTTGGAAATACATCCTAAACAGTTTGACCATTGCCTTATGACACTGCTTCCTGCTAAAACATTCCAGGGTCCTTTGGTTTTTGTTTCTTCTAACAGTTCATCAGTTCACTTGCACTTTCTGCCTACCCTTCCTTGAGCGGTGGCTAAGTACCGGTTCCTTGTTCGCAGCCACTGTTGTGCTGCTATGCTCTCTGCTGTGTGTACGGTCCCAAGACCCAGAGCGGACCTTGCTGCTGCCAAAGGCAGAAGCAGACAGCCCGCCTCTCCAACAGTCCCCACACATTTTCTGGTGCCCCATTTCCTGACCCACAGACAGAAAGATGTGGTTTGTATTTGATCTCAAGTTACCAGCATGATCACAGCAGTTACAGTTCTGCATTGGAGCCAAAACTCAAGGCAAGGCAGAGATTGTAAAAGAGCGGAAATCTGGGGAATTCACTTCTGTAAACATCGATTTCAGATTTTTTCTCCCTCCCCAACCTGCTTACTTTTGCTAAATTTTCTCGGTACTCTAGTACCTGCCTTTCTGCCTTTCTGTCAAGAGCATTAGTGATAATCAGGAAAACAGACAAGCTAGTCTTTATTGAATAGCAGCAGAAATCAAGTTCGTGCTTTCAAGTCTTCCCGTGCATTTTTCGTTTTTTTCTTATTCTTCCCTTATGGTTACAATTTATTCTTTTACCTCAGCAATTATCTGACCAAAAAGAACTTTCATTGTTTTTATCACAGTGTTTAATTATCTCAAATTATATTGCTCATGGTGGAGTCTTATTTTGCACATTCTGTAATTTTGTATTGTGAATGCATTTTCTGTAAAATCCATTTGGACTCCCTTAGAACCTGAGTAGTAAACATGGCTCTCTAGGGTCTCTTTGGAGTTCCTTCTGCCAACTGATTAGCCAAGGGTCAATTTATATGTACATTTCTGTGTGATTTCTGAACCACACAGATGGTATAATCTGAACTAAATATCTATGTGGTCTATAAATCTATGCTTTTGGGTTTTTCTCCCCACAAGAACTCAAGCAAAAACTGTGTTTTCTTGCATCTTTCTGGGTCAAGTAAGCAATATGTCTAATTTCTCTTACACAAATTATGCAGCTCATTAATAGAGGAGAGTAGTGACAGAGAAGGAAGGAATTTGGAAGAGTTCAGGTGAATGATCAACAACTTGTCTAACCCCAGACAACAACAGAATGAAGCCAATTTATTTTTCTAAGTCGGTCTCAGGATTAGCTTTGCACAGTGTCCTGCATCTGCCGTTACCAGCCCTTCAAACGCCCTTCTCCCTCCCATTAGCCCTGGGAGAATTTCCTCTTCCCTCAACTGGAAACCACTGAGTTTCAGAGTTTCTGTTGATGATGTTGCTCCAGTCTCAATAGTAGCCGCCAAGTCCCCAAATGAGTAAGACGGCATACTTGAATTGAAACTGAATATTTTCAAAAGCAGTCTTTGACACCTGGTAATGAGGCTCACCCTATGCTAAGGTCCAGCAAGTCCAAGCTGTAGTACACGTTTATCTCTACCTTCTGTAACGTCACGGACCATTGATCACTGGCCAAACAGTAATAGGTGCTTTGCAATTTCTTTGGATCCTCTGAAGATTGGGGGCTGTTGTTAGAAGACGAACTTCCAGTCACATCTCAATATTTCTATACATCTTGCAAGCAGCAATCCTAAGTGCCCTTTGTGCTGAGTTACCTTTGCAAGGATATTTATATAACAAACATACTTGAAATAGAAATACTGTGTCTCCCTCCAGAGCAAAGAGCAGGTTTGCCTACAGCCTTTGAAGGTAGATGTGGCATGTTCCTCTGAGCAAAGGGCAGGGGTGCACACTATCTAGTATAGTAAAGAAAATCTTTCTTTCTTTCTTTCTCTCTCTCTCTCAAGCAAAGGCTTGTTGCATGTTACATAGATTTAAATTCCTAAACTCAAGATTCTTCCTGTGTAACAAATCCACTGAGTGTATAGATTTCATCAAGCTCCCCTTACAGTATCCAGTGGAAACGGAAGCATGAGGATAAATGCAAACACGCCTGTTCTCTTGGGGTACATATTTGACCTAGTGGTTACAATGCACCTTTCATGTCCACATACCCTGTCAGAGTGTCTGAGTCAAGTCATGGTGCTGCTAGCACACACACTAGGAGGCAGTCGTGGTGTTACCACGCAGGAGACCTCCAGTAAATTCCAGAATGCCAGCTTCAGTTTGACCCAGCCGTGGAAGCATTTGGAGAATAAAGCAGTAGATGGGCATTCTCTCTGTCTTGCTATCACTAAGAGAAAGAATATCTGTTAACAATGTGAATGACATACTCTTTCTCCTCTGACCCAGGAGCTGCAGGTCTCCCATGTCTAAACCTAAGCAGCAGCTATACAGGAGAAAGCCTAAACTTAGAGGTCTTATGAATTATAGAATGTGCTTCTATGCCCGACTAAATCCCTACAGTGCTTACTTCTCCTTCATGAGTAGGATAGCTGTCATATATTCACATAGCATCAGGACATGTGCCAATTGGCCATGACCTTTCAGGATTCTGTCCCACAACTCTATTTCTCAATACTCTCATACAGAAAAAAAAAATGTGAGTGGTCACTGGTGTCAGTTCCTTCTTCATAAATGCACATCTTTCTCTTTGGTATGTATGCTTTGTATCACATATCTCAACAACAGCAAGAGGAAACCACACCCCTGTCAGACCTTTATATTCCTTTGCTACTATATGCCTCTATGCTAGGCCTATACAAATGCATTTAGACACTCCACTTGAGATTAAGGATGTAAAAACTCCATGGAAGAACATCTATAAATATAAAGTTTTATTTTTATGATCTCCCATAATACAAGAGCAATGGTTGACCATCCTTGCCTTACTTGTTAAAATTTCCTCATTCCTGAACAGGGAAGTGTGAGCTAAGAGTACATGAGAGAACATTCAGCTAGAACATTTGTGAGGGGCCAGTAAAACGTAAGTTTCCTCTGCCAAAAGCTGAAAAGATCCAGCAATCATGTTTAATCTGGTGCTGTAAAGTGTCATTGTGCCTCTGAATTTTGCTTGCCTTTTACTGAGAGTCTAGTTAATCAGTTCTTCTTAGATGCCAAGCTAACACTTCAGTACTTGGTCTGGCGATGCATCTTAATGAACAGAAATGAGTGACAAAAATTCCTTGAGCATCTTTTCATTCTTCTGTATTATTTACACAGCACCAAAATCTGTTCCAATTACAGTGGTCATATACCCCAAGGTTTGGTGGTACAAAGTGCTGTGTCACACCAATCCTGTGGAGGAATTTGGACAGAGCACAGTGGGGAAGCCTGGTTTCTCTCCACAGGGGCCTCTCCATGTGACTTCATTTTGCTTCCTCACAGTATGACAGCCGAGTTCCAAGGACAAGCTTCTTGAGAAAGGGAACACACAGAAGCTGTACCTTTTTCATGGATTAGGTCACATAGTGTCACCGCTGCCCCATCTATTGATCAGAGGAATCAAGGTTTTTTTTTGCCTAGATCTAAACAAAAGAAGCATACGTCTCAGGTTATCAGAAGTATAGGAGAAAACCACAAGCCACAACACACAAAATGCAGGTGGTATTGGGATGTGTACATTGGTGTGGCCACCTCTGGAAAATGGGATCAGCCACAGTATATGTTGTGGTACATTCTCACCGTAATACTGTAATGAAAACGGTATGTTTGCATTCGCTTCATCTTACAGACAGGGATTGGAAATCAAGCAAGTTAAGTAACTTGGGCAAAGTAACACAGACATTGGTGAGACCAGTGCCCACCTGTTCATATTTGATGCCTAAATACCTGACTATAAGAACAGCTATTCATAAACTTTCTTGTACTTGAACTTTATTTAAACAGAAGAGCTCCTCCTCCTCCTCCCGCAGCCAGAGGTGACCCTGGCTTCCACTCTGAGCCCCTGTTTCAGCAAGTGACCCTGAATGGGACTACGTTGATCTATCATCTCTGAAGAGTCACAGCCCAAGATCTGCAGACTTTCCTTTTAAAATGTTTTCTTATTTCAACTGTTCCCGGAATTGTGTTGCAAGTGGGAGCACCGGGCAACTTGTACAACACACCAGTGACTTGAATCAGTTCAAGGCCAACAAACATGGCTTAAACCCTGACTCAACACTTCCGGTTTTGATGCACTAAATGCATCACTTTGCTGAGATCCAGCTTCCTCCACAGTGAAAAGAGGGACAACGACACGCCTCTGGAGTCTGGTGGAGAAGAGGCATGTTCATGGAAACAAGCAGTCTCGCTGACACGTGCCACCACAGGCTCAGGAAGCTCCCTAAGAACTTGAATCTCATTGTAACAGGAAGTGCTCAGATGGTTTCTCATGAGCTCGTCCAGCTCCATTTCCCATGAGAGGCTGGAGAACCCTCCAAGGCACAGGTCTCAGGAGTCACCCAGGACAATGCATCTTTACCACCTTGCAAACAGCTGCCTTCCTAGGAAGAGACTGTGTCCTCAGGAGACCATGGCAGCAGTCCCTCAGTGTGCTAGGGAGGTGTGACACTCAGCACTTCCTGTACATCATCTGTTCCAGCCACGTGTTGGCAGTGAAAATCTGGACGAACAGAGACTCTAAAGTGGACTACGTCAGGCAGTGGATCTGGAGAGATTTCATCGTGTTTGAAATGGCGAGATTGGCAGCAATTCAGAACTGTTGAATTCTCAAAACCACTTGAGCAGTGCCCCCGGAACATGCCCCACATCAGGGACCCTGGGATGGTTGGGAGACTGGGTGGGGCTTCTCCCTTTTTCTCCCCCTTACCCCAGATACAGAAAAAGAGAGAGAGGGGGAATATGGAAACAATGGTCTTACCCACTTTCCTGTAGCCCTTGACTTTTTGTACCCTAATCAACTATGTAAAGATTATCAAAATAAAATAATAATTTAAAAAAAAGAACTCCCCTTGAGGGCACATGCCACTTGAGGCACACAGAAAAAACAATCATTTGTACTTAGCCAGGCATCATCTTTCTCTCTAGAAGACTTGTGCATCGGTCTTTGGAGCCAGGAGCTAACACATACCATCCTGTGCTCTGCAAACCTACCACCATCAGCTGCACTCCTCGCAATAATTTGCCTTTCTCTCTTTAGCCAAAAGGGGCAAAAATGACAACTTAGCACCAGTCTCCTGTCAGATCTGTCTGTAGTTTTACAGATCCTCCTGGAGTGCGAAAAATCACACTGCCTTCTTCCAGGCTCGTTCTCTTCCCCACACTCTCCGCTCCCTCTGAGGGTATGTACCAGTCAGCATCTCTCAGCTCTTGCCTTTCTTTCTGCTGTTGTAAATTACGCTACACACAGGTGGGAAGTAGCTACATTCAGCTGCTTTGACTAAGAGATGCTGTTGTCCCAGTGTGCCCAGTCTGGGTACCAAAATTTTATGAGTTCAGTCCTCCTACTGAAAACATACCAACAGGAGGAGCGTCACTACAGGCAATGTTTCAAAAGCAGAAGAAAAAAATGCATTGAGAATGTCTCAACCCAGGGTTTCATTGTTATTTACAAACCCACAACTTATGCTAAATTAAACATACAGTCAACTGCAAACAGCATTCAGTATAGAACCGATGATCATCTAAAATCTCTCAGAATGAAGGCATTTTTTGAGAGCATCGGCGAGAGGAGGCCAAGGGGAGCAGCCCAGCCCCAGTCTGGTGTGGACAGCCTTCCCGCACCTCTCAGACCTGACTCCTCGGTTAGCTGCACCGTGTGGCCTTCTGTGTCTGCGTCTCCCACCATCTGCACTCAAGGAGTCACTCTCCTGTATCAGGACTTTAAATGCCAATTATTTGGTGCCCTTTCACCATCTGTAATTACTCAGAGTTCACCTCTAATTCAAAGTCCTCATCAATTCCATTTGTCAGGAGACTGCTCTGTCTAATATGCCCAGCGCACTGTCATCTCGGGCTGCTGGCTGCCAGAAATAGCCCTCCGTCTCTGGGTCCTGACCACTGCAAAGGGAGTGTTGTACACCCCGAGGCGATTTGGTGGGAAGAGAGCTGCTTCCAGTGTGCCTACTAAGAAAAGCTCCCCTTGCCACCCAGCTCTCTGATACTTCCTGTGTTTCCATGGCAAACTTCCCCCTGGATGCAGCTGCTGCCCAGCGTGGAGAAAAGAGAACATTTAACCATTCACTTTCCACTGTGTGCACTGTATAATTTTTCCTCTCTTCTTCCCTGTACACCAACATGACTTTCTGTCCTGTAAGCATTCCTAGCATATATACACAGGTGAGATTTTTTGCAGCTCTCTCAGTCTGTGGGATTATTAACTTGGACTGTGGAAAGCACTAAGTCCTTTTGGCAAGACAGTACTGTCATTTTATTCAAAAGATGGGGGTACGGGGAGAGATGTTCCATCCACTGATTCACTCCCCAAATATTTCCAAGAGCTAGGGTTGGGTCAGGCCAAAGCCAGGAATAAGGAAATAAGTCTGGGTCTCCCAGGTGAGTAACAGGAACCCGAACCAGTGAGCATCACCTGCCACCTCCCAGGCACAGTCACTGGAAGATGGATCAGAAGCTGGGAAGTTGTGACTCCAACTAGGCATGCAGACATGGGATACAAATGTTCCAAGTAGTAATTCACCAACTACATGAAATGTCTGCATCGAATTTTTCTTTTTTTAGTTCTTTCATTTCTAGTCCATTTGAGCCCAGAATTAGTTCTTGAACCCCAAAGCCACAACTATTCATCACCCTCAGAATTTATTCACTATTATCAAAACCTGTGCATGGATTGAGAGTGGTTATTTTGGGCATTTTGAGTAGATGTGTTCTCATTTCCACCTTAAAATGTGCTGCCTCACAGTCACAGCTTAGCTGAAAGACTTAGTGCCACTGGGAATAAGAGACCGTTGGTCATCTTCGACCCCCTAAGTCTGTCCTGCACACTCTGTATCTGCATGGTTCTCAGGAAAACCAAGCTTTAGGTAGAGAAAAGGACAACTAAGTTCCCTTAGCCTGCGTTTTACTTGGGCTCCCCAAGGGAACCTCTCTGTAGGTGTGGGGTCAGGAAAACTCAGGAGCAACTACATGCTCATTGCTGCTGCCTTGTTGCCAAGAGCCTGGAAGGAGGATGCTGAGCCAGGGGCCTCTGCGTGCCTCCCCGACAGGCACACTGAACTGCTGCCTTAGAAGAAGGCTTACAGGGAAATAAGAGAGATGCTTTGGCCTCATTGCTTTTTGAGATTCAGAGCAATCTGCCCGGAGCAGCCGTCCCTGAGGGCTCCTGGTGAGATGTGACTGTGCAGGATGAGGACCTGATCTTAGTACCCCTCCCTATCAGGCTCTCTTGAACCTTAGAATGTCAAAAGAATCTGAAGATTTGTTCAAGTTCCAATGCAGGAAACGGGATGTCGCTCATTATGCTGGGCCGAGCCCTCACCAGAGGTCATTGTCAGGAGGCACGGAGGAGCCTGCTGAGCAAGATGCTGGCTGGGAAGAACTAAATGTTCTCAACGGAAGAGATGCTCGGCTAGAAGAGGAGAACCACGCTCAACGGAAGCAGGAGGAGGGAACGCAGTGTGACTGCCCTATCCCTGAAGGTCAGCCACCAAGTGACAGGGCCAGCAAGCAGTCAGCAGTCCAAAGCCACCTCCTGGCAGAACATACGAGGCACCAAGCACTCCAGTCCCACTCGTGGGAGGACAACAGGCTTTCCTCCCGCCATATACGGAAAACACATCTCAGACAAAGAAAAAGAAGGAAGTCTGGAGGGTTTTTTTCAAAATCATTTTATTGAGGTATGATTGGCATATAAAAAGCTATACTTATCTCATGCAGCTCAATGAGTTTGGGGATAAGTATACACCCAAAAAAACCCTCACCATCATCAAAGCCATAGCATACTCATTACCTTCCAGCTTCCTCTCAGTGCTTCTGATATTATTTGTGCATGTGATAAGGAGATTCCACAAGGCACCACCCTCTTTGCAAATTTGTCAGCATACAATGTAACATTGTTAGCCCCGCACACTATGTTGTTGAATCGATCTTCAGCACCTACCTGTCTTGCATAACTGAAACTGTATCCTTTAACTTTCACCTCCCTGTTTCCCTAACACTCTGTCTCCCAACCTCTAACAATCACCATTCTATTCTCTGCTTCTGTGAGTTTTGATCATTTTAGTCTGACTTTAATACTCTAAAAGAATATTTTAGTCTTTTTGAGCTTGACTATGTGACCATTCAACCTAGAAATGAGATCATGATGATTATTTTTAAAAGTACTCTTTTCCACGTTTGCCAAAGTCAATTAAATTTATGCAGTTTTTTTTTTTTCTCCCAATGATAAGCAACTCCTAGGGTGGCTCCCCCAGATCTCTCCTTTCTGGTCCTCATGGTTTTGTGTAATCCACACTCATGAGTAGGCTGGGTTCTTAGTGATTTCCTTCCAATGAGAATAGCCAAAGTTAGGATGGGACTTGCAGGATCAGGTTTGAAGAAGATTGGCTTCAGATTGGCTCACCTCTCCCTGTACCCGCTCACCTTGATAAAACAGGCCACCATCTTGCAAGCTGCTCTAGGGAGGGGTCCCTGTGACAGAAGACTGAGGGAAGTTTCTGGCCAACAAAGAAGAACCCAGTTCTTCAGTCCAGCAACTCACAAGAAACGAAATTAATCCTGCCACAGCACATGTATGACCCTGGGAGAGGATTATCCCTCAGTCTGGACTTCAGCTAAAATCCAGGTGAAGTAGCCCATTTATCTGTTTGCCCAGCACTTCCCCAGTTTCAGCAGTAAAGCCCCACATCCCAGCCAATGACTGAGTCTTCATCAATCCCTAGCAGGTGTTTATCCCCTAACTAACCCAAATGACACCATGAGTGTTAGCTCAGCCCTGAGAGATCCACACCACGGAACACAGCAACGCCATAGCAGATTTATTCCCACAGAAATGGTGAGAGACCAACGTTCATTGTTTAAGCTGCTAAACTTTGGGTAATTCATTACACACCAATGGGTAGCTAATGTGATACTCAATACTTAATGGACAGAAAGCTGGACTACAAGCTCAGCTACAGCTAGACAAAGAAGCGGGAATCATCATTGTGGCATAGTGAATCAAAACACCAATGGCAATGTCAACATCTATATGGCCACAGTTCAAATCCCAATACTCGGCTTCCAATCTAGCTCCCTGTTCATGGGCCTGGGAAGACAGTGCAAGGTGATTTTGCAAATGCTTAGGTCCTTGCCACCCACATAGGAGACCCGGATGGAGTTCCCAGCACCTGGTTTTGGCCTGGCCCAGCCCTGGCTATCTTGGTTGTTCGAGGAGTAAACCAATGAAAAATAGCTCTCCCTGTGTTTCTTATTCTCTCTCTTTGTGTGTTTGTGTGTTTCAGTGTAAGTCCCTCAAATACATAAATACCTTTAGCAAAATAAGAAAAATAAAGAAGCTGCATTCCTTTGTGTATATACATGTAGTGTAAGCTAAATTACCAATAATACTGCTCAACTAATCCATTGATTAAAAGGCAGACCACTTTCAGAAAAAAATGAAGAATTAGGTATGTCTCTTATCTTTAAGGAATTTCAAAGTGTATCACAGAAAATTCAGGCATAATGACCTGACAAAGATCAAGGAACATTCCAGCAAGGGCTCAGATGTTGCTATCACAAGCTTCATCTCCCTTCTGGAGAATCTTCAGACATATTCAATGAACTTCCCAAGTCAGATAATGAATCTTGATCAAGATTTCCCTCCATCTCAGTAAGCAAACATGACCAAGCTAATATAGCATGTGTGGATGAGAATACTTGAAGTCTCCTCCAGGGCAGTTGGCTTCAAAGAGTCACTTTGCTACACAGAGGTCAGCTCACGCCACCCAGATGGCCACCTAATAAAAGCATGCTCATGACTAGCAGGCCTACAGTAGAGTGTATTAAGATCATGAATATTTTCACTGGTAAGTCTCCAGGGACCATAAGCAGTGGCTGAATGATTAGTTACAAGCATGGGGAAAATGCTATAAAGGTCAAAACAAATGCTCTCACCTCACTCAAGATAAAAATAACAACAGCTATAAATATTTGAGCAGTGTTTTATAGCTCAGAATGATTTGCACACATTTCATGTCCCAAATTTTTACACTTCAATTCTGAGAGATATTCATGAATGAAATAATTCTTATTGACATATTAAAAAATAAAATTCTAAACATCTAAATGATTATTTCGAGGTCTCAGAGCTGGGAGTCAAATCTAAATACCTCCCAATGCCAAGTGCTGTACTTTCTTCCCCATCTCTAGATGGAAAATAAAAATATTCATCGGGGCTGACGTAGTGGTATAATGGTTTAAGTCATCACATGTGATGCTGGCACCCCATATGGGCACTGGCTGTTTTACTTCCAACCCAGCTCCCAGTAAATGTGCTTGGCAAAGCAGTGGAAGAGGGCCCAGGTGCTGGGACCCCTGGACTCACATGGGAATCTAAGAAGAAGCATTGGACTCCTGGTCTTGACCTGGCACAGCCCTGGACATTACAGCCATTTGGGAATGAAGCAGCAAATTGGAAATCTCCCCCCTCTCTCTCTCTCTCTCTCTCTCTCTCTCTCTCTGGCTTTCAAATAAACAAAAATGAAAACCCTAAAAAAAATTCATGAATTTTCCAGTTTCCTATTCACCAAAAAATTATGTAAAAAATACTGAAAAAGACAGAATTCCTAAGGCATATTCATGCAAATATCAAAACTGTTGTATTATATTGCAGAACTTCTTTTCTCGAGTGCTGTACTCCCTAAAATTCTGTTTTAGTAATAGTGACTATAGGTACAGACTTAGAATAACTTTCTAGCTGAAGTCTCATTTGAGCCAAAAAAAAGTCTAGAATTAATAAGTAAATCATATTAGACATTTGAAAAACACAGGACAAAATGACATCTTTTGACAGGCATCCTGAAACACAATAAGGCTTCATTTCAACTCGAGGCACAAGAACTATGCTTGCCTTAGCCAAATCACACAGTAGTATTCTAGACTGGTGCTGCCAAGGACAGTAGCCAATAGGCGTACAAGTCTACGCAAATTAACTAAAATTAAATCCATAAAAATCTAGTTCCCAGTCTTACTAATTTAAGGAACTCACTGGGCCCATGAAGAGAGTAGCTAACTAGAAATAATCTCCATCATCACAAAAAGCAGTCCTGAACAATCTTATTTTTTTAAGATTTATTCATTTTTATTGCAAAGTCAGATATACAGAGAGAAGGAGAGACAAAGAGGAAGGTCTTCTGTCCGATTATTCACTCCCCAAGAGGCCACAATGGCCAGAGCTGAGCCAATCTGAAGCCAGGAGTCAGGAATTTATTCCAGGTCTCCCACATGGGTGCAGGATCCAAAGACATTGGGCTGTCCTCAACTGCTTTACCCAGGCCATAGGCAGGGAGCTGGATGGGAAGTGGAGCTGCCAGGATTAGAACCGGCGCCCATATGGGATCCTGGTGCTTTCATGTCGAGGACTTTAGCTGGTAGGCCACCACGCCAGGCCCTAAACAATCTTATTAAACAACTGAGAAGAAATAACCAACCATCTCCAAAAGAGTTCACATCGTACTGGAAAAATCTCCCTATTTCACTATTTAACAGCGATGCAAACAACTGAAGACTAGAACTTCGGTCAGGTTCTCACTTTATATGAAAGGAAGTATAATTTGTGGAATTGTTCCAAACAGGTGCAGTTTAGAGGTTCTTCTCAACTTTTGACAATGTTATAGAACATATATTAAAATACCATACTTCCCAATTTCCTCAATATTCCAGAAGGTCCACCACACCAGAGTTAAACAGTCTGTTCTGTAGAAGCATGTTTCCTGGGCAGGCCTAGACTTGAGATCACTCCAGTCACCACAGAAGCCAAAGAACAGGCTTCCCTTGAATCCTTGACAAAGGACAAATACACAAAGTTCAGCTGTAGACCCAGGCATTGTTGGGTGTATCTGACAACAAGGAGGTGAAGGAGAAAGCAGTCACAGGACCTAGGAGATAGAGGATTGATTCACTGTGTGTCATAGACGAGCTCAGGATCCACCCTCCCTCATTTACTGCCCCCCGTTGAACAGGTTGGGGTGACCTCGGACAGACATTGCCCAGCAACACAGCATGCAACTGCAGTTCACTACCCACAGGGCCCCATGCCGATAGGCATGGCCCCGTGTTGAGCAACAAGAAATCATCTGTCCCATACCTGAACTCTTAGGTAAGGAATGTTGGGGCACAGAGAAAGAAACAAGAGCCAAGCAGGTCATCAGGTCACAAGTGTCCGTGTCCACATCTGTGCAATGAAGATAACACTGTCCCCGCCCAGAGATGGCTGGGTATGGTGCTTGGTCACATGCCGCCAAGAGCTTGTGAGTGAATAAACATTTTACCCTGGGCAGATATATTCCTTCTGTGCCTTAACGAGTGACTCTGACTACTTGACTCCTGTACATTCTTCATAGGAAATAGCCAACAGAAGTCTGTCCTGAGTATAAACCCCTCCATGATCAGCTAAGTTTGGGAAATAAGGATCCAAGATTCTGTCTAGGGCTGGTCTTGTGGCATGGCTCCTGCCTGCAAGGCCAGCTCCCCACATAAAAGCAAGTTCAGCATCCTGCTAATGTGCCTAGGAAAGGAATGGAACACAGGGCAAGTCCTTGGACACCTGCAATCCACACGCAAAACCCACAAGAAGCTCCTATTCCCTGGCTTCAGACAGATACACAGACCAGCTCAGGCAACTGTGGCTATTTGGAGGGTGAATCAGCAGGTAGAAGATCTTTCTCTCTCAATTCTCTCTCTCTCACACACTCTCTGAAACACACACACACACACACACACACACACACACATAAGCCCTGCCTTTCAGACTAATAGAATAAATATTTTTTCAAAGGCTCTGCATCTCAATTATATAACTCTAGATTTAAAAAAAAAAAAAGATGCTGTTATCCTAATTCATCCTGATTACAGTTTAATTCTTCAACATTTTCCAAATTTCAGTCCAGCTTGTTTCAGATATAAATACCTTAATGAGTACCAAGACCTTAGTTAGCATTAAGAAAAAGACTCTAGATGAACTCTGCAGTCTTCCTTTGGGAGGCTTCCTCAGGGAGGAAAGAGCCCGCCCTGGCAACTTTGGGGGCCAGTGACAAAACTGAACCAACTGAAATGGTGCGTAGGGACCAATGAAAAGATAAGTGTTTTTCAATTAGGTCACTGGCTCTTTACATCATAGTCTTGAAAATTCAGCCAGTGAATTAGGTTACAGATCGGTGGGTACGGCACAGAGAAACATGTTATCAGACAGCAAAAAACTTTCTGGAACAAATAAGCCAAATGAATGCCTACAAGTGGAAATGTTAACTAGTGACATAAATTCAGAGTACAGTTGTGTCCCAATGCGCCGGGCTTCTGGCCCAACAAAGCCAAGTCTGTGGAACATATAAAAGAATATTACATTGCTTTTCCTAAATTCAAACGGGGGCTCTTACTATGTTAATTCAGATTTTCTGGGATGAGAAATGAAAAATTAAGCAAGTAAAATGGAATGATTTTAAAATAAATATTTCCTAGGTTATTGAGTTGGCCTTTCCCCCCCCCCCCCTCTGGCAGAGAAAGTTAACATCTTTCAAGAGCAGTGCCATGGATTTATTTCAATGACCTTACAGTCTGGGAATGATGGCACCATAAACACAGTTTATTCGTTAATATCCAATGAGTCATATTTTATTTGTGTGTTTTAGGACAATTCATAAGCTCCTTCATTTGGGCCATAGGGCACCAAACAAACCACACTCTTGGAGCCCACTTTAGCAGTTCCTTGTTTATGGGGGAGAATGGTTCCAAACACCATAGAAGGCAATATTTTTTGCCAAACTAATCATCCAGCAACATGACAAAAGCCTCAAAGTATCAGACATTACTCATGTGGGCTTTTGGTAGAAGATAAATCAATTTCAACAGGGTGTGATTAAAATTGTTCATACCAATAATGATAACCATCACATACTGAGACATTCATCAAGTGCAAAATGTTTCAAGTTTACTTTTCCTTTCTATTAAGATAGACTGTGACTTTTCCAGCTTATTCTTGTACATTTGAGCAGTTTTTTAAACTTGCCCAGAATTATGTTTCTGGAATGGCACAACCAAGATTTTTAGAGAGATACAGGGATGTCTCTACTGAAAATGTTAAGTTTTACTTTAGTCAAATTGAGCAGGAAAAATGTGCACAGCTAAATAATTAGATGGGCCAGTGCTGCGACTTAGCACGTCAAGCTGCCTCAGAGCCAGCATCCTATGTAAGCCCTGGTTCAAGTCCCAACTGCTCCACTTCCAATCCAGCTTTCTGCTAATTTGCCTGGGAAAGCAACAGAAGATGGCCTAACTACTTGGGCCCTATAGCCACGTGGGAGATATGGAAAAAGCTCCTAGCATCTGGCTTCTACCTGGCCTAGCCCCAGTCTTTGCTGCCATTTGGGAAACAAACAAGTGGATAGAAGGCTCTCTCTGCCTTTCAAGCAAATCAAATAATTTTTTAAAAAAAAATTAGTAAACAGTTCAAAATTATATGTAATAAAATGCTAATGGCTAGAAGGAAAATATTCTGTCTTGGAAAAAATTCAGCATAGAAGCAAATTCAGAGTGCAAGTCCCAGACTGATTTCCAAGAGGAGCTGCAATGTGAATTGGGCTGCAAGTAGCCATGAACGTACAGAAAGAGGAAGAAACCGCGAAGCAGGATGCAAGTTGCTGGGAGATGTGGAGGTCAATGAGGAGGCCAGCCTGAGCAAACAGAACATGAGTCAAATGTTCATCCATTTTCAAGCTTATTGCCCCAGTTTTTAGGTTCATAAGGAACTCAAGCATATATAGATGAAGCCAAGCACTGTGAAATGATTCGCCCTTGAGGACTCAGGGCTGGAAGCTCCCCATCAACAACCGTTGGCAAACAGCAGTGCTCCGTCTTCCTCCTTCAGGGTCACACTGACTCCACTCTCACCATGAGCACAGAGTGCTACATCTGGGAATATAAAGGTGAAAAAGATACAACTCTGGTTTCCAGGCAGCTCATATAAAACTATCCATGAAAGAAGCTGGTGATGAGTGTCATAATAGAAATGATATGTGAATAAGCCATCGGTATGCCTTCTCTCGAAGCAGAAGATTTCTCCACTGTGACACTTGATATGGGCCTTGTTAGAAGAGTGAACAACAAGGGTGAAAGAAAGGGAGCAACAGAGCTGTAGACAGAAAAGCACAGAACACCCACCTTAGAGAAATGGGATGGTCCCACACATGGGAATGCTTCAAAACGTTCCTAGGAATTGCATCAGGAGATAAGTGTAGCGGCCAGTGTTGTAGGGCAACAAGCTGCCACTTGTGGTGCTGGCATCGCATTTTGGAGTGCTAGTTCCATTTCTGGTTGCTCTGCTTCAGATCCAGTGCCCTGCTAATGGACCTGGAAAAAAAACAACAAAAGATGATGCAAGTGTTTGGCCCTTGCCACCCATGTGAGACAGCTAGCTGGCTTCAGCCAGGCCCAGACATTATAGTCATTGAAGAGGGGCACATGAACCAGTAGATGAAAGATCTCTCTCTCCCTCTGTCTCCTTCTCCGTCATTCTGCCTGTCAAATAAATAAGTCCATTTGTCTTTAAATCAAAAGTTTATCTTAGTATGAAGAAAATGTCTCTAAGTTCAGGCATATTTGTTCATAATATTAATTTTCCACGAACTTTGATGATGTCTCCTGGGTGTTAAGAAGGAGGAGTAGCCTAGCAGAATTGCAACTGAGAAAACAGTCCAGAGGAATGGGTTGAGTCAGCATAACCAACTAGAGTCAGAAAGGACACCACTAGGGTGAGGAACAACATGATAAGGAATTTGAAGACAAATGAGGAGACAGAAACACTTGAACACAGTAATGTGATTATTTGTTCTCTTACACAAGGTAGCAAAGTGATGGCAAAGTGAAGTATGGATATGCAGAGGATAAACTTAAAAAAAAAGGGACCCTTGGCTCTTCAAACAGGATGATAACCCAATGATGAGAGCCTGAATCCAAGTAATGGTGATGGGCAAGAGAAAAAAGAAGCATTCACAATGTGCAACAGGGAGAGATGCTTCAGGGTCTCTAACTAAAAACTAATGACAACTTCTGATTCTAGTGATGTAGACAATGGTGTCACTAAATAGGACAATGATGAGACCAAAAGCAATCAGGAATGAGTGCTACATAAACTAGAAAAAAATAAAGTACAACACTGAGTGGATGCCGCTAGAGACTCTATAGTTGGCGATGCTGTTTGCTGTAATGATTGCGTAGAATGCCATGGCAGGTGGCCCAGAGAAAGTGCTCATTGGGACAGAGGACCTCCAGGTCACTGGCTCAAAGTCATAGGTTCTCAAGTGTCTGAAACTTGTTCACATATCTGACAGCTGTTCAATGACATCTGTGAGAGGAATTAGAGGTCTTAGTTTAGGTTCCAGGAAAACAGGTGTTCCTCTTCAGAACCGACACCTTTGTGGATAGGGGAAATTTTCTTTCCAAAAGAAATTAAACCAGTTCTAGTTGTTAGCCTGCGGAGATATTTTTGGACTAATCAGAGTCCTTTTTTTTTTTTTCCCAAGAGCATTCAACCATGACATAGCTGATTTGTTTAAGATATTTTAAACGTTTTTAAATCAAGGGCAGACTCTAAGAGTGATAAAGCAATCATCCAATATAGCTCTTCCTGTTTCTATCTGCCTTCTTTATTCTTTTGTAATCACTTTCAGGAAGTTATCAGCTGCATTACAGATTTCCATTTCTCTCATGTTTTCTCTACATCTGGATCCAAATAAAATATTTGGCCTGAAATTGCAGATCTCTTTCCCTTTGCAAAATAATACAGTGTGCCATAAGGTCTACATACATAAGACTATATATATATATATATATATATATATACACACACACACACACCTTAGGGCACACTGCATTATTTATATATATATATGTTATATATATTTATTTATTTACATGTTTGTTTATATTGTTGATATGTTTATGATTTAACATACATAAGCATATATATTTTTTTCAAATATGTTTCCTCCCTTTCCAACTCTAAGTTCCAAGTGGAGGATAGGTGTCCTGGTCATTGGGAGTTGGGAGAGCGGGGACACACAAATTATTCCAGAAGGTCTCCAAAGCAGTGGACCCTTCCCTTGATCTGCAGCAAAGCCTGGAAGGGTCACGGAGCACATCTATTTATCCATTCCAGTGTGTGGACGGGCCTGCGGCAAACCACCATAAGAGTCAAGTCTCCCAAGAATTGTGCTGGAGTTTGTACATTCCTTGGTGTTGGCTAAAGCCACAGGAACTTTGGCAGTATTTTAAAGTTACACCCATTCCCCCACTGCAACGCAAGTCTATGAAATAATGCATTAGCTCTGCCAAGAACCACACTGATTATCAACAAGTGTAAGTCATCGAGTCAAAGCACTTTTCCACAGCCCACTGGCCAGATTGTCAAAAAAAAAGCAAAAAGGAGTAGCAAAAACTGATTGCTATTTACAAAGACAATTTCTATCTGAATTATATCATTGTATTGCAATGGTGCAGCATAACATGTGCCCAGGATTTTTGCAGTCAATATTTTGGGTTTAATTTAGAAATCTCTGAGTCACTAGAGCAGTTCTTTCTCATTATGAGGAAGGAGGTGAACTCAACACTGCTGTAGTCTGATGAGGCGAAGAAAATAACCTGGCAAGCCACACACATAAAAAGTAGGAAGAATTATCTTTGGGCTGCAATAAGAAGAAGAAATTCAAAATATAGATAGTTATTTGCTGTTGGATAATTAATATAAGCACACTGGTTCACATTATAAAGCAGCCTGAGTATCAGCTGTGTCCTAATATAATGTCAGATAGTCATGAATTTATTGTAGTTTTACACCCTTCATTTCTGTAAAGGAAGTGAGGATTAAATTTTAGAAAACAAAGCCAAATAAATCAACTACATTAGACCTCTGCACCCCTCACCAGCACCCCTGCATAGCTCTTTCAACAATCACTAGCGCAGTGTTTAGGAACTCAGGCTGGCAAGATGACTGCGGGACCCAACCCTATGCCACCAGTAAATCTTATTTAAATTGGATTTTTAATTATTCAACTCTAAAATTCAGAACCAAGAAGGTATTTGATGACAAATATCTGATCTTACTGGAAATTAACGTAACATCACCAATCAACTTGAACCTTAGGGTTCCCCCCCAAGATTAGGGGCTATGATTTGCTGATGAGAAAACTGGTTGCACGTTAGAGCCACCTGAGGGGCTGAGAAGCCCACTCCAGGGGCCTGTTAATAAAAACGTGGAAGGGGTAGGACCAGCACTAGCCTGTGTTCAAGCCCATCTGTCCCTCAAGTGATTATAATACACATCCTGGCTTGAGAATCAGTTTCACGCTCTAAGCTACTTGTGAAGAGAGAAATGTTGTGTTTGTGTTCATGCTTACATGAAGAGTGAGCAGGGAACACACTTCCAAGTCTATTGGAGATATCTGAGGGATTTTAAGACTGATGATGCTTGGGTCTTCTTCACCCACCCTGTACCCCAAAACTCTAATTTTCTGTAAATTGGAATTACCGTCCATACAGTTCCAGTGTGCAGCTAATTTGAGAAGCACTGCTCTATAACCACAAAACCAACGACAGTTGCACATGATCACTTTCCTCAAAGCCTGAGCATGCTCATCATGAGAGTTCCTGGTCCTACACATCCATGATTTCTGCATCTATGGAGTCAACAAGCCATGAATACATGTATGTGAATGTATGTGTATGTGTGTGTATATACATATATATATATATCAAAACTGTATCTCTATTGCCCAAATATAGGCTTTTTTCTTGTGATTATTTTCTAAACCAAATACTATTCCAATCACTTCAGTAGGATTTACATGTTATCAAATATTATAGGAAATCTAGAAATACTGTAAGGAGGGGACGATTGGCGTAGATTACAAGCAGAAACTATGCCAGTGTATATAAGGAACTGGCCTACTAGCAGATTTGGGTACAGGGATAGGCCGTGGTAGGTGGGGGATCAGTTCTTGAAAATAGTTCCCCATTGGGACAGAGATGACTGTACTTATAACACAGGACCCAAAGTAAGCAACCAATTGCCTCCTGGGAACAGGAGTCCCTCTTCTGGCTACATGCCGACGTCTGGGCTGCAGAAATAAGCCCATAAATGAGTGTCTATTTTGAGTAATAACAGAGTTGTAGCCATAGAAACAACTGACTAATAATCATAATGGCTAATTAGATAAGTGATTTCCAAAACCTATTTGAATGATAACTAATGTAATAAACTTCAAATTTCTTATTCAGTGACATGTTTTTCCTTTTCTCTTAATGGTCTGTCAGGGCTTGGCAATCAAGTGATTAAAAATCAAGATTTTAAACCTCAACACTGTTGATTTGCCACTCCAAAAGAATTACAGAGTAAAGAGGAAAGGGGCATTCCACGGAGATCTTGGCTTTGGGAGTCAGACTGGCTGGGACCTGAGCCTCTCGCTTTGCTGTTTAATAAGCAACAGGTCTGAGAAAAAAACCACCCTTCCCTTATTTTACCTCCCACAAAATGGAAGTGAAGCCTCCACCCACAGCTGTGTAATGAGGATTGGAGCTAAACATTTCCCCCCTCGAAGTGCCTTACACAGAACTTGTACTGTAAAAATCACGGTAACTACCATTAAAGCCCTTGGCTCTCTTTGGAGGCTGTTGGAGTTTACCATGATACTCAAGTTCAATCCTTCTGGAAAAGATGACATATGGGTAAGTAAAATAACCCCTTCTCATAGCCATGCCATCACAGAACTAAGTCAGAAAATAATTGGATCTACTCACCCTATTTTCCAGAACAATTTGGGTTTACTCAAAAGCTAGAAAGCCACTTGACAACATACAGTATCATCTTTAGTGCTATTTCCCTTCCTAAGCCACGGTGATTACCCTCAGTTATTGCTTGCAGTGAAGATGACCTGATAATTATGGACGAGATTTCACAGTTCTGTCTTTTGTTTATGCCTTGGCGCAACTACCAAGTCCATGTCTCAAGTTTCCTGAAGAAGAAATAAGCAGAGGATGGTGAACAAACTCAAGTGACGTGTGAAAACCTTCCATCCTTATCCCTGCCTGCCAGCGACCCAATATCCTGTGCTCGGGAATATCCTTATTTTACACACATACATACATCACAACAATTAGTTCCTCAGAAAATGTCCCCTGACATTGTGCTTTTACGCAGCAGCCCAGACAAGGAGATACAGTCACAGAGGAGGGAGCATAAACCCAGACAGGATGTAGCACCCTATCAACATGGGGGGGCCGGAGCTAGGGCAAGATTTCAGGTTAGGCATTCAGTTCAGAGTTCCGTCAGGTGTGCTGGCTCCCGGGGTTTTTACCAGACTATCTGTATAAACACCCACCGCAGTGAAAGTGTTATCCATTTGCAGCTCGGAGGTGAAGTGATACTAATTTTTCCCTGGGAGACTTCTACCAGATAAACGCTTCGTGGTTAAAGCCTGATTGACAGCGTTGAACAATGTAGCCAGTTCCCACACAGTAAGGCAAAATAAAGTGGGCCCAGGAAGTTCCCAAATCTCCTGGATAACACTGACCTCACAAATTAATGATTGTTACAGAGGATTCCCACTGCCTTTGTCTCCAGCAGCCTTCTGGTCTTGACCTACACGCGGGGAGCCCTGTGCAGCGCTGCGCATGCCTGGATGCAACCGGCTGGACATCCCCGCCCCAAGCTGGCTTCTAGGAGAACTCATTCACTTCTGATTAGATATATTAAAAAGAAGCAATTACAGCCTCTCGGATTCAACCAAGGGCACCAAGGAGATAATAGCAACTGGCTTGTTTTCTGCTAGTCCCATCATAGCAGGAAGGATGCTATAAAAAAATGAAAACTTGCAAATTCAATGCAGAAGTTATTGACACGACAGGAAGAAAATCCAGTAGCAATCCCCCACATCTCAGGTGTTTGTAGACTAGGAAAGCACAGAAGACTGTCACCACCAAGAATACAGTATTAGCTGATGTTGATATTAATGTTATCCTTAAAGACTATGCAAGTCAATTCCTTCCCTGATGTAGGAATTGCCACAATAAATTATCCATCAAGAGAGAGCACATTACAAAGAGCCCTTTTGGCCCAGCCTGAAATGAACAGCTTAATAGAGCTATCTTTAAAAATGGTACATGTGGGAGTGAACCAGCAGATGCAAACTTGTTCTCTCTCTCTCTCTCTCTCTCTTTCTCTCTCTCTCCCTCTCTCATCTCCACCCTCCCCCCATCTTTCTGCTCTTCTCTCTGTAACTCTGCCTTTCAAAAAAAGTGGCACAAGTATTCTAGGAGCTATAGGGATCAAGTTTTTTTAAAAATTATCTTTAAAATGGTACACATTAGAGAAAATACAAGTAGTACATTAAACCCGTGATAGCATGCCTATTACTGCTTATGATGAGGGTAATTTATTGAAGTTGAAAAAAATAAGTTGACTTAAAGAAAAGCATTTAAGAAACAGAGCGTGGCTGGTATAGAATTTTGCTTAAAAAAAAGTGAGATTGATACTAAAACAACTGCACTTTGAGGAACATTTGCATACTTGAGGGAAAACAGGATGGTCTTGGAATTCAAGCTGAGAACACTGGATCTACTCTGCTTAACTGGGTGAGATTTAAGACCCTTTCCACACTTCTGTAATGAAGATAGTACTAACACTGACTTGAGGGGATAGTAGCAAGGATTCCATCAGTTACTGCCAGTGAAGAGCCTGGCATATATGCTGAGTATTATTTTAACTATATGGACAGATTCTAAACAACCAGGCCTATCGAGCATATTTAGCTTTTATCACTTAATACAGTGGTGAAACTGGACACTGGGTGAAAGAGATCAGTTCTGCCTGCTGTCGCCCTGTGGTCCCAGAGAGGATCATCGCAAACCTGCCTGGGCTTATAGCCTGCCCTAGCTACCCTGGAGACAGCCAGCTCTGGGAGCCCACAAGTGTCAGACAGAAGCACAAAAACCCTCCCAGCAGCTGCAGTTGCTCTGCAACAGTGTGTCTTGGATGGCCACAGACCTGACAGTGAGTCTGCATGCCAGTCACATGGCTGACAACAGGGCTGTGTTGCTAGGCCGGGAGGGGGACAGAGCTCAGCCTGCCAATGGGCAACAGGGGATGTCTCTGTAATGGCTGCCAGGACCACCTTGCCTTGCCTTTCTTCAGCCCTTTGCTGGCAGGTAACTAAGAAAAGTTAAACAGCTGCCGCGTCTTCTAGAAAAAGGCACCATTAAGCTCTGGACAGTCATCTACCTCCGAGGCTCAGCTGGCAGGCCAAAAGCTCTGGGAGCACCCAGGCTCATGGTGCAGACTCAAGGCCCTTTCCTCATATTCTCAGAATAACATGAGAGGTCCCCTATGTAGGAAATTCAGAAGGTGCCAAAAACACAGAAAACCAGCAAAATTTCCTACATGGCATAACCAACAAAATAGCATTTTGATATTTCCTTTTAGATTTTTTCTTATGAATTTCTCTGCAGTTGTATTTATGCAATTTATAATTATTATATACTAGTTTCCCCAATATTAGTAGGCTTTCAAAATATTTTTTAATAATGATTGCATCATCGTGTCATAGCTATACTATAAAGTACATAAGCAATCTCCTATTTTCAGATGTTTTCATTTTCATGATTTTTATTTATTATGGAATTTATACTAGTATCTTAGTGCATATATCTTTACCACTTTTCAAACGATTTCCTCAGGGGGTAGTCTGGATCTAGAACGACGAAGTTAAGTAGTAGCAGCACTTATGTTCATTTGCATAGACTGCTAAATTGCTTCCTAGAAAAACTGTATCACTTCACAGTCCTATAACAGGCACAAGAGATTGCCAGTTCATCGAAATTTTGCTGCAAATTTATTCTTAATTGTTTGCTAATTTAAACGTTTCTCTACTGATTTCCTTTGTAAATGTGTTTACTTATTTATTTCACACATAGATAGAGAAAGAACGTGAAAGAGAGGGAGAAAAAGAGAAAAGATCTTGGCGGCATGGCCTAGTGGCAAAAGTCCTCACCTTGAACGCGCCAGGATCCCATATGGGCACCGGTCCTAATTACGGCAGCTCCACTTCCCATCCAGCTCCCTACTTGGGGCCTGGGAAGCAGTTCAGGAAGGCCCAAAGCTTTGGGACCCTGCACCCGTGTGGGAGACCCGAAGAAGTTCCTGGCTCCTGGCTTCGGCTCGGCATAGCATCAGCCGTTGTGCTCACTTGGGGAGTGAATCATCGGACGGAAGATCTTCCTCTCTGTCTCTCCTCCTCTCTGTATATCTGCCTTTCCAATAAATAAATAAATCTTTTTAAAAAAAAAAAAAAGAAAGAAAAAAAGAGAAAAGATCTCCCAGGTTCACTCCCAACCCAAACTCAACTCAGACTCAATTCAGATCTCGTACGTGATGGTAAGAATCCCATTCCTTGACCCAACACTGCTGCCTCCCGGGTCTGCACTGGGAGGCAGCTGGAGTCAGGAACTGGAATTGGGATACTCCAGGTACTCTGACATGGGCCACAAATGTCCTAACGGAGTCAGGCCCAACACACATCCTATTTCTCAACCTGTCCTACATGCCTTTAACCATTTGCTTTTCTGTGGTTTTGTGGACATTCTCATCATAACCTCTACCCTTCATCTATTGAATTTATTTTATTGCTGAGATTGATAATTAAAAGTATTCTTACTTCATTACAGCTCATTTTTCTCCCACTAGTGGAAAAAGTACGTTACCTGTGGTGCACAGGTAAAAGTGGTTCTTCTGTTCATTTTATTCCTGGATAATTAGAATATAAAAGCTTTTCTTTACAGAATGCAAACTGATATTTTAACTTGTTTTTAGGAAAATATATAATGGATTATGTTTATTTTTAAATTGTCTTATGTTCATTACTGTTTGGAAATGTTTTACTTCATGAATTTTAATTTGATTGACTAGATATAATTTTGGTTTAAAGAACAAGATTATGGCTTTTATGGAGATAGTAAAAAAACAGAAAACACGGTCAGTTTACTTACTCTCAAAGATTATATCTCTTCATTAATTCCAGACATAAGCTATCGCTGAGATGACCCACAATGTAACACGTTTGACTTAAGCATAAGAAAATAACCAAAAATCACCATTTTTATAAAAGATGTATCTACAATACAAGTGTCCCAGAAAAATCACTCTTCCTCCTGGGAGACTTTCCAGAAATCCCCCACTGACGTTAACCAATAAAATCTACCTGGAATGAATGTGTGTATGTTTCTCTCTCTCTCCACCATGGTGATGCATTTCTTGAGAGAAAGAAGATTTTCCTTACTCGTGTATCCACTTGCGATCCCTGTATAGTCTTTTGGGTGACATAGATGCTCAGTAAAACACAGGCTGAGGTGAGCTGAATCTGAGCATCTGAGACAGAGGCTATTGAGAATAGTGGAACCCACGTAGACTCTGGAATCAGACTGAGTCGACCTGGAGTCTGTTCCTGACACTTTCGCCGTGTGAAACCTCAAACAAGTTACCTGACCCGTGAGCTGCTCTATCGCTGTTTGTGGGAGCAGCAACGCTATTGTTATATATGACAATAGATTATATAGTATGTATATATTGTATAGGTAGTATATGTGTAGTATATATTGTATATTATATAATAACATTATATACTGTCCTTGAGGTCCACTAATCCAGTGCCCATTTCTTGTCTTCCCCAGTTACTAGAAAGCTGAAGCCTCAATATCCCAGGTTGGCTCAAACTGGAAAGGTCGGGGAACAAAATGAAGCACAAACAGAAACAGCTGAGGGGTTCCTAGGGAACTTTCCTTTGCAGGTGAAATGGCTTACAAACTCCAGGGAAAATGGAAAGTCATCGTGGTGCCTGGAGGTAGAGTAGCCACTTTGCAGCCATGAGGCTGCAAAAAAGACCAGCAAGTTAAAGCGTATGGAGTGAAAAGGAAAAGTCTGAGGTCTTTCAAGGCACCACAGACATTGAATTCAACACCTTCCTCCCTCTGGACTTCTTGTTTTGTGGGAGAAAATATTCACTTTCATTTAAGCCTCTGTTATCAGGATATTCTGTTACTCACCTCCAAACACATTCTTCAGTGACACCTCCACCTGTAAACAACAGACCGAAGTCGAGTGTGGAGCACAGGATCTAATTCACAGTAAGCAGTGGATATGTGGTCACTTTACAGCAATAGGCAAGGCGTGGTGTGCTGAGAGCAAGCAGTCGTGGAGCGGAGGATGAGGGCGCTTTGGGAAGAAGACCCTGCATCAAGCAACAGAAGAGAAAAGCAAGGACAGGCTGCAGTAAGAAATGTGTCCCAAGGACATTAGGCAGGAAGCCTATCAGAGAAAAAGAATGGATGCAGAGGTATTTGCTGGTCTCCTCTTGTCTGGGAATTCAGAAGTGGAATTCCCAACACCATCCTTCTTCCCATCCTATCCCCAACCGCCACCCCCAACCCCCGCCCCCAGGATTGGACACACTCAAGATTGTGTGCCTGATGAAGGCACATTATAAGAATACAAGAAGTTTCATTGAAATATTTCTCATGCTAGGCTTTTCTCAAAGACCACTCTCGTCTTAACATACCCATCTCTGCCATTCCCATCAAGTGTCCAGCAGGCGGTTCTCCCCTAGAAGCCACACCCTGTGGCTGAGTCCTCAGCACTGCTCAGTCTCTAGGTGCCTGCCTTCAGTGATCTTGTTACCGCTGATTTTTCTATTGACAACAAAGAATGTGGAATGAGCTGACAAGAAGGTGATTTTAGCACAGTTTATTTCAAAAAGCAAAGGCAGAGGATTCTTACAACTTGTAGACCAGGCAGCATCGCAGTAAGGGCAGAGGGCTCAGTCTGCCTTTGGGCTGGGGTTTTTCATGGACATGAGCACGAGTCCCTATTTTTTCTCCCCTCTTCCCTTTTCTGGGAATGTCTGGGGGATTTGGAGATGTGAAATTCCCCTAAACAAACCCCTCCAGACAGTACTGACCACCAAGGTTCTTGTTTACTGGAGAAGAAAATGACTCCTTCAACCCAGTGATTGGGATCTGGGAGGACCAGCTGTAAGGCTGCCTCAATTCACTGAATTCCTTTTGCTAAAGGACAGGCAAGTCCTACTTTTGCAACTTGATCCCTCATTGTGTTGCACATAAATGTGTTTTCTCACTGGCTTTGGCCCCTCTTGCACATGTAGGCCAATATCTACCCAGCTGCCTTGATGACCTCACCAGTCAGCAGTCCGGAGCTGCATAGGCAGCAGTCTCCGGGAGTCTCGGTTCACAGAACAAGGATCTGACCTTTCTTTACCCCTTTCCAGGCATGCTTTCTGACATCACACATCCCCAGAACAGCACTCCCCACATGTGCAATGTGGAATGCTAATTCCTCAAGATAATAATAAGTACTCATAAAGAAAAATCATATCATCATCAATTAAGTCAGAAAAAGAACATTAAGTTAAGCAGATTTAAGCAAGTTTCTTTCTTACGTGACTTACCAGGGCTTTTAGAAGAAAAGTAATACTGTATACATATGAATATCATATATTGCAATGTTTCCCACACTTGTTTGCCTGTAAATCTCTCTTAGTCCAGGAATATGATCAGGGTTGGCACTATGGGAGAAGTACTTTGAGAATTCCTAACTTAAAAAAATGGGTCTTCAGCTTCACTCCCACATTCGGACTCCCTACTCCCACCCCAACTGCCTCCCTCCCAAAAACACTGTCTCCACGTTACATAGAATTTTCCACACTCCTTTCCACAGGCTGGCCCTCATGCCGCTTTCTTCTCACCTCTGTCTCCAGCGTCAGTGCTGACTTGAGCCACCCTGTTTTGCCACGCCCCACCCCAAGACAAGCCATGCACCCTGCTCAGGAAGTTCTCCTACTTCTCCAACTGGGAAACTGTTACTCACATTTCAAGACTGGACTTGGAAAACCTGTCCACTGTGACATTTCCTCAATTATTCAGGGCCAAATTAAGCACCCCTGCCTCTGGGTTCGTAGAGAACTTCATGTCACCCCTGTTACAGCGTAGATTACATTGACTGCAATTGCAAGCTTGCCTTCCGCTCCGCTTATGCTGAGTATTAATTCCCCAACCAGTGTTTCTCCATCAATCTTCACCAGGCAATCACAAGAGATTGAGTGAAAGTAGGATTGGTGGTGTTTTGGGTTTTTTTTTTTTTTATGTATTTGTTTATTTTTATTGGAAGGGCTGATTTACAGAGATAAAGATCCTGCTTTCCCTGGTTCACTCCTCAAACAGCCAGTGTGGCCAAAGCTGAACCCATCCAATGGCAGGAGCCAGGAGCTCACTCCAAGTTTCCCACTTGGGTGCAAGTGTCTATGGCTTTGGGCCATCTTTTACTGCTTTCCCAGAAAAACAAGCAGCAGCTGGATGGGAAGTGGAGCAACCAGGACATAAACTAGCTTTCCCAGAGGGGAAGATTAGCCAATTGATCCATCATGCCAGGCCCTATATGTAGGTTTTATGAATGGAGGAACAAATGGTCATCTGATAGTCCACAGAGACCAGCTCCTTCATGTCTGTAGGGTTAAGTTCAAACTTGCTACCACCACAGCTACCACCGTCCTCCTGAAAGCCCAGAGAACAAGGTTTGAATACAAGGACAACTCCTACAGCCTCCAACTGATTTTTGCTTGAAGGGTGAAAAAATAAATTTTAATGTGTAATGACTAATCAAAAGAAAACCAAGAAATTGAATTTTTATGCATTGTCATTTTTTTAAGTGTTCTATGAGCAATAGAAGCTACCTGATACGTGGTCTTCTGTAATGGCTGGATTCCCAAAGGGGAGCAAGGATCCTTCTGAAACACAGAGATGGAAACTCACTACCACCAAGAAACCTGGACATTCCATGCCAGTCAACTGCCAAGCTTGGAGCCCAGAATCACCGGTGCCAGTCATACCATGGGGGCGGGGAGGGGATGAATGCTTCCCCAGTTAGGACCACTTGTTGTGATGAGTCATGTCATAAACTCACCCTTTCACACCAACCACAACCTCAACGCTCAGACCCAGGCACCGAATCCTACCAGGAAGACACTAATATTTCCACAACCATGACTCTGATAGGATTTTCCTTTGATGGTTAATTTCTGGAAAGATCAGTTTGGTATCAGATCCCATTCTTTGACCATGCCAGCAGCGGAGCTGCCACTTTCTATTTTAGTAGGTTATTGGTCCCCACAGTCCCAGAATCTGGTTCACATCCCAGATCAAATTGTGCTGCCCTAAAATACCATGAATAATGAGGTGCCAAACACCTGCTACAGCACCTGGCAATGGGCTCTCTGGCCATTTGCCTTTCCATGCCCAATGAATGTTTCAACAGCTCATAACTATTGAGTAAGAAAAAAAGATTTGTGTTTGGTTATTCCTTTTTTGTTCTTTGGTGAGAAAGATTCCAGAAATCCTGAGAAACTGGTAGCAGACTGTCCTTCTCCCACCGAAGTCTTCCAGCAGATGCAGGAGTAGTATCACCCTCTTCCCTCACCAAGCAGCCAAGGCCACCTTCAAGGTCACGTATCTCATGCACTGTCTTCACGTCACACTCAGCTTATCCATGCCAACTTCAACTATCAACCACAGTCCCCCAGGCAAATACATCACAAAAAGCCAAAGCTGGACTGGATTATTCTTGGGATGCTTACAAACCCACAGAATATCTGTGTTCATAATAGCAGAGAAGTTGAATCATTGGAGAATGCAGAGGAATTCTAGGCTTTCTTCTGTTACTGAAAAATAGAAGGATTGATACACTGCACTCTCAATATGTCCAGGGGCCAATTTGCTGTTTAGACTACACAGGTGTACACTCCGAATGCCATCCAATGACCCCTAACCAATACAATACGATACTGCTGAGGGAGTGAAGGCAGCAAAATAATGGTAACAGCCATTTAGTCAGTACCCACCATGTTCTGGTTACTGTACTTAACATTAACAAATGTTATTGATTTAATCCCAAATCTACTTTTGATGTTTTTACCCCCATTCTGTAAATGAGGAAACTTGAGCTCAGACAAGTTTTACTTAGCTCAGTGTCTAGCTAAAACACGCATCTTTCTGAATTTAAAAATCCTTAAGTTTTCCTAAAATTGTCATTGATAGTAAGAAAATAGTCATGATAAACTTACTTAAAGGAATTTTGGAGCAGTGAACAAACCACAAAATGCAAAAAAAAAAAAAAAAACTAAATATCGCATGCAAGACCTCAACATAATCATTTTCCAGTTGACTTTTCACATTGGAGAGGGTTGTGTATCATTTTCATGCAGCAAGGTCACACGAATCTGTGAACCAAATTACTTAGTTACATTTTTCAGGAGAAAATTTTAATCAGTGTCCTCATTATTTTTCTTTGTTGAAATCTTATCCTCCCTATTGATAACATAGGCACAGATATAAGCCATTGAAATGAGCGGAGAAAAAAAGTGAAGACAAGAACCAGGCAAAGCAAGAGCAAAGGCAATAGGAGATTGAAAACAAAATGTGAAAAGAGGTCTTTGTGAACACATACGAAACACATATGATTGGAAATATTTGAACGGACAGGTGCTGATGTAGTGCTTAAATGTCATTTCAGAATTTATACCCCAAATCTGAATACCTAGATTCTATTCCCTGATTCTACTAGGATCTCTGTGGTCTTGCTAATGTAAACAGCGAGAGACAATGGGTGAGCACTCAAGTAATTGCTGAGTGTGATCCAGCCTTTGATTTCAGTTTGCTCCAGTCCTGGCTGCTCTAAGCATTTGCGGAGTGAACCAATACATGGGAATTTCTCTCTCTCTCTCCATGTGTGTACATGTGTGCATGTATGTAGTTCCACCACTCAAATTAACAAAACAAATGCAAATGTAATAAAAGAATAAAGATTTAGGCTTCAAGATAGAGACATCTTTGCTGACGTTGCTCTGTTGGATGACTCCTCTCACAATGACATTGATTTTCAACTCTGTACTCCGGTTCATGCAGTGTATTTTTCACTTCATTTACTCAACTAACTCATATACATTCTCCAAAAGACACCCTCTCACCTCCCAGACTTCCCTCTTCCTCTACATTACTTTACCCCTTTGATGAGATTTCCAACCCTTCCTCTAGCTGAGAGTTCCTTGAGGACAGGGACCAGGTTTTTATTGGGCCTTTACACTCTACAATGCATCTGACATGTATGGCTTCCAGTAAAAAATGGGTTACCCTTACAGAATTTTCCAATCTTCATAAGTAAGTAGTATTCAGATAAAAAAAATATAAACCTGGGATATAAAAATCATCAGTTTTTCAAGTTAATGCTTTATCTGCAGAAAAAAAAATTACACTTTTGCAACTAGCTTTACCCAGTTTTTTAAAAAAAGTACCAAAGGTGCCCAACCAAAATTGTATGAGTTAAGGTCATTTATAGTAATCTACTGTACCTCAAATTTTTGCCTGTAAGAAAGTTAATTCTGGCTTACCTGTTTGTCATCAATCAAAAATTCCCAAGTCTTGGGATTATTATACAAGTCATTCCAATGGCTTGGTATCATTTATCACATGTGGAGTGATTGATGCAAAAGTTCATTCCTTATTCTTGAATGGTCCTACTAAACAATTATTAAGTGGGTTAACATGGCCACATCTCTTTTCTGAAGATTCATTTATTTAAACGGTGTACAATGAGACATGGAGGAAGAGAGGTCTTTCATCCACAGATTCACCCTCCAAATGGAACTGGGCTAGTCCAAAGCTAGAAGCCAGGAGCCTCTTCAGGGTCCCCCTCATGGGTACAGGTGCCCAATTACATGAGTCACACTCTGCTGCTTTCCCAGGCACATTAACAGTGAGCAGGATCAGAAGTGGAGCAACCAAGACTCAAAACTGGTGTCCATATGGGATGCTATTACTGAAGGCAACAGGCTTAACCCGCTTCACCACAGCACCAACTCCTATCCTAAACAATTCTTAACTGGAATATTTTTTTCCTACATCTTCATAAAATACACTATGTAGATTCAGGATTTCTCCTCCAGTTTTGTGTCTATGAGTAATATCCAGGATCTCCAACCACCAACTTCCTCTATCCGACTCTCTGTGATCTCCGTCTCTTGGGTGTGATATGAGAACACAGAGTTAGAGAGCAGGTCCAGGGAGTTGGTGGGACTTGTGCTAGGATGACACAAACACAAGCAACCCATTCTTGCAGCTTCCAAATCTGATTTCTGTAGATTACAGAGTATTTCATTCTGGAATAATATATCAACAAATGCAAGCCAATCACAGGAGAACCACTGCCCTACAAAGAAAAATTAGTAGGATGATAAGAGAAGGATCAGATTCTGTTCGCAGTGTCACGTGAGTCATGGGGTGCAGTGGCAACTGTCAGTTACACAGCAAGCAGGAGGGATGCAGCACACCAAGCAATCTCAGAGCCTCGGGCAGTGGGCGACACACTAGGATCCTTGGAGAAGATTTGTTTTGCTCCATCAATATTAGTTACTTCTGAGAACATCCCAGGAGTGTTTGCTTCCCATTACCTCCATTTATTTCCCTAAAGCTACAGAAGAATATCAAAATGCTAGCAATTAGGCTAAGGCCTGAAAATCTCAAATAAAAGATCTTGCTGCCACATCCTCTCTTTTGGAACATGAATTTTGTCATGTCATCGCCTGTTCATGAACTCACAGCACCTCTCTTGCTCTCTGATCCATCAATCAGTCAGTGCTAATGAACATCCCCTTTGGTATATAATCCTCTGCCACAAGCAAGAATAACTGAATCATTTATTTCTGATTCATTCAGAAAATATTTACTGAGCACAAACCTAAATAGAAGAAGATAGATTGAGCCCTGAGTAGACACACAGATGAATAAGGTGTGGCCCTAGCCTGGCACTGCGTCATAGAATGTTAAACCTCTCCCTGTGGTTCCAGCATCAAAGGTAGGCACCAGCTCAGGTACTGAGTACTCCATTTCTAATCTCCCTGTTAGTGTCCTTAGAAAGCAATGGTGGGCAGCTTATGTGCTTGGACCCCTGCACCCACATAGGAGACCCAGAAGAAGCTCCTGGCTCCTAGCTTCAGATTGGTTCAACACCAAATGTTGTGCCCATTTTTAGGAGGTGAACCAAGGATGGAAAATCTCTCTCTCTCTCTCTCCCTCCTACTTCCTTCTCTATATAACTCTGCCTTTAAATTAAACATAAAATAAAAGCTTAAAAACACACACACACAATGGTGTGGCACCTGCTCAGAGTTTCCCGGAGTAAACAAATGAGTAAGCAATCACAATAGGCTGTGATAAGTCAACACTAAAGATATGTTTGTTGAGTCCTCAAAGCCCAAGAGAAGGCGTCACAGAGAAGACAACATCTCAACTAGGCTTTGAGGGACTGGGAAGAATTCTGCAGAGGACATGAGGGAAGGGCATTCCAGGCTGCAGCCACAGAGTGTGCTCAGCCAAGTGGAGCCCAGAAGGCCATGAGGAGAGTAGAGCATTACCACATTTGGTCAATACTCGCCATTTGGCCATATTGCAAGGATGATACAAGCTGTAGGATAGTAGCTCAAGAAGGCAAAGAAAACCTTGATTTTTACTCAATCTGCTGCTTTCGCCTGGCAGAATGGCACAGAAGGGGGAGAAAAACAACAGCCATCAGAGATTTGAGACCAGATCACAGCCCCATTAAAAAGTAGACTGAAGCCAAATTAATAGTGCAAGAATGCTCACAATCTTTTCCTAATCCACCCATCAAAATAGACTCCAGTTTATCTTCTCTCCCTGTACATTCAAAATAAATCTCTCTTTTCAAGCCTAGTGATACAGGAGTTTGGAAAGCAGAACAGAAAAAAAGACAAGCAGATAGAGATGCTGGCCACCTGCTGCAATTGGGAGCCAGGGAATGCATGAGCACAACACGAGTTCAGGGCGGAAACAGTGGGTGGGATCACAAAGAGACATAGCATTCTTCTCCACACTTGCTAGAATCTCCAGTGGGAAAAAATTTTTACAACAATTTTGAAAGCTTTTTCGGTTGTAAATTAATCTGATTTTGTTACATTTATTTTGTTCTGATTTTTTTTTTTTTTTTTTAGCTACAGCATTTTCTGAGATTAAGCTACAGGGTCAAGATAAGCACACATTCCATTAGCAATGCAAAGGGAACTTTAACATAACCTCTCCTGATTATAACCAAAGATATCTGATATCTGACAGGTTTGATGGAGTGGAATGAAATCGTTAAAATAGGATTCTGATAAACAGTGCTGACATTTTATCTCCATTCGTCCTGATGCCTGCTGCTTCCTATTGTTTATTCCTTCAGTCCCCAGTTCTGGAGCCCCTGCTACAGGCAAAGTCTCTTCTAATCTCCTTTCCACCGAAAAGGAATTGGGTGAATTCCTGGAACCCTCGTTGTCCCCAGTTCTCATGATTAGCCCTGGGAGAAGACTTGTCGTAACCAGGCTCTTGTTTTGATCTGTCCAATACAGTTTTCTTCCTTCATATGGAAACACTCCCAGCTGCTGACTGCAGTAAGGAGCTCGGTACAAGCTGGTTTCTCCTGATGCTTTAGTCATTTTCCCATCTGAAGGGGCTCCTCATCCCACCCAGGACAATCAGAGATTCCTTTGCAATTCCCAAAGCAGAATGAGTGAGATTTCTTACTCTATTTTGCAATCTATAAAGATGTAAACCCAACAGTTCTCAGCCCTGCTCCCTGCCACCAGTTTAGACACTTCACTGTCATCAGTGGAGAGATCAGACAGAAACTCAACAAAGAAGAGAACAAAGTTGGCTTATATCATGGATCATATGGACTTAATTGCTATCTACAGAACATTTCATTTGACAAATGCAAAGTACACATTCTTTTTATCAGTGTATGGAGCTTTCTCCAGAGTAGACCAGATGATAGGCCATAGAACAAGCTTGAGTAAGTTAAAGAAAAAAAAATTGAATTCATACCATGTTTCCTTTCAGACCATCAAGGAATGAAGCTAGAAACCAGCAAGTTAAGAAACTCTAGAAAATATGCTAACACTTAGAAGCTGAACAACATGTTTCTGAATGAACAGTAGGTCATAGATGAAATCAAAGGAAAATGTGAAAATTCCTGGAAATGAATGAAGATGTCAACACAGCATACCAAAATTTATGTGATGCAGCAAACATTACCAAAAGGGAAGTTCATTGCAAATAATGCATCTATCAAGAAACTAGAGTGGCATGAATTAAACAAGCTATCAATATATCTGAAGGATCTAGAAAAACAACAGCAAGGGGCCCTGGCGCAGTAGCCTAGTGGCTAAAGTTCTTGCCTTGCATACCCAGGATCCCAAATGCACACTGGTTCTAATGCTGGCAGCCCTGCTTCCTATCCAGCTCCCTGCTTGTAGCCTGGGAAAGCAGTTGAGGATAGCCCAAAGCCTTGGAACCCTGCAACCATATGAAGGTCCCAGAGGAGGCTCCAGGATCCTAGCTTCAGATTGGCTCAGCTCTGGTCATTGCAGCCACTTGGAGAGTGAATCATTGGACAGATCTTCCTCTCTGTCTCTCCTCCTCTCTGTATATCTCTGTATATCTGACTTTCCATTAAAAATAAATCAATCTTTAAAAAATTAAAATCAGTGAATAAATAAAATTGAAACAAAAATCGACACTCAGGATCAATGAATCAGAGAGCTGGATCTTTGATGAAAAAATTAACAAAATTGATACATCATTGGTGCAACTAACCAAAAAAGAGAGAGAAGATCCAAATCAATAATGAAAAGAGAAATACAGCAATGGATACCGCAAGCATACAAAGAATCATTAGTAATTACTAAAAAAAAAAAAAAAAAAAAAAAAAAAAAAAAACTATTTGCAATGAATTGAAAAATCTAGAAGAAATAGATAAATTTCTGAATACATGCAATTTATCAGAACTGAATCATGAGGACATCAAAAATCTAAATAGACCAATAACTAACAATAGACTGAATCAATGATAGACTCTTCTAATAAAGAAAAGTCCAGGACCATACAGTTTCTCTGCTGAATTCTGCCAAAGCTTTCAAAAAGAACTAACTTCAATCTTTCACAAATTGTTCAAAACAGCAGAAAGTGAGCCAATCCTCCCAAATTCTATGAGGCCAATATTACCTTAGTTCCTAAACCAGTTAAACATAATACAGAGAAAGGGGGCTATAGATCAATATTCCTGGTGAATGTAGGTGCAAAAATCCTCTTCAAAATACTAACCAGTCAAATCCAACAACGCATTAGAAATATCATTTGCCCAGATTAGGTGGGATTTATCCTTGGTATGCAGGGATAGTTCAACACACACTAATTAGTAAATGTGATACAGCACATCAACAAAGTGAAGAATAAAAATCATATGATTATCTCAATAGACTCAGAGAGAGCATTTGACTCAACATCCCTTCATGCTAAAAACCTTAAGAAACTTAGGCACAGAAGATCATTCCTCAAAAAAAAAAAATCAAGGCAATATGTGGGAAAAAATGCCAGCATCATATTGAACAAGGAGAAAGCTTTTCCATTAACATTCAGAATCAGACAAGGATGCCCACTCTCACCACTGGTATTCCACGCAGTACTGAAAGAACTATCCAGAGTTATTAGGCAAGAAAAAGAAATTAAAGGAATACAAATTGAATAAGGGGAAATCAAATTATCCCTGTTCGCAGATAACATGATTCTCTACATTGGGGAACAGAAAGACTCAACTGAGAGACTACTGGAACTAATTAGAGAGTTTGGCAAGGTTACAGGAAACACAATCAACGCACATAAATCAATGGCCTTGGAATATACAAACAATTCCACAGCTGAGAAAGCACTTGCAAGATGAATCCCATTCACAATAGTGGCAAACAAAAAAATTCAAATATCTTGGAATAAACTTAACTACAGACACAAGGGATCTCTATGATGAAAAGTGCAAGCTTTAAGCAAAGTAGTAGAAGACAACAAATCTTGGAAAATTCATGCAATTTTCATGGATTGGTGGCAACATCATCAAAATGTCCATCTTGCCAAAAGTAGTATAACAGGGTCAATTTGAAACCAATCAAAATTCCAACAACATTCTTCTCAGAACTTTAAAAAAAAAATGCTAAAATTCATGTGGAGACAGCGAATAGCTAAAGCAATCTTAAACAAGAAAAGCACAGCTGGAAGAATCACAACACCAGACTTCAAAATGTTCTACAGGAGAGAGAAAGATGACAGGGTAGGGTGAGGATATGTGAAAATGGGCACAGAAGGATTAGTGGAGGAGAAGCTAAGACTGCCATGATCCCAGGAAATGGGAGTGGGCAAGCTGGCCACAGAGGGACACGTGGAGCCCCGTGGACATGGGAAGCAGCAGGCAAATGAGTAGCACTGCAATGAACAGGTGCCCCAGCAGTGACTGGAGCTCCACCAGCGGTCAGGTGGGAAAGGGGGATCACTGGCAACACAGAAGGCAAGTTGAGCTATAGAACTGTGAATCCCACTGATATTTTTAACTTGATTATGAACAGCAGCAGAGTGGTTAAGCACATAGGACAGGTGTGGGAATGGGGTGGATTTCACAGCCCAGACTCCCACTAGTACCACGTATGATGTCATTTTGAGCTCTATGACAAAGTCCCTGGAGGGGAACAACAGTGAGCTGTGCATGTGCTAAGCCAGGGGACAACTCGCTTCTGCCTGAATACAATGCATTGGTTTCACCAGGAAAACAAAATTAGCATCCCTATTTTAGTTCCATCTAAAATAGGCCCAGGTTGTCCCCAGACCTAGCTGCCAGCAGGTTCTAGCAAGAAGAGAAAGGAGAAAAAATAAGCACAAAGGCATACTAGCAGCCCTGTGATCTAGCTTGAATTCACAGCTAGTGTCTCCCTAACCTCAGCAGCTGCTGGAACTGGGAGTGGGAGAAAGGCTGAGCAGACAATGGTGTGCCAACAACATGGGACCACAGGGGCCTGGGAGTGGCAACCTAGCAGCCCAGCTGCAGAGGCCATCCCAGCACAAGATTCTAGGAGTGCAACTCACTGCAAGGAGTGACATAAGTCATGCAAACGGAACTGAGCGTGGAACAGAATCATTGAAGTCAACCTGTAGAGCCATGGATGACTCAGCTTAAAAAATGGCCCCAGCAGAGAACCCAAATAGATTAGACTAGAAGCAATCCTCTCTGTGACACAACATAATCACACTCCCTTTGTTTGAACATAAGAAAAGATACTGAAATATGCACAGGAGAAAAGTCTACCCCAAATAACATACCCAGAAAAATTTCCCTTTGTCTTTGAAAATGAAATAAAACACTTCCAGAGCAAATGAAAGCTGAAAGACTTCACTTCTACTAGACCTTCCCTATAAATGCTGCTTAAAGATGTGCTACAGAGAGAAAGATAGCATCCACCAAATCAGAGTCAAACATAGAGAACATTTTAATAAAATGACAAAAGAAACTGAAATCAAACAATGAAAAAGAAACCCAATGTTATAATGGCAGGACCAAAGCACTACCTGTAGACATTATTCTTGTATGTAAATAGATGAAACTCATCAATTAAAAGATATAGATCAAAAGAAAAAGGACCCATCTGTCTGTTGCTTATAGGAGACACATCTCACCACCAAAGATAGAAAAAAAAAACCTGAAAGTGAAAGAATGGAAAAGGATATTCCAGGATAATAGAGAAGAAAAATAAGGTGGTATAGCCATTCTAATATCAGATCATATAGACTTTGATGTGACAGCATTAAAAGAGATCAAGAAGGATATTACATAATGACCAAGAGGAAATCATAATCACACACGTGTACTCATTAAAGGTCAGAGCACCTAGCTAAGTGAAACAAACATTATTGAATATGGAATTTAAAGGAATAAATAGACCCCAATACAAAAATAGTGGAAGACCTTAACACCCCACTAACTTCAATGAACAGATTGAAGAGACAGAAGCTCACCAAGGAAACAACAGCGCTCACCCAGACAACAGAACAGAAAGAAGAACTTAATTTATATCTGCAGAACTTCTCATCACACAGACACAGAACGCATATTTTCCATTCATACGTAGAAACTTCTCCAGGACGGATCATATTATAGGCCAAATCAAAATCATATCATGTATCTTCTCAGACCATTAAGGAGTGAAACAAGACCAGCAAGTCAAAACACCCTCAGAAGAAACTGAACAATATTCTGCAAAAATGAACAATGGATTATATAAATCAAAAAGGAAATAAAAATATTCCTTGAAGCAAATGAAGGCATCAACACAACAAAACTTGTGGGACACAGTCAATACGGTGTTAAGAGAAAAGTTCATTGTAATTAGTGCCTACATCAGGAAACTAGAAAGGCACCAGATAAATGGGCTAACCATAGGTCTGAAGGAGTTATAAAAAAAAAAAAATCCCAAGATTATCAGGAAAAAATACATAATCAAAGTAAGCAAGAAAAAAACAAAATAGAGACCCAAATTACAATACATAAGATTAACTAACTAAAAAGTGCCAATTCTTTGAGAAAATCCTCAAAATAGATTTTCCACCATCCCAACTAATAAAAAAAAAAAGAGAAAGAAGATGCAAATCAATAGAATCAGAGATGAAAAAGGAAATATAACAATGGATTCCATGCACATACATTAAATTATCAGGAACTATTACACACAACTAAACAACAACAAATCAGGAAACCAAGGAGAAATGAACAGATTTTTGGATATATATACAATGTATCAAAATTGAATCACAATGTAATTGAAAATCTAAAGAGACCCATAACAAGGACAGCTATTGAGTCGATAATTAAGTCCTTCCCAACAAAGAAAAACCCAGGTCCAATGGCTACACTGCTGAATTCTACCAAATGTTTCAAGAACTTGCTCTAATCTTCCACAAGCTTACTCAAAACAATAGAAAGGGAGGTTCTATGAAACACTCAATACCAAAGCCAGATAGAGACATAGCAGAGAAAGAGAACTACAGACCAACATCCCTGATGAACAGTGATGCAAAAATTCTTAACAAAATGCTAGCCAACAGAGTCAAACAATGTAACACATATATCAACCCAGACCAGGTGGGATCTATCCCAAACATGCAGGGATGGTTTAACATTCACAAGTCAATGAATGTGATACATCACATCAACAAATTGAAAAATAAAAGCCATATGATCATCTCAATAGACACAGAGAAGGCATTTGATAAACAACAACACAACTTCTTGCTAAAAACCTTAAGCAAACATTCCATAACACAGTCAAAGCAATATACAAAAACCCAAAGCCATCATCATACTAAATGGGGAAAGAATAGAAGCTTTTCTACGAAGATTAGAACTAGACAACAGTGTCCACCATCACCACTGCTATTCAAATCGGTTGGAAATTTCCTTTAGAGTTGTTAGGTAAGAAAAGGAATTCAAAATGGAAACAAGAAATTTTGTTTCCATTTTGTAGACAACATGATTCTATACATAGAAGAACCGAAAGACTCAATTAACAGAATATTGGAACTCAAGAGAGAGTATGACAGCCTAGCAGGGTACAAATCAACATAAATAAATCCATGGCCATAGCATTCATAAACAATTCCATGGCTGAGAAAGAACTTGTAACTATAGTCCCCTTTAAAATAGTGCAGAAGAATAAACCTAACCAAAAATGAAGAATATCTTTATAGGAAAATTACAAAACATTTAAAGAAGAAATAGAAGAAAATACTGAAAGATGGAGAAATTTGCAATTTTCCTGGACTGGTAGAATCAACATCATCAAAATGTTCATAATACTGAAAGTAATATACAAATCCAATGTGTTCCCAATCAAAATCCAAACAGCATTCTTCTCAGAAATGAAAAAGATGATACAAAAATACACCTGGAAACAGAAGAAACTACAAATAGTCAAAGCTATCATAAAGCTGGGAGAATCACATTTCCACACCTCAGGACACAGTACAGGACAATGATCCTCAAAGAATTTGGTACTGATAAAGAAACAGAGATTATCAAGGGAACAGAACAGAAACCCCAACTAATCTTTGACAAGAGAACTAAAAATAACCCAGGGGAAAAGGTTAGTATCTTCAACAATGCTATTGGAGCAATTGGCTAGCAGTCTGCAGGTGTAAGGAACAAGACACCCATCTTCCATCTTCCATGGATCATGGATATAAACCTGTACCCAGAAACCATCAAAATATTAGAAGAAAGCATAAGAAGCACTCTACAGGATATAGGGATAGGCAAGGACTTCAAAAAAAAAAAGCCACCAAAAGCACAGGCACTCATCAAACTAAGAAACTTCTGTACAGCAAAGAAAATGATCTACAAAGAGGCAACCAATAAGATGGCAGAAAATCTTTGCACAATAAACAAAAGATTGGGGACTAATATCCAGGATATGCAAAGGGCTTCAGAAACTCAACAACAGCAGAACAAGCACTCCTGTAAAGAAATTGGCAATGGAAATGAGCAGGAATTTTTCAAAAGATAAATTTTAAATGGCTAATGGATGTAAAAAAAAATCACAAAAACAAAAACAAACCTCAGGCTCCCAAGCTATTAGGGAAATATAAATAAAACCACATTGAAGTTTCATTTAATTCCAGTGGAATGGGCCTATATTCAAAAATTTACTAACTACACCTGCTGTTGTAGATGTGGGGGAAAAAGTATCCTACTCCACCACTTGTGGAAGTATAAGTTAGTACAGCCAATACGGAACTCAGTTTGGAGAGTGTTCCTACAACTAAAAATTGATTTCCCATATAACCTAGCCATCAAATTCTTGGGAATATATCCAAAGGAAGTGAAATCTGTATATGAGAAAGCAACCTGCAACCCTATGTTTATAGTAGCACAATCCACAATAGCTAAGACATGGAAATAATCCAGATGCCCATTGAAAGAGAAATGGATAAAGAGACTATAGTACATCTATTCCATGAAATACCACTCAACCAATAAAAAGAATGAAATTCTACATTTGCAGGAAAAATGATCCTAACTGGAGACTATTATGCTTAGTGAAATAAGCTAAATCATAAAAGAGTTAATATCATATGGTCTTTCTGATATAAGGCGATATTCCTGCAAAATACAAAACAAATACATAGGTAAAGCTGTATATAGGCATATTATAGATGAACTGTATCATGGGAGTCTAGTATACCAAGAAATGAAGGCACACTGCAGTACGTATCTCTACTCCCATATAAAAGTACTCCCAATGAAACAGTAAAATATATCTTGACAATAATATACTAGACTTTCCACCATTGCCAATACCTAAAACACCATGCTACATTTAAATAGTAGAATGTTGGGCTTATGATTGTTGCTGAAGGACTATATTATTATAATAAGTTGGGAACAAAACAGCAATGGGGAAAGGGGGGAAGGTGGAAAGGGATCTAGAGGGGAGAATCCTTATAACTACAAAATCATATCATGGAAAATAATAACAATAAAAACAAAAATGTACTATAGGGCAGTGGTAATCAAACAGCCTATTACTGGCACAGCAACAGACCTAAACTCAGTGGAATAGAATACAAATCCTAGAAGTAAACCCTTGCATCTATAACCAATTAATTTTTGAAAGGCAAACCAAATCAACTCAGGGAGAAAGCATAGTTTTTTAAACAGATAATACTGGTTAAATGGGATTTAAGCTTGCAGAAATCAGAAACAAGATCCCTACATTTCATCTTATATAAAAATCAACTCCTAATGGATCAAGGATCTAAACCTGTGACCTAACACAATAAATTAGATCAAACCATCAGGTACATTCCATAAGACCCCAAAGGCACAGGCGTTTAAAGCCACAAACAAATTGGATTAGCTCAAGATATGAAGCTTCCCTACTACCATGGAAACAATCAATGAAATGAAGAGACAATCAACAGAATAGGGGGAAATATTCTCAAATTACACAACAGATAGAAGACTAATATCAAGGACTTGCAAGGAACTCCAGAAAATTAACAGCAGCAAAACAAACAACCTTGTGAAGAAACAGAGGAAGAACAAAAACAGACATTTTTCAAATGATGAAATTCAAAGGGCTAATACACACAGAAAAAAAATTCACAAGTTCTCTAGCAATCAGGGAAATGCAAATACAAAACCACAATGTGGCTCCACCTAACTCTGGTGAGAATGACCTATATATGGAAATCAACACATGATTGCTGGCAAGGATGTGAGGGGAAAAGTATCTAATCCATTGTTGGTAAGAACACAAACTTATGGAACCATTATGGAAACTAGAATGGAGATTCCTCAGACAACTGAAAATAGTTCTACCATGTGGTCCAGCCATCCACTGCTGGAAATATATTGTTTAAAACAATGAAATCTGCATATGAGAGAAGCACCAGTAACCCCATGTTTATAGTAGCAAAATTCACATTAGCTAAGACATGGGAAAAAATAAATAAATAAACAGATGTCCACCAATAGATGACTGGATAATGAAAATGTGATACATTTACCCAATAGCATATTATCAGCCAAAAAAAATCATATCATTTGCAACAAAATGGACCCAGCTGGAGAAACAAGATGGCAGAATTAGGTAAGCACACATTTAAACAGATGGAGAATCATTACACAGGGTGAACCAGAGAGGCCATGATTCCGGGAAATAGGAGAGGACAGGTCGACAGCAGAGAGACACCTGGAGACCTGCGGACACTGGGAAGCAGCAAAGACAGCAGAGTGGCATTGCAGTGACCAGACACCCCAATAGTACTTGGTGATCAGCAGTTGGAGCTCCAACAGTGGCCAGGTGGGAAGGCAAGTTCACCAGGAGCTCAGGAGGTGAACTCAGGCATTAAACTTCCACATTGCTAATTAGCTTCATCCGACCACAAACAGAAGCAGAGTGGCAGAGCCCAAGCAGGTGACTACAGGAATAGAAAAAGATTCATGGCTCACACCCCCACAAGTACCACATCAGGCACCATTTTGTGTACTGAGGAAAAGGCTGTGGAGCTGGAGGGACAACAGTGAGCTGTGCAGGCAGTGAGCTAGGAGTGAGTTCTTTGCCAGTTCCATACATTGCACTGGTCCCACAGGGAAAATAGTCACAACTTAGCGTCCTACAGATACCACCCAAGGTAAGTCTGGGTGATCCCCAGACCTAACAACCAGCAGGCCCAGAGCCCCCACCAGTGCCACATTGGGTACCACTATGTATATTGAGGAAAAGACAGGAGGAATGGGAGAGGCAGGAGGAACAACAGTGAGCTCCACACGCTCTAAGCTGGGCAAGAAACTATATCTGGCCCAATACATTGCACTGGTAACACAAGGCGAACAGAACAGACTTGGTCCCCAGACATAACATCCAGAAGGTTTCAACAAAACCAATACCGCTGAAAATCCAATGATTTACAACAGCTGACATCTCACTACTCCTGAGAATTGCTTAAACAGGGAGTGAAAGAAAGATTGTGCATGCAAGGATGTAGCCACAACACAGGATCAGACTGGATAGAAAGTGGTGAGCCAGGAGATGAGGCTATGGAGACCATGGTGGAAGCCTAGCACAAGAGCCCAACACTGAAACTCACTAGAGGAAATGGCACAAATGACTGCAAACAAAAAACTGGGTACCAAATGCAATAACTAAAATCTACCTATAGACCAGCGGGCAACAAGCTTAGAAACTGGCCCTATGGAGAGGAATCTGCTAACCAGAATAACAATGACCAAGAGCAAAAGAAGTGACAGAGGTACAATGAATATTACTGATGCTTCCCACACTAAAGAACAAAAGTCTTTGTCAGCATCAGAGTGAAATGAGGAAGACATCCAGGAAATGGGGAATAAAAATGTTAAAACTTATTATAAAGCTTCTTAATAACAACGAGAAGTACATACAGGAGTCCAGAGAATTTAAGGACTATGTCATGCAGGAAATAGCAACAGTGAAATAAAATCAAACTGAATTATTAGAAGGCAAGGACACAATGGAACAAATTAAAAATTCAGTGGAAAGTCTCAATAATAGAATGAGTGAGGCAGATACAAGAATCTCAGAAGTACAATACATTTCCTTCAACAATGGGGCAAAAATCAAAAAGCTAAAAGAGGAACTGAGTTAAGCTAAGAAAAGTGTTCAAGATTTAAGGGACACTATCAAAAGGCCAAATGTAGGAGTTAGGGGAGTTCCAGCAGGCACAGAAAGAGAAGTTGGGTTTAAAAATGTATTAAGTTAAATAATAAAGGAAAACTTCCCTGATTTGGAGAAAGAATTGGAAAACAAAATCTAAGAGAGACACAGAACTCCCAATATGGCTGACTGAAAGCAATCTTTGCCACAACACATGATAGTTGGGTTCTCTTCAGTTGAACACAGGGAAAACATCCTTAAATATGTTTGTGGGAAAAAAACAATTAATATATAAAGGAATGGCAATCAGACTCACAGCTGACAGGCCACACAAGAGTGAAGCAACATACTCCAGATTCTGAAAGAAAGAAATTGTCAGCCCAAGTTTTTCCTTTGTCTTTGAAAATGAAATAAAATTCTTCCACAGTAAAGAAAGGTTCAAAAAATCCACCTGTTGCAGAGTTGCCCTACAAATGATACTTAAAGATGTTCTATTGACAGGGAAAAGCAATAGCACCTACAAAAAACAAAGGCAAATGTGAAGAATGTTCCAATAAAACAGAAGACTAAATCAATGAACAACCCATTGCTAAAATGACAGGACCAAATTACTGCCTATTGATGTTAACCCTGAATGTAAATGGCTTAAGCTCATCAGTCAAGCATCATAGATTAGTAGACTGGATCAAAAAACAAAACCCATCTATCTCTTGCCTACAGGAGACATATCTCACCAACAAAGATATGTGGAAACTAAAAGTGACAGGATGGAAAAAGATATTCTAGGGTAATGGAAAAGAAAACCAAGCTGCTATAGCCAATCTTAAATCAGATAGTATAGACTTTGACATGAAAAAGCATTAATAGAAATGAGGAAAGACACCACACAATGGTCAAAGGATCCATTCAGCAAGCAGAGATCACCTTACTAGTTCCTTTGGATGTTTTCTTTTTCATCTCTAATTTTTTTTTAAAGATTTATTTATTTTTAATGGAAAGTCAGATATGCAAAGAGGAGGAAAGAGAAGATCTTCTGTTTGCTGATTCACTCCCCAAGTGGCCGCAACAACCAGAGCTGAGCCAATCCAAAATCAGGAAACAGGCGTCTATTACAGGTCTCCGACGTGAGAGTCCCAAGGCCTTGGGCTGTCCTCAACTGCTTTCTCAGGCCACAAGCAGGGAGCTATATGGAAAATGGAGCAGCTGGGACACAAATCAGTTCCCTTAAGGGATCCTGGAACATGCAAGGTGAGGACACTAGGTTACCATGCCGGGTCCATCATCACTAATTTTATTTGGTTCTTCTCTCTTGCTTTTCTCTGCTACTCTGGCTAAAAGTTTGTTTTGCTCTTCTTAAAAAGTGGCTCTTCTTAAAAAGTGGCTCTCACTTCTTAAAAAGTGGCTCTCACTTCTTAAAAAGTGCCCTCACCTTGTATACCCAGGATCCCATATCTGCACCAGTTCTAATCCTGGCAGCCTGCTTCCCATCCAGCTCCCTGCCTGTGGCCTGGGAAAACAGTCAAGGATGGCCCAAAGCCTTGGAACCCTGCAACCACGTGGGAGACCTGGAAGAGGCTCCTGGCTCCTAGCTATAGATTGGCTCAGCTCCGGCCGTTGCGGCCACGTGGGGAGTGAATCAGTGGACAGAGATTTTCCTCACTGTCTCTCCTTTTCTCTGTATATCTGACTTTCCAATAAAAAATAAACAAATCTTTAAAAAATGGCTCTTCCCTGTTGCAATTTGTAGTTTTTTGGTTTCAATTCCATTTATTTTTATTGTGATTTTTATCATTTCTTGGTTCCTACTCATTTTTCTCTCTGAGTTAGATCATTTATTTGAGATATTTCAATTTTGTGTAAGTACCTAATGTTATAAATGTCCTTTCAATATTGTTTTTCTACATCTCGTGAGTTTTGATATTTTTGTTTTTATTTTCATTTCTTCAAAAATTTTTTTTTCCTTATTAATTTCCTCAGTGACACATGGGTCATACAGTAGCATCATTTTCTTCAAGAAGATTTTTGATTTTCTTTTTATTTCTTCAGCAACACATTGGTCATTGAATAGCATGTTATTTAACTTCATGCTGTTATGAATTTTCTACTTTTCTTCCCGTGGTTGATTTTGGCTTTTCATTGAAGGGCATGTATATTAACTGTGTAATGGAAACTATCATGCTTAAGTATCAAGATACAGTGTAGTATGCATCTCTACTTCAATATCAAATTTGGACTCCTACTGAAATTGTTAAATATATCTTGACAATAGGATGCTGGACCCTCTGCCATTGTCCATACCTACAATGTCAACATTCACTAAAATAGGAGAATGATGGACCTATAAGTATTTATGAAGAACTATAGTATTGTAACAGCATAGGGGAAATCAGGGAGGGAAAATCCCAGAGCCTGTGGAATGATATCATAAAATAAAAGAAATTTTTTTTTATAAAAGGACCCAGCTGGAAGTCATTATGCTTAGCAAAATAAGCCAATCCAGAAAAGGTAAATATCATATGTTCTCTCTGATACATGAGAACTAACATACAGGGAACACACACACACTCACACACACAGAGAAAACCTCTAAACTCTACACGGGAAATCAGCATACTGGGAAATTATGAATGCAAACTCCATGTGTCTTTACTCCCGGGTTATAGCACTATTCCTACTATTATTTTTAATTAGACTTTTACATTAATATCTTCCTTTTCCTCACCTGTCATGTCATAATACATTAATATATCGGAAAGTTAAGCCTGCAGCTGTGAAATGAATCACTTTACCATTGTAATAACTCGGGGGGCGGGGCGGGATAATGGCGCAGGAGGAAGGGCCATGGAAGGACAGAGAAACGGGGAGGGAAGATCCTCTATGTATGTAAATCTCTATCATGGAAAAAAAAAAACAAGTAAATCTTTATTTTTGAAAAGAGAGAGAGAAGGAAGTTAACCCACAGAGAGAAGCAAATAAGAAGTGACCCTTTTATGAGCCATGTATGTCTCTGTCTTATTTTTGACAATAAATGCAACCCCCTTCACTAGGGTATTTTGGGCTGGCTTCCTCTCTTTGTTATCCCAAGGGTTCAGGTCATCACAATATGTGCTGAATTCATCCAATTCCCTCTCTCCATATTCGTTCAGACATCTACTACCTGTACTGTTGCTAGTGCTGCGCAACTTGCCTCTGGCAGTGTTTGCCTGCCACTAACATCTGACTCTTTCCCCCAAGTACCATACTCCTTAATGTCATAGGCTTTCTGCGAGACACATGATAGGAAGTCGGGCTCTGTGCTGTGATAAACAGAATGCCGTCATAAACTGCAGCAGTCCTAGGAAAGGGGGTTGGGGATCCGTTGGAAAGGCCTGCCAAGTCAGAAAGGGCTAGTGATTTAGGGGTTAGTATTGTGGCTCAGTAAGCTGAGCTGCTGTTTGCAATACAGATGTCCCATTTTGTTGGACTGTCAGCTTGATTCTTGGCTGCTCCATTTTTTAATTCAGCTTGCTGTTAATGTGCCTAGGTAGACAAAGGAAGATGGCTCAAGTACTTGAGTTTCTGCAACTCGTGTGGCATCCCTGAAAAAGCACTGGGCACCTGACTTTGGTCTGGCCAAGGTCTGGCCATTACAGCCACTGGGAGAGAGAAACAGTAGGGGTTAAAGATTTCTCTCTGTGTGTCTCTCTCTGTCTACCTTTCAAATAAATAAATATTTAACAGAAGTAGATAGTGACTATTTTTCTTTCTACAATGACTTTCCCCAGGAGGAAGCAGGAAAATGGTCATATAAATGCACACCGCAATTCTTCCAGAATAATCACAAGTTGGCATAGTGTCAGAACTGTTCATGAATAAATATGTGTGTACAAATGCACCCAGCCTTATCTTATTATAAGTGAGCATTCATGCTCAGAATTCCTGAATGTAGCTGTAATTAATTGCCTCCAAAGACACCAAAACATATCATATACTTTTAAATTTTATGTGAATTTTAACTATAGATACTAAATCCTTACAGAGTATGTATTCCCTTTGAGTCAGTAAGTCTGCTTCTGGCAATTTACCCTAAGAAAAAAAAGTTAGAAAGACATCTGTGCACTTGAGTTTCCACTACAATATTATTTTAAAAACTAGAAAAAGTTGAAAAATACCAAATTATCCATTCATGAGGAACTGATGAGAGAAATTGATGGCTTATTCATTCCATTTTTAAAAACCATATTACAGATAAGGTTGTTCACACTATTAAGTGAATACACTAGTTAGGCATATGGAATATACATACATATGTAGAGAGAAAGAATGCTGTCATGTTGAATATGCATTAAATGTCCATAGGCACATACATATGTGAACTTACAAAGGCTTGAACAACATAAATCAAAATCTCAACTGTGTATCTGACTTGTAGCATTATATGTGAACTTTACTTTCACCTTTTTGCTTACAATTGTTTTTGGAACTTCTCCATCATGAACATATGAGAGAGTTCTTTTAAAAGCTCATGAAACCAGTGTACTATACTTTTATTTCATTTTTCGTGAGCTTTCTGAAATACCCTCATATTTTGTTTTTGTGTAACTAGGTGGAAACAACAGGAAAGAAGTGTTGGAAATCAGTAAGCTCAGATTTTTCATGGTGCAGAGGGGAAAACTGCCCTAGAGACGTTATGGAGCTTGTTTAACGTCATTATTGGCAAATGACAAAATGTGCACCCAGGACCAGGGCAGAATTCTTCCCAAGAAACCATTGAACCAGCACCATGGTCATTGTACTTAAAAAATACCAGCCAATTGTGTTACAAAGGACCATTCTAAAACATGCCTGTTCATGCAGGGGGATGTCAGCAAACAGAACCATGCCCTTGAATTTCGTCTTTTGCATTGATGTTGGTGCTTTTAAAAAAACAGCATGGACATCACCTCCTGGCACTGTGTCATAGAACGGGGTTTATTATGGAACTGGGACCAACTTCTTCCGTTTGAAACTGTTAACAGGCATAGCAAAGGTTTAAAATTCATCATCATATTTTGCAGCAGCTCTAGTTCTCAATTCTTCCACAGATTAATTTGTTACCTGTACAGTTTTAACAAATGGTAAGATGTGGGTTCATTTATAATAATTGGCTGTATGCTTCCACTAACTTACAAAAATTTGATGATTTTTCGGGGATCATAACAGACCATGACCTATAAATTCAATTTCCAATGGTAAAAATCCCCTGACCAAAGTGGATGTTGATGACGAACTAATGTGTTCTCTAACAATCTGCTTTGAGCATTGAATTGACCTGTAAGCGTTCCAGATACCGCCTGACGAAAATGGGTTTTATTATTTTCCATTAGCAGCTGCTACAGCAAAATGAACGACCAGTGCACCAGGGAAATAAGTGTTTCCCCTTTCTCTGGAGCCTCTGCTGCAAATGTAGACGAAGCAATCCTCTTCCCGTTCCCCTCCTCCCACCCTCGGCCTCACTGACACTACAGCACCACAGCTTAGCAAATCCTGCCTGACACCAGGGAATATAATTACAGCATCGCTGCATTTAGTTAATGCACTTACACGACTCCTACTATGTGCTTGTTATTGCAATCAGGAGATAGCACTGAAGAGGTAAGTTGTTTTTACAAAGGGGAGGTGGGGTTCTTAGCCTTACCCGTAAGCTTTCCATTTGGTTCTTTTCATTAAAGTAGCATTAATGTTTCCCTGCACCATTGCACTGGTCTGCTGGCTCCCAAATGTGATTGTCTCTCACATTTATAAACATCATTCCATGCTGTTTAATTTTGTACATGCTAACCACCAAGCCTTTCACAGTCCTTGCACTCTTTGGCAATGGCATCCTGTCAAATCACTCACTTTTAGACAAATACATACACATACCTCTTGCAGAAATCATTTCTCCCAGGATGCATCGTTTCCTTCCAGAGAAATGAAGAAAAATTCTCTCCAGTTTTAATATAAAACAAACAACAAGCAAAGCCACCCAATAAGCTCCCCAGGTTTCTTCCCCTTTGAAGCAGTCAGCAGGGTAACTGCAGGGCTCACTCACCTCATGTTTCCCATGTTGCAGAGGTCACCACCCTTCATTGCCTCAAAATCTTGACAATCATTCTTTCATCTATTTGATCCATCTTTTCAGTGGTTCCAGTGTAAACCCAATTCCTTCTTGGCCAGCAGCAGCAGTGTTGTAGAAGTCAAAATTTAAGATCCCTTTCAGCTGTTACAGAGCCAGTTGTACCCACCTGACGACTGTGAGAGTCAGGTGCCAGACATAAGGAGCACAATTTGCACTGGGTCAAGACAAGTTCTAATCCTACCTAGGGATTCCACAGGTAAATTTTGTATTGCATTTTTTTTCTCCAAAAGGTATTTCACGTCTAATATTTAAAAACTTTCAGAGATCTATCTGAAATAATCGTCTGGAACACTCAAGTCTCTGAGGTTGATTTGCACGGTGTGAGGGTTTGAAGATCCATTCCCTCAACTATAATGAACATTTGCATATCAGCTAGTTTTGCCAAATCACTCTCCCAGGAGGCTAACACATCCGTAATAAAACTATTTTCAACAACACAGAACTTAGAAAGTAGTCTGAGGATGAAGGGAAACGCCTCTTATTCCTTTCCTAATTCCATTACTTCCTTTTTATAGTTTCACTTCAGGCTCCTTTTTTGTCCAAAAGGTCTGATCCCCTGCCCTTTCCTCCAAGCACTCCGTGTTTCATGCAGCAAGGCAGCCTCTCTGCCCCTGTCCTGTGTCTTCGTACTTGCCTTCCACTGGGCCAACTCTACAGACAGAAGGGGATTCGGAATGCGTCAAGGGAAGAAAGAGAGTAGACGGTGTTGCTTTTCTATTTCTGCACCCAACTTGGGAGCGGGCCGATGATAGAAAGGTTGAAATCTTTTCTTAAACATAGAAACAGAAAAAGGTCGGCCACATTTATGTTAGAACAAGCAATTGATGAAGAAGTTTGAGTTGAGGAAAAAATGGCAGATACAAGTCTACCTTGAGCTTTATAAAAATAGATAAGAACTACACCTGGTAAATAATGGTGAATCCCCCAGTTAGTCACCTACTTCATTTGGTGTCAGCCACAGAATGGCCTCGGACCTGGTGACACACATGCTAACTGGGGAAATTCTTAGAATTATATCACCCTGAATTACATCATTATGGAAACTGTGCCCTTTTAACTTTCTTAGTCCTCTGACTACACTGAGAAGAGAGTATAGTTATTGCTTCTTGTGCCAACTTCTGCAACACTTGCTGAACACTGTTAACTAGGAAAAGGAGGCTCAGGGCGTTAGGCAGAAACCACAAGCAGCTGGAATTTGGCATTTATATTCTTTGTATTTAGTTTTATGATTATCTTCTGTTATAGCAAGTGATATTATTTTTCCAATCCTTTATATGATCTGTGAAATAGAGACCTTTTTATATTCCCATTTTAAAATGCATTAATTTAGAGAAACTATCCTGAAATATCCGTATACAGTATAACTTCAAACAGTTAATGTCACAAATTGGGCTCCCTAGAGGCAGAACGGCAAGTAAATCAAGGGTCCACACATGTGAAGGAAAACACATGGGAGGAAGATGGCTCTAGCGCGAACCTGACAAGTTTGCCAGAATCTGGGAGACACTGAGGCAAGCATTGACCTCACACCACCCTCCAGCGGGCCACGTGGCCGGCTTTGCACCGACACCTCCACCAGTCACCAGAAACTGGCTCTCCTGGAAGGAGGGAACATTGAGGCAGCGACTTTGCAGCTGACACAGTCCTTGAAGGAGCTGACCCCACCTCCTGCGGCTGAGCCAAGGTGATTCTTCAGAAGGCTGTTGACAGCCCCTTTCTAATTCTCTCACATCTATCAATGAAAATTATGTGTTTAAAAAAAATTTTTGAGGTTGACATTGTGGCACAGAATGTGAAACCACCACCTCTTATGCTGGCAACCCTTATGAATGCCAAGTGGAAGTTCAAGTCCCAGCTTCTCCACACCCACTGTAGTTCTCTGCTAATATACCTAGGAATGCAACAGAAGTTACCAAGCACTCGGTGCTCTCCCCCTGTGTATCTTTCCCCCATCTCTGCCACTCTTTCAAGTAATTCTAAATAAAAACAAATATTTTTTTGAGTCTTATGTTGCTCATGCATAACTGGGTCTGGCCTGAACCAGTAGCTTTCAATTCGTATTTCACCCAATGTGCACTTTGTATCCTCCTCAAAGCTTGGCTCGTGATTTCTGTCTTAAACACACTTTTTAACCTTTCAAAACTGTAATTTATGACAAATATAATATTTTATTCCAATGTTTAGCATATCAGAAATAGCCAGTCCACTCCTATAGCTTCCCCACTAATTCATAAAATAAGTTAATACTCTTAAAATGCAACTTTTAACCATTTTGACAAGTTTCAAACCCAATCTAAAACGTTTGTCTCTTAGATCTCATCTACTAAAAGTGCCATGGTATACACTATGAGGGATTTGGTCCCCAAACCTTAGATGACAAGGCACAAATGCAAAGAAAAGCAAGTGACAGGAAAAGAGAGTCAGTGGGTGATATTAATTGTAACTCCTTTTGAGCTTCAGAGAAGGAATACCAAAGGAAGTTCAAACTGAAATGAAAAGCTGACAATTTAGCCCAAGGGGCCAGTGCTATGGCACAGCATCTTGCATCCACAGCTAGTTCGCATCCCACCTGCTCCAGTTCCTTTTCAGCTTCCTCTTAACAGAGCTGAGAAGGCACTGAGGATAACCCAAGTCCTTGGCTTGGCGTTCCTGCCTCTGGGCGTCAGGATGGCTCAGACCTGGTGGCGGTGGCCATTTGGGAAGTGTACCAGTTGGTGGGAGCTCTTTTGCTCCCCTTCCACTATTTCACCTTTTAACAAAAAAAAAAAATTAATGATTTTACTCCAATTCTTTTGACTACTAGAGTCAATATAGCACACTGTCTCCAGAGCCCTCCATGCCTAATGTGCTCTGTACCATTTCAGATGGCTTCAACTTCTAGACTCTCTGAAGGTTTATGAATGGCAACTGCATGAATGGCACAGTCCAAGTAGCCTGATGTTGATGCTCTGGGGAATTCTAAAGTTTTTTTTATCTCTGAACTCTCAGTGGTAGTAGTGTTACTTTCTTGATGGCCTTGATGTGAGCATTTAGAAATGAATCTCCAAGTGTGTAATACTCCTATTTCTAACCAGCTGGTACTCATTTGGAGGAACTACTTCCTTTTGCTAAATATTTATCGTATTTCTTGAATTATTATTCAAGAATAATCTCGGGACTTCCAGGATTTTCTGAGTTAGGAATGAAGATCTAAGAACTGGGAGAGAGGGGAACATGTTCCACTGGAAAGCCATTGCTAAGACCATACAATTGGGCTGGTTTGACCAGATGTGCATTGCTACCTGGCTGTGTAGTTTGCTGAGACTTTCAAGGCAAACATCACAGAGTGCTTAGGGAGGAGAAGGAGCAGATGGGGAGATGGGGAAGGAAATAAAGAGGAGAGAGCGAGAAAGAGAGGAATGACAGAGCAGAGAAAGAAGGAAGCAGGAGGTGAGGAGGGAGGAAGGAAGCCAGTGGAAAAGAAGAGATGCATTCCTTTTTAAGGTTTCAGAGCAAAAGGGAAAATCCCTAGGATCACAGCCAATTGCCATGGGAGAGATTTTTCTTCCTGATCTATTTTTGGCAGGCAGTTCAACTTCATGCATCATTGTTTTACTTATGGCATGTACAGTAGCCAGAGAGAAACCCATAATATCTTTTCTGTCTGGTGGGAATCTTAGGTTCCTATGCACAGTGACAAATGGGCCGATCACAACATTTTTTTTCTTCTGCAGGCATCCTGGTGCCTTAAATATCCCTGAAGCTGCAGAACACATTGAAAAGGAACAGGACTCGCCACATACCAAATGCACCAGTACCTCGGGCATCACACAGCACAGACAGCATCACCATAGGGAGACTGTCACCAGGCCCAGGGCCATGGGGTGTGAAGGATGGGGAAGAGCAAGCCAGACAAATCCCCACTTAGAGAAATTCTGCCTTCTTCTTAAGATAAAAGCGGTACTCAAAGATTTCAGCAAGAGCAGAAAATTTAGATTGAATCATGGGGAAAAGAATCAGCAGTCACCTAAGTTAGATTCTAACCTCTTTCTCTTTCCTTTTCATTATAACATTCTAGAAAACACCGTGTGTGGTGGTGGCAGCTTTTGAATCACACCAGCTCACTGCTCCAGTTGTTTTTATCCTTTAGTGGAGATTTTTTGAAAATGTGAACCGGTCACAGGAAAATATCTGCGACATTAGAAACTGACTCACGTTTCCTAGTTTTTCATGAAACAATGACATTTCTTCCCTTTGATGCTCCCATCCAACTCCACAGGAAATTTTACTACCACACTGCTTTCATCTCTTTCCTGGTTTGAAGATAAATGATCCTTGGTCTCCTCCAGACCTGCATAAATCACAAAGCAATCTACTCAGAGACGCCTGTGGCAAGCAGCTCCAACCAGAACCAAAAGGGCAGTCAGAAACATCCTCTCAACTTGCACAAGGAGTAACTGAGGCACCGCGGTCCAGCTACTACACGGCCTTTTCCTGCACATGCAGAACGCAACACACTAGAGTTGTTGAAAACCAATTAGCTCACCTTGAATATGAAGCCCCCCGTAATGTAGAATTGTCTGGCTCTGTGGAGATTGTGACTTGAGGAAAACAAATTCTCACAAGAAGTACACTGAGGACAAAAAAAGAATGCATATTCTTGAGGTTTTTCTAAATCACTGTTTATTTTGTTTATTACACAGCTAGCATGAGTAGGATGCCAAGTGCAAGAGGAAAAATTACCACCCAGAATCGTGTTGTCCAAAGAACACTCCCTCTTGCTGATGAGCATGCGACATTTTTTTTTCCAAGGATGCAATGGAACAGAGACATAATTTCCAACGTTGTCTTTTTTACTTTTCTTTAAAAAAATTCCTTTTTGTTCACAAGACCTTCATATTTGACGTTTTTTGAGTTTGTATTGACTTATTTTTATTTTATTTAAAAGAGAGGGAAAGAGAGAGAGAGAGAATCTGCTATCCACTTGTCCACTCCGTAAGTGTTCACAGTAGCAGGAGCCAGAGGCCCCACAATGCCATTGGGGTTTCCGCATGGATGACAGGGACCTGCGTACTGGACTCTTCACCTGCTTTCCTTCCCACAGTACACCTTAGCAAAACGGTGAGGAGCTGAGGCTCAAACATAGGCACCTGTATATACTGCTAGGCCATTCCAAATGGCATCTTCACTCTTGGCCCAAACGCCCATCTCCACATCTTTAAGCAGTGAAACTCCTTATGTGAAGTATCAACTCTTATTTAACTTATAGAATCTTCAACCACGCAATTTCATGAGACCACATAGAGACATGGTTAACTCAATCCAGGTTGAATTCTGTCGTTACCCATCCAAGGACCTGAGAGGTTACTTCTTGGTCTTTATTCCTCCAATTTTATCTGCACATAAAAATGTAAATAATGCCCATAGCTCTTTAAAGTGTTTTTGTGAGAACAAAATGAGATCATACAAGAAAAATCCTTCATGTCCCACCTACCTGACTCAACAATCACTCAATATGTTTGTTTCTATCATTGACAAAAAAAAAAAAAGAAAAACTTCATTTTTCAGCTGATGCCATTACGCAAAGATAGAAGAAAAATCCTTCGGCTTTTCAAAGGAATAAGACACAAAACACAGTTTTGTCCATTGTTGCGTAACTTTCCAACCCATATCTTGCCTTCGGAGATGCTGAGTTGAGAGCAAACGACCTTCCATGGCAGAGATCCCAGAGCTTGATCTTGCAGAATAGTAATGGGGTCTGCCATTAGCCCCATCACCCTGTGCCACAGGATTGAGACGAAACCCAGGCATGAACTAAGTCCAGCTTTCGTGTGACTAGAGAAACCAAAGTGACCTATTGTCATGCACAGGCCTTTTCCATGACCTCCCAGCTCACTGGCTTTTGTTCATCGCTTCCTTCTGCTGCAAGTCTGGCCCTGTTTGCAACATCCTGTGGAGCGCTGCTGGAATGCGTCCTATGAACTCAGCTTCCCAGCCCAGGTGAGCTCACCTTTTCTGGAAATCCCTATGATTTCTTTCCACATGCCTTCAGCTGTGCATACCGCAAGGAGACCAGCAGAGCCAAAATGAAAGATGCCATGTGAAGCAGGAGTAAGTAATCTTTGCTCAGACAACACCACATTCATATCTAGACTGTCATTTTCTTGTACTTCAAAAGTGGAACAAGGGACTATCTTTATCTATATGTATTTAATGATTCACTCATTTCCTCGGCACTAGAACAATCCAGATTTTCCTAGCAAATAGTTACAAAGTACACACTGTTTCAACAGTAAATGTTCAGTACTGCATACTCAAAGAACACAGGATCAGGGCTGGCACTGTGGAGTAGCTGGTAAAGCCGCTGCCTGCAGTTATGGCATTCAGTACGGGCATCCCATGTCCCAGCTGCTCTGCTTCCAGCCTAGCACCCTGCCAATGTACCTGGGAAAGCGGCGGAGAAGGGTCCAAGCACATGGCCCCGCAACCCATATAGGAGATGTGGGTGAAGCTTCTGGCTTCCGGCTTCATCTTGGCACAGCTGTGGCTGTTGACACATTTGAGGAGTGAAGCAGCAGACAGAAACTCCTCTCTCCCTCTCTTTCTCTCAGTCAATCCCTCTCTCTGCCTTTCAAATCAATAAATATTTTTAAATAAATAATAAATAGCAGAAACTGGCCTCAGGAAGACAATAACATATCTAGAAACTATATTAAAATATCAATTGGCATCTTCATTACAAACTGCAATTGCAATTTACAAACCTACCACTATAGTTAAATCAATAAATGTCTCAATAAAGTTGTCCCCTCAATAAAGTTATAGTTGGTAATCTACACAAACATGAAAAATGGAATGACCTCTACCCAATTGTTAACACTTTACTTGTATCTGTAACTTTGGTTTTAGTTGTTGTTGTTTGTTTGTTTGTTTATTGCCATCAGTGTGTTAAAATCATATGTTTTAGGCTCTGTTTTTTTTTTAAGACAGATTTCAATCTATGTGAACATATTTTTTTTTTAGAATTTGAAAGAACTAAAGCTAGCTTTGGAAGTTTCCAATATCCTGCATCTACTAACTCAAGTTGCCTTAGTTCAGTGTTGACAAGCAGGAAAAAAATGTACTAAAAAAAATGTGTATTAACCCAGCTTCACGATGAAAATGGAAGCTTTGACATGGCAGGAAATACTCGGTTCTCTTGAAGCACACAGTTCCTCAAGCCACATCAAATTTGCACAAGTTTCAAATTAGTGTTAGTTGACTGAATAAGGTGTGTGCTGGAGAGGGGGGTTTTGAAGCAGCATTAAGATTTCCCTTGGGTCAGCAGCCTTATGTACCACAGTGCCTGGGCTGGAGTCTTCCAACTCCAGCTTTCTGCAGACACACACTGGAAGGTACCGGGATCTGGCCCTCCCGTTCTGAGCTGCTAGCTTCAGCCTGGCCCAGCTCCAGCTATTGCAGACATTTGGAAAGTGAATCAGCATTTAGAAAAACTCCCATTCTTTCTCTCCCATCAACCCAAATAAATGAAAAATTAATCTTTAAGATGCTGACTGAATTTATTTTTGGTCATTATAAGAACATTAGGTTTAAGGAAAATCATTTTTTTCGCAGGCTCTTAGAAATACGAATTCCACCTGTCACCCTTCCCCCCACGCCCATTGTTCCACCACACAGGCTTACCTACCTGTTCCCATCCCCAGTGCATTCCCAGGGACAGAAGCTCTGCCTGCATGTCAGAAGTAAAATCAATATATATGCACCTTGCAATCCAATACAAGTTGTTGCTAGGAGAAGCGAACAGCTTGCCCTGACTCAGGGAACTTACACTCTACACTGTCGGTCTTCTTGTGCCCCTGTAAGTGTTGGCCAAGTGATGAGCTCAGTGAAGGAGGAAAGTGGGGAACAGCTACCAACAGTCCTGGGCTCTCTGCCAGGTTCTTCTTCCTCTCAGGGAGCTGCAGCAGGCCAGAGCAGGTCCTCAGCTTCCAAATCTTTCACGAAAGCAGCAACCCAATGCAGCTAGGATTTACTGACCTCTGGCTTTGGCCCAAGGCAAGCGCACTCAGGCACTGCAGCAACCTGGTAAAGCGGGTGTTGTGATCTGCACTTTATAGATATGGAAACTGTAGCAAAGACCAGCTAAATTGTTGGGGGTTAAATAACTTTAGAAAGTAGGGGTTGGGCAATGGGTATAGTAGGTAACATGCTTCTCAGGAGACTCTGATATAGGAGTGCCTGGGTCCCAGCTCCTCATTCCAGCTAATCTACGCTCTGGAAGGCCACAGGTGAGGGCCCAACACTAGTCTCCCTGCCATCCACGTGCGGACTCTACTGGATTAAGTTCCCCACTCCTGCAGTTGGCCTCACCAGCCTCAGTTTTGCAAACACTGGGGGAGTAGGCTGGTAGCTGACAGTCTGTTGGCTTGTTTGTTTGCTTCTCCCTGTCCTCCCCAACCCCTCAATCTTTTTCTCCCAGCCTTTCTCTCTGACTGCCTTTTAAATAAGTCAAAACCAATAAATAAGTAAGTAAGAGAACGCAGGATGGACTCCAATCTTTCCAACCTCCGATCACCTACCTTGGCAGGACTTGCCCCCATGCTGGCCTCCACCCGCCAAGGCTTACTCCCAGAAAATTGGAAGAAAAAGCTTTAACTCAGATTGTAAACCTTAGCTACAGCTGTCAACAAGCTCACTTCCACTAGTACTATCGCACCAAGCTACATAACATGAAATGTTGTTGCCCAGAATTGCATTAAGATATATTGACTAAATATAAAATCAGCCCATTAACTTTTAAGAATTTTCTCCTCCAAATTCTGTATGTAATGTGCAAATTAATTAAACTCTAGCACTATAAACTAGAGATAATCAGTCTGAATCCGCGGAAGAGTGACTATGTCACCCATAAGTCAGGAAGCCACCAAATGATGAAGTACATTTCTGATATAAAAAGGCACATAAATTTTTTATTATAAAATAACAGTACATTCTTCTAAATGGATAAATAAAGGTAGCCGCCTGGTTCTCCACATTTTTCAGCTCTGGAGGTGTCTGGAATTAAGATCAGATTCTCAGGCCCGGTGTGATGGTGCAGTGGTTAAGGTCCTTGACTTGCATGCCCGAGATCCCATATGGGCGCCGGTTCTAATCCCGGCAGCCCTGCTTCCCATCCAGCTCCCTGCCTGTGGCCTGGGAAAACAGTCAAGGACGGCCCAAAGCTTTTGGACCCACGTGGGAGTCCCGGAAGAGGCTCTTGGCATTGGATTGGCTCAGATCCAGCCGTTGCGGTCGACTGGGGAGTGAATCATCGGACGGAAGGTCTTCTTCTCTGTCTCTCCTCTCTATATATCTGCCTTTTCAATAAAAATAAAATAAATCTTTAAAAAAAAAAAGATCAGATTCTCCAAACCCATCATTTCTGCCGCCATCTAACGTGGTGATCCAATGTCAGAGACAACACAGGCCCACTTGATTTACAATTGATTATTCCCTACAGACAAAAATAACAGCAACGATGCTACTTTCCATTTGTGGTATCGAAGACAACAATTTTGCTTTTTCAGTACACTGAGTTGATATGTCAGTGTTATAATGTAGTCACAGATTATTTAACCGCTGCGAGCTTCATCTTTAAAATGGAGACAATAAGGACTCATCATGAAGTCATTGCAAAACTCTCCTGCCATGACAGGGTGTGGCACAATAACGGATAGATATGAATAGGCAGTGTTTATGGGAAAAGAACAAAAACAGCAGTAGCGATTTTAAATCCGTGTTTCTTGGAAGCCAAGCACAGATAGGCTTAGTGTCTTCAGCTTCCATGTTTTTCACTGACCTGGTGATACTCCAACCCTCATCCGTCATAACTCCCTGCTCACGTGATAGGCCATTCACACGTGTGGTTCCGGCTCTAGTTTCCAATGGATTGCACAATGGGAATTGCTGCATTCATGTGTTTGAAGTGCTATTTTGCCCTGAGGCTTAGAGTATGTCACTCTATTTCAAAAGCAAGTCTTTCACATGGCCCAAAAGCCATGTGCTGCAGATCAGGATCAGGGATTCTGTGTGTCCATCAGAAAGGCCGTCAGCTTGGAGAGAACCCTCTTTGCACTGCAGGCTGGTGTGCGGCACGACAGAGTTTGGGTGCTCAATGGTGCTTACCGCCACGCCATCCTCAGGTCACTGTTCCTTTCACGGTTCATTCATGAGATCAATGGGCATTATTGTGTTATGTTGCATAGGAAAACATGCCCAGTTCCCTAAATGAGTTATATCCATGCAATGCCACAGGACGGGTAAATTGAAACACTGGAGAAAATAGGTTTTTATTTTTCTTTTTCTACTTTAGGACATTCCTGGGATTTTGCTGCTTGTCTCTTGGTTGTCTTGATCAAAGCCCTTTTCTACTGTATGGTTCAGACTCCGCCCCTGCTGGTTCCTTCACTGGAAAACAATGCAGGACCTCAGTGGCCCAGGCACACTTTGTCATTGACTGCACTAGGATGGGCTTGGCCACTGCACCACTGCATGAGCTGCAGAAGCAACCCAAGCTCTTGCAAGCTCTGTTTCCCGATCCATACAACAGCAATGCCACAACTACAAAAGCTACCTTCACTTTCAGATGGATATGCCTGATGTCATTCCACTGCCGTCTTTGCAAATGCACCACTTCATCAGGCACTGCACCTCTCTGATGATGAACAGCATACTGCAGAATTAACAATGGCTACCGTGAAGACATAATTAAGTTTATGTATTATTTTCTACAACTAACATGCAATGGATTTTAATATTATTCGTAATTACTAACTTCTGGGTTAAAAAATCTATATGAAATAAGAATGTTGCACCATTTTTATAGCCTCCTCTTCTCATGTTAATAAAATAACATTATAAAACACCACCCACGCAGACGATACGCTTCGCTTCATCACTGAGACTCGTAATTAGCAAATTAAAGAGTTGGACTCACATTTACACTTACATTATCAAGGTTTTGTTTTCATTTAAGTAGTCTGTGGTCCAAATCACCGTGATTATAATATGGTACTAAGTAAGCAAAAGTGCCTCTGCCTTTCAGAAATTAAAATTCTGTTTTAATTTCCATTTTGCATTTTCCAGCATGAAAGCTAGGTCTTGTTTACATTTGAATTTGATTTACTAGAGATGTATCGACAGTCTTATCTTCTGAAAGTAAAAGTGGAAACATGCTCAGTGGAGTGCTCAGACTTTTGTCCCCTACAAACGTTAGCTTATGTACATCATTGCTGGCACCACAGACGTAGGAATATTGGCATTCTCAAGTTAGAGAACTTCAAACTTGTGCTGTTCTTTATTCTGGTTTCTCTGCATGCCTCTGGGCTGTCAGGATAGAAACACCTATGTTAGTAGCACTCCTTAGCACACAGGCTGCTCCGCAAGGAGGCGATGCAACTGCCTATGGAGAGGGCTTGCTTGGGTCAGCAGGTCACCTAGTCAGCCCTGAGCCTGAAACGTGCCGCTGTGGACAATGGAGCAAGCAGATTGAAGCTCCATTGTCCAGCGTTCCCACTCTTCATGGCATGATGTTGGACCAATCGTTTCATTTTTGCAATTCTCCATTTCTAAACCAGAGGGGGAAATGATCTGCCTCCGAGCACTCATACAAAAATGACATAAGCTAAACGGTGACAATTGTTGTTAAATTTTATCATTTTTATTTATATTGTGATTATCATTAAATAAGAGCAATGTGACCCTGATCCTGAATGTGTGTGCATGCCATGGGTTTGGCCACCACCTTCCAGCAAGAGCCCCGGTTTCCCTTAGAGAGGTCTGCTGTACCCAGCAGAGGGAATTGGCACTAGACACACAGAAAAGCCCCAGGCTGCCTCACGGCCTACCAGGCTTGTTTCTGCCTTCAGGCTCTGAATGCCTCCATGGTTTCCATGCTAGGCTTCCTGTTCTGCTTGTATCCCTCCTGCATTAGTCATCACAACACCATAGGTCCGTGACAGATAAATTGGGTAACTCCCATCTGGTCACTCCTCTTACCAATGGGTGTAGGGGGAGATCAGGAAATGAGTCTAAAGCAGAGGCCTAGGGTTGAACTCAGCAAGACACGCACAGCACACATGCACACCTGCACACATGATTACATGATTTGCAAGTCAATTTAGTGAATTAGTAGTCCTATTTTTATGTGCTAGAATAGAAAATATCATTACAGAAGTGGCCATTTGACCTCATGGTGAAGACACCAGTTAGGACACCGACCATCCTTATCAGAGTCCATAGGTTTGATTCTTGGTTCAGACTCTCAGTTCCAACCTCCTGACCAAGAAGGCAGCAGGGGATGGCTGACACATTTGGTTTCTGCTCACCCAAGAGAGAGACCTATACTGAGTTTCCAGCTTCAGGTTTTGGTCCCATAGCAATTGAGGGCATTGAGAGGAAGCCAGTTGTTGGCAGCTTTGTGCGTCTGTCTGTATTTGCAAATGTGTGTGTGCCTTCAAATAAAAAATGAAAAATATTAGTACAAAGCCATGTGGCAAGGAAAATATTTTCTTAAATTTTATTCTGGGGCTAGTGTTGTGACACAGCACATTAAGTCACTGCCTGAGGCACTAGCATCCCAAAAGGGTGCCAGTTCAGGTCCCGGCTACTCCACTTCAGATCTAGCTCCCTAGTAATGTGTCTGGGAAATGGGTGGGAAAGATTGCCCAATCGTTTAGGTTTCTATTATCAAGATGGGAGATCTAGATGAAGCTCCTGGCTCCTGGCTCAACCCTGGCTGTTACAGCTATTTGGGGAATGAACCAGTGAGTGGAAATTCTGTTTCTCTCCCTCCCTCTGTGTAACTTTGACTTTCAAATAAATTAGAATTTTTATTAAAAAAAAAAGCTTTATTTCTGGTATTCATGCACATACACACCTACCTTTGTGGTGTATGTGTGTGTGTGAACTGAGTTGCAACTTGAAGTATATTTCTTTTTGTTTTTATTTGAACTAGAAGACCTTTTTGACTAGGAAACCTGTGATGAAATAATGCAAAATTTGTGCAGCGGAGGCCCACAATGTACTAGTTAGCCATATTTTGAATGTATTGGATTGGCCTATTTTTTATAATAAGCAAACAAAGAATTCTCCCTGCCAGTAAACGAAATGTTTAATGAATATAAAACTATAATACATCACTTGGTAAAATGACAGACTTGCTGGGAATTCAATTATGGATTAGCAAGAGCACAAGGATTGGTGCTGAAAGTGTGTTGTGGAAAGCATGATCCATCTCCTTGACTCAACAGCCCACTTCTGTATTGTGAGGAGTGATTCAAACATCCCGTTTTGGACCTGGTGCCACTTCCTGCTTCCCCTTCCCACAGCTTGCAAAATTCACACCATTCTGGTTATCCACCAAAAAAATGCAGCCTCATAGTGTCTTACCTGATAACTTCGCCCACCTTTTGCTCATGGCCCCTCCCCCAACCCCCACTCACCTATCAATGCCTGTGATAATCTCAGTCTCCAATCCCTGGGGCTCACCTGTAACCCCTCCCAACAATTCCCCAGCACCCCCCCTTACACACACACACATACCTTGCTGGCTCACCGGGATTGTATAAATGAGCCTCCACATGTGCCACCTTCTCTTCCCCTCTCCTTGCTCTCCCTGGTCCTTCTCCATCTTGAGTTCTGGGGAGATGAGTCCTATTGGACTCATAAGGATTTGTTGGTGCAAATTTTCCTTATATGGAACCTTAAGAACATGAAATCGGATCAAAGCTAATCTAAGATCTTAGCCAATCGTTCTCTAACTTGCCACAGGCTAATGCTGCCAAAAAGCTCTCAGTGTTCATGGTGATGCCCTTACTTTCTCACCCTTGTCTGTTCTCCACAGGTGCCAGGCTCCAACGAATACATTGGTACTCACACAACCAGATTCTACTGTGGTATACTGAGACCACTCCCCAGTCACGTAGGCTTTCTTCTCAGCCTTCCAAATCAGAACAATACAACTGTAGACCATAAAGCCCCCTTCTAATGTGACTAGAAAAAAAAAATGAGTGTCCATCACTAGTGAGATTTGTTTTGTTAATTACCTTATGTTTTCATTTATATTTATGTATTGGAAATGTTGAGTGACAGAGAGAGAAATCTTGCACCCGCTGATTCATTCCCCAAATATGCCCAACAGTGGAGCAGGGTTAGCCCAAAGCCAGGATCTGGGAATTCTGTCCAGAGCTCCCACAGAGTGATGCAACAAGATGGAGAGATAGACAGAAAGAGATCTTCCATCTGCTGGTTCACTCTCCAGGTAGCCACAATGCCAGGACCAGGCCAGGCCATTGGCACAGAGAGCTGAAACAGAAGTTGGGTAGCTGGAACATACATCAGTGCTCATGTGGGATATCAACATCACAGGCAGATTCACCCACACAGCACTGACCCCCAAACTTATTTTAAATTACCCAAATAATTCATTTTCGCTCATTATTCTACTGTAGTCTCTCATATCTGCAGTACTTCTAATTCAGCAAGATTTTATAGTTTTTCCAACTTTACAACTAAAACAATCTCACATAAACACATGCAACTGTTTCAAATGAGAGCCAGCCAGCCCACATGTGAATTTACTAATCTTTGAAGTCTTCAGTCTTTGATTTAATTTGTGTGACACATTTATTTCTATTGGATTGCTGGCTTGAGTCACTCCATTGGTATGCAGCAAACACTGGGGTTTCTCAGTTATTTCCTGACATATGAAAACAATAGGTCAGAATACAGTCAGCTGAGGCTGTCATAGAAAAAGAGACACACAGTCCATGAAATAAGCAGGTGTCCCCCTTGCATGAGCAAAGACACAATGGAAGGAATGCCCAGGGCACTGAGTCCGGCGCATTAGGGCAATCGGACGCAGCTGTCGATGGGAGAGGGGATTCCAGCAATCATCACTCTCGCAGTGACATGTGTTGAGTCCTTATTACATGCAGGTGTCTTGCCAAGTGTTTTCCATGCACTATCTCATCCAAAACTCCTAAAAGGCCTTTGACAAGAAACATTAATGAATTCTATTTTATAGATGAAGAGCTGAGCCTGAAGGAATCCCTAAGTAGACACAAATCCAAGAAGTCTGCCTGACCCAGAGAGGGCTCTGGAATTTCAACCTGCTCCCAGACCAAATATAATCTTCACAAAATCTTGAACAGCACACTCACCTTTCTCACAATGAGCTATGTCCTATGGACTCAGAATAGGAAGGTGTCTGCAGTGGGATATGCAGGCCAGCCACAGCTCTTCCTCTTCTGATATTTATTTGATTTATTTCAAAGGCAGAACAGCAGAGAGAGGCAGAGGTAGAGAGAAAGAAGTCTTCCATCTGTTGATTCACTGCTCAAATGGTCATAGCTACAAGGCCTAGGCCAGGCAAAAACCCAGAGCAAGGAGGTTCATCCCAGTCTCCAGTATGGATGGCAGGAGTCCAAAAACTTGGGCCATTTTCCAGTGGCCATTTCCCAGGTGCATCAGTAGGGAGCTGGATCAGAAGTGGAGCAGCCATGCCATGAACTGGCGCTCCTAAGGGATGATGGACACAATGCTATCCTGTGCATATCTTCCTTTTATTCCTTTTAATAATTCTCATAACTCGTATAATTTACCATTCTGGCTCCTCACACTCTCCCCCTCAGCATGTCCTTTTCTGATTATTTATTATTGCCACAACTAACATTTATTGGATCCATCACTGTGCAAAAATACGGGGGAAGACACACTCCCCCATCCTTTTGGCTTATGATCTAAATATTTAGATTATAAACACAATGTTTTTGGCAGGTTAATTCTGTATTAAGAAATAGAGCATTTGCAGGAAATGTCAGATGCATATTTTATGATCAGCATAAGGAGTAATTTACCCTACACAAGAATTCGGACTTGGCAAACAAGCCCTGTCCACCTACCCACATGTGAGGAAAGCAAAGACAAGGTCTCCTCCTCACCACAGTTGTTGATAATGGGCACTTCTAACTCTCGTGTTACGTTGCAGTGGCAGGAAGAGGCAGGGTAGGGGTGTCAGTGCCCGCCGGGGCAGCCAGGCCAAGCACATGAATCTTTGCTTACCACTCCCTACAGTAGTTGACAAGTCCAAGCCAAGACCATTGTGCTGAATTATTTTTAAGAGACAAAATAAATGTGATATAATTAGTCTATTTATTCCATTTTCTCAGTCTACGGAGTAAGACAGGCAGCCCAGAAAAGGGATAAATGACTCACTTCAGAACACTCGTTTCAAAACTTTCTGCCCATGTGGTATTTCTGTTTTACAGGCAGAGTCTGAAACCCAGGCACTCGATGTTCCTCTTTTGAGAAACTGCTAATTTCATGCTGCTGAAAATCATGAGATAAAGGAGAACATTAAATGCTTGGCAGCATTGTTTTAGTTAGTAGTACTTGACCACCACAACTGTGGTTCCCATGAAGGTACAGGGGTGATATTGCATAACACAGTTCTAGTGAAAGAAGACTACGCAGCTTCACAGTTCAGAAAGCTGGAAGGCTTTGTTAATGATCTATGAGCAGAAACAGGAGTTAGGTTGCAAGGAAACATGGAGAGAGCTATTAGTCCAATAGCTTCACTCCGCAGTTAAGTGAGATATCACGTTACTATCTACAATCATGCCGCAGGTACACAGCAGAACTGGGACACAGATGTCCTTTAATACAGAGATCTTGCTAACCAGTTGCATTATCCATGAATTTTTTAACCCATAAAACAAAAATAAGGAACAATCCATTTGGCCTGACAATTAAGATGCCTGTATCCCACACTGAACTTTCCCAGGTTCAAGGCCTGCCTGCAGTTCCTGACACCAACTTCCTGCTAATACAGATGTTGGGAGGCAGGGGTGAGTGCTCCTGTAGCTGGATTCCTACTGCCCACATTCAAGACCTGGAACCTGGATTGAGTACCTAACTCCCGGCTTCGACCTTGACCCAGTTGTTGCAAGCATTTGGGGAGTGAACCAGATTAAAGCATTCTCTTCTCTCCCTCAAATACAGAAAATTTCAAATATAAATGAATATGTAGTAATGAATGTACAACCATAGAGCAATCTTTCAATTCCAAATTATTTGAGCAGCCTCACAAAGTTTGTAGACCCACAGATGAAGACCCCAAACCTTTCGTCATGAACAAGCCATCAATCCCAAGATATCTCCACACAATACCCTTCCTATAGGGCTTGCACATAAAGTGCCACACCCAAAGACAGTCAGAGATTGAATATCATATGTGGTTTTTGGGCAAATCTAAAGGCATCAGAGCATCATTGAATAACAAACTACATCTACTTCCATTATACTTGCACAAGGCAACATCTACAGCTTGTTCAAGAGCAAATTATTCAAGTAATACTGACAAATGTTCACATGACTCTGAAGGAAGCAACACAGCTACCTTCTTCTAGCTTCCCTAATTTTGTTGTGCTGTAAATACTGACCATCTAAGTACAAGAAGTCTGACAAAGGTAGCCTTAAAGTTTGTTCTATCATTTCAAATAACAGGCTAATCCACTCTTGAAAGCTGTTAGCAGGGCGTAATCTTTCCACTCCACTCATCATGTGATTCTGGCAGTCTGCTCCCTGCACTGGCTGCAGGGAGAAGCGAAGAGCACCGCACACTCTCCACCTGCTACAGAATCCAATTATTGTAAACAAGTTATTCCACAGGAAAAAAAAATCTAATCTTTTGGTCTGTTGATGAAATAACAAACCGCCTCTTGTTCTACAATAAATACTCTGTGTGTTCACAGACAAGTGGAGGGCTTGGGCTTGTGCCCCTTGCCTCCATGTGGCATATGGCGCTCAAGTTTCCCCCGGCTCATTTTGCCATGGCTGCACTGCAGCATTGCAACACGAGGGCCAAGCACTTTCCATTTGGTTTTAAGAACACGCCCACCCCATGAGCAAATGTGTCCAATAGTGCAGGGCCTTTGGAGATGATGTCACATTTTGCATGGGAAAACATTAGTTTCTACCCTGACATTTAGATGATTTTTTTTAAAAGGCTAACTACATAAATTTAGCAATCTATGACTTTTACTGTGCCTCATGTTTTGAACTCTGAAATATCTTTTTCTTCATATCTTTGGGGTTGTATTAGTATTTTTAAAATGCATGTTCTTAGTGCTTACAGTTGATTGATAGATAAGTATAGTGTCTTCTTGATGTGCTGAGCAAGTGAGCTGAAAATAACCCTTCCGAATCAGTAACCATGAGGCTTTGGGAGAGAAGGACAGCTCTGCATAAGGTTGGAATGTGTAACTTCCTGAAGAGTTGGGCTACTTTTTATATGCCACAATATTCTCTGACACAAAGGGCACACATGTCTTCATCTATTTTAATCAGTTCATTCCATTTGCAAGCTTACTCTGTTTTTTAAGATGCTCTGTCAAATGATACGGTAGCATTCCTGGTTCATAATCCGTCTTCTACTTAAAATCAGTAACTATCTAAAATTCATCTCATAAAGGCTACATGCTTCTTCTCTAATGTGCACATTTGGGGCATCCTTGCAAACTATCCAAGCAGAACACTGCATATTTTTCTCTGATTATTTTCTAGCCAAATATTAGCCTAATGCCACCATAGTTGGGTCCTAACCCAATTTTGGCTAGAACAACAAGTAAATAAAATCCTTAAGTGAGAGGGGACAAGGAAAGAAAGAAAGCAAATGAGCCTGACTAGTTTAACATGCCTTAGAGGAAATGTTCATTTTCCCCAGTAAAAGAGGATTATAATGTGTTAAAAGAAAACTAAGTGAGGTGATATTGATGTGCAGAGATGAGGGTGTGGTCCATTGGCCAGAGGGCTGGGTTAAGAGCCCAGAGACCTAGTCCCACCCCACCTACTAATGGGCAAATCACTTCGGTTTGGAAGCTTAGATTTCTCTACGAAATGATGGAGTTGACCTTGGTTCCCTCAGGGCCCATTCAACTCTAACATGGCAAGGCTGTGACTCTATAAAAGATTTGCAATGGGGGCCCGGCATGGTGGTGCAAGTGGTTAAGGTCCTCGCCTAGCACGCCCAGGATCCCATATGGGCGCCGGTTCTAATCCCGGCAGCCCCGCTTCCCTTCCAGCTCCCTGCCTGTGGCCTGGGAAAGCAGTCGAGGACGGCCCAAAGCTTTGGGACCCTGCACCCGCGTGGGAGACCCGGAAGAGTCTCCTGGCTTCGGATCAGCATAGTATCGGCCGTTGGGCTCACTTGGGGAGTGAATCATTGGATGGAAGATCTTCCTCTCTCTCTCTCCTCTCTGTATATCCGCCTTTCCAATAAAAAAATAATAAAAATAAATCTTTAAGAAAAAAAAAAAGATTTGCAATGGCTAAAATAGAAGAAAGACGCAGACGGTATATTGGATTCAAGAGCTCTGGCCAGGAAGAGATTTGACTACTTCCTGAGAGGAATGTGAGTCAAGAAGTGGAAAAAGAAAAGCAACTTTGTTTAGACAAATAGCTCTCTATTAAAAATTATTTTAAAATCGAAATGACCTGAATAATCAACTAAAGAATGTATCAGGTATGTACAAAATTCATCTCCAACATGGATTGTAAAACTGACAAGGGAGACAAAGAAATAAAAGCAAAAGAAAGTGTCAAAAATCAAAATGTCACTTTTTTTTTTTCTATGAAAAGAGAAAGGAAATAGAATTCCACCAGGAATCCAGGCCATCACACATTCATACTGCCAACTCCTTAAAACACAAAATCTGCACCTTGCAGTAAATGTACATTTTTAGAATTGTGAATTTATATCATCCTTTGTATATTTGTGATTTGAGCCGAGCTTGAGAACTTAGTCTTGTACAATATGTAAAAGGGAATCACTACTATGCAGTGGAGTAGACGCTAAAGCACAGCCCATAAAGACAATCTGAGTTGCAGTTTAGGAAGTAGAGGATGGAGGGAAGGCTCACACAGGAGAACAGCTGGGTCCTCCATTATTTTGACAAGAGGTGGCACAGACTGAAATGTAAAGATGCCTCTGGAAACAGACAGAAAAAGCCAAATTCAAGTCTGGAAAAGAGAGGCTGCTCAACTCAACGATACACATAGAACAGAAAATGCCGAAGTTTGAACCTAAAGATCTAGAATTTACGGCACCACTTAAAGTCCAATGAGTAATGTGGGCAAAAGAGCAACTCTAATTTTTATATAGATTTTCTTTCTAGGTTGAATGTCTCCTGCCTAGTCCAAGCCAACCTTCACTCTGAATGGCTCAGTTGTTAGTGGGAAACAATATTTGGTTTCTTCAGTAATGATGCCATTGGAATCAATTTGCCAATAGTGTAGAGCATTTTAAAAGCACGTGGTGGAGCTCGGGTTGACTTTCGGGACTTAAAAACTTCTCTCTGTGTTACAATGGCAGGGCAATGGCAGTACACATTTGTCAAAACTCATAGCATGAACTCCAAGAGTGTACATAAACCTCACACTTCAGTTGACAGTGATGTTTCAGTGTTGGTCTGATTAGAAAGCCTATTTTTCTAAAAAGCTTTTAAACATATGGCACGGCATAAGCTGTGTATTTTGTTACCATTTCTTTTCTATAATATACCAACACACTTCCCAATGCCCAATAAAATGGCCAAATACCTTGAATAAATACTACGGAAAAGGAGACTTACAAATGGCCGGCGAATAAATGAAAAAATTCCTCAGTATGACTAATTATCAGGGAAATACAAATCAAAGCCACACAAGATATCATCTCCATCCCAGTTAGAATGATTATTATCAATTTTGAAATAACTAATATTGGTGAGCATACAGATGAGAGGTTCTCATACCTTGTTGGGAGTGTAAATCAGCAAAGCCATGGAGAGAAGCTGTATAGAGGTTCCTCAAAGAAACAAAACTAAACACCAGCTGAGCCGATGATCTTGTGTCCAAAGGAAAAGAACTAGTTACATCAAAGACTGCTCCAAAAACCAAGACAGAATCAAGTGAGGTGTCCATGAACAGAGGAATGAACAAAGAAAATATGGTATATACATATGATGGGATAGTGCTCAGCTACAGGAAAAGGACTTGACATCCTTTCATTAATGGAGACAGGATGAAATTATATGGATCATGTTAAGTAAAATAAGTAAGGCAAAGAAAGGGAAATATTGGATCATCTCACTCACTGGCAGAAACCTGAAAAGTGACCTGATTTTAAAAAAAAAGTACGGAATAACAGTTGCAAGAGACTAGAAAAGGTGGAAGCAGGCAGCAAGAAGGGGGATTGGGGGATACCAAAATACAGTTAGACAAGAGACATTAGCTCTAGCTTCCCCCAGCACAGTGGTATAACCATAGCTTGAAACAGTTTATTACATATTTCAAAATTACTGGAAGAGTCCAAATTACCCAATACATAAAAATGATACATAATGTTTGAGATGGAAATGCTAATTATCCTGATTTGATCATTAAACATTGTATATGTGTACTAAATTATCATACTGTGCCTCATAAATATGTATAAATATTGTATATCAATTAACATTTTAAAAAGAAATGAAAAATTCTGGAGGAAGGCAGGAAAGGTATGATAAATTGACAAATATTCTCTTCAAAGATGCATTCCTGTAAAAATGATTAGTAAAACTCAGACTACAGAAGAAAGTTCCTAGTCTTAGAGAACTTCAGCAAATTTCTGCAACCTTTGGCTATCCAGGGTGGCAGGGATGTGCACAAAAAAGTATTTCTCTTCTTGGGCCAATCGACGCACATTGAGCCATCAGTCTTCTAGAGCCACGGACAAGACAATCACAAGGCGTGTTCGCTTGCAGCTTACAGCTCTGGTTGGTAGGGAAGAAGGCATTTTCATTTCTTTCTTTTTGCCATCCATCAAATTGAAAGGAAGAGAAATAGAGACAGAGAAAGAAACTCCTGTCTGCTAGTTCAATCCCCAAATGCCCAAGAAAGCCAGGGCAGGGCCAGGGCCCAAGCTGGAGGCAGGAACTCATTTCCAGGTCTCCCGTAGGGGTGGGAGGAACCTACACCAAGCACCATTACCACCGCCTCCCAGGATCTGCAGTAGCAGCAAGCTGGACTCGGACGGGAGCTGCCACTGCACCCCAGAGACCCTGATGTCCCTGTGTGTCTCACCTACTAGGCTAAATGCCCACGTGAGGAAGGACATTTTATCACTTGTGTTTTTTGTTTGGTTTGTTGGTTTTGGGTTGTTGTGATTTTTTTATTATTATTTTTTTTCTTATATTGCCAAGTTCTATGTGAATTCTGAAGTGTAATATTTCATTTAGTCCTTGCAGCAGCTCTTCAGGTGCATATCATCATGTCCTTCTTTTACATGTAATGAAGTTAACACAGAGATTGGAAAACAAATGTCCTGATGCCACAAAAGCAATTCTGAGACAGAGCCATGACTCAGCGGATACATGTGATTCCGGAACCTCTTTTTTTTTTTTTAACATGAAACTTTAATCATAATCAAGACAAGTGCTACAAAAAGACGTCAGCCAGTCAAGGGTTATGGAAGTCCTCCCAGCAGAAGAGCTACAGAAAAACCAAGTGCTAGCCTGGCACGACGGTGTGAGAAGCCCGAGGGGAGCACCTGCACCAAGGTATTATCAATTATGCTGCACACCTTTAGCTTTTATTCACAAAAGCTATCGCCATTACCACATACAAATATCTACCATAACTTACACTAAAAGCCCCCATAGCCATTGTCAGGCCCATTTGCCTAAAACAGTCTCAACAGTATTTTAGAGACGTTAACTAAATACTGTTTTAGTAATCCCAAAAGAGTGTGGAGTGATCTTTTTATGTAAATTTGAAAGTAAATAGCCTTTTCTACCTAGACTGTAGTTGAGAAAGATCATCTGAGAATCATTTCAGCATTGTACTTACAAAAACCCAGAACATTCTGGCACGTGAAATCTTCACGTCCAAATAACAAGAAGAAAGCAGAGGAAACAGTGTTAAGTACTAGGTTTGCTGTAGAAGGGTCCAAGTCCTCCCTTCTAGAAGGAGTGGCAGGAGACCACCCAGCTCTGACTTCCCCCTACTCACTGGCTAGGCACAGAGGGCAAGCAGGATTCTCAGAGCAGGCTTAAGCACAAACTCCAGGCAGCAGGGTGAAGCCACATGGCACACAAGGTGGTTGGTGCAGGCCACTGCCCACAGGGGACTATCATCAGAGGGAAGCACAGATGCACCTGGAGACATGTGGGTGTGTGAGCCTGAACCCTATGCATCTGGGTTGGATTTGTGTGTGAATGGAAGGGACAAAAAGGGCATCCCTTGTGTCAGGAACCTGCGCTTAAAGCTTGCACTAGACACCAGCTTTAAAGCACGTCCTACAACCCTGCATGAGGAATAGCTTTAATGCATCTTCCAGACTCTTTCGGAAATGACCCTCATCCTCCAGTGGGGGGAAAAGCTCATGCCTGTGACTGCAACTTTCAGTTAAGATCACGAGGCCATGCTAGCCCCAATGTTCCTAGAAAACCTTTACAAGTTATTTTTAAATTGTGACTTCCATGTCCAATGATGAGCTCAGCAGGGACCAATATAGCCTCCTGGGTCAACATTGTCACAAGTGAGGACTCTCCCCAGACTTTCCACTGGCCTACCCTGGGGAAATCATTTGGGGTTGGCTATCTACCTGAGAAAGGAGGGAAAGGGAACGTGGATTGATTGCAGCCTGAGTCGTAGCTAGCACTCACACATCCACTGTAGAACCCTCCTACTCCTCTCCATCTTGCAGAGAAGGACACCAAGACGCAGTGGGCCTTTCCCTTGATGTGATTCCCCCTTGCTAAGTAATTTTAACATGTGAGCATTAAGAATGGCAGGCAGAGAGCATTATGCAATTCCACAAGCTCCTTTATGTGCACAGCATAAATTGAAAACTGCTTCTAAGGAGGTTAACAAAAGCAGTGCCGATGTGGCCACAGAGCCTGTCCTCTCTGAGGCAGCACACAGGCTGTTTGTTCACTGTGAAATGTTTCAGTGCACAACCCCTTCCGGCAGAGCTTCATCTAACATTCAAAGGAGCAACAACTGAGTCTCCCATTGGTACCCACCCACCACTGAGCAAGCAGCTTCAGAAGTCTCTAGGCAGGATAAAAACAAAAAGGAGGCTGGATGCGAGAGGTAAACTGAGGAAGTGAGCCAAGGGATTCAGAGGGTGCATGGCAAAAAGAGGATGGCTCCAGATGGGACTGTGGTCACCAGGTTCCTTCTGTAAGGGTTGGGGAAACCGGTGGAATCAAGATGCAAAAGTGCTTGTGAATGTGCAATTTCTGTCTCCTACAGAAAACTGCAGAGTGGACTTGAACTGTCCTGTTACTGAATGATGTGAACACAGTTCCTTGTTTCATCTCCTAAGGATCCAAACAGAAACAGCCAACTGACCCAGCACGCCCCATGGAACTGTCCATGGCCTCCCAGTCCCCTTGACCTCTAGGTCCAGTCTTGCAGTCCTTTCTTTTTCACCAACTTTAATATATCCATTATTAAAATCTAGCTCAAGTAAAACCTAGCTCATAAAAATTAAATTCAAACAAGCAGTGTCTGTTAGCTCTGATTATATTTTAAAACATATCATACGCAACATTTATATTGAAGAGTTTGTTTCCAGTGAAGAAGGTAACCCCCTTTTTTGCTTTTAAGAAGAAATTCACTCACAGTCTGAAGGTTTATGCCGTGTCTGCAGTGTGAATACCTGTACAGTGCACACAATACAAACTAGCATTAGGAACACACCAGCCCATATTCGGTGGGTCCCGGGGACAAAACAGGTAAAAGATGAGATGAAGACTTCCTTCTTAGAGATGAAAGAGCTTAGAAAAAATAATAACTACTTGGCAAGTCAGCTTTTCTTTGAAAGCTGAATTAATATTAAATGAAAGAAATAATTAGGACAGCTGGAAATAATAATAAAAAAATAATAAAGACCAGGCACGTCTCTGACAAAGCGTAAAAAACCAAAGAGCTGTTACAATGTACACTCTTCAATGCTCACTAGGTCTCCTTGCTTTTTCCTCCGAAGGCTTGATCACAATGCAAAACACCATTTCAGTATGCAAAGGCAAAAGGCAATAACCCGTGAAAATCTGACCGGGCAGGACAAAACACACAAGTAGCCACAGACTATTGTGTCTGCACATACGCAGTAGTGCACTTTGAACAACTTACTGCTTCTGTTTTGTACCTTACATGGAAATACTAATTGTTAATGCACATTGCTTGCGGATTCATGCCCACTTTTGATGCCTGTAATAAAATGTTTAATTTGATTCTTTTCTCCATGGCGTTGATTTGGATTCTACTGGCCAGATGCAGACTCGCTCCTGACCCATTGCTGGCCAGGACTCACAGCAGTGGGGGATGTCACCCTTCCAGAACGCAGGTGCTGCTATCATTGCTGCTCTTACAAGCAACATTTTTGTTTCTTGCTATGCTGCAGGGACAGAAAGGCTAGATGCCAAAATGCTAACTACAGGATGGATCGTGATTTTTATACATGATTATGTTCTTTTCTACATTTACAAATATTTTTTAAATTTAAAGCTACATAGGATAGCATGTCAATTCTTCTTCTTCCCTACAAATGCACCTGAGGGCAAGTGACCCAACCACTCATTCACGTGTCTCCCCTAACAAGCAAGGGGAGTGAGGCTCTCTGACTCCCCACCATGTTACAGTGCAAGGGGAGATTCCCCCGGCAAACCTGAGCCTCTTCACCGCAGAGCAGAGCCACCGCTGTGTGGGTCTGCTAGTCGGATGTTCCAGATGTTTAGCGGATGACGTCCTCCGTGGTGCTGGGAAAACCTCTTAATCTCTTCGGTCACTCCTCCCATCAGAATATCTCGTTTTGCAGAGGTGAAGCTTTTGCTTACAGTTAATGGAAACTGAGAGAATTGGGACATCACTGCCTTGACTTTTTCACTCTGTGAAACAAAAGTAAAGGTTTCCTTCAAACTTGTTTCTTTGACGAGAAGCAGCACCTGAATGAAAGGTGGTTATTATCAGAAATCGAAAGAATTGAAAAATTTCCAAACAAAACAATGTCTTCCAAAATGAACAGCTGTGTGGAACAGAAGCATCTACGTAAGTGGTCTTCCACGAACTCTACAGGGGCTCCCCTTAGGTGCGTTTCCATCAGCACTATCAATCAAGCAGAAAACAAAACTAATTTTCCATTAAAGATTTAATTTAATCAAAATGATTCAGGGTTGTTTTTTTTTTAATATTTCAGTACATATTCAACTGCAGGAGCTTTTTCTTTCTATTTGCATAGCAATGAAGACTATACCTCTTTTCTCTGAAAGCTAAATCTGACTCTATTTGGAAGTGTTCCTTCTATAAATTTAGCAATTGGGCTTAATCTTCTTCAAATCTGCCCAATTTGAAAGACATAAGTAGAAAGATTACTGCAACTAGCGAAAATTAATATGTCATCTTGGGTGAGTTGTTTAACATCTATGCACTGCACAGTGATAGTCACCAAGCATTTGTTCAAGAGCAAATGTAGCAGCGATCAAATGAGGCTCTGTTTTTCTAATCCCGTCACTAGATGACTTGCTCTAGCCTCAATGACCTTTGTGACTGTCCTTTTAAATTGCAACAGTGCCAAACACCAGTCAGACTACGAGCTGCAGCCTCTGACCCAGCGTCAGCCTGTGAGGAAGGCTTCAAGAGTTTGCACGCAATCAAAGGAAATCAATGAGGATAGCATGATTGGCTTTGCATAGGGCTGAATGTTTTCTATTTAAAATTATAATACACTCTGAGGGCCTAGCATTCATATTTCTTTGGAGAATATTTATATTGATATGATACAAAAGATAATAATCTTTGTACGTTTGCTGGTGTTGCTTAAGAGAATATAAAGCTCACAACCTGTGTCATTCCATTTTTTTTTCTAAATTCACCTTTCTGAGAACCATCAAAATCTAAAAATCTACAGGCCTTGCAATGTGCATGACTTCGCACCCCATGCAGTGTCCAGTAGCTAAATTCTTGCCTTGCATGCCACCGGGATCACATATGGGTGCTGGTACTTGTCCCAGCTATTCAACTTCCCATCCAGTTCCCTGCCTGTGGCCTGGGAAAACAGTCGAGGACGGCCCAAAGCCTTGGGACCCTGCACCTGTGCGGGAGACCCAGAAGAAGCTCCTGACTTCAGATCAGCTCAGCTCCAGCTATTGCGGCCACTTGGGGAATGAACCAGCAGACAGAAGACTTTTCTAGCTCTCCTTCTCTCTGTGGATCTGTAAAAATAAACACATATTTTTAAAACAAAAAAAGTGCATGGCTTCTGGTATTTTTTAAGGAGTTCTCTATCTTCCCCATCCCCAGATTTAGCCCTCTTAGGAGAACAGATTCTTTTAGTTTTCTGTGTTAAGCCTCTCAAACTCAAGGACAGGTGTTTAACCCTGTCAGTTCAGATGCCACAGCCCACATCATTAATGCCCGCCTCTGCGTCTCAGTTCCGCTCCTGATCCAGCTTCCTGCTGGTGCGGATTCTTCACGGCAATGGCCATGATTCAGGCAGTTGGGTCCCTGCTGTGTGCGTGGGTGACCAGGACTGAGCTCTGGGATCCTGGCATCAGCAGATGAGGCCATTCGCAAGAGTGGTTGCATCTCTCTCTCTCTCTCTCTCCTTCTCTCTTGCTCTCTCTTTTTCCCTTTCTCTCTCCCTCTCTCTTTCTCTATCTCTGCCCTGTTGTATGTAAATAAATAAATAAAAATAAAGACATTAGACCTCTAACTCTTTCATCCCATTCACTTATCTATCTGAATGAAAAGATAGCATTTTTATACTCACCATCCATTACAAGATGAATATGATGTACTCAATGCAGTTTCATTGACTTACACTCTCATAATCCCTTCTAGAAAATAATCATGCCACTAACTCTAGGAAGGACATGTAGTCTTAGGGCAGCCAATTCACTTTCTAACCAATTATTAGTGAGAGACTCTCTCATCAAATTTGAGCTTACAGAATACGAAGCTAATCTGGAGAGCACTGAGCTTCGGCTCCCAGAATGCAAACTTGGACCAAGGGAGTCAGACCAAGCCACACGGAAGATGAGTAAGCAGGAAAGCTTGCCCAAAACAATCATCAGAGAGGACTGAAGAAACAAAGCCCTCAGACAGTGAAGTGGTTTCATTTTTGGTTTTCAATCTCCAAATCCCACTGGATTCCTGGAATTCCTTATTTGACACCAGCCCCTACCACCACTCTTCTCCTTTTTCTACTTGAGATAGTGGCTATCTGCTCCTGATGGTAAAAGAACATTGTCTGGAACTGAAACACAATCTAAAATTCATGCTTTCTCAGAAAAGAGATTTACAATTTTTTTTAATTAATTTATTTTTTTTTACAAGGTCAAATATACAGAGAGGAGGAGGAGAGATAGAAAGGAAGATTTTCCCTCCAATGATTTACTCCCCAAGTGACTGCAATGGCCGGTGCTGTGCCAATCCTAATCCAGGAGCCAGGAACTTCTTCTTGGTCTCCCACTCAGGTGCAGGGTCCCTTTGGACTGTCCTCGACTGCTTTCCCAGGCCACAAGCAGGGAGCTGGATGGGAAGTGGAGCTGCTGGGGTTAGAACTGGTGCCCATATGTGATCCCAGCGTGTTCAAGGCGAGGACTTTAGCCGCTAGTCCAAGCCGCCAGGCCCAATTCTTTTTTTTTAACTAGGCATTTTCTCTCCTTTGTTTTTGCAACACTGAAAGTATATAAGCAATCAATCGTATTTCTTTCTCATGTTGTCTCAAAGCCTTGTGCCAAATGCTTTCCAGGCCTAAGTAAATACCACTATACCCCTTCTCACCCCACTATCTACCATCCCTGTGTTTACCTTCATCATGCAATGACTTACTCGTCGGCCAATTCCAAGTTGTGGGTCTGAGTCACTGTCCTGCCCTACCCAGACCTGAGATAGGCAAACTTTAAGATGGCCAGCAGCACACAACAGCACACACAGGATCTGGGGCTGGGAGTGGGTGTGAGAAGAGAACTCAGGAAACTCCCATGCTATGCACAACTCCCACTGGTATGTGAGAGCCGGGAACAGCATACATGGACACAAGTGAGAGCCAGGACAGGGTGCAGGACAGGCCAGGTTGTACCACAACACCTGCCAGTTCACATAAGGGCTGTAATGGGTCAGGCTAAGGTAGACTGCTGCACCAAATGGCAAGAGCTGGGACTGAGGGCAGGCTGGGCCAAGCCAGGCTGCAGCACCTACTAGCAAATGCCAAGACTGTGTGGCCTTTCAGACTATGCTGCTGTACCTGCTGTCAAATGCATGACCCAAGGCCTGGAGTAGACCTGGTAGGGCAATTTCAGGGAGTATCTAACTGAGCTACTGCTTCCTCAGTGAACATGAAAGCTAGACCTGGGAGTAGACTGGACTGGTGGAGGGGCCTGCCAAACTGGACTAGGCTGCTACATTCACTGGCATGAGAGTCAGTGTGAGTGTAAGCCAGCTGAACTAAACCACAGCACCAGCTGGCAAATACCAAGACTGGGTATTGTGTTGGACTGAACCAAACTGTCCTCTGGGATCCAGGACTGGAAATATACCTGGCAGGGGAAATGTGGGCACTCTCCCACTGGGAGAAAGAGCCAGGGTTGGGGGTGGACCAGGCTGGACCCTTCAGCATATGTGAGGTCTGAGAGTGGGTTGGGCTACGCTAGCCTGCAACACTCATGATTGTGCGAAAGAATCTGATGGGCTGTAGGGTGAGCAGTGTTAGCCTATAGCAGAGTATAGAGCATGTAACCACCAGGACTGGGGGGTGGGTCTGGTGGGAGTCATTTGGGGGGTCACTTCAAGTAGGCCACAGCCCCCACTGTGGACACAGGAGAAAGAGAAAGGACTGAAACCTGTATCCTCCCCACCTTCCTCCATGCCTGATCCTCCCCACGTTGATCAGAGGCCCAAATGGGCATGCATCCCTCTTAATATGTCAACAACATTAACAATAAAATTTTAATTTAATTTAAAAAGATGACCATCAGGGGCCAATGTTGTATCACAGCAGGCTAATCCTTCTGGCTGCTCCACTTTCAATCCAGTTTTCTGCTTATGGTCTAGGAACACAGTGGAGGATGGCCCGAGTCTATGGGACTCTGTACACATATAGGAGACCCAGAAGAAGCTCCTGGCTTTGGAACACCTCAACTCTGATTGTTGTGACCATTTGGAGAGTAAACCAGTAGATGGAAAGTTCTCTTTCTGTTTCTCCTCTCTATAAATCTGCCTTTCAAATAAAAACAAATAAATTCTTAGGAAAAAAAAATGGCCATCTGATTCATACCTGCTGAACATTGTCCCCTGATGTGGTGCTGTCTCTCATTCTACCTAGGTTAGTTTGGTAACAGCTGATGCCGGAAGTGCTGATGATTTCAGAATAGATTATTAAAAGAACACAACTCTATCTTGGATTCTCATTCTTTGTTTTTCTCCGTGTCTGGGACACTCAGGCCACCCAGACATGTGCACATGGTAAGGATCTGAGATGTACAGCCAACACCCAGCAAGAAACTAAAACCTGTCAACCACTGCCTGGTGAGCCTAGGAAAGCGTTGTTCTCCACCTGAGCATTGCAAGGAGACTCGCGCCCTGGTAAGTAGATTCACTGCATTCTCATGAAAGACCTTCCACCTGAACCACCTATCTTAGCTGTTCCCAGCTTCCTGGGCCAAAGAAAAACAATGATTGCCTTCAGCGCTATGTTTAGGTAGACTTTGTTACACATAAAGGAAAACAATTTCACATCCTGGGATTTTCCTCCAAGTACTAAACCTTGGCCCACTCAGACTGTTCCTCTTAAGTAAAACAAGCAAAAAAAAAAATTTATTTTCTCTTCTGCTTCTCTAAGCAGATCACTGATATCAACACACTGTCACCGTCTGTGTCTATAGGCATTTCACAAGTGTCTGCACTTGAAATATGCATGTGGTTCTAGATGGCGAAATTCTCAGAAAGCCACTAGTATCTGCTTCCTTCGTTGCCTAATTTTTATATTCCCTTTTGATTTTCTCAATCTTTCTCACAGTAAGTCAGTCAATAGAAGCCAGGGAGTTTTAAGGAAGAGTTTGAATCCTCTCCTGGGCAGATTATTTAAGTCATACATTATTGTTTGCTTTCAGGCAAACCAGTACAATTATGCAACATAAATTCTTTTAAAGCATCTGGGACTTCAGTTCAATTTAAAATCCTGCGGGTTTTATAACCAAAATGAATGATCATAAAATATATGCATGCAAATGAAGAGATAAAAAATATTAAAGGGCATATGAAATTTAATGCATGCTACTTGTAATTCCATGCCAAATTGTTGCAAAAGACAGTGGCTGTGCAATCCCGTGTAAAAATGTGGTTTGTAATATTTACGACTCGAGAATGTGGTTTTAATATTCCATTGTCATGGACATATATTATAAAACAGAGCAGAGAATTAGTTTCGGGTGTTAATATGAGGGGGAGGGGAAGAAGGGTTTACCCAAGGCTGTCATCAGTTTGAATGCCAAAGCAAAAAGCCATGTTTTGACTAAGGTGATTCACTCCAATAGCATACCACTATGAAAACCTTGTGGAAATGGAGCTTCTCTGTTGCTGAGTGTTTTTATTTTAAGAGCTCATTTGGGGCCAATCTCATTCAGTCAATATTTATGAAGTGTCAAAAAATCTGAAATTAATATAGGAGAGGCTCTCGGGGCTAGGGGTGGAGAGAGTTAAAACTCAGGCTTAGAAGCCTTCCTAATAAAGAGACCACAGCCTGGAGACAGAGAGGCGGATCTGGGCCAAGCGTCTGAACCAAGGCTGTGCAAGTTGTCACAGCAGCCAAGTCACAGGCTCCCACCTCCGCACTCTTCTCTGAATCCAGGCTCCACATGCTGCCTGAGTGCTACCCAAAATAAAATCCAACTGTGGTGCTTTCTCTGCTGCTTAATAAAATAGAGCCCCAGTTCTTTAGCACCAGGATCTTCAACATTTGGTCTGAATCTACCTTTACCTGTTCAAATAGCAGGCTAAGGAGAAAGGGGAAAGCAAAAAGTGCATTCCACTTGAATCTTCAATATTTCTTTGTTTATTTATTTATTTTTCTTGGAAAGGCAGATTTACAGAGAAAAGGAGGTACAGAAAGAAAGATCTTCCATCCACTCGTTCACTCTCCAAGTGGGCACAATGGCCAGAGCAGCGCGAATCTGAAGCCAGGAACCAGGAGCTTCTTCCTGGTCTCCTATGTCGCTTTGTGTCTCCCAGTCCCAAAGCTTTGGGCCATCCTCAACTGCTTTGCCAGGCCACAAACAGGGAGCTGGATGGAAAGTGGAGTAGCTGGGACATGAAATGACTCCCATATGGGATCCTGGCACATGCAAGGCAAACGTTTAGCCAACACAGTTCTCCAATGATGCATGGGCATCCACTATTCCTGCATGATTCCTCTTTCTCGTCTGGCCTCCCATTAGAATGATGGATAGAGTCAAAGCAACCAAGAAGTCACTGCAGTATTTTCTGACAAGAAATGATACAGGGAAGAAAAAAAAAGTGTTTGTATGAATGAAATTAACTAATGTTAGTGTCTCCTTTCCAAAACCACTCCATTCCAACCCCCCCATCCCCAATAGAGCATAATTCTGTGCCCGTAAATGCCTTGAGCCTTTCAGCCAGAAAGGAAAATCCTGTAGAGTCATCCCCTAGAAGATAAATGGGATGGCAAGATTTGGAGAGAGCGGGGGGGGAAAATGCTCAGGATTCATATTGGTGAGGCAGCAAACCTAGTACAGTGAAGACAAAAGTTGAAAGTCCTCAGGAGTGGAAAGTTGTGGCGTCATTGAAAATGTCAGGTAGGTAGTATAGCAAGAGGTCTCTCCTTTGTGCATCTCTCCAGATAGCACAGTGGGCCCTGGGAGCACAGCAAGGGGTGCAGTCCATGGCAGTCAGCAGGGGCGAGCTGTCTGCTTGAGCTCCCAGTGCAGCTGGAAAGTCACCCCCACGGCAGCACCAAGGAGCAGGAACACCTAACGCCACTGCCTGGAAAGAGGCACCCATCAGGACCTGTAAGCTCCAAATGAACCTCATCTCTGCTGTAATCCCAAAGACGGAGCCATGAGAGGCTGATCGCTCCAGCAGTCAGATGGGTAGGGACCCGGAGGAACTCGTGCTTGATTTAGAGATGTGAAGGAGTGCACCCTCCAGCGTGCTCTATAGTACACAGACACTAGACAGTTTGGGGCTGTATCAGATGGGAACACACCACTGCTTCCATTGTCTTGCACACCTTGTGCTTGCTGACCTGATAGGGACGGGTTTATGGAGAACACTACCCTTTATGAAAAATACCATCTCCTCCTTTCTTCTTCCTTATTTCTCTCTCTTTCAAAGGCACTCTGTAGGGGTTAGCAGACAATAGACCACAGGCTCAGTTCAACCTGTTGCCTGGTTTTGTACAGCACTTGAGCCAAGAGTGGTTTTTACATTTTAAGCAGTTGAAGAAGCAAGACATTTTCTGAGACATGAAATCCAAATCCCCAGTGTCCATAAATAAAGCTGTATTGGAACACTCAGAACCATTTGTTTATGTGTTATCTGTGGTTGCTTTGTGACAGGGGCCCAGTTGAGTAGTTGCCACACAAACTATACAGTCCGTCAAGTATAAAGCCTTGGTTATCCAGCCCTTAACAGAAAGTTTGCTCACTGTTAGTTTATACATGTGGAGAAAGGAGTGATTGACAGTATTCAGGAAAGAATGATACACCCTTCAATTGGGAATCAGGAGCTCACCTGCAGGGCCAGAAGGCCAGAAACAGACTGTAGCTCTAGTCTCAAGCCTTCTCTATCCTGTGCTAAGTGGCAAGAAGGCAATAGTTCCTCCAATTTTCCTGGTTGGAGAGCTTCTATCCCCCTGCAAGGACTTGGAAATAGGTAGGCAATAAACAGCAGAGGGAGAGGGGTGCAAAGAAACCACTGGGACAAGGGATACTTATCTTGGCACCTCATGTGTGCACCAGAGTCCCCAGTGGTTCTGCTTCCAATCCAGCTCCCTGCGAATGCTCCTGATAATGCAGGAACAGAATCAGGATGACCAAAGTGCTTGGGCGTCTGCACCCATGCAGGAGATCTTAAAGGAGTTCCTGACTCCTGACTTCAGCCTAGCCCAACCTTGGCTGTTACAGGCATATTTCTCTCTCGTTCTTTCTCTCTCTCTCTCTTTTCTTTCCTCCCTCTCTTCCTGCCTTCAAGTATCCATAAACATATAAAAGAAATTGGTGTTTTGTTTTAAAAAGCAGAAAAATAAGCCGGGGAGGGACAAGACAGTTCCCAGGCCAGCCCCGGAAGACACTGTTCCTCCTCATTGGGTAGTTACAGGGCTGAAGAAGGGGCACAGTTAGGGACAGCTGAAATGACATCTTGACTGGAAACCTGGGGAGCGTGACAACAGGGTGAGCAGCCTCTGATCCCACTACAAAGCATGCTGTCCTGGTCACGGGGCAGAGCAGGAGGGTTCTCACAGATGGTGCCTCCAGGGTTGAGCAAGCTCTGTCCGGAGTCCACCAGTGCTCCTCAGTAATTGCTACTAAGAGAGCAGCTGGCTGGAAGATGGAGGGGGGCTGGGGGAAAAGGCAAATGATGTGACAATTAAACTATATGCTTGAAAGAGTTATTTTCAAACATTTTTCAGTGTCTGCTTTCAACCAAAATGTAAGAAACCATTATGAATCTACAGTAATGCCACAATTTGCTACTTCCCTGTTGGCCATCATCTGTTTCAAATGGAGTCATGCTGATTCAAAACAATGGTTCATTGTTTTGTATATTCCTTTCTTTCTACACACATTTATTAAACACTTGGCTCTGTCCACAAGGTACTCTACTAAAAATAAGAAGGAAAAAATAAAAGAAGAAATTGGCAGTACATGTAAAAATATCTAAGAGACCAACAGTCTGGGCCAGTGGGTTCAGCTGCTGCCTTCAGTGCCAGCATTGAATGTGAGTGCTCATTGGAGTCAACCAGATTTCCAATCCAGCTTCCTGCTAATGCTCCCAAGAAGACTGCTGAAATTGGCACAACTCTTTAGGCCCCAGGACCCAGGTGTGAGACGTGAATGGAGTTCCAGGCCCTTGACTTCAGCCTGGCTCAGTCTCTGCCATTGAACCAGAGGATGGAAGATCCGTGTGTGTGTGTGTGTGTGTGTGTGTGTGTGTGTGTAACTCTGCCTTTCAAAAAAAAAAAAAGTATGTTTTTAAAATTATATAAAATAGGGCCCGGAGCAATAGCCTAACTGCTAGGGTCCTCCTCTTGCATGCACTGGGATCCCATATGGGTGCCGGTTCTACTCCTGGCAGCCCCACTTCCTTATTGTGGCCTGGGAAAGCAGTCAAGAACAGCCCAAGCCTTGAGACCCTGCATCCACATGAGAGACCCAGAAGAAGCTCCTGGTTCCTGGATTTGGGTCAGCTCAGTTCTCGCTGTTGCCCATTTGGGGAGTAAATCAGCGGACAGAAGATCTAACTCTCTTTTTTCCTCCTGTCTGTATATTTGACTTTTCAATAAAAATAAATAAAATTTTTAAAGATTATATACTAAATACTGATTAGAAACCAAATGGGTTGAAATATAAGGCTGCTAAGCAACTTGGGCTGTGAAAATGAAAAGGATTGTGAATAATGAGTACAAAATGAACCCTGCCCTCACCCATCCCCATGCCCTGGCGGGATGAGATTAAGGAACTTGAAGCCTAAGTTAGAGTCCAGGAAAAGAGGCCTTTCTGCACAGCCACCTGGGGAATCTGCTCCAAGGCTCTCCAGGTCACCCTTGGGCCTACTCCATCCGAATCTCCGAGACAAGCCCCAGGGCTGTGCCAGCTCCCCAGAGGCCCCTGGGACAGTCCCAGGTGTGAGACACAAGCTGGATGAGAGGCTCCTCAACTTTGCTGTTTTGGAATCACCTGGACCCCCAAGACCCTAAAATCAGAGTCTCTGATGTTAGGACTCAAGCATTGGTGGTTCATAACACTCTCTGGCTACACAGGCTACCATGTTTGAGAACCGGTATTGTGCCCTCACTGCCTTGTAACTTTACACAGAGAATAATGGGCTCTATTTCAAAAGAATTAGAAGATACCTTCTCTTCTTGTTCATTTAAGTAAACATTTTCATGGACGTTTGTATGGTCTGCCTTTTTCTTGTGTTCAATACAACTCTCCAAGAACACAGACAAAATAATAGAAACCAGATCCATTCACACAACAGTCACTGCAAGTATGGTGGGGGGAGGGGAGGGGAGCACATGTGTGTATGTGCCAAGCACCATGCGAACAGCTGGAAAAGAAGAGATGAAAAACAGTCCCACAAGGCCCATAGTCAAGCATCAATATGAAAGGTGCTAGCAGTCAGCGTGCCTAGAAGATTCTAGAGACACAGCCAGGAACTAGGGGTGACATTGCAAGGCTGGGATGGGTGGACACTGCAGAAGCTTCTCAGAGTAGCTGCTTGCTCTGACTACAGAAGGACAGAAAGAGTTCAGCTCAGCGAAGGAAGAGCTGGCTGAGTGGCACCAACTGCAAGCGTGAAGTTACATCTGAGCTGCCACGAGCAGTAGCTGGATTAGGACACACTTTGAAGTGCTCCTGCCCTAACACTGTGGCAGGCCTTGCCTGCAGTCCCTGGGAAAAGCCATTATCCCGGTCTAACGATTCTCAATCCCAGCCCAGGTTAGAATCATTTGGGATTTTTAAAATATTTATGAATTTTTCTTGTTCATGTATTTATTTGAAAAGTAGAGCAACGGGGGGGGGGGGTCGGGGAAGAGAGGAAGAGAGATTTTCCATCTGCGAGTTCACCCCTCAAATGGCCACAGTAGACAGGACTGGACCCTAAAACTCCACCTTGTTCTCTTACGCAAGTTGAAGGGATTGCATGCTTGAGTCATTTCCTGATGCATATTACTGAGAGCTGGATAGCAGGTGCAGCAGCTGGTACTTGAGCCTGGGGTTTGATACAAGATGCTAGTTCTGAAAGCAGCATGTGCCACAATGTTGGTCCCACTTGGGCAATTTTGTGCCATAACATCCCCGGAAAGTCTGCCTTCAGGAGACTCCTGCATCCCTGTTTTACAAACATCCTGTGTGCTGCCAGGAGGCGGGCCTTGGCCACCTAGGCCGTGGAATCTCCTGGTAGGGCTGCCCCACCCTGTTCCCTTTCCTTCCTGCTCAGGCGTGCAGTCACTTGATTGCCTTTTGAGGAAAGACATCAGAGTTCCCCAGCTGGCCACTCACCTGGCAGAGAAAGGGCTGAGTGATCCCCGGCCACTCCCAGGCACTCCAGCTGCCTCTCCGGTATTCCCACATGCCTGACAGCATCTCTACAAGCACAGGCACACATGTGCCCTCTCACTGGGAGGGGAGAGGATGAGTGTTTGTTGGCGGCGGGGGAGGGGAGTCAGAGCATACAGATCTTCCTTGTGACATCCCCCAGGAATACATGGAGATACTTGCTAAAACCCTAGTTTCGTAAATTCTACCACAGCACATAAATGAATTCTCCCCACTTCATGCGATGAAGCGAGCAAAAAACGTGTATATAATCAGATGTTTAATGAAAGAAATGGAATATGCAAGGAGGAATGCCAACAGTGAGCCTGCCTGGCTAGACACTGGGCAGGTGGTTGAAGGCGCTCACCCGCCATGTGATTCCCCGGCCCCTGTAGACAGCCCGCTTGTGATTCAAAGCACTGCTGGAGCAGAACAAACTGCTACATGCCATAAATCTTTGGGGGCATCTGCAAATAGCTGAAACCAGAAATGCTAAATCCATGAATGCCAAGGGTGCATTCATATATCAAAAGGAACATTTGTACAGAAAACACAAGGCCAGACGAGAAATGTGCACTCGCATTTATGTGTCAACAGCACAGATCACATTCTATCCATTGAATTTCTGCACCAACGTCTTCACAGTCCCCCTCCATGTTTTTTAATGTCAGTTCTGGGTATAATAAACAGAAGTTTCTGAATTGCAATCAGGACATGTGATTGAAGGAAGCATTGTAGGTTTTTTTTTGTTTTGGTTTATTTTGGTTTAGTTTTTGGTTTTTTGTTTATGTGTTTGTGTATTTTTGTCTGAGTGGCAAAAGTGTTTTTAAAGAAAAACCAACTTGGCCTCAGAGGACAGACAAGCAGGGGTGACAGGAGAACCAAGACCAACACCAAGGCCCTGCCCAGGAGCAAGGCTCAGCTCGCACAGCACTGAGACCCCAGCAGGTTTCCCACCTCTGGATGACCCGGCCCTACATAGTGTCCAGGCAGCTGTCCAGCTGAGGGTCTGTAGGGACAGGTAGCAGAAATCTCGACAAGTCCTCCTGGGGCCTCCTGAGACAGCCGGCAGTTAGACAAACATCAAAGAGACTCAAATGCACCTCCCCCTGCCCAGGCTGGGTGGGGGAGAAGGAAAAGGTCTGCAGGGGGATTTCAATGTGAATTTGCTGAAGTATAGACATGAACTTGCTGAGAAAATTCTGAATCGGATCGAGATTACTTGGAAATGACTAAATTCAAAACTTTCTGCTGGGTGAGAAGTTATACTTTCTATGAGAAAATTAAAGAAGAAAAGAAGGCAGTTTTGCACATCTGAGTGTACCACACAAAAGCCAAAGTCTTTCCTCTGGGTCTCGGTTATTCTCTCCTTCTGCAAGGGGGGCAGACTCCCTCCTGTCTTGAAGGCCAAGGTTAGAACACTGGATGCACCCTGAGGTCCTCCTCAGAACCACTGCAGTTCTACCGGTCAGCTGCAGGCCACCAGCAAAGGCAGGTGTGTCTGTTCCTTCCTCCACTGTATTCTTCAGTTACTATTTTCTTTGTGTTCCACTCCTGAGGGCCTTAAAATTCAGAATTAGGGAGCCAAGTAGAAGTTTGGGAGGCCAAGAACAGCCACACCAGATTCTCCTCCACGCAAATAGCTCCCTATAAATACTTTTCCTTAACAGGGACACTTTATAATTAGAATATCCAGGATTGGCCTTGGTTCAGGAGAATGAGCACATACTCTGCACTGGGAGTAAAGTAGAAACTTGATCAGCCTTTCGGGAAAGTGGCTGGATTCTGTCGGCAAAAGGTTTTCCATGTGCGTGCCTTCTGCTGTGGTTTGAAGAGTTCATCCCGCAAAGGCTTCCAGGCAGAAGCCTGGTCCCCAAAGTCACAGTACTGAAAGGCGCGGAGACCTGCAGTAATTCTTACTGAAACAAAAAACAAAACCCGAGTATTTCACAAAGAAAAGAAGCATGTGTAGCTCACATCTTCGTAAACTCGAGATTCCAACAGTGTTGTCTGGCTCTGGTGAAGGCCCATGCCTACAATACATGCCAAAGAGTATCATGCCATGAGCATGTATGAGAGGGAGAAATCATTTAGCAAGACAGGAAGCCAGACCCTTGAGGAGCTGTTGCTTATCCCATGAGGCCAGCATCAGATCCTTCCCAGGGCAGCTCCTCAGTGACCTCATGACCTCCTCCGAGGTTCCACCTTTCAAAGGCTTGCTATGATTTTGATGGGTTTAACTGTCTCCCAAGGTCCAAGAACTAAAGACAGTCCCCAAAGCCTAATGTTAATGGTTTAGGTTAATGCGTTAAGGGTGGAACCCCAGCCTAATTACAGTTTCCAAAGGTGAGGCCTTTGGGAAGGGATTATACTGGATTAAGTCGCTGGAGTAGAGCTCGTGATTGAACCGCGGTAACCTTAGCAAGGGAGAGGCCACACATCCATAAAATGAGCATGCCCAGATTCTCTGCTTTCTGATTCACAGTAACCCTTCCTCTGAATATGTCTCACCATCCATCACCCTCATCAGGAAGTAGACCCATGCGCTCTCCAATCTTGGACTGTGAACGTTCAAAAGCATGAATTTAAATAGCCTCCTTCCTTCATAAGTAACTCGTCTTAGGTAGTTAGCTGAAGTAACAAAAAGATAGCTAAGATCAGGTCCCACTTTCTCAAAACATCATCACCCTGAGATCCCACCTTCCAAAACATGAACTCTTGGTGACATAATCAGACCGTATGTAAACCGTAACAGGATCTTTCAGAGGTGAGTCTAGTGGAGGTGATTAAGTCCTGACCCACTTTGCGAAAGGATTCACACTGGTCTTGCAGGAGTGGGTTCGGTTCCTTGACAACAGTAATTAGCAAAGAGAGTGTGGGCCTGACCCCTTACTCTCTTGCTTCCTCTCATCACGTGCTTCCACCATGTGATGTGACTGCCATCTCATTAAGTTATCATGGGGGTAAAAGGTCCTCAAGCATGTGAACACTCAGCCCTATGCCCAGCAAAGTGTGAGCATGTGATGGAGACTGCTGCTGCTCTGGAATCACGTTATTTCCCACACATCTAAAAGATGATGGTGCAAAGACAGTAATAAGAACCATTGTTTACAAAATGTGAAAAGTCAGATGCAACCAAAGTATCTTCTAAAGGATTTGTTAAGCCAATTATGGCACGTTATATAATGACTTGTAAGTTGCCTTTAAACATGATGTTATGAAGATGTACCAATTGCTATAGAAAAATGTCCATAATATTATTAGCTGGAAGCAGGAAGCTTACACACTGGCATAGACAACGTGATCCATTGTTTGCTTATCTGTGCGTACGTATGCACAGAAAAGCACGTAAAATGATCGACTCTGAGATAAGCAGATGTCTGCCTCTAAGTGAGATAGATTTTTAACCTCTGTTATCTTTGGCTTTTTTGTTACACATCCCATTTATAATAAGCAAAAATAATTTTTCATGAAAATGTCATTTTAAAGTGCAGATCCTCCTTGGGAAATCATAGGTAAGCTTTATCAGGCAATTATTATCAAACATAGAGACTGTCTGTCATAGAATAAGTCTAATTTAATAATATAGAGTGTGTGCAAGGAATAGAAAATCACTCCCAGAACCTTCAGCACTCACAGGCAGACTCCACAGGTGGAAGCTAAGCGCAATGAGAAATACAAAAGCACTTCCAAAAGTGCATGAAAATGATGGAATTATGGAATTCAAAGATGTGCTCATTTTAATGACATAAGTTTTCATGATACACATTTCCATGAAATATTGAAAGTCTCTTCTACAATTTTTTAAATATCTTATTTATCTTCATTGAAAAGCCAGTTACACAGAAAGAAGGAGATACAAAGAGAAAGATCTTCTATCTGCTGGTTCACTCTCCTGGTGGCCACAATGACTGGAGCTGAGCCGGTCCAAAGCCAGGAGCCAGGAGCTTCTTCCAGGTCTTCTATGAGAGTGCAGGGTCCAAAGGCTTTGGGCTGTCCTCTACTGCTTTCCCGGGCCACAGGCAGGGTAGCTGGGTGGAAAATAGAGCAGCTGGGAAACAAACCAGCACCATTTGGGATCCCAGTGGTTTCAAGGTGAGGATTTAGCCACTAGGTTATCACGTTGGGCCCAGCCCCTTATAAAATATCTGCACCAAGTCCCCCTGCCATGATGGTATTAATTATCAAGGGGAAAAATAGTCCCTTTTCAATGTAGACAGCCATATCACAAACCTTCTGGTGGGATGGCAAATGCAAGAAGTGTCGCTTCCATAAGCCATGCATTCACAGTCACCACACCTGTGTTGCCACCCTGGATGTGTCTTGAGAGCTGCTGAGAGGTGACAAGGAACATACCAGGAATAACGATGGCATGACGGATGACAACCCGCCCTATATTCAACCAGGGACAGGCTCTTACGCATGCAGGGATCTGGAAGCAGGTGCCAGGAAGCGAAAACAGACAAAAAATGGCAGCAAATACTGCACTTCAGGAGGAAGGTAGCTTGTTGCACAAGCCTGAAGGGTTGCGCTGGAAGCTGCTTGTTTCCCACAAGACCTCTATTCCTGCTTCCTTCTCATAGTACTTTTAATATACCATGCTGCCACCTCAGAGACATTTCCTAAGAAAAAGAAAGACATTCTGTAATGTATCTAGTGAAAATTTTAAAAGCAAGCACGATGAGCGCACACTGAATATGGAACGATTCTTGGAAAGCTGGAGCAACAGGCCCCCATTTCGTAACGAGAGAAGTGTGATGTCACGTGACAGGTAGCAGGCGTGTGCACACCCAGCTATGAGCAGATTAACTGAAGGAGACAAATTCAAGGCTGATCCTTCCACAAAATTGCAGACATCTGTCAAGATGTCCTTGAACTTTGAGGAAAAGAAAGTAGCGATTTTATTTTTTATGGTTACTCATGAACTTTCCTAAACATTTTTAGTTAGATATAATTAGATTCAAAGGAGCTGAGCCCAAGTCGTGCTTTTTTCCTATCCTTTGATAGCTCTGTGCTGCTGGGAGCTTCCTGTATTCTCTCGGGCCTTGCCTCACTCGTCTGTGAAGAGAGGGGGGTTGAATTTTATTAGATTTCTGTGAATTCCAAAGTGCTACCAGTTTTATGATGACCTGGGACGGGGGGGACTAATATGCTCTCCTACAAAACACTTCTTGTTGCCCCTTTCGCGTTGCAAAAAATGCCCTGAATCAGAGCTGCCTGTAGGGAAATTTTCACCTTCCATTTAGAAATGTTTATTACATGATTCCTTATTTTATCAACATTTTTGGAACTCTGAGAAGGCCATTGGATTTCTCTGAGCCTTAATCTATTACATCCGTAAGACGCCATTTTTTAAATATCTCCATCAATCTTGATGTTTTCTGGATGGAAGAATAAGCTGGTTGTGAGCAGGAACGTCAGTAACGGGTGTTTGTGAAGGAGGGTTAGTTCACTTGGCAGGTGGCTTGTAGGAGTGGTCCCTTCCTACCACCCCCAAGAACGGATTGAGATGGCTAGAATTGTGCTAGTCATTCCTCGGCTGCAAGGATTTCCCTGTCGCCTTGGCTGCCACTGAAGCACTGATGCTTTGGTATTTTTGTTTTCTTCCCTCTAGAATCATGCTGGTCTTACCTACATGGCCTGTGGCCCTCGCATGCGCACTGCTCTTATTCTCTGGCTTAGCTGCCCAGCACAGCCCTGAGCAGGGTAGCAGCAGAAAACTCTGGAAGTTTTCTACTGAAGACTCTCAAAAGTTCCAAGGGATGTAAAAATTTCAGATAAAAACACTCTTAAGAAAGGCAATTCAGGGAGCAGCTATTTCTTTAATTTCATTGAAAAGTGATCACCCAGCCCTGGCTAGAAATGCCCTCTGGCTTTGTGAAACACATTCCAACTCTCCAAATGATGACTGTGTAGTGTTTGTCTTGAGCCGACGCCTTCAAAGGGAGAGGATTCTCAACACCAACTTTATGTCACATTGTTGCTTTTCTTTTCTGAAGCAGCTATCTATTTTGAGAACGTGTTTCCTGTGTTCAGTCTTTTTCTCTGTGATAAAATGGGGGTGGAAAAAAATAATCACACTTGAATGCAATATCTTATTTCCTAGAGGCAGCTGGTTGCCAGTTAAGCAGGAATACTGTGAAATAGCAGGTGGATATTTACCCACAAACAACAGGGAACTGAAGAGACAGAGAAGGCCCCAGGACAGAAGTTGTTACTGTCAATAAAAAATGATTAGCAACATGGGTTATCTTCATGCAGTTGTTTTTCTCTCCATACTGAGCTGGGGAGTCCTGATATATTCTTCTCCGGTTTTTCTGGCATCTACACTGGGACTCACATCTCTGCTGATACGTGCATTTGTTTTTGCATGCTCAGGAATCGCTTGTGGGTTGGAACATCTGTGATGTTTACATCCTTGGTTGACCCAAGGCTAGCCTCTCTGAGCTTTCTCCGTTTCACACTCCAGGCAGTTTGTCACTTCCTTCCCATGCTTCTCTCACTTGCTGCTGCCTTCTGCTAGAGCAGTCATCTTAGTATGTGGGCATTATTTGTTTATTTCTGTCTCCCTGACTGTCAGCACTTCAAGAATAGAGAAATGACAAAAGGAGGGTCATCCAAAAAATGCTTATCGAATGACTAAGTCAATGCGGGAACGAATAAATGGGTGATAGGACAACTGCCATCCCATCACCAATAACAGTGCCTGTATGAGCCACTTGTTCATTAACATGCCCCACCACCCCCAAACTTGTGCTTTGACTGTCATTCTGGTTGAGCAAAGTCAAAAGGCTGTTTCCACCCACATTCTACACGGAGGCTTCACTTGTAAGTCATAGCGGTATGTTTGGGGCCAGTGGGTTGGCCCAGAAGTTCTGGTATCTGCATCCTTCATCAGAGGGTCCAGGTTTGGTTCCTGGCTGCAACTGCTGCTTTCAGCAGGCTGCTAAGGCAGATCCGGGGTGGCGGTGGGGACGGCTCAGGTGCCACCCACCTGGGAGTCCATGCTGCATTCCTGCTTCCTCTGCAGGCATGCAGGAAAGAAAAATCAGCAGATGGGAGATCTCCATGTCTCTGCCTTTCAAACATAAATAAATAAAAAACAAATAGTATTTTGGGGATCATTGTTGAAGCACAGTGGATTTAGCCACTACGTGCAGTGCTGGCATGCCATGTGATCTCTGGCTGCTCCAATTCCAATCCTTACTAATGCTCCTGGGAAGGCAGTGGAAGACGGCCTAAGCGTCTGGGATCCTGCCACCCAGTTGGGAGACCCAGATTGGGCTCCATGTTCCATCTCCGGTAGGATCCAGCCCTGGTCACTTCAGCTTCTGCTCACTCTTTCTCTCCCTGCTTCTCTATGTAACTGTGCTTTTCAACTAAGTAAATCTTTCAAAGTATTTTTTAAGAAAAATTTTATAATGGATTTTATTTTTTCAGAGCAACAAACTTGAAAGGTATGGAATTTCCCAGACATCCCCTGCTCTTGTATAGCCTCCCCCCATATCTATAGTCTACCTTCATGTGGTACCTTTATGAATTATTGGTAAACATACTTTGGTATAATGTTATTATCTTGCAAAGAAAATAGCTAGCATTAGGGTTCATTCTTGGTGCATTTAATGAGTTTGAACAGATGTCAGATGACATCCAATGAGCACCACAGTACTACCCAGAGCAGTTTCACTGTCTTAAGAATTCTATGTGCCTAACTCTTCACCCTCTTACTTAACCCCTGGCAAGTCCATGCTTTTCTACAATCACCATAGTTTTGCCTTTCCCAAAATGTCATATAGCTGGACTCACATAGGATGTAACATTTTCAGGTCTCTTTCACTCACTAGTGTACATCCAAATCTCTCGTGTTGTTCATGATTTGATCACTCATCTTCTTTAAAGGCTGAAATATTGCATTGTCTGGACATATCACAGTTTATTTATCCACTCAACTATTGGAGGACATCTTTGTTGCTTCCAAGTTTTGGCAACTATGAGTAATCTGCTATAAATATATGTAGCACATTTTCATGTGATCATAAATTTTCAACTTCTGTGGGTGCATACCAAGTAACATGATTGGATCTTATGATAAGGCTGTGCTTCATTTTGGAAGAAACTGCCAAACTGTCTCTCGAGGTGGCTGTACTATTTTGCATTCTCATCAGTAATGAGTGAAAGTGTCTCTTGTTGATGTTCCCTGGGGTGGTGCTGCTATCTGGTTAGCTCTGAGTAATACAGTTATTATACAAGGCAATGTAATTGGTGCAGAATGGGAAGAAAGGAGTTCCATCAGGGAGCTTTTGTAGTCTTATCAGCATTTAACCTAATTGCTAGGCATTGGTGCTTCCCTGAGTGGTCTGTGCAAAGGCATTCCTGGGGTAGTGACCGGTGTAACTCACACGCAATGCAAGTGAGGCAGTAAGGTGCGGTTCGATTCCGTAAGCAGATGATAGGGTTGTTTCCTTAGAGCTGCTCTGGCACACTCATGGTATCTCACACTCACTGAAACCAACTAATACCAGAACAGTGATTTTTGTACTAAAATTGCAGGTGTATCTAAAAACAAACAAATAAGAAAGTGTCTCTTGTTGCACTTCTCTGGTACTTGGTGCTATTATTGCATATGCTTGAACTTCAACATTTGCTGCTGCCACAAAATCATTTTTTCTTCATCTTTTACAAATTATTTGCAATGCAAAGACGCACGGAGAGTGTGAGAGAGTGAAAAAGTGAGCAAGAGAGAGAGAACTCATATTGGTTTATTCCCCAAATGCCCACGATGGCCAGTGCTGAGCAGGGGTGGAAGAGGAGCAGGGGATTCGATCTGGGTCTCTCACGTGGGTGGCAAAAGCTCACCCACTTAAACCATTACCTGCTGCTTTCCAGGCTTTGCGTCAACAGGAAGCTAGAGTCAGAAATGAGGAGCTGGAGCTGAGACACAAACCCAGGCATTTCAATTGAGAACATAAATGTCTTAATCAAGGATTTAAACCACTAGGCCAAATACTCCAAACTTAACTTTTAATTCCATTTTTTTACAAACCTTTTATATATATATATATATTTGAGAGAGAGAGAAAGATGTAGAGAGGTAGACAGAGAGAGAGAAATCTTCTATACATCAGTTCACTCCACTGATGGCCACAATGACCAGGGCTCAGTCATGCCAAAGCCAGGAGCCAGGTACTTCACCCCGGTCTCCCACATGGTTGGCAGGGGCCCAAGCCCTTGGGTCATCTTCCACTGTTGTTCTCAGGCCATCTGCAGGGAGCTGAATCAGAAGTGGAGTAGCTGAACCATGATCCCGTGCTCTCATAGGATGCCCGTGTCATCAGCTAAAGTTTTACCCACTACACCACACCAGGCCCTCCACAAAACTTTCACAGTAACCTTGGACTCTAGATATTAACTGTACTGATAGGCATCTAGTGGTATCTTATTTTGTTTTAAGTTATAATTCCCCAATGACATTGAATACACAGTGTCTTTTCATATGCTTCTTTGCTATCTCTATGTCTTCAATGAGGTGATGGCTCTTCAGGTCTTCTGTATATGTTTTAACTGGGTTCATTATTTTACTGTTACTCAATTTTAAGGATACTTTGTATGTTTTGGATGGAAGATCTTTATCAGATATGTATTTTGCAAATATTTTCTCCTATTTGCAGCTTGCATTTTCTTTCTCTTGACAGTGTCTTTCACAGAATAGAAAAAGTTTGATTTGAACAGAACTAGTTTACTGATTTGTTGTTGTTATTGAATCCTATGTTTCTTGTCATATTTAAAAAAAAATAAATGCCGGGGCTGGCACTGTAGTGTAGTGGGTTAAGCCACTATCTGCAATGTTGGAATCCCATATGTCACTAATTTGTTTCCTAGCAGCCCTACTTCTGATCTAGGTGCCTTCTAACAACCTGGGAAATGCGGCAGCAGGTGGTCCAGGAGGTTGGGTTCTTCCCACTTGCGTGTCAGACCTGGAAGGAACTCCTGGCTCTGGCTTCTGTCCAGCTCAGTTCCTGCTATTGCAGTCATTTGGGAAGTGAGCAGCAGATGGAAGACCTCTCTCTCTCTCTCTCTCTCTCTCTCTCTCTTTTTTATCAATCTGTCCCTCTTTCTGCGTAACTCTGCCTTTCAAATAAACGTATTTTTTTAAGTATTTGTTAAATTCAAGATAATCTAGATTTTAGCCTGTGTTGTCTTCTAGAAATTGCATTTTGGCTTTGCATTTACCTTTAGGTCCTTGACCCATTTAGTTCCTTTTTGTGAAAGATGTAAGGTTTGTTTGTTTCTAGGTACACACACACACACACACACACACACACAGATTATCATGTGGCTGTGCAGTTTTTCCAATACTAGTTCTTTTAAAGCAGACTCATGAAGTGTGGCTTCATGTTGCTAATGATTTTGAGAGATGGTCAGGGGCAGCTTGACTTTACGTGACATTTCTTCCAGTCCCTAGTCCCTTGAGAGCTTCCCTTGCCTTCTGCTTCTTGGCAGGTGCATCCTAGAGCAGGATTAGCTTCAAGCCTCTGCCTGGGTTTAGAGGTGAGAAATGAAGGAGATGGCAGTTCCTTCTGCCTGCTGTCAGGTAAGAAAGAAAAACAGCAGGTGTCACCAATACGAAGCAACCCTGTCTTGGGTCTCTTGACCTTCTTAGCTTCCACTATTTGTGTTGAAAACTCCTCCAAACTATAGTGTCCCATGATTGTTTCTGATACAAGTTTTAGGAGTTTTTATGAAACTTGATGTTTGGTTTTAAAGAAAGTCATCTTTGTGCTTAATGAGTATCGCGCACCTAACTCAAATACAAATGCTTGTCTCATTTGTGTTGGGCCCTGAAGACCACCAAGTTAGGGGGAGCAAATAGCATCTCAGAATGGATCATCATGTGGATTTTCTCATGATGTAGCCTTCTCTGTGACCCGGCTTGTATATTGGCTGTTCTCAAGGCACTCCTCAAGAACAGAGGACACAGAAACGAGCTCACCTTGACTCAGCTCTCAAGGAGCCCTTTGTTTGGACAGCAGGAGAGGCAGTCAGGGCAATGCTGCTTTTTACAAGGGAGGTCCCTGAAAGGCCAGAGCCACAGCTGTAAAGTACCACAGGTCACAGAGAAAGCCAGCAACACTTTCCCCAGGCAAAACTAGAATTGGACCTTGGAAGATGCATGCCCTGAGGGATGAGAAGAAATGAGAAAGGAAGGCCCCTGGACAAAACAGGAAAACAAGGACTTTTGTTTTCATTTTATTCGAGTTAGGATATCAACAAGTAGGCAGGGAGGTGGAGAGATCTTTGTCCAGACAACCAGCTGAAGTTACCTCGAAGCCCATATCATCTATCTCAGCTCTTTTGTCCCGGTTATTTAAGTTCCTGTTCGGAGTACCAGGGTTCCATACCCAGCTTGACTACTGACTCCAGCTGGAGTCAGACCCTGGAGGGTAGCAGTGACGGCTCCTGTCACCCTGTGTGGGAGGCTGCCATTGAATTCTTGGCTCCTAGCTTTCACACAAAGGAGGTATTGTGGGCATTCGGGGTGTGAGCTGATCCATGGGAGATCTCGGTCTCTTAGTCTGCCCATCTCTATCTCTCTGCCTATCATGCAATTTAATAGATACATATTAAATACATAATATAAATATATTTTAAATAAATATATATATTAAAGAAAGTAAGTTTCTCCTGTTTGGGTCATATTGAGTTCGAATTTCTGTTCCTTGTTACAGAAATGAGTCTAAATGATAATACAATTCTGTTGGAAGGAGAGACTGGAGCCAGACTGTTGAGGAATTTAAACAATCTGGCAAAGGCATGTGGAGCCATTTTAGGGTTTTCAGCTGAGAGATGAAGTGATTAAAACTTGAGGCAATTAACCCGGCAGGTGGATGGAGGGTAATATACGGGAGAAAAGCAATGCCTACAAGGGAGGGGGGCGGTCCTCTCTTTCAGGTGACCTCCAAGCAAGACTTTCAGTGGTGAACAAATCTAGTCTTCATCCTGATCCCGCTGAGAATGTGCACACTAAAATAAGAGCTGCCCGTCCCCATACTATATTAACAAGCTTGTGATGATCGGAACGGGCGGCTCTATTTGCTCTATTGTAATCAGACCTATATATTCTTTAATACCCTATAAAAGGTAGAAAGCCATACATATGCTCGCAGTGACACTACCTGTTCTTCAGGCTTTTGCATGTATTAGGCATCCTGTCTAAACAACCTATTGTTTCGATCTCCCTGGTTTTTAGGCAAACCTCTCATTCCAGTGGCACTCACCAATAAATATTCAAAAACTCTTAGACAATAAATCATAAACAAATCTGGCATCGTGGAACTGCTTCATCCACTCATTGTTTTACCTTGAAAAAACCTGATGGCTGTCCTAGGCTGTGTTGACTGTAAATGGAGATGATGATTTACTCAGAGGGTAGTCAGGAAAGTGAAGCAAAGCCTGGGGATTTTACCTGGGATTGTAGCTGCTACCTATTTTAACTGCTGAGTGGCTTCCCATGAGAGATTATGCTTCTGTGCTCTCAGAAAGCATGAAGTCTGCGAACCAGTCTAGGTTGGTGATTTTTTTTTTCTGTGTGTCCACCTACCTGGGTTCCACCTAGGAGGAACCTAGGAAGTGAATGTTCTATATCTGCTTTTGAGAGGATGAGCAAAACATTAGGCAATAATAGATACTTTTGGCTGGGGCAGCATCCCAGTTCACGTCAAACTGTTCCAATTTCCATCCAATGCCCTGCTTGTGGCCTAGGAAAGTAGTGGAGGATGGCCCAAAGCCTTGGACCCCTGCACCCGTGTGGGAGACCTGGAAGAAGCTCCTGGCTGCCAGGTTTGGATCAGTTCAGCTCTGGCCATTGCAACCATTTGGAGAGTGACCCAATGAATGGAAGATTCTCTCTCTCTATTTCCCTCCTTCTCTCTCTTTTCCTAGCTCTCTCTCTCTGTTTCTCTAGCTGTAAAATCTGCCTTACCAATAAAAAATTGGTAAAAACTTTACTTAAAAAGGATATTTTCCGAATATTTGAACCTCAAAAGACCTTGATTTTAATTTATTTTTGACTCCCAGACATGACATGTGAAAAAGAGATTGTGGAAATAAAGAAAAGAAAAAAGAAAAGAAAAGAAAAGGAAAGGAAAGGAAAGGAAAGGAAAGGAAAGGAAAGGAAAGGAAAGAAAAAAAAAGAAAAGAAAAGAAAAGGAAAGGAAAGGAAAGAAAAGAAAAGAAAAGAAAAGAAAAGAAAAGAAAAGAAAAGAAAAGAAAAGAAAAGAAAAGAAAAGAAAAAAGAAAAATCACTGAACCCTCTGTACAAGAATGGGGAAATTAAGGAGACTGACAATTCAAAAGAGAAGTACTGAGTCTTGATAATGCCTGTGGATGTTCTCACTGGTATGTGCTGAACACTGAAATGCCACCTTTTCTTCCGCTTGCTTTCATCTTACTGCAAGATAACAAGCTGTAAAAGCAATATTTTCTTTTCAAATATGAAAAAAAAATGTAGAACTATGATGTTCCTTACATGGACACTTTGCAATTTTTAAAAGACTTATATATTTATTTGACAGTCAAAGTGACAGAGTAACAGGGAGATACACGCACAGAGCTATCTTCCAACTGCTGGATCATTCCCCACATGGCTGCGGCAGCCCAGGCTGGGCCAGCATGAATCCAGGAGTCAGGAGCTTTACTCTCTTGCCACGAGACTGGCAGGGGCTCAAACACTTGAACCATCTTCTGCTGCATTCTCCAGACTGTTAGCAGGTAGCTAGGTTGAGAGTGGAGCAGCTGGGAAACAAACTAGCCCCCTAAAGGGTGCTGGCATCACAGTACCAGCATGACACAACACTGACCCTTGTGGGGAAGCTTCTACAATAATACCTAAGTCTAAGTGAAGCACTTAGTCCCGAGTCCCTGAGCGAGCCCAGCTTTTTAGGGTTTTTAAATTTTGCATCTTATTTTTCATTTTATTTTAAAGGTAGACAGAAACACACAAAGATCTTTCATCTGCAGATTTACTCTTCAACGGCCTGCGGCAACTGGGGCTGGATCAGGCAAGGTCTCCCAGTTCCTCGAGCACCCTGTTGCCTCTTGGGGTGTGTATTCGCAGCAAACTGGAATGGGAAGTGGAGTCTAGACCTGAACCTAAGCGGTCCAGTATGGAATATGGGGACCCAAGTGCATACCCTCAATCTTGCTTTTCAGCCAAGCATTTTATTTTGAAACAATTTCAGGCTTAGAGAAAAACTGCAAAACATAGTATAGGCAGTCCCATGTTCCCTTCAGCCTACTTTCCCTAATATTAATATCTTAATAGTGTTGTAATAATGACAAAAACTAGCAATCATAATAACGTTGAGACAATACTATTATAATTCAGCAGATGACTTCTTGGAGTTTGCTGTCTCTCACCCAGGGTCCCTTGGCAGGGTCAGAGCTGCCAAGCCAGGCCTGCAGGTCATACTGCTGGTCTTGTGTTTCCTTCCATCTGCACCAGTTCCTTAAGCTTCTGTGACGTCAACCTTCCTGAAGAGCCCTGGTGGGGTATTTTAGAACTGTCTCATTCTGAGTTTGCTTTGCCATGGTGAGAGAAGGTGAGTAATGGCCGGGCTCCTAAACGGAGGTTCTTGTATGGGTAATATTATCTGGAGTCATTAATTATTTTTAAACATGTTTAGAAACACTTTTAATTTATACTATAAGCAGAGGCTAGATAACTCTTGCTAAACAGTCACCAAACATGACATTTTTATACGAATTACTTATATAAGTAATATTTAAATATAATAGGATATGAAATATGATGACTGTAGTTCAGCTGGAATCTAGAAAAGGGCAATAAACAGGAATCAAGTGAAAATATGTTGGGTTTCACTCATGTAAAATACATTTTAATACAGCCACAGATTCATTACAACTATGGTAGTTTATAATTCCTATCAGGTTTTTTTTGCCAAATACGTAAAACACACATTGAGAAAACACTGTATTTGCACGAAAATTGAAACACGTGGGCATTTCTTACTTTATGTCCTTCCTTATATGTAAAAATTAAAGTTAATTTTTATTTGAATCATTTCATTTCTATTCTGCTCAATAAATACGTGTTTAAAAAGCAGCACCACATATTAGCATGACTATTTAATAAACAGTTCTTTATATGTTTTCTCTTAATAAATTGTATTTTAATTCAGAAAGCATAAAAAAGACATTTGCGTGTTATTTAAAATTGACTCAGCAAAATAATTTATGGTTTGTTTTTCCTTTACTTATTTCTCCTCAGTTGGTGAATGTTTTTCAGAGGCCTACATTTGAAAATAAGGTCCCTTAGGGCCTACAGATCAAATATTCAAGAGGCAGGTCAGTGCAGATCACAGAACCTGCCACAGGGCCAGCACAGAAATGAAGGCAGCAAGATGGCAACATGGGCCTTGGGTGCAAAATGAGGTGAATGAGGAATCAAGAAAATAACATCCTAATGAAACAAAATCAATGCAAAAATCCACCCATGCTTAACAAAATACAGCATTTCACAAAAACAGAATCCATTCTACACTGACTTTCCCTTCTGCAGGAATCCCAAGAGAGCTTGGCCTGACCTGACGACAGGAGGGCAGCCCGTGGTGGGAGCCTTGGAGATGAGACCACACGTGCCCTGAAATCCTCTGCCTCCTCAGGAGAGGCTGTGGTGCCTAAACACAGGCGTTCAACGTGCCCGTTCAGGTCCTGACCTCCTGAGCGTGAGTGTCAAGTGTCTCAAAGGAAACCTTTCCCTTACACTCCTCCCAGTGATGTGAGCTGCACAGGGGCGGACCACTCAGTTTTCTTCACGAGAGGAGTTGATAGCCTTCATGTAGATTGAAGGAACTGAGAAACCCAGGTGGGAGAATTCTCCAACAAGGAGCCACAAGGGGCTGTCCCAGTGGGTGCCACAGGAAGAAGGTTTCTCCTCTGAGGGCTTCAAGGTCAAGCTGGTGAGCTTCGTGCCGGGTGCCTGTTTGGTTGTGAGCCAGCAGAGGCAATTCTAAATGGTGACGGTCTCCTGATGTGCTGCATCCACCTCTCGAGGGGGCCCCGCCATGTGAGGTCTGATCGTGATGGCTCTTGATCCGTGAGCACCCACAGAGCTGAGCTCCTTCCCGTGGCATCTCACTTGCCATCCCTTTGAGGTCCATGTTATCCCTTTTTCATGATAGAGACTGAGTGTTGGAGCAGCTGGGACTTGACTCTGCCTGTTCCAGAGTCTATATGTTTAGCCACTTGCTGCAGGGCCTCATAGGAACTGAGACAAATAGAAAGCAGTTGCCCAAAATAACATTGATGGAAAGGTCTACGGAGACTACACAGTCTTTCAACATGCCCAGATTTTTTCAAATGTAAGCCTTGGATCAAGCCAGGGCCCCGGGGAGCTGCACAGCCATCAGTTTGACGCAGAGGGGCATTCCACCCTAACACTGAAGGACGAAGGAAATCTAACACAGAGATGCTCTTGAAGGCCTCATCTACCGCAATGAGACAGACTTGTGGGCTAGCATTTCTTAGTGCTCTCAGTATTATGGAAAGCTGTATCCCATGGTTACTCTGTCTGTACATACGAACATAGTGAATTCTGTACCTAATGCTTTCCATCTTTGTTATGGACGTGAGACATTTTTAAATCAAATTTATATTCCACACCTGAAAACTGCAAGACCATATTTCTGTAGCCTTTGGGATACTATGTTCACTCGCCGTTTTATTAGATTTCTGCTCATACTCTCCTTTGGTCCTTATTTCCGCCTTTCTTTTATCCTCTCTTCATTCGTTGTACTGTCTCTAATGTCCTATAGAGTAAGGTGACGAATGAGTAAATGATGCTCAAATAATAAAGTTGCCTTCGATGAATTAGAAGAGATACATAAAACTCATTCAAACTCCTGAACTCCAGTCAGAGGAAAACCTAAACTCAATCAATAAGCCAGTGCAGGGAAACCAGGTAAACAGTAAAGGCAATAGAAAAAGAGCCACCAGCAAACTTACGCTATGATTGGGAAGTGTGAAAGATAGCTTCATGTTAACAAGAGGGGGCTTAATGACCAGCCCAGGGAGCCTCTGAGTTACTTGCAGGACCTCGCCAGTCACAGCAAAACTTGGAAGGACTGTGCTACTGCTGATGATGACAGTAAAGGTTTGAGACTTCTAACAGCATGATTCTCACAGCCTTGTATCCATTCTTTGGCAGTACCAATTTAAGACATGATAGTTCATATTCTAGATTGGGCTATAATTTTTTATCATTTTGCCTCATTGGTTTGCAACAGGTAGCTCCCAACAATGGTTAAGCTTTTAGTTACCACTTTTGTCCCTTGTCAAAAAATGACTAAGGGGTTTTCCTTTGGGGCCTCCCTCAACATGATGGGAGCTACGCCCCTGCTCAGTTCATTGACATCAGTAATGTTCATTCAGTGCACATCCAGCAGAGGCAGGTGGATCGCGCTGCGATAAGTGATCTGCTGAGAAAATGAACCACCCCTCCTCCTCCTCCCCAGGAAAAAGGATAAGTTGGGACTTTCATGAGAGACGTTCTAGTAGTTCTAGTTAGAGTCTTACAGAAACTGGAAGTAAATCCGCTCTAAATCCTGTGTTCAAGCTTCCCCTAGCTGGGTCCTGGTTGGCAGACTGATAGGCATTTTACCCCACGAACAGGCAGTAATCTGCCGCCTAATGATGCGTGATGACTCCAAGACCTTACCAAAGTGAGCAAACCTGCCTTAAGAAAATGTCCTGTGCTACATGAGAAACATCTGGAGGAGATGCCGTGCTTCTGAATCCATCAGGCAACCAACATTGCCTAATCATGACCCATGTGCTCCTCACTGTGTTAAGCTTGCAGGTCAAACCACAGAAGGAACCAAGATACAGTCACTGCCCTCAAAAAACTGTCTCTTCAGTTGAAAAGACAGGCCATGGATGAGAAGTCATAGCATCCTTATTGTTCCAAGCATTTGGCCTGAGCCATCAAAACTGAAAGAAGGAAGTGGCAAGCAGGGTTGGTGAAAGCAGAGGGCTTGAGCTGTTATCAAGAGGAGGTGAAGTTCAATTAAGCAGGAATTAGAAGAAAGTATTCCAGATTCGAGAGAAGAAGCCAGCTGTGAGCACAGCCAGCCCGTGCAGTCTCCAGGCAATATGGACACATCATGTAACGTTGGCTTTAGAGCAGCTCAAACAACTGCTCCAGTACAGGAAGTTCTCACCAGACCACATGAAACAGGCAGCTCTGCAAGAGCTGTCCCAGCTTCCCTTCCCAATTGACAATGGAACTTCATTCGGCTCTTTCCCCTTTCCAGGTGGGTCTTAGTTTCCTCTGCTGGGTTTTGAGCTCTATATTTTAAATCCTCACTTATCATCCTTTGGTAAAGAGTGTTCCTAACACACTTCCCAGAGGGGATCCCAACTCCTCCAGATGGCTGCCAAGAGCTAAGTCACCCTTGCCCAGGGCTGAAGGGCCAGTGTCTCACTGCAGGCGGGATGCAACAGAACTCTATTGTTCCTGTTTGCTCTCAGCTACCTGCAAGAGCTCCATTTTCATGGAGGTGATGGAATTGTAGAGGGGAGGTGGGGGAGAGCAGCGCATCCTTCCGGATGAGGCAGAGAGATAACGAACGCCAGGCTAATGGCAAGCTGGTCCCAGGCAGCTGGTGATGCTACTATCCCTCACTGGCGCCTCTTTCCCCCCTCAAACAAAGATCCTTAGAAACACCAGGGAAACCAACACAGCACATTTTGTTTCTTCCCATGTTTCTTCACATGTCTTATTGTCTCAGACATTTTGACCCTCCTGAGTGTAAAATACCCCTCCCGAGCCTGCTGAGCTCTTCCTTGCCTGCCACACGTCTCCATTACAGTGGTTTGGGGGATCCAAAAGGGGCAACCTGCCGCAACCAGCTGTGTGCTGTCAGCGCGCTCCAAGGCTCAATGAGATCTCGCTTCCCTCCACCTCCCCTCCTCCGAGCCTGGCCTTGCTCCATGATCCGTCGCTGCTCATGCACTCTGTGTAGTTCTGCACAGAGATTGGACTGGATCTGGACTGGACTCCTGAGGCAAAGCTTTGTGAGACTCCACCTCAATCCCAATTGCTGTTTAGCGCTATGTTTTATGAGTGAAAAATGCAACAAAGCAGTGATTTCTAGATTTAACTAGCACCATGTAATACACTTATTTATTACTGTAGATTGTCATTTATTTACCACCTCAACTATTGATGAATATTGAAAATGGCAGTGCACAGGTAGCCGTATAAATCAATCATTATCTAAGGAGGTTAATCGAATATCTGTTTCGTATCCATGAATTTCCTCCCAAGATATCACAGATTGTACCAGTATATGAGAGTCAGATTCAGAAGATCAGCACCAGTACAGAAGCCAGCAAGAGATTCCAGCAGATGACTTTGTCATCCATTGTTTGGAATACCAGAAAAGACGACTTAAGCAGAGTGAGCGGTATTTCTCTTCCACACGCCCATCCTCTCTCTCTGCTCCCTTTGCTAACAACCAGAAGCTGAAACCACTTAAGGATTGCAGTGATCCGTCATCATTATTGCCAGTATTATGACAAAGCTGCTACCCGCTGCAAATGATGTTTCTGAAAATGAAAGATACTCTTCTGAGAGACTTTAGGGGATTTTTTGGTATTGTTTTGTTTTTTTCTTTTTTTCTTTTTCTTCATAAGCTTCTTCGGGCAGAATGGGGGCAGGGGCGGGGAAAAGAAATGAAAATTCAGTGAGGAAAACAATTAACTAGCACAGCTTCACTGCACAGTCACATCGAATCCTAGAGCAATTAGAGCGCTGCAAAAGCCCCCCGTTTGGTTTCATGCACATTTAAGGATGAAAACTGATCTGTACTCTGAGCCGATGCTGGACTGCAAACCAAAAAAAATCAAAGAGGTAAACATTGTCAAATCTCATTGTCGGCCTAATCACATCTGCAGAATGGTGACGCAGGCTGAGAGCATTTTCAGTCTGTGCACAAGGAAATTCACCTCTCTCCTCAGGCCTTGATAGACGGCTGGGAGATGTTCCACCAGCCACTTTGTCTCCCCTGCTGAATTCTTAGAATGTGAATGTTTGCAGAAAAATCTGGTTAGTCAGTCCATGGTCCTCACAATTTGCCACAGACTTAACTGCTAAATCCAGGGAAGTAACTGCTGCTTCCCAAAAGGAGCAAAATGGAAAAGGTCTGTCCTTGTTGCTGAGCTTCATTATGCAAAAAAAGTTTACCTTTATCTTGTAAAATATCAATATAGATTACAGAACTTGCAAAATATTTTTTTTTCCTTTTCCCCCTCCTGTCTTTCTCTTGAGTAGTTTCTCGGTATAGCAGGACTTAGTTTGTGAGTCAGCAGGAGTTCCCCAGCGCAAAACAATCCCAAAGACACATCTTTCCTTGCCTGCCTCTCAAGTTTTTCTCTTGTTTGATTATGAATTTTAGAAGGAAATAAAGTGTAAGACCTCCGATGCTCTTATTTCTGTAACAAACTATTTGGGAATCATGATCAATTTAACAAAATACTTGAAAAAATCGAGGATTGCCCAAAAAGTGGTCTTCTAGAAAATTTATGCAAATATGTATTATGAAAACACTATGTGGATTACAAATTGTTTTGCATCAAAATAAGCTTATCTTTTTTTTTTTAAAGAATGCTTACTTATTTGACAGGCAGAGTTATGGAAAAAAACAGAGGAAGAGATAGAAAAAAAATTTTTAATGATCTTACTTAGTTGATTAGGGTACAAAGGGTCAAGGGCTACAGGAAAGTGGGTAATAATTGTTTCCACACTAACATCGTCATTTTTCCACCTGTATCTGGGGTCAGGGGAGAATCCAGGGAGAAGCCCCACCCAGCCTCCCACCCTCCCACCCATCCCAGGTCCCCGATGTGAGGCACACTCAGGATCCTGCTCAAGCAGTTTTGGTAGTTCAACAGTTCTGAATTGCTGCCAATCTCGCCATTCCAATCGCAATGAAATCTATTCAGAATCCACTGGCTGACATAGTCTCTTCATGGTTGGGGTTCTGAGATCAGCAGTTCAGTTGGAGGGATCTCCAAAGAAACTTCATCTGAGGTGATCCCACACCTGATTCTTGTGTGTACTTGCCAGTACAGGATCTAACACAATCCATCGCCCCAATCAGCTTATGCACATGCTGGTCATTGCAATTGCTGGGTCAGTTCTGTTTCCAGCCCTGTCTTCCACTTGAACCCATGGGTGTTGTAGTCCAGCTCGATCCTACCCACTTCATACTCGACCACATTGCCCCTGCCAGCTTTGTCCCTCCCTCCCTGGTTGTCATGTGTGCTGTTTGGGCACTGCAGCCACATCTGGTATGGCTCACCCTACCTTGGCATTCTGTAATGTGCACTGGTTTGTGTCATGACCATACCTGGTCCGACCCACACTCTATTCTGGTGCTTGGATTTGCCAGCAGGTGATGTGAACGGGTTCAGCCTGGTCTGCCCCCCACCTATGCCATATGTATGATGGTGGGTATCTTTCTCTGGCCTGGTCTGCGCTGCTCCCTATCGTGGTTCTTGCACTCACCTGTAGAGACTGTGTCCCGACAGAGGAGTTTCCCAGGCTCCTTCATCAGAACCTCTCCCTCTGCCAGATCTTGCTCATACTGGTGGGTCCATGAGCCAGCCCTCCTTGCTGACCTTCAATCCATTCTGGTTCTTATTGTTGGATGTTTCAGCCCAGCCAAGGCTTATCCATAAACAGACACTGCTCACACATGGCTCTGTAGTGGCAGAGACCCAACCTAGTTCGTCCTACATCTACCCAGGTTCTCCACAGCACCAGATGCTGCTGGCATCTAGCCTGGCTCGGTGCACCCAGCCCCAGTTCACACTTGTGCCAAGGGAGATTGCAGCCATATCCAGACCAGATCGCAGCCCCTACTCCGGCCCCACACACTCCCATGGAAACCCCAACCCAGCAAGGCTGTACTCTCACAGCTCCCCAATTGAGTCTATTCCCCGTCCTAGATTGTACGCATGCCAGTGGTTGTTCTGACCCAGTTGACTTAGCTCCTCACCTGTCTTGGCCTTTGCCTTCAGTGCTATGGCGTAGTATCCCTAGTTTATGCAGACCAGTCTGTGTAAGAGCCTACTTCAGCATGACATGTGCTACATCTGATTTCTGTTTTTTCTTGTTAGTTCGGGTTTGCTTGGCCCTGCCTGGTCTGCCCCCTTCCAGTTGCAGCTCGGCCCACCCCACATCCTATTTTAGGATGCATCTCTGGGTGCAGCTGCCTTGACCTGCCAAGACTGCTATCAGTTCCTTTACCCATAAGTGATGGCAGGTGCCATTGTCACACCTAGCTTAGCCCATCGCCACCCCAGCTCGCGAGCTATCTGCAGGACTTGTATTTCCACAGGGTTAGGCCTACACTTCCCCCACAGAATCTGCCCCCCGACCTAGTTCTCTCGCGTGCTGGTTAGTGTCTTGACCCTGCCAAGTGTGACCAATCCACTATTCCACTACTCAGTCAGGTAACGGTACCTAGCCCTGTCAGACTGGCCCCCATCCATAGCTTTGGTGTGGACTGGTGTATGTGTGGCTGTCAGTGATGCTCTATGCTAACAGCTCATCTCAGGATTGCTAATAGGGCTGGTGATTCAGTCTGGCCCAAATAGATCTTATGGACACTCCCCTCCAAACCATCAGGTCTCAGTCCCCATGTTTGCCCAAAAGGTTCATAACCCCATTACTGAAAGTCACCCAAAATTCATCTCCCACCTGCACTAACACTGGCCTTATTCATGGGTGTCCCTACGCAGCAATTACATATCCTAAAAACCCAGGGTTTGCCACCGAATGGCCAGCAGGCAGAGCCTGGCACCAGTTCGTGTACTGGCCACCCAAAGCCTAGGACTCAGTCACTGCCTTCTGGCAGTGGCTTTGGCCTGAGTCCCCAGCATTGGGTCCAGCCTGGCTGGGGCACCTCTCCACACACACACACACACACACACACAGCTGCCACCCTGCAGGGAGCTGCTTTTGCCCCAGCCCCAAGGCCTGAACCGAGACAGAACTTTCAATGGCTAGTTCACTCCTCAAAGGGCTGCAACAGGCAGCGTTCATCTGGAGCCAGGAGCCGTTCTGGAGTCTCTCACATGGGAAGAGGGGCCCAAGATGGGCCATCCTCCGCTACCTTCCCAGGCACAGGAGCAGGAAGCTGGATCGGAAGTGGAGCAGCCTGCCCTGGAATCAGTGCCCAAACAGGACACAGCTGTGGCAGGCGTGGGCTTTACATGACGTCATAGGGACAGCCCCCAGGGGAGGTTTGACCTTCACCTGTCTTAACTGTGGGCTGGGCTTTGTGCCTTTCTCCCTGGGAACAAGGGAAGGTGAGAAAATTGTCAGTTTGCCACAGAGAAGCTTAATAAACATTACCTAACACGAAACAGAAGGTGACGTCATGGGAATGTCATACACCCCTTGGTGAGAAGTGAGGAGACAGGCACTTTCCAAATTTTTTCTTTTTTCTTTTGTTGAAAACACAAACCCCAGTGTGCTCCCGGGACACACATTAAAGGGCATTCTACAGGCCAGCTGTACACTACTCAAGAAAGAGAAAGTCAGGAAAGAGAAGGAAAGTCAGAGAAAGTGTCACAGAATAGGAAAGACATACCACTTCATGCGCTGTTGCACCATCATGTGAGGACAGCAATGCAAAAGCCGTGGAAGCTGGAGTTCAGCCAAGAGCAATCCATGCCAGTTTCCTAGTTTTGACAGTTAGATGTAAAATTGGGAACCTGGATGAGAGATATACAAGGGGACTTCAAAAAAAGCTCATGAAAAATGGAATTAAAAGATAAGCTTATTGTGCCTGATGCAATAGCCTAGTGGTTAAATCCTCAATTTGCATGTATTGGGATCCCATATGTGTGCTCGTTCATATCCCAGCTGCTCCATTTCCCACCCAGCTCCCTACCTGTGGCCTGGGAAAGCAGAAGAGGATGGCCCAAAGTGTTGGGATCCTGTACCTGCGTGGGAGACCCAAAAGAAGCTTCCGGCTCCTGGCTTCCAATCAGCTCAGGTCTGGCCATTGTAGCTACTTGGGGAGCAAACTGGCAGATGGAAGATCTTTTTCTCTGTCTCTCCTTCTCTTTATATATATCTGCTTTTCAAATTTAAAAATAATAATAAAATAAACCTTTTTTTAAAAAAAGGATAACCTTACTGTAGCTGATGCTGTGTCATAATGGAAAGAGTTGCAGCCTGCTAAGCCAGCATCCCATATGGGCACTGGTTCCAATCCAGACTGCTCCACTTCTAATCCAGTGCGTTCTCTCTCTCTCTCTCTCTCACTCTCTCTCTCTCTCCTCTGACTTTTAAATAACTAAATCTATTTGTAGAAAGACGTTAAGTTATGCCTTTGATATGATATAACTCATGTATTGTTCTGTACGTAGTTTTACTTAGAATAATAAAAACACCTATTTTCCCACAGATGTTCCCAGTATATTTATAAGAGAAAAAAATGCTATTCAACAAAATCCATAGCATCAGTCCAGTTTATGGATCCACAAACATATTCTCCATAAAGTTAGGAGCACATGTCTTTAGCGGTGAACACATCTGCATTTCTTAAAACCTTCTCTTCATCTTCACACAATTTCTGTAACCACCATGCGTATCTTTTGAAATAAAAATAACATTTTCACGTGTAATGTACTTGGTTGGTGTCCCTGATTTTAGAAGGAAGGCTGCTGATCTTTCCTCTGTACTGCCAAGTTACCTAAGCATTTTTGCTGCTTCAAAGCCTCAGTGGAGTTAAATACATGAATTGACTTTATTCTTTTAAATGACCTGTTCTGTCAGATCTGGGCTGTGTGGCTCCATCTAGCTCCTTTTGCTGTCTTCACACATATGTCTGGTTCTGTTCCATTTCAGCTGTGGAGCCTCGGCTGTGGGCTGAGCTTCACACGCCTGAGAGAGGACACGGGTCGGATTCCACGGTCTGGGGGTTTTCCTGCAGAGTATGGCAGTCTAGCAGTTCAGGGTATTATGGGACTTATCATCACTTTTTGCAGCATGCTGTTGGCAGCGCTTTACAACAGTGTCATCCAATTAGCTGCATGCAAAGGTGTGGCAATAAGAGATGGAGTCTTCCTCTCTCACCAAATGGAGTTATTCTAGCGAATGTGCGCCCTGCCATCTCACTAACACTTAAGAAGCCACACTGTTCTTTGCTCCATGCTGGTATAAGATGGCACAGAGTATAAGACTACTACCTGGGCCACAAGTGTCCCGTATGCATACCAGTTTAAGTCCCAGCTGCTCCACTTCTAATCCAGTGCTCTGCTAATGCGCCCAAGAAAGCACCAGCAGAACGGAGGCCAAGAAGAAGCCCTGACCATGGCCGCCATTTGGGAAGTGACTCAGCTGATGGAAGATCTCTCTCTTTCTTCCTGCCTCCCCTGTAACTCTGTCTTTCAAATAAAGAAATGAACCTCAAGAAAGGTTTTAAAAAAATGTCTAGAGCAGACACACATGTGCGGATTTTCACATTTCTCCTCTCCCTCAATCTTGCTGCCATCATTTATATCTTTGTTTTCAACTCTGCAGTGCCCTATTTTCTTATGACTGTGTCCTTTCGGGATGTGGCTCCAGCTAACCTGTATGGCAATGGATAGTGTTTCACTGACAAAAGAGGTTCCACCCGTTCTCCTAATCCCTGTGTACTGCACTGTACTGCAAGCCAGGTGTTAGCAGAGAGTCCTGTCTGTTCTTCCTGGGGGGAAAGTCAATCCAAAGAGGAGCTCATCATCTCCCTGAGCTACCTTCTTCCCCAGAAAGGATTCGCACCCATGGGTGCTGCACCACCTGTGCTTACCTGCCGGCTGCAAGCTTCCTTCTGATGATGGGACATTGGGAGCTCAGATCAGGGTTAGGGCTTGTCAGAAGGCACGCAGACTTCAGCCTCCCTCACTGTCACACACACCGGGCACTTGGACATTTTTCTGGACTCTCCTAAGATTCAATTCTCAGGCTCTAAGGACATTGCAGACTCTTAGCACGCTCTTTCTTAGTATATTTATCATCACCACATGAAAAAATATTGAGAAATTTTCTAATAAAATGTTACCAGCTGGCTTGTGCCAAAATCTGGAAAATTCGGTGTTTTATGGAACTAACACAGTAACTGGGAGGTTACTGCAGTATTCTATTATGTGCTATTGAAAAGAATGTAAAGAAGCAAATACGTGATGATACTCTAGGACAGAGACCATCCTTATTTCTGGGATCCCGTGTAATTTAGTGGCATAAACAGCTTCAGCGCCAGACAAATCTGGTTTCATTTCCTGTTCCCTTACTTAGTTACTCAGAAATACAGAGCCTTCTATTTACTTTCCCTAAGCTGATTTTACAAATGAAGGGACCAACAAGCTAAGACCAACATAATGGGTTGGAGTGATGCTAACCTGCATAACATATGTGTGCACCAGCAGGTGTTCAGTTAGTCAGACTTTTTAAAACTTTGAGTGATTTTGAAGAAAGAGCTTTCTGCTTTGCCTAAAATCACTGGTGTACAGTAATTCAAGTACTAAGTAGGCTTTGCTGAACTGCTGCAAAGAGCCAGGCTGGCAAAACCACCGAGAAATTTCGCAAAAGGTGGGGGGGAGTGGGGAAGGACCATACCCCGTGGAGTGTGTTCATGACAGTCCAACAGAGGTGGACAGGCCTATTAACAAACATGGTTAATGAAATAAGTCTGTGTTAGATGTAGCACAGACAGAAAGTTAAGTGGGTTAATGAATGTTGATCAATGTGTTCAGATAAGGTTTCAAAGAGTTTAAATGTCAGATGCTTCTATAAAAAAGAAAACAAAACAAACAAAAAAAAGGCAGAGTTATGGTGAAAGGGAAAGAGAGAAGGAGGGAGGGGGAGAGAGAAAAGGAGAGCAAATCTTCAATCTGCTGATTTATTTCCTAAGTGACCTCAAAGGCCTCAGTTTGAGTTGGGCCAAGCCAGGACCCTGAAACTTCATCTGAGTCACCTACAGAAGTGGGAAGGGTACAAGTACTTGGGGTGATCTTCAGGCTTTACGGGCCCATGTGCAGGAAACTGGATCAAAAGTGGAGCAGCCAGGACTATATCCAAGATTTATGTGAAACACTGGCTTGCGGATGCCACTTACCCAACTATACCATCAAGTTCTGCCCCTGAGCTGCTTCTGAAAGAATAAGAGTTCCAAGACAGAGGGAGAAAGGCAAAGTTACTCAAAACAATTCGATCATAAATTATCAATGGGAGACTCCACTTGAGCAAAATGCTGTGCATATGATAGCTACTCAAAGAAAATACAAGTTTGCTACATAAGCAAAGTAAAGACACATAAAAACATGTACGCAAGGGCCAGTGCTATGGCATTGTGGTAAAGCAGCCACCTATAACACCATCATCTCATACAAGTGCCAGTTCAGGTCCTTACTCCATTTCTGATCCAGCTCCCTGCTATTGGAGTGAGAGGGCAGCAAAAGAAGGCCCAAGACCTTGGGCCGCTGCACATGATTGGGAGAGACAGAAAAGGGCCCTGGCTCCTGGCTTTGGACCAATCCAACTCCAGACATTGGGGCCATTTAGGGAGTGAACCAGCATACAGAAGATCTCTGTCTCTCCCTTACTCAAACAAGATAAATAAATCTTACCAAAAAATGTGTATAAAGAGGATACTAATTTTACCACTGATATGCAAAAAAATAAACTATTTTCCTTCTAAAACACATCTTTTTCTGTTAAGCCATGCACTTTTTGCGCAAGGGAACTTGGTCTATACTTACTTCCAGCTAGTTCTATATTCTTCAATTAATCCATCTACAAAATGCCAACTTTTTATGTAAGACTTACTAAAGCCTAGGGCCAGCACAGTAGCTCAACAGGCTAGACCTCCGCCTGCAACATAGGCATCCCATATAGGCCTGGGTGCTAGCCTCAGCTGCTCCACTTCCAATCCAGCTCCCTTCTTATGGACTGGGAAAGCATCAGGGCATAGTTCAAGTGTCCTTGGGCCTCTGCACCCATGTGGGAGACCCAGAAGAAGCTCCTGGCTCCTGGTTCCTAGATATGATCTGCTCACCCCCAGCCATTTGGGGAGTGAACAAGTAGATGAAAGATTCTCTATCACTCTTTCTCTCTCTCCTCTCTGTAAACTTGCCTTTCAAATAAAAATAAATACAGCTTAAAAATAAAAAACTCAATAAAGCCAATTAAGTAACGATAATGATGGTAAATGTTAACATTGGAAATTGAAAAATGAGCTACAGCTGAAAAAACTCGGCAAGCTTTCCACATTCATTTTGCTTGGTTGCATCATGGTAAAGAGACTACTGACAGCAATAACCAAAAACTTCAGGATTTCTCGCCAAATTTCACAGAACTAGCAACCAACAGGTCACAGGTATGAGAAATCTGAGGTTATAGAAGTCATGGTTTCACTAAAGTTTAGGTTGAAGCCAAATGAGACTGTAGGATGAGATCTTCTGAGACCTTCCTTTATTTGCATAACCTGCCTATCTCACGCTTTCTTGCCTAGATTTTTTTTTCCTGCTGCCACTCAAACTACGAAAGGACAAAGTAAAGGGGAATGGGAGATGGGACCAATTCCGAGGTCAGGAGCTGTTCCTGATGAAAATCCACTCCCTGCTACCATTTTATTTCAACACCATCTCATCTGGGCATAATTCTTTCAATCCTTCTTATGTGGTCAAGGGACAAGAAACACTTTCTCTAGTCTCTTGAGTCCTTGGGAAGGTACACAAGACCTTCACAACCTTACATGTTTTTAAAGAATGCGCAATAAGAAACAGTTCTTTTTGAAACAGACAATATTGCAGGCAAAATCCAATCTACGACACATTCAGAGTGTGCTTCCCACCTTCACTTGTTCTTGCCTGTTAAGCTTGCTATCGGGTTACTGATAAAATTATGTCTGGATCAAAACATCCATTTTGAAATATGAAATCTAGGTTAGAGTGGTGTACCAGGTACATTGCAACATAACCAAACCTTTCTCTAAAGAAGAACACTTCCCACACTACAGTTACCTGCAAACACTGAATGTCTAATACCTAGGTCTTCCTATAATGAAAATGCAGTTCTGGAAAAATCATCGGTACCACACTTACTTGTTATTTGCTCCCTCAAGTATTAAATTATTTATTGAATCTTGATATATAAATATTATTCCTTTATAAATCTCCCTCTTGTTGGTGCAGGGGGCCTTTGTTAGGCAGAGCCAAGACAACTGGAAAATATCAAGTATGGCCAACTGATGTCAAGTTGAAGCCAACTTTTGTATGTCATACTTTAAGACGGTCTTGGAATCTAGGCTTCAGATATTTTTCTAGTCTGGAGAAACAGCAAGAACTAATGCATGTTTCTCTCAGGAAAATGCTGTGTAGCACTCTCATAAACATGTAGCTTTTAAATATCAAGCATATTCATTTTGTCTATAAAACATTCAAATTCAAACTACCATTGGTATGACAAGAAAACAAATGACTTCAGACATGTCCCCATCAGGCTCCAAAAGTTGTGAAACCATACACACTGGAGTTGAAAGTATATTTTCTTGTGGAAACAAGATTTTAAAATAACACTTAGCCCTCTCTAACTAGCCTCTAGAAGTCAATTTATCCTATAATGTTGTTGAACTATTGGATATTTGAAAATCATTAGATAATGCTACTTCGCTTATCATCTCGTTGGTTTGGCATATCAGCCACTGTAATATTTCCCAATCTCACAACATAACTAGGCGTAGAAAGTTTCACTGCAAACAGGACAAGATGGACTACAGATATTGCCCGGAATAACCTTTACTCCAAAGAGCATATGTGTGTGAAATTCTTTGCACTTGCATTTCTGCTTGTCCCACAATGCCAGCTTGAATTGGTATTGGGCACTTCAGCTACTTCTCTACTCTTCGAGTCCCACAGATACTGTTCTATTTTACGCACACACACACACACACACACACACACACAGAGGTATGTAGGAAACTCAAGGCTGCAGCTGTTTAAACCATGACAGGTGAACTGTTGTTACTGTTAGCATTTTTCACTTGGGCAGAGGTATGAACAAGATGGAGGTTAGGGAGCTTGTAGAAAATGGTTCAAGCACAGATGCTGGTGTGAATGTTGCTGTGTTCAAATCTGCAAACTCAGATCTTTCTTCAGTCGAACGATGTGTTCACTGCAATGTGTCTATAACGCTTTTACGTTTATTTCATCCAAGGCACTGCAGCGGAGAAGTAGCACGATTTGCACCATGAGCATCATTGTGGCCGTGCAGGGATGGGTCCTGCACAATGCAGGCGGAATCCCCTGAGGGACACCGAGGCACAGAGGATGCCACTACCAAAGAACTGGAGAAGAGGATGCAGACAAAAGAAAGAGCTAAGAGGCCAAGTCCCAACGACAGAACGTAGTGATTCATCGGACCTGAGGGAATAAGAAACATTCAGAATGAAGGCTCACGGAAATATGGGTGATAGTGTCACTAGCACCGTCATTAATCATGAGTATGTTATGGGGGGAAAGAGTGATTTGGGGTGCCTGTGTGTTCTAGCTAACTAGTGCTGCTTAGCGATGTCCCCTGCCCTCATCAAATGGTGATCAAATAATTCTTCAGACAGCAACTTGGACAGAGCTCAGTGGAAAAGTCTCATTTCCATTCCACATGCTGTCCAGTAAGGAAGCCTGATTGCATGTCAGATAAGTCCCATAAACAACCTAACTGGCAAACCGTTAAGTTTAGAGAAGAGATTTGAAGAACAAGACCAACTTGAGAGAGAGAGGCACATTTGCTGTTGTCTTGATGAAGTTGAAGTTCCAAGCCCCTTACTTCCAAAGTAAGGCCCTGCATCAAATTTTGTGTATTTTTTCTCAAAGTGAAACCCCAAATTTAGATGAGCATCAGCTGCCCCAAAAACCCTGTTGAATTTTAAATTATACAAATAAGTAAGACTGTGTAAATTAGACTGAGAATAATAAAAAAAAAAAAAACTATCAACATTCAGACCACAAGCAAGAAAGAAGGCTGGGGATGAGGTTTTGAAAAAGGATCAGGTGAAAATCAAGCCCAAGCTTCAAGAAGACGTGACTGGTAAAGAACCCTAAATAACATAGTAAATTTCATCAAAAAAAGAAAGAAAGCCAAGACAAGACTTCTTTCAGCGTTGGTGTTGTGAAGACCTTGTCGGAGCAGCCCAGCGGAGACAGAGGGCAGCGCTCAGGGAACAGAGAGTAAACGCCAAGGGAGCGGGGAGAACCATCAGCCAGAGATCTGGTTGAAAATGTTAGAAGATACAGAAGTGGGGAATGTGAGAGCTAGAAAATTTAATGTTAGATTGTTCTCCACAAAAAGATCCAAAGCCTCAACAGTGTTGTGCCTAAAACAGAAATGGAAACAGTGTTGTAAAATAGCCCCTCAATAAAACCATAACATTCAGAAGACCTGAAGCACAAAGTCTCCCAATCTACCTCTCAAGAAAGGAATCATCTGACTTGCACATTTCTTCCTGGAAATTTAAAAAACATAAAACACCCCCAGGTTATTTTACATAAATGATATCAAAATCATACAGACATTCAAAAAAGTGTAACTTTCAGGCCTTTTAAATTCATGACTAAAGATGCAAAAGTCTTAAATAAAATACCAGTGAAGTCAAATGCAACAGCAGAGATTTTTTAAAAAAAAAAAAGATAATATACCATGACCAAGTTGCTTTTACCCCGGGAATGCAGATGGTTTAATACTAGAAAAATCTATAATGTAATTCAACACATTAGCAGATTTAAAAAAGAAAGCCATATGACCATTTTAATAGATGCATAAAAAGGATCTGATAAAAATCCAGCATAATACAAGCTCATGCAATAGAAGAAAAGTAGAGAGCTTGCTTTATATAGTGTCTATTATTAGGAAATGTTGGTGGCCTCCTCTTAAAAGCCGGGAATGAAACATTATCATTACTTCTCACCAATGTAGTTTTGAAAGCTCCACTGACCCCAGATGCCTGGGGACCCCGTCTTTGTCGCCCCTCCCCCGCCCCAGATCTCTGCCCTGTTACTATTCCTCAAGGTGCTCTGCCGTCTATCCTGATGCAGGGCAGCCGGAAGGGCTGCTCCTCAGTCTACAGAACATGATGATGTCATCTAGTCTGAAAACCTACAGAGTGCTGAGAAACTCTCATTTGATTTGTCTGGATGCAGCATGGGCCTGGGATCGCCAAACGTCACCCCTGCCAGTTCTCATGTGCAGCTCAGGTAGAAAAGCGCTGGATTAGAGGGGAGATGGGAAGAAAGGAGGGAGGGAGGGGGACGAAAGGCTAGAGCAGCGATTTCCCAATCTGGCTGCACACTACAACCACGTAAGGAGCTTTTACAAATCCTAATGCCCAAGTTGAGTCCTTGAGTGATGTTTCAATCACAGGCAGTGGAGATAGGCTGCAGACAGAGTACATTCTCGAAAACTCCCCAGAGCTTTTCTATAGGCAGTCCAGATGGAGTAGTGCTACACTTTATTTCCTTCACATGTATCATAACTGGTCACGGCTTCTTTTATGGGTACAGCAAGATCTGTCTACCCAAATGTAGTCATGTGTCTGTTGTGACTCCAATGTCTTGCTGCTTGACGATTAAAGGATTGAGATTCATCTGTTCCTGGAGGCCAAAAGGTGAGCGTGACAGCAAGTGCCTGAATCATTAGAGGTGAGCCAAAGGAGTTGGTTTAATGGCTTCATCTCAAGTTTCACCCTGGTTCTCTCTCTTCCCACCCCATCATGAGATCACACTTCCATACACCATGACCAAACTCCAAGGACATCTCAGATGATGGAGCTACCCAGTCCTGTGGCCTGAAGCTGACAGCTGAGAGAAACCTTTCCCAAAGGAGTGCCTCTCTCGGGTATTATAGTTAATGTAAAGCAGACTAACACAGCTTCAACATCTGTACATCTTGCTTACAATGTGCTTCTAACCCTGTACAGCCAGTGCTCCATGTTCTCTTGGAAGTCTCCTGCCTAGCCAATGGCCCACGCTCCTCCATGCTCCTTGTACACATACCCTCATTCCATCCCCCTGGCCACTAGACTGCATGAGGGTGAGGGCTGAGGCTACCCTGGCTACTTTCCAGGAGAATCAACTGAAGTTCCTCAGATCTCCTTCAGCTAGATGTCTGTTTCCACACTTACAAGAACACGTAGCAAGTAGAAAATAAGAGGCATGATTGATAAGAAGAGGAGAAAGAGATACTAAAGGAAGAAACAGCCCAGTGTTGATATCAATGCTGCTTAAGGATGTGTGGGAGGAACAGCTTAGGAGTAAGGTCCGCCTCTAGTGAAATAGGCTCTGGAAACAGAACAGCAATATTCATCTCCAGAAACAGATGGCAGGAACAGAGTGTGTCTCGAGTCCTGTTAACCTCTGAGCCACGTAGCCCATCACGTTCCCTCTACTGCCTTTCCCTCCTCTCTCATCAGTAGGAGGTGGGGGAAAAGATCCAGGACTCCCCTTGCTCTCATTGCCACCGCAGTGAGAAGAGAAATCTTCTCACACCTCTGCAAGCCACAGAGTAAGAAGGGACTTTCCTGCTCAAGTAACAAGATGGGAATCCCCTGCCACACAGGCATCTAGAAAGCCAGGGATGTCTGTCCACACATAGAGTGGGCAAGCACACGCCTCTCAGCCAAGAAACCCACCTTTCCCAAATATCAGTTCCATTCTACACTTTGTGTATCTCTTCACTGAGCATGCATTGCTATCCCTACTGTTATGAGAACACAGAACTTGCCCACGGTCATAGAATCAAAAAGCAGTGGAGCCAAGGTGTCAGCCAGAACAATGCATTCCAGAACACTTTTGCACTACTTTGCCATTGTCAAATGGCCTGGTCTGTCTTTGTTGTCCATTTATTTTCTGTCTTTTTTTTTTTTTCTACAGCTCTTGCAAGAGCCAAAGGAGGTATTTTAAAAGGAAACCAAGGGGCACCAGAACTGTGGCACAGCAGGTGAAGCCACCACTGGCAATGCTCACATCCCTTATCTGGGTACTAGTTCAAGTCCTTGGGTGCCTCTTTTCCAGTCCAGCTCCATGCTTCTGCACCTGGAAGACAGCAGAGAATGACCCAAGTGCCTGGGGATCTGCCTCCAACGTGGGAGACTCACATGGAGTTCTCAGATCCTGTCCCAGGCCTTGATGCTGCAGGCATCTGAGGAGTGAACCAACTGATAGAGGAGCTCGTTCTTCTCGGCTTCTCCCTCTCCTTTCTCCACCTGTCTAATAAATCTGTGTGCTTTTTGATGGGAAAACTCAAACAAGACTGAACATTTCTTCCGAAGATGTTTGCAAAACACCCGTTACCACCTTGAGAACGGAGGCAGGTCCTGTTTGATCTCACGTCAGAGCAATGCAGTAAGTCACGCACTTTTTCCATCCACCACTGTTCAGATCAAGAAACCTGAAATTCGTCTTTGTAAATAATCTGTTCACACCAAACTCCAGGCCAGCTGGGGAAACCCCTGCCCCCACAGCCCTGGGGAACACACACACACACACACACCCCAGGCTATGTTCCCCAGCGCTCTATGCTTGCTAAGCTCCAGCTTTCACCAGGCAAAAGGTGAAGGTGCGTAGGAGGCACAACCCGCCTTGGGAGCCTGCCAGACAAAACCTCCATGCTATGCAGTCCATTCAGCTGAGGCGAAAGGGCAAACAGGGCGTGGCTGGAAAATCAGTGGCACGGTACTGCGAGTCCCAGCACGGCAGTGCCAGCTCTGCAGTTGCTTCCATTGGAACCACTCCTGACTCATTGCTATGCCAATTTATTCAGCTGCTTATATTCATTAAATTAAAATGATTTAATTAGGCTGTGAAGTGTGGGCATGTTTGGTGTGCAGCATCGCTCCTGCATTTTTTGGTTTTGTCCATGTCTTTAAACCCCAGGGGAAAGGAGAATGTTTTTATTCCCATGGCACCCTTTGAGAACAAATTAAATATTGTTTTCTCTTGCTGCCTACCTCATGATCTCACTGCTTTTTTGGCTGCATGATGGGAAAGGAACCGTTTCAGTAATTGCCATATATGTAAAAAGCTGAAGGAAATGTTACAGCTACTGTGACATAGCACTTAAGTTTCAGCTGCTATGAATAAAAATCATCACGAAGGAGGGTACACAAATGCATTATTTCTTCATGACTGACTCTCATCTCTGGCTCTCTCTGCCCCTTGATTTTTTTTTTAAATGGTCAGGAACATGCAGATATCATCTAGTGTCCAATGTATGCACACTCAAGAGAAGCCAGCATAAACATGAACTAGGACAGGGGAAAGTATGAGCTGATTCAACGCCTCACATTCACCTGGTGCTCAGCAGGAATATTTGGTGACTAACAGTCTAGTTTTCATCACATCTGCTCAACATGGAAGACCCAAGTTTCTTCGCAAAAGCAAGTTCTCTTTTGTTGCAGCAGTCCTAGCCTTTCAAACCTTCCTCCTTTATCCAGTCCTCCAGCGGCCTCAAGCATGACCCTACACCTAAATAGCATCTCCTTTCTGATCAAGATCTTGTAGCTCACCATTGAGTAGCTCCTGAAGATCCTGACCTGGGAAGAAATGTCTTCATCTGTCTCGCCTACACGTGCATACTCTCATGCGACTTCTATGAGTCCTCTTCTCGTGGTGACATGGTGCAAGGAGGCAGTTCATGATTAAGGGAGCTGGAACTCTGCTGTCTTCACCAAGTGATGCCATTTCTTTCCAGTTTCATGCACCCACCTTCCCAGGAAGTACTTATCCCATCCAGCACCAGGACACATGCTTGGGCTTCACCCCAGTTGCACATTGATTGGGGTACCACTACCTTCCTTACAAAAAGAGGTAGAAGGTAGAAAGCGCACTTTCTGTAGCTGAACATAGTTAGGTGTAACACCTCCATTTGCTCTCACTTCACCACAAGGCCGGTCTCAGAAGGCTCTCTCCCTCACCTGTGTAGGGGTTCCATTTTGGAGTTTCCTTTCTTTCACATTTACAGGAAACGCCTTAGCACTCTACTAATGGGCCTTTCTCTGTGTTGGGTGACCCACACACATGCGTGAATGTGTGCTAAATCATTACTAAATGCATTCTGTTCTTATTTACACACAAATGCTCATCCCTGCATTTTTTTTAATCCCTGCATTGTTTTTATCTCTGTGGGTGGCAAGAACTTCAATTGGAAATTAAGATACGCATTAACTACACCTCTGCAAAAAAAACACAAACAAAAAAACTTCAACTTGTATGTTTCTCACTTGTTGTTCAATCATTTTTCCCAACTTTACTGCAAGCAGTAAGTACTTTGAGAAACAGGGATCCATGTGCTAGTTGGAGATGGTCTCCATGGCTGGCTTAGCTCACCGCCTACAGTGCTACTCTGTAGGATATTAGGAAAGCCCAGGAGAAAACAGCAGACTGAAAATCTGATATTTCAGTGATCAAAAGCAAGAACACAGAGTTTTCTTGCCTGTTTGTACTCATTGGTGTTGTAGCCATAGGTTACAATCATTTATGTTTGCAAGAAAATAACAGAATGGAGAAAATCTTTTTAAAGCTATGATTCACACCTCATAGTCATGAATTCAAGGCCATCAGTAAAGGCTTCCTTGCCCATAAGACTATTTTGTTGCTACTCTTGTTGTATTGTCTTGAGTGTTTATACAACCATTTCAATTCCTTCCTAAATGAGTCAGCTTCTTCTCCACTCGGGAGTTCAGTAGGATCTAGCTCCATATCAAATGGCAGTTGCATAAATGGTCTCTATTGTGAATTGAACAAGTTTTGACTCTCTGAGCTCAGGTAGACATTTAAACTTCAACGTGTTATGTTAACAGCTAGTGGATTAATGTTCATGGTTGATGGATTAAGGTTGGAGACTTGTTCTAATTCTGGCATCCGGGATATGACCCAGTGGGAGGTCTTTAGGTTATTGAAGATTGCCCCAGGAAGGTAGTTCTCAAGAAACAGCTGGTTACAAGAGCAGAGTGCTCCCTGTCTCTCCTGCTCTCTCTTCTTCTCCCCCCTGCCCTCCCTCTATTTCCAAGCTTGTTCTGTAACTGTGCATCCACCGTCTTCTCACCTCCCCTGAGGCCTGAATTGAAGGAGCCCGCCTGATCTCAGAAAACTTCCATGTAAGCCAAAATAAGTCTTCTTTCTTCCTAAAAATTCCCTCTCTAATATTTTAGTTAGTTTTAAAAATCTCCTGCTCTAGTCTTTTATACTCACAAGAGAAGGCCATACCCATACCGCCATCCATTCATCCACTCATTCAAGGTGTTCCTATTAATGGCTCACAATGTGTTATTGTGAGCACTCAGTTACTACCTTGAGCAAGCAGACATGAATTCTGTACTATGGAAAGTACTCTGTAAGGTATAAACCCCATCCCTGACCTCCAGCTGATGTTTCAGAGGAAGCACAGTTGTGTCTTTTTATAGCATTTTGATATTTGGAAAAGGTTTAGCTTGGCCATGCTCTCCTCCACAGCTGGCTTTCTGTTCCCTCCTGCAGCATGGAAGGATCAGGCAGAGTGATAATCTGTGGTTTGTACATAATGCCCACCTCTAGGTTTTATTTTATAAACCTATCTGCAGCTCACATCCCACAACAGAATTCCCTTAGACATTCTGATCATAATGCCAATCCAAACCAAGAGGCACATCTCTAATTCAACTAGATGATATTTTAAATATAAAAATTGTAGTTCACTTGATTAGAAGTTTATTAGAAGAATGCATGCCTCTATTCAGTTCAAAGACAGTTGAGAAAAGCTATATATGTGTATGTAGGCAATGTCTACATTTGAAGAGACTGTGGCAAAAATGCCAAAATTCATTAAATTTTTGGTGAAAACAAGCACAATTTTTTAAGACATCATCAGAATTAAAATCAGACTTATGAGCAAAGGTCTCAACATCTATGTATTTTAAGAGTCAAAGTAATGAAAAATCCCTTCCATTCCCTCGGTACAACTAGATACTGAACACAGCATATCTAAAAGTCAGTGGGGCGACCGACTTTCCTGATAGACAAAGCTAGGAACAGTTTTGATTACCTCCACGGTTTGTTCATCAGTCCAAACGGAGGGCTTTTACCCAGAACTGATGAGATGTTGTGCCAGGCTACCGCAGTCCCACGGGAGGATGCATTCATGGCCAAGTTGACATCTCCAGGTGTTAAACTCAAACAAAACAACAACAACAAAAACCCAGCTTCTTCAGGAGTTGTGGCCCTCTCCAACCCATCCATAGGGTGAAGCCATATGGGGTGGATTTGAGGTCTTTGGGGAGCAATTAAACAGATGACACCTGGGAGCCCTCACCTGCTTGGAGTCCTTCTAAGAGAAAAGCAAACAATACTCTCCCTCACGTGAAGACACGATGAAAGCACCGCTGTCTGAAAGGCAGAAGGGGTCCTTTCCCAAGAACCCACCTGCGCTGGTACCCTGCTCTCGGATTTCCAGATTCCAGAATTGTGAGAAACATGTTTCTGTCATTTTGTAGGAACATGCTGATGCATCCAAACAAAGCCAAAGGCAACTTCCACAAGTCAGCAGGGTGACACATTTTTCCCACAATGCGTGTGCATCTTTTTAATTCCCAGAAGTGTTGAAATGTAGTTGCACAAATGTTTGATAAAATCAAACCCGTAATATTTATCGTTTTGTAAGAAGCGCTGTGTGCATGTTTCTCATTTAAAAAGATGCATGAGAATTTGGCCTGTTAGTGCAACAGTTCCACCTTGTAACTTTAAAGTCTATAATTGAGCTGCTGATTTAGAGCTGTGACTTTAAATATACAATAGTGGAAGATTCCACTTTCTCTTTTTTTTTTTTTTAACTGAACTAGCTTTTTTTTTTTTAAAGATTTATTTTTATTATTTTTTTATTGGAAAGGCGGATATACAGAGAGGAGAGACAGAGAGGAAGATCTTCTGTCCGATGATTCACTCCCCAAGTGAGCCCAACGGCCAATGCTATGCCGATCCGAAGCCAGGAGCCTCCTCCGGGTCTCCCACGTGGGTGCAGCTTCCCAAAGCCTTGGGCCGACCTCGACTGCTTTCCTGGGCCACAGGCAGGGAGCTGGAAGGGAAGTGGGGCTGCCGGGATTAGAACCGGCGCCCATGATTCCACTTTCTCTTATCCGTGAGTCTGACTAGATAGATTTACAACAGTTGTTTAAGTACTTAACATGGGTTTTGTCAAAGGATCATGGCCTATAAAAGGAAAATAAAGCATATTTAAACCATCATGAAACTTAAAATGTTCCTGGTTGTTTACATTTGTAATAGGGACTAAACATTAGCTAAAGACCACCTTAAAGTTATTGTTGGGCGCAAGTGGCTAAGGTCCTCGCCTTGCACGCCCGGGATCCCATATGGGCACCGGTTCTTTCCCGGCAGCCCCACTTCCCTTCCAGCTCCCTGCCTGTGGCCCGGGAAAGCAGTCGAGAATGGCCCAAAGCTTTGGGACCCTGCACCCACGTGGGAGACCCAGAAGAGGCTCCTGGCTTCGGATCGGCATAGCATTGGCCGTTGGGCTCACTTGGGGAGTGAATCATCGGACAGAAGATCTTCCTCTCTGTCTCTCCTCTCTGTATATCCGCCTTTCCAATAAAAAAAATAAATAAAAATAAATCTTTAAAAAAAAAAGTTATTGTTAAAACTTGCTGGATTTGGCCCAGCGCAGTAGCCTAGCAGCTAAAGTCCTCACCTTGATTGCTCCAGGATCCCATATGGGCACCTGTTCTAATCCTGACAGCCCTGCTTCTCATCCAGTTCCCTGCTTGTGGCCTGGGAGAGCAGTTGAGGATGGCCCAAAGCCTTGGGACCCTGCACCCACATGGGAGACCTGGAGGAAGTTCCTGGCTCCTGGCTTCGGATTGGCTCAGCTCCAGCAGCTGCAGTCACTTGGGGAGTGAATCATCAGGCGGAAGATCTGCCTCTCTGTCTCTCCTCCTTTCTGTATATCTGACTTTGCAAAAAAAATAAATAAATTTTTTTAAGAAAAGATTGCTGGATTTATAAGTAAAACAATTTAGGAGCTTAAAAAAAAAACCACCTGGGCCTGGTGTGGTAGCTAAATGGCTAAATCCTCACCTTGTATGCATTGGAATTCAATATGGGTACCGTGTCCTGGCTGCTCTGCTTCCCATCCAGCTTCCTGCTTGTGGCCTGGGAAGCCAGTAGGAGACATCCCAAAGCCTTGGGACCCTGCACCTGTGTGGGAGGCCTGGAGAAGGCTCTATCTCCTGACTTCAGATGGGATCAGCTCTAGCAGCTGCAGCCATTTGGGGAGTGAACCAGCAGATGGAAGATCTTTCTGTCTCCCCTCTCCATAAGTCTGATCTGCCTTTCCAATAAAAATAAATAAATAAATATTTTTTTTTAATTCGAAAGGACTCTCTTTATGGATTGATGACTAATTAATAGACTATAAATTTTTGAAAACAAAAAATAAAATCCTCTGAGTAATATTTCCTGACACAAAAACTGCCCTAGGTAGTAGTTATGTTTTCTTTGAGACGAAAAAACACACAAACATACATGCGCACACAGGGACAGAGGGAGAGACAGACAGGTGGACAGAGAAAACTGTTATTTGATTATTCATTTCCCAAATGCCCACAATAGCCAGGATTCGGCTGGAACCAGAGCCAAGAACCAGGAACTCAACCCAGGCCTTCCAAATCAATGGCAAGAACCCAATTACTTGAGCCACCACTACTGCCAGTCAGGAGCTGGAATTGAGAATTAAATCCAGAAGCTGTGTGACAGATGAAGGCTAACTGCCATAAAGCCATAATTGACAGCATTCTTGAGAGCTTAGGGAGTGAATGGAGAGAAAGAATTATCCTTACAAAAGAAAGTCAGAAAAAAAAACAGTTTCTGTAAAGCTCAAGGTCAATACTAAATATTATACTTTCACCCTCCTGCTATCTTCCAATAAATGCAGGAGAAAACCTACCAAGTCAGTGTGAATGAAGCAAAAGATCAGAATTATTTAGTAATTACTTATCATTGAGTGTGCGAGCTATGAGAAAATACAAAAACATGTTTAGTTTGTAATCTAGTGAGGCAGGTAAGACGCCGAAATCTGAAACAATTTAGAGAACACAATGATTCAGTTCAATACACATTTATTGAAGAGTCAACCTTGCAAGAGAAACGGTGATTGGTCAGGGACAGGGAGGGGACTAAACTCAAAAATAAACAATCAGCTTTATAATTAAGTGTTAAATTGTGTGTTGCAGAAGTCAAGTGCAATGCATTCGAGGAGAGATACCAAAGTGTATTGGAACAGCTGAGATTTATGGATGAGGTAACCATTGATCAGAGCTTGGAAGGATGGAAAGGACGTGAATGCATACAGGCAGAGAGGGCTGGAAGATGAACACCCCGGGATGCTGCGTACACAGAACACGGAGAAAGCAGCAGATACGCGATGCTATACGCTGAACGATCACGGAGTCGCATCAAAGAGCAATTTCTAAATCACACAAAGCTGAAACTCAAGTTAATTACAAGTTTAAACTGCAAAATGTTACGACTAAAACAGCAACAATTATTACTAAACATTGGGAAAAAGTATCACAGAATATAATAAATCAAAGAGATACTATTCAAGCTGTGGGGGAAAAGTACAGGCATTCATTCGTTTTATCCCTTTTGGGGTAATTACCAAAGTAAAGAGACTGTCAAAACAGCTACTCTCTGGGGATAAAACTAAAGGTGAGGATGGCAGGGAACAAGACAATGTTGCATTTCCTCCTAAAGCCCTCTGCACTATTTGGGTGGGTGACACATAAATGTGTCATTCTAGCCCAAATGCAAAAGTCCAAGACAAATAAATGCAGTAATTAAGCCCAATTTGTTTGACTCAGAGGCAATTTACTGTTACTCTGAATCCAATAAAACCTATACTTCAAGGCCACTCACTTGCACTGACCCCTTTCAAGGCCAACATCTAATTTTGTGGTGAATTTCTAGTCTCTTTCCTTAAAGAGCCCCCCACACTCACACCCTAAACTGTACCAGCTTCAGAATTCAAGCGATGCTGATCTGACCTATGCCTTTCTTATTCACATTTCCTAGAAGGAACTCAGAGTCTCGTTCTTTATGTCATTTCTAATCAAGGTATACGATCTTCATTAAGCTAATAAACCATTTTTAATTCAAAAAAATCTCTACTAGATTCAGTAAGCAATATCAAGGCAATTTTTAACATTTTTTAAATTTTAATTTTTTTGAAAATCAGTTACAGAGAGAGAGAGAGAGATTCCTTCTAGTAGTTCACTATCCAGATGGACACTTTGGCTGAGTCTGAGGCCAGGTTGAAGCCAGGAGCTTAATTTGGGTCTCCCACTTGGGTGGCAAGGTCCCAAACACTTGGACCATCCTACACTGCTTTCCGAAGCCACCAGCAGGGAACTGGATGGGAAGTGGAGCAGCCAGGATACAAACCAGTGCCCACATGGGATAAAGGCATCTCAGGAGACAGCTTAATCAGCTAGGTTTAATCCTTGCTAGCCACCAAAGCACTTTTGATTTTGAGCGGCAGAGAGACAAAAGACAGAGAGAGTACCATCCACTGGTTCACTCCCCCAGATGCCCACAAGAGCCAGACAGGGGCAGAGGCCAAAGCCAATAGCTGAGAGATTCAATCCAAATCCGTCACAAAGGTGGCAGGAACCCAACTCCTTGAGCCAATGCTGCTGCCTCCATGGATCTGTGTGATCAGGGAGGTGCAGCCAGCTGTCAAAGCCAGCTTCACAGCTGTGGGCCACAGTGCTCCAGCCGCTAGGGCAAACGCCCAGCCCAAGGAAGGTGTTCAGATTTTTAAACAGGCAAACAATGAGGGATGTGGCAAGGGTGGTTATTTACTAAATACTCCCTTGGTATTTGTGTAGTGGAATTGAAGCTGAGAGAACTTGGAAGCAGAGGGGCCAGTTGGAGCTGTTGCAGTAATTGGGCAATAAGCCAGGAAGGACCAGAGGCGCTGCAAGAGGAGAGATGGAGAAGATGGAGATGGACTCAAGAGACTTCTTAAAATAGAATTGACCAGGCCTGGTTACCAGCTGCAGAACTGCCCCCACACCAGTAACAGTCCATTAGGATTCTTCCAGATTACAAGCTGGGACAGAGCCTGAATCTTTACTCTTCATTTGACAAATTTCTCACAGGTTTCAACTGAACATTTGACCAGTAAAACCAAATTGAATAAGGCAACCTGCCAGTCATTCTGTAACTCTGGCCAAACATTTATGGGTGGAATTCTACCAGCAAGTTTCAAAACAATGAATTTTCTTTTAACAACAACAATCAAAAAAAAGTCATGAATTTGCGGGCCCTGAGTATGTATTAATATTCTTGTACATAGTATTCAGGGCGGGTGCTGATAGGAAAGCTAATAAATGGATTTAGTTAAGGCAACCCACAGTCCTGTAGACCAAGAAAGCTCTCAAATCCTAGCTTAGCTGGCTGCCCATGTTCCTCCTACGGCCAACCACTGGAGAGAGACACAACAGTGCAGTGTTGAGATGGTGAAGCCACTTGGAAAGTAACAACACATTCAAGAATTGGGGACACACCAGCATGAGCTGGGACAAGGCGCAGACCAGGCTCGGCCAGGCTATACCACCTGCTGGCACAGGCTAAGGTGAGATGGGCCATGCCAGACTGAGCCGCAACACCCACCAGCACATGCGAGACCCAGGAGGAGGGTGTGTGCCCTAGAAGACAGCTGTGGAGGCTCCTCTGCTGGACCACTGCCCCCACCGTTGAGCATGAGAACTGGGACCGGGGCACACCAGGCTGGGCAGAGCTACATCACTCATTGACCCATCTGTGAATGGGAGTTAGAAGGAGAGCCAAACAGGGCTAACCTACTAACCACTGATGCACGCCTGAGTCAGAGTTAAGTGCAGACTGGTTAGGATTTGCCGCATCATCAACTACAAGATGCTGGGACTGGGGGAAAATCCTGTCAAATTAGATGACAGAACCAACTAGAGTCAAGATTGGGGACTGGGAGGAGGCCCAATAGGGAAACTTTGAGCACCTTTCTGTGGCTGCCACTCCCACTGGTGAGCATGGGAACCAGGGCTGGGGCAGGCCTGACCGAACAAGAGATGGCACCTACCAGCACAAGTATGTGCGGAATAGTAGAGCTGGTTTGGTAGAGCTAGGCTTCAATGGCCACTGACGTGTACAAGAGCTGAATGGGATGTGGGACAGACTGGGCCAGTCTGCAATACATAATGGCAAGCACAGGAGCCAGGGCTGAGTGTGGGTTTAGTGAAAATAATTGCAGATCATTCTGACTAGGCTGTAGTTTCCACTGGTGTACGTGAAGATCGAGTGTGTGGTGGGCAGAGTTGGGCTGGGCCACAGCATCCATTGGTTTATGTAAGAGCAGGACTGGAGATAGGACCAGCCCAGCAATTGTGACTACCAGTGTGTGCATAGACTGAGGCGGATGATGGACAGAACCGGACCTCGTACTGGCAAGCACACACAACAATCAGGTCTGGGATCAGACAAGGTTTCTTTCAGGATCCTCCCAGCTGGACTGCTCCAACCATAGGGAGAATCACAGGATCTGTGAACTGACCAAGGAATGCATGTGTCAGAACAGGGCCTCCTCAGTGGCTAAGACACAGCAGTAGACAATACACCCAGATGCACATGGAGGATATGGCAGACCACTGGAGCCTGCAGAGGACATCTGGTACCACAGCAGAGGAAAGAGGGCAGAACAAACTGGTCAGCCACCCCAGCCAAACGTTGACACCAAATATCTGGGCGAATGGAGACTAAGGTGGACTGTGTCACCCACTGGAGCTTGGAAAGATTTCCTCATCCTTAGAGCATTGAGATCAATAACATTTCAGAACTATCGAAACCACCTGAGCAGAATCCTTGGAGCACGCTCCACATCGGGAACCCTGGAATGACATCAGGTGGCCCTTCCCCATCCTCGGGTACTGAGGCAGTTGGGAAGGTGCGTGTAGTTTTTCCCCTTGTTTCCCGTTTCCCCCCCAGATACAGGAATAAGAAAAAAAGAAAATATGGAAACAATGGTTTCACCCACTTTCGCCTCAGCCTTGACCCTTTCCACCCTAATCAATTATGTAAACATCATCAAAAATAATGTCTAAAAAAAGAACAATTGGGGACAAAACATCTGGATCTTTCTTTATACTCTTGTGAGCTTGTAGTTCTAAATATCTATGCAGGATATTCTGGGCTGTTTGTTTGTGACATGGGAATTCTACACATATAAACTGTGGGCCTTTAAATTTCTGTGTGAAAAGATGAAATTTAAAGTCATGCTTGCGTGCATCTGAACCAGCACAGCTGACCTGGGAAGTCAAGCTGGTTTAATGATGCACCCACGCTGTTTCTGATTGGTCGGTTTGACTGTGATGCATCTGGACAAACTGACAGCCAGCAGTGACACTGGGTGGGAACTGCTCTCTGCACCCTCCTTCCCTTGGCTTGTGCTCCTGTGTTTCTCTCTTACACATGGAATCTCAGAAGTATCTTTAACTTTCTGATTGCACCCATACCAAGAATCTTCAAAACAGTTCATGGAAACCATACATCATGAAAAACTGTACGACTTTTCATTCTTTTGAGCCAAAATTGATCTTTTCATGGGTTCACTATAAACTACCTTCCCAAGTCCTAAAATTTCACTTGCTAGACCTAGTGCCTACTAATTCACTAATGAAATACACCATACAGGTGTCAAGCCTGTCTGCAAACACTGCACAATGAGGGGTGTACCGGACTGTGATCCTGCGGATACAGTGATGGAGACATACCAGGTTCCATATGCAATGACTTCACCGGGACTAAGAAGAGAGAGAGACCTTCAGTGCATCACGCATGTCATCATCATCTAGCAAAGCCTTTCTGGAGTTTCTCTGGCCAGTGACTATCATTCATCTTTAGTATCTGCAGCTGCAGCTCTCCCCCTCCACTGACTGCCAGCCAACATCAGCATTTCAAATAGGCTGATGTGGTCCTCTTCCTTTACAAACATATTATGTTCCAACACAGCTTCCTTGGTCTCACCACCCATTCATTCCCTTCTCACGCACTACACTTTCTTTTTCCCTTTTTATTTATTTATTTCTTTATTGGAAAGTCAGATATACTGAAAGGAGGAGAGACACAGAGAAAGATCTTCCATCTACTAGTTCTCTCCCCAAGTGGCCGCAACAGCCAGAGCTGAGCCAATCTGAAGCCAGGAGCTTGGGCCGTCCTCTACTGCTTTCCAACAGGGAGATAGATGGGAAGTAGGGCCACCGGGATATGAACTGGCGCCCATATGAGATCCTAGCTTATGCAACGCAAGGACTTTAGCCACTAGGCTATTGAGCCAGCTCCATGCACCACACTTTTCCACCTGCTACTTCTCCCCAGGAATTGTTCTTGCCAAGATGACTACTGACATCCTTAGGACAAGTCCAGTGGCCTTTATGCCTTTATGCCTCTTAGCTCTGCTCCACTTACCTTTAACGTTCTTACCACAACAGAAAAACCAAATTGAAGGCAAACAGTTTCCCCATGTTCTCCCTTCTTCTCTGGTTATGTCTGCTTGCTCTTGTTCTCATTCAACCTCAGAGACAAAGAGTTCCCATGTGCTGGCTCATTTCTCAAATGCTGTTCTGACTAGAGTGTTCCAAGCCAAAGCTGAGAATCAGGAAATTAATCCAAGTCTCTTACGTGTGGAGCAAGGACCCAATTACTCATGCTATCACCTGCTGCCATCCAGAGTCTACATTAGTAGGAAGCCATTAAAGGAGAGAGAGAGTAGGAACAGAACCCAAGCGGGTATCAAGTACCTCATCAGAGCACGGAAAGCAGAACTCATTGGATAATTCTGGTCAAGCTTTGCAGCATGTTCCTGATTCCATGGACGCACTGAGGTGGACTTTGTCAACAAACAGACCTAAAAAATTTTTTCTCAACCATGGGGGAGCAAAACCAACAACTCCTCAGAGATATCAAAATCACTCAGATAACACCCTCTTCCCTAAGGTGGGGTCTCTAACGCATCATCACACGACCAGGCTCAGGTGCTGCGTATTTTGACAGCAAGGAGTGGGACCCTCACCCTCTCCCCTGTAGACACCCATCTTCCTCTGTACCTGCTCCTCCCCACCCTAATCAGAGGCCACATGAGTGTGCATCCCTCTAAACTATGTAAATAATATATTTTTAATGTATCAATTTCTAAGTATATAATGTTAAGGTTTTACATGTACCTTGGAATGTGAAGTATGTATCTTTCATGTAGTTACTTAAAATGTATTTTTAAAACTAAACATTATGAACAAATATTAAGCAGATTGGAAGGAAGGAGGGGAGGAAGGAAGGAAGGAAGGAAGGAAAGAAAGAAGAAAGGAAAGAATGAAGGAAGAACCCAAGTATTTTAACATAGGACACAAGCATCTTACCTGTTCAGCTAAACACCCACTCCCTTCCACAATCTCTTTGCCAGCTCATTATTCTAGTTCACTGTGATCCAGGTCTTGTTTGCTGCTCTCTTGTTTGTGCATACTCAGGTGATCTCACCCTTCCCAGCTGGTGAAGTCATCCTCTCCATAGGAGCGGTTATCACAGTCCTGGTCCCCACAATGCTCTTGTTGGTCAGACCAGATCAAATGACAGGAGCAGGGGAGACAAGATTGTCTTTCAGAGGACATTTCAGCATATATGCCACAAGCTTGTGAAGTCTAAAAGCAATAAAGAGAGAAATTAAGAGGACCAAAGGGCCTCCATACATTCAATCCTCCATAGGATTAATGCAAACCTGTCTGTATCTAACAATAGGCCATATTAGCCATCCATGGACATATTAGCTAATTGAAACAAAAGCCATTGATAAATATAGTCAAAATATTGCAATGTGATCAGCTACCCCCACTAGAAATGCCTGACTTACTTTGAGCTTCCTTAACAACACCAACACACTAGAGAGAACATTTAAGGAGAAACAGGGTCAGGTAGCCAGATATTACATGGCAAAACTAGGAATTATTCTTTGAAGCAGTTTATGTTTGAGGGATAAGGGTTGGGTGAAGAAGAGCACAGCCTCATCTAGGTTATTCCTACTAGAATCCTAGCGAACAGGAACAGCTGAGCTAACGACCCCAAGAGCCAGATAAGAACTGTACAATGGCCATGTTGTAGGTGCTCATCCAGCACACGATAGATAACTAGCTACATCACAAGGAGCCAGAAGTCCAAAGCCAAGATCCCCTTCCCTGTTGCCACAGAGCACCCAGGAGGAGCCACCCAATGCAAGGGGCTCCCATCGGTAAACACGTCATCAGGACAACCACTGACTGCTTTCGTCTCCACAGGTGTCCCCAGAAAGGGGACGGATTTTTTTTTTTCAGGATAGTCACATAACCCCCTGGGGATACATGAGAACTTTCCAAGGGTACACAAATAATGATGGTTTTAAGAATCAATGTTTTAAACATCCATGAGACTAGCTACCTGAGAAGTACCTTGATTCCATGATGTATACCCTATCCTCTTTGTGACTCCATGAGCACCTCCCCTCACACTCACCCCAAACGCTGCTAGGCTACATAGCCCAGAGACACTGTGTCATGAACCCCTCCACAGCACCAACAAAGGAAGAACTATGTCTTAGAACAGGTCTAGGAGAAGCAAACAGACCCTCGGTCAACTAGAAATGCTTTTGCTAACCAAGTGACCAAGTGGCTTCTTCACAAGACTAAAGAAGGATATAACCGCAAGTGATGTTTGACAAGCCAGGAGATCTTTGGGAAATGATCTAGAAGGAGTTTCAAAAAACGACTTCCATCCCTGACTTTTGTAACACTTCTTGGATGTGCACATGTGTACCCATACATGTGCATGAATTTACAAAAAGATGAAAAATAGAATTAATGCAAGCCCATCTCATCTAACAATAGGTCATGTTAGCCATCTGTGGACATATAAGCTAATTAAAAGCAAAGCCATAAGTAAACATTGTCAATAAACATTGATACTGAGAGCTATATAATCACACTATTTCAAAATTAAAATGTATTTTGTAAATGAGCTGTAAATATAGCTACATAAATTCAAGAGTAAGGATCTAGCCAGATAGCCTAGACTTGGCTATCGGTCCACACGGCTGCTCCACTTCCCATACAACTCCCTGCTTGTGACCTGGGAAAGCAGTCGAGGACGGCCCAAAGCCTTGGGACCCTGCACCCACATGGGAGACCTGGATTAAGATTTTGAGTTCCATTTGGGCTTGGCCTAGTGCCAGCCATTGTGGACATCTGGGGAGTGAACTAGTAAAAATTCTCTCTCTCTCTCTCTCTCTCTCTCCCTTACTCTAAACTAAAATTACATGTGTCAATTGTTAGGCAAATGTTTATGTTCATCAAGACAGCATGTTGCATTTCACCACAGAGATTTGAAGCGTACAACCCACTTGTCAACAGAACGTTGGGGGCACCAAATGATTCACAAAACCCCAGCACCACCATGGCCTCCAGGTTCAGGGCATCCCTGCTCTGGATGGGTTCTTCTGATCTTGGCAGAATGTTCTTTCCCTTTGAGTCCCTATGAGCAGGTCAGGAAAAGCCCCCAGAAGCCCGTTTCAAGCAGACACACTGTGAAAGGATACAAAGACTGAACTGCATCTTGCAGCCAAGCCAAGTAGCTAACATGAGTAAACCTAGCTGCGGGTAAGCAGAGCGAAAGAGGTTAAAGCTGTGAGCAGGGAAGACCATGCTGGGCTTGGGGGGCAGCTGCTACTCAGCTCTGCCCCGCTGGGGATGGGTTTTGTGTTGCCTGAAAGTTCGCACTTTTCAGGAAAAACTGAATTTTTATGTGAAATCGCTGGACTTTTTAAATCCACTTTTTAAAAACCACTTGTGCGGGCCAATCCACCCACAAACAGGACCTAAACTCAGTGCTTAAGCCTCCGGATTGCAAAAGCCTGCTCCTGTACTACTCCACTTCTGTTCTCGGGTTCAAGAACTGTTTGCTACATTCCACAATGCGTTGTGCATAGCAACTGAGAATAACATTTAGAAACCTCAGTAACAGTTTGACAGAGTGAGTGTCTGAATCTAATAATAAAATATTGGCTTTTGGGTGTTGTTTTTTTTTTAAGACAGAAATAAAAAATAAAATCAGCATGCAATGAATTGACAAATCCTGCCCTGAATAATTGAAAAAGCGATGCCATGATCTTCATCAAGCCAAAAGATCCATTTGAAAACACTGCCTTTTCTAAACCAAGGTCAGGACTTCGTAAGGGAATGTCAGCCTCTAGACTCTTTGCATGGACCCCAGAAAAGGGTCAGATGACCAGTGTGGATTAAAATGCACCCAGTTATAATCAGCTGACAAATTCGTGGCAGGAAAGGCCCTGAAGGTACATTCTTTCCCCCACAGAGGATTGTGGCAAATACTAGTGTCAAGCCAACAGGATTGCTCCTACACCCTTGGGGTCACAAGGCTCCTCCATAGGGCCACCTGTTACTCCTCTACCAGCCTAGAAGGGCTGACACCCACAGAACCTCCCAGAAGCACACAGGGCCTGCTCCCACACTGCGGCTTGTTCCACTGCCACTTCCACCACACTGAACTCCCAGGCACCTCCATCGTCCCAACAGGGTTCCCTTCCAGAATTCTCTTCCTGCTGGGCACAGAGCTCTTTGTTAGGCCGATGGGCCAATTTACTAATCCCAGAAATTCTGTGGAAGCCAGCTCTCCGGCCTTTGTCCTCGCCTGTTTGGGCAGAAACTCCAGAACACAGAGACGGGTACCAAGTATCAAAGCTGAGCACCCAGAGTTAGGCAGTTGGTATCCTTGCTTAGCAAAGACCCCTGCCCTGGACAGCTGTGTCCAGGCAGGACTCAATAAACAAAGCCCAGGGGCCGGCTGGGTTTGAAAACACAGGTGCTGGGCCCGGCGCAGTGGCCCAAGTGGTTAAGGTCCTCGCCTTGCACGCCCCGGGATCCCATATGGGCGCCGGTTCTATCCCAGCAGCCCCGCTTCCCTTCCAGCTCCCTGCCTGTGGCCCGGGAAAGCAGTCGAGGATGGCCCAAAGCTTTGGGACCCTGCACCCACGTGGGAGATCCGGAAGACGCTCCTGACTTCGGACCGGCATAGCATGGGCCGTTGCCGCTCACTTGGGGAGTGAATCATTGGATGGAAGATCTTCCTCTCTGTCTCTCCTCTCTGTATATCCGCCTTTCCAATAAAAAAATAATAAAAATAAATCTTTAAAAAAAAAAGAAAACACAGGTGCTTCAACACTCAGAGACTCTCGGTGTTGAGAATCACACAGGCAGGTCCTCAGGTCTGCACACTCCTCTGAGGAAACCTCCACGCAGAGTGGGCACAGGTCCTGGGCAGTCCACCCCGGGGCAGTCTCCACAGGTACCAGAGCAGCATGCACTGGATGACCCTGAAGGGCTGTTGGCTGCTGGGCCTCCCCGGCTGCCTCACCTCCAAGCAGGGAAGTGATTCTAGAAGTACAAGCCTGGTGGGTCTGGAAAGAAGTAGTCACCATGGCCTACAAATCATCCTGAAGCCACCGCGGGCACAGGGGGTCCCTGGTCCTTTGTTAAGATCAGTATATTGTCTGCCTAGCTTCCTCCTGGGGAAGGTTCTATCGCTGCCCATGGCTCCTGGCCTGAGGTTCCAGAGCGTGAGCTGAGGCCAGGCAGAAGCAGCTCTGCCCCTGTGTTGCTCTGGGAGCCATTTGGGGGCTGGCTGCCTTTCTTTTTTTTTTTTTTTGCCACTTTAAGACACTAAGAAAATTTAAATGAGATCAGTCAGCCCTGTGTTTGTGTGTGTGAAGAAATAGCCTGTGTGGTCACAAAGAGAGAAGGTCCAGGATTGTAGAAGTTTTAGGGTTTTGTAACTTAGGTGTGCGTACTAACAGGGCAGGAATTGATAGTTAACTTATTATTTCAACTCTTTCAAGTATCACAGCAAGGGGGAGGAAGGGATCATCTGAAATACAAAAAAAAAAAAAAAAAAGGATTTTTCAACACTCGTTCTAGGAAAAGGGAGTGCCAGAGCAGTCAGATAAAGGAGTCTTAATTAACAACAAATTCATCCACTTCCCTCCCCACCCCCAAACTGAGTCATTCTGCTAAGGCAATCCGCTTGGCCGGGCAGTTTTGCCCTGTAAAAATGTAGGACCTGGTGATTTGGAGGGGTGGGTTTTTTTTTTTTTTTGGTTGTTTGTTTTTTGTTTTTCTTTTTTAATGCCTGTGTTTTCCCTGCACGAGGCTTAAAGGAAAACGTGGTAAGCAAACCGCCCAGCTCAGCCCTGGAGGGCAGAAGAGACCAGAAAGACCTAATCGGCCATGATGGCGATTACATAATAAAGACTGCGCACGCAAAGCCCCAGAGGCTCCCAAGAAATGAGCCTGTGCCTCTCTGTCCTAGAAGATGCCTCTCCTCTCTCCTTTGTGAAGATCACTCAAAATGTTTCTTAAAGACCAAGATGTCTCCGGTAGAACCAGAGGTCACTTAAGGATGATTTATAAGTGCGCCCCCAAGCCAAAATGAATCCCGCATCGACATCTAAAGTGCATCTGCATCCAGCGCCGCAAAAAGCTCCTGATCCGATCCTAATTGGTGGCCAGCAGACGCTCCCCACCGCGCCCCAGGCCGGGCGCCGTGCAGCCGCCCCTCCCCGAGGCCGCCAGGCTCCAGGCTCGGGCCCTTTCTTGGGCAGCCCGAGTGCTCCTCTCTTAGAGAATGCCAGGTACTCTGCAAAGTAGCCGTGTAATAATACACAAACCCCTGATGATGTCAGCGTGTTATTGACTTTCCAAGTCTGAATGACTGAGCAGAGGAGCGGGGGTGGGGCGCGATCCATCCGGCAGCGCGGGGACCGGCCAAGCGAAAATGGGCTGGCGGGCCGGCGGGGGAGGGGAGCCCGGCAGCCGCCCGGCTTGGGGCTCAGGCGCCGCGTCGGGGTCGCAGCCGCCGGGGCCCGGGGGGCTCGGGCTCCCGCTCCTCCATCGCGAACGTTGGGTCAAAAACACACACACACACAAAAAAAAAACTCCTCAGGCAGAAAGCACTGACTGAGGCCGCCTCCCGCCCCCTCCTCCACGCCGTCCCCTCCCCCGCTCCCCGGAAGCTTTTACCACGTGGCAGAGAGCTGGGCTACAAAGCCGGGAGCTGAGGCGCGGTGGGGGAGGGGAGCGCGCCCCTCCCCCAGGGCGCCCCTCCCCCACCCACGCCGGGCACCCAGCCCCCACCCACGCCGGGCACCCCTCGGGTGCGGCGGCCTCGGCATTTCATGGCCCTCATCTGCTCGGTGTGCGGGGCCGGCAGCGCGGTGCGGTGCTGAGCTCCCGTTCGCGCCCTGCAAATGGACTCCAGGGCCATCTGTCATCCTCAAGGCTAGGTGTGAACCGGGCCGGCTTGTCCTTAAATGGAATTGCAGTTGAAGGCCGGGATGTGGAGTGCGGCTCTTCCAACCCGGGGCGTGGCTTTCCCACCCCCTACCCCCACCCCGGGCTTGGGGCCTTGCACTTGAGGCCCCGCGTCCCCCCTAGCGCGCCCCCAGGCCTTGCAGCAGGACCCCCCCACACCGGCCCACAGCCCGCACGGCCGGGCTGCTCCCCCCACCAGCCCGGGGCCGGCCCTGTTCTCCCCGAGCTGAGGGCTGGGGTGGGGTGCAGGGCCTCCTGTGGGGTGCCAGCAGCCCCGGAGGCTGCATGTGAGCCGGGTGCTTCAGCTCGCTCTGTCTGCAGCCTGCATCTGTGAAATGGGGGCAGCAGCCGGTTCCCTGGGGGGAGGCCGGTTCCCTGGGTGCAGGCCGGTTCCCTGGGTGCAGGCCAGCCCCCTCGCCAGGCCCGGGCCCCCCAGGCGCAGGGCGACCGACGGGCGCGGCGGGCGGGAGGGAGTGGCCGCCGGGCCTCCGACCTCAGCCGTGCCAGGCGCGGCCCTGCCCCCGCCGGTCCCTGGTCGGGAGTCCGTGTGCAGAGCCCGGCCTAATGCACGCGCTGGTCTTCTTAGGGGAACTTTGCTAGTGAAAAACACAGCTTTTTCCCCCCAGGGTTGAAGCGGCACTCGAGTGTATTGGGGAGCAGGCTGAGCCTGCTTCCCCAGAACTCTGTGGGAAGGCAGGCCCAGAGCAGAATGCAGAAAGGCATGGCCGTTGGTGCAGGCTGCCCGCCACGGGGCACTTGCGACAACACCACAGGTTTTGCAACACACTCTCCTTATGACTTAACCTAATTTGTGTCTTGTTACCTGCAACCAGGCCAAAAAAGGTGTAGTCTAACTTACACAAAATTCACTCCCCATCCCCCCCGCGCAGTAAACCCCGCCCCAGAGGGCGATGCTGTGTCTTTTGTCACCGAGGTCTATATAGTTTTCAGTGCCCCCAGCAGTAGGTGCTTAATAACTGCTTTTTGAAATGCGCTGAGCCAAGTCTGAGCGGTCAGGAAGTGTGCTGCTGGAGGCTGTTTGAGTAGGAGTCGGCGGGGTTAATTTAAAGGGGCTACAATATCCAAGGCTACAGTCTCCGAGGCCCCTCTTATTCCTCCCTAGTGGTATTTAGGATTTACTCAAGTGATTTGAAAGAGAAAGAAACTTCCCCCCATCCACTGCATTTAATAATAATAAAAAAAAAAATCTTGGAAAAAAAGGAATGAATTGTGGGGCTCCCGAGTCCCCGGGGTTTGGTTGGGAGGAGTGTACAGTGTTGGGCATTTGGGGGACAGCAGCTCCGCAGTTGATTAAGCATAGAATGCTGTAGTGGCTTGACCTCCTGTTTCCCCTCCCCCCCCCATCGTTTGTTTCCAACAGGTTTTTTTTTCCACTTCATGAGTCACTTCCAGTCAGATTCAAAGACAAAAGGCGGCCAATTGTGTGTGGGTGAGTCAAGGGTCCCACCCTGCCTCCCCTTGAACACCCAGCTCAGCCGCACTGCATCAGCCGGGAGCCCTCCAGGCCGCTGGGTAACCGAGGAAGCCGGGCTGGGCCGTCCCATCTGGCTGCCATCCCTGCACAGGTTGCACCCCTGGGGCGGGGGGAGGGGGGGAGGACTTCCTGGCCAGACTGCTCAGTTCCACGCTGTTCCTCGGCACCCCGCTGGCTGGGAGCTATAGAGGTGAGTATAAAAGGAGGCCAGACCCGCTAGCAATGAATCAGATAATGAAGGACAAAGCCATTAGCTGTACCCGCAGGGCTAAGGGGGAGTAAATCCTAAAGCCTGGAACAGCATCTCCATGGCCCTCTGGGTTTCCCAGCCAGCTCCCTAACTGCTCTCTCCTCTGCTTGCCTTCACTTTCTAGATAAGGGTTCCAGAGCTCCAGGCTGCTCCCACCAAGGACACAAGTTTTGATTCCTTTTTCTTTGGACATCCTGTCTGGCAGCTGCTTTACCGGCCCCCCAAAACACGTGTGTCCGTGTGTTCCCCAAAGCCAGTCTCTCCGGTCCATCAAAGAGTGAAAGTCAGAGTCCTTGCCCAGGCGTCCTGTCCTCTGCCCCAGGTACCGGTTCACTCTGCCATCCCCCAGCTGAGGCCACAGCAAAGACCAGACTTGGTTCCCTCCACCTGCAAGGTTCTGCCGGCCCTTTCTGTGACTAGCTTTTTCACATTTATCTTAGTCAGCTCAAGCTCTTGTAACAAAACACCATACCCAGCAGAAATTTATTTTTCACAGGCTGAATGTTGCAAAGTCGAAGATCCAGGCACCCGCTGATTTGGTTCCGGGGAAGGGCCCTTTTGTGGTTTGTAGGTTCTCTCTCAAAAAGGGAGAAGTAATTTTTGCTTGTCTCCAAATACAAATACATACATACATATATATATGTAGATATATGTATTCAAAAGCCAGAGTTACAGAGAGAAGGAGGGTTCTTCCATCTACTGGTTCACTCCTCAGATGAGTGTGAGAGCTAATGGGTGGAGCCAGGTTGAAGGCAGCAGCCAGGAGCTTCATCTGCGTCTCCCACATGTTGGCAGAGACCCAAGTACTTGGACCATCCTCTGATGCCCCTCCCAGGCCACTAGCAGGGAGCCGAATTAGAAATGGGGCAGCCAGTACTTGTTCTGGCACCGATATGGGACGCTGGCATTGTGGGAGGCTTTACCCACCATAGCACAACGTTAGTCCCCCTGCCATCTCTTCTTATAAGGCACTAATTCTAATTCCTGAAGGCTCCACCCTTATGACCTAGTTTTGTCTCAAAGGCTCCACCCTCACCTGCCATCACTGAGGATTCAGGCTGCACCATATGAATTTGATACACAAACATTCCCTTTAATAACAATGTCCATCTGGTTTCAATTCAGTGATCACCTCCGCAGGGAGGTCTTCTGTAGCTACCACATCGCACATCCTAGTGCCCTGTCCAGCCTGTGCCCTCCGCAGCTCACCTCACAGGAAACAGCTACCTCTTTTTCCTTGTATATACTGTTATCATCTCAGGCTCCCCGTTGGATCACCACCTCCTGGAAGGCAGGGATCTTGTCAGATTTCCCTCACTGTTCGTTGATGAGTGTCTTTTCACAAGAGGAACAACTCAAGTGCTTTTTGATGAAGCAATGCAGACAGTACATGGAGCTCGGTACAGATATCATCATGTGAGTGTCTCAAGAAGAACCAGAGGTTCACCAGGCGGCCTGAATGGGAAGGGTTTTTGCAAAGGCAGGAAGGTTTCAGACCACTCGGCGTCTGGTACCCGACTTGCTCCAGTAGCTCCTGCCTTCCTCCTCTGCTTTCCCTCCAGCTCCAGCTGGCCAGGTGTCAGAGAAGTTGGGGAGACTCATTATCTTCGTTCTTCCATAGTTTATAGTTCATTATCAGTCAAGTATTTGCCCCTACCATGCCAACAAAACCGCTCTTCTCCAGGCAATCTGATGCCATCCATTTTTTGCTAAATCCATTGAGTTCTAAGCTCATCCCTGTTGAACTATCAGCAACATCACATATGATTGATTACCGATCACTTCCGGAAGCACTTTCTCCACCAGATAGCTGAGACATTGCCCTTGACTGATTTTCTCCTTGCTTATTAGCTGTTCTTCCTAATGTCTTTGTTGAGTTCTCTGCTCATTTTCTGTCATCAAACAGTTAAAATACCCCATGATCAGATCCTATGGAGTGCATATCTTAAGATATAAGTGTTTATCTAAGAAAAAGGCAGAGTGACTGAAGAAAATAAATATCTTCCATCCACTGGTTGGTTCTTCCATGAGTTCACGCCCCTACATATCCGCAACCCCCACGCCAAAGCCTAAAACCAACAACTATATCCAGGTCTGCCTTGCAAGTAGCAGGAACCCAAGATCTTGAGCTGCCACCTGCTTCCTCCAAAGAACATTAGCAGGAAGCTGGATTGGAAGCAGAAGTAGCCAGGACTCCAACCCACACCAAAAACGGATGTGGGAGTCCCCTGTGGCACTCTAACCCCCGGACTACAAACACCTTCCCCTGTGCTCCAAAATAGATTCCTAATCTGATCACCTCTTAGCCCTCCACTGCCGTGACCCTCACCGTAATCCTGTGTCCTGATTACTGCGGTAGCCTCCTGGCTGATCTCCCACCTGTGTGCTTCAGTTCCATCCACAAGGCAGCAGCCACAAGGGATCCTTGGAAAACACCAGTTAGGGCATGGCATTTCTCTGAAGAAAACCTTGCAGTTGCTTTCCGTTTTCACTCAATGTCAAAGCCAAAATCCTGATTCTGGCATTCAGGACCCTACTGTATCTGATCCCACTGCCTCCCTCCCCCACCCCCAGTTGCTTCAAGTCTCCTGCTTTCTCACAGCCGTCCAACACACCAGCTTTTCTGCTGTGCCTTAAACACTATGGCCACTTCCTTTCTCCGGACATTTGAGCCAGCCATTGGCTCTGCGTGGAAAGCTGTTCTCCAAGATGTCTGGATGACTTGCTGTCAGCATTGGTTAACTGCTATTTCAGTAATGCTGCGTAACTGAAGCATCCCCTTCCCTTTGCAGAGAGGGCTGGCTCTGGGTAAAATGCAGCTCCTCGTCCCATCCCCTGCACAGTGAGCAAGCTCTCCTTTTTTTCCTTTAGTTCTCATCACTCTCCAGTATGCTGTATAACGTTTATCAGGCTTCCTCCCCCACCAAACGCAGGCCCTGTTTTATTTGCTGATCTATCCCCAGCACTGAGAACAATGCCCAAACCTCATTCATCAGCATGCTTTAAATATTTGCTGAATACATAGCGAATCTGAGAGTGAAAATTTACAAACGAGTGTCTCCAATTTGCTATGGAAGAGTGGGCAATAGTCACAGCAGAAATGCAATGGGAATAAGTCGAACACCTTAAAAGGTCTTGCCTGCTCCACTTAGTTGTTCGGATTTTATCCTACATACAAGCAGCGGAAAAGCATTGACTGCCTTAAGCCATTAGGTCTCATATGATGCCGAATGTGCCGAAAATGGCTCTGAGAACATCGTGGAACAGAGCAGGGTACGGCCCGGTGGCCCAGAGCCCAGGTGGCAGGCTGGACAGCTGGACTGAGGAATAGGAAACTCGATTTCAGCCTTTCGATGCAAGCTGTGTGAGCAGTTGCTAACTTTGCTCATTGGCCTACCGGACAAGAATGCCCAGTGTGTGCCAGAAAGAAAATCTGAAACCTGAATGTTGGGAAGCAGGCCCTGAGAGCCAGACATCTCTCTACGGGAGCCTCGGACTGTGGGTGTCACTTGAGTGTGTGCTGTGAGAGTGATCAGCGCTCAGCCTTACATGGCACCATAGAGCTTACAGAGGATTTTCACAACTGCTTCATCTAAAGACCTACATCCAAAGTACTCTAGGCAGTATGCTTAAGCACCTAGCCATTTTACTGGCTAAGAAAGAGAATAAATAACACTTAAATCCTAAAACACATAAGAAAACTCTTGTGGTGGATTGCTGACAATATATGATTAGAATGCAGCCTGGGACCCTGCTCTTCTCCTTATCACAAACACCACACTGGAGCTTACATTTTCAGAGACTGAAGGCCGGGGCTGTTTCTCAACACAGTCAGTAGGTTCTTTAGAATCCATCAAATGACTCCTCTCCACAGTTTAGTCACGTAAGTATGTGCACCGAAACACATAAACGCACCAGCAGGTAAAGTAGGTATTTTCCCCAGCTACTTCTGCATAGAGTAAGAGGCTATATACTGCGATCCCTCAACCACCAAGAAAGCGCTCAGGCTTAACAGAGTATTTATAGGACTATAAGGAGTTCCCCTTTGGTCCCCCTAATCCATTACATACCCCTGAAAAGGTTTGTTTCTACATAGTCTTTATACACTCCATGTGCCTCATTCGCTTGGCAGGAACCAGATCTGGCCATGCCTGGTATTTGACCATTCCACTCCAGGCAATTAGTTCCATAGCGATACACAGACTTGCAAAGCTGGGATTGGCTTTAGAAGTCATCTTGCCTCTCTAAACTCTGCATTTTCCGTGTGAGAAAACAGGCTCAATGCACAAAGGAAGGAGAAGACAAGCAGCACTGTCGCCAGGACGGAGTTCCATGGCCAGCCAAATTCCATACTTCCTTTATTCCTCCTGGGGCAAAAGGGGGGGAAAAAAAAACAACAATAATTTTGAGGTAGACAGATTGATCAGTGTTCTCCAGAGAAACAGAACCAGTGGGTTATGTCTGCAGAGATGGACACGAAGGTTTATTTTAAGGAATTTTCTCACACCATTTTGCAGGTTGGCAAACCCAGAATCTGCAGGTTGACCCTCACCTCGAAGACTCAAATGAAAGAAGCAATGTCACAGTACAAGTCCAGTGGCCATTAGCCGGCAGACAACCACCTTCAGTTGACTTCAGAGGAGACTTACCACACTGTGGAGGAAAATCACTTAAATTCCACCAGGCTGAGTGTGAATTTCATCTATAAAAGATTGTTACAGAAACGTACAGAACGTCTAAGTATAACTGGGCCAGGTTGAAATATAAAATGAATTTCACAGGAAATAAAGTCTTAACATTACAAATGTAATCATAAAACTGAGCTCCCAGGGGCCTTGGCACCATAGCCCAGTGGCTAAAATCCTCACCTTGCGTGAGCTGAGATCCCATATATGCACCGGTTCTAATCTCAGTGGCCCCGCTTCCCTTCCAGTTCCCTGCTTGTGGCCTGGGAAAGCAGTTGAGGACAGCCAAAAGCCTTAAGACCCTGCACCTGCATGGGAGACCCGGAAGAGGTTCCTGGATCCTGGCTTCGGCTCGGCACAGCTCTGGCCGTTGCAACTACTTGGGGAGTGAATCATCAGATGGAAGACCTTCCTCTGCCTCTCCTCCTCTCTGTATATGTGACTTTCCAATAGAAAGAAAGAAAGAAAGAAAAAGAAAGAAAGAAAGAAAGAAAGAAAGAAAGAAAGAAAGAAAGAAAGAAAGAAAGAAAGAAAGAAGGAAGGAAGGAAGGAAGGAAGGAAGGAAGGAAGGAAGGAAGGAAGGAAGGAAGGAAGGAAGAAAGAAAGAAAGAAAGAAAGAAAGAAAAAGAAAGAAAGAAAGAAAGAAAGAAAGAAAGAAAGAAAGAAAGAAAGAAAGAAAGAAAGAAAGAAAGAAAGAAAGAAAGAAAGAAAGAAGCTGTCTCCCCTGCCCCCTCAAAGTTTAAGTTGAGATCACCTAGCTAACCAGTTGGTATGGAAAATTTAGGACTTTTTAAAATCTAAGATCTTCTTTTTCTTAAGTTATGTGTTATGTTCCAAGCCTCATATCCTAGCATTTTCTAGGTCTTGTGATATACATTTACATAAACGCCCCATCTGATGGGTCACTATTGTACAAACAATTAGATAGAACTTCACTGAGAAAGGTCATGCTGTTAGCCCAAAGTACCAAATGAGTAAAGGGATTTGATCTGGTTCTATCTGATTCAACTATTTCCTGCCATCTGACATTTTTAAATGATGTTTTTCCTGCTACTCATCTGTCACTCAGTTGAGCAGGATGTAATTTCTCCCCAAATTTTAAAAAATTACCCAGTCTTCTTTCACAAAGACCATTTCCTTAGTTCAAAATGAGTTTTTAAATATCAGTGTGAATACAAAATGAGGAGCTGAATTTAAAGCAAGATATGAACTCTTCTAGATCAAAATGAGTATTGTCCCAAATAAAAAATCTACCCACTGCAGCAATATACTCATTCTATTACTCAAAACTTTCATAACTCCTCCTTTGAGTTTGCCTTCAGGGCCTTTAGCACTTGCTTTTCCAGTGTGATTTTACAGTTAACAAGCGTGCACTCATTTGATTTTTTTGGAAAATAGTCCAAACTTATCTGCTGCTAAATTTGATGGAAAGGTACAAGAGGCTTCCCAAAAACTCACGAAGAGGGTGGAGGTTGTGGTACAGTTGGTGGAGACACCATTTGGGTGCCCACATCCTGTATAAGTGTTGGTTCATGCCTTAGCTACTCCTGCAGTGTTTCGGCTGAGCCAATCTGTGATCCCCCAGACAGCTGGGTTCCTGCCGCTCCTGGGGGAGACCTGGACAGTCTCTGGCTCCTGGCTGCAGCCTGGCTCACCCTGACTGTTGTGAGCAAGCAGAAGTGAACTCTCTCTTTCTCTCTTCCCGTCTCTGCCTCCCCTAACTCTGTCTTTCACATAAATCAACTTTTACAAGTTCATGGAAATGCATATTATATTGAAAATGTGCATGGATTTCAAATTCTTCATACCTAAATAATATTATTTTTTTCAATTGTTTTCCAAGGATTTTTGAAGTACCATTGTACATAATCAAGCTAATGCAGTGAGAAAAATAAGATGGCGTAATTTTCTTTATGTAGCTTCAAAAGTAACCCAGTCTTAGTTAGTTCAGTGACTGCAATGTTGGAACAAATACTTACATCAGAGACTATATGGTCTACCCTTCTACTTCGTCTTAACTCCACATCTTAGGGTGGTTTAAACCACTATTTTTAGTCTTGTTTTGAAATGAGATATTTGTGTATACTCACTGGATAGCTTTGGCCAGATGAAAAAAAAGACAACAACATCAGGAGTTATAATACCTTAGCAGTTGTGGTGTGCAGAAAATGAGTGAGGGTTTTCTAACCCTTTTCTTTTTAAATGATGAGATAATCCAAATAAGGGTTTTTCTTTGAAGTGAAATAATTTCTCTTTTTATAATACACCCAAAATGTATGGGAGAAAAAAATCCCTTCCCCAAAAGCAGATTAGAGAAGTGCAGATCTTTCAAAGTTTAACAAAGGATGTCACCCTGCAGTACAGCTGTCTTTTTCTCTCTCTCTCTTTTTTTGTTTTAAGATTTATTCATTTTTATTTTAAAGTCAGATATACACAGGGAGGAGGAGAGACAGAGAGGAAAATCTTCCATCTGATGATTCTCTCCCCAAGTCACCGCAGCAGCCGGTGCTGCACTGATCTGAAGACAGGAGCCAGGAGCTGCTTCCACATGGGTGCACGGTCCCAAGGATTTGGGCCGTCCTCAAGTGCTTTCACAAACCACAAGCAGGGAGCTGGATGGGAAGCAGGACCGCCTGGATTAGAACTGGCACCCACATGAGATCCTGGCATGACAGCTGTCTTTCTTAGTGTCCCCTCCTAGTACCCCTTGTAATCCATACATGGAAGTCCCCTTGGATTCCACACGTAATTAATACTTGGCTGAAACAAGCAGCATGAGCCTGAGGCGCTCTTAAATTTCATTTAAGAAATTCAGATTTCCGTGGAGGTGCTAGGAGAGGGAGAATGAAGGCCCCACGACTCTCATCAGTATTCCCAGGCGCTGAGTTTTACATGAATTCATAAAGATGTGCTCCACCAGTCAAGAGGTATTTATGGGGCATCTGCTATGTGCAGGGCACTGTATCGGTGACGACAAAGCTACAAGGTGGTGTGAGCCAAAGCTCTAGCACATACTCATTTCACTGAGGTCGCTCCGAGTCCTAGATAAGACTGCGTGTGAGGAGTGCAAGTCACGAGGGAAGAGTCGGGAGAAGCAGAAAAGACTGAGCACAGAAGGGGCACAGAGCCGTCCTGAGGCATTGCCAAGGATATGAATCAGGGGAGCATATCTCCAAGCCGAACAGCATGACAGCAACAATGCAATGGGGCAATGTGCTGTCACATCAGCCCATGGAAACATGGTGAGGAAGACATGCAGGACAGCTGGGGATGCAAAGCCAGAAGGCTGTAGAAACTTAACACACATTTGAGTATTAAGATCTAACAGCTTTGGGCCCAGCGCCATAGCCTAGCGGCAAAAGCCCTCTCCTTGAACGCACCCAGGATCCCATATGGGCGCCGGTTCTAATCCCGGAAGCTCCACTTCCCACCCAGCTCCCTGCTTGTAGCCTGAGAAAGCAGTCGAGGACGGCCCAAAGTCTTGGGACCCTGCACCCGCGTGGGACATCTGGAAAGAAGTTCTTGACTCCTGGCTTCGGATTGGCGCAGCACCGGCTGTTACGGCTGCTTGGAGAGTGAATCATTGGATGGAAGATCTTCCTATCAGACGGAAGATCTTCCTCTCTGTCTCCCCTCCTCTCTGTATATCTGTCTTTCCAATAAAAATAACTAAATCTTTTTTTAAAAAGATATAACAGCTTTTGACATTGGAAAGCCATAAGAATTTGAGAATTTTTTTAACTGTGTATGTTTATGATACATAAGAGGATATTGGATGTACTCTCATAGAAATGTAACCATAGTGAAATGGTTATCCAGCCAAATAAATACATCCTTTATTTTTGTATAGTTACATTTTATTGTGGCCAAAATGCCAAAAATTTACTCTCCAGTGAATTTCCTTTATGCGATGCAGTTTTACAGGTGTAATCCTCAGGCTGCACTCAGCTTGCTGCACTAAGTCCATTTGCCACGTTACAGCCTCTCACCTACAGCTATCTCCTCATTTCGCACCCCAGCCTCCACCCCTCCACCCCTGGTAATCCCTATTTTTTTTTTTAAGATTTATTTATTTATTGGAAAGTCAGATATACAGAGAGGAAGATTTTCCGTCCAATGATTCATTCCCCAAGTGAGCGCAACGGCCGATGCTATGCCGATCCAAAGCCAGGAGCCTCTTCCGGGTCTCCCACGCGGGTGCAGGGTCCCAAGGCTTTGGGCCGTCCTCGACTGCCTTCCCAGGCCACAGGCAGGGAGCTGGATGGGAAGTGGAACTGCCGGGATTAGAACCGGCGCCCATATGGGATCCCGGGGTGTTCAAGGCGAGGACTTTAGCCGCTAGGCCACGCCACCGGGCCCGGTAATCCCTATTTTATTCTTTATGTATCTGACTTTCTAAAAAAGATTCCACATTGAGATCATGCAGGATTTTTCTCCCTGTGGCATGTTTTGCTTAACATCGTAACCTCTAGGTTCATCCCTATTGCCTTTACACAAGAGATTGATGGATTGATTGATTAGTTAGTTGGTTTGAAAGGCCAAGTAACAAAGAGAAACAGAAAAGGAAGGGAGTCGGGGAGAAAGAGAGAAAGAGATCTTCCATCTGCTGGTAACCGCTGATGCCCACACAACTAAGGCCCCAGTCGCGAACCAGAACGTCATCTGGGTCTCCCACACAGGTGGCAGGAACCCCAGTACCTGGGTCATCTTGCTTTGCCTCCCAGCTCCATTTGCATAGAGCTGGATCAGAAGAGCACATTAGCTGGGACTGGACCAGCCACCCACATAAGGGAACTGGGAATGTCAAGTGGACATTTAACTTGTTGAAACACAATGCTTGCTCTATATTGTCTTTTGATGGTTCTGTTTTCTCATGATAGTAAAGACGGGGTCAGCTGCCTCTTTGTAATACTAAAAATATGCTGCAGAACAGCATCCTCTAGCCCTCCTGTGTATCGCTGCGGTTGCCCTGGGTGAGTCACTGCCTGGAGCTTGGCCATAACTGTCCCCTTCTGAGCTGCCTGCCAGCAATGCCAGAGTCCTGGAGGCACATGGCTGTGCACTGGTGTTTTCAGGCTGAGCCTCGGCCACCTCTCCACGCAGAGAGCCGGGAGAGGGGGAGGAGCTCAGAGGGACTTTGCTCTAGTGATACAAGGATTGTTCCTGACCGATACCAATGCCTCTCAAAAAAAGTCAGGAACCACCCCTCCCTGCTCCACTTCCACCTTAACTTCTATCTGTCCTCATGAAAGAAACATTGGGGACTAACTGAATAAACCACGGGAGGAAATTGTAAGCTGAAAAAAAAAAATCCAGAGTTTAAAAAAAAAGAAAATCTGTATACCTATTTGCTACTGGATGGGCCAGAGAACAGATGTTCACCAGATTTAAAAAAAAAAAAAAAGAAAGACTGCTCTGGATACGTTAAACAGGAAGGGATTAAGAAGATTATTGAAAATGTTGGAGGTAAGGCTGTAGACCAGATGTTCTTGAACTTTCATGAGTGAAACCCGTAGCTAAAAATACATTTTACATATTTACTCAGAATACATATACATGACTATATACACACACAACTGGAAGGCAAGTTTCATAAACAATGTTAACCCTTGCTGGGTACAGCATTCTCAGCTAATTTTGCTGTTCCATTTCTATTTTCTTTTATTTTTTTAGTGCTTGTTATGTTACATTGAACCATATTTCATTGTCTACAGTTTGAAAAACACTACTCCAGGTTATGGTTCTGGTCCACGGACCCCCGCACAAGCCTTGCTCCAGGGTCAAGTCTGTCTCCATTGAAGCCCAAACTGCCTTCTCGCAGATTCATGAAAACACAGCTCAGCTGCTGGCTGGAGACTTCGGTCATCTCTCCCAGAGCCCTCAGCTCTCTCTTACAAATTAAAGTCTCATTAGAACTTATCTTAATGATGCAAACTGAATTTCAAGAGATACCAATTTTAGCTTTCCAGCCTCAGCAAGCAGTTAGGGTTCCAGAGGATGGTTTTATTCAAGGTTAAGGGTACCTATCTCATATTGCAGATATCCTAGGCCTCCAGGCCAGATTGGTCTCTGATCTGCACGATGAGAAACCTGAAGGACAAACCATTTCTGGTGGTGTGCTTGCCAACTGGAAATCCACAAACTCCGACTGTTACTATGCATGAGCACTTCAAAAACCCTCATGGGAAACGTGGAATTAAAAGATGGTTTTCATTGCAAAAAAATACTTGACATCACACAGTTTTTTACCAATATGAATTTTCCATGTAGTTTTAGAAGACCTGTGGTGGGTCCAGTGCCGTGGACTAGCAGCTAAAGTCCTCGCCTTGAATGCACCAGGATCCCATACAGGCACCAGTTCTGGTCCTGGCAGCTCCCTGCTCGTGGTCTGGAAGGGTAGCTGAGGACGGCCCAACGCCTTGGGGGGACCCAGCCCCTGCACGGGAGACCTGGAGAGGTTCCTGGCTCCTGGCTTCGGATTGACTCAGTTCCAGCCATTGCAGCTGCTTGGGGAGTAAACCATCGGATGGAAGATCTTCCTCTGTCTTTCCTCCTCTCTGTATATCTACCTTTCCAATAAAAGTAAATAAATCTTTTTTTAAAAAAAAGAATATGTGCATTTGTGTGCACATTTGCATGCCTGTGTGTGTAGCAAGACAATACAGGATGGAATTTTAGGTTTAATTTTGAAATGATGGAATCACATTGACTTAGCCTTTCTATGATTCGCATTCCACATTCTCAAATCATTTGAAAAACATTTATCAACCACTGTTCTGTAAGAAGAGTTATTAATTAACTCATGATTTCTGCCCTTGAGGAACTTAAAAGTCTGATGAAATAATCAGTGAATAAATGTCACCCTTTAGACCGTGTCACTCAGGCTGCTCTGGGCCAAGGGGCAGTACCTGAACAAGACAGTAGGAACCTGGGTTTTGGAAGTGGTGACCCAAGAACTGAATATTGAAGAGCAAGAGGTCATGATTAGGTGAAGAAGCAGAAATAAGGCTTCTTAGGGCAACACAGCCAGGGTGGCAGCCCAGGAACACAAGCTGACAGATGTGCGTGGGAGAATTAGGCTCTACGCTAGATCCAATTCTGCTAAATAAATAACCCAAGAGGATACCTGTGGGGCCGGGCATGGTGGCCCACCAGCAAAAGTCCTTGCCTTGAACACGCTGGGAACCCATTTGGATGCTGGTTCTAATCCCGGCAGCTCCACTTCCCATCCAGCTCCCTGCTTGTGGCCTGGGAAAGCAGTAGAGGACGGACCAAAGCCTTGGGACCCTGCACCCCTATGGGAGACCCTTAGGGGAGACCCAGAAGAGGCTCCTGGTTTCAGATCAAGCGCAGTTCCAGCCGTTGCGGCCACTTGGGGAGTGAACCAGCAAATGGAAGATCTTCCTCTCTGACTCTCCTCCTTTCTGTGTATCTGACTTTTCAATTAAAAATAAAAAGAGAAGAGAAAAAAGGGTAACTGTGATTTAGTTGAACACTGCAGACTTAGTGCCTCTGAGGTTCCCAGGGTAGAACACATGGATTTTGTAATATATTTTCATTTTTTCTCAAATGTCTTGTAATCATAACTGCAAGGTGGGGAAGCATAAAATATGATAATAAATGTTTTATTATGTTTAATATCACGCACTCATTTATAATACATATACATCTGCAAATGGGTCATTGAGAACAGCACTATTCTAGGTAAGTGAGTGTTTTTCATCTTTTCCAGGGAATAGCTACATATCTACATGCACTTTAGTTTTAAAAATCTTCAAAATCAGAAAGAAATGACCCACTTATAATTCTCTCCTTGTCAGTAGTAGCAAGCCCCTTTCATGGGACTTCACAGTTGTCACTTACAAAGAAATGCTCTAAGACTGAACTCATTTCCAATAGCATTGTAGTTTGGGGCCGACTCCTGAGCTCCAAACCACTTAGAAAGTTTTTGCCAGCTCTGGAATAGACAGCAGGGTAATATTCATTTAATTTCTTTGCACAGTAATCCAATGGCTGAATATGCTTCAGAGATTCTTTTAGGACTAGCTGGGGAATGAAATCAATCATAGTGCATAAATTACAAGAAAAGTGCTGTTGGTGTCAATTACCTAAGCTCTGTGAATGTAAGTCTTCTAATTTCCTGTTAAATCAGTAATGTAACCAATCTCACTCTATTACTTTAAACAGGACTGTAACTGCAGTTGCTAGGAGTTGAATGAGCAGAGACAAATGTGAATAGTTAATGAACCTCACCAACTAATAGCAAGTTGAAGGTGTCAATAACAGGGATATTATAACAGGACTCTCAAAGCTCTGCCCTGGTGCCTACAAAAGGTTTAATCGTTTCCTTTTTCACTTAGGCCCAGGTGCCCTCCCTAAATCAATTTGGTACACAGCAAACACCACGTGAGTGTAGGCGTTCCCACTGCCACACAGAGTTCCTACCCTCCCCCAAAGATAATGACCCTGAATTGGTACAGGAAGTCTTGGCTGCACTTTCCCTAGTAATCTACCCACCCCCACTGCTGGTGGCTACATTTCACTGACTCATAATTTCCAAGTATGATCAGCATGCTAACAGGAAAGATGCAGTCACCGGGCAAAGCAGCAGCCTGAACGAGCTGGCCAGGCCCATCAGACAACCGCCACCATTGATGGCAGAAAGGAAATGAGGGCAGCCACAACAGCGGCACAGGGGCTTGGAGTCCAAGAACATTTTAAGAACCCAACCCCCACTGCTTTTGTTGCTTCCCAACCACACCAAGCACTGCCAGTACACACCAAACTGGATGGAGAAGTGTGGCAAAATTAACATTTGGCTGTCCATTCACTTCCTATCTTATAAATATAGTACAATTAGCAAGTGGCATAGACACACGGAATGCTAGTACAGGAAGTGAAGCGCTGGGAGCGGCCGCTGCAACCGGGGTTTGGATTCGAGTAAAGAGGTATCACCCACGGTGTGGACAGGTGCACAGCAGGCTGCCTCCTGCCCAGGAGCCTCCTCACAGGAGCCTTCCCTTACCCTCCTGAGTCGGCCCTGGAACAAGAAGCAACTCTTCCCTTCCACTTTCCGTGGTAAAGCCTCATTTAGGTGAAATCAAAGAAATGGAACTTAGTAAATCGCTGTGTTCTGTTGAAATCCATTTTCTTTAGCCAGGAGCTAGCAAATTTGAAGGTATGGCTCCTCAAACCCATTCCCCACAATTTCTTCATCTCTTATTAGGTTCAGAGACTGCTGCATGAATGAAGTCCTACACATGTGACGTTGCCTGAGTTAAATCCCAGTGCATCTCATGAACCAGGTAACCAATTGCTGAACAGTTGAAAAGGACTGGTGCAGGCTCAGGTGTATTAAGCGACTTGGTCAGTTCTCTGTTGCCTAACAGACATTCTCCATAGAGTTTTCTTTCAGTGCTATGGGACTTCCCTGTAAAGAGACTTAAATACATCAGGAAGTAAAGTGCTGGAACAGAAGAAAGCCGGCCAGCTCAACTCTTGAACAACTGGTCAGAATGAGAGCCCTGGACAGAACTGAAGATTATGGCCAAACTGGAAGGTCTCCCAGTACAGATTTCCTAGGTTCAAGAAAAAAAAAAAAAAAAAGCATGGCCATCATATATGTGCCTCCTGCATGTGCAAGGATGCTGTTGTAAATTAGGATGAAATCCTGATGACTATGATGCTTACACTACTACAGGAGGATGCGAGGGGAGCTTGGAAATCACTGGATTCGCACATTCATGAACTGAACTCAGGAACTGTGTTAAGTCAAGGAATTCATTCATAGCTGACTAGAAATGGGAATGCCCCAGACCTGAGTCCTTGCCAGTCCAGCTTACTGAAGGGGCTTATATGCTGATTAATTATCTATTTGCAACTTCTGTGACCGTAAATGAGATTAGGAAGTTTGGATGATGGGAAATACAGTGGCGCATCACCTGCTAACGAAAGAAGAAATGTGCTTACGATAAAATCCATTCTGACAAAAATAACTCGGCCAAGCTCTTAAGGAATTCCAGGTCTGTACACACTGTGATGTTATTATTAGCCAGGATTCTGGCTGTGTTTATAGCTCCAGTCAGGTGCAAGGGGAAAAGTCACTAAATTCTTCAAGAAGGATTTACATAATGTGCAGTCTTTTACTCAGAAATTGAATTATTTCCTATTTTAACGAAAAAACAGCCATTTTTGTGAAATGGCCTTTCCAGAAGTATGTTTTATCAAGGAATGTTTAAAGAAAAATGCTGTGAGAAACATCACTGGTTTTTTAAGTGAAAAATAAAAACTTCAAAAAGTCAAAATTATCAGGAGTTATTGTTGTTACTGTAATTTCAGTCTCTTTTTCACATGGGTATGTTGACATTTACTCAAAACACTTAGGTCAAGCAAACAGTTCACTGATTAGCCCAGGTCAAAATCTGAGGGTTGCACGGGTGCTTGCTTGAATTAAGGAAGGAGGCTCGGCAGAGGAGGGGTGTAGGGAGAGGTGTGGGGAGAGGTGTGGGGAGGGGTGTGGGGAGGGGTGTGGGGAGGGGTGTGGGGAGCGAGACAGCCTCATCACTCCTAACTGCCCTCCTGTTCAGCGGCAGGCTCCCCTGCACAGGCTCAGGCTGTCCCGCCTTTGCTCAGAAATACAAGAACACTTTTGCAAAGACCTGCTGGTGTTCCTAGCTCCCATTTATCAGATGCTTGCCACATGCGGAAGCTTAAGCCGGTCACACTCTCTGTAGAACAGCTTCTATGTACGGGAGCAAAAGCTTAGGGGTAGCAGGTAACAGCAGAGTTGAGGTTAGAGCCCAAGCAGGATCCTAGTACTAGACACCCGTGATAGGGCATGCCCTGGTTTCTCTCGGGTAGAGTGATCGACTGTGTAGCAATGGAAAGCATTTGCTTTAAACGTGACTAAGAGTTTGAAAAATGTGAAGACTGTGGTTAACTACATAATTCTGCCAGTTCTATAATTATTTAATATGATGCTAGCTGAAACAAACTTCCAGACCTCAATGAAGGCAAGAAAATTTATTCCTCATTTCAGTCATACCCATGGTAGATCAGCAGTAGATTCTATTCCTCGCTGTCTTTCAAGAACCCAAACTCCTTCCGTCTTGTAGCTCTGACCTCCTCCTGGATTCAGAGAGCCCTCTGCATTCAAAAGGTGAATAGGAAAATTAAGACCATCATCGGGGGTGGCCAGGCCTGTTCCTGTTTCCCTGGCCTGACTTCAGCCACATGGCCACGCCTCGTAGCAGAAGTGGCTGGAAAGTGGAGTCTGCCTGAAACCTGGAAAAAAAAAAAAACAACCCAGAGAACACGGACACAGAGGGCCCCTAGCCACGTTTGCTTCGGGAATCAATTACTTCATTGGGCTCTTTCATTGATTTCGTATTTCTCTAATGTGTTTCTATTATTTCTAACTTGCACAGAGAAGTATGGGAACACAACAGCGGAAATCCACTGCTACACCTGCTAAGAGATGCCCACAGGATGCACCTGCTAAGAGATGTCCACAGGATGCGATTTCTTTCATGTCTTAATGTGAGAACGGGCTGGGTTTCTCTTGAATTGAATTCTGTCTTTCAATCTCATGAACTTTTGGAATCTTATCATAGGCCATTTGATTAGGCCACTAAGAGATTCCGAGGCAGAGTTGGGTTCATTCTCCAAACACAGAACAGGACTTCATTTATACCCCTGTTCAATGTTTGACCTTCCTCTAGTATTTTCCTATCAAAAATATTACATTTTTCCCCTTGATCCTAGCTATTCTGTTTATTTTGTATTTGTGTTTTGCAGCTAGAAGATTTCGAAAACCACTTTGGTATATGATGAATGAAAACAAATAATTGCTGTACTACGGAAATGCATAAATTCAGTCATGAATTCTGGGATCTGTGCTAAATTCCCTCTTAGTTATGGGGGCAATTCAGAAAGACACATGTGACAGACACTCCCCAGCTGTCCTGGCCTCTCAGTGCACAGGAAGCCCTGTGAGCAGCTGATCCTCCAGACTGGACTCAGGCCAGTGGTATTCTTGGTATGGGCACAGCTTGTCGTGGGGAAGAGAGCCTGGGCGGTGTGTGTGACCCAACTGCTGTGTAAGTTAGGGCCTTTGCTTGTGGCATCGCTGGCAGCACATGAATGGACCCAGGCAGGGGAACAGCTCAGGACCCCATGATGCTTCCACAGCTAACTAGCTACCACAGCTAACTAGCTGAGTGATCCTAAGCAGGATACTTAATATTTCTGGGCCCCTGGTGTCGTTATGAGCAAAGTCAAGACACTGTACCATCTGATAGACAATTCCACAGCCTCTTTCAGCACAACAAATCAGTGACAAATTTTTTACATGAACTGAAATAATTATAATTTCAACACTTCCTCCAAGTCTTTTAGAAATAAATTACTGTAACAGAGTTGGAGGTCAACAAGGCGAGCTACAAATGGGTGAGCCAAGCCAGTGGTCAAGATATTCAGATATTATCATAATAGAATGGGGCTGCTTCTCTTTCTGCTAGGAATAGCATAAGGTCTGTTTCACCGTATGGGTATGGAGGTAAAACGGCATACAATGGAGCTCCAAAAACATTTTGAAAAAATGAAATCAAGAGATGAATCTGAATGCAAAAATGATTGGATTTGTGCATTTTTTTTTCATATAACGCATTTTCCACGAGGACTCTACATTATACACAAGCTGTATGGATTGAACTGGAATTTGGCTGCGGTACTTTTGTAGTTGATCTAGCTCTTGGCTTCAGGAATGTGGTAACACCCTAAGAACATCGTTGCAGCATTGGCATGGCATGTTGGACCTCAGAACTGGCCTGCTGCACCGGTAGGAAGTGGAAAGGCACATGGCAGCCCAGGCCAGCCACAGGAAGCCCCTCACTTCCCTGGTGGCTGAAGTCAGAGTGAATGGCAGAGCACACCACACGAGGACTGCGAGCTTGCTACAGCGAATCATTGCTTGCAGTTCAGGACCTAGAAAAAAAAAAAAAGTCTTATGGCGAAACAAGGGATTAGCTAATCTTCCAAGCTCACAAAAGGCCAGCTAAAAATGTTTCCTGTGTGTATTGTGTAACCCCCGAGATGACAGAGAAGTGCCTCGTTGCACTCTGAAATTCCCCTCCCCCATGACTTCCTTTGGTCACACAGGCCGATATCTGAGGCAAACTGGCCAGGGCATGATGTCGTAACATTTCTTTGGTCACGCTTCCGTATTAGATCTGCTTGAGAAAGAAAAGTCTAAAGAACATTTAAATCTTGCCTTGAATTCCAGAGGAGTTTGCTTAACTCCATTTGGAATGTCTGATTTATCTATCTGCCTATCTATTTTAACAAACCGCTACTTTGAATACTCTGGAGATAGAAGCAAAATCTCCCAGAAACTGGGCATGTCAGGAAAACGCTCAGATAGCTGTGCCTGGATGCAAGGGCCCTGGCAGCCCAAGCAGGCAGCCCAGGCAGCCCACATGCAGCCGAGGGCCCAGGCAGCCGAGGGCCCAGGCAGCCCACATGCAGCCGAGGGCCCAGGCAGCCCTTTTGATGAGTAAATGTGAACTGCATTTCCTTTGACTCATACTGTGCACATTGAAAAATCTCTTTGGCCTTACTTACATGGGAGTTTCTTGCTTTTTTTTTTTTTTAAGGGTAAAGGCGTGGGAATTTCCCAACCACATTGTTCCATCTTATTTGATATCTTCTTCTTTCTCTTCTCATTTTATTTTCACTGCAGACCAAAGTGAAGGCAAATGTGTGTGATTCGGTAGCCTACAGGCACCGAGGAAAAACTGAGTGGCACCTTGTACAGCCAGGCAGGAATCTGCAACCACGAGCTCTCACATTTCCAAGTTACTGAGTAGCAAGGGACTAGGGCAAACACATCTGCTGTCTTGTAACTATGCTTTATTATAGTTTAACCAGGGCCATAACCAGTTCTAACATAAAAGAGTGGATGACTGCAAGTCTTCCAGTGATAAATGATTCCTTTTGCCTGACCTCTTTCTTTATTTCTTCAATAATAAATCTATTGTCACGCATATAATTACGGAAGCCGGAGTGCCTCCCAAAAACTGGGGCTGGAAACACACTCACCCTTTCCAACAGTATGAGGTTATATCTCATTAGTTTTATTAGTGCCATGAAAATTCCAAAATGCAACCAAACAAGAATAATATTGTAAATGGGTCACATTACCAGCTAACTCTCCATGCATGTTGTTAGTTCCCTCCCATGCAACACAGAGCAAAACCCACATGGCATTTCAGAGCTGAGAAAGTCAAACCCTCATTTGGGAAGGCACTGGCCACAGTTTCCTGAGTCCTGCTTACAGATCTCATTTATTCAGATCCCTGCCAGGACACATCTCATCACAGCTTCCTTAAGATTCCATTCTGCTTTGTGTCTTGGGGAAAACATGCCCTTAGCCCAGACACTGGAGGACTGGTCTGGGTTAAAACACAACTCAGATCCAGAATTCTTGTCTCCACAGCTGCCTGGAGAAGCAACAGTTAACAGAGCGCCTGAGCAGACAGCTCCTCAAGACTGCAGGTGAAGAGGCATGGTTTCAGGAAAAACCTTAGAAGCTGCGTACCACCCAGCTGGAAATAAAGGGCTGAGCTGTTCTGCGAGGAATTTGAATTATGTGTCCATCCAATCAAGAACAACAAGTGGACTTGTGTCCAGTAATAATTCCTCGGTTATAGAGGCACTTACAGCCTCTACACCATTTCCCAGCCGCTTTCCCTCACTGAGCCTCTGCTTTTTCTGTGACAACAAGGCTGTTAACTCTCCATGATGCCCTTTGAAAGATGAGAACTCTAAGGCTGCAGGAGGGGACGCCTTTGGCCTCTCCTGGTGCAGGGTGAGTGACAAGCTGGAGTGGGCTTCCCGAGGGTACCTTCTGCGGACAGTCTGACCCTGCCCAGATGTCTCACTCCTTGATTACAGAATCCACTCACCTAGCCAAGGGCCCATTTTCTGGGCATGAGGGTCTTAGTCATCGAAGATCAAACTTCCTTGGTACCGAAACACAAAAGACAAACATCCATCATCAAGGAAGTTGTAGCAATGATGAAATATGTGTGTCTTGCCCTCGGCCCCACTCTGTTGCCTTTCCATTTTGTCATGGTTCCTGCAGCTTTGCTATGTTAGAAAGAACAGAAGAATTGAAACTAGATATGTGGTGACCAGGGTATAGAAAGAAGAATTTCATCTTTTTGTTTCCAAGTTTTTTGAGTGCAAGTTCCAACTATAAGAGCAATTGTGTCACTGGGTTTGGTGCAGTGGCATTTTATTTTCCTGAAAACAGTTGTCCTTGCTACAAGTGGATTAGAGGTTACAATGCAGGATTGGCAGGCAGGATTTGTGGTTTCTATTATTAGCCCTGTCACAATTTTATCGCACAAGGGTGAGCCCTGAGTAATGTGGTTTATTGGAGGCAGAGCGTGATTGGAGCTAGCCTGCCCGTAATTGAGGGATGGCGAGCTCCACAGCTGAGCTGCTGCTGAGGATCAAGCTCCCGGAACACAGCCCCCAGACCCCTGTGGCTACGTGGGAGGACTCACTCCTGCGCACACGCAACTACACAAGAACTTTACTGGGTCTCTCCCACAAGTTTCTACCTGGGGAACGGAAGCTGCTCTTTAAGGAGGGCTGAGCTAAGACGTGGAAGATTTGATAGTGTTATCTACATAAGCTTCAGGGCCTCCACACAGAGTGTGCTGGCCAGGTCGGGGTGGACAGGGGACAATGGATTGTGTTCAGAAGAACACTGGGTTGTTTGGGAAACTATGAAAGGTGGAGGGGGTATGTTTTCAAATGATCATAATGAATTCAGATACCACCACGGTCTAAGCTGGACTGAAGATGTTAGGGAGAGAAGGGAAAAAAACCATCTTGGGTACAGTCTAACCCCAAGAGAAATCTAAAACAGCCTCTGGGCTGAATGGAATGAATTGAGTCAAACATGTTAAAAGCACATTGGGCCAGCCCTGCGTGCGTCCAACTCCGTTGGAGTCCTACCTGAGGCTTCGTTAGCTGGACGGAGCATCATGGACATTTACGCTCAGTAGTAACCCAAAACCCTAGGTCCTAATACGATCATAGCTGGAAACACAGTAATACTGGCCGCTGGACTCCGAGTCTCAGCATTCGGAGTTTTATTTTTTTCCTTTTCTGTCCCCACCTATTTTCATTAAATGATAGTCCTTTTGCCTTCTTTTCCTTGGGTAAAACCCTATGTAATCTGCTGCCTTAGTCCTGCTGAGAAAGCATGCAATGAACTTCAATTAATTTTTTTTTCCCACTCAAGCATCCACACCTGTGGATGGGGTAGAACTGTGAAAACAAACACACAAACATACAAAAAAAAAATGACACAAATGGTGCAACCAATGCCTGTGCTGGATGAAAAAGGCTGCACCACCAAGTTAGTGATGGACTTGAGCTCTCAAGACAAGTATTTCAGATGCCAGACATCTGCCTCTGGACACTGCCCACCTGCTATGCCCCTCTTCCGAGTTCTACGTACTCCTGATGAATTCTGACTTAACTAAGCTTCCTTATAGAGCATGCACTGGCTTTCCTGTTCCCAATGCTGGCCTGTCTTTCTCAGTCCTCACTCCCACTGTCCTTGAACCACTAATGACCTCAACCAGGCTCCGTAATGAAATCCTGACACTTAGGCTCTTAGCAACCGGCCTAGGCACAAGGGAAAGTCTACACTCTTTTTGAAAGAAAAACATTTAAAGCAAAACTAGCCCTAGATTGGTAGACTAGGGACAGGTCTGTCCAGGACAGGAGGAGGACCCAGAGGCAGCCCAGGGCTGAAATGCCCCCCCTTTTGTGCTGGGCCTTGGGCCCTGGCTTGTCCACTAAATTGTCACCTATGTCAATCTCTCAAGTTCACCGAGCGGATTTATTCCTTTAGGTGCACCGTGAGTGTGTGTGCTGAGCGCATTCATTGGTTCTTTTTTTAAAAAACTGAAAGTTTAACAGTTTGGTTTTTAGGCTGTCTCGAAATGTCACTTCTCTGTCAAAACTACTTCTAAATGCCATGTACACTTTGTGCACTATCTGTGACAGCCAGCATCTTGCTGTTCTAAGTGAGCCACTGTGGTTCTTGGATAACGAGCAAGGAAACTCAGTAGGCAAGGGACAGGACTAAATACACAAGAGGGTAGGTGTTGAAGGGGGGAGACCTTAGAATATGTGACTATGCCAATGGGAGAACAGTTTTTTCTGGATTTTTCCTTTTTGTGTTAAGACCATCTTATTTCATTGTCATTAATATTTTATAAATGATAATCACAGCCAAGCCCTCTACTAAGAACTGGAAATGGAATAAGTAAGAAGGCTCGAGGCCAAGGCCTCAGAGAGCTGACACTCTCCCATAGGAAACACAGTCAAGTTTATAATTATTATAAGGGATTTTCAATGTCAAAAGCAGAATCCAGGAGGGAAATTTTTCCGCCTTGATATGGGAATCAGGGAAGAGCCAAGCCTATAGGGCTGCTGCCATATATATATATGCCAATTAACTGGCGTGAAGTTGATGGGCTATAATTTACCCAAACATTCTTTAGTTGTAGGAAATCTAGATGTCCCTGGGTGTGTGTGTGTGAGTTCTATTATAAATAATACTGTCATTAGCCAACCCTAGCAGGTCATTTGTCACAATAGCAGGCCTCATTGCTACCTATCAAATGAGCTGGGTTCATGTCGTTTATCTAGACCAACTCTCCCATCTGTGAAGTTCTATGAAATGCAAGCTCGTGTGGGTGATTTCACTTCATTGATTGTACACGCGCAAAAAATACACGTGCCCAGAGTGCTATTCTGACACATAATAGCCTGGGACTTTTTATATCTTTCTGTTTCAGTGATCAGCACATATACAAGGAAATGAAATCAGCTCCAGTTTTAATTTGAAGAAAGCATAATTATGGCAGTAAATTCCTCATGTGCCTTCATAAAAAGTAAAGTAATACATTCTAAGATCAAGTATAAATTATTTTGGAGTAGCTGCATTTTTTAAAAAATATCTGTTCCATTGTTCATTGAGTAGAAAGGCTTCAACATTATCTGTGGTTTATATTATCTGTGTTTTTTCTCCACGGGGACACACAGTAATTGAAAGTTGAGTGCAGACTTTACCACTGTTTTGGAATTGATCAAATCTTAAAGTTGCTTTGTAATGCTTAATTAATGCTTTTTAAATGCTTACGACCTTATTAAAGGCATAGGAAGAGAGATTTATTCTGAATTCTGAAATATCAGACTTCCACATTATGTCTACAATGAATATGAAATTTCTTTTGTGTCAAAAAGTGTTAGAGCAAAGTAGAGGAGGAAAGAATTCAGGAAATGATCATCTCCAAAATAAAACATAAATGATGACATTTCCACTCTGCTCCTACGTGCACTGCCTTGCCTGAGAGCATCATTCTGATCTTCAAAGCTTCTGTAATTGACATCTTAGAGTTCACAATGCCTAGAATCATTGTGCGCCACGCTTACCAAAAGATGACCTCCAACATTCACTCAGACAGGCTTCCTATGCAATTACTCAAGGCCTGTGAGCACAGCGGGAAAAAGCACTGTTAAAACCTTCTATTCCTGACTCCACGTATAAAATTAGCACTTGTATGACACAAGTAAAATAAAAAGATTCTAATTTGTTATGAATATTCTGTTGAAACCAATGGGATGCATATTCCTCAACAATAAATATAATCTGCTGGATTTGATTATCTATCATGAAGAGAAGATCATTTAATTTTTGGAATTATTTGAAACATGGATTATTTTCTTACTTGCAGTGGCTACAAGTCATAATGCTGACAATTCCCATTATTCATTCTATTTAGGATAAAAGACTGTTGAAATGTTAGGCAATGGCTTTATTTTTGTCACATTCTTCTTTTGTACTGGAGACGTTCATTGAAATAATTATGTAAAGAAATTACATGAAAATAATCTTTTGTAAGAAAAAAAAAAATGTTGGTCCAAGACCATTTTTTTTTTAATGTAGACCTGCATGTAATAAGGACTTTTAAAAAGTTAATTAAAAACTGAATTGCTAAGCCCGGCGCGGTGACGCAGTGGTTAAGGTCCTCGCCTTGCACGCCCGGGATCCCATATGGGCACCAGTTCTATCCCGGCAGCCCACCTTCCCTTCCAGAGCCCCGCTTCCCTTCCAGCTCCCTGCCTGTGGCCCGGAAAAGCAGTCGAGGACGGCCCAAAGCTTTGGGATCCTGCACCCACGTGGGAGACCCGGAAGAGGCTCCTGGCTTCGGATCGGCATAGCATCAGCCATTGGGCTCACTTGGGGAGTGAATCATCGGAAGATCTTCCTCTCTGTCTCTCCTCTCTGTATATCCTCCTTTCCAATAAAAAAATAATAAAAATAAATCTTTAAAAAAAAACTGAATTGCTAACAGGACTTAAAAATCATGATGGTAATTCAAGAATACCAAATAGGAAGATTTTTCAATAGAGAACACCACCAGTACTCCCGTATCTCCACAGATCACATTCATTCTTGTTGTTCAGAACACCAGTCTCCACCACCAGCACCCATACTGGGATGTCTTCTCCAAGGCCTATCTCAAACGTGTCTTTTCCTGCTAATTTTCCTTGGCAAATTGAAACGGTTAATGGCTCCCTTCTGGGTTTCAGAGATACAAACATTAATAGGAAAAAAATCTGTATTTTGCTCTTGAAACTGGGGAGTCAGTCATAGCCAAATCACAACAGAGAAGGTGTCATTACAGCAACGTGGTCAAGTGTACTAGAGTTAAAAACAAGAGAGAGTTCCTTTGCCGTGAACTTTATGTGCTTCAGTTTATTTGCAGTTAGGTCAATCCCCATGTTGAGCCAGGAATCCCTTCTAGCTTCCTCTCTGTGCTGGGCACCACGTTACATGCAGGTCTCGCTATCTGGAGATCTGATACAGTTGTAACTCATGCTGTTGGGTATGCAAGCCCAGTGCAAGCCCAACAGCATGTAATAGAAGTCTGAGTTTTTATTGAATAAAAAATGGTAAGTAATTACAGAATAGACTCACATCGGCACAAACAGGAAAGATTTTGGAAAGCACAATTCAAAATCATACACATTTGGGTTTCTCCGGGCCTGGTTGAGCACTTTGTACCGAGTAGCGGGTTACAAGAATGTAGGCTGTCATCAAACTTTACAAAACAAACCTTAAGACTGAGGGGTTTTTTTATATAAATTATCAGAACTTAGAAATCTTAGAAACATTGCCCAGGTTTAACTCTCACTACTGTCCTAGAATTTTTACTTAAAATATAATCTTCTCACCTCCATTTTGCATGCTTTTAAAACATGTTTCTTAAAATCTGTATTTCTTAGAATTACACACTAGATGTACGCTACAGGTAAAATGTTTGGTGTACAAATATGGCACCAAGTTCACCACATGATGAAGCAGACTATGTTAGAAAGTGGGGGTCACGTGGTGGACACACACGCTAATTACGGAAGTATCAACAGCTCGGCTGTTTGGGTCCTCTGACCTCAGAGACAGTGAGGCCTTGAGTTAACTCCTTCCCAGGCTCTTATCTGGCCTCCCACCACCAAACACGCACAGCTAGCAGCCAGTTAGTGTGGCTTAGGGCTTTAATCTGTGGCAATTGGAGCAGAAGGTCCCTCTCATTTAGTGCATTGGATGATATGGAAATGAGCACCCTGACCTTGGCCTCATTAGCACTCTTCCAAACAGCTAAGTGACACATACCAATAATCAACTGAAAATGTGTTGCGTTGATGGTGCTATTCAGGTGCACAAAAGGCTACTCTGTTTCCTTTAAACCGTGGCTGACGTAAAGCAAATTCTAAAGCTTTTTACACCTGCAATTATGCTCCCATCATCGCCGCTCCAGTCTTCCTTCCCATGCCCAAAAATAAATAGAGCGGTAGATTTGACTTTTATTCCATAAACAAGTGCCAAAACACTTATTTTTGTTCTGGAATCAAAGCACATTTCAGCATAAGTTCCCATCCTGTTAGGCCTACCCGTGTTGTGCAAAAACCCCTGGGAACTTACTCAGAGCACGTGACTTGGCCGAGTCGTCTCGTCTTCAATTTGCACCAGTCATCACACGTGTTCTCATTGTCCAAGCTCTCAGGATCCCTTAAGGTCAGACAGCTCTGTGGTTCCTGCCAAGCTTGGCACACAGATCTTCGCCAGGGCTGAAAGCCCGAGTCTGTTTTCCAGTCTCTCTAGGTACAACATAAAGTCATTATTCTTCCATTTCCTTCCTGGGATACTTCAAGGGAGCTGAGCCTGGGTCTCTCTTTCTTAAAGAACAAACCGAAGACCACCATTCTTTCACCTTCCTCCTCTGCTTCTGTCCCATTTCCAAAACATGTATCTTGAAATAGGATTTGAGGACAGGGAAAAGAAAACAATAAAAGATAAATAAACTAATACTTCAGTTATGCAAATACATGCATAACCTCAACAAATCATTAATACATCAACCAAGAGATCTAATTTTTGTCTTGGAATTCTCACTGATCAGTTATAAGAACCTAGACAAGTTTCCTAAATGTGGACAGCAACACTAACTTCATCTACAAAATGGGAATAAACTTTACCCTAACTATCTTATAACTTTAAGGACTACAGTGTACCATTAATTAAGTCTGTTTTCTAGGTATTAATTGATCTACTTTTCCAAATACTCTTTTAAAGCTGTCAAGAGTTTTATGGTAGCAAAAAAAGGATATTTATGAATTTATTTTGAAAAATGGGACTTACAAAGAAAGAGGGAGAGATCACGAGGTATATTGTCCATCTACTAGCTAACCCCACCCCCAGATGGCCAATGCTGAGCCAGATCAAATCCAGGAACCATGAGCTTCGACTGGATCATGGTGACAAGGGTCTAAACACGGGTGCTACCCTCTGTTGCTTTCTCCAGGCCATCAGTATGGAGCTGAATCAGAAGTGGAGCCGCTGGGACAGGAGGACCAGCACCCATATAGGATGCTACTGTGGCAGGCAGCAGCTTTATCCTCTGTGCTACAGTCTCTGTTCCCATAATGCGCTTTCTAAGTAAAGATCCAGAAATCATAGCTTGACAGATGTTGAAAAGTCTTTTCCACATGTGTTCCCAACTACAATACTATACACCACATAGGCCCATATTCTAATTGTGAAGAGCATTATTTCAGTTTGTTCCCCATTGTCTCTCAGGCCTTGGCCGAGCCTTCCATGTGATGGCCCAACGGGCAGGCAGTGATCAGTTTCAGCTTCTCTCCGTACTCCAGATCTAAAGCATCACCAGAGGACACCTTCACTGTCTCGTTCTAGAGCAAAGCCAGCGCTTATGAAAGCATCTACTTTCAGATGGATCCCACTGAGCCAAACTGGCCCACTGCATGGGGAAATTGGGGTTTTTAGAATTGATGAACAGTGGGCAGCAAATACACAAGATGCCTGGATGAAGTACAAGTTTGTCCAAAGGAGGGAGTTACAACTGAAGAAATCCACCTGCCTGAATGGGTCTCAAGGTATCAGTGCTCTGGATCATATTAGGATATTCCCTGCAAAGGAAAGGCAAACCACTGTGTCTTGCACCAATTCTATCCAAGAAAGGGTTTCATCTGTAATGGGCCTTTGTATTTCAGAGGTAAAATATGGTGTTTTTGAGTGTGTTACTGTGACTTTTTGGTATAAAACCTACAAGTAGGGGTTTGAATGATAACCAAGTAAGAAAGGACCTTCCAGTTGGCTTAGAACATAAACTGCAGATTGATTCCGGATCATCTAAGTAAGTAATGAGCCATGTGACCCAGCAAATCCTGCAGCACTTGGAATTTCTGCAGCCGATAGGAGTGCTATGCAGAGCCGACAGCAAACCTCCAAAGTAAGGCCACATTCTCCCCTGGGTTCTCCTTTCCAAATAACTCCCCTAAGTAGGAATTCAGGGTCCCGGAAATAAAGGGATGAGGAGGTCAGGAAGTCCCACTGTTACTCCTACTAACATGGAGGTTTTGCTTCCTGTTCATGTTGTCACTTTACTTCTCAGAGAACTCAGTTCTTAGAGAACAATCCTACCAGGAAAACAGCAGGTATGCCGCTGAAGTGAAAGGTGAAGTCAGTAACTGGCCAGCTGGGCTCCTCGGGTCACCACACCAACTGTCAAGGAAGGGCTTGCTCTGTGCGTTGGAGTGATTGATTCTGTTTTCCCATCTCGATTGATGACTACTCAATACTGCCAGGAGAAACTGGGTCTAGAACTGAGGGCACTTTCCAAGACATCTCCTGGTAACTTCTTATGTTCAATATGGAATTCTAATCCTTTAAGAATGAAGGTTTGGTTCACCCTGAGCCTGTGGGCACCAGCTACAAAGTGTAGTGCCCTCTCAGGCTCTTCCTCCAGAACAGCTGTGAGACCTGTGCAGGGGTGTGAAGCAGCCCAGCAGGAGTTCTGCATCTGCGGCCACTGTCTGACCGCCAAGCCCTTTAGCAAGGGCCAGTAGCCCTGCGGGGACGGGGTTCTCCCCATGCCTCATTCGGAGGCAGCTACGCAGTGTCTGCGTCCCAGGTTTTGCCAGCTCTAACACTTTTTTTTTGTTTTGCCACCTAAGGGTAGTAGCTGTTTCTAATTTTCATAATCCCCAGGTTAACACATTATGATTTTTTTTCCTAACTCAAGTTAACAATTCCTTGTGTTAAATCCCCTCTGTTGAAAGCACCTGGGATACCTCTGTGTTTGTAAGTGGATCCTGACAGATACAAGCATACCTTTTAGAAGTTAATAAAAATATGAAATACGCACATAGCCAAACCCCATTTAATATTTGTGAATACGTTTTATTATTTTGAGTCTTGAAGAATTAAAACTTCTTCCAAATGCAAGCTTGGTTGGTTGCAGACAGTGCAAGATGAGGTTTCTGTGAGGATTACAGCACCACGGGCGTTTTCCAACGGGCATTCTGCCTGGCTTCTGGTCTCCTTTCCCCAACACAGCCCCTCCCAGTGCGCTGAGGACAGAGACCATGGCACGCTTAGGATGTGACTTGGGGGAATCAAGGCCAGGTCTTTTCAAAAAACCTGTCTCAGTATGTACCAATTTCCCGGAATGCTTTCCACTTCTCAGTTCTTATGGCATAAGAATACAAGGATCTGTTTCCTCTGTTTTGGTAGGGGGATCCTGAGGGTTTTTCTTGAGACTAACAGGTAGATTTCCTAGTCCCAACAGAGTCACAGTGGGAACGGGGATTTAGGTGGACAATATGTGCAAGGTGAGGACTTTAGCTGCTAGGCTATTGCACCGGACCCTTGGAAGCAACTCTTATGACATTGGCTGCTGAGGGCAGTCCTCTCTGGGGATGTGATGTGGCAACATTTCAGCCTTTAGGAAAGTTGCACAGTGGTAGAGGCTTCAAAACAAGTCACAGAGTAGGAGAGCAGTGTGCCGTCCCTGCTTTGCTTTCTGTGTTTTGCTCCCTCTGATTGGTGTCTGGATAAAAGGGCTTCACTTCTCATGCCCTGGCTGCCATGTAAGCTGAGGTGAACAGAGGCATCTAGAATAAAACAGAGCTCCCCAATGCCACCAGTTTGAAATTCCTGTTGTGGATACAGAAGCAACAGCAAGCATTTTGGACATACGCCTCACTCTTACTCCTTTCACTTCACAGAAGTGGGTTTGGGAGAACGGAGGCTCAGGCTTGATGTCAACCCTGCCCCTGCATCGGGCTCCAAGCACATACAGGCAGTGTGATCTTCCTCTCTGCTCTGATGGGCATCCCCTTAATGTATTTTCAATGGGTTATTATTGCAAAAGAGGCTCTTGACTTGAAAAGAGGCCTCCGCTGACTCGACGCTGACTCGAGTCATTAGCAATCAAACCCAGCTTAGGAAGAAGCATAAGGAGGGAAAAAAGTCCAGCCATTTGAAAACATGTTGAAGTGCCAAGGGGACTGCAGTGTGTTCTTGAGTGTGGCTTGACACCTACTGCCAGTGTCCATTGCTCAGCAGATAAGGTAGAACGAAGAATATTTTTTGCATGTGAAAACAACCCAGAAATATTGAGCAAGGGATATCTGGTCTGCTAGGGGCCCAATGTCGCTGGGAGTACTTTGCCAAGGTACTCTTCCTGCCCCAGATGAAGGCATCAGAATAAACTGCTACAATTAGAATAAGAATGGAGATTTAGAGTCAGGGTGAAGGTGTGTTGGGGTGCATCAGTTTCAAGGCCTGGCTACTCTGCTTCCAGCCCGCTCTTGTTGACAGCTCTGCAAGGCAACTAATGATGACTCAGACACTGGGTTTCTACCCCACCCTCCATGGGGGAGCTCCAGCTGCGGTTCCTGATGCCTGGCCCCATCACGAATCAGCTCCATTTGTGGATGATTGAGGAAGTGAACCCGTAGATGGAAGATTTTTCTTTCCCTGTGTCACTATGCCTTTCAAATAAATAAATCAGTCCATTTTTTTAAACAAAAGAGATTCAATAGTTAAGGGGACTAGAAGAATCATTGGAACCCAGAAATACCACACCCTTCCCTGGGGAGGGTTACTTCTCCTTCCTCTGGGCTCACACCTTCACAGCTGTTGTAATCATTTGTGTACACTCTGTTTTTTTCTTTGGCAGGTAGCAAACACGTCTCATCCAACTTAGTTTATGTCTAACATTAGCCCGGCTTAAGAGGGCTGGTTGACCAAGTGTTTGCGGAGGAATGAATGAACCACGGACGGACTGTTTAGGAAATAGGATTTAACGAGAACCAGAACAAGAGATTTTCCCTCTGCTTCTTCACTCTCCACATGTCCACAACAGCCCCGGGCCAGGCCAGTGGCAGGAGTCTGTGATGTCTGCTCTCCCATGTGGTAGCAAAGACCCGAGTGCGGGGACCAAGTGTGTGGGCCGTCTTCTGTTTGCTCTCCAGGCATGGAAACAGGAAGCTGGATTGGAAGCAGAATAGCTGGGACTGAAATGAGCAGCATCAGCAACACAATACCAGCCCCTAGAACATTCTTACAGCACATTCAACAAACAAGATTTTTCTTAATAAGGGATAGTAATAAATCAAGAGGCCCGAGGTCAAGAAGTGGAGGAAAGACATGAGACATGGTGGGAAGGACCCCCACTCCTTGTGTTCCATGACCCAACATTTGATATTTCTGAAAGCCAGCTGCTGCATCAGCCTGGCCCAGTCCGGTTTGTGGCAGGTGTTTGAGGACTGGACCTGCAGATAGAAGACTGATTTCTCTATCTCTCTCTTTTCCTTTCAAGTAGATGAAAAATTTGTATAAAGCCTGAATAAATGAGATTCAGAAAAAGCAAATATGATTTATTAGAAATATTTCACCATAACAAAAGGTTAAAGGAGAAAACCCACTAGGTCAACTTTACAGATATTGAAATGACCTTTGAAACATTCAGTATATAGTCCTGATCTTAATAACAAAAGGATTGGAAACAAGAATAAAGGATGTATTTAATGTGTCAGGGTACTCCATCTATTAAACAACATGCATGTGCTTAAAATGCACGTAAAAGAGTAAGTAGGACATGGAAATATGTCCATGTGACACTAAGTGAAAAACATTGTTACCCAGAGTTTGACTAGGATTTCATATTTTAAAAAGGCTTATTTATTTTTATTGGAAAGCCAGATTTAAAGAGAGAAGGAGATACAGAAAGAGCTCTCGTCCCCTCGTACATTCTCAGCCGCAGCAGTCAAACCTGAGCCAATCCAAAGCATGGAATCAGGAGCCTCCTCCAGGTCTCCCACGTGGGTGCAGGGTTCCAAGGCTTTCGGCCATCCTCGGCTGTTTTCCCAGGCCACGAGAGCTAGATGGGAAGTAGAACAGCCAGGACTCAAACCAGTGCCCATAAATAATCGCAGAGCTTGCAAAGGGAGAATTAGGCAGTCAAGCCATGGCACTGGGCCCTAGGTTTTAATTTTATATTAATACACCCACCAGAAGAAGGGGTGAGATAGGAATTTGACTTTACGTTTATGATTTTCTTCTTTATATTTGCTCTTTCTAAAATGTCTACTAAGAACATTTCATCTTTCTAGTCAAGGAAAAGCACACCTTATTCTCATTGTTAAAAAGATCTATTGATTGATTGACTTGAAAGGCAGAGCAACAGCAAGTAAGAAAGCAGAGAAACAAAAGAGCTGTGAGGGCTGGACGAGACCACAACCACGAGCCAGGAACGTCATCTGGGTTTCCCAGGTAAGTGACAAGCGTTTGAGTACTTACAGCATCTGCTTCTTCCCAGGCCTGTTAGCAGACACTGGATGGGAAGCAAAACAGGCAGAAGTCAAGCCACGCTGCCAATACGGGCTGCAGCTGGCCCAAGCAGGGGCTGGCCGCCTGCACCCTCTCTCCGCATCGCAAGTGTTATTGCCTCGATTTTACATTTTAGACTCCTAATTGCCTCAGTTGCAAACACCTAAATGAACTCTCATCTTACCATTTCTTTCTTTTTTTTTTAATTTCTCCAAAAGGCTCTCAAGAGACTTTAAAATCCATAGTGTTTGCAGTGTTCCTGATATAATAATATCATCATTGTGAAAATCAGACTTGTTGAAAAACAGTGATCATATTTAATGCCCGGAACCACTCTGAGATAATTAAGTTCTATCAACTGCATTTTAAAATGATTCTTATTTTACAACTGAACGCATAGGGCACGAAGTCTGAGAAAATGCAAAAAGGAATCAGCTTTTATATGGCACAGGGTTCAACAATTCACTCTTTCATTTTGATAATGATATTATAAACAATAAGAAGCTATGTGATGCCTTTTAAGATGATTTGTATTCAAAGTTAATGATATTGGTAGAATTTCAATGAAAGGGAGACCTCAACTATTAAAACGAGAGGAAAGATAGTAGTACTTCATGAGATAACTACTTTATTGTGTGTAAGAGACACAAACCCACAATTTTTCTTAAGCAAAATAAAGCATGGGTTATTAAGGGAAAAATAGCTTTATTGTGATGTGGCTTGCCAAAAAACTGATGGTTGTAGATGGCTGTAGATTCCATGAAAACTTAGAAACCGTCATGATTTTCAAAGTTCCGTCATTGAGTTTGACACTACCATTTCTTTCATAAATCTTATGGAGATTACGTCTATGGGTAGATTCGGTTTCTTTTCAATCTGCTCATTAAATTTGCATAGTAGAGATGAACTTGATTACAAAGTAGCATTCTCCAGGAAAAGATACAAATTTCACAATTAACCTTTAAAAATGAGCTCCAAAGACATTAGTAAGGACACAATGCATAGTTTTCTTTGCTCAGTAAATAACTGAAATCTAACAATTAGCCCAAAGACCCCCGGCGCTGAAGGGCAGCTGCACAGCATGTTACATGAAATGCCAGAGCCTGGGAGACTGCCCTGCATCCACTCCTGACCTTCTACTGTTTAGTTTTTTTAATCCCTGAAAACATAAAAGAGTCTTAAAAATGTTCATACGTGACCAAAGCAGGCGTGATGTGAGGTAATTCTTGGCTTGTTGGGCCTGGCAGCTATGTGATGCTCAGATCTGTTTCCCTTTAATAATAAAAACAACTTGGTTCAAATACTCATATAATATAAGTGAAATATGTCAAACGTCTGTGAAAATTGTTGAATTGCTATATTAGACGAATAATTTTTACCCTGTGTTTTCTCATCTTTTGGATACAAGTTCAAAACCACTGACTGGAGAAATATGTAATACTGAAAGTAAAAAATCATAAAACTGAAAGTTTCGACTTGAGCCAAGTTTTGACTAATACCATAAGATTCAAATTAATAATAGAATCATTTATTCATTTAATTCCAAGTGACTTCAAGAGTTGTAAGATATATCAAAGACCTTAACAAACTGTCATTTTTTTTCGGTATTCTTCTAATATGTTCCATATATGCTATGTCGATTTGCAAACATGCAGTGTTGGAGACTGATGGGGGGCTGGTGTGATGGCTTAATTGACTAATCCTCTGTCTACAAGCTCTGGCATCCCATACAGGTGCCGGTTCGTGTCCCAGCTGCTCCACTTCCCATCCAGCTCCTCGCTAATGGCCTGGGAAAGCAATGGAGGATGGGCCAAAGCCTTGGGACCCTGCACCCATGTGGGAGACCCGGAAGAGGATCCTGTTTCCTGGTTTCAGATTTGCTCAGCTCTGGCCTTTGCGGTCATTTGGGAAGTGAGCCAGCAGATGGACAATGTTTCTCTCTGTCTCATCTTCTCTGTGTAAATCTGTCTTTCATCTTGAAAAATAATAATAATGAACCGATGGAAAAGCTAAACATTTAGTCTTTTATTATAATGAATCCTAAAGTAGGTGAGAAATGTAAGTCTATACGATGGGATATTACCAAGCATTATTAGACATCGGGGTTGAAGTCGTTTGTATCTCCTTCTGTTGTAAAATGTATTCGAGAAAAAGAGAATGGATGCAAATGGAGCCCAGGGTTCACAGAAGTAAATTCTCTGGCAAATACCTCTACTCTCTGAGTTGGCATGTAAACCTTGAGGTAGTGCCTTCTCTTGGCGCCATCTTTTCCAGGCAGATCCTCGGCACTCTCTGTTTCTAACCACCCCCTCGCTCCTGAACTGCAGACCCACGTTCCTGCCTCCCCTCGGGTTTTCTCCACCTGGTTGAGCTTACATCATACACAACCCAGGAACTCCCTGGCGCACCGCTGCTCTTCCCTGAGGACCCCCCGAAACCCAAAACACAACATTGTGCTTCCACACAGTCGGGAGGTCACAAGGGTGGGAAATTTCTCTTGCTGTTCATGCTTAATTAAGCACCAGCTCCCATAGAGCTTATAAAACATCCCTCAAATTGATATGCTCTGTTACATTACCGATGGCTTTGCCCTATTCAGGTCATTCTCTCCTCCCAGGAAGAATATTTGAGAAGGCTGAACAGGCTTCTGTTCCCGGCCAAGATGGAAGCGCACTGACTGAACGCTTGCTCCCTTCTGAAACAACTAAAAATCAGAACACACACAAGAAACGGAGGGTCCACAAAATCTTGGTCATCAGGCGACCGACACCAATCCCTGAGAGGTGAGATACAAGTACAGAGTCCTGTGGTTGCCCGGGCTTTCTGCCTCGACAAGTCTTAATTCAGGGAGAGAAAGGGCGTCAGTTCCCCTAAGCTGAGGACAAGAACTCGGAGCGTGAAGAAGTCGCTGTGGCTGCAGTGACTGCGCAGGTTCCCAGAAAGGAACAACTGAGACTCCACAAGCTCGCAGAAGGTAACCCTGGAAGTTCTGCTGGGCATTCATCACCACGTCCACGTGGTGAGACTTACTGAGGCCAGGCAGAAAAAGCCAATCAACTCAAAATATTTAGGTGCGCAATCCACTCATCACATAAAGTGAAAAAAAAAAGTCTGTTCCTAAGACCCAGATTAGACTATTCCAGAATTCATGGGGCAGCAGTCGGAGTACCCAGGAGGGCTTTAACACAGCAACATGGAAAAGTAGGCCTGGAGTGGGCACCGCTGTGGCCTTGGTTCTCTGTTTTAAAGCCAGACGCAGAGGAACCAGCTATCTCTGAATAATTTAGGCATACGTAGCAGGCAAGCCCAACAGTAACTATAGGAATGCGCCAATAATAAGGCAAAAAAATCAGTCCAAAGATGATGACCCATGAGCCCCACATCACAATACTAATTGGAGTCTCAATTGCTCTGCTTGCCAGAAAATTCCCCATTATTGTGCCTGGAAGGCAGCAGAACATGGTCCCAGTACTGGGGTCCTGCCCATGGGAACCATTGAGAAGGAGTTTCTGGCTCTTGGCTTCAGCCTGGTCAGCACTCTCTGCTGTGGCCATTTGGGGAGTGAACCGTGGCTGGGAGTCCTGTCTCTGTCTTACTACACTTTCAATAAATAAATCTTAAAAATAAAGAAAAAAATTTGTTATAATTGACTGACTTATAGTATACTGAAATCAAATGCTTCACTTTCAAACTTGGATTCAGATTTAAAATTATTATGTCAATGACAGATAAAGAAAACAGATCTATGTAGATATACTTCCAAATCACATGTATTTTACACTAGCATGAATCCTAAACAGAAACTCAGCCAGGGGCCTGGTATGATGGTTCTACTGAGTAATTGGTTGCTTCTAAGTGCCAACATTCCATATGGTCACCGGTTCATGTTCCTGTCTGCTCCACTTCCCATCCAGCTTCCTGCCTGTGGCCTGAGAAAGCAGAGGAGGACGGCCCAAAGCCTTGCAACCCTGCACCTGCATGGGTGATCTGGAAGTAGCTCCTATTACCTGGCTTCAGACTGGCCGTTTGGGGAATGAACTAACTGATGGAGAATCTTTGTCTCTCCTTCCCTCTGTAATTTTGCCTTTCCAATAAAAAGAAATAAATCTTCTTAAAAAAATACAGCCAGAATATACTGCAGCACTTGGCTGTGGTTCTCGGTACTAAGAAAGTAGGGAGAAAGTTGAAATGTCAGCTGGTGTGTAGTGCAACAGGTTAAGCCTCTGCCTGCAACACCAGCATCTAGCTCCCTGCTAACACACATGGGAGAGCAGCAGAGGATTGCCCAAATGCTTGCCCTGTCGTCCTGCAGAGAGACATGCACAGATTTCTGAGCTGGCTGGCCCGGCCACAACTGGTAAGGCCATTTGTGAATCCGTTAGAAGATGAAGGACCGGGCCTGGCGCAGTGGCGCAAGTGGTTAAAGGTCCTCGCCTTGCACGCCCGGGATCCCATATGGGCGCCGGTTCTAATCCCAGCAGATCCGCTTCCCTTCCAGCTCCCTGCCTGTGGCCTGGGAAAGCAGTCGAGGACGGCCCAAAGCTTTGGGACCCTGCACCCATGTGGGAGACCCGGAAGAGGCTCCTGGCTTTGGATCGGCATAGCATCGGCCCGTTGCGCTCACTTGGGGAGTGAATCACCGGACGGAAGATCTTCCTCTCTGTCTCCCCTCTCTGTATATCCGTCTTTCCAATGAAAAAATAATAAAAATAAATCTTAAAAAAAAAAAAAAGAAGATGAAGGATAGCTCTCTTTTTTCTTATTCTTCTATCATTCTATTCTGCCTTTCAAATAAATAAAATAAATACTTCTTTCAATTAAAATAAAAGCAATAAATTGAGAAACGAAACAATAGCTTTGGCTGAATTTTTCAGGTTTCATAATATTATCGACAAGGTTCATCGCTCACTTTTGTAGTCAAGGTTTCACATCTCTTTCAGGTCAGTGAAGGACATATTTCTCAGGCCTATTTTAGAAAGAAAATAATTTTTTAAGATTTATTTGCTTTTATTACAAAGTCAGATATATAGAGAAGAGGAGAGACAGAGAGGAAGATCTTCCATCGACTAATTCACTCCCCAAGGGGCCGCGATGGCCAGAGCTGAGCCGAGCCAAAGCCAGGAGCCTGGATCCTCATCCTCCCATGTGGGTGCTGGGTCCCAAGGTTTTGGGCCGTCCTCAACTGCTTTCTTATGCCACAAGCAGGGAGTTGGATGGGAAGCCAGGCTGCTGGGATTAGAACCCATATGGGATCCCTACATGTGCAAGATGAGGACTTCAGCCAATATGCTACCACACCAGGCACCCCCCCAAAAATTTTTTTTAATTTATTTATTGGGCCCGGAGTGATAGCCTATTGGCTAAAATCCTCAGCTTGAACGCACTGGGATCCCATATGGGTACGCATTCTAATCCGGGCAACCTGACTTCCCATCCAACTCCCTGCTTGTGGCCTAGGAAAGTAGTCAAGGATGGTCCAAAGCCTTGGGACCCTGCACCTACACAGGAGACCTGGAAGCAGCTCCAGGCTCCTGGCTTCGGATTGGCTCAGCTCCAGCAGCTGCAGTCACTTGGAGAGTGAACCAGCAGATGAAAGATCTTCCTCTCTGTCTCTCCTCCTCTCTGTATATCTGACTTTCCAATAAAAATAAATAAATTTTTTAAAAATGTATCTATTTGGGGCGGGGGGATGAGAAGGAGGTCTCCTACTTGCCAATTCACTTTGGAAACAGTCGAGACACCCAGCGCTGGGTGGGAGGCACAGTCGGAATTTGTAAAGTCCATCCAGTGATTGGATAGTGATTGCGAAAACGACCGATACTCCACAGGGTCTACGTTGCAGGAACCCAGAGTCAGGGGCTGACCTGGGAATCAAATGCAGACATCCCAACCCAGATGTTATAACCAGAGATACAGGAATTCTAGACAGTTACCTAACCACTAGGTCAACGCCTGTCTCCAAAAAGAATTTATCAAAATTAAAAGCAATACAGACCTATTGAAATATAAAGAAACCAGAAAACTAGTAAAGTGTGACGGATACTACTCACATTCATGAAACACGAGAATTACTGGAAGAAAGTTTGGTAGCTTAGTGTGAGGTGCATAATAGTTGTGCCTTTTCATTCTCAAGGTAGATAAATAAGCAAATCAATGTTTTTTCAAAATGAAAACACCTCACATCAAATGTCATCTTGCCATTGCCAGGGCCTTGTTGGTTGTCTCTTTCGAGTCTTGTGTCGGCTCTGTGAAGTAGCCCTGGTACACTCCACCTTACAACTGAGGGGGAAGATCAACGCAGTGAATGACTCCCCCTCGCTTCAGCACGTGTGTTAGAGATGAGGTCGGACAAGTTCACTCGGTACTTCAATCCATTCTCCCCTTGCATAGAACAGTCTCCTCGCATGATGTGGAGGCCGTGTTTCCAAAACTCAAAAACAAAAGCTGTTTTGACTTACACGTGATTCAATTTTTTATTTAGTTCTTTCTCGCTCAGTTGCAGTTCCTGTGTTGACTTTTGAAAACATGAACAGAAATGAAGAATTTCTCCTCTCCAATTCATGCAACTTGAACAAAATGCAGATTTAAGAGAACCCCTTTAGGCTTAGATTCACCAAAGACAACCAAGACAGGAAAGAGGCTCTTTAATGCCACGTGTGGAAAAAAAAAAAAAAGAACGCTTCAGGACAGAAAGGAGGCTTCTAAGAGAAATGAGAAAGATCCGGCTTCCTTCAGCTACTAACTCCAAGACTGGGCCCCAAAAAGTCCTAACTTCAAAAAAATAAATAAAAGAAAAACTTCAAACCCTTACTCTAAGAGGAACTCATGTTGAATAAAGCAGGTATGGAGTCAGGAATCCTTCCACAGCTGAACAGAGCTAACTGAGGAAAAAGAACATCAGAATAAATATAACTGAAACTGAAAACTTAGCAGAATGGACGGCAAGGAAGGATTTAAGGGCCCGGAACTAAGGGAAGAGCAGGCTGAAGAGGAGAAGGAATTCGTTAGTATGTGTTTCATAGCTTAAGTTGATGAGAATATGAATCCCGCTGTGTCTGAGCTCAAATGGAAGGCGGTAAAATCACAGCGTCAGATTAACAGCAAGATTTCACTAAAACCACTCCATCACAGAGCCGTTCCCCAAACTAAAGAAAACAGACACTATTGGATCCAGCATTCTGCATTAAGAAGCCTAATGTGTATTCAGTTAGCGTGCCAATAACTGAAGAGCAAATGATTAAACTCCTAAATAAAGCTAGCCGAAACACTACAAAGTAGAAGTTGTTGTAAAAGGTAGGAGACTAGAAAGTTCTCTCGTCCCAAAGGAAGGGACGAACGGGATATTCAAATCAGTTCAAAGAAAATTCGATTCAGAAGACTCAACATAAACACACCTTGGGTGTGTTACTAGACATTAAGCACCAAGAGAGAATTCTTAAGGCATCCGGGGAAAGCACATTACCACCCGCGCTGGTTAATTTTCTGCACCAACTTGACCAAAACACAGGTGTGCAGACATTTGGCCAAATATTACTCTGGGTGTGTGTTTGTGAGGGTATTTCTGGACAAGATTAACGCTTAAAGCAGTGAACCGAGGAAAGCACACTGCCCTGCTCAATGTGGGTGGCTCACATGGCAAGTAAAAATACGAGTCAAACAAAAAGGCTGAGTAAGAGAGGCCCTGCTGCTTGGTTGCCAAGGCTCAGTCCTCGGTCCTTGGAGGCCTTCATGCCCTGAAGCTCTGGTTCTCCTTAAGTCTCCAGCCTTTCCCCGCTACACTGACATCACCTGCTGAGGTGGGCCTCCCCAACTGCATGAGCCATTTGCACACGGTAAGTCAGGGTGTACGCACCACAGAGTATTTCAGAATATTCAGGGGAAAACAGAATGTAAAGCTACGTTGATTGGCGTCCAAAACAATAAAAAAAATTTGAAACCCACGTATATGTTTTTTTTCATAATACATTTTTTTCTTGCACTTTTGGAAAATGTCTGCAGAGGTTTTCTTCTTTCTTTTTAGGGCACAAAACAAACGTTTCAATTGCATTTCCCATGAATTTTATGGCGTGCCCTTTTAAATACACACACGCATACACACAATTTAGTTTTGTTTCTGTAGAAAAGCCTAATACACCTAAAAAGAAACAATATCAGTCCTTCTTGCCTCAGCAGTCTCCATAGTAACACACACAGGAAGTAAGTGTGACTCGGGAACAGTGATTCTGTCGGGATGTCTTCCCAGGACAAAGAGCATGCAGCCAGGTATTTTCAAACATAAAACAGCCAGAGAATAACCCTGATGTGCCCTTTCAGTAAAAATATCTTACGATGAAATCAAAGCAAATAAGGCAGGAATCACAGTAAAAGTCAGAGAAGCTGTGGTACCTAAGCTAGTGGGAAAAAAAGCGGTGAGAACAGAGCGTCGGCATTATAAGTCTAGATAAATTGGAAATGATAAATCAAGTAAGCAAAGGAGAGATGGGCCAAGACGAGGTAGAAAAAGACAACATTGACCTTCACATTGTTTACCACCAAAAATTGGAGAAAAACACATGCACTCTTAGTTGTCTTTAGAAGATATCCCAAGTGGAGAAGACTTTTCTGAATTAACAAAAATTTAGTATGTAATAATGATACTTGTTCATGAAATACAATGTGATATTTTGATACAAGTATATAATGTGTAAAGATTAAATAAAAATCAGCATATCTGTCACTTCAAAAGAAAAAAAATATATAGGATACAGATGCCAGAACACTTGAGCCATCCTCTACTGCCATCCCAGGTACATTAGCAACGAGCTGGATAGGAAGTAGAACAGCTTGGAGTCAAACTGACACCCATATGGAATGCTAGCACTGTTGGCAGTCACAACCCACCATGCTAGTGCTGATTCCCAAATATATTATGGAGAAATCTCCCTTAAAAACATAGTTTTGTGGGCCTCTGGTGAAAGTGGGGAGGGTTGAGACAAGAAGGAGAGTATGTGGGACAAATGTTTCAATTTTCTTTTTTCTCCTGTATTTGCAGGGTAGGAAAAGGTGGATACCACTTCCTACTGTCAAACCACATCAGCACTCTGGAATAGGGGACAGTCAATGATGACACTTCAGAGACCCAGAAGTGGGGAAGGGTGTCCTAAGGGTGTTACCTGAGCAGTTTCAATAGCTCTGAGATGTTGTCGGCTTCATTGCACCATGGTTGAGAAAATCTTTCCAAGGTGTATTGGCTAACCAAGTCCACCTTAATGCACCCACACACCCAGAAAACATGCAAAACCTGACCTGGAAAGTGATCCAACCTGTTCTGCTTTCCATCCTCTGATGAGCCACTCAACGCTCTCCATTGGCTTAGATGAGCTGGCTGGCATGTCCCCTTTGTGCATCAGGGCATGCTGTCCACTGCACAGGCATCAGCAACTGAGAAGGCTGAGTACTGACACATGCATTCTAAGGTTGGATCACATATATTAAGATTTTCTCTGTGGCCAGGGTTTTCATTCCAGCATTGTAGCTGGGAAGTCCCCCCAGAGACTCTCACCTGGAGTGACCTCAGACTTGATTCTTATGCACACCAGCCAGTGCAGGGTCAGGTTCGATCCATCACCCACACCAGCCAACACACACAACAGTAGATATAGTTGCCCAGTCATTTCTTCCCCTCCCAGTCCTATCTCTCATGCAAACTGATTAATCTGCAGCCAAGCCCAGTCTGCCACAGGTCCAGCCTTTACGTACACCAACAGGTGCTGTGGCCTAGCCAGGGCAATGCCCAATAACCCTCACCAGGCCTACCCCAGCACCAGTTTTTGCATGTGTCAGCATGTGCTTTGGCCTAGCCTGGCCCATCTGGCATCCTATCTGGCTCTTGTGCATACCCATGGGTGCTGAAGCTTAGCACAGCCTGACATATCCCCAGACATAGCCTACAAACACACCCACGGTGCTGCTGCCTTGATCAGCCTGGCCTGCCCCCAGCTCTGGCTCTCATGCTTCTCCAGCAGGTGCAGCAACCTAGTTCAGAAATGCCCATAGTTCCCCTACCAGGCACACTCCCAGACCTGGACCTTGAGTGTGCTGGCGGGTGCTTAAACCTGTTATGACCTTCCTGCATGCTCAGCTCTTACTCACAGGTATTGCAGCCTTGCCTAGCCAGGCATGACCTACACCCTGTCCTGGCTCCAGCGGCTATTGTAGCCTGGTTCAGCCCAACCTGCCCCCAGACCCAGCCCACAAAAATGCTGACAAGTTTTGCAGACTTGGCTGGTCTGGCTTGCTTCCAGCCCCAGTTCTCACACTAACCAGCAGCACAACAACCTAGCAAGGGAATTCCCCAAGTTCCCCTCTGAGGCCCACTCCCAGGCCTAGACCTCATTTGTGCCAGTGGGTGCCTCAGCCCCGCTTGCATATGCCAGCAGGTGCTGCAGCCTGGCGCAGCCCAACCTCCTCCCAGCCTTGTTTCCCACGTGAGTTCTGCCTTCCAGCCTGGCTCAGCCCCATCATCACTCCCGGTTCTCGCACGAACTCGTAGATGCCACAGTCCCACAGAGGCAAGTCCGTAAGTTCCCTACAGAATCTGACCCCAGATCCAGTTCTCTTGCGTTCTGGTGGTGCTGTGGCTCAACCTAACATGACTCACCCCTGCTCTGACACTCAGACACACACAGCCAAACGTGCCCCTCAGCCTCAGCTTTTGCTTGCACCTGAGGGTGGCAGGTGATGCTACTTAATCCAGCCCAGCTCTGCCTTGAGGGCTGGTGCCTTGGTTGACCCAGTCACACCCTGCAGTTCCCTCTCTCTGAACCACGCTGTCTCAGCTCCCTTGCCTACCTGCAAGCTTAGTGGTCCAGTCTGTAGAAGCCCCCAGAAGCCATTCCTCTCCTCTGTCAAACATGCCCTCGGCTGCACTACTCCAACATGTCCCCAAACCCCCTTCCCATGGGGAAACTGCAGCCCCCCCCCCCATGCCTAGGGGCCAATGGAGTATGTCCAAGTCTGGTATACCCCAACTTCTCCACTTATCTTTTTAAAAATGAGGCAACTGGGTCCGGCGCGGTGGCGCAAGTGGTTAAGTCTTCGCCTTGCCCGCCCGGGATCCCATATGGGCGCCGGTTCTAATCCCGGCAGCCCCGCTTCCCTTCCAGCTCCCTGCCTGTGGCCTGGGAAAGCAGTCGAGGACAGCCCAAAGCTTTGGGACCCTGCACCCGTGTGGGAGACCCGGAAGAGGCTCCTGGCTTCGGATCGGCATAGCATTGGCCGTTGCGCTCACTTGGGGAGTGAATCATCGGATGGAAGATCTTCCTCTCTGTCTCTCCTCTCTGTATATCCGCCTTTCCAATAAAAAAATAAGAAAAATAAATCTTTAAAAAAAAATGAGGCAACTATGCTGGCACATTGGTATAATTAACGCAATTTGTCACTAATAGACCCAGAATGCCCACTGGACATTGGCTGCTTTTCTCCCAGCAATATGAAACTTACCTAGGCACAGGCAGCCTAGGAGTAGTCCCATACTTTAAAAAAAAAAAATACTTTATTTATTTTTATTGGAAAGGCAGATATACAGAGAGGAAAAGAGACAGAGAGGAAGATCTTCTGTCCACTGGTTCACTCCCCAAGTGACCGCAATGGCTGGAGCTGCGCCAATCTGAAGCCAGGTGCCAGGAGCTTCTTCTAGGTCTCCTACACAGATGCAGGGTCCCAATGCTCTGGGCCTTCCTTGACTGCTTTCCCAGGTCACAAGCAGGGAGCTGGATGGGGAGCAGGGCTGCCGGGATTAGAATTGGCACCCATATGGGATCCCAGAGCGTTCACGACGAGGACTTTAGCTGCTAGGCTACCATGCCAGGTCCAGTCCCATACTTTTTTAAACATGTATTTGAGAGATAGAGTTACACAGAAAGGGGGAGAGACAGAAACAAAGAGAGAGGTCTTCTACTGGCTGGCTCACTTTCCAAATGGGCCATGTCAAAGCCACGAGCGTGGAACTCCATCTGGGTCTCCCATGAAACCGAAGCACTCGGGCCACGTTCTCCTGCCTTCCCAGCCACAAGTAGGGAGCTGGATGTGAAGTGGAGCATCCAGGACTCAATCAGAGCTCTGGGATTCTGGCATGTAGTTTTCTGGGGTATGGTTTTGATAAAATGTGTCTGTTGAGCACAGAAAGATGCAAACCCACCAGTTTTAAGCATGGAAATGTCTGTGCAGTGGCCTTCATGAACATTTTAATCCTGCTTTTCACAATGACCTCCCTATATGGTTTGTATTATTTCAACAGTAAAGCAATTTTTCTTTCAAAAAATACTAGACGATGAAACGAAAAGATCTTAACAAGCATGGATATGTACCTCATTATTCTTTGCTTGTTTTTCTAATGAATTTTCAATTTCTAAAAAAAAAAAAATCAAATTACTGCCTAGCTATCTTCCATCTTCTTGCTTATTAAGAATTTCACACAGTACCTACAAAGGATCACTCAAAATTCTCCCAGGGAAATTTCTCACATTCTCCCAATGGCAACAACTACACGCTCTTTGGAAAGAAGCAGCTCCCTCTCTTTAGAAATATTCAGGATAGCAGGGCTGCATGTTCTCTCCAGGGTAAATATGCAAAAATAACCCAAAGAAGTAGTGTCAGTACAGACAGTGGTACAGGCAGACCTTGGTTCCTGTTTTCTAGCTGTTTGACTTTGGATAGACCAAGTCTCAGGTGAAAGATCACTGAACATGGTCTGTAATGGACAAGTACTAAAGAGCTTATGAAAATAAACTGGCACAGAGTAAGTCTTCACTAAGTGGCAGCTCTTACTATTTCCATAGTCGCTATAAATGGTCCAGCACTGATGATAGAGGTACTTTCATATATATTTTTTTAACATTATCTAGTTTTACCTGAAAGATCCACAGTGAGAAAAATCTTCCATCCACTAATTTACCCCCGACAAGTGGTCACAACAGCTGGAGCTGAGCTGATCCAAAGCCAGGAGCTAGGAACTTCTTCCAGGTCTCCCACAAGGGTGCAGGGTCCCAAGGCTTTGGGCCATCCTTGATTGCCCTCCCAGGCCACAAGCAGCAAGCTGAGTGAGAAGTGGAGCAGCTGAAACATGAATTGGTGCTTGCAAGGTAAGGATTTTGTCACTAAGCTGTCGCACTGGGCCCAACAGAATTATTTCTTAATAAACCCATCACATATTGAACATATTGTTAAGTGGGAAATCCATTTAGTTAAAAAGCCTAACTTGCCAAACATCACAGTGTTCTACAGGGCCTGGGTGCTTCCCCTTGGAGTCCCGGGACTGGCCGAGCTATGACTCATTGCCACTGCCCAGAATCAGGAGCTCTTGCTGGCTGCGGAAAAGAGCAACTCCCAAAAGCTGAAGGACAGGTTCTGCTGAATGTATCGCTTTTGCACCACCATAAGGTGGCAAAATTTCATGTCAGGCCATTATAAGTTGGGGAGAGTCTACTTATTTCACTGAATCAAGAGGAGGGATTTGGAGGGAGGACTAAATTAGAGAACATTCTAGAAGCTTCTTCAAAGGTAGCTTCAGGGTTTTTGTCGTGTGGGTTGGGCATTTTCAGACCTTTTCCATCGGAGCAGCGAATGGGCAATTCCAACTGTGAAAAGTGGTAGGAGAAGGCTTTTTCCTTTCTGGCACGTCTTTACCCACACACAGCTGGGCCCATGGAAGAATCAAAGAGAAGGAAGGTCTCTACTCATTATTTCACAGACTCAGCTTTGTAGCATGTACCTGGATTAATGTTTATGAGCCCTTAGAGTGTATCATTTACCAGATCATAAACTGCAATCAGATTGTTCGACTTCCCAGAATCCAGGTACGTGAGATAGTGCTGAGCCTTTCCAGGTGAGTGAACGACCCCAACAAAAGCCCCTCTTATCTTCACCCAGTCGTGACACCCAAGGGCATAACCGCCTGCATCACTAGGCCAGCCAATGCTCACCGGTCCAGCACCGTGAGCCTTACACACCCTCCCTTCTCTTTGAAAAGGGTGTTCACGGGCACACTCAGCTATCCAGAGGAATAATTCCTCAGGCAGTCAGCCTAGCCGTTGCTTTTGTGAGAGACAAGTAAACCTGAGCCGTGTGGAGATTAAGGCTAAGAAAATGCTGTGTTCCCACTGCAAGGCCAAGTCCAGTCTTGCGTGTGCATGCAGCTGGAATTCTGAGCCACTGGCACTGAGTTCCCCAGGCGTATGTGAGGATGTTCTCTGGGGTGCTGAGATCAAACAGACATGCCTTCAGCAGCACCTCAAAACACTTTTGGGAAATAGAATTAAAGGATAAATGTACGGGCAGTTGAGATGCTCCTGCCCCACGTGCGGATCCTGGATTCCTCTCTCTGCTGACTCCAACTTCCTACTAACGGAAGGCAGTGACCATGGCTCAAGTGTCTAGCATGCTGCCATCCTCCTAAGAGGCCTGGCCTGAGCTCCTGGGCCCTGGCCTCCCCTCCTCTGGCTGTGTGAGCATTTGGGGAATGAACCATTGGATGAGAACTCTCTCGCTCTGCTTTTCACTTCCTTATTCTCGCTCTTGCTCTAAAATAATGTTACTAACTGAGGCCAGCATGGTGGCATAGTGGCTAAAGGTGCCATCTGCTATGCCTACATTTTTCATGGGTGCCAGTTCATGTCCCAGTGGTTGCATTTATGATCCAGCTCCCTACTATGCTGCTTAGGTCTGGGAAAGCAGCAGAAGGTGGCTCAAAGACTCGCCTTGCGGGAGACCTTGAGGGAACTAAAGGCTCTTGGCTTCTGCCTGGCCCAGCCAGCCACAGCGACTGCAGTCATTTGGAAAGTGAACCAGCAGATGCAAGATCTCTTTCTCTCCTTCTCGCTAGCTTTCAAACAAAAATAAATTTTAAAAGTGACAATTACAGCAGTAACTTTCAAAATGGATTCCTTACTCTTACTAGTTTCCTTCTGCCACCCCATGTCGCACTGCCACCTTCCTCCACTCCCCCAGTTAAACCGCACACTGGCTTCTGTTTGCCTGCACAGAAAATACTGAACTCTTTTGACTAGCAATCAAGAGAAAAAAATTCTTCTAAAAAGGTTTATTTATATTTATTTATTTGAATGACAGAGTAACTGAAAAGGGAAGATAGACAGAAAACCAGACAAAGAGAAAAAGCAAAAGATCTTCCATCCACTGGTTTACTCTCCAAATGACTGTGATGATGGGGCCTGAATCAACCCAAATCTAGCAGCCAGGAACTCCAACCAGCTCTCACACAAGGGGGGCAGGACCCCAAGCACCAAGACCATCTTCTACTGTTTTCTCAGGTGCTTTAGCAGGGAGCGGGATCAGAAGTCAAGCAGCTGGGTCTCCTCAAGCTGTAGTTCCTATGGAATGCAGCATCAAAGTTTCTTCTGACCCGTAACATTCTCTTGTATTCTAGGGTCATCATGAAAACTGACCCTTTCAAATACTGTTAAGCTTTTCTCATAAAATATCAATACAGAATAAGCAGAGGGCTTAAGGGGAAGGGTCAGGTGAAGGTTCCTTTTAGCACAGCTGAAATATGCCCCTGATTTCAAAATTAATATTGAGAGATGCAAGAGGAAATGCCCAGAGAAAATTCAGATAGCACAAATCAGCAAGTTCCTAAGGAACAATCCCTGATTCTACAATTGCATATTAGTGGACAGGTGTGGAGAACTGACTACACACCACGCCTGCCTGGAATCAAGCGTTTCCTACCCAATCTCCTTTTCATCATTAGAGTGGCTGTTTTGTTTTGTTTTTCACTATACTTTTCCCCTTTCTTCTGGGGGAGGTGTCAGACATCCACAGACAGGTAACAGGTTAGGCAGTCAGTTTAAAGTCCAGCAAAAACCCTCGTCCTTATCTCATTGTCAATTATCCCATAAGGAAGTTGCCTGGGTACTAGATACCTTCTCTTTCTCCAGGTTACAGGTTATTTCCTCATCTTTTTGTTTTGTTCCATCTCATTTTTTGAAACAAGTCCTTATGTTAAAACAGGGGCTCAAAGGACTGAGTAGATCAGAGTTTTTTCATATGTAATAGGCCACTAATGAATAGACTAATTATTTATTTATTTATTTATTTATTTATTTGATAATCTTACTTAGTTGATTAGGGTACAAAGGGTCAAGGGCTACAGGAAAGTGGGTAAGACCATTATTTCCACACTAATATGATCAATTGTTCCCTGTATCTGGGGTCAGGGAGAAACAAAGGGAAAAGCCCCTCCCAGCCTCCCACCCATCCTTGGTCCCTGATGGCCCAAGTCTGTAGTACAAACTGGCATGCATGGGAAATAGAGTAGGGGGCAGGCCTGATGGGGGATATGGGGAGTCACCCCAACTAGGCTGCAGCTTCCACTGGTTCACGTGAGAGTCGAGTATGAAGTGGGTAGGATCGAGCTGGACTACAACACCCATTGGTTCAAGCGGAAGACAGGGCTGGAAACAGAACTTACCCAGCAATTGCAAAGACCAGCATGTGCATAAGTTGATTGGGACTCGGACTGTGCCGGACCCTGTACTGGCAAACTCACACAAGAATCAGGTTTGAGATCACCTGAGATGAAGTTTTTTTGGAGATCCCTCCAACTGAACTGCTGATCTCAGAACCCCAACCATGAAGAGACTATGTCAGTTAGTGGATTCTAAATAGGTTTAATCGTGATTGGAATGGCAAGATTGGCAGCAGTTCAGAACTGTTGAACTGTCAAAACTGCTTGAGCAGGACCCTCGGAACATGCCTCACATCGGGAATAGACTCATTCTTATGGGAATACATGGGGACAGGCGTTTGGCCACTTTGAAGGCAATGATCTATGGGGTTTTCATTAATATATGATAATTTTCTTGACACAGTTGGCAAAAATTCAGCTACTGTGAGTGTGCAAGTTCTGCTGGCAGGCCTCCACAATATGTGAATAATAGGTGTGCCTATAGTGTGTCATATGGTCTACACACAAACAGAAATATCTAACCAGCACATCTTTTTTTAAGAATTTGTTTCCTCCCCACCCTCATTCTTAACAGCTCACCCACACTGACATATTTGCCAAAGGAGCTGCAGCTCTGCTCTCACCAGGTGTCAGGTTTGATATTTTTGCCATATTCTTCCATACTTCTTATATTATCACTTTTCATGACCATAAGAGTTACCTATTATGAAGCCATTTTTGAGTAATAGAACTTTGAATATGAAAATAATGTATGTTACGTAAGTATAATAATGCCACTGGTAGAATAATCTATTCTGGCAATTCTCCACCCATAAAACATGGACCCCTGAGGATCTGGAAAGTTAGCAAGTCACACAGGAACTATTTTCCATAGTTTAAAATCTCTAAAGAAAATTATATTTGTATCATATGTCTATTTGTATAAGTTAATAATAGCATTACACTTCTTAGCTTTGGAATAGAGTCAATTCAGTCTGGCAAATGGCTAGCCCATAGTGTTTGCAACTTGTGATGGGTGGTTGTGCTAGCAAAGACAGTCTTCTGATGCAATGCGTGCGTCAGCTTGTTAGCAGGTGATAGGACCCAAGGTGCAGTGCAGGGACCTGTAGATGAGAACAGGTTGACAAACAAAATTAAACAAAATCTGTACCAGTGAATATTTCTTATACATGGCTACGTTAATATCTGTTCGTTTGACATAACTGTGAGGGAGGTAAATATGGTTTTATTTACTAGGAAAATGCATTCAAAACATGAGATAAGAGAACAAAGATGCTCTCTGGGTAATGAAAAGTGGTGCTGTCTTTTCTGCAACATTACCTGGTATAGCATTTACCTAGGTGTGGTGCCCAGAAAACTAAATCTGAGGTACAGTGGCCACTATGGGCCACTGCTTTGGTTCTGCAATAATTTATGTTGATCTGGTGCTCAAAATGGCTACCCCAGTGAAAACAAACAAGGTGGGCCAACGTCTCTCATGAATTTCCAGGAAAATTCCTCCCTAATCATAGAGAAGGAAGAACAGCTCTAAGGACCTGTATGAACATAGCCCGAAGGAGTTTAAGCCCAACATTGATCTCGAGCGTCCTGACGCATTTGATATTCATATGAATTTTACACTCAGCTCCATCCTATTGCCATGTTTGCTTTCACATAAAAGGACATTAGGACTTGACAGCAAACACAACGGATACTAACCAAGAGGGGCCGCGGAGCAGTTGAGCCTTGTTTGCCAGGTTTCCAGGCTACCAGAACAAGCTTCCAGGAGGAGACCTTGATAAGAGCTCCAGGGGGAAGTCAGTCTCTATGTGCGCTGATAGGGGCAAAAGTAGGTGAGCGCCAGTGCCTTGGCACAAAGCCGGAGGACGCTTGGCAGCGGTGAAGGTCAGGTGTTCCTGGAGAAGGCGGCAGGGCTGAGCGGCAACAAATGGAGAGGCGGCCCGGGCTCCCTCCCCGGCCTCTTTCCCCTCCCCCTCCTGATCAGCAAGGCTGTTCTGTGCCCACACTCACCTCTTCTCTACACTTCCGCTTTCCCTTTCTATTCCTGAACCTCATTTTGATTACTCCCTCCTCCCACGTTCTTTATTTCTTCTTCTATTTTACCCCTAATCCAGCCTTCTATTTATTATTGTTGGGGATGTGAGGGAAGGGAGGCAGGGGGCAGGTGGACAGGTATGGCTTACCGGGAACACACTTTTGCTTCCTCTTTGTGAAGAGGGAAAGGATTTCAGTTCCTAAAGGGACAAGCACACGATGAGGGGCGGGAAGGAGTGGTCTGCTGTTTCCCCACTCTGCAGTAACTGCTACCCAGTGCCAGTGTTAGAAGTGGTCTTCCACATCCAGTGGTTTTCATGCATTTGAAATTGAACACTTCGTCAAATCAACTTCTTGGAACAAAGAGAAGTAATATTTTTTTAGTGTGCGCAATCTCATATTCAATATTCAGGACCCATGAACACAACAGGAAGTAGCTGTGTATTTCTGCCCCACTGACCCTGCATGTGCTCACCCTTTGAGGCCAATGTACCTCTTCTTTTGGAGGCGACTTCGTGCCAGCCTTTTCTGATCCCTCCAAGATCTGAGAGAGAAAGAAGAAAGTCGGTTGCTCACTGGATACCTTCAAAGAGTTTCAGTTTGGCTATCCTGTGATGAGTTAACTCCAGGCTTAGCCCCTCCTCCAGCAGGACCGTGCCTCGGGCTACTCTGGCACCGGGGAGGGGCTTTAGCTGCTCACCCTCTAGATTAGCACCTTCCTCAGTTGTATTCTAATTAGTGCCTGGAGTTGCTCTGCACCTGCTGGACTGAAAGGTCAGAAGAAAGGGGAGGAAGGACAAGAAAAGCTTTCCCAGACTGGGCTGCTGTGGGGAAGCATTTGGGGCTCTCTGGGGCTGGCAGGTTGCAAAATGTTGGCTTTTTCTCCTATGGGGTTTTCATGGGTTTTGTTGAGACCCTCACATCTTCGGACTTCCAAGCCTGTTCTGGCAACATCGAAGTGAATGTCTTGAAGCAGGTGACTCATCCGGAAGCCCCTACCTCCAGTCTCTTTCTGTTGCAATCTCCTGGTCTTGTGTCTGTGAGGTGGAATTAGGCAACCCAAGCTAGCTCCTTCTCTGTCTCAGACCGTGTGAGGCCACAGCAGCACACAGCTCCAATGCATCAGTGAGGGGTGTGCGCCTGCCTCCTGACACACCGTCTTCCTCTCACACGCACAGCCTCTGTTCTGCTCACTCGACAAGGCATTCGATGCTGGACCACTGGTTCCCCCCACCTGCAGGGGAACCAAGGCCCCCGAGTGGTCTCCTGGGTTGTGAGTGAAGGACACTAGCAGCACACTGATGACTCTCAGAAGGCCTGAAAATCTCTCCATCTCTGACCATTCTTGGCCTCTTCCACTTTAATCTTGCATTCCAAAATAGGTGAGGGGTTAAGATTGCAAAACTAATTTTCAACATCTTTGTGTGGGTTCTGCCCAGTAGGTTTCTCCTACGATATATTTCCAGTTCACATTTGTAACATTTGAAATAATATGTCATGTAGGTGAATTCCAGAATTTGAAAACAGGAGTTAAGAAAGATTGTTGAGTCAAAGATCAGCCTCCCCCTCTGAGAGATCAGCCAGGCATTTGCAAAACCCTAGAAACACCTGCATGGAGCCTGCCCTGTTGACAATACAAGTCTCATCTGAGCTCTTAAACTATAAATGAAAACGTTAGCTGAATAGAAAGATTTATTCAGAGAAAGTGGCACTGTGGCACAGTAGGCTAAGCATCCAACTGTGGCACTAGCATCCCATATTGGCCTCCGTTTGAGTCCTGGATGCTCCAATTCTGGCCCACTTTCCTGCTAAGCTACCTGGGAAATCAGTGGCGAATGGCCCAAGACTTTGGTCCCTGTAGCCACGTGGAAGACATGGAAGAAGTTCCACGCTCCTGGCTTTGGATCTGCCCAGCTCCAGCTGTTGTAGCTATTTGGGAAGTGAGCCAGCAGGTGGAAGGGATCCCTCATTCTTTCTCTGCAAATCCACCTTTCAAATAAAAATAATTACTTCTTTTTTTTTAAAAAGTGAGACGGAGAAATTTGCCCAGGATCACCTCACTATAAGCAGCAGAATTACGACCAAATCATGGTTCCCCAATATCTATCCCTGTAAACTCATTGCTGCATGATCGTGCCCACATCCCATGATGCTCAGGGAACTGTGAAACGTTACAGGTCGGGTGTCCCCTGGAACTCCATGGTCAGAAATCAGGCTTCAGATTCCAGGTCCTTCCTATATTCCTTGCTCTTTTGTGGCCCCTAAGCCTTTGGTTTTCTTAAAGAGCTTCCATAATGGTCGAAGAATAACTTATAGAAAAGCTCTCCACCTCAAGCAAAGCCAGTGTCATTATCACTACAATGTGGTGGTGGCTACATATCACATATATATATGTGTGTGTGTATGTGACCATGGTTTGTTTAGGACAACCTTGATTTCAAAATTATTAGAGAAGTTGTTAACCATAAAAAATATGTAAGCTAAACAAATTTAAAAGGTTCTCCTATAACCGTTAGGTATCTATACAGCAATGTCATATTCTACTTGTGTTTTAAAAAACTGGGCAGTGGGGAGGAGCCCAGCGCAGTGGCCCAGTGACTAAATCTTCACGTTGCATGCTCCGGGATCCCATACGGGTGCCAGTTTGTGTCCTGGCTGCTTTGCTTCCAATCCAGTTCCCTACCTGTGGCCTGGGAAAGCAATTGAGGATGGGTCAAAGCCTTGGGACCCTGCACCCACATGGGAGACCCAGAAGAAGTGCCTGCTTTCAGATCAGCTCAGCTCTGGCTGTTGTGGCCACTTGGGGAATGAACCAGCAGATGGAAAAGCGTTTTCTCTGCATCTCCTCTCTGAAAATCTGCCTTTCCAATAAAAATAAATAAATCTTTAAAAAAAAAATTGGGGGGCAGCTGCTGTTGTGGTGCCACAGGTAAAACCCCAGCCAGGAATACTCACATCCCATGTGCGCACTGGGACTTGCGTTTCTCAGTCTCTCCACTTCCATTCCAGCTCCTTGCTAAGGCAGCTAGGAACGCAGCAAAGGATGGCCCAAGCACTTGGGCCTCTGCCGGTCAAGGGGAGACTTGAATGAAGTTCCTGGTTTCACCCCTGGCTCCACCTCTTGCCACTGCAGCCTTTGGGGAGCAAACTAACAGGTGAAAGATCTCTCTCTCACCCCTTCTTCTCGTTTGTAACTCTTCAAGTAAACGTTTTAAAAGAAAAAAAAAAAAACTTTTGCAAAGACTAAAATGTGAAGTAAAATGTGTGCATGTTATATAGTGATGTTATAGCATCAGAGGATAGTGAAAGAATACATTCTGTCTATACCTAAGAGCTTAGGAAAACGGTTGTATACAGCAAGCAAATGGAAGGTACAAAGCACTGTGAAACAGACACGGGTGCCAGCCCAGCACTGGGCAAAGCAGTGTCCACACCAACAGGACTTCTTCCTCCCACACCGCCGTGCAACAGGACTCTCTCTCGGAGGAATCTTTCTGTAACAAGCCATGAGGCACACACTCCAGTGTGCCCGAAAGGCTAACACACCGAGGAAAAATACAGGCCGGGAGGTTCCCTCAGTAGGAGGCCCTGGAAGGAATCCCCGCCAAAGGCACAGGGAAAGTCAGTGCAGGTCAAAGGGCATTTTGACCACAGCTTGGAAGGAAGGGTGTTGTAAGCTCCTTCCTCCCCAAGCAGGAAAGCTTGCCCGTATCCTTGCTTGAACTCTGTCGGTTGCAAAATGCACGCAGCGCTCTTAAAAGCCCTCCAGAAAAGACTTTAATCTTCATTGTCACCATTTCTGAAAGAAGGGTGCGAGATCAAAGGAAACCGTTTCTCTTGAATTAAAAACTCAAGTTCCCATTGAATTCCAGCCTTCTCTAGGCGAGGGGCCCTGCTCTTGATTTTGTTTTTATTTGTAGTTATTAAAAGCAAGAGAAGTATGTTTAAAAAGAACCCTGAGTGCTGACCCCAGTGATGAGTGAGGACCTGGGAGATGAATGCCGGGTGTTGCATGATACACCGTATTATAGGTGAGTCACAGGGCGTGGCAGTCCAATTAACTCCACAGCTCCCAGTGGGGCCCATTATTTCCTCTGCAGAAGACTATTTCATGTTGTGTGTTTTCTCAGCATAACCGTATATACTCCCCTGCCAGGTAAGTATGACCGTATATACTCATGCTAAGTCATTTGCGTCTCCAGCTAAAATTGAAAACCCATATCCAATTCAGGTCCACTGACTTTGAGTTTTTTACTTTAAGAAATCACTTCTCCTTCCTTCATCATTGGAGGAGGCCCTGAGGACCCTCATGAGTACTAGCAATCTGCAAGTCTAACCTTTCCTTTCTGAAAGGCCAGGCTGCGCTTATCTCAGATATTGTGCAATTTTAGCAGGCCAGTCAACAGGCAAGGGAGCACCCAAGCAAAGTATGACTGCATGGAGACAGTGGGGATGGAATGGAAAGAGCAACCAGTATTGTTTTTTTTATGATGATCATTTTATTGTATTTTTGATGTTATTTACATAGATGACAAGGATGCACACCCATGAGGACCACTGATTGGGGCGGGGAGGGTCAAGGCATGGGGAAAAGTGAGAGGAACAGATGCTTCCAATTTTCTTTTTCTTCCCTTTCCTCCTATATCCAGGAGGAGGGAAGGAAGTTAGGGAGAGAGAGGGAGCTGCTCCCTGCTGCTCAAAAAACCTGAGGATGGGGGATATCGACCTGATGTCATCTTAGAAATCTTGATGTGAAAAAGAATGTTTCAAGGATGTTACTTGAGTGATCTTGATAGTTCTGAAAGACTCGGTATTATTGCTCCAAGGGTGAAAAACTCCTTCCCAGGCCCACTGGCTGACAGAGTCCACTCCAGTGCATCCAGATACTTGCTACCAAAGCTCAGCCAGGCGAGTCGTCTAACCTGTTCTATTCTCCATCTTATGACATGGCATTCACTGTTCTCTGGGGGCCTAAATGAGCTGGCCTTCTTGTCCCCCATATGCAGCTGGGCATGCCAACTACTACACAGACTCAGCAATCAAGCAGCCCCAGTCCTTCCTTCATGACTTGCATGTGATTCAAGGTCAGATCACAAATTTATGATCTTCCCGGTGGCCAGAGTTTTGAGTCTAGTTGTCCAGTTGGGGAGTTCCCCCCAAGAAACCTCACTTGGGGTGACCCCAGACCTTACTCTCACATGTATCAACCAGTTCAGGGTTCAGTTCAATCACCCACATCAGACTACACACACACTGGTAATGATGCTTGCCTGGTCAGTTCTGTCCCCAGCCCCATGTCCTATGCAAACTGACGGGTGCCAAAGACCAGACCCTCATGCCAGTGGGAATGGCAGCCTAGTCAGGGCAACCCCCAATAACGTCACCATGCCACCCCCACTCTGGTTCCTGCACATGCCAGTATGTACAGCAGACTAGTCCAATTCGTGCTACATCCCAGTAGGGCTCTCATATACACCCATGGGTGTTGCAGCTTAGCTCAGCCCACCCTATCCCATGATCCTGTCCATATGTATGCTGACAGGTGCTGTCATTTGTGTAGTGTGATCCACCCCGAGCCCTGGCTCTTATGCATTCCAGCAAGTGCTGCAGCCCAGCAGATGAGTGCCCACAGTTTCCCTCCTAGGCCCAGTGCCCAGTTTCAGTCCCAGCTCCTATACATGTCCAAGGGGCACTCTGGTCCAATCTGACACGACTTGCACTCTGTGCCAGCACTTACCAGCAGATACTACAGCAAAGCTTGGCCAGTCAGCACTCACTTTGGCTCTTGCATGTACCTGTGGATGCAGTGGCTTGACCTAGCCCAGCACTCCCTGAAACCCAACTTGCATGCAAGCCACCAGTTTTCATAGCCCTACCCAGTCCAGTTGGCCCCAAGTATCGGTTCTCAGTTTCCCCAGTGGGAGCAGAGGCCCAGCAGGGGAGCCCCTGTAGTCCCCACTGGGTTCACTCCCAGCCTGAGTCTTGTATTTGCCAGTGTGCTACAGCCCAGTTTGGCAAGACCCATCTTGCCTTGGCATTTGCCAGTGGCCTGGCTTCACCCACATGTCCCAATCTCAGCTCATGATGGCGGGTGGGGGTTGCTGCAGCCTAGCCCAGCCTGACCAGCCCATAGTCCTGGCCATAAGATGAACCTGTAAGTATTACATCTCAATCAAGTCTGGCCTGCATCCTGTCCTGACTCTCACACCTGCCAGTGGATGTGAAAGATTGGCCCAGCCCAGCTCGTCCCCAGTTTTTTAGGAAAGCCTTGGGTGATCAAAGCTGCCTTCTGACAGCATCCTCTTGCCAAGTCAGCTGCTTCTCTGGGTTTCCCTGAGCCACTGTCTTCCCTCGACTGAGAAGCAGGGACTTCAGGATCTGCCCTGTCCCAGAGAAGAACACAACCCTGGCTCAACAGACACTGAACTCTTTGATCATCAAACCCTAAATGAATTTGTATCTTCCCATTCCCCTTTCATTTACTTCTTATCTTCCCCAGGGATTAGGGCTGTGCAGGCAAGAACTAGTGAGTGAATGAAAGTACAAATGGATATGTTAATAAATGCATATTGTCTGATTGTCTATAGAAGCATTTATATGGCTTGTGAAGTTAGCAGTGTTTTCCCCTAATGTTGTTTGCTTGACTATGATGCTATTATTATGATAAATGTACCTTTACATTTGTAAGACTTTGTGCTATTTACAAAATGCTTTCACATGCATTATCTTATTTAATCTTCACAGCAGTACTGCAAGGAAGATATTATTATCCCCTACTTTAGATAAGAGAATGACTTGTCCAAAGTACACAATAAGCACAAAGTTGAACTTGAACCTAAGTTTTGCCACATGCACCTCTGGAAGTCTTTTCCCCAGGTTGGAAGGGGTGTAAGAAGGTGAAGGTTATGTTTATTTGTAAACAGATGCTTGTTTCTGAAGATGTTGTAGGGTTGTGTCCAAATAAGGGAAAGTGGCATCTTTGACTGCCTGGCAGGCCCTCCAGCAGGCACCCGGCTCGTTGCTGGCTATGCCTGCCTTTCAATGTACGAGTGGGCTTATTATGCCAGGTCATGAAACAGGATTCACATTTGCATAGAGCTACTTCACACCAAAATATCTACTGTAAAGAGGAGAAACTTGGGCTATTCACTGCTTATTATTTTGGAGTTGATTTGCTTTTTTTTTCTTTAAGCTTTATTTTTATTTATTTGTTTGTTTGTTTATGTAAAGGCAGATTTTACAGAGAGAGAAGGTCTTCCATTCTCTGGTTCACATCCTAAGTGGCCACAACAGCCACAGTTAAGCCGATCTGAAGTCAGGAGCCAGGAGCTTCTTCTGGGTCTCTCAAGTGGGTACAGGGATCCAAACACTTGAGCTCTGCTGCTTTCCCAGGCCATAAGCAGAGAGCCAAATCAGAAGTGAAACTGCTGGGATATGAACCAGCACCCATATGGAATGCCAGCGCCACAGGATGAAGGATTAGACTGCTGAGCTACCACACTGGCCCCTGATTTTTTTTTTTAATCAAGTGATATATTCATGATGATCCTACACTTCTTTCTTCACCACTTGAATGTCAGCCCGCCACAAGGAATGCAGCAGCACAGCAGGAGTCCGATGTTTTTTTTAATGGCTTCCAAATGTGTCCTCTGTGGCCTGCATCCTAAGCCCTGGTGCTCTTTCTGTGCTAATGATCTGTGCTGTTGGCCTTGCCAGAGCAGCCCCATCTAGTATCGCATGGCTGTAGGCCCTTAAAAATCATTTAGTGTGGCACTTTTCAATTTTTGAAAAACTGGCATTGAATATTTTATTTAAATGAACCTAATATAGAAGTCCAATCAGCCCAGCAATTTCAAGCAGATTTGCTTTGAGTGAAGAAGAGATTATGGTAGTCCTAAAGGGCTCTTCCCTCAGAGTGGTCCTTGAGGTATCCAATAGAATCCTAAAAGAGCTGACCCTCTCATTGTACATCGGAGGAAATGAAGGCACAGAGAGAAAAATGACAAAGATACAGAACTGCGCTCAATACCACACAGGCTAATGCTCTGTCTGTGGTGCCAGCATCCCATATGGGCACCACAAATCCATGTCCAATCCAACTCTCAGCTTATGGCCTAGGAAAGTAGCAGAAGATGGCCAAGTCCTTGGGCCCCTGCACCCAAGTGGGAGATCCAGGAGAAGCTTCTGGCTCTTGGCTTCAGATCAGCACAGCTCTGGCCATTGTGACCATTTGGGGAGTGAGTCAACGGACAGAAGATTTCAATCTGTATGTGTGTGTGTGTGTGTCTCCATCTCTCTTTCTCTCTGTTAATCTGTCTTTCAAATAAAAATCAATCAATCTTTATATAAAAAGGGTACAGAACTTAGGACTCTGCTAATTTAGTCCTTTCACTTTCTGTGCTCCTCACCTCAGTTTAACTGTAATTTCTGCCTGGATTCCAATCTCCTCCTGTCTGCCCTCCAGAGCTCCCGCCCTCACACCTGCTGCCTGCTTCAGAACTACCTTTGCAGTCTCGCTTGACCACCTCTGCTCATAGAGCTTATTTCCCCAGTCAAAACAGAAGCCCTTAGAAAGATGCATATTCTTAGATTCCTTTCTTTATAATTCTCAACTTTAAATTTTTATATATTTATTTTATTTGAAAGTCAGAGAGAGAGAAAATCAAATAGAAAGAGCTCTTCCATTTGTTCCATCTGTGTGGGGGGCGGGAGGGAGGTAACATTGGTTGACTCCCCAAACAGATGTTGTTAGGCCAGGCTGAATCTAGAAATCAGGAACTGAATCCAGGTTTCCCAGGGGGGTGGCAAGGACCAAAGTGCTACAGCTATTGCCTGCTGCTTCCAAGGACGTACAGCAGTGTGCTGCTGGCACCAGGAGCTCAGCTGGGACTCGAACTTGGCACTCCGATAGAGGCTGCAGCACCCCCGGTGTGTTAGCCAAATGCCCACCCTCTGTCTTGGAAAGTCTGATTCAGTTGGCTTGGCCTGGAACTCAGGTGACTCTTATAGTCAGTGAAGTTTGGGAATTGTTTGCTAGACAGAGCAAGTTAAGGGCATCCTTTTGCAGGGAAGGTAGAGTGTTCTAAGGTGGGCCAATTATTTCCTGTAGATCCAGAAAAGATCTAAGTATTGCTTGAAATTTTTCTTTTCTCCATAACTGAGGAAGATGAGTTCTCTGACACAGAGAAAAAAGTTTCAACCAAAAATAACTTGGTTCACTTTCGAGCCCATAAGATGTTGTAATGTCATGTCTGACTTGCTTCAGTAGGAAGTCAGGCCTCAGCCCAGGATCTCTCTTCACTTCCCTGCTACCAACCCCTGGTTACCCGCTGCTGCTGGCTCTTGGCTTACAAAGGTCTACTCCAGACCCTAATGCCTTCACAAATTGCAATTGTCCTTTTCCCACACTGTCCCTAGCCTCCCTGCGTAGCCTGGCCCACAGGATCAGCCCTAGTCCTCGCTCCCTCATTTAGCTGCTCCACACACACCATGGGTACCTGTTTTTAACCTGTCTGCCCTCAACTATCTGTCCCACTGCCATCATCCTTCCCAGCAATCTTAACATCAAATGGCATGGGGCTCCGTCCCACTTAGAATGTTTTTTTCCTTCCTATCTTGCTTTAGGAAAACAAATACTTAAATATTTACCTTTCAGAATCTGAGACTGGTCTCATTTCCTTTGCAGAGACCATCTGGCTATAGCCTATCTCCTCCTTAAACTTGATTCCAGTTCAAATCGATTCTGCCCTAGTCTCTGCTTGCTCTTCTGCTTGTCATAAAACAAGGCCATCCTTTGCTTTGGAATAATGCCATTGTGATGTTGGCCTCAAAGGATGAAGTCACAGAGAATACGAGGTTTCTTGATATTACATCACTCCTCAGTCTCTCTACAAATTATGAACACAAGGACATTGCATAAAAATTATGTACTAAAAACTGGGGGACAATGGGAATGTATCTGTATTTGAAAAAAAAAAAAAAAGGAACTTGATTGTTTCCAGAATCCAAAGAAAGGGGATTTTAAACCCTCATGGATTCCCTGCAGTCCTGACCTCCATCCTCGGAGGTCTCTGGAGCAAACCCTTTTGTAATTCCTCACTGCGGAAAATAAGTTCCTTCCCATGTGATGTGAGCCATCTTCATTTGCTGGATTCTGACATTTTATTTATGAGAACTGTTCTAACAGAACTTACATATAATTCCTTGCTTTATCTAAATCATTGCAATAATTTTTATATGCTTTTAATGTCAAAGCAATACTGCCGTGGAATTTCCACCTTGTTTTACAACATCCAATTCTACCTGTGAGGTGTTGAATAGGCCCACTTGCAATTTGAATTTAGAGAGTTCTTATAGATTTTCTTCTTTAAATAGCATGAATTTATGTCAGTATAATACGTTGCAAAGATTTATCACTTCCTCCATGTTCACCTTCTGCCAGTTTGAGACAACAAATTGATTCACAAAAGGCAAGCCAATGACACGAATGAAGATTCTCAGTAACCTCACTGCAGAGCAAACTGGCCATTGTTTTGATCAATGAGATATTCAGGGGATGACACTGGGTCAGAGTTTTAGGAAATCTCTTGGAAAGCAGCAGAGTCAGCTGACACCTATATTTCCTTGTCCCGTATCTTTTCCCTTCCTGCAAAGTAGGTCTACAGCAGATTGTACTGTGCTTGAGGCAATACTCTTACTCCATAGATGGCTGGATGGAAGCAGAGTGGGAGCCCGGATTATACCGGAAGCAGGGAATCACCATTCCGGCACTGAAATGCCTAACTCCAGACATTGGGTGACCTGAAAAGAACTGAAGTCTATCTTTGTTTGGACTTTTATTTTTCTTGTTTCCCTTACAGCCAAATGAAATGTCTAACTTCTAATGATCAGGTAAAGAGTGGCTACATACATAAAACTTTTCACCATCTAAAAGCTTAAAATCAGGGCGGGTCTACAGATCAGGCATCTGAAATCGAATCATCTGTTGGGGAATTGATCATTGAAAAACCTGAATCACTTATTAAGAAAGACAAAAACATGAATGCTACCATCCCCCGCCAATTATTTCATCAGCTTAATTTGTACATAAAAAAAGAAGATGGGCTTCCAGCCTTGTGACTCAACAAGACCAGCCACTGCCTGTGACACCAGTGTCCCATATGAACATCAACTTGAGTCCAGACTGCCCTGTTTCTGATCCAGTTCCCTGCGAATGAACCTGGGAAAGCAGTAGAAAATGGCCCAAGAACATGGCTATCCAGCATCCATGTGAGAGACTGCATGGAGTTCCGGGTTCCTGGCTTCAACCTGGTCCAGCTGCAGTCATTGTGACCACTTGGGGAGTGACCCAGTGGATGGAAGACCTCTTTCTGTGTGTCACCCCTGTCTCTCTCTCTCTAATTCTACCTTTGAAATAAGGAAAATATATTCTGTTCATGTGACAAAATGTGTGTTCAGGAATGTGTATGTACTAGTTTTGCTCACTCAAGCAAAGAGATGTTCAGCTTTAACAATGGAAGCTGTAGGCATCCCTAAATTGTGGAATCAGTTTATTGAACTGATTATTTCTTTAAATCATTGGTCAAAGTATCAGAATCCTAGACTTGAAGAAAAAGCGACAGTTAGTGGATTCCTTGATGTATTGCTTAGTTGATTCTCCCACCTCCCCAACGCCAAGAATGCAGCCATTCCTACTGCATGCAAAGTGTAGATGTTTGCAGACATTTTAATGTCCTAAGAACTCTCTCTGTGATCATTTGTAATCATATCTGTATTCATTTTTATAAGGATCTTCAGAAAGTTCAGGGGAAGTATGTATAATAAAAATTATGTGTTGACTTCAAAAAAATGTAACCCTAAAAATAAACCTGTTTCTGAATTTCATTTGTCCATAGGCTTTTCCATGTTCCCTCATGGAACTAGCTACAAGTACCCATGTATTACATCCCACTTGCGGGGTCAGAAGTGTGGCACATCCTGAACTAGTTGCTCAGTGTGCCATAACGCTAAAATACAAGGGTCCATCAAGCCATGTTCTCCTCTCAAATTCCAAACCCTCTTCAGACTCCATGTGCTGCTGCTAAAGTTTAATTCCTTGCAGGAGAACACTGAGGTTTCCATCTTCTCGCCAGCTGTTGGCCAGGAGACGCCAGCAACTCCCTGAGGCCACCCTGAGGTTCCAGCCCTGTGTCCGGCTCCTTCTCTCGCAACATGGCAGTTTGCTTGTCCTCAAGCCAGCAGGAGAGCATTTCTCTGACACTTCACATGCTTTAAAAGCTCTCATTTGATTAGGCGGGGCCCACTCACGATCATTTCCCTTGTGATGAACTCAAGGTCAACTGATTAGTAGCCTCATCATGAACCATCAGCTATAATTCTATCACAGTCACCACTGCCTCCACACTCCAGGCGACACGTACATCGGGGGACAGAATCTCAGAGGCCATCTCCTAATCCTTCCTATTCCAGCAACCTGGAGCATTTTCTGGCTTGATGGAACAGTTTCAGGGGCTACTTTGAATTCACAGTTCTGAACGGGGATGTCACACAGTTGCCCGGAAATGCCATTGTCAGCACTGCACTTTTACTGATGTGTGGAAATTATATATTCAACACTTTAGCATAACTATTCCTTCAGAATAGGACAAAAAGAAACTGTTGCCATCCCTTTCTTCTGTGTACGTGCCACAGGCAGCGTGCTCTTGGACTTGCTCTCCTGGGGCTGGCACAAGGCATTTTCTCCTCATCTATGGGCACTGCATGGGCAGGAGCTGGCAGCAATAGTGGCAACTGTCTCATTAGGCTTGTTTTTCAGTGCAGCTCTGGGCTTTATTTATGAAAACTTAGCAGTTTCCTCTCGCCTTCTCAATTAGTCTGTGAGCTACCTAAGACCCTATTAAGTCAATTTCAGCTGAAAGTAGCCTGAGTGAACTCTGTTATTTGCAAACAAGAACCTTAACCAACATGGTAATTAATTGTAAATGTGGTGGCGAGGAGCAGATCTTTCAAGAAACGCCTACCTGACTCAGCCAGGTGAAAGGCAGCGAGGATACAAATTCTGGCAGGAGGGAAGAGTTGCTCATTCACCACTTGGTCATAGGGAAGGAGGATCCGATTGAAGGCAAGGCTTTCAGAGCCCAAGTCCCTGCAGTTACACGAGAGTGACTGAGCCTGTAGGAGGAACGCGTGCAGATCCAGGTGCATGCTACAGATTAGGAAGCGAATGAAGACACTGTGCTGGTTAATTTCATGTGTCAACTTGGCTAAAGTACTTCTTCATGAAATTCTAGTCTGGATGTTAATGTGAAGGTTTTTTTTTTTTTTAAGTGAGATTATGGTTTAAATGGGTTGCTTTTGAATAAAACAGATTAGTGTGCAAAACATGACTGAGCCCTATCCAAGCAGCTGATAGCCTCCTGGGAGGAGAATGGCTCCCCAGGGGAAGAGGGAACTCTGCCAGCAGAGGCCTTCGGAGCAGCATCCTCTCCCCTGTGCTCCCAGCCTTTTGGTCAGCCACAGATTCCAGACTAGCCAGTCCCCGCCCCCCACAGTTATGAGAGTCACTTCCTTAAAATGAAATGTCTCTTGAGATGGGCATGTGGTCTAATGATTAAGATTTAAAATACCCTTGTCCCAAATCAGAGCACCGGGTCTGACTCCCGGCTCCAGTTGATGTGGCTTAGCTTGGCAGTTCACGTTTAGTTGAACTGGAACTCCCCCATCGCTGCAACATAATGCTGTCTCTTCAACCGCCGATTTGCTACAGCCACCTTCTCTGGATGCACCTGTCACAACCACCTACTCCATTTGTGTAACCAGTTGGGGTACATCCCTTCCTCATAAAAGAGGGGGATGACAAGGAAAGGCCTCATTTCCACTGCTGGGAATCACTCAGAGGTGCTACTCCCATTTTTTACTCTCGACCTCACAGGCCACTCTCAGATCTCTCCTAGTCTCCCAATCTCAGACAGCCCTTCCCAATGACAGGTACAACTTTGGGTTTTTTTCTCCTTTCTCATTTACAAGCAACTCTTTGACCCACTCATGCTAAATAAATTCTGTTTCTATTTGCACATGATACCAGCCCCTGCTTAATATTTCCATCTCTGTAGGAGGCAAGAACCTGGATTAAAAAGTTAATATGTTCATTGCTCACATCACAGCCACCAATTCCAGCGTCCTGCTAACGCAGACCCTCTTGTCTCCCTGCTTGAGCCTGGCCCAGTTCTAGCCGTTTCAGGTATTTGATAAGTAAACTCAGGAGCGTGTACTTGCTCCCTCTCTCCCCCACACATAACTGCATAATACAGACAGGCCTAAAGCTTGTCTGTGACCTTCATCAAGTCATTTGCATGAAACTATGAACTATGCTCTAACAAGAACGCCTTACCTTATGCGGCCACAGGGCTGTTAAAACTAAAACTGTAGGAGCCAGTGCAATAGTTCAACAGGTTGTGGTACCCGGATCCCACATGGGCGTTGGTTCTAGTCCCGGCTGCTCCACTTTTGATCCAGCTCCCTGCTTATGGCCTGAGAAAGCAGCACAGGATGGTTCAAGTTTCACTCCTGTGAGAGACCTGGAAGAAGCTCCTGGCTTTGGATCGGCTCAGTACCAGCCATTGCAGCCATTTAAGGAATGAACCAGTGGATGGAAGATCTCTGTCTCTCCTCTCCGTAAATCTGCCTTTCAAAAAAAATAGATACAGATATAGGCATATGTAACTGAGATTGTAACCCAGTGTTATCCTATGGATTATTGAGTTGCAACAGCTGATTTCACAGCCTTATCATTTCTCTAATACAAAAATGGAGGTGTTGTTAGGGATGAGCAAGGCTCCATTCCCACCTTGAATGATTAGAATGAGCCACTTGGGAGGGTCTGATGACACCACATTCCCCTTTTCCGGGTGCTGGGAGCCTTCCCAGGCCACCTGCAGCAGGCCCTTCCCTGTCAACCTGACAAGGCTGGCCTTGCCCTCTGGAATCCCATGTAGGGCCTAGAGAGAGACAGTCACCCTGTAAGGCAAATACACTTTTCCTCATGCCCAGGGGCCTTCGATAAAGTTAAGCCACAGTGAGGAGGGCTTGCACAAACACATATACATAAGCAAGAATCCACACGCCGATGACATTCAAAGGGACTTACACAAAGTAATATTTTCCCCATTCTATTCCATACACTCACAGTCTTTCCATCAAGGGCTCAGGTCACTTGTTCCTTTCTTGTGAATCCTAGTGGGCTTATGATTGGCAGAAGTAAGGTTATGTGACTTTGAAGCTAGGTTATAAAAGGCAGTGGTTCCCTCTGACTCTCTGTGGGATGCGACGTCTGACATCCAAGGCCGTGCTATAAAGTCAAGCACCAGATGGAGAGACCTTGACCACACTCGTGGGCTAAGCCCCCAGCTCCACTCCCAGGAAACAGTGCCAGTCTCAATAGATGAACAAGCAGGCTTTGCCCCAGCTTCTCAGCTGCTAGTTGAGGCCTCAGACATCACAAGGCAAAGATTATAACCTTGCTAAAGCCCTAACTCTAACACATCATAAGCTTAACACCTTTGTTACATTTTCTTTTGATGCACCAAGAGAGCCTTGTCTCTTTTGTAAAAATACTTTAAAAAAATGTTTTTAAATGTATTTATCATTTTTTGAAAGGTAGGTTTAGAAAGAGAAGGAAAGACAGAAAGATCTTCCATCAGCTGGTTCACTCCCCAAATTGCCACCATGGCCAGAGCTGAGCCGATTCAAAGACAAGACAGAATACTTTTCTGGGTCTCACAGGTGGGTACAGAGTCCCAAGGTTCTGGACCACTCTCTACTGCTTTTCCAGGCCACAAGCATGGAGCACATGGTACTCAAATCAGTGCCAATGAGGGATGCTGGCACCACAGGCAAAGGCTTAACTTACTACGCAATGGTGCTGGCCCCAACTTTAAAAATTTCTGACATAAAGATAGTACTTATTAATAGAGTAATATGACATGTTTCAATACAAGTATACTCTATGTAATGTCCAAACGAGATAAGCATTTTTATATTTTTTTAAATTTAACATGTTTTAATATTAAAATATTTTAAATACTTTAGAAAGAAATATATAGTAGGTTATCGAGGGTCACTTGTTTAACAGAACATCTAACTCCTATCTAACCATAACTTAGCACCAGCACACACACACACACACACATACACACACACACACACACACAATTTCAGGGGTGGTGAGATGATACAGCAGGCCTACTCTCCCTGATGGTACTCTCCCTGATGGCATTCCATATGGGTGCCAGTTCATATCCCGGGTGCTCCATTGTTAATCCAGCTCCCTGCTTAGAGCATGGGAAAGAGCAGATGATGGCTCAAATCCTTGGACCCCTGCACCCATATGTAAGCCCCCAAGAAGCTCCCTACTTCAGATCAGCTCAGCTCAGGCTATTGTGGTCATCTGAGGAGTGAACCAGCCGATGGAAGATCTCTCTCTTTCTCTCTCTCTCTTACCTTTTCTCTCTGTAAAGTCTGCTTTTCAAATAAAAATAAATTAAGTCTTTAAAAAAAAGTCTTTTTCTCAGTTTGGGGTAGCTTCTTAAACAACATTAGGAGCTAAAACAATATTTAGGGCAGTGAAAGAGGAGCATTAATTTAGGTTGGCCTACTTTAAAAACAAAACAAAACAAAAAGATGTAGTCAGTTGAAAGGCAAAGTTGCAGAGAGGAAACAGAGGTTTGGAGTGCTGGCTTACTCCCCATATGACTGTGATGCCCAGGCCGGAGCCAAGAGGCCTCCTCTGTGTCTCCCACATGGGGCAGGGGCCCAAACACTCGGGATATCCTTTGTTGCTTTTAACAGGGAGTTGGATCAGAAGTAGAGTAGCCAGGGTTTAAACCACAGCATATGGGATGCCGGCATTGCAGGCCATGGCTTAACCCACTGACCCACAACACTGGCCCAGGGTTGGTGTGTTATTGGCAGGAGTATATAGTACATTTATTAGAGATTCTGATTCAATATGTTAGGTTGTGTGGCTATAGTCTAGTTTTTCTCAATCAGTTCACAGAAATCTGGTTTTAGTTGTCTTCCCTAAATAATGATTATTTTAAAGTTGTTAGGTAGTAACACACAGGTTTTGGATAAAATAAAATGTTAATGAATATTTACCATTTGTAAATCATTCAAACACATACGACTACACACATGGGTGAGTAAAGGACTAACATATTTGAAAAATGCTCTTGTGTGTAGCCAAGAGACTTCTACCGAAGCTTGCTCTCCGATGAGTAGGCTTTTGCTTGGCAAAGGTTGAAGAACAGTTGTTAACTTCCTGAGCCAAGAGGGTGTAAGTATGGCAATAACAAACACGGATCACATGATTTGTAAGAAAGAAATCTTTAACAGTGACAACCTATCAGGGAATTCAGAGTACAAAAATAGACAATCTGCAAGTGAACTACAATAAAATAGTTAAAATAGCCAGTTGTGAAGAGAACAAAGTTATGAAATGACCCACCATGAAAGATGGCCACAGTCCAATCTTAAATAGCCAGACCTGAGTCGGTTCATGGAACAAGAAACCCGCTCTCCATGAGGAAGCAAACCCAGAAAGCCCTGGAGACAGGCTCTGTGGGGACTTGACCTAGAAGTTAGGGAGAACTTTCTTGTGGCCTTCTCCAAGAGCCATTCTGCAATGCCGACTACTCACTATCAGAAAAGGGGAAATATTTGGGAGGATGAGTAAGCACTGGCTCTAAGATACCGTTTGTTCGTGGCAACCCAGATTTCCAGCCAGAACGAACAAAAGCTAATGGGGGGGAGGAGGATAAGGGTCTTAAAGGCCTAGTTAGTGCCAGAGTAGAATTGACAGCTCTATAAAACCATCTTGTTGGGGCCAGCATTGTGGCTTAGTGAGTGAAGCAGCCACCTGAGATGCCAGCTTCTTACAGGAATGCTGGTTGGAGTCCTGGAAGCTCTCCTTCCATTCCAGAGCCCTAACAATAGCCTGTAAAGTGTTCAGCCCCCGCTGCCCATGTGGGAGACCTGGCTTAAGTTCCTGATAACTTGAGGAGTGAAACAGCAGATGCAAAATTGCTCTCTTTCTGTATAAATCTGCATTTCCAAATAAATATAAATAATTCTTGTAATTAAAAAAAAAACATTGTTTGACATTTTCCCCATTTTCCAAATGATCCAAATGGATGTGGAAGGAGGAAACTCAGCAACTGGCAAAATCCCTAATTGATCTCTGGCCTTTAAGTTAAATGATGTTATGGTTTGGCAGGTAAGCAAGTAAAGCTGCTTGCAAGGTCAGCATGCCATAACAGAGGACAGGTTCAAATCCCAGTGGCTCTGCTTCTAATCCAGCTTCCTGCTAATGCATGAGGCAGCAAATGACAGCACAAGTGCTTGGTTCTCTGCCACCCATGTGAGAGGCTCACATGCAAGTTTCAGCCTGGCCCAGCTTGTCATTGCAGCCACTTGAGAAGTGAAGTAGCAGATGGGAAATATTTCTCTCTCTCTCTCTCTCTCTCTCTCTCTCTCTCAGTCACACACACACAAACACACACAGACACATGCACGTAAATAATAATAAATGTTGTTACGGTAAAAATGACCAGATGTGACAGGTACAGGTGCAGCAGTGCAGCAGGACAAGGCTTTGCCTACAGTGCCAGCATCTCATATGGGTACTAGTTTGAGTGCTAGCTACTACCATTCTGAACCAGCTCCCTCCTTGCAGCCTTGGAAAGCAACAGAGGACAACCCAAGTCCTTGGACTCCCCACACCCATGTAGGACACCTGGAAGAAGCTCCTGGCTCTGGGTCAGCCCAGCTCTAGCTGTTGGGACCATTTGGAGAGGGAAACAGCAGATGGAAGATCTCTCTCTCTCTCTCTCTGTCTCTCCTCCTTTTCCAATAAAAATAAGTAAAACTTTTTTAAAAGAAGAAGAAATGGCCAAATGTAAGCCCTAGAGCTACCATCTCTCTCATCTTTTGACTTGTTCAATCTAAATCATGCACACTCAGGGTAATCAGAGACAGCTGTCACAATTAAAGGCTTGCAACATGAATGGCTGGAAGCTGCTGTCATATTCCCCTTGAACTGACCTGTCTGGTCTTCACATAAGAAAAATGGGTTTTACAGAAAGACAATGGATCACTTCAGGTTAATTAGGTTGTCGCATGCATGTGTGAAATGCCACATCAGGAGAATGTTGTCATTTCCATAGGGGAAAGCAGTCTAGCCCTGAAAAAAGAATGAAGTTGTGGATCCAAATCAAGTTTTTTCCCTGTCCTAATGGATACAGCCATGCTTTTACTGGCTTTACTGCCTAACAACAACATGGATCTCCAGCTCTGTGCCATAATTTGGTCCACAAAACACCATAGTGGTTTCTAAACTGATGCTATTGTGCTGATACACATGTATACAAAGAGAATATTTATATGCTAGATACTTTCATCAAACACATACATCCCGAAGGATGGAATATATGAAAAACACTGAGGAGCAGGTGTTTAGCTTAACAGTAAGTTAAGCTGCTCCTTGCCAATGATGCCAGAATCGCATAGCACAGTGCTGGTGGGAGTCCCAGCTGCTCGACTCCTGACCCTGCTAGCGCACCTGAGAGGCAGTGGGAGACGGCCCAGGTACATGGGATGCTGTCACCCACGTGGGAGAGATCAAGATGGAGATGTGGGCTCCTGGTTAGCCATGACTGCTGTGGACATTTAGAAAGCAAACAAGCATAGACATCGCTCCCTCTGTTTCTGTCACTCTGCCTTTGAAATAAACACTTCAAAGAAGGAACAAAAGAAAGAAACGGAGGCCTATCACTTCAGTGAAATTTCTAGAAGACCAGCAGGTTCGGGCTTCTCAAAACGTTTCCTGCAATGATAGAAAAATATAATGCACTGTGCACTTCAGGACACCAAAAGAGGAACCAGCACTCTCCCAGCATGTGTGTGTTTTGGAGAAAACATATGACATTTGCCTATGCCCCTCCAACAATTTAACAAGCCATCTGAAAACCTTCCAGCTTTGTGTGTGGCACGAGCAACAGATGACTCTCTAATAGAATAAGGCTGCAGGGCAGGCCCTTGAACTTCAAAGTGTCCTTTCAGTAAGTAACTACAGCATTCTCTGTAGAGCTGGACCCTGGTAAAGTTTAAACAGTGCACCATGTAACATGGAAATTAATCTGCCCACCCAGAACTCTGTATTACTTAGTGTACTGAGCTATATTGTTATTTCTTAGAGCATCTTATCACTCACTGGAAACTGTTTCTTTTAGAACCGGCTCAAGCAGGTTCCAAAAACTCAATTTGCCAGAGCAGCAAACTCCAGCTTCCACTGCATCAATTCCTGCCATTAACAGATCTTATGACCAGAGCCAGCAAAATGGCTCAAGTGGCTAATCCTTCATCTCCAAGCACCACATCCCATATGGGCACTGGTTCTTGTACTGACTGCTCCACTTCCCATCCAGCTCCCTGCTTGTGACCTGGGAAAGCAGTGAAGGATGACCCAAAGGCTTGGGACCCTGCTTCCTTGTGGGAGAGCCAGAACAGCTCCCACCATTGTAGCAGTTTGAGGAGTGAACCAGCGGATGTAAAATCTTTCTCTCTCTCTCTCTGTAAATCTGTCTTTCCAATACAAATACATAAATTTTAAACTGAAAAAGGAAACGAGATCGCTATGACCAGCATCTGGCTTCTTTTAGTACTGTCTACATTGGACACAATAACACTAAGCAGTGTCCTACAGGAACCCCTGTGTTGTAGAAGTAGTCTCCCATGCTCCTACTACATAACAGTACTTATCTCTGTCCCTGTAACGCAGCTTGCAGTCACCTTCATGCAGAAGTGGAGCAGCTGGGGGCCAGTGTGGTGGTGCAGTATGTTAAGCTATCACTTGGGACACTCGCATCTCACATCAATGGGCAGGTTGAAGGCCTGTCTGCTCTGCTTCTACTCCAGCTCCCGGTGGAAGGTAAAGGGAGATGGTTGAGGTGCTTGAGTTCCTGCTGCCTCTGCGGGAGACCTTGATGGGGCGCCAGGCTGCTGGTTTGGGCCAGATCCAGTTCTGGCCATTGTGACCATTTGGGAAGGGAACCACGAGATAGATTTTCTCTCTTTCTTCCTCTTCCACCATTTCCCCTCCCTCCCACTTTCTGCAGTTCTGCCTTTCAAATAAATGCATAATCTTTCTTAGAGATCATATATTTGAAAGGCAGAATGATAGAGAGAAAAGGAAAGACAGAGTCATTGCATTTTCTGCTTTCCCAGGAGAAATGAACAGGGAGGTCGTTCAGGAATGGAGCAACCAGGACTTGAACTAATGCTGCCCATGTGGGATGTCAGCCCTGCAAGCAATGCCTGAATCCACTGCACCACAACACTGACCCCAAAATAAATCGTACCCAAGAAAAAAGGAAGTGGAACTGCAGCATGACAACCCCACTCCGAGTGACCTGATGGTCAGTATAAAAATAACACACACTGGCTGGAAGCCCAGGTAGCATGCTTCATGGCCCACTTACTGGGGAAGAGAGGTGACCCATAGATTCATATTCATTTATGGGCAATTAGCTTGAGATACCTTTAGCTTGGAAGATTGGTAACAAAGAGAACTGGAGCAAAAACCTCTCGGCCCAAGGTGGGAACATTCAAGTTCTGTGTAAATCATCAAAAAAGACTGACAATGGAAGGTTTTCACTAACGATCAGGCAAAGTGACTGGGCCTCACTTCTCTCCATAGTCGGACCAGTCACTACTAAATGATTTCATGGAAAAAGTGGCCATGGTTTCAGAAAGTTGCTGCATGGGCTTTTTGCCCATGTTTGCCAATTGCCCAGTTTTAACAGCAGCAATGGACAGACAGGAACCTTGTCATGCAGTACCGTACCCCAAAAGAATAGCAAGCCACCTGATAGCAGGTTACTGATACAGAGCCTGTTCCAGCACACAGGCTGGAATCAGTGGTTTCTAAAATGGGTCAGTTCTAGACATGGATTTGTGTCCTGGTCCCCAAGCTTTTGCCAGCAACACCATCTGTGGACTTACCAAATACTTTGCTCGCTATAATTCCCATGATAATGCTTCTGCCCAGAGAGCTGATTTTATAGCAGAGTGATTTGGACATTGCTTCGATGCATTTAGGATGCACTAAGATTTCTAACCAGAAGCAGTTGGCTTTCCATGACCTGTTGAAAAGTTGGGTTTTTTTTTTTTTTTTTGAGAGACGAATTACCATCTACTGTTTCATTTCCCCAAATGATCTCAATGGCCCTCAGTTGGGGTGGAAGTCAAGAGCCAGGAGCTTAGTCCAAGTCTCCCACATGTATGGCAGGAACCCAATTATTTGAGCCATTAGTACTGTTTCCAAAGTGTGCATTAACAGAAAGTTGGATTCAGGAGCCAGAAGCACACATTAGACCCAGGTACACAGATGTAGGGCATGCATATCTTAACCAGTATCCTACAAGCCAGGCCAACACTTGCCCGGAAGACACCTGCTTTAGTGCCTGCTGGGAGCTATCTTACAAAATTGAGATGCTATCCTACAAGGAACAAAATACACTATAAAACAGCGATAAAGACACAGTGCTTTCTGCTCCCATGACCAGAAAACAAGAGCTAGAATTCAAGAAGTGAAAATAGGAGTGGCATTTCTCACTGTTTCCTCAAGGGCCCGCTAAAAAATTTGACTTCACATCCTTTCACTCACAGTGTGGACAGACAATTTTTTTTCTCTGACAGCAGGGTTCTCCTAGGGTGGTTTTGTTTTTTAATTTTGCAAGCTCACTTGTAAGTGCTTTTGAGCTCCCACATCCAAGCAGAATTTTCAGAAGGTCAAATCACAAGGAATGAGCCTTTGAGTTACTCCACATTAGATAGTGAATCCCAGTGAACTGAGTCCATATTGATCTGAAGATGAAATTAAAATGAAAGGGTTAGTTGATGAAGAATGTTATAAACATCCGGTAAAGACCATTTGTAGAAAATACAACTATTTTATGTTTTGTCCTTGCTTTATAAACTAGGTGCTTATACTGTTGATAATTAAAGCCACTTATTACAAAATATCAAAGTAGAATTGAGGAAACATAATCACAAACACTTAAATTAGACCTAAGAAACAAATTTCTAAAAGTCTCCTTGCTTGGAGAGAGGGAGAAGTGTTCTGGCTTGCTTATTTGCATATTTGTTTTGGCTTTTATGAAAGATTTTTGCTTTATTAATTGGGAACCAAGCTTATAATCCTACTTTATTCTGATAAAAAAGAAGTTATACTCTGTTTTGCTACAGTAAACTTCTTTCTTTTGTGGTTATGCAAAATCTATTTTAAAACTCCTGCAACATTCCATTTCTCTTATTTTGTTTTACTTTCCCTAGGTAGAATGCCAAAAACGGCATCTTCAGAGAGTTTTTACAAATACGACAGGACCGGGCCTGGCACAGTGGCTCAACTGGTTAATCATCTCCCTCAGAAACTCCAGCATCCGATAAGGGCACCAGTTTGTGTCCCAACTGCCCCACTTCCCATCCAGCTCCCTGCTTGTGGCCTGGGAAAGCAGTGCAAAGCCTTGGGATCCTGCACCTGTTGGGGACACCCAGAAGAAGCTCAAGGCTCCTGGCTTTAGATTGGTTCAGCTCTAGCTGTTGCAGCCATTTTGGCAAGTAAACCACCGAATAGAAGATCTTTCCTTCTGTCTCTCCTTTCTGTAAATCTGCTTTTCCAACAACAATTAATAAATCCTAAAAAAAAAAAATTCTAGGTGCCGGTGACCGGTGCTTTGTAGGGATGTGTGTGGAGCGGGCTGTGCTCTTTCCGTGGCGCCTGGCGGCATGAGGGGCGGAGGGCACGGGTTACAGCAGGTGCTCACAGGTGTCCACAGCCCCAGGCGGCCAGCTGGGCAGGTGCCTGTGTCAGCACAATTCAAGGCCCTGAGGAGCTGCAGCCGCAGGACACCGCCTGGAGGCCGCTAGCTGCCCCCAAGCGCAGCACAGCAGATGGACAGGGTTCCCACCCAGACCTGTACTGTGTGCAGCATTTAGTTTTATAAATAAATGACTGGAAAGCTCAAAAAAAAAAAAAAGAAAAAAGAAAAAGGTATTGCCGGTAGTTACCCACTTTCTGCTCTGGGAAAAATTAGGGTCTACAGAGGGAATCAATATTCTAATGGGAATGTACCAAACGCAGCGCCAGCTGCCCATAAGGGTACCGATTCTAGTCCCAATGGCCCCACTTCCCTGATAATGACCTGAGAACTCAACAGAGAATCGCCCAAGGCTTTGGGACCCTGCACCCACATGGGAGACCCAGAAAAAGCTCCTGATCCCAAGCTACAGATTGGTCCAGCTCTGGCCATTGCAGCCATTTAGGGAGTGAATGATAATCAGATGGAAGACACCTCTCTCTGTGTGTGCTGCTTTTCTCTCCTTAACTCTGATTTTCAAACTAAATAAATATTTTTTTTTAATTGTGTCAAAGATAGAGGCAATGCCACAGGCTTCTTCTTTTTTATTTCTTTAACATTTCTTAGACTGAGATAGATAAAGAGATCTTCCATCAATCTGAAGACAAAGGATTAACAAATTGGCCCATTGTACCGGCCCCATGGAATTACTTGTTTTCAAATAAGAAAACCAGTCAAAGTACCCTACAATTTATAGAATTGTAAAATTATTTAAAAATACAAGTGAACCTATGGACTATGCTCTATGTATTTATTTTTAAAATGAGACAAATTCAATTTCACAGCCTATGACATTGAATCATTATTAGCTGGCTTAACATAGCCATACACTTGTTATTCAAAGAACCAATACTTAACTGTACTTGTATGTTGTTAATAAAGATGGGAGACAGAAACAAAACATCTCATCCCCATGTTTGATCAACAGTGATTGATTCACTGACATGTAGTTGAGTCAGGGTTAGGAAATAAAATACTACTTGAATATACTTTAAGAAATCTATATGTGGGCCCGGCACAATGGCCTAGCCGCTAAAGTCCTCGCCTTGAACGTGCCGGGATCCCATATGGGTGCCAGTTCTAATTGCAGCAGCTCTACTTCCCATCCAGCTCCCTGCTTGTGGCCTGGGAAAGCAGTCGAGGACGGCCCAAAGCTTTGGGACCCTACACCCGTGCGGGAGAACTGGAAGAAGCTCCTGGCTCCTGGCTTCGGATCAGCACAGCATCGGCCGTTGTGCTCCCTTGGGGAGTGAATCATCGGACAGAAGATCTTCCTCTCTGTCTCTCCTCCTCTCTGTATATCTGACTTTCCAATAAATAAATAAATCTTTAAAAAAAAAATCTATATGTGAGTCTCTGTTATAATTGCTGCAATGTATTTTTATGCTATCAGTGCAACTTATTATTCTATCCTGTAGATCTATAGCTGTATGTATATTGTTCTAAGCTGTAAACGTGAATAATTAATATCAGAAAACCAAGAAATCAAGTATTAGCCTAATTCATCATACCAATGTCTTCCTTCATCCATCAGGAAACTCCTGCTGGCAGGTGCCTCACTCATTCAACAACTCATAGTGCTAGTATGCTGGAAGCCAAGACAGATGTGAGGAAAAGAGCAGTCAATATCCTCAGAATAGGATGGAGAGTTTGGAATTCTCAGAAAAGAAATGTCTTCATCAAATCTGATGCTAATAGCTATAACCATAAACTGTAATGAATGCCCCGAGGAAAAGGCTGTGATCAGCTGAGCAGATTCAGGCAGCTCTTTTTTTGAGGAAGTATCATCGAAGCTGAAACCTAAAACTGTCTCAGCAATAGCAAAATGTGCGAGTTTGTGGACCAAGCTACTCCAGCAGAAAGGCATGTAAAAACCTACAAAGCGGGCCCGGCACAATGGCCTAGCGGCTAAAGTCCTTGCCTTGAAAGCTGGGATCCCATATGGGCACTGGTTCTAATCCCGGCAGCTCCACTTCCCATCCAGCTCCCTGCTTGTGGCCTGGGAAAGCAGTCGAGGACAGCCCAAAGCTTTGGGACCCTACACCCTTGTGGGATACCCGGCAGAAGTTCCTGGCTCCTGGCTTCGGATTGGCACAGCACCAGCCATTGCGCTCACTTGGGGAGTGAATCATTAGATGGAAGATCTTCCTCTCTGTATATCTGACTTTGAAATTTTGAAAAAAAAAAAGAAAGAAAGAAAGAAAGAAAGAAAGAAAGAAAGCAACAGTCTTTCAGCAGGTATTTAAAAAAAAAAAAAAACCTGCAAAGCAAAACTGGACATGAATGGAGACTGTGCCATAGGAGCTGGCAGCCAGGGACAGCTGCCTCCGGCACAGTACACTATGGCTAACACAGGAAGACGCCTCACCACAGTTGGCACTCCAGTTTAAAAGACTGAGCAGATCAGCCTGATTGATACCAAACACTGTACCAGGAACACAACCAGGCTCTGGAAGGAGAATTAGCTTCGAACATCTACCTGCAGTAGTAAAAAGCAGGCACAGACCAAGCAAAACCCTTGAGAAAGACAAAAATTGGGAGTTCAGACAGCAAAAGCATGAAAATCAAACACACGGACCAGGTGGGCACAGTAACTTAGCGGCTAAAGTCCTCACCTTGCAAGCACCCCAGGATCCCATATGGGCACCAGTTCTAATCCCAGCAGCCCCGCTTCCCAACCAGCTCCCTGCCTGTGGCCTGGGAAAGCAGTCAAGGATGGCCCAAAGCCTTGGGACACTGCACCCGCGTGGGAGACCCGGAAGAGGCTCCTGACCCCTGGCTTCGAATTGGCTCATCTCCAGACGTTGTGCTCACTTGGGGAGTGAATCATTAGATGGAAGATCTTCCTCTCTGTCTCTCCTCCTCTCTGCGTATCTGCCTTTCCAATAGAAATTAAACACACACACACACACACACACACACACACACACACACACACACGTGGGGTTTAGTTGAAGAGGTTAGACTGGACACAGGCCTTTTTGTCCACCCATCCTTTCCCCTTTCCTTTGAACCATACAGAAAATATATTTTTTTAATGTTCCCCTAAGATAATTGTACCAAAAACCAAAAACTGCACTGTCATCTGACAAGAAAATAGAGGAAGAAGCAATGTGATACAAAATTAAAGGGAAATGGTGGGTAAACAAAAAGAAACCAAAACAGCTCACCCAGTCTAAACTACAAACAGACGATCATTTTGATGAATTCGTATTTTCTAAGCAAAAAATGCTAATTAAAAATTACGCTTGAAATGGGATTGATTTTCACTGTACTCCTGTCCATTTTAAAAGGGGGTACCCAATACGCGTGTTACATTGAGAACAGCCCCAGGAGGCCTGGGGCTGCTGGGGGGGTTCGCACACCTGAACCAACAGCCCGGGGCAATGAGCTCCAGTTCACCTCCACTCACAGTAAGCACTCGGGAATGTGCTGGGTGGCCAGGGGTTGCTCTGCAGCTGGTGAACATTAGAAACATAACCAACATCTCCAGAACAGTTTCAAATGATCAAGGAGGAAAATCTTCTGAGAGAACCGGGGGTAGGGGGAAGGGAGGCAGGAGGACTCTGAAATACTAACAGCTCTCTCCTACAGTGTGCCGCCACCAGCTTCAAGCCGCTCTTTACAGGAAATGACAGCCCCGGAACTGTCTACTCCAGCGGGGAGTTTGCTGCTGTGCTTGATGCCCCATGCAACTGGATGAAACAAATTCCAGGATTTCCACTTCCGTTCAAGGTATCTGTGTTATTGCCAGAAACTTTGCTGTCTTGCAACCAATACAGAAACAGAAAGAAGGGCAAGTCTTCCATTTGCTCATTCATTCTCCGAAGGCCTGGGTTAGCCAGGCTGAAGCCAGGATCTCAGAACCCAGCTCAGCTCTCCCATGTGGGCAGTGGAGACCCAAGTGCTTACCCACCTTCTGCTGCCCCCACCCACCCCTCCCCAGGGATCATTAGCAGGAAGCTGGAACCAGAAAAACAGCCAGAATTCAAACCCAGTCACCGCAAAACATGATGTAGGGGTCTTTTTTTTTTAAAGATTTATTTATTTTTATTACAAAATCAGACCCACAGAGAGGTGGAGAGACAGAGAGGAAGATCTTCCATCCGATGATTCACTCCAAAAGTGAGCCGCAGTGGCCGGTGCTGTGCCGATCTGAAGCCAAGAGCCAGGAACTTCCTCCAGATCTCCCACGTGTGTGCAGGGTCCCAAAGCTTTGGGCTGTCCTTGATTGCTTTCCCAGGCCACAAGCAGGGAGCTGGATGGGAAGCGGGGCTGCCAGGATTAGAACCAGCGCCCATATGGGATCCTGGGGCGTTCAAGGCAAGGACTTTAGCTGCTAGGCCATTGTGCCGGGCCCAGGATGTAGGAGTCTTAAATGTCTTCTTTCATTTTTAGACTTCACTTGTTTTTTTTTTTTAATTTATTGGAAAGACAGATATACTGAGAAGGAAAGACAAGAGAATGATCTTCCACTCACTTGCTCAGTCTCCAAATGACCACAAAGGCTGCCCGAGCTGGGCCAGTCCGAAGCCAGGAGCCCAAACCCTTGCTTGCAGGATCCAAGGTCATCGAACAACAGCCAGGAGCCCTGAGCAGTTCACAGAAACAGAAGAAGAGTAAGCTTCCTTCAGGACTAGGGAAAGGAGCTTTCTCTGGTCCTCACTTAGTTCCAACTTCGGATCCCCACCCTGTCTTGCAATGACCATCAGGATCGCCCCGGAGCCCATCCCCAACCCCACCAATACACACATCACACGCACACACACAAATTGGAATAGATAGACAGAGAAAAACAAGGAAAGCTTAGAACCAGACAGGAAATGGTCAACGTGGACTCACATGTGCCTTACTAGATAGGACACAAAGATTAGTTACTCCTCACTAAGGTATTGAAGATTTTTCTGTACACCCCTCCTAAAACTGTCCTGCACTTCATATGCCTTGTTAGATTTATAAGCCAGTTTAGACTATCCCAAAATCTGCCAAGTTCAGCAAAATTAAGCTTCAACTCTATAAACTGCTGAATGCTAAAATGAAAATAGATATGAGACAGCTGAATAGTAGTACCCTATAGCCATTTTAAGGTGTATAGCAGCCAATTCTATGTATAAACTAAAATTGAAATGTCAATGAAGTAGTCACAGGATGTGGTTAAGAACTTGCATTTTTTAACATATTTGTTACTCAATACCATGTCAATTAATTCCATAATGTTGTAAATTGTTGTTGATGTTATATTGTGGCCTTTAATTGATCAGGATGATAATCTGCCAGCTCTGCTTTCAGACCAAAGATGATCTCCCCAAGAAGCCACCGAACTTACCTGGACAATAAGATGCTGGACTCTATGCTTGCAGTGAAAGAATCTTGACTGTAATACTGCAACAAGGTGGAGAAATCCAACATGGGTGGAGGATATAGGGAGGGGCTGGGGGAATCCCAGAGCCTATGAGACAGTGTCGCATAATGCAATGTAATCAATAAAAAAAAAAAAAAGCCAGGAGCTGCCTCCAGGTCTCCCACAGGGGTGCAGGGTCCCAAGGCTTTGGGCCGTCCTCAACTGTTTTCCCAGGCCACAAGCAGGGAGTTGAGTGGGAAATTAATTGCCAGGGCACAAATTGGCACCCATATGGGATACTAGGGCAGCCAGGACAGAAACTGGTGCCCATATTGTATGCTGGGCATGTGAAGGGAGGATTAGCCAATTGAGCCATCATTCCAGTCCCCCACTAAACAACTTATTAAACATTGAGCCTATGTCCTCCATAATATAGGCACCTTCATGAAAAAGCACATAATTGTTTATTTCAAAAATAAATGAAAAGTTAAAATACTATTGAGAAGCTAATGGAAGAAAGGCCACATTATACACAACTGAAATATATCAAATATAACATAACTGATTTTTTACCTCAATGTCAGTACTGAATCACATTTTGGGGTTTAATTTTTTTATAAAATTTTATATATTTTTTTTTTATTTTCTTGATTTGCAGAACTACACAGAGAGAGAGACAGAGAAAACTTCCATCCATTTGTTCTCTCCCTAAATAGCTAAAATAGTCAAGGCTGGGCCAGCCTGAAGGCAGTAGCTCAAAACCCCAGGCACGCCCCTACACAGGTGACAGAGCCCAAGCAGTTGACCTCTTCTCTGGTCTTTCCCAGGAGGCATTCGCAGGAAGCTGGACTGATGGCAGAGAGGTTGTAACCCAAACCTACACTCCAGCGTGGAATGCCAGTGTCCCAAACAATGGCTTTGCTGGCTGCACCACAATGTCCACCTGTAGTTAAACTCTCAAGGAAGTGCTGAGTCTACATCTAGACGTCTTACAGCTTTCTGTTTGTAATCATCACTGTCATACTAAATGTGATGGCCACTTTTACTACCAAAAGGCACATGGAAGCCAAACATGATTGAGAGAGCAGCAGGTTTATATCTCACAGAAAGATTTGCACATTTGGGGACAAATACCATTGAGCAGAATAACAGGCAAAAAAAAAAAAAAAAACTCATGTGTCATGTTTCAACTTTTGTTTTTCTTTATTTTGACCCTACAGTTTAACTGAATCTTAGAGAATTAAATATGAATATCACTCCACTGAAAAATGAAAGCTATTACAGGTCTACTCTAAGCTTCAAGTCAACAAAAAGAAGAGTGGCCTGACACAAACATCAGAGTAACTCATTAAACTATGCTCTTGGATGAGTCATCGGAGCCAGGAGCAGTCCTCATTCCCTGCCAGGAGAAAAGGGGAGTTAACTGCTGCTTTGCCAAAGTGCAAGCTGCCACAGTCAACAACCTGCCTACAGCACAGACCCCTGAGTGTTAGAGCTGGAAAAAGAGCAGCTGTGTGAGAACAAGAGCTGGCAAAAGCAGAATGGATAAAAGAGACACAGAGCTCTTGGATAAAATACTAATACATTGTTCCTAAGCTGAGCTTTCTGATGCAGAAGGGTCTAATAGGGGCCAGAGAAGCAACAATAAATGCCCACTAATGTTTTTTATTGGAAAGTCAGATTTACAGAGAGAAGGAGAGACAGAAAGATCTTCTTCTGTCTGCTGGTTCACTCCTCAAGTGGCCACAATGGCTGGAGCTGAGCTGACTCAAAGTCAGGAGCCAGGAGCTTCCTCTGGGCCTCCCACACGGGCGCAGGGTCCCAAAGCCTTGGAGTCATCCTCGACTGCTTTCCCAGGCCACAAGCAGATGGGATGTGGAGTAGCCAGGATATGAACCAGCGCCCCTATGGGATCCCAGTGGATGCAAGGCAAGAACCTAGCTAGCCACTAGGCTATCATACCAGGTTAAGTGCCTGATAGTTTAAGATACCCCAGAAAGAACAGGATCTCTTTCTTCCTATCAATAACCAATCAATGCACAGATCCTACTCGCTCCTGTGCCCTTCACAAACGCTCAAAAAATTTTTTTGAGAAAAAAAAAACATAAAAACTCAACCTAAGAAAGCATTATGCCAACAAATAAAAAGTTTTCTGGGTGAAAAAATATGTCTGAGCATGCTCCATGTGTGGCCAGTTATCTCCCTGGTGACTAGACACAACCATTTTCGCATGTCTCACCATTTTGTGTATCAGGACATTGGACACGTCTCATCTGAGTGATTTCTCTATTCTGTGTGTAATCTAGTGAGGTCATTTGATCACGCACACCTGACCGATGAGTCTGGAGGGTCCAGGACGGAGCAGTTCACTGTGCTTTTGTCTTGATGGCAACAGCAGAAAGTACACACTCAGCTGAAGCTGCCAAGGAGAATACTTCTTAGCATGACAGTCCCCAGACAGTCGAACCTCTTGTGTACTAGCTGGTTCTCCTGGATCAAGGGTTTCAAGAAGTCTAGAAAGACTCCAAGGGGAAAAGTTGGAATTCACTTCCAAATGTGAGGAGTAGAAAAGAAGCAAATGAGGTGACGCCAACACATCCCATCACGTTCCGCCTAGACGTTCTTCCCAAAAATCAATTTACAGAAGGGGAACCCCAAAGGAATATGAGGGTGTTGATGAGCCAAGAGAGAGACTAATTTGGGGAAGGTAGAGGTAGTTGCAAAGTGCAAGACAAATGCAAAAGAAAGAGGGAGACAGTGCCAAAGTAGAGTCCCCCACATGTGTGTAAGCTTCCCCCAGAACACTGGTGAGGCGGCCTTGTGGCAATCTGGGGAGTAAACTGGCAGATGCCAGAACAACTCTCTCTCCTCTCGCTCTCTCCCTCTCTCCAGATCTCTGCCTTTGAAATAGCATAAATCAGTCTTCAGAAAAATTGGATGAATACTAAGCAGAGAAGGACTCTACCACACCAAGTAAGCTAAAACTGTGGGGAAAGGCTAACCGGGGTTTTGTAAGATGAACAACCCCTAGAGCAAGCAGCTACCAGAAACATGGGGGCAATTTTGCCTGCCTAAAGACATTAGTAACAGAGTGAGAACTTTTGACTATTACAGCCGGTGTGAAAGGGAGGCAGGCGTGCTCTCGGCAAGTCACAGATAAAGGTGAGGGCTGAATAAATAATTAAAATTGTCCACTGCATAGCAGAGTTGTGTGTGGCTTTGGATACAGATAGTCCAGGGATGCTAAATTCCTGTCAGAGTAGTAAAGCATCTTTAGATCTGACCTAACAAGCTTCAAGGTGATAGGAAAATAAATACAAAGAAAAAAAATCACATTTTTAAGGGAAACAACAAAGGAAAAGAAAAAGAACAAAATTCAAATAATTTTTAGGTTTTTTTTTAATTATTTACTTGGGACTGTCGCTGTGGTGTAGCAAGTCAAGCTACCTCCTGTAATGGCAACGTCTCATACAGGCTCTGGTTAGAGTCCTGGCTGTTCCACTTCGGATCCAGTTCCCTGCTAATGTACTTGGGAAAGCAGCAGAGATGACTCTAGTGCTGGGTCCCTGTACTTGGACCCAAAGAAGCTCTCGGGTCAAAAATAATTATGTAATTGAAAGATGGAGTGAGACAGAGAGAGAATCATCTTTCTGCTGATTCTCTCCCAAAATGATCACAGTGATGGAAGCTGGGCCAGCATTCCTTCCATCCTCCCCAGCACCCATACCAGACATGGATGAGTTAGAGCTCCAGCTCTATGGTCAGGTCTAGTCACCTGCTAAAATGCACCCACAGAGGTAGCATATGGTGGGTGACTGACATACCCCTTCCTTCCACCCCTGTGGGAAGCCAGATTGGGTTGCAGGTTTCTGTTGCCACCTGCTTTAACCCCAGCTGTTGCAGGCATTTTCGGGGTGAGCCAGCAGATGGAAGATCTTCACCTGGATTTCTCTCTGTCTATATTTCATCTTTTCAATCACATAGACAATAAATAATAAGTGAAAATTTAGATTCTGACTTGAAAGCAGCTGGAGAACAAATATTACCTGACAGCATAGTTTATTATAAGCCTGTAGTAATACTGTTTCATCATGTATAAAGAGAGATCAATAGATCATTAGAACAGAAGAGAATGTTTGAAAATAGGTCTGCACATACAGAGACAACCAATTTTTTAAACCTAGGGTTACAAAGACAGCTTAAAATAGACAACACAGTCTTTTCAATAAATGATATGAAAGCAAATGGATATCTGTATGTAAGCCAAGAAATGTTAATCCTTCCACACATCATCTACAAGGCTTAATTCAAAATTGATGATAAACATAACTATGAAACCTAGAGCTACAAAACTTCTACAAAAAATACAAGAAAATGTTTGGAAGCTTATACAGCAAATAGGTAGGGCTGACAGTAAGAGTATAATTGTAAAATTTAAAAGTGATGCATTTTATTTTAAGACCTTATTAAACTTTGAAGATACTCTTAATGAAAAGATAAGCCATGGATACAGAGAAGTAATTTTAAATCAGGTGTCTGAAAAAAAAAAAAGGTTTGGATTGAAAATACGAATGTATTATACTTCAATAAAAAGAAAAGAAATGCCTAAATTAAAAATTGGATCAAATATGAACAAACTTCCCTAAAGAATACTCATGGAGGGGCTGGCACCATGGTGTTGGAGTTAAGGCTCCAACTGGGTGCTTGCTTCCCATATGGGACCACTTCAATTCCTGGCTGCTCCACTTCTAATCCAGCTCCTTGCCAATGTGCCTCTCAGGGAAAGCTGTGGAGGATGGTTCAAGTTGGGCCCCTCCCCCCACATGGGAGAGCCAGAAGAAACTCCAGGCTCCTGCATCGGACTGGCACTGCCCAGCCACTTCGGCAATTTGGGGCATGAACCAGATTTGAAGCCAGGATCCAGGAACTTCTTCCGGGTCTCCCATTGGGTGCAGGGTCCCAAGGCTTTGGGCCATCCTTGACTGCTTTCCCAGGCCACAAGCAAGGAGCTAGATGGGAAGTGGAGCTGCCGGGATTAGAACCGGTGCCCAAATGGGATCCCGGGGTGTCCAAGGTGAAGATGTTAGCCACTAGGCCATGCCACTGAGCCCAAATCTACCTTTCTAAGAAAAATTAGTCTTATAAAAAAGATCTGTTCCTAGTATGTCCCAATCACCCAAATCTGAAAATGACTTTTTTTTTCCCAATCAATAGAGTAGTTTCCAGCAAGAAACAGGAGTGAATGATTGATACATTGGATATGTAAAAGCATGAATGGATGACAAAAAAATAAAAGTTACATTGGGTAGAGGAAGTTGGAGAAGATAAGCAAATTTGTGTGATTCTATTTCTATAAAGTTCTATAAAATATAAATATATCCGCAGTTGGGAAATACAAATCGGTGATTGTAAACTGGGAGTAGTAAGTAGAAAGGATTTTGAAGATACACAAGCAGTTTTTTTTCTTTGCATGGTGAATAATTTTTTAATTGTGGCTATGGATATATTCACATTTTAGAACTAATGAATATATACACATTTCAAAACTCATCCAGATAATGCATTTAAATGGATATAGTTTGTGAAATGTTGATTATACTTTGATAAAAATGACTAAAATAACAGAAATACTAGCCAAAGTAATTTTTTAAATCTGTTGAAAATTTATAAACATACATTTTTTAAAGAAAGCTCAATAAGCATTCCAAAAGAATGCTGTATCTGAAACTGCACCAAGTTACAGAAACACACTATTCAGATCCCTCATGGAAGAAAGATTTCTTGTCCCATCAATAAACAGCCTTTAGTTTGGAGACCTTCGGGGATGGCTTCAGCAATAGAGTTGCCTCCCCCAAGGGGATGGGATTCAGCGAGGGTCTCTTGGGATTCATCGACTATCTAGAGCCCCTTAGAGGCTCAGCTTCCCTTCACAGCCTAGGGACCTGTTCTGTCCAATTGCTACTTGCCTCCTTTCATGGTGATAAGCTCGAGGCCGCTCTGCATTAAGCAATCTGAACACTGCCCTTTGTTTCTCCACAGAGAACCTGTTATGTCATGCTGTATGATCATCACATTGCAGTAACCCAGAGATAATGAAGAAAACTTCTAAAACCAGAGGTGAAAAATACAGTACATCCATGAGTTTATTTTTTTAAAGATTTATTTTAATCTTACTGGAAAGATAGATAGATATGCAGAGAGAAGGAGAGCCAGAAAGGAAGAGCTTCCATCCAATGATTCACTCCCCAAGTGGGGGCAACAGCCAGAGCTCAGCTAATCCGAAACCAGGAGCCTGGAGCCTCTTCCAGGTCTCCCACATGGGTGCAGGGTCCCAAGGCTTTGGGCCATCCTCGACTGCTTTCCCAGGCCACAATCAGGGAGTTGGATTGGAAGGAGGGCCGCATGGATTAGAACCAGTGCCCATATGGGATCCCAGTGCATGCAAGGTGAGGACTTTAGCCACTAGGCAACCATGCTGGACCCCATCCATGAGTTTCAATCACCTAACTACTCAGCGTGAACATGCAAGCAGCTAGACAATGGAACAACATTTTCAATGTTTAAAGGAAAAAAGTGTCAAATGACCATTCAACAAAAATACCTTTCAGAGATGAAGGCAAAGTGGCAGGCGTTGTGTTGTAGTGGGCTGAGCCACTACTTGGTCCACTTGTATCACAAGCTGGATATCCCTGAATAAGTTTTGCCTCCATTCCAATCCAGCTTTCTGCTCATGAGCCTAGGAGGCACCAGGTGATAGCCTAGAATTTTAAGTTCCAGTCCTCTACATAGGAGATCCCCATGGAGTTCCTGATTCCTAAATTCAGCCATTTGGGCAGTAAACCAGTGAATGCAAGAACTTTCTTTGTCTCTGCTTACTTTTCAAATAATATTGATATTTGTAAAAACAAAGGTGGTGGTAAAACTTCGTAAGTCCCAAGAAAGTAATATTTTCTACAAGTAGACCTCCATTATGAGAAATGACAAAAGGAAATTCATTAAGTGAAAAAAGTAATATGAAATGAAAAGTTATGGAGAGTGAAAGAACAGTTATTTATCAAAGTCAATATAAAAATGGGGTTTTAAGTCCTAAAGATTATTATTAAATATTTGAAGCACAAATAAGAATGATGTGTTCCAGAACATAAAACATATGTAACACATATGACTCCCACAGGAACAAAGGCCAAGGAGAAAGTCCTGAAGGTATATAGCTGGGTGCTTACAGCATGCAGCAGCTGGCTTCTGAGACACCCCCAGTCCTCTTTGCTCTGACATCCATGCCCTTGAGTGACTATTCCTCCCGCAGCGAACCAGCTGCCTCCTCGTGATCACAGGGAATACATTCCGGGACCCCAACCCCAGACACCACAGCTCACGCCCAATCCAATAGATATGATTTTCCCTACGCATATTTATACTTGCAATAAAGCTTCATCTATACTTGGGCACAGTAAGATATTAAGAACAAAAACTAATAACAAATAGAAAAACCGTAACAATATACAAAAGAGCTAAATGAAGTGAATTTGGTACCTCTCTTTTTCTGGCTCAAAATGTCATACTATACTTGTAGATCTTAGCCAAATTAGTATACAATTATTCCGTCTATATTAATCTGAGAACTTTCATCTTTTCACTTAAAGACCTTCAAAAATTTTTTTTTAATTATTTCAAATCAGAGTTCACAAAGCAAAGAAGCAGCCAACAGAATGGGAGAAAATGTTTTTGCACACTACACGATAGTTAAGGAGCTAATATATTCAAGATCTACAAAGAGCTTCAGAAACTCAACAATAGCAAAACAGCACTGCTAAGACGTGGATGAAGGACATGCACAGATACTTTTTAGAAGATGAAATTCAAATGGCTAATAGCCACATAAAAAAATGCTCAGGTTCTCTAGCAATCCAGGAAATGCAAATATAAACCGCACTGAGAGTTCTCCTTACTCCAGCAAGGCTGACCTACATCCAGAAATCAACTAACAACACCTTGTGCATGTGGGAGAAAGGGTACCCTACCCACTGTTGGTGGAAATGTAAACTAATGTAACCAACTGCTATGGAAGTCAGTGTGGAGAGAAAGCGCTTAGCCAGCTGAGAGTTCATCTACCACATGACCCATTTCATTCAAATGAAATGCATTTGAGAGAGCCACCTGCAACCATATATTTATAGCAGCAAAATTCACACAAGTGAAGACATGGAATCAATCCAGATGCCCATCAACAGAGGAATGAATAAAGAAACTGTGGTGCATCTACTCTGTGGAATACTTAATCAGCCATATGAAAGAATGAAATCCTATGGTTTGCAACAAAATGATCCTAACGGGGAACCATTATATTTAGAGAAGTAAGCCAAAAGGATAATAAAGTCCCAAAGGATAAACATTACATGTTCTAAGAGAGCCCTTATGCCAAGTACAAAATAAATAGATATAGCTAAACAAACGCATGCAAATATTCTCATAGATGACTAGTACAATGGAGACTAGCATACCAGCAAGTAAAGACACGTTGTAGTATGTAGCTCCACTTCTGAATAAAAGTAGGACACCCAGTGAAACATTTAAATATAGCTTTACAGTACAACACTAGATTTTCTGCCTTTGCCAACAAGCCATGATACATTTAAATAGCAGAAAGTTAAACTTGTAATTGCCACTAAGGGATTATACTTACTATGATAATGTGGGGGGGGGGGAATTAAGGGAGGGGAAAACAAAGAGAGGAAGTGGGGAGGAGGGGTAAACTCTTATAATTACAAAACTGTACCATGGAAAGCCATTTTTTTAAAGGAGGTATAGAGAGAAGGAGAGACCGAGAGAGAACTTTTGTGCACTGATTCATTCCCCCACAATGACCTAGGCTGAGACAGGCCACAGCTAGGAGCCAGGGGCTTCATCCCAGTTCTCCCACATGGCAGCAAGGGCCCAAACACTCGGGCCATCCTCAGCTGTTTTCCCAGGCCATAAGCAGTGAGCCGCATCACAAGAGGAACATGCAGGACTTGAACCAGCATCCATATGGCATGCCAACATCACAGGTGTGTCTACCCACTCAATCCTGACGCCAACCCCTAGAGGGAGGGCTTCACGGCTTCACCTTTGCAATTCCAAATTTCTGGCATCACTATGATCACTAATGTGCGGTTTGGGACTCTTACTAAGCAAAATGAGGACTATGTGAATAGAAGCACTGTGACACAGCACTAGTTAATCTAACACCCTAGTGAGCTACTAACAGAGCAGCAGACAAGTGGCATATATAGCACTAATGTACAGCACTCACAAATAACTGATGTACTGTCACAACAAGGTAGAGTGGCTTGGATTTTATCACATCACGAAGAACAGCTGGCAGTTTGAATTTTATTGTTTATTTCTGGAATCTCCCATTTAGTATTGTTGGGCTGCAAGTTTACCACAGCTAACTGAAACCACAGAAAGCAAAATCACAAATAAGAGAAATGAGAGTGGATTACTATTCTATATAAATGATTTTATGTCACTTTACAAAGTTATTTGAAAGGTAGAGGGAGGTCCCGTTTGCTGACCCACTCTCCAAATGACTGCGACAATCAGGAAGGAACTGGGCCAAAGTTGAGCACTGGGAGCTGGATTCAGGTCACCTACATCCCTTGAACCATCGCCCACTACCTCCTGGGAGCCGCGTAACGGGAAGCCGAACTGGGACCTTGGGCCAGGAATTGAACCTACGCGCTCCGATATTGATATGGTCATCTGAATGGTCACTTTTTAAAAAATACTTATTTATTCATTTTTATTGGAAAATCAGTTATACAGAGAGGAGGAGAGACAGAGAGGAAGGTCTTCCATCCAATAATTCATTCATCCCCAAGTGGCAGCAACAGCTAGAGCTCAGCTGATCTGAAGCCAGGAACCAGGAACCTCATCCAGGTCTCCCACATGGGTGCAGGGTCTCAAGGCTTTGAGCTGTCCTTGACTGCTTTCCCAGGCCACAAGCAGGGAGCTGGACGGGAGGCGGAGCTGCCATGCCCCTATGGGATCCCAGCTCATACAAGGCGAGGACTCTAGCCACTGTGCTACTGTGCTGGGCCCTGAATGGTCAGTTTTGAAGTGAAATAACAGAAGCTATACGTCTCCAGTGGACTCTCTTTCAGTAATTGCTCCAAGCAAAAGCTCTCCGCAGAGCATGAAGGCAGTAAGCTGTGCAAGGTAAAGCCTAGGTGCAAGAAGTAAGGGCGCACAACAATACTAGCTCTGTCTTGCCAACCATATGCATGAGGCACCCCAGATGCATTTCCTGTAGCCCTCAGAACGCCTGCAGATGACTGCAGCCCCAGATGATCTCTTAACCACAACCTCACAACAGACCCCAAGGTGGAAATGCTCACCTAAGCCATTTGCAATTTCCTGACCCACAGAAGCTGTTAGAAATATTTTAAAGATGTCCTCTGTTATTCTAAACTACTAGGCTTTGGTGTAATTTCTTCCACAGAAGTAGAGAGCTCCTACAGACTTCTTGAACCTACAGTGTATTATAATGATGTCTACCTTCAGCACTATGAGCAGCACGCTGAAGAATCCCTATAAGGCTATTGTCTTTGCATCTGGAGCTGGAACTTGAACTGTGCAGGAAGGCAACTGGTGGTGGGGGGGGGGCGATACTAGGAGGAAATAAAGACTAATCTAGCTCGAGCTGGATGAACTGGAAGCTGTGCCAGGCTCTGTGCACCGCCACACGTAGTGAACAGTGCTTTGCAAGCAGGCTGTCACCTCCTGTTAGGGAGCTTAGCACACAGCTGACCGAGTGTGAGTCAAAGAAGCTGAGAAGGGCAGGAGGTAAGGGAAGCAGAGCAGCCGCCTGCCTGCCCATTGCCCCGGCCCGAGAGTGTGAGCCACCAGACACGTGCCAACACCTGGAAACTGCGATGACTCCTGGCTGTCTCCCTGGCAGCTGGAAAGAAAAGCAACCTGCTTCACTTCCCATGTCCAGGCTCCAGAATGTCTACAGTCCACTACAACCAGAACACGGAAGGAAGGGAAGCCTGCCTGTTCCCTGCAAGCCTGTTGACAGACACCAAAACATGACATAGCAAGCAAGAGGAATGCAATAGTACATAAATGTACACCAGCAAAGAGAGGTGTGTAAACCAACTTTATAAAAATGAAGTTGAACAAAGACCATAATGCAGCAGAAGTTATAAAATAAAAAAATAAAATGTTGTCAATCAATTCACAAGAAGATAGAACAGAGGAAAGAGAATTTAAAAGTAAAGTACAAATAGAAAATAATAACGAAGTTGGTATTTTTTTCTACACAACCAAGCTTATCAACAACTATATTATGTAAATACTTCAATACATCAGGTGCACAGATCAAAAGTACAGACAAAAGAACCAAGATGACAGAGGAAGATCCTCCATCAATCACCTCCTGACAGAAACACCAGTTTGGGCAATGACCCAGCAGCCTACCTTGACAAGAGTGGGAGAAGCCGGGGCATGAGTTTCATGCCTGGTTTTAAAACAATGATAAAACATTCATTGAAGAAGCAGAAAGGAGTCGCCTGTGTCTTGCCCTCCTCAACTCCAAGCATCACAACGTGGAGACACCTCCTGCTTGAAGGAGGAAGAGAGAATTAAGGACAGGCCTTGGGTTTGAAATCTAGTTCCAGGTTGTGTTAAAGGCTAGAACCTGCCATTTGGGAGATTAGCAGAAGACTAACCATTTCCAGGCGGCAAGAATCTTTGGCGGTGATGAAATTTCCTAGATGGGAATGGAGAGGTAATTATACAGCTGTGTGTATTGATTCAGCCTCAATGCCTATACATGTGAAAGAGCACTGTGTCACTCTGTGGGTGGCCAACCTCTAAAAAGTTGTATGAAACAAAACTTGGAGACAGCATTGTGGCACAGCAAGGTAAGCTGCCACCTATCATGTTGGCATCCCACCATGGACACCAATTCATATCCCAGCTGCTGCTTTTCTGATCCAACTCTCTGCTAATCCCCCTGTGAAAGCAGCAGTGGATGGCCCAAGTGCTTCAGCCCCAAGACCCACGCAGGAGACCCAGATGAAACTTCTGGCTCCTGGCTTTGGCCAGACTAAGCCCTGATTGTTGCAGTCATTGTGGAATCAACTGAAGGACAGACTTTCTCTCTGTCTCTCTCTCTCTCTCTCTCTCTCTCTCTCTCTCTCTCTCTCTCTCCCCGTGTGTGTGTCTGTGTGTGTATAACTGCCTTCCAAACAAATAAACCTTTGAAAATTAAAATGAATGAATAAACAAATTAAACTTGGGGTCAGTATTGTGACCTAGTGGGTTAAGCAGCTGTAGGCAATGCCTGTATCCCATACTAGTACTGGTACTGGTACTAATACTGGCTACTCCATTTCCTATTCAGCTGCCTACTAATACACCTGGGAAAATAGCAGGAGATGCCCACCACCACCAATGTGGGAGACTGAATGGAGGTCCTATCTTCTGGTTCCAGCCTGGCCCACTCACAGCTGTTGTGGTCATTCGTGGAGTGAACCAGGAGATAGACAACTTCTGACTCTCTGTCTCTCTCTAACTCTGCCCTTCATATAAATAAATTTTTAATTAAATATAATAAATGGAAATAAAACTAATCTCTTAAAAATATTTCTTCATTTATGTACTTATTTGAAATTCAGAGCTACAGAGAGAGAGAGATCTTCCATCTGCTGATCCACTTCCCCAATGGCCAAAATGCCTAGAGCTGAGCCAGGCCAAATCCTGGAGACAGGATCTCCATCCAGGTTTCCCACATGTGTGGCAAGAGCCAAACACTTGGTTCATCTTTTGCTGGTTTTTCCAAGCCTTTAGTTGGGAGCTGGACTGGGAGTTTGGCATGTGGTGCATGAATTAATAATACCCATATGGATTCCAGTGTTGCAGTCAGTAGCTTTTCCTGGAACATCACAATGCTAGCCCCAAACTCTTATAAATGAAAACAGATGTGTCTCTAAAGTCCAAGAGATGGGATAAATATAGAATTAGATTCAGCCACAGATTAAATCAGTGAACTGAAAACTAAAAGATTTCTTATCCCAGAAACACATAGCACTGTCAAGTTTTATGATATTGTTGGATGTCTCAAATACTTACACAGATTAATGTTTGTTAGTTTAAAAAAGAGAAAAAATGGGGAACTTTTAGAAGTAAAAATGCAATTTTCCAGCCTTGAAGAAATTCAAGTGGCTTCACACGGTATCACTGTTTGCAGATAGAATGGGACCAAAAAGGGGCCAGGGCAAGGCTCAGTGCAAGGCGCCTTGAAAACACGGCATCCCATTCGGACGTCGGTTCAAATCCCAGCTGCTCTACTTCCCATCCAGCTCCCTGCTTGTGGCCTGAGAAAGCAGTTGAGGACGGCCCAGAGCCTTGGGACTCTGCACCTATGTGGGAGACCTGGAGGAAGCTCCTGGCTTCAGATTGACTCAGTTCCGGCCTTTGTGGCTACTTGGGAACCAGCGGACAAAAGGTCTTTCTCTCCGTCTCTCTTTGCCTTTGTAAATTTACCTTTCCAATAAAAATAAATCTTTAAAAAAAAAAAAAGGAAGGAAAGAGAGATGGCGAGCAGACAAAGTGAAATCAATACAAATATGTTTGAAATTCTATAATCTGGAGAAAAATAAGAAAAATCTGACATAAAAAGCAACAGATGAATAAGGGGTGATGATGGAATTCGGCATTTTCATCAAGTCTGATAGTTAGAAGGCAGTTAAGCACAGTCTTCTGTGACAAAACATGGTGTGGAGTCCAAAAATTTTGGACCAAGTAAAGCCAGTATTTACTTACGAGGGAGGAATAAAGTATTTTCAGATCTACAATCACACCTCCTGTGACTTCTTGAAACAGCCTTAGACCGTCCCACCTTCTCTGAGTCTCCAGTTGGGTGATTACTACCTGGTCTCCTCCTGTCTGCTCATGGCCCAGTCATACCTTCTGCACTTTGCAACTGGACCATCTTTTTCCTGCATAAACTGCACCAAGCACTCCTGCTCTTCGGGGCTCGCTCTCTCTGCCCCCCCCCCTCGTCACTCTCCTTTCCCACTCGCTGTCCTGTTCTCCCGTTCTCAATGGGCCATAGCCTCTGAGTCTTCAGAAGGTACCATATTCCTTCCTGACGCCCCTGCCAGGATGCTCGGTCCCCCGTTACATTCTTCAGCTCCCTTCAGGTCCAAGTCTTAACGCTAGAGCCTCAGAAAAATGTTCCAGGACCCCTCCTCCTATTCCTGCCCCCTCCTCCCAATTAGGCTGACTCCTGCTACTGACCTTGATAACAGCTGTACTTTCACTTATTGCATCATAGGGTTATAATGAAGTAAATATTAGTATAATTCATTATTTAATGGCTTTTTCTTTTCACCAGTAGACAATAAGTCCCATAAACATAGTCTGGTTTTACCTGCAGCTCTGCGTCAGTCTGTCCACAATGTTTGTTTGTCATTTCTTTAGTAACCGACTAGACTTTCCAGCCCCTCTTGGCTATGTGGCTAGTTCTGGCTAATGAGGTGTAAACAGAAAGTAGCATGTGCAGCTTGCGGGCTGCGCGTTCTGGTAGTAAGCAGTGTTGATCTCCACTTCCTGCTGGGGAGTAAACCATCGCAAGCCTCACTGCGGTGAGCTCTTTTTTTTGTAAATGTCAGATTCTATCTTTTAGAAAAATTACTTATGTGAAAGGCAGAGTGACAGAGGAGAGCCATAAACACACACACACCCAGTGAGAGAGCGGGGAAATTTTTCGAGGCACCAGCTCACTCCCCAAACGCCCAAAGCAGCTGCTCTCAGGCCCAAGTTAAGCGCCAGGAACTCCCTCCAGGTTTCACGCAAGGGTGACAGGAACCCAAGGACATTAACAGGAAGCTAATTTGGATGCGGAGGTGGTACCCAAACCAGGTGCCCTGGCCTACCACGCGAGTGTTCCCAGCTGTGGTTTATCTGGCTGCACTCGGGCCAGTTTTTTTCAAGCTGAAGAATTTACAGAGGAACAAGTCTGCCTGACTCCGAAGGGCCACCTCAAACTCATCCTAGATATCAGGCCTGGATTAGCCTCTTGAACTGTTACAGGCATGGGAAAAAAAACACTTCAAATAAGAGTTGGGGCTGGCCTCTCTCATGAAAAATGCTCCCCCAGCCTCCTCCACCCAAGGAAGGAGCTCTCTAATTGTCTCTCCTTTCACTTACGGTTCCTCCGACGACTTTTCCTTTCACTCATGGCTACCATAAATATTTATTAGAGTCAATGATCTATTTCTATAACCTTTCAATTTTTTAGTATCCAGTTATCTGGGTGCCCTCTGTAAATACTCACTGCTTCCAAGTTGTCGTTCTCCAATTCTAATGGGAAAAGAGGACACAACTGCAAAAAAATCCCTTCTCACAAGCTGTATTTGGAGTCTTGAAACATGTTCTCCCCTCGAGGGGAGATAGGATTTACGTGCTGAAACAAGGAAAATTTAAGTCAGTCTTGCTACACCTTTTGGCAAGGAGAAGCTCCCATGCAGCTGTGGCAGTCAGTTGTATAGAGGGACGGACCCTTGCAGGAACCTCTTCGCTGGCAGGCTTATCTCCACTGGGAACCCCTTGGATCTGTCACTCAGAAATGTTTCTAAAATGCAAACAGTATTGTATCCCTTCCCCTGCTTAAGCGCTTTCATTGGATTTCCATGAAGAACATCAAAGTCCTCCCTAAGTCCTGGAAGCTTTTTTGGAATGTGAGTGCCAGCCACACTGACCTTTCTCCTGCTTCCTCCCGACTGTCCTCCTCCTGTCCTCTTTGCTTGGAACCTTCGTCCCTCCTGCTGCCTCCTTCAGCCCATCTCAGTCCTGCTATTCTGTAGTGTTGTTGGTGCGGTGAGCCTTGTCAGCATCTTCACGCTCCCACCCCCATTACAGGTGGAGGACCACCTGCCAGACATGCTTGCAGCCACAAGTGTTCACATTCAAGATTTTTTTTCCAGATTTTGAATTTTTTGGCATATACATGTGCTATCTTGAGGACAGGACCCAATCTAAATACAAGAATCACTTACACTTCCTGTGCACTGTAAAAAAACGCACATAGGGAACCTGAAGGCAATTTTATATGAAATTTGCTCACCATTATGTTTTGTGGTTTATGGGACCTCCACAGCTGCTGGGTGAATAAAATGAATGCAGGAGAGATCATTTGTCACATGAGAGTAGAAGACGCCCCTTTCACCTCTTCCACCAGCCCATTCTTAGGTCCTAGAATTCTCTTCATTGATTTATTCTGATGAAGCAACAAGGATTGAGACATTTATTATGGGTTTCCGCAATTTGATTGTTACACCTGAATTACATGTTTATCAGGCTCTGTTTCTATCTGTAACTGCCAACTGGAAACAATGTGCAGCAGGAATGCCCCAGTGGAAATTTGGGGCCAACTCTCCTGCTATGTCTGTAATGTCCTGGGCTGCTAACTCCAGTGTGAGTGGAAAGGGAAGGAGAGGCTCTCAGGAGAGGTGGCATGATGCAATCATCGGGGGCTCAATTGCTGAGCTCTGACCATCGGACTGGGACTCTCCACCCCATCATGCAGAAGCCATGACTCAGAGGAAACTTCCTATCCTCTCTGTGTCTCCGTTTTCTTAGCTGTGGCACGGAGCGAAGCAGGATGGGCTAATGTGCATTGAATCAGCCAGCAGTAGCCAAGTGCCCAGATGCTTGCCCGACAGCACAAGTGCTCCATTTGGGTTTGTAAATAGATGAAACATGCTTCCCAAAGGGCATATAGTCTGCAGAGAGAGAAAAGGGTATTACCAGTCATAGCAGCCAACTACATGCAGGTGCCACTTCAAGGATATAGGGCAGGCATACAGGCTTCTCACTATCCTCGACATGTCATCTTGAGTTAAGCAGCCTCTTGTTACATAGAGATGCCTTCCGAGAGCTACAGAAAGGAAGCTACTCTACCACAGCTTTAGTGAGCTCCTAGTGCTGGGTCCATGACAATCCTGAGAGAAGCAATTCCTTTGATCTAGCCAGCATTTACCGAGAACATCAGAGACCAACTAGCTGTTCCCCACTTCCCTACTTCTTGCTGTCCTTGGTACACTGTATTGTGTGGGCTCCTGGCAGCTAGGAAGGCCACGTAAAGCGCCCTCTCCCATGTCCAGGGAACAGAGCGACCAGAGACCTTAGCCGGCAGTGGCAGGGGGCAGGTGTGCTTTCTGGATGCTGGCTGTCCTTTCTCCCTCACCCCAGGCTCTGCTGGAGACTCTGACATCCTGGGGACAGAGCTGTCGCACAGAACAGCTGCACAAGGCGAAGTTTACACCTCCCTGGATTCCAAGCCGAGGTTGCCCCTTGTTTCATGAGCTTCAGTACGGCTTCATTGTTGATAAATGTTTGTACACTTAAAGCTAGATTTGCTAACCAAGCTAGAGCTTTGTATTAGAAAGTTACATGGCAAGAAATAAGCTTAATTGTGTTGGACCACTGAGATCCAGGGGCCATTTGTCATAACAATTTAGACTATCCAGACTAACATGCTAAGTACCTACTAGCCAAAGCCCAGGCCCAGGAACTCTGAATAATTTATGCAACCCAGTTCCCACTGGGGTTTCCACATCCATTTCCATTCTGATACACTGGTCAAGTCAAAATCCTTCCCCCAGGATTATTGAAACATTTGTAAAATTACATTCTTTTTTAAAAAATGTTTTTCTTTTATTTTAATATTTAAATGGCAAGAGAGGGACAGACACCAGAGACACAGGGAGACCTTCCATATGCTAGACACCCCGAAATGCCCCTCGGCATCCAGGAATGGGGCGGGTGGAAGCCAGAAGCCTGGAAGGCAAACCCAGGTTTCTCACGTGAGGGATAGGCACCTAAGCACTTGCAGCAGCACCTGCTTCCTCCCAGGATGCACACTTGAAGGAAGCTAGAATCTGGAGCAAAACCTGGACTGGAACTCAGGCCGTTTGATATAGCGTATAGGTATCCCAAATGGTGTCTACCGCTACACTAAACACCTGCTCCTAAAACATTCTCACGCTCACCTTTGGCACACTGATCTCTTGATTCTACAGAATTAGAAGTTTATTCAGATCCATACCATTCCTTTTTATCTTATTTAAAAGTCAGAGTGAGCAAATGAGAGAGACTGAGAAACCTTCCATCATCGGTTTCTCTCTCCAGGGGTACATAGCAGCCAGGGTAGACAGGTAGAAGTTAGGAACCTAGACCTTCAGCTGAGTCTCCCTCACAGGTGGCAGTAAACAAGTACTTGGGCCACCAACCACTGCCTCCCAGCATGTAAAACAGGAGGCTGGTTCAGAAGGGGAAAAGCTAGGATCCCAACCAGCCAGTCTGTGGGATGTGACTTGCAAGAGACAAGCGACCCGCTGCACACAATGCCCACCGCTTGCTGTTTCAGGACAGCTCTCTTCACTCCCAGTAGCATCAACCAAAAATGAAGTACAACCTCCACTCAGTTTTCCTCTTCCTTGCCCTGTAAAATGTCACAAGATATTTTTATCTGGTCCATTTTACTGTGCGAGTGTGGTGAGATTGTAAAGGCCAACCCAAGGAACTTAGAAAGAAAACCACTTTTTTTTTTTTCTTAAGAAGTCCTTCAATACTAACCTCCTCCCCCAACCCCATCCCAATAACACCAACAAGAGTGATGAAAATATCGGAGAAAATCCTCAGGTCACTAAAGTCAGGTTGTCTTTGAAGCCCCTGCCTTACACTGTCCCTCATCTGAAAACATCAAACCCTCCTTCCTGTGGATCATTCTTCAGCAGTTTTAATTTGATCAAAGTCACTCTAAACCTAGTCCCATCTTTTCAGTATCAGCGCCAGCTAAGGTGATCTTCAATGCAAGAGGCTATTCAAGTTTCAGCATTTTTTTTTTTTTGCCAAGTCACAAAAACTACAAGTGGCAGCAGGAGATTTATAGTCTATTACAAAAGAATCAGATAAATATACAAATAATTATAAACCACAGAGTACTAACAACACCTCATCAGCCAGGACACTCCTTTCGCACGGCCCAGCCACAATCGGTATGGTTCCTCTGTACTCCATTCAGCCAAAAAGATCTCTGAGCTTTGAGGGGAAGTTGAAAGTCACTTCCCAATGGCAAGCATTTGGTTATTAATATGCCTGTCATTCACATCAGACTACCCAGTTCAACTCCTGATACTGCAGATCCTGACTCCAGCTTTCCTGCAGATGCAGACGCTGGTGGACAGGTGGGGCTCCTCCCATTCGTCTTGCCCTGCCTTCTCAGTTCCTGCCTGCAGCCAGCCGAGCCTCCATGGCTGGGACATCTGGAGAATGAACCAGTGAAAAAATATGTTCTCTCTCCATCCACCTCAAACGAATAAATAAAACTGCCTTAAGACTGAAAATCATTTCCCCTCATGAAGAGAGAAGGATTTTTGGCCTAAAGTTAGCTTCACTTGACAGCCTCGCTCTCTCTCCATGGAGAAGGGAATAAATGCCAACTATCCACTCCAACCCTTCAACTAATAAATTGAGGCTGTAAAGACAATTCCAATGCAAGGTTTCTTTTAGTTACAAAAGCTTAAATTGGAGCCCCGGAGCATAGTTTCTTGGCTGGGCCACGTTATAAGTGGTTTTGTATTTAACACTAGCTTTGTTATTGAAATGGGAGACAAATGACTCTGAGCAATTGCTTCCTGTGGTGCCCCAGTTCTGGGCTAGTACGTTTTAGCTAGGGTACAATGGAGAAAACAACTTGGGCGCCTCCATCTCATGGTCTAAGTAATTCTGGGCCAAACAGTTGATCATATCAGATGATCTAAATTAGAGTTGGAGTGCAAAAGAGAATAGTGTATAATTGTAATCATCCATTACAGGGCTGAAACTTGATAAAAAGAATTAATTCATTTTCATGGTTAAGTATCCACTAAAAATGCAGATAACATCATGGTAGTATGACTGTGAATCAAAGGCTCAGAATTTTATTAGAATCTTATGGTTAAGCATGTCTTAATTGATAAATTGGAATGATAAAGCTGTTTTCACTTAAGATGAACTTTTTTGGTCTCAGAATCTGTTTTTAACTCTTGCCCTTTTAGTATTAACAGGTATAGTCTTCATTTTACTAGAATCATAAAGAAAAGGTAAATTTCACTACGATTTACTCTTAAAATAAACATGTTCCGAGTTTCTATTATGATTCACTGACTTTATTTTCCTTTTATGGAAAAAGGGAAGCTTGTTAAGAAACTGAGGCAAGTTAGAAGTCCATCTGCACAAATTTAAGAAGAACAGATCCTATGCTTTCAAAGTCTTCTATATTAGCTCCAAAGAACTGATATTCCACAACAGCTGAAAAGATTTTAGATAAACCCTTTATTGCTCGTCTGACTGTACCTCTGAACTGCTATATTTTGATTCACTCTCCCTGAAAGAGCTGAGTTTCAATCAACCTTTGATGTCAGCCTGTTCCCCACAGGGATGGAGCTGGCCCCGCCAATGAGGCCTGTGTGTTTCTAGCATCTACAATTACGACTATCTTAATAAGTCATTGATTTTAGGAACTGCAAGGGACCAAAGCCTCTTCAATTGTGTTCTAGGCAGCTGACTTGCCATTTGTCAGATAGTATCTTGCTCAAATACCAAGAAAAATTTCAATCAGGCTTTGGAAAAGATTAAACTGTAATTTTGAAAGACGGAAATTTTAATGAATTGAACAACAGGTAAGCCAATAAGAAGTAGGCAATGGAAGATTATTCTGTTACTTTGGTTTTAAGTTGTTTTCTAAACATGATCCAAGAGTTTTGTATTTTAATTAATGCACCATTGCATCATGTCTCTGTTCTTTCTGTCCCGTCACACACACACACACACACACACACACACACACACACACACACACACACACACACACTAGCTGTACTGTAGGGAAGGGGACAGGGTCCAGGGGCTGTGAAGGGGAGCCACAGCGAAGAATGGGCCCAGTAGGAGTAGGGCCTTGAGAGGCAGTTCAGTGCAGGCAACCTGCAGCCACCTGGCCAGGTGCTAGGAAGCAGATTCTGAGGATATACCCTGGAAACTTGGGTCTGGTATTTGTAAGATTTGTGACTTGGATATGAAATATCTTAGCTGTGAGGCCAGCATTGTAGTGCAGTGGGTTGCTGGCAGCCCATAGGAGTGCCAGCCCAACTCCCTGCAGCTCCACTTCCAGTTGTCTGCTAATGTGCCTGGGGAAGCAGTGGAAGATGGCCCAAGTGCTTGGGCACCTGAATCCGCAAGAGAAACTGGGACGGAGCTCCAGGCTCCTGCCTTCAGCCTCACCTAGCCCTGGGGCCTTCTGGAGATTTGGTAAGTGAACCAGCAGATAAAAGATCTTCCTTCTCTCTCTTTGTAACACTACCTTTTAAATAAATAAATAAAGCTTTAAAAAGTAAATAAAATTCTTATCAATTGCTTCTATGATCTGATGATCCACTGACCCAGCATACCTCCATTGTAGTCAAGTTCCTATCTTTCACAGGGCCACAAGTAGCAGCTTTCACAAAATTAATTAGTAACCAGAATTGAGATTTAAATCCAACTACCCATATCCCTGAGACAATTAGTCATTATCCTACCTGGTAACCAGAGTGGAGATCAGAACCCAAGGACCACCCTCCCCCCATGCATTCCCTTAGCTACATCCCTTCAATGTTACCATATTGAGAAAATCACAACTGAAGGTACCAGCGACTGGATGCCAAGGCAAACAGACATGCGTGCTTTAGCCTGGGGAGGGCTTGCTATGAACAATGCCACTAAGACAGTTACCATAACGAAAAATGGAGATAACTAAATTCACTAACAATGGAATACTCAGTGTACATAACACAGTCCTGCTAAAAAGGGTTAAATACGTGCCCATTAGCAGCAGCCATGCCAAGGCGTACTTTTGGCAAGGGACTGCAGGCACAATCCGAGAAAAATCATTCTGCAGGGTCTACAACAAAACAGTGACAATCGCATTGCTCTGGATGGTGCAATCACAGGATTTTTTCTTTTTCTTTTTTTTTTTTTTTTTCAGAAATTCACTAATCATGCTTCGTGTGTTTTATAAACAATTTCATATTGCCTGTAACCAACATATACACACCACACTCACAAATCCCAAGGTTTTATAATCCTGCGGGCAACTTGCCACAGTTTGGTGATTCTCTGTTGAAGCAAACTTTAGTTTAAACAAAATTGAGACAATGAGAAAGGATTGTGGGTCTTTTCCTTTTTGTATCTTTCTGCAGGCTTGTGCACGTGTAAAACTAAAATGACACACAGCATGTATCTTTGGCCGAATTGTGTGTCTGTTGAAGGTCTGTGTTTCTGTGAATACTCTTCCCAGGGTGTAAATGCACCCCAGAAGTGTCAGGTTTGATTCGGGGTTCCGGAGGACATGCAAGAGAAGCTTTAGCAACCAAAACGCACTGCATTTTAATAGAAGGAAAGGAATCAGAATTTTGTCATTGATCCAATAGTACAGCTACAGTCCCACCGAAGACCTTCCTCTGTGCTTATTAATAATTTAACTATGGTGGTTCACAAAGGAAGTGGTTTGTGTTTACAGAGAAAATATTGAAACCTCCTTTAAAAGATAAGATTATACTGTCTAGCAATAAACCTGTGTGCGTGTGTAATATATTACTATCTTTTCCATGAAACTGCAACTCTGGTAACTCTAAGGTGATTATTTTTTTTTAAGATTTATTTATTTTTATTGCAAAGTCAGATATACAGAGAGGAGAGGTAGAGAGGAGGTTCTTCACTGATGATTCACTCTGCAAGTGAGCGCAACGGCTGGTGCTGAGCTGATCTAAAGCAAGGATCCAGGAACCTCCTCCTGGTCTCCCACGCGGGTGCAGGGTCCCAAGATTTTGGGCGGTTCTTAACTGCTTTCCCAGGCCACAAGCAGGGAACTGGATGGGAAATGGAGCTGCCAGGATTAGAACCGGCTCCCATATGGGAATCCCTGTGTGCTCAAGGTGAGGACTTTTAGCCACCAGGCCACCACGCCAGGCCCTAAGGGTGATTATTTCTTCTACAAGACACAGTAGCGATGGAAGGAGCACTTGCTGATTTCATGAGGCTCATCTTGTCTCTGCTACTGACTAGTTCTGTGATTGGTTCCGTGTAAGAGAGCAATGTGAAGTTCAGGGTTCAGAACAAATCTGACACCCTCCACGGAAAGTGCCTCACTTAGACATGCGCATGCTTACATGATGCTAAGCACTGTGTGATTTTATGTATGTGTGAGTATAATATTTATCCACAGATAAGTACACAAAGCTCTCATATTCCTAAATTAACAAGTTTTGATTCCACGAATCAGACACCATTTTTGCAGGCCCTCTAAAAATAAATTAGCTTTTATTACATCAGATTCCCTTTATTGTTAAGGATTCCGCATTAGAAATATAGGCGTAACAGCATACTGGCTTCCTGTCTGAGAACTGTTTTGCTCGTTTTCTGGTGGTAAATTCACCACACTGAGGCATGAAGCATGCTGTTGCGCTTAGAGGTGTGAGCTTGTGTTGTGGGCTTTCTGTTTGAGGAATATAACTACCTACTCCTAGCACACGCAGGTGTATTCCAGCTCCATCGTCCCCATAGTGATGAGAACCAATATTTGTTGAGTGCATATTGTTTATCAAACCCTACGCTAAGTGTCTCACATGCACTAGCTCATTTATTCTTAATTGTACTGATAAGGAAATGAGGCACTGAGAAGTTAATTAACTTACATGAGTGCACTGTGCTAGAAAGAGACAAAGCCAAGATTCAAATGTAAGGAATCTGGCTCCAAAGTCAAACCTTGGGGCTTTCCCGGAGCAGCTCCTGTGCCATTCTGCTTCCAAGTCTCCTGCAGGGAGTGACCCGTTCTCTTGAACACATGTTTTTCTTTCCAGAGCTTGAGTCTGGGTCTGTACTCAGTAAAAGTCCTTAAATCACAGCAGGAGGTCTCAAAGAGGTTACAAGTCCTCTTGCAAATGGTTTTGTGTCTTGTGATAACGTATGGAAATTCGCAAATTGTCCCGGGGGGGGGGGGGACGAGAGGGGGGACAGAATTAAGTTGACTAGGAAATGACGTCATACCTCCCTGGCAGAGTGGTAGTAAGCAAGCCCAGTGTCCCCGTCTTTCATCTTAGAGAGCGTATTTCTCCCTTACAGCAAGTCTGCTGCAGGCTGAGCGAGTCAGCAGGATAGACCATGCTTCACTTCACAACCTCAGTGCACACCTGACCCTCAGAAAAGAAGCTGCAAAGTCACACTACACTTCCACCTAAACGGACACGCAAGGACATCCCTGCTAGCGAAGAGCTGTTGGTCAGAACAAGTGTGCTGGACACAGGGGACTCCTGCAGCCTCAGAAGAGCAGTCCAGGCCAACTGGACAAGGATAGCTCCGGACACTGCTTCTATGTACGGAAAGGGGTGTTCTGGAGGAGGTGCTGGCATTCCTCAGCATGTTGGGCAGGCCAGTTGAAGGGATTCACACACTCCTACCTTGCACGGTAGGAGAGAAATAAGTGAGAGCCTAATTTGACACATGCGGGAAGTTGTTATAGAGCATGCCTTCTGCTCCAGAGTTGGAAATTCTTCAGTTTGTCAGATGCACAATGGGAATAAAAACAATTGCCACATCATGTAAAAACAATTCATCAGATGATACGAAGAATCAAATGTGAGCAGATATCTACAGAAGCATGGCAAACACTCCGGGGAATCTGAGCAGTAGCTTAGGCTAAGGAAGCCTGTGCAAGACACAGTGCAAAACCTTCAGAAGAGGAAGACAGGTTCCTAGCTACATAGAAAGTAAAGCTGCTTTTCAACATATGACTCAGCAAGCTTAAAGAGAATTGAAATATCAGGAGAGGCTGGTACCATGGCTCAACAGGTTAATCATTCACCTGCAGGTGCTGGCATCCCATATGGGCAGTGGTTCGTGTCCTGGCTGCTCCACTTCCCATCCTGTTCTCTGCTGTGGCCTAAGGAAACCAGTAGAGGATGACTCAGGGCCTTGGGATCCTGCACCTGTGTGGGAGATCCAGAAGAAGCTGTTGTTCTTGGCTTCATATCGGCTCAGCTCCGGCAATTGCAGCCATCTGGGGAGTGAACCACTAGATAGAATGGCTTTCTCTCTGTGTTTCTCCTTTCTATAAATCTGCCTTTACAATAAAAATAAATATTTTCAAATAAATGGAACCAGAAAAAATTAATGTATTGGAGAGGAAACAGCAAGTGCTAATAAATGCAACTAAAGATGTTTTACTTCAATGATAATCAAGAAAAAACAAATCAAGACATCAATGAAATAGATGGTAAAATTCTAGTTAGTTAATAAGAAATGCTACACAGAATCATGCCTTTCTTTCGAGCGTTGTTGAGAATGTTGAAGGCAATGCCTTTCTTAAAAAGTTCATTGGTTGGGCCCAGTGCAATGGTAGTGGTTAAAGTCCTCGCCTTGAACGCCCGGGGATCCCATGTGAGCACAGGTTCTGACCCCAGCGGCCCCACTTCCCATCCAGCTCCCTGCTTGTGGCCTGAGAAGGCAGTGGAGGATGGCCCAAGGCCTTGGGACCCTGCACCTGCATGGGAGACCTGGAGGAGCTCCTGACTCCTGGCTTTGGATTGGCTGTTGCAGCCGCTTGGGGAGTGAACCATTGGACGGAACATCTTCCTCTCTGTCTCTCCTCCTCTCTGTATTTCTGCCTTTCCACTGAAAATAAATAAATCTTTTTTTTAAAAAAAATTCATCGGTCACAGTTATTAAAGTTCACTTGTTTCAGGCCAGTGTGTATTGGAGGGAGTTAAGGTACCACCTGTAATGTGGGCATCCCATTATGGTTCCCAGTGTTCCACTTCCTGTCCGGCTCCCTGGGAAAGCGGCAAAAGCTGGCTTGGGCCCCTGCTACCCACCCGGGAGATCTAGCCTCTGGCTTCTGCCTGCCCAAGTCCTGACCACTGAAGCCATTTAAGGAATGAACCAGTGGATAGAAGATTTCTCTTTCTATCCATCTTTCTCTAAAACTCTGCCTTCCAAATAAACAAATACATTTATAAGAGGAAAAGTCACAACATTCTCTCCACAAACCCATGGAGGCAGCCAGCCATGGCTCCAGTGCTTGAGCTCCTGCCGCGTAAGGCAGGAGACTCGGAACGGAAGGAGTTTCTGTCTCCTGGCTTGAGCCTGGCCCATCCCTAGCTGCTGCAGGTATGTGGGGAGCGAAGCAGCTAAAGGAATAACTGTCTCTTCCATCTGAACACAATGATAATAAAGCAAGCTTATTAAATATTCATTCTCAACACAGCAATTCCTCTCTACATTTCTATGTTGCAGAAATTAGTGTGCACATGGAAGTGTACAGAAAAGAAGCTCACTGAAGCACTATTCATGCAGAGTAGGAATAAGAAGGAAAATAATTTAAATATGCAACAATATCAGAGGGTGAAGTCAATGACAGTTGTGACTGTGACATAGATTTTTACACAGTTATAAAAAGAAAAATGAGGGCTCAGCGTGGTAGCCTAGGGGCTAAAGTTCTCACCTTAAACGCTCCAGGATCCCATGTGGGCACCGGTTCTAATCCTGAAAGCCCCACTTCCCATCCAGCTCCCTGCTTGTGGCCTGGAAAAGCAGTTGAGGACGGCCCAAAGTCTAGGAACCCTAGACCCCAAAGTCTAGGATACCTGTGTGGGAGACTTGGAAAAGGCTCCGGGCTCCTGGCTTTGGCTTTGGATTGGCTCAGTTCCAGCCGTGTGGCCACTTGGGGAGTGAATCATCGGACGGAAGATCTTCCTCTCTATCTCTCCTCTCTGCATATCTGCCTTTCCAATAAGAATAAATAAATTTTTTTTAAAAAAGACAAATGAGATAAAGGTAATTAGAAACTCTGGAAAAAATAACAATATGCCATATGAAAAGGTATAATGTTAGCGTTTTAAATATGGCATGATTTGGAGCAGTCCATAGGCTGGAACAAGGTCAATTCATTGTCATATTCTTCAGAATGTTGTAATACTGAAGCAACAGAAAAGAAAGCACATCACATTGTTTATCTCTGAACAATATTTTTATAATCATGAGGAAGTAAATACTGTTTTACACTTTGTCTTTCAGGGAAAAAAAAAAGCACCAATAATTTCAGGCTTGGTCGGGCATTTTGGTCCAGCAGCACGTTGTGTCTTGGGGTCCCATTTTGGAGACTCACTGCTTGGGACTTTGTCACTCCTGCACTGACTTACCGGCGCACGGCTCATCCCAAACTGCTGAGGGCCTACTGGACACAGGCCCATGATGGGACCCTCTCTCCTGTTTTTCTTCCCTTCCAAGGAAATTAAAATATATTCAATTAAAAAAAAAAAACTGTAAAAAGATTCAAAATGCAACCAACCAACATGATTCTTCAGCACAACATCGCTGCTAAAGAAATACTTCCGGGCCTGTTGCGGTGCCTAGCAGCTAAAGTCCTCACCTGGAACGAGCCAGGATCCCACATGAGCGCTGGTTCTAATCCCGAAAGCCCCACTTCCTCTCCAGCTCCCTGCTTGTGGCCTGGGAAAGCAGTCGAGGATGGTCCAAAGCCTTGGGACCCTGCACCCGCGTGGGAGGCCTGGAAGAGGCTCCAGGTTGCCGGCTTTGGATCGACTCAGCTCCAACTGTTGCAGCCACTTGGGGAGTGAATCAGCAGATGAAAGATCTTCCTTTCCATCTCTCCTCTACTCTGTATGTCTGATTCTCCAATAAAAATAAATAAAACTTTAAAAAATAAATAAACACTTCTATGACACAGTTGTTGGCCATGATGGCAGCTGGGGGATGTAAGGAGTTATTCATATATCCCACCCTGGGCCCAGTGACCATTTTCTCTTCCTCACAGTTCGTGAAATTTCCACCAATCCAGCTGTCAACCAATCAGGCATTTCCCCTGAGAATCCCATCCCCAACCTCTCAGACACCAATCGCCTGGGGCCTGCCCCCAATCCCTCCCAATCCCCGCCCCACCACACCTTGCGGGTCCACCTGAATGGCATAAAGGCCCCGAGGTGAGGCTCTGTCTCCTCCTTCTGGCTCCCTCCCTTCCTCCTCGCCTTTTTACCACCTCTATCCTGTTCCTGCCCTGCTGGAATAAACCTTCTAAAGTACCTCGTTCCAGCTGGTGTTTTCAGCTCACGGTAAAAGAACCAGGCTGCAGGAATTCACTGCTCGTAATAATGCAAGAGCTAGAACTTTAACTGTTTTAAATAACAGGGTGGGAGTTTGTTGGAAAGCAAGATGGCAGGAAGGGTCCATGGGCTAAGACCTTCGTCTTTCAGAGAGGAGAGAAAATATTCTCAGGGGACTGTCACTAGATCCTAACACTTACAAACTTACATAATGTGAAGGTAGTCATATATTTTTTACTTATGGACTTGATCACGCATTTTAAATTTTCTTTTTCAAAATGTTTTTATTTTTGTTTGAGTGAATTGCACAGAGAGAAGAATAGACGGAGAGAAAGATCGTTCATCTGCTGGTTCACTCCTCAAACAACTGCAATGCCCAGAGCAGAAACAAAGCCAGGAACCAGGAGTCTCCCACGTAGATGTAGGGGCCCAAGGACTTGAGCCTTCCTCTTTTATTTCCCTGGGCCAAAAAAGCAGGGAACTGGCTCGGACGTGGAACAGCTAGGACTTGAACTGGTGCCCAAATAAGATGCCAGCATGGCAGATGGAGACTTAGTCTAGTATGCCACAAAGCCAGCTCCTAAATTTGTGGGTTTTTTGTTTTTGTTTTTGTTTTTTTACTAAAATGAAGGCAAGATGTAAAAATATTTGAAGTTTCTGAAAAATGTAGACAATATCTTGATATAACTATGAATGTATACTTAATTATCTGCAAAGTTCTTTTCGTTTTCCACCTGAGGTGAATGGTGTAGAATCATTCTTGAAATGTAATGCTTTTTAAAATTGCTTCAAATATATACATACAATTTTGTAGTCTTTAGTTTTAAATTGACAGAGAAACTTCCGTTGACTCCCCTTCGCTCCGCACGGGTCAGCAATGAATGGGCTGGGCCTAGGGCCAGGAGCTCTGAGGATAACACGGGTAGATTTACTTGTAGGTGGCAGGAGCTCAGCTGCTTAAGTCATGCAGCATTGATGGAAAGCTGGAATAAGGAGCCGACATCAAAATCGAACTCAGGTGTCCTAACATGGAACTCTGGCATCTTAACTATTAGGCTACTGTCTCCTTTAATTACTCCACTCAAATCAGTGTGTAGCAATATATCTGGAATTCTTATATTCAGTATAAGGCTACTTCAGAAAGTATATAAAATTGCATATTATGAAGAAACTGCATGGTCTCAAATTTTTTTTTGCACAAAATAAACTTTTTCATTCAATATCGGCAAATTTTTCAAGTACCGCCTATGATACTGAATGAGAAAAACAGAAAACTTCTCATTAATACGATTTTAAATATCATTAATGAACCACTGCAATTATCTTATAAGTCTCAATTATATTTTATCCCTAAAAAACCATCACCTGCCTTTCCTCATAAGCAAAAGCGAGAGCATTTTAGAAAGCTCTGGGGCCTAGTGCAATGGCCTAGTGGCTCAAGTCCTCATCTTTTACCTTCTGGGATCCCATATAGGCCTCAGTTCATATCCCGGCTGCTCCACTTCCCATCCAGCTCCCTACTTGTGGCCTGGGAAAGCCACAATCTGCCTTTCCAATAAAAATAAAATCTTCAAGAAAGACAGAAAGAGTTCTGATCATTAACTACGAAGATACACACCTTTGCCTCCTCCAAGTTCCTGTGCTATCTTCCTTCCCATCTCACATTGTTTTAAGCGGGAGGGGAGAGTTACGGCATCAAAAAAACGTGTTAATGAGAGCTTATTTCTGCTGGGCTTTGTATATGTTTCCCTGCATCCTCCCCGCTGAGCAGGATGGTGCCTGTCATATCCTTACACAAAGCATCAAAGCGCTTGTGCCTGCCAGCGTCTGAAGGCTGCTGGAAACCCTGCTGACTTCAAGGGCTGCCCAGAGTCACTGACGGAGGGAAAGCCTGGCTACCCCCTTCCCCCTCCCTCCCAAATCTCTCACCAATAAGAGCTGATCAGCAACCTAGACATCTGCCAAGGGAATACGAGCTATGTTGTCCCACGATTTCTGTCTTTAAAACAGGGCAAGATGGGCATATAAAAGGTGCCAGGCACCTATAAACAGTCTCTAAGCCACCTGTGTATTAATAAATCAATACATCTGACCCTACTTGACTAGAATGCTTTTTATAAGGAAAGCTGATAATTGGCTGGGCAGATCTGGAGAGAGAAGCAAGGAGAGGAAGGGAAAGCAAGACCTGAGGATGGAATGGACTAAAGCGACATTGACTAGAGATCTATCGGGTTCCTTAAACATCATGAAAACGGTCCTTTAGAAAAGTGACTGGCTGGAGCCAGAAGTGTAGAGACATTTGGAAACTCACCAGTGAGATTTTGGAAGCTAGCGAGTGTTGTGAGCGATGAGAATACAGACAGAGGGGCATGGTGTGAGACCCGCAGTCCCCAGTTCCAGGCAAGAACTTTATCTCAGAATGTGCCAGCAGCCCGCAGTACCAGCCATGCCACCCGGTGGACTCCAGCACCTGCCGCTGCATCAGCCAACCACAGGGGCAAATCGCCTTTTGCTAGGAAAGCATCCTGGTCTGCCCAGACATTGCTAACTGCTTTCCAAACTTCTTTGGAGTAGTTACACCAAACTGGAAGATGAGTCAAGCAATTCCAATCTGCTCACTCTTTGTCCCAATGCCTAACGCCACTGTCAGAGCCAATATTCCTTTTTATTTTTTAAGATTTATATTTTTTATTGGAAAGGCAGACCACATTTTCAGAGAGGAGAAACAGAGAGAAAGATCTTACATCTGCTGGTTCACTCTCCAAATGGCCAAAATGGCCAGAGCTGAGCCAATCTGAAACCAGGAATCAGGGGCCTCTTCAGGGTCTCCCACGTGGGTGCAAGGTTTCAAGGTTTTGAGCCCTCAGTAGGGAGATGGACTGGAATTAGAGCAACTGGGACATGAACCAATGCTGATATGGGATCTTGGCACTTGCCAGGTGAGGATTTAGCCGTTGAGCCACCGCTGCAGCCTCCAGATCCAATATTCTTATAACAGACCCTGCTTTCTAGTCCAGGAACGCTAGGACACCACTTCAGCCAGGCTGGTCCCAGCACCTCCTTCACACTTCGTGTTTCTCAGTACCAAGTAGTATTCTTGGAAATTGGGGGTTAGGAGGGTTAAAGGAGGGGTGACTCAGAGCTAAGTTGTGACCAAGTTAAAGGGAGAAAAAGCATTTTAGAGAAACCGGGGGCTTGGAAGAACCTTATCTGGAGTGTAACTTTCTGAGAGGAGCCCTGAGAGGGAAGGACTGAGGAAGAAAATGAGGATGCCAGGGAGAGGTGGCTGGCATCTGAACGGAAGGAATGTGCCATGACAATTCGGTTCATGATCACGTCCCAAGGATCTGCGTATTTATAACCACAGCAAGGCCTATCAGAGACATCTGTGAGGCCAATAATTCTCAACTTTGGTAAGAAAAATCGTGATGTGTTTTTAAAAAATACAAATTCCTGACACTACTTCTAGACCAAGTGAACAAGATTGTCGTGAGGAAAAGCTGAAGAGTCTGCATTTCCTATTAACATGTATTGTAGGTGACTTTTGGTTTGGCACATTTGACAAACATGGCTTGGCAAGACCTCGGGCAGTGGGCTCGTACTGCCCTGTCCCTATTGCTTCATGGTGCTTGTTAGTTTTGAGACGAGCCCTGGGATAATACTGGCCAAATTGTGTGCCAAATCACTGGCAGTTTATCTCGGGAAGTTGTGGGGATCCCTGAGGGTCAACTGACCCAAGAGTCCTTGCAGACTCCCTGGCCATATTTCTCCAGAGAAATGGAAAAGAGGAAATGTTTATTTTCCCAGATCATCTTGCTGCTAGGAATGTCCTGGTCACACATGCTGGTCAACAAGAGGTAAGCTGAGGTACCCTAGAGGCTCCTTGGAATGTTCTTGTTTTCTTGGCATGAAAGACAGAAGTGCCTGGGACCATACGAGCTTCCTTCCAGCTCAAGTGAGGATGCCGAACCTCTCCAACCACGGCAGCCAGCCCCGGGCCCGAGGCCATGGGTACCCAGGAGAGGGCAGGAGCGCCAGAACACAGCTGTTGCGGACAGCGATCGCTTGCTGTCATTGACAAAGAACTACTGTCTCAATGTTTACAGTCGCTTCAAAGGTGCCTTTCTGTTCATCTTACAACTGAAAACATTCCTAACCAAACCCAAGGCGAAGTGAAAGAAGCCTAGGCGTGAAACGAGAAAAGATTCATCGTCCTGAGAAATGCACATGCGCAAAGAATCGGCTGGTGTCTCCGTTAGGATCAGCTCCAGGCGGAGGGTAGACACCGAGCCCTAGAATGTACGGTTGAGTGAGAATTTAGAAAGGGAATGGAACAGATCAAGTCAATGCCTGGTGCCTGAGCTATTCTAGTAACAAAATATTTGTCTAGAATAAGACCAAAGAAATTTGCCTTGGGCCCGGCGCGGTGGCGCAAGTGGTTAAGTCCTCGCCTTGCACGTCCGGGATCCCATATGGGCGCCGATTCTATCCCGGCAGCCCCGCTTCCCTTCCAGCTCCCTGCTTGTGGCCTGGGAAAGCAGTCGAGGACGGCCCAAAGCTTTGGGACCCTGCACCCGCGTGGGAGACCCGGAAGAGGCTCCTGGCTTCGGATCGGCATAGCATTGGCCGTTGCGCTCACTTGGGGAGTGAATCATCGGACGGAAGATCTTCCTCTCTGTCTCTCCTCTCTGTATATCCGCCTTTCCAATGAAAAAATAATAAAAATAAATCTTTAAAAAAAAAAAGAAATTTGCCTTAACTGAATATATTTTATAATTTAACGTACCCTCAAAAAAAAAAAACCGCGCAAAATTAGCACAAGCAAGCTATAGCAGTGAAGAGGCCCTCAGGATGGAGTCATCTGTTGGAAATATCATGGTGGTAAAAGCAAGTATGTTCTTGATGACACATTTCTGGGGGACTCGTGCAGTAGCTCAATAAGATAATGCCACCTGCAGGTGCCAGCACCCATGAAGGGGTGATGGTTCATGTCCTGGATGCTCCACTTCCAAACCAGCTCCGTGCTTATCACTTGGGAAGCAACAGAGGATGGTTCCCAGAAAAATCTGGCTCCTGGCTTCAGATCGGCTTAGCTCCAGACATTGAGGCCATTTGGAAAATAAACCAGCAAATAAAGCTTCCTCTTGGTCTCTGGTCTCTGTAAATCTGTCTTTCCAATGAACATAAATAAATCTTAAAAGAGAGAGAGTATTCAGGTTACCTTAATTTTCTTGATGTTCAGTAATGCCAAATGTGTTCCTAGACATTAGTTTTTAAAAAGTTAAAGCTTGGGGGAGCCTGGCACAATAGCATAGCAGCTAAAGTCCTTGCCTTGCATGCACCGGGATCCCGTATGGGCACCAGTTTTTGTCCCGGCAGCCCTGCTTTCCATCCAGCTCCCTACTTGTGGCCTGGGAAAGCCTTGGGAACCTGCACCCGCGTGGGAGACCCAGAAAAAGTTCCCAGCATTGGATTGGCTCAGCTCCGACTCTTGTGGCCACTTGGGAAGTGGATCAGCAGATGGGAGATCTTCCTCTCTATCTCTGCTCCTCCTTTATATCTAACTTTCCAATAAAAAAAAATAAATATTAAAAAAAAGTTAAATCCCGGGACAGGTGGTACAGTATAACATAGAGTAGCTGTCTGCACTGCTGCCATCCTATGTGGGCCCTGGTTCAAGTCCCAGCTGCTCCACTTCCAACCCTGTATCTCATAGGAGATCCAGAGAAAGCTGCTGGCTCCTGGTTTTGGGCCCGTCCAGCTCTGACCAGTCCTCTCAGGCAGTGAATCAGTGGATGAGAGATTTCTGACTGTCCTCCAGATAGATAAATAACATTTAAGAGAAAAGAAGTTGTTCAAGGGAGTCCCTTGTACCCTATGGCAACAGTCAGCTGTCCTGTCCACCATGTTGTTGCCTTGCAACATATTCAATCAATTGAGTTCTGCATATACAAAAAAAAAAAAAAAAGTTTTAAGGAAATTGAAGGGAAAGATAAGTCAGATATAAAGACCTAAAGACCTAAAACAATATGGCAAGATTACTTTTTTTTTCAGAAGTGAAATTTTAAATTCAGCAACACCAACAAGCTAGAACAATTTGTATCAAGGGTTAGAATTCCTTTTCTGTTTTATTTATTTGAAAAGCAGAGAGAATGAGATGGACTTAGAGAGAATGCATCCATCTGTGTTTCATTCCTCAAATGCTCCCAACAGCCAGGGCTGAGCTAGACTGACTGCAGGAGCCAGGAACCCCACATGGGTCTCCCAACTGGGTGAAGTTGTCATTAGCCGCCGACCTAGAAGCGCATTAGCAAGAAGAAGGTTCTGAGTGGAAATGGGACTTGATACCAGGCACACAGATATGAAATATGGGTGTTCCAAAAGGTAATTTAGGGCCCAGTGCAATAACCTAGTGGCTAAAGTCCTTGCCTTGCATGCTCCAGGATCCCATATGAGCACAAGTTCCTGTTCTGGCTGCTCCATTTCCCTTCCAACTCCCTGCCTGTGGCCTGGGAAAGCAGTCAACGACAGCCCAAAACCTTGAGATCCTGCACCTGCGTGGGAGACTCAGAGGAAGCTCCTGGCTCCTGGCTTTGGATTGGCTCATCTCTGGCCTTTGCTGCCACTTGGGGAGTGAACTGGCAGGTACAAGATCTTTCTCTCTGTAAATCTGACTTTCCAATAAAAATAATAAATCTTTAAAAGAAAAAGAGGTAAGTTAACCCATTGTGCCACAATACCTATCCTGAGAGGTTATAATTCATAGTTTCAAGGAATTTATATTCAGTGAAGATAGGAAAATAAGACAAACATTCAGATATACTGCTATCATTCACTGAACATCTACCATGAAAAACAATGTAATAAATAATGTATATAAAATTTATATTATTTACAAATACTCTGGAAGGTCAATACTGTTGTCAGTTAACAAACAACGAGATTAGATGTTTAGACCAGTGAAGTAAATTGCACACAGTCTCACAGTTCGTGAAGAAATTGGAGTGCCAGCTCCTTTTCTCTTGCATCTGAGTCGGCCTTGTGCCAGGGCCTGGAACTGGTAGAGGGAAGCTTTGCTTTGTTCTGCACTTCTCATGGGCACTCAGGGACACCAGGCGTGCATGCATCGCCGTAACACTGGCCACTAGTAACAGACAACTCTGAAGAAATAAAATCAGTTCCATCTTTAAAACTGGAAGTATCTACTAAACGCCTGGTGGCATAATCAATTCACTAAATGCAAGACATCATGTTAATCATTCTATACTGAGAAGCTCTTCAACTGTCATAATCTCTGACAAATCATTGTTTCAAATATAGTTGTTGAATGACAAGATGTATAAAATTATTACCTTATCCTAAGACAGAAGCTATGTGTTTTTTAAATATATGAACTCGTTAATGTCAACAATAACTTCATTGAACAGAATGTTCAGTTAGCAGCATACCAGGAGGTAAAGGTACCTTGTGGTACACATCTCTGCTCCCGAGCAGGAGGACTTCCAAGGAAACAGTTAAATATACCTTGGCAGTAGGAAAGACCTACAACACCACAAAACACTGAAATAGCAGAAAGTTCAACTTGTGCCTGTTACCAAAGGACTCTAATAGTGTGATAACATGATGGAAAGCACAGAGGGGAAAACAGCGTGGGCAGGGAAGGGAGAGATCCTTGTGCCTACAAAACCCAGTCATGGAAAAACAACAGCTTCACTGCAAACGTTTAATGGTCGACTTAGTAAAACTGAGGACTTGAACAATGATATACCGATGAATTTAGGCAAACATCCCATACATGTACCAAAATACATATTATAGTATAAGTGAATATGTAGGTATTTGAGTGAAACAAGTTAAATATATACTTTCTTCTTAACCCTTGACTAAATTAGGACAATTAGGACAATCCTTGACTAAATTAGACCTTAATCCTTGACTAAATTACTAGGAAAGCAAACACTCCTCATTTATTTATCTATGTAAATTCAGCCTACATGTTTTAGATAAAAACAGTCAAGCAATGAGCTCACTAGATGGGAATGGTTTTGGGATTAAGTCTTCAGAAGCACGCTACCTGGGGACAGGAGTTGAGCTCAGTAGGTCGTGCACCATTGTCCACGTCAGAGTCCTTGGCTTAGATCCCCAATTCTGCACCCAACTCCAGTTTCCTCCTAATGTGACCCCTGGAAGGCCGTGGTGATGGCTCACTGAGCTGGATTCCTGCCACTACACTGAGTCTTGTTCCCCAGATTTCGACATACCTCCCCTTCAGCCATTGCTGGTATTTAAGGAGAGAATCAGTGGGTGAGGGGTTTCTCCTCTCTCTCTCTTCTTCCTCTGTCTCTATCTTCCTCTCTCAAACAAATACATTCTTCAAAATGGAAACAAAAATAGAAGCTTGCTGCCTTCAGAGCTTAGGATAGCGACAGCAGGAGATAGTTGAAGCCAGAGTTCCATTGCCTTGGAGGAGCTACATAACCAATAGCATGTATTGTTCCTGTATATTCTTGAATGCTAAAAATATCCAAACCTAAAGAGTAAACCAAACGCAAAGAGCACATTCCACTAACTTTTCGTGTGTACAACCTTGCCTCTCCTGAATGTGAAGGGGAGAGGCTTCCATGTGCTTTTTTCTCGTAGCAAAAAGGATCGTGTTTAGGGGTAAATAAAGATGAAATGCAGTCCATTCACTTCATTTCTTGGAGAAATTAGAGCAGTTCATAAAACACATTTGTCAATCCTTTGTTTTGAATAGACATATGCGCATGCACAGCATTCTCCAAGATTGATTGGTAGCTGGTAGCTTTCTGATTGTTACATTGGGTCTGGTGCAAATGCTGTGATGCACACAGACACAGGGCTAGGTGCAAGGAGAGAAAGGTGTGCCTGATCCGCTGGTTCACACAGCATGTGCTTGAAGGACTTTGCTGGGCTGACCAAGGCCCTCCAGGGCCTGACTCTCAGGAGTGAGGACAAGAAGGTTGCCTGGAAACATGCTTCTTATGGTAATAAAAACATACATGTGGGCCTCGTGCTAAGGTCCTTGCCTTGCACGCACCAGAATCCCATCTGGGCACTTGTTCTAATCCCGGCTACTCCACTTCCCACTCAGCTTCCTGCTTGTGGCCTAGGAAGGTTGTTGAGGATACCCCAAAGCCTTGGGACCTTGCATCCACATGGGAGACCCAGAGGAAGCTCCAGGCTCCTGGCTTTGGATCGGCTCATCTCTGGCCATTGCAGCCACTTGGGGAGTAAACCAGCAGACGGATGTTCTTTCTTTCTGCATCTCTTTCTCTCTGTACTTCTGCCTTTCCAATACCGATAAGTAACTCTTAAGAAAGAAAGAAAGAAAAGAAAGAAAGAAAGAAAGAAAGAAAGAAAGAAAGAAAGAAAGAAAGAAAGAAAGGAAGGAAGGAAGGAAGGAAGGAAGGAAGGAAGGAAGGAGGAAGGAAGGAAGGAAGGAAGGAAGGAAGGAAGGAAGGAAGGAAGGAAGGAAGGAAGGAAGGAAGGAAGGAAGGAAGGAAGGAAGGAAGGAAGGAAGGAAGAAAGGAAGGAAGAAAGAAAGAAAGAAAGAAAGAAAGAAAGAAAGAAAGAAAGAAAGAAAGGAAGGAAGGAAGGAAGAAAGAAAGGAAGAAAGAAAGGAAGAAAGGCAGGAAGGCCCGGCACGATAGCATAATGGTCAAGATCCTCGCCTTGAACGCTGGGATTCCATATGGGCACTAGTTCTAATCCCGGTAGCTCCACTTCCCATCCAGCTCCCTGCTTGTGGCCTGGGAAAGCAGTCGAGGACGGCCTAAAGCCTTGGGACCCTGTACCCACGTGGGCGACTCGGACAGAGGTTCCTGGCTCCTGGCTTCAGACTAGCACAGCACCGGCTGTTGTGGCCACTTGGGGAGTGAATCATCAGACGGAAGATCTTCCTCTCTGTCTCTCCTCCTCTCTGTACATCTGCCTTTCCAATAAAAATAAAATAAATCTTTAAAAAAGGAAAAATACATGTTCCTTCTGCACTTTACAACAGACAGCACAGATCTGAGAACAGAGCCCAGAGCCCCCGCAGCCATGCTTGGCTAGAGCAGGTGCGATGTGGTGTGGTCTGGTCCCAGCTAAAGTCATTCAGAACAGTGCATTTCCCAGCTGTGACTCTGCCGGCAAGCCAAAAGCATCATCTTATTTGCCCACTGAACATCTGACCTCAGGTAGGCTCCTAGCCAATATTGGTTTATGACTCTAGTGGAAAAAGTATCCAATAATTTGCTGTTTTCTTACCTTCTAATAAGCATGTTTCCCCTTCCCCATAATTACTCCAGGACCTAGAATCCCAGGCTGTCAGAAAGTGAAGGATCCTTTGAGATCAAACCCATCAGCCTCTTGCCTTCAGCATGATAGAACTGAGGTCTCTCTGTGCTTCTTACCCCATTTCATTCTTCTGATATCTGCTCACATTTTTTTTTTTTTGCATCATTCACACACTCCTGGAAAATAGGAAATAGAAAGATCTGCTCACTGAAAACCAGCTTCCAATCAAAACTAAGGAGTAAGAGAAAAGAAAGAAAGTGAAAAGCATACATGCTTTGAGAACTTAAGGCACTGTTAATGTTTATTATTTATGTGTCTTACAAATCTTTCATGTCATTAGCTAAAATCTTTGAGTAGGATCTATGCTTTTAAAATTCTCTTTGATATAAGTGGAATCTGGCACAGTGTCATGAATGTCCAGGAGTTTAATAAATAGTATTTGAGGATGATGAGCTGGTCTACACCTGGCTCACCAGCAGTATCCACATAATCAGCCTGGACAGATAAGAATCCATCCTACTTTTTAAGACGTCTAGAGAGGGACATTCTAAATCTTCTTCCATAATTCATCTCCATGCCTAATAACCCGGAGGACCAGCTGCAAGAGTCTTTCCAACAAGGAAGTATCAGGAATGCTGCATGGAAAATGCCGGGCTCCCCCAGAGGCATTGGTACCCCAGTTGCCCTGCATTACTTAGGAATAATCCTGGTGTGGGGATGATATAGGAAGAAGCCAGGGTGGGTGATGAAGGGGAAGGCAGTCACTGGGGCCAGGAAAAGGCAGAGAAGAGATGTTTTTTCTGCTCAGGGGAAGTAGCCTTGTACACACTTGCTGGCAACACTGTCCAGGGCTAGTTGGATTTGAGAAGGGCAGCAGTGGGCAGAGAGCTGTGTGACAGTGGAAGGCAAGTGTGCTGTTGGCTAGCTGACTCTTCACATCCTTCCCTGGAGCAGGTCCTCTGGGAGGAGACAATCGCAGCTTACTCTTCCCCATTCCTAGCAAAGGGACATCAGTTTTATTAGAGCCAAAAAGAAAGGAATCTTTGTGCCCTGACCTGCAGTGTGTGTGTGTGGGGGGGGTACACATGTGTGGTGAGTGCACAGTCAGAATGATGGGAGGTGGAGAAAGGAAGGGTTAATATAAAGCTAGGCAAATACTTGAAGGGTCAGAAAAGAGAGATAACCAACGCGGGATCTAGATTAAGCCTGAAAAGCAAAGTAGATGCCTGGAGGAGCTGCCGATTCAGTGAAAGCCCAGTAGAGGAAGGAGGCAGGCAGAACTGGGGGCGGAATGGGGGGGAGAGTGAGCACTTTAGGGTTAAGCACAGGTCAGAGAGAGCAGGTTTGTTGAGATAGTTGAACTGCAAGGAGTAGAACAGAGTCTGGCTTACATGAAAATGAGTCCACAGGATCCGTGTTGGGAGTGAGCCTTGTCCTCTGACTGGGATGTCCCAGGGTCCTGCCCTGGGCTTCAGGACAGGCAGCAGGAACTCTGGACAGGGCAGTCTTAGCAAAGGGAAGCACAGCTAGATGGCATGGCCTCCTTACTGAGGGCTTAGCAAGAGATGTAACCCAGTAGAGTAGGTATTCTTGGATAGGTCTGAGGACATGCTCAAATTGGAAATAGCCAAGGCAAGCTTCTGGAGCCCTTGGAGTTGTCTAGAGAGAATATGGCCTGCGTGGTCATGCATTTTGCTTTGGGGAAGCTAGGAGCAGGAAAGGATGGGGCACACATGCCAGGAGAACAGGCCTAGAACCTCCCTCATGACACAGCAGTCAATAAGATGAACTCAGTGACTTGTAATGCCCTGGTCCTCCATGTCTTGGCATCTCTTTCTCAAGGTGCCAACAAACAGAAGAGGCACTTGATTCAGAAGCGGTAGATTTATAGAGCTAGGAAGCCACAAGAAACCAACTGGCATTATGAGCAGGGAGAAGAAGAGTGGCGAGAAGCAAGTGAATCATAAAAAGCCTCCCGGGAGCCTTCTGAGTGTGTCCACTTCCTGGAATAGAAATAAAATAAATAAATAAAGAATCCATGTTCTTGTCCCATCTCTTGCTTGTATAAACCTCCACAAGTCACTTTCTATACCTTTGCGGGAATGTCTTGTTATTTGCCTGAAATGACTTATTTCATGAATGCTGACTCACAGGTCAGTGGCGGAAAGAAATAATTTCCACGTTAAAGAAATCAATCCTTCAACACTGTGTGTACGCATGCTCTTCAAGACATCAGAATTTAAAACTTTCAAAAATGTTATTCATTTGAGAGGCAGAGTGAGAGTTTATATTTGCTGCTTCATTCCCCAAATGCCTGTGATGGGCTGGGTCAAGGCAGAGGCCAGCAGCCAAGAACACAATCTGAGTCTCCCAACGAGTGACAGAGACAGTATCACTTGGGTTAACACCACAAACTGCCAAGGTCTGTATTGATAGGAAGTTTCAGCCAAAGATAGTTTCAAATGTGTGTGTGTGTGTGTGTGTGTGTGTGTGTGTGTTCATGTGAAGCTTCCCTGTCCAGGCAAATGCCTCTTCCCTCGGTATTTTCTTTAAAGCACAAGTTTTGAGGAATGTTCAAGTCAACACCTTCAATTCAAACCCAAAACTGGTCATACTCCTAAATACCATTCCTGCTTTTCCTGGCACTTTTTAATTCCCCTAGCACATTTCAGTTGAAAGAAAGGAAAAGAGAGAGAGAAGGCAGGCAGAAAGGCAGGAAAGAAAGAAAGAGAGAAAGAGAGAAAGAGAGAAAGAGAGAAAGAAAGAAAGAAAGAAAGAAAGAAAGAAAGAAAGAAAGAAAGAGAGAGAAAGAAAGAAAGAGAGAGAAAGAGAGAAAGAAAGAAAGAAAGAAAGAAAGAAAGAAAGAAAGAAAGAAAGAAAGAAAAGGAAGGGAAAGAAAGAAAGAAAGAAAGAAAGAAAGAAAAGGAAGGGAAAGAAAGAAAGAAAGAAAGAAAGAAAGAAAAAGGAAGGAAGAAAGAAAAGGAAGGGAAAGAAAAGGGAGGGAGGAAGAAAAGAGGGGAAGAAAGAGAAAAAGGAAAAAAAAAAAAAGAAATGCTGTTTATTAAACCTGCGGTTAAAGTGTGCCTTTTGTAAACTTTTGCCCCCGTTTGTTATGTACCAATTTCTTACTAGCTCAAGCTGGGGCAGCTCATTTAAGGTGTTTACAAAATGCAAGCTGAACTGTCTGTGGCAATCCCAGGATTTCCTTAAGACTTCACTAGGCCAAATATTTCTTCTATAAATCAAAGGTATGTATTTTTCCTCCTAAAGTGGGAGTGGGGAGAGTCTTGTCTATTAACTTTGGAAAACAGTATTTTTATCATGTGTTGATTTAGGCTTACGAAACTCCTAGGGTATGGGGATGGATCTTATTTATTACTAATATTCTAATTACCTGTTTTCAAAGATGAGAGTAGGATGTGTTTTTATAATCTTTTAAAAGCACCACTTCACAGCTCTATCCTGCTACAGTGACTAATGAAACCCGCGCACCCGGGGGCTGGCTGGAGTGAGGGCTGGGGAAGGAGTCTGAGATGAGTTCCCTAAATGCTCAGCCCACTGTAACTGAAACTTCTTCCAAACTTCACTTTCATCTTAAAATTCCAGAATATATATATATACGCATATATCCTTGTCATGGCATAAAGTTAGCTCCTTGTCTCCCCACCACTGTTCACTAAGTAAACAGCCTCTTCAAAACAACAGACTATATTTAACCAAGTCTTTGTTTCCCCGACTACACCAACTTATCAGACTGGTGATAACATTCTATTTTTGTTAATTTTGGAAGTAGTAAACTTACATCTAGCATCCCGAAAGATTCAAGACAAGAAGGTGATCTGTTGCAGATGGATATTGTAGTCACAATAGCTCACCTTGGATACCTCCTTTCTGCTTTGTGCAAGTGAATAAAATAGCCACAATCTTTGCCATCAAGAAGATCATGGTCTAGTGAGTGAGACAGATGTAAATTAAGCAGCCAGCCAAATACGTGCCAAATAGCTGCTGGGCAGGACAGTGCTCCATGCACAGGGCCAGGGTGCAGATGGCATGAAAGCAGTAAGAGAACAGACCTGCCCAGTGGACTGGAAAGTCTACCCAAGGAAGTAAAGCTTGCACTAAGACCTGGAGCAGAAACAAGAACGTGGGGTTAACTAGGGGAAGGCAGAGTGTGAGAACTGAAGACAGGTGTCCCTGGGAGTGGCTGCTGAAAACTGAAAGATCAGCATGGTTGGCCCCAGGGAAGTGAGGGGCAGAGGGGGCACATGATGGGAGTACAGGGTAGGCAGTCGGCAGCACCCCATGGGGCTTTGGAGTCATTAAGGCAGGAGAGGTCCTTAGGCCACTTTGGGTGAGTGTTGACAGAGAAGTCAGGAGGGGAGCAGGGGGAGTAGCCAGGCACCTTGCAAACCGGAACACCTGATGCTGAAACTCACAGGCAAATGGTATAGGCATTTCATATGATGTATTCTTAAAAAAAAAAAAAAAAGCTGTCTTTTTATGCATTTATTTTCATTTTATTTGAAAAGCAGAGACAGCGGAAGCTCTGGCATCTTTTGGCTAACTTCTCACCAGTCTGTAAGAACTGGGCTGGGTTTGACTCAAGCGTGGTCTCCCACATGGGGAGTGGTACTTGAGCCAAATACTTGTGCCATCATCAGCTGCCTGCCCCCCAGGGTGTGCATTAGGGAGACACTGGAATGGAACCCAAGCCCTCTGACATGGAACACAGGATCCCACGTGGCATCAACGCTGTGCCAACTGCTTGCCCTCATTTGTTAGAATTTAAAAAGATAAACACTATTTCAAGTATAAATTTACCTACATTGCTTGAAATCAATAATTATTTATGCTTTACCATCCCCTCAGGCTGTCTCTTCTCTCTGTTTCTCAAACGGTTTTTAAAATGGGAAAGAATGCGAACCAGTCTTGTAACCTAGCAGGTAAAGTTGCTACCTGCAGCACCAGCACCCTATTTGAATTCAGCTTCGATTCTCAGCTGCTCCACTTCCAGTTCAGCTCCCTTCTCATCACTGTCTTTCAAATAAATAAATCAATCTTGAAAATGCCCACAAAACATAATTCTGAAATATATTGTGGGGCAATACTCTTCGAGTTTGGGTTTTTGCAGGCGCGGCCTTGATTGCTACAGAAGCCCTACCGGGGAGATCCCCTGGGCCACCAGTCATGGGGCAGTGCAGCCAGTTCAGCAGGTGCCTCCCCAGCATGCCTTTAAGGAGACTCTAGGCGAGGGTTAGGACATCGGTGAAATTGTTTTGGAGACCTTGCTGCCCCAGCCAGCGGCGCATTCCAGACCTCAAAGTCTCTAATCCAAAACTTAACCAGAGTGTCTCAATCCTTCCCTTGCTATTTTCTTCCCAAATTTCAATCGCATGGAAAACTCTGTCTTTTGCCTCCTGCCAGTAACTTGCCCTGGTAGACTATTATAAGTAATCTCTCTCTCTTTAAAGGTTTTATTTATTTGAAAGTCAAAATTAGAGAGGAGGAAAAAAAAGATTCCATCTGCTGGTTCATTCCCCAAATGACTGCAATAACCACCCACAAGTCCCCCATGCATCTCAGCGGCTGGAATCCTTGGGCCATCTCTGTGGCTTTTCCCAGGTCATTAGCAGGAAACTGGACAAGAAGTGGGATCCAAATGGGATGCCACATCGCAGCCAGCAGCTCTACTACCCATTATGCTATAACTCTGGCTCCTGTAAGTAGTCTCTCTGACACATTAAATGTATTTGGGGGAGTTCTAACTTCCTGTTAAGTCTCAGGTTTAAAAAAATTAAGTCTTTTATAGGCTGCCTCTCTTTCCCCTGTCTCCCTGGCTTACGTCATGCCTTCGTACTGCTCAGAAACAGCTCTGCTGGTTAGCAGTTCCCATGCCAGTTGGCAGAGAAGACTGATCAGCTGGCCATGGGTGGACAGTTCGGGGCAGACAGTGGGACAATGAACTGTACCTCTAATGACAAGGTGTATAAACTTGCTTGTTTTCACAGCTGTGCTTCTTCCTTGCAAAGCTGGATTCTTTAAAGGTGACACTATCACCGAGATTCAAGTTCACTAACAAGTATAAGCGCTTCTTGCTAAGGCAAAGACCTTGGGATCTTCCAGTTGTGGGCACTGAGAGGGAAGGGCTGCCACTCCATTTTCGCTGGAATGGAATACTGCAGAATTTCATTGCTTGGCAATAATGTCTTGGGCATCAGTTCCCAGATGGAATGTGTCATGAAACCCGATTCTTGCAGACTTGCTCATGTGTGCAACTGTGCATGGCATGAAAATGCCCAGAGCAAACCTTCACATTGCCAAACAGAGTTAGTCCTAAGGTAGCTGCATGCAACATACCTCAAAATTCATGAAGCATCACTTCACCCCTTCCTTCTCCGAGCGCCTCCCTCCCTCCTAGGGAGGCCCTCATTGGAGGTGAACCGCCAACCCCGGAGGGGGAAAACCTGCTCAGACTCAGGCAAAAGGGGAGGTTCTCCGACGGTGTCTGTAGATGAGGAATCGGCCAACTATCACCCCCGAGGCCCAGCCTAGCTGCGGCCCGGTGCTGTCACAGGCAAGTGGGGGAGCAGGCCACAAGAGCACGGCCGGCAAAGTCAGGGAACTCCCGTCCCGCCCCAGCCAGTGAAAGTTCGTTGACCTTCCTCCGCAGCCTTCCCGGGCTACGTCTGCTTTTCTCTTTAACCCCTCTTTATCCTCTCCAGAAAGAAGCCCCGCCCCCACAACCAAACCGCGCAGGTTTATTTACTCAACAATTCAAGCTAATCCTCCCATCTAAAGGCAAACATTCTGAGCCGAGTGCTTTTTCCTAGCTGGTAGGACAGGCTGCTGTTTCAATTCTTCCTCTCACACATTCACCTCCCCCCACCATCTTTTCCCTTGCCCGTTACCCTCCAAACCCTGCTTTCGCTGCTGGGACAAGGTTAGAGGCCACCCCGCCCCAGGCTCTGAGCCTAACCCTATAAGGAAGAGAAATTGGGCCTGGCGTGGTTGTCTAGTGGCTAAAATCCTTGCCTTGCACAAGCCAGGATCCCATATGGGCTCCAGTTTTTGTCCTGGGCGCTCCCTGCTTGTGGCCTGGAAAGGCAGTTGAAGATACCCCAAAGCCTTGGGACCCTGCACCCCGTGTGGAAGACCAGGAAAGAAGCTCCAGGCTCCTGGCTTCGGATTGGCACAGCTCCAGCCGTTGCGGCCACTTGGGAAGTGAACTGGGGAGTGAACCAGCAGAAGATCTTTCTCTCCTTCTCTTTGTAAATCTGATTTTCCAGTAAAAATAAATAAATCTTTAGGGGGGGGAAAAAAAACTTCCACAGCCTTTACCAACATCGCTACATTAAGAATCTTGAAGGTTGGGCCCGGCATGATGGCCTAGTGGCTAAAGTTCTCACCTTGAACACACCAGGATCCCATATGGGCACTGGTTCTAATCCCAGCAGCTGCACTTCCCAGCCAGCTCCCTGCTTGTGGCTTGGGAAAGCAGTGGAGGACAGCCCAAAGCCTTGGGACCCTGCACCCGTGTGGGAGACCTGGAAGAGGTTACTGGCTCCTGGCTTTGGATCGGCATAGCATCGGCCCTTGCGCTCACTTGGGGAGTGAATCATCGGATGGAAGATCTTCCTCTCTGTCTCTCCTCCTCTCTGTATATCTGACTTTCCAATAAATAAATAAATCTTAAAAAAATAATAATCTTAAAGATTGCTGGAGTTGGGGGAGGGAAGGCACACCAGGTCAAGCCCATACCGCGCACTCCCTGCAAGCAAGAAGAAGCCTGCTGTTTGTTGCTAGAAACCCTCAGGGCAGGACACCCTTCTCCAAGAGAGACCACAGGATCCTAGGGTTCAGCTTTGACACCCCACAGTGCTCTCTGGCTGACGGACTCCACACCATCTCTCTCCCCTTTATCAGGCGCGCTGCGTTGAGCAGCGGTTAAAGGCAAGCATTCATACGAGGACGAAACATGCAGTTCTGGTGATGAAAAGCGAGGGCACTTTGATCACTTCGTCAGCCAGTGGTTCGGTTTTCTCTTCTGTGGAGAGGGGATAATAATAGTCCAGCTTCCCTAGGCTGTAGTGAGGATTAAATGAGTTAATCTGCATAAAATTGTTTTGAACAGGGTGTAACGCGTGGTAAATAATAAAGTGCTAGCTGTCTCTACTCTTTGACATTCTGAGGTGAAGCCATGTCAAGACTGGCGCGGCCCAGGTCTCCAGTGGCCACGCTCTTACGGCTCCAGGTGAAACTGACACTCACGCACAGGCCAGACCAGCCCCACGGGGTGTGCGACACTGGAAACAGCTGAAATGTGCACAAGAGGTACCTGACTGTCCTTACTGTTCAGGTCTTTTGCTACACAAAACCACGTGACCCAAAGCATCATGCATTTGTATGGAAGTTAGGCTCTGCTTTCCAGATATTTTATCAACCTGCAAACTGAGTTCTGAGCCATTGCAACCTTGTTTATATATGCAAAACAGTGAGGGTGGAGCTGGTATCTACAACTCAGCTTGCTGGTTTGTAATCAAACCCTAGAGCTGGAATCCTTATTGCAACATGGGTATAAAATCCAACTTGTGGGGTCCAGTGCAGTAGCCTAGTGGCTAAAGTCCTTGCTTTACACACACCAGGATCCCACATGGGCATCAGTTCTAATTCTAGTGGCTATGCTTCCCATCCAGCTTCCTGATTATGGACTGGAAAGGCAGTAGGGACAGCCCAAAGCCTTGGGACCCTGCATCCATGTGAGAGACCCAGAAGATGTTCCTGGCTCCTGGCTTCAGATTGGTGCAGCTCTAGCCATTGCAGCCACTTGGGGAGTGAATCATCGGATGGAAGATTTTCCTCTCTGTCTCTCCTCCTCTATATATGTCTGACTTTCCAATAAAAATAATAACAAACCTTAAAAAATTCAACTTGTGGGGGCCAGCATGATAGCTCAATTGGTTAATCCTTTGCCTTTGAGTGCCAGGATCCTAGGTGGGCACCAGTTCATATCCTGGCTACTCCACTTTCCATCCACCTCCCTGCTTGTGGCCTGGGAAAGCAGTCGAGGATGGCCCAAAGCCTTTGGACCCTGTACCTGCATGGGAGACCCAGAAGAAGCTCCTGGCTCCTGCTGCAGAACAGCGTTGTTCCAGCTATGTGAATATTTGGGGGAGTGAACCAGTGGGTGAAAGATTTCTTTTCTTTTCTTTTCTTTTCTTTTCTTTTTCTTTCTCTTTCTCTCTTTCTTTCTTTCTTTGTTTCTTTCTTTCTTTCTTTCTTTCTCTCTCTCTTTCTTTCTTCCGCTCTCTCTATTTATCACTCCTTCCTTCTTGCTGTCAGATTTGTTGCATTTGGGTACAGGTGTCAGTTGCTGTTGCCGGCAGTCCCCCTCCCCCAGGTCCCAGGGCTGTAAAGGGGAGGATCCCTCCACCATAGCCAGGAGTCTCAGCAGGCTTTCCAGTGCTTTGTTTTCCCCAAAGAACAGGCGCTTCACAAGCTGAGAGGAGAGAGTGAGAGAGCGCAAGGTGCCCAGCTACTTTCCTTCCCTTTCTGCTGGGGCCTAGCCACATGACCCAGTTTTTCTGACCTTTTTCTCCTGCAGAAAAGGGCTGGGACTGTTCCTTTCTGCTCGTGCTGGTGGTCGGGGGGGGGGGGTGGATTTAAGGGAAGGGAAATGTTGGACAGTTAATTTGGGTGTACATCTCAGCCTTGACATGAAAAAAATAATCAAGGAATAAAACAGAAGCACTTTAACAAGTACAAACAAAACGTGCCAAACTGTACTCCACAGCATGCTGATTCTGCAAGAATGTGAAAGCTATGTCTTTAAGGAAAGGGCTTCTGGGGTTCGTTTTACAGCACTGTGGGATAAACCGCTACCTGCTCACGTCAGCGTTGAATATGAGCTTTGAGCCTTGGCCCGCTCTACTTCTGCCCCAGACCCCTGGCAGGGCAGTGGAAAATGGCCCCTGCTGCCCACATGGCAGACTGAGAGAGCTCCAGACTTCTGGTTTTAACTAGGCCCAGCCTCGGCCATTATGGACAACTGAGGAGTGAAGCAGGGGGAGGAAGTTCTCCCTCTAACTTTCAAATACATCAATAAGTCTTTAAGAAATTTTTTTTAAAAATGCATCTTTATGAGTGTTAAGATTTTCATAGAGCAAAGTTTTTCTCTGGGTTCAATATGCTAACAAATAAGCACACATTTCGGACCCAGCACAGTAGCCTAGCAGCTAAAGTCCTCTTTTTTTTTTTCATGCACCAGGATCCCATATGGGAAGCAGCCCTGCTTCCCATCAAGCTCCCTGCTTGTGGCCTGGGAAAGCAGTCGAGGACGGCCCAAAGCCTTGGAACCCTGCAACTGCGTGGGAGACCCCCGAAGAAGCTCCTAACTCCTGGCTTTGGATCGGCTCTGCTCTAGCCAATGTGGCCACTTGGGGAGTGGATCTGCCAGTAGAAGATCTTTCTCTCTGTCTCTCCTCCTCTCTGTATATCTAATTTTCCAATAAATAAATAAATAAATAAATAAATCTTTAAAAGAATCACACATTTCTAGAAGGTGAGATTAACATGGTACATTTCCCAAACTTCTCTAATGTGGGTCCCATTTCAGAAGCACAAACTGTGTACCTAGTATGAGAGGAATGCAGTTGGAAAATGCTGACATAAAGAAATGAGAGTGGTTATAATGGCTGTTACCTGGTTCAAAAGTGACCCTCGGGCCTGGCGCGGTGGCCTAGCAGCTAAAGTTGTCTTGAACACGCTGGGATCCCATATGGGCGCCGGTTCTAATCCTGGCAGCTCCACTTCCCATCCAGCTCCTTACCTGTACCCTGGGAAAGCAGTGGAGGACAGCCCAAAGCCCTGGGACCCTGCACCCGCCTGAGAGACCTGGAGGAAACTCCTGGCTCCTGGCTTCAGATCAGCGCAGCACCGGCTGTTGCGCTCACTTGGGGAGTGAATCATCGGACGGAAGATCTTCTTCTCTGTCTCTCCTCCTCTCTGTATATCTGACTTTGCAATAAAAAGAAAATAAATAAACCTTAGGAAAAAAAAAAGTGATCCTCTTCTCAGAAAGCTCAGTGTGTTTGCTTCCCAGTGGCTGTACCGAGGGGCTGTGTGTCCTGGAGCCACAAGGCAGCCACAGATCATGTGTAGTTTATCCCAGGAGTTACCGGAGCTCCATTAGGTAGGAAGAAAATTAAAATCATCTGGATAAAATGAAACAGAACATGAATCAGCTGAATTCAGTCACGTGCGTCAGCTGTCTTGTAAGGAGGGGCAGAGCTCAAATCATCTGAAAGAATGCCTGAACTCAGAATCTGTGAGCGTGAACCACAGCAGCATCAGCCCCTTTGAGGGTGGGAATTCCGCATTCCTATTGGTTGCTGCTCTGGAGAACTCAGCCCCTGCAAGGAACCCCACAGTGATGTGCGGGCTTGCAGCAGAAACCCTTCAAGATGATATGCCCTTTAGCCACTGGAAAGCATATGTCATGAATACATGTGGCTCCCCAAGACCTGTAGGCTGAAGTTCAAATCCCACATGTGACAATGTTACAAGGTGGGGCTCCTCTGGGAGCCCTCAGGAGTGGGATTAGTGCCCTCATTAAAGACGCCCGAGGGAGCACGTGTACCCTTTCTACCACAGAACAGAGCAGGAGCCAGGAACTGCACCTTCACCAGACTCGGAGTCCAAGCCTCCTGAACCAGGAAAAAGAAATCTGTTGTTTCCAAGTCATGCGCTTTCTATATTTGTATCAGCACCCAAACCAAGTACCCCAGCTTGCCTGAGCCAGTAGGATTATTTATTTATGCTTATTTTACTTCGGAAAGCATAAAGTCAAAAATGTAAAAACAGATGCCAGTGTTGTGGCATAGGGGGTTAAGAAGATGCCTGCTCCATTTCCAATCCAACTCCCTGCAGGAAGTAGGAGAAGACGCCCTGCACCCACGTGGGCGACCCAGGTGAAGCTCCTGGCTTCGGCCTGGTTCAGCGTCAGGTGTTACACCCATTCGAGGGGTCAATCAGATGGGGGGATGCTCTCAGTTCTTTTCTCTGCCACTCTGCTGTTCAAATAAATGAATAAATCTTTTAAAAAGATAAAAAATTAAATCATTATACTGTTTTTTAGCTTTGGGAGTATTTGTGCATATTTCTATTTGGAATTTTATTCATTTGTGAGTTTTAGGAAAGCCTAGCTGGTTATCCTTGGAATATCTAAAACATCTGTATGAAAACTGTAATCTATTTAGGTTGTGACTTTAAGTAAAAAGGTATGAGACTCTTATTAAATTTATAAACATTTCTGTAGTGTTCAAGACAATTGAAGAGTCATATTTTATAAGTTTATTGTATTTGTGGGAATTACTTAACGACTTGTGGTTCTTTTGTTTGTTGAGCAAATGAAGTATTTTTAAGAAGCTTGAATATATTAAATGTATAAATGCAGTTTAATAATTCAAGAGAATTTAATTAACCAAATTGTAAACATTCTTTTAAAGGGGAGAATTAGATTTGTGACTTGCAAGTCAAAACTTAAAGAAGAGCTTTGCAAATATGTAATAAAATGAAATTGAATCACTGCGCATTGTCTTCTCTGCTCACAAATCATGTCTTCAAGAATACACCATACCCAAATTACCACGCGTTGGCACAAGGGGTGTGGCAAAAATCTCCCTGTTGTTATCAGTGCACAGGTGATCAGTATCGAGAGGAAGAGGAAGAATATGATTCATTGATTACAGCTGTGTCCGCATCCCATCAACGCGCGGAGACTCCAGTCTGGTCAGTGCGGACCATAGACAGGTGCACGGGGTGCGGCGCCTCGCTTCACATAGTTCCCATCTTCGTTCCACTGCGCATGTCTCCTTTCTTCCGACTCAGTGAAGCCCCACCCCCCGCATTGATTTTTAGCAAACACACTTTCCTGCCTTGACCTGCTCAGTTTCAATTTTTGTTTTGCCACTTACAGTATGACATTAAGTGATTCAGTCTCATTATTTCAGTTTTTTCATAAATAAAAGTTGGATTATACTTTTTACCTGTCATCAATGGCATGCTTGTGTTCCACTAAAATTCCTATGTTAAAATCCCTCCCCACTCCCAACTTCCCACCCTCCGGGTAAGGGCTTAGGTGGTAGACTCTGAGAAGATTAATCCAGTCCTGTGAGAATGAGTTTGCCCTGACATGGTGAGGCTGAAGGGAGTTTCTTCCCTCTCTGCTGGCTCTCCATCTTATCAAGGCACACCCAGGATGGGCCTGGGGTGATAGTGTAGCAGCTAAAGTCCTCCCCTTGAACACACCAGGATTCCATATGGGCACCGGTCCTGGTCCGGGCAGCTCCACTTCCCATCCAGCTTCCTGCTTGTAGCCTGGGAAAGCAGTCAAGAATGGCCCAAAGCCTTGGGAGCCTGCACCCATGTGGGAGACCTGGAGGAACTTCCTGACTCCTGGCTTTGGATAGGTGCTGCACAAGCCGTTGTCACTTTGGGAGTGAGTCATCAGAGGGAAGATCTTCCTCTCTGTCTCTCCTCCTCTCTGTATATCTGACTTTGCAATAAAAATAAATAAATCTTTAAAAAAAAAAAAGCTTAATTTCTTTCTATTGGAAAGGTACATTCATAGAGAGAAAGATCTTCCATCCACTGGTTCACTCCCCAAGTGGTCACAATGGCAGGAGCTGAGCTGATCCGAAGCCAGGAGCCAGGAGCTTCTTCTGGATCTCCCAGGTTGGTGCAAGGTCCCAAGGCTTTGGGCTGTCCTTGACTGCTCTCCCAGCGCACACACAGGAAGCTGGATGGGAAGTGGAGCGGCCAACACACAAACTGGCAATCACATGGGATCCTGGCGCTTGAAGGGGGAGGATTAGCCAATTGAGCCACTGTGTGGGGCCTTGATTTTCCCTTGCAAACTTGCTGCTCTCCTAGTCTTTCCTTTCTCAGTATTTGGCAACTCCATTCTGCCACTGGTTTGGTCTAAAACCTGGGAATAATCTTTGAATTTTTTTCCTAACGTGCCAGAAGATGTATTCCAATACGCTCCTTTAAAATCTTTTTTTTAACCAGCTCGTACTACCATTACTGAAGCCACTGTCCTTGTATTGGGATTTCAGCAAGAGCCCCTTACAAGTGATGGCCTTTCGCATTATGGACCTGCAACAGCTAGTCCTCTGCAGGCGTTAAAGCGGTAGGTGATGAAGTCTCAGAATCTTACAGTGGCTTTCTGTGTTACGCAAGAGAAAAGCCTTCCACAGCTGATCACGGGCCCCTTTCCCAACACTCCACCACCCACTTCAAAAGAAGATGCCTGGTAGCATTTTTATTCCACAGATACAGAAATCCTGCTTCTCCTCCTGTTCCTTTGTACCTAATATTCCCTCCATCTGGAATATTCCTGGTTTTTTTTTACATTTGCATACTCAATCCCACTTCATGGGGATTTTGCTCACACTTCGTCTTTACTTGTTCCTTTTTCTAAATTCCCCGTCTATGATAATATACAAGATTATTTCAAAAAGTTCATGCAAAGTGGAATCAAAAGACGTGTTTCTTCGGTGGTGGGCATTTGGACTCAGGGTGAAGACACGGACAGAGTTGGGCCCCTGTGTGCCTTGTTGAAATGCTTGGGTTCCAGTGTCGGGTCTGTGTGTGTCCTGGACAGCAGCAGTAGCGGCTCACATAGCTGGATTCGCACCACCCTTAGTGGGACGGCTGGAATGACAGCATGGCTCCCACCTTTAGTGTGCTGCCCTGTGGCATGGCCACGTGGAGGGTGACATGCGAACTCTTTGTCTCTTTCCCTCTCAGATAAAAGAAAAAAAATTTTTTTTCTATTAAACTTTTTAACATTCATGTAGTTTTTAAAATAGTAGACATTTTCCAGGAGTTTTGTGAAGTTGCCTTATGTAACTTGATCCACCTCCCTGTCTTGCTTTAATTAAGCTTGATTATCATTTATATACTTACTAGCAGCCAGGTGTGGTCATGTGACCAACCTCTGGCTAACTTGCATGTGAATGGAAGCCACAAATGTAATCACCAAGGCATGGCCGAAACAAGAAGGCCATGTTTGTTTAACTTTTTTTTTTTTTCTGTCTCAATGGCTGAAGTTTGGGTGTGATGGCAGGGGCCAGGAAAGCCATCTTAGGCCACCAGATGGAAGTGTGAGTTGAGAGAGCGGATCAATCTACGACTTTGACCCCTCACTCCAGAACACTTACATTTGAACGCCAGTGACACAGCAGAATAAATTTTATCTTACTTAAGCCATTTATACAATGCTTTTGTGATGGAAGTTATACAGTCATAAAGTATTTGAATATGCAACTGTCTGCACTCCCAACCCTCCCAGTAGATATGAGACTGAAATTCAGATTTTTCTGGAGAGTCTGGGCTGTGCTCATTGGCTCACTGGTAACAGCTTCCTAATAGTGCACAGTATACTAAGCATTCGGTAAGTATTTGTTCAATTAATTAATGGTAAAACTGTCGACAGAACGCTCTAAGCAAGAACATGGCTGGTCAGTATCAGTGGGTGTCTGGTAGGGAAATATCCTGAGTGTCTGATTGGGTTTTCTGTCCTCACAGAATCACGAACATGGGTTACAACCTGCTACTGCCATTATTTGAGAAGCATAACTACTTGTAGGAGAGTTGTGTTTCCTGTGGATTTAAATGGAGGCTCCCAAGGAAAGCCCATTGTTGTAATGGGATCTCGGGTCACTGAGGCAGGGAACACTGGGACAAGGTTTACCAGAATGGCAGAAGGTCATCAGCAGAATGCTAAGCACAAATGGAGAGACGGAGCACCCCAACATGGGATCTCAAGCTGTGTGGCCGACGTGTGTCAGTTGGAATGGCAGAAGCCCATAGCTGGAAGAACCACAAAGAACTGTACAAGTTAAGTTGAAATGAAACAAAAACATATCACAGGGCATCAGCAAGATGCCTGGGGGTAAATGTTTTAGACATAATACCACTGTGTTCAAGGCTGCGTAAGGAATATAAAAGAAGTTATAGCACTAGGATAGTATTTTTTTTTGTATCAAATGTCTTTTTCCTGCTATGAAGTTTGTTTTGAGTACTTTACTTACGTAGATTTGCTAATGTCTACAACCTAAAGCTTCATTTCTTTTTGAAATGTATGTAAAGTAATGAAATTCCATGGGCCTGGGATGAAACCACTTTAACTTTAAAATGTTCAATTGTTCGAGTGATGCAAGTGGCTTAGGTTAAAACTAGTGCCATACCATACTCCCTGGGTGTAATGTTACTCAAATGAAACAAGTCAGGATTTGTTAAGTTATTTTACAATATTCTCTTAAATGTAACTTCTGGTAACGGTTTCGGGTAGGTTGAGTAATTAGATAGAAAGTTCAAGAGAACTTTCTTAACAATGCATCCCTTTGCTTTAGAGTTTCTTAGTAACAGAGTAATTTCTTCTTTCTAGAAACATATTAACATTTATACTCAAAACAGAATGTCAGTTTTTAGGTCAGGACAAAGCACTAAAAATTAGTAACAATAGTTATTTCTTTGTCCTCACTTAACCCAGTGAGTCTAACTGTTGCTTTGGTTTCAGGGCAGTTTCTGCTCCCTGTCTGCTGAGCAGGGTGCAAGAGCTACAGGCCAAGCAGCACCAGCGCCCTCCGGATGGATGGATGGAGGTCCTTCATCTTTCAGGTTAGAGTCAGCGCCCTCCGGATGGTGGCCCTTCACCTCTCCGCTTAGAGTCACACTGTTTCAGACAGGTTCCAGTACATAGAAACCAGAGTGAGCAAAACGGAACCTATTTTTTGAGATCCTCTTCTCTGGGGGAATCAAGGCTTTCCCACCTTGGGTGCCCATTGTCTCCTGTGTAATAGTGTCTGGTCTGCCTTTAGTGTGTGTGATTTAATGGTGACGTGTGAAGTGCACTTCCGTGGAACTAGTTTATGGTACCAGTCCCCAACATGTCTTTTTTTTTTTTAACCCGATACTAAAACAAAGTCACTTTTTCTTTCTCATGGAAATACTTTATAAACTACAGGGCTGTAAACAAACACATGAGTAATCATCATGATGAGCCTCGGCTAATATGGAGCAACTGCAGGAGGTATCTTGGTATAGTAGTGTTAGACAGTTTCATTGACCCCATGAACCTGAAAGAGACCAGGTCTGGCCCTGGGGTCAAGAAGGAGACGGCTGGAGCCCCTCCCTGGTTTGGAGCTGATTCTGCTGAGTGAGCACTGGCTTGGTTGGGAAGTCCTTCTTCAATAGTTGAACGATTTGATCTTACAGTAGCTGCTGGCTGGCAGCATGAGACCCACCCATGATGACATAATGTGAAATATAAGAACAAAACCTGAGCCTACCGATTTGTTTCATGGAGTGAGCCAGATAATGAATCTTAATTGTGATAAACTTGCTTATTTATGGAAGAGAAGATTAGTAACATATGAGGATACCTCAAAAAATGAGTGGGATTGTCTTTAGTTTATGCTAGGGCCAAATTTTTTTTTAAAAGACTTATTTATATTTATTGGAAAGGCAGATATACAGAGAGGAGGAGAGACAGAGGAAGCTCTTCCATCCGATGATTTACTTCCCAAGTGAGCGCAATGGCCAGTGCTGAGCCGATCTGGAGCCAGGAGCCAGGAGCCAGGAGCTCTTCCGGGTCTCCCACACGGGTGCAAGGTCCCAAGGCTTTGGGCCGTCCATAACTGCTTTCCCAGGCCACAAGCAGGGAGCTGGATGGGAAGTGGAGCTACCGGGATTAGAACTATATGGGATTCCAGCGTGTTCAAGGTGAGGACTTTATCTGCTTCGCTAGGCGACTGCACCGGGCCCAGCGCCAAATTTTTGAATTCTATGCTCACAAAGGATCTTCAAGAAAGTTCATATGAAGTGCCTGGGCTCAAGTTTTGACTCTGCTTCCAACTCCAGTTCTCTACTCACGCGTATCCTGGCAGGTACCTGGATTTGGTTCAAGTACCTGGGCCCCACCTGGAAGACCCAGCTTCCACCTGGCTCAGTGCTAGGGAGTGAGTGAGCCGGTGCATGGAACATCTGCTTGCCTCTGTCTCACTGCCTTTCAAATACAATTTTTTTTAAAGATTATTTTTATTGGAAAGGCAGATTTACAAAAAGACAGAAAACTCTTCCATCTGCTGGTTCACTCCCCAAGTGGCTGCAATGGCCAGAGCTGAGCTGATTTGAAGCCAGGAGCCAGGAGCTTCTTCTGGGTCTCCCATGTGGGTATGGGGTTGCAAGGACCCAGATCATCCTCTACTGCTTTCCCAGGTCACAGGCAGGGAGCTGTGAGAAGTGGGGCAGCTGGGCACCAACTGGTGTCCATATGGGATGCTCAAGCTTGGGAGAGGATTAGCCGCTTGAGCCATCTCACCGGCCCTCCCCGGAAATAAAATTTTTTTAAGTTTGTGGATGACGTGTTTATCAAAAGCAATGGATTTCAACATGTTTTACACTACAGTAAACATATACTATGAAAAAGATTTACTCGAAAGCCAGAGTAATAAAGACAGAAATTTCATTCATTGGCTCACTCCTCATATGGCCACAATAACCAGGGCAGGGCTGGGAGAATTCTCAACTCCAGATCTCCCACATAGGACGCTGGGGACAACAAGACTTGAGCCTTTGTCTGTTACATTCCCAGGTACCTTACTGCAGAGCCGGCTCAGAGGCAGAGCAGCCAGACTTGAATGAGTCAAGCCACCTCTGATGGGGGAGCCAGCCACCTCTGATGGGGGATGCTGGTGTAGAATACAGCAGCCTAACTTGCTATGCCACATTGCTAGGCCTGTGCTTACCTTTCGATTCTAAAGTACTACAAATAACAATCCAATCATTTCATTTTAAAAAAAATTTTTTAAATTTTAATTTTACTTGAAAGCTAGAGAGCCAGACACACAGATCTTCTATTCACTTTAGTGCTTTGGTAGCCAGGGTTGGGCCAGGCCGAAGCAGGAGCCAAGAACTCCAGCTGGCTCCCCCACGAGGGTGGCAGGGCTCCAACTGCCTGCAGGTGTGCAGCTGTAGGAAGCAAGGACGGAAGTAAAGGAGTCACAACTCCTACCAGGCCCTTGGATGACGGAGACAGACATGCCAAGGGACCCTTAACCTTGGTGCCAAATGCCCACCCTCCCGGGAACTGTTTGAACTATCTGTCGTTAACCAACCCTCAACCAACCCTCAAAGTCTTTTTTTTAAATCAGAAGATAACTACACTTTCACTGCTTCAGAAACAACCCTTGCAAAGGCAGTGCAGTTCCCAGGTAAACAAACCTGAGTCCTAGAACCCTCCTGAAATGCCAGGCTCACTTAGCCTTGTTTCCTGTACGCTTAGCATAGTGTTTGGACACCAGCAGTTATCTCCACTCCCGCCGGGTGATACGGTTTAATCTCCTAAAAGATTGCTCCAAGGACACACCACCCAGACACTCTTGAATTCTCCTCTGGGTGGTGGTGGCAAGGCAGCTTCCAATTCCACTCCTGCCACTGGCTCCCTGCCTGTGTCAGAAGGGAAAGGCCTCGGCTGCTCCCTACCCCCAGCAAAGGCTCACCAGGGGAATGAGACCTTGACCTTGGCCAGAAAAGCACCTGACTAACTGGGCCCATTAGGCCACCCAAAGTCCATGTTAGTGAAAGTGACTTGAAACACTACCGTGTGTATGTTACAGAGCGGGGAGAGAGCATTGAGCTCTGTGATACAGAGAGGAAAAAGGCTGTTGCTTTCAAATGACTACATCTATTTCCAAATACTGAGATGAAATTATGAAAACAGATTCCCTACCCCCCACAACTCAAAGCGGTTGCAAAAATATTATTTTACTTTGAAGGCAGTAACGCTTGAACATAACAAAAATTCTAGCTTTTTTTTTTTTAAAGCAGTACAAGGGTGGTTGCTTTTTATGTCTTGGGTTTAGGCAGAGGTCTAAGCGCACCTCCCAGCCCAGTTTCCTGGAATCTGAAAGACCAGCACCACCTTAGCTTTAACGACGGTCAGGTGCCTCCCCTTTGAAAAAGAGCCGGCTGCACGCCCTCCCTGCATCCCATTATCGCTCTACCAGTCACCTAAGTTACACTTTGAGCGCGGCCTTGATGTGCTACACGCAGGCGCCAAGTGCATGCACTCGCGCCGTGACTGCGGCGCGGTCTATGTGTATGCGTGTATGTGTGTGCACGGTGCAAACACTTCGTGGCATTACTTTCTTCTCATGAAACGAGGAAACTGATGGACCAAGCCTCTCCAACAGGCCCACCATATGCTTGACTCACAGTACATTTGGGCATAAACACTTCAATTACAGCTTTGTGTTTAGTATCAAAACCCCTTCCCGGGTGAGTGTGTGTGTTTTCTCTGCAGATTCCGTGCTCTGGATTACATTTGGGGGGGGGTGGTTGTTGCCGGGAGGTGGCGGTGGGGGGATAAAGCCCCTTTGCAAGGGACGCCTCCCAGAAACATATGTATTTACGCACACAAAGGTGTGCACAGAGCTTCCCACAAACAAACGTCCAGACGAAGCCAGCGCCGCGCGCTCCCGCACATGCCCACCGCGTGTCCGCCGCGGGGAAGCCACACCGCCTGCCCGGGGAAAACTTGTGGGGCTCCGCAGCCTCGACCCCCGGGGTCCGCGGGGCCTTCACCCCGGAGCGCGCGGTGGAGGCGGGGCGCGGCCGGGAGGCGCCTCGGGGCCCCGCTGCATTTTTTTTTTCTTGCTTTTTTTAAAGCAAAAAAAAAAAAAAAAAAAAAAAAAAGAATGTGCGGCGCACACCCAGCCCCCCAGCCCGCCGCCGCCCGCGTCCGCCCGCCCCTCCCCCGCCGGCCCCTCCCCCGGCGCAGGCCGCTCGGGTTTGTTTTGCTGCGCGGCCGCCGCCGCCGCCGCCGCGGGCCTCGCGAGCTCATTTGTGCCTGGCTGGTCCCCATTCCTCTCTCCCCAGTGTTGAGTGTCTGAGCCGTTGGCTGCTCCGAACCGTTTGGCTCTTTCCCTTAGTAACAGCTTTTACCTTCTGCCTCAATTCCTCTCCCCGCTCGCGCCCTCCCCCCGCCGCCGGCCGCGTGCGCCCCCGCCCCTCCCCCCGCGGCGGGAGCACCTCCGCTCGCCACCTGGGGACCCGCTCCCCGCCCCCGCGCGCCGGCGCCCATCCCCCGCGCCCCGCGCTCGCCGGGGTTATAATTGCCTCTCACCCCCCGGAGGGGTTATTTTGGGGGTGGTTGGAGGCGGTGGCGGCGGCGGCGGCGGCGCCGACGAGGGGAGTTTCCTTGTGCCTCCATTCCCGGGAGGGGGGGAGCGGCGTTGGGAGGCCACCGTTTCCAGGTAAGCGCTGGTGGGGCGGGGGGGGGAGGCCGGACCCCGGGAGTTTGTGGGGGGCAGCAGCCGCGGGGTCGGGGCTGGGGCCGGGGCCGGGGCGGGGGACGCGCGGGCCTGAGGCGGCCAGGGCCGGGGAGGAGGAGGAGGAGGAGGAGGAGGGGGCGCAGGGCCGCGCGCGCGCGTGGTGTGGTGTGGTGTGGTGTGGGGGGATGGGCGCGAGGGGGAAACGTGCATTTTTCAACTTGGCCCTTGGGGGAGCTGGGGCTTGGGTGGGGGAGGGGAGGGAGGGCATGTAGGGTGCCCCCTCCCATCCCCCCCTTCCCTCTCTGGCGCCTTTGAAATGCTCACGTGCTTGCCCACCCCCTACCCTCTCCGGGTCTCGGGGTGGGGGGGGAAATCCTCACCCTAATTATGTTGTTGGCCCCGAAAACGGGCACCTGGGCCTTCTGTCCCCTTCCCTCTGCGTGCACGGACCCCCCCCTTTTTGTGCGTGTGAGTGTGTGTTGTGTGTTGTGTGTGTGCGCGCGCGCGCGCGGAGTGGTGGTGAGGGTGGTGGTGGTGGTGGGGGGGCAGGCTTTGAGGAAAGAATTTGCAGCAAATTGAATCAAGGAGCCATCATGAGGCCGACTCCTTTATAGCCTATTTTTAGCCGAGGAGAAGGCTCCTGTGGGTGCACGCGATCCCGTGGCGCACTCGGGCTGCCATGGGCAGCGGCGCCCCCGGCCGGCGTGCGGGGGGCTGCGGGCGGGCGTTGGGGCCGCGCGCCCGGGGCGGGGGCGCCGGCGGGGGAGGGGCGGCCGGCCGCAGGGCCTGGCTCCGGGACGCGGTGGTTGGGAAGTACTCGGCGGGAGCGATCCGGTAGAGCCCCCCTTTGAAGTTGGGTTCAGAAGTGTAGAATTGGCAAAGTTATTGCCAGCTTCCTGGTAAGTTTTTTCGGGTGGCACGGAGTCACCGTCTTTTTCTGACAGTGGAAAGGCCACGTTGTGAGCAGGGTGGTTTCTTGGGAACTTCCTCTTTGCAGGCGATGGCGTCGTCTTTTTTTTTTTTTTTTGAACAGAAACAGACTTTTTATTTAAGCGAAATATTAATTTTCAGCGGCAGCCCGAGGGGGGGAAGGTAGGCCATGCGTGTGGGAACGTGTTCAGTGTTTCTGTAAGTTCCTACTTTGCTGAAGCCGGCGTGGCTTTGCAGTGGCCAGGCGGATTACATTTAGGCTGTGAACAGGGTGTGCTTCATGGAAAACTTGGGTCTCAGTGGCTTAAAAAAAAAAAAAAAAAAGAGTTCTCTTTGTTAGGCTGTCCGGCGATTTGTAAAATAATGTGGTGATTATAAGTGAGCTGTGGGAGCCCGGTTAAGAACTGGGTGTTTTCCGTGCCTGGAGTTGAGGTCTTGGCTGGTGCAGGACCCAGAGGTTAAGAGTTTTAGTACCTATGTGATTTACGGTCGAGTTGGAGAAGTTTACTCTTGCTTTTCTTGTTTCCCAAACAAAAACCTTATGCTCATCTAAACATCTTGTTAATAAAATACGGTGGGTGAAATGATGGGTTATTTTTAGTCTAGATTTTTACACGGAGAGCTTCTTCCCCTCCCCCTACATAATTAAGTAATCATCTTCCTCCTGTTTTTTTTTTTTTTTTTTTTTTCCCTTCCCCTGAAGAGTCCTTCATTAGTGTGGATCCTCTCAGGCCCTCGTGGTGTGCGTATCCTTCCAGCCTAGAACCACTTGCAGTAAATAGCCCGATTACCCTGGGAAGACAGTGGAGTGACTTTTGGGGGAGGGGATGGGGGGGCGGTTTGCAATGTGATCCCTTTTTCACATTTGTTCAGTCAGTCTTGCGTTACCTTGGTGTATTTTAGTAATCCTGACTTGGTGGGACTGCATGTTCTCACCGTTTTCCGTAAGTTTATAGTCTGGAGAAGTAGGGCAGCCTTGTCTCCATGAAAACATGGTGAATGTTGGGTTGTATCATGGGAGCGGATGGCAAGCTTCCCAAATTGTCATTGAGAGTTCTAGAAATAGTTAGGGCTTACCTGTGGGGGAGGGGCAGCAGAAGGCACCCAGGCCGGGGAGCCATTAGGCCTGTGATGTGGGTTTATGCTGTTTTGCTCATAAGTGGAGTTTCTCCTGCTGGTTTGGAGTTGTGATTTCTTTTTGTTTTCAGTTTTGTTGTCCTGCGAGGTCGGTGATTGCGATCGTTGGGAGTAGTTAGAAGCAGAGAAGGCACTGAGCTGTGTGGGGGATGAAAGTGTGTGTGCGCGGGACAAAGTTTTTCCATGCTGTGAGGGAATCGAAGTGGCTTGTGGATGTCACAAAAAATGATGGCCATCCTGTCTGGCGGCTGGTAAGATCTTTTCACTAAACAGATGCCAGCTTTGGTTATTAACGTGGGGGACTCTGATGTAAATGGAGTGGCCCCTCGTGGGGATTGTATTTTCCCATCAGTTACATCAGGAAGGTGTTTAAAACATTTTCATCATTGTCTTTTTCCTGCGAATGTTCAGGGGTCTTTTTGATACCTGTGTTCTCCGCACCTGATTGAGACGAGCGTGCGGAGCTGCTTCCTGTGCCTTGGCAGCCTTTCCAGCTTTGCTGAACATCCAGCGGGGCTTCCTGCTGAAAGGAGGTGTCACTAATGCCCCTTCTGATTGTCAACCTGTTGAATAAATGCAGCAGTTCACATACAGCGATGCAGCCTTGTCAGGAGCAGCTGACAGAGGAATCCTCCTGCCACAACTTCCAGGAGTGTTACTACAAAGAATTTCTGACTCAACACATTTAGATGAAGTTAGTCAAGATAATTTGTGCTTGTTCAGTTTCAGAGTTATTTATGTAAACAGGGCAGAGAATGTGAACTGGAGGCAAGCGAGAGCGGCCCAGGACTGGATGTGCTTTAATTTCACTTACAGCATTTACAGTGTAAAGTCACTGTCCTGCAAACAGGGAAATGGCTACCTGGAGACATTAAAAAAAAAAGATTTACTTATTTTTATTGGGAAGGCAGATTTACCCAGAGAAGGAGAGACAGAAAGATCTTCCATCTGCTGGTTTACTCCGCAGATGATCAGAGCTGAGCCAGTCTGAAGCCAGGAGTGGGGGAGCTTCTTTGAGGCCTCTAATGCGGGTCTGCGCACCCAAAGCTTTGGGCCGTTCTCTGCTGTTCTCCCAGGTCATTAGCAGGGAGCTGGATGGGTAATGAAGTAGCCAGGGCACAAACCGGTGCCCCTGTAGGATGCCAGCACTTGGAGGTGGAGAATTAGCCAATTGAGCCATTGTATCAGTTTCTAGACATTTGTTTTCTGGACTTCAACATGCCTTTGCTAGGGAAGAGTTTGGGTCTTGGGGCTGTGGAAGTAAGAGAAATGAGGAGGAATACTGTTAATTAGAGCCCACACCGAAGGGCTGTCTTTTGCCACATCAACAGAAACTGGAAATTAAAGAGGCACTGTGAGAGGTGCTGTGCCCACTGCCGTTGGTCTGGGCTCTGCAAGGACCCCCGCTGTTGGCCCTCCGGTTCCAGACCCCAAGGCAGGTCCTCTGGGAGCTGGCAGGTGCTTTCTGTCTTATATATTCCAGGCTGACCCTGTCAGGTAGGCAGTGGGGGCTGTCTGTGGGAGGTGTGCAAGGCAGTATAATTCGCCACAAAATGTTCAGATGGTGCAGTTGGATTTAATGCTAGGGGTGGTTGACCCCCAGTCCATGTTCTCTCAAGTTGGCTGTGTCTGCTAACTTTTCCCTACTGTTTCAGTTTGTAGATCCCTTAGCGAAAACTTGTGCTTCTCATCAAATTAGGCATTTCTGCTAACTGGATCGAGTGATTGCATGGACAGATGAATTCATAGCGTGCATGTCATTGCGCTCAACTTCCTAGCATTGTTGAGTAAGAGACAGCCTTGTCAACTGCTGTTAACTTCCTACTTTAAGGTAGGCAGCATCCATTTGTGAAGAAGTCGAGTCTCAAGTCACTGCCAGCAGAAATTAGAAAATATTCGCTGATTACAGTTAAGAAGGAAAAATAAAGAAGAGTATGCCCAACTGACGTCAGTCTATAACCTGGAAGTTTTCCTAAGACATGTCACTGAATGTGTTTGTGGCTTCATGCCTTTCCTCGTTTGGGATGGATGGAAACTCCTGTGTTCAGTTTCTTTATTGTTCATTTCAGAGTTGACTTGAAGGTAGTGTAAAGTGTAAATGTTTGGACCCTGATGTGGTGAACATCATAGAAACGCCTGCCTCTGTGTGCTGGCTTTGGTTTTGAAGCTTTCTCCATCCCCCCACCCCCCATTAATGTGTTTTTGCTTGTTTATTTTAGTGGGAGTGTAATGTCTTAGGAAGCATTTGGCAGCTGTTTTCCCTGTTTTCCTGGGCAATGTAGTTGAAATAAACTTGGCTAAACAACTTATTTGCTCTCAGAAGTTGTGACTTCAGGCTTACTTAGACCAGGAAGAATTAGATTGAATTTTAACACTTAATGGGAGTGATATCAAATTCCGTGTTTGTTGTGGGCTCGGTGGTGGATCTTTGGTATTCCTTTGTTGTGGTTCTCTGTCCCTTGGGCCCGGACCTTTAAAGTCTCCCGTGCCCTTTGTAGCTCTTCCCGGCTCTAAATGAAAGGGGAGAGGGAGCTGGGGGAGGGGCTGGTTGACTGCACCAAGTAGGTTACCTTTCTTTTTTCCTCTGCCTTGCTGATTCACCTGAGATTTCCTTCTATTTTCAACTGCTGCCAAGGTGGTTCTCCTTGGAAATTATGTTGCTCTGAAAAAAATCTGTGAACCTTGTCCTATTTTCATTTTCCATGTTTTAACCTCTTTTCATTCAGTAGTAATGTTTGCTGTCAGTACAGTTGTGTGTGTCGGGGCCTTGCTGGGGCCTTGCTGGGGCCTTGCTGGGGCCTTGCTGGGGCCTTGCTGGGGCCTTGCTGGGGCTCTGTGGGTGCTGAGTAGCCCAGAGCCTGGCTTTCCCAGTTGAGGTGGTGAAGGGGCAGAGCTCCTAGCAAGTGGTCTGTTGTCTCTTCAGTGGTGAATGAATGGTTTTTAGGTCAGGATTGTTAGTTTTCTGGTTGGTTGCCGTGAGCACCTTTTCTCCTTACTATCTTCTATAGGGACTGACTGTAATTTATTTAAAATGCCGGTGTCGTCCTGTGGGCCCCCCTGCTGGAGAGCCTGGAATGGATTCCCTTTGCCAACTGGATTGAGTTCATATGCTTTGGCCTGGCTTTGAAGACTCCATTTCACACACTCAGCTTTTTTTCCCACTCTTCCCCAACTGGGATTCTTGTCTGTTTCCCAAATAAGTGCAGTTTTGCCATACTCATTACTTGCATGCTTTTGCTCTTTCTTCCTTTCTTTTTTTGTAGCCTAGCTTCAGCTGCATCTCTGGACTGCCTCTTCTGGCCGCCCTGAGCCAGGATTAATCAATATCACACACCGCCCCCCCCTCATCCTTTTGTGGGAATTGGCTGTGTTTGTACCAACTTCTTGATAACAAGGAAAAAGTTGCTTCCTTTACGAAATGTTAGGTTTGGAAAAGCTTGTGGTTTTGTATTAAGAGCTTGGATAATGGCCATTCTTGTTGAAGGGGCCTGGGCTCATGTTCTGATCAGATCAGTGACAGTCCTGTGCTGCTGTTGGGGGGCCCTCAAGGCTTGGGTAGACTGAGTTATATCTGATCATTCATTTAAATGCTGCCATTGAGGGTAAGGGAGTCATTTCTTAGAATTAAATGAAAATGGTTGGTTTTGTTCTTTTGAATTCTGAAGTAGTGACCACAGTGTTGGAAGAAAACCCAGACTGGTTAAGAATCTTGTCTCAGTAATTTGACTTCTCTGGTTATAGAGGTTGACTGTTATATTATAGAGGTTGGATTGGAAGTTGTTTCCTAGTTTGGACTTTCTTTGCGTTAGCATTATTTGCATTGTGTATGCGATGAGTTATCTTTGGGAAGGGACGCAAGTGTAAATGTAAAATTTCATTGATGATTTAGATATGCCTTATACCCCGAACCTGAAGGTGATTTTATTTAGTATTATTTTAAGGATTTTCATTTATTAGTAGGGCACAGTGATAGATAAATAAATGGAGAGACATGGGGCTTCTGTCTTGCATTTCACCCTCCAGATGGCTGCAGTGACCAGGGTTGGCGGTGGAAGCCCCCTGCTCATGAGCCTTATGAGCTGTGGCAGGAGTCCTCTGCTGTCCCCAATGCACTCCAGCAGGAAGCTGGATCAGAAATGGATTAGCTCTAACTTGGCACTAGTGGTCCTTGATACAGGGGTGGCTTAACGCGATGTGCCACAATGCTGGGTTCATTCACAGTGTTTTAAATGCATTTATGTTTGGCTGCAACCTGTCCTTGGAATTCAGGTGTGGAATTTTCCATTTGTGGCCTCCTGTTGACGTCCAAAATATTTTGGATTTTGGAGCATTTCCCACTTTGGATCTTGGTGGTTGAAGATGTTCAACCACCTGTGTGTGTGCTAGGTGTGATTGCTGAAGATTTTGGACTTAAAAGAAAAATCTCTGAAGGGGTTTTTTTTTTGTTGTTATTCATTATTTCCTTTAATAATATATTCAAATAAGATTTTGCTTTCAGTTTTTATTGTGTTTAAGGATTCTGACTTCATTGGAGTCACATTTGAGCTATTGCTATTATGTATTAGTGTAGAATATATATCTATCATTGATGTATTTGCACTTAATGTAGGAAATATATCTATTGTATAGTGTGAATGAGTTTATTCTAAAAATGTCATCTCCCTTCACCAGTTTTTATAGTAAGTCTGTGACATTTTTAATTCAGTCAAGCAGGGCAACTGTTGAGGCAAATAGTTTTGTGTTACATTCTTTTGAAATTTTTAGTGTTTGGAAGATGTAAGCTTTTTTTTTTTTTTAGCATGGTTTTGAGTCAAACAAAATGAGTTGAATTGTTACCTTATTTCTAGGGGCTTAAGTTTGTCACAGTGTAATCAAGCTGTAAGGGTCATGCTGAAAGGTCAGTAATTAAGCTTTAGGAAATGTACAGAAAACACCCAGATGAATGGGGAACCTCTGTGGACTTGCACAGGTTTGATACATGGTTGAGGGGGAGTGCTTGGTCCTGGGCCTTTGCCTCCTGCCTCTTCCTTTATCCACTGAGGGTTACTTTCAGGAAATGTAACAACGAAAGCACCTTGGAGAGCAAGGGTGAGAGTTGCTCATTTCAGTAATTTTTTTTTCTTTTTGGTGAGTTATAAAATTTATTGGGCAGAGACACAGAGAGAGAGAGAGAGAGAGGAAGGAAGAGTGAGGAGAAAGAGAGCGAGCTCCCCCTCACTGGTTTACTTTCCCAGGTGCTTACAGCAGCCAGGGCCAGGCCAGGTCGAAGCAGAGTGCCTGTATCTCCATCTGGGTGTTCCATTTGGGTGACAAAGGCCCAGAAGCACCTTCCGTCTTCTAGAGAACTCTTTTTGGGCTCTGGGACTGTAGGCTGGAGCCTTCCCGAGTTCCATCCCGAAGCTGGTGTAGAGCATCCTCTATCATCTCCTGCATTTCCAGCACATTGGCACAGAGCTGGATCAGAAGCCATGTTGCTGGGCCCGGCGCAATAGTGTAGCGGTTAAAGTCCTCGCCTTGAACGTGCCAAGATCCCATATGGTCGCCGGTTCTGATCCCAGTGGCCCTTCTTCCCATCCAGCTCCCTGCCTGTGGCCTGGGAAAGCAGTCGAGGACGGCCCCAAAGCCTTGGGATCCTGAACTTGTGTGGGAGATACAAAAGAAGTTCCTGGCTCCTGGCTTCGGATTGGCTCAGTTCAAGCCATTGAGGCCGCTTGGAGAGTGAGCTAGCGAACAGAAGATCTTCCTCTTTGTGTCTCCCTTTCTGTATATCTGCCTTTGCAATAAAAGTAAATAAATTTTTTTTTTAAAAGAAGCCATGTTGTTGTTGGCTGCTTTATGTGCTGTGACACAGTGTGGGCTTTTATTCCAGTAGCTTAACAAAATCCTATTTTTTTTTTTTTAAAGATTTATTTTTATTATTTTTTCATTGGAAAGGCGGATATACAGAGAGGAGAGACAGAGAGGAAGATCTTCTATCTGATGATTCACTCCCCAAGTGAGCACTACGGGCTGATACTATGCCAATCCGAAGCCAGGAGCCTCTTCCGGGTCTCCCACGCGGGTGCAGGGTCCCAAAGCCTTGGGCCGTCCTTGACTGCTTCCCCAGGCCACAGGCAGGGAGCTGGAAGGGAAGCGGGGCTGCTGGGATAGAACCAGCGCCCATATGGGATCCCGGGCGAGCAAGGCGAGGACCTTAACCACTTGCGCCACCGCGCCGGGCCCAAAATCCTCTTTTTTTAAAAAATGTTGATTAAAGATAGGTTTATTTATGGAAAGGTAGATTTGCAGAGAAGAGACAAAAGGATCTTCCATCCATTCACTGGTTTCACTCGCCAAATGGCCACAAAGGCCGCAGCTGAGCCAGTCTGAAATCAGAAGCCCTTTCCGGGTCTCCTGTGCGGGTGCAGAGTCCCAAGGCTTTGGGCTCTCCTTTGCTGCCTTCCAGGCCACAAGCAGGGAGCTGGATGGGAAGTGGAGCTGCCGGGACATGAACTGGTGTCCCCATATGGGATCCCGGTGTTTAATGGCGGATCAGCCAGCTGAGCTCGCCTCTTAACAAAATCCTCATAGGTGAAACTATGCTGGATTTGAATTTTTTTTTTAGATGTTTAGAATTCTAAACCTTGAGAAGATAAAGAATTTTTTTAGAACTATGTACCAATCTGCTTTTCCTGAGGCTAAAAGTTTTAATTGGTTCTTCTCTTTTTTTTTAAAGATTTATTTATTTATTGGATAGTTAGATATCATCAGGCGGAAGTTCTTTTTTCTCTTGTGTTCATTTTGGCACACTGGAAGGTAGTATATTGTAAAACAGTTATCAAGTGATATTTATGTTTTCTTTACTGTGTACCTGTCTGCTTAAGAAACCTCGGCAGCGTTTTGACGTGGTCTTAACCAGCCCGGTGGTTTGTTGTAAGCCATGGTCAAGTTAGCATGGTGTAAGTTAGCATTCATAAGTGTGCACTGAGATGGTGAAGTAAGCTGTTGTGTAAAGTTCATTCAGCCAGTACTTGAATGAGTGCACTCAGTACTTGAGTTCCTCTGTCAGAGTTCTAACACTGTTGTCTAATTACATAAGTTTTGATGGGATCTGCGTTAAAGATTTGATGAAGTTAATTAGTGATTTTTTTTTTTCCAAAAAAAAAATCTATAGCCTTAGCTAGAATAATGGTCAGGGAACCAATTGAAATGAACATAAACACCTTACCAGACACCTTATGATAATAGCGTATTTTGATGATTTAACTGCAAATAGAACACATTTCAGGGTTAGAGGAGAGCTGTTTGTGCCTTTCCTTTGATTTTAACAGGCTAATTGGGTACAGTGTATACTAATCTTGTTCCATTTTTATTTAGTGGCTATCATGTGTCATCTCACAGCATAAGGCAACTGGGTCATCTGCTTTGGGTTTCTGAAATATGGTACTGGGAATAGATAATGAATTTCCTTAATATCGCTTTTTAAAAATTTTTCTGTATAATTATCCTTTTATGGAATAGAATTTGTATAAGTGTGAGGTTTAATACATTATTTGTGGCTGTTTATTTTATAAAAAATGCGACATGTAATTTTTTCTCTTCCTTAAACTGATGGGTTTTCTTTAAGTCACACTTCCCTTTCATTCTAAGAAAATGGTGCACATTTTTTTTTTTTTAAGATTTATTTTTATTATTTTTTCATTGGAAAGGCAGATATACAGAGAGGAGAGACAGAGAGGAAGATCTTCCGTCCGATGATTCACTCCCCAAGTGAGCACGACGGTCGATACTATGCCGGTCCGAAGCCAGGAGCCTCTTCCGGGTCTCCCACCTGGGTGCAGGTTCCCAAAGCTTTGGGCTGTCCTCAACTGCCTTCCCGGGCCACAGGCAGGGAGCTGGAAGGGAAGCGGGGCTGCCGGGATTAGAACCGGCGCCCATATGGGATCCCAGGCGTGCTAGGTGAGGACCTTTAACTACTTGCGCCACCGCGCTGGGCCCAATGGTGCACATTTTTAAGATCATAGACTTTGAGTGAGTCTGTTACTGTATTGGAAGTGGAGTTTTCCTATAATCATAAAGATAAATAAAAAACCTCCCTAAACACCAAGAAATAAACACAACAGAGCAGAATCAGACGTTTATTAGGATTGCAAACAACTTTTAAGCTTGGTTTTTCTGCCAGTAGAGGTCACCAGTTTTGACTGCTGGTAGGGTCGTTTCAGTGTGATTCGAGGTTTGTTCAGTATTTCGTGTTTATGATTTTATTAATGTTTGAAAGCTGTTAGCAGTCTGTGTCTAAATGAGGAAACAAAATGGCAGAAAATCTTAAATGGTTTGTTGCTATTTTAATGTTAGAAGCTAGAATGTGCTTATGGTGTGAGTGTATGTAACATGCTTGTTGCATGCTTAGAAAGGTGCCCCAGAGAACTACCACACTGCTGTTGGGCATGGCGTTAGGGTGAACAGATCGTACGGGTACGTGGGGGTTAGCCCTTTTGAAAGCCCTTTGAATTTTGTCTGTTATCATTTGAAAAGCGTGCCATCAGTGCATATAGGTAAGGGTTATCAGTCTTTGCATTTCAGTTAAGAAATGTTAGGGAGAAAAGCATGTTAATGCTTTTGAGTTAGCTCTTCAAGATCTGGAACTGTGTGTATTTTTGTTAATGCCTGTTCACAAATTTATTTATTTATTTGGAAAGAATAGTCCTATAATTAAAGAGTGCCAAATGTTTCATGATTGGGTCATCAAATGATGAGCTGGTAGTTTTGCGTCTTGTCTAAGTGTACTGGTTAGAAATTCATTCATTGCTGGGACCTGTGCAGTGGTTTAAGTAGGTAGTTCTCTGCCTGCAAGTGCCAGCATCCCATATGGGCACAGTTCATGTTCCAGCTGCTCCACTTCCCATCCAGCTCCCAGCTTATGCCCTGGAAAAGCCCTTGGGACCGCTGGGAGGCTGGGAAGCGGCTCTTGGCTGCTAGGAGCAGATCACTCAGTTCTGGCCATTGTGGTTATTTGGGGAGTGAACCGTGGATGGGAAGATCTTTCTGTAACTCTTAAGTCAAAATAAACAAGTCTTAAAAAAATTCCATTACTAACTTCAAAAGAAGGGTTTGGATTTCCATAAATATTTAAGTGTTGTGTTATTTCGAAAGTATAGTTTTTCCAGGTGTTTGGATAAAAGGAGAAAATTGGAGTCTTCATAGTTTGATAGTTGATTGTAATAGCTGTGCAGTCTTTATTTGGGTAGGATATGTCAACCCTTGTAGCCTGCTATTGCACAGATCCTACCTTGACTTATATTATGACTACAAGGAGACAGATATTTGTGTCTCTCATAATTCTTCTTTGGCTGTTCAGTTTCCCGCTAAAGAAACTTTTGGTTGTGGCCACTATTTTCAACTTCTGCTGGAGCAGCCTCAGAGAAATGTAACACCTGTTTTTGTGCATTTAATTCTGCTGCAGAGCCACTTGATACTAAGCCTTTCCTGAGGGCAGTGGCCCTGCTCCGAGTGTAACGGGAGTGGGCTGGGGTTTCATCTGTCATTGAGCTCTGTGGGTGTTACTGTGGTGAGAAACCGGTACGCAGACATGCCTGGTGTGACTCTGGCTTTATTACTGTATGTCTTTGGGAAATTGGGTGACCGTTCCAGTTGACTTACATACCTGAAAAATGAGGATAAAGAATAATTGATGCTTTCTTCATAGAGTAGCTGTAATCCATGTGAAACTGTTAGCCAAGGGCCTGCAGGTAGTAAGTACTCAATGAATTCTGGCTTCTACCTGACGACCTTGTTAGCAACAACAGTGAGAGAGAATATTAAAGTGACACTCCTGGCCATCTCTTCTGTTCACTTGGTTCAGCTGCTGTGGCACGAGGAGAGGTGGAAAGGTTACAGTCTCCTCATCAGAGGAGTGGGACCGCAGTGGGATACAGGTTGATCGCTCATCTGGAAGAGGGTGGAGACATCTGACCTGTGTGTCGTAGGAGACCCTGCTGTGGCAGCTGGGACCAGAAAGTCAGCAAGTCCATAGCAGGCTCATTTTTTAGGTTGATAATTTTTTCTTTTCTTTTTTAAAAAAGATTTATTTATTTTTATTGCAAAGTCAGACATACAGAGAGGAGGAGAGACAGAAAGGAAGATCTTCTGTCCTATGAATCATTCCCTAAGTGAGCACAATGGCCAGTGCTGTGCCAATCCAAAGCCAGGAGCCACGAGCCACGAGCCAGGAGCTTCCTCCAGGTCTCCCACGCGGGTGCAGGGTCCCAAGGCTTTGGGCCATCTTCAACTGCTTTCCCAGGCCACAAGCAGGGGGCTGGATGGAAAGTGGAGCAGCCAGGACTAGAACCATTGTGTTCAAGGCAAGGACTTTAGTCGCTAGGCCACTGCGCCGGGCTGCAGGTTGATAATTTTCTAAGGCCAGTGAATGGTACTTTTAAATAACCAAATGACCTTTGGCCACAAAAAAGTTCCCCAGCCCTGCTCTAGACAGTGTGTGTGTGGAGTTTCGCTGTGTGTCTGGTCTAAACGTTCTAATGCTCTACGTTGATCATATTACGATAAGATGTCTCAACAAAAACAAAGATTGCTGCTTTTCCTAGACATCTTTTTTTTTTTTTCTGTGGAATGGAATCCTCTTTTTCTAGTCCATCGAAGATGGAAGACTGCTGGTTGGAGCAGTCATTTCAACTACACAGGCAACTGGACACACATACCCGGTTCTGCAGGCAGAGTTGGTGTGACTTCTCACTGGTGCACAGCACAAAACAGAATATGTGTAATATAGCAAAATAACCAACATCGGAGATCGAGGAACCAGCCCTTGCTGTGATATACACTCATTTTGTGTGTTTTCTTATTTTAAAATTAAAAAAAAAACATGCTTTTATAAGTGTCTGAATTGATTTTGTTATTTAATGTAATGATTTAAAAAAAAGATTTATTTATTTCAAGAACAGTTACACAAAGAGAGAAAATGAATCTCCCATTTGCTCCCCAGGTGGCCACAACGGTTGGAGCTGAGCTGGTCCGAAGCCAAGAGCTTCTTCCAGGTCTCCCCCATGGGTTCAGGGGCCCAAGGATTTGGGCCATTTTCCAGTGCTTACAAATGTGCGTTAGTTAGCAGGGAGCTAGATCAGTGGAACTGTTTGCTTTAGCTGCTATGCCACAGTGTTGGCCCCATAATGGGTTTATTTTTCAATAATTTAGAAAATAATGGATCAGAGAAATACAGAATTAGTTTTCTACTTTATGGCTGTAGCATCAACTCAGAAACAATCAGACGTCCTGAATGACGGCGCATAGTAAGTCACAATTATTGGTGCTGTGTGTCTTTAGGTATTTTTCTGGTCTCATATTCCAGTTTTACAAGGTATATTTAAGTCAGACTTACAAATTGGCATGATAGTTCACCTAGCTTATCCTCAGCCTGCAGTGCCAGTGTCAAAACTCATCATGCCCCCAACAGGGGGCCCCAGTTTTTGTCCCTGCTGCCTCACTTCCCATCCAGCTTCCTGCTTGTGACCTGGGAAAGCAGTGGAGGACAGCCTTCGGACTCTGCATCCATGTTTGAGACCCGGAAGAAGCTCCTGGCTCTGGACTGTGCAGCTCCAGCTGCTGTGGCCACTGGAGGAGTGAACCAGTGGATGAAAGAGCATTCTTCTATCCTTCTCTCCGTAAAACTGATGCCTCTCCAATAAAAGTAAAAATTTTTAAAGACACAGATCATAATGAGTTTTGATTGTCAGTAATGTCAATTGGAGAGTTTTTTGTGGTATAGGCTGCAAACACTTCTCTCTCAACAACCTTCAGTGCTTCTCAGAAAGGGCAATAACAGTAAGCGAGTGAGCACTGAAGTTATTTTACATGAAAACTAACGTGGGCTGCATGGGTTTGCCCTGTTGAAGATTAAACCTCTTTCCTGTAGCGTTAGTCTTGAAATCCCTGACATTCTGGCCTAGAGTGCTTGTTAGTAGCATATGCTTCCTTGATGGAATTGTTTCTTGGCTCACACCTCCCTAGGCAAGGTTATATTAAGTTTTATTTATTTTTATTGCAAAGTCAGATATACATAGTGCAGGGGAGACAGAGAGGAAGATCTTCCGTCTGATGATTCACCCCCCAAGTGAGCACAACGGCTGGTGCTGTGCCGATCCGGAGCCAGGAGCCAGGAGCCAGGAGTCAGGAGTCAGCAACTTCCTCCAGGTCTCCTACACGGGTGCAGGGTTCCAAGGTTTTGGGCTGCCCTCAACTGCTTTTTCAGGCCACAGGCAGGGAGCTGGATGGGAAGTGGAGCTGCTGGGGTTAGAACCAGTGCCCATATGGGATCAAGGCGCATTCAATACAAAGACTAGCTGCTAGGCTACCACACTGGGCCCTAGGCAGGGTTGTCTTAATGCTTGTCTCTCACTGTCTGGTACAGTGCCTTGGCCTTGCACACTGCATACCCTATTCATGTTGGATTGGATCCACAAGGCTCATTAATTGAGATGCAAGTTTGCTAATGTAGTTGATCCTGCTAGAAGAGAGGTGTATGCAGCTTGCTTCTTGAATTCACTCTGCTCTTGCTTAAGAATTGTGAAAGTCTGAAAGATAACCTAATATCCTGTGCTGCAGCTTTTGGTATCTGTGGAATCTTTGTTTGGCTTGGAAATGGCACAGACTTGCTCGGAGACACAGAATACACTCAAAACCTGGGTAAAAGAAACAAAGACCTTGGCGGACGTGATCGGTTAGACGTGGGTTGGGGCTTGTGCATATGCGGACTTTCCCGCTTGTTCCTGGTAACCCATGTAGTCTTTCTCAGTCTGTGTGCACTCTAAATCCTTCTCCAGTATGATCCTGGCATGTCATTGTTGCTCAGCTTCGGCCTTTTTTGTTGGTTCTTGGTGTTGGTATGCCTTCTCGCTCCCATACAGTTGCTGAAAGCCTTTGCCCTGTGACTTTGCCTCAAGGCTCCATATCCTTAAGTCTCAGAAAAGCAGACATTGCTGTACAAGTGTTTCTGTGGCTCAGATCGGATCTCAGTTCTGACTTCCTCGTCTCCTGATCTGCAGTTCACAGTCTAGCCTGGGAACATCTTGTACTTTCTTCCTGTTTTTCTACTGTTGAGTGTAGGCTGGCAGTGGCATTAGTTTTCATTTAATGATGATAAGTGGGGACAGGGCAGGGCTGGAAGAGAGAGAGGAAGTAAGAGTGAATGATGGTAACGTTGAGGTTGCCTAGGTGAGCTGGTGCAGCATTCTCCACTTCCAGCTATTGGTGGAATCCTCAGGATCTTCTGAGACAGTAGATGTTTGCGGTAGAAACGGGGGGTAGCAGGTCTTGAGAGAGTGGATTTTACTATCGTTTGGAGCCTTTTATAGACTTACCAACACCTCCACCTTTAAAACATTTTTTGCTTACCTATCTACGAGGAGTGCTGTTGTTCAGGTAGATGGCCTGAGCTGTGGTTCTGGGCTCTCTCTGTGTTGGTATGTTTGCTGATTTGTTGTCCTCCACTTGGTTTGTGTGCTTTTCTGGCGTGAGGTGCTGTTGGTGATCAGGTTGCTGTAGCTCATTATTGTCATTTGCCTTTCTGATCATTTTCTTCCAGATGATGGCTGCATGTTTTGCTAATACATAGATTGGTTGATTCAGTTGCCCATCTGACAAATCTACATAGAAGTGATGTGAGACCTGCTAGTGACTGGAGCGGTTTGGGAGAGGTGCCTGGGGTGTTTTTTGGTTTGTTTTTGGTGGGGGATGATGCGTGACAGCATATGAATGACTTTTTGATAAAGGTTAAGTTGAATGTGCATGGCATATAATTAAGATCTGACTTGAAGCACTATCTTTAAAAAATAATTTTTGGAGCACTTTCAAGAGTATGTTGCCCATTTAGTTAGTGGAGGTGGTGTTCTGGTTAGGTTTGGGAATAAATTCTGCATCCTTTTCTGTATTTTCTGCATTTTACTTCTCAAAATGGCAGATAGAGAAAGATTTAGTTGGAATAAAATAATACACTTAATTAGGAAAAAAAACATATAAGTTTGAGTTCTGGCTGCTCTGTGCTGTCATTTCCCTGCCAATGTTCCTGGAAAAGCAACTGAGGATGAAGTGTTTGAGAACCTGCCGCCCACGTGTGAGTCCCCAGGCAGCACTGCAGCTGTGGCCTGTGCTGACTCTGCAGCCGTGGCCACTGGAGATGAACCAGTGGGTGGAAATCTCCCTCTTCCCCATCACCTTGCCTTTCAAATAAACAAATATAGAAATAAATAGTTGAATAAATGTTTTTAAAAAGCCTCAGCATGTTAAAAAATATACTACTATATGTGCCAGAATGTGTGTGCAGAATGGGCTCTTATTTGATTAGTAAATGGCAATGATGTCAATATGATAAAGGACGTTGCTCTAGTTCATCTGTTATTTCCCCAGTAGAGTCATGTTTTGTAGCGTGTAAAGCAATGGAAAGCAGCATGCCACTGACTTCCTCTCTGGCTTGGTATGGCTGGTGAAGCGGTAGGAATTCAGCAGATTTCCTTTTTTCTTTTTTAGACACTTATTTATCTATTCATTTATTTGAAAGGTGGAGTTACAGAGTGCAGGAGAGACAGAGATTTTCCATCTGCTGGTTCGTTCCCCAGATGGCTGTAATGACTACTGGGGCAGTCTGAAGCCAGGTGCCAGGATCTTCTGGGTGTCACACGGGGGCCCAAGCCCTGTGCTCTGCTGCTTTCTCAGTGACCTTAGCAGGGAGCTGGATTGGAAGTGAAGCAGCCAGGCCTTAACCCGTGGAACAGTGTTTGCATAGTTAATTATTTCTGTTAATGTTTTGGTTGCTCTGTTTCACAGGCTTTGAATATCTTCATTAACCCTGGTTTTTTGTGTTTTTTTTTTTTCCCTGATGAAGCTTTGATGTTTTAAACATGTTGCTTTGCTGAAAATTTTCCACCATTTGTTTTATAGAATGTATAGCAGAATGACTTAGGCTTGCTGTTTTGTCTGAAACTACGTAAGATGCATTGTAGATACCACTTTCCTGTTCTTGACTTTTCTCGAAAAGGATTTTCCATCACTTTGAACATGACATTGACAGGTCCTTCCTTGGCCTGTGCAGCTGCCCTTCCTGGGCGTGATCTGGTCCCCAGCCCCTCCTGGCCTTTATCTGGTCTCCCCTCTTCATGGTGCCTCTTCCTACCACTCCACACCCACTGGGCAAGCTTGTTCTGTCTCACTTGCTTGATTGCTTCATTCTTTGCCTAATGCTTTGCCCTGAGATTGTCCTGTATTTGCTGCTTTCATGTCATTCAGCTTTCATTTCCACCACCTCAGGTTACGCAGAACTAGCTCCCCACTTGAAGCTGTTCTCAGGCCCCAAACCTCTTAGACTCCGTACTTACCAGCCTCGGAAATAGCCTTGTTTATTGATGAGGGCACGGCAGGAAAGGTTATGGAAAAATTTGTAGTATCTTGAGGATATGGCAAGTGCGTGACAATATTTTTTATTGTGTCAGGAATGTTTTCATGGTTAGTTGGCAGTCTGCAGCTCGTTCATCCTTGTAACGTAGAATACTGATGGGAAAGTAGTGGAGGATGGCCCCTGCCGCCCACGTGGGAGGTGTGGAAGAAGATCCTGGTTTGGTGAAACCCAGCTCTGGCCTTTGAGGGCATTTGATGAATGAACCCAAAATGAAAGATGCCTGTTTCTGTCTCTCTGTCTCTCTCTTATTGTACCTCTTGGACAAATAAAGTAAACCTTGAAAAGGAAAGTTTGCAGTTAGGAGAGTGTCAAGTGAGGTTTTGTTCAACTAGTAATTTATATTTCAAAGACCATGGATATATTATTTGAGTGTTTATTAATTTTTTTTTCCCCCTGAGGATTGTACCTAAAGATGGTATTTGAATTAATCTAGAAAAAGCAGGTAAATGAATCATTCATGCATCAAGCTGAAAAAAATGCTGTATTTATACTAGTCCTAAATGTCAGTCTAAGAAGTTAACATTTCTGGAGCGGCGTGTTGCCTGAGCAAGTCGGGCTACTGCCTATACCGCCGGCAGCATCCCATGAGGTAAGTCAGGGCTGCTCCCCTTCCAGTCCAGCTCCCTGCTAATGTGCGTGGAAAAGCAGGCGCGCCTGGCCTGCTGCTTTGGCCCTTGCCACCTTGCGGAGTTGTGGATGGAGTTCTAGGCTCCTGGCTCACTTCAGCTGCTTCATCCATTTTGAGAATGAATCAGTGGGTTAACTGTCTAACTCTGCTTTTCAAATACATGAAATAGATCTTACAGTAACGCTTTCCCTTTTTTTAGTTTTTGTTTTTAAAGATTTGTATTACCTTATCAGATAATATGGTTTGGCGTCAGGGCTAGAAGCTTTGTGTGTTTAAGTACCTCTTCTGGAGATTTTGTAGTTTGCTCTTAATTTTATAAGTGTGTGTGTTTTATGTGTGTGTATATATTATAAACTTTATTTTTATTGGAAAGGCAGATTTTACAGAGAGGAGGAGAATCAGAGAGGAAGTCTTCCATCCACTGGTTCATTTTCCAAATAGCTGCAAGGTTCGGATCTGAAGACAAGAGCTTTCTCTGGGTCTTCCAGGCTGGTGCAGGGTCCTACGGCTTTGGACTATGCTCCCCTGCTTTTAAGCCCACAAGCAGGGAGCTGGATGGGAAGTGGGGAGCCTGGACGTGAACTGGCGTCCATGAGGGGAGAATTTGCTGACTGAGCCATTGTGCTGGGCTTTTTAGTATTTGTTGGGGACATGGTGTGACTCACAGCTCTTTTAGTTGTATCATAGAAACCTAGTTGAAATTGCTCATAAAGAATGTTGACATGGAGCAAAACATGGAGTTTAATTCCTAACTATAGAAAGAGCATTAAGTCAGGTGAATTTAGGGACAGCAAGTGCCAGCAGATCCATTTAACTGCTTTTAGGAATCTGTCCATGGCTGCCGTGGAGAGAGCATCACAGCAGGGAGAAGCTGTAGGGAGAAGCTGTGGGTTGGTTTCATTGTCTTGTAGATTGGCATTCTTTAATGATGGAAACACATCTTGACAGCTGATGATTTTTATGTTGTGTTAATTGAGAGACTACCTCTTTATTTCATTAGCAGATTTTTTTTTTTTTTTTTAATTTGGGGCCATGCATGTTGGCGTAGCAGCCCAAGTCCTTGCCTTACATGCACCAGGATCCCAAATGGGTGCCGGTTCTAATCCCGGGCAGCCCCACTTCCCATCCAGTTCCCTGCTTGTGGCCTGGGAAAGCAGTCGAGGACAGCCCAAGGCCTTGGAACCCTGTACCCACTTGGGAAACCTGGAGGAATCTCCTGGCTTTGGATCATGTCTGGCAATTGCAACCACTTGGGGAGGGAATCAGCGGGTAGAAGATTTCCTCTTCTCCTCTCTGTATATCTGATTTTCCAATGAAATAAATAAATAAATCAATCTTTTAAAAAAAAAGTTGTTCGCAAGGGCAGAGTTAGGGAAGGAGATGGCTCGTCCATCTGCTGGCCCCTTCCCCATGCCCGGCTGAGGCTGGGCTGGCTCAAGCTGGGCGCCTGCAGCTGCACCTGCTTCTCCTATGTGGGGAGGTGTCTCCTCGCTCCAGAGAAGTGTGTCTACTTCTAGTTGGGAAGGTGAGGTGGCTGGCAGTGTCCCTTCAAGGTCTGTGTTAGCGCAAGTGATACTTCTTTCTGTTCTTTTTTTCCCTTAAGATTTATTCATTTATTATTATTTTAAATTGGAAAGCACATTTACAGAGAGAGAGATCTTCTGCCTGCTGATTCACTTCCCATTTAGCTGCAGCAGCTGGAGCTGAGCCCATCCAGAGCCAGGAGCTTCTTTCTGGGTCTTCCACATAGCTGCAGGGACCATCTTCCTGTCCTTCCCCAGGTCATAAACATGGAGCTGGACAGGCAGTGGAGAACCCAGGGATAAACTGATGCACACATGAGATGACGGAGCCAGAGGCAGAGAGGATTGGCCTGCTTTGCCACCACTCCCCTGGTGGTGGGGCATCCTAACTGGAAATTTAAATGACTTTAGCTTGTAACACAATTCTGTTAAATATTAGAAACAATTTATTACTTTAAACAAAACCACAAAAGCTGGCCAAAATGAAAAAAAGATAGCCATGTGGAAGAAGTCCACGTGCCCTAAGAGACTTGAGGCTGACATCTTGGACGAGGTGTGTGAGCTTCCTCCAGAGCTGCTGCCCTTGGACACTGGGACTCCATGCATAATTGAGAAGTCCAGTGTGACCAGTCCCTTCCACGGAGGACGTACAGCGTGCAGCTCTGCCCAAACTAGTTTTTCTTAAAAGTTTAAACTTGAACAAATTAACTACAGAGAAAATATTTTGAAAAGTTCCATTTTAGTAATTAATCTTGCGAACTCAGAGGCTTACTGCTACCATCCATTTCTCTGTAGAAGAAAATAAGGACTCATTTCCAGAATGATTTTTTGTTTTTAGTTTCTTGGAATAATTTCTGAAAGAGCCAGTTTCTCAGTATTTAAGGTGTTTTTGGTTGTATACAATGCATGTTGTAGGAATTGTTATCACCGGTTTATTAAGCACAAAGAAGACATGTTATTCCCATTTGTAATTTTCCTAGTGGTGCATGTTTGGTGACATCAGTCACATCTCTGTGCTGACTGAGGGAGGAATCGGGTTGTGAACTTCCCCAGCCACTTGGCCTGATCTGGCAAGCACTCTGATTTCTGTCTGCCGTGTGGATTGCAGATTGACAACTGGCAAGAAAGAAGAAACATTGAGTGACTTCTTTTTTTTTTAACATTTATTTTATTTTTATTGGAAAATCAGATATACAGAGAGGAGAGACAGAAAGGAAGATGGTCCATCTATTGAATCACTCCCCAAGTGGCTGCAATGGCCAAAGCTCTGCACTGATCTGAAGCCAGGAGCCCAGAGCCTCCTTTGGGTCTCCCATGTGGGTGCAGGGTCCCAAGGCTTTGGACCGTCTTTGACTGCTTTCCCAGGTCACAAACAGGGAGCTGGATAGGAAGCAGGGCCACCGGGATTAGAACCTGTGCCCATATGGGATTCTGGCGTGTTCAAGGTGAGGTCTTTAGCTGCTAGACTACTGCGCCAAAACCCTAAGTGACTTCTTTGGTGTGCTAGTGAATTTGCACATTTTCTGTGACAGGGTGCTACTGAAGGGTTCTTGAGCAGAACTACGGGAGTATGTCAGCCCTGAGTGACAGGGCCTGGAGGGTGACAGGAGAATTTGGGAGCGAAAGTTATTATCTCTGGCCAGTGTAAAAGGTATGGATGGTGTCACATAATATTGTGAGTATTGCATACGTGTCCACATTTTGGATTTTGCAGAAGAGCAGTTGGAACTTGAGGAGAGAACGATGTTGAGAGCGCTGAGCGTCTGCGTTCTCTGCGGAGTTTCCTTTCCCACTGTGAAGAAGCAGCACAGGGACATGGCGGGGATGGAGTGCTAATCTCCCGGAACAGCGGGGGGATTAGGAATGAGAAATCGCTGCCACGTCAGAATGAATGCTGCTCGCTGCCACCATACCTCACCCAGGAACATAACCAGAGTGGTTGCTCACTTAGCATGATCACAGAAAGTTAGATTTGGTGTGGTGTAACTAGTTCCTGAAGCTGGTAGTGCGTGAATTCTAGGTTAGTCGCTTTACCAACCAAGTATTTTCAAGACTTTACATTTGAAAAATGTAAAGATTTTTTTTACATCAATATAAAAGGTTTTAGAATATCAGTTTGATAACAGTCTGAACTAAGTTTGATATAATTGAAGTATCTACATGCTTTATAATTTGTTAGTTGTAAATAATTTTAGTCATATAGAAGGGTTGCAGAGGTAGACCAAGTTCTCTCTCAACACAACTTCCTCATTGTTAAAATCTTACGCAACAACGGTGTCTTTGTCAAACCTGAGAAGCTGGCATTCATAACTGTAACGAGCTCAAGGAGAGCGGCGTCTCTGTGTGTAAGGGTCCATCCTGGATCCCACGTTGAGTTGAGTTGTCCAGTTCTACTGAGGCTTTTTCCGTTTTTCGTGACCATCACCGTTTGGAAGCATACCACTTCATCTGGTGTCCGGTGATGGGTCTGAGGTTGTGGGCGTTGGGGCAGAACGCTGTGGAGGGCTGTGGCTGTCTCCCAGCATCGCCATCGTGAGGCATACGCGGCCCGCCTGCTTGAGGACCGGTGGGCCACGTTTCTTTCCTGTGAAGTTCTGTGTCCCTCATCCCATACTCAGTTCATTACAAGTTAGTCCCCCCCCCAGTCCATCCTCATTCAAAGAATTTGTGGATTTCTGTTAAGACCGTTTTAGTTACCTGAGGTATTTGGGGATTTGTTTTGCAGCTCTGTGGGTAGCTTCTTGTTTCTTTATAGGTTTGCCCAGCAGTTTTTTTTCGGTCATGAGTGCTTATCTGACCCTGAATCTCATGGCTTTCTAATGGCGATTTTCTAGTTCGCTCATTAGTTTGATTCCATCGTTGCATTGCTGAGTACCGGCTGGATGTTATTTTCCTGTGCTTTTCACCCGTTCAATCATTTATGTCTGTGTGGACTTGTGGATATTTACTTGTTCTTCGGTTTCATATTTTCTCTGCTTTGTTGCTCCCGTTGTCCCAGCCTTGGCCCCTGGGAGCCCTGGCAGGCTGGCTTTCGGTGCCTTTGCAGCCTGCTGTGCCCTTGGGTTTTCGTAAACACATTCTTGCTTTCGAACACAGCAGTATGTTCCAGACTAAAGTTGTATTTTCTTTTCCATTGCTCTAGAATCTGCCATTTCTACAAAATACCTTGTGCGCCTTTATTGGACTTAGAAGAAGAAACTTGGGTTTTTCGAGCAGTGAAAATGCTCTTTATGGTAGTGCAGTGCTGGATGTGTCATTATAAATGTGTTCTAAAGCGTAGACTGGGCTGCACCATGGGCTGCCAGGGATCATGGCGTGTCAGGGAGGTGCACTTGTAGCAGTGTCTGTTCCAGTGGCAGAGGTTAATAATGGGGAGTGCTGTGGGTGTGCAAGGCAGGAAATACATGGGAAATTTCAGTTATCTTCATCTCAATTCTATGAACGGAAAACTTACATGAAAAAGTAAAGCCTTTAATTTTTTTCATTAAAATTATTGCAAGTTCTATTGTTACTGCTCTCAACATTATACAGTGTGAGAATAAACAACTTTATCTTTTCAGTTAAGAATATTCTGTTTGATTTCAGTAACTGGAAAATGGTATTAGCCCAGCTGACTCTTAAGACATATGAAAAAAAAACATGTGGGAAAATGCTTTTTCTGCAGTCAGGGTCTCGGGGGTGGGTAGGTGGGAAATTTACAGAAAACACAAACTAGTAAAACACATCTAGGAGCTGGTGTTACAGAGCAGTGGTTTAAACCACAACCTGCAAGCTGGCATTCCATATTTATGCTGGTTCTTGTGGCTGCCTCAAGGCTGAAGCCAGGAGATTCTCAGTGAACTTTGGCATGTGTGACAGGGCCCAGGCGCTTGGGTCATCTTCTACCATTTCCCAAAGGCATGGTCACAGGGAGCTGGATCCAGAGCAGGGCCTCTAGGATTTGAACATGATCCCATATGGAAAGGCTGCATTGCAGGAGGCAGCCTAACCCATTTCATCACAATGATAGCTCCTCAAATATGGCCAAAAAGGCTTCAGTTGTGGTGGTTGGTGCTGTGGTAGAGCACTGGCTGAGCTGCTCTCTGCTGCTCCACTTCCTGGCTCCCTGCTGTTGTGTGCTTGGGAGTGCAGTGAAGGATGGCCAGGGACACCACTCCTGTGTCTGGCTCCTGGCTTCTGAATGAGCCAGTTGAGGGGAGTTCTTTATATCTGTTGTTCTGGCTTGGTAACTCTGCCTTTCAAATCTTAAAAAAAAAAAAAAAGTAACAGGTCTTTAAATATCTAACAATTTTCTAAAGCTTACTTTTGCTGTGTTTGAGTGAAGAGAGCGGATCTCCCATCTGGTTCGTTGTCCAGATGTCTACAACAGTTGAACTGAACCGGGCCAAAGGCCACAGCCTGGGACTCTCGGTCCGTCTTCCGCACAGGCTCCAGGTAGTGATGTGTCACCTGCTGCTTTCAGGAAGTGGAGCTGGGACTGCACCCAGGGATTTTGCATGGGATGAGAGCATCTCAGTGGTGTCTCTTGCTGTTAAGATTTATTTATTTATTTAGAAGGAGAGAGAGAGATAAAGGTATCTTCCATATTCTGGTTCTTTCCCCAGATGGCTGTAGTGGCCAGTTGCTGAGCCAGGCCAAAGCCAGGGGTGAGAAGCTGCGTCTGGTCTCCCGTGTGGATGCCAGGTACCCAAACACTGGGACATCTTCCACTAATTTTCTCATACCAATATCAGTGAGCCAGGTTGAGTGTGGAACACAGGGACGTGAACCAGCAACTGTGGGGGATGCATCATGTGCTCTGCCACAACACCGCTCCCTTCAACTGGCACCTTAATTGCTATGCTAGAGCCCTTCAAATATGGGTTAGCATTTAGAAGTCTTGAGTATGACAAAATGGAAAGCGAGAGGAAAAGGAGCTTAATGCAAAATGTCTTCCGAACTGCGGTATGGGGATATATGCTGAAGTTGCAAACAGAATGGAGACCAGGGACTTGGAAAATGGTTCTTCTTTCACTCTGCAGGTTGAATACTGTGCTTACCTGTTTCACAAGGTAGCGGTGCATGTCTCACAGAAGCTCTTCATTTTGCATGCTATTTATCTGAGGTTCTAAAGAAATGTGTTACTTATCTTAACTCCTGTTTTTCCTTGAGTAGTAAGTATACTCCATGTCACGTGCAGCTCTGACTCTCACTGTGTTCCTAAGCACTACTTCACGTGAATTGTAATTCAGTTTAAACCATGAGAGTAGATATATTAACATGATAGTAGAGATAGCTTAGATATATTAATAATGCTTTTTAAAATTGTAGTCAGATAAGCATGCTAACCTCTACTGAAATGAAGAAAGCATAAACTCCTTACGAGAACGTGGGGCAGTGTCTTGGAACCAGTGGTTTCCTCCAGATGTGAATGGTCTCCGTTAACTGAGCAGCAGCAGTTGCCCTCCTTTGGAGCTGCTGCTTGTCATCACTTAAGGTTACCTTGCTTTCCTCCCTTTTCACTCACTCTTGGGCATTAAGGACTGATTTTTAGGGCATGAAAGCAGAGAGTGGATGTACGAACTTAGCAACTGATAAGTTTTACATCTTTTTTTCAAGTAGTAGTTCAGACTTACCATTTATGTTTGTAAATCACATATTGACTTGATGTCATATACTTTTTCTGTTTTTCAGTACATCATGTATGTCTCATAAAACAAGTTTGAAATGTGCTCATTTTCAAACAGTACTCTTGGGACCTGGCCGAATAGCCTAGTGACTAAATCCTTGTCTTGCACGCACCAGGATCCCATATGGGCACAGGTTGATGTCCCAGCTGCACCACTTCCCATCCAGCTCCCTGCTTGTGGCCTGGGAAAGCAGAAGAGGACAGCCCAAAGCCCTGGGACCCTGCATCTGCATTGGAGAGCCAAAGAATCTCCTGGCTTCGGATTGGCTCAGTCAGCCATTGCAGCCACTTGGGGAGTAAACCAGCAGATAGAAGATCTTTCTTTTTGTCTCTCCCTTTGTAAATCTGACTTTCCTATAAAAAGTAAATAAATATTTAAAAGAAAGAAAACAGCTAACTCATCGGCCCTTGAGTCCCGCCGGGATCCCATATGGGCACCTGTTTGTATCCCAGGTGCTCCACTTCCCATCCAGCTCCTGCTTGTGGCATTGGAAGGCAGTAGAGGACGGCCCAGAACCTTCAGACTCTGCAGTTGTATGGGAGACTGGAAAGAAGCTCTTGCTTTGGATCGGCTTAGCTCAGGCCACTTGGATTGAACCAACAGATGGAAGATCTTTCTTTGTCTCCTCCTCTTTGTATATATCTGCCTGAGTAATAAGAAAATAAACAGAAACAGCAATAATAAGTTTCTTAAATAAACAAACAGAAAACCAGTACTCATGTCAAAAATGTAGATTCCAAGTAGTCTTGTAAATAGTTCTTTTATAAAACGTTTTTAAAGATTGTTTTAAAATATTTATTATTGAAAAGGTAGATTTGCAGAGAGAAAGAGAATCAGAATAATCTTACATCCCAGATTCACTTCCCAGATGGCCACAGCTGTCGGAGCTGACCCGAACTGAAGCCAGGAGCCAGGAGCTTCTTCCAGGTCTCTTACACGGGTGCAGGGTCCCAAGGCTTTGGGCTGTCCTCGACTGGGACAGTGAGCTGGATGGGAAGTGGAGCAGCTGGGACATGAACTGGTGCCCATACGGGATCCCGGTGCTTGCAAGAGGATGATTAGCTAGCCATTTGAACTATTGTATTGTATTGGGCTATGCTGTAGCACTGACCCTTACATACCATTTTTGACGTAATTTTTTTTTTTTTTTTTTAGCATTAGAGAACTAATAGCATTTCAAGAAACTTTTTTTGGAAGTCAGTATCAGGAATCAGGCTCAACTTTTTAAACTTTTAGAAAGATTTGTTTGAAAGCAGAGGGGCAGGCAAAGAGATGGGTCAGTCTTCTGTCTACTGATTGACTCTCAGTGGCTGCAGCAGCCAAGGCTGGGCTTCGAGGAAACCAGGAGACTGGAGCTCAATCCAGACCTTTTAGATGTGTGTTGGGGGCTAAGTACCTGCGGCATCGGCTCTCCTCCCCACCCCCACAGACAGCTGGATTGTTTAGAAAGTTTTTTCTACATTTAAAAAAAAATGCTTCCTCTTTTTATGTTTTAGAACAGGTGTAAACATCTTAACAGGTTATCCCTACGTAGGGACTTTTTGGTGTTAGTTTTGGAGGTGGGGAGAGAATGTTTCTTTACATAAAGGACTCGGTATGAATGACTCATAGGATGGATGTTTCTGTTCCAGACTGAGACTGAGTGGTTTATGGAAGAGTGATATTTATTTCATGTTGCTTCAGATTGTTTCCTGGCTTGCTGTGACCTTGGGGTTGTTAGTGGTTGCCCAGTTTCTTTCAGCTAGTTGTGTTTGTACAGGGCTCTAACAGGACCACTGATGAGTTCTGTCCACATCCATCCAGAGGTCTGTGGCGTCCTGGCTGGTGGTTGCCCCGTCGCATCAGTTGAGGAAGGTACATGATAATGAGTGATGACTCTGCTAGAGGTGTGGCCTTATTCTAAATTCACATGCATTTTCATAAAAATTCGTGTTATTTATTCATTCAACATTAAGAGAGATTGAGGTTTTTCATTCATTGGTTGACTCCCAAAAAGGGCTGGAGCAGTCTGGGGCCAGCTTGGTCCAGGTATGGGTGTGCATGGATGCTGCCTCTGAGTGTGTGTGATGGCAGGAAGCTGGAACTGAGCGTGGACCTGGCACGTGAACTCTGGCATTTTGACCTGCAGGGTAGAATATCAGACAGTGACTTGACTGCTGTGTCCAATACTTAAACTTGCTTTTTAACATCATATTTTCCATGAACATTTTGAGGAGTTTGTGTCTGGCCTATTTCACTTAGCATATTTTCAGGGTTTCCTATAAATGTTGTAGCATGTATCACGTTTCACGTTTTATTGGCTGAATAATCTGTTGTTTGTTATCTGCTGATGCACATTTTTGCCTATTGTGACTAAAGCTTCCGTGACCTAGGGTTCCCTGCTTTCAGTAGTCCTTGAGTAAATGCGCAGAATCACTGGGAACCAGTGAGAATTGTGTCTGATGTTTTGGGAATCAGCTGTGTTATTCTTGATCCCTGCACCATATATGTCCCTCACACAAAAGTTATGATTTACCCACATCTCGTCAGCTCTTGTCTTTCATTACTTTAAAATGTTTGGTGGTAAAATACACCAAAAATCATCATCTTAAGCGTTTCAGTAGTGTTTGGTCGCGTAGTTGCGTAAACAGCCTCCATAAATTTTTCCTATTGCAAAACCATCTTTGTACAATTAAACACTTTCATTTCCCCCTTCTGCCAGTCCCGGCAATAATGCTTTTGGTTTTTAATTTTGTGTATTTGACTAATTGAGATACATGGTAACAGGAGTGTTTTTAGATGACTGGCTTTTTTTTTTATACACTTGATCTTAGCCAAAAAGCCGAGAAGCGATTTCTTCTTCGGGTTTTTTTTTTTAAGATTTATTTTCATTTCAAATGTGGATTTACAGGAGAGAGGGGGTAGAGAGAAAGTGAACCTGTCATTCCACCTGCTGGCTCACACCCCAAATGGCCACAGCGGCTTGAGTTGAGTCTGTCCGAAGCCAGGGTTCAGGTGAGCCATCCTCCGCTGCTTTCCCAGGCTGCAAGCAGGGAGCTGGATTAGCACTGGTGGTGTTGGGACTCCAACTCGTGCTGCCACTCAAGTGGAAGCTTGGCAAGCTATGCCAGGGTGCTTGCCCTTGTGACGGGATTTTTTCACTTAGCATAGTATCCTCATAGTACACCTGTTTTGTAGTGTTGCAGAATTTCTGTCCTGTGTGAGGTTGGATAATATTCTGTTGCATTTATAGAGCAGATTTTGTCTGAATAGACACTTGCATTGCATCCATGTTTTGATTAATACTAATGCTGCAGTAAACATAATATGTGAACGGCCTATTTGAGTTTCTGGTTGCAATTCTTTTGGGTAGTTACCGGATCATGTGGTAATTTTATTTTTAAGTTAATTTAAAAATATTTATTTATTTGAAAGAGAGGCACACTCACATACAGAGATGGAGAGATTGACTTTCGTCTCTGGTTGACTTCCCAGATGGCTGCATTGGCTGTCCTGGGCCAGACTGGAAGCAGAAACTGGGAGCCAGGAACTTCTTCCAGCCCCCTCAAGTGCTGTCAGAAGCCAAATGCTTGAGCCATTTGCTGCCTTCCCCCAGCCTTTAGCAGGGAGCTGGATGGAAAGTGGAGCAGCTGGGACTTGAACCAGTGCCCATAGTGAATGCCTGAATTGCAGGCGGTGGCTTTTCATGCTCTGCCACAATGCTACCATGTTACGTTTTACCTACAGAGCTCAAAGGCTCCAGTTTCCTGTGCTTGCCAACACTTCTGTGTCTCTGTGCTAGGCAGCTGTCTTCACAGGTGTAAGTTGATAACTTGTGGCTTTGAGTTGCATTTTCCTAATGATTGTGATACTGAGCATCTTTGCATGTACATGATGGTCACGTGCACAACTTCAGAGAAGTGCTAGTTTTTTTTTTTTTTTTTGCCAGTTATGTGAACTGTAAAAACTTTTATTTGTCTAGTCTGGATATTAGTCCCTTAGCAGAGGTCTGATTTACTGATACCTCTGTGCGCTTTGATGGGCGGATTACAAAATCCACTAATAACAGCCACTGTGCTGCTGAGGGGCGAAGTGCTGGCTTACACTCGTTTTGGTTGGTATTTCAACAGTCACATTTCTTCGTGGATTTCTTGGCTTTTTGTACGGCTGCTCTGGGAATACAAGATTGCAATGAGGGCGTTCATGGACTCGCTTCCTCTCTGCCTCCTGCTTGTGTTGTGCATTGGTTTCTATTCTCCCTTAAACACTTCTCCAAATTATTTCTGGAACAAGGGCTTGTCGCTGTCCCGCAGCGACGGACTTGGTGCACGGAGCCGATAATAACACGCGTGGACCCTGACTGATGGTCAAAGCCGAAGTTTATTAGGGGCATCAGACTTTATACACTGAGAGTCCGTACTGGGTAGGGGAAGAAGTATGGAGCTCATAAACAAAACCATCAACTTTTCGCACTCTAGATTGGAATGCCTTTTGTCTTGTATATCGCGCTAGGTGTTGTCATTTACATGCTGTTTATACCAAAGGTAGCCATTTGGTTATTGCCATGCAAACACTGTCCAATGAACTGCAAACCTGTGCTCGCTGGCCTTCCAGGCTCACAATGTCCTCCTACAAGGGCTGACATAATTCTGTTGAGGTGAATTCATGGTGAAGAACTGTGCTATGGTCTGGGGTCTGGGGTAAGGGGCTGTTTAGCTTGCTATTTATTTATGTATTATTGTAAAAGGCAGCAGTGACACAGCTCTTCAAGCAGTGTAGTTTCTGCTGGATAGCATGAGTTAGACAGAAATATGCCAGGAGACCCACAAGGCTTTTAGGAAAGTTGTGTGGAAAACGGACGAGTGCAGAGGGAGGTGGAAGCAGGCAGGGCTGATGAAGGGCCAGCCGAGTGTAAGTCACAGGGCGACCAGAAAGTCCACATAGGTGATGGGGAAGATGGAGAAGCCGGGCCCCAGGAGTCTGAAGGAGGCTTGCTCCAGGCAGTCAAGTGGGCGGCGTCAGGGAGACCCTCGGAGGAGGCTGGTGGCCTGGGAGTGTGGGGTGACATATGTAAACACAGTTGAACACAGGAGGTTAAAGCAAGGGTCCTGCGCACGGAGGATGACAGCTGTGCCATCTTTGAAAGAAAAAGGTTTTTAATACAGGTCAAATGAGTAGCTTTTGTTTGCCATAATTATATTCAATTTATTCTTGAAATGTCCTCACTACTGTTGATCATTTGAATCAGTGTGAAATAAGTTATTTAGCAGTTTTTTCTTTTCTTCTTTTTTTTTTTTTTTGCTATGAGAAAATATACAATCTCCTATGGAAACGTTCCTTTTACCCCTCGGTAGTGAAAAATTACTCTGAGATGTCCCACTGCTGAGATGGGATGTAACTGGTGTTGTGGAGTGCTGTTGGGTTCTCCTGTTTGCTGCTTGAAACAGTCAACTAATGAGTGGAAAGCTTAATGGCTCCTCTGAAGGCGGGCCCAGTGCGGTAGCCTAGTGGCTAAAGTCCTCGCCTTGAATGCGCTGACATCCCATATGGGTCCCAGTTGTAATCCTGGCGGCCCCACTTCCCACTCAGTTCCCTGCTTGCAGCCTAGGAAAGCAGTAGAGGATGGCGCAAAGCCTTGGGACCCTGTACCTGCGTGGGAGACTCAGAAGAGTCTCCTGGCTCCGGATCGGCGCAGCATCGGCCATTGCGGCCTCTTGGGGAGTGAATCTTCGGACGGGAAGATATTCCTCTGTCCTCCTCTCTCTCTATATATCTGACTTTGCAGTAAACATAAATAAATCTTTTTAAAAAAATGCTCCTGATGGCACCCGGTGAGGTCCAAGGTTTACAAAATGCTTGCTCAGTACGGATGGCTGGCTCTCTTTGACCCTCTTGCTGGCCTGGGCATCCCACACTGTCGTCGTTCTGGGTAAATGACCCAACTTTCTGTCGGCACAGCCCTGCCGTCTGCTACAGCTTGTTACCTCTCCGAGCTATAGCAGCTGTGCTGTATGTAACCTTATTTCCGGGAGAGAATGTATTTTGGATTCTGAGTGACCAATTTATATTCCGATATAATAAGGTCAAAGCTTGTAGATTCTCACAAGTTGTTCCAATTTGTGCCTTAAATGAAGGTAAAGGAAAAAAAATTTTTTTGTGAGGGCTCTGTGTGGTGGTCTAGTGGCTAAAGTCCTCACCTTGAACGTACCAGGATCCCATAGGGGCACCGGTTCTAATCCCGGCTACCCAACTTCCCATCCAGCTCCCTTCCTGTGGCCTGGGAAAGCAGTGGAGGACGGCTCAAAGCCTTGGGACCCTGCACCCGTGTAGGAGACCTGGAGGGAGTTCCTGGCTCCTGGCTTCGGATTGGCTCAGCTCTGGGTGATGTGACCACGTGGGGAGTGAATCGTTGGATGTAAGATCTTTCCTCTCTTCCTTTCCTCCTCTCTGTATATCTGACTTTGCAATAAAAGGAAAACAAATATTAAAAAAAATTTTTTTGAGATCCTTCCTGCTTATTACTAATTCCCTCATGTTTGTAACTTGCCTTGGCTGGGATTAAATCAATGGCCTGAAATGATTCTTCCCCTTGCTGTCTTAGCTCCTTAGCTTAGTGCTTGAATAAAGCTTATATGTGGCCTTTATTTTCCCACATAGAAATTGGATATAGACAGGAAAAGTTAGGGATGCTGCCAGGAAATGAGGAGCGAGATTTATGAAGCAAGCAATAAGACAGCAAGCCCCAGAGGCTGATGCTCTGAGGACATCAGAGAACTGCGCGATGCTTCTGAGTTTTCTAACTTTCTGCTGGGTGACTCACTGAACGGGCTGAAAAGGACCAGCATCAGACCACCTTTTAGTTTTGGTGACCTGGTAGCTCTTGGTCTCTTGAGTTTTGACATCTGTCAGAATGCTTTGGCTTGTTTTGGCTGTCTTTAGGAAGTTGGGAGCTCTTCGTTCCTCTGCTAAAATGTCAACCTCTTTGACACTGTACTGTTAGGCCCTCTTCTCTGTGCTTGACTATTGTCCTCACATCAGCTATTTAAATAAAAAGCCCTGTGACTGTTAGCCTTTTCCATTTCTGGTGAAGGTGCATAGGGGTACGTTGGGTTTGGATTATCAATTTCTTGATTGTTCTGAAAATGACATTTTTTGAGATTAATATGTCTGCTCTTGCTGTGGGAGCAGATAGATGAGAAAGAAAAATGGGACCTTCCAATGTAGTCTGTGAAATGGATAAATTTTGTAGTATACTACCTGTGTTATAATTTCAGAGTAGATAATCTGGAATGATATGAAAGATAGAGAAGCGGCTTTCACAAAGTTTGTGTGAAATGTGAGCCCAATGACAAAACTATGCATGTATTTAAAATTTTTGAACCCAAACGTTTAATTTATATTATTTTTAGATACATCGTTATAACTGCTTCTTTTATTTGAAAAGCAGAGTTAAGCAGGAAGACAGATGTTCCATCTGCTGGGACCCTCACATGCTTGCAGCAGTCTGGTCTGGGTCCAGGCCGGCACTGGGAGCCAGGAGCTCCGTCATGCTCGGATGTGGGATCACCGACTGACTGACTGACTGAGTATACGTTTGCAGGAAGCTGGGCCGGGAAGCAGCTGCTCTCATGGAATATTGGTTTCCCCATCACTGACCAAATATCTGCCCCAGTAAAGTTTTAATTTCATTTTTTGTGTGAACTTTTTGAAGTATCTTTGTATGTATCTCTTTTAAGATTTGCTTATGTTGTAAGTTCCTCAGAATAATTTTAGGCCAGGTGTCTACAGGCTAAGAGGTAAGACAGTAACCACGCTGAGGGCAGCTGATGTTTGTTCTCGCAGTGGGGCACCAATACTCACATAGGTGAATAGAATTGACTATATTTTGAAAATTCGTAGTGCGAACTGCAGTTGAAAGTTCATAGGATTTGTCAGCATTTAAAAATGTTATTACCTTTTTTAGCTGGGTGGCTATACAAATAGATTGGGTTTTGTACATAAGTGCTAATTGGTTATTATGTATTTTGGGGCATTGTTGGTAAATTTGTTTCATTTACTTTTCTAACCACTTTAAGATTTTTCTGGCTCTTCAGTTTATTAGAGAAGGACAGGTGAAGAGATGCCCTGTCTGTTGTTATCCTCCAGATGCTGGCAGCATTTGTGACCGCAGAGCCAGGTCTGGGATAGCCAGGACCACGGTATCTCGGCCATCCCCTGCTGTCTCCTAGAGCACGCGCCGGCAGGAGCTGAGAGCAGGAGCAGTGCTGGGACTGGAATCCAGACACTGTGATGTGGATTCAAGAGTCACAGTGAGCGAGTACTCCCCCGCCCCCCCACGTGAATGAATGGAGAGAGATCTCCCATTCACTGGTTCACACCTCCAAACAGCCTCAATGGCCAGAGCTGTGCTGATCTGAAGACAGGAGCTTCTTCCAGGTCTCCCACAGAGTTGCAGGGGCCCAAGCACTTGGGCCACCCTCTGCTGTTTCACCAAGGCCATAGGTAGGGAACTGGATTGGAGTTGGAGCAGCTGGGAGTGGAACCCATATCCATATGGAATGCCAGAGCTGCAGGTAGAAGATTACTTTGCTAAGCCACTCGACCGGGCCCCAGAATGCAAGGATCTTATCTGTTAACAAATCCCCACTCCAACCTACTCATTCAGAGCCATTGTCGGTAAAGAGACTGGAGTCCAGCCTTGCAGGAACATGATTGAAATAATTGCAGAGTGAAGGTTGAGAAAGGCAGTGAGAGTATTGAAAACCAGGTCTTTGATTTGAGGGCACAGCCTGTTGCTGTCACCTGTGCTGTGGGCTTAGTGACAAGTACTCTATGTTGCTAGTTCTGGAGGATGGTTAGGATTGCTCTTACCAACATCACATGACAAGCATGAGCAAGGATGGAGGGTCTGCAGAGTGTTCATTTCAGATCAAAGTCTTCAGGGGGTTACTTTGGAGTGATAATACTATGCCCCTAGCTGTTAGCGAGACTGGAGTTTTAAGTTGTTGTTCACATGCTAGATGCTAGATCTCACAATGTGGAAATATAAGTTAAAGAGCTTATTCGAGCTTTTGGTAGTGGTGAATATGGTGGATGTTCACGAGATCCCCAGCGGGGTCCCATTAACATGTATATCTTAGCTCTTAAATTGCTAGATATGCCCCTGGAATACCTGTACAACTCAGGGATGGTCTGCTCTATGTTGGTATGTGATTTATTTGTGTAGAACTTAAAAACTCACTCTTGTTAAAAAGGTGCTCAACAATGGACTTGTTTGTTAGATGGCCTGCATAAGGTTGTTCACAAGAGGAATACCTTACAGATAAGAAGATGCAGGCTGTTTCCACTTTGTACCACGTGGCTGTTGATCCTCTGAGAATGCTCCTGTTGGGGTGTTCTGACATACCACAGTGAATGCTCATCTCTACACTTTCATCAGTAGTACAAAGACCTCGTATTTTTTTTTTGATACTTATTTTTATATTTTCTTGTAGTGTCTTATCAAGGAGTCTAGATTACTGCTGCTCATCCTAAAAAACATAATGAAAAAAATTACCCAAAAGGTGTTTTTGGCATGATGTCATCAGTGTTGTGGAACCACGTCATGTTTGATGTGTCGTGGAAGAATGTAAGATTCAATCAAAGCTAGAAGGTTGACCTAAGCTGAGGCCGTGTCCTGAATATGAACACTGTCCAACCTAGGTGAAAAGTACAGCTGTTTCTGTTTGTGCACTAAACCACGGATCAGAACTGTAGCTGCATAACAGGTATAGCACTATAAACATCTGATTTGAGTACCAGCTGTATGTGTGATGATACAGCACTATTGTTCTTTAAGAACGTTGGTGTTATGTGTTTATCAGATTGAGCCAGATGCTGCTTGCAGCCCATGCAGTGTTCAGTTGTTTGGTAATCCCAACAGCACAGTGCACTCTGGAGGGAGAGCTGTTAGTGTGCCCTGGCGTGGCACTGTCCTGTTCCACTCTCGTGGCTTCAGTGTGGGACTGCCCTTCACAGACAGTCAGTGCCTTGGGAAATGACGATAGGTTCGGTGGACCCTGACCAACACTTTGTATGTTACGTGCCCACCGTGATTCTTTGTTCTGACAAAGGTATCACAGTTGTGCTCTAGGCCTTGGTGTTAGGTTTTATAGTCCCACAAAAGGCTGCATCTTTCACTAAGTGCTTGGTAACCCTGTTAACAGGTAACCTTGTTGGTCTTTGGTGGAAGCCAGGGGAAAAAATAACAGCACTGGCGCAGAGCTTACATCAGATGGGAGTGGGGAACCCCCCCCCTTTTTCCCCCCTGCCTGGGGCCTTTAGTGTGTAACTTCAGTCGTTGGTCGTACCGTATGAAACTATCAACACAGCAATCATCCTGCAGTATGTGTATTGAATTCCAGATTTTTCCTGTGGCTGCCTGAGCAGGGCCAGGGCAGGGTGTTTTCCTGTGGGTCTTACTCTGCCTGCAGGCTGGATGCTCCCTGCTTCCTGAGGGCGCTTTACTCTCCCTTTGTTCTAGGGGTTCTGAAACTGGAGGTTTGTGTCTCCTCTGTGAGGTGTCTCTGTGTTACATAGATTTATCTGTATAGATGTTCAAGAAACCATTTCTGTAAGTGGCTAAACACATAATCACTAATTAAAAGACCCTGCCCAGTGTTGCTGTTGTAGTGCTAAAGTAACCTAGAGAATACTTGGATAGTTCTGTATTCCAGTCAAACTTTATCTACAAAAACAGTGGGTCAGAGTTGTACCTTGGGCTGTAGGTTTTATACCTGTGGTACAAGTCATATAAGGTTATAATGGAGTTTCTATATGGTGTTACGGGCTTTCCAAGTTTTCTATATACAGACTAGTTTGATTACTGTTTCCTTGTTTTGTTAATCTTGCCCAACATTGCTTGATATGATTATTAAACAGTTGACAACCTGTGATATCAGTAGAAGTTTTATCACTTTTTTTTTTAAAGGTTTGTTTATATTTGAGAGGCAAAATTACAGATAGGGCGTGGAGACGGGCATCTTCCATATGCTGCAACACTGCAGATATCCCACGCTAGGAACCTGGAACTCCCTCCTAGTGTCACGTGGGTGCTCAGGCCATCTTCCACTGTTCTCCCAGGTGGCTTTCCGGGGAACTGGGTCAGAATTGGAACACTGAAACTGAAACCAGTGCTCATGTGTTGTAAGTGGCTTAACATGCTGTTCCCTGGTTTTAGAGCAGTGGTTTGTAGACTACAGCTTACATTCCAAAATGTGGAATACCATTGCTTCTGTGGGTTCCAGAAGCCACAAATATTTTTACATTTTTAAAAAAAAAAATTATGTTTACTGCAAAGTCAGATGTACAGAGAGGAGGCAGAGAAGAAGATCTTCCATCTGATGATTCAGTCCCCAAGTGACTGCAACAGCTGGTGCTGCGCCGATTGAAGCCAGGAGCCAGAAACTTCCTCCAGATCTCCCATGCGGATGCAGGGTCCCAAGGCTCTGGACCATCCTTAACTGCTCTCCCAGGCCACAGGCCAGGAGCTGGATGGGAGAGGAGGCCACCAGGATTAGAACCAGCGCCCATATGGGATCCTGGCACACAGTGCATTCAAGGCAAGGACTTTCAAGGCCACTGCGCCGGGCCCTATTTTTACATTTTTAAATTAGCAGGGAAAAAAGAAAGAATGGTAATATTATGTGACAAGGGACAGTCTGTAGGCACTCTGTGCGGTGCAGATTTTTTATAAATTTTATTGAAACAGATAAATTGTTTCAATTATGGCTGCTTTCCCTTTTTACAACACAACCATTTGATGGTTGTGATAGAGACCTGTGTCACTCGCCACCCATCCTCCCCCACCCCCTCAGATCATGATTTGCTTCTTTACAGAGGAGAAGTTTGCCGACCTCTGCCTTGGAGAGTGGAGAATGGTTCTTTGATGTCGGGTTCAGTAATGGCCTCCTCCTTTGTTAGTGGCTGGAGTCAGGAGTTTACACCCTGAACGTCATTTTGTTTGAACTCTATCCAGTGTTATTAGAAACGTTTGTCCCTCTCCACTGTTGTGCTACGTCATGTCCTCTGGAGCTTTCTACTGAAGCCTCCACTTTATTTTAGGCATTCTAATAATAACAAAATTATCAGAGATGAGGCTTAATACTGGAATACTTCATGGAAAAATGGAATTAAAAAGGTCAGTTTATTTTGGTGCAGAAATGATGAAATCCTTGCACAGTAGTGTTCAGAATATGCATTTTAATGATCTCTTGGGAGACTGTTTGTGTGTGTTGCTTTCAGGTACAGTTTGGACCCAGTATTTGCAGGTACCATGTAATGTGCTCCCATATAGGTTGTTGTGTCATGAGCAGTGTGTTCACAGGCAGCCGTACTGTGACTCATGCATGACTGAAGCTTCTGTGGTGCACATAACTTTCCCCCACCCAGGAATACTAGATGGTGTCTCAGTACTAAACACAGTACAACCAGTAAAGAGCAGAAAATGCACAGTTGTGGTGGCAAAGAGGCCAGACAAAGGGTGTTTGTTTCCAGTCTTACTGTGAAACAAGACGAATGCTGCCTTGCTTGAGTTCAGCTAGAAATGTGTGATGAGCAGCTCAAATTTTTCTGCCCTCTGTGCATATCTGACTTTAATGTGCCTCATTTATTAACTTTAGAGTTAAATACGAAAATCTTGCCAGCAGTCTCACTTGTAAATATAAAATTTCTGAATTAATTTCTCCCGATTCCACTGATTTACCACTTTCTGAATATCTTTTACTTACATTTTAAGTTGAAATGTCCAAATTCAGGGTCAGTGTTGTGGCGTAGCGGTTTAGGCCACTGCCTCTGATGCCAGCATTGCTTATCAGCACCAGTTCAAGCCCTAGCTGCTTTATTTTTCATCCAGAGCTTGGGTCTCTGCCATCCACATGAAATACTGGATGGAGATAGTCTCTTGGCTTCTGCCAGTGGCCACAGGAGGGGTGAGCCAGGGGTGGAAGATTGATAACCCCTATCTCTCTCTCTCTCTTCCTCCACCCCGCCTCCCATCTGCCACTCTCACCTAACTTATCCTTTCAAATAAATAAGTCTTAAAAACACTGAAAATGTACTTTTAATTGTAAAGTCGAAACATTTTTAAAAACTTTCTCCTTGATGTACAGTTCAGTAGTTTGAAGTATATTGTTACCATTTTGCACTCAATGTCCCCAGCTCTTCCCATCTTGCAAAACTGAAACTGTCCATTAAATAGCAACCTCCCGGTCCTCCCTTCCTCCCTTTCCTCCAGGCGCTGGCAGCCACCTCTTCTGTTTTTTTTTTTTTTTTAAATCTATGAATTTGCTTGCTTCAGGTGTGGCGTGCAGTATTTTTTTTTTTTTTTTTAAATAAGTTAAGGAGAGTTAGAGAAATCTTCATGCACTGGTCCACTCCTGGAGCTTCAACACTGGTTTTCATGTGGGTGACAGAGACCCAAACATTTGGACCATCTTCTGTGCTTTTCCCAGGCTATTAACAGGGAGTTGGATTGGAAAAGGATGGAGCAGCTGCCGTGTAAACTGGTGCCCGTAGGGGATGCTGGCGTTACTGGTGGTGTGACTTGCTGCGCCACAGTGCTGGCCCTAGTACTTTACTTAGCATGATGTCCTCAGAGTGTACTCGCACTGCCTTGTGTTGGAATGTCCTTCTGTTGTGGACTGCGTGTTAGCAGCTTCACTCTCAGTTGGTACTTAGGTTGGTTCTACCTTTTGACAATTGGCAGTACTGTTGCTATGAATGTAAGGCTTCTGAGATCTGCCTTTTTCCCCCTACCCAAAAAGGTTTGTTTTCTGTTAGTGAAACAGCCAGATGATGCAAGTATATGCTGTTAAGTGACATGAACGTTCTCAGCTTCAGCTTAGTAAGTTCATTGTCACTGATTATCTGTGCTCAACTTTTCTGTGCTTTTATGTGTTTCACATGTATATGAAAATATGAGTGGGCCGGCACGGTGTTGCTTTGCGGGTTAAGTTGCTACCTGCAGCTCCAGTGGGTGCTGGTTTGAATCCTGGCTGCTCCACTCCTGATCCAGTTATCTGTTAATGTGCCTGGGAAAGCAGTGGAGAATATCCCGAGTCTTTGACCCCCTGCATCCATGAGGGAGACCTGAAAGAAGCTCCTGGCTCTGATCTGGCTCTGAGCTGCTGCAGTTATTGGGGAGTGAACCAATGCGTGGAACACACCTTTCCGTGTCACTCCCTCTCTGTGGAACTCTGCTGTTCAAAGAAGTAAAATCAATATTTTTAAAAAAATATTTTACATATAGTCTAGTAGTTACTGGGATTATATGCGTACTATTTTTGCATTGATGACAAAATTGTGGAAACTATCTTGTAAGTACATGGTAGTACAGAAAGTACATGGAAAATAGAATTAAAAGATAAATTTGTTTTGGTGCTGAAGATTTTTGATACTGATGCATATGAGTATATTTGATTTTTTTTATTAGGTTTGTTTATTTTACAGGAGCTACAGAGAGGATGTGTGTGTGTGGTGGGGAATGGGAGAGAGAGAGAGAGCAGCGTTTCACACGTTGATTCACTCCTCGATTGCTACAGTAAGCAGTTCTTGGCCAGGCAGAATCTGGGAACATCTTTCCTCTCTCCGGACCCCAAGGGCCCGTCACGCAGCTTTTGTGTATTTCCCCAGAGGTTTTATCAGGGTGCTGGGGTTGGGAGTGGAACAGCCAGGATGTCAACTGGGAGCCTCATGGAGATGCCGGCATTGCAGGCAGGGCAGGGTCTCCACCAACCGCACAACACCTGCTCAAGGATTTTTATTTTTTGAAGATATTTTTATTGCAAAGTCAGATCTACAGAGAGAAGGAGAGAGAGAAAGGTCTTCCACGCACTGGTTCACTCTCTAAGTGGCAGCAACAGCCAGAGCTGAGCCTGTTCGAAGCTAGGCGTGGCAGCAACAGCCAGAGCTGAGCCTGTTCGAAGCTAGGCGTGGCAGCAACAGCCAGAGCTGAGCCTGTTCGAAGCTAGGCGTGGCAGCAACAGCCAGAGCTGAGCCTGTTCGAAGCTAGGCGTGGCAGCAACAGCCAGAGCTGAGCCTGTTCGAAGCTAGGCGTGGCAGCAACAGCCAGAGCTGAGCCTGTTCGAAGCTAGGCGTGGCAGCAACAGCCAGAGCTGAGCCTGTTCGAAGCTAGGCGTGGCAGCAACAGCCAGAGCTGAGCCTGTTCGAAGCTAGGCGCAGGAGTGTCTCCAGGCTTCTCGTGGGCGCAGGGTCCCAAGGCTTGAGCCATTCTCCTCCACTGTTTTCCCAGGCCATAAGCAGGGAGCAGGATGGGAAGTGGAGCAGCTGGGACGTGGCACCAGTGCTCATGGAATGGGATGCCTCTGGGCCTGTTAAATTACTGTGCTGGCCAGTCCAATATCTCTGATTTTGGCTTGGGAATGGAGGTGTGTGGTAGAAACGGCTCCGAACAGGAGAGGTTGACAGGTAGAGCATTTGTCTTTGCTCTTTTCTCTCACATCATGCTTGCAAGAGGCTTAGAAGTTGTGTGTGTTCTTGCTGGTTTTGGTGACTTTAAATACTATGCTGCACCAAAGACTCCTGTTTCTGGATGTATTAATTGTGAGACAGATTTAATATGAGAGTTTTGCAAAATCTAATCAATTTACTATATTATTTTTCTCTTCTCAATTTTACCATTAAAAGATTTGAGTTTGTAGTGGCTTAGCTTTATACAACTTTGTCCCCTCTAACAGGAATTGAAAGGCATCAGTAGTAATTGCTGGGACTGTCATTTACCATGTAATATTTATGAGGAGGAATACTTGATGCTGTGACGCTGACTTTGCGCCCAGTGTCTGCGACAGGTGCATCTGCTTTTTCCTCCACTTGTAACATTTAGGTCATAACTCAGCTGTCAGTATTTCTTTTATCTAGTGTTTTCTTGGATTCCTGCTTTGTTCAGATGATGTGTCTTTTGGTTTTCTCATAGAAATAAAATTTCAGTTCTTGAATGCCTGGAAATGTTATTATCTTTTATTTTTTGGTTCTAGTTCTATAATTAGTTTATTCTCTTGCAGTTGGAAATGTGTGACTTTTTTTTTTTTTTTTAAAGATTTATTTATCTTATTGGAAAGTCAGGTATACAGAGAGGAGGAGAAACAGAGAGGAAAATCTTCTGTCCGATGATTCACTCCCCAAGTGAGCGCAACGGCCGATACTATGCTGATCTGAAGCCAGGATCCAGGAACTTCTTCTGGGTATCCCACACGGGTGCAGGGCCCCAAAGGTTTGGGCCGTCCTCTACTGCTTTCCCAGGCCACAAGCAGGGAGCTGGATAGGAAGTGGAGCAGTCGGGATTAGAACCAGCGCCCATATGGGATCCTGGTACGTTCAAGGCGAGGACTTTAGCTGCTAGCACGCTGTCGGGCCCAGAAGTGTGTGTTTTATTGTTTTTGAAGTTGGTGCTGTACTTGGTTTTAGAGTGAGCATTCTCCCACCGTTTCCAGGGGTGTGCTGTGTACAGGAGAACGTGGTAGTGCTTCCAGTATTTCTGATGAGAAGTTTGATACTAGCGTGATTCTGGTTTCTTTCTGGCAGTATTCGTGGCAGTCTGAAATTTTAATAGCATGAATTTAGCTGTAGATCTTTCTTTTCTTGTTTTTCTGTTTTTTTTTTTCAAGATTTATTTATTTTTATTGGAAAGGCAAATTTACAAAGATCTCCTATCCACTGGTTCAGTCCCCAAATGACTGAAACGACCAGAACTTAGCTGATCTGATGCCAGCAGCTTCTTCTGGGTCTCCCATGTGGGTGCATGGGGCCAAGAACTGGAGCCTTTCTCTGCTATTTTCTCATGAGATAAGGAGCTGGATTGGATTGGTGTGGAGGTGGAGCAGCCAGGACAGAACTGATATGCGGATTGGGTGCCTGCTTGAAGGGGGAGGATTAGGCAGGTGAGCCATTGTGCTTGCCCCGAGTCTTTCTCATTGACAGCTAACTCACTCTTGGTTCAGCTCTTCACTTGATCCTTGCCAGAAGGCTAAAAAATGGTTTGTTGGTTTTTGGAAAACTTCCCTTGCTCTTTTTTTTTTTGGACTAGTTTCCTTCCATATTTATCTTCCCATATTTGAAATCTTACCCAAGGACCTCATATATTTCACTTCTCATTGCATTTTTTAAATTGTCATTTTCTGGGGAATTGCCTGAACTTTCATTATGGATATTATGGATAAATAATTTGCCATTTAGTCTTTTATGCTTTTGTAATCTTTAATAGCTCTTTTGCTCTCATACATAGTTTCTTTCATCTTGTAACATTTCGTCAGTCCCTCTGAGGGCATTAATGATCATTAAAATGCAGTTACCTATTTCCTGAATTCTATTGTCTGTGTCTCTTTTTTTAAATGAATGCATTTTCTTTATTTTTTGTCTTGTTCTGTGTTTCATAGAAATGCATAATTATGGCCTTTTTTTTAAAGATTTATTTATTTTTATTGGAAAGGCTGATATACAGAAAGGAGGAGAGACAGAGAGGAAGATCTTCCATCTACTGGTTCACTCCTCAAGTGACCACAATGGCTGGAGCTGAGCCATTCCGAAGCCAGGAGCCAGGAGCTCTTCCGGATCGCCCACGTGGGTGCAGGGTCCCAAGGCTTTGGGCTGTGCTGGACTGCTCTCCCAGGTGACAAGCAGGGAGCTGGATGGGAAGCAGGGATGCTGGGATTCGAACTGGTGCCCCTATGGGATCCTGGCGCGTGCAAGGTGAGGACTTTAACCACTGTCGCACTGGGCCTGTCTGTGTGTCTTGATCCTTCTGTGTTATGCTGTGAGGTTTTATCAAATGCTTGGTGGGTTTTGGTTGGTAGCAGCAGAGGTGTGATGTGGTGACCTCTGTTTTGTGTGGTGGTTCTGGGATTGGCTGTCAGGTGTAGGCCCTCAGCGCCCCTGGTGCGCCAGATGGAGCAACTCTGTCTCGTTCCTTGTCTTCCCACTGTTCTCCCTCTCATCGTTTTCACAGTTAAGCTGTGGTGTGCTTCCATCTTTACATTTCTCTCAGGTCTGACTCCTTTCAGGCAATGCCTTACTTTAGCATTAATGCCCACTTAAGACAGTGTTTATTTTTATTAGTGAGTTAGAGAGTGAGAGTTGAATTGAGGCTGGACCAGGCTGCAGCCAGAATCTGGCTTCTTCCTTGTGGGTTGCAGTGACCCAGGGTGCTTGAACCAACACCTGCTGTCTCCCTGGGTGCACATAGTCAGGCAGAGATGGGATTTGGACCCAGGACTCTGATACAGGTTGTGGAGTTCCATGCGGTGTCCTCAGCTCTGCGCCGGATGCTTCCCCGTTCACACTTTGTAGAGTTCATTTCTCTAGCTTTATGCCGGATGGAAGCTGTGGCCACCAGCCTCTCTGATCACAAGGTCCGAGCATAAGGTCTTTCCCAAATACAGGTAATTCAGGACCTTTTGAAGAGTTCTAACCACCCTCATTGTAGGTGTGATTAATTTGATTATAGCATGTAAGTTCTCTAATGTGGTCTGGAAGTATATGGGGTTTTTTTCCCTCTTTGTTTTCTGTTTTTTCTTTCTTTCTTCTTCTTTTTTTTTTACCTGCGCAGAATTCTCTCAAATTTAGTCATCCGCTGACACCTTTTCTTGTTTATAAATGAAGCTAGCCTTTCCTTTCGTCCTTTCATTTTTTTGTTGTGATGGTTGATAAGGTGTGCTTCAGCGCTGCTGCCGTGGAGGAGTGTGTGTAAAGCTGAAACCAGAGTCCAGGAAAAGCGTTGACCTTTCATGTGGTGCAGTCAGTGGGAAGGAAGGAGGGACAGGTGTATTTATTTAGTCTGCTGCCCCCTTGTTAAAGCATTTGTCGTATTTACTTGAAAGGCATTAAAGGAAAGAGCGAGAACACTGCTCGTTTGTTCACTCTCCAAAAGACCAGCACAGCCAGGGCCAGGCCAGACTGAAGCCAGGAGCCGGGGGATTCCTCCTAGCCTCCTTTTTGGGGGAAGGGCCCAAGGACTTGGGCTGTGCTTTGCTGCTCTTGCAGGCACATTAGCAGGAGCTGGGATTGGAAGTGGAGCAGCCAGGATTCAAACTCTTAATGTACATATTTTCTGTTGTTGTGGTCCCTTGAAAGATTGAATAAATCATGTGGCTCTTCCCCTTGCCCCCAGTAATAAAGAGTATTTTAACTTTGATTCTGCTATTCTTTGCTCACATTCCTGCCCATACTCACATTGTGCGCTGCCACATGCTGGGCACGCCTTACCCCTTTGATTTGGTTCACAGAAATCATCCATTTCTCTAAAATACACAGTGAGATTTTTTTTTTTAAGATGCATATTGGTGTATGTCATGATCAAATCAGTGTGGTTAGCATTTCTATTACCTCAAACACTGATCATTCCTTTCAGTTGAAAAATCTCTCCTCTGGCTATTTTGAAATGTATAATAAATTGGTGTGAACTGGGTGTTTTGAGTATGAGGCTGTGTATAGAAGTGAGGTCATCTTATTTTGAAGATAGTGTCATCACTTCTCAAACTTTTAGCAAAGATCCTCATGTAATAGTATGTGTAGGAGAATATACAATCCAGTTACTCAGCAGAGTGGTCAGAAACTGATTTAATTTGGTTGTTACCTTTACTGAAGCACAGCAGACAGGAGGCATTTTGCGAAGTGAGTTGGTAAAGCTCTGGGGAAGACAGGACAGGCACAGCAGTTAGTCTAGTTCAGTTTCCAGCCGAACTAGGTGTGTGCAGTGCAGTTTCAGGATACCCTTTGCCAGTGAGGGAGAAATGAGGTACTTAGGGCCCATGTGCCTTTCGCTCACTTAACTTGTAACCTTAGTATTGGTGATGTATTTCGGACATAACACTGAAAGATTTTAATTCCCAAATGCTTTGTTTTTTATTTTCTAAAAGATTTATTTTTATGTGAAAGACTTACAGAGAGAAAGAGGTTAATAGAGATCTTCCTTCCGCTGGCTTCACCCCTCCCCGATTGGCCTCAGTGGCCAAAGCTGAGCTGATCCAAAGCTAGGAGCCTGGAGCTTCCCCCGGGTCTCTCATGTGGGTGTGTGGAGCCAAGGCCTTGGGCTATCCCTTGCTGCTTTTCCAGGCCGTCACTTGGGAGCTGGATTGAAAGTGGAGCAGCCGGCACTAGGACTGGCATTTGTTTGGGATGCTGGCACCAGGGCAAGGATGCTGTGCCACTAAAGGCTACATCAGTATATACAGCAGCAGTAAATAACAGTGCTTGTTTGTGTCCCTGGCTGTTAGACTTCTTTGGCTAGATGCTCATTTAATATTGCTGCATTGTATGTATGTGTGTATAAAACTGAAAATAGTGTTTCATGGAATAGTACTTGCTAGTCATCTGATAAACTTGCCATTTGTCTCTTGATCCACAAGTGGGTTTTGAGAATTTTGAAATAGTAACAAGTTGGAGAAATTCAGATTCAAGGGCTCAGTGCAGTAGCCTAGTGGCTAAATCCTCACACCCAATGGGATCCCATATGGGTACTGGTTCATATCCTGGCTGTTCCCCTTCCCTTCCAGCTGTCTGCCTGTTGTCTGGAAGGCAGTAGATTGCCCAAAGCCTTGGGACCGTGCCACCTGCATGGGAGACCTGGGAGAAGTTCCTGGTTCCTGGCTTCAGAATCAGCTCAGCTCTGGCCGTTGCTGTCGCTTAGGGAATAAAGCAGCAGCTGGAAGATATTTCTGTCTCTCCTTCCCTCTGTACATCTGCCTTTCCAGTTTAAAAATAAAAAGGTTTTTGAACCTTTTAGTTTTCCTTGTTTGCATATCTTCTTTCTTAAATTAATTTGGAGGATTAAAAACACCAAGTGCATAGAAGCCCCCGATGTAGGTATTTAATCACTTGAAGGTATCTGTTACTGTGATAAATTTTTTTGATGTGCCAGCTATCTTGTTAAGTAGGCACTGAGATTCAACCACTGGTGTTGCTTTTAGATGTATATGTGTGTGTACGTGTGTGTGTATGTATTGCATGTGTGTGTCTGTGTTTGTATTCTTTTTTTCTCTTGGAGGATTCATCTATGTGGAAGCGTTAGAGAAATCTTCCATCTTCTGCCTTACTTCCCAGACGGCTGAAGTGGCTGGAGCTGGGGTAGGCTGATGGTATGTGGACGCAGGGGCCCAAGTACAACTTTGCTAGGCCCTTGGCAGGGAGCAGGATAGCAGGCGTCACAGCCAGGGCGTGAACTGGCACACGTAAGGGATGCCAGCCTTGCAGACACTGGTTTTACCTGCCACCTCCCAGTGCCAGCCCTGGAGGATAGCCTTTTACAACCAGAGGCACGTTGAAGTCACAGCTGGACAGGGTGAGAGCTAGAAGTAACATATTAGGAAATATCATAGGGGGCTGGAATTTCAGATATGTGCTTTTTGAAAAAGTTTTAAGGAACAAAGTTTTGTTAATCACCTCCACTTAAGTGGGGTTTTTACTTTAAGGAAACATAAGGGAGGTTAAGGAAAAACAGAAATCATGTTAATGCTGCAAAGCTGGGTGTTTGAGGTAATGGTGCTATTTTAGTAGTAACTAATAATTTTCAGTTTTCAGCTCTATGTATAACATTTTAAAATAAAACATGTTTTAGGAATTGAATTCCCCTAGGGAGCGGAAGTACCCTCCCTGTTTCCTTGTTTTTATTATCATTATCATTTAGAGGAGAAAAGGAAGGACTAATTGAAAATCCCAAGACAGTGCATGGTGGTTCTTAGGTAAATGACAGCTAAAACCAACAGACTCCAGTGTAGTGTTGTGTGTATGTGTTTAATTCAGACTATAGATGGCTTTTAAATTGTTATCTAGCACAATGTGTGTTTCTTGTGCATTCGCCTGGTATAAGGAGTGGGCTTTGCAACACTGTGAGGTTGCAGCTTAGGGTGTGTATATTGCACCTAACCCCAGGGAAAAGAGACGCAAGATAAGGTCAGTTGGATATAGTCATTTATTTTAACCTGTGGGTCTATTTGTTCATTTGTTTTTCCTAGAATATTAGACATTACAAATGTTGGAGTTGAAGGCCAGGTGTTGCATTAGCGGATAAAAGTAGTGAAGAATAACGTGAAACCCATTGGGTTTGTTGGATCTGGATTTCTAAGGTCCTCTGTGGAGTGTTTTATGTCTGTTCCTTGCTTACCGCTCTGCAAGCGTTCTCACCGTTGCCCGTAGTCTGCACGCTTGCTGAGGCTCTCTGCTTTCTGACGCCTGCTTGCCCACACTCAGCCTTTGTGTTCCCTTCTTTCCTGGCCATGTTTGTTTAATCCCATTGCTTCTATGGCTTCACTGTTGTATCTCTACACTAATGGTGGTCATCATAATGGATTGCTAAAAAGACTCACGTGGTCTAAAATGACAGTCTGGTCGATATGTGGTTTATTGCTGAAAAATGCTGCAGTGCAGCAAGGTCATACATCACAATCATTGGCAGTGAACTTGAAGAGGCTGGGTGTGAGCATTCGTTGTCCTCTCCGTAGGACCGTATGGATTTCCTTGTCTCTCAGCCTACCACCATGGGCAGTGTGTGAGAATTAGGGACCAGGGGACCCGCAGTGCAGTCCTAGCTGGGTTTCTGGCACCCAGTTGGCCGTCAATGGCAGAGCATACCAGAGTGTCTTAAAACCAGGTGCAAACCATCAGTCTCTCCGTTACCAAGCAGCACTGCCAAGCTGATACAGAGGCCAGCGTGTGTTCGACGTGTGATTTCAAAGAAATATTACAGATTGGAATGTTTTGTGCTTTGACAAGCTATCAGTCCCATGACAGTACTTCTCATTTCAGAGATATACTGAGCTCACAGTCCTCCTTATAAGTAGGAACAGGAGTTTTGTCTGTATTAAAAAGTGTCAGTGATATCATTAATGTATTTAGGGTTTGGAAGTAGATATCCTCAGTGGCTGAAAGTGTCTTTTCCAAGTAGGGGGTTTAATAACTTTTATTTGGGGGACCTGAATTTCTTGGAGACCAGGCACTTCACACTGTGCTGAGGTCACATGGCAGTGAGTGATGAGAAAAAGGGTCTAAAAGTTAGATTCTGTCACCCTGGATGCAGTGCCTTCATCTTTCCTTCCCTCTCCCTTCATTGCCTTTATAACTGGGCAAATAAGGTAGCCAGCTTTCTTCTGAAATATCCTCCACAAAAGCACCTGTCACACTGTTTTAGGCTGGTTTAGCAATGACAAGTAGCAAACCCTCTCCCCACTTTGGAATACCATGCAAATTCTTTTTAAATGTTCATTGCCTTTCATTTTGGAGAGGACACCACAAAGTGGGTAGTAATATATCTACATAAATGTCATCTGAGGCTCAAACATTGAGTATTGGTGCAGGCGTTGAAGAGTTCAGCCGCTGCCCAGGATGGCCACACTCCCTGTTGGAGTGCTGCTGTGGTCCTGGCTCAGCTTTCTGGAGGATGGTGCTGGCTGCAGTGTTTGAGTGCTGCTACCTACCAACTGGGGAGACCCAGATCAGACTCCCGACTGGGCCTCAGCCTGAGTCAGCTCTCACCATTTGGGGGAGTGAACCAGCTCATGGATGATCTCTCTCTCTCTAAAAATTTATCTTTTTATTGGAAAGGCAGATATATATAGAGAGAAGGAGAGATACAGAGAAAGGTCTTCTGTCTGCTGCTTCACTCCCCAAGTGACCGCAGCAGCCGTAACTAAGTTGATCCAAAGCCAGGAGCCAGGAGCTCCTTTTGGGTCTCCCATGGGGGTGCAGGGTCCTAAGGTTTTGGATTGTCCTCTACTGCTTTCCCAGGCCACAAGCAGGAAGCAGCCGGGATATAAATGGGCGCCCATATGGGATCCTGATAGATGCAAGGTGAGGTCATTCACCCACTAGGCTACTGTACTGGCTCCTCTTTTTCTTTCTTTTAAAGATACGTTAATTTGAAAAGCAGAGTTACACACCAAGGAAAAGACAGTTATGCACTCATTGTGAATGCTAGCCTACTGTAATCTTTGAATAACAAGTTAGGCTCTTTAAAGCTTAATTTCAGAATAACAATAACTTCTAGAGATTCTGTTTTATCCATTTTTTCTTATTTTCTTTTTATACTAATGGATTTCTCAGTTACCTTATTGTTATTTTTAATGTACTTATTTGAGGTAGGGACAGAGAAGTCCTCTCTGCTGGCTCCTTAGGGTGGAGGGAGGCAGGCAGCTGGACTGTGTCCACGTCCCACGTCTCCCACAGTGGGCCTGGGATTCTGGATGGCTCCTCCTGCAGAGTCTGCAAGTTGTCTGAACTCTGATCATCTCTTAATGGAGCTCTGTTTTGCCTTGTCTTTGAGTTTTTAAAAAATTTCTTGAATATTTGAACATTTTATGTGATTGGGAATTTAAAATGTGCAGAGGTGCACGTGAGGGTCATGTCTCCACACCTCTTAGCCATTTTCCCGTGAGCAGCAGTATTGCGTTTGTTACATGTCCTGGAGAAGATGTACCAGGATGGGGAGTAGGTTTTCTCCCATTCTCTTCCCTGTGATAGTGTGCGAGGCACAGTTTGCCACCCCCACTGCTGCATTTAGTTGTACTGTGTATTGTCATGATCCTTCCCATGTCACTCGCTGAAGTTTATTCATTCTGCGTGCTGATGAATCATACTGCCAAATGCCTATTGATAGATGGCGAGTTGTTTCATTTGTTTTGCTAATGTTGCAGAGAATAACATTGTGGAATCATTCGTGCTGTTTTCGTGTGTAAGCCTGTCTTTGTAGATAAATTCCCCACCGTGGAATTACAAGGTCATTTTACAATATTTAAATATGTGCACTTTTAAATTTTACTGCTAACTCATGTGTGGAAGTTGTGATAATTGATCTTCCTGTTAGAGTTGTTGTAGAGTTTTTTATCTTTACCATACTGCTGGCACAATTATATCTTGTAAGTTTTTTTTAAAGATAAGCTTTTCATTAGTATATAGTATGTGTAATACATAAAAACACAAGTTACAGTTTGAATCTCACAGCTTGAACACATACCTGTATGCTAAACCAGTGTTTGCTCCATTCCAGCTCCTGACTTACATCATCACTTTATTATTTTGGTATTTCAACTAAACATACAGTCCACCCTTATTTATGATTTGTTTAGTATTCTAAGATTTAAGTGATTGTGTTGGGATTTCTTACTGAAATCTTAATTGTTGATGTGATGAGCTTGAGCACCACTTAGTGGTTTAAGTTTCAAAATTAAAAAAATTGTTTGTTTATATCTAAAGATTCATCTATTTTTATTGGGAAAGTAGAGTTGCATATAGAAGGAGAGACAGATCTGCTGGTTTACTCCCCCAAATGGCCACAATGACCAGAGCTGAGCCAGTCCATTGCCAGAAGCAAGAAACTTCTGGGTCTCACATGGGGTTCAGGGGCCACAGGACTTGGCCAGCCTCTGCTGCTTTTCCCAGGCCACAAGCAGTGAGCTGAGTGGGAAGTGGAGCAGCTGGGTGAACTGGCCCCCATATGGGATGCTGGTACTGCAGGCAAGGCTTAGCACACTACACCACCATGCAAATCTCTATATTATCTTTTTTTTTAAATGATTAATTTATTTTACTTGGAATTCAGAGAGAAATCTTCCATCCACAGGTTCACTCCCCAAATGGCTGATTGGGAGGATATCTAGATAGGTGCCATGACATGAAAGATCTTCAATGTATACATTATAGCATGGAAAGGGTTATTTTGGCATTAGGCCCCGTCTTGAATATAATGCATATGGCAGATTAATCATAGATTGATTTTGTGTTGTGCATTTTGCATCTTGTGAGCTTTTAAAGAGTCGTGGTCTAAGGCAGTTGGCTGGTTTGGATCTCCTCATGTTCGTGGTCTAATCCCTACCCCTAAGCATCGGACCAATTGGACTGATGGTGGAAGGATTTGACTTTGTTGCCATTTCTGTGTAAAGGTTTGTAGTGCTTGTTTTCTTTTGGGAGGAAATCAAGGATACATCAGTTTGAATTATTTACTAAGCACATATTTTTTCAGTGTTTCTGAGAGTACATGATAGGAATTCTGTGGAATATGAAATTGTTTGGCAAATAGGCTACCATGGAACTTTATATACATCTTAATTTTATTACATGCTCCATGTTTGGTAAATGATGTTTGATGATTGGGTCATTAATGCCACCGTTTTGTTCTTAAAGAATGTTCTTAGATGATTGAAGACATTACAGTAGTTCTTTTTTTTTTTAAAAGATTTATTTTTATTATATTTTATTGGAAAGGCGGATATACAGAGAGGAGAGACAGAGAGGAAGATCTTCCATTTGTTGATTCACTCCCCAAGTGAGCGCAACGGGCCGATGCTATGCCGATCCAAAGCCAGGAGCCTCTTCTGGGTCTCCCACACGGGTGCAGGGTCCCAAAGCCTTGGGCCGTCCTCGACTGCTTTCCTGGGCCACAGGCAGGGAGCTGGAAGGGAAGCGGGGCTGCCGGGATTAGAACCGGCGCCCATATGGGATCCCGGGCGTGCAAGGCGAGGACTTAACCACTTGTGCCACCGAGCTGGGCCCCTACGGTAGTTCTTAAAGTCTGATTCTGCTGTTGACACCAAGGTGTCCTGGTGACTTGAAAATGTAAATTTGTGGCTGAATCCTAGATCCTGTAGTTGAGAGAGACTGAGAGTGGGGCCAGCACTTTATGCTGTAACTGCTCTTTTCTTGCTCCTTCCTTTGGGAGGAGCCTGTGTTTCTGGTTCTGTATTACCTTTTAAAAGTTTGTGTACCTGTATCAGCTTTATTAAGCTTTGTAATTAGTAGTCCATTCCATAATTTCATTAAAAGTCCTTGATCTCCAGTTTGGCATTTGAGTATAAAATCCTGTGTAAGGGTAATGGTTTTATTTGAAAATCTAAAAATTTAATAAATTAGTGTTTTGTTCTAATTGTCTCGTCAGGATTCATTGTAATGAAAGTTACCAGGGCTTCTCTTTGGCGTATCTGTTTATTGCCACCTGGAATTGAAAGACGAGTTATTTTCGTTGTTGGTAACATATATGCGAGGGAACCGTGTCTTAGTGAATGTGCTCTTTCATTTATGCGCCTGTCAATTTGACACTAACTGTATTTTTGAAATTCGAATTATTATTTCTAATGAAGTATTAATAATAGAGGGACTGCCGGGTTGGTTTCTGAAGCTGTGTATCGTGTTACATTTCTACCTGCGCATACTGTATGAGGGGTCCAACTTCTCACACACTCGCTAACATTCACTCTTGTTTGTTGGTGACTGTCCTGGTGGAGGTGAAACGGTATCCCGTTAAAATTTTGAGTTATGCTCTTCCATGGCAAAATAATTTTCATGTGCTTATTGGTCATATTTTTTGAGTGTAATATCTGTTTAGATATGGAAATTAGTATTTTCACTGTTGTGCTGTAGTTTTCAGTTATCCTGGATACACAGTATTACTTAGGAAAGTTACAAAGTTGCTAATTTTGATAGTATCAGTTTACTTTCTTTCCTTGCATGTGCTTTTGACTTCTAGGAAACCGTTGCCTTATCCAAGGTTATAAAATTTTAGATGTTCTCCTGCAGGAAATTTAGCAGTGTAAGCTTTTTTTCTGAGGTCGTTGATCCAGTTAATGCTGATTTTCTTAATATGGTGTGAAATGCAGCTGCAGCACGCTTCTGCATGTGGATATCCAGTTGTCCTTTCGCCATTTTTCAGTCTAAGTTATAGTGATAGGCTGATATTCTAGAACTTCTCAGTGGCTGAGTAGATTTTGAGTTTTTCTAACCTCACCCTATTGACAAAAGTAAGTCTGGATTTACAGAGTGTTAAAGGGAGAAAATTCTATAAAACTGTTCCATCTTAGGGAGACGTTTTATAAGACATTTAGGAACAGACATTTTAGGAAGGACACAGTTAGGATCAGGCTTTTGTGATTTTGTTACTGTTTTTCAAATGGGAACTCCAAGGACAGAGAAAGGCCTTTTGGTAGGATGCAGTGGGGTCGCAGAGCATGTAAACTTGTTGTGTGTAGCTCCAGAGCTTGCAAAGAAGGTTAGGCAAGAAATGGCTCTCTGATCATTTAGTGAAATGGGCGCCTGCTCCTGGAAGCCGTCCTTACTGTAGAAGCTCTCAGAGGCGTGGTGGGTCGTCTTCCTGAACAGTCCAGCAAGGAGAAACTAGGGTTCCGTTGAGAATGGTGGCTGTAATTCTTCTGTTCATGCATGGGGTTTCCTGTTCCAGCTTCCTTGGACTTGGGAGGATTTTGGCCTGTTCACTCTTTCCCACACTGCTGTGCAGTTGTGAAATGAGAGCAGGGGAACCCAGATTACTGTTTTCAAGGATTAAATGGCGGAAGTATTGTAGAGATTTTGACTAGCTAGTGTTATTATGCATTATTTTGAAAATTGGGCTTTTGCTTGAGCTAGGTCTTTTGTGTCTTAGGGTAGCCTGGTTCCACTAAGCCACACAGTTAACAGGGAATGAGGCACCATAGCAACAATGAAAGTTGACATGAGACCTAAAAATGCAGTTATTAGCTTGACACCAGGTTTGTAGATTGTGCGTTGAAGAAAACTGTGGGAAAATGTACATTGCAATTGTGTAAAGGGAGTTTTCTTCTCAGTCCTTCAGGAAAAAAAAAAAAACACATTTTCTGACCCAGGAAATTATGCTTTTACTTTGTAAATGATCCATTAAAAGGGATAGATAGTTGAAAATGGGCTTGGGAGGCAGCATGTCGACATGTGTTTGTACTTCCTGATGGGTATATTAGAGACACATGCATGAGGCTTGGCAAACCCCACAATTATATAATCCGATCGAGGCAAATGAATGACTTTAAGCACTTGACTTTTAGCAGAATACTTTAAGGATCTTTTAGCTGTAAGGTTTTGAAACTTCAAAGTACTTTATTGCTTAAAATAGAATGAAAAAATTCAATATTATTTTCTTTGAAGTGAGATTTCTCAAAAATGATCTTTTAAACACAGACAATGTTGACTTCAGCCAATCCGTGTTTTAGAATTTTGTCTGCTCATGTTTATGGGTTTTCACTTATTTTAAAGATTATTCTTAAATTTACCTTGAGTGTAACTTAAATCTTTCTGGTTAAGAATAATTGGCTTTAAACAGTTTTTTTTGTAATGTCGATAGTGGTATGCCTCAGTGAGCGGTGAGTGATTGTGTAAATTGGTGAAAGCGATGTTATGATTTTAACTTTAAGTCTTACATTTTGAGTTTTTGTTAATGTGCATATTCCATTCTCAATACAAAATTATTCTCATTTTGATATACATTCTCTCCTGAGGTTACTGTACTTTAAGATGTACTTCTGTTCAGAGATTAGTCCCCATGCTTTTTCCAGGAGATGGGAAAAAAGGGAACTCGTTTTCCCCTCGTCATATACGAGGTGAAGACACCTGCGCAGCCCAGAGCGCGGTATGGGGGAAGTGCCGCGCGTGGTGTGGCCCCCGTGCCTTGTACTCAGGATGTTCTGCTTGAAGTGGGAGAGGCATTCATTGTGTGAAGAGTACCCCATAGTTAACTAAAAGAAACTGTATTATAATTTCTAAAATGTTGGAACTGGAAGATGAAGACATTGTTGGAGTTAACTGTGTGGTATTTGTGGATGAACCTGAACAAGTCTAATATTTATCTTCAGTTCTTTTTACCTGTTTGTGATGATTTGCATTTTGACTTGCAGCTATAACTCATGAAAGAACCAGTTGCTCTTTGAAAACTGCCATATTTAGCCTTGTCTGCCAGAACCCATTGATCCAGAAGCTCTGCCTTTCCTCACCCTTGACTGTAATAGCCATGTGAAAGCCGTCCCAGCAAAATCCAAGCTCCAGCAGTGTGACTTCAGTGTTGGTAGACTTGATGTATTTCAGGTCAGAGATTGTGTCTTCTTCAAGGAGCAGGACGTTCAGGTTCGTGTGTTTACAGTCACTGGCTGCTTGAGGCAGGCCTTAGGATTCTGTTACGGCCTTACTTGGGGTCACTGCTTTGCGGTTGTCTTGGCTGCGCTTCTTCTGTTCTGTCATGTTACCTCTTCTATTACTCCAGACAGGAGTGTTATTTTTAGCTGTATTTATAACTGTTATGACACAGACCTATAAACTTCACATCTGTCTTACCGTGGTTAAAGCAATTTATATATGTCTGATTTTAGAGAGGAATGGAATGGGATATGTTAATTGTTAGGTCCCTGGAGCACCTAACAGGAAGCATTTCATTTAGTAAACACTGTATCATATGAAAAGAAGGTTTGGTAGTCTTGCTCAGAAATACAATTTTGGTGTGTTTACATATAGTGTATAATATATGTATATTTGTACTATTTTTTTTTTTGCTTGACATTTTAAGATTTTCCTGCTAATAGTTTTGCTTTTACATGCATTAATTTAAATGCTGGAATTAAAACTCTGGGAGTGAGGATGACTATTTGCCTATTGTAATTTCTTGTAGTAGTTCTAAGTAATTCTAAATCACCAGTGATCGTTGACCCTTTATTAGATACAACTTCCATGGATTTTAAAAGTATGTTCTAGTGACTTTAAAAATCTTAATGTGTTAGACCTGAGGATAATTGAAGAAAAATGGTCTTGCCGGCTTCCTTACACCTTTCAAGGAATGGAACGGCTCAGTGGGATTGTGAGTTTGATTTCTCATGTGCCAAAGAGAGCTATTTAGAGCCAAAGATACAAAGGTGCTACAAAATCTTGCTAGACCACAAAATTTTTATTGTTCACCAGATGAAATCCTCTACGTCAGGGAGTTTAGTGTCTAAAGAAAAAGTTAATGTACTTGCAGCTTGTAATCTGTGTAAATTTAGTCTGGTAAAAGAAATATCCATTGTTTGGAAGGGAAGTTTATATTTGAAAGAACAATGTGTGAAGTCAAATTGGAATGGGTTTCTGGAGGAAATAGGCTTTGAAAGGAAAGAGACTGACAGACATTCTTATAAAAGGTCTTATTTCTAAGCTTTTATTGACAAAATTTGAAGCAATGTGAGAATAACCATGACTTTTCCTGCTCCTGTTCTTAGCTTCACTAGTTACCAACACACGTTGAGTGAAGTTGTCATGTAGTTGAATGTAGTTGTCCTTAACCTCCGATCTGGCAGTTTCTCGGCTGTCCGCTGGCTGCTGTGACAGTGAGTGCTGTGAGGAATGTGTCTGTCTGTTGCATGCTAGGTTACATTCCAGTTACCTTAACTATGGTTTTAAAGAATGAAATCCATAGGTTCTAGTGAAAAGAATTCTAGACCAAGAATCAGGAGTTTTGAGTTTGGTTGTTAGTAGGTCTGAAGAACCCACACCTTGAAGGTGATAATATAGTTATACATCTAAGCTCTTGGGAGTGGTTGTTGTGAAGAACTGCATAAGTGTAGATGGCTTGCTTAACATCTTGGGGCCATTAGCAAAATATGACTGAGAGATTCCACCCTTTTTAGGTTGTATTCAGGGAGCAAATGAGATGACACATGCAAAGTGCAAAGATGTCCCATTTTGCGATGTTGACTAACGTAAAATAAAGTGGAAAAGAGGAAAATCAGTGCATGATAGACCTGCCAGAAGTTTGAGTGAAGATTACTCCTGGCTGTAATTTGAGGAAAGGCTTACATTTGAAAAAACATACCTCAGTGTGGAGAATCCTCTGGAAAAGTCCGAGGATATATACGATCAGGACTTGTGTGGGAAATAACGTCCTCAGGGTTTGCCTAGTGTAAGGCTTGGAGTTGGAGTTGGAGTTTGTAGTGCAGCCTTTGCCAGTAGATAATTGTGTGTCTTGGGCTAAATTGATTAGTCTGTCTGGATTTTGCTTCCTCGCACTGTTAAATGACTAGTGCATTTGAGTGAGACAGCACTGATGGAACTGTGGAGACAGATTTTAGAGGAATTTGCTGAAGGTCCAGGCTCTAGATAGGAGGAGAGGTAAAGTGAAAGTTAAAACCAGAGCCCTTAATTAAGGATAACACCTGGAAATAAACCTGTTGTGTCATCAGTCAGGGATATTAGCTTGTAGAAAATTTGCCAAGCAAATGAAAGGGCTTTTCTATTGGAGAGCCAAGTAATGGATACATACAATGACAAGAATTAGAATCCTTTTCAAGAGTTGGCTGCTTGTGAAGGACCAGCCAAAGTTAAGAATTTTTTGTATTGTTCTTTTGGTGATTACCACTGTACAATTATGTCTTTCTGGTGTGCTAGCACTAGGCATGATTTTAGGGAAGTGCATTTGATGCATCAGTAAAATATGTTCTTTGAATAACGCAAGGATGAAAACTGTAGACAAAAAATGAGAGCTTGGATAAGAGTTCTGTTTTGTCATTTTAAGTTATTTGATTTTATTTTGGGGAGAGATTGATGAGATCCTCCATCCGGCTGATTTACTTCTCCATATGTACACAACAGCCATGGCTGGAGCGGACCAAAGCCAAGAGCCTGCAGGTGATGGGGACTTGGGCCATCATCTGCTGTCACATGTGCATTATTTGCAGGAAGCTGGAATAGCTGGGACTCCAGTTGGGCACCTTGATACAGGAGTCCTACGCCACCACTATGCTAAACGCCTACCCTAAGAGTTCATTGTTAGGTAGGTGAAAAATTGGAAATAAGTGGGTAACCTACATAGACCATCTTATGAGTACACATTGAACAGAACTGTGTTGATTTTTCTCTGTCCTCTTGTTTGGGTTTTCAACTCAGTCTATAAGATTGGACTACATTAAGTTGTTTTTCCATTCAGATTATTCCCTGGAGGATTTGAGTTTGAAATAGTTTTGCATGTGTAATATGCATGTAATCAAACTATTTTCTATTCTCTTAGAAAATGAAAATCAGTGATAATATTGGGTCTGGAAATAGGTTCTTTTCAGATGAGTGAAGAATCAGGAACACCACAAGGACTTTGAGAACTTCAGGGATCTAGGCCTTCTGTCTTGGCCTGGAGTGGAGCTAGTTTCCAAGAATATAGGTTAGGGCAGTTACTGCTCAAGCATTGTATAAATAAATCCATAGTGTGTGACTAGGAAGAGTGTGCAGTGTCACTGAGGAAAGTAGAGAGTTAGTTACATGTTGCTACCATGAACAGTATATAACTTAGCACATTGATGTGGTGAGAACCTTGACTGGTCCTGTTGCTTTCTGTTGGACTCATTCTGCTTCGCTCTGTTCTTTGAAAGAGGAGCTAGTTTTATTTAAAATTGCTCCCAATCAGTGATCTGGAAATATTCATGCAATGTGCTGCCTTTTTTCAAATTAGGAATTGGTCCCTGTCCTAGTGAAATTTGAAATTAGACTGAATCAAACTTCACATTTTTATTGCTATACTAGAGAAGGTGCATATTAATAGAATTTATAAAGCACATTGAATTTCCCTGGGTAACAAATATCTGGGAGAATGGAGTGCTTACACTATATGGAGCTACCTTGTTATTTCCTGTGAATCTGTTAAAATTATTTTTGTGTTATCTTGAAGGAGAATAACTTTAGAATAGGTACATTTTAATAATCTACAAGACTTTGGAAGCCAAAATAAAGCATACTATTTTAAAATACTCTAATTCTGGCAAAGGCTTAATGAGAACTTTATTAAATGTACCTACTGTTTGCTGTCCTGGAGAACACCTTTCCCAGGCATTCAGTGCTGCTGGTTTAGATAGCAGTGTCACTGCTTTGCACCTGCTGTTTGGGAGCTCAGGAGCATGAATAATCGTGCTGTGGATGTTTGTTCCTAAGAAGCAGGCATGGAAGGTGATGGTTTGGGATGCTCATTGGGAATGAGCGACATACCGCCTCCTGCTTCCCTTTCGGGTCACTTTCTTTTCCCCTTGCCTTCCTTTTATCCAGTATTTAATCCTGAAACAATACCATTTTTTAGAATGCTTACATTACAGTTACATGTAGAAAAGTCTTGTTTGCTTTTAAGAAATAACAGTTTTGATGAAGTAAGAACGTAAAGATTATAAATAAACAGAACAAAGCATTGCTAACTCTCAAATTGGATCTACTGGTTGATAATTTCAGATAGCACATCTGTGAGTCTCGTAAGGGACAGCTCAACTCAGCTTTATTTTTGTTTTTTTGTTTAAAGGCATAGTCTCAGGATAAGAGAGGGAGGGTGGGTGAAAGAGCTGGCTGTCTGCCCAGATGTCTGCAGAGGCCTGTATCCGGAAAGGCCAGTGGTCAGGAGCTCTTTGGGTCTCCTGTGTGGGGCCCAGGGGCCCAGAGACCCGAGCTGTCCCGGGCTGCTTTCCCAGGAGCGTCAGCTGGGAGCGGGGCCTCATGGGATGCCTGCATTGCAGTTAGCACCTCAGCCCGCTCTGCCACAATGCTCAGTGCTGTTTATCGCACGCTAAATTGAGGAAAAACATCATGGATTTCACTCATGTACTTGATATACACTTTATTATTTACTTTTTAAAACAGTACCTTCTGTGCTTAATTTGCATTTTATTATGTAGTTCTTAAAACTGTTCCTTTTTGAGAATAGATCCTGTTAGAGTCTTTGTTTCGCAGAGGGGTATACCGAGGCTGAGGAAGAATAAGCACCGAGCCTGATGTGTTCCCCTCAGCTTGTGAGTCATGGCGTTTTTGTTCAAGTTCTGCTACTGTATTTCCTAGAAAAATGGGAGGCATTAGGAATCCTACAGAATAAGTGAATGTATTTATGTAATTTTAGAATTGTAAAGAGGTGAACACCTGTGTGTGATAATTGAGTTTTCTAGGGTTTATAAAGAAATTGACTTGCTCCACAAATATGAAATATGGGGAAGAGGGTCAGACGGTTATTCTCTGAAGTGTTGGAATGGCAGTTGAACAAATTTGTCTGCTTGTCTTATCTCTCTAGCACCTTGGCGTCAGTCAGATGAAGGGAATGGTGCCGATTTCTTGGAGTAGTCGTCCATGAAGGAAAACTAGCAAACTAGATCTGTCACAGTGAAGGTCAGGCTGTTCAGTGCCTCTTTTTTGTAGTTCTGCTATGCTTTACTCCAGAGCAGATTATTAAGATCCAAATCAAACAAGGGACCCTAAAAAAGCGGATCTTAGGATGTGCCTTTTTAAATAGTTACACTTACTTAAAAAGTTTTTCATCTGTATTTGTAACAGTGGCAATGCATTCAAATGTCTTTCAGGTGCTTGACTAAGATGTGGAACTTATTCATAGTACTGTATTTAGGCAACAGTGTTTGAGAGCTAAGTGTGATGGTTAAATAATTGATCTTTGTTCTCATTCTTGACTTGTACGAGTGCTCAAGTAACTTTCAGCTTTCAGGCATGGTTTGCATTAGGCTAATGTCTATTTTAATCCATCCTGTAAGATTTTTGTGAGGAAATTGACAGCAGTGCAGCAATTTTACTGTCGTTGATTCTTGTGCTGGAGGTAAGGTCTTACTTGTTGACTGCTTTTGTAGGAGGGATACTGTGTTCTTCAGACATTGTTCTTGGCTTTCGAGTTAGAAAGCTGAATGAGCCTGGGGATAAGCATCTTCTGCTGGAAGGAGACATTCCTGCTGAGATGGCATGTGGGCAGTCTCAAATTGAGACTGGATGGAGAAAGGGTGGTGGGGGGTGAGTGAGTGCGCAGCTGTAGGAATGAGGCAGGTTTGAGCTGTATTTCCAGTTTGGAGGGAGGATGGGGCCACGCCAGGTGAGGGAACTTGTAAGGAGGAAAAGTTGATATAAATGTATTAGGGAATTTGACATGCTTCAGGGCATGCTTGCAGGAAGAAAGACTTCTAGTTACTTCCAAATAACCAAAACACACATCTAAAGGTAGGTAAAAGGTGGCAATTTTAGATTCTGTTTAATTCCTTCAGTGTAAGGAATTCCATAAAGTTTATTATTGCCTTTGTTCAGAAATGGCTACCACTGCTTGAGTGTGATATTTGAGCAGGAAGAATGTTGCCTTTATTCTGTCTTCAGAAAGCAAGAACTTCCCTTAGCTTCTTTTCTTTGGGCCTCTGCTGGGCTTGCCTTGGCCCAAACTGTAAATATATATGGCTTCCTGTAGTTGTAAGAAAGGCTCAAAGTATTTCGGAGCATGTTGCTGCCTTGAACAGAATTGGGATTATATTCTCAAAGAGACAGTGAATCTAAACAGTTGCTATTTAAGGGAATAGCTAAGTAGTGTTCCAAAAAGGAAATCCACTGTTGCCTTTTTTACTTCAAATTTTAAAAAAAAGTAAAAGCTGTGAGCCAGTGTTGTGTCTTAGTGAGTTAAGCCCCTGCCTTGTGATACATGCCTCTTATATGGGTTGCTGCTCTGCTTCTGATCCAGCTCACTGCTTGGCCTATGAAAGCAGCAGCAGGTGGACCAAGCATTCTGGCCTGGCACCTGTATCGGAGGCCTCGGTGAAGCTCTTGGCCCTGTGTTCAGCCCGGCCAAGCCGTGCTGTGAATGGCCACTCGAGGAGTGAGCCAGTGGGTGCAGATTCTCTTCATTTCCTGTGTCTTGTCTCTGTAATTCTGCCTTTCTAATAAATAATGCTTGCTTGCAAAAAGTGAAAGCTGAATTTTCAGATAACATGTCATGTACAGTAAGTTTTGCGATACATACTTATTAAATAAAATTTGATGTCTGTAATGAAGTCTGCTTCATTATTGATAAGGAGAGGGGTGGAGAGTGGATTTTGTGACTGAAGGGGACAGTGGCCTGTTCCATGGAAGGATTGATTGACTTGTCAAACAAAGGAGACAGAGTAAAGAGTTACAACTGTCAGGCTTCTGGACTGAGTAATGAATATTAAGCAGTAGGTGGCAAAATATTTGGTACAGAAGTGACTGTACTGCTTTTATGGCGTTCAAGACTTTTAGGCACATTTCCAAAAGGAACAGAACGTGCATTCTGAAATTCCAGTCTCTTACATGAATGCTGATTTAAGTAAATTTAACTTCTCAGCAGATGAAGTCCTGATTTCTCTTTGTTTCAGTCTTTTTACAATAGTTTTTCATGTACTAATCAGCTGTGTGAAACAGTGTAGGTTTAAAGTATTTGGGAGCCCTTGTAGATGGCTGGTGAAGTAAGAAAATGGTAGTATTTGTTGACTGATAAACCTCAACTGTCCTCTGATGGTGTCTAGGATATTTACTGTATTGACCTTTAGGGGAGTATAGATTGGGCCCGGCATGATAGCCTGGCAGCTAAAGTCCTCCCTTTGTATGCCCCGGTATCGCATATGGGTGCTGGTTCGTGTCCTGGCAGCCCCACTTCCCATCCAGCTTCCTGCTTGTGGCCTGGGAAAGCAGTTGAGGTTGGCTCAAAGCCTTGGGACCCTGCACCTGTGTGGGAAACCTGGAGGAAGTTTCTGGCTCCTGGCTTCGGGTGGGTGCAGCACCAGCTGTGGCAGTCACTTTGGGGAGTGAATCATTGGATGGAGGATTTTTTTTGTCTCTCTTCCTCTCTGAATATCTGACTTTGCAGTAAAAAAAAAAAAATGAATCTCTAAAACAAAAGAATATGGATAGAACATCTTTCTGCTCAGTAAAGTAATAGTTTCATTATAAATTCTTGGTGATGTTGGAATAAGAAATCTTGAGGATGAAGAGATAAAACCTTTGGAAAAGACTCAGGAAACGGAAGAGAGTGGTTAAGTCAGACTTCTCCTGTCAACCTGAATTCTGTCGTAACAGGAAGCTGACATTTGGAGCCAGCATTTAACCTGAGCATTCTGGTACAGGATATGGACATCCCAAGCACTGCATCAATGTCCACCTTGGGGTCAGCCTGAAAGCTCTCGGGAGTCAGCGCAGCACTACTGGCGGGATATGAGCCAGTCCTGACGAAGCTTGTCACAGGCCGAGAGAGGCAGAGACGGATGCAGGTTTATCGTGTGAAACTGTTCTCGAAACCCCTTCTTGTTTGATAGACATTTGACCTAGGTTCTTAATTTGTAGCTCTGATTCATTTAAAACACAAGGGCGGGGCCCGGCGCGTTGGCGCAAGTGGTTAAGGTTCTCGCCTTGCACTCCCGGTTCTATATGGGCGCCGGTTCTATCCCGGCAGCCCCGCTTCCCTTCCAGCTCCCTGCCTGTGGCCCGGGAAGGCAGTTGAGGACGGCCCAAAGCTTTGGGACCCTGCACCCGTGTGGGAGACCCGGAAGAGGCTCCTGGCTTCAGATCGGCATAGCATTGGCCGTTGCGCTCACTTGGGGAGTGAATCAACAAATGGAAGATCTTCCTCTGTGTCTCTCCTCTCTGTATATCCGCCTTTCCAATAAAAATAAATCTTTAAAAAAAAACTCAAGGGTGTTAGCAGTGTTAGCTTTTTTTTTTTTTAAGTTTTATTTATTTATTTTTTAACTGCAAAGTCAGAAATGCAGAGAGAAGTAGAGACAGACAGGAAGATCTTTTGTTCACTGGTTCTCTCCCCAAGTGGATCACAACAGCTGAAACTGAGCCTATCAGGAGCCAAGAGCTTCTTCCAGGTCTCCCAGGTGGGCAGAGTCCCAAGGCCCTGGGCCGTCCTCTGCTACTTTCCCAGGCCACAAGCAGGGAGCTGGATAGGAAGTGGGGCTGCCAGGACACAAACTGGTGCCTGTTTCAGATGCTGGCGTGTGCGAAGTGAGGATTTAGCCGTTAAGCTACTGTGCTGGCTCCAGCAATGTAAGCTTTTAATGTAGAGTATGTTGAAGGGACCCTTGCCAGGTAAACTGCTCCTGGAGAGGGAGGAGGCGTGCTGCCTAAATAACCGAGCTTGCCTGTTGATGGGGTGCACTCCTGTGGAAGTTGTGTTCAGAATGACTTATGTAAAGCTGGTGGCAGTTCCTGGATGCAACACGGGCGTTTCACACCAGGCTGGTCTCATACCCTCTGTGAGTTCTTGTTCTGTTGCTATGAGGAGTCACATGGCGATGGTCAGGGTAGTACAAGAGATGCAAAGACAGTTGCTGTCCTTTCCTCAGGAAACCGGTGCACATTTAACCTAGGTTTTGTGAATTTCTCCAGCTAAGTCTGATGACTGGGAGTAATAATTTTTTTTAAATGACTCATTAGCTTTGGCAAGAGGTCAAGGAGTCAGTTGAATGTTCATGGCAGATTTTTATTTCCCTTGTGGGAAAAATACTTCTCTGTCCTTCTGGAAGAAATATTCCTTATACTGTTTTTAGCTTATTTCCTTTCATAGGAGGGAGTGGTACAATTCTTTAGTCATACTTGCCTACTTAGAAAAAAGCAGTTCCTCTTCCGTTAATCTTGGACCGTCTTTCCCTTTCCTGAATCAATCCGTAAGTATGTTTCAGGTATGATAGTAAGCCCAAGTTATAAACATCACGTTCATTCCTGGGAATTTCCAAGTAGAAGTGTTGGAAAAACTTCAGGCAGTGCTTTCTGTAATTCTTTAAGATGTTTAAAGCAGTGTTTACTTATTGAAAGCCAGATGTGCCGAGAAAGAGGGAGATTCTGCAGAGATCTTGAATCTGCTGGTTTACTCCCCAACTGTGTGAAATAGCCGGCACCAACTGGTCCCATGGCAGGAGCCAGAAGCTTCTTCTGGGTTTCTGACATGAGTGTAGGGGTCCAAGGACATGAGCTATTCCTTGCTGCTCTGTCAGGCCGTAAGCAGGGTGCTGTGTTGGAAGTGGAGCACTGGGACACAGAATGGTACCCAAATACGATGCAGGCAGCGTTCCTACTGTGTCACGCCATTGGCCTGAACAGTCTTGTATTCTTCAACTAACTACATAAGCTGTTTTAATTAGCTGATATTTACTAAATAGTTATGTGTTGAAATGCCTTCAGGAAGTTAATACTATCCTGATGTACTGTGAATATGGGTTATTTTTGCTGATAAATCGATTTTGTTTACTCTTCATCAGGCTAATGAATCTTGACAAAGAGTGGAACAATATAATCTCCCCATTTTATAGACTAGGACGTTAGGAACGTGCTTATGGTTACTTAAATGTGATGTGAAAGCTGAACTTTTTCTTTAATAGAGCAGGAAACCCTTGCTCTTGACATTGTACCCTCATTTTTCCCTCAAGTTTCTGAAGGTGGCATAATACTAAATTTTCTTTTCCTAAAGATTTATTTATTTCTATTGGAAACTCAGACCTACAGAGAGGAGAGACAGAAAGATCTTGCATCCTCTGGTTCACTCCCCAAGTGACTTGATCCAAAGCTAGGAGCCAAGTGCTGCTTGCTGGGTCTTCTGGGGTCTTCAAGGGGGTATAGTGTCCCAAAGCTTTGGGTTGTCCTCCATTGCTTTCCCAGGCCACAAGCAAAGAGCTTGATGGGAAACGGAACAGACAAGGACACGAACAGACATCCATATGGGATCCTGGAGGATGCAAGGCGAGAACTTCTAGCCACTATTTTTCTTACTGAACTTTAATGTTATGTAGAATTTGTTACAGCTGGTGTTGATTTTTAGAGAAACATGAAGCAAAGATGTTAGACTTCTGCTGGTGCAATGTAGGATTTTGTTTTTACAGTAAACTTTTTTTAAATGATAAGTGGGGTATGCTCTGATCAAATGGTACAGCACGTCACTAATTCACACAATTGATTAGTGTAATGTTTTATGAACTCTATATATTTGGATGCACTAAACTTAAACCTATAGCTGTGTTTACCCCAGCATCACCATGGTCGGAATGATGTACAGAGAGGATTGTAAGGTCAGTACACCGTAGGAAGTATTTAATGCCATCATAATCTGAACTAGGCCACCATTGTGTATGTAGTGCATTGTTTATTGAAGCATGGTGGAAGACCAGATAGGGCCTTTTAAGATACTGTGTTGGACAGCTTTAGAACATTGCCTCTTCATAAAATAGTTACAGATTTTATTCAAAAGTATTTATGTAGCCATTAGTTTTACTTGATCTGTTAATTTGTTTGCCTAGAAAAGATCCTTCAACACATTTACTATCAAATGTTTTTTGCTCCATTATGGATCTGTATGGAATATTGGATGGTTTTGGGGATTGCTTCGGGATCAACAAATTTCTACCTTATGAATTGCATCTTGTCTGATACTCCCATCTGATTAAATTTTTATTGGGTACAGTAATGTCCATTTATTTGTATATTTTCTGCCATTATTGTAAAATAGCAGAATTGGATAAATGTAATATTGCTCATATGGCCTTCAAAACCAAATATACTTACTTTCTGGGCCTTAGTTTTTGCCAGCTGCTAGACCTGCTAGACTGTGGAAAAGTGGGAAATTGCTCCAGGAGATTTCGAAAGAGCAACAGTTGAGTTTATTACGCAGGAAGCCCTGCACTGAGTCCATGCAAGTGGTGTAGCTTTTTGCCATTTCACTGTTCCTGGAAAGTCTGACTAGCACTTGTTTGTGCTCATTGTTCACCTTGAGTCTATGTTTTAATTGTCTATAATTGATTTCGTATAGGCTTTTTGTCTTTGTCATTATTTCCAAAGTACTAGATTGTATGGCAGCTATCTACAGAACATTTGCATTGTATTAAGTACAAATATCTTCAATCTAGGATTGATTTACAGTCTAGGCGAGAATGTGTGCAGTTTCAGGTAAAGCTGTACTGTTTGTGTGAGCTCTTTGGATACATCTCGCATTGAGGATGGAGGTGTCGGGCTAGCCAGTATTTGATTATGATCATGGTGGCCAGGGGGAGGAGTGGATAGATTTTTCAATTTAAAGGTGGTCTTTTCTTTCATGGACTGGGATGTGTATGTGTGGGGGTGGCCCTGTATTAATATGGCCTGAATGGATTGGACAGCACAGTTTGTTATTGTGAGTTTAAGTGTATCATTTAAATGTGCTGAGGAAGTTAAGTGGAAAGCAGTTTGCAAAATTAACAAGGTGAGAATTTGGCGTTCTATGAAATCAAGACTGTGGCATTTACTTTATATACTTCCAATGAATTGTACTGAAGCAGTCTTGGTGTCTAGGGTGCTTCTGACAGCTGTTTGATTGGAACCTGGCAGGTAAATGAGCAGTTTGTCCTCGTTGATTGCAGGCAGAGCACTTGGCAGTATTATCTGCATGTCACAGCAGCCCACATGATAGCATTTTTCATGTGAAAGTATGTAAGGAAATATTTTCGTTGTGCACTCTGAGAAGGCCAGGGTCAAGGGACTTGGTTTGGAAGTGTCAGGAGAGGTGCTCTGCTTGGGTAGCCTGGTGCAGTCCTCACCCGTGGGCACAGTCCCTGTCAGCACTCGTGGTAATTGGAAGGTTTATCAGTGCTCAGTTTTTCCCCCCACAGTCGTACTTCTGTTATATGTATTGATGCACAAGAGATGTGCTATAACTGGACTCCATCCACTGTTGTCGTTCAGCAATCTGAATGGCAGTTTTTGTACTGCACAGAAGCACACGACCAAGGGCCTGTCTGGTTGCAGAAGTCCTGGCTGTACTCAGCCATGCAGTTTTCCTTTTATGGGATGCTGTCTTCTCAGAGGAAGGGGCTGCTTTTAATTTATTTATTTTATTTAACAAATAATTACACCTGAATCCTATGTTAGGCACTGTTTATCACTTTACACTTGGAAATGTTGTGATTCACCTCCCATAACTTACTTTACGGATGAAAAGTCCCAGGCAGAGTGCCAGAAGCAGGGAATTCAATCCAGGCTGTGGGGTTCTGTAGTCCACGGCTCTCCAGCCTGCGCTGTGCAAGGCTTCCTGGTTTCCTGATTTGTGCTGTGCTGGTCTGCTTTGCACAGAGGTGTTCTGCAGAGGCTGGTGCTGGCCTGAGAGCAGACTTGCCTGCTGAATGGCCGGGGGAGGGTGGCACACAGCCCCTCCACGGCTTGTTGCATGTGTGCCTGTGCCTACTGGAACCTCCTCCATGAGTGATTTATTCAAGGTTTTGTTTGAACATTGCATATGATTTGTGTGACTATATTCCATTATAATGAGTAGGAAAAAGGCACCTTTCTTTGACTTTTGTTTACTACTTAAAGTTGTGCCAGTCACTGCTGCGGCTGATGTCTCCTCATATAAACAGCAGGTCTGTAGTATCCTGCCAGTCCCCTGGGAAAGCTACTGCTTTGTAGTCTTTCCTGCTCTGCATGTTTTCATGGGATCTTCATTGTCTTTCCTTTTTTAGATTTTGGGGGAGACAAAGTTGGTCATGTTTCCCATTGTTAATCTTACATTATTAATAAACCATTTATTCTTGATGTAGCGTATTTCTTCCTTTAGCACCACTCCGTTTACTGTTGGAAAGAAGCGCACCTTTGCATGTTCCCTGCCCCCCAGGTTAGACATTGGAATCTGACTAGTAAAATTCCCTAGCCTGCCCTTGCCCTTCAAGAACATTAGAGCTTTTCAACCCCCATTGTGACCACCTCGGGAGCTCGATGTAGCTGATAAGCAGATTCTACCTAGATCAATTAAATTGGAAGGAGGGACACATTCTGTCTCAGGTTCCAATCTGGAAAGGCATTTCTGTAGCCCTGAGTGAGAAAAGACCCTGCATCCTCGCATGGCTCTTCCGTGTTCTGCAAGAAACGTAGTGTCCAGCTGAATGACGGGGTGTTGTGCAATTAGTTACTCAGATTCTTGACATCCAGTCACATGTGCAAGCAGCCCTTGGGGAGGAGTGAGAGCTAGTGAGATGTAGGAACTAGGCCAGTATTCCTTCCCATTTAAGTGGCAGTGCATCCACCTGTGTGGTCTTAGGCAGCCAAGGATGAATGTTTTTTAACCTGTTGTTTCTTAGATCCTTGGGGTGTTACCTTTTACCCTTCTTGTTTTGCTCCCTCACTGTTTTACTTTAAACTTTCCCCAATTTATTTCCATGTTATTTGAAAGGTGGGGATCATCTGTACCTTGATTCCCTAGAAGATCACCACGAGGGCTGTGTCAGATTGCAGCCAAGGCCCCGGAACTGTCCCTGTCCATCTGATGGGCGGGTGGCAGGGCCCAGTGGCCTGGGCCGCCACCTGCTGTCTCCTCAGGGTGCTGGGGCAGAATGGGGCGATGGAGCATTCAAAGTCCTGACTGTAGTGCTAACTGCCTGTCCTGGATAAGCGTTTCTGTTAAAAAAGAAAAAAATTAGTAGTCGTGGGCATTGTGTTCACACAAGAAAAAGTATCAAATCTGCCCTATTTCTGAGGCATGAATAATTGCACCTTCAATTTAGTTACTTTGTCAAAAAAGTTACATTTGTACATCAATGTTTTACTTTTTTTTTTTGAAGAATGTATGTACTTGATAGCTTTATTTGTTTATTTCTGAACTCCAGAAACCTGGCTTCATTTTCCCTTTACTTTTCCCTTCCTTTTCTTTGAGAGAAGCAGAAGTAGAGAAGCTCTTCCATCTACTGTTCCGCTCCCCAGATGGCCACAGTATCTGGAGCTGGGCTGGTTCAAAGCCGAGAGATTCTTCTCCATCTCCCACAGGGGCTCTGGGCCCTAAGCACTTGGGCCGTCCTCCACTGCTTTCCCAGGCCGTGAGCAGAGAGCTGGGTAGTAAGGTGGAGCATCTGGGATTCCGGATGACATTGCAGCTACACTGTGAGCCACTGTACTGGTCCCTGTACTCAAACGTTCTTTTTAAAAAAAAAAAAACAATCCACAGATTTTTCACATATCAGTGTTGTATTATCCATTAATGTTTGTTGATGTTCTCAGCTGTGAAGAGAGCTGGAGGCTGCTTTTAAGTAGATGATGGTGCCACAATAATAAATTTCACTGTTAACCCCACGTGAAACCGCTCAAACTGAACTTGAATGTAAAAAAGATGCCCTAATGTGAGCTGGAGATTTTCTTAAATCGTGTTAACATTACTCTGTGCTAGGCAGATTTTGAAATGCTTGCTGGGATTTTGCATTTCTGTGTCCGTTTCATACAGAATTCAACTACGTATGGAACTCACTACCCAACTATATCGGTTGAGGCTGTAATTGTATGGTTAGACACCAGAACATATTTAAATTGGTCTTTATATGAGCGCACAGGCTTTAAAATTTTTCTTTATTTGGAAGGCAGATTTGGAGAGGGAGAGAGGCAGAGCTCTCTTCCATCCACTGCATCTCTTCCCCCACAGATGGTCACAGTGGCAGGAGTTGAGCCTGCTGTTCTAGGCCTTTCCATGTTCCATCTACCTTGTTCTGCGAATCTTAATTCCCAGGGAAATGAGGGTGAATGAGGAGGAAGGTGGGATGAGCATGCGCTCAACAGACTTGGAGGGATTCCTTGTTTGTGGCGGGTGTTGCCATAGTGAGAAAGGTTACAGAGAGCTGCCTTTTTAATTTGTTTTGTTTTCCTGGTCAGTGGATCTTGGTGAGCAAATTCAGAAGAAAGGTTGTGGTTTTCAAGTATGTTCCTTTTTTTTTTAGTAGTTTGATTTGCAGCTAATCACTCTTTTCTCCCTAAGATTTACTAATTTTAGTGGAAAGTCAGATTTACAGAGAGGAGAGACCAAGATCTTACATCAGGTGGTCATCCTCCCCAAGTAGCCTCAAGCACTGGAGCTGAGCTGATCTGAAGACGGGAACCTGGAACTTCTTCCAGGTCTCCCAAGCACATGCAGGGTCCCAAGGCTTTGGGCCGCCCTCTACCGCTTTCCCAGACCACTAGCAGGGAGCTGGATGGGAGAAGGAGAAGCCTGGATATGAACTGGCACCCATTTGGGACCCCAGCGTGTGCATGACGATGACTTTAACCGCTAGGCCACCTCAACAGGCCCAGCTGATTACTTTTTTTTTTAACCTATGGTTTTGATTATGAACGAAGACATCTAATTTACAGCTGTATCTGTTACTTTACCCCCAGGAGTGCTTGTACAAAAATATGAGCAGATAAAATTATTGAACTTTTATTTATTTATTTATTTTTAAAGATTTATTTATTTATTGGAAAGATATACAGAGAGGAAAATCTTCTGTCCGATGATTCACTCCCCAAGTGAGCGCAACGGCTGATGCTATGCCGATCTGAAGCCGGGAACCAGGAGCTTCTTCCAGGTCTCCTACAAGGTGCAGGTTCCCAAAGCTTTGGGCCGTCCTGGTCTGCCTTTCCAGACCACAAGCAAGCAGGAAGCTGGATGGGAAGTGGAGCTGGCGGGATTAGAACCGGCACCCATATGGGATCCAGGCGCATTCAAGGCGAGGACTTTAGCCGCTAGGCCATTGTGCCGCCGGGCCCTGAGCTTGCTTTTAATTTTTGATGTGATTGTCATCAAATTCTTCGTAGTTAAATTAATTTTTGGCCCTTTTTTTTTTTTAAACAATCCCACATTGTACTTCCTTTAGATTGTTATTTGCCATCAGATTCTAGACTGAGTTGTGTTATTACCTTAAATAGTAAATAGGTGTTGTGTTTATAACTTTTCCCAGGAAAAGGGCACATGGTATCCAGTAACTTTTCTTTTTTTTTTTTTTTCCAAAGATTTATTTATTGCAAAGTCAGATATACAGAGAGGAGGAGAGACAGAGAAGAAGATCTTCCATCCGATGATTCACTCCCCAAGTGAATGCAATGGCTGGTTTGCGCTGATCCAAAGCTGGGAACCAGGAATCTCTTTACGTGGGTGCAGGGTCCCAAAGCTTTGGGCTGTCCTCGACTGCTTTCCCAGGCCACAAGCAGGGAGTTAAATGGAAAGTGGAGCTGGTGGGATTAGAACCGGTGCCCGTATGAGATCCTGGAGTGTTTAAGGCGAGGACCACTAGGCCACGCTGCCTGGGCCAGTATCCAGTAACTTTGCAAAGGGATAAGTCACAAATGTTCATTTCTATGGACTGCAAAGCATTTGCCATTTCACAGAATTTTTGCATCTTACAATCTTCATAATCGTGTAGGTGGTTACGTTTTAAATGGCATGTAATGAATTAACAGTGACAGTGCCTTTCTAATCCAAAAACCTATTCTAAAATTCATATGTCTTTAAATGTGTTGAAATACAGATTCCACCAACAAGGCTTTTTGTTTTGAGATAGAAAAGACACCTACAGAGAAGCGTATATTTCATTGTGAGAATTAGAGCAATATAGATTTAGTTATGCAAAATAATTGGCAGTTTTTATACTAATTTAAAAAAAGATTTATTTATTTTTATTAGAAAGATTTACAGAGAAAAGGAAAGACAGATCTTCTGCTGGTTACTCCTCCCTAAGTGCCTACAATGGCCAGAGCTGAGCCAATCCAAAGCCAGGAGCCAGGAACATCTTCTGGGTCTCTCACATGGATGCAGAGTCCCAAGGCCATGGGCTTTCCTCGACTGCTTTCCCAGGCCACAGGATTAGAACCGGCACCCATATGGGATCTGGCGTGTTCAAGGCGAGGACTTTATTACACTATCACTCCAGGCCAACATACAAATCTTAAAAGCTACCGTATACTGCCTAAAGCCCTGTTACTTCTGTAGTGGGAGAGTACAGTGTACTTGGGGGTCTCGCCAAGTCTAATAGGGGAAGCGTGATCACAGAGCTTTGTACTTGGGGAGAAGCGAGGTTGGTAAAGGAGGCACACCTCTCACTTTGGGGATGAAGGCATGCATGATGACTAACACAGAAAGTTAGTTAGGCTCATTCTTGAATAAAGTGTGGATGAAGTTTGTGGGCACTGCAGTGGCCAAAGAATGCAGAGAACCTGTTGTTTGTGATTTGAATAGATGTTGAAGAAGTGAGAATAGGACAGCACTTGGAAAAGGTATGCACCATTTTGGTGTTTTGTGAAACATTTGAATTAGTTTCCCAGATTAGATACAATCCACCTTAAAGTCTTTAAATTTCCTTAGTAATAATGAGGCTATCCTTAAGGTAGTAATTTTAATTATGCGGTAGGCTTTGTAAATGGACTATGCAGTGGCTAGTGCATAGATGAATAAATTGACAGGAAAAGATCTGAAATAAAGTTAAAAACACGGTGCTGTATATGTTTCTAAAAGTCCCTCATTTTTTCAGATTGAATTATATGTGCATGTGGACATGCAGTTTTCACAGATACTTACACTTCACAACTTAGAATCAAGTATTTGTCAACTTACGATTGCAGTCTTTCCTCTTGCAGAGCTATGGCCTCATGAAAGTGATCAAAGAGTGAAGTAAAGGTTAAAAGAGAGGTAATTAGTGAAAACAGATTTCTGGAAGGATCTGTAAGGATAATGCATGTGTTTACAGGGCACAGAAATGTCAAAAGGGAACCAAGTAAAGATGGGAAAGCTGGGCAACTAGAATGATCTAATTTACATATGTGAATGACAGGTGTGCTGGTTCAGTGCTGTAGTTGTCTGCTTGTGTTGATTTTAGTTCTAAAAAAATCAAGTCGTTCTGGCCCTTAATCCACAGATTCAAATTTGCATTCCATCTGGCCGCCTTGTCGGAAACCTGTGGTAATGCATAGCGGAATTAGAGGAATGAGGGATGACTGAACGCAGTACTGTCCACCCTTCCGTTCTTTCTCTGTTCTGACGTCGCCTCGTGATTTTAGTTTAACTACCACTGCAAGGTAGTTGCATTGTTTTCTTGTGTTTGATTATGTAGGCTTATGGGTTATTTAGTTTTAACCAGATTTCACAAGAACAATTTAACGACTTAAAGATTCTTGCAGAGAAATTGCTTGCACAGAAAATGGGAATAAAAAGCAAGGAAGTAGCAGAGCCAAAACTGAGGTTACTAGCATAAGCTCTTTAGCTGCTGTGATTCAGTCATTCAGTGTCTGAAAAAAGTCAGAGATTATTAAGAAAGAAACAGACACATATGCACGATTGATGCTACTGAACATTTAGCCTTAAAGTATTAGTTAATAGTGATACAGAACACACTTAAGAATCTGCAGGGTTATGAACCAAGAAGTTGTTGTATTGTAAATAACTGCTTGCTTCCATTTTAAAAATATAGTCTAGTAGCACATTTTTATAAACATAGAATGCACGTCAACCAAAAGCTTTTTTCTGATAAGGATGCTTTGCTGATTTTGATTAGCAAGCAGCTGTACACAGCTTTAGCTAAAATATTGGTGAAATGGCTGATGTCATGTAACTCACAATCCTGAGCATAGCAGAGCCAGTGGTGTCTGGTTCTTGCCTGGATTGAGTCATGATGTCTATAAAACATTTCCGTAGCTGCTAGAATGGATTTGCTTACAGGTATGCAGATGTGTCATGTCAAAAACTGTTAGGGCTCACTCCCATGGAGTATCTGGAAGCACCAGAAATGGATGAAATATTGTATGTTTAATAAGGGTGTGTTTAGTAAATGTTATTTTAATTCCTAGACCCCTTACAGCATAGCTGCTTGAAAGTTGCATAGTACCACTGAAGTTAGTTGGGATGGCCATGGGGTCAGCAACAAGGATGCTTGAATTGGCTGGTCCAGTGAAGATAAAACTGGAGGGGAGTAGATGTTAGGTGGTGAACATGCATCTGCACGGTTTTCCAGTGCGTTGGCTTAAACTGTTAGTGTTTACTTGCCCAGTTCCCTTCTGGTGCAGGGGACAAACTTCCTGCAAGTTTTTGTAAGCACCTCTCTCTGTGGCACTTTTATTCCACTCAGATGCTGGTGCAGCCTTCCCTAGTGGCTGGTGTTCTAACATGGTTTGTGAAGCAGAGCTTATATATATCCAAGAAAGACTCATGGACAGCAACATGTTCAAATTTAGTGATTGAGAAGATGGAAATAAAGTATAAGCCCCAAACAGTTGAAAGAATAATTAACTCTGATGGAAAGTTGGTTATTTAGATGTTCCTCTATTATTACAATGTAGAATACGTATTTATATCTTTTTTTCTGCCAAAGATTTATTTGTTGTCTGTAAATATCCGTTTCCAATGAAAGGAGAGAGAGAGAAAGAGCTTTCATCTGTTGGTTCACTCTCCAAATGGCTGCAAAGGTTGGAGCTGAGCTAATCTGGAGCCAGGAGCTTTATGCAGATCTCCTATGTAGGTGCAGGGTTCCAAGGCTTTGGGCTGCCCTCCTCTGTATTTCCAGGTCACAAGCAGGGAGCTGAATCAGAAACGAAGTAGTCAGGAGATGAACTAGCATCCATATGGGATGCTGGTGCTTGCAGGTGGCAGATTAGCCATTTGAGCCATTACACTGGCCCTCTGTATTATTATTACAGCTCATGATCATGGAATATTAACACGCCATATTGGACCCTAACACAGCAATATTTACCTTGGGTGAATTGAATACGGTTGAGAGTACTCTATGTGCATATTGATTTCTGCATCTCATTCTGATCTCTTCATTAGCTGCTTGGAAATGGAACTTGGCTCATGTTCCACGTGCACTCCAAAGTTGCTGCTGTTTTCATGGTAGTACTTGCTTGGGGGGGATAAAGATTTGCTGGTGGAGAGTGTAAGCAAATAGACAGTGAAAAAAATATCAATTTGGTCTGGAAAGTCTTGTAAATGAAATGTGTTTTAGGGCACACTGAATACTTTACTTTCCTTTTTCTCAGCATCAGCAGCAACAGCTTGTGGTTGGCGGTACCGGACATTCAGTTGCACATTCCCACATCAATGCACTGCCAATGGTAAGATTCCCTCCGACTCCTGATGTCAGAGTGTTCCTAACCGCTCTGTTAGTGTTCTCTCGTTTTGTAGAATTGCGAAGGTGTTCCACAATTTGACAAAATACATGTCTTTCCAAACTATTTGACAGAGAATATCTGTTTTTTCCTAAAGTAGTAGTTAAATATAAACGTGTAGAATTAAAATCTGTAGCTATTTTTTGGGTGTTTTATTAGACACTTTGACAATATCCGCTCTTTGTAGCTTTTGCAACTTTTAGCTGTAATTATCAAGGTGAAAAACAGTGATCATCTTGTGTTTTGTCAAATGAACTGTGTTTGTGAAAGGCCATCTTCTGCAGCCAACAGTGGCGGCAGTAGCTTTTTTGGTTTTAGTAAAATAATGCTTTGTGGTATTGTGTTTATCCCAGTATTTCTAGTTAATGGACAGTTAAGTCGCTAAAATAAATCATTTTAAGGAGTACCATTTTTATCCTTTTGCAAAGGTTTTCTTAGATGCTGTTCCCTGTGTAATATATTGAGATATCAACCTTGTGGTATAACAAAAGAATGACTGAACTCTACAGAGGTGCTATTTTCTGGATGTGGTAGGAGTGTTTGATTTCTGGCAAGTATGCTTGAAAATTAGATGGTGGATTTGGACTACATTTCTAAGGTTCACTCTAGTTGTGAGGTAATATTTTTACCTAATGCATTTTGTGGTTCCAGTAGCAGGAGAATTTTAATGTTTTAAGTGAATGACTTAGTTAAATAATAATTTTAAAAAATTTTCATCATGCATTACTAGGACTTTTATCTTCACTTATTTAAAATATAGACATTAAATGGGAGCTACAGAAACAGGTAAAGGTTTATAGAATTTAGTGGCAATAATAGTTGTACTCGTCTGAACAAATACCATCAAAAGTTAGTAGGAACCAAAGTAAGAGGTGTATTTGTGAAAAAGTCTCCAGGAGACAATTTGTTTAAACCTGAATCTGTAAGTTTGTTAAAGGAGCCTTTCTTTGATCAAAACAGTCTGAATCCTTGCCGGGGGGTGGAGTGGGGATGCATGTTTTACTCTGTGTTCTCTGCTGTCTTCTGACCCCACTTCCTCATTCTTTCAGCTTATGCCATTGTTGAGGGGGGAGGTTTAAATTTTTGCTCAATTTACGTAGCACGAAGAATGACTTTTTCTTTCATTGAGTTGTGGGAGACATTCAGCATTCACAGGTTTCTTTAGGTTGCTGAAGTGACTCTTTAACCCTGGTTATGTGGATATCTACTTCCCCTGGAGCACTGTGGCGTTTCCTCTCCTGAGAAACGGCTCCGTGGTGAATCAGCTCAGGCATCCCAGGTGTCCCTGCTTTGCTTGTTGTTTGAAGGTCTCCTGTAAAACTTGTTAGTTTTCTTGCTTGTTGGAGTCTTGATGCCACATCTGGCCTGGTGATGAGCTGTGCAGGCCTGGCCGGTGTCTGAGTTGCTGGTGCTGTGGCCATCTCTCAGGTCCTACCCTCAAACTGATCTTTAATGTGTCTAACATAGACTGTTTAGGTTTTGATCTTAACGGTATATTGACTGGGTTTCAGATGGTCTCAAACACATTTGCCAGTTTTGTTAAATCCGTGAGATCGTTTTTTTTTAATGTCTCAAAATATTTTTGAAGAAATATTTATTTGGAATGCCAAGCAACAGAGAATGAGAGAGAGAGAGAGAGAGAGAGAGAGAGACAGAGAGAGAGAGAGATTCTTTGATGGATCGACCCACCATCTGGTGGCTCTCTCCTTAGATGGCCACAAGTGTCAGGCTGAAGAGCCACAACTCCATTCTGGTCTCATGTGTGGATTGCACGGCTCTGGCACCTCAACTTTCTTCTGCTGCTTTCCTGGCACATTAGCAAGGAACTGGAATGGAAGTGGAGCAGCTGGGACTCAAACCAGTACTCCACACTGTGATGCTGGCTTTAAAAAAAAAAAAAAGAGGCTTAATAGAGTTTTATGTATGAGTGCACATGTGTAGATTTTAGTGTCAGAAGTGAAGAAAGCAGATATTAAACTCAATAGGACATAAACTGTGCCTATGTATTTGTCCAGTAAAATTTCGCATTGTGATTCAAAATGGTGGTTAACCCGTGAATCTTGGAAAATCACAAATATCTCAGGTTAAAACCTGTTCAGTGTACTACTAGTAGTTCCTGCCTGTGTATCCACAGTTTTGCTTTCTGTCCTTTGAATTATTTGGAGTTTATTGTTATCTAAAAATATTAGTATTGGACATTCTAGAAGAAATTCGTATGTTTTAAATTGCTTGCTCTTCTGAATAGCATGATGATATTTTGTGTCATTCTTACTCAGTACTGCCACAGAGCTGAATCATCCTTTCGTATGGAAAATCAATACTCATGAATCATGTGGTAGCTGGTGTACTGTCTGTGTATATGTGTTTGTGGTCAAGTAATAATCTTAAAGACCTACAGAGGCAGTGTGAAGGCAGCTCCAGAGCGTAAAACTTGAAAGGATGGATTATTCTAATACTTTGTGACAACAATGCATGGCTTAAGGGAAAAAGAAATATTATATGCAAGTCTTGGGTTTGGTTATGTACTGTGTTCGGCACCTACTAAAGATTTAAGAATGAATTTTTTTTGGAGAAGGGAATCTGCTATGTCAAACTTAATTTAATGTAGATTCTATAGAAGAATGATTTCTGAGAATATGTAACATCTATAAACTCTGTACCTGTTGTCCTTGTTGTCAAAACTGTGAAGGGTTCATAACATTTCCTTCTGCTTTGATTCTTTACTTGAGAGGAGTTAAGTCATGATTTATGATTATAAATTTGTCATAAAATTTATATAATTTATTCCATAATTTATTAATGAGACTCATTGGCCAATAAATCTGTATTGTTACGGTGACTTTTCATTTTAAAATTTGAACATGGCAAACTAGAGAATTTATGTTCAGAATAATGTAATAAACACATTCAGATGTTCCCAAGCTGTTACTCCCAGATTATTTTGAAGTTCATAATTCATATCACAAGATTTTATTAATATTTTGATGCTTATTTATTGAATGTATAGACTTGGAAATTGTTCAGTGACAATGCTGTTGTACTTTTTCAAATTTTTAATTATTTTTTATGATATAATTCCATAGGCACAGGGTGCCCCTTCTGCTTTCCCCCATATTTCTCAAATAATGTAGTCCTTCAGCAACAAAGTCCAGCATTCTGCTGTTTGAGTGCATCCTGGCATTTTAGCTATAGACAATGGCAGGTAGTCTAGTATCCTGTTGTCAAAGTGTATTTAACAGTTTGATTGGGAATCTTCCTTTCATTCAGTAGAGATTAATAGTGCAAAGTATCTTCAAGTCCCAGTATGCTAGTCTCCATTATACAGTTCATCTATGAGAATACAGGCATATACATACTTACCTGTGTATCTATTTGTCTTGTATGGAGGTTGCATTATATCAGAGAAAACATTTGGTATGGTAGAATTTCATTCTTTTTCATGACAAAGTAGTATTACATGAATTAGGTGTACCATACTGTTAAAATTGATGCTAATTTTATTTAAAAAGATAGTCAGTTACATTTTTAAAAATTTGTAAAATACATGACTGAGTTTATCACCTCATCTTCCAGTGTACAGTTCACCTATGTTAACTATATTCTCATTGCTTGTGTGACAGATCTCATTTTTTCATCTTATGAAACCAAAACTTTTAGCTATTAAACCACATCTATTTTCTCCAGAACTTGGTAATAACCCTCTTCCTTTGCTATTGGTTTGGCCACTTTAGATACCTTATACAATAATGGCATACATATGTTACCTTTATGTAATTGTTTTGTTTTAGCATAAGGTGCTGTAGGTTTATCTAACGTTGTTTCCTTTGCTCTTACTTGAAGCAGAGCTCCCATCTGTTGGTTCAGTGCTTACATTCCTGATATGGCCAGGCTGGGCCAGCCGCACTCAAGGAGCCAGGGACTCAGTCTAGTTGTCCCAAGTGGGTGGCAAGAAACTGACTGCTTGGGGCGTTGTCTACTGCCTCCTAGCCTCTACGTTGTTGGGATGGTGTAGTGTAGGGCCAGAGCAGGGAATTGAACTCAAGCATTCCAATATAGGACTTCTAGGCCACTGCTCTGTTAAAGTGGATATCTATTCTGTTGCAGATCCATATCGCTTTTTAAAGTTTATTTGCGGACATTTTGATTGTTTCTGCTTTTGGGCTAATATGAATAGTGCTGCTGTGAATATAGATGTACATATTCCTCTAATATAGTTCCAGTTTGCATCTTTTCAAATGCTTTATAACTATTGCATGCCTTTTTTTTCTTAGAACTATAAATTCTGATTTTCAAGAAATATCTCAACCTGTGCTCAATCCTTTTCGTCCTTATGTTGGCTGTTCTGATTGTATAGCCATCCCATAAACTTGCAAAAATTATTATTTTGGATTAAAACTGAATTTTCATACTAAGAATAAAACAGTTGTCTTGGTTTTGATTTCCACACAATCCAACCCTTAATTTAAGTAGCCATTTTCATTAAAAGGTGAATCCAGGGAGTCCCTGTTGGGTGCATGGGAAAGTGGGACAGGGAAGGTAAAAAAAAAAAAAAAATAAAAACACAACAGAACCAGTGCCTAAAAGAGCAGGCAGTACGGACAGTGGTGGACAGCTGGATCTTCAGTCACATGAACACCGGGGCAGTGGGCAGGGGGGGCAGGAAAGAAGCTGAATTTTTGCACAGAAGGTTAAGGGAACTGGGGTAATTTGTCACCAACACCTGTTCCTCAGGGCTGAAGTTAAGCTGGAAAGGATAGACCACGTCTCAGGTGCTCAGCACTCCTCCAACCACCTGTGGCCAGAGAAAGGACCCACGTGCTGAAAATGATGTAGCTATTTCCGCCTGTTTTGAAGCTGTGTGATGACAGCATGGGCCCATGTATCATCAGCAAATATTCTAGTCCACTGGCAATTACATTTCCCAAAGGAAGTGGGATCTGTTGTGGTGTATTTTGTTAACACCTTTTCTCCAAGAACTTGCTTATCTACAAGTACTGATAAAATGTAAGTTTCGACCAATTACCAAACTGAGTAAACAACCCAGAGAGTTACTGCTGTCATGCAGTGCGGTGCATGTTGAATTGTTGGTGATCCCTTCTGCTATTTACTTTATCAGTGTAAGAGCATTTGTCTATACACTATAGAAAAGTTGATTGTCATTTATGTTTTTTTAAAAATCATTCATTGTCCTGTGATGTTTCAGTGGTATTACATTGCTGTATAATCAGCATCGTGTGACATACACACCCTCTTCCTGTTGAGAATTTACACCTCCAGATAACTGGCTTCCAAATCTGCAGCAAATGGTCCCCCCCCCCCCCAAATGCTTGTTTGAAAGGCAGAGAAATAGAGATCTTTCACCTGCATGTTCACTTCCTAAGTGCTTGCCAGTAGCCATTGTTAAACTCAAGCTGGCCTTCTGTGTGGGTAGTACAGCTCTGAATCCTTGGACCATCATCCCGTATGAGCGGTGGTTTGTGTCTTAGCTGCTCTGCTTCCCACCCAGCCCCCTACTTGTGGCCTGGGAAAGTAGGAGATTACCTAAATGCTTGGGCCCCTGCACCCACATGGGAGACCAGAAGCTCCTGGGTTCTGGCTTCTGGTTGGCTCAGCTCTGGCTATTGTGTCCACTGGGGAGTGAACCAGTGGATGGAAGATCTTTCTCTGGAAATCTTTCCAATAAAAATAGTTTTTAAAAAAGTTATATTTGTTTGAAAAGCAGAAACATACTTAGACACACACACAGATACACACACTGAGATCCACCTGCTGATTTCATTTGCCCAAATGTCTGTGACAGTATGAGTTAGGACAAAGCCACCAGCACAAAGCTGCATCCAGGCCAGCCATGTAGGTGCCAGGGACCTAAGAACCTGAGCCATCACCAAATGATGATGATGCCTCCCATGATGCCGTTAGCTGGGAGCTGGGAGCTGGACCCTGGATGAGGTGGGATTCAAGCCCAGGCACTTTGGTAGTAGCTGCGGGCATCCCAAATCACGCATCAAGTGTCTGTCTCCTCTAGGGCTTTTGTTTGGTTTTGTTTGAGCAAAATGAAAATCATGTTTTATGCTTCTGTTTTTGTTATTAGCCTTTGTTATTAGCCTTTCCTGAAGTTACTGAGTGTATCTAAAATGGTATCTTAGACTTGGTGATGTTACTTAAAAGGTTTGAATTCTTACATGGATATAATTTGTTAAATGTACTAGTAGGGATTGTTATGATGTGCTACTGTTTTATTTAGAAATTCGTTTTCATTGTTCAGATAATTTGGTGTTTGCTCTATAGGTACCAGGTGGTTAGTATTAAACCAGAAATAAAATCAGGCTCTCCTCCAAGGGAGACTGGTGCGAGTGCAAGGGCACATATCCATGCTAAAGGGGTGGATATTAAAAGATGCATGTCACTGTGGAAGGTGTTCTGTCACTGATTGTTTTTTGGCCTGTTTTTACGTGGCCTGGGAATGTAACAGAGGATGTGTGAAGTCCTTAGACCCTGTCCAGGCTTTATTAAATGTAGTCTTATATAACCATTTAGGGTTGGATTTTATGGTCTAATCTTCACAATGTAACTATAAAGTTTGCAGCTGAAGATCATTGCTTATTCCAGGGGTGTATGGATGCTGCTCGGAGGCTTCCCACCACCACCTCCCCCCCCAATCTTCCTTTTCATCTTCTGTCTTTAGTGTATAATCATGTTTTTAAAAATTTTTGCTCTAAAGAGATTAAAATGAAATGCTAAGTGTGTGAGTGGAATTTTCAGGGTTTTGGTAATGGCTCACTTTTATTGGAAAGGCAGATTAACATAGAGAAGGAGAGATGGAGATCTTCGTCTGCTGGCTCACTCCCTAAGTGGCTGCCATGCTGAAGGTGAACCAATCCAAAACCCGGAGCCAGGAGCTTCTGCTGGGTCTCCCGTGCAAGTGTAGAGCATCAAAGGCCTTGGGCCATCCTCCATTGCTATGCTAGACCACAAGCAGGGTGTTGGAGCGGTTGGGACATGAGCTGGTATCCATATGGGATCCTGGTGCTTATAGGTAGAGGGTTAGCCTGTTGAGCTACCATGTGGCCCCAATTTTCAGTTTTATGCTGGTGCTTTTGTTTGATATTTCAGGTTGTGCTTTGTTGAAGGTAGCATGTCAGTTTTGAGTTTCATTCTTGGTTCATTCAGTAGAGATCCTTCACTCTGCTGCCTCTCCTCTCCTCCCTTCTCCACTCGCTCTTGTTTCCTTTTCAGATTTGTTTTTTTTTTGAAGGGAAGAGTTTTTTTCTCTTTGTTCTTTAGCAGAGAGAAAAGGAGAGGTAGATCTTCTATTCACTCTTACAGACCATGATGGCCAGAGGTGAACCAGGTTGAAGCTGGAGCTCCTTCTGGGTCTCCCACGTGCGTGCAGGGTCTAAGGACTTCACACACATCCTCTGTTACGTCCCCAGGCTGTGAGTAGGGAGGTGGATCAGAAGTGGAACAACAGGGGCACTAACTGATGCCCACATGTGATATTGGCTCCCCAGGGTGGAGGATTAGCTTGAGGTGCTACCATGCCGGCTCTTTTCCCCTCCCCCTTTTTAAGATACATTGTCTTTTGCCAGGAGCTAAAAATTGTTAAGGGGAAAAACGGTTTTTACTTCACTGTATTCTATAAGCGTAAATTTCCTATCAAATGATTAATGGGATAATTTTGAGTTCATTAAAGCTGTTGTGATTTCCATTAAAAAGTCACATCTATTAAGGAACACCTGGAGGGACTGGCATGGTGGAATAATGGGTTAAGTTGCTCTTGCAGTGCTGACATTTAGTATGGGTACCAGCTGCTCAATTTCCAATCCAGTTCTCTGTTAGAGTTTATGGGAAAGCTGCTGAAGAGGGACTAAATGCTTGGGTCCTGGCCTGGCACCCGTGTAAAAGACTGAGAGGAGGTTCCTGGCTCCGTGAGCCTGGCTGGTTCCTGGTTGTGTGGCTGTTTAGAGGAGTGAGCCAGCAGAGGGAAGAGTCTTCTGTCTTTTTCTCTCTCCTTCCTTCCTCTGAATTTGAAATAGATAAATCTTAAATACCTGGAAAGTTAAGCATTTGCTAATTTAATTAAGCTTTTGATTCTTTTCATTCGAAGTAAAGATTTTATTATTTCAGATGTGTTTATCCATTTACAAGTCAGAGTTGCACAGAGATGTTCGATCTGCGGTTCTTTCTCCAAATGTCCACAGCACAAGGGGTGAGGTTGGGTCAGGCCAGAGTCAGGAGAGTTTCTTGGGTTTCCCACATGGGGGCAGGAACACTAGCACTTGGGCCATATTCTGCTGCTTTTCTGGAGCATCAGCTGGGAGTTAGATTGAAAATGAAGCAGCAAGGGGGGGCTCCACTGGCAGATCCTCTGCCTGCAAGTGCCAGCATTCCATATGGGTACCAGTTTGTGTCCTGGCTGCTCCACTTCCCATCCAGCTCCCTGCTTGTGACCTGGGAATTGGCGGAGGATGGTCCAGAGCCATTGATCCCTGCACTTGTGTGGGAGGCCCGGAAGAAGCTTCTGGCTTCGGATTGATTCATCCGTGGCCATTGCACCCATCTGGGGAATGAACCAGTGGATAGAAGACCAACTATACCTTTCCAATAAAAGTGAAGCAAATCTTAAAAATTAAAGAAAGTGGAGTAGCCGGACCTCAAACTCATGCCCATTTTGGATGCTTATATCACAGGTGACAGCTTTAGCTGCTGTGCCTCAAGATTTCATGTTTTGACTATAATTTCGTAAACTCTTAAGTTATACTAAAGCATGTTAATGTTGAGCTTTTGTTTTAAATTTTTTTTGTTGGTTGCTGTTTTTCAAGTATATTTTGTTCCATAATGCCTTTTTATATATTCCTTATGTGAAACTCCATTCAGTGGCAGACACGACAAAAGCCAATAATGATTTTCATAAAAATAAATGCTTACTAAGTTCACTTGTCATGCATGATTTCTTTTAAATTATGGGCCTTGCTGTAGTGTAGAAATGGAAATTTATTTCAAACATAAATACTCTGTGACCTACCCCCATGCCACATAACAGGGCGCACTCCTGCAACCCCACCAGTGTGAAGTTGTTGTGTTTGTGTGTATGTGAGGCAGCAGCAGATGCGGAGCTGCTGGGTGAGTGTTGTGCTCCTGGCTCCCCTTCTCCAGCCAGTCACTCCTGTGTCTAGATCTTTGCTGCCAAGTGTGATCTCTGCAAGCTGTTGACGACTTGGAACTGATTTCTCAGGCTTAACTTACGCTGTACATGTGAAATGCACATGGAGTTTTAGAGCTTTAAGAAGGTAAAATGTCTCAACTTACAATCTGAATTTTAGTCATCACCCATTTCCTTCAGACGGTATTTGTTCTGAGACATTTCATTGTTACCTGAAACTGGATAGTACCTGAATTGAATAGATTATTTTTTCTCCTTTGCAAACATACCGATGATTTATATTTAAAGGTTTGTTTACGTGAAATGCAAAGTTAGAGAATAGTTGATTGATGGATTGTTCTTCCTTCATTGGTTTGCTCATCAAATGGCTGCATAGGCTGGGGCTGGGCTAAAATGAAACCAGAAGTCTGGAACTTCATCTGGGTCTCCCGTGTGGGTGGTAAGGTTCCAAGCATTCATGCCATCTTCCACTGCTTTCCTAGGCACATCAGCAGGGAACGGTGTTAGAAGTGCAACAGCCAGGACTTGAACTGGCTCTCTCCATTGATAGTGTGAGGTGGTGGCTTGACGTGCTATGCTATGATGCCGGATCATATTTATTTTCAAAGGTAAAATGATAGGAACCCCTCTCCCCCACTGCTGCCACAAACACGAACTAATCTGCTGGTTGACTCTGACTGCAGTGACTGAGCCCGGCCTAAGACATGACCCAGAAACTCCACCTTGATCTCCCGCGTGGTTCTTGGCAGGGACCCAGGCTTCTGTGGCGTTTGTCATTTGCTGCTGCTTTTACAGGTACATTAGCAGAAGCTGGAACTGATGCTCCAGGATGGGATGCCTGCATTGCAGACAGGCGCTAAAATCTGCAGCACTGGAGTGCTGGCCCCTTTTTAGCTTTAAGTTGTAAATTAAGCACAATAAGAGACTAACTGTAATAGCAGATAACGAAGTAACTAATGTACTTTGATAGCAGTTATTTTAAAGGTGATGTAATTTTACCTCTAGAATTTTCTGTGTAATATTTTTGACTGTGGGTTGACTGCCAGTAACTGAAACCCCAAAAGGGAAACTGTGGGTTGAGGCTAGAGGACTTCTGTACAAGAAAATGATAAAATCATAGATGCGTTTGGTTTGTTAAAATATATTGTTAGATAAATTCTCATGTTGAAGTTTCTGTGTGAATGCTAAAATATCTGAAATCCACATAAATGGTTTGCACTGTGGTGTTCTAGACTTTGCTAGTCGTAGCACCTAAGCTATTAGCACTGTCTGCCAAAAACCAATAATTAGAACGCCGAAGAACTTGGCTGATACTAATATCTGAGCAGACTGAAATGACCTTCTGAGAGTTGCTAAATTAGATCTTGTGAGTGAACTACAAGGCAAAGTATGTTTTCATTATTCATTGAGTCAGTCCTCATTTTGTAAATGAGGAACTGATTTTCAGAGAAATAAAAGCCATAATGTATACTGTATTTGTCATACTTAGATCAGCTTTTGCTTACAGTCCGGCATTCTTTTAAGTTCTGTGGAATATAGACTCAGAAGAAGCTGAATATCCATTAGGGGTGAATCTTGGGAGCACGCACAGATCCTAGGAGGCACAGAAGATAGAAACCAGACATCTTGGTATAACAGGTGTCCAGATTTTTTTTTTTTAACTTTTGGAGCTGAAGATATAAACTGTTCCAGGAAGATTTTATTTTTATTGAAACTTAGAATTTTATTCTCATCTATATTCTGTTGTTCGGAAAAATTACATGTTGGGTAATATTTTTCTACATTTTTGAATTGTAATATTTCCATTTTTTAAAATAGTTTGTGTTTTTGAAAATTCCTTTCCTGTCATTTCAAGTGTACCTTCTGTTTTCACCTCTGGATCATCTCAGAATTGGTATCTGTTTTCTCTTAGACTTGGGCCAGATATTCCTGTTTTGTTTGTTTTGTTTTCTCCCAATATTACCATTCATTTATTTTTATTGAAAAGACAGATGTACACAAAAAAGGAGAGGCATAAAGATCGTCCATCTGCTGGTTTACTCCCTCAATGACCGTAGTGGACAGAGCTGAGCCGATCCAAAGGCAGGAAACGGCATCCTCTTCCGGATCTCCTACGCCAGTGCAGGGTCCCAGGGCTCTGAAATGTCCTCTGCAGCTTTCCCAGGTCACAAGCAGGGAGTTGGATGGGAAGTGGAGCAGCAGGGACAGTCACCAGTGCCCATATGGCATGCTGGTGCTTGGAGCCAGAGGATTAGCCAGTGGAGCCAACAGGCCAGACCCTTTCCAGGTTCTCTGTATGCTAAGCAATTTTGGATTGTACATAGTGAGTTTTTAAACCTCTAACAGATTGAAACATCAGTTTGGTTGGACTTGGACTACAGGTGTTCTGTCACTGGTGGGTTGTGATCCCTGTGGCAGTTCTGTTTTCAAAGCTTTTGTTGTGCTGCTTTGGTTCTTCTCCAGAATGCCACAAAGGAGTTGGCAGTGGTTTCCTTCGCTTCCCCAGGCTCTGCCTTTTCTTTAATTTGGCCTGTGGTGCACATGTGTGCCTTCAGGAAAATTTAGGGCCTAACCTCGTTCATAGATACAAGTACAAACTGGTCTTTTCCAGCACTGTCCTCTGGAGTTTCTCATGCTATTTTTATTTTTAATTATTTTTTCTTTACATACTCTCTGGCTACAAAGGCTTCTTTGTATTTATATAGAGAGATGTTTGAGTAGGGTCTTAATATGAAACAGGGCTTATGTGTTTAACATGTGTGATGTTTGAGAAAAACAAAACAAAAACCATAAATTACTGTGAATGTAATGTGGTCAGGGTACAAAAGTAATTGACCAGGGATGGGAAAGGATATAAAGGACAGGGATGAAGTGGGATACCACACATAAGAGATTTCTAGTGGGGCGATAGTATTCTGTACTCTGAGATTGGTCAGACTTATTAGAATGGTGAGAGTGGATTGTTAGCCTGGCAGTTCAGTCTGAATGACACATTGGAGGTGAACCAGGATTCGGTTCCTTGTTATGGCTCCTAACTCCAGATTCCTATTAATGAAGACTTTGGAATACAATAACGATGTCTCAAGTAGTTAAGGCTCTCCACTCATGTAGGAGCTAGGGTTGAGTTCCTGGGTGCTGGCCCTGGCACCAACTACTGTGGACAACTGGGGAATGAATTTGCAGCCTGTCAAAACAAGGAAGTTTATTATTGGTACAGCTAGCTAATACCAATCGTTTGTATTATGTGTAGATTCTCTCTCTTGTCCCCCCAATCTAGAAAGGCTGACCAAGGTGGGGAAGGGAGACAGGTGTCTTCTGTGTGCTAGTTGATGTTCTAGGCACCTGAAACTTGGGTGACAGAGGCCCAGACGCTCTGCTTCCTCCGGGATGCATGAACAGAAGGCTGGATTGGAAAAAGGATACCAGGACTCAAGCCAGGTGTTTGGATATGGGATGGGGGTGGGGGCACAAAACAAAAAACAACCAGCATACTAAATGTTTAACAGTTTGTTGACCCTATTCTGGGGCTGAGGGTTAAGCCTGCGTCTTACTTGAGCACTGCTTTGAATTCTGGCTTTTCCACTTCTGATTTCTCACCCTACTAATGTGCCTGGGGAAGGCAGCATAAGATAGCCCAAGTTTTAAGGCCGTTGCCACCCATTTGGGTGATTCCAGTGAAGTTTTCTGTGTGGCCTGGCCCAAGCTGCTACTATTGTAGCCATTTGTATAGTGAGTCAGCACATGAACTATCTCCTCCTCCTCTTACCCTCTCTACCCCCTTCCCTGTAGTACTTTCAAGTGAGTTGTTTTTGTGTTTCTAGTTTTGTTTTTGTTTTTGTTTTTCTTTGTTTGTTTGCTTTGTTTTTTTAAAGAATCCTGGGCTAACAATGATATAGCTGAAGGATTTATGAGGGAAATAGACAGGTGGCTGCAATTCCTTTTAGTGGATATGTAGTAAAACAAATACAAGGAAGTATTAATTTTAAGGTGTAGATTACTTAATGTCTTTTTTTCATTTTCTTTTGTGTATGTTGAAAATTTCTGTATGTTAGAAAAAACTAAAGACTGATAGGTAGTATTTCTGTAAGCCGGATTCCTGTTGCATTATTCCTGTTTTAATAGCATTTATTAAAACTTTTACTTATTTTTATTGGAAAGGCAGATTTTGCAGTAAGAGAAAGGTCTTTTGGTTCACACCCCAGTGGCAGCCACTGCCAGAGCTGAAGTGATTGGAGCCAAGAACCTGGAACTTCTTCCTAGTGTCCCATATGAGTTGAGGACCCAAGTCCTGGGGTCGTCCTCCACTGCTGTCTCAGGCTACAACCAGAGCTGGATGGGAAGTGGAGCAGCCTGGACACAAACTGGCACCCATGTGATGCCAACTCCACAGGGCAGAGGATTAGCTTGCTATGCTACTATGCTAACCCCCAAAATTGATAATCTTAAGTTTGAAAATTATAAATTTAAAACTTGAATGACGTTTTCTTCCAACACACTGAGATCTGAATTGGCATAGGATGTAGAAAGATACAGAAATAAAAATAAATGATGAAGTTTGAAGACCAGCATATCAGCATAGTAATTTTGTTAGAGAAGGTCCTTCTCTGTAGTTTGACTTTCTGCCTTTTGAATTACCCACGGTCCATAAATATTAAATGGAAAATTTCAAAACTAATTTATTTTTAATTGTGCTATTCTTTGTAGTGTGATGAAATCTCCAGCCTTTCTGTTCCATCTTGCTAGTCTTGCTCCATTCTGGACAAGTTTGTGCAGTGTGTTCGTGTTACATATGCTGCCCACCTTAGCCACACAGTAGCCATCGTGGCTATCAGATCGACTGCAGCTATATTACAGCACTGTTGTCAAAGGGAGCTTTATTTAACTTAATACCAGTCCACCGCCAGAGAGTAGTGCCAGTGATGCTGGCAATTCCGATGTGCCACTAAGCACCTCCTGTAACTGAAAGGTGAGAAGATCAGTGTTTTTTGGGGCGGGTGTTGAGTTGTTGATCATTCACTGTGCTTTGTTTATAAATTAAACCTTATCATGGATGTCTCATGTATAAAAACAAAATGCCTTTTTGGTTTTTACTGAAACAGCAGCTTTACAGAGAGAAGGAAAAGTGGCGAGAAAGATGTTCCACTTGTTGATTCATTCTCCAAATGGCCACATTGGCTGGAGCTGGGCCTTTCAGGAGGCAGAAACTTCTTCAGGTCTCTCTTGTGGGTGCAGGGTCCCAAGGCCTTGGGGTGTCACTGCTGCTGTTCCAGACCACAAGCAGGAAATAGGTAGGGGGTGGAGCAGCTAGGACCTGAGCTGGTGCCGACATGGGATCCCGGTATTTGCATGTAGGTGGCCAGTTGAACCACCATGCTGTCCCGTAAGATTTGTCATTTGTGATGAGGGAGAGAGACGGACAGAGATTTTTATCTGCTGGCTTAGTCTCAGAATGACGACAATGGCCAGGCTGCAGCAGGAGCCAGGAACTACATTCAGGTCTCATGGGTACGTGGGCCCAGGAGCTTGGTCCATCTTTGACTTTCGCAGACACTTTAGATTAGCAGGGCGTTGGGTAGAATTTAGAGCATCCTGGACTTGACTTAGCCCTTCAGTATGCTGGTGTTGTGGCCTGGAGGCAGTAAAATTTACATCACTGTGCCAGGCAGGTCTCCAGGTAGGCCCATTATGATACCCAGATTCAGAGAGAATGGATGTACATTTAAGGAATAACCTGATTCAAGTGTGATGAACGAAAGATTGATTCTCTATGACTGCTTGCTTTGAGCAAGTCTTTGAAAGCACTGTTAGAGAAGTGATTGGATTCACCTTCTGCTCTTCAGTTGACCAGTTGTCGCTTTCAAAGCCCGGTTTAGGACACATTTTTATTTTACTTAGTGTACTTTTCTGGAAAACTTTAGAGGCAGACGTTCAGTTTGGTGAATTAAAATGCCTGTGTCCCAACCTGAGTGCCCAGGTTGATTAAAGGCTCTAGCTTCCTGTTGTTGCTTCTGGGAGGCAGCAGGTAGTGGTGCTGGCAGGTGGGCCCTGAGACCCCCACGGAGTCCAGCTCCCAGCTTGAACTGGCTTTTTAGAATAATCCTTTTTTTTTTTTTTTTAAAGATTTATTTATTGGAAAGTCAGATATACAGAGAGGAGGAGAGACAGAGAGGAAGATCTTCCATCCGATGATTCACTCCCCAAGTGAGCGCAACGGCCGATGCTATACCGATCCAAAGCCAGGATCCAGGAACTTCTTCTTCCAGGTCTCCCACAGGGTGCAGGGTCCCAAGGCTTTGGGCCATCCTCAACTGCTTTCCCAGGCCATAGGCAGGGAGCTGGATGGGAAGTGGAGCTGCTGGGATTAGAACCAGCTCCCATATGGGATCCCGGGCGTGTTCAAGGCGAGTACTTTAGCCGCTAGACCATGCCGCTGGACCCTAGAATAATTCATTTTTAAAAGAAAATAAAGTATGACTATGAAAACAGTTGTCAAAAGAACGGTGTTGTGTTGCTTCGTGAGATAGAACTTCAACATTCTGATGTGTGTATTTCTCCCTTTAATTGTTATCTACTTTATAAAACGTTTGTGGGATTGAATCACGTCAGTTGAGGTTATACATGAAATGCAGAGTCATCTGAGAGCGAATTGAATCAAATCAGAATGCAAAATGACATTTGTCTTTGGGAATATGGTGGCAGTTTATAAATGAGTTGGTTAAAAAAACCCGTTGCATTAATTCATTGTTTCAGGATTTTGTAAAGTACAATGCTATTAAAATATACAGTATTGTATAATTGTAAATATTGATAATTTTTCATCCGTTAATTTTTTTTTTAGGAAGACTAATTTTTAAAAGTCAGATTTACAGAGAGAAGGAGAGTTGGAGATCTGTCCTGATTCACTCCCCAAATGGACACAATAGCTGGAGCTGAACTGAACCTAAGTCAGGAGCCAGGAGCTTCTTTCAGGTCTCCTGAGGGGGTGCAGGGTCCCAAGGCTGTGGCCCCCCTTCTGCTGCTTTCCCAGACCACAGGCAGGGAGCTGGAAAAGAAATGGAGTAGCCGGGATACGAACTGGTGCCCATATGGGATGCTGGTGCATGCAAGGCAAGATTGGTGCATATGGCCGCTAGGCTACTGTGCTGGGCTCCAGGAATCTTATGGACTAGGTTTTTGAATGTATATGTGAGATACAAATTGTAAACATGTTGAAAGACAGAGTATTAGTGTTAAAATATTATAATTGAAGAAATCTGAGATTAGTATTATTCATTTGGTTGTCTCAGTTTGTATGTAGGCAGTTGTTTCCTACCGATTCTGAAATTCGGACTTTTCAAAAAACCCTGAGCGGTTTTCAAATTTGTTTCAGAAAATAACACAGAACAATGACATGATATGTTCTAATGACCTACAGTAGTTAGACTTGGATATCCTTTTTGTTTTTACTTGTTTCCAAATGTATCCCAGTGTCTTGACAAAGAAGTCAGTGATGCTCAATGAGCAGCTGTGCGCGGCCTGGCTCCGAAGGTTCTGTGAACCTGTGCAGGTCGGAGGCTTAAGACAGGTTTGCTGTATCTTGACTTTGGATGATTTGGAGACATGGGTTTTGTATCCTGCATGAGGAATTTTATGGATTTGCAGCTTCGTCTGTCAGCTCGTTACTCAGACAGATTCTCTGCTGCAGCTTGAGCTTCATCCTAGCACTGTCCTGGAGAAGAACATGGCAACCAAGGTAGCAGTTCCAGCTCACATTTTTATTTAAGGCATGTTTATCAGTATAATACCGGCACAATATCATGCGACTGATTATAACTTTTCTCTTTTTACAGTTTCTTTTAAAAACACTTATTTATACATATTTGAAAAATAAAGATTTTCCATCCACTAGTTCATTTCCACAAATTCCCGCAACAGCCTTTGCCGGGCACCAGGCTCCCCAAGTGGCAGCCACTGTGCCAACTGGCTGTCCTCAGGAGTCGGGGCATTATTAAGCATTGTAATGTTTCTGTGTAGCCGCAAAAGGGATGGAAGGAAGAGCTAAGGTAGATTGAAAAATAGCTCATGTTGAAAATCCAGGCAGAAGGTGTGATTTCTGATGTTTGTCAGTAAATACAATGTCATTTAATCAGTCATTAGGATTGTGAATCTTAAAAGAGAAAATATACGCAATGTGAAAGTTTTAGTTTTGAGATTTCTGTCTCAGAAATACATGACTATAATCATAGTTCTTCTAAGCTAGCTATAAACTAATTTATTTTCCATTATGGTTCCTTTATTTTTGCGATTGTTTCTACCAACCAGAAGAAGAAATTTTATTAGTGATTGTGAATATCATATTAGAAACTGTGTTGCCTAGGTGAAATGTTTAAATGACTAAGTAATGCAATTGTGCATGCCATATTATTTTACAGTCACTTTAGGTAATTTGTATTAAAACAAACTTAAAAAAATAAATTTTATTTCACTGAATATTTCATTGCATGTTAGATATGTTAAAAAGACTTTTTTTCTCAGTATAGTTTTGATAGGCTGTCAGTTGTGGAGGTTAATTCATTGGGGCTTGTGTTACTGCAGTTTTAAGTCTTCCAGGCAAGAAACTTCGCATGGGTAGTAAAGGAATATATTTAGTAGTATCAGTTGGTTCTGGCGTGATAGCCTAGTGGCTAAAGTTCTCGTCTTGCATGCGCTGGGGTGGCATATGGGTTCCAATTCATATCCTGGCTGCTCCATTTCCCTAGTAGCTTCCTGCTTGTGACCTGGGGAAGCAGCAGAGGATGGCACATGGCCTTGGCACAGTGCACTCATGTGGGAGACCCAGAAGAAGCTCCAGGCTCCTGGCTCCTGATTGGCTCAGCTTTGGCAGTTGTTGGCATTTGGGGGAGTGAACCAAGGGATGGAAGATCTTCTGTCTCTTCTTTCTCTGTGAAATCTACCTTTCAAATAGAATTAATAATGCCTAAAAAATATATTAAGCCAGTTAGCCCTTTGGGGGCTTCTAAATTTCAAAAGAGAGTCCTGCTTCTTTCATTTTAAATCAGAGCCTAAGGGAGATTAAGGGCAGTGAGGAGGGCTTGCTGAATGGCAGCAATGGTGAACACATGAACAGTAAGAAAGAGTAACAGTCTTACTGGTGTTGTGAAGAGTTCTAGGGTGAATAGAAGGTTAGACCAGCCACAGCATCCTCTTTAGGGCAAAACCCAATCCAGAGCAGCAAGGTTTTCAAAATCTCTTCAGCTTCTGTCGTTCTTGTGCTAATTTTTTTGGGGGGGGAGGGGCGGGAGTGATAGCTCTTCCATCTGCTGACACTTGCCAAGTGTCTGTAACAGCCAGGAACTCGGTTTGGGTCTCCCGTTCAGCAATCTGAACACGTGGGCCGTCAGGCAGGTGCCTCCCAGGCAGGTGAACAGGAAGCTGGATGGGAAATGCAGTACCCAGTTCAGGTGAACTGGCGCTCTGACATGGAATGCTAGTTACAAGCGTTACAGCGTTGCTGCGCCACGATGCTATTATTCTGCGGCCCAGACGGGTGAGATAACTGTAAAAGAGGAACCTGAAGGTAGCAGAGGTCCGTTCATAAGGTTTAAGAGGCTGTTTGTGTAGCAGAAGCACATGCTGTGGCACCAGGTGCCGACTAGAATTCACTGTTGATACTCGAGTAGACCTTCATTAAGATCCACGGTGAGGGTGGCATGCCAACAATGGATTTTTCAGTGTAAAGGAAAGCCTTGCAAGGACGAAGATGCCATTTAGGATTTCCATAGCTAAGGAAGAGACCTCTCTGCCTGACTGCAAAGTTTCCGAGGTAGGGACTGGGTCTCCTAGAGGCTAATGCAGTGACCAGTGCTCACTGCTGACCATTTGGAAAATCATAGGGCCCTCAGGAGTTAACACTGCGTCGACTCTGTGCTGTACGAACGGGGGAGGGGAGAGCCAAAGCACACGTGTTCACAACGTGATTAAGTATGTTCAGATCCCCGTTGAGATCTGCTCAGGAGAACATGATTCATTCGAAAAGATTATTGTTTAGTGAAAGTGTTTGTAGTCACCAAGGTGCTGTCATGGAGATAATGCAGTGAGATTAATGACAGAAGTTAATTTCTTTCAGCATTCTCATGTCTGGTAACACAGTCTCCATTCTACATCTATATTCTACAATTCTATTTCAGAAATGTGGTTTTGTAAAAAGATTTATTTTTATTTACAAGTCAGATATACAGAGAGGAGGAAAGACAGAGGAAGATCTTCCAAAATCCATTGATGTACTCCCCAAGTGACCGCAACAGATGGAGCTGCACCAATCCAAAGCCAGGAGCACAGAGCCTTGTGTGGGTCTCCCATTGGGTGCAGGGTCCCAAAGCTTTGGGCCATCCTCGACTGCTTTGCCAGGCCACAAGCCCGGAGCTGGATGGGAAGTGGGGCTGCCTGGGATTGGAACTGGTGCCCATATGGGATCCCGGCATGTGCAAGGGAAGGACTTTAGCTGCTACACTACTGCGTTGGGCCCCAAGAAATGTGTTTTCTAAGGCTACAGCTGTCAGATAGTAATTCTTCTGGTGGACTTACACCAAGCAAATTGGAAAACTTTTGGAAAGGACTTGCTGTTTCAGGTGCCATTAAGAACAGTTATGATTCACGGAAGTAGGTCAAAATGCCAACATTATAGGAACTTGAAATAATTTGACTCCAGTCCTTGTTTTGGGTGGTTCAGGGCTCTAGTGAAGGAAGTAACTGCAGATGTGGTAGAAAGAAGAAAACCGACATTAAAAGTGGCTCCTGACATTATAACGTGTACTGCTATAGTCTTGTAAAATTTTAATGATCAGGAATTGCATATTAAAGATCATCAAGAATAATATTTTTTGAAATGCAGTCTACTCTTCAGTGCTGTGAACATTTTTAAAAATGCAACAAAGGATTCACTTGTCACTTAAATTTAGCTGGTGAAGCAGCAGCAAGGTTTCCGAGAATCGACTCCAGTTTCCAAAGAATTCTTAGTGTGCCATCAAACAGCCCTGCCTGCTCAGGAGCCCTCTTTCTGTTTTCCTTATGAAAGGAAAACTCCGTTGGCAAAGTTGGCTTCATTGAATTGTCAGGGTCCCGTGCTTCAGCAAGCACCACTCTCATCTGGCAAGAGCCATCAGTATCAAACCAAGGCTGCTGCTGCCAAAAGGAATATACCATGCTTTTGCACCCTTAAAGCACTATGCACAGAGGAGCGTTAAACAGAAGAGTATCAGATACATTATATTTTTAGATTAAATAGTTACTTACTTTACTCATTAGTTTTCTTGTCATTTTATGCTTGGTTCAATTACTTGATGGAGAACAGCTCAGAGGCATTTGATTACTTAAAAGTAATTATTAACCCAAAGGTCTGCCCTGTACTCTTTTGTAGGTTTATATGAGCAGTCTGGCCAAAGGTGAACAGGTCTTTCCAATTCATAACTTTGTTACTGGATACCAGTTCAACTTATGATAATGCTTCTAAGCTTGGGATATCCTGAAAACTTTTGTGTTTTTTTTTTTTTTCAATTAAAAGTTACAGAGCAGTTTGCTTTTTGCAGTTTTGTGTCCTTTACATATATCTGAAGATTATTTTCATTTCTCTTTTTGTTTCCAGTGTTAACAATTAAACTTGAAAAAAAAAATCCTCTATTTTACTGCTTCTTCCTACATTGATCCATAGCATCACTTAATGTTCAGGGCTAGTGGAGACAAGTTGCTTAAAACTTGCTTATAGGATTTTCCTCATTAATATTTGCAGAGTAGTGTTGGCACGAAGATCATTGAAGCTGCCAGAAACAGAACCATGTATGGGCAGGAGTGCTGCTGACTCTTGCTTAATGTCCTCAGTTTAGAGATGAGGAAGTTGAGACCCTCTTTTAGAACAGAACATCTCAAGTGTGGGACTCTCTCTAAACCTCATGGTACCCTGTCTTGGATATGTCCTCATCAGTATCACAGATAGGAAGAGCTGCCCTTATGAGTAAAGTTAGAGCTGTGGATAAAGGGAGGGGGGAGGGCGAGGTTCACCCCCTACATGGCCGCAGTGCTCAGGTCAAAGCCAGGATCGAGGAACTCGCAGGCCTCTCGCATCAGAGGGCAGAGGCCATACTTGTGCCATCTGCTGCTGCTGTTACGGCCCCGTAGGGGGTGCAAGCACCGAGGCCAGGGGCTTTCCCCCTTTCATCACAACAAAGCTCTTATTCTTAGTATTTTTAAAGGCCTTAATACACAAAATGACTTTCTACTCTATCACCTGCTGTTTATCATTTCTGCCTCTAGTTTTCCATTGTTACTCATGTCTATGGTCTGATTACTTTTTTGACTTGAAAAATTAATAATTTGAGTAATTATTTTTTAATTTTTTAAATTTCAGTGCTACCTTTCGTTGGCACCTGACCATCATTTTTCAGGGCTAAAATCTTTGATGCTTTTTTAGGAGTGACTACTGAGTGGATCCTTACCTGACACAGTAAATCCCAGTGATTTCAGGGACAGTTGGAGGAGTTTTACGCTTAGTTTTAGAAATAAATTATAAATAAGTATAAGAGTGTGACTGAGAATTAAGAATAGATGTGGTGTCCGATTGATAGCCATGATTTGATGCGATACAGATACCATGGTGGATCAAGACAAGCGACCACTGTGGCGTCATCACAGTAAAAAGGACCGATTCCATGCACTCATTGACTTCAATGCATTTCCGGTTTTGGTGATTGAGTTAGTTAGCATTGGCCTGAGGTTTTCTTCTATGTCCATTTTTAAAAAAAACTTTGAATTTTAATTTTTTAAAAAAGATTTATTTTATTGGAAAGGCAGATGTACAGAGAGGAGGAGAGACAGAGAGGAAGATCTTCCATCCGATGATTCACTCACAAAGTGAGTGCAACTGCCAGTGCTTTGCCAATCTGAAGCCAGGAGCCAGGATCTTCCTCCAGGTCTCCCACAGGGGTACAGGTTTCCAAGGTTTTGGGCCATCCTCCACTGCTTTCCCAGGCCACAGGCAGGGAGCTGGATGGGAAGTAGGGGTGCTGGGATTAGAACCGGTACCCATATGGGATCCCGGTGTTCAAGGCGAGGACCCTAACCATTATGCTATCGCGCGAGGCCCTAAATTTTTAATCAAAAACATTTTTTTTTTTTGACGATGTGTACGTAGTTTGATCATGGTGGGAAAGGTTGAGTTTTAGGGAAAAGTGGATAAGACCGTTGTTCTCACATTTTCTTTTTCTTCCTCCTGTGTCGGAGAGAATGGAGGAGAGGTCACACCCAGCCTCCCCACCAGCTGAGTACCCAAAGATTGGGAGCAGCCACCCCAGGGTCCCAGATGTGGGGCATGCTGTCTGGATTCTGCTTAAGTGGTTTTCATAGTTCTGAAATGCTGTCCAAGGATGATGAAATATTTCCAAGGTCCATTGACTGACACAGTGCACCTTGGGATCTCCATTTGCCACCAGATGGTACCAGATGTCCTCGGCAGGCCCCAGGGGCTGCCATGCTCTGCAGTGCATCTGGGCATGTCATTCATTGCTCTCGCTTAAGTTACTGAGGAGGCCCGATTCTGACACATGAATTCCATGGTCAGTCCACAGATCCTGCCTTCTCCCTGTGGTTGTAGTTCTGAGTCCAGTGGTTCAGTTGGGGGATTCACAAAGAAACCTTGCCTGAGGTGATCCCCAACCTGGCCTTTGTGTGTGCTTGCCGGTACGGGATCTGGCTCAGCCTGTCACCCACATCAGAATATGCACACACTGGTAGTTGGATTTGCTGGCTCAGTTCTGTCTCCAGCCCAATCTCTTATGCAAATCAATGGATGCCGTGGTCCAGCCCAACCCTGCCCACCACATACTTGACTCTGACATACAGCAGCAGGAACTGCAGCCTAGTCAGAGGGACCCTCCCCATGACCCCCCACCAGGCCCACTTCCAGCCCTGGTTCCTGTGCTTGGTAGTATGTGTGCTTTTGACAACTTGCAGCAATTTTAAATGGCTGCTTCCTCTTTTTCTCTCCTGCTCACTTTCCCCCTCCCTGCCTCCCTTCACCAACAGAGTGTTATAGGCCTTTGTAGGTTTCAAGAGTAACTCAAGGTTTGTCTTTTTTTTTAATTATAGTAAATTCACATTTTACAGAATCTTTTGACTGAAGTACAGTTTTCATATGTGTTAGTTTATTCTTCAGAAAAAAATTTGTGTGAGAAGACGGGGAAGCGGCTGTGAGGTCATTGCCAAATGAGCGATGTTCCGTGAGGGTCTGTGAGGCGGTCAATTTCATTGGCTAATTGTTTGCTGGAGAACCACTTGATCCAGAGAAATTGCTACCTGAAATCAGGTAGCTATCATCAGCCTCGTCTTCCATGTTTCCCATCAGTTTTGCTTCTGTGAAACAATAGGGAAATACAAAATCTTTCAGCTTGGTGAACACTTTATTGTGTGCATTAACTTAGAGACCAGTTCGATGATTCCTGCGCTATTATGTTGCAGTCATTAGTGTAATAAGCTGCAGATCTAGAAAACGTGAGGATTATTCAGAAAGTGTGGCAGGAAGCAAAAAGTTTTGAATTCCATGTTTAATGTTTTTCAAAATAGGTGTTTGATTGTTCAGGCTTTTGGAAGACCTTTCCTGTAGCGTGACTGCAGTTTTCCTGTAAAGAAGGGGCGGAAACTTCTCCTGTGAGGATGGTGTTCTAGACATTTTTCTGTTTTTATCAAATCAAAATTGTGTATACATTGTGCTTGAATTACATTGGTTACACTGCAGCATGAGGGTGATTATTTTATTGTTGAAGGTTTTAAAATGTTTGGATAGCTGACTGTTCTGCTTAAAAGGACGGGCTGCTTTCTTAAAGCCTGTCGTTTGGTGGAGGTTGCTGGACACTCTCAGTAAAAGCTGCCATAGTGCTTGGTAGATGATGCACTGCTCTTGCATGTATTCCTATCTGTAAGGTGGATGGAGTAGAATCCATTACTGTTTCCAGGTGTAAAAAGCAGACTCAGGGAAGTAAAAGTGACTTAATTTAGTGTCAGAAGCCAATGGTACTTCAAAGGAAATGCGGTGGCGCAAGTGGTTAAGTCCTCGCCTTGCACGCCCGGGATCCCATATGGGCGCCGGTTCTAATCCCAGCAGCCCCGCTTCCCTTCCAGCCCCCTGCCTGTGGCCCGGGAAAGCAGTCGAGGTCGGCCCAAAGCTTTGGGACCCTGCACCTGCGTGGGAGACCCGGAAGAGGCTCCTGGCTTCGGATCAGCATAGCATTGGCCGTTGTGCTCACTTGGGGAGTGAATCATTGGACAGAAGATCTTCTTCTCTGTCTCTCCTCTCTGTATATCCACCTTTCCAATAAAAACATAATAAAAATAAATCTTAGAAAAAAGAGAATATGCCAATTGGGGTCTAATAATCTTGTTACTGTTGTTTAGTTTTGAGAAAATTAATGAAACTGTCATAACGATACAGAAAGAAAACTAGATATCATAGTAGGTGGAATTGGAATTGGGCTCCCCGAATCACATGAATGCCTTAGACTGACAAGATCTCTGATCTCGGGGAATGTCCCATGAACATGTGCTCTGACTGGAGTGCATGTTGCAGGAACAGACGACCCATGCTCCTGACTCCAGAGAAAGGATGCAGAGCATGCACGGATGCATGGGAAAGAGAAGAGAACCACATCCCCTAATAGGAGCTCAAATACCTCTTCAGTGACACATTTCAACCAAGTCTTGTGGAAAACACCTAGGCCTGTGGATGCTCTGAGGCAGACCTGCATGATCCGCAGGGCTTAAAACTTGCAGAGAGAGAACAAGGAAGGTCCCTTGTGAAGACAGATGGATGTCACTTCTTACACAGGTCTCCATCCATCCCCCAGGGGCAGTGTCAGTAGATCATTCCCCAGCACTAATGTGGTCTTGTCAGCAGCAAAGATTTGCATACTGTACCCTCTTCCTCTGCCCCTCCCTGACCTACTTCCTGTCAGGGGACTGGATCTGAAATCCCATCCCTCACCTGTGTGCATAGAGCATATGCTGATACTATGTTGTGGTATCTTTGGGGCAAGGAGTGTCCCCTAGTACCAGGCTGCAGAGAGCCGGAGGGTCTACTGTATACTCAGCTGCCAAGAATGGCAAGTTCTGTGTAGTGTAAGTGTGAAGTTTTGTTGAGTTTGTGCATAGTTAGGTGATAGGTGACAAAGCTGCTTAGAATTGCTGAAGTGTAGAAAAAAAAAGACATACTTTAAAAAAAAATTTTAACTGCACAAAGGTGTTATATAATTGCAGTGTGCTTTTTGTCTCCCTTGCCACATTAGCTTATTTTTAACTATTGTCTAATGTTACCTAGTATGGCTGCAGTACAGTCTCGCTTTGCTGCCCCCTCTTTAATGGGCATTTGCTTTATTTCTCTTCCTTTTTTTTTTCTGCCAGTGAAAAGCAATATTCCTAAAATAAACATTCTTTACAAACTTCTATTTTTGTTTCTTGACATTATTGCTACTGAGTATAATAATTTTAATAGAGGTTGCCAGATTGTTTATAAAATGACTTCACATTTCCAATTAAGTCTAGAAGAGTAACCTTTTTGTCACATTCCTGATGAAAATAGGCATTGTAGATGTTTATACGTTTCTGCTCGTTTTTCTGGGTGCAATTTTATTCCTTCTTAAACTGATCATCATTTCCCTGATAATTAGTTCATTAACCTTTACTTAAGCTCTATTGAGGAGGATTAAAGATTGATTTTATTTATTTGAAAAATAGAATTTTAGCTGGAGGGAGGGGGGAGAGAGGTGAAGAGAACGGGAGAGGAAAAGAGAGAGATCAATCTATACAATGGTTCACTCCCCGAAGAGTTAGAGCAGCAGGGCTGGGCCAGGCCGGATCCTTTCTGCTCCCCCCGTGGGCAGCAGGAGTCCAAGCACTGGAGTGACTTGCAGCTCCCAGGCTCGTGGGGCGTCTATGGGAGAGGAGCAGCCAGGATGCACAGGGGATGAGGCCGCAGTGTACCTCACTGCACGTGCCGGCTTCCGCCTCGTCTATGTGTGCTCAGGTATCCTTCTGATGGAGTTTGAGTTTCCATTGTTGAGTACAGGGGGTTGTTATGTGGCTTTTTTTTTTTTTTGCTGCCTAGATGGGACATGTACCCTCTGGTGTTTTGATAAGATAGACACACATTTATTTACCATATTTAAAAATTAAGTCCATCTGGGATTTATTTTGTCTCTGTAAACTGTGTGGGCCTGGTATTTTTCCTGTCAGGTGGATGGCCTTTTCATCCTTTTTCACTGAGTTGAATTCAGCCCTGATCTTGTCCATACTAGAGTAAGTCTCCTTTATTGTTTCTTAAGACTCCTTGCCTGTTTGCATTCGTTTCTTTCCGTGTTTAGCTTCATTTCCAATTGTGAATATTACTGAACTGCAAAGAATTATTTGTTTATGATTCCCATATACTGGCCTGTTCCTCAAAGTGTCTGCAGAGCCAGGAGCAGGTAGCTCAATTCAGGTGTCCCACATGACTAGCTGGGACCCAGCCACTTGTACCTCCTCACAGCTTGCATCAGCAAGCAGAAACTGTAGTTGGGAATGGACGAAGGTCTCAAACGGGAGGCATTCCAGCGTGTGGTATGCAGTTGTCTTAAGAGTTATGCCAAGCGATAGGAAATGCTCAAGTATTTAGGCCCTTGTTAACCCATGTCAAAGACCAGCATTGAGGTGGTCCTGATCAAACTTTGGGTACTAAATGATTCCAGGTGCTCTCCTAGTCGTGGTTTGGAGTTCTTATTAGCAGAGTGCTTTAGTGGACAGTTGACAGGGCTGCTAGGCCGAACATCAGGATCATAGCGTCTGTTCTTGAGGTGTCAGAGGACCGTAGAGGGGGGAGTGACTTGACGTGATCCTGAACGTCTAGCTGTTCCATTAGGAATCCAGTGACAGATTTTAAGAAGTTTACATGAGGAGAGATATTTTTGTTTGTTTTTTAAATACAAGATTTAAAGATAGAGGAGGCTTTTTTTTTTTTCAAAGACTTGTGTTTTATTTAGAAGGCAGATTTTAGAGAGAAAGGAGAGACAGAGAGGTCTTTTGTGTATTAGTTTCCATGCATTGGTTCACTCCCTGAATGGCTGCAGTGGCTGGAGCTGTACCTCCCCCAGGTCTTCCACGGAGGTGCAGGCCCTAGGCTCTGGGCCTTTCTCCGCTGCTCTCCCAGGCCACAAGCAGGGAGCTGGATGGGATGCTGGTGCCACAGGCTAAAGGATTGGCTGCACCACTGTGCCATCTCCAACAGAAGAGCCTCTGAAACCTGAAGGAGTCCGTAATGTGCAGGTCAGAGGACCTTCTCAAAGTAGACAGCTGATGTGTACATCTGTCATGCTACAGTTTAATACTGGGTATTCAGGGTTGTCACAAACTGCATGGCATTGCTTTGAAACCATTCTTCCAGATAATTTTGATATACCATGATAAGTAAGAACTGCTGGAGGGGAAGATTCTGGGGTGTGGTCCTTTTTCTTCATATTTAGTGATTGGTAAAAAAGATATGCAGATCAAAGTTGTTGAAATTGGGAATGTAATGATGATCAGTATGGGAAAGGATGAGATATAGTTTGTCAGTAATATAAGATTTATTTATTTGTTACAAAGTCGGATATACAAAGAGCAGGAGAGACAGAGAGGAAGAGCCTCTGTCCGATGATTCACTCCCCAAGTGAGCACAACGGCCAGTGCTGTGCCGATCCAGTCCCAGGAGCCAGGAACTTCCTCCAGGTCTCCCCCGTGGGTGCAGGGTCTCAAGGCTTTGGGCCGTCCTCGACTGCTTTCCCAGGCCACAAGCAGGGAGCTGGAGGGGAACTGGAGCTGCCGGAATTAGAACCGGTACCCATATGGGATCCCAGTATGTTCAAGGCGAGGACCCCAGCCACTAGGCCATCGTGCTGGGCCCAAGTATTTTTATTTATTTTTTTGTTGGAAAAGGTTTACAGAGAGAAAAATCTTCCATCCGCTGGTACAATTCCCAAATGGCTGCAACAACAGAGCTGAGCAAATCTGAAAGGAAGGAGCTTCTTCTGGGTCTCCCATGTAGGTTCAAGGTCCCAAGGTTTTGGGCCATTTTCTGCTGCTTTCCTATCCCACCAGCAAGGAGCTGGCTGGGAAGTGGAGCAGCCAGAATACAAACTGGACCTTATGGGATCCTGACATTTGCAGGCAAAGCATTAGCCATTGTACTGCCCCCCACTCCCCCCCCCCCCCCCCCCCCGCCCCGGGTGTTTTAAATAAACCTTGCTTGAAAGGCTGGGGGCACCAGGCTGGAAGGGGGCTAGAGATAGAATTAATTCCATCCATTCATTCCCTGAATGCCCACAACAGCAGGGATAGTCCAAGTTGAAGCCAGGAGTCCTCAGGTTAGTCTTGATCTTTCATGTATGGGGAAAGATCTAGGACGTGAACTCTCACCTGCCGTATGGTGGGATGCTTTAGCAGAAGCAGAGTCTGTGAGGCTCGAACCAGGTGTTCTGCGATGGGATGTGTGTGTGTGTGTGTGTGTGTGTGTGTGTGTGTGTGTGTGTACCAAGCGGGGGCCTACAGCCACTCCAGTGTGTGCCCTGCTGACTAGTGAAAGAGCAAGCTGTGGTGTTTTTTTTTTTTTTTTCTCCTATGGCAGTAGTTGAATGCCCTCAGTGATTCAGCCTGACTATATGTCCAGGCAAGCTAAAGCAGCGAGTAAGAAAGACCTAGGCTTGCTCTTAGCAAGCTTGTGTTTCTAAGTGAATGTGTTGTCATTTCTCAAGCATTTGCTAGTCACAACAGTGTCTGGAAAATCCCACCTATCTAAGGGAGTACAATCAATCGTAATTTCCTGATGATAGTAGTCTGTATAATAAAAATTAATTTTGAAATGAATGCTTTCGTTTATTGAAACTATCTGACTGGTTTTTGTTGCCAGGAAGGACCAAAAAAAGCCTGTGTCTTTCCAGTTTGTGACAGTAAAGCAACAACATTGTTTTAGTTTTTCTTGAATTTCAACACAACTTGCTTCAACACAGCACCAGTGAATGTAAAATAATTACATAGTCCTACTAACTGCTCATGATGAGGTTGAAACCCCGGGAAAGTCAAACCAGGGATCAAACCAGCTAGCCAGAGTCAAGCATGGAGGGCTGGACATCTTTCTGCTTTTCATCTTTTTGTATTTCTTTGCCCAACCCAAATCTTTTTTATCTATTTTGAACATGTAGCGGATGCTTTGTACCTTCCTACTTCTCTTTTTTTTTTGGTCTCTTTCCTGGGTTCAGTTTTGCACACCTAAGCTCTATAGTCACTTTTGGTTTTAATTTTGTTTTTCAAAAAAGCTGATTTCTTAAATTTACATAGAAGTGTTTAGAAGTCTCATGAACCTAGACAGTTTGGGACAGGAGGCCAAAAAACAACAAAAAACCCCACCCACTTCCCTCCTGTTGCAGTGGTCCATGTTTCTGCATATTTTATCTCTGCAGGCTCTAAACTAACGTTTCTTTCTTATTAGTGGATCCAAAGAAAAGTGCTTTCCCCTGATTTGTACCACGTTTATTGTAAGTTATAGTCAGAGCGCTTGGGGTGGAACTCTAGAAACACTGTGAGGTGTCTTACAAGCAGAGGTAATATAGATGTGATTTGTATGAGTTGGTATAAACAGTATTTCTAACACTCATAACACGATGACTTCTGCTGGAGGGTAAGTATTTTTGAGATGGGTAGCCCAAACTCAATTTCATGTTTTCTGAACGAATATTTCTCCTATTCAGAGTTTTATGCAAGAACACTATTCAAAAAGGACTTTTGTTTACTTAATTGATGCAAAAACGATCGATTATTATTATTGGTATTTGATGGTGGGGAGGTCCTTTATGGTTTTGGAGCACATCCTGATGGATTGTGTGAGTGTGGACAGGGTAGTGTATTTTCTCTAAGCGTCCCAAGCTAGAGCAGTGAGAAGAGACGCGCTCTGCCCGCTGGCCTGCCTTCGGGTCTGCTGCCTCAGAACTGCTTCCTGAGCACAGTCTCCATTTCTGTTAATTCCAGTTGAAGGAGACTGTTCTAATGGCGGCCCCCAAGAAACAGTAATTTAATCAGTGATTGGATCGGGAGTGAGTGTCTGATAAAACCTGTGGAAAATGTGGATAAATTAAAAAATGATCATCATTTCTGGAATTGACCGTCTTCAAGAGAAGACAGAGCAAAGGTCAGGGTTTTGTTTTGTATTCAAATCAGGATTCTAACCCCTAGATAAAGGATAAATGATTAGTTTTTAATATGCCATGATAGGCATCCATAGAAAAAGAACAGGAAGTTTGTACGCAGACCCTGAAAACAGTGTAAAGGGACATGGTAAGAAACAAACAAGATGGCCACAGTGGCTCAAGCGTGAGCTGCCTGTTGTCTGAGCGTACTCCTAATTCCCACTGCGGTGGTAATAAAAGGTGGACTTTTTGTAAGAAGGATTTAGCCATGAGGACTCTGTCTCCTTAGGTGGACCTTGGTGGGAGCTGCTTGATCCTTTGTGCTATGGGATAACCGCAGGAAGATGCCGTCTGTGAAGCAGACAGCTTTCTGCGGATACCAGTTCTCCCAGCACCTCGTCTAAGAGGCTGTGGTACAGCAATGTGCGTGTTGCACCCAGGAAGCTGGAAGAGGGAGTCAGAAACCTTCCTTCTGCTGACTTCTTCAGAGGGAGCTAGGCGCTTTCTTCAACATCTCGATTTCAGATTATCTGACTTATTGGGAGACAAATTGCTTTTACTCTAATTTACCTAGTTTCTGGTACCGTGTTAAAGCTGTTCTGGGGGGCGCCCAGCACAATGGCCTAGTGGCTAAAGTCCTCGCTTTGAACATACTGGGATCCCATATGGTTACCGGTTCTAGTCCCGGTAGCTCCACTTCCCATCCAGCTCGCTGCTTGTGGCCTGGGAAAGCAGTCGAGGATGGCCCAAAGCTTTGGGACCCTGCACCTGTGTAGGAGACCTGGAGGAAGTTCCTGGCTCCTGGGACTGGATCGGCACAATACCAGCCCGTTGTGCTCACTTGGGGAGTGAATCTTCGGACGGAAGATCTTCCTCTCTATATCTCCTTCTCTTTGTATATCTGACTTTGTAATAAAAATATATATATATTTTTAAACTGTTCTGGGAAATTATTGGGACCTCACAGTGTGATGGTTGTGCTTGACTTGATTGTAAGAGTAGTGAACGGGGGCTCTGGCGTGATAGCCTAGTAGCTAAAATTCTCACCTTGCAGGTGCCGGGATCCCATAGGGGCGCCGGTTCTAATTCCTCTCGCCCTGCTTCCCATCCAGCTCCCTGCTTGTGGCCTGTAAAAACAGTCAAGGACAGCCCAAACCCTTGGGACCCTGCACTTACATGGGAGGCCTGGAAGGGGCTTGGGGCCCCTGGCTTCCGATAGACTTAAGCTCTGGCCATTGCGGCTGCTTGAGGAGTGAATCGGCAGACAGAAGATCTTCCCCTCTTCTTCTCTCTGTATTTCTGATTCTGCAATAAAAATAAACAAATATTAATGAAAAAAGTAGTGGAGGGAATGTCAGTTGCAGTATGGGTATGTTGAAGGGTTTTACTGCCAAGATTTAAAATAAGAATTGACTAGAGGAGTGCCTTGAAACAGAAATCTGACAGCCAGGGTGAGAAGGAACCAGCTGGAAAGGTGGCTTGTCTTTCGTTTTTGAATACAATCTTTGTAGGATAGTAATGCTGGAGTCTGCCTGCCTAGTGAGAAGATGTGTAAGAATGGGAGGTACACCTTTAACTCTGCAAAGGCCGTGTGTACCTGAGTGGATTTTTTCTATCCTAGAAATCTGCATTAATTCACCTAACATTGAGTTTTACTGTATGTAGATTGGTTGGGGGGGGGGGGTTGTGTTTTGCTAATTTGAAGACTTCCCGGATGGCATTGTGTTCCTACCCCGAGAGCCTGAAGATCTATCCCATGGTAATGGCAAATGTGAGCTTACTTAGAATCTCAGGGAATGTAATCAAGTTAAAGCACAATCATTAGGGTGGGCCCTATTACAGTGTGACCATTTCCTCTTGTGAATATATATGTAATTAACTTAAAGCCTAATGTTGCATTTATATTTATAAAGTAATTCCAGTAAACATTGTTTCATCTAGTCTCATGTACAGAGACACATGTTAAGCCGTGTTGCTAGTATTTAAATCTCATCTTACACTCTGCCATCCTTCACTGTGGTAGTCTTGTACATATAAGAGCAATATTGCATGCCCTGATGAAGATTTTAATTACTAATTTTTAGTGAGTTGGGAAATTTAAGGATGAACAATATTGGGGGTCTTGTGTCTGAGAGTCTTTTATTGAAGAAAGAAGGGAATATCGTGTTTATTTTGTCGTTTTTGATAATTGCCGAAGCATACAATAAGTTACCAGAGACAAATTCACAAAAAGTCAGCTCCTGGCATTTGTAAATGGCAATAAATTAAAAGGTTATCAAATTACTAATGAGATAATTTTAACAGTTTGTGATGATGATTGTAGCTTTGCTGGAGCTAGCATAACCAAAGAAGCAGTAGGATTGTTTTCTTGCAGTTCTGGATGCGAGAGGCCTAGCTGCATAAGTGGCGGGCCGATTTCTTCTGAGGTCCGCTTCCCCCACTGTCCCCACAGGGTTGTTTGCTTTGTGCATCCCTCCCATTCTTAGATGACCCCTTTTCTTTTCTTTACAGGCCTTTTTTTTTTTTTTTAAATGATAGTTTCACTTGGTAGCTATAAGTCAAAGCTACTTTGTTAAAAAAAATGGTTTTGCCTCAATGTGTGTGGTAACGCCATGGTCAGGCCGGGTGGCAGCAGCAAACCCAAGAAATGGTGATTTTTGTTGGTGATTCTGCGTCCACAGCTGTCAGTCAGTATTCTGGTACTCTGTGAACAATGGCAGCTTATTTCATCATATTTCCTTTTATATCACAATGCGTGTAAACTGTGCAATGATAGCCCTGTGTGAGGACATAGCAACAGGTGTAATGACTTCAAATAGGCAATAGGAGCTGTTAGTGCTGAAAATGTATTGTTTATACACATCCACGCTTTTCCAGCATGGGTGAAAGTTATCAGTTTCACATTTCTGAGTACAAAGGTATTTCAAAAAGCTAATAGAAAAATGGAATGAGGAGAGAAATTTATTTTGATAATTTGCATAATATGTAAAGTTTACTTGCATAATCTTATGTAAAATTTTTTTGATTCCGTGAACTTTTTTTTTAATTTCATTTTTAGTATTGTTTGCATAGTTGAGGGATGCATGCCCATATAGGCCTCTGTTTTGGGGTGGGGAGGACCAAGCTGTGGAGGAAGGTGAGTGAGATCAGGGTTTTGCTTCTTCTTGGTTTGTTTTTTTCTCTTGTGTCTGCAGCAGCAGGGGTGAGGGGAAAGGGAGAGAGCTGAGAGCTACTCCTTGCTGTCCACACCTGGGGTTGGAGGACTGTCATTTGACACCTCAGAGCTTCCAGTGTGGGGAATAAATAAGGTTTTGAGGGTGTTGCTTGAGTAGTTTTGCTAGTTTGGAGACATTGTTGGCTTCGTTGCACCAGGGTTGAGAAAATCTTTCCAAGGTTTTTTGACTTAGAAGACCACTTGAGTGCATGCACACACCCAGACACTTGCTGTAAAGCTTGGGCAGGGTAGTTTTCCAGCCTGTTCTGTTCCCCGTGCTCTGACGAGGCACTGGACATCTGTCAAGTCCTGAGTGACTGGCTGTCAGACTCCCCTGTGTGCATGTGGGCATGCTGTCCACTGCACAGGCCTCAGCAATGACGGGGCCCAGAATTTTTGAGACCCATGCTTTTCTTATAATGCACCTTTTGTGTGAGCCCCTTGTAAATCTATGTCACATTAAAAATGAGGAAACTAGCACTAAACAAGAATTTTAAAATTATATAATTATTAGTATATATTCTGTAAATCATATAATTATTAATAAGTGTGTAAGACTCAACCCATATGCAACAGAAGGCAGGTGCTCAGTAAATGAGAATGTATCTTTGCTTGATTTTATTTAGTTTTGACGTAATAGGAAACAGGATTACACAAGTAGGAGCAAAGATGTACTTTAGACATTTAGAATTGAGAAGATTGGCTGCTCTGACCTTGTGTCTTGGAGGAGCCTGTGAGCCACTTGCACTTTCCATCCTTAGCCTACTTGCACCGCCAGTATGCTGGGGGGTGAGGGGTGGAGAAAGGGAAAATAGTGTTACATTGTCATTACTAATTCTGGCCCCACTGTAGTGCTTCCTTTTCAGCTGTTACCTAACAAACTAAAGCAGTCAGCATTGGTTTGTCCTGATTCAGGATTCTAAAGTGATACAAGTAACTGGAAATGAAACATTCCACTGAAAGGTGAACAGAATTAGTGATTCTTAACAATGAGCTGTGAGTGGTAACATTGTAACTCTGTTGGCTTTCTTCCTTCTACCTATTGTCCTATGTCTCTGAAGCCATTAGCAAGATAGTCACGGAGGGTTCACAAGGTTAGATACCTACAGAGTGTGGATCAAATCTAGCCATACCAGCCACACTTTACCTAAGGTTCACCAGCAGAGGAAGCTATCACTTCTTCAAGTATTTGGGGGTGGGGAAGAGGGAAAAGGGATGGACTCAAACGAATTCTGATATTTTGAGAGACAGACAGTAATGCCATGCAGTTTATATCAGCATCCATGGAGTTTTATCGGAACTTGACTACATTCATTTGTTTACATGCTACACGTTGCTTTTGTAGTAGGTGGTGTGGTTGAATAGTGACAGGCTGGCAAAGCCTAACAATGTTCCTGCTGTGACTTGCTCACGGGAAAGTCTGCTCATCTTTAAATTGTCTCCACACTAAGAGGTAGATAGGTATAATTAGATATACTTGTGTTATGTCCTGGTTTCTTTCTCTCCTCAATGTTCGATGTAGGCTTGTCCAAGAAGAGTACCATCAGACTTTGAGTTCTGAATTCCAGCCTTTCCATCTTACACATACCTCGAGTGTTTGAGACTCAGATGGCCCCTGTGTATGTTGAGAAGGCAGAGACTTAAGCCTTTCAGCTACTCGGAGCCAGAGTACACAACCTGTGGCTCTTTTTTCCTCCCCGAAGTCTAATCAGTATTCCTAAATAAATCATACTCTTGATTTCTGAGGTTTATTTTTACACTTAAGAAAAAGGAAGTAACTTTCTGTTGTGTTTGGTGATAATGGTAATAACTAAATACATTACTCCAGTCCTCCTTAAAAAATCTTATTCGTTTTTGTTAGTGTGTTGCTCTGCAGAAAAATAGTACCAGCCATGTTTTGGTTGCAGTTACTTTACTTATCAGCGTTTGTTATCAGGCAATGTTGAACCTCATTTTATTTCATCTAATAAAAATCAAATGGTTTTTACAATATTGTTTACATTTTGTTTGCTATTTTAATGATAAAATACTTAATTAACTTTGTTTTGTTTTTAGGGTTATATCCTGTGTTGTGACCTCATGGTTTAAGTGGGAATAAAGATGAGTATAAGCAGTGATGAGGTCAACTTCTTGGTATATAGATACTTGCAAGAGTCAGGTGAGTACTTCTATAAAGTAAATAGACCTCAAATTATCTTAATATTCTGGAAATCATCTTTTATGCATTTGAAATTTGTACCAGTCCAAACTGTTGAACCTTGTATGTTTCCTTAATGTCTGGACTGCCATTTTAAAGCTATGTTTTGCTGCATGGTTTAACTCTCTGACTCTTTCAAATATGTTAGGAACAAGCGAATATCTTTAACAGTTTGGTTCTCACTGTTCAAGGATATTTTATGACTTATTATGAAGTGTGATTTTTTGCATGTATTTTGTAGGAATACAGAAACTTTCAAGTGTCATCAGTTTGAAATGTATATCCATAATCTTTAGTTACATGTTCACATAGCTAGCACTTCAAAAGCTGAGTTAACAGTATTTTCTCAGAATGTTTTCACGGATATTATCCAAGCTTGTCCTTTGACTTGAATTCTTACTGATGTATTTGAGGTAGTTATAAACGATTGACGTCGTTTTTTGTATTTATTAAATTGGTGATTAGCCACATTTTTTTTACATTAGAAGATAAAATTGTCAGCAGAAGAACCAGTGCAGGGGAAAATGTGGCTGTGTTTTAAGTGACAAATCTGAAAGAATCAGAGCAAAAAGTGGTGGATATGATTGAAACATGGGAGAGGGAAAAAAGATTGATAGCAGTATTAAGTGTGGATTGTTAGCAAGTAGTAGAGTTATTTGTGAGAGAAAATGTCATGTAAAAGAGATTGAAGTTTTGAAATTACAGCTCGAAGTGTCTGTAATGTTTTGCCAGTAAAGTTAGGTGTTAGACCATCATTCAGGTGCATTAGCAGGGAGCTGGATTGAAAGTGGGGCAAACTGGTCCTGAATGGTTTTTATATGAGATGCTGGTGCCCCTGTGATGGCTTCACTGAGTTTGCCGTGGTGCTCGTCCCCCTCTTGTCATTTTTGACTTAGGAAGCATAAAACATGACTGTAGACCATAGATATTTTTGCTTGCTGAGATACTGTTAGTTGTACTTCAGTTCTGAGTCTGTTAGGCTTGTATTTATTTATCTATTTTAATGTTATTGGAAAGACATATTTACACTGAGGACAAACAGATCTTCTGTTTACTGGTTCACTGCCCAAGTTGCCGTGATGGCTAGAGCTGTTCCCCAGGCCACAAGCAGGGAGCTGGATAGGAAGTGGAGCAGCCAGGACACATCACTGCTCGGGTGGGCTGCTGGCACTTGCAGGTGGAAGATGAAGCAGTCGGGCCGATGGGCCATGCCCTGCGTGTTTCCCCTCCTCCTCATTGTGTTTTAGTTCTTTTCAAAAACTTTGTTTCTATAAGCAATTAAATCATAGTACGAAGTACATTTCAATCAAATGAATTTAAGCTGTGTTCCTTTTATATTTTTATCGTTCTAAACATACAAGTCTAAAATATAGTAATAAACTTTTCATTATTGTGAAGAATGTATTAAATGCATTCACACTTTGCTCTCTTGTTTACTGATCTGAGCTGAAACTTGCTGAAAAACACAGATAATAGCTTTCCTCATTCTTAAATTCTCTTACCAAGCGATGGTTAGTGTTATAACAATATTTTTTCCAAGACTTGGAGCTTTACATTTATCCACCCTGCGTGTTCCTCCCCGACGTGAGGAGCTGTGGTCAAGCTGAGCAGCTGTGGTCAAGGACATGGCAGAGGGCAGAGGCGAGAGAAGAAAGCAGATGACTTACTTACGCTGAACTCTTGCAATCAGTAGGCTTTGTTTCATATGTGTATACAGGTGAACTAGTATTTAAGGAGATCCTAGAGAGGACTTCTAAAGATGGTTCTGAATGAGGTGACCAAGAAATTTAAAAGGTAGTCACCTGGCGATGGGGAGTTGTAGAATATTTTTGGTCAAAATAGAAGGAAATCATTGGATCAAAACAAAGAGTGCAGTTTAAAGGTAATTATCTCTTAAAAATGCTTACTTCTGGGCCCGGCGCGGTGGCGCAAGTGGTTAAAGGTCCTCACCTTGCACGCCCGGGATCCCATATGGGCGCCGGTTCTAATCCCGGCAGCCCCGCTTCCCTTCCAGCTCCCTGCCTGTGGCCTGGGAAGGCAGTCCAGGACGGCCCAAAGCTTTGGGAACCTGCACCCGCGTGGGAGACCCGGAAGAGGCTCCTGGCTTCGGATCGGCATAGTATCGGCCCGTTGCGCTCACTTGGGGAGTGAATCATCGGACGGAAGATCTTCCTCTCTGTCTCTCCTCTCTGTATATCTGCCTTTCCAATGAAAAAATAATAAAAATAAATCTTAAAAAAAAATGCTTACTTCTATAAGTATTTTAAGGGACAGAGAGACAGAGAGGCTGTCATCTGCTGGTTGACTTCTCTGGTGCCTATAACAGCAAGAAAGAGCCAGGAACTCCACCCCAGTTGCCCGTGTAGGTGGCAGGAAGCCGGCTATGTGAGCCATCACTTGTTGCCTTCCAGAGGGTGCAGTTACTGTGAAGGGAATGACAAATATATTGTGAATGTGCACTGGTAAGTTCCAAGTTTTATTAAATGTTTTTAGAGGTCCAAAAGTTGAAAAGCTCAGCAGCCTCCTGTTATTCAGCCAGGTTGGAGTTAAGCAGGATTTAAGGAGGTTAAGTAGGGTTAAGATAAGTTTGAGGTGTTAATGAGTGTTCAGATTTTCCTGTTGGCAAAGAAAAGCCCACAAAATGATATTTTTAGCTGTCCAAGAAAATCTGGTGAGTTTACCAAGGCAGTAAATAGTGTTCTGGATTGATTTGAATATCATTGAGATTAAAGTTACTTGTATTCCATGTTTTAAGTTACGTAAAAGGAAGCAAGATTTGTATTTTGAAGAATGTTTTATGATAGACTGGTACATACCAAGTCTTGTGTAGCTGTTTGCTGCCTTCCTGTTGTGCTGTTCAGTTTTATGCATCACACTAAGCTGATGGCACGTGATGCTACCTCACATTTCTAATACTGTGAACAACCATTCCTTGGTAACAAATGATAATTTCTATTTGCATTATAGGGGGAAAGTTGGGCTCCATTGCCAACATTTTGGCTTTGGGAATGTTGCTTGCCTTAAAGAACTCCTACACCAGAGTTCCAAAGTTTTGGTCTCCTGACTGCCTGTGTCCAAGTCACTTACAGATGGTAGCAGGGGGCCCAAGAATCTGCTGTTACAAGTACTCCAAGTGATTCTCAAGTGTGAAAAGTGTGGAAGCCCTTCTTTGTTAGTTGTCTGACAGAAGTCAATAAAGTTGACATCAGGTGTATTGCATGTTCACGGTGTCTTGAGCAATTATCAACTATGTAGGATAAAGTAAAAAGCAGGAACTACTTACGGCTACTAATGTGAGACTATCATGCTAAAGTGAAGCTGCTTTAAAAACCCTGTGTTGCTGTCTGTGCACAAGATTCACTAAGAATGTTGGGTGTGCATATGTCATAAAAGTTGCTGTTAGGTAGTTGTTTGAAGTTACTTGTAAAAATAGGAGATGGGAGGGAGTTTAAAGAATTTCACAGTTCTGTGAACTCAGCATAAGGGTCTCACATATAGCAAAGCCTTGGTGGCTTTACATTGCTCTTGCCGATATCCCGAAAGCTCTTTCTTTGTTCTTATGGTCATGTGCACAAATTAACACCATCACAACCACAACTCCCTCCCCGTGTGTGTGTGTGTGTGAGAGAGAGAGAGACAGAGAGAGAGAGAGAGACAGAGAGAGACAGAGAGAGAGATTCTAATTTGAAATCACCTAGTCTAGTAATTCTCTGGGTTGCTTTGGCAATCTACTGTGTTTATAAATATAAAGGGATTGTTTTTTCAGGATTTGTCTTGGCTTGCCTAAGAAATAGGATATAAGTTGCTTTTAATAAGTGTCTCTCTTGAAAGATGTAACGCAATATGAAAGAAACTGGAGTCAGTATAGCTGTCTTCCCTGTGCGGGAACACTGAGTTAGGTTTGGAGATGCACAGGACAGGCACAGACTTGGCATTACAAAGAGTTTTCACAGTGCTGTCGAAGGATCCTTCTTGTAATTTGAAAACACTCATGCAGGAAAACACTCATTCAGAAAACCAAAAAAAAAGCTGCTCATGAGCATTTGTTCATAACATTTATTACATAATATTACTTGTTAATATGTCAGTAAGGATTTCTAGCATTTGTTCTCTGAAAATCATGTTCGGTGGCAGCTGGACTGGGATGCTGTTTCCTGAGGAAGTAACAGCCCCAGGTTCTGTTAGCACTCTAACATCTCAGCATTATCAGTACTAGAAGATGTTAACTGTTTTTTTTTAAAGATTTGTTTTTATTATATTTTATTGGAAAGGCGGATATACAGAGAGGAGAGACAGAGAGGAAGATCTTCCGTCTGATGATTCACTCCCCAAGTGAGTGCAACGGCCGATGCTATGCCGATCTGAAGCCAGGAGCCTCTTCCGGGTCTCCCACGCGGGTGCAGGGTCCCAAAGCTTTGGGCCGTCCTGGACTGCTTTCCCAGGCCACAGGCAGGGAGCTGGAAGGGAAGCGGGGCTGCCGGGATAGAACCGGCGCCCATATGGGATCCCGGGCGTGCAAGGCGAGGACCTTAACCACTGTGCCATCGCGCCGGGCCCTAGAAGATGTTAACTGTTACAAGTCCCTCTGTTCTTACCAAATAAAAACAGTCTCTCCGATTCATCTCACTTAAATTTCTGTAATATTTTTAGCTTCTTGGCAAGGGCCTTCTTTGTTTCAAATAGGCTGTCCTAACTTCTCAGACTAAGAGGAGAGTATATTTTTCTTCGGGTTTTCATGAAGAGCTGCTGCTTTCTCGGTTTGGTTTTTTGAAGAGTTCGCCCCAGATGATTACTTCACAATTTTGCATCTTTGTGAAGTAGACTTCCATATTCAAAAAGTATTCCCCAGGTAGTAAAAAAAATCAGCTTTTTGGGACAACTTGAAAATTTAATGTATTTGACATATAGGACCGTAAATAATGACGACTTGATTCAGTGTGTTCTCTTTAATCAGTGCTCACTCAAGGGCAGTGGTTTGATTGTCTGAATACCTGACTTGGCAGCCATATGTGGGTGAGTGAGTACTTAGCGGACTGTACTAAGTTGTGTGCAGTAGAACCCAATGTGGTGTCACTTTGAGAGTTGGATGAAAATTTTGAATTTGTTCTTCCCCCCGCCCGTCTCCATCAAAGGCTTCACCGTTGACTTTTGTTATCTGATCACTATTTTGGTTTTTTTTCCCTGAAGAACTCGTTCTTGGCAGTCATTTTTTTTTTTTAGCTCTGTCACCTATTTTTTCTTGTTCCTTTTATACTGAAATGTAATTTAATTTTGTTTTAAATTGGACATAGTGTATTTTGGGGGAGAATCATTTGTATTTAGCTGTTCATCTGTAAGATCTCTAACTTTTCTTTCCTGCATTTAATTAGTGCAAGCGGTGACACAGTTGCATTTTAGGATTAGGTGACTATAGACTACAGGAGCAGGTGTTTTTATTCCCACAATGAGTTGCTTCACTGACTGTGATTCTGAATACTTTTACTCTTTGAAAAGTACTCCTCATCTTTTGGGGCGTGAGGTTTATCTTGTGATCTTTTCTGCCTTAAAGTGTTTGCTTTGGGAAAGATCATCTTGTCTTCCCTGTATCCCACTTCCTTCCACCTGCAGTGTAGATGAGAGCTCCCTGGACGCAGGCCTACCACCACAGCACCTTGTCACTGCGTGCAGTGTAGATGAGAGCTCCCTGGACGCAGGCCTACCACCACAGCACCTTGTCACTGTGTGCAGTGTAGATCAGAGCTCCCTGGACGCAGGCCTACCACCACAGCACCTTGTCTGAGGTTGTGCTTATCGCGGGTGGAACACATATGGAGCACCCCTTACCTGGAAATCCACAGTGCTTCAGAATTTGACACAGTGCAGACATGATGCCGCAAGTGGAATAGTCCATACTTCATGTTATCAGCTGCAGTTAAAGCACAGGTTCTCTAGACCTGTTCTGTAACATTTCCGTCATACTATGTCTAAACCATACTTGTAACATACATGAATTTTGTGTTTAGACTTGGGTAATAGCCCTATGAGATCTAAGCATTTTGGATAAGAGATATTCAATCTGTGTTTGCTTCTGAGATTGTATGTCAAAACTACACATTATTACTTCAAAAATCTCGGAAAATATGATCATAGGAGGCACAAACTAACCTAGGCATTTATGTGTATGATTAGGATTTTGACCTATTTTATTGTCTAACTCATTCACCTCTTTTTGAAGAAGGCTTTCCATAGCCCGTACAGTGGTTAATAAATTCTAGGTTTAATATATCACCAAATGAAAGTACGGTTTCAGAGACCTAGATAATGGTAGCTGAGCTACCTAGCCGTTCTTCCTGCATGCCTGACGTGCTGTGCTTTTGGTAAACGCTCACAGTGGCTTGACTAGAGACAGGCTAAGGCTGGTTAGTAATGGGCCTCTAGCCAGGAGAGGTGGAAGGCAGGCAGCCCCGCTGTGGAGATGTGCACCTGCATTCCTCCTTTTCATGTTCATCATAGATGACCAGCCAGAGAAGTGTGCGTATCAGTATGCAGTTTTGCTTCACAATCAGATGATCTAGGAAAGAAGGTTGATGCACATATAGTTGTATTGATGTCTGTCTGCTTAACAGAAAGAACTTGTCATAAATGCTTTTGTACTTTCCTCCTAGTTGTTCCCATTTTGAAAGCTGAGGTGCCACGTTTCACTGACCTAGGAAATTCTTACTATGCATTCTCACTCTTAATGTTTGTAAGATTTATTTATTTGAAAGATAAGAGTCACACACACACACACACACACACACACACACACACACACACACACACACACACACACACACACACCATCCACCCCTCATTCACTACCCAAAAGGCCATGACAGCCAGAGCAGAGCCCATCTGAATTCAGGAGCAGCTTTGGGTCTCCCACGTGGGTGAAGGGGCCCAAGGACTTGACTGTCCCAGGAACATGAGCAGAGAGCTGGTTTGCCAGTGTGGCAACCAGGACTGGAACCAATGTCCAAACGGGATACCAGATCACAAGTGGTGCTTTACCTGCTGCACTGCATTGCTGACCACTGTGACACAGTGATTAAAGAACAGAGGTCCTTTAATAGTTGTCAGAGAAGCTGTTTAATTTTAATTAATGATCTGTTATTTTAAGAATTGCAAGAATAGGTACTGTAATTTTATTTAATTTTATTTTTTAATGGAAAGTCACATATACAGAGAGGAGGAGAGATAGAAAGGAAGATCTTCCGTCCGATGATTCACTCCCCAAGTGAGCACAACGGGCTGGTGCTGTGCTGATCCGGAGCCAGGAGCCAGGAACTTCCTCCAGGTCTCCTACACGGGTGCAGGTTCCAAGGCCTTGGGCTGTCCTCAACTGCTTTCCCATGCCACAAGCAGGGAGCTGGATGGGAACTTGGATTAGAACCAGTACCTATATGGGATACCAGTATGTGCAAGGTGAAGACTTTAGGTGCTAGCTACTGTGCTGGGCCTGGAAATACAAATTTCTTGTAGCATTCTAAATTTGCATGTGTGTGTTTATAATTTTTTTTTTTTTTGGAAAATATTTTGGCAGTTCTTAGTTATCCTTCAGTTTTTGAAGGAATCCATTTTGGGGAGGGAAAAAAATATAGACATCAAAATGCTGTGTTTACGGATATTTGAGGTGAGAGTACTTTAAAATAGTGGATGTTGGAAAAAATCCAAGTATCCAGCTATAGTATGAAGAATTCACTGATTGAATGTATTTGTTTTCCAAGTATGGTATTTTTAAAATTCAGAAAATACAAAATCTGTAAAATGTTTGTAGTTGTTCATTCTTGAATGTGAAATTCGGGCACAAAATTGTGCAACTAGTATATAAATGCTGGACCTCACTTGCCAACAGTCAAGATTTATTATACTAATCTTCCTCCCAGCTCTCCCACCCCTCCCCCCACTTTTAAACTTTCCCTGGGTCTGGACTCCTAGTTGGAAATGTGAAGAGAGGTATGACTTTCCGAACCTCACTGACCTCAAGTTTAAATGGGACCTTGGATGAGTCCACTTTTCTCTCTGGACCAAGAGCCTCATATTTGGAATTCTGTCTTTGCCTTTCTCACCCGTTTGTTTCATCCAGACGTCAGTACCATAACTGTGATGTCCAGGGTCCGTCCTTTTATTCCTGCAGCCTCAGTTTACACAGCAGGTTTGCTGTAGAGAACAAACTCCCCCAAGAAGACAATCTCTAACCTGTTGAAATAGAGTTCCCTGTTACAAATGGTGCATGAAAAGTAGTTGGCTTTTGTCGTCACTTATGTCACCGTGTGATTTTCACTGCAGTACCTCCTACATCTTATTTATAATGCTGAGTATCTACAGGACTTGATGATAGAGGGTGCTGTTCATGTCACGTTACCAGGTCATGCTGGATTTTGCTATCACCTTACCAGATTTAGGGGACTCCTATGCCTGTTACTAGTAAGTAGGATGCTGTCGGAGAAGTACTTCCTGCATGGATATTTTCAGGGAATTTATGGCAATATTTTCTGGCTTAAGCCTTGTGTAAGTCTTAGATTATTTTTCAAAGGAAATTTAAATCAGGTTTTTCCTGAAGGCAGATTTTAAGATACGCCAAGACAGTATAGTACAAAATAGCATTCTATTTAACAAATACTGAAGTCAGGTAACACGCTAACATGCTAGTATCCCTGAATGCAAACATTGCTAGAGCTCCCCTCAGGCATGCCAGTTTGGTGATCAGCCATGCAGTTTGGCAGGTGGTTGGTGAATGGCGAGTACAAGGAAATTACAAGAGCAGCCTTAGAGAGCCTAATTAACACAGGAGTGGGTTTCCACCCGTTCAGAAAGAGCAAAAGAGCCTAAGTGCGTGGAAAGCTCCGAGGCATGATATGGCACCTGCAGATTTACCATGAAGTTTGTCCTCACTTGAATTGAGTGTGTGATTGTCGTAAGGTAGGCTGTGTGAAGTTGGGGAGATGAAAGTGGATTGTTAGGAGTGACTGCAACCACAGCTCCAATTTTTAGGCATGCTTAGTAGGTAGAGGCCTTTATTGTGAGGGTTGAGGAAATAATTAAAAGTGATAGATAAGAAGTAACAGGGCAGTTTTTATTTTAAAAGTAGTCTTCTGCTAACTGCAGTGTGGCGAATGTGTGGGCAGGGAAGGGAATGTCTTGGTGCTGGTGGAAGAGCAGGTTGATGGCAGTCTAGAAGGTCACTGGAATGCCAAGGGAAAGGTGGGAGTTACTGTGACCAAGAATTCTCAGGTGTAGTGACAGGAGACAAGAAGTTCCAGGGAAAGGAAGAAAAAAAAAATCACTGTGAACATTAGTTTAAGCAGCCGTGTAGTAAAATAAACTATTTAAATTTAGCATGATTTAAGCAGGACACTCAAGTGTAGAATTTGTCAGGTAGACATTAATGAGAAGTTTTGAACAAGCCTAATGACTGTTGCCGTGTCAGAGCGGTCTCCGCACATCTGTGTATGCACCTGTGGTCACTTCTCAGCTGGTCTGACCCAGTAGAGTCAGGACATTGGTTATGTTCCAGCCAGAAACTGGCGTGATTTTTGTCTTTGACTCCTGAACATGCTATTACTTTAAGCTTAAGCCATTTAAGCTAATTAAATAGATGTAAAGAGGACAGTTTGTACTGTGGGTGCCCATGAATAGAAAATACAGAAGTCATGGATTCTCTGCACTCGAGTCACCTTACGTAAGTGAAAACGCCTTGAAAACTTTGGCACTAAACATGGCTTTCATTGAGTGTGCATACCACTTTGCAAGGCTGTGATGTGTAAACATGCAGTGATGTGCTCCCTTTCTGTCAGGAGGCAGCAGCTCTGTCTGCTTAAGCTACCGTACTCTAGCTTTTCGAGAGGAGCAGTACAGTAGAGCGAGTGAAATTTGCATCCTAACTCCTACTTTTTTTTTTGTTTGCATCCTACTTTAAGTGGCTGTGTTTTCAGATTATAAATTACTGAAATCGCATGTGTATGCATGATACTTAGCGTGAGTTAGACCTTCCGGAAAGGATAGCACCCATCGTGAAGTCTGCCTATGCTGTCTGACTTCCCCTGCCCTCACCCCTGTTTGTGGTTTTCAGAGGAATTTATTGGGGGAGGGACCTGTAAATGCAAACAGGAACCCACAAGCTCAAGGCTGTGGATTACCTCACCCTCCAATCTTCCTGGCTCCTGGCGATCTGGAATCCACTCATTCAGATGGGGTTTCCTGATAGGGACAACTCAAAATGCTGCTCCCTGCACCCTTATAAACTGGAGACTGTAAATGGGTTTAAAGGTAACCTTGCTTGTGGGCAAAATCCAGATTCTAAAATCAAGGTCTTAAAAGTGAAAATTTTTTCCCTTTGCTTTCTCACATTAACAATGCCTTGGTGCTGTCACAGGGAAGGGCAGTTGGTGAGGAAGATCAACCCGAGGGGACTTTGCCTCTCAAGCCATGCAAAGGTTTTCACTGTTTCAGTTTAGAATGCTGATAGATGTCGCAGGAAACTGCAGAGTGCAAGAATGGAACCCCAAACACACACACCCTGAACCCCAAACACACACACCCTGAACCAGCTGAGCCCGCAGTTATTATGAAGATGCAACTTTCTGTGTTTCAAGTATACTTTGAATTGTTTATGTTATAGTATTTTTACTTAACCTGTTTTACATCTATCATTCTACAGCACCTGAATTTAGATGTATTTGGGTAACAGATTTTTGTTAGCATTCTGGTTTTAAATATTTTAATTGAAATGCTAATAGAGAATTTTTTACTGGCAAAGCACAAGTTCTTTTTCTTTTGTTTAAATAACACTTATGGAATTTAAGCCTTGAAATTCCTTTTCATTCTCCCCCCTTTTTTTAAAGATTTATTTTTATTAAAAATTCAGATATACAGAGGGGAAGAGAGACAGAGAGGAAGATTCTGTTGATTCACTCCTCAAGTCAGCATAGTGGCTGGAGCTGTGCCCATCTGGAGTCAGGAGCCAGGAGCTTCTTCCCACAAGGGCCTCCCGTGTGGGGCAGGTGCAGGGTTCCAAGGCTTTGTTTTGTGCTGGACTGCTTTGCCAGGCCACAAGCAGGGAGCTAGATGGGAAACAGAGCCACTGGGATACGAGCCAGTGCCCACATGGAATCCGATGCATGCAAGGCGCAGCCTTCAGCCACTAGCCTACTGCGCCGGGCCCTCCTTTCATTCTTAAATTTCATTTCTTGTATTTGCTTTCGTCAGTAGTTAGAAGATACTATAAAATTGAATTTTACATGGTATTTAAGAGTTTGTGGAAATTAAAATATATGACAAATATTTCAATGTCTCTTTATCTTGGTCTTTTTCCTCTTGAGTGAAGCAAGAATTGAATTACATGATTTTCAGATCCTTTTTTTCAACCCTTAAGTTTGTTGTTGTTCATAATGGGAATTACATATGACTGCTGAAAGTAGTATAATTAAGATATGTGCTTAGAAAATGCAGAATACATTAATTAATTAAAAATCTGGATACTTCAGGAAGTTAATAGAAATTTGGAATTAGGTGTTAAGCTTTTTTGGGGTGCAAAAGCTTTTGAAATCCATGCATAGTTTTTCCATAATACAGTTTTTTGAGTGAACTTTCTAAAGATTTCAAAAGGCTAATCCTTAGCTCCCACCCTGAGATTTCAGACAGGTGGGTGTGGTTTTGAACGATTATGGAGATCCTTTTGTTTGTGTCTTTTAGCATATGGCTACTAAGAAAATAAACTTCCTTTTCTTTTGTTTTTAGGATTTTCTCATTCAGCATTTACCTTTGGTATAGAAAGCCATATTAGTCAGTCTAATATAAATGGTGCCCTTGTTCCACCTGCTGCATTGATTTCTATCATCCAGAAAGGTCTACAGTATGTAGAGGCTGAAGTTAGTATTAATGAGGTAAGACTTATTTCAAATATTAATTCTTTCTCCTAAGTAGTTCTTACATTGTCTGTCTCGCTTGCGTATTGTGTGTCTGAGTGTAGCTTCACCGGATAAATGAAAATGGAGATTGTGATCCCCGGTAGACCAGTCTGATCACTCAGGCCTGGTGTGTTAGCTCCTGGTTGTGAGGACCATTATTTGCTTCCTATTTCCCTTAACATATGTTTGTAAATAAGCACAAGAAATCATTTTCTTTAACAAAAAGGCATTGTGTTGTAGAATGCTGAAACTAAATCAGTGGCCTAAAAATCAGAAATGCTGAACATTGTTTAGATGTATCCTGGTTTTTGGAACTAGTGTGTTGCTGTAAGCAACTCGAGCTGTATTAGGTCAGCTTACAGGTAGTGTGCATAGTTCAAGTGTCAGCTTACTGTAGTCCGCTCCCTGTTTTTGAAAATAAAGTTGGAAACACAGCCGTACTCATTTACAAATTGTCTGTGGCTGCTTACTGTAGAGTTGAGTAGTTGTGGCAGAGACCTTATTGGTGTAAGGCCTAAATGAATTGGTGTCTGATGCTGGGTCTTCTTACAGAGAGGCTAGCAAATTCCTTGTTATCTTTAAACAAATGCTTTGTTTCCTGTATGGCCACAATTCAGGACCAAGTGGTTTTCCCCTTATTATCATGTAAGAAAGTAGCATGCTCCCTTCTTGGGTGTGTATATTTTTAAGCAAAACATATTTAACTTTTGGGTTAACATTTATTACTATAGCCATATAGCCCACTAAAATTGATTTTAAAATTGGATTTTTTTATTTCTTATTTCTGTGCTTGAAAAAGTCACTAATGTTAATTAAATGTGTCCGATAGCATTTTCCTCTCAAAAATATGAAGGCACTTCAGAATGTTTATGGAAAGATGGAATTACAAGAAAGTTTATTTTGATGCAGACCTTTTTTTTTCCTGGTCCATGCATCACTTTTCTGTTAGACACGTTTCTCAGAAGTTTCTGGGGGCCTCTTTTATGCATAGGCTCACTTTCTTTTAACCAAAATAAAGTTATCTTTTAACTCCATTTGCTATAAACATTTGAAAGTGCCCTCGTATGCTTTATTGTGAAGAGCAATAAGCAAGCAAGTTTCCTACTCGGCAGAGGTGAAGTCTCGTTGTCGTTGAAGCATAGTGTATAAGCTAGTACTCTACCATGCACACGTGTGTGCTTAGTGGTCTGTAAGTTAAATCACATTTTCCCATTTCTCAAGTATTCTGACAATTGTCGCTTCATAATGGTGTTCTGTGTTTTTGTGATTCACTGTATCCCATTCACTCCACAAGATCTTTGGTGGTACATGTCCCCTGGTTTAATTGAACCAGGTTTCACATAGGTATGTTCTAGCCAATTTACATCGTTTCTGTTTCTGAGTTGTTCTGTGCTCACTGGATAATTTTATTGACTATGAACTTCCTGATACCAGTAAGTAAAGCTTTGGAAATTTGAGCTGTTCCATAAAATTAGATCACTAGCCTGTGTGATACCTCTCTTACATGTTAGTGTGGGGCAGACCTAGGCACAGTGCTTGTTAGACACTGTCCTGAGCCTTCCCTTAGATTCTGCTGCTGCAGGATTGGGTCTCATTCAGGAGACAGCAGTGCTGCTGGTCTTTGGATCGAGGTCTAAATAGTTTGTCGAAGAGATTTGGTTTGCCTGTGACTAGCTGTGTAACCATTACAAGTTACAACAGCCTCACAAATGCGCTTGTATTTCAGCATTAATAAAATGAAATATTTGAGCTGATTTCTGTTTGAATATTTTAATCAAATCACAAGAAACTTTGGAATCCAACAAATAACTTTTTTGAGAAGTCATACCTTTGTATACCCCAGGGATTGGTGCAGGGACCCTGTTGCTCCCATATTAGAATTTACTGATGCTCAAATCTCTTAAAATGGCTTTAGTATTTGCATTTAACCCATGTACATCATCCAGTCTGCTTTAATTCGCCTCTGGATAACTTGGAGAACCTAATACAGTAAATAGTGGTTACAGTATATTGCTTGGGAAATAATGGCCAGGATGTTCGATACTGACAAGCTTTTTGTTTTTTCCCTCAAATACTTCCATTATTCCTGGGTTGAAAGAGACGACTGACTCTTTACCACACTGTGACTCCATACGCTGCTTCTTGCATGTTGGTCATTGTTTTTTACTAACAGAATTTCAGAGTATAATTAGCGTTTTCGTCCTCTGGCCTACAGTTTATCATCCCTTCCAATTTTTAGCAGTGGCTTCTATTACATTACAATTATATCTCCAACACTCAGCAACACGAACCGAGTTGAAAATGAAAATTTAAATAGCAGTTGCAGTTGCTTCTTGTGGTTCCTTTTTTCTTTTCCTCACAACTCTATTCCTTTTTAAATGAGTTCAGAGCAAATGTTTCTATTTCTGTTGTTGACTTATATGAATGGGAATAACTCTAATTGTTATCTTTGGCTTTTCTTTTTTTACGGTTTTCCAAATCCAGGATGGTACCTTGTTTGATGGTCGACCAATAGAGTCTCTGTCCCTGATAGATGCCGTAATGCCTGATGTAGTGCAGACAAGACAACAAGCTTATAGAGATAAGCTTGCACAGCAACAGGCAGCAGCTGCTGCAGCTGCCGCAGCTGCAACTAACCCGCAAGGAACTGCAAAAAATGGAGAGAACACAGCAAATGGAGAGGAGAACGGAGCACATACCATAGCAAGTGAGCAGAGAAACCTTTAAAATTCCTTTTTCAGGGGATATGCCTAACTTAACTGGGACCTATCTGCTTGATAGAAATAGTTTCGTCTATTTACTTATTTATTGTAAACCAACTTGTTTCTCACAGTTCAGATTTTCCCCTCTAATGTTCCCCAAAGCTAGATTTACTTGAATCGACTCTGTATTTTTTTAAAATATTTAAGAACTTCTTTCCATTATGAAGTGAATTTTTGCCTCTGCATTTGATTTCTAAGTAAAATTTGTAGTATTGGTTTTGACCAAATACCATGCAGTTAAGACATTCAGACAGAAAAAGCAACTCTAATGTTATATGCATGATATCAGCAACCCCTACTGGCAGAAACTCAGAATAGTATTGGTACGTGTATAAATTCAAAGCATTCATTATCCTAGCCATGTTTATGTCTAAGCTTTAGCAGTCATCCTCTCATACCAACCTCGGCCAGTCCTCCGTAGACAAACTGACGTGTGTATAAATATATACACACACGTTATATACACACACAGACACACATAAGCTTTTAACAATAGTACAGTCCCAATATACAATGAAGGAGTTTCTTTTCCTTTTGGAAGACTATATAGTCATGCTCAACTTAATCTAACATGGTGAAAAACAATAACACTCAATTGTAAAGGAAAATATTTGCTTGTTTCGCATTTTTTCCTCACATGCCCCACAGCCCACTCCCCGAGGATGTTGTGCTGTGACTTAATGAATTTTCTCCTTATTTCCCATAATGCAGATAATCATACTGACATGATGGAAGTGGATGGAGACGTCGAGATCCCTCCTAATAAAGCAGTTGTGCTGCGGGGCCATGAGTCTGAAGTTTTCATCTGTGCCTGGAACCCTGTTAGTGATCTCCTGGCATCAGGGTATGTTTATCAAAGTGACAATAAATGAGCTTTATAGAATGATTTGCTTAAGTGTTAACTCATTTTTAAGTATTCTATTTACATTTTTTTCATTTTTGGATTTTATTGTCCGTTGGTAATCGTAAGTAATTTTAGAAGTCATAGCTAAATATTTTATTTGGAATCCCCCAGATATATATAGAAAGGAAAAATACTGGGAATACAAATCTATGGTGACCTAGTTTTTATTTGTTTTATAAGTAATAACTTGTAAACATGTTGTTATGACTCTGAAATACTTGCGCATGTTATGAGTATTTAAAATAAATTGTGTACTTCGTAGGTCTGGAGACTCAACAGCAAGAATATGGAATCTTAGTGAAAATAGTACCAGTGGCTCCACACAGTTAGTACTTAGACATTGTATACGAGAAGGAGGGCAAGATGTTCCAAGCAACAAGGACGTCACTTCTCTAGATTGGAATGTGAGTATCACTCTGTTGTCTGTGTTAGTTGTGGGTACTGGAATACTTAGCTTCTCAGAGTTTTACACTGATTGTAGAGTTTTTCTCTTGCCGGATAGTACTGGGTTTTGTTAGCAACAACAAACTAGGAGTTCCTATCCCCTACTTGTGATGTTAGAAATGGAGGTTGTCCAGTTAGTAATCCAGGTTTAACTTCCACCTGTTTAATTTACCAGGAATTGTTACTGAACCACTACGTGCATTGCACAGCTGACATGCAAAATAGAAGTATGGAAATGACACTTTAAGTTAATGAAAGAATACGTGAAAAGCTTTGGCACAGCAACATGCAATATAATAAATCCTTAACAACTGACTCCTTTCTTGGGGAACAAAATAAATTTATATAAAGCAGAAACCTGTTATTGTTCTTATTATGCTTTGCACTGATAAAACCTTGTTACCAGCTGCCTCTTAGGGCCACTCACATAGGTTATTCTTACGATTGATTCAGCTTTAGGATTCTTAAGATGTTGGTTCTGCAGATGTTTCAATATCCTCGAGGATAGCTTGACCAGAGCTAGCTTTTTAAGTGTTTCTAAAATTGCCGAGCGTGTACTCACCTTTTCCTCCTGTAAAGTACTTGTTGACAATTCTCAAAGTGCAAGGAGCTTAGCACATCACAGTGTTATTTGATTATAGGACCTGGAGTCAGAATTATCTTATTGATGTGGGCCCATACTGTAATCTTAGGTCAGAGTGCAGGGTTTTTGGGTTTTTTTTTTGTGCCAACTGCTCCACTAACCATGTTAACGCAACTTACACTGAAAAGGATTGTAACGAAGGTTGACTTGTGCTTCTACAGCATGTTGCAATTTTAAAAAGTGTGGGCTTTTCAGAAATATGTGATTTATTGTGAACCTGAATAATATTAAATGAGGAAGAGCCTTCTTGGTTCCTTGTTCTTTTTTTTTTTTAAGATTTATTTATTTTTATTGGAAAGGTAGATTTACAGAGAAAAGGACAGAGAGGAAGCTTTTAAATTCACTGGTTCATTCCCCAAATGTCTGCAGTGGCCCAAACTGAGTTGATCTGAAGCCAAAAGCTTCTTCTGGGTTTCCCATGTGGATTCAGGGTCCCAAGGCTTTGGGCCATCCTCTACTGCTTTCCCAGGTCACAAACAGTGAGCTGGAAGGGAAGTGGAACAGCTAGTGTATGAACCGGCACCCATAAGGGATCCTGTTGGATGCAAGGCGAGGATTTAGCTACTGAGTTATGACACCAGGCCCGGTTTCTAGGTCCTTATCAAGAGCCTGTGAGATGTCTGATCTGAGAAGTGCTGTTTTCCTTGTTGTGTGGGCAATGGAGTAAAACAAAGGAAGGATTTAGAGGTATACCTTGGCTGTTAGTTTCAGCTGGCCCTGTCCTCCTCAGATGGAGTCCTAATGGAGTTCCAGTCCTAGCAGGATTGAGTCTGTTCCCAGAGCCACTGTTGGTGTTTCACTTAGCTGTACAGTCAGTGGGTTGAGAAGTCTGTATAGGTGATCTTACATGCCAAGTAGGGCAGGATTTCTCCAAGTATTCACTCCAGAAATACAGTAATCTATGTTAAGTTTTGCATCTGTGTAAGTAAGTTATGTTTGTTATGCCGTTCATACAAGGCAAGGATTTTTCCAGATAAAAAGTAATCCTATTCAATTAATTGCATTCACTTCATTAACCAGAGTCAACCATTAGTATTTTCTTCCGGGCCCTTTTCCTTGTGTTTCTGGTTGTGTGATGGTTAATCATCCACTTTCAAGAGCCATGATTCCCGTATGGGTGCTGGTTCGTGTCCCCGCTGCTCCATGTCCTATGTAGCTCCCTGCTTGTGGCCTGGGAAAGCAGTGGAAGATGGCCCAAAGCCTTGGGACCCTGCACCCATGTGGCAGACTCTGAAGAAGCTCCTGGCTTCAGATTGGCTCAACTCCAGCTGTTGCAGCCATTTGAAGGAATGAACCAATGGGCGGAGTAGCTCTCTGTCTGTCCTCTTTGTATATCAGCCTTTCAAATAAGGGTAAATAAATCTTTAAAAAGAAAAAAAAAAGATGACATCTGATAATCTGAAATGGCAAATGTATGGATTGTACATATACCCTTTTTGTTAATTATGTATTAAAAAAACTTGTAATAACATAATGAAAGAAGTTTATTTCTCTTTACAGAGTGAAGGCACACTTCTAGCAACTGGTTCATATGATGGATTTGCCAGAATATGGACGAAAGATGGTAAGTGAAACATTTTCTATTTTGTTTTGTTGCTAATCTGAACAAGTTTGAAATAATTTAATATATTTTTATTTTTAGGTAACCTTGCTAGCACCTTAGGGCAGCATAAAGGCCCTATATTTGCATTGAAATGGAATAAAAAAGGAAATTTCATCCTTAGTGCTGGAGTAGATAAGGTAAAACGTTACTAAATTCTATTAAGGTTAATGTATTAGTATAATTTAAGTAGCATTTTCCCTCTCTGTCAGTCATAAACAGGGTATTCATAATTGGGAAATTTGAGAACAAATAGAAATCCATTCTTTTTCGATTAATTTTTTGATTAGTTTACTTGTGATTCTATGCTAAAAAACTGCCCTTTTCCTTTCTCTGTGATTGGTCACTTTTTGTTTTTGCTGGAGTTTTGAATCACAGTGAATGTGGAGTTCCATGACTCCTTGGGAAAAGCTAGAGCCTGTTGTTGGAAACCCCAAGCGATGCAGGACCTTTCTGGCTATTTTCACTCAAGTAAACTGGTGAATGTGGATGGGTTAAAAATATGGCCTCCTTCCTCTTTCTTTTCTTTAGATGATCTCACCTTAAAACACCTCCTCAAGGAAAAATAAGGTTTTAAGATTTTAGTCTTAACTTTAGCTTAGAGGAGTTGATGCTGATGAGTACGTGTGGGTCAGACAGGAAGGTGGAGAGAAGTTGGCTTCATGTTCAGCGAACAATAAACAAGGGCAGAGAAGTTTTAAAAAATGGAGAGAGAAAGGCCCTGTTAATTGTTACTGCCACTCTAATACTTTAGGACCCTGTTTTAAATGCTGTCAAAAATCAAATGTCCCTGTTTTAGAAATGTTAATTTTAACAATCAATCAACATTGACAATTAGTTGGATCTAACAACAACCCACAACTTACCTTTTGTAGCTAAGTAGTTATAAGGATTTTATATTAGATATGTGATTTAAATGGAGTTTATCAAGCCTCCCTTTTCCTAGTTAGTTGTACTTTGTTGACAACCAGGAATTGTTCATTTCAAACAGTTGGCTGGTGAAAAATTGCCATGGAAAACTGCCTAATGGTCAGCCTTCTCATCTCTTCCCTCCGGTGACACAGAGCCTTATGGTATTGCTGGGGATAAGAAACATTGAAAATTAAATCTACTCTCACATTTCTTATTGCTATAAATACAGCTAGGTATCTTATGCATGTATGATAAACTTCTAATTTCATAATGACTTTTCTCTTTTATCTCAGACAACAATTATTTGGGATGCACATACCGGTGAAGCCAAGCAGCAGTTTCCTTTTCATTCAGGTAATTCTTTGTAATGTACGTTAGAGCTGTAGCTTTCTTCTGTTTCTCTAAGCCGACGTCTTGCATGGTCAGGTATCAGTCTTGGTAGTCAGCCTTTCAGACGCCGGGGTTTCTGCCAGTTCACTTGTTCGTTGTGTTTCCTGAGACGTGTATTGTAGAGAGAGCATCTGTAGTCTTGATCCATTTATCAACATGATTTATTTTAAAGAAATGGATATTTTTCAAATCAGAAATTGTAACTTTTAAAGTCAATTCATCCTCACTAAATAAGCTTTAAGAAATAGCAAGACATGTCTGAGCCTTGCTTTTGCTCTCTGTTAATGAGGTCTAAAACATTGCCTGTTTGTTCTTGAAACATAAACGGTCTCTTCAGACACTTCCTGACCCATGAATTTGTGTGCTCTTATCAATTTCTCAGGATGAATTAATGCATCTCTGTTGGTCCTTGTGACGTAAAATTTTAGCAAAAAGTTCACATAGTTTTGTTGGAACTGTGATGTTTTACTTGAGTTTCTCTTTTAAGAAATACTCAGTTTGATACTAAAGTTAATCAACTTGACTGCTAAAAGAGTGTACTTTTCTTCTCATAGAATGAATGCAGCTGATTTTTTTTTTTTTGCCCATGAACATTAGTTTCTGAGTATCTGTCAAATTTCCATTTAGCTTCCTAAAATTGATTTTTAAATTCCATTGTCATTTAATTCAGCTTGGTATTGTTATAACTTTGATGTTAGTTGTCTCTGCGATGATTCCATGAGGTTTTGCGCTAGGCATTGGAATCGTTCATTTCTGTTTCCTTTGAAGCTGTGTTTTTGTTGCATTGATTCTGAAACAATTTTATTTTATGGATTCACATTTACAAAAATACCATCCCTATGGTAAATTTATATTTATTACCATGTTAGTCCTCTTGTTTTTTCCCAGTTTATATTCTGTGCTTTGAAATCTCTGTTACTTGACATTCATATACCCATTTCAGATTTCTCTGATTAGAATTGGCGTGCTGAAAGTATTTTTCTATTGCTCTATTTTGCCTCTGTTGACATTTTTATAAATGAAGTGTGTTTTACTTAGATGTATCTTCCAGTTCAGTCTTGTTTGTTCATTTAGTCTACATTCTCCAATCTAGATTAATCATTTTCCTCCTTTTGTGGACTGTTAACAAATATAATTTTTTGATTTTTAGTAGATTATATCAGGATATGTAAACACTTAGTGTAACTTCTCAGCATCTACGTTGAAGTGATATTTTAAATGGATTAGCAGTGCTCTGTGAGGCATCGTCTCTGATATTTTCATTTCCGTAGATAAGAAGTATTTCCTTGTGCTTGGATTTTTTTTTGCCTGAAAGATTTTCTCTATGATTCCTTACAATGCAAGTTAACTGATTCTTGTTAGCTTTTATTTCCGCTAAGATTTATTTATTTTTATTAGAAAGGTAGAGTAATTGGAGAGAAGAGACAGAGGGAACGATCTTTCATCTGTTGGTTCACTCCCCAAATGGCTGTAATAGATAGCTGAGCCAATCCATGCCCGGAGCCAGGAGCTTGTTCCAGGTCTCCCATGTGGGTGCAGGATCTCAAGGTTTTGGGCCGTCCTCTACTGCTTTTCCAGGCCACAAGCAGAGAGCTGAATGACAAGTGGAGCAGCCGGGACACAAACTGTTGCCATGTAGGATGCAGGTGCTTGAAGGTAGAGGATTAGTCAGTTGATTTATTGTGCTGGTCCCCAAAATATCTTTCATTTTTCCTTCAGTTTTGAAAGATTTTTTTTAAAATCAGTTTAAGTAAGTTGCTGATCTACTATCCTGGGCATTGTTTCCCATTTGTAATCTGCTACTGCTTTGTCTTATTTTATGTATGATTTTTCTTTTCTTACTATTGCTCAACAGTTTGAATACGTTTTACTTTGGTTGTAGTTGTATTCCTGCTTTTTATCCTTGAAGATCACTTAGATTCATTAGGTTATAGTTTTCTGAAAAATATTTCGGTCATCTTTTCAAATGTTTTTGTTTCACCCTCTTAGCTTTTTAACTTGATGGTAGGTCGCATACGAGTAAGTCTGCTTGAAGGAGTCCCGCCGCCGAGCGCTGTGCTCGTAGTGCGTTTGGTCTTTCCTGTCTGTGCCCTGCTCCTTTCCCTGAGCGGGCATACTGTACTCAGTCTCATAAGGTTCCCCTAGGTACCGCCTCTATAGTTTTCTCCCATCCACTGTTTTTGCTTTGTTTAAATTTCATGTGTTATGCTTTTTATTTCTTGAGGTTTGATTGAATTATACTGTGTGTTTATGCCTAACTTTTTGAGCATATAATTTGTAGCTGTAAGTTCTTTGCTGTTTTTGTCATTTCTGAAATCTTTTTTCTGTGACAATCCAGTGATTTGAATTTTCTCCGATTGTGTTTTCTATGTCTGTAAGCCTGGTTCCATTTGATTGGAACTAAGACTGAATTTTATCTTTTTGGATTACTTGATTCCTTTTTATTATAAATATTTATGAAATGTGCTCTGAGACTCAGTTACCACTTTGTAAACGGTTTGATAATATTGCATCTTGTTAAGTATCACAGAATAATGCTCAGTGTAGGGCTAATTGATTACATCATGACTGGACGTGCTCTGGTCTAGCATGTGCATGTCAGCACTCTTCCCAGCTCTCAGGAACACACACCGTGCCTCTTCATCCTTCCCTCAGGTGGCTTCTTTTCTGATTGTGCTGATTAGCGCTCGACCAAATGCGAGAAAAGGGCCTATTCCAGATTTTAGATTTCAAGTCTGCTTTCTAGCTGCCTTTATCACCTCAGACTGTCACTTTGGTATCTTCCACTCAGAAATTCCATTGCTAAATAGCTGGGGAGACCCCTGTCGTCTGTGCTCATATCTGGATGTTTTTCTCCGGATTGTAAGTTCCTCAATTACAAGGACACGTTGTTGGTTTTCTTGTTTGTGTGACCCCATCTGTCTTGCCTGATGTCTAGTGTAGTGAATACTTAGTTCATGTGTCTGGAAGGGTTTTTTTTTGTTGTTATTGTTTGTTTATCTTTGGACAGGAGATAATTCTGACCCCCAGTTAGTCCATTTTAGCCAGAAATGGAAATGTCTATGCATTTTATCATATTTGAAATTAACATACTATATTTTCTTCCCTAACATGAAAAGCAGGCAGTACATAGCCACAAAAGAAAGCCACACATTATAACTCTGATAAACGTAGGTATAAAAATTCTTGCAATACTATACAGGATCATTGAGCACATCTACCAGATTGTATACCATGACCAAGTGGAGCGTCCAGGGATGCAAGGATGGTTTAGCATGTAGAAATCGCCAAACGCAATTTCAATTTAGCATGAAACACACACACAAAAAATGATCCTCTCAATAGCTTCTGTAAATGTATCCATTAGAATTCCACACAGGGATGAAACTCCAGTGGCGCAATAGGTTAACGCGTGGTACTTATACAGAATTCCACACAGGGGCTGACTGGCGTATTAAGGTGCTGCTTGAGATGCTGAGATGCCCACAATACTATCAGAGTGCAAATTGTATTTCTGTCTCCTGACTTTGGCCCTTGCAACCCTAGCTACTACACATCTTGAAGAGTGAAACAGCAGCCAGAAAAAGGTCTTCCCACCCCAGCCTCCTTTCAAAATTGTAAAGAACTAAAATACCTAGGAGAATATTCTGCTACACGGTAAAGGCTATGTATGACATATCCACGGTCAAGATCACACTGAACAGGGAAAGCTAAAAGTCTTTGGGAACTAGAAGTATGTAAGGGCATCCACATCCACACTTAATTCAGTATGATCCTATATAGAGTGTGAGTAGACCAAAAATAAGTAAATAAAAAGCATCCAAATAGAAAAAGCTTAAGTTCAAGTTTCTCTGCTTCTGCATGTATAGGATAACCTAAGGGGTCTACCAAAAGTATGTTAGAACCGATGAATGAGTTCAGCACAATTACAGGATGCAAAGTCAGTGCACAAAATTCAGTAGCATTTTTATACACTAATAATGAACTTGCTAAAAAGTCAAGGAGATAATTTCATTCACAACAGCCTCATCAGATGTAATAAAATACCTACAAATAAGCTTACCCAGACAAGTAAATTATTTCTCCACTCAACAAGGAAATTGAAATAGACATGTAAAATATGGAACGATGTCCCATGTCTGTGGATTAGAAGGATTAATAGTGCTAAGAGGTCCCAGCTGTGCTAGGTGATTTATAGATTGGTGCATTCTCCCGAGGAAATAGTGATGGACGGCTTTGCAGAGATAGAAAATCCTACCTCTAAAATTCATGTGGAACCACAAAAGATGGCAAAAAGGCTAAAGCTGGAGGTACAGTGGTGGTTGACTTCGACGTCCTGATAAGCAAAGCAGCATGGTAGTCAGGTAAAGCCCAATGAATTCACCAGTGAAACAGCAGAGAAACTCAAAGTAAATACATTCACCTTCAACAAATTATTGACAGCAGTGCCAAAACCTACGCTAATTTCCTCAATAAATGGTTCTGAAAAATGTAGATATTAATCTGCAGAAGATTGAAATCAGCTCAAAACTATATACTCTGTCATTAGTGAAAATTAAAAACCCCTCCAAAGGAGGAATTGGAAGGACCCAGCACAAAGAAGAGGGTAGGTATTTAAGGATTTGGAAATGCTGATTGCCATGACTTGCTCATTACACATACTATACATATATCAAATTATCAGGTGGTATGCCATAGATGATGTGCAGTTGTTAAGAATCAAATTTTTAGAAAGGCATATTCATTAAGTTTTATCAGTGGTGAATGTGAAGTTGATACATTCTGTAACAGCAGTAAAAATTGGATACATGCTAAATAAATGAAGGTCAGACATAAAAGGACAGATAGTATGATTCTGCTTATGGAATATTTCAGTTAGACAAATTCAGAGGCCTTTGCAGAGGCTATCACTAGTTGGCTAGGAAGTTACTGCTTAACGTTAGCAGGGTTTTGGAATGTTTGGAATGAGGAAACTTTACATTGCATAAACTTGACCACCAATTTGAAAAAATGAATACTGGAAATCATTGAATTGTTTGCCTTAGGTAGGTAAATTGTGTGGTATTTGAGTTAAAATTCAGTTAAGCTGTTTAAAGAAAACAATGAGTAATAAATAGACCCACTTCTCTTCCCCTTAGGTTTATTCTGTTCCTTTTTAAGAATGAGGGAGACAGAATTCAATCTTGGCTTCAAGATCTTTAGAAATTATGTAACCCTGGGGATGCTAATTAACTTTTCTAAACCTCTTTTATTATGTGTAAAATGAGACCTGCATAGAAACACATTTTATACTAGAGATGTATTCCTAAATAACTTGTGTCATCCAGGCTCATTTTATTTTAGAAATAAAGTTAGAAGGCTGATGCTGTAAAGTTCTGTCAATCTGTCACCGTTGTAATGTTAGGAGTCGGGCAAATCACGGAAGCATTAATCACTCGGTTCAAGTTGCAGCTTCCAGTGATCTGTACTTGACTATACAGTTGGATTTCTATTTTCTGCTGAACCTCACGGTATATTTGCTATAGTGCTGGTTTTTATTTTCTCAACCTCCTCATTTCAGACAGCGATGTACAAGTCCACTCCCTTCACCTTCATGACAGTTTTGGATGTTTTCATTGAGTTGTTTTATTTTTAACTGTCTTCTAAATTGACCGCCCATGCTCCCTTTTTACCACCACTTTAAAAATATTTTATTTATTTGTTAGAGAGATTCAGAATGAATATGTTGTTCACAAATTCACACCCAGAAGCTAATGAAAACCACAGCTGAAGTCCAGATTGCCGGTGTGGGTGGCAGGGACGCTCGTCCTGGCACCTGATATCACACCCAGAGCACTCGGACATGGGTGTCTACATCTTTATCATTAGGCTAAAGACCATCCTCTTCTTCCACCTTGTTACACAACTGCAGTTGCTTATTAAATATGTTGTAATTTTTTTAAGAGGAAACCTTACATATTGAAGTTTATTGTTAATATTTTTTAAGTGTTGTAAATACAGCTTCAGATTTCAAGGCAGAAAACAAAGATAATTTAACAGAAGGAAACAGTTATTACCAACAACTTCAGGACATGTGAGACAGTGGAGAAGGCATGGTCCAGTGCCCAGTGAGAACTGGAGTTTGGAGGGAAGGCTTCTTGGCTATAACCATGGGAGCCTCTGCCAGGACAGCCTGGGAGAGCTGAGACCGCCTTTACCTGTCTTCTGCCTTTCTCCTGACTTGCCCTTTTGATCGTGGCTCCCATTCTCTGAGCTCAGCTGCAAACCAGTAGGCACTGGAGCCTGGGAAATAGTTTCTAAGCATTCACACTCTAGGTTGCAGTGTTTACCAGGACAGAGTTTTGATGAGGAATGATTCGAAGAGTAGACTGATGAATAAATTGTACTCACACAGTGTTGAAGAACATAAAGAGCCAGAATTCACACAACGAGCTTGTGAAGTTGGCCCATCCTTTGGTTTACTGGCTGATTTGGCTGGAGTTTTTGCAGAAGGGAGACCCTGATCCAAATATTTGATTGAAATGATTAGTTAGGGAAACCCTCCTAGGAATAATAGTGAGATGGGAGGGAATCATGATGGGGCAGAGGGAAGAAGCCAAGAAAAAAATAATCCTGGTTAGGGAGTCCCAGTCTGTACTTGGTCCAGATGGGGGCTTTGGTATATTTATTGCATCTCATTGTGAGGGTTTTGTTTAAAAAAAAAAAAAAAGAGCTAGGTTTTGAGATCTCTCTTGCTGAAAAGGAGCAGGCTTATTCTATAAAGAACGTTTGCCTCTGGGAGCCCTTCGCAGAGTACTCGGCACTTGACAGTTCACAGCAGAGAAAGAAGAAACTGGGGGGGCAGGGGACCACGCGCCAGCTCAAGTACTACTTGAAGGTTGTCAGAAGCAGCCAGGGCTGGCACCAGGGGCAAGTGCCAGCACCCCAGAGGAGCGCTAACTTGTGTCCCAGCGTCCGTGGATGGCTCAGTGCACCCACATGAAAGAACCAGAAGCTGCTTCAGGCTTTTGGCTCTATAGTTTGAAATTGTTTATGAATGTGAATTTGTATTCATGTTTTTATGTACCACTGCATTTTTCATGAGGTTGCCTCAGAGGAGGCCTAAAATGTGTCTACGTTATCTTGGAAAGGTTCCTGGTGTTGGGGTGGGGTGTGTTTTCCCTAGCTTGAGTTGCAGGTCTGAGTATCTATGTTCCATGTCCACCTCAGGCTTTAAATTATAGCTTCCTACTAATCCGGATCCAGGGTGATAGTAGTGAAACAAGACATTGGGGTTATGCCACTCATGTGGGGGCCTAGATTGCATTAGGCTACCAGGGTAACCCCAACCATTGTGGCATTTGGGGAGGACATGGAGGTGTAGGACTGTGTTTGTTTCAAATATATTTTTTAAAACATTATTTTAAGACATTTTTTTTTCCTTAAGAGTTACATATTTTTGTTGGAAAGGCAGATTTGCAGAGAGAAAGATCTGTTGGTTTAGTCCACAAGTGGCGCAGTGACTGGAGCTGAGACAATCAGAAGCCAGGAGCTTATTCCAGGTCTCCCACACGGATGCAGGGTCCCAAGGTCCTGGGCCATCTTCCACTGCCTTCCCCATTGTACAAGCAGAGAGCTGGATAGGAAGTGGAGCAGCTGGGACACAAACTGCTGCCTATATGTGATACCGTGTTAGGAGTGGAAGATCAGCCAGTTGAGCTATTGGCTCAATCCCGAATAGTTTTTTAAAAGTTCACAGAAGCTTCGATGTGATGGCTCAATGGCTAAATCCTCACCTTGTATGCACCAGGATCCCTTATGAGCACCGGTTTGTGGCCTGTCTGCTCCACTTCCCATCCAGCTCCTTGCTTACAGCCTGGGAAAACAGTAGATGATGGCCCAAAGCGTTGGGAGCCTGCACTGTGTGGGAGAACCTAAGAAGCCATTTGGAGAGTGAAGCAGCAGATGGAAGAGCTGCTCTGTCTCTTCCTCTGTGTGTAGTTCTGGTCTGCCTTTCCATAGAAATAAATCTTAAAAGAAGTAGTTAACAGGAAATGTGTATTATAAAAGTGATATACATGTATTTCAAATTTCTCTTTTATGAAAATACTTATTTTCCATGAAATTTTTATAAGTAATCTTATATGTGCATATATGTGTGTATGTAATCCAAATTACATATTTCTCCTTGATAAAATTGATTTAAAAAATTTCCCCTTGATTTATAAGTATTTCTGCAGGCTGACTTAATCCACGCAGAAACCCCGTATCTGATTTTGCTTCAGAGGAATCCACCCCAGTCTAGCTCATGGGACATCTTGTCCTGTCACTGCTCTTACTGCTCTTGAACTGTAGTTTAGATTTCAGTTTTCATCTGATTTTTAATAAATCAATTTCACTTTTTACCTCTTGCCCATTATCTTAATCTTGCTGTAATTCAGAGAATTTTAAGTTTTCAAGACATGAATGTTGTTAGAAATTTCCATACATAACATATTCTTTCCCTGTCACTCTTATTTGGCAAATGCCGGTTTCTATGGGGTCATTGATAACCTCTTCCTGTTACGTCTGGCTATGCACAGCGAGGGAATGGCTACGCTTTTGTTGCCCATGCTCGTCAGCTCTAATCTCTTGCTCTGTTACATGCCTGCTAATGAGTATCATATGCACAGCTTTACTTTAAGCATACTACTTTTCTTCATGTGTTTAAGTTCTCCTTGAAATTGAGTTGACGGATTTTTTTTTCTGCTTGTCAGAAAGAAAGCATTTTGTGTATTCTCTAGCATAGGCTTTCTGTTGCAACTAGTCATTGTTGGCATTGCAGTGCCAAAGCAGCTGTGGGTAATACCTAACCTAAAGGGCTTGGCTGCCTTCCCATGGAACATTGTACAGACACTAAAATTTAAATTTAATGTGATTTTTCTGGGTTTATGTGTCTTAAGAAACCATTCTTGCCTCATATACCACAGTTTGCTTTAACCTGTGCCACAGTTAGCTTGGGATGTGCCTATTACTTAACCCAATTACTTGCTGTCATTATTTTAATTTGCATTGCTAATTTCAGAGCCTTTGTTCCTTGTATTAGGAGAAAGTATAGGGAAAAAGCATTAAACGATATCAACTAAATCCTGACTATGTATTAATTGCCAGCTAGCTCTTAGGCTTCTGAAGTTTAATAGACTGTAAGATATACACATTGACATAAAAGGTGCAGGCACACATGTGTGCACATTTGACATGGAAATATATTTGCAGATTATATCCAGCATTCCAGTTATCAGGTGAGTAGTAGATAGCAATAGGAGTAATTTTTAGATTCCATTTGTCCAGCACTTAGAATTTACACAGCATCTTCCACATGCCTTGTCTGAGTTAGTATGCTTACAAGGAGGTATGTTGTGGGTCAGTGTGATAACTCAGCTGGCTAATCCTCTGCCTGCAAGAGCCAGCATGCCATATGGGCCCTGGTTTGTGTCCTGATTGTTCCAACAACAGCAGCAGAGGATGACCCGAAGCCTTGGGATCCTGTATCCTCATGAGAGACCTAGAAGAGGCTGCCGGCTCTTGGCTTTGGATTGGTTAAGCTCCAGCCATTGTGGCCATTTGGGGAGTGAACCACTGGATGAAAGATCTCTTTCTTTTTCCTTCTCTCTGTAAATCTGCCTTTTCAGTAAAAATTAATAGTAAATCCTTTAAGTGGTGTGTTATCCTATTTATTAGATGATGAAATGTCATGAGAGTTTAGTGACTTGCTTGTGTCTAGTTAGGCACTAGGAGAATTGAGCTTCTTGTTTATGGAACACTCACAGGATTTTGGAAATAAAGAGTGTCACCATTCTAATCTTGCTGTTTTACAAAAGAGCACCCAGCTTTGGTGCTAATAATTTACAGAGCAGACACTCAGCAACCCTGATCTCCCAGTTACTTAGGACAGAGTGTAAATTCCGTTAGGGTGTGTCTAAAATAGCTGTAACAGAATGGAAAGTAATGCTTATGTGCTTTTATTTTTGAAGTAAGTATTTTTTGTAATATCTTTAAAAGTGTTAAGTAAAATAATGAAGCATCACGTGGAAGCTGGCTGTCTAACCATTGCTCAAAGCTAAAACTCCTAGATGTCAGTTCATGTGGAATAACTGCACACTGGTTCCTTCCTAGCTCCAGCACTGGATGTGGACTGGCAGAGCAACAACACCTTTGCTTCCTGTAGTACAGACATGTGCATTCATGTCTGTAAGTTAGGACAAGACCGACCTATTAAAACATTCCAGGGACATACGGTAAGGAACCTTTTTTGCTACTTGCCATACAAGGATTGTGACAAGTAATATTTCAGAATAATTCTAAGATGTTTGTGTTGTATATCTAAACAGTAATACAATCTATCAAATGAAAATGTGATTATTTACTTTTAGAATGAAGTAAATGCTATCAAATGGGACCCAACTGGCAATCTCCTGGCCTCCTGTTCTGATGACATGACTTTGAAGGTAATGAATGCATACTGGGGAGAAATGGGATGGGAGTGTCATGAAGTATGTGGTCTTTGGCGCCTTTATTGCTGTTTAGAATATTTTTTTACATTGAATTTTTAAATGTTGATGAGAACTTGTCCTACTTTCTAATGATTAAGCATTGCTTTGTGTACTTTAATTTTCCTTCTTGCAATACATAAAATTACCTAAATATTGCAAATAAATTGTGTTAGTAGTGATACAATGAGAATTATGTTACTGTAATTCATCAGCATTCTCCAGAGACAGAGAACCGGTAGAGGAGAGGGACTGATCAATCTGTAGGAGAGTATGAGGAATTCGCTCACTGGACTGTGGTGGCTGATAAATTGTAAGCTAAATAGTCTTCAGTTTGCAAACCGAAGACTCAGAAAGCTGCTGGTGAAACTCCAGCTGGAAGCCAAGGCCTAAGTACCAGTACTGTACTTCCCAGCTCCAGGGAAAGCAGTGTCCTCAGAGGGGTCAGACTGCTTCTTTGTCCTGTCCAGGACCTCACTGAATCAGATGATATGCACTTGCACTGGAGACAGTGGTCGGCTTTACTTAGTATACTGGTTGCAATCTAATCTTGTCCAGAAGTATGCAGAAATATAGTTAAACTGCTGGGTTCCCCATGACCACCTCCAGTTGAGTCATAAAATAAACCATCTTAGGTAGTGGGGAAGTGTGAAATTGCAAATTATCTTAACTGTTAGGAAATTGTTTTGTTGCAATTAAAGTTGATTTTTCACATGTTTAAATCTGACAAATACTCAAGATCTTTGACATGTTTCTGAAATTTTGTAAGTAGTATTGATTTACTTTTTCTGTGATTTAAGTTTAAATCTTCCTTGCTGGGAAACAAATTCAAGTAAGTGAAGAATTTCTGAGTGCCTGAACAAGCAGACAGGCCAGTAGCCACATTTTAACATATATATATTTTTTAAGTTAGATTTCCAGGGAAAGGAGAGGTAGGTTTTCATCCACTTGTTTGTTTAGTCAATGGCCACATTGGCTAGAACTGGCTGGTTTGAAGCCAGGAACCAGGAGCTTGTTCAGAGTCTCGGATAAGGGTGCCAAGTGTCCAGGGTTTGAGCCGTTCTCTGCTACTTTCCCAGGCCATAAGCAGGGACCTGGATCAGCTATAGAATCATGGATTGGTGCCCATATGGAATGTCGGTGCTGCAAGGCGGAAATTAGTCTGTTGAGCCATTGCACCAACCCCAACATACATATCCCTCCCTCCCATCCGTCCATCCGTCCGTCCTAACTAAAAGGAAGCTGTTGATACTTGACTTCTAAGCATGTAACATTCCACAGTTAAGGGAAAAAGTGGACTTTGATATAAAAACAGCCATATACTAATCTCCAAAATAAATGCTGTCTGGAGCCCTCCTCTGACAGCCAACCTTGAAAGTAGTCTTGTCTTTGACTCTGCGATACTGGTGACTAAAGACGAGATGACCTTTATCCATGGAATAATCTTGAGAGAAAACTGGTTTTCATCCTAGCATGAGCAGACTTGAGGACCCTGTGGATTTTTTTTCCCCCTAAGTACCTGCTGTTTTTTTGGTCAGATCTCAAGAGTGAGCTCCCTTTTGAGCATTGGTACTGAAAATCCTTATCTTACTGCTGTAAGCTATCCTGGTTCATGTACGTACGTTCAGTTTGTATAGTGAAGAGCTTTGTAGAAAAGCATAGAATGTCCAAGGAAGTGAGAGGAGGACAGTGTTCATAGAACTCTCCGCTGTAGATTGAGTGGCAGCTACAGAGACAGAATGGAGCTTGACATTTTTAGAAAGCTTTTCTTCATCCTAAGAATAAACGAAGGTCACTTAGGGTTTTCAAGCTGAGACTAGTTAGATGGATAAACTGTAACAGGGGCATTTTCTGAGCACAGGGACTATCACACGAAGTGAGATGGTCATGGCTTTGAGAGCTACACATGGAAATGCTTCATGGGTCTGCTACTCATGTTTTAATGCAAGCTTGAGACAGAAACAGCAGCTCCGGTGGGAAAGGGAGAATGTGTGTGTGAAAATGAGAGGTGTTCATAATGAACAGGATGGTGTCCAGCTAATTTTTGTTGGCACTGTTGGATACATTGTGTTTGTGTTGCCAAAATGTTGCATGCCTCTACTCCACTGACCGATTCTTTATTAAATGATTTTGCCAGAAATATTCTTGATGTATGTCTCTATTAATTTTTGCTCAGAGTTGATAACAGATTTTCAATTTACACATAGCATTTTTCATCTTGGGAAAGGTTTATTCTCCACCATCTTAACTTTATTCTATCTGTTTTCATTGGTTGTTCTGTTTGAGTCATCACATTATTTTATAAGTAGATTACTTATCTTCTCCTCATTGCAGTATTTTCCTGCTTCTTAATTCTAATAGAAGTTGACGGGACAACATAAAACTGTCCCTTTCACATTTTATTGTTGGACTTCATGATGTTACGTCATTGATATATTGGACTGGCAAGATAGTGTTCAAAAAATAATTATGTATGTTTTCTTTTTTATTTAGATTTGGAGTATGAAACAAGACAATTGTGTCCATGATTTGCAAGCACATAATAAAGAAATTTATACTATCAAATGGAGTCCAACAGGACCAGGGACGAATAACCCAAATGCCAACCTTATGCTAGCAAGGTGATATGATGTTTCTGTTTTTTAATCTTCTTTGTGAGTTTTTTATAGATAAAACTTCTAATAAATTTGAATAAAGTTATGTAGGATCCTATGAAATGGAGTGCATCTGATAAGGACAAATCAAGCTGCCACTGGATCTGCGTTTGTAAGGAGCTGGAGTCGGGAGCCAACCCGGGGGATCAAACTCAGGCGTCCTTCAGGCGCAAGGCCTACCCCAGGGAATGGGAACATATGTCATTCATTTTATTTCATGTAGTGCTTGATTTTAGAAGTCACATTATAAAACAACACTGAATATGGAATGTCCTTGCATGCTGGTGCCTGAGCATTTGTACCATCAGATTTTTTAAAATTAATTTATTTTATGATTCAGTGACATAGCCTCAGTATATTTTTAATAGGGCCTTTAAATATGGGATATATTATTTTAAGACAGTGGAAGTCAAGTGATATCAAATATTGATTAAAACTTAGGCAATTTACACATACTACATAGTAATGTTCATCACCTTTAAAAATATAAAATACGGCTAATACAGTGCTTAAGATCAGGAGTTGGTTAAGAAGGAATTATTTAAAGTGAAAACAGTGAATTGTCACTTATGTTTTCCAGTTTATTGGTTTAGAAATTGTCCATGGCTACTTTTTCTCTTGCTTCTTTGTCTAGGTTCCACAATGCTTTCTCCCTAATACTGCACCCTTCTTATGGAGAATTGGGGGCTGTTCGCAGTAACAGAATATTGACACGTTGGGTGCAAGCGTAGGAGAGTATTTCATTATCTTTACTACCATTTCCTTCCCTTTCCAGTGCATCCTTCGATTCTACTGTTAGGTTATGGGATGTTGACCGAGGAATTTGCATACATACTTTGACAAAACACCAAGAGCCTGTGTACAGTGTAGCTTTCAGTCCTGATGGCAGATATCTGGCAAGTGGCTCTTTTGACAAATGTGTGCACATCTGGAACACACAGGTACGTCCGAGACGTTTATATTTGGTTGGACACATTTTCCGGTAGAGGTGTGATCTTTGAGGGTGTCGTTTCTCCTGTGGCATTAACTGAATTCTTAGTTTTAAATAGAGAAGATTTATGGCTAGGTAACGATCAAAACTGATTGAAATTACAGTTTTCTAATATTTAGAAATGAATTTAGATGACCTGTTTTATTATAATTTGCTGTTTTATTCTTTTTGCTTCCCCAAAAGTTTCCTACAGGGAGATTGTAAGGGATTAAAATGTACTTAGTTAGAGCTTTCTGAGGAAATTGTCTCCAATGAGATTTTATACTGTAGCGGCTTGATATTTGAAGGAAAAACTAACAGCCTTGTGCCCTTGGCATGATTGCTTCTAGAGAGATTCCCCTCATAAAAGTAAAGAAGCCTTCCTTTACTCTCAGAGAGAGCAAGACAATTGAAAAATTGTTTAAATTTTCTTCAGTGTCTTTTATTTTTATAATTCACGTAGTTTTTTGTTTGTTTTCGAAGTGCGTCTGTTTGAAAGGCATTGATGGGTGGGGAGACAGGTGCACGGCTCTCCTGTCCACTCCCTCACTCCCCACGTGGGCGTAACAGCCAGGGCCGCCCCAGGCAGAAGCCCAGAGGCTGGACCTCCAGGCAGGTCTCCCACCCTCTAAAGGCTTCAAACACTGGAGCCATCTTCTGCTGCCTTGGAGGAACCTGAATCAGAAGCCAAGCTGCTGGGGCTCAGGGCGGCGCTGTGATAGCTGGCACTGCGAGCAGTGACTTAAGCCGCTGTTCCACAGGGACAGCCCCAACTGTTTCAGTAACAGCAATCACGTGGGCCTCCCCTCAATTATCAGGTCCTTCCTGGTTATAGTACGTACAGAAATCACTGTGGGATTTTTTTTCCCCCAAGTTTTGCACCAAAAAATTTATGTAAAGGCAAAATTTATGTAAAGGCAAAATTTATTATATCCTGAGAAATATTTTTCATTTCTGCCTTTACCTTCTGTTAAGTAAACAGATACATTTTTGTTGTATGTGAGGTCTTCTCATCAGTGTAAGTTTGTGATTCTTTTCATTCTTATGGTTCCACTGGCAGTATGAAAGAAAAAGATTATTTTATCATAGTCTTGTCTTTAGATGAAAATGGTATTGCAGCATTATTTTCAATCTTCATTTAAGAGAATTACCCTTTGTGTGTTTGATTCATATTCACTTCTGTGAACTGCCTGCTTTCCAGCTGGGTTCCTGGCTGCTTTCTTTCTTGCAGATCTTTCCTAGCCTTTGGTGGTGTGAATTGCAAAGTTTATAGTTGCGTAGTTGTTAACCCGAAATTTTCTATTGTATTTAGAATAAACTTTTTAAAGTAACAATGTTTTAGCGTAATATTTTATCATTATGTACTTACCTGTACTGTATTTTCTCTTCTACTAAATAGATGCTTGTGTAGAATATGTCATAGAACTGAGTATTTGAAAGAAAGAACTCAATCCTAAACTTTGTGTTTATGTGAAGGCATGAATTATTCTCCCAAATTAACTTTTTAAAATTCAACAACAGTTGAGTAGTTTTTGACAATGATTCTGAATGTGTGAATCGTAATGCTATACTGTCAGCAAGAACGACTATCGGCATGGGATGAATTGAGTGTGTATGTGTAGATTGATGTATTCCTATGAAGCGATCAGCTCATTTCATTTCTAACGTTTCAGGCTATGTGCTTACTCTAGAGTTGCAGTTTAGTCCCACTTCTCTGATTGTTGAAACTGAGGCCCTTCGGTGTTTTTTTTTTTTTAATCTTGCCATTTGGACTTAGCAATACATACATGATTTTTAAGATTCTGTTTCTCATTTTATAGACAGGTGCTCTAGTTCACAGCTATAGGGGAACAGGTGGGATTTTTGAAGTTTGTTGGAATGCAGCAGGAGACAAAGTTGGAGCCAGTGCATCAGATGGTTCAGTAAGTACAGTAAAATACTTCCGGGGGGGGGGGGGGGCTGCGTGTACATCCACATTGGGTTGGGCCTTATTGTAGTGAATACAAAAAGATTCTTTTAAAAATACATTTTAAGATAAGATATTGATCTTTATATATCTGAAGACTGTATACTTGTTCATTGTGTATAAATAAAACTAACAAAAAACAATTTTGTCTATCATTGCCAAAAGATTATCAACATAATTAGAAAATGGGCAGTTTTTTTAAACGTTCACTAGCGAAAATTTTTTATAAGATTTTATTTTATTTATGTTTTAATTTTAATTGGAAAGTTAGAAACGCAGAGAAAAAGGTCTTCAGTCCGATGACACTCCCCAAGCGGCCGCAACTACCTGAGCTGAGCTGAAGCCAGGAGCCTCTTCTAGGTCTCCCACATGGGAGCACTAGCAGGAAGCTGGATGGGAAGCAGGGCCACCGGGATTAGAGCCAGTGCCCTGGGATCCCAGAGCATGCAAGGCGAGGAATTTAACCACCAGGCTGCTGCACTGGGCCCTCCTTAGTGAATTTTTTAATAGAGCACAACAATACCTTGATAGTGATTTGAATTTTTAAAGTCTATTTCTGTCTTCTCAAAGAATACTGGTGGCCTAGAGGAGGGGAGGTGAGAGAGAATTTATTCTTTTTTTTTTTATTGCAATTTTATTTAAAAGAGAAATCTCCCCACAGAAGTGAGACAGGGAGAGCTTTTCCATCCAGTATATCACTCAAATGGCCCCGATGGCCAGGGCTGGGCAGGCTTTACTGTGTAGGTCTGGGGAGCCAGTCGCTTCGGCCATTTTCCACTAGTTTTCCTGATGTGTCAGTCAGGAGATGGATGGAAAGTAGAGCAGCTGAGCTTCGAACCAGTGCCCAAATGGGATGCCAGCATCACAGGCTGAGCCTACCCGTGGTGCCACAGTGCCATCCCAGTACAGTCGATTCCTCCATTAATGAAAGCTCCATACTCAGTGACTTTCAGGTTATGATTGGCATACTTTTAGCAGAAGTGCTGGTTAGGGCTTCTAGAATTCTAATGGCATAATGGAGATTGGAACGCTTTGGTCATTAGTCACTTACCTAAGCTACAGCTTAATACAGTCTGTGATCTCTCATTGAGCGTCCAAGAGATAGGGAATAGTGTTTTGAGCTTTTTGCCCTACTGTGTAATTAGCAGAAAGTAATTGCTAGAAATTGCAGCCGTGCTTTTTTCACTACTGTTATTATTGTGTTACCATTGTTTTCAGGACTGTTTCCTCCATCTGCTTGATAATCTGATTTATTGATTGAGTGTCTATTTCCTTGATTACTCCTTCGGTGGCTTTGTGAACTTACAGTTAAGAAGCAGTTTCCAAATTGTATCATAGAATAGTCAAATTGTAACGTAAAATTCTGAACCCTTTGGTTGATTGTTTTACTTTCTTGCAGGTTTGTGTATTAGACCTTCGGAAATAGCGCTACTAGTTGGAAGCCATGGACCGACTATGAATGTGTACATAGCCAAAATGACTGTCCCTGACCCATGTACTGCTATAGTCCCACTTGAACCATGGCCAGTCCACTACAGCCAAACCTAAAGGAAATATATACATACAGTGTATATAAACAAAATTGCACCCTGAAGATGACAGAGTTTTGTCACAGCTTGTGAATTCTGTTCACCAAGTGCTGGAATCTAATCTGTGCCCCTAAAATAGCATTTAGAAGTTTTGGATATGAAAACCAGAAGAGAGAAATATACGTTATAAAAGCAGACCATACATGTACCAGTTTTGGATACTAATGACAGCCTTGTTTCCCCATGAATCAGCAGACACCATGGATTATATTCTTTTTTCCCTTCAGTAGTGAGCAGTTTGTATGTACAGAGAAAATGGACTTAACAAAACCTTGCAGCAGTAGTTTGTTCTTGCTTTTAAATTTTGTTTTTTGGTTTAGATTATGGATGCATGAAGTAAGGGAGTGAATCAGTTTCTTGTTGATATTTTTTTCACCTTTTAAACAACAAAAAATTCTTGAAAATATTTTAATGCATTCTTTTGAAAAGGTAGATGTTTGGTACATTTTATGGCTCCCAGAGCATATATTCAATTGGTGCATATTAAGGAAGGGGAAATTGGGAATCAAATGAAAACCTATACCTTCGGTCATGTTGATTTGTAAGACACATGTAAGACACATCAGTAAAAGGGTAATATGCTCTGTTTTTGTGGTGATGTGGCTTAAATATAATAGTTTCTTCTTTGGGACATAATTCTGCCAATTAAAAACTAGAAGGGCACAAAATTTTTTTTGATACCATAGAGAAGATACATTAAAAAAAAAATCTTCCAATGTTTTGTAGCCATACTAAATTATGGTTAAAATGTGCACTATTGTGAAAAGGAGCAAAGTAGTTTTGGGGTTTTTTGTTGTTGTTATTTGTTTCTTTGTTTGTTTGCTTTGGTTTTAAAGAGATTAAAATGTTTCTGGATAAGGATTAGCTTCTCAAAGTGTCCATCATTCTATGTAGAAGCTTAATGTAATGTAACCAAACTCCAGTATTAAGAAAATCTCGCCTATTGTTTTTCTTTATACAAAGCAAGATAACGGCATATAACACTGCCATTACATGGCAAAATGTTTGCTACCTTAGTTTAAAAAATAATCTTTAAAACAAAAGACTTGCTTCAAAGTGTTTTTAAATAAATAGCAGTAATTCAGAATTAAAAAAAAAAAGTATAATTGCACTAACTTCCCTGCTGCTCTAATTCTGCATTTGTGGTACGTGTGACTACATTTTTTCAAACATAGATAGGTTTAAGCTGCTATTTTTGTTTTAAGAAGTCACTACCATATTATCATGTCTTTTACTCTGTTTATAACATCAAATATTCTTACAGATAATATGAAATCAAACCTCCTCTCACACTGATGAAGCTAAAAGCAAAATATACAGGCAAATGATAGCATGGGGCAATGTTTTAATGTGTGATTAACAAGATTTGTCATGATTTAATGTAAGAATCCAAGAGTGTCAATTTTGAAGAGTTGTCAAATTTATATATCAAAGATTTTAATTAAGGAATTGCTTCTTGAGCTTAGCAAATTTATAACACTATTTCTGTCATTAATTATTTGGAGACCTTAACTACTAAAAATGTAACCTGTGTCCTTTAAGTAGAAACTGATTTAACCCAAGTAATGCAGCTTTGATTTTCAACATTTGTTTTGCTCTTTCTACATTGATTGATATTTCTGCATTGATTGAAGCAAGTCTTGGTTTTACTAAGGTAGAGTAGCATTTGCTAATGGTAAAGAGAATAAGTACACTTAATTTCACAATACATTGTTATATGTACCCCAGTTGTTCTTAGTGGGGACTATGATACTGTAATAAATATTTTTTAAAATATACATGCAGAGAGGCAGTCATTCATGATGGTTTTGTGCCAGCTGTTTTTAGGGTTTTGGATCACATTAGAGATACTTAGAACTTATTACCCTGTGACTTATGTAGGAAACCTAATATGCTGAGTATCTGGCACTTGAAATCCTGCTTTTATTGCTGGAGGTCCGTATCTGTGGTTGACCTCTATTGTTGTTCTAAAAAAAAATAAAAATAAAAAAAATCTGTGCAATAATTTTTAAGTGTGCTCCCAGGAATAGACACAAATGTTTTGAGTATGTTTAAGCTGCATTTTCCTTTAGCGATGCATTTGTCAATTGCACTGAATTTAAATCTGAAAGTCAGAGGTGATTATTGATAGTACTTTTGTATTTTGATATGGACAATTCATTTGCATACAGTTATTGACTTTTTTCCCAGCTGATTAAAAGATAGTCAAGAAATTCTGCAATATAGCTGCCAAAATAGACAGCTACATTTTTATGATATTGTCATCTTTTCTGTTTTCTTTTTTAATTTAGCTATTTTACTTAGGCATAATAGCCACAATAGGACATTTAAAAGATTATAAATGCAGAGCTTTATTATCCTGAAGTCTTGGGTCTTTTAAGTATAAACTTCTCTGAAAGGTATCCATTTTGTAGGCTTGGGTTTTTCATGAGCATACGATTGTTTTTTTGCTGCTGTTCTCAACATCATAATTGCCTGCTGATGTGCCACGATGCTGCTCCAATAAACAAACTGAAGATTGTCTCTGATTTGAGCAGTAGCATGATTTCAAGAGACCAAGGTTCACAGCCTGTAAAAGTTCTATGTTTGGGGTTCTTGCTCATTTTCCTCCTATTTTTTTCTGATAACTTGTTCCTGAAGATCAGTTAAATTCAGTAGTTTTTGTATGGTAGTTGATTATATATCATTGATGTATAAGCTACTGTAAGAAACTTACAAGGGAAAATAGAAAGGAAAGCATGAATGAATAGTCACTGATTAATATAGAAAAAAGAAAGAGCAGCTGCCACTCTTAAACGTCATCAAGGAATATTTTTTCTCCTCTGTGTAAGAAATCCCATTAGTGCTTATATTCATTTGTTACAATCCCTGTTTCCGATCATCGATCAGGAAACATCATTGACTTTCAAAATGACTTTTAGAAGAGAACGGTTAATTTCCTATTAGGTCTTAGAGTGTTTGCATTCTGTTTTAGTTATTCTCTAGTAAAAACATTTTATTAGGTTTAACACCTTTTACAGATACTGAAAGTGCCTCCTTTTGTGGTGTAAAAAAAAAAACAAATTATGGTGCAAAAAGTAATCACTAGATTGAATTACATGAAGGTTTTTTTTTTTTTTGCTTTTTGACATGTAAAATGTCAAGAGAAAGGCCAAAGATTTGTACTTTTTCACTTAACTTATAAAGCACTCCTTCTTTCCTTAAACTTCTTTCTGTCAAATTAGATTTAATGAGAGAGTACTATTTTTAAGGAGCTATCCGTTAATGTAGAATGATTTTGTTAAGAGTAATGTAAACTATTATTGAATAGAGGCCTAAAGAAGACTGTGCATTTTTGCTATTTAAAGGAATCACAAATGACCATACTTAACGTGAGCAAAAATGACAAGTTTTACTAGCTAGGTAGAAAACTCTCCAATGCAGTGCTATTTACTCTTTCATTTTCTTCAGCACATTGTACCTTTCTACTGAACCTACGTTCATTCTCACATGCTAAGGATGGTACTTGCTTATGGCGGATATCTGTCGACAGTTTCCACAGAAATCCTTTTGCGGTGGACCAACATTGTGGCATGGCAGCAAATGCCAACATTTTGGGGAATAGCAGCAAATCTATAAGAGACCCTGGTTGTTTTATTTTTGTTGTTGTTGTTTTCCCGCCTCTGCCTTCCCCTGAGTCAGCAGGGTTGGAAGGAGGGTAGGGACGTTATGAATTACTCCTTCCAGTAGTAGCTCTGAAGTGTCACATTTAATATCAACTTTTCTTTTTTAAAGGAAAAAAAAAAAACAGATTCTAGTTAAATGTAGAAGAGAGAAAAAAGAGGAAGTGTTCACTTTTTTAACACACTGATTTAGAAATGTGATGTCTTGTATCAGTAGTTCTGAGGTATTGCTAGCATTCTTTAGTTCTGCCTTTACGTTGACAGGGTTGAAGCAGGGTGAATAACGAGGGCGTGTTTTTCTTTTCTGGTAAGCTGTTTCATGATGTTTTCTTTGGATTTTCTGGATAAGTTGAAGAAAACATTCTGCATGTTGTATCTAGTCTGATGTGCTTATCCATCTCATTACAGAAAGACAGAATACCACGCAGACTGCGTTCTGTAGCTCTGTAATTCTCTAATACAGAAGTAATTTCTTCTTTCCTGACTTTGACATTGTAGCTATAATGTTTTCCTTTTGATTTTTACAAATCTTTTGGGTCTAATTCTGTGAGCCTACCTATAGCACTGGATTAAAATGTCTGCATCATTTCTTTAGTTATCCAGTTAACTTTAAAACTGTTGTAAAAGTGTAAACCAGCCCATGACAGTTTTTTGTACATGTTAAAGAACTTTATTGTTCAGTTTTCATGATTATTGTGTAAGGAAGACTGATATAGATGTTCTATGCTGTCCTGGACCATGTTAATTACACTTACGATGTATTTTGGTTCCACATCACAATGATTTGTTCCCAATGACCTTTTCATCCTTTTTAGGCACATTTTTTTTTGTTGTTGTTGATGTTGTTGCAGTTTCCCTTTGCATTGTATTGCTTTGACAACTGTAATTTGAATCAGATCTGAAAGAGGTCCAGAATAAAATATATTTTGATATTATGTTGGCTGTGTACATATATAAAATCTTTGATATCTATGTAGTTTGTATAGACTATTTCCTGGTCAAGTAAAGAGAAGGGATGCTATTTCTTGTTTACAATTTCTTGTCTACATTTTCATTGATCTTTTTCCTCCAATGTTCTATTGTAGAATAAATTTTTTGCTCTGAGTTATCCTTCATAACATATAACATCTCTAATTCTCTCCCATAATGGTGTTGCCAGTTAGAACTGCCGTCAGAACCCCAAGCCACTATTTTTCATAAACATTGTTTTCCAAGATAATATACTTTAAAGTAAGCCCATAGATAACATTATAAATTTTGCTATTTTATTACTTCCTGCAGGAGATAAGATTTTTTAAATGAAGGGATTATTTACTATTTTTATTAAAGAATAGAGCACGAATCCATTAAGGGGATAGTAATTAGTTTTGGATTATTTTGAAAAAGTAATATTGTATGTAAAGGACATTGTTTCATGTGTTCGAACTGAACGAGACCTCAGAGGCGTTTCTCCGGCACACGGTGAGCACAAAACGCAGTGTGTGTAGAGGATTGTTCACGACAGGAAGCTCGGCTTCCTTGGTGACACGTTCCCCCTTCGTAGAAGTCAACTCTGGAGTTGATCCTTTTCCTTAGCAGTTGCTTCTGTTACTACTATAGCCTTATGAGAAAAGAAACTGTTTTCCAAGTTAATTCATACTCCTTTATAATTGCTTAGAGACTTTTGAAAAAAAAAAAAAACTAAGCATATTTTTTGCTTTCCTTTGTCTTTCAAAAGCTTGTGTTCTCTGGAACTTCAACTGTGTTCGTATTTCCTGAACAGAAACAATTTAGAGGTCTAGCCTTACGGTGTCTTATTAGAGGTGAGCCACTGCACTTGTTAGAACTAAAAGCCTTTCGTTTTCAAAGGGTTACTTTCATTGCACGGCGTAGATGGCTGACAACCTGCCTCTTGCACTTTTCCAATCAAGTGTTGGATTACTGAGAATTGGGATACGTGTAAGTAGGAGGTAACACTGATACTAATTGGAGAAGTTCTGGAATTGCTTTTAATTTTATGTTTCTCATATTAAGCAATGGATTTGATTTCATATCTGTTGCAGTACACAGGCAATCAGGTTAAAGTTAACTGTTGTCTCAGTATACTAATTTAACATACGCAGTGGAGTAGAGCACACTTCATAACAGGGTCGGAACGGTGTTGTTCTCTGCTGTGCCGAGGCGCTCTGTCACCAGTGAACTGTTAACCCTGTGGTACTTTCTCTGCATGCTTATTAATTGTCATATCTCTATGCTTAATTGTCCTAACTTGTAATATTTTTGTATTAAATTTTTTAGGATTTCCTTGTAATTTCTTTATAATTTAAAATATATTAAACACAAAGTGTTTAGTAAAGTACCGAAGACAATTACTAATGTTTCTTGGTCATTGGGTTTATATGATCGAACGGGGAGGCAACTCACATTTTAGGAGCTATTAGGATCACTTGGGTGGGATTTATAAAGAGATAAATCTGTTACATAGAACAAAACCTTTCTTAACCTACTAACCCAATGTCACAATGGGCTGTTTTACTGTCAAAGGCATGGGTTGGATGGCCAGTGCTCTGGAAAAACTCAATTACTGGGTTTATTAAGTTCCTCAAATCATCAAGCTCTTGATTGAAAATCCAGTCACACTGAGGTTTGAGATATCAAACCTCTGAAAAATGTCATCTTTCAGAATGTCACATAGTAAGTTTAGAACAGTGTGAAGATCTGCATATTGCTAGAACCTTTTCCACATAAACTTTAGTGTTACACAAACACTGCTTGTCTAGGTTAGTGGTCTGATTTTTCAACGTGGGTTGTTGAGGAAGCATAAACCCAAGTAGAGAATGAGTAACAGGTGAAATGGAGAATGATCGAAGAGCATCAATCACACTGGACATCAATATCATAATGCTGGCCTAGCGTTACCAGGTAACTCTAAGTTGTGACATAAGATTATCCCTTCAGAGTTAACAATATTTCCAACTTAACTGGTTGAAGTATTATGGGAATAAACTTGAAGTGGGACATATCCAACTTCAAAGTAAATGAAGTCTTCATGATAAATTAGTCAAGTAGAATTTAATTTTTAAAATGTTGATTAAACTGGTGCATGCTTTAGAATCCTTTGTGAGGTTAAATCCCTGGCCACCCTTGATGAATAATATGGAAGCACTAGGTAAGTATGAGATCTGCTTGTTTCTATGCCAGAGGTGACTCATTTGTGTGGTGTATGTATTTGTAGAGCTAATGCATGTAAAGAAATAAAAGATACAAATATTAAAATCTTATTTCCAGGCTCCCACTCAAGTCCTCAGGAAAATGTACTGTTACTATTTGGGTGGATGTTCTTCCTGTTGCAGCGTACACTTGTACAAAAGGAAATTCAACTGAGAGTAATATTCATCGACCTCAGAAGCTGACAGCCACACTGACGTCATCAGAACGCTTGCTCTGTCAGCATAGGTACTTCACTGTTCCATGAGGGTGGAATCCACTCTGGGGCAGAAGATGATGGATTCTGCTTGTCTGCCAGGGATGAATCCAAACTCAGTAGCTGCAACCTAAAGAATTACTATCATGTTTTCCCTCCTCTCTCTAAAAAGGGCTTGCATAAGCAATGAGAACTGAAATTGATGCAGAAACGCACTTCTTTTTTCCTTTTAAGATTTGAGAGGCACGCAGAGAGAATTCCCATCCACTTGTTCGCTCCCCAAGTTCCCTGTGACAGCTGGACCGGACTGGTTGAGCCAAAGCAAGAACGGAATGTAGTGTACATGGGTGTGTCAGGGACCCGACTGCTCCTGCCTGTACAGCTGCACGCCAGGAAGCTGGACTCACATACCAGGGTCAAGAATGGAACCTAGCTACTCCAGTAGCAGGCATCTGTAATTTAAGGCTTAGGTTAAAATTTGGATGGGTCTAAATCCCTTTGAGAATTAGCCTACCTTTAGAAAGTAGGCAAAGTGTTAGCACGTTATACTCCAAAATTTAGCCCCCTGGACCACACACATGTATGTCTACATACATACACTGTTGTAAAGATTGCATACGTGTAAAGGGTGGTGCTTGGCCAGGTATTTGTGTTTCTATGGGACACAGGCAAAGTTGATTCTGATGCACAGCTCTGGTTAATAGCCAATTGAAATGATAAGACCGTCCAACCATTTGCTGGCATTCATTGAATACCAAAGACACCATTTATAAACTTGTACAAGGGACATTTTGGGTGCGGAAAAATGGTTGAGTAATTCAGCATAAATCGAGAGAGTAACGGACTAATAGAAATTGTGGAACAGGGATTATCAGAAAGTACTTTTTTAGCCCTATGAATTTTTCTTATTTGGTGATAAAACCCTGCAGATATGACTTTAAGATTTTGTTAGGTGCATAAAGAACATCCTGTAACAGGGCATAGTAAATAGGCTAAATCCGATTAGCAACCTGGGCCGGGCTGTTAGTATACACAAAGAGGAGGCCAAATCCTAGTCCTTGTATTCAGTGAGCAGACACTTGGGTTTTTAAGGCTACCTTAACCCCATGTTGCCATCATCTATCCTGGTTCCGTATTTTACTCAGCAAATACTTGTTCAATATCTGCTACATTTCAAAATGTAGGTGGGAGGGTGAGGATTCTGTTAGCTGTAACAGAATTACATTGAAACATCTGAAATTGGTGTTAGTTCCCAAGTTAAATTCAAATACCTGGCAGTTTCAAATAGTGCACCCTACTTGAGGTACTCTGCAAGGCAGGGAGTAATAGGTTTAGGTTTTGCTATTTTTGATAGGAAAATGACATGTTTATATTTGCATGTACTACTTTAAATAGTGTCCATGGATTCAATCTTGAAAGGCAAAAAAAGTTTGGACACCACTATGGAGAAGTTCGTGATTTTTTTACTTAAGCTACTGGGCAGCAGTAGGGATACTGAGCTTGCTTGAAACCCCAAAACTCATTTTGGGATCTTGTGCCAATCACTGTTCATCTCCAAAGCCTCATCCTACCATGTTCCCAAAGGAAGCATTGTAGGAATCAGTGGAGCTCTCCAGTAGTCTCTCCACAAACTAGGGATGTGTTTTAGGGCTTTGCTTTACAAGAGTAGCCCATAGTTACCTCAGGTTGCATGCCAGCCATCTGCTGAATCAGCTGTGACAGCTACCTCTCATGTCCCCTGTACACTCATGCAAGTTTGAGAATCAGTGAAGGGTCCACCCCTCCGAGGAGGTTTATTGCTTCCCATCCACCTGGGCCTTGAACTCCTTGATAAGCACCATAACAGTTGATGGGAGAGGAAGAAGAGACCCGTGCAGGAGAAATTGTAATACTGCTTACGATAAACCCTTCCCACACGGATCCACTGTCAGTATCTCAGGCTCTACCCCGTTTATCAAGTTAACTAGGTGATCATGGGTGACAGCTCTCTGCCTGTGTCCTTGTCTGAGAAACGGAATATTAACGACTTGCCTCAGCTTGTGCGGATGATGCATTGATTTTTTTATTCACACTGTGGTAAGGCAACTGTTCTTGTCCTGGTGGTGATGCTAATGAAAGGTGCTGCAATAAAACTTCCTGTTATATTGAAATCTACCACACATTGTGTTCTGTAGTCATTAATTTGTCCATTTATTCAATCAGGCTTTTTCCTTGCATTTATGCGTGAGTGTCCTCTCCCCCAACCCGTGCCCTACCCCTGTTTGCCTAATTCCTGTTGAGTTCAGTCAGGCTGACCACATCACTGCTCAAGCTATCCAGACCTTGTCTTTTCCTCCACTCTAAGTGAGGTGCCCATTTTTTTCTCTTTCAGCTCATGTATTGAGTCACTCCATATGCTCTTCTTAGACTGGGTTCCTGTGCTGAAGGAAGCCACACTCTCTTTGGATCTCTGTACCCTAGCAGAGTGCATGAGAGGAAAGGTGGTGAATCGTAGGCATTCCTGAAGAGGAAGGTATTAAAAGGAGAAGGTGACATACGGTGGTGGAAAGAGTACTGCCCCTTTTCCTCTGCATGTCAACTTGGACAGGTCACATGTAAACAATTTCTTGTTTTAGAGCAAGACGAGTTCCTTGCTTTCAGAGTGGTTTGAAGAAGCAGTAGCTGTGTAAATGACTAGCACAGTGTCTGGCACTGGGTTTCATACATGGCTTTATCATTGATTACTCTTACAAACAGGCTAGGGAAAGCATTTGACCAAATGATTTGTTGAAAATGATTTGGTATGGAATTTACAAAGGGTTGCTGTTAGAAATGTACACGTGGCTTATTGAACAGTTCTTTGGAATTATATGTTCATGTAGGACAAGACTTTTTAGACCGGTAATTGCTTCTGCATACCGAGTACTTGAGTGGTGGGCGAGGGACGGATGCTGACCTAGCTCAGTTCCTTTGTCCTTTGTGTCTTCTACATCTTTTTGCGTTGTCGAGAACTAGAAAATGTACTTTTGAAGTCAGTTCTGTGCCAAGCATCCACTTTGTAATCTATTATTTATAAAAATAATAATCAAACTCCAAGGCTCTGAAGCTTAGCATTTCACATTTTCCTTTTTTTAGGTTTCTGTTTCAATCACCTCACTCGGGTTTCAATTTTGAAACATTAATCAAGGTCAAACTAGCATGCTCCTTTCTCATTCGTTTAGTCGTCTTTGTCAGAAACCTCTTGTTCAATGTAATTTTGATTTCTTGAGGTAGAAATGCATGTTCATTAGAAAATTTCAAAGTAAAATGAGGGTGTGTATAAGCAAAGAAAAATCAAGACAATGTTATCTGACTTTGAGCAAGATTCTTCGGGAGATCTAAAGAGAGGCCAGGCAGCTGCTTATGTGTGGATTAGGCATCCTGCTGACCCGCATGGGATGTGCATCCTGAGAAACTGTTGCTGCATGAGGTGAAGTCGTGAGGTCGCTGAGAGGAAGGAGCTGTTCCTGATTCATAGCTTAGCTAATACCCGCTGATGTCCTCATTTTCTCTCTCCCAGATAAGTAACTACTTAGTGTTCTAGCTACTTTGTTACATGTTTACAAAAGGAAGTTTTGCTAATGGGATAATACTGTACTTGTTTTGTATGATTTTGTTTTGTTTCACCTTACATGAAAACACCTTCCCATATCAGTGTTTAAATAACTGCAAAATGGATGTTCAGAAATTGTTCAGTGTGTGTGTCTGTGAAGCATACACTTACAGAAAGGAACATCTCTGTCATGTTCTCGAGCTCCCCCTGGCCTCCCAGGAATCCTTCCTCAGCCCTTCCTCTCCAGCAATCTCAGGCAAGGACCAATTCGGTTTTTGCCACTCTAGATCGGCTCATGTAGTCCAAAGGTTTGCAAAAATGGAATCATACTTTTGGCTGTCTTGGGAAGAGGCCATCCCATTTCTTTGATTCTATAATTATTTGGAGATGCAGCCGTTTTTCATCAGGTGTATTCTATCATGTAAATGTGCCAAATGTTTCAATTTAACCAATAACCACCTTGACATTTAGATTGTTTTCATTTCATTTCTTTTGTTATTACTAACAATGTTGCTATGAAGCATACAAGAATTACCTATATTTTAAACATTCACTTATCTTAAGTAAATAGCTAGGACTAGAGCAACTGGGAAATGCTGTCAATATGTATGTAGATTTTCCGGTGAAACTGCCAGGCTTATCAAAAGTGATTTTACACTGTAGTATTCTACATTTCAGGAGCCACCCATATCTGGCAGTTCTAGTTGCTCTGTAACCTCAGCAACTTGTGCTCCGTCTTAGGAAAGGAAGAAACGTGTATATCTTTTGAATAATTTTAGACATATGGAAGAATTAGAGAATTGTACAGTAAATTCCATTATTTCCTTCAGCTAGTTCCTGCTGGCAGTAACACATTTGGTGTATCTATTACAACTAAGAAAGTAACATTGGCAAAAGGTTTTTTTTTTTACCAGAAGTAGAATTTTGTCAGACTTTCCTGGTTTTTCCACAAATGTCCCTTTTCTCTTCTGGGATCGTATCTGGAAGGTTCTCTTCTGGAAGGTTTTCTCTTCTGGATCGTATCAACAAGGTTGCATAGCATCGTTACATTTTCTCTATTTCCTTCAATCTGTGAGACTTTGCCTGTCTCCCCCCCCCCCTTTTTTTTTTTGTCATTGCTATCTTCTGAGAAATGGGGTCAAACCTGCAGAATGTCCCATGAACTGCACTTCTCTCATGTTCACACTGACACCTGCAGCTTTTGGGAAAGATTATAGCAGAATGTCAGTGCCTTTCACATCATCAGGGGGAGTACATGATATCAACATGGTTTGTTCTCGGTAATGTTAGCTCTGATCATTTGGAAAAGGGAGTGTCTGTAAGCCTTCTCTACTGTAAAGCTGCTAGCTTTCCTTTTTCATCCTCTTTTCATTAGGAGTCATTTATCAATCCCAGCTCATCTTCCAACCTGTCTCATAAGGGGAGTGTAGCAGCAGCTGTGGGCATACCCAGCATCAGCCCCAGAAGAGACACACAGGGCACGGTCTGAGAACACTGAGTGCAGAGTTCCCCTTTAGCCTCTGCCAAGGGCGTCAACTGGAGAGCACCACTCTTCCCAACCGTACGCGGCAGCTCACAGGTTACACCTCCAATCAAGGAAGTTCTTTGTCAGTGTGGTTGCCCAAGCTTCAGTGGAGTAGGGTCACGTATACATGCTTTGCTACCCACATGGCTGACAGGAATTCCCAGCCCTTTCTGAGGTTAAAGGTTGGGCTCAATGACCCGAGAGCCCCTACAGGGCCCAGGGTGCGCAACTAACCAAAGGTGCTGATCACACACACAACATCCACAGCTCCCAGTTCCTCAGTCTCGCTCCACAGCATCTTTTTCTTTCTTTCTTTCTTTTTTTTTTTAAATTAGGAAAGGTAGTTTTACGGAGAGAAGGAGAGACAAACCTTCCCATCCACTGGTTCACTTCCTAAATGGCCACAATGGCCAGAGCTGAGCCAATCAGCAGCCAGGAGCCAAGACCCTTTCTAGTTCTCTCACGCAGGTGCCGGGTCCCAATGCTTTGAGCTGTCCTCCATTGCTTTCTCGGGCCACAAACAAGGAGCTGGATGGGAAGCGGAACAGCTGGGACACGAGCTGGTGCCCATATGGGATGCTGGTGCTTGCAGGAGGAGCCATCGCATCAGCCACCGCAGAATTAACGTTCTACTGCACAAGCAGTGTGTGTGGACTGGCAGTGATGCTTAGGTATTTTTCGGTTAGGATCCAACCCTGAGATTTGTTGCTCTCATGACGTTGACGGCCTTGGATTGCTCTTTCAGATTAACTCCTACGTCCTGTTCACTTGTCACCAGTGTGTTTTCAAAAACCTCGCTCTTTCTAGTAGCTGTTTCAAGATGCCTCAAGCTTTTATTTTCCATGCCCCAGCCTGCAATGAACCATTTTCCCAAGAATCTTCGTTTTCTTTTGGAAAATGTTACTCAGAAGGCAGATTCTGGCCTTTAAGTATATTTCTTGCTGCCAAGGTGGGACTGCTTGGCGACACCGTCGGTGGGAAAAGCTGTCACACGGATATGTGAATGTGTATTTAATCTCTGTATTTTCACATATTTAGATAATATGCATTCATACAAATACCTCTAGTTCAGCACTGCCAGCTTCATTCGAGTCTTTCTCCTGTGCCCACTCAGCACTTCTTGCTTGTAGCCTGGCTGCCGTGATCATTTTTTTTTTAAAGATTTATTTTTATTATTTTTTTATTGGAAAGGCGGATATACAGAGAGGAGAGACAGAGAGGAAGATCTTCCGTCCGATGGTTCACTCCCCAAGTGAGCGCAACGGGCCGATACTATGCCGATCCGAAGCCAGAAGCCTCCTCCGGGTCTCCCACGTGGGTGCAGGTTCCCAAAGCTTTGGGCCGTCCTGGACTGCTTTCCCAGGCCACAGGCAGGGAGCTGGAAGGGAAGCGGGGCTGCTGGGATTAGAACCGGCGCCCATATGGGATCCCGGGGTGTGCAAGGTGAGGACCTTTAACCACTTGCGCCACCGCACCGGGCCCCTGCCGTGATCATTTGTAACGGCTCGTTACTAGTATACATGTAAAGTAGTTTCAGAATTCTTAAATTGTACCCATGTGAAAGATTTACCAAGCAGAATGTAATGTTTCTGCGAAGAGCTTTTTGTCCTTACCCTTTTCGAATGGATCCGAGGCAGAGTTTTCCAGATATTAGAGCAATTCCTTTCTGTTCCATCCACCCCCCATCACTTCAGTGAGACTGTGTCATTTATTTCTAATATACTTAACTCATCAGTCCACATTTTATTCTGATATCATTGAATTAGTTCTTAATTTGCATTAATAAAATTCACTCCTTGTGTTGTGTAGTTCTATAGGTTTTGATAAATATAGAGTCATTTGTACCAATTACCAGGATATCATAAACAAATTCCCTGTCATAAAAATCCTTGATGTAGTCAATTCCTCTCTCTTTATCACAGACCTGTTTCCCAGTTTTGCATTTTACAGGATTTCATTTATAAGTGAAATAATGTTCATATATGTGGCCTTTGAGTGTAACTTCATCCCATTGCTGCCATAGATTTATTTTTCAGCCACCTTAATGGATGACTCACTGCTCCATTCCTCTCAATTGCTCATTACTGTTCCTCTGTACAATGTACAGCCAGCATAGCCGTTTACCTGTCCAAAGACATTTGTAGTGATTTCTAACATTTGGCAGTTTTGAATAAGGCTATAATATATCCACGTTTGTATGCAACCTTTTGTGTGATGATGATTTTCAGTTCATTTGGGTAGGTGCTTTTAAGGGGTGCAGGGACAGAAGTCTGGACATGTTTAACTTCATAAAAACCAACCCAACTGTTAGGCATGGTGGCTGTACCATTTACCCCATCCCCACAACTGAATAAGAATCTTTGGTCTGTATCTTTGTCACCATTTGAAAGTTTCAGGTATTGTTAACAATGACTCTAATAGGTGTGTCATATTATATTAGTGGTACTAATTTTCCTAATGACAAATTATGTAGACTGGTAGACTGTCTTTCATGTATTCTAACCATATAGATGTAACATTTTTATTTTCTTATAAATTTTACTTGGAAATAGAATTTTCTAACTACTAGTTTTCTCCTTGAATACCAGCATCCAGGGCTGGGCCAGGCTGGACCCAGGAGCCTAGAACTCAGGGTCCTCCCTTGGCGTAGACATCAGTACTTGAACTCCCCTCTAGCCCATTGGGGGTGTACGATGGCAGGAAATTAGTTTGGAAGCTGAGGAGTCAGGACTTGCACGTGCTTTCTGATGTGGAATGTGTGCGTCCCAAATGGCATCCTAACCACTGGGCCAAGTGGCCACAGCCCGCCTTATGTCCTTTATGGTGCTGTCCTGGCTTAGAATTTTTGCCCATTCTTTAAAAAATTGGAGTGTTTTTTTTTTCCTTTTTAGTTGAAATTTAGCAGTTTTGCATACATTTAAATATGCCTTTTAACTAATGCTCTGTTAAGCAGAATATTTCAAAAGTAGAAATGTATGGTTTTGTTGAAGTCCAATTTAACAATTTTAAAGCCATCATCATTTTATATCATACCTAAGGAAGTTCCTTTTAGCCAAAGGTCAAAAAAATGTTTCATCTGTGTTCCTTCTGGATGTTTTATAAGCTTCAGTTTTCAATTTAGGCCTGTGACTTGTTTTGAGCTAATTTTTGTTTTTGGGATAAGACTCAGCCTTCATTTCTTTGCACGTAAGTATGCAGTTTTTCTAGCACTGTTTGTTGAAAAGACTATCCTTTCTCTACCGATTTGCCTTGACATTTACTTAATCAGATGTATATGTAAATCCTTGTTATTTTTTGGTGTAGACATGCCATTGCTTTTTAATTCCAGTTTCTGACTGTTTGCTGCAGGTACAAAGAAATACAACTGACTTGTGTATTAACCTCTTCCTGTCCTTACTAATTTGTCCAGAACCCTTTCTAGAGTTTTCTCTGAATCTCTGTAATCATGCCTTACACCCAGAGACACGATTTCCTTTCCCTTTAAAATGCACCTCTTATCACACTGATTAGGACCTCTGGTAGAACGTTACATGGAATCAGAGTGACACCTATAATTTTTATGATTGTTCTGGGTATCTTTATGATTGTTGTAGGTATCTTTTCTGAGGATGAGGAGATTCTATTCTGTTTCTAGGCTGTTGAAATATTTATTGTGTATAAATGAACTCTAAGTGTTTTCTTCATATAGGGAGATATTCACATGATTTTCTTTAATCTGTTGATACAGTGAAGTACATTGATTTTCTGAAAGCTGAACCAATCAATATTCCCTGTTTACACTCCGGTTGGCCACCTCGTGCCTCATTTGATGTGTTTCTGGATTGATTTGTTAATAGCATGCTGCATCTTCCTGAGGTGCATTGTTCTCTGTGGGTTTTATGTGTGTCTTCGTTATCAGGAAAACACTGTACGATAATGTGGGAAGGGTCCCCCCTGCCCTTGTTCTCTGCACAAGCTAGTGTACAATCGCTCTTACCTCTTCCTTAAATAACCAGTAAAGCCATCTCAGCTTAGATCTTGTTCTCTCAGAAAATTGTAAACTTTGAGTCTGTTACAAGGAAATACAGTTTACTCCTGTTTCCCATTCTTTGTGCTTTTGAAGGAATTTGTCACCTGTGTTTAAGTTTGGAACTTCTGTGCTAAAATTGTTCATAATATTCTTATTAGTTTAGTGTCTTTTGGGTTGAATATTTGCTTCTTCATTCTTAATAGTGGTAACGTGTGCTTTTATTTTTTCAAATTTTGTCAGACTGCTAGAGATTACCCATAGTTTTGCTCCTTCCAAAGAGCCAACTTTTAGTTTGATTTTTCTCTCTTGTTCTCTGAATTTCATTCCGTTCCCACTCAGTATTATTTAGTCAGTTTACTATGGGCTAAATTTGCACTTGTTTTTCTAGTTCCACAGGCAGCAAGTTTGGATCCTTGACTTGAGATGGTTTTGTTGTTTTGTTTTTGCAATGGCAATACGTTCATGTCTCTAACCATAATAAATTAATAAACTAATAAACAATAAATTAATAAATAATATCAACACATCACTTATTGATATCACTTATCCATATTAATAATTATTAATAATTAACACCAACAATATTACTATTATTTTAACAACATTTTAATGTTATTGATATTAGTAGATACTATTAATAATTTAATAAATAAGAAATTATTTTATGAAACAGTTTAATAGATTTTGTGGTTTCCTCTCTTCCCCATCATTCTCTCCAGTCTTTCACTAGGTGTCTTCCGAGTGCCCTCAGAAGTCCACCATACTGCCATTAAGGAGTCTCCCAACAATGTAGGGGCTTATTGAGTCCATCCTTGTATTGCCAAGTACAGGGATATACTGCTCTCTGCCTCTGCCTGTAGACATTCATTCAGTTATATTTTGAAACTTTCCTTGTGACTTTCTCTTTGGAATATGGTTTCGAGTTCAGTTTTTCTGTTTGTTTTGTGTCATTTGGGGTGGGGGAGGGCAATGTGTTGTTCAGTTTCCAGTGTTTGAATATTTTCCAGCTATCTTTCCTTTTTTTTTTTTAATTTTAGAGCAATTTCATTAGTTTTAAGGAACATAGTATGAGCTCAGGTTTTGTCTAACAGCCCAGAAGTGAGTATGACGTGGTGAATGTTGCACCTGAGAACGTGGCATCTGCTGTTACAGTGTGCTCTAAGGGTCAGGTCAAATGACCAAGTGGTGTGCAGCATCTTCAAATCTTCATTGATTTTTCTACTTACTTATTGCCGCATGTGGGCATAGCACCGAAGCATTGGGGTAAAAACCTGGATTTGCCCATTTCTTCTTTCAATACTGTAGTTTCTATATCCTAAAGGTCTCACATTAGGCACATGCGCATGTGATCTATAGGTCATATGCAAGAATTAAGTTTTTCTCACCCTTTTGTCTTCTATTGTCATCTTGGAGTCTCTAACCTGTGGTTAGAAAGCCATTGGCGAAGAAGGAGTAACATTCAGCTTGCCTGATCAGAAGTCTTGGCCATCCACTGCTTCTTTCTCTTCCTCTTGGTACATAGTGAAGTCCTTGACCGTCTCACATTTTCCTCATCTGAAAAAAAAGGCTAAGATTATTCTTAAAGGATCCTTATTAGGATAAATCAGGCATTCACTAGAATAACAGTAGTCACAGAGAAAGCACTGTGAAGTGCTGGTCGATGTGGGGGGCTGACCAGGTGTTGTCTGTGGCCGTCAGCCCTTCCTTGTCATCAGAACCCTCCTCTCTTCTTTTGTTCAGCATTAGCAAAACTGACCCCAGCACATTGCATGCAGCTGTCTCTCTCGCCTCTGTCTTCCCTCAGACCTCGCTATGTACATGCGGAATGCTGGATAGGACAGGGGAATCTTGCTATCTCAAAGCCAGCTGAGATGCAACCTTCATTCTGTTTGTAGCCTTAATTGTCCTCTGCTATGCTCAAAAGTAGGAGCTGTGTCCGTTCTTGCTTTCCGTTGCAGAGCACTGAGCTCTGTGTGCACGGCCTCCAGGAAGGGCTGTGGCAGTCCCTGACAGGTGTTCTGCAGGTCCTCCTGGACTCATGTTCTTAGCCAAATCTAGCTCATTAGTCAACATAGTACAAGTGTTACAAACGAGACTTCTGAAAGAAACTGCAAGAGTGAAAGGTTGTGTGTTCCAAGATCACACAAGACACTTGCTTCGGGGTACTGCCACAGCATGGTCCACAAGACCCCGAGCGGAAGAGCAGGAGAGTTGTGCTTGGGTGAATGGCCCCTGGCAGCCACACAATACATAGCCCAGTCCCTGGAAGGAGCAGAGAATCTCTTGTCCTCATAGGAGATGAAGCGCTGTGCTTTGAACCAAGAAAGGATTGTCTGAAAAACATCCTCCCATGCTTTTGGACCTATCAACTGCATAAAGCACTTCAGCTTCCGTTCTCTGACCTAGTGGCATAGAATGGATTGAAGGGTGGTTCAGAGTCAGAAATGTCTGTAAGAAGATTGAATAAAAGCTAGAAGAAAGGATTTTTTTTTTTTTAAAAAAAGATGTATTTATTTTTTTGGAAGGTCAGATATACAGAGAGGAGGAGAGACAGGGAGGAAGATCTTCCATTTGATAGTTAACTCCCCAAGCGGCTGCAATGGCCGAAGCTGAACTGATCCGAAGCTAGAAGCCAGGAGCCAGGAGCTTCTTCCAAGTCTCCCATGCAAGTGCAGGGTCCCACGGCCTTGGTCCATCCTAGACTGCTTTCCTAGGTCACAAGCAGGGAGCTGGTTGGGAAATGGGGCCACCGGAACACGATGGGCACCGCATATGGAATTCCGGTGAGTGCAAGGTGAGGACTTTGACCCCTAGGCTACCATGCTGTGGCCTGGAAAGGATTTTTAAATGTTTTTGAGACATGATAGAAATGATACTCCACCAAGCTCCTCCCAAACTGACGTGTGTTTCCAACTCCAAAGCAATCAGCAGCAAGCAGGGACTAGGTCCTAACCATCAGGTCCCGCTGCTGCCTTGGTAGGGGCTTGCCTGACCTACACTCATATGTCCAGCTTAGCCAGTGTGTCTGATAGGGGATTTCCTGCAGGTGGTAGCAGCAGTGAGCAACATGATTTTGACTGTGTAGGGTGAACAATGTTTAAAAAATAAATAAATAAAAACCAATAGCAAGGGCCCAGTGCAGTGGCCTAGAGGCTAGGGTCCTTGCCTTGCACGCACCAGGGTCCCATATGGGTGCCAGTTCTAATCCCACTTCCCATCCAACTCTCTCCTTGTGGCCTGGGAAAGGAGTTAAACATGACACAAGCCTTGGGACCCTGCACCCGCATGGGAGATCCAGAAGAGGCTCCTGACTCCTGGCTTTGGATCGGCTCAGCTCCAGCCATTGTGACTGCTTGGGGAGTGAATAAATGGCCGGAAGATCTTCTTTGTCTCTCCTCATCTCTGTGTATCTGACTTTAAAAAAAAAAAAAAAGAAAGAAAGAAAGAAAAAGAAGAAGAAAACCCAACAGTATCTGCCCAGAACATCAATCAAGATATCAAGATGCAAATCAAAGTGCTGTGTGCCAAAGGGGAACTGCCGTGCCCTCCCAAGCCCGGAAAAGCACTTGTTCAGGGCCTAACTAGGAGCCACTTAGCAGAACCTCCTCCTACCCCACTGCCTTAACCTTGTTTGGGCTGCATGTTGGACTCTGTTAATTTCTATCTGCAAATCAGTCAAGGAACCTGAGATCCGTAATATTTTCGAGGGGTAAAAATGATGAATGAGATTGAAAAATCAGGGTACTCCATAAATATTTATACTTTATGTACAACAGTTAAGTATATATAAAAGCAATGAATAGAGATTTCCATTTCCTTAACATTTACTTTAGTTTGTCATTTGGCATTCTTACCGAGTACTTCATAGTTAATTTATCTAAAAAATCTTTTATTCTGCTGGGGTTCACAGGTAAACAGTGTGATGAAAAATAAGATTGGTCATCTACGTTCATCACTCTTAGAAATTCTTAAAAAAATTTTTTTAAAGATGTATTTATTTGCTTGAAAGGCAGAGCAACAGAAAAGAAAGTGACAGAGAGAGGTCTTCCATCTGGTTTACTCACCCAAATGGCCCCAACAGCCACGGCTGGGCCAGGCTGAAGCCAGGAGCCAGGAAGGTTATCTGGGTCTCCCACATGGTGGCAGGGGCCCGTCTTCTGTTGCTTTGTCCCGGGCACAGAGCAGGAATTGGACCAGAAGTAAAGTGCCTGGAATAAGGCATGCTGCCACACCCTCAATGCCATCCCACTTTAAAGTAACTTTAAAATTTTTTTGTCTACAGGATGTAAGTTCAATGTAAATTACTCGCTGACAATCAGGGACATAAACAGTTGTAGTCAGGAAGACCCAGGCAGGATTCAATCTCAGCTTGCTTAAATGTGTCGTTCTCTAGAGTCTGATATTGTAACTTGATAACTTTTTTTTTTTAACAATCTCTTTACTTCCTCTAACGGAAATTTTTAAAAATTGCTTCTAGACAAGTAATGATGGCATTTTAAACAGAGTGAAATGTTGTTGCCTCATTTTCAACACTGTGCTCTAGAATGAAATCAGAGTTCTGTAGAGTGAAGATTATTTCTTGACACTCAAAATTTAACTGAGGAAAAGCAGAAAACAGCTTGGTAAATCTGAGCGGGATGATTTGAGAATGCTAACATTACCGTTTCTGCTACAGAGGCAAGTTGATGAAGTCCTGGCTGCAGGCAAGTACTTCTAAAGAAAACACCATGTTCATTGCAGATCTAAACCTGACAACTGTAAGAGCAGCTCTTAGAAAACCACACATCCATTTCTGCCAGGGACCATTTCTTCCTCATTTTGTATTTCCCGAGCCTGCCATGCTGTTTCACATCCTCCATACACTTAATCTATTCTCTGAATAAATGTCTTCCTAAAAAACAAACTGAATGAATTAGAGTAATTAATTTAAAATATGTATTTCTTTTGAAAATCAGAGTTACAGAGAGAGGGAGAGATAGAAAGGTCTTCAATCTACTGGTTCACTCCCCAAATGGCCACAATGGCCAGGGCTGGGGCAGACCAAAGCCAGGAGCTTCCTCCCTAGTTCCCATGTGGCTGGCAGGGACTCAAACATTTGGGTCACCGTCTACTGCTTTTCCAGGGCATTAGCAGGGAGTTGGATTGGAACTGGACCAGCCAGGACTTGAACCAGTACCTACAGGGAATGCCAGTATTACCAGGGGAGGTTTAACCTGTTGAGTTGCAGCATAGACCAATGGAGTAATTTATTTTGTATCATATAACTGGAACGTGATTTTTTTTTTAGATTTATTTCTTATTTTTGTTTGGAAGAAAAAATTAACAGAAGAAGGTGAAACAGAGAGAGAAAGAGAGAGAGAGAGAGAGAGATCTTTCATCCTCTGGTTCACACTCCAACTGGCAGTGTGATTGGAGCTGAGCTGATCTGAAGCCGGAGCTTCTTCCAGGTCTCCCAGGTGGGTGCAGGGTCCCAAGGACTTGAGCCGTCCTCCACTGCCTTTCCAGGTCATAAGCAGGGAGCTGGATGGAAAGTGGAGCAACTGGGACACAAACTCCAGTGGGATGCCAGCACTTCAGGGGCAGCATTAGCCTATGATACCACCACACTAGTGTGTGATTGATTATTTAAAAGTTGGTTTATGTTTAAGGAAGGAAAGAGGAAATAAATGAAGAATCTAAAACCTATGAAACATGTCAATCAGTAAGGTCAAGACTAAATAGTTCTTCTATGCTCAGGATAGTTCTTCACATCTATATACATGATCTGGGCCTTTGCCTGGGCTGTGTGTGCGCTGGAATGGGGTGTGGGAGCAAATAGAGAAAGAAATACAGGGCTCTCCAGTGTGCTGATTCGTTTTCAAAATACCAGAAACTGCCAGACAAGGCCCAAATGAAGCTAGGAGCTGGAAACTCAAGCCAGGTCTCTGAAAGAACCAGGAGTTCCCACTCCCGGAACCATCATCATTGCCTCCTGCGGTTTGCATCGGCAGTAAGCAGGTGTCAGGAGCCAGAGGCAGGAATCGAACTCGAGCACGCAGTGTGGGTGGCAGACATCTTAAACATGAAGGCTGAATTCCTGCTCCTGGGCCAGCCAGCCCTTACCACTACACTGCACCAGGAGGCCACAGCCCCTGAATGGGTAGTGTAAAAAGAAAGGAATGGCTGTGTTGGAGTTGAATAACTTAGTGCATTTCACCCAACTGCCCAGAAACTCTTCCTTGTTTGTGACATAACAGCCGCGGTGCTGACGTCACAGAGCTGCTTTGGAGATGAACTGGGCTTGCACACAGGCTGTGACACTGGGCAGATGTTGAATGTCATTGTTGGGGAAATTTAAGTTTCAGCATGATGGCCATACTTACTTCTTTAGAAACAAACATTTGAAAACAGCTAATCATTTTGTTTTTGACTGATAATTAATTTGGGTCACTTGATTGATTTACTAAGCTGAATCTTATAGGGAATATTGACATGCAAGTTTAGTGTGCCTGTGTGTTCCAATAAATCCCAACTATGTCATTCTCAATCTTCCTTTATTACCCAAGCCATCTCTTACTCAAAGTTACTTAGCCAACTTCTTAAAAACTTTGTTAATGAAAAAAGTATCTTAGCTATCATCAAGATAGGGTGAACTAATTGCTGATGGGACTTGAAGCCAGTCTCCATTAGTAACTTCTCTGTGCATTTACTAACACATAGAGAACAGTAAATTACAAAATAATGACAATACATTAAGAATGAAATTAAAAATGCATTTTGCCTGAATATTTGAGATTATGAACCTAAATGAAACATCATGAAAATGAGCTTGAAGACCTAAGAAGAGTTAATAATACAAAATATGGAGTGCTTTTCTGACAGGTTAGAGACTAATGGTCTTCAGCCATCTTGGCATGAGACTTTTTGAATTTGGAGAGGAACAGAAATAACCTGGAAACCCAACTGCAAGGGTTTCTTTTTTTTTTAAGATTTATTTATTTATTTTTATTACAAAGTCAGATATATAGAGAGGAAGAGAGACAGAGAAGATGATCTTCTGTCTGCGGGTTCACTCCCCATGTGACTGCAATGGCTGGTGCTGCGCTGATCCAACGCCAGGAGCCAGGAACTTCCTCTGGGTCTCCCACGAGGGTGCAGGATTCCCAAGGCCTTTCCCAGGCCACAAGCAGGGAGCTGGATGGGAAGCAGGGCCGCTGGGACCAGAACTGGCGACCACATGGGATTCTGGCATGTGCAAGGCAAGGACCCAAACCACTATGCTATCGCGCCAGGCCCAAAGGGTTTCTTTTTCATTTCTTTTTTGATGATTGGAAAGATCAAGGCTAAAGAGGTTAAATGACCTACTCAAACCTTTGAAGGCAGTAGTGCAGAACATGCACACCAGAGAGCAAGCGTTGGTGTGTGGGATATATGCTCGTGCCAGGTTACCAGATGCACTGCGAGAACAAGGGGCATAGGTGCCAAGAGCCCATCCTGCTCGGTGTGTCTCTGGGTATCACTGAGAGGCAGTGACGTCTTGGGAATCTGGCTCTGAAATCAAGCACTTGCATGACCCGGGGTAAATCTTTTTTAAAAAAATGTTGGTTTTTTTTTTTTTTTATTAGAAAGTGAGATCTACAGAGAGGGGGAGAGACAGAGAGAAAGGTCTTCCATCCACTGGTTCAGTCTCAGATGACTGCAACAGCTGGAGCTGAGCCAATCCAAACCCAGCAGCCTTTCCCAGGTCTCCCATGTGGGTGCAGGATCACAAGATTTTGGGCCATCCTCTATATTGCTTTCTCGGGCCACAAGCAGGGAGTGGATGGGAAGTGGTGCAGCTGGGACCTGAACTAGTGCCCATATGGGATCCAGAGTTAATGAGTGAGAGAAGGTGAGGGAAAGAATCTGCCATGTGCTGATCTACTTCCAAATGGCCTCAAGAGCAGGGGCTGGGCCAGCCCCAGGCCAGGAGCCAGGAGCTGCATCCAGGTCTCCCACATGGATGGCAAGTGCTCAAACACTTGGACCATCTTCAACTGCTTTCCCAGACCATCATCAGGAAGCTGGACCTGAAATGAGGCCTCCACACTTGAACCAGCACACACATAGGATGCTAGTGTTACAGGCACCAGATTAACATACTATGCCACAATGCAAGCCCCCAGCTTTTTCTGTTATTAGAATTCTTACCTGTATGACTAAAGTGTTGGGACATGTTTTTGTGACATTAAGTGAACTGACACAAGGATGCAAGGCGCTGTATTTTCTGGCCATATGCCGAGTCACTGTGGGGATGACATGGTAATAGCTCTTTGAGGTCCTTCTTCCCATTGTTGGGATCCTACTGGCTTTTCCTGTCCATGGAATCTCCTCAGTGACCCTAAAAATGCAGCTGGGGAAGCGCAAGTCGAGATCAGTCTCTCTTGAGTGATGGAAAATCTGCTTTAAGAACAGAAGCTGGGGCCCAGTGCAATGGCTCCATTGGCTAATCCTCCACCTTACAAGTGCTGTGATCCCATATGGGCAATGGTTCATTTCCTGGTTTCCCCATTTCCCATCCAGCTCCCTGCTTGTGGCCTGAGAAAGCAATAGAGGATGGCCCAAAGTCTTGGGACCTTGCACCCACGTGGGAGACCTGGAAGAAATCTCCTGGTTCCTGACTTGGGATAAACTCAGCTACAGCCCTTGTGGCCACTTGGGGAGTGAATCAGTGGATAAAAGATCTTTCTCTGCCTCTCCTTCTCTCTAAATCTATCTTCCCAATGAAAAGAAATAGATCTTTAAAAAAATGAACAGAAGCTGATGTGATGAGTCACTACATCAGCAATCATTTTTTTTTTTTTTCAATCTCTGTGTTGCTACAGCACAGGAGGCCATGGGGAAAGTGTGGGTGTTGTCCCAATGCTTCAGTGACACCACGTGTGCTCAGTAAGGATCACCATGTTGCTGCATGCCAGCAAGTCTTAGCCAGGGAGGGTTTGCCTCTGTAGCAGAGTGGAGTAGAGGTACTTTTGGTACATCTTTCCTTGAAGAAGGGTGTTGTCATAGTCCACAAGCAAAGTCTCAGGACGCACTCAGTAATGAACTGTGAGCTTCGCCAGATACAGCATTGCATAGCTTGCACAATCCAGCTTTCAAGTGACCAGCAATCTCTTCCCAGCCACACACCCTTTAGCAAGTTATTTGCCTTTTATCAATGCTTGTTTTTTTGCCCTGTGTAAAGTTGGGATAAAAATGCAAGCTTTCCGGGGCTGTTTTAAGGATTAAATGGCATCACATGACATGAACACTTCAAGAAATTCAGTAGAATAAAAGACACACTTATTTTGGTATAAAAATTATGTTTTCTCAGCAGAATGTTTTTATCTGTACATATGAGGTGTCTTTAAAATTTTGTAAAAGGACAAACGTTGTGGTGCAGCTGTTAAGTTGCCACAAGCAATGCTGGCATTCCATATTTGAGCACTGGTTACGGTTCTGACTGCCCTGCATCTGATCTGGCTCTCTACTGGTCACCCGGGGAAGGCAAGGGAAGATGACCTTGGGTTTCTTCCCACTGTGTGGGAGACTTGGATGCAGTTGTTGCCACCTCTCCTTGGTCGGGCCCAGTCCTGCCTGTTGTGGTCATTTGGGGAATGGACCAGTGAATTCCATGTTTGCCTCTCCCCATCTATCTGTCATTCTGAATTTCAACTAAACAAAGTAAACCTTTAAAACAATTCATGAAAATGCACGTGATGAACAAATGCATAGATTGAAAAAATCTTAACGCCAAAACCAACTTATCTTTTAATCTCATTTTCTATGAATGTTTTGAAATTTCCTCATATATAGTACGTACAGCAGCATTTTGCTTCATGTTGTCTCCATCCTACAAAGAGAGATACAGTGAGTTCCTCTGGATAGAGAAAGACTAGATCCAGCTGTGTATGCAAAATTACAGAGACACAGTGAGGGTTTCCACTGAGCAACTTTGATTCTTCCTTCGTAGTCACTGGAATCCCATTGCTGTTTCAGGAAAGCAGGGTGGGATGAAATCTTCCTAGCTGAGGCATTCCCCTGGCCTGGATGTCAGCAGTTGGAAGGATCCCTCTCTCCAGCTTGTGGCACTGCGGTGCCAGGGCTTGCCCACTGGAGGATGCCCATGGCCAGTGTGCATCCAGGAACAGTTAGGGGAGAGATCACAGTGAGCCAACAGAGTGCCCCCAGCTGCAAGAAAGCACACATTGTTGAGAACTTTCCCTTCAGAGCCGGGTGGAGGAACAGGTGCATGTCTGGAAAGCTGAGCTTGCAAAGGCCTGGCATGGAAGCAGAGCTCTCCATTGGCCTCAGTGTGGAGTCCAGATCCCTCACAGTGGCTTTGAGTTGACTAGTGGGGCCATGGCCGAAGTCCACAGCTCCAGAACCATCTTTTTTCTTGCCACATAGATTGTTTCAACAACAGTGGAAGAATTTCTGTTCTTTTGTCTCAAGACTCTTTGTTCGGCCCTTTGGTTTCGGTACTTGCCCAAAGGGTCTCGTTTCTTCCCTCTAGGATGGAATTTCCTCCTGTGCTTTTACAACTGTTTTTCTGGCCACAGCTTGACATCCTTTCCTCAGAAAAACCACATTCCTCTCGGGGTGCTTCTCCCCTGTGTTTTCATTGTATTGAATAACTAACCCCCAAAAATCAAACCAAAGTTGTTCAGCTCCTGTTATGTTATTTGAATCTTAGTCTTCCAACTAAGGTACTTTACTTCCTAATAGTCAGCTTCATATCTGGCTTCAGACTCCAGTTCTACCACGTGAGAGGAAAAATGTCACCTAGGGACTTCCCTCGGGAACTCGTCCTCATCCCAGGGCACAGCCGTGGTTTCCAGGGCCCCCAGCATGGGGTGGGAACGAAGACAGGGGTGCCCTGGTGTGCCCAGGTTCGCTCCTGAGAACCTGTTGTTGCCATCTGCAGGATCCCTTCAGGTCCAGCTTTTCCTTGCTGCTCACCTGCTATCTGGGAACATGAAAATCTTCCACGACTGATTTGGCCCCCGCTGACCTTGACATTTCATGCCATCAACTTCCTGCTAGCATTGCTGGAGAACACAGTGGCTATCTCTTCAGTATTCTGGAAGAATGCCTCCCTGTCTCATTTCTTCTCAAGCTCAGCAATCCATTGTAGATCTGTGTCGGAAGAAGTCCTAACTCTCCTCCTTTAGTCTTCTTCCCTCCCTCTGTTTTCCAGCAGGAGCCATTTTACACCAACTTTCCTTTTCTACCTTTTACTTGCCCAGGGCCTTCATCTGTTTTGTGCGGCTAAAGCAGAAAACCACACAGGGCCGTTGGTAATGGGTGGGAATGTATTGTTTCTGGAAGTTGGGAGGACCAGGATTGATCTGCTTCCGGTGAACAAAGTCTTGCTGCTTCCTATTGTGACAGAAATTGTCACGTGACCAAGAGGGAGCAAGCGCTGGAATGCGCAGCTTGGACATACCTGGCAGTCAGCGAGAGCGGGGTCCACAGGGCCTAAACACCTCTCTGCAGGCCCCCACATTGCAGCACTGTTGCACTGGAGATGAACTTTCCAACCCATGCGTGTAGGAGGATACATTCCAACACAGACTTTCTAAATTGTTCCAGGGGTTAAACCTTGTAAATAACAAAGAAAACATCGTTGGCTCTTATTTGAAGGGTGAATGGAGAGAGAACGTTGGAGGAGAAAAATGCCCCTTAAAGCTCAAAGAATTATCCACCTGTAGCTATATGCCATTCACTCCCACATGGAGGGACCTGGGCATAAGGAAGCAAGCAATCGAGGCACCCTGGAGTGTATCACGTAGTAGTAGTATAATTATTCTGCTAATTTTACTTCAGTGTTTATTTGGTCAGCTCTTATTCCTTATAGCTTTCCTCAGGATCCTTCAAAAATGTCACGCCACCAAGTCAGACTTTGGACCATGGGTATATCCATCACGAACAACTCAGCTGAGGAGAGGAGCTCCTTCGTATCGCCCGAAGTGGTAGATTTACCTTTTCCACGAAACCATGTCCTTATTCGTGATGGGAAAGCATACTAACCTGTATTAGGCAAAAACGTATGTTTTCCACACTTTCTTTTTTGATATTCTACTTTTACTGTTTTTGAGACAGGAGAAAACAGAGACAGTACTCCCATGAATTTAAATGCGGATTTCACTTGTTTTTAAATGACACATTTTGTTGTTTTTAATGATCAGGTTCAGTATTGAAGCACGTAAAGTTCTTCGGGCTTTTTCTCGCTCCGAAACGGCGATCACTTGCTGCACCTCGTTCTGTTTGCTCAGGCAGTCTTGCTGTGGCAGCTGCTGGAGGCAAAGCATTTCCTTGGGAGCCACTTGTGTCGTGCTTATGTGCATATTAATGAGACTTTACAACTTTCTTATTCTAACTGAAACACTTCACTGCTACTTCAGCTGATTATGGCCCTGGATAATTGCCACAATGACTCCCATATTTAGTGGAAACAAACTGGAATGATGACAAACATGTTTCTTAGCAAAAGCCAGAAAGACGGATCTGAATTCAGATTGTGCAGTTAAAACAACTGTGTCAACTCATTAGAGAGGATGGCAGTGTGCAGAGGCTGGCGACAGCGACAGGAGGAGAGCTCCAAACCTGAGGCTCGTGGTGGGGCTTGGCTGGGAGAGAGGTTTTTCAGGACATGCTTGTGTGGGGCATTCCAGCAAGCAGTGCCCTAGGAGCCGAGAGAGCAAGTGGCAGAGCAGTTAATGGCTGGGAATCACCGTGACCATGATTGTCATTCCTCATTGTGTTTGCAGATTTGCCTAGACAGAGGATTAAAGCAAGAACTGCAGGGTTTCGTCTCTAGAAGTCTAGGTATCCTTAAAATCGCAAGATTCTGTCTGCACATGGCATGCATGTGACCTCAGTTAGGTGTTCTGCAAGAATAAGCTAGTCCAAATCGGAGCCCTAGAACCACATGCAGAGAGACAGAGCGCACAGGTGAACCCTCAACCCTCCTTGAAGCCCCACTGAAAAAGAGACTCCTGTGGCAGGCATGGAGTCATGTCTTTCCAAAAGGTACCCAAGTTCTGTGGCTGGCACTGTGGTGTAGCCGGTGCTTTTTGATAGATATTTTTGATAGATATTTTTTATATCCATGCAGCACTGGCATCTCATGTGGGCGTTGGTTCATGTTCTGGCTGCTCCACTTCTGATCCAGCTCCCTGCCAATGGCCTGGGAATAATAACAGGATGGCCTAAGTCCTTGGGCCCCTGCACCCATGTGGGAGAGCTGGATGAAGCTCCAGGTGCCTGACGTGGCCCTGGCCCTGCACTGGCCATGGCAGAGATCTGGGGAGTGAAGCGGTGGCTGGACTATCTTTTTCTCTGTCTCCTGTCTTTGTAAGTTTTAACTTTCTAATAAATAAAAATATATCAACAACAAAGAAGTTGGAACTGGTGTTGTGGAATTCCTGTTAAAACTGTTGCTTACAATACCAGCATCCCATGTGGGTGCCGGTTGGAGTCCTGGCTGGTGCACTTTTGATACAGTTTCCTGATAATGGCTTGATTAAAGCAGTAGAAGATGGGAGTTCTGTAAATGTTGAGTCCCTATTATTTTTGTAGCAATAGTCTCTAATATTGGGCTTGGCACAAGATACTGTTTATAAGTAACAGAAATTAAAATCTACTGACAAGGCATCATGGAAACTTCGAGAATTTAAGAAGGTGTCTTGGTTTTCAAGAAAGGAGTGTGTATGTGTGATATTTATTTAAAGGGACCAATTCTAGAATCCTTAAAAACTAGTTGGAGCTAGTTGGAAATTAACTGGTTTTAAAGAAGAACTGGCATTTGGGAAATGATTTTATAGTGTAGGATTCTGCAGGTAACGGTAGATAAGACTTCCCTGTTTAAGCTGTAAAAGCACACATAAGAGGGTGGCTCAAGGGGGTTGTGGAAAGATGGAATTTAAAGATAAACTTATTTTGGTGTAAGATATTTTGATATACATGCAGTTTTTTTCATGATATCCATTTTTCATGAACTTTTAGAAAACTTCTCATAGACTAATATTATTGAAATTTCTTGTCTGACATTTGGTTTTCTAATTGGTCTAGTTCATTCTGCCTCTCATATCTCATCATCAAAAAGGTAAAATATCAGCTTGATAGTCCCGATAGTACAGTCACTGCAACGTTCAGCTCTGCCTGCCTTCCTGGCCTTGGCCCCACAGCTTGCTGGTACACACACCTTCGGGCTGTTCACCACAGCACTGGCCAGCCTGCGGGCACAGGGTGGTCCGTTTGGTTGAGCGCTCCAGTTTTTGCATTGCTATTTTTGTCTACCACTAAGGCCTTGGCCTTTAAATGCTTCATCAAATGCCACATCTTTGAAGCTTTGTTTTTTCTGTAGCATATGACTTATCAGAAATCTATTGTACTGAGCTGTACTATTTATTTCTAAAAGTTATTTATTTATTTGATAAGATCTCTCACACACACACACACACACACACACACACACACACACACACACGTCTTCCATCTGCAGGTTCACTCCCCACATGCCTACAGCAGTCAGAGCAGGGCTAGGTCAAAGTCAAGCTATGGGTACAATCCAGGCTTGCTGCCTCCCTCTGTGTGTGTGTGTGTGTGTGTGTGTGTGTGTGTGTGTGTGTATGTGTGTGTGTGTGTGTGTGTGTATACACATATATACATGCGTGTGTTAGCAGAAAGCTGGCGTTAGGAGCTGAACCTGGACATTGAATGTCCTCCCTCCAATGCAGGAAGTGAGTATTTCGACCACTGGTCAAACATGTATTTTTGTTTCATCACATGTTGGGAATATTTTCATGTGGACTCCATGTCTTCTTATCTAGCATAGCAATGGAAGTAGAAAGTTTGGTTTGGATCCCGGCTATAGGCAACTGCCTAAGTCACCTTGTACCTAGGCAAAGTTACACTGCCAAGAGATAATCAGCCAGTAGCAGCAGGCATTCTGAGCCTGGTTAATGCCAAATGTGTGCTAATTACATCAGTATACCAGCCAGCATAGTTGCTTATTCTTTTAATTTCTTTCTTTTTTTTCTTCTCTTTTCTTTCTTTCTCTTTCTTTCTTTCTTTCTTTCTTTCTTTCTTTCTTTCTTTCTTTCTTTCTTTCTTTCTTTCTTTCTTTCTTCCTTTCTTCCTTTCTTTCTTTCCTTCTTTCATCTGTCTATCATCTATCCCTCTTCCTATCTATCTATCTATCTATCTATCTATCTATCATCTATCTATATCTATCTAAGATAAGTGGGGGAAGGCAGGGAACCCTGGCCTGGGGCATGCCACCCCTGCCCCCAGGTGTAAGGGCTACAGATTGCCCAGGCAAAAAGTTCTGGGGATGCGCTGGAGTAAGAGCAGCTGAGGGCATGTTTTCTCCAGGGCAGGAGTGATTCCTTCTGCTGACTGGGCCACTGCATTCCCAGGTAGGTGAGGTAGCTGAGACGATGTGGTCTGGTGGGTGAAACCAGAGGGCATATCTGGGTCAGGCCAAGGTACCCACCTGCATGTGTTGAGTTAATTAGCATTGACCCCACCCATTGGTACATACAAAAGCTGGGGCTTGAGGACACGCCTGGCTGGGCTAGATCGTAGTACCCATGCACAGCTGTAGAATCAGAGAGTGGGCCATGGCAGTCTATGCTACAGCACTTACCAGAACATGAGAGAACTGAATCTATGAGCAGATTCTGAAGGGAATTGTGGGCTTGCCTCTGGGCCACTGTAGTACCTGCCAGTTTACAGAGAGCCGGGGGTGGTAAAGGGCTGATCCAGGTTGGACCATGGAGATCACCTAACAGGAACCCAACCACACTCAGGAACCCAACTGAAACTTGTGAGAACTAGGGCTTGAAGCAGGCCTGGTAGGAGAACTTAGGAAACTCCCCTACTAGGCTGCAGCACCCTCTGGGTAGCACAATAGGCAGGGCTGGAGGCAGGTCAGGCCAAGCAACTCTGCAGTACTTGTCAGGATTTGTGTGGACTGGAGTTGGGGCCAGGCGAGGCTGGGCCAGGCTTTAGCATCCGCTGAATGCAGGAGAGCTTGACTTGGCTAGAACACCTACCAGCAAGAGCTGAGACTGTGGATGGGCCATGCCCGGCCGGGTTGAAGCACCTGCCAGTATATGCAATACCTGGGGCTAGGAGTGAGACCAGCAGGGGAATTCTTGGGTTTGTCCTGCCTGGGTTGCAGCTCACACTGGTGAATGTGGGAGCTAAGGCTATGGGCAGACCAGGCTGGTCAATGCTTATCACCAGTTGGTTTGTGTGTAGGCTGGGTCTGGGAGTAGGCCAGACAGGGCTAGACTCTAGCTCTCACTGGTGATCATGAAAGCCAGAATAGGTGTGGTATAGCATGGGCAAGGTCTTGTCACATACAGGTCATATGAGAACTAGGTCTGAGAGTGAACCAGGCTGTAGCACCCATCAGGAAGAGTGGGAATGGGTACAGACCACTTGGGCTGGACAACAGTATCCACCAGTGAGACTGGGCAGGACTGGGCGCTGGTCACGTCAGTCTGGGTAGCAGTACTTGCCAGGACACATGAGATCCATTGCTGGGCGTGAACTTGATAAGGAAACTTAGGGAACTACCATGCTAGGCACAGCTTCTGCTGGTGAGTATGAGAGTTGGTTCTGGGAGCAGCTTGGCTATAGCACCCATTTGCGTATGTGTGAACTGGATCTGGGGGAAGCCTGGGCAGGGCAGTCCACAGCACATATTGGCATGAGTCAAAGCCAGGAAGGGATGCAGGCTGGGCTGGGTTAGCCCACAACACCTGCCAGTTCACACAAGGGCTTGGATCAGTCAGGTTGGGCTAGATTGTAGCACCTGCTGGTGAATGCCAAGACTGGGGGCAGGCCATCTCAGACTAGGCTGCAGCATCTGCTGATGCATGAAATACCTGGGGTGGGGAGCAGGCCTGATAGTGGAACTTTGGTGACTGCCTTGCTGGATTGCTCTTTCTACTGGTGAGTATGGGATCTGGGACTAGGGGCAGGCCAGCCTCATGGCAAACATCCTGGGCTAGGCTACCTTACCTGCTGGCACACACAGGAACCATAATGGGTGTGGGTTAGCTGGGCTAGAGCACAGCACCAGGTGGCAAGTGCTGGAACTAGGTGCAAATCATGTCAAGCAAGACCACATTACCCCAAGGCATGCGTAAGATCCGGGGCTGGGAACTTGCCTGGCGGGGAAACTGTGGATGCTTCCCTGCTAGGCTGCACCTATCGCTGGTGAGAACAAGAATCGGGGCTGAGGTAAGAGTCAGGCTGGACAAGGTGGCAGCACCTGTCTGCTTATTTAAGGGCTGGGTTCGGAGGTGAGTCAGTCTTAGCTAAACTGCAATACCTATGGGTGTACATGACAGCAAGATGGGATATAGGATAGGCCAGGCTGGGTTACATAGAAGCTGCCACATTCAATAACTGGGGATTGGGGTGGGCTTGGTGAGGGTTACCGGGGGCTGCTCTGGTTAGACCACAGCACCCTCTGGTTTATATGAGGGTCGGTCTATGGTAGGATGGCTGGGTCAAAGCACCCATCAGTTTGCATGAGAGGCAAGTCTGGGGTCAGAACTGACCCAGCAGCTACATCCAACAATATGTGCATTGGCTGGTGCAGGTGACAGACTACTTGAGCCTGCACTGGCTGGTGCACATACGAGTCAAGTCTGAGGTCATGCCTGGTGAGGTTTCTTGGGGGATTTCCTGACTAGACTGCTGGACTCAGACTCTGGCCACAGAGAAAATCATAGGATGTGTGATCTAACTTTGGGATGGACTACCTCAGTTTTTGCTACTTGTGTAGTGGACAGCATGCCCAGATGCACGAGGGGCACATGATGGTCAGCTCATCTAGGCCAGCAGGGGATATTGACCGCCTCATCAGAGGATGGAAAGCAGAACAGGTTGGACAATTCTCCTGGCCAAGCTTTACAGCATGTTTCTAGGTCTTTGGATGCACTGAGGTGAACTTGATCAATCAACAAACCTTGGAAAATACTCAATCCTGGAGCAAGGAAACAAGCAACTCCTCAGAGCGAACAAAACCAGTCAAATAGCACACTTGGGACACTCTTCCCCACATTGGGGTCTCTAAGGCATCATTAAATGACTGTCTACCATCCCCAGGTGTTGATGTAATCTGACAAGTTCAGTCTCTCTGCTCTTCTGCAGACACAAGAGAAAAAAAAAACAAAACTGAAAAATACATCCCGGCCACCTTCCTTGGTACCTGGACCTCCCCACCCTAACCAGAGGCCCACACAGGTATGCATCACTCTCAACTGTGTAACACTAAGAATAATACTAATTAAAAAACAAATGCAATAAAAAATAGTTTGTTCTGGGGCCAGCACTGTGGGGTACCTAAGACCTCTGGCTGGAATTCTGCTTCCAACCTAGCTTCCTGCTAATGCTCCTGGGAAAGCAGTGGCTGATGCTGCAAGTATTTGGGCCTTGTCATTCATACTTGGTTGGAGTTCTAGTCATTTTGGGAGTGATTTAGCAGATAGATTCTCTCTCTCTCTCTTTCTGTGTGTGTATGTGTCTACTCTCTGTGTAATTCTGCCTTTCAAATAAACAAAATTAATCTTTAAAAAGTTTGTTCCATTATGCTGCTTAAGAAAGATGTTCAGAAAATTCTGTATGATAAATCAATAACACCTGCCAACTGTGTGAACACTCCTGGATTATTTACTGAGTACCCAACAGATAAACAAAGCTTGTTCTACGGTAGTATTGTTTGACTAAAATGTCAAGCCATTGTTCTGGGGATGTAGCATCTACAATCTGATTAAAGGAAATTTCCTGTGCTTTCAAGTTTTTATTTTTTTTCCTAATGAATTGAGGGTGAATTGAACTTACTTTAAAAATGTCTCATAACTGAATGGCAGTATTGGCCCGGCGTGGTGGCGCAAGTGGTTAAGGTCCTCGCCTTGCACGCCCGGGATCCCATGTGGGCACCGGTTCTATCCCGGCAGCCCCGCTTCCTTTCCAGCTCCCTGCTTGTGGCCTGGGAAAGCAGTCGAGGATGGCCCAAAGCTTTGGGACCTGCACCCATGTGGGAGACCCGGAAGAGGCTCCTGGCTTCGGATTGGCATAGCATTGGCCATTGCGGCTCACTTGGGGAGTGAATCATCGGATGGAAGATCTTCCTCTCTGTCTCTCCTCTCTGTATATCCGCCTTTCCAATAAAAAAAAAAATAAAAATAAATCTTTAAAAAAAATGGCAGTATTATGAGACAAAACATAACTTAAGTTTGGGAAGGGTGCCAATGTGATTCATTTTTTCGGGCTGGTTGGGGCTATGGGGTTCAAACCGTAGTCTCTGGAATCCCCTGATGGCAATGGAAGCATCACTGTCAATCACCGCACGTGGAAGTAAATCCCAGGTGGCCAGATGGGTGATGAAGGGCTTCCTTACTTCTGGAAACCAGAAGTGAACAGGACCCTCCATTTCCTGGCCTAGCGGAAGTCTGCCAAGTTGCTGGAATAGGGCTGAGCTGTCCCACTGTCTGCAGGTAGCTGAGAATGGCTCTAAGACATCTCCCAGGTGTCTTGAATTTTCCACTGGGTGTGATCTGGGATGGATTGCAGAACTGGGTCTTTAGAGGAGAGTGTGTTTCATGTCAGAAGAAAGAAGGATACTTGCAGATGTTTGCTTGGTTGAAGGCTTTCTGAAGCTGCTGCTTTGTCCTAGCCTTCTCTGCAACTTGAGGTGGACAGGTGTAAACTGGTGAACTGTTGTTGCCACCTTCAAGACAGGTCTCTTTTCCCGGAGCATGGCCATTTTTCTCTTGCCAAAGCCTGTGCTATGTATATTGAGGCAACCTAGCTTTCATAAGGTGGTGGGGTCAGCAGCCTTGGAGTGGGGGAATGGCAGTTAGAAGCAAAATCCCTGGCTGTGCATGTTTCTCCAGCTCATCCTGGACATATAATTCCTTGGGAGAGAACTTTCTGATTTAAGTCTTCATATTTTGAGGGCTGTTTGCCAGAGCAGCTTAATCCTTATCCCAGTTACTTATACGTCCTATTGGCTTTCTGTATAAGTATTTATTGACAATGCATGAAGATTATTCCTGGCTAGTTTTTTACTGAACTAATGAGCTGGGTATAATGATTGCCCAAAGTGTGGTCTCTTTTCTCAGTGTCATTCCCGTGGCAGTGGGGGAAATTGGTGCTGATTCTCAGACTTGACAATCACAGCCAGTTCATAAGGGTCTTGGGATGAAGCAAAATGTGGCCGAGGCAGAGGGCTCAGTGGTTCTCACATCTGCATCAAGGCATGTCATGTTGAATCCCCAGCCCTGTGGCCTCCACACCTTTTTTTTTTTCTTTCAGAGAGAACTTAATTTTTCTAGTAATTTCTTCTGCACAGCTAAAAAATATACAGTTATTAGAGATGAGTGGGAGAGGCCCTGTGTTAAGGTATTAAAACACTTGAGACTGAAGATTGTTGAAAATAAAAGAATTTTGTGTACCTTTTACTATGCTAGCCAGAAAAGGGACCAGGTCCTGAGAGGAGATTCAAAAAGTGTCAGCAGCATGGCTAGCTGTAAACACGTCCACTGGACAACAAAGTTAGACGAAACAACAAAGTTTATACAAACTTTGGGGAAGGAAAGTGCTGTTTGAATGGAACCACGTGGGCCATAAGGAAGAAGGTAAGGAGAATATGAAGGGCCTGCGTGCAAGGGGTTGGGCTTGAAGGTAGACAAAGGCTTTGGACAGGAGGGTGATCCATGAGGCACAGTGCTCGTTGCTTCCGGATTGGTTGGGATTAATATGTTAAAAGTTTGTCTGTAAACTGTTTGGGAGCCCTGCCAGTCAGCAAGTGGTGGGATTTAAGTCAAAGTTTCAACATGAACAGGTGTTTTTGATTGGTTCTCCCTGGAGTTGTTAACTGATTAACTTTTCTAATCTTTCCCCCCATCCACCTTTATGCCTGTGTTATTAAATTTAAGACATCTCAGATTTTTTTTTAAATTGTCTCTAAGCTCCTAAACCCTAAAAACACATCAAGCATTTAGTGAGAACACATGGTTTGAAATTCTACTAACCCTATTTTCTCTCTGCTCAACATTTTCTCACAAACATTTTCTTGGGTTGAATTGCACACTTGGGCTCTGGCAATATCCGTAAAGACGACCACTAACAGAGAAATTCACAAGGCCGCAGTCTAAAAATATTTCCTTCTTTACCGTTCTGTACCCACCATCCTGCCCTTATTTGCAATGCGATTTCCTGACAACTGAAATCACAGGGAAGTAGGTGGGAGCGACTAAAACACATCCCAGTTTCGCTTCTGTATTTCCCTTGGTGCTCAAGCGCCTAATTCTTAGCTTGGAGCCTCAGCATGACAACAGGAGCGTGGCTGTTCTCCACGTGCCAGCTTTCCTTCGATTGAGTGATGTCAGCACTGCCCTTTTGTAGGGGTTTACACTGAATAAGCACCACCTTGATTGTCAAAGGAAACCGTTACTATCTGAAAGTTTTCATGTTTGTAGTTCTAATTTTCTAAACAATTTTTTTTAGATTTATTTATTTTTAAATTGGAAATACAGAGTTACACAGAGAAAGGAGACACAGAAAGATCTTGTATCTGTTGGTTCATTTCCCAAATGGCCACAATTGTTGGAACTGAACTGATTCAAAGCCAGGAACTAGGAGCTTCTTCCAGGTTTCCCACATGGGTGCAGGACCCCAAAGCCTTGGGCCATCCTCCATTACTTTAAGCAGGTTGCTGGAAGGAAAGTGGGGCAATCAGGACACAAACTGGGATGCTGGCACTTGATGGTGGAGAATCCGCCTGTGGAGCCACAGCACCCGTCCCTGCAGTTCTACTTCTCTAACAGTCCTGGGTGTTTTAGGACCGTTGGAGGAAGACTCCAAGGACAACGCTTCAGAAGAATGGCTTAGAACGTGAGCTATTTCTATTAGTATATGGATGTTTAGCATGGGCTTTCTGCAATGGATCAAAGTAGATTCCTCCTCTGTCCCGGGAACTGGGTTTAGTTTCGTGTTTCACTCAGATCTTGCCCACATTGTGCTCCTTGTTCTTGCAGTTTGTCTCTACCACTTCTATTTTGGCAACAGTGTTTGCAAAGGTCCCAATTTTTCAATATGTTTAAGACAACAACCCTTCCTACTTTTAAAAAAATTTTTGTAATAAAGCATAATCTTTATGATCCTTTTGTATTATGTTACATATCTGTGGATTACATAGCTCAGTTTTTGTGCTCAAATGCAAGTAAGTATTATTCGATAATAAAAAGCGGTAGATGTACTTGAATCAAAAACTCTGATAATTATACAATCTTTAAATTAATTAATGAGCCAAAGGCAGCTAAACATTAACATTTAGAAACATCTCTACCACATTAGCTGCTAATGAGTTCATTGAGATCCATTATACAACCCGATTTGGAAAGCCTGGGCTGTATTTAATCATATTCAATCAAATCTAATGTAGAAATTATGAACACAAGGCATTGTTGAGTGTGAAATTACCATAGAATTTTAATTATTAAGTGCATTTCTTGTTGGTACTCCTAGATGAATGGTAATGTGGGGAACCAGGTCATCTGTACACTGTGTAAGGAGCTTCCAGGTGTGCTGACATGGCTTGCTCACACACATACAATTCTAAATGCATTGTCCTCAACTGTTGCAGAGGACAGCTGTCCTCAGGCCAGAATGTTGCATTTTATGATTTTGTTTCCCTTCTTTTCTATGACTTTTTTCAGAAAACACAGAAACATTTACAAGCATGTTATTTGAATAATTTGTAGTGAATTTTGTAGTTGACACATGATGAAGAGGTGGAAACACCTCTTGTGCTGCCTGTTTTCCTGTGAGTCACCAGCCACGTTGCCAAGGTAACCACCATTCCAACTTGTAACAAGGGTAAGGGGGTTTGGAATAAGATGGCATATAACTTTATGCTATCCTTTTTTTTTTTGTAAGATTTATTTATTTTTTATTACAAAGTCAGATATACAGAGAGGAGGAGAGACAGAGAGGAAGATCTGTCCGATGATTCAGTCCCCAAGTGAGCACAACGGCCGGTACTGCACCGAAGCCAATCTGAAGCCAGGAACCAGGAACTTCTTCCGGGTATCCCACAGGGGTGCAGGGTCCCAAAGCTTTGGGCCATCGACTGCTTTCCCAGGCCACAGGCAGGGAGCTGGATGGGAAGTGGAGCTGCCGGGATTAGAACCAGCGCCCTTATGGGATCCCGGGCGTGTTCAAGGTGAGGACTTTAATCGCTAGGCCACACCGCCGGGCCCCTATCCTTTTTTTTTTCTGTTCAAATTTGCAAGATTTACTCATATTGTTGCATGTCATAGGGCATCTGTTGCTGTTGTGTAGTATTCCACTGAGTGAACAGCCCACACTGTGTCACTGCTAAAGAGGATCGGTTTGGTTTCTAGCTTTCTGGTTATTATTATTATTATTTTTTAAAGATTTATTTATTTTATTTATTGGAAAGTCAGAAATACAGAGAGGAGGAGAGACAGAGAGGAAGACCTTCCGTCCGATGATTCACTCCCCAAGTGAGCACAACTGCCGATGCTATGCCGATCCGAAGCCAGGATCCAGGAACCTCTTTCAGGTATCCCACGCGGGTGCAGGGTCCCAAGGCTTTGGGCCGTCCTCGACTGCTTTCCCAGGCCACAAGCAGGGAGCTGGAAGGGAAGTGGAGCTGCCGGGATTAGAACTGGCGCCCATATGGGATCCTGGCGCGTTCAAGGTGAGGATTTTAGCCGCTAGGCCATTGTGCCGGGCCCACTTTCTGGTTATTATAAAAGGTACTGCTTTAGAACACTTTTTTTTTTTAATGCTTTCTATTTGTAAATCATGATGAAAAACACAAAATAGAGACAGAGAGAGGCAGAGAGATCTCCCATCTGCTGGTTTACTTCCTAGATGGTTACAACACCCAGAGCTGGGCTGGTCTGAAACCAGGAGCCAGGAGCTCTTTCTAGGTTTCCCACTTGGGTGCAAGGACCCAATGACTTGGGCCATCCTTCACTGCTTTTCCAGGCCATTAGCAAGGAGCTGGTTTAGAAGTGGAGCAGCTGGAACGTGAGCTTGTGCCCATAGGGCATACCAGTTCTACAGACGGAGATTGGCTTGCATGCAACCATGCTAGCCCCAAAATCTACTATCTTAATCACTTATACTTTTTTTTTAATTAGTCATTTTATAGCTATAAAGAGACAGGCACAGAAATAGACTTAGAGAGATTGTGAGAGGTCTCTCTTTCCTTGGTTCATTCCCCAAATTCCTGCAATGGCTGGCACTGGTCTTGTACTGGCCCAGGGCAAAAGCTTGGAGCCAGGAAGTCACTCCTATGGCTGGCAACTGCTTGACAACATGAATCATCATCGCTGCTTCCGTTGGCTTACACTGGTTCGAAGACGTGTGGAGCTGGAGCCAGACCCTGAGCCCAGGGTCTCGGATGTGGGATGTGGGCCTCCCGTCCTGCATCCCAGCTCCTGGGCCAGATGCCCAGGGCCATTTCAACCACTTTTAAGTATACAGCTCAGTGGAGTTACCTACTATTAAAATAAGTAAACAGAAAGTCATGGGCAGGAAGCTGTGTACTTTGAGTCCCTTCATTATAACTCAAAACCTAACTTAGTAAGTAACCAACCTGAAGTCCAATTAAGCAGTATTTTTTTTTTCTAATAAAATCTGGGTTTCAGCCAATTACAGACAGCTGAACTTTGGCAGATTACAGACAGCCCGCTGATCAGAACATATTCAAATAAGGAACATAACTTACATGCCAGGCCAGAATGAAGTATGTCTACCTAGAGCCGGCTAGATTATTTCTCTACTCTGCTTTTCTGTTTGGTCTACAAACACTTGCTGCTCACACTGCTGCGTGAAGCTCTGGGAGTCTTCTCTGGTCTGAGTCCTGATGTGTAAATTTTTTCTTTGTTTAAATAAACCGAAATTCGTGTGACAATTTTAAACATATTATTTATTTATTTGAAGGTAGAGCTACATAGAGAAGGAGAGATAGAGGGAGAGAGCTGCTGTTTGCTGGTTACTCCCTAAGGGGCAAACCAGATGGGGTTGTGATGAGGCCCAGAGCCCGGAACTCCATGCAGGTCTCCCAGTGTGGATGGCAAGGGTCCAAACTCTTGGGTCTTCTGCTGCTTTCCCGGGCATGTTAACAGGAAGCTGGAATGCACATACAGCAGCTGGGTCATGAATTGGTACTGGATGCTGGCATTTCAGGATGGCAGCTGCAATGTACTGTGCCACAACATGGGTCCCCTGCAGTTTTGTTTTTATTTGAAACAGTATGTTCATATGGTTATGCAACTTGTTCAAGACTCTGTCATGTTGCAAAGTTGAAAGTCTATGCCCATTAAACAACAGCTCTTTATTCCACTCGACCTCGGGGCTTGCTCAAACGTCGGCCTTGTCTGTGCAGCCCGCTTCTCTGGGCACTTGCACCAGTGGATCCATGGAGCATGTCGCTGCTCCGGATGAGTTACAGCACTCAGCATAATGTGTTTGAAGTTCATCCACAGCAGCTTATATCAGAACTTTCTTTTTTAAGGTGGAGTAATTTCCATTTTATGTATGATATATATATATCATAATACTGTTTTGATGAACATATGAACACATTCAAATGGGTCATAGAGTATGTAAAGTTTTGATCTTGGAAGATTTTAATTTTGCCAATTCATTTTCTGCAGCAGTGGTACAAAATTTATGTTCTTATCAGATAACAGTGAATTAGGTATTTAAAAAAAAGATTTATTTATTTCTACTAGAAAGTCAGAGTTACAGAGAGGAGAAACACAGGGAAAGATCTTCCATCTGCTGGTTCACTTCCCAGGTGGCTGTAACAGCTGAAGCTGAGTCAATCTGAAGCTAGGAGCCAGGAGCTTCTTTTTGGTCCCCTACATGGGTGCAGGCTCCCAAGGCTTTGGGCTGTCCTGAACTGACTGCTTTCCCAGGCCACAAGCAAGGAACTGGAAGGAAAGTGGGGCAGCCGGGATATGAACCAGAACCCATATGGAATCCTGGCACATGTAAGGCAAGGACTTTAGGCACCTAGGCTACTGCATCTGGCCCTTAGCTATGTTTTAATGTAATAAAGTTGTTACTTCTTTTTAAGTTCCACATGCTACAACAGCCAGGTGCTAGTTATAAGAATGCACTGAATACCTAACTGGCTTCAGTACACACACACTACTAGTCAAGGTAACAGCTTCAGCAGTAGAAGCAATACTAAGCGGTTTCATGTGGATGGTTCCAGTAAGGCGGCCTGGGGTCTGAGGAATGAAGGATTCTGAACATTTCCTCCATTTTGCGGTTCTATGTCTTTCAGCCTGTGATTAGCACTCATATCGAGAAGGGAGTGTGGAGAAGGCGATGCTGTCTGTTTAACCATGTCAGTCAGCAAACAACACTTGCCCTTTCTGCTCATGTCCCCTTAGCCGAACAGGCCCCGAGACTCTGCCCAGATGCATGGACTTGAGGAGGAGGAAGGCCGTCTGTGGCTGGGCAGTTGTTTCCGATAGCTTCTCTACACCTTGGAAAAGGAGAAGCGAGGCACGCTGGGCAGTGCTGTGGCTTGCATGTGTCCCTTCCAAGTCCACGTGTTGAACCTTGCTCCTTAAGCAACAGTGCAAAGAGGCCAGACCTTTAAAGAGATGCCGTTTGTACCCTATTACTTCATCCAGGATCTTGGTAGACGATTGACACCCTCCTGGCATTCACGATTGGAAAGTCCAGGTCTTGTACATGGACTGCTTGGAAAACTCCAGGCCATTAGGATGCAAGCTCTGAATAATGAAGGCATACTGAACATTCAAATCCCATCAATCCGGGATTGAGAAAGGTGAGAAAGGTGAGGAGACCCTGCATGAATTGTGTGATCATTGTGTGATCATCACGCATGTGTCTTGTAAGTTAAAGGGGAATGCAGTTTATCACATAGAGCAGTAATGGAAGCAAGGAAAGTGGTAAGCTTGGCAGCCAAGGCAGCCAAGAGGAGGCTCTCTGGCTTAGAGTTTGGAGTGCCTACTAATGTCCCACCTCTCTGTTTTGTAATGAGTGACCTGTGTATCCTACCCTGTGCAGTGGCTTCCTTTGTATCTGATTGCTGAAAGGGGCCTATGTTTTTCAGTTGTGCTATGAAGCAGTTTTCAATGAATGACATTTGAGGCTTTAAAAAATGAAATGGGCCAGGGTTGCTGTGTGACCCTTTAGAGCTGAGACAGAGGGATGCTGTCAGGTGGGGGAGGACTGAAAACTCTCAAGAAATACAGAACAGCTTCATGCATTGAACGGAACCATGTGCGGTTCCTATGGGCTTCACGTGTCTGCACTCCGCCCTTTCATCCTTCCGGGAAAGGGGACACCTACTCCCAGTCACTCGGCTGGCTGGAGGAGAAGCAGTCACACCATAAACAGGGTATGTCCAACTCCTAATCATGGGTTCCACAGTCAAGAGCAAAAAGGTCTTCCTAGAAAGCTGGGAGGACATCATGGAGCTGAGATCAGCCTCCATGCTGTGGCCTCAGCTTTAATTACAGCAGCAGCCTCTGCATCATGAGGGCTCACTGCTCTTCACAGCCACTGTCATGACCTTTCCTGATGGTAGTGATGGCTAGTCTTTAAAAAAAAATGACTACAAGCTAAACAGCCATCAGTTTACTCATGCCTTCCTATCTCAATGTGCTTTTTATTTTCAACTTCTTCTCATCTGTGGAGCTGTGCAGGGAAGACAGTCAGACTTTCTTCAGCCTTCTCAAGCACAATGGTAATAACCAGTTAAGAGAGCATGCTCTAAGTTGTCTTAGAACAGATGCTAAACTCTGCACCTTCAGCACAGACCCACTGCGAAGCTGACACAGCTCTTGCAAGAGGGGAGGCGCAATGCTGGTGTGCCTGGACTACTTTTGTGAACTGCTTGTTTTGGGGCTGTGCAGGCTGCCAGTGTTCAGAACTTGCTGTAAGAACTGGTTATTGACAATGAATGTTGAGGAAATCTGCAACTGTTTGGGGGAACTTGTGGCTTCTAGAGAAAGGTGGTGTTATATTAGTGTACTGCATGTGAGGTTGTCTCAGAATGATTTTCTCATTGACCGGGGTAGGGGGGAGTTCTATTTGTAGTAAAAGGAAGTTTTGTTTATAAGTTAGTCAGAATAAAACTGATGGAGTATCAAACAATAACCATGGTAAGAATTTCTGTGCCTTTGATAAGCCTTATTTTGCTTCCTAGTGTATTGGCTACTATCTATCTCTGCCAAATAGTTTTAGCAATTTAGAAGAACATTTACATTTTCCATTCCTTCCCATCTGTTTTCAGTCACACCCAGAGTACTCTATTTGGCCAATTCCACAACATGTATAAAGCAATTAGGATGATTTTCCTGGAGGTGTTGGTTAAAACAGGTTAATTGCAAAGCCAAATCAATCCTCTGCCACCCCCAAATTATAAAGAATATGTGATAGAAAGAGTGTTCTCCCTCCTTTACGTAATGATTCAGGAACTCAGCTTTCATCTTGTGGCCCCACCAACTGCTAAGCTGCAGTGCCCAACATAATAGCTGCGTTTAAGTTTAAACCATATTAAATAAAATTAAATATTCAAGATGCCAGCTGTACTTGCCCTATTTGCAGGGCTCACATGGGGCTAGTAGATACCGTGTGAGAGAGGGGAGATGTGTGTCCATTATTTCAGAAAGTTCACAGGCAGTCTTGTGTTTTTCTGTCTTCTGGGCAATGGGAAAGAGAATCAGGGGCTGCAAGCTTTCCATGAGAGTCTGGTGTGGGCAGGTGCACATCGCTTCTCCCAACTGGTCAATAGAAATAAGTCTAGCTTCCAGAACAGCCTTGGGTACTAATACAAGATCGTATGTCACTGGCAAGAAAGTCTTTCATCCTTTGAAGTCTGTTCCTTCATCTATGGATTTATTCCATCCAGATTATCAGTCCTTAATCTCTTGGCTTATTGGAGAGAACATCATAAATCTAACCTGACTTCAGCTGGCCCTGATGTTGATACTACAGAGGATCAAGGGAGGCACTCTGGCCCTTGGTGTGCAAGGCACTAACTGACTGACATGTAAATGCTCTAATGTTGAAGGCACCGGAGTTGCATGGAGCTCTCTGTGTACCAGTTGCCACTGAGCTGCTGACAACTTTTGAAAATGACTGGGGAAGTATTCGGGTCTACTGGTAGCACAACCCTCCCTGGGCTGCCTCTCAGAGCCCATGTTTCTTCAATTGTCCCCTTGTGGTCTTCTGTTTGTCTGAAGGATTCCCGCCCTGCACCCTCACTGCTGCAATGTTTCTGCCTATGGTTCCTTGTTACTCTAGACTTTTATATGAGGTGACTTCAGAGAGGTCACTGAAATGGAATTGACTCAATTTGCTGCGAAAAGTTTTTGAAATCTGTGCATACAAGGGATCTTCAAAGACTTTATGGAAATATACATTATGAAAAAATCATGAATGGATTTTAAGTTTCTAGCACCAAAGTAAGCATATTTGAAAGTCCATTTCCCATGAACTTTTGAAAAGTTTGATGTAAGTAGCTATCTTACGGTTTGGGCTACTCAGGTTCATCACTGCACAAATACTACAAATAAAGCGCCAAACACTAATAACATGTAAAATGAGTAAAAACCTATAAAGATGATATTTAACATGCTGTGATCAACATGAATATGGATACCAAGGAAGAATAGGAACAGATGTTACCTGAATGAAAAACTTACAAATTCTAAATAAGTGTTTCCTGTCTCCTGCAAGGAGACTACGTAATTTCCAGCCCGTCTAACTTAGTTGAGTTCCTTCTTTGGGGCCCCTGTGTTCTGAGGTGCTTTGGGAGGAAGAGATGAGTGGGTATTCCCACCAAAAGCAGAAATTTGAAAACAACAAAAGCTGTGGGTTTCTAGCCAGAGATTGGTCAGCAATGAAGAAACTTTGACTACAGGTTCATGTTTTCAAAAAAGGAAACATTAGTTAATTGTAATAAAAGTCCAGAGAAATCAATTTCGGAGAGGAATTGTACTTATCAAATGGACCATTAACAGATTAAAGAATTCTCTGATAAGCTATAGGAGGTGAGTGCTGTGCGTAGCCATTGGAGGAAATCACCATGGTGACCATCGTGGCAGTGGTAATAATTTTTTTTTTTTGCATGAAGAAATTATAAGTGAGGTGATGAAGACAATTTGCTCTGAGGTCAGACAAGTGAGTTGAGTCTTTGCCTGATCACTTACCATTGTGGTATTGGGTAAGAATTTTAACCTCTCTAAACCTCAGCTTCCTCAATTGAAAAGAGGAAAAAATAATAGTAGCTCTCTCGGGGGGGGAGGGGGAGGTTTCTGTGAATCTAAAATGAGGGCATCATTTTAAAGTGCTTAACATGCATAGCAAACACTCAATTAATGTCAGTTATCATTTTTATTACCCATAATCCCACTACTTAGAGTTCCTGCCATTAGCATTTTGATATATGAGGGTCCTAATTATCTTAATATTTATTATCAGATTACCATGATTACAAACTTGTTGGAAAATAGAAGCATGAAAGTATTCACATATTAATTGACCAAGTACTCAGTCTACTCCTAGATATCCTCTCCCGCTTTTGCTCCCGTCCAGCCCTCCACACAGATTCAACGTTTAAGTGCAAACACAAAGTAAACTAAAATGTGAGACTGCGAGTCTTTCAAAGCATGCAGGAGTTCACATCAGTGATGTTGGGAGACTCACGTCTAAGAAACGAGGGTCAAACTGAGACCGGTACACAACTCGCGAATGGAGAATCAGCTGTGCTCTAGACTGATTTACGGGCAGCCACATGGCACAGCTGGTTTAGAGTCTACCGTGTCATTTGCATCCTTATTGGAGCACTGATTTGAGTCTGACTGCTCTGCTTCTGCTCTGGCTCCCTGCAAATGCAACTGGAAAAGTTGTGGAGCTGACCGCTGCTACCCACATGGGAAACCCAGAGAGAATTTCAGGATGTTGCTTTCCGCTTAGTCCAGTGCAACTGCTGCAGCCACTGGGGATGTACGGAGGATGGAAGATCTGTCTCTTGGTTTTTCCCTCTTGCTCTTTAAATCCATCTTTCAAATAAATAAATAAATTTTTATCAGGAAGAATGAGTTTAGTTTTGAAGGCATAAGGGAAATCTTTTTGAGAACTCATAAAGCTCTCTCATGTTTCTGCAAAAGAGGACCTCTATCATGAAAGGTAGTTGTGCCAGATGTTTTTCCCAGATAGAGTCCATTTCTTTCCAGCCATTGCATGTTGCTAGGTCAGAAACTTTCGAAATGTGAATATTAGGGAAGATGCTCTAATTTTATAAACAATAATCCTTGAAATATTGCTTTCAAAAACTTTGAGGTCTACAGTGATGCCTTAAATAACAGAAGATTATTGATGCTGCAGAAACATAATTTACTTATAAAAATGTCAGATCTCTTGAATTTTTGCAAACTTCAGTGGGGTTTTGGTAGTAGGACTCTGTTTCTGATAGCACATCCCATTAAGAAGCAGGTGATGGTTGATCATATTCCTCCCTTGCAAATCAGTATTTTCTTAAAATTTGAAGGGAGACCCAGGAAACTTTGCTTACAAAGAGTCTCAGATTTTGACGGGTTAGGAGACTCCTTTTTTCAAGCTTTAATTATTTATTTTAAAGGCAGAGTTGGAGTGACATGGAGAGAGAGAGATAGAAATGCCTTCGATCCTCCGGTTCACTAGCTCACTCCCCCAAATGGCCTCAATGGCCAAGCCTGGGCCAAGCTGAAGGCTGGAGCTGGGAGCTCCTTTCAGGTTATCCATGTGCATGTGGTAGCCCAAGCATTTGGACCATCCTCTGCTGCTTTTCCCAGGCTAATGAAGGTCTGGATAGGAAATGGAGTAATGGGACTCAAATCATCACCCATATGGGACGCCAACATAGTAGGCAGGCAACCCACAGCTCCAACCCCAAGAAACTGTTTTAATTACTCTATTTCAATATCTGAAAATAACGATTTTCTAAACTTTAAGTGGAGTGAGTTTTAATTCAATTAAATACATATGGAGAATTTGGCTTTTTGCTGACTCCCACAGGGCATGAAGGAAAACTATGGCTATAGCTTCTGGGTTTTAGCCAGACGAAGGGACTATCCAGAGCATGAGGAGAGGATGTGATGGTCTAAAATGATGATGTCAGTGCATGTAGGCAGAGTTCCCCAAAATATCACCTACAGTAGCTGTTAGTAATGAGTCCGTGACATGGGGAGGTGTGTGTGTGGGCCCATAAAAATCCACATTCCTCAAGGTCACGATGTAGGGAGAGAGTGCAAGTAAGACCAGCTTTCCCAGGTGGTTGCTGAACATGGTAGAGAGACATGGTGCCGCATGGCCATGGGCATCTGAGCCATGTTGGTCCAGAAGGTGCTGCTGGGTGGAAGGTGGTGGGTGTGCACTGAGAGGGCAGCAGCATATCTGGCAATTTCCACAGAAAGAAATTCAAGTCCCTGGCCTTCCTTCTGAAGTGATGAACACCATTCCCTCCTGGGACCCCTACCACTTTCACATTCCCAGTCTCAGATTTTGACAAATTGTGTGAGGTATGTTGCTGCATAAGACCTGACGGGGCCAGGCTGTCCTGATTGTCTCAAGATGTTTGATGGAATCCTGCCAGCCAACAACAAGAAACAGCAGTGAACGGTTTCTGCAGTACTCCAGGCTGTTTGTCTAAAAGCCTGTGAGGAAGTTAACCTACCTGGGATGCTCATCAAGTTGGCTGGAAGAACCAGGCGGTGACAGCCAAACTGGAGGAAAAGAAGACCAAGATTCATTGCCAAAAGAAAAAGTAACTCACAAGGCCATGGAAACAGTTAAAAAAAAAAATGATGAATTTGCATAGATCCTCAAGATTCATGGACTCATGGTCTGAGACCAATAAACATTTTATTCTTCATGCTTCATCTGGCCTGTCCTAACTCCATCACCGCCATGGGGAGCCCGGGACACAGACAACTGGGGGCACAAGAGGACCTCCATCACTGCTACTGTTGGAGGTCTTTCTGCCAGGCGTAGCCCTTGAAGACTGTGGAGACATGGTGGGTCTATGGCCTGTTCATCATTTTAGAAAAAGTTTGCAGGGCTGAGCTGGAATACTTATCGAAGGGAAGCCTCCCCACTGTAAGTGGGCATGGCCTGTGGCTCAGCTTGCCACCTGGTCCCCTACACTCTATAGCTATTGAAAAGGTGTTGGGGCGCTGTGAGCCTGCTATTGTACAAAGGATATTAATAGCTGCACAAAGTGGACAAATGGGCAGCCAGCAGATCCCAGACACTGGTATTGTGACTTCCTATGTCTTGTGATCAGGAATAATTTTAAAAGAAAAAAGAAAAAGAAATAGAGACTGGAGAAAATGGAGGTTAGAGCCTCTTCCACATTCTCATTTGAAGCCAGACTGGTCTCCTGGTTATAAAGAACTGACCTTGTCCAGGGATCGCCTCGTCGGTCAGTGCCCTCTCAACATCTGTGTGGTGAACTGCCATGGTCATGAGCAGTAGTTGCCTTGCTGAGCACACTTGAAGGAGCTAACTGTAATGGGAATCACAACTGAGAATGAGGGCTATTTGCTTGAGGCAAAAGGTGAAGCCATTTATTAACAGGCTACCTACCCCAACATACATGTTTCTGAGATTAAAAATCATTTACAGGTGAAGCTCCTGGCTGGCCCGTGTCATGAAGTTCTCAGTAGGGTACAGTGGAAGCCATCAGTCAGATGACATGACTCATTTCTGCAGAAGTGCTAGAAGGTCCGTTCTCCTTATTATAAAGTAACTGAACAATATATCTACTCTAAAATAAAATTTTCTGTCTTCTGGACAATAGGATCTCATGGATCTCACGGCTGTAGGTGGAAAATGCATTGCTATCCAGGAGGATCTTCCATGAGAATTTATTTCTCTTTTTTTCATTTTATTCTATCTGCCTTTTCTCTTTTCCACTGTAATAGCAAGAGTTAAAGGGATCCAGTTTGTGTTGCCAACACTTCACTGTTTACCTGTTTAATCTTCAGTACAAATGCATTCCACCTGCAGATGAGCACAGCTCCACCTGGCTTGGTTGAATTAAAGAAGGCAGAGAGGAGCTGAGAGACAAGACAAGCATACGATTAAAAGCCAACGTAAGAGCACGTGAGCAAGTGTTCAATGATGTGAAAAGTTCATATGAGCAGAGTTGTGCCAGAAGGCTTTGTAAAGGAGAGAACTGAGCGTTGTTTAGGAGTCTGGTGATAATCACTAAGTCTGAAGAACAGGCTGAGTGGGTGGTGAGGAGAATGAGGGCTCCAGAGGGTGGATGACGTTCAAAGAGGAGGTATCAAACATTTCCTAGGAAGACAGTGTGATGTAGAGTACAGCGCATGGGGTTACCATCCATTTGATAAATACTGAGAACTGACTGGCTGCAGATGTTGCTCTAGGATCCACACACAGAGCAGTGAACCAAGGTCCCTTTCACGTGCTGGGATAAGGAGCCTGTCTGTGCACATTACCATCTTGTTCTCATGGCACTTCCTCTTCAAGTCTCAGACTCCTGTCTATACTATTCAATTATACTGATTCCTGCATGGTCCTACTAGGAGTAGATTGTGCCAGATAACCGAACAATTTAGTAAGCTGTACATTTGATACCAGTTTTAGCTACCATGTCAACTAGTGGAGTGTCAAAATGTATAATTTTTAGTTTGAATGTTGGCCTTTTAAAATATACATTCTTGGAACCAAGAAAGTTGTTTTCCTGGTGATGAAATCTAAGGATGCCGACACTGCGTTATCTGGGATCAATCTCTACCCGAGAGCTATAACCAGGGATACAGCCTTGGCCTGCAAAGCGGTAAAGGAGAGGAAATGGGTGGTCCAATATGCGGCACAAGATGATGAGTGAAACATCACAGGAGGTAACTGTACCAGTAAATGTATGTGCTATGCTGACTCAAGGGAAAGGCATCACTCAAGTTCAAGTGCTGTGCTCCTGGGTGATGCTGCAGACATTTTTCAGAAAGTTCATTATTAACAGTGCAATATTTTCTGAGGCCCACGGTGTTCAGATTCACCACAAATACTATATTTCTTCTTTAGTGCTCAGGCTCAAAAAGGATAGCTTTTTCTCCCTTGCTGTATTTAGAAAGTTTCTGTGTGGCTTATTGGTTGTAGTGACCTAAATGGCTTCATCAAGCCACAATTAAGTCTTTGGGACTGAACCTCGTGCCTCCATAGGAGGTAATTATAAAAGCTGGATTAATTTGCCATTAAATTATGTATGTATGCATAAATATTTCAGAAGCAATTAAACCTCAGGTATTTCTTAAGGCGTGGGTAAATCAATTTGCATTGTGTGCCGCTCGTTCATTTCCAAGGAAATGTTTGACAGGAAACAGAAATCTTCATCAAAAGGCAAAAAAATACCGTAAGAACCCTTCTCTCTGTTAATTTTCTTTGCTCTCTAAACATGTGAAGTAATTTTGTGTGTTATTGTAATTCTTTCCAACTGCCAGACATAATAAATCCAAAGACATTGAGAGTTCTCTCTTGTCAATACCAGGAAGTCAATCTTCTGCCTATTCTGGTATAATTTAGCGCAGCGAGAATCAACTGATTTCACAGATATTAACTTTATCAAATACACAAACAGAAGTGTTACAGGGAAAATAATTTCTCAGTGAACAGCACAGATAACTTAGCAATCAGGAAATGCAATCTCCTTTTGGTCTCAAAACTTACACAAAGGCAGGCACTCGCTTGGAATCCACCCTCCTTCTCCCCGACAAAGCCGTGATTTACAGAAATGAAACCTGCGGGATACATGTTATGCAAACGCTCTAGGGAAGTGAATCATAGCACTTCCAGACTCAAATTGATGGAGCTGCAGTGAAAATAGTTATTAAATTTGTGGTGAAGGGGAAAATGCAAGAGGTAACACTTTTAACTGGGTCTCATACATAAAGCCAATCTGGATGCCATTGTATCTTCTGCCCCCTCTTGTCCCATTGCATTTTTCCAGCTTTTGTTTTATTTATTTATTTTTTAAAAATTTCTTCCAGAAATATTTTAATAAAAATTGGCTGTTTCCAAGAAATACCCACTACATGCCCATCAACAAGGGAACTTTAACAAAATGGAAAATTTACCAGATGGCTATGATTTCAGAAAAAAAAGTTATAGACACTTGAATGAATCAGCAAAGTTCAACACTAAAGTCACATTCCTTCTTATGGGCTATGATTAAGAATCTGGTTAAATATCAAAATGGAACTTAATACAGATGCAGAACTACTTATGCCAAAGACTCTATAGAAACATTTGTCCCCAAAGGCGTTCCAGTTTGAGACTGTTCTAGAATAAGGCATAACAAATGTTAACAGAAGACATACATGGTGATGACAAAAAGGATCCCATAATTCCCACTTACTCTGACCTGGTACAAACCAATCCGGTGGTTTTTTTTTTTTTAATATGTTTTTTTGTATGTGTTTTTAATTTTTGCTTAAACAATCGTCAAGACTTCAATCAAAGAGAAGGCACAGCAGTTTTTCTCTGATTTTTTTGTTATTTGGATTTTAAGACTACTTTTTTTTTTTACAAATACAAACTAAACATGAAAAAATTCTACTTAAAAAAAAAGTTCAAGAAAAAAATCTATCTCACAATTTAAGTTTCAGTGGTAGAAACTGTTTCAGAATCGGTTGGTCATCACATACCAAAACAAAGTTACTATTAACACCTTTTATTCAGTTATTAGCCATACTAGCAAAAATCAAATTTGTCAAATTTTCCAGTGGCAATTTTTGTACACGAGAAGGTTATGAATCTCAAAGAAGAAACAATTTGGATTTTTCCTGCCTTCATAATGTTTAACAAATCCTGGATCTCAGGTTTTTGAAAACATGTAGAAAATGAGAAATATTCCAATGAATAAAACATGCCAAATATCAGTAACAAGAAAAACACATTCCTTTGGGGAAATGGCTATTTTTCAAAAAGTCCACCCTGTGTACGCAAAGTATAAGCAAGGAAATGCAGTCTTTTTTCTTCCTTATAAATCCAAAACTTAATGGGAGCACACACCATTAACGCAAAAGTCAAGTTGTACAAACTTCAGCAGTTTAGAACAGACTAGGTCATTCTCCAAGGCTTGAAAGGCTGGTTGAAGAAATTCTCTATTCTGCAGGAGCTAAGGGTTTTATGCTGCATGGCGATCAGTGGAGGGCAATTCACTGCCTTGGAGCAATGCCCCTGCCACTCTAAAGCAAGGTTTTGTAGCATGCCTCCCCGCGCAGGGCCTGTCATTCCACTGCCCAGCCCACCTCAAGCCCTCCAGGTAGCCGCAGGTGGTTATCGCGATGGTCTCCTTCCCTAGCAGCTCCAGTCTTCTCTTCCAGGTTCCGTTGTACTTCACCCCTGAACATGATGTGCCTGTGACTAAGGACCTTCAGAACAGGCTCAGGATTATCAAACATAACAAAACCAAGATTAGGTAGCTTGCCACAGCTGTTAATGTGCAACTCCACCACATTCCCATAAATTTGAAAGAAATCTTTCAGTTCGGACTTCTCCACCTCACGAGGCAGGTTGCCAATGAAGAGCTGGTGACTGTCAGGGTGCCACACAATTCTTCGGGGTTCAACATCACCTTACTCATCTGCTTCCCGAATTGGTCTGGGTCCCCCCTGGGCAGGAACGTTTATTCGTTGCTCTCACACTCTTGATCCCTCTGAGGCCTCTGCGGTGGAATCTGAGATTCAGGCTTAGACTCTAGACAGGCTTGTGAAGCTGGAAATTGAACAACATGAGGTGGTATCCCAGTAACTGGAACAGCTCTACTGGCTGGAAGGTTCTTTCTGGTCACAGATGCCAAAGAGAATGTCCTCGGTGGGTTATGTCTGCAGGTGCCGGGGAAGAACTCTTCTGTGCATCTTCAGGAGGAGTTTCCTCTAATACTGGCTCAGACTTTTTCTGTTGGATTTCAGAGGTAGGTTCTTGCTCTGGTTCTGGCTCAGGATCGGGCTCCGCTTCATGAACAGGCTCCTCTGGATGGTCTTGCAAGTCTTGCTGACAGTCTGATCATAGAAGGTTCCTGAATCATCATGTACCACCTCAGGTGTCTGCTGTCTTTCCTCTGGCTCCTCTACCTCTTCCTCAGATTCCTCCCGAGGCTCAGTAGCAAAGCCACCATAGACCTCATCCTCGATTCTGAAGATACCATTGGGAACATAAAACTTCTTTGCAACAGACCCCTCAGGGGTTAGGACGACCGTCGGCATGAATCTCCGTAGAGCCTGGTTGTTGTTGCTGGAGAGCAGCCCCATCACCTGCACCAACACACCATCATTCAGAGTAGCATGAGCGTCGATGTGGCCAATCTTGATGTGGCGGTTGGTGAAGTTCTGTGACATCGCTTTCCTATGGATTTCTTTCTGTCCATAGACCGTGTCTGCTGGCTTTCCATTGGAATCCAGCCCCACATGGACATAAGAAGGGTTCTTCCTATAAAATCTGTGCAGCGTGTTCGGGGCCTGGCTCCGCTGTGTGTAGCACTGCCTCACAAACTTCCGCCCGACCAGCAGGTGACCTGGCTTCTCCATAACCATTGCTTTGGTCAATTCAACCTCCAGGAGCAAAAACCTCGAACCGGCGCGGCTGACGGGGAGAGGAAGGAGCTTTGCTCCACCGCATGAAGGAAAGCAGAAAATGCTCACGCAACTGCGTTCAAACGCTTTTGTTTTAACCTACGACGTTCTTCCATCATGCTAATCGGGATTGTAAGCCCTTTCCTTTCATCCCAGTGCTTTGGGTTCAAAACTGGTTTGAAAACATTTTTAGTGGACAAACAGAATTATATAAATGATAGATGGTAGGATATGATGTTTTGAAATATCTTTGTTGTGGAATGGCTAATTGGGCTAATTAGCATCTGTATTAATTCACACACTTACCTTTGGAATTTTCTACACAGTATATCGTTACCAACCTTAGTCACATGATAACAGATCTCTTGAACTTGTTCCTCTTGTTTATCCGAAATTGCGCATACTTGAAGCAAGGGTTCCTCAATCTTCAAGCCCCACTCCGGGTTACCAGAGAGGTAACCACCGTTTTATTCTTTGCTGCTACCAGTTCCCCTTTTAGATGCCACATAGAAGTGAACTCAGGTGGCACTTTTGTTTTTATTTATATATAAATATATATTAAAGATTTATTTATTTTTATTACAAAGTTAGATATACAGAGAGGAGGAGAGACAGAGCCTCTGTCCGATGATTCACTCCCCAAGTGAGCGCAACGGCCGGTGCTGTGCCAATGCGAAGCCAGGAGCCAGGAACCTCCAGGTCTCCCACAAGGGTGCAGGGTCCCAAGGCTTTTGGGCTGTCCTCGACTGTTTCCCCAGGCCACAAGCAGGGAGCTGGGTGGAAAGTTGAGCAGCTGGGATTAGAATTGGCACCCATATGGAATCCCGGTGCGTTCAAGGCAAGGACCTTAGCTGCTAGGCCACTGTGTTGGGCCCCATTCATTTGTTTACTGATGGACACTTAGGTTGATTTTTCAGTTCTTTTTTCTTATCCATGAGGTCACCAAAGCCAGCCCTCATTTAAAGCCACCCTGATTTAATCTAATTCAGCGATTACTTTTTACAGAAGATGACTATTTGACAAAATTAAAATTTTTCTTCTAAATCTTTTCTGACGTATGCATTAAAGTATCCTAAACAGACAAAATTGGAAGATTAGAAGATGTAAATTGACATTTCCCACATTCTTATGTCAAAGCATGTTAACATGAAAGCCACAGGGAGGTAGGCGCTTCCCATCTGTGATTTAACCTTCCTGGCCACAGTTTTCTACTTTGTCCAATTCTCTGTATCAGGAAGAGTGGGACTGGAGGAAACACGCATGAAGACCGTGTGCTGACCTAAGCTCCACGTCAGGCTGGAACCCGAGGTCTTCCTGACCTCAGTCCGTCCTTCACAGCAGAAGTGTACTCCCCGTGCTGTCACTTGTTGGCCTAAGACACATCTGTAACTTTCTACTGCGCTTGGTGTGACTGGCCAAACTCTTCCACGGGCCAGCAAACACCTGCATGATCTGCTCTCTAGATTCACCTCTGGACACATGGTACGGCCACGTGGCACTTCCTCAACCGCACCATGCCCCTGGCATTGCGCCCCAATCCCATTGACTCTCACCATTCTTCAACGAAACCTTCTTTCTTCAGCAAACATTTCTTCCATCTTCATGACGAGGGGAGATTTTTTTTTTTTCTTTCTTTAACTGCTCTAAGCCTTCTCATCCAACAGCATTTTTAAATGGCAAATAGCCTTGGATGTTAAGAGCATTTCCCTAGGAAGATTTTGAGATACACCTCCCTGGAACCGTGGAGACGTCTGGGAAAGAAGAGCCTGACTTTCCCCTCCTTGGAGTGTCAGAGGAATCACATTTCTTCCCTCTACTTCCTGGAGAAGACTTGTCTATGTTTGTCTCTGTTCTCCACAAGAATGTGGAAATGGACACGCTCCTTACTAACTTGAAGATTTCTCACTTGTGCGCCTTACTGCAAGAACAGGTAACACCCATCTCTCATGCCATTATGCCTCCTGTGTAGGAGGGACAGGGAGGAACCGATACAATGGCTTATGTATGGCATGGGTAACAAGAGCTGCCCATATCTCTAACTCTAGAGTCTTTTGTCTTTCTCTGTATATATGTGTGTAAAATTGGCAGGCTGTTTTGTTAACTTGCAGGTTGGACACGATTCACAGTTTCTGACTTAATATGGTCACAGTTCCCTATCATAGCACTGTGACCACTCAATTGCATCATGCATTATAGTCAATCTTATCTTTCCCTATTGATTATTTGATTAATCTTCTAGTACAAGAGTCACATGTCCCATACTTTTTTCCCCTATTGTGTATCTTACTCCTCGAATGGTCTCAACATTTAGTAGTCACTCTGTTTATTTGTTGAGTTTGATGGGAGAGGTTAATTTGAGTTTAGAGGAGGAGGAAAGACTTCATAGAACATAAGAATTTTATAGTGGGTCTTAATGTGAGTGGAAAATAGCCACGTGGAAACAAAAGATGCGCATTTCTGGCAATGAGAGTAGAGGGTTCAATCTCGGGGTAGGGTAGTATGGGTCTGTGCCACCAACTTTTTAAGGCTTGGATGTGACCTTTGAGGAGATAGTGATAAGTGAGTTATTGTATTCGGAAATGTGGTAGACTCCACGGAGTAAAGCAAATTCTGAAGGCTGTTGGAAATAAGAGATTGATGTATTGGCACATAAGTACTTTCAGTGACCAAACAGAATCTGTTTCTTTCCTTTTGGGGTTGGCCAAGAACAAGAAAGATGCTGAAGTACTCTTTTGCATTCTTAAATTGAATTTATTTTATTTTTATTGGATATACAGGAGGAGAGACAGAGAGGAAAATCTTCCATCTGCTGATTCACTCCCCAAGTGACTGAGCTGATCTAGAGCTTCTTCTGGGTCCCTCACGCAGGCGCAGGGTCCCAAGGCTTTGAGCCATTCTTGACCACTTTCCCAGGCCACAAACAGGTTGCTGGATGGCAAGCGGGGCTGCCGGAACACGAACAGGCACCAACATGGGATCCTGGTGCGTGCAAGGTGAGAACTTTAGCCACTGGGCTACCATGCTGAGCCCACTTAAGCTGAATTTAACACTGAATAATTCCAAAGCATTTTTAGGGTTATAAGAAGCAATCATCTTGTGAGCCCAAACAACGTTATAGCAACAAACCATGGAAGAAAGCATAAACTCCAGCTTCCAGGTGAGAAGGCAGAAACTGGGGCGGCTTCAGCCAACTGTGGGCTCCGCTGTTGGCTCCTCTGTGTTGGAGTTCTTCACCTTCATGCTCCCCAGGGCAAGGTGAGACAGGCGGGCTGTGACTCCTCTGGGTGAAGAGTTAGTGTGGAGCTCAAGTTTCAACTGAATTAAAGGTGCCTTGTGTGTTTCATTTGTTCACATATTTTATTAAAACATATGATTAGGAATTAATACATGATCTCTTAGGGATTATCTTCAGGTGAGCTGTATAAGAAGATAAAATCTTGTCTCAAAAGTATATGAGAAGAATCTTTTTCTGTACAATCACCTTCAGAAATAAGCTATACAAAAATGATCTTCAATGGGATTTCCCACAGTTAGCTCTTAGATGATGTAAAAAAATACTATAGCACCCTCATTAATGCCTGATTTTGATTGAATTTAGTTACAATTCAAGGATTCTTGATTCATATTATAGTGCTGTTCTTTTTTACTAAAGGGTCAGAGAGAGAGCTATTGCCTGAAGGCATAGCTTTACTTTTTATGACTTTTCCATGTCTTTCCTCAATTTGTGATGGGAGTGTGCTTGGTTTGATTCTAAAGGCATTCCTCCATTTCTGTTCTCCTCCTTCAGTTTCTCTCCTGTAGTCACTGCTATTCTTAGAAGGGAGACAAACCTGGTGGAGCTGTGTGTGACGAGAAAGCAGATAAAACCATGAATGGGACCTGGGATGGAACTGGATCAGCAAGGTTGGGTTAGGCTGTCTGTGACTTAAACATCAGTAGTATTGGCTCGGACGACTCAGACGTTTACTTCTCAGATGAATGACGTGGGATCTAGTGTGAGAGCGTGGAGCTGAGACAAATTTTATCTCTCCAAAATGGCCATAAACAATAGCATCTGCATTTCTTAAAATATGACCTTGTCGTTCCTTTTCTCCTTCCTTCCAGAAGGAAAGCTGAAAACCTGTCTTTGAGCCTGAAAGAACCTGTGACTTGTTAGAGTTCTGCGGAAGTCCTTACCTTCCTGAGGCTGGGCCAAGGAAAGTTACCTAGGATCTCCTTCCTTCTTATACTGGGTCTAAATGTCATGTAATCAGGAAGGGAAGCCAACGTTGGGAAACCATATATCCCAGCCTCAACTTGCAGTTGAGGTCCCAGCCAAACAATTAGAAATCCTGAGAACTGCTGTGCTGGCCAATCCTTAGATGTAGCTGTGCCCTATTAAAAGCCAGAGTCTTTGAGGAGCAAGAGTGAAACAGCTTAGCTTCTGCAGTTCCTTCTTCGAGGGCTGGCGCATGAGCTGAGGGCGTGAGCTTTAATTCACAGAAATGGACACTATTTCACTATATTTTAGACATCTATCAATCATGGTTAGCTGAATTCTCTGTAAAGCGTAACTGCATTTTCATCCTGCTCAATCTGGTATTTCTGGGTCCAAACTGTGGCCAGGAATCAATGACTGAACAATCTCCGAAAAAACTTCTAGTGTAAAAAAACCACATGCAACTCCAAATCTCACTCTAAAGCTATAAAGCAAGAAGGAAAGAGTTCTGTCCAGACAGATTGTATTTTTACTGCTACATAATTGGGATGGGAGGGAGTTTTAAAAGTGTTCTGTGCTTCCACCTTGCCCACCCTCAGGGCCAGATTATGCAGACAGCAGAATGCCCCGGGAGGTTAATACTTGTCTCTCCAGCCAATGGAGCAGACCACCTCCTTTCATTTGCACAGAGTTCCTTTTCTGACCAAGCTATTTCTGGACATGTTCCCCACACTTCTTGCCTTCTTTCTCCTTGGCTTCTCCCTTCTGGCATCTGTTAAGAGGTCCATGTGCAGATGGTAGCTGTAATAAGATAGGGAGTGTAAGGAATTATATCCTGGGCTATTGACTGCAGGATGGGTCCTTGCAGACAGAGTTTGGAAAAGGTGAGAAGCCAGAACAGAACACGCTGAGGGAGGGTGAAGTGGGCATGGCCCTTTATGACAGCTCTACCCTGAATCCCTGGAAATGCTCCTAGGGTTTCTCGATGAGTAGTTACAGGCTTCTCTGAAGGGCAAGAGGGTGGATACTGCAACCTTACCGTTAAGTCTAGGCTACACATGGGCAAGAGTGAGTCCCTTAACACTCAGGGAGGTGATGAAGGGACCCCTTCATTTCTTCCCTTCTGCACAGCAAGAGACAGAGAGCTCTTCTCACTTAGAGAGTGTTAGGCTGGATGGAGTAGAAGTGACCCCATCATCCTGCTGGAGTCAAGCAGACATTCCCATCCACGAGTGTTTGTAATGCCAAATTACTCTAACCTTGTCTCTTCACGGGTCACCTGCCATGATGAGTACACATGTGCAAACCGAGGAGCTGCTGCCTTCTCCTACCTACTACTGCCAACATCTATAAAAGCCCTTTGTGCCACATGGGAGACCTGGAGGAAGCTCCTGGCTCCTGGCTTTGGATTGGCTCAGCTTCGGCCATTGCGGCCACTTGGGGAGTGGATTAGCAGAGACAAGATCTTCCTTTCTGTTTCTCCTCCTCTCTGTATATCTGCCTTTCCAGTAAAAATAAATAAATTCTTTTTGAAGAGCCCATTGCCATATACCCTGTGTGGCTGTTTCCCTCAAGCTGTCACCCCGCCACGTGGAAGTGGTCTTGGGTCATCTCAGGCTAGAGAGCAATCTGTCAGACTCTCCCCTGATTAATAAAACTCTTTCCCTGAACTAAAAGTCTCTCTTTCTCTTTTTCTCAGTCTCCCCTGAACCTAACAGCAGTAACAGGATTCCCTTAAATTCAATCAAATGAGAAAATTCATAAGCAACAGTCTTACCAAGCTGATGTAAAACAATTCTTCATTTTCTTAAGGGCAAAGATAAAAAAGGGCCTTGGGGGAGTGTCTCAGTGCCTTTAAAGATTCTAATCTGTTGCTCCCCCGACAAGTGCATCTCTGTGTGATGAGATGGAGGCTAAGCATGAGAACCCACAGACACTGTTAGATTTTCAATCGTTAAATATTCAATTATGCTCTCAGTGTTTCATTTACAAAAGCAGAGAAGCGGGCATATGAAAAGGCTTTTTCCATCATAGCGATTGGTTTAAGTTTCACAGGCACTGTTCTCTCTTGGTAGCATTTATTTGCTATTGTAATTTAAGCTCCCACCGGCCAGCAAGGAGGACAAATGTAGAAAATGTTGAACATTTGCTCTGGGGTTACCTGGAAACAGAAGAACATCAAGTGAATTCTCTTTTTTAACCATTCACTCCACAATCTCTAATAATAGTGCCACGATTCACCCTACCCCTGCCACTCTCTATCTCTACCCATACACTTATTGCGTATTCTAGCTTTTAGAGAGGATCAATGGAGATGAACTGTTATAGAGTGCATTACATTCATACGTTTCTTCAACGAAGGTGAGAAAGATGACGGATTCTTGCTATTTGCTAGACATTGTCCTAGGTGGGTCACACGCTTAAGTGTTTTTAATAGTATTGGTCCCATTTGATAAAAGATGATTAAAAATTATTTATTTTACTTGAAAGTCAAAGCTAGAGAGAGGAAACAGGAGATGGCAATCTTCTATCTGCTGGCTTATTCCTCAAATGGCCATAATGTCCGCAGCTGAGCTGATCCAAAGGCAGAAACCAGGAGCTTGTCCCCGGTCTCCCAAGTGGATACAGAGGCCCAGTGCTTTGAGCCATCCTCCTTTGCTTTTCCAGGCCTTTAGCAGAGAGTTGGATCTGAAGTGGAGTAGCCGGGATTTGAACTGGTACCCATATGATATGCTGGTGCCACATATGTAGCATTAGCTTGCTGTGCCACCTTGGTCCCCAGGAAGGTGAAGTTGCTGAACCAAAGTCCTATAGTCAAAAGTTGGTAGAGTTGAGAAATAAACTCAAGACTGATTCCACAGACTTTTTTCCAGATAGAAAGTATAGTAATTGCATTAAAAAAATCAGCCATTAGCAAGAGAAACCACTGTATATATTACACATTCTGTTTTGTGAAATATATATTTTTTGCTTCTGCTTTTCACATCAACTTTAGGAGTAACTACTATTGATGTGGCCACATGAGACCTTCATGTGAAGTCTAGTGTTCTTTCTCGTGGGCCCTTTTAGGACCCTTTGTAGCAATGCTATTTGGGCTCACAGCATCTATTGTAAGCTTACCCTTGCATTGTCAGCCAACTGAAGCTTATGCCAGCCATTGTGTCTCATTCTCTAGGAGCTCTCTCAAGTCATTAGAGACAATTTGCCCACATGCCCAGCAGGCCTGCATTGCCTGGTATTAACACCTTTCTGCTTTCCTCTACAGCAATGCTTACATCATGACTAATGAAACTGGTGTATAAATATACCAGCTCCTTCACCTTAGATTATTCTGTGGGTACATTCTTAACAGCCTTCCAATCCTTCCATAGGAGGAGGGAGCTCTGATTCTTCACAGGGAGCAAATTGACCTAGGACACCTGGTCTATTGCCTGTTATTTGTACAAAGATAATAACCTTTCCCTTGTGATGCCTACATTTTTGTGTGATTTGAATTTCAGTAGGATATATCTATATTCTCAGGATCTGTTCTTCCTCCAAGCTCAAGAGTGTGGTCCTCAAAGACTTGTGTTAATAGTGTTAAGAAGGTGGAACTCAGTCCAATCCTTGTCAAGGTGCGGTCTTTGAAGATTGATTAGGTTGGATTAGTTCACTGGGTTAGAGACTCTGTGATTCTATCTTGATGGCATTTTATAAGAGACCACACTGATGCAGAGAGAGCTATGTCTCCTTGTGTTTGACCACGTGATGCCTGGATGAACACCCTCACCAGAGACCAAAGCAGTGGGGCTGCCTAATCTTGGGCTTGAAACAGCAAAGCAAAGCAAAGCAAAGCAAAGCAAAGCAAAGCAAAGCAAAGCAAAGCAAAGCAAAGCAAAGCAAAGCAAAGCAAAGCAAAGCAAAGCAAACTCTCTTTTTAATGTAAGTTTGATTAACTCTTTTTTTTTTTTATAAGCAACAAAATGTTGGCTGACATGGCTGTCAGGAAAATTGACTCCTGATGTATTTCATTGGTTGTTATACCCCATTCTGGGATAGGGCTAGGGGCATGATTCAAACATGCTATGGGCTGTAACGGTGCACTTGTCTGACATTTATCAATGAATCATTCATTTTGACTTTCCGTGGTACACTCTTTGGAAATTTTGTGATTTGCTTTCCCGTTCATATATGTTATTGTTGGAATCATTTTTTATCTTTTGTTTTAAAAATGATTCAACTTCTTCAATACAAGTTTGTATTAGAATGAAATTTAGAATGAGGTTCATTTTTGTACTCCTATTAGGAAAACAGAAGGTCTTGTTAAGTTACCATGGGTGTAAATAAACTTGTCTGAGAAATACTGATCTATTTAATAGAAACTTTTCCCTTATTGTTTCGGCTATTATATCACACCCATCTATTTACAAGGTGAGCAACACAGACATGGGGTTTTTGTTTTTGTTTTAGAATAATTGCAATTCATTCTTTTCAACTCACTGACACAGAACTTCCACCAGGTGGCATGGCTGTTTGAACAAGTGAGCATCGGATGTAATGAACAAGTGGCTAGGATGTATGAAGTATTTTTGTATTCATCTTAGCATCATTCTGAGCTGTCCTGTTGGAATCTTGGCCTTGTCAGTTCATCTGTGGCTGCTCTCAGAGAAGAAGGGAGTATTGGTTAAGCATGAAGCATGCATCACACCCATGGGTGGTGTAATAAACACCCTTTGGACAGTTGCCCAGCTCGCAGTAATTCAGCCAGCTCTGATTCACAGATACCTCTCTCCAGTTGCCTTATCTGGTCTAATACGATCCTGCTTTATTGGCAGTAGCTGATTTTTAAACAAGTGGTATCTTATGAAGGAATGCTGTGCCTTAAGTTCTGCTCTCCTGGGAATTTCAGAATTTTGAGTTAAAAACACGAGACCCAGGAGTCTTTAAGATTGAGTGATGTTAATTCTACCATGCCAGAAGAGTGGTTCTCGACCTCTGGCTATGCATTAAAGTCAGCTGGGGAACTTTTAAAGTATATTTATTCATGGGCCCTGTCCCCAGAGAGTCCAGTGTAATTTGCTTGAGTGGAGCCAGTGCATTGCTTGTTTCTCAAGGTTACCCATGTGATTCTATCATGTAATCAAGGTTGGAAATCAATGCTCTATAGGAAATTGCCTAAGAAGCTCCTGGAGCTTCACAAAATCCTTCCAATGTCCTTCTGATAAGGTCATTCTCATCCCCTGCCTCCTCACTTCTCTCCACTTTGCCAGAGTCTGTATTTACTCCTTATAACTAACAGAACCTTGGTAGGTGATATTAGTATCAGGATTACTATTTTTTGGGATTCTTTTTGTTCTTGGAAATGTATCAATTAACCACAAGACTATTTTGCTATAATGCATCTGGGATTTCAAAACTTGATATTTTGGATTTTACCAATATTTTCCTCTTTTTAAAAAACTGATCAAGATATGTAATAGATAACTCAAACCAAAATTTCCTTTGAATATAAACAGACAGCCATGTTTCCAGTGAGTTATTGATCAGTTATCACTAACAGCCACAAGGACCTGAGGGCACTGTTAGATAACTAGCTAGAATGTAGTTCTGGCAATCTCACTGTCCAAGAATGGCATCCACTTCCGACCAGTGCCGCCACCTCTGAAAGGCAAGGGGAGTGGTAGGAGTGGGCCAGACAGGTAAGCAGGAAGGCCAGTGTGGGGCTGATGGAAAGGGGCAGAGCTCTTGAGGAGTCTGTTATCGCAGCTAATGGCAGGGGGAAAACCTAGGGCATTTTTTGAAAGGCTTCTCAGTCAGTATCACATACATCTTGGAAAGAGATATGCAACAGGTTACCTGACTTAAAAGGACAGAGACAGCGTTTTCAGGTTATTTCAACTGCACCCAGTCGGCCCTTTCAGTTGAGAGTTCAGCAGTGGGGTTAGCTCAGTCCAGAAGTTAAATGCTGAATTTATAGAAATCCAGCATGGTGAACAATAGGCTGAACAGAACCTCTGGGCCACCTGACTGCTGCGTGAAGCCAGGCTAAGCAGAAAGTGAGCTGTGATGGAACCCTTCTGCCTCGGAGAGTGACTCCAGAGCCAAGTGGTGTCCCTGCATCTCTTCCTGTCTGCCCTGTGACACGCACAGGGGCCATTTAGGTTAACAGACTCAGGCCAGTTCTGAGCAGCTACCCTCATTCTCCAGTTCCTCCTGGTCATTGTCTTTCTTTTCCTTCATCTTCATGGTGTGTAATTTTTTAATATTTATGATTCTGTTGTCTGGATCACTTCCCAATGTCCACGATAGGCACAGCTGGACTGGACCGCTATCAGAGACCAGGATGGATGGCCGGGGGTCCAAGCACCTGAGACACCATCTGATGTTCTCTCAAACATATTTGCAGAGAGCTCTATTGGAAGCGGAGTAACTGGGACTTGAACTGGCACTTGGGCGGGGGATGTAGGCATTCCAAGTAACTGTTGAACCTGTTACGCCACATTGTGTGTCCCTGTTGGTGGGTTCTAATGGCAAGGAAATAGAGGGAATCTCTGGCAGCATGACTATTTCAAGTCCACTGATTTCTAATAAATTCTCTTTCATTTTTCTCCTGATGAAGTTCTTCTAATTCTATCATGAACTCATGCTTGTCAAAATTGTCTCTAAATCCTACTCGTTTTGAAATAGCGCTGACGCTGCCTCTGTAAGCTCTGGCTGGTAACCATGTCCTACTTTAATGCTGTCACATGACTGATGTATCTGTTGTCACAGGCAGCCTTCGTGGCTCTGGCAGCAGAGCAGGTGCTCTTGTTGTTGGCCTTGAGCTTGTGCCGCCAGAACGCCGTGGCTGGCAGCGGCGGCTCTGAGCCCGGTGCTTCTGCCTCTTTCAACTTTAGTGCATGAACAACTTTTTGTCACTGCTTCTCCAGCAAGTCCCGCCTCTTCTCATGCCCTCTCTGCCTCCCACTCAGGCTTGGTCTTCTGGGGGCTGTAGCCTCTGTTCCCATACTCACCCCATCCCTGATGTGAAGCTTCCCAAACCCCCCAAACACTTTCTCAGTATGCCCACTCCTGTATTTTCTTAGAGTCCTGAGTATTATCTCTAAGCAACAAACATGTGGTTCCTTTAAGATTCTGAGGCATTGATTCAATTCCTTTACTTTTGCTTGCTATTTTTACTTAAAAACAGGATGAAGTTGTTTCATTTTTCTTGTGTGAAAACCCTATGCTGCAGCCTTGGTCCTCTTCATGGAAATTCTGGTGTGGTTTGCTATGAGATAGTAAATTCCACTGTATTCCTGACAGGGACTCTGAATGAACGTGATCTGTTTCCAGAAATCAGGGGCCAGATTGCAGCAGGTCTCAACAGCAGTATCAAAGGTGGCTGCCAAAATAAGCTGCCAGGATTGAGTGCAACCCATGGCTGAGGGGTAACAGGTATCCCTACCAGCCATCAGCCCCTGCTCCTTGGGCACAGGGGCTGAGGTAATGCTGAGTATACATCTCCGAGTAGGGATGAGTTGTCCCAGCCCTGAGCTGCAGTGGCCTGGCTTGCTGTCTTTCCATGGCCAGCAAAGTGGAGAGCTTTTGCTGGGAGAAGACATGCTCAGGTGGTGATAGCTACCTTCTTGGAACATTGAAAACTTAGGTCAATATGCCTCCTGTAGCTCCTAATGAAAAAAAACAAACATGCCTTGAACTTGAGCCTCTGTCCCACACCAGTCTGCTTCTGGCACAATCAAAATCTCACACTGAGGCTGGTGTTGTAGTGTAGTTAAAGCCACTGCCTGCAATGCCAGCTTCCCATATTGATGCTGTTTTGGGTCCAGGCTGCTCTACTTGCAGTTCAGTTCCTCGGTAATACACCTGGAAAAGCAGAAGGTGGTCAAAGCGCTTAGGACCCTGCATCCGCACAGGAGAACTGGGAGAAGCTCCTGCCTTCATACAGGCTCAGCTCTGGCCTTTGTGGCCATTTAAGGAGTGAACCAGCAGGTGGAAGATCTTTCTCTTTCTGTAACTCTGAATTTAAATCAAACAAACAATAAATATATTTTTTAAAAAAATCCCACACACCTGTGGGATAACCCTAGGGCTAATCATGAGTGCAGATGACTTGATGGGCACAGAGAAGAGACTTGATGTTTGTGTTCTTGGTCACTGGAAGTCACTTCTTGGCCTCACCCTTGCCGTTGTTAGTCCCATGGCTTGAGTCTGGTCTGTGCTTTGGCCTTGACCCCTGGCCCTGGATGTTACTCTGACAGCTTGGTGAAGCCACCTTGGCTTCCTATGCCAGGACTCTGGGGGCTCCATGACTTGTAGCGGCACCTGCCCGTTGCTGCCTACCATTTCCTCTGGGAAGCTGCTTCCTGTTCTCGCATGTGCCTAGTTCTTGTGAAACTGGCCAGATTGTAACTTCTGAGTTTGGACAATATGAATGGTTGCCATGAATGTATATGTGAGTGAGTGTGTGTGTGTGTGTATTTTCGTAAAAATGTAGTGCCCATCTCCACAGTTTAATATGTTGTAAAATATTTACCTTCCTTGTTTTCCTGGGGATTCTTCCCTTTTTTGCTGTTTGCACCCATTTTCTCCACATGATCCCAAACAGATGAAAAAGTTAATTTATCTGATTATCTGCACGTGTTTACCATCAGCCTGAACAACTACCAATAATTTGTATTTGTTCGTTAGCACCAAGCGTATAGACTCACAAGATTCTCTGCCACTCGCTCCCTTTCATACACACACACATGCACACATCACACGGCTGGCACTGAGTAATGTTTTTGGTGTGGTTGCTTTATCTGGGGCCAGCTGAAACTTCTGATCCAGGACTCTGTTTTGTACACTTGCCATTTGTATTAACCAGCTGGCATATGACATCAAGATGGCACAAAGGTCTGTCAGTCCCAAATGTATGTGATTTAAATGAAACAAAAGGGAAGATTTTTCTTCTTTACATTATTTATGTTAATTTATGATTTCGAATATTGTAGTAAATTGAGAAGGAGACTCATTTGTTAGCCTGACTTACTTTGTAGGCTTACTGAAGGCTAAAGGCGAGGAGAACACACCGATCTCTGGGTGAAAATGTTGGCTGTGGGTCACCGGGAGGCTTGGTAGTTGGTCTTGAAATTCCACAACACAGGATGTGGCAAAGAACTTTTGTGAATCACTTCATTTTCTTTCCCTGCCAGACGCACATTCGATTTAGAATTACAGTGCTGTTTTGGATTTAAGGAGATACTCTTTTCTCATCTCTAGAACTTGGCATCCTTCATTTGTTTTATGGCTGAGACATGGTGAAATGGGCTGGAAATCAAGAGACTACTTGGTTCTCATTTTTATCAGAGAGAGTGGCGTGGCCTCTGATTAGATAAGGAGGCTGGAATTTGCTAGCTATTCACTGAAAAATTGCCTTAAGTCTCATCACAGTATCTTCTAAAGATATTCAGACGCTAGTAGCTATCATTCCTCTAATATCAACAAACAAAAGCAAACATACTTATGGCCCCAATCATTCTCTAGCTGGAAATCTAGATAGACTCCACAGTGGAGACAGAGGCAAACTGTTCCCAGCACATCATTATGAAATATTTTTGCTCCTGCAGCTGCTAAGTCCTTATTCTCTGTCCCACATCTCTCTTGCTGGCAAATGTCTTCCTTTTCACTATTTTTTTCATTAGCTCCATATGTGACTGAACACTTTCTCTTTAATTTCTACCAGTTTTCCTTTAGCCCAGATCATAGTGTGGAGTATCGTGCTGACGGACTGCAGGTAAAGAGCAAAGGGGAGTGTCGTTAGAGGAATGCAGCTGATGGGGTCGTACCTTTCTCTCTTCTCCAAAGGCTTTTCTTTTTAAAAATCTTCATGAATACAAACAGAGCAAATCGGTTTTGTGCATTCCATAGGTACAGCTCCAAGACGCGCACCTGCCTCTCTCTCCTGCTTCCTCTCTTACCTCTCCTTCCTTCCGACCCCCTGTTATTGTTTTTTGCAAAGACATAATTTTAATTCACTCCAGGTTCACAGCCCTAATTTTATACCACAAATGATAAAATTCAGCCAGCAGCAAATCAGAAGACCTCAGCTCCACTGGAGTATAAACACGAGCCAGAAATGACAGTCTATCCTAAAGTGACCATTTCATTTCTATACAATTTCTTGTATCCTACATTAGCTGCTGTGTATCAGAGATATTTGTCTTTTCCAGACTGGCTTATCTTACTAAGCATAATAATTTCTCGCTGCATCCATTTCATTGCAAAAGACAGGATTTCATTCTGTTTTTATGGCAGAGTAGTATTTCATAATGTACATGTAAAACATCTTCTTTATCCAGTCATCAATTGATGGGCATATGGGCTGATTTCATATTTTAGCCATTGTGAATTGAGTTGCAATAAACATACGGGTACAAATAACTCTCATGCTGATTTTATTTCATTTGGTCTGTCAAAAATTCTTAAGCTGATATTCTGATCTTCGGTACACCAGATTGACTGTATTTAGAGATTGGGTCTTTAAAGAGATAACAAAGTCACATGGGGTCACCTAGGTGGGTACTAATTTAACATGACTTGAGTACTTATAAAAAGAAGAAATTAAAGGGACCAGCACTGTGGCATGATGGTTTAAGTCATGGCTTCTCATGCCAGCATCCCAGAATGGACTGATGGTTTGGGCCCAGATATGCTCCCTTCTGCTTCCTGCTAATACACCTGCAAAAGCAGCTGATGACAGCCCAGGCACTTCCATGTTTGGCATAGAAGTAAAATACCAGGATGAAGATCCTGGCCTCCGGCTTTTGCCTGACCCAATCCTGGCTAATGTGTGCTTTTGGGAAGTGATCTGGCAGACGAAAGAAGTCTTTCTGTCTGTCCTTGTTGCTCTGCCTTATAAACAAATAGTTAATTGAATGAACAAATAGCTAATTCAGAAGAGAGAAGAGATTAGGACATAAACATACACAGAAAAGGGACCATCCAATGCACAGCCCGTGCCACAGAGCTCAACAGCTCTGACAAACTGCAGCTAAAAACTGGTGGCTGAATCCATCAGGAAGAAGCCAGTAGTCAGGGAAATCTTACACAAGGGTTCTTCAGAAAGCTAGTGGGAAGATGGAAATGAAAAGTTTATGCAGACACAAAACATTTTGAAATCCATGCTTGCATTCAAAAGATTCTTGGGTGATGTAACATTTTTGCTTGTTTTTATAGGAACAGGGTTTATTGTTATTATTATTTTGAAAAGTAGACTGACAAGGAGAGATAGTGGTGTTTCATCCACGTCCTGCAGCAGCCGAGGCCATGAGCTGGGACCTCCGTGTGGGTGTCAGGGGACAGAGTGCTTATTCCACCATCTGCTTCTTTTCCACGTGTATTAGAAGGAAGCTAAAGTGGAAGCAGAGCACTCAAGTTGATACAGTTATATGGGAAGATGATATTGCAAGCAGCAGCATTTTTTTTTCAAAAACATTTTTTATCCTACATCCCATCGGTTCTTGTGCACACCCAGGGGTTCTGTGGTTTAGCGCAGTCCAACCTGCCCTCGGACCAGCACACAGGTGTATGTCCAGCCTGAGTTGCTCTCTGCCCTTGTTCTTATGCTCACCAGTGGGAGGTATAGCCTAGTAGGGGCACAGTTTCTCTACCAGGCATGCTCCCAGCCCCAGATCTTGTGCCTGCCAGGAGATGTCATGGTCTAGTGTGACATGACTCACACCCAGACCTGGCGTTTATCAGCTGATATTGTGGCTTGCCTTAGCTAGCCTATACCGATTCTGGTTCTCTCCCATGCAGTAAGCTTGCTAGCCTAACCCAGCCTGACCTGCCCCCAGACTCATCTCTCATGTTCACTGCCCATCTGCAGTCTCTGTAGGACCCCTCGGTGGCATGTGGGCTGGGTTTGGGGGAAGGCCAGGTTGCTGCACCTGCTTGTGCAAGAGAGCCAGAATGGGTGCAGGGGGGTTGGATTAGCTACAACACCTGCTGACAAGTGCTGGGACTGGATGTGAGTTATGTCAAGCTGGACTACAATATTTCCTGGCATGTGCAAGATCTGTATTTGGGAGCAGGCCTTGTAGAGTAACTGTGGGCATTTGCTTGCTGGGTTGTATCTCCTGAAGGCAAGTATGAGAGCTGGGTGCAGGCCAGGGTAGAAAGGTGATAGCATCCTTCAGCATATATGTGGGCCAGGTCTAGCGGCAAGGACATCTGAGCTAAACCACAGTACTCCTGGGTGTGCACAAGAGCCAGATGGGATGCATGATAGGCTAGGCTACAGCACAAGCCGGTGCGTGCTGAAACTGGGGCTGGTGGACATCTGGTGGAGGTTGTTGGCAGTCAACCCAAGTTGGCCATAGTGCTAGCTGATATGTGTGAGAACTGGACCTGTGGTGGGATGGGCTTGGTTATAATACCCATCAGTTCTCATGAGAGATGGAGCTGAGGGCAGAACTGACCAGGCAGCTGTATCTACTGGTGTGTGTTTGGGCTGGTGCAGGTGGCAGACAATGCCTGACATGTGCTGTTTGGCACAGGGAAGAGTCCAGTCTGAGGTTATCTAGGAGAGGTTTCTTGGAGGACTTCCCAGCTAGATCTCTGGACTCAAACCCAGACCACAGGGAAAAATCACAGGATGTGTGATCCAACCTTAGAGTGTGTGCATCAGGGCTGGGGCTCCTCAGTTGCTGATGCCTGTGCAGTGGACAGCATGCCCAGAGGCACAGGGGAGACAATGAGAGTCGGCTCATCTAGGCCTGCATGGGATGTCAACTAACTCATCAGAGGATGGAGAGCAGGGCAGGCCAAGTTTTGCAGCTTGTTCCAGGGTCTGTGGATGCAATGAGGTAGACTTGGTCAGCCAATAGACTTTGAAAAGATGTCAGCCCCTGGGGCAACAAAACCAGCACCTCAGAACTATCACAAGCACTCATAAACACCTTGTAACATTGTTCTCCAGACTGGGGTCTCTAACATGTCATCAAATGACTGCCCCCTATCCCTGGGTGCTGATGTCATTTGACAGCAAGGAGTAGTTCCCTCCCCTTCTGCCAGTGTGGACACAGGGGAAAAAAAAAAGACAACTGAAACATTAGCCCCAGCCATATATCTCCACACCTTGCCCCTCCCCACACGGATGTCCATCCCTCTCAACCATGTAAGCAATACCCAAAACAATATTAAAAAGTAAAAAAGGATATACTGTGCATGGATTTAAAAATAATTTTACGCCAAGCTTATCTTTTTAATTCCATTTTTAATGAACCGTTGAATTCCCCTTAGAGATGTGTGATTCCAGAAAAACGCCGCCTCAGGCACCCAGGCCAAGTAGGGTCCCAGGCGGCACTGGGCTGAGGCTGTTGCGGACCCGAGTTGTGCTGCGGTGTCGATATATTCTGGCAGCCAGCTTTGATTTCATCTCCTTTGAAAGCATTGCCTTTTATGTCCAGTTAATAGAAGGCATGGAGGAAAAAGCACCATTCAGCCCTTGACTTTTTGTCTAATGTGAATCCTTTACAATGTTTCACACAGAGCTTTTAGGGGCTAGTTATTAATTACACACATTATGGATTATACAATCAATATGCCTGAATTCCTCTAAATTATCCCATAATGTGATCACAGAGTAACTCAGTTAACAAGGCAGAAATAACTTTTAAATGAAGTCTAATTGCCACCCTACCCACCAGATGTCAGTTTTTGAATGCAGGTCACAGATCAAAAGGCATTTGTCATAGTTGCCGGGGAGGAGAGGGTGGTTGGTGCAGAGGGTTCTGCAGTCATGGTATGTGGCTTCCTGGGGAGGGTGTCTGGGACTGGAGCGGAGCGTCAGCAACTTCGTTTTCCTTTGAACAGTGCTGACTAGATGACAGGGTGTGTGTGTGTGTGTGTGTGTGTGTGTGTGTGTGTGTGCGCGCGCACGCGCGGGCACGTGAGTGTATGTGCTTGCCATCACTGTGTGTCTTAGGGCTGCAGAACCCATCCTAAGAGCTCTACATGCCGTGCTGGACTCAGTGTCCTATGGAAGGGACATGGTTTGGTAGGGGGTTGATGCGGATACGGAGCATCTGCCTAAGGGGTTAGTCCTTAGCGTCTACACCATCCCGCACGCCTGTCCTTCCCACCTTCCTCAGCAATTGCAGACCATCACCCAACGCCGGGGCTGTGTCACTTTCCAACAGAGGCTCTCAGTTCAATCTGAAGCCAGAAGGGGAAAATCTGCCTCTGTGTTATTATTTCAGAAACACATCCAGCTGCTGACAACGCAGAGCCGGCAAGCAGCGCCGCCCTCTTCGTGCCATAATCCTGTCCGGTGTGCAGGTGATGTCACGTGTGAATCTAGACAGCTTTCCCCCAAGTAAGGCTGGTCTTCAGCAAACCTGTGTTCATTTCATTGTTTAAAAAAAAGACTTATTTTATTTTTTATTGCAAAGTCAGGTATACAGAGAGGAAGATATTCCCTCTGATGATTCACTCCCCAAGTGGTCGCAATGGCCAGAGCTGAGCTAATCTAAAGCCAGGAGCCAGGATTTCTTCTGGTCTCCCATGCAGGTGCAGGGTTGCAAGGCCTTGGGCCATCCCCGACTGCTTTCCCAGACCACAAGCAGGGAGCTGCATGGGAAGCAGGGCCACTGGGATACAAACTGGTGTCCATATGGGATCCCTGTGTGTGCAAGGCGAGGATTTTAGCCACTAGGCTCCTGTGCCAGGCCCAGCTGTGTTCATTTCAGTGCAAGGCCTGGCTGGCACCCTCTGTATTTTTCTAAGTCAACTGTCCTGGATACATGGACATGCAGCTTGCCTCGTGGGTTCAGGGCTGTTTGGGAGTCCGCATACTTCACAGAGACCGAGAAATGTGCTACAGGCATGGCGGCTGTGAGCACAGGCAGGGACATAGACTCCTTTTAAAAATTTTATTGTTGTCTATTTTATCTGGGAAGCAGAGCTGGATGGACTGAGAGCTCCTGTCTACTGGTTCAATCCTTAAATGCTTGCAACAGCTGGTACCGGGTCAGGCCAAAGCCAGGAACCTAGAGTTCAGTTCAGAGTTCTGATGTGCGTGCCAGGAAGCCAGCTAACTGAACCATCCACTGCTGCCTTGCGGGCAGTAACTTAGCAGGACCCTTGGATCAAAGAGGAGCAGGGCTTGACCCCACACTCTCAGGCAGAGATTATGGTTTGCAAGCAGTGTTACCAGTTACCTCCTCGACTTTTGTTTTTTCAACTCTGAGCAAGATAAATTGAGGGTCAAATCTGGATGATGATATCATTTTCCTCAGAGGTATTGTGAAGATTAAATGAAAGATTTTAATTAAAGTGACAGCCCTTGGTAGGTCCCAGGAAGCCGCAGTTCCCACCTGCAGCATCAGCATCATCCATCATCATTGTCAATCACGTCCATTCCATTTTACCAACGCAGTGAATCCCTTCTGATCCCCGGCCGGTCCTGATTGCTCCTCCCCCATTTGTTCCATCTTTTAAGCGATGTCTGCTCTTCTAGGTGTGGTACAATCTAACCTCCCCCTCGTCTCCCTCTTCCAGAACTCTCCACAGCTTCATTCCACGGTTGCTTAGCAACCGTTTGCTGCCCTATTTTTTTTTTAAACTTTTCTTCTTTCTGCCTTTTTCTCCCCAGTGATGACTGTAGAAATCAGAAACTTGTCTCCATCTTGTTTAAGTCAGTGTTAATTCCTTATTGAATGGAATCCTTGTAATAGGAGGTCAGTGTTTGACTTGAATGATGAGTAAAACATGTGTATATCCTGGTGATTCAGGTGGATATGGGTTCACAGGCAAGAAGATAAAATTTGGAAAGGGTCTCATTTTCTTCATCTTGAACTTACAGGCAGAAAGAGCAAGACCCAAAGGAATAAATGACACCTGTATCCACGGCTCATCCTGCTGTCTAATCTGCCCTGTGTTTAGTGAAAGTTTGCACAATGGCTGTATCATCACCAACGTGACTGTGTAGCATTTCTGGTGAAGCATATTGGGTTATTAATATGTGAGCTGCCAGAAAGCCTTCCCTTAAGAGTACTATTTAAAATCAGAAATGATTCAATACATTGGCCTTTGCTTCCCCAGGTCAGAATGCCAGGTCCCCATGTGTGCCTTATGGTGGGGACCACAAGAGATCAACCCTGTTTTCCTGTGTCTCCTTTTGCTTTCTAACAGATCAGAATTTTGTTCGGGTCTCCTCCCCTTCCTCGTGTTGCACATGGGACTCAGAGAAAACAGATCCCATTGGCTTCAGGAATAAATCCCAATTGACCAAAGATTCCAGGCCAAGAAGACTGGTGCCAAGAGCCGATGAGTTTGAGAATGGGTATGTTTCAGTATTTTGCCCAATGAGGCAAGGAAAATAATGTGTCAGAGTTTTTTTGGGGAAGGCTCTCCTTCTCTTGAGAACCTGCTGGGATCCAGGGAACACCATGTGGCCAAGATTTCTATTGGAGGCGAACTGATTCCACAAGAGGAACCGATCTCAGAATAAGACAGAAAACACGAGATGAAAAGAACACAGCTGGTGATGGGTCTTGCCGCTGGGCAGTAGCAGCACCGCCTGTGGGCTGCACTCTCTGAGACACGAGGAAGCTCATCCTGCTGGCGTCAGTGTCCGTGGTGCTCCGGGACTTGCATCCATCGTTCCAGGAGATGCACGCAAGGGTAGATATTTCCTGGCAAGTGCAAAATGGTTTGCTGGCAAGCAGGGAAGTGTGAGATCAGCTGTAATAAAATTAAAATGCTTGCAAACCCCTCCGGAGAGTTCTAAAGTATTCAAGTGCACAGAGAATGGTTAGGACATTTTAAAACAGTGAGGTCAATGTCACACTACAGCCCTGATGATCCCAAGGACCTGCGATGTCCCATTTGAACACTGAAGCTCAATGATGGGTACCAGCTTGGTCCTAGCACTCGGTGGAATTGGCAGATTTTGTAGGTCAGCTGCAGTAAGTGAAGACAAAAAGGAAGGAGAAGGGTGAGCTGTTGGCACCTGTCATACGAACAGAAATCCCTAATGATGGGAAGTGTTTGTCTTAGCGTTAACACATTGCTTGGAATCTGTGCATTCCATGCCGCAGTGCCTGGAGTCGCGTCAGGGCCTTAATGCTGACTCCAGTTTCCTTCCTTAACCATTCAGGAAGGCAGGAGGCATGCCTTCTGGGAGACAGCAGGAGTTGGCTCACGTGGTTGTATCATCCGTGTTGGACATTCTGGGTGCTTGGCCTCCTTGGCTGCTGTGGAGTAAGCCAGCAGGTGAGGGCTTCTGTCTCCCTGGCTTTCAAATAAATAGATACAAATTTCAAGTTTCTAATAAAACTTGAAGTTTCTGATATACCTCTAGTTATGTTGAGGTTATAGTTAATAATAAAGGTTGTGATGCTCTGAAAAAGATTCCTTTCTTTGAAAGCCGAGTGTCAGAGAGAGACTGAGATATTCCAGCGTGATCTGTCACTGCTTCAAACTCGGATGCCTCTGATGACCAATGGTACGCTGTGCTGAGCCTTCCCACGGAACAGGAACCGTATCTGCTTGTCCTGAAAAATCTAGGCTACTCGCTGGGTTTTATGCTATGTGGCCTTAAGACATGTTAACCATTTTGCTCATTTACATTTTCATTAATCTAAAGAATGAATATGTATGAAGTCCAAGGCACTGGCCCAGTCCCAGTAGAATTCATGATGAAGAAAACGTGTTGCTGCTCTGTTGCGGTTATATTCTACTAGCTGAGGACAATCTCAGAAAGCTCAAGAAACAAGTTGAACATAGTCTGCTTGAAAAACTAATAAGGCAAACTGAAGCTAAGAACATCACTTAGCAAATTTTGGCTACGGGGAAAACTTGGTCAGATTGCAGGGATAAAGTTAGAGGCTCTTGGTCAGACGTTGTAATCTTCAAGACCGCCAGTAGGTGGCATTCATGCCTTACAAACATTAGAGATGCGCGCCTGATTGGCCCTTACAGCTTACAATGAGGCTTAAGTTCTTTGATTTTTTAATGCTAAAGCTTCCCGTGCTATCTAATTATCTCTGTTGAATAGGTTGGTATATGAAAGACTTAATCAGTACAATCTGAAATGCAGGTAATGTGGCCGTGTAATTTTCGGCGACAATTTATACACTTGTATTTTTAAGGTTTCCTAAAAGTGTACTACATTTGCTGAAGCCTATGGATTATATTTATATTCATGATGAACAATTGACTGCATGATGAAAATAGGCTTATTGGAAGTGCAGCATTCTGCTAGATTATACGGTCAGAACACACTCTGAGAATCTAATAAAGGTTTTCACAGAGAAAAATGTGATTGAAGGATAAAACCTATTCCTAGAAATGAATACGCTTTTTAAATCAAGTCTGCAAAGTTTTTCCGATAATTTGCATAAAACCTTTGTTATTTTAAATGGAAGAGAACATTCGAAGATGTCGGACTTAGGAAAAAACGAGATGAGACGTGCGATTTGAGTCTGAGGACTTTGGGGGCATCACCCCTGAATACCATTCCTCCATGTTAAAGCGAATGGTTAGCAATCTCGAGTCTGCAGCTCAGGGCATATCATCTGGACCCTTCAAACCACACTGCATTTTGTAAGGAAGTGACCGAGGCTCCATGTTGGGTGATGCACTGGGCCACGTTTTAAAGGGTGCTTCTCTGACCAGCTGTTAAGGCCCTCTGATGCACCTGCTGGCCCGTGGCCCTGCTGCGTTCATTGGGGTTGCTTTTGGCTTCTGTTAGATGGGGGTGCAGCTTTCCTTTGACTTGGGCAGAAACTGCGTTCAATCAGCTCTCACAAAACCCACAGCTGTGTTTGCGCCGAAGCCCTGAAGTCTCTAATGCTTTCGATTCTCCTAATCTGTGAAGAGTTGTATTTGGACAAGTTGCCAGAAAAAGTAACCTTTGGCTTTGTGTGTGTGCTAGCTCCCAGCTTAACATTTTCCTGTTAATTTGGTCTGAAGTTAATGTAGATACTTTCGCTGTTGATCCTCTCTCTCCCTGGGTATGTGTTTGTAAGCATGTCCGTTTCCTGCTTTCTGTTTTCTGGGAGGTTCTCAGGAAAGCACAAGGATGCTTTGTAATCCTCACGGGGACTCGACCTCTCTCAGAACCCTTTAGGGATATTCAGTAACGTTATCTCTAGTCCCGCTTCTTTCTTACGCTAGATTGAATGTGCCTGCTCACTGTACATTATGCTTAAACACAATAATATCCAATGCTTCCTGCTTCTATTGCAACTATGACTCGGGGATGAAAAGCCCAGAATTTTCACCTGATACACTTTCTAGAATCTACCATTTGATTTTCTTTCTCTCAGAACCCAAGGGAAAAGATGAAGTAAGTAAGGGGGCTGACAGCAGCAACCTGTCTTCAGCTGAGATGAGAGAGGAAAAATTGTAAAATTGTCTACAGAGAAGTTAGCAATTTTTCTTTGCACTTTTGTGGCTGTACCAAAGCTTGCTTTTTTTTTTAAATGATTATTTTTGGCTTGAAAGGCGGAATTACAGGCAGAGAGGCCAGGAGAGATGGGCACAGAGAGATGCTGGTTCAAACAGCCATCTAGACCGGGGCCAGGCTCAGAGAGATCCTCCAGCCACTAGCTCACTCCTCAAATGCCACCTGGACAGGGGCTGGGCCAGGTTAAAGTCAGGAGCCTGGAGATTCTTCTGGATCTCCCGCAGGGGGAACAGAAGACCAAGCACTGGGCCAGCTTCTGCTGCTTTCCCAAGTGCAAGCAAGGGAGCTGGACTGGAAGTGAAGCAGCTGGGATGTTAACAGGCACCTGTAGAGGAGGCTGGCACTACAAACGCCAGCCTAACCCACTGTGCCACAGCTTCAGCTCCTGTATTGAAAATTTCAACCAAGGAATATCTACAGTGGGCTCAAAAATAGTCAAGATAGAATTCTCAGTATAAGCCGATGCAATGTTGAGCACAGAACTCAGTGGGTCAGTGTCAGGGACAGAGGTCCTTGTGAAAATCTACGTAAAAGCAGGTCTACGTGGGATAGTCTTGCACAGTGCTGACTCCCAGAGATGAAAGGGAAGGCAGTTGTGTAAATGGCATTTCGACAGAGTGACAGCTGAAGAGCACAGCCTGTACTTCTGGCTTGCACTAAATGAACCTTCCTTGCAATAAAAGTAGAGAGGAAAAAAAAAATAACACCCACCTAAACATCACTGTTTATAGCTTGAAAGAAAACCTTTTACAAAAGTGTAGCAAAGTGGAGACCCAGCTTTTGCAAAGTGTCTGAGAGAAGACAGCATGGCTCAGTGCTTCTAAATGAGATCACACATTTTCTGGCTGATGGCAGCATCTTGGTGCTCACCCTGAAGGCAAAGATCCAAACAAATTACATTTTAATATCGTAGGTTCATTTATCCCTGCTGAGATCACACAGAAGCAAAGACATACACATACATGGAAACCCAAGAGGCCCAAGGGACGTAGCAGCGATGCTTTTTTTTTTTTTAAGATTTATTTATTTTTATTGCAAAGTCAGATATACAGAGAGGAGGAGAGACAGAGAGGAAGATTTGCCTTGCAATGATTCACTCCCCAAGTGGCTGTAATGGCTGGAGCTGTGCTGATCCAAAGCCAGGAGCCTGGAGCTTCTTCCAGGTCTCCCATGTGGGTGCAGGGTCCCAAGGCTTTGGGCCGTCCTCGACTGCTTTCCTAGGCCACAGGTAGGGAGCTGGATGGGAAGCAGGGCTGTTGGGAATAGAATTGGCACCCATATGGGATCCTGGTGCTTTCAAGGAGAAGACGTCGGCCGCCACCCTGGACCCACAGCGATGTTTTACATGGAAAAAGGCCAACAGCAAAAATGAAAGGAATCCTCTCCCTGCTTGTACAGCAAGTGCTGTGCTTGGCTTCCCAGTGGCAACCGCTCTGATGGAGAGCATCATCTGGGGTAAAATGGGCAGATGGATTTAGGACTTAAATTTTGCTTAGCATCTCAACTGCTTATAGCCTTTCTTTCTTTCTCTTTCTTTCTTTCTTTCTTCCTTTCTTTCTTTCTTTCTTTCTTTCTTTCTTTCTTTCTTTCTTTCTTTCTTTCTTTCTTTCTTTCTTTCTTTCTTTCTTTCTTTCTTTCTTTCTTTTTCTAAGATTTATTTATTTTTATTGTGAAGGCAGAGTTATAGAGAGAAGGGGAGGTAGAGAGAAAGCCCAAGTGGCCACAATGGCTGGAATTGAGCCAATCTGAAGCCAGAAGCTAGGAACTTCTTCTAGGTCTCCCATGCTGGTACAGATCCCAAGGCTTTGAGCCATCTCCTCCTGCTTTCCCAAGCCACAGCAGGGAGCTGGATGTAAGTAGGGCAGCCAAGGTATGAAACACGTTCATATGGAATCACGGCGCATGCAGTGTGAGGATTTAACCACTGAGCCATCGTGCTGGGCCCCTCTCTTTGTTTCTCTCCCTTGTATGTGCAGAGAAAAAATGCTAAGGTTATTGTAATCTCAAAGGAATGTCTTTTTCTGAGAAGATAAGAACTTTGGGGGCTAAAAGCAAACAGAATCAAGATAAGACATAATCAGATTGGGGAAGACTTTGTGTGCTGGGTCAGAAAGCTTTCTCTTGATATGATTGACAAATGCTGGGAAGTCCTAGGCAATTTTTAAGAGTGAAATCATAAATTTGACAGCATTTTGGATTATCCTGGTGGATGAGGATAGGCAAGGAGATTCATATCATTTAGGATGCTGTTGCAATACTCCAGGCAAACTGTAGAAAGGAAAAGTGGGAACTGCTCATAAGGGTGTTGATGTGATGATCATGAATTTCCCCCAGCAACCTACGACGGTGAAGACGCAGCATTGCAAGACTGTGAGGCTGAGTCACTCTCAGACTGATGGAAGCCGCAGCCACAGGGACCAAAACAGGCTCGGGAGCAGATGAGAATTCAGTTTTCAGCATGGAGCATGAGGTCCTGTGGCAGAGCCCTATGAGATTGTCTGTGAGGACAATGAAGATGTGAAACAGAGCTGTTTGGAGCGGGCAGAAAGGGAACATGAAACCTGGAACACGAAAGCCAACTTTTGTTGCAAAGTTGTTGCAAACTTCATCCAAAAGTTCATTTCAACTTTGCATTTTACTGTTCAGTATATACGCATTTGTTTCTTAATGTTGTTTAATAATATCAAGTAAATGCTTACTTGATAAGCATTCATTTAAAGAAAAAGAAAGACCTTGTATAAAACTTAACATTTGTATTTATTTGGCTGAATTTGGGAATGTTAGTATTAGTCGCAGCCCGGTAACATCAACGTTCATGCAGAGTACTGCCTGCAGTCTTCTATGGTTCCTAAGGAGGATGCAAATGGCTGTTTGCTGTGATGGTCAACTTTATAAACAGAAGGGATTCTTAAGAGGGGATGGAGGAAGGAGTCTAAGGGTCTATAGACACGTTAGGGATCATTCTGCTTTTGGGAGGAGAAAGACAAATCCATGAGGTTATGAATTCAAAGTACTGGTATTATTGCTGAGGGAAAGAACAGCTCAGGGCCAGGCAGTCCGCACAGCCAAGCATTCCCAAGCAGGCTCCAGGGACAGCCTTTCATTCATCTTGGAAAGGCAAAGGGGTCCTCCCCGTGAGAGGGGACTCCCTTCTGAGCGCAACAGGACTGGTGCAAAGGAAAGGCTTAGTGAAGCCCTGATGACCAAACTGATGCACACCACAACATCAACCTTGTTTCTTTTCTTACATTCAGCAAAATTTCAAGGAATGTGAAAATGACAAATCTGAGCTGAAACAAAAGGCAACTTGTATTCTTAATGGAAAACGAGCTATAAGGAAATGTGTCTACCTCAATGGAACTGTTGTCTTCTGGGAAGAATTACAGCATCCCAGAAGCTCTTTGCCTGCGAGAGAGTGGGAGATGGGTGAGTGGGAGATGTGTAATCCATTGACCAGCTCTGCCTCGTTTTGCTCATCTTGTGCATGATTGTAGGCCAAACATGCTAACTTAATTCTTGGTGTCCTTGCTGAGAGATGTTCACTGCTATTCATGGGTTGAAGAAGTAGGAAGAATGGGAAGCCTGGGTTAGGTTGACATCTGACTTTGTTGAAGTGCCAGGCCTACAGAATTCATATCCTGTTTCTGGAGAAAAATGAAAACCTGCTTGCCAAATTTGCTACATGTGCACAAAACAATTTCACAGCCATTAAAAACTTGGCATACATTTCTTCTGCCAGTTTGGCCAAAAGAGGCACACATATCTTTTCCAAGCTGAAGATGCTGAGCCGACTTGCTCCGGTTCCCCAGAGGGGCACTTCTGCATGTCAAGCTTGCTACTCTTACCTGCGCCTCTCATCAAACATCAGAGTTAATTAGAACTGATTAGGAGGAGTCGGATTTGTTGACAGAATATCTAATGTAACTAATCAAGTCCGACTTTTTAAAAAGTTAATTTTGTAAATGTATTTCAACGGAAGCACCATGTGGTAAGGACTGTTCTTATTATAACTCCTCACAAAAAAAAAAAGCAGATGAAGTATTGTACTGAACCCCCTTAAGCTTCTCAGGCTTGGACCTGAGAAAGGAAGGAGAGGAGTTTCTGGAACCACACACCAACCCCGGGAAGATGGAAGTGGGTTTATTCACAAGCGTGGTGTCAATGAACACAATTGTTCTTAGGTTCTACTTCTTGGGAATTTATTTCAAGAAATGGTCCTTCCATATAAGAGCCCATCCTGAAAGTGTCACGTCGAGAAAGCAAACTCAAATCCAGGGCTCGTGGGTGAATTACCTGACATCCAATTCATCTCCTTGTGTTGAGTGCGTATGCATTCAACGTTTGCACTGCTCCATTGCAACACTGATGTTGAGACTTTGAATTAGCAGTAATACTCCCATGCTCACAAAACCTGACATGCTACTCAAGAAAAAGTTTCTCTCTTAGCAAATTTGAATATTCTGATCTAATAAAATAATAGCAAACTATCTCAAATAAATTTCTTTTTTCCCCTTCTACCTTTTCATAATTTCAAGATGCACTCTGAGTATATTCTTTCCTTTTGTATTCATGGAAGTTAAATAGGAAATTCTGCAATTTTTGCTTGGGTCATTTTTTTTTGTAAGTTTTACTTACTTATTTGGGATGCAGAGTGAGAGACACAGAGCTCTCCCATCTGCTGCTTCATGCTGCAGCTAGCCACAGCAGCCAGGGCTGGGCCGAGCTGAAGCCAGGGTCCCGGAACCTCTTTTGGCCTTCTATGTGCGTGACAGGAAGTCAAGTATTTACAGTCATCTTTGCTGCTTCTCAGACACATTAGCAGTGAGCTGGGTTGGATGCAGGATGGTCAAGAATCAAACCGTGATCTGAAAACGGGTGTAGGCACCCAGAGAGCAGCTTACCCTGCTGAATCCCAACCTGCATCACTTATTTGAACTTAAAAAACAAACAAACAAACAAACAAAAACATCTTACTTTTTAGAAGAATGGAAGGAGGAAGGGAGAAAGAGAGAGACAGAGAGGAAGATAGAGAAAGAGACACACAGAGAAAAACCAGAGGGAAGACTCAGAGAGAGAGAGAGAGAGAGAGAGAGACACCTCCCATGTAGTGATTAATTTCCCAAATACAGACAGAAGTTGGGCAGGGCTGTGGCCAGAGGCAGGGGCTGGGAAGGCAGTCAGGGTCTCCCCTGTAGAGAGAGGAGCCTACGGCCCAGAAACGGCCGTCTTCAATGAGCTGTGTCATGGGGAATCAGAAGCAGAAGCTAGGAACCAAAGCCAATCCCTCCAGATGGGACAGACAGATTTACAGAGAGGTAGAGGGAAGTATCTGCCATCCCTTGGTTCACTCTCCACGTGGCCGCAGTGGCTGGAGCTGAGCAGATGTGAAGACAGGATCCACAAGCTATCTCCAGGTTTCCATTGTGAGTGCAGTGTCCTGAGGCTTTGGGCCAAACTCTATTGCTTTCCCAGGGAGCAGAGAGCTGGGACAGGGTCCACATGGGCTCTTGACTCATGCAAGGTGAGGATTTAGCTCCTAAGTTATTGTGCTGGGCCCGCAATGGTAAGACATTTCACTGACAAGGAAAATATTGCTTCAGTTGACATTTCATAATAACTTATGTAAAGAATGTCTAAGGTATTATTTTTCTGATATCTCATATTCCCAAACTTCCAAGTAATTCTTATTACATACACAGACACGGGTGTATATTTTTGGAGAGCTGAGTTCCTGTATAAAACCCAACCTCCTGGCCTCAAAGGTTATTATATATACACCTATGTGAGATACAGAAAGAGCAAGGATTCCCATGGTTAAACATTAGAGGTTCAACTAAAGTTGGCAGGAAGGCTATAAACTATGTGGACTTAACCTTTGCCTGTTACCATGTAAATCATTTAGTTCCAAACGTTTGCTCTGGAGTGAGTGAAGTTTTGTGTTTTCTTCTTGTCAAAATGCCTGTGAACCAGGAGTGAAACAATGATGTCTGCAAATGTCACCTCGGGTGCCCATTTGCTGTATCCAAGGCATCTGCTTTCTTACTTTAAAGAGTTCTGAAAGTGCCGGAGGTTTCTAGATTTTTCTTTAAAAAAAAAAAAATTGATGACCATGCACAGCCATCAGAAAAGAGAAGTGAAAACGAATTGCATTTCAGTTTTCCTTCGTACTGGAAAGGTGGTAAGATGAGGCAAGGATGTCCTTCATTTCACGATTATACCACTTCAAAATAAACATTGATCTGTTTGCTTTGGCTTTGTCTTATGCCTTCTTCCCACGTCTGTTTACAGCGTGACTGACTGGGATTTGAGACGTAATTTCTGTCAGGAAGTGTAGATGCTGTAGCCTATGATGACAACCTCCCTAAGAACACATTCAGCCCAGGAAATAACATGATTTCATGTGGCGAAAATAAGTTATGGCTCTCAAAGAAGCAGAAGGTGGAGGAAGAAATAAAACCCTATGACAATACTGCTTACTCCCCCAAGAAAAAAATTCTGATTGCTTGGCATACATTCACGTTCAATCGCATGCATGGAAAGGTGTAAATTTTAAACTGTTAGAGAAAGGAAATGACTAGTTTCAATGTTAATTAGAAAAAAAAAAAACCCCAAGGTTTTGAATGCTTCTAGTGCCAGCCATTGTTCTGGGTACAGTCCGTACAACAGGTCTGCTTGTAACTCCGCTAGTACAGATGACTGAATTGAGGCACTGGCTCTGAATGTTTGAGTGTATACACAGTGAATACATTTGAATTACAAGGTTATTCTTGATCGTTCCCTTAGCTAAAGATAATACCAATACTTAATGCTACCCCCTTAGCTGTAGGAGAAATTCCTTCAGTGGAGACTCCTCATCACGTGTAGCTGACTTTTCATTCTAGCACTCTTCCTGGGTGTCCTCTTTCTCAAGGAGATCCAGATGTCCTGGAATTATGTAACAGCCTTCCCATCACTGACGAAGGGAAAATAAGAAGAGGACTTCAGCCTTCCTAGGGGCAGGTGGCTAGTGTGCCATCTGCTGGTGGAGGACATTCATTGACAAGTTCTGTATGAAGGATGTGGAATTGCAGGATAACCCCTTAACTGGATCCCTGTTACAATGATAGCTTCCATCTTAAAACAGTCTACACTCGGATCGGAAGCTTTCTGTGCTGGGTTTCATGAGGGGGCTCTTGTTGGGTGGATAAGCACTGCTTAGTTGAATGAAAAACAAGTGAATGTGGCCTGGTAGAAACTGAGCCCCCAAGTGTAAGAGCAGAGTGCAGTGCCCTGCAGAGTGAAGGCAGAGTGTAAGGAATAATGCATGAGGGAGGGAGAGAAGAAAAGGGAGGAGCAGGAAGGATTTGCAACCAGATTTACGACTCCCAGACAGGGAGTAAATTCAAAAGGGCGTCCCTAGATTTTTATGATATACCAAGAAACACATGTAAGCAAAGTAGAGATTCTAGCCAACATATCATTGCTTAGGAAGGACTTAAATGTCTAAGAAGAAACTAGTGGTCAAAATTTAAATCACACTTTGTTTTACTTACCAGACAGATTCTACTTTAGAATATCAATTCTGTTGTTAATTCAGCAATCATGCACAACACATTTTTCTGAAGGAAATAGTTTTGGTTTGGAGATAACTTCAAAAGCAGAAGCAACGCACACACCAGGCAAGGACCTACATCAAATGAAGGTGCTGGTGCGCAGCAGCAGGAAGCAATCAATGGAATGAAGAGTCAACCTACACAAGGAGAGAAAATAATTCCAACCTATCATCTGACAAAGCGTTATTTTTCAGAATATATAAGGAACTCAAAACAATTCAAAAGCAAAAATAAATGAATAAAATAAAGTGGGTTGGTTAACAATGGGTGAAATACCTCAATAGACATTTCTCAAAAGAGGATATACAGATGGCTAACACATATAAATAAAGCTCAACATGACCAATATTCAAAAAGATGCGAATGGGAATGACAGTGAGATATCACTTTGCCCCAGTTAGTATGGAGTTGAAAAAATGTTGGATGAAATGTAAATGGGTACAGTCATTATGAAATAAAGTGTGGAGGTGCCTCAGAAATAGAGCTACTACTTGACCTGGCAGTCCCACTATTGGGCATAGCAAAAGGAAATTAAATAGGGCCCGGCGCGGTGGCGCAATTGGTTAAAGGTCCTCGCCTTGCATGCCCAGGATCCCATATGGGCGCCGGTTTTAATCCCGGCAGCCCCGCTTCCCTTCCAGCTCCCTGCCTGTGGCCCGGGAAAGCAGTGGAGGACGGCCCAAAGCTTTGGGAACCTGCACCCGCGTGGGAGACCCGGAGGAGGCTTCTGGCTTCGGATCGGCATAGTATCGACCCGTTGCGCTCACTTGGGGAGTGAATCATCGGACGGAAGATCTTCCTCTCTGTCTCTCCTCTCTGAATATCTGCCTTTCCAATGAAAAAATAATAAAAATAAATCTTTAATAAAAAAAAGGAAATTAAATAAGTATGTTGAAGAGATATCTGTATTCACAATAGCCAGGATACAGATTCAAACTAGATATCCACTGATAGATGAATAAAGAACATGTGGTATATATATACACAATAAGATATTCACCAGCCATAAAGAATGAAATTCTGTCATTTGCAGTAATAAAGATGGAATGAGAGGACTATAAATTAAGCCAAAAATGTCAGGCTCAGAAAAATACTGCATGTTCTTATGTTTTCCTAGAGACTAAAAAAGTTGATCTCAAAGAAGTAGAGAATGAAATGGTATATATCAGAGTCAAGAAGACACAAGGCAGACTGAGGGATGCCTAGTGGGCACACAGGAGCAGTTGGATGGAGAAATGACTTCTTAAGTTCTCTAGCACAGTAAGACAGTTAGGGTTGACAACCAGTTGTGAGTTTCAGAATTGCTTGTAGAGAGAACTTTGAACATTGCTGATACAAAGAAATGGTATATGTCTGAAGGGACAGAAATGCCAAGCACCCGGATCTAATGACTACATACTGTATCCAGGGATTGAAATTCCACACTGTATGTTACAAATATCTGAATTACTATGTGTCAATGAAAAACATAAATTGATTTTAAAAGCAAATCTTTCTGGGCTCTAACTGTAACTAGTTATTATTAATCGTATGAGCGTAACCTACACCTGCCTGGCCAAGCACTCATTGGTTATTGAGCCAGTGCCTAGCCTCGGTTTAAAGTTTTCTGGTTGTGGGACCATGCTCCCCTGCTTCCCTGGGAGGGAGTAAAGAAAGCATTGAAAATAGGGTGAAATAAAACCAAGGAGTTGGGTTACTTGCTAATGTTGAACATGGAGAGCTGCGAGTCACTGTTTGGACAAGATTGTATTCCATTTGCTTGAGTGGGGGCAGAGAAAATTGCTGGAGGTGTGTTTGTTTAATGTAGCTGTTGTAATCTTTGGCTTATGCTACTTAATTTCATAGCTGTCACTTTGTCTCTTTGGAATGTGGTATTTTTCAGTAATTTGCAAGAATATGTGTACTAAGCATGGCCAAATTTCATGGTAGGGGTGGAATGAAGGCATAAGATCCGAGTATTTCACCGGAAGTGCTTAACCCATTAGCATCAAAATACCGAATAAGCCTATTGAAATATGTCCTAGTGGCTATCAGTCTATTTTACAAACTCCTTTAAGTCTCCCGGCAAGTACAACTTCCTACCCCCATGACACACAGTGTGCTAAACAAAGATATAGAAGGAAAACTCACATGCAAGCTCCAACTCTTCCGTTTACAGATAAGCTTTAACAAAAATATTTTTCTCCCTTCCTCTTTTTAGATTCTATGTTCTACCACTCAAAAAATTATGCATTTAGAACAAAGGAGACTATAGTACAATATCTTGTGAAGTGTATTTGTTATGTGAGCTGTTGTATCGCTGTCAACCGTCCCACATGAGCTATTTATGCTCCCTACAGTAGGGGAAAAAGCACCCTGTCTCACTCCGTATAAATACCCTATTTATAATGTAACAAACACAGAGAGATGCCACAGATTAAATAAATGTGTTACTAATATTAATGACTGTCTGAGGTTTGAAGTGTTTAGGAGAGTTCAGGACATTTGTAATTGCACTCTCCTAATTGCTCTGGGAATCGGTGAAGAGGATGAGTGATGGGTAAGGCTTCAGGCAGTTGTCTCTGTGGTCCCCTGTCCCACTCACAAAATGACTTATTTCGTAGGGAGACACACATCAGTAAGCGGGAAAGGGAAGCTCTGATAGGAAATGAATATTCAAGAGAAAAGGAGGCTAGCAGCCATTTCTTTGATTGTCTGTTGTTTGCTAAGAAATGAGTCACTCTGTTGGGGACCTGAGTCTCAGTCCTCACTTCCAGCTCAAAGTTGACCGTAACCGGAGACAGGTTTGGGCCAAATGCCTTTCTAGCCAGGGCACTGTGCCCACCAATGATGCTAGTCCCTTGTAATGTCTACATTTGGGGTGTCTGTTACTTCATGATGGGAGACTTTCCTAGAGGTGCATTGCAGCATCGGAGTTTCAGCCCTTTGAGCCTGGCCATCTTGGGGAAGAGTCAGATATGCGACAAAATGAGTTCTTCTTGCCAATCTCCCCTTAACTTGCTGCTGAGAATATGCTCTTTATCTCTTTAGATTCCCTAGTGTCAATCAGAAGCCCCAAGGACAGAATCTTGGTGTTGAAATCTGGAAAGGCCAAAATCTTTCAAGTCAACCATCCTAAAAATGACAAGCTCAAAAGATCAAAATACTGAAAGTCCAAAACTCCTCAAGCAAACATTCCCATAGGGGAATACAGTGCTTTATAGGAGGTTGGAATGCTGAATTCCAGAGAAGGTGATTGGTCATAAGATATGGGAATAGTGTTAGCTTCAGTTTAATACTACATTTGGGATGGGTATTTGCCCTAAGGAGGTGGTTAAGGTGCCTGTATCCCATAGCTTACTTCCTGGGTTTGAGTCCTAGCACTGGATCCAAATTCTGATTTCCTGCTGGGGAGTCAGTAGAAGATGGCTTAAGTAATTGGGTTTCCTGTCACCACGAGGCACATGTGGATTGGATTCTTGGTGCCTGGCTTAGATCTTGACCTTGGTGGGCATTTTGATAGTAAAGACACTGGGTGCGGGTTCTCTGTCTAAATTTCTACAGACATCCACACATCATTCAGTTTGATTCCCTGGTGTTGGTGATATCCTAAACCGAAGCCTTTCTTCTTTTTGCTGGGACTTCTGTAAGCAGACACTTGGATGTTCACCTTAGTTCTGGAATAAATCTGCATCTCTTCTTCTGAGTACCACTGCCTCCCCGCAGAGTCTAACCCAGAGCCTAGTGTCCAGAGCTGCTGCCGTGTTCCACTCTCTGTTTCATCCCTTTCGAGTCACTGGAAGAGCAGCAGCACCTCTCCTTCTGGGAGATGTGGACATGCTGTTTGAATGCTAAAAATTTTGTCTGGTCCCATCAGTTGCTGCTGGTGGTGACAGCATTCTAAATGTGACAAATGTCCTAGGGTAATATTTGGCAGCTCTTGCTGGCCTTACAAATAGATTTTTATATCCGCTTGCACTCAGCTTGCAAACAGGAAGCAATTCTTTAACTTTAGAAGCCAGGCAGATGGTTACTTGCTGTGGAGTTTCAGGGTGCTGTTTATACCAGAGGCGGGTTTGGGCTGAATGCCTGTCAAGCAAGCACATTGCGGTTCCCAATCAGTGCCAGTTCCTTTTGATGTTTCCCATGTGTGGCGTTTTTTCTGTATTGTGAGAGTTTTTCTAGAGGTAGATTTGAATATAGGAGTTTCAACTCAGTAAGCTGTAACTTAACCAGTGAACTTTCCCAGTAACATGTTAAGATCAGTGACTCTCATTTTGGGGGATTATTGGATAGCAATAGAGGTGTGACTCAGAGTTTATGAAGTTATTTGTATAGAGTATAATTCTGTTTGTTAATATTGAAATAAAAAGTAAGAAAGGTTTCAACCTTTTTAAGAGATTAATTCCAAGCTTAGTCACTCATTGGCTGTGTGACTTTAGACAAACTTCTTATCTAGAGTCTGTTTACTTTTTTGATAAAATAAAAATGTGCCTCTTGGAGAATGACCGGGAGTCTCAAATAGGGTATGTTTGCTATTTGGCCTCATCATGCCATAGACAGGTGGTCAGTGAACGCTTGGGGAATCAATGAGCACAGCCTCATCCCAGCTGAACTGCTGCCTCAGGATCGGCTTTGTGAGCAAATGGACTGCTGGCAGAGCATCTGTCAAGTGTGTCCTAGCCGGGGCTACAGTGTCAAGCACTGGGGCTGTGGAAAGCTTAAGTTGCAGGCACTACCCTCAAGGAAAGCATGGAAAAATCAAATGCCCACACCCATGGTGATAGGATCACACACTAGGGACAACGTAGAGGTGAGGCTGACTGCTTCACAGAGTCTTGGATCCAGATGCTAGATACAATCAGGTCCTAATGTCCTACTGCCTACCAGACTTTTTGACTTAGCTTAAAGCTTCTTTTGTCCTGCTTGCACAAGAATTATCTCCTTTAATCAAGGAAATGTTGCAGCTAGCCTTGCAAGTCACTGATCCCTAGGGCCAAGAGGTCATTTATTTGATAGCATCCTGATACTTGCTTGGTCTTGTTTTAAAGGGCTCCTTTTCCAAGAGCTCCAGGCCACTCTACTACAATTAAAGTTCCCTAAAGAACTTGGTATCACTGGCCAATCAAAGGAAATCTACCAGCATTACTGACCAATCAGGGACCTGGACACAAGCTGAACATGCACTTCTCAAGCCCAGCTTTAATCTGTTTGAGCCTCTGCCCTTTACCCATCAAGGTGCCTGCACACAGAGCATCAAGTGCTGCGTGCTTTGCAGTAAGCACTTAGTTTCTCTCACTATGCTAGTATCAGTAATTGGCTTGCTGTGCGACAGGTGAGCTGAGCATATTTCAGGGTTCTATCATACCTCCTCCCAGTTTTGCATTTAACAGGTATTCTGAAACTGAAGGCAAGTCATTTGGGGAGAACTTCACTAAAGCAGTGACCTTTGAGTGGAATGGAAAGACAGTGAAATACGGATAGTAAAGGAAAGGTGAACAAAGAGAAGGCTACTGCGGTCTGAACTCATATCCAATACTTGCAGGTGAAAGTTTTACAGGTTTAAACATCTTCCTGTTTTGTGGAGTTCCTGAATCTTTCTTGCTGTCCCTTAGCTGCACAGGAATGGTGAAGGAGGAAGGGAAGATGGCAGGATGCATATGTTAGGACAATGCCTCCTACCATAGGTAGATTTTAATTTAGGATGGCCTCCTATGGGAGGCAGTTGGGTTTCCACTCCTGAGGACACTCTGCTGTCTAATTCATAGGGGACAAGAAGGTGTGGTAGCTTGGCAGTGGTGTCAACATTGATTTGTGAGTATGTTTGGTGCATGTGTCATTTGTTTGCTACACAACATTGCTTACCAGTGGGACAGCATTCATGAGAGCACGTTGGCTACCAAACGGTCGCTGAAGGCTCTAGGCCATTTTCTGCATCCTGTGGTTCCAGCTTTTTTCCAAACCACCCTCTTCTAATACTTCTCTGAGAAGCCCTCTTGTGCCCCAAGTGCAATTATCTTTCTTGCCTTATTTCAGCTCATTGCTTGCATTCCTGGGTGGGTGGAGTTTCTGAGGCTTCAATTACCAAAGTTATGCAAAGAGCTACTTCACCAGATTTCCTTTGAGTATATGTTGCACAGGGAAAAGAAGCTGTTTCCTGGAAATTGGGCATTAAAATTGTCTTGAAAATACATTTAAAATTGGCATATAAAACAAAAATGTGTATGTGAGCTGGATGGTTTTATTTTTAATTATCTGTTTTTTTTAGAAAACATTCCACTAAGATTTCAGAAATAAAATCGCAGTCTCATAGCTGAATAAATAAAATATGAAGCATAATAAAACCAGATGATATAATGCACATGGAAAATGGGACAAGAGGAATATAAATAGAAAATATATATGGTTTTGTAAAACTAACATTGTACTCTTTGATGAACTAAATATCTCTAGAATATTAAAAGCAAATAAGTTTTAAAATTTAGAAATGCACTCCATTATTTTATCTTAGGCTTTATGTCTAAATGTTAATGTATTTATACTTCTTTTTTTCTTTTATTAACCCAGTGAAGCAGCCTTCAGCTCATTGCAGCAGCTTAAATGCAGTCCATAGATGTTATCCATCTGTAAAAGAAGAATAAATTTTTATTTTGGGATGTGACTACATGATTTTCAATGAGAGTTTTATTGTATTAGACTTTTTTATTCCTATGTAGCCAGATAGTTTCAAAATCAATGAAACAGCAGCACAAATAGGAAGTTAAATGTAGAGAAGTAGGTCACTGGGCATGAATTCATGGCAAAAGAGGTCTGCCCAGACAGGCAGGTGAGGTGTGACAGGCATTGGGCATGCTTGTGCTGCCTGCCAGCTATCTTGAAGGACTGCTGTCCCTTTCCCCTCCTCCCTCACTTCCTGCCCTCTGTGTCAGCAAATGAGGAGTTGGCAGATGGAAGAGTTGTCTCAGCTGTTCTATGAGGCATGGCCAAGCAAAGATCACCAGGCTTCTGGGTCCCATCAGGCAATGACAGACACAGCAAGGACCCCAGGCAGCAGCCAGTCCCCTCTGGCAGGGAGCAGAGCCTCCAGTTGACCAAGTCCACTCAATGCGTGGGAGGATCCATCTGACAATCACAACTTCCATGCTTGTTGTTGGCCTGGCCTGGGTCACTGCAAGTGCTCCCTGTGGGCTCCATTGGAATACTTTTCTGCTAAGCTTGCCTGGGCCCTAAGAGAATCAACCATGTCATTTGTGCTGGTGGAGGTGATGTAGATTGGTTTATGTACCTTCCTGATGAGTAAAGCAGTGTATGTAGGACAGTGGTCACAAACTTAGTTTCCAGATGCATTCTGTTTAGAGTTTTAATTTAGAATTGTTTCTTCTTTAACATTTAAAAATTGGCTTTATGTTAAAAGTATCAATTTCTAGCTATTTTTTAATCCAAAAATTTGATAGCAGGCTCTGATTCCTTCTGGTAACAGATGGTGGAAGCTAATGGGCAATAGAACTCATGGAATCCATCCCCACATTGTTGGTGCTGGTACCCTGACCTGCCAGAAGCCCCATGACTTTCTGGTTTGTGACATTGTGTCTGTTCACTTCCTCCTGTTGGGTGGGGATCAGTGGGTCTCTAGATAGCTGCTGATGAGAATCAACTTGCAGGACTTCAGGCCACTGCTGCCCTCATGGAACGTTGATCCTGTTTGCCTGGAGTGCAGGTATTTTGAACAGCATCTCAGGGGTACCTCAGGGTACTTTAGGGGACCCTAAAGGGCATCCCAAACTGAGAAACTCTGGGTCATGGAGCATAGAAAGTGGATGTTGATCATTTTCCCATGAATGTCCCAGCTGTGTCATTGCTTGTTATCTCCATTAAACAAATGGTAAATTCCTTGGCTCTTCCAAGGAGAAGTTATCCAATGTTTTCTGGCTTTCCATTTCATGGTGTCTGGGGATTCCTCAGGACTCCTGAAGTTCACAGATTGTGTTGCTGGCAGGGATTGGATGGAAGGTGTCTGGTTTCTCCAAAGTTGACGTAGGCTCAGCACCATACTCCTGCTGGTTGGTTCTTTGTGATCTCACCCTCTCTTCCCTCAGGGTTGCACAGGGTGGAGACTTTTTGGCCGAGCAAAAGAAGATTCAGCTATAGACTATCTTGAGATCAACCTTTTAAATGCCCGTATAAAGGCAGGGTGTCAATTCAAAGCCTCATCTGTCACCATCATGTTCAGTCTTGGTGTGATTTATGAAGCACTGTGCGTTATGATCATGCTGGTTCATAATATCCTGGTAGCTATTTCAATAGCAAAACTTTCCAGCAAAGTATATCCTATTGGTGGGATAGAAGTTTCAGAAAGGCAATGCAGCTTAATAGGCGGCTGCTGTTTTCGTGCACTTGGAAGGAACAGTTTTCTTTGTAAGAGATATTTTTCCCCCGTCTGCAAGACTAACTGCCCACACAGAGCACCAGGCCAGAGAGTTTTAGAACTTTCGTCTCTCATGTGAGTGAGCAAGAGTTCAGGGAGGCTGGGTCAGAAAGAAAGAGCAGGAGGACTACTGCAGCTTCTATTTGAAATGAGCTGACTCAGTCTGTTTGCTGCTGTTTACATGTTGTCTACAATGTGTCTGCTGAGACTCATTGCCTGGAGAGCAAGGGGGCAGGCAGAAGGCTTTGCACAAGGGTGAATGTGGGCTAGTTTTGATGCATAACAGATTGACAGATTTAAGATAACAAAAAACTGGAGAGAGAATGAGAGAGAATGAGAGAGAGAATCAGTTGGGGTTTTGTTCCAACTGGTTCATGAACAAAAGCTTCAATCTTAAGATACTTCAACTTCTCTAAACCTCCTTGGCAGGAAGCTACATTATTAAAAATGGGTTTGTTCACATCTTAGACTGTTAGGGTACCAGATTCCAGAGATTCCATCTAGGCTACACGAGGACATTTTTAGAAATTTCCATTTTGTGGAAAATGGAATTTAAAGATAAATTTCTTTGGGGGCCATAAAAAATAAAATGCATAAAGATGGGAGAAATCTTCACAAAGTTCATAAAAGTCTATATTATAAAAATACTTCTTGGCCCCTGAATAAATTCATCTTTTCATTCAATCCTTCCATGAACTATTTTGAAGTCCCCTCATATTTGTAGTATAGAGATGTGTAGGGGGAAGGGAGGGCAAAAAAGCCATAGACGCAGAATGGTAAAGCCGGATAGAAAGGAAGGAGAAATGGCCTCAGCCAGGGTCTGGAAATACTCCAGCCAGCTTTTTTTTTTTTTTTATTAGTTACATTGCATTATGTGACACAGTTTCATAGGCTCTGGGATTCCCCCAACCCCTCCCCATACCCTCCACCCATGGTGGATTCCTCCACCTTGTTGCAGTATTACAGTTCAGATTTAGACAAGATTCTTTCATTGCAAGCATGTGCCATGCACAGAGTCCAGCATCTTATTGTCCAGATAAATTCAACGGTTTTTTGGGGAGACCATCTCTGGTCTGAAGGCAGAGCTGGCAGAATATCACCCTGATCAATTAAAAGCCACAACATAACATCAACAACAATTTACAACATTATGGAATTAATTGACATGGTATTGAGTAACAAACATGTTAAAAAATGCAAGTTCTTAACCACATCCTCTGACTACTTCATTGACATTTCAATTTTAGTTTATATATAAATCCGGCTGCTATACACCTTAAATTTCTATAAGGTACTACTATTCAGCTGTCTCGTGTCGATTTTCATTTTAGTATTTAGCTGCTTATAGTGTTGAAGCATAATTTTGCTGAACTTGGCATTTTAGGATAATCTAAACTGGCTTATAACTCTAACAAGGCTTATGTTAACAGTTGAGGTGCAGAACAGTTTTAGGAGGGGTGTGCAGAGAAATTTTCAATACCCTGGTGAGGAGCAACTAACCTTTGTGTCCTACCTAGTAAGGTATATGTGAGTCCCCACTGACTGTTTCCTGTCTGGTTCTAAGCTTTCCTTGTTGTTCTCTATTTATTCTAATTTTTTTTGTTTGCTTTTTTTGGGGGGAGGGGTTTCTGGGGTGACCCTGATGGTCATTTCAAGACAGGGTGGGTATCCAAAGTTGGAACTAAGTAAGGACCAGAGAAAGCTCCTTTCCCTAGTCCAGAAGGAAGTTTACTGTTCTTCTGTTTCTGTGGACCACTCAAGACTCCTGGCTGTTGTTCTGATGACCTTGGATCCTGTGAGGAAGGATTTGGGCTTCTTCCATCCCATGTGGTAGATCCAAATAGTGGTGGGTGAACTCGGAGTTCTTGGTCTCAGAAGACACTCCAATTCCCCATGGTCTCCTTCAGCCAGGTTTTTTTTTTTTTTAAACACATCAAAGTGACAGGTTTTCCTTTATACTCAACCTGCCTTCTAGCTTTGTCATGAGGCCGGCTAGGAGAAGGAATCTCTTAACACTTGCCTAAGTAAAAGGAGACAAAGGAACATTTAACAGGGGGAGGGAAAGTGAACTCATCAGAACTTGCCAGACTTCCAAAAACCTATTTGATAGAGGTACGTTTAAAAGGGGCGCAGATGATATACATTTGAAAAGGTGGCAAATATACATTTGAAAAGAGGTCAAATATATATTCGAAGCACTGTGTTTGTTCTGGAGAACAAAGAAGATGATGACAACGAAATTCTATACAGGGTCATGACTGTACAAGGGAGTAATATATAAAAGCTATTTTTGGTTAGTTGACTTTTTAACAAGGTAAGGAATTCTCTGGATTGTGGAGGGCTGGATTTCTTCTATCTTATGCTAATAATCTTGATAATATCCTTTTATGTATCCTGACCCAGAATTGTCCTTGAAGAACACATTTTGATAAATGATGTTTTGCTCATAGGCATGAAGTTGGACTTCATCAAAAATTTTGAAGGCGCTTAATTATTTGATGTTAACCACTGTGGAAGATCAAGTTTGTTTTGCCCTCTGACAATCTTGAACTTTATCTGAGCCCTATGTTTCCTGAAATCACTGACAGTTAAATAATCTCAACACGTTTGTGTCCTGGAAATGGCTAACTGTTGTCAAAGAAAAATTGCAGTGGATAGAGTTAAATAGAAAGGAAGACTTTATTCAGGATGACTGCAATAGGGATCAAAACTATTCAATAGAGGAGAGAGATTGAACTCAACACTGAATATGGCAGGGGCAGCTGGGAATTTATAACCAACAAGCAGGGTGAGAAAGTCAGTGGATGGAAAATTACAGATAGAAGTTAGGTTGCTGATAGGGTAGGCAGATTCTTGTTTAACTGGCTTGGCAGAATGTTTGCTGAGCTGGGCTTAGTAGGCTAAGCATGAGGCTTAAAAGAGAAGGGCATTCCAAGGAGCCTGGCTAACTTTGGTCAAGGAGGGGGTTGTGTTACCTTAAAAAAATACCCTATCCTTGTTCCTGCAGAGGTGAAAGCTGTTAGGATCCGCCAGGCTGCTAGAGCACAAACAGTTAATCTGGAGTCCTAGTATTCCGCTGGCATGGCTCTGACTTTCCTGGGACCTACCAAATTGACAGAAACATATAAGCCATCAGCTTTGATTAACAAGCACTTTGTGTGTACACAAGACCATTTTGGCATAGGTGACGTGGCATTCTGAATGTCCCAATGGCACTCTCCCAAAAGCAGCATAAACATGCCTGCTGCCTGTCATGTAGCAGGCTAAAGACTCACTTCAGCACCTAGCATGGTAGCCTGGGGCTAAAGTCCTCACCTTGCATGCACTGGGATCCTATGGGGCACTGTTTCATGTCCCAGATGCTCCACTTCCTTCCAGCTCTGTGTGTGGCCTGGGAAAGCAGTGGAGGACAGCCCAAAGCCTTTGAGGACTTTACATCCACAAGGGAGACCTCCTGGCGTCAGTTGACTCAGCTCTGGCCATTGTGGCCACTTGGGGACCCTTCTTTCTGTATCTCCTTTTCTCTGTATATCTGCCTTTCCAATAAAAACAAATAAATCTTTAAAAAAGACTCACTTTAGTCTCCTCATCCACCATCCTGTGGCTGGGCTACATTCTGACTCAAGTTCTACTGTGCAGCCCTTTCTATATTGTAGCAGTCTTTCCGGATTATCTCTGAGTCTTCTTGAACTTCAAACCTCTGAAATGAATAATACCCATGCTGCCCATCCTCCTGATTTCCCCGAAGGCTTGCACATGATGCTTTTGTTCAGTCACCTCTATGATCAGACAATTTGCATTTTTAAAAAAGAGAGTCCTCATTAATGAGTGCCCTCCTGATTGTAACAGCTTGAACTGAATCACATCGTTGTCTAGAGCATCTCATCTGTTTTCTTAAAAATTTCTTCTTCTTATCATTTTATAATACAGTTCCATAGGCCCTGGCATTTCCCTTCTCCCCTCCCCAATTCCCTCCACCCTCACTGGGTTCCCCTATAGTATTACTATAACATAATTCTTCACGCATTGAGCTCAGTGAGTTCGCTCCCAGCTCAGCGCATGCTCAGTTCACTGTTGTTCTGCAGTCTTTAAGTCTTTACCACACTGTACAAAATGGCACCTAATGTGCCCTTACTAGAGTTCTTGATCTGCTGGCTGTCAGGTCTGGGGGCTACCTGGACCTATTTTGGGTGGAACCTGTAGGATGTCATGTTGTTGCAGTACAATCAGCCAGAAATGAGTTCACTCCCAGCTCAGTGCATGTGCAGTCCTCTAGCCTTTGCCTCCTTGAACAAAATGGTGCCCGATTTGGCTCTAGGGGGCGGACTTGGCTGTGAAATCCACCCTTTTCCGGCACTGCCCTTCTGAGACCTGCTACTCTGTCTCTGCTCCTGGTCAGATCATACAGACCAGAAGGATGAATAGTTCTTTGTCTGGGTTCACCACATCCTGAGCTCCTGGTGAACGTTCCTTCACACCTTCTTGCTGGTTCAGTTGTGGCTGCTGGTGGAGTTTAGCTCACTGTTCACTGAATGCCTCTGGGGTATCAGTCACTGACACACCACATCATTTGTCCGCTGCTTTCCTGTGCTTTCCCTTATAAGATTTTAGCTTATCATGAGAATGGAAAGAAGTTACCAATCACATCCTTCTGCTGGCGTTTTGTTTTGAGCAAGTTCGGTAGTATTAAAATTCTTGTCCTTTGAGTTTTGTTTTCCCACCATCTGATTAATAGCTGTTGTTCTGTTCACCGAATTATGCTTAAAAGACACTGATTTTTATCATTTTCTGAAATCTTTCTCTTTTGGAAACTCCCCTCCTGACTGCTATGGCAGGCAGTTTCTATCTTTAATAAATCTTGCTTTGCTCATGGAAATTGTCTGCATGAAAATTTGTCTTTCATGTGAGAGAAGAGCAGAGATTATTTCCATTCTTTCTATCAATCCCTCATAACAGAAGGGCAACCCAAAGACTTGTTCTTTTATCATGAGAAAAAAGCAAATGCTGGAAGGAATAGGTTTATTTGAAATGTTGCTGCTGACCAGTTGCTTGGCAGGAGTGACCAAGTCAGAGAGATGTTTTGTCTTCCTTAAGTTCGTTTGGTTAAGAAGGTGATATTAAACATTTCAGCATTTGCATGCCGTTAGAGAAGTTCTTACAGACTTGTACATGCCATTAAGGTCCATGATAGCTCTATTTTCACAGACCTGGTGCTACTTTGACACTAAATAGCAATGTAATATTATCAGTCATACCTTCAGTTATTTTTAAAGATGCTAACTTGATTGCAATTTTATTTCTCTGGCTTGAGTCTAATATCTCCTTGGGCTGCTGACTCTTCGTTGGGAATTTTGTCACTTACCTCTAGAGTTTCATCAAAATTCAGATGTTGAGGACTTCCGTGAGACCTGCTTAATCTGTATACACTTTATAAATTGTTGGTGTAGTTTCACCATTTCACTGTTTGTTACATTCATGGTAGATCATGGCTTAGAATTATTTTGTATTTTTTTATGATATTTTTTTCTCTGTAGGCTTTTGTTCATTATCTTTATAAACTAGAAATAATAGCCATTTTTCTTTGAGAATTGAGTTAGGCATTAATGGTAATAAGTTGATCATGGTAATTTTAAGTCTTTTGCTGCCTCCAGAAGGTTTTTGCTTTATCCATGTGATTTCCTGAAGGTGTCTACAATTAAGTACGGGCCACTGTGTTTCCTTTTCAACAAAGAGAATCCCATGGAAAGGATGAATGAAGCACAGTGCTTCTGGGTTGGGCTTCTGATCCTGTTTAAAACTCTGGGGGCCCAGCATGGAAGCCTAGTGGCTAACGTCCTTCCACGCGTTGGAATCCCATGAGTGTTGGTTCATGTTCTGGCTGCTCTACTTCCCTTCCAGCTTTCTGTTTGTGGCCTGGAAGAGCAGTCAAGGATGACCCAAGCCTTGGGATCCTATACTGGTGTGGGAGTCCTGGATCAGCTCAGCTCTGGCCATTGCAATCACCAGAATCTTCTTTTCTGTCTCTTCTTATGTTTGTAGATCTGCCTTTCCAATAAAAATAAATAAATATTTTAAAAAAAGAGTATTGGATTACACCAATGAATTGTAACAGGAAGTCCAGAATTCTAATTGAGAAGTAAAAGGGCTCATGAGATTGCCAACCCAAGATCAAGTGGAACAAGAAATAATTACATAGTGAACCCAATGGTTATGGTTTTTATGTGGGCTGCCGTCAACAGTTTAATGTCCTACTTCTGGCTCTAAAAAGAATATAGTTTTCTTTCTGTTTACAATTTAGTCATCTGTGCTTATGTAAACATTGACAAGAAATGAAACATTGACAAGGACTGGCAGTTTTCATGCTTGACCTCACCAGAATTTGCCAACACTTTTGAATCTTCTTATCTTCCTGGCAACATCCTTACTGGTGTCATCTCACTAAGACTTTTTCTTCTTTGTTTATGGACATAACTGGAAATGTTGCTTATGCAAGGAAGACCTCAACTGGATTGTCATGTTTGAGAATGATGTTCATTTAGTCAGATAAAATCAGAGGTTTCTAAGCAACTGATACTACTTTATGAGATCCAATCCTTACCAAGCTTTGGCTATGTTTCTGCGATACAGGATTTTCAGGCTTCGCAATGTGCAAGGCAGAGCACAGCTAACTGTGTTCAGAGAACAGGATAATTTGGAGGCACTGAAAAAAACTAAATTCAAACATATTTATAAGTAACTCAGATGAAGTTTCATGGTGATTTGTTTGTTCTTTCTCCCAGCCTCAAGAAGGTTTTAAATGTACAGATTGAGATTTCATAAGAAGACCTTCACCAAACTTAAGAAGGTGTATGTGGTAACTTATCATTCTTGCTACACTTAGGTACTAAGCAGCCCAAAACTAATGGGAGAAATTTTATTTTGCAATCAGTAGTCTTGCTTTGAGATTCTTTTTGATCAAAAAGTAAGCTACAGAGGGAAATATTATGTTTCCATGGAAAGAAGTGTGATCTACAGCATAATATTCTGGTTTATCAGATTCTAGATGTTTGTACCATATCTGAGCCATTTTGCATCTTTTCATAAATGTGGTTTACAAGTGTACACACAAATTCTATCCTATCTGAGAAGGACTTAGATTCAATTTCAGCAACAAGGAGGTCATAATTGCTTGAGCTGTTGAGGGATGAATAGTATTCATTTTGACACTTGTTGATAATATGTAAAAGCATTAGTAAGTAAGTGGATACAGGGACTGATGTGATATAATAGGTAAAGTGGCCACCTGTGATGCTGGCATTCCATGTGGGCACTGGTTCATGTTCTGGTTGCTCCACTTCCAATCCAGCTCCTTATTTAGGCACCTAGGAAAGTAGTTGAAAGATGACGTAAGTACTCAGGACCCTGCCACTCACAAGGGAGATCGGAAGAAGCACCTGGTTGCTGACTTTGTCCTGGTCTTGCCCTGGTCTTCAAGGCCTTCTAGTTAGTGAATGATTATCTCTCTTTCTGACTTTCAAATAAATATTCAAAAATAATAAATAAGTGGATGAAAAGACGTTGAGTAAGGAAATGAGCAAATTAAGGTTGCATCCTAATGCTCACAAGTGTATCACTATCGATTTTAGACGTATTTCTTTGATTAAGTATAATATTTTTCCTTCATCTGAAACCACCAAATCCCTTAAACTCCAATAAACATACAATAAACATGTCATAAAAAGATTACTGCAGGAGTTTCTGATAATGATCTTTAGGATTAAGAAGCAAGACTATGCCATGAACAACAGAGGAATAATTTGGGTGGTCATGGAAGGCTTCCGGGAAGGGTGACATAAGCCAATGAACCAGGACTGCGAGAACATATCCATCGCTCTCCGACACACACACTCAGCCTTCACATCCAAGTCAACAATTTACTCAGAGTTTTTCCTTTCAGGCTATTCAGGTGTTTATCTTTTCAACAGTTTCCTTTCCTGATCAAGAATTAGTTATGTTTGATCCTAAATCTGTCCCTATAATTTTGTTATTTCAGTTATGCAACCTAATGAAATATTTTAGAGAAGGATGTTATTTTTGTGAAAGTGAACTGTAATGCTATGTAAAAAAATTCCCCCCCAAAAAAATCAGCTTAGCTGAGTGTTTGTGGCTAAGTTAGATACAGTAAGACATTCATCAGAATTAGATGGAAATTATCAAGTCATGAAAGTGTTTTGAACTTGTGTAGATTCACAAGAACCTTTAAGTTTTCTCATCCATTAAAGAGTCAGAACTGAAAATATTTGATTGTGTAGTTTAAAAAGACAAATGATACAGACCTATGAAAAGGAGACTAACACCCTACAATGATTGTGGCCCTTTGTCAAATGACTGGAAAAGAAATATATGTGTGTATATAAATATGTGTATATATATGTTTGTTAGAGGCAAAACAAAATGTTTAGGCCATATATGCAAATAATTTTTATGTGCTACAACTTTAATTTTTTCTAAATTGACAACCCCCTGATTCAGTTAGTGCAAATAAAAAGCAGCTTTCGTTATATTATTTTTCTCACAAAAATAAGACTGTATTATTCATATTGTCTTATAAGCTTTTCCCCCTTGTTTTATATAGTATGAGTGTTGCTTTCAACTTTGAAATATATTACTATGTCTTGATTTTTTTAAAGATTTATTTTTATTTGAAATGCAGATATACTGAGAGGAGACAGAAGGATCTTCCATCCACTGGGTCTCTCCCCAAATGGCCAACATCTGCCAGAGTGGAGCTGATCTGAAGCCAGGAATCAGGAGTCTCCTTTGGGTCTCCCATGTGCGTATAGAGTCCCAAAACTCTGGGCCGTCTTCTACTACTTTCCCAGGCCAAAACCAGGGAGCTGGATGCAAATGGAGCAGCTGAGACATAAATCTCTGCGTGTATGGGATCCTGCCATGTGAAAGACAAGGATTTAACCACTGGACCATTGCGCTGGGGGCCATGTTCGTTCGTTCTTTCTTTCTTTCTCTCTTTCTTTCTTTCTTTCTCTCTTTCTTTCTTTCTTTCTCTCTTTCTTTCTCTCTTTCTTTCTTTCTTTCTCTCTCTCTTTCTTTCTTTCTTTCTTCCTTCCTTCCTTCCTTCCTTCCTTCCTTCCTTCCTTCCTTCCTTCCTTCCTTCCTTCCTTCCTTCCTTCCTTTCTCTCTCTCTCTCTCTCTCTCTCTTTCTTTCTCTCTCTGTGGTTTTTTTTTTTTTTGATACAGTTTAGTTGACACTGGGGTCTCCCTTCCCCGTCCCCCAGGTTCCCTCCCTTCCCTTCTGTTCTCCCCTCCGGACTCACAAAGGGTATCTTTCATGGATTGTCCCAAGTCCATCATGCTGCCACTGGAGTGTCTCCCAGCCATGTAGGAGACTGTCAGTCATTTTGTTGTGAGTTCATTCTTACATCCCAGGGCCCTAATGAAGGTACAATGAGGACTAGATCTTTGTTATTGATGGGCAGTACCAATAACAGTGATAACAGAAGAGATAATCAGCTTTTTATAGATGGTTGATTAATGAATTACATCACAAGATCTTATTACAGAAGTTACAGGTAAGTATGAAGCGACATAGAGTAGGATTCACATGTAATATACCCAGATTTGACATCATGTTATCTTATATTAAAGCAAACATATGGCATCTGACCTTTTGGGATTGGCTCATTTCCCTTAGCATAGTAGTTTCTAGTTTGGCTCATTTGGCCACAAAGTATTGTATTTCCTGTTTTTATTTCATTTTTTAAAATAGTTGAGTAGTATTCCATAGTGTAGGTAAGCCCAGTTTCTTTTTTTTTTTTTAAATCTACTTTTCTGTCAATGGGTATTTAGGTTGTTTCTATGTTCTTGGCGATTGTTGATTGCGTGACAATGAACTTTGGAGTACATGTTGCTTTCTTGTGTAACAAGTCTTTTGGAAATATTCCTAGGAGTGTTATTGCTGGGTCATATGGTAGGTAGATTTTTAATTGCATAAATGTTCTCCATGCTGACTTCCATAGCGGTTGCACCAGCCTGCATTCCCAGCAGCAGTGGAGTAGGGTTCCTTTTCCTCCGCAACCTCACCAGCAGATGTTTCTGGTAGTTTTCTGTATGTGGGCAATTCTTTTTGGTGTTAAGTGGAACCTCAGTGTTGTTTTTGTTTGAATTTCTCTTTTTGTTAGAGAGCTCGAGAAGTTGTTCATGTGTCTGTTAGCCATTTGAATTTGTTCCTTTGTAAAATGTCTGCCCATTGCCTGTGCCCATTTCTTGACTGGTTTGTTTTGTTTTTATGTTATTGTTGTTCTGGGGTTCTTTGTTTATTCTGGAAATTAGCCCTGTGTCATGTGCAAAGATCTTCTCCCATTCTGTTGGTTGCTTTTTTACTTTGTTAGTTGTTTCCTTTGCTGTGTAGAAGTTTCTTAGCTTAATGTAGTCCCATTTGTTTATTTTGGTCTTGACTTTCTTTGCTTTTAATGAGTTTTCTAGACATTGCCTACACCTATATCATGCACAGTATTTTCAACTTTTTCTTCCAAAAATTTGATGGTCTCTGGGCGTAGGTTTAGATCTTTCATCCATTTAGATTTAATCTTTGTGTATGGTGAAAGGTGTGGATCTTGCTTCATATTTCTACAAGCTATTAGCCAGTTCTCCCGACGGCAGCTATTGAAGAGATTTTCCTTTTTTTTCTGTTTTTTTTTTTTCTCTTTTCTTGTTGAACATGAGGAGGTTGTGCATGTGTGGGTTCCCTTCTGGATTCTATTCTACTCCATTGATCTACCTCTTTGTTTTTTACCAGTACCAGGCTGTTTTGATAACTACCGCTCTATAACATGTCTGAAGATCTGGGATTGTGATCCCTCCGACTATGTTCTTATTCTTCAGGATGGTTCTGGATAAGCTTTGCATTATTTTCTCCATTTTTGTGAAGAATGTTTCTGGTATTTTGATTGGAATCACATTGAATTATATATTGCTTTTGGAAATATGAATATTTTGATGATGTTGACTTTTCCTATCCTGGAGCATGGTATGTTTCTTCACTTTTTTAAGTCTTCTATTTCTTCTCTTAATGTTTTGTAGTTTTCCTCATATAGGTCTTCCACATTCTTTGTTAGGTTTAATCCCAGGTATTTGATTTTCTGCTCTGCTATTTAGAAGGGCACCATGCTTCTTAGTTCTTCTTTAGCCTTGGGGTTGTTTGTGTACACTATGGCTGTTGATTTCTTTTATCTTGTACCCTGCCATTTTGCTGAACTCTTGTATAAGTTGTAGCAGTCTCTTTATTGAGTCTCTTGGTTCTCTTTTATATAGAATCATGTCATCAGCAAACAGATAACTTGATTTCCTCCTTTCACATTTGAATTCCTTTGATTTTTTTTCTTGTCTAAAAGCATTTGTGACTACTTTCAGTACTATGTTAAATAGCAATGGTGATTCTTGTCTGGTTCCAGATCTTAGTGGGAAGGCTTTTAATCTTTCCCCATTCAATATAATGTTGGTATTGGTATTTTTCATATATTGCTTGAATTATGTTGTGGATTGTTCCTTCGTGCCTACCTTATTTAGTGTTTTTAGCATGAAGTGGTATTGGATATTGTCAAAAGCTTTTTCTGCATCTATTGAAATTATCATATGATTCTTGTTCTTTAGTTTTTTTTATGTGATGTATCACATTTATAGATTTGCAAATGTTGAACCATCGCTGCATGCCTGGGATGAATCCCACTTGGTCTGGATGAATGATTTGTCTGATGTGTTTTTGTATTCTGTTGTCTAGTATTTTGTTCAGGATCTTAGCATCGGTATTCATCAGGGATATTGATTTGTAGCTTTTTTTTCTGTGTTGGATTGCTATCTGGCTTTAGTATTAAGGTAATGTTGGCTTCATAGAACAAGTTTAGAAGAATTGCCTCCCCTTCTATTGTTTCGAAGAGTTTATGGAGGATTGGGGTCAGTTCTGCTTGGAATTCTTTGTAGAATTCAGCAGTGAAACTGTCTGGCCTGGACTTTTCTTTGTTGGGAGAGCTTTAATTGCTGATTCAATCTCTGTTTCCATTATAGGTTTCTTTATGTTTTCCATTGCTTCATGGCTAAGTTTTGGTAGTTAGTGGGAGTCCAGGAACCTCTCCAATTCATTGAGGTCTTCTCATTTGTTGGCATATAGTTGTGTGTAATAGTTACGAATTATTCCTTGTATGTCTGCAATGTCTGCTATTATGTTCCCTTTTTCATCTTTGATGCTGTCAATTCTTGTTTTCTCCTGCTGTTTTTGTCAGTTGGGCCAGTGGGGTGTCTATTTTGTTCATTTTTTCAAAGAACTAACGTTTTGATTCATTGATTTTGTGAATGGATGTTTTTGGTCTCTATTTGGTTGATTTCTTCTCTTATTTTGGTAATTTCATGCTTTGGGTTGTTTTTGGGGGTTGTTTTGTTGTTGTTTTTCTCTTTTTCTAGTTCCTTCAGGTGTATACTGAACTGATTTACCTGCTGCGTCTCTTGTTGCTTGACATGGGCCTATATTGTAATAAATTTACCTCTTATTACTGCCATGGCAGTATCCCACAATTTTGGCATGTTGTGCTTAAGCCTTCATTTGTTTCAAGGATTTTTTTGTTTAAATTTCTTCTCTGACTCCTTGTTCATTTAGTAGCATGTTGCTCATCTTCCAAGAGCTTACATATATCCTGGGGTGTTTTGATTAATTAATTTCCAGTTTCACTCGTTGATGGTCTAAAAAGATGCATGGCATGATTTTTATTTTTTTGGAATCAGAAAAATTTGTTTTTGCCTTCTCATGTAGTTGATCTTGGAGAAGGTTCCATGTACAGCTGAAAAAAATGTATATTCTGTGTCCATGGGATGGAAGGTTCTATATATATCGATTAGGTCCATTTGTTCTATTGTCTGTGTGAGTTCTGTTCTTCATTGAATTTCTGTTTTGTTGATCTATCTAGTGGTGTTAACGGGGCGTTAAAGTCTCCCACAACAATTGTATTGGCATCAGTGACTCCTCTTAAGTCAGTTAATAATTGTTTCATATAGCTAGGTGCTCCCGTGCTTGGTAATATTTATTATTGTTATTTCCTCTTGGTGGATGGCTCCCTTTATCATTATGTAGTGTCTGTTTTGATCTCTCTTAGTATCTCTCACGGTGAAGTCTATATCTTCTGAAATTAGAACAACTTCACTGGCTCTTTTTCCTTTCCTTTGGCATGAAATGTCTTTTTCCATCCTCTCACTTTCAGCTTTTGCAGCTTTGTTGATTAGGTGTGTCTCCCGTAGGCAGCAGATAGTTGGGTCCTGCTTTTTGATCCATTCTGTTAATTTATGTCTTTTGATTGAGGAGTTTAGGCCATTTGTGTTCAAAGTTAGTATTGACAGGTTGAGATTTAGGCCTGTCATAATTGCGTGTGTGTGTTGGTGTCTGTTTAATGTTGTTTCCTCTTATGTGTTTTAATGTGAAGATGTTCTCTTTTGCCATCTTTGATGATGGCTTACTGCTTTTCTTTCTGACTTCAGCACATTTCTGAGGAGTGTTTCTAGGACTGGCTTAGTGTTGACATATACTTTTAGTTTTACTGTGGAAGTACCTTCGTTTTCAAGTAGAAATGAGAGCTTTGCTGGATATAATTTTCTTGATTGACATTAGCGTTGCCTTAGGGTCTGAAAGATTTTGCTCCAATCCCTCCTTGCTTGAAGGGTCTGTTCTCAGAAGTCAGCAGCAATTTTTTTGTGTTTGTTTCATTATCCTTTCCCTATATTCATTTGAGGAGGTTTGATTACAATTTGTCTGGGTGAGGGTCTTTTTGGGTCAAATTTGTTTGGTGTTCTCTGCCCTTCCTGAATTTGGCTTCTTATGGTTTTGAATTTGGGAATTTTTCCTTTACAATTTTGTTGAACACCTCCTGCAGTCCACACCTTCTGGAATTCTGATATTCGACTTTTTAATTGTGTTGTTCATTTCAAGTATAAATTTCTTGGTTTTGATCAGATTTTCTTCCAGATATTTTATTCATTGTGTTTTCTCATTTTGGTTATCTTCTGCATCTGATATTCTTTCCTTTGCAGCATTCCTTCTGTTGGTCAGGCTTGCTACCATGTTTTTCCATTGTGAAATTTTATGTTGGACCTGTTTCATTTCTGTGATAATGTTATTTTTCAATTCCTTGAGTTCTTTCCAATGCTTGTTACTGTCTCTGAAGAGTTTCATGCTTATTTTTTATATTCCTTATATGGTAGCTCCTCGATGTCTTTGTCTCAATTCTGAGACCGAGGTTATTTTTTGGTCATTTTTTGGGGGGAGTGCTGGTTCTTCCAGCTGAAGAATTGCTTTTTCTGGCACCTCTTCCCATTTCTTTGTGCTTTCTTATCATTGTGAGATTTTAGTCCCTGATGTGCTTTTGGGGGTTTCTGGGAGCACTGTGTCTGTCTGCTGTCCTGTGGGTTGTGAGGCCTGTCACGTGGCCAGGCAACCAGAATGTTTGTCAGCTGCTGCCGCCTTGTGGATGATTAGTGCTTTAGCTCCTCTCAGAATTTGCGTTTCTCAGCCTCAAGGGTGTGGTGCTTTGCAATCTAGAGCTTCCAAATTCCAGTCCAGTGAGAAGACCCTGCTGCCTGGCACCTTCACAGCCTCTGCTTGCTGTGCAGTTGCCTAGAGTGGTGAGGGTCAGCTGCTGCTACACAGTGTGCAGTCAGTATTGGGCAAACCACGGTAGGGGGTTGTATGGCTTTTTTTTGCCCTGGAATTTGTACCTCCGCTGCTGGGTTCTCTTGCAGTCTGCCAGGTGTTTATATGGTGCTGCCTATTCGTGGGCCCTCAGAGTCTGCTCTTAAGTTGCTGGGTCACATAGAGAAACCTCTGACCCTGGGGGACCTCACTTCTCCGTTTTGGGGGAATCTGGCACCGATCTGCGTTGCCCAGGTCTGAGAGCCCTTAGGTGGGGTGGTCTCAGGTCTCGCCTCATTTGGCTCCAACCTGCATACTTCACTTCCCAACTACCCATTCCACAATGGTGTTCCTTCGTCTGGGAGAGGTTGTTTGAGTCTGTGCCTGCAGTTTTCTCCTTGGGTCTTTTTTTTTTTTTTTTATCTCACCAGTGTCCTGATGCAAGAATTCTTCTGCCTCTCTCCCTCTCTTATGGGTTAGTTAAGACTCCCACCAGCACCTTGTCTGGGTCAATCCCCTGCATCACCAGGTTTTGACTGAGTCCCTGTTTGCCCTGGACGGTATCCATCTCCACCAGCTCTGGCTGAAGGTTGCTGTCTTGAAAGTTTTTTCATGGTGATCTCTTGCCTTTGTGAAAGTCACTTTGGTCCCAGCGACTCCAGGGAGCTTTGGACCCCTTTCCCTGCAATTCTGCACTTCCTGCTCTCTCCTCTGCTTAATTCTGTCCCTATCTGTCCACACACTCAGCTACACCAACCTTCCAGGGTTGGTCATCTTTGTTTTTTTGGGGGGGAGGGAGGCTATGTTTTAATTTTAGATGCTATTTTATTATGTTACTAGACCATATTTTTGGGGGTGCAATTTATTGTGTCAGATACTTACATGACTCCAACTCATCACTGCAATGCTTTTTCTTCTAGACATTTAATTAAATGTATCTTTCTTAGTTAGGTAAATTCTGAGGAGGTGAATTTCTGCGTCCGAGCTGGGAACATTTTTGAGGCCTTGGATGTGTATGATCATTATCTTCCAGAAAGTTGAACTGAACTGTGTTATTTAGGGATAATATTTCTGCAATTCTCTGAGTATTTTTGGGGCCATTTGACAACAGACAGTAAGATGTTTTGCTAATGATTATGGGCAATAGAGTGGGTGTTGGTTAAGCGGTTCAGATGGCTGGGCCTCACACTTAGTACCTGGGTTTGAGTCCAAGTTCTTGGCTCCTGCATCCGTCTCTTGTTACTGTAGGCTGTGCACGGCAGCAGGTGATGGCTTCTGTAGCTGGGCTCCTGTCCAACAAGAACGAGACTCAGCCTGAGTTCCTAGCTCCCAGCTTTGATCCTGGCCCATCCCATGCTGTTTTGGGCAGTTGAGGAGTGAATCACTGTGGGGGAGCTCTTTGCCTCTGCCTTTTTAAAAAAAAATCACATGCATGTTGAGGGATACTGAACTACTGGACTCCTGCCACTTGAAGGATGAAATGCAACAATAAAATGTAACAGAGCAGCCAACCAATGCACAGCCAAGTCACCATCATTTGGCAAAAAGCTTGCTTTTGCTGGCTGAAACTTGAGTGACAAATGAAGTGTAATGCAATCTCTGAAGCATTTCTTCTTAGCGTCCTCCCTCTTCTTAGAAACTACTTATTGGCTGTCCGGACCTTTGAGTTCAAACACTGCTTGTTGGAGAATGGGCCACAACCTTGCTTGTCAGCGCACCTGGCTCTCTGCTGGATAATGCCTGTGTAAAATTTATTATTTTTTTTAAGCTACCATGTGGTCACTTTAAATGCTATTGTTTGAAATGTTTTTCAGAGAAAAATAATTGCATTAGTTACAAACACCTAGGCACAGCACAAGCCCTAAGTGATAGAGCGGTGAGATTTCACACTTATTCTCCTTGTTGCTGTCCCTGGATGTCTTTTGAGCTGATAATTAGCTTTCCAGGGTTTTCTTTCTCATTAATGGCTCTGGTACTGTCAAAAACCCCATTGAGAGTGAGATTTATTTAAGGTAGAAATTAAATTGCGATATAGAGAGAAAAGCCAGGAATTCCAGGCACATCATCTGGTGATAACAGTATCTCTTGCAACTCTGTGCCCTGAAATGATTTAATAAGAGCCTCTTTATTGTTCCAAACTCATCTAATGACTTCCAGATTTTCAATCCTCTGTCAGTAATAATTAATTTCTTTATATTTTGGCTGTAGGTGCGGACCATGCTCTGGAACAGAATGACTTCTTCATCACAGAAAGAGAGGAGCTGCCACTTTGGGGAAAGCTCCCTTTTGGGGTACCATGTCAGACTCAGAAGTGGGATCTGAAGCATTACAGATATAGTCAAGTGCAGAGCTGGGCCTGAAGTTCCTTGGAAGCTGCCAGATGGAAACGATCTAACTTGCTTTTGGGATATTCAGAGAAGGCTCTATAGAGGAGGTGACTTTTGTCCAGGGCCACAAAGAATAGGAAGAAGTTACAAAGTTGAAAGGATGAGTAGAAAGAATATGACAGGTGCAGAAGGGTGGGACATATGTGAAGTACTGCAACAGGGATGACCACAGGGTGATGCTGTTAGAGAAGACAGAGCAGGTGAGTGTCAGTGGAATGACCTGGAGACACTAGAGTGGATTCTCTTTGAAAATGTTTTGCTCTTGCTGGATCTGTAAGTTCTGTCTGGTTCTTACTGGTTCTGTTCTTGCTTGTCATTACCTCCATGAAATGAATTTTTCAAAAAATTCTTTTGATATTTAAACATTTATTTTTATTTTAAAGGTAGAGTTATGCAAATAGAGGAGAGAGGGAAAGAGAGAGAGAGAGAGAGAGAGAGAGCACTTCCCTCTGCTGGTGCATTCCCCAAATGGCTGCCATGCGTGGAGTTGAGCCAATCCAAATTCTTTGGGGTCTCCCACATGGCTTCAGGAGCCCAAGCACTTGAGCCATCTTCTGCTGCTTACCCAGGCTATAAGTAAGGAGCTTCACAGGAAATGGAGCAGCTGGGACATGAACTGGCTCCCAAATGCCAGTGATGCAAGTGGAGGATTATCTTGCAATGTTACTGTACCAGCCCCTGATTTTTTCCTTTCTTTTTTTTTCTTTTATGTTAAGTCTTCTTATTTTCATGAATATCTATGAAAGAATAACAATACTGGGAAGAATACAGGAGAAATAGAAGTAACATTGTGTTTCTTATGAGGACCCACATTCTGTTTTAGTTGCTACATTTACTGTTCCATTTAATTCCCATAATAACTGAAGTGGCTGATCTTGCCTACTGCCATATTTAAGTGTTTGGCAGTCCGGAAATAAGGAAACAGAAACCTTGTCCTGGGCATTTGCCAGCCCCCACTGCTTGGCAGGTTTCCCAAGGGCATTTGTAGCAAGAAAAGGACAGAGCTGAACAGGGTCAATGCTTGAGAAATATTCGGTTTAAAGCCAGGCAAGGAAATACAGGGATATGGTGGTGGCAGGGTGTGTGTATGCGTCGGTTTGAGAGAAAGATGATATTACGGAGTATGGAGAACATTAGGGCAGCGAGTCACCCATGTGTGAAGAGAAAGAGTTTATGAAATGGGCCAGCACTGCCATACAGTGTGCTAAGCCAGCCTTGTGCCAGTCCCCTGGTTCAAGTGCTCAGGCCCCTGCCACATCTGTGAGAAACCTGGACAGAGTTCCAGGCTTCTGGCTTTGACCTAACCTGGCTCAGCGCCAGACACTGCCGCCACTGGGGCAGTGAATCAGTGGATGGGAGATGGCTCCCCTTCTCCCTCCACCCTGCCTTCAAATTAATTAATTATTTAAAAAAAGATATGTTGCACTTTCAAGATTAATCTTGCTAAGAGATTGATCCAGGCTAACCTGGTGTCCATTGGAGCTGTCAAAAGAAAAAAAAAAAAAAAAGCCCAGGAGTCAAGAACTTGCCTAATTGTCACTTTCTCTGCCACCATCTTTTAGTTGTGCTGGAGTCTTTGACTGATGTCCCATGTGGCTACCAAAGCCATTTTCTAAACTATAAATTTTCTAAAAATTCTATTCTCTCGGTTTAGCCGATGAGGCCGTCTTGGAATGATGCAACCTTCCTAGCTCTCGTGTTTTTCTCTACCTCTAACACACTCTTACTTCAGTAGAGCTTCCATCCTTCTGTCTTTGCAATGTTACTATCTCAGCCTCTTCCAACTGTCCAGCACCTCCTGTTCCTCCTTAGAGCACAGCCCTTGTGTAACTTCCCTGGTAGGCCTCTTACCTCTGCCTTCCCCTAATGATTTTTTACTTCCTTCTTGATGCACATTTCCTTTTTTTTTAAAGAGATTTATTTATTTGAAAGGCAGAATTCTAGTGAGAGAGGAAGAGACAGAGAGATAATCTTCCATCCGCTGGACCCCAATCTCCGCCACTTCCATTAATGGCCACATCGACTGGGGCTGAGCCAAGCTAAAACAAGGAGACATGAGCTTCCTTTGAGTCTGCCACATAGGATCAGTAGCCCAAGCACTTTGGCCATCTTCCACTAGTTTCCCAGGTACGTTAGCGAGGAGTTGAATCAGAAGTGGAGTACCTGGGACTCTATCAGTGTCCAATGCCGAAAGAGAAAGTGGTAGTCTAACTTGCGATGTCACAGCATATTGCATATAATATTGTGAATTCTTGTTATGTTTTTATTTCTATTACTGGATTGAAATTTCTTAGAGGCAAGACATGCGTTGTTTTCCCGTTTGTCCTTAACACTTGGAACACACTGGGTATATAGCCAGGTGCTCATGAATTGTGTTGAAGGAATTTATCTTCAAACTTAAAGGAATACCTTTAAAATAACCTTCTGAGGTGGGCAGAGTTGCCATTTATTTCAATGCTTTTCAGATGGTGAGATTGATGTAGAACTCTATAATGCATAAGAAACAAAAAGTAGAGGAAAAACTAAAGACAAGGAAACAAAGACAAATCAATGGTATTTCCAGATTCTGGAATGGAGACATGCGTCTGTGCACCCGTGCTCAGAACACTCAGGGTATTGGTGATAGGATCTGCAATTAGGGATTGTTTACAGCTGGGACTCTGATTGCCAAGGTACCCCGAGCTGGATTTGGGATTTCCAAGGAGGGACATGACCCTGCAGGAGTGTGGTTGGTAGTGTGGACACTGCAAGAAGCTGGCAGCTGGAGTTGTAAGCTGCTCACTGTTGAAGGCACACAGACTTTGTTGGAGGCAGAGTGTACAACCGTTTCCCTCCTTCTCACTTTCACATCTCTGCCAGTTTAGCATCCAGCTGGGATCTTGGGTCTGTAGCTTTCAGAGTTCCAGCCTCCTCATAGTACAGTATGGAAGGATGGGGTTGTGGCTATGATGATAGCTAAATATCTGGAATATATTCTGTGACAGATACCAGAATCCTTAAAGTCTTGTCTTTTCACATTCTGTGAAGGAAATCATTGTTCCTACTCAAGCCTCCTTAGCTATCAAATAAGAGAATGAAAGATAATAAACTTAATGAGTTTCTATCCCAAGTGGGGAATTAGGTTTTTTTTTGTAAAGGAGTTTGGCTTTTTCAAAATTTGTAAATGAAAGACATCTTTGATTGCTCACTGTGTGATGTTATCTGGCAGCCTTTACTTAGGAGTCAATGCAGTAGAATATCTGATATCTCGTAATTTTTTCTCTGTTCACAGATTTTACTAGAAAAAAATGTCTTACTCTCTAAGGAGGAAGTATTTTAAAAACAAATTATTCAACTCAGAGGGAATAATCATTCTTTCAATAGGACTAAGGTATTTTTTCCTGTAAGACTATGTGTACATATTTTCACTTGTTTTTTTTCATATTTTGCTTTATTTCTCATTTAGAATTTTAACAGCTTTATTGAACTGTGGTTGACATATAGAACATTGCACATATTTATGCATCCGATGTGTAGAATGTGAAATTGTCGCCACAGTCAAGGCAGTGGCCATACACATCACTCTAGAGGCTCCCCTTGTCTCCTTGCACTTTCCCCACCTGCTCGTTTCCTCCATCACACCCCCAATAACAGCCTTCTTGTTTTCTGTCACTGCACAGTCACCAGTTGATATTTATAAACAAGGAAAAGGAATCCAGATTCAGAGGAAGCAAGATGCATATGCGAACATCTGTTCTTTACTCACTGTAGACTGTGTCTGTCCAAAATTCTTGCGTTGAAACCAGCCGTCATGGTGATAATGTCAGGAGGCGGGGCATCTGAGAGGTGATTAAGAAAGGACAGAGCCCACAGGAATGATGTTACTTCTCTGTTATAAGAGACGGAAGAGAGCCCTCACTTCTTCTACCTTGCAAGGACAGGGTGAGAAGGCTCCATCTGTGAACCAGGGAGTAGCCACTTCTGAGACACCATATGGGCTGCTGCCTTGCTGTTGTACTTCTTCGCTTCTAAAAGTGAGGATCAGCTGTTTGTTGCTGACAGCAGTTAGGATGTTTTGTTATAGCTGCTAGAGCAGATTCAGACACCAGACTTGTCCTTTTAAGTTAATCCTGATTTATATACAGGAAGACAACGGCATCTTTAGAAAATCTTTTCTCAGCCTTCCCTGAGCCGAGGCTTGCCATGTAACTATCTCCTTGTTAATGAGACATAAGCAGAAGGGCTGGAGGAGACTTCTTGGAAGACTGCTTAAGAAGGTTGACTTGTCTGGGAAAGGGGCCTTTGGCATGCCCCACCCCCACCACACCCATTCTTCTTGTTATTTGGAGTGAGTTGTCACTGGTTGGAGCCCTGCCAGCTGTCTTTGACTATGGGAAGATCTTGAAAACTGGAGTTCCTCACTGAGTTGGTGGAGCAGAGAGATGAGTCTGCTCCCCTGATGTCCTGGTGAAGCACTCATACCTACCTTATCCTGTTTCCGTTTGCACCTTGTTAATTTGAGACTTCCGGAGATGTCTAATTTGTTCAAGTCACACTAATTTTGCTTTTATTTCTGTATACATATGACGGTGTTATAACAGAAATATTCATTCTTTAATTTTTCTTTCTCAGAGCAGCCGCAAGCAGCTGCTTGCTTCCCCCCTACCCTGTTGGAATCACATACTCGATGTGGATGCTCTCCGAAACATGTATATTTCACTTAATGCTGACGGAATCGGTCACTTTGCTGGGATCAAGCCAATCTTCTCAAAAAAAGCATTAGCAAGCAAGTTGTTACAGCAACTTGATTCCTGAGGCTCCGAAACATTAATTCCTCTGACAGAATGAACTGTTAGACAGTTAAGCATCTTTTTATCTTCGGAGACTTTCAGGAGGGGTTTTACCTTCAACACACACTGGGACAAGGGAGAATCCTTCTGACTCCATTTCTCAATAGCGAAAAGAGGTAGATATTACATACCTATGAGAGGAAGGAAGTGGCATGGAGGTAAAGATGAGTGAATAAAGATGAGACCTTTTTCCTTTCTGCACACGGCAGTGAGTTATTCCCAGCCTTGGTTTGGCTTAATGCAAAATGTCCATGCTGGTAGCATGTGTCAAAAATAGACCCCTCCTTGTGGCACTGAGCATCAAGTGTGGAGACCCCCAGGTGCATTTCGGCGGGGGTTGGGGGGGGCTGGACTCTGGGACACATCCCTTCTCTGCCCCCTAACAAGCTCCATCCGTAAGGCAATGTAGTTTGTGCTGTAAAATATAAAGTTAATTAAGCTCTGTTAGGTGCTACATTCCTCGTGGAGAAGGGAAAATGGATGAACTATAATAAAGAAGAATTGGCTGCGGCAAACATTTGTGCTATTTTTCACTGGCATTTCTGGAAATTAAGCTATTAAATCAGGAGAGCAGGTCAGGCTGGTTTGATATTTATTTTTCATGCCTTGACTGCAAAATAACAGGCTTAACTTATAATGACATAAAATCAACACCTACTGTGTTCCATTCATTAATTCTGGCGTTCTATCAAAGACAACTCTCAGGTTTGTCTAATAAGAATTTTTTTTTCTTTGTAAAAGCGTGAAGCATAGTAGTCATGAGGGCATTATATTCTAGATATTCTAAACTTATTTCCAGAATTCTTTTCATGACCTGCCTAGTACTTTCAGTAAGAAAACAAACCTGGGTGTAAAAGAAAGTTTGTGAGCTTATAAAAATATCTTGACATTTTGGTTCTCTCCGTAACCCCCCAGTTTTTACTGTTTAAAGGACATTGTAAACAGTTTACTAAAGACAGAAACTATCCAAGTACTCTTATTTATTTTACTTAAGCTTGCAAGAGCTGTTTCCAAATAATATCTCCCCAAACCCTTCAATATCCATGCCATTTTTTTTTTCCTATTTAAAACTGTATAGGTATTGAGTTGTCTTTGTTCTGATAAGATTTTTCACCCCGGGATATGAAGACATTTCACTTCACCTTTCTTTTTAAAAAATTAATGCAAAGCTTCCTTTTGGATTCCTTTACTCAACTGTCTTCAGAAGGAAGCCACTTATTGGATCATTGATCTTGACAGAGGGATGGAAACTACGCAGAGTTCCAAGTGTCCACCCCCGAGGGGGCTTAGTGCTTGAGGGAGGGGCTGTGGCATCTTGCAGGCTTGAGATCTGAACTCCCACCAGAGGGATGGAGGTTTGTTTGCAATAATGATCTGGGGAAAAAAAATTAGATTAAATAAAGCTCCAGCATGGGCACTGCACAGGCATCTGTTGGAACAGGATTATTTTTGAGAACTGGTGTTGGCCTTTTAAAGACTGTGTGTCTCTAGGGAACTGTGAAATCCACCGTAGGATGGACATGCAGCTTTATTACCAATGGAGAAGAATGCTGTCCCTTTGCTCTGCCCTTCTGCTACACCCTCAGCCCTCCACAGATATGGATGCTTGCTTTCAAAATTTCACATTCATAAAAACCTAGATGCTTAAAAAGAGAAAATTATGCACAGTTCTGGAGAACCTGGCTTCCTCCTAAGATGGAAAGCTACTGAAGACCAGATTTATTGGTCTCCTTTTGCCCTTTTCTCAGACCCAGCAAATGCTCAGGGTCCATTTGTTGAATTGATTTGAAAATACTGAGCTGAAAAACTAAACTTGTCTTTTTGTATTCACTAGGATGTGTTTACATAAAAATAGTTTGATCTAATGATTTAAAATTAAATAATGGGCCCGATACAACAGCCTAGTGGCTAAGGTCCTTGCCTTGTACACACTGGGACCCCATATGGGTGCTGATGTGTGTCCTGGCAGCCCTCCTTCTCGTCCAGCTCCCTGCTTGTGATGTGGGAAAGCCCAAAACGTTGGGACCCTGCACTTGCGTGGGAGACCCGGAAGTAGCTCTGGGCTCCTGGCTTTGGATGGAAACAGCTCTGGCCATTGTGGCAACTTAGGGAGTGAGTCAGAGGATGGAAGATCTTTCTCTCTGTCTCTCCTCCTCTCTGTTTATTCGACTTTCCAGTAAAATAAACAAAGAAACAACCTCCCACCCCAAAACTATAAAACTGTTGTGAGATGTCAGGCATGGCGGTCCGTAGGTTCAACAGCTACATACGGCACTAGCATCTTATGTGGGAGTCCCTGACCCGTGTCCTGGCTACTCTGAGTATGATTCATCTTCCTGCTATTAATGTGTCTTCTTGTTAAGTAATCAGTGAATGATGACCCAAGCAATTAGGTCCTTTTTAGCTAAATGGGAGACCTGGATGGAGGTCCTGGCTCCCGCCTTTGGTCTGGGCTAGTCCCTGACGGTGTTGGCATTTGGGCATTGAACAAGAAGATGGAAGATCTCTCTCTCATTCTCTACCCTCCCTCCCACCTCCGCAACTGCCATCATTCTGTGTTCCAAATACATACGTCTTTAAAAAAGTTAATGGCAAAGCATTCCACAGTTAGACAGACACAGCTTATGAGTTTATTTGATGATCTCTTGATTATTTTCAGGTGAAAGATGAGAATCAGTGGAAAAAGCCCTTTGCCAAATTTTTGTCAGCTTCCCAACATTATTTTCAGAGTTGTTCTTGATCTCCAGTGTCCCACACATAGTGTTCCATACACAACGTCCCACACTCCATAGTGTCCCACACAGTGTCTCACACACAGTGTCCTACACACAGCAGCCCACGCAGAGTGCCCCCCACGCAGTGTCCCACACTCTGCAGCATCCCACACTCCGCAGTGTCCCACACACAGCCTCCCACACTCCACAGCCTCCCACACTCCGCAGTGTCCCACACACGGTGTCTCACGTGCAGTGTCCCAGAGAAGTAGAGGCAGAGAGAGGTCTTCCATCTGCTGGTTCACTCCCCAGATTGCTGTAGTGGGGCCCAAGGACTTGACCCAGCCTCCAGCGCTTCCCCAAGCCATAAGTAGGAAACTGTATCAGAAATGAAGGTACTGATTCTTGAATCGGTATCCACATGGGATGCCAACGCTGCAGATGGAGGCTTAGCTAAGTTTTCCTTTCTGTAGTGGAAAGGCAGGGAGACAGTGGCAGAGATAACCCTGGACCACTGGTTTACCTCCCAAATTCCTGTAATGCCTGATGTGGGGCCAGGCTAAAACCAGGCATCTGCAGCTCATTTTGGGTCTGCCACCGGAACAGTAAGAACCCATGCACTGTTGTCACTTGCCTATCAGCAGGAAGCTGGCCAAGAGTGGGAGCTGAGACTTGAATCCAGGCAATGCAGTATGGAATGTGGGAATCATCCTAATTACTGTGTTAAGTGTTTTCTCTCCAACTTATTTTTGATGAGGATAAGCAGTGGAAAAGAAGCAAGTCACCTTCTAATGACAGCTGATTGGTAAACATGGTGTTTTCCACATTTTCCCACCCACACCCCCTGAGGAATATTTAAGACTATATTCCATTGGAAATGGAATGCTGGGTTGGTCAGAAGCTTCCTGGAGCCTGGCTGCTGTGTGAGGTGCAAGAGTCAGTAGGGCAGCTCTTTCTGACTCTAAGTATTTGCGGAGTGGGGTTACTAAACAGGAAGAGATGATCCTTTTTATTCCTGGCAAAACTATATAGATGAGGAATCCTCATGATGTTCATGAAAAATTATGCATGCAAAGATTTTAATTTCCATGAACCTTTCAACTATTTTTCTACAGGATGTTGGTGCTGATCTTATGGTTCCTAGGTAGAAGTTTAAAGGTAAATTTTTAAAGGTAGAATTTTATACTTAAGATAGTAGAAGAGTGAATTGATGCTTATCTGAAATACATGCTTAGTTATAAAATATATGAAAGCAGAAATTCAATGACTAGAATATTATTTCCCCACCCTTCCCTTTCCTTTAAGTCTCTGTTAAAAGCATCTGGGCATGAAATTATTTTCAAACTCACTGCTGGCACTCCATAAGCCCCAACACTGTGGGTTTGGTTTTCTTTGCCTCTTTTGGGAAAAAAAGTGTCCTGATGTTAAGTTCAATGAGGAGTGAGCAGGTGCAGTATGATGCCATTTTCACCTTCATAGGATTAGTGCACGCATTTCCAAGTCGTTTCGCCTGTAGTTGCTGAGAAACCAAGTGTCATGAATTCAAGAGCCACGAGGGATTCAGAAAGAGAAATGCCGCTGTGCTTTAATTTGTTCCTTTGCTGGCTGACAGTCCATCTTCTCAATTCAGCCAGGGCATTTTCCACTTGCCAGCTTTGTGTTCATGTTCCCAAATTTCCTGTACATGTCTTGCTTCTCATTGTTTCAGCCCTTCTAGGCTTACATGCACAGCTTTTTTTTTTTTTTTTAACTTTATAAATTCTTGTTTTTATTGTAGTGGGTTTTGCAAATTTTAACCAGAACTCCTCTTGTTCTCCTGGTTAGTCACATCTTCCCTTTGTTAACTTAGATGCTCTTTCTCACGGAGCTTCCAGTCTGGCATAACCATTCCCTTACCGGGTTTCTGTATTTCCCTCATCAGTACTTCTTTCACCTGGTTACTGTCTGAGTTCGCCAAGATACGATCATTTCTGTGAGGGCAGTGGCAACGTCTGTCATATTCATCATTCTTTCCCTAGAGCTGGAACCTAGGATAATACGTAGTCCGCAACAGGGAGTCAGAAAGATCCGGTGACTCGCTGGGTAAATACCCTTCAGAGTCTTCGTTGCGTTCTGAGCCCTCACAGCGGTTCCTGTTGAGACAGCCCGCTGCTATTTGCTATTTTCTGTGACAGCAAACCCACCCCTCCCCAGGAGTACCCACATCCAAGACCTATCGCGGGACTCTCTGAAGTTCGCACAAGAGACTCATTTCCAACAAACCTGCTGGGAAGAGAGCCGCACCGGCAGGAGCTCCCCTGCAGCGGTGTGACAAATCTCCCACGTGCTCCTCTGTTCTGTCTCTTCTCCCCCAGGATTCCTCATCTGAGACACACTTTGAACACACATCAGAGAGCCTAAAACTGCCTTCTCGGTGTGCTGGAGATAGATGAAGTCAACTACCTCCAGCACATGGGGTTTTCAATTTCTGGCATCTCAGCTGATTGATTTGGATCTGTGAATGCAACGTGCCACAACTGTGGGTTTATTTATTTATTTATTTATTTTGTGCCACAGAAAATGTTTTTGCTGGAGAAACACTTCAGTTAAACATAGCTCTAGGCATCTGGGAACTCACAGCCTGGAGGCCCATGGATCAAAGGAAGAACTGTGTACTTGAAAAACCCTGCTTCTTAAATTAATAATAAATCTCTTAAATTAAGAAGAGATTTGATATGATAAAAAAGAATTAGTTTCGCAAAACTTAATTCTCTCTCTCTCTCTCTCTTTTTTTTTTTTTGGCCAGGATTGTTCTTGGCTTTCTTTGAAAGGAATATTGTCCCCTAAGTTTTCTCCTATTTTTACCCTTTTACCTTACAGTTGGGTGGCAGGTGGGAGTGGAGGATAAATTCATGTTCAGCAGCAGGCATGGGGATGCAGGCAGAGATCAGTGAGAGAAAGAAAGGGCTGAAGTTTGAGAACATCTCCATGCTCCCTCCTCGGCTTGCTGCAGCCCTGAATGCCCATGGCAGAATGGCCAGCAGTGTGACAACCCCATTTAAACCCCAAGGACAGCCCTGGCCTGGCCTCTGTGACAGCCTGGTCTGTATCATCCAAACTGCTTTTCTGTGCACCGCCTGAACCTCCTTTCCGCACACTGCCCAAAAGCTCCTTCCAGCACCATGCCCCTCAAGTTCTGGTATGTAGGTACTGCTGCTAGCAGCACCAGGTGCAGGGTTGAAGAGGGAGGTGATGTGCAATTGAGAAAAGAAGAAGAAATGAGACAGACACAAGATATAAAAGCAGGGTGGCGAGAGGGAAGTTCCCAATTCTAAGGAAGAGAGGTCTACCATGCAGGTTTCTGCATCAACTTTTTATTGAACTGCTTAGAGGTTAAATGAAAGCAACTCATGTAGCACAAATGTTGATAGCCGTGTCCCATGCTATCAACCAGCCAGTATTAGCTGATCAGGATCAGCAGGGTGACCCAAGTACAGAAGTCAGCACTTGACTGTTTCAAGGCTGTTCTTAGCGCATATGGCTCTGTGGATCCGTGCCCGCAGGCTTCGGTCTTGGTCTCTGCCTTTTGCCCACTAGGGGACCATTGCTCCCAGGTTTTGATCTTGGTCTCTGGCACCAGCAGTCTATGAGCTCAAGATTTCTGACACAGTCTTCTCTGCTCCTCTTTATTAAGTTGCACTGCTTTTTTGCAGAGTGCCTGGAGCAGCTGTAACTTAGAACCAGTTAGAATTTTCCAATATAGCCACAGGCTGCATTCTAATAATGACCTTTAGGACATTACAATGCTGAAATAAGATTCCCATTGCTGACACTGCTACTCCCATCATGCACTTGATGCCATGAAACTGAGATTTCAAAAAAAAAAAAAGGCACAGAAATAGGTGACCCTCAAACCTCACCCCACACTCCACCCCATTTGAATAACAAACCAAGTCTCACTGCAAAACTTCTGCCCCTAAATTGTATAAAAGGACAACTTCAAATACTGGTGATTCAAGTTCATTCTCTCTGGAGCGTGTACACACTCATTCCTTTAAATAAATTTAGCTTTCCTGCTCATCTTTACAGCTCTTCCTTCAATTCATTCTCCTGTGGAAACATGAACCTGGACCCAGTCCAGCCAGAAAACATGCCACAAAATAGAAGATGACTTTTAAAAGTTTATGGAAAAATATAATTCAAATATACTTTTATTCTTTTTTTTTTCTGGTGTAAAAATAGCTGATTTATCAACTATCTTTTGTGGTAACCATGCTGGCTAACAGAGGAAAAACAAAATCCAGAGAATTAAAATAAGACATTTATTCTGTTTATGAGTATGCGGGTCAGCTGGGGGTTTGTCTGTTCCTGGCAGGTTTTGGCTGAGTTTTTGTGGATGGTGGTGAGTAAAGAGGACAGGGGACTGATGGCTGATCTGGAATGGCCTCGGCTGGCACAACCGGGTGAACACCTCAGCTCCGTGGATTTAATCTTTGACCAAGTAGCTTGGACATATTCTGTGATAAAGTCAGTTTGGTAACTGACGACAGAGAACAGAAGGAGTAGAGACATGTAAACACTTCTTCACGTCTCCTAGTGCGTCAGGTTTGTTAGGCTCACTGGGCTCAGAAGGCCATAACTCCGAAGAGCATGAAGACACACAAGTTCACTGGGGTGGAGAGAAGCAAGGGACTTCTTGCCTTTCATACATTAGTCTTATTTTTAATAATGAAAAAACTAAGAGATCTTAATTTTAGGTGTTTGCTATTTATATGTTACTAGTTGAATTCTTGATCCTCTCAGACTTTTAAAATTTTGTCTGTTTAACAAATATAAAATATGATGTTAATAGTATAATATATATGTATAGTTAAATCTTTCTCCTGCTCATAGGTGTTTTCAATTTGTTTTGTTTAAAAATATTTTGTGATCATTTTCTTCTTTTATAAAGATTTGTATTTATTTAAAGTGGGAAAAGATAGTGACACAGATATTTTCTATGTATTAATTCACTTAACAGAATTTCTACAACATACAGGGCTGGACTCACCTGAAGCCAGAAGCAAGAACTCCAACCTGATCTGTTACATAAATGACAGTGGTCCAAGTGTATTAGGTGATGGATGAATGGCAAGAGGGGAAGCTGGGACTTGAACTGACATTCTGATAAAGGATGCCTGAGTTCCAAGTATCAGGTTAACCCACTATGCCCCAACACAAGGCCCTCTCTGACCATTTTTCCATCCAATTGCTTATCTTTTATAATGACTTAATTCTTTTAAAGATTATTTTATTATTTTTAAGATTTATTTACTTTTATTGCAAAGTCAGATATATATTTAGAGAGGAGGACAGAGAGGAAGATATTCCCTCTGATGATTCATTCGCCAAGTGACCACAATGACTAGAGCTGCATTGATCTGAAGCCAGGAGCCAGGAACTCTTTTGGGTCGTCCATGCGGGTGCAAGGTCCTAAGGCTTTGTGCCATCCTCTAATTGATTTCCCAGGCCATAAGCTGGGAGTTGGATGGGAAGTGGGGATGCCAGGATTAGAATTGGCGCTCATATGGGATTCAGGTGCAGTCAAGGCAATGGCTTTAGCTGATAGACCAGCGTGTCAGGCCTGACTTAATTCTTTTTAAATAACTTCCTGATATCTTTAAACAACATTTGTGATTATAGTTTTCAAGTTATCATTGCATCCTCTAAAATTATACAGATTTGAAAACATTGTAAGGTAACATTATTTTTCAAATTAGAATTCTGATGCTACATGATATTTTTCCTTTTATTTGTGATCATAACTCATCATTTTCTTTTTGCTTTGAAAAATGCACATTTCACTTATTTTAAAGCCACAGTTGCAGAGGAAAAGAAAGAGCACGGGACAGAACTGCTGTTTCACTGGGTCCAGATAATGGCAACAACCAGGGACTGGCTAGGCCAAAGTCAGGAGCGTAAGACAAATGCTTCTTCTGGCTCTTCCGCGTGGGTGGAAGCAGTACTTGTGCCAACATCCTCTGCTTTCCCAGGCCAAGAGCAGGGTGCTGGATACAACTGGAGTGCAAAACTGTGTTTACATTAGAAATCTGTGTCTTAGGCAGTGCCTTAGCCCAACGTGCCACCATATCGACTCTTCACCATTAAAAAGTTGTTCATTCATTTTCGTTTTCCTTGAAGATTTTCTCTCTGCTGTCTTGCTCCCCCGATGTCCACTACAGCTAGGTCTATGCCAGGAGTGAGGAGGCTTCCCACGCGGGCTCTAGGGACCTAAACACTTGCTTGAGCTGTACTTGGCTGCTTCCCGACAGCACATTAGCAGGAAGTTAAACTGGAAGCAGAGAAACCAGGACTCAAACCTGGTACTCCGACGGGACTCAGGAGACCCAGTGGTGATGGATCGCTGCGTTCAGGATCTGCTGGTCATCATCTTCTTTGCGAAAGGCCATTCCTAGGAGATAATTTTTTTCTCAATAAATTGCTTGAATTTTTCTTGGGGATCTGTGCTTTCTGCCCCTTGCAAGTTTCATCTTCCTTTTACATGTCTCTTTTCATCATTACCTGTATATATTGAAATAATATTTCCAGCTTGTTCTGTGTGGTACTGATCACATTTTTAGTAATTGTAATCTTTATTCTTGAATTGCACTTAATCTTGATTTTATAGCTTCATTGTTTTTGGAAGTGTTCATTATCTTACCCAGATACATTTTCTTCTCAGTTGAATTGAACTTCTTGTCTTTCAGCTGCTCTTTGCACCTATTTTGATACTTCTCTGAGAACATTAATAACATCAATAATTTCTTCACTTGTACTGAGTGTCATTTCCAGCAGTAGCTGTTTCCTTTGAGTATTCAGGATGTTGATTCATTGATCTTTAACATTTTTCTGTAACTGTATGTATTTTTACTCTCTTGTATGTTCAAAGGAATTGTTCTAGGCCCCCTATTTCCCTGTCAGCTGTAGGAATTCAGGCTGACGTGAGTGAAGACGTACAGATGTAAGTGAATTCTTATCCTTCAGGTACACTTACAGTCACTCCAAGCCCTATAAGATGGTAAGTTAATTTGTCCATATGACCTGCCAGGCTTATCCAGGACCCTGGGATGTCTTTGTTTGATGTGTCGGGAATATTCGTATTTCCTGAGAAAGTTGAGGTGCACCTAGGTTGGCCTCCGTTGTCTAGCTTCACATGTAACTCTGCCCCACTGATTGAAGTGTCTGGGACCCATTGTCTTCAGGCCTCAGACAATGCTCCTGTCTCTATTTTCTTCAGGATAGTACACTCTGTGCAACCCAGGGTTTGTTCAATTTTATTTCTTGGCCCATGCTATGTTGGGAGGCTGTTTTATGCATCAGATTTTTCTCTCTACTTTGAAAGGTTTATTTTATTTGTTTAAAGGGATATGAGAAAGACAGAAAAGGAGAAGGCAGGGATGAGAGAGAGCATAAGAGAGAGGGAGAGAATGATTCTCCCATTAATTAGTTCATTCCCAAATGGCAGCAGTGGCCAGAGTTGGGTCAGATCTAATACGGGAACTTGGAACTCCATTTGAGTCTTTCATATGAGTGGCAGGGCCTAGATATCTGAACCCTCCTCTATCACTTTCCCAGATTCATTAGCAGAGGGTTGTATGAGAAAGACAGCAGCCAGAATTCAAACTGGTGGTCCGAAATGGTATGCATCATCATATGTAGCAGATTATCCCATTGTACCACAGTGCTACTGCCTACCGGTTTTTTTTTTCTGAAACACCACACTGACCCCATCCTTGGCTTGCATTGTATTGGACATTGTTCTGTAAGTCATTGACCAAAAGTAAGTTGTTGTGCACATGTCTAAGAGCATGTGTATTGTTTACCAGGCCTCCCCTTCCCTCCCCTCCCCTTCCCTCCCTTCCCTTCCCTTCCCCTCCCTTCCCCTCCCTTTTTCCTTTCCTTTCCTCCTCCTCCTTCTTCTCCCTGCTCCACCCCCTTTAAAGGATTATTTGTTTATCTGAATGGGAGATACACTTGCTGACTTATTTCCCAAATTGCTGGAATGGCCAGGGCTGAGCCTGGCTCAAGCCAGGAATCAGGATTTTTGTCTGGGTCTTCCACATGTTGGACAAGGTACAATCACTCGTCCTTCTCTTGCTGCTTTCCCAGGCATTAGGAGAGAACTGGATTGGAAATACAGAAGCTGGAACATGAACTGTCTCCCATAGGGGATGCCGGAGTAGCAGGTGCCAAATTATTTTGCTGTACCACAGCAACTCAGCTCTATGGTTATGTTTTTCTCCTGCTCTAGAACTTGCTTTGATTTCCTTGTATGTCCTCTTGGACATTCAGGAATATGTGGAATCACTTTCTCAGATGTTTACCTCTGACCTGATTAGCATGGCTGGAGCACTGGGATCTAATGAAGAGGTTCTGTTGGGCTTGGGTAGGTCAGCGATCCACTGAGATTATAGTGTGAATGACCGGGAAATGGGAGAAAAGTTACCAGAAAAGGAGGTGTTGCACATAAAATCCAGTAAATGTCCTCTACAAGGTAAATTATTTAGTGTGGGGCTCTCCAAATCTATTTGAAGTGAAATTTCTGTGCATATTTACTTTGGAAGACAGTAACAGCCCTCTTTGTAGACTACCATTTGGCAAGACACATTCCTGACTTAGTGTGTACTTACTTCACATAAAAACCACTAACCTGATTTTCCTACTGAAATGTGTTATTCTTCACATGAAAGAGCATGTTAAGATACACTAGAGACTGTGTAGGGAACTAGGAGAAAGAGTGCATCATGCACAGCAGCTTTACAAGACCCAGCCTCGATGCTCTGTTTTCCTTCTAGGATTTGACGAGGTAACTAAAATGCCTTTACAGCTTTGGTATGGAAGACTCCTTTGTAACTTAGCCTACCGTTGAATCATTCTCTGCTTTTAGGATTCAAGAGTTCTTGTGGGTAATGTTTCTCTCTATGGTAGCGTTTTGTTTATGCTGCTAGAAACTGTATATCTAACTTTAGATCTATGATTCATGAAGTACATTATCTTAATGACACTTCTGCGATATGATAAAAATGAAGAAGAAAGTTTCATAATGTGTTTCTGGAAATTTGTTTTGTGACTAATACTGCAGATTCTTAACAGTTTTACTTGATTCAATTAACTTGCCTTTACTTTATTTTTTCTGGGAAGTTTGCAAATTGCAAGTTTTAAAACTTGTATTCTCAACAGACTTTGCCATGATTACTATACAGGAAAATGGAGATTCTATGATCATTTTAAATGGAGAACTTCCCTAGGGTGAATTCTAAGATTTTGAACTATCCCACTTAATGCCTTAGTTTGGAAAATGTCTATGACTTTTTCTCCACATGTGACAGAGGGGAGTCACTCCACTGTTCTGTTCAAAGGGCCAAGGAGGATTGAAATATTGGATTTTTATCTCACTTTCTCCACCGCTTGCTAATTTGTAAAGGGGTTGAGCTGTTTAAGAGAGCTGGTGTTTGACGTGACATTCTGATTTTCCAAGCTGCTTTGTGATGAAAGTGTACTGGGTTACATCTTTCCTTTATTGATCTCTCCGTCAATGTTCTGGGTCCAGGTGATTGCTTAAACAGACAAAAGAGCATCACAGTTCACCCCAAAATTGATTAGTACATAGAATAGCTACACACTTCCTATCTTACATGTGGGAAGGAATAAAACGCAGTAGGTTGTGATGAAAACCTGTGGAAGGATAGTCATTCATACAACTTTAAGAAGTTCGGAGTAGATAGATTGAAAAAAGGCAGGAAGTGACTGAGAAAGTATTGTGTAGGTTTTACTTATTAGTAACGTATGTAATGCATATGCTATGTCATTAAAACTGAGGTGTGGAAGTGTGGTGGTGTGTCTGAAAGGAGAGGCATTTTGTGATGAGCTGAGTGAAGAGGTATGTATCAAAGATGCAAAGACCAATGTAAAACTGTGACTGTAAACAATGGCTAAGAAGAATTGAAAGTAGGGTTAGAAATTATATAGTTGAGCAACTGTTCTTCAGACTTTCTGACCAGATGGAAGAAACAGGCAGTATGTTTTTAATAGAACTTGGAAAGATGACCCAGTTTAAAACCGAAGTCATGATCAAGGAATTTTCATAATTAAGACATCTGCTAGAATTTCAACCTGCTGAAACTCTGAGTGCCTGCAAGCTTGTGACATTCATTGACGAGTTGCCATCCGTCGCCTGAAAAAGCAAGTCAATGGAGAGACATTCCTGTGGGCCTAAGTCTGATAGCTGGAAGGAATTTATTGGCAAGGTGGAAGGAAACTCTGGGGAAAGCTTGGCATTTGTGAGGATCTTGGAGGACAAGCCTGGCATGGTCAGCAGTTTATTCCACAGACTTCAACAGGGCAGCTGCCCATGACGGAGACTTGGGTAGAGTTCCAACTTTCTGGTTTTGGCTTGGGCCAGCTGTGGTCATTGTGGTCATTTGGGGAGTGAATCAGTAAATGTAGGGTATTGTTCCCTCTCTTTGAGTCTCTTCCTCTCTGTAACTTGAAAAAAATCTTGGTAAATAAAAGATCAAGGAAACACAGGTGTGATTTTCTGGCATTTTGCATAAAAGGGAAAATCACAATAGATTTGGAAGCTCTTAGAAGTTCTGAATTTGGGGGCTGGCACTGTGGTTTACTGGGTAAAGCTGCCATCTGGGACAATGGCATCCCATAGTGGTGGGAGTTTGAGCCCCAGCTGCCCCACTTCCAATGCAGCCCTCTGCTAACGCACCTGGGAAGACAGTGGAAGATGGCTCAAGTCCCTGTTGGCACTGCATGAGAAACTGGCAGAAGCTTCTGACTCCAGGCTTCGATCCAGCCCTGGCTAATATGACCATTTGGGGAGCAAATCAGTGAGAGGAAGATCTCTCATCTCTCCTCTTGTAACTCTGCCTTTCAAATAAATAAAAATAAATCCTTAAAACAAAAGAAATTCTGACTTTACATTTTATAAACCATTTGTCTCATGAAAGTAAAGAGGAAGTCTGAAAGAAAATGCACACACCCCCCCCAATACATACATGGAGAAATTTGAAGTGAATTATAGAGTTTCAAAATATAGATTATAAGTGAAGTATTATAAACAACATACAAAACACTGGTACAATGAGTGAGGATGTTACATATGTGTGAGGAGAAAGTCCACAGGCTGCCCCATGCTTAGTTTTATAGACAATACCACTGACAATAAGGCGGAATTTCTTTATTACATTCAGAGCAAGGAAAAGATCAAGGAAGTGGCAGAATGAAATGATTTAGAAAGAAGATACAGTATGGCAAGTTACCCAGTAAATTTCAGTAAAACTCAACTTAAGAATATGGTAAAGTCTCCCTAATTTGTAGACAAGTTGAATTCGTAGAAATTAGACTTCAATATTTGACAAAGCAATGGATTCCTGTTCAATCGAAAGATTTCTATTCCTATCCTTAAAATTGTCAATATTTTTGTCCATGATTAGAGAAAATGTAGAAAGTCTGTTCATTGAAATGGAAGATAAATGAACTATTAACTAAAAAAAATAAACCTTGTGCCTGACATGATGGCTCAATGACTTAAATCCTCAGGTTGCATGTGCCGGGATCCCATATGGGTGGCAGTTTATATCCCAGCTGCTCCACTTCCCTTCCAGCTCCCTGCTTGTGGCCTGGAAAACAGTAGAGGATGGCCCAAAGCCATGGGACCTTGTACCTGTGTGGGAGACCCGGAAAAGGCTCCTGGCTAATGGCTTCAGATCGGCATAGCATCGGCTGTTGTGGCCATTTGGGGAGTGAACCAGTATGAAAAATTTTTCTCTGTCTTGCCTTCTTTCCATAAATCTGATCTGCCTTTCTAATAAAAATAAATACTTTTTTTTTAAAAAAGAAAAGCATACTAATAAAACAACTGTGCATGAATTTCAAAATAAAAACAAACCAAAACAACAACAAAAGCCATCTCTGATGAATGGACTAAATCTAGGATGTTGAAATTTGACAGAGAGGAATGCATGATCTTTTATTCATTGATCAATCGATTGATTAATGGATTATTTAAAAGATTTCTTTATTTATAAGACAGTCTGAGTTGCAGAGAGAAGGAGGGAGAGAGAAAGAGAGGCAGAGAGAGAGAGCGAGAGCACAATATGTTCCATCTCAATGGCCAGAGTTCTACCAAGCTGAGGCCAGGGGCTTTATCTGGGACTCCCATGGGAATGACAGGGGCCCAAGTACTTGTGCGATCTTCTGCTGCTTTTCCCAGCCCATTAGCAATGAACTGAATCAGACATGTAGCTTTTGGGAACTGAAATGGCATCCATATGAGTTGCTATGTTGCTGACGGCATCTTTACCTACCATGCCATAATGTTTAGTCTAAGAAATAGGAGGTTTCAACTGGCTGTGAATGCTCAATTGACCAATGATGTGATGAAGTTTTCAAACAAATGGGAATGTGCTTTGCAGGTGTATGAGTGCACGTTAAGTGTCCAGAAAGAGTTTATAACCTGTCCTTCTCTGCCGTGGCGGAGTACCTTAAGAGAATTTCCACAAACACTGGGTGGCCTAAAGACACAAAAGAGAGTCATTAATGGGATTAATCTATGTTGCATCAGTCTATTGAACGAACTGGGAATATATATTATAAAAATGAGAAAACTTAGATGATGCGACAACCATCCTCTGATATTTGAAGGGTTGTCATGTGAACGTGTAATTGAATATTTTGTGAAAACTCACATGTTAGCATTGTTGATCAGTAACAGATCTTACAGAAGAGATGGATTTTAGCTTACAATATGGTAGAATTTTCTAATGGTCAGAGCCATTTTAAGTGTGATTTAACTTTATTATTTAAGTCATTGGAGGTATTCCAGAATCCAGATGTCATTTCTTGGAGTGTTACAGCAGGTGTCTAAGCTTTGGGTGATTAAGCAATAAAGTCTTTTTTCATGCTTGATTTTTTTTTTTTTAGCATTCTATGAAGCTGTTTTCAGCTTGCTTGACTTCAAAGAGGGCCAATTTTCTAGCAATCTAATCCAAAGATAATTATGTTTTAACTCGGAAAGACGAGGACAACTTAATAAGGATCCTGCCTGGTGTCTCTTTGTTCTAGCTTTCTGGCTGGTTTGTAGTCAGGTGGCTTCTCACTGCTTTCTTGTCTTCCTGGAAAATCGCATCCTCTTTCAGATTCAAAGCTCTCTTACAGCACAGGTGTATTTTGGTTATGTGTGGTTTTCTAACGTCTGGTGTGTTGGATGTGTTCTTGGACATTTGATTTGTCACGAGTTTGGTGGAAAATCCTCAATAAGCCTTCATAATTATCATAATTGTTCTTTTTGATTATTATATCTGACCAAATAGAACCATCATTGAAAAATCCATACTTTTTATACATTCACGATTTTACAACATAGTAATAATTTAACTCTGCACATCACAGTCTCTATAAAGTCCTTCTCTCTTGAATGAATATATTTTCAAATCCATTTGGCTTGTGATAGGTCTAATATAATGGTGCAAGCATAAATGAGGTTAGCAGGAATACATGAAGGTAAAGATTTGGGGGAATTTGTGCAATGGATGGGCTATTTAAACAATGCATACACAGAGAATCATGGGAGTTTAAGCTCTGAGGTGAGTGTTCGCTGGAATGACTCTAAATTTTCTCTGCTGCTGTTCAGGAGACTTAATGATTTAGTGCTCAGATCAAACTTCGGTACTAAAAGAACAAAGGGATCAGATACTGTTTACATTCTTTTGTAATATGGCCTGTATTAAGTGCTTTGTGTTACCTCATTCAAGCCTCATGGCAGCTCTTAGATAGGTGGTGGTAAACGCAGGCCAAGAACCAGTTTAGTAGGGTGAATATTTGTCCTGGAATATCTAGCTCCTAAACATCTCTGGTGTTTGGATTAGTGATGGGGCATTTCAAGATGTAACATACAGCAATGGAGCAATGGGGCTAAATTATTATTTTTTTTTTTATCATTTTACTCAGCAAATGGCTATTTGCTTTTAATGAAGAATTTACAAGATTAAAATTTGGAATTTCTAGAGCCCCGTGTATTCAAAGCTGACAGTATATTAAGAAGCCATACATTTGTCAACCACCAAATACATTGAGTAGGTGGTTCAAGGCATGCTGCAGCATGTGAAAAAGCAGAGGTTGTTCTTTCAAAATTCCATAGCTGCCCTTGTGCAATGTGGCAAATTTGTTTGACCTCAGTGTTTCAAGTGACAAGGCTAGATCAATATGGGACAGGGTTCTTGACCTCCAAGTACCTTGAGTTCAGTAAAACCTGCAGGAAAATCCTGGCTCAGGGCTGTGGGGAGCTTTGGGCAGCTGGTGGCAGGTTGGTGGAAGACTGTGATAACATACTCCCCATCAATTCCCTCATCTGCTGATTGCATTGCTTTTAGAAGCTATCCCTAGGGTAAATCTCCCCAATTGATTTTACTGTCAGGAATCAGTTTGAGTTCACAGAGGAAGGCAAGATTAGTACCTCACTGGTTAAGTGCTTTAGCAATTTGCCCTACACATTAAATTATGGGCTTTATCAGCTCAGAGCTGCTTAATTTCCGGAGCAGGGTGAAAATGATACCATTTGGGCCAGCCGTTGATCTTCACATTTCAGTCATCAGGGAGTTTGATATTTTGAACTTTTCTGTAAGTTTAGTAAAATCGTCTAAGTTCTGGGACTGGTTTTCAATTTTGCTGGCAGCCACTGTCTGCCTTGATTAACTGCTTGGTCATGTTACTGTGAGTTGCTGTAGAACTGGCCTCCATTATCTGTTCCAGTTTCCTGAAATATCTGTAAGAATTTACCAAAATGATAATAATACGTTAGTGCTGTTTTCCAATTTGTGTGATGTAACATAAAACTAAAGTAGAAACAAAAACATTCTTGTGATGAGTGACAGGAAAAGCCATATTCCAGAAATAAATTGTAGTGTTATTTCTTAAATTTCCTTCTATCTATTAGAGGAGACACATTCTTCCTTTCTCTCCAGCAGTCTTTGTTATCCTCAGGCAGCCCCCAATAAAACTTTGAAAAACAAAAATCTTTTTGACTTTTAAATTATCTCACCCTCCCTGCAATCTCCTCACTGTATTAATTGCATGACTAAGAAGTTCAACTTGTAAATCAATTTTTTTTGGAAGGAGTGGCAAACATCTTAGCAAATTCTTTTGTTGGCTATCAGAGAGGTTTGGGGATCGTCTCCCATGGGTACTCTCTTGATTAAAAAAAAATATTGAGAAAGTTTGTGTTCACAAAATAACCTTTTAACCTCTATAAAAAGAACAGAATGAAAGGTTTTTCTTCGAGTTGTGTTGCTGATCTCCATGGAGTCTGATCAATTTTCTCTTCTTTACCAACATCTATTAGTACCAGTAACTGACTTCCTCTGTTTTTCTACAGTTGCCAGTTGAACATCTGGAAGGTGCATTTGGCTTGCCTACTGGGAGACAAGCAGTGTGCAAATAGTTATAAGTAAGTATAGGATATTATTTTATGTCATTGTGGAAGATTCAGGAATGATTTCCTTGAAGCAGAGTTTGCCAAATTGTAATCTGAAGGATGGAGGCATAAGCATTTCCCAAGTAAAGAAAGATAATAGAATCAGAGATCTGAGGGCGAGAGAAATCTCGATAGAGACATATAGAGATGGAGAGACGGGGTGGGGAGGGAGAGGCTAAAGCGAGTGAGGAACTTTAAGTGGATTAGCCTAGGTTGGCTGCAGTAGAAGTCATGGGGGGAAGGGATGAGTGGTGAGGCTGAAGCAGATAGGACCTACTGACAAAGGCCCTTCTCCAGGTTTGGTTTCCTTTGCTGCAGTTTGTATTTACCCCAAAGGAAGCAACAACACAAAAATTATCATCTTTTAAATGGAAATGACTTACGTCCATATTGCAGGCAGGTATTTGCAATTGGATAAGGAGGAATTTATCTTTGGGGATGAAGAGAGGGTAAAAATAATCCTTTATGCTATTTTTCTTTGGACAAGAGTTAATCCTGTGCACAGTAAGCCTCAAAACACATCTTATAATAAATCAGTCTTAGTGATTAGCTATCTGAAAATTCTGTGCCTTATATTCATAGCGCCTCCTTTATCTACCTACTAAACTATCTGGCTGGATTGCTTCTAAATGCCAATTCTGATTACATCTCTCTCCCACCTCAAACTGTTTAATTGCCTCTTGCTATCACAGCCTGCTCGTTCCTCTGTGGAGACGTTTGCTGTGACCGCTCCAGCCCCTTTAGCTCAGACCTCAAGCCTCGTAGACAGTTCAGTTCCTCTTGACCTGAAAATCCACATCTGGTGACCTCTGAGGCTGTAACACGGTCAGGTTCATTGCTCTGTTAGATCCCAGCTCCACCATGATTTCTTCAAGAAATCTTTCCACACCCCTTTCTCTGACCAAGGTGGTTCTCCTCCTGAACCCTTCATCCTTGCCTTCTTGGGCTGCCCTTTGTGTCAGGGGCTCACATGGATCCTGCAGCCTATGCACGACTCCAGAGCTCTGTTTTGCCCTATGTTGTACATCTATTTTGAGAAATTTCCTGATAAAAAGGAATAACCCACCATAAACACATATTTTCTTCATTGCTAATGGGAAGAGCTCCCCGTTAGTCTCCTGTGTTTCGTCAGCTTTGCTGTCTTCCTATTCGTGCAATGTCCCCTAGGTTTACTCTGACATGTTCAGGACTTGGAATTTTCTTTGCATTTCTCTCTGCCTTATTAGTACGCTCCCTTTCTTTGCCTGTTCCTTCTACCTAGGCATTCTCCAGAGCTGTGTCACTAAATCTATTTTTCTTCCTTTCCCATTTGCTATAGACTTATACTGCTACAGTGGCCCAGTGGGCCTCACATACCCATTGTGCCTCTCTAACGGCCGTCTCACTCAGATTACAGGTGTGGTTTTCTAACAAATGATTGAACTTTTCACTGTGATGTATCTTAGACATCTTGTCTTCCAGGGTTGACCCCCACTTTTCTTTTCCTATTAGCACTGTTCCTTCGCTTCTTTCCACAGGATGTTTTGGAATCAGATGTGATTTGCCCTTTGTCCTAATTTCCCACCTTTGCTTCATACTTACCTGATCGTGTGCTGTGAGAATGCTCCTGTCACATAATCTATATTTTCTGTCCCTCAGTTTGCTCATCTACATGCCATCTATAGTATTGTCTTTAGAGTTGGCATTTCAAAAGAAACAGATATTTGGTCATGTAAGAACTCTCATTAAAAACACCGATTTTCTATAAAAAGATGTTTAGACGTTAATGATCTTCTGGCATGACATTTGACATTTGAATGAACTCTTGTCACATTACCCACTCAGCATGGACTCTCATTCTCCACATACTTTCTGGCTCTATGATTTTGCTTGTATTAATACCTCTACCATAGTTCCCTTTTCTTTATCTTCAGCCTTGGTTAATTCTTTGATCTTCAAATGCTGCCATCTTTCTTTTCTTTTTAAAAAATAACATTCCTTTTATTTTTGATGGTGTTTATATAGTTGGGAGGGTTGCATGCCCATGTGGACCACCAATTAGGGTGAGAAGGATCAGAGAATGAGAGAAGGTGATAAGACAATTGACTCCAATCTCCTCCTTTATCCTGGGGTCTGGGGGAAATTGGAGAGAGGAGAGAGGGCTGCTCCTAGCAGCCCAACTGTATCATTACCCAGGGCTGGGGTAAGGTCACCCAATTCATCTCAGGGTCCCTGATGTGGAGTATGTTCTGAGGATATTGCATAAGTGGTTTTGATAGTTCTGAGAGGCTCTTGATTTTGTTGCTCCTAGGTTGGGCAGATACTTTCAAGGTCCATTGGCTGACATAATCCACCTTAGCATTTTGATTTGCCTAAATACTTGTTTGGGAGAGCTGCCCAATTTGTTCTGCCGTTGGTGGTACTAGATGTCCTCTGCAGACTTCAATGAACTGGTTGTCATGTCCCTATGAGCATCTGGTCATGCCGTTCACTGCACAGGCCCTACCACCATGGAGACCCAGCTCTGACACATGTACTCCATGGTCAGACCACATATCCTGTATTTTCACTGTGGTTGGAGTTCTAAGTCCAGTGATCCAGTTGGGGGAGGGATATCCAAAGAAACCTGCCAGAGGTGACCCCATCCTGACTCCTGTATATGCCAGCCAGTAGGGGGTTTGGCTCAGTCCATCACCTAAATCAGCCTACTCACACACTGGTGGTTGCAGTCACCTTGTCATTTCTGTCCCCAGCCCCATCTCATACATAATCCAATGGATGCTGCAGCCCAGCCTAACCCTGCCCATCACACACTCTGCCTTGATGTACATCAATGGGAACTGCAGCCTAGTCAGAGTGACTCACAATATCTCTCACTAGGCCCGGCCATGGTTTCTGTGCAAACCAGTATGTGTAGTGTGCTACCTTTCTTGTGAAATTTTCCTGGAACTTCCTAGCAAGTGTCAGTGACTGCCCTTTCCTTGGTGTTACCAACAGTGTTTTGCTATGTCTTAATAGCATTTATCATGAACAAGCAAACAGGTAATTTATATGTGCATATATATGCATACATATCAAAATATATGTTTATTTCTTTGAAAGACAGGTTACAGAGAGGAAGGGACAGAAAGAACTAGATCCTCCATTCTTTGATTCATTTCCTAAGTGACTGCATAGGTTAGGCCCAAGTCAGGAGCCAGGAGTCTTCCGCATGTGTGACAGGGGCCCACACGCTTTCCGCTGCTTTCCCAGATTCATTAGCAGGGAACTGTATTGGAAGTGGAGGAGCTAGGCTCTAACAAGTGCCTCTTGGGATGCCAGTGTCAGGAGGCACTTTAATCTGCTGCTCCACAATGCCGGCCCCTAGATGCGTATACATTTAATTTCACTTTATTTTTATTTGTGTGTATACTCACTCACTAGATGGAAATCTTGTGAAACAAGAGGCAGTGCCTCAGGATCTTATTCATCTGAGCATCGCTGGAGTTGAGTACACTGTTTAGATCTCACCCACATGGCAAGAGTCTGAAGCAGTTTTTGTAAAATTGGATTCAACAAATGGTTGCATTAGATGAACATTCTGCTGTTCAGAACTTGGGGAAAATTGCTGAAAAAGATAGATATAAGGTTCTTTCAGTGCTGTTAAGAGAATACCTTACTAAAGTATTTCAGTTTCACCTTTTAAGGTGACAATATGGCTGACATGTATTTGACTTAATATGAACAGACTCGAAAGGAATAAAGAGAGCCTCCAGAGTGTGAGATGTGGAAGCCATGCTGTGCTTCTGTTTTCCTTTCAGGTTTTCCACGATAGGAGAGGTGGCCACAGCAAGAAAGCAGCAGTGAATACGGAAGGAGGACCAAGATGCCACAGCGATTAGCATAGGAGTGTTGGGAGACACTGGTTTTTAGAGAATATAAATTAACCCAGGTGACAGCAGTAAAGTCATGACCTGGGAAACTGCAAGGGCACGTCAGGAAAAGAGTCATTTCAGGGGTTACTCCACAGTTGAAACAAAACACACATTCACTTACAATTTCACTTCATGGTATTTTCCATTGAATGATGAAATTAGTATTCAGCGAGAAATGTGTCTTTGGGGAGTAAACTCAGTATGTGCCTGGTTCATTGGCAGTCTGATGAGGAATTCTATTGCACTCCATGTCAAGGGTGAGGAAATAAAAGCATTTCATTCTGGAGTTAAAATCCATTTCAGCCAAATAGATTGCAAATAATTATATTGTAGGATCAACTCAACAATTTTCCAGTTTCAGGAGAGACAGAATTGTAAGCAAAATTTTGGTAAGGAGCTTAAAATAACAATATGCACAGAATATTATAGCTGAAATTTCAAGATTTCACATACATTTAATTTACCCAGAGAAAATGAATTTGACTAAAATTAAATGAGTCAACAGCCAAGTTTTGGCTAAACCAAGAGAACTGACTCTAAGTTGAATTCTCTTTCAAATCACCATAGTGTTGATTTTCTTGTACTGGCAAAGCATATCATATCCTAGGCAAATGGCTTTAATTTTTCATTAGTGCAGAAAGCCTCTTTTAAATCTCTTCTTAATCTGGTTATTATTCTTGAATTTAAGAGCATTTATTTAAATAAAAAGCTGTATTTAAACACCATTCTAAAATATTTAATCAATCTTGAAAAGTGTATTTTTTCTAGGAAATGTACAGAAACATGCTCTATTAAAAAAACTTACAGTACAAAAAATTTCTTGATTCATTTCAAAGTAAGTCGCATAAAATGATTCCTACAAGCCACCGGAACAAAATATTTCCTAATCCAAGAAAATTAAATTAAGGTATATTTATATTTGGTTCTAAACAGTTATGTGTGATAAGAAACAATCAGATCATCTCTACTATTGCAGTTTCTAGGACATTCCTTGAAAAAGTGATGTTCGGGGCTGGCAGCATCCCATATAGGTGCTGGTTTGAGTCCCAATTGCTCCAGTTCCTTCCAGCTCCCTGTTAATGTTCCTGCCAGAGCAGTGAGAAATGGCTTACATTTTTGGGCCTCTGCATCCTCACAGGAGACCCAGAAGTCTTGGCTCCTGACTTAGGACCAGCTCAGCTCTGGCCATTGTGGCCATTTAGGGACTGAATCAGTACATTGAAGATCTCTCTTTCTCTTTATCTCTTTCTCTCCCTATAAATCTGTCTTTCAAAGAAATAAATCAAGGCCAATTTGATGCCTTAACTGGCTAATCCTTTGCCTGTAAGTGATGGCATTTCGAAGGGGCACCAGTTCATGTCCCAGACACTCCAGTTCTGATCCTGCTCCCTGCTTACGGCTTGGAAAAACAGTAGAGGATGGTCCCAGGCTTTGTGACCTTGAACCCATGTGAGAGATCCAGAAGAACCTCTTGTTTCCTGGCTTCAGGTTGTCTAAGCTCTGGATTGTGGCCCTTTGGAGAGTGAATCAGTGGATGGAAGATCATTCTTTGCCTCCCTAACAAAAACATATGTTTTTTAAAAAGTGATCTTTATTTGAATATTTGGTTTGACTTTTCCTTTGGTTAAAAGGAAGTAGACACTTGGGATTAAAGGGAAGTAGAGACAGGTGAAGATAAGAGAATGAGTGACTAGAAATCAATCTATTCTCCTATCTTTTTTGAAAAACGTTTTCTCTTTAAAACATTTTATTTTATTGAAACACAGTAAGCATATTTAAGAATGTGCTGAAGCATACAGATGAATGCATATTTGTCCTCTAGGCACATTCATAATCTACACCTAAATTAAGAAAAAATTGCTGGTGCACCACGAGTCTTCACCATAGATCCTGTCTTTTCTAGTATAAAATGGGGAAGAAGAATATGTCATCATTTACAAGATATAATTCTTACCAAAGTGATACTTATAATTAAGTACTAAAAAATATGTTACCCACACAAATTTCATACTCTATACCAGTTTCCCCAAATCAGAGAGAATGTAATATTTATCTTTCTGGGTCTGGCCCATTTCACTTAGCATTATGAGTTAATTGCATTCATTCTGTTGCAAATGACAGGATTTCATTCTCTTATATGGACTAGTAATGCATCATGCTGTATACATACCAAGTTTTAATCCAATCATTAGCTGATGGACATTAAGCCATTATAAAAATGGGAAGGAAGGTATCTCCTTGATATGCTGATTGCATTTCCTTTGGATATATTCCAGAAAGGGATAACTGGTCATATGATGGATCTAGTTTTAGTTTTCTAAGGAATCTCCTGTTGGTTTCCTTTAAACATTTTTTTGATAATAATTTGTAAGGTTTTGGAGTTATGTACTATTCTATTGTGGGTTTTGTTGGCATTTGTCTGTTGAATAGTGATGCTGAACATCAATGATCTATTAGCTAAGTCTTTTGGTTTCCCTATGTAGGGACCACGCTATCTTTACACAGGTAATTTGAATTCTTCCTGTACATTTTGTATTCCTTTGATTTTTTTCTTGACTAATGGTTCTGGCTAAAATTTCTGGAAGTATATCTAAGTAGCAGGAGTGAGAAAGGGTGTGGTTTTCTGATTCTGATTTGTGATTCTGTTTTTACCCTTCCAATATGATGAAAGTTGTGAATTATCACATGTTGATTGTGTTGAGGAATATTCCTTCAACATCCAATTTTAGAGGTTTTTTTTTTTAACCCTGAAAGCATGTTGTATTTTGTGAAATGTGTTTTCTGCATTTATTTACAAAAACACGGAGTGTTTATCCTTCATGTTGCTGATGCCATGTGTCATGTTGATTTATTCGTATATGAACTATCCCTACAACCCTGGGATAAATTCCACGTGGTCTGATTGGAGAATCTTTTTGGTGTGTTGTTATTCAGTTTTATAGCATTTTCCTGGAGATGCTTGCTTGTATGTTCAACAGGAATACTTCTCTTCATTCTCTCTCTGACTCTCTCTCTCTCTTTATTCTGTTCTCTCTGGCTTTGGAATTAATAGCACTGGCATTATATAATGAGTTTGGGAAGGTTTGCTCCTTTTCAATTGTGTTGAATATTTGATGAAGAATTTTTATTAGCTCTTCCAGGTGTTTAACACTTGATGGAATTCAGCAATGAAGCCAACCAGTCCTGGGCTTTCCTTTTTTGGAACGCTCACTATTACTGATTCAATTCCAGTATTGCATATTGGTCTGTTCAGGTTTCTGCATATTTATGCCTCAGTCTTGGTAAATGGTAACTGTATCGAAATCTACCCTTTTTTTTTTTCTAGATTTTCCTATCTATTGATATATAACTATTTATAATAGCCCCCATTTTTGTATTTCAGTGGCATTAGTTGTGACATTTGATTTTTTGTCTTTGATTTTATTAATTGTGTCTTCTATAAATAAGATCATATATTTTTTTAAAGATTTATTTATTTATTGGAAAGTCGGATATACAGAGAGGAGGAGAGACAGAGAGGAAGATCTTCTGTCCGATGATTCACTCCCCAAGTGAGCGCAATGGCCAATGCTATGCTGATCCGAAGCCAGGATCCAGGAACCTCCTCTGGGTATCCCACATGGGTGCAGGGTCCCAAAGCCTTGGGCTGTCCTCCACTGCCTTCCCAGGCCACAAGCAGGGAGCTGGATGGGAAGTGGAGCTGCCATGATTAGAACCGGCGGCCATATGGGATCCCGGGCATTCAAGGTGAGGACTTTAGCTGCTAGGTCACGCTGCCAGGCCCCCTGATCATATTATTTTCAAACAAGGATAATTTGACTTTCTCATTTCCAATTTATGTCCTTTTAATTTTTTTTCTTGCTTAATGGCTCTTGCTAAAGTCTCCATATTGAGTAGCAATGATGAAAGTTGGCACCTTTCTCTAATTCTAGACCTCAGTGGAAATACTTCCAGTTCTTCCCCAGTGCATATGATGTTGGCTGTGGCTTTGTCGTATATTGTCTTTGTTGTTTTTTTGCCTATGTTCCTTTTTTTATGCTATTTGCTTAAGGTTTTCTATCCTGAAAAATGGTGTATTTTATCAAATGCTTTCAGTGCATCTATTGAAATAATTACATGGCTTTTTAAAAATTAGCTTGTTACTGTGACGCTTCTACATGATTTTTATGTATCTAGGCTATCTCTTTTTCTGTCTCTTCTGGAGAATGGTTGTACTTGATTGAAAGTTTCATTTCTTGAAATGTACATCTGAGACTTGGTGGAGCATCAAAGACTCACAGTTGAATTACAGGCATGTGTGCTGCGCAGGTCATGGAACTCTGGTCATTGAGTGTGGATGGATCCAGAGTCCAGATTGATGCTCAAGATGGTGTTGTGGAATGAATTTGGCTTCGCTCAGTAGAGGCAAGTTGGAGGGCCGGTGAGGCACCGGAGCTGGCTGATCTATTGCAGTGTCTGGTTTTCTCTGTGCCAGAGTGAACTAGGAGATTCAGGGCTTAGAGTGATCTCATGATGTCAGTGCAATTGGGCAGCGGGATCCCTGGGCTCACTGTGAGATCCGTCTCCAATGTGTTGAGAACTCTGTCTCCGAACTCAAATTGGGTGTGTACGTAGGATTTCGACTGCAGTCGGTGGCTCTCCCGGCTCTGTGGCTCATGTACAGAATATCTGGACATAATATGCTTTCTGCATGCAAGTGCCACTGTTGTGGGCTCTGGTAAAAAGAGCACTACTGCCTGCTACCCCTATGTCAGAAGAGTCCAGCAGTGACTGTCATCCCAAGTTGAGTTTGGTGTCTAGGGTGGGAGGAGATCAAGGAGGTACCACATCATTCCTTCATGGAGCAAAGTAGCTTCCTAGACCCCCGTCAAGTCCCCGGATTGTACTTGAAGTGAGGAATGTTCCTGAAATTCTCCTGTAATCACAGCTGTCGGTGGCAGTGGTTGTAGCAGCTTTTTCCTCTGTTCTCTGTGTCAAGATGGTATTTCGCAATGGGGAGCCTAAGTGTAGGTGCAGGGGTGACCGACAGTAGGGCCAAAGGCACGTCTCTCCTTGCTGCCTTATAGAACCTCTTTGTGTGCTGTTCATTCTCCATTGAAAATATCATTCAGTCAGCCCCTGGAAATGTGGTCCTTCCTTTACTTTTCTGATATGTTTGTATGGCTGAGAACAATGTGAGTTTTCATTACCTTGAATATCAGATATTGATTTTCTAGATGTTAGGAATCGTTTTTTTGTCATTTTTTTGAATTTTTGAATTTCATGGTACAATTTTGTATAGACTGGGATTTCTCCCCCAAACTCCCACCCTGACAGATTTTCCCCATGTTGCTATAATAGTATAGTCCTTCATAAGGAGTCATAATTCCATCAGTGTCTTCTTTAAGTGTCCCCAACATTGCTGGTAGAGACAACGTCAGACAGTCCAGCATCCCATTATCTACACATGTCAAACAGTTTCATTGTGAACCCATCTTTTGTTTGGAAGCAGGGAGGCATGTTGCATTGTACCCCAACACTTGCATATGGTAGACCCCAGTACTCCATCACTATGTATTTCCATAAATGACAAGGCATGAAATAAGGTAAAAACTGGTATGAAATAGAACATCAGCCACTACCACCACCACAATAAATTAAAGCACCATGAGAAAATGCACCACTGAATAACCAACACATGGGCGGCAACAGAAAGGAAAGGCAAAACTCTCTTTAGAAAAAATGATGCCACCGTGTAATCCATGAGCCGGTGATGAATTCGACAAGTGAAAAGAAAGTATTTGGAATAAATGAAACTGAAATAAAAAACATGAAAACACATGGGATGCAGCAAACAAAACCCAAAAAACAAAAAACAACAAAAAAGCCAGTATGGATCTGGTTATTGAAGTTACACTTCCAGAATCAACTCTTAAAGTCTTCTTCAACTTCCTTTACCTACTATGTATCAAGCACAATCAAATTGATTATAAAGACATTAACATATTAAAGATACTTAATTTACACAACCTCCCTCAAGTTATGATGAATCAAATTTTACAATGAAATTGTGTTATAGGTGCTATGTCATTTTCTGATTTTCTATGCCTGGTATACTGCAGATCAGGGAACTGGCCAAGACCCAGGATTCCTATCCTAGAATTCTTTACTCTATTCCCAGTTCCTTCATCTGTAGTGTGCAGACTTTTTAAATACAACTGCCCTTCATCATGTCATGATGTTTCTATGTGGTATTTTATTAGACAGCTGGAATTTGGATGAAAAAGCCAATAATTCAGTCTGTCCATTCGTGTAACTTTTTTTTTTTTGGTATTCCAGGATTTTAATAACCTTCCAATGTGAGAGATTTAAGATGTTTTTGGAAATAAAAAGCAGCAATGTTTGCAGTGTTAGAAATGTCACAAAGCAATGTTAGATCATCCCAACAAGAATTCAAGATTCTTAAGGGGTAATATTGTTTTGTTTTTCTGAATCATTTCCATTCCTGTCCTTGCAATATTTGCTATCATGATATTCTACCCAAAGAGAATTTGTTTTTAGTTTTAATTTTCCAATGTATCATTCCAAACTTTCATTTAGCTTCAAAATTTCATAATTCTATGAGTCTATATAATGAAAAAAAAATTTATGATGTTTATACTGTATTTCAATTTCAGAAACTCAATCCTAATTGTATGCAAGAGTACTGTAGATGCAATTACCCTTTAAAATGTTCATTTTTTGCATTAAACCCTATCAATGTTCATGTTACAAATAATTGAGTTATAAATATTATACATAAGTGATGACAAGAATGGGGCATGTGTGTGTATGTGTGTGAGACACAGAGTGAGAGCATATGGCTTGTGTCTGTACATGTGTTCCACACTTATATCCTAACTCCCTGAGACACACAAGGAGACAGCCTGTGCCACACAGACTCCTAGCTCATTCACACACAGGTATGGGAGGGAGCCTGTCATAAACTTGTTTATTTTCTCCTCTTAAAAAATTAAAACAAAATCTAAAACTCTCTTTTTCAGAGTAGGCATCAGCCTAGTAGTTGATACCTGGGTCCTGTACTGGAATGTCTGAGTTTGATACTGAGCTCCAGGTCCTGAGCCAGCATCTTGCCCATGCATACCTTGTGAGGCAGCAGAAATGGCTTAAGTCTCTGGGTTCCTGCTAGTCACTTGAGAAACCTGGACTGCATCCCCCATTTCACCTCCTGGCTTCTACCTGATCCATTCTCAGTTGTTATAGACATTCAAAGAGAAAAGTAACACTCTGTATGTCTATCTGCAGCTCAAATATAAGTCTAATTTAAGAACTCTGTTCTCAAAGTATATATTCACTGAAACTTAAATCCATGGGGCAGCTGGAAGGATCAGCAAAGTTATTCCCATCTGTCAACATACTGTCACTGTGCTGTCTCCAAACATTTAAACACATGTGAGCTTCAATGCACATTTCTCTCTTTGCTGAAAAAATCAAGCTCAAGCTCTTCTCAAATAGTTTGTCTTCTATTGGTAATATCAGGTATATACTATTACATGTATATACTATTATACTGTTTATTTATATACTATTAATTTATATATTCATATATTATTATATATGTTCTATATACAATGAAAAAGGTTACAGTCATCATGTGATATTTTAGTTTTAGATATTTCATTCAGCATAACATGTTTTCAACAGCCAAGAAAAAATGATTTTAACTCTGTAATATTATCCGTCCAATTGTCCCCTATGCCCCAGTCATGCCATCAGAGCTCTTGGTTTATTTTGCAGTATCTTATAATATTACATTATTGTTGCTATTTTTGCTGCGTGTGTCTGTTGTCTAAAAGATGTATATCCATTTCATTTTTAGAAAAACTTTACTTATTTGAGAGGCAGAAACAATTATAGGAAGAGGGAAGGATAGAGAGAAAATTTCCTCCTGTTGATTTACTCTCCAGATGGTCACAGCACTGGGGCAGTTGACTGGGCTTGGGCCAGATTGAAACCAAGAGCCAGGGGCTTCTTTAGGTCCCCAGCGTTGTTTCAGGGGTCCAAGGATTTGGACTCCACAGCTATTCCAGGCACATGAGCTGGAAGTGCAGCAGTTAGGATATAACCTGATGCAAACAAGCAGCTGCAGACTGCAACTTAACCCCCTGTGCCACAATACTGGCCCCTCCCTTGCAATCTTACTGATTCAACCAGTCTCCTAAATCAGAACAGTCGGGCTGTTTTCCTTTGTTTCTCATGATGTTGAGTTTTCTTTAGAGTCTGATAAAGTTGTTGTGCAGAACATTTCATGGATGAATCTGTTTCCTGACTGACACAGGTGAGGCATTCTCAGCAGGAGTGCCATGTAGGTGTTGTTGGGAACCTCTCATTGCATCCCAAGAGGCCTTCTTGCTATTGGTGACATTTGATAGCTGGTTAGCAAAGTCACCGCTGGAGCTTTCATTTCAGCTATGTGTTATCTCCCTAGTGACAAATAACCTATGGGCTATTGAGATACTTAGCTAGTCTAAATATATATCTAATTACATTTATATTTGTGAAAAGTACTATTCTCCATGATGCGTTCTCTATCAAATCCACCCTATACAATATCCTTTTGTTAATTTTTTCCTGTGCAATAGCTTCTTCAAATTTGCTGTGTTGGCAGTCCCAAGACCACTCTCACTTTTGATGATGCACCAACACTTACAAAACTTGGAACAGCTGTCATACTCATGGTTTCAGGAGAAGGATAGGGATTAAGATCAGCAAACAAAAGAAGTGTACTGGGAAGAATCTAGGAGAAATCAGACCATTTCTCCCAGTGGAGTCAGATGAATAACTTTTAATCTCCCTAGCAACAACACAAGGCAAACAATATGATGTATTATCTAGTAGGAATTCTCATGTGAGCGTTGATATTCAGAATTTTCCCTCAGGGTCAGTAATATAGGCTCAGAGAAACTATATTATTAAAACATATAATCAAAACTGAACCAGGCAGGGTGCCACAACTGCTGACACGTGCAGCATGGCTGTGTGGTGGGCAGGGCCCGGGGCAGCCAAAGGCCTAGTGGGTCTGTTTTGCTGGGATTCCTGCAGCTCATGTTCTGGGCTGGGGTTGGGGCCATGAACGGCTTCTGGTGTCAGCATGTGCTTCCATGACCTGCTGGTTTCAGGTATGTCAAGATTTCCGATTTTGGGTACTAGAGTTCGTGGGGGTGTGGCCTTGCCTCGGAGCGCATACTGCATGTTAGGTCACGTCCACTGCTGACTCCTCTGCCAAGGAGAGGAACGGAACCTACCCAGATGTACATGAAATGTAAGGCTGCCTACTCCTGTGAATCAACTGGAAACCTCAAGCAATCCTTCAAAGGGCAGAAAAATAAGTAAAGGTATTGCTTTTTTCATATTTCTAACTGCTGCACTTTAAGACTGACATTTATTTTTTCTGCCTCTTCTGATCCCCTCTGGATGCTGCAATTGGTGGGAAAGTACCTTAGTGAGTTCTTGTAATATAACATTAGAAGATATTAGTATGCCATATAAGGCTGATGTAAAATACTAACTATTGCTTTAAGCAGTTTGGGGTTCACTTCAGCCCAGCTTCTACAATAAGTACCCATGCCTGTGTACACTCTGTGTTAAATAGTCATGAACAACCAACAGGAATTTATACTGAGAAAACAATGAAGAAGCTGTACAGTGATTAGTGGAATTTGTCACCTTTGTTCTTGGTCTGTTCACTGAAAGGAACATTAAAAATCTTGATTCTTAATGTAAGTGATTTTACTATCTGCACAGGGCCAATCTATCATCATCCAATATTTTAGAAATAATAAGATGTAATCTTCCTTTGTTAAATAGTGCTCCACCTGAAACTTGTTCTTTCCATGTTTTTTTTTTTTTTTCATGCTGATTGATAAACTTGTCTGTTTTGGAACCCAACAACTTCTCAGAGTAATGATGAGATGTTGGGGCCTAGACATTGGCATGGACTGGAAATTCTCTGGCTTGTGAGACTGACCCATTAGATAAGATTGAGATTTCCAAACCTGGGATAGGCAAGCCTGATACCCCTGAATCAGTAGGAAATAACTAGAGAGTACAGCATGAATCTGCATCCTTTGGCAACCCTTAAGGTTAAGGATTGACATTCTCTGAGAATAAATGAAATGGGATAGGTAGGCAGCTGGGTTACAGTCATGAGTTGGAATCCAGAACTCCTTAGGTCTGTGAAATTCCATTAGCCTACCTGTCAGTCAAATGGCCTCTCCCCTAGCATGTACTTTACTTCACCTGGGATTTGGAGGTCATATCATACAAAAAGTTCCCTTTCCAGGACTGTATGAAGCCTGGCCACAGGTAGAGGCTGGCCCTCATTTCCTGCAGGTACAGGATGGAAGATAGAAATGTTTCTCTTCTTCCTACCTTTCTCTTCCTGGCTCACTTCATCCTAAAACATGTCACATGTATATCTGTGACCTCCCCACCTTTTCAGTAAATTTTATTAGTGAAAAAAAAAATGAAACCACATTACTACAAATTAACTTTAGAAGCACAGTCTGTAATTTTAAATTTCTTGATGTGATAAACTATGTGTTGGGGGCTGGCACTTTTGCTTAGCAAGCTAAAACTCCACCCGTGGTGCCAGCATCCCATGTGGGTGCTAGTTTGAGTCTTGGTTGCTCTACTTCCAATCCAACTCTTTGATTATGTACTGGGAAGGCAGTAGAGGAGAGCCCAGATCCTTGAGACTCTGCATCCACATGGGAGATCAGGAAGAGGCTCCTAGTTTGTGTCTTTAGCCCATCCCAAATCAGCTGTTGTAGCCATCTGGGGGTTGAACCAGTGGAAGAAAGATCTCTCTCTCTCCTTCTGTCTGTAGCTCTGCCTTTCAAACAAAGATAAACCAAAAAAAGGGTCTTTTATATTTTTACATAACTATGCAAATTATTTGTCAGAAGCAAGGCTTGTTTTTTCTCTCTTTATTTTTATTGGAAAGGCAGATTTACACAGAGAAGAGAAAAAGAGAAAGATCTTCCATCCCATTCCATTCCATCTTGGTTCACTGTCCAAATGGCTGCTGCAGCCAGAACTGAGCCAATTTGAATCCATGATCCAGAAGCTCCTTCTGAGTCTCTCATGTGGCTGCAGGGTCCCAAGGTTTAGGGCCGTCCTTTAATGTTTTCCCAGGGCACAAACAGGGAGCTAGATGGGAAATTGGAGCAGCCAGAACACAAACCACTGGCCATATGTGATCCCTGCACTTCAAAGGTGAGGATTTAGCTGTTGAGCCATTGCTCCAGGCCCAAGGTTAATCCACATGATGTTTTAGAGTGCTAATGAATTATTTCATTTGAACATTTTAATAAATTCTAGAATATTCCATAGATCTGAAAGCTATTTTAGTGTTCTCATGCATACAAGACAGACTCTACTACGGTTAGTTTAACTAGGAAGTATTTAGTGATGGCAGTAAATAGCTCTAGGGTTCATTGAGAAGCCTGCAGATACGTGCTGTAGAAGGCTGAACTACTGCCAACAACCATAGCGTAGGTCCAGCAAGCACTGGGGCTACTACTTCTGCCAGAGGATAAAGTTGTCTTTAAGAAGTCACTCAAATAGTTTCTAACACAAAAACCCATCAGTTTTGATAAACTCAATGTCAAGAAAACAGGTGTCCTTGCTTGCCTCCTGTGAATCTATCATGGGCCAAAGCCTAAAACGAGTGCTTTTCTTTCCAGTTGACTCAGCTATGAGACAAGGTCTTGAACAAGAATCCCTCATGGATGGAAGTTTCATGACGTATGGAATGCTTGCTGTAAGAGAGCTTGGGAACTAGACCATTACAGTGTATCTGATGTGGCAAGGCAGACAGGGATTGGAACAGATATTGTATCAGAAAATCCGCTTCAGCCAGACATGCTTTATACTCTAGCTTTTTCATCTCTTTTCTAAAAAAGTTTATTTATGTGAGGTGAACAAATTCCATGTATTTCACACCTAGAAATTTAGGAACAGAGTAATATTTCCCATCCTTCCCTCCCTGCCACCTGTGCCTCCACTCTCCCTCCTCCTTCCTTTTTAAAAATTTAGTTTGAATTTTTTTACAGTGGCATACTTTCAGTTTGCTTCACAATCACAGGCTCAAATCCCATTACAAGCAGCAAGTGGAAAAACTCCCTGTTCCTCAAGAGCAATAGACAGGGCTGCAAACAATAATAAAATGTAAAAATGTGAATTTCACTCATACAGATTATGTTTTTATACTCTGTATATGGTTACCACAAATCAGGAAACGTATATGATATTTTTCTTTTTAGCTTTACTCATCTCTCTAATTAGGTGCTATGTTGGAAGGAGTGCATACACCTAGTGACGCACTTCACAGATGAGAACAAATCCTTTCTCTCTCCAGCTGGCATTGCACAGAGTAGTGTCCTCAATGGGATTTCCACATCTACTTTCAGCTTCAGTTATGCTGGTCTGAGATTTTGCTTTCTCTGCAGAGAATAGGTGGCGATTTCTGGGATCATTATAGAAGCAACACCTTGAAGGGTGGAGGTGGGGTCGTAGTGGATGGGAGACTGTAGGAAATTCCGTTGACGGCTGCAGAATGAGGTTTATCAGAGAAAAATGAAGTAAGTTGTCCTGTACCACAGGCCTTGGGATTTCTGAAGACTGCAATTCTCCCCACCACAATTTTTCAGATTCTCTTTACTTAACTTTAAGTAGAAATGAATAAATTATTCAGATTTTTATACTTACTTCTTTTCCTCTCCATAGGTGAAGGCACCGAGGCTCTGCCTGATTCATTGCTCATTGCTTCCTGAGTTGTGCCCTTTCCTTAAATGCATGAACACATCAGGCAGGAATTTCATCTGTTTCCAAGTGCGGTTAGGTCTTGGTCCCTTGAGAAAAGGCCCTTTGTGCCTTATTTGTTGTCTTTAATATTGAAGAGTTTTTGGCAGTGTAGTTAAATTCCCTTGCCACCAATTTCTTCTATTCTGTAGCAGCAGAAATGCCGTGGAAGTAAGTTGGTCACCAGGGGACACTTCAGAGAAATGAGTCTAATTTCCGTGCTACCCTGAGACCATTAATAAATATCTGTACGAAGCATTACAATGTATGCAATAAAATAACAAGGGAAATTTGGGGGCTTAAATAACATGTTTTCTTGGATTCCATTTCTGGGCCTTAAAGTTTTATGTAACTAAAAATACAAATCAGCATGTCAGTTTTGACAGATTTATTTCCAGCCATTGTTTATATAAGAAACATGTATCCAACTGAGTTTCACAAATAGACTTGAAGTAATTTAATTGATAGCACAACATTGCATTTAACCAAGAGTGCACTGTGAAGATGTTTTCCATGAGCGTTTTCCCACTGACATTTATGCTGTCCTAGCCGCAAGCCTGGCAATGCTTTTACAACCCGGCTACAGACACTGGAGACATTCGAACTGACTTCCAAAATGAGCTTGATTATTCAAGTAGAATTACGTGGTCAGGGATCATTCCTTCTGTTGGTGGATCTTTAGAAACAAATGTTGCCACATTTGTTTGCACAAATGTATGCATTGGCAAATTGCTTACATTTTTTTTCTGCTAGGAAGACTGAAAGTATGACTAGAGTAGCAACAAACATGAACTGTAGTCAATATTTAATGAAAGCATTTTAAAAAGCCTTCATGGAAGAAAATGAAAAGATGCTTTGAATCAATGTATATGAGGAAGTCTTCAAAATATCTGTGAGAAAGGTGTATTACGAAAAACCTAGAGAAATCAAGATGGCGGAATAGGGTAAGGACATGTTTACATGGATGGAAAAACATTTAATCAGGATGAAGCTGAGAGGGCACATTCCAGGAAATAGGAAAGGATAGAACAACGGCAGAGGGGTACCTGGAGACTGACAGACATAGGAAAGCAGTGAAAAAAAATGGTGTGGTGTTGCAGTGACTGATACTCCAGCGGCATTCAGCTAATGGCGAACTGAATTCCACCAGCAGCCACAACTGCACCAGCAACCAGGTGGGAAGGGACTTTCACTGGGAACTTGGGAGGTGAACCCAGACAAAGAACTGCACATCCTGCTGGTTTGTTTGATTTGACCAGGAGCAGAGATAGAGCAGCAGATCCCAGACGGGCAGTGCAAGAACAGGGTAGTTTTCACAGCCCAGTCAGCCCCCTAGAGCTGAATTGAGTGCCATTTTGCTTAAAGAGGCAAAGGCAAGGGAAAGGAATGAACATATGCTGAGCTGGGAATTAACTCATTTCTGACTCAGTGAACTGCATCAGCGTGGCATTCTATAGGTTCCCCCCAAGACAGGTCTGGGTAGCCCTCAAACCTGACAGCCAGCAGATCAAGAACTCTAGTAGTGGTATGTCTGGCGCCATTTTATACACTGAGGCAAACACTTTAGGACTGCAGGGGACAACAGTGAACTGCGCATGTGCTGAGCTCGTGAGAACTCACTGACTTCACTGGATTGCACTGGTCCTGCAGGAAAATAATACCGACTGTGGCATCGTATGGGTCACAATAGGTCCGTGTGGCACCCAGACTTAATGGCCAAGAGGTTCTGACAAGATCAGCAACACCAACAATCTAGTTATAAAGGACACCTGGTGTTTCCCTAATCCGGAAGTGTGAGAAAGGTTGTATGGACAACAGTGAAGCCTCAGCACAGTATCACAGGAGGTGGAGATTGGTGAGCCAGGAGTTAGGGTTATGGAGTTCTTTGTGGAAATCTAACATAAGAACCCAGACCTAGAACTTGCTGGAGGGAGTGGCACAATTGGCTGCAACCAAAGAGTTGTGTAACAACCACAATAACTAAAATCAAACAGTAGATCTGTGGATAACACAGCTTAGAAACTTGCCCTAAAGAAAAGACTTAGCTAACCAGAAGTACAATGACCAAGAGCAAAAGAAGAGACAAAAGCACAATGAATATTATTGAAGACTCTCCTGCAAAGGAGCAAAACCCTTTGCCAACCTCCGAGTTAACTGAGGAAGACATCAAGAAAAAGGGCGACACAGAATTCAGAAAACTCATTATAAAACTTCTTATCAACAACAAGAAGCACATAAAGAAGGCATTCAAGGAATTTAAGGAACATTTTGCACAAGCAATAGCAGCAATAAAGCAAATTAAATCTGATATATCAGAAATTAAGAACATAGTAGAGCAAATTAAAGGCACAGTTGAGGGTCTCCAAAATAGAATGAAGTAAAATTCTGAAAGAATCTCAGAACTGGAAGATGTCTCCTGTCACCAGGGGGAAGCAAACAAAAAGCTGGAAGCAGAGCTGGATCCGGCCAAAGGAAGTATTCAAGAATTGAAAGACACTATTAAGAGGCCTAATGCAAGGGTTATGGGAGTCCCAGAAGGTGCAAAAAGAGAAACTGATTTTACAAATATATTCAATGAAATAATAAAGGAAAATTTCCCTAACCTAGAGAAAGAATTGGGAACAAGATCCAGGAGGGACACAGAATTCCCAACAGGCTTGACCAAAAATGACCTTCACCACAACACATGATCATCAAGCTCTCTTCAACCAAAAATAAGGAAAAGATCCTTAAATGCGCACATAAAAACAATCAATTGACATATAAAGGAATGCCAATTAAACTCATGGGAGATCTCTCACAGGAAACTCCACAGACCAGAAGAGAATGGAGCAACATATTCCAGATTCCAAAAGCAAAAACTTGTTGGCCCAGGACAACATATCCAGCAAAGCTTTCCTTTGCCTTTGAAAATGAAATAAAATTCTTCCACAGTAAAGAAAAGTTAAAAGAATTTACCTCTTTCAAACCTGCCCTACAAAGGATACTTCAAGATGTTCTCTTGACAGAGAAGAGGAATAGCACCCACCAAAAACAAAGGCAAATGTGAAGAACATCCCAGTAAAATCACAGCACAAGACTAAATCAATGAACAACCCATTGCTAAAATGACAGGACCAAAGTACCATCCATTCATATTAATCCTGAATGTAAACAGCTTAAGCTCAATCAAACATCATAGATTAGTATACTGCATTAAAAAACAAAAGCTGTGTATTTGTGGTCTAGAAGAGACACATTTCACCAACAAAAATCAACGGAAACTATATCGCATGGGTTTTGTTGTTTTCTGTTAGTTTCACCTCTTCAAAACACTTTCTTCTGATTAAATAATTCAATGACTTGTAGATCATACAGTAGCATCATTTTCTGCAAGAAGGTTCTTGATTTTCATTTCTTCAGTGACACATTAGTCATTCTGTAGCATGTTATTTAACTTCATGGTGTTTTTAATTTCTTCTTTTCTTCCTGTTTTTGTTTTGTGGCTTTTCATTTAAAGGGATGTTCAGTAACTGTGTAATAGAGGCTATCATATCCAGTAGCATGTTATTTAACTTCTTGGTATTGTTAATTTGTTTTTTCTTCCTGATGTTGATTTTGTTTTGTGGCTTTTCATTTAAGGGGATGTATAGTAGCTGTGTAATGGAGACTTTCATATCTAGTAACATGTTATTCAGCTTTATGGCATTGTAAATTTCTATTTTTCTTTTTATTGTTGATTTTGTATTATGACTCTTCTTTGAGGGGTTTACAGTAGCTGTGAAATGGAGACTAACATACCCAGATGTGAGGATACAATGTAGTATTCATGTCTACTTCCAAAGATGAACTTCCAATGAAATTGTTTACTATATCTTGACAGTAGGATTCTGGACTCTCTGCCATTGTCCATGCCCGCAATGATGGACCTATGACTATGTATGAAGAATTATACTTTAGTGATGATGTAGAGGAAATATGTGTGTGTGGGGGAGGAAATTGGGGCTTGGATAAAGGAAATACCATGAGCCTATGCAAATAAAATGATAATAATAATAATAATAAATGTTTAAAAAGTTAGTACTGGATTTGCTTGAGATGTTAGAAAATTCCTGCAATTATAAATTTTTCTGTAGTTTTATATATTATTTGAAATTAAATTTGAGTAATTTCACCAAAAAACAACAAAAAAAAAATAAAGAAGTTCCTTTTACTATTGTTTTCTCCATATATTTACCATATCTTACAGTGTTTTTAAATGTGAATGCATTGTGGGATGTAGAACTGAGATCATGAACATAATAAACACCTCCATGTCACCTGAAAAAAAAAAGAAAAACCTAGACATATATTTTTCAACTATTTTCCATCACAATAGACTTATCTTTTTATTCTGTTTTCAATCAATTTTAGCAAGTGCTTTCATAATCTAAAATAACATTTCATATCTATTTCCATGTAAATGACATTGTCCAAGGTTCTTACATGTGTTTACAGCATTACCAACTTGGTTTGTAGATATCTTTGAGAAGCTATTACATTTTTAAAATAAGATTAATTTTGAGGTGTCAGTAATTTTTCAATATTTTCTCACCTAGTATTGAACTCATTACCTTTATGAGAAAGTGAATAAACCAAGAATTTTCTCGTCTCCATGGGGGGGTACACTTCATTCTGATTCACTCCTTATTTGGATAGTCCCTTTTATAGGTAATTGAGACGTTTCTCAATAATCTGGCATTTATTTTTCTCTTTCTACTATGTGTATAGCAAACGCGTTCTCAGAATGTGAGACCCAAATATGATGCAGTAAAACCAGTTTCCACTTATGTGTTATCTGTAAGTGGTTGTGTGTTTCAAATATGCCTTTTGGTTCACTTACCACCCAGTTCCGTCCTCTCTCTACTGCAATTATTTAAGCTGAAAGAGAAGATACACTATGTTTATTAATTGTTGAATGTTGCGTCTATGTGTTCTGTCTCACAAGTAAATGAGCATGCACTTGAACGCTCATCTCTTTAGTCGGAGTCTTACTGATGGCTTCACTGTTTGAAAACAGAATAAAGCCTTACCTCTTTTGTTTAGTTGGAGTAACATAATCTCTCCAACTGGTATTTCTGGTCTTTACACATTAGGATTCCACTCAATCCCTGACTTTCTGTCTGCTAGCTTTTTCTTTATTTGTTGAATATAATTTGCATTTTCACCCCAGGTATCACCATGCCAATTCTGTCTGCTCTAGGATCCGTTTCTGACCCTCTTTCCTGGAATACTGTGCTTGATTCTCCCCAAGCAGTGAAACGTTTCTTACCTTGAAACACTTCTAGACATGACTAGGTCATCCTAAAGACAATTATTGTGTGATGTTATGCATGTTATACTACTTAATTATCATGAACTTGCAAATTGCATACTGAATCCTCATTCTTTTAAAAAGATTTTTAAAATTTCTACTGGAAAGTCACATATACAGAGAGGAAGAGAGACAGAGAGAAATCTCCTTCATCCACTGATTCACTCCCCAAGTGACCACAATGGCTGGAGTTGAGCTGATCCAAAGCCAGGAGCCTCTTTCAGGTCTCCCACGCGGGCGCAGGGTCCCTAGGCTTTGGGCCATCCTCGACTGCTTTCCCAGGCCACAAGCAGGGAGCTGGATGGGAAGTGGCGCTGCTGAGACACAATATAGGATCCCAGTACATGCAAGGTGAGGACTTTAGCTGCTAGGCTACCATGCGGGAGTCCCTCATTGTATATATATATTTTTAAGATTCGTTAAGTTTTTATTGGAAAGTCAGATATACAGAGAGGAGGAGAGACAGAGAGGAAGATCTTCCGTCCGATGATTCACTCCCCAAGTGAGCGCAACGGCCGATGCTATGCTGATCCGAAGCCAGGATCCAGGAACTTCTTTTAGGTATCCCACGTGGGTGCAGGCTCCCAAAGCTTTGGGCCATCCTCAACTGCTTTCCCAGGCCACAAGCAGGGAGCTGGATGGGAAGTGGAGCCGCTGGGATTAGAACCGGCGGCCGTATGGGATCCCGGGATATTCAAGGTGAGGACTTTAGCTACCAGCCCACGCCTCCGGGCCCACCCTCATTGTATTTTAAGGACAGAATATTCATTGGTACACAAGAAACACAACAAAACACATGGATGTTGTCCTATTGTGAATTTGACAGCAATAAATTTTAATCTTTTCCTGTAACTATCCTGTTTTCTCTAGATAAGTGCAAATACCTCATGGGGAGAGATTTTTTTTTACCTCTGCTCTGGAATAAAGCCTGATGTTGAGAGGCTCAAGAAATATGTATCAAATTAGTCCAAAGGAAAGAAACTATTTCTTTTTCTTCACCCAACACCTCCTTTATTTTTTCATTGACTTTAACGTGGCTTTCTCTGAATAAAAATTTTAGAGTGTTGTAGCTGAATATGCAGCACTGATTAGTACCTTGAGCTATTTTGAATTACCCAACAGTCCCCACTTTTATAAACACAAAGGAACGAGTAAAAAAAACATAGATGGATGAGCTATATAGTATTTTACATGAAAGAAATATAAACTCTGAGTTGTAAGAGGGATATGGTATCTCCTCTCTACACAATGGCCCTAAAATTAAGAAAGCTATCAGGAATAATTTTCACAGGAAGGGTCCGTTCTAATAGTTCTTGGAATGACAGTCACCCATTTTAAGCCCCAGTTGACTAATACGTTCAGTGGTATAGGCAGTTGTGTTGCTAATGAAAATATTGAATAGTATTAGTTTTAAATGATGTGGTAGATGAAAGTTTTCTTTGGATTTCTACATATTCTGAGATTTCTTATATCTTGCATGGTGAAAAATTTTTGAAATTATTCTGGAGAGTGAGATCTGTTCATTTGCTCCTCAAAGGTACTGGGATCTGCTTACTGATGTTGATTGGTACCTGGAAACTGATGAGTTGCAAAACTAAGTGATGTGACACTGAAGAGTTTTTCCCTGTTAATCACTTTATGGTCACAGAAGAGAAAGGAACTGACTGCATGGAGTCCACTGAAGGTGATGTTTTGCTTATGTGATGGGAATGAGGTGTCTAGATGGTGTCATTTTTTGGAATGCCATGGCTGCATGCTTTCACCTGACATGTTTGCTGTTTGATCTATTTATTTTCTGGTTATTTATTAGGCAGAGGACCAAATGTATCACTTAACAGTTATAAAGAAAAGGCTTAAAATGCAGCATAGCCAAGGAGGGTGCCAGAAGGGTGAGGGTGGAAGAGGTAAAGGAACTTGGCTTTTCAGAATTTTGTCTTGGTGTCATTTCATTTGCAAATAAATGCAAACGATACCATTTAGGTGTCATTCCATTAGGTGTCATACCGTTTAGGTGTCATCTCATTAGAGAAAGCACAGAACTTTCTCTAATTAGTTTCAAAACAATAAATGAAAACATTAGAAAAGTGTGGAGATCTTCTAAAGTGCTTATGGGTGGGAAGTGAATCTTTTGTTTATCTACTTTCTGTGGCAGTTTCAGAGAAAACATTTGCAAAGTGAGATAATAGGGATTGTTCTGGTCCAGGGGCTAGAAATTCAACTGGGACTAGAGGAAAACTATCAGTTTTTGGTGTGCCTGTAACAAGCCCAACTTTTTGTCTCATTCTTAGGATGTTACACATTGGCCTTTTCTTTTATTCTTAAAAATATCTCTGTATGGTGGGGAGAATACTAGTGCCTCAATGCCTATCTTCTAGCCCTGGACCCTAAGGAACCTATAAATGTTTATTATATGGGAAAAAGAACTTTCTAGAAGTGATCATTATGGATTTCGAAGTGGAAATGTTATAATGGATTATCTCAGTACATCTTAAATGCATCATAAGTTTCTTTTCAAGAGAGAAACAGAGCAGACTTAACAAAAGCTGGTGTCATTTTGGCCACAGAGCCAATGTTACACAATGCTAGACACAGCAAGGAATGGATTTCCGCCTCAAGTTTCCAGATGAACTCTGGCCATTGTCAAGACTCTGGCCCAGTGATGTTGATCTCAGACATCTGACTTCCAGAACTGTGGTGAAGGAGCTTTTGTTAATACAATTCTAAACATTCAAATATCTTGTGATTTGTTGTGGTAGACCTAGGAAACTCATCTGCCGAGCTTAGAACATAAACTACCTGGGAAGGCTTCTTAGAGAACTAGTGCCGGAAGGAGCAGAGTTCAGCACCTCACGCAGCACTGCTTGCATGTTTTACTTGGCACAGGTTGGAGTGTTTCTTTTCTCTCTGTGTCTTCCTTCTTCTCTCTCTTTGCAGGAAGTTGGTCCTCTACTTGATTTGCCAGACGCTGTTGACAAGACAACCTAGCTCTACTTATGCATGCGTTTGGGAAGTTTGGTGTTAGATCTGTTTGATGTGTTTTCTCAGTGTACTCATTCCAGTTCTGCAGAATGGAATTTGCCCAAAGCTCTCTCCAGTTCATTAGGCATTTGTTCTCTTTTTCTTTACATGATCACCTGTGGTTTCTCAAGGGAGGCTCACAACCTAGAAACATACCCTGGTAATCCATTTGACTGACTGCGTGGGCCAAGAAGACACCTCCAAAAATGTTTGCTTATGCGAAAAAAAAAAAAGGCAACCCAGCAAGTATTAGGTTTTCTAAAGCTCATGAATAATTACTTATGGAATAAAGCGACATTTTTCAGATCAAGAAGAAAGATTTCAAATAGAAATTCCTTGATGTTTTTTCCTTGAATATTTCATGTCAGAATTTTGTTTAGCTAAAGTTTGGAAAATATTAATTTCCTTGATATTTTATTGGACTGTCAAGTCAATCCCATAATCTTTCTCTTGTACCATTAAGAAGGATTTCTTTGAAGTTTTTGCTGGTCTCTTTGCTTTCCATTATGTCATAATCATTCAACGATTGAATGTTCCATACACCATTGAGAACTGTGTTAGAAAAAGTAATGCATTTCATACATTCCTGAAATATATTTCCTTTGGGACTGTATCAAAACTAATTTCTTAACAAAAATTCAGCAAATGAAGCATTCCTTCTCAGTTCTTTGTTTCAATCTTTTCTGAGAAGTCCCATGTGCCAAGTGAATATGTTTTTCTTTCCATTACGATTGTATAGGATTGTATTAGGATATCATTTTTTACACAGCAAAAGATCCTCATTCTCAAATTTTAGGCACATTATATATCTTATTACAAGTCACATGTTGATGCCCTAAAATATTAAAATATGGTACAGCTAAATAAAAAGCGCATCAGGCTAGAATTTGATAACTACCTGATGCCTTCAGGTTTTACTTTCTAAGTATATATATTTCTTTGATATATGAGAATTCAGTTATGTATCTTTACATTGCATTTTAGTGGCCAGAAAAATTAAATACGTAATCTGTATCTTGTAGAGAAACTTAATGAAATTGTGTACCATTTGCTATCAGACTGAAGAGATAAAATAATAACAATAACAATAACAATAGCAAAGAAAGCTAGCTTAGAATTGTTGTACAGAAGGGACTCATGAGCCAAGAATAAAGACATCTAAAAATGTGCCTAAGATTATCTGTAAAATTAGTATAGTATTTATATATTTTGATCCGAATCAGAATGGATAGGACTCTTAGAATCCTTATGGTCATTTGTATGACACTCCATGTAAATTTTGCACATACTTTTTAAGATATCTTGAGATATTTCAGAGTACTGGAGTATCTAGGCACTATCATAAAAATTAATGAAAGTTGGGCTTCGAAGCAATGAGGTTCAATTAAATCAAGGGGATGGTCATTGTGGCACAGTAAGTTCAGCAGCTTGCAATGCCTGAATGCTGCGATGGAGTCCTGTGTTTGCTTCCAATACAGCTTCTGGCTAATGAACCTCGGAGGCAGCAGATGATGGTTCAAGGAACTGGGTTCCTGTTGTCCCTGTGGAGGGCCCCAGTGGAGTCCTTGGGTCAGCCTGGATCAGCTCCAAATGTTGCAGGAATCTGGAGAGTGCACCAGAAAGTGGAAGGGTGCTAGTTCTTTCTGTTATTCTCTCAAATAAAATCAATGAAACTTGAAAGTCCTAAATCTGAAAGTCTTACATTGGCAGACATGAGTTTTTGCCTTAGAATTTAGAGATTTAAATCATACTTCTGGCTCTGATACTATGTAGCTGCTGGAACCTTATACAGATTCCAGAATCACCTCTGAGCCTCTCTTTTTTTTCTAATTGTGGAAGCTGTAATGGCTTGTCTATTTTTAATATCACTTGAGTCTTAATCACCTCAGGGTTGATGTCTTACTGACCAGCATTAACATTTATGTTTAAAATAGAGTATCCCACCATCATAATTATTGCACTCTACAGATAGAAACAAGAATGAGGAATCAGCTATTCAAATCTCATATAATAAATGATCTATGTATACATAATCATGGACAGTATGGGAAACAATGAGTTTTGTAACATTAATACTTTGACAACTAAGAAAGACCTAACAACTAGATTCAAATGAATCACTCTATTGTGTGAACTATGACTATTTTCATGATCGGATAGTGAAATGGTATGTAAGCTGTAGGACTCTATATGCTCAGCTAATGACATTGTTTGTGATGATGGTGTGTATGCTAAGCAAGTGTATTGTTTTGAATGACTGATTCTACAGCACTAAGTTATTATCTGTGTACTACTTAAAATTTTGATTTTCCTGGGATATAGTCAATATTCTCTAATTGAAATGTCTGTGGATTGCGATCATATCAAGTTACTCTTAAAGAAAATCATTGAGATTGATCTTCTGAGGCAGGGAGTGCTAGAATTTGAGAATAGACTTTAGCTTTTCTTATTGCTGAGTTTGCTTTAAATGACTTTACAAACTTGTGGAGAATGTGATATATATCATTGTATCAGAGAATGTGTTAGCAATGTATCATTGAATATTTGTATGCAGTACTCACTTCTACAGTGATTACTTCATCACTTTCCTTTGTATGTATAGCTAGTAGTTCCTTCATATGCATTATCTAGTTTTTAAAAATATTTTAAAAATCTATTAATTTTCTATTTTTAATTTTATGGTGCAATTCCATAGAACCTATGATCCTCACTCCACCACCCGCCCAAATTCCCACCTCCGACTGATTTTTTTCTATGTTATCACAATACTATAGTCCTTCACATCCATCAGTCTGTTATTTAAGTGTGCCCCGACATTGCTGGTAAAGACAATGTCAGACAGTCCAGCATCCCGTTGACTAAATATGTCCAACAGTTTCATTGGGAGTCCTTCTTTGATTTGAAAGTAGGGATTCATATTGCATTGTATCTTCACATCTGGATATAATAGTCTCTATTACTCCATCTCTATACATTCCATTAAATGAGAAGCCATGAGACAAAGTCAACAACAGGTATGAAGTTAAAACAACAACAAATATTATAGCACCAAAGAGTGCCCAAAACATGCCACTGAATAACCAATGCATGGGTGATAAAAAGAGAAAACAAAAGTCTCTTGGGTAAAATGATGCCACCACGAGCCAGTGATGAATCCAGTAAGAGAAAAGAAAGTATTTGGAATAAATGAAAGTGAAATCAAAAACATCAAAACACATGGGATGCAGCAAAAACAGTATGGAAAGGGTTATTGAATTTATAATTTGCATGATGGCTGCCTTATATTAGAAAGAACATATGGTATTTGTCCTTTTGATATTTACTTATTTCACTGAGCATAATTGTCTCTAGTTGGGACCATCTAGTTGCAAATGGTATAAATTTATTCTTTTTAATTGCTGAGTAATATTCCACAGAGTAGCTGTACCTCAGTTTCTTTAATCATTCCTGTTTGGACAGGCCTCTGGGTTGTTTCCATGTCTTTGCTGTTGTAGATTGTGTTGCTGTAAATATAGTGTTACAGATCCTCTTCTCATATGCAGTTTTCGTTTCCTTTGGGTATATTCCTAGGAGTGAGATAGCTGGGTCATATGGCAGGTTTATTTGCAATTCTCTAAGCACTTTCCATACTGATTTCCATAATGGTTGCAAGTAACAGATAGATGGGTTTTGTGTTCTGATCCAATCCTCTAATCTATGGCGTTTGATTGATGAGTTCAATCCATTCATATTCAATGTTAATATGGATTGGTGGCGGTTCAGTCCTGTCATTTTAGCAATGGGTTGTTCATTGATTTGTTCTTTTATTTGCCATTTACTTGGATATTCTCTACTTTTGTCTTTGATTTTGGTAGTTGCTATTCCTTTTCTCTTTCACAAGAACATCTTTGAGTATCATTTGTAGGGCAGGTTTGGAACAGGTGAATTCTTGGAGTTTTTTTTTTTTTTTTTTTTTTTTTACTGTGGCAGAATTTTATTTCATTTTCAAAGACAGAGGAGAGCTTTGACGGATATATTATTCTGGGCTAAGCATTTTTCCCTTTTAGAGTATGGAATGTATCACTCCATTATCTTCTGGCCCCAGCATTTCCTCTGAGAGGTCAGCTGTAACTTTGATTGAAGTTCCTCTATAGGTCACCTGATTATTTTCACATGCACATTTAAAAATCTTTTCTTTATGTTTAAATGAAGAGAGCTTGATTATCGTGTGTTGTGGTGAAGTTTGCTTTTGATCAACTCTGTTGGGAGTTCTGTGACCCTTCTGTATTTTGTTTTCCAATTCTTTCTCCAGATTAGGGAAGTTTTCATTTATTATTTCATTGAATATACCTTTAATCCCAGCTTCTCTTTCTGCACCTTCTGGAACTCCTATAACTCATACACTGAGCCTTTTAATTGTATCTTTTAATTCTTGGATACTTTTTTTTTTAAGCTTGATCCAGCTCTGCTTCAAGCTTTTTGTCTATTTCCCCCTGGGCACAGAAAATATCTTCCAGTTCTGAGATTTTTTATTCTGCTTCATTCATTCTATATTTGAGACTCTCCACTGTACTTTTAATTTGCTCCACTCTATTTTTAATTTCTGATATATCAGCTTTCATTTGATTCATTTCCAGTGTGACATATTCTTTAAATTCCTTGAACGCCTGTATTATGTGCTTCTCATTGTTGTTCAGAAGACTTATAATGAGCTTTCTGAATTCTGTGTCCCTCATCTTCTCAGTGTATTCCTCAATTAACTCTTAGAGTGGTAGAGGCTTTTGTTCCTTTGCTGGAGAGCCTTCAGTAACATTAATACTACCTTTGTCTCTTCTTTTACCTTTTGTCATTGCAATTTTGGTTGGTGGATTCTTCTCCTAAATGCTGATTTCTAATATGTGTTACCTATAGGTCTACAAGTTGATTTTATGTTCAGTCAGTGCCCTGGATTAGAAAAATGCCAGCTGTCCTAAATGACTTGGTTGTTGGTGGCAATGATCTTATTGATACATGCTTGCCGTTACATCTGAGTGCTGCCTGGAGTTATTTTGGGTGGAGTCTGTAGAGTGCCATGATGGAACTGTTCTCTCTGAGGGGCCTGTGCAATACTCTTAACTGGAAGTGATTTTGTTTCAACTTAGCTCTTGGGCAGCTCAGCTGTTCTCCCTTCAGTCTAACAGTACCTAGACCCTCAAAAATGGTATGTGAGCTCTGTTGATTTACTGCATGCACCATTTACCACTGCTCTTACTGTATTCTGAGCCCTTATCCCTCTGTGCAAGATGGTGCCCAGCAGGGCACTGACATAGTTCTGGTGCTGCCAGCCATCAGATCTGGGAAACACAGAGATCCTACAGGATCCCAAACTGGTGCTGCTTTCCCTATGGGCTCAGCTCAGTGCGATTAGCTAGAAATGAGTCATTCCTGGGCCATTCTTTGAAATTAGACTCACTGCCCCACTACATAAGACGGGGCTCATCAGGGCACTGATGGAAAATCAGTGCTGCCGACTTTCAGATCCGGGGATCTCACAGATCTTCCAGGATGTGAAGTTGGTGTGGCCCTTTTGTGTGATCAGCTCAGTGTGATGAGCCAGAAATGAGCCCACTACAGGCGGTCTCCTCAGATCTGCACTCTCTGCCCCACCACACAAGATGGCGCCTGATCTCCTTGCTGTGAGATCTGCCCTGCCACTGGTCCGCCTCCTAGACTTTGCCGTTCCTTCTCTGGTCACTGCTAGGCCAACCTATTCAGCAGGTTGGGCAGGTCTCAGTCTGTATTTGTCTCCCAGGCTCCCTGTGTGAACCCATGCTCCCATCTGGCTGCCACAAGAGCCACAGCTGCCCCTGGATCCTTGACTGCTGCTGGATCACTGCTCAGTGGCCGCTGGTGGGTTTTCTGTTCACTGCAACATCACTCCACCATTGCCACTGCTTGCCTGGACAGGGGTCTCCAGGTAACCCCTTGCCAACTGCCTGACCTCTATTTTTTTCCTGTAATCTTCTCCCATGCTTCACCCTGTCTAATGATTTCCCATCATCCCAAACCTGTTTGCACTCTATGCTGCCATCTTGACTAAGTCGCATTAACTAGTTTTTAAAAAATGCATTCATAAAGTTTGTTTAACTAGAATATAGTAGAGAAAGTAAATGGTTAAGATGAAAGTAGTATAATTGTAGCATAACTGGTAATGTGTAGAAACAGCAGAATAAAAATTTGAATATTTGATGTCCAGTGCTCATTCTGATTGCATAATTTTGGATAATTTAATTTAGTATTTTATCGAAAGAGTTATTTATATATTTGAAAGTCAAGATGACAGAGAGAGAGACGGGGTAGAGAGCAAGAAGGTATTTTCTATATTCTGGATCACTTATCAAATAGCAATAATTGCCAAGGCCAGGCAGGCCAAAGCTAGGTACTCAGGACTTCTGCAGGTTTCTCCCTTTGGTGTCACGTGCTTGAGCTATTAATTGCCACTTACTAAGCAAGTTAGAAGGGAACCATAATGTAAGCAGAATAGTGAGACTTGAGCTGGCACACTAAAAGGTATGCAGGCATCTCAAGCTGTGACTTGAAGTACTGGACCACAACAGATGCCCCCACTTACAGGCTTGAACAGAAATTTACTTACTTGACAACAGAAATTGTAGGGCTGCTCTATTTTCTTCAGAGATTTTTTTCTCTTTGAAATATCCAATATCATTATTTTAATGAAGATACATGATTGTCTTGAATTATTTTTTGACTTTTAGTTATACTTTTTCGATATATACTTTTCTGTACATATTTATTACCTATGTGTCCACTGGTGAATTGTGTTGGTAACAAGTTAGTTGAGTGACCATAAAAAATACATAATTTATACATAGATCTATTTACTTACAAATTAGATTTATGTGATAATTGATGGTACAATGATTGTGGGTACTCTGAAATTTGAAAAGTTTTTGGGAATATGAAAGAGATTGATGAACCATATAAGCATGAAATACTGAAAATGCAAGAAACACCAGAGATCGAGTAAGTCAGTTGTTCTCAGTTCTGTGGTAGGTAGTATATTGCTACATTCCATTCATGTGACATGGGTCAGGAGACTTGCCAGCAAAGACCAATAATTTTCATTTCTAATCAGGAAGGATTTACTGCTGTATGACTTTCCTTTTCACTAGCAACAACTGGAGAAACGGAAAAAGTACAGTAGTTTGGTACGGCTAAAGGATAAATATATGTAAGAACTTATGGCTTACTAGTAGGAGGGCAATGAGAATGGCCACAGACAGTGCTTTGTTTAATTGTAGTGGTAACAGAAATTGTGGGAAATAAAATAAGGTGTGGTTGATGTCAGCTCATAAAGTATGGCAAACACAAGACTAAGCACTTATACATGCATATACATTATACAAATATATGCATGTGTACATGAAGAATATGCATTTATGAAAGAATTATAGTTTTTAAGGTAATAGTGGGAATGGAGGACTTACGTGTATTTAATTTTAATTTATAAATTAAAAACTAAATGGAAATCAGCAGCATTTAAAAAATTTGGTGAGTCAGTCCTCAAATGTACACAGCAAGTCAGGAGATGAATTACAACCAAAGCAATGCTGGAAAAGCACCCAATTGTAGAGGCTATCTTACCTGATTTCAGCAATTTTGTAATTCTTCAGTATCACTGTTATATAGTATCGAAGTGGGGAGAGACATATAAATTCATGATGCAGAATAAAGCTGAGAAATAGAAAAAAAGTAAAGGACAATTTATTTTATAAAAAGTGCCAAAGCAACTCCGTGACAAAGGAAAACATTTTTCCTTTATTGTAATTGGAGCAGGTGGTAATCTACATTATGAAAAATGAAGTTCAGCTTTCATTTCACGCTCTACATACATTATTTTGAAATGAATAATGGAAATAATTAAAAATGCTAAAACACTGAAACGTCTAAAACTAAATCTAGAGGAAATCTTTGTGACCTTAGTGTGTCATTCCTTGAATAGAATACATGCAGCACAAACCACAACAAATTATCAAATTGAAATTCATCCAAACGAAGACTTCTGCAAGGGCCAGATGGTAAATATTTGAGACTTTGTGGGTCCTTGATCCTTGTTCAACCACTCAACTCTGCTGTCGAAGTGCTAGAGTGCTCTTGAGGAAGATGCAGTAATTGGGCATGATTGTTTTCAGTGAGTCTTTATTTACTAACACAGGTAGCATGCACTGTTTGGCATATGCTTCACATAAGCTTTACTTTGATATGCAACAGGAACATTGCTGATCCAAGATAAAAATGTGATTGATCCCCAATTTGTTCCTAGTTTACCATATGATCCCTTTTCATTACCTGAGAAGTGACTCACAGAGTTCTCTTTATTCTTGTTTTATATTTTAACTAATACCTTCTTCTGGATAGAAGGAAGAAATTAAAAGAGAGGAATTCTGCATTCGTTTCCCCCGACCTATTATTTGAAAGTGCTTATTCATTGTATAGAATGTTCATGAGAAGATACTCATGCAATGTGTTATTGAAATCTGTCAACAACCGACAGGTATTTATTTGTATTTTGACATGCTTATTGTTAAGAAAGCATCAATCTAAATTATTACAGAAAAGGGAATTTGATGGGTAGGGATCACAAGATCCTTTTCCTCAAATGAAGATTTCAAAGAGAAAAATAGAGTCCAAATATTTTCACAGTTCTTGGGTTTCCTTCTTAAATCCTGCCACATATCAGTGAGGTGGAAATGCAGTAACTGTAGTTGAAAGTTGGGATAATTTGGTTGAGATTAGAATGTTTCAGATACAGAGGGAGATGTTTTATTCATTTTTAAAAAAAGATTTATTTATGGGCCCGGTGGTGTGGCCTAGCAGGTAAAGTCCTCGTCTTGAACACGCCGCCGGGATCCCATATGGACACCGGTTTTAATCCTGGCAGCTCCACTTCCCATCCAGCTCCCTGCTTGTGGCCTGGGAAAGCAGTCAAGGATGGCCCAGAGTCTTTAGGACCATGCAACCTTGTGGGAGACCCGGAAGAAGTTTCTGGATCCTGGCTTCGGATCAGCACAGTACCGGCCATTGTGCTCACTTGGGGAGTGTAAAGATCTTCCTCTCTCTGTCTCTCCTCCTCTCTGTATATCTGACTTTCCAATAAAATAAACAAATCTTTAAAACAAAAATAAAAAGGTTTATTTATTTATTTAAAAGTTTTACAGAGAGAGGGAGAGAGAAGAATCTTCCAACTGCTGGTTCACGCCACAGATCACTGCATCAGCCAAGTGCCAGGGGGCTGGCTGAAATAAGGAGCCAGGAGTTTCTTCTGGGCCTCTTACCCGGCAGAGGCCCAGGTCTGGGACCCTCCTCTGCTGCTCCCCCAGACCATGAGCAGGGAGCCAGTGCAAGTCTTGCAGAACTGAGCTTTTGCAGCGTGTTTGATTAGTCTTGGATGCACACGGTTTGGATGGGTTCTGGATCTATAGAAGAACCTGCTATGCTAATAGATTCTGATTTGATTTCATTTACTAAATGGTAGACACCTTCTATTCATTGTGGTTACATAACCCACTCCTAGCAGAAATATTCCACTTATGTCATCTCAATTTACCTTCTCTGTAGGTAAGCCTAATTGTCTTCATTATATGTGTGATGAAACTGATACTGTAAAAAATTTGGTCAGAGAGTTAATTATAATGACAAAAGCTGTGGACTATCAACTCAAACTCAGGAGAATTGAACCATAAAACTTATTCTTTAAAGATCGTGTATGTGGGAAAGAAAATGAAAAAAATAGTAGGAAGTTGTGAGAGCTATCTACATAATAATATCAATTATGGTCATAACATTAAGCAATGAACCCAGAATATATAATTGTACCAAAACCATTTGCAAAGTCTTTGATTTCATATCACACAGAATTAAGCACGGTGACTGCGTTTTTTGAGTTCTTTGATGCGTGTATATATGCAGAAGAGAAAAGTAATCACAAAACTAGCCATAATTTTAAAACATATGGGCTGGAGCTTCTCTGGTTGGAGGAAGTGTGGGTACAGACAATCGTTAGGCTGAGAGATACACTCTGAGATAACACTTACCCCCTTTCTTTGCAGTATTTTGCTCATAGTCTATTCTGGTGGCCTTGTACTCTTGGTAACAAATTGTTTCATTGGAGGCATGCAGACTTTTAAAAGGTTTTAGTGTTTTTTTATTATCAATGAGAGAAAAAAAAAAAACCATGAGAACTCTCCTGGGGCCAACTGAATGCAGTTCTGTAATTTCTAGCATGAGGTTGACCCTGATTTAAAGTCTACACTGAAGTCCCTGGAAAACATGAAAACTGACATTGCCTTTTCATACCTCAGCATCTGTTGGGGCTGACCTATGATGGCCTAATTTTAAAAAAAACAAATAAAATAGAAGAATAAAAGGAAGCAGTATTTTGTTTTGAAAGGATACCATGTATGGATTGTAAGCAAAGATGGGCTAGGAAAAGAAATTTTAATTATGCTTCTGCAGGAAGGCTTTTATTTAGATTTATTTCTTTACTTTGAAAGTCAGAGTTAGAGAGAGAGAAAGAGAGAGAGGCCTCAGCTGGCCACAACAGCTAGTGGTGACCCTGACCCTGAAGCTAGCCAGGAGCTTCATCTGGCAAGGGCGCAAGCACTTCAGATGTCTTCAGTCATTAGGAGGAAGCTGGATGACACGTGGAACAGTCACAACAAATCCACATGGGATGCTCGTGTTGCAGGTATAAGTTTTACCCACCATGCCTTGATGCTGATCCTTCTGCAGAGTCTTGTCAGGAATACGTTGGGAAGCTGAGGGCAAGGAGAAAATGCAATTGATAATGCCTTGAGCCTAGCAATGAGTGGTCCCAGAAGGAGTGATGCCAAGCTGTTAGAAGAATTACAGCATCTGATGTTGGTGCAACCAGCTTTCCCCGATTTTTGACAGATGGATGCAGGATTGGTGGGAATTCCTGAATTTCCATTTCATTTCTTTTTAGAAAGGTCAGGCAGCTGAAATTATAGCAGCTAACCTCTAACTGACACCCTGGGGAACACAAGTGTGTGTGCACAGCAGGCAGTAGGACAGGCTGTTTATTCACAAGGGCTGTAGATGCTCAGACCACAGGAATGCCCAGGGAACCCTGGAGAAGACCCTGTGCTGAGACCTGCAATCAGCATACAGGGGCTACCAGCCTTTGCTTTGTGTATTCATCAGGCGGCCTGGTGTGGACAGATGGCTGAGATCAGAGTCTTATTTTTACCATTGACACTTGGGTGATGTGAGTCAGCCTTTTAGTTCCCACAAGCCATTTTTCTCACTCATACAACACTCATTTGTAGAGTTGTCATGATGATTAAGGTTGATACATGTAAAATGTTTAGTACATTTTCAACCCAGATTAGGCCTTAATTAATATTCTAATTACTTAACAAAATGAAATTCTTGTCATATTTCTTCTTTCTGGAAATTCAATTTCCCAGTTGTTTACTGACATGCATATGGTCTAGTGCTAGCCCTCGGCTGCAATTAGAAAAACCTAAGGTGGGTAAATAAATCCTCATCTCAGCTCCTGACAAACAATCTAACAGTGAGAGAACCACAGGACATCCCAGAAAATAAAACATATAACAGAGCAAGGGGAACCTTTCCATATTTGAAATTATTGAAGTCCATGTGGGAACAATTTCAGCTTAAACGGAGAGGGACTCCTTGTTCCTATGTGGAAGTCTCTTTATTTGAACTCTCTGATTTTTGCTTCTCCTGAAACCCTGTTAATGGATGAACCAGGGACGCAGTCCTAGAGCTGAAATGATGAGAAGGATCACAATCAGTCCCATCTCTCAGTGTGCCCATTCACTGTTTCAATACTGTTAAATCAAGGATACAGAATTAACAAGTGCATGAGTTGTGAACTATTAATCTTCTCATCAAAAATCTTTATTTTTAGTGAAAAAAAGTTACTTGTCAGGGTAAGTGTGATGAACTAAGGATCCAGAGAAAATATTTTTGATGCCATTGGTATCATGAGTGTGTTTGGTTAAAAAATTGAGCTCCAGGTTTACTTGTCTTTTTTTATTATTCTCCTTGAAAATTTGTAACAGATGTGTGAAAATTGCAACTATTTCTGAGGTTCCACCTGATGCTTCATTACATGTCATTCTGTAAGAGCCAATTAAGATAAACACATCTGTGTCTTTAGCCATTTAACTTTTCTTGTTTGTGAAGACTTCAAAAAATCTTCTAGTATCTTCTAACAGAAATAGGTAGTGTACTATCATTATCTGTAGTATAAAGACAATGTGCAGAGAACCCAGAATTTCTTTCTCCTATCCAACTACAACCTAGTAGCCTTTAAGTAAACTTTCATGCCCATCCAGCTCCTCCACAGCTCTCACCAGTCTCTGGCAACCAACATTCTACTATCAACCTTCATGAGGTCAGCTTTTCTGCATTCCACGTTACGAGTGAGATCGTGAGTTGCTTTTCTCTCTGTGTTTTTCTAGGCAACTGCCTTGGTGGCCTTGATCTAGGTAAGTGTTACACTGCTGGGAGAGAAGCAGCCAATAGCTGGCCAATATTCCCTTGGTTCATGCCAATGCTGTGTTAAGTAACTCAGTATACTAGTATAGTTGCCTATTCCTTAATGTTAAATCTACAAGAAATAGGTGGGAAAAGGACCATTGATACCAGATTTCCAGGGCCTTGAGCTGGGGCCACTGAAGGCTTTTGATGTGGCTAGGGCCACAGCCATAGGCCTCTCAGGGCCAGGTTGCTGCACATACTGGTGTGTGTGAGAGCTGGGGCTGGAAGCAGGCCAGTCTGGCCATCTAGAGCTGGTGTTTCAGAGATTCCTGGACCTGGCCACAGCACTCGTGTGGAGCGAGGCTCACCGATTGCTTTTGTTATCAGCAGGGGACCTGTCTTTTCATCTCATGTTGGTCTCAGACACTTCAGGATCTTGATCTCAGGGAACAGAACTCATGGATAAGTGGTAGGACCCTGTGCACAGATTGTATGATTAGACAACCTGCTTTGCTGAATCCTGTGCAAAGGAACCAATCTCATCTCACAGTGATGAAGATGTGGGGATATAGCCATTGGCAGTGAACATTCTCTGGCTCATGAGAGGGATCCATTAGATGAGAAAAAAAAATTCTGATATCAGGGCCTGGTGCAATAGCCTAGCAGGTAAAGCCCTAAGTTGAGTGTGCTAGGATCCCATATGGGCACCAGTTCTAATCCTGGTGGCCCCACTTCCCATCCAGCTCCCTGTTTGCAGCCTGGGAAAGCAGTCGAGGATGGCCCAAAGCCTTAGGGCCCTGCACCCACGTGGAAGACCCGGAAGAGGCTCCTGACTCCTGGCTTTGGTTTGGCACAATTCCGGCCATTATGGTCACTTGGGGAGTGAATCATTGAATGGCAGATCTTCCTCTCTGTCTCTCCTCCTCTCTGTATATCTGCCTTTCCAATAAAAATAAATAAATCTTTTAAAAAAGAAGAGAGAGTGCCAAAATCAGGATAGATGAGCTATATCCTTAATGAGCAGGAATTAACCACAGAAGATAGCACTCCTTCAATTAAGAATCATAAATCTCTGAGAGGGGAATGGAACAAGACAGGTGGATAACTAGCTTAAGGTCATTAACTGGAAATCACACTCCCCTTGCTCTTTTTAAATTCTACCACTCTATTAGTCAAATGGTCTCTCCCCAGGAATGTACTCCCCTTCACCAGGGACCTGGGATGGTACATGAAACTGCTCCTCTTCCCAGGATCATGTGGAAGCTGGCCACACGGAGGGGTGATCTCTGCGTTCCTGAAGACACAGAATGGAAGGCAATAACATTCCCCTCTCCCATCATTTCCTCCCAACCTTCTCCACTTCTGGATATGCCCCATACTTATCTTTAATCTCATCATTTAAATAAAATAATAAAAAAGGACACTGTTTTTAGGCTCACAGTAAACACACGATAGCTACCATAACACTCTTGTCATCAATTCTCGTATTAATATGGTATTGAAATGAAGAGAACAGACCCAATGTAGTTCATGGATATAGTTCCCTCTCTCCCTCTCTCCCTCCCTCTGTTCATCTCTCCTTACTTCCTTTTTGCTTTAACATTTAAAATTTTTGTTATTGAGGCCTGGTGCAATGGCTCAAATGGCTAATCCTTCCCTTTCATGCCCTGGGGTCCCATTTGAGCACTGGTTCGTGTCCCAGCTTCTTCACTTCTCATTCAGCTCCCTGTTGTGGCCTGGGGAAGCAGCAAAGGATGGGCCAAGTCCTTGGGCCTGTACTCATGTGGGCCACCTGGAGGAAGCTCCTGACCCCTGGCTTCAGATCAGCTCAGCTCCAGTTGTTGTGGCCATTTGCATGTGCTAGGATCCCAAGTGGGTGTTGGTTCATATACCTGCTGCTCCACTTCCCAACCAGCTCCCTGCTTGTGGCTTGGAAAAGCAGTAGAGGATGGCCAAAAGCTTTGGGACCCTGCACCTACATGGGAGACCTGGAAGAAGTTCTGGGCTCCTGGCTTCAGTCTGGCTTAGCTCTGGCTGTTGTGGCCACTTGCGGGATGAACCAGCAGATAGAAGATCTTTTTCTTTGTCTCTTTTTCTCTCTGTATAACTGCCTCTGCCTTTCCAATAAAGATAAACATATATTTTTTTAAAAAAAGATGCCATGACTCAAAATCCATGTGAGATTTTGTGCTCCTCAGGTGGTGTCTAGGGACCTGGAACTCTGGAATATCTATGTATTGCTACGGTACTGCACAGTTTATCAGTATGGCCAAAGACAGATAAGTAGGTCTCTCTTAAAGAAATTCTTTGCAACTTTTGTATGTCAGGAACAGGTTTGGTGGTTTAGCTAAATCAGTGGCATGATGGATATTTCAGTGCTGGGCAGATTGTATTCATCACACGAATCCCTTTGGGAGCACTGTGGAATAAGTACATCTGTGTACCTAGGAGATTTCTTTATGTGAGTTGGCAATTTCATGAAAGTGATAATAGCAGCATTTCTACGCAAGAGGGGCTTGGGAAGCAATGTGACTGGTAGGACAGGTAGTGGCTGGGCAACTCTTGCCGAGTCTGCTTTTGCATGGTGAGCTTGTGTTCTTTCTTCTCTTGAATGCTTACAGAGACTGCTGCTGGGGCCTGTGTGATAAAGCCCTTCATGTCATTCACATTGATGTTTCCTGTTAAGTGAAAGTGTAGTTGGAGCGCTTTGCTCTGAGCCAGAGCAATGATTGACTAGTGTTTAGTGAACTTCTGCCTACATAATATATCACTGCCTGCCCATGTCTCTGTGAGCACAGAGTGCCTTAGTGTTGGGAGAGTGATTCAGATCTGAACTTCAGCTCTTCCATTTGTGAACCCTATGACATAGTGAAAGTACAACAAAATGCTTATTGAACACTAGTCACTCGGGAACTCAGGGGGAAAAGGACATGTTACCAGTCCCATTGAGTCCATGCTTTTGGAATTAAATTGTGTTAACATCTCATTTTTCTCATTGATGATGAATGAGGTACTAACGATTATCTCACAACGCTCTTCTGGGGATAAAGTAAAAGTCAGCAAATGAAACATGCAGAGCCTATCCAATAGTGGACTGCTATTGAATTTTAGTTGCCATCAAAATGAATAGCATGTCAGTAATTCAGAAAGCAATGAGATTCAGGAAGACAGGAGAAGCAAGCAATGTGTAACTATCAGTTTGGACTTAACTGGGCATTGAGAGTGGAAAGGATTATCTCAGGAAAGGCTAAATGCTGAGATAAGACAGTGGGACAGTAAGACAATGAAACACCAGCTCTGGTATGACTAAGAGGGCTGCTTGGTGGACCCAGCATGGTAACCTAGTGGCTGATGTACTTGCCTTGTATGTGCTGGGATCACATATGGGTGCCAGTAACTATCCCTGCTGCTCCACTTCCCAACCAGCTCTCTGCTTGTAGCCTGGGAAAACAGTAGAGAATGGCCCAAAGCCTTTGGACCTTGTGCCTGCATGGGAGACCCAGAAGAGGCTCCTGGCTCCTGCCTTTGGATCGGCTCAGCTCTGGCCATGGTAGCTACTTGGGGAAGTGAACCAGCAGATAGGAAATCTTTCTCTTTGCTACTCCTTCTCTCTGTAAATCTGACTTTCCAATAAAAATAAATAAAAATCTTAAAAAAGAGAAGGCTGTTCAGAGCAGCTGGGGAGGACTGGACTATAAGATGTAGTGTTGATTTTGGAGCCCCAGAGAAAGAAACTCAGACATGATTCATTGGCTGGTTTTCTGAGTACAGGGAAGAGTTATACAGAAACCTTTCCAAAAACTGACTCAATAGTGGTGAACCCAACAGATTAGTTCCATGGACCTCTACAGCTGGAGCACTAGATCAGGCATTGAAGCACATTACCCCAAATCTTGAATCTAAAGAGCTATTTAGAGAATCAATTTTGATATGTTTTCTTAATTTAATCTTCATTTTATTACAAATTCAGCCCTAATAAAGAGAATTGAATATTTTTTCCTCTCTCAGGGCATTATATAGAATCCCAGCAAGTGGAATTTAATTTCTACCTAGCCTGCTGTCTAATACCTTTTGAGACTCCCCAGTCCTATTTCTGCTGCTCTCCAGTTGATCTGACACAGTTGACAACAATATTTTTGAAAGCTGTTTTAACCTCCCGGGGAGGAGTGTAATTGACTTGGCACTCAGAAGCTCTGAATCCCTAGAAGCTGGGGAAGATGCAGGTAGCCAGAATGCCCGTCTGGTAAACATAAAGAGGCCACTGAAATATCCCCTCTCTTGTTGAGGTCTGTAATTCTATGATTACTAACAGTAATATGAAGATTCTGATGCTGGTGAAACATCTTTGCACAGGGTTGACATGTGTTCCTGGATGATCAGTTTGTTAATGAGGTGTGACTTGTATTGAACAAGACAACTGGTCCAAGTCTTTGAAAACAGTTTTGAGGTGCTCAGGTAATATCCCCTGGAGATTTCCATTACTTCCCATTTCACAAACTTACCTGGCTTTATGCCAGAGACAATTGCAGTTTCTGCAGAATTGACCTTACAGAGGGAGTTGTTCATTTTTGAAGAACTATATTAAACCATGATGCAGACCTTTTCTTGGAAGGAATGTTCACCCATCTCTCCAAACACAACTGAAAATCAGTTGCTGTAATTTGCTCTTTTCCAACATAAAGGAAAAGACCAGAAGAATTTCTCCCTGTTTGCATACCTTCATGAAACACATGTGTAATCCTGAGGTGGCATCCTATACTCAGCGGGTTGGTGAAAACAAATGTTTTGTTAGGTTCTTAGCAAAAACACAGAGAAAAATCGGCTGAACTTTGAAGAAAAAGGCAGCTGGAAGACTGTGACTTACCGGAAAATGGTGAGAGCACTTGAGAAAGTTTGAAAGAAATGGGAAAATCATCAAAATCTGGAGAAATCTAAATTTCCATTGCAACAAGTCCATTTTTCAGACTCTCTCCATCTGACCTATTGGGCCGAGAGATTTTCTACTCACAGTACCTTTAACCTAATCAGAAATATCTCAGTTTAGAAGCCTAAAATAAAAATTGTAATTATACATATACTAATTGGACAGATTGCCCAAATAACAATTTCCCGTTTTAAGGTATCTAGGTTTATAAGTTTTTGCAAATTCCAGGATTTTTTTTTGTAAAACATTGCAGTCACTGCTTCACATCCGTAACTTTCACAAACTCAGACAGGAGCAACAAATATTTGAAAAAAAATCTCTATTGAACATCTTGTCATTTTCAAAACAACATGTTGTATCAACTATTTACACAGTGGTTATGTTGTGTAGGATATTGACAGTAGTCTAAAGGTGATTTGATGGAGAAGTAGGTCTATGCAAGTAATTTGGCTGTTTGTGCTCCAAGGTGTTCAGTATTCATTTTTTGGTTATCGCAGAAAGTCAAGTAGAAATGACTCCTGAAAATTTTGGAGGCTGGGAGGTGCTTTGTCGAATGTATCGTAAGATTATGTAACTAGAGAGAATCAAGGTGAAAGATTAGGGTAAGGACATATTTAAACAGATGTAGAAATATTAGCCAGTGTGAAGCAGAGAAGGCATATTCCAAGAAGCAGGAGAGGACAGAACAACAGCAGAGGGCTACCCGGAGACTGACAGACACAGAAAAGCGGTGAAAAGAACGCTGTGTTGTTGCAGTGACTGACACCCCAGCGGCATTCAGAGAGTGGTGATCTGAAGTCCACTGGCAGACAGAATTCCACCAGCAACCAAGTGGGAAGGGAAGTTCACTGGGAGCTCAGGAGGTGAACCCAGACAAAGAACTGCACATCCTGCTGGTTTGTTTGATTTGACCAGGAGCACAGATAGAGCAGCAATTCTCAGATGGGCAGTGCAGGAGCAGGGTGGATTTCACAGCCAAGTCTGCCTGCTAGAGTCAAATCAGGTGCCATTTTGTTTAAGGAGGCAAAGGCTGTGGGACAGAATGTGCATGCACTGAGCTGGGAATTAACTCATTTCTGACTCAGTGAACTGCAACAACATGGCAACCTACAGGTTCCACCCAAGACAAGTTCAGAGAGCCCTCAGACCTGACAGCAGATCAAGAACTCTAGTAGTGGCAAATCAGGTGCCATTTTGTACAGCGTGGCAAAGAATTTAACATTGCCGGGGCAACAGTGAGCTGTATGTGTGCTGAGCTTGCAAGAACTCACTAAGCTCATTGCATTGCAGTGGTCCCACAAGAAAATAAAACCAACTATGGCATTGTATGGGTCAAAATATGGCTTTGGGGTTGGGGCCCACTTGCAGCTCCCTGCAGTGATGCGGCTGTGGGGGGTTGCCCCTGCTGGGCCAGATCCAAGGCTGGGGATTCAGGCCAAAGCAGTGACTGAGTCCTTGGATTTGGGTGGCCAGTGCACCAAATGGTGCCAGGCTCTACCTGCTGGCCACCTAGCAGTGAGCTCCGGGGTTTTAGGATATGAAATTGCTGCCTAGGGACATCCATGAATAAGGCCAGCTAGAGTGTAGATGAGAGATGAATTCTGGGTGATTCCCAGTAATGGGGTTATGAACCTTTTGGGCAAGCGTGGGGACTGAGACCTGATGGTTTGAAGGGGACTGTGCATAAGATCTATTAGGGCCAGACTGATTCACTAGTCCAATCAGGAATCCTGAGATGGGCTGTTAGCATAGAGCATCACTGACTGCCACACATAGACCAGTCCACACCAAAGCTATGGATGGGTGTTGGGGTCCCTTGGCCAGCAAGTCAAAGCCAGACACTTGTAAAACGTTGTCCTTGTAGAACCTTTATTGTAGAGATGACATAGTAAAAACGGCGTGCAGCAGCCGCTGTGCAGCTGCGCAGAAGCCACAGCATGGCGAGGCACTCTCTCCCCTTCCCGGTTCTCTGGCTCCCTTATATTGGGTAACATGGCCAATCAACGTAAAGGTCACCTCTGCACGCAGCGGGCAGGCCAATCCTCACACAGATCACGCGCTGTCCACGAGCCATCCACGCACCCCTGGGCCAATCACAGCAGACTTCCTGAAACTTGTTTTTCTACCACAGGAGGAAGCAGCAGTTCAGCACCGTGGTTAGGGTGTGGGCTGCAGGCTCCCTACAGATGGGGGCCTGTCTGACAGGGCTAGGTACCATTACCTGACTGGGTGGTGGAATAGTGGACTGGTCACATTTGGCAGGGTCAAGACAGTAACCAGCACATGATAGAACTTGGTCAAGGGGTAAACTCTGTGGAGGAAGTGTAGGCCCAACCCTGTGGAAATACAAGTCCTGCAGGTTAGCTCTCACACTGGGGTCGCGATGGGTTAAGCTAGGAGTGACCATGGGACCTGCCATCACTTATGGGTAAAGGAACTGATGGCAATCAGGGCAGGTCAAGGTAGCACCACCCGAAGGTGCATCCTATAATAGGAAGTGGGGTAGGCCGAGTTTCAACTAGAACGGGGCAGACTGGGCAGGGCCAAGCAAACTTCAACTCACAAAAAAGGAAAGAAATCAGGATGGAGCACATGTCATTCTGACCTAGGCTCTTACCCCAACTGGTCTTTACGAAGCAGGGATAATATGGCACAGCATTGAAGGTAAAGGCTGAGACAGGTGAGGGGCTAAACGAACTGGGTCAGAGTGCCCACTGGCATGCATGCAATCTAGGGCTGGGAATAGACTTGGTTGGGGAGCTATGAGAGTACACCCTTGCTGGGTTGGGGATTCCCATGGGCGGGTGCGGGGGCTGAAGTGGGGGCTGCGTTCTGGTCTGGATATGGCTGCAATCTCCCTTGGCACAAGTGTGAACTGGGGCTGGGTGCACTGAGCCTGGCTAGATGCCAGCAGCATCTGGTGCTGTGGAGAACCTGGGTAGATGTAGGATGGACTAGGCTGGGTCTATGCCCCTACTAAGCCATGTATGAGCAGTGTCTGGGTATGGACAAGCCTTGGCTGGGGTGAAACAGACAACACCAAGACCTGGAATGGATTGAAGGCCTGCAATGAGGACTGGCCCATGGAACCACCAGTATGTGCAAGACCTGGCAGAGGGAGTGTTTCTGAAGGAGGAGCTTGGCAAACTCTCCTGTTGCAACACAGTCCCTACAGGGGAGCACAAGAACCATGATAAGGAGCAACCCAGATAGGGCCGGAGGAAGATACCCACCATCATACACGTGGCATAGGTGGGGGACAGACCAGGCTGAACCCGTTCACATCAACCGCTGGTGAATCTGAGCACCAGCATAGAGTGTGGGTCAGGCCAGTTTTGATCGCAACACATACCAATGCACATTAGGGAATGCCAAGTTTGGGTGAGCTGTACCAGATGTGTTCTCAGCGTGCAAACAGAACCGGGGGGTGGGGGGGGTGGGGAGAAGCAAAGCCAGCAGGGGAATGTGGGCTGTCCTGCTGGACAACCACTCCCATTGAAGAGCATGAGTTGGGATGGGGCTGACCAGACTAGGCAGGGCTACAACGCCTGTGGGCCTCATGTGAGCTAGATTGGGGAAGGGCCAGATTGGGCTGACTGTTCTGACTAGTGCAAGCAAAAATTAGAGTGGGTGAGTGTTGGTTGGGCTTTGCTGCAGCATCAGATGGCAGAGGCTGGCACTAGGGCCAATTCTGTTAAGTTAAATGCCAGAACCACCTGGAGAGTGCATAATCCAGAAGTTGGAGTAGCCAAGTAGGGAGATAGTGGGCACCTCCCTTGTGGGTAACCACTCCCACTGGAGAGCATGAAAACCAGGACAGGGGCAGGGATGGTTGGACAGAAAGGCACCTGCCAGTATGTGTGTGGGCTAGATAGTAGGGTTGGATGGGTTGAACTGGCTTCAATGCCCATTGACATGTGGGAAAGCTAAATGGGATGTGGGACAGACTGAACAAGCCTGTGGTACATACTGAGATGTATGGGAACTAGGAAAGGGAGCAGGCCTGGTGCGGGTTATGGGGAGTCGCTCCAACTAGGCTGCAGCTTCCATTGGTTTGCATGAGGACCAAGTATGAAGTGGGTAGGGTCGAGCTGGACTACAGCATCCATTGGTTTTAGTGGATAGCAAGGCTGGGAACAGAATTCCAATGATCAGCATGTGCATAAGTTGACGGACTGTGCCAGACCATGTACTGGCAAATTCACACAAGAATCAGGTTTGGGATCAGCTCAGATGAAGTTTCTTTGGAGATCCTTCCAACTGAACTGCTCATCTCAGAACCCCAACCATGAAGAGACTATGCCAGTGGATTCTGAATAGGTTTCATCATGATTGGAACAGGGAGATTGGCAGCAATTCAGATCTGTTGAACTATCAAAAGTGTTTGAGCAGGACACTCAGAGGGTGCCTCCTGTAGGGATCTGGGATGGGTGGGAGCCTGGGTGGAGTCTTTCCCTTGGTTTCTCCCCTGACCCCAGATACAGGGAAAAAATGATATTAGTGTGGAAACAATGATATTACCCACTTTCCTTTAGCCCTTGACCCTTTGTACCCTAATCAACTAAGTAAGATCATTTGAAAAAATAATAGATTAATTAAAAAAAAAAAACAACTGAAAGACACTAGTAAAAGGACAAATATAAGAATTATGGGAGTCCCAGAAGGTGCAGAAAGAGAATTTGGGCTTAAAAATTTATTTGATTAAATAATAAAGGAAAATTTCCTAATCTAGAGAAAGAATTGGGAAGCAACATTGGTGGGGGGGGGGGGAGCTACAGAACTCCCAACAGGCTTGATCAAAAACAGTCTTCAGCATGATGCGTGATCATCAAGCTCTCTTTAATCAAACATAAGGAAAAGATCCTTAAATGTGCACATGAAAAAAATCAACTGACATACAAAGAAATGCCAGTTAAACTCCCAGGAGACTTCTCACAGAAAACTCTACAGGCAAGAAGAGAATGGAGCAACATATTCCAGATTCTAAAAGCAAAAAATTGTTGGCCCAGGATAACGTAGCCATCAAAGCTTTCTTTTGTCTTTGAAAATGAAATAAAATTCTTCCACAGTAAAGAAAAGTTAAAAGAATTCACCTCTTTCAAATCTACGCTACAAAGGTAACTTAAAGATCTTTCTTGACAGAGAAAAGAAATAGCACACGCCAAAACCAAAGGCAAATGCAGAGTACATTGCAGTAAAATAACAGCACAAAACTAAATCAATGAACAACCCATTGCTAAAATGACAGGACCAAATTACCACCCATTCATAATAAGCCTGAATGTAAATGGCTTAAACTCATCAATCAAACGTCATACATTAGTAGACTGAATTAAAAAACAAAACCCATCTGTTTGTTGCCTACAGGAGACACGTTTCACCAACAAATGTCAGCTGAAACTATATCGCATGGAATTTTATTTTTTTGTTTTTGTTGTTAGTTTCATCTCTTCAAACACTTTCTTTTGATTAAATTCTTCACTCATAGATCATACAGTAGCATAATTTTCTTCAAAAAGGTTCTTGATTTTCTTTTACATTTCTTCAGTGACACATTAGTCATTCCATAGCATGTTATTTAACTTCATTGTGTTGTTAATTTCTTTATTTCTTCCTGTGGTTGATTTTGTGTTTTGGCTTTTTATTTAAGAAGATGTATAATAGCTGTATAATGGAGTCTCATATCTAGTAACATTATTTAAGTTCATGGCATTGTAAATTTCTATTTTTCTTCCTGTTGTTGATTTTGAATTGTGGGTTTTCATTTAAGGGGATATATAGTAACTGTGAAATGGAGACTAACATATCCAGATGTGAGGATACAATGCAGTATGCATCTCTACCTCCAGACAAAGATGGACTCCCCGTGAAACTTTACTATATCTTGACAACAGCATGTTGGACTTTCTGCTATTGTCCAGTAATGATACAGGGGAAGTCACTGAGAGGGGAAGGAAATGGGGAGGGGATAAAGGAAATCCCTTTATCATAAAAGTATAATAATAAAAAGAAGTAAAATTAGAAAAAAATAAATGTGTAACATTTAAAGTAAAAAAAAGATTATGTAACTATTACTAAGTCTTTTAAGTTTTTTAAATTATTAAATATTTCAGTTTTATGATATTTACATAATTGACTAAGGCAATTAGGGTTAAGGGCTACAGGAAGGTGGGTGAGATTACCATTTCTATATTTTCCTTGTTTCCTTCCTATATCTGCAGAGAGGAGAAGAGACAAGGAGAGAGGCCACACCTAAACTGTTATTTAAACTTTCATCAATGGAGGCAGGACTTTTCTGTGTGGTACCATGAACTATATCGGTATGAGTCTCTGATTGCCATATCCATTTAGGGTGGCTTAAAGCTCCTCATTAATGGATGAAGACATTCTGCCATTTTGTCTCATGGGGCAATGTAACAGTTAAGAAGTTACCAGAAAGGCCTCCTGTTGGAGGTGTGAAAGACAGTGAGTTAGCATTAGGTAAAACACCTAATGCTGAAGCTGCTACAAGGGACACTTGGTTCTTTTTCCATTCTCTCTCTTATCATTTTTGATTTACTACCAATTCGTTGGTTATTATGAGAAAGTCAATTTGAACCATGTGACTTTATTTGTTGGCCTTGGCTGAGAGTCAGTTTTGAGTTTATGTCTCAAATTGGGCCAGTTAGCAACCCATTCTAAGATTTTGGAGTGAATGGGGCCGGTGCGATAGCGCAGTCCTTACCTTGCACGCCTGGGGGGGATCCCATATGGGTACCGGCATTAATCCCAGCAGCCCTGCTTCCCATCCAGCTCCCTGCTTGTGTCCTGGGAAAGCAGTCAAGGACGACCCAAACCTTTGGGACCCTGTACTGGCATGGGAGACCTGGAAGAAGCTCCTGGATCCTGGCTTCAGATTGGCTCAGCTCCAGCCATTGCGGCCACTCACTTGGGGAGTGAATCATCGGACGGAAGATCTTCCTCTCTGTCCCTCCTCCTCTCATTATATCTGACTTTCCAATAAAAATAAATGAATCTTAAAAAAAATTTTTTTGGAGTGAAACGGAGAATATCTTCAATTGTCTCATTCCATCAGCTGTAAGTTATGTTGCTTCAGAGTTGCTGGTGGCTAAGTTGCTACATTATAGAGAAATGAAGCAGCAGTGTGGTTTGGAGTAAATCAGTAGGGAGAGAAAGGAGACAGAATTGCAGGCGGTAACCACGGTGAGCTATGAACAGATCTGAGCTACTCGATGGCCCTTGGATCTCATGAGAAGAATAAAAATCACTAAGTTAAAAAAATTCCTTTTCCCCATTATCATTTGATTCAATTGGATTCTTTGTTGCTTGAAATCAAAGTTGTTGTTCTCCTGAGAGTGATTGTAAAACTCTGCCAAGTCCACTGTGTTGTTTTCTGCCTGCCTTTTTCTTTCTTGGAAAAATTCTTTTTGTTTGGTACTTTTTGGGTTAATTTGAAAAATATGCATGTACACATATTTCAGAGGTAAGGAGAGAATGATGAAACTGAAAGAGAGAGAGAGAGAAGAAAAGGAAGAGAGAGAGGGAGAAGGAGAGAGACAGCAACAGGGCGAGCACTTTCATGGAGTGGTTCATTGCCTTGTGACCAGAGCTGTGGCCAGAGCTGCAGCCAGCAGCTGGGAACTGAACCCTTGTGAGTGGAAGCAGCTTTGTCACCTGCCAAGAGGCAGAGCAGGGAAACGAACCCAGATAGTTTGAGGTAGCATGTGGGTGTCTTAACTTCAGTCTAATGCCTGCCCCACTGGCCTTTTTTAGAAATTTTTCAATTTCCACGTACTAGGAAAGCAGCCAAGAGAATAAATAAAACAGAAATTTAGGGGAAATGAAAATATCTCTACAGGAGGGATGTTAGATCTGTGACATTTCAAGCAAAAAGTATCTTTGTAGTGTTGGCTATGAACTTGACCACTTACATCAGATGTAGAGAATATTATATTTGCCATTTATCTCAGCAAATTTCCTAAGTCTCTGAAGCACACTGGGACCCTGGAATAATATTTTCTTAGGAAATATTTTATTAAACTGAATATATAATGTTATATTTTATTATAATTGACTTCTTGAAGGATACCAACTAGAATACAGTAATTAATATACCTGAATAATTGTATTAAATGATTAGGAAGTTTTGAGTACTACTATGCACATATTGCTGTCTGGGTGAACTTATATATACAAGAGAATTATTTTTTTAAGATTTATTTTATTTTCATTGCAAAGTCATATCTGACTTTGTATATACAGAGAGGAGGAGAGACAGAGAGGAAGATCTTCTGTCCGATGATCCACTCCCCAGGTGAGCACAAGCCGATCTGAAGCCAGGAGCTAGGAGCTTCTTCCAGGTCTCCCACATGGGTGCAGGGTCCCAAGGCTTCAGGCCATCATCGACTGCTTTCCCAGGCCACAAGCAGGGAGCTGGATGGGAAGCAGGGCTGCCGGGATTAGAACTGGCACCCAGAAGGGATCCCGGGCACATTCAACGCGAGGACTTTAGCCGCTAGGCCACGCCTCCGGGCCCAAATACAAGAGAATTTAAGCAAAACTACCTTGGGTTTAGGAAGGACATAGTCTTTTGTCAAGATATGTGAGTGTGTGTGCGTGTGTGTGTGTGTGTGCGTGTATGCACAAACACATGTTTATGACATAGGGGACACTTTATAGGATCCTTTGTATTTACATTTTTTTTTCTTTACATCCTGTTTATGAAGAGGAGCAAGCAAATGTTCTTTTCAGCTTAGAGATATGCACAGTGGTGAGACTGGGATTTGAACTTGGCCGTGCATGTCTTCAAAGCCTATGCTCTCCATACTATTATACGCTCTCACAGTCTCATCTATTACATGCTTGTGTGGTTAGAAACAAAATATCCAGAAGATGTAGCCAGTAGGAGTAGACAGATACTCCATGCTTACAACCAAGGTAGAAGGTACAGAAAATTAATATTTTCTAGAGATCTGTAGGACAGTAGGTCCTCTAAAATACGGTCTTGTAAACCTCATGTACAAGATGGGACTTGAATTATCTCCAAGCGAGGAAGTGTGTTTAGACATTGAGCAAAGTGTGGGGCACATTCTTAGGGAATGGAGTTTGCTGGGAAATGTTGGGAGGAGCCAAGCTGTTTCTAGGAATTGTGTCAATGTCACAGTAATTTATTGGTTTGGTCAGAGCAGGGCCACTTCCCACTTTAATGGGGCCAGCTGAGCTAACTGATGACTGACGCGTTTAATGATTTGCCTGAGAAGGTTGAGAAATGAAGGCAGGTTGGTGAAATGAGTTTAGACGTTTAATTCTTATCTACAAAACTAATTTGGACTTTTACAGTGAATTAAATTTCCACTTCCTGACACACCCTGGTACAAACTGGAAAAATGAATGTACTTATATAACTGCGATTCATTGCCTTGGGAATATTTCTGTCTCTGTACATGTTTTGCCTTCTTGCTTTGCTCTTAAGGAAAAGATTAAGATTCGATTTAATTTCATAAGACCATGATCAGGCTACATACTCGGTTTTGAATAAACAGCAGATTTGCATGAAAATGACAAAAGAAAGTAATATAAAGAGGGTTAGTTGCTGTATTGTGGATGTCAATGGCTATGTGTGACAGCTCATCCTGGAACAGGATTGAGAGGGCAAGGTGGATCCAAGCAGAGAACTTGTACTTAGAGTTGGTTATTCTTTTTCTCTTTTTAAGATCCAGAAGCCTTTAAGAGGATTTTTTTTTTTTAAATAAAATCTCCAATTTGTTAATGAGCAATGACCTAAATTTTAGGTCCCTGGTAATTGAGGCACTTGGGATTTATTTTGCGAAGTGTGGCATTGAAGTTCTGCATAAAGTAGATGGTAATAAAATAGTAAACCCTGGGTGTTAAATCCACAGCATAAGGCAGGCATTTCTGGGTTTGGATTTCACAAAGCCTGAGGTGTAGCAGGGGCCCATCAAATGCTAGCTTCTACTCAAGTATATATTGTCTTATACCACTCATTTGCTAATTAATTCCTCTACCTTACGCTTTATTTTGTCCTGTTTATTTTTGTTGCCTTGAGGCAGTGCAGTATAGTAGCTAATGTTAGATGGATTTCAGTCTGGGCTTGAACCCTTATTTCTTATTTTTTTTTTAAGATTTATTTTTATTATTTTTTTCATTGGAAAGTATACAGAGAGGAGAGACAGAGAGGAAGATCTTCTGTCCGATGATTCACTCCCCAAGTGAGCGCAACGGCCGAATCCGAAGCCAGGAGCCTCTTCTGGGTCTCCCACGCGGGTGCAGGGTCCCAAAGCTTTGGGCCGTCCTCCACTGCTTTCCTGGGCCACAGGCAGGGAGCTGGAAGGGAAGTGGGGCTGCCGGGATTAGAACCGGCACCCACATGGGATCCCGGGAGTGCAAGGCGAGGACCTTAACCACTTGCGCCACCGTGCAGGGCCCCGAACCCTTATTTCTATGTGTTTTATTCAACCTCTTGCTACTGAATTCACTTTATTAAGCAGGTTAAAAATGAGATTTACCTTTTAGGGTTCTTGTGTCAATGGAATAACTCAATACAGGTGAAGTCTGAGTGACAGCTGCTGTTACCCAGTCGGTAGTCAATAAATGTAAATTCTTGTTTTTTACTTGTTTTTAATATTTCACATAGAAAAATGATCGGATAATCTTGTCTCCTCAGCTTGCAAGCTCCTTGGCCATGGAAACCGTGCTTCATCTTTTTCATTACCCAGTATAGTTTTTGACATAATAATTAGAACATATTTGTAGTATACATGTATAATATATGTAAATTTTTCTATAATATATGTGATGTGCATATGTATAATACATTCAAATTATACGTGGTAAGTTGAACCTATATATTAAGAGCGCTGTTATCTGCCTGAAAAATTTGTCATTGACTATGAGCTCATGTTTGAGGAGAATGTGATAGGTCTATTTCCAACTTATCCAGAGGGTCTTCATGGCAGGCTGTCCCCAACTCCCTAGCCTGAGACTATCCTAATTCTTGCATAACTATAGACTTGCTTACTCATTGGGGGAATAGAAAAATACCTGCAGAGTCCACATGTGGTTAAATCACATTGTGTGCACAGAAGCAGAAACATTTTGGAAGTGTTAAACAAAGACACCTTTTATTGTCTTTTCTGAGCAGCTGGGAATTTTCTCACAGAGATGTCAGAGTAGTGATGGACCAGTCTGGCACATAAAATGTGATCAGCAGGTAACAAAGGGTAACTTTTATGTGCTTAGGTCTAAATGTAGCTGAAATTAATGGCACAGATAAAACAAAACCAAAAGGAAAAAATGCAGGTTTCATAAAAATCAGTGCACATAAGTCTCAGGAATATTACACAGCAAGACTTACCCATCTGTCTCCAGCGTTCTTGCAAGGTAAGAATCCAGTTCTACCAAATAATGCCTAGGTTTTATGCGTTGGCGGCTCCACCTTTTGCCAATGTGAGCTGGATTGTGAGGCATTGGTTGTTAGATCAATAATACATCACAGTTTCAAGAAGTAGCAAGCCACATGTTATATCTAAGAAATTGGTAACACGTGTCCTCTCTGAAAAAAAAAAGGGGGGGGAATGTCTAACACTCATCTTTTTTACCCATTTCCTCCTATGCTTGTGTTTTCCTTCTCCTCTCCCGGACTTTAAAAAAGTTTTAAACCCCTTTCTCTTGCATTATGTTCCTATGGAATTTCCATAGATAGAATTTCAGAAGTTATCAGATGAACCAGAAAGCAGACTCAGAAAAGCAGAACCGCTTGTTCATGATCTTGCCTTTGGCTTGTCTCAGAACACAGTCTGTTTTGTTCTCCTTGTTCTTTTCATGGCAAAGTGGCCCTGAGGACCAGCGACACATCCACATCTCTCTCAGGGAGCACTTCCAGCTGGCTTTCCTTGTGCTTTCTGAGGGTTTCTGTTTTGTCATGTTCAAATGACACATCATGAGGATCCAGGCAGCCTGAAGGTTACCATTGTGCTGCTTTCTTTCCCCGCTGTCTTCCCTGCAGCGACCTTTGCTCAGTACGCCTGCTGTGTGCTGGGTCATCCCAATGCCCTGGTGGCAGGCATGGGATGGTCTCTCAGTTACTTCTGATAGAGCAAAGAGGAGCCAGATCCTAAGAGCTGGGCTGGAAGCACTGAAGGCTTCACATTCGCGTGTTTTCTATCACCACTTTCACGTCCATCCTTTGACTCAAATGTTATTTCTGTTGTTCATGTTTTCTTATGTAAATACCCAAAACAATGCTTTTCACACTAGCTTTAAACCAACAAGTGGGTGCCAGTGCCTGAGACTTGTGTGCACTGATTTTTATGAAACCTGCATTTTTTTCCTTTTGGTTTTGTTTTATCTGTGCCATTAATTTCAGCTACATTTAGACCTAAGCACATAAAAGTTACTGGCATTAACACACCAGTTCTCTGAAATGGATTTGGCCAATCAGATGCATTTGAATTTTCATTCAACTTGAATTTTGAAAATTCAGTTTCAACATTTTCATGAAATGTTTTACTGTATTCTTGTAGGAGCCTCCAGAATTTGGGGATTTCATTTTTGTGTCATCAAATTCCAGTCACATTCAACAACTCTTCAGTGAACATACCACATGAACCTGATTTCTTCTCTTCAGCCTTCAGAGGTCGTGATGCTCTTCACAGATAACCGGTTGATCAACTCACTTTACATGATCACATCTTCATCTAAACTAGGCTCACTTTGAGTGAGATACACCTGTTTCAGCATTGCATACTGCAAGCACCTGGCACAGGGCTTTGCCAATAGTAGGAAACTGATATAAAAATATGTAGACTTTAAAGCCACTTACTCAGGCATAACGAAATACTTTGCTGATCTCCATTTCACTGAAGTTAATTTATATAACTAAGTACAAGGACTATTTGGGGTCATAGAGCAAAATTAATCGTACTCAACTTTGGTTGTTTTTGTTGGTTTTTAAAGATTTATTTTACTTTTATAGGAAAGTCAGATATACAGAGAGGAGGAGAGATAAAGATCTTCCATCGTTGGTTCACTCCCCAAGCGGCCGCAGCAGCTGGAGCCTATCTGATCCGAAGCTGAGCTGATGTGAAGCCAGGAGTCTGTAATTTCTTTCAGGTCTCCCACGTGGGTGCAGGGTAACAAGGCCTTTGGTCATCCTCAAGGGCTTTCACAGGCCACAAGCAGGGAGCAGGATGAGAAGCGAGGCAGCCAGGACACGAACCTGCATACATATTGCCATCCTGGAGCAGGCAAGGTAAGTACTTAAGCTGCTAGGCTGCTGTGCTGGGCCCATTTTTTGTTTGTTTGGTTACACGGGTTTACACCCCTTTCCTCCCTGCTCTTCCCCCCCGCCCTCCCGCCCCTGAGAAGTTGGAGATTTGATTGAGCGGCTTAGGTAGTGCTCCATTGTTGCTGGAAAAACACAACTTGTTCCCCACACTTTGCATGGTTGTGGAAATCCAAGCCAGTGGATTTTTGAAACTGGCAAATGTTGCCACAGCAGTCACAGCTTTAGCACTCATTGTTTAAAGGCTCGTTTCCCTGCAAGTTCACTTGTTGCAAACCAGTCCCTCATGTGATAGTGGCCATGGAAGGTGAAGCTTTTGGGAGATGGTTAAGTCATGACGATGGAACCTGCGTTATTCAGGGTGCCTTTTGCTCCTGATTGGGGATTCTGGCCTTCCGAAGGGCTCAGGATGGTAGAGTCCTGCTCTTCCGTTCGTTGTGCAGACACAGTGATGAACCACTCTCCGTGAATTCAAGAGTGGACTCCTGTCAGACATTGTGTGTGTGTGAGCAATCTAATCCTGGACAGGTCAACTTGCAGAGCTGTATGAAAAAATGTCTGTTGCTTACAGGATATACAACTTATGCTATTTTGTCATGAGAACCTGAATAGAATAACATAATAGTGCTTGTTTTCTTGTTATCAAATCTAATTATGTAATACTTTCTCCCAGCAATTAAGAAAATCAATGAATGGATTTTTTTTCAGAAAGAAATAAGAATTCTCCATAATCATTCAGTAAAGTCAGATTATAAATTAGAATTAAACTCACAGACACTAAACTGTCACAAAATCATACTTTTTTACGTTAAACATATTAATTAAAGAAAAAAAAACACAGGTAGATTGATGTTTTCACCTGTCATTCCTGGCTCTGGCTGCTCTTTTTATCTGTAGGAATATTAACTCCTTGTCTTTCAACCTGAATATCCTTTGTATGATCCTAGCTCTTTCACCGCCATTGACAAGGCATTAATTGACACAAAATCATGATATTTTGCAGAGTATTAAGGATTGTCAAAATCAGGATTAGGAGTAAGTTTGCAGTACTCATGGTTGTGCTCCTTGTCTTACACCTGCAGATTGGCTTAGAGCTGGCTGATAAAATTTTGCATCAGCTGGAATTGGCTCCACTCAGATTGGGTCAGGTCTATGCATGTCTCATCCTCTATGGTCCAACAAGCAAATAAAAATAGACTCTCTATATGTATAAGTGGAAAAATAGCAAATAGAAACATGGAGTGCTTTTTATAGCTTAGTTTCAGCACACAGACAAAGTCACCTGTGCTTACATTCTCTTGGACAAAGCAGTGGACTGGTCAAGCTGAGCATCAGTGAGCCAGTGAAATATGTCTCCAGTGGCAGGAAAGATCAAAATCATATTGCTATAAAAAGTGAGGCTTGGAAGTGGATTGAATAATTTTTGAGAACCAATCTCCAGAAGAAATTAATGAGATGCAGTGTAAAGCAAAATATTTTCTTAGCATTAATCAAAGTTTATTCAGTGTTTGATATGTCTTACTAATTTCTTCCTCACTTTCTTAACTTGTGATGCAGTGCCTTAAGTAAACCAGGTGGGCCAGATTGAGTGAGTGGAGGATGAAGGAGACACTTGTGGTCATGTCTGGACCAGGTGTCACAGCCCCATCTCCTCTCTCTGTGGAAAGGATCTTTCTTAGGAGGGGGAATGTTAGAAAAACTTGTGTTTGTATCTAATTAATTAATTAATTGTACTACATTTATTTCAGAGGTACAGAGACAGAAACAGATTTGCAGTCAGTAAAAGAGGGATGGAGAGGCAGAGAGAGAGTTCAATGGCTGGGGCTGGTGCCAAAGTCAACGCAGGAGTATGGAATAAAATCCACTTCTCCCATTGGGTGGCTCGGACCCAATCAGATAAGCCATCACGGTTGCCTTAGCAGGAAGCTGAGGTCAAGAGCCAAAGCTGAGGCTTATTCTAGGCACTCTAATGTGGGGCACAATTATCTTAATCATAAACTAAATGCTGGGTCTTCACTGTTTATTACTGCAGATAGATGGAAATTTCTCTTTACAAGAGGATAGTCAGAACCTTTGCTGTGTTGGCAGAGATCTGCAGTGCTTCCAAATAATCAACTTGAAATATGACAAGCAACTATATTTGGAATGGGAAATGATCTAATGTGCTCTATTCCATATGTATAAACCCAGCTCTTTGAAGCAACAATGCTGGGAGATGTGCAGGAGCCTTCCTTGCTTTCTTTTCAGCTCCTTGTGCTGCCTAGCAGGTGGAGATCAAAGTGATTTATCACAGCAGTGAGTCAGCGGGAGGGCATCAGAAGGCTGCTCTTGGGAAAGTTTCTGTGTTGTGTTCTGAGGAATAGTTTCTCCTGGTCAGAATATATCGAGCATAAAATGTAAAGCAATTTATTCATTCAACAAATGTTACACAGTGTCGATCGTGAACAAAGCATCATTTCCATTCTTGAGGTACTCTGGTGCACAGAACAGAACTCTTTGCCTTCAGAGAATGTACGTGCTCGCAGGGAGATCGACAGAAAGCTAAATGCAGACAAGCAAATAAGAAATTATGTTGATGGTTTAACAACACCTCTAATAATAATGTAAAAAATATCTCTTTGGAAGGACACGGACACTGGAGCAAGTACTGGGTAATACATACAAGATTCTGATGAAAACACAAATGTTATACATGTAGTAAAAGCTGTACTTGTGCAGCATTTCATACTTGTATTTCTTGATATTAAAACAATGATGTTGAAACTATTTTAAAAAAGGAAATGATGTTGGAATATAGTATTCAAGGAGCTATTCATCCAGTACCACCTCGGAATTAGTGGGGCACTTCTGAGGATGTATATTATAGGTGAGAAATGACTTCTGTGGGACTTCCACAAACCAGGCAGCTGCAATCTCAAGTAAATGAGGGGGCTGAGACTGGGTGGTTTGGAGTGGGGGAAGGACATCTTTGGGTCAGATCAGGATATCATCCATGCGGGAGACCTGGGCTGGGCTGGCTGGCATTGATCGCAGCCTGCTGGCACATACAAAAGGTGGGACTAGAGCGTTTGCCTGGCAGAATTTGGCCACAGTACCTGTCGATGAGTGTTGTGGCAGGGAGTAGGCTGTGTTTTGCTGAACCATGACACTTACCAGCACACAATAAACCATGTCTAGGGGCAAATTCTGTGAGGAATTTGAGGAGTCATCTCTGTGGGACTGCAATATCCACTGTGAGAACAGAGAACACACCTGGTATGGATTATTGGAGTCTGTTTGACTAGGCTGTGGTTCCTGCTGGTGTGCATGAGGGCTGAGTGTGGTAGTATGTGGTAGGCCGGGTTACACTGGACCTTAGCATCCATTGGTATGAGCATGAGATGGGGCTGGAGATAGAATTAACCTGGCAACTGCAACCAGCAGTGTGTGTGTGTGGAGGGGGTGCGGGGGGGGATTGCTGATGTGGGTGATGGACTGAGCTGGACCCTGCACTGACTTGCACACACAGGAATCAGGTCGGGGTCCCCTCAGGAAAAGTTTTTTGGGGGACCTCCCAACTGGACCACGGAGATCAAAACTCTAACTACAGGAAAAATCACAGGATTTGTTTTCTGACCTTGGAATGCATAAATCAGGACTGGGCCCTCTATAGTTGCTGATGCCTGTGCAGTAGACAGCATACCCAGATGCATATGGGGGACATGACAGCCAGCTCGTTGAGGCCTGCATAGGACATCAAGTACCATGGCAGAGGGTGGAGAGCAGAACAAACTGGACAACTCTCCCAGTCAAGCATTGACAGCAAGTACCTGGGTGAGTGAGGATTCTGGGGAGGATTATGGCAGCCAATGAACTCTGGAAAGGTTTCTTCAACTTTGAAGCATGGAAACCAACAGAATCTCAGAACTACTGAAACCACTTAAGCGATGCTCTTGGAACATTGTTCACATTGGGAATCCTAGGATGACATCAAATGGATATTCCCCATCCCCAGGTATTGATATAGTTTGGCTGCTAGGATCAGTCACCTCTCCCTCTCATCCTTTCCAAGATAAGAGAAAGATAAAAGCAATTGGAAGCAATGATCTCATCCATTTGCCCCTACCATAATCAGTGCTCTACATGGGCATACATCAACTACGTAAACAACATCATAAAAGAAAATAAAGTAGTTAAAAAAGAACGAGAATAAGAACTAAGAGATGTTACTGCCACCATGATGAACGATGACTGATTGTTTAACCTTCTCCGCATCAACAGGCCAGACGGATCAGTGTGTCAATCACTGCACAAAGCCGGTCATGTGCAAATTATCTGCAAAGGTTGCAGTTTACCTAGAAGATGGGTCTCACAGGACAGGTTCCATCCAAAGGAACCTCTGAAGCCTTGAGACAAGCTCTGAGACATTGCTTATAATCAGTCTCATTGATGCTTGGGGTTAGTGGAGTGAACTCAAGAGAGCTGCTCTTGCTGACACAGTGTCTCCTGAAGCTTTGATTTGCTTCTGCCTCTTCAATTGTTTAACTTTGTAAGGGATTACTTAGCATCTGGAACGTCTGACTAATTTCAGGGGAGGGAGGGAACAATTTCCATGTTTCTTGAGCACTGTAGAGTCCTGCAGAATGGAGATGCTATAGAAAGGGAATGGGACATTATTATTATAATGAGTGAGGGTGTGGAGGAATCCAAGTGGGATTGCATATCATTATGATGAGAAGATAATTAGTGAAACATCTGTAGCCTGGACAATTCATCTAGCAATAATTACACAGAGACTGGCTGCAAGGCAATGTGGTGTATTATCTGGGATCCTTGGAGGGCCTCTAAACAGAGAGAGATTGCAACACTTCTGTGGGACAAGAAGGAGGAAGTGAGACAACTTGCAATGCAAGACAGACAGTGAAAGTAACCTAAGCAAATGGCTTAATGAAAACCTTGTTCTTTTCTCAAGGGAAGCACTAAAAATGCAGAAAGTGGGAGCTCAGTTTGCTTCACCTTAGATTCAGTTCGAATATATTTATTCACACTGTTCCCCAAGCACCTGCTCCTTCCTACCTTTTCCACTGCCCTTCCTACTGAGGAAGGGGGTAGTTAGAACAAATATGGAACACATTGATCGGAAACAATTCCAACAATTAGATCAGAATAATGAAGGAATAGCATAATGAAGTCATCTCTAAGGGTGTAACTGAACCAAATTTGCAATTTGGAAACAGCAGCAATGGTTGAATTTGTGACTAGAAGAAAGAAAAGATAAAATTCATGAGGAGTACATACAGAACTTATTTCAGGGTAAATATTGTCTTGGCGAGGTGATTTTGGGAAGCAAGTTAGAGATAAACTAGAAATCCCTAAATTCTGCTTTTGTGTGGTGATATAATGGGTCAGAAAACCAGATTGCTTATTTCTTACATATGAATGTATATAGCCTGAATTTTTATACTACATGGGCACAAAGGTCTGGTCTTGCATTGAATATTTCTGAAAATCATGGGAATGTACATGTTCCATGAATCGATCCTAGATTTGGTGTCTGTGTCCGGGTATCTGCTCTGTGCTTTTTCGTTGATGGCCTCTGACTTGTCCTCTCTTCCTATAACTCCCTCCATCCTTTTTGTACTCTAAAGCAGTCACTCTGCGTTTAGCAATGTTTTGCTGCAGACCTGAGGATTGCGTAAGGGGACTGCAGCATCATGATGATGGGCATTATTCATTTATTTGTTTAGCCTCTTAGCTGTTCTTTTCACAGCAGGGACAGCTTTTGGCCCTTTGAACCTAGACAGTAGTCTGACACCAGCTTTTTTCCTCTCTTGTTTCCACTCCCCTGCCTCTGGACTGGTGGCTTCTCTCTAGTTCATCTGGAAGGAGTACCATCCAATATTATGATAATATGCATTTTGCCTGTAGCAAACTAAACATTTTTTGGTTGAAAATAGAATACTTAACATTTCACTATGAATCTCTCTTATTAAAAAAATATCTCTGTAGCTTTAGTACTTTCTTGAGTTTAGGTTGATTTTTGCCTTTCCTTGGTTGATCAGAAAAGCTCATCAACATATCAAGCTTTCTAGAACAACATAGATTGTGACATTTACTCTAGAATGTATCCATATATTCATTCCTGAGTTTGTACAAAATTGCAACATTTTCTAAAGCCAGTTTATTGGACTTATAATTCAGTAGTTCTGTTTTACAGTACGCTGATGGAATGGTAATAGTTATTAACACACAGGCACTTCTTGTGTCTACCACACTCTATTGCAACAGATGATAAAGCTATGCAACTAAAGGCACCTCCGCTTAGAGTTTTGCTGCTTGGCTATGCGACCTGAAAAAACTCACCACATGTTACCTGTGCATCCATGATGTGATTGCTGTGTTGCTTGGGACAAGGCTCTGAACTCTTGAAGTTTCTTCAAGAATTTTCTGATGCCTCTACCCTGTGATTATGTAGTATTATAGTGTTTCATTTGTAGTGTTCTTTTGGGGAGTTCTGCACAGCAGAAATTTTGAGTATTGTAAAAAAATTCTGATTATTGTCTGGAAGGCACATTGGACTATTCCACTACAATACGTGTCCTTTATAGTATTTACCTAAACTTTATTATAAAGTTAATTATGTCACAAGAAGATATTGCTTGCTCAGTGACATGTTAAGTTGCATTAAGGAATTGCTGTTCTTAAAGGAAACATATGAACAGAACTTGTAAGACATATTTGATAGTTTAGTCTGATCTGTTAGATTTGACAAAATAGGGTGAATAATAAAGATGATAATTTCATTTTCTTGGAAATGTAAGCAGGTGATGTCTCAGAATGAATAGCAATTTATGAATAACTCCACGTTTAATCCTAACAATGGTATTGGAGCAGTCTTATGTCATTGTGGTACCTGCTGCCGCTGGGTAGGAGAGCCATCCTGGCTTGACTGCATCAGCCTTTCCATGTTTCTTCAGGAAAAGCCTCTGCTGCTACTGCCCTTACATAGGAACATGCTAACGATGGTGTTGGCGTTATTTGAGTAAATGAATAGTGGGATGAATGAGGCCTGATCATTCCAGTGTGAATGAAGGGATAGAATTATTTAGGTACTTTTTCTGAAATTCATCAAATCTGCACTTTTTTTTTTCCCGTTAAGACCAAAACAGAGGGATTGTGAATAATGAAGTTGTGTCAATGCTTCTTATTTGTGTAGACGTTGGTATGGTCTAAGCCCTTTGTAATGATTGCAACTAGCTTATATATGTTGATTACTCAGTAGACACTAACATTTTCTTAAGTACATTGTATATAAGGCAGACAGATAAAAAATAGGATACTCAGTTAAGTTTAAATTTCTGAATTAAAAAAACAATCTTAATGCAGCTATGATAATGTTTTCTTTTTTTCCTGAAGTTTGCATTTTACTTGGCATATTGTAATTTTATTAGCTGAATCTGGCAGCCAAATTGTAGACCTTGTCTTAATAATGCACCGATTCTAGGAATTTCATTTTACAAGTGGTAGTGTTGGGGTCTTCCAAGTTCATACATCTGATGAGTGGCAAACCAGAATAGAAATCCAGGCAGCCTGGCTTAGAGACTGTGCCATTACCTGGTGTTATAGTCTCCACACCCACCTGCAGGAAATATCATCACTCCACATTTTATGCATCAGACATCACAGCTAGTGTAGCCAAGTAACTTATTCCATATTCTATAGGTAATATGAGAGGTAGAACTATGATTTGAAGTGGTATTTCCAGACTCAGTGTTTTTTATTTCTTTTTTTCCTTAGGGATTATTTATTTATTTAATAATACAATTCCATAGACTCTGGGACTTCCTTCCTCCCATCCCCTTCCCCTGAAGTCTCCTCTGCTCACTGGTTTTCCCTATATTGTTACAATAGTACAGTGTGCATCTCTACTTCCAAAGCAAAGATGGACTCCCAATGAAACTATTAAATAGAGCTTGACAATAGAATGCTAGACTCTCTGCCATTGTCCATGCCCACAATGTAGGATACACTTCAGTGGCAGAATGATGGGCTTATGACTGTTTTTGAAGGACTATACTTATAATCTCTGTCTTTCAGGATAAAATTATATAACTTAATGTTTTTCTAGACCAGGGACCAATGAAGTTTTTCTGTTGTTAAATTTTCTTCCAGGGTAATGTAAGACACAGGATAATGACAAGTAAGTGTCTAGGGAAGGCCTAATGCCATTTGGTGTCAACAAATCATACATATTGTCACCAGGATTTTTTTTAGCTTAAGAATTTATTTCACCATTTTTAATAGCTTAAGTGTTGGCATCAAGACTATTTCTGTAGTTTGACAGCATGCAGTATAGAGAAGGCGATTCATTCATATCTTAGCATTTTAGCTCATGCATCTGTCAACTCGGAGGATTTATTCAACATCTAGAGCCTAGAGCCCTTCAACAGCACTGTAGTGAAGGACTTCCTAAATATTGCCCTTGTCTACCTCATTTTGTCCTTAGAATTAGCAATGACATGTTTCAGTCCTATAGAAACAGATAAGATTATTCTTTCAGTTTACTCATCTGGCCTGGATTCAGCCTGACTCTGTTGCAATAAGGTGGCTCAGGAGAAAATCTAAGACTCATTATAAACATAGGCTTGTCAGTACACAGAATTTCTTAAATAAGCAGATCAGACTGTTTAAAATTTAAAAATACGTTCATTTGAATCATGCAAAAATAAGCCAAATGGATACATTTCCAGCAACAGGAATGGAAATGGTGCTCTCAGAATCAAATCTGCTTCATCTCTCTGTGATTTGCTCATTGGCTATTTATGTGAAAATCAAGTAATTACATGTTCCAATGCCTTTTGAAACAAAGGGTGCAGAAAGAAAGCGAAACACAGGTATGGCTCACTTGAGAATAGGAACATGACTTGAGTCTGACCTCTCAGAATAAAGTGAAAATGGTCCCCTCTCTTACCTCATGGGTGCTGGGCGACCTGTGAATCTGCTTTGGTTTTTCCAACAAGGGCTTGGTGATGATTCACATCTGGAGCATAGGGATGTCTATGTAAATATTTTTGAAGGGTCACTGCCCAATCATAAGTCCTACCCTGGTAAGCCCTTTACTTATATGGAATCTAAGTGGATGCGTCAATCTATATCATGCTTTATTTGACATAGTAACTACAGTACTTCTCATGCTTACATTTATTGAGTCCTTTCATTTCCATAAATGAGATAAGTACAGTAGGATGCACAAATCTGTTTATACATGTAGATGCTCGAGCAGTACTGGTCAGAATACTCAGGAACAGGAAATGACGTCATTGCTATACAAATTCGATGAGATATCCCAACTTGTTACTGGAGTTTTCAGAAGGAAAGTCTAGTACATGCTAATTTTTTTTCTGGCAAATTCCTATTTACATATGTGGAAAATAAATCCATCTGAGATCACCCACACACCAAAGGATGGACTCAGAAATGTGAAGGAAGTGGAAAGAGAGGGATGTTTTATGACCCATTCTTGAGAGTGGTGATTAGCAGGTGGCAGTAGACACCTCCCTGGCTCATGTCACAAATCAGTGGTTTCCTGTTGCATCTCTCTTATTGCATCCATTTGTAAATATGTGTGATCAATGAGAAGGATGGGGGGCTCAGTATATCTTTGTAGGTCACGCTGAAACATCTGTATTATCCTAAACATTGCAGCCTGTTTTCCCAGGTCATTGCCCATGGCATTTATTTGCAGTTTCCTGGATGATTTGATTTCTGTGTATCTTTCATGACTGTTCAGGTGAAATGAGAGAATTTTTTATGCTCTTTCTCACTGGGGCTGGACGTGCTCCTGTGGAATTCAATGAAATCCTACTGAAATCTGCATAGAATATCATCATCTTGTATTACAATGACCTGTTTATTGCCTTTTTCCTTCAAAGGAATGGGATCTCCCTAGCACCAAGCAGAATATGTGGCACATAGAAGCCAACTAATAATTACTTCTTGATGATGGATGATTGAACATAAGTTAAAATATCTTAGCAAACTGAAACCTGCAAGCAGTAAAAGAAACTGTTTTGCTTTCAAATTCCTTGTACACAAATATAGCCCTTTGCATGTGAATAGTTTGTCTTAAGTGTCAATTTATTTGAGTGCTTCCTTGACTAAAAACTAGGCCTACCATTTTAGCAACCTTTCTGAAAAGATGCGGCACATAATCAAAAATCCTTTTGAGCAATTTTCCAGGTGGAGAGCGTTTTAATTCTCATCAGTTCTTCCCAATTGTAGGAATCAGCGGAGCAGTAAGCCAGCACGGTTTTTGCATTCTTACGGCTCCTTTAGGCACAAGCCAATTTTTCAGTTTCAAGATATTCTTTGCAAGTAATTGTTTGGTTCTGAAATAAAACTCGTTATTATAGCAGTCATGATAAGATAACAGTAGGACAATAAAAATCAAGTCTTAATGCATCTGATGGGAGTGCATCAGGCTGACAAGATTCCTGGAGTGGGGAGCAGAGCCAGAGCAGAGCGCACTGCCTCAAGGTCCAAGTGCAGTCATAAACGATTTCCATAAATAGTCTTACAGAGTCTTTGCTGTCTTGTGTGTGATGCTGAAAAGAGAAGAGGCCACTATCCTTGGAGGGAAATGGGCTTCTTTTCATGTCTCTAACAAAGAGGAGCCCACTGGCAATGTGCACTATGACATTTACTTTGGGTTTTAAAAACATAAAGCATCACTTGGTTAGAAAAATTGAAATTCTATGTGGCTACTGACTGTTACATGTAAGGCAGGTTCTCCTAGCTTATTAATGCTGTGACTGAAGAAAAAAGAAAATCTCCCAGCTACTACCTATACAGCAATATATTAGCCACAGGGCAATGCCACAATTATAAATGGATTGGAGAGCAGGAGATGAAGATACACCATAGCATATATTGGAGATAGGCTTGAATTGTGGCATTCTGTGTTCTGGCTTTCTTACTTTATAGTAGGGGCAATATAATTCTTTTCATGGGATCATAGCATTAAATCCCAACAGATGTCCAACTGAGAATGTATTTCTTGCAAAGATTGGCATATTTCTCAGGAATAGGAGGTTCTATTAAATAGGACATTTGCTTGAACATGGAGTTTGGTTATTTTCAAGGTTTAATATAACCTCATTTGTTTTATATGAAAAACATTTTGGCAGAAACTTCCAGTCACAAACGCCCTGTGAAAGACAGTGGTGGAAAGAATGAAAATTAATCTTTCTCTGCTCCCTTTCTTGACACAGGTAATTGGTTTTATTTATCTTTTTGTGCTTATGAACTACAAATTTTGATTTGTATTGTAACAAGTATCTTATTATATCTGTGGAAATAATTATTGTACATATTTATGACTTTTAGGTGGATATCATAATTTTTAATGCAATGAGAAGATTAAATGTATCTAATTAACCTCTTAATTTATTGTAAATATTTTACTTTCTTTTGTGATATGGGCAGTTGAGATTTACTCTGATAATGAACGTATGGTATTCAGTTACTAGTTAATTAACTATACTATACAATTAGTAAAAAAAAAATCAAGGTTATTTCTCATTTTGAAATCAGAGATTTTGTACCTTATGATTATTTTTCTCCATTTCTGGTGAATTGGTTTGTCTGTTTTATAGGTTCTTAAGCATTTTTCAAGATCATGCTGTCAACAACACTGACATTTTTCATGTCTTTCTATCCTACACGGATACTTTTCTTTAAATTTCCTAGATTTTGCTTTACTTTTCTGAAAAGAACTTTTAGTACTGTGTTCAGAAGTAAATAGCATGGGCATTCTTGTTCTGCAACCTAAGGAAGGTGTTCTGTTATATTATCACTGAAAATGAGGTTCACTGGTGGTTGACACATGGCATTGAGTGTTTTTTTTTAAAGATTTGTTTATTTTTTACTTGAAAGGCAAAATAATGAAGAGAAAGAGACACATGCAGTCACACACACACACACAGGAAGGGAGAGAGAGAGAAATCATCCATCTGCTGGCTCACTCCCCAATTGGCTGCAATGGCTGGAGCTGAGCCAATATGAAAGAGGAAGGGAGTGAGAGAGAGAAAGAAAGAGAGGGATTTTACCTGATGGTTCACTTCCCAAATGACCACAATAGCCAGAGCTGATTCATGTGGAAGCCAGGAGCCAAGAACTTCATCTTTATCTCCTGTGCTGTTGACAGGGTCCCAAACATTTATGCCATTTCCTGCTGCTCTTTCTAGGCCATTAGCAGGTGACTGGATTGGAAGTGCAACCTCCAGGACATGAATCAGCACTAAAATGTGGTGTAAAGTGTTATACACAGAAGCTTAACAGGCTCCTCCCTTCATCCACTTTAAACAGTTTTTGCTTTTGGTTACTATGAAGCATGCACAGGGCATATTATAGTTAATGGACTATTTTGAATTGGTAGATGCTTGCATTCGATTGTGAAAACAATTCTTGTCTTACTTACCCTCACTGTCTCAATGGATATTTTCCGCTATCTGTACCTTGCAGGCAGGAAAGCAACTTTGGAAACTGCAGCCTTGTCAGTCTGAGTTCTTTTTACTTTGCCTGTGGCCATCTGAGACTTTGTGTGTATGTAGGGCATTCGTGCTTGTGTGCATATGTGTGTGTGGGAAAATGAGAGAGAGAGAGAGAGAGAGAGAGAGAGAGAGAGCAAGCATGCTACAGCTTTGTATAGGAAGAGCCTATTGGAGGTAGAAGGGGAATGATGGATTTGAAAGTGTAGTGACCTCATTGACTAAGAGATCCTAGCAAATCAGCAAAATTTTCTATTATGTTTATTTATAACTAGTTTCTTAGATTTATGAAGATTTTGGAAGAAATTGTATAAGGCAGAATTATGAAGCAGCTTTTAGTATTAGTAAGTGAAGCTCATTTAAATTTTAGTTCAAGAATCCAGATGGTATAAGTAGGGTGAGGACATGTGCGAAAGGATGGAGAATCATTAGCCAGGGTAAAGCAGATAGGGCACATTGCAGGAAACAGGAGAGCACAGGCCAATGGCGGTGGGTACCTGGAGACTAAGGGACGTGGGAAAGCAAAGAAAAAGTTGCAGTGTTGCAGTGACCGGTTAACCCAGTGGCATTCACTGGTGATCTGAACTCTACCAATAGCCAGAACTCCACGAGCAGCCAGATGGGAAGGGGAGTTCACTGGGAGCTAAGGAAGTGAATCCAGACAAAGAACTGTCAGTCCTGCAGGCTTGTTTGATTTGATCAGGAGCAGAGAGAACAGCAGATCATAAATAGGCAGTGTAGGAGCAGGGTGGATTTAATAACCCAGACTCAACTACAGCCAAATCATGATCCATTTTGTTTAAGAAGGCAAAGGCTATGGGACACGACTGTGAATGTACTAAGCTGGGAGTGAACACATTTCTGGCTCAGCAAATTGTAACAAAATGACATCCTACAGGTTCCACTCAAGACAGGTTGGGTAGCCCACAGACCTAATGGCCAGCAGATGAACTCCAACTGTGGCACATTAGGCACCATTTTGTATAGTGTGGCAAAGGCTTTGAGACTGTAGGGACAACAGTGAGATGCTTATGTGCTGAGCTGGGAGTGAACTTATGGAGTTCATTGCATTGCACTGGGCCATAGGGGAAATAATATTGACTTTGGCATCTTACAATTCAAAATAGGTCCGTGTATCCTTTAGACCTAATGGCCAACAGGTTCTGGCGAGATCAGCACCACCACCAATGACCTAGCCATTTAGGACACCTGGTATCTCCTTAATCCTGGGAACTGCTTGAACTGGAAGTGGGAGAAAGGTTGTACAGACAATGGTGAAGCCTCAGCAATGAATCATAGGAAGTGGAGAATAGTGAGCCGGGAGCTGGGGCTATGGAGACTAAGGTGGAAAACTAACACAGGAGCCCACATCTGAAACTCACTGGAGGGAGTCGCACAAGTGACTGCAAGCAAAGAACCGGGTACAATACAGAATAAGTAATATTGAACTGTAAACCTATGAGTGACAAAGTTTAAAACCTGCCCAAGGAGAAAAATCTGCTAACCAGAAGTACAATCACCAAGAGCAAAAGAAGAGTCAGAGGCACACTGAATATTACTGAAGACTCCCCTGCAAAAGTGCAAAAGTCTTCCAACCTCAGAGTTAACTGAGGAACACATTGAAAAAATGGGGGACACAGAATTCAAAACACTTGTTATAAAGCTTCTTATCAATAACGAGAAGCACATGCAGGAGTTCAAGCAATATATCACACAGGAAGTAGAAACACTGAAACAAAATCAAGCCAAATTGTTGGAGATGAACGATGCAACAGAGCAAATCAAAAATTCAATGGAATGTCTCCATAATAAAATGAAAGAGGCAGAAGAAAAATACCTCAGAATTAAAAGATATTTCTTGTCACCATGGGGAAACAATCAAGAATATGGAAGCAGAACTGAATCAAGCTCAAAAGCATATTCAAGAATTAAGAGACACTGTATTAAAAGGCCAAATATAAGAGTGATTAGAATTCCAAAGGTGCAGAAAGAGAAGCTGGGCTTAAAAATGTATTTGATAAATTAATAAAGGGAAATTTCCCTAATCTGGAGAAAGAATTGGGAAACAACATGGTTGAGCAAAAACAATCTTCTCCACAACACATGATAATCAAGCTCTCTTCAGTTGCACATAAGGAAAAGATCCTTAAGTGTGCATGTGAAAAAGAAAAAAATCAATTGACCTATAGAGGAATAGCAATCAGACTCACAGGAGACCTTTCACAGGAAACTCTTCAGATCCAAAGAGAATGGAGCGACATATTCCAGATTCTAAAAGCAAAAAGTTGTCAACCCAGAACAACATAGCTAGAAATGCTTTCCTTTGTCTTTGAAAATGAAATAAAATTCTTCCACAGTAAAAAAGAGCTCAAGGAATTCTCTTCCAAACCTGCTCTACAAATGATACCCAAAGATTGTCATGAAAGAGAAAAGGAATAGCACTCACCAAAGTCAAAGACAAATATGAAGAACATCCAAGTAAAATTACAACAGAAGACAATCTGTGAACAGCCCATTGCTAAAATGACAGGATCAAATTGCCAACTATTTATATTAATCCTGAATGTGGATGAATTAAACCAATCAATTAAACATCATAGATTAGCAGACTGGATTAAAATAAATCCCATCTGTTTGTTGCCTACAGGAGATATATCTCACCAACAAAGATCAGTGGAAACTATGTTATGGATTTTTGTTTCTGTTTTTAGTTTCATTTCTTCAAAACAGTTTTTTCTCATTAAATTCTGCACTGACTCATAGATCATACAGTAGTATAGTTTTCTTCAAGAAGGTTCTTCATTTTCTTTTTATTTCTTCAGCAATACATTAGTCATTCAGCAGTATATTATTTAACTTTACGGCATTGTAAATGTCTATTTTTCTTCATGTTGTTGATTTTGTTTTGTGGCTTTTCATTTAAGGGGATATACAGTAACTGTGTAATGGAGACTATCATAGCCAGTGACATGTAATTTAACTTCATGATGTTGTAAATTTCTATATTTCTTACTGTTATCAATTTTATTTTGTGGCTTTTCATATAAGGGGATGTACAGTAACTGTGTAATGGAGATTGTCATATCCAAATATGAGAATACAATGCAGTATACATCTCTACTTCCATATCAAAGATGGACTCCCAATGCAACTGTTAAATGTATCTTGACAATAGGATGTTGAACTCTGCCATTGTCCATACCTGCAGTGATGAACTTATGACTGTTTATGAAGAACTATACTATTGTATAATATAGGGGAACTTAGTGTGTGTATGTGTTTATTTGGGAAGGGGGTAAGTGAAATTCTTACTGTATCATAAAATGATAATAAGAAAAAATAAAAAAATAGATTTTAGTACAAGTTAATTTTATTAGTTTATTGACATTCTAAAGAAGGGGGACATCAAGAAGTAACCAAGTTACTAGAGTATTTTAAATCCAGACTTAGTGTTAAAAAGAGAAAATTAGGGCTGCTTCTGCAAACTTAACCTGGGGCTATAAATATCTTCCTGGGTTTTACAGCAATGACTGGGAGATCCAGGGAGCAGACAGATTATTGCACAAACTATTGAGAATTGAACATGGAGAATGAAAGCAGTGAAAATAGGTAGAAGAATAAAGGTGTTAGTATCAGCATGAGAAATCCATCTTTGTGTCAGCAAAAGATTCCAGGACCTTTATATTAGAGCAGCCCTGTAGGCAGTACCAAGCTCCATAAACAGAGATCTTTGGGGAGACGCAAGCAGGAATAAGGGAAGGGAGTTTTGGAAACAAATAGAAGGGAACCTCATATTAATTGGATTCCCATATTAACTGGGACCAAGATAAACATACTGGTCCAAATACAATTTTCTATCCCTTAGTAGTTGATAATCACTTAAATCTAATTTTCCTCATTTATAAAGTAAAAATGTTAACATTTATTGTGCAAGTTTTTTTGTTTTTGTTTTTTTTCTTTTGCAAAGATGAAAAAAGAAACTGAATATAAACTGATATCCATGGCACATAATGGGGTTTAAAGATAGTGCGTAAAGATTATTTATGGTCAGGCAGTTGGCATACAATTATGATGCAACTTGAAATTCTCATAGAGAACATCAGAGAATCCAGGCTAGAGATCTGGGTCCACTCTGATTCCAGCTACTTTTTTGGTTTATACCCTGGGAGTTAGCAATGGTAATGCAAGTATTTCCAAGTGGGAGTTTCTGACTTCCATTTGGTCCATCCTGGGGTGTTGTGGGCATTTGAGGAGTGAACCACTGGATGCAACATCACTCTCTGGCTTTCAAAAATTTTTCTAAAAAATCAAATTCTGAACTAAGATAGTAGGTGCCTTGTGCTTAACTGTTACTTGAGTTTAAAGTAATATTTCCACTGAGCAGCCCTTTTGAAGTGAAAGAGTTAAAGTTTCCAGTGAGTGCTTTGAAAGGAGGCTGTAGGGATGCAGGGTGCCTGGGCTTCTGAAGTAGCCTTCTATTCTCTGAGATGAAAGAGGCATTGAATTCAGATAACGCAGTCAGACACGTCTGTTTTTGATTGTTGATAAATATTTCATTCTACATTTTAAATTCATATGGGCCAAAAAATCATTGAAGATGAAAAAGAATTCACTAGGAGGCTGTTCTTTTGCAGGATTGTTTCTCAGGACACACTTGCTCTCGTTTTGTCCAATTGAGAGGGAAGCACCTTGGCAGCTGGCCACTGATAGCTATTTCACAGCTGCAGAGAGCACAGGGAGTGAATGGGTTTCTTTTCCCCTTGTTGGAGAGACTCAAACAATCCCCTTCCTGGATGAACTAAAAAGCCACTGCTATTTACTTAGTTATATACTTGATCCACTCTCTCAGAAATATCATCTTTGGGTTACTGTTGGCATGCAATTATGTGTCTTTCATTATAATGAAGAGCAATATCCAAGGGGAAATCACAGGACTGGATTTTAATACATATATGAAAATGATATTCAATTCTGAAAAATCTGAGAACAACTGAAATTAGTTAAAAGGATAAATGTTTACTGACTGTATTACTGTCCTGATTTACTTAGTTGATGTAGGGCTAAGCCTTCTTCTCTAAATTTCAATTATATTATTAGCAGTAGTCCATCTTCACAGTAATTGAAACACCTACTTTATCTAATGGAGTATTTTTCATCTAATTGACTCCAAATTTATCATACCAATGTCAAAGCCAACTTTTCTTATAATAACTTATTATCACTGCAGTTCTGGCTCAGTGCCCCAGAAAGAAATGGCATAATAATCATCTTAAGAAAAGTGAAGGACAGCAACTTAATTTCCCTACCTCTGATGAGCATGACAGCTACTTCTTCAAAAAGAAAGAATATTTAATATGTTTGCTTAATGACACTTCTTTTCTCCTTTTTGAGATGGAACTGCATCCTACTAAAACATGGAGATGATTACTGTTATTGACTGAGAGGATGAAAAAGACAATGGGGTACTTATGACTCAAGAAAAAGACTAGGAACAGGAGGTTAAGAAGTCATTGATTTCAGGCCAACTGTTTCATCTCCACAGATCTCATTTATCAGCTGAGAAAACTAAAGAAAATGCAGATATGGGAATGTAAGAGTAAAAATTCCATAGAAAAACAATATTGTTTCTCTATGGTACATGAAATTCAAAAAAAAATTAATGTCTTTATTTAGCACATGTTACTAAAGGTTGGAATCCCTTTGTTTATCCCAGGTCTCCACAGGAAGTCATTTAGTCATGGTCATCCGGAGAATGAAGGTCTTTGATGAACATTCAATTAGAAGATGCTGTAGGGAAGAGTTGGTAGACAAAGGAACACCAAATTTGTGGACAGAATTGGGAAACCAGGACTTCTTACTTCAAAATTTCTGGGTGATAGCGTGACAGGTATCTTACAGTTTCTCCTTGTTAAACTGATTTTAATGAAGATTGCGTTATCGCCATTACTTCGGTTAGGAGTCCTGCTTCTGACTAGGGCTCTGACACTGTTAGACAGAGATAAAGAGCAATTTGGTATACTACATTGTTCTCCATTTCTGGAAATCAAGAAATTCATTCTGAAGAAGAGAGTATAAGCATTATCATTGGGGAGTTACAATGAGGAATTTCCAATTACCTTTTATTCTGCCTTTAATCTTCAACCTGGTGATCATTTTTTAGTTCAAACCTTGGAATATACAAAAATGTTATACCTGGCAAGCCAAAAGAAATGGAAGCAGGTTCCCTACCTCTGATGAATTGATGAAAGTTGCTTTTTTTTTTTTATATATATTTTTCTTTTTATTGGAAAGGCAAATCAAATTTACAGAGATGAGAGAGAGACAGAAGGAATGATCTTTCCTCTGCTGGTTTACTTCCCAAATAACTACGACAGCCAGAGATGTGCAGCTCCGAAGCCAGGAGTCATTAGTTTTCCCCAGGTCTCCTATGCAGGTGCAGGGTCTTAAGGCTTTCGGCCATCCTCTATTATTTTCCCAGACTACAAGCAGAGAGCTGGAAGGGAAGCAGGGCAGCTGGGACACAAACTGGCTCATCCTATATGGGATCCTGGTACTTGCAAGATGAGGATTTAATCCCTGAGCCATTGCATTAGACCTGAAAGTTACTTTATAAAAAGAAGAAACTTTTCATGTGTTTTCTTAAGGATACCTCTGTACTAATTTTTATGATTTGACTTTGATTGAAACAATGAAGGAGATAGTGAGGCAGATAATAAAATAAGGATAGGACTAAGACTTGGAAGTCAGCCTGTTTGATTTTCAGACAATATTTCTTAAATTTGTTTTTATTTTTTATTTATTTGGTGGTAATTACAGGGTTGGCCAGGGTGGGAAAGATAGAGGATCAGGGAAAACTGGCTGAAATCATTTCCTCTTAATTCTCCATCTCTTCTTGTCTATGAAGGAAGGGGGGAGACAAAAGGGAAAGCCACATCCAGCCTCCCAAATGACCCAGCACTAGGGATGGGGAACCACCACCTGATATCAACTCAGGGTCCCAGTATAGTGCATACTCTAAAGGTTCTGACCAAGTGGTTTGGAAAGATCTGCAATGCTGTTGATTTAGCTGATCCAAGGGTAATGCATTCCCCCAATGCCCATTGGCTGACATAGTCGACCTCAAGCCTCCGTTCACCCAGACTTTTGCTGTCATCATCTTGGGTAGTTGTCCAATTTGCTCTGTTCTCCTTCTTCTGCAATGGTACCACATGGGCTGCCATATTCTCCATGTGCATCAGGGTCTGCATTCACAGCTACACCTTTTTTACTTGTGGGCAGGGCCGAGGACCAGGGCCAGGTGACATGAGCCTCATTGGGGCCTCCACTCCCAGGACTCACAAACCTGGCACCCGCCTTGCCATTGTGCATCAGGACCTGGGCCAAATGATCTAAGAATTGCTGGATACTCAACTCCCAGGGCTCACAAAACAAGCACCCACTGCTCAGGTAGGCCATGGGACCAGTGCCTAGCAATCTGAGTCTCATTGGATCCCTCACCCTCAAAGTTCACAAACACAGTACCCACCTCACCTTCAGGCCCCAGGACTCAGGCCGGGTAACCCAAGCTCCTGCCAGATTCCCCATTCCTGGGGCTTATGTGCCTGGCACCCACCTTGCAGGTGGACCCTGGGTCCTGGGCAAGGCAACCAGAGCCCAACCAGATCCCTCACACCTGGGGCTTGCAAACATGGCATCATCTGGTCCCAGGCTGGCATGGCTTGCCTCACCTCAGTATCCACTATTGTGTTGCCACAGTATAAACTGACTGGTGTTGCATCCTGACCTGTCCCCCCTCCCCGGCACCTTGTCTTGGTTATTGGATCTATCAGTGGATGTTATGAACTGGCCCAGCCAGGTCTGTCCCCAGACCTGACCCACATGTATGCCGGCAGGCACTGTAACTTGGCATGGTCGGGGCTGCTCTTTGACTTGGTTGTTGCACTCTCCATATGGACTGCATCCATACAAAGGAGTTTCCCAGGATTCTCTGTCGGGTCTCTTCCCAGTGGCAGATTTCACGTGCACTAGTGGGTCCTTGGCCCAGGTTGGCTTTGTTCACCTCTTGCCCTAACAGGGACAGTGGCCTTGTTCTACCAGTCATACCCATTCTAGTTCTTACTGTTGGGTGTTACAGCCCAGCCATACCTAGTCCATGCCCAGACACAGCTTTCATGTGGTTCAGCGGGAGTCAAGAAAGACCTATCCCAGTCCATTCTATACCCACCCTGGTGTTCATGAGTACCACTGGGTGCTAGAGTATAGCCAAGTATGTTGCTCCCCAGACCCAGTAGACACCCATGCTGAGCAGGACTATAGCCCTGTCCAGCCCAATCTGCTACCCTCAACCCAGCTCTTATGCTCATTGGTGGTGTGGGAGATCACTCTGAATCTCTACCTGCCTAGCCCATATGGGATGCCGTAGGCATATGGAACACTATGCCCTTGGCTAACAGAACCCAACATGGTCTGTTCACTGGGCATGCAACAAGAGCGATAAGCTGCGCCCCAGTCTCTTTTCCCTACTCTGCTAGGACTTCCTTTATAAACAACTCTAGGAAGTCAAATGTTACATTCATCCTGCTTTTCAGCAGGTAAGGAGTCTGCCCTGAGACACAATTTCCTATGCTTTCTGTGCTTGCTGCTCAGCAACGTTCCATGCTAACAAGCCCAACTCAGGACTCTGATGTGAGCTGGTGTCTCTATTTGACCTTTAAAGGACTTTTGGTCTCTCACCTCCAAACCACCAGGTCCAAGTCCCCTCACCTGCAAGTATAGTGACCCTGCTATTTGGAGTCCCTCAAGAGTCATTTCTCGGCTACAAGTACGGTTGCCTCATCCTTGGATGTCTCTAGTTAGTAATTCTTCACCCCGAAGTCCTTAGAACTTATCAAGAGGTGGCCAGCAGGCAAAGCCCATTGCTGTTGGCACACTGGCTGCCCAGGTTGAATAGCGCCAGCCATGTGGCCTCAGCCAGCACTTTAAATTCCCAATTCCAGAGCTAGGCTGGAGGGGTGTCCAGATCGAATGGGTACCCAGCCCATGTTGAGATGGTGCCATCAAACAACATTTTCAAATATTTATTTTTAGACATTATAAAATGCCTGAGATAAAAACAACCAATCAGTGAGGAGCTCTGGTGGACTAAATGTGACTGCTGCAATCACTTGAGACGGGATGCCCCTCTTTGGTACATTCCAGAATACATAAGAATTAGCACAGCCTTAAATTAAAATCTGATCTCTTAAGGGTAGCATTCCTTTCAAGGGAAAGATTAGCCAATTGAGCTATCATGCTTGACCCCATACACTCATATCTGTGTCATTAGAAATTTGTCTGATTGACATACCTCTCTTGGTTGGTCCTTGATATTGGCACAACTCCATTTAGAAACCAAATCATTCTACCCCTGAAGCAAGATGAATGATTTTATTATGTACTTGCTGGGAACGTTACTTTTACTATCTGTGTTATATTTATGTAATCCATCACTTATTCTTGCCTGTTTTAGATTTGTAATTCTTATCTATCACTTATTCTTACCTTTTTTAGATTTTTAGTTCTTCCACATGAGAAAATGGTAATGGTCTAATTTTTAATATAATAAAAATATAATGATTTTAAAAATATTTATCTTATTTGGAAGGTAATTACAGAAGGAGGGGGCGGCAGAAAGTGAGAGCGCCCATGAGAGGGACATCTTTCATTCACCCCCCCGAAATGGCCACAGTTGCTGGAACTGAGCTCCTTTGAAACTAGGAGCCTGGAACATCTTCTAGGTCTCCCACATGAGTGCAGGTGTCTAAGGACTTGAACCCTCTTCCACTGCTTTCCTAGGTGAAATGGAAGTGAGCAGCAGGGACTTGAACTAGCATCTATTTAAATGGGATGTTGCCATCCAAGGCAGGAATTCAACCTGATACACTGTGGTGCTGGCCCCTATAATAATAATTATAACTGCATATCATATTTTATAATACTTTCCATCATGGTTGCTCAGTAAATATCTGAGGGATTTTTTGAGTGGTAGGTGTTTGATGCAGTGGTTAAATTGTTTCTTGGGATGCTTGTATCCCATTTGAATGCACCTGGTTTGAGTAGCACCTTTGCTTGGATCCAGCTTCCTCAAAAGGCAGCAGATGCTGGATCAGAAAGTTGAAACCTACAACCCATATAGGAGACCACATAGGAAATCAAGCTCTTGGTTTGGTGAGGCCTTGCCCTACTGCTTCAGCATTTGGGTGTAGAAGGACATTGTGACCCTAGAAGGTCAGTGAGCACAGGATTGGAATTGATAGGATAAGATTTGTATGGGGACAACAACAATGGATACCTTTTGTATAAATGATTGGATGTCATTTGTATAAGAACAACTGAGTGTATACATTTGTATAGCTAAATGGATGTCATTTGTATGAGAACAGTTGAGTGGACAGCATGTGAATGAGAACACTTGGTGGGATATACAAAACAAGTGGAATTCCAAACAAAAGTATAGAAACAGTTGATGGGTTTTGTTGATAAGCTCAAACCTCCTCCCTTATCCCCTATGACCTTCAGTATATATAGTCTGCTGCTCCTAATAAACTTTGGCTTTTGACCATCAGTCAGAGTCCACGCGTGTTATTGTCGGCTCAGTGCATCCAGTCTACTGCTGCGAACAACGACACTTGGGGAGTAAAGAGGAGAATGCAAGATCTCCTTTTGTCTATCCATCTCATTGTCTTGCAGATAAAATGAAAACAAAAACTTACTGAAGGAGTAAATAAATGAATAGGAGAAATGTAAATAAATCCTATCGTGGAATAGTTGATAGTATCTGTGTCAGATTAATCACACATGTTTGGCATGAAATACTTAGTTGAGAGCAAACTTTTTGATTTGATGGGAAGTGATCAACTGAACAGTAACAAAATAATAAGATTTTTCAGAGAGAAGAGGTTATGCAACACATAAAAAGAGAAAGGAGCAAGGAAGGGAAGAAAAGAGGAACTCTGCCTATGTACCGCCATTATTCACTAACGTTCCTGGCCAGAGCACTTTTTTAAAGTATGTAGTAGAGTTTTCTCAGGAATAATAAAGTTGACTTCCTAATAATGCATTTTTTCAGGGAAGAAAATGGATGGAAGAGCTTTCTGGGTGTGTAAGAAATGCATTTAGAGAAGAAACAAGTGAATCAGAATTTGAATATGCTCAACTTAACAGTTTATAGCACTTACCAATGAAACCACACACTTTGACACAAAAACACAATTTTGCATTGTTCCTTTAATGTTTCATGGTTTTGATTTTATTGGAGCTAGTGATTGAACTTTAGCAAGGTAACATAAATTCAAAACTCTTTTTGCCATAAACAGAGCATCAGCATCTAATGCTGAGCAACATGTAAACATATCTGTGTAAATTGCCTATGTTAGGCTGCTGGAGGAAGCAATGCAACATCTCGTTGATATAAAAGGGAAGATTTCTTTATTGCTCATACGCTTTGTTACTGAGAATTGAATCAGGGTTTTTTGTACATGGAGAAACCTAATGTTGAGATAGCCAAGGAAATTATTAGTAACAAGACAGGTTCTCTTTATTTGTGAATAGTAATAATGTTACAGCCTAAAAGTAATTTCTTTATTTAGGAGCCTCAATGAGACAAAAATAACATGAAAAAGGAGAAATAGTGAGCACAACTGGGCAGAAACCAAAGAACCATGTAGCTTGGAGAAAGAGCCATTTGAAAATCTTCAAAATGAAAAAAAAAAATCAATGAAATAAAAAATAGCATTTAATATAAATGCAATGAGATCGCATTGAAAAATAATTAGTTAACTTGAAAACTAAATAGGAATGTTCTGAGAATATAACAGCAATGTATGAAAGAAGTTTGAAAAGAGAAGGATGAGAACTAGAAGTATGAAAGAGCAAACAATGGCGATGGGAGCTTGAGTTAGAGGCTCCAATACTTGGGCAATAGAATTTTCAGAATGAGACTGGAGTGAAAAGCATAAAAATGTGAAACATGCTGAGAATTTACCAGATTAAAAAAAGAGCTATGCCTGCCAAGCACGGTAGCATCGCAGCTGAAATCCTTGCCTTGTACACACCGGGATCCAGTATGGGCAGCACTTCCCATTCAGCTCCCTGCTTGTGGCCTGGGAAAGCAGTAAAGGATGGTCCAAAGCCCAAAGCAACTGCACCTGCATGGGAGACCCGGAAGAAGCTCCCGGCTCCTGGCTTCTGGCTTCCGATCGGCTCAGTTCCTGCCATTGCTGCCAGAGTTTGCATTTCAGAAACTAAGCAGAACAATGAAAAATCAATTCAATTCTATGGGCATCATAATGAATCAATGTGAGTAAACTAAACAATCCTAACAGCCATCATCAAGAAAAACAGATTAGCTCAAGAAACACAACTTATTCTAGTAAGTTGCAACATTAATAAATATCAAAGGACAATGGAGTAAAATCTTGTTTGAGGGGCATATTAAAGTGAGTCTGGGGTTCAGTTCTTCACCACATTACCAGGCAAGAAGGAGAGAAGCACACACTTACAGACATGTAACAAGTGGAAAACATCTGCCACACACATACTGTTATATACGAAGTACAACTTAAGATGCTATTGCAAGGGGTGCACAATGGCATAGTAGGCTAAACCTCTGCCTGTGGTGCAGGCATCCTAGTTAGGTGCCGGTTTGTGTCCTTGTTGATGCTTTTCCAATCCTTCTCCCTGTTTATGGCCTGTGAAGGTAGCAGAGGATGGCCCAAGTCCTTGGGCCCCTGAACCCATGTGGGAGACATGGAAGAAGTTCCTTGCATCTGGCTTTGGATTGGCTCAGCTGTGAACTTTATAGCCTTTTGCGAAGTGAACCTGGAGATGGAAAATCTCTCTCTCTCCTTTTCTTTGTAACTCTGCCTTTCAAATAAAAATAAAATAAATGTTTAAAAATGATGCTATTGAAATAAGGCAGAATTTATCAAAAAAGAAAGAGGCAGGCTTTCCTTTGTTGTTTGCATGTTTGTTTTTAAATAAGGGACAGCCTGGGGAGCAGGGGCGATTTAAAGTCCAGAAATATATTAATGTCTTTGTCAGGAAGATGACATTGCTTTCAAATGCAGGAGTAATAGCTAAAATAAATGTATGAGGTGGAGGTACTGTGTTGGTAGAAGGAAAAATAAAGAACATGAAAAAGCAGGTCTGAACCTTGGATTATTTTGATCACTTTTTTTCCCTTTCCCAAAGCATTACAAGGACTAACCACTTGTTAACTTCAACTGAATGTAGATTCTGTTGAGATTAGTGGAAGCAAATTGTTGGAAAATTGGGTTAGCTTTTGTATTAGGTTTGTCCTCTGATTTAAATAGAACTATCCCAAGACGATTGCAGAAAAACCTCAATTATGTGAAACGTTAGCTCACCTACAAAACATAAGAAACAGCATATACTTGAAGTGGTAATTTGGTTTGAGTCAATATTGATTTTGTCTAGTCACTTACAGTTTCACATTTCCATCTGTTTCACTCTCTGACAATCACTCAGCTGCAGAAGTCCACTTTCTATGGAGATGAGTTACTAAAGATATGTTCAGTCACTGCTAATCTATATAGTATCCTAGGATAGAAATTGGAGTCATATTTTGAGAAATGAAGTTTGTGAAAGTTTGAAATAACAGGAATACATTCTGGTTCTTAGATTAAACACATTCCTTTTGTAAGCAACATAGCGTGTGTGTCAGAGGTTGCCTGAAAATGCAAATTCTGTGACCAAGTGACTACGTGGATATATACATCTATAACTGACTGACATGTCTGGTCTTGACTACACTTACGTACATATGAGGCGTGTGATTGGATGCACATAAAGTCTCACGATTTTCAGGACTCTGGTTCTGGAATGTACTATGCGGTTCTGTGTAATGGCTCAATTGACCAAATCCTCCCCTTAAAAGCACTAGGATCCCATATGGGGACTAGTTCATGTTCTGGCTGCTCTGCTTCCCATCCAGCTCCCTGCTTGTGCCCTGGGAAAACAGGGGAGGATGGCCCAGAGTCTATGGGACCCTGTATTCACAAGGGAAATTAGGAAGAGGTGCCTAACTCCTGGCTTTGGATTGGCTTAGCTAGTGCTGTAGCAGATGGAATATCTTTCTGCCTCTCCTCTCTGGAGATCTGTCTTTCCAACAAAAAGAAATAAGTCTTTAAAAAAATGCACCATGGTTTGGGTATTTCCTGAAAAATCTCTCTTCATGTTGTGAGCCTCCTGAACCTGCTTGGTCAGACAGCCCTGAGCTCTGCTCACCCTGCCACAACTGTCCTGTCATATGATTTCTTACTCGAAAGGGAGAAGGGCTATGGGACAGTGTGCTCAGAGATGCGTGGCAAGTACAATGACAAAATGAATCCAAACACTGAAATACAAGAAAAAAAGTCTATCAGTTTACTCATAAAGCACATATTTGTAAAGATATTTGACGGAAAGTCTCCAAGTTTGAAAAGGCACTTTTGACAGTACCTTTATCTAAGGAAAAAGTGAGCAATGAAAGGCATTGTTTAGCAAGATGGGCCAGAGCTGAGATAATCACTTTGGCACTGGACCATTTTTCATCTGTTGCATTTATCATGAAGCCATATTCAAAATCTTGATTGGAGGCTCATGCTGTGCAATACAATGAAAGTAATATCTAGAAAACAAGGGAGAACAGATGTAGCTGGGTTGTATAATCCAGGGTGACACTTATTATGCTTATGAAAGGAATAACTAGCAAGCTTGAAAGATAGAAAATAGATGTACCCGAGATGGTCAGAATTTTGCCTGACTTTAAAAGATGCTTGTAATTTCTCTACCTGGGAATAGTCATTATGAAGTAGGATGTCATTATATTAGTTCTTATAACACATCAGAACCTTATAATAGACTGTGCAGCCTGACTTGCTCCTTGGCAGAGATGTTTAATTTTGTTCAAATGGTATTTTCTTGGCAACAAACAAAGAAAAGTTAGTGCAGAATGAAATGATCAGGAAATGATTTTTCATAGATATGGACTCTTGTTTTCATGAGCTTACTTCAGAGTAGATGAAAGTATAATATATAAATCTTTATAAGAAGGGGAGAGTGGAAACTTCCTTTCATGAAAAAATGTGCCATTATCTTCAATGTATTTTATATTATTTGGAAATGTCCTTTTCCATTCTTTTTGTTTGTTTGTTTTTGTTAGAGTCAAGCAGGTGAAATAAGCTAGTGAATTTCACATTGACATAATAGTTTCATTTCAGAGTTCTTACTCTATTTGGTATTTGATTTTGTGAAACCTTTTATGGTATTTTGATATAAAAGAATAATTTTGTTTTTCTTTGCAAAATACTTTTACTACAAAAAATAATGTGTGTTTGGGGCTTCCCCTCTGGGCCATTGCTATGGAAATCTGATTTCTGAGAAGGAGATTATGGAGATGGACTGAAGTAAAAGCAGTGACAAAATCACATATTTAGTTAAAGCCCCAACTAACAAAAGAACCTTTAATTCTTTATTCTCAGGAACAAACCTTGAATCTGCTGTAGATACTCAACGTCAGGTTCTAATAGAATAATGTCACTACTCTTCATTATAAATGTCTATATCTCTTTTTTAGATGTATATTTTACTTTATTTATAGGAATGTCCTTGTTTTGAATGTGCATATTTTAATATCTTATCAAAAATAAACTCAGCCTCATTTACAATTATGCTTTCCGTTTCAGCTTGGGTATTTGAATCATTTTTAAAATGAATATTCTAGCATTTTGAAATGGATTTACCTTTGGCTATAATACGTTTTTTTTTTCTGGATCCCAAAACAATTCCTGGAAAGATACATAGTAGGTGGATTCTTGTGATATGCTTCTATACTAAAATAAAACACTCAAGTTCCTGTGTTTAACATAAGGTTTAGACATTGGCATAAGATAATCGTTTCCCTCCAACATCAGCATCCCATATGGGTGCCAGTTCCCAACTGCTCCACCTTTGGTTCAGTTCCCTTCTTACACCATGAGAAGCAGAGGCTGGACTGTTGGGCCTCTAGGCCCGTGTGGGCCCCTGAAAGGAGCTCTTGGCTCCTGGCATTATATTGGCTCATTTCTGGTTGTTGCAACCATCTGGGGAGTGAATGGGCAGATGTAAGATCTTTGTCTCTCCTTCTTGCTCTGTAAAATCTGCTTTACAAATTTAAATAAAAAAAGAATCATTAAAAAAAAACTTAACGTTGAGACATTTTGCCAGAAATTATTGTCCATTTTAGTTTAATGCGAAAATGTTCTGGATCAAGTTTCAAAATGTTCTGAATTAGGAAGTGCTGTGACATAGTGGGTTAAGTCACCATCTATGTGGCTGGTATCACATAGGGGCACCTGCTTGAGTTCCAGTTGTTCCATTTCTGATCCAACTTCCTATTAATGTGCCTGGGAAAACAGCAGAGGATAGCTCGAACACTTGAGTCCTGGCATTCTTATAGGATATCTGTGGAAACTCCTGGCTCTGCATTCTGGCCTGGCCCAACTGGTTGTAGCCATTTGGGGAGTGAAACAGCAGGTGGAAGACTTCTCTCTTTCTGTAACTCTTTCAAGTAAAGAGAATAAATCTTTAGAAAATGTTCTTGGTATATGCTCCTGTTTCCAAAACACATTGAACATGAGTTTTTAATTCCTGAATTGGGCTTCTCCCCTCAAATTTTGTCTGCTCTTCCATCTAGATAAACTGATAACCCTTTCTCTCACTGGTGAGGGCAGATCTTTTTTTACTCAATTTACTGCGACTTGTTTTTGTAAACAACTCTCAGACATCCCCAGAAATGTTTTGCTAATTACCCCTTAACACATTCTGTCTGATGCGTGAAATCGGTTGTGGCCTCTGAGTGTCTTGAGTTGCCTTTGTCCACCCACAGAGCCTTGCAGTGGACTAAAGGCAGAGAAGGAAGTTGAGAGGTTGTATGTTGGCATGTGATGTTTTTCTCTTTCTATTCACAGCTGCTGCACAGCTTTGACATTTTCTGTTTTGAAGTTTTGCCAACAGTGTAGTTTTGTGTATAATTTACCTTCTGCTGCTTGGTTTCTCTTAGGGTTTCTGTAGAAAGTCATTGGAAATAAGTAGCTATGCTACCATTGTTGCCCTTAACATCGTGGAAAATCTGCCTTCATGTGGGGCATTTGGTGTGGCAGATAAGACACCACTAGGGATACCTCGATCTTTTATCAGAGTGGCTGTTTTTGCTTCCAAGTCTGACTTACTGTGCATGTACACAGCCCGGGAAGCAGCAGGGAATGGCTTAAGCACTTGGCACTGTGCTACCTTCATGAGACCTGAACAATATTCCAGGCCCCTGCCTTCAGCTTCGTCCAGTCTGGCTGTTGTGGGCTTATGGGTAATAAATCAAAGAAAGAACGTTTTTTTCCTTTGTGTTTCTACGCCTTCTATGTGAGTTTCAAATAAATGAAGCAAGTAGGCTCCCATGGGGGAGGTAGGCTCGGCAGGTCTCGGGGATCACCCCATCCTGGAGGCCAGGGCTTTTGACCCTCAGGGGTACCTGTAGTGCTTATGGTTAGAGTGCCATGATTTGATTTTGGATGATAGAATCACACCAGTGGCAGTGGGAGAGGACCTTTGTCTTTGTCTTTTATGCCAAGTTGGTAATCCATGCCATGTGTATGTGTGTAGGGGATCCACACCAAAGTGGTTTGGAGGCAAGAACAAGAGTGAGAGAAATTGGTCTGTTAGAAGAATCTGTGGGGGCAGTATGGGCTCACTCCTGTGGAACTACAATGGCTGCTGGCTCCTCTTTGAAATGAGGATGGTGTCTGACCTAGTTGGGGGAGTTAAAGGGGCACCCCAAATGGGTTGATGTTCCCACTGGTGAGAATGAGAGTAGGATTGGGTGCAGCAGGCATGAAAGTACATTACTACTGACTGCACCAGCACGCGTGTGCACTGAGGCAGTGGAGCAACAGATTGGGCTTGACTCCAGCCCCCACTGGTACTCATGAACGCCATTTTGGGTGTTGAACTGGCTAGACCAGGTCTTGAATCACGCTGAACTATGTGAAAGCTGTGTCTGGGTGAGTACCAGGTAATGCTGGGCCACAACAACCAACAACAAGACCCATAACAGGAATGGCCACTTGAGCAAGGCCACTGTTCTTGCCAGGACAGTAGGAGGACTAAGTCAACCTGGGCCAACAACCTACTGGTGTGAGCAAGAACTGCCATTGGGAGGAGACTTGATGGAGGAGCTTGGGAAGCTCCTTCATTAGGACATAGACGCTGAAGGAAAGCGCAAGAAGCAAGGCAAGAAGCAGCCCAGACCATGCCAGGTTACAATACCTGCTGGCATACATGTGGGTCAGGTCTGGGGACAGAGCTGTCTGGGCCAGCATATAACACCCATTGGTAGATCTGAGAACCAGTGTAGGGCATAGGAGGAGCCACATTGGGCTGAAACACCAGCCAGCTCACATTAGAACTGGTACAATAAGACTGCAGAAGCTCAGGTGAGGCAAGTCATGCCAGCCTGGGCAAACGGGGGCCAGGCACATGAATCCCAGGATCCCAGGGACAGGGGATCTGATACAGTTGGGCAGATTGGCTCAGGTCATGGGGTCCACATGTGTGGTGGGGGAGGGGTGCCTGAGCTCCAGGGACAGGGGGAACTGGTGGGGTGTGGGTCACTTGGCCCAGAACATAAGGTCCACTTCCTAGGTGGATGTTGGCTCTGTGAATCCTGGGTTGGGGAATCTGGCAGAGCCTGGGTCTCTTGATCCAGGTCTCAGGGTCAGCATAATAGCTGGGTGTCAGGTTCATGAACCACAGGGGTGGGGGATCTGGTGATGTTTGAGACATGTGGCCCAGCTTCTTGGACTCGACTACAAGAACATGCCCTACTTAATGAAAAAAGTGGAGCAGTGTACTCAGGCCCTGAAGTTAAACAAGATCAAGGCAGCATATTTGGAGCTGTAGCAGAACAACTCACCAGACAACAACCCCAAGCAAATGAAGACAGCAAATAATTTCAGTGAATGGAGCCAATGGACATTGGGAGGGTGACATCATCCTTAGATCAGTCAAATCAGTATTCAGAACTATCCAAAACACTGGGACAGAACCCTTGGAATATGTACACATTGAGACTCGGTTGATATGAGGTGGCAGTTCCTTAACCCTGGGTATTGGGATGTGTGGAAAGTCATGAGTGGTTTTCCCCTTTGTTTCTCCCCTTACCCCAGAAACAACAAGAAATAGCAAATTTGGAAGTAACAAATTCATCCAATTTTTCCTAAACCTTGATCCTTCCCACCCTGATCAACCATGAAATAATTATTTAAAAAATAAAATTAGAAAAAAAAATGAAGCAATAAATACAAATGTAAAAATTAAGTATATCTCCAACAGACTGTGGGCACATGTTTGTACTGAATGGGAGATAGGATGGAAGTGGACTAGCATACACACAAGCAGAAAATTGGCGAGTCTTCAGCAGAGTCCTTTGACCCCAAAAACTCTTAGGGGGCAAGTGTTTGCTCTGTTGGTTCAGGTCTTTGTTAAAGTCTTCATTCCAAACTGGCCAATCTGAGTTTGACCTCAGATTCTTGCTAATGCAGATTCTGAGAGGCACCCAGAGATTGCTCAAGAAAATGGGTTTCTGCCACTCACATGGAATACCCAGAATGTGTTACCAGCTCCCAGCTTTGACATAGCTCTTGCTATTACAGGCATTTGGGGGAGTGAATCAGGGATTGGGAGTTCTCTGTTTCTCAAATAAAGAAACATAATTTCTTCAAAAAGGTATATTTATTGAAGAACTTATTAAAAAAAACTCTCTCCATGTAAAATAATACCTAGCCAGCCTTAACATGGTGAAAATAAGGATCACTACTTAATGTTTTTATTCTGATTTCCTTTTGCCACAAATCTCTTGAAATAGATGATTATGCTTCTCAGGAATGCTTTCACTTCTCTTGCTCTTTTAAAAGTTACTACTACTATTATTATCATGATCATTATCATTTTGTGACACAGTTCCATAGCTCCTGGGAATTCTTATATTCCCTCTCCAATAATACCCCCACGAGTTCCCCTATATCATTACAATAGTATAGTTCTTCACACAGTCCTATGTCCATTATTGTGGGCATGGAAATGGTAGACAGTCCAGCATCCAATTTTCATATATTAAATAATTTCATTGGGAGTCCATCTTTAGTCTGGAAGTAGAGATGCGTACTACATTGTAGCCTCACATCTGGATATGTTAGTCTCCATTTCACAGTTACTGTACATCCCCTTATATGAAAACCCACAATTCAAAATCAACAACAGGAAGAAAAATAGAAATTTACAATGCCATGAAGTTAAATAACATGTTACTAGATATGAGTCTCAATTACGAAGTTACTATACATCTCTTTAATGAAACGCCACAAAAAAATCAACAACAGGAAGAATAAAAAGAGATTAACAGCACCATGAAGTTAAATAACACGCTATGGAATGACTAATGTGTCACTGAAGAATGTAAAAGAAAATCAAGAACCTTTTTGAAGAAAATGATGCTACTGTATGATCTATGAGTCGGTGAAGAATTTAAGCAGAAGAAAGTGTTTTGAAGAAAGGAAACTAACAACAAAAACAAAAAATCAAAATCCATGAGATATAATTTCTGCTGATTTTTGCTGGAGAAACGTCTCTCCTGTAGGCAACAAACAGATGTTTTTTTCCTTTTTTAATCCAGTCTACTAATGTATGACATTTGATTGAGTTGTTTAAGCCATTTACATTCAGAGTTAATAGGTATGTGTGGCAATTTACTTCTGTCATTTTAGCAATGGGTTGTTCATTGATTTAGTCTTGTGCTGTCATTTTACTGGGATGTTCTTCCCATTTGCCTTTGTTTTTGGTGGGTGCTATTCCTCTTCTCTGTCAAGAGAACATCTTGAAGTATCCTTTGTAGGGCAGGTTTGAAAGAGGTAAATTCTTTCGACTTCTCTTTACTGTGGAAGAATTTTATTTCATTTTCAAAGACAAAGAAAGCTTTGCTGGATATGTTGTCCTGGGCCAACAAGTTTTTGCTTTTGGAATCTGGAATATGTTGCTCCATTCTCTTCTGGTCTGTGGAGTTTCCTGTGAGAGGTCTCCTGGGAGTTTAATTGGCATTCCTTTATATGTCAATTGATTTTTTTTTAATTTAAAGATTTATTTTTATTATTTTTTCATTGGAAAGGCAGATATACAGAGAGGAGAGACAGAGAGGAAGATCTTCCGTCCGATGATTCACTCCCCAAGTGAGCGCAACGGTCGATGCTATGCCAATCCGAAGCCAGGAGCCTCTTCCGGGTCTCCCACACGGGTGCAGGGTCCCAAAGCTTTGGGCCGTTCTCAACTGCCTTCCCAGGCCACAGGCAGGGAGCTGGAAGGGAAGCGGGGCTGCTGGGATAGAACCGGCGCCCATATGGGATCCTGGGCGTGCAAGGCGAGGACCTTAACCACTGCGCCACCGTGCCAGGCCCCAATTGATTTTTTTTCAAGTGCACATTTAAGGATCTTTTCCTTATGTTTGGCTGAAGAGAGCTTGATGATCACGTGTCATGCGTGTTTTTGTTCAAACCAATTGGGAGTTCTGTGCCCCTCCTGGATCCTGTTCCCAATTCTTTCCCTAGATTAGAAAAATTTTCCTCATTATTTCATTGAATACACCTTTAATCCCAGCTTCTCTTTCTGCACCTTCTGGGACTCCCATAATTCTGACATTTGGCCTTTTATTAGTGTCTTTTATTTTTGTAAGGCTTTTTTTGGCCTGATCCAGCTCTGCTTCCCATTTTTTGTTTGTTTCCCCCTGGTGACAAGACATGTCTTCCAATTCTGAGATTTTTTCTTCTGCTTCATTCATTCTATTTTGGAGACTCTCCACTGTGCTTTTAATTTGCTCCACTGTATTCTTCATGTCTAATGTATCAGCTTTCATTTGATTCATTTCCAGTGTGACATATTTCTTAAATTCCTTGAACGCCTTCTTTATGTGTTCTTGTTGTTAAGAAGTTTTATAATGAGTTTTCTGAATTCTGTGTCCCCCATTTTCTCATTGTCTTCCTCAGTTCACTCTGAGGTTGGCATAGGGTTTTGCTCCTTTGCAGGGAGCCTTCAGTAATTTTCATTATGCCCCTGTCTCTTCTTTTGCTCTTGGTCGTTGTACTTCTGGTTATCAGATTCTTCTCCTTAGGGCAGGTTTCTAAGCTGTTTCACCCACAGGTCTACAATTCATTTTTACTTTTTGCAGTTGTTACACAACTCTTTGTTTGCAGACATTTGTGCTGCTCACTCCCTCCAGCAAGTTCCAGGTCTGGGTGTTTATGTTAGATTTCCACTATGGTCTCTGTAGCCCCAGCTCCTAGATCATTACTCTCCACCTCCTGTGATTCCGTGCTGAGGCCGCATGATTGTCTGTACAGCCATTCTCCCACTTCTGGTTGGAGCAGGTCCCAGGATTAAGGAGACACCAGGAATCCTAAATGGCTATGTTGTTGGTGGTAATCTTGCAGGAGCCTTTTAGCCATTAAATCTGAGGGCCACACAGATCTATTTTGACTGGTACGATGCCATAGTTGGTTTTATTTTCCTGTGGGACCAGTGCAATGCAATGAGCACAGTGAGTTCTTGCAAGCTCAGCACATGTGCAACTCACTGTTATCCTTGCAGTCTCAAAGCCTTTGCTACTCTGTGTAAAGTGGCACCTGATGTGCCCCTAACTAGATTTCTGATGTGCTGGCTGTCAGGTCTGTGGGCTACCTGGATCTGTCTTGGGTGGAACTTGTAAGATGTCATGTAGTTGCAGTTCACTGAGTCAGAAATAAGTTCACTGCCAGTTTATCATAAGCTCAGTCCTATTCCTTGCCTTTGTTTCCTTGAACAACTAGGCCCCTGTCTCTAGGAGGCAGACCTTACTGTAAACTCCACACACTGCCTGTCTGGGATCTGCTGCTCTGTCTCTGCTCCTGGTCAAATCAAACAGACCAGCAGGATGGGCAGTTCTTTGTCTGGCTTTACCTCTTGAACTCCAAGTGAAAGTACCTTCCCACTTGGTTGCTGGTGGAGTTCTGGGTGCTGGTGGAGTTCAGATTGCCACTCTGTGAAAGCCTGTGTGATGTCAGTCACTGCCACACCACAGCGTTGTTTTCACTGTTCCCTGTGTCTTTCAGTCTCCAGGTAAGCGTCTGCTGTTGTTTTGGCTTCTATTTCCTGGAATGTGCCCTCTCTTCTTCATGTGGTTAATGTTTCTCTGTCTGTTTAAATTTAAATATGTCCTTACCCTATTCTGCCATGTTGATTCTCTCTCTCTTTGTTATTTATTTATTTATTTATTTTGGAAAGACAGATTAACAGAGTGAAGGAGAGACAGAAACATCTTTTGTTTCCTGGTTCACTCTCCAAATGGCTTTAACTGCCAGAAATGAGCTGAGCTAAAGTTAGGTGCCTGGAGCCCCATGTGGGTCTTTATTGTGAGTACAGGTTCCCAAGGCCTTGGGCCACCCTCCACTGCTTTCCAAGACCAGACATATGGGGCTGAATTGGAAATGGAGCAGCTGGTAATCAAGCGGTGCTTATATAGGATCCTGGCCTATGCAAGGAGATGATTTAGCCACTGAGCCACCACTCTGGGCCCAGGAATAATTTTTAAATATTCATTTATTTTCATTTTAGTGGTAGATTTATAGAGACAGATGAAGATATTTCATCTGTTGGTCCACACCTCAGATGACCACAATGGCTGGAGCTAAGCAGATCTAAAACCAGGAGCTTCTTTTTTGGCTTCCATGTGAATGAAAGGGCCCAAGGACTTGGTCTAGCCTCTGCAGTTTTTCCAGGTCATAAGCAGAAAGTTGGATCGAAGTGGAGCAGCCTGGACATTGATAACCAATGCCCATACAGCATGTCAGCATTTGCAGTTTGAGGATTAACCTTTTCAGCCATCATGCCACCCCCAAGAATTCTTGTTGATTCAGAAAGACACATAGACCTGAAACACTTATGCAACCAATGACCTTCACTTTTCAGTAGTTCCTTTCTTCTCCTCGTTCAATGCTTGGTCTCTGGAAAAATGAAATTTATATCCTTTTTAATCACTCCTCCAAAGTTTTTATCTCACGGTCTTTTTCCTTCTTGGCTAGAAACGAGTTTGGGAGACAAAGGAGAGCTAACTTCCCTAGCCTGTCTGGCAATCCTGTCTAGTCTGTATTTTTTATATTGAGTGGCATTTTCTATCTCTTTGTCTTCCCTCTTTGTACACACACACACACACACACACACACTCTCTCTCTCTCTCTCTCTATGTGTTTCTCTCTCTATATGTTCTGTTGAGTCTCTGTATAATTCATTTCCTTTTTTGATTTTCCTGTTTGCTGAGATGGCTTATTTAAACATGGCTTTCATTTTGCTTCCGTTCCTGTTTCTTGTTTTCTCAGGTATTAATTTTTAGCTTATCACAACTGCAACTGACCCTTTATTTAGTTTTACCCTCATTGAACTTTTAATTCCCTTATTTATTAATAATTGAACTGGTAATCAACTTTTGGCCATTTTGGTGAGAATGAGATCAACTGCATCCAATAACACGGAATACCAACAGGCCAGCTGTATAGGCAGGAGTTGGCTATTTGTTCTGGGGAACTCTTACTCAGGATGATAAGACAGCAAACCAAGAAATCACCTCTCTGTTTACTTTAGCAAATTTCTGAAGATGAATTTACTCAGGGAAATAATTCGCTCATCTGAGTAAACGGCACTCCTATGTGGACAGCAGACTGCACACCTGGGCAAGCAGCTTGTTTTCCAAGCAGCTGACAACAAGGTAAGATAATTTAAGACGCTTACTTCACTGTGTTCCTCGGTCTGAAACTATTATGTCTCAAAATTTGTCTAATCTCTATGCTTCATTCCTTAATAGCACTGCCCTAATTACTTCAGTTCAGATCCACAAGCCTATAAATACCCTCAGGCCACCTCATCTTTAAGACACCCTCAGGACTCCATCAAGGTGGCACTGATAAAGTAGAATTCTTTAATCAGTGGCTTTCCTGGTGGTAAACATCTCGTCTGATCCAGTTTTGCTATATTCACGTGTTAGATTAAAGCTTTATGCAGTTGAGCTTGGCTGAAAATAAGGATATTTTCCATCTCGAGTGTGCAAAAAGAACGTAGAATTTTTAAAGTTCAAAACAATCCATGTATAATTGAGTAACTCTTGGGTGAGGAGATAAAGAGAAGAGGTCCACTGACCCCTGGAAGGGTTTCAAATTATGCTCCCGGGTATTCTGACGGTCAGTACGGGTACCTTTGTCCTTCCTCCTGTTAGAAGAATTAATCACGCAGGTGCCTTTCTTGTGAACAAGGAAAATGAGAGATGGAAGCCATTATTTATGAACTGAGTGGTAAATGCTTATTTATCTGTAGACATGGAAATAAGTCAAAGATGACATACTGGGTGTATTAGGGACTGTTGTTTTCTGTTCAATTCTGTCATTTTCAAGTACTTTCCCTTGACCTTCTATAGACTTATTTTTATAAGAAGGAATAATTGTCCACTGGGGTACACAATTTGGTTGGAGAAATGAAAGATTGAGGCAAGATTTATACACATTAGTCCCTGCTTAGTTTAGAAATAGTTTAGAAATATTTTCAGTAGAGCTTTAGTGTAGAATTCTCAGAGGACATAATAAGCTATTGAGGGAAAAAGTTGATCTTATCCGTTCCAGTAAATGGTTTGAAAGAAACCTGTGTCACTCAAGGTGTCCTTTTAGTCTATGTGCTGCTGAAGCAAGCATGCGGCTTCTTTTGAGAGAGGTGTTTCATACCGTTGTGCTCCATTTTGCCTTTGTTGTAGTTAATCTGCTAAGACCTACCTCTCAGATTTGTAGAAAAATCAGAGAAGAGTCTTTTTAGATTCTGTGTAATAACCACTTAGCAGGAGCATATTACCTAAACTTGGTTGATTTAAAAAAATTATTAAAATTTGTTTATTTTTCCATGATACTGATTTCAATGCATAGGAGATCATTGCTTCCCCCCCATCTTCTCCTTCTCCCTCCTCATCTCTCCCTCTTATTATTTGTACCCAAATGATTGCAGTGGCATAGCCATTCATCTTACCATTACAGGCTTAACTTTTTGATACACAAATGTATCATGACACGACAAGTGTAGCAAAAGGATGAAAATGAAATAATGTGACATGAAAGTTTGGCAAAAATAATAATGGGAATCCTACTATTACTTGGAAATAAAGATGCATGCCTATTATGGGGCCTAGTATGCCATAGTGCCTGCCCCATCATTCTGTGTATTCTTAGACTGTAAGGGATAGAAGATGATTATTGCCTGATGCCTTATAAAATGATACTAGAAATAAAATGATACCTGACTCCCCTATCTCACACTTCAATGTAACAGTAAATGCTGTTCTCTGTACTCGATATTTCAACTCCACCATCCTTGGTGTGCTTCAAGCCATCTCATCTAGACTAAAAGAGCGGCATCATCATACTCCTGTGTATCTCACGAATCTGGTCCCTGGAACCAGCTCCATCCTTGCTCTCTCTGTCCAGCCCCACCAGCCTGATACTGCTCTTGGAGCATGTGGTTTGCTCCAGTCTTTGGCCAACACACCTGCTGTTTCATCATCCTGGAATGATCTTTTCTTAGATGCTTTCATGGCTTCTCTCACTTCCTTCAGCTTTCTATGGCAGTGTCACTTCCTCAGTGACATCTTACCTGATGACATTTCAAGCAGCATGTCCGGTCCCTCTCTATTGCTTTAGTGCATGAAAGCATGCACTTACTACCATTTTGAAATACTATGTTGATCTGTTTATTGTGTATCTTTTCTCACACATTGGAATGTAAACTGAACAAGATCAAGAATACATCTATTTTGTTAACAGTTCTATTTAAAGCTCTGTAATGGCACCTAGCCTATAGTTAGATAGAGAATAAATGGTGAATGAATAAACAAAAAGATTAATTATCAATGATCATATGACCACATTTCTAGAAGTTATTAGGGATGATTGGCTATGTTGATTATAGTCAATACTCATATCATTCTCACATTGCTTCTCATTGGATGATAACATTTATTTAACAGTTTTGTCTGGAATGAAAAGATCAATGATAACAAGGCTTCAAGGACGGTGTTACTAAAGTGTGGCCCTTGCTTATGGTTTTGTACTAAACATCGTTTAGATCAAACTCCAGCATAATTTAGATAATATTAAACCTCTTTTCTGTAAATATAGTCTATTTTGTAAGTATTATAATACATTGATAGTATGTCTTAGTCATGTTACCTCCTCTGTTTTGAAGCGAAAGACATTTTTTACATGTTTCCCAGGAAAAATGTGTTGTGAATTTTTCATAGACAATATGAAAGACACATATTTCAGATAGTTTAGAAAATTCAGAAATGAAGTCTATAAAGTGAAGTATGATCCTTGCGATTCACTATTCTCCTAGGACTTTCAGGCAATTTGTCAGATAAACTTTGCCTACCTTCTTTTAAGTTGATTTTGGCTATACAACTTGCTTTTCTGAGGAAATGTGACAATAACGTTTTACTTTCAAGTGGTAGTTTTTTAGAGTTGTGTATAATTCACAAGTGTCTTTTTTGATCTCATGATGATAGAAAGGAGCCTGAGGCTGGAGCTCAAGTACATTCGGGCCCCTGATAAACTCCATGAGCAGTCTCTGCATCAGACAGGAGAAATGGGCTTGTCTTAGAAAGAGCTACCGAGATCCTAGGAGGTGTGTTTCCTTGTGTGGTGCAGTCTGTGCCGCCTACACATGGGATGCAAGAAGTAGCTTTTCCCATGTATAAAGGGGGGTAGAGTGGTATTTGTCAATTGTACCTATTTTGATGCAAATCATAGAATCTCATTGTTTTTATAGCTGGAGGAATCACATTTTCTATATCCTTTCATCTGATGATGAACGCCAATCATGATTTGGCTTATCCCATATCACGATGACTGTGACAGTGCTGATATTAACACGGGGGCACAGGTATCTGAAGCAATATGTTCATGTTTGGAGTGTATAGCCAGCAATGGGGTTTTATACTGTGTAACAGAAAGAAAAAAGAAAGGAAAGAAAGAAAGAAAGAAAGAAAAAAGGGAAGAAAGGAAAGAAGGAAGAAAGAAAAAAAGGAAGAGCTATTTAAAAATTAGAAAATACAGAGTTATGTAGACCTAGAAAGCAAGGCAATCATTATTTCAATATTTTAGAATATTACCTGAAATTTTATGAAATGGATGTGGTTTTGTGTAAGTTGACTGATTAGAAATTGTGCTTTAAGTATTCATTTGATCTATTTTATCACATAGTTGTAGCAAAAGTTTTTTTGTCATTTAATATTTGTTTATTTCTAGATTGCTTTTTAAAAGATGTACTTATCTGAAAGGGAGAGACAGAGAGAGAAAGATAGGGTACCAGGGAGGGAGAGAGAGAGAGAGAGAGAGAGGGAGAGAGAGAGAGACAGAGACAAAGAGATTGTGTATTTACTTACTCAGTTTCGAAATGCTTGTACAGCTGTGGCTGGGCCAGGTCAGTGCTAGGATCTATGAACTCAATCCAGTTCTCTCATGTGAGTTACAGAGATCCAGTTACTTGGCCATCACCTTCTACCTCCAAGGGCACAGTTGCCAATCTCAGTGTGTTCCCATCAGTGATGTAACTGCTAGACTACATGAACAGCTGGTAGTGTTAACATGCTCCTCTATTTGCAGCAGGTGCTATGGTCATTTGGGAAGTAAAGACTTTTCAGCCTGGGGGCTTTACTAACAGTAATATTCCAGTTGTACTGGCCTGTGACACATCTTAACAAACTTGTTAGACATTTTCCAGGTAAGAGAAGCTCAAAAATCATACTCAATCATTCACTACTTAATATTTTTGTTGTTTTTGTTTTTTTGATTCATTAACATCTTTATTTGTTGTTTATTTTGAATTCAAGTCAGTAGGGAATCCACAGCTTCTTGGCATGTACATTAAAACACTGCTTGAGATGAACAGTAGGCTATAACAGAGTGTTTAGTTTAAGGCCTGGCTCCTCCTCTGATCCGGCTTCCTGCTGGTACATGTCCACAGAAGTCAAATACAGTGTTCTGATCCTGCTTTCTGCCAACATACACCATGGAGGATACAAACAATGGCTCAAGTATTTGGGCCTTTTAGGGTCCTAGCTTCGGCTGGGCCAAGTCTTTTTTTTTTTTTTTTTTTAAATTGCATTGCATTATGTGACGCAGTGTTTATGGGCACTGGGATTCCCCGCACCCCTCCCCGAACCCTCTCCTCTTGGTGGATTTCTCCACCTTGTTGCATTATCACAGTTCAGATTCAGTTCAGGTTCTTTCATTGGAAGTATTTACCAAGCATAAAGTCCAACATCTTATTATCTTAGTGAGTTCAACATTCACTATTTAATATTAAATAGATTGTATAATATACTCTGAAGTGCTCCACAGTTAATAAATTTTGAAGGCCCCACATTCTTTTGTGATATAGTAAGCAATCTCAATAACTTACAAATAACATTTTCATATATTAAATTACCTTACATTGGGACATATCAATTGTAAAAATGATATCCACACATTAATATTTTTGGAACTTAGTGCTATTTTTAGTATTAAGAACAATGATTTGCCTCTTAAAGCTCAAAGCAATAAGTGGAAATTGTCAACTTGTATAAACACTGTTTTTATTTCAATTCTTCAGAATTCATTTAAGAATTTCCAGAGTAAAGCAATTTTGGCCACATAAATCCATTTCTGCATTTAGAGAGTGATTATTTTGAAAAAGATGACTCACAAGTACTGTTGCTAAAGGATGATTGTTGATATTAAAGATTTGAGCCCTAAATGCAGTGTATTAAAATGTTGAAAAATACCAGCTAAACTCTTCATTTTACCATATTTTCATCTTTCGCATAATGGATTTATTTTAGTGTACTACAATACTGATATGATATGATATGATACTGAAATGTTTATAGTAGAAAATGTTGAATAAAAGTCTAATTTGAACTGATTATTTGTCTTTGACATGTATGATTTAAAAGATTTTGTCATCAAATAAAAACAATAGAATTCAGAATTAAGACCCAACTCATTAAATTCTTACTCATGTTTTGTGATTTGAAACAGGTGTCTCATGGCAGTGCGTACAATTCCTAATTTCTAGAAGGCTGTGCCTGTTCTATTCCTGTCTCATAGAGAACCTTTGAGGGCTTGTGGATTTCAGTGAAGTCTCCATGTTTTCCTTTCTGTGGCTCCAGGTACAGGCTGTGTTCATCACCAACATGCAGAAGAATGTCAGGGTGGTTTTGAAAGAAGGAGGACAAATCCCTGACACTTGCCAGTTGACCGAGTCTGCACTGTTTGTAATGGAACTGGATGAGGGCAGTGACGGTTGGCATAGTAATAATGCGTGGAGTCAGGATGAAGGTGACAAAGCAGCTGGTACCAGGAGGCTTGTGGGCCTGAGGGATGCGTACCAGCGTGTGGTGGAATGCTGTGTGTGCTGGACATCAGTCCTTGCTGGAAGGAATACACCGTGGGAGCGCGATAGAAGTAGTGTTTGCACAGACATGGAGACCTCTATTAGGAGGTATTAATAACTGAGGCATACAATAATCTCATCACTCTGCATAAGTAGCTGGTTAGTATTTTTGGCTTTTCAAAAGAAGAAAAAGTGAAGTTCTGATCAGTAGTCTCTCTGTGTTGGCTGTACATGAAATTTGAGTAACATTATAATCAGAAGTGTGGCTACTCCATTGTAACTGTTTCCTTCCTTCTGTCACCTACATCAATTTTACATAAGTTACAAGAACTGTTAGCAAGAAGCAGGATCTTCGACTGGCACTCACAAATGGGAGGCCAGCCTCGTAGGCAATGCCTTAACATGCTGGGCCAGGGACTTGTCCTTGTACTCTGCACACCAGGAATCTTTTAAAGAACATTTGGAGTGACAGTAATGCTCTAAGGATGTGTGTGTTTTGGGGGACAGGGAAGAGGTGAAACTTCTTGGAATTGCTTCTTAAGCAGCTTGCCCTTAACTTCTGGGTTGAATGGGCTGGAGTGAATCCATTGTCTCTATCTCTTCCTGATCCTACCCTGTCCTAAAAAAGAGTCCATGTGTCATTAATTCTGTTTGGAATCATGGTTTCCGGGTTCAGCTCTACACAGTCTGACTGTAAATGCTGGCATCTACTTTGGGGTGCTGATGTACCTATGAATGTACATCTGTGGCAATAGAGGTCCTCAGAGGTCAGCAAGTTGGGATTAGATCTACAAGAGGTTTATTTGGTAAATGTCTGGGAAGGGTAAAGGCAGGGGCTCTGGAGAAGGCAAGGGAGTTGTCAGATGCAATGCTGGTGCGTCACCTGTGAAAAAAGAGGACAGACTAACAGCCCAAGAGCCCCGAGAAAAATTTCAAACAGGCCAATGGCATCCATTAGGCAAGTTCCATCTTGGCAGGCATTGCCTGGTTCCTATAGCACTGTGTTCATTCCTCTGTGCTAGCAGCCTGGGAAGTCAGAATGTGATAGACTCGTTTAGCAGTAGTAGTGATTGGAGTCTATCAATTAGCCATATTCCCTGGAGCAGGTTCTCCAGAAAGCAACATGAGAACTCCCAGTTTGTCCCTCTCCCCCTCTTGTCAACTGCAATCAGAACATTTCAGAGTGTGGCTTGGAGTTAAAGAGGAGGTTAGGTGTGGGCCTTTGCTCCAGTCTGAAAAGCTGAATGCACTATTTGTTCATTGTGAATGAATACCTGGTGAATCTCAATTTTCTCCTCTAGAAAATTGCCAGTAGTCATAGAGTGAGTGCCGGTTCAAGTCCCTGTTGCTCCACTTCTGATTCAGCTTCTAGCTGTGGTGTGATTCCCACTGGTGAGTGTGAGGGCTGGAGTGGGGGCTAATGCTGTGAAGGCTGCAGAGAAGAGCACAAGTGTTCCTCTCCATCCACATGAGAGACCCAGAAGAAGTTCCTGGCTCCTGGCTTCAGCCTGATCTAGTTCTAGCTGTTGTGGCGATTTGGGGTGTAAACCAATGGATGGAAAACCTCTCTCTGACTTTTCCTCTTTACCTTTCTCTGTAACTCTGCCTCTCAAAGAAATAAAATAAATCTTAAAAAAAAACTAGTACTCAAAGCACAGAAATATAATCTGTATGAGTGAAATTGACATCTTGAGGACTTGGTAATTGCCTACTGTGTTTGCATATACTTCTGAGGAATAGTAGGTTTCCCTTCTATTGCTATGGGTTGGTAGCTTTACCAATAGGTAAAGCCTATGATCATGAAGTGAAATGAAAACGCGTCATTATAAAAATTAGTTTAAAAAAGAAATAAGTAGGCTCAGACTGGGAGGGCTGGGCGTGCAAACAGTGCCCCTCACTGCTCAGCCACTTCTGACTGGTGGGGGAGGGAATCATGGCCTAGTCTGGTTGCTTGGAAGTGACCAGTGTGAGCTCTGGGTTTTCGGGGTGTGGAATTACTGCCTAGGGACATCCATGGATAAGGCGACTGTTCATGTAGGTGAGGAATGAATCGTTGGGGACTCCTAACAATAGGGCCACTGTACTTCTAGGTAAGTGAAGGGACTGAGACCTGGTGGTTTGGAAGATCTGTATGGGTCAGACTGATTTACCAACCCACATAGGAGTCCTGAGATGGGCTTGCTAGTGCAGAACATCGTTGACCACCATATGCCAGAGCACACAAAAGCTAGGGCTGGGGACCTGTCTAACAGGACTAGAGTGCAAGAAAAAGAGATGGGTCACATCAGGCAGGGCTGTGACACTAATCAGTACATGAGAGAACCAGGTCTGGGAGTAGATTCTGTGGGGGATTTGTGGGTCCAACTATGGTTAGCTTATGCATTGTGGTGGTGATGGACTAAGCTAGGTGTAATCATGGAACCTGACAACACAGACAAGCACTGGGGCCAAAAATAGGCTGTACAGATCTAGGCTGCAGCACCTGCATGTGCATCCTAAAATAGGGTGTGGGGCAAGCTGGGCAGCAACATTCAGCAGTTCATTCAAAGGCCAAGATGGAGGGGCAGGCTATGCCAGGCAAGGGCTTAGCACCCACTGGCATGCGCAAGATCTGGGTCTGGAGTATGCCAAGTTGGGGAACTTAGGAAACTCCCCTAGGGAGTCAAGCTTCTGCTGGCGAGCACATGGTCCAGACCTGGGATTAAGGCAAGGTGGGCAAGGTAGCTCCATCTATTGGCTGGTGTGTGGGTTGGTTTTGGAAGGAGGCAGACCATGCAGGGCTGAGCAAACCTTAGCTCACTGGCAAGTGCAGAAACCAGACTGGAACATAGGTCATATGGAACTAAGATATCATACCTGCTGATTTGCATGTGACAGGGATGTGGACAGACTAAGCAAAACTAGGTTGCAGCACCTGTCCAGCAAGAGCTGGGACTGGGGGCTGACTGGGTCAGGCCAGGCTACAGCATCCAAAGGTAAAGGCCAAGACAGGTGAGGGGCTATGCCAAGCTGGGTCAGAGCAACCACTAGCACACATGAGATCTGTGGCTGGGAACAAGTCTGGTTGGGGAGCTAAGGGGATACTTTAACTGTGGTGTGATTCCCACTGGTGAGTGTGAGGGCTGGAGTGGGGGCTGTAGCTGGTCTGGACATGGCTGCAGTGTCCCTCAGCACAAATATGGACTGGGTCTGGGGTATGCCATTGGGGTAGATTACAGCACCCACTGGTGTTCATGACAGCCAGGGTAGGTGTAGGACAAGCTTGGCTAGGTCTCTGCCCCTGCTGAGCCATGTGTGAGCTGTGAGTGTGGACCAGGCTTGGCTGGTCTGTAACACCCAACAGTAAAAACCAGAATGGGTAAGGCCCGGTCAGTAAAGACTACTGCTCCTGCTAGGACAGGAGGTGAATTAAGTGGAGCTGGCCCACGGTCCCACCGGTGTGTGTGAGATCTGACAATGAGAGAGGTTCTGATACCCACTGGTGTACATTTGGTTCAGGTTGGGGGCAAACCAGTTTGGGCCAGTTCATATCACCCACTGATGAATCTGAGCACCAGAATGGAGTGTGGGTCAGGCCAGTTGAGGCTGCAACACAAGTCAGTTCACATGAGAGCCAGGACTGGGGTAGGCTAGGTTGGGCTAGGCTGTTGCCCCCACCAGTATGAGATGGAATTGAAGGTGGGTTGGGCCTGGCTAAGCTACAGCACCCACTGGCAAATGCCTAGGTTAGGCTGGCATTCCAGTCTGGGCCACAGCACCCAACCAACACATGTGAGAACCTAGGGGTCAGGGGAAAAAGGCAAACTCAAGTAGCAGGGCTGCATGGGGCTCCCATGCTAGACCACCACTTGTACTGGTAAGCATGAAAACTGTACTGCCTTATAACATCTGTTGGCCTTAAGTGAGCTGGACAAGGGAAAAGCTTGTGTATACTGGTATATACACAAGCCAGAGTTGGTGTGGGTTGTTTGGGCTTTCCCACAGCATCAGCTGGCAGATGCTGCCACGGGGGTAAGTTCTGTCAAGTTAAACTGTAGAACAACCTGGAGAGTTCAAGGTCCAGTAGTGGGAAAATGACACATTAGATAAATAGTGGGTACCTCCCTCTAAGTTGCCACTCTGATGAACATGAGAATCAGGGCCTTGCATGATTAGAAAGTGGCACCTGCCAGCACATGAATGGGCTGGATAGTGGGACTGGTTGCATTGAACTGAGCATTACTGCCATTGACATGTATGAAAGCTGAATGGTTGTTGGATAGATTGGACCAGTGTGCTGTACCTATTGGCAAGCATGGGAACCAAGGCAGGGGGAGGCTCTGGTGGGAGTTATTGCAGTTTTCTCTGGCTAGGCTGCAGCTCCCACTGGTATATGTGAGGGCTGAGTGTGTAATGGGCAGGATCAGGCTGGGCTGAAAAACCCATTGGTTTCCACAGAACTGACCCAGCAACTGCAACCACCAGCATATACGTAAGCTGATTGGGGTGATGGGCCGTGCTTGACCCTGTATTGGCAAACACATGTAAGAATTAGGTTAGGGAACACCTCAGGTGAAGTTTCTTTGGGGATTCCCCCAACTGAATTGCTGGAGTCAGAACCCCAACCATATAGAATTGCAGGTTCCATGGACTGATCACGTGACCACGTGGAGTGCATATATCAGAACTGGGCTTCCTCAATAGCTTAGATGGAGCAGTGGCCAGCATATCCAGGTGCACGTGGAGGATATGGCAGCATATTGGAACCTGCAGAGGACACCTGGTACCACAACAGAGGATGGAGGGCAGAACAAATTGATCATCTTTCCCAGCCAAGTGTTGGCAGTGAATACCTGCACAAATGGAGACTCTCAGGTATACTATCCACCAGTGGATTCTGGAGAGATTTCATCACACTTGGAATGGCAAGACTGGCAGCAATTCAGAATTGTTAAACTGTCAAAACCTCTTGAGCAGGATCCTTGGAGCATGCCCCACATCCGGGACCCTGTGGTGGCGTTGTGTGGCTGTCTTCCATCACAGGGTACAGTGACAGTTGAGAGGCTGGGTGTGGCTTTTCCCCTCATCTTCCCCCTTTCCCCAGATACAGGAAGGAAAAAAAAAAAGAGAGAGAGAATGTGGAAATAAAGGTCTCACCCGCCTTCCTGTAATCCTTGACACTTACTACTCTAATTACCTATGTAAAAATCATCAAAAATTAAAAAAGTTAAAAAAAATGAAGTAAGGAGGAGAGAAAGTGGGTACGAGGGCAGGAGGAAATATGAGGTAAGGAGTTTTGTTATGCTTCTAATTTGTATTGTGAAATAGATAAAATTTGTTCCCTTTATAAAAATTTTAAGAGTTTAAAAAGTAAAAAGAAAAAAGAAGTAAAAGTCACATGGGTTGCTGTGTTGATGTTTGCATAGCAAAGTTCTTAGCGAGCACTATTTGTTGCGCTGTTATTATTCCCTTAGAGCAGTCTCATTATTTCAGCCCTCTAGTCCTTTCTGTTAATTGCACTGATCTGAAAAATCTGTTTCCTGTAGTGGGCACGTGGTGCAGCAGTGGAATGTCCTGTAAAAGTGCTTGCATTTGGATCTCAGCTCTCACCACTGCAGTATCCCGTTACCTTGCACCTTGAGTGCAGGTACGGCCTGAGTCCCTGCCGTTTATGTGAGAGACCTAGATTGGGTCTCTCTGCTGGTTTTGCCTGATTCAGTCCTCATCCCTGGGGACATTTGTGAAGTTAACTAGCAGATGGGAGATCTCTGTCTCTTTCTTCCATTAAAATGAGTAAAACAATAAAAAATTTTCATTTCCATGGACATGTTTGAATGTGACTCATTTAAACCTAATTGTTTTTGTCTTTGTTTTTTTTATGACTTTTAAAAATCAGATCCATCCGGAGGAGTCAAGATGGCTGATGAGTTAGACTGATGTAATGAAGGGTCCTAAAAATTAGGGATGGGAGCAGTCTGAAGTGAGCCTGAAGGGAAAAGAATTGCGGGGAACACTGTGGGAAACTCCCCAGTCCCGCCAGGACTGAGAAAAGTGGCAGCAAAACAAATGAGAAATACTGGGATCAGCAACCTGAGAAGGACAAAGAGGGAGCCCTGGGCTGCAGACTCCAGCGAAATAGAGCAAGCGAAATTTGGGGAGCAAACCTCGGTGAGTCGCTAACACAGGGAAGTGCCCACCCTTAGGAGGAGGAACTTAGGACAAAACACAGTGAAAGGTGCCTGAACTGTTGGCTCGGATCTTAGCAACCTTGGTTTGAGGAAGGCTCGAATCTGAGTAGATGGGCCAGAGAGGGCAACTAGGCACAGAAAAAAGCGGTCTGAGTGATCCTGGGAACTGGAGCTCCCTAGCACTGGGCGGCGCCAGTCCCAGGGGCATGAGAGAACTCCACAGAAAAGTCACTCAAAAGCTACCATAAATATCACCCAATCTTAAAGATCCCACAAGACCACAGGCAACACAAAGGCGACACAAAGCACAGACCACGGGCAACACAAAGCACAAGACCACAGGCAACACAAAGAAGAAAAAAAAAAAAAATCTAGGTCAGCAAGACCTCAGGGCACCCACTAGGTGGCAGCAAAGGACAAGGGTTTGAAGCCAGCAATGCCTTGTATCATATAGACATGGGGTGAGGTCACAGGAAAATTAATGAGTCAGAGGAAGGACCCAGTGTCACCCCAAAAAGTCACCAAAAAGCATGGTCAATCACAGAGATTACAGATGAAGAAATTGAAGATGTATCAGATAAGGAGTTCAGAAAATAATTATGAAACTTCAGAGACAATGAAAAATGATAGGAAGAACATAAGGAATTCAAAAACTACATAATCACAGAAACAAAATTAGTCAAAAATGAGATCCTTGACCTGAAGCACAGTTGAGAACTTAGCCAACAGAATCATTGCAGCAGAAGACAGGATATCCGAATTGGAAGATTCCCAGAATGAAAGCAGGCAGATTATTAACCAACTGAAAACACAATTGCACAAGGCATCCAAGTCGATCCAGGAGATGAACAACAACATCAAGAAATCAAATATCAGAATTATAGGCCTTCCAAAAGGAGTGGAAAGAGAGACAGGCATACAACCGGTGCTTGATGAAATTATACAGGAGAACTTCCAAAACACTTGGAACATGAACACAGTCCAAATCCAGGGAGGCCAGAGAATGCCCCACAGATTTGACCCAAAAAGATCTTCTCCCAGACACATGGTAATTAAGCTCCCCTCCAACGAATACAAAGAAAGAATCCTGAGGCCAGCACGATGCAAAGACAAGCTTACATTTAGAGGCAGGTCCATCAGAATCACTGCTGACTTCTCAGAACAGACACTCTAGGCAAGAAGGGAATGGAACGAAGTCTTTCAAATCCTGAAACAGAACAACTGTCAACCAAGAATAATGTACCCAGCAAAGATCTCGTTTGTATCTGAGAATGAAATTAGATACTTCCATAGCAAGGAGAAACTAGAAGAATATGCCAGCACAAAACCAGCTCTACAAAATCTCCTCAGAAATGCGCTACTCCCAGAGAAAAAGGAAGCAAACCATAAGTAAGGATGGCAAGTGGGAAGACCTCCTCACTAAAGCCCATGCAAGGAAAGGCAATTAGATACCAAAAACCTCAAAAAAAAAAAAAAACCCAAACGGATAGAGAATTAACAATTAACAGAGAAGGAAAACTACAGACCAATCTCCCTGATGAAAATTAATGCTAAGATTCTCAACAAAATCCTAGCCAATAGAATTAAAAAAAAATCAGACAGATCATTCATCCAGACCAAGTAGGATTCATTCCAGGAATGCAAGGATGGTTCAACATACAGAAATCCATAAATGTGATACACCACATTCAAAAACTGAAGAACAAAAACCATATAATAGTATCAATAGATGCATAAAAAGCCTTCAACAAAATCCAACATCACTTTATGTTATAAACCCTAACCAGGGTAGGCATAGAAGGAACAATCCACAACATAATCAAAGCAATATATGAAAAACCCAGTGCCAGCATCATGCTGAATGGAGAGAAACTGGATTCCTTTCCACTGAGATCTGGAACAAGATAAGGATGCCCGCTATCTCCACTGCTATTCAACATAGTCCTAGAGGTACTCGCAGAGGCCATAAGACAAGACAAAGAAATTAAAGGAATCCAAATGAGAAATGAAGAAGTCAAGCTTTCACTATTTGCAGATGACATGATCCTTTACATAGAGGAACCAAGAGACTCAATACAGAGACTCCTAGAACTTATATGAGAGTTTGGTAGAGTGGCAGGGTACAAAATTAATGAACAAAAATCAACAGCCATAGTATATGCAAACAGCCCCAAGATGGAAAAAGATCTAACCAGCAAGTTACCAATCAAGATAACAGTATCTAGGAATAAATCTAACTAAAAATGTAGGATACCTTTTTGAAGAAAACTACAAACTACTTAAAAAGCAAGTTGAACAAGACCTCAAAAGATGAAGCAACATCCCATGCTCCTGGATAGGCAAAATCAATATCATTAAAATGTCTATACTACCAAAAGCTATATATACATTCAACGCAATCCCAATGAAATTGCCCAAAACATTCTTCATTGAACTGGAAAAAAAATGATACAAAGGTTCATCTGGAAACACAAAAAACTATGAATAGATAGAACCATTCTGAAGAATAGGAAGTTAACAGGGGGAATCACAGTCCCAGACCTCTGGACATACTATAGGGCAGTGGTTATCAAAACAGCCTGGTACTGGCACAAAGATAGAGAGGAGGATCAATGGAACAGAACAGAAATACCAGAAGGAAACCCACACCAATACAGCCAAATAATCTTTGACAAAAAGGCAAACGACAATCCAGGCAAATGGGAAGGTCTCTTCAATAAATGCTGTTGGGACAACTGGATGATAGCCCGTAGAAACAAGAAGATAGACCCACATCTTTCACCATACAGTAAGATCATATCTAAATGGATAAAAAGACTCAAACCTATACCCAGGAAACTTCAAACTTTTGGAAGAAAATGTTGGAAACATCCTGCATGATTTAGGTGTAGGCCCTGACTTCCTAAAAAGGACACAAAAGCACTAGCAATCAAGGCCAAAATAAACAAATGGGACCTCATCAAACTAAGAAGCTTCTGCACAGCAAGGGAAACAATCAACAAAGTGAAAAAGCAACCCACAGAGTGGGAGAAGATCTTTGCGCACTACATAAGTGATTAGGGGGCTGATCTCCAGAACAACCAAAATACCAAAACAAACAAACCACTCAAGAAATGGGCACCGGAAATGGGCAGATGTTTCACAAAGGAACAAACCCAAATGACAAACAAACACATGAAAAAATGCTCAAGTTCCCTGGCAATAAGGGAAATCCAAATTAAGATATCAATGAGGTACCACCTAACGCCAACAAGGATGGCACACATACAAAAAAACCACCAGCAACATTTGCTGGCAAGGATGAGGGGAAAAGGGAACCCTACTCCACTGCTGGTGGAGCTGCAGGTTGGTACAGCCTCTATGGAAATCAGTATGGAGAACACTCAAACAACTCAAAATCAGCATACCATATGATCCAGCACTAGCACTCCTAGGAATATATCCAAAACACCTGCTACACGAGAAACCAACATGCACCCCTGTGTTCATAGCAGCACAATCAGTAATTGCAAAAACATGGAAGCAACCGAAATGCCCATCAACAGAATTCTGGATAAGAAAGCTATAGTACATTTACACCATGGAATACTACTCAGCTCTTAAAAAAACAAAATGCAGTTTTTTTGTGGCCAAATGGGTCCAACTGGAAACCATTATGCTAAGGGAAATGAGTCAATCCCAAAAGGTTAATTACCACATGTTGGCTTTAATTTAAAATGAAAGGATGTCAATCCGGAAAATAGTACCCATGTATTGTAATACTATTTTAACCCCAAACAGCCTGTATCCAATGCATTAAAATATTGTGATGAACATACAATTAATGTGAATCAGATTGCTTATGTTCTGCATCAAAGAATTGTAAAACGCTATATACTTTTAAGACCCTGAGCTACTCGGAAATGAGGTGAAAGAACAGGGAAATCTTCCATCTCTTTAGAATATGTGAGGAAGACGTAATGTATAACCTATCAGAAACATAACAGGTAATTCATAGACAACAGATTCGAATCAGCATTAAACAATAGTTAACTTACAAAGACATACAGGGGAATCAAGAGCAATCCTGACAACCTCTTAACAGGAGGTCTTATGAACAGAGCAGGGGGGCACCCCAGAGTGGAGCAGGGGGACAGGAGGAGGCTTTTATTCCAACCCTGAAGACTCGGATCCTCACCAAAGACTATCAGTATGGGCACCAAGGACTACATCCTAACAGACAAGGAGAACACGGGGAATTGGAGTGCCTTTGGAGGCCAAGAACTCTGAGGTCATCCATCCCCATTTGGATCTACCACATGGGAATGGAAGAGGCTCAAATCCTTCCTTGCAGGATCCAAGGTCATCCGAACAACAGCCAGGAGCCCTGAGCGGTCCTCAGAAACAGAAGGACAGTAAACTTCCTTCGGGACTAGGGAGAGGAGCTTCTTCTGGTCCTTGCTTAGCTCCAGCTTTGGATCCCCACCCTCTCTTGCAATGACCATCAGGATCGCCCCAGAGCCATCCCCCCAAAAAAATAGAATAGATAGTCAAAGAAATACAAGGAAAGCTTAGAACCAAACAGGAAACGATCAACAGGGATCCACATATACCTTACTAGGTAGGACACAAAGATTAGTTAATCCTCACTAGGGTGTGGAAGATTTCTCTGAACATTCCTCCTAAAACTCTTCTGCACCTCAACTGTTGACAAAGGCCTTGTTAGATTTATAAGCCAGTTTAGACTATCCTAAAATCTACCAAGTACATCAAAATTATGCATCAACACCATAAACTGTTAAGTACTAAAATGAAAGCAGACATGAGACAGGTGAATAGTAGTACCCTATAGCCATTTTAAGGTGTATAGCAGCTGGTTCTGTGTACAAACAAAAATTGAAGGGTCAATGAAGTAGTCACAAGATGTGGTTAAGAACTTGCAATGTTATAACATATGGATTACTCAATACCATGTCAATTAATTCCTTAATGTTGTAAATTGTTGTTGATGTTGTGCTGGGGCTTCCAATTGAATGGGATGATATTCTGCCAGCTCTACCTTCAGACCAGATAAGGTCTTCCCAAGAAACTGTTGAAATTATCTGGACAATAAGATGCTGGACTCTATGCTTGGTATATGGATGCAAAGAAAGAATCTTGACTTAATTTGAACTGTGGTAATGTAACAAGGTGGAGGAATCCACCACGGGGGGGTGGGGGTGGGGAGGGGATGGGGGAATCCCAGAGCCTATGAAACTGTGTCACATAATGTAACGTAATTAATAAAAAAAATCAGTTCCAACCTCCTTATTCTCAGTTTTTGGATCACTATCCCCACTGTTGTTTTTGTCTCACCTTATTTGTATTTGTCAAAGAGATCATTTTAGCAATAGATGCCCATTTGCTGAATAATATATTCTATTACTTCTAAAGTTTTAACATTGTCTGCAAATGAGAAATTTCTTTTATTCATTATTTACTTATTTGTGGATTCTAGTCAATGCTCATGTCACACAGAGTTCTTATCTAAATTTTCAGGTGTATTTTGGATAAAAAGACTACTTTTTTTTTTTTTTTTACTTAGAAACTTATTTTTTTTTGAAAGTCAGAGTTACAGAGAGAGAAGCAGGGGCAGAGAGAGATCTTCCATTTGCTGGCTATCTCGCCAGTTGCTACAAAGGTGAAGCCAGGAGATTCAGTCCAAGTGGGTAGCAGCACTTGGGCTGTCCTTTGCTGCCTTTTTCAGGCCATTAGCAGGGAACTGGATCAGAAATGGAGCATCAACCAAATCCAGCTTTTATAGGGATTCTGGTGTAGATGGTGGAATATTTATCAGCTGTCTTACAATGCTGGCCTCAAGACTTCCAATTTATTTTTTTATTATTCTTTAAAACACTAGCAAAACACAAATGAAGAAATAAAACTACTATATGCATTCATGTAGGCTATGAAAAATTGATGCTAAAGAAACTAAGTAAACTTCTTTAGAATGAATAAGTACAGAAGAAGTAAAAATTTCAAATTTCTGGATATGAATTTATGGGAGTTTTTCAACTTGACTATTTCAGTAGGACCCAAATCAGCTTTAAGATTTCACATATTTATGTATATGATAGGCATATTGTGTGTGTGTATCTCCTTTTCTTGTTTATTTAACTGTAGACAGAACATGGAGGTTCTGAATGGAACAAGGGCCAGATGCTATGTTTACTTTTGCTGTTGCTCCTGATATCTCCCTTGTTAAATGCACTTTGCATTCAACACTGAGCTCTGGGAACAGTTCTTAGCAGTTAGTTGTAGAGCTAGCTTAATGTTCAGGAACTCATTCCTATAGTTTCATCAGAGAAGTTGGCTCTTAAATAAATACAGTATAAAGAAATTAATCTTCAATATTTTGTAATAGCAATTCTGAATCTACTTGTGAGGGAGGTGGTGACTAGCCCTGTACTGTCTCTTTAAATTTCAATTTCTCATTGACGGGATGGTTTTGGCCACACCCCTCCTCTGCCTCATTAAGACACAAGTATTGTCCCTTTTTTGTTTGGATAAAGCAACCAAGCATTCTGTCAATAAACAAGTCAATAAACAATAAACAAGTCAACTACCCAATAGGTGTTTATGACAACTTGCATGTGTGTTCTATATCAACAAAAAATAATGTGTTTCTTCTCTGCTCATTTATCAGACAATGAGAATGTCACATGAATAAATCATAAGGTAAATGTTAAGTTTTTTTAGGATTTATTTTTTTCCATTGCAAAGTCAGGTATATACAGTGAGGACGAGAGACAGAGAGGAAGATCCGTTGTTTGATGCTTCACTTCCCAAGTGGCAGCAACGGCCGGAACTGAGCCGATCCAAAGCCAGGAGCCAGGAGCAATTCCAGGTATTCTATGTGGGTGCAGGGTTCTAAAGCTTTGGGCCATTCTTGACTGCTTTCCCAGGCCACAAGCAGGGAGCTGGGTGGGAAGGGGGGCTCCCGAGAATAAAACCAGCACCCATATGGGATCCTGGTGCATTCAAGGTGAGGATTTGAGCTGTTATACCACCGTGCCTGGCCTTAAATGTTAAATTCTAACCACATACAAGTAATTGCTGTGATGACAAATGAGAACCCAGAAAGGTGCAGAGTATTACAGAGAAACAGAAGTTCCAAAGGGCAAGTGCAGCAGCCTCCATCTGTACTCCCCAAGGTACTTCATCCCTGATTCTGGTACAGTATGCATTTCAATCAGATCAGAGGAGCTGCACGTATCTCCTTATCATTTGTTTGATGCTAAATTTGACGGTGCATTCCATGAGGTGGGGCCTATGTCTCAGTCACATGTGGGTGTTTAAGATGAATTCATTTTCTTAAGCTGAAAGGCAGAATGATAGCGAATAAAGGGCAGACAGAGAAAAAGCCATCTTCAATTTGATGTTCAATGGCCGAAATGGCTGTGGTTGAGCCAGGCCAAAGCCAGGAATTGGGAACTGCATCCAGGTTTCCCATATCTGTGGCAGGAGTCCAAGCCCTTCTGCCATCTTCTGCTGCTTAGAAGCACAACAGCCAGAACGTGAACTGGCACTCCCCTATGGGATGCCAGTATCACAATCAACGCTTAATCTGTTATTCCCTGACATGAACTCCAGTTACCTGTTATTAACAGTGTTTTGTAGAGTATCTGGCAATATTTTGGGTATCCAACATTGCATTAGAAAGGAAACATTAGTTTTGCCCATGGTCATTTCTGCCTTAGAATTCTGATTGAAGTTCCTGGATTTATGGTAAATTAGCTCTTAAATCTTTGATATGTGGTTCATCATTTGGCTATCCAAAAAAACAACTTTCTGTCTGATGATGTAGGGGGAAGACCTAGGAGACAAGATCATCAACAAAGACAGGGCCACTTTGGAAAGAAACTTGAACTTTTGCTTACTTGAGAACGGAGTGGGGATTTGTACAACAAAGTGAAAATCACAGGACTGTGATTTAGAAATACCAGTGTCAGCACTTTGGAGGTAGAATGGAGTTGTGTCAGGTCATGAAAATGTCCTGAATTAGGGCAAAAAAAGTGAGGAATGTAAAGGAAGTTGACAATGTGCAATGCTTTATGGCTAGAACTGAAAATGGTTTTAAAGAGGAAGCAGGAAGAGATCTGGCAATATCCTAACAATAAAGAAAGGCAATGATAAGGATGTTAATGAGGGGAAGATTTTTTTTATGGAACTGCATCACTTAATAAACAAACAAATAAATCCAGGAAAAGCAAAGGAATGGATTGACAGAAAAATGGCGACTGTGAAATGGGCATCTTGGATCCGAATTCCTGCTTCGATCAGATGATCTCTAAGAGTCTCTCCGAGTCTACAAGTGTAGGGAAAAATACGGGCTTTAAAGTAGAAGAGCTTTAGAGTTCTTTATATTCACCACTGTGGAATCTACACTAATTGTTTTTTTTCTTAAAACTCTTCCGTTATTTGGGTTCTGGGAAGGAAGCCAGATGGGGGGGGGGGGGAAAGAAAAGAAATAACTCCTAAACTGAGTGTAGGACCCTGAAAATTGATGGCTCTTTGTAATTACTACAGAAAAGAAGGCATAGCGCCTTGGTACTTGGGTTGTCTGCTCTGAGATTCAGTCTCTTACTAATGGTTTACATTCACAGGCTGGCTTTTGTAGATTTACTGAGTTTTGTGGTTTTTGTTTTATTCTGGCAGCGATCTCCAGTGTGCCATGTAGTGATGGGGATGGTGGTTCAAGTGTGGAAAGACAGAGAGAGATCAGAGCTTCCGCAGGAAACTGTTAGGAGTTGGCTGAATACGGTGTCTGCAATCCTTCTTCTGAGGAAGGAGAACCGCAGCCCCTAATGCGGATGAGAGTGTGTGCTGGAGAGGAAACAGAGATGGGAGGGGCAGGCTGGATGTGCATGAATGTTAGGGATGTTAGGGCAGTCTCTTCCTGACGGCTCCTCTGTTAGAGGAAATGGAGGGCAGAGTGAATTGATCAGAAGGGAGGATGCTAGAATGACTTGGAAGCGGGGCACGTTTTCAATGAGGAATGGCTAGCTTCTATACAGAATGATGCTACCCAGCGGCCCAGGGCGTGGCCAAGAACGCTGAGAGTTGCTGCTGGAATCCAGATCTGAAGAGTAGAACGCTCTGGAATGGGGGAGAGGGAGGGATCACGGTAGAAACAATACACAGTATTTCATTATCTCCTATCTGGTGCTGGTGGTAGCTTAATTTTTTAAGACTAATTCTACATTCCAATTCTATGAAACTACTGGAAGTGGGCAAGGTGTGTGTGTGGGGGGGTGCTTTGCTTGCTTTTACTTTCTCCCAGGAAGTAAGTTTTACTGTAATTGCTTTTTATTTTCCTCACTGAGGAAAATACTGCAGGGTCCTTGACTTCCTATCAGTGCCTCAGGCTTTCATGTGGCCAATGGCTTTTAATTCTAATCAATAAGAGAATAAACCCTGAGGAGTGTACTTAAGGTTTTGAACTGATTGCATCCCCAAATCAAGCAAAGAGCTTCCAGATGCTGCAATGTGCTGCATAAATTCAATAAAAATTGCCATGCTCATTAGCATCACTGCCTATTGTTATGGCCATGAACAAATTCTATCTTTCATTGCCCATTTTGCTGCAGTTCTTTGACTTAATGATCCCCATCCCAGAGAGAAACTCCATTAGCATTTGCAGATGCCAATGTAAATGTGGGAGGGAAATGCTTTAGTACATAAAATAATCAGGCAAGACCCCGGCTATCCTCCTGCTGGTGAAAAAACAAAATCAGAAGAAAAAAAAATCAGTTTATATTGGGTAGATATATAATCCTAGGAAAATATCAATAAAGATTTTAGTTATTCCTAATATATTAATTAACTTGTTTATCCATCCTCTGCCTTGTTCTGCAAAGATTGTGTAAAGACTTGCAATAAATGTACTTGCTACCGAATAGTGAAAAGTAGAGTGGAGAGAGAAAATCAGCAGCACAGAAAATAGAACAGAATCATTTCACAAATGTAACAAATCCGATTTGCCTCTGAGCTTCTGGCCAGACATTGGGATGGAGCTATTGTTATTAGAACACTTTAAGCATTTTCATGTCTGTCTTCAGGGAAACATTTTCACTAACACTATGACAATTTAGCAAAAACACAAGGACACTAAGTAAAAGACTTTGCAAGTGGTCACTGAGCAATGTCATGTAAGACGGTTGAGCATTTTTGTATGGATCGTAGTTGCAGATGTGTTCATTTCTGGCAATGACAATGGAGGTGTCAAAGTAGAGAAGAGATCTCTCAGTCTCTCCATCTCGCTGTAATACTTTCAAGTAAATACACCTTTAAAGAACAATAGAATGCTTCAACTTTGGATTTACAATGATCTGGTATATCACTGCATGTTCCTCAGTCGGAATTTGACTGATGTTTTTTCTCAGGATTGGACTAGGGTAAGGGATCGCCATGTTTCATTCCTGTGAGTGTGCTCTGGTTGAGGCTGGCTCAGTCTGTCATTAGCACCAGCTTTCATGCAAACCAGTGGATGTTGCATTCTCCTAGGGGTGAGCCCACAAATCCCCTATAGAATTTTCTCCTGGAGCCCGTTCTGTAGAGTACTTGCAGGTGTCGGCGCTCACCCCTGCATGGACATACTCTGCCCCTATACTCACTGGTGGGTACTACAGGCAAGCCCTCCAGTCCTAGCTTTTGTGTGCACCTGTGGGTGATGTCTAATGTTGCAGGTTTCCCATTTGGGTGGGTGCATTGGCCTGACCCAGACATGCCCTCTGTTTTCCTCCCTGCAAATCACCCAGTGTCAGCCCCCCGTGTTTACCTATGAGTGCAGTGTTCTGGTCCGTGGGAGTCCCCAGAAGTTATTCATCAAGTGCAGTGGAATACCCCAGGAGTCAATTCACACTTGTGAAGTACTCCCTCAGTGTCCCCAATTGAACACATCCCAAAACTTTCTTATCTGAGCAATCTATAGCCACAAACAGGTCTCAGCCCTGGTCTTCCAGTGGTGCACTGATCTGCCTGGGCCACGCAAAGTTTTCACTTTGTTATAATTCTGTTTGTTTAGTTTTGCTTTTGTTCCCTATACTTTTGGAGTCTTTTAAAAATCACTTTCTATAAAAATGTCTTAAAGTAGTTATCATATGTTTTCTTCTTGTAATTCTATTGTTTTAAATCTGACATTTAGAACTTTGATCTATATTCAGCTGAATATTTTGTATAGGGTGAGAAGTGGAGAGGGGGAATTTCTATCTTCTGCATATGGGTAAGGCGGTTTTCCCAATACCATCTATTAAAGAAACTGCTCTTGGTCTAAGGTATAGTTTTGAGCTCTTCATATAGAATCAATATGAAGTAAATGCATAGATTCCTTTCTGGGACCTTTTTCTGCTCCAATAATCCATGTAGTTGTTTTTAATACCAGGACTCTCCTTGTTTGATCACTGTAGTTGTATCATGTGTTTTGAAATCTGATATTGTGATGCAGTTTTGTTGTTCTTGTTCACAACTGCTTTGTCTATTTGGATCTTTTTTTATTCTAGTGTTGGGACAGGCCTCAATCTATAGAAATAAGTGCCCTTACTTTTAAGGCGTTAGGGGTAGGATCCGCTTCAAATCATGCTATGAGCAAAGGCCTTGGACCATCATTGCTATGCTGACTCTCCCTGTGTTCCCAAGGCTGTTGTCCTTTCTGCTGGTGCTGTGGAATGCTTTGGGGGTCTAAGGAATTCCCATGCTTCCTCACTGAGTTTCAATGTTCCCTCTCAGGCATACATGTTGAAATACATTATTCATTAGTTATTTTCATTTATGGTCTCTGAGAGGCAGAGTGTCTTGGATTTTTCTCCATCTAATCAGCCACTGAATCCATTGAAATGTTTACTTTATTCCAAGTTTAATGTGTTGTTTTAAAAATTCCTAACACTGTAAAAATGTTCCTTTTACAGATGAGAAAAGTATGGTTAAAAATAAGCTCAAAAATTTGGAAAACACTGTGAATACTAAATGTGGGATTTTGATGAAATTGATAAGTATGAATCCAAAGTTGATATGGCATCAGTAGTTTTTTCCTTTTAAAAAGTCTTTTAGGGCCCGGCGCGGTGGTGCAAGTGGTTAAGGTCCTCGCCTTGCACGCCTGGGATCCCATATGGGCTCCGGTTCTAATCCCGGCAGCCCCGCTTCCCTTCCAGCTCCCTGCCTGTGGCCTGGGAAAGCAGTCGAGGATGGCCCAAAGCTTTGGGACCCTGCACCCATGTGGGAAACCCGGAAGAGGCTCCTGGCTTCGGATTGGCATAGTATCGGCCCGTTGTGGTCACTTGGGGAGTGAATCATCGGACGGAAGATCTTCCTCTCTGTCTCTCCTCTCTGTATATCCGCCTTTCTAATGAAAAAATAGTAAAAATAAATCTTAAAAAAAGTCTTTTAGCTATTATTATTATTGTTATTATTATCATTTTGTGATACAGTTCCATAGCTTGTGGAATTTCCTTTATCCCCTCCCAACTCCCACCAAGTTCCCCTATATCATTACTAAAGAATAGTTATTCATTCACAATCATATGTCCAATATTGTGGGCAGACAGTCCAGCATCCTATTGTCAAATAGTAAACAGTTTCACTGGGAGCCCATCTTAAAGATTTATTTATTGATTCTTATTACAAAGTCAGATATACAGAAAGGAGGAGAGACAGAGAGGAAGATCCGTCCGATGATTCACTCACCAAGTGACCGCAACAACTGGTGCTGCACCAATCCGAAGCCAGGAACCCAGAACCTCTTCTGGATCTCCCACATGGGTGCAGGGTCCCAAGGCTTTGGGCTGTCCTCAACTGCTTTCCCAGGCCAAAACGCAAAATCAACAACAGGAAGAATAAAAAGAGATTAACAGCACCATGAAGTTAAATAACATGCTACTGAATGACTAATGTGTTGCTGAAGAATGTAAAAGAAAATCAAGAACCTTTTTGAAGAAAATGATGCTACTGCATGATCTATGAGTTGGTGAAGAAATTAAACAGAATAAAGTGTTTTGAAGAAAGGAAACTAACAACAAAAACAAAAAATCAAAATCCATGAGATATAATTTCTGCTGATTTTTGCTGGTGAAATGTCTCTCCTGTAGGCAACAAATACATGGTTTTTTTTTTCCTTTTTTAATCCAGTCTACTAATGTATGACATTTGATTGAGTTGTTTAAGCCATTTACATTCAGGGTTAATAGGTATGTGTGGCAATTTACTTCTGTCATTTTAGCAATGGGTTGTTCATTGATTTAGTCTTGTACTGTCATTTTACTGGGATGTTCTTCCCATTTGCCTTTGTTTTTGGTGGGTGCTATTCCTCTTCTCTGTCAAGAGAACATCTTGAAGTATCCTTTGTAGGGCAGGTTTGAAAGAGGTAAATTCTTTCAACTTCTCTTTACTGTGGAAGAATTTTATTCATTTTCTAAGACAAAGAAAGCTTTGCTGGATATGTTGTCCTGGGCTGACAATTTTTTACTTTTGGAATCTGGAATATGTTGCTCCATTCTCTTCTGGTCTGTAGAGTTTCCTGTGAGAGGTCTCCTGGGAGTTTAATTGGCATTTCTTTATATGTCAATTGATTTTTTTTCATGTGCACATTTAATCCTGGATCTTGTTCCCAATTATTTCCCTAGATTAGAAAAATTTTCCTCATTATTTCATTGAATACACCTTTAATCCCAGCTTCTCTTTCTGCACCTTCTGGGACTCCCATAATTCTTGCATTTGGCCTTTTATTAGTGTCTTTTAGTTTTGTAAGGCTTTTTTTGGCCTGATCCAGCTCTGCTTCCCATTTTTTGTTTGTTTCCCCCTGGTGACAGGACATGTCTTCCAATTCTGAGATTCTTTCTTCTGCTTCATTCATTCTATTTTGGAGACTCTACGCTGTACTTTCAATTTGCTCCACTGTATTCTTCATGTCTAATGTATCAGCTTTCATTTGATTCATTTCCAGTGTGACAAATTTCTTAAATTCCTTGAATGCCTTTTTTATGTGCTTCTTGTTGTTGATAAGAAGTTTTATAATGAGTTTTCTGAATTCTGTGTCCCCCATTTTCTCAATGTCTTCCTCAGTTCACTCTGAGGTTGGCATAGGGTTTTGCTCCTTTGCAGGGAGCCTTCAGTAATTTTCATTATGCCCCTGTCTCTTCTTTTGCTCTTGGTCGTTGTACTTCTGGTTATCAGATTCTTCTCCTTAGGGCAGGTTTCTAAGCTGTTTCACCCACAGGTCTACAATTCATTTTTACTTTTTGCAGTTGTTACACAACTCTTTGTTTGCAGACATTTGTGCTGCTCACTCCCTCCAGCAAGTTCCAGGTCTGGGTGTTTATGTTAGATTTCCACTATGGTCTCTGTAGCCCCAGCTCCTAGATCATTACTCTCCACCTCCTGTGATTCCGTGCTGAGGCTGCATGATTGTCTGTACAGCCATTCTCCCACTTCTGGTTGGAGCAGGTCTCAGGATTAAGGAGACACCAGGAATCCTAAATGGCTATGTTGTTGGTGGTAATCTTGCAGGAGCCTTTTAGCCATTAAATCTGAGGGCCACACAGATCTATTTTGACTGGTACGATGCCATAGTTGGTTTTATTTTCCTGTGGGACCAGTGCAATGCAATGAGCACAGTGAGTTCTTGCAAGCTCAGCACATGTGCAACTCACTGTTATCTCTGCAGTCTCAAAGCCTTTGCTACTCTGTGTAAAGTGGCACCTGATGTGCCCCTACTAGATTTCTGATGTGCTGGCTGTCAGGTCTGTGGGCTACCTGGATCTGTCTTGGGTGGAACTTGTAAGATGTCATGTAATTGCAGTTCACTGAGTCAGAAATAAGTTTAGTCCTTCACTGCCCCAGTGTGCTCTCCTGGATGTGTGGCTGCAGCCTCTCTGGTGTATGCTGGCTGGTGCGTGGGAGTCTTGTGGGTTCGAGGCGGTAAGGAAGACGAAGTGTGAGCACAGCACAGGCTGCTGCTGCTGCCGCCTGTGGCCTCGCCTGGCCTCTGGTGTCCCTGTGTGTCTGTGGGGGCAGGTGGCTTCCTTATGTCTACCGCAGTCCTTTCCCTTGTCTTTGCTTTCTTAAACAAACTGGCCACTAATTTGTCTCTAGGAGGCAGATCTGACTGTAAAATCTACCCTGTTCCCACACTGCCTGTCTGGGATCGGCCTTTCTGTCTCTGCTCGTGGTCAAATCAAACAGACCAGCAGGATGGGCAGTTCTTTGTCTGGTTCACCTCTTGAACTTCAAGTGAAAGTCCCTTCCCACTTGGTTGCTGGTGGAGTTCTGGGTGCTGGTGGAGTTCAGATTGCCACTCTGTGAAAGCCTGTGTGCTGTCAGTCACTGCCACACCACAGCGTTGTTTTTACTGCTCCCTGTGTCTGTCAGTCTGTCAGTCTCTGGGTACCTCTCTGGTGTTGTTTTGTCCTCTCCTGTTTCCTGGAATGTGCCTTATCTGCTTCATACTGGTTAATGTTTCTCAGTCCGTTTAAATGTGTCCTTACCCTATTCTGCCATCTTTAGTCTCTAGAGCATCAGTGGTTTTGTCTAGAAAAGATTTTCCTGTTAATCAGGTAGTCTTATATTTCTTTAAAATGGAAATATTTAATAGCCCTTGACTCCATACTTTTGTTTTCACTCTTTTATTTACTGTATACTTCATATTTCTGCATTAGTTAGTTTTGTTTTTTTATTAAGTTCTAGCATGTTTTCAGCAGTGACTTCACATTTAATTGTTTTGGGGCATATCTCTTAAAGTATGCTAGGTATGTGCTTGCAAGGAAGGAATCTCAACTGAACTTGAACTTTGGTCATGCAGCTAGGTGGAGGAATCCACCATGGGGGGAGGGGTATGGAAGCGGTGGGGGGAATCCCCAGTGCCTATAAAACTGTATCACATAATACAATGTTAATAACAATAAAAAAAAGTATTCTTTGTTTTAAAAATATTATGCCACAAGGCTTTCTAGAACTCACTAGGATGTGCATTCTCTCCTAAAAATCCTAGAAATCTTACAAAATGTTATTTGATACTAACTTAAGCTCTGATAAACAAGGTGATTCTCCTTGTCTCTAGGAATAGAGTTCTTGTTAAGCATGAATCAACAGTCCAAGTTCTGTTGTAAAATTACCAGCAGTTTTGAGGTTTCTGTTTTGAAACCTCAACATATTTCATACTTATTTTAACTTAATATTTGTCCTTCTTGTTCCTTCCAATGGTTGGTATTAATGTAAGAGTAATGTTCAAGGTCAAGGGCTGAGAGCATAAGTAGTTATACAGACGAGTGTAAAAACTTCGATGGCATTTCCAGGTAATGAAGTGCAAGACATGCTCCAGGGTTGACATTTGTATAGGTGCCGCCTCTCCAAACCTGCTGCCGTACAGGGGACTCGGGAAGCCTCTGTAGTGTCAGGAAGTTTTTCACATGACCTTAGAGGCTTTTGTGCACTTGTGTTCTGACTTGTCTTCTGCACCGCTGCTGTCTTTCTGACAACTGCTTGGTTTGATGATTCCCGATGAACTATCTTCTATTTTTCCTTGCTTTCAGGAATCGGGGTATGATGCAGATTCTTTTTGCAGCATGAAAGAGGGCTCTGGACAGTTATGGTAGATGTTCACCTGCATGCTTAATTTCCTGTGGTCATAGGATTAGAATAAAAGCTCAAGAAGAAATAAGACTCCAGTGCTGGTTTAACTGGTTCATGGAGAGTACTTTGTCACAGGATGTGAATATAGACCTGAAACTGGGGGAGTTTTTCTTTCTGTAGGTGAGAGCAGGCCCTTGTGGATCAAGAAGTCTTTTCAAACAGTGCCCAGGCTTCCTGCAGTGACCCAGTCCTCTGGTTAGCTGCAGTGTCCATGGTGCCTGTAGTTAACACAGTTTCAGTCTTTGGATCTCAGACGTTTAGTGAGCTGCATGAGGCTTTTACCCCAAGCAATCTGCAATCACAATAGTATGGCTGCTTTGGCTGCTGTTTCCAGTTGCTGCTGTGCTGATGGACATCTGCCTATTGTACCTTCAGTGTAGCACACTTGACAGTATTTTGATAGTGAGTGACTTCTGGCTTATTCATTTTGTATTTGTATCTTCCTTCTGCAAAAAATTTGACTACATTTCATTGATAACTGATTGCATGCTGGTGACCATAGGTAACTATTTCAGATACAGTTTCAGAAATCTATTTACCTTATCACACTTTATTTGAAAATCTCATGGTTGCTGATGGGATATGATGCATATAAATGGTTTCCCTGATTGAAGATCATAGATAGAAATAAAGTTAAGCATCAAAAACCTTCTTTACACAGAGAAAGAATTCTTTGACTGTAAAAGTATATCCCTTCTTTGTTAAATGTAAGTGGCAAGAGTAGACTAAGATTAAGGAAAAGTGGCATATCTTGCTCACATAACTTTTAATTACTCAGTCTGCCTTAACTTATACCATCAGCCTGAAAAGAATTTGCCAATATTTTCTTTTGTTTAGGAAAGGATAACAACTCCTTCCTCATTGTTTATTTAGTCATTTATTCAGTCATTCATTCATCAATAGGCAAGTTCTAAGTCTTAACATATTAGGCAAAAATAGTTCCACTCAGTCCACAAAAAATATGGAGGCATGGTCCTTGAATTTAAACGTATTTCCTTTCTCATGGAGTAAATAGATGAATGAATGAATGGCTTTCCACTTGGTCTTTCCATTTTTAATATTTAAGATGAGAAATGTTGTGCTATTTTAGATTGAACAGATCAGAGCTCCCATATAAAATGGTAGCAACTTGCATCCACAGCATAAGATATGCTAATAACAGCAGTAATAAAATGAGGAAACAGTCTTATAAGTTGGAAATCTTACAAGAGAACAATTCATTTGTCAGAGCTGCAAATTCCTACATTTAAAAGACAAAGCTGTCAAATTTTTCAGCATTTTCTTAGAATACATCCAGAGAAATGTTCCTTGATATTCTTGGTGTCTCTACAATGTGTATATTCTTATTTTGTTCTACTGCAACTAGGAGAAGAAAATGTATTTTGCTTGTACTAGGAGCTTACTTATTACATTATATGAGTTGATCCTGCACAATCTGAGTCTCAATTTTTTGGGGGAACCTCTTTTGGGAAGAACATTCTGTTGTGTGGAAATACCAGTATGGAAAGATGACTTTGGAAGAAAGACTAGATAAGCCTGCTGTCACCCTGAAGAAAGGATGTATAATCCTGTGCTTATTAGAGATGCATTTATGAGACAGGGAATACAAACCTGGAAGTTGACTTTAGGTAGTTAAAAATCAAAGCTGAGGCAATTAGGGACACAGCAACTCTCAAACAGTTGTTGGACACTTACAGTTCTTACAGTCTTTCTGAGTTGAGTCCAACCTCCGTCTTCCTAATGTTTCGATCTTGGAAAGGCTGCAAACTGCTAATCCTTGGGTTATGGTGGCATGGCTCATTTGGGTGTGTGTGAATGCCAGAATAACAGGAAGAGGAAATACACAAGAGTGCCACTTATTTGTAGTGCACTGCGAATTGTGAGAGATAAATTTTAGAAGGGTGGTTTTGTGAAGGGACAAATCATGAAGGGACTTGAATAACCTGACTTTGTTTCTCACACAATGGAGAGCACTTGAAATTTTGTAAATAAGTGAGTGATGTGTGTAAAACCCAAGAAATTTCCAAAGTTACCATCATGGTTTTTTAAATAGCAAATAGCTCATACAGAGTTAATAACTGCTGCTTTTTATTATCTACAAATATGCAAGCTTCTAGAAAATATTTTATAGAAAATTCATGTTCAATGTCTTCCCTAATATTGGCCATTTGTTATTTTGGATGCCAACAATGGATATGTTATAGATTCCATTTTTTATATGCATTTTGCAATTACCTATTTGTTATTTACAGGGCAGTCTAAATACACATGGACTGTAGTAATTTAGAGATTTGATCAGATAGTTTTTCAATTTTCTGGGCCATCAGAGCAAACTGTGGAGAGAGAGAGAGTCACCTGGTATGATCTAGCCATTGCCATGTGGAAGAGTTCAGTTTACATTAATAATTTTGAATTTGGGGACTTTCAGCTGGTGGTAGTTTCGAGGTTGGATTACAGTCTTCAAAAACGTGATTGGCTTAGCTCTGGCCATTGCAGCCACTTGGGGAGTAGGTCAGCAGATGGAAGATCTTTCTCCCTGTATCTCCTCTCTGTTTATCTGCCTTTCCAATAAAAATGAGTAAGTTTTAAAAAAAGAGTTCTGCAAATTTTATCTTCCTTCATGACTTGTGTAGTATTTTTCTCTTGAATTCATTGAAATTCCATAACTCATTATTATGCACACTAGCCCTTTCTCCATTCCACATTATCGTCTGGTTATCAACCTTGTCTTTTTTCATTAAATATATTTTTTAATTTTTTATTTTTGAATTTTGTGATACAATTTCGTATAGACTGGGATTCCGCCTCCAAATTCCCACCTTCCAGCAGATTTTCTCCATGTTGCTACAATAGTATAGTCCTACATAAGGAGTCACAAATCCATTAGTGTTTTATTTAACTGTGCCTCAGCATTACTGGTACTGACAGTTTCAGACAGTCAGCATCCCACTGTCTACACATTTACAACAGTTTTATAGCGAGTCCATCTTTTGTTTGGAAGCAGGGATGCATGTTGCATTGTACCCCCACATCTGGATTTGGCAGACCCCAGTACTCCATCACTATATATTTCCATAAATGAGAAGCCATGAATCAAGGTCAACAACTGGTGTGAGTTAGAACAACAGCCACAACAACAGCATCAACAACAACAAATCGTAGCACCATGAAAAAAACACAACACTGAATAACCAACTTGGGTGACAAAAAGAAAACACAAAGGTCTCCTGGGAAAAATGATGCCACTGTGTAATCCAAGAGTCAGCGATGAATTCGACAAGAGAAAAGAAAGTATTTGGAATAAATGAAACTGAAATAAAAAACATGAAAACACATGGGATGCAGCAAAAAAACAACAAAACAAAACAGTATGGTTCGGGTTATTGAACGTTATCTTTTACAGTAAGGAGCTGCTTTTTATTTCAAATATGCCATGGGGTTGTTCTACCTTGGGAATTGGAGTTACAGAGGACCAAGCAGGAAAGATGGCTTGAATACTCGGCTAGCCATTCAAAAGTCAAAGCCAGTAGCCAGCAATGCCTTTTTGTGTGTGTGTTTGCCTCAACCATATGAAGTGTAATTGATGCATACTGTAAGGATTGACAGTGACTCTGTAAGAGCTAAGTCTGAGCACGGGGTTCAAAAGGCAACAGAGAGATCTTTCAGGCCATTTTGAAGCTTCATCTCAGTAAATAGTGTACAGATCATTTGTAAACATCATATAGCTACTTACTTTGTTAGTAAGGACTGTGACATCGAGATAGCCTGAAGAGGAAGCATGGTCTCCTTGGATTTGTGGCTAAAGAGTCAATTCTTAATTTACTTATGGTAAGATGTAACATTGATTTTGGCTTCAACTGCACACATGTCACAGTTCAGAGACCTGAACTCTAAAGTACGAACTAAAATATTAAGTCAAATCCTGGTTGCACATGTCATTTATTTTTGTGTGACTTTGGGTCAGTGGTTTGCCATTTGTAGCTCCTCTTCTTGTTAACAAATGAGAATGTTGCCACAGTTGCCTTGGCCACCTTACAAGCTCAACCAATGGAGCTCATGTTATATTGTATATTATGAAGCAAAGGAAGGCCGCTCTTTGTCAACAAGTGATTATTATGAAACTCTATGATGTTATTTACTGGAGTTAATGGAAAAAAAATAAACTAGTTCAGCAAGTCTTCCTATCCCCAGGATTGCTTTCCTTTCCGAAAGCTTTCTGACCATGTTTTAGGCTCTGGACTAAGGTGGCTTACTTCCACCACGTATAATTCTTATTATCATATTATAAAATAGGTGGCATTATTTTTTTATACAAATGTGGAATTTGAGGATAAAATTATGTCACTGGCCACATGACCACTTGATAAAACAAAACGTCTTCAGATTTGAATTTAAGTTATTCTGATTCCTAAATCCCTGTTCTCTTGCAGTAAGAATAGTTCATCAGCACATGCCTGACCTGGTGTCTCAGGCTAAGAAGCTGCATGGCTGCATTGCAGCCACTGTGGCTGGGGCCCGGGAGATCCATACTCTGTGTTTTGACTCACTGCTAGAGAGCACACCTGTATTTTTCCATTTTTTAAAAATCACAGAAACATGGTGAGAAATGCCTTCCTTTTATAGCCCTTGCAAAATGCATCAAAGGGCAGTGTTTACAAAGACATTCCACTTCATCAGTCTGCTTCTATTGCCTTTGAGTGCCCCAGTCCTGCAGGCATCACTTGTTTTAGTGGCCTGAAGGAAAGAACCTTTTAAGAAGATCAAATGAAATATTTGAAAAGAAATCTAGCTTCTTGGTCTCATGGGGAGGTAAAGTAGCTTTTTATGTTTTGATTTAAAGTTTGATATTTCCCAGGGAGAAGAACTAGACTTATAATAATGCTTCCTTGCCTAGTAGATTCCCTTTTCACACTGTTAGCAACCTTTAGCCCATTGTGGCCCAGATATTAACCAGAAAATTCCAGAGGTATTAAATTGCACATTGTCTTAACTAGTGTGATGAGATCTTGTGTCATTTTGGTCCATCCGACCCAGGCTGTGAAACGTCCCTTTGTGCAGTATGTCCATGCTGCATGTGCCACGAGACACTAAGTATTCATCATGGGCTGTTAGATGGAGTGTCATGATACTGTCAGTGGTGTATTCAAGTAAACTGTATTTTACTAAGCAATGACCACAAACTCAAGAGTCACATTGGATCGCTTCTCGGCCTTTTGACTAAGATCAAGGGTGAAGAGTTACACCGGGGCAAACTATTATAGCATAGTGTCATAATTTTTCTGCTTCTAGTTATTATTATATCTTACTGTGCCTAAATTATAAATCAAACTTATCATAGGCAGGTATATATGTGTGAAAAAGCATAGCATGTAAAGAGTGCACAAACTTCAAGGACACTAGAATTAAAAAATAGGTTTATTTTGGTGCAAAAAATTGAGGTCCAAGTATTTCATTTTTAATGAAACTTTTGAAGACCCCTTGTATAGCAAATTTAGGATTTTCTTACTACTTGTGTTTTGGGTCATGCAGTAATGGTCTTGGAACATATTCCTAGAGGATGAGGAAGAATTGCTGTATATTTGAGTCTTATCTGAGTCTTACAGCTGCTGCATTAACGTACTTCATCGTAGAGAGTGGAGCAGCCTGGGAATGTGAAACTGGAAAGACGTGGGTTCCTATTCTAGCTACACCATTAGAAAATTGGAAAATTTATTTGTGCTTTTTTGACAATATTTTTTCATCTATCAAATAGAGATTACAAGGTTTTCTAGAAAAGTAAGTTAATAATAATAATAATAATAATAAACAATTTTGTAGTTCAACTATTGATTCATGTCTCCTGGCAATGTGGACAGAAGATCATAATTTGATTCTGTATATTGGTATGTGGCCTTGGGCAAGTTATATAATTTCTCAGGTTGCATGTTTATTAATTGAAAAAGATGAAAATCTTGGATCAGACTATCTCTGACTCCCTAACAGCTCATTTATGCTTCTATAACTGCTTTTAATCCCCAATCCACAATGATTTGGGGTGATTGCCACTTGAAATTTGTTAAGGAAACACCTCTCAATTATCTGATGATATTTTATTGGAAAAATGAGAATCTTTTGAAGACAAAACAAGAGAATAATATCATCAGTTTATCTGATTACTTCAGATATGGCTGCATATGGCCACTAACTAGTTTCATAATGCATATCTACCCCCGCCCCCCCAACCCTTGCTACTTGGAGGGAATCATTTAAATTGTTTCATGTGTTTTCATGACACACAACTGAATTCTTAACACTCATCAGCCATGCAACATGGTAATAACAAAATGACTTTTTGGAATTTTTTTTTTTGCAGGGTTCAGGCCAAGACACTTTCTTGTTACACAGTTACTGTACATCCTGTTAGATGAAACGCCACAATACAAAATTGACAACAGGAAGAAAAATAGAAATTTACAATTCCATGAAGTTAAATAATATGCTACTGAATGACTACTGAGTCATTGAAGAAATGAAAATCAACCTGCTTGAAAAAAATGATGTTATTGTATGTTCTACAATGTTAACAAGAAAGTGTTTTGAAGAGATGAAACTAAAAAAAAAATCAAAATCCATGAGGTATAGTTTCCACTGATCTTTGTTGGTGGGATATATCTCCTGTAGGCAAATAGATTTTTTGTTTGTTTGTTTTTGTTTTTTTTTTTTTAAATCCAGGCTACTAATCTACTATCTTTTCAGGAATGAGGGTGATGCAGAGAATAGCTGGATTTCCTAAATTATACCATTCAAAACTGGCCTAATCAGCTAACATCCTACTGTCACCGGACATGTGAGCAAGTCCAACTGACCAGAGGATAACTGATTTGTAAACATGTCCAGATTTAATCATGAGCCCACAGGCTTCTTGTTTTGATGAATTTACACTCATTGCCTTTTGTCACTGAGTTCTAATCCTGGCAGCCCCACTTCCAATTCAGCTCACCTCTGTGGCCTGGGAAAGCAGTAGAGGACAACCCCGAAGCCTTGGGACCCTGAGCCCACGTGGGATACCTGGAAGAGGCTCCTGGGTTTGGATTGGCTCAGCTCCAGCATTGCAGCCACTTGTGGAGTGCAATCATCAGATGAAAAATCTTCCTCTCTGTCTCTCCTCTCTGTATATCTAACTTTCCAATAAAAATTTAAAAAAAATCTTTAAAGAAATGTGCCGAATCACAAAACTGTGATGGTAGCTCATTTGTCGTTCCATGTTAAGGCTAATATTAATGATGTTTTGTAACTTGTATCAACATTTGAAGAATGGACAAGAAAGAAATAATGAGGCAAGAGAAAACAAATTGGGGATGAAATGAAAATGTCACTGTTCATCAGTAGCTGACCCCAAGCAATGACAATCCATTGATCTTGGCTGTCATCTGGGAGGTGCAAAAAATGTTCCCAGCTTCTGTTTTTGTGCTATTCAGATATTTGTTACTTGATCCTCACGTAGGTCAAGTTATTATTGGGATAAATCAAGATTTTTTTTCCTATTTGTATACATTTTAGAGGAAAACAAAACTTCCAATTTAGGAGCAGAATCAAGTGTTTAAAGTTTGGCCACTGGTCTCCTAGTGTTGAGATAGCACACATTTCTGAAAGCTGGATTTTAAGGACAATTTACATGTGTTACTTACTTGCTTGCTTTCATTCTTGCTTTTTGAACAGAAGTTGAAATTAATTGGAAATAGGAGGGAATTTGGATAAAAGTCATAGAGCAAGTAGCTGTAGTGTCTTGCAGTGCGAGGATGCTCTCAGTTCACACTCTTTGAACTCTCACACACTGCACTTATTGAATGGAATATCTGTTTTGTAGTGCTAGGAAAACATAGATACCACAGGTTTGGAAAATAATCAAGAAATGTATGTCACTTCTGGCAAATTCCTTTCCATCTCCAATTAACCAACAGTGAATTAACATTGCAAAACCAGGACAGTTTGACAGACTTTCAGAAGCAGGGAGAAAGAGTGGTGATAAGATCAGATATTCAACATACTAGATACTACAATGCCATGATACACTTAAAAAACAGAATGTTAAATTTGTGCCTGGTACTAAAGGACTTACTTGTAAGAACATGTGAGAAAATGGTAGGATGAGAATTAGGAAGGTGAAAGGGAAGGAGTCCCTATATCTATAAAATTGTATTATGGAAAATAATAACAATAACAAAATGTATTAAAATTAGATATTCAGAAACATGACAAATTTTTAAAATCACAGATTATTAATTAGAAAGTGTTGTCTTGCTTGTTTGAAATGTTCTGATCTGACAATTATGAACTTTGTGGCATAGTTATTGTTTTAAATGTTAATAGAATCAGGGAGATTTTGATAGATTTTGGTTAAGTTTTGGATTTTTGCCTACTCTCCAATTTATCCTTGAATTGTTTGGCATTTTTTTCAGGGTTTTTCCCTCACTCATAAGCCATTTTATAGTGAAACTGTTCCCTAGCCTTAAACTTATCTAAGTAGATTTTGTGCTTCTTATGAGAAAAACTACTCTATTTTGAAATTTGGATGGAGGATATCGAAAGAGCCATTTGTTACTGTGATCAGAGCAAGTTAAAGTGATTGGATTTATGTCTTAAGATGTACAACCATCAAGTAGAGCCTTATCAGAAGAAACTTGGCATCTGGAGTCTAGGTTTAGAAAGACCTGCCTTTCAGTCTTTACTCTGTCTTTTACTGCTGCTGATGCAGTCAAAGCTGGTTCCATAGCCTAGCTGACCTCAGCTGTCTTATTTGTGAGGTTGGATTCATACAGCTGTTATGGACTAGCACAAGTGCAGTGCAGTTGACTACATCCCAGGGCTCTGCCCCGGAGTTGCTGAAACCAACCCCTCATGGACACTGAGGCATGCCCCCTCTAGTTAGCAAGCACTCCAACTACATGAGTTCTTTCCCTGATGGTCTCTTTTGGTTTCTTCACATTTAACATATAGAAACGGATACAAGTCCATTGAAGCCATAAATTGTGAAGAGGAAGTAAAGTTCGGGTCCAGAGTTAGTGCAGATGAGTCAGGATGTGAATGTGTCTGCTCTGTGCTAGGCTGTCCATACATCTTCATTACAGTAATATGCTCTGTCTACCAGGGTACTGGCATTGAGTCAGAGACAATTGTTGTACGTGAAACACAGAGCTACTGACTTCTTAACAAACTCTTCATTCAAGGTTTTCACATTATTGGTTTTATTTCTTTAGGTTCAAGAGATTAATGGCATTTTCAAAAATACAAGTTTCAAGTGCTTTGTGATTCAACTGAGCTGGATATATAACTTGCTGCACCTTGGGCCTGATGAAACTAAAACACAGATGGAATCCAGGGATTAAATCCCAACTCAGAAAATCTGCTAAACCACATTGATGCTTCAGTTACTAATATCTGAAAAAAAAATCTGATTTCAGTCTTAGATAAGTGCTTTTAAATGTAAACTTAATTGCCCATTCCACTGTAACTGAACATGGAACAAATGTTTCAGGGTATGGTAAAATTAGTTATTTGGAAGGGAAAATATGCCTATGCCAAAAAAAAAAAATGTGAGACGTTCTCACAGAAAATTGACAAATTTGTAGAGATTAAGATCTAAGTTCTAGCTTTTGTAAATCATGAGACCGAAATAATTAGATGTTTTACTTTCTCCTGCCTTCTCCCCTCCTCCAAAATGTTGGTTTGGAGTCTGGGAATTCATCTCTATATTGAGACTCCCTACCCTCTCAACAATTTCTAAAGTTCCATGAAAGTAACTTGTTGAACTTTTCCTGATTCTCTCACTTGGAGTGCTGTTGATAGAAGGAGTGACCATGTCGGAAGGGCTTAAATTTAGCCGGAAAAATTTCTATACAGGATTCATGGTTGTAGTTCACTATTAAAATGATCATAAAACAATCAACAAACACAAACCAGTAGGATGTCAGTGAAGAACTTCAAAGAGAAAGCTGGGACTTAGCATGAGGGTGTGTCTTTTATAAGAGCACAAGTATGGCCAAGCAAATGAACATTGAACTAGAGTATACACTGATTCTTCCAGCAGAAAGATTCTTGGTACAAGGCAAGAGTGCCTCAGGCAAAGGATTCAGGACAGAAAAAGACCTTAGACGCCATTTTATTCTCTTTGGTTTTTTAGTTATGCCACATCAACTTTAATGAGACCAAGTGTCTGTCAGACTTTAGAACTATAACAGGAATTTTAAAGAGAATGATTATGATAGGTTGACTTCAGGAGAGATGCTGTGGAGAGGCTGTAGAAGCCTTTTTCTTCTTATTAAGGCTGACTTTTTAAAAATCTGAGCTTTTTACATTTTGTGCTCTGTGACACAACCTTAAAAAAAAAACTCAGAAAATCCTATGATAAAATTTTAAAGTGAAGTGTTTTGAGAGGTAAAGAGAATGCGATGTGTGGAATCTTTTGATAGAAAGATGACAGGCAGGTAGACAGAAAAGATTTATGTGTGCTAGCAGAAGAAAAAAAATTACCAAAAATGATACATTACATAACAATGGCCTGGGATGAGTCATTCTCTTTTTTATTCCTCAGTGAAAACTGCTTAATAATTTCAACATTTATCCATTACTATTTTTTTCTGTTTGAAGTATAATTCAAAACCCTCTAACAATACTCTGAAGATTAAAGTAGCTATTTATTTTAAAATGAAAAAAAAACCGATTGGATATTTCCGTCCTGACAAGTCATAGTAGAGAAGAGATATATAGCTAGAGGTTTTCTGGGGAAATGGTTGCGTGCCATGACTGCTGTTGATGAAGGCTTGTAATGATGACAAACCTATTTCTGCTAGGAAAGAAAAGCTTTTCACAGCAGATGGAAAAATTCTTGCCTAGGTAAAAGCAACTAGTTCTATAATTTAGTTCTATTCTAAGCCTAAGCCTGGAATTTCAGGGGAAAGGTGAGAAATATCTCCACGATGTTCAGTAAATTAGTTCTAAAATTTGCCTCTGGGGAGCAAAAGGTGGTTTCTCTGGATGGAAACTTTAGATTACTTTTTCTACCTCTTGACTTGGCTGGTGTGTGGAGGAGCAAGCTGGATTCAGCTGTTGATTTTCAGGTTCATTGTGATTCCAGAATTGTATATTTAGAAAGAATTCTTCACAAAGGACATATTTATTCAATAGTCTTGATGTTGTTCATCAAATTGGATTATGTAATTTGATCAAGATAGCTAGCCTTATTTCAAAAACCCAAACAACTTCTAGACATAATGTTTATTAACATGATTAAGACTCAAAAATTCTGATTTTCTTGTCTTCCCTGGACCATGGGACTCCTGTCTGATGCAAGATCAGAGCCTGGGATATGAGCAAAGGGCTTTATCAAACATGTGTAGGATCTCAATATTTTCTACACGTTAATAATTTAGTGTCTTAAGGGCTGTAAATCATCTCAATGGAAGGACAAAACTGAATGCATCACATTTTTCATAAAACAACAACCACGTTATATGACATTTAATGGACACTCACAATAAATCACTATAATTATAGACACGTTAATAGGTTCAATTTCTTTATATTATCTAGAAATGAGAAAACAGAAACTCAAAAATCTTAGAACATTTTTCCAATGTTATTAAGTAGAGTGAAGATTAAACTCAGGGCTGTCTTTTTTCAAAATCTCGTGAAGTTTCATTAGATTGTATTGCCATCTTAATGAAGATGGAATGTAATAATATTCCCAAACACCCCAAAGAGTAGCAATTTCAAGTAGAGTTCCTTCTCTTGTCATAGTCCTGATTTAAATGTGAGTGTATGTCAACTGTTATCTTGGGGACTGGAGCTCTTTCCGCTAAGTTGCTCTGCTTTCTCTAGGGCATGTGCTGTTTGCCCATGTGTCTCGAGAGAGCTCATCAGCATGTGTACTTTCCAGCACATGGGAAGCACATAGTGAATGAAAGCAGGAAAGTTGTGCTACTTCACTTCAAGGGCACAATCACTTTTACCCATAAGCCATGGATTTGAAATTAGTCATGTGGTCATGCACAGTTTCAAAGAAGGAGAAGAAATCAAACTTTTATTGTAAATAGCCATGAGACTAGGGAAAACTAGGTGGGCTTATTATTAATGGGAAAAGAGAAGTTTGAGTGTAGTTTTCAGAAATAAATAAGGAAATGTTATAAGGATTTTATACAATGATTTTTCCTACTGGCCTCATTTTAATGAGAGTTATAGGGCCCAGTGAAATGATATAAATTCACAAAAGTTACACAGTTTGGTGACACAGCACATTCTAGAAGCCAGCTCTCCTTATCCAGTATCTTTGCTTTATCTTTTGTATCACATTGACTGTATAGCTTCATTGCTGTTAATGAACATATAATATTATCTGAATTGGGCAGGTAATTCTCCTTTATACTCACAAACATAAAAATTCCCAGAGAATTACCAAGATGTTTCGTACTCTCCGTGAGCTAATTTCAAAATACATGCATATTTAACTATGTTTATATATCTTGAAATGATGATTTTAAGATTTTAAAAAGCATTTCTGCTATGGAAATGTGGTATGGGGGAACTTTGTGCAATTTTCTAATAGACACAGAAAGAAAATGTGTTCTGGGATTTATTACACTGTACATTTCACTTGGTTTGCCTGACATCATTGGAATTTAATTTTAATTAAAAAATGGTACATAGCCTAGTAATCTATAGCCTCATACTGCCATGCAATTTTGGGGAAGCAATAGAAAATTGAAATCACTGTTGAGTGTTGAAAGTGTTTGTCTCCTCAGCCCACTGGACAGTTCACAATTTACTTCTGACTTTTGAAAGACTCATGGTTTATGAGCACACTGATTAAGAAAAAAATTGAATTTATTGTGATACATCATTAGTTTAGTGCAAAGTTTTATCCTGAAGGGAGGTGTTGAATAAGCAATAGATTGTGCAGGAATAGTAAGCAAAAAACCCAATGTGGGACAGAGGACTAACTCTCCCAGCAATCACAGTGAGTTCTTTTCTATTGATGCTTCCATTCACTGAAGCAGTGCTTGAATTTCTCGTGGAAACGTTCATCAATGCTAAGAACAACTTTTTTTTTTTTTTTTTTTTTTTTACAGATATTGTGTTTTATGCTTTATAACATGCTTTTTAAATAGGCTGTAATTTCGTCCGCAAAGCAATCCAACATGAAGGAGCAAGAGGCAGTATTTCCCATTTATGTATATATGGAAATTGGTTAAATGATAAGATATTGATTACTGTAAAATAAGCAAAAGAACAGTAACATTTGACTATGTATTTGATGTTGGCCTTTTGAGGAGAGGGTGGCTGTATAAACGAATGTTCCTTACCAGGAAGGGCAGGTAGCAAAATTAGAATCATCATGTCACTGTGTCCACGGAAACGGACATAACGTCCCATCTAGCAGCTGAATGTTTTTTTTTTCCTCCTCCAAATATTGTTTTGTGTTGAATATTTTACATTGCTAGACTTTTGGTTTCTTAGGTCCTTTTTTTTTTTTTTTTTTTTTTTTTTTAGTGGGAGAATTTTCCTTCTGGCTGTCTGGGGTATCAATGTTAAGTCTTATTTTTCTGTTCTTTATTTCCATCAGCACTTTTAATCATGCTCAGAAGCTCTGCTGTCCTGCTGTTTCTTGTTGCAGTACCTTGTCTCTGTATTCATCATTTATCCCCCTTCTGTGAGGTGTAATGCTACTTTGTTCTTTAATCTAATGGAAAATCACATGCAATAGAAATAGATGCAGACAATGTCAGCATAGACTTAGGCCTAGGCATACATGATCCACATTGGGATGCTTGGCTGACTACCCTTTTGCACTAAAAGGCCATAATTTGTGCAGACATTTGGTTCAATACAAAATTTCCTGGTTGCAATACAGTGAAGAAAAGGGAGTTTGCCCTTTCCTTTTGGGTCCATTTCTTCTTCTTCTTCTTCTTCTTATTATTATTATTACTATTATTATTATTTTACCCTTCAAGTAGTCAAACTTAGCCAGATTTATGAACCTAATGAAATTCTATTTTGGCTTAGCAGGGACTATTATGGACACTGTTCTACAGTGTTTGCAGGCTGAACACTTCATATGCAAGCTGAGTAATTAACAGTTTAGCGGAAATCTAAGCAAGCGCTATAAGCAATTATAAATGAAATGATGTCGATTTCACTCATATACAATACATTTTAAAATAATCACAGATCATTAAAATTATAGTAATAGTGTTATTTAAACAATTTTATAAAACTGTTTGTTTTACAAAAATAGGAAAGTTTTATAAAACCATATTGGCCCTTCTGCTGGTACTAAGGCAGTCTCCAGGGGCCTGTAGGCTCACCCTGGGAGCCAGCAAAGCTGAGAGGGTCTGCAGACTCCTGGGCATGTTTGGATTCCAGGCGGGTGTGTGGGGAGAGGGGTGTTAGGGCCCCAGGTTGGCATGTTATTGTGGTATGTTGATGGACCGGGCTTGTGAACTCATTAACATGCTTGAGTCCTGGCTGGGTGGAGGGGTAGAGCCCTAGGCCAGCGTATGTGGGTGGGCAGAGGTCCAGGCCTGCATACTATCTTGCCAGAAGCCCCGGCTGGGAAACCCATGTGTTCATGGGTGTGGAGGCTGTGGATTGATCAGGGAAGGGAGTATACGATGTATGCGAGGGAGGACCACTGAGGGAGTATGCTACAGGTGAGGAATGACTTCTGGGGGATTTCTGCCAACAAGGCCACTGGACCTGCAGGTAAACAAAGGGGCTCAGACTGAATAGCTTCAAGGAGGGAAACTGAAGGATCCTTCTGGGTCAGACCAATACACCCATCCATGTGGAAGCCAGAGCTGGGCTAATCAGCATCAGCTACTGCTCACCAATGTACATGACATCTAGTGCTGGTGGCCTACTTGGCAGGATTGGACCACAGTTCCCTCCAGTGAGTGTCAGAGCAGGGGATGGATCACGTTAGGCTGGGCCATGACATGAACCATCACGCAAAAGAACCAGTTCTGGGGGCAGATGCTGAGGGGGATATGTGGGTTTACCCCTATGGGACTGGAATTTCTGCTGATCTACTCAAGAGCTGGGAATGCTGACAGGCCAAATTAGATGTAACCATGGAACTCCCTGACATTCATGGGTACTGGGATTTGGAACAAGTCAGGCTGGTTCAGACTGAGCACCCAGAGGTGCACCACGAATTGGGAGTGCAACAGGCCAAGCTGCAACATCCACTAACACATACAAAGGCAAAGACTGGGGGATCAACTATGCTGGGTAAGGGCCTAGAACCCTCTGAATACACATGAGATTTGGGCCTGGTGGGCCTGGTGGGGGAACTTGGGGAACTTCCTTTGTTGGCCATAGCTCCTGTGGGTGAGCATGTGAGTCAGGGCTGGCTGTTGGTCAGGCTCGGTAAGCCTGCTCTATTTGTTGGCAGGTGTGTGGGTTGGCTCTGGGGCAGAAGACTTGGCAGGGCTGGATCAAATTGCAGCATATTAGTATGTGCAGGAACCAGGATGGGATGTGGACCATCCCAAGCCAGGCTATTGCATTTATTGGTTTGCATGAAAGCCAGAGATGGGGCAGGCTGGACAGGGCTAGGGTATAGCATTCAGCAGTGAGAGTTGGGACTGAGGCTGCTCCTGCTGGTAAGCATGAAAGCTGAGCCTTGGGGCAGACTAGTCTGGGCAACAATTTGAATTGGCTTGCATATCAGCTAGGTTAGGGGAAGAGTAAAGTTAGGCTAAGCAATTGTGTCCACTGGTGTGTTTATGAACCTGTGTAAGTTCAGGCTGGCTGGGCCTTGCTGCAGCGTCAGCTGCGAAGTGTTGAGATTAGGGGCAAATTCTGTTAAGCTAGACCACAGAACCACCCAGAAAGTGCAAGATCCAGGACTGGATTATCTTGTATGAACCCCAACCCAGCAAAAGTATACTCTCAGAATTCCCTAACTGAGCCTGTTCCCAGCCCTTAATCTCTCATGTGCCAGTTGTTGCTCTGTCCCAGCTTGGCATAGTCCTTCACCTGTAATAACCATTGCCTTTGGATGCTGTAACCTGGCCTGCTCCCAGTCGCACCTCTTGCTGGGCACCTGCACCTGACTCTGCTCAGTTTTGCTCCTATCCCTGGCTCATGCAAACCAGTAGGTCTGTCAACCTAGCCTGGTATGATCTCTATTCCATCCTGGTTTCTGCACTTGCCAGTGAGCTAAGATTTGCTCAACCCTGCCCAGTCTGCCCTCTTCCAAAACCAATGCACACACTAGCCAACAGATGGAACTACCTTGCCCAGCTAGCCCTACTTCTAGGCCTGAACCACGTGCTCACCAGCAGGAGCTATGACCCTGTAGGTGATTTTCTCTAGTTCTCCCACTCAGCCCACTCCTAGACCCAGATCTCATGCATTCCGCTGGGTGCTAGGCTCCTGCCCAGCATAGCCTGCCCCTCTATCTTTGCCGCTGTATGGCTGGTGAATGTTGCAGCCCAGCCTGCCCCACACCCTATTTTAGGAGGAATGTGTGGGTGCTGCAGCCTTGACCTGCCTAGCCTATTCTCGATTCCAGTCCTGGTAAGTGTTGTTGGATTCTATGATCACACCTAGTTCAACCCATCAACACACTAAGTCTTTTTATTAATTACATTTCATTTTATGATATCATTTCATAGGCTCTGAGGTTCCCCCAACCCCTCCCCAATACTCTCCCCACCCCCTGGTGGATTACTCCATCTTATTACAGTATTGCAATTCAAATCCAGTCTTGTTTCTTTCATTGCAAGCATGTGCTAAGCATAGAGTCCAGCATCTTATTGTCCAGATCAATTCAACAGTTTCTTGGGGAGAAAATCTCTGGTCTAAAAGCAAAGCTGGCAGAATATTGTTCTGACCAATTAAAAGCCATAACATAACATCAACAACAGTTTACAACATTATGGAGTTAATTTACATGGTATTGAATGACTGATATGCTACAAAATGCAAGTTCTTAACCACATCCTGTGACTACTTCATTGACATTTCAATTTTAGTTTATATACAACTGGCTTCTATCCAACCTAAAATGGCTATAGGATACTATTCAGCTGTCTCATGTCTATTTTCATCTTTGTATTTAGCTGTTTATTGTATTGAAGCAGAATTTTTACTAAACTTGGCAGATTTTAGGATAGTCCAAACTGGCTTATAACGTTAACTAGGCATATGTCAACAGTTGAGGCACAGAACAGTTTTAGGAGGGGTGTGCAGAGAAATCTTCAATACCCTAGTTAGGAGTAACTTATTTTCGTGTCCTACCTAGTAACATATATGAGTCACCGTTCACTGTTTCCTGTCTGGTTCTAAGCTTTCCTTGTTTTTCTCTATCCTAATTATTTTGGTGTTTGTTTTGTTTTGTTGTGGGGGGGCGGGTTCTGGGGCAACCCTGATGGTCATCGCAGGACAGGGTGGGAATCCAAAGTTGGGACTAAGCAAGGACCAGAGAAAACTCCTCTCCCTAGCCCCGAAGGGAGTTTACTGCTCTTCTGTTTCTACAGACCACTCAGGGCTCCTGGCTGTGGTTCTGATGACATTGGACCCTGCAAGGAAGGATTTGGACTTCTTCCATCCCATGTGGGAGATTCAAATGGGAGTGGATGACCTTAGAGTTCTCAGCCTCCACAGGCACTCCAATTCCCTAAAGCACCCTAACTCTTATGCTAACCAGCTGGACTTGTATGTCCATAGGATTGGGCCCACTTTTCCCCCACAGAATTTACCCCTGGACATGGTTGTCTGGCATACTGGTTTGTGCCATGGCACAGCATAATGTGATCTATCTCCTGTTCTGACACTCAGCCAGGTACTGAGATCTAGTCCTTTTAGACAGGTGTCCAGCACTAGCTTTTGTGTGCACTGGCGTGTGGTGGTCAGTGATGTTCTCCGCTAACAAGCCCATCTCAGGACTCCCATGTGGGTTGGTGAATTAGTCTGACCCATACAGATCTGTCATTGGGAGTCCCTAAGGATTCATTCCTTCACCTATACATGTAGCACCTTATCCATGGATGTCTCTAGGCAATAATTCTTCACCCCCCCAAGTACCCAAAGCTCATTGGCTGGTGGCCAGTTGGTAAAGCCTGGCACCTTTAGGTGCTCTGGTTGCCCAAGCCAAGCTGGTGCCAGTTTCTTTTTAAACAGGCCAGGCTGTGTCCTCTGCCCATCAGCCAAAAGTACCTGATGCAGCAGAGGTTCCTGTTGCATGTCTAGCCCGAGCCAAGATGGTGCCAGCTATTTTTTGAGCAGTTGAGCCAGGCTGTGCCTTCCCCTCTTAACCATGCATGACCAAAAGTGGTTGATGCTGATGGGGTAGAGGTTCCTGTTTGGATGCCTAGCCTGACAAAGATGGCTGTCCCTTCTCTTTTCATTTCTCTCTTTAAGCATTTTTAAAAGAAATGTGTTAATATTTTGTATTCTCAGGGTCACAAAAAATTCATAATGATTATTTCAGTTCAGTTTTTATCAGTTCTTACTATATATACTGTTAGTTCACTAGTGTCTTTATGCTCATATATGTTATTTTTAAAATCGATTTTTAAAAAAATATTTATTTTTATTGGATAGGCAGATTTACAGAGATAAGGATAGACAGAGAAAAAGAATTTCCATCAGCTGATTCACTCCCAAAATTGTCACAACAGCCACACCCGAGCTGGTGTTAAGTCAATAGCCAGGAGCCAGGGGCCAGAACATCTTCTAGGTGTACCATGTAGGTGCAAGGTCCCAAGGTCTTTAGCTGTTCTGTTTCACTTTTCCAGGCTGTAAGTAGAGAGCTGTTTGGGAAGTGGAGCAGCTGGGATGTGAACTGGTGCCCATATGGGATGCCAATGTTTGGAGACAGAAGTCAACCAATTCAGCCTTTGGACCAGGCCCTTACATATTTTTAGAAAATATTTATTTACTTCAAAGGCAGTATTAAACACACACAGAGAGAGAGAGAGAGAGGGAGAGAGAGAGAGAGAGAGAGCGAGCCAGATAAGACATCTTTCAACCCTCTGGCTTGCTCCATGATCAACAGCTGGAGACAGGTTTGTCTAAAGTCAGGAGCTTCTTGTATGTTTCCTGTAGCATGGGCCTAAGCACTTGAACTGTCTGCTGATGCTTTCCCATGCCATTAACAGGGAACTGGATGGGAAACAGAATATCTGGGATTCAGACTGGCGCCTATATGGGATTCCAGCAATGTAGGCAGCGTCATTACCTGTTATGGTTCAGTGCCAGCCCTGGGCTCACATCTTTTCAAACTAAAATTAGAACATGACTTTTCGTATCTCTATCAATATGTTTGGCTGGTATTCAGTTTTCAGGGAGTGTCATTAGTTTCTATGTGGTCAGAGTTGATTGGTCGCTTCCCTGCTTCCCCGGTCAAGGTGTCTGGTACTCCAATTCATACCAGGATCTGTTGGTGACTTATTCATGCACCTTTGAGAGAGCGGTTTGTTTTCCAGTTTCTGCTTCTCCACTGGAGAAGCAGTTTTAAGACCTGACCTTGTCTAACAAGGAGGCTTCCCAGGCAATAGCGGGTTTTAAAAAAAATCTTCATAATGGGCAATTTTAGTATGATTGTCATGGTGAAAATTTGAAATGCCACTGGAGCTGCACAGAACAGAGATACCAAGTGGTTGGAAAGTTTTGCAGTTTCCTGAAACCTACCCAGTAGATAAGTATGAAATCAAATCATAACCTAGAAATAAGAGTAGTATTTTAGAGTTATATTATTTTTGTGTATATAAATAATTATATCTGAGATTTTTTAATCTGAGTGTTTGTAAGCATTTTTTTTCTGAAGCTGTAGTTGGTTGTGTTCTGAATTTTCTAGTAAAGTGACAGCTCTTATTTTGGTGAATATGATTTGCCAATATTTTGCTAAACAATAGGAAGAACAAATTATGATCAGAAATTTTACCATAATTAGCTATTTTAATATCTTTTCTATACTGTGAAGAAAATATTTTAAGAAATTTAAAAGTGAAAAAATCTGCACCTGGCACAATAGCTTAGTGGCTAAAGTGGCTAAAGTGCTCACATTGCGTGCACTGGTATCCCATATGGGCGCCAGTTCTAATTGCCACAACCCCGCTTCCCGTCCAGCTCCCTGCTTGTGGCCTGGGAAAGCAGTCAGGGGCAGCTCAAAACCTTGGGATCCTGCATCTGCTTGGGAGAACCGGAAGAGTTCCTGTCTCCTGGCTTCGATCGGCTTAACTCTGGCCATTGCAGTAACTTAGGGAGTGACTCATTGGACGGAAGATCTTCTTCTGTCTCTCCTCTTCTCTGTATATCTGAAGATTGTTGCCATGTCTTCACTCTTATAGATTGCCAATAAAAATAAGAAACCTGGGGCCCGGCGCGATGGCGCAAGTGGTTAAAGGTCCTGGCCTTGCACGCCCAGGATCCCATATGGGCGCCGGTTCTAATCCCGGCAGCCCCGCTTCCCTTCCAGCTCCCTGCTTGTGGCCTGGGAAAGCAGTCGAGGACAGCCCAAAGCTTTGGGACCCTGCACCCGCGTGGGAGACCCGGAAGAGGCTCCTGGCTTCGGATTGGCATAGCATCGGCCCGTTGCGCTCACTTGGGGAGTGAATCATCGGACGGAAGATCTTCCTCTCTGTCTCTCCTCTCTGTATATCCGCCTTTCCAATAAAAAAATAATAAAAATAAATCTTAAAAAAAAAATAAGAAACCTTAAAAAAACGAAAAGGAATGAATTATCAGCCAGGAATTTTGTGTTTTTTAAAAAGAAAAGAAACCCCTTAAAATAACTTGTGCTGCCTCCATATTACACCATTAAGTTATAAATATAGAGCTTTCTGATAAAAGATGTCATAATTCTACCTTTTACCGTTTTAGCAAATTTGAATACAAAGTGGAAAATCTTACAGAATGCACATCATTATTCAGTTGATTCAATTTTTTTTTTTCCTCTTTATGTCTTAGGACTTGTCCTAGCTGATCAGCTAAGCCATTACACATTCTTTTCCAGACACTTTGTAGGCGTGATTTAGCAGTGGTGTGATACTCATTTCTATTTTTTTTATTCCTTTAAAAAGATTATCATTATTTTCCATGATACTGTTTTGTAGGTGTAGGGATTCTTCCCCCTACTTATTCTCTCCCAGTGGTCCCCTCTCATAATTTCCTCCATATTATCATGGTAGTATAATCCTTTAGTAAGAGTTACAAGTTTAGCATTCTACTATTTATAAACTGGTATCATTATATTGTAGATTGAGGCAAAGGTAAAAGCTCCAGTATCATACCATCTTGACATACTTAACGGTTTCATTGGGAGCCCTGCTTTCTGCTTTTATTTGGAAGTAGGGTGAAGGTATCTTCACTTCCTGATATGATAGTCTCCATAACTTGAAAAATATATATATATACTTGGTTCCCTATATATCTATTTATTTTACATCTTGCATGAAGGCTGCCTTGTGTCAGACACAACAGAGGATATTTGTGCTTTAGGGACTGGCTTATTTCCCTGAGCACAATAATCTCTTGATTGGATCATTTTGTAGCAATTGATATTTCATTCTTTTTCATGGCTGTGTAATATTCTGTAGAATAGTTTCTTTTGATGGTTATGTAATATTCCATGCAGTAGATGTTCCATAGTTTTCTTTTTCCATTCCTCCATTGATGGGCCTCTTGATTGTGGCCATGTCTTCACTCTTATAGATTGTACTGCTATATGTAAATGGTTTCATGTCATTTGCTTGTGTGCAAATTTCACTCCCTTTGGATATATTCCCAGGAATATATGGGAATATGGTAGATTGGTATGGTATACCCTATGGTATATAGGGTCATATGGTAGATTGGTTTTCAGTTTTGCGAGTATTGGTCCATCCTGACTTGCAAAGTGGCTGTAGTAGTCGACACTCCTGCCAACAGTTCAGTAAGGTATGTTTTCCTCCACATGAATGACCTACCTACAGAAATTAACTAACAGCAACAAATGGTATTTATGTCCAATGAATCTATCTAAGCCCGAGAAGAGTTAAGATTGAAGATAAGAATGCTTGCCTTCAAATTTTATTTTGGGGAAACAATTTGCTCAACTTTTGTTTGCTTATCTATAATATATACAAAGAGCAAGCAGAATTGTTTACTACAGTGGGAGGGTGGGCAAAGCTACACTAGAGCATGCCTTAGAAGATGGTTTTGTGTCTAGGGGAGAGCTCAGCACTGAGGCCCTGAAGTGATGGCTCTGACTTTTCAGTGTGCCCAGTGATCTCGTTTCTGGAGAAGCTAAAAAGCTATGACTCTTCTTACCACTGTAGCCATACTGACCCATGAGGACAGAATCTGTCTATTCAGCTCTCATACAGATGATCCTGGCATCAGCCCTTGGGAGTTGTTGTCCACTTTGGGTGACACAGCATCCACAGCTATAAGCCATCTGTTGATAAGTGCCAGCATTTTCCCACAAGCTTCTTATAGGTCAGTTAATTTTGAACTTGGTTAATAATTGGTAGAATTTCTCCCGAGCATGCTTTCGGAGAAGGTTAGGGTCAAGGAGGAGGTACCTCTCAGGCTATGTTGTACCATCTCTGGATAAAGATGAGGCTGATGGTGATTCCCTCTAGACATCTGGCACATGGTATGAGCAAGTTATCTTCTCATGGTTGCGCGCGCACACACACAATACAGGGTGTGGTTTAATGAATTTTTCATAGTTTCATGATAATGAATGCATAAGGTTATATGTACAATGCAGACTTCCTGGAATGGGAAATGATGAATATGTGTTGTTTTTATTAAAGCAGCACATAAGACACATTTGACTTTGGGATCTAGTTTCTAGTACAACTCACCCTTACATTTTTCAACTCATTCTTGAAATGATGTATTTGTCTGCCATGAATGAAGCACTCTGATGTGCTGTATGACTTGACTCTGAAAAGAAGAGGCAAATCTCAAGATGAGCAAAACTTCATTCTGAACTTAAAAGGGGTGTTCAGGCTGGTTATGTTGGGCAGATATTAACCCTGACACATGGGATGTATGAAAAGAGGAGGGAAACTTCACGTTAGTGTAATCCTGCGAGCATCTAGCCTGAATTCCAAATTAGGGCTAATGAATCCTCCCAGGACTGAATGCATCCTGGTCCAGGGTTACAAGGAGGGCTTCTGGGCAGCTTTCAGTAGCTGATCTTCAAATTTCCAAGGTACTGTAATCTGTTTTGACCTTCCTGTCAAATGGTTCTTTAATCCAAAAAATGATTTTTAAGATAAATTGAAATTGATGTGATTATTTGGTTCGGTGGTGAAGACAGTACTTTTGAGGTATCCATTTCATATATAATGCCTGGGAATGAGTCCAGTTTCAACTGATGCCTTCAGTATTAAATTGCTGCTCATGTGCACCCTGAGAGGCAGCAGGTGTTGGTGCAGGGTCTTGGTCCGCTGTCACTTGTATAGAGACCTGTACTGAGTTCCTGCTTCTAGTTTTGGTTTGGCTCAGCTGGCTCTGACTGTTGTGCATATTTAGGGAGTGAACCAATGATGAAAGATCTTCATCTCCCCAATATTTTAAAAAAGCACTAAAAAAAAACCCCCTGAAGAGTGATTCTTTATTTTTATTTAAGAAATTACTAATCAAAAATTTAAGTAAGTGTTAGAATGAAAAAGCAAAACAAAAATTTTAAGACTTTTTTGATAACCATGACATATTTCAGTGCATTTTCCTTGCTAGTGGCAGGAAACAGGAGGATTTCTTTGAATCTGATGACCCTCTCTTGTTGGGTAGTGCTCTTCCTGGGAAGGTAGTGATTCCTTTGGTAGAGAATTTGATATTGTTGCAAAACCCAGGATCACTACTTGAGTTAGAGACATAGGCTATGTAAACAGATTTTTTCCCTTGAAGCCCCCTCCTGATGGTATTTATTTTTAAAATATTAATATTTCTTAATTAGAAATTACTACAAAGAACTGTACTCCCACAAATTTGAGGACCACCAAGAAATAGAAAAGTTCTTGGACTCCCACCATTTACCAAAACTCAGTCCGGAGGCAACTGCAGAATTAAATAAACCCATAACCGAGGTAGAGATTGAAACAGTCATCAAGGATCTCCCAACGAAAAAAAGCCCAGGCCCAGACGGCTTCACTACAGAATTCTACAAAACATTCCGAACAGAACTAACCCCAATCCTCTACAAGCTCTTCAAAACAATAGAGGAGGAAGCAACCCTCCCAAACTCATTCTATGAAGCCAACATCACCTTAATCCCAAAACCGGATAGAGAACCATCAGAGAAGGAAAACTACAGACCTATTTCTCTGATGAACATTGATGCTAAAATTCTCAACAAAATCCTAGCCAATAGAATTCAAAAAATCATCAGACAGATCATTCATCCGGATCAAGTAGGATTCATCCCTGGAATGCAGGGATGGTTCAACATTCGGAAATCCATAAATGTTATAAACCATATCCAAAAACTGCAAAACAAGAACCACATAATAGTTTCAATAGATGCAGAAAAAGCTTTCGACAAAATCCAACACCTCTTCATGCTAAAAACTCTAGCCAAAGTAGGCATAGATGGGAAAATCCACAACATAATTAAAGCAATTTATGAAAAACCCAATGCCAGTATCATACTGAATGGAGAAAAGCTAGAACCCTTCCCACTGAGATCTGGAACAAGACAAGGGTGCCCACTATCACCACTGCTATTCAACATAGTCCTAGAGGTACTTGCAGAGGCCATAAGACAAGAAAAAGAAATCAAAGGCATACATATAGGAAACGAAGAAGTCAAGCTTTCACTATATGCAGATGACATAATCCTATACATAGAAAAACCAGGAGACTCAATACAGAAACTGCTAGAACTTATACGAGAGTTTGGCAGAGTGGCGGGGTACAAAATTAACGAACGAAAATCAACAGCCATAGTGTACGCAAATAACACCAAGATGGAAGAAGATCTAACCAACAGGATACCATTCAAAATAGCAGAGAGAAGTATGAAGTATTTGGGAATAAATCTAACCAAAAGTGTAGGAGACCTATTCGAAGAAAACTACAAACTATTTAAAAAGGAAATTGAACAAGACCTCAAAAGATGGAATAACATCCCGTGCTCCTGGATAGGCAAAATCAATATCATTAAAATGTCTATACTACCACAAGCAATATACATTTTCAACGCAATTCCAATCAAATTGCCCAAAACATTCTTCACGGAACTGGATACAATGATTCAACAGTTCATCTGGAAACACAAAAAACCACGAATAGCTAGAACCATCCTGAAAAATAAGAGGTTAGCAGGGGGAATCACAATCCCGGACCTCTGGACATACTATAGAGCAGTGGTAATCAAAACAGCCTGGTACTGGCACAAAGACAGAAAGGAAGATCAATGGAATAGAATAGAAGCACCAAAAGGGAATCCACACAGATACAGCCAATTAATCTTTGACAAAAAGACCAATGACAGCTTAAGCAAGTGGGAAGGACTCTTTAGTAAATGTTGTTGGGACAACTGGCTGATAGCCTGTAGAAACAAAAAGATAGACCCACATCTATCACCATACACTAAGATCCAATCTACATGGATAAAAGACCTAAACCTACATCCAGAAACCTTCAAACTCTTGCAAGAAAATGTAGGAAATACCCTGCAAGACCTAGGAGTAGGTACCGACTTTCTAAGAAGGACACCAAAAGCAATAGCAGTTGAGAACAGAATAAACAAATGGGACCTCATCAAACTAAGAAGCTTCTGTACAGCAAGGGAAACAATCAACAAAGTAAAAAAGCAACCCACAGAGTGGGAGAAGATCTTTGCACACGATATAGGCGATAGGGGGCTAATTTCCAGGATATACAAAGAACTTCAAAACAACCAAAAAACCAAAACAAACAAACCACTCAAGAAATGGGCACGGGAAATGGGCAAACATTTCACAAAGGAACAAGTCCAAATGGCAAACAAACATATGAAAAAATGTTCCAGCTCCCTAGCAATAAGGGAAATCCAAATTAAAACATCGATGAGGTACCACCTAACACCAGTAAGATTGGCCCACATAAACAAGAACACCAACGACGCTTGCTGGCGAGGATGCGGGGAAAAGGGAACCCTACTCCACTGCTGGTGGAGCTGCAAATTGGTACAGCCTTTATGGAAATCAGTCTGGAGAACACTCAAACAACTCAAAATCAGCATACCATATGACCCAGCAATAGCACTCCTAGGAATATATCCAAAACACCTGTTTTACGACAAACCAACATGCATCCCTATGTTCATTGCAGCACAATCAGTAATTGCGAAAACATGGAAGCAACCGAAATGCCCATCAGCAGAAGATTGGATAAGAAAGCTTTGGTTCATCTACTCCATGGAATACTACTCAGCTATTAAAAAAAACAAAATGCAGTTCTTTGTGGCTAAATGGGCACAACTGGAAACTATAATGCTAAGGGAAATGAGCGAATCCCAAAAGATTAGATACCACATGTTTGCCTTGATTTAACCTGTAATTTTTTGTTTGGTGGTTTGTTATTTTTTGAACCTGTCATTGATACTGTCTCAACCCAGATGTTTCGAAGAATGGAACTTGCATTATTTTTAACATATTGTTTACCCAATACTATGTCAATTAATTCCATAATGTTGTATAATGATACTGAGGCCTTGTTGGGGCTTTTAACTGACTGGATCTTTACTCTGTTAGACCTATCTTCAGACCATAGAAGGTCTCCCCAAGAGGCCACTGAACTTATCTGGACAATAAGACGCTGAACTTTATGCTAGGCATGTGTTTGCAAGCAATGAATCTCAACTGAACTTGAACTATGGTTATGCAACAAGGTGGAGGAATCCACCATGGGGGGAGGGGTATGGGAGGGGTGGGGGGGATCCCCAGCGCCTATAAAACTGTACTACATAATATAATGTAAGCAACAATAAAAAAAAAAAGAATTTTATGCAGAAGATTCTAAATATAACTCTTTTAATCAGGCAGCGTTAACACACTAATGTACTCCATTCTCATTTGTTTTTGCATGTCTTATTCATTTATATACCTGAAGCATTTCCAGTGCATATTATTCAAGAAAGCTGGGTTAATGGAGTCATGTGACTTATGAGTTACATTATTTTACCTTTCTCATTGCTTATTAGCAGTAAAATTCTTAAGCAAAGATTAAATGCTACATGAAAATAACTTTAGAAATTCAAGATTTACTGATTGGACAACTCTAAATTCTTTCTCGCATAATTTTATGTACTTTTTTTCAGATGAAAACAATTTGCTATATATTTTGGATTTTGAAAAATCTAATTAATATACTTAAAATTTGTTTCTAGATAACTCAGTAGTGTACAGCTACATGCTAGATACAAAGTAGGTTATAAAATCAGCATAAAATGTGAAAATTTGAATTCCACGTTACCAAATGATAATTGAAAATATTCTATGGAAAAGATTCATAGAGAAAAAAACTCATGAATTATAGAATAAAAAATATGGAACACAGAAAGTTCATAGTTTATGGCAACATTTAATAAAACTGCATTGCGTAAAAAAAAAAAAGTTCATCTGGAAACACAAAAAACCACGAATAGCTAGAACCATCCTGAAAAATAAGAAATTAGCAGGGGGAATCACAATCCCGGACCTCTGGACATACTATAGAGCAGTGGTTATCAAAACAGCCTGGTACTGGCACAAAGACAGAAAGGAAGATCAATGGAATAGAATAGAAGCACCAAAAGGGAATCCACACAGATACAGCCAATTAATCTTTGACAAAAAGACTAATGACAGCTTAAGCAAGTGGGAAGGACTCTTTAGTAAATGTTGTTGGGACAACTGGCTGATAGCCTGTAGAAACAAAAAGATAGACCCACATCTATCACCATACACTAAGATCCAATCTACATGGATAAAAGACCTAAACCTACATCCAGAAACCTTCAAACTCTTGCAAGAAAATGTAGGAAATACCCTGCAAGACCTAGGAGTAGGTACCGACTTTCTAAGAAGGACACCAAAAGCAATAGCAGTTGAGAACAGAATAAACAAATGGGACCTCATCAAACTAAGAAGCTTCTGTACAGCAAGGGAAACAATCAACAAAGTAAAAAAGCAACCCACAGAGTGGGAGAAGATCTTTGCACACGATATAGGCGATAGGGGGCTAATTTCCAGGATATACAAAGAACTTCAAAACAACCAAAAAACCAAAACAAACAAACCACTCAAGAAATGGGCACGGGAAATGGGCAAACATTTCACAAAGGAACAAGTCCAAATGGCAAACAAACATATGAAAAAATGTTCCAGCTCCCTAGCAATAAGGGAAATCCAAATTAAAACATCGATGAGGTACCACCTAACACCAGTAAGATTGGCCCACATAAACAAGAACACCAACGACGCTTGCTGGCGAGGATGCGGGGAAAAGGGAACCCTACTCCACTGCTGGTGGAGCTGCAAATTGGTACAGCCTTTATGGAAATCAGTCTGGAGAACACTCAAACAACTCAAAATCAGCATACCATATGACCCAGCAATAGCACTCCTAGGAATATATCCAAAACACCTGTTTTACGACAAACCAACATGCATCCCTATGTTCATTGCAGCACAATCAGTAATTGCGAAAACATGGAAGCAACCGAAATGCCCATCAGCAGAAGATTGGATAAGAAAGCTTTGGTTCATCTACTCCATGGAATACTACTCAGCTATTAAAAAAAACAAAATGCAGTTCTTTGTGGCTAAATGGGCACAACTGGAAACTATAATGCTAAGGGAAATGAGCGAATCCCAAAAGATTAGATACCACATGTTTGCCTTGATTTAACCTGTAATTTTTTGTTTGGTGGTTTGTTATTTTTTGAACCTGTCATTGATACTGTCTCAACCCAGATGTTTCGAAGAATGGAACTTGCATTATTTTTAACATATTGTTTACCCAATACTATGTCAATTAATTCCATAATGTTGTATAATGATACTGAGGCCTTGTTGGGGCTTTTAACTGACTGGATCTTTACTCTGTTAGACCTATCTTCAGACCATAGAAGGTCTCCCCAAGAGGCCACTGAACTTATCTGGACAATAAGACGCTGAACTTTATGCTAGGCATGTGTTTGCAAGCAATGAATCTCAACTGAACTTGAACTATGGTTATGCAACAAGGTGGAGGAATCCACCATGGGGGGAGGGGTATGGGAGGGGTGGGGGGGATCCCCAGCGCCTATAAAACTGTACTACATAATATAATGTAAGCAACAATAAAAAAAAATATTTCTTACAGAAATGAAGGAGTTGAAGACCCATTTGAGCCTCCTGTTGCAATAGTGAGGGCTGGGGCTTTGGGAAAGGCAGGTGACATAAATGTTTAATTTCCCTTCTGTGTCCTGGGTTGGGGTAAATGGAAGGATGGGAGGTGCACCACTCCATGTTGCCAGTATAAATCAGCTCCTGCAGACAGAAATGGTCATTTGGTGTCACCTTAGATACTTGATGTGGGGAAGAATGTTCCAAGATGTTGTTAAGAGTTCTTACGAAAAAAACAGAGTTCTTATGTTTTGAGGTTTTGATTGTTCTTCAAAGTGGCTTTCTTGCAACAGAAGCAAGAAATTGTTTCTAAGGCCCGTGGATGTCTGTGTCTTCCTTGTTGTGTCCATCAATCAGGGTGTGGTGTAAAACCAACTGGAGTGTTGTTCAACCCATTCTTCTTTCCTTCCTTTGAAGAGGTACTCAAGGTCATCTGTTGACTTATGTAGTCTGGCTATTATGTCTTTTATGTTCATCTGGGAATGTTCTGTGTTGCACAGGTGTCAGCAACTGACGTGACCCAGTCCTGCAATATGTGTGCCAGTGTCAAATCACATGTCTGTCATTTCCATGAGATGGTGGATTGAGTGTAGCAGTCTTCCTCACCTGGGACGTCTTCAGACTGACTCTCATGTGGGTCAGCTGGTACAGGGTCAGGTTCAGCCCAGCACCAAAACTAGCCAACACATATTTTTTCCAGGAGGAAGTGATTGCCTTTCAAAGTCTTGCTGAATTAATCATCAAAGGAAGAAAAATGTAAACATCTGGCTAACTAGATTTGTGATAGCTGTATAAATCTACAACCCAGGGGTAAAAAATTCACATTTTACTGTGAAGAGACACAGGGACTGGCTGAAGAGTAGACACGATGATTTCAGTTAGGAACTGGGATCCTCAGAGAAATCAGAGGAATTAGAATCACTCTTAACCACTGTGCAGCTACTGCCTGCTTCATTAGTAATGGACAACACAGTACTTTTAATTAAAAAGCCATTTAAAATAATTTGTAAAGAGCGGGGACATGTCAAGTGTGGAATGTGTCTCGTGGAGGAGTATTTCAGGGCTAATGATGATGAGTCTGAGGGTTGTCAGTTGTCGGGGACCTCAGAATCTGCCTTTGGCAGCTTGAAAGAGCATCTAATTAGCACCTATAGTTCTGCTAAAAATAAAGATATGGTCTTGGGCCAGACAATTTTCAGTGTTGTCTTCATGTGTTCCAGCAATCCTGCTATTCTAAACAAGCTAATCAATAACAGATGTAAATCCTATTAACAGAGCAATGGATACTTCCATGGAAATTACAGAAAAATAAGTCAGAAGGCAAAAGAAGCTGCCAGATTCCGAAACAGGTAAGCTAATAGCAAGTGTTTTCTAAGACCAGTTTAGATATTTCTCTATTTCATCTTGCTAAAGTTGCAGGGGTTCCTATAATGTTCAGGGAAGAACGAGGTGACAGCAACGTCTCTGTCAGTGTATCCTCATGGTAAACTCTCATGTTTCAGAGAGATTTCTGCTCAGTGAATGTTGGCTCTTCTCTATAGAGATCTCACCCTCAGCTTCCTAATCTGCATTATGGAAATACTACTATGGGATTTGTTCACTTACATTTTGAGTGTTTATTATATCTTGGGTCACAGATAGGTTCTGGGTGGCATTGTAATAATCACATGTGATAGCATGATGATATTCCCTATGTGAAGGTCAATGGACATGCATAAAAATGAAGATGGCCTGATCATTTTGGTCATTATTCCAGGAAGACACTGCTTTCTAATTCACAGAACTAGGTGAAATATTCCTAATCCTGACAAATAGTACCATTAGGATACTCCAATTGCCTACAGTAATTGTTGGACATAATTTTAACCTTCAAAAATTCAATTTTTTTGTTAACATTGAAGATGCTGACCTGAATGTGCTGTGGGTTCTAAAGAGTTCTCCAAGATAAACTCTCAATTGAGTTAGCTGTAGTCCTCTTGATGAAATAGTGCGTCTTACTATTTTTTTTAAAGAAGGTTTATTTGAATTTCTGTAGTTCACATTGTTTAGTTAAAACTCAGACCCAAAACACAGGCATAACCTCAGAAGAGTTAGTGCAGGCAGGGGCTTGGCTCTGCTTTTTGTCTTGGTGGAAATACTTGGGGAGCAGGCGGGCTGTGAGCTACCACAGTATCTCACTCAGGACTTTTGCTCATTTTCATGTCCAGTTAGCTAAAATAGCTTTATTCTGCCTTATTTTAATCATGAGAATTGGAAAATGAATGTCTTGTACCTTCAAGGATTCATGTTGCCTATGGAGTCTTCTTTTTTGAGTAAGGCTCAGAATTGGTTCTCAAAGTTTAGTAGCACCAGAATCACTGGGAAGGCATATTAAGACACAGATTCTGAGACCAACCTTGGGAGTGTCTGATTCGGCAGATGTCGGGCTTGAGAAATACACATTTTGTATGTTTTAGGTGTTGCTTGCATTGCCGCTTTGGATGGCATGCTGTGCGAATCACTGGGTAAGAGCAAGCCAGTGCAGTTTTTTTTTTTTTTTGCCAGGTGCTGAAATTACGCCAGTTCTAGCCCTACTCTGGTATAGTTGGTAACAAAATGCTTTCCCACATAGTTTCATTTTATCTTCCCAGTAGCCCTGGGAGGTAGGCTTTATTAGTTCTGATTTATAGATGAGAACTGTACTTTAACTGCTTCTGTTTTTTTCCTCCTAATAGGTAGTGAGTTCTTTGAAGCCAGATTCCACATCATATTCAATTTTGTATCTTCAAAACATTGCAGGGTGTCTAGCAATAAATGTTTGCAGAGTGAATAAAAGGGATTTTCTCTAAGCCACATAGGGAGTTTGTGGTGGAGCCCAGTTTTGAACCTGAACTCCTTAAATCTTGGTAGACGGCATTTTTTCTCTTTGGGTCTACAAATCAGAAAGCAAATTTGCTCTCCCATTTGGGAAAAGGCAGAAGTAGTGTTTTTTTTTTCTGTTTTATCTTAAAATTCTGGATTTTAAAAAACTAGCTAGCCAGTGTGATAAAAATCTGTTTTGAACTACCCTGTTAAGCACTGGAATGCAGCACCTCAGTCATGTCTTGCCCATTTATTCTTCTCTCTTTCATCACAAGTGCTTTACTGCTACAGGTCATCCTCATTTTGTGTGACTGTTCAGAACTGTCAAAATGATTGTGCAGGATAAAAGCTGTGGAAGATGATCTTAATCATCGATAGAAAAGTTATATCACCTTTCAAAGACATTTTATCACCACATGAAAGAAACATTACTGGTTATAAATGTTTTGAGAAAGGAAGAGAAAAAAATAAAAAAACTCATATCCATTGAGTATATTGTAATCAAGAATATTAGAGGTGCTGGAAATTAAAGTGTTTTTTCTCTGTAAATAGCCTATCAAACATAACTTTAATAGTATTTGCCCTCTGATTATCATACAGATTACAACATGAAATAAGTATCTTTCTCATGCTTTCAAAAAAACGTCACACTGCTTTGAAAGTTTGGATCAGTTTGAGTGTTTTTTTTTTCCATTTTCAATGTTCTTCAGTACTTTCAGTGTGAAGCTTTTTTTTTTTGTTGTTAGTGTCATGTCCTTCGGGACATGCCCATTTTTTTCATCTCAAACACTTTTCTCATTTATAGTGATAACTTAGTTTCTCTGGCTTCATCCTTACAGCATCTCTTGGTTGGTGGCAGAGTCAACGTTGGCAGCCATTCTTCTGTGTCTGTCTGGGGTGTGAATGTACTGTGTACCCAGAGCAACATCTTTCTTGGAATTGTGGCTTCATCAGATAGCCTAACATTGATGAACTCATGATGATTTAAAAAACAATAAAAATAGCCTTTACTTGAAATGAAAGGTTATTCTTTAGGCTTCTTGTAATGGTAATTTCCTTCCAATGTGACGACTAAACTTCATGGCTTTGGCCTGAATGCTAGCCAAATTGATGGGGATTTGTTTTTGAATAAAGCTTTAAATCTACGATAGAAGTAAATGCTCCCTTTTGGCATTGGTGGCTTTCTGTTCCCTATGCAACTTAAACTACAGCATTTGAAACTTTTTGGTTTTATTATTCACTGACCTCCTTTAGTAGATCATACTAAAACTCCTTGGAGGCCTAGCTGTTCTTCAGCCTTTACCAACATTTTCAAGTCATCTAATCCGCAACAATCTTGCCACATTTTTTTGGTTCTTTGCTGCATTTTCATTTTTGTCAATCAGTTTCTTCTTTTGGTGAACCATTTTTGTAAGATGTCATCTGGTTTTATTGCTTAGATATAAGAAAGTAACACAACTACCTATCTTCCTGTCTTTGTATGAACTGGTAGTAAATGGATGAATGGCCTAGGAAATGAGGTAGCTAGTCATCGGCCGTTGTGTACACTGGTTTTCATGTAGTTGTGTGTGGAATGATAAGTACTGATGTTTATGCTTTATGTAGTCATTATATTTACAGTGAATACATTTGAATGAAATGACAATCATGTTACTGGAAGTTTGATATTTAGCTAAATCATGAGAAAAAATTTTGGAGCCTATTGAAACAATCCAAGGATTACCTATAGCTAGAAAAGGTTTATTTTCATGTCAGAATAAAGAAAAAAAAAAGCTGCCATAATTTCAAAGCCCAGTTCCAGTGTCAAAACAGTATCCAAAAATATCTTCTAAGTTGTTTAATGAAGCAATTTTCTTTCTTTTGGTTGCAGATGGACTAAGTTAAGAAAGGCAAAGATAGACATTCCAATATGGATTATATATATATATATAATGTAATATATATATTATGCAATATATATATTATGCAAAATATTTTCATTTGTTTGAGTGACAGAGAAAAATAGATAGAGATAGAGAGTTTCCACCCATCTACTGTTCATGTTCCAAATGACTTGCAACAGCCATGGCAGTGGAGAAGCTGGCCATGAAAGCCCAGATCTCCATTCACATCTCCATTGGCAAAAGTCCAGTCATGTGATTTATCACTGCTGTAGCCTAATAATTTGGCTAAATGTTCACTCCTGTTTTTTTTCTCTTTTAAATTCAAGGAATCCTCAATTGACATACAGAGTGAAAAACTATAAAACATGGATGGAAAACACAAAAATACATTAAAAATATCTGTAAAATTGCAATTAAAAGCTGAACATTTTGCTGCAGAAAGTTGAATTCCATGTTTATTGTTTCCTTAATGTGCATTTCCATGAACTTTTTCAAGGCATTCTGTATAAGGACTATACTAAAATCTTGTTATTCAAGTTTGTGCTGTTGTAATTGTTCTTGCACGAAGTTTCTCTTCGCGGAATCGTTGAGTATTCTAAATAACAAGGAGAAACTGCTCAGTCAGAGTGGATGAAGAGACTTTAGTACTGAGGGGGCATTTGGTATATTTTGAAAGATCTATTGTCTGCATTCCTGATTTCCTTCATTTTTCTGTGCAAGTATTTTATTCACTGTACTGTGCACTGCTTTCATGGAACAGTTGAGAAGGCTTTTAGGCATTTATTCAGCTAGTGTCTACAGCAGTGCTTTGCACATTGTTGGCACTCACTAATCACCCATTTTATTGAACCCATCAGAATGCAATGATAAAATAGATACTGTCCTGAGTATAGACTAGGACTCTCTGATGCTGAGTCTCTGATGTTGTGCAATGAGAACATTACTGGAGTTTCTAACATATTCAGTGTCTGCAATGCATCAGCAGCTTTATTAGAAATTTGCTGACATTACTGTATTAGTCATCTGAAACCAGAGTTGGAGATGGAAGTGCGCTTGTCAAGGTGGTTCACTTATGTGGTTAGCAGAAGCTACCAGCTGTTGGATAGGCTACTTCCTTCTTCTTTACAGCATCCGCAGCTATTCTTAGATTGTTGTACACCTATTTTCAACCCAGTTGGTACTTTGATAGAAGCTGAAAGTGATTTTTTTGTTAAATTTTTATTTTGAATCTTTGAAGTTTATGCTACAATTTCGTAGAGACGTGGATTTATACGCCCCGTCCCTCACTCCCGGAACGCCCACCACCCAACAGATTTTCCTCACGTTGCTAGAAGAGTATAGTCCTTCATAAAGAGTCATGATTCCATCAATGATAGATCTTTAAAATATTTTAAAGTTTTTACTTTTCTTTCTTCAACTAATTGGGATCTTGAATATGGGTCGTATTTATTCATTAATTTGTTTTAACTTTTCACAGATGTAGTGAATTTTCTGTTTGCTTATTCAGGATAACACTTGGCTAGTTAACTTTCTTTTTGTGGAAAACACTCAATCTTAGCAGACTTTTTACCACTTTGGTATTTGATTGTCCTAGTTTCTCAGTTTGGAAAGAAGTGTTGCCCTGTTTGTGTTATATGGTTGCTAACAGTTCTTAGGAAACTTCTGTCATTCTTGACTTCTATTTGTTACATCCCTGTATATACTGGAAATATCTCAAAATTACTTCATTTTCCTGCTTGTTGTAGCTACCAACCCTAAACCTTCTCGTCCTTCCTTCTATATTTTTTGGAGGATTCAAATATATCTGTTCAGTTCTACCTAAAGAGGAAGTTAGAGAACATAATGGGAACAGAAGGCTAATGTTCAGGACATTTAAAGATATGGGAGAAGCGGCAGCAAAAACTCAGGTTGAGGGACTCTTTGCTAGTGACTGATGCCAGGAAGGCTCGCCGAGTTCTTCACTGAGTCTCTTCCACCTGGGGACTCATACTTACTACACTTCCCACTGCTCATCATTCATCTCTTCATTCTCCAAGGGCACATGAAGGAACAAAAACTTAAGGATTGTATTTTGGTTTTGCAGATGCCTTTTATGTCTGATCTTCATAAATGGTCTAACATCTTTGTTTAATATGCTAACTAATGCTAAATAATCAGTGTGCTATTTTATTTATTATAAGACATAATAAATGGTAAGTTCAGCCTCGATGGGCAGTATAGCCTTAAGGAGATATTAATGAAATAGACTCTTAGTTACAATTCAGGTTTCTTTATGTGTTATCTAGTTAGTGGCAGGCACTTGGCAAGCTTAAAGGAGTTGTTAAAATCTCAGCAACAGCTTTCTGTACACTTAAACTCTTATTAATTTACTAGGTAGCTGAAGTTCCTCATGAAAGCTGGCTATTTTAATTTCTCTAGGGCTCTGGTTTTTAGCAAGGGCATTTAAAAATGTATGTTCATACTGAAAGCCAAATCATCGAGATAGAGTACCATGAACTTTTAGCAGTTCATTTGGGTAAATTTTCTTTTGTAACTTTAATGCTGAAACTGGGCAAGCACAGAACAGTGCGAATTGTACCATTGCTGTTCAGTGCTTACTGGCATCATGAAAACCCCGGGGAACACTTATTCCCTTCTATATGCTAGGTCTCATTTCCAGCCAAGCTTTCTTCAAATCCTTCACTTGTGACTTGTGATCAAGTTTGCAGGGGAAAATGAAACAATTCTCTGAAAGGGCAACTTTCGTGATATTTAAGTGTATTTGATGAGTTTCCATGGTTTTGTCAAGACCATTTTTTTTTTTACATCCTTAGGCTTTTTCCTTTTTTCTTTCTAATTTTTATCCTAAAGTAAAACTCTGAAAATCAGGAAGGTTAGGCAAAGACACAATTCACACTTTATGGCCGTGCTTGGATAATTGGCAGCCAAAGGAGCTAAAGCTCCTACACAGCTGCCTGAGCACAGCCTTCAGAAATGTGTGTGATCGGAAGCAGTTGAAGTTTCATTGAATAAAATTTGTACCCCCTTTTTCCCTTTGGGAAAAAAGTTCAAGATAAGTCTGTTGAGGTTTAACTCCAATTTCAAGTTTTTTTGTTTGGAATTCTCTGCCTTCCCTGGTTTTAGATGTTGCTTTTTCTATCGAAGGTCTGAATGATAAAGAGCAAATTAGGCCTCGTGTGCTGCAGTAAAGATAGATCTCCTCAAATCATGCAGACTAAAATGCATTTAGCCTTGTTTGTTGCATGCCCAGGCCCCAGTGGTCACCCTTAGAAACAAAGCACTTATCAATTTATATTGAATGTCCCATGGACGTTAAATGTTTACTAGGATGTGTTTAACTTTTTTTTTCTGTTCTGGAATCTCATCCTGACTACTTCTAAGATCTCTCAAAGGGAGATAAGAAAGATACATTCCATGTTTCATGGCAAAGTACATGGTATGTAGCCACATAGTCACATAGTTCCTCTCTTATTTCCAAAAGAGCTGAAATGAGATAGGGAAAAAAAAACCCTCAAGCATAGAGAGGTCAAAGTCATAATAGACTGATTGACAGAGGGTTATTTCACAGGCACAAAGAAGAACTGACTTGTGGAAAAGATGGCCAATGAGCTTACCCTAGGCCTCACCATCCTCATACATGGAGTTTGAGTTTTAGATTAAAGTCTACGGTCTTGTAATCACAAGGTATCTGAAATCCTTATACGTTTCTTCTATTTTCCTTCAAATTTCCTTCGACAAGGGAGCTGTCTCAAGTAGCTGTGGCCCAGCAGAATGAGCACGAAATCCACCCAGTTCTACCAAATCAGAATGTACATTTCAAGAAGTTTTCTGGGTGATTCAACTTGAAAAGCTATCCTATGAAAAGTCTGTAGTTACCTTATTTTAGACTCAGACAAAAAACATCAACCAAAAATAAAACAAAAGAGTCGCTCACACATTCTGAAGTTACCTCTGTCTTACAGATTTTGGGGCTATAGGTAAAATTTGGAGTACATGTAATTAGCCAGTATGTCCCACTATAGCTTGTTTCATGCAGTCGTAGTTCACATCAAAGGTATTAGATGTGACATCCACTAATCAATTCAGTGAAAATATGCGGATTCTTCTTTGGTTTGGTTCGACCATTTTTAAGGCACCTCCAAGCAGGCAGTACAGGCTTGCATTGATTATGTCTTTCTTTTATTGCACAACCCATTTATGAAGCATTTTTACACCTTCTGTTCCTCACACCAGTTTAAGGCAGATGTCAGAGGAGTTAGTGTTGTATGTTGGTGAAGATGAGGTCTTTGAGCATCTAAATAATCGGCTGGTCCTCCCAGGTCTCTTCTCCAAGGCCAAAGCTCCTCCCATGTAAGGCTGTCGAGCCTTTGACAAATATCAGACTTTCTATGGGGGCTGGTTTGTGTTTCATGTGCTTCTCCTGTCCTGTCTAATGAGACAGACAAGTTTGTGTGAATTTTATAAGACTCGAGATATCAGAATATTCAAGGCCAGCAGAACATGGAACACCTAGGCATCCCAGGCACTTGTAGGTCTGCTGAGTAATACATTTATGTTTAATTTGTACAATGGGACAGTGGCCTCTCAATGAGATTCCTGGCCAATAGTCCCCAATGATTCCCTGCTCAGAAAGCTAAACCACCGCCCCTGAGAGCCTTAGAACTTGAGATGAGGGAGCTGCCGGAGACTCATCTTATTTTTTCCTTTATCTTATTTCATTTTATGACAAGTGATTCCCTCCAGCACATTGCTTCATACCCCATCACCACCCCTCAGTCCATATTTTGCTACTTGCTTGTCTGGCTGTGAATCCATTTTTTATTTTCAGTTCTTCCTTCCATATAGGATTTTGTACAGGGTGTGTGAGTGTGTGTGTTTAAGCCAAGGAGAGCAGCACACATAGCTCTCTCTTAATGTGTGAATATGAGGAGTGTGGTTGAGATTCAAGTCTGCTCCTTAGAGCCACATGCAGTGTTTGCTGGGTAGAACAGCTGGAAATCGATCAATTTAAGTGTCTAGTTGGCAAGATGTTGAAATGCAAATCATTAGCAGGTTTGCTGATTCTTTGACCCATGCCCTGTAAAAGCTGATTAGCAAGGTATTTTTGGTGTGCTTTCCCATCATTTAGGTATGTATTTCACGCTGGTCAATGTTTGATAATTTGGTATGTCCACTTAATGAATCTGTCAACATGTTGGAGCAGTTAAAGTAGGAAGTTAATGCCATGTGTTTGTGACCTTAAGAAACAATAGTGACTCGTCTTTGAGTCAGTGGCTGCTAACTCAAAGCTCACAGGATTCCTGCTGCTTGTCAGACAGGTCTCTGAAAATAAGAACCACTGAATGATCTCTTGGTTTTGTGATGAACTGTTTTCTGTGACTCACAGGGCAATCCTTTGAATGAAGTATATGCTCAATGCCAAATTCGTTCTATTTTCCTTTAATACAGCTGTGGTCAAAGGGAGGGAAATTTCATCATTACTCTTATTGCATGTATGCCGCAAAGCATTAGTAATTTGTGTCCAAAAAAGCTTATTTTTCTTTTGGAAAGACAAATTCCATATTCTACACATAGTCGGCCTTCTGAAAATGTTGTCTGGCTAATAATGTAGTTTGCTTCTTGTTCATAATTTGGAGAAGAGTTTTGTTAGCAAGGCATACACCATCTAAAATTATTGCAAATATTAATAAAAATTCCAAGAAGGTAGACTTTGGAACATCATCAGAAACAGTGCACAGAACAAATTTTCATTTAGAGAACTTTGAGAGGAGCTTGTTTTAAATTATTTCTGGCAAGGTTTTTATGTAGGATAACATAGTGAAACAGTGAGGTCTTTCTGTGTTTTTTTTTTTTTTTCCTCCCCAAGTCAAGAGCCATTGTGATTGGTAAAGATGGAGGGAAATCTGCTTTTCTTGGAAAATATTTTCTTGAAGATTTTCATATGATCCCCACCACACACACACACACACACACACACACACACACACACACACACACACACACACACGTCTGTAGTAAATGCTTACAGTATGTGGATGTACTGGAGTTATTAAGACTCTTATAATTAGATTTAATTTCTATAATATGATGTAGAAAGCCTAGTATTACCTAGTGTTTTCTTTGAAAAAAGTTATCGTTTGGTTGAGGGAGGGAGAAGAAGGAAGAGAAGAAAAAAGAAAAAGAAGAGTTAGAGAGCAAATGAGCAGAAGAAAAAATAAGGAACAAAAGAAGAGAGTGGGAGAACAAGTGAGCTCTACCATGTGTTATTAACTTGTCAGAGATTTGAAATGGCCAGGACCCAGTTGGACCAAAGTAAGGTTCTGGCAACTGAACTTTGCCTTATAGATGGATGTCAGAGACCCACTGCTTCCAAGGGGCTGCACTAGCAGGACGTTGACATGGAGTCAGGGATCAAACAAGCACTTTAGAGTGAGTGATGGTGTTTTAAGCACTGTAAGCACTAGTTCAGGGACCTGCTCCAGAAGACATGGTATTTTCTTGCTTTACAACCTACTCATATACATTCTATTTACTACTCATTTATTCATTTATATATTGAGTTTTGTTCAGCTTCTCAATCTAAGGGTTTTTAAACTTGCTGGATTATGGTTTCTCAGGAAAAAAATAACTTTCACAGTTTTTCCTCTCAATCCAAGTCATCATCATTTGTTGCACGATCTCAAACATCGTGATTTTTCTTATAAAGTCATTAAAACTGGTAGTTACATATACATTTGTGCAGTTGTTCCTGCTTAAATTCTCCAAAGAGAATTTATGAGTGTGGTCATCATATTTCTTATGCTTAACACTGGAAAGTCAGCATGAAGATGCATAAAGGTACATCTCAAAGTACTCAGGCACAGCACAGACAGGGCAGAAGAAAAGCAGGGATTGGTGCCCAGTACCTCATTCATGGGGACTCACAGGGCCAGCTGCAACCTTGCTTCACAAGAAATGTAATAGATGTCTCAAGCATGGTACTTAATATATGCTCAGCCAAATTCTATTTTCCTTGAGATAACTGGCATGAGAATTATATCAAGATGCTATTTATGGAAAGGGTAAGGCAACAAAATACTTGCTGCCGATGTGTGGGTTGGTGTCTTATCTCTTCCATAATGTTCTTCCCTTTTGCTCTTTTATACTTTTGGATTCCTTCCTAGAACATTTAGGGCATATGCTTGCCAGCACCAGGTCTATGTCTGCTGTGTTCCTTCTCTGGGATATTTTTCTTCATTCTTCCTTCAGAAATCAGCTTGGCAGCCACTTCCTCAGGTACACACAACCTGTTCTCCATACTGCATTTTCTCTTCATTATATCTGATTTTCCATGAGAGGTCTTCAATGCTCCCCTTTTTTCATGATCAGCTCCATTTTATTTTGACATCAATTTAATATAATTATTTGGTTATTTATTTCTCCTGCTGGTTGCTCCAGGAGGGCAAAGACCATGCATGTGCTTGTTTACCATGATATCCTTGGTCTATCAAGTAGCCAGAAGCACATTAGAAACTTACTATACAGTGCAATGAATAAACAAATGCCTACTGTACACCGGGAGCTATGGTAGCTAGTAGTAACAAAACTGAGTGGCACACAGTGACAGCTCTACAGTCGGAGAAAAAAATCATTTGCTCTAGGTGCAGGTGGTGACTGCTGTGACAGAGGGGTGATCGCAGGAATCAGTAGCTCTGAAGGTCCGTCTCTCCAGAGCCAGGAAGAAGCAGTTAGAGGTGTCACTGAAGAAGACAGGATTTAGTGAGGAAAAGGCTTTGGGTGGGGAGTGCTTATGATGGGTGAGGGGCAGGCCTCACAGAAGAAACACCACAGGGAACTTGGGCAACTTGGAGCTCAGGGAGGGGAAAATGGGCTCGCATCCTACCGTTACGTTAAGGTGCAGAGTAATTCCTAGTAACTGAGACAGAAACACTGTAATCCGAGTCATATATACTATTGATCTAGTCAACAGTTTTTGACTACTATCTAGTAACTTTTCAGGAAAACTAAATTGCCAACAATTCAGAGGAGAGCTTTGACTTTAATTCAGTTAATTCTTAAATTTTGGAAAAGAGAATTTATGTACTTCTATTGTATAATTGGAGTTTCTTTATTATTAAAAATGCACATTGGAAAAGAAAAGAGAAAAAAGAAAAGAAAAAAGCAAAAGCAGAAGAAAAAGCGCAAAAGCAAAAGAAAAAATAGCGAATGTGGAAGCAATGGTCTTACCTACTTTCCTATAACCCTTTGATCCTTTGTGCCCTAATAAACTATGCAAAGATTATCAAAATAGAATAATAATTGAAAATACAAAATGGCACACTGATATTAAAGCCAAGTTAAAAAATCTAAGGCTGTTATCACTACTTCCTCAAATATACAAACCCAGATCTAACTGGAAATGGAATCAAATTCTGTTGATTAGTGAGGTCTGAAAATGCCACCAACACATGACTCATTATGTTTATTCTTTCTTTTCCAGGTCCTGCATTTAGTTTTGACATTGTACACAATTTTAAATAAACTGCAATTTTCCCCATACTGCTGGAGAGCCAGACAACTGCGTAATTCTATCTTGGCATTTTGTGAGCTTATAGGCATAGATAATGAGGTAGATTTCCAAGGTTCAGGACCTAGCCACACTATTAAGGGCTAACTTAGCAAGTTATGTAGACTCCCTGTGCTTTAGTTTGCATTATTTTTAAAATGGGAAGAATAATGGTACTACTTAGAATTGCTAAGAAGATAAAATGTTAGTATGTAAATGTATGTGTATATATGTATATATGTAATATATAAACATTTCTTAGAATACAGCATTCCCTATGTATGCTTTGTAAGTATTAAAGTAAGCCAACATTTTAAAATATTTTCTTATTTGTTTGAAAGGCATAGTGACAGAGAAGGTGAAACGATCTTTCATCTGTTGATTCATGCCCGAGATGTTTGCAATAGCCAGGGTTGAGCTCAATTGTTGAGGAACTCAATTGTTGTGTTTTTCAGAGATGACAGGAGCCCAAGACCTTGAGCTATAGCCAGTTGATTTCCCAGATGCATCAGTAGGAAGCTGGATTAAAAGTGGAACAACCAAAACTTGAACCAGCATTTTCATATAGGTTGTTGGCATTGCAATTGATGGTGTAATCCACAACAGTTACTTGTCAGATTATAGATGTGCCTACAATCAAAATTAAAACAGAAGAATGAACAAACTTTTGTTTTGGCAATTTTCTAAAAGAAGTTCTTGGAAAAGCTCCCAGGATTGAATTCAGTATGTTAGAGATAGAGGAGACCACAAAAAAGAATGAATCTTGAGTCGGTAGAGGACTGGAACTGAGCCACTCTCCTGTCTGGACTGGTCAAAATTACAAGGCTTTGAGCTGTATGCCACCTGTGTTTGTGGCCCGGCATGCACAACTGCCAAACATTGCTGTGACTAAGATGATGACTTGAGCATGAACTTGACCTTGCAGTTCATATGTTGGTGGTGGTTGGCAACTTAACACTTCCACAGATAACAATTGTAAATCACACATGTTGTCCTACAAGCTGAACTATAGTTGGAAACAGCATGCTGGAAAGGATGAGTCCAAGCATCAAATCACAAGAAACCTCTGTAAAAGGATGGCACTTGGTTGGGCCGTGGAGGAAGGCTAAGATTTCACCATGTGTTGCAGAAGTCCGTGGCACGTAGGTATCGCTGAGACAAAGACCTGATGACAGGAAACTGATGAACATGTTTGGACAACACAGGGCAGAGCAGCCTACTAGAGTGTGGTATTGGACGAAGCTATAATTGTTTATTTATAAGGGATGTCTGTGGTCTTTATTTATGCTTATTTATTCCTGGCACAGGGGTGCAAATGTAGCTTGCATAATTAAGTCTTCATTCATCTATCTCCTTCTCTTTATCTTCTGCCCCATTCGAATTGTCCTTTCTCTCTCCTCAAGTTTATGCCTCCCTGGCATAAAGACTGATTGTAATTCTCCTCTAATAGGAGACAACTGGGAACTGACAAGGAGGGACTGAAAGATTGTGTAATCAAAGGCAATGAAAAGATTCATTTGAGTGGGTGTCTGGCTCAGAATTCCCAAAGAGTGCTCTTCTGCAAACACAAAATAATGCGTGGTTCCTTTTATGTGCTGGGCAACGTCAATTATCCTATCTGTCTTCTTTTATCACTTAAGTTCACTCCATGGGTAACCAGTATTTTAAATCCATCTTTCTTTACTAGAACCATTTTCTCTTTAACTGGGACAAAGGAGTCTGTGCTTACAGCTTCTTTAGAACAGCACGGAAACAGTTTAAATTACATGTCACTGATGGATTTTCACCCCTTCCTCTAAACACAATGCATACGTTATCCTTGGGGTTCACTTAATGCTTCCTTACGGATGATAAAACTGCTGCTTGGCATAGATGAGGGCTGACCATGCTGCAACACCGCACACTCTTGTTTAGATTGCCGTCTCGCCAGTGAAGCTGAAGTGGAACGTCCATGCCCCTGAACCTTGCAGCACACAGCATATTAAATGTCGTGCTTGCCAATGTTTCTCCTCTTGAATGTGAAATACATTTGCTACTGCCTCCAGATCGCAGTGTCCTAAGTGGTCGGGTGATTCTGAATTGTGTACCGTGGACAAGCTGCAGAGGGCTCAGGGGAGAGGCTCTGAAAGGGAAAAGTGATGTGAATGTTGAAATGTTCTACCTCTGGGAGTGTCTGTAATAAGAAAGCCTGCTTGCTTTTGGCTGGAACAAACTCACCGTTTTTTGTTTTGTTTTATTTTGTATTTTACCTTTCCCTTTCTGGAAATAATCCCAGCAACCAAGCAGCAGTTCTTGTTAGCATTCTCTATGAAACTTGAAGTATGAGAAATTTAACAAGAAGTATTATTAACTGAACATAAAAGAGCATGGATTGGATTGCTGAAAGCTAAGTCAACCAAAAGAAACCAGATGGAAGGAAATAACGCATTTTTGGCTACAGATCATATTAATTGTACCCAATTTGACCATCTCAGATGCTGTTGCCTCATCAAATAGCATAGTGGTTTATAGTTTGGAAAATGGTTCCATCCAGTCAATCTTATTTGAGTCTTTCAGATATGCCAGGGACAGAAGTTGTGCATAAATATAACTTTTATAGAACCAGTGGGCAAATCAGAGGCACAGAAAATCAGTGACCCAAGGCTTCACAGCCAGTAAGAAGTAACACTAATCCTAAGACTTCAGCTTCCTGATTCAATCACCATCATTTCCTACATGAAGCCCTACTGTCCCATGGAACCCATCTTTATAGACAGAACCCTTCCCGATTTTGTGGATGTGTACCTTGTCCACAAGTGATTTTCAGCCTAGAATGTGTCCTAAATAGCTGTGATTTCTGTGTGGGGTGAAGTGTGTGACCTTGGATACTGAGTAATGTTAGAATTAGGGGACAGAAATCAACAGGTGCCCTCAGGTTGATAGGAGAAGAACACACGGCATTGCAGCAAAGAAATGGCTGTCATGTGCACGGGTTCAAGGAGAATGGCCGAAGAGAGCGCATGCAGGGCACAGTCACTGTTTCAATAAATATTTAGAGAGGATGGTTGGTTGAGACCATGAGCTTGTGGAAAGTGGTCAGGGATCAGACTGAGTCTTGGAGACAAAATGAGTTGTGTGTATTTTGTTCTGTCATTGCAAACACCTGGATGAGAGAAACTAAACATCTGTTTGGAGATCCTCTGTCTTGTGGCAGGGTTACAGTTACTTGCTGCTACACAAAACAAGGTTTGACTCTTTCCTTAACCCAGATTCTACAAGAACATGCACCTGAACAAAAAGACTTGCTCATCTGTTGTTAGATGTGTGAACTAGAAAAAGCCATTCTGTGCTGCATCTCCTTGGATTCAGAGGATGTTAATACAGCTATTCATGAACACTGTCAGTCCACAAGTAGTAGGGGGAAGCTAGAGAATAATTTTTTCCTCAGCACTTTGAATGAACTGTTAGTGGCATGGTAGATTGACATTCATGCTGATATTTCAAATAGCAGCCAAAATCTGTTTCCAGATGAATGGATATTTAGTCCCTGTTCTTTTATTACTTATGCATAATATAGTTCTGTTCTGAATTCTTGCCCTTCATCTGTTTAATTCAGTGGATATAGTGGAACCATGCTCTTTCTATTCATGTACTTATTCTTCACTGTTGGTGGCAGGTCCATGAGACCAATGACTGCATATCAGAGTCCAGTGGGTAAGTGGGTCACACTTTACTGGAATCTTCCCCACCAGTTCTTTTTTGTTGTAATTGGCTTTGGTATCAAATTGCAACATGCACTCAAACACTGAGCTTTTTTCCTTTTACTGTTTCATTGCCTTTTGATTCAGAGAATGTGGGCTGAATTTCCAGCTTGAGAATGCAAAATTATTAAGTTGATTTATCAGAGCTTCCTTGGTACTGTGGCAAAGATGTCCCGCAGGAATTCCAGTTCTTAGTCCCTTGGGTACCTTGTGGACATCCTTTCTGTAGCAGCTGACACGGATGTTAGTAGAGGTATTTGGGCTGAAGGAAATGATGAAGTAAGACCAGTGCTCTGAGTAGGCTTGAGAGTGAAATTTAAACTGCTCTGCTACCGGGCCTTTGTGATCCTCGGAGTGGCTGACTTTACACTAAGGAGTCAAGATGGAGAGAGTTCTCACTCTCGTGTTTTGAATATGTGCAGTCAGGGTGTCACGGATGGCAGAGTCAACAGCATAGTCCAGGACCCTGACTGTGATGTTCACAGCAGTAAAATGAGCTCTGAAATTAGCCTACGTGTGGCAGAACATGGTTTTGCTTTCTGGGTGCAGTGTTGGAAGGCATTTTGTTCTCTGAGCATTCTTTATTCATCAAATTTTATCTATAATATCATATTACTCTGTGTAACCTCAAAAATTCCATCCATTTTCATTGCATTATTTTTTGAATACTGTGTTTAAGAAGTATTAAACAAAAAGGATGCTATTCTCTTCTGTAACCGAACAGTCTTATTTTGTTTCCTTGGCTGACTTTTTAAAAGGTTGCCATTTATTAAGTGTTTATTATATGCTATGAATTGTAGCAAAAGCTCTAACACACATGATCTCTGCCTTCTTAATGGGGAGGTACTATTGTTATTCACCAGTTTCAGTATGAGGACATTGAGGCTTGAGGAGACTGAATAAGATGTTCAAGGCTACTCAGCCAATAATTGATAGAGCCTGGATTTGAATTTGGTTCCAGATTATTATATACCCCAGATTAGATTTCCTGTGCTATAAGTTTTAACCATGTGATTATTCATTAGTTATCATTATACATATTTTACTCATACTGTACATGCTTTTTGAATTTGATTTTTCTCCAACCGTGGGTTCTGGCTGATTGCTGGGTCATGATCAGTCTTTTTTTTTTTTTTAGATAAAATAGACTAGAATATATTTTTACTAAATAAATTGCAATACCAACATGTATTCATGCAATCATGTCAGGAAGTATGTGTTGAATTACAATGTAAAAGGCATTTGTTGTGAGTCATGGTAAATTTGAGAAATACTGTTATGCATGACATAAAAGCAGGATGAGATAGCTTTCTTACTGTCAAAATACTCAGCTCTCACTGGGAAAGGAAAGTAAGTATATTTTAATGAACGTTGGCTAAATTCATGGCTGTGGATTATTCAAAGTCAAAATATGCATACGTTAATACTATTAAAGTCATTCTCCTGCCCAGTACTTGCCACTTCCTGCGACTGTGTTTAAATTTGTATGTGACGCGCTGTGCATATTTTGAGCACAGAGCCATGTGTGTCGTCTGGAATGCTCAATGCTCTGAGCAGGGCAGGTTCTTCCCAAGTGTTTCTTGAATGAACGAAAGAAGAAATGAGGACACTCAGTCTCAAGCACAAGAAACACGATTCTAAAATAGTGCTTTGGATGCTGGTGAGACTTATAACCAGTTCTCTCATTTTATGCCTGCTTCTTCCTTTTACAAATGAATCACTTCCTACTATATGTGACAGAACTTGAAAAAGCCACAGAAATTTCCCGGGGAAGCATGTAGGATGGGAATTGTCATGGTGGCTTCTTGTTTATCTGAACTCAGTTGGTGGCTCCTTCCATCAGTTTTCCCAAGAACAAGAGAGAATTTTTATTTTACGTGAAGTCTTCCTAAAAGGAAGTATATTAGATTAAAAACGTGTGGTGTCTTAGTATTTAATTTTATAGCTTTGCATCAACCAAATCATTGGTATTAACTTGAAAGAACACTTAATGCTTCATGAGCCAAAGTCCTCAAAAGTGTTATTTCTGTCTAGCAGAATTATTCTATCTTGTTCTGTAATTTTCTTATTTCTCCAGGAACTCTCTAATACAGTTTTCATTGGATGTTTTCTCTTTAAATTTATGTCTAGTAAATTACTAAAGGCATATAAACAAAAAATTCAACCAGATTTTCAAAGGCCAAGGGTTTCCTTTTAAATGCACATGTAAAATAAGGCCCCTATAAAAAATGTGGTATGACCCATAAGCCACAATGTGAGTCTAAATAGCGCTGTGTGTTATTGGCCATATTCGTCCACTGTTTAGGCTGGATATGAATTTGCTCCTGTGTTCAGCACTCTTGGTTCTTGGACGTTCAGATTCTGACTGGAATAAAAAAACAGCCTTTTGACTCTTAGGCTTGTGAGCTACAAACCAACTTTTCTGGGTCTCTAGCTTGCAAATAGGATAAGTTAGGACTTCCTAACTTGTATAATCACCTAAGCCAATAATTTGTAATGAATTTGTGTGTTTTTGCATGCACACCTGTGCATGGGTGCATCCTATTTATTATTTTTTTCAGGAATCTGCATCTACCAAAGTCTGAATCTTCAAATAACAACATGATGGGAATTAAGGCTTCCATTTATGAATGTGTTAGGAAAAGCAGATCCTTCAGTCTGTATAATAACTAAAAATTATTCAGATCATCCCCCTTAACTGTGCTTCATTTTCATTGTCTTCACAATAAAGATAAAAACACAGCTTAACCCTTTAGAATAGCTGTATGAAATGATTCACTATTCCAACAACTCTTTAAAAAGAGCTTATATACACAGTAAAGGCTATTTGAGGATTTGCTATAAATAAATAAATAAATAAATAAATAACCAGTCCAAAAGTTGAAAGATCATGGATGAAAGTTCTGATTGGAGAATGATTCAAAAACTTAGCATAGAGGGGAACGCATGAGAAGGGAATCAAGAGTAAGGTAGAGATAAGCAAGAGACAAAGTGGGGGAGATGGTCAGGTGTTTGTCAGTGTTGGATCTCGAGTTCACTGTACAGAAAAAAATTTTGTTTTTTACATGCTGTGGGGAAACCATCTTTCAGTCAAACCATCTTTTGAGTTGAAAACTTTACATTGGATGTTCTGTAGAGATCATAAAGTAGAAAGCATGAGGACACAGATCCCAGCTAAGTGCTACTACCCAAGTCCAGGCAGGGCTAGCTATGTAGAGCAGGGATCACACTCTAGAAAAATTCATAGTCTTGAGTTGTATTTTGGAGATAAAACTGATGGAATTTATTTGTTGACCTGGTGAAAAAAAAGGGGTGGGATAAAGGATGGTACATAGGTTTCGGGCAGAAACTCTTGATTTCCGTAGTCAAATATGCAGTAGGTAGACTCACTGAGGGTTGAGTATCTTGTTGTGAGTTTTCAGTTTTGAACCTAACTTGGTGTGCATATGAGATGTCTGTGTGGACTGTCAAGTAGTGATTGGCTGGATTGTCTCTACTGGACTTTGGGGGTAAAATCTGAGTTAGAGATAATTTGGTAAATTGTCTATACACTTTGATAATGGTATAGAATGGATTTTATCTAGAAAAGAAAGGACACAAAACTGTTGAGAAGATAAAAGAAACTGGTGGAAGTTAGGATCCAAAAAATGATAATTTTTGGTCTTTACTTTTTTTCTATTTTTTTAAATTATAAAAATTCTAGAAATACAAAATTTGAGGCTACATGAAACAATGGATAACTGTGTGGCTATCACCTGGATTGGAAAATTATTCATGTATCGCCGTAGTTGTTTTTCTATTTTATATTCACAGTTGTACCTACATTTGCAGAACTGTCTGTTTACATACTTTCCTCCAAACTAATGCAAAGTGAACTGTAGGCATTATGTCATTTTTTTCTAAATATATTAGTAGGTACTACTAAAATTAAACACATTGCTCTATACAACCACAGCAAAACGATCAAATTTTAAAAGTCGACAATGATTTACTAACATATTTTCTAATTTGTACTCAAAATTACTCAATGTTACTAAATTCCAAGAATTTTGTAGTCGTCTAATTCCCACAGTGTATTGCTTTCTAATTCAGATACATACAGGGTTCTTTGTTTCATAAACTTAGTTTTGCATGGTACTGGGTCATAATGTTCACTTTTAATATATAATATAATTTATAGAAATGGTTCTTTGAGTGTGAACATTGATGATGAGGTGTATGGATTTTTAGTTTATGCATTTGCAAGCACTGTGAAAATCATTTTTTGGTTTTGTTTTTGGTCCCTCAGTATTTCATCTCATGATGGAAATTTACAATTGGTGCAAAAGTATGTATAACTTATGATATAGATGAGCAGGTAGGCTGGTAGTTAGACTAGGCAGATAAACAGTTAAATAAAGATTTGTTCCTAAATTTCTAAATTACTCTTTTGTAGGATGGTGGTAGTAAGTAATTTCAGCATTTTTTTTTTTTTATGAGAGCGGAGACAGTTTTCTTATCTTAAAAAGAATTTGGAGCTGGCGCCATGGCACAGTAGGCTAACCCTCTGCCTGTGAAGTTAGAAAGAATTGTTTATTTTCAAAGTCAGAGTTACAGAAAGAGGGAGAAAGATGCTTTATTGGTTGTTCCATTCTCCAAATGACTGCAACAGCTGGGACTGGGCCATGGAACAAGGAACTCCTTCTGATTTTCCAGTGGGATTGACAGGAGCCAAAGTGTCCAAGTCATTTTTTTTCATGGAGTTTCCAGGCACATTTGCAGAGAGATGGGTTGGAAGTGAAGCGGCTGGGTCTTGAACTGGTACCCATGTAGAATACTGGTGCTACAGGTGGCAGCTTAACATATTGCGCAACAATGCTGTTCTGGGACAATTTTATTTTAATGGAGGAGAGTAAAGGAGGTAAATTGGGAATGCCATAACAGTGAGTCGATAGGAGACAGTTAAAGCCTGTGATGTTCTTTTAAACTTATCAAATTTATCTGAAATGCTTGTTACACAGTAAGGGAAAAGCCTATAATCTAGGGAGTTGAAAACAAACTAAAAAAAATGATGGATGAATAGATACTTGTTTTTGCCTGTCTGTCTCAATGTTGACTACACCGATACCCTGAAAAATGTTTCAAATTTTTAGACTTTCTTATGGGGATCTGTTTTGCTGGTATCCTGAGCAGGTGAATCATATTGAGACTCCCAGTGCCATAAGTAAAGTATCATAACAATGTGTACAGCATGGGTGAGGGAAAAGAAATAGAAGAGAAATTCTTGCCAGATTTACATTTTGCTCACATTTTGCTGGTGTCTAGCCTCTCAACCAAAAGTCAGTTAATTAACAAGGAAAGGAGAAGTCTGAGACAAAACAAATCAGCTCTTTGAAATTTCTGCTTGCACCGGTTGGTGCTGGAGCAATTGTGTGACTTCTTTCTTTCGTTATTCAAGCATTTCACAATGTGCAGATGTCCATCTCTTCAAACAAGATTAATGAGTAAAGGAAAACAATAGACAAAGGAAAAAAGGGCAATTTGTGCCATTTCATCATTTTGAAATTTCTCTTTCATGCTTATGTTCATATACCTGGAATGAAGTTAAAGTTTGTGTAAACTTAACTGGGTTCAAAGATCTGTATGTTCTAGCGTAGAAAGATGCTTATAATAATTTTCATTGTTCATTTCTATTTTTAGGTAGACACATCTGAGTAATAGACAGGAATGTATTTATAAAGCAGCAAATGCCAAGGCCAGAACCATTGCATAGTAAGTTAATCCTCTACTTGCAACACAGACACCCCATATGGGCTCTGATTTGAGTCCTGGCTACCCTATTTCTGGTCTAGTTCCATACTTACGACCTAGGACAGAAGAGAAGTATGGTGTAGCTCCTAGGGCCCTTGCCTCCATGTGGGAGACCTGGAAGACGCTCCAGGCTCCTGATTTAGGACTTGCCCAGCTCTGGCTGTTGTACAGAGTGGATGGGAGTTCTGTATCTGCTTCTCTCTATAATTCTACATTTCAAATGAAAATAAATACGTCTTTAAAAAAGAAAAGAAAGCAGAAAATACCGAACTTATGTAAACATATCTGTAAGGACACTTCGAAAAGTTCAAGGAAAAGGAATGGATGGAAACTTTGTGTGGTTTCTTTTGTATCAAAATAAACTTATCTTTTAACTTTACTTTTTCACAAACACTTTGAAGTACACTCATAAATTCTCATTGCTTTAAAAGGTCAAAAATCATTCTAGTTTCATAGCATTTCTGTTCATTGCAATTCCTGTGATATAATTGGATGTGCTCTTTCTAAAGCTTATTCTTAGTCGTGCAAAATGACCATTTATCTACACAGTTTCCTACTCCATCTTTTTTGAATTAAACTCAGCACATTGTTTATCTTAACTGAAAGGTCAGACTTTCGAATTGATTATTTCTCTAAAATTATCAGCCAATGACATCTCTATTTTTCTACAAATACTGACTTATCTAATTTTATTTTCTGTAAATATATCTCAAATCTAATGAGTTTTATCATAGGCGTTGTTTTAACGCAAAAATTGCACTTTGATGATTTTAAGGCATTTTGGAAGAATTAGCTGGTTCCGTATTTGTTAAGTGTTTTATTTTACAAAGGAGATGCTTTAAGTGCTAAGAAACAAGAAACATTCATACAATCTAGTCCCAAAATATAATACAAGCTGCATATGTTTCTTAAAATTTGTAGGACTGATGGAGACTCCAAGGAGTATTTCTTCAGTTTTTAAAATGTCTGCGTAAGTAATATTGACTCTTCTTAGTAGGATTTAAAAATATTTGCAATTTAGAGAGAAGACATTGAGCTATTAAGATGCTCATGTTCCATGCTGGGATGCTTGCGGTCATGTTCAGCTTCTTGTTAATGCAGACCTTGGGAGGCAAGCGATGATGTGTCAGCTGAGGGATTCTTGTCATCCATGTGCTAGAACTGAGTTGAGCAATTGTTAGTTCCTGGCTGCGGTTCCAGCTCAGTCCTAGCCAATGCAGACATTTTGGGAGTGAACAAATAAATGGGAACTTCCTCTGTTTCTTTTTGTCTCCCTCTCACTGTGTCTTTCTGCATCTCAAAAAATTGTGATGTATTTATTTCTATTTATTTGAAGGACACACACACACACAGAAAGGTATCTTCTATTGGTTGGTTCTTTCCCAATTGCTTTCAATAGCCGTGGTTAGGACAAGCCAAAATCAGAAGCAGGGTACGCAACTCAGCTCTCCCTCATAATGGTAGCAGGGAGCGTAACTGCTTGTGTCACCAGCTACTGCCTCCAAGGACATGTAGTAGCAGGATACTAGAGAAAGAATTAGAGATGGCCCTTAAACCCAGCAACCCAATGTGGGATTTAGGAATCCGAAGCTTCTTCTTAATCCCTGTGCCGAATATTTAACTCAAAATTTGCCAATTTAGCCTGTGATTTTTTTTTTAACCAATTTATCATATAATCCCCAAATTTCCCCATCCCCTTTTTGTAGTTTGTATTTCCAAGGAATAGTAATTGTGAAGAATGTCAGTACTACATAACTAGATGTCTATGGCCAAATAAATGTTAGATGAGACTTACTTAAGGAGGTTTCAGAAATTTGAAATACTTCTGACTTCTTTCTCTAAGAATAGTACGGAGTTCACATTTTTTCTGCTAGTTGACCTCAAAGAAACTTTTTTCTTTTTTTCTCATTGAGCAATTTGGTGGAATTGCACTCAACAAGATATGCTTTAGAATTGGTATATATTAAAAGATTGAGATGGATGGAATGATTTTAAATCAATTTTTAATAACACATTTTTGAGCAATAATGAGCAGGGGTGAATTGATACTTTTCTGATGTGATCACTCATAGATATTCGTCATAGATAACCATGAAATGATAGCCCAACTTCTCTTGTCTCACTGAGATTTTAAATCCGACTTGAAGCCATTTATTGCTGTCTGTGTGTTACAGTTATATGTTACAGAGTATAAAAGAAATAGGTTTTTTACAACTATGGGTGTAAGCAATAACAAGAGACCCCTTCATAGTGGTCTAGCTTGTAGGAGGGCAGAATATAGAGCGCATGGATCTTTGTGGTGTGGAGAGTTTTCTAAATCCACACAGAAATAATGAGGTGTCTATTAGTGTCTATTAAGAGTAATAGTCGAGAATATGCTGTGTGACATGAAATAAAATGTGAATGGGGGTCCTCTTTTTGTCCTTATCTTTATGAGCTTCATTGCTCCACATGGCATTCTGATTACATTTTTCATTATGGTGAGATTATCTTTTCTTCTTTAAAAAAATCATTTATTTTTTGCTTGGAAGTCAGAGTTACAGAGAGAGGGAGAGACAGATCTTTTATCCACGGATTCACTCCCCAGAAGACTGCCGTGGAACTGAACCTTTCTGAAGCTGGGAGATCTTTTATCCATTGATTCACTCCCCCAAAGAACTGAACCTTTCCAAAACTTGGAGCCAGGAGCCTCTTCTGGGTATCCCATGTGAGTGCAGGGATCCAAGGACTTGAATTATCCTCCACTGCTTTCCCAGCTCATAAAGCTCCCTGATGGGTCACAAACCAGTGCCCAAATGGGGTGGTAGCACTGCAGGAGGAGGGTTAGTCCGCCACCACAGCAATCACAGGGTTATCTTCAATCCTGTGGAGCACTAGTACTTCATAGTGCTCTCTTAGTGTCAATTCATGAAAAATTAATCCACTAAGTATGTAAGAACATATTCCAGAGAGCTTATAGAATTTGGAATTAAACAACAATGTGGGGATATTTCTTGTGACTTTGACATGTAGTCTCAGAAAGCAAGTTCAACTCCTGATGGCTCCTTTTTTGATCTGACTCCCTGTTAACGTTCCTGGGAAATCAACAGAAGACGGCACAAGTGCTTTGGCCCCTGCTCCAACTCTGGAAGACCCAGATAGAATTTCAAGCTTCTGACTTTGACTTTGCCCTGCTCTGGTCACTGGGAGTGATTTTCGCTTGGTTCAGCCAATTCAGAGAGTGAGCCAGTGGATGAATTTCTGTCTATATTTCTATCTGTCATTGCCCTTCAAATACATTTAAGAACATATATATTTTTTTTAAAGGATAATGTACATTTTCTTCAAACTTTTTGAAAACATTCTTAAATTGCATGCTTGAAAGGTATTTTTTTTTCCTAGGGATAGGAGCCTTAAAAAGCAAACAAAAACAAATCAAAGTACAATTGCTTGGAAAAATGTTTTAAAACATCTGGGAATTTTTATCATGATGATGTTGATAGCATGAAATGGGAGAAATCAGAGCTGATAGAGAAGAAATTAGGCTTAAGGACAGATCCTCTAGGGTGTACCAGGAAGGAGATACAGCCTAGGAGGAAAAATTGAGAGGACAAAATAAGCCAAAAGGCAGCTGCAGACTCAATTTCAGGAAATGGAGAAGCATCAGATCAAGGTTTTGAGAGTCAAGTAAGATGAAAGCTAAGAACTGTCTGTTGCATCAGGCAGTGTTGGAGCCTTTGGGGATCTTGGCAAAAGCAGGTGTTCTAACAGCGGCATCCTCTGTCCATTGCTAACCATGGATAACTCTGTGTAAATTGCTTTTCAATAGAAGTAATAATCCTGGCTTCAGCTAAAGATTGGCCTCTTTCATTAATTGCTTTTGGATGAAAAGCTACTTTTTAGTCCATATAAACAGCTTCTTTCAAGTTTGGTGATTGCATTTAGATGAACTAAAGATAAAGCCATTTTGTATTTGTGGCTGGGTTTTTTTTTTTTCCTTTACGTTTTTGATTTGAACTCTTTTTCTCATGTACCCAAAGGATATGCTTGCTACATGATGAAAAGCTGTTGAAAAAACATTGGAAATGAATCCCACAAATACTGAATTTTTGTATTTTAATGAAGCCTTTTCCTTTGGCACCAAAGCACCATTTCTTCACAGGGTACTTTTTGATTAACATTGTAGTAACAGAGTCAATTTAATTTAGTTGAGGCCTGGTACAGTGGCTTAGTGGCTGAAGTCCTCACCTTGAACATGCTGAGATCCCATATGGGTGCTGGTTCTAATCCTTGCAGCCCCACTTGTGGCCTGAGAAAGCAGTTGAGGATGGTTCAAAGCCTTGGGACCCTGCAGCTGCGTGGCAAACCTGGATGAAACTCCTGGCTCCTGGCTTTGGATTAGTGCAGCTCTGGCCATTGCAGTCACTTGGGGAATGAATCATTGAATGGAAGACCTTTCTGTCTGTCTCTCCTGTCTGTACATCTGACTTTGCAAAAGAAAAAAATATATAATAAAATAAAAATTGATTTAGTCATTTTTATATGCTTGAGATGCTTTAATTTACATTACTTTTGTTCTTTACTCAGAGAGTTGATTCTGAAAATTGAAAAAGAGAAGGGTCGTATCATTTCCGTCACTTCCATTGCTTACTCTCTAAACAAGCCACAATGCAGGAATTAGAGTGAGTTAATTATATAGCTCAGTATTAAATATCTGCAGGAAAAGAGATTAGAAATGTACTAGAAAATTGTTAATAGCTTTTCCTGAAACAGTCACTCTTTCTCTTATAAATATTGTAATTCCTATTTCAACAGAACTGAGGTCATATGGAACAGTCAAAAATAGAATCTTAATACCGCTTGTATATTCTGTGTCGCCCTGCACACTCATATTTTAGTCTGTGTGTCAAAGAGGAGGAAAGTGAGTTATGTTGTCTATCCCTCTTTCCTTCTTGCTTTTGCTAAAATAAGACAGCCAGACAATGAGCTAAACTCTTTGATGCCAGCACCTAACTGCATCTGTCTCTTAATTTACAAACCGCCATGAGTCTCCACTTTGTTGTGTCATCTGAATGCTGGGAAATCTGAACAGATTATAAGACTCCTTGAAGAGTCTCTAAATCATTTATCTCTTTGTTCGCTTCCCGCTGCCTATCTGCTGTTTAAAAATCTCTGAAACAAAAAATATTTGCTGTATTTGCTAACTCAACTTTGTGAGGCAATGGAGGTAGCACACTTTCAGATACTTTGCAAAGAATTGCTATTAGGCATAGCCAGCTGCAAGCATAAGCGCCTGGTGCTGGCTGTTCTTCCAGCTTCTTACTAACCACCATGATGGAGGCCCTGAGTGACCCCAAATGTTATTGCTAAAGATGAGGACGCGATGACACTAGAGTGTCAACTTACTACATTCATTTTTCTTTTTTTCTTAGCGGTGAGAATTAAAAGTATATATTTTAGAATATGGTATTTGGTAGAACAACCGAGAAGGACCAGGTGTGGACATATTTTCAGTCCCTGTGAGTTGCAGTTTTGATCATAAACACAGCTTTAAAGGACTGTGAATATTTTTCGCTTCTTGTCCTGTAGATGGCAGTGTTGCACTTGAAAAATAGCTTGAAGCGAAAGCCTGGGCTTTGCAGAGAGGCCGCGGTATTTATTGACCAGCGAACAGGAGCCTTACTACCAATTCAGGGTCTCCTATTCGACATAGACTTCAGACGGGGGATTGTGTATGTAATAGAAGGACATTTCTAAGGGTTGGCATCTACATTTAACATTGTGCATGCTTTTAGGGAATGTTTTGTTTGAGAGAGCTCTTTCCTGTTAAGTGGGCTTATTTTTCTTTTCCTAATGCTTTGGTGCAAGTCTCCCATATAGAGTTGTTTTCATATCACTTGGAAAAGAAAAAGAATTATCAGTGTAGAAACATACACCCCATTTTTTCTTCTTCTCTCTCTGTCTCTCCAACATGTCATGCAGCGAAACCACTATAGAACAGGGATGGTGAAACACAAGAACCGGGAGGCAAACACTGCTTAGCAAAGTGATTGCAAGAATATTACTTCTCCTGTAGACCTGTGTTAGAGGCAGTAGGGCCTGGTGGTAGGAGCAGAGTGCCATCTCATCCTGCTAATCAGTGGTTATAATTTCAAAAGCAGCCAAGAGAGAGAAAATGAGAAAGTTTTAATTAAAATACAAGCCCTCGATCAGGCAAATACGCTAAATCACTTCTAAATTAAGATGAAAAATTTAAATGTATATAGAGGCATATTCAACTTTCAGTAAGACACCGAAAGTGAGACTCATCTTGGCTTTAGAGGTCTCAGTGTTGCTTCGCCTGGCCAAGAAGATACCCTTTGCTATGGGCAGAGAGCAAGGCGCAAGAAGACACAGAGTTAGGGCTGAACGCTGGCCCACTGTCTTTCTCGTGGAGTCTCTCGCGCAACTACTACTGTTCAGAAGCAAACTTTCTTGTAGAAGTCAATCCAGACCAAAAAAAGCAATTATATACTCTTTGGAAGAATCAGAGATTTGGAACAGAGATGTGGAAAGCATTAAAAATGTGATTTTAAAATGTTAGTGGCGAGTCCGATTGAGTAAGAATGATCCTTCTAAGGAAATTAACATATTCTAATTTTACTTTCATTTTTTCCCCATAAACACTCCTGGCTTTGGTGACTGAATTTTATGTTTAGAGTTCCCCTCCAATGCTTTTCATTTTATTTGCATTTGGACTTTGACTTCGGTTCTTTTATAAATCCTTTGACTGTGTAAGAGGCGTGGTTTAGGGCACAGGTGTGGGGGTTGGCGAGCCCTGAGAACATTTTGCTGCACCTGCTTTCGCCTGGGAATTTGGTAAATGATCTTCACTTTCAAACAATGACATTATAAAAAGTAACTATAACCCTTTCTTAGATATTCTGGCTCATGAGAAATATTTCAAAAAGATTGCTTACTATAAATTTTTTCTTTGAAAAGTTGGTTTTTCTTTCTTGGGAAAATAAAAATAGCAACTATTCAACTGGTAATTGTTGAAAGAACTAATTATTAATCAATGATTGATTATTAATTAATTAATGAATGGCTAATTCAAAAGGTTTTTTCAGTGACATTGATGTCAAAACATTTTTGTCAGCTTCAAGTGCAAGGCAGAATGACCATGTCCTGAACATGTCTGATTAAAGAATACAAAAGAGGAAACACAACCAAAAAAATCAGTCTAAAAAAAATGTGTTATGATCAGTCCAAGTAGAATCCAAGACTTTTTTATATGGAAGAACATTTCTAATGAAGTTGAGACTGGATTCTTCCATTTCTGCATGTCTTACCAATGAGCTTTTCCATGATGACTCAGAAAACAACTGAATCTTCAAGTTCATTTTAAAAGTTAATAATTCATGCATCTGCTTGATCTGCCTTTATTATAAAATGAGATATATTTTCATTTTATAGCAGGGACTATTAGAATTCTGTTTTATGTAGTAAGTTTATGGAGCTTTGCAAAACACTAAGAAGCATTGCTGAAGTCGCCCAAAGTTGAGTGTTTGGGTCAAATAAGATTCTGGATAATGCAAATCTTTGCAAGTTAGGTTTTTGTACAATTATGAAGTAATTGGTAATTGTATCGAGATTAACAGAGAGAGCAAGTCTTCCTTGAGTAGTGTACATTTATGTTTCCTATATGGTGGTGTGGTTTGCAGACTATGTCTGGGATGCCATTTTTTCATATGGGAAATGTCCTGTTCTTCCAGATGTTGTGCTGTGACATAAAAAAGATATCCTCCAGAATGGCCCATTTTGCTTTGATATCGTAAGGAAATTATTTGATTGTTTGTGATATGAAATTATGTCCATTGGAAATAATTCAAAAACACTTGTAATTTTTTTTTAGTAATTATCCTAATTTATTTTAGTTACATAGTAATTATTTCCTCCCAAGTTAAAGGTGAGTAATCACAAACAAAATAGTCACTTCTTAACTCCCGGTTCTCTTGTGACAACTCCACCCCCTTTGTAATACAGTTAAAGCAGCAATGTTACATTAAATGGGAAACTTTAAGGGAAAAACACTTGTAATTTAAAGTTCTCATTTTATGGCCTATTTAATATCTGCTTGAAGACCAGTATTTTTCTCGATTGCTTTAGAATTTTACTTATTGCGCTTTATGGATGTTATAACAGCCTTTGTAGATGGTCTGGTAAAATAGGAAACTTTTCTGTTTCATTATTTTAATTGCCATTATGATATTCCTTCACTATTCTGCTTCATGCCCTTCTTAAAAAAAGAAATCTTTGCAGTGGGTTTCTCCAAGAGCTTATGCTCTTCTAACAAGTGCATTGGTTACTTGATAAAGACGGACATGCTACTGACTACGTTTTCCTTCGATCTCAATGATTTAACTTAATGCTAAGCTTTCAAATCAGTTGTTAAACCTCCCACAAACCCATTAAGACACTATATTAATTTTTTTTGTTAGATCTGGTATAGTCCTTTTAAATTTTGTTATTGTGAATTAAAGGTTAGTTCATAATGAAATCCTGCTGCTTTACTAAAATTCTGAAATATAATGATTTTCCACCCCTTGCTCAACTTGTGTTTGTGTACATTGCTTTGGAAAATATTATAGAAATGTACAATTCTTAACGACAGGGTAGAAACCACTTTTAAAAATTATTTTATGGGGCCCAGAGCGATAGCATAGTGGTTGAAGTCCTCGCCTTGCACACTCCCAGGATCCCATACAATTGCCGGTTCTAATCCCACAAGGTCCTGCTTCCCATGCAGCTTCCTGCTTGTGGCCTGAGAAAACAGTTGAGGATGGCCCAAATCCTTGGGACACTGCACCGGCATGGGAGACCCAGAAGAGCTTCTGGCTCCTGGCTTTGGATCGGCTCAGCTCCAGCCATTGTGGTCACTTGGGGAGTGAACCATTGGACAGAAGATCTTCCTCTCTGTCTCTACTCCTCTCTGTATATCTGCCTTTCCAATAAAGATAAATAAATCTTAAAAAAAATGTTTTATGACACAGTTTAATAGGCACTGGCGTTTCCCTTCCCTCTCCCCACGTTCTCCCCTCCAGTCTTACCATGGGTGTCTTTCATAGCATGACATGGCAAGGACATTATCTGAGATGAGTTGATGTTTATTAGTGTCATCTGTTTTTCATGAAACTCTGAATCATTTCATGAGGGCAAATATAGCTAGCAAGTCAATAAAGAGTGCTGAGAGCGTTTGTGAAACACCATTGACTGTTGCAGTTGGAAGAAATCAGCTCGCTAAACATGAATGGTCCGATGTCTCCGCATCTTCCAATACACATCCTCCTGTCAAATCATTTCAATGTCAGTAAACGGAATGAGATGCACAAATCCCAAATCCCCCGTGTGTATTCTTTCCAGAACAAAATCTGAGGCCTTGCCACATCTACAGAATGTTTATACACCTGGAAAAATTCCACACAACTCTTTTGTCTAGAAGTGTACCTTTAGTTTACATTTTGAAAATTTCTGCAAAGGTAATTTGACTTCTTTATTTTTAAAAAGCACACTATATTGATAGCTGCAGGAACACATGTGAATGAAGTAATCCTTTTCAGTCCAGTGTTGGGTCTTTCTTGGAATGCCTATTTTGTTTTTAATGACTTGGAACTCTTTTCCTCTTCTTGGAGAGGACATGATGCTTTTGTTAAATGGCGATTTTCCTCCTCAATTATCTCCTTCTCTCCTAAGGGCCAGCCATGTCCTGAACAGACATATGCATGGAGGCTATTTGCTCAGAATATAATTGTCTCAAAAGTCTTTGCTATATGGGATTTTGTCATTGACTCGACTTAGAACAATATTATTTTAATCTAGATTGTGCATTTATTTCCTTCGGTACATTTGGTAACTGTAGTATCTTTCTTTCAGACTTGTTTCATAGACCTCAAGGTGCAGAAGCAGGAAAGATGGGTCAAGGTTTCAGGATATGATTTTTAAATTTGGCTGTCGTAGCATCTTCAGTTCAGGGGGGAAATTTAATAAAGAGAGTTTCAAATTGGTGATATTGAGCATTTCACTCTTATGTCTAGCAGAACACTTTAACAACACATGCTAAAATTAATTATTGTTTTTCCTTTGAAGATGAATTCTTACTTCATCTTCCACATGACATTTTCCTAGAGTGATGAGAAATTCCCCCCAGATTTCATAGTGTCTCTGTTCCAGCACTATCTTGTGTGTATCTGCACCATGACAGGTGTGATTCACCGCTGTTAATTTTGCTTTTATTCACACATAATTGGCACTGGGTAAGAACACTTAGGGGCAGGCAGCATCGTTTATTTTATTGTGCATCTCTGGCAAACAACACAGTTCCCTGCAAAGTGGTATGAGTGCGTAGCTAAATGAAAGGACATTTTTGGACTTTTCCAAATGTAGGACTTGAATAGACATTTGAATAAAATCTGTTCGTAAGGTTTAATTTCTTTGGCTTCATCCTTATTGTTTCTGCTAACTCCTGAAAATTATTGTGTTACACTCTGAAATCTTTGTGAGTGGTTGCTCTAAAACACATAATTAATTTGATAATCCCTTATGTATTATGCACGTGTCCTTTAGGGTCACCAAGAAGATTCTTTCAAGTTTGTTATTATTGTTGAAAATGATACTGAATGTCCATTTCTGCTTTCATGTTATTTCTGAAGTACCAGGGAGTTCTGTGGTAGTAATAGGTATTCATTTTATTCATTTGAGCATTCCCCTGAAGCTTTAGGAAGGAGTTGAGCAATCAGAGAAGAAAGAAAATGCCAGGAACTGTGCAGGATACGGAACAACTGGTAGACTCATGCATGGATGGTAGGATACAAATTTTTGTTCTTACAAAATTTATTGTTGATTTGAAAATCAGTTATAGACCCACCCACCCACACACACACACACTCACACACACTCAGAGCAGCAACTTCCATACACTGGTTCACTTCCCAGATGAATGCAGTGGCCAGGACTGGGCTAGGTCAAAGACAGGTGCCTGGGTCTTCTAAATGGATGGTGGGGACCCGGGCACTTGGGCTATCTTCCTCTGCTCTTGCTGTTAGTGGGAGCTGCATGGGATGTGAAGCAGGGACATCAATGTAGGATGTCAATGTTGCTGATAGTGGTTTTACCCTCCACATTGCACACAGCAAATATACTAGGAAAATGCATCCCTATTCTGGAAACTTGTCAGCATCTCTCAAGCTGAACACAATGGATTTTCTGAAAGCTCACGGAAAGCTTACATTATGAAAAAATTATGTGCAGATTTCAAAATATTTTTACATCAAAGCATAATTACCTTTGAATCACATTTTCTGAGACCTTTCTGAAAGATTCTTACATATGTATGGTTTTTGTTTCAACATTGCCCCCTCGGGTATGACATACGTATAAATGAATGTAAGCATTTATTATACACACACACACACATATATATGTATTTAGTATACCTCACTGAACATTTAAGAATGAAATGATCTCAGAATAGAAAGTCAAAAATGTGATTTAATATGTGTTTCTAGGCTTGTTAATATACAGGAGGCTTCTACCCTGGAAGGCTTTGGGTCTCACTATCCTTTGACTGGCTATTCCTGGCCCAATACTATATGAAAAATAGGTAAGCATGTATCTTATTGCCCCATCAAACAATTTCTGATCATTTGATACACAATTTCTTTAGAAAGCAGCCACTGTGGAGATGGTTAGTGTTCCAGTTATGTTTGGGAAGTAGCTCAGATAGTAAATATTTAACAAGAAATACCTCCACACCTATGTACATTATAAACTGTTTTGTATTTTTGAGGAAGTGCATATTATTTGTCAATTTTAAAAATGTAAGTAGTCATGCCCAGATGAAATGATCACATATATGTATTCCCGAACTCTTGCAACTCAAATCTCTGTGGTGATATTCTGAAAAAGGTTGTAGCTGTTAAAGTTGTGAACAACTGACAACTGTGGAGGTATTTGTAACGTTTGTATGTATTATCTACTCTTTGTTCACACACACACACACACACACACACACACACACACACACACACACACGCTCACACCAAATGTAGAAAGTAGCTATTATTTCCTTTGTTTTCAGAGTCGTAAGGCAGCCCGGTTTCATTAGGCTCTTATAAGGCAGGTGTGAAATGAAACAGGGTGACACAAACATAAAACAAACAGGAGCAATTTAGAAGCAAAATTTTGACAAAAAAAATTTAGGTGACTTTTTGACCATATAAATTTTCAATAGTTACTTGTCATAAAAAGGAAAAAGTTTTCAGGAAAAAGTATGGATGTGGTATTATAGAAAACAGCAATATAATCTTTGTAATCTAGTTTGGCCTTTCAGATGCTCCATATTGCCTAGTATATTGAAAGGTCATTTAAGCAAAATTAATTGCCTGTATTAACATGGATATTCAACAAGAATTATTCAAATGTCTTGTGTACTTCTTGAACCTTAGGATTAAAATAATTAATTTAATCTGACATGGAAAATCTGACAGCACCCATAAATGCTTCCATGAATCACATGGACAACCCAAACAGAATTAACCTAATTTGAGCTTATGGAACTATATCAGGAAAAATAAAAATTAAAAAAAATAAGAAAATGACTAGGTAAATATTGTCAAAGGGTGCCTGGATTTAGAATATCTTGTAAGGAGAGAAAAGTAAACACAAATTTCAGTTATGATTTTAGATATCTTCAGAAAATTTTATGTTAAAAACACTAATATGCAGTGCCTGGTGTGATGGGTCAATTGGCGAAATCCTCCCTTTGCAAGTGCCGCCATCCCATTTGGTTGTAGGTTCATCTCCAGGCTCCTCACATCACATTTAGTTCCCTGCTTGTGGCTTGGGAAAGCACCGGAGGATGGCCTACATAATTTGGACACTGCACCTGCATGGGAGACCCAAGGAGGCTCCTGCCTTCACATTGGCTCAGCTCAAGCCATTACGGCCATTCAGGGAGTTAACCAGTAGAAGGAAGATCTTTCTCTTTGTCTCTTCCCTCCAAATCTGTTTCCAAGAAAAATAAATAAATCTAAAAAAAAAAATACCAAAACTACTATGTTAATGTCTTGTAAAATTTTTTCTCTAAAAGTTGTTGGGAACATTTTGTTGATTGCTACTGTTTCGACAAGACCCTTGACTGGAAGGTATATGCTCAGCCTTGTTACTGCTTAGCAATGGAGCCATTTATACATGTCTATATTTCTATTAGTGATAATTAAGATGTTTTATGGGGCCTTGCACAGTAGCCTAGTGGCTTAAGTCCTTGTTTTACCTGCACAGGTATTCCATATCGGTGCTGATTCTAATCCCAGTTGCTCTGCTTTCCATCCAGTTCCCTGCTTGTGGCCTGGAAAAGCAGGTGAGGACGGCCCAAAGCTTTGGGAGCCTGCACCTGTGTGGAAGAGCCGGAAGAGGTTCCTGGCTCCTGGGTTCAGATCAGCTCAGCTCTGCTTGTTGTGGCCACTTGGGGAGTGAATCAGTGGATGGAAGATCTCTGTCTCTCCTTCCTTCTGTATTTCTGACTTTCCAAAAACAAGAAACAAACAAACAAAAAAACCCCAAAACAGAAAACAAACAAAAAACCCCCAAAAAACAAATCAATCTTGATATCTTGGAAAAAAAATGTTTTTGGATATCACATATATATGCTTGTATCTATAAAATTCTGTATGATGGCAATATGGTAATTTTTATAATTAGTTCTTAGAAAAATATGAGATGAATAGTACCCTTTTCATTATCTGTGATAATGAGTATTTATAATGATGCAAATACAAAATGTTTCTTTTGGCCTACTAGTTTCATGCTCTCTGCTGAGAGCTTTTTGCTATAGGCACTAACAAGCGACAGATGTGTCCGACTCAGCTGCTTTCTCTTTTATCTTACTAATGAACAATTCAATAGCCTGAAGTAGCACAATCAAAAGGTCTAGAAGATCCAAACACCAGGTAACTTGCTTTTGAAAAACTGAGATTCAATGCTACCACGTTGCCCTTCTGCGGCAGCCTCTGGCCCAGCGAGTTGGTCCTCTCGCCGGCCACGACCAGCTGGAGCTGCATGTTGCAGTCCTCCGTGAACACCTTGGACTCGGGGTTGTTGAGGCGGAATGCCTGGACCGCTGGCTCCCACATCTGGACGGCCCACATGGTCTCACAGATGCCTGCCTGGTGGAACCCCTCCGCAGTCCGAGAACTCATCCAGCTCCGGCTTGCTGGGCTCTCTGGCTGGAGACGCCTTGCTTCTTCCCTTGCCCTTGCCCTTCGCTTTGGCCCCAGGGCTGCGTGCCTGGTTTGGAGAGTCTTCGAAGTTCTTGGTCTTGGCATTGTACGCCTCCAGGAAGTAGAAGCTGTCGGGCCGGCGGTCCGAGTAGTCCTGCAGGCACGCGGGCAGGTCCTGCATGTACTCCACCGTGCAGTGGCCCTGCATGACCTGCAGGTCCACCACGGCCTCCTAGTTGTAGTCAAGCATCTGTCTCAGAATAGCTCTGAACAAAAGCAGATCCAACAACGCTATGGTTTTTCCGGAGTGGTCTTACCAACCCAGTTATAACTTCTCGTATTTTTTCGAGTCCTGTTTTAAATGAAACAGTGTAGGAGGCATGCTGTCATGTGAGCAATTCTGGTGGAGAGAATTGGTGAAATTCTGATATTTAAACCAGGGTTTCCTTTACAGTTCTTTCTTTCTTTTTTTTTTTTTTAATCTATTTTATGACCCCCCTCCCGCTCTCCACCCCTTGTTGTTCCCTGCTCTACTCTTTTAAACAGTTGTCTTTCAAGCATCCTCGGAAGTCCATCACACTGCCATTGACATGTCTCCCACCAATTCCTATTCAGTTCTTTTTAATTTTTTTTGGTAAAGATTTATTTATTTTTAGTGCAAAGTCAGATATACAGAGAGGAGTAGAGACAGAGAGGAAGATCTTCTGTCTGATGATTCACTCCCCAAGTGACCGCAACTGCCAGAAACCTTTTCTGGATCTCCCACGCAGGTGCAGGGTCCCAAGGCTTTGGGCTGTCCTTGACTGCTTTTCCCAGGCCACAAGCAAGGAGCTGGATGGGAAGCAAGTCCGCCAGGATTAGAAACAGAACCGGTGACCATGTGGGATCCTGGAGCATTCAAGGTGAGGACTTTAGCCACTAGGTCACCGTGCTGGGCCCTAATTCCTTTGCAGTTCTAATGGATCGTTACTGTTAGTGGATCCTCTAGTGCATGTTAATCTTTCCTAGAATTTCCCTCTTTCCTTTTGCTTTCTTACCTTTTCTGTTCATTTTCCTTTCATTTCTTTCTAGGTTCTGTATGTATTCATTGAGTGTTAATTGTGCGTAATGTATTGTGTTTGGTTGAGGAAATGTAAGACACATGAAGCTAAGATTTCTTTAAAAAATGTCATATTCAGTACCATCTTCACAGAAAATGAATTGTAAAACTATATTGTCCCCATGTAATATGACTACTCAAAGACAGAGAAATGCATAGGGCTTTTTATTTATCTGCATCAGTTCCTCTATATCAAAGTGCCTCATGAGATGGAGGCAATTATAGATAATACCTAACTTTTTTTGAAAGAAAGAGAAAATTCAAAATAAACACAAATTAAGAAAAGAGAGACACAAATTCACAATTACTCATTATGACATAAACTAATGAATACCCTTGTTGATCCAGGCTGATGAACTAGTCGTCTGTGAAAGCTAGGTCTTTCCATTATTCCTGGAAGAACAATTCTGAAATATATCCTCTGAAATTTACAAGGAGAAAATTAAGACATTGATGGTCATATGGGTAGCACTTTTCATGGTGTGGAAGTGCTAGGAAAGAGAACTTGGAAACATTTTTGTAAAGGATTTATTTTATTTTTATTGGAAAGACAGAAATAGAGATGGAGATACAAAGAGAAAGACCTTCCACCGACTGGTTCACTCCCCAAGTGCCCGTAATGGCTGGAGCTGAGCTAAAGCCTGGAGCCAGGAGCCAGGAGCCAGGAGCCAGGAGCCAGGAGCTTCTTCCAGGTGTCCCACACAGGTACAGGGTCCCAAGGTTTTGGATTGTCTTCTACTGCTTCCCGAGGCCACAAGTGGGAAACTCGATGAAGGTGGAGCAGCCAGGACATGAACAGGTGCCCATAAAGGATCCTGGTGGATTCAAGGCAAGGATTTGGCCACTAGCCTATCGTGCTGGGCCCTAGAAACATTTAAATGATGCTTGGACATAAATGAAGAAGAGAAATAATGCAAAATGACCAGTAGAAAGTTTTTTAAAATTTTACTTTAAGAAAGTAAGAGGTTGAAGATGGGATAAAGGAGCATAGAGAAACTTTGGAAAGATTAATGATTCGCAAAACACTAGCTTGATTATTTTTTGAGTGAACATATCTTCTATTTTTATTATGAAAATATTAAATTTTAACACATTGCTTCATGTGATTTTAGAATCCTATTATCTCTTTTAAGCCTATTTCTCAAAAATGTCAATAAATTATATAAATCATAGTTTGGTTTTTTTAAAAACTACATGTTGATGTGGTTGGTTTGTTTTTCGTTTTAAGTTCAACCAAGAAAACCCGATCTTAAAAGATGTAGTATTAGATTGGATTGGAATATAGACACCAATTAATTTACAGTGCTTGTTTACTAATGTTCTGGTTTCACATCTTCTGGGTCAAAGGTGGGGTATAATTCTGTATTCCTGGGGGTACACGTGGTTGTACAATCCACTCTAGCCAATGAAATGTAAGTGGAAGTGGTATGTGTCATTACTTTTATGATCTGCCATGTCCTAAACCTACAACCTCAATGGTCACCATATAACTGTCCACAGCCTTACCTTTCACGTATTTATTTTTATTTTTAAAAGATGTATTTATTTTTATTGAAAAGTCAGATATAAAGAGAGGAGGAGAGACAGAGAGGAAGATCTTCCATTTGATGATTCACTCCCCAAGTGACTGCAACGGCTGGAGCTGAGTTGAACCGAAGCCAGGAGCCTCTTCCAGTTCTACCATGCGATTACAGGGTCCCAAGGCTTTAGGGCATCCTTAACTGCTTACCCAGGCCACAAGTGGGGAGCTGGATGGGAAGCAGGACTGCCAGGATTAGAACCAGTGCCCATATGGGATCCTGACATGTTCAAGGCGAGGACTTTAGCCTCTAAGCCACCATAGGAGAGTTCTCGAAGAAGGTTAAGTAGGATTTCTTTCGTTACTTACGTGTTACTTACTTTAAGTTGTTACTTATGCTTCACATTTCTTATGCATTGTTTTCCACTGAGCTATCTGCTCATTACTTCTTTCCAATTCAAAAATTTGTCTTTTTCTTAACAATCTAATAAGCATTTTATATACTAAGTAAAACAGTTCTACAAAACAAAACTTTGAAAATTTTTGAAAATATTTTGAGTATCGTTTTTATTTAATTTCACTTTCCAAAGATGAATTTATTAGAAAGAGTATCAAAGACAGGATGAACAACATTGTCCATCTTCTACTCACTCTTTGACCTCCAGAGGTAGGCCAGGTCCAAGTCAGGGGTCAGGAACTTTGCCCTGATTTCCAGGTGGGTGATAAAATCTCTAGAACTCAGACCATCATCTCCTACCCCAGGTGGATCTAGAAGTTTGGAGTAGTCAGGACTTGAACCAGGCATTCTGATATGGATTAATGGTATCCTAAGCACTGGGTTAACCTGTTGTTCCACAATGCGCAGTCTGATCATTTTTCATGTGGCTTCTTAAAAAGCAAAAACCTTTAAAAATGTAACTGACATAAAATTGTGCATGTTGATGGGACATAATGTGTTTTGATACATGTTTTCATTATGTAATAGCCAATGATGTTAGCTGTATCTTTCTCCTCAATGTTGATCTTTTTTGTTTTTAATGGAATAAACATTCAAAATCCTTTCTTCTGGACTTTGAAAACATGTAAAGTATATTAACATTATCTACTCTCAACTTACATTCTTCTGTGCAATTCTATTCAATCTTTATGAAATGCTCATTTTATTACTGTTTTAAATAATGGGTTATATAGTACAATTAATTGGTTTAAGTTACAAAAATTAGGTTAAAATGACTTTTTAGTATGATTATGGAATTATATATTTCAATCTTTAATCATTCAAAATATATCAGAACCTGATAAAAGAGATATAATACTTTTATCCTACTGATTGTCTACATAAAATACTAAAATAGCCAGCTGATTTTGTAAATGGTTTACTATTTGGCGAAAATTATGAACATCTTTTCTCTTGGATGTTTTTGAATGTAATCAAGTGAGAACTCAATCCAAGCATACGCATTAAAATTCTATTATGGCAAAAGCATTGATTTGACTGCAAGGAATGGATTTGTTCCCTTAGTTCCTTATTAAGGCATACTTTCCTTGATGAAAATCAGTTATTTCTTTAGAGGTCCATGGTTCCATCACTTAGATAATGGTGTTAGAAATCAAGGTTTTGGTACTAGCTCCAATCATTGCTACTGGAGTCTTTGGGCCCTCAGTTGTCGCATTAAGAAAACTGTGTGTTGGGCTGGGATGGTGGCATAGTAGGATGATTTTCTGATGGGTGTCACTTTGAACCTTGGTGGTACAACTTGTGATCCAGCTGCCTGCTATTGTACCTAGGAAAGCAGTAGGGGATGGCTCAAGACCTTGAGACCCTGAGCCCACATGGGAGTCCCAGGAGAACCTCCTGGCTCTCAGTTTCAGATCTGCTTAACTCTGGTTGTTGTAGCCATTAGGGGTATGAACCAATGATTGGAAGACCTCTCTGTCTCTCCTTCTCTCTCTCTGTAACTCTGCCTTTCAAATAAAAATAAATGTTAAAAAAAACCCTGCACGTGTGTTCTAAATTGTATGTATCTGCAAACATTTCCATATGTAATTATATTTAATAAGCTAATTCAGGTTCATTCTGATGTCTTAAACACGTGGATCGTATTTGCCTTCTCCATTTGCTTAATTTAACCTCCGAACTGCATCATGAAAAAAAAATCATTCACTTTATTCTCACATTATCCATTTCCATAGATATCTAGTTCCAGTATAGAGAGCATGACTGCCAACGGCTAGAGACAGTAACACAGAAACATAACCTTCTTAAGAGAACTTGACCAAAGAATCTTTGATAATCATATTGAACTGACAGCAGACCACATCATGGGCTTTTTAGCACCTGGATTTTAGACTGGAGAGACTGCCTGCATCCAAAAGGTGTTGCAAACTATTAAAGAGAGACATTGGTGGGATTAGCCCTGGAGTAGCATGCAAAGCTATTGCCGGTGAAACCAGTACCCCAAATGAGCGTTTTTCCAGGTGTTCCATTTGTCATCAAGCTCCCTGCTAACAGCCTAGGATAAATATCAGAAGTTGTCCAAAATATTTGGACCCCTCTCTGTAACTCTGACTTTCAAATGTGTAAAGCAAATAAATCACCGTTACAAAGAAAAGAAAAGCATCGGTGAGAATTATTGCTACTCATGCAGAAGCTTTCACTATGTGCTAAGAACTGCCAGGCAGGGGCTGTGGAATGGTCAAAGTGATTTTCTGAGGGGCTGAGTTTTCTGAAGTAGTGCGTTTCCTCCTTCATTAACACAGGAGGTTTGCAGACATGAATTGAAATCTGGATTTTGTGAGATACTGTGCCTATCTATGTAACCTCTAAAAGCACATCTTGTTTTAAATAAGTTCTGGAAGGCATGTCTCAGCTCTTGAGTGGAGCAGATTAAAGGTTCCTAGAGGAGCTTTTGAACAAGTTCAAGATATAGCATGTGCTTGCAGCTCCCTGATTTCCAAGCGGCGCCTTTAACTGTGATGAGAACATCAACACCTGTGTGAGAAGGCAGTCCTAAACGATGCCAGGTAATAAAATAATCATGCACTTTTCTTGAGTGTTAAAACATTGGGTTCCTCTCTCTCTCTCCTCCACCCCCCTCTCCATATCTCTCTCACCCTGTGTCTCTATTTTAGTCTCTTGCTTTCCAAACTGTCAGATAAGAAACATGGCTCTGTGTGTGTGTGTGTTTTACATTGGGCCAAAAAAATCTCAAAATGCCCAAGCAATATTTGTGTTGCTGTTTTTGTGTGATTCCTACGGGGCTGTTTAAAATATCTCTGAAAGTTGTTGCATAGTTTTTGGTGAAATGTTGCAAGGTGAGGCCTTATCTCATGCCAAAGCAGTAGCTCTTTGCCAGGGTTTTGAGGCATCAGAGCTGGGCATTGCAGTGTTTCTCAGTGGCTCATTTGCTTGATTTTCAGGATTGGCTGCTTCCTAGCACAGAAGAGATTAGCAAGATTTAGAAAGTTATATGCAGGCAGCCTAACTGTAAAGGTGAAATTAAATCCCTTATTCCTTCCTGTATCCCCAAGTCACCTAATTAATGTTTTTTTTTCTTTTTTAAAGGTTCATTTATTTATGTAAAAGGCAGATTTACAGAGAGACTGAGAAAACTTCCATGAACTGATTCACTTCCAAATGGCTACAACCATTTGTAACTCCATTCAGGTCTCCCACAGGGTTCTGGGGGAAATCTAGCACTGTTTCCCCTGGCACATCAGTAAGGAGCAGTCAGGACTCAATCCAGTGCTCATATGAGATGCTGACATCACAGGTGCCTTAATCACCTGAGCTACAGTGGCTCCATGGTGGGATTTTAGAATGATTTGTGGTATCAATTTAAAAACCGTTTTATTGGGGTAGATCATTCTGTGTTCCAAATGTAAATGGACTCATTTTGTACTTTATTGTCAAGTTTTTATGTCTCACAATGCTGTGTATTCAGCACATTTTCATTGTAGCTTCTGTCCAACATCCCTCGCCCATGGGTCAATTTACGTGAGTGTGCTGCTGGTACCTGCGAACGTGAGTGGTGATTGCCATGTAATTTGGATTCTGTTTTCAAGTCCCCCTACCGAAGCTTGGCACATGTGCATGGCAGGCACTCCTGTCCACTGCTATTTGCTGCCTGCCCATGAGCAGCTGGTTCTCACTATGCCACTTCTCACCGTTTGCAGCAGCTTGCGCTACAGCTGAAGATTTTCTGAAGATTCCAGAGGTCTTGGATACTCGGGCACTGATGCAGTGCTGACTGAATTTACAGGAAGTTCAGGTCAGCATGCCTTCTCCCAAAGGAACTTGTTTCTGCCTTCCTCATGCTTAGTCTGTGTTTCAAGATGCTGAGCATTCTCTGCAGTTGCTTTGTCAATATTTTCAAATAATTTGTGGGGTTGCAGAATTCCCTTTGTGATGTATTGAGATATATTAATTCCTGATTATATATATTCAAGTGGTCATAAGTCTTCTAATTCAAGTTATAAAGTTCAAATTCAGTCATTAGAAATTTTAGCAATTTGGTGGACAGAAACAAGGCAGTGTTAAGAGGAAAGTTAATTTTTATTTACACCTGTGTCAAGAAACTAGATAGGCATCAGACAAATTGGCTAATCACATCCCTGACGGGGCTATAAAAGCAACAGCAAAAATAATTTTATGATTAGCAGAAAAATGAACTAATCAAAATAAGGAAGGAAATAAACCAAATAGTGACCAAAAGAACAATATATAAAAGCAACAAAATAGATTCCTCACTAATCCAACTTATCAAAAAATGGAGGAAGAAGATACAAATCAATAGAATCAGAAATGAAAAAGGAAATGTAACAATGGATATCACAGACATACACAGAATCAGCAGAAACTATTAAACACAATCATATGCCAGCAAATCAGGAAACCTGGAGGAGATGGATGGATTTTTGGACACACACAATTTATCAAAACTGAATCATGAGGTAATTAAAAATCTGAATAGACCTATAGCCAAGGTGAAGAGTGACTCAGTAATTAAATCCCTCCCAACAAAGAAAAGCCCAGGACTGATGACTTCACTGCTGAATTCTACCAAATCTCAAGAAGAACTTACCCTAATAATTGAAATAACTTCCAAAGCAATTCAAAATAATAGAAAGGGAGGCAATCCTTCCAAACTCTTTCTATGAAGCCAACAACACCTTAATCCCAAAGCCAGACAGAGACACAACAGAGAACGGAAAGTATGGAGCAATATCCTTGATGAATTTAGATGCAAAAAGCCTCAACAAAATTCTCAACTAACCAACAGAATCCAACAATGCATCAGAAAGATCATTCATTCAGATAATGTGGAATTTATACCTGGCATGCTGGGATGGTTTAACATACACATGCCAGTAAATGTGATATACCACATCAACACATTGAAAAATAAAAACCATGCGCTCATTTCAATAGATGCAGAGAAGGCCTATAGTAAAATTCAATATCACTTCACGCTAAAAACCCTAAACATAATAGCCATGATGCAACACAGCAGCATACAAAAACAAACGAACAAAAAACAACCAACTAATCAAAAAGAAAGAAAAAACAGTGCCAATATCATACTGAACAGAGAAAGAAACTTTTCCACTAAGATCTAGAACTTGAAAATGATGTCTACTTTCACCACTGCTGTTCAACATAGTTTTGGACGTTCTCATTAGAATTGTTGGGCAAGAAACAGATCTTAAAGGAATTAAATGGGAAACAAGTAATAAAAGTTTTGATAACTGACCGGATCTCTACCCTGTTAGACCTATCTTCAGACCATAGAAGGTCTCCCCAAGAGGCCACTGAACTTATCTGGACAATAAGACGCTGAACTTTATGCTAGGCATGTGTTTGCAAGCAATGAATCTCAACTGAACTTGAACTATGGTTATGCAACAAGGTGGAGGAATCCACCATGGGGGGAGGGTTATGGGAGGGGTGGGGGGAATCCCCAGCGCCTATAAAACTGTACTACATAATACAATGTAAGCAACAATAAAAAAAAAAAAAAAAAAAAAAGTTTTGATTTTCACAGATGACATGGTTTTATACATGGGAGACACAAAAGACATAAAGAGCTATTGGAACTCATAAGAGAGTTTGGCAAGGTAGCAGAATACAAAATTAATGAACATACATTGATGGCCCATGTATATACAAATACCTCCACGGTTGAGAAAGAACTTGTAAGTATAATCACCTTTAAAATAGCAGTAAAGAACCTTAAGTACCTTGGAATCAACTGCTATGATGAAAACTACAAAACATTAAAAATTAAATAGAAAAGAACACTAAAAGATAAAGAAATTTACCATGCTCCCATCTTGGGGTTTGGATGTGCTAGCCGGCCCTGAAGTCATCGAGGGTGAGGCAGAGTGGTCTCGGCCACAAGAGCCCCTGGAGACAAGCTGGTGAGGAATGTCCACTTTATTATGCACAGGTTACAGGTTTTAAAGGGCAAGGAAGAGGAGGGCAGGAGGGAGCCTTCTGGCAGACCCCACACCCACCAAAGATGCTGTAATTGGCTGTATGACACGTCTATCTCCCTAGATCTTCCGGTGATGTCAGAGATCATGTTCAGGAATGCTTCCCTTGACTTTCTAGCCATGTTGGGGTTCACACCCCATATGTAGGACTGAAGGCTGTGCTTCAGACCAAGGGGAGATTTAGGCTTAAGCCACGCCCCATACACAGTAGGGCAGGGGCCTGGGGTGATGGCCCACATTCCTGTATCAGTAGAATCAGCATCATTAAAATGTCCATATTGCCAGAGGTAATAGTAGATACAATGTGATCTTCATCAAAATCCCAACAGCATTTTTCCTCTGGAAACACAAGGGATCATGAATAACCAAAGCTATCTTGAAGAATAAAAATCAAGCTGGAGGAATCACAATTCCAGGTGTCACGGCACACTCCAGGTAGTGGTAATCCAAACTGTCTGGTACTGGCACTGAAGCAGAGAAGATCAATGGAACTGAATAAAAACCCCAGAAGGGAGTGCACTAATGTACATCAACTCATCTTTGACAAAATGAGTTGTTTCTTCAACCAGTGCTGTTGGGATAATAAGACATTAGTCTGCAGAACTAGAAACAAGACTCCTTCTTGTCGCCTTATACAAATATCACCTTTAAATGAATCATAGACCTAAACCTGCATTTACAATTCTATCAAACCAGTAGGGACAGACCAAGGAAGCATTGTACAAGATACAGGCTTTATCTTCTTAGAAGATTTCTTAGAAAAGACACCAAAGTTTGGATAGTAAAAGTTAAAATAATTAATTGGGATTACATTAAATTAAAATTCCATATAGCAAAGGAAACTGTAGCTAATGCAAAGAAACAACCAACAAACAGAATGGGAGAAAACCTTTGGACACACACAATAGATACAGGACTAACATTCAGGATTTACGTAGAGTCTCAGAAACTCAACAAAAGCAAAATTAATAACTCTGTAAAGAGGCAAAAGAATTGAGCAAGTGTTTTTCAAAAGAACAAATTCAAGTGGCTAATAAACTTCTGAAAAAATGCTCAGACTCACTAGCTATTAGGTAAAAATAGAAAAAAAAAACCAACCATTGAGATTCCACGGAACTCCAGTAAGATTGACCTACGATCAGAATTGTACTAACAAAACCTGCTGGCATGGATGTGGGGAGAAGGGTGCCCTTCTTTGTTGTTCGTAGGAGTAAGGCTATTGCAGAAACTTGGAATCAATACAAAGAGTGCTAAGGTGACTGAAAATTGATGTACCACGTGACCTCGCTATGCCACTCCTGGGAATATAGCCAAAGGACATGAAATCTGCAGATGAGAAAGTGACTTGTAATCCCATATTTACAGCAGAATAATCTACAATAGTGAAGACATGGAAACCACTTAGACACTGTCAAGTGAGGAATGGTTAAAGAAACTGGTGAATCTATCCCATGAAATACTACCCAGCCATTAAAAAAAGAGAGATTCTACCATTTGTAACAAAATGATCCCAACTAGAGATCATTATCTCAGTAATATAAGCCAATCCCCCAAAGAGAAATATCGTATGTTCTCTCTGATATAAGGCAACATTTATGCAAAATACAAAACATAGCTTTCTAAATCAATGTGTATACAAATATATACTCTCGTAGATGAACTGTATAATGAAGACTAGCATATCGGAAAGTTGCTCAGGTCACCTTCTTTATTTTCACAGTGTCATCAGTGATTTCCCAAACTCTTAAATGAATTAAAATGTGCATACATGAAGGTCACTGTTTGCAAAGGGCTCCATGTTTGGACAAAGGCTAAAGGCCTTAGAATCAGCACTACAGTTCTATACAGAATAGTTTTTCCATCCTAATAAACATCTCTTGTTTAACTGATTCAAACCCTTTTTCTTTGCCAACCCCTGTGTATTTTTATTTATTTTAAAATGTGATTATTTCTACACTTGGATTAGTATCGACCATAATTGCAGCTGGCATTTTGTGAAGTGATTACAGTGTCTCTTGGAATGCTTGTGTTCTGCAATAGATCTCCTGATTTAAATTGCCAAACCTTCTGTTTGTCATAAGCAATCATATAAATATAAACTTATTTCAGGGAAGAATGCATTCAAAGGAAGGAGTGTTCTGTTGGAATAAATGATTAACTTAATATTTACTAACTATTAATGAGTTATTTTAGCAGAACAAATTCTATGTATTCAATCTTTCTCAATTAAATAAATAAGTATGTTGATGATATAGTAACATTATTGTGTATTTTGAAAAGAATGTGGTGTGTAAAAGCAATAGTTAGATGACCATGAAATTCTATAAATACTTCATAGAATTAGAGAATAATAGAAATCTAAATTATAGGACAGTAAAAGTATAATATTTTTACCAGATAATAGGAAATCCATAAGTAGTTATATAAGTGATAATTCTTTAAATATAGATCTTTCATTTTTCTCTTGGGCTTTATAATTAGTTTTACTAATTAAAAAACTATTTTTGTTGATTTTTTATAGTTGATTAGGGTAATAAGTGTCAAGGGCTACAGGAAGGTGGTGAGACTCATTATTTCCACATTCATTTTTTTCCTTTCTGTGTCTGGGGGAAAGGGGATACAAGGGGAGAATCTACATCCAGCTTCTCAACTACCTCCATACCCTGAGATGGGGCACAGCCGCCTGATGTCATCTCACAGTCCCCAATGTGGGGCATGTACTGAGGGTTCTGTTAAAGATGTTTTGATAGCTCAACAGTTCTGAATTGCTGCCCATGTCGCAATCCTGAGCAATATGAAATCTCTCCAGAATCTACTGGTTGACATAATCTACCTTAGCATCTCCATTTGTCTAACTATTCACTGTCAACACTTGGCTGAAGTAGTTGATAATTTTGTTCAGTTCCTCTGTCCTCAGTTGTAGTACCAAGTGTCCTCTGCAGGCTCCAATGTTCTGCCATATCCTCCATGTGCACCGGGCTATGCTGTCCACTGCTCTGTCTAAGCCAGTGAGCTCCGACACATGCTTTCCACAATCAGACCACGGAACCTGCAATTCTCTCCATGGTTAGAGTTCTGAGTCCAGCAGTTCAGTTGGGGGTTTCCCCCAAAAACATATGAAATGATCCCAAACCTAATTCTTGTGTGTGCTTGCCAATACTGGTTCTGGCACAGTCCATTGCCCAAATAAGCCTATGTATATGCTGGTGGCTTAATTCTGGGTCAGTTCTGTCTCTAGCTCAGTCTTCTAAATAAATAAGTGGGTGTTGTAGTGAGTCCAATTCTGCCCATACACTTGGCCCTCATGCAACCCAGTGTGAGCTGCAGCCTAGTTGGAGTGACCCTCAATAACCCCCATCAGGTCCAGCCCCTTACCCTGGTTCCCGTGCTTGCTAGTATGTATAGCCGACAGGTTCACTTTGTCCCATACTCCATTCAGCTCTTGTAGATGTCAATGGCACTGAAGCCTAGTTCAACCCAACCAGCCCCACTATCCGGCCCACACATGTGCCCGTGGGTGCCATTCTCTGTCTAGCCATGTTTGTCTCTAGTCCTGGTTCTTATTCTCTCCAGTGGGAGTGACAACCCAAGAAGGTCCCCAATGTTTCCCACTGGGCCCACTCCTGGATCTTGCACTATCCAGGTGGTGCTACAATTTAACTTGACAAAACTTGCCCCCTGTGACAGCCTGTGCCAGCTGATGCTGTGGCAAAGCCCAACCCATCCACACCCACACCTACTCTGGCATATGCTTGCATAAATAGGTACAGTTAATCCAGCCTGGCTTTCTACTGATTCTGCTCACATGCAGACCAACAGATGTTGTAGTTCTGCCTGCCTGGTCAACCCCTATCTCAACTTTCATGCTTACCAGTGGGAATAAGTGGTACAGCAGGGGAGCTCCCCATGGGTCCCCACTGCGCTCACCTCCTTCCCCCTGGGCTTCATGTATGATGGTTGGGTGCTGCCTCCAAGCCTGGCATGTCCACATCACCTTGGCATTTGCCAGTGGCTGAGCCCAACCACCCCCAATTCCAGATCAGGCTGGTGGGACCTACAGTCTAGCCTAGGCCTAATCCTGGCCCTCATGTATATTGCCTGGTATTGTGGCCTGACCTGGCATGACTGCACTCCATTCTGGTTCTTGGATTTACTTGCAGGTGATATGAACTGCCACAGCCTGGCTTGCCCCCAACCTGAGTCAAATGTGTGCTGATGGGTACCATTACCTGGCCTGGTCTAGGCTGCTTCCTGTCTTGGTTCTTGTGCTCACCTACAGGGATTGTGTCTAGACAGAAGAGCCTGGTCTTTTTTTTTTTTAAAGATTTATTTATTTATTGGAAAGTCAGATATACAGAGAGGAGGAGAGACAGAGAGGAAGATCTTCCATCTGATGATTCACTCCCCAAGTGGTCGCAACAACCAATACTATGCTGATCCAAAGCCAGGATCCAGGAACCTCTTCCAGGTCTCCCATGTGGGTGCAGGGTCTCAAAGATTTGGGCTGTACTCGACTGCTTTCCCAGGCCACAAGCAGGGAGCTGGTTGGGAAGTGGAGCTGCCGGGATTAGAACCAGCGCCCATACAGGATCCTGGGGCGTTCAAGGCGAGGAGTTTAGCTGCTAAGCCATACCTCCAGGCCCAAGAGTCTTATAAAAGGTAATGTATTATCTTTTATTCATGCCTTTTTAGTCCCAGAGTTGTTTAACCTGACTCCTCAAGGTAAACACCATTGGTTTTCTAAACTCTTATTCTTAAAATTGTGTGAGGAAAGAGGTACATCATGAAAATGACAGTTTTTCTTCTTTTAGTGTCTTCATCTCAGGTTGCAAATCTACAGATTCTTCAGAGAGACAGAGATCCAACTCTGTAAGTTCTGAAAAGCTGTGCTTGGCATCCGGAAGCCTTAACTGGAATTTCAAGTACTCTCTCATTGATTCAACCCTGCTTGATTTTACGCTGTGTGCCAATCATGGGGCTGTAGATGTAAGTTATGGAGGGGTGAATAGGACTTTGAGGATGTTTCTTAGTTTAACAGGAAAGTGTGAGTGAAAACAAACAGTATGGTATTTATATTGGAACCTGAAAGATTCTATTCTATATAAATAATAATATAACTAAAACATGCATTTCTCTCTTTAAGAATTATTTAAATCCCTGTGTTAATTAATATTAAATTAAATTAATTAAGATAAATATTAAATCCCTTCCTGCTTTGTCTGTCAATATTTACCACTCTGACTTCTGTATAATGCCTTCTCCTAATTATTTTCTTCATGAAATGTTGCTACTCTAATGTACTACTTTTATTTCCTTCCCCCCTTCTGCCTTCTCCAGAGAGAAGACATTTCTTCTTAGATTTGAGTAACTAGGAGCTGTGTCTTAAAAATATAAAATTCAGATTGTCTGCATTTTGATTTTAACCTGGTTGCTAAAGATCTTTTGTCATAGGTAAGTACTATAAATTCTCAGTGCCAAAGTTTCCTCATCTGCAGAATGGGGTTCTTGATAGGATGAAATCAGATAATGTATTAGTGTGTAGCATTTAATAAATGCTGCATGAATAGTGTTATTATTGGCAACAGAGTGTTGGCTGGTCATTTCTTCAGTTCATCATTTGGCACTGAATAAAAATATTACCATTAACAACTGTATTGCTTTTATTCTTAATTGCACATGACTGCCAAGAAAAGGAATCCCTTAACAAAGGTCAAAAAGAAAAGCAGGGATGAATCTTAGATCTCCATCATCTAGTCGAGAGTGGAGGCAGTGTCGGAGGTTCCAGGTAGTCTAACCCTGAACATACCAGAGCCTATGAAACTGTGTCATAAAATGATATAAATGATATAAAATAAATAAATTAATTAAAAAAGAAGATAGTCTGGAAGACATTTGGATGTTAGAGATTTCATTATTAGTGTTGTTTCTCAGTTATACTCTGCTGATATTTCACATTTAATTAGTGGGAGTGTCATACTCTTTTTTCTTCTCAATAATGTGGTACAATATTGGCTTAAATTTAAATATCTTATTAGTGTTTGAGATAGCACGCATTTAATATTTATGTTATTCTTGCTCTGAACAGTTGCACACACATCTTTAATATAAAATAGAATTCTACAAAATGCACTTGTTGTATCCATCTTGGTTGAAAGACTTGTACCATTGATTGTTCCAGCAATCTCACTTCCCAGCAAAATTCCAACAGCCTGGATTCAGAGGTTGTAGCACAGCCAGGCTCCGGTGCAGCCTGAATCTAAGAAAGCACTGGCAGCTAGGATTCTTGCATGAACATAAATTTATAAGGAGCTGCAATGGAATATATTTTTTTCTGCAGTTTAAGTGGTGTGCCTTTATATGAACTATTTTAATACCTCAGAAAGATTGGAAAATGAATTGAGCCTAGTTTGTTATTTTTCATCTCTGATCCTTTATATGTCTTTTAAACAAGCACACCAGCTTGAGAAATCTATTCTGTAGTGATGTTTACTTCTTTTCTGTTTGGGAATCACTCTAAGTCTCACAGGGGTACTTGCGGCACTTCATCGTCCTCTTCCTACCCAAAGCAAAAAAGAAAAGCAAAGGCAGCTGTCTGCACCCGAAGCTTTGTTAAGACTCTGGCACAAGTCAGAGTCTGCAAATGTTATAGGAGGGGGTGTTCAGAGAGACGCAAAAGGGCATTTGTCAAAGCAGGCACACGCTATTCAACCGAGACTCTCATTTCCAGCTCTCTACTGTGCAGATACCTTGAGAATAATTATGTGTGAGCACTGTTTGGATCGTGTGGTGACCTGGCCAGGGGAAGAAGATTCTGGGAATAAACAGCAGCTAAGTAGCACAAAAGCCTGCTGTCTGTTTAAATAATGCTCTGTAAATGTCTATGGGCAGTCTGTCTAAACCTCAGGATTTTATTTTCACTGGGAATGCTGACCACTTCTTTCTCTTGCCAGACAGTGTAGAAGAAACCTTTGGGTTTTATTATTTTTTTTAAACCTACTCTTCATGGTTCCTCAACCACATCCACCACCAACTACTGTTTTCTTTTTTTGTAATGTGTTCTATGCTCTTAGGTTTCTTTCATTCTTCCTACAACTGAAGTTGTATATACATACTATATAAAATGTGTAAAAGCACATTGTTTGAAGTAAAGATTTCATTTTTAAATATGAGTGCTTTAGGTGCATAGTTCTTAAAGCATTCTTAGTTGTAAACTCAATTTCCTATTTTCTGATGAGTTATTTAAAATTGGAAAGGAAAAGGAGAAAACTTTTTCAGTTAATCCCAAGTTGATCTTGTATAGTAGCATAGTGCAGGTGTTCACAAATATGTGTGTAAAAAGACATATTTATTCTATGTTCTTGCTTTAGGTGAAAACACATAATTATTATCATTAATATGCAGAGATAAAGGGATGGGATAACTATTTTTATTTGCTAGCGGGAGACCTCTGTTACCCCATACATTTTGGAGCCTGTTTGGCTGACTTGGGTTGAGCACTGATGGAATTCTGCCTTTACTCTCTGATCTTGTATTCTCTGCTCTTGTTCTTGACATTGGGGAATGGTGGATTAACTTTCTTCCAAGTTCCCTTCTCAGTCCTTCTCTGCCTTCTTGCATGTCTTGTCTGACTCTATCCAGTTGATTTTTCTTTATATGTCTTACTCAATGTACACTTTCATATGCTTTCTTTTCCAGTGTTGTACCAATTTTCACATGCCTGATGGAGTTTCCACCCAGGATTTCATCTGCATTCACATATTCACCGGTCCTTTCTTGGAAATACTGGACTCAAAGTTGCTTGGGTTCTCCAGAGTTTTTGCTAAGTGTTCTATGATTTCTCTTGATTGCGTTTGATTTATAAAATATTTAAAATGAGAAAATCTTTTTTTTTTTTAATTTTTTGTTTGGGCAGGTTTAAGACTTTCTTCTGTTTTCTCAAAGTCTATTGTGTAAACATTTTTATTTGATTGCTTTAAAGTTTCACAAAAAATACAAAGTGCTCTCAAATATATGCTGTCTAAAAATACTTTAAAGAGACTTTGAAATAATTTTGTAAGATCACTTACTACATAGACAAAAAGTTTTATATGGGAAAGGATGAAATGGTTTTCTAGGCTCTTGGTGAGATGTGATGTCTTCTAAAAATAATGAAAAAAAAGTCTGATTATAAAGTAAATATTGCACATCACTTTAAGAATTGCCATCCTACTTTCTTTAATCATAATCATTATCTAAGATGTCATGGGGCCAATCTGAATGACCAAATGGCTAAGTCTGAATATTACCTAATGAGTAATAATGTGAAAATGGGAATTTAGTGGCAACATAACTTAACTTGGACTTAGCAAATTACATATTATGAATATATTTAAAAAGAATTGTTTTTCCACTTTCAAAATGATTTTGTTACATAATGAAAGAAGAACTATTAAAGCACATGCAATTTTCATGATGATTTCCTGATATTAGAGAGAACATATGGTATTTGCCCTTTTGGGATTGACTTATTTTACTGAGCATAATGGTCTCTTGTTGGGACCTTGTGGTCGCAAACAGTATAAGGAATGCATAGTGATGGAGTAATAGAGACTATCATATCCAGATGTGGCAATACAATGCAGCATGCTTCCCTGCTTCCAAATCAAAGATGGACTCCCAGTGAAACTCTTGGACATGTATAGGCAATGGGATGCTGGACTGTCTGACATTGTTTGTACCAGCAATGTTGGGCCAAACTTAAATAACAGACTGATGGAATCATGACCTCTTATGAAGGACTATACTGTTGTAACAACATGAAAAAAATCTGTCAGGGGGTAGGAATTTGGTGGTGGTAGTGGGCGGTCGGGGGCGGGGGGGAATCCCAGACTCTAAAAGTTAAAAAAAAACTGAAAAATAAAACATGTGAGTATTGTAATTTTTAGAAGTAAGAAAAGTGTACTGAGATGTGGGCATAACTTTTAGTAAGGTGAAACTGATAAAATCTAATTCATGTCTCTAGACGAACATCTCTAAATAGATCTATATGATAGTAAAACCTACTGGCTGATTAGCCTGTATGTCCTTATGGTTATTTGAAATGAGCCCGTGGTGATGATTTGAGGCTAATATAATTGTTTTTTCCCCACTACAGAAAAGGCACAGTTTCTCCAGGTCTTCCGAAATGCTCTTTTATACTCCGTTCAGGATGGTAGAATGATTGCTTTATTACATGCATGTTCATAGGAAATGTATCGCTTTATTAGATCAAACACTACTTTTGTGAATCAGCTTGTCTCAGTCTTCACTTCTCTTAAAAGGAAGGAGTTGTAAAGATCACAGCAGGAATTTTTCACTTGGTTTGCACACTTTGGTTAAAATAAAAAACATGTCTAAAGAGCCTACAATCATGAAACTCACACATATATAATACGACTACATGCCATGCATTTACTTTAACTTGTTAATTAGTGAAGACTGTGGAAGGTTGTTTTAAATTGATTACCATAGTGAAAAGGTTGTTTAGATCAGTTACTATAAAGGAGACTTAAAAGCCAACTAATAAACAAGTTCATTAGGAAGGCTCAGTTAAATTTGTTAATAGATGCAAAGCACTTCTTCAACAGAGGAAGAGGAAGCTAGTTGCATTTCTACTGGACAGAATTTATTTCCATTGCTTCCCATCAAGAGAAATTAGCTTTACGGTGTTTTGTACAAGTTACTGTCTAACTCTAATGAATAATAAATTAGCTAAGGACAATAGAAAGTAAAAACTGCACTGAATTAGATGACGTTGAGTGTATTCTAAACAATGTCCTGTTTCCAATAATGACACTCAGTGGTCGTTGCTCTATTTAGTTAGCTTTTGCTGTTTCCCCGAAAATATCCTCTTTTGGCTTTCTTTTAATGATTTGAGGATAGCATCTACTTTAAATTTCAACATGCTTTTATTTTTGCTGCTTAAATCCATCATTACCCCTTCTCCAAGGTTAGCTTGGATGATTCAGTCATAAGTGTGTCCTGAAGAAAAGTGCATCTCAACATTAGAATTCTATCCTAAAAAAAAATATGAAAATAATAAATAGGTCTCATTTTGTGCAGCTCCTGTCTGTAGTAAAACTGGAATGGGAAGAAGAGAATTAGATATTTTCAATGAATTTCAAAATAATGAATTTTGAAGGACTGGAATGGTGATATATTAGGCTATTCTTCTACCTTAGGCAGCATGGGGATTCCATATGTCCCCTGGTTCTAGTCCCAACTGCTCCACTTCTCACCCAGCTCCCTGATTATGGTCTAGGAAGGCAGGGGAGGACAAATCAAGTCCCGAAGCCCCTCTGTTTACATGGGAGTCTTGGAAGAAGCTCCTGTTTCCTGGCTTTGGATCAGCTCAGCTCTGGCCATTGTGGCAATTTGAGGAGGGAACCAGTGGATGGAAGGGCTCTCTCTCTTTCTTTCCTTCTCTTTATAAATCTGCTTTCCAAGTACAAATAAATAAATCTTGGAAAAATAATGTGTTTTGAGTTAGTGTATTTATTTGTAATTATTTTAGAGCAGTGAATAGATTGTGAATCATTAGGATTAGTTAGTGGTTTTTTGATCTAAGATTCTAAAAATGTTTATTATTAGCTCACTAATAAATTCATTCATTCACTGGATAATAGGTTCTGTAAGGGTAGGAATTCCATCTGTTACATAAGTCATCATTTATACATGATATACTCATGCATATGTCTGTACTGATATATTTTTAGATTTTATTTATTTTTATTGAAAGTCAGATGCACAGAGAAGAAGAGAGATAGAGAGGAAGATCTTTGGTTCATCTACAGACTCACTTCCCAAGCGGCTGAATTGAGTTGATCCAAATCCCAGAGCCAGGAGCTTCTTCTGGGTCTTCCATGCAGGTGCGGGGTCCCAAGGCTTTGGGCTGTCCTCGACTGCTTTCCTAGGTCACAAGCAGAGAGTCTGTTGAGTGTATTGGGAAGTGGGGCTGCCAGGATTAGAACCCGTGCCCATATGGGAACTCGGTGCTTGCAGGGTGAAGACCTTAGTCATTATGCTACTGCTCTGGGCCCTCTATTGATGTTTTAAGAAGGATTTCAACTGCTTACATTTTTTTTCTGACAGTGTACAAGGTGTCTATGATTAATAATTATGTTATATATCAAGTTATACTTTAGAAATGTTCATAATTAAAAAATATATTAAGCAGGAAAGGTGAGGGGTGAGGGACACAGAGAGCGATCCCATGAATAGTTAACTTTTCAAATGCTCCCGGAGGGTGAAACTGAGTTAGGGTTAAAGCTAGAAGCTGGAGATTCAAATAGGTGTCCCTCATGAGCCAGAATTCAGGTCCCTCCTGGCTCCCAGGGTCTTCCTTGGGAAGAAGCTGGAAGTAAGGATCAAATCCAAGAACTTCAATGTTTGTTGCAGGGGTCTTAATCACTATGCTAAATATCCACGCCCCATGATTTTTATCAGATCTTTTCCCAAGAAGAATTTTGGGCAATATGACCAGTTGACATGACAACGATTTGTATATAGCTCACAAAGTAAATCTCTGTGTCTTCTGAACACTTGGCTCATGCCATCTCTCAGCAAGGTCTTCCCCAGCAGCATTCTTAGTGTCCCCAAACAGGAACATTGGAGACCTGGGCCTTTGGCTACAGGGATAGCAGTTGCTGGGGTTTATGTAACGATTCTTCATCATGTTCCTGAGTCTGATCTCAGGTCTCCTTTCTCTTACAGCAGCCAACGAAGCATCATATCTATCAAGTGTATGCTAGGATTCAGGCTATGCATTTTATTATTTCACTTAAAAACAACCCACTAGTTGTGGACATTAGTTATGGCGGTAATGATGCAGTAAAGTCAGTAGCTTGCAGATTTCACACTGGATTTGAACTAGGCAGCCTTGTCACTCAATACAGACAAACTGCCTGGAAATGGTGTGAGGTTAGGACTGAGTCTAGGTTGAGTCACCTGTATGTATGCGTGGAGCATGGTGAGATATCCCCATTTTATTTATGAAATCAAGAAAATGTCCATTATCCATGTCTGCACCACATTGGACTTCTCGTCATCATCCAAATTCCTGTGAAAAGAAAAATTATGCAATAACCCCGACACCTGCATCAATGCTTCTGTAAGTTATAAAGTGAATTTAAAGGTTCAGAAGTGATTAGGTTATACTTAGTAGAATTATCATTGATGGTGTACTTGCTTCTCTGAGGAATGAAAAGCTGGTGAAATGTGTCTAGGCCCTAGAGAGGTCATTTGGGTCTCTCACTGAGTGGCATTTTGGCCCTGTCACTCACCCTCTGCCCACAGCATTCAGGAACAGGTGCTGCCTGCTCGGAAGTCATCCCTCAAGCCTCTGTGTTTGTAGAGCTGACGGGCATCTTCTCATCTCTCAAAATTGCCAATATTCTTAGCATCTGATGTTTTTCTCAGAATTTGTATACCTTTCTAATTCCTGTTTTTATCTTTAATTATTGTTTTTGGTTTTAATTTTAAGCTCAGCATGCTCTTCTGGAGTTGCTTTCTTCTGTATTACCTTAACACTATTACACACAAAAGCATGCACACACATATGCACATTCTATGCAGAGTTTCATTGTGTCATTTTTGTAAACTGTTAAAAGTTATTCTAGCTTTGTCTCACAGCTCTTTATAATGACCTGGCAAGGAAATGATGTTTTTAATGTTATTTTCACCTAATTTAATTCTTTCCACCAGTATGCACAGATATTACCACTCTTATTTCTGCTTTGTCCCTTTCCAATATTCCACTAATATGAACTGGAAGTTAAAAACAAAAATGAGGGCCCGGCGCGGTGGCGCAATTGGTTATAGGTCCTCGCCTTGCACGCCCGCAATCCCATATTGGCGCCGGTTCTAATCCCGGCAGCCCCGCTTCCCTTCCAGCTCCCTGCCTGTGGCCTGGGAAAGCAGTCGAGGACAGCCCAAAGCTTTGGGAACCTGCACCCTGTGGGAGACCTGGAAGAGGCTCCTGGCTTCGGATCGGCATAGCATCGGCCTGTTGCGCTCACTTGGGGAGTGAATCATCGGACGGAAGATCTTCCTCTCTGTCTCTCCTCTCTGTATATCCGCCTTTCCAATAAAAAAATAATAAAAATAAATCTTTAAAAAAATAAACAAAACAAAACAAAACAAAACAAAAAAACAAAAATGAATGCCTAGGGAGCTAGAATACCTACTATATATATTCATATATTTATTCTCATTTTTTAAAAATATAGTTTACCCAATTTTGTTGGTCTAATTTCTTAAAAGTGTCTTTAGAGGAAAAAGTAATTACAAAGAATATTGTAGAAAAGCAATAGAGTTTAGCCTTAAATTTTTATTTGATTTTTGATTATTCTTTTGCACTATTTGTTTTTAACTTTTTATTGTGGGAAATATCAAACAGGTGAAAGTAACACAGGATTAGCTCCCATGTAAGTAGTAGTCAGTTTCAAATACTTGAACCTGATGTCCAGTGTTCTGCCTTGATTTCCATCTACTTCCTTCTTTCCCTGAAGGGTCTGAAAATAAATCTCAGATATCATATAATTTTTACGTAGATATGTTTAGTGTATGTCTCTGGAGAGGAAAAAAAATATAAAATAATGAAAATTTTGGGTTGGTTTCTGCAGTTAATCTTTTTTGATTGATAATTTTATCTCTATTTTCACCAATTCATTTGAAGAAAACAAATTGTCTTAAAGGCTTTCACACAGTCGGGGTTTTATGGATTGCTTTTCTGTATTGTATGCCATGTACTTCATTGCATCTCATGTTTTCTCTAAATTGCTTACTAGTTCTGCAGACTTAATGATATTCAAGTTTGATTTTATTAGAGAATTTTGTTATACAGAATCTTTTATTCTCTAGTCAGAAAACAGCAATGTCTAGTTTCCTGTCTTTCAATGATATTACCAACCATTTGTTGTCACATTTTAGAATGAGAAAGAGAGCAAATAAGTGTGTTTTATTGAATGATCAAAGCAGTAACTAAGTTCAAGTCTAGGAGTTGGTGCTTAGTGTAATGGTTTAGCCACTGGATGGGACATCTGTATTCCATGTTAGCATTCTGAATCCCAGCTTTACTCTTGAATATAACTTCCTAAGAATATGTATCCCGGGAGTCGATAGGTGATGGCTTGAGTAGTTGGGTGTCAGCCACCTGTATGGGAAACTTGGATTGCATTGTTGGCTCCTGGCTTTGAACTGGATCAGTCCCAGAGTTTGGGGAATGAACCTGCTGGTAGGAGAACTCTGCTTACTTGTCTGCTAGCTCATCTCTCTGTCTATATAAAACAGTATGTTAAATTCTATAGTCATCTCTTAATTGATGTTAATGTAGATATGATGTAAATAAAGATGATAATAAATATTACTGCCTTCAACCAAACATCACATTATTTAGCTAAGTTTTCCAGGACCTAGATAATTTGAGATTGCTCTACTTCTCAATGAGACATTGGAATGCTTTGTTTGGTTTTCACGCCTGAGATTGTATGTATCTACTTTAGAAAGGTGATGAGAAAGTTAGTGTTCTAGATATAATTAAAGAACATGGGTAAGTATGTATTGCTTTGCTGTGCAGAGGGTGGTCTAGATGCAAATGTGGTAGGTTGTTAGCAATAGTTACTATGTTGAAGAGAATTTGGGTGGGTAGAATATTTTTAAATTGCCTTTTATGATCTCGGGCATTGTTTTAATTTTTTCCATGGCTATTTGGATAGTAGAAGAGTGATCATTTCTATTTTGTCTTTGCATGTGTATAGTTAAAAATCTATAAGATAATAAGGCCAATGAAGGAATGAATAAGTAAAATTATGAAGCTATTAAAGATGAATGGATAGAGGTGGTGTCCAATCTCAACCGTGGGGATGCTCTGTAGGTTTCTCCCTAGGTGGAGCAAAAGCACAGGAGATATTACTTATATGTACAAGTGTACTCACTGGAAAGCTTAGTGGGCACTGGAGGATGTAAGAGAAATTATCATGCTCTATTTTAAGATTTCACACCTGGTTTTCACCTGGAGAAAAGAATCTAGCAATGGATCAATGGTCTTCCATTCATGTTCTGGAGTATACCACCTGCAGGTTTTGAAGGATCCAAGACCTCAACACCTTCCTGAAATTTTCCTTGAACTTTGTCTAAGTTAGGTTAAGACATTCTGGTCCACGCTGCTTTTCTTCTACCACAGTTCTGCCCTAGATTGCTCCCTTTGACAAATACTCCTTATAACCTCTGAACATGGTTTTTGTGTGTGTGTGTGCCTCTCATCTCTACGAAACCAATTCCCTCATTGACACAGTCTTTCCATTTTGTTCTCAAATTAGAAACTGAAATCACTTCTTTGACCGACTTCCACTTTTGAGGCCTGAGGATGTTTTAATTTCCAATTTACAGGAGCAATTTTTCTTTCTCTTGGAAAAAAAATAAATTTATGATGATTCTGTTAACTATGATTTCTAACACTATTTTCAAGACCTTTCCCTTGAATGGTACATTTTTACATTATTGTTAAGGATGAAATATGTTTTCAAATGTTCTAAATGTATTCTCTGTCCCCACATTGTTTTACCTGGCTGATTATTGTGGGAACTGGCCAGTAGGGAGTTGCAACTTCTTTAGTTGCACCAAGAGCTTATGTTCTGTGGGAAAGAAAGGCTGGAGGAGCTCTTCACATGGGGAGGGGGAGAGGAGGGTCTCATGTCAGCCACACTCTCAAGGTCCCAATCTGCTCCCATAGTTTCAGAAATAGAGAAGGAAAATTTAACAATGGGTTACAATCCGTGTGACTAAGGTGAGAAAAAGGGAAAGGTGAGTCACTTGTGAATGTATCTCATTTAAAACAATGTTAAATCCATGTGAAATACCTGAGTATGTAGTCTTTTCTCTTCCCACAAAGGTAAATATCCAGAACTAGGAGTTTTCTGGCATCAGTTCAGTTGTCAAGTTACAACATGGCATAGGTATGCTTTTTCCTTTTCTCTTGTGCCATCTAACTGTGTTCATCCTTTCTCTTAGGCTTCCTGCATCTTTATCACAAGACGTGTCAGGGATTATGTTTACCCTGACAGAAGAAAGAGGAAAAGCATTCAATCATGCACTGTTTCTCTCACAAGGAAAACAAAAAGTCACCAACATTCTCAAGGAATCCTTGATTTATGCCTCAGTGCCTCTGGCTGCTTTCTTTAGCACTGTCAAACATGAGAATGGTTTTAAGAGTTTATGGAGAAATGGAATGAAAAGATAAGTTTGTTTTGCTTCCCTCAATGTTTTGAAATTTATGCATACTATTTTCTAATAATTCATATTTCCCATGAATGTTTTGAAGACCATATGCGCATGGATTCCAAAATAAATTGACATTTTCATTTAGTTTTCCACTAAATATTTGAAGTAATCTTGGATACAAGTTTAGGGAACTGGGAACAGTCGCTGCCTCACTTGTAGTGGAGGACATGACCATATTAAAGAGGAACCTGATAGCAAGGGTCAGGCTGTGAGGTGGGAATACAGGTGCAGGTAGAGTTAGAGGTCAGTGTCTTCAGGGACAACAGGCTGCTGTCCAGTTGATCTCTCAGCGCCCTACCCTCACTGCTTGTTTTAAAAGCTCTTCAGTTCAGACTGGAATAATCTTTGATTTTCACAGGTTTCTGGGATTATTTACAATGATGGCTTGGGAAATGTGTTGACATCAAATTCTAGGTCAAAAACTCTTGTGTTGAGCCATGAGGCTTAAGGCACTATTGAGTCCCAATATCTATTTCTTCTTATCATGCGAGTGTGGTGGGAGAAATAGTTCATTTATTTGCTGTTGGTTGTGGCTGTAAATTTGGTTTTAATAGACAAAGAGAGCCTTTACCATTTTTACTTGTAGTTCTGAAGAAAAACCCATGACTTGGACTTCCTGATTTTAAAAGAGAAGTTAATTTACAGCAAAAACATATAGTAACAGCTATTTTTACTTGGTCATTGCAATGTATGAGAATTTTCTTTGACATATTTTCAGCAGTAATCATATCTAGATTTTTTGATGCAAAAAATACAATAATGCCAGGACTTTGCATAAATATTTGTATTGCTTGATTCAGGTTGAATAAATTACATCTTGGGATGAAATAGGACCATGTGTAGGTCCATGAGTGAGAAATATGTTTTCAAGACCAACTGAATATTTCTAGGTTGGGAGGTAGTTGTATTCATTATTATTGCACATTTCTGTTCCCACCATTATTCCTCTACTACAGCGACACCCTCCTTCTCTGAAAGCATCATGGTTCTGGTCTAGGCTATCACTGAATGCAAGATATATTTCTGTCATTCATGAACACTGAGGTAGATGCTGTCTGCTGAAGTCTTAAACACAAATTTGAAGTTGTCATCTTCATTTCATGTCCTTTTACCACGTTCATGCCAGCTGATTAACCACTCAGCTTTGTAACATTAATAACTTTGAACTCTGCATCATTTAGTCAGTGTTCAACTCATTTTCACTCCACATGCATTTAATATCTCAGCTGGAAATTTGGCTCCTCACCTACTAGGATCTCTTGGAGTACATGTTTGTCTTTTTCTGTGATTACACTGCGTGTCTGGATTTTTTTAAAATCTTTTTTCACTGTTGCTTCTTCACTGCTAAGGTAATTGGAATGTCAAAATGGGATGGAGCATCAAGATGTGAGGCAAAGTGATAATTGATCCCTAATTTCTGATATCAGAGATAAAGGAGCATCACCCATGGGAGTAGCTTGAGGGAGAGGGGAAAGCATTGACAGACACAGTGACTCAGAGTTCTTCAGAAATGTTTTTTCTTCCTTCCCTCATGTGTAATTAGAACAATGATAATAACTGCCACACCTGGTGTCTTCAAAGTCTGAATCATGTCTGCCACAGGCAGTGTCTGTAGCACATGCTGGCAGTACTGTGAAGAACAGAGTAGATCAAACTGTCTTTTCTTGAAGGGGATGGTCTTTTTTTTTTTCTTTTTCCCTCTTTGTATAATGATAATAATACTCAATCAAATAATAATAACCATTATTATTTTAGGATTCAGTTCTATAGGTTCTAAAATTTACTTATCCCCTCTTCAAATCCCCTTCCTCCAGTAAGTTCCCCTATATTATTGCAATATGATAGTTCTTCAAAAACAGTCAGAAGCCCATCATTGCAGGCATGGACAATGGCAGAGCGACCAGCATCCTATTGTCAGGATACATTTAACAGTTTCATTGGGACTCCATATCTGATTTGTAAGTAGAGATGCTTACTGCACTGTATTGTGTAGTCACAAGTTTCAACCCTCTATTACACAAATAATTAAGCAAAGAGTCATTAGAAAAACTAGTGTTTCTCAAGAGTATAGATAAGGTCTGCAAGCATTAAGGAAATGCTCTTTGGTTAAAGACTTTCCATTCACATGCCCATTTATATTTTTTCAAATTTATGTGAACAAATTAGAACTGCATACCTACCAAATGTGTGGCAGTGTGCTTCCTGCTATGTATTCTAAAGGGCAAATCTATGAAATAGGGTCTTTTTTTAATCCTACTTTTCACTTCTATTATTTATTACTGCTTTGCTTCACTACCCATTCTAGTAGTTACTTTCTAAAAGCATGCTCACACACATTCACACAGCCTTTTTTTTTTTTTTTCTGGTTTGGCTGCTTGGAAATTCAGTATACATGGCTTTTTTTGGGTGATGACCTTATAAATCATTTGAATCACAGTTGGTACTTCTGAACCTTTGAAACGCTCACTCAAGGAAACCTTCACATTTCTGAAAAAGAGGCTATCATAAATACCAAATTTTATTTTTTTAAAAAAGAGCCAGATGCTAATGGAAAACATAAATGTTATCCAAGAAATATTTGCATTTGTATATTAAGGATTTTTTTGTGTGTAATAGCTATATGTGGCTACATTTCTTTTCTCTCTCTCTATAAATAAACTTTCAAGGAAACGGTGACAAAAATGTTGGAAATTCAAAGTTCATTAACATCTTGTGTAGCTCATTTGGTTCCTGCAGGTTCAGTAATGGCTTTATTTGTATATAAATGCTTCTGTTGCGCATGTTAGACAAGTTTGGACAAAAAATCTCCTCTGTATAATTTCTGAGTTTCCAGTACTGCTGAGAAAACTGCAAGGGTAAGAGGCAATGAAAGGGGAATGAAAGGCTGGAAATGTTTTTGTGAGGGATTATGCTTTTATAGAACCGATTGTGTGTCAATCCTGAGTTTTTATTAAAAAATGAGATGATATTTTTAGGCTAATGGCTTCTTTTATGGAAATAAAGAAAATGACATTTCAATTATAATTTTTAAAGCATAAAAATCACACCTTTAAAGACGTTTTTGTAACCTGAGGAGTGTTAGTTGTCTTTCAATAATGAAATAGTTATCTAAATCTGACATTTATAAAAAGTCATGAAACATCTCTATTCTTTTATCCGTTACTCAGTTCTTCTGTTTTTATTTTCTTTGTTTGTTTTTAGACAAAGCGATAACCTAAACTACCCAAAACACTCGAGATTCTGTTCTTAAAACTTCAGTTTGTCTGGTAAAACAGCTATTTCATGTGTGTATAATACAGAGTAATATTTTCATGTAGCTGAAGGGCAGATTGTAAAAGACATTTCTCCAAATTTAAAGCTTGGCAGCTTTATATTAAGAGGTATTCTTTTAACATGAAAATGGCTTATTTTAATATGTGTACATATGTGTGTATTGCGTTTCTATTTTTCTATCTATCTACATATTGATGCATGTTAAGACTTTTTGATTATTTGTAGGGCTCCATCTTTTTAAAAAGATTTATTTGTTTATTTGAAAGGTGGAGTTGCAGAGAAGGAGAATCAAGGAAGAGTGAGAAAGTTCCATTCATTAGTTTATTCCCTAAATGGCTGCAATGACCAGGAAAGGCCAAACAAAAGCCAGGAACCAGGAACTTCATGTGGGTCTCTCCTGTGGGTACAAAGGCCTAAGGACTTGGGTCATCTTCTGCTACTGTCCCAGGCACATAAGCAGGGAGCTGGGTAAAAATGAATGTAGAACTGAGACACGAACTGGTGCCCATTGGGGATACTGGTGCTACATAGAGGCAGTGGTGCTAAAGGCAGTGGCTTTCTGCCTCCTAAAACCTGCCTCAGTGGGATGCTGGCGTCAAAAATGGGACCGCTCACTGAAGCATAGGCACTCTTACACGGAACATGGATGTTTTAACCAACACCTTAACCATGCATATCCCTGCTAAGTGTGTGTGTGTGCATGTAATTTCTTCTGAAATTTATGTAAAGAGAGCATATTTCTTACAATTCACACGTGAATTTGCAAGACAACAATACAACAATAACACTTCCCATACTCTGTGTATCCCCCATATGCCTCCCTTCTTGTCCTTTCTTCATCAGTTTTTACAAAAGCATAATTTTAATCCACTCTATATTTTGGACATATATTTATCTTTTGTGAGACCGTCTTATTTACTTTAGTATAATGGCTTCCAATTACATCTATCTTTCTGTAAAAGACAAGACTTCATTCTATTTTAATGGCTGAATAGTATTCTACTGTGTATAAATACAAATATTTCTTCTTCTCTTTTTTTAACCTGGAAGGCCTCCCTTGATCCTTCACCTTCTGATCTGCCCATTCCCACCAGCCACTGTACCCTCACCCTCTCCCATAGGCTTTTTTAAAATTTTGCTTCTTTTTTTTATTATCATTTTATGATACAGTTCCATAGGCAGTGGGATTTCCCTTATCCCCTCCCCAATTCCCTCCCACTTCACTGAGTTCCCCTATTTCTTTACTATAGTATAGTTCTTCATACACAGTCATATGTCCATCATTGCGGGCATGGACAATGGCAAAGAGTCCAGCATCCTATTGTCAAGATATAGCAAACAGTTTCACTGGGAGTCCATCTTTGTCTGGAGGTAGAGAGGTATACTGCATTGTATCCTCACATCTGGATATGAAAGTCTCCATTACACAATTACTATATATCCCCTTAAATGAATACCCACAAAACATAAACAACAGGAAAAAATAGAAATTTACAATACCATAAAGTTAAGTAACATGCTGCTAGATACGATAGTCTCCATTACACTGTTACTATACATCCCTATAAATGAAAAGCCACAAAACAAAATCAACAACAGATTGTTTCTGCACCTCCTGGGACTCCCATAACTCTGACATTTGCCCTTTTAATAGTGTCTTTCAATTTTTGAATACTGTGTTTTGGCCTGATCCAGCTCTGCTTCCAGCTTCTTGTTTGTTTCCCCCTGGTGACAGGAAATATCTTCCAATTCTGAGATTCTTTCTTCTGCTTCATTCATTCTATTTTGGAGACTTTCCACTGTGCTTTTAGTTTGCTCCACTGTTTTCTTAATTTCTGATATATCAGCTTTGATTTGATTCATTTCTAGTGTGACATATTCCTTAAATTCCTTGAACACCTGCTTTATGTGCTTCTCATTGTTGATAAGAAGTTTTATAATGAGTTTTCTGAATTCTGTGTCCCCCATTTTCTCGATGTCTTCCTCAGTGAACTCTGAGGTTGGCAACGGTTTCTTTCTCCTTTGCAGGGTAGTCTTCAGTAATATTCATTTTGCCTTTGTCTCTTCTTTTGCTCTTGGTCGTTCTACTTCTGATTAGCAGAGTCTTCTCCTTGGGCAGGTTTCTAAACTCTCTCACCTACAGTTCCACATGTCAGTTTTACTTATTGCACTTGATACACGGCTCTTAGTTTACAGTCACTTGTGCCGCTTCCTCCAGCAAGTTCCAGCTCTGGGTTTTTATGTTAGATTTCCACCATGGTCTCGATAGTCCCAACTCCTGGCTCACCACTCCCTACCTCCTGTGATATTGTGCTGAGGTTGCACTGTTTTCTGTACAATCTTTCTCCTACTTCCAGGCGGAGCAGTTCTGAGGATTACAAAGACACCAGGTGTCCTATATAGCTAGGTTGTTGGTAGTACTGATCTTGTTGGAACCTGTTGGCCGTTAGGCCTGTGGATCACATGGACCTATTTTGACCCACTGGATGCCATAGTTGGTATTATTTTCCTGTGGTCAAGTACAATCCACTGAGCTCAGTGGATTCTTGCCAAGCTCAGCACATGTTCAACTCACTGTTGTCCCCTGCAGTCTTAAATTCTTTGTCACACTGTAAGAAATTGTGCCTGATGTGCACTATTAGAATTCTTGATCTGTTGGCTGTCAGGTTTGAGGGCTACCTGGACCTGTTCTGGATGGAACCTGTAGGATGCTGTGTTGTTGCAGTTTGCTGAGTCAGAAATGAGTTCACTCCCAGCTTAGTGCACAGGCAGTCCTGCCCTATGGCTCTTGCTTTCTTAAACAAAATGACACACTATACAGCTCTAGGAGCCAGATGGGGCTGTGAAATTCACCCTGTTCCCACACTGCCTGTCTGGGAGCTGCCATTCTGTCTCTGCTCCTGCTCAACTCAAACAGATCAGGAGGACGGGAAGTTCTTTGTCTGGGTTCACCTGTGGAACTCCTGCTGAACATCCCTTCCTGCCCTCTTGCTGTTGTAGTTCCGGCTGCAGGTGTAGTTCAGATCGCTATTTGCTGAATGCCACTGGGCTGTCTTTCAGACTGATACTAGACATGATTTGTCATATAATGCCTTGATTATTTTGAAGACTGTTCCCTCTTCATCCTATTTACTTAAGGATTTTGTCATGAAACAGTGTCGTATTTTATCAAATGCTTTCTTGCCTCAATTGAAATAATCATACTGTTTTTATTTTTTAAAAATCTAGTTATTTTTCATGACACAATTCCTTGCCTCAGGGGTTTCCTCTTCTACTCCCCCCATCCCCAATCCCTGCCCCCCTGCCTCCCATGTCACCCTCCATGTTATAACCATTGCATAGTCCTTCAGCAGCAATCATAAGTTCATCATTCTTCTCTTTAAGTGTACTGTGACGTTGTAGGTATAGATAATGGCAGAAAGTCCAGCTTTCTATTGTAAAGATGTATTTGTTTCATTGGTAATCCAACTTTTATTCAGAAGTAGAGTTGCGTGCTACACTGTGTCTTCACTTCATGATATACTTGCATTTGTTATACAGTTCTTCTAGATAAATATATGTATATACATGGTTACCTATATATCTATTGATTTTTTATTTTGCACAAAGTTTGTCTTAAATCAAAGAGAACATATTTGTATTTGTCTTTTTGGGACTGATTTATTCCAGTGAGAATAATGGTCTCTAGCTGGAATCACTTGGTTGTAAGTAATAGAATTTCATTTTTTTTTTTAATGGCTGAGTAGTATTCCATGGAGTAGATGTACCAGTTTCTTTAATCACTCCCCTTTGGAAAGGCTTTGGGTTGTTTCCATGTCTTTGCTATTTTGGATTTTGTTGCTATAAATAAAGGGTTGCAGGTCACTTTCTCATCTGCAGATTTCACATTCTTTGGCTACATTCCCAGGAGTGAAATCGCTGGGTTAAAAGGTTGATTAATTTTCAGTTACCTTAGCACTCTTCATACTGACTTTCATAGTGGTTGTCCTAGCCTACACTCCCAGCACCAGAGAAGTAGGATACCTTTTCCCCCACATCCATATCAGCAGGTGTTGTCAGTAGAGTTCTAAATGTAGTACAATTTCACTGGATTGAAGTAGAAACTGAATGTGGTTCTTTTTAAAATTTGTTTTTACTTAATAGCTAGTGTTTCTGAGCATTTATTTTCATATGTCTTTTAGCTATTTGGATTTAGAATCCCTTATTTTTCTCTTAGTTTAAGCCTGCTGGCCAACTCTGCAAATCTCTGACTTGATAGCTCTTCCAATAATGATAGGCAATTCTTGAAAACAAATCTCTTCTCTTCTCTGTTTCATTTTTTCTCTCCTTCTCTTTATACACACATACCACATCCTATTGATTTTTTTTTATATGGAGAATGCTAATTAATGCTAAGTGCTACCATCCAAAATGAACTAATTAAATATATTTTGGCTTAATTGATAGCATACTAACCACACCATAGAATGGAAGCAATTGAAATAGGTGTCCAAAATTCAGATATCAGAATGCTTTTCAGTCTTGTACCATGACTGTATCAAGTCTACCAAGTACTCAAATAGATGACTGTGTGTTTGAAAACGTTAAATAAATCTCAGTGATGACAGCCACAGTGAAGATTTAACATGTCCGCGTAGAAGACTGATGACTTGGAAGGAAGGATTGTAAGGGATTAGATGGGTAATAGAGTAGTCCCAGTCCCTTGTGAAATGAGGAAATGGAGTCTCTTTGAAAATGCATAAGACCTTGCTTCTCCCCCATAAAGCTCTTTGGAAAGGTAAAATATCACATCCCTCCTACTTGCTAGTTCTGTCATAAGAATGACAACTGTTCGGCTGTTAGGTGGAACATCTACTGGAATATGAATCCCATTCCTTGCTTTATCTTAAGATCGGTCACAGTCAGTGACTCCACTTCTCATGAAAATGAAAAGAAGTTCCCAGCCACAGCCTTCTGATAGATTTCTGTTTATCTGGAACAAGCTAGACAGGATTACAGTTCTGACCTTTTGATGGGTTTGTGCAAACTTTTTTTTGTTGATGTTTAGCTGTTATTCTGCTCACCAAATTGTGCTTAAAAGACGGGGGCAGAGACCCCGGCATTCTCCTGGCCCAGGAGCACCTAAGCCCCCTCGCGGGTGAGTACCCGCAAGGGCTGGCGGGGGGCTGGGTGTGAAATCCTGGCTCCCCCCTGTCCCCGCCAGCAAAAAGCTGGCGGCAGGACAGACTTGGGCGGGTCGAGTCTCAGGCTAAGGGGCGAATTCAAACCTTCATCGAAGTGGCTTTCGATGGGGGGTGCCTCTGCCGGGCGGACGGAACCCTGCCGGGCTCTCAGCCACAACCCCCGTTGCAAGACGGGGGCAGAGACCCCGGCCTTGGGCGGCCAGTGCAACAAATGGTGCCAGGCTCTGCCTGCTGGCCGCCCAGCGGTGAGCTCTGGGGTTTTGATGATATGAAATAGCTGCTTTTGGATACGCAAAAGTAAGACCAGCGTTAGCGTAGGTGAGACACTAATTTCTGGTGATTCCCCGGAACCGGGACATGAAACCTTATTGTAAGTGTGGGACTGAGAGCTGAATGTTCGTACTAAGCAAACCTTAGTCCACTAGCATGACTGGAACACAGGGTGCAACACAGGTCATACCAGCTTGGTTTTGGCTGCAACTGGTCCACATTAAGCACAGAGTTGAGCCACAGGGTCTAAGGCAGTGGTCATGACAGGTGGATGGGGCTGCGGCAGGGTCTGGATACAGCTGTCGTCTCTCCTGGCATTAATATGGATTGGAAAAAGACGCACCGGGCCGGGCCAGACAGTAACACCTTCTGGTGCTTTGGAGTACCAGGGCGGATGTGGGACGGACTAGGCTAGGTCCCAACCTCAACTGAGCCATATACGAGCTATACGAGGGCATGGACGACCGTGGCTGGGCTGAAACACTCTACAGCAAGAACCAGAATGGGATGATGGCCAGTTAGGAAAAGCCACTGTTCCTGCTAGGACAAGAGGCGAACTGGCACATGGACCCACTGATAAGCGCGAAACCTGGAACATGGAGGGGTTCTGATGGAGGAGCTCAGGCAGTTCCTCTGGCAGGACACAGACCCAGCAGGTCAGCGCAAGGAACAAGGAAGGCTACAGCCAAGAGGTCATAGAAAGTGTCCCACTGGCATGCATTTGGCATGGGTTGGGGGCAGACCAGGCTGAATCTGTTCATGTCATCCACCGGTTAATCTGATCGCCAGAACAGAGTGTGGGTCGAACCAGGTCCGGTCGTGACAAAAGCAACACACAAATTAGAATGCCAAGGTGAGGTAGCCTGAGCCGGATACAGCCGCAGCACCCAACCAACCAACACACGTGAGAACCAGCAAAGGAGGAGGCAGAGCTGACAGGGGAATAAGGGTAGGTTCCCTAGCTGAACAGCAACTTGCACTGAGGAGCGTGAGCTGGGTGGGGGGTAGGCCAGACCAGGCAGGGACACAGCGCCTGTGCACCTCATGTGGACCAGATTGGGTGAAGACCAGGCTGGGCTGACTATTCCCAATAGTGCAAGCTACAATCAGAGTTGGTGAGGGTTGTTGGGGCTCAGCTGTAGCATCAACTGGCAGAAGCTGGTACAAAGGGCTAGACACGTTGAGTTGAACCACAGGACCAACTCAAGAGGGCACAACTGGAATGGGAGCGACCTGGGAGGGAAATAGTGGGCTCCTCCCTCGTGGGTTGACACCTTCCACAGGAGGGCATGGGAACTAGGACAGGGGATGGGGTGACTAGACAGACACCCAACAATATCCGTTAGGGACGGTAGAAGGAGATGATTGGATGGAAACAGGTCGCAACACCTGTTGGCAAGTATACGAACAGAAGGGTATTTGGGACAGACTGGGCTAGCATGTCATATATACTGGCAAGCCAGGGTAGGGGGTGGGCCTGGTTGAGGTTACTGTGGGCCGCCCTGACTGGGCTGCAACTCCTACTGGTACGTGCGAGGGACAAGTGCGTCCAGGGCGGAACCAGGCGGGACTGCAAGAGGACACGGGTGGAGACAGAGCTGACCCAACAACTACAACCACCAGCTGATTGGGGCAATGGACTGTGCCGGGCCCTATGCTACTAGAACATGCAGGAATCTGGACTGGGAATACCTCAAAATTTCTTCGAGGATCTCCCCATTCGAGACACTGGACCCAGAGTCCTAACCAAGGAAAGACAGGACAAGTCAAGCAACAACCTCAGCTATCTGTTGGCAGCAAAAAACTGGGCAAATGGAGACTCTGGAAGGGACTGTGTCAATCAATGGACTCTTCAATGACCACATTGTGCTTGGAGTAGCGAGACTGGCAGCGACCCATGAATGGTGAACTATTGGAACCACTTGATCGAGTATCCCAGAGCATGCCCCACATCCGGGACTTGGGGCGGGCGGGAAACTGGGTGGGGCTTTTTCCTCTATATCCCCCTTTAGACCTTGAACCTTTTTTTTTACCCCAATTAAATTTGTATAATAATAAAAAAAACAATAATAAATTATTTTAAAATAATCAAAAAAAAAAGGCACAATTTTCAACTTTTCCCAGGTTTTTCTCTCTTGAAATCCTCCCATCCTGATATTGTAGTAGGAGATTTCAGTCTTTAATCAATCTTATTTTGCTCATTGAAATTTTCTCCATGAGTATTCTTTTGGGTGTGACAAGAACAGAAGTTGCTTTGACTTTTGCAATGATTTCTCTATAATTACATTACTTATAAACACCACTGATAATATTTTGTTCTTCTAGTTCAAGCTCGGCCTTCTTGATGATACTATTTTAATGGGTAAAGGGAACAAGGTAGAAATTGAGGGTATTCTCTTTAGGACAATATGGAGATGATTATTCCCTGTGTTCTCATACTGGTTTAAGTGTTTTGCAAACATGGAATCTTTTCTGAGAAGAATGTAGACTCAGGGATAGTAAGAAAAAAAAGACAAAAAGAAATAGAGACAATTAGAACAAGATGGGACCAGAATGAAAACATATGCTAAGTAGTCAAATTACCTGAAATAAATGATTTAAATATCTTCATTCTGAAAAATGGAAGTTTTCATTTTGATAGTAGAACTATGCATCAAGAGTCATTGTCTATAGTATTAATCACTGTCAGTGTTTCCTCAGGTGTTCAGAGTTTGTTGCATGGGAAAAGAAGTTTGGGGAAGAAATTTTACGTTCCTCCCATAATATAAAATAAATTTTAGGTATATACATGAATCACCTGATTTCCTAAAATAAAACAAACATACAAACAAATCTGTAATTTTCTTCTGGTGTTCTTATTTTTGCTTTTTCTGATCCACAATGCAATTATCTGCATTATCTTTTTCTATGAGTTCCCTTACCAATACTAACACAACAGAATGGATTAGAAAGGATGTCCCTAATTCAGGTGTGGGAACAGTGTTGAACATACTTTAAAAATTCAAACAGATGCTTATCATTTTTTTAAGGTATCATGTCTTCTGTGAAAATCAAATCATCAATCTAACACTACCACATGTTCTTGCAACACTTTAAAGCTATTTAAAGACATGAAACACACAAACATGTAGTCAGTATATAAGCATATATTCAGCTAAGCTGTATATAAGTATTAATAAAAGATATAGAAACAGACAAGAGAACAAGCCTTCCAGAAATAACGTTATTTTTTTCCCCTACATCTTCCGTTGCATTTAGTATGACCTAATGTACATGTTAGGGACTAAATTTTTTTGGAATTAAATTTGTCAATAAAATGGTTGAGAATTTCAAAATGCTAGTGGCTTGTATACTGAGAAGGAATTTTTTTTTTGAATATGAGTATGTTAACACTAGATATTTTTGTTATGGTTTTTAATGAAATAGAATACATTTTCTATACTCATTAAAGATGTCAATGAGCAACACATGTTTGCTCTGCTCTTACATATGCACTCTAGTAGTATCCTTCTGTGCCCAGCTGGGGATGAGTCCAGTTCCTGAAGCAGTGCTCACCTGTTATGACCTCCTTGGAAGGAGGGGACGGCAAATCTCTCCTGCATAATTAATAGAGAATATTACTGCATGACTAATGCAACAGGCTTCTTTTCAAAGAAAAGTAGACGTGTTTTGAGTGTTGGTAACTGTATAAAGGCTTACGTCTATGTTAACATGACTAAATTAACATTACTTTAAAACACATTGTTTTTCCCTTCATTTTTCTGATGATCTAGTTATGTCAGTACAGGTTTTTTTTTGTTGTTGTTGTTGTTATGTTTATCTTTATCTCAAGGAGCTGTTGGGGAAGTAAAGATCTCTTGATCCAAAATGTGCTGCTTCTAACAGGTTATCAAAAGGTGCCTTTAAAGGGACATGGATATGAGGTCAGAAATAATGAGTCTATTCAACTGACAATCATGTATGTTTTTAGGTTTTGTTCTAATGAGCGTCCAGGTCCATCCTGCTTCAGGCCGTGGAAGTCAAGGCAGGGGAGGCCTCTTGAGAATGGGCTCAGCATCAGTTGGGTGGAAGTTTCCTTTTTTAGCTAGGCCAACATCATTCATTCTGACTCACTGTCTCTTGGAAGGCTCCTGGAATTCTCAGGCAAATGTTAATTACCAGTCTAGGCATAGGTCATTAAAAATTCAGTAGCTGCATTTCTTTTTCTATGAAAAGGAAGAAAAAGAGTGGAAGATGATTTTATTAGGATTTCACATCCTCCCTCGGCTGGTGTTTACACTCCATATGTACAGAATAAAGGAATTGGCTTCATTCTGGCTACTTCCTGCTGTTAGGGACAATGTAGAGGAGTTTGGGGATGGAAAATTCCATTCAGATCCTTTCCTGTAATATATAGCAGTAATGTATAGCATTCAAATATGTAATATATGTATGATCAAATAAAATATGTGGAGCACCATCGCTTTTCAGTGGAGACTGTGTGTAGATAGTTGTATTACGCTCATTAAACACTTCCCCTTGCTTATTTTTCTGAAAAGGAATATAAAGCAAGTTTTAAAAGCAAGAAGCTGAGAAACAGTGAGGTTAAATAATTTGCCTAAAACACGAATGCTACTAAGCTTACAGGGCTGAAAATTTGAGCCAGGACTGTTATTCCAAAGATTGTGTTGGCAGCACTTCATCACTGATGACATGAAAAATAAATAAACTAAAGCAAATAAAAGCCTCTATGAACAACACCATGAGTGCATTTTGTCTATTAAGTAAAAACAGCAAAAATAATCTTTAAGAAATAATTATTGGATGTGCAATGTGTTTAAAAATGCAAGTAAGATTAAAATACAATTTTTCCTTTGAGTGCATTGCTGGTGAAAGCTCACAGAACTTGCAAAAGCAAAAGACTCACAAATATTACCTTTTAATGTTAAAAATCACTGAACTATTAGTACTGAGATTATATTTTTAATGATTCTAGAATTGTATGTAGGAAATACATTGAATCTTTTAAATCAAAATCTGTTAAAAATTTGAAATTAAAAAAACAAATGAAATTTAGGCATTGGAGAAATAGTAAGTATTTTTGGGCTATGTGTAACTTGGACACATTTGAAACAAGAGTAGTCTTGGAAAAATTCATTATGTGTAGTTACACTTTGAGTCAAAACCAAATAAAGGCTCTGAAGGAGGATGACAAAAAAAGCTAAGCTCTACTGGTTGTAAAATTCTCTTGGGTGTGGCTGTTGGTGCACTTGCTAAGGTATTGTTTGGGACACCTACATCACGTGTTGGGGTGCCTGGGTTTGAGTCCTGGTACTGTTTCCAATTCCAACTTCCTGCTTCCAAGCACTATGGGAGGTGTGCATCCTTGTGGAAGACCTGAATGGAGTTGAATGCAGGCACCAGCGAGGGGAGTGAATCTCTATCTTTTCTCTGCTTCCCTGTTTCTGCCTTTGTCTCTGTCTCTCTCCATCTACCCCCTTCTACTTTTCATATACAGTGAAATTGAATAATCTTGAAAAAAATGTATGACACAATACCATAAGCTCTGGGATTTCCCTTGCTCTCTTCTTAAACTCCTCTCCCCCACCCCCAACACATTGATTTCCTCCACATTTTAACAGTAGTATAGTCCTTCATAAGCAGTCATAAGTCCATCATTCTGCTATCTAAGTTTATCATGACATTTCAGGTATGGATGATGGCAGTCAGTTCAGCATCGTATTGTCAAGATATATTTGACAGTTTCATTGGGAACTCATCTTTGGTTTGGGAGTAGAGATGCATACCGTGTTGTATCTTCATATATGATAGTCTGTATTACACATTTACGACACATTCCCTTAAATGAATAGTTATACAACAAAATCAACAACAGGAATAAGGTTAAAAAATTTAAAACACCATGAGGTTAAATAACATTCTATTGAATGCATATTTGAAGAAATGAAAAAGAAAACAGAAAACCTTCCTGGAGAAAAGGATGCTACTATATGACCTATGAGTTACTGAAGAGTTTACTAACAGAAAAGAAACTATTTTGAACAAATGAAAATAAAAACAAAAATATCGGGCCCGGCGCGGTGGCACAAGTGGTTAAAAGGTCCTCACCTTGCACGCCCAGGATCCCATATGGGCGCCGGTTCTAATCCCGGCAGCCCTGCTTCCCTTCCAGCTCCCTGCCTGTGACCCGGGAAAGCAGTAGAGGACGGCCCAAGGCTTTGGGACCCTGCACCCGCGTGGGAGACCCCGAAGAGGCTCCTGGCTTCGGATCGGCATAGTATCGGCCCGTTGCGCTCACTTGGGGAGTGAATCATCGGACGGAAGATCTTCCTCTCTGTCTCTCCTCTCTGTATATCCGCCTTTCCAATGAAAAAATAATAAAAATAAATCTTTAAAAAAAAAAACAAAAATATCAAAAACTGTGAATTGCAGCAACAACAGTACTGAAAAGGCATACATGTTGTCTTAGAGAGAAAATGATACTTCTTCTTTTGTGATTGGCTTATTTCACTGAGCATAATTGTCTCTAGTTAGGATCATTTGGTAGCAAATGGCAGAATTTCATTTTCAATGGTACCAACCATAACCACTTCATTACAAATAAATGGTCATGATAATATATATTTGACACAAGAATCCACATTTTTCTGATATTTAAGAGCCACATATTAGATGGATTAATTTTGTCTGATCCATTTGTATAAAAATATGTATTAGACTTGTAAATCTAATTAGTAGTTATGCATAATGTATCTTCTGACTCATAAGCAAATTCTGAATTAATTTTTCTGGACCAAAAAAGAATCTCTTTTGCTCCACTGTTTAAATGTAGATGTTACCAAAATAAATAGCAACACAAATACCAATGATGGGATTATGTTGACATCTTAGAAATAAAGCTTCATGTCATAAAGCAAAACTACAATTGAGGTAGACAAAGGCAAGCTAACATATTTCCCCCTAAAATTTGCTTTCTGCTGTGTTCATTGAGGGTGGTAAGTGGATTCCTTATCAATCTGTTCTTTGCTTCCTGCTAAATGTGGAAACCTTGGGTAATATAATAGTTTTGAAATTCAATCAATGTGGGTATTTTCTCATTTCTCCATAATATCTGTTTTTAAAAAATTCATACACATTGATAAACACTATTAGATTTTTGGATTAAAAGCTGTAGCTATTTTGTAAATTAAAATTATCTCATAGCAGCTTATGTGTTAAAGATAATTTCATTTGACATCTATTGGTGTTCAAAAATGAAATATATGCACTCATAACAATTAGCTTGCTGTCTTTGTTATTTTTCTTTTTGAATTGTGGTTGATTTCTTTCACATGAAACTTAAAGTGTAACAATCTGTTTTTAAACAAATTGGATTCTTTATAGGTAGCTTAATTTTAATGAACTACTGAATTATTCTGCATTTTGTTTGAAAGTAATATGTAAAGTCTATTCAACAAATGAAATTTTTATTTGTATATATCTATAACACAACCATTATTTTTTTGATGTTCATTATAGAGATGAAGAGATGGGGATTGCAGACCCACATCTGCAGTCTGGAAGGGATGAAGAGAGTCAGGAAGGGAAGGAGGAGTGGGAGAGATGTATCTGAGGCGTCCTGGCACATGAAGAAGGCAGCTGAAGGTACCGTGCTCCTTGTTGTCAGCCTATATTAGTTCCAGCGATGGAGAGGTTAAATGGACTGCCTCAGGGACCTCAAAGAGAGGCAGAGTGTCCTGGGAGTATTGAGTGATCACTGTGTAAGAGCAAACATATGGGGCGATGGCACAATGGCTCAATTAACTAATGCCCCATCATCAAGTGCAATTATCGCATGAGTGGCAGTTCATGTCCCAGCTGCTCCGCTTCCCATCCAGCTCCCTGCTTGTGGCCTGGGAAAGCAGCAGAGGACAGCTCAAAGCTTTGGGACCTGCACCTTGTGGAAATCCAGGGAGAAGCTCCTTGCTGTTGGCTTTGGATTGCTTACCCCTGGCTCTTGCGGCCATTTGCGGGGTGAACCAGCACATGTGTTTTTCCTTCCCTCTCTTATGTATCCAACTAAAATGAATGAACCTCTTAAAAAAGAGCAACATATGAAATTTCATTTCTTTGGTATACTTTCCTTGTGTCTACACTATTCTAAAATAATTTTCTGTTACTCACTTCTCAATTAAAATGTTGTTAAATATATAACATTTTAATGTAAAATTTTACATAAATTGTTATATATTCTATTACAATAGTTGAATTTTCAAATATACAGAAAGTTGCAGTCACATGCAACATCTTTAAGCCCTAGTCTTCTTTTTTATCTACTATTATGATTTGAAAATTTTTTTTCCATCATCTTACATCTAGAGTTTTAAATAAATCAATAAATTAATTGAACCAATGACATTGTATGTGACTTGCCAATCTTTTATATAGTAAATATTAAGTTCAAAGATCTTGATAAAACTCATTACTGATATAAAATTGATTACATTAATTACTTAATTTTGAAAATCAACTTTTTTGAGTGGAAGCTAATTTGAGCTAACTTTTATTCTTGGTTTTTGATTTAGTTGTTCTTTTTGATGAAACAAATAATGCCTAAATAGACAAGAGTGTCTTATGAGGGAAAGGCTTTTGTTTCTTACACTTTCATAAGTTTTCTAAAATTTTGCACAATCTCTCTTCACACCATAGAAACACACATACACAAACGGATACATACTATTTGGTATGCAATACAACTACGTGTAACAATTTTTACAAGTTTTTATTTAGTTCACAGTAAGCTCTTTTAGGGGAGGAAGTGGTATATACTGTGGTACATACTTTCCTAATACATGGAGTTGTATTAATCGCATGATATCCACACAACGGAGTTTTCATTACTAAAAGTAACTCCTTGTGTTTTCTGTTAGTGATTTCTTCTTCCTCTGCAATCCCTGGCCACGATGAACCTTGCCTTTTCCAGAGTTCCAGAAGTCCTATGGTGTGCAGCTTCTGGCCCGACCTCTTTCCTAATACATCTGTGTTCGTGTTTCACACATGTTGTTGAAGAGATCAGTTGATTGCTGCGTGACATTGCATTGAATGTCTGTACTACTGTTTTCATTAATGAAAATACAGTTTGTTTTGGCAATTTTGAATAAAGTATCTTCAAACATTTGCCTACTCCTGTTTTTGTGAACATTAACTTCATTTCTACCTGTAGATAGCTGTGGGTGGGACTGGTGGGTTGTATCTCAGGTTTAACTTAGTATGAATTAGCTACTCATTTCCAAAGTGACTACAGTGGACAGGTTTTTTGGTTCAAGGAAGCTTCTGCACTGGTACAAATCTTGGTTGCACCAATTCAATCAGGTTCCCAGTTAATGCACCTGGGAAAGCAGGGGGCTGATTGTCCAAGAACTTGTGTCCCTGGCTGCTCCTGTGGGAGATCCAAATGAATTTTCTGGTTCATGGCTCTTATCTGACCTAGTTGTGGAATAGTAGGTTTCATTCTACTTGCTATTTGTTGAAATCTTTACATATTGGAGTGTTAAGTCTGTGATTGTGAAGTGAAATGAAAACATTCCACTTTTTAAAAAAAGATTTATTTTTATTGGAATTTCAGATTTACAGAGAGGGTCCCAAGGTTTTAGGTCATCCTCTACTGTCTTCCCAAGCCACGAGCAGGTCGCTGGATGGGAAGTGGAGCGACCGGGACACAAACTGGCATCTATATAAGACCCTAGTGTGTGTAAAGGGAAGATTTGGCCACTTGGCTATGGGCCATTGTAAAAAATAAACATAGAAAGATGGTAGGACAAGAGAAGGTGGTTTAATGAAAGCAAGAGAGAGGATGGGGTGGGAAGTATCACTATGCTCGTAAATTTTTACTGTGAGATACTTTAAATTTATTTGCTTTCCATAAATAAAGTAAGGTATAGTAAGAAAATAATATTTTTTTGCTGGAAATGCATATTTGGCACAAGTTTTTAAAAAATTCCTTTTAAGGAATTTGATTTTTGAAGTCAGTAATATGTCTGAATTTATCTACACACACATATATACATATTCCAAATTGCTACCAAGAAAGAAAAGTGTTTTTTGCTCGCTCTGATAATAGTCTGTGAATCCTGCTGAATCAAAGATGGTGGAAGCTGGAGAATTCACTAAGATGACACATTCAAATTAGCAAAAGGAATGGTGAGAGGGAGAAACAAACAAACAAAATGCTCCATGGCCCCAAGTTTAAAGCCTTGTAGAATCTGTGACACCTGCTCACAGCTCCAACACATCCAGAACATCACAGCCCATCTTTTCCATGCGCAATCCCAAGTTGCTAATTTTTTTGTCTGTGTTCTGGTTTGTTGAAAACAAGCAAAAAGATCAAAATTTAATTCTGCTGTTCTGTTCCCTTTCTCCAAAAAGAGGTGAGAAACTGAGTCCCAGGGACTCAGAAAATGTTTAACTGTGGATTGTCTGCCCTTGTGCCAGAGCATAAGGTAAATATACGCAGCCGCAGCACCAATGCTCAGAGGAGGTTTGCTTGATGGGTAGGCAGGAGGAAGCAAGAGACTGCTATATGACAGTAGAAGGTTTCCCTTTCAGCAACTACTTCCTCCATTTGGTGGGGCTGCTCAGTGTTTATTTATCTGTTTGTTTATTTTGCCGCATAGCCTTGAGATAGCTAAGGGTATTATCTTCTGTTCCTGGCTCACAGAGAGACAATGACAATTGGTGAGTTGGGGAGAGATGTTGAAGATGCTGACAAAGAGGTCAGGGGTCAGCTGGGACAGATGACAGCAGGCTGGAAAGCTCTGCAGCATGGGATGATTGGAATAATGATCGTGGCTGGAAGAGTGGCTAAGGGTGATGGCAGCCTTGAGAGAGCCTGTCTAGGCTAGCACGTCTTTCAGATCTCAGCATCAGGTCAGAGCCAGCAGCAAATTTTCTGTGTCAAGTGAAGTCCTTTGGGCAATGCCATCCAACTGTGAGATCTTCAGAAGCATCACAGAGGCCCTGCTAAATGATGGAGTACTTCTTCAGAAGTTGGACCATGCCCACACATCTCTTAGAATGCCCGAGGAATCTGATTTACACTTGGCTGGGTTTCAGTGTGTGGCAGAGCCAGTCCTGGCAGCAAGCTTAGTCTAATATTTGTGGGAAAAAGCGTTGCTTTGGGGCAGCCTGAGTGGGAGGAGGGTCAGGCTTCATGGATACAGAGAAAGGATAGGAAGTCTGGTCCCTTTTTACTTGTGCCCCATGAACCTGGATGTGGATTTCAGGTTTTTATTATCTTAACACTGACTTTCATAGGGTAAAATGTTTTAACATGCAGCCTTGTTTAATTACTGTTTTATTTTGTAGTTAATGCTTTTACTATCCTATCTAACATCACTTTGCTTCATCAGAAGTCTCAAACATTTTCCCTTGTTCATTACTTCAGTTGTTCATGTTCAAGTCATCTTAAACAAAATCCTCCCTAGCTCTGTTAGATTTTTGAGTATTAAAACGGATGTCAAGATTTCTATCCTAATTCTGAAACTACACAAATGAATGCTAGGAAAATTCAAGAATGCTTTAGATGTTTTGACAGTATTTTTTATTTGTAAGTTTGAGTAAGCAGGGACTCTTGTACAAATATATGATGGGCATAACTCTGTTTCTCATTCCCTGAGTTTCTGCTACCTCTGTTCTTTTTAACAGGGAAGAATAAAGTGTGGCTCTTAGTTTTGGGTCCAAGGACATTTGCCTTTGAATAAATCTGGTTCTGGCACTGAGTAGCTGAGTGGATTTGGGACGACTTTGTAATTCAGTGGCAGGATTCCTTGTTTGTAAACTGAACCTAATACTTTGTGAATACCACTATTCTCGCAATGTGTTAAGTCTTTCTAATCCCCAAAGTGTCTCGGCTGTTGTTGGTGGTATTTGGAGTTAGTTGTATTTGTATTGGAATGAAAGCATTCTCTTCCCATTTTTCTCCAATTACCAAAATCATTTAACGGTGTAGGAGCTGAGTCTTTTCTTTGTTGCTGTTCTTGTGTACTATTGACCAGTGTTCCAGATACTTTATTTCAGTGCACTCTCTACTTCCAATGATTTTGCCTTATCCATTACTCTTCTGATGACCAACATCACCACCGGGCCACAAAGACGTGTATGTATATCTCTGCTGCTCAGCCAGGTCCTCTCAGCTATCCACTGCTCCCTTCTTGTCCTGAGCTCCACACTACAGCACTGAAAGTCTCTCTATTGTATATACTTTGTCTCCTTTCGAAGCACTGTTTTAAAAAAGATTTATTTTATTTTTATTGGAAAGGTGGATATACAGAGAGGAGAGACAGAGAGGAAGATCTTCTGTCCAATGATTCACTCCCCAAGTGAGCGCAACAGCCGATACTATGCAGGTCCAAAGCCAGGAGCCTCTTCCGGGTCTCCCACGTGGGTGCAGGGTCCCAAAGCTTTGGGCTGTCCTCTACTGCTTTCCCAGGCCACAAGCAGGGAGCTGGAAGGGAAGCAGGGCTGCCGGGATTAGAACCGGCGCCCATATGGGATCCTGGGCGTGCAAGGCGAGCTCTTAACCATTGCGCCACCGCGCCGGGCCCCCGAAGCACTTTTAAAATCAAGTTAGTGTGCCATAAGCCCAGAGCCAGAATCATGTTGGCACCACGATCCAGATCCAGAAACTTTTCTCATTGCTATTCAATTTAGTTAGCAAAAAAGAAACCGAAGAAATTCAAATTGGAAAAGAGGAAGTCAAATTATTCTTATTTGAGAATGACATGATTTATCTATAGCTTTTGTATACACAGACAATATCATGGCAGAGAATTAAACTGTAATATCAACCCATTCATAATAGCAAAAAAAATATTAAGTACCTTGAAATAAATTTAACCAAGGATCTGAAGGAACTTTACAATGAAAATTACAAAATATTTAAAAAGTAGTAGAAGACACGAAATGGAAAAATCTTCCATATTCATGGGTTGAAAGAATGAAGATGATCAAAATGTCCATACTATCAAAATAATGTACTGATTGAATGTCATCCCATTAGAAATATCAATCACTTTATTCTTAGTTTCAGAAAAAGTGATGTTAAAATTTATGTGGAAAAATAGAAGACCCTAAATTGCTAACGCAATCTTAAAACATACAAACCTGAAGCTACCACAATACTAGAGTTCAAGACATATTACAGGACAGTCGCAGTGAAAATAGCATGATACTGCAAATCCATGGGGGAAGTAGAGTCCCCTGAACAAGTGGTGGCGAGGAAAGTGAATCAGTGTGTGCAGAAGGTAGAAGAACCTTACCTTACACCTTATAAAGGTATCAAGTATCTAAATATATGACTCGGTGCCATCAAATGCTAGGGGAAAAACATCAGGGAAAGTCTGTAAGACATAGCTGTAGTCAATGACTTCTTGGAAAGAGATTTCTTAACGGAAGTATAGGCAATCAAAGCAAACGTGTGCAAATTGGATTACATCAAGTTCAGAAGCTTCTGCACTGTGAAACAAACTGTCAACAAAGCGAAGTAGCAACCATCGAAATGGGAGGAAAGTGTTTGCAATTTATGCAACTGGCAGAGGATTAATATCCAGGATTTATAAAGAGCATAAGAAACTCAAAAACAGAGCAAACAATACATTTAAGAAAGGGGCAAAGAGTAGGAATGGTACTTTTCACAGAAGAAATTTCAAATGGCAAACAGGATCATATCAGGGAAATACAAACAATTACAATGAGGTTTCATCTTGTCACAGGTAGGCTGTTTCCCACTGAAAAATTAACAAATAATAAATATTGTTGAGGATATTGAGCAAAATTTCCTTAATCCACTTTTAGCTGTATGCTAGTGCAACTATTATAGAAAACAGTGCATATATTTATCAGAGGTCTGAAAATAGATCTATCATATGATCCAGTCATCTCACTCATGGGAATTTACCCTGACAAAGTGAAACTGGTTTATAAGAAAACTATTTGTACCTCCCCAATATGTTTATAGTAGCTCAATTCACAATAGCTAAGATAAAATCAACCCAGTTTTCCATCAACTGATGACTGGATAAAGAAAATGTGTATGTTCACCATGGAATACTACTCTGTTGTAAAAAATAATGAAACCTTTATTTTGAAAGCAAAAGGACATGATCGGAGAAACCACTATTCTTGGTGTAAATAAATCAGTCACAGCAGGACAAGTATCATGTGTCTTCTTCAATAAGTGGCAGCTAATACAGAATATAGAAAATGTACAAAAGTAAAATAGTCCCTTTGGATTATGATTATTATTTCCAGTTCATGATTATACCTCAGTGAAAATTTGTTATTCCTCTATTTTACTTGCTAAATATTGTGATTAGTGATTAACTAGACCTATGGCTATAGGGTGGGTTACAAGTGTGTCTGGGAAAGCTGCTGAAGGGAGAGGGAAGTGAGAGAGGAGTTTTGGATAGTGAGGAAAGTATGGTTGTCTTCTTGGAACTGTGTCTGTGGATAAAACATAAAGCCTATTGTCTTTATATTAATAGCAAATTTTAAAAGTTACCAACTTTTTTTATACCTTTAATTAAAGAAAATAAGAAAGGTTTCTTCACAAGCTCAGTGCCAATTTTGATTTTTCCAAAATATAGAATCACTTCTCTAAGTCTAAGAGGTTCATGATACCCTGTGTATGTAGTTCTCATCCCAATAAGTCTAAAAGACTGCTATGAAGATAATTCAGACTGCTTAACATATGTTCTCTTCATCTTACATTTTAGGTGGAATGAGATTGATAATATTATGGGATGGTAATTATTTGTACACAATGGCTATTGAAACATTCTGTGTTCTGGAATCATGCTGTATGGAGACAAAGTTTGAGTATTTTATCTATAAAACCCACTGTTGAACTATACAGAGAACTATTGTCTCAGGTCACGTAAGACTCTTTTTCCCGAAAGCCCATTTCCTTGTTTGGGAGTTGGAGACTTTGCTTATATTGCTGTGTAGTTTTCTTGTGTGGGAATTGCAGACACTGCTTATATTGCCCTGCAGTGTTTTTGAATGATAGCAATTTCTCCCTTCGTAAAGAAAGGAGCTTTTAGTGGATTTTGAAGTCTGTTTTTTAATCTTCTTTCATCTCCTTTCACTCTAAAAACTAAACTAAGGATGTGAGAGGTATACCATTTCCCTTCCCTTCTCACCTGAGAGCTGTGATTTTTCAGAAGAAGAGATGGAAATGGCCTTTGATTGCTGCAAAGGGGCAACTGTGACGTCTTCCTGGGAAGTTGGGCACAGGGAAAGATCAAATGCTCTGATTTTAAGTCCATTGTGTGTGTTCACAGCATACGTGAGTAAAATGCAAAATCTAGGACAACCACATCTAGGAAAGTAAACTAAAATCCTGATAATAGAATTAGAAGCAAAGAAAATGACAAAACATGAACTGTGCTGAGATGAATATTAATGATTTGCCAACGGAGCATGTCGCCATATTAATAAAGAAAAAAAAAGCCAGCTAGAATGAACTTTTCAGGCTTTTAGACAACCATGAATTTCTTTGGTTCCTGTCTATAGTTCCAAGAAAGTCTCTTTTGGGATCATCCCCTATTTAACAGGTACAGATGACATCTAAGTAGGTGCCAGTTGCCCACCTATGGAGTCACTGCAGATAGAATGCCAAAGAAGTACATGATTAGTCCAACTACTTGTTCAAATTCAGTCAATCTTTTGCCTAGAAAAAGGTGGGGAGGTGAGATTTTACAAGCAAAATTATGTCAAATTCATTCAAGTATTAGGTTAGCTCAGTATGCCTGTTGGTGACTTTCCATTTAAATGAGCAGAGCTATCTCTCTTTAATATGTACTTTTAAGTGTATGCTTTGGCTAGGGCTGTGATTTTTATCCTAACTATAACTCTGGTGCTTATCAGAGATGTATTAAGGGACTGTAAGTTGGTGTGAAGAGGAACTTGGCACGTTGCTCCATCAAGGGGATTTTCCCATTGCTGGTAACACAGGATTCCATTTGACATGATACCAAGAGGCTTGGAGGAGGTAGGACATGGAAGACACATTGTCTTACTGTGGAGATTAAGATGGTAGATTTTAGTGTATGCTTCTGTTGGTAATACCTCCATTCCGTAGGGCAGATTGTGGAATATGAAATCTTTGACAAGCTCTCAGCAGTGTGGATAGCAGGCTTTGCATTTTTTATTCTGACTTCTGGGTGCTTGCTGTCTATGTTCTTTACACTTGTGAACCCATCTAGTCTCCCTAAGAACTAAAGGAAGCTAAAATGACTCTCATTTTACAGGAAAAAAAATGACTGGAGATAACATGGTTATTTAGCTTGGAAGACGAAACAGAAAAAAGCATTGTAATTACCTAAAATCACACAAATCCACTGTCCCTCCTTTGACTTAGCCTTTCAAGCAGACTATGCTTAATTAGACGTGTCTTAGGAGTAATTATACTTAATGTTACTTGTGTGTTCCTTGAATCGCTTATGGTGGCAGAGCAGTTGAGTAGGCAGTATAGTGAGTATGCTCTCAAAGGAAAAGGTTAAGGCATATAGTCCCAAAGGCAGGGGTATCCAGGTAAGCTTAATAGTATTTCTATAGGAGTCCCTACTTGTTATTTTAAAAAATGATTTTAAGAAAAGCATATGCTGAAATACATTGGAACATTAGAAAGCTTATTCTTCTGCCTTCTCCCTCTAAAACTGTCACTTTTTATTCTTCATGGCTATGCTTTCTTCACCTTTTGCTTTCTAACCTTTCTTGCAGTATTGTCTCCGTCCTAGGAGTGGTTCATCACTCTTTTGGCCCTCAGCTTGGCTATGAAAGTTGGCTGGAGTTCTGCCTCAATCAAGCAATGGCTTTAACCTTCAGGCATGTGGTTTCTTTTTGCTGGTTCTGCTGCCTTTCCTTGAGGCTGTGCTTGGGATTTGAGTCAAGCTTGATATCTACTTCTGCCTTTTTAATGCTAATCTGGGGTAGATGGTTACATTATATTATTTATTTTACTGCAAATCAAAGGAATTTCCAGCCAACTACCCGTTACTATTAAACTGATTTCTATGCTATGAGCCCTAGAGGAGAAAGACCATCCTACAGAAGAAATGAGATCATGCGGTTAACCTTGGTCGTTAGTAAATGAAATCACAGCCTCAATTCTGATTTACTCTGGTTGTATTTCTACTCTTTTAAACCCTCAATATAGTTTAATGGAAATCTCAAATAGCATTCAGAAATTCGTGCTCCTTTAGCAATTTAGATTCAATAAGGGAAGTAGCGCTGTTCTATTATACAAATGAAGACCAGATTAGCTTATTAATTAACAGATTTTAGGCCTGATCCTAAATGTATGAGTTTGGGTGAATTAATTTACCTTTTTGTGCTCCAGTTTGGGAATGAACATAATTATCTTGAAAAAGCATGTACATAGCAGCTACTTATCAGATGCTAATTTTTATTGAGGCAAAAATGATTGGATGCCTAAATAATTAAGAAAAATATGTATAGTCGAAATAGGAAAGCAAAAAAAAATTGTGTTTACATACTAAATTTCTTTGAAGCAATAAAGCCATGTTATTTCATCTGATCTTAATGTCAGTATTTGCAGCATCAGGATAATGAATGTTACCATATTTTGTGAGAGATTGGAAAGTTAAGATATGTAACATCTAACTTAATATTTAGCATAGATCACATACTCAGCAATATTAATTGTTATAATTGCTGCTGTTGGTGGCAATAACCTCACCAGGGAAGTTTGTATCTTAAGTATATAAACACATTTAAAGGTCTCTGAGAAGGAGCATGCCACAATCATATCTAAGTCTTTTAGAATCCTCTACATTTGGGAACACATTGACTGGTTTATAAGGACATGAGCAAGATGGAAGGATTCAGCAGTAATTCAAGAACTCTTGGCCAGAGGAATGGCCGTGTCGTCAGAAGATCGCTGACTGAGTGGGATTATTAGATTTTGCTTTTCATATCAGAATGTTCAGATGTTATTGAGGTCCTCAAACTGGCCTCTGGTTTATTCCAGCTTGAGTTGTGTTGTAACTATGTGGGAGTCTGGAATTGTCTTCAAGGAGCCAGAATGGTTGCAAAGATTATGACTGAAAATATTTAGATATTATTGAGGAAGAGCAGTTTGGATGTGGGTTAGGCATTGTAGAACAGGCTGGGAGTGACACACACATGGTCAAGAGATACTCAGGCACAACCATGTGTCTGAGAAATGCTCTTGGGAAGGGGCTTTATCCCTCTTGTTGTTATCCTGGGATGTCGGTGGGCATATAAGATAATAGATAGCCTTGTTTGGGGTACAACCACTCAAAGGAGTCACAAACATGCATCTTCACAGCTTGCTATCGTAGATATTAGCTTCGTGAATTCAAAGAAATTGGACACTTGGTAGTAAGTTGAAAACAATAGAAATGCATTGACAGAAGACACACTACTTTCAGTTAGCTGCCTGTTATGTAGAGTGGAGGAAGCTACAACATCAAACAAAAACTTAAATTTATCTTTCCAAAATATAATGAAAGAATAATTAAGTACAAGAACATATAAACATTTATGCTGTTATATCAAGGAGGAAGGAAGATGGAATGTGGTTGCTTATGCTGAATCATTGAGATTGATGTGCTTCTGAACAGTTGGTCAGTGAATTTGCTGGGACGGAAGTGGACAGCATCAGGTTTATTAAATTTGAGGAAATGGAAAATCTTTAGAAGTAGACACTGTGGATAACAGGCAAGCTATCTATCTAGAGAATTGAAGACTTGCTGACAGCTTAAATTTGAAGCCATGGAGTTTCAGCAGTATCAGTCTGAGTAGTTATTTCTGCTTTCTGTAGCAGTGATGGAAAAACAGGGAAAAGCAGACTTTGGGATGATCCAACTTTGGAGGTTTATAATATGGCACTGTGGTCAGGGTGGCTCTGCTTACTATTTTGAATTGAGAATAATTGCAATAATAAATGCTCTTAGAGTATGCTTTTAAGACTTAAGTTTTGGAGTAGGATGTTAACATGGTAATGGAAAAGAGGCAGTGGAAAACTGTAAAAGCTAAGAAATGTGGTTTAGACAGTAATTGTAGATGAAAATACTAACAAAACAAGGAAAATACTTCCTGCTGGAAAATTTATCAACAACATCCGGGATTTAGGACAAGTGAAGTAACTTCATAGCAGGTTCGCATGCTGCTTCATTGTGTGTGTGTGTGGTGTGTGTGTGTGTGTGTGTGTGTGTGTGTGTGTGTTCCTTCTTTTACTTGCATCCCACCCTAAAAAGGGGGGCCTCTGGTTTCCTCCAGCTTTAGCTGTGTCGGATGTTAATAAGAATCTACAATTTTCTACTGAGGAGTCAGCATGGCTGCAAAACTCTATTATTAGGCCAATTAAGTGTGATACAAAATAGTACAGTCATAGTTTGGACACAGTTTCCAGACTCAGAGCAAGGAGTTAAACAGCAAAGAAAATCTGGGAGAAGACAGGCTTGACTTCCAAAGACAGGAGAAGTATGAAGAATCAAAGGGTTTTTTAAATATATATTTGATGATGCTTGCATAGTCAATCAGGGTGGGAAGGATCTAGGGTTAGGAAACAGTGGGTGTGATCATTGTTTCCAAACTTCTATTTCTTCTTCCCATTTCTGGAGGGAGGGGGGAACCTCTCAACCACCCTGAGGGTGGGTAAAAGCCACCTGATATCAACCCAGATTCACAGTGTGTCACGTGGTCCCAGGGTTCTGCTCAGGTAGATGCGATAGTTCAGAAATGCTGTCAATCTCGCCGGTCTATGGATGAGGAAGCCCTTTGGGTGTCCATTGGCTGACAGAGCTGACCTTAGAGTCTCCAATTGCCCAGATATTTGCTGCCATCATTTGGCTGGGGGTAGTCGTCCATATGAGAAAAAAGATCTTAAATGCAGCATGGCCTCTGCTGAGATGAATCCGGTGCCTTAGTCAGTTTATATTCTGTCTATTGCTTAGCCAACCTGTGTCTGTGACTCAGTGCAAGCTTGGCCTCAGCAGCTCCACCCAAGTGGATTGTGAAGGGTATTCCTTATGCATCTTCTTGCCCTATAACAGCAGGCAAGTGATTGCAGCATAAGAAAGCTTTGCTCTCAAACATGATTGAATTACATATAATTTGTATTTAATCTACTTCTGCATCGTGGAGAACAAAAACTTAAGAGGCATCAGCAGTCAGAATCATTATTGTTATTGTTATCATCACATCCAGTGCCATGTCATGGTAGATCAAGTCTGTGCCTGCAGCCCTGGCATCCAATATGGTCACTGTTTCTGTTCCAGCTGCTCTATTTCCGATCTAGCTTCTTATTTACGGCCTTGTAAAATGGCAGAGGATGGCCCAAGCCTTTAGGTTCCTGCACGCACATGGAAAACCCAAAAGAGGTCGCTGCCTCACAGCTTCAGATTGGCTCAGCTCCGGCTCTGTGGTCATTTGCGGAGCGAAGCAACAGATGGAAGAACCTCTTTGTCTCTCCCTTTCTCTGTAACTCTGCTTTAAAACAAAAATAAAATAAAATAAAAATCCTTAGGAGAAAATTTATCATTAGTTTAGATATTTATTTATTTAGTTTTAATGACCCAGCTTCTTTTGGGTCTCTCATGGAGGTGGCAGGGCCAAGTACTGATCCATCTTCTGCTGCTTTTCCAGGCCATTGACAGTGAAGCAGTTGGGACACAAACTGGTGCCCACATGGGATGCTGGTGTCGTAGGAGAAGAATTTGACAGCTATGTCACTGCACTGGCCCCAGTCAGAACTGTGCTTAAAGACAGTTTGAAAAAGAATAATTTTGTACCATATCATGTAGAAAATTTAGAATTTTAATGTTAGAAATGTAGATCATATTGTAACACTCCATAATTACATGATTTCCATTTGGGGCCAGAAAAATTTAGTGCTAGAAAGCACACTTTCATTTACTTACCTTTTCAGGAAGAGTTTTAAAAATAAAAACTTTGAGAGTCAAACATACTTCTACTTACACACATATAGATATCGTGTCTGTGTGTGTGTGAGAGAGAGAGAGAGTGGTGCCATTTCATGGTTCACTCCCCAAATGCATGCAGTAGCACAAGGAAACCAAATAGAGGCTGGGCCTCGGGAAGCCACATCCTTGAGCCACCACATGGTTTGCATTACTGGGGAGACAGAGTCAGGAGATGCAGTCAGGAATCAAATCTAGGCGATCTGATGTGGCTACCGATTTCTTAACTGCTGGGTCAAGCGACATTTCCGGAAAGACACCTTTTCAAATGTATTGTGTTGCTGAGTGGATGGGGTGTGTGTTTGTATCACCTTTCAGCAATAGAAAATTGTCTTTTGATCTTGTAGTTTCCTTCTGAATAATATTTAATGCATTCCCATTTTCTATTTTACTCTTAATTTCACATTCAGCCATTATTTAATATATATATTTTACTCAGATAACTTCTATTAGATCTTAAAAGGTCTGAATACATTTTTCTTCTTCGTAATTTTTGTGGACAAAAGTCACCAACTGAGCTACTAAAAAACTTGTCTTCATGTTCTCACCTCAATTAAATAAAAACTCCAATTATTTCTTTTACTTTCCCATCCCTACTCTAAGTTAATTCTTTAATTTGTTGATATTGCCTCCTTTGTTGTGTGTTTTTCAGTGAGACATAATTTTGGTCACTTTCTGCTGACATTTTTGATTCCCAAGGGACAATGTATGTTTCATAGTGACTTTTCCAGCATGAAGTTCCAGCTGCTTACATGAACAGAATATAGTCTGAACAGAGCCAAATTGATGTATATTTGCTGATCTGTGTTATAAGAGGAAGAACCACAAATATCTGTAACCAGAGAACTGTATTGTCTTGCTGTACATTGCTAAATGTTTACTTTCATGAACATGAGAATTATTTAGTAGAAGCAAGGACGTTATCTGTGCCCTTTAACTTTTATACTTTGTCTACTGCAGTAATGTTTGATCATACATGAGTATATCCGAAAATTTGTAGAGGGGCTGGTGTTGTGGCTTAGCTCGTTATGCCAACTCCTGCGATGTCTCCATCCCAGATGAGTACAGCTTTGAGTCTCAGCTCCTCCACTTCCAGTCCCATTTCCTGCTTATGTGTCTGGGCCAGAAATGGAAGATGCTGCAAGTGCTCGGATCCCTTTTACTTATGTGGGCGAGCTGAATGAGTTCTTTGTTCCTGGATTAGGCTAGGCACATCCTGGCTGATTGGCCCTTTCGAGAACAAGCCAGTAGATAGAAGATCTCTCTTCTTCTTTCTACCTCGATGTAATTCTGCCTTTTAAATAAATAATGCAATCTCTACAGTAAGTTTGCAGAAAAAATAAACATATTTCATTTGGTGCCCAAAATTATGAAATCCATGTCCTTTTTTTTCAAAATAAATATTTTCCACAAGCTTTTGAAGACATCAATTGTTTCTGAATTTACGTGTCTACATACAAAATTCAAGTTCATATACTTTGTTCCAAAAGCATTTGGAACAAATCTATAATCTCCCTAAAATAAATATGAATTTTTTAGTGAATGATTATAGCAATTCTTACATGAAGAGATAGCCTACACACTTTTAATAATATGCTTTCATGCTTTCATTGCTTTGAGTTGGCATAAGATAATTTTGCCACACCACTCCTTTTGACTGAGCATGGTGGTTGCCAACGGAATTTGTCATGGTGACGGTTAGTAGTTCCGCAAAATTTCACCACCAGGTTGTAAGGACAAGTCAAATTCTGACATACATCAAGACACTTACTAAACAGTCAAATATCAGCAAGTCAGCAGAAAACACTTTATATAACTAAGCTTGAAGAAGTCTCAGCTGACTGTTCTTTTAAATGCTTTGACCTCTGCTCTGGATGAAAGTTTCACTCAGGATAACATGAGAGCATTCAGGGAGGCTGGATTTGGGACAACGCGTAGTCATGTTGCTTTACAAAGTCTGGACGTAAGGTTGCTTATTGATTAAACTTTGATAACTTACCTAAGAATTCAGGTTACACAGTGCTGTAAAGGGGTTGTCTTTCACTGTATTCTATACAAAGTATACTTCTTGACTACTTTTAATTTTACCATTGAGAGCCCAATTCTTTGTCCCACTTTTAAATAATTTACTTACTTGAATGAGTTACATCCCCTCCACCGACTCACCCACATACACACAGAGTCTTCAGTCCACTGCTTCACTCTTGAAATGGCCACAACAATTACAGTTGAATCAGGATGAAGCCAGGAGCCTGAAACTCCATCTGAGTTTCATATGAAAGACAGGGGGTCCAAGTACTTGAGTCATGATTTGTTGCTCTCCTAAGCACATTAATGATGAGCTGGAGAGAAGTAGAGCAGCCTAACCTGCTCATACGGGATGCTGACATTGCAGGATGTGGCTTAATGCAAGCTTCCACAATATTGGCCCTAAGAACTCAATTCTCACAGTACCATGCTAACAAAAAAAGAATGTCAAGAAAAACTTTTTTTTTTTCTGACATTTTCTATATTTGAGTGATTTTCAAGCTACGGAAAACAGAAGCACTCAGAATGATCACTTCAGATTTGTGTGTTTATGATCAAAGTCTTTATAATCACAAAATCTTTTATAATCACAAAGTGAGAATGGATTTATCACTCAGAAATGGACAATCACTTGAGTGAACCATTGATCAACTCAAACAACATATTATATTATCTCTGCTGAAGTATTTTAAAACTAATTACAATTATATTTTAAATATATCACATACCTACAATATTTTAAAAATACATTTAGCTCATATATATACAAATTTTATTTCAATCTTTTATTCTCATTTTAGTAATTAATTATCCTTCCCTAGCATTTTTTCGAGAAAAATCATGTTATATTAATTTTTAGTCCCTTTTTCATTTAGAAAACATTAAAATAGCAATAAACTCTTCAAGTGTAACTTAAGTGCAATATAATCTATTTTAAGTTCATAATATAATCATTTTTAGTAATTTTACTGAGTTGTTTCATCATCATTATAATTCATTTTAAAACATTGTGATCATTCACTGTGACAATTAATATCCCATCACATCCACCATCATAGATGACGAATAATCTACTTTTTGGCTCTGTAGCTTTGTCTATCCTATTTTTCTTAATGACATTCATTGAAATTCTCTTCAAGTCAAATGATTTAACTCTTTAGATTTTTGTACTTTTTTAGGATGTAGATACCTAATAATTTATTCATCTCTCCCCCATGTGCTAGTCCGTGAATCTGAGCATAATTGCAATGTTCTGGAGGATATTGAATATATCTGTTCAGTAAATCTTCTTTCATATGTTTAGTTATAGTTTATTGTTGAGATATTTATTCTTTTTCTGCAAATTTATAAGACTTGTTCATAATAGATATTGTCATTTACCTATTGTCTATATTACAATTTTTCTGAATGTTGATTTCTAATAAATTAAATCAGGTGAAATTGGGTGTGTTCAGGGTTATATGACCATCACCGTTTCATGTGACTTTCATATCCAGTTCTTGCCTAGTTCTACTAAACTAAACTATGATCTTTCTACTTTTCACCTCTTGAATCTTATTTAGTGGAGCATTAAGCCCATAAATTATAATGTTACCTAAAAAAAGATAAAAAATGAAAGAAAGGAAAGAGATAAGGATAGGGTACAAAAGGAGGAAATAGGATACTTTTATTTATGTTCATAGATTAAATCTGCTTTCTTTAATATCACATTAGTATAAAAAAAGTATCAGATGGTAACAAAAATTAGTGTTTTAAGCTAAGGTAAATTGACCTATAAAGATTTTACCTGTAAATACTTGCCTCAAGATTGTCTTTGACTAAGAGTCTATTTTTTGTTAATAGTATGTTTCCTAGAGCCCCTTTCTTTCTTTTGAGGGATATATGAATGTAGACCTTCATATATAATTCACATCAGAAAGCATATTGCTTATTTTTTATACATTCTAAACTAGGTTCGCTTATTCTGTGCACTGCTTTTTATAAATGTTCATTTGTTCATCTTTTACTGATAGAATGAATCTTCCATGACCTGATTCACTTTTTAAATGCCCAGAATAGTTAGGGTTGGGCCAGGCCGAAGTCAGGGGCCAAGAGCTCCATCTTTGTTGCCCACATGAGCGACAGGAATTCAGACACTTGAGCCATCATGACCAGTAATCTCAGACATGTTAGTGAGAAGTTGGATATGAACCTGCAGGCAGGACCTCATCCCAAGCACTCTGCAATGGGATTCAGGGATCCCAGATGGCCAACATAACCCACTATCCTTACTGCACTTACTTCCATCTAACAGGATTGCACACTCGTTGTCTTCTCATCTCAAGTATTCCTGCAAGTTTGAAAAGTTTTAGCTTTGCCAATTTGTAGCTGTGTTAGTTGTTATTTAGGTTTATGAGTTACATACCCACACATTTTCTCATGATCACAGGATAGCATCTGCATTTCATAATTATATAAAATAGTTTTCCCCTGATTACTGTACTTAACTCTGAGTTCCATTTTACTTAATGGAGCCCTGTCTCTCGGGCTAAACTGACTGCTCCTAATGTGCTCTCTTAAGTTTTCCAACTTTTTAGAAGTCCTTTGTTTTTTTTTCACAAGTATGTAATTGTATTTTCCCCCATCAGAACATTGCTACTTTCTCATTTACACTTTATTCTAACATTTTCTTCATTACTCAGGTCCTATTTTCATTTCCACAGTTTCTTTGCTTTTATGACTCCTGGATTGGTCAAGTTTTAACTTGGAGATACTTCTCCATCCTATTTACATTATAGATTATGTTGATTCTTCTTTGCCTACCTAATAGCTTTGTTTTTGTGAGGTATTTCAGGAACAGTGCTACTCTTAACTAATATGTATTGGTCGTTCTCTTTTTTTTTTGGACATATTTTGAAGTGTTCTCAGAAATAATGCATAGACGATATACTCACTGTTTCTCTCACCTCAACCATAAATGTTACATCTTTTAGGGGTAGGATTCTTGGATTGCAATCCTCTTACTTCAGTGGTTTTATTGTGTGCTTGCTTGTTCACTGACTCTGGCCACTCTAGACTGAAGCTGGGATTCTGATATCAATCTCATTTAAATATTTTTATTTTAGCAAATTTATTCTCCCAGTGAAGAATCTGCAAGATTTTTAATTTGTATTTCCAGTAAGGTTTTTATTTCAGACCTTCTGAATCTATCCTTTAATTCTCTGATTTTCACCGTCTGGTGATTTTCATCTCTACAGTTTTCTCTTTAAGGTAAGCAAAACATCTCATACCTCATCAGTAATTTGGGCCTCGGTAGTGCCTTGTCTTTCCAACTCTCCCATTGGGTTTTTGAAAATTACATTCTCTATTTCTGAAAAGTCCACATCTCCCCCTGAAAAGTTCTCAAGAACATGCCTTTTTTCAGATTTTAATATACTTCCGTTAGTGTTTCTATGCCATGAGCTATCTGTTCTAGCTGTTTTATTTGATTGTCATTTCTAGCATTTTAGCTCCTTCACCTGAATTGACGTTTTTCTCACAGACTTGCTGGGCTAAGGTGGTTCACAGCATTTTAAACAGCAAGACTCTCCTGCACTACCTGAGCTATTGGCACATGTCTGTGAGGGTTGTCAGGCTGTGTGGGTTTGCTGGTAGATATTTCCCCTCTGGGTTAATGTAGGTTGCTAGGGAGAGGAGCTGAGCTTCTGACAGCTGAAGCCAAACTGCTGCTGGACAGCTCCTTGCTTAAAACCCAGCGGCAGAGGTCAGTGACTGACAGTCCAGGTAATCAATCCATGGTTTTATAGCTGGTGGCAGCCTGCCAAGGATTAGCGATGGGTGGTTCTTATGACAGGCTGAACAGCTCTTATGACAAGCCCCCTTCTGTATACCATCTGAAATTCCTTTTTGCTGTGCAAGCCAGCCTGACTTTCTGTGTACCATTTAGACTCATCGCCACTGGACCAAAAATCCCTCCCTTCAACTCCAACAGACACATCCTTGCCGTGGGATGAAAACCTCAGGTTCCACAAGGCTGTGTACTTGGAACTAGTGATAAATGAAATTCTTCAGCTTGGCTATAGGATGGGTCCCTGGTGTGACCAGTAGAAAGTTACCACAGAGGCATTCCACTCTCATTTGCACTGCCTGGTGCTCCGGTACTTCCTAAAAAGCGCATGAAAATTGTCAGTGTGCAAGCCTCCCCCCACCCCCAGGCCCTGAACACCACCACTTCTGTGTTTGGAAGGATGAAAGGCAAGATCTCATCTTGTAAAGGGAGGCTTTTTTGTTGGGGACTTTTTTCTTGATTTGAGTTTTTTCTCATTTGCCTAGTACTTTTTTCAGTATTGTATTTTTTTCTTGGTTAGGTTTTTTTCTCCCTCTTTGTTTTGCACCTTTTTTCCCCCTGTTTACTCATGCATTGCCTTGTTTTTGAGTGAATTTTTGCTTTCTTCTGAGCAAGTGCTGCAGTGCCTTACATCATCATTCTCCCACCTTTTCATTCCTTTGGATGCAGAGGGAAGAGACTGCAATAAACTTAGCCAGGAGCTCTGGGTGCAGCACACCTCACCTCTGGACTTCCTTTCTCCTTTCAGGGATAATGCCTTGTCTTCTAGCCTGCTCAAGTTGGACAAACTTAGCACACTTCTATTTCTGAGAACTATTCTTTTCTCAAGATCATGACTTTTTTTCCTTTCTTCTGATTTTTGAAAGTATTATTTTTGTTCATGTCCAGTCATAGGAAGTAAAATTTCTTACCAATCCATTTCTGTTATGACAATGAAAGAGTTCAGATTTTATTTAAGCTAAAGTATCTGTAAGACTTACTAGGCCAGAAACCAAATGAATGATGAATGTGAAATATGAAGAATCAATAAAGATAGCACCATCATTTATGGGATGTAAGTAATTGCTCCATGTGTTCGAAAGCTTTAAAAATATTCCTCCTCTAAATGATATAGAGCCTGAAATGCATGGGAAAGCAGATGCTGTCTCTTAATGTCTGTATTCCAAATGCTTTGTTCACTTGTCTGCAAGCCAGAAGAGAACTGATTCTCTAAATAACATTTTGAACAGCCAGTCAGGCATTCCTTATGTATATCTGGAAATGACTTTCCATATGAATAACAATAATTACTAAGATTCATTGGACTATTACTTATCTGTTTAATCCACTGAATACTTGGTTTGATATTTGCAAATTGCAACTAATTTTTCTTTCTCTGCATTGCAAGCCATCATGAATCTAACTTATTATATAAACTGCAGCAATATATCGCATTTAGGATAAACAAGTGTATCATAAGCGCTCTGTCAGTTTTAGACCTTTAAAAACATCCATGCCTTCAATGGGCTACTACTGCAAAAATGCCAATTTTAAAAATAAGGCTTTCTGTCTGATAACGTATCTTATTGCTGGGAAGAAACTGATTTAAAATAAGCGAATTTTGAAATCTTGAGTGGGGGTCAGCACCTGCAGTTAACAAGATAAAGGAAGTTTTAAAGAGCTTTTATCCGTAACTCATTAACACCAAGTGGTTAGTTGGATTTTACCTTAATTCCCTGGAGAAACGAATCCAATATCCCATATACATCTGGTTCATTTATTGGAAAACCCTGACTGGTGGAAAAAGTCTTGATCCATTGCGCTTGGATCTCTGTCTTTGCAAATCATGACCATTGATTCCAGTTGTACATCCTGGACATCTATTTTTGCTGAACAATAGCACTTTTTACACAACACATTGTCATTTAAGGAGAAGGGTCCGTGGTCTCACAATGTTTGGAGATATACAAAGAATTGGATGCTTAACAAGTATAAGTTTAAATGTTTAAATATTCATCTGCGATGCAATTTTAACTGAATATTCTGAATACATTAGATGAGATTTCACAATATTTATAGTTTGAGGTAATTTCAAGTTTATTAGCCATCATAAAAACTTGACGTATATACCACCTAGTCCATTAACCTTATTTTACATTTGTGTATATTGGAGTTCAGATAATAGCTGTTAAATGTTACATGTCAGAAACTAATGGAAAGATTTAGAAATGCTAAAGGGCGCACAGACAGAGTTTGAGAAGCTAAAGACACAGTAACTGTATCATCACCGAGAGTTGTTGTCCAGTGGGCATAGCACCTTAAATATAAGTCTATCCTCTATAAATCTAGCTGTAAAAACTTGCAAACTTCTTGCTGAGATAAAGCCTAAAAGAATTTGGTGCTGTGTTGATCTAGCGCAATATGAAAAACAGCAGAGAAAATAATCTTTAAAAATTCATTATGGCTTAAAAATTAATAGTAGTGCTAATGCAACTCAGTCACTGATTTATTAATTTTTGAGAAGAAAGAAAATCTAATACTAAAAGTGAAAAATAACTATAAACATTTCTTAAAGAATATGTGACACATTTATAAAATGTAAATATGTCTTAATGACCAGTGCTGTGTGATTTAGTGTAATTTAACTGTTCAGTTATTTATAGGGGAAAAACCAGAAAGAGCCAAAGGGGGGAAAAAAAAACACCTCTCAATGTACTATGTAAACTGCATTGGACAGTAGAAGAGAAATGGAACACTTCTTTGTTCCTGGGAATGCTGTAGGATACTGATTCAAGATCCATCTTCTCTGGTGAAGATGGTACTTCTTTTATGATGCTGAAGAACACACTTTCCTGCTGTGTGTTTGTTCGGGTGTGCATGCAACGAAACACTAAATGCTATGACAACATTGTTCTTTGTGAAGGGCTGAGAAACAGGTCTGGTTTAGCTGCCCACACTTAAAAAGCACACAGTTTCACAAGTGGTAAACTATTAAAATAGAAACACAGAAGAAAATTTTGTCAAAATAATTATTTTGATAATATCACCATCCTAGTTAGAATCAACCTCCTCTGGATTACAATTCCTTAGGGTCTGGACTCATGTTTTATTTGTTGTTGGGTTCCCACTGCAGCACCAGGCTAAAGCCATATTTTATTCTCTCTCTCCTGTTTCCTTGAAGCATTTGAAGACATTCTGGCCAGGCAGTTCAGTATTTATTGACCAGAACTACAAGAAATCAAAATGAACACAATGGTTGTATATGATATCACCATACTTGAATTCTCCCTGGGTAAATATAATATTTTAACAATGAAAAGGTAACCAATTGCAATATGGTTTCTCAGTTATACTAGTGGATACAAAATATCATGTGATTTCATTGCATCAATACAGTGGACAAAGAAGAATTATTGTTTCTTTCACTCTATGGCCCTAGTGAGTCCTCAGGAAGTGTAGTTGAAAAATCAATTTTGCAGGCTGAAGTCTTTGCTGGTCACAGTTCAGGGATTAGAGAAATCCAATTCGAGGAAAATATTATTCTGCCTGAAGGCTCCCTTATAGCTTATCTTTTTGAAATGATAAGATGGCTTCCCTTCAGGGTGAATATACAAGTCAGGATTTTCATCTGCTAATATAGAACTTTGCCTCCTTGGTCTTTGTATAGTAAATGTCTAAGACTGTATTTTTACCTTCTTTTGGGAACAATTGTGCCTTACCAGAGGGTGCGTATGTGTACCAACTGTTATCTGGAGACTACTAAGATCTGCTGATTCCGTTGTGATTGGAATAATCTTGGTAAAGGATTTTGTCCATCTTTGTCCATGAGGGCTACTTTCTATCCTGAAATGTAATAGAAAATGTTGAATACTGACCTTAAATTAGCTAGGTAATGTGAAATTCTGTGAGGGTGTCAAGAGTAAGGTTGCCTTATTAATTTTGGTTATTCTGTATATCAAAATCTTACACAGGCAGGATACATTTTACAGGGGATTCTTTATATAACTGTATCTGGAGGGAACCAGTGGACACCAACAAAATCTGTGTTGCCAGTACACAATGTCAGCACCCTGTTCTTTGTAGAAAATGTTTCATTTTTAGTAAGGGTCTCAAATTTGCTTATTTTCTCTTCTGCAAAACAGAACTTGCAGTAGTGGCATATTCGGGCCCATATCAGTTTATATTGCCAGCGCCTAATGTCTGATAAAACTTTTAATAATTATTTGTTGAATAAAGAAAGAAATGCAACCTGGCATGAGTTCTGTAAGCACCTGCCACACACTTGATATGAATCTTTCCCTTTATTTGCATAGGCAGCATCCCTAAGGAACAATTGGTTTATAGTTACACTGTGGGTCTCTGGAACCTAATCAAGAATAGCATTAGGAACTAGTATGTAGGAAGCTTAATTGCATCTTAATTTATGTTTTCCTCATAACTCTAGTTGAACTGATGTGGGAATTAGAATATTGCATTGTTCTTTTTTTAAAATTGAATACTCCTACTCCTTCGAAAGAAGGAATAATTTATTAGACAAAAATCATCAAGACATTTTTGTAGATCCATTTTGTTTTTTCATTCTTAATCCTTTAATTTCTTGCCAATGACCAGCACTGTAATTTCCTGTAACTTAGAATTTACAGTGATAAAATCAATGATTATCATCCATTTTTTAAAGACCTGGACTTCACATCAAGGTCTTAAGTTCATCAGTGTTCCAGAAGGTGTGGCACTCAACACATGAAATCTGTAAGGATTTTCACGTGGGAACGACTTGGTGTCTTGCCTTCTGGGTCTTCCTCTTGGGTGGTGAGGGCATAAATGCTTGGGGCATAATCTGAGGCTTTACAGATTTATTAACAGGAAACTGGATTGGGATTAGAACATAAGGAATCGTATGGTACTCAGATCTGAGAAGCCTGTGTCCCAGTTGGCACCTTTACTCATTATACCACGTGAGTTCTCTGGAGCTCAATCTTGATCTTGCCAGGAGATGTATTTCCTACAGGAATGCCTACAGAAATGCTGGATTGCAATCTAGGGGAGGGGACTTCTGGAACCTCAGCTGTCCCTGATCATACGGAAATTAGCAGGGAGCTCTGCAGCCCTTTATACATTGGGATGCCTGTCGATATTAGAATGTTAGCTGTTTCTCCTGACTGGACTGATGCCTGGCTTCTGAAATCAGGCTGTAACTTTCCTGCTTCAGGAGGCAGTTTATATTCCTTAGAGTCCAACAAGGCACACGGATTAATTTTGAGAATCACTGGGTGAGAATACCAAATTATCTGTGTTTTCATTGACAAATGCTACTGTTTTTCTGTTTCTGGTGGAACTTTGTCCATTGAAGTTTATCCATTGCATGAGTCTTTGGCCTGCTTCCAATTCTTTGGAATGATCGTTATGCAATTCCAGGTTGCCTAAAGATATACATCAACTGTGACAGTGTTAAAACTGGAAATCGGCTCTCCATCAGCTCACAGCTCTTTCTCTAGCAAATAAGACTGTGGTTGTTAGCAACAACGTTTATTTAATATATAGACATAAATTAAACTCCCAGGATATGTGAGTCATAAAACAGGAAAATGACAGAAAGCATCTGGCTTACTACGTTTCCTTATTGTTCAATTTCATGAGGAGTTTCAGTTTTTGAAAGAGAGGTGTTGTTGAGAATTCACAATGAAGAGATAATTTTGTTTTGTCTTTTGATTGAGCCGAAATATTTATCTACCTTGATTTCAGCTCAAAAATGCCTAAAGTGATCAACAGCTGTTCATTCAAGAGTGCACTCCCCCCTCTGAATACAGAATAAAATAGATTTGTCTTTGAAATTTCACAAAGGAAGTAGGAGTAGCTATGGTTTCTTAGCGAAACAAACACATCCCAGCAAGAGAAATTTGATCAGCACAGCCTGCTGGGTTGTCTTACTAATCAATAGTCCGCTGCATAAATGATATGGCTCCTCTAATCTATTTTGTAAATCGCTTTCAGTTCCCTTTTGGGCTCATTTTGTCATAAGCCAGGGCCCAGTACTGACTTTATACCTGCTTTGAAACATAGACATTCTTGTGTGATACACGCAGTGTCATAAAGAGCAGAGAGAACCGGATTGTTTTCCTCCCATGCCTTTGCAATAAGCAAGATATTTTCCAAAAAGAAAAACTCATCAGGTGTAAATTTTTGATGAAAAGAGAAAGAACTGCTTAAAACTGTCTTCTGTCTTTAAAATAAGTTTAGACCACTACACAAATGCCAGTTTCTGGACCAGCCAATGTTATAGGCAGGAGCTGCTAGACTATAGCCAGTGGGTCAAATCTATTCTAATACTTATATTTGCAAGTCTTCTTGAAATAGAGACACACTCATTAATTTATATATTGCCTATGTCTCTCCAGTCTGTATGACACATGAAATTTAACTTATTTATTATCTAGACTTTTACAAAAAATTTGTTGTTCCTTGGGGTAAAACAATGATTTTTATAAATTATTTCATTTTGATTGGCATTCATTTTATTTTACTTGTCTTCCTCTTAACCACCAATTTTCTTTAAATCCTTTGATTAGTTTCTAAATACAAATATCTTCATAGTTATTTCTGGCTGCAAATACATGTATTACTTACTGTTTGTGTTCTGTTGATTAAAAAAATAGTCATAATAAAACACATACTTTCTCTGAGTAAATAAATAATATATAACAAAGGACTGATTTTACTAGAATGAGGACAGAAATCCTGCAGCTGGTTAAAAAAAGATAGTTTGTGATGTCTTTTTGTTTTGTGAGATTCTGTGATGGGTGGCTAGCCTACAGTTTAAAACTTGGCAGGGATGGACTAAACATCAGATTTCTCTAGCCCCTATGTGACAGAGCCAACTGTGACTTTGTCCTGTTGGTGCTCTGTTGGGTGAGCCATGGCATATCCCTTTATGACAGTGAGAGTGCTATATGAAAGTCATCACACAAATATGAGCAGCTTCATATGGAAGTTGCTGCCCATGTGCTCAGTGTTCATTCTTCTATGCAAACAGGACCCGGAGGACATGGTTTGAAAAGTTTTTGACAAAGATGTTTACATTAGTTGAATAGACACTCTGTATTGTTGATGAATCTCAAATGCAACCAATACCCAGGGGTTACAGAAATTCAAATGACTGTAAATAGAATAATACCAATGATTTCCCCCCTTAAACATATCTTCTGTTACTAGTACCTATCAATAAAGACACTTGATTGTATTAAGATGTAATATACTGTGTAGTTTTGCAATGGTCACCTGTGAAATGCAAGTACAGTTTAATATCTATATTCAATGTTAAAGTTTACAATAAGCAACTTCCCATATGACATAATCAGTTTTGTACTTTAAGATGAGGAACAAACATTGCAACTCAGTTATTTTGTGAAAATTTTTTTTTGGTAAAACCAGCAATTTTTAAAAATGTATGTGATGAGAAAAGCTGAAATGAATTAGACATGATTTTTTTTAATATGTTCTAGTACATATGCAGGGCCCAGTACATGTGTCTTTGTGATCTAGCACAATTGAATGTAGAAAAAAAAAATTGTACAAAATCCTTGGTTGGGGGAAACTGATCATCTGTTTGAGATGTTTATTTGTGTGTTTTCAGTTCTAAGTTGAAAGGCAGAGAGATAGAGGAGATTTAGCTGCTTGTTCTTTCCTCAGACACCCACACCACGCAGGACTGGCCCAGACCAAAGCCAGGAAATCAGAACTTAATTCAGATCTCCTGTGTGGGCGACAAGGACACACATATGCTGGCCATCACCTTGTACTACGTGCTTCAGCAAGAAACTGAATTGCAAGTGGGAACCTGGGACTTGGATCAGGTACTCTGGTACGGCGTGGGGGCATCTTGAGCAGGGACCATAGTGCCATGTGCAAAGTTCACTCCCCAAATTTCTTATCTATGTCTTATAATTTTCCTATATGTATGTTATTAGAAATATTCTTTGAAGTAGTTAGAACAATTTATGCGTGCTTCAGGTTTTCTTTGCAAAATTTGGTACACTTAGAAAAGGCAATCTGATGGATATAAAATGTTATTCTGCTGTGATTGAAAAAGATTTATACAGCTGTGTTTAGCAATGAGGATCAGACGCTTTGTATAGGTGTTCTGGCTGCTCAGGTTTCCTGTTGGCAAGTTACCAGTTCTTACATTTTGACTGTTTTTTGTTGGCTTTCTTAGAGTTCACTTTTTGATTTGTGTAAATTCTTTCAGCATTCTAAATGTGAATCCGTTTGCCTTTAGTATTGCAAGTATCTTCTTGTAGATTCGGCCTTGATTGTACTTTTTTTTTTAGCTAAGTGGAAATGCTCTACATAGTAATGCTTAATGTGTGTTTATTTCCCACATAGGGTATGTTTTTTACTTATTATTTTCAAATAACTTTCCACTTAGGCTTGTAATATTTTCTCTTAAAGCTTTATATTTTTGATATTTCCATTTTTTGATATACCTTGACTTATACATCTGATATATTTTATTCCCACAAAAGTTAGTTGGTCTTCATCATTTATTGAATTTTCTATCCTTTCTCCACTATTCTATCATGTATCAAGTTTCCATGTATATTTGGTCTCTTTCAGATGATATTTCTATTTATGTCTCATCAAAGTTTGATAAAAAGTTGTAAGATGGGATAGTTAAATTTTTTTACCTTATCCTGTTGTACAGACCTAACTAACACTGGTCCTTTAGATTTACATGTAAATTTCTTAATCAACATAGGAAGTTTCATTTTAAAAACCTTGGTTTGATTTTAAGTGTAGAAAATTCACATATTCAATCTTTAATTCATCTGATGTTTTAATGATTTAATGATATTTTTGTATCTAGTATATATTGCATATCACTGTTTATAAATTAGGAAAAACATGGTATAACTATTGTTTCATAGTTCCTCTCAATAAAGGTCTTAGAAATACTTAAAATTTATTGGAGAGAATTAATTTAATTCAATAATGAGAAAGAAAGTAGATATATCATTGTATGTATATATTTTAACACAAAACAGGTTTGTTTAAAGAATGAATGCTTGGGTTCAGAGTAATAGTCTAGCGGCTTAAAACTTCACTTTTTCACATTTTATTATTATTGCTATCATTTTATGATACAGTTCCATATTCCCTTGTCCCCTCCCCAATTCCTTCCCCCCCCACCCCCCAGTTCCTTTATATCATTATTAACATACAGTTCTTCATACTCAGTCATATGTTCATCATTGCGGGAATGGACAATGGCAGAGAGTCCAGAATCCTATTATCAAAATATAATATAAACAGTTTCACTGTAAGTCCATCTTTGTCTGGAAATAGAAATGCATACCACACTGCATCCTCACATCTGGTTGTTAGTCTCCATTACATAACTACTGTACATTCCCTTAAATGAAAAATCATGATACAAAATCAACAATAGAAATAAAAATAGAAATTTACAATGCCATGAAGTTAAATGACATGTTACTAGATATGACAATCTCCATTACCCAACTACTATACCTTCCCTTAAATGAAGAACCACAAAACAGAATCAACTTCTGAGAGAAAAAAATAAATTAACAACATCAAGAAGTTAAACAACATGCTATTAAATGTCTAACTTGTAGCTGAAGAAGTGAAAATCAAGAACCTTCTTGAAGAAAATGATGCCACTGCATGATCTATGAGTCATTGAATGATTTAATCAGAAGAAAGTGTTTTGAAGAGATGAAACCAACAGGAAAAAAACCAACAAAACCCATGTGATATAGTTTCCACTGATATTTGTTGGAGTGTGTCTCCTCCAGACAATAAACGGATGGGTTTTGTTTTTTAATCCAGTCTACTAATCTATGATGTTTGATTGAGCTTAAGCAATTTACATTCAGAGTTTAATATGTATTGGTGGTACTTTGTCAATTTAGGAATGGGTTGTTCATTGGTTTAGTCTTCTGTTGTTATTTTACTGGGATGTTCTTCCCGTTTGCCTTTGGTTTTGTTTGGTGCTATTCCTCTTCTTTGTCAAGAGAACATCTTGAAGTATCATTTGTAGGGCAGGTTTGGAAGAGGCAAATTCTTTTAGCTTTTCTTTACTGTGGAAGAATTTTATTTCATTTTCAAATATGAAAGAAAGCTTTGCTGGGTATGTTATCCTAGGCCGACAATTTTTTGAATTTAGAATCTGGAATATGTCACTCCATTCTCTTCTTGCCTGTAAAGTTTCCTGTGAGAGATCTCCTGTGAGCTTAATTGGCATTCCTTTATATGTCAATTGATGTTTTTCACGTGCACAGGGCTCTCATATGGATTCCGGCTAATCCTGGTGGCCCCAGTACCCATCCAGTTCCCTGCTTGTGGCCTGGGAATGCAGTTTAGGATGGCCCAAAGCCTTGGGACCCTGCACCCGCGTGGGATACCGGGAAGAAGCTCCAGTCTCCTCGGTTTGAATTGGCTCAGCTCCTGCGGTTGCGGTCACTTGGAGAGTGAACAATCAAATGGAAAATCTTCCTCTCTGTCTCTCCTCCTTTCTGTATATCTGCTTTTCCAACAAAAATAAATCAATCTTTAAAAAAAGATTGAACGTTGAACACTGCTTCTAAAAATTAGAGAAAATATTCTTTCTGAGTAATTAAGCGAAGTTCATAAAACTAATCTATTGTCTATTTTTGTAACTTTTTCCTTTTATGAAAGCTAAATCTTTCAATTCTTTTTAGATATTAATCATTATTTTGTTTTTAATTTGTGAAAAAAATTTCAGAATTATTGTCTCCTTTGCATAAAGCTTTATATTATTCTAATATTTTTGATAGAATTTTCATTAACTCAAATGTCCTTAGTTTGTATTATTTATTTGGTAATTTCATTGTTTCTGCTTTTTTATTGGTGAATTTTATCTTAAGGTTTCTGCTTGTTCAGTGTAGCATCATGTTTATCTGTTGGATTTTATCTTAGAAATGTTGAGATATGATTGGAACATTCTTCCTTTCAGTGGGATTGTGTATGCTCCTGAAAGACATCAATCCAGAAGTATTACTTACTCAACTTTCTTTAAGTCAGATTCCTTCCTGTGGGGATTCTAGGACTGTGCAGTTAAAATACATTCATACCTGAATCATAAGAGAGTGAAGAATACATCTTAAAAATTTCAGGGATACTGTTTCTTTCATGCATAAGTCAAGTTCAAATGAAGCGTTTTCTGGGTCACCTCTCCGTGGCTGCTAATGTTCTTTAAACAAGCATTCATTCTGTGGAATAACCTGTTTATATATTGGTTGTAATTCCAATTAACCCTTCTGGACATTACACTTTGCTTGGTCATAAAATCCAAAAGCATATTTGTTACTGAGTTGATAAATGTTCCCACAGTAGTTACAATTTCAGCATCAAATTACTACTTTCATATCCTGTTCCCCATTTGTGTTTGGTACCTGTCGATTTCCTTTGTTTTTTATCATTGTGTCTGGAAGACTGCATATCATATTGTCTTGCTTTCATTAAAGTATTTAACCTCCACCTCCTCAAGGAAACGTCTGAAGGTCGACATTTTGGCACTTTTTTAAAAAACAAAATTGCTAGTTCAAAGGATTCACAACTCAGAAACTTTCAACATTCTTCCTTGAAAGAATGATGTACAATCTTACAGCCCTGCCAGCAGTATGTGTTTTAATTTCTGTATGCTTGATGCTTTTTTATAATTAATAAAACAACCCACCACTAACATGGATTTCAATATGTTTGGAATGTTTTAGAGAAGACCTTTAAAGGTCTGATAACAGGTCCTTAATGTTTATTTTGTTTCTTGCTTTTAAATTGTAACAACCGTGAAAATAAACAAAGAAGGATGAAAAAAATTCATATTTCATATTTAAAGTATTTTATCCTGGGTTGTATTCTGTGCCCTAGTGGCTCCTTGGATAGGGCTTTCGGATTACTATACTCTCTTATGGTTCTGTGATTCAATGGAAGTAAAAGCCATTGTTGTATTTAATATAATCTTATCCATTTAAAGACTCAGATGTCAATTATTGCTGTTTTCTTTTCACCAGGAAAGCTTTCAGAACATAAAAAGCAGAAGGAAAACGAAGGATAAATAGTGAAAAATGGAAAATGAAGTTTTCATGTCATTGAGGTGGTTTTTGATCCAAATTATTAACAGTTAAAAATTATTCCTTACACATAAAAATAGGTCTCCCTCTTTTCCACTTTATAGATTGAACTAAGAAAAAAAAGGATGGTTTGGCATAATTTAATTGTGTATGGTTTTCTTCATTTGTGAACATTAGTTATTGAATAGTTCTTAACTAATAAAATAAGAAATGAGATCACACACAAAAAAAGCAAATGCATGTTTTAGGCTAAAGAGCAACACACAAATGCTCATGGTTGCTCTGTCTTCCTCCATAGCAGAATTTTAGGTTCAGGTTTCATATTGACTTACTTTTTAAGGAACATCAAGGAAGCAGAAATGGAGGTTGCCTCTATCCTGTGAATGGAATCATGAAGACATAGGTGATGAAGAGGTTTCCTAGACAAGGCAAGAAATCACCCTAATCGTTTGATAAAGCAGATGGCAAACGTGGGGCTTTAGAATGATGATATGATTAATTTAACCTTAAGTTCTATTAGATTAGGTAGTATATATTAATAAATACAACACAACAGATGGTATGGTAGACATTATCAGCCATGATATTAGAATGGTTTTATTATCCTAGGTCAAAGTGAAAGGGTATTCTCTCTGTGACTTACTAAGTACAGCTGTTTTATTGGCTGTTCGTCCAGGTAATAAACTCCCCCTAAGAAGTTGATATGATTGTTTTTTGATGAGCAATGCATTCAACAAAATTTTGATTCTGGTATATATTCTTTACATAAAAGTTGATCAGAAGGAGGAACAATAATAATTAACTTTTCTAGTATAAAAATCTTTAAGGCTTTTTAAGAAATTAATATTGATACTAATTCTGGATGAAAACAGAAAAGAAGCATACATTTAGTAAGAATGGTGGCTCCATGAGGGTGAGGAGCCTTGCATGGTCTGCTTATAATGTATCCATACTACCCAGGATAGTGGCTACTGAATCAGAGATTAGTATTTGAAGACATAGTATTTGAAGTCTTAGAATTTGAGAGCCCAGTACAATATCTATTTTGTGTTTAAGATAATTGAAGACCAGAGAGGTTATTAATTTGGTATATTTGGCTTTAATCAGTTGTGGAACTAGCACTGAAACTCAAACCCTTACTCTCCATTCATTATCAACTATACTCTTCACAAAGATACAATGGAATCATAGTTATTAATTGGTTACTTATTTGTTTTTTAACCAAGATAATCATACACCATAAAGTTCATTTAATTGCTTGCCAGTGGCTTTTAATATTTTGAAACTTTTTGCAATTATTTTTGCCATGAAATTCCAGAAAGTTTTCATCAACTCAAAGTAAAACCCTGTATCTATCCGTTCATTCTGAATTCACTTCAACTGTCAAGCCCTCACTACTGTTAACCTATCTTTTATCTCCATGCCTTTATCTATCCCAGACTTTTAATATAAATGGAGTTCTACAATACATGACTTTGGGGATCTGAATATAGCATAATGTTTCAAAAATTCATCCAAATTATTGCTAGAATTAATAGTTTATTTAGAAAATTCGAATCAAATGATATATTGTATAGAAACACTCTAGTACTCATCTGTTTATTAACTGTTAAACATTTGGAGTGTTTCTCCTTTTTGATTGTTTTGAACTCCATGTGCTAATTTTTCTATAATCATATGTTATTGCATTTTTGGGTATATGTAAAGCAGCAAAATGCCAACTATATAGTTACTTGTGTTGAATTATGTGAGGGTTTGCCAGACTTTTTCAAAATGACTCTCCCATTTTATGTTTTTATTGGCAACACATAAGGCCTCCAATTTCCTCACAATCTTACCCTACTCTTTCCTTTTTTTTTCGTTCTACGTTTTCTGATGAGTTAGTTCTTGGTCTCAACTATTTTGCCACCTCAACTGATGAAGTGTCCAACAATGTCACTGATTGTTTTTGACAAATGCCCTCATGGAAAAGGTTGCTTTGGCTGGTGGAGCTTCTGAGGGCAAATGAAGATAACCTTGAAAGTAGGGTTTCCTTGGGGACTGTCAGACGGGTCAAATCATAATTCTGTTGGAATGAGGGTTTGACTGCTAGGCTTCTGTCTTACAGTGTAAGGGTGGGCTGTTGGTTTTCAAAGCTATTATAGAGCTGGGGAGACAGGAATAGAAACAGATTAAAGTACCATGAAGCTCTCTGCTCTTAATAAGATTCAAGGTTCTTGAACAAATATTTACCAGTTTCAAAGTCTGAGTTAATTTCCAGAATTGTGAAAACGAGTTTTGGCAAGGTTTTTTTTTTTGCCAGTATTCTAGGTACATTTATGAAAGAAAAGATTTTTGGGGAGTCTTTCTTCAATTGTCACTGAGGTCATGCCTTGCTTACTAATGAGCATGATGTTAAGTCCTAGATGTAGGAAAATGATAAGAAGCAAAATTGAAAGAATCATAAAAGGACAGGGAGAAGAAAATATGGAAGAAACAACAATTTATGCACATTTTGTTTACAGATGATACCAAGCACACACATTTTTATTGGGGAAACTTGCCTGCAGGAATGCTAAAATATACAAATGGCATCTTTCATGAATCTGTAGTGGATTCACATCCACAGGGAAAATCTTAGAACAGCATGTGTTCAGTGTGTCAAAAGAAAATGGAAAATGGAGCCAATCTTTGTCATTCTATTTTTTTACAGTTTTATTTTTAAGTGAGTGTAAAAATTCCAAATAAAAAGAGGAACTAATCTAAGCTCTGCTTTATTTATTAACATGTAAGCAAATAGAGCAAACTAAATTTAAAAATGTGGCATGGAACTCTCATTTCCAGGGAAGAAACTTTAAAATATGAAGTTTATTAGAATTCATGAGTTCCATCTTTAAAATATTTGGACTGATAGGGTATGAACATTTCCTTGGCAGCTTAAAATTTAATGTAATCTTTGTTCTTTAAGATTTATTTATTTTTATTGGAAAGAGATTTACACAAAGAAGGAGACAGGGAGAGAATGATTTTCCATCCACTGCTTTGCTTCGTAAATGGGCACAATGGCCAGTGCTGAGCTGATATGAAGCCAGCAGCCAGGAGCTTCTTCTGGGTCAACCATGTGGGTGCAGGGTCCCAAGGCTTTGTACCGTTCTCGACTACTTTCACTGGCCATAAGCGGGGAGCTGGATGGCAAATGGAGCAGCAGGGACAGGAACCGGCTCCCGTATGGAATGCTGGCATGTGCAAGGCAAAGATTTAATGCAACCTTAAAGCTCAGCTCCCCTGCCAATTTAGAAAGTGATCTTGTAAACTTATTTCTACTAAGTTTCTAATTAGTGTCTGATGTAAAACCATTGAAAACAGAATAACACTTATGTCGGTGTGCTCTTCTGTGAATTACATAGGAAATCAATTTCAGGGAATATTGCTTTTGATGACATAGCTGCCCATTTCCCATCATGTCCTCAAAGGAATATTTGAAATATGGGACAAGCACTATTGACACTTGTTAGCGTTTTTATCACAACGTTATCATGGGAGAATAATTAACAGGATATAAAACACAGCAAAAGTAGCCTAGTTAATGGAAAGGCATGCACTGAATTCCCATAAATGTGCATTTAAATCACTTTCTGGCATGATGACTTTTAACCTCCCTAAACTTTTTTCCTTGTATCTGAATCGGATATAGCAACATCTAGTTTGCATGACTGTGTAATTGTAAGTGTGTTATCGGTACGTGTTGCTAGAACAGTGCAACAGTTACTAGGTTAGTGGATATAAGGGAAGTGATGGTGGCTGTTGTCCTAGTCTTACCCAGGATCATCATTCAATAGCACATCGGCAGCTGAATATCCCCATGATCTATATGGCCTTTGGATTGGTCTTCCCTCAAGCCTCAGAGCGTTAAGGAGGATGGCTGTGTTCTGGACCACCTGCCACAAAAGTCTCCGTTGTTCATTGCTTGCCAGGTTGTAAATCAGTCACTGGAAATGCGAGTGAGGGAAGCTTCGGGGAGTCTTCAGTTAATCACCACCTATGAGACACTTTTATTTGAGTTCTTAGAACCCTGAAACCACTGCTCTTCTCCATTTCAGTTTCAGTGAATAAGTAAGGGAAAGACATAATTTTTTTACCATTTTATTTTATACAAAATATTTCTTTTTCTCTTCTTGTGAAACCTACTGTTTTGACACAACATGACAGGGTTAAGAATTGGCAGTAAAGAGCAATTTCTAGCCACCCTTAGTGCTATCTTTTCCTACGCTGTCATCATGGTAAGTCCCTACATTAGCAAGTTAAGGTCACTCCATCAATGCTGTTGTTGCTTTTTCTTCCTGTAGTTGATTTTGCATCGTGGCTGTGGCTTTCCATTTAAGGGGATATATAGTAACTGTGTAATGGAGACTTTCATATCCAGATGTTAGGATACAATGCAGTATGCATCCCTACTTCCAGACAAAAGATGGATTACTAATGAAACTGTTTACTATATCTTGACAATAGGATGCTGGACTCTTTGCCATTGTCCATGCCCGCAGTGATGGACAAATGACTGTTTATGAAGAACTATACTATAGTAATGATAGATGGGAACTCAGTGAAGGGGAGGGGACTAGGAGTGGGTAAGGGAAATCCCAGGGCCTATGGAACTATATTAAAAAATTGTAATAATAATAATTGTCTGAAAAAAATAGCAAAAAAAGGACTTTGTTGTTTAAGCTTGTCACCTATGCTGCATAAATGGTGAGTATATAAATTTTTTTTAAGATTTATCTTATTTCTATTGGAAAGCCAGACACACAGAAAGGAGGAGAGACAAAAAGGAAGATTCTCCATCCATCGACCCACTCTCCAAGTTGCCGCAAGGCCTGGAGGTGAGGAAATCTGTTCCAAAGTCAGGAACATGAAGCCTCCTCTGTGTCTCCCATATGGGTACAGGGTCCCAAGACTTTGGGCCATCCTCGATTGCTTTCCCAGGCTACAAGCAGGGAGCTGGATGAGAAATGGGGCCGCAGGGATTAGAACCAGTGCCCATATGGAATCCCAGGCATGCAAGGCAAGGACTCCAGCAACTAGGCTACTGTGCTGGGTCTAGGATATAAAATTTTAAATTAAAGGTATTCAGTGGAATTAATTGACATTCACAATCATTTTTGTTATGGAATTTTCTGTCGCATATATGATATTTTGCTTTTTTAATTGGCTGGAGAAGATATACAGTCTAGATATCTTTTAAAGTTTTGTATTCTGTATCAAAGATGGGGTGCTGGAGAGGAAGAGAAAGATATAAACTGAAGACCAGCATAATATTGAAGGTAAAACATTATTGGAAAACTTGCATTTAAATCTGGAACCAAAAAGGGACAACCACTTTCTCCAAAAATCATTAATGTAGTTGTGTAAGTTTTATCCAGATCCTCTAGGTAAGGGGAAAAAATCAGATAGAAATAGGAAAAGAAGTAAAAATATCCCTGTTTGCAGATGACATGATCTTACAAACGGAGAAACGAAAAAGCTCCACCATGGAGGAACTACTGCAGGAGAGGTAGGAAATTTTCATAATACAAAATCAACACACAAACAGCAATAGCTTTTTAAAAAATATTTATTTTTAATGGAAAGTTAGATATATACAGAGAGGAGGAGAGACAGAGAAGAAGATCTCTGTCCAATGATTCACTCCCCAAGTGGCCGCAATGGCTGGAGCTGAGCTGATCCAAAGCCAGGAGCCAGAAGCTTCTTCCAGGTCAATCATGTGGGTGTAGGGTCCCAAAGATTTGGGTCATCCTCAACTGCGTTCTCAGGCCACAGGCATGGAGCTGGATGGGAAGCGGGGCCGCCGGGACTTGAATTGGCACCCATATGGAGGTGGACGACTAACTGGTTGAACCATCGCACCAATCCGAAAAGGGTTCTTTTTCTGCATACAGTTTTTTTCCTTTTCTAAAGAACTCTCCCCGAAGCTGGCAGTCTTCTTCTATACAGTCAGAGAATATGTTGTAGCTTGTGCCATCTCAGTCACAACAAAACTTTCCCTGACTGACAATGACCTCCACAAGATACCAATACATTCATATTCTCTGGCTTCCCCTTCTAAGAGGTAGCACTCAAGCTCTAACACCCATGATTCATCTAGTCCTCATTCATTTCCCAAGTAAAATTGTTTTATTGAAAGGTCAGTTATGGGCATCATTCACAGAGATCCTAACTTAGCAAGTCTGTACTAAAAAAGACACTTTGTTTTTAAAAGATCTCATATCAGGTACAGATGGTCTGTGGACATTTTATGAAGCAACAGCCAAGAGAGAATGAAATTCAAACACCATTATAAAATTCACAATCTTTCTCCTATTTTCTCCAATATCCATTTCCATCTTCACATCTTCCTTCTAACACCTTCACCTTCATAAAGGACTTCACAAGTTCATCCTACCAGACGCACAGAATTGGACCAAGAAGGAGGAACGTTTTTCTTTGAAAAGGGGCATGTCTATGAGAAAGACCCAGCTACGGCAATTTTTGCTGCAAGAAACAGAGGGAAAGTCTAGTTTGGTTAATTCCACATATAAAAAGAAGACTGGAAAGGAAGTAGGAACAGACCATGAAGGTTATAATCGTTGTGCAATCACTTTGTGAAGCTTGCCTCATGTATGGTTTTGTCATCAGGTTTTTTTTTTTTCCTATCTTTGATTTAGGCATTGGGCTCTTTCTCTTGAAACTGTATCTTTGCTTCTGAATCTGAACCTCATCATGAGGCATCTACAAACAAAGGACAGTTTGAAAGAGGGAAATCTGGAATTTGCACACTAATTAGAACATCCTGAATTATCGCACGCAGCTTAAACGTAGTCACAGTTGAAAGGCAATTAATTGGATTTCAATTTTCCTTAAGAAGCAGGTAAGCCACTGTGACTCTATTCGTAACCTTTGTGAAAACAACAAAGCGAGACAGCTCAAGTGGATGGAGTTCTGACTCATCAACATGAAGCTGAACATCACATATTTCTCTCCCAGGAAAGATTTGAGCCCAGCCGGGTCCAAGAGAACATATGAGCACCTTATGCTGAACACACACTTCAAGGGCTGGATGGTTTTTGCCATCTGCTGTGCCTCCCATAGCCTCCAGTTTGAAGTTGAAGTGATGTCAGAAGCTGATTTAAGCAGCTTACATATGTTGCACTGCAGGAAAAATCATTGGACTTTGGGAACTCTAAAAAACAGTGTTAGGCAATTGGGGCCCATAAATGCTTAGTGTTTGTGACAAATATGCCCAGTAGCTACAGGGCAACATTTTCCCTCTTACATTTAAATGTAGGCTCCTCTCTTTCGCTTGGCAAAAGGATTTTCACATTATCTTGTGTGTAGTGAGAACCACATGATCATCATTCATTGCAGCACGTAATGTTATTTCAGTTAATCCCAGCCTTTTATTTGTTTAAAGTCTGACAGAAAATGCCAGGGCTATGGCCTACTTTGAAAACTTATGAATCTTCTGCTGTGGATCACATTTTTGGACAATTTGGTGCATTGTAAGTGGATAAATGTACAGTTGCTGTGTTTTAAAAGTCTTGAATTGTTCTGCCAGCGTTTTGAGCATTACTCTAATCACTAGCTTGTCCTCTAGGTTCTATGAGTGATCAAACCTATCTTCCTAGCTTTGCTTTGTCCTACTTTTTTTTTACAAATTTTATACAATTCAGTGAATTTGTGTAGTAAGTTATTTAAATACACTGTGTTCCTATGACTCCTATTACTCAGTTTTCTAATGTAGCTCTTTGGTTTAAATTTTACTTTCCTTCATTTTCCTGGTTTTCTTTATCGGCTCTCATTGTTGGGAACCTACCTTTCACTAAGCACTGCATTCTTCCTTGGATCCTTAGGGATAAGTTCTTGTAATTGTCCTACACATTTAGCATGTTTGCCTTTTATTATGTTATATATTAACATCATTGGAATATTTTTGAGATCTTGGTAGATTACCTTTCATTCATCATGTACATGTGAATCCTTGGCTCTTTCATATGCAGTTCAGGTCCAGGTTATACACATTTCTTTAATTCTGAGTAGTATAAATGTACAAACACTAGGAACTGCAACAAGATATCACTTTTCCCATTATTTTGCACCTTTTAGTAGATGAATGATTTTTCCATTTAAACTCAAATCTTGAAATTTACTTAGAAAAGCTATAGACATTACCACTTATGTGGCAATTAGCTAATGATGTGTATTGCATGAACATTTAGAGAAGCACAAACCCTCCAAGTAACATTCAACTCTTCATAAGTTATGTTTTCTGTCCCTGTGCCTCATGATGTAGGATTTACAGGGTTAAATATTTGCCATGTCTATTCTTTCATTCCTAGACATCTTTCCATTTTTAACTTCCTTGGTATTTCTGACGGTATTTTTTGTCATTTCATTACTGCCACTCCCACATCCTAAATGTAATTTCCCACCTCTCTCATCCTCTATGTGGACAGAGGCTTTCAAAGCACAGCTTACAGCAGGCTTATTTGACTGCAGTGTTTTGATAAAATTTTCCTGAGGGATGGAGTAAGAAAGTTAAGCTTTTATTTCTTTCCTTCTTTTTTATGTGAGAGATATAGGGGTATCCCATCTGCTGGTTCATTTCCCAGATGCCTGCAGGTGCAGGATTTGGCCAGGCTGAACTTGGGAGTTTGGAACTCAATCCAAGCCTTCCAAAGTTTCTATTGGCAGGAAGCTGGAATCAAGAGTTGGAACCAAAAATCAACTCCAACAGGGAAGGAAGCTTTAAAACCTTGCGGTGAACTTCTTCGAGTTCAGTGTCTGTGGCCCTGCCTAGCAAGTTTCCTTAGGGTGGGACCTGCTAAAACACTGTCTTTCCTCTACCAGAAAATCTTTATTTTCTCTCTATGTGCTGTCCTGATAGAGGTAGTTAAAAGCAGATAGAGAATAATCTCCAGAGTTTCACATTTGTCCCAGTGAAATCAGTGTTGCTTCATAAAATGGAAGAAATCCTGTGTTGTTAGTGAATAAAACTCCTTACCAAGGCGGTGAACAAGAATCTCAGCCATGGTTTTCTGAGATGAAATTTTAGTTCCCTCTGTTGGAATGTGGTTTTCTCAGAACGAGCCATTACATGTGTTTTGCTGGTGAGAATTAAGTATTGTAATGGACACTGTGTTTAATTGCCAGTGCATGGTGATAATGAAAGACCACCTTTTAGAAAGTAGGCTTTTGGGCCTGGCGGCATGGCCTAGCAGCTAAGGTCCTCGCTTTGAACGCCCAGGATCCCATATGGGCGCCAGTTCTAATCCCGGCAGCTCCACTTCCCATTCAGCTCCCTGCTTGTGGCCTGGGAAAGCAGTTGAGGACAGCCCAAAGCTTTGGAACCCTGCACCTGCACCCGTGTGGGAGACCCGGAAGAGGTTCCTGGATCCTGGCTTTGGATCAGCATAGCATCGGCTGTTGCGCTCACTTGGGGAGTGTATCATCGGACAGAAGATCTTCCTCTCTGTCTCTCCTCCTCTCTGTATATTTGACTTTCCAGGAAAGAAAGAAAGAAAGAAAGAAAGAAAGAAAGAAAGAAAGAAAGAAAGAAAGAAAGAAAGAAAGAAAGAAAGAAAGAAAGAAAGAAAGGAAGGAAGGAAGGAAGGAAGGAAGGAAGGAAGGAAGGAAGGAAGGAAGGAAGGAAGGAAGGAAGGAAGGAAGGAAGAAAGAAAGTTAGCTTTCTTACTATCTTTCAATGCTCCAGATAATGCTTCCTCATACTGCTTGGCCAGGTGAGGGAAGGGAATGGAAGGGGCTTCTCCCGTTGCTTTTCCACTACTTACAATCTCCTCAGATGGCAACTCTACCTAACTCAATGGGAACAGAATTCTCTTTGGAGAAATGGGACACAATGCTGGAAGGTCTTTTGGAAATGAAAGGGAATAATCGGCAATTTGTTTATGCTCTTTACTGATTTCAGGACATGTATGTTTTATTCCTTCAATACAGAAATTCTTAGGTATTGAGAAAGCAGTTGGCCAAATCTAGGCTCACAGAGTAATTGTTGTTTGAGTGGAGTTGAACGCATGTTTTCTCTGTTTAAAGTTTTTGCTTAGTTAAGGTAGTGAAGTTTCTCCTGAAAATTTCTTCGAAAAACATTTCCTGGATGTTGAATACGTAAATTATTGTTGAAGTGGGGGTCTTAGCATAGAAGTCATGGGTCAAAAAGCAGTGATTCCAGTTACCCTAACTAACACTGTAAATAGCTAAAATTTCCCACCAAATGTAACAATGACAAGCTTTTAGAAACAGATAACCCTGGGTTTGATCCTATTTCCTACACTATCAGCTTTGTAAAATTGGTCCAAATATTTAATTCTCTGTTGTCTTTGTTGTCCAAAATATGATATTTTGTAAAAATGGCATTTTATGCAGATTATATGATTCAAATAAGACACCGAGCAGGTGTGGGCATTAGAAATCTGTGCACTCAGCCTGGCACCGTGGGCGAGTGGTTAAAGTCCTCGCCTTGAATGCGCCGGAATCCCATATGGTTGCCGTTCCAATCCCAGCAGCCCTGCTTCCCATCCAGCTCCCTGCTTGTGGCCTGGGAAAGCAGTCCAGGATGGCCCAAAGCTTTGGGACCCTGCACCTGTGTGGGAGACCCAGAAGAGCTCCAGGCTCCTGGCTTCTGATTGGCGCAGTACCAACTATTGTGCTCACTTGGGGAGTGAATCATCAGATGGAAGATCTTCTCTTTCTCTCCTCCTCTCTGTATACCTGACTTTGCAATAAGAATAAATCCTAAAATAAAAAAAAAAAAGAAATCTGTGCACTGATCATGGTTGTGGAATCTGGTGTAACCCAAATTGGAGACTTAACTGACCACAACTCTTAAATGCCTGTCACAGGCTAGTGATGCCACTTTTATTCACAGCACCCAAGGACATTTACACAGCAGTGTAAGAGGCAAGATACCTGTAATAAGTGAGATGGAAGCTAACGTTTACAGAATTCTTACCATGTACAGACACTACATATGTAGTCTTAATTACAGGGTTATAAGAAAAGAGCCTTTTAATAACAGACTGATGGAATCACGACTCCTTCTGAAAGACTATATGATCATAGCAATGCGGGGAAAATCTGTCTGCAGGTGGGAGTTCTGGGAGGGGAGAATCCCAGTCTCTATGAAATTGTATCATAAAATCCCAAAATTCAAAATAAATATTTAACAGAAACAGCAAAAGGATCCTTTTAGATTAGTATTGCAATTAACAGCTCAGAGCAATAGTTTGCCTTAAGGGTCTGTGTCCTGCCCAAGGGTGCTCAGCTAAAGATGGGCCAGGCTGGGATTCAAACTTTGATGTGTTTTTCACTCAATTATGATAGTCCAGGTAGTATTTAACCAAGGTAGCTATTTCTCTTTCCTGTTCACTACTTATGATGTGGATAAGTTCATGTATTTTATCTTGTGCTATCCATGTCATATCCTTTTATTCAATGTTTAGGTATTATTTCTCTTCCCCACCCTCACGTCTTTATATTCTCCGAAGTTTTTTACTTCAGTGAATACATCAAAATTCCCTTTGGATGTTTGAAAATAGCATATTAAAGGATAGGAAAAAATTAAGTTTAACCAGTAGTGACAAATTAAAGACATTGGGTTGTCAGCTATTATTTTTAAATGAAACAAATCAACTACCTTTTCAAATGTCAGCCAGGTCAAATTATTCATTTCCTTTCTGTTTAAAATTGACTCAACTGAATAGTGTTCTGGTTTTTAATCAGAGGGTTTTAGGACAAGGTCTGGGTTCATTGATTCCTGTTGTATTCATCCATTTTCTCATTTACTTTCTTAAAGAATAAGCTATATCACTTTAACTTTGAAAATGGAGTTTAATTTTTTATTAATGTGAATAATTTCCATTTTAATATAAAGAACATTCATCATGCAACTACATATTTTACTAATGTATTGGTTAGCCTGTATTGAAATCCCCAGGTGATGCTGACACTCCAAACACTAATTTGTCACGTTTGATCTAATGACATCTGATTGCCTCGAGAACTCTGTGAACTGTATACAAACGAACAAGTGCCTCATCCTTGGGCACGGCTAGTTACATAAAGATAAATTAGACATTTCATGACTTTTAGGTGGTGACAGAGGTGGCTCAGACTGAGTTTCATTATGAGTCACAATGAATTTCATTAGAAAGGAAAAATGCTGTGGCCAACAAAAGGGGAATGGATTAATAAAAATGCTGCTCATTTGTATTGGATGCTGGGATGTGTGAATTATTTATGCTTCTAAGCAAAGTCTGGAAAGTATTTCAATGAAGCTTAATCTGTCAATGTTACTAATACTTTACCATATTTTTCCTAACTATGTCTTTCTGGGTAGAAATACACATAAATACTTTCATTGTGTTGCGCATTTATTTGCAAAATTGATGGCACTGTAAAATGTGGGGTATTAGCACCTCTTTAACCAATGTCGGACTTAGAATTAGGATTGGAAACACCAGTGTCTTAGTTTTAGAAATATGGAGGGCAGCTTTGATTATTATTCAGTTTTTGTGGCTGATGAGCCAGCTGTAAGTCATACTGCAGAAAATTTATTGCCTAGAAATCATGCTACTGAATATTTTATCTTTGTGGCAATGTGCTATAAAGGGGCTGCACCTTTAATCAAATATATGATGATGTTGTAGTCTCTTGGTTGCATTGTCATATTAAAATGTTGAGGTTAAGCTAAAGACAGAGCTCCTGGGGGGAGCAGTCTTTGTGTATGTGTATGGGGATATTCTTCAAAGAGCTTGTTTTACCCTGCCTTTTATATTTAAATCTGAGCATGTTATAAAGATTATAACATCCAGGCCAGAGGCAGAGAAGCATGGGTGATGTGACAGGTGGGAAGGGAGTAAAAAGAAATCAAATCAAGGCACTAAAGTATTTTCACTTTCTCTCCTTGATGTGTTCAAAATCTCATAGCAAATTCCTGGAAACTTTCTGTTAAAAAACAACACAAAACTTCTTAGTAGCAGAGACCAATATCTACTTAGCACTTCCCTGCTTTAAGTCCAGACACTGGTGAGTCTCTGTAGTGGTGTGTTTAGGCATTGGAATAGGAAATGGATGTGCACTTTTCAGATCTGACTTCTAGTTTTGGTCTTTGTATTTTCGGTTGGACACACTTTCTTCTGATGTGTTTATTCTTTCCTTACGGGTGAAAAAGCATAAAAAAAGAGATACTGGAGTTAGCTCCATGCAATAACAAATCTGAAAAGACCTTGAGAAGAAAACCTACAGAGGTTGGAAATACGAATGGAATATCATCGAGTTAGCATCATGCCTGTCTTGATCTTGTGTTGCTACTTTTAGTGTCAATCTCCATGTTCTTTTATATTTCAGCATATTGCCCTTTAAAAAATCTTTCTTCTGCTATTCCTCATAAACCTGCAGGAACCTAACTGCTTACCTCACAAATTGTAAAATTACTTTTCTGAGACTTATTGTTGGAGCACTGAAAGAGGAAGACATGGAAACCAAGGCTATTTAATCAAATCCTTTTGATGATAGAAATATTTTGATGGTGGAAGTGCTTATTTCTGCAGTATTTGATATAGTAACTGCTAGTCACATGCAGCAGCTATGAACTTGAAAATGTGTTTAATGTGCCCAACGAACTCAGTTAAACAGTTGTGCCTGACTAAGCTTACCATATTGAAATGGAACACTGTTGATCCTTGACTTTTGACCAACTACAGTGTAATAGTCTCTTGAGAAGTATTTTAAGTAAAATGGTATATCTTATTTTATTAAAACCAATCTAGGCCCAGCATTGTAGTGCAACTGGTTAAGCCATGGCTTATTACGGCTTACTGTTACTACTACAAACATTCCTTCTCATCCTCCTCATATTGCAGGGCCAGCTTGAGTCCCTCCTATTCTGCTTCCTTCTGAGCTTTCTGCTATTATGCCTAGGAAGGCAACAGAACATAACCCAAGTCCTTGAGTGGCTGGCACCCACGTGGGAGTCCTGGATGGTGTTCCTGGATTCCGTCACTGGCCTGGCTCCAATCTGACTGTTGTGACCCACTGGGGAGTGACTCAGCAGGTGGAGTTCTTCTTGCTTTCTCTATATTTGCCCCATCTCACTCTGTTAATCTGTCTTTGGAATAGAGAGGAAAAGATGTAAATTTTTTAAAAAGTTAATGTAAATACTGCTTTGTGTATATGTCTTGTTTATGTCGCTGCAGGTAGGCAGTACAAATGACAGTTGTTAGGCCACTTTTCATATTTCAATGATCATATATATTATAATTAAGAAAAATTATACAGCATGTCTTTTGTATGAAAAATATGTTTTACCAGTACGAATTGAGAAATTTATTATAAAGGAAATCAGGTGGTCTATTATTTCCAAACTAAGAGATATTACAGAAGCGTGTCACCTACCAATCAGTCAATGTTCTTGTTTTGTAAGAAGCAAAACTAAGATGAGACAACCAGCTATCAGAGACCTTAGAGTGCCCTCTAAGAAGTGCTGTAGGGCACAGGTATCACTGATGACCTTAATTTCATCTATCTCAGACATGTTCATCCTGCATTGTCATGCTAGATTCACTCTTCCTGTTACAGAATGTGGAATGTTTCACTTCATTGTCCTTCAGACTCTTCTTCCTGCCTGGAGTAATCCCAGCTAAGCCTTATGGTCAAACCGAAGCTATTTGTACCTGGACTGTTAGGCTTCTATTTCTTCAGCACTATTTCTGACCATTCTATTCTCACAACTAGTCACCACGCGCAATTCCAATCTCTATTTCCCCTCAGAAACATTATCTCTTTGATCATCAGGAGTCACCCTTCTCCTTTAGAGAAAGGTTGTTGGAGACACAAAGAGGATTCAGGTTTCCATAATTTGCTTTTTTTCATTCTCACTTCACTGTCTTTATCAGCTACACAGTTTAAACCTGATTGGCATTTTTTTCCATCTTGGTCCCTAAAATTACATGCTATTTTCCCATGGATATCAAAGACATATTTCTGCTATTAGTTATCTGCTTTTGAGTGGGCCAGATTGTGTAGGCACTTTTTTCTTTCTTATTATAGTACTATTCATAAGTTTATGAGTTAGCTAACATTCTCCTGTCTTCTTCCACTAGAGTGCCTTGTCCTCAGTTGCTCCAGATTTTGTGAGCATATCGTCTGCATCCGAAAGACCATCAGTGAAAAGTTGAACCAACTGCTTAGTTGCTGTGTCCCAAGGACTGCCATCTGTTCAGTTCAGGATCTGGAGATTCTCTGTTCTCTTACTTTACCCAGATTCCATCTGATCTGTCACTTGCAACATTTCATGCTTGAGAGTGTATCTGTGTGTTAGGATTGTTTGCATTTCAAGTTGCAACATCTCAAACAGACTTGGCTCAAGCAAAGGATGACATATACACACACACACATATATATACACACATATATATGCATAATTTAATATATCTTTGTATATATATACATGAAATATCCAAAAAGAGAACAACAGTTCTTTAGGAAGCATCAGAAACCAGTTGGGCCCCATATACTCAGCTCCTCGGTTTTAACTAACCTTGAAACTGTCTCTCATCCTTATGTTCCTCTGCTTGTGGATGTCATGCTTCATTCCAGGTGGATGTGCATTTCCTTGAGGGAAAGTTGGCCAGTCACTATAATGGACTTTCTGGATGACAGGTCCAAAGTATCTTTGGAGAGGCCCTCATTGTAACAACTTGGATGAGTTCCCTGATTGATTTGTTGCTTGACATGCACCACACTAAGATTTTGACTTCAATTTTCTCACCAGTGAAAATAAAAGGATAAGAGGTAATTTGGGATTAGCTTACAGAAATTAAAGATAAGCCTGATTTTAGCTCTTACAGCTTCTTCTGCCCTTTCATGTACTATATTTCATTTCTGTTCTGCCATTTTTCACTTTGAATTCTTGAGCATCGTGCATGCCTTCTGTTTTATTTAAGCACTCCATCTCATTCTTCAAATCTTAACTAAATCACGATTATTTTGGAGATGATAAAGGAGCTGGGGTAAAGCGGAGAAGTTTACAAATAGAAAAGCAGAAATATCTTTCAAATAGATTATTGTAGGAAATGGAATAGATTACATACATTTAAGATCTGACTCAAATAGATACTATTTCTCAGGTTGTTTGGTCAAGCGGAAGAATTTGAAGAACTTATGGGTATGAAAACTATGATCATGTAGTGACACAAAATGAGGCATTAAGTTCTCACTTTGTTTAGGTGACAAAACACCTGAAACTGATGGTGCTCACAGGGTGATGGGGATACTAATGAAATACTGATGCTCCAAATTAAAAAAAAATGCACATAAACCTTCATGCTTGGTCAACATCTCAGGCTTGATATTAGCACAGATAAACTCTAGCTCTGTCCCAGCTTTAGCAAATAATTATAGGAAGAAAAGTTTAAATTCAGAGCTTACTCTGTTACAGGCTAGCTCTTCTTTGAACTGACGGAAGAAGTGGAATATTTGATTTACTAGTGGAGCATCTTGGTGGAGCTCAGTGAGAACCAGTTTTTTAGGGGGCCCAACATTGTTTATGCTTTCTAAGGGCAGTGGGGTAAATTTATAATATATGCTCTCTGTTCCCTGCCTTCTCTCTACAGTTCCAATGAGTTAAATGACCTCACACCCCATGTTAGGAAGAGAGAATTGTCTCTCAACTACATCCACTCAAGTTGAGGACTTAAAAAAATAAAGATTTTAAAAAATGATTTATAATTTTCACAACAGAGGACAAGATATTCTCCTGAGTGAGAGGGAGGATTTCATTTTTTCCAGAGGACTAAAAAAGAAACTAAAAGTCACTTAAAGAAAGAAAATGTAGAACTAAGAGAAGATGAGAATAGTAAACTACCAAAAATGCTTGTTAAGCCCAGCAAGTCGTGATGACTTAATATGAATCAATTTCTTGCAGACAGTAATAGCAAATTGGTTTCTCACAGGGGGATCAGGAAGGCATAGAGATACAGAAGGAAGAAAGCAGCCCTGCATTGCTTGCTCAGTCTACAGAGGTCTGCAGGGCAGTGAGTGGGTGTGCTGGAATGCGGAGTCACTAGCTTAAGGGTGTTATCTCATGAGGAACAAGATATATGCCACTGTCCTCAGTCTAAAATTTGGTGCTGTAGATAGTTTTAAAACAAACAAATTTTTTTACTTATACTCTTCTCAGAAGTAAATGCCGATGGGTCAAGGGATATCGAAGTAGAGAAGCCTAGAGTTATAACAGCTAAAAGTGGTTGTATGTATTATTTCCTCTGATGAATAGCACAGATGTGCAAAGTCAAAGGCATGATGATGGTTAACATGTGTATAGTTGTAAAAGACTTAAAATTCCCTGGTTTAATTAACTCATTTATTTAGACTATATCTTAGGAATAGTGTTCTATCATGGTAGGCTTATGAGGTTTTTAAATTTAATACACATTGTTTTCTAAAAGAAAATGAATTGTTCTCAGTGTGGAAGTACTGTATTTTGTTATATTGGCCTTTATTACACTCACTGTATTTGAAATAACTGCTGTGGCCTGCTTTATTATTTTTGGTGATAACATTTAGTTAAATTTCTGATAATGTGCCAGGACAATGATTTGGATAAATAAGTTGCACATTTACACTGAGGCATTATTTTGCTTTACTGTTAAAGGTAATCTTGAATTAAGTTAAGAGAGCATATGCTTCTGTAATAAGTCAGTCTCCAAGATTTAATTGTTTTCAATGAGTGTGCCAGCTTTCTTAGAAGATACATTATTCTACTGGTTAGAAATATTAAGTAATTCCCATAGCATTTAAATTCAATTTTGTTTGACTAGTTCATTACAGTTTCTCATTTAAGCACAGACAAGAATCTTCAGAAGAGTGATAGTAGGCCCTAAATTTTCATCCCAAGTTTAGGTTCAGTAATTAGTGTGTGTTTCCCCACAAGAAACAGGTAATTACAATGGTAAATGTCCATTGGATAAGCCTTCCCCTAAAGAGATAATCCTTATTTGTTGGTTTTAAGAATATTAGGATGGCTCTCAAAGCCAAGATTTTTAACTTTAGCTCATATACTTTTCTTCTTTCAAAATCTGGCATTTACTACTTATATAAATTTGTCATACGTGTCTCATATGTTCTTTTCTACAGAAACGGCACTTGAGCTAAATGCTACTTGTGTTCATCTTGGAAGAAAATCAAATGGGTATGTAATCTTGTAATCTGGCATGAGTGCTCAACAGAGCAATACAGTAATAAATTGCCTTTCTTCCTTTTTTTTTTGTGAAAAGGGAGTAGCAAATGTATTTTAGTTACCCATCATTGTGAACTCCACTTGAGCACATTGTATCCTACTGTCTGCAGTCATGTAGTCACAAGAAATTTGATTTGTTCCATATATCTTTTCTAATTTTTCGTCTAACTTAGATATCCATATGCAAATGACAACTAATATGGGCCTAGTGTAAAAGTTGTCATCATCCCTTGGGAGATATTACCTTCCCCATACAAAGATGTAATGATAGATTGTGTGTGTGTGTGGCAAGAGCAACAGTTCCTGCATTTAGTTTATCAGTCAGATTCGAAAGATGAAACAATTTTTCATAGGAGATTGAAAAGCAATTGATCAAACACATTTGTTATCTTCTTCAGAACAAATCAAATGTTTCACACATTTTTGGGGGGGAGTTTTCTTATACAGTAAGATCACATGATTTTCCAAATTTATAGTGAGCCCAAGCCTGGATATTGTTAAATTCATACTGTGAGCACTTTCCAAGAACTAATTCTTTGAAGATTACCAATTGGCCTGCACCGGTGACCTATCTTATTTCATCACATATCGTTGCGGCTTTTCCTTTTGAAATATTTGCATAATTTATGCCTGTCTACAATTATGTATTTATGAATAAATATGCATCCTATCCATCTGTTATCATAGATCCTCAGCTCTATTTCTCTCTTGCACAGAGTAATGACATTGCATTTTTACATTCAGATGCTTTGATTTGGTAAAGTGATGTGCATTGCATCTATTATTGTAGAAATGTTCCGTATTGATCACATGCTAGATACAAAACAGAAAGCCAAGATACCATAAAGCATGAACTGATTCATTGTTGAAATATTTCTATCCTTTTATTAAACCCCAAATCTACAAATGAATTTCTGCTGACAAATAGAGAGGCAGAATTTCTCACAGTCAAAGTAGGCTGGAATTTGCTCAAGGTTAGCAGTGTGATATCTGAATTATTGATTTAGCTCTGGATTTACTCCAAAGATCATGTACTAAAGGACCCTGGTTTCCTTACTGCATGCTGAACTTTCTTCAGAAGGCATTTCCACCCTCCTCTCAAGCGTTTCCTTGTGATAGATCCTTGATGAGACAGATAAAGAACTGATGTAGGTAGATGGATAAGACAGATGCCATCAATAAATGCCTTCACAAAAATACTTGCCTGTCACAAGTTAATTTGACAAAGTATTTTCTGTCATGAGGGTGGATTAATTTTGTCCATTTTCTCCTCTTGTTGTAATTCTTTTCATGTGAATAAGAATGTATTATAAAAAAGAACATACTAGACATTATAATTCTGTGATAACTCATTTTTGTGACAAAGAATGTAATGAGACCAGACAATAGTGCAAATTCATCATATTCTTACAGTGAACTTAATATTGACTTTTTGGCTTCCCCTCATGATTTTGAAGGCATGCCATTTACAGTTTTATACCAACCGAATGATTAAAGGAACCACCATCGAAAGACTTGCACTGATTACAAAAAGCTTTCTCAACAGAAAGATAATGAAAATATTTTGATTGTTTTTTCCATTCCAGTTTGGAGACATACTTAATGCATAAATGTGATTTCTTTTGATGAAGAAAGGCTCTTTTATTTGATAAAACTATAAAATATTATAAACTGGAATGTTGGAGTGTATTCATTATTGAGAAGGGATTTATCTATAAATCATCAATATAACTTATACAAACAAAGTTTCATAATAAAGAACTTTTCTATGGATGAGTGTTGTGGTACTCTAGGTTAATCTGCTGATATGAATGCCTGCCTTCCGTGTTAGAGTGCTGATTTGAGCCCTAATTGTTTCCCTTCCAATCCAGCTTGCTGGTAATACACTCTGAGAGATATGCAGAAAATAATTTGAGTGCTCATACCCTTGATACCCAAGTGTGAGACCCGAATGGAGTTTCAGACTGCTGGTTTTGTCCTGGGTCAGCTCCAGGTTTTGCAAGCATTTGGGAATTGAGTCAATGAAAGATCTCTCCCTTTATTGTCTATTTTTGATTGAATTTGATTGTTTAAGAGCCCTTACGAAATATTACTTACATTTAGTCCCCGTAGCTAGAGAAAAATTATCACTTTAGATATGGTCTGTAGATGCAGACATTAAACTGATTCAGGAAATAGATCCTTAGTGAAGAGAGTGGTTTGTTGTTGTTGTTGCTGTTGTTTTTTAATTGGCCTTCATTTGAGGATCCTCACCCCAATCTCCTGGGTGAATTTTTCACTTCGTTTCATCTTGAAAAGAGAAAAATAATCATCTAAGTAACCACTCTTTTTTATGCTTCAGGCAAACATATACTCAGAAACTTTGGACACAGAATCTGTAGGAATTACTGAAATTGAAAGGACAGCACTGCAGTATCGTCAGTATCAAGGTAACACATTCCTGTATTCATTGTGTCCTGAAAAAAAATCACACATAATCATTCTTTCATCTTAGGTATACATAACTCCTCAGAATTCTTCTCAACTCAAGCTCTAAAAATTAGTTGCTAGTAATGAGTTTTGTATTAAGATGAAGTCTATTTCTGATTGTTGCCATGAGATTCACTAGCCCTGTGCATAGTATAGAGGTAATGGTAGATAAATGCCTGTTGAATGATCACTTGGCTTACATTCATAAAGCAAGTAAACCTACACCTACCCAGCCGAGATCGCACTTTTCTTGCAGCATAAACTAAGAGTGCTTTCTGTTAATAAAATCTATCATTGGACTCCCCTAACAACAAAGGTAAGAATTTGTGTCTACACGCATTTAAGCTCTGCACGGTTTATGAACATTTACTTAAATACAAATTAGTTCTGAATGAAGTGAGTGAATAATTGCTAGTTATGACCACTGATTTCACCTCTATATGATCTTGCGTTTCAATTTCCTTAAAGTTTATATACTGAGTTTTAACATTCTAGCTGCCTTAGTTTCTACATGAATGCATAAAACCAACCATAGGCTCATACATGTCCCTTGAACTGATTTTATGGGTTTACTTTTATCTCATAGAACAAAAAAACCCAGACATTCAAAAATGACACACTTGAAAGGGAGGGGAGAGAAAACATTTCATTTTTCAAAAGGCCACAACTGTCAGGGTTGGGCATGTTGTCGTCAGGAGCCTTGAACTTTGCTCCTGTGTCCTGCTTGGGTGATGGGGCTTCAGATACTTGGATCATCTGCTATGTTTCTCCAGACACATTAGCGGGAAAATGGATTGGAATCAGAGCCGCTGGTACCGGGGCTAGGATTCTGATATGGATGCTGGCATCATAAGTTGTGGCTTAACTCACTGTGACACAAATCAGAACTGCAAATGGACATTTTACTCTTAATGTTTTTTCAAGACTTTTGTTGAAGGAGTTAAAATGCAGTGCTTATTCTCTCCTTCTCCTAATTATAATTACCGGATGAGTATGAATGCAATACTACTCTTTTCTTTTTAGAACCTGGGAACTGTATTTTTTTCTGTTAAAAACCAAAGTACTTCTAATTCCTTTCAAGGACAAGAATTCTCTGGCAGAGGGAAAATCTTTCCAAATAAATATGCACTTGTGTCTTTTGGTTATCTTCTGCTTTTGAGAGCAGAAACTTCATCTGTTGTGAATCCTTGCAAATGGTGTTCACATAGTCAGCTAGTCACCCAATGGGGGTGCGGCTAATTGGTCAGAAAAACTTGGAATGAATTTAGCTGATTGTTGGCAGGTGGGGTAGTTTGGAAAACACCACAACCAGGTTGCACTGTAATTTGTTTTTAATTACCGTGTTTGCTTGGGAAAGGCTGTAAGGTCTTCTCATTGTTCATGTTGCTATGCTAATTGACTGTTGGGAGATTTACAAACTGGGCTTTACACAGTGTCCTTTTGATGGCCTATGGTGATCTGAATAGTGTATTATTTATTTGGTTGGTCCAAAATTTGCATTTTAATAGCTCAGATTGTGGTTAAAAGAGCAAAATTATCTTTTGTTAAATCTCCACACTTCACATAGTAAAGACTATAAGAATGTGCTGTCCTTGAAGCATGTCTTTGATTTCATTTTGTTTCCTGGCTGGGGAATGAAATATTTTTATGTGAAATCTTGATAGGTGTCGGCAAGCAAATACTGATTTATGTGCACACCACTTTAGCCCAGGGAGTTGTGAGGTGAGTTCGGTATGAGCAGAGCAACAAAGCTGCAAGAGAAGCCAAGCAAATGTGGTGCCAGGTGCCTGCCCAGTGGGAAGCCTGCTCAGGGACAGAGCCTGGGAGCCCAAGGTGTGTCACAGGGGGTTCAGCAGAGCACAGGTGGTGAGAAAATTCATTCTGCAACCTGGGAGCAGTCATGGATCAAACTGAGATGGGTCAGAATAGGCACAGAGATGACTGTTTAAAGGATTCATTAAAGCCAGGTGAATAGAAGACACACATACAAGTAGGGAAGTTTACAGGAAAATTTCCAGATGTAGAACTTGAGAATTGAAATTGTGCTGCTTACAATTGAATCTACAGGGCCTCAGATCTGTTGGAGTGGTGGTGAGGGACTTACAGCAATAATAGAAAATAATCTTAGAAAGGGCCTGGTTATGGTTGCTGCATTTGTACTGATATAAAACCATAATACAAATCTTTAAATATAAAAACCTGTTGGTAATTTCTAGTATGGGGATTGCATTTTTCTTTTTCAAATTCAGGTACATTCTAGCTCATTCCTTTAGGATCTGCAATAGCTCCTGCATTATCATTGTTGCCCAAAATTTATTGAAAAATAGAATGATTTTTCTTGCCATAGTGTTTTTTTGGTCCCAAATTGTGAAGACGTAAATTGTGTCTCTGTTCCCATAAGAATTCAATACAGGTAATAAGAGAATTGACTTGATAACTAAATATTTTTGCTTTACCTTGTTTGAAGGGTGTGTATGGCTATGTTTTCTACATGATTAAATTTTCACATTTATTTAATCATTGTCAGCAATCTTAGACATGCTGTTATATTACTCTGCCAGTAATATAATATTATATGACCAAGAACCCAGGTATTAACAAAAATGTCTATATTTATGTGTTTAATATTATTTTTCTCCTCTGAAGAAATCAATGTTAAAGTGTGACTCAATCATTTCTTCACAAACTGGACATGGACATGCTTGCTTGGTAGGGATGAGCTTTAGAAAGAGGCTAATATTGCTTGAGATTAGCAACTGCAGGCCAGGTTTTGCTAGGTATTCTTTACAGCTACACCATTAAAAAAATAATGGCTGGGTTTAAATTACCTCACTTGTAAAATGGGAATCATAACAAAATTCAATTCATGATGTTGATGTGAAGACTATTAATATATATGTGGTGTGGTTACAGCAGTGCTAGATTTAAAGTATGCATTATATATTTTTTATTCTCTGTCCAATTTGATTCCAATAATTATTCATTATGATTCATACTTAAGAGAAAAAAAGAAGGGTGGTGGAAAAAGAGAGCAATGTTGCTCCTAAAGCTCCATAGATATAAACAGGATGGAAGGGAAAGTTGTTTCATGAGCAATCTTATCTGCATTCCAGGTGTTTAACAACATGGTGAATATGTCACACCCTTTAACAAATGAAGATAAATAGCTACAGACCACACTAGGAAAAGACTACTTACCACAAATTAATGCTCCCTGTTTTTTTTTTTTTCCAATTGTGAGGATAGTAATTCAACTGTGTTTTCATGATAACTGTAGTTACAAAATGCTATTGACTTGGAATTCAAGACTTATGTAATTAACACAAAATGATAATGATGTAGCCAAGCATATCACAATCTACCGGCAAATGCAAACCTAATGTATTTTACTAAAATAAGAAAGAAATCTAATTTTAAATTTGTCTGATGAGGACCAATAATGGCAAAAAGAAACTTGGAAACTCAGATAGCCAAGAGATTAAGTTGATCATCTAAGACTATTGATGATTATAACAAAGATATTACCAATTGATCTTTGCTGAGGAATATTAATACAAAGCTTAATCCTTACAGCATAATCATCAAACCCACATGTATAAAATGTCTTCCCCAAATTGCTTTCTATTGTTCTAAATTACTTTTAATTTTTCCACAATGGGAAGTTGATATGCTATTGTAAATGCCTGAATCATACTGGTTTATTTCCTAATTTCATCTGAGAAATGCATTTCACAGACTAATATCTTGATCCCACACAGTAAAGAGATAAAAGAGATAATAAAGTGTCCACAGGAGGTTTCAGTATTTCATTTGGGGTGTCATATTGAATATTAAAATGCAATGAAATGAGAAGATGCGTAGAACAGATGAAATGATGGTGTTCTGCTAAAAATCTAAGAGGCAAAAAGATTGTGTCAGCTTAGAGTGTTACGATTTATTTATAGCTTCAAATGAGAGCTTGGCTTCAATCATAGAATCTCTAGTTAGTTTAGCAGAGATGGAAGGTTTGTAAGCCTAGAGGAAGGGGGATAGTCTGCCATGATTGTTCCACCGAAAGGAAGCTAGCAAGGAAACAGAGATGATGAAGAAAACTCATCAGCAGCTACACTGTCAGCAAACAGTTGGTGTGAACTGGAAAATTTAAGCTGGGTATTGCATCATTTTAATTTCGTAGACTAAAGAGGTAAAAATGACAATACGATATAGCTATTTTCTAATAGGAATTCCAGCAGAACACATGCTATGTGAAGAAAAGCACATTTTAGAGCACAGCCAAAAAAATTATATTCAAACAAACTTGAGAAATGTGCACCTTGTTCATAATATACTTGTACTGAGGACTGTGTAATTAAGATACTTTGGTGGGTGCATCCGTAACTATTTCCTGTATTTCCATAACCACACTAAATTTTATATTATGTAATACATGCTTGGAATTTAGTGAATGTAGTGTATATTATTCTCTGTTCCCCGTTTTCAATATTTAGATTACATCAATAAAAATAAAAATGGTTAAAATGTTAATTATGTCAGCAGAACAGGTTCATTTTCATATGGATGGATCCTGTCAAATGGACCCTAAGAGTCAGATCCTGCTAGCTCTAGCTTTATAAAGGAACCAGATACTGATTGCTGCTTGTCCTTTTCCTGGAGGCATCCATGGTCTTAACTGGTCTCCCTTACTCCCAGCATCACAGGTGCAGAGGTGTTGTGGGAATGAAAGTCACATCACACTACCACTCTGCTCAAACTCTACTGATTGCTATCTCACTGAGTTCAAGTCCCTGTATTTTAGCACCCATGAAAAATGTGTCCCACAGAAAGACCCAGAGGCTGGGTGGAGAGGCAGAGGCAGAGTAGAGCCTAGCTTGCAGGGTAAAGCCCTCACATCCATATGATGTGTGTATGTGTGTGTGTGTGTGTGTGTTTGCTTGCCTGTGACTGTGTGACTGTAAAATTCACTTCAGAAATTCTGGAAGTCAGTCAGGATGTTTTCTAAGTTCCAAAAACTTGTACTTGATTCCTGGCATTGCATTCACGAAGACTTAGTAATATTAGTATATAAACATGTGGAAATTTCATGGATCTTGTCATAATTGCCTTTTACCTGTTATCATGTGCACTGTGGATTACTTTTTTCTAAAAACCAGGCTTTTTGCTGCTTCCAGGTCAAGAGTTCCAAACTATCTTTTACGGAGCAAATATTAGAATTATCTTTTCACTATAGCAATTTGAACACAGTTTCTTAAATTGTGAGATGTCCCTTAGCTTAGAGTAACCCCAATAACTGAAAATGGAGGAGATACTTTAAGTCTATTAAGATACTCAAAAAGGGAGAAATTGCATTCATAACTGAAGAAAATGCAACATTGGCATGATTTTAAATCTGATAGAGTTGATGTTGTGCTTAGTTTCATAGTTTCACTGCTGAAGCACATACATATATTTTTTAAAACACTTGTTTTTTTTTTTTTTAATGAAATAGAAAGAAGTAGGGAGACAAAGATCTCTCTCATCATTCTTTGATTCACTCACTAAATGCCTATAACAGTCTGAGCTGGCCAAAGACAAAAGCAGGGGTCAAGAGCTCAGTGCAGGTCTCCCAAGGAGATGGCAGGGGTACAGTAACTCAAGCATTTACTGTTGCCTTCCAAAGTGTGCATCAACAGGACGCTGGAACTGGAAGCAGAGCCAGCACATGAACCCAGGCACTCTGATACAAAACATAGGCGTTGCAACAAGTTTCTTAATTTTTGTGCCAAACTCTTGACCCTAAAATATATACTCTTGTGTTTGCTTATACAAAGTTTGCCTTAGAACTGGCCTGAAGCTCTGAAACACATTTGATTTTTATTTGCAAACAATTTCTAGACCTCTAGTTGAGAAACTCCGGTGAAAGCAAGAAGAAAGTTAGGGTCTAGTCCTGACAGGGCACTGGATTGGTATATGACCTTGGACATGTAATGCTCTTTTTTTCTCTCCATGTATGGTATTTATAGTTCACAATTTTGATATAAATTTTGTAGAAATTAAGCATAATTTTCAAGGATTATTCTGCGTAATTTTTAATAATGTTTTACAATGCAGATACTCTCTCTCTTTGAAAATTGCAGCTCCAGGTGGATTACCACAAGATCCACTGCATTACTGACAATAAGGCATGTCTGTGACAAAACAAAAATGAAAAGCAATGCCACTTTTGACCCAATCCACGCACGTTACTATAGTTCAGATACAAAGAGAAGAATGGCTTTGGGCTGCATTTCAATTCCCTTATACTGTAATTGTGTGATTTATGAAGCCACTTTATATGGATGCAGGGCTACTTCCAATTCACATTTCTACTGTAGCTAGTTTCCATTCTAGGAAGTTATTATTCTGGCTAAATTGATAACTGAAGTACTTTAATGATGGAGCTGATCTTTTCTTAATCTAGACTGTTCTGCTTTATCAATACAAATGACTTATTTCATAACCGATTTCATGGATTAGCACATGACTTTTGTAGACGAAGTGAAAATGGGAGGGAAGGAACCAACGGAAGTGACTTGATTCTCACAGTATGAACTGACCAGAGACACTGTAGCAGAACTTCTCCTAGAATTCATGTTGCTATTCATTTATGATTAGCAGATGCAGCAATAATTTATAACTCCAAATTTGCATTCAGACAAAACATAAAGTAAGGCAAGAGAGAAAAGAAGATCACACAGCACTTGCATCAATTGCCCATAATTGTAGAGAATGCCATGTCCATTTGTTCACAAACAGTGGGCACAGGGTCAATTAATCTCCCCTTGGGCAAGGATCTGTTGTCAGAAGTGACTGCCCTGTCTCTTCAGGTTCACTGTTGCCTAGTGAACAGGACATGGAAAAAATGGTCTACACACAGGCCACTTACTGCCCCACCTTTACTGAGCAGACAAGTTGCAGTTCCTCCTGAAATTATACATTTCAAGGAATGTATATATATAGCAGGAGACCTGACTCATAGAGGGCAGTGAATCCCTCTTCACGAACAGCAGAGGGATTGTGCATTAAACATTCCCTTCTAATGACTGTATGCCATCTATCGGAGATCTCTGTGACTTGCAATGGATTCAGATCTGTAGTAGAATTTGGAGTGTTTCCTTCTGGTAAAGGAACGCGTAAGAAAGAGTGGATATTTTATGCGTCTCCATTGTTCATATCCACAAACTTCCACCTGGTTTCTTTCAGTAATCTCAGATGAAAGATTCTGCTGGAGTCATACACTCTATTTCTCTCTTTTTAGATGTTCCCTTGAGGAAAGCTTCCTTCACTGCTGCTTGAGATTCCAACCCTTCACATCCAGTGCATCGTCCCTTTCACCTACATGTATGGACATGAAGATTCTCATGTCGTTGTTAGACAAAAGTAGAAAGGATTGTATTTCTGAGAGAAAACTGAAGGCTTGTCTGTTAGTAGTGATGTTTTATTTTTAGGAATGGAAAAACACTTAATTTGAAAGGATAGGTAGTAAGCAACAATGCATAAAATTGGCCTCATATTGAGCCTGTTCAGTTAATGCTTACTGAGTGACATTGGCTAGAGACAATTCCATGGTAACCCATGAAATAAGGGCTTAGTTTGTCAGGCAACAGAGAAAAATCAAATTGTTCTCAACCTGCTGCAGGAACTCTGTTCAAGCAAAGGTACTGTGCTGTCAGTGGCAGATGTTTGAAAAGCTTTGCCTCTAACAAAATATATTGCTTGATTATTCTCCTAAAACATTTTCATTTTTAATCTCAGTCTTAACATCTTCCATCCATACTTTGCTCCTGTTCTTTCTTACCACAGATCTTTGTCTGACTACTGTCTGAATAGTTTGCACACTCACCAAGCACTAGAGAGTAGAGTTGAGTGCAACCTGTGGGTTTCTAGCCCAAGAACCTGTTTTTACTTAGGAGAACCTAGTCTCAGTGCCATCATGCCATGTGTTTAAGGTGCCTCCACATGCAGCCATGTGTTCCTGAGTTTGAACTCAGCTGGTCCAATCTGCTGCTGGCATAAGAGTTCTCAGAATCACCTTGACAGGCTGTTTTCTGTTTGCTTTCTTCCAGCGTCTTAACAATTGAAAGCTACGTATTTTTAAAAGTAATGCAATTTTATCACAGTTACTAGGGTATGTAATTCTAGAGTCCCTTGGAGGTGCTTTCACAGGAACTCCTTGTAATCATGTTGTCTCGCTGTTGATCACTCTGTGCTTGACACTATACTGAGTGCGCCATGAGTGTAATTTCCTTTAACCTTCACTACTGTATTATAACAGTCGCATAGGGTTTAAGTTCTTCAGGTGACATCAGTGTTATATCTTACCCAATTCAATTGCAACCTTGACTTTAGTATTCCAGAGAAAACAATGAGTAGGAATATAATTTTCCATAAGGCAGCAATCCTGACTAATTAAACTGAATCCAGAAAATAGATTGAAACACAGTGCTTTTTACCCTGAAGGGCAAATGATATTGATAGCTGCGCACAAGGGATGCATATTTTGCTAAAAAAGTAGTTGTAAAAAAGTTGTTTAAAATTCGGCTTGTTGAAAACTTGAGCTCAGGAGAGCTATTGTGCGCATGATTCTAGGCGGAACATGTATTGAGGCATGCAGCCTTGCACGTTTGTACAGGTGACTGACTCTCTGGAATTGAAGCTGGGAACCTGCCGGTATAGGCTGGCATGCTATCTCTTCTTATGGAGCAATTGTACCTACTACCCATCACTCTGGTTCCTTATAAGATCCAGTAATAGGTCCCATGGACACTTGCTTTTAATCTCACAACTACTGAATTATGTAGAAAGTTGCTTCACAAAGTTCATGGTGAATGAAATTTAAAAACTGAGTGCAAAAATGTGTAAAATGTATATACATGAGGTAATCTCCAAAATGTTACGGAAAAATGTGTATTTTGAAACAACTATCTCTGGACTTCAAAATCTTTCCTATCATAATAGACTTGTTTTTCATCTTATTTTAAAAATACTATTTGAGAGGGAGAATGGCCGAGAGAGAGAGAGAGAGAGAGAGAGAGAGAGAGAGAGAGATACACACACAGAGAAATACACACACACACATACAGAGAAAGAGAGAGAGAGATTGCTCTCATCCACTGGCTCACTTCCCAAATGATCACAATGGCTGGGACTGCACTGGTCAAAGTTGGGAGCCAGGATTCGACTTCAGGGTTTGCCACTTGGGTTTCAAGGAACAAATTATTGTAGCCATAATTGCTGCTTCCCAGTGTTCATATTGTCAGGAAGCAGGAGTAGGAAGTCAGAGCTGGGTATACAATTCAGGTACATAATGTGCAATATGGATGTCTTACTTGGAATCTTAATTATTAAACTAAGTGTCCACCATTAAACTCATTTTTCAGTTCCATTTCCCTTGAGTTTTCTAAAGTAACTTCACAGAACATCAAGACTTAAAGGAGACTTAATGCTGGCATAATAGCAAGTGATAGGACTAACGTTTGTCCACGATGTGGCTGTCTCCAGGGCCTGTCCTCATTACACAGAACAAACACCACATTCCGCTCTTGTTATTTCTGTGCCTTCCACTTGGTCCCCACTTGCTCAGTAGTAAGAATTTGTTTTGAAGTTCCTGGCTATGAGTAAAAATTTGAAAGAAAGGATCAGGAATTCCGTAGCTGTTGATAAAAATCAATCTTGCACGCAACTCTATAAAGGAGTTTATTTTGGTAGTTCAGAGTCAGATATTGAGTGACTCCTGTTTTTAGCCTGTAGGGAAAGCATTTTTTTTAAAAAAGATTTATTTATTTATTGGAAAGTCAGATATACAGAGAGGAGGAGAGACAGAGAGGAAGATCTTCTGTCTGATGATTCCCCAAGTGAGCGCAATGGCCGATGCTATGCCAATCCGAAGCCAGGATCCAGGAACTTCTTCCAGGTCTCCCACAAGGGTTCAGGGTCCCAAAGCTTTGGGCTGTCCTCTACTGCTTTCCCAGGCCACAAGCAGGGAGCTGGATGGGAAGTGGAGCTGCCGGGATTAGAACCGGCACCCATATGGGATCCCGGGGCGTTCAAGGTGAGGGCTTTAGCTGCTAGGCCATGCCGCCAGGCCCGGGAAAGCATTTTTGATGAGACTCTTCAGGTAGCATAAGGCATCAAATGGTCAGAGGCAGGGATAGGACATGTTTGCCTAGAGGGCTTGATCTCTTTCTCTTTCGTTATAGTGTCATGAAGATTCAATCATGAGGGCCCAGTCCTCATGATCGAATCCAATACACTCACAAAAGGTGCTGCTTCTTCAGAAAGACAGTTGGGTTAAGTTCCTATCATTAACAATCTTTGTGGATCAAACTTGCGCATAACTTTAGGGAGCCTGACTTTATTCAGATAGCAAATTGTTTCTTACCAGTAATTGCTAGAGGAGTAATATGGAGATATAGATGCATCCATCCACTATGTACAAACAGTTTATGTGCCATCTGCGGCAGAAGTGCAGAAACAGACACACACACACAGAGCCACAATTAACACATATTTCTTTCAGAAAATATTCAAAAATGAAAAGGCACAGGTTTGTGTGCATATGTGTATATATATGCGTATAGATCATACATAGCTAAACCATGAAGCACGTTTCATAAGTCCTAAGTTAGAGAGTGAAAGTGGGGACTGAGGAAAGCTGCACATACAGGAAGGATGTTAAGGTAAATCTAAAGTGTCTAAGTTGGTTTCTTTCCGCTGTTCTGCTTCGTCACATAACAGCATGGCTTTCAAATGTATGGCATAGTACCACCCATTTACAGTGTGGTGTTCAGAAAAGGGCAAGTTCCTGCAGGCTAGAACAGCAGGTTCTTACTGATGGACTAGACTTGACTAGACAGCTGGGGAAGAGATGTATTAGAAGGAGGAGATGTGAGGAGAATTTAAAATAGAAATATGAATCAGATGTGTTCATGGCAATATATTAGCCAAAGTGAAAGGAGTAGAGATCTGGTGTCAAGCAGAGGTTGAAGAAGATTTAGAACGGCAGTTGGAGTCACATTATGGAAAACCACGGAGGCCAGTTTATCAAACTATGACCTTCACTATGTCTGTGAACTCCCTGGGAGGCAAAACAACATCTTGTCCCTGCCTCTTTTCTGCTTCCCTTCAGCCAAAAGAAATGATTTTCTCATTTTAAAGGTCAGTTTAAGTCTTTGGAATGGAATCACTGACTGTACTGATGCGAATGCTCTCTCTTTCAGGATTTCCTAGAGTATTAATTTTTGTCCTGCCAAATGTATCACTTAATAAGGTTCTTCACTTTGTCTTTCTCTAATTGTTCTAAGTGAGGTTTATCTTTTGACTTCTATCAGGATCCCTTCTGGAAAGCTTGGACTGTGTCTTATTATTAGAAGCTGTTGAGGCTACTTTCAAAAAATGCAAAATATAATGCAAGTATAAAATATGATTAAGTACAAACAATGAGGAGAGGTATAAATGGTTGGGGGAGAAGTAACACAGATATGCACAATTTGGGAATGATATTTACTACAGGTACTAGGAAGAAAGTGAACCAAGACTGTAACTTACTTCTTACCCTGAAAGATGAATGAAGATACACATCATGTCCGTAGGCAAGTTTCAACATGGAAGCAGCAACTTAGTATTATGTAGCAATTTTACAGCTATCAATTCATTAACTCTCAGATCCAAGTACACTGTTTACTTCCTGGTATATGAAACAGAATTATACCTTAAATGTTTCTCAGTTCCCGTCAAGCATGGTGTTACTTTGTAGGCAAAATGCCCTGGAGAGGCCTCTCTGATGAGCTCACTGGGTGAGGGCTGGGTTCCTCTTTTAGGTTCTGATCCTTTCAGACAGCCCCTGAAGGACATGCCAGGCCTAGAAAGAAAGAAAGGAAAGAAAGAAAGAAAGGAAGGAAAGAAGCAAGGAAGGAAGGAAGGAAAGAGGAGGGAACGATGGAAGAAAAAAAAAAGAAAAATAAATTTTGCAGAATTACTTCCCAAACACATACTAGTGCTACAGCCAAGCCAGGCTAAAACATGGAGTCTAGAACTCTGTGCCCAGCTGTCTCACATAAGTAGAAGAGGCCCAAGCACCTGAACCGTAATTTGCCTGCCTCAGGATGCATTAATAGGAAGTCGAATCAGAGCATAACCCATTGCCAAAACAATGCTGCCTCATTTCATATCGTTATCTGTAGGAAGTTCCAATAACATTCTAGAAAGCATTTTCCCAACTTATTTTCCCAACTTGTTTAGCTTCCATCTGTAAATGCTTTCCCGGGCAACTCTCAGACAACTTGATATTAAATTGCAAAGTTCAGCACCTTCCAAAGGACATTTCCCTGGCACCTTCGTAGTTGGTTTCACTGTGCATCGTGAGGTGTAACATCTCCCCATGGATGGCTGTTCCTAGCATCATCCCTCTAGGGTGACTTCCAAGAAAATCCAGGATGCTACACGGAGTACAATCTCTGAAACCTGGGGGAACAGTTGCTTGGTGAGTGCTCCATCTGAGGCATGTTTCTGAAGGTGACTTATGCTAAATAGCCCCAGAAGGTTTTCACAGTGAGTCCCCTGCTGCAACACCTCAACACACTGTCAGGCCATGAAGAGGTCTCAGTCCCATGCTTAGAAACGAGGCCGGAATGATGCCCTGGTGTGGAGGCATCTTCTCTATCCTTCCCTCTTTAAGTCCTCTACCACATCCCAGAGGGCAACGATTGCTCTGTACATCTGCTGCTGTTATATTCTAGAAAATACTCTTTACCCTTCAGTATATAGCACCCCACTAATTAAATTCTCTGCTGTACATAGTAAAGTTTTCATTTTGACATTTCCCTGTACAACTCACCATGTGGATCTTTTTTCCTCACTGAACCCTGACTGCAGCAAGTGGTGAAAGAGATAAGAAAAAGAGCAACCACTGCCTGTTCCAGCCAGCTTTTACCATTCATCCCTGTTCCCCAAGGGCATTGCGTGTCTATCAGGCCACACGTTTCTGAAAAATACAGTTGTTATTTCTTTGCATCTCAAATGAAAGCTATCTGTTCTTAAACTTTTGCAGCCATTCAAATAATGGCACAACTATCATGTTTGGTTAAATTAATAATTATTTTCCTATAGCCATATAAATATTATTAATCATCCAGGTAATTTATACTCTAGTATCATATTTCCTTTCTTGTCTGATTCTTTAACATTTTTTGTTTTGTAGGTAATAATTATCTTTTTGCTCAGAATTCTCAATAGCTGTTTCTACTGTTAGAAGTCTCTAGCAGAGCTGGCAAACATCTATCAGTAGTGTCTTCTATATGTGGAAATAAATTAGTACATTTTTAAATTCCTTTCTCTAAAGAATCAGTGTAGCATTAATTAATCATAGTATTTAATTTCAAATCCTGATGTTGATCCTCCCCAGTGGGGTGACTGTGTAAATACTTCCCTAAAAATGGGAGAATTGAAGTATGTCTCCAAGAGGAATACTCTAGCTGTTTCAATTGAGTATTCCTAATTTATCTACAAATTACAGCCTCTGCTCTAGGATGGTGAACTTCCTGGTATTAGGAGATCATAAATCAGTTTAATTTAGGAGTATGTGTTACACCCCAGGTACTTTTTAAAGATGCCGTATGTTTTCCCCAAAGTCACCAATACTAATAGGAAAACAAATACTATCCATCTCTGCTCTTAGCCCATTCACACTGATCAAACCCAGCAAAACACTCACATGAACTATATACAAACACTGTTAGTCAACATGATCTTAATTATATATGTACTATTCAATTACAAATGAATAATATAGTCATATGTATATTCAAGGTTTATTTATTCATTTGTAGTAGTTATGTAAAGAAAGAGAGGAACAGAGAGAGACTGACACAGAGAGAAAGAGATATTACGTCGTTTGTCTCATCCTCTAAATGGCTGTGTTAGCAGTAATTGTGACAGATCAAGGCCTGGTGCCTGGAACTCCATCCAGTTCTCACACATGGGGGGCAGCGGCCAGGTATTTGGACCGTCTTTGGTTACTTCTCCAGGTTCATTAGCAGGGAGGTAGGTTAGAAGTGGAGCAGCCAGGACATACATTAATGTCGTTTGGGATGCTAGTTTCACAAGAGCAGCTTAGTCTGCTGTGGAACATTCCAGGCCACAAATTATAGTTCTTAAAGTTGAGGTAATACCTCATTATTGCAAGTACTATGCTAAATGACATGATAATTTATTTTAAAATTGAGGCTAATGACATCTATGTTGCAGAAGTTATAGGCTCAAAAATGAGTGAAGACTTGTTTACCCCATATGCTTATGTGTGTATTTAGCAAACACCTTTTTAAAAATATTTATTATTATTATTATTTTTTAATTAGGACGTCAGATTTTACAGAGAGGAGATAGAGAAAAAATAGATCTTCTATCCGCAGACTCATTGCTCAAATGACCTCAACAGCCAGAGCTGAGTAGATTCGAAGTCAGGAGCCAGGAGCTTCTTTTGGGTCTGGGCACAAGGATTTGGGCCATCCTTTACTGCTTATCCAGGCCACATGCAGGGAGCTCAATGGGAAGTGGGGCTGCCAGGACGTGGGCCATGAACCAGTGCCCATATGGGATCGTGGGCTTACAAGGCAAGGACTTTAGCAACTAAGCTACCATGATGGGCCCACACCTTTTAAAAATATTTAATCAATTTTTTAAAAAGGCATAGTTAGGCATAGAGAGAAGGAGAGATAAAGAGGGATGCTTTATCTGCTGGTTCACTCCCCAAAGCACCTCACGACCTAGTGCTGGACCAGGACAAAACCAGGAACTAGGAGCAACCTCTGGGTCACCTGTGTGAGTGCAGAGACCTGAGAAAGTGGGTCCTCCTCTGAAGCTTTTCCTAGTTGCATTAGCATAGAGTTGTACTGGGCATTGAACAGCTGGGGATCAAACTGCTACTCTTATAGGACGCTGGTGCTGTGTAATCCACTGTGCCACAATGTTGACCCCAGCAAACACATTCTAAATGTTTGTATCTCACATACTTTTCTGGCTACTGGGGAAACAATAGTGAGCAAAGTACACATCTATGGATTCACCATTAGCATAGAACAACAATGTCAAATGATTCCATGATTAAATCTGTTTACAATACAGGGAAGTAATACAAGTTCTTACATAGGGATGTGAACTTGTAAGAAAGAATTTCACATGGTTGGCTGCCAGGAAAGCTCCACACATAAATTATCCTTGAGCTGACACCTAAAGGATGAGTAAGAGTTCATGAGGCAATAGAGGAAGGAATAGAATATTCAGAGAACACAGCATATGTATTGATCCCATAGGAGTCAGTATCGCAAGTTCATTGGACACAAAGGCCTGTGTGTGATTGGGAAACTGGTTGCAAGTGGGGCGCGATATACAATGGGACTGGGTAGGCAGATGACAGGTAGACATTGTAGAACACCTTGTTGCTTTATTGAATGCTGTATTTATCTTCCATTCCAAGAGAATGGAAGATCACTGCAAATATTTAGTGATAAGGAAGGGAGCTGCAGCCAGCTGCTGAGGTCTGCATCTTAGACAATATCTCTTTTAGTAACCATAGAGAAAAGGAATAGAGGGTGGGAATGAAGGGTCAAATTCAAGTGATAAATTCAGGAAGATATTAAGGCAGAATTAAATATTTTAACCAAGATTTTTCCCCTCAGTTTTAACTGATGACTGCTCTGTCTTTAAAGGAAACGATTACGTCCCAATCTGCATGTGTTGCAAGCTTGTGCCTTGTCATATCCCAAATATTTTTTCTTCTTTATTGACTGGTTAGGTTGCCAGCTCCTAGACAGTCTTGCTGTAAACAACTGAAGCTGTGTGATATAGGATAGTAATTGCAATGTAAAATCCAAATCCTTCCCTCCAGTCACAAACTGAACATGAATTCCAAATGGCCAGCCAACTGCAGAATGTGTATGGAGGCATGGTTGGACTAGGATTTTATATCTCCTTGATGAACAAATTGGCTTACCACACAGTCAGTCTGATTGTTTGCCTCTCAGCCAATTGCTAAGACAACAGAAAATTGCAAATCCGCTTAGCCCGTCAATTTAGTTATGCCATGTAGACTTGGTAGTAAAACCTGTTTCCAATTATCTCCGTAAAATGTAAACACATAACATTTTTGAAAACATTTCTTTCCTCTATCTGAAAATGAGAACAAGATAAAGAAGGAGGTCGTGGGAAGAAGAGAGTGAGAAAAACACGCAGGAAGGTGAGAGAGAGAGAGAGAGAGAGAGAGAGAGAGAGAAAGAGAGGGTGCAAGTAGTTATTGTCTGTCGCCTCCGAAGATGCGTTTTCAGGAAGATGGATCAGAATAAGAGCAGCCAGGACTTAGACTAGGCTTTCTGATAAGAGATGTGGACTGCCCAGGAGAAGATTAACTTGTTACATCACAAATGGGGGCTTGAAACATATTTTATGGTACAGTGTAATTATCTCCAGATTCTTTCATAGTGACCTAAGTTACTCTTCTCATTTCTAGTCCTTGACACCCACTGATTTGCTTCCTTTTTATTCATAAGCTGTGGTTTAGTCATAAATTGAAATGCTGGGCAGTAGTGAAAATAAAGTTACTATTTAAATAATGTGACTTAACGTCAGAGCCGGGTGGGGAGAGAAAGTGTAATTTTGCTATTTATCTAAATTTTTTGTTGCTAGCATTCCATGTGGGTGTAGATTTGTGTCTTGGCTGCTCTGTTTCCAATTTAGCTCTCTGCTAATGACTTGGGACATCATTGTTCTATATATGAGTACTGGTCTAAATATTGATTGCTTTACTTCTGATCCAGTACCCTGCTAATATTTTAAAAAGCAGCAGATATTGGCTCGTCCAAGTACTTGGGTCCCTACTACCCATGTGGGAGGTGAGGATGGAGTTCCTCTCTCTTGTTGGTCTTGACCAGCCCCTGCTTTGTGGTCATTTGGGCAGTGAACCAGTGGAATAAAGATCTTTCTCTCTTTCAGACTTTGCATTTGAAAATTTAAAATAATAAGTAAATCTTTATGAAAACAGAAAAGTATCCCAATTACCATTTAGGGAGGTAATCCTATTTAGATCCATTTATTTGAATCGTAATTGTTGTGCAACATTTTTGTGTTTGCTTGGGTGACAAATACGAAATCTGATCCTGTTCCATACATGCTTATTTCCCTGTGGATTCTGAAACAGGTTCTGATGTTCTCAGTACCCCAACCACGAGAGGAAATGACACATATCTGGGCAACAGGTTTGGTCAGGCATCAGCTAGGAAAGATTCTGGGAGAATTTTCGCTTTTCCTTAAAAAAAAAAAAGGACAAATGCAACTGGTCCATGGAACAGCAAGCCAATGTGAAAGGCAACAGAATAAACATTGAATCTTTCGTGATGTTATTGGTCAATTAAAGCAGCAGTATGGCTCTCCGATCCAACTATTTTCTTGTATATGAAAATAGATCCGAGTCAGTTTTGTTAAACAGAGAGAAGCATTCAGTCTCCCTTATTTTCTCATTCTCTGTTGCTTCACACACACTCTCTCACACACAGAAAATCTTCAGAAAGTGCATATTACAAGAAAATTAGGCATGAATTTTATTTTTGTAGCAAAATAGAATTATTTTGCATTTGCACTTTCTACAAATACTTAATAGCTGCGTGTGTGTTTTTGTCCAATATGTTGCTAAAGTTAAAACACAAGTTCACATGTATCTTTCTACTTCTAAACTTATCTAAACAGAAACTTCACACTAACGACCTGAAGCAACAGGAATTTTCCAGTTCAGTTATAAACTCGGGATGTCACTATCTTTTATGAACTCTATTGTTGACAGAAGTATTGCAACGACTGTTTGTTGCTGTGCATATTGACATACTTGGGCTCAAGCTACTCAGAAACAAGCAGACTTGAATAAAACACAAGTTTAGCATTAAATTTTTGAACATAAAAATAATATAGGCAAGGAGACAGGGATTAGTTCATAAGCTCCTCAATTACCAATATCCTGGCAGTCACTCTCCAGAACTGAGTTGGCAGAAAATGCCTAAAATGACTGCTTATTGTCCCTGTGATGACCTGCAGCCCATTTGACAAAATTTCCATTACTGAAGCTATTCCTTCTGTTGTGCACTCACCATTGTGACACTTCTGAAAGTTCGTTAGAATATGAGAAAATGGGCAGTCACCTAGTTGTTGCTGGAAATCTCTGCTGCTTTGCTGGCTGGTTCCATCCAAATATCACCTCTGAGACTCCAGGTCACATAAATGGAAGCTCCAGAAACTGGAAGGCTGCAACTCATTTTGAAGCATATAGTCCTGGAGTGTAGGACTTATTTTGCCAAATGATCCAGCTTTTACCTGTGCCCCATCTGCAAATTCTTTCTTGTGCTGAAGATAAGCACCTGAATCCACACATTCTGTGGCAAAGGGTTTGAAACTTAGTGGAACAGCTTACGCTGAACTTTATGCTAGGCATGTGTTTGCAAACAGTGAATCTCAACTGAACTTGAACTATGGTTATGCAACAAGGTGGAGGAATCCACCATGGGGGGAGGGGTATGGGAGGGGTGGGGGGAATCCCCAGCGCCTATAAAACTGTACTACATAATACAATGTAAGCAACAATAATAAAAAAAAAACTCTATGACTCCGAAGAAAATTTTGAGCAGGACAATTTTTTTTTAAGTTTTTTTTTTACTTGAAACTCAATGTTATAGAAAAAAGAGGAGATGGAACAGGAGAGAATTTAAAAAAAAAAAAGAGAGAGAGAGAGAAAGAAAATACAGTGAGTCTCTCCCAGCTAATTTGCTCCTTAGATATCCACAATGCCCAGCCCTGGACCAGATCAAAGGTAGGAGCCAGGAATTTCATCCTAGTTGCCCAAGTGGATATCAGACTCCTAAACTTTTGGGCCATATTTCTTCACTTTTCTCAGTCCGCTAGCAGGTGCCTGAATGAAAAGTAGAGGAGCTGACACATGAACTGGCATCCATATTGGACGTTAGTGTTGCAGGTAGCAGCCTTGCCTGCTGTATCACCACATCAGCTTTGGAAGACACACCTTAAAGAAAATACATTCCAGGATTTCCAATATCAAGAGACAGAAAAGTGTTCTTTCAAGGCTTTGTTCCTTATTGTCTAGATTTCACACTGGGAAAACAGTTGCCAGTTTATCTTTAATCAAAAATCTGAATCAATTCATTCAAGAACTTTCCTATATATTCTACACTGTTTAAAACTCCCTGAAGAAATAAACTCACTTGAGAAAATCTGTTCCTGCCTGTGTAATAAGTATTTTGGATAGTTAGGCTTGTTAGATTTAAAATAAGGCAAGATGCAAAGAGAGTCTATGGCGTCTCCAATATATATCTGTACACCTTTGGACAGATGAAAGGAAAAACTGATAAAAAATTTAGTGAAGCCCTTGTGAAGCTTATTTTAGTAATTCTGGAATGAGATAAAACTGCATATACTATCAACCATGTTCCATCAATAACAACAACCAAGAAACACTCCAATGTGGAAATGATCATGGAAAATGAATGGGGACATTTATAATATCTTTATACTTGAAGTCCACAGATTTTATTTTTAATGAGTATTAGCACATTTTTGGTAGTGTTGAGATGCTATGTCAAACATTTCATGTGGTTTTGTATCATGCTGTACTACTCCAACCAGACTAAGAAATGCACATCTTTCCAGTTGTTTTTCCCGTTGTACAGATAAGGAAGCACAGGTATGGCGGGATCAGGTCATTTGCTGATGACTGTACAAATGAGGATAAAGCAATGGTTCAAATCCCAGCAGTCTGATTGCAGGGACAGAGCATTTAGCCGCTCCTGCTTGGCAGAAGGTTAGAGATGGCCACACAGCCTGTGTTGAATTAATCCACCCTATCCAGCTTTACACACAATGTATCACAATCTCCAGAGGGCAAATTTTCTAGAAGGTCTAAACCAACCTCAGTCTGGCATAGCACCAAGCATATGGTAATAATATAGCATGTTTTGTACAGGGTGGTTAATGGAGAGTTGGGAATACTTGAGCTGCAGGTCCTGTCACTTATTCCTAAATCTTTCAAGACTTTGAACCCGTGTCAGTGAGTTTGTATTCTTTATTCTCTGCAATAAAAAAAAATCCCTCAAGTAACAAAATTTTAGGCCCCCAAACCTAGTGAATTCCAAACACCTTGTTTATCCCCAGGAACTTTCTACGTGGTTTCAAGTCATCCTAGCAATTTGGTAAAATTGAGGCTAGTAGATAACTATATCGCACCCTCGCCTAGTAATGATCGCATATTTTGGTTTCTCTTTAGTTGTTGCAGATAAAATAATTACATTAGAATATAGGTAGTCAGGTCTAATATTATTTAATTTTTCAACCTGAGAAGTTTTAACTGAGAAGCTGGGTGGGTTCTTTCCTCAGTTTAGTATAAAAGTAAAAAGCCAGTGATGGGTTGCAGAGAGGCATTTTCTTTGCAAAGTGACATGTAAACATAGAAGAAGAAAAAAGAAAGCACCTCCCAGGAGGGAGCCTAAAGATGGGATGCATCTTGAAAGGAGAGGGGAAGGGGCTTTAAGTATTCCCTGAGCCCTCCTTGTCTGGGCAGAAACCTATGGGGAAGACGTTCCCCACTGGTGTTCTCTCAACCAGTTAGGAAAAGGCTGGGCAATTCTTGTACCATCCATTTAAAGTGTGGCCAAGATTTTAGTGGGCTTGGGTGGTCTCAAGAAGTAGCAGGCACATTTAAATGAGTTTTACCTTGTATCTACACCTCAAATAATACTCTGTTTTAAATATCTATCCCACAGTGGTTAACGCTGCTCAGAATCTCCCTTCGCGATGCGCCCTCTGATGCGGACTGCATTCTTCATCGTTCTCACTTTGTTTCTTGTTAGAGGGGCAGTCTCCGTGGATGACGGCCACAGCCACCTCAGTAGCTTTTCCTGGGATAACTGTGATGATGGGAAAGACCCCGCAGTCATCAAAAGCCTAACACTGGAACCTGATCCCATTGTCATTCCTGGCAATGTGACCATCAGTGCTGAGGGCAAGACCAACGAATTGCTCAGTTCTCCTCAGAAATTGAAATTAACTTTGGAGAAGAAAGTGGCAGGCATCTGGATCAAGATCCCCTGTGTGCAACAAGTCGGCAGCTGCACCTATGACATCTGTCATGTGCTTGACAGTTTCGTTCTCCCTGGGAAGCCCTGCCCACAGCTACTAGAAACAAATGGGATTCCGTGCCATTGCCCCATCGCAGAAGGCACCTATTCATTACCAAGTAGTACTTTCACATTGCCTGCACTGGTGCTGCCCAACTGGCTCGTCTCTGGGACCTATTACATCGAGGGCGTCCTGAGCAATGGCGAGCAGCGTTTGGCTTGTGTCAAGATCTCGGTCTCTGTAACGGGCAAGTAAAGTGGTACAGTCACAACATAGTAAAGGGTGATGAGAAAGGTGTCCGCGTTTTAAGTCTTGGGTTTGTCAAAGCCAAATTTCAACAATTTACCATCCTTTAATCCTCCGCTATGCTCACCAAAAATCATTTTTTGACATATAGTTTTTTGGCAACTAAAGATGAGTTGGCCCCACTGGGAGCTGCTCTATGGGGCAGGGTACAATGAGGAGGGCAGACTCGTTTCCGTTGCCTATATTTTCCACCAGCCTGCTCCACAGCAACAGCTTGCTGAATCATGGGCAAGTCCCATGTTCTGGAGTAATTTGAAACATGGCATGGCAACGAACCTTTCTTATTTGTTAAAAAAAATGCTATCTAACAAAATGCTATCGATACTTGGGAGAAGAGTTTACTGCGATTTCTTTGGCAAAGAAAACATAGGAGAAATTCATTTGTATCTAAATGCTGCAGATACGAGTTTTCAATTGACATCATCTAGTATTAAGTCATCAGCAACTACTAGAAATAGTGTTGGCTTCAGGCATGTACTGCCAAAAAGTATTCTAAGTGCATTCAAAGAGTATCCTGGGATTACCAAGGTTACAGTGAGCATTTGAATATTAACTGTATCTAGAGCCAAATTAAGAATCTTGGTTGGTAGACAGGTGTGTAATAATTATGATGTTATTATTTCAACAAAAATGTTTTTGAGTTCTGGGATTTGGGCACGGGTATTTAATTAGACTTACATATTCTACTAAGATAGCAAAGATTTTTGAGTAAAATGTCAGTCATGTCTGTGAACCAATGGGCATTTTTGTTCACACATTTCACATGAAATCGAACTACTGAAAATGACTTGAATTGGGGGCGTTTTTCTGAGTCTTGAAACAAATCAAGTCAATATTAGTCATGTCTAATTTTCCTCCTAATATCTTGCTTGCTCTTTTTCTATAATATTTATTAACTGCTTCACTAGGTGTTTGCATATCATTCTTTTCTCACTTTAACGTCTTCCAAATAGAATTGGAACTGAATGCTGTTTTTCTCCTATGTTACATCTTTATTTTTTGATCAAGGAATTGATAAATTGACTTCCATTTTAATGAGAGCAAATTCAAGAGACCTATGTTTGTGTGTAGAGAACTATCTAGCTAAGTTCTTTCAGCATGTAAGGTATTTATTGGTAGTAAGACATTTCAGAAATCTTTGCTAGAATTTCCTGATCAATAAATACTATTTGTCATATTGAAAGCATAAATATTGAGGCTTGAGGAGAGTACATAGCTATTTGTGAAATAGTACCAAGCTGGTTGAAAGAAACATGTTCCTTTACATTGAATTGTTCATTCACTCATTTAAGGCAAATTTTTTTTGCTGTCTCTCCAGTGTGCACTTGTTCAGGGGGGCCCTGGGAGCAGCTCAGTAGGTTTGACCATCCAGTGTGCACCTGCTCAAGTGAGCACTTGAGCAACTCACTGGATTTGAGCATCCAGTGCTCCTGAGCTTGTACGGGAGTCAAACTTCTCTCTTATCTTATGTGCAAAGTAAAAAACAAGACAATTGAATCTGTGTGTTTGGCATTACAAGTTAAAAAAAAATGTTACCACAGTTTAGTGGCCTCCTTGAAGAAGTTGACTAGCATGTTGATTTTTAGTTTTCAGATTGGTAAAGCATATATATACCAGCATGCCTCCATGAAGCCGAGACTAACTAGTAATGATAACAATATTGAGTAGTTTAATACTTGTAGTTCCTATTAACCACAAAATGTAGAGTGGTATATAGATTAGATTGTTACTCCAATGCTTTTAGTAAATTCAGGTATAAACTAATCAAAACAAACACCAGTGTAGCCTAAGGTAGATTTGAATAATCTTGATCAAGCCAATTTCAAAACTATGTTTTTGGGGCCTTGAGAAGGCACAGCAAGCTAATCTGCCCTGTGACACAAGTCTCCCGCAGGGGCACTGGGTCATATCCCAGCTCAGCTGTGGCCATTGTGGCCATTGAGGATGTGAACAGTCGGATGGAAGTTCTTCTCTCTGTCTCACTCCTTTGCTCCTTATAGATTCTGTTTTTCAAATAAAAATCAATGAGTCTTTGAAAACAAAAGTTTTATTTCTCCTGTTTAGAAAGATATCGTTTCACAGCTGACACTAGTTTTAAATTTTAGAATTTCATCCTTTCAGATAGCTTTTTACATTTTGAAAGCATAAGAGGGAAACCAGGTAGCATAAATCAAAGTTTTTTTCCTGTGTCAATATGTTTCTTATTAATAATTCCAGCCCTATCATAAAAAAATTGGAATTTTAGAACCTTTTAAGAGGATCTTTAAGCCCATGTAGTCCTATGACTTCTGTTCTGTGGGTTGTAGTTGTTTGGGAATCTCAGAATAGGGATTGAGTCTGTAAATTTGTATGTATACTGATCATTTTCTTCAACTGAATTAAAAAAACCTCACATATACTGAAGAATATTTCTAACTAATTTTCAAGTTAACCTGAACAGTATTTTGAGCAATATTAAAAGAAGTTATTTAAAAGCACTTCTGAAGTCATAATCATTGACTAGTCATATTTTTCTATATGACTAGAAAATTTCTATATTGTTCAATATTTTTCTAGTCAGTGGAATTTAAAATCCATTGGCAATTACGTGGAGTAGTTGGTCTGTCCAAATATTAACACTTAAGAACTACAGGTCTATGTTTTAAAAGTACTAGAAATGAATTTTTTTTTTTTTAGAAAAAACTATTTTATTTGAAAGGCGGAGAGAGAGAGAGAGAGATTGAGAGAGAGATTTCAGCTAGAAATTCACTCCCCAAATGATCACACGTGCTAAGGCTGGGCCAGTTCAGAGCTAGGAACCTGAAACTGCATGTGGTTCTTACATGCGGCTGATAGGAGCCCCAGTACTTGGGTCATTGTCAGTGGACATCCCAGGTACATCAGCAAGGAGCTCGGTTGGAAGCAGACCTGGATCTTGAGCTGGCACTCTGAGTGGGATGCCAGCCTGCACAGCAATGCTGGCCTGAGATAGTAGACACCTTGATGTCAAGAAAGCATATTGGAAGAGGCAGTAACTGCATCACAGATTTTATAATTTTGAAGACATGGGTAACTCTGTTTCCAAAGGGTAGCCAAATATCGTGCCATGTCCTTTGTAGGGGCACCTGTGTTATGTCATGTCTGTCTCATAGACATGTGTTGATTTATATTCTGAATGGATCATTATACTCAGCGTAGCCTACAGAAACTGCATGTTTATCACCACAGATAAGCCTTGGTTTCCCTTGAAGACAATTTACAGTAATAGCAGAAAGAAAATATGTGGAAAATCTGCAGGAAATTCTTATAGATTGTGTGTACTTAGAAACTTGAATTAAAATCTCCCGGGGTATCCATTAAAATAGAGATCCTCCAATATCTCCCCAGTCCTATTGCATCAAACTGTCTGTAAGTAGAATCTGCAGATTCTCAATTTCATTCTTCTCTTTAGTGATTCTTGTGGGTATTAACGTTTAAGGACAAGAGGTAGTGGTAGGTGAGAGGAAGGAATAAATTCACTCTTTCAGCATAGACCTTACGGCATGTGATCATCAGTAAAAGAAAGCGTTTTCTGTATGTTACACTTCTATTGGCAAGAGGATGATTTGGATAAGACACCCACCCCTACATTTTCAGAGAACTGAGAGAACCAGCCAGCCTTACAAGTCATACGTCCTACAGGCAACAGTCTCTGCATTGGATTTTCTTTGTTACTCCACAACCTTTGATAAGTCCCATGTAAGAGCCCCAGAAAACCTCTGTAGTGCAAGCAGAGCAAGTAGTAGGGCACTGTTTAAGGGAGCCATATTCTCTGCTGAGCTTGACCAAAGTGAAAAGGAATCATGCCCAGCGGGACAAGGGAGACTTGCAGACAGGAACTGCCACACAGTCCACTCACCTCTGCACCAGCTTACTTTCCTTCTAATGACTGCAAAGGATCTGTGTTTATTTATTGACTTTTATTGAGGAGAATATAATTCTTTCAAGAAACAAGCGTAGAACAGAATATCCCTTGGTGTTCAGCTCATAGACTCTAAGCTACCCCTGGGAAACTATTTTTCTTTTGTTAAATGAGAGGAGCTGCTATTCATGAGTCCATACATGTAAACACTAAGAATTATTATAATACTCCGGAAATGGGAGAAACATTTCCTTGTGAATTAATGTTTATTTCTAGGAGATCAACAAGAAATTTGATTCAGAGGAATACAACAGGAAGCAGTAGTCGCAAAATGTAACCAAATATACCAGAATGGTCTACCTTAAATCAACTAAAACTGCTATTAATGAAACAGATTTTAATTGCCATTGTTCATAAAATTATTCATTTTTATATACTAAAGCTCTTACAGAGTACATTAATGAAATCCAAATCAATCTATTTGGAGCACAGGAAGCAATTAAAGTTTGTAAGGAGAGGATGCAAGGAAGCTATTCTGTAAAAGTTTTCTCTGAGTTAAGAATAAAAGCATTTAAATCATAGTAAGGTCTCCCAAATACAAAGCACCGTCTTGCACAAATACAACTACTGTAACATTCAGTTTCCAACGATTTAGATCGATCGTTGTCCTTTTCGTTGCATTTTCAAAGCACTGATCTGTGAACACACCAGAAAAAAAGCAGGTTCTTTAATTTTATATGTAAAACTGTAAATAGAGTATTATGCATAAATTATTTGTTTGAACTTTGTGCAGTGAGTAAGGGATAGAGCATGGAAATTATCAGCAATGAGTTCAGGTTTTGCATGGTGAAGTGGGTACAAATGAAATGGCACAGTGGAAAATGTTCAATGATTGATTAATCTTAATGTCTGTCAAAACTTTGCTCAAATACAACCTTTTTTTTTATTAATTATGTTGCATTATGTGACACAGTTTTATAGGCTCAGGGATTCCCTCATCCCCTCCCCGTGCCCTCTACCCCCGTGGTGGATTCCTCCACCTTGTTGCAGTATTACAGTTCAAATTAAGTCAAGATTCTTTTGTTGCAAACATATACCAAGCATAGAGTCCAGCATCTTATTGTCCAGATAAATTCAACAGTTTCTTGGGGAGACCTTCTCTGGTCTGAAGGTAGAGCTGGCAGAATATTGTCCTGATCAATTAGAAGCCACAACATAACATCAACAACAATTTACAACATTGACATGGTATTGATTAATCAATACTTTATAATGTTATAAAAGTGCAGGTTCTTAACCACATCCTGTGACTACTTCATTGACCCTTCAATTTTTGTTTGTACACAGAACTGGTTGCCATATACCTTGAAGTGGCTATAGGGTACTATTCAGCTGTCTCGTCTCTGTTTTCATTTTAGTGTTTAGCAGTTTATTATGTTGACGCAAATTTTGCTGTGCTTGGTCAAAAACAACTTTTTACTAAATTATTTCTCTAGTTCTGTAATCAGATGTCACATGACTTCAATAGTATTTCACACTTATCTTCTCCTTCCAAGAGTTAGTAATATGTACTTGGGCACATATTCTATCCCCAATTATTCTCTAGGTTTCTTAGACTGAATCTGATGCTATCCCCACTGCCAGACCTTCTGCACCACCTAGCTAGTACATGCTAGGCAATAAGGACAAAATAATGAGTAAGGGCGCTTAGAATATATTAAGTTTGAATATGTTGAATACATACAAATGTGTACCCAAATAAGAAATAGTTGACATTCCAGTGTGAAGGATTATCAAAACTCTGTATAGATGAACATTGAGAAACTTGTTGGAAGAAAGCTCATCATAATGGAAGAAAGAGTCTGGCATCATTAAAATGGTCTTCAGGATTGGAGGAGTAGGTTCATTTGAAGAGAGCATGCAGCTAGCCACTCTTCCAGACCCACTTCTCCGTGGACTCAAGTGTGAGTGCTTCCACTTGAGTAAAGATTAAAAGGCTCTTCTCAAACCCATTAAAGCCCTAGAGCATCAGTAAGAATGTTAGGATAGCATGTAAAATGCTGGGGATCAAAATAGGGAGAAGCGTTTTTTTAAATTTTTCGTTGGACAACAGAGTGAAGCTACATAAATTATGATTCATGGATTGGTGCCAGTCTGAATTTGTCCTGGATGAGATAAGGCGTTTAGGTCCAAATGCACATCAGCTGAGTTAAGGAGCCGATTGTTTCATTCAGCTGACATTTTTCTTTTTGTGGTGACAAGATGTTCTTGATGAAGGAGGAGCAGTGTACATTTATACCCTGGCAGGTCTGCCTTACTCCTAGCAGGCCCGCCTTACTCCAGGTTAGCAGAGTGTGCTGTCTGCCATTTTTTGGCATCTGCTTAGTTCCAGAGCATTTCTTGCAGTAGCAGGATATAACACTACTAATAGATCTACTGATCAGGAGATTTATTTTGGGAGAATAAGCATGATAATTCCTGGTTGAGAATTGTGATTCTCAGTATATCACAGACATAGAATAAGTTTGGAATTGTTTATAACACTATGCGAAATGTCTCTTGGGAACTCTCTAATGTAGTCAAAGGTTAATTTGTAGTGATAGAAAGCCACAGATGTAATATAAGCAGGGATCATTGGAATGTGGAATAGTACTGTGGCTTGTTGTAATCCTTTGACGACAGAACTCCTACCATTGGACCCTTCTTTATATTTGGCACCTTGTTTTATGTCCTTGCTGCACTAAGAGATACTAAGAGAATGAGCTTACAGTAGGGAAGGAAATTTCTTGTGATATGATAATGGTATAAATACAGATGCAGAGAAAATCAGTAATGAAATAGTTAAAGAGCAAATAAATAGGAAGAGAGTTGAGAGATGAGAATATCAGGAAAATTAAGAAGAGAAATGGATAGCTATTTTATATCTAGCCATCTTCAAAGTCTATATGTTTCTTGAAGGGGACAAGCCCATTTGATTGGTATGTATATAAGTTTGCTATTTTCATAGCATGTAATCATTACCCAAACAACAAAGCTTGAAAGTCCCTTGACAGTAATTTGTTTACTGAATAGTAATGAATAGTAGTATTTTAATCAGTCTACAAATCTTTTGAAATAAATATTACTGGAATATGATCTTTTGAAGTTGATGGACACATTTTCTCCCTCCAGGTTCAAAGCAACCACCAAAAGGATAGCTGAATTTCTCAACTCTTCAATTGTGGTCAAGATGCAATATTTAAGTATCAACAGAGGAAGCTTCTTAGGATGAGATTTTTATCATCAGTATCACCTTTATTTTTAGCAGCTGGTATTCATCAACTGACTAAAAATAGTTATTTGCATGAAGCATGTGTCCTCTGGAAGTGCCTGTATCTCACTGTGAATATGGAAATGCAATTGAAATGTTACATTTTATTATACAAAAGTAAAAGCATAATTAAACTGTATCTACTGGCCTTCAAATTTTCTGTGAACCTTTGCATTTGTATAGTACCGAGCTTACGGCAGATCTTAGAACTCAGCAAATACAATTAAATAAATAAACATGTATATATGTTTGGATAGTTGAATACAACATACAGAGGGAATTAAGAATTCTTAAACCAGGTCAGCCTCAACATCTTCTCACTTCCTCCTCCTACATCACCTAGTTTTACTCCAATTGAATTTTGTTGGAAGAGACTTCACGTCTCTGCTGGTGACAATGTTTGCTTCCCTGGTCACTCTTGTCATGCTTACAATTTGGGGCATATTTGAATAAGAGCAGCCAATTCCTGCTTTTTTAAGAGACCTCAGAGATGCAATAAAATTTCAAAAATCATAATAGGACCTACCTATTTCTTGACAGACCATGGATTATATCATGACAAACCCAGGACAAATTGTGAATGTTGTGATCTGGCAAGCTTTGCCACCTAATACAATGTAGAATGGAATTGTTCACCCTTGGGAGAATCAGTGCCCATCACAAGAGAATATTGTGTCACTTATTGATTGTCCAGATAAAGATGACACTTCAATATTCAAAGGATAATTTCTACTCAGTTTGTGCTGTTATTGAGAGTTTTGTCCGTGTCACCAGTGCCAGACCAAAAGAGCAAGGGAGGGTAAAGAAAAGTTTAATCTGTTACAGATGAAGGGGAAGCTGACCAACGAGTCACAAAAATTACTGAGGTACTGAAGGAGGATGCTTTGCATTTTTTTTGTTTTTGTTTATTTGTTTGTTTTTAAGTAAGTTAAAAGGAAGAGGAGTTGACCCGGTGAAATGAAGCAGCTGTAAAATTTTGCTGTCCCAGGACTGGCATGATGGTTCAATGGTTAAATCCTAACTTTGCAAGCTCCAAGATCTCATAGAGGGTGCCTGTTCATGTTCCTGTGCTACATCAATGAATTGCACTTGAGTGTCATACAAATCAGACAATCAGAGCAAGGCAAATCTTAGTCTCAACACCCATCGACCTCAAGAACCACCATTGGAAAACAGAGAAGGAATGTATTGCCACCACTGAAGTGATAAAACGTGCCTGAAACCAAAGCCTTTTAAAAAAATATTTATTTCTGCTGGAGAGGTAGATCAGATTTATGGGAAGAAGGCAGAGAAGGAAAGAAAGATGTTGCATCCGCTGGTTTACTCCCCACATGACAGCAATGGCCAGAGCTGAGCCAACCTGAAGTCAGGAGCTAAGAGCTTCTTTCCAGTTTTCCATGTGGGTGCAGGGTCCCAAGGCTCTGGGCCTTCCTTCATTGCTTTCCCAGGCCATAAGCAGGGAGCTCATGGGTAGTGGAACAGCTGGAACATAGATGATAGCACTTACAGGTGGAAGATTAGCCAATTCAGCTATCATGCCAGCCCCTGAAATGCTTCTGAATAAAATCTGTGTGATAACACTGGCTACTGGAGTCTTATCAATTAGAGAAGCAGAGTGATTAGCATCTTGTAGGGCAGGCATGAAGCACTTGCATTGTAGGATCTGTTTGGTGGCTCAGGTTCTTTATCATAGTTGCACCATTGTGAAGTTAAGAAAAAGAAATGTAAGCAAAAACAATTAGAACGCAGTTTAATCATACCTCATAGATGAAGAAACTGAGATTAACAGTGGCAAAGTAACTAATAGCAAAGATCATACTACTGATCTTGATCTTTCTTCTTAGGAAGGTTGTTTCCTCTAAACAATTGTTGGAAAAGAATAATCTGAATGCCCCCTTAGGCAGCAACATTATGTACCAAGTGATTGTCTATACAACATGTAGAATAATAAAATCTGCACATTCATTTACTTTGTCCTAAATCCATTCTTCATCTGTTAAGTGAATTCTCAAACAACTGATTACACAGTACCTCTGCGCTAGCTCAGCGCTCTTTTTAACTTCAGCAGTTTGTGGGTGGGCTTCTAGACTCTTTTTTCTATGGGATTTTGCAACTCTTTTACCCAGGAATTCTCAGGAGTTTACGTATATATATTGCAAACCTTACCGTCTTGGAAACAACAACTGCCTTATAAACATCAATCATTTTTTAATTTCCATGCTGGTATTGGTTCCAGGGGCCTAGGCACATTCACTTATTTCTAGGACTGGAGCTCATCCTCTTTTTTGCTAGGATCCCTGTAACTCATCTTACTTTGACATCTCCCTGCCATCGAGCTTACAGCACCTGACTTCAGGGCGGGTTTATGTGCAAAGCACTGAGAGCAATTCCCACTGGAGTGAGAGCTACCTGTAGAATCCCGTATCTAATGGCTGTTCACTGGAATTACTTGTCTGCCACAGACTCCAGGCTGGTGGTTTGTGCATACCCAGGTGGGGATTGCAAAGCACACATACAAAATAGGAACTAAATGAATTGAATTACATAAATCAAACTGCAATTTTGAAAGTCAGGCACTAATATCAATAACTTCTGTGGAAAAGTCCATGGAGATGGATCAATATATAATATATCAGGAACACTCAAGGATATTTCAGTATTTAATGACCCCCAGCTCAATTCAAGCCTGAGTGATTCTGCATTCTCTAAACGTAAAAGAGTAGATGCACCACCAATATCTTTCCTTACAGAATAACATTACTTTCCATGTTTCATATTTGACTTTCAATTAAATGGTTGCACAGTTTACCTAATAGTAATATTTTTGGCTAAAACACGAGACTTTCCATAAATGCAAGATTTTGTATTTTGATTCTTTGAAACTCCTGTGGAGAATATTCACACTATGTTGCAAAAGGCTAAAGTGAAAAACAAGTTAATACGTTAAAAAAAATCCATATCACACCGCTTCATGTTCTGGCTGCTCTGCTTCCCAAGCAGCTCCTGGCTTGTAGCCTAGGAAAGCAGTGCAGGATAATGCGAAGTCTTGGGACTCTGTACCCATATTGGAGACCCAGAGTGGGGATTTTGGCTCCTAGTTTGTGACTTCGAATTGGCTCAGCTTTAGCTGTTGTGGCCATTTAGGGAGTGAATCAGGGCTGAGAGATCTTTCTCTCCTTCTCTCTGCAAATTTACCTTTCATTAAAAATGAATAAAAATTTATGTGTACTGACTACATCAAAATCAGAACATATGGCAATTATTGAATGAATGTGATTTAGAACAATCCCCCAAACTCATTGAAGATGTTACAAAGTCCACAAAACTGGTAATGCTTGCACAATGCACAGAAAGACCATCTCTGACATTGAGGTGGGGGGAAGGAGAGAAGTGTTTATTTTAAAGGGTCCAGACAGCTATCACCAAACTCCAAAGCTTCTAGAATGGTCCAGGATTCAGGTTCTTAGAAACTGATTTTGATGCTGAGAAGTGCACATTCGACTCACATTCAAGTTTGCGTGGTCAGCTGTGCTTGTGGTCCTCCTTCAACTGAAGGAGGTTGGGAATGAAGTGTTTGTTTTGGAACTGTCTGATGGTAAAGCGTCTTCATTATGTCTAAAGGTCACATGTGACAGTGACTTTCTGTTCTGAGCCTAGAGTTCCTGAAAAAGAAATGCCTCCAAGATCCAATATCGACAAGTGACGCATTAGAAAAACAAATGAACTCTTTATTCATTTTTTAATTTATATTGAAAATGCAGGTTCACAGAAAGAAGGAGAGAGAGAGAGAAAAATCTTTCATCCACTGGTTCATTCCCCAAGTGGCCGCAATGGCTGAAGCTGAACCGATCTGAAGCCAGGAGCCAGGAGCTGCTTCTGGTTCTTCCACATGAGTGCAGATTCCCAAGGTTTGGGGACACTCTCTACTGCTTTCCCACAGGCCACAAGCAGGGAATTGCATGGGAAATGGAGTAGCTGGGATATGAACTGGTGCCTGTGTGGAATCCTGGTACATGACACAGTTTTGTAGTTAAAAGGATTCCCATGTTTCATCCCTCTTTCCGCTTTCCCATTTTCCCCTCCCACCACTTCCCTCACTTATTATAACCTCTCTTTGAGAATATATATATATATATATATATATATATATATATGCATGCAGTTACTTTATATCTGTATTTGTTTTATATCTTACATGAAGGAACTCTGCAGCCTATTGACTAGAGATTAGAATCCCATAGCGCAAACTTCACAGCTTTTGTAAATCATTTAAGCAGTTTTAGTAAGAGGCTGATCTTCAATCAAAAAGCAGATCAAGTGAAGTTAACAGAAGGACGCAGAGAGAACTTGGAAACTGGTATTTGATGGCATTCAGCATCTGTATTTACAGCACCTTGTAGAGATTTGGTTGCACAAGCATTTTGGAGACCAAATTACTCAGTTTTTTTTTTACAGTGAAAATTTTTACTTATTAATCTGAACACTAAAGCAAGTGTCAAATCCTATGTTGACCTATGACTTGTGTGGGCCTGCAAGATGTTTTGTGATTTGTACAACCTAAAGATAATCACTCTCAAAAAAATCATGTATTAAAACTTAAATACTCAGTAACATGTTTTTGCTTGGAATTGAATGCTTCAGCAATTCTGTACTTTAATCCCTGACACCTCCCATAAGATGCTGCCATGAATAAGTACCTGTTCCCCTGCGAAGGCGTTCTGTTCTCACAGTGTCACAAAGCTGACATGTACACAGCAAGTCTCACTCTTGAGTCTCAGCTCTCAACCTCCCTGTCCTCCTCCCCACCCAGGGGTTAAATATTTGTGATGTGTAAGATTGGAAGGGAATTAGCAATATGAATATAGACTTCAATACTCTTAATTGTTCAGTGGTTACATTGTGTAGTTCAATGCCAGTGACCTATTACAGTAGTCACAAAAGTTGTGAGAAACCTGTTTTCATTTGAGCCTATTGTTGTTGCATTGGACTATCCCTCTTTAAGTATTTTGTTCTGTGGGTTTTTCTTTTTTCCCATCTTAATCTGCTGTATTTGGGCTATAAAGATTGCTAATTTCATGTCTTAGGAAAATATTTCTTCTCTTATTTCTCCCCATGAAAATATCAGGCAATTTCTAGCCTCATTTGCCCCACTCATGTAAATGGAGCAAATTCTATTTAGCAAGATGTACTTTATGCAAATTATGTACCATTAACATTTTTATTTGCTTTTCATTTTAGGATTTTTTAAAAGCTCAAGTAGTCATAGCTATTTAGATATTAAAATACATAATGCATTTTTGTTATATTTATTAATATATAAATAAGATGAGAAATATTTACATATTTCATTAGTCTGAAACATTTTTGTCTCATCTGGGCATTAAAAATACCTCAATAAAACATAGTTGGCAGTTACATGACCAGCAACTTACTTAATGAAAGGGATACTTTCGAAATCAAAAAGAACCCAGAGGAGCAGCACACAACTAGACTGTGAGAACCATCCAGTTGTGGAGATGCCAGCTTTAATGCACTGATAGCAATGGAAAGCTTTTCCCACACTGCTACTGTTTAGGAAATTTCATTCCCATCACAACTAAGCTTCGGTTTAACTAACATCAAGTGGATGAATAATGCAAGTGAAAGGCATTTCTTTATTTAAAATGCAAAAGGCATATTAATAAATAAAAACGTAAAATTAGGGATGAAGCAATACACATCAAATTAAGTTATTAGCAAAATGCTACTGTATATTAATTTCTACAGCAACTAACCATAAGCTGAATAATTTACTCTCAGAATAACATTACAGATTTCCTCTAGGCAAAAACCTGAAAATTTCTTTTTCCTGGATGTCAGCCAATAGTGTGAGCTGTCAGTAAAAGGCAAAAGAAATTGATGAGAAAGATTTCTGCACTTCAATATGCTCGACAAGCGAAGAAACACTGTCTCCCTTTAGCACTGTGCTCAGATTACCCAACTTCTTGTCATAATTCCTTGAATACATACACTTAATTTTTAACAGCATGTGAACATACTTTAGTTGTAAAACAAAGATTCTAGATGTATTCAGTAGTGAATTAATTTATTAATTCTTAATCACATAACAAAGGATGTGCTCAAGTTCATTTTTACCTAACAGAATGGGAAATAGAGACATTCACAGGTGTTCATGCAACGGTCTTGTTTGGAAACTTTGAGGAGGACTTTGAAAGCACTTAAAGAGGTTGAGACAGAAATTCTGGTCAACATTTCTTGGGGAAGTGAAAGAGAAGAGTTATTCTTGGAGAAGGAAGAAAATGAACCCTGAGATGCTGTGAAGTCAGAGCCACAGCTACTTAAAAAGCTAAAGCTGCTTTTTGATGGGAAGATTTGTGGTGCAGTTGGGACAATATTGTTTCTGTCTGTTGAAGAGGATCTAGGGAAATCTCAGTGTTCAATTGCCACATCTAAAGGAAGAAATGGGTTCAATCTGGTAGGGCAGTAGGATAACCTCTGGGCTGCAGCTGCTCAAGTTGGAGCTCTTGGTACCTCGACAGACAGGCCTGATTACTTTGCCGCTTTTGTAGAAAGATATAAACAGGGCATGAGTTTGTTTTTTTGCTCAGTAGATTCTACTGCTAAGCTCGATTGGTTCATCACAATCAAGTTTGGACAGACTTTGTGTATTAAAATTATACACCCATGCCTTTTGCCAGGTGACTTTACAATGTTACCTACCAAAGAAAGTGGGATTTTCTTAAATGGGCATTGTTGGGCTTTACCATTTGCACATCAAATGCTTGGAAACTGAAAGTGAATTGTTTTTTATGGGTCCAGCTTGACTGGGATCAGTTCTCTCCTCTGATCTTTCATGGTCTTGTCAGTTACTATGAGAAAAACTAGTATATAGGTGACACGTAGCATTTACTTGACACTTAATAACGCCTGGAGTTTACTCCTTCTAATCAGAGGTAAACCCTGTGAAGACAGTCATAAAAGGTAATACAAAAATAAATGCCCACTGGAGGTATTGAGTTTGGGGTGGTTTGTTGCACAGTTTGATGAATAATAGCTTGTTAATATAGCTTCCTTTAACCTGCTATTCCAACTCGGAAGTCTGGTCATTGTAACTGCTGAGGATTTTTATAAGGACTATCAATTGTTGCCTTTCAAGATACCACAGTATTTTTTTTTTTAAAGATTCATACAGTAAAGGATATAAGAAGAGAAAAATCTAAGATGCTCATCCCTCCACACACACACACAAATCCAAAACAAAAAAAGCAAATAAAACAGCTTCAGTGTTAGGCAAGCGTGTTTGCAAACATGTACCTTCATTTTTAAAGAAATGTTTACATGTCATAATAATATTTTCTACATTTTACCAACAAATGAAAAAGATAGTACAAAGAATGATGCTGTAACTCTCATCCAATTACCTTTATATTTAATATCTCACATTATCATATTTGTCAAAGCTAAGGGACTTTGGGGTATTACTGAAAACTATACATAACAGTGTATTCAAGTTTCAGTCTTTTTTCCATGATATCTTTTTGTTCTGGGATCCCATTGTGAATGTTACGTGATACTTCATCCTTAAATTTTCTCTGATAATTAACAGTTTTTTATATTTCCCTTGTCCTTGTGTGTGGGAGATTGTCCCTGGATCTCTGCCTGCTTAGCCCATGCGGGAGGACATAGGCACACCATAAACCCATGACGATGGTCTTGGCTCACTGAGACGTCAACCAGCCTGTTCACTTGGGTATGCAGTGAGAGCTGGACTGAACCTCAATTTATCTTCTCTATCTTTGGATGAGCTGTGCTAGGACTTCTTTGATAAGCAACCTTCGTCCTCATTCCTGGCTTTGCATTGGCTCAGCTCTCGCCATTGCAGCCACTTAGGAAGTGAATCAGCAGATGGAAGATCTTCCTCTTTGTCTCTCCTCTCCGTGTATCTGACCTTTCAATAAAAATAAATACATCTTTGAACAGATGTTCATAGAAGACATAATTAAAAGACAAGCTTATTTTGTGCTAAAATTTTGAAATCTACACATTTTAACTGGGATTCAGAAAGCATACGATGAATGTTTTCTGTATGGATTTTAAAAAAATTTTAAGTTAAAAATAAGGAGGGGAGGAGAAGAGAGGGGAAGAGTAGGAGGAGAGGAGGTTGGAATGTTGTTCTGTTCTTCAGACTGTGCACATGAAATATGTGAAGTTTGCTGCCTTTGTATAAAAAAAAATTATTTCAATATAGATTCATTTGTCAATTCTATTTTCCATAAACTTTTTGAAGTTCTTTTGTAAGTCAATAATTTTTTATTTTTCTTAAAGTGTATTACTTCATTTAATTACCTATCATATTTTACTGATTCATGTGTATGTAGACGAATATTTGAACTGGAGTATTATGAAATGTCACCCTGAATACTAGTATAATATTGCTAAATATGTTGCTGTGCAAGTCTTTTGAAGACATTGCTTGCTTTCTTTTTTTTTTTTTTTTTTTTAAGGTTTATTTATTTGAAAGTCAGATATACAGAGAGACAGAGAGGAAGATCTTCCGTCTGGTGATTCACGCCCCAAGTGAGCGCAACAACCAATGCTATGCCGATCCGAAGCCAGGATCCAGGAACTTCTTCCGGGTCTCCCACGTGGGTGCAGGGTCCCAAGGCTTTGGGCCGTCCTCGACTGCTTTCCCACGCCACAAGCAGGGAGCTGCCAGGATTAGAACCAGCGCCCACATGGGATCCCAGTGCATTCAAGGCAAGGACTTTAGCTGCTAGGCCATGCCGCTGGGTCCGACATTGCTTTCTTTTGATTAAATATTTAGGAAAAAACTTGCTTAGTTATGCCATAACTTTCTACTTTATTTTTTGAAAAGTCATGCAACTTTTTAAATCTTATATTTATTATTACTAAAGTGGATCACAATTATGTCTTATACTTTCAATGTCTACTTATCTGCATCTTACTGATATAGAATGTACATGTTTGCGAGTAATATATAATTTCTGTAAGATATCTATTCAAGAAACTGCTGTGGTGTTGCAGCAGAGAGCTGGCGTGGGTGCTGGTTCGTGTCCTGGCTGTTCCCTTATTATGCAGTTACCTACAAATGGCCTGGGAAAGTAACAGAAGGTGACCCAAGGGCTCGTGCCCTTGCTACCCCTGTGGAAAACCCACACAGAGCTGCTGGCCTTTGCGGTAATCTAGAGTGTTAGCTTGGATGAAAGGTGTCCATCTTTTTGACTTTTCTTCTTTTTTTTTCTGGCTTTCAAATAAAAAAAGTCTGTTTGAACTTTTTGCCCAATTTAGTTTGCATTTTTATTGGTTCTTTGCATATTCTTAGTGCACATTATCACATGTACCAATCAAAATGATTTTCTCTCAGTCTGTGAGTTTTTAACCTTATTTTCTGAAGCACTATCATTTGAAATTTTGGTGAACAACTTGACTATAATTTCAATATTTTAATGGATTAAAGTCAATGTTGCATTTTTGAAATCTTTGGCTGACATCACAAAAATTATCTCCTGTATTTCCTAATAAAAGTTTTGTGGTTATAGCTTTGATATTTATGTGTTTGAGCCATTTTGGATCAATTTTAATGTGTGCTATGAGATAAGAGCCTAAATTTATCGTTTACACAGATAGATAACCAATGATACTGATCTTGTTTGTGGAAAAGGGTACCCTGTCACATTGAATTGCCTTGGCAATCTTTTTTGAAGACACATCGACTATAATTATAAGGGTTTATTTCTGGTCTCAGTTCTGTTACAACGATGAATGAGTCTATTCTTATTTCAGCAGCAGGCTGTGCTGTTTCTGCAACTCCACAGTCATTTGAAAGTCAGGAAACTCATTATGCTTTAATGAATCAAATTTCTTTTATGAAAGTAATGGTAGGTTTTGAACATTTTCTTCCCTATAGAGAGTTTATCTCCTTCAGGTATTTTGTTTGCTGCTTGACATTTTCTTTTACTAAAGAGGCTTTATTTGGCAATCCATTAATTCTTACTTTCTGCTTACATGTAAAGGGAGGACAAACAGCTCTTCAGAAGCTCTGGGAGTACAGGTGAGGTTTGTGGTTTTAGGACTCCGTTGTGGGGTAATGAGTCAACTATATTAATAGTTTAGGGATGGGTCAAAAGATATGTACATTCAGGAATATCATTTAAGACATTTTTTTTCATATTGAGGAATCTTTCTCTTAGAAAAAAGATGGGAAATCTGGAATCATTCCATCTTGACGAGTTTGAAATAGGCAACTGCAGGAAACACGTAGTCTGATTTGAAAAATCACCCGTCCATAACTCAGGCAACAGCTACAATGAAACTTCCCATATTTTTTTTTAAGTTGTTGAGACTGGTATTTTAAAATTTACATTCTTGCCAAAGGCAATCCACTAATCAAAGAGTTTAACAATGAAAAAGAAAAAAGAATGCCACAACTATTAGAATAATAATTATTTTGTTTCACCACTGCCAGGACTATGTGTTCTTTTGCTTGCTATTGCCAGACAGCTTAGTTCTAAATTTGGGGCTCCATCCCTTTTTGGGGACAGCTAATTATTTCTTCTTCATCTGTTGCATTTGCAAATGAAAATACCATCTCACACTGACTTCCTATAGCTGAAGTTCCTGAAAAGGCCTGAGAGAGTGGCAAGGTTTTTGTCTCTTTCTCGTCCTGCTTTGCTTCCTCCTCTTCCCTTCCTTTTTCAGAAACCTTCTCTTATTGAGATTTTTACAACTGTTTTCCACATCATTTGCGAATTTCTCAATTCAGAGTCATCAAAATTAGCTGTGCTGAGATGATCTGGGTGGTTCAGAATTGTGAGCTCAACCAGACTGCTTGAAATGCTCTTTCAAATCTGTATTTGCTATGTTTACGTTGAGTTGTCAATTATTTGGCTTTTCTATTTCTTAATTCTCCTCATTTAGTTACACCTGTAAACAAATGATTTGTTTCCTAAGCACTACAGTGTCCCTGTGCAGACCATTCTCTTGTTATGGTCCCTGTACTAAAGGACGCCCCTGTGCCTGTGTTCTTGTTGAGTTCTAAGTCCTTCAGGAAATCCATGTTTTGTTTTTATTTTTGTTTTTTTTTCCCCGATGGGCTTATGCATTTCTGACTTAAGGAAATAGTTTGAATGATGTATTTTTTTTTCTCTGTTTGCTTCACCAGATTTGCAAGTATACATAATGTAATTAAAAAGATAATGCACATTTTCCATGAAAATGTGGAGTCCTGGTGTGTGGTACCATTTCTGTAGACAGCAGTAGCTCTTCAGTTTGTAATGGTGCTAGGGAGCTTCTTGAGGAACAACTCACTATGCATAAAATATGTGCTCAATTTCCTACTTCAATACTACAATTTGTATTAGCAGAGCTTTATATCTGTGCCTTCAGGCTTCACAAGGAGTAGGGCTTTGACGGAAACTGCAGAACTGCGCTCCAATAGAACGACCAGGATCTGCGCTCCTTTAGAATGACCTGGATCTGCGCTCCAATAGAATGACCAGGATCTGCGCTCCTTTAGATGACCAGGATCTGTGCTCCTTTAGAATGACCAGGATCTGCGCTCCAATAGAATGACCAGGATCTGTGCTCTTTTAGAATGACCAGGATCTGTGCTCTTTTAGAATGACCAGGATCTGTGCTCTTTTAGAATGACCAGGATCTGTGCTCAGTAAGAATGACCAGGAGCTGCACTCTGTTAGAATGACCAGGATCTGTGCTCTTTTAGAATGACCAGGATCTGTGCTCAGTAAGAATGACCAGGAGCTGCGCTCTGTTAGAATGATCTGGATCTGTGCTCATGCCTGAGGTTTTGTTACTTGTACTTTTTCAGGGCTTCCTGATACTTCACACCCTGCTATTTTTTTTTGAAGATTTCTATAGAGTTTTTAAAAAAGATTTATTTTATTTTAATTGGAAAATTAGGTTCACATAGAGGAGAGACAAAGACCCCCCATTTGCTGGTTCACTCCCCAAGTGGCCACAACGGCCAGAGCTGAGTCAATCTGAAACCCAGAACCAGGAGCTTCTTCTAGGTCTTCCATGTGGGTGCAGGGTCCCAGGGCTTTGGGCTGTCCTCTGCTGTTTTCCTAGGCCACAAGCAGGGAGCTGGATGGGAAGTGGGGCCTCTGGGACACAAACCTGCACACATATAGAATCCTGGCGCATGCAAGGCAAGGACTTTAGCAATGAGGCTCTCACACTGGACACACTCCCTGATATTTTTCTGTTCCACATTTGAGGGAGCATCTTAGGGTTTATATCAATTTTGAATTAGAAAGCTTCACTTCTATTACAGAGTTGAGTATTTATCATTTCCCATTTTTATCACGTTCCTTGCAGAGGTTGTTTCTTTTATGCTTCAGGATACTTAACTTGATTGCCTCTCCTTCAGATTTGTTGATGGCAGTGAGGATTATAATTGTTTATTTCATCTTTGTAATTGATAAATACTAGAGATTGAGCACAGCACAATTGCTTTCTGTTTTTGCCTCTCTAGAATTTGCTTTGTTTCCTTAGCTGTCATTTGTCAAGTTTTATGGGGGTGCGGCTTTCCTTGTTAATTTGCTGTTGATTGCACATACAAGTGCTTGCATGAAGACATCATATAGCATGTTTTTCATATAACATAAAACATATACAGCACGTATATGTGTTAACTTTATAAATAAAGATATTATGTGGAGATAGAATTAAGAGTCTTTTCAGATTAGGACTTATGTTAGATTTTTGAAAGTTGGAGGGGCTGGTACAATGGCACAGCAAGCTAATCCTCCAACTCATGGCATCAGCATCCCGTATGGTTGTGAGTTCTTGCCCTGGCTGCTCTATTTCTGATGCAGTTCTCTGCTTAAGGCCTGGGAAGGCAGCAGAGGCTGGTCCAAGGCGTGTAGACCCTGTGCCTATGTGGGAGATATTGAAGAAACTCCTGGCTCCCAGCATCAAACTAGCTCAGTGCTGGCCATTGCTGCCATTCCTGGAGTAAACTGGCAAAGAGAAGACTTTCTCCGTCTCTCTGTGAGATTCGCCATTCAAAACAAAGTGCTTACAGAAAAAAAAAAAAAGTGGAGATTCTCTGAGGTCATTTAACTTCACCATTTTAAAAAGGGCATTTTGGGGCATTACTTTTACTTCACTTCTTTTCTCATCATCCATGCCAATGCAATTATCATGTTTTAAAGAAACATCATTGCTTATTTTATGTCTCTTAAACTCATTCACTTTTCTTCAATTTTCCCGTTATTATCTTATTGCACTACTCATCATATTTTTAGCAAATTAACAAAATGTCTTCCTCACACAGATTTTTTTCAGGATGGCTTCTATCCAAATACTTCTTCATAAACATCTTCCATCCCATTCCTTACAATGATTTTTATAAAAATACGTCTTCCTGTACTTTACTTTTTAAATGTTTATTTTTTATGTGAAAGGCAGATTTATGGAGAGAAGGAGAGTCCAAGAGAAACATTTTCAATTTCCTGGCTCATTTCCTAAGTGACTGCAATGGCTGGAGCTAAGCCACCTGAAGCTAGGAGCCAGTTGCCAGGAGCCAGGAGCCAGTAGCCAGGAGCCAGGAGCCAGGAGCAAGGAGCCAGGATCCACTTCCCCTCAACCCCACCACCACCTGCCAGGTTCTGCATGTGGGTGCAAGGCCCCAAGGCCCTGGGCCATTCTCTACTGCATTCCCAGGCCTCAAGCAGTGCCTGGACAGGAAATGGAGCCGGAAAATGAGCTGGCACCCACACTGATGCCAGTGACTGTAAGATTAGGATTTAGCTACTGAGCCGTTGTGCCAGACCCCTTCCTGTGTTTTGCCTAGTTGGATATTCTGCAATGGATCTTCAGCAGAAATAACAAGTTGTCCAATGTGGTGTATAACATCTTGAACACTCCTTTTCTTGTTTATATAATCAGTCTTGCTATTTACAAAACTCCAAAACTACCAGCATTACATCAATGCCCTGATGACACACTGCTGGGTAAATCCCTTCTCTGGACCTTTCCTAGTCTTGCCTCTCACTTACGCCACAACTTTGACCTTGCCTCCTACGCCTAGTCTGCTCCTTTGTATCCTCAACAGTCACAGCTTTGAGAAAGCTCATAATCAAGCAGATGCAGGTCTTATAGGTCTTCTAGTGCTCCTCCAACATCCTGTGTATGCTTGAGAAACGAATTTATTCACTTGTACCACACAATCCTGTTTGGTTTGCCATTATGAGTGCATTTCCAATATGCCTTTATGTAGTAGTGATGATTTGTCTATGGAAAAGGTTATTGGGGCTTCAATCTTACATGCTTTTATTAATTTGAACTTTAAAGTCACTTTTCAGCGTATTTGTTTGAATGCTGAAGCAGCAATGCAGAAGTTGCTTCAAAGGATTACATGGAATGTAAGGATGTATTCTCACTAAAAGGATGCTGGGTCACAATTCAATCGGTCTTTCCTCTTACAACAAAGTAACTGTTTACCACAAAGCAGCAAACTGCAATTGCAGTTGGGTGGATGATGCTTCTAATTGAAACACTGAACAGAGTATGTATTTTTATTAGAAATTAAAAATTGAATTGATATCGGGCCCGGCGCGGTGGCGCAAGTGGTTAAAGGTCCTCGCCTTGCACGCCCGGGATCCCATATGGGCGCCGGTTCTAATCCCGGCAGCCCCGCTTCCCTTCCAGCTCCCTGCCTGTGGCCTGGGAAAGCAGTCGAGGACAGCCCAAAGCTTTTGGAACCTGCACCCGCGTGGGAGACCCGGAAGAGGCTCCTGGCTTCGGATTGGCATAGTATCGGCCCGTTGCGCTCACTTGGGGAGTGAACCATCGGATGGAAGATCTTCCTCTCTGTCTCTCCTCTCTGTATATCTGCCTTTCCAATGAAAAAATAATAAAAATAAATCTTTAAAAAAAAATTGAATTGATAGCCCCCTAAAAGTACAAGGAAAAAAATAGGGTTTCTGAGTTTCACTTCTTTAGGTTTAGGTGAATTCTTATTCTGATTTTCTGGTTATATGAATAACCATTAATTGCAGAGTTCAAGCTAAGTAGATTATATGCCACTATAAATGGCATTTATCATCAGCCCATATATTCAAACATAGGATACAATATAATACAACAGATATTTTGGCCCAACTTACAGAAGTAGTAATGGTAGAGAAAACATCAGCTACATTGGATATGTGCTATGCATTATACATATATAATCTTTACTATCTTATAGTATGTCATAGTTGGTTCATCAATCAATAGAGAAAAACTGACACTTGGAAAGCCAAGTGATTGCTCCAGGTTTATAACTGGCAACATTTGCAGTATCAAAGTTGATTTATAATGTCTCCTTTCTCAAGGTCTTTCTGCTACAGCGAACCAGAAAACCTTTAATAACCTGTCAGACACATGTTCTTTTAAAACTGTTTTAATTTTCTTGCTTTTCTGGGATTTATCAGAGACCTGCCTGAACTTACTCCTCTCTGATTTGGTTAATTTCAAAGTGAACAAGTACTGTTCAGTCACTAACACAGAGGACTCAGTCAACTGATGCTTCAAATAATTAATAAAGAAGTCATCCAATATTTCTTATAAGCATGCTTTCTTCAAAATTTTATTCTCAATTTTGTACTCCATATTCATTTTCTTTCATGCTTCTATCTTCACTCTTAAAAAAAAAATTAATTATTTTTATTGAAGAATCAGATAAGCAGAGAGCAGGAGAGACAGATTGAAAGATCTTCTGTCTGGTGATTCACTCCCCAAGTGACCACAATGGCTGGTGCTGCACTGTTGGAAACCAGGAGTCTGGAGCGCTTCTGGGCCTCCCATGCAGGTTCAGGAACCCAAGTTTTGGGCCTTCCTCGTCTGCTTTCCCAGGCCACAAACACGGAGCTAGATGGTAAGCAGGGCTGCCGGGATTAGAACCAGCACCCATTTGGGATCCTAATGTGTTCAAGGTGAGGACTTCAGCCTCTAGGCCACGATGCTCCTCCCCACCCCCCATCTTCACTCTTTAGACAGTGGTTCAAAGCACAGGGAGATTTTGTCCCTCAAGGGATATTTGGCAATGCCTGAAGACATTTTTCTTTTTCACAACTGTCAAAGTGCAAGATGCTCTGACGAGTAGTTGACAGATATAGGGATGCTGTCGGACATGTGACAATGAATGTGACAGCCTCGACAGCAAAGAATTAAGACTTATATTGCTCACATTGTCTATAGAACTGAGCTAGAGAGTCAAAGTTGATTTTGAAGACAAATATTGTCTGTTTAGCCACACCTTTTAGTTCAACTTCTGAATCTTCTCCTAGGTACACATGTGCACTTGCTGTGCAATGACATTTCAGCAAGAACACTTCCAATCAGCTTATCAAAAATTGCCTACTTTGAATATCTGCTCATTCTTGATATCTAACCAGGTTCTTCATACTTTAGCACTGTCCACCTATCTTGATCACACCCAACTGTCTTCAGCAAAAATCGTGTTCAATCAAGTTAGAGCCTGTATCTCTCTTACTTATCAAATTTCCTCTTACCTACTTTCCATCCTTGGGCTACTACTCTGCTCCTTGGCTATAAATTCTCACTTGCCCATGATGTTTGGAAAGTTGAACCCAATTTTCTTCTACCGCAGTCCCTATACCTTATTCATATTACGTTACTCTGAATAAAATCTCTTACTTTGTTTTAATATCTCTCAGTAATACTTTTCTTAATGAGATATTAGATTCTTGAAAAGGAAAGAAATAGCTAATAGTGGTATAATAAAATTTTTAAAAAATTATCTATGGTTTCTGTTTTTTTATGATTTAACCTTCTTTTCCATCATGGTTGATTTAAACTGAACTCTCTGAAACTTAAAAAATCTGAAAGATTATGTTGCCTTACTGCTATTTTTGTGTCGCCATGGTTTGATTTGATGTTTTGCCAACTCTAGAGTTCTTTATAAATGCTTTTACACATTCCAACATAGAGTCACTAATTTTGGCTATAATGATTACCTTTCTGGAAGGAACTTCAAAAAAGAGGTAAGCTGAAGAGCCATTAAAGATATGCTAGTTCCAAATTGCAGCCTTCATTTATGAAATTCATGACTGCTCATTTGGTTGTTATACCTATCCCATTTTTCATTATCATTGGCAGCAAAGTATGTGTAAGAGAAATTAGAGAAAATGCTTTGGAGGCAGTCATTATGGCAAGAAGCCCAGATTTTGTGGTGGTTAATTTCTGATAGCAGAGGTCATCCTTACGTGCGTTTTTTTTTTTTTTTTTTTTTTTTTACTTGGTAACCACTTTGGTCATTTTAATCTATTACTCTCTGTAGAAAGAATATGGACTATCTCATAAAATCACTTAACTTTTGTTTTTTTCATTTTCACATAACAAAATCATAGTATTTGGTATAATTGTGGCTATCATGTACCTTCTTACCTTTTTCTAGATCAAGTCTTTGTGATGAGAGAATATTTTCTCAAGAGTATTGGTTTAAAAACACATATTGGTTTTAAGATATTTAATCTATCAGAAGAAGAGAGACAGCGTGAGTGAGGTAGTGCTTTTTCCACTCTCCTTCTGCATGGTTGACTTCAGACTGGGCTGAGGTTGGAAGTTAGAATAAAAAACACGTCTTCCACACGTGTGACTGAAGCTCAGTTACTTGCAGCATAACTGCTGCCTCTCAAAGCCTTCATTGGAATGTAGCTGGGCATAGGAGACGAGCTGGAGGTCAAATCTAGATATTACAATGTGAGATGTGCATATCTTAACTGTTGGTTTAAATGTTTACTTCTGAAATTTCATTTCAACCATGAGACACATCAGAAATCCTGAATACCATATAGTTTATTAACTGATAAGCAGTTGAAAATGTTAAGGATATAGCAGTTGCAGACTTACCATGATTTGAATGCTTTTGCTTCTCCTACGCTTGCATGGGTAATTCCAAACCTAATGTGATCACCAAACCGACAAAAATGATCACATCCACCAGCAGATCAGACGATGTCTTAGTTGTGGATATTACAGACTCTAGAACTGTGAGAATTAACACTTTATAGTTTAGGCTGGTCAGCCTTCTGCATTGGAAATAAGTGACAAACAAAATGAAGAGTTATGTTAGACTCAGGCCAAAGCCACCGCCGCAAGGCAGTGGCTGAGTCCTTGGCTTCTGCTGGCCCAGGAGCAACCATCCCCTCAGGCCCCACAGGTTACTATAAGAGATGGCGTTGTGGCCTACTAAGCTAGGTGTGACCGGTGAGCCTGTCATTGACCACAGATTGGAGAAACGACGGCAGTCTGGACTAGTTGGAGCAGCGGTGCTCAAGTGTGCATCCTGAGGGGGGGTGTGGGGTGGGCCAGACTGCAACGTTCACCAGCTCATGCAAAGCAAAGGGGAGCACCAGACTGCGCCGGGCACTGGCCTAAAGCCCAGTAGCATGTATGAAAACTGGGTTGGGGGGGGAGGGGAAGAAACTTGGGAAGCTCCCCTGGCAAGTTATAGCTCCCATTGGTGAATAGGTGGTCCGGACCTGGTGATTGTCAGGCTGGACAAAGTAGCATCAATGGCTCATCAATGTATGAAAAAAGCGATGAAACGAGTGCACCGGGCAGTACTGTGCAAACCTTAGCCCACAAGTAAGATTGGAAATCAGGGTGGAGCAAAGGACATGCCCAACTAGGTTTTTTGCACCAACTGGTCTGCATGAGCCACAGATGCTGAGCCACAGTGTCTAAAGCAGGGGTCACGACAGGTGAGGGGCTGTGCCAAGCTGAGTCAGAACAACCACTGGCATGCACGTGATCTACAGCTAGGAACAGGCCCGGTTGGAAGCCCAAGGGGACATTGTAGCTGGATGGAGGTTCCCACCAAGGGGCGCATGAGCTGGAATGGGGCTGCATTCTGGTCAGGATACAGTTGTAGTCTCCCTTGGCAGAAGTGTGGACTGGGACAACTCACATCAGGCTGGGCCAGACTGCAACACCTTCTGGTGTTCTGGAGGACCAGGGTAGATGTGGGACGGACTAGGCTAGGTCTCAACGCCAGCTGAGCCACATATGCACAAGCCAAGGCTGGGCTGAAACAACCTACAGCAAGAACCAGAATGGGTTGAAGGCCAGTTAGGAAAAGGCACTGTTCCTGCTAGGACAGGAGGCGAACTGAAAAGTACTGGCTCATGGACCCCCCGGTATGGGCGAAAGCTGGCACTTGGAGGGGTTCTGATGGAGGAGCCCAGGCAACTCCTCTGGCAGGACACAGACCCTGCAGGTAAGCTCAAAAAGCATGGAAGGAAACAGCATGGGTCAGGGGCAGACCAGGCTGAATCAGTTCACGTCATCCACTGGCAAATCCGAATGCCAGAACAGAGTGTGGGTCGAGCCAGGTTCGGTCGTGACAAAAGCAGTACACAATATGGAATGCCAAGGTGAGGTTGCCTGAGCCAGATGTGAATGCAGCAACTAACCAGCACACGAGAGAACCAGGAAGGGAAGGGACAGGCCTGGCAGGGGAATAAGGGGTGGTTCCCTTGCTGAACAGCTATTTCCACTGGATAGCGTGAGCTGGGATGGGGGTAGACCAAACTAGGTAGGGCCACAACACCTGTGCACCTCATGTGGACCAGATCAGGGAAAAACCAGGCTGGGCTGACTATTCCCACTGGTGCAATCTACAATTAGAGTGGGTGAGGGTTGTTGGGGCTTAGCCACAACATCAGCTGGCAGAAGCTGGCACTAGGGGCTAGTTCTGCCAAGTTAAACCACAGAACCACCCAGAGAGTGCATAACTGGGAGTGGGAGTGGCCTGGGAGAGAAATAGTGGATTCCTCCCTCTTGGGTTGCCACCCCCCACGGGAGGGCACGAAAATCAGGACAGGGGCTGGGGTGGCTAGACAGACACCCAACAACATCCGTGAAGGCTGGACAGTTGAGCTGGTTAGATGGAACAAGGTTTTAATGCCCATTGACATGTATGAGAATAGAAGGGAATGTGGGACAGACTGGTCTAGTCTGCCACACATACTAGCAAACCAGGATAGGGGGCAGGCCTGGTTGGGGTTATTGTGGGTTCCTCTGGTTAGGCTGCCCCTCCCACTGGTTTATGTGAGGGCCGAGTATGTGCTGGGCAGAACCAGGCTGGACTGCAAACACCCATTGGTTCCAGAGGAAGACAGGGATGGAGACAGAATCAACCCAGCAACTGCAACCACTAGCTGATCGGGGCGATGGACTGTACTGGGCCCTGTGCTGGTTAGCACAAACAAGAATCTGGTCTGGGAATACCTCAGACAAAGTTTCTTGGGGGATCCCCCCAATTGAGCTTTCGGACTCAGAATGCTCACCATCAAATGACAGAGGACAGAACAAGTCAATCAACCACCTCAGCTATATGTTGGCAATGAAAATATTGGGTGAACAGAGATGCTACGATGTACTATGTCGATCAGTGGAATCTCCAACAACCGCATCGTGCTTGGAGTGGTGAGAGTGGCAGCAATTCAGAACTGTTGAATCATCAGAACCACTTGAGCAAGACCCTTGGAGCATTCCCCACACCTGGGACCTGGGGTGGATGGGAGACTGGGTGGGGCTTCTCCCTTAAAATCTCCTTTTATATCAGATATATTAAGGAAATAATAAGAACTAATTGTCTTATCAAAAAAAAAGAAGAAAAGTTATGTTATATTTTAATCGATAAGTTACCCTTTCAGACTGAGGGCAGAGAGTGAAATAGATACTGCAGGCCCCAACTTGGACACATTGACAAAGGTTTGAACAAAATGGCTGAAAAGCAGACAGCTTATATGAAAAACCCATTTATGAATTTTTAAATGTAACATTAAAAAGGGGCAACTAGGTAACTGCTTTGCCTTTGAAAGAGGTGTTTTTTGTTTTTGTTTTTGTTTTTATTAGTGTGGAAAATGAATATTTCTCACTGTTAAATGGTAACAGAGAGAAGAAAGATGTATAACAGACAACCACATGAAAGCTCGCTGCAGGTACATTCTAACCTGTCAAGAAATGTGAATGAGCCTCTACTGTATACAGGTTATTGTGCAGAGCAGCACAGAAGATAGAAAAGTGATTATAACACTTATCCTGCCCAATAGGAATTTTATATGAAGGGCATTAAGCATCCAAATATGGTAGCATGTTACGTTGGGGGAAGTACTTGTAAATGAAAATTTGTTGTTTTACTTTGTTTGCCAGTAGAAGCAATATGCTTTAACTGGAAGTTAAAATCGCTTCACATCAGTGTGTTTTACTTCTGAAGGGTGTAGAATCTCCATGGCCTTAGTTTTCATGTTTATATTTGAAATAAAAAATAGCTTTGCAAATAGTTTACAGGATATGTGTAAGGACCAAAGAAAATAATGTAGGTGGAGGGGTTATTACACTTCTGAGGCTGTGGATGGAAATGATCGACATGGTATGAGGAACTTCAAATTCAAGGGGGACTGGGGACATGCTTTCTCCTTGAGTTTAAGTGAATCTCATCTAGGTACATGGAAATTGCTCCATGTTTCAAAAGCTCTCCCTTTTTGTTTGTACAGTGCATTGCTTGATGTATTTATCCATGATATTAGCATGTAACTTGGGAAAATAGAGTTTATCTTGATTTAGAATGCATTTTCTGAATGAACTAAGCAAATTAAACTATGTGAAAGTCAAAGGAAAAATTTGTCTCAGTTCAAAATTCACATACACTGTGTCAGAAAGCCTTGTTCTAAGTCAAGGAGACATAATCAAATTTCTGATTTACATATTTGTTAGTTAACTCTCCCAAGATTATCCTTTAAATTAAATGAATTGATCTATGTAGAAGCATAGCTACTCATCAAAGACTTGTCTTAGTCCTCTGAGCATGACCGATGGGAATGATGTCTGGCCGTTGTCATGCCTCATGTTCTTGGAGGGCAGAGACCTGACCAATGAGAACGAGACAGCTTCCCATGTTTGGCTGGGGTGGAAGTCAATTTCTCTTTCAGCCCGTCCCATAATTGGGACATTGTTCTCTTGGAAACACGAGAGAAACTCAACCATCCCACTGTCACTTAGGGATGGCCCATGGGTGTTGGATCTGCAGAGATCCCATGATTTGTCTTGTCATTGTCAAATCCTTCCTTGTAAGCAGCTTAGCTCTTGTTATTTGTTACCCGGGTGCTGAAGTTTCATTTCTTTGGTAAGTCAAATGGCACAAGATTATTTGTTGTAAGAGAAAAATGTTCATATTTCAGGTTGAGTTCCAACAAAGCCTGCCAAAAGTGAAAACTTGTGTATTACGTGAAGAAAAACAATCTTATCCCGCGAGGATAGTTGATCATGCTGTTGAGGGTCTGCATGCTTTCTGCCCACTACAGAAATAATTGTGCAACAGTGTTTTAAACAGCACTACCCAACTACTAGAATTTTTGTATCCTTTCAATTCTGATTATTTACTGGCATCTGTATCTGTATTTATAGGGACAGAGTTATATTCTCACACCTTTTTGAGATACAGTGTTTTAAGCTTTAGCATGTGCACTAAACTCATTAAGCTGCATTCCAAGTCCTGGAAGTCTAGCCCTTAAAATCAGGTGCGTATCCCATGATCAAAAGAAAACATAATGGTGAAGAGCAGAATTATAGGAGAAGTACATTAGTTTTTTGGGTCATCTGTCTTGGGGTTTTCCTGACCAGCAGGTCCTGAGACCACCAAGAAGGGAGGTGACGGTATTCTTTGGCTGCAGAACCACTGGAAATAAACTGATGAGGGATGTTTACTTTTTGGGACGAACTTACAAACTCATATAGAGTTAAAAAAAAAAGTGGATGGCAGAGGATGGTACTGAGAGTGCTCCCATCTAACAACAATGTAAATGGCTGATAGGCATGCTTATCTTTCTGGACGGTCCAATCACAGACCACATTCTGCACACAGGGTTGGAAGCTGTGCCTCATGATAAGGGAAGGAAAGCCAAGATTTATGTGCCCACAAAAGTTAGAACCTAGGCTAAAAGCTATGCCTTGGGGCATATTCATTTCATGTTGCTGGTAAACAGGATGAAGGCTGTCCCATTTGACTTCTCTGAGTTGCTCTTAAAGAAGTCCTAGCACCAACTTATCCAAGGACGGAGAAGGGAGACTGGGGTGCAGCCCACATCTCACTGCATGCCCAGTCAACAGGCTAGATTGAGGTCTCAGTTAGCCAAAGCAATAATCATGGGGTTTCCCCAGGGACACGGATGTGCCTAAAGCCTCCTACATGGGCTAAGCAGGCAGAGATCCAGGGACGATCTCCATCTCCCACGCACCTGAGGTTGCACCTGTGCCTTTGTAAATTAACTAGAATCTATCTTAACAGGAACTAAATGAGTCTTTAGGAGGTATTGGTTGTAAAAGAAAACATTAATGTGAAATTATGACAATAAATGAAATAAAATGGACCTACTATCTTTTTGGATGTCTTTCGGAAGAAATTTCAATAAAAGCGATACAGAAAATGGCATAATTGTAACAGAATGCATTGGCTGATGTGTTGGAAGAAATTAGCCACCTGTTGTCATCTTGCAAGTTGTCTAACTTCTGAGGGCTCCAGTTTTCTGAAACACATCAGATAATGCTAAGGTTTTTTTCTTGCTTTAAACATCAGTAAACCTGAGCTTGTGACAAAGAGAAAAATAATAGGCACTATTCAATAGTAACTTAATTTGCCACTCAAAAAATAACGGAAGGAATCAAGGTTGCAAATTCCAGTGGGAATGTTTGTATTTGTATTCTGATTTAATAAAAGAAAAATGAGAGAAATGTGCAATTGGGAATCTAAGAAAGTTAGATTTCTACTTGGGATTCAATTTTACATTAGGTAATAACTCAAGTACTTGATCCATTATCTGCTGCCATCCAGGGTATGCATAAACCATAATCAGAAATGGGAGTGGAATTAGCACTTAAATCTTGGCATTTCAATATGGGCTGCATGCATCTAAGGAGCTGAGTTAATTGTCCATTCCTGTAAACCTCCATTCGCAAAATTCCTACAATGCAGGGCAGTAGGTAGAAGAAATCTGGGCAGAACCCTTCCAACAAATCTTAGATGGGGCAGGTTAAGGCAAGCTGAGGAGCCAGGAGTATCACAGAACTTGAGGACAGGTTGGGACAATCACAGTAATCAAAACTCAAAATCTCAAAATTTGGGTTCTTTTTTTCTATGTTTTTCCTCCTGGGACGTTTGCTCTGCCACAGGTAGAGATAGAACTCATTAGCTAAAGTTTCATAAGAGACGAACATTCTAGAAGTCAGCATGGCACAATGAAAGAGCATTAAAAATATTCAGGTAGTGATTATAATTATAGAAAATCTAAGGCAATAATAAAAGATGTACACAATGTTATGTGAGTAGGAATTCTCAGACATTGCAGTTAAAATTTAAAAATCAGTTTATTAATGGTGCTACTTTTGACATGTTATCCTATTATCATTTCAATGCACTATCTTAAAACTGTTATTTTCCATGATACGTTTTTTGTAGGCATAGGGATTCCCATTTTTCTTTCCCCTTTCTCCCTCATTTTCCCCTCCCACCATTTCCCCCATATTATTACGATAGTATAATCTTTGAGTATAGCACTTACAAGTTTAATGTTTTGCTTTTTAAGTACACCATGGAATTGTAGGCGCAGGCAAAGATAGAAAATCTAATATCATATTGTCAAAGTTCGTTTGAGTGTTTCACTGGGAGCTCTCCTTTCTTCCTTTAATTCAGAACTAGAGATGCATACTGCAACATACTTTGCTTCTTGGCATGCTGTTCTCCATTACACAGTTCACCAGTGAGAATACTTGTACACTTTTGCACATATTTGTTTTGTATTTTGCACAAATATTGACATATCAGAGAGAAAATGGTATTAATCCTTTTGGGATTGTCTTATTTCACCAAATACAGTGATCTCTAGTTGGGACCACTTTGTTGCAAAAGTTAGAATTTATTAATTTTTTAATGCCTGAGTAGTATTACATGGAGTAGACGTACCAGTATCTTTATCCATTCCTCTTTTGATGGGCATCCCATGTTATTTCCATGTCCTTGCTATTGTAGGTTGTACTGCTATTAATATGGGGTTGCATGTTGCTTTCTCAGATGCAGATCTCACTTCACTCAGATGTATTTCCAGCAATGGGATAGCTGGATCACGTGTTTGATTGATTTTCAGTTGGCTGAGCACTCTCCATACTAATTTCAATAGGGGCTGTACTAACCTGCACTCCCGTACACAGTGGAGCAGGGTACCCTTTTACCCACATCCACACTATTAGGTGTTAGTAGATTACTGAATGTAGGCCATTCTCACTGGACTAAGTTGGAACCTCAATGTGGTTTTTATTGGCATTTTCGTATTAGCCCGCGTATTTGAGCATTTAAAAAAATGTCTATTAAGTTATTTGAATTTGTTCTTTTTTAAAAAAATGTCCACTCATTTTCTGAACCCATTTGACAGCATGATTATTTCCTTCTGGTTTCTTGATGCAGTCACAGATTTCAATGGGCTTTGTTTTTAGCCCTGCTTTGACTGAGCCATACACCTTTTGGTATGTTGCATTGATGGATTCATTTGTTTCAATCTTTTTTTTTTTTACATTTTCTTTTTGATTTCCTCTACATCCAGTTATTCATTTAGCAGCATGCTTATCAGTTTTCAAGTATTTGCATATTTTCTGGGGTATTTGGACTTGTTGAACTCCAGTTCCATTTCATGATGGTCTGAAAAGATGTATGGTATGATTTTGATTTTTTTTTTTAATATGCTGAGGCTTGTTTTGTGACCTATAAAGTGGTCAGTGCTGGAAAAGTTTCTGTGTACTGATGAAAATATATTCTGTGTTTGTGGGGTAAAAGGTTATGTAGATATCAACTAAGTCTGTTTGATCTAATGTCTGCATGAGCGCTGTGGTTTCGTTACTGAGTTTCTGTCTCCTCATTCTGTCCATTGAAGTCAGCAGAATCTTAAGGTCCTCCATCATTAATGTATTGGAACTGTACCTCCCTTTTGATTTGTTGATTTTTATTTCATCCCCCATTATTAATGCATTGGGATTTATATCCCTCTAAATCTGTTAACATTTGTTCCATGTAGCTTCTGTGCTTAGGATTTTATATTATCCTTATATCTGACCTTTTGATGGTGTCACTTAGTTCTTGGACTTTGGTTTAGCTTTACTCAGTTCCTCTTCTGCACTGAGGATTTTGTGTTCATTCTCTAAGGAAGTATCTTCCAATGCTGAAATTCTTTCGTCTGCATCACTGATTCTATTGAGATTTCCACTTAATCTTTGATTTGCTCTATTGCATTCTTCATGTCCAATAATTCATTTTTTTCATTGCTGCTATTTTCAGTGTAATATATTCCCTGAACTTTTGTATCTGCTTCTTGATTTAAGGAACTTTATCAAGATTTTTTAAATTCTTCATCTCACAGATCCTCAACGTTTTTATTAGTAAAATCTGACATTGAAATACTCTTTTGATACTTCATGGGGGATGTGTTGGTAACATCTGCTATGGTGCATGTGCCTCCTCTCTTGCCCTTGGCCACTGCAATTCAGATTAGCAGATTCTTCTTCTCAGGACCAATTTTTAAGCTATTTCATACACAGGTCTATGGCTAATCTTTACTGATCCTGTTTGGTGTCGATTAATTCATTTGTGTCACTTGCACCACTCCCTTTTTCAGTGCTGGGCTCCCGTTGGCCACTCCTGTCATGGCCTCTGAGGTCAGGGTCATCTCACACCATCCCCGGTGATCCTATGTCATAGCCGCTCCACTCTGCTCAGCCTTTCTCCGTCTCACAGTTCCGACAGTGCTAAAGATTAGGGAGCTAATGGCTGTATCTTTAAATTGGCTCACACGGCTATCAGCGGTGCCTGCCCTGATGGCTGGGTCGGGGGTCAATCTGGGCCTTTTTGGATGGAACTGTGGGATATCCAGTTGACATTATTTTCCTGGTGGGATCAGATGAATGCATCATGATGAAAGTGGCTTCTCCCTGGGCTTAGTGCATGCACAGTTTGCTGTAATCCCTATCCCCACAGGGGTTTTGCCATTTGCCATTCGTGGTGTTTTTGGGAGGCTGGACTATAGAGGCTTCACTCTATTCCCATACCCATCTGTAAGAGCTCCACTGCTCAGTTTGATTCATGATCAGCATAAAATAATCAAAGGGCCTGAAATTGTATGGCTTGTTTCACCTTCTGCATTCCCAGTGACCTCTCTTTCCACCTGTCTGCCAGTGGAACTTCAATGGACACTGGAGTATCTGTTTGCTGCATTGCTACTCTGCCTCTGCTGCTTCCCCCTGTGCATGAGTCTTCTGGAGTCTGTCTGCTCTCTCTGTCCACTCCTATAACCTGGCATTATACCTTCTCTGCTTCTCCTCCATCAATTCTTTTATGTATAATCTTGCTATTCTGCCATCTTGTTCTCTGTCACTACACTACTAAAGGCCATGGAAAAAATATATGTATATATGTTTTGAAGATCAACTAAAAACAAAACTATGTAGAATATGATGCCATGTTCATAAAGCAAGTGATTTGAAACAAGACAGGACTATAACATGATAATAGTGATTATACTTGTGAGGTGAAATTATGAGTGACTTTTATTTTTGAGCTGTATTTTGGCACTTTAATCTTTGTAGAATGATTATCAAATAATTAACTAATCAGAAATGGAAAGCAACATATATTTTAAATACACACTTCATTTGATCCCATTCCAGAGGATACAGCCTTCTGAACTGCATCCCATTTTGAGCTTTTCGGTTTCAGCCAGATGCCAGACACACTGACTGACATTTGGTGAGAAGGTTTCTTGGTTTAAAGTTCCCTTGGCCCAACACTTAGAAGTTCATAGAGCAGATGGCTTCAATTTGAAGGACATATCTGGTAATAGACAAAGGCAAAGCTGTCCCCTTGTGCTAAAAGAAATAGGACATTGGCCAGGGGACATTTTTAGTTCTGGCATTTTTTTCCCTCCTACTCTTTCAAAAAAAGCATTTGTTGCTGAACTCTGGCTCCCAGAAAGGGTAAAATCAATGTCACAGGAGTTTCTGTAGCTTATTTAAACATCTCTGTGCTGGTTCACCTTGCAGAGCATGGGCCAATAGATAACACTTGAAGTGATCTGGAAAGGCAGCAGGAAGGCTTGTTTGTGTAGTACAGCAGTAATGCTCCTCTTGAGATCTATCTTTGTCATGTCACCATTTCACGACTCTCCCCTCATCCCTGTGGCTGCTTAGAGGCAATGGATCCAAATGGGAAGCACTCAGGGAATCACAATCACAACCACTTGCCACTTGTGGTGAATGCACAGTACTCTTCAAACTTGTCTTGGTCCTGATGAATACATAGAAGGAGTCTCAGGAGTTTTCATGAAGTTAAATGAAAATGTCACAAAGAGATGGGTTTCAAATGTTTACACCACAGCAAACTTATCTTTTAATTCCATTCCTCTGTGGACTGTAGGAGATACCTTCAGAGGAGGGACAATGTGGATGCTTCCAACCTGAGCCTTTTTATGCTAGTGAATGGCCAGCTGGAAATTTAGCTATCATTCTTGGTCCTTACAAATTTATCCTCTAGCATTTGCAAAATTGAAATTAGCAATATCCAGTGTTGCTTGCTCTGGTTTTTGTTTATTTTATCAGAAAATATTATAATATATTTAAACGATGGGGGCCAGGGTGTTTAATCATGACAAACATGAAAGAAATTGTGCATTGCAGTTCCTGGACAGGTGGATTCTTTACCTCACTTAGCCTGGATCCACCTGTTCTCTCAGTTTATGTTCCACTGCAAACATTTTGTATCCTCCTGTTACTTGACAAACTGACAAGGGTCATTTCAGCACAATGTTTATACCCAAATGGTGAATTCTTTCTTATAAATAACATGGTTGCTTATAAAATACATATTAAAAACCTGCTCTATGGATTTTCCTGTTTTAATTCAATATATACGTTTTCTTCAATAGTTTATTATTGCCTGTTTATAAAATACTGCTTTATATTTTTACCATTCTAAAAGTGGTTATTAAAATTGAAGCTAGAGAAGACTGAAACGTAAGAAGCTGCATTGCTGTCTGTGTTCTTCAATCTCATTTCTGATTCTGTAGAGTATTTGGCATTAAACAGTATTTTCCAAGAATTTGATATGCATGGAAGAAGAGTGAAAGCCACAATAGGCTGATCATTGGAAATAGTTGGTTTGAGTTCTGACTTTCATAGACTAATTGTGTGACCTTGAAGACTTTACTTCATTTCTCTGGCTGCCGCTTAAACGTCAGTGGTTGCTGTTCTGTCTACTGGCCCATGCCTGCTGCGAGCTCAGAAAGGAGCATTGTGTGGAAAAACCATAAATCTCTACAGAAATATCATCAATGTGAAATATTAGCTTTGGTATCTGCTTCTAGAAAACTGACAAATAGTTTATGAGTTGGTCATGTTCTAAAAAACAAGACAAACAAGAAAAAAAAATCCTACCGAAGCATTGTATTCCTATGTTTGGAAACTTTTCACAGTTAGTGGGTAGACTTTGAAACCCTGATGGCAAAAGTCATGTGCCATTGGTATTTGCATTCTCATTGCTGAGTGGAATATCACAGTCTCAATGGTTACTCAGGTATGAGAAGACACAAGGATGTATATGTAGGAATTCATTATTTCCCCATTATTAGAAATCTACACAAAAACAAATTCAGACTTGAAGGGCGAGTTGAGCATTTAAACCACTCTGTCTGAACTTTTACTGATTTTGCATTAGGTTGGTTGCTGGGTGACTACTAGATCCATCAATGATTTTATGGTTTGACCACCTGAATGAATCATTTCCAGCTGATTCACCTTAATTTCTTTGGTGTAGATGATGATCTTCACTTCAACAACAGCCCCTTTGGATACGTTTCAAATCATTCAAACATGAGCAAAATAGCAAGGATTTTCATGCATAAGTACGTGTGATTGTGCTTTTGTGGTGTGTACACATGAACATGTTAAAATAATTTTGGAAAAAAAATTATTGCTTTGAAGAGCTATATCAAATGCATTGCATGTCAAGCTAATTTAGTCGAAGATCAACCAGTGAAATTTTGCAATTCCTAGAGTTTTGGCAAATGAACACAATATTAAAGCACAAATGACGATAGAAGAACAAGAAAGGCCAAGAAGAAATATCATGGTGACACAAAGACTAATAATGTGCTTCCTCACGCCATGCTGTGCTCATGGTCTTGTAGCTCACAATGCTAAGAGAAACAAAATGAGATTTCTTTTCTTTTCCGAATTTTATTCTGGAGAATCCTTCCGTGTTGAAACAAAGAGAGGACTGCTTATTTGTTTTAACATCAAGCTAAAACAAACTGAAAGAACACATTTATAAAAGATTTCTGTGCCAACAGGTGGCATTGCTCAAGCAGAAATACCTAATTAATTAACTGACATGTACACTTTGTATGAGAATGGCTTTTAACTACCCTAGTCAGTGCTGCTCACATAAAATGTTCTATCAAAATGTATCTACTAACCTGGAAGGACATTATGTATTTTAGTGGCTTGTAGTTCAATATGTGGATGTTTTCTGCTTCAGAGAGTAAAATCCATGATAATATTACATTCTATTTCATGACACATTAATACTTGTCAAAAATCACATTTCAACACAATTTGAAAAAAATTGGATGTGCCTGCAAGTTAAACCTGTCACTCTGATGCATTATGCAGGTCTGTGATATTCCCCTACCACACCATAGATTTGTATGTACAAATAATAGTTTGATAGAGTTTTAGAATAACTTATGCAGTATTCCTAGAATCAGAGCTTAAAGTACATACAATAGGTTACCTACCTCGATTGTTTTATAGGTATTATATAGATATAAATTTGTTATTCAAAGGTTAAACAGCTTTCTTATGTTTCAGAGCTAGCAGATAACAAATCTGGAATTCATTTTCTGCACTTTTGGTGTGAAGTCACTTTGATTGTATCACACTGTGTTCTTATCTCTTTTATTTTTAACGATGACCATACTATATAATAGCAGACATGTTCAACAAGTGGGAACAGATTGAATTACAATGTTTTCACAACTGGAATGATGTGCAGCATAAAAACATATTTGTAGAGTAGCTTTTAAAATGGCCACTGTATGTTAAGTGCCAACATGTTTTATAAGATACAACTGTAAGTCAATCTAATATTGCCATTCCTGTGTTGTAATCATATATAGATGGTGTTTATGTACACTTTAGCTTTATTTTTTTAAAGATTAATTTTTAAATTCTTATTTGAAAATCAAATACACAGAAAGGAGGTGAGACAAAGAGGAAAATTTCCCATCTGACGATTCACTTCCCAAATGGCCGCAACTGCCAGAGCTACACTGATCCAAACTAGGAGCCTGGCGCCTGCTCCAGTTCTTCCACGTGGGTGCAGGGTCTTAAGGTGTTGGGCTGTCCACGACTGCTTTCCCAGGTCACAAGCAGGATGCTGAATGGGAAGTGGGGCTTCTGTGGTTAGAACCAACGCCCATATGGGATCCTGGCACTATCAAGGTGAGGACTTTAGCTGCTAGGCTACCATGCTGGGCCCACTTTGCTTATGTTTTAAAAATAATGTATTTACTTGAAAGAGAATGAGAGAGAGAGAGAGAGAGAGAGAGAGAGACTTTTTGTCTGCTATTTCATTCCCTAATAGCCATAGCAGATGGGACTGGGCTTGGCTGAAATCAGGAACTTAGGGCTCCATTTAGTTCGACTACATGCAGCCCAAGTTCTTGGACCATCTGTTGCTCTCTTCATTGGCTGTTCAAGTGGTTTTAAAGAATGAGTTTTATTGCTTCTACCACTAGATTTGTGAATGCATATAGACGAAGCAAATATCATGTTAAGTTGTAATTTGAGTATTTGTATGATAGAGTTTGTTATAAACAAAATATATATCAGAATCATAAAAATCTGAGTTCACAGTTTGCCAGTATCTGACAAATATTGAACAAATGTGTGCTTTTGGAGGCTCTGTTTCCCTACTCAAGAAGGGATTTAATACCTGTTCTACAGATTTTGTTGGGGATTAAGTGAGAGGATGCTTATAATGTATATTAAATGTGTACCACAGTGGAGGCATATGGTGGCTATTGAATAAATCTTAGCTCACCTTTATGAGTTCATACCTTTTCATTGATGCAAACTGCCATAAAATGTTTGTTCCCATTAAATAGCCACAAAACCTGGTCTTTAAAATAAATTATGTTGTTTCTGAAACATTTTATTGCCTAACAAGGATATCAAGGAATTGAGAATGTAAGTTATTGTTAGTGAAGCTCATGTAAGAATAATGGACAGAAGGAAGAAGTTTACATATATAGCAAAAATGTTTCAACTACTTATTCAATAGCACTACCCTTTTTCAATATATTGGATACACATCCATTTTCTGGTTCTACTGTGAAACATGGGAAACTGAACCAAAGGGACCTGTGAGGTATTTTACCTAAGGGCGTCAGCTCGTATATATACGGTGTAGAATTACTCTAACTCATTAGGTTAATGATTATTCTCCATTTGAGCAACAGCCCCATCCAGATGTTAGATAATACGTACGTGAGCTGGTAACTCACTTTATTGTAGCAATCAAGCAACTGGGTCCCATTACTGTCTTGGCACTCAGTAAAAATGTCATGTTGCATTTAATCAGGTAGACTGCGCTATTAACCAATACCTCCACCCATCTGTCACACAATGTTAAGAGTCTTCCTGATCATCAGAGAAATGTTATGTTGTACACCGTCTGCATTTGGTGATGTATCTTTCACATATGTGAGAATTCTCTATTTAGAGCCTCTCATTTTTCCATCATTTTTTTTTGGTACAGTATTATAAAGCAAAGAGGTGTCTATATGGAAAAACCTGCTGCTTTATTACTCCTTTTAGAAGTGTCAAGTGTCAAAACACCTACCAAAGCAGCAGAGGAAATGAGAAAGTCAGGTAATGTTAAAAGGAAAGAGCGGAAGTGAGAGGTTTCATTGGATGGAATTCATAATGTAACATGAGTAAAAGCACCTTTCAACTTCCTTGTTTCACATCCGCATGATATTTTATGTCACAAAAAGATTTAAAATACTGTGTGGTCCAAAAAAATAGGCAATGAATCTGATGAAACACCCCATCTTCTAACATGGGCTGCAATTTCTAATCATGTGGCTGACTGTTTAGATGTCTGGATAAAAACAGAACGTATTTTTTTTCTTATAAAAGTTGCAGCTGCCTCCTGACATTCATGGTGAAGTATTTTCATGTTTCATTAACTCGGTGTCTACTTGAGTAAATATGTGGTAGCATTTATGGCGTAAACAGGTGCCTTTGTCAAGCTCCAGACATGTTTTTGCAAAATTTTGACCTAAAACTAAATGGAAAAGTAAAGATGCCATTTCCTTTTCTATTAGCTCTAGTATGAGTCTTAAAGAGGATATTTGAATGATCATGAATGAAGGCTTTTTTTTTTTCCAATATTGGCTAAATGTCATCTTAACATATAGCACAATTTGTCTTTTGATGGGTTTGCTACTGAAGCTAACTGAGAAATGCATATTACTCTGTCCTGGCAAGATAGGCAAGCAAGCTCGGACTCTTATCCAGAGCAAGCATTGATGGGGGTCAATCTCAAAGTAAAGGTTTGCTGCATGGATTTAGTTCCACTTGGTGGACAGAGTTCTGACTGTCACAGCTATGTAGCCAGGAAATAATACTTGGAACAGTGGATTGTCTCTGCCCAAGGGGAAATGCTTTTGTTTTTATTCGTTTCTATTTTTCTTCTTCATGCACAGGCAGGTACCAATTTGAACCTTGCTGATAGCAGAAACAGAGACCAACCACTGTGAATGACATTCATTTTCCTCACAGATGACCCCTTGATTTATATTCTAACTGTGTGTTTGCCTTGCTTTTTTAAAAAAAATGACTAGGACTGAAAATGATGCAACAGACATTGCAGAGCTCAGGGGAGGCTCCAGTCAAGTTGCTTTGGATTAAGATGAAGTCTGCAAACCTTCGTTGCTCAAAGCATAGTTCATGGATCGGCAGCACTCATACTTGGCATCACCTGGGAGCTCATCAGAAATGCAGAGCTCCAGGCCATACTTAAAAACTGCAGAATCCAAATCATCATTTGAATCGGATCCTCAGGAATGTGTGGTCACAGCAGTGTTTGAAAAGCATTGGTCCTCTGTTAAAACTTGGTTTGTATACTAATCAGAGTCTGTTCAGGGAATAGTCCAGGAACTAATGGGAAGAAAGTTTATTTCACAATGTTGGAACAATGACAAGTGCATTCAGGTTGTAGCTAAATTCAACTCTGGTGTTTCACTGTTGATTTTCAGTCTGGATGACTTGTACATTGGCAAGGGAGGTGATGAAATTCCCAGCGACTGGTGTTGAAGAATCTTTACCTAAATTTAGAACTAATTGTATTTATTTTGCATATTTGATGGCCTACTTATATATATATATAAATGAATATCCAATTCAATTTATATATATATTCAGTGAATATATATACACATTATAAAAGCTCCACAAAATAATAGGTAACCTATACACACACACACACACACACACACACACACACACACAGACACACACACACACACACACACACACACACACACACACACACAATCCTGTTAGAGACCAGGAATGGGTCCCATGTTGCATGGGGGCTGTGGATTGCCTGGGAAAAGGGTTTGAGATATGTTATTGGGACTTCTGAGAAAGCACTTTAAAACTGTGGAATGACTTCTGGAGGATTCCATGGACCGGGCTACTGCACTCATACTCACGAGTAAATGAGGGGGCTGAGCCTGGGTGGTTTGGAGGGGCAAATCAGAGGGCTGTATTAGGTTAAGCCTAATGCATTAATCCATTTGGGAGCCATGGGATGAGAAAACTGGCATCACCCACTGCCCACTGGCATACAGGAAAGCTGTGGCTAGAGGGCTTGTCTGGCAGAGTTAGGCCACAGCACCCACCAGTGAGTGTCAGGGCCGGGGATGGGCAATTCAGGGCTGAGGAATGCCACCAACTGGCAAATGAGAAAATCTGGTCTATGGGCAGATACTGTAGGGGATGGGTCGCTTACACCTGTGGAACTGCAGTGCCTCCTGGTATACACAAGAACTGTAGGTGGTGATGGGCTGAGCAAGGTTCAAGACCCTAGGCTGGGGGTCAGCATGGCAGAGGAGCTTTGGGGGTTCCCCTTTTAGCTACTGCTCACAGCCCTAAGTGTGACAGCTGGAATTGGGGACTTATCAGGCTGGGCAGGACGGAAAAAACCATTGATCTGCATGTGAGCTAGGTTGGGCCACCACATTCATGGGCACATACGAAAGCCACAATATGTGTTAGCCAGCCTGACTTTGCCAAAGCATCCAGTAACAAGTGCTGGGACGGAGTGCAAGTCATATTTCAGGCTAGACTGCAGGACTGCCTCACAAATGCAGGACTACCTAGTAAGGAAACTTTTGGCACTTTACTAGGTTGCAGTTCCAGCTGGTGAGCATTAGAGTCAGAGCTAGGGGCAGGTCAAGCTGGAAAAGGCAGCACCACTGGTCAGCACACTTCTGGACCAGGTTTGTGGAGAGGTCAGGGTGAGATAAGCCTCAGCATTCATAGGTGTGTTCGATAGACTGAATGCTGGGAGGGCCAGACTGGACTCCCAAACATGTGTAAGAACCAGTATTGGGGATGGGCCTGATTGGGGTTACTGGAGGTCTCACCTATTAGGCTGCAGTTTCTGCTGATGTGCAAAGAGCCAGGTTTGTTGTGGGCTAGATTGGGCTAGCCTGCACTAACCACTGGGTGTGTAAGAGATTGGAACTTGGGGTGAACTGACCAGGCAACTGCATTCACTGCTGTGTGTAGACGTTGGTGCTGCACTGAACTAGAGCTCACACTTGCTGGTGTATGTAAGAATCACATGACCCCAGATGAGGTTTCTTGGGGACCTCCCCAACTATACCACTGGACACAGGGCAAACTCTGGGCACAGGAAAATTCAAAAAACATGTGGTCTGAGCTTGGAGCGTCTGCATTGGAACTCCTCAACTGTTGATGCCTGTGAAGTGGGTAGTATGCCCCAAAGCACGTGGGGACTTGACAGCAAAACCATCTAGGCCAATGGAGGATGTTGAGTGCCTTTTTAGGGGATGGAAAGCTGAACAGATTGGACAACTTTCCTGTCCCAGCTTTGGCAGCAAGTATTTGGGTGTATAGATGCACTAAGATAGATTTTGTCAATCAGTAGAGCTTGGGAAGAATGTTTTCAAGCCTGGAGCAACAAAATCATCAACATCTCAGAACTATCAAAACCACTAAAGTTGGGTCTGGCGCCGTGGCCTAGCGGCTAAAGTTTTTGCCTTGAATGTGCCAGGATCCCATGTGGGCATCGCTTTTAATCCCAGCAGTACCACTTCCCATCCAGCTCCCTGCTTGTGGCCTGGGAAGGCAATCGAGGACGGCCCAAAGCTTTGGGACCCTGCACCCGAGTGGGAGACCTGGAGGAGATTCCTGGCTCTTGGCTCTGGATTGGCGCATAACTGGCTGTTGAGGTCACTTGGACAGTGAATCATTGGATGGAAGATCTCCCTCTCTATCTCTCCTCCTCTGTGTAAATCTGGCTTTGTAATAAAAATAAATAAATCTTTAGAAAACAGTCCACACTTGGGGGCTTCATACCTAGGCAGGGGTGATAGTTCAACTCTAAGGAAGGGAAAAACAGGTTCCCCCAGTGCATGGAGTCAGGACCTTCTGTTACTGAAAGGCTAGAGAGCATCTTTTGTTCTTTTGAGGATTCATCTGAGTCGATGAACCCTTTCTACATGACAGAGGACAATCTGATTTATTCAGATCACAGACTTAGATATTAATCTTCACCAAAAATCCTTCACAGTCACATCCGGAATGATGTTTGTTCATATATCTGGACACTCCATAGACTAGCCAAAAAACACACAGCATATCTATCCTGGAAAATTACCCTGAAAGACGCGTGGTTCTGACTAATTCTGGATATTTTCCCTGTCCATTTGATCCAGGCATCTGACAGTGTCATCACTGTAATGGAATATTGTGCTGAAAAAACTGGATTTATTGATTTATTTTCTCCGCTCTATCTTTGCCACTACATCGCAACATTCTCTCCTAATGTGGGCAAGAGTAGAGTTATTGTAGAGAATAAAGCACCAAGAGAAAGATTGCATAAAGCAAGTTGTTTATTTTCTACCATGGCTTGCTTTAGGCTTTAAGTGTATCACATTTCAATTTTCTGGTCCCTATCTTATTCTACTTGAAGGCATTTTAGCAATGTTTGTAATAGTTTTTATATTCATCATTAACTATGGTAATTCAATTTTCCACTTGATTTATGTTATTTATAAAGTGCCCTATCTCTTATTACAAACTTGCAATTGTTTGCTGTGTTTCTTGCTGATCTAATAAAAAACTGGCTCTGTGTGTGACATAAAGAGGTTCAAATTGGGTGTGCTATGACTGGAACATAATCAGTATAGTATCATGATTTGACTGGTCAAATTTACTTGAGATTGTTTTAGGAAATAAGTGATATCAATTTACAGAAGGGCAAGAGGCAGCAACCGCTCTTGAATGAGTGTTTTTCAAATTCTGTACATTATAATGATGCTATATTTTAAAAATATGAAACAGTATCTACTTCAATATATTTTGTTAACAAGATCACTATAAAAATCTTGAAAGTTTGGGAGAACATACACATTGTTATAGTATAGTTTACACAAATTACATGCTTCTACATAATGTCAAAAATCTTAACGCACAAGAATATAAAGCTCTGCATTCTGCTCATTTAAAATCTGTCTGCCAAAAAGGCTGTTTTCAGAATGAACTTGCACTTGTAGACTCTCACGAAAATACCTGCCTTCATTTGGAAATATTCCAGATCCAAAAACTCTTTGCATGTTAGGCTGAATTTTCTTGTAGTTCTCCACAAAACTTATTTTTGTCTTTCCTAATTTGGGTATAAAATCCCCTAGCCATCTGTAGGTTCAACCAATGGCCAGTGGTTATAGGCCTTGCAAGAATTTAGTGTTAGCCTTCTTTAGAGAGGTGGGGTAGATCTGGTCCCCAGTGAGTTGTGACAGAATGCCTAACTGATTTCGCAGAGTGATTCTAATATGTGAGCTACTCTTCTGGCCAGTGGGCTGATAGGTTTCATTTTCTAAATAATGAATTTCACTGTATTCGAATTTTTAAATAATGAAATTGAAAATCTGCTAGACATAAAAAATCCATTCTCATCAAAAAACAAATGAAACTGAAATTATATTAGCTTTGAAATATTTTCATGTGGGCACAATATTCTGGATTTGACTAGTTATTTCATAACTAAGTACTCTTGTTTTTGCCTACTGATGGAATTAATCGAATATTGAATTACTCTTGTTTTCCTAGGTGATAATTTTTTTTTGCATTCTATAAAACTCCAATATCTCTGAGAAACCATATGATGTTTGTTTTTGGCACTGGCTTATTTTTATCAAGAAAATTGTTTCCAATTGCACCCATTTTGTTGTAAAAGACAAGATTTCATTCTTTTTAGAGGTTTAATAGTATTCCATAGTGTATATATACATTTTCTTTATCTAATCATTAGATGATACACATCTGGGTTGATTCCATATTTTAACTATTATGAATTGAGCTGTGATAAACATAGGAGAATGAACTGATACACTGATTTCATTTCTTTTTTTGTAAATTCCCAGGAGTGGAAAGGCTGAATCACAATGCAAATCTGTTTTGGGATTAATGGGAAATCTTCATAATATGTTCTATCATCATCATCATTATTGTCATTTTCATAGCAGCAACAACAGTGGCAATAATTACAATAGCAATATTAACAGTAATGAAGAAGTGTTTTCTTGGGGCCAGCATTCTGTGGCAGAGTGCGTTAAGCCTCTGCATATGGTGCCTGAATTCCATGTAGGCATTGGTCCATGCTTTTGTTGCTCTATTTCCCATCCAGCTCCCAGCTTATTGCCTGGGAAAGCTGTGGACGAATGCCCAAAGCCTTGTGGTCCTGCAACCATGTGGGCGACCCAGAAGAAGCTCCTGGCTCCTGGTTTCAATTCAGTTCATCTCCAGCCATTGTGGCAATTTGAGGAGTGAACCAGTGGATATTTTTCTGTCTCTCCTCTCCGTAAATAAATCTGATCTGCCTTTCCAACAAAATCCATACATTTTAAAAAATTTTTGTTTTATCATCTCATCTTTGAGATTTCATTGGTTCAACTTATACTCACAATGCTCCTTTAGTGGTGCATATCAACCTCTTTTTGTGGGATTGGGAGCTGAGTGATGAATTCCCCTAGTGTAGAGTTGTAGAGTGCAAGTCTCCCTTTGTTTTGATTGCACAATAATTGTCTAATAGACATGTGAACTCTGTCTTTAATGGTTCTGACTAAATCTTTTATTCAGTCGGATACAGTGTCTAACTGTATTTCAGAACAGTTTCTTTTCTTCTTCCAAAATAGTTTGAAGACTGAAACTTTCATGTTTTCTTTCTTTTTCTATAGCCTGTAGAATTGTCAGAAGGAGGAAGAGAATTCAATGGCAAGGGTGTCCAGTATTTAGCTGGGCTATGCTCTTTTGAAAGTCCATAAAATATTTCACAATGGAAGGTGCAATTCACATTCCCATGAGAATACTCTGAGATTTCCGCAGGCACTCACTGTGAAATCCTAGAAATCTTATGTCTGTCATTCAACCCTTTTGTTACTTTCCTTACTTATCAAATTTTCCCAACTATTATTTTCATTAATCTTTAGAATTAAAGAAGCTACTGACTCAGCTTACTTTTCTTTAAATGTAAGATTATGGTGAAAAAGCCCGAGTTTTCATTTTTTTATGATATCTCTTTTCTTTAATGAATTTTTTTTTAAAGATCACACACATGCTTTAAAAATATCTCTCTGTAGGGCAGAGTTGCAGGCAGGGTAGGGGGAGGGTACTGGAGAGAATCTTTCTGATTTGCTTGTGAGGTATCTGCAGTGAGTGGGGCTGGGATGGAAGCCCGAAGGCCAAAACTCTGTGTGGGTCTTCCACATGTGTGGCAGGAGCACAGGTACCTAGGTCATCACTTCTCCTTTCACACTCACATTAGTACGGAGATGAATTTTGGAAGCAGGTTGGACTTAAACAGACATTCCATGTAGGATATGAACATTGCAAGAACAGTAAATGTCAACCCTTCTATTAAAATCTTATTTTCTTTACTTGGATTATTAATTGGGAAGTTTTAAGATACAAACAGTATTCCATTTTCTTATTGCAGTAAGGTAGTCATTCTTTTTAAAAAAAATATTGTTTCTTGGGCTCCTGCACTCATTTTGGAAACCTGGAAGAACCTCCTGGTTTCCAGCTTCAGATCTGTCCAGCTCTGGGGAGTGAATCAGTGGATGTAAGACTGCGTGTGGTGTGTGTGTGTGTGTGTGTGTGTGTGTGTGTGTGTGTGTAACTCTGCCTTTCAAATAAAAATGTTTTTTAAAATATTGAGATAAAATGTTGTAATTACACATGTTCACTGTATGTTTTATAACAATTACAGTGGGAAACAAGGACCTGTCAGATTTGGGAAAGTCACTTGTCTTTTTTGGGTGTGACTTCTTGAAAGAACAACATATGTGGCATCGGTGTGAACAATAACATTGCATTGAGTATGTGAGAATTAGCAGAAACAACACTTGAAAATGGCAGGAATAGAAGAAATGCTCCATATTTATATTTGGATGTCTTTCAACATATCACTACAGTTGTGCTAAACTATTGACGCATGTTTTTTATAATTGGCTAAATAAACATCTAGTAATTTTCCTTTATGCTAGTCTGTTGAATGTTTATTGCAAAAGCAATATCAGTTATAGAATAAAATGAAGCATAACAGTTAACCAAATTCTCAGGCTCCTTTGTTTTCTGTGTTAAATTCTGCTTCAAGTTCTATCTGGAATGGTTTTAATTTCTGTAGTGCTTAGGGTCTCTTAACTTAGAAGGTAGTTCCCGTTGGTCATGGGAAATTTTAGTTTCTGGATTTTGCTGCTTTTCGTTTGCATCACCTTCCTTCAATAATACAAGCAGCAGGGTCTGTATGAGCAGGGGCGTCTCGGCTGACCTGGAAAGAAAGCGTGTCAGGTGTTTCTTTAGATTAGCATCAAGCTTGCAGTAGAAGGAAGTAAAACAATCAACAACAACTTTGTCCAGTATCATGCGCTCTGACTGAAATATTAACAAACAGGCCTTTCAGGGACTCTGAGTGGGAAGGTCTGGGTTGGAGGGATGGCGGATGTGGGTAGGACTTAGAGAATGGTCTCAGAGACAAACTGCCACATCTCACCTGACTGAAATCTGAGTTACACCAGGATTTTGATTCATCTTGCTGCTTTGTATCAACCTGGGTGTACAAGAACACTTTTATAGAGCTGTAATTTCTTGGATGGTTGTTATGGTAGTAAGCTGGGAGTTATCTTTTTCACTCCCGTCATCAACCTTGGGAGGTTGGTCTTTTCCTTCCTCGGGGGTTCAGGAACAGGATCACACCTTGACCACAGAAGCCGCCTTTGTCAAATACCTCAGCTCCTTAACTGTCACTCCCAAGCAGCTGGCTAGAAGAATTGTGTCCTGGTCACTCAGGTTCTGGTTTCCCACCAATCTGCATTGCTTTCCTGAAAACACAGTTGATGTGAGGTTATTGCCTTCATTTTGTATTTTAATTAGATTTGTTAAGATGTAAGTTACCTGTTAAAAGTCAACATTTTGTGACTTGAATGCTGTGTATAACTTTCCTTGTTCATACCACTGAGGAACAATGGTGTATCCACCTTTATCTGTAGAGTTCTTTGTTTATAGAAGCATTGAGCCTGTGATTACAAAATAAATTAAATGTGTGCTGTTGCAAAAAAATATGAGAAAAAAAATGAAAGGAAGAAGGAATAAGGGAAGAAGGAAAGTATCATTCTATTACTGGTATCATATCAGTAAAATCCACTAAATCTATTTTCTATACTAATAAGTAAAATGTAATAAGATAAAATATCTGTAAACCTTATAAGTAGGAGAACTACTTTATTTAATGTGCAACATTTGGTGGTCCCTGAGTAAATACACAGAATTGGGCAACTATTTTATAAACTAATTTTAGAGTATTTTTATCTTAACAGAAAGAAAACTTAGAGAAGGATGCAAATTGCACTGGCAAAAGAAAGAAAAAAGCAGGGCCCAATTTTTAACCCATACTCGATATGTGTTATATGTGTTCAGATGATGTTATGTCTTCTATCATTTAATCCCTGGTATTTGAAGTGAAGATCCTCTTTGTCGTTTAGAGTTACTGTTCAGCACTTGAACCTGTTGCATCAAGCCTAACCCCCATTAGTTTATTTCCCCCTTCAATTCTAACCACACACCCTGGCAATACAGTAATCTACAGTTTTCTAGCATCTTTCATAATTCTGCTGCTGCTTTGCACCAGCAGAACAGTCTTCCGAGGAGTCTTCACTCTGTTGAAGTTTTCAGATTTTACAATATTAGCCATCTCTTTTTTCATCAAGTGCATACATCATGCTTGTGAAAATTACTCATATTTGTCATAACTATTATTACATATGTACATATACATGTATGGTTTATGTATGTGTGTGCTGATAGGACAGAATAATTGTCCTGAAGGATCCCAAGATCACAGGCCAAGTATGAAAGAACACAACATAAATAGGTACTATACCATCAGAGAAATATATTTTTCCAGAGGAGTAGGATAAAATTCAGTTATTATTATTTAAATCTGAGATGCCTGTAAAATATGAACCAAAGCAAAATATACAGAACAAATGTTTCAAGCTCAACTCACTTATACAGAGTGGGGACTGATAACTTCTGGTGCCTCCCTTACTCACCAATCCACACACTTCTTTTACCTTTGGATTTCAATTTGTCTTGTCTAGATTTCTGCCCAAGAACTATTTAAGCATTTTAATGCTCTAAGATTCTATGACAGTTGTTGCATCTACTTGCTAAACTTGAAGCAGGGTTCTGTGCTGGTTGGGTTCCTGCTGCCAGTTCAGTCCTCTAGGATTGGGCTTCCAGTCTTGACATGGGAATGTGTGAGGACTACCAGGGTCTGTTCATCTTTCCATTAACAGTAAAGAAATGTGACTTGTATGTATTTGTGAAGAGAAGCCAATTGTCAAATCCAGACAAACAAGCAAGATTGCATGCCTGGCACTCTACTTATCTCATCAAATCACTACAATAGTTGAATTATCTAATTACCTTGTTTATTTCTAATAGATAAGAAAACAGAAAGTATACAAAATGGCAAACCACAAGTAATATTTTTAATTAGTTCAATGCAGTTTAGCTTTCAGTCATATAAGGATGTTATTTACAACATATATTACATTAAAAATAAGTTTGTGTTCATTGTCTAATATGAAAATGTGGCCACATTTTGAGTATTACTTTCAATACAAAGTGGAAAGATATAATTTTAGAATATGTTGTGATAATTAAAAAAGAAATACTTTCAAGTACTTTTTAGTAAAATCATTTCATGAAGTAAATATGCAACAGACAATGAAGAATCAGGTGAGACTTCATCTTCCCAGAGCACTTAAAACTAGTTTATTATATAATTATATTCATCAAAATAAATCTATCTGTGTATTTCAATAAAATCTAGATAGCTGTCTTTGTTGAGACTATAAAACCCTCAGTAATTATTTTTAAAATTTAATTTTTATTTCACTGGAATCACTATGCAAATAAATGTCTCTTGTATTATGTTAAATGCTTTTTCTAGTTGTAGAATATGACACTAGCTCCTATAAATTTGTTCACTCATTCTAAACCTACCACCACATGTATGTACATATATAGCCATATATAAATGCATATATTTGCACTGATTGGCATTTTAAAAGTATATTAGTGTAATTAGTCATATCTTTCCAGTAACATTTTTAAAGATATAATTATTTTGGTTGGAAAGTCAGATTTACAGAAAGATCATGTATCTGCTAATTCACTCCCCATGTGGCTGTAACACCTGGAGCTGATCTGAAGCCAGGAGCTTCTTCTGAGTCTCCCACATGAGTTCAGGGTCTCAAGGCTTTGGGTCATCCTCCATTGCTTTCCCAGGACACAAGCAGGAGCTGGAAGGGAAGTGGAGAAGCTGGGACTGGAACCAGTGCCCATATGGAATCCCAGTGCATGCAAGGCAAAGATTTAGCCACTAGGCTATCCTTTCAGGTCCCCAGTAATTTTTTTCCAAAGTGTTTTTATAGATTATTTTAGGTATTCTGATTTTCTTCTCCATCAAAATTACTGTAAGTAGCACTTCAATCATCTTGATTGCATAAGATACCAAACTGTTATGCTTGGATGGAGCCATTTTGTGATAGAAGATGATCTGTATAGAAATACTTTCTCATGAGTTGAGCTTTCAATGTTGAAATGTGAGATTGTGTGTAAATTTCAAAGGGAGTATTAGCACTTAAGCAATTGGCATCCAAGGATTACTTGCAGTTTTCATATCCTGAATTCTACAGTCTATAAGAAAATGTACTACTTGTGACCATCCATTGTGACTATTAATGACTATAATTCCCAACCTTGAGATCCTGGTAACATCCTATCTTGGAAACAATGATAACCAGAAAAAGAAACACAGTAAGACAGAGACAGGAAGTAAGTTAAGTGAGTTCCATACATGGCCACTGCTAACTGCTGGAAGAGTTTTCAGTTTTCTGCACTGGAAGGGAGAATCTAGAAAAACTTGATGATAGTTCTAAACTGGAAAGGCAAAAACAAGGATCTGGAAGAAAACAACGTGAGAGGTAAAAGCGTAGAGAGAGCTGCAGAGTGGAACTAGAGGTATATAGAAAAGCTCAGAGTCATTTTCTCCAAACACATAGAATCAAATGTGCTCATCCAAAGTTGAACAAATCTAACATCCTAATATGCAAAAATGGTGACTACACGATGACAATACAGGTTTTATCTCAGAGATGTGATATTGCTTTTACTCTCCAACACCAAGTGACTATGCTAATTGGCTAAAAATGAAGTCACATGATCACTTCCATAGATGCTGAAAAAATATTTGGAATGAAATATGCATTGCTGATATACCCTCTCAATCAACTAGCGAGAAGGAAAATCTTCCTCAACATCATAAAAAGCATCTAAAAAACTTGCAGCAAAATTGCTTGGTAGATGAAGAACAAGGGTAGAATCTCTGCTAAAATTACTTCAGTTAAACTTTTTTGGTAAAGAGTCTCGCTGTACAATGAGGTAAGATGAGGAAAGGAGCCTTAAATGCAAAAGCAAGAATGATGTTGCTTCAATTCACAGATGACATGTATATTTATACAAAGAAATCCTGTAAATGGCATAAAACTGCTAGAACTGAGGGATTTAAATAAAAACAAGTGCATAACATCAAGTAAATCAGTTTATACTTGTAATGAATGTCTGGAAACTGAAACCACAAAACTGAAAAATGGACTTCCATAAAACTATGAAGTACTGATAGATATATTTAAGAAAAGATATTCAAGTACAGAATACTGAAAAGTGTGATCAAATGCTTTTTTTGTTTTTTTTTTAAGATTTATTTTTATTTTTATTGGAAAGGCAGATATACAGAGAGGAGAGACAGAGAGGAAGATCTTCCATCCGATGATTCACTCCCCAAGTGAGCACAACGGTCGATGCTATGCCAATCCGAAGCCAGGAGCCTCTTCCGGGTCTCCCACGCAGGTGCAGGGTCCCAAAGCTTTGGGCCGTCCTGGACTGCTTTCCCAGGCCACAGGCAGGGAGCTGGAAGGGAAGCGGAGCTGCTGGGATTAGAACCGGCGCCCATATGGGATCCCGGGCGTGCAAGGCGAGGACCTTAACCACTTGCACCACCACGCTGGGCCCGATCAAATGCTTTTTAAAGATATTTAAAAAGATGTAAATAAATAGAATGTGTGTTCAGGACTCGCAGTAGTCAGTGTTACTAAAATGTCAGTTATCTCCGAATTTCTATGTATTTTCAATGAAAACACCACCAGAGCTAAATTTTTAAAAAATTATGCATTTCTGAAGTTTACAATAGCCAGAATATGCAGTTAACACAGTGTCCATCTAAAGATGGTTGTATAAAAAATGGTGTGCGTGTGTTCATATATGAGTGTGGTGAATATTATTCAGCCATAAAAAGAATGAACTTTTATTAATTATCTCAAAATGATTGCAATTGGAGGGTTTCATTGTGTGTGAAATGAAATGGCACAAAAAGACAAATACTGCAAGTGCTGATTTTATGTGGGAACTAAAATAACTAATAATAAAAGAAATAAATGCCTGTATCAGTGTTGCTAAAAAAACATTTTTGCAAACTTTGCTATATGTCTGTGGTAACAAATTGGAAAAATTATACACTACTGTAGTTTTAATGATCTTAGAACTATTTTCAAACTTACTTTAGATGAATAAAGTTGATCATTTTTGTTTGAATAACACTGCTGTCCTTGCCTATTTTCCTGCTAAGCTATGGTCTTTTTACATTTTATTTGATGAGTTTTCTATTTAGTGAATGCTTAAGTCTTTGGCTGAATGAAACAAGAAAATAATTAATCTCAAAGAAATAAATTAAAAAAATCAAAAGACAAAATAATCTAAAAATCCAAATAAATGCAAATCTGGAAAACAAAAACCCACAGGAGAAGATCTTCATAAAGTTACCACCTATGCTAATAAATAAATTAGAAAAAAAGCCCAGGAACAAGTTTACCATATTCACTAGGTTTACACAGAGTTGAACACTGAAATCAATCAAGAAAAGATTAACTTTTCATTTTCAGCAAATGTTGGTGGAACATTTGGCTATCCATATGCAATAATATTATCTGCATACATTCTGTACACTATATAAATTAAACTTACAGAAAAAATTTAGAATAAAATCTCTGACTTTTTTATTAAGCAAAGATTTCTTAGCACATCAAAGGCATGATCTATAAAGCAAAATTTAATGTTGGACTTCAATTCACAGCTTTTGTACTTTAAAAGATACTCTTTAGTGATCCGAAAACAAAACTATAGCCTGGGAGAAAAACATTGCAAACCTCTTAGTGACAAACGGCTTTCTTGCATGAAGATGTCTCAAAACACAAAAATAAAGGGGGAAATATTCAATAAAATGTGTATTTTTATAGTAGAAATACTTCACTAAGGAATCTATATAGATTAGGTGAGGTATAGTGTGAGGCATGTTTGGGGCAGTTCTGTTGGAGGTTGTTTGGCGTCTCCCTGACTAGGCTGTGGCCCATTGGGTCCACTCCACCTGATCCTCAACTTTAGGGAATACCACAGGGACATCTGAACTGGCCTTGAAGCACATATGGTGGGACATGTTGTGGGGCTGACTCTGTGTAAGGAAAGGAAACATACCGGGATGCACCTGAAAAACAGGACAGCCAGCCTCTGATTCAACAGAGTATCTCTAGTGCTTCACCAAAAGATGGAATGAAGACTAGGTTGAATAATGTCGCAGCCCAAGTTCTGCACCAAATGTTAAAGGCTATAGACATAAACTGAACAGAGACGTCCAAAATGTAACAGAAGTTATTCCTCTTATTGGTGCAACGAAGCCAACATCATTTCAGAACAATTGAGACTGTTCAAAGTAACACCCTCAGATATTATGCATTTGTATAAATGTCAATAAAAGCAAACACACTAACAGACAGCAGATTAGAAATTCTAGGGAGGGGGAAGGAAGTAGGAGGAAAAATCAGAGAGGAAAAGGGAAATTATTGAGAGTGATATATAAGTTTATTATTTTCATCAAGATCATGTGAAATCAATTCATCAAATTATATTCCAAACTATGGGTACTGTAGTCATTGCATTTGCTCTTCAATTTATAAGGGATGTATATAACAATACATGCACTAAAGATTAAAAACCCGAAGTTAATCAACGCATTTTATATATCTAACCTGTTGAATATTGTAGCTTAGCAACACAGGGCACTGTAGGATATTAATCTTTTTCCCTACTGACTATGTGACTGCTGGATCACTGCAAATCTTGCCAACTTAACCAATGATCAAAATTTAAAATTCAAGTTCTTTCATTTTTTTTTCAAGTTCTATTTGTTTATTTTTGAACAATACAATGATAGGCAGCATTAAAAGCACTCAATTAGTCTAGGACCTTAAAAATACAAAACAAGTCAATAAATGGAGTACTCTGTGTTATAAAAGCACACTGCACTTAATTATCATCAATATTAATTGAAAAGATCTTAATAATCAACTGTTTTAAAATATGTTACATAATTAGGCATACTAGATGATGTATTTTAATAAATTATTTAGTGAAATATATTATAAACTGCATTAGTTTTATTTACATATTTAAGTGAACTTTTAAAAAGTGAATTTAACTATATAATCAAAACCCACATAAAGATACAGAACAGTACCAACCTGCCAATTCTGTAACATTTCTCTCTTGTTACTTCTCCGATAAACACTACCATCATTTTTGTTGAGCTGATTAACCAGAGTTTCTGTATTTTATCTAGATGTGATCATATGGTACAGCTGCTAGGTTGATTTTGTGTCTAGCTTCTCTTTCTTCTGCATTACATTGATAAAACTCAAATATATTGCAGAAGTTGTACACCAGTGATCCCTAGGAGTGTATTAAAAATCTATTCATCGACTATTACAAATTGAATTGTGCTCCTCTAAGCTATATTTTCAAGTCCTTACATTCTTTATTTCATAACGTGACCTTATATGGAAATAAAGTTATTGCAGCTGAGACTGGTTTAGAATTAGGTCCTCAGACAGCCTGGAATATTTATATGAAGAAGAAAAAGGGATACAGGTAAGACATACACAGGGAAAAGGCAGCCCTGGGGTGGTTGGAAGCAGAGATGGAAGAGATGTATTTTTACACACCCGGGAAAAACTAAGAGCTGGTAAATACAGAGAGCTAGAGGAAGCAAAAAAGAGTCTTCCCTTAGGTAGCTAAGAGATTCTTGCTCTGCTCAAACCATGTGTTTGGTTCGGAGCCTTCAGGTTGTGGACCATACACTGTTTTTGTTAAAAGCCACTCCATTTGATTTGCTTTTCAAGGCATCCACAGGGAATGAATAATTGCATGTATTATAAATGAGGGACAAACACACATTAGAGATTAAAGTTCATGCAAAACGAATATTAAGAAAAAACTATGTATACTGTGAAGAAAACAATGTATGGATTTCAAAATCTCTTTGCATTAAAATAAACTTGTCTTTGAATTTCATTCTCCATGAACTTTTAATTTGCAATTTTCAATTGAGTCCTCACGATTTTTTTGGTACTGTTTCTCTATGGAGACAAATACATGAGTGTATTTCAAACAAGTTCATGGAAAATAGAAATAAAAGACCAGCTTATTTTACAGTGTTTGCCTTTTATCATGTAGAGGTGTTGCAAAAATTGCTGATCATCATATCTGTGCTTTCGAGATCTTAATGGTGTAGTTGGAAGAATAAAAGTCCTCAATTTGTGGGGTCTCCCCCACAGATTCCTCTAGTACTCCATTGCTGGAGAAGATGAGCCTGCTGTCCACTACCCAGCCTCTCGGCCCGTGAGAGACAGATGGACAGGGGTTCTGTCTAAGCAGTTCCAATTTATTGGGGAAATTCAATTCCTTATATGGGGTAAGGGATAGCCTAAGGCCAGGGATTTCAGGAATTCCAGGAGGGGAGAAAGTAGGAGCCAGTTACTAGGAGCATGACTGCAGGAGCCACCTCCCATAGGCCAGGGGTAGGTGAGCGAGATGGCCTTGGTCAATCAGTCTTTCTTTGCAGTGACATGGCCCCTGCCCTGGCTACTCCCAGGACTCTGTCCCTGGCCACCATCTTGCCCGCCAGTGAACTTGACTGTTAGTTGCCATCCTGTTGACTTAGTGACCTCTTTGCCCTTGAGCCCCACATCAGTTTTAATGAGATCAGGTTTATTCAAGTTTTCCCATATGCATTTTGTATGTTGAGAACTATCTGCTTGCCTTAACAATATCTCCTATATTTTTGCATAATTGAAGAGACTTGCCATTTTATAACAGTAAGTTCCAACTAATGAAATGATGCAGTCTTCTATTTGTTTTTATATTTTAGAGGCTTTATGAGGTTTTTTTTTTATTAATAAAGAACTCAATTTATTCCTAAGCATTTGGTATTTTGGAAAATCACAAGTTGTATGACTTTTGAAATCTTGATTATTTGAAACTAGTACATGAAAATGATAGCTTTTTAAATGTCAACTTTGTGTCTAAAGATCTTGTCAAATTTACTTATAAATTCTAGTACTTCATATTCTTTTTTTTAGATTTATTTTTATTATGTTTTTATTGGAAAGGCGGATATACAGAGAGGAGAGACAGAGAGGAAGATCTTCCGTCCCATGTTTCACTCCCCAAGTGAGCGCAAGGGGCCGATGCTATGCCAATCCGAAGCCAGGAGCCTCTTCCGGGTCTCCCACGCGGGTGCAGGGTCCCAAAGCTTTGGGCCGTCCTCGACTGCTTTCCCGGGCCACAGGCAGGGAGCTGGAAGGGAAGCGGGGCTGCCGGGATAGAACCGGCACCCATATGGGATCCAGGGCGTGCAAGGCGAGGACTTAACCACTGCGCCACTGCGCTGGGCCCTAGTACTTTATATTCTCTTGGATCTTCTTTTTGCTTTTTTTAAGATTTATTTATTTTTATTGCAAAGTCATATATATATGGAGAAGAGACAGAGAGGAAGATCTTCTATCCAATGATTTACTCTCCAAATTACCGCAATAGCCGTAGCTGCACCAATCTAAAGCCAGGAGCCAGGAGCTCTTTGGGGTCTCCCATGAAGGTGCAGGGTCTTAAGGTATTGGGCCATCCTCGACTGCTTTCCCAGGCCACAAGTAGGGAGCAGGATGGGAGCAGGGCCACTGGGATTAGAACTGGTGCCCATATGGGATCCTGGTGCATACAAGGTGAGGACTTTAGGCTCTAGGCCACAGCACCCAGCCCTGGACTTTCCATTTATACACTTCTATTACTTTTGTGTAATGCAACATTATACTTCTGTTTTCATCTCTGTATCTTCACTGTCTCCCATCTTAATGTGTTATTTTTAGGACTTCACTATGAGGTTTAAGTAGCAACAGCATTATTTTTATTTGGAAGGCAAAGTTACACAGAGACACACTACACACACACACACACACACACACACACACACACACACACAGATCTTTCATCTTCCTCCTCCACTACCTCACTCCCCAGCAGCTGCAATGGCCAAAGCTGAGCCGATCCCTAGCCAGAAGCCAGGAGCTTTTTCTGGGTCTCCCGTAAAGTAGAGGTCTAAGGACCTGAGTCCTTCTCCATTGTTTCCCAGGCCAGATAGGAAGCTGGATGAGAAGTGGAACAACCGAGCATACAGTCAGTGCTTGCATGAGATACTGACATTGTGCTGACCCCAGAAAGATGTTTTTCAATATTTTGCACTAGGTTTACCATTTGGCCTAGGTTTCTTTGTGTGTGCAATCTTTAATGGAAAACAAGTTCTTCTGTTGTGCTAGCATAATATCTAATTTGGATAAGTAAACGTATCTCAAAAGTTTATGCAGGTGTGTATTATGAAAAATATACATTTATTTCATAATTTAATTTAATTTAGCTTCACACAAACTTTTGATATACTCTAATACTTCTTGTTTGCTGGGTTTATTGAGGTTGTCAGTCACTTTAATCCTTAATTGTATTAATGTGGTGACATAAACTTTAAATTTTTATTCAGGTTGACCTTCTTAGAATAAATTCAATATAGTTAATTTCTTTTAATGAACTTGAAATTTATTTTGTTACGTTCTTTTTAAACAAATTTGAGTTTGTGTTCGTGAATATCTGTGGACTAGAAATTTTCTTTATTTCTATCTTCTTGACATCTGTATGTATTGTAATTAAAATAAGCTCCTTGGCAAGTTGTGAACATTTTTTTCAGTTTATTCACATCTGGAATATTTTGTACAAAATGTATCTTATTTTTTTTCCTTGAACAGGTCTAAGAATTCATTAGTAATATCATACACACCTGTAGTTCTGTTTCTCCATAATTTGTTAGATACAGATGAAATTCCACTATTAAGCATAGGAATAGTTTTCTTTTCCTTCTTATGAAAGATTGGTTCAGTTTTATTTTTCAAGAAACTTGTTTTTTTCCCTCAATTGTTGTATTTTGGAAATAAAATTATTTATAGTGAATCTGTTTTCTTTTCTTTCTTTTTTTTTAATTCCTTTACAGGTAAACATAGAGGAAGAACACTTTTACTCAGTGGTTCACTCCCCAAATGTCCACGTCTTTAGCTAAGACAGGAATAGAATCGGGAATTGGGTATACAACAAAGTTTTTCCGTAAGGGTGGCAGGTCTCCACTTACTTGAATCATCACTTTTGCTTTCCAAATCTACATTGAAGGGCAGCTGGAACTAGCAGGCAGTGCCAGGGATCAAACCCAGGATTCTGACTTGGGACACTGAGCTTCGTTACTACTAGATTAACTGCTTACTTCCAAAATATACAGCACTTTTCCTTAATATTTAAAGCATTATCTTTACTGATGGTTTTTAAATTTTTATTAGTTTAAGAATTTATCATTACATAAGTTAAAAAAAAGATAACGCATTTTGTACTACAATATTTGATTCCTAAGAAGTGTGACATTACAAACAAATCTTTGCCTATTTTTATAGCCTCTTAGCAGCTGCTTTCTGCGTGGTCTTGGCATTTCTTACTGCAGATGCACAGCTAGGAAATGAAAACATCTTGAGGGGAAATTGCATGAACGCTGTGCTCATTTCATTTTGATGTTCTCTGTTTTTTAAGAACTTGGGAGCTCAGTTCTCCAAACTCTGGGTGCCTTGATTGCTCTGTACTCTTTTCTCCCACAAGCTGCACTTTTTAAAATCGAATCAACTCTTAGTGTTGCTTTCAATCACCTGGAACACCTAATGCCACCTCTGTACTCAAGACTCTGTCTTACTTAATTCAGCTCAGTTGCAACCATCTTGGCAGGTGGAATGCTGTCTTAGAATCTCCACAAATTCACTACACTGGTATGTTTTATCAGCAGGCAGAGGGAAATAAACAATTTTGCTTTTCCTCTCAATTACTGAAACCCAGTGCTGCTAGCAGGATAACAGAATTAAAAAAAGATATTTTATAGTTCAATGCTTAATGCAAGTTTTATATTACAAACTGTGCAACTCAACCAAATTATTTAGCTTTAGTTTGTACAAACATGATGATAGCATCTTGCAATGATTGCAAGAAACTGAAGTGGCATAACATGCTGTGTCCTCAAACACACTATTTTAAACTCTATTTACCTTAGTAACAAGGTGAGGTCAGAATTGATTGCTTCAAAGTATGAGCAGGAATAATAAGGTAGTCTTAGTATCTACCTGAAAATCCTGCTAAACAGGTTTAATGACAGAAATGATAGACCACAAATGCATGACAGGGAAGCTGGTATGTTCATGGAACTTTCCAGTAGGGCTTCCTCTTATTTGTTTCAGGGGTTCAGGCACAAATCTGAAAGCACAATCTAGCAAAAATAATATCCCTTTTCTTGCTCAGAAGTAGCAAAGAATTTAGCTAAAGTTTTTTGAAAATTAAGCTAGAGTTCAATCAGAGAGGACTAAAGCTCAAAACCTAACTTAGATCCGTCCACAACATCATTTTTCTTTTCTTGAATTAAAGTACTTGGGAAAGCTGCTCCTGCTCAACTGAGTGCAGCTTCTTCTGACTGCACAAGGAGACTTTACAACGGCAGCGTCACTGATACTGCCTAGAGGGTCCCAGAGGCTTGAGTGCAGGTCGAGGCTGTGTATTAAACAAACAACTCCTTGCCCTTTAGCTCTTGGAATGGACAGGCGTTGTATCTGCAAGGTAAAGGTTTGCTACGCATCTTTTGAGTCAACTTTTCCCCTCCCTCTGTAATTAATCATTAACATTTCAACATTTATATTTTTGAAAACATGCTCCTGTTTGTGGTATTACAGCAGAATCTTCAAGGTTTGAGCAGCAGTTTCCTTCTTTAGAAAATAATCTTAGGAATTATCTACATATAGTGCTTCAAAAGAATTAAAATCATGTATATGAAAAGTCAAGTGTTATTGAGGTAGTTATATCTTCCTTTGTGGATTATGGTTAGATTTGCGGCATGAATGGAAAAAAAAAGTAAATAAGCCTTTTCTATCCCAACTAAGGAGATAAAATGTTCAATAGCATACTCACGATCCTCTGAGTTTATTTTAGTGCAGAGTGTGTTAAATTTTAATTGAAATGTTGATATTACATTTTTTTTCTATATAAAATAAGCAATGATATTAGAAAAAATGTTGAGGAAAATGACTCTTGCCTGGGAAATACCATTTACTCTTCACAATCTTCTCTAGTAGATTAATGCCTCTCTAAGTTGAGTTTAATTTTCTTCTAGTCATAAATCTAAGTGACCCACACAGCCTGATATATTCACAGCAGGCTTTGAGGTAATATGGTCAATTGTGTGGAGACCTTCTCTGCACTTCTTAAAGAAGTAGTGGGGCTAGAGTTACAGCACAATTTAACTCTTCACCTTTTACAGTATCTAAAAGGAAAATTTTATTTTCTGGTTTTCTTGGAGCTATCCACATGGTGACAAGTGGAACCCTGAATGGAAGACCTCCATTTATTTCAGGTGTGTATATCAAAAGGAAACTAAATTTGTATGCACTGCCCCTGGGATGTCACTCATTCATCCAAGACACATTGAAAAATCACTTTCTTCACTACTGTACATTACTATTCTTATCATTGTTACTCTACAATGTGGTTCCATCGGCTCTGGCGTTTTCCCTTTTACCTTCCCAAATCCTCTTCCCCTTCTGATTTTCCCCATATTATTGAAATAGTACATTTCTTCAGTAATAGTCACATGTATACCATTTTGTTCTTTAAGTGTACCCTTGCATTATGAAAAAACCTTGCTCTATAAAAACCAGCAGATGGGAGATTTTTCTCTCTATATATATCTGTATATCTGTCTTTCCAATAAAACTTAATGCATCTTTAAAAAACGAGCACTTCGGTTTCTCTGAGTCCTTGTCAATACTTGGTTTTATGCAGTTTGCATATTGTAATGAACTAATTAAAGAGGTTGTAAAATTTGAGAGGTCAGTTGCTTCCAGATTTGTTAGAATTTGATCCATTTGTCTCATATCTCCAAGGAAGGTTTTTTCAAATCAAAATAACAACACAATTAATGAAAGCAGACACAATTGGAACATGTGTTTTGCCTGCATAGAGGTCAGTTCTCCACAGGAAAATATAAAAATTCAAGAAAATAAAAATGGATGCATTATAAGAATCTTTGCCTTAATTCTCTGGTAGTTAAATTTCCAAGGGACTGCTTATGCAATCAAATCCTGCATTGACTGTTTTAAGGGTGGAAGATAAATTGTGTGGATATTCTTATGAATATCCTGTATGGAAAGCCTAGGTGAAGTGGTAAGTCTCTGTGCATTATGGTGTTTGTCATTGGACATAGCTCCTTGGCAGCTTACCTTACTGTTCACTAAGCCAGAATTCTCCACTCTGAGGTGCTTGGTCTCATGGACTCAGTCATCTAGCGGATAGAGCGCTTTGGTTTTCCTTGAGTTCGTGTCATCCAGACACATACCACACAATTCAAAACCAGGTCTCATTTCAAACACACTAAAAACACAAGTATCATATTATTGTCAATATGTAATGATTTATTTATAGTAAAAATGAGCTTATTAATGACTTAAGTGGCAAGCGCACTCAAACAAGGCTGCATGTGCAGCAAAAGAGAGAAAAAGGGAAAGTGAAATAGAGAATAGTAAGAGCGACATAGGGATACAGAAAGAATATGAGAAGGACAAGCAGAAACAAAATCAGGCCCATCTGCTAGGTTCCTCTCCAGTTGCCCTCAACAACTGGCGTGGAGCCAAATCAAAGTCCAGAGTTGGGAACTCAACGCATGTGCCCTGCATGTGTGGCAGGGACACAAGTACTCGGGCCATAAACTAATGCCTCTCAGGTGCACGCAAAGAGCAAGTCAGGGCTGTGAGCCAGAGGCAGGAATTGCACTGCACACTATCAGATGCTCACTGCCTAACTGCTAGGCCAAATGTCTGATGGCAGAAGAAATGCATAAAAGCCATTAAAGCAGGTATCAGGGTAGATAATCAGAAAATCCGATTAAAACATGGCATCTTGAAAAAATATCACTTAATCCCACTTTCAATATTTTATTTCGGACCTGAACATATAAATCTATATACACTCGCAACATTTTTATAGAGAGTTAAGATGTTTTCTTAGATCTTAGATCTTGGCTGGATTTCATTTATTCTTGGTAAAGCAAGCCAATCACAGAAAGTTATTTTCCAGTTCAGTACTCTAGACTGGAACATGATTTTTAAAGCTGCTTACAAAGAAATCTTGGCTTTATTATGTATCCCTAGATCATCCACAATCGATTCCATAGAATTTATTTTTAAAGATTTATTTTTATTATTTTTTTATTGGAAAGGTGGATATACAGAGAGGAGAGACAGAGAGGAAGATCTTCCGTCCAATGATTCACTCCCCAAGTGAGCGCAAAGGCCTATGCTATGTCAATCCGAAGCCAGGAGCCTCTTCCGGGTCTCCCACGCGGGTGCAGGGTCCCAAAGCTTTGGGCCGTCCTCGACTGCTTTCCCAGGCCACAGGCAGGGAGCTGGAAGGGAAGCGGGGCTGCCGGGATAGAACTGGCGCCCATATGGAATCCCGGGCTTGCAAGGCAAGGACCTTAACCACTGCGCCACCGCGCTGGGCCCCGATTCCATAGAATTTTAAAACACAATAATGATAGTCAAGGTTTTTGAAGAGTCCATTATACAGTCATAAAAACAAATGACTTTTCGAACTTACAATCAATATTCATGACATCTCATTAAATAACACCAATGTCATAAAAAGCACCATCGTTGTCCTTGTGAGCTCGTGACTAGCCACAACGGAGTCATGCGGAACAACTGGTTCCCCCATAAGCAGAGGTGCCAGCCTTCCCAGTGGTGATCTCTTTGAGAACCCAGGCATCTGCTGTGACAGAGCAGAAAGAGGGGGGTCCACTCAAGATCATCGCAGTTGCCCTTCCACAGAACTTCCTTTATGCGGTGGTTGGAACAATGATTCATTATGCAAGCCACAGCCAGTGATTCCCTCAATGTGCTTTTCCCTTTTGACTAGACCTATTTGCACCTGCCCCCACATGAGCCAGCTTGACTGTGTGCTCTCTGGCATCCTGGGAAAGCCCAGCCTGTGTTTATACCCCACATGAGGAGGAAACAGATTGTAGAAGTCTGTATCCACAGATTCCGAGTTAAAAGGCAAATGAGTCAGCAATGCAATTTTCTGTCGTTGGTAATGAAGAGTTGGTCAGGGAGCCCAAGAGAATGTGGTACCTACCTGCCTGGATAGGAGAGCCCCATGTGGGTTTCTCAAGTTAGCACACAACACTTAGAAAATCCATACAAAGTGGCAGGAAAGCAAGAAGCCTGGTGTGTTAGGTGTAAGAGATGTCAGTAAATTTTTATCTCTGGCTATTGGCTTGAGCCTCCATGGTGTGGCAAAAAACTCCATCAGGTGTCATGGGTGACTGAACTCCACTTTTTGTATGAGAAACTAAGTGTACCTCAAATGGTTAGAGAAGTGACACAGCACTATGAATATCTGCTAATGGAGGTCACTAGCTAAGGGAATTCAATTTTGGGGGGGGAAATGGCCAATACAATTTTTAAAGATTTATTTATGTATTTGAAAGGCAGAGTTATGGAGAGGGTGAGGTCCTTCAGTCTGTCTGTTCACTCCTTACATGATTGCAATAGCTAGGACCAGAACAAGCCAAATCCAGGAATACAGAAATATATTCAGGTCTCCCAGATGGGTGACAGTGGCCCAGGTACTTTGACTGTCTTCCATGGCTTTCTCAGGTGCATCAGCAGGAAGCTGGAGTGGAAGCATAACAGGTGGAACTCAGGACTCAAAGCAACACTCATGGGGGATGCTGGCTTCATAGATGGTATCTTAACTTGGTGCACTACACTTCATCCCAAAAGTGGACAGTATTAATTAGCACTCAGTTTAAAATGTAAAACTTGATAAGAGAAAATCTTTTTTTCTATGTCTTAGTCACAGTAAATAAGGCAAAATGTGGGAACTGGTTTCACTGATTTGAATTTGACATGTCTAAAAAAGAGAATAGATGTACATACAAAAACTGGAGAAAATAAAAATGAACGTTTACACAGGATAGTTTTCAGAGTCCTAAGCAGAATAGAAACACAACTCAGTGTATAGAGGCGTAAGCTGAGCCACCTATTGAGCTCTGGAAGCAAGCATACATATTTGAGGGTTCATTATTATATGGTATAAAGGGACAGACCAGTTCACACTTTGGCCACAGTGTCCATGGTTAAAGAGCTTGTTTCTGTGGTGACCTCAGGACATAAGGCTTCCACTCATCCATTCTGAGATTTTTTGCGAAACATCACTTGAGAAGTGTTGTTGCGTGATTGACTGGCAAACCAGGCAGAGCCCAGGGGAGCAAGCCTGAATGTATCTCAAGACAAAATGTAGAGTTAACAAATAGATTGTGGATTAATACAATAAACCAGCCATGCAACTTGCAAGACCTTTACTTGCTGTTGTAGAAATGTGTTTAAAGTCCAAAAGTGTTGAATAAAATGACAGATGTCAAATTCTTCCTACTGGGAAATGAAGGGAACAAACTCAGAAATTTCCATTTTATATCTTATGTTTTAATCAGCCAGTAAACAAAATGTAAAACATATGTAGTAAACAAGGGCAAATGAAGGTGTTTATCAGCCTAACGGCAGTCAAGAGTCTGTCATGTCTTACATTTTTCTGTATTTCTTTAGCAGAAAGAGAGAAAACATCAAAAATTGCCTTTTAATCCTCAGAAATATATAATTTGCTTTTCCACAGCCCTTGACAACATACATCTATGCAAGCACACTGTTCACTACTCTTTGAAAAATATATATACATTTCCATGGCAACCATTACTCCATGCTCCTTGGACACTATCTGTAAGAAAATGTGGAGCCTTAGTGTGGGGAATGAGGGATGCTAAAGCTCATGTTTGTACAAGGAAAATATTTTTCTCTTTTAGTTGCCAATTTCAGAAAAAAAGTTCCATTTTGGGGCTATAAATCAATGCTTACAGAACACAATGGGGTATATTTCAACATAATGTAGTGTTCTGGTGTTGAGGGTGAAGGCTCTGCCTGCTGTGATAGTGTCATTTCTGGGCGTGAGATTGAGTCCTGGTTGCTCCACTTCCCATCCAGCTCCCTGCTAATGGCCTAGAAAAAGCAGCAGAAGATGGCTGACAGTGTAGACTCCTGGATCAGTCAGCTATTCTTCCATGAGTTTTCTGCATATTACCATACTCCAACTTTGGCCCCAGGGACTAAAAGAATCCGTGAAAATCCCAAGAAGTGCCCAAATAGCATGGACCACTATGTACAAATTTTCATAAGTTATTTACTATCTTCTCATTCCCAAAGATGTTTTGAAGAAAATGTTTAATATCCATGGAAAGATTTTTAAATCATGAAGAAGGTATTCTTTCAAAAGTGACCAGTCAAATGGCCAAACAAACAGAACTCTGTATCCCATTCGAATGCATTTTTCATACAGTGTCTAGTTCATTTAGAAAAAGGTGCTCTGTGGGATCTCATAGTTCCCTAAACAGTCTGTTTATAGCTCATCACTCTACTCAAAGTCACTTTTCCTTCTAGAAATGGAGGTGTTCAAATGCAGAATAATGTCCTAAGTGTTACTATTAGGCACTTAGCAAACATCTGTGGAATAAATGAATGCATATATAGGATCGTGTATTCGACATATTTGTGTTACTCTTGTTTCTTAACTCCATGACAGTACCATACAACTTATTCTTAGAGCAAGAATCAAGATGAACCATTATGAGTTATATATTTGAAAATGTATACGTGCCAGTGCATATAAGTGCAGAGGCGTGTGTATATATTTCATGTATATACATATGTACTTATATAAGTACACGTATACATTTGTGTATATACATGCGTATTTTAATGTATGTATACACTTTATGTATATGCACAGATATAAAGCAGATATATGTACACTTTATGTACATACACACACACACACATGCTTTATATATATACTTTAAGGTCAAGTCTGGCTGTGGCAAGAGTCATTCTCTGATGAGAGAGGTCAGGGTAGCCCACCACTCCTTGGCCTCGTGGTGTTCTTTGGAATCCACAGGTCGGTTAGGTTATGTAGCATTTCTGCCAATGGCCAGGCTGTGTGCAGAAAATACCCTCAGTTTTGTTTCCTTTGCCTTCTTCATGGATAATCACTGTTACACTGTACTAACTGAATGCTTTAATGTGGGTTTGCTTTATGTTTTTTCTCTCTCTAGTTTTATATTTTATGTTTTTCAGCCTATCACGTTGACCCTTGATTTAACTTTGAATATTTTAGCTTCTCTACACTGTTTCTCTGTCACCATCTTCCCTATCAGAGTATGCCTAGAGGCCTCCTTTTTTTTTTTTTGCATCTCTGATCTTGTGCCTACACCACTTATCCTCAACAAAGCAAAGGGAGCCTGTGCACATCACATGTGCCAATCTCTTGTTCTAAACCTCAAATAGCTGCATCCTCTCTTTCCCATGCAGCTGAAGTGGATAAAATCCCGTACCATACATGATCTGCTCCTGGTCATTCCTTTGGCTTTATTTTTGTTGTTGTTGTTGTTCTCACACTCCCTGTCCGGAAATCTTCAGTTCAGAATAGTTAGGGCTTGTTCCTATCCTTATTTATATCATTTAGTATCACAACTTCAAAGTGGCCTTCCTAGTTCTTCCTAATAAGTAGCTCACCTTGTCAGTACCCCACTATGTCTCTATGTACTGACCATAAATCTCAACATCTATTTATGCACCTACCTCATTTCTCTCCATTGTCACCATCATATCATCGTTTAAGTCTATCATTTTTCTTCTCCTTATCTCCTTAGTTAGAGTTCTGTTAGAAGTTGGCTTTAATCTCACTGCACTATCAGGGCACAGATAGGCCTGGTACACAGGAATTTTCTTGCAAAGATATTATGAACATATCGGAGAAAAAAAGATGTTATGAACTTATCATTATTTTTCCCTCCTCCATGAAGGCTGCCATTGTGGATGGTGGCATTCCTTTTGTTCCTTACTTTGCTATCAAGTATTCGTAGTACCATTTGTAAAAGTGCATCTTCTGTCTCCTCAGTACTTTGTAGGCCTTTTGAAGGAGCTTGCCCCAGTGTATGTTTGCTTACAGTGTGGATAACTGGGTTGTTATTATCTGCTATTTTTAGTAAAATTACAAAGAGAAAATTTTAACTTGCTATCATCTATAGCAAAATAATAGTGAGAAAACTAGAATCAATCCTACATGGCTTTGCATTTTAACCTTTTGGACTTTATCTTGAAGTGTTCAGATTTTTTTTTTTTTTATTGTTGCTTACATTATATTATGTAGTACAGTTTTATAGGCGCTGGGGATCCCCCCCACCCCTCCCATACCCCTCCCCCCATGGTGGATTCCTCCACCTTGTTGCATAACCATAGTTCAAGTTCAGTTGAGATTCATTGCTTGCAATCACCTGCCTAGCATAAAGTTCAGCGTCTTATTGTCCAGATAAGTTCAGTGGCCTCTTGGGGAGACCTTCTATGGTCTGAAGATAGGTCTAACAGAGTAAAGATCCGGTCAGTTAAAAGCCCCAACAAGGCCTCAGTATCATTATACAACATTATGGAATTAATTGACATAGTATTGGGTAAACAATATGTTAAAAATAATGCAAGTTCCATTCTTCGAAACATCTGGGTTGAGACAGTATCAATGACAGGTTCAAAAAATAACAAACCACCAAACAAAAAATTACAGGTTAAATCAAGGCAAACATGTGGTATCTAATCTTTTGGGATTCGCTCATTTCCCTTAGCATTATAGTTTCCAGATGTGCCCATTTAGCCACAAAGAACTGCATTTTGTTTTTTTTAATAGCTGAGTAGTATTCCATGGAGTAGATGAACCAAAGCTTTCTTATCCAATCTTCTGCTGATGGGCATTTCGGTTGCTTCCATGTTTTCGCAATTACTGATTGTGCTGCAATGAACATAGGGATGCATGTTGGTTTGTCGTAAAACAGGTGTTTTGGATATATTCCTAGGAGTGCTATTGCTGGGTCATATGGTATGCTGATTTTGAGTTGTTTGAGTGTTCTCCAGACTGATTTCCATAAAGGCTGTACCAATTTGCAGCTCCACCAGCAGTGGAGTAGGGTTCCCTTTTCCCCGCATCCTCGCCAGCAAGCGTCGTTGGTGTTCTTGTTTATGTGGGCCAATCTAACTGGTGTTAGGTGGTACCTCATCGATGTTTTAATTTGGATTTCCCTTATTGCTAGGGAGCTGGAACATTTTTTCATATGTTTGTTTGCCATTTGGACTTGTTCCTTTGTGAAATGTTTGCCCATTTCCCGTGCCCATTTCTTGAGTGGCTTGTTCGTTTTGGTTTTTTGGTTGTTTTGAAGTTCTTTGTATATCCTGGAAATTAGCCCCCTATCGCCTATATCGTGTGCAAAGATCTTCTCCCACTCTGTGGGTTGCTTTTTTACTTTGTTGATTGTTTCCCTTGCTGTACAGAAGCTTCTTAGTTTGATGAGGTCCCATTTGTTTATTCTGTTCTCAACTGCTATTGCTTTTGGTGTCCTTCTTAGAAAGTCGGTACCTACTCCTAGGTCTTGCAGGGTATTTCCTACATTTTCTTGCAAGAGTTTGAAGGTTTCTGGATGTAGGTTTAGGTCTTTTATCCATGTAGATTGGATCTTAGTGTATGGTGATAGATGTGGGTCTATCTTTTTGTTTCTACAGGCTATCAGCCAGTTGTCCCAACAACATTTACTAAAGAGTCCTTCCCACTTGCTTAAGCTGTCATTAGTCTTTTTGTCAAAGATTAATTGGCTGTATCTGTGTGGATTCCCTTTTGGTGCTTCTATTCTATTCCATTGATCTTCCTTTCTGTCTTTGTGCCAGTACCAGGCTGTTTTGATTACCACTGCTCTATAGTATGTCCAGAGGTCCGGGATTGTGATTCCCCCTGCTAATTTCTTATTTTTCAGGATGGTTCTAGCTATTCGTGGTTTTTTGTGTTTCCAGATGAACTGTTGAATCATTGTATCCAGTTCCGTGAAGAATGTTTTGGGCAATTTGATTGGAATTGCGTTGAAAATGTATATTGCTTGTGGTAGTATAGACATTTTAATGATATTGATTTTGCCTATCCAGGAGCACGGGATGTTATTCCATCTTTTGAGGTTTTGTTCAATTTCCTTTTTAAATAGTTTGTAGTTTTCTTCGAATAGGTCTCCTACACTTTTGGTTAGATTTATTCCCAAATACTTCATACTTCTCTCTGCTATTTTGAATGGTATCCTGTTGGTTAGATCTTCTTCCATCTTGGTGTTATTTGCGTACACTATGGCTGTTGATTTTCGTTCGTTAATTTTGTACCCCGCCACTCTGCCAAACTCTCGTATAAGTTCTAGCAGTTTCTGTATTGAGTCTCCTGGTTTTTCTATGTATAGGATTATGTCATCTGCATATAGTGAAAGCTTGACTTCTTCGTTTCCTATACGTATGCCTTTGATTTCTTTTTCTTGTCTTATGGCCTCTGCAAGTACCTCTAGGACTATGTTGAATAGCAGTGGTGATAGTGGGCACCCTTGTCTTGTTCCAGATCTCAGTGGGAAGGGTTCTAGCTTTTCTCCATTCAGTATGATACTGGCGTTGGGTTTTTCATAAATTGCTTTAATTATGTTGTGGATTTTCCCATCTATGCCTACTTTGGCTAGAGTTTTTAGCATGAAGAGGTGTTGGATTTTGTCGAAAGCTTTTTCTGCATCTATTGAAACTATTATGTGGTTCTTGTTTTGCAGTTTTTGGATGTGGTTTATAACATTTATGGATTTCCGAATGTTGAACCATCCCTGCATTCCAGGGATGAATCCTACTTGATCCGGATGAATGATCTGTCTGATGATTTTTTGAATTCTATTGGCTAGGATTTTGTTGAGAATTTTAGCATCAATGTTCATCAGAGAAATAGGTCTGTAGTTTTCCTTCTCTGATGGTTCTCTATCTGGTTTTGGGATTAAGGTGATGTTGGCTTCATAGAATGAGTTTGGGAGGGTTGCTTCCTCCTCTATTGTTTTGAAGAGCTTGTAGAGGATTGGGGTTAGTTCTGTTCGGAATGTTTTGTAGAATTCTGTAGTGAAGCCGTCTGGGCCTGGGCTTTTTTTCGTTGGGAGATCCTTGATGACTGTTTCAATCTCTACCTCGGTTATGGGTTTATTTAATTCTGCAGTTGCCTCCGGACTGAGTTTTGGTAAATGGTGGGAGTCCAAGAACTTTTCTATTTCTTGGTGGTCCTCAAATTTGTGGGAGTACAGTTCTTTGTAGTAATTTCTAATTATTTTCTTAATGATTGCAGTGTCTGTTGTTATGTTGCCTTTTTCATCTTTAATGCTGTTGATTCTCACTTTCTCTTGTTTTTTTTTGGTCAATCGGGCCAGTGGAGTGTCTATTTTGTTTATTTTCTCAAAAAACCAACTTTTTGATTTGTTGATTTTATGTATAGTTTTTTTGATTTCTATTTGGTTTATCTCCTCCCTTGTTTTGATGATTTCTTGTTTCCTATTGTGCGTGGGACTCTTCTGCTGCTGTTTTTCCAGATCCTGGAGGTGTGAGGTTAGTTCCTGTATTTGGCGTCTTTCTTGGGCCTTGACATGCGCTCCGATTGCGATGAATCTACCTCGTAGCACTGCTTTGGCGGTGTCCCACAAGTTTTGGAATGTTGTATCAGAGTTTTCATTGGTTTCCATGAATTTTTTGATCTCATCTTTAATTTCTTCTCTGACCCATTGTTCGTTTAATAACATATTGTTCAATTTCCAAGAGTGCCTATACTTCCTGGGGAGTTTTGAGTTGTTGATTACCAGTTTCATCCCATGGTGGTCTGAGAGGGTACATGGTATGATACTAATGTTTTGGAAGTTGTTTAGATTCACTTTATGTCCTATCATGTGGTCGATTCTGGAGAAGGTGCCATGCACCGCTGAGAAGAATGTATAGTCTGTGGCCTTAGGATAAAAAGTTCTATATATGTCTACTAAGTCCAGTTGTTCTATTGTTTGTGTGAGCTCTGTTGTTTCTTTGTTGAGTTTTTGTTTCGTAGACCGGTCCATTGTTGTTAGAGGTGTGTTGAGATCGCCTACAAGAATTGTGCGGGTGTCTATGTCTTCCCTTAAGTCTGTAAGTAATTGCTTTACGTAAGTAGGTGCATTAAGATTCGGTGCATAAACATTAATGATGGTGATTGCTTCTTGATGGATCATTCCTTTCACCAGTATAAAATGGCCTTCCCTGTCTCTTTTGATGTTAGTTAGAATGAAATCTATCTCGTCTGAAATTAGGATAGCTACCCCAGCTTTTTTTTCTCGTCTATTGGCGTGGAATATCTTTTTCCATCCCTTCACTTTCAGTTTCTTTGCATCCTTTCTGGTTAGATGCGTTTCTTGTAGGCAACAGATGGTTGGGTCTTGTTTGATGATCCATTCTATTAATCTCTGTCGTTTGATTGGTGAATTTAGACCATTTGTGTTGAGAGTTAAAATTGAGAGGTTGCAATTTTGCCCTGCCATGTGATTGTGTTGTGTGTGTGTTGTTGCCTATGTAATTGTCTTGTTTGTGCGGCCTTTAGTTTGGAGACCTTCTTATTTGCCAACTTTGTTTGTGATTTGCCTCCTTTTTGTCCGGGACTAGCGCATTTCTAAGGAGACTTTGCAGAGCTGGTTTTGTGTAGACATATTCTTCTAGTTTTTCTTTGCTATTGAAGTATCTGATTTCATTCTCATATACAAATGAGATCTTTGCTGGGTAGATTATTTTTGGTTGACAGTTGTTTTGTTTCAGGACTTGGAAGATCTTTGTCCATTCTCTCCTTGCTTGTAGGGTCTCTTCGGAGAAGTCAGCAGTGATTCTGATGGGTTTTCCCCTGTATGTGATCTTTTCTCTACTTCGTACTTGTCTCAGGATTCCTTCTTTGTCTTCATTGGAGTAGAACTTGAGCACCGTGTGTCTGGGTGAAGATCTCTTTGGATCATGTCTGTTGGGAGTTCTCTGTCCATCCTGTATGCGGGGTGGATTCGTGTTCCAAGTGTTTTGGAAGTTTTCCTGTATAATTTCATCGAGCACTGCTTGCATCCCAGATTCTCTTTCTACTCCCTCGGGGAGGCCGATGATCCGAATATTCAATTTTCTAAGGTAATCCTTCATCTCTTGCATCATTTTATTAGTTTTGCTGAGGTTTGTCTCCAGCTGTTTGATTCGCTGGGCACTTTCATTTTGTGTGTCTTCTGTTTCAGAGATCCTTTCCTCTGCCGCATTTATTCTGTTGATGAGGCTTTCAATCTTATTATCTTGGGCGTCCAGTTTGGTTTTGATTTGTTGTATTTCGGTGATTATGCGGTTCTGGTAGTCTTCCAGCTTTGTGTCCACGTCTCTGAGAAATTTTAGCATTATTTTCATCAATTCCTTTGCTGGTAACACTTCCATGTCTTCATCTCGTATCGTCGATATTGATAATGGCTTTTGGCCCTTGTTTGGTGGGGTGCTGGCTCTTTCATCTGGAGCACAACTCTTTCTGGTGGTTTTTCCCATTGCGTTGGTGTGTTCTGGTGAGGCAAATGGACCCGTGTGTTGAGGGGCTGTCAGGTGCTTTCCTGTAGAGATTGGAGCCTGCAGGCGTGGTGTTGCCGGGCGTGGTTATTTTCAAGGCACCGTTGGTGCGTTCTCAGGGCCCGGGGCTGTAGAGCACCACCTTGGGGGCCCAGTGGATTCCAGGCACACTCTGGGCACCTCTTCTACAGGTGTGACACCCCAGGGCGTGGAGGGATGGAGGCGCTCTCTGGGTGTGCCCCCTTCACGGGAATCCGCAGGGCGTAGAAGGTTTTATGTGCTTTCTCCCTGCGTTCTCCGTGTCAGGGACTGCAGGGTTTTTCAGAGCCCACCTGGTGCGTCTCCCACACACGGGACTGTGGGTGAGGCACTTTCCAGGCGTGGCTCTTGTGCAGTGAATCCACCACTCGTGGTGTGTGGGTGTTCAGAGCCCCTGCTCCCGTGTGGCTCCCCCACACAGGCCCTTAGCGGAGGAGTGACCCAGGCGCCCTGTTATAATGACTTCACGGCAGGTTCTCACCGTGTCAGTGTGATGCAGGAGTTTTCAGGGCTCTCCTGGTGGGTCGCCCACGCTCAGAACTGCAGGGTGGGAGGCGAGAAGTGAGCAGTTCACTCTATGGGAGTGGTACCTGCGTGTCAGGGACACACAGCGCTACACTTCCCAAATCTGAGCTCTCGTGACACCTGACACCTGCGCTGCGGAGGTGCTGCTGCTGCAGGTGGGGCGCCCAGCCCGCTCGGTGCGGCGCGCACTCACCAGTGCGCTGGGTGGTTTCGTGCACTCACCAGGCAGGATGTGGGGGACTCCAGACCCTCGCCAGCTGCCTCTGCGCACCGAGCCGCACTGGTCCCCTCAGCGCAGGAACTTCCGAGGCGCCTTTCCGCGGCCCCCCTCAGCCACCAACACAACACCACTGTGCGTAGTTCCACACAGACCCAACAGTTTCGGCCGCCTGCTCCGCCTTCTCAGAGGCTGGAATCTCAGCAGGGGGCGAGAAATGCGGAGGCTGCCACGTCAACCCCGAGCTCACCAAACGTCCGGCTGCTGCAGTCTGCCTCCACCGCTGCCGAAGGCCTCCCGCCAGCGACGATCCCCCTGATCTCCCCGCCTCCGAGCTGGCCGCGTCTCCCGTCAGGCCGTTTTCAAAAATGACTCAGCAGGTCTAGAGTGGGGTGTCGGTTTCTCTGACTTTGCCCTGCTCCGTTCTCGTTGTTCTTCCGAGTTGTGTGGATCTTTTTGGCTCCACACTGTCCCAGGGAGCTTCACGGACCTCTCCCTGCGGTTCCCTGCTGTTCCTCTTTGCTGCTTCTGTAGCGTTCTATCCCTCTCTCACTAGACGCTCCCTCACAGCCTTCCTCCTACGTCGGCCATCTTCGCTCTCTATCCAGATTGTTTTAATTTTTTTTTTTTTTCTGCTGCCTAATACCATTTTTTACTGTTGAATTGCTTTGTTAAAGACTTTTTAGATCTTTAACCTGGTAGTCCTTCTTTTGACAAATTTTTTTGCTGGTGATTTTTTCCCTTATATAATAGATACTTCAAAGTTTATGTTGTAACATATTTGTCAGTAGGAGAATTGTAAAGAGCCCAATCCAAAGGATTAGCTTTTTCGTAACAGTGATTAAGAACAATGCCTTGTTAGACTTACATGGCTACTCTGTCATACTTTGTATCAAATTCTTTTGCCTTCAAATTTCATCTGCTAGAAATTAGTACTATGCCCATCCCATGGAGGCTCTATGGATAAGTTAAACTAATCCATCCAGTACACTTCTAACAATGCCAGAATATTGTATTGGTAAACAATTTCCGGCCAAGTCTTTTATTATTTTAATGATCCAACTATTATTAGAGGCTCACTTTTGTAAGAGAAAACATTTAATATTAATATTTGGCATGCTACTGAAACTCATGTAATGTAATTGAAGGGAAACCTAAGTTTAGTTCCTTGCATCAGCCCATACTTGGCTAATATGGACAGACGATATTGCAAATCAGCCTCGAACAGAAACACCACAGTAATGAGGCTTTTTTTTTTAAGCACTTGCATTTCATTTTCAGTTTTGGAGAGACAATTATTTACTTCTCATGTCGTTTAGTTTGCAATTTGCCAAATTTAATATTGTTAACTTGAAGACATGCCTGTAAGAGCCAGAAAATAAAGCAAGCTCTGAGGAGACATATGAATTGACAAGTGAATTTTGTCATTTAAGTGAAAAGCATAACTGCATTGTGACGATATTACATTAAAATACTAAGCATTTGGTTTATATTGTTTTGCAATTCTATGATGCTTCTTCAAGTGACTACTGATGTGTATCTAAACTTTATTTTGAGCCAGCTTTCTGTAATTAACAGCGAAGAATTTCTGTGAACAGGTCTGAAATATAGAGACTATGAAAACTTCAGAGTAACTTTTCTTCACCTAATCAACTTTACATTTATCTTCTTCTTTTTTTGAAGTTTTTCATTTTTCAGCAAAAAGCAAACTGCTTGCTAAGATGTGATCCACAGCAGCATTTCAGGAGGAATTTTAATTCCGAAGATGTATCAATGCGCAGTGGAGGCTTCAATGGAACATTCACAACTGTGGAAGTGTGTAAATTGCTGATTACACTCACAGTAAAAATGCACATTTCCTGAGTGAAGATCATTTTAATTTTCAGATATATGCATATTACCTGAAATAAAACTATGTGTATTTTTTTGTCCCCAAGAAGCACCATTCAACAGCCATTGGACTGCAAATCTGAATGTCAAAGCGCTGGCACGAGCTTGTGCATGTCACAGTCCCATTACCTCCAGGACATTCACATTTATATTGCAAATAGCATTGATCCCATCATGGAATCATTGTAGGTAGAATCTCGGACACTTTTAAGAAAATGGAATCCGAGTAATCATTCTGCTATACAAGCCTTATGGTTTTCTGCTTTTATTATTTATTTTTCAAATGCTAGCTAACATAATTTTATTGTATAACTATTACTTCTTTAAAAATACTTTTTAAGAAAGTCATTTGAAAAGTCAGTTGCCTATTTTATAATTTGAAATATTGCACTAAAAAATCATTTAAAATTAATTAACCGTAGTTCATGGTCACTAAATAAAAGAGCTTGGCCATGAATCTCCTTATCCTTACCAACTTGCATGACTCACAGGTCAAGGAGTGAAGCTATTTAATGTCTCTGATTAAAACTTAGTAGGGATCTCCTGAGGATCAGGAAAGAGAAGTAGTTGCTAAAAAATAAAATTCTAGCTAAGCCAAATCTTGGTATATACCCCATACATTTAACTGCCTTCTGTAAGTAAGGCAGTGGAGGGTACAATTGAGGTGAGCAAGTGGGTTCATACCTGAGTTGGGCTTACTCTGTTTCTTGTTTTCTATTCTCTGCTTACATAGTGAAGACAGTCCTGAAGTCCAATGTTCCCAAAGGCAGTGACATATTTGATGACATTTAGGCTAAGACAGCAAAAAAATAGAACTATGTCGGCTTGTACTACAATAAAACCACAGGGAGGAGAAAAAAAAAATCAATGTTTTAACAAATAAAAGAGTAGGTAGGAGCTAGTGTTATCCAACTTTGGGTGAAGACACTAAGGCAAACAAGAACTTTAGAGTTTTTATATATCCAGTTTTAGATAGGAGACGCTGGGCTGCTCATTCTGTAGACTGTTATTTTATTTTCAGAAGGCAGCACTCTGTTTACATGGTGCTTAATGCCGATTTGGTGAGTACATGATACAGTAGCCCAAGGAAACAAAATCAATGTTAAAATGACTGCGGGGTCTCAGAGGTGCACATACCAATCAATACCTGTGTAAACCTGAGACTTTAATCTTCTTGTAGGAATCTTGTAAGGAAGTGAAGCCAACTCTTCCGAGATGACTTTCTGCTTTGTCAATGAACTGAAAATTATCATAGCCAAACAAAATGCTAAAGTGCATCTTTCTTGGAGCTTAAAAGCCCTCTGAACATTTTCGTGGAAAAATCACTGAATGGATAATTTTATGTGATTCTATGTATAATGTAAACTTGAGTCAAACTCTTCTAGCCCTAGGCATGTGTACGAGGTAAAGGCGTCTTGCCACTCATTCTCTCTCCCCCATGTTGGTGGTTCACAAGACACAGCAAATCACCGAGTTCTGCTCCAATCTAGATAACCTCCAAATGAAATAACAGCCCAAGGCATGATTCTGAATCAGAATTCCTGTGCTGTTTCGATGTTATCTGTATCCATATGTAGAACCGTAATGAACCTGAACAGGTGACTCTGTGATCGAGGTATCCTCCTCTGCTCTCTCCCATGTGACAAGAATATAAGGAGGGCTTGAAGAAAACCTTCTTAAGGTTACTGTTACCTGATTCTGAAATAGAGACATCTATACAAATAGAATAAATAGAATTTTGTTATCTTTTTCAGCCTGTACTGTAGCTGTTCAAACTCACTATTTATTGAATCCATGCTTGAACCCCTGTACAAATATTAAATTAAGAACATCTTCTAGGGAAAAATGTATCTCAGGAGGTTCATTTCAGATGGAGTATTTGAATAACATTAAGCGAGCCAAGCAAAAATAAGATGCAAATGAGATTAGCATAGTCAGATTTTAAACCTGATGACTGACTATAAACAAATCCCTTGATAAAGTATTACTGAAATATCTCATATGTTTTTGATTATAACATTTAGGAAAATTTGCAATTGTTTTTGAAAAAAATGTGTTTTTAATGTATATTTAAAAATGTTCTTTTTTGTTGTTTCTATAAGAAAATTCAGTTGGGTCCAAACTTACACAGCTTATTCGTTAAGATCAAGCTGACATTTTATAACCATTCAATTGATAAGTTCAAAGCAACCATAACATAAGTCAGTATCTTTTAATTAGGTTTCTCTAGCCATATACTGATAACATAGGTATTTATATAATTTTAAATAATTCTCCAAAAAGCTCCATGAAAATATTCAATTGATTATTTATACAAGTATATGAGATGAAGCAAATCTTTTTTTTTTTTTTTTTTACAAACAAGAAAAATGATATTTGGAGCTGATAAGCAATCTCTCCAAATTCACAGCTGTAAGGGACTTAGTGATTTTTTCTTTTAAGACATGCTTTTATTTTTAATTTACAGGCAGAGTTACAAAGAGAAAAGTAGAGGAAGAGACGGAGACTCTCCAGATGGCTGCAACAGCCAGGACTGTTCTAGATCAAGACCACGACTTAAGAGTTAAGAGTTTCATCTCATGTCCCACAGAGGGTACAGGTGCCCAGAAACGTAGGCCATCTTCCACTCTTTTCCCAGGTATGTTACCAGGGAGATCGATTGGAAGTGAGGAAGCTGGGAATTGAACTGGTGCCCAAATGGGCTGCTGACATTTCAGGCAGGGGTTTAACTTGCTATGCCACAGCTCTAGCCCTGGGAAAGAGTAAATTCCAATTGGAAAATAACTGCTTTCTAATTTATTCAAATTCATATTTTTGTTATTTTTTTTGTCTTCGAGGAAGGAAAAGAAACTGCAGAAGAGCATACATTTGCCTACATGGAAAATTCAATCAAATATTTGTGTTTTGCCAGATAATTTATGCATGGAAAGAGCAAGACACATATATACAATTTAATAAACTGTGATAAAGGTAAAAAGGATAATGAGGATAATTCAAAATATATACCATTAAAATAGGTAATACATGCTACTTTACAGAGGAGTTAGAGAAGGACTTAAATGGGTGGTAATTTATGACACAAGGTAAAAAGGAAAACCAGATTAGGAATTCAACTAACAGCCAAAATCAAATGGGTATTTCAGGCAGAAACAAACAATTCAAATGAAAGGAGCTCAGTAAGTGTTGTTGTTGAATAGTACGATTGTTGATACACAGTTCTTCAGTCCCAGTGTAATAGGCAAGTGAGTGAGACGAGAGAAGTAAAAGCCATCAAAAGCCTTGGAGGCTTTCCATGCCACAGGAAGGAGTTCAGATTTTACTTCTGGTCAATAGGGAGCCATTAAAAGTTTTGAAAAGTATTCTAAGCCTGGACTTCCCCCAAACGAAGTGCAGCAAGCATCAGTCCTGACGCAAACATTGTGTTTTGAGCTTGGAGAGGACATTTAAAAACACGTTGTCCAGTGGAAGGATAAACTGAAAGGACAGAACTCTTCCTCCGCTGGGGATTCCACCCTGGTAAGAGTCAAGAACAATAACAAGTGTCAGTATAGGATTGCAGCACACTTGCAAAGAGGGATGATTATATATGGTGTGATGGGAAACATGCAGCATCCACACACACACACACACACACACACACACACACAGAGTCTGAATTCTTCATTGAAAACACCTCTATGGGAGAATAATAGTGGTACAGGATCATTTGGAGGAGAAAAATGTGGTTTTTCTGTCTTGGGTCTTCACAGCGCAATCTCACAGCCACAGTTCCCAAGAACCATTTTAAGAACACTTAGGATATGATATGTTTTTGAATTTAGCCATCAAGTCTTGAAACCGTATTCTGAAAGCATTGTTTCATCAGAACTCCTACCTCTCCAGGCTCTTCCTGGTGACCGACATCACTCTGGCCATCTGGTAAGAGGGTGTTAGAGCTATGTGAAAGAAGTAGCAAAACGGCAGCTGTCCTTTGGTTTCTTGAAACAAAAAAAAAAAAAACCCAAATTTCAAGGATATCCTTGAAATGGATAATCTTACGATGGTAACACTTAGGAGTAAGAAGAAAAAAAAATCATATGATGAAGATATTGAATTTTTATGTAGTTTTAAGTGAGCCATTGAATGACCTGAGAAGACACTAAAAAAGAGAACATCTGAGGTCTCAGACAGTGGGAGTTTTGTCTGCTTTTGTAAAACCCATTCTGAAATACATTTCATTCAAAATAATTTCAATTTATAGAACAAAAATGGTGAGGTTTTGATACAATAAATTTTCATACACCCTTCCCTTCATTTCCCTTAATAATCTGTCATAATTAATGAATCTCATCTAATTTTTCTGACTTTTTTTTTAAATACAGACCCTTCCCTATCCTCAATCCTCTGTTCGTTACCACAGCCCTCCAAACCATTCTCCCTCTAGTAATCAACATTCTGGACTGAACTTTTTGTTTAATTTTGGTTCCTACAAGTATAGGGCAACATGTGGTATTTGTCTTTCTGTGTGTGATTTATCTCACTTAAAGGAAGATCTTCTGACTCCTGTCATTTTGCTGTGACACGATTTAATTTTTCTTAATAAAGTTGAATAGTATCCAATGTGTGTGTGTGTGTGTGTATTACACTTTGTTTTTCCATCCATCTAATCATCTAATGATGGACACCCAAGTTGATTACATATTTTGGCTGCTTCACTTCCAATCCAGTTCCCTGCTAATCTGCCTGGGAAAGTAGTGGAGGGTGGCTGAAGTTCTGCTGCTGCTCCCATCAACATGGAAGACCTGGGTGGAATTCCATGATCTGAGCTTCAGCTTTACCCAGCCCTAGCCAAAGCAACCATCTGGGAAGTGAACAGGCAGATAGAGGACTCCCAGCCTTCCTCTTTCTGTAACTCTACCTTTCACATAAGTAAAGCAAATGCTAAACAAACAACACACCCAGTTCCCCTTTTCTGCCCTTTCTGTACTCCTGCACCAGCATTTGTTGCTCTCTCTGTATTTTTTTTTTTCCTGTAAGATTTATTTTGTTTTTATTGGGAAGTCAGATTTACAGAGAGAAGGAGATACAGAGATAAAGTTCTTCTGTCTGCTGATTCACTCCCTAAGTAGTTCCAATGACTAGAGCTGAGTTGACTCAAAGCCAAGAGCTTATTGGACACATGCTCTTGTGGGTGCAAGTGTCCCAAGGCTTTGGGTCATCTTTGAGTGCTTTCCCAAGCCACAAGCAGGGAGCTGGATGGGAAGTGGAGTAGTTGAGATACAAACTCATGCCTACATGGGATCCAGGTGCATGCAACATGAGGACACAATCACTGGGCTATTGCACAGGGCTCTGCTGCTCTCTGTCTTTGGAATAACAGCACTCTGACAGGGATGAAATGATACCTCGTCATGGTTTTGATTTGCAAATTTGATGATTATTTGTGTTTCTATTGAGAACTGTCTGTTCATGTCCTTTTCTCATTTCCTAACTGGACTGGATATGTTATTTTGCTATTTTTTTTTTTAGTTGATGATACATTCTCAAAATTAAGCCTTTGTCTGAAAAGTAGTTCACATATATTTTCCCTCATTCTGTCAGTTGTCTGTCTCTTGAATTTGCTAATGCTTTTCCCTGGAGTTGAATCTCTGGCCTTGGAGGCATTTGAGAGAGGCTCAGAGTTCTCTGTTTATCACTCCACATAAAATGGGGGTCATAGCTGTTATCTCACAGCTTTGTTGTGAGGATAAAGAGAATTTGCAAAAACAACAGCAAAAATCGCACAAAAAGGGATATATAGTATTTTGAAAATACTATCTATAAATACTGATGTTCAACCTGATCCACAGTAGGATGACCTTCTCAGAATCTAGTGCTTTTAAACCAATGGCTAACATTGTCTATGCTACAGCATTGGTCATAATGACTTCACATTTTCCTCAGTGTCAGTTCCACAGTCAGCTGAAGTTTGTCCCAAAGCAAACCCTAGCAATAGTCAAATACTACACAAAACAATTTGAAATGGAAGCAGATGTAACCTGCAGCAATTTAATAACCAATAATAATCTGTCTATATACACAAATTAATAAAAAATAAATGTTGAGCACCCTCTCTGATAGTTTTAAATAGGCAAAATTGTTGCTTTTAGTGACATGTGATGGTGACTGTGGAGTATTATTCCAGAGTTCCCTAATCTTTTTAAGTTAGTTTACGATTATTTCGCAGCATGTCTCTGATAAAGTTTTAATTACTCAAGTTCTTGTATTTTAATTTTTTTAAATTTAATAAGTGGAGAGCAAAGATGGAGGTGATTGGAGGGTAGAAAGGTAAGAGGGAGAGGGAGAGGTCTTTGATTCACTGTTTCACATGCTGAAGCCAAAGGTCCAGAAATCCATGCAGGCATCTAGGTCTCCCGGGATTGTATCTGGACTTAGTGACTTGAGCCGCCACCTGCTGTCTTCTGCTGTCTGCAATACCAGAAGCATTACAAGTGGATCTGGGACTCAGACACAGCACACTGCAATGGGATGCAGGTGTCCCAAAAGGTGGGTTAACCAGTACATCAAAATCAGTGCTCCAAAAAGACAATTGTAAAACCTACCTTAAGCGGATATATATATATATATATAGAGAGAGAGAGAGAGAGAGAGAGAGAGAATAACCTCACACCTTTAAAATTTGCAAATAAACAGAATTCTTGAGCTTTTGATACATGTTGATTGACAAAATAGTAATTTAATCTATTAAATTTTCTCACAATATATTTTACTATAGGTTAATTCTTTTTGCAACATTTCTATCTATTTTGTTGCTTTAATTTTTATTTTTTTAATTGTGAAAATAGTGTATATTCATGACATACAACATAGATCCATGACATACAATGTTATGGTTTTATATGTGTGCCAAGCTGCTAGGATTATTAAATCAAATTGCTGAACAAACACACTGCCTTACAGACTTGTTTGTAAAGGTGTGGTTCAGTTTTCAAGTTTACAATATATTGTTTTAACTGAGTCACAATGTTGCACGATAGCTTTCAATAGTCCTGCCTATTTTCTGAGTGAAATATTGTATCCTTTCATCAGCATCTCCTCAATTGCCAACCCCTTCCTGCACCTTGTAACTATTGCTCTACTTTCTACTTCAATGAGTTTTATGTTTTTAGATTTCACATGTAAGAGAGATTATGTGGGATTTGTTTTTTGGTGTCTGTCTTATTTTACTTAACATAATGGTTTTAGGTTTATCCTTGTATTTCAACCGTCATGATTTCCTTATTTTCAAAGATTAAATAGTAGTGTCATGATGCTTTGAAACCTGTATATATTAAATGCATGCATCTTCTTTCCATTACATCAATAAACTATTTTAAAGTATTAATTTTCTACTTTTTATCCATTTATATCTTGATGAATTTTAGTTTGCTTCTCTGTCTTAATTATTGCAAATAATGTTATATAGAATGCATGTACAGAATGGTGTGAGGTTACAAGCATCTCTTCCACATACTTTCACTTCATTCAAATATGTGTATCCCATGAAATTTTGAATGATACAGTAGCTCTACTTTTAGGTTATTTGGGACACTTCTTTGCTATTTTCTGTAACATCCTTACTATTAATCTTCAATCTCACCTATAGTCAACTGATCTTTCACAAAAGTGATGATAATTCAATGTACAAAATACAATATTTTTTAGTAAATACAGTTGGGAAAAATAGATATGAGCAGATGTACCTGGTCATTATCTCATTCATTTAAAAATAACTCAAAAATGGCTTAAAGTTACATCTATAAAAGCTGGATTGAAAAACTGTTAGATAATAAATATGAACAAAAAAAAAAACAGTTGAAATTGGTCTTGGAAGAATGTTTTGATTACTCCAAAGCATGGACAACAAAAGTGAAAAGAGTATCAGATAGAATATATCAAATTCTAACATTATTAACACCAATAGAAACAACAGAATGATGTGAGCATGGGAAAACATGTTTGTAAACCATACACCTGAAAAATTAATACATAACATATATGAGGTTCCAAAAACTCAATAGCAAGTAATTAAATAATCCATTTAGCAGTGGGAGAGTTATCTGAACAGATTTCTCAAAAGAAGATATAAATGACCAATGGTCTTATGGAAAATATTCAACATTGCCAATCATCAGAGAAATGTGAATTCAAACCAAAATATCATCTTACACCTGTTTAGCGTAGAGGCAACCTTGTGCAGAAAAGTGAATTGTACATTGTAGAATTTGATTAAGACTTCTGTGTTGCCTAAGTGACCAGGTAGTAAGCTGGATATTGGTCTCTAACTTTAGAAAAATCTCATTGCCTTCGCTGAGTCTAATGCTTTTCAATTCTCTTGAATGAAAACTTGAAAAGCTTCAAAGACCTTTCTGAAGTACTCTAGATGTATTGATGTGACAGCAGCCTGGCAAAATTACCCTACACTGTCCTGTATTTTACCTCTGGATATTACTATGTCCTATCAGTCTATAAGCTATTGCCATAACATGTATGAGAGAGATTTCTGAGTAGTCTAAACTAAATGAGGTCATAGTTTTTTTAACAAAAATAAGATTTCCATCATCGCCTTGATACTTTGGACACCATCAATAGGTTCTTGCTGCCTATGTTAGATAACACTGAGTCTAGATATAGCAAGTCAACTACCATTGTCACTTACTCTGACAGTGTAGTCAAAGTTGAATCATGTGTTGGTAGGATTGTCTAAATTGATAAAGATGGAATGATGATTTTGAATGCTTTGATACCTCGGTGAGGGTAATCAGTGTCATTGGAGGCTCCCAAGAGCTTCTCAGATTTCATGATTTTCACTGTGATTCATAAGCCCCATGTTAGGTCTTCACAAGACACACGTAGTGTTGGCACTTCTCTTAGAGAATAAACGCATACACCTGGGGAGGTAAGCTTGCTAATAGGTGCAGAAGGTCTTGTGACTAAAGAAAATCCAAAATAAGCAATTTGGGAAATAAAGTAATAAAATATCTAAAGAGAACACATTTTGATATATGAATAGGAAAAGGTAAATAGTTCATGATTATTATGGATAATATTATTCACAAATACAACATTAGGTATTGTCTAAACCAATTTTTAAAGATATTTGCATTTCTAAAGCCACATAATTGTATTTCACTTCTCTGAAACATAACTTTACTTTTCTCTGAGGTTTTATTACCTAAACATTGTTAGGAATGTGCAATACTGTTGTATACCTCTGTAGCACCAATTTGAGACAGTCTGGCTGTTGTTAATTTGAGGCAGTTATAATATATGTTCTTATAAATGTTCGTGTCTGGGAATCTAACATGTTTACCTTAGATCTACAGACCAACAATAAGTCAGGTCATAATTACTTTTATTGCTATGCCATTTGTGCTTTTTTCCATTCCATAATTTCGTTTTCTGTATCGATCTACTGAGAGCCACATAATTGAAATAACTAAATAACTAAATGCAAAAACATTTCTAAAATTACAGACCTCTGTCTTTTTGCATCTGTGAAGTGTTTCTGAAGATATTATGTTGCATGTATGTTAATCTGATTTTCCTGTGACGCAGAGCTCAAGACAGGATTAGATGTATGAGATTTATAGGAAAAAAAAAGCTTACGAAAGAAAGTGTGGATGGGAAGAAAACATTGAAGAAGTCTATTATATACCATGGTGAATAGCTTGTTAGCAACATGTTCTTTAAAATTGTTCAAACACTAGTTTTTTTTAAAATGTGCTTATCATAAAACAAGTTTGTAAGATAATGTATGCTTAGTTGAATTTGGCATTTGATAATGTGAATGCATGTATGTTTCAAAACTATTTTGTGTACATGATAAAGAAATATTTTGCTTTAAAGGCTTTGCATTACATATCTTCAAATGCAAATAAAATACGCTCATTTAAATTTCAGAAAGTTTAATAGATTAGAAATCAGGAGAAAGCATCTCAGACCATGATGCAAATCTGACACTTGTGAAAGCAGAGGGAGGAACAAAAATTGGGCCCAGTGTGATAGCCTAGTGGCTAAAGTCCTCACCTTGCATGCGCTGGGATCCCATAGAGCACTGGTTTAGGTGCTGGCTGCTCCACTTCCCTTCTGGATCCCTGCTTTTGAGTGGGAATGCAGTGGAGGATGGCTCAAAGTGTTGGGATCCTGCATCCATGTGCGAGACCCAAACGAAACTCCTGGCAACTGGCTCCTAGTTTTGGGTCAGCTCAGCTCTGGCCCTAGTGGCAGTTTGGGGAGTGTACCAATAGACAAAGATCTTTCTCTCTGTTTCTCTTCTCTGTAAATCTGTTTTCCCAATGAAGTAAATACATCTTTAAAAAAAGTCAGAAGAGTCTTGAAAGTTGGAAACAGCACCCCAAGAAGACCTGGAGTCGCTTTCCCAGGAAGGGTGTCCTTTTCACCCCAGGAATGAGCCTACAGTTTTAATACTCTGATGTGCTCATTCTATGTCAACAGCCATTTAGGAAAAGTGTGACTTTGTTACAAATGTGATTGCAAATATGCAGGGATGACAGCTGGAGCTTTCAGAATCCCTGAAGTCCCTTTTCAGGGCTTCCCATCCTGGGAGGAGGAGCTTGTGGTTTAGAATCACATTCTAAGTTCACTGCTTATGAGATCCCCAGGCCTAGGTTGCTTTTGTTAACACATCTGTAAAATATGCAAATGAATGCATACCTTACTTAACTATAGATAATCCTTTCAAAGAGGCAAGAAAGTGCAAAAGAATACTTGAGTTTTGAAGATACAGATATCAGTATCAATATTCTTACAAAATAGTAGCTAAGAGGCAGTCCACATGGTTTGGAGTTGTGCATTCACGGGGGTGATTTCCGAATCATTCTGAGTTGCTCCCTTATCTGTCCCAGGGAAGCAAAGCGATTGCTGTGAGGACTGAATGAGTTTATATATGTAAAATGACAAGAGCCCTGTCTGGCACAGGGCTGCTCAGTGCTCCATATGTAAGCTGTGAATACTGTCATTGCTTTGCAGCAGTTTGGCAATATGGAACTTTCACAGAGGAACATTAAACGATTTGAAATAATTTCATGTCACAGAGTTTAAATTCAGGCTGCAGTCTCATTCGTGTTTCATCTCCGTGCAAACTAGATACAATTTTCTGTAATTTCCCAAGGATTGACATAGAAGTTAGTGGTTTTTAAAACAGGTATGCTTTCTTGGTGCCATCGATTCATCTTGGAGAACCTAGCTTATCCCTCTCAACAAAACTATGGATTTGTGGAGTTTATATGTCAATTTTTATAATTTAATAAGTATATGAGATTATGAGCTGGAAAGGGTAGACTTGAAATCACATCTCTCTCTTTTTCACTCAGCTGCAACAAAGTTTGGAGTCTCTTGAACAGGATGATGCCCTGGGGTACAGCTTGGGAACTCGAGTGACATCTAACTCATAAATGGCTCAGCTTGCATCTCCAGCAGGGAATACATGAAGCAGTCTCCAATGCAACCGTTGATTTGATGTCCAGATGTGAGGAAGGGAGTAAAGAGGCTCAAAGCATTAGCCAGAACGGACTGTAAAGGAGAACAATAGTGAGAGAAGGAAATTAACGAGAAATCCAGCAAGATGACAAGGCAAGTTGGAAGGGGGAGTATCATCCATCTCCTGTGAATGCCCCCATGGCAGAAAGATGGATTAATGCTGTCACAGCTGTTATCCATTCCATCAGCTTTATTACATGGTAGAAAGCTACCTGTCATTTTCTTGGCTGCATGCAGTGGTACAAGTTGGCTCCTATTCCCCAGTGCATGGCAGACATCGTCTACGTTTTGTTTTGAAACTATTCTGATATTTATTTCAATTACAGGTATATCTGCCAAATGTATTTCCTTGAAAAATCCTAACAAACAGATTTTTTGTCCAGCTTACAAGCCTGATAAATTAAATGCTAGTATATATCAAATCTAATGTGGTTTTTTTGGCAAAAGTATTATAGGAATAAATAATGAAAAGATATTGATGGTCCTACAATAAATACCTCATGCTTTATTGCATACTTACAAGGTAATCTTCATTTTCCACAACCAATGGCTCTCCAAAAAGATGTTAAGTTGTGGTTGTATGGTTTAACTACCAGGAGATGGCAATAGTGGTCTATTTCCATGTTTAAGCCTTTTGAAGGAACTTATTTTACCAAAATTAAACTAAGTGCCGAAGTGATTGGGATTTCCAATGTAAAATTATCTATTTTAAACTCCTGAGTTATTAAGCTATTTCTAATCATTCACATGCAGATTTTTACCAAAAGCATTATGACAGCTTTCCTGAGACCCCCAAAATTACCATTTGCTCTTCTACAATCGGTAACATCATTTAAAAAATAATCTCCACTTATAATCAGAAAATTTCCCCCAAACTGTAGCCAATGAGTTACAATTAGAATTTTATAAAATTATGCAGATTACTACTTAGATACGGCACACCAACACTTTAAGGCATTGAACCAATATCCCTTGAGTTTATAGGCTGGGTCTTCGGCAATTTAATTCATGCCAAATATTTCTCTACCGGGGTTTAGTGTGATGTTGTTTTCTTCATCCTGCACAGAATTAAAGATAGCCCTGAAAATTAAGGACTTTTCCATCAAGTGTGTATACAATTTGGGCAATGTGACCTGGAGAGCTATAAAACTCAATGTTTTTCCTCTTTTCTTTCTTCCTCTTTTTCTTTCTCTCTTTCTTTTTTTTCTGGCTCTGGCATAGTTTGTTTTTTTTTTTTTTTAGGAAGAGTTCCAAAATCTACCTTTCTGTTTTATCCTCTTATTGCCAGCGTGTCTTCATTTCTGGCTTAGTGGTTCATTTACATCATATTGCACGTTCATTGTACTCCATACTGAATCTCTTTGAAGCACATGTCATTTCATTCTCTGAATGTATTGAAACAGTATGCTTCGTCTGGACCATAACTAAACCTATTCTTTATTTATATGATTTGTGACTTTACCCATCACTTCATATTGATTTTGTTAAAAACAAAACCTCAGAATGAAATTCACTTAACTGTCTTATTAGTGTATGTAGGATATCTTTGATTGCTATTTCTTTAACTAAATAAATAAATGAACACACACATCTAGGATATTTTAATAAGCATTTTTAGCTTGTTGCCTATAACATTCTTTTCTGGTTGCTATACTTGAGTTATATTGCTTTAACTATTGTGAACTCTTGGTCTATTGCATAGTCTACAATGAATATATTCTATATGACTATTGAGAATTTCATGTAAAGTATTTTTAGTTTGAAATAAGTGAAACATCATTTAATTAATTGTATTGCTACATAGTTACAACAGCACTGCATGATGTTATAAGAAGGAACTAAAATGTAATGAAGTAATGTTTACCAAGATAGTAATGGGTCCTGGTTTTTCAAAAAAGCAAGTGAGGAATATATACAATCAAGTCTGTGCCCTGTTAGTCCTGTTGTCATATGTGATGAAACCCGTTTTATCAGTATTGTTTGTTTCCACAAAAAACAATGTAATTAATATGTTTATATCTTTTTGACTATAACATCATGCCTAGTCATTCAGAATTAAGTATGAAAATGAATAATATTACTTAGGAGGTTGGTTGTATTTAACATGCTTTCCTGTTCATTTTTAACCTTTTTATAAGACAAACCCAATGGCCCCACTTCTGTGTTGCATTAAAGAAGCCATGTAGCTGAGCCAGTCTGGGACTATTTGCTTTTTCTCACTCTTTTTTTTTTTTTCTTGTCTCGTAATCAGCCTGCGTATTCCCATGTCTCTTGGTTCAACAAGCAGCTGGCTAGGTACTTGTGGGGAATCCAAAGGCGGGAAGAAAGAAGTCAGAACACAAGTATTCCCTTAGCTCTTCTTCAGTGACAGTCTCTATCGCAGTGGCTAAATCTCTCCTGCAGAAGTACCTGCTCTGACAAGTGTCTGGCTGCTGGGCTCTCTTCACAGACCCTTCAACACTCCGGGAACTCAGCGACTTCCTGCTGTTCCTCATCTCAGATGCCTGATTGTTCCTCCTTGGGTTTCTCAGCTTTTCCATCACCTGTATAACCAAGTTCTTGCATTACATATTCTCTGTTCTGAATCCTAACACGGTTTCTATTTTCCTGTTAGATCCTGACTGTAGCATAAGATTTAACACAAATACACTGAGCATGGAACAATTCTGAGTGTTATTGTCAGTTTATTATTTTGCATATTTTTCAAACAGCTCAAATGTGTTTTCTTCTTGCATGCTGTGTTCTAAGTGCCATATGCCACGATTGCGATGTATTTGAGGAAACTGTTATACCAGAACTGAAGAAGTAAGAACACAGCAACAGGGAAGAGAAAAATAGACTACAGAGGATTCACAGACACTATTTTAAAATAATCAATTGTGGAATTCCACGGGATTTGAGATTATCCTCTCTTTCCTTAAACGCTTTATATTTTATAAATATTACTTCTATTGTATTTTGATGCTATGTGGAAAAAATGTGCCACATGAAGTTAACTTTGGAGAACAGAGAGTTGACCAAAGTCAAGAAGGTTTTTAAAAATAGCACTGCCCTGGTGTTGGTACAGTGATGTGGCAGTGTAGTCCTCCACCTTGCGGTGCCAGGTGCTGGATTGTGTCCTGGTGGCTCCACGTCCAATGCAGCTCACTGTTTACAACCTGGGGAAGCAATGAAGGATGGGCCAAGTCTTTGGATCCTGCACCCATATGAGCAGATGGGAGGAAGCTCTTGGCTCCCAGCTTTGGATTAACTCCACTCCAACCTTTGTGGCATTTGGAGAGTGAACCAGCCAATGGAAGACCTCTCTGAATTACTTCTTTTTAAAATAAAATAAATAAATAAATATTTAAAAAAGATAACTGGCATGTTGAAGAATTTAAATTGTTGACGAACCTCCCACTTCTCCAACAGACTGATCTATTTTATTCCCTCAGCTCATAAACATCTCTGATTTTGAGATTCATACATTTTATTTGTTCATTTAATGAATACTTATTGATTACCTAGGTTATATAGACATCATTATAAGAATTGGATACAAGAATAAAGAGAGAAACAAGCTAAGCCTCTCAAATTAATTTGTAGTGGGAAGAATAGATACAAACATATGTGAATTAACTAGAAAGTAAAATGATAGGTGCTGTGAAAAGCAAACAGAAAAATAAGGCAGGGCTTGCTGATATTAAGCGGTTTGCCATTTTTAAATAGGGTGGTCAGGGATGGTTCCATGAGCAGAGAAGCAGCAGGCCCTGTGGGATTGGGTTCCTCACAGAGAAAGCAGCAAATGTTAGGTCCTGGAGGCAGAAATGAGCGTGGGGTTTTAAGAAACAGAGAAAATGAGTCTTTGTGAGGCCAGTGTATTGTAAGACACACTATCAATTTCAAAGCAACTTTGAAAGCCAAGATTTAGAAGAAAAACAAAACAGCAAAGCTGTGGTATAGTCGATGCACACATGTTTTTAAACTAACTGGTGCAACAGCACACATTCATCATTGCATGCAGCATTTCTTGTTGGTTTCAGGGTAAGGGTGTTTTTTTTTTCACAAACAGCATCTCAAGTTCTTCTGACTTGCTTATGGCCCCTGGTCGTAATGTATCACATCGTGGTGACATGCTGTTTCTCATTATTTTTGCTGTACAACTGGCAGTGTAATTTGGATTCACATTGAAAAATCCTTGGATTTTATTCTGCATTTTTCATTTAGATACATTTTAACTTCATTTTCCTCCTTAATTTAATTATATATTGCTGGAAGTTAAATAGCTTCTCTTCAAAGGCAGTGAGAAACTTTTGATCTCTAACCTTACAGATCTGCTTCAGAACTCATGCTCAGGCCCGCCAATGCTCCCCCACATCCAAATGCTCCTGAAATGCTAAAAGATGCGTGGCTACCTTTGCCCAAAGTCAATGATTGCCACCACCCAACCCCATGCCCTGTCTGGCAGCTGATAATACTCCTTTAACATTGATTGGGAGATGCCTCTCTTTTAAAGATTTTGTAAATATAAATGAAAAATACACTGGTCTTAGCACTTATTTTGCATGAAGCCACTCAGAGGACCATATTTCCTGGAACACTATTGAAGAAATACTGATCAGGCCAAGTCACATATATATTTTGGTTTTATTTGACAGGAACATTTTTATTAATAGTCTCCTTAATATGTTATTTTAGTATAAAAGATAAACAACGTAGGTGTGCACAAGACAGGATGAAAAAGTCATCCTCTGCTTCCAGACCCATACTTACTTCCTTTTTCCAGATAGCCAGTGTGGGTGCTGTATTCTGTGAATTTCGTGGCATCTCTCTTCTGAGTATTTACATATGCATGAATATCTGGACTCATATGTATGTGTATATAGGCTATATATTATTCACACATTTGTGTATGCTTTAAGAGAAGATATATGGTTAACAATGCACTATAAAACACAAATACACCTGATGCAGAATTAAAGACATTGCTTCTGATGAGTTTTGTTTATGTACATTTTGGAAATCTTTGTCAATGCAATTTAGTATATATAAGTTTTTAGTATGCCACTATTTGGATATACTACAAGTGATTCCATCTTTCATGCATTCAATAATGTATTTAACAAGAGCTTCAGTATTGCAAACATTATTCTAGAGAATTTCTTGTAATTGCATCTTTTTATCAACAGGTATTAAAAATAAATTTCAAAATACACGTATTCTTGGGTGTCTTAGAAATTCCTCATTATTTTGACTCAGACCTTACTGATGGTAAGTATAATAACAATTCATGAGAAGACCTTTTTTTCTTGAATCTGTCTCTGCATTTAATCTTCAGCTTGGAATTTTTTTTTTCCAGTGGGGAAAAACTTATTTTTAAATTGGGCTTTCATCAAATGATTGACACTTTGAATATTTTAATTTATTCTGTGAAGTTACCATTTCTATTACTTTGCTCATGTTTTTATTAGGCAGTTTACTTTAAAACTGATGCATAGAAGTTTTTTTCATTGAAATTTACCTTTTAAAAATTAGGATGCAAATACTTTTACACCAAAGCTGTCATTTGTATCAACTGTGTGAATTCTTTCTTCCTGAAGGAAAACGTCAATTTAAGGTAAGGTTATTATCATTCCCTGTCTTATTGCATGGGTTTGAGTGCATTGCTTTCTGTTTAATCTGCCAAGAGACCACTTATTATTTATATGGGGAAAATTGCATTAGGGAATGCAGTTGTTGAGGCAATAAAGTCAAGTCAAAAAGTACAGAAGTACTTAGTTCAAGGAACAACTGTAGGAATTAGAGTCTAGGGGTGTGAGGCAGGAGTTTAGCTGCACTAACTGATTGAAATGTTCAGACTAGATCTTGCTCTGCCATTTCCCCTGTGTGGTTTACAGGTTCTAAGCGTTCTCCTTGTTCTTGGTGATGAGGGGATAGATGATAGATGATAGAACACATGCGTGTGCAATTCTCTGAGCTCCATGTAAAGTGCTGCTTCCCACATGGCACACTGGTACTTGGGCCCCAGGACATTCCCCAGGACAGATACTCGATTCAGTCAACTGGCTGCTAGTCTCTGTCACAAAATTTGGTTTTACTTTGTTTCTTGAAAGAAATAACCCGTTTTCTCCTGATTGTTTATAACAGAAGCCTACCTTTGACTTAAAATATCCCTTTTAAAAACAGTGACATATACCCATGGTCGGCTTGGAATTCTCCTTTGTCAACTGAGTCGTTTATTTCTGTATGAATTCTATTCGGGTTATATTCATGTGCTTTATCATTCATGCACTTTATAACTTTATAACTTGATAGCTCTTTATTTAAATGTATTTGCTTGCATGTAATATTCTAAATTTTCAGGTTTCATTAAAATTTTCTTTTTACAAGGTGAAAAAATTTTATGTATCTCATTTGCACTATATATTTTATAGTGATACTTCTCTACCTACGCTTCTTCTGTTTCACAATTCCGTGCTTCTTCCTCCTTCCTTTCTTAATTTTTTCTTTTAATTTTTACAGACATGCTTTGGTTTTATTTGGCTTAAATTTCCATTAAGTAAAGAATGCAACAAACAGTAAGTAGGAAAACAAATCTGTTTCTCAAGAGTGTAACAAGGAATGTATAAACAACATTCAAAATTCAAAGTTGTAATTGTGTTCGTGTACATTACATACAACTTTGTACGCTGTTATATTAGATACCACAGATCAGGGAACATATATTATATCTGCCATTTTGGGACTGTCTTATTTCACTAACCATAAGGATTTCCATTTGCTTTGATTTTGCTGCCCAGGTCATGCATTCACTCTTATGATTGAGTAGCATTCTATTACATATACATATGTTTCTTTCTCCAGTCTGTTGTAGTTGGACATCTCGGTTTGATTCCATATCTTACCTGTTGTGAATTGAGGCGCAGTAAACATGGGGTTCAAATACTCTTCCATAATGTGACTTCTGATTTCACTCTGGGTAAATTCCCAGGAGTGGGATAGCTGGCCTAGTTGATAGATTTATTTTCATATTTTTGAGAGATGTAAATCTCCCTTTAACCCTCCATAATGGGAGTACATTCTCACCAAGTGTGGATTGGAGTAACTTTCCCCAAATCCTGGTCAGTATTTATTTCTTCATTTTTTTTAAATATTTGGTTGACATAGGGTGAAGTGAAACCTACTTGTGATTTTTATTTGTGTTTCCCTGATAGCAGGTTATCATGAATATTTTGTGTGTGTGTTGGTTGATCATTTGGATTTGATGTTTGTTACTTGCCTGTTTATGTACTTTGTCATTTCTCTTAAAATATATTTATTTACTATTGATTTTTTTTCTAGAAAGGCAGATTTACAGACTTACAGTTTATTTTTATTGGAAAAGAGGGAGACACACACAGAGAAAGATATCTTCCATCTGGTGATTCAGATTTGTTAAATTCTTTGTAAATCTCCATCTTTTGTGTAGTGTACAAAGATTTTCCCCATTCATTGATGACTTCTTCACTTTGTTGTTTGTCTCTTTTGCTCTACCGAAGCTTCTTAGTTTTATGCAGTCTCATTTGATTTTTTTGACTTTCATTTTCTGTGCTTTTGGTAACTTTTCTAAAATATCTTTACCAGCACCTATATCTTGTAGAATGCATTCTAGTTTTTCCTCTAATAGTCTGATGGTTTCTGGGTGCATATTTAGGTCCTTGATCCAGGTAGAGCTGATTTTTGTGTAAAGTGAAAGGAAGTTGTAAGGGTGATCTGGCTGCGACATCTGTCACCCCATTGATCGCCAGGGTTGAAAGGCAAATCCACAGAGGGAAGGAGAGAGAGAGAGAGACAGAAAGAGACCTTCCATCCTCTGGGTCATTCCCTGATGGCCACAACGCCCCGGGCACAGTATATCTGAAGCTGGGAGCTAAGGAGCCTCCTCTGGCTCTCCCAAGTGGGTGTAGGATGCAAGGGAGCCATCCTCTTCTGTCTTTCCAAGTCACAACCAGGGAGCTGGATTGGAAGTGGAGCAGTCAGCACTAGAACCATCATCCATATAAGATGTTAGCACTGCAAGCTAAGGATTCACCTGATATGCTACCAGGTAAGCCCAAGGAATCTACTTTCTAATTCACTATTATTCCCTTTCTTTCCAAACAGTAATTTAATCCATTTTATTTACTTTTACTTTGTTCAGCTTAATTCTGTATCTATTTTGTGTTTCCTATTTACTGTGGTTACATATTGGGGGTGTTATGCTTTTCTCATCTTCTGCTGATTTTTCTTGTGTGTATTTATGTATGCATGTCTTTTCTTTCTATAGAATGAGAGGGGAGTTCTCTATTTGTTTCTATCCTTCTATTGATTAACGTGTACGTTGTAATTCGTACAATTAATCTTACAACTTTATATCACTGACGCAAAGGTCAGGGACATAAAGCAATAGTATTTTATTCCTTTTTCTTCAGATGTTATTGGGAATAAAATCCATTAATCTAAATTTCTAAACTGTTTTTCCTAGATTTCAACATTTCCAAAGTATTTCACTGTTTCACACTGCATTGTCTTTCTGTACTGAATGTGACAGCATGCGTGTTGCACTGAGATCTCTCTCATATGCCTCTCCCACTTATTTTACAAAGCTACAAACTTGATTGGAATAATAAAAGTGATAGCTGCTCAAACAGTACGTTCTTTGGGAGGGTGTGATCCTTTACTCATTGGTAATAATAACATATTCTTGATCTCAAGGTCATAATGTATATCCTAATGGCATGAACAATTATATAGACAAATTATCGACCAAGAGATGTTAAATTTTCTTAAAGGTAACTCCTTGTGGTTCCAGTGTAGTAGGCTACTGGCTAAAATTCTCCGTTTATACTCGTCAGGATCTCAAATGGGCACTGGTTCCTGTCCCACCTGCTTCACTACCCATGCAGTTCTCTGCCTGTGGTCTGGGAATGGCTCAGACCTTGGGACCCTGAACCCACATGGTGGGCCAGGAAGAGGCTCTTGGTTCCTGGATTCAGATTGGCTTAGTTCTCGCCACTGTGGATGCTTGGGGAGTGAACCAACAGATGGAAAATACCTTTGCCTCTCTTTCTCTCCGTAAATCTGCCTTTCCAACAAAAATAAATAAATCATAAAAAGTAACTCCTTGCTTTTTAAAACATTCTCTGTGGAACACAAGTGTTACCATTCCATGAAATCTTGCTAGAAATGTGAACACTTGGAATTATTCCATATCCATAGGCTAAAACCTTCTTAAGGTTCTAGAAATTCTCATCCAGAAATAAGTTTAAAAAGCACATCTAGGCATACAGTGGCCTCGCAGCTAAAATCCTCTCCTTGAACTCGGCAGGATCTCATATGGGTGCTGGCTCTAATCCTGGCATCCCTGCTAAGCATCCAGCTCCCTGCTTGTGGCCTGGGAAAACATTTGAGGATGGTCCAAAGCCTTGGGACCCTGCACCTGCTTTGGTTTTATAGCGAAAGCAATTTCTGCCATCTCTATTTGAGTGTATACAACTTTAGCACATATATTTGTTCATTTCTAATTCCAAAACTTTAAGGATACTTTTATATTTTTTTCTGGTTTGCTTTACATTTTTATCCTCTGTAACTATATAAGGCTTAATTACCTGGACCTTTGATTGTGTAAATTAGAACCTAAATTTTTTGAAGAAATAGTGTTTGGCAATTAACTACTACCTAGTCATAAAAGATTTATAGCCAGTTGGATTTTAATTATTTTTTTCAATTTTTGCAATGGGAGTTAGAGGATTTCTTCTGGTGCCATCTTCCAGGTGCCTTGCAAACTGGTGGATTTTCCACAAAAATTAGAGTACCTAGTAACATTATACATATTATCTAAAAATTGCTTTTTAAAGGGATCTTTCCCCCCAAACCAGGAGTATTTCAAATGCAAGACTGCTTTTACGTCATCTTAGGAGGAAAAGCACTTCCAGCATTATCAAAATGATATACCTATTACATCTTTCTAGTCCCATCTAGAAACTATATCTCATAAACATGCTTTTTATGTTCTGATCATTACAGCATTTTTAAATACCAGCCAAAAATGTTCTAAACACACTGCTGGGTTAATTAATAATGACTGAAGTCCATAGTTTATTTTTTGTATGTTTTTTATAATTTTATTAGAAGCGTCATGAGCACCAGTGTATATTATTTTGTATCTAAAATTCTGCAGAGTAAATTCTGTGGATCTGCAAAGGATAGCTGTTGCTGATTAAACATTTCCAATTCAAATAACAAAGGAGTAATTTTTAGCATTCTTATGTCCTTATTCTTGATACATTCTTTTGTTTATTTGAAATTTCAATGTATCTTGAACCTTACAACCTTGCTTCTAGAACTTGACCTTTCTTGGTTTGATTAAAATTACCAAGAAGTGGCTTAAATGCCACCTGTCCCCATATGGTTTCCCTGATTTCTGTCCATCTGGAAGTTATTTATTCCTCATTTGGACAGACACAGAGATTTTAAACTTCACTGTGTATACAACACTGAAAAAAAGACAACTCTATTAAAATTGTTCATGAATATGGACATATATGTATTTATATCTATACATATCTGTATAGATATATTTGACTCTATAAATAGAAATCATTTGGACAAGAGGTTTTTATGAATCTATTGACTCAATATTCTGTCTAACTTAGCATGTAGCTGTTACTTGGGAGAGCAGGCTTTGCAGTTTTTACTTAGGCTTGCTTAAATAAAATAACTTGTAAGCTAGAAGGGACAGGAAAGCATGCTAGACTTTCTACCCAAAGTGGAGTAGAAATTTTCCCTGTTTCCAATGTGCTCCCTGCATAGCATACAGCTGATTTGACCTATACTAAAGCTCCATCAGTACACATTAGCTCGCTTTCCCTGATTTATTATAAAGGATCAAAGTGCTCACTTATATTTACTTTTGGTGATTTATGCGCAGATTATATTTACAGTCAGTGTGGAAGAAATATTGAGGGGTTTATTCACACCAACATTTTTCAGACAGAGCCAGGCTGACTTTGGATTAGAAGCAGCTAGCAGAAAGAAGCAGGAGAGCCAGGTTCATGTTGAATAGCAATAATTCTTCTCTGTGTTAATTGCAAGATAGAGGTTCTCTTTGTTCTTGCAATCATTGATTTCGCCAATCAACCGGTCATTAATTACTGAGTGAGTCAAAAAATCATATTAATTTATGAATGGTCTGTGTGATACCCTCGAGGCCTTTCTGATACTTGGTAGATCTTCAGACCATAGAAGGTCTCCCCAAGAGGCCACTGAACTTATCTGGACAATAAGACGCTGAACTTTATGCTAGGCATGTGTTTGCAAGCAATGAATCTCAACTGAACTTGAACTATGGTTATGCAACAAGGTGGAGGAATCCACCATGGGGGGAGGGGTATGGGAGGGGTGGGGGGAATCCCCAGCGCCTATAAAACTGTACTACATAATACAATGTAAGCAACAATAAAAAAAAAAAAAAGAAGCAGCATAGAAATCCAATGGGATTATTTTATGCTATTTATGCTGAGGATCAACATAAACTGTTTTTAGAAATTTTAATATTAAAAAATTCTATATGGCCTAAACTATTCAACTGTGGGTATCATTCAGCAATGCAAGCTGCCTCCCCCCCATGAAAAAAGGAAGAAAGATAAGAAAAGATTGTGTTTATAAATAAATTAGAAATTAATAGGTTAAAGCAACTTTGCTATGGTGTATCTTAATATAATATAATATAAACAAGCCAGCACTATGGCACATCAGGCTAATTCTCTGGCTGCAAGTGCCAGAATCCAATATGTTTGCCGGTTCATTCCCTGCCTACTACACTTTCCATCCAGCTTCCTACCTATGACTTGGGAAATCAGCGGAGAGGACCCTTGGGATCCTGCACCTGCATGTAAGACCGGGAAGAAGTTCTTGTCTCCTGGCTTCAGATAGGCTTTGCTTTGGCTGTTGTTGCCATTTGGGGAGTGAACTAGCAGACAGAAGCTTCTCACTCTCTCTCTCTCTCTCTCTCTATTTCTCTATCTATCTCTCTCTGGCTCTCTGTTCTTTAAATCCACCATTTCAATAAAAATAGACTCATCTTTAAGAAACATATTATCCAAATGTTTATGCTATCATAAGCTTGATCTTTGCATTTTTCCTCTTTGGAAATAAAATAATATTATATTGCATTTTTATCATAGTAACTTACAATATGAGATGAAGACTGCATCTGCACCTGCAAAGTTCTATGATAATTTATGCTATAACAGCTTCTCTCATTGCAATTAACATCTTCTGAATGTCAGCTTAGCAAACCTGTTTCACCATCTAACCCCAAATAATGTGTAAGATGTGATAATTAATGTGCTAATTTGACCTATTATTGATAATACTGTCAAGGAAGCAGAACCAGTAGGAGCACTGTAGAATGGAGGATTTGTTTTAGCAATCACAGTTTCTGCAACTGTAGGAGGTCATGGGGAAAAGATCTGCAATGAGGATTTAGAGCATTAGAGGACAGTTTGTAACAGGCATGAGAAAGCCACAGACACCTAGTTGCTGGCATATTACTTTAAGGAAGGACTAATAGAGTGGCCAAGTCTCTGAGTCTGGGCTTCTGGTCAACAGGACCCCCAGAGGGGGTGCAGACCTGTTGAACCTAGAACGCTGGAGGGTGGAAAGCTACTGGCTTTGCCACCTGTCATGTCATTCATTGTGATGACTTATTGCAATGGTGGCTGCTCTTCTTCTGATTTCTAAATCTCTTTTGTCCAACTCTGGCAATAAAATATTAAAAAAGGGCGGGGGGGGCAGGATGGTGGACATACAGCTCCAGCTTAGGTAAAATCACACGGAATACAGTCATGACGATGGGATGGGGGGATACCTTCCCACAGTCCCAATGAAAACTCCACACTATGACATTCTTTTCTCTGACCCTCACTTCACCATCAGTATTGAGTAACACTTAGCAAGAATCACAGACATTTGGATTCAGCTTATTTCTTCACTGAACAATGCCTTAAGGTCGCTTCAAATTTTAACATTTGAAGATAATTGAGTCATATTTTTGCATACTGCTGTTAACAATCATATAATTTATTAGAACAGGGTTTGTAAAATTAGAATAAAGATTATATAAGAGTGTAATAAAAGCTGTAGTCTGGAAAAATCCATTAGTTTCTGCCAGAACCAAAATTAGAATTGTCTAAGACATTGAATATAAAATGTAATCATAATGGCAAGCACAAAACAGAGAAAAAATTCTTGCATTCCAATCTGGGGCTTGTTTATTTTAGCTGATGTCATTGCTACCAAAAAATATTTACATCTTTTCTAAGAGCCTTAAATGATTATTTTTTTTCTGGCTTTGCAGTTTCTTCAGTGTGTTTTAAGGGATAAAATTGGCTTCATTGGTGAAGTTAATTTCTACATGAATTCAAAAATTAATAGAGGAACTAGTTTTAACAACACTGAAATGGGATTTTTGGATATCAAAGAACATGCACATTAATTATAATTATTTTTTGTCAAGTATTTATGAAACTCATGCTATGTGACTGTCACTTTACCAATGCTGAAAATACAATTGTTCAAGGACAGATGAAATTGGCAAATGCCAACAGGCTAGCCAGACATGCAAATGTTCACATAGACACTTTCAGTTGGAAGAGCTGGCTTCTGTTATAGATTCATATCAGAGGCTTTGAGAATGAAAAAAAAAATGAGCAAAAATGCTTTTGAAGAAGTGGTCCTTTTTTCTTTATTTTCTCACAAGTCACCAATTTTTAAAGGAGTTGTCTTGATGAAGGGAAGAGAATACAAAAGGAAATCTAGCCAAAAGCTCATCAAATGACAGGCAGTTAGAGAAGTACACTTCGTTAAGAGAAAGAGCACTAGACAGTGAGATTAACACTTGCCTTAATCCCAGTAGAGATCCAGGTAATTGGTATTATCAAATCTATTTGTGAATATCAGTTGGGAGGGATGAACAAGCAAGTATTTGAGCTACAGTGGTGAAGAATCATCTAAAACTGGTGAATAAATTTAGCTTTGGTTTTTAAGTGAACAGACATATTTTGCATAAATTTGGTATACTCAGATCAGACTTATGTTTTCCTATATTCAGACATATTTTGAAGATAAATCTGAAAAGGATTGGATTTGGAAAGGTAAGAATGAATTAAAAAACAATAGCAATGATCCTGGTCTAATTTAGACTGTGACAGAAAGAAATGGAGAGAAAAAATATTTAATAAACATTTTATTACATTGCCTGATTAAAAAATATTGAACTTTGAAGAATAAAATTTGACAATTCTTATAGAACAATTGCAGTTATGCATATCTTATTACATAGAAACTATTAGTATAATCCAATTAAAGTTTTTAGTCATGTTTTTTAAGTGTGGTAGTTCAATTTCTGTGCTGTTGAGCTTAAATGTAGCTTAGTTCATATCACAGACAGTGTAACTGGCCGATTCTCTCTTTATTCTTCATTTAAAAAAAAATTATAATGGAATGGCAATCCACATACTTAAAGCAAAATGCTTCATTCCTGTGTAGTTCCTGTAATCACAGATGGGCATGTCTAAGGATTCTCTATTAGGATATATAAGTTTACTGAACTTTCTGGGAAATTTTGGACACCTGGTTAAGTTTACTGTTATCTTTCCTATAGGCAATCCAGCTGCGATGAACAGACATACAAACTTCATTCTGTGACTACACATCAAGAATGGCAAAACAAAGGACCAGAGTTGTGCAGAGGGTTAAGTTGCTGCCTACGATGCTGGCATGACACAGGGACATCCAGTTGAGACACAGGTGCTCCACTGCGAAAGCAGTAGTACATGACCCAAGTACTTGAGCACCTAGCCCTTACATGGGAGACCTAAATGGAGCTCTAGTAGCATCTGCATGGCCCAATCCCAGTCAGTGTTCATTTCTTCCTTTTAGGGAGTGGACCAGTAAATGGAAGCTCTCTCCCCTCTCAGTCTCTGCCCTTTCCCTGTCTCTTCGTCTCTGTAACTCTGCTGTTTGAAAAAAGTAATTTTTTTAAAGGGTGAAAGAACATAGTGATTGAGAGGTTGGTTGATTATTTGCACATTTCTCAGTTTTCACACTAGAACTCTGTAATCTGAGAAAAAAAGATCTTTCTGGAATAACTGCTGCTTCATGTCAGATTTATTCTATCTTCCCAAGCATGTAGATATTCTTCAGACAAATTAATGCTTTTTGGAGAAAGAGTAACAACACTCCGAAAGACACACGTATTTGAGTTTTATTTCAATAGGTGAAAATGTTAGAAGATATTAAAAGCTTTTGGCTTATTGTTTGGATTTATGTTTAGCTGAGATAGAAGTTTGAAAGGAAAGAGCAGAAACATCCCAAAACATCCACAAAGACTGAATTTTTCTATCCTGTAAAAATATTCTTAAGAGATGTAGCAAGTAGAGAATGACATCAGGCTAGATTGTTCTTTTCCCAAACTGGAAAGTAAAATAATCCAGTAAACGGTAAAAGCAATTACATAATTGACTTCAATGACCTGGAGGCATGGATTTTTCTTGGAAAACTGCTTTCAGTTGTTTATTCAATATTTAAATATTTACTTTTTGAAAGTCAAAATTACAGAGCGAGGATGAGAGACAGTGTAAGAGAGAGCCCTGCTTGATTACTCTCCTAATGAGGAAAAGGTCAGGAGTGGGCCAGGCCAAAGCCAGGTTTCAGGAGCCGCATTAGGGTCTCTAGCACAGGTGGCAGGGGCCCAAGTGTGTAAACAATCTTCTGGTGAATTTCTGAGCACATTGACAGGGAACTGATTTGGCAGTGGAGAAGCCAAGACACAAACAGCACCTTGTTGGATGCAGTGCTACATGTGGAGGGTTTTACCCGCAACACCAAAATACTGGTTCCTCAACATTTTTAACCTCTTTAAACTAGATTGTACAAGTCATACAGCAAGAAAAGACCATCCATGCTTTTTGTATAGAACATCTCCCATTGTGTTTTGTCAATTTGAGTATTTTACCCCAACGTTTGTAAATTATGTGCAACTCTGCTAAAGGAACCATAATCAAAATGAACTGGAATAATATGAATTAAAACAATAATAAAAGGTGTTTAGAAGATACAAGCACACATGTTTTCAGTAAAATCTGTGTGAATTCTTGGGCATCTGCAAGTAAAGAAAATGAATCCAGACACAAACCTATGTCCTTCACAAAAATGAACTCAAAATGGATCATGGACCTAATGGTAAAACATGAAACTGAAAAATTTAGAAGACAACAGAAAAAAAATCTGCTTGACCTTACGGTGATGATGAATTGCCTTGCTGATGAATTGCCAGATGTATTTAGCACCAAGAATATAATTCACAAAAGCAAAAACTGATAAAGTGAATATTATTATAATTAAAACTCATGATTGGGCATAGCGTGATAGCCTAGTGGCTAAATCCTTACCTTGCTTGTTCTGGCTGTTCCACTTCCCATTCCACTCCTGCTTGTGACCTGGGAAGACAGCTGAGGATGTCTCAGAGCCTTGGGACCCTGCACCCATGGGGGAGATCTGGAAGAAGTTCCTCTGAAAAACACACTGTAAAAAGATTGAAAGATTATATAACAGAGTAAAATATGTGCAGAATACAAACATAATAAAGCATCTGAGTTCAAAATATACAAAGACCTTCTAAAATTTAGCAGTAAAATGCTAATCAATTAAAAATTGGGTGAAAATTTTAAAGAGGCCATTAGGCATATGTACAGAGGGAAAATGAGAGGATTATCTTAAAGTGAACCAATGAAACACATTTCATTCACAACAACAAACTGTAAAGAGGATTGGAGTCTCTGGAACTCTGAATCACTGTTGTTGAGATTTAAAAGGATGCCATCACAATGGGAGACAGTTTTCCAATGTCTTACCAAATTAAACAGCAATTATATTCTTAAGTTCTTCGTTCTATCTGAAAAGTTTATGGGCACATGAAAACATGAATGGAAATACTTAGGGCAGTTTTATTAAAAAAAAACTGCTCATGTTGGAAGCAACTGAAATGTCTTTCAATAAGTGAATGGAGAAAAACTACAGAACAGCAATACAATGGGGAATTGTTCAGTGTTAGCGAAATCAGTTATCAAGAGGAAAGGAAAATGAAACACATAATGCTGAATGGAGGAGCCATCTGAAAGTCTACATAATATATGATTCCAGCTCTGTCACTGTGTGAAAGGCAAAACCAGAATGACAGTCACACGATCTGTGGCTGCAAGGGTTGCCATGGATGAGAGGCACGCATGATTAAGGTTTGTACTGGCATGATAAAACTCTCCTGGATAGCTAAATGGTGGATGTGTAATGTCATGCAGTTGTCAAAATCATTAAACTGTCCAAACCATTAAATGATAAATGAAGCTTAATGTAAACTATAAACTTTCAATGACAGTAATGCATCAATATTAATTCATTAAATAAATATGCCATACTGAAGCATGAGATAGATAACAAAAATTATGTGCTGCATACCACCTGCTTAGTTTTTCATAGACTTAAAATTACTGTATACAATAAAGAATTAATAGATTTTAAAATCTGAACTTTAATGATTAAAACAATAGTTTCATTTAGATAGCACTGGCAGTTTTCAAAGAAGTGGTCACATGGACCTTAAGGCCATATTTTTTCAGTATATTTACAAGTTCTTACAAGAAAATATCTAGAGGAAAGACATACTTTACTTCCTATAAATAAAGGTACAAGGTTTTGCAAACTCTGAAAGTTGCCCTAGATGACTCAGGTAGGGACTGTGGATGCTAAACCCTGAGGTTGTCTTAACTCACCGTTGTTTGGTAATTGTATGCTCGGATCCTGCGTTGAGCCAGTCATGCATCACAAACCAGCGTTATCACTTCACAATTAGGTAACCCTGGGTAAGTTACTTCCCTCTGTGAGGCGAACACATTTGGTGTATTCCATGCACACACTGGGGATCACCATGATGCTTTCCACCTTACTTTCCTTTCTACCAGTGCTCGCAGGCTTTCTTCCTTTTGTTCTTTCACCTACAGTGGGGTACATTCAGAATGTTCTACGATCACAGGCTTAATCCTCCACCAGGTAAAGAATTCAGCTAATAGCAATTGGAAAAAAAAAAAAAAACCCAAACTACTGAACCTCAATGTATAGTCACTAATCCAATTTCCAAATGTCAATTTTACTTCCATACCTTAATTTTTGTACTCTATGTATTAGTTATAAAAACTCAGGGAAGTCGTGCCTTTATGCTTTGAGGACTGGCTTATTTCACTAAGCTTTCTTAACAATAGTCCTACTTCATGGGATTGTTATTGTAAATGAAAGTGTTTGACCAAAGTCTATAGAACATTCAATGCTTGGTTAAAAAGTGTTTACTGCCATACCTGTCTTCCCCATTGTGAATCGAAGCTGTGGATATGGCTGAACACATGAGTTAGGATGTAGTTCTGTAGAACAAATGTGTGGGAGTCTGTAGTGACCCAAATAGGAGAATGGCTCTTTATACAAAGAAACACAGAGCAAGGCTTGCAAAAACTGGCACAGGTCTTGCACTGTATTATTCAACATCTTTTTCTGTTTTTCAGTATGTCTATGTAGGTATACTCAGAATGAAATGAAAAAATGCGTAGAGCTATGCCTTTAAGTGGAATTGTTACAAGCAACCTTAGGTGTGGATGGGTGTGGATGGGTGTGGATGGGTAGATGTGAGCCAGCATGTTGTAAAAGGATTCATTAAAATCATCTATGAATTTTATATCATGTTTTTCTTTTTTCGGTAGGAACTACCAGAAAAGTTTCCACATTCTAATATTAGTCTGAATCACAGCAATGGCAGGCCATGTGAAATTCCTAGAGTAATTATGAAATACACTCAAATTTCAAAGGAGTGTAAGATGCTCAGTGGCAAATTATGACATTTAAAATAATGTATTTGGAATGGGTGGCAACTTCATTCCTCCTTGGTTCTTTAATGAAAACTTGGCCTAGAAATCCTGGCGAATACCTGATGAGAGCTCTAAACGAAAGAGTTGGAGAGTGGTGACATTCCCACACTCACTCAAGTAAAACGAAAAGAACTGCTTCATCGGGTGTGCTTCTAGAAACATCTGGTATTTCTGTACTTTTCTGGGACAGTCCAAAGTAAATTAAGCTTTTCTTACGAATTTCCCTGCCTGTAAGTAATTGTGATCCTGCATGTGGCCTCCAAACACAATCCCTGAAAGAGGCGAGAGAGAAGGTCCTTGATGATCTGTGGATCGAGGGGAGGAGATGGTTTTCTCTAGTTTTTTTTTTTTTTTTTGTTAGAATTTTGAAAAATGTAATGCATTGTAGGAACCAGGACTTTTGTGTGACTTGAGCTCGCTTTGAGGGTGGTTATACTCTGAAAAAGCCAGGGGATGTGAGAGCGGTGGAGAGATTTCGCTCCAGTTAATAATTCCCTAACACGACACAAACTAAGCTCAGTATGGCTTTAACAAACAACCGAGTTCTCAGGCACTTTTACTATGAGTCCGTTATTTTGAGGTTTTAAAGTTCATTCACTTCTGTTGATATCACTCAAAAGCTTCTTAATTAAATCTAGATTATATTATCATATCTATTGTTAGACACACTTATTCCTATTTTTACATCTCTGAAATCAGAATGTATTTCGTAATCAATGCATCTTAAAAAGTTCTGTTTTTTTCTTAGTTTAATGATTCATAAAATCATGGCATATCTGATGACTGAGCTTTTTAAATTTAGTGAAATATAAAAGAGATAGTCTAGCACTTTACATTCCCTTCTGCATGACAATTTCTTCATGTATTCAATAAATACACAATGATTTAACTACTAGAATGACAAGAACTGTCTGTTTTGTGTGTGTGTTGGGGTTCTAGATGAAACAGGTTTATTCTTCAAAGAAGTCACCAAAAAGGGTACAGAGATTAGAGGCAGCAATAGAGAGGAATCCTGTGAACATGAGAAACCAGGATGGAAATTGAATTGAGAGGGTTTGTCCACTATACTTTTCAATGTTTTGATAATGGTGTGGATTTCCAAGGAAGAGAATAAGAAAAGAGTAGGTTTTAATAGAGCTAAGAGGAGTTTTAGGTGCCTAACGAGTTTGCAGGTGTGGATGTGAGAATGTAGACGTAAGGAAAGGGTCCTGGGCCAGTCATGCTGATCTGCCAACTGTCACTATGTTGTTGGCAGTTGACTCAATTAGTCAGGACAAACACATACGGGGTACTGTATTTTTGGAGTACATGAAAATAGCTAAGAATACATTTTTATCTATTGCACACTTTTGAGGAAGACTTGCTTTATATGTCACACATTTTCTATTGTATCAACTCCGAAATTAAGCTCTTCTGAGAATTTACTGTAATAAAAACTTCTGTGATCCATAGAATTATTACATTTGCTTTCATCAGATGGTATGAATATAAAATCTGTTATCTTGCTTTCTTTTTGACTGCGAAGAAATTCAAATCTCAAAGTCAAGCTTAACCACTGACAATCCCCAGATTCTGAGTGCAAAAATCTTTGTCCCTTTTGCCACTTCTTTCATTGCTTTTGCTTTTTAGTTTTTGTTGGGCTTAAAATAAATTTTGTGTATCTTTGAAAGAACATAAAGGGTAAATTATAAATGAATAAACATATAAAATCATGAGTATGGATATCTCAGAACTCGCTTTCTGAAAGGGCTCAAGAACATTAGTTAGCAGTTCAAACTAATAAATACAAAGGAGGTTTGTCTCGTTGGTTGGCCTCCCCTTGGCTGGTTTATGACAGCAGCTCTTTATTCAAACTATTCTGAGTTGAGCTCATATCATTAATGATTCAGGTGTGTTAATCAAATAAATCCCCAATCCACACTGATTTCAAATCTCTCTTCAGGACACTAGGGAAAATAATCAGTGTTTGCTGAAGGAATGAGGGAAATTAAAGATGAAATAAATGTTATTTTTAAAGCCTCCTTGGAATATGTTATGTAGCAAGAGAAGTTTGACAACTGTTTTAGAGGTCATTGATGGCCTCTCTTAGAAAAATCATCTTCTTTATTATTGATGACAATTATGTCATGATATACTTAATCTTTTACTATGTAATTTGTGTCTTAATTATTTTTAAGGATACTAACTCAAATTTGTCCAGCAGTGAGTAAAAGACTTAGGAATAGCTAAGTTTCTTGCAGAGCTCTTCTGGAGCATGTCCTAAGAGGTTACAATAAACTCTTACTGGCAATGCTGATAACTTAAACAAAACTGTTAGGAGGAGAAAACATCCTAATTATGGAAAAAATCACAGTCACAATCCTGAAGGACTTGCAAGATGCCAGGTACTGAAAGAACAATCATGTCACCACTCTACTACATGCTACTGGCTGAATGACCATCTCTTGATTTTCAGATCTGTAAAAAGCGTTAGAGAGGACATTCCCCCTTTCTATAACTGTAGCTATTAAAATTTATGCTTAAATACTAACATTTGAGATTTTAAATGTTCATTTCAACATTGTTTTTGCTACATTTTATCAATAAAGAAGCTCTAGTTTTTAATTGCAATTCTCAGCACCACAGGATCGTGTACTAGCATCCATTTCTACAAGAATGGTTTCAATTCATGTTTTCAGCACTCTTGTGATGCCATTTTATTTTTGTATGTTTTTGTAGCATCTTTGTTAACCTTCACGTTGATGAACATTTATTATTTCACTCTATTGTGGGCTGTGCTGACTGGTTCTATTTATCAGGGAATATATAACGGAAGTGTAGCATGGACTGATATGTTCAGATATGGAGACAAAGTGCTCTATGTTTCTATGCATACAGACCAAAGATGGACTCCCAGTGAAAGAATTGAACAATATGGTATGTGTCTTACTGGAGAAAAATCCTGGAGATAATGCCAATTAAGTAGCAGTATTTATTCCTGTAGTTTACACCGTAACTCTCAGGCCATAAAACTTCAATAAAGGTAACTGGTATACCAGAGAAACAACAAATTTTTCAAAAGGGTAGAAAAAAATGCTTAAGTTCAACTGTGAGTCATCATGTTATAAAATAAATTAAAAAACTGTCAAGACAGCTAGTCATACTAACCACATCTAGGAGCCAGTATTGTGGGACACACTTTGATAAATATCAGGAGAATTTCAGCACTGGAAAAAAATGAATTCAGACTGGATTAAAATATCATCAATCACATAAAAATGTTTGAATAAATAACTATATATAAAGAAAACTCATAGTTTCTTTTGACAGTTTTTGAAACATGTAGTCATTCTCTTAAAATCAATACCCATCCGATCCCCTAGCATTAAAAATGCCTCAGAAAGTATATAGAAAATCAAATTAAATTCAGCCTGGTGCAATGGCTCAGTGGCTAAATCCTTGCTTGGCAAATGTCAAGATCCCATATGGGTACCAATTCATGCTCCAGCTGCTCAACTTCCGTTTCAGCTCCCTGTGTATGTAGAAAAGGAGTAAAAGGATGGCCCAAAGCTTTGGGCGGTTCTAATCCTGGCAGCTCTACTTCCCATCCAGCTCCCTGCTTGTGGCCTGGGAAAGCAGTCGAGGATGGCCCAAAGCCTTGGGACTCTCCACCCACATGGGAGCTGTGGAGGAATTTCCTGTCTCCTGGCTTCGGATTGGAGTAGCACTGGCCATTGCGGTCACTTGGGGAGTGAATCATTGGACGGAAGATCTTCCTCTTTGTCTCTCCTCTTCTTTGTATATCTGACTTTGCAATTAAAAAGAAAATCTAGAAGAAAACCACAACAGCAAAAACCATGACCTCATTTGCTTCCTCAAAATAAGGTGCCCATAAAAATGCCCCATGTTTAAGAACTGGAGCTTCTGGCTCAGGTAAAGGCTATTTTATTTGGATACATTTCCCAGTGACAACACAATGTAATCAATCACTTATGTATATAAACTTGTTTATGCTATGGATCCTGTTACTGACAGCAATCATTCTCAAAGTGTGGTCCCTAGTTAAGCAGCATCAATGTCACCTGGAAGCATTGTAAAATGAAATTTCTGAGAGGCCTTCTGATTTCCAAACATGAGAATCGGGTCTAGAATCTGCACATCCACAAATTTTCAGGTGATTTTCACACTGCTAAAATTTGAAAATGACTTATTTACCCATCCACATTAAATCTACCTTTGGACTTAATAGAGCTGCAATCCAGGACAGCAAAAGAAATCACCTTAGATCCTTTGGAATCTCTAAAATGATATTGTTTTTTCAGAAATCGTGTAGAACCAGTGTAAACCTTTTCCAGTTCATGGACATTCTAGCCTGTAAATACACATGAGATCTTGAAATTATTTCAACTTTCTCTTACCTTGTTTCTATAAATAGGTTTCATTTTTGCAAAAAAAAAAAATTCATATATTTTCTTTCTTCTACTTCTTATATTATCATTATAATGCCTCCTTTAATTTCAGTTGTTTTTTTTCATGATATTGTACAAAGGTGTGTTTTGCTGCATTTATACTCTCTGTCCTTCTGTTCTTGATTTTGTATGAATTTCCAAAAGGCTGACATTGGTTTGGCTATTTTTTTTTCCTAAAGAAAAACTTCAAAGTTTGGGAACATTATCAAATTATCCTTCGGTTGATGTCCTGGCCATTAAGATAAGAGATAACCTTCACCACATTTCCATGGTAAAAATACTTTTGGGGGGACCATCTAGGCTGAGAATATGCTTAAATCTAATTCTCACTTCAAAGGGCACTGTAAACCCTAGACTATGCAAAGCCCCCTCCATTAAATGACATATTTATTTCATTTTTATCCTTATTTGTTACACATTTTTTTTTCCTTTTCAGAGGTAACCACATGTACCAGCCTTGATATCACTGAATTGTTATCTTTACAAAATGTGCACTTTTTGTGTGTATTTACTTTCAATTAAATATGTGACATTGTTTTTTTAAAAGCATTCTATTTTTTTTTCACTTCATAGTAATTTTGGTAGTTTCTTATGCTGTTGGATTCTAGATATTAAATAGTGCACTGTGGAATACACCCAAAAGATTTTTACTTCTCTTTCCTCTACTCACTGCAATAGTAGGTTATTTATCTTACTAGAGACATATTTGTTCACACAGAAAACAACAGCTCTTGGCAGAGTATAGCAGGAGCCCCATCATGATTGTGGGCAAAGCAAGACCTGGCTCTGTGATACTCCTGGGTTTCAGCTTATGAATATGTCACAGCTTCAATTTGGAAAGGTTTATCTGCTCTTTAATTTTAGCTCTACTTCTCACTGAACGTGAAATACTTCCAGTATTTTTCCCCTTTATCCTCAAAGAAAGTATGAACTAGATCATTCTTTCCATGCTGATTTGCTTCTCTGCCTTTGTATGCTCATTAAATGATTGCTTTCATAAAGACTGTTGACTCCCATGCAGTTTTCAACAGCACATTTTAGGAAAATCATTGATACTCTTGTGCCTTTTGTAGATGTGAGGCAAAGAATGCAAATTCACCATGAATGGATAAGCTAAGCCGCATAAAAATGAAAATATTTTCTCCTCAAATGGCACTATCAACAGAGTGAAATGCAACTGATAAATGGGAGAAAATATTTTCATGGCATGAATATGATACGGGATTGGTATCTAGACTAATTAAAGAATTCTTGTAACTCAGCAGCAAAAATGAAACAAATGGCCAAAAGGTACTCACAATTCTTAATGCTCCTTTCATTCAGATGGCCAATAAGTAAATTTGAAAAATGTTAAACATTATAGTAACTAGACCAAGTACAAATCATAAGCATGGGTTACTACTTCACACACATTAGAATTTTTAAAAAATAGACAATAAATATGGAGGTGAGGATTTGAATAATTTTGGAACCTTGTGCATTGTACGTGGGATTGGTGTAGTCACTGTGGAACCTGGTATAGTGATTCCTTAAAAAATTAAAACAAATTGAACATATGATGCTGGGGTCCCACTTTGGTACATCCAAAAGAACTGAAAACAGGAACAAAACCTGATATTTGTTCAACATGCCATTAGCAACATTATCGAAAACATTTTAAAGTGAAATGACTCAAGTTCCCATCAACAGTTGAACTGATAAATAGGATGCACTATTTACAAATAATGGAATATTATTCAACCTCAAAAAGAGAGAGAATTTTGTTATCTGCAAAAAATGAGTACACTTTGATGATGTGTTAGGTGAATTAAGTCACAAAAAGAACAATAATTGTATAATTGTATAATTTCACTGGTATAAAGTATCTGAGAAGTCAAATTCATAAAAATGGAAGTAGATGATGTTTTTTAGGTCCTGGAGAAAGGAGAGAATGGGGAGTTAGTGTTCTATGGTTACAGTTTCCATTGAGGGAGATGAATGGTTCTAGAGTTTAGTGATGGTAATTGTGGCATTGCCAAGTGAATAAATCAAATACTACAGAGGTACACACTTAAAATATTAAAATAATATAAATTTTATATAGCATATATTTTACTATAATTTAAAAGAAAAGTGTCATTTAAAACTCTGCACTTAACAAAACAATGCTAGGGCTGTTTATTTTTGCAGAAGAGTTCTTGTCGAGAAATTTATACTTATATTTCCTTAGTGTTGTTTAGTTCCTGATTACACTTCTTGCTTTATTGGCTGGGTTAATAGGGAAGAGCATATCACTAATGGCTAACTCCTATTATCACCATGAACTCAACTGGTAAAGCAAAGTTTTTCTTTTCTTTTAGTTCTGTTTTAGTAGGAATAGTATCTAAAACAGCCTCAATGATATCTGAAAGAACAATGCAAAAAAAAAAACTCAAAAATTTATGACACTTATTCAAGTAGATTATAATATTTTGAGGTAGAAAAGGGATTAATATTGAGCTAATTATGTGTCATAACAAATTATGATTCATAAACACAGTTTCATGAACTGTGTTGACTGATTTTTGATTCTTAAATTTTGGTTTGATACACATCCTTTTGGCAGTGATGTTTTAATCAGATAAGCAAGCTATTTTCCTAGGCTCTCCAGATATTTTCTGAAGGAGTTGCAATACTTCCTGTGCAATGGGTTTCTAGTTCTAAGTAGGAATTTCCTAGAAAATATGGTTTAAGTCATAGATTACAAAGGTGGCCTGAGATGTCATCCTAGAAATCTGGATGGCTATAAGTAGTCTTGATTCTCATCTTCCATCCGATCTATTTCAGGTTATTTTCCAGCCTGAGTTGAGGAAACAATAAAATAGACTTGGGCCCAATGAGATAGCTCAGTGGTAAAATCCTCACCTTGTGAGACTGGGCGGGACTCCAACACTCACTGGTATCGTGATAGCCAGGGTGGGTGCAGAATGGGCTGGGCTAGGTCTCGGCTCCTGGTGAACCACATGAGAGTCGTGGTTGGGTATGGACCAGGTGTGGCTGAGCTATGACACCCAACAGTAAGAACAAGAAAGGGTATGGGCCAGTCATGCAAATATACTGTGGCCAGGGCAAAGGTCTGGGAGAGTGGAGACTCTAAGGTCAACTGTGACAGCCAATGGACATTGCAGGTTTCCCTCATTTTCTGATTGGTAAGATCAACAGACCTATTGAAACCACTTGGATAGAAACCTCGGAGCGTGCATCCCATTGGAACTTGGGTTGGTACGGGCAGGCTGTTTCCCATCCCCGGATGCAGGGGCAGTTGGGAGGCTGAGTATCTTTTCTCCCCTTGTCTCCCCACTTCCCCCAGAGAAAGGAAGAAGAGATACAAGTTTTGCAAACAATGGTTACACTCTTCCCTAGCCCTCAATTTTCCCACACTCTTCAACAATATAAACATCATCAAAAATAAAGATAAATTTTTCTTAAAAAGTAGAAATAGCTCCTATGTATTTTCCATGGGTGATTATTTTCTAAGAGTTATTTGATGAGTGAATAGCAGTATCATATTTAATGATCTGGCAACCACTATTGAGCACCACATACAAATACTAAGAAGATATTTGTAGCCAGAGTTTGTAGTCTACTTCTAATCCAGAAATTCTGAGTACATAAACCAGGTTGACAACCAACTCTATCTGCAATCTGATGTCGTGCAGAAATAACCAGAAATGACTTGCATTAGGGATATTCAGGGACACAGATCAATGGAATTAATATGTTATAGAAAAAAAATGTTGTTATGTGATTGACTTATAAGGTTAGGCAGGTTGATAAGTCCCATGATGCAGAAAATGAAGTGGTAATGGAAAGAGAGAGAGGGAGAGAGAGAAAGAAAGAGAGAGAGGGAACACTAGTAATAGTGCAATTCTAGTACAAGGTTGAATTGGACTCAAATACTCCTGATACGAAATACTTTGCATCTGATTGCTAGGCCAAATGACTGATGTTGCCACTGCTACTCTCAATTCTTTGGGGCAATTATGACATTTGGAATGAAAAGCACTGTGGCTCACCATGGCTGTCGATTTACTTTGACATAAGTTTATATAGGTCTCTACCAGTGGATGGTTGGAAAAGTAGTGTTGTCATCTGTGTCTGAGATCCTCCAAACTAATTGTTCTATGTGAAACACCAATTGGAGACAGACAAATCAGCCTTTCATTGTAGCTGGGCTATTTTGAGAAGAGATTTCTTTCAAATTCAGACTTTTGAAGAGGACAAGACTGATGAAAATTCTTACAAGATAGTGGTATAAAACCGCCATTGTGATAACCTGTTGTCACCTTGTGAACCATTTAAACACTTACCACGTGTTCTTTCTGCTGTGATCTTCCTCACATAGATTGACCACAGCAAGTAATGACAACAGAGACAGCAAATATTGTCACCCAAAACTAAACAAATTTCTACCAAGAAAAATATTTTTAATTTAAGAAGAATCAAGGGATAGCCAAGAGTGTTTCTTCATTTCAAAGAAATAAGAGACTCCAAATGTAGGATGACAAAGCAAGTAAGAGCTCAGATCCCAAACAGCCTTGAGTAGGAATTTCAGTCTCGAGAGAAGTGTGCTGTTTCTGAGCGTAAAGTCTTGAGTTTTAATGACAAGCAGGGGTAGAGTTTGAAGAGCATCAACCAAATCTCAGTGACATTTCCAAGATTGTCACTTGCTGACTTTTGAAACAGAGGCTAAGGTACATTAAATGAATCAAAATAACCCTGTTAGACATGCTCAGAAAGGAGGGAGAACAATTTTGTCAGAATCTCAATAATTTCTGAGAAAGGGTACAACAGATACCAGTATTAAATACCATTTCAGTACATGAGAACTGATCAGGATGGAATACATTTTACAGAACAATAATTCAGGATTAGTAGACTGAGGTGAAAATTTTGAGTCTAGTCTTATTAAATAAATGCTTGTGATATGAATAAGTTGATTGCCCAGATGAACAATCTGTTTTCTTAACAGGAGAGATATATGATCAAATGAGTAAATTTTCATTCGGATGATTGGTTTTCAGGAACACCTTGAAGCAAAAAGGGAAAATGTTATCCACTAACATGTCCAAACTGGAGTTTAAGTATAGAACCAAATCATGCATTGAACCCCTGTGAATTTGAGGTGGTGTTTCAGAAGACACAGAGAGTATTAAAAATGCCAGGTAATGTAATTAAAGACATTCCTCCACAATAGTTATCACAGTTTTATATCCTCTTTAATTTTTTCTATCAGGCAAGAGGTACTTTGAATGTGTTAAAAATATGCACTATAATATAATTTTATGATTGATCAGAAATAAATGGGATTGTAGTAGAAAACAAACAGGACAAAGAATTGAGTGCAATCACTGAAAGCATTTAAAAATGCTAATTTAGATCACTTAGAACAATAAACCAGAATCAGACTATAACATATTTCATCACTCCCAGAGCCCTAGGGAAAACCAATCAATAACAAAGCTCTAGATGTCAATTTGGCTTGCTCTTTTGGAACCTCCAGGGCCCCCGACATTTAACCCAGTAAGCTTTTTATGTTTGTGAGCCAAATGTTCCTGGTTATTATGCAGCGTAATCCTCTGTTCTTATAGATCCTGTTGGTGGTGCCTGCTAATCAGACTTTCTATTGCCTCTGTGGTTAATATTCAACATGAGAGGAAACACTGTTACTGTGCTCATGAAGAGCCATCGGGAGTGTGTCTTCTGGTTGCCGGTGCCACAGCAGGTGGCAGTAATGATGTACAAAGATCTCTGGTATCCTTGCTTGTGTCTCCATCTTACTTCTATGGTGCCTGTGCATTAGATAACTGATTTAAAGCAGCTATTTTAGCCTTTTTATTATGTAAGTTTTAATTGTGTCTATATTGATCTTGGCTATGGAAATGTAAGTGTGACCATCATTTTCTCTTTTCTTTGATACCTGCAAGGTTGTTATTGGTCCTTCTTGCTACCTTATGTTCTTTTTTAAAACTTCTTTTTTTCCAGAACTATCTTGAATCTCCAAAGCAGCTGGAGACTTGAGAGTGTGCCCTGCCTATTCTCAATCATGCTGTGATTTGTGTGAATTACATACCTTGAAAGAGGTTTCTTGATGAGACTTTAGGGGTGGGACATTGAGGGAAAAGCTATAAAGTAAGATGTCATCAAGATCACTGATAAGAGTAACCGATGAAATGTAGTGCCAACAAAAAGACATTATTTTCAGAGTCCAGGACTAATGGAAGAGGAAGAACTGAGCCGAGTAGAAACATGTGAAAGTAAAGTTGGGCTTTTGGATACTGAAGTATCTCAAAAATATGACATCTGGAAGTTGTTGGGGTCAGTGTTGAGGCACTGAGTTAAGCTGCTGAGTTTTGCATTGAAGTGCAGACTAAACCGTGTTTTCCATCCAGCTGAGGGTTGGCAGATGATGGACCATGTCTTAAGATCATGCCACACATGGGAGACCTGTTTGGAATTCCAGGCTCCTGGCTTTGACCTGCCTCAGCTCTTGTGAGCATTTGAGGACAGAACCAGCAGGTGGGTCTCTCTCTCTCATTCTCTCTCTCTCTTGCTCTATGTCCTTTGTCACTTGCCTTTCAAATTAAGTAAGCAAGCCTGCTAACTGTATGACTGTGTGAAGATGACAGTGTTTTCTTATATTTATTTACTTTCCTATATAAACAATGGAGGAATTCAAACAAAACACATTATATGTTTCCTTTATTCTAAAGTCTACAGCATGAATTTGACCTCCATATGGTTTATAATAGAAAACTGTTCTATGCAATAAACCAGTTTTCATTTTTGTTGCTTTATTTGGTAGACCAGGCATACAGTCACTTGGATGATCCATAATAACTGTTATGTGAAGAATTAAGGGCTGTGTTTCATTTTCAATGACCTAATATTTAGAAATTAATAGCCTTTAATATTTATATGGTGTAGCAAAAAGGACATTAAGGGAGACAAGATGCTTTGTAGGGATATTAAAGGTGATAGGAGTATTTGAGGTAAAAAAAAAAGTATGTATTTATTTTAGCTATATTTCGTTTAAATTAAACTTACACATTTTTGAGAATAAAAATCCCATCCAACATAATTGTGTGTGCATGTATTAATAAAATTTATGGGATTAAATATGCTTTCTAGTCATTCTAGTCATTTCTGTGCAAAATGTTACCAGACCCAGGAAAAAATAACTCAATGGTTGACTCTAGGAAACGCCTCCTGGTGGAAGATAAGATTATGATTCAAAGTAGTTAAAAACAATATATATAGGGCCCGGCGCAGTGGCACAAGTGGTTAAAGGTCCTCGCCTTGCACGCCCGGGATCCCATATGGGCGCCGGTTCTAATCCCGGCAGCTCCGCTTCCCTTCCAGCTCCCTGCCTGTGGCCCGGGAAAGCAGTCGAGGACGGCCCAAAGCTTTGGGACCCTGCACCCGCGTGGGAGACCCGGAAGAGGCTCCTGGCTTCGGATCGGCATAGCATCGGGCTGTTGTGCTCACTTGGGGAGTGAATCATCGGACAGAAGATCTTCCTCTCTGTCTCTCCTCTCTGTATATCCGCCTTTCCAATGAAAAAATAATAAAAATAAATCTTTAAAAAAACAACAACAATATATATATATATTCATTTTAAGCCTGATTTCAAGACTCTAGTTCTGTTGTATTCACTTACCCTAAAGTTCTTTAATTGTAAGTTTTGCCCAATTCTGTGCATTCTGTGACATTAAAAATATTAAAATCGTCTAGTCCAAGCCTTTTAGAAATTCCCTCAAATTTGCACTTTGAGACACTACTAAGACTGTCAGTTATAGTCTTTCTGCAATAAACTGAAGAAACTCAGGTTTAACTGATCCATAGATATTCCTGATGCTATTTTGAGAGATCTCAGGTCATGTCATGAATTTGATTAATTTACCAAATAAATAACCAGTTTGTATTATAGAATTCCTTATGGCTAAAGTTCCATACTGTTTTTGAATCCACATTCTTTCTAATAGTTTTTTCTGCAACATAAAATGATTAAACATATGGCCTTGAAAATGTCATTTTTATATTATCTATAGCTTCTTCTCCCTTCTTTTAAGGGTTTCAGTTTAGTACAACTATAAAATACAAGACTTTTTAGTTATTTGCTTGGAGTCAAGTAAGAAAAAATAGAAAGAAATTTGCCTTGTCAAATGCTTCCTATATGTTGTGTCATATCTTGTCTATTCTGTCCTGGAGTTGAGAAGAGCTGGCTTGCTGAACTTTCATTTACATACTTATTAAAGCTTGGACTGTGTTAGCAGTCTGTTAAATTTATTGACTTAAAGTCCCTTTAGCTATTGACAACTCTGACTTAGTGTTTGAAAGATAATGTGTGTAGCCAACTGAAGCTTTTTACTTTCCACCACTTCTCCATGAAAAATTTATTATAGCAATTTTTTTCTTTTTATGTTTTTTTCAACATCCTTATACCAATTTCCCTGTTGTTTCATTTGCTTAATGTCTACAAACATAAGGTAGAGGAAAAAAAAAACGACCCTGGAAAAGCTCCAGGGATGCATCTACTACAAAACCATTCCAAGGGAATTAGCCAAAGGACATAAATTTGGACAGGTTTTTCTTTGGCTGCAGCAAGTGCTGCACTAGTGGTAGTGGCATCATACAAGATTTATTTTCTAACAACCTTAATACTTCTTTTCTAAAAAAAAAAATCCCTGAAATTTAGAAGGTCTATTTATTTCTGATTTTATATAGAAAATGAACAAGAATTCAAAGGAGCAACAAGAGTTATCACAGAATCCTAATTTATTTCTCACAATGCCTTGGAATAAGGGTTTGTTGTTCTTCATTCTATTAATATCACAAGCCACAGCCTTTGCTACCACAAAGGAGACTGAACTTGACCTACGTCAGTTTTCTCTTTTCAGGTAATATTGGACAGCTGGTTCAACTTCTAGGGAATGATAGGCAAAGTTTTGGAGATGATGGAAGAGGGTCAACATCTGAGATGAAAATATGACTTACTTCTGTCTCTATTTTTTTATATTGGAATCTATAAATGAACAAATTCTGTACCTCTGTTAAACTATCAGATGATCTCCAAACACAAACATATTATGAGTCACTTGGGCTAATTAAGAACTGAGCTCAGTGGAAAAGAGTATAGGACTTAGTCCACCAACATTCACCCATCATCTGTTTTTCTTCACAGATTTTCAGATCAATTTCTTCTGTTACTTGTCTTGCTTTGGCAACTGGTAGTATTTATGTCCCTTGATTAAGACTATGGGAAGGGTGGCATTTAATGAAGCTTGTGTGTTCAGTAATACCAACATTGTAGAGAGTCTTGGATTTAAAATTCTGGATCAATAACTTTAGGCAGAGAAAGTAATAAAAATCAAAGTAATAGAACTACTTATGCTTTCTGTTTTGTGGATAAAAATTGACATTGAAAAGATTGTAGAAACTTTGTCGGGTTCCAATAAATACAATGACAATCTCAGAGACAAGTATTTGTGATTCTGAAACACATAGGGACCATAAAATGTTCTGGGAAAATTTCCATCATAAAATAGAGCACATATGGATTTTAAATCTTTTTGCACAGAAAACAAATTAAGCTTTTAGATTTGTTTTTTCATGAATGTTATGAATTGCCCTTACAATATATTTAACAGCAACTGAGATCTAAGATCATTTATTAGATTTTTATCAGTGAATTTAGCCTTCTGCATGCTACTGTGACTGATTATCTTTCTTTGGAGTTGGATAAAGAACAGTAAATGAAACTGAGACAAGGAGAAGCAAGTGAGGTATTGAGACTAAGTGTTTCCAGTACAGAGATGAGGATGGAATAGAAGTGATTGGGGATCAGAATAGACCTACAATAAAATAACTAGAATAACTAATAAAATTCATAATGGCATACAAATCCATATGTCCGTGTGTGATAGTACTCATTTGTAATATCCGTAAAAATGACTGAACAGCATCATGATAAGATTTAAAGTCAGGGCTATTAGTCCAAAGAAAAATTTGAATTCTTGGACAGATTGTTACATAGGAAGCACACCCTTAGGGTAAAAGAATTGTTTTAAATAGACTAAAGCCTACTTAATTTCTTCTTCTTTCTTCCTTCATTCTGCCATTTTTGGAAAAAGTACTGAGGTTCAACTTTGCCCATGTCTTTTTTTTATTTTTAAGGATTTATTCATTTTTATTACAAAGTCAGATATACAGAGAGGAGGAGAGACAGAGAGGAAGATCTTCCGTCCGATGATTCACTCCCCAAGTGAGCGCGACGGCCGGTACTGCCCCAATTCGAACCCAGGAAATTCTTCCGGGTCTCCCATGTGGGTGCAAGGTCCCAAAGTTTTGGGCTGTCCTCCACTGCTTTCTCAGGCCACAAGCAGGGAGCTGGATGGGAAGTGGAGCTGCTGGGATTAGAACCGGTGCCCATATGGGATCCCGGGGCATTCAAGGTGAGGACTTTAGCACTAGGCCACACCGTCGGGACTGCCCATGTCTTTTTGTTATCACTGAGAACCTAGCAGTAAGCTAAACAACTGTGCAAATATAAATAAATATATAAAATTGGGATAAGTAATGAAAAATGAATGTTACAATCTAACCTGTAAAGGAAAGCTAGGTGACAGTGTTACAAAGACATTGGACATAAACCTGGAATGAAGAATCATCAGGAGGTAAGACATGTTCAGTGGAGTATTCCTACTGATAGGAGCATCAGACATAGCAGAAAAGCATGAAGTTCAATTTTAAAAGTGCAATATTTCTATGGCTGGCAATTCAGGGTCAAATAAAAAAATAGGACTGTTAGGTAAGATATAGGCATCCTATTAAATGTGAATTTTAAACAAACAATGGAATTATTTAGCACTGGATATGGAAATATTCTGCTAATATAATTTTTTTGGACTGGGGCTGAGATGGCAAAGGAAGCAGAGTTAGAGATTGGTTGAAGACATTTAGCCTCAGTGCGAAGAGAGTTTAAGCAAGTGAAGGATATGATCCAATTTATTGCTTAAAATCTTTGTTGTGCTGCACTGTGGATACTGGTTTGAAGGGTCAAGAATGGGGCAGAACCTAGTTTAGAAAAGCTGATCCTTTTTTTCCCCTCTTTTTTAGAGATTTATTTTTATTTAAAAGGCAGAGAAACAAAGACTGAGATATTTTCCAACTGCTGCATCATGCCCAAAATGGCCACACAGTGCTGGAGCTGAGCCCGTCTGAAACCAGGAACCAGCAGCCAGCAATTTCTCCTAGGTCTCCCAAATGGGTGCAGCATCCCAAGAACTTGAACCATTACACTAGGCAGTACACAACAGATGACCCTTTGGGATACTGGTGCACCCCAAAAAAGGTTTTGTTTTGTACAAGAAAGTGACAACAGTGATTTAGATATGATTCAAACATAGTTATTTCATGTAAATCCAAGAGAATCTACCTGAGTGCCATAGAATGTGAAGCTAAGTGCATTCAAGTAGTGGGACAGAGTGGCCAGGCACAAAACTGAAAGCAAGTGAGTCATCAGAGACAGTTCTAATGGATATTTCACAAGTCTGTTTCTTATAAGATGTTCAAGTATAGATATCAGCTTTTCCACTGAATATGGTAGGTCAGGTAATATAAAAAGCTATGGCAGCTAAAAATACAAATATTTCATTTACATTATAAGAGAATTGGTGGATGGTTGTTTTTTCTCCTCTTTAAAGTATTCCACTTTTTTTTCTAAAAATATATTTTGCAGGTTTTTTTTTATAAAAGGAAACAATCTGGCTTATTATTCATACCTGTAAATAAAGCTTTGTAGGGTGTCAGTATAAAAGGGGCATCTATTAACTTTTGATTTTGTTTCATTTCCTTTTGAAAGCATGATCACTTACATTCTCTGCTTGTCAGGAAGCGAACTGTGGCTCATGTTTCACATTATTTTTCCCCACTGTGCACTCCCTGTGATGGCAGACTGAGCATTCCCGTGGTGCTGGTATACAAAGCTGCTTGAAGCAGACAGAAAATAGAGACAGGTAAATGCCAGATTCCTACAGGAATTTCACAACAATTTTGGCCAATGAATATTAAAAAGTAAGTGTAAAGAAATAATTTGAAAGAAATTTCTGGTGTATGCTTGACAGAATTTCAGAGCTGATTGAAGAACAGCTGCAGGAGAGAGGGTGACCCCATAGCTGTTCTTCCACAGATGATCTATCTAAAACATAGATGCCCAAACACAGATACGGGCTAACAGGTGTGGGATTTAGCAGAGGTGAAATTGAAGAATTTCTGCAAGTACTGGATTCAGACATACCAAGAAATTCAGGGGGCTCAAATGTTTCATTATTTAACAAATAGAGGTTTGCAGCTGCCTCTGTCCATTGAATTTTGAAAGGAGTGTTTTTTCTTCCTTGTTTTTTTGGTCTTTGACATTAAAATGCTGAATTCTCACTATATTTTTACTTATTTATACTACAAAAGTGGGGCATGTTGCAAAATAACTACTTTTTGCTATCATCATCATCATTATTTTGGAAAGGCAGATTTACAGAGAGAAGGAGAAACATAAAGATCTTCGTCTGCTGGTTCGTTCTCCAAGTGGCTGCAAGGGCCTCCTTAACAATTGCTGAAGTTGAGCCGGTCCAATCCAAAGCCAGGAGCCAGGAGCTTCTTATGGGTCTCCCATGTGTGTATTGCCTCCCAAGGGTTTGTGCCATCCTTTACTGCTTTCCCAGGCCACAAGTAGGGAACTGGATGGGAAGTGGATCAACTAGGACATGATCAGCGCCTGTATGGATTACCAGTAAATGCAAGGTGAGGATTTAGACACTGAGTTACCACGTCAGGAATAGCAATCACTTTTATATTCTGATTTTTACGAAGTCTTTCATGTGTGTTCCTATTGATCATTTTTCTGTATCTTTTATTTTCCCACTGTCAATGTTAAACATAGATGTCTGGAGTATGTGCATTTTGTATCATGTGCAGTATGATTTTTTTTCATTCATTTTTTGAGAATTTAACACTTATTGTAGGAAGCTCTTTAAAGTATCAGTGTATGCTTCAAAAGGCTTGTTTGGCACAAGCAGGTGGTAAACTCCTACTGCATATTTTCCCCTTCATTGTTGTATTTTGAATGAGCTGCTTGATGTGGCTTCTGATCTTACACGTGGAAACAGCACCTCTCCTTGCAGTAGAAAGAATTCCCAGTAAAACTGAAGAAAATAAACTGCTAAAATTGTACATATTTGACAAATAATTATTGTGTAGATCAAAAAATGAGCAAAAAACACTCCAACTAAATGTGACAATTTCATAGTTAATATCATGTAAAAATCACCGTATTTTGAAGGGCATAAAGCTGTAACAACATGAACAACTTACATTGGCTTAATAGAAGGTGCTACTCAAGAGGAAAGGGGAAAACAGCTTGATTTTATAACTTTAAATAAAGATTAATAGGGCCCGGCGCGGTGGCGCAAGTGGTTAAAGGTCCTCGCCTTGCACGCCCGGGATCCCATATGGGCGCCGGTTCTAATCCCGGCAGCCCCGCTTCCCTTCCAGCTCCCTGCCTGTGGCCTGGGAAAGCAGCAGAGGACAGCCCAAAGCTTTGGGAACCTGCACCCGCGTGGGAGACCCAGAAGAGGCTCCTGGCTTCGGATCGGCATAGTATCGGCCCGTTGCGCTCACTTGGGGAGTGAATCATCGGACGGAAGATCTTCCTCTCTGTCTCTCCTCTCTGTATATCCGCCTTTCCAATGAAAAAATAATAAAAATAAATCTTTAATAAAAAAAAAATAAATAAATAAAGATTAATAAAGATGTTATGGTAGCTATCCATTTTTATAGCACCAAGCTCTACTCTCTTGAAGTTTGTACTACGAAATACAGTGAGCTAGCGTTGACTAATCTGTGCAAGACTTCTCTTTTCTTTATTGAATTTATAAAAAATATTAGTTCAATATGGATTGTGCAAAATAGAATTATCTTGAGTGTTCCAAATGTCTCATGTAGCATGCGTACATTTGGACAGAATCTGTTACCAAACAAAATTAAAAATGAGTTTCTGAGTCACCTCGAGGCATTTAAAGTTTCAGCTACTACCCTGGTTCCGTCAACGTTTTGACTCACTGTCCTTATGTCTTTCCTATACAGTCTCTAGAGTGGGGGACCCAGACCAACATTGCAGATGTCACCTCAGCCATTTGATGTAAAACAAGTGGCACATTTTCTCTTTGAGATTAAATAATTCTGGTAAATGTTTCCATAATTCTCATACATAATAAATTACTTTGGATTTCAAACTCGCAGTTGTAGAATGGTGACACAACTAGTAGGGTAAAATTATAAAGTGATTCAATGAAATTGTGTGGGAAGAATGAACTCATTGTTAATGCTTTGAAAGGTATTATACTGTGTGATAATGACGGCAAAAGAAATGATACTACTGACAATGAATATGAGGTAGAGGTTTGAACAGTTTGCTATTATATAAATTCTACAAAGATCCAATAATGTTATATGTTTTCTATTTTGAGCCTCATTAAAAATTGGGTAACTTGCTTATCAATTACTGATAGACTCATTCGACCTTGAAGAATTGCCTACTTAGATATCATTTGCTGTAGAAGTGCTAAGAGCTTTCTGAGTTTCTGGCAAATGAAATGATTATGGGTGAATGATTAGTATGATATATCTGTTACCAGGCTGAAGATTTAGTATTTTACAGAATCCTATAAATATTTCTGATGTGTAGCAGGCTTGGGTACATTTCTACAGACTAACACGTATCATAATATCTGATTTGTTTAGACTTCATCAGTTGTTGGATAATTTGTGATTTGGCTCTATATGTTGGTATTTCATTGGCAAAAGAGAATAAATGTGATTTACTGACCCCTTGTCAACAAACTTGCATTTGTTTTCACTTTGTCCCATCTATATTTTCCTCTGTGGTCTAAACAGTTAGGTTGTACAGTCACCTGGATAAATATAGAAATGTAGAATATACTGTCCAAAGCCAGTAAAGAAGTTCCAATATATTATAGGCTAAATGTGCATTTATGAGTTAAAGTAACAGAAATTTTTCAATGTACACAAAAGCATAAGAGGCAATAAAATTTTAGAGGAATATTTGTGTGTGGGTGTGTACTTGTGTGTTGTAGAGGTGTGTGTGACCTGAAAGGTGGACTTGAGCTGAGATTCCAGGAGGTATAATATTTCAATAAAAAAGTGGAGATTCATATTAGATACGGGAAAGCAAGCATGCAATGTTTGATTTTCTGGTAGCAATCAATGAATGACAATACAGACTTTAGCTTTGGAAATTTTCATGGTTAACCGAAATATCCTTTTAATAGAAACATCCATTGAGCCATTTTCCCCCCAAGTGTAGATTCTTATTGGAGGTTGTTACTATCACTAAATAATGTGAGAGGCACTGCTTATGAAGGAGAAAAATTTGCTGTTGATCATAATTTGGAAATTCACAGTTCACATTAGATCTTCCCATTAGTCTATGTCAACTACGGATGGAGAAAGAACCTGTGCAAAGGGTGCATTGCATGGGGAGCTAGGGAGTGAAAGTGGGGACGCACTTGTCTGTTTGTGGTCTATGCATATTATCCACATTGATCATGCGCTATGCATCCTCACAATTTAATCCAGACATCACTTCCTAAAGGCTCCACTTTTGACACCACGTTTGGATGAAGCTTAGGCCTTCTCAGTAGCATGGGCATAAGACTTTGGAGTTTTAGTACATGCGTTATTTGGGAAGCTAAATCATGTTCAAACTGCAACAAAGGCTGAAAACTCCTCTCCTCTCCATTTCAGGACATTTTTCTTTTTGTAGAAGTGATTTTAGAGCATGTACCAAAAGCTTTATAATAGTTGCTTACCTTTATTTTTTATTGCTTGCTTTGTAAGTGTAATAAACTATATCAACACAGGTAAAAAAAAAAACTCCTAACTTGTCAAAATCATGAACATGTCATCACATTGCAAATTTCCTTATGGCATTCGTCCTACTAAACTTCTGTTGATTAAATTATGTATTCGCAAGCTTGAGCAGTTTTTGTTTTGAGCCACTAGCATTTATTGGATAAGGCTGCTTATTTTCGACTAGGTTCTATTTCCTTTCAAAATAGTATGTGGGACTGCAATTTTGTACCAATTCTTATATTTTATAAAAATAATTAACTGCTCCATCAATGAACTTCCCTTTAAAGGAGCCAATCCTTGCCCCCCAAAGATTGCATAATTATGTCTGATGTTGTGGATTTGATTTTACTTAGTTATAGTAATAACCAATATGCTTTGAAATTGTAAATTCACTTTTAATCACACTGTCTTCATTTTGTTTTGCTTTATACGTATGGTGCAATATCTGTCTATGCATCCCCACTCACATCAGCCCACACAAAGTGAAAATATTCATGCTCATATTGCTTAGAATTCCCAGGTTAGCAGCAAAATACACGTTCAAATATTGGCGGCATTTTCTTTAGCATTTTCATTTTCTTTTGCTTTGTTCTGCTATTACATTCATTTACTATTGAAAAAGACATAAACATACATATGTTTTATTTCTGTTTCAGTGCCACTCTTTTTGTCACCTATCTTCTGGCTGTTCATAATTTTTAATAAACTTAGATATAGAAAACAGAGAATAGATCTTAAAAAAGGGAATAAGCAATCATCATTTCTCAAATATGCCACTAAAATCTTTACAAATATTTTATGCCATCCATTACTACCGCTTGTAGATGTTCTAAATTCTGCTTTTGAAGAAAGCACATCATTTTTGAAATCAAAAGACCTAGATCAAAGCTCTGACTGCCATACATTGCCAGCCTCAGTTTCTTCATCTGTGAATTGGAGGGTTCAAATTGAAACTAGCATGCATGAAGACACAGACCAAGGTGAAGCACAGAATTTCAAGTGTCACAGTTCTCTACAAGAAACAAAGCCTGTGGTGGTTCTTTTTCTTTTTTAACTGTGTGGCATTGGGTAAACACCAAAGGAATACAAAAGTAAAACCGTGAGGATTTGGAAATGTTAGCAAATGGCTGCTGCAAATGAATAGAAGATGTGTAGGGTAGAACATGTTTATGGTTCTGCATTTCTTCCAACAAATATTTGCAACTCCATTTGAGGTATCTTAGAAAAATGAAATGTGATCTGAGGTTGACAGAGGAACAGATTAATGATCTTGGTTGCTGCTATGTTGCAGGTTTGCTGATGATGTGTTGCAGAAACACAGCCTCTTTATTTCTTCTCATCGTTATAAAATTCCATGTGTGTGAGTTCTGTTGAAATGGTTAGCATCATGGGATGTGGATGCATTTTTTAAAAGATTTATGTAATTAACTTGTAAGTCAGAGGCACACAGACAGGGAGAGAGACAGAGTCACACACAAAGAGAGACAGAGAGAGAGAAAGTGAGAGAGTAAGAGAGAGAGACAGAGAGAGAGGAGAGAAAGCTCTTTCATCCACTAGTTCATCCTCCAAATGGCTGCAACTGCCAGAGTTTAGCCAATCCGAAGCCAGGAGCCAGGAGAATTTTTTGAGTCTCCCACATGGACGCAGGAGCCCACAGACCTGAACCATCATCTGCTGCTTTCAGGACATAAGCAGGAAGTTGGGGCAGAAGAGGAGCAGCTAGAACTCCAAGTGGTGTCCACATGGGATGCCAGTGGAGGATTAGTCACCATACCTGCCCTGGAATGTGGAGGCTTTAAGAAAGACGATGCATTGTAATTTGGTAATATTTGTTGCTACATTATCAAGGCATTTTACATCTAGCAATCTCCGCAAATTAAGAATGTGGCTTAATGTTTGCCTTGATGGTTTAGAAGCCTGTTAGGATATTCAATACTATTTTGAGAGCTTTGGTTTGGTATCAGCAGACTTTGGGTTTGCTAACTCCAGCTTTGCTAATTCAGACCCTAGCAGGCTGCCATGGTGAATGGAACAGGTGGGTCTCAGCCAACAATGTGACAGACATCTGTTGTGTTTCTTGTTTCCAGCTTTGACATACCCCAGTCCCAAACTGCTGTGGGCATATGGGCATAATAGAATGAATGCAAGTGTGCTGTTTCTCACCTTCACCCCCTCCTTCTGTCTCTGTCTCTGAAATGTAAGTAAAGATAAAAATTTTAAAACTCCATAAAGTGATAAACATGTTAAAACTGGTTAGTGGAAACAAAGATTCTGATTTCTGGGTTCATTTTTTACTGAGTTGGAGAAACTGAGATCATTATTTCACTTCTTCTAAACTTGATTTTTTTTTTCCATTTTCAATCTGAAATCATAAAGATGAAAGTGATAAACACCATGCTCACTAATCTTTTTGAGTGGTCCAGTGAGAAAATTTAGGAAAATGTTCTGTACAGAGGACAACACATAGACAATACATGTTAGTGTTCCCTGCTGCTTTTCCAGGTGCATGAGTGGAGAGCAGGACCAGAAATGGAGCAGTCAAGACCTGAAAAGATGCCCTCAAGGGATGCTTGTGTTGCAGGAGATGATTTCACCTGTTCTCCCAGAATTCCAGGCCTCCCTCCAAACTTTGTGAAATACTCCCATGTGTGGTATAGGCCAAGGAGTATCAGTAAAAGGAAACATTCTTGTAGCAAATGGGTAAGCTGTTGTTATGACAGGTGCCAGAGACAAAATCCCAACTAGCTCTATGCCTTTGCCGAAGTCATTTGACCTGTCTGAACTTCTCATTACCTTGAATTCTAAGGTTTAAATTTAGAAATAGTGCATACATTACTGTGAAATTCAAATGAACTCATTTGAGTACAAGAGGTCGCTGTATCAACATGTACGAGAGATTTGAACATAATAGGAATATTGGATTTTCATGTTAAGATATTCTGGTAGCAGCTTTATTTTCTCTCATTTTAAAGGGCTCTATTTAGACATCTTAATTTTCATGTTGTATTGGTGGTGATTGCCTAGGTTAAAAACTTAGCATTGGCACTTTTGTTTGTCACTTATGCAAAGCATGTCTTACGGAAAGAAAATTAAAATAATGGCTCAGTTCCACCTAGAACTGTCATGTTGCAACCATTAGCAAGCTACAGTAAAATGTTTGTAAGATATCAATAATGGATTGCAATATAAATATTTATGGAGTACTGTGAGATAGTTAGTTTCCATCAAGCTGGGGACATGCAAAATTGAATAGACACTGACACTAAACAAGACTCTGATTAAGTGGTTGTGTCATAATCCTTTTCCAATATTAAAACAAAGACCATCCTTAACATTGAAATAAAGTAGGTCTTGGAATTGTTATAGCAGCAAAAGCCTGTCTAATAAAGTGCAAGTTATTTTAATGATTTGTGAGTACAATCTGGCCTCTAAATATTTAATTCAATTTCTTCTAAATTTACATATTAAGTGCAAATGTTTGAAAAATATATCTTTCTATTGGTATCAGACATTTTGGAAATTAAAAACAAGATAGTGTACTTAGCATTTTGTTCTGAAATATAAATTATTATCATGTTAAGGTATTGAAATTGGCTTGAATTATTTCTTCTCTCTTTACCTGCTGCTTGATTTTTTCCATTTGAGAAACATTATTTGTTTGTTTATTTACTTACTTTAAAGGCAGAGTAGTGTAAGGAGAAAGGGTGGGGGCGGGGGGAGAGAGATTACTTTCATTCACTTGTTCATTCACTCTCCAAACATTTGTAATGGCCAGAGTTGGGCTGCTCCAAGGCCAAAAGTCAGCTACTTCTTCCAGATATTCCACATGGGAGCAAGAGTCCAAGCGTTTGGGCCCCCTTCCTCTGCCTCCCCAGGCATTAGTAATGTTTTAAGTATTAAATTGAATGTATACACTGCCTTAATTAAGATGTAAGTGTAAGCATACCCGTATGCTAGTATGTAAACAAATTCCTTAGACTATACAAAATTTCATATTTGAATCAACAGGTTGTAACCGAGTAGGATTTCCACTGAGATTATCTTTATCATGTGTTTAAGAAATTACTGCAAGTAAACAGCGTAAGTCCTTTCATAAGATCTCAGGTTCCATGGATCATGTCTTTTTACTACTGTCCGAGTATTGGATGTTTCCTTTGTCATTGTGCCAGACACTTTTATAAGCACTTTAAAAATAGATTGACACTTATGGAGAAGTCATGGAAATCCTACTAGAACCGTTGAACCAAAATTGGACATAGTGTGAAGTGATAATGTACTGATTTTTAAAATTTCATGCCTGATTGCTTTCTGATAAGCCCATCTGACTCCACTGAGATAGGACTTTGGCTAATAATAAACAACTGATACATGTACAGATTGCTTACGGTCCTTGGATGTTAGGGGGGGTGACTGACAAAAACAAATAACATCTTATAATTTTATAGCCTGCAGGATCAACCTCAATAGGTAATATAGCTTTATTGCTCTCCTGAAGTTAACTAGCGAGCATTATATTCAATTGGGATTTTTACTTCAACACTCCTTTCTAGCTATTTTATCCTTCTTGCTCATCACAAATATGTTAGATAACACTTTAACTAGGGATAACTTACGCTTTGCTGAAAAGACCCTTTTTTGAGAGTTATTCTCATTGTAAAGATGACAAAACTGTGGCATAACAAGCTTAAGTAGCATGCTCAAATTGATTCAGCTGGTAAGAAAGCACAAATTGGCATGATACAAATCCATGTGCTTTAGCTTCAAAATATGTAGTTTGGCATGTAAGTAGTTTGTGTTTATTCATTTGCCAACATTTCTATGAAATACACTCTTCCATTTTGAATGAGCAACCAGTGAGTCCTTAGTCTGCTCATATGTTATACAAGTCATTAATCGGGGTCCTCTGTGGGCAAATACTCACCATTGCTTACAGACTCTTGCCCTATAGAACATCATTGGATAGTCCATTCAAACATATTGGTCACTCCCATAGCATATGTTGACCCTCAGATATTTTTTGCATATGCACTAAATCAGGAGAACAGTCATTTAATTCATTAACAAAGTATTTCTTACCCTACTTGAGTTCATGCATCTTTCTTAATGGAAATGTATTAACAATAATGTAGTATACTGTGAAGAGCTGCAGAATTATTTCCAACCAAAACTGTATTTGAAATAAAAATTTAAAAATGCACAAACCAGACAGGTGATTCTGATAAGCTCCCACAGTGTGTATTTGAATGTGTCCTAAGTGTTGATTTAAAATGCAGAAGCAATCAAAGGTACATATGTGACTAGTTACTGGTTATCTTGACACCGATAACTAAATAAAATGTGCTAGGCTTGTGTCCCTGTGAACATCCATTGATTGGGACCAGTTCTGAAATGGATTTGAGAACATGAAGGGCAGAATCTCTGCAAGTGTGAGATTTGGTGCTCACTGGAACAGGAGAAGTTGCCTTTGTCACAGAGAATGTTCCAGAGATTTTTCTGCTTCTATCATACTGCTTGAAAAGGAAGACGATCAAAGTAATACAAATGAATTGTGTCTAAAAAGGTTAACCTTGGTCTTCCAATTCAGGGATGGGGAATCTTTCTTTCAAGAGCCATTGGGATATTTATAACTCCATACAGAGGCCATAAAATCATTTACCAAACATTAGCCTGCTTTGGTTTATTAATTTCACGTTCTACCTGGCAGTTGTCTTGGCAGAGTCAGCAAAAATAATTTTGCAGGCCTTCCATGATCCTGCCACAGATCGTGATGCTAAAGGCTCTTCAGAGTCCAAACGTGGTCAGGATTGCCACTGTGCTCTGGTCCTCCTCCCCCCCAGTGTGAAGCACAGGGGAAGCAAGACAATCCTTTGGAGGTGGTTTCACAATCTCTAAGAGGACAACAGTTAACAGGTTGTCTTCTTGACAAGTATTACAAGCAATGCTTGTTATCCATGTAAGGATGCAAAATCCGGGAACAAAAATATGTGTTTAAGACAAGTTATGTCCATTATCATTGTTCTAATGAAGATGACTTATGTGCATTAAACAAAGCATTAATAGATATGTCAGGAAAAAGGCAATTATCCTTTTTTACTCAATGTCACCATATTCAATATGCAAATTATGTATGAAGTAAACTTTGCTTTGACCTGCTTCTTTTTGATTAGCAAACATGGCAAATATTATTTTTTAATTTAACTTAAAAAATTTACCTTTGCTGTCAAAAATGCCAAATCCAAAAGCTATTTTAAATCTTTTTATGATAAACACTTTTAAGACTTTCAAATAAGTATATTTAAAACTAGTTTTTTTTTTTTAATTCATGGCCATAGAAGATAATTTGATGAACACCACTTCATTGGTCTTATTTGTAAACTACTTTTATTTGTTGCTAAACTATTGACAAAGTAATGCAAACTTGCTTCCTCATCAAGGAGGTATAGCCCCTCACCACATCAAAAGCTCAGGGATTAATATTTCCTTAATCAACACTCTAGTTTTCTGACTGTTTCTGTATAGGAATGGATATTCATGTTTCATTAACTACTAAGACCATTGTGTTTTTATGCATTTCAAAGAGACAATACTATAGTTTTGTTTTTAGCGACTGAGGTGTTAAAACCTTTGTACCTTTGGTACAACGTGCCATTATTTTCCATGAAAGATTTGGATCTGTGTAATCCCCAGCTAAAATCAGACATTGTTTCAACTCAGTTGATTCCTTTACAATACACATATACAGAATTATAAGAGAAAGTGCCATCTGCTGGAAACCCACACTGAAGAATTCTTATTTTTTCAATTTAGCAAAGGAAAGAAAACTTACCAATATAATATTTCGCCTCCAAAAAGGAATTAAAACATTTTGATTTGAAAAAAAAAAACCTGTACAAATTATTTAGTATAAATTGGAGAGCAAATGGGGCTCCCTAGTTGGAAACCTCTTTTCTTCTTTATGTGTTTTTCTCTTCCCTGTCTCTGTAACTATACAGATACAAAAAGGAAAAGCTTGACGTAATCAGAATACATTTAAGAAGAAATTAACTTTGTTTATGGTAAATATGAATGGAGTTTAGCGTTGAATCATTACTCTAAATCCTTTACTATCAATTTGGGCAGAAACAGTCATTTTTAAAAAAATAATTTATCATTTGCATTTCTTATTTTTTGTGCTTGGGTCGACTTCCCGTTTAGACTATAAACAAATGCAGAGCATCACAACAAAGAGGACTTGAAGTTCTCTTGCTAGGAGAAGTTGAGAAAGCTAGAGACACATTGCAGAAGTTATGATTGATTTATTCAGCTATTTTTAAGAGTCTTCATAGAAAGGAGGGATAACATTGATCAAGGGAAACCCCCAGAAAACTAGCTGCACATATAACGAATGCCTATGAAAGATGCTTACATTGACTCACCGGCAGTGTTTGTCTCCTAAGGTATCCAATAACAAACGAATAGTTGGAATTAATGGCGATTTAGCTGTATTAAAATATTAGTTTAGTCAAGTTCTTCATAGTGGACCTGATAAAAATTTAAGGTAGGTTTTCTTTTAAATAAAAGCCATCTCCTATGTTATTTGGATACATTTCATTTTTTTTCCAAAAATAATTAACCCGTCACCAGTGTGGTTGTCTAGAAGACACATCCTGCTTCTTTATGGTTAAGTGTGAAACTATTGAATCTAGCAAGTGAATAAAACTTTTGAAAACATTTAATCCAGCCCCTTGATTTAACATAGGACAAAATAGACTTAAAAAGTATTGTGGCTGGCACATAGGCATAGAATTTTTGTCAGTACTGGAACTGAAAAGCTGAATAAAGGAACTAAGTTAGAACTCATTCCAAAACTGAAAGGTCCTTGACCCTGCTGGAATGCCATCAGCTGCAGTCAGTACTCAGCAACATCAAAGGTGTCTTGACTGAATGAGTGTGTGTGTGAGTGTGTAAACCCATTCACCCATAAACTTAACCTATTTTATCCCAGTGTTTTTTTTAATATAAATGCTATGGTTAGTGCTTGGATCTTTGCCTCTTCATCTTTTGTTTGGCCAAAACTGAAAGCATCAAATACGGTTATACAGGTTTTCCTTCTATATCATTGAACATGAGCATTTGATAGCTTTCCTGAGTTCATATGTTGTTAAAAATCTAGATTTAAAAATATGTCAAGAAGCAATACTTTAAAAATCTGGTCATATTGTGAATTTAAATGTGGTTCTCCAAGTATCTGTCCTACCAGAATTCCCTAGAATACATGTACATAGTATCTTGCATTAAGATAAATGCATGCATGCACATGCAAACATTAAAAAAACACATATACACAATTCTTTATCCAAGAAAATAGGCAATTACTCTCTGATAATAATAAAAATGACTGCATATCATTGTCATGAAGAAAATGAAGGTTAGGTTGTGTCTGTCAGATGACACACTGACTTATCATCCAACACATCAATGTGTTAAAGATAGTCTATCCACTGGATCCTTTGCCACTGAGGAAATTAAATGCTACATCTTTCTTTTTTTGGTTTGTGTGATGTTGTGTAACATAAATATATATCTAGAAGAGGTAGTCACAGTTACCAAATAAGAAAAATAAATCTTTGTGGGAAAATATGGTTTCTTTAAAGGTTCTCTGTGAATAAGAATCTGCTGGTTTTACGTCTTCTTCTGAAATTTGTAAGAGACAAATCAACACTAAAATTTCTCTTCTGTTATGTCTTTGTGCATGTCAAAGATTTCATAGTAGATTAAAGCCATTTTTTACACCTGCAGCTTGGTGTCTGCCAAAAACTGATCATCCACTAGGTTAATTCACAACTTAATTGGCTACTTGCTACTCTTTTTTTTTTTTTATTGATTACATTGTATTATGAGACATAGTTCTATAGGTACTGGGATTCCCACCACCCCTCCCCTAACCCTCACCCTATGGTGGATTCCTCCACTTTGCTGTGTAACCACAGTTCAAGTTCAGTTGAGATTCCTTCCTTTTAAGCATATACCTAGCATAGAGTCCAGCATCTTATTGTCCAAATAAGTTCAATGGCTTCTTGGGGAGACCTTCTCTCTTCTGAAGGTAGGGCCAAAAGAGTAAAATCTCGATCAATTAAAAGCCCCATCAGCAACAATATATAACATTATGGAATTAATTGATATAGTGTTGAGTGAACAATATGTTAAACTTACATGTAAGTTCTTAACAACATCCTGTGACTATTTCAATGACATTTCAACAATTGAGGTGCAAAACAGTTTTAGGGGGGTATGCAGAGAAATCTTTTATACCTTTGTGGGGAGTACTTGTTCTTTGTGAACCTAGTAGGGTATGTGTGAGTCCATGCTGACCAATCTTTCCTTGTTGTTCTCTGCTTATCTATTCCAATGTGTGTGTGTGTGTGTGTGTGTGTGTGTGTGTGTGTGTGTGTGTGTGTGTGTTTGGGGGGGGCACTGGAGTGACCCTGATGGTCATTGCAAGAGAGGGTGCGGGCCCAGAGCTGGAACTAAGTAAGGACCGGAGAAAGCTCCTCTCCCTTGTCCCGAAGGAAGTTTACTGCTCTGATTCTGAGGACCACTCAGGGTTTCTGGCTGTTGTTCCAATGATCTTGGATCCTATGAGGAAGGATTCCGGCTTCTTCCATCTCGTGTAGTAGGTCCAAAAAGGGGGAGGGATGTCCTCTGAGTTCTCAGCCTCCAAAGGCATTCCGTTTCCCCATGGTTTCTTTGGTAATTGTGATGTAGTCCTTGGTGCCTGTTCTGATAGACCTTGGTGGGAATTCGGAAGTCCTTATGATTGGGATACAAGCCTCCTCCTGTCCTGCTGCTCCACTCTGGGGCTCTTCCCTATTCTGTGCATGTGACCTCCTGTTAATAGATTATTAGGGTCGATCCCGATTCCCCTGTATGTTTTTGTAGTTTTTACAATTGTCTAATGCTGTTCTGAATCTATCATCTATAAGTTACCTGTCCTTGTCCTGATAGGTTACACTACACGGCTTCCTCACACATTCAGAGGAGATGGAAGATTTCTCTGCGCTCCTGCCCCATTTCTGAGTATCACAAGGTTTTGAAAGTATATTGGGTATTACAATTATTCATAACACATGGGTTGAGACCGTATTAGTTTCAGGTTCATCTGAGGAAGATTCACCATCATTGGAAATCTTTAGGATTGTTTCACTTCCCCAAAGCACTGCAGGTTCCGCATGAAGCTGTCTGAGCAGCAATCAAAGAACCAAACTCCCAGAGCTCCCTGGCCAGGCAGCCAGCAGGCAGGACCTAGCACCGAATGGCTCACTGGCCACCCCGAGCAGTTGCCCAAGTGGGCGTGGGAGCCACCACGGTGATTACCAGGCATGAAACGGCCTGTCCCAGGGACCCTCAGCTGCCATGCGGCGGCTGAAGGACAGCCCCCCGGCCCAGGTCCTGTCCATTCCTGGTCGTGTCCTCAGCTCCAGCCACGCCCCCGGCGAGCAGTAGGACCATCCAGACCCGCTTCACAGAGCCCCAAGACATACCCCAAAGGCAGGCTGCCCAACTTGCTACTCTTTTTATCTGAGAACATATGAGGCAAGTTTTATCTGCATTGAGCGTGCTGGAAAGTCAGAAAAGGAAGTCTAACCATTCTGTTTTAGTGTTTGAATCATCTCCCCCTCAGGAAAAGTGACATTGTCACATCGCAATATGCAGCAATATATCTATCATTATTTTACTTGGATTTGTAATGTCAATTTTGTTGCAAAATATAAAGTGATTAGACTTTTCAGTAACTCAGTGAATTCATCCTTTGAATTTTAAAGACATAATGAAAAGACTTTTTAAGAGATTGGCAGGACAAACTCAATGAAGTGCAAGTTTAACTTTGAACACCTGGAAAACTGATGAAACAAGAATAATTAACGTACACACTTTTGTAAGAAAAATGTAACAGATTGAGAACATGACTTTGAAACCAGAGAAAATACATATAAACGCTACATGACCTTATTCATACACACACTCAGACACCCTCCCCCCCACACACACAACATTCAGGGCAAAAGAAACGTATTGTACCAATGGATAGGAACTGCTAAAGTTTCCATTTATGCAACTCGGAGGGTTATCATTTGACCTAGAGATGAAGAATATGCAGTTCGGAGTCTGTGGGGCTGACATCAAGCTTGTAGGAATGTTTTACTTGTTAAATATGACAAATTATCCTAGATTATTCCACTCAAAATTGTTTTATAACTCTGATTTAAAATGTAAAAGTTACATTGCTTATTTGAAATTCAAGTTTCTAAAACGTCTACCTGTTACCCAGCTCTCCTGTGTCAATCCCAACACTCCCTTCCACAGTGTATTATCTAGAAATGCCAACTTGTTTATATCCATTAAATCATACATGGAAAAATGCATATTTTAAACAGCTAAGCAAGAATATTATAATAAGCTTATAGATTATATTTCTTCATGAACTTTCTGGAGTCACCTGATGTATTGGCCACCTTTTACGCGATTCAACACAGCGGTATAGCAGTGGCTGTCATTTTCCTATCTTCTCATCAAAGTTTTCATCATTTTCTGGCTTTTTATATTGGTTTTCTTTCTGATTATTATCTAATTGTAAAACACCTGCCACATATGTTAAGTTATTGCTACAAAGAAAATCGACTAGTAATCAATAGTTAGATTGGCTGCTTTTTGCCTCAAAAATATTGGTATTTAAATTAAGCCTCCACAAAGCTCAGTTTTTGTTTTTGTTTTTGTTTTTGTTTTTGTTTTATTATCTACTTCCAAGAGATTGCTGGGGCACTGCTGTTAGAATCTGCCTGGTGATGCACTTGGTGCAAGGTAGGTCAGGTTTAGGTACATTATTACATACTTTTTGTACCTAGGAGCTGTTTCACAAAAGTGTGAGAAGACTCGTGAAACTTTACATTTATATCCGTTAGGCATCTATTATGTTGACCAACATAAGTATTAATGGTTTGTTTATTTAGTATATTTTCATTTCCAAAATTTCAGATTGGCAATAGAAAAATTGTCTAGCATGTTAATTTCTTACACCTTAGCTGTAGATTAAAAATATATGAATATGGTTTACGTATTTTAATTTATATTCAACAGTTAATAAATAAAATTTCTGATTTTTCCAGTGTTACTTGGCATGCCTGATTTAATTATTTCTGTGAAGTTTTCCCTTGATAACTCATTCATTCTGGCATTTTGTGATTGTGAACTTATGGGTCTTAGAACTTGATCTGTGTCAATGCATGAGATCTGTTAAAAATTGTTTCCCCAAAGAGTTTGTAATTTTGCTTGCCACCATGTAATTCGTACTATTACCAATCAGAGATTGTTTTTATTTTAATAATGCTTACCTTAACATGCCTCGTGGTGCTTGTGTATTTGGAGTGAGGGTCGAAAACCAAATGAGGGCTAGTCTGAAGTTGATAATTCATCAAAGACATTTTGCTTCATTTTTGTTAACAGCTAAAGCCAAAAGATAGCTATCTCCAGCACGTCCTAATGCACCAAGCTTTTGTTTCCCTTTCCACCCCCACCTAGAAAAGACTGTAGAATCTTAGCAGATTCTTAGCAAGCTTTCGATGAACAATTAAGTGCTGTCTCTACCTGCATAGGACCTAACATTTCTCAACTGCCACATCCGGGAGCAGTGATCCAGGACTACTCTTAGTTCTTTTATTTAAACAATCAATTCTCATTTCCAGGAAAAACTTGACTTACTCTGTGTGAGTCATGGTATCATCACCAAATGCTTTATAATGATTTGGTTCCCATGTCCAGAATAATTTTTAAAAGTAGTTAGATCAAAACCCCGTAGTTCTACTCTTCGTACATTTTTAGAAGTTTAGTAGCATTATTGGAGTAAACTTCATTTGATCTGCAATAGCAATTTCCCAGAAGCTGCAATCTCAAGGAAAATTGAGAAAATTAGGTTAAAATTGACTTTACTTCAGAAGGTTACCTATTTTCTTTCTGAGGAATGTCAATGAAATTTTTATGAAAAAGAGTTCAGGAACTGAACATCCTTATCTAAGTCTATTCAGAAATATCTCTAGAATATATTTCAAATAATATTTCGAGAGAATGAATAATTTTTGAATATGAGAGTCAAAAAATCTTATTTAAATGACTAATTGAGTATCTTCTCTGGCTTTAATAGAACTGATTTTTTGTTTATTTGCTTGTTCACTTCATATTATTTTTAGAAAAAAAAAATCAGGGAATAGTGATGTGGCAGAGTAAATAAATCTGTTGCTTGCAAGGCCGGTCTCTCACGTGAGTGCAAGTTTGAGTCCCAGATGCAACATTCCGAGTATATTCCCTGCTAACGTGCTTGGAAAAGGCAGTGAAAGGTAGCTCAAATTCTTTAACCCCTGCACATACAGCAGAGACCAGGAAGAAGCTCATGGCTCCTGGCTTCAGACTAGGCTCAGCTTTGGCCATTATGGCCATTTAGGGAGTGATTCAGCAGATGGAAGATCTGTCTTTTCTTCTCTTGGCAACTTTGTCAACCAAACAAAATCTTTTTGTTTTTAAAGAGAGATTCAAAGATTCCTTTGTTTATATCAAACAACATATATTTTTTAAAAGATTTATTTTTATTATTATTTTTTTTATTGGAAAGGCGGATATACAGAGAGGAGAGACAGAGAGGAAGATCTTCCGTCCGATGATTCACTCCCCAAGTGAGCGCAATGGCCAATACTATGCCGATCCGAAGCCAGGAGCCTCTTCCGGGTCTCCCACATGGGTGCAGGATCCCAAAGCTCTGGGCCATCCTCGACTGGTTTCCCGGGCCACAGGCAGGGAGATGGAAGGGAAGTGGGGCTGCCGGGATTAGAACCGGCGCCCATATGGGATCCCGGGCGTGCAAGGCGAGGACTTAACCACTTGTGCCACTGCGCCAGGCCCCAAACAATATATTCAAAAAAAAATATCTTTCTTAATACAACTATTATTTTGGTTAATGAAAAGACAATGGAATCTGAATGAGGCATAAGACATTTTTCTCGGCCTAGCTTAGGAAATTTAGCTCTAGCTGAACAATGGTAAGCCTTTCTTGAGTTTTTAATTGAGATTTAATTATTTCTAAAAATAAATATAAACACTCAAGGGTCTTAATTAATAAGTAACTTACTACTGGGTTTTTGCAAAATCTATAGGTAAATTAGATTTCTCACAGTGTCTCATATTATGGTATCTTTACTGGCTGGCCAGGAGCTGCAGGATGATGGAAGAAAGGACAATCATATTTGTTGCTCTATGTAACACATTTGTTTCTTGTATTTTGCTCATTAACTGTTTCTGAGAAGATATTAGATATTCTATCATTCTATTATTTTGGTCAGGTAAAAATAACCTGCAAATGTTTGCAATCACAATCTGTGTATCATAAAACCAAAACTCAGCATTTGATTATTGATTGCTAGAATAGAGTTTGTGGCTCTTGGTTTTGGTCCGACTCTTCATGGCTGTTGTGGCCATTTAAGGAGTGAACCAGCCTAAACATTCTCTCTCTGCCTTACTCTCTCTCTTTCTTTATATCTTCTCTCTCTCTCTGCCTCTCAGATAATACTTTAAAAGCCAGAATGTATACTTTTTGTCCCTATCCTTGCATCTTAATTTTGCCCTATTTTTTTTTTTTGGATGCTAGAAATGTATAATTTCTTTTACTCACTTTGATAACGATAAAATCTGGAGTCATTGATTCTCCCTTTTATGATTTCATTGTACCAGAAAATCTTATTGAGATATCATAAACATATAGGGAGGTTAAGTCCTTGCTTACCACATCAGTGTCTCATTGAAGTATTGTTGCCATTCCTGCCTGTTCTGCTTCATATCCACCTCCCTGCTAATGCTCGTAGCACGTAGTAGGTAATGGGCCAAGTCCTTGGGCCCTTGCTGGGTATGTAAGAGACAAAGATGGAAATCTTGGAAGCTGTTTGAGTTGATTTAGCCCTGCCTATTGCAATCAAGGGAGTAAATCAGCAGTTCATGGATGAACAATCTCTGTCTCTCTCTACAATTCAAGTAGGTAAGTTACTAAGGTAATAGATAAATAAAATTTTAGCAGCAAAATCTTTTGGTGAGGTTACATCCAAGTATAATTAGAATTTGATTACTTCCGTCCATGTAGCAGCTCCAAGCCACCAATCTTACTGGCCTTGTCTCTTGGACACAGAAATTAACCGGGTTCCCTCCACCATTTTTGTTTGCTTTGGTCCATTTGCTTCACAGCTGTGAAAATATTTTAGCCTAAGAATTCCATACTTAAATTTTGTCAAAAGGAAAGAAAAGACATAAAGGAGAAATTCTTAAAAAAGTAAAAAATAGAGCAGTCATTATTTGCAGATAACAAGGTTTTATGAATAGAAAAATTCAAAAGACTTTACAAATGAACTGTTGGAATCATTGAATGATAGTGGTTAGTATAAAGGAACCCAAGTTAGCACTAACATATGTAGGTAAATAATGAAAGGATACATAGTCTTTGCACAAACCATAATATTTCAAGATGCAGGCAATAATGTACCAAATGGAAAGAATGCTTTCCTAAACTATGTAGAGCTTTCTGTGGATTATATGATGCAATATCATATAGACAACTACCAAATGGAGTAGTTAAATTGGTAAAATTTCAGTATGAATTCCAGCAGATTTTCATTCTTAAGTTGTGTACATTTATGTCTAAATAAAAATTTACAGATAAATTATAAGATGTATATGAAAATGAATAGGGTTTAGAACAGATGGAATAATCTTAAGAACATGTAACAAGATTTAAATTGGGAAATTTTTACTAAAAATGATTGACATTAAGACGCTGTGATAATGAGACTAACTCTGTGACATAGTAGATTGAGCTTCTACTGTCAGCACTGGTAACCCATTTGACATTGTCTCAAGTCCCAGCTGCTCTACTTCTAATCCAGCTCTCTGCTAAGGTGCCTAAGAAATCAAGAAAACATGGCCCAAGTTCTTGGGCCCTTGTACCCACATGGGATTCTCAAAATAACCTCCTGGCTCCTGTGTTCAGACAAGTCAAGCTCCAGCCATTATGGCCATTTGGGAAGTGATCCAGTAGATGGGAGAGTCTGTGTATGTTTGTCTTCTTCTCTCTATATAGCTCTTTCAAATAAGAATATTTTTAAAGGAAAGATTCTATGATATTGGTGTAAGGGTGAACAAATAATGAAACAGAACAGAAATCTCCTATACATATTCATATTTTGGACAGCAAAGTACTGCAGTTGTTTATTTGTAAAAGGACATTTTTTTTTCCCATAAATAACTGAGGGCCAATTGACTATGCACTTAGCTACAAATACTCTGGCTACCAGTAAATCCATATGTATAAGTCCTCCCAATGGAATGTGTATATAAACATGTAAACAATAAAGCTTCTGCAAGAAAATAGGGGACATATCTTTGCAACGCCAAAGAGTGTACCTTTCTTAAACAAGATACAAAAATACTACCTTGAAGAGAAAACTGATATCATATTGAATTTAATTAAAAGTTCCTGCTTATTAAAATGTATTAGAAGAAAGTATAACGCAAGTAAGTATTGAGAAAAGAGATTGGCAATGTCCTCATCACAGTGGATATGTATAGAATATGGAAATAACTCTAAAAATCAATTGCAAATGACTGAAATAAACTTTAATATGCTGAACAAAATCCTTAAATCTTCAATCTTAGTACTGCATCCTTATGCTATCTACACTTAATTTATTATTATTATTGTTGTTGTTGTTGTTATTATTATTATAAAATTGGTACACACAAAAGTTGAGACCTAGGTGGCAAGCCTGGTTGGGCTGTGCTGCAGTTCCTGCCTGCAAGGGTCACAGAAGGGGGTGAGCCATTTCAATGAGGGGTTCCCATCAGGACATGAGAGAACTGGATGCATGCAGGTTCTGTAGGTGATCTGTGGGCTCGCCTCTGTTTGTGTGGGGATGGTGATGGGCCAAGCCAGGCTGGAACACAGAACTAACCTGATAGGAAACCAACCAACACTGGAGAAAGCTGGGACTGGGAGGATGCTGGGCAAGGGCAGATTGCAGCACTCGTTTGCAAATGCAAGACTGGGACCGGATCTGGGGGCCAGGCTGAGCTGAGCCACAGCACCCATGGGTGTGCATGACAGCCAGATGGGACATGAGTTGGGCTAGGCTAAAATGCAGCAGAAGTTGGTACATGCAAAAGTCAGGTCTCAGTATGGGCCTGTTGGGGATTGTTCGAGGTCTCCCATATTAGGCCATAGTACCTGCCACTGTTGATGGTGACTGGCTCTCTGTTTGGCTGGCAGGGCTGGGTCACAAAACCAATAGGCTCACGTGAGGTATGGGGGTGGGAGCAGAACTGACCAAATAGCTTAATCCATTGGCATGTGCATTGGTTGATGCAGGCTACAGAATGAGCCTGACTATGTATTGGCTTTTGCACACGAGAGCCAAGACTGAGATTATCCCAGGCAAAGTTTCTTGAGTGATTCCGCAATTCAATTACTGGACTCAGACCCTGGCCACAGCGAACAGCACAGGATGTTTAGTCCCACCTTGCCATATGTGTATAAGGACTCAGCCTCCTCAGTTGTTGATGACTATGCAATGAACTAAGCTCAGATGTACATGGCAGATATGACAGCCAGCATGGATGAACTGCCTCATCCAAGGATGGAAAACAGAATAGGTTGAACAATTCTCCTGGCCAAACTTTGCAGCATGTTTTTGGGTCTGTGGGTGCATAAAATTTCGGGGCAGCTGATTTATACTATCTTTGTTGAACTCATAAGTATTTCTGCCTTCTCTCTCTCTTTTTTTTTTAATTTTCCTGGGACAGCTTTCTTAGATTCTACATCTATGTTCACTAGTCAATTGCCTAAACTGTATTTGTTCTAGTTGTGGATTCCTGGCAGGGAGATTTTAATTGGCCCTCAGGGTCTTATCTCTTAAAGAAAGGCAGTTCTCTGGAAGAAGACAGGGAAAATAAACCAAGTATATATAACCTTTAGAATAAAATTAATCACTGTGGACTCTAAGTTTCCTGTCCTGATTTTGTTTTAACAGACAGACTCACTCATTTGCTCTTGTCTTCCTCTGTGCTTCAATTACTGATGTGCTGGTAGAAACTTTCCATTTGTTCAGCTCAGTCATTTCAAATGATAATAGCCATTCCCATGCTCAACAGGCTGCTCAGAATTTCATGAAAGAAGTCTTTAATTCTATAAGCAACTCTATTAACCCATTATTTGTAAGACGTTATCAACATTGCCCATGCAAAACTAAATAGGACATGCATCCTGCTTTTGCAATATCCACCATGGTTTGGGCCGACAACAAGAGTCAACAATTGTACTTCGAATGCCAAAGGAATTTAAATAGTCCTACTTTTTGTTTTCTCCGAGTACAAAGCAAAAGAGAAAAGGAGAAAATTTGAAATAAACAACTTAACATATTTCCAAAACAAATAAATTGCTTCTGTATTTTTATAGGTTTTTTTGTTTGTTTGTTTGTTTTTGCTTTTTAATGCAAGAGACGATGCTTGCTTATCTACCTACATGTTTGAATTGCAATGTTTGACTGGATACATCATGGTGCATAAAATATGCAGTACGTATATTGAAATTTTTATGGTGTGTATACATGAAGATTTTTAATTTTATATGTATATAAGTGATGTATTTTAGGGAATTTTTTCTACATGTTAATAAACAAAATTTTCTATTCACTTTATATAAGTTTTAAAATTTCACAAATTTGAATATAGAGGTAAGGCACTTTTTTATGATTGATTCAACATAAAATGTCTAACAGATTTTGTGTCACAATGGCACTTTAGTCCTATATAGCATTTTTGATACAATATTTAACAGTGCCTAGTAATATTTAGTGGCATTTAATCCTACCAAACAAAATTATTCTCCTAAATAATCCTAATGAAATTTCAAAATAAGAAAGTTAAATTGAAATGAATTATCATCAAATCTTCAGGACTTCCTCCCCTTTTGACCATTTCCTTATGTTCTATTTGTATTTGACTAAGGAATTTAGTTCTGAGCAGCATCATTTTTCATCCCTCTTTAGTTTGCAAACCTGTTTTGCTATTTTGCCCTTGTTTTACTGAATTTGACATTTCTGAGTGCAGGCTACCTGTATTGTGAAATACCTCTTTCGTTGGAGAAATCTGATGCCTTTTCAGGTTTAATTTTAGTTTACTTATATTGGCCACTTTTTTGTTGTTGTTGAATATCCTTTCTGGTGGTGTCAACCTTTAATTTAATTGGTACCAACATTTTTTATGTTCACTTGGATTACTTGCTTAAGTAATTGGGCCACTTGTTAAGGCAATATGTATTAGTTGTCTCAGTTTAAATGTTGCTGCTTTCTGCTGTGCAACCGTTGAGTGTTACATAGAATGTTACTCTGAATCCAGAAGTAACGCTTCCTTTTTGAACTTTTGATTCATTCATTTATTCATAGCATATGTACTAACGGGTTCATTTTTGTTGTTACAAAATGTGTTCAAAGCTATTATGATTAATACTTATTTTGATGTTTTGATTGTTCCTAAATTTAACCCATCAGTCTTCATATACATTGCCTTCTCTGTTCTTTTGACATCTGCCAATTATTCTTTGAGTATTTCCTTAGTGTCTTTTTAAAACAATTCATTTGTTTTAATTGTAAGGCAAAGTAAAGGAGAGAGGGAGAGGAAGAGAAGAGACACAGAGAAAGATCTTCGAATACTTACAACATCCAGGTTAGGCCAGGAGCTCCACTGGGCTCTCTCGAGAAGGGGCGAGAAACTGAGGGCTTTATCCATTAGCTTCTGTCTCAGGATATCGACAAGAAGTTGGAGTGCATGTCAGCAGGAACTAGATTCCTTATTCCAATACATTGTGTGGTCATCAACCTGCCATTCCACAACGCCATTGCACATTTTTAATTTCTAACACAAATTTTTTTCTGAGATTCATTTTGAATGTGTAATTCAGACATAGAATAAGGCATTTCTGCAAGGAGATCTGCTTTTTCTAACTATTTTTATTGGAAAGGCTGATCAGATTTACGGAGGAGAGACAGAGAGAATCTTCTATCTACTGCTTCACTCCCCAAGTGGCCCCAAAGATCAGAGCTCAGCCAGTCTGAAGACAGGAGCCAGGAACTTCTGGGTCTGCCACATGGATGCAGGGTCCAAAGGCTTTTGGCCATCCTGTGATGCTTTTCCAAGCCACAAGCGGGAAGCTAGATGGAAAGTGGAGCAACTGGTACACAAACTGGCACCCATAATGGATCCTGGCACTTGCATTCTGAGAATTTAGTCTTTGAGCCATCACTCTAGCCCCAAGGAACTCTAGTTTTCTTACTTGATCTTTTCCTTTTTTTGTACCCAGCTTTCATCTCTGTTTCTCCTTTGCCTGGATGGGTTTTTGCTTTTCCTTGTTCAGGCTTTGGTTCCCCTTTCTCAACTCTCTTTCACAATGGTGTGGGATCACAAACAGAACCTTGACACTTCCTGCTAGGTGGTCTGACGTCTGACTCTTCCCACCAAGTTGTCCCTTGTGGAGCAGTACGATTTTGCTTTTATCAGCTGTGACACTTGCTCTGGATCTTGGGGGTAATATTTCTTATTCAATGGATCTACTCTGTTTTATCCATGTACAAGCTCTTGGTAAGAAATACTCAGAGAACACATTGACTTTTAATTAGTTGACAATAATTTTGGGGGGCTTTTTGGGGAGAATAAAATGTACAGTGTTCTGCTGGCACAGTGTACAGATACCAGGAGCAGAGGACAGGGTTATTACTCTTATGGAGCATCTCAGGGTAATTGGAGAGACAAGGCAGCTCATTTTATCTTTAGAATAATTCTGTAAGGCACAGATTAGTATCCTTATCTTAGAATAGCTATTAAGAATATGAACTTATTTTCTTTGAGGGGATAATTTCTCAGCAGTTTTGGAATACTATAAATGGAACTGAAGAGAAGAAGCTAATGTAATAAATTGGAATGCTAAGTAAATTCCAGAAAGTCACAATGACAAACTGCACTTCCTTTTCTCAGACTTTTTTTTTCAGTTTAGAATGAATGAGTAGCATAGATGACACCCTTTAGGGAAATAAAGTCATATTAATTTACACCATTACAGTGCTACTGTGAACCCAACAAACCAGGGAAATAAGTACAATCTTCCAGCATAATAATTCTACAAACAGGTCAACCATTTCCAATTCACAAATATTAAGTCAGATCAGTCTGTATCTTAGGCTCCTGCAAATTTTTCTTCAATCAAAAAATATTTACAAACTGGATATTGTATCAGACATTTTAATGTATTTAGAATTTACAACACTACGGAAAATAAGAATATTAGCAAAGAACTAACTTCTTTGTCAGAGAACAAATGAAGTCAGTTGTGTCTGTAATGTAGTCCTGTTTCTGCTGCTTGTGAGAAAAACCTGATTTTTTTGAAGGTCATGGAGAAACAGAAATGTACTGGCTTACGTACCGGGAACTGCACAAGTAGCAGTGGAAGTGACTAAAAACAGATGAGTCATGGCGCCAGAGCTGTTCTCCTCCCACTCCTGGTCCTTTCTGTGTAACATGAATGTTTTCCCAAGCCTGAATGCTTTTCGTTCTGGGAATTCCAGCTTCATTTTCCAGAGGTTTCATGCCCGAAGTAGAAGAGACTATTTTAGCACCAGCAAAATTTTGATATAACTCAGAAAAGACCAATTGGCAATACATGTGTCACATGTTCATGTCTGAAGTGAAGCAATCATGTTTGCAGAGATGACAACGTATGATTGCTTCTGTGGTGTGAGATAATTCAAAGTGTTGGTATTGTAATCCTTCAGTAGAGTTGATGATCAATGTGTAGTTTTGCCCTACAAGGGGAGGTTGTAAAGATATGATTGCTAAGAAATTACTGCAATACAAGAAGTCAGGCCAATCCATAAATATTATAACTCTTAAATGTGTGGCAATAATGCATATCTGAAAGAAGATAATCTATTTAGAGAGAATAGCCAAACTGGGGCTCTAACCAGTAGGAATATTTATTATAAATTATAAAATTTAATAATAATATAATGAAATCTTAGTTCTTGAGAATAATTAGTTACACAGATGGAAGCTGGGTGTATGGTTCTATAAAATCTGTAGTGCCTTCATATATTGTGTTTACATTTATGATTTAAAAAATGACAGATTACAATTACAATACCTTAAATGTTGTAGGAAATTTATCAGCAACACTTAAATAATAATGATAAAAAATAAACATAAATGTTTATAGTATTTAATTACATGATCCCATTTGCCCTTAACATCAGATACTATAGAATTGAAATGCAAGAATAGTAAAATAATAGAAAATTGGAAAGTCAAACTTATCAATGAAATAAGTTATTTACAGCTTACTTGAATTGTGTAGAATTTCATATCACTTAGACAAGCTAAGTGGCATTTCATAAGCATCTGTAAGGATTTCTACATGTCAGGCTTTTTTTTAAGATTTATTTTGTAAAATTCTATCAGAATGTCAGATTAACAGAGAGGAGGAGGGATAGAAAGATCTTCCCTCCATTGGTATACTCCCCATTGGCCACAGGGTGAGAGCTGAGCTGATCTAAAGTCAGGAGCCAGGAGCTTCTGCTGGTTTTCCTATGTGAATTCAGGGTTCCAAGGCTTTGGGTCGTCCACAACTGCTTTCCCAGGTTGCAAGCTGGGAGCTGGATAGGAAGCAAGGCAGCCGGGATTAGAACTGGCACCCATATGGGATCCCGGCGCATTCAAGGAGAGGATTCTAGCCACCAGGCTACTGCACCACGCCCCAATGTCAGTTTTTATAATGCGAAAATCAAATCTGTATGGCCATATCTCAGAATTTTATACTATTATCCAGTACTCTATTAATGTGTAAATTTAACTTCTGGAATTGGATTTCTAACATGTGGGGCAATACAATTGATTGTTTAAGTTTGTTTTAATGTTTTATTTTTATTGGAAAATCAGATACACAGAGAAAAGGAGTGACGAAGAGAAAGATCTTCCATCCATGGTTTGTGTTCCATTTGCTGCAATGACTGAAGTTGAGCCAATCTGAAGCCAGGAGCCAGGAGTTTCTTCTGAGAATTCTACAAAGTTGTAGGATCCCAAGGCTTTGTGCAATCCTCTATTGCTTTCCCAGGTCACAGGTAAGGAACTGGACTAGAAGTGGAGCCGCCAGGACATGAACTTGTGTCCACTGCGATCCTGGCACTTACAAGTAGAGGATTAATTCATTGAACCATCACAAAGGGTCCAGTAGTTCCCTTTAACTCTAATTTTGATCCAAAAACATATGGTTAAAGATTACAGAAAATATTAATCTTTGCAATAATCTTTTCCTTGTATTTAGAGTAAACGTGAATTCAATTGCTTCAAAAAAGATAAATTATCTAATATACTTTGACATTTTTTCAAAAGAGTAATTTTGTGATTCTACTGAAAAATATACAACATCTCTGTCTTCTGGTTCTGACAAATGTGATTATGTTATTTTGTCTTAATTTTAAATACGCTTGATAATTTGGATATGTTTGCAAACATTAGGAAAATTAAAGAAAATTATGATAGCAATGGTGTAACTATTGGCAACCATTTTTCTTACAGAGAATTTAAAGGTGGACAAAAGAGAGAACCAGAACACATGAAATTTATAAATGCAGTTTTTAAGATTTAAGATCTTCAGTTTATGAAATTGAACCTTTTTTAAACAAATTCTCTTTAAAGTTTATTAGAATAAAACCGATTTATAAAATCTGAGAATTAAATTTAAAGCTTTAGGCAGATATTTTTGATTCTGGGAATATAGAGGGTGGAGATACTTCTTCTTGTAAGTGCAATAAAAACTCCATACTGTATATATAGAACAAGCCTCAGGTAATTCTGAAAAGTGAAGAAATGAAAGTGGATTGACTATGGAGTTTATGAAGTAAGGGATTATGCCATAGTTGGGTCCCCAGGCTTTCTCTTTGATTTATAAAGAAGAAGATAAAACTTTGGAACTCCAACAGGTGTAACAAAGAAGTACTCCAGAAAAATCACCCTATCCAGCCAAAGAACCAGAAAGAACTCAGTGTACCTGGGCAGAAAACTCTTCAATATTACACAGCAACAGAAATTCTTGCCTCACTTCCACTCCCATGGCACCCAGTTAGGGCTAGTGTTGGAGAACTGCAATTGGGAAACAACATCCAGAGAGCGTTCTTAACACTTCTAAACAGTGCAGCTGGAGGTCATGAGAGTCGTCTTTGCTTTCACTCCAACAGAATGCCTGCAGGGCACTAGACTATCTACTCACTGTCTCTACCCACAATGTCATGGCATGCTAAACAGGAGAATGTTGGGCCTGTGACTGCTGTAATGGGCTATATAATTTTAAGATATGGGGGAACATTGTGGGATAGAAGTCAGGATGAAAAGGGGAAACCCTGTGTCTATGGAATGGGCTCATGAAAAATAATAAGGACATAGAGTTACCTATAAAAAAAGGAAGAAAGATTTCTAGTCACTATGGTGTTTTCAGAGGAGGCTGGACAAAGAACCAGATCACCATCATCTTGCTATTATGAGGCTAGAAAAGAAAGGCACATAAAGGGGAAAATCAACATAAAAAGATGATAAATTTCTCATTTAAAATCATGTCATTCAGAAGGAAATGGTATGACATGTTGTTTCAAGCTCTCAAAGGAAAAACTGCCAATCCAGAAATCCTGTATTCAGAAATAATAAAGAAAGAAATGAAAGCAATGTTTGCAATGAAGGAAAACAAGTAAAATCTGTTGCCGGTAGACAGTGTTATACAAAAAATGTTTTACAAATTGAAAAGGGACCACGGGTATAGAATATACCACATTGGAACATCAGAAATGAATAAAGGATACTCTAAGAAGGTACATGAGTAAATGACATAGATCATCCTAAATCCTCTTGGAAAACTGAAGAAAACTTGTAACACTGTTGGAGTTAAAAAGCATTAACGGGAACTAGTGCTGTGGTACTGCTGCCTGCTCTGCCGGCACTCCTTATGGCCACTAGTTCGCATCCCAGATAGTACACTTCTGATCCAGCTTCTTGTTAGCGCACCCAGCAAAGTCGCAGAGCATGGCCTGACTTCTTGGACGCCTGCACCCATGTGGCGAGGTGGATGATGCCTCTAGCTCCTGGCTTTTCCTGGCCCAGCCTTGGTCATTGTGAAGTAGTGAATGGAACACCTCTTTCTGTTTCTTCCTGTCTCTAATATGAATCTTAAAAACAGCAAGGGCAACAGCAAGATCAAAAACAACAACAAAATCCTTGATGTAAATCTGCTAACTTTGGATCTGGTGTTAGATTCAGGTACAAAATTATTTCAGGCTACGGTACTAAGCAATGTTGTTATGTTTTCTTGAAAGTTTGATCTATAATTGAACAAACAGCTACAGAAGAATTTAATAACATGAACATTAGAAATCTTTTAAGTAAAAATCTATTAAAATTATAAAAATGCAAGCTATAGAAGAGGATAAATTATTTGCCTATATTTCTGACAAAAAGCTCCTCTTGGTCAATCCGCACTGCTACATCAAGCATCTGAGTCTAGATACACTGTAAAGTGCAGAAATGTATTTTCTCAGAAATACAGAGTTGGGAAACCCAACATTAAAATACTGACATCTCCTGAGGACCCTGTGGCTGTCTTTACATGGCAGATGGGTGGAGGAGCAAGCCACACATCACATGAAACTTCTTTTATAAGGACACTGATTTCATTTCAGGGATGAAACGCTCTTGGCCTATCACTGCCTCACGGTGCTGTCTGAGCTACCACACTGGCCCACGTGACATTGCAGAGGACACATTCAAATCATAGTCACTGCTAGGTAAGATATATAAGGAAATTAAGATATTTGCTCAATTGGATTATTACTTACGTATCTGATTTGACTCCCTAGCCCCAAGTACCTTAAACTATGACCGTATTAGGACATGAAACTTTCAAGAGGCAGTTAAGTTAAAACGAGATCTTAAGGGCCCGGCGCAGTGGCGCAAGTGGTTAAAGGTCCTCGCCTTGCACGCCCGGGATCCCATATGGGCGCCGGTTCTAATCCTGGCAGCCCCGCGTCCCTTCCAGCTCCCTGCCTGTGGCCTGGGAAAGCAGTGGAGGACGGCCCAAAGCTTTGGGAACCTGCACCCGTGTGGAAGACCCGGAAGAGGCTCCTGGCTTCGGATCGGCATAGTATCGGCCATTGCGCTCACTTGGGGAGTGAATCATTGGACGGAAGATCTTCCTCTCTGTCTCTCCTCTCTGTATATCCGCCTTTCCAATGAAAAAATAATAAAAATAAATCTTTAAAAAAAAAACGAGATCTTAAAAGTGTATCTTATTCTGATATTGTTGCTGTTTTTATAGAAAAACGTTAAGGGCCTGGCTCCTTGGCCTAGCAGCTTAAGTCCTCGCCTTGCATGCACCGAGATCCCACATGGTCGCCGGTTCTAATCCTGGCACTCCTGTTTCCCATCCAGCTTCCTGCTTGTGGCCTGGGAAAGCAGTCGAGGACAGCCATGGGAGAGCTGGAGGAAGTTCCTGTCTCCTGGCTTCGGATTGGCACAGCACCAGCCACTGTGGTCACTTGGGTAGTGAATCATAGGACAGAAGATCTTTCTCTCTGTCTCTCCAACTCTCTGCATATCTGACATTTCAGTAAAAATAAATAAATCTTTAAAAATGTTAAAATTAGGTTTACAACACATAGAAATGGAAAACCATTCGAAGACAATCATTTATAATGCAAGCAAAGAGTTCTCAATGAAAGCAAACCGATTGATACCTTGTGTTGTGGTTGTAGCTTCCAGAACTGCAAGAATACATATTACAGTTGTTTAAGCCACTCTTTCTGCGGTCATTTTGTTGCAGGAAATTAATTTATTAATTTTTTATACAAGGTATTCTCTCCCTCAAAGATAAAAATACTAAGTAGATTCAGGGATTATCTATGAACCGGAACAGTTTATTTAGCAGTAACAAACATGAAGAATTGCAATGCTATGCAAAAAAAAACCTGCCGAACTGAACAACAAGCCACAAATGAGGCAGGAAAATAAAATCAAAGTGCTACTTGCAATAGGAAAGATCTGTGCAGGAATAGAACGGTGGGAGAGTGAGGATGTCTCCTTTTTAGGACAAAGTTTGATGAAGTTTATGTGCTGAAAGGAAAAAATAAATAAATAAACAGGGCTCAGAGACATACATACCTGCATGGAGGGAGGCCACTGTGAAATGAGATGGCTTTTTGTCTTCCATTCCTTATATAGCCTCTAATTTCAACTCCTGGATGAGAAACACTCTATGGAAAATCAGGCCATTTGATTACCATGTAAGGGGTAGGGCTTCTGACTTCATGACCTCACTAGGTGTCCAGAGATCTGGATTCCACATCGTTTGGCTATGGTTTGCCTAGAAAATCAAGAACTCTGAAAACTCAATAGCAAAAACAAAATGAAATCATCTAAATACAGCATAGGCATTATATATGTGAACAGAAAAAAATATTAAGAGTGCAATTAAGGACATGAAAACAAATTAAACTCAATATAAGGGAAATGTTCATTAAAACTCCAGTACAATATAACTACACATCCATCTAAAAAAGCAAAAGAATAAATGTTTGTATTTTCAAATGCCCATGTGGTTCCAGAGACTTCATCACTTATATGGCTATTTAGAAAGCAAAATGGTATGACCAGTATGATTAACTATTTTTATTTCTTAAAAATAAGCCTGTAAATACTACATAATCCATCAATGCATTTATAGGGGCTTGTCCCAAATAAACAAATTACATTTTCATAGAAATCCTGTACAAACTAGCTTACAGGAGTTTTATTCATAATATTAAAAAAAATGGGAAACACAGTTGTTGTTCAATTGAGACATAAAAAATAGTGATACATTCATAGGACAGAATGCTGTTCAACAAGAAAAGGGAACAGGCTGTCAGTCTGCAAAATCCAGAATGAATCTTCAGAAATACATTCAGTAAAACAAAAAAGCCTAGGCAGAAAGAGCACATTCTATAATTTTAAAATATAATATCCTTGAAATGACAAACTGGTAGTATTGCAAAAACATGTCCATGGTTGCCAAGTGTAAGTAGGCACTGGGGGCAGCAGAGAAGTGAACATGGCCATGGAAGAGCAACCTGAGGGAAATTTGTTCTGGAAATATCTTATTTCTTACTGCATCAATGACAATAGCCTGATATTATTGTTTGCAAGACATTACAATGATGATAAACTATCTTTTATATTTCACATGGCTTTTTCTGTTCATTTTGACACCTTCTATTATATTTTTTAAGATTTATTTATTTTTATTGGAAAGTCACATATACAGAGGAGGAGAGGCAGAGAGGAAGATCCAATGGTTCACTCCCCAAGTGATCACAACTGCTGATCCGAAGCCAGGAGCCAGGAGCTCTTCCAGGTCTTCTTTGCAGGTGCAGGATCCCAAGGCTTTGGGCTCTTCTGGACTGTTTTCCCAAGCCACAAGCAGGGAGCTGGGCGGGAAGCAGAGCAGCCGGGACTAGAACCTGCGCCCATATGGGATCCTGACGCTTGCAAGGCGAGGACTTTAACCTCTACTTTATCGCGCCAGGCCCTACACTTTCTATTACTTATGATATTGAGAGATTTCTCCTATTGTAAAAATAATTTTGATAAAGCTTATCCTTATCTAAATCAAGATCTGTTTCTATTCTAAATCTTCATTGGAAATAATGAAGAATTTCATTTGGAAAGACAGAATAAACAGATCACAAAGTATCTGACATTATACTCTGGTGGCGAAATGTGATAGGAAAACTATTTGACTGAATTTCCCTCTTGTTTATTTAGAATTATTATCTGGTCCCAAGAAAACACAGTGATCATCTGGTTCCAATTAAAGTAATCAAGCCATGGAAGGCTGAGAGAGGGAAACCATTTCAAATCTTGGCAGGTGGAGACAAAATATCAAACTGGAAACAAAATCTTTAGCCAAGTTTTTTTTTTTTTTTTATTGTTGCTTACACTGTATTATGTAGTACAGTTTTATAGGCGCTGGGGATTCCCCCCACCCCTCCCGATATCCCTCCCCCCATGGTGGATTCCTCCACCTTGTTGCATAACCATAGTTCAAGTTCAGTTGAGATTCATTGCTTGCAAACACATGCCTAGCATAAAGTTCAGCGTCTTATTGTCCAGATAAGTTCAGTGGCCTCCTGGGGAGACCTTCTATGGTCTGAAGATAGGTCTAACAGAGTAAAGATCCGGTCAGTTAAAAGCCCCAACAAGGCCTCAGTATCAATATACAACATTATGGAATTAATTGACATAGTATTGGGTAAACAATATGTTAAAAATAATGCAAGTTCCATTCTTCGAAACATCTGGGTTGAGACAGCATCAATGACACGTTCAAAAAATAACAAACAACCAAACAATAAATTACAGGTTAAATCAAGGCAAACATGTGGTATCTAATCTTTTGGGATTCGCTCATTTCCCTTTAGCCAAGTTTTATATATTACAATTTAGTAGGCACATCATCAAACTCGCTGCAAAATAATTCTTGATCTCAGCTGCCATTCCAAATTAATCTCCAAATATTTTCTTTCCTTTGGTCACGATAAGCTCTACCTGTATGGGGAAAATCAACAATCTTGTATTTGAGCCATCTGGGAAATAAAGAAATAGATACTGCTTGCAAATGCCAATTTTTATAAAACACAAATTTTCTGAAACTGCAAATACTGGTCTCACACTTTCTATATTCTTAAAATTATCTAAGTTAGCAGTGTAATTATGAAAAGCACAGCTATGTCATCTACATGGGCATTACACTTGCTCATCAGTTTTGATGATCCTGTGAAAACTCATTATAACACTAAAAGTTGGTGAAAATTCCCATAGACTCGGACTGTGGGGGGATGTGATGGTATGCTTGAATCTATGCTTCTGGTAACTGCAAAGCTGTTATCTGAAGGAAACTGTGTTGCTGTACTCGGATGAGTTTCTGTATTGACAATTTCAAAGAATGCCCAAATATTTCCAGTGTTTTCTAGAGATTACTTTCTAGTTAACAAGCTAATCTGGTTTAGGTCAATATCATAAGACCCAAATAACAGCAGTTTGTTATTGAAATCATTATACATTCTTTCCTCCCTTTTTTTTTTTCTTTTTTTTTTTCTCTTTTTTTTTTCTTTTTTTTTATTGTTGCTTACATTGTATTATGTAGTACAGTTTTATAGGCGCTGGGGATTCCCTCCACCCCTCCCATACCCCTCCCCCCATGGTGGATTCCTCCACCTTGTTGCATAACCATAGTTCAAGTTCAGTTGAGATTCATTGCTTGCAAACACATGCCTAGCATGAAGTTCAGCGTCTTATTGTCCAGATAAGTTCAGTGGCCTCTTGGGGAGACCTTCTATGGTCTGAAGATAGGTCTAACAGAGTAAAGATCCGGTCAGTTAAAAGCCCCAACAAGGCCTCAATATCAATATACAACATTATGGAATTAATTGACATAGTATTGGGTAAACAATATGTTAAAAATAATGCAAGTTCCATTCTTCGAAACCTCTGGGTTGAGACAGTATCAATGACAGGTTCAAAAAATAACAAACAACCATACAAAAATTACAGGTTAAATCAAGGCAAACATGTGGTATCTAATCTTTTGGGATTCACTCATTTCCCTTAGCATTATAGTTTCCAGTTGTGCCCATTTAGCCACAAAGAACTGCATTTTGTTTTTTTTAATAGCTGAGTAGTATTCCATGGAGTAGATGAACCAAAGCTTTCTTATCCAATCTTCTGCTGATGGGCATTTCGGTTGCTTCCATGTTTTTGCAATTACTGATTGTGCTGCAATGAACATAGGGATGCATGTTGGTTTGTCGTAAAACAGGTGTTTTGGATATATTCCTAGGAGTGCTATTGCTGGGTCATATGGTATGCAGATTTTGAGTTTTTTTTTAAAGATAATTTCACCTTTTGAGGCAAAAATATTACTTTATTATTGCAAGTAAGCCTCCGGAGTCCCAACTGTCAATAATTGTGTAGTAATGATGCATTTTAAATGTTTGTCTTCGCCAAATATAAGGAAACAAAAAGAGTGAACGGTTTAGTGGTAGATAAATTAATATTTGAAGAATGAGTGCTTGGACAGGGTATAGAAAGTAGGAGAAGGTATGCACCATGTTCTGGACGTTGGAGCACTTTGTATTCAGTTCTCTACCCTTCAAACCTGCTCCCAAACTACGCAGGATGTTTGTCTTATCATATAGCATTCGGTGGTGGAGTTCATAATTTTCATTTATTTATATTTTAAGGTATTTGTTACAAAATACATAAATCACTTCTCCCTATGAAATTGATAGGCAATAATAACATTTATTTGTTTTACTGCTGTTGAGTTTCTGAAACTCTCTCCTAATATTGGATATTAGTTCTCTACCTGTTGTAAGGTGTGCTAAGATTTTTCCACCATTCTATTGAGTAACATTTTAAAATGTTTGACTTTAGGTAGGTTATACAGTAGGCACCAGGAACTGAGTTCACTTTTGTGCCATAAGGAATTAAAACAAAGTGGCCTACACTCCATCATCTAGATGATTCTCTCCTCCCTTCCTTCCTTCCTTCCTTTCTTTCTTTCTTTTTTTCTTTCTTTCTTTCTTTCTTTCTTTCTTTCTTTCTTTCTTTCTTTCTTCCTTCCTTCCTTCCTTCCTTCCTTCCTTTCTTTCTTTCTTTCTTTCTTTCTTTCTTTCTTTCTTTCTTTCTTTCTTTCTTTCCTTCCTTCCTTCCTTCCTTCCTTCTTCCTTCCTTCCTTCCTTCCTTCCTTCCTTCCTTCCTTCCTTCCTTCCTTCCTTCCTTCCTTCCTTCTTTCCTTCATCCCTCCTTCCCTCCCTCCCTCCCTCCCTCCCTTTCTTCTCCTTCTTCTCCTTCTTCTTCTTCTTCTTGTTACTATATTTAATATTACGTAGTTGATTAGGGTCAAGGGCTACAGGAAAGTGGGTAAGACCATTGTTTTCACGCTAATATTATCATTTTCCCCCTTGTATCTGGGGTTAGGGGAGAAACAAAGGGAGAAGCCCCACCCAGCCTCCCACCCATCCCAGGTCCCCGATGTGGGGCACACTCCAAGGGTCCTGCTCAAGGAGTTTTGATAGTTCAACAGGTCTGAATTGCTGTCAATCTCGCCATTCCAAGAATGATGAGATCTATTCAGAATCCACTTGCTGACATAGTCTTTTCATGGTTGGGGTTCTGAGATCAGCAGTTCAGTTGGAAGGATCTCCAAAGAAACTTAGTCTGAGATCCCAGACCTGATTCTTGTGTGTGCTTGACAGTACAGGGTCCGGCACAGTCCATTGCCCCAATCATCTTGTGCACATGCTGGTGCTTAAACTTGCTGGGTCAGTCCTGTTTCCAGCCGTTTTCTACAAGACCAATGCATGTTGCAGTCCATGCCAATCCTGCCCACTTCTTACTCAGCCCTCACGCAAACCAGTGGGAGCTGCAGCTTAGTTTGGGTGACTCCCTATAACCCCCACCAGGCCTGCTCCCTACCCTGGTTCCCATGCATGACAGTATGTACTTCAGACTTGTTCAGTCTGTCCCACATCCCATTCAGCTCTCATACATGTCAGTGGACATTGAAGCCTAGTTTAACCCAACCAACCCTACTATCCAGTCCACACACATACTGGTGGGTGCCTTTCTGTCTAGCCACCCCTGCCCCAGTCCTGGTTTTCATGCTCTCCAGTGGGAGTGGTAACCCAAGAGGGAGGAGCCCACTATTTCCCTACTAGGTCACTCCCACTCCCTGATTATGGTCTCTTCAGGTGGTTCTTGAGTTTAACTTGAGAAACTTAGCCCCCCAGTGCCAGCCTCTGCCATTTGTTGCTGTGGCAAAGCCCAACCATCCCTAACTCACTCCAGTTAATGCTTGCAACCAGTCAGAACAGTCAGCCCAACCTGGCTTTTCCCTGATTTTGCTCACATGAGGACCACAGGTGTTGTAGCCCTGCCTGATCTGGTCTGCCCCCATCCCAACTTAAGCTCTCCAGTGGGAATGATTGTCCAGCAGGGGAGCCCACATTCCCCTTCTAGCTTTGCGACCTCCCTCCCTGGTTCTCATAAGTGCTGTTTGGGTGCTCCAGACATCTCGTACGGCTCACCTCACCTTGGCATTCTGTAATGTGCAATGCTTTTGTCGCGACCGAATCTGGCCCAACCCACACTCTGTTCTGGTACTCAGATTCACCAGTGGGTGATGTGAACTGGTTCAGCCTGGTCTAACCCTGACTTATGCCAAATGCATGCCTGTGGGTATTGTTTTCTGACCTTGTTTCCATTGTTCCTTATTGTGGTTCTTGCACTCACCTGCCGGGACTGTGTCCCAACAGAGGAGTTTCCCAAGCTCCTCCATCAGAACCTCTCTCTATGCCAGATCTTGCATATGCTGGTGGGTCCATGGGCCAGCCCTACTTAGTCCGCCTCCTGTCCTGTAGCAAGCATGGCCTTTCCTTGCTGGCCTTCAATCCATTCTTGTTGTTGGATGTTTCTGTCCAGCCTAGGTTTGTTCATACCCAGACACTGCTCACACATGGCTCAGTAGGAGCAGAGACCTAGCCTAGTCTCTCCTACATCTACCCTGGTCCGTCAGAGCACCAGATGGTGCTGGTGTATAACCAAGTTAGGTATACCCAGCCCCAGTTCACATTTATGCCAAGGGAGATTGCAGTCATATCCAGACCAGAATACAGCCCCTACTCTGGCCCCTGCACTCTCTTATGTGAACCCCAACCCAGAAAAAGTATACTTTCACAGTATCCCAGCTGAACCTATTCCCAATCCTAGATTACATGCATGTCAGTGGTTGCTCTGACCCAGTTGGATTAGTCCCTCACCTGTCTTGGCCTTTGCCTTAGATGCTGTGGCCTAGCATCCATGGCCCATGAAGACCAGTAGGTGTAAGAGCCTAGTTTGTCATGACCTGTGCTTGCTCCATCCTGATTTCTGTTCTTCCTTGTAAGTTGAGGTTTGCTCAACATTGCCTGGTCTCCCCCCCAACATCCTGTTTTAGGATGAATATTCCGATGCTGCTGCCTTGACCTGCCCAGACTGTTGTGGGTTCCTTTACCTGTGATGGCTGGTTCCATAGTCACATCTAACTCATCCCATCACCACCCCAACTCATGACCAACCAGCGGGACTTGTATTTCCACAGGGTTCAGCCCACACTTCCCCCACAGAATCTACCTCTGGACCAGGTTATTTCACATGCTGATTAGTGCCTTGACCCTGCCAACTGTGACCAGTCCCCTGTTCCAGCCCTCAGCCCCTGTCAGACAGGTCCCCAGCCATAGCTTTCATGTGGACTGGTGTGTGGCAGTCAGTGATGCTCTATGCTAACAGCCCATCTCAGGATACCCATGTGGGCTGGTAAGTCAGTCTGGCCCAAATAAATCTTAGAGATTCTCCCCTCCAAACCACCAGGTCTCGGTCCACACACTTGCCAGAAAGTTCCATGACCCCATTGCTAGGAAGCACCCAGAATTCATTCCTCACCTACAATGGGCTGCAATTACATATCCTAAAAACCCCAAAGTTCGTTGCTGTATAGCCAGCAGGCAGAGCCCAAAGCTTAGGACTCGGACACCACGTTGCAGCAGTGACTTTGGCCTGAGTCCCAGCACTGGGTTTGGCCTGGCTAGGGCACTCACTCACAGCCATAACACTGCAGGGACCTCCTTTTGCCCCAACCCCACGGCCGAACACTGCCCAAATTCTTCCTGACAAAAGATGATAGCTGCAGGACAGAGCCAGGGCCTTAATCCAGTTCCCAAATTTCCCCCATGGTGTACTTACCCTGAGGGAAGAGCTCTCTCAGGCATGGAAGAAGCCTAGGACTCGGTCACTGCCTTTCGGCAGTGACTTTGGCCTGAGCCCTTAGTGTTGGGTCTAGCCTGGCTGGGGCATCCCCTGCAGCTGCCACACTGCATGGGGCTCCTTTTGCTCCAATCCCACAGCCAAACGCACCATGTAGCTGATTCTTAATGTTATTCACATTTGCTTTTTTACATTTAATATTTTATCATTGCATTTAAAAAAATCTATTTTGACTGTTGTTTGAAAGAGGGTGACAAATGCTAAACTGTCATGAACTCAGCATTAATTGTATTACATCTACCACAGACTAGAGCCTTTAATTAAAAAGCTATTCTACTTGCTATGTGCTTATATCATTACCCAATGGAGTGTTCACCCTGTGATTGCAAAGTGAAACAGAAGTATATCATTGTTAACATTAGAAAAGAAAAGAATCGAGAAAGGAGGGGAATGCCTGGGGAATGTGGGCAGGAGGAGGGTAGGGTTGGCAAGTACCATTATACTCCTAAATCCATATTGTGAACTAGTTAAAGTTGTTTACCTTACATTAAATAAAATGAAAGAAAATACAAAGAACAAACAAATTAGGGAAGACTATTCAATTGGCACAAGAACTATCGGTCCTTAATACATATGATAATTGGTGATATTAATTTTACTTTTGTCTTTGGAAAGATGAGAAAGGATGAAATGAAAATGACATATTTTTACCAACAATTAAGATTAGAGTTGTGAAACATTTATCTTGGCTGTTAGAAGAATTTTCCAGTGTAATTTCTTCATTTTCTCGGTGTTGAAAGAACAGGGCTTCCAGGAAAGGGTGAGAATGCGGCGGGGTATGTGGGTGTGTGTGTAAATGTTAGGGCATGGAGTGATCCAAATTATCACATGGATGATCCAAATTATCATAGTGATCCCAATTAATATGATAGTTTCACTTGAGGAATTTAATTTTAAATTTATCATAGTGGTATAAAATAACTAGAAGAGAAATATCTATTTATAGCATTTGTCACCTACAAAGGTTCATTGATATTGTAACAAATCAAATTAATTACTTAATGGATTAATTTTTATTGTAACGACAGATTCACAGAAAGCAAGAGATACAGAGAGAAAGCTCTTCTGTCCATTAGTTCACTCCCCACGTGGTGGTACCAGCTGGTCAATTCAAAGGCAGGGGCCAGGAGCTTACTCCAGGTCTCCCATGTGGCTGCAGGGTCCCAAGGCGTTGGGCTATCCTGCACTCATTTCCCAGTCCACAGTCAGAGAAATGGATGGAAAGTGGATGAGCCAGGATATCAGTTGGCACCCATGTGGAATCCCAACACATGTAAGGTGAGGATTTAGTCACCAGGCTATGGTGCTGGGCTCATGCTACACACTTTCTAAAATGAATGCCAGATAACAAACATTTGTTACTGCCTGTTTCCAAATTCATCAATGTTTTGAAAAAATGTGCTCAATCTTAATCTCAAATGATTTTGCTATTCACCCTAATAAAATGAAGAAAGGAAAATTTGGCTATAAAATTATGTCTTGGGACCAGGATTGCTACACAGCACGTTCAACCACTAGGGCCTTGTAACTCACGGAGCCCATCCAGATTGAGTTTGAGCTCCTGGCTTCAACTTGCCCAGCCAGAGTCATAGCGGCTCTTTGGGGAGTGAATCAGCAGATGCAAAATCTGCCTTTTTGTTATTCCCAATTTTCCTCTGTTACTCTGCCTTTAAAGCAAACAAATCTTTAAAAATATATACCTTGAAATAAAATGTTTTTAAAGAGGGAGAGCCAGCATAAACCATTTTCTCCATCTGCTGATTCACGCCCAAAGAGGCCACGACAGCCAGAGCTGAGCAAGCCTGAAACCGGGTGCCGGGAGCTTCATCTTGAACTTCCGTGTGGATGGCTAGGGCCCAGGCACTTGGGCGGTCTTCTGTTGCCTTTGCCAGGCCATCGGCAGAGGGCTGGATTTGGAAGTGCAGCATCAGGGACATGAAGCACCACATCTATGAGTTGTCAATGTCTCAGGTGTTGGCTTTTGTTACTACACCACATTGAATTCAAAATTTTAAATTATTTTCTCTTGATCTGCGTGAGTTCAAATTTGTGATTATCAATTATTTTAGAAGTCATTTTTTTTAAAAGATTTATTTATTTATTGGAAAGTCAGATACACAGAGAGGAGAGACAGAGAGGAAGATCTTCCGTCTGATGATTCACTCCCCAAGTGAGCCGCAACGGTCGATGCTATGCCAATCCGAAGCCAGGAGCCAGGAACCAATTCCAGGTCTCCCACACGGGTGCAGGTTCCCAAGGCTTTGGCCATCCTGTACTACTTTCCCAGGCCACAAGCAGGGAGCTGGATGGGAAGTGGAGCTGCCGGGATTAGAAGCTGTGCCCATATGGGATCCCGGGGCGTTCAAGGTGAGGACTTTAGCCCCTAGGCCACGCCTCCGGGCCCTAGAAGTCATTGATTTTTTAAACACCATGCACAGGTAGCTTTTTTTTTTTCTCTCAAACTATATGTAAAATTTCTATGCTGAAGTGTTATGGATATTTGCATAAATATGCATATCAAACTCTCCATAGCTGGCAGAATTTTCACAAGTTGACATGTTCCTGTAACAGTGTTTAACAGGTTTTTAAAGGAAACATAATATTACTGTCACTCCAGAATTCTTTCTCCTCCAATTCTTGGTGCCTATCCCTTCACTGTACCCGTGTGCCATTTGTTGATACATAATGTGCACTTTAACTTCCAACAACGCAAATGAAATTGTCTATTATTCCGTTTCATAGAAACAAAACTATTAGTGTGTACTCATTTGGACTTGGCCTCTTTATTTTAATATTATTGCTATGAACATCTTGCTTTTTATTGCATAGAAGTGTTGGTCATTCATTGTTTCTCAGCATTTCAGTGGGAGATTATTCAAGTTTTTGTCTATTTTGCTCTGTGGGATATTTGAGTAGTTTCTATCTCTTCATCATTTTTTTTGAATCTGTTTTTTTTTTTTTTAAGATTTGCTTTGTTTGAGTGGCAGATTTACAGAAGAAGACAGCAAGAGTGAGGGAGAGATCTGCTATCCATTGGTTCCTTCCCTGAATGGCCTTAACGACTGAAGCTGAGCTGCTCTGAAGCTAGGGGCCAGAGATTCTTCTGGATCTTCCATATGGGTGCAGTGGTCCAAGCACTTCAACTGCCCTCTGTCGCATTTCCAGGCTATAAGTAAGGAACTGGATCAGAAGTGGAGCAGCAAGGACATGGGCCAGAACCCTTAGGGGATACCAGCACTGTGAACAAAGGCTTGGCTCACCAGACTATGGCTTGGGCCTCTGGACAATTTAATCTGCTAATTCAAACATTCTAGCAGGTATTTTTCCAGAAATACATGTTTGCATATATGTTGGATCTATATCTACAAGTACAATTGTTATCATATTTTACCTATTTATTCAGTTTTAGTAGCTAAAAGCATAAATTTCTCTAAAAATACTTCATCAATATTATGCTTCTGAATACTTTGCGGAAATCGTAATTCTTTGCAAATTTCCGACAGAATCTTGGAATTCCCTGTTCTTTTTGTTTTGGCTATTTTGACATGTATGTGGTGGTTACTAAAGCCAAAATTTGCCCTTGTCTGATGTTTACTAGTATTGAGTATCTTTTCATAAGCTCAGTGGAAATTTGAGCATCCTTTGCGAAGTGGCCTTAGGCACATTGCTTTTGTCTCACTTGTCCATTTTACTGTACAGATTTTGCAGCGTCTTTTTGTATGGAAAAATATATCTTAACACAATATGGCTTGTGTTTAGACTCTAATGCTTCTAGTATTTTTTAAAATCTCCATAATCATACCATATTATATCTTATAATTTATCCAAGTATTTGGATAAACTCCCATGTTTTTCAATGGAATTTTTGGAACTTATTTTGAACTTCTAAAATTAGTGTTTCCTACTAATAATTTAAATGCATTCCCTCCATACCTCTGTAAATTTGTAAATACATGCAATACAGTGTTACACAGAAGTGTTAATCGTAGGTATTCTCTTCTTGGTCCGAAGATGCAGATAAAGAATTCCAGATTTTCCTAGTGGTTATCATATGTGATATTTTCATTTTGTGGCAGAAATTTGAAATTATATCAAATTTACAAAACCATGAATAAATATTGAATTTTTTATTTTTAATCTGGTAGGATAATTCTATAACTTTTCTCATACATATATGAGAAGAAGATATATATCTGTATCTATCTATCTATATATATATATATATAATTAATGGGTCTAAACTGTATTCATTAATTTAAGAACATTATACCCATAATGAACTCTAACTATTTAAAACATGTTATACTTGTAGTATGTTGCAAGATTCAATACTAGCATTTTGGAACACTTTGCATCCAAGTTTATGAGTTACTGGATTTTGATTTTTATCTACTACAACATCATGTTCAGATTTCTAAATATTTCCATGATTCTTTCCATTTCTTTCCTCTTCTCTTGAACAGTTTGTCTAATATATTTTTTTAAAGATTTATTTTTATTAGAAAGGTGGATATACAGAGAGGAGAGACAGAGAGGAAGATCTTCCGTCCGATGATTCACTCCCCAACTGAGAGCAACGGCCGGTCCGAAGCCAGGAGCCTCTTCCGGGTCTCCCACGCGGGTGCAGGGTCCCAAAGCTTTGGGCCGTCCTCGACTGCTTTCCCGGGCCACAGGCAGGGAGCTGGATGGGAAGCGGGGCTGCCGGGATTAGAACCGGCACCCATATGGGATCCCAGGCGTGCAAGGCAAGGACCTTAACCATTTGCGCTACGGCGCCGGGCCCACAGTTTGTCTAATATTAATGATCTCCATCCCTTGTGTAAGCAAATTAAATCCTGGGATTTGGTCCTTGGATCCTGGCTAAGAACCAAGTGTCTGATGGTGAGTATACTCTGATTAAACAAGGTTTCTGCATAGGAAGTGTCAAGTTATGGGGAAAAGGACAGAATGAAAAAGAATAGGAATGGCTAACTAAAGGTGCTCTGGAGTTAAGGTAACTGAATTCTCAGATAATTCTTTCATGGAAGGCAGTCCTTGCGTACTTCACAAAGCCGTGGAAGCTCAGATCTGCATTCCAGGAACAATGGAAAAAGACAAAACAAAGTGCTAACTGCAACTTCAGACCAGCTGCACTTTGTAGCTTATTGTTAAATGTTTGCACATTTGTGTTATGTTTTCTGTGCATGAATTTTCTCGTTGGAAAAATAAGGATAGTAATGACACCTTTTCAATAAGAATTTCTCAGAGTAATGGTTAGATTTAATATAGGTAAATAATCATTTGTCAGATTTGGAGACAATGCTCAAAAAATCCCACTAGCTTTATATTTATTAGTTATTATGATAGCCATGAATTCTTCAACGAAAGGTTTTAATTATTTTTAAAGGACTTATTTATTTATTCTGAAAGACATAAGTACAGAGAGGGAGAAACAAAAGACAGAGATCTTTCATCTGCAAGTTCACTACCTGAGTTCCTGGCCTGAGCAAAGCCAGATCTACCATGTGGGTTAGATGCTTCCAAGCCATGGACCATCTTCCCAGCTTTTCCCAGGTTACCAGCAGGGACCCACGAGGTCTGAGGCAATGGGACAGGAACCTGAGCCATCCTGGGAGGCTGGCATTGTAGGTGGCACTTTATTGGAGGCACCGCAATGCTGAACACAAGGGTTTATCTCTTACAACTTTTCTGCTATCAGTGTCTGTTTAAGTAATTGTACCTAATTAATTAATACTTCAGTAATACTAAAAACGAATAGACGTAAGGGTGGATACGGAGGATCCCTCATTGAAAAAGTGAATCCTTATCGATATTAACTATAGGAATTACGTGAAGGAAAATCCTGTAAATATTTTTACATTATAAACCAGACAAGCAGACTCAGATAAAATAAGGATTAAGACAACTGGGTTTCACGAGCCATTTTTAAATGTTATGATCCGCATTTTCCCCTTCAGAGGCATGGGACAATAATTGCAGCATTCGACAATGCTTATTATGAGAGATTAAATGGAGTAGATTTGAAATTAATTTTTAATCCAGCAAATACTTTACCATCACGGTTCATTTAACGTGCTATTATGTGTCCATGGTGTGAAAGGGAGAAAGAAGCTATCTAAATCTTTTCATTTCTTCAGATTTTTATGCACTGTGTGAACAAATGGACAAACTAACAGCAAATTCAGAAATACTTCTCTGAAGAAGGCCTGCCGGCCAGGTAACACGAATGAAAGAAGTGCCAATATTCTTTAAAAAATGACCTTTTTAATGACAGCTTTTTTTTCCTCTTCCTTAAATGTGATCTGTCCTTGACATCTTTGATCTAAATCTTTCATTGGCTTGCTTTCAGGCAGAGTTCAGTAATAAAGGAACAGATGTTTAAATCTCCATAGCTCGGTACATATTAATTATTTTAAATGACGGCTACCATTCAGTCTAGGAAGAAATCCATAGCGAGTCTCAAAGCACAATTAAGAAAGCTTTGTCATCATAAAATATTTTGTGTGTATATGTCATCCAGAAAGTGATTATCTGTAGGAAAATAGATAACAGCATTAATAACTACAACAGATCTCTGGGACATATTAGAAAGTCCTTAAGGAGTTAGGCAAAGTGAGGATGCGTTTTGTCACCAAAATGTTCAATGAAACAAGTATGCTGAAGTGACCTTTAAAATTCCTGGTAACAAGGAAATTCGATATAATGTGCTACTTTGCAATTCAAGTGCAAATTGTTGGTTAAGAAGAAATAAGAGAATGCAAGAAATGACACCGAAGTTGCAAAAATCTCAGCTATTCATGATAGAACTGTTTGCTTTCGCTTTTCGTGAGTTCTTTTTCCTTGTGAAGCTGCAAAACTATATTTTATTTTTTTTAAAAAAAGATTTATTTATTTTTATTACAGTTATACAGAGAGGAGGAGAGACAGAGAGGAAGATCTCCTGTCCGATGATTCATTCCCTAAGTGAGTGCAACGGTTGGTGCTGTGCCGATCTGAAGCCAAGAGCCAGGAACTTCCTCTGGGTCTACTGCATGGGTGCCAGGATCCCAAAGCATTGGGCCGTCCTTGACTGCTTTCCCAGGCCGCAAGCAGGGAGCTGGATGGAAAGTGTGGCTGCCGGGAATAGAACCGGCGCCCACAGGAGATCCTGTTGTGTTCAAGGCGAGGACCTTAGCCTCTAGGCCACTGAGCTGGGCCCAAACTATGTTTTATTTATTGAGAAAAGGTTAATTTTTCATTTTGAAACCTTCTGAAGAACGAATGATTTTAATAATGTAGTAATTTCATTTAAAGGTACTAATTGGAGCAACATAGTAATTTTCTCTCAGAAATGTGCTTCTCTAATTGTCTGCAGACATCGTTCTGAGTCAGGTAAAAATAACAGCGACTCCAGTTTAGTATTCACTGAATTTCCTTTGTTTGAAAGACAGAAATTTGCAAAATTGATTTTTAAATGAGGTATAGCTTAGAAATCTCAGTGCGTGGTTTGTAAACTTGTTTTAGATGCATGTACTGTTATTTTGGCAGAGCTGTGTGGGTGAATGTGCATAATAGAGAGGACCTGTTTTCCTGGAAAACGTGACTGCTGTAGGTCGGAGGTGTGATGCAGAACCCGTCCTTTGTGAATGTGCTAGAGCAGGGATGTTCACAATCCACCTATCTTGGTTTTCCATCACCATTAAAAGTCAAGAGGTCTTTCCTTACTGAAAGTTTGAAAGCTCATTTCACGCGAACATAAAAAGTTACACAGAAAATTAGGTCTCTGTTGACTTAGGGGATGGACAAATTTCTTGAGCAGAAACAGTGTTTTGGAGTAGACTTGAGGTTTACCATTCCTCAGGAAGCAACTGTCCTTCCAGGGATTCAGCAAATCCAATAGAAGGAGCAGAGGTTTGACTGAGATTTTTATGATGTGTAAGATTAAAAAGGTTTTTTTTTTTATCTGTACATGGAATACAATACGCCGATATTTAGACAAATGAAAAGCAAAACTCCGCTAATGCTCTAAACAAGAGGAGATGGTCAGGTAGGGCAACAGGCTCAGATATGCCACAGAGAGTGTCATGGCAAACTGGACCTATAGGGTCATTCTTCAGATGACACATGGGATGCAGGTAACTGGGTTCCTTGGCTTTTTGTTGATTTTCTAAGTTGAAAAATGTTGTTTGGCATGGGTGTGGGAACTGCCCCTACTTGTCGGATAGCTGGTTCCAGGAAGACTAAGACAAACACAGGAAGGGAAGTACTTGAGTTGTGAAATCGCGAGCTAGTCTAATTATAGTCAGGTCCTACAAACTGGACAAGATGGTTCTTCTTTTAAATCCATGTTACAAAGACCCACATAGCTCAGGAATAGCAAGGAGAGATAAGTGATTGTTTCCTGTTGAAAAATACTATTTTGTACATGACAGACTTAACAGAAAAAGACTACTTGGAAATCTATTTTAAATCTGAAATAAGATTTTTAGGCTTATTTACTTGTTTTTGAAATTAGAACTCATAGTTATTTGGACATGAAATGAACATATATTTTATGTACCAATTAAAGATCTATTTTAGGGGATGGTATTGTAGTATTGTCAATAAATTCAATGTGTGCAATACCAGCATCCTGTATGGGAGTTGATAATGTCCCAGCTCCTCCAAATCAGATCCAGCTCTTGGCTAATGGCTCAAGAAATGCAACCCAAAGATAACCCAAGACGCTGGAGCCCCTTAACACATCATGGGAGACCAGGAAGAGGCTCCAGGCTCCTGGCTTTCACTTGGCCCAGCCCCAGCTGTTGTAACCTCCTGGGGAGTGAACCAGCAACCTGAAGTGCTCTCTATCTCTGTTCTCTATAACTTTGATGGTCAAAGATATAAGTAAGTAAATACACAAATATATATTGAAAGACATATAGCTAGCTTAATTAGTACTTCTTGTGCCCAAGATTGGTAGAAACATAACATTAAACTTTAATAAAATCAGTGTAAGAAAATCCTGCAATGAGATCAAGTCTGCTTGAGGGACGTTGGAATCAAAATTTAATCACTTAGGGACTGGCACTGCTGGTTAATCCTGTGCTGATAAGCACCAGCAGAGCATATAGGCTCTGTTGGTTTTTTTTTTTAAGATTTATTTATTTTTATTGGATAGGCAGATATATAGAGAGGAGGAGAGATGGAGAGAAAGATCTTCCATCTGATGATTTACTCTCCAAGCGGCTGCAACGGCTGAAACTGAGCCAATCTGAAGCCAGGAGCCAAGAGCTTTATCCAGGTCTCCCATGTGGGTGCAGGATCCCAAAACTTTGGACCATCCTTGACTGCTTTCCCTGGCCACAAGCAGGGAGCTTGATGGGAAGCGGGGCTGCCGGAATTAAAACCAGCACCCGTATTGGATCTTGTTGTTTTCAAGGCACTATCGCGCCGGGCCTGAGGCTCTGGTTTTTGTTCCAGCTCTTTCACTTCTGATCCAGCTCTCTACTTATGGACTGGAAAAACAGTGGAAGATTACCCAAGACCTTGGGACCCTGCACCCAGGTGTGAGGGCTGGAAGGAGGTTCCCAGCTCCCATGTTTGGATTATATCAGCTCTGGACACTGTGGCCATTTAGGAATTGATCTGGTGAGAAAACACTTCTTCCTCTGTCTCTCTCTCTCTGTAAAAGTCTGTTTTTCACTTAAAAAAATCAATCTTTTAAAAAGCAATGTTAAAATATTTTATTCCTTAACTATTTGAACTCTCAACTCTCCTTGACTCTCATTGGATAGCTACAGCTCTTCAATGAATAGTTTCCATCTAGAAAGTGTTTCTTGAAATGCTAACCTTGGATATTAAAAAAAGACATATTAATTTTTCACAGTTTGTATGAAAGAGTTGGAAAATAAATTTGTATAGAAAATTTTCACAGTACTGTTCGGCTATTTGCATGGTTAAAATAGATGTATTTTACAAAAGGTGGTTTGCCAGTTTCAATGACCTGATTCACAGGTCTGTTGACCACATAGTAACCCCAAAGAAATATGCACAATTGATTGAGATGTTTGCCACACAAAATAGCTTGAATGCATCAATGCACACATCACTACTTATATCTGTGTAATTGCTGCATTGACCTTTGCTAATTTTTCAGTTGTGAATTCCCTGAAGCTTTGTATTTGCCTATTCATTTTTCAAGTGACTCTTACATAGTTATTGTGAAGGCCAAAAGCATTGACATGACTGAAATTTTTGATAGTGCCAGAATGAGAGTTCTTTATACAGGTCGAATTAAATGGCACATTGCAGATGAAGGAAAGAGGTAAATTTTAAAAAGAAAAATGATTATCTTATTTTATGCTCAGAGATATTTCTGCCTAAGGAATCAGATTGGTTAATAAACATATTTGGAGCCGTTGTGCTATTTGGATGTGGTATACAGTGTCAGCAATTATAGCAGTTTATACTTGATATTCACACACACACACAATGATATAAAGTGTCTTGTGAATATTAACAAAAACAGTTTAAAGTGTGGATGTTATATCACCAGATATGTGGATTTAAAGAACAGCCAACATAGTGAAGAAGCAACCAATAGAACGGGAGAAAATCTTTGCGCACTACACAACCAATAGAGGACTAATATTTACAAAGAGCTTCAGAAACTCAGTGACAGAAAGAAAGAAAAAGAAAGAAAGGAAGAAAGAAAGAAAGACTCTTAAGAAAAGGGCAAAGGAAATCAAGACTTTTAAAAAAGAACAAATTCAAATGACTAATACACATATGAGAAAATGCCCAGGCTCCCTAGCTATCAGGGAAATACAAATGAAAACCAAATTGATGTTCCAACTAACTTCAGTGAGACTGGGTTACATTCAGGACTCTCCAGAGGGTCCTGGGTTGCATGGCCTGGGACCTTGGACCTGTGAGGTGCGTATTGAAGCCATGAGTCCCTGGGGTATGGGTCTGGCCTGGCCCTGAGTCTTTTGGTCCAGGTCCTAGGGCCCACCCAACATAATGGATATTGGATATGTGAGCCCCAGGCATAGAGGGTATAGTGGGACATGGCTGTCCTGGTCCAGGTATTTGTGCCCACCTGTGTGATGGGTGCTAGATCCATGAGCTTCAGCGGTGGTCCAGGTCCTGGAGACATCTGGGTCTCCTGGTCCAGGTGACCAAGCCTGTCTGCATGGTAAGGGGCCAGGCCCATGAGTCCCGGAGCTGAGGCAGTCCAACATGGCCCAGGTCACCTGACTCAGGTCTATGAGCCCACCTAGGAGAACTGGTCCTCCACAGTGTAGAAGACGGAGTGCTGGGCAGCAGACCATGGTGCACATGGAGGAAATGATAACCCACTACGGCCTGCAGAGGACACCTGGTGCCATAGCAGAGAATGCAGAAGAGAACATATGGACAACTACCTCAGCCAAAAGGTGACAGCAAACATCTAGGCAATGGGAGACTGTAAGGTTGATGGTGTCAGCCAGTGGACATTGGAAGGGATTCCTCGTCCATAGATCAGCAAGATCAACAGCATTTCAAAGCTATCATATCCACCTTGGTAGAACCTTCAGAATATGCCCTGTTGTGATCCTGGGTTGGTCTCAGTTGACTTTCCCCGTCCTTCGGTACTGGGATGGTAGAGAGGCTGGGAATGTCCTATCCCCTTATGTCTCCCTTTCCCCCAGAAATGAAAAGAAGAAATAGGAAGCTTGGAAACAATGATTACACCTACTTCTCCCTAACTTTAGATCATTCTTAATGTGATCAACTATGTAAATGTCATATTAAAAACACTCGGTGAACAACAACCACTAGTATGGATGTGGGGAAAAAGGTACCCTCCTTCACTATTGGTGGGAGTGTATGCTAGTATAGCCACTATGGAAATCAGTATGGAGTAAGATAACTGAAACTTGACCTGCTGTATTACACAGCTATCGCAGTTCTGGGAATGTATCTACAAGAAATGAAATCTGCGTATGAGAAATGGATCTGTAATCCTTTATTTATAGCAGCACAATCTACAATAGCAAAGACATGTAAACGACCAAGATGCCCATCAAAAGAGGAGTGAATAAAGGAAATGTGATATATTTACTTTGCAGAGCACTACTCAGCCATTAAAAAGAATGGCCTTCTACCATTTGCAACAAAATGGTCCCAACTAGAGGCCAATATGCTCAGTGAAATTAATCAATCCCAAATGTACAAATATCATACGTCTTTCTCATATAAGGCAACTTTCATGCAAAATGTGAAATCAATAGCAGTTTGAATACTTTTTTGTGCTACATCTCAGGGGGGTGATATTTTTGTTTTTATATTTTTTCATTCATTCAAATATGGTTTTGTTTTTCTTATTAATTTCCTCGTTGACTCATAGGTCATATAATTGCAATATTTGCTTCAGAATGGTCTTTGATTTTCTTTTTCATTTCTTCAGTGACATATTGGTCATTCAGTATCATGCTATTTAACTTTATATAGTTGTAAAATTTCCATTTTTCTATTGTAGTTGATTTTTTATGACTTTCCATTTATGGGAATGTGTAGTAACTATGTAATAGGGACTGTTATTTAGATGTGAAGATCAAATGCAGGGTGTATCTCTACTTCTAAATCGAAGATAGACTCCAAATGAAACTATTGGATGTATCCTGAGAACAGGATGCTGGTCTTTCTTCCATTGTCTATGCCTACAGTATCAGGATACACTTAAATAACAGAATGATGGACTCATGACTGATTGAGAAGAATTTTTTTTAAAGATTTATTTTTATTATTTTTTAATTGGAAAGGCATATATACAGAGAGGAGAGACAGAGAGGAAGGTCTTCTGTCCGATGATTCACTCCCCAAGTGAGCGCAACGGGCCGATACTATGCCGATCCTAAGCCAGGAGCCTCTTCCGGGTCTCCCACGCAGGTGCAGGGTCCCAAAGCCTTGGGCTGTCCTTGACTGCTTTCCCAGGCCACAGGCAGGGAGCTGGAAGGGAAGCGGGGCTGCCGGGATTAGAACCGGTGCCCATATGGGATCCCGGGGCGTGCAAGGAGAGGACCTTTAACCACTTGCGCCACCGCGCCGGGCATGGGAAGAATTTTAATGATGGAGGAAATTAGTGGAGTGATGAGGATCTGGAAAAAGAGCAAGGAAAATCCTAGAGATTATGGAACTATATCATGAATTATAATACTTTTAAAAATAATTAACAATCTGAAAAGCAAGAATTTGAAAAAAAATCCCTCGGCAACACATGTGCATACCTTATTAATTTGTTCTTAATGCTACTCAGCACTAGGAATTCCACACCTTCATGTTGAATCTTCAAAGAGTAAAATAATATTTTTATGTAACACAAAATTTGTAGTTTGACATATATCTAATTTATATAGGAAGGGGTGCTTGGAAACAGTGAAGTAGAAAGGTGTATTTTCAAAACTATTCAGCAACTATTTCATTCTTGCAATGTCGAAGTTCATTTGTAATTGAAAGGAAAACACAAAAACAAAACAAGACAAAACACAGATGTGGCTTTGTAAAGTGGAGCCAGATGCTTCCAAGGTTTAGGCTCTTGTAGGGGAACAGATGTTCGCTTATGCTAACTTGCTGTCTTCATGGCAATCATTTTTCTGACTTTAAGTAGTTCCCTGCTTGCCGAGGTTTCACCTCAGTCTTGCCCTTTGATGAGCAACCACGCTACTTTCTTAGCACGCTGTGGGAAGTGAGAATTTTGTTCCTATGAGGTTGGCAATTTAAATTTATACTGCATTAGACTCAAACTGATTTCTCAGATCCTATCATTAAATTTTTTTGTTTGTTTACATGGTGCACAGAGAAATGGAAGGATAGTGGTTTCTGTGGGATAGGATAGCTACTGAATAATTCAGTCCTGCAGGCACAAAGCATAAATATTCACACCACTACACTAAGTATAATCTTTATTCTCTAGGTTTTGCAGAGATTACAAATGTAGAAACCAGCACATAATGCACTTTAAAATGTTTTAGACTAGTAACTGTTTACATTTTTTGCTCTGAATTACTCTGCCACTATTTTTTTCTTGTTATTGATGCTTGTATTGCCTTGTACGCAGTATCTCTTGTACTATAGAAATAAAATGTAGCACTGAACAAAGGTTACTCAATGCAATAAATGTGTGTTGTAGTTTGAGCTCTAGCTCTTATTAAATTTTTGCTATTGAACAACTTAAAAATCTCACCTTAGTTTCCTAAATCATAAAGTTATGACCCTATGTTGCCTTACCTAGAGCATTTGATAACTAAATGAGAAAACACTGAAATCTCCTAGGAATCCATCACCATATTAAATGATCAAAAAAGTAGCTTTAACTAACTTAAATCCATTTTATTCTCACTTTGTCAACACCATTGCCTAATTAAAAGGATAAAAATCTTAGAAACTATTGTTTTGATATGAATTTATTTGGCTTTCCAGATGTTTTGGAAAAAATGCGTATAATGGCTATTTATATTGATTCTTTAATTTCCTTTTCATGTTGTTTTTATTGGTTCTACTAATGGGATTTGTTCCATTTTTCATTTAATGTTATTTCCACATATTTTAACACTATATTTTCCTTTTTGCATACATTTTACTTTTAAACATCTTCATATTAGAAATTGCTAACTTCGCCAGACTTTGTGCATTCTTGCAGTTTATTCCTTAAAAAGAAGTTTCCTTCCTGAAATTTGGTATAGTTATCCCTCTGTGTCCACAGGAGATTCATTGCAGAGATAGTCACAGATACCACAATGTACAGATGCCCAAGTTCCTTATATAAAATGACATAGTTGTTATATGTACACAATCTTCCCTTATGCCATAAATTATCCCATTACTTATGATACCACGCAATATAAATATAATAAAATCAAACTGCTAGGTAGCTAGTTGTTATAAAATGTCGTTAGGAGTAATAACAACAATAAAAGTCAGAACAAGTTTAGTATAGGGTCGAATCTTTTGAATATTTTCTAAATTCTAACTGGTTAAATCTATATATGCAGAACCTACAGATACAGAAATATGGGTCCATATACCTAGGGAAGAAAGATGTATGAATTTCTTTTTTGTACTTTTATAGTAACTGCTATATGAATAATGTGATAACTTGATCTGTGTTTTTATCAGTCATACAAGGTGTTAATCAAAATTCTAGATAAAGGGCAAATAGCACCACTGCCCCTATTCCTCTGGTTGGCTCATTATTTATAAAAGTAATGCATTCTTCTTCCTTTCCAAGAAGCTGCTATTTTGCTGTTAAGATGGGACACTCCATGGGAGCAGCATTCAGGCTAGTAATTATGATAGCCATGATTCTTAACTTAGTACATAGGTTTGATTCCCAACTTTAGTTCCTCACTTCAGCTTTCTGTCAGTGTAGACCCTGCAGGGCAGTGGTAATGACAGCATTCGTTCAGTTGTAGTCATCCATGCATTCCTGGCTCCCGGCAACAGTCCCAACCCAATGCCAGCCACTGTAGGCAGTTGGAGAGTGAACTAGCAGATGTGTACCCGCTTCGTCAGCTTCTCTCTCTCTCCCTCCAGGTAATTTAGTCATTCTCTTCCTTCCATGAGTTCTTCTTCCAAAGACTTATGAAATAATGCTGCAAGTATGGGTCAGTTTATCACTTCGTTTTTATGCACTCGTTTACGTTTATAGAAGGTCCTTTTCTGAGAACTTCTCTGGTTAGTGGCTAAACTGAATCTCTTCAGCTATTCCCTATTTTATGCAATAATATGACGATTTTGATTTTGATCTAACTTGCTTTGATCTAACTTGCTTGTTTTTTTCTTATAATTATGCATTTGTATCTAATTAATACAACCTCACTCTCCTGGATTATTTCCCAAAGTCTATTTTAACCAAATCATTCAAAATCAAGACACATTTTTTTTTCTTCCATGAAGTTAGGAGTGTTTTCTCCGAAGTTGAGTCTGCAATGATCATTCTAGTTTACCAACAGGATCTCTAGCATTTTTAGGAATTAGGTATAGCTGTATCTTACAGTATGTTTCAATGTTTCAAAAACTTTAATCTATCTACATTGAGTCTATATATCCAGCCTCCTTAATAAGTATGCAGTCCTTCTGTTGTGGGTTCAGTTGAATTTCCCCAAATATCCACAAAGCAGTGTGATCTAATAAATGGGAGATGTCTGGTTCCAGAGCTGTTCAAGGCCTAGAAAATCATCTGGTCTTCCCTTGCCAAGGCAATTGCAAGGATGATTCAATTTTTTTTTTTAAATGCAAAACTGGTTAATTTTTATTTGATAATTTTGTATGGCCTGCAAATGATGTTATAAATAGCTAAATGATCTGGGGCCTAAAAGAGCCTATGCCAGGACTTGCATTTGATGGTTAAGATCTTTGGACTAGACCATAGTTCAATACGTCTGCTGTCTATTTAGATAGAGGTAATTAGGAAATAGAAATTTAAAAAGAAATGTATGGTAAAATTGCTATGTACAAGCAAAACAGAAATGACTGAGAAGGAATCGACTCTTCTGACATTTTATGTTGGATTTCTAACAGTTATAACAATAATATAACAGTAATCCATTTACTTTACTTCTTTGGGCACTATAGTGTTTTTTTTTTTTTCTTTCCATACTGGTGATTAATGAATATATTCTACCGTGATTTGTAAATCTAAAGTTCACTTATACTTGGTTATATTCCCTGATTTTATAATATTAGAAAAGGCAAAAAAATAATCTAGCACTTTGACTTAAATTTCTTCTAAAATTTGCTTTAAACATCTCAGCATTAATTTATCTGAGTTTTTTGTTTATTTCTCTCATTAACGATCCACATGCTAGTGAAACCAAATCTTTATGGACTCCATAAATGGGAAATGTCTCAGAAATGTCATCAGTGGCTAAGTGAACAGTCTTCTCTGGCGTCCCTTAAGTGATGAACAGCTGTCTCATCATTAACTGAACGGGCTTTTAGTATAATGAGTATCAGCAACATGATAATTGGTGGTTTTCTTATCATATCATTGACCGACTGGGAATATCAGAGTAACAAGTAATTAACATTTACCTCATCCTAAGACATTGACTGTTAATGAAACTAGGGCATGGAATACATGAGAGTAACATTTATCCCTGATGTTGAAATTGCTTTGTCAGGTGATAACTAGCAAAAAATGTATATACACAAGTCATTATAGTAGTATCTACATGTGTAGCTAATCAAGAAAAAGCGGAAGGGAAAATACATCTAAAATACATTAAGCCTGTTCACTAGAGTAGTATTCTATTAATATAAGCATGGCTACACAGAGACATAAGAGCATTTCAAATGTCTCAGTGGTTCTCTACATGTTTAACATTTGTGTTTTCTCCTCGCTACATCAGCTTGTAATGTGGATTGTGATCAAAGATTTATTTATTTTTATTGGAAAGTCACATATACAGAGAGGAGAAGATACAGAGAGGAGATCTTCCGTCTGCTGATTCACCCTCCACGTGACCACAATAGCTGGAGCTGAGTTGAGCCGAGCCAAAACCAGGAGCCAGGAGCTTCTTCTGAGTTTCCCACATGGGTGCAGGGTCCAAAAGCGTTGGGCCATCCTCAACTGCTTTCCCAGGCCTCAAGCAGGGTGCCAGATGGGAAGTGGAGGAAGTGGGACACAAACTGGCACCCATATGCGATCCCTGCACATGCATGGCGAGGATTTTAATCACTAGGCTACTGCACCAGGTACTGGGTTGTAATTTTTTCACTTATATATCCAGGTCTCCCACATATGTACAGGGTCCCAAGTCTTTGGACTGCTTGCGAAGGCCCACAATCAACGAGATGATTGGGAAGTGGAACTGCCAGCACAGGAACCAGAGCCTCTATGGAATTCCAGTGCATTCAAGGTGAGGATCTAGCCATCATGCCAAGCTCAAAAAAAAAAGTTTCTTCAATAATTTTAGCCAAAATGTGTTTGACAGTGTGTCACAATTGGTTCCCATATTCAGTGATACAGAAACGGGGCATTTTTAGCACAAAAAAATGCATCTGGCCTCAATATTTGCCTTAATACTCCATTTCTATGCTGTGCATGCAATCTGATGAAGAAACTATGCTTAAAAAATTGTTATGTTACTCAAAAGACGTAAGGTGGTTTATGAAAAGTTCTGTCACAATTCTGGTATATGAGTTTTCATTGCATTTAATTAAAATTGGTTGTAATATAAAAATGTCAGATAATACATGCTTTTATTTATATGCAACCTGACAAGAATTTCAGTACATGATGAAATTTGTATTTCCCAAATGATAAAAGAAAAAGCAGAATGTATCATTTACTATAAGACATTAATCAGAAAGTAGGAGCAGACACATAGAAATGTATAACTAAAAATTATTCTTTGATTCTGCGGAAGTGAAAAACAACCAAAATAAGTATTATCTATAGCCAGAGCTGTGGCTTCCAGTGTAATCCTCAACCTTCAAGCACTGGCATCCCACATGATCATTGGTTTGTGTCCCTGCTACTCCACTTGCCATCCAGCTCCCTACCTTTGGCGTGGAAAAGCAGTGGAGGATGGCCCAAGTCCTTGGGACCCTGCATCTACATAGGAGCCCTGGAAGAAGCTCCTGACTCTTGGCTTCAGATGTACTTTTTAGCCATGGCTATTGTGACCATTTCAGAAGTGAACCAAGAGATGGAAGATCTTTTCTTCTGTATCTCTTTGTGTTTCCTGAGAATCTGCCATTTTTAATTTTTATTCCAATAAAAACAAATAATAAGAATGTCTTAAAAAAGTACCAGTGGCTGACTTTATGGGGTAAAGCATGACCTAAGACCTATGACCCAAGCATCACAGGTTGGCACAGGTTTCTCTTGGTCGGTTCACTTCTCAGGCAGTTCCCTGGCTGGGAAAAGCAGCAGTTGTGCCCTTGAAAACACAAGGAAACCTGCATGATGATCCTGGTTCCTAGTTTCTGGTTAGTCTAGCACCATCCATGCTGATCCCCAGAGAAGTAAAAAGAATTGGAAACATCTCTATTTCTTTTTTTTCCTCTGTATTTTTGTGTTTCGAATAAAGTTTACAAATGTAAAATAAGAATCAAATGTCTAAAAATATCAATGATGGTTTGCTTATAGTTACAAAACTCTTCATTAACGTGTTATGTACTCTGGTTTATTTTTTTATACAAACTATTTAAATTACTTTAACAAAAGTGAGCATTCTGATGACACTTCATGGGATTCTGCATGTTTTTAACTAATGGTACAAATATTTAAAACAATTGATTTAAAACACTTTTTTGCATTTTATTTTCTTTCTTTTGTCCCATTGTTACAACAATTGGTTATGTTAATGGACTTTGAGTTGGTACACTGGAGTTTATACTGCTTATTACACTATGATCTTGTGAAACCCATGAACTGCCATCTCTGAATGCAAATAAATTCAATAATTATAAGAACAGTTTCCCAAATGTGACATAAGAGCATATGGGCAATCATTTTCATAACTTTATTCCCCAAAATTACACAGACTTAAAGAAATTTCATGAGTTGTAATCTAGCTGAAATATGTCTCAAACATTGGGAAAAATTATGTTCCTTGGAAAATATTTTCAAATATACTACATGTGATGAAAAGTGATGGGTGCTAAAATGCAAGAGGTACATTGGAGACATTATAGTATTTTAAATACCAGAATACACAATTTACACTGCATTCTGTGAGCAAACTGTATTCAGAAACACTGAATTACAGCTTGGATCTTGAATTTGAGTAGTTACATATTTTTTTTTAAGAATGGAGATTTTCAATCATTGAAAAATAATTTCAAATAACTAACAGAATTTGGAAAGCAGCAATTTAGCTACAAAAGATACATATAATATCAGCCAATCTGGAATTTTAAAAATCAAGAATTAGTTATAAATTAAACATTTATCCAAACATTACTTTTCCTTTCTTTGGGTATAAAGAATATTGTTCACATGCAAAATGCTTGTGGTGTTAGAATGCCTTGGCTTAATTCATAACCTTTCACCTTCTTGTTGAGTAAACACAAGGTTGTTGAGTCTCTCTGCTGGCAGATAGTAAATATAGATTGCAAATATAGATAATGTATTTATATAAAAGTATAAATCTGTGTATCTATATATCATAGTAGTTCAAGGCAGATAGCTACTAGATTTTCCACCACTGCCTATAGCTACAGTGCTATGATACACTTGAATAGCACAATGTTGAACTTTTGACTATCGCCAAAGGACTACTCCATTGTAATAATATGGGAGAAAACAGTGGAGAGAGGGATGTGAAAGGAGACATGAGGGGAGAATCTCTGTACCTACAAAGCCATATCATGGAAACTAGTAATAATAATAATGACAAAGAAAAGATTCTACAACATAAAAATTAGGAAACACTGCAATAATGATTATGGTGTTAGAGAAGCATGGTTTTTGCAATAAGTGCTTTCTGAACCATTATCTTTTGAAAGCTCTATTAATCACCAATGCTTTTCCCAAATCTATTTTGTACACCATTAAACATACTCACATTGATGTAATGATTAATTGAATTATTACTTCATTCATTTATTGTCCCAATAATAGTTTCATGTATTCATTCTCATTATGGAATAAATGAGATATTATGAGGGAAAGTTAATTTTGCTGAGAATTTTAGGGTTGAATTCACAAAGAAGTTAAAATGTAGGCATCATTTAATTCTTCTCCAGGCTCATTTCAATCATGCTTATTGAATGTCATGTATCCCAGCCCTCTGGGATAAGCCAACTAGACCCAAGACACTGACTGTAGTCTTATCATTTTGCCTCTAGAGATGGCCTGTAAACTGAAATATTTCTTAGGCTGAATTTTTATATTTATTAGACCACATTCATTTTTTTAATGATTAAAAGAAAAAGCTATTTATTTTCACACTTGGTAAGATGAAGAGAACATCCAGCAGTTTCTGATTATAAGTTTTGGGGCGTAAGTGCAGAATTAGCTTAGGAATTACATTAGAAGTAAGAAAAAAAAAAACATAAGAAATGAAAAAGGATAAGCCAAATTCTACTCATATTATGTGATCAAGGATGAAGTTACACTGAATGCATTTGCCTTTAGTCCCTTCAGCAATGCAGAGATATATCTCCTATAGCTGGTATCACTCTGATATTCTATCCTAATTTTGTGATCTATGTATTATTTTTCTCTGTTTGAAATGCATAGTGAGACTTCAGTGTTTTAGAGATTTCACAATAAAAGATTGTGTTGTGTCATTGGAAATTTTAAATTTATTTTATTTGTTTGGAAGGATAAGAGCAAAAGATAGAGGGCAAGGGAGAGGGGGAGGGAGAGAAGGAGAGAAAACAGAGAACTCTTGCCCACACACCAAATGTTTGAAGACAAGAAGTGAGAGCCCAATCCAGTCACCCAGGAAAACATTCTGAGCATTAACAGAAAGCTGGAGTTGACAATGGGGCACAGATTTTAACACAGACACTGTCATGAGCTGGTTGTATTATCTTAAATTTCATTTGTGGAGGTCCTAAATCTAAATATGATCATATAGGGATATAGGGCCTTTAGTTAAGTAATAGAAGTTTCATGAACTTCTAAGTGTTCGAAAACTAATCCAGTATGATTCATGTCCTTATTAATAAATAAAGGAGATGCCAGTGATGGGATCAAACAGAGGGAAGGAAAACACAATAGAAGTTCTAGAAATCAGATAGAGATACTATTTACATCTTGATATATGTGTCTCTGAGGGAGTCTACATAGTCATCACTGCCTTCCAAAATGGACTATGTTGAAACCGGGTTCCTCTAGGAGAGCAGCTAAACAGGGCAAATACAAGGAAGCTATTCTACGTAAAAGTCAAGTCATAATTATGGGTGGTGATGAATGTTAAGGCAGCAAGGATAGTAACTTTCTAAATGCTTTCTCCAGGAGAAGGTGTTTTTAAAATAATCATTAGGAATTTCTCTATATAATTTATTAAGAAAGTCAGCTCCACTCTTGCCTATTTCTGTGTTTTTATTTTCAAATTCTGTTTCTAGGATAAACCAAATAAAGAGGAGCTCACCTATATGTTGTGATCGCCCTCAGAACATATTTTAACATCCAAGGCAGAAAAAAAAAAAAGGCAGAGCTCCAACCATAAAGTATGTAATAAAAAAGGGAAAACATGATGGAGATAAAAGGAGTTTTATGGCCCTTGTGTTTGATTCATTTGAATAAAGTAATGCTTTATCCAAGGAGAGAAATAATCTCTGGTTCTTCTCTAGGTGGAAATGAGATTTGTGGTTTGCACCAGCTCAGTAGATGCAATTGATAGTATTTCAACTTGAAGGTTGTGATGATAGTAATTTGGCCTTTGTTAGGCTGCCATGTAGGTGACTTAAAAAAGGGAAGAGATTTCTGTCAGTCTAAGCCACTCCTCAATGCTTTTTGTCACTGGTTGCTAATTCAAATTAAGATACATTTCATAGTGACATAGATTTATTCGCATTCAGTTTTGTTGTTTGAATGTCCTCATTATCTTTGTCGTCAAAGTTAGGTGTCATAATCTCATGCATATGTAAGAGAGCTGAATATTTCATATGCTGTGGTAAGTAGGGCTCTGAACAACAAGCAGTTCAGTTGGTCTAGCTGAATAATAAATTCTTAATGAATTCTGTTTTATAATGAAGACTTGAAGAATGGATTGGCTTGGATTGGTAAACCTGGTGAGCAAAAAAGAGTATATGTTTAAGACATATTCTATACATTATATAGAAGAAAGAGTTAAAATCAAAAGGTATGTCAAGGATACAGATTACCAATTCAAATAAAATGGTATTTCCTACTAAGTGAAGTATCAATATCCATGCATGGAAGGCAAGAATTGTTTTTTAAAAATATTCACCTCTGGACAAAAATTTCCAAAAAGATAACAATATAGATTTTAGTAGCAGCTTTAATTTTTGGAGACAAGATATGTAAAAGCATGACATTTCCCAAATTCTCTGTTTACAACCCTGTCTGCTCTACCCTACTTTTCTCAAGTCTTCTTCAGGTGGGCTTAAAGCTCCCCTGTCTCGATGAATCTTGCTCATTTGTACTTCCAAGAATCAGCAAATGACAGCCTTCAGGCAAAATCCAGCACACTGTTAGATTTTGCACTGCCTTACAGGAAACAATGACTTTTATTAACTGGCTGCAAAATAAATAATGATATTCATAGCATGTAGAATTATATGAAATTCAAATTTCCATTTCTATAAATAAATGCTATGAGAATACAGCCAAACAGGTATTTATGCATTTTCTGAAGATGTTTTCTACTAAAGTTCTGAATAGTATCTTCCAAGTTTTGCATGGGCACGGAGAATATTTTGTTTTCTGGGCTTCCATGACAAATAGTTTCTGACTCTTTATCTACAATAAGTAAGGCCCTTCTTGGTTTTCTAGCTTCTACTTTTAGACACAGTAATCTTTTTTTTCCTATTATCAAAAGGTAATCTTTTAAGATGGAAATCAGGTCATTTCTTCCATCTTTTAAAAATTTCCAACAAATTTAAAGTTTAAATAAATGTAGTACACTTAGTTATGAGTATTAATGCCTTAAACATATCATCTTTTGTAGCTACATTTTTTTCTTATATGCATTATTATTTTGACATTCTTATTACACCATTTTCTCCATCATCAACCAAAGTCTGGTCTCATGTATAGTCTATCAGTTTTTAATTAATGTCACGATATCACACTTATCATTGCAATGCCTTTGTCCTTTTTTCTCTGTGTGAAAATACTTGTTTTAGGAATAGCAGATGACAGGTATCTCCCAATAGGAGATAATAAGCCAGTCTACAATGTAAGGGTAACTCTGTCTCACCTAGCCAGTTTCTGCCATCCTCTCCATTTCTGTATTATTGTGCTCTTTTCCGGTAATTTGACAATCAGTTCTTTTTGCCTCCTTCATATACTGTGTGAACTTTTATATGCATAAACTTTTTATATTCTTCAAAATATTTTGTATGCATAGAAGGTATGACAACTACTAGGTTCAACAAATCAGTGTTACCAATTATTGAATGATCTTATGTGCTAGCAAGGAAGGCTCTGTGTATTAGATGCTGTAGCATTGCAAAGTAGACAATGAAGATGCAAACATGGATATGTTAAGATTATTGAACTCTTTATTAAAGATATGCATGCCAACCTCTTAATAAGACTAGTGAAAGATAACCAACATGGCCTGCAGGTGGGAGCAGGTTTCTTGAACTATGGTGCAGTATTTTGATATGGACAGGCAAAACTGACAAGATTTGACAAAACATAATGTGATTAACTTCTTCATGCTTAATTTTAAATCTGAAAAACCTCTCAAGGGTTGATGGTCTTCTTTTGTTTATGTGTGTAAAGGATTGAATATAAGAAAAACTACACTCATGTTAATTGAATATGTAGAGAAACTGAATTCTAGCAATATTTTGGGGCACCTTGTCCAGAAAGTGTACCTTGCATATCAGAATTGCCATTTATTTTTATTTCACTTTACTTGATTTTCTGCACTCTGAGATAGATATCTAACAAAGATACATTGTGGGGCCCAGCATAATGCTCAGTGGCTACACCTCACTTTGTGAGCACTGAGATCCCATATGGGTACTGGTTCATGTCCTGGTTGCTCTGCTTGCCAATCAGCTCCTTGCCTGTGTCTTGAGAAAGTGGTCGAGGATTGCTCAAAGCCTTGGGACCCTGCACCTCCGCAGGAGACCTGGAAGAGGCTCCTCACTCTTGATCAGATTGACTTCTTAGTTCTGACCATTGCAGCCATTTGGGGAAGGACTCAGTGGATACAAGATCTTTCTGTCTTTTTCTGTATAAATCTGATCTGCCTTTCAAGTACAAACAAACGAATTTATTTCAAAAGATGCATTGTGGTTAACCTTGCTGTTTGAAAAAAAAAAAATCTAGCAATGGACAGCTCAGCAGAGGGACATCTGTTAGAAGCAAGGAAGCTGTTGCATTAATTCTGAACACAAGTGATGAAGGTAAACTTCAACTCTAGAAGTGTGAATGGAAAGGCTGATGCAGCAGAAGATTAAGGACCAGAGATAGTCACATGAGTTTAAGTCATGTATCTTCTTCTTTTTTTTTTTTTTTAAGTTTATGGTCACAGTCAATTACTCTCTGAGTTTCCTCATTTTCCACACTTCAGTTATTTTTAATATAATGTTGTGTGGACTAAAGGATATGTTTTGCAGATAATATCTAATATGTTTTTTATAACAAGGGTAATCAATAATATTTTATCATTATTAATCTTTTCTTGTTATACAGAAAGATGTAGGTGAGTCAGAATTGAAAAAAGTTAGAAATTTATTAGATTGAAAAACTCAAACTCACAGAAAAGTGAATATAAAATATTCTTTAAACAAAGAAAATTGGTGCACTAATTAAAATAGATACCCAGAAGGAGGCAATGAAAATTAAAGCAATCCAACAAAGGAATGTCATGAAATCTGGAATGGAAATTTGGCCAGTCTGTAATAGTTTGAGTCTTATTGTTGGAGAATTTGTTGTAGTAAAGGTAGTTCTAGCAGAAAAGAAAGCAGTAAAAAAAGGTGGGATGGATTATATACATATATATATGTATATATATAATGTATACATTTACACACATATATGGTATATATAAACATTACACATACCATTAGGAAAGGATTATATTGGGGAATCGTTACCACAGTTAGAATAAGACAGAGTTAAGAATGAAGAAGATAAATAGCTGGAAGAGAAACATGATGCTATATTATGAAACCCAAAAAAGGCATGTAGGAAGGAAGGTACCAGGTAATAACAAAAGAGTTTGTCAGATCTCAGCACTTGCTGGGACCTTATGGACATCTGGGAATGTGTTTAGTGAATTGTAACTGAAATTGACATCTAATGTGAAGAAAGAGTTTCAAATAATTTCATGCTGAAAAAGAATTGCATAGGCATTCATTAACATTTAATAAATATGAATAATTGCTGTGTAACAATGGAACTTTAAGCTATGGTCCTTGGAAAAATGCTATTCAAAGATTTGAAAATGAGACATGATGGAAAATACACTGCAGATTTACAAAATGATCAGAGCCTGAGCATGTTGAAAGGATGTGTGGCTCTGCACTCTGAGTAGAATGTTGTCCTTATTTTTTATTAGCCAAATAACATTCAGAACATTTTCTAATATCTAAGAGTCCTCTTTCATCTATAAATTGGAGTTATACCACGTTCTTCATGGCCAGCATGATAATGAAACACTCCTGCATGCTTCAGTGATATCACACAGTTGGTCAGGAGGTCCATTTTATATACCCATTGTGTGACAGGCTTTCAAAGGTCAAAACTGAAGAACACTTTAGTCAATGGCTTCACATGTGTTAATGATCTGACCTTTGATCTAATTATCTGTCCTCCAAACTCCGTCTTAAGTTTTCTTCCACATGACACCCAGCAACTATGTACCATCTTCATGAATTTGGAGTAGAAAAAGCTTGAGCTTAAATCTTTATTTCTGCTACTGTATTTGAAAACTAGGGTGAATTGTTAAACCTCTAAAAACCTCCAACTGATAGACCTGTAAGAGGTAGACAGCATTGTCATCTGTGGGATAAGGATAGTAATAATGAAGTAAAATAATCTATGTAAAGCACTCTGCCCAGGACCTAAGGCATATAAAGTGTCAAGAAGTCAAGAAATATTTGTTGTTCTGTCAACATTTGTGTCAGCACAATATTGTGATTTAATGTCTTGCTCCTTGTTCCCAACTGTACTTGATAATATCTTCGCAGATATCATAGTTTACTAAACCTAAATCCTTTTCCAGTGTCTAGGATAACATAGATTCCACTTCTTTATAGTTCATTGTTATTCTAGCTTTATCATTCCATTCCATTTCTGTCTGCACTGATGCTGAGATCACTAAACTAATCATTCTGTTAACACTAAGTCTGTGCTGCTGTCCAGATTTATGTCTGTTATCTGAATTTTACCAATTCTCTCCCAATATAATTTTCAGCAATCATTATCCACCCAATAAGACTTCCATAGAACTTATAGGAGGAGGCACACTTTTTCTGCTACTCTTTGTCCAATATTGTGCCTGAACTTCAAATGACACTTTTTCTGTTATTATTATTTGTTATTTAGTTATCACTTAGTGCATTCTCTGGTACTCTATTACACACAATGGTCTCCTTCACAAAATATTGTACTATTCTATGAGTCTCTCCTGGTACATGTCTGCTATTGGGTTGTCAAGAAGCAAAATGGAGGGTTCTTGTTGTGGAATAATTGATGAACTATAAAATGGGCCTTGGCATAATTAAAAAGTTTTTTTGATCAAATAAATAAACCTTTAACAAAAAATTAAAGTTTTCATTAAGTATAACAGCAAATTTATATGCTTAGACTAAAAGTAATTACAGAGAGGGAATAAAGGAGAGGGAATAAAGGAAAGAAACTTTTATAGAAAACCCCATAAATTATTAAAATAGCATGTCTGTACAATTTTTGTGGTTCTTCTTTATTCTATTTGCTGGTACTATTACTGGGACAGTTTTTTTTTCCAATATATTCCTTTGCTTTGTTTGGAATAGCATTGCACACACTCAAGGTGATACACTTTATTTGAATATCAGTATGTTGGAATAAAGGTAAAACTACATTATGGTGAATCTCTTTGAACATGTATATATCATATAGCTTTATCTTGTTCTCTTTCATATGATGGTTTGCATTTCTCAAGATTATGGCTATTTCCACAGCATATTTTGTCCTTGTGACTGGAAACATATTAGGAAAACATTGGAAAAGAAATACAATCATTTCAAGATAATTCACATTTTAATGGCTCTATTAAGTATGACATTAATAGCTCATTTGAATTGATTTGCACACATGAAAATGTATTGTTAATGTGTTAAAGGATATTTGATTGCTTCCTGACACTGAAAGAGTATGCTTTACATGAAAAAAATGTTTCTCTAGGTTGATAAGAATGTATTTATTTTTAAAAATAACAAATTATTATCTAAAGCAGTTATGTATCAAAAATTAGATTAACAATGCTGAATATATTTCTAATTTCTATTATATTCATTTAATCAATTTAAACAATTTAGTTGAAAACACAAAGCTTTAGCCTGGCTAATTGAGATTTTCTTAAGTAGAAAGACAGTCAAAAGGACTCATATTTTCATATGTTTAATTCTATATTTTTGTTAAAAATAGTTTCCTTTTGTGCTATGAAGGAAAGCGACACTCTTCCTGAAGTTCAGTTTACACTTACATTTTCTAGGTAATCAGACAAACAATTTTAATTAATTCAGAGAGTCGCCTCTATGGCGCCTGTGACCATTAAGGTCTCTTTCATTATGAATGCAAATTTGTTCCTAAAATAACAAGAATGTCATTATCCTGCTTTGTTCATTGAGGTGCTCAGGAAGAGAACAAAAACTTCTTTTGATGTTGAGGTAATTCTTCTGATATACCATGATGGCTTTAGCTTTGGTATTTCTGGGGCTCATTGTCTTGAACAATGCTCTTCTATGTATAATTGTTAAGACAATCAGAGTGGGAATGATAATGAGAATTCACCCCCAAATCTTCACATATCAGCTGTCAAACAGAGTATAAAGTTTTAAAACTTACATTTAATTGAGAATATCAGGTTAGTTTAAGATTGTGAGCTGCGTAATGTTTAGAAGCTTGCTATAAACACTAGGAAGCATTTTAATGAAACATTTCCCTTTTTAAACATTTTCTAAATGTGTTTGAAGGCTGAGTGACAGCGATTGACAAGGACAAAGACGGATCACTTGTCTGCTGATTTCAATCCAGCAGCAGCAATGCCTGTGCCAGGCCGAAGCCGGGATCCAGTAGTCCATCCTGGTCTTCCACGTGGATGAGTGTCACAAGGACTTGATTCATTGTCATTGCCTTCCCAAACACATTAGCAGGGAATGGGATCAGGAGTGGAATAGCAAGAACTTGAACTGTCCTTCAGTTGAGAGACGCTAGTGCTAGAAGGACCAGTTCAGCCCACCACAGTCTAAAATAGGTCCCTCATTATTTAAGTTTATAAGTTGGTTTGCAGTTATGAAAAATTGAGCTATGTTTTGTATAAGGTCTGAAATTCTAATTGTTTATTTATTTATCCACGAAAACTTTGTTACGTGCTTATCATGAACCAAGAGAAAAATCCAGTCAAATAGAGCTTTCATTGTCAAGGTAACCCATAATGAATGCTGGAATAAAAGATGCTACTGATTGGGGCCCGGCGGTATGGCCTAGCAGCTAAAATCCTTGCCTTGAACATGCAGGGATCCCATATGGGCACCGGTTCTAATCCCAGCAGCCCTGCTTCCCTTCCAGCTCTCTACTTGTGGCCTGGGAAAGCAGTCGAGGATGGCCCAAAGCTTTGGGAACCTGCACCCATGTGGGAGACCTGGAAGAAGTTCCTGGATCCTGGCTTTGGATTGGCATAGCATCGGCCGTTGCGCTCACTTGGGGAATGAATCATCGGAGGGAAGATCTTCCTCTCTATCTCTCTTCCTCTCTGTATATATGACTTTCCAATAAATAAATAAATCTTAAAAAAAAAAAAAGAAAGATCTGTTATGTAGACACAGACACAGAATGTGGCTGCCAGATTATGCAAATTTAACTATTCAATCAAACACGACACAGCATACTTACAGGAAAGCCATGGGAAGCCTTGCATGCATCTTTTACTTATTCTGTAGCAATAGAAAGACTTGCTGAGTAAATGTTTAAAAAAATAGGGCCTGGAGCAGTGGCTCAACTAGCTAATTCTCCCCCTTCAATGTCCAGGATCCCATGTGGATTTAGGTTCATGACTCTGCTAATGGAAGATCTTTTGTTCTGTCTCTCCTCTCTGCAGACCTGCCCTGCCAATAAAAACAAGCAAATCTTTTAATTTTTTTGATGATGGTTACATAGTTGATTAGGGTGGGGAGGATCCAGAATCAGGAGAAAATGGGTGAAATTTTGTGACCACATTTTCTTTTCCTTTTTCCTGTATCTGGGTGAAAGGGAGAGACAAGGGGAGAAGTCATACCCAGGCGTCCAACTGCCTCAGCACCCAGAGATGGGGAATGGCCATCTGATGTCATCCCAAAGTTCCCGATGTGGAAGATGCTTCAAGGGCTCTGCTCAAATGATTTTGATAGTTTTGAAATGCCGATCTTGCAGATGCAAGGATGAGGATATCCTTCTAAAGTCCATTGGTTGACACACTCCACTTCTCAGTCTCCATTTGCTCAGATATTTGCTGTCATGCTTCGCTGAGGTATCTGATCAACTTGTCCTGCTCTCCTTCCTCTGCTATTGTACCAGGTGTCCTCTGCCGGCTCTGACAGTCTGAGCTATCCTTTCTGTGTGTCTGGGTATGCCTTCTACTGCTCCGTCAGAGCCACTGGGGAGGCCCAGTCTTGACAGATGCAATCCATTGTGAGACCACAGGTCCTGCCATTCTCTCCATAGTTGGAGTTGTGAGTTCAGCAGTTTAGTTGGAGAGACCCTCAAAAAATCTCATAGAGGTGATCTCAGGCCTACCCCTTGTGTGTGATACGGGGTCCATTTTGTTCTGCCACTCACATCAGCTTACTTGCACACTGATAACAATTACTAGGTCAGATCTAGCTCCAGCCTGATTTCTTATGCAAATCAATGGGTGCTGTAGCCCAGCCCAACCCTCTCCTCCCCATAGTTGACCCTCACATACACCATTGAGAGCTGCAGCCCAGTCAGAGCAACCCCCAGTAAACCTCACTTTTCTGGCCAGCCCTGGTTTCTGCATCAGCCAGCATGTGTAGTGGATTGGTCTATTCTGTCCCAACTCCCATTCAAATCTTGTTTTCACAATTGGGCTTTGAAGCCTAACTCATCCCAACTGACACCACCCTTCAGCCCACACTCATGCCAGTGGGTGCCACCTCCTATGTAGCCAGGCCTGCTCTCAATCCTTGTTCTATGCTCACCAGTGGGAGTTGCAGCCCAGTAGAGGAGTGCTCAAGTCTCCCTTCTGGGCCCAATCCCAGATCTTGATCTTGCGTTTTCCAGGTGGTTCTGAAATCTAACTCACCAGGGCCTGCCCCCAGTACCAGCACTTGGCAGCTGTTGATGTGATCAAGCCCAGCCTGCCTGCCTTTACCCCAGCTCATGCCTACATCAGTGGATACAGTCAGTTAGCCCAGCCTAGCTCTCCCCCAGTCCTGTTCACATGTAGGCCAATAGGTGTTTTAGCTCTGCCCAGCCAGGTCTGTCCCCAATCCCAGCTCTCACACTGAGGTTCACCAACAGGAGTAGTAGCCCAGCAGGAGAGTTCCCACATCTCCCCTGCAGGTCTGAAACTCCCCCACCATGTCTTGTGTGTGCTGCTGGATGTTGCAACCCAGTCTGGCATGGCTCATCTCAACTCAGCAATTGCCATCGGGTACTATTGCCTGGCCTGGCCTGGTCTGTCCCCAGTTCCAGTTCACACTGGTGGATCCTGCCACCCCACCCAGCCATGCGAGCCTCGAGTTCTGCCCTTAGAGTTTACTGGTAGGTGTGTGGTCAGATCCAGCCCATCCTACACCCTGTCCTGGTTCTTAGATTTGCCAATGGGAGTTATAAACTGGCCCAGCTTATTCTGCTGTTATACCTGACCCACATGTACGCTAGTGGATGCTGTAATTAGGCCTAGTCTGACATGCTTTTTGTCTTGATTCCTGAGTTCACCTGCAGGGACTGCATCCCCACAAAGATGTTCCCCATGCTTCTCTATTAGATCTCCTCTCAGCTCTTACACACACTGATGGGTTCTTAGCCCAGGCTGACTTCGTCCACCTCCTGTCATGGTAGGAACAGTGCTTTTACCCAACTGGCTCACATGATGCTGATTCTTGCCTTTGTGAGCTACACCCCAGCCGCACCTAGTCCACATAGACACAGCTCTCATGTGGCTCAGCAGAAGGAGACCTAGCCCAGCCTATCCTACACCCATCATGGTTCTCATGAACATCAGTGTGTGCTGAAGTCTAGTCCAATCTGGCACACCTGAGATCCAGTTCACACCATGCCTAGGGATACTACAACTTTGTCAAGCCCACACCATCACCCCCATTCTAGCCCCTGAGCTCATCAGTGGGAGCCACAACCCAGTCAGGTCATCTCCTTAGCTCTCTGACTGGACCTGTTCCCAGCCACAGTTTTACACATACAGAGTGGTTGCTCTGACCCAGCTCAGAATAGCCCATCCTCTGTCTTGGCCTTTGCCCTTGGATGCTGCACTCTGACCTGATCCAACCTGCTCTCCAGTCCCAACCTTCATTGGCAGGTGATGCAGATGATTCTTGCTCAATCTACTTCCATTCCTAACTCATGAAAACTGATAGCTGTGATAGCCCAACCTGGCACGACACATACTTCAATCTGGTGCCTGCATTTACCAGTTGGTTAAGGTTAGGTTCACCCTGCCCAGCCTGCCCCCATCCTGAACCAACCCACACATTGCCAATGGGTAGAGCTACCCTGCTTAACCTGACCAACACCCAGGCCTGGATCACATGTTGACCAGTGGGAGCTATGGCCCACCAGGGTAGTTTCCCAAGTTCTCCCCCCAGGGTTTACCCCCAAACCCAGATTCCACACATGCAGTGGATGTTGGGCTCTTATCCAGCAAAATCTACACCCCGTGTCCCAGTCTATGTATGCTGCAACCTGGCCCTCCCCAGTCACTATTCTTGGGGTTGTCTATACGTGCTGTGGCTTGGTCTAGTCTGGCCTCTACTCAACCCCAGTATCCATGAGTGTCAGAGGGCTGCATGTTCCTGCCTAGCTCAACTCGTCATTATCCCCAGCTCTTAAGCATGCCAGTGCACAAGGCTGGGGCCCAACAGCCCCCTACAGATTTTGCACTCAGTTAGTGTTATAGCCTAGCCCAACATTGCTAGTCTCTGGTTCGGACTCTCACTGGCAGGTAATGCGATCTGGCCCTGCTAGGTAAGTCCTCCAGCCCCAGCTATAGTGAGTGATATTCAGAGGTGATAGAAGCTAACCACCCCAGTTCTGGTCCCCACATGGGCTGGTGCTTCTGTCTGACCCTCAAATGTCCTCCAGTTTCCCACTCCAAGCTGTTCAGTCTCTGCCCAATCACTTCTCTGCAAGTACAGTGGCCTTGTTGATGGAATTGTCTCAGTATTCATTCCTCACCTGCAATATACTCCCTCCTTCCCACACATATACCCACTACCTTCCCTGGGGAATCTGCTCCCCTTCCTCTGCTACAGTAGCAGATGTTCTTTGAAAGCCCCAAATGGACCGCCATATCTTCTTTTTCCATCTGGGTGTGCCTTCTTTTGCTCTGGTCTAAACCGTTAAGGAGGCTCTGATCTGCAGGAACAGGGATCTTGTCAATACCAGTCCCTCAGAAGTCATTCTTTCCCTGGAAGTGAACACTTAAGTCCCTGCATGTCCCCACCTGTGCCACCCCCCACACCACCTGTGAGCCCAGAACCTCAAGTGCTCAGAGGATGTTGCCAGACAGACTGTGGGCTTTGCCTACATGGTGTCTGGGCCTAGGAGGGTGACCTCACACCCTGACAGACCGCCCATGCCACAGGGGTCAGAGTCCCAGCCCAGTGGCACTGCAGTGGCCACTGAAAATGGAAAAACAAGTAAATGTTTAAAAAAAATGGTGAAAATGAACGGCGACTGATGCAATAGCTTGGTGCTAATTCTCTACCTGCAAGTGCTGGTACTGCATATGGGCACCAGACCATGTCTCACTCCACTTCCAATGCAGCTTCCTGCTTATGGCCTGCAAGAGCAGCAGAGAATGGCCCAAAGCCTTGGGACCCTACATCTGTAAGAGAGACATGGAAGCAGTTCCTGGCTGCTGGCTTCAAACCAGCATTTTAGTTCTGGCCATTGTTGCTGTCTGGGGTGTGTACCAGCAAATGGAAGATCTTTCTCTCAGTTTCTCTTTCTTTCTGTAAATCTTTTCCAATAAAAATGCATAAACATTGAGAAAAAAGGAAAATTAATGTTGAAAAGTTTTGCTGTTAAATGAGTTTCAATGAATCAAATAGCTACTACAAAATGGTTACTTTGCAATCATTTAAATTAAATGAGTCCAGCCTAAACACAGCATCTAATTCCAATCAATGTGCTTCCTGTTTTATCCTTGACTTGCCCACCACACACTTGAATTGCAACAACAGGTGGTATTTGGTCACCATGTCTCTAGTCTTGAGACTAGCAAACTATTCTTCATGCTTTAGCTAGACAGATACACACTTATTATCATCACAGACCACACTTTATTAATGTCTTTCACTTTAACTATAAAAATCTTTGTATGTCAAGACCTTTTACAATCTGTTTTCAGTTGAACTTTTGATCCTCCATAGACTGTGCTTCATCCATACATGTATCTCTCCCTCTTGTGGTGCTGTTTTCTCTATATCCCTCCATACCTTTACACATATATGTTGTATTTATTTACACTGCCATTACTCCTTTATAAGCAGGCAAACACCTTTACTCCAAGACCAAAGTCACACATTGTTCAAAGGTGAAGCTTCTCACTGTCTACCAAAAGGTATCATAGAATTTAGATATTTTTTCAACTAAGGCACCAACCTATTAAGTAGCTAAAAAAAATCCATCTCTTCCTTTCTCACTTCCTAGTCTAGCAGCTGTTCCTTTGGGCTCTGGATAAATGCATATATAGCACATAAAAAAAGCACTTAACTGTATTATCAATTGCCATTTTAAACAACTGTGGACTTCTATTACAGATAGAGAGATCTGTCAAATGAGATCATATATATTTTCACACATTAAATTGTTACCATTTGGGCTGAAATTTGAAACCAGTTATCTGTTAAAAAATAAAACTACACACAATTTCAAGTATTCAGAATTTTTTTTTTGGTAAATCCAGCAGCATTTAGCAGAATGTTTAATTTACGTAAGAAAACTGTATTTCAAGTAAAAGTGTTCTGTTGGTGGTTCTAGCAGGAGAGCATCAGCTGCTCCTAAACCCTTGATGGTGGACTGGTCCTCCTCTAGTGGGTATTATGGTCCTCTTGGACAAAAATGTGCAGCTTCTGAAGAGACGCACAGAGAGCCATGAATGAGGAAGCTGATGCCTGCCTCGCCAGCCAGTTCAGCAGAATCAATCCTGGCAACTAGTGGGGGGGACAGATGTTGCAGCCACATCACCCTCATCTAAGAATGTGTTTTTGTATGAACACAACTGATGGTTTCATGTTTCACATTGTGTCATTAGTTCGATTAAGGAGAAATGATGGAACTGGAATCCCTGTAAAAGAATATGGATTCTCTCTCTCTCTCTCTCTCTCTTTGTAATTATTTATTTTTCACAATAGGCTCACGAATATCCCCTTCCATCCTCCTCATTACTCCTCTCCTTACTGTTTTCTCCTATATTATTACAGTAGTGTAGACCTTCAGTAATAGTCACAAGTTCATCATTCTGCTCTTTTTAAGCATTTGCTCTTTTTTTATTTTTATTATTTTATGATACAATCCCCCCACTACTGATTTCCCTTCTACTGTTACAATGGGTAGTCCTTCATGAATAGTCATAAGTCCATCATTCTATTATTGAAGTGTTTCTCAACATTGTAGGCATGGATGATGTCAGACTCCAGCCTCCTACTGTCAGGATATATTCAACAACAGTATCACTGAGAGCCCATCTTTGATCTGAGTCTTATTCATAAGCGGTGCTAACTACGACCATGAATCGTCATTTTTCAGTATGCCAGTCTCCATTATACATGCAAAATACAAAATCAATAATAAACATGTAAATACATATATTCATGTACAGAATAAATATCTCTTAATGAATTTCTGTATTGGGTACTTATCTTCAGTCAGATTTTAGCTAAATTAAGACACTTCTTTTAGTGATAACATTTGCTCACAGCTGTAAAGACCACCAAAAACAAGAAGTATGGAGAATAAATTCCAAAGTAGAAAAGAAAGGTTTTTTTCCACTGAAGGAAATGGGAAAAGTCACATTATTACATAAAGTATGATAAGAATATGAAATGCACAAAAATAAAGTAGCCATATGATCCAGAAATGTCACTTCTGGGATACATTCAAAATATTGGGAGCAGAATTTCAAAGAGTTATTTATACATCAATATTCACAATATTATTTTTCATAATAGCTGAGCTATGAGAGTAATTCAAATGTTCTTGAATGAATGAATTAATAAGCAACTGTGGTATAGAACCACATAAAAAAAACATTACTGAGCCTTAACAAGAAATAAATTCTTAAATGTTTGCAACTTAGGTAAATTTGGAGGATATTATGTTCAGTGAAAGAAGCCAATCTCCAAGACTGTGTCACTCTACTTACATCAGGTACTTGCAATAATCAAAAATGATAAAGACAGAAAGACAAGGAGTGGAAGGGTAGTTTCTAGGGCCAGGGAGGAGAAGGAAGATGCAGATATTATTTTAGGAGTATAGAGTTTCAATTTTGTTGGATTAAAAAAATAAGAAGATTGAGGAAGGTGATGGTTACACAACATTTTAAATGTATTGAATATATTGGACTGTACATTAAATACAGTACAGTTGGTTACATGCATTTTACCAGAGTATAAATTAGTCATAAAATTCTAAATGAATGTTTGACTACAATTGTGAGAGCTTAGCATATGACTCTATATATCCCTCTACCCCCTATTTGGGTGATGCCACAATTAGTATTTGAATTTTATGGCTATTTTATGTAATTCATTAATCAATCATCCATAACAGAATAATTATTTGTAATCAGCTGACATTGTCAATGTCCCTTTTATCACTGTTATTGCTACTTCCTATAAATAATGATGATCTAGTAAAAAAATAATATATTGAAATTTAGCAGCAGACTTTTATTCAATACTGGTAAGTTTTGCCTAAGAAGTATGAAATATATTATCATGGTGCTTAGAATTTATAAGCAAGGGAATCTAAATAAATCTCCCTGAAGCAATATATGCATGCAAGAATTGTAATTTTGAAAAAAAAAGTGTGGTTTGGAAAAATAACAGCTCATAGAAAGTAAAACCAACTAACTAAAATGCATGATTCAAAAATTATTGGCATAGTTTATATCATAACAACATTTCCTTGTGTGATAATAAGGTTCTCAAAGATATCTACTAAAACAGGCTAATAAAACCATGCAAGTTTATAACACTGTGCATTTTTTTAAATTGAAGCAAATCTTCACAAGAATATGATAAACAGAAAAACATACATTTGCATTTTTATCTTCAAAGACAGTTCTGTAGTGATATTCAAAAGGGTTTCAATACAGAAAAACACACAAGGACGGGGAAATTTAATTCAAACAAAGGACCATTTCAGTTTCACTTGCTGCTTCCCAGTTTTTCTGTGATGTAAAAGCCTATATTGATCTGGCATTCATCTGCATCAAATTCCAATGGTTGCAGAAACCTGGTTTTTTATTTAACTTGGCCAATTTAATAAATGTCTACAATAAAGCTCACCTAATTGGCAATTACCTTGGTGAATCATTTTTGTTCCATGTACTTTGGCTATAGTATATTAGGATTCTAGTGAAACAAAAAAAATAAGGAAAAAGCATGGAGACTATCATTGTGGCTGTTGGATTGACCTTCTTTTGGATCAGTACTCTATTAGTTATGACTGTCTGAAATACTTACCTCAGTATGTATAATTGATTAGCACATTAGTTGGAATAGACCAGGTCAAAACAGTTGGAGTGATTGTTACCTATATTTTTAGCTCCATTAAAAATAAAGACCTGAGCCAGGTGTGATAGCATAGCGGTTAAGGTCCTCGCCTTGCAAGCGCCGAGATCCCATATGGGCTCCGGTTCTAATCCCGGCAACCCTGCTTCCCATACAGCTCCCTGCCTGTGGCCTGGGAAACCAGTTGAGGACGGCCCAAGACTTTGAGACCCGGAGGAGGAGGCTTCGGATTGGCTCAGCTCCAGTCGTTGCAGCCACTTGGGGAGTGAACCATCAGACGGAAGATCTTCCTCTCTGTCTCTCCTCTCTGTATATCCGTCTTTCCAATAAAAAATAAATAACTCTTACAAAAAAAATAAAGACCAAACATTTGTTATTAGCGTTTTCTGTTATATTCTGAAATAATAAAAAAAAAATTAAATAAACAGACAAATACCATATAATCTGTTTGGGTTTCTTGTATAGCTATGGGATGCATTATCTGTTACAATGAAGAAAAAAAATGGTTTCCATTAGCTGTGCAAGACTTCGATAGCAGATCAGATTTATATAGGACAAAAGAGGAACTCAAAGAAAATGACCACAAATAAACCAGTGTTCAGCATCTACATGCATCCTGACAGTTTCAAGTGCTTTGAACCTGTTTTTAAATAGCATCTTCACATATCCTGTCACCTAAGGTACCTCTGTCCTTGGACCTGATGCCGCAGAATGCTCCCTCATTTGGACTGGTTTGTGGGAAGAGGGTAGCCCTGAACAATTTCTAACTGTAAAAGTGAGTCACAGAAATGACCTCTATTGGTGTAACCCTTCTTTCATCTTCTTCTTAGTTGTAAATTCTTCGTTCTTAACTTACAGATTTGAAATTCATGAGCTTTGCCACATCTTCGCATCAGGACAAATACCCCCCTGCTGTCGCAATCACTTGCATAATTTATATCTTTCAAAATTGGAATGGCATCATTGCCTTCTTTGCAATTACTCTGTAGTCAAGCTTTTCACCTTATTGAAAGGTCTTTAATTTTTCTTGACTCTTAAACATTTCTAAACTTTTAGTATGTTTATTTTAATCCCTTAGGATTACAAAATAACCAATTTTAACAATATAATGATTTAGAAGTCATGTCATATGTTAAAGTGTCACAAATGTTGCTTTAGTGTTGATTGGTGTAGAAAATCGAATGATAATGCTGTGATACAAATAAATTGATAGCTTACATGAAATTCCTTTGTAATTCTAAATTTGCCAATATCTTTGCTGTAGTTCCAATAAATCTGTATGTAGTTTCTGCCTTAATAATGACTGTATCATTAAGATTATATGCTTCTGAGTTTCTTTATAATTTTACTATATGTTGAAAGAACTGAATGTATTTGATCTGCTGATTCTTAAGGTTTATTTCTTATTTGGAAAATATTGTACACTCAATGAGTGCTTGTTAGTTCATTTAACACATTTTGATATATGAAAGCAGACAGAAATATTTCGTACTGTGAAGGAAATACCAGTGTGGATTTTATTTTGGAATCTAGTTGAGTGGCTGGTGTAATGGCTCCACTGGCTAGTCATCTACCCTGTGGCTCCTGCATCCCATATTGGTACCTCTGTCCTGGCTGTTCTACCTCCAATCTTGCTGTCTGCTTAAGACCTGGGAAAGCAGCAGAAGGCAGCCTTGGACTCCTGTACCCATGTGGGAGACCCAGAAGAGGCTCCTGGCTCCTGTGTTCAGATCAGCTCTGCCCATTGCACCTGTTTCGGCAATGATTCAGTAGAGGGAAGGCCATCTCTGTGTCTCTCCTTTCTCTGTAAAATCTGCCTTTCAAATGAAAAAAAATTAAGAAAAGGATCTAGCTGTGTCCACTTTAGTGACTGTCATGTGAATGTAATACACCTGAATGATGAACAAGACGTGGTTTATAAAGTTAACATTAAGAGGCAACAATTCAATTGTCACTTCTTTTATCAAGATTATTTTCTAGTTTGGGAACATTTTAGAGCTAGTGTAAATTATCCTGTAATGGAGAATCTTTCGAACATTTGAAGACAGCCCTAATTATGTTTTTATTTTCATCATTAAGCCTTTATGGATTTTTTGTAACTATTATAAAAGGATATCCACATTTCAAATTTGTTATCTGCATTATTTTTCAGAATTTTATTCTAATGCGGTATTTATGTCTTTGACTAAAGTAATAAGTAGACAAAAGAAAATATTAGATGCATCTAGAAGTTTCTAATGCTTCCCTTCATATTTTCTTTATTTAAAATTATGCATGAATTAAAATGTATAATACCTTTTTCTGTCTTCCTGTTTTATCTTAGGGATAACTATGAGTGAAACATAGAGTTAGAATTTTCCAAAATGTAATCTTTTTTTATTTTAAACATAATGAAACACTCATGCAAACACATAGAGACATGCATTTTGGAATTGTGTTGTTTTAAAGACCAACCAGAAAAAGAGATTTTACTTTGTCTGTGTCTTTATTTTTGCTTTTCCACAAAAACACTGTGAGTCTATTTTGGTTACACTCTAATTTATCAGTAAATCTCTTACAATGTTATCTTAAAATGCTAATAATTTGTTATCTTTAAACATTTACAAGGCAACAGATCTGCATCAGATACTTAAAATGTATAATTTTAATTCTCAAAGGAATATGAGATACTCAAATATTTAATATATGCTTAAAATATGAAATATAATATAAAATAGTTGTTACGTATAGTTTATAATGCATTAATATAATATACATAAAGAAATATTATTAGTGAGATAAACTCAGTTATTGAAAATTACTTACAAATATTTGATTGCAAAACTATGTATCTATTTGTTCATTTATTCCTTGTCTTGAACACAGATCAATTTAAGTCTATGTTCCTACTTATGCAAACTCAATTGTATATATAGCACATATAGTTTATATGTGGAGAAAAGGAAATAAACAAGGTTTGATATTCATAGCAGAATATAAAATGAGGTCAGGAATGAAAAATAAAACAAAAATAAATAAAAGTTATGCGAAAAATATGCACGACCTTGCACTTGATATAGATATTCTTAGCCAGGAATGAGACAGATAGTAAGTTCATACACTAAATAAGATTTAAAATTCTGTTTACGCAATATACTCCACATGCTACTATGAATAAAGAACATGTGTTCTAAGGAGAAGAGGATACACATTTGCCAAAGATAGGCCACAATGCATTTCCAGCTTTTATTCCTAGTTTTTCTTGATGCAGTGGAAATCCTGACAACAAAGTCAAGGTCACTGAAGGAGATTCTCCAAGAGAATCGTTATGTTCTAGACACCCCAAATTCTATGGGTTTTTTTTTTTCTGTATGAATAGTATTAGTTTAAAACATCTGATGAAATTCATTATTGCAACCATTTCTAGGAATCCTTTATAGCTGTCTCTTTCGGTTGCTCATGCTCATGCTCCATTTCTCCATCTCAATCTCCCTTATTCTACCTTTTGTTTTTCTATCATTACTGGAACTGAGATAATTATAGGGTGGTGGTTAAACATCAGATATTATCACGACAATTTCCTTTTAGAAGTAAATTACAAACCAAAGATCTAGGAGTGGAATTGTGATAAATCACATCTTATTCTAACTCATTATTGCTTATACACTGTTTATAAGTAAAGACTTAGCATTGAACATTATGGAGGGATACTAACTTCCATTTATCTGGAAATTATATATCCATTAACATAGATTAAGCTTTTTATGAGCAATTAAATGTGTTCAATTAAATTCCTGCTATCTCACTTTATTTCCATCATATCTCCTCAGCCTTATCTTCAAAAGGATAAAACTCCATTGTTGGTTTCTGTCACAATTTCTCAGTGATAAGGAAGAAATTGATGACAAACTACCACACAGCATCAGAGAAAGCAGACATTCCTGGGACCAAGCAACTACAGAAGGGTTTACATGATTAGCAAACAGTTTCAGTCAATTTGATCTATCCAAGGATTACAACAAAATTTAAAATAATTAGATTCTTTATATTTTGAATCTGATTTAGTCACAGCAATATCTGGAAATCTTTTGTATATGGATCTTTTCTTGCAAGTGTAATGAAATGCTTAGTATTGATTGGGAAGCTAAATGCTGCCAATAATTGCTCTTCCTGGGAAAAATGGCAATATTGATTTCAAAATGGATTTTTCCCCTCTCTGTAAACACCGTTGAAGTTGATGATTTCTATCAAGTGTGGGCCATGGAGATTACAAAGGAAGGGGATCTGATGCAGGTTCACCCTGGAACATATCTCAGGTGAAAAGTCTTGGTGGTGGTTATGGCAGCCAGAGAAGACTGAAGACATAAATGGATGTCTAAAGGTAGATGCTAGTGGAAGTAGTACGGACATAAAAAGAAGAGAATCAAGTACATACCACTAAGAATAACTAAAAATTTAGATCCAAGTCCAGAATTCAATACTTTTTAGCCACTCAAAAATCAAGAATTCTCACAAATGAGAGCAGCTAAAGTCAAACTTTTCCTACTTACAGAAACATTTAATTTACCAAAATTGAGGCATGAAGACATGGTAAATCTAAATAGGCTGACAAACAAGGTGGAGATTGGGCTAGCAATAAATATCCTCTCAAAAAGAAAAATTCACAGAATATATAAATGATCCCTGAAAGTACAGTCTTTCAAAAAGAAAAATTCAGAAATAGATTACATCATTGTTGAATTAATTAACTTTAATAAGTGCTAATCATAAATCATAAGCTATTCACAGCAACTAAAAAGAGGGAACCCTTCAAAACTCCTTCAGTATGGCTAGCATCACATTAATACCAAAATGAGAAAAAAATTAAGAAGAAAAAAAACCTGTAGAACAATAACCGTGATGAATACAAGTGCAAAACTAACACAATACCAATAGATAATCCCAACAGCAAATCAAGGAAACCGTGCTCCAAGGCCAGGAGAAATTTATCCTAAGGACACAGAAATGGCTATACATGAAACAATAAACATGATATATCACATTAACAACTAAAGAGTAGAAACCGCGTAACTGTCTCACTGATATAGAGGAAGTATTTGATATAAACACAACAGTCTTCCTTGATTTAAAGAAAGAAAGAGGAAAAAAAAAACCCCAAATCTTAAGCAAACTGGATATAGACAGAACACACCTCAGTTCAATCTAGGCAAAATATGAAAAAATCATAGCCAGCATAATGAATGGGGACAATATGGAAGAATTTTCAGTAAGATTAAGAATCAGACAAGGACGCCCACTCTTTTACTATTGTATTTTGATACAATTTCAGACTGTATCCAGAACCATTAGATTAAAAAAAATAATAAAGCAATTAAAGGAATACAAATTAGAAAAGAGGAAAATAAATCCCAGTTTACAGATGACATGATCCTGTACATAAAGGGACCAAAAGGCTCTAAGATACCATAGGAACACAAAAAACAGTTTGGTATTGTTGCAATATACAAAATCAACACACACACACAACAAGCGGTTTTATATACAAATTATACTGTGCATGAGAAAGGAGTTGTGAGAGCAGTACCATTCACTGTGACTAAAGCTATTTTACAACATTAGACAGTATATATCCAAGTATGATTGATGAAAAAATACAAAACACTAAAAATGGAAAAACATTTTCATGGCTATGGACTAAAAAAATTTACATCATCAAGATGTCTCCACTCACATATTAATTAAGAATCAATACACTCCAATCAAAATACCAAGGATATTCCTTTCGTATCTGGAGAAAAATATCCTACAATTTCTATGGAATCACAACAGACCCCAAGTAAAGTAGGTAATTGAAGCAATTGACACAAAGCCAGAAATACTACGACGCAAAATTTCAGGGCGTCCTACAGGGAAGTTATAATCAAAGACTTACAACTAACAAAAAACTAGACATGTGGGATAATGCAATAGATTAGAAGCTAATCCGTACATATGCAACCAGCTAATCTTTGACAACTGAACTTAAACCACTCCCTGGAGAAAGGGAAATCTCAACAACAAATGGTGTTGGAAGAATTTGATCTTCACAAGCAGAAGTATGAAATGAGACTCCCACTTTACATGCTATACAAAAGCAGCTCAAGATGTGCAAAGCATTGAAACCTAAGAAATCTCAGCCATAAAATTCTAAAGGGAGCCATATAGGAGACACTAGAAGACATGGATGGAAGCACAAATATCTTGGGCAAAACCCAGGACCACAGTTAATGAAAGTAAAAAGAGACAAATTGGATTGCCTTAACCTAAGAAGCACCTGGACAACAAGGGAATGGCAAAGTAAAGAGACAGAAGATGGCAGAAAACACTTGCAATCTTGGCACCTGGTAAAATACTGATATCGTTAATTTGTAAATAACTCTAGATTTAAACAGTGAAATAAGTAATCCAGATCAGAAGATGCAAAAAGAACACAGGAACTTTTCAAAGAATGAAATACAATTTTCAACAGGCACATATAAAAAATGTGCAGGATCACTAGCCATCAAAGAAAAACAAATGAAAACTAAAACGAGGTTTCCTCTTAGCCAATTAGAATAGCTATGACTCCCTCTACCCCAAAAGTAAGCAATATTGGCAAGAATATGGTGAAAAAGGTAACTTACTGACCTTTGGTGGAAATATAAACCATTATGAAAGATCCTATGGAGATTTCTCAAAAATATGAAGAAATTAAATGACCTGGATAAGACTGGCCATTTTATCCCTAGCAATTAAACCAAAGAAAGTAGCAGTTCAATATACTTATTTAGGAAGCAGATGGTTCTAGATGTCCAACAAATGATCACTAGATAAAGAAAATATAGGTTTATTATACACATGGTGGAAAATTACACAGCTGATAAAAAAATGAAATTTTGTCATTTGCAGCAAAGTGGATGTAACTGGAGACAGTTATGCTTAGTAAAATAATCCAAACTATGAACGACACACATAATTCTTTTTCTATAACTTGTGGTAACTAAAACATAGAATACCACAAATATATCCTGAACATGTACTTTGTTATTGTGAGTAGCCCTGCTCTATATTGCTATGGAACAGTGTTTTGTATTTAGTTTCATTGCTTTTCTAGTTTTAATTTTTTAAAACATTAAATTTAGTTGAGCATTAAGCTTACAATTAAAAAACCCATTTAAAGTTTTTTATTATTAAATATTCAAAATTTCCTATAGATTTATTCAACTGAAAAATAAAAGAAATCAAGTTGATAGAATATTTAAGTCCTAACCTGCTTAGAAGCAGTTTCAAAACCTCATTGTGATAATGTGTTTCATTAATTTTGTCCAGGTGCTTTGTTTTTATGAATTTTAACTTTTTCAAGTTAAATTTGGTGCTCTCTAAGGTATTTTTGAAGTGTATATCACTTTATTAGATAACAAATCATTTTTTTAAAATTATGGAACCATTTATTTCTTTTTTAAGCTTCAGTTTATTTTTATTGCAAAGTCAAATATACCAAGATGGGAAAGGACAGAGGAAGATCTTCCATCCAATGATTCACTCCCCACGTATCCGCAAGGACTGCACTTGCATCGATTTGAAGCCAGGAGCCAGGAAATTCCTCCAGGTCTCCCACACGGGTGCAGGATCCCAAGGCTTTGGGCCATCCTCAACTGCTTTTCCAGGCCACAAGCAGGGGACTAGATGGAAAACAGGGCCTGGGATTAAAACAGGCACCCATTTGGGATCCCGGCATGTTCAAGGTGTAGACTTTAGCTCTAGGCCACATTACTGGGCCCAGAACCATTTATTTCTACACACATTCTCAAATCTAAATCCCAAACAGATGTTGATAATTCTTACATCCTTTAGTGAATTTGGATTACTTACTCGGAGTAATGTTAATTTCCAAGAATCTGACAAATTAACTTGAAAAGAAATTAAGGAAATGATGAGAATGTTTTATTTTTATTGACTGATTAGTTGATTTTCATTTTCATGATACGGTTCTGTAAGAACAGGGATTTCCTACTTCATATCTCATTCCCACCACACTGTTTTCCCTTATGTTGTTATAATAGCATAGTCCTTCAGCAACAGCCCCAAGTCCAGCACAATGCTATTTAAGTGTCTCATGACATTTTCTGGTATAGACAATATTAAAAAGTCCAGCTTCCTGTTGTCAAGATACATTTAACAATTTTTATTGGGTGTCTTCCTTATATTTGGGAGTAGAGGTACATACTGCAAAATAGCTCCACTCCCAGTATGATACTCTCCATTATATAATTCTTCTAGGAGAATAAATGTATATTAATGTTGATCTATGGATCTTATGTTTTGCATGAAGGTTGCCTTATATCAGAGAGAACATAAGGTATTTATCATTTGGGGACTGGCTTATTTCACTGAGAATAATGGTTTCTAGTTAGGACCATTTTGTTGCAAATAGAATTTCATATTTTAAATGGCTGAGTAGTATTTTATGGAATAGTTGCACCACAGTTGCTTTATGTGTTCCTCTTTGATGGACATCTGTGTTGTTCCTATGTTTGCACAATTGAAGATTGTGCAGCTGGTATATATGGATTTGCAGGTGACTTTTTTGTTTGTAGATTTCACTTTTTTTGCACATATTCTATGAGTGAAATAGCTGGTTCATATGGCACATCAATTTTCAGTTGTATGAACACTATCCAAACTCTTTTATGAACACAATATTACATTAATTCCAAAGCCAAATACAGTCACAACAAAGAAAGCTACAGATATCCCTTATAAACACAGGTGCAAAAAATTTCAACAAAATACCAGCCAAGAGAATCCAACAATTTATCAGACAGATCATTCACCTAAAGTAAGTGGGATTCATCTCTGGCATGCAGAGATCATTTAACCTATGCAAGTCAATAAATGTGACACACCACATCAACAAACTGAAGAAGAAAAACTGCATGATCATTTCAATAGACACAGAAAACACATTTGATAAAATTCAATACCATTTCATACAAAAAATCTTCAGCAAAAGAAGCATGGAAGGAAAATTCTGCAGTACACTCTGAAACTTTTGCATTTAGACCTAGAACTAGGTAAGAATGAACACTGCTATTCAACATAGTAATAAGTCCTCAGTGGAGCTTTTAGGCAAGGAAAAGAAAGTAAAATAATTCAAAACAGAAACAAGAAATTAAAATTATCCCTATTCACAGATGACATGTTCCTATACATAATAGAACTGAAAGACTTAACAGAGTATTGAAACTGGTAAGTTTGTCAGGATAACAGGAAACGACATTGAGCAGAAATTGATGTCACTGATATAAACAAATAACTCCTTGACTAAGAAAAAACTTGTAGGCATAGATCTTTTAATTGAAACAAATCCAATTAAAGACATGGAAGAACGCTATGCTAAAGATTACAAAAGATTAAAGAAATAAATAGAAGAAAACAACGAAAGATGGAGACTTTTACCATGCTCTTGAATTGGCAGGAACAAAAGCATCAAAGTGTCTTTATTGCCTATTATAATATTTATTCCCTGCCAAAATCAAAATCCCAAAAACATTCTTCCCAGAAATTAAAAAAAAAAAAGATGAGACAAAATTCACCTGGAAACAAAAGATACCAAACAGTCAAAACTCTGCTGAAGAATGAAAATCAAGCTAGAGGATTCAAAACTTCTGACCTCGAGGCATACTACAGGGCACAGCGGTCATCAAAATAGTCAGTACTGGAATAGAAAAAGAAAAGGTCAAGGGAACAGAATAAACCCCAAGAAATGAGATTGCACATGTATACAGCCAACTTACCTACCAGAATACACAAAATAGCCTATGGAGAAATATTGCCCTCAAAAACATAAATCTGCACCCAGATTCCATCAAATTAGGAGAGGAGAACCTAATGAACACTTTGCAAGATATAGGCATTGGTAAAGACTTAGAAAAGCCACCAAAAATACAGTCAGACAAAACCAAAATGAACAAATTGGACTACACCAAGTTAAGAAGCTTCTGTACAGCAAGGGAAATGATCAACAAAGTGAAGACGCAACCAACAGAATGGCAAAAATCTTTGCACACTGCACATCAGATAGCAGCCCAACATTCAGGATTTACAAAGAGCTTTAAAACGGAACAACAGCAAACTAATCCTGTGAAGAAACGGGTGAAGGTAATGAATAGATACTTTTCAAAAGAACAAAGTCGAATGGCTAATATACATATTAAAAAATGCTTAGGCTCCCTAGCTACTAGAAAAAAATCAAGCAAAAACACATCACGGTTGCACTTAATTTTAGTGAGATTACCCTACATTTAGAAATCTACTAACAACACCTGCTGGTATGGATAGGTGGACTGTTGGTGGGAGCACAGGCTAGAGCAGCTACTGTGGACATCAGAATGGGGAGTACTCAAACAGCTGAATGAACAGTTTTAATCTTCCTAGTGTGAAACACCAAGCTGAAATATGGTGGATGTTTTTATTTTTTCCTTATAATTCCTTTTTATATATTTCTCCTTTATCTGTGTAAAAAAATGCCCATGAAAATGAACATTTTTCTTTTTTTTTTCAGCCACTGAAGTTAGACCTTTTACAATTCTGCCTGACTTAAGATGTCTTAGACATTACAATGTAAGAAAAAAATGTAATTTTCTCAATCAGAAACCAACTCTTACTTTTCCTTTAGAACAAGACTTATGATTGAACTATGCAATAAATGTCTCATATGTAAGGAACTTCAAATTTGCAACACATATAAAATTAAGGTGTTCATTAAAAATTTGCAAATTGCAATAACTGCTTAGTAAATTTCCATCTTACAGTATATACATCCTTAACATTATCCCTAATTTTTTAAAGATTTATTAATTTTTATTGCAAAATCAGATACACAAAGAGAAACAGAGGAAGATTTTCTTCCCAATGATTCATTCCCCAAGTGACTGCAACGGCAGGTGCTGCTCCAATCCAAAGCCAGGAGCCAGGAATTTCCTCCAGGTCTCCCACAGGTCTACAGTTCAATTTTACTTATTGCAGTTGGTACACAACTCTTTGCTTGGAGCCAATTGTGCCACTCCCTCTAGTGAGGTCCAGGTCTGGGTTCTTATGTTAAATTTCCACCAAGAACTCCATAGCCCCAACTCCTGGCTCACCAATCCTCACCTCCTCTGATAGCTTGCTGAGGTTGCACCGTTGTCTCTGCAACCTTTCTCCCACTTCTGGTGGAGCAGGTCGCAGGATTAGAGAAACACCAGATGTCCTATATAGCTAGGTTGTTGGTGGTGCTGATCTTGCTGAAACCTGTTGGCTGTTAGGTCTGGTGCCACACAGACCTATTTTGACCCATATGATGCCACAGTCGGTATTATTTTCGTTTTTACCAGTGCAATCCACTGAACTCAGTGAGTTTTCACGAGCTCAGCACATGTGCAGTTCACTGTTGTCTCCTGCAGTCCTAAAGCTTTTGCCACACTATGCAAAATGGTGCCTGATGTGCCACTACTAGAGTTCTTGATCTGGTGGCTGTCAGGTCTGAGTGCTACCCAGACCTGTCTTGGGTGAAACCTGTAGAATCCCCTTGCCTTTGCCTCCTTAAGCAAAACGGTGCCCAATTCAGCTCTAGCGGGTTGACTCGGCTGCAAAATCCATCCTTTCTCACACTGCCTGTCTGGGATCTGCTGCTCTGTCTCTGCTCCTGGTTAAATCAAACTGACCAGCAGGAGTGACAGTTCTTTGCCTGGGTTCACCTCCCAAACTCCCAGTGAAAGTTCCTTCCTATCTGGTTGCTGGTGGAGTTCCAGCTGCGGGTGGAGTTCAGATCGCCTCTTAGCTGAATGTCGTTGGATTATCAGTCACTGCAACACCACACCAGTGTGTCCGCTGCTTTCCTGTGTCTGTCAGTCTCCAGGTACCTCTCTGCTATTATTCTGTCCTCTCCTATTTCCTGGTGTGTGTCTTCTCTGCTTCATCCTGATTAAATGTTTCTCTGTCTATGATGTGCATGTGAAAAAGATCAGTTGACATATAAAGGAATGCCAATTAAACTCACAGGAGATCTCTCACAAGAAACTCTACAGGCAAGAAGAGAATGGAGTGACATACTCCAGATTCTTAAAAAAAAAATTTTTTTTCTGCCTAAGATAACATCCAGCAAAGCTTTCCTTTGTCTTTGAAAATGAAATAAAATTCTTCCACAGTAAAGAAAAGTGAAAAGAATTTGCCTCTTCCAAGCCTGCCCTACAAATGATACTTCAAGATGTTCTCTTGACAGAGAAGAGAAATAGCACCCACCAAAAACAAAGGCAAATATGAAGAACAACCCGGTAAAATGACAGCAGAACCTAAACCAATGAGCAACCCATTCCTAAAATGTCAGGACCATAGTACCATCCATACATATTAACCCTAAATGTAAATGGCTTAAGCTCAATCAAACGTCACAGATTAGTAGATTGGATTAAAAAACAAAACTCATCTATTTGTTGTCTAGAAGAGACACACTTCATTAACAAAAATCAGTGAAACTATATCACATAGGATTTGATGTTTTCAGTTAGTTTCATCTTTTCAAAACATCTTTTTCTTGTTAAATCATTCAATGACTCATAGATCATACAGTAGCATCATTTTATTTGATTTTTTTATTATTATTTTTTTTTATTGGAAAGGTGGATATACAGAAAGGAGAGACAGAGAGGAAGATCTTCCGTACCATGATTCACTCCCCAAGTGAGTGCAAAGGTTGATGCTATGCTGATCCGAAGCCAGGAGCCTCTTCCGGGTCTCCCACGTGGGGTGCAGGGTCCCAAAGCCTTGGGCAGTCCTCAACTGCTTTCCTGGGCCACAGGCAGGGAGCTGGAAGGGAAGCGGGGCTGCTGGGATAGAACTAGCACCCATATGGGATCCAGGGCATGCAAGGCGAGGACCTTAACCACTTGCGCCACCACGCTGGGCCCAGCATCATTTTCTTGAAGAAGGTTTTTGATTTTCCTTTCTTCAGCTACATGTTAGTCATTTAGTAGCATGTCATAACTTCCTGGTGTTGTCAGTTTCTTTTTTTCTTCCTGATGTTGATTTTGTTTTGTGGCTCTTCATTTAAGGGGACATACATTAACTGTGTAATGGAGACTGTCATATCTGTTAATATGTTATTTAACTTCATGGCATTGTAAATTTCTATTTTTCTTCCTATTGTTCATTTTGTATGATGACTTTTCATTTAAGGGGATGTACAGTAGCTATGAAATGGAGACTAACATCCAGATGTGAGGATGCAATGTAGTATGCATTTCTACTTCCAGGCAAAGATGGACTTACAATGGAACTATTTACTATATCTTGATAATAGGATTCTGGACTCTGCCTTTGTCCAGGCCTGCAATGATGGACATATGACTGTGTATCTGTGTATGAAGAACTATACTTTAGTAATGATATAGAGTAACTAGATAAGGGTGGGTGGAATTGGGGCTGGGATAAGGGAAATACCAGGAGCCTCTGGAACTGTATCATAAAATGATAATAATAAAATATAAAAAACAGAAAGACTTACAATCACTTCAATGAACAAACCAATTGATTGTATCTAGTATTGTGTTTAGTACTAGATTTTTTTTACTTTCTAAAGTCATTTTAAATACAAATACATAAATTATTCATATTTATGAGGTCCCAGATAATATTTTGATACATGTATACACTGTACAATTTCAAAGAAGTGTAACTGTATCTACCTCCTCACATTGTCATTTTGTTATGGTGAAACATTCATTAGAAAATATTTATGTAGCACATTATCATTATCTATGGTTATTCTACTGTGTAATAAAGCACTGGAGCCCTTTTAGTTATGTGACTCATTGTATTACTCACTAATCACTTTTCCACTATTTTTTCCTCTTCATTATGATCTTCAGTCTCTGGAAACCGCTTTTCTGCATTTAACTTCTAAGTAATGCAATTTTTACATTCAATACACACTTGATATGTGGTACTTGTCATTCTGTCCTTGACTTATTTCATCTAACCTAAAGACATCCAATTCCAGCCAATCGACTGTGAGTAAATGATATCATCCCTTTCAAGGCTGAAGAAAATTTTGTTGGGTATATATGCCATATTTTCTTTACCTCCAGTTCCTGCCCATTGGTAATAGCACTGCCATGCATAGGAGAGTGTAGACAACTCTACAAAAGATTTACTCCATTTCCTTTGACTATACTCCTAATAATACAATTACTAGATCCTCTGACAGTTGCATGTGTAATCTTTTGAGGAAATGCCATAGTATTTTCCACATTGGCTACAGTAAAATTCATTCCCACCAATAATGGGGAAGTTTCCTTTTCTCCACATCCTTACCAGCCCTTGTTACCTTCTTTCTTTTTGCTAATAGCCAGCCTGAGTAAGGTGATAGCTCACTGTTCTTCATTGATATTTTCCTGATGATTAGCAATTTTGAGCATTCTTTAATCTGTTTGCCATTTTTGTCCGTCATGTTGTTGGAAGTCTGTTTAGATAATTATCTTGATGTTTTATTGCTGAGTTGTTTGAATCCCTTATATGCTCTCATTATTAACCCTCTCTTGTAATCAATATACAAACGGCAAATATTTTCTTCAATTCTGTATTTTCATCCTGTTATGTTGCTGTGAAACTCATTGATCTGATAAAACGTCATCTGTTTATAGTTGTCTTTATGTTTTTTTTTCCCTTTGTGTTTTGGAGTCTGATTGAAAAAAATAGCCCTGCATATTCACATTCCCTGTAGATTTGTTTTATTTTCTTCTGAGAGATACAGGTTTAATTTCATCTTTGTGCATGTGGATATTCAATTTTCTTAGTATCTTTTTATTTGAAAGACTGCATGTTTGTAATGACTTTCTTATAAAGTAATTTGCTATATGTGTTCTTGCTTATGCTCTAGTGGGCTGTGATTCTGTTTTTGTGCTAATAGCATATTTTATACATGTGGCTTTGTGGTATATTTTAAAATCAAGAAGTTTCATACCATTTGTTCTGCTCTAATTGCTTATTTGCTTTGTTTAACCATACCCTTTGTGGTTCTACACAAATTTTAGTAGATTTTCTGTTTTATGTGAAAAGTGTCATTGGAATTTTGGTATTGATTTAATCTAATTAAGTATTAATTTAATTTTGATAGTTATAGATATTCATAACATTCGTGTAAAAATGAAGCCTTCACAAAAAAAATAATCTTTGGCATAATCTATGTGGTTAACCAACATCCTGGAACATAGGAAAATATCAGATTTTAGAATTGCAATGTTAACCGCAAGTTAATTCTCTGCCTTCTCAGTTCAAGGACTGTCTGCAGCAAGAATTATTTTTTCCAACAGTTCCTGAGTTGAGGATGCGCATTACATAATTAAAGATACTGACAAAAATATAGACTTTATGACATAGCGCCATGATAATTAAATCACTCTCAAAGGAAAAAACTCATCCTCCTCTAAGAGTGTAATTATCAGTTGTCTTCAATTTTTAGAACCTACCAGATTCAATTCAATTTTTCTAGTAGATCCCAAATATTTCTGTTCTTTATTTAGCCAATAAAAACATGCATGACTAGTCCTTTTCAGCAGGACCTCACTAATTGGCAATTGTTATTGACCACACCCAGATTCAGCAAGACCTTGTGAATCCATTTCAGGATTAAGTGTTTTCCCTGTCCTATCTTGCTTTCTTTTTCTATACCTTTTACAAGTTTCAGGTGGATGAAATCATCTGAAGACTTTCACCACCAATCATAGTTCCTCTCCATTTTGTCATTCATAAACTACAACCAGTAACCATTTGTAATTGGTTAGTACTTGGGCTTGAAGCTTCACATGGGCCTATACGATATTCCTGTTAAGCTGTGTTAGAACATTTAGACTCCATGTAGCCTAGATTAGTGGCTATCTATCTGTGTTGGCTTTGGTTTATGTATGTATGTATGTATGTATGTATGTATGTATGTATTTGGAAAGGCAAATTCACAGAGAGCAGGAAATTCAGAGAGAAAGATTTTCCAATCACTGGTTCATTCCCCAAGTGACTGCAGCAGCCAGCTCTGAGCCAGTTTGAAGCCAGGAGCCTCATATGGGTCTCTCATGTGAGTACAAGGTCTCAAGGCTTTAGGTCATCCTCTACTGCTTTCTCTGGGAGCTGGATAAGAAGTGAAACATCCAGTACATGAATCAGCACCCATAAGGTAGCCATATGGGATTTTGGCAGATGCGAAGCAAGGATTTAGCCACTGAACCATTGTGTTGGGCTCTTGTTTTATTTTGTTTTAAGATTTGTACTGGAATCCTATTGTAGGGATTGATATAATTGATTCAGGGTTGAGCCATATGTAAGAAGTAATAAAAGATACTTAGTGCTGAAAAAACTGATCACTGTGCGAAAATAGATTTTTTGGTCATTTTCTCCAGATTTCATGTTTCGTGCCAAGACTCGGAGTTCCACGGGAAAATATCTGAAGAGAAAGTTACACAGCAGAGGTACACACCCCTAATACAAGTCTCACATTAGGGTAGTTGTTTGACACACAGAAAAGGACAGTGTTCAGAATACCCACATTGTGCTCATGTGTTGGATACCTAACTTGCAATTCAGCTCCTTGCTAATTTACATCATGGAAAGCAGAAAATTATGGGTCCAGTTCTAGATGCTAGTTCCTGTTTGCTTTGGCTCAACCCTGGCTGTCTTGGACATTCAGGGAGTCAATTGGTGGATAGATAAGGTATCTTTCACTCTCTCTCTTTCTCTCTCTCCATCTCTCTGTTTTCCCTTTCTTTCCTCACTCCCTCTTTCTTCAAATAAAATGAAAACATAAAGAAAAACCTGTGTTTAGAAAAAACTCCACATTGGAAAACTGAAAGTCAACTTTGAAATTTTCAGTTTGCTCACTGCTCACCTAGGTCAGAAGCTCTTGGAAGCAGGAACTGTGAAATGAGCAATTCCAAGGGTGGAAAAATGCCACTAGTTCAGATCCAGTGCCAGGAAACAGGAATTTATATTTCCAAATGAATACATATTTTGTTATTAAAGAACAAGAAATGTAAATGCATTTTTTTTTCTTTTTACATGATGACATTGTAATTGTCTTTTAACATCTTTTTAGTTTGCACCTGTGCTTTCACAGGTTAACAAGAGCTACTTTTAATCAGACAATAGTAAATTGAAAGACAAGGTGTGAAAGTCAGCATAAATCAAGATAATATAATCTTCATGTTTACTCATACATTCACTTCCTTAGGAGGCCTTCTTTACATTTGTCTTTACACAGACCCCATGATATCAACACACATAAATATCTCCCAGATCAAAATATTGCTAGCTTAGTCACAAGGATGAAATATATGTCAATGTACAACAATAAATGACAATGAAAAATATATTAGTATATTAACAGTGACAAAGTATTTGCCATTTACTTTTCCATGAAGTTTAGATGGCATAATATAAATACTTATTGGGGGTCCTCCCGTCCAGCGAAAGAAATCACCCGACACTTGAGAGAGAGTCTCCGAGGCTCTTTATTCAGATCTTCCGTTGAAACCATTATGTCCATTATGTCTGTTACGCTGACGCCCCTCCCCCATCAAGCCCCCGCTTATCTGTCAAACTTGTCCAATCACAGCATAAAGATAATCAAGGCAGACCAATCACGGCAAAGGGCCAATCACAGGGCAGGAAATTGTCAGTGCCCCCAACAAATACTATTTTGTTATTCAGGACATGAGTCAACTACGTGGTACAGCAATAGAGTGATTATAGTGAGATTTTTATTTTATCAATTTAATTTTATTAAACAATAACATAACAAAAAGGAACAGTTTAGAAGACCAAAGTAAGGATTTTTGTAAATCAGACGAAGCAATTTCTACATAGTTCAATATGATAAAACATTAGATGAACATAAATATAAAAAAGAAATTTCATAGAAAATAAATCTCTACTGTTAGCTATTCATTTCAGCTGGACGAATTAGTTGAGTATGGAATATAAAGAGACACACCATTTGCTGTCTCTAGAGATTCAACATGACTTTCCTACATTTTTTTATTTGATTAACTGCAATATCAACTTCAGGGCTTTAATTGGTTTGTTACGGAGCCAAAATAAGCAACTTTTTTGTTGTTGTTGTTGAATGCTATTTTCTTTCACCTAATGAGTACAAGCTGAAATACTGCTGACTTATTGGTAGTTGCATTCATAAGGCTCAGTACACCACTTGCTGTGTAAGCAATAACTTCTACAGTGTTATCTAAGTTTATGTGCAGGAGAAAAACCACACAGTGGACACCAAATGGGCTTCATTCAGAATGTAACCATCTTATTTTCTGCCTGAAATGCGTGTTTTTAAAATTTAACTAGCTCTACAATTTGAGCACTGGCATATTTCACTCAAAAGCTACTTTGCTTCCTTACACAGAATGGAGTGAAGCATACTGACATGTCTTCCAATAATAAAATCAGTGCCTACGTAACCTAAGATCCATCTGACTGTAAATGGTAAATAAAGAAAATGATGTGCTTCTATCCAAAGATTCTCAACTTTCCAAAGACAATAATAATAATAATAGCTCACCATGTTTTAGTCTTTTTTGTGGAACTCAAAAGTGTCAGCACCTTCTAAAATTCTCCCCAAATCAACTCTTCTCAAAATTTACAAGTAAATGAAATCCATTTTCTTAGTCCTGTTGCCCAACAAAGCAGCAGCCTTAACCTTGGGTTATGTTTGAATCCTCTTTTTTCTCTCAGGATTAAGTTTTAAACTGAAATGTCATCTCCTCACTGCATTCTTTAATATTAGGAAAGGAAATAACTGAAAGTAACTCAAAGACCAAAGTGGAATGCCAAAGGGAAGGTGTCCACTTACAGGTAATCCAGCATGACCTTCAGAGCTCCATTCAAATGAGCTTTGTTATTTTAGGAGAGTGAAATCTGAGATTCCCTGACAGTTGGTAATTTCTAGACTTACTGATTGAACCCTGATAAAGGTTGGCCTGACTGACGGTGGCTTCTGTTGTGCCATGAATCTTCTCTCTTAGAATTATCTTCACACCTATCTTGGCAGCAATGATTTGCCCAACTTAGCATTAGTTTAAGTGTTGTCATTTGCATCGATGTGAGATCAATATCACTGTCAATAGGTTAGATGGCTCAGACATGGTCCCCTGTTGCTTCATCAAAAGGATAGAAGGACTCCTTTGCTTAGCCTGCATATCACAGTTCACACACACACACACACACACACACACACACACATACATGTCTTCCAATAGTTATTTTGCATATTGTATGTTCCTTGTTAATGTTATTGCTTGTTTCTTCTATAGGGTATAAGTTCTTTTTTTTTTTAAGATTTATTTATTTATTGGAAAGTCATATATACAGAGAAGAAGAGATACAGAGAGGAAGATCTTCTGTCTTATGATTCACTCCCCCAGTGAGCTCAACGGCCCGTGCTGCGCCAATCTGAAGCCAGGATCCAGGAACCTCTTCTGGGTCTCCCACATGGGTGCAGGGTCCCAAAGCTTTGGGCTGTCCTCGACTGCTTTCCCAGGCCACAAGCAGGGAGCTGGATGGGAAGTGGAGCTGCCGGGATTAGAACTGGCACCCATATGGGATCCCTGTGCATTGAAGGTGAGGACTTTAGCTGCTAGCACGCTGTCAGGTCCTATAGGATATAAGTTCTAAGGTAGAGATTTTATTTTTGGCATTATATTCTTAGTGTTTACTATAGAGTTGCTTGATAGTAAATATTCAATAATCCCTTGCTGATTAATTAAGTGTAATTCTAACCCAGCAAATGAACTTACTATTGTGTTGAAATAGGATGGTTTTAAATTAATAGTTGATGGTGAAAAAATTCAAAAATATCTACATTTTTCTAACATTAAAGACACAGGTTGGGCATGATGAGACGGCCAGTTCTAACCCCAGTGGTCCTGCTTTCCATCCAGCTCCCAGCTTGTGGCCTGGGAAAGCAGTCGAGGATGGCCCAAGGCCTTAGGACACTTCATCGAGTGGGAGAACTGGAAGAAGTTCCTGGTTCCTGGCTTCAGATTGGCTCAGCTCAGGCCATTTGGGTCTCTTGGGGAGTGAATCATGGGACAGAAGATCTTTCTGTCTCTCCTCTCTATATCTAACTTTGCAATACAAATGAATATTTAAAAAAAAACATGTTAGTTATTGTAGAAGACAGAATAACGGTGCCTTGGACAAATCTATGTCATAATCCCTGAAATTTGTGAATAGGTTAGATTAAATGGAAATTAAATGGAAACTTATTGTTGGTGTGGCTAAGATGGTTAACCAACTGACCTTAAGCAAGGAAGATTATCTAGGATTACCTGCAAGCACAATACTCTTAAGGAGTGGAGGCAGAGGAGATCAGAGAAATACTTTACATTCCTTGACCTACTGCCATTGTCTGTGAAGACAGAGAAGAAAGCATGAGTAATACCACATGGAATCTCTAGCACATGGGAGATGCAAAGAAATGGAGGGTTCCTTGGGTTGCTTGAAGGAAATGCTGCCCTGTTGACACTTGGTTTCAGGTCAATGAAATGCATGTGTGACTTCTGAACACAGAACCCTAAGAACGTAAATTTGTATGGCTTTAAGCCAAGTTTATGGTAGTCTGTTATAGCTGCAGTGCAGGGCTAGTGTATTTATTTAAAAAAAACTAATATGGTTACTGTAAACATTTAATTGTTGATTTCTTCCTGATGAAAGACCTATTTCTTACATATTTTTCATTAAAAGGAATACACAGGCTTACCTTTCAATGGGTTGTTATCTCCTTCTTAGTTACCATATTGCAAAACAGAAAATTAAACATCAAATAAATTATTAGCTTTGATGTAAGTACCACAGTGTGCATCTCTAAATTAATGTTCAAATTAAAAATTCCAAATGACATTTAATTTTGACATTAAAAAACAACCACACTGTAACTGGCACAGAAAAACAAAATATGATTAAAACAATATATGAAAGGAACAAAATAAATGAACACTTAATGTTTATTATCTTTAATGTTCCTTCTCAAAATTAATAGAGTAAAGTAAGTATTCTCTCTTCATCACCAACAATTGACTTTGAAGCTGGCAAATTTCAGCTAATATCTCATGCTGTTGCATTCATTTAAGTTTTCAAACTAGTTGAAAGCTTTTGTTAGTATTCTTCAGTATTTCATCTTTGCAATTATTAAATGATTATTCACTTCAAATTAAGAGAAAATTATGTTCCTTATTTAAAACTCCACAGGTGAAAATCATTGTAATTATTTGGATCCTCAGATTTCTAATACTTATTCCTTTTTTATTTTTTCAATCAGAGATAACATGATCTGAAAATTATTGGCCAACTGGCACATCTTAAAATTGTTATTGCATTTTTCTAGAACTATTGACTCTTGATTTTTGCTCCTAGCAATAAATTCAGTTTCTTCTTTGAAATATATTTCTACATGCATAGAATTGGTGAGACATTTTAAAAGCTAATGTAGAATATTATGTTTGTCAATAGAATAGAAGGTCTTTATGCTTATATATGACCTTTTTTGCAGAATATCCCATCTGTCTACATTTTGAAAAATTTTTTCCTGACCTGGGTTGTTATTGCAATATTTTAAATTCATTGAGCACATTAAATAAAGCAAAACAACACACTCATCAATTTATTGAATTAAAGCTTCAGGTTGGTGCAGGTATAAATAATACGTGATAGCTCTGCATTCATCTTTGAAGATGTCTGAAATCATGGTATTGACCCTCCATGAACATAAGGTTGAAATATGCTGGTTAATGACTTGTAATGCACTAACACCAGAGCTCCCCTGGAGGCATGCTGCACAAACTTGTCTAAATTGTTTATTGGAAATATGTAGACTGATGGTATAAGTCTAGCCGTGTGTTTACACAGCTTGCTTAGGCCAAGTAGTCATGTGGGACCAATAATGGTGATCACTTAGTCAACATGCGTTTAGTTTCTGAGGTTGAAGTTTTCACACAAACTTTGGTGTTTGTGATCCAGAGATGAAATTACCCTATGTGACACTAGGAAGTCTCTGTGCTATTCCTGGAATCTCTGACCTACCTAATGTTTTCTGTCCCATTGTGTTATTTCTCTTGTTCTTTTTTTTTTTTTTTTTTTTTTTTTTTTTTTTTTTTTTATTTTTTTTTTTTTTATTATTGTTGCTTACATTGTATTGTGTAGTACAGTTTCATAGGCGCTGGGGATTCCCCCCACCCCTCCCATACCCCTCCCCCCATGGTGGATTCCTCCACCTTGTTGCATAACCATAGTTCAAGTTCGGTTGAGATTCATTGCTTGCAGACACATGCCTAGCATAAAGTTCAGCGTCTTATTGTCCAGATAAGTTCAGTGGCCTCTTGGGGAGACCTTCTATGGTCTGAAAATAGGTCTAACAGAGTAAAGATCCAGTCAGTTAAAAGCCCCAACGAGGCCACAGTATCAATATACAACATTATGGAATTAATTGACATAGTATTGGGTAAACAATATGTTAAAAATAATGCAGCTTTTTAATTGTAAGCTTTGTGGCATCTCATGAGGACTTTCATTACCTGATCTTCATAATCGATGCAAAGTCTACATGGCTTTTATAAAATCAGCAAATTGCAGAACTTTGATTTTCTTTGTTTATGTCATTCTTGGGCAGGGACGGGGTAAATGCACTACAAACAGCCAAGCTTGCAAAGTGTGTTGAAAGAAACTATAGGTTTTGCAACCTTAGCTGATTACCAAGGTCAGGAGAAAATCAAGCATCGTAATGTTTCTGTGCAATTAACAGATCAAGTAGACAATTGTGTTTATTGTTTCTGAGTTATCCGTATTATTTCCAGAGACAGAAACAGTAGGATGGATGGATGGATCGACAGATAGTACATTATGTAATACATACACATACACGAAGTATTAGATGAGCTTAGATACATCAAGAAAGTTATCTTCCATCTTTACAGAGTCCCATGATAGATCATCTGTAAGCTGGAGACTCAGGAATGCCAATAGCTATCTTCAGCACAGAGTCCAAGGTCTGAAGACCAAGATCCACGGCACACTTGGCCCTCAAACAAACCAGTGGGAGCTATAGCCTAGTTGAAGTGACTGGTAATAACCCCCACCAAGCCTACCCCCTACCCTGGTTTCTGTGCTTGCCAGCGTGAACTGTAGACTGGTCCAGTCTATCTCTCATCTCATTCTGTTCTCATATATGTGTAGGGACATTGAAGCCTAGTTCCACCCAACCAGTCTCACTTTGCAGTCCACAATGGGGCCAGTGGGTGACACTCTCTGAATAGCCTTTCCTGCCCTGCAGCCTGACTGCCATATTCACCAGTGAGAGTGACAACCTGTTAGAAAGATGCCCATTATTTCCCTCATGGGCTCACTCCTACTCTTGAATCTTGTACTTTACAGGTGGTTCTGCAGTTTAGCTTGACAGAGTTTGCCCCCTGAGCCACCATGTGTTAGCTGATATAGCAGCAAAGCTCAACCAACCGACACCCACTCTGACCAGAAAGTATAGTCTGCCCAGCCTGCATGTAATGTATGCACAGTACTGTCCAGCCTGGCTTGTCCCCAATCCAGCTCACATGCAGACCAACAGGTGTTACAGCTCTGCCTAGCCTGGTCTGACACCTATCCCAACTCTCATACTCACCAGTGGTAATAATGGCCCAGCAAGGGAGCCGCCCCGCCCCTTAGCTCCCCTACTGGGTCTGCCTACTATTCCCCGGGTCTCACATGTGCAGGTTGGGTACTATGGCCCAGTCAGGCATGGTCTGCCTCACTTTGGTGTTTGCCAGTGGGTGCTGCAGCCTTGCCCGGTCCAGCCCACCCCCAGTTCCAGCTCACACTGGTAGGAACTACAGCCTAGCTAACCTGGCCAGCCCACAGTCCCCAGCCTTATGTGAGCTGACTGGTATTGCTGCCTGACCTGGCATGACCCACATACAATTCTGACTCTTAAATTTACCAACGGGTCATATGGACTGGCCTAGCCTGGCTGGCCCCAGACCTGAACGAAAGATAAGCCTGTGGGTACTCTAACCTATCCTGATCTGGGCTGCTTCCTTTCCTTATTCTTGTGCTTGCAAGGACTGTGTTCTGACAAAGGAGTTTCCTAAGCTCCTCCATCAGAAACTCTTTCAAAGCCAGATCTCACGCATACTGGTGGGTCCATGGGCCAGCCCTACTTAGTCCACCTCCTGTTCGAGCAAGATCAGTGGCCTTTCCTGACCGGCCCTTACTCATTCTGGTTCACACTGTTAGGTGCTACATCCAAGCCAAACCTAGTCCACACTCAGACACAGCTCACACATGCCTCAGGAGGGGCAGAGACCTAACCCAGTCTCACCTACATCTACCCTGGTCCTCACGCGCTCCAGTGGATCCTGGGGTCTAGCCCAATCCGACATGCCCCAGACCTAATCTACACCCATGCTGAGTGACACTGCAGCCATGTCCAGACCAGACCTCAGCCCCCAGTATGGCCATATGCTCACTAGTGGAAACCACAATACAGCTGGGGTGTCCCCTTAACTTCCCAACCAAGCCTGTTTCCAGCCACAGATTTTGCACATGCTAGTGGTTGCTCTGACCCAGTTTTGCATAGGCCCTCACTATGCCTATGTCTCACTATAGGCCGTGTCTTAGCCTTTGCCTTGGGATGCTGCAACCTGTCCTGGCATGTCTGATCCCCAGTCTGAGCTCTTGCTCCCTAATCAGCCTACGCCCATTCCTAGCTCATGCAAACTCATAGGTGTGATAGCCTCACACGACCTGCACCCAATCCTAGTTTCTGCACTTGCCTGTGGGCTATAGTTAGCTAGCCCTGCCCAATCCACCCCTTACAAAACCATCTCAAACACTTGCTGATGGATGGAGCTACCTTGTCCAGCCTGCCCAACACCCAGATCTGGACCAAATGCTCACCAGCAGGAACTATGACTCACTAGGGCAGTTTCCCAAGTTCTCTGCTCAGGCATTCCCAGACCCAGATCTCACACAGGTGCCAGTGGTTGCTGGTATGCCTGCCCCATCCATCCATCCCAGTGTTTGTATGAGCTGGTGGATGTGGTGCCCAGCCTGCCCCATTGTTTGCTTTAGGGTGCTCATGTGGGTGTTACAGACTGGAGCTGTCCAGCTTGTTCTCAGCCTCAGTATCGGTGAGAGATGGTGAGTGCCCAGGTCATGCATAGCTTTGCCCATCACCATCCCAACTCTTAAGCTAACCAGCGGGACTTGTAATTCCATAGGGTTGGATCCACTTATGCCCACAGAATCTACTCCAGACCTGTTTCTCTTGTTTGCTGATTGGTTTCATGGTACAGCCTAATGTGACCCATCCTCTGACCCAACATTCACAGTCGGGTCCTGGGATCCAGCCCTGCCACACAGGCCCCCACCCATAGTTTGTATGTAGGCTGGTGTGTCATGGTCAGCAATGTTCCATGCTAGCAAGCCCAGATTAGGTCTCCCATGTGTACTGGGGCTTCGGTCTGATCCACAAAGTTCTTCTTGTCTCTCCCCTCCAAATTACCAGGTCTCAGTCCCCTTGCTTACTTGCAAGTACAGTGTCTTGTCATTGGGAATCCCTCAGAAATCATTCCTCACCTTCAGTATGCTCCCATGCTGGTCCTCCATAACTCATATCCCCTTGTTCCTTTCCCTATTCAATTCACAATCCTTGCACAGTCTTCAGAAGCCTAGTGGTTGGTGTGCTGGTCCAGTGTTCTGCTGCCTACTAGAGTCCCAGGCTCCTGTCATATGTGTTTGTTTGGTGCCTTTCCCCTCTACACACCAAAGATTCAGGCATAGAAGTTTCCAGGCCTAGTCCACTGGCACACCATAGCAGCGTGTTGGCCTGGGGCTCCCCTCTCCACTCTCCTCACCCTATCCAGGACCAGGCATATAAGGAAATTCCCAGAATCACTTCATCTGTCTAGAGCTGAGCTCCCAGATCCTCACATGCCTACCAGTGTTATGCCCCTAGCTGCCCCCCACCCCAAGCCTGCATCCTAGTCCCCTTGCCGCCTTTCTCCAAAAGGTTGAGAGCATGGAGGTGGGTCGCCACCCTCCCTCTGAATCCTACTTATTTTTAGCTTAACCAAACTAAAACATTAGTATAGTCAAAAAAAATCAAACAAGATGAATAATTTTGTAAGTTAACAGGATACTAACTCATGGTTCCTCTTCCAGATTCTTATTACATTGGCACAATTTCTTTCCATTTGGTAAGTGTTCCTCCTAAGTTTTACTGCTTCTCTAAGTGACATATTTATATAACTATTTCTGGAATTTTTCAATTTAAATATTTGCCAACATCTACGAAGTACGAAAGATAAGGAATTAACTCTTTTGTTGCTCTAACCACCACAAAGATCATTGAAAAATTTCTTCTTAATCTACTAACTCATATCATCCATAAAAGGAGAACACAGTTTTGCTTTAGCAAATATACAGTGATCTTTTTTTGTTATACACATCTGAACTATTTAAAAATAGTTATACAAATTATTCACATCTGAGTTATTTAACAATAATTATCATTTTTAAGTGAAGATGAGTGGAAAAAGCAAAACAAGAGAGAGGCCAAAGAATTAATTAGCTTATGTGTCCAACTACTGTTCTGTTTTCTTTCTGCAAATTTGATTATATTAGATTATCCACCACCATTTCAGAAGAGTGAGTAACTAGGTTCAAGTGATGGAATGTGAATAGAGGTGCTACAAACTATTTCACAGCATCCTTCATGCAATTGTGCATGATGTCTTACCAAGCTTATGAGGGATGAGCAGAGATGTATTGTAAATCATATGTTGAAAAAGACCATATTTCAGGTAGGTCTAAAACTGTGACTGTAAGGAGGAAAGCTGCATGACAAGGAGGGGCATCAACTGGAAATCTACAAACAAATTTTCAAATTTCAGTTCCAGTTGTTAAGAATAATTATTTTCTTAAAAAAAACCATTCATCTATTGTATTTGAAAGTCTGAGTTACAGAGAGAGAGAGAGAGAAAGAGAGAGAGAGAAACAGATACTCTATCTGTTGGTTCATTCTCCAAGTGACCACAATGGTCATGGTTGAGTTGGGTGGAAGCTAGCAGGCAGGAGCTTCAACTTATGTCCAAGTGGTCCCAGGACGATAAGATTTGTCCCAAGTCCCAATCATTTTGGCCATCTTCTGCTTCCCAACCCGTACAGGGAGATGAACAACTGGGACTGAATTATCATCCGTACGGGTTCTTACATGTCATACCACAAGGCCAGCCCCCAAATAGTAATTCTTGTACACTTCCTATATTCTATGTACTTGTCTCAGCATTTCACAAATATTAATTAGTTAATCTACTGGTATTCTTATTAATCAAATTGGTATTTCAATTGATTGAAGTGGTATCTCAAAAAGTTAAAGAACAGTGGTAGTTTAACTGTACAACCCTGGTAGGTTGTATAGCTAGAATTTTGCCTCATGCATTCTGCTTATAAATTCTAGCTTTTAAATACTATTTGAAGCTGTTACATATCTTGTTATAGAAAGGCTTGAGGAGCAGATCTTTGCGTCTCCTTGATGATTACCAACACTCCTCCTTAATATTCTTAGTCTATTCCCCTGCTATTACTTATCTCAAAACCTTATATCCCCAGAGTGAGTGTAGGAATTGAAGGGTGATCCTCCATACCACTGAAATACAGAATCTGTGTTATCCTCCTGAAACTTTATACTGGCAAAGCAGATCTCTGAATGTGAATCTGGGTACCACATATTAAAATGTTTTTCTTGGCATTCAGAAAGCCAGGAAGAGAGGGTTAGTGGGGATCAAGCTGTTTCTTAAATGCAGCCAAGAAAGAAAATTTGAAAAGGGGTCAGAGGAGTACAAGGTGATGTTTTATTGGGTCAGGATTCATTTTATAGTGCCACAAACTCACAGTTGGGTAATGGCATTTCCTGTGCAATAGTAGTGATGTAATCACAACTTTGCAAACCAGAAAATATTCTCTCATATGGAACTTCAATTAAACTACCAAAAAAGTTTCCATAGGATTATATTTTGTGATGATTTTAAAGAGAAGTTTTATTGATTTGCATACATAAACACATTAAAAATACAAGGTTTGACACACTTACAACTTTACAGCAACATTGACAATAAGAATACACACATGTGAAGAGCTCTCAGACACAACCACAATACTGACAGCACAATGGGAAGTATCATCAAGTCCCTTTTTTGTCATTTTCCTTCCCTTAATAGGACTCTTCTCTGACTTGTGACACCATTAGTTGGTTCTATCTGAGTTTAAATTTTCAATAGGTTGGAGTCAGGATGTTTACACTCTTGTGTCTTAGTTTTTTCACTCAAAATCCAACTATTGTTTTTGCAGGTAACTAGAGTTCACTGCAATTTGAATATGTCAATCATTCAAACATATCACAATGTACAATTTGATTAGCATGAGTATATAATAATGTGCATTTTGGTTCCAGTTTTGTCTATTTTAGTTAGTGCTTTGGAAATGCTAGTTCTCTCAGAGAAAATGCCCTTTCCTGTGTACACAGCGCTCAGGCTTAGATCCTGCCCAAGGAGTGTCCAACGTGTTTATGTTCACGCACACTAAGATCAGCAGTACATGGGAGACCTAATTGCCACATTCTCACTAATGCCTTGCCATGGCTTTCATTTGTGTCATCACTTATTTGTGCATTCTCAATTTTTTTTTTATCAATCTTACTATCATTTTCCTAGAACCAACTCCCAGATTTACTAATTTTTATCCGGTTATCCATTAGTGTTCCATTCTAATTTTTCATGCTATTTCACATATGATGTCTATGTTTCACATTTTATTTGCTTGCGTATCTCTTTATGCTTAAATTTCTTTTCTAATGTAAGTAATATTTACTGATTTTGTGCACATTCTGGGTGCAAGAATTGATCTATCATAAATCTTGTGTTACAAACTGAAGTCGCCATTCATTATCAGCACATTTGACAGTAGTCCCGTCAAGTTTATGGTAAATGTCATGGATGCCAGACGACATGAGTAGCACACACTCTACAATTTAATGCCTTGTGCATTGTTTCACGATGTTTCAATGCACTGTATTTATAACCAATAAAATGTGAGCTGTGTCACTAAAACCAACATGGGTTTCTTTTCAGTTCTTCAGAGTTTCACAGATGAACTATATTCTGCTAACATAGGTATTAGTGATCTCTGAATGCCAGAATACAACTTTCATTATACCAAAAACTTTCTTTTTTTCTTTTAATGGAAGCACTATGCTCTCTATTTGGCACATCTGAATGTTCAGCATCACTGTGCATATGATTTGGAGCCATTCTCTAGGAAAATAGAGGCTCATTGGGAGCATCACACTGTCATTGTGGATTTGATGTGAGCCACAAGGTGACTGATTGTATGCAAGACAAATGTGTTGGGCAAAAGGATGTTTCCTGTTCTAACAGGACAGAGGGAAGAAGTGGGATGGTACCAAATTCCATAACACTATTCAGAATGACAAGCAAGTTTAAACTTATGACTATCTTCTACTATATATTTTCATTGTGGTTAACTATGTGGTAGTAGAAATTGCGGGGGAAAAAAACAGATAAGATGATGGGACCATTGTATTATTTTCTGGGAAAAGAAATGACACATGCTTAGAATTTTAATGCTATTTTCAATTATAATCATATGGATGTGTATGAATATATAATATATGCTTTAAAAATTGAGCGTGGTGTAGTACCATAACACATATTATTGTTAAAATCTTGTATTATTTTCCATGTTTTAATTTGTTATTTTAAATTATTATATTTGACATCTCATTAAATAATTTAAATAGATTCTCTTTTGATTTATATTCTATTTTGCAGTAGTATCACAATTTATACAATGGTTTTCATATCAATCAAAGTTTAGCCTTACTCACTTTTTTTCAGTATATATTTTTTCAAAGTAAAATAAGAAAGTGGACCCAGCATGATGGCTCAGTGGCAAAATCCTCAATTTGCCCACACCGGGATCACGGCTGATTCATGTCCTATCCAGCTCCCTACTTGTAGCCTGGGAAAGCAGCTGAGGGAAGCCCAAAGCCTTGGAAACCTGCACCAATGAGGAAGACCCAGAGGAAGCTCCTGGCACCTGGCTTCAGATCAACTCAGCTCCAGACGTTGTGACCACTTGGGGAGTAAACCAGCAGATGGAAGATATTTCTTTCTGTGTCGCCTCTCTGTAAATCTGCCTTTCCAATAAAAATAAAGAAATATTTTTAAAAAAGAATATGATAAGTCAGGGCCAGTTAGATTTATCACCAGAGATGCTGGCATCCTTTATGGGTACCAGTTAATGGCCTGTTTGTTCCGACTGGATTCAGCTCCCCCACTCGTGGTCTGGATAATCCGTAGAAGAAGGTCCGAGTGTTTGGAGCCCTGCTCCCTATGTGGGAGGCTCAGATGAAATTCTGGGCTCGTGATTTTGTGTTGGCCCAGTGCTGGTCACTGTCACCTGTGGGAGTGTGAACCAAAGAGTGAAAGCACTCTCTCTGCGTGTCTCTCTCTCTCTCTGATTCTTCATTTCATATATTAAAAAAAAAAAATGACGTTTACAGTTGATCAGGGTGGAAAGTTCTATAATCAGAGGAAAGTGGGCAAAAGCATTGCTTACACATTTTCTTTTTCTTCTTTCTGTATCTTGGAGTGAGGGATACAAGGGGAGAAACCACACCAAGTCTCCCAGGCTCATCGGTTGCCCAAGGAGGGGGAACAGCCACCTCATGTCAACCCAGGGTTCCCACTGCATATCATTTTCTGAGGGTTCTGCTCAAGTAGTGTTGATACTTCTGAGATGCTGTTGATATCATTGTTTCAAGATGAGGAAATCCTTCCAAGGTCACTTGGCTGACACAATCCACCTCTGAGTATCCCTCCATTTGCCTAGACATTTACTGTCAAGCTGTACTGGGGTAATCAGTTTATTCTGCCATCCTTTCTCTGCAAACTAATGGCTGCTACATCTCAGCCCAGCCCTGCCCACCACATGCGTGGACCTCATATACATCAGGGGGAGTTTCAGTCCAGCCAAAGCGACTCCCATTAACTCCCACTGGACTGTCCTAACTCCCATTCAGATCACATAGACATAATTTGAATTGAAGCCTAACCCAACTCAACTGAAGCCCACGCTCATGTCAATGGGTGCCACCCCCTGTCTAGCAAGGCCCATGTCCCACCCTTGTTCTCTTGCTTACCAGTGGGAGTTGTGGGCCATCAAAGGGATGTCCACAGTGTCCCCATTGGACCCATTCTCTGTTCCAGTTATTGTACTCTCCTGGTGATTCTACAGTCTACCTTGACAGGATTTGCCTCCAGTCCCAGCACTTGCAGCTGATGCTGTGGTGAAGTCCAACCACCTGGCTCTTACTCTGGTTCCTGCCTGGACCAGTGAATACAGTTAGTAAGCCCAGCCTGGCTCTTGCCCTAACCCAGCTCACATGTAGGCCACAGTGTTGTAGTACTGCTCAGCTTAATCTTCTCCCAGCTACAGCTCTCTTGCGCACCAGTAGGAGCAGTGGCCTAGCAAAGGAGTCCCCGCTACTCCCCCACTGGGCTCACATGCCTCCTCTTGTTTATGCTGGTGGGTGCCTCAATGCAGTCTCTCATGGCCCATCTCATTTTCACCTTTGCATTTTTTAAAAAATTTTTATTGGGAAGGTGGATATACAGAGAGGAGAGACACAGAGGAAGATCTTCTGTCTGATGATTCACTTCCCAAGTGAGCGCAACGGCCGATGCTATGCATGCTATGCCGATCCGAAGCCAGGAGCCTCTTCCGGGTCTCCCACGCGGGTGCAGGGTCCCAAGAACTTGGGCCATCCTCGACTGCCTTCCCGGGCCACAGGCAGGGAGCTGGAAGGGAAGCGGGGCTGCTGGGATTAGAACCGGCGCCCATATGGGATCCTGGGCGTGCAAGGTGAGGACCTTAACCACTTGTGCCACCGTGCTGGGCCCCACTTTTGCATTTACTGGTGGCTACTATAACCTGTCTTTGATTCTTTAAATACATTTTTGTTTTTCAGAAAACATGGCAAAATTCAAAAATTAAATTGGAAATACATGTTAAGAAAAGATTTTGCGTAAATTCATGATTTTGTGCCAAAATGCTTGTGTCCATTTCATTTCTCATGAGTTGTTTGAAATTTCCTTGTATTTCTAGATCTTAGCTAAAATCATAGATTGCTTCCCCAAAGCAATCTCTCAAAATTAGGATTATAAAGTGAAAATGGGTTTTCTTACATGTTCTTAGGCCTCAAAAAGATAGGTGTGTTTCCGCTTCCCTTCAATGACAAACTTGGGCTCGGGGAAGGTAGAAAATGCTGCGAATTAACAGTTTGTCAGAGGTGACCCTAATGCACGAATCCATGCATAATGTCCTATAATTTGAACCGCTTATATTGGGACATTTCATGTAATTTCACTGATTTCAGAAATGAAAATTTCACAGAAACATTGTGTGCATTGTAAAGAAAAGCAAATGAGAAAGAAAAACATAGCCTGCCGTAATATGAAATTACAAACATCACCATTTGCTTTTCTTGGAAAGCAGAGAGAATAAATCTGAAAAAGAGATTACTGGATTTCCAGGTTCACCTGCAGACACTTTGATATGTATCGGTATCTTCATTTCTATAGTCCTGATAATATTATTAAAAAAAATACAATGTGCTTGAATTATCTGCAAATGGTAAGTCACTTACTGAAACAAGAAAAAGAAAGTACGGATCCTGAGGGATAGCATGACCCACTAACAGTGGGATGCAGACCTACATTGAATAATAATTTAAAGCTATTACTAAGATAATTAGAAAGCCAATCTGCTGCCAGAAGGGTTAGACCTTAGCTTCTCCATTTAGTAACAAGCAGATTCTGATCTGTGAATGAAAAGAACCCAAAGTTCACTGATAGCATAACCCCAACATCTGCTTGCTATAAAAAGATGATTTAGTATAAATTAATTTCAATTCTTCAGGTAGCACAGATTGTATCTGACAATTACATCATTGACAATTATTTCCACATTGTGTTACTTACAATTTAAAGTTAAAATCTCCTGATACTTGCTGAATCATGCATATAAGGAAAAAGAGATATTTTAGGGAATATAGCAGTTTTCTGTAGGTTTGAATGAAAAGAGGGTTTATATGTAACATCACTTTTCACTTTTCACTTGCCACTGTGCTACATGTCCAACAGCAATGTGAAATTTTTTTTAAAGATTTATTTATTTATTGGAAAGTCAGATACACAGAGAGGAGAGACAGAGAGGAAGATCTTCCATCTGATGATTCACTCCCCAAGTGAGTGCAACGGCCAGTGCTGTGCCGATCCAAAGCTGGGAACCAGGAACCTCTTCTGGGTCTCTCACGGGGATGCAGGGTCCCAAAGCATTGGACCATCCTCGACTGCTTTCCCAGGCCACAAGCAGGGAGCTGGATGGGAAGTGGAGCTGCCGGGATTAGAACCGGTGCCCATATGGGATCCTGGCGTGTTCAAGGTGAGGACTTTAGCTGCTAGGCTACTGTGCCGGGCCCAGCAATGTGAAATTCTAAATAAAGGCAATGCTTTGTAAGAACACACTACCAAAGGGCTGCTGGCATAATGCATAATATGTTTTTGCCTATAGTGCTGAAATCCCGTATAGGCACTGGGTTAAGTGCCAGCTGCTCCACTTCTGATTCAGCTCCATGCCTATGGCCTAGAAAAGTAACAGAATGGCTTAAAACCTTGGACCACTGCACCCACATGGGAAAGCCAGAGGAAGCGTTTGGCTTGTGACTTTGAATCAGCTTGGCTATGGCTATTGAGGTCATTTGGAGAGTAAACCAGTGTATGGAAGATCAATATTTCTTTCCTTCTATCTTCCACATAAAATCATTTTTTTAAGAGAAAACAAACAGAAAACAAACAAAAAATACCACATAAACATTACAACCTTATCACATTACTAATTTACAGGGTTGCTAAATTTTATTTAGAGATCAATAAAGACAACATTTTTTTTGCTTTCACTGACTTTCTCCCCAAAACTTACTTCTGCTTCTATACATGCAGTTTTTCTAAGAAGCAATTTAACTACTTGCTATTGGCAAATGAAACAGGAAGAGAGAAGAGATAAGAACAGCCAATGGCCTCTCTCCCTCATTCTCATTCTTCTACTTCTCATGCACAGTTTGTTACAGATACAGTAATTTGGATTCTCTATCTTCCTAGGATCATACTAGCATCTTAGTATCATCCTAGCATCTCCATTTGGCGGGGGAGGGGAAGATGCTAGAAGTTGAAATCTTTGACTTTTACTTCTTGTAAAAAGGCAAATTGATATGTGATTAAATACTATTTCTTTTCGTTGAAAAGAAGCATTTACTTATTATTGAAAAGAGTAACAAAGAATGTAACAGAGGGAGATTTACCCACTGTTTCTCACTCCAAATGGCTATCATCACCAAGATTACAACAAGTTGAATCCAGGAGTCTGGAATTCCATCTGGGTCCCCCACACAGCTGGCAGGGTCCTTGGGTCATCTTCTGCTATTTTCCAAGGTGTATTTTCCAGGATCCGAACTGAAAGTACCGCAGCTGGGAGGCGGGCGTGCAGGTCGTATCTAGACCTATTTCACCCACCACGGTGCCATCCTGCTCTCTTCCTTTTCTTGAAACTCATTTTGTAAACGTTCTTACTGCTATTTTCAACCAAATTATTCACACTCACAAAGGGAAAATATACAGAGTTATTTGGGAAAAAATAATTGAGAAAAAATCTGAGCCAGCCATTCAAACACCTATTGGTGAGGCCCGAATTCCCCAGAATGCAAATTCAAATCCTTGCGTGGCTTTCGATTTTGAACTTCTGATCATGTACCTGGGAAACCAGATGATGGCTTTCCACTCATGTGGAAGACCCAGGTGGAGTTCTGGATTCCAGCATGTTTCCTGGCCCTGTGCCATCTGTTGCAGCCATCTGGGGAATGAACCAGTTGATGGAAGATGTATTTGTCTCCAGCCTCTTCCCACACACAGTTTCTCTTTGTCTTTGTCATTGTGCCTTTCCAATAAATAAGCAAACAAAGTCTAAGCCAAACAAAACTACCCTTGGCTCAAATTTAAATTATGGTCATGTGATATCTAACCCAACACAAGTGGTTAATGTCTTGGGAAATTACTTTTTTTTCTGGGAAATGAAACATTAGAAGACTTTCTGGGTCAAAACCGCAGACACTGTAGGCCCAAAGCTTAAAAAAAAATCACTTTGCTTTTGCAAACTTCCAGATGAACCATTGCTCGTGTGTGCGTGGTCTGCGGTCAGTGATTTTGCAGGTAAAACCATACACTTCCATTTGTAGATGCTGCCTCTTCTGTACTCACCTCCTTCTCAGACTGGCTCTTCTCCCAGGCCAGCCAGGTAATAGGAGTCAACAGGGTGCCTTCCCTAAGAAGGTTGACGTCTCCCCTATTGTGTCTCTTTCCAGTACCCCGTGTGAAATGATTAATAGGTCTATGAACCTGGGCGGCCCCTAGCATTCATGGAATTATCAAGCCCCTCGGTGTTTTTTTTTTTTTTTTTCCTGTCTGAGAAAAAGCTCCTTTCAGATTTGGATACTGAGTTTATATAGTGGTTTCCTACGTCCTATAATGATTCTGTCCTTTGTTTTGGACCCTACATATTTAAAATGCTCCTATATTTGTTCTTCACAGATTCAAGGCAAAGAGTTTCTGGTTGTCCACACAGATGGGACTTTGAGGGGCTCTTCTCTGTTAGCTGGCACTGTGGCTCCCTCCAGAACCTGATGGAACCCTGGCACGACCACGGACCTCCATTTGCCTCTATCAAACCCAAAGAAAGCAGAACACCCCGATCCGCCAGACAAAGCAGAGTTTCCTTAAGTAGAGGAAACCCAGAAACAGAAGCAGGTCAGACTACTTCTGTCTCATAGTTCCTTGCCAGCAAAAACATACTAAACACAATAGAAGTGTTGTTTATCTGTGGCAAGCAGCCATACATCTGTCTTCTTCAACTGAGTATGAATTTATACTTTCATTTCTCTATTTATCTCTTTGTCCTACCCTGTAGATCATTTTTTGTTGTTATTTTCCATGTAGGTATTGGGATTCTCCTTTCCAACTCCCCTTCCTCCTTCCTCTTCCTCCCTCTGCACTATTTTCCCTCATATTATTACAATTATATAGCCCTTCAACAACAGTCACAAGTCCAACATTCCGCTATTTAACTGCACCATGATATTATAGGTACAAGCAATGGCAGTAAATGTAGTATTGTATCACAGCAGCACAATCCCCAGTAATGAAACATGGAAATAATAAGAGGAATAGATGAATGCTACTCAGCCATTAAAAGGAATGACATTCTACCATTTGCAACAACATGATACCAACTGAATACCATCATGCTCAGTGAAATAAGTTAATCCCAAAAGTACACATTTCGTATGTTCGCTCAGATATAAGGCGACTTTCATGTGAAATACAAAACGAAGATATATGGGTAAACATACATAAACATATATTGTTATGGATAAGCTGCATAATGTAAATCAAATTTTATCTTTCTTCCCTCTTACCCACTATGTCAAGAAAAATTTTTATATTCACTCCCATGCTAATCTAGTTATGTGTTCAGGTAGGGACTAGGACAGGAATGAACAAATAATTTCAGCAGACAAGACAAGTAAAATCAGCTTTACCCCTCAATTTCAGGTATTTTTTTTGCCATGATCAGTGTCTCTATTATGTCTTTTCATCCTCATAATCACAGCACTTTTATTCCTACCGTGATAATTAGTGCAATACAAAAGTTCTTAGAGGAGTGGATGAAAGCTGGATCCTGAGCTATCACACAGGAACAAAAATGCTCTTCTTCGATGAATCTGTTGCAAGGTATTTATTGATTCACATCAATGCCTCATATCAGCAGAAAGCAGCAGGGCAGAAGTTAGCACCCCATATTTCTATCAATATTCAAAATCAGCCCTGATAAAGCAAGGGCACAAGCCCCAGAATTCTAGTACTTCAGCCATGATAGCTCCTGGGCTATGAACAGATTATTACTCCAGATTTTATTGCCTTTCAAAACAGCAATCTACCCATGCCTCGTATTGTTCCCCATGCCATTCTTTGTTTTCTGTTCCAACCACCTGGCCCACTAGAAGGAAATTCCAGAAATCTGAAATGGCTGCAAAAAGTTACTTCCATCCCACCTACACTCCCCATTCCCCAAACTCTATCCAAGACTGTAAAGTACCCTGGTGGCTGAAGGACTGTGCTGAGCCACATGTTCCTTCCAGCTGCGCACCTGCAGTTGGCCATCCTCTGAGACTTTATGTTCATTAATGGATCTATTTTTGTGGTAGAAAAAAAGCACTTGTAATAGGCAGGATGTTGATGTTTGTAGCAATGTTTATTGAGAAGAAAGTACTTTAATTAAAATTAGAAATATTTAAAGAAAATGACCAAATTAGGAGTATTTCTAAAATATATTTTTTTATCTTCCCAAAGTAATTAGTACAACTATAGTTGTAATAAGATAGACTTTTTTGGCATAAAGATATGACTATAGAAATATTAGCTAGTTCTAATTCAGAAAGCTAATGTTACAATTCAACTACTACACTGAACATTGTTTCTTGTACTTATTTCATGCAAATATAATTTTTGGTTTATTTCTATATCATAAATGAAACTGCATTCTGTTGTAAAATTTAATAATATTTAACAGCCTAGAGAACATATTTTATGCATCAGAAAGAAAAACCATTCCGAAATTACTCCAGTTGATAACAGAACTATATCTAATCATTAAAAGCAAATATATGATACAGTCATATCAGAGAATCACATTTACATTACAAGCAACATTTATGAATTTTTAACATCACAAATATAGCTACCCATTACCATAGAAACATTTAGGAACAATGAGAAAATCCGATTCTATCAACATGTTCCTTATTATGTTTAGTCAGGATAGAAATGCAGGTTTTGCATACATGAAGTATTGTACCAGTATGCTTATTTTAATTTCTGAGATTTTATAGTGTTAGAGTTGCTTTAACCAAATATGGAAACAACTTTATTAGTCAATTTTCTTGTGCTCTGTAGCAACATCATTCATTGTATGGTGTTACAAACCCAGGCATACTGATTACCATGTATTTCGTATTATGCTGGCCTCTGCTTGATATTCCAGTGAAGCGAACTGCTGTTTTAACTGGAGCATAAACCCTGCTCCAAAAGTAGCAATAGTTAAGAATGTTATAAACTGATATCCAGAAACACTAATGAGGTTGTCATTCTGCAATACCCTGTGCGTATTCTGTAGTTTCTGAAGATAATTTGTAATTGTTGGAGCAATTCTTGGAAAATGTTCCTTAACTTTATTTCAGAAATTAGGAAACTGGATTGCAGGTAAAAAAAAAAATCAAGTAAATGGCCATGGTCATATGGCCCATGAGAAAGATCTGTGTAATTCACATAATCAAAAGCCTGTGCCCAAGCCAGCTGACCATACTGAAATATAATTACTTCACTTGAGGCAGAGAGTGACTCTTCCTTGAGTTGGTATCAAGAAGCAGAAGATCAGGATAAGTGTATTAATTACAGATTTTAATCATGACACTTAATAGCTATGTTTCAACAAAGCCTATAGTCATTCATTTCCAACGTAAAATGTAGAAAAACATTTCTTGATTCCTATACATAAGATTTTTATCTCAATGTCCCCTCATGTTGTCATGTGCCTATCACGGACCTGGAGGACCAAATCCACAATGGATGGATAAAACTTACTGAATATTATTGAAATCAGTGTTGTCATTTTAAAAGTTATAGTAAGATCCACCCATATTCATAATATCTGATTCCTTTCTATTCCCATGTAGGAGTAGAATGGCTTTTTCCTTTTTAGCCACTTTGAGAACTGGTATAGATCATAACTGGTTCAGCCCCCCATATACAGCCAGAATTGGTATGTATCATTTCCAAAGCAATGCATTTAATTGCCAACTCTCAGTTCTCTGTTATTTGTCCACAGAGCCTGTAGCCTTGTAATAAAGCAAAACAGTGACTACTCTATTATGCTGGAAGCCAGAGTGACTGTAGCCAGCAGAGGCCTTTTGGTGACATGTGCTGTGAGTAAGAAATTAAAATGTATGAATTTTTCACATACAATATAAAATTTCAAAGAAATATAATGCTTATCGTAAGCCAGTGTGGGCTATGACTGCTGTAACTTACTTTTGCATATTTATACCCCTCTGCTTCAGTAATTTTTCTTTACGAAAAGACTGGCTTTAGTTTTATACTAATCTTGCAGCTCACTGTACCACATCGACATCAGGCTTTTTCCTGTCATCACGTCCCTGAGACCACGGAGTAGGTGAGGTGACAGTGTTCATCAGTGGCAAGAATTACCAGGGACAGTTGGAGGCAGCATACGCACTTATTGTAAAGCCAGTACAACTTATACAGACTAGGAAAGGGCAAGACAGATGGACATTCCCCAACAGCCCTCCCACCCAACAATGACACTGTCACTGGCTAGAAGGCATGTCTATCTCTCTGGACCCTCCAACCAATTCACAGGTCATGTTCTGCATGGTTGGAAGCTGTGCCTCACATTACATTCACCCCATGTGGCTGGCAAATAGGCTGCGGGTCCCGTTTGGCTTCTTAGAGTTGTTTATCAAGGTCGTCTCATCACTGCTGGTCCAAGGACAGAGACTGCAGTATAGCCCACTGCTCTCACTGCATGCCAAAACCATTGTCAGAGGCTTCCCCGGGGGACTGATGTGCTGTATGCCTATGACCTTGCACATAAGCTAAGCAGACAGAAGTCCAGGGGGTGATCTTCCGCACTTTCCAATCTACACAATGCACTGACAAAGATAATGTTCAGAGAATGTTACCATCCAAAATAACTTTTCACTCTCAAATTGAGCTATAGATATTGAGAGAATATACTTGAGTACTGACCCAAATCAGTGAAAAATACAATTTAAAAAAAGACAAAAGAAAAGTCGACCTAGTATTTGTTTGTTGATACAGCAGGTAATTGCAGGTTAGCAGCAGAGCAGTAAGGAGAGTCCCGGATACAGTGCATTCGGTCTCCACCGGCTAATTCTCATGATGGTCCTAGTTTGTACTCTAGTACCTTTTCATAATAACACAGTAAATCATGTTTCTATGAGCAAATAGCTGATGAAAATATATCTTGATCTTAACCGTTTAAGAAAAAAAAAAAAACATTTTGAATGTTCCCAAACTCCATGCCCTGAAGGAAAAAAAAAAGCTTCCCTGAATGCTTCTTTGCTATGGTTTACCCCACGCTAACACACGGATCTGCTTATTTGATAAATAAATTCAGGCAATTTTGATTTATCCCCTTGATTTGAAGCTGTTCTTGCAGGAAAATGTGAAGTAGAGAAAGAGAAATCCTATCTAGCTCAACAGACAGGAGAGTTCAGAGATGCATTTTAGCCCCTTATATTAATGTTTTTGATTTGAAAAAATGTTTCTGAGTACATAGCATGCTAGACGGATTAGTATGACTAAAAGACCAGACTGCTGAATGAACACAATGGCACAATCCTGCACTCACACAGCTCAAGATTTTTCAGCTTCACTGTGATGCACAGCTACCTGTGTCCAATAGAAATATATTTCAGATTTCATTTTGATCTTTTTCAGGACAGTAGTGTGCTAGGGTACTTGATCCTGATGCATGATAGCCTTCATTCCCTTCCAATATAGTACCGTGTTGCTAGGCTGTACTGTTCAGTAAGTTAAGCATACGATATGCATTTACTTTACAATATTCTCACCTTCAAATGGCCCCCTAGAAACATGACATCTGTAAATGCAACACAATGGTACATCGATACTGTGTGGACCTACTAGTTAGTAAGTGAGTAAGTCTCACAAACATGTACAAAACACCAAAGATTTAAATTAAAAACACACATATGTAACATGTAAATACAGTTAATATGTCAACAATGCTGTATATTATTTAAATGAACAGAAATCAGCACCTAAGGAAAACAAACCAACCTTCACAGGATAGTGTTTGCTTTTACTGGAGATAAAAGGAACAATACAAAACAGAACCAACACCTTGGGCAAATTTTTTGTTCTTGGTGGTGGAGTCCAAATTTTTATTTATAGCAGCTTTATTACCTTGTGTGCTCACATACTATTTGTGTGAAATATTTCATAACAAAAATAGTTGGAGTATTAACTATCATGCTTTTGCATTTTCACACAGGCCGATGGGAGTAAAGAGAGCTGGTGCTAGGTAAATTGTTAGTGTATGTTTAAAAATTAAATACCTCCTGAGATGTTTTTAAAAGAAAAGGGAAAATTCAGAAAATAATGAAAGAATTTCCCTAAGACTGTCTTACATAATTTGACATGTTTTTGCCACCATCCAGGAGGAGAGATTTAGTCTTTCAAAATGGCAATGTAGGCATGGTAACAAGAAGAAAATTTCTGTGTCTCTATTCAAGGTTTACTTCCTTAACTTATTTTGCTTCATTTTCTTAGTCTAAAATCCTATCTAATTGGAGGATGCAATTGAATTCTAGATGAGGCAGGAGACAGAAAGGAGTTGAATGTCTATGGACCATCTTTCCCACCTATCCTTGGTGTTTCAAAATATGCAGATCCGTGGGGAGTGACTTCCCAGGACTCTAGTTACCAAGTTCTTTTTCCTTCATTTTGATTTCAAAAGATTTACCTGAAAGCCTCATTGAACTTGTTATTTTCAAATAGACTGTTTGGGAAATTTACCATTAAAGATTGCAACTCAATCAGAAAAACGATCTGCACATTTTGTCAAGAAAAAGCAATTTTACATATATGATATTATACAAGTATATGAATACATCCTGAAATCATGCAAATTTTCTACACATTCTGAACGATTTTTTTGTAATCTTTCAATAGTAATTTTTTAAAGTGCAGTTTATTGTATAAAAATGTACTGTACCAGTTTGCAATGATCTTGTTTTCTCTTTATAGTATAGAATTTCTTTTGGTGCCACGGGAAAAAACACCATTGCTTGCCGACATGAAAACTGGCTTGAGACACTCCTACTCTAGAAATAGATATTTGAAGAGTGAAGCAGCAGAAAGGGAATTTCTTCTTTCTCTTCCTAAATCTCTCTGATGTTCAAATTAAATCAGATAAACAACTTGAAATTTTTTAAAAGATTTATTTATTTTTATTACAAAGTCAGATATACAGAGAGGAAGAGACAGAGAGGAAGATCTTCCATCTGATGATTCACTCCCCAAGTGAGTGCAACTGTCAGTGCTGTGCCGATCCAAAGCTGGGAACCAGGAACCTCTTCTGGGTATCCCACATGGGTTCAGGGTCCGAAGGCTTTGGGACATCCTTGACTGCTTTCCCAGGCCACAAGCAGGGAGCTGGATGGGAAGTGGGCCAATGGAATTAGATCCGGTGTCCATATGGGATCCCGGGCACGCTCAAGGTGAGGACTTTAACCTCTAGGCCATCACCCAGGGCCCAAAGTGAGTCTTTAACTCCTTGCTTTTCAGCATTTGGGAATGAGTCAGTACACTGGAATTTTCCCTCTGTCAAGCTGTCTCTCCCTACCTTTCAAACAAAATGAAATGTGGACTCCCAAAGAAACTGTTGATTATATCTTGATAATAGGACCCTGGACTCTGCCATTCTCATACCTGCCATGTCAGGATTCATTTGTATAGCAGAGCAATGGACTTACGACTGTTTTCTGACAGACTGCGTTGTTGCAATAAAATTGGAAAAAATCAGTGGGTGGTGGAAAGAGGAGCAATCCCAGAGCTGTTGGAATTGTATCATAAACTAAATTAATTAATCAATTAATTAATTAAAATGAAATTCAAAATTAAAACTTTTTTGAAATGTGCACATCTTGTAGAGTTGATCAGACATTAGATGTTACATTTCGATGCTGCTGGCTAGGGCTGAATCCGTGACCCAGGAACTCCATGTGGGTTTTCCACGTGGGGGGCAGGGAACCAAATGTTTGAGACATCTTCACTACTTTGCCAAGTGAATGAGTTGAAAAGTGGATTAGAAGCAAAGCAAACAGGCTTGAGTTAGTGATGGAATATGAAATACAGGCGTTGAAGGCACTCTCTTAATCCAATGAAATGTTGATTTCAGCTTAGGATCTGTTTAAGATGCAAAGAACATTATGATATCATTCTTATTAATAATATAATAAAAATATATTATTATTCTTTCAAACATTGCATTTAAGTATTTCTCAAGCAGCTCATATTTGTCAAACAGTCTACCAGATTAAAATGCATTAAGCAGTACTGAACAGATAAATATAAAGATATGATAGCAAAATGGTCAACAAATAAAAAGTAATTTACAGTCTATAATTACTACCAAGAAAATACACAGAACAGTAACTAGAAGGGACCTCTCTGTTATTGTGGTCCATGTTGACATTTTTAACTGATACTTGGAAAGTGAGGGAACAGTAATCTTAAACAGATATTCTACTCATGTGTTTCAAGTAGAAGGAATAAAATATGTGCATAATTAAAATATAGAATGAGTAAAAAAGATAATGAGTGAAACAGAGCCACAACAAATCATGAGAATCATTTGATGTATTCATTTCAAGCATGTTTTAATATAAACACAAAATAGGTAGCTTTAGGAAAATGTAAGCTACTAGATTAGGCACAGAATAAATTTGCGTATATTGTTGGCTTTTATCATTTTATTTACATATTTAAATTATGTTGAAAGGTGAAAGACCATGGAAGAGAGGTGAAGACAGAGATCTTCCCATCTACTGGTTTGGTACCCGAGTGCCTACAGCAGCTGGAGCTGGGCGAGGCTGAAGCTGGGAGCTGGAGGGCTAATTTGGTTCTCTGAAATACGTGGCAGAAACACAAATAGTTGTGCTCTGACCTATTCATTGCTGTGGTAGATAGCAGGAAACTGGAACTGGAGTGGAGGTAAGACCCAGACCTAGGTGGCGCTGATATGGCCGGTTGGATTTCTCAACCACTATGCCAAATATAAGCTCTGGCAGAAAATTAAGACAAACAAACAAAAAAAAAGTCTGTTATGAAGAACTATATTATTGTAATAATATGGGAGAAGTCAGTGGAGGGGTGGTGGGACGTGGAGAGCAGGTAAGGGAAATCGCAAAGACTATGGGACTCTATCACAAAAAAATAAAAATTAAATAAAAATTAAAAACAGACTATTTCAAAATATACTGAAATTTACAAAATAACTGATTAAATAAATAAAAATTTGGAGACATTACAGACAGAATCACAATAACATAATCTTACTAGCTTTGTACTGCTATTAGCAAATAAAATAAAATTGCATGTAATAATGCAGTATCCTACATAAAGTTGAGTTGGAATAAAAATTTGACTGTGATTCAATACTGGGAAATGCTTTTATCACACTGGTAGAAAGCCGTGTGATAATCTTCACTTACTGTGCTATTTGATAAATTTTTTTAATTTACACTTGAGATAAATTTGCTCAATAATATATGGATTCGTGTGATTTAAAAGCACAATTTAATATTAATGTATCATCATAAGTTAGCATTTTAAAGGAGAACACTGAGGTTGCTTATTAAACTCAGAAATACAAGTTGAATTATCGCTATTCCAAGGCATATGTATCATGATTTTGAAATATTGGAGAGTAAAATTGGATTAGCAGGAACAAATATATACAATTTGAAAAGAAGGAAAGAGCAAACGTGGCTGATTAGAACAGGGATATAGATAATGTTCATCTAGAGGAACTGCATAATGTAGACTAGAATACCGAGAAGCAAAGATATATCGCAGTGTGCAACTGTACCCCTGAATAAAAGGAGTCCCAATGAGACTTAAATATATATTCACACGTCACAATAGAAGGCCAGAATTTCTACCATTTTCCATACTTAGAATGGCATGACACACTTAAATAGTAGAATGATGGACGAGCTCTTTCTCCCCATCCCATTGTCATTCTGCCTCTACAAAAAATTAAATCCTTAAGAGAGTATTAGAAGAATAGGGCGTGGTCAGCAGGTATGAAGATCTCCAAGACGTCAAACAAAAAAAAACTGATCAGAAAAATAATGTTTGGATTTTGGCACAGCATGGACAAAAATAACGTGAAAATGGATCAAACTCTAATTACATCCCAAACAATGAAGCTACTAGCCATAAACATGAGAAATATTTTTATAAACATGAGAAATACTTCAAGATGTTATGTTAGGCTTTTACTTTTTTTTTAAAGATTTATTTTTATTATTATTATTTTTTTTTATTGGAAAGGCGGATATACAGAGAGGAGAGACAGAGAGGAAGATCTTCCATCCGATGATTCACTCCCCAAGTGAGCGCAACGGCCGATGCTATGCCGGTCCGAAGCCAGGAGCCTCTTCCGGGTCTCCCACGTGGGTGCAGGGTCCCAAAGCTTTGGGCTGTCCTCGACTGCTTTCCCGGGCCACAGGCAGGGAGCTGGAAGGGAAGCAGGGCTGCAGGGATAGAACCAGCGCCCATATGGGATCCCGGGCGTGCAAGGCGAGGACCTTAACAGCTGCGCCACCGCGCCGGGCCCATAGGCTTTTACTTTTTGAATAAAACTTTAAAATCACAAGGAATTAAAGCAAACAGAGAAAAGTTAGGTTATATTACACTAGGAAGCCTGTGCAGAGCAACAGTCAGCACATTATAACCGGTAGAATGAGCAAAAATAATTACAAACCAGCCATCTGATAAAATGTTACTATCTTCAGTACAAAAGAAACTTAAAAACCAGGTAAAAATACAAATATTTCTTTTTTAGAAAAAGATTTATTTTTTTAATTGGGAAGTCAGACACACCAAGAAGAGGAGAGACAGAGAGAAAGATTTTCCGTCCGATGTTTCACCCCCCAAGTGGCCGCAATGGCTGGAGCTGAGCCAATCCGAAGCCAGGAGCCAGGAGCTTCTTCCAGGCCTCCCACGCGGGTGCAGGGTCCCAAAGCTTTGGGCCGTCCTTGACTGCTTTCCCAGGCCACTGCAGGGAGCTGCATTGGAAGCTGGGATTCCTACTCTCCCTTTCTTAATAATCCTTTAATTTCAAGTATGGCATACTTTTAATAATCCAAGAGAGAAAGAACTGGAGAGAAGTTGTTACTGTCACTGAGCCTGTCATTCAAAGGTTAGACAGTGGGACCAGCAGGGTACCCTAGTGGCTAAAGTCCTTGCCTCGCACATTCCAGATATGGCCATTAATTAATTATTCTACAGGAGATCTTCCTCTCTGTCTCTCCTCCTCTCTGTATATCTGAATTTCCAATAAAAATAAATCTGAAGAAAAAAGTACAATGAAAGGTTAGACATTTTGTTTTTTCTACAGTAAGAATAGACTTAAAGTATAATTAAGTTAAAACACCCCAATGGTGATCGTTACAATATGCTTTAGTACATAGTGAAATTTCATTTTTACCTTTCTTTAAAACATTATCTCTTTATTGACAATTTACAGTCTTTGTTGAACTTTTATGTTGTAATCTGAATTGTGAACTTGAAGAACACAAATACCACATTTTTTTTATCATATTTCAGTAGCTTCTGAGAGTAAATTAATTCCAGTAATTCACTTATCTTTTTAAAAAATTTTATTAGTATTCAGGCATGCTATGAATTTGGTGTGCTAGGCGTCCAAAATGTCATTATATCTAACAAAATTGACAGTAACTCCTTCTTCAAAGATTCATTTATTTTTATTGGTAACGCAGATTTTACAAAGAGAAAGAGACAGAACGGTCTTCTATTTGCTGCTTCACTCCCAAAATGCCCACAATGAACAGAACTGAATGAATCCTAAGAGCCAAGAACTTCCAGTCCTTCCATGCGGGGTGCTGGGACTTGTAAGAAGAGATTTAGTCAGTTGATCCATCATGCTGGTCAAGCAATAATTTCTTAATATTCTCTAATACCAAGTCTGTGTAAAACCTGTTTAAAATATGCACATGGAATAATACTTTAAGTCTATTGTGGGAAAATAAATAAAAGATTAGTTCATTAGCACAGAACGCATGTTGAAATGTACGCACTTGAATCTCCTGTTATCTTCTGAATTACATGCACTTCAATGATTTGTTCAAAGACCATTTATATGTTAATAATTCAAGATAAGAATCAGATGTTTTGTACCCTTGGTAAGAACAAATTTCTCCTATAGTTATACCACAATCACAACTCAAGAAATAAAAATTAATATGTTGTCCAATTTCAAAACTTTTCAGAAGTTGCAAGTATGCAAGAATGCCTCTTATAATAGATGGTCTTTTTTTTAAAAATTAGGGGTCCTCTGTCTTTCCATTTTTTAAAGATATATTTTATTTATTGGAATGTATGTTACAGAAGAGACAGAGGAGACAGAGAAAGATCTTCCTTTCCCTGATTCATACTCCAAATGACTCTAATAACCAAATCTGGACCAGCAGAAACTAGAAGAGAGGAACTACAGCTAGGTCCTCCATTTGAATAACCAGAGCTTAGGCACCTGTCCTCCTCCCCCTGCTTTCTCAGACACAAGGGAGCTGGCTCAGAAGCACAGCTGCGGGCATCTCAGCCAGCTCTGTGCTGCGGGGTGTTAGTCACTCATGCGATGGTTTCCCCAATGTGCCACAGTGCTGGCTCCTTCACTTTAAACCCTGTGCAATCCAAACCATCATTACAAAAGAGCTTTTCAACCCACTTCCTTTTTCCTTCCCCTCCTTTTAAAAAAAAAGTTTTATTTTATTTTATTATTTTATTTTATGCAGACATACAGAGAGAAGGAGGGGCAGGGAGAAAGCTTTTCTATCTACTAGTCACTCCCCAAGTGGTTGCAATGCACAGAGTCAAGTCAATCCGAAGCCAGAAACCAGGAGCTTCTTCAGGGTTTCCCATGCAAGTAGCAGGTCCTAAAGCTTTGGGGCATTCTCTGCTGCTTTCCCAGGTCACAAGTAGGGAGCTGGATGAGAAGTGGTGCATCTGGGGTACAAATTGCCACCCACATGGTACAAGGCAAGGTAGTAGGCAAGGATTTACCCTCTACGCTATTGTGCTGGACATTTCCTTTTTGAACATTTTATGTACTCAGTTACTTTATAAATATATTATTACTGCTCATTGTTCTGGTAAGGATATAAACAGAGTGAATACACCTAATACTTTGAATTTCAGTTGTCTTATATTGCAGTTCCTTGTCACTGGTTTTCATTTTAGTTTGTTTGCTAATGATCCTCGTCGCTTTCACTGTAGAAAGCTGTGCATTGTGGATATGAGTAATTTTCATGGGATTAATGTACACTTTTATTCATCACATTGCCTTATATTAGTTATCACACTCTTTTTCTTTAATATTGATAATGAGGTTTAAGTAAATACTAATATTTCCCCTATATTGCTTTATAAATATTTTTCCTAATACTCTCAATTTGTTTTAATGTTTTCATTGAACAAAATCTCATGTAAAAGATATTTGGACATTTATTTTAAATGTACACTTGGTTCCCTTTTCTTCCTTTTTCTTCCGTTTATCCATAATTGTCAAATATTTCAAAGTTGACGTTTAAGAAATACTTTTGTGATCTAAAAATTATGCTTCAATAATTTCTTTCAATTTTAGGCATTATTATAGGTTGATGTTTTGAAAGTTAATTAATCAGTTATTGGTTAATATAGTAAGGATAATTTAGGTCTAGATTTAAGCTTATTCTGAAGGTGCATTAAAATTTATAGAAACAATCACATTTCTGAAGATAATTAGGATTGTTTCAAGGTTGTTTGATTTTAGTTATTTTTTGTATTCTAAACAGTGCTATAGGTAATTGTGTGTGTGTGTGTGTGTGTGTGTGTGTGTGTGGTGTGTGTGTGTGTGTGTGTGAGTGTGTGTGTTAATGTAGCTTATAAGTATGTTTGTTTATTAAGTTATTAAGGTCAATTTCTGTTTAAAAATTCTGCATAGTTTAAATTTTCTTGATATGAACTCTCCTCATTTATACTCTTACTGAACAGATGAAAATGACTCATTTTCTTCAACGTATTTACCCTAATGACCTTTAAACTCAGTAATGGAGTCTGTCATAGATGGTCCAACATAAATCTTGCTGATCACACTTTGATATTTGGGTGTAAAATGCCTGTTTCTGGTTGAGTAAACCACAAAAAGTCTGATATACTTGAAAGCATTGTTGGGGAGTAGAGATTTTGAATTACTATGGGATAAAAATAAATTGATCAATTAAAATCACACAATCAAATGTGTTTCTGCTTGCATTTAATATGATAACATGAGGAGGGTTAGCTACTTGATGTCTTTATTTTGCAGTGGCTAATAGACTGTCTCAGGTAATATAGGTATTCTTCATCTCCCATGGAGTGGTCAGGAGAGAAGAGACAAAACAGCAGGAAGACAAGGGAGATTAAGGCAGCTCTATTATAATCACCCTAGGCTGTCCTACAGTCACCGTAACCTTCTAGAGGGTCCAGCTTTCACCATTTAAAGAGACACAATCTAGAGCAAGCATATATACCTCAGGACTCAGAAGTTAAAAGTACCTGTAAACTGAGCATCTTGTGGCCATAGCTATACACTAGAGAATATGGAAGGTGGGGTTAAATTGCCATGTTGTCTTATAACACTTATTATATTCTATTCAGAAAAAGGAGGCAGATTGGTCTCGTCTATTACCAGAATAAGTGGGAAAAAAAGAACAGCAATCTGAAAGTTAAACAAAGATCATATATGACCTCAGTAATAGAAAATTCACCTTCTGGTATTTCAAACTTGTACTTAAATGGCCACAGGCATTGAACATGCATGAATTTTAAAATTATGAAAATCAAGGACACAGATATATGTTCATATTTCAAGGTTATAGAAATGATAAGAATGAGATGTATATGTTGTTTACTTGCTAAAACAGGTCCTGTCTAGTTACTTCGATGTAAAAATTTTGTCACAATAAGGCTCAATTCACTAGACCTAAAACAAGGCTTTAAATAATTATAATTTCTCAATCACTGTGCACTTGTTCTAAGTCAGAAACATGTTAGTGAGAACTGCTTTCCCTCCATTCTTGTCTCAGCAAGGTCTATAATTAATGATAATTTGGCTACAGTTCTATGTGCCCGTAGGTAATGTGGCTGAGCACAATGCTTTTCAATTTTCACATGCTGCTTCCTTCACTAGAGCCTTCTTTTATTCAAAACGTCCCTCATTATTCCCTATTACTAGCTCATTATCGACCTACAACAACCATATGTTTATATGTAAGTATGTATGCTAATTAGTGCCAACTAATCTTAATTAAGATCCATTTTTCTTATAATCATGTGCCTTATAATTCACTGATAAGTTCGCTGTGTAAAAATCCAAGTAAAGTATCTTTATATATATATATATCCATATAGACTATAGAGAACAGACTTGACTTTGTCTCCAGGGTTTAAGCCGTTAATTGAGTGCTATTTTGAAGTCCTTATAGAAGACTACGAAATTAGAAAAATAAAATTTCCTCCTGAAAATTAAATTACAAACTCAAGATAATAGACCAGAGCTAAGGTAATTGAATTCATTTTAAGGCTCCCACTAGCTGCCAGCTCCTGTTGGCTTGAATATGTCTTAAGAGAATTTGTTAGAAAACCAAGAAAACATGCAAGCTTAGAAAGACTCATAAATAGGCCAAGACCAAAAAGAAACTTATACAGAAAATATTATCATTGTCCAAATAAAACTTTTAGATAGACAGGAAGGCATTAGCTCACTTTCGAGTATTTTCATTTTGGTTAGCAAGATAGCGCTACCTGACATTGTTATTCCTACCCCATTAAATTTTAGGTTATACTATCATCTGTTTTATTGGTTTTGTACAGTTTATACTTACATTTCTCACTTTTAATAATTGATCTGATGTTTTTTGCATAATAAAATACAAAACTTGAAGTTGGTGTACAGTTCTGGAATGCAACAAATCATTCAAGTACAACCTATTAAATTTCGTCTAATGGCAATATAACTTCTCAAAAATGGTCAGAGATTGGTAGAATAGTCATCAGCCAACACCAAATGAAAATCGTTGATTACATCAATTGATAGGCATTCAGTGAGACATTGTTCTATTTAGGTGGTATAACAGTAAAGAAAGGAATGTGTTCATGGAGCTTACATAGAAAGCAGAGATGGTAGTATATTCATAAAAACTGTAAAGTTTTCCCATTATAAAAATTGAATTAAAACAAGTGATATATGTATATATAAAATTTCAACTCCCACAATCTCTACAGTGATACAAAAACTCAGAGTAGTTTGATAAATCTGTTGAAATACAAAGCTATTCCAATCCTGAAATAATCCTACATATACTCAAAACAGATTGGTAGATCTTATAGAGAAAACTTCAGAAAATTTGTGAAAAATTAAAGATAATTTATTTTTGTTTCAAAAGTTTTAATTTGTGCATACATTTTATAGTATTTATTTTCAAAAAGTTCTGAAGATTTTGCCCATTCATGGATTTCAAAATTTTAAAAAAAAATTTATAGATTATTTTAAATTTTAATGTCACTTATAGAAGGAAGAAGGGGAGACAGAACTACTTTCCATCTCCCCACATGATTCACTCCACAAATGGCTGCAGTGGCCTGAGCTAGACATGTCGCAAGTCAGCCGACAAGAACTTCCCACATAAGTTCAAGGATCCAAAGACTAGGCCATCTTGCATTGGCTTCCCAGGCACATTAGATTCCATATGGAATCTTGCCACCACAGGCAGAGGCTCAGCCTGATAAGCCACATCACCAGGGGCATAAAACCTTTTTGCAAAAACAGATAATGATCTTTTATCGGCTATATTTTTCAGTAAACTAATATTTTGTTAATTAAGATATAGAGCAGTTCAACTGAACGCTTCATTTTGTCCTCATCTCCCTTTCTTGTCCTTTGTCCATTACACCTGCCCCACTGGACTTATGCTTCCTCCTCTAGTCTGTTTATTCTTCCCCAGACATAATCAACTTGGGACAGTATACACACACATATACATATATTTTTTTTTTTTTGCAAAAATATGTTTTAACAAAATGTCACATACAGTATTTTTGTTCAACTCTGAATAGAGAAAAACAGACAAAAGTTTCTAGTTAAAAATTAGATTTATAATTATATGTTGTTCTAGTGACATTCACTAAAATAACTAAAAACAAAGACTGCTAAAAATGGTTGCCAAAAGCTAAAGCACTTGATCAGTTTTCAGCCATTTAGGTACTATTTAAAAAAATATTATCTGTGAACAAATTCTATAATATTAGGAAAAAAAAGTAAGGGCAAGTGTCTGGTACTTTACTGGTATTTCATATAATGAAATGTATCTTTATGCTGTCTGTCAGTACATACCATCTGTTATGGAACCATTTCAACCATTAAGGTCTGAAAATAGATTGGTCATATGACCCAGCCATTCAACTCCCGGCAATTTATCCAAAGTGAAATCAGTATTCAAGAGAGTTATTTGTACACCTGTGTACATTGCATCTTAATTCACAATTGTTATAATCTGGAATAAACCAGGAAGCCCATCAACTGATGATCCGATTGAAAAATGTGTATATTCAGTATGGAAAACTATAGTGCAACTAGAAACCATTATGTTTAGAAAAAAAAAAAAGACAGTCTAAAAAACAAACAAACAAGCAAACGTAGGCCTCTCTGATATTTGGCAGCTAATATAGAATACACACATAAAAGTGTAGGAATGAAATGGTCATGTGGAGATATGATTTGTTTTTAGCTCATGATTATTCACCAGTAGTAGTGTGGTTTTGTGGCCTTTTTACTTGTGGAATATGTTAGTGCTGAATATAGAGTAGATTACAAATAAATAATGAATAAATTTTAAGAAGCTCATGGAGGTCTGGAATTAAAAACTAAATTATTAAAAAGTTAAGTAAATTAGGCTTCTAGTTTCTTACATTAAACATCAGTAAAGTGGAAGAAAAAACCATTTCACACAACGCAAGACAGTGTAAAATACGTGAATGTCTGAAATTATATTTATAAGCACTTCAGTGAAGAAGAAAATGATGAAGATTTTCAATTTTGGAGCTCTTCTCAATGCTAGGCATCAGAAAAAGCAAAATACCTAATTTCAAGTAATTTTTTTTGCTAACACAATATGGAATTAACACTCCAGTTACAAATATAGAGGAACTCTGAGAATACCTTTTAAAATGCTAATGGACAATGTCAGAATATCAGACATTGGTGTGCCATAATTACTGTGTAAGTCACTATTTACAAAAGAAAAAATATCTAAGCCTCAGGGGAAATAAATGTAAACACCTATAATAAAAAGAAATTTCACTAATAAGTGGTTTTAAAAACAACATACGGTGAGTGGCATGCCTAAATAGCGTGTCCCAGGTCAGTTCTCGAATTTTTAAGAAAATCTCTAAAGTGGAAAAGAATATATTAAAAGTGAGCATTTCTTTCTCGCTATTCTGCTTTTCATTTTTCTTCCACAGTTGTCACACTTTGGAATCCTTTTAACATTTGCCATAGTTGGCACAGCGTCAAAACCGAGAGTATCCCAGCTCATTGAAGTGTGGTGTCAGGTCCCAGGACAAACCTTGAGAGGCCTTTCTCCCTAGGTCACCATCTCACTGCCACGTGTTTGTATGTGCACTGTTTGTTGGAAACATCCATTGGTCTGTCACTCTTTTGTCTCTCCAGATGACCAGGTAAATATTGCCTACTATTGAGTATAGACAGGAATTGCCTCACCCTTTCCAAGGTTCCTGCCTAGATATGGAGTTAGAGACCCTTAAAAATCCAAGACACTTTGAAACTTCTCTCTGTGTCCCTCTGTCCTTTCAGGAGCCCCACATCTCCCACATCCCTCCTAGGAAGTACTTTCTCTTTCTTTCTTCTTACTTCTTCTCTTCTACCTGCAACGTATCCTGGATTTTTAGTTATATAGTAAGCCAAGGAAATAACCTTGCTACTGAGCTTTTCCAGTAGCAAGAAGGTGTCTATATTATTTGAACTACCTGATAGTTTTTCCAGGATACATAGTAAAGAAATTCTGTGTGTCTCGTCTAAATACTTAATTCTCTGATAGAGAGGGCTTGAACATGAAAGGACATTGTTAAATTATACCTGAGGTAACTTAATTTCATATCCTTTGCACAATCTTCTATAAATATTTCATCTGTCTAGTGTTTATATAATACAGGTAGAAGTGACATATCGTGATGAAAAGTTTCATTTTTTTTTAATTGCATTGCTTCACTTGCAGTATTCCAGGATTGATCCAGATGGCATTTACATGAAATGCTACTGATTAGGATTGCTCAGCTCAAATAAAGAACTGTGAATAAGTGCCAGGGGATTACAACGGAGAGAGAGAGAGAAGGAGAATTTTTAGCTGATGGGGTCAGGGATTAATGGAATATATAGGAACATAAGAACTGAGTTAGAGCTTTTTGGTGGACATTGTTACTGTTGAGTGAAGGATAAAGAAACCAGATCAAAGGGAGTTGAGATGAAGGGAGGAAATGCAGCAGCAGAGTGAAGACAAGTGGGATGGGGAAAGAATCGCTAATAGGACCTTCGTGCAACTCTTCAGCTCTTCCTAAGGCAGTGTTTTAAAATTATTTTAAGTGTATGATCTCAGTGTAAGTTTAGGCAGTATCTGGAAGCCCCTGAAATCTGAGCAGGGCTTGATATGACCAAGGGGATGGACCTCAAGCTGCCCCTTTTCACCCAGAGCAACCAATTTTGATTCTTTAATTGGAGAGGGGGAATTCTTTGGCTAATAGTAATAGCAGAATAGCTTATTAGCATAAAAACCCTAGAAGGGCAGGATTTCAGTTGGGACTTTTTGGAATTAAATTAGGATGGAATCTTTTTTAGAAAACATCTATTTCTTCTGCCTTATGTGATTTTATATGCCTTATTTAACCCCCCAATTTTTCCTATCATATATGCATCATAAAGTGTCACTATTATAGGAGTATTGTTCTTCCTAAAAATTTGTTGAAAATTAAAATAATTTTAAAATAAGGTGCTCTGGGCGTTTATATGGTACCAGAGGAGAATTCTATATGAAAGTGGTACCTCCTCTACTTTTATTCTTGTCTCCACTCTGTGCTCTGCTGAAATCCTTTGTGTTGCCCTGAGCTTGCTAGGCATTCTCTCCCCGTAGTCTCCAACTTGAATGTCTTTCATTAATTTTGCATTGCTTACCTAAATTGTTCTCATGAAAACTCCTTCCTGTGAAAAAAGAACCAGGTCACTTAGGTCTTTGCACCTGAAAACTATCTGCAACGCTTATGATCAAAAGAAATCATAATGCTTATAATCTGCTAAAAGTGATAATATGTGTATTACTCTGTTGAGTATTGATCTAGTTACTATGCCTATTAACTGGATTTTTTTCTATAGTAATTCTTCATTGGATTCTGTCATTTAGATATAAGCTGAATAATGTCTTTTATTTGGTTGATTGGCTTTGTGATACTTTGCCATGCAGTTAACGTGTACCTGAAACACACATAAACACACATCAGAGTTCTTGGACCTGGAAATTTAGAGGAGATTCAAACTGGGTAGGGCATGGGACACATGCTCTGTGTGTTGCTTGCGTGTGTGTTTGTGGATGCAAAAAGAGCCAGTTAAGGAAAAACTGGATAGTGATGAGTTGGGAAAATCACGTGGGTAGTCATTCATCTCTGGTAGTGTTTTAGATTCTGATTTTAGTCCGTTCTTTAATGCTTTGATGACAGAATGATCACAAGCAGCTACTGTGTGATCGTCTCAGTTCAACCTAGCATAACAAAATGCCCTAGATAGTGGTTTATAAATAACAAGAATGTATTCCTCACAGTTTTGTTGACTGACATTCAAGTGTCTGACTTCCCAGGTGCTGGCAGACTTAGGTTCTGGTAATGTCACTTTTTCGTTTGTGAAATGCCAACTTTCAGTTGTTCTTCAGAGAGTTCACGGAGATCCTTTCTGTAAGATCATTGTGAGAGCCAGGCAATAGGACATGGCAACAATAAGAACAGGCCTTCTGACACATTTCTGGGTTGTGTCCACAACATGACCTTTGTCATAACATTGGGTTTTGAGTGGTCCTGAAAGGAGAGTGAGAATATTTATTACAAGGCAGTGTCTCATGCTGGGGTGAGATCTTGTTTTGGTTTCTGTACACGGAAGGACCCTTTTGCCTGGTTCTGTTGTTTACTGCTAGCTGGGATGTGCCTGTTACTGATTAGATGGTTTAAAGTGCGTGACACTTAAGCTGATTGGGTGTCTGCGTTCCATGCCACTACAGTTGATTAGAACATTTTTAATGCACTCATGGAAGCTTGGATGATTGAATGATTCCTGTCATGTAACAGTGCACTTTCAGGTGTCCCAATGATTGTTACACAAAAACCCCTGAGTAGGGCTGACTGGGCAGTCCTCTTCTTCTACCTGTAGTGGCTTGGGACAGTCCCCCAGCTGGTAAATAAGATAGATTTGGTCAACTCAAAACAACAGGAGTATGTCTTGAATAATGCTCTGCCAAAGGCTTCTCTCCTGACAACATGACATTGTGATTTAGAACTTCACCATATGCTTTTGACGAACACACATGTTTGAATCCATTAAAAATATGCAAATAGGGCCCTGTGGCATGGCCTAGTGCCTAAATTCCTCACCTTGAAAGTGCCAGGATCCTATATGGACGCCAGTTCTAATCTGGACAGCTCCACTTCCCATCCCGCTCCCTCTTGTGGCCTGGAAAACCAATCAAGGACAGCCCAATGCTTTGGGATCCTGCACCCATGTGGGATACCTGGAGGAGATTACTGGCTCCTGGCTCTGGATCGGCACAGCACTGGCCGTTGCACTCACTTAGGGAGTGAATCAATGGACGGAAGATCTTCCTCTCTGTCTCTTCTCCTCTCTGTATATCTGACTTTGTAATAAAAATAAATAAATCTTTAAAAATATGCAAATAATATTCCGGATGAGGGGAGTGGATAATATAAATGCGTTACAGATAAGGAAGTATTCATTTACCCATGAGTTCACTCCATAAACACAATCACACTTATTATTTGCTGGGCCTGTTTTAGTCTTTTTGAAAAAGGTTTATTTATTTTTTAATTTTTATTGCAAAGTCATATATAAAGAGAGGAGAAAAGACAGAAAGAAAAAGCTTCTGTCCGAAGATTCACTCCCCAAGTGACTGCAATGGCTGGTACTGTGCGATCTGAAGCCAGGAGCCAGGAACTTTCTTCAGGTCTCTCACATGGGTGCAGGGTCTCAAAGCTTTGGGCCATACTTGGCTGCTTTCCCAGGCCACAGGCAGCAAGCTGCATGAGAAGCGGGGCTGCCGGGATTAGAACCAGCAATCATATGGGATCCCGGGCGCATTCAAGGTGAGGACTTTAGTCTCTAGGTCACTGTGCCGGGCACGGTCCTATTTTAGACTTATGGAATCAGAGGTGGAAAACCCCCAAATTGGTGTACTCATGACACCTTCATCTGAGAAGTGCAGGTGGACAATCAACAATGAGCACAGTACATACATTTTCATGTTTGAGACTAGCATCTACTAAAGAACAGAAAGGGCGAGTACTGAGGTGTGAGGACACAGCCAAGCCAGAATTCTGTATAAGGTAGTAAAACATTAACCCCATTGAAATGGAATTTTCCATAGAAATATAAAAATGATATAGATACTGTGAATTTCAAGAATGTAAGAAAAAATGTGTCTAGTCCCAGACGGGAACAGTGGTAGGACTAAGAAATATGACAAAAGAGACAAAATTATGTGTGTAGAAAGGCAACTAAAACAATGCCAAAATTGCTAAATTTTGCTACGCTACGGAATTTTGATACTGTAGCTGATGATGCCGTGTTTTTTTCTTTTTATCCCTCATGACAGATTGTAAATTCCCATTAGCAGCATAATTTTCATCTAGTTTGGCTTCAGATGCTTTCCTACCCTTGGCTGGGAGAGAAGCACCAGAGCCCTTGGTGAGAATCAGGAACCTGCTTTCTGTTGACTCTCAAAATGCACATAATACAGAAAATTTCTCCAAAAGCATATCCACACTCAGATATAATTATAGACTGACAACAAGCTATTTTTTTTACTGATATAGTCTGTCAATTATTTCAAGTAGTGTGGAAAACAAAAAAGCAGAATATAGTTGAAATTGAATTAAATTATATTTCTAAATTAGATCCTAATATTTACAATATTTTGAATCATTTTCTTTTGATATCCAATAGTAGTTAAGTTATGATGTGGCAAAATTGGCATGTTATCTATTTAAAACTATTTCTATTTTGATGATATTAGAATTTCTGTACTAAACATATTCATAGTCAATTTTCAATTTTCAGCTTAAAGGTCCCCTCTGAAATATCTGAAGATAAAAGTATAATATGAGGAAAGCAATTAAAAAAAGTTATTATTTTCTCGATGTTGGACTATCAATTTTCTTTCAGTCTTGGGAGAATCATTAATTTTCTCAAGTTTCTATTATTATGGTTTTCATTGGAGACTCTCAGATGACAATAATCACAGCTAATTGCCAAACCCTTTCTGACCATCTCCAGAACATCTGAAATCACATTAAAATGCAGTGCACAGAACTGCCGCAGGATTTTCAACCATATTGCAGAAACAGAAAGAAACTGAGAAAATTCGGCTGAGGATTGTATAAATTTATTTCACTCCTGATGTGTCTGCAATATTAATAACAAAAACCTTGCAAGATGAGGAAGAAAATATTAAGCCTCTATTTTTCTAAATATTTTTTCTATTTCTGTAGTCTCAAATCACCATTTCACAATGAATACAAATTGCATCATGTTTTACACATTTATTTATTTTCCTTTTTTGGTTAGAGATTTGTCTTCTAAGGCATTTAACAACTCATGATATTTTGGCCCGTGTCCTCTTCATTTGAGGTATATATATGCTCAATATATATATTATGTGTATATATACACACACATATATATGATATCTGTCCTTTGCAACTGGCTTACTTCAGTAATTATAGTGGATTGCAACATGGACCATTTTGTTGCAAATGGTAATATTTCATTGTTTTTGTTGCTGAGTATCCCATACAGTAAATGTACTATACTATACAACACTTTCTTCATCCATTCCTCTGTTAATGGGTATCAGGTTTGTTTCCACATTTTAGCTATTGTGAATATTCTTAAAAATACTTCATGTTGCAGGAAGCTCTCACAGGCACAAATTTCATTTTAGTTGGATGTGTTCCCAGGAGTGATACAATTGGGTCATATGGCAGATCTATTTTCAGTTGTGTGAGGACTCTCCATGCTGAATTCCATATGGTTGTACTAGTTTATTTTACCACCAACATTGGTTTAGAAAATCCTTTACAAAGAACTCTTAAAACTCAACACATCAAATGGGCTAAGAACTTCAATAGCTATTTTTGAGAAGTAAATGCTCTTTATTTTTAAGTTTGCAAGGCATGATTATAATATCTTGGGATACTCTGCGATGAGTTGATCTGCCTAGTGACTTTTGGCCTTCCTGTTCATGAATAGTGTATCTTTCTCTAATTGAGAGAATTGAAGTTTTTTTAAAAAAATTTTTTAAAAATTAAAATTAAAAAAATTCTTAAAATTTTTATTTTTTATTCAAAATGTAAACTAAAATAAATACTTCTTTGAATATGCTTTTAACCCCTTTTTCTCTTTCAAATCTTAAATCTCTATAAGTCAGATATTTTATTTTTTCCATGCTACCCCATAGTTCCTGTAGCAGTCTTTATTAGTTTTCTTTCTGCTTTCTTCTTTTCCCCTCCAACTACAAAGTTTCAACTAATCTGTCATTGAGTTTATTGATTAATACTTCTGCTGGATCGAGTCTGCTGGTGGTGTCTTCTATTGCATTTTTCATTTCATTCAGAATTCTGAAAAGTTGAGGAATTTGTGATTAGACTTTCTTGTGCATTTCCATATTGTTATCACATCTCTTTCTTAGAATATTGTGTGTGTATGTGTGTTCTTTTGAATTTTATTAAGTTTCATTAAATACTGATTCTAAAATCTTTAACTAGGCATTTGGAATTTTCAGGTTGATTTCTGGACATCAGTTGTTGGTTGAGGCGCTTGAATGTTTTATGGTACTAAATCTTGGAGCAGTTGGCATGTCATTGAGCTCTGAGTTATAGGCTTAAAACTCTCTCTCCTGACTTGTTCAAATCGTTGGATTATTACCTTGCACCAGTGACTGAGTGTGTGATGACATAGGTGGCCCAGCTGTGAAGGCAAAAATATTCTATAGATATAGATCAGTAAACTTTGTCTATTTTGTTGTTGTTCTTGTTGTTTAATGGGCCTGACACTGAGATTCAGTTTGTTCTTCCTGTCCTAAATAAGAGGAAGCTGGTTATTTCCATACCATGCTTCTCAGATCTAACAGTTGGTTGATGGGGGCACATGTTTCCTTACTGATGTTTCAATGCAACTTTTTCTACTATTACAATAAAACTAGGAACTGCGGTTTCTTATTTGGTTTCCCATAGCTCTTGAGATTAACTGGTGGTTTAGTTGTCCATGTGTCACTGGACTATCATATTCAGTCATCATATGAATTCTCTCTTAATGCTTTGGATTTTTAAAATATAATAACGTAAGTACCAGAGTCCAGCTCCAGCTGAGTTTTGAACTCAAGAAATGTGCATGAGATAGGCATAGAGAGAAAAGAAATGGACTACTACGATTTCATGATCATAATGGACAATGCAAGAAAGCTGTCCTCTTTATTTATACAGAAGCAGTCACAAGCTTTGGCACAGACATTTTATGTCATGGTCACAAGCTCTCAATAGAAGTTCTCAATAGACAGTGCATATCAACCAGTAACATTCCTACGAAAATCCTCATTCTACAACTTAATCTTGAATTAAGGGAAGAGATGCTTCACAAAAAAGGGGGTACCTAAAGATCAAGGAAATAATGAAAGAAACCCTAAACATAGACACCTTGATTAGTATAAGGTCAATGGGGACAGCTGAGACAGCATGAATAAAAGGCCCCTTGTAAGACATTATCAGCAACATCAACTTCCAAGCTCACATTGATAGTAAAAATCAACTCTACAGCAGCAATCAATGTGTGAATAGATTACAGAATTCTCAGCGGTGTGGTTGGGTATCCATGCAAAGGGAGGTGGGACTGTTAAAGGTGGTTGCAGAGCATCCTATGGGCCCTGCCAAGCAACGGGAAGTTCCTCATGGCCATGCTTGCAATGGAACAGTTCTCCACATACCTTGGTGGCCTGCATATGCACTTGCATGGGCCCCAGCACATAAGTTTCATATTTTTATAATATGATTCACACTATTATGAGTTTAATAATTTTACATCAAGTCAAATTGTATTGTTCCTCTTCTTCATATGCCACAATTGTAGCAGGCTTAGAGTTTCTGATGTCAGATGTTACATCATATTTTACAGATGGATGGCACATCAAAAGGAAACAGAAATAATGTTTTCCCATTTGAAAAATTAATCAGGTTAAGGATGTTCTTTCTAAGTAACAATCATTCAAAATTCAGTTTGAGATATTAATGCTTGATTATTTGGGGGAAGTATGCAGATTGCTTCAATTTGGCTGGCTTTAATTTAGGGCTGTTTTCTGTTTGGTTTTAATTTTAAGATGTATTGTTCCCACAATCTGAGCAAACTGTGAGTCAGCCGATCAGCCTTGATAAGCCCACTGTCAGCTTCTTTTGCCTTTATTTTCCTCCTATGACAAGATGCCAGCCAAAGAATATCATTCCCATGATGATATTGGCAGTGCAAGAATTGCAGGGACCTTAGAAGCTGCTTCTTGCAATATATATTGAAATCTCACTGTAGAGCAAGCATATGACTGTGGTTGGTAAAGAAGATCCATTTATGGAGAAAGCCACAGCAAAGTTACTGTGGCATAATTTAATATTCTATAAGGACAAGTAAATGAAGTCCATGCATACAGAGGAGGCGAATTCAAAATTTCTCTGTCTGTGTCACTTTTCTCTTTCATGCAATTTATAATTTTGAAAAATATATAAATTTCATAAACATATATGTGTATATGTTTATCTATCCTCATCAATTTCTCAACTAAGTTATTAATTTTTAAAATCAATTTTCACTACATGGAGAAATCTTTTTATTGTGTTTTATGAACGTGAGATGAATCATTGGTTATAGTAATTATTTTTTACTTAATAATAATTGTGGGTAAATTTAAAGACTGGACTATTCACTAAATTATTCCACATATCATTGTATCTATTTAATAACCAAATGCAAGTCTTCAGAGAACTATTTTAAAGGCAGAAAGGAGTTTGCATGTACAACTGATAGGCAAATAACAAAAATTAAAAGAATTCCTTCTTACAGTAAACAAATGATATTGTTGTATAGCTAAAGTGGACATGAACTTTTAACGTAATGGAAGTTAAATTTCTCTCTTATTGCCATTTTCCTTATCTGTCAGAGAAATACACAAAGGTAAAGCCTGTAGAAAATTTACTTTTGTAAAATCAGTTGATATTTCTATCAACTGCTATGTATCAACGCAATCTGCAAACCAATTCACATGTTCTTTAATCTTTCCCCAAAATGTCAGTGTCAGTATTATTACTGGCATTTTACAGAGGTGAGATTGAATAACTTGCTCACAGTCCTAGAAGCAAATAATGAGAATTTATGATTCAAACTTAGATAGTCTAATTTGGTGTTGTTACATTTAGGCATGATTGTTTTCGTTTATAATATAATGAATACTGAGGGAAACACAAACCAAGTAATGGGGAGGTGTGGTAATGAAGAGCCGTTGGCGGGGTCATTCCACTCATCTCCTGTGCAATTTTCTTTAGAATATTTCACTTACCAAGATGCGCATGCACAGTGCATCTCAGTTGGGAAAGAGGGTAAAATGTGCCAGCAGCCCTCATGTGCCATTGTCATAGCCATTTGGGCGCAGATTTATTGTCCAGCTATTGGAGTTGCTGCTGGAAGATTATCTGCAGTTGGTTTTCCTAGGGAGGTTATAATCCATTTAAAATAGTCTTTTCTTTTTTCTTCCTTCTTTTGTTCCTCATGTTTAGTAGCTCAGATAGAGATGAAGATAACTGTGTCCCGTATCAGACTGAATGGGCATGAAATCTGACTTGGTTGCTGACCCCAGTCATCTGTCAAAACTGACTGTGGGAAGCATAAATGACAGGTGAAATAGCCAAAGTTCTGTAATCTGTGGGAAGACCTGGACTAAGTTCTCAGCTCCAAGTTTCTCCCTATAGCCCTGATCCAGACCCAGATTTGGGTGGCTTTAGAAGCACACGTTTAGAGTGAATAGATGGAAATTCACTCTCATCATCTCGCTCTCTCTATATGCATCTCAATTGTTTTTTAAGTGGCTACCTTGATAATACAATTCTGAGGACTTACTTGAGCTCTAAATGTTCTGAAGTGCTAAAGAGAGGCAGCTGCATCAACTTGGCTTCTTCTTTTACACGTGTCTCTTCCTTTCTTTGTTTTCTGTATGTGCTGATCTCTGCTAAATATCAGAAACACATAGCTCCAGCTCAGATGCTGTGAAGCAGGAATCAAATCTATCACACACACACACACACACACACACACACACACACACACACACACTTCAACAGCATTTGCCACAGTTCATGGCACTACCACCTCTAAGCTTATAGAAAGCTGCTCAAGAGATGACTTGCTCTAAGAGGCCAAATGTTGTCATGGACTCCTAAAGTATATACCTAGGCATTTGAGCTGTGACCACCTCTCCACTGCTTTCTCTCACAAAAAGTGATAAAAATGAGCAACCGAAGAGATCCCTAAATTATAACATAAAAAATTGCCTTACAGTGCAAGACCTTTGTCTTTTAGATTGCTTTATATTTTCACTGTTAGAGTAACAAATGCAAAAACAAAAGACCCTTATGATAGATTTCCCATGGGAGGATAAAAAGGTCTCTCTCAAAGATGAGGTCAGTTCATTTCCATGGGATGGTTTAACCATTAAATGTTGATTTTTTTAATTTATTTTGAATTTTCTATTTCTATTCATTTTTTTTTAAATTAGGACTTGAATTTAATGTAGCTGATCAAGTTAATCTCTGAGAGATAATTTGTTACATGTAAAAAGCACAATCCATATATCTCTATCTGTCTTACATAATAAAATCAGTAGATCTTTTTCTTCCAGAATTCCATTAATAAAGTCATGGGGGGGAAAGGTGTGCAAATAGAACCTGGAAATGGATTTCATGAGCTTTGATTGGGTCATAGTTTCCTGAAACACATGTCTCTTCAATTCATATGATAAAATTCTTTGCAAATTTTCAGCTTGTCATAATTTAGCTACTATTTCATAGAAAAATATGCTTATATTTTTGGCATTTTTCCTTCTGAGAGACAAATTTATAAATAAAGGAATAAATACCTCTGGGTTGAAGTTCCATGATATCCATGGAGATATACATCCATGGAGGGAACTCAAGAAAGAAAGAAAGAAAAAAGAACAAAAGGAATTTAGAATTTTGTATGGAAGCATCTAAATGATATAATGTATAATAAAAATGTCAGATATTTTTAATCTTAAGATAATCATCGAAAGATATGACCTTCATAACAACTGAATACTAACAAGTTATTCTATGGTTAGGTACAAAAAATAAAATGCACTTGTATAGTTGAATCATGTCTGTTTAAATAAGTGATCAATTTAAACGGAATCACATTTTTACAAGTTTAGGTTCAGAAATCTGGCATAGCCAAAGAATATTTCAGTGTTACCTTGCTGCTGTGCTATCAGTTTGAGGGCTTATTTATCATGCTGCCTATCAACCTGTCATTCATTCATATCATTCTTCACAAAGAAGGAATCTGTCTCTCACTGTCAGGTTTTACTGAAAAGACTATCCATAATCTTGAACAAGATAAAATTGCTCCTTTTACTCATTACACATTCTTTGAACACCAAGGAAAGGAATTCCTTCAGTAAAAGGGAAAAGTCTTAGTAACATGAGACACTTTCAACTAAGGAGATACCTGTTATAGTAAAGACAGAATCAAATACGGAGTTTATTAGTGGTTTCACATATACATGTGAGTATGTTCTTAGTGTCCTGGTTGCCACATGCATATATCAGAGCTCATTTTTCTTGATAGTTTAGCTAAGAAAAGCTGGACTAAGAAGGTAAGTAAGCCAACTCTTCCTCGGGCAAAAGCATTTCAAAGAAACAAAGATGGCCTAGGCAAGACCTGTGGTTTTATGCTATGTGGAGCAGCATGGAAAAATGGAATATTTTCTTTTCTACTTCTAAGACAGATCAATGTGATCTGGGTTTGAAGGGTGTTAGTGGATCAAGATGATAGAATGTTTAATAGCTCCACCTCTCTTGTTCTGAGTTTGTGTATTTTTATAAAAGAACTTATTTATTTATTTATTTGAAAGTCAGAGATACAGAGAGAGAGACAGAGAGAGACAGAGAGAGAGAGAGAAAAGAGAGAAGAAGAAGAAGAGAGAGAGAGATATCTGTATTGCAAACCAGATGGCAGAGGGCTGCAATGGTTGACAGTTGGGTTACGCCGAAGGCAGGACCCAGGAGTTTAATCAGGTTTCCTATGTGGGTGTCAGAATCCTGTGCCTGTTGATCACCATCTTCTGTTTTTCCCAAATAACTTACAAGATCCTGGATCCGAAGTGAAGCATTCAGATCTTGAACTGTTGTCAATATAGGATGCTGATATCATGGGTTGTAGTTTGACCAGCTACACCACAATGCTGGCCCCGTGTCTACGCTCTGCTTAATAAAGACTATGCTTTTACATATTAGGTTTTCTTAAAAAATGCCAATACCACGCTTTAAAAGAAATAGTAAATTTTAGCTTGCACATTGTTCATTATAAGCTTAATAACTACGTGACCTCCTTAATCCATTCCCATTGGTCTCAGTTAAAAATGCATTTTTACATGTGGTGAGCACTGAGCTCATGAATGTTTCTGCAGCTTTGTGTATATTATAACTTCATTTAGATGTTTTCACTATTAAGAAGGCAGGGCATTAACTTCATCCATTTAATAACTGCTAATAATTAAACATTCCAAAATCTTTCATCCTCAGCCAACACTTGCTACTCTACCTCGAATAACCACTACTGTTCTCTCATCCTATAGGAAACAAAGACTTTTTTATTTCACAAAAAAAATGAAATTATGCACAATTTATATTTCTGTGTGTAGCTTATTTGGCATGGGTTTCCAGATACTGACTTCAGTCTGTGTCAAGTCTTGACCAATGCTGGTATTTGAAAGAGAGGTTGCAGATAGAAGAATTCTCTCTCCCTCTTTCCCTCTCTCACTCTCACTGGTTTTTTTTTCTCTGCCTTTTACATTTATCAGCAAAAATAAAATAATAACAATAATAATAATACCACAATATAAATGGATAGTGTTACATTGTATGTGTGTCTATGTGTATTTTTCTTTAGCCATTAATCCATTGGTGGATACTTACACTACTTTGATTTCTTAGCTATTGGTAATGCCGACATGAATGTGGGCCTGTGAACGTCTCTTCACCAGCTCCTTTGGATGTATTTTCAGAGTGAGATTGTTGAGTCATTAATTCTAGGTTTTGCTTTTCAGGAAACTCCATATGATTTATTATCATGGCTACACTCAATAAACAGTCCGTTTTTGAGATAGGCTTGATCTTATACTTATTCTCATAAAAACAAAGCAAAATAACTAAAACATTATAATAACATCTTAATATATGAAACCTGTTATAAATCTGCTCAATTCTAAAAATTAAAACAAAACTTTATGAACGTGAAGTGAGCAATTTTCTTGTATTTCTTGACATGGATTTAGGAGCAGAACTATCGTTCCCATCCTACAGCTCTCTTGCTTACATCCCCCACACATCCTCTTCTTTCCTTGTTTATTTTTTTACCACAAATTTTATGTTGCCATATTTTCATTTCATGTTACAATCACAGGCTTAATCTTTATTAGGTAAAGATACTCACACAAAGCAAGTAGAAAGAAAAGAAGCCTGTTATTTCATAGGAGTATAGACAAAAGCTATAAACAATGATCAAATCCCAGAATATAAATCACATTCTTGAAGATCAGAGAGAACACGTATCTGTCTTTTGGGACTGGCCATTTTACTAAACAGGATGATTTCCAGTTAGACCCATTTAGTTGCAAAAGAATTCATCCTTTTATATGCCTTACTACTATTTTGTAGTATAAATGAACATTTTCTTTTATCTAGTCCTTAGTCAACAGTCATCTCAATTGATGCCATATCTTAGCTTTTATGAACTGAGGTGCTATAAACATGATGGTACAGACAAATCTCACTTATGCTGATTTCAACTCATGGAAGTAAGTACCCAGCAGTGGGATGACTGTTTCACATGGAAGATTTATTTTCACATCTCAGGAATTTCGTTTTTCATATGCTTGCACACGTTTACATTCTTATGATTAGTGTATTTGATTCGTGTATTAGAGCACCATTTTGCCAATATTCTTACCAGAATTTATTGTTTCCTAATTTCTGTGTGATAGCCATTCTCACTGCTGTAAGGTAGATCCTTCATGTAGTTTTTATTTGCATTTCTCTGATTGCTAGAGAACCTGAACACTTATTGTTATTATTATTATTATTGTTATTTATTGGCCAATTGAATTTCCCTCTTTGAAAAACTCTTGAGTGTATCCTTTGCTCTTTTCTTACCTAGGTTATTTGTTTAGTTGTTGTTGGGTTTCTTGAGCTCTTTATAGAACCTGAATATTATTCCTCTATCAGTTGTAAAGTGTGCAAATATTTTCTCCTATTCTGTTGGCCGGCTCTTCCCATTTTTGTCTGTTTCCTTTGAAATACAGCAATTTCTTAGTTTGATGTAATCCCATTTGTTTGTTTCTGTTCTAATTGCCTTTATTTCTGGGTTCTTTTCTAAGAAATCATTGCCTGTGTCTATGTATTGCACAGCAGCACTGATGTTTTCCTTTAGGAAGTTGAAGGTATGGGCAAGTAGCTTTAGAACCCTGATCCTCTTAGAGTTGACTTTTACATAAGGTGTAAATGATGAATCTTGTTTAACAATCGGAACACATAAACCAGTTTTCCCAGCATGATTTGTTGGAAAGACTATTCTTCCTGGCTTGCTCTCATTTCTCTTGTCAAGAATGAATTGGCTGTAGATGTGTGAATTCTTTTCTGGGATTTCTATTTTGTTTCAAAAATCTTTGTGTCTGTTTTTGTGCCGGTAGCAGGCTATTATAATGGTGGGGGTGTATTTCTTCTTGAAGTCAGCTAATGAGAGGGATTGAAATTTACTTTTGTTGTGATTGCTTTAGCTAATCAAGTATCTTACATGTCCATGTGATTTTTTTTTTCATTTTTAAATTATTTTATGAGACAGTTCCATTGATTCTGGGATTTTTTATTTCCTCCCCAAATCCACCCTACTGATTTCCCCTATATTAACACAATGATATAGTTCTTCATAGGCATAAATCCATCATTTTGCTATTTAAATGTAAATTGACATCTCAGGCAGGAACAATGGTAGAAAGTCTAACATCAGGTTCTCAGGATAAATTTATCAGTTTATTTGGGCTCCATCTTTGATCCATAACTTTGATATGCGTACTGCCTTGTATCTTCACATTTGCATATGATAATCTGTATTACACATTCAATATATATCTGCTTAAATGAAAAGCCATAAAACAAAACCTCCAGGAAGAAAAATAGAAGTGTACAAGGCCATGAAGTTAAATGACATGATGTTGATTGAGCGATGTGTCGCTAAGGGAAATAAAAAGAAAATAAAGCACTTTCTTGAAGGAAATGATACTAATGTATGACCTATGAGTCAGTTAAGATTCTAATATGAAGAAAAGAAACTGCTTTGAAGAAATGAAAATAAAAACAGAAGCATCAAAACCTATGAGAGATATTTCCACTGATCCTTGTTGGTGAGATGTGTCTCCTGTAGGCAATAGATAGATGGGTTTTATCCTTTGATCCAGTCTTCTTGATCCATGTCTTTAAGCCATTTGCATTCTGGATTAATATAAATGGTTGGTAATTTGATCCTGTCACTTTAACAATGGGTTGTTCATTGTTTCATTTAGTCTTCTGTCGTTGTACTGGGATGTCTTAAGCATTTTTCTTTGGTTTTGGTGGATGCTATTTCTTTTCTCTGTCAAGAGCACATCTGTATCATTTGTAGGGCTGTTCTGGAAGAGGTGCATTCCTTGAGCTTTTCTTTACTGTGGAAGAATTTTATTTCATTTTCAAAGACAAAGAAAAGCTTTCCTGGATATGTTATTCTTGGCTGACAGTTTATTCCAATTAATATCTCGACTATGTTACTCAATTCTCTTCTGGCCTGTACAGTTTCCTCTGAGAGGTCATCTGTGAGTCTGATTTCCATTTCACTAAATGTCAAGTGATTTTTTTTTTCACATGCACATTTAAGGATCTTTTCCTTATGTTCAAATGAAGAGAGCATGGTTACCATGTGTTATGGTGAAGATCACTTTTGATGAATTCTAATGGGAGGTTTGTGACCCTCCTGGATGTTGTTCCCCAAATCTTTTGCCAAATTAGAAAAGTTTTATTTATTATTTCACTGAATACAGCTTCTCTTTCTGTACCTTCTGGAACTTCTATGACCCTTATATTTGACCTTTTAATAATGCCTCTTAATTCTTGAATATTTCTTTTTTAGCTTGACCCAGCTCTGCTCCAGCTTTCTGTTTCTTCATTGTGACAAGAAATATCTTCCAATTCAGAAATTCTTTCCTCTGCCTCCTTCATTCTATTGTTGAGGCTTTCCTCTGAATTTTCATTTGTATCTGTTGTTCTTTCATTTGTATCAAATCTGCTTGATTTTGTTTAGGTGTTTGTGCTTTCTGTGTGACATATTCCTTAAATTCCTGTACGTGTTTCTTTGTTGATAAGATTTACAACAAAATTTTATGGGCCTGGTGCGATAGCATAGCGGTTAAGGTCCTTGCCTTGAATGCGTCAGGATCCTACATGGGTGCCGGTTCTAGTCCTGGCACCTCCACTTCCCATCCAGCGCCCTGCCTGTGGCCTGGGAAAGCAGTCGAGATGGCCCAGAGCCTTTGGACCCTGCAACTGTGCTGGAGACCCAGAAAGAAATTCCTGGCTCCTGGCTTCGAATTGGTGCAGCAGTTGCTGTTGTGGTCACTTGGGGAGTAAGTCATCAGATGGAAGATCTTCCTCTCTGTCTCTCCTCCTCCTCTCTGTACATTTGTCTTTCTAATAACATAAATAAATAAATAAATCTTTAAAAAAAAGATTTACAACAAAAATTTTAACTTATTTATTCCCCATTTCCTCAATATATTCCTGTTAAATCTGAGATGGGCAGGGGATTCTTCAGTAATATTCATAGTATCTCTGTTCCTTCTTTCACTCTTGCTCATTGCAATTCTGGTTATTATTCTTCTCCTTTAAGGCATCATTGCAAGATATGTTACCCACACGTCTACAGTGCTATTTATTATTATTATTATTATTATTATTATTGTGGTTGGTACCCAGTTCTTCATTTGTAGTCACTTGTGTCATTCCCTCCAGTGAGTTTCAGGCCTGGACTCTTTTGTTACACTTCCATCATGGTCTCCATAGTTCCGGCTCCTGGCTTACCACTCTCCAACTCCTGTGATCCTCTGCTGTGGCTGCCCCATTGCCTGCACAATCTTTCTCCAAATTATACTTTGAGTAGTTCCCAGGACTAAGGAGACATCAGGAGTCCTAAATCACTGGGTTGTTGATGGTGCTGATCTTGCTGGAACCTGCTGGCCATTAGGTCAGAGGGTCACCTGGATCTCACCTCAAAGTGAGAACCATAGGATGCCAAAGTCGATATTATTTTTGATGTGGGACCAGTGCAATGTACTGAGCTGGAAGTGAGTCTGCTCCCAGCTTAGCACATACACAGCTCACTATTGTCCCTCCATTCCCACAGCCTTTGTCACACTGTAAAAAAAAAAAAAAAAAAAAAGAGGAGGGGGACTGATGTGGCACTGGTAGATTTCCAGATCTGTTAGATCTGTGGGCTATTTGGATCTATTTTGGGTCAAACCTGTCATGTCGGTACTCTTTTCTGAGGGACTCGTGCATTTCACTGAGATGGAAATGAGTTCACTTATAGTTTAGGACACACAGAGCTTGGTGTTCTCCTTCTAGTCCCACAGTCCTTGTTTGACTACACAAAATGACACCCAATGTGGCACTATTGGGGGTCTGGGCTGTGAAACCCAACTTGTTCTTACACTTCCTTCTTGGGGTCTGCTGCTGTGTCTCTGTTCCTGTTTGAATCACACAAACCTGCAGGACAGGAGGTTCTTTGACTGGCTTCAACTCCCAAGCTCCCAGAGAACCCCCCTTCCAGCTGTCTGCTGGTGAAGCGCTGGCTGCTGTTGGAGCTAGCAGACTGCCCGTGGTGAATCTGATCACTGCAACATCTCCTTGTTGTCTTGTTGCTTCACCATGTCCATCAGTCTCCAGGTGCCCTTTTATAATCTACCGGTCCTATCCTATTTCATGGAATCTGCTCTCTGTTTCATGTTGGTTAATGATTCTGTCTGTTTAAACATGTCCTTATCATATTCTGCCATCTTGATTCTCCTTTGTGAATTTTAATATCATTTTTTTTCTGGATCTAAGCACAATGTCATAGGTGTTTTGGTTGTACATTTTTATTACACTAATTCTAGCCACCCATGAACATTGAAGTTTTTTGTGTTTTGTTATGTTTTTCTACTTTTTTTTTAATGTTTTGCTACTTCCCTCATAGAGATTCCTTCGATCTTTGGTTAAATTTGTTCCAGGGTATTTAAATTATTTTGCAGCTGCTGTGCATTGGGCTGACCTGTCAAGCTGTTCATCACCCAAAGGAACTGTTTTTGCGTACAAGATAAGAATTGCATCTTGGTTTTGTTTGCTGCAAGTTTACTTAACTCTTATGAGTTTCCAATTATTCTTAATCAAGATTTTGGATTTAGTTGGCTGTTCAATTTCTTTTTTCATATTAATTTGCTGATCCTTGCTTTATGTGCTAGCACGTGACATGTCCCGCCATGATTCGTCTCTTATAGATCATCAATATGCATTTACATGATCATTCATTTAATAAATAATTGGTTTAGCACATTACTGAACACGGCAGACAGAGAGAAGATAAGATGGGTAGCGTAACTTTTTAAAGAAATGTGGGATACAGCTACATAAAACACATACACTTGCAATCACTTGCATCCAATAGAAATATTAACAGTATGGTTAGCAAGCACAATTAATATGATAATTAACAAAAGACAGCGTTAGATCTGCCACTCATCAAAATGTTAGATTCACCCACCACCAGGGAAGGAATAACTGAGCTGAATATTTAAAAAGAATTTAGACGTCCTTAATTTCAGGGAACCATGGTCACGGACTTCCCTTCCCCATGCAGCAGACACAAGCAAAGGAATGGACTGCAGGGAAGAAGAGCATGGAAGGAGCAGGGGAGGGCCTTTTTAAAGGAGGTTAGGGGAAGGGAAAACAGCCTCAGAGCAGCTGCGCCAGTGGATCGCCATCTGTTCCGAATTTGGTTGGAAGCAAACTACACCCCACTCCGTTTACTGAGGCAGCCATCAGACAGTACATAGTTCATCAGGAAGAAAAGAAAAGCAGACATGGATGGAAAGTAGATATTTCCATGTAAGAAATAAGAGTTTTCACAGATTTAAACAACTCTCTAATAGCTTTTTTTTTTGGTATGTCTCCGTGTGGTTGCATTTTCTTCATATGTTTAGACAGTACACCCAGCCATTTTTAACTCTTGGGGAGAAAAACCATATAGGCAGTTGTGGGGTGTCAGTAACAAAATTGTTGATTTTTTAGCACTTTTTTTGCCTGTTTACAAAGTTAAGTTGCGTCATATAGCTCGTGTTTTCTCCATTTGATTCCTTGATTTCTTCACTCAGCATGATGTGCTGAAGATGCATCCCTATAGTGAAATATTTGATTAATTAATTGATGTATTTATTCAACCATTTTTTATTGAAAAGGCATATTTTAAATTTTATCAGTTACATTTCTTGTGTTTTTTTACCATAACACTTCATTTGTCTCTATTGCATTTTTCATTGTTGTAAGTTCTATATGGCTACTTTTGTATCTTACACATCACTTTTCTTTGTTTTTTTATTTAATATTTGACCGTTTTGGCATATTTAGTGTTAACTGTCTGCTAACACCATCACCTCTATCATTTATAGGTTTGCCCATATTATTTGATTTATCCTGTTTATGCATTAGCATTTCCTGCTTTCTTGGGTAGATGCAGAACAGTATACTTGTTTTATTAGTGGGTAGTTGGATTGTTTCCCTTTTTTTTTTTCCTTCTTGTTTTCAAAGACTTGTCCATTTGAAAGACAGAGTTACAAAGAGCAAGAGAAGGAGAGATCTTCTATCCATCCCTTCCCAGGTCACAACAGTCAGGATGAGCCTGGTTGACATCAGGAGCATGAAATCCCACGTGGTTCTCTCACATGAGTGATTACGGTTGGGCCATCTTTGCGATCTTTCTCAGACACAGCAGGAGAGAGCTGGATTGGAAGCAGAACAGCTGTGCTTCCAACAGGTATTTACATGGGCACAAGCATCTCCGTGGTGGTTCACCACGCTGCACTCCAAGGCTGGTCCATACATAGTCCTCCTTTTTTAGGGTGTTTTTTTTTTTGTTTGTTTGTTTGGTTGGTTGATTTTTTTTTTCCTTTTATTTCTATCAAGAAGCTGAGTTTGAACTCCTGAAGTGATCAGCAAGGCTTTACTTTCTGACTTGGTAGTGTTCTAGTGCTTACCGGCAAGAAAACTTCCTGAAAATTGTCTGGATACAGCTCACAAGTCATTCGCATTTAACCTGATATATACATAGGAATGTGTATCAATGGTGCAGATGCAAGGGGATTGTTTTTTTCTTTTTTTCTACAAATACTTGGAGCTTTTCTTTCCCATACCACCTTTAGTTCATCAACCCTCCTCCAAACCTCTATTTCTGTGGGTTTTCCTGAAGTCCTGTGTTCTGCCCCTAAATCAGTGAAGCATCCATCCCCTCGGCATTCAAATCCTGTTTTATAAGCCTTGCTAGAATAGCAACCTGCCTGCCCCGTTACGTTTGCTCTGAGGTGTTACAGTGCTGTGCAAGCTTTAGTCTCATGCTGAAAACATTTACCTCATGTATTTTGTCTAGTTTATGCAGGAGCGTATATCCAGTATTTGTTTACTATGCACAGAAGTGGAAATCTGCTTTTGTTTACAGGATTTTAATTGAACTATGGTTTTCTTTGTAAAACGTAACAAGCTCTTTGTAGATGGAAAAATATAAGGTAATTACAAAAATGACTTAGCAGTGGGACTGTCCCTGAGTATTTGCCATTCTGCTTTATCTAGCATAAGTTTAGATTAAAAACTCGGATGAGAAAATACTCTTGTTTATTGTTCAAGCAAATGGAAAGATTCCTGAGTTAACGACTATAATAAGCATCAAATCATTCTTTTATAAGACACAGAGAACGAATACCGAAAAGTGAATGAAGTAAATACTATACCACAGACTGCAATTTTAATGCTTAGCTGAGTCAGAAGCATGCCAAAGAGGCTGATTGAGTTTTAAGAAGACTTGTTTATTCAAGAAATTCATAGAATAAATATTCATGAATCCTGCCTGTCCATTCTGATTTCTGTAAACAAGATGGTTTACAAACAGCACAAATTAATTCTTCACAGTCTGCAATTGCAAAGTTCAAGAATAAGTCTGCGACTGACTTGGTGTCCAGTGAGCGTCCACATCCTGGGTCACAGATAGGACCTTTTCACTATGTCCTCACCTTCGGGAAGGGCAAGGCAGCTCCCTGACACTCTTTGCTGAGGATATTGATCACCTCTGTGCAGTCTCATTGACAACTAGTTTCAACCTATCAACTGGGGAGCATGTGAATACAGCAACTATTAAAAAAAAAAAAACAAACTGTGTGTAGAGATGACGTCCATATTTACATTTTAATGTAAAGCACAAAGTTCCATAGACATGATTTCATTTTATTTAGAAAGACAAACAGCAAGCGAAAATTATCATCCCCCAAACCAGGATTCTTTTTAGGGTAGCTTTTCAGTCTTTATTGAGCAAAACAAAAACCTTAACCTTGGTTGTCAGGCAAGCTATTTAGGTTTGTGTCACAGCAGTCACTACCAAACTCAAACATTCATTATTACAAAAGAAAAAATACACACTGAGATGAAGAAAGTTACAAAGCAGAATATTTTGATCCAATATTTTTAACTCTGATAGCTTTATGAATTTGTCCATGTATGATTTGTTAGGAAGTGCTAGATGCAGAAATACATCTTGCTGCCACAATGAAAACCGGAATAAATTGATCTGAATAAAATTAGATTTCATGGAGAAAGAAATGCAAATTTTAGATAAAAATGTGACAGAGAAAATAGCAGCTATGAGTAAATTCACAACCGAATTTGTGATGGGCAAAATGAGCAAGAACCAAAATTTAATCTATAATCCTAATTATTAGCATGAACTTCTTAGAAAGTTTTTAAAAAAATGATTTAAATTTTCTATAGACATCTGGTTATGTGATTAAGTTAATATATAAATTTGTTGTGGATAACTCAGGAAACTTGTTGATAGAGAAATTATCATTTACTTATTTCTTTTAATAAACATTAAGGTAAAAACTTCTGCTTTACCCACACAGCAGGAGTGAATGTCTAATAATCTAAGAGATTGAGGCAAATTTATCATGAGTCAAATCACAACACATTTAAACTTGTCAGGCCAAAAAAGCAGAAAATAAATGGGAGTTTTAGACTCAAAATATATCAGTACACATTTTGGCCATATTATTTCCAGTCTGCTTGACTGCAAAAACATGAAGTAACATGCTTATGCTTCTTATGGTGTGAGACCATATTATGTGATTTTCTAGGCTTAATGCACTGAGTAGGCCACCAACAAATTATTGAGTAGGAGTCCAAGCAGCAATTACTATTGCCTTATTCCCAAATGCAATGAAAATATAGTCATTATTTTGCCATTAAGTCAGTTGCTATGAATATTATGATAGCCGCCTTTCATTAGGTTGAGACAGTTTCCCTTTCTTTTTTTTTTTTTAATTTTTTTTATTTATTGGAAAGTCTTATAGACATAGAGAACGAGAGACAGAGAGGAAAACCTTCCTTCCAATGATTTACTCCCCAAGCGGCTGCAAATGTTGGAGCTGAGCCAATCTGAAACCAGGTGCCTACACACGCTTCTGGGTCTCCCACACGGGTGCAAGGTCCTAAGGCTTTGGGCCATCATCAACTGCTTTCCCAGACCACAAGCAGAGAGTTGGGTGGGAAGCAGGGCTGCTGAATCTAGAACTGGTACCCAAACAGGATCCTGGTGCATGCAAGGTAAGGACTTTAGCCACTAGGTTACTGAGCTGGGCCCTTGTTTTTCCTTATATTATTAATTTTAATGGTTTATCATCATATTCCGTTTGACTGCTCTCTTCTGTTAATACATTTAATCATGTTGATAAATATTCTAATTTTAACTACATCTAGAATGGCTTACATTCATTTTGGTTTAGGAATTAAATTTGCAAAATTGAATTTTTTAATTGTTACACAGAATTTTGTAAATATTTGCTTGTTGTTATTTCAAAGGCAGATTTATATGTAGAGAGTAAGAAATTTTCCAATTGCTATTATAATTGACAAGATTAGTTCCATAGTGTTTAGAGAATATTTTGTATTTTATCAATCCTTGGAGAATTAAAGGTATTTTTTTAATGTATGAAAATGTAGTCTCTTTTGTGAATATTCCTTTTTTTCCTTGAAAAATTTTCCCAAATTGATTGTGTCATGAAATTTTTTCAATAATTACAGGCTATAGAAAATTAAAAGATTGGTGTATTCTGGTGCAAAATTTTTGTAGTTCATGTTAGCTCTTCACAACGCCTTTTCAACATGAAGTTTTTGGTAGGGAGCTGGGTCAGGAACAGAACAGCAGGAGTGCCAACTGGTGCCCATGTGGGCTGCCAGTGTTGTGGGCGTTGACTTAATCCACTGTGCCATGCTGCCAGCCTATGCCTACGCTTTGAGAAAGACTCCTATTAGGTTCTTATATGTTGATGTTTGGTGTTAATCATGTTGGCATGAAAGTGAATCCATTAAAATGTCTATATTTTATGAAACAAAAGTTTAGAAAAGTAATATCATTTTCCTTTTCTAAAACTCTTTTCTGTCTACCTAAATAGAGCTGGCATTCCTTTACAGTTTCTGCAGTCAAGGCACGGTAGCATGTTATCTCAAAGCAGATAGGGGAAGCTGAATTCACCGAGATGAGGACCTTGAAAACAGGAAGTCTGAAAATTCTCAAGGTCTCTAGGGGTAAGTCAGGTCATCTTTTGAAAATGTCTGGTCTAGGTCCTTTACTTCACTAGATCATGTAAAGCAGTGACTGTAACTGTATCATTACTTCAGTCCTGAAAAACCCTTCTTAACTTCTTTCTAAAAGAGTATTTAGTTTTTCATTGTTTTTGTTTCTTTTATGTTCATTCATGATTTTATTTCTTATGCCATCCAGTCTGCTTTTTAAAGTCTCTGTTTACTTCTATAGAAATATCAGTCTACAGATTTCCTCTGCATTTTGGCACATCTTTGAATGTGTCTCCATCTTTTGTAAATGTTTGCTTCTCATCATGTTTTACTCTAATAGTATTGCAGCATGAGATTGAATGGAATTTTTTTTTATTCTGTTCTTCAAGTCCATGTGAGATTTCTTTTTAAGATATATTTTATTTTTATTGGAAAGTCAGATAGAGAGGAGGAGAGAAAGAAAGATCTTCCATCCTCTGATTCACTCCCCAAAAAGCCACAATGGCTGGGGCTGTGCCAGTGCAAAGCCAGGAGCCAGGAACTTCTTCCAGGTCTCTCACACAGGTGCTGGATCCCAAGGTTTTGGGCCGTCCTCAACTGCTTTCCTAGGACACAGGAAGAGAGTTGAATGGGAAGCAAGGACTTTGGGATAAGGACCGGAACCCGTATGGGATCCTGATGATTGCAAGGTGAGGACTTTAGCCACTAGGCTAGCGCGCAGGGCCTGAATTGAGTTTTCTTATGTATGTTACTAGTTTATAAGTCAGAAAGCATTTCTGGGTTTATGACTACAAGCAGCACTCTCTCTTTAAAAAGTGAAGAAGATCTTGTTTGCCACGGCCGCTGGATCTGCTTTCTGGAGGGAACAGTGATCTGTCACGCTTTCCCAGGGACTCTAGAGAGATCGCTTCCTCCAAGGCGCTACCCTTCCTAGAGTGAGCAACAATGAGTGCCGAAGTAGAGGTGAACAAGTCAGGAGCCTTCAGTTCTGTTCTCATTGCAGATCTCCTGGTGTGGGTGTCTGAGGTCACTGTTGGGAATGTTTCTCACCCCTGACCTTCTCGCTGCCTCCCTTGGGCAGACATAGATACTAATGTTCCTATCATCCCTCTCAGTACATACATCCCATCTAAAACTCAGGTTCCAGGAAACACCACCCACATATTATTTCTGCTTCCTCTGTCTTTTTCCTTATCTTCAAATAATATAAGATGCTCCTTTTATTTTTTTTTAAACCAATTTGCATTCAATCCCATTGCTTTGTTTTCTAGGGAACTCTCCACTGTCCCAGAGGTGTCATCACTGTTGATGACAAAGGTCTCTAAAAGTTGACATGGAGTCTCACTTTTATTTGGCATAATTCTTTCACCTTATTTTGTTGTTGTTGTAAGGAACTAGGAACTTTTAGGCAACTAGGATCACCTCTCATCATTGCCACTTTGATTTTGTTGCATCTAAACAACAGTATCAAACTCTTGAATGACAAATATCTACAGGATTTATAAGTGCTCACCTACCTTTGGTAGCTCAGCCCTTGGAAGCAAATGTAGAAGTGGACACAATTTGCAGTAATCTGACTGCCTCCTTTAGTCTATATTCATAACAAGCTTAGATTTTTCAATGTAGCCACTTTTGAAGCAAGATAAAAGTTTAATAAAAGGATTACTTTTTATATTCCAAAGCATTTTCATAATCAAGTGTGGCATATAAAAACTGAGATTTTATAATAATTGTGAACTAATACAAATGTTTAAAAGAATTTGAAATATCTCAAATGTACTTTTCCATATGTATTCTGTGTAGTTTTAAAAACAAACTAAAACCTCCTCCTGTGTACTTATTGCACACAACCACATGCTTCACTATATGTTACCAGCCATTATCCCAAACGCTGTACTCACAAATATTACAGATGCTGTATTTGAAAGCAAAACTACTCTTGACTTTGATGTTTATATTTCCTGATGAATATGTCCAAGCGTTTCTGTAAGCTAAATATCTAGGAGCTAGTGAAAATGCTGGCTTTGAAATTACGCAACATTAAAATTATTAGATAATGCAAGGTTCTTTCCCAAAGCGCCGTCAAAAGCATTTATTGTTACTAGCAACTTATACATGTTCTGGTTCTATACATCTTTACTTGCAGTTGGAGTTGTAATGGTAAAATTATTCTTGAATGTTAAATTAGCATTATACTGATTGTTCATAGGTAAGCATCCTTTCTCATGATTTAGAAAGCCTCTTTTTATCACGTGTGCATGGCAAACCAGGTTTTGCTTCTCCAGGAAGATAATGACAAGATTTAAAACAGGCAGTGCTAGACATGGCTCGCTCTGGAGGCCTCAATGGTGAAGCAACCTGCTCAGTTATGCACTGTGTCCTCCTCGAATGTATTTTCCTCTCCTCTCATCACAGTTTTTAATATCACACTTTCATCTTATGAGCAAATTTTGTGGGCTTTTCTTCTCTAATCTGACACCTTTCTTGTGGAACTGACATTTCTGGCCTGGACATCATCGATCACTTTTTTATTAAGTGAGTTATAATGAGTAGCTGTATTAGGAGTATTTGCAAACCAAAACTTATGAGGGTTTTGCTGAGTAGCCTTCAATTTTTTGGCAGAATTGCAGTTTGTGTGCACTTAATTTTCCAACACAAAATGGTAATAAATCTCATTATAAAAGGGAAAAACGATGATAAAGCTCAGTAGGAATACCTATCCTGTGACCCTTAGAAATATTTTTTAAATATTTATTTTTTTTATTCAAAAGGCAAATTTTTACAGAGAGAGAAGGAGAGAGAGAGAGGGGTGTTCCCCATCTACTGGTTTCATTCCCCAAACTGCTGCAATGGAGAGAGCTGAGCTGATCTGATCAGAAATGAGGAACCTAGAGAGTCTTCTGAGTCTCCCATGTGAATGTGAGGCCCCAAGGCTTTGAGCTGTCCTCTACTGCTTTCCTAGGCTGCAAGCACGGAGTTTGGAAGTGAAGCAGTTGGGATAAATTGGAACCCATGTTTGATGCCAAAGCAGAAGATTAACCTTTCAAAAAAAGCAGATCTATTCTAATCTTATCTTATTTTAGAAAGTCAGATAAACAGAGAGGAGGAGAGACAGAGAAGAAGACCTTTCCTGGTCGATTCACTCCTCAAGTAGCTGCGCAGCCGGAGCTGAGGCAATCGGAACTCAGCAGCTAGGATTCTCTTTTGGGTCTTCCATGTGGGTGCAGAGTCCCAAAGCTTTGGGCCATCCTCAACTGCTTTCTCAGGCCATAAGCAGGGAGCTGGATGGGAAGTGGGGCCGCTGGACCTAGAACCAGTACCAAATGGGATCCTGGTGTTTGCAAGGCGAGGACTTTAGCCGCTGTACTAATACCCTGGGCCCGAGGGTTGGCCTTTTTGAGCCAGCATGGTGGACCCAATCCTCAGTAATATTTTAAAACCTGTTTCCATTCCAATTAATATTTTTTTCATTTTTTTTATTGGACTAATTCAATCTGTAGATAAGAGGAAATAAGTTTATACCCGAACCTCCCAATTTCTATTTGTTTCTGAGTTTTCCGTTAATGACTTAGTCTATGAAAAATAATATCTGATGATCATAATTCAGGAAATGTTTTCTCATGTTATAGCTAGTGCAATCAGAAATTACATAAACTATGTTGAATTTGGTATTTTAGTTGGAAATACCAACTGCATTGGATGACCATAGCCACAAGTTATACCTGTGTGGTTGGTCTCTGAAGCCAGCTGTCATGATAACTGATTCAAGGCCCAACTTGCTCTTCATATACATATACATATACAATATGTAATAATACAATATAATATTATTAATATATAATATATATTAATATATATACATTCACAAACAAAAATCCTGCAATACTCATATACATACATATCTATACACACATATGCATACACATGTACACAAATATATATACACATATATAATATGCATTCCATATATTCTAGTAATGAAATCTTCACACCAGGCTTATTTATACTGGTGGAAACAAGCCAAAACAAAAGTGTCATCAAAGAAATCATGTTATACAAATATAATGAAATACCATTTGGTAGAAAAAACTAAATGTGTGTGGGATGAACTCCTTTCATTTGGGAAACCAAGGAAACCATGCATGGATCTTTTGTTATTTGAAATAAACCAACTAGAGGAATCAAGCAATAAATGATGTTACATAAAACAAATGAGCTTACAAGAGTTGAAAGTTGAGTTATAGTTACTCTACGGTGAGGAAAACAAGTCCTGAGAAGGAGCAAGGAGATTCAGTAACAGGAGTAATGAGACAGAGGTTCGTGACATCTTAGTGTGAATGTGGTAAGCAAGGATGCCAGTAACGCATGTTAAATCTCAAATAGTTGGAAGAAATTCATTTAGAAGTACTCGGCCCATGCCCAAACCCCAAAAAGAAACAGGAAAAGCTTAAGGTGATGTAGGATGGTAATTACTAATGATGTAGGATACTAATTAATTTCATCAACATACCATGTAATCATCAACAAAAACATTGCCTTTTGTTCCTAAATATACATACATATGTTTCAAGTGAAAGTAAAATAAGGCCAGTGTAATGACTCAACAGCCTATTCATTCACATTCAAACTCTGTTATCCCATATCGGTACCAGTTCATGTCCCAGCTTCTCCACTTCCCTTCCAGCTCCAATTTTAGGACCTGGGAGAGCAGCAGAAGATGGTCCAGAGCCTTGGGACCCTGCATCCACCTGAAGAGCCTGGGAGAAACTCCTGGCTTCGGATGAGCTCAGCTCTGGCCGCTGCGGCCAGATAGATAGTCCTTCCCTCTCCATTTCTCCGTGTCTCTGTAAAATTGCTTTTCCAATAAAAAAATATAAAAATTAAAAGTAAGTAAAATTAACAAACAACAAATGAGGGAACAGTAAAATGTTGCATATTTTATAAACACAGTGACATGTATAAATTTTAAAAACTTTGTGTGGTGTTAATATAGGAAGAAAAATATGAGGGTATAATACAGGATTTTTCATCAACATCAAATTTTAGAAGATGCTGAATCAGTGCTTCCCTTTCCTGAGTATGAAGAGGCAACAGGAAATGGAAGAAAAGATTTAAAAGTGAGAAAATTTTGGAAAAAAGAATTGCTGTTTTCACTGTCTTCTAGATACAATTTCTCTTAATTGTACACATATATTGAATTTACGAGCTTGTACACTATCCAAGTACCCAGTTTATCATATTTTCACTGTATTTCAATGCAACTTTAAAATATTTAAATTAGTAATTTCTTTAGTCAGAATATTTATTTCTGTTTGATCTCTTCAGGTTGCATTTTTTCTCTTTTAAAGTTAACATACAGTGGGCCAGGCGGTGTGGTCTAGTGGCTAAAGTTCTCGCCTTGAATGGACCAGGATCACATACGGGTGCCAGTTCTAATCCCGGCAGCTCCACTTCCCATCCAGCCCCCTGCTTGTGGCCTGGGAAGGCAGTCCAGGACGGCCCAAGCTTTGGGACCCTGCACCCACGTGGGAGATCTGGAAGAAGTTCCTGGCTCCTGGCTTCAGATTGGCGCAGTACCGGTCATTGAGGTCACTTGGGGAATGAATCATCGAATGGAAGATCTTCCTCTCTGTCTCTCCTCCTCCTCTCTGACAGGGTCCCTTGGCCAGCAAGTCAAACCCAGACACTCGTTGTCTTTGTGGAACCTTTATTGTAGAGATGACACAGCAAAACCGGTGCACAGCGGCTGCACAGGGGCCGCCATGCAGCCACCGTGTAGCCGCCACATTGCGAGGTGCACAGCACAGCAGCTACATCTTGGCGAGATGTGCTCTCTCCCTCCCTCTCTCTGAGGCACACTCTCTCCCCCTCCCCATTTCTCTGGCTCCCTTATATATTGGGTAACCCGGCCAATCAACGTAAAGGTCACCTGTGCACGCAGCAGACAGGCCAATCATCACACAGATCACGCGCTGTCCACGTGCCATCCACACACCCCTGGGCCAATCACAGCAGACTTCCTGTGACTTGTTTTTTCTACCACAGCAGGAAGCAGCAGTTCGGTGCCTGTCCATCTAGGTGTGGGCTGCAGGCTCCCTACAGCTCCCCACACCTCTCTGTATATCTGACTTTGTAATAAAGATCAATATTTAAAAAAAATTAAAAATGAAGTTAACATACAGTACTGATGGTAACTTGGATATTTTCAAATTTTTGCATTTAAAATGGCAAATTAAGTCCCAGTAAAAGGTGAATTTATAAAATGTGTCTTTAAAAAGTAAGTCCTAAACCCTTTCTTCACATATAATATTATTAAATATGTATCCAAGTAATTGTTAGTGTTAAAAGCTATATGCTAATCTAGAACTTCATGACATACCCTTATCTCCCCGGAACACATTCTGGGTCCTTGGAATAGCATTCTTAACATTTACAGAATATGCATTAAGGGACTAATCATAACCATTGGATTCAGAACTAAAAACTGGGGCTAAGGCAATAGTTAAACAAACAAAAATGCTGCAGACATTATGGTATCAGACAACTTAAATGGATCAAGGATTTAAATCTAAGAACTGATGTCATCAAATTTCTAGTGGGAAACTTTGGTGACACTTTGAGAGGTATAGGTGAAGGCAAAGACTTGTTGGAAAAAAGAAAAAACAGAAACAAAGACAAGTAAAATAAAGATAAAATTGGAATTACATCAAGCTAGGGAGTTTCTGAATTACAACTACAAGAAAGTATTTGACAAATTGAAATTTAGCCAACAACATGGGAGAAAATAGATGCAGAATACGTAACTGGTAGAGGATTAATATTAAAGATCTGTAGATAGCTCAAGAAACTCCACAGGAGCAAAACAAATTATCCTGTTAAGAAATACGGAAAGGACATGAACAGACATGAGGGACATGCAATAAAACCACAATGAGTTTCATTTCACCCCAGCAAGAATGATTTTCATACAAAAATTAGGAAACCATAAATACTGCCTTTGATGTTCAGGATATGGTGCCTGATACAACGTTGGTGGGTATGTAAACCTGGACGATAATTACAGAAGACAATTTGGAGATTCTTTGAATGCCTGAAAATAGACTTACCATATGAATCAGCCATCAAAATCCTCACTTTATCCGAATGAAGTGAGATAAGTGTATGTGGCTACCTGTGCCATCATTTTTTATCACAGCTTATTTCACAATGGCTGAGATACAGAGTCAGTACAGAAGTCTGTCAACCAGTACCCAGGTAAAGACAATGTGGTCTAATGTACACGATGAGATACTGTGTAGCGATGAAGGAATGGAATCTTGTCTTTTGTATTTAAGCAGATCTAACCAGAAATTATTACACTTAGTGAAATAAGCCAAACCCAAAGAGACACATATGTATTCCCTGATCTATTGTAACTAAAACATAGAGTTAAAAAAAAAGGTAAACTATTTGTGTGAAATTGACATCCTGGGATTTGACTATTATTTGCAGCCTTGGTCCATATGCTTAAACCAGTTTTTTTTATATATACTTACTATCTACTCTGTAAAGATAGCTACTTGGTATCTTTGCCTAATGGAGTGTTAAATGTGCGATTTTGTTGTAAAAGGAAAATATGCCAATGTAAAAATTATGATTAAGAAAACGAAACAAAGCAGTGGAGCTGCTGGGGAAAGTGGGCAGAAGGGAGCATTGGGTGGGAGCTATGTTGTGCCCCTGAATCTGTAAGTGAAATACGTGAAACATGTTTACCTTATAGAACTAAAACAACTGCTAAAATTCTTTAAAATGTTTGCAATCACTGGTAAAGTTGGACTTTCTGAAATCTATTTTGAAACAAACAATGCTTTAATTTTAGATTTTTTTGTGCAATGGTTTTAAATTTTATGTGAATCTTCCCAATTGCAGGATGTGATGCATTCATTTCTAAATATTTGACAGTTGAGATTCTTTTCACAGTTTTGATATATACTGAAATTGATAATGTTTGAATCAGGCAAAACCATGTTTGCCAAATAAAAATGACTATAGCAGATACTGCTGATTTTTATGTATTTTAAAATAATATACATATATATGTATATATATATATTTAATTCCAAAGACAACATTAAAGCAAGAGACACATGCACACCACACACAAACCCACATACACACACAGAGAAAAGAAAGACAACAGAGTCTTTCATTCTCTGTTTCATTTCTTCAATAGCTAAAATAGCAGGGACTGAAACTCCATTTGGTTTTCCTTATGAGTGGCAGGTATCATCAGCTTTATTTTCTTTCCCAGGTGAATTGGCACAGAGGTGAGTCAAAAGTACAACAGCCTAGACTGGAACAAACTCATTTGGATGCTCATGGAATGTGAGGTGACATATTAACCCACTATGCTTCAACACAGACCTTGTTTGTCTTTTCAGCTGTGTAAGATACACATGACCTAAAATGTGCCATCACAACTATTTGTGAATACCAGCTTTGCAATATGGAATTCATTCACGATGCTGTGCACACAAGCTCCAGAATCCTTCTCATCTTACAACAGAAGCTCACTGAAAACCACTTCCCACCTCCTCCAGCTCATGGCAGTCACACTCCACTTTCTCTGAGTATTTGAGGACTTTTGATCCCTCATTAATCATGCTCTCATATAGATTCATTTGAAATGTGCCACGATACCCTGCCTTTGAAAAGGTTCTGTATTGATTTATTGCTTGATTTTAGCATATTTGGTTTCCTATTGATCTGTCAATGGGTTCTTGGGTTGGCTCTGTCTTTTGAGTACTATGAATAATGTAGCCATGAACATGGATGTTCACACGTCTCATCAGGATCCTATTTTCCAGTTTCTGGCTGTATATTCCCAGAAGGAGGATTGCCAGGTCACATGACAATTCCATTTTCATTTTTCAGTGGTTTTGTAACTCGTTTTCCACAGTGGAAGCATCATTTTTCATTCCTATGGACCAATGATCCAGCATCTCTGCATCCTCATCAGCTTGCTGTTTTATGCTGTTTTTGAATCATAGCCAGCTTAATCAAAAGGAGGTGTTATCTCATTTTGCTTTACTTGTTGATTGTATGTTACAATACAGAAAATGGAAGTTCAGTAAGATGTAATTTATTCGAGACCATATAACTGCTATAAGGTAGAGATGAAGCATAAATTCAAGCCTTGGACTCACAATCCAGCGCTTTTTCATTCATATCTTTAATAAACATAAAATATATAAATCTTAGGTCATTTGCTTTCTTAAACTCTTCTTTGGATTCTCTTTGCTTCAATAAAAATCGCAACTACAGCCATTGTTTGTAAAGTTCTACATTACTGGGATCCTGTGTCATCTCTTCCTAGTCAGTATTTCCCCTTACTTATTCTTTTTTTTTCAATGTGCAATTATTTTTTATTTTTTTCCTGGGGTGTATATGACCAATTCCTCAGCAGGGACAAGAAAATACAGTGAAGGCAATGAGGTTTGTGCCTTACCTGCAAATGCACAGATTAGTCTCATGAGTGTTGACAAAAGTTGAAAGAGATTATTTGATCAACTTAAACAAAATAACTTATCACTTCTAATAATCATGGTAGCGGGAATATCAGCATTTGCTCAGCTTCCCAATGTGATGCTTGCACACCTGGTTGGCTGGATTCCAGAAAGGTTACCTCAGTTTCCGGAGCACACATCCTTATGATGGACAGGAACCTTCCTGACGCTTGTCTCCGAGGGTGTCATGATGTGTGTTAACTGAAAAGAAAGCGAGTCTGTCTATTGCTATTGAGAGAGATACTCCGTGTTGCCTTGTAGTCTGTAGTTTCCCTTACCCCTGGAGGAAGCACTGTTTTCCATATTCTAGTTCTCTTTGCCCTGCAAATATTCTAGAAAAGACAATCTTTGAAAAAAAAAAAAAATCCAAAGCTTCTGTTCAGACAACATGTGGAAAAGGCATGAAAATTTTATTTCTCTTACCAATCTTTAGAGTACTCGTACAAGTATTATTTGGAAATTTTAATCTTCCTATTTCTTAAGAGTGAATCTGGTCACCACCCATTCTCCCCCAAAATCATTTAAATCTGCCCAGTCACCTGCGGTATTCCTGATGTCCCTAGCATCTGTTACATAGGTGTTTTAGAAACAATTCTCAAATGATAGTTGAACTTGCTGCACATAGTTTTATCATAGTGTCTGTGACAGTTTTTCTTGGCCTCTAACAATCTTAAATAAGTATGGTCTTTTATTTCTAGTTTTTTTTTTTTTGGATGAGAAATAAAGAATACTTGATTAATTAATTGATTTTTAAGATTAAAGTTTTTAAAGATGGGTATGCACCCTTTGTTGCACCTCTCCTATGTACACAGAGGTTAATTAAGTAAATATATTATCATTAAAATGTGCAAAAAATTGTTCACCTCAGGCTCTTCTGCATGCCATGCTTGATTTCAACCAAGGTGGTTGAAACTCAGGACTGACTTCTGGAATCCGTGATGTTTTCTAATAGCAGCAGAATCTAAGTTCATCATTTTATTATGTATTTTAGAGAGAGAACGCTGTGGGAACATCAATTTTAAGTGAGTAATGAACCTGGCAAAAGAGCCTAGTGGCTAAGTCCTTGCCTTGCACATGCCAGGACCTCAAAGTCATAGCTGTGCTACTCCCCATCCAGCTCCATGCTAATGTCCTGGGAAAGTAGCGGAGGATGGCCCAAAAGCTTGGGATGCTGCATCCACATGGGAGAACAGGAAGAAGTTCCTGGCTCTTGGCTTCAGATCAGCTCAGCTCCTGCTATTGCAGCCACTAGGTGAGTGAACCAGCGGGCAAAAGACCTTTCTCTCTGTATCTCTTGCTCTCTGTAGATCTGCCTTTCCAACAAAAATAAGTGAATCTTTTTTTTTTTTTTAATAAGGAAACTCTTATAAAATGCCCAAAAAAATTAATTTGCAATTTCAATCAGAATTTTGCTAGCTAAGTTAGTTTTTTTTATTTTTTCTTTTGCCAGGTGGTAAAGACACGATCTTACAAAATTCTTGCTTTTTTTTTTCTCTTCCCAACTGTCCCTCAAAAACTACTGAAGTAGCACACATGGTAATTTTAAGTTACATAACACATATTTTTGTCTGTAAGAAATATCCTCTTTTCTTGGAAGATCATTAACTGACCAAAAAAATCTCAATTCCAGAGAAAATAGAGTTTTGAAAAATATGTTGGTCTTAGTCCTTAACAGAAAAATAAATAATATTCACAGAATATTTACAAAGCAGAAAATATTATGCCACTTTACCTTATTTTCGCACACATTTTTTATCACAAATAACCATAGATGCTTGCACTTTTGTAACTTTCAGTACCATTGTTAATACTATTCTTTCTATTAACATTATTTAAGTAATAGATGAGTCAGTTAAAGCATAATAAATGCAAACACTTAACCAAGGTTATAAAAAGAAAACCTTGGAGTATGTTTTTGTGCATTTGTAGGATTTGGAGGCTTTGCTCTCTGAACCGTAATTGAACTGGGTCTGAACATACAGCTTAGGTACAGTGAATTTAACATGACATAAGTGACATTCTTATTGCTTTCTGCAGGCCAATTGTTATAGAAATTTGATATAGGAAGCCCATTGTAAAGTTACTTTAGCATGATTAAAATATGCTGTGTCTATTGCTTGCTGAGTTACTTTCACTGTGTAAAACATTTGAAGTATCTTTCGTAGATGGTTATATTACCAAAATATTGCAATTGTACTGAGTATGCACTATATTGTGTTGAGTATGAAATGTTTAACTGATACTGCTTTCTATTTTATTTATGATATATAAGTAGATATGAAAGTGCATTGGTTACTTGAAATTATAAAGTATTGTTAAAAACTAAGTGTTTGAAAACACAGTTCCCGAATAAATGAAAAAGAAAATCATGAACCATCTTGAAGAAAATGGTGCTATTATATGACCTATGAGTCAGTAAAGAATTTAATGAGAAAAATCTGTTTTGAAAAAATGAAAATAAAAACAAAGGCATCAAGCTGTGAGGTACAGTTTCCACTGATCTTTGTTGGTCAGATGTGTCTCCTGTAGGCAATAGATAGACGGGCTTTGTTTTTCGATCCAGTCCCCTAAATTCTGACATTCCATTGATGATTTTAAGTCATTTACATTTAGAGTTAATGTGAATAGGTGGTAATTTGGTCCTGTGGTTTTAGCAAAGTGTTCTTCATTCAGTAGAATGTTAACTTCATGGCATTGTAAATTTCTATTTTTCTTCCTGTCATTGATTTTGTTTAGTGAGTTTTATTTGAAGGGGATGTATAGCAACTGTGTAGTAGAGACTGTTATATCCAGATGTGAGGATACAGTGCAGCATGTATTTCTACTTCCAGATCAAAGATGGACTCCCAACTAAACTGTTGAATATATCTTGATAATATGATACTGGACTCTGTCATTGTCCATGTTCACAAAGATAGACTTGTGACTGTGAAGAACTATATTATTGTGATAATATGGGGGAAATCAGTAACAATTAGTAGGGGGAGAAGAAAAATAGTAAAACTGGAAAATGATTTAGGATGTTTCATAAAGATTTGAGCATAGATTAAAATTTCAGTATGCGTTAACCGTTCAGTATGGCTTCCTGTCATTTCAAAGAATTCATATTTAGCACTTTAAAGACAAATCAGAAGAGTTAGAAGGTTATACAGAACTATTTTCCCAGTTGTGTATGTGTTCTTTTCATTTTTAAAGGAGCTGTTTACTCATTTAATTAGTTTAACTTTTTAATTATTATTATCCTTTGATGATACAGTTTCATAGACCCTGGGATTTCCCTTGACCCCTCCCCAAGTTTCCTCCACCAGACACTGATTTCTCCTTAATTATTACCATCGTATAGTTCTTCATAAACAGTCATATGTCCATAATTGTGGGCATAGACCATGGCAGAGAGTCCAGCATCTTGATATCAAGATCTAGTTCACAGTGGCATTGGGAGTCCATCTTCGTCTCAAAGTAGAGATGTGTACTGGATTATTTTCCTCACACCTGGACATGACAGTCTCCATTACACAGTTACTATGCATCCCCTTAAATGAAAAGCCACAATACAACATCAACAACAGGAAGAAAAATAGAAATTTACAACACCATGAAGTTGCAGAACATGCTACCGGATCTGACAGTCTCCATTACACAGTGTTGGTCTTAAGCCCAAATGATTCTGATTCTGTATGGGAGCACAGAACTAAACCGCTTTGTCCCTCACACATTTGGTGTTGCTGGAGTACACAGGAGGTGACTGAGCAACCTGTGTGCTATAAGTTGGTGTGATTTCTTTACCTAGAGATCCTGGTTGCAGCATTAAGATGAGCCTGCAATCTTATAGTCTGTCTATGTCACAAGATGTTTCATTGCAGTTTCTTTCCTTTTAAATTAAACTGAAGTTTCTACTTGCAAACTGAAGTTTGCAAGTAAAGCATATGTACTTTTTAAAAGTTCAGTTTTAACTGTATGTCTTTGCAGCATAATTAAATATTTGGATTTGTTTTAAGTGAATTGCTAGTTAGCAACTAAATGTGTCCTTACTATACAAAATTCTCTCTTACTGAATTGCAAATGAGTTTTCTCAAAGATGTGTTATTATGTTTCGTGCATGTCAGCTTTTACATTTCAAAATCTGATATCTTACTTATAATATCTGATATAATATCAGATATATATCTGATATATTATTTCACATAATTTCAAATCTAATAAATATGTTAAGCGCAAATCTTAGCAAATGCATTAAAATGCAAAGCCTTCAGAAAAGAGTAAAACATTGTTTAAAAATCACAGTCAGGATCTTAGACCTTGAAGAAACCATGCAGATAAAACCTAGACTTGCTACCTTATTCAAAATAATAAATCACCCAATGCCTTCATTAACCTTTATTCTTTTTTTGTTAGCAGTCTTGGCACCAGGGTTCTGAACTGAGCCCAGCAGGCTGCCCATGAAGTGACATTTTAGAGCTGGGCAAAACGTTATACTCTGTGTCGGAGCACACTGTCTTGAGTTTTTGTCCTTCACAGCAGGAAAAAGCCTCTTTAGATTCCTTTGTCCTTTAGAAAAGAGACCTGAGTACATGTATATGTAGACACTTAGTGGAGGAATTGTTCCAATATGAAAAATAAACCATTTGTAATGCTTTTGAAATTTCAAAACCTAAGTACTTGAGTTGCTTGAGGGATATCCTGAAACCAAATTAACCGGAGAGACTTTACAGTAAACACATTTATTTGGACACTTCTTCAACATGATGAATTTTGCTTCATGAAGCAACTAGGCATTTAATAGACAATTTTTGTTTTTATGATTGACTTTAGTACTGTAAGTAGTTATTTACACAAAGATAGACAAGATGTGATAGTTATGGAAATAAAAGCAGAATTAGATGCAATCTTTGGAAGTGGCAAAAATTTACACGTAACAATAAATCTGGTTTTAATGACAGAACATGTAACTTATTTTTTTTTAAAAGAGATATTTAGATGTGTAATAAAGGATTTTCTAGATTAAATAATATTGCCTATTATAGGTATTAATGTACATGTTGTAGGAAGATGTAAATCAATGTTGACATATTAAACACTTTAGAATCATTGGGACTGTGGAATGGAAGTTCAGAAAACTGAAAGAAGGAAATAGTTGATAACGATGACAGACAGGAAGTCCAAGTAGGCCAGATGAGGACCTTGTGTGGATAAGCCAGGATAGTACACCATGGTCCAAAAAGTGTAATCAGTGAACTCAGATATCTGTCTCAGGATTATTTTTTGTTTGTTTGTTTGTTTAAATTACAGCACGTGTTGATCCTTAAAAATAAGTGATACTCTTTCTTTCCTTGGATAAAATGATGTATTCATCAACAAAGAAACAATGTCAAATGGGTGGGCTTCTGTGTAGATGACATCAGATAAAATTGTAACATAGAAAGCTATCACTCCTTTAAAAAATTCTGGGGTGTATACTTATTTCATTTATTAAATCAGATTTAATCACATAATAAACATAATTTTTAAAATGTAAAAAAGAGATTATTTATGATATTTTTAAAAAGTGTATATCACCTATTGTAATATTTTAAATTTCCAGTGTTATTTACATGTATTTTGTATATATAGTCTGAAGCACATAACGATTCTTCCTGTTAACCAATCTTCCCTTCCTCCCTTCTTCTCATCATCCTTCCTCCTTCCTTTCTCCTTCTCTTTTAATTTTTCCAATGGCATATTTCTAATTCACTCTGTAGGCACAAGCTTAACCCTTCATGAAATGAAGCACTTGATAAATAATAAGTAGAAAAACCACTGTACCTCAAGAAAGTAGACAAGAGCTATACACACTAATCAAATCTCAATGTCTATTTCATTTATGCAGTTAACATTTTTTATATACTGTATATGAGTTATCATAAGTCACATACACAAAAATATATATATATATTTGTCTTCTGGGCACCAGGTTTTGGAAATCACTGCTTCTAAAGTGACTTATTTAAGTTCTTTTTTACTTATATGAGTTCAGTGTCAAAAATGTCAGTCTCCTTCCAGATATAGGAGATTTCAGATACCATAAATCCATAAATCATCAAGAACATTGAGATCCCACAAATGTGGGATCATTGAGATAAAATCTATAGCTTCTTGAGGAATATTTGGACAGAAAAAAAAGATCAATCAGCTAATACATGTTGCATAATTTCATATGTATAAATTTACATCGAGTATATATTACATATACCAGGTTTAGGTATGAGCTGTAACTATATAATACATAGTAGATATGTGTTTTTTTCTTATTTCCGTATTTAGTAATTATATATTAAATATGTATTTATATATGAGATCTCTATATATATTTCTTTTAGACACACTCATAAATATTCCCCCATTCTGCACATATTTCTTGGAGCCTTTTCTACACAGGGGATTTTCTAAGTCTAACAATAGTTCAGTGAACAAATTTCTCTTCTGCAGAGAAGCCTAAAAATGCACAACGAGTCTAGTATACTATGGTAAGATAGTCCATCGTGAGAACATAAGTAGAGATGCAACTGAAATGATTTAATACAGTGGAAATTGAGAAGAGCGTAGCATACAAGAATCCTAACATCCAATTACTAATGCAGGTGGTATATCAACATGGTTACCCAACTTGAGTGAAGCTGTGGATACAAGATCTGTCACTCTATAACTCTGACTTACACAAAATAAATAAGTAAACCTTTAAAGAAAACAGAGCAAAAACTTATTTTTAGAATGAAAATCCATGAAGGTAAGAACTTTAGGTTTTTTTCCCACTGTTTTTCACCCTCAAAAGCTTGAAGAACAACACAAACAGAACAAAGCAACCGATAAACAAAACCAAAAAGTCAAATGAATGAAAAAATGTTCTGTGATTCAAGGAGTAGAATAGTTTAATTCAGTGCCTATTAGTTCTGAGATGTTTATCCTGAAGAGATGAGACAATACTTGTCAAATATTCCACCTGCTTGGAAATCTTACAGAGGGAATTTGTCTTTCTAATCATTAAGTGATAATAATATTGTATTAACTGTTGAAGATAAAGGTTTAAGGGTTGATGATGTGGTGTAGCAAGTTAAAGTGTCTCTTGTGATGCCAGAATCCCCTATGGGAACAGGTTTGAGTTAGGCTTCTGACTCACCTCCCAGCTAACGGTCTGGGAAACCATTAGAAGATGACCGGCATCTTCAATCCCTTCACCCACTCAAAGGGTCAGGGGGAAAACTCTTGGTTTTTGGCTTCAGCTGTGGTCATTGTGGTCATTTGGGGAGTGAGCCAGTGCATGGAAATCACATTTCCCTTTGTATCTCTCTTTTCTTTGTAATTTCACCTTTCAAATAAATAAATCACATAACTGCCGTCTGTAATGTCTGCGTCTTATACGGGCATGTTTGAGTCTGGCTGGCTGCTCTGCTTCTAATCCGGCTTTCCGCTAATGTAGCTGGGAAAGCAGTGGGAGATGACCTAACTTCTTATGTGCCTGTATCAATATGGAGGACCCACAAGAAAATCCTGGCCATTGGCAGTGGATAGGCCCAGCTCTGGCTATTGGAGCCATTTGGGGAGAATGTCATTGGCAGGAAGACATTTTTTCTATATTTCTCTTTCTAGTTCTGCTTTTTAAGTGAATATTTAAAACAATTGATCACTAAAAAAAAAAAAAAAAACACAAAAAACCAAAAACCAAAACAACGAAATGCTATATTGCCAAAATTAAAACAGAAAAAAGAAAATCACAGATGGGTAAGAATTTTACCAAGTTAATACCAGAAACCAAAAAGAAAAATAAATATGCACATGTGTACATGTATTCAAAAGGGATAATTATGTATCTTATGACTAAAGACAATATCATTTCTGGCTACATATTGAAGCCACTAGCATTGTTTTAAATGAAAATGAGGGGCCAGCATGGTGGCTCAACCGGCTGATCCTCCACCTGCAAGCACCCGGATCCCATACAGGTGGCTGGTTCCAATGCAGTTCCCTGCTGATGTGCCGAGGAAGGTAGGGGAAGATGGCCAGTGTCCTTTGGACTGTGCACCAAGGTGGGAGACCTAGGAATCTCCTGGATCCTGGCTTAGGCCGTTTCAGTTATTCAGGATGTGAACCAATGGATGGAAGATCCTTCTCTGTCTCTTCTCTCTGTAAAACCTTCCTTCCAAATATAAAGATAAAATAAAACTTGAAAAGAACAGATAATCATTTTCTTTAATAAAAATCACCATTTGAAATGTTGATTATAATTGCTAGTCACTATTGCGTTTCTGTGTGCTTCACCTCTTGCTCGCAATATGATTTCTTACAGATGCATGCATTAGATTCAGTTCTGCAGATCAGCAAGAGCAGTGATCTTGCCTCTAGCACTAATTAGTTAGCGGCTTGTAAAATTGAGAGGCACAATCTCATTTATGCAAATATTCTATTTCGAATACTTTGCATTATTTGTGAATTGTGAGTAACTTAGTGAGAGGAAATTGAGATACACTTCATTAATTCATGCGAGCGTCTGTATCTGAAAGGGATAAAAAGACTCTGACCAGCGTTCTCTATATTGTATTCACTTGAATTCAATATTTACCCTTTGAAAACATTATTGCTACTATGTCACCGTTCAAAAAGGCATTTGTGGTGAAATATTGCTGTTATCAGAGTGTTATAGAATCTTAAATCTCACTCCATTATATGTGCGTGCTGTCATTAGGAAGGCGTTCTCTGTTTCCTCTGTGATATACAGATAATTTATAGGCATGTATTTCTATTAAACAAGTAACACAAATAATTAACATGTACAGAGTCCATATTGTAACCAATATTCCTTTTTCTGAGTACTTTATGTTTATTATCATGTTTAATATTAATTAAACTGTGGGAATATTTACTACTGTCGTTAGTATTATTTAATATATGAGAACTAAGCTGAAGTGCCAACAGCTAGTCACCGGTGGATCCGGAAATCCTACTGCATGGGCTAAAGGTGTATACATTGTAATTTTAAGTTTTTTATATATATGTGTTAATAATTTTAACTTATTAGAAATAGAACAGTAATAACAATAGCAACAATTATAAACATGAAAAATATTGTGCTACGATTTCATGCAAATTATTGCCTGATACATTTTCAAATATGATTGACTTTTTAAAATTACGTATTTATTTAAGTAGCAGAGCCACATAGAGAGGGAGAGTTTCCATCTCCTAATTAATTCCCAAGTCGCTGCAGTGTCCAGGTCCCGAGCAAGCCAGGTCACAAAGAGAAGACAGGGGGCCCAGTGCGATAGCCTAGCAGCTAAAGTCCTCACCTTCCACACATCAAGATCCCACATGGACACCAGTTCTTAGTTCCTAGGCCCTGCTTCCCATCCTGCTCCTTGCTTGTGGCCTGGGAAAGCAGTCGAGGACAACCCAAGGCCTTGAGACCCTGCACACATGTGGGAGACCCAGAAGAGGCTCCTGGCTCCTGGCTTCGGATCAGCATAGCATCAGCTGTTGCGCTCACTTGGGGAGTGAATCAATGGATGGAAGGGGAGGAAGGTCTGCTTCTCTGTCTCTCCTCCTCTGTGTATCTTACTTTCTAATAAAAATAAAATATATCCTTAAAAAACAAAGAGAAGAAGAGAGAGAAGGCAGCAGCTCCATTCTGACATGCTCCATGGGTGGCAGGGAAGCAGATTCTGCCATCATGATTCATTCTTGCCCTGGTTATGTTAATAGAAAGTTGAACTGAGGCAGGACAGACAGATTCAATGCAGCAGCATTGGTCTGAATTCATCAAAGCAGCCTGACTTTGAGCGCTGTTACATTTCTAGCCTCAAGGCTAATGGTTATAGCCTACTTGACTTTAGATGTGTACATGTTTTTCTGGAATTTATTATTCTTGCAGATGTACATCTCATTATTTACATTAGTGTTACACTTTAATATTTACTTCAAATGTATAGTAACTCTTTTTTTAAAGATTTATATATTTTTATTGGAAAAACGGATATACAGAGAGCAGGAGAGACACAGAGGAAGATCTTCCACCCTATGATTCACTTCCCAAGCTGCTGCAATGCTGGAGCTGAGCCAGTCTGAAGCCAGGAGCCAGGAATCAGGAGCCAGGGGCTTCTTCCGGGTCTCCCACGTGGGTGCAGGGACCCAAGGCTTTGGGCCGTCCTTGACTGCTTTCCCAGGCCACAAGCAGGGAGCTGGAAGGGAAGCAGGGTGCCGGGATTAGAACCGGTGTCCATATGGGATCTTGGCGCATTCAAGGTGAGGACTTTAACCACTACGCTATTGTGCAGGGCTCGTATTGTAGCTCTTGAAGTTAGGTAGTCCTCACACGATCCTCTCTCTTTTTAAAGCAAATTTGTGTTGGCTAGACTGGATCCTTTACATTTTCTTTTAAACTTAAAAACCAGTTTTAAATTTCTGAAATATGGATATTATAAAAGTTTTATTAGAAACTGAGTGCATTTTCAGATATGCCTGTTGTATTAAGGATTTGAATATTTTCATCATCAATATGATATAGCTTCCTGTTTGGGAAAATATTAATTATTCAGAATATTGTTGCATATACATGAGAATATGTTACCATGTTTCCTGTCCTTTGTTTGAGTTTGGTGTGATTTCAGTCTCATCTATTGAATTTCAAAATCATCTGGAAAAGTTACAGAAATTTTATCTTAAGTTCACAGAATTTAACAATGAAACAGTTTATAGAATACTTGATTTTCAAACCATAGGCCCAAACATATACGAGTGCATCACCTTTGGCTTTATTTTTCTCTATTGTTTTCCTTTTCATGATCATTCTGGTAATTGCTACATGTTTAATTTTCTGCTTGCTTCTTCCTTCTCCTTTTTTTGGTTTTGCTTTACTCTTCCTTTGTGCTTTTAAAAATTTCCTTTTAAAATTAAAACACAGATTAAATATCTAAATACTAGATGGCACAAATGTCAGCACCTGTTTTTGTCAAGGCATGCTTATTGAAAATCAATCACACTCCCTGGTTCAGATTCTGTCCAGGAATGTCTCTCACTGTAACATCAAAGTTGAGTAGTTGTGGATGATTATGATGTCTGTATATCTCAGATATTACACTCTGAGTCTTTAGGAAATGCCTTTTGAGTACTATCTACAGTAATTCTTGGTGTTTTTTCTTTACTTCTACTATAAGAATGTCAAGTAATACTTTTCTATCAATGTTGCTATACCTAGCTTTCTTCCAAATTTGATATTTTCACTTTTATCTTCATATGCACCAAGGTGTTTTTCTAATCTTTTATTTATTATTATTATTATTATCATTTTAGGATACAGCTAAAGAGGCTCCTGGGATTTCCCTTATCCCCTCCCCAACCCTTGCCCCGCCACCTAGTTCCTTTACATCATTTTTAAAGTATAATTCTTCATACCCAGTTATTGGTCCATCATTGTGGGCATGGAAATGGCAGAGAGTCCAGCATTGAAGAATTTAGTCATAAGAAATTGCTTTGAAGAGATGAAACTAACCACAACAAAAATCAAAATCCATGAGATATAGTTTCTGATGATTTTTGTTGGTGAAATATGTCTCTTCTAGACAACAAATAGATGTGTTTTGTTTTTTAATCCAGTCTACTAAACTATGATGTTTGATTGAGCGTAAGCCATTTACATTCAGGGTTAATATGTATGGGTAGTACTTTGGTCCTGTCATTTTAGGAATGGGTTGTTCATTGATTTAGTCTTCTGTTGTCATTTTACTGGGATGTTCTTCCCATTTGCCTTTGGTTTTCCTTGGTACTATTCCTCTTCTCTGTCAAGAGAACATCTTGAAGTATCATTTGTAGGGCAAGTTTGGAAGAGGCATATTATTTATTTTCTTTTTTAAAGATTTATTTTATTTTTATTGGAAAGGCAGATATACATAGAGGAGAGACAGAGAGGAAGATCTTCCGTCCTATGATTCACTCCCCAAGTGAGCGTAACGGTCGATGCCATGCCAATCCGAAGTCAGGAGCCTCTTCCGGGTCTCCCACGCGGGTGCAGGGTCCCAAAGCTTTGGGCCGTCCTTGACTGCTTTCCCGGGCCACAGGCAGGGAGCTGGAAGGGAAGCGGGGCTGCCGGGATTAGAACCGGCGCCCATATGGGATCCCGGGCGTGCAAAGCGAGGACCTTAACCACTGCGCTACCGCGCTGGGCCCAGAGGCATATTCTTTTAACTTTTCTTTACTGTGGAAGAATTTTATTTTATTTTCAAGGACAAAAGAAAGCTTTGCTGGATGTTATCCTGGGCCATTTTTTTTTTTTCCTTTTAGAATCTGGAATATGTCACTCCATTCTCTTCTTGCCTGTAGAGTTTCCTGTGAGAGATCTCCTGTGAGTTTAATTGGCATTCCTCTATATGTTAGATGATTTTTTACGTACACATTTAAGGATCTTTTAATTATGTTTGGTTGAAGAGAGCTTGATGATCATGTGTCATGGTGAAGGTCGCTTTTGATCAATCCTGTTGGGAGTTCTGTGCACCTCGTGGATGTTGTTTCCCAATTCTTTCTTCAGAATATGGAAATTTTCCTTTATTATTTCATTAAATACATTTGTAAAACCAGTTTCTATTTTTGGGACTTCCATAACTCCGATATTAGACCTCTTAAATGTGTCTTTCAATTCTTGACTTTTTTTTTTGGCCTGATCCAGCTCTGCTTCCAGCTTTTGTTTGCTTCCCCCTGATGACAGGAAATATCTTCCAATCCTGAAATTCTTTGTCCTGCTTGCTTCATTATACTTTAGAGACTTTCCACTGTACTTTTAATTTGCTCCACTATATTCTTAATTTCTGATATATCAGCCTTGATTTGCTTTATTGCTGCTATTTCCTGTTTAACATATTACTTAAATTTTTGAACTCTTATATGTACTTTTCAGTGTTGATCAGAAGCTTTAAAATGAGTTTTCTGAATTCTGTGTCCCCCATTTTCTTGATGTCTTCCTCAGTTAACTCTGAGGTTGGCATAGGGTTTTGCTCCTTTGCAGGGGAGTCTTCAGTAATATTCATTGTGCCTCTGTGTCTTCTTTTGTTCTTGGTCATTGTGCTTCTGATTATCAGATTCTTCTCCTTGGGGCAGGTGTTTTAAGCTGTGTCATCCATAGGTCTACAGTTTGATTTTACTTATTGCAGTTGGTACACAGCTCTTTGCTTGCAGCCAATTGTGTCACTCCCTCCAGCAAGTTCCAGATCCGGGTTCTTATGTTAGATTTCTACCATGGTTTCCACAGCCCCAGCTCCTGGCTCACCAATCTCCACCTCCTGTGATACCTTGCTGAGGTTGCACTGTTGTCTTTACAACCTTTCTCACACTTCCGATTGCAGCAGGTCCCAGGATTAAGGAGACACCAGGTGTTCCATATAGCTAGGTTGTTGGCTGTGCTGATCTTGCTGCAACCTGTTGGCTGTTAGGTCTGGTGCCACACAGACCTATTTTGACCCATACGATGCCACAGTCGGTATCATTTTCCTTTTGACCAGTGCAATCCATTGAACTCAGTGAGTTTTAACGAGCTCAGCTCACGTGGCGTTCACTGCCATCCCCTGTAGTCCTAAAACTTTTTGCCACACTATACAAAATGGTGCCTGATGTGTCACTGCTAGAATTCTTGATCTGGTGGCCGTCAGGTCTGAGGCCTACCCAGACCTGCCTGGAGTAGAACCTGTGGAATGCCACGTTGATGCAGTTCACTGAGTCAAAAAAGAGTTCACTCCTAGCTCAGTGTATGCTCCGCCCTTTCCCTTGCCTTTGCCTCCTTATGCAAATTGGCACCCAGTTCAGCTCTAGGGGCTGTGAAGTTCACACTGCCTATCTGGGATCTGCTGCTCTTTCTCTGCTCCTGGTCAAATCAACTGGGTCAGCAGGACAGGCAGTTCTTTGTCTGGGTTCACCTCCCAAACTCCCAGTGAAAGTCCCTTCCCACCTGCTTGCTGGTGGAGTTCCAACTGCGGTTAGCTGAATGCCACTGGAGTATCAGTCACTGCAATACCACGTCATTGTTTTCGCTGTTTTCCTGTGTCAGTTTCCAAGTATCTCTCTGCTATTGTTCTGTCCTCTCCTATTTCCTGGAATGTGTCCTCTCTGCTTCATCTGGGCTAAATGTTTCTGTCTGTTTAAATGTCCCCTTACCCTATTCTGTTATCTTGATTCCCCCAACGTGTTTTATAATTTGTTTTCCCTGACCTACATATCTAGAAATACATGATAGAATTTCAAAGTATTTGGATACTTATTTTTTTCTCTTGTTGATTTCTAATTCCAATCTGTAATGCTTAGAAAACACACTTTAATGATCTCAATTCCTTCAGATTTACTTTAATTTGTGTTATGATGCAAATCATATTACTTGAAAAAATGCTCAGTAAGCAATATATACCTATGAACCTTTTGTAGCCTACAGTAATTGTTAAATGTTTTTTACTAAAACCCAGCCATTAAATTTCACTTCTGTATTACATATGGTTGTTTCTATGCTATAGAGTAGAGACAAATAGTGTCACAAGGCCTATTACTTGCAAAGTCTAACATGTTTTATATCTGAACTTTTACAAGAAAATGTCTGCCAGACACTGCTTTCAAATAACATGTGTCCTGCTCATGCATAGTGAAGTGTCTCATAAATGTCAGCTAGCAAAGGTTGCCCGGCTTGGTTTTACGGATACTTATTTTCAGTCTTTCTCATGCAGTCAACTGAGAAGTGCTGAGATTCCCAACTATAACTGTCATTATGTCTATTTCTCCTTGTGGTTGTATGTGATGTTATCCATTGTTAAGCTGCATACGATGTGTTAGCTTTGTTAAAGACCTGGCCCATTTCATCAATTTCACTAAATATTCTTTGTTGTAAAATGTCCTCAAGTTTCTTTTCATCTTTTACTTTCTTCTTTGACATAATTCTATAAAATTTGACAAAATTGTATAAATTGTGAGAAGCAACACATAAAAATGTTGTACATCCATCACCCAGTTTTTCTATAAAGATAACATTTCACATAGCCATAGTATACTCCTGTAAGAGGATAGACATATCAGTGGAACACATTTGTCTTAATTAGATTACACCAGTCTTGCTAATACATGCACATATATTTCTATGTTCAATTCCATGCAATTTTATCAACTGTGTAGACTGCTATGACCATCACTACAGTCACAGGGCAGATCATGTTTATTGCAAGGACTTCATACACCATCAAGTTATGGGTGTAGTTATATGCTTCCATTTCTCCCTTTCAAATGCCGAATAACAACTGGTTTGCTCTTGTTTTTTCATAGCCTAGTAGTATTTTATCTTACTTTATTTTACTTACTTTATTTTTGCTTGCTTCTATATATTTTTTAATTAATTGATTTTATTTCATTTTATGACACAGTTTCATAGGCTCTGGGATTCCCCCAGCCTCTCCCCATACCCTCCCCCCATGGTGGATTTCTCCACCTTGTTGCAGTATTACAGTTCAAATCCAGTCATGCTTTTTTCATTGCAAGCATGTGCCATGCACAGAGTCCAGCATCTTATTGTCCAGATAAATTCAATAGTTTCCTGGGGAGACCATCTCTGGTCTGAAAGCAGAGCTGGCAGAATATCATCCCGTCCAATAAAAAGCCACAACATAACATCAACAAACAATTTACAACATTATGGAGTTAATTGACATGGTATTGAGTGACCAATATATAAAAAAATGCAAGTTTTAACCACATTTTGTGATTACTTCATTGACCCTTCAACTTTTGTTTGTACACAGAACCGGCTGCCATACACTTAAAATGGCTATTGGGTACTATTCAGCTGTCTTGTATCTGTTTTCATTTTTATATTTAGCAGTTTATAATACTGAAGCATAAATTTTACTAAACGTGGAGAATTTTAGGATAGTCCAAACTGGTTTATAACTCTAACAAGGCATAGGTCAACAAATGAGGTGTAGAACAGTTTTAGGAGAGGTGTGCAAAGAAATCTCCAATACCTTAGTGAGGAGTAACTAATATTTTTGTCCTGTCTAGTAAGGTATATGTAAGTCCAAGCTGACTGTTTCCTGTCTGGTTCTAAGCTTTCTTTCATCCATTCCCTTTTGGATCTCCCACATGGGATGGAAGATGCCCAGATCCTTCCTCACAGGATCCAATGTCATCAGAACAATAGCAAGGAACCCTGAGCAGATCTCAGAAATAGAAGAACGGTAAACTTCTTTTGGGACTCAGGAGGGGAGCTCTCTCTGGTCATTACTTAGTTCCAACTTTGGATCCCCACCTGCTCTTGCAATGACCATCAAGGATGCTCCCAAGTGCCCCGAAAAAATTTATTAAATTTGCTCTTTTTCTCTGTATCTTTACTATTTCAAAAGCATTATATAAATTAATCATACCCCTTTTTAATCCTGTCTTCTTATCTACAATGCAAGTCCTTCAACCCAGGTGTGTTGTAAGTATGATAACTGGTTTCTTTGTATTACTATATTAATATTGAGTAAATTTTTATAGGAATTTAACTGCTGATGGACATCTAGATTATCAAACAGCTGTGTGGTGCCTCTGTACAGATTATGAGCACAAAATGATGCATAAATGCTGGAAGCCTCACTCAGCATCAGGGCCAGGAACCCTAGTATGTAGTCCTGCACAAAGAATTTTCATTTCATCTGGACTATGATCACAGGATCAACTAGTAGAGCCAATTTACTTTCCTGCCAACTTCATATAAATGATGTAAATTCTCCAAAGCTTCATTATGCAGTGATTCTTTTAGTGTTAATAGCAAGAATCTTTAACATCCAAGTCCTATCTTCAAGCAGTATATCATTATTGCATAATTTCATCCCAAAATGCATAGCAGTTTGTTTCCATACTCTTCCAGTTTTTGCACCATTATTACTGTGTGTTTAATTTTTAACCTATGTAATAAACCCCATAATACCTTAGATAATTTTAAAAAAATGTTTCTTTATTTATATATGAAAGGCAGGTTTTCCAGAGAGAGAGAGGGAGAGACAGACAGATTTTCAATCTACTGGGACACTCCCCAAATGATTGTAAAGCCTGGAGCTGAGCCAATTGGAATCCAAGGGCCACGTGACTTCTAGGTCTCCACATGGGTGCAGGGCCCAAGGACTTGAGCCATCTTTTCTGCTTTTCTGGGCTGGATCCAAGTGGAGCAGCTGGGAGATGAATTACAGCCATGGGGGATACAGAACTTGCAGCCAAAGGCTCAGCGTGCTAACTCACAGCACTGATCCTTCCTCCTTGTCTTTTAATGAGTATTAAGACAAAGATGCCTGGAGCCTGTACAATGGTGCAGCATGTTAATCCTGTGCCCTGTGGGTCATAAGCCCCATATGGGGGCAGTTGATGACCCAACTGCTGCACTTCCATTACAGCTTTATGATTATGCCCTGGGAAACCAACTGGGGATATTCCTGAACCGATCCTCAGTTGAGACCCAGAAGATGCTCATGATTCAGCTTTGGATCAGCTCAGCTCTGGTCATCTGGCCACCTATGGAGGGGACCAGTGGATGGAAAACCTTCAATCTCTTTCTCTCTTTGTGAAACCTGACTTTCACATGAAGATTAATATGTCTTTAAAGCAATACTAATAACAATGATGCCTGAGAACATATTCCTAGAATATCTAATCAGATACTTTCTGTTTCTTTCTTTGTAGCCAGATTCTAACTTGGGACTATTTTCTTTATTTTTGAAGGACTATCCTTGTGATTTCTTGCATGCCTGCAGGTGGTAAATTCTATAAGTTTTTTAATGCCTTAAGAATCCTTTAGTCTGTCTTTAACATATGCTGTATTTCTATTTCTCTTATAGAGTAAGTGACAACATTGGAATATTTTCTTCTATTCCTTTTTGTTTGTTGTTGTTGCTGTTCTTTTAAATGATTAAATGATGCTACATTCTTCTAACTTAATCACTTCTATTTGAGATCTGTGACATCTTACTTTGTGTCCCGGTGTGTATTTTGTCGTGTTCCCCACTAGATGCTTTCATCTTTTTCTCTCTAGCATTGACTTAAAGCAATTTCATTATAATTTGGAGCCACTTTCCATGTGTCTGGTGTTTGAGTTACACTGAGGTTCTCACATCTGTGATTGTACAGTTGTTAACAAATCTGGAGTAATTTAAATGTTATATCTCTCATGTTTTTTTGTGATCTGTTCTCCATTTTGGAGACTTTAACTACATCTTATATTTTGTTACATGATTTATCATATTGTTGGGTTAATTTTTCTCTCATATTTATCATTTCATTTTTGAATTGTCTATTGTTATGTCTTCAGGTTAAATCTTCTTTTGTCTTGCAGTGTCCAGTTTGAAGTCAGTCACTTACGGTACATTTTTCATTGCGTTCAGTGTACGTGTGAGTTAGTGTCTGTTCTGTGTCCTTGCTTGCCAAATCTTCTTCAAGTTTATTGAGAATATGTAATAAGGTAATAGCTATTTTAGCAGTAAATCTGTGAATCTGTCATTTTTGTAATTTCGGGGTATGTTTCAATAAGTTAAGATTTTATTCACTGTGGGTTTACCTTCCAATATTTTCATACACTTAACAATTGTAGATCCACTGAATGGCTTATAATATACTGTTTTTCTTTTAAATATGTATTGAAATATGTGATATTCATAAAGATATTCATGAACCATGTTCTGGCGTGCAGTTTAGTTAATTTCTAACAGTTTCTCCTTTTGATTTTGTAAGTAGGACCAGAATAGCAAACAGTCCAGATTTCATATTTTCTCAACACTGAGATAAGGTAACTCAATGAACTCACTCAAGGGTAGTAACTACAGCTTGGAAAATGCTCTACAAACTTAGACTTTTCTTGTGCCTTGATTGTTTTTGACAACTGAATCATGTTGCATTGGCAGGTTGAGGTGGCTGTAATAAAGGTCTTGTGATCCACAATGCCTCATTCATTGAAAAATCTGCCACTAGTTACTGGAATCACCCAATATCTCTTGAGTGAATGACATTTGTATTTTGTCTTTAGAGATGGGTGGGTACTATCCAGCCTTTGTGATTTGAATTCTCTGATCTTAGGTGGATGCTTCACAAGCATGGAATGAAATAAGTAATGAAATAAGTAGAGGACAGAATATTCTGGAAGCTTTGGAGTCTCTTTCTGGGCAGCTTTCTGCTGTCTGAGATTCTGGTACATAAATTCTACGGCTGCTGATTGTTTGCCCTAATCAATTCAGCAAAATCTTGTAGCCATGTTTGTTTTCATTACTGGCACCATGAACTACTGTATTTTTTAAGGATAAAACCTGGCACAATACTTTTGAAATATTTATTTTATTTTTTTTATTGGAAGGGCAGATATACAGAGAAAAGGAAAGACAGAGAGAAAGATCCTCCACCCACTGGTTTACTCCCCAAGTGGCTGCAACAGCCAAAGCTGAGCTGATTCGAAGCAAGGGGTCTTGAGCTTCTTTGGGGTCCCATACATGGCTATAGGGTCCCATACATGGCTATAGGGTCCCAAGGGGTTGGACCCTCCTCCACTGCTTTCCCAGGCCACAAGCAGTGAGCTGGATGGGATGTGGAGCAGCATGGAAATGAACTGGCACCCATAAGGAATCCTGCTGCATGCAAGTGAGGTTTAGCCACTAGCTTGTCACTCCAGGCCCAAGCTGAGGCAGTTTCAACAATCAGCTCATCACTTCTCATTTTTCAGATATCATAACACTTTTCTGTTTCCTAATGTTGAATATGCTATGAACTATTATATCTTATTTTGTGCTGTTTTTAATTGTTGTTTCAAGTGTGTGTGGGGGGGATTAATTTTATATCTCTAACATAAAATAAAATAATGTTTAAATGTTAAATGTTTAAAATAAAACACAGTTAAATTTTTTAGAGAAAATTTTACTCAAAGGTTGGTATGGAGATTATTGAAGGCTTCTACTCAGTACTGGGCGTTGTTGGGAAGCAGGAACAGGCCAATGATATCTTCAGTCCATTGCACAATAATTCCATATTTTTCCACAAGACAGGAGGAATGAGTTGATGCTATAGATTAAATCTGTAAAGAAGCGATTATATATTGGCATGTTTGGGGTGGCTTTGATGCATATTTTCTATATTGAGTCACAGTCATGGAACAGTTGCTTTTTTGTTTTAATCTTCATTGATGTTTTTGAGCAGCCTTATCTGATGCTGATTCTTCTATGAATTTTTTTTTTTTTTTTACTATCAGCACAAGGAAATTAAGGGTAGCCAAGACAGATTGTCTAGCTTCCAGATACCAGGGCTTCTTTTCTTTCTTCTTGTCCTATTGAGAAAAGTAGCTGGGAGAAACAGCAAGTACCTGAAGTATGGCTCAGATTTGGTGTTATCATCCTTCTATTATCTCTGTGTCTTGGATGACACAGCCTAGCGATTCTGAGGCTTGATGCTTAATTGGCCTTAGGTAAAATGCTTCAGTCTAAATTTCTGTCAAATGAGATGGTTAGGTTTAACGATTTCTAAAATTATGCTCATCTCATACCTACTGCGAATGGGAATTTTGCTTTATCCTAATCAAGATTCTTTGTGAAAGGTAAATGAAGTTATCATAGAATGCGTTTTGTTATTATTTTCTGAGTTTTAGCTGTAGAGAAAGAATAAAAATATCCCTCTGTTCTGCTTACAGCTTCCTGGGTCTCAGGAAAAAAAAATTCCATGAAGCTGGCTTTTCTTTCTCCCCTCCCAACAATACTGATGATGCTGTCTCCATTTCACGGACTGACTTTGAGAATAATGAAAATCTGTTTTATTTCCTTTTTACTGAGAAATACAACATATTAGAAATAAGACTTTTCATTCTTCCCACCTGCTTGAGTTCACAGCAGCATATCTCTTGGGAAGAATTTTTATTTAGTGTAATTCTAAATTTGTATTAATAAAAAGAAAGGACTTTGCTGAAATGTTAAAAAGCTATTCAACCTTATAAGATATTGTTGCAACATTTTTTGGGGGAAATTCTTGTTATTAGTACTCCCACATATTTTATCGTTGAATCATTTTAAAATAATTTATCTAGGAGTCTAGGAGGAAATCAAGTTTTAAAAATTATGCACGTACTTAAAAGACAGAGGTGAGGGAGGGCTGGAAAAAGAGAGATCTGTCATTTGCTGATTTACTCTCAAGTCCCAGTTTCTGGGACTGTGTCAGTCTAAAGTACAGAGCCAGGAATTCAGTCTGTGTGTCTCAGAGGAGCAGCAGGGACCTGACACTTGAGCCATCATCCACGGCTTCCTGTAGTATACATTGATAAAAAAAAAAATGGAACTTGGAAGAGAACTTATGATTGGACCAAACACTCCATTATGCATGTGGATAACCTAAGAAGTGTTACGACAGCTATTCACCCAGAAAAAATGTTGGGGTTGTTGTTGTTGTTGTTGTTGTTGTTTTTGTTTTGGATTTCCAAGAAATCCTCACTCCTTGTTGAAAGTTCATCACAGATGAAGACATGAAATATTTTAAGTAGCCAACATGTTTTTTCATGCCATAGTCTTCTTTATATAATTCCATAATCTCCAGCCAGAGGTGTTTTAGTCAAGTCATTTTTTCAACAACGTGTGAAAATTCCCCCCAGGGATAAGTCAGTCATCAGCTATAGAAAATATGCCATGTCTGTGTTGCATGCAGGATATTTTTCAAGTTGACAGAAATTTTCATCTATCTGCTAGCATGACAGCTTCCAGAAAAAGCACAAATTGATGAAGTAGGGATATGAGCTGTTGGCTAATTGGTTAGGATATGTTTGTATATATCTTTTTCTATTAAATTATATCATGTATGTATTATACATTAATATAAATAAGACTCTTGTGGTTGGTCCAGTGACTCAATTGGGCAATTCCCATATCAGCACCAGTTCATGTCCTGCCTGCTCTATTTCTCATTCAGCTTCCTGTTAATATCCTGGGAAAGCAGTGGAGGATGACCCAAAGCCTTGGGACCTTACACTTATATGGGATATCTGGAGGAAGCTTCTGGCTCCTGGCTTCGGATCAGCCCAGCTCCAGCTGATGCAACCATTTGGAAAGTAAACCAATGGATGAAGGATCTTTCTCTCTGCTTCTCTTTCTCTCTGGAAATTTGCCTTTCAGATAAAACTAAATAACATTTTTACAAGAAACTACTAAAGGAGGGATAGAAACGTCATGCAAAGTCCTTTGATGAAATAAATGGGCATGTGAGAGGTTGCTAACAAACATAATCTTTACAAGTATGTTTATTTATTTATTTTTTTAACATGTCTGATTTTGTTATCTTCTTTTCTAGAAAAGAGCAGCAAGGAAATAGAATGTTGGTGGAGGATGTGGTGGCCTATTTTCTCTGCACAGTTTGGTGTGCTTCCTAGGTCCTTCCACATTCCTGTTGGCCTCAGGCACAATAGTGTATCAACAGACATCTTGAAATCACAGAGAATCAAAGACTAGCAATGTAGCTGGAGAGACAAGATGCTATATAGGAAGACATTAAAATTAATTTTTAAAAATGATCATAGTGGGAAGTATTATGTTCATAATAATGTGTCAATTTTCCATGATCATTTTCATGTAACAGAATTTTATTTTCATAACAGGTTAAATATTAATTATGGAGCTGCATTTTTACAATGAAAAAAAAAAAGGAAATACTTGTTCTAAAACCTAGGGATAGATTGGGCATTGAGGTGTAACATGTTAAGTTCTATTTTGTAGTGCCTGGAGTTGAATCCCGCTGCTTCTTACCATCCAGATCCCTGTTAATATGACACCCAATTTGTATATGGTAGACATTCTGTATTGTCAGAGTAGTGAGGGAGTGATTGTGTTGGCTCGTGCAATCACAGCCTCACCTCTTTGCCTGGATGAATCCCATAATGGCTACACCATCTGCCCATGCATGTCCATGTATCACACCATCTGTGATCTGTGCTCTTCTCAGTGTGAGCAGAAATTCTGACACAGTGGCCGAGCCCAGGCACTTCTGGAAATCTGAACCTCTCAAGCCAGACACAATGATTTGCCATAGACCCAGCTATGCCCTATCCCTATCATGCAATCACAGGATTCCTCAGGTCTTGGTACAGGGCGTTCCCACAATCTCAGGGAATGGAGGATCCAGGCCATCAGCCTGCCTGATTCATGCAGCGAGGCAAGGACGTTCTTAGAGCCAGCTACCTTGGCAGTTTGAATCTTAGTTACCCATGACAGAGTGGGGTCAGAGGAGTGTCGCACATACTTAACTGCATGCACCCTCCCACTGCCAACCTTCCAAGCCAGACTCAAACAGGGACTGAAGATTTATCCCTCTGATGAAGTGTTCTGTTTATACATGCACTCACATGACCTTCAGCAGCTTCTACTCACTTTCTTTTATTTTTTAATTTTTTTTAAAGATTTATTTTTATTACTTTTTATTGGAAAGGCAGATATACAGAGAGGAGAGACACAGAGGAAGATCTTCCGTCCCATGATTCACTCCCCAAGTGAGCGCAATGCCCAATGCTATGCCAATCCGAAGCCAGGAGCCTCTTCCGGGTCTCCCACGCGGGTGCAGGGTCCCAAAGCTTTGGGCTGTCCTCGACTGCTTTCCTGGGCCACAGGCAGGGAGCTGGAAGGGAAGCGGGGCTGCTGGGATTAGAACCGGCGCCCATATGGGATCCTGGGCGTGCAAGGCGAGGACCTTAACCACTTGAGCCACCGCGCTGGGCCCCTTGCTTCTACTCACTTTCATTCAGACAGATCTTCCTCTCTGTAATTGCTGGGATTCCCTGTAAGTCGATGGGAAGAAAATTATGTCTTTTCCCTTCACATAGTTAGGTTGATATCCAGAACCCTGCTAGGTTGTTGGCCAGACTCAACATCAGTGTGATTCGCAAGGTTGTCCCTTAGATAATATGATCAAGACACAGGCCTGGCAGACTACTCTCATTGTACCTTAAGAATGTGGTATTTCTTCCAGCCAGCCCTCGGTTGTGGGGCTTACCAATGCTGTCCCCGTTCACTGCTGCATGTCTGTGCTGGCCACGGTGTTCCTTGATGCTTTTCTTTCTGCAGAATTTCTACTGAAAACTTCTTTCCTACTCTCACCTGTGAATGAGATCACTTTACTATTCTGTTATTATCCTGTAGTAAAAAATCAACACAAGATTTTCCTATTCAGGCATATTGTGTCTCCAGAGTGTTTTTTTTTTCTCATGATTCATACTTTCCATGAGCTTATGGAAGACAGCACACATAAAAGAAGGCACAGAGCTCTCAGCTCTGTCCTCAGCGTGAGAAAGCGAAAAACGCTCACCTAAAACGTGGCTGGAACCTGAAGGTCCTATTATTTATTACATAGTTACAAATGTTGCTGCAAAGAATATACATGGGAATATATAAGTGCAAAGTATCATTGAGATGACAATGAGGTGAGTATGGTAAAAGGCTAAAATGTTAAAGTTAAAAATATATTTATGAATGAATAAAATAAAGCTTTTACATTAAAAAGGCAAACTGGGTTAGAATTAACATTAATGTTTGGAGGGCCTTGTAAGCTTAGATTCAATTTCGTAAGGTAAATATTATTATAGCATTGCTCCTCCATGATCAAACTATTTTTATTATGTGACCAAATGCCAGAAGAAATGAGTCATAAAATTCAGATATGCAAGCTAGGAGGCAAGAGAACAAAGCAGACATTTTTTAACTTGAGGATTTTACCTTCAGTCGTTGCAAGTTTACCTAACCATTTTGTCTCAATTTCCTTTTCTATGAAATCTGAGTAATAATAATATATCAGGTAATAATTCACTATGTAGGCAAAAATACTTTTTAAACACCTCCCGGCATTAACCAAAATTTATGTTGGGATGGTTTTTTCTTATTAAAAACATTAAAATCAGATATCATGTTCCAAGGGCCTGGACAATAGAAGTGACATGTAAATGTAATGCAAATGGTTGGACCGGAAATTATGTATCTATTTTATAATATACATATATTTATGTTACATTACATGGAAATTTTACAATTTATTTATTGATTCATTTTGCACAAATAGAGCTTTTCTGTGTGGCTCACTGGTTTATTGACTTAAACTGTTAGGACTTGACAGTTCAAAACCATGCCACTCTTTCAACTTCATCCAGGAATACATGAGCTGTAATAGTAGGATTCAGTTATCCCAGGCCTTCCAAAATAGGAAAACATCCAAAGGACCACTTCTCCTCTTTAGAATTTTAGACAAATAACACTGTTATTGAAAGTAACTGTGTGGTAGAAGGAATCCTCTTGTGTGGTAAAAACCAAACCAAACCAAAACAAGGTGTTCTATTTTGAAAAGATGTGCTTCCTTTTGAACATAATGAAAACCATTTCCTAGTGGGTGTTGTAAATCAACATGGTCAGCAGCTCATTCCCTGTGTACCAGGGAATCTTGCTACAAAACTGAGTGGGTTGCATGGCACAAAGACAGTGTAGGAATAAAAAAATAAATAAATTGAAGACAAGATGTGAAAATGATAAAAAAAAAAAAAAGCTAGAAAATAAAAAGTTTTAAAAAAAGGAGGTGGAAGTTCGGTAAACAAGATCGAAGGCAAGAAGACCCAAATCTAGAGGTGCCTTTCCAATAAAAATAAACAAATCTTTTTAAAAAGTGAAAGATAATGTGACATAGTGGCAGAATTCTTGCAAAATCTGGACATTCTAGATTAACCATTCTGGACAACATGCTAACATATTTTATTTCCCTACCCCTTAAAGGAGATGTTGACATCTACTCTTATCACATACATTTTATGAGGATGCAATCATTCATTTTGAAATATTTTGTAAATGCTAAAGCATCATAAAAACCAAAATGTTAGTAATATTTTTATTATTGTTGTAATTGTTATTATCAAAATGGTGATCAAAGGCAAATCAAAGGCAAGGTATCTGTAAAAAAATTGATAGAATTGCATGTTATGAGAAAGATCACATCAATTTCAAAAATTTTACTCTAATGTGAGACTATTTCAATTTGCTATTTTCTTTATACCTTTTCAAAGTTCTTTCTCAGTAAGAAAAAAGTAATTTGTGTAAAAAGACAGTAATTTTCTATAGTATTTATTGAAAGATTGGCAAAAGCATACAAATTATTGATCAGGAAGTTTTATTTGTACACAAGCAGTACACTTATCTCTGCCACTAAATAGCTTAAAGGGTGATTACACTGATTTCAAAAGACAGGTAATCTAGCGTGGTTTCAGGGCAAAGCTTAATTTGTTTAGAACACACAACTCGAGGCAAAGCAATGTAATGACGTCATAACAGCACGTCTGTTTCCTTTAGCATTCATTCCGCTGTGCTGTAATACTGTAAAGTAATATTGTCCCCAGTTTACAGATGAGAAAATGAAGCACAGATATCTTAAATAGAAGACCCAAGACGGGGCCTGTCAGATCATTGCTTACAGTTTAGTTCTATTAAAAAAAAAATTCCATAGTCTTCCTTGAACTTCTCTGAAATTTTAGTTTCAGATGTAATTAGTTGAAAGGGTGATGTTGTCTAATATGCCTGAAACCTCTTTGAAATTTCTTTTGCTTTTAATCCTTCTATTTAATCTCTTCTGAATTTATATCAACATATGATGTTTTCCTATGTACAGGATATACCCGGAACCTAGGGCTCCATCCGGTCCTCCCGCGTTGGTGGCAGGGAACCAAGAACATGGGTCTTAACATTTTCTCTTCCCATGTGCATTTCTAGTAAGCGGAATCAGAGGTGCTGCAGCAGAACTTGAACTAATGCTATCATATGGGATTTAGAGTCAGATTGCTGCAGCCCCACTGCTCCATCATATCTGTCCCTTACACGGTTCATGAGCATATACTTAAGCTATTCCTGAGTTTCGTTGTGAGATCTTGGAAGCAGGATTTAAATTTGCTTGCTTCTAAAAACATACCTTATTTTTACAACTTTCGATATAATTATGACCTCACAGCTGTCCTTGAATAGTTGCATACTTGCTTCATATTTGCTTGATAATAAATCTACCAGGCATTTCCATAATTGACAATTTCTTTGTAAATTACACTTATTTTTTTTGCCTCTTCAGAAGTAAGTGAGCAACTCACTTAGGATTATACCTACGTAAGCCAGAAAAAATGTTGTTAATTTTCCCCAAAAGGACAGTCTACCATGCTAGCAGTGCTAAATAATTAAAAGGGAAAGATAACAAACAAGCCTGTCTTGGAATTATCACAAAAAAAGTGATTGTTTTTGATAGCCTGGGTAAATGGTCATGCAACTTAATACATCAACAACTTATACTACTATAAATAGGAAAAAATATAAATTATAAATGACAAGGGGTGTCTGACATTTGCCCTTGAAATTACAACCAAAAGTATGCAAATTTCTGGAAAAAAACAAAAACAAATATTATTTTTTATATAAAATGCTTCTTACTATATAAACATCTAGAAAGAATTCAGAATATAACTACTGAGGATCAGATAGATTATCTGTGGGAGGTAAACGAAAGCTCAAGTTTCATTGACTTGCTTTGTTTTCTTTCTATTTTTTTTTTTAATTGCAAAGTCAGACATACAGAGAGGAGAGACAGAGAAGAGCTTGTGTCCGGTGATTTATTCCCCAAGTGGCCGCAATGGCTGCAGCTGAGCTGATCCAAGCCAGGAGTCAAAATTTCTTCTGGGTCTTCCGTATGAGTGCAGGGTCCCAAGGCTGTGGGCTGTCCTTGACTGCTTTCTGACGCCTAAATCGGGGAGCCTTGAGGATTAGAACTGGCATCCATATGGGATTTTGGCATGTACAATGCAAGAACTTAAGCTGCTAGGCTACTGTGCCAGGCCTGCTTTGTTTTCTGATAGCTAAATAATCATTAGAAAGATACAAACATACTTTTAAGCTGTATATTTCACTCCTTGAAGAAAACAGCAGTTCAAAGGATGACTGTAGTTGTTCATGTTTCAGGATTGTCATAGTTGTAATTATTAATTTGCAATGACATCTTTGATGAAAGAACTACAACTCAACATTATTGTTTTTGCTGTACTCATAAATAATTATTTTTCCCAGTTTGGTTATCTATTTAAATTATGCTTCCTTTGTCTTGCCTTCAACCACTGCAAATTGTAGACTTGATACTCAGGTTCTCTTTTAATATACAACTGCCCTGTTCAAAAACAGGTGAAACTGAGCTGGAGAGTACCAGTGTCCCCTTTCTGATGTATAAAACTTGCCCAAAAATCTCAAAAGGAGGAGAAACAGTGTAAAAGAAAATATATTTATAACTCCCAGAAATGTGATAAAACATTCATTTTTATAGTACATGAAAAAAGACCATATAAAAGTTGAAATATAGTTTATTTTCTCTGTTTGCAGTACCAAAATTGTGTGTTATTGTTGTTATTTAGATAGAAATCACAACACAAAGACAAGCTATGTAAAATCAGGCACGACAAGGTCTGTGTGGCCGCCTCCCGTCATTCTCTGCAGCTTGACAGGGCACTGTGCTGTGCCTTAGACCATTCTCCCACCTTCACGCCTTTGAGTAAGTAGCTAGCGTTTTATGTGGAAGGCGTGCTGCTTCCTCACAGCAGTCATGTTTTATTCTTTTCCAAGTTAAACATGTTTGCAAAGAATTGTGCATCATCTATGCAAAGAGAAGATGTGTGGATCATTTCCTGGTATAAGAGTATCGCGATGTTGAAAGTTGGTTTCTTGAGGAAGGGGGAGAGGAACCTGGTTTATTTCTCTTGCTCTCTCTATTCTGTAGCCTGGTACCTTGAGCTGAATCTATTAGAAATGGATGTCTGGCAGCTCCTGGCAGCTCCTAGCAGGTCTGCCTGCCTACCTGCTGCTTCCTGAGAGTGTACCCAATAAATCTGACTCTATTCTCTTGGAGATAAAGTAAATCCAAAAACGTGCCTTTAAAAAAGTGCAGGCTTCAGTATTTTATGAAGGTCAAATTATAAATGAAATTCCATTTCAAATTCTTGTAATTGTATTTCAGGATGAGTTGATACCAGAAGGTAACATTAGTATCAAACAAATGAAAAACAATAAAATATGGCTTACTGTGTGATTCATAGCATATTTTCATGCAGGACAGAATATATGTGTTTACTCAAGTACACAAGACATTTTAATATTTTCTGCAAAAATCACAATTTTTTCAATATTAATTTCATTAAATATTAGTTTGAATACCATATTTGGTGATAAGTCATAAATAATCTATTGGAAAGCAAATATCTATTTCAAGTAATACATCTGGAAGGACATTTCAGCGTGCTGGATACTGAAAAGTGAGAGGAGATCATTTGAATACAGTTTAAAAGCCTTTTTATGGAATTTAACACTGAAAATTTCTCCCCTGCAATTCAATACAAGGGAAAAAAGTAGAAAATTTGCCTTATTTTCAGGTATCAATAAAACAGCATAAGGTACAATTCTTTACCTAAAATTCTAATTTTTCACTTTATGCCAACTGAGCTGTTGGCTTTCCCCAGTCTAACTGGTAAAAACTAGATTTCTTAAAAGCTGAGTTACAGAGAGACAGAGACGGACAAAGAAAGAGGTCTTTCATTCCCACGTTCACTCTGCCCGCTCCTGCCACCATACAACTATAGCTGCTGGGTCTTGGCCAGGCTAAAGCCACGAGCCAGGAACCTCTTCTGGGTCTCGCATGCGGGTACAGAGGCCCAAGCACTTGGGTTATCTGCTGCTTTCCCAGGCATGTTAGTAGGAATTTGGATACAAACTGGAGCAACTTTGGTTCAAACTTGGTTGGTGTCAGAGGCTGTGGTTTACGGTGCTGCGCCATTGCACTGGCCCCTATTGATGGCATCCTTGTGCCTAATTGCTCCTATTCACAGCTGACTGCAACTTAGACAATTTAATGAACAAGACTACAATTGGTGCCAGAATAAGGCAGTTACTGATATACTTCTATACTTGAGATTCTCTGTGTAATGTACCTTATTTGTCATCTCCTTCAAATGACATTTGAAAGTACATGCCTTTTTATGCATAAAAATGCTTCAGAGACAAGCATGCGATTTCCCTAATGTCATAAAACCACTATTAAGTGAGAAGATTATTATAAAATCTATCTGCTTGGCTTTAAGGCCTGATTATTTGTATAAAAGCCACTTCTTCCAGATGCAGGTAATGAATGCTTCCTTGAGATCTTACTGATGATCCTGTACGGATTCATCTCTCCCATGAGCCATCACGTGTTCAATACTGTGGAGTCTGGAAATCTAAAAACAGCTAAACTCTGACACACGGGGCTTTCATTTTGTATAAATTGTTTGCTGTCAAGTAGCAAATCATTTAGAATGCGTTGATAAATAAGATGAGATTATCTCACTATCATGGTGAATTTGTGATTAGGATTATCTAGCCTCAAATTTTACAAGTGGTACCCCCACAAGTTAGCTTTTCTTACTTTTTTTTTTCCTAAAATTTGGATTTTTACTTTAATTTCTCCTTGTAGCTATCATAGTGTAAGAATCTGAAAGATAAACTAAAATTATTTGGTACATTTCCGGTGACAGATGCTATCAATCCTTGTCCATCAGCAAATCCCAAATGTTTAATTTCTCCCTGCATACCTGAATTGGATATTATCTAGTCTTGTGGCTTTAAATCCACTTCTCATTACTCGGAGTTCCAGAGTCTATGTTAATTACTTGAAATTAACACTTAAGTATTAGTATACATGGTTATAAATCAGCTCAAAATGATATGTCTGACATCAGGACTCCTCACTTACCTCTTCCCAAACCCATCCTTCCCACTCCTTTGCCAGATTCAGTAAATTACATGTCGTTTGATGTACTTATTTTGGTGTAAATATAAGAAACATCATGCTGCTTTCATGTGATGGACATCACACATCTTAAACAACAGAAAGACTTATTTACTCACTGATCTAACTTATGCCTGAATATATCCACTTTTCCAATTTTATTATTATCAGAACTAATAATCTCTAATATATAGGATAATAATTAATCCTAATCTGTTGTTTCTAATAGCATACTTACTGTCTAAACAATTTCTTTTTTTAATTGTTATTTTAGAGAATGAGGGGGGGGATTGATTTATCTGCTGATTTAATCCCTCAAATGCTCATGATAGCCAGGATTGGGTCAGACCCAAACAAGGAACCCAATATTTAATCTAGGTCTGCTATCTAGTGACAGAGATCAAAGCACTTTAGCTATAATCTATTGTCTCCCAGAGTGCTTAGAAGACAGCTGGGACCTGACGCTTCGCATTCCAACATGGAAGGGGAGATTAGAAGTGACATCTTAACACCAAATGCCAGATTCTGCCTGGTGAAAGTGCTATAAAAGACAAAAAGTCTATGTTTTCACTTTGATGGCTTCCCATTGAAATAAAAGTTCAAATCTTTTACTGTGCCTTATCAAACCTGGTGTGATCTTTCTGTTATTCTCCCCTATTGTTCTATAACCATACGCTTTTGGTGTGGGTAGAGTTGTTCAACCACATTAGTTTCTGTTTTCCCTATTTTGATACTTGCTGATTTCACTTGAATATGCCCTGGTAACTATTTTCTGCTCTTTGCAAAGTAGTTTTCTTAAATTGCAGATCGCAACCATAAGTGATCTTTTGAGTGAGGTGTTTCTCCAGGATTCTTACCAATTGTGCAGCTTACGTGAGGCTTGCTTCGAATAGCATCCCGTTTTCCTTCATTCACAGTTATGGTTATTAGATTATTCAGGTACTCACTTCAACATATGATTTAAGTATAGAAGATTATGTAGCTTAGGTTAGTAAACACATCTTACATCTTATCTATTACCACGTTGCCAAATGCCTACAACTGTAGCTGGAACATGCTGATGCATGTGGCATCAATGGCTGGATAAAGAGATGTTAACCATATTCATGTATGATATTATACCTCTATGCCATACAGCATGGATATGGAAAAGAGAAATCTTTTATGACCTATCTTAGAGCCCAAAGAGCAAAAGACTTCAAATGAGAGAATGAGGCAGGTTGGGGTCTGAGTAGTGTGTCAAGATGACTTCAGTCAGATGCGGATGTCCTAATTCAGTATCTGCTACATGACTTTAAGAAACTACCACGCAGCTTTCAGTAAGATAATTCTAATTAAGCAACGGAGAAGAATGGAGAGAAATCTCACATTCCTTAATAGAAATGCTTCAATGTTTGCCTTTCCCTGAAGTCACTGAAAGAAAACAGGCTCTTCTCTCTCTCAATGTGATGACAATTAGCTGGTACCATTCTAGATTGCAACTTGTCACATCTCATGAAGTGGTGTAGTCAGTGATGCTCACGCCTTCTTCCATCTCACCTTCCATCTCTCCTTCCATCTCTCCTGCAGGGAAGGCTCTCAGCTTTCTTTTTCCTTCATCTGAGATACTAACAACAGAACCTGTCAGTGAGGTTTCACAACCTATGTAACAGAGTTACTGAACTGGCCATTTGTAAGACACTTTATATAAATTCTTTGGGGAAAAGAAAGGAAGGAAGGAAGGGAAGATGAAAGGAAGAAAGGAGACAGGGAAGGGACTGGGGATTCACTTTCAGTTACAGATATCTTCCAGACAATCTTTTTAACTAAGAGCTAAATTTTCCTCCTCATGCTTTTAAACCTTTAATTCCATTGGAGGTGGGAACCCCAGCTTTCCAGATAGAAAATAACAGCTTTCATCAACAAGGTAACAGTTTGCTCTTAATGCTTAGGCAATTCAACCATCTATCTCAGGAGCACTTATTCTGCCCACATGAAAATCTGTCACATAGCCCAGCTACATACCCCAGCCCTCCAGCAGGTGCCCCGTTGATTCGTTAAAAGAGCCACAATTAATTCCAGAAGTCTTTTTTTGGGTAACAGTGTAAACCTGGCTCATTTGTGACATTTCATGTTTTACAATAAGTCTCCCTGCTTTTTCACATTCAATGGCGGTGAGTGCATTTACTTATTAATGATGCATGATGGTGTCAGCCCAAAGATTTTCCAGCAGGTATTTTGGGAGACTCTTGTCTCTCAGGACTTACTTAGGTGACCCTGGAGTGACCTTCAGTCATTCAGCCTCAGCAGTCTCAAGTTGAAATATGAGTAATGACTTGTTCCTTATTGCCTTGACAGGATACCAGTAACATGAAGACAGATGTTATCCAACGTACTACCAAATCATAAATGCAGCTGTAGAAGCCTAGACTGAAGAAGAACTAACCAGGTACTCCTGCAAGGTCACAGTGCCTTAATGATAAATGCTATTGCAACATATGTAGAAACAGTTTTTTGTTTTTTTACCAAGTTGTCTGGAAGAAATAACAGAATAAAACATCTCACGGAAAATATTTTGAAAACAAGTGAATGAATACACACATCAATATATAAATAAGAATATTTGCATGGTTTTTCTCTTTCAATCCAAAAGTAAAATCAAAAATTGTGTGCATCTTAACTATGAGCCCTAGCAATGCACAAGGGAACTGGAGCAACTTGGAATAAATAGGTAAAAAATCTTAAATTCATGCTATAATCTATTTATTTATTGAGGTTTTAGGCCTGCCAGCAGGTCCCCGAGGTCACCGAGGGTGAAGTAGACAGTGGCCCTTGATGGCAAGAAACATCCGAGACAAGCTGGTGAGGAATGTCCACTTTATTACACACAGGTTACAGGTTTTACAGGGTAAGGAAGGGGAGGGCAGGAGGGAGCCTTCCAGTAGATCCCACGCTCACCAAAGACACTGTAATTGGCTGTATGACACATCTATATCCCTAGATTTTTCGGTCATGTCAAAGGTCATGGTCCACATGTGCTCCCCTTGACCCTGTAGGTTATACTCTGTGTGTAGGCCTAAGAGCTGTGCCTCAGACCATGAGGAAGGTTTGGTTTGGGCCTTGCATTCTAGGCAGCAGGACAGGGGCCTGGGGTGGGCCCCATATTTATTTATTTATTTATCTTGTTTTGTATAGTAATTACTGCCCAGATGGATAATAATGTGCCTGTTCTCAAAGAAATAAAGGAAGGAGATATTAACCAGTTGTAAAATGGCCTTGATAGCGAAGTATCTTTTTAATGAGAGTTACTTCTTCGAATGCAGTTTCTTGATTATTAGAAAACATATCTATATTACTCCTTGTTCAAATTAACTTTGAAGAGTTGATCGATAGAGAGATAGATAGATAGATAGATAGATAGATAGATAGATAGATAGATAGATAGCCAGGCACAGTAGGTTAGTGGCTGTGGTCCACAATTTGCATGCACTGGGATCCCATATGGGCACAGTTTCCATCCAGCTCCTGTGTGTGGCCTGGGAGAGCAGTAGCAGATGACAGAAAGCCTTGGAATCCCGCACCTGCCTGGGAAATCCTGAGGAGTCCCTAGCTCCTGGCTTCGGATTGGTTCAGCTCCAGCTGTTACAACTACTTGGGGAGTGAATCATCAGATGGAAGATTCTCCTGTCTTTTCTTCTCTCTGTATATCTGACTTTTCAATAAAAAAATCTTTATAAGAAAGTGTAGATATATGTATGCTCTTTTAGTTGAATATGTATATATTCAAATATAGATAGAGAGAGTGCTTTTTCTTTTCAATTTTTTTTTTCTTTTGCAGACAGAGATGAAATTTATTTTGTGGAAAGAAGATGGAAGGGGAAAATGCCGCCCAAGAGGGATCCTGGAGATAGGGTGTCTCCTGAAAGACAGAAAGACATCCAGTTCTTTCTGTTTTAAGAATCAAAAGTGATCAGGAAGTTCAAACGATCTCAAACTTTACAGATAGGATTAGAAAAGTGTTGAATTGCATTTAAGGCCTGGAAATGTGCTTAATCACCCCAACTACTTTGATATTTAGCTATTTTCATAGATTTATTGGTTGGATGTAGATGAATCACAGAATTTCCAAAAGGACACTTACTGCTTTATATTTGATAGTTTCAGAAGATATTTATTTGTTTCCTTGGATGATTAACTTCAATTGGCAATTTTATTGTTTCTTTAATTTTAACAGAGGTTAATAACAGAAAAGGAAATTGATCACTTTGGATGAATGGGATCTTAGGATGATTTTTTTTTATCCCATCCAAAGAAATATCTTCCTGAAGGTCAGTAAAAGTATCGAAATACCTTCAAAGAAAAAAAATGAAAAACCTTCCAGCTTAAAAGAATTTCTTCAACAAAAAGAAATGTTTTTGTTTGTGTTTTTAAGAATTATTATATTTAAAAGGTAGAGTGACAGAGAAAGTGAAGGTTAGAGACGGTGAGTAAAAGACCTTCTATTCACTGGCTACTCCCCAAGAGCTCTCACAAGCCTGAGTTGACTTAGGTTAAAAACCAAGAGTCTAGGATTCACCAGGCTGCTCTGCATGGCGGGACCAAGTGCTTTGACTATCATCAGCTGCCTTCCCACATGGAGTAACAGGGCACTGGATTGGCAGCAGAATAGTCAGGACTGGAACTGGTGAGCCAGTGTGAGAGTGTGTTGTTAGGGTCAACATAACCCACTTGTTACCAGAAATGCCCGGTGGGTTGTTTCCTCAGCTTAGTATGGAACTAAAAGTTGGGAATCTGTTGCAGACAGAAAAGTTTGTGAAGGGACCAGGTAAGCAGGGAAGGGGAAAGCACCTCCAGAAAGGAAGCCAGGAGGTGGGGTGCCCCTTGAAAGAGGAGGGGAGAGAGACACCAAGGGTTTGAGAAAGGGTCTTGGGATTTTAAGCATTCCCTGAGCCCTACTTGTTGGGTGGGGAACCTACAGGGGAGATGTTCCCCATTGGTGGTCTTTCAATCAGTTAGGAAAAGGGTGGGCAATGCTGGTGACTCCCACCTGAGGGTGTGGCCAGGACCTCAGCAGGCCTGGATGGTCTAGCCACTCTCCTACAAGCTCACTCTTCCAAACATCCAAGTTTCAAACATTCCAAGTTTCAAATGAAACTTTTTGGAACAATAAGCAGGATATGCAGAAAGCATTTTTAGAAAAGATGAATCACACACATCTTTAATGGTAAATTCAAATTAAGGAGCTTGTTATTTTAATTCAACTATCCTAGACATGTTTTCTGAAAAAAAAAAAAAAAAAAGCTATACCCATATGTTCTGCTCACTTTAGAGAAAGAAATTAAATTCTGGGACTTGATAATTATATTCTCCCAAGTCCTGGCTAATTGATCTATTACTTGTGCTCCCAGAAATCAAAATTCTGCGTATGTCAAGAGCTAAAAGGCTGATATTTTGCCTCCTATTACCTCTTGCATTTCAATTTGTCTCTTAAAAGAAGATGACACATCCTTTTTGGTCTCAGGCGACATCAAAACTAACGACTTCCCACCTCAGGGCGGGGTGAGATGTGTCTCAGAAGGCAAGCATATGACAGTGGAAAAGGTGACACCTTCAGCAGGAATTTTAAAACACTTTCTCATTCAGAGGAGACTAATGACATGAAAAGATTAAAGAGCCCTTGAACTCAACTTCAGATGTAAAGAGACAGAAGTTATTCTTTTTTTTTAAAGAAATATTTCTTTTAGAATCAAAACTAGACTATTAATTTGTTGTTCTGTAGTATTAAAATAGTAAATGCATACTAACATTTCAATTTACCTTCAATAATGGTGGGTAGGCTAACACAGCAGAAGTGACAATAGTGAAGTTGACTCTTTGGGGCTGTTGTATGATTTATTTTTTATCCACTCAGCAACTCTCTATCAAGTATTTCTTATAAAAATAATAATATTAATATTCATTGTATGCTTGGTATGATCAAAATATACTTTTATGCAAAATTTGAAATGAATTGCTTTACTCAGTATTTACCTTATTGTTGTATAAGGAACCAGAGACTTGGGTGTGGTTACTTGAGGTCATACATTTGGTGAATGATGGGCTTTGATTTTTTTTTAAGATTTATTTATTTTTACTGCAAAGTCAGATATATACACACAGAGAGGAGGAGAGACAGAAATATCCTGTGTCTAATGATTCACTCCCCAAGTGACCACAGTGGCTGGTGCTGCGCTGATCCGAAGCCGGGAGCCCAGATCCTCTCCTGGATCTCCCATGCAGGTACAGGGTCCCAAGGCTTTGGGTAGTCCTCGACTGCTTTCCCAGGCCACAAGCAGAGAGCTGGATGGGAAGCAGGGCTGCTGGGATTAGATCCGGTGCACATATGGGATCCTGGTATGTTAAAGGTGAGGACTTTAGCCACTAGGACATGGCACTAGGCCCTGGGCTTTGATTTGAATGCAGCAGACTAACTTTGAAGTCCAGCACAACTGTAATGAGGGACAGTCATTGATGAAGTAGTGGCTCTAAGATGTATTGAAGGAAAGCCAGTTTTCAAATGTCGAAGGCCCACTGGGAGACCTCCAGCGATATGAGAGAATCACAGCAAGGGCATTTGAAAGGTGGCCTCACCTTGTAGGTGATCACATTCTGCCTAATGGTGGGGAAGTCCACGGAAATGAATACGGACAAAATAGCAAAGCATGCCAGCAATGGGATGGAGAATATGATACCAGAGGGGTCAATGCATCCAATCAAGGGGCAAGTGTACCCGCCTCTAGAAACTTGGTAATTCCCAGGTAGCACAGAGAGTAAGGCACATGTAGAACAGACGGAAAAACCAAGAAATGTCAGCACTGAGAAGAAACAAATGAAGGCTGATGGAGAACTGCATGGGCTTCAGTCTCCTGGAACATAGAAGATGGTGTACATCTAACCCAGGGAAGGACTTCAGCCTGGGGAATCGAGGGTCACTAAGATAAGTAAATAAATAAACAAATAGGTAAATAAATAAATATTCAAATACTAACATTTTCTCTAAATGGTAAGGGTGGGTTGTTAAAGCCAAGCTCCTAGTAATAAATGCCACCTCTTCTAAAATTTTAAGCAATGGATTCCTTTTGTCTGGCACATAAATTGCGCAATGATTTATTTTTTAATCCAATGATTTACACTTTCCAAACTTTCTGGGATCACACATTATACTCAAAATAGTGTTCCAGGTACATTAGAAATGAAAAGGTAGGGCCTGAGACTGTAGCCTAGCACCTAAAGTCCTTGTCTTGAACGTACCTGCATCCTATATGAGGGCTGGTTCTAATCCCAGCAGTCCTGCTTCCCATCCAGCTTCCTGCTTGTGGCCTGGGACAGCCCAAAGCTTTGGGACCCTGCCCCTGAATGGTAGACCATGAAGAGCTCCTGGCTCCTAGCTTCGGATTGATGCAGCTACAACCGTTATGAATCATCGGACAGAATATCTTCCTCTCTGTCTCTCCTCCTCTCTCTATATATTTGACTTTCCAATAAAAAATAAATAAATCTTAACAAACCACAAAAGAATGAAGAAAGAAAAGAAATGTCAAAATGAACCAAAGCCTCTAATGAGATGGTCTTAGAGCTATAAGTATTGTGTAGTGGCCAGTAACATTTCTGATTAGTTGATTGGTACTCATGCAAAAGTACTTAACTGAGTATTCTGAAGATGAATTTTATTTTTAGTGTAATAGCATTGCAAAATCATGTCCTAAGACCTACCTGTAAAATGTTATAAGAGTATGAAATTATTCCAAAAATTACATCCGCATTTAAACACAGTCATTCAGCAAAATTAAATAATATAAAGTTAAAAGTAATTGTAAGAACATATCTAAAACATTTATTTTTATTGACTTTGATTATTTTCCATGCTCATGAGGATAATATATGCTTTGTGGAAACAGATCGATAAATAGGGAGATAGAAAGATTCCTGTGATATCTACCATGAATCTCCTTCCAATTTCACATTTCATGATATCAGCTTATTATTTTTTTACATAGGACAAGTTTATTTTTATTTTTAAAAATTATTTCTTAATAATCTTACTTAGTTGAATAGGGTACCAAGTGTCCAGGGCTACAGAATGAACGTAAGTAATATCATTGTTTCCACACTAATACTATCATTTTTCTTCCTGTGTCTGGGGACAGGGGAGAAATAAAGGGAAAAACACCACCAGCCTCCCACCCATCCCAGATCCCCAACATGAGGTCCTGCTCAAGCAGTCTTGATAGTTCAACAGTTCTGGATTGCCGCCAATCTCGCCATTCCAATCACAATGAAACCTATTCAGAGTCCACTGGCTGACAGTCTCTTCATGGTTGGGCACTGGCCGCCCAAGGCTGAGGACTCAGTCACTTCCTTCTGGCAGTGTCTTTGGCTTGAGTCCCCAGCATTGGGTCTGACCTTGCAAGGTCACACAGTACAGGGAGCTGCAGTTGTACCCAAACCCCTCCCAAACTCACCCAGCTGCAAGATAGCTTATTATCTTCTAAATGTAACAGTGGGCCTGGGGTGAAAGCATAGCGGCTAAAGTCCTCACTTGAAAGCATCAGAATCACATGTAGTCGTCAGAGCTAATCCCGGCAGCCCTGCTTCCCATCCAGCTCCCTGCTTGTGGCCTGGGAAAGCTGTCGAGGATGGCCCAAAGCCTTGGACCCTGCACCTGCGTTGGATACCTGGAGGAAGTTCCTGGCTCCTGGCTTTGCATTGGCGCAGCTCCTGCTGTTGCGGTCACTTGGGGAGTGAATCATCAGATGGAAGATTTTCCTCTCTGTCTCTCCTCCTCTTTGTATATCTGCCTTTCCAATAAATAAATACATATTTTTTAAAAATATATAACAGTAATGATATTCATATCTCCCATCATAATGGCATAATGGGTCAAGCCGATACCTGAAGAGCCAGCAACTCATGGTTTCAAATCCCAGTTGCTTCATTTCCAACTCATTTCTCAGCTAACGTGTACGAAAAGGCAGAATTGTGTACCCACGTGCTTTGGCATCTGCAATAATGTGAAAGGTCCACAAAAAGCCCCTGGGTTCAGCCTAGCCCGGCCACAGTCATTGAGCTCATTTTGAGAGTGGAAGATCCCTCTCTTTTCTTTCTATTTTATGAATATAATAGATCTTCTAAAAATATTTACACCAAGTTGACAAATTTGCAAGTTTTAACTGCATCCTTTGAGATCTGTTAAATTGTTACTCATAAATTGCTGCTCATTCACGAATCAGCAGCACAGAATGTATGATTACCATGTTTTCTTCCTAGCCCTAAGTGGGATTTGTTAGTTTCTCCACCTACCCTTATAAATTAGAAGTCAAGTTCCCCATCCACCAACTAACAAAATCAGCAAGTCTAGAATGATCTTTTCTGCTGTAATTCCAACACCTGCACCTATCTGAGACTATTTCAATCAGGTCATCTTCCAACAAGACCTTGGCATATATATTTTCAAAATATGTATGAATATAGTCCCCAGGTAATTGTTAGTGTACAGCCAAGCAGAGAACAGCACAGGAACTTACAAGTAGCACAAATATTGGAGTGAATGGTCTTTGGTTGCTAGGAGAAGGTCTATTTTACTTCTAACAAAACAAGCATGAAGGAGAGGCAGGTGCTTCTGGAAATTTGACAGGTCAAGTTTAGACAACAGTGGCAAAAATGGTTTTGTGCTACCAGTCCCATCACCCTCTTAGCCATCGGCCCAGAATAATGTCCTTTTTCAGAAGCTCTCTGTTCACTGAGTGGCTGCTGCCACCTCCCAAGGCTAGGGACTAAATAAGGGCATCCAGGTCAGAATTGGTTGTGGTAGCTTTTCCCTCAAAGACTTGCTATCCTCTTTCTTTGATTCTTTCCAGGGAATCTATTTTAAACTCTTGGAACATAAAAGAATCTAATTTTGTTTCATTTATCAGGACAATGGGTCCCCTACCCTGCTTCTTCTTTTGTAAGGGAAGTTATCTTCAATCATTCCAAGGTTCTTTTTCTTCTAGTGGAAACATATTTTCGGTGACTCCTTGGAAGTTCTAAGTTTCTTTTTTATTCTTTGTAAGGAAAATGACACAAACCGCTAGAGTGTACTAGAAAAGCTACTTTACAAAGGACAAAATATAAAAGACATAAATTTATGTGTTCTTATCACTACACCTTCAAATAATTATTCACAATGTCATGAGATTTTTTTTCTTAGATGTATGCATTAAAGTGATGCTATCACTTTATAGCATCTCTGTTCCTGTGGTGGCCAAACTTCAAGATGCCCCTCTTGAACTTCAATTGCTGGCGTTTATAGGATTGTGTAATCATATTCTCTTGAGTGTCAGTGGTAAGCATGATGGGGTGACGTGCTTTTATCTCTTTCTCCATGTAACTTTTGGGAAGAAACAAACTAACGCTCTCAACAGCCAATCAAGTAGGATAGTGTCTCCCTGAATGGGCCCCCAAATAAGAATCTAAAACTAGCTGATAAAATGTTTGAAATCTTTTGAGACACTAAACAGGAAATCATCTAAGCCGTTCTGAGTTTTGATCCCTAGATTGATGAAAGTATTGCTATAAGTTGGTGATTTTTTTTATAAATTCTTATACCCTGGAAAACAAATCTAGTTTTTTTTCAGATAATTTCATAACATTCTAATTTGACATCTGAGGTTCTTTATGATTGATTTCAACATTTTTTTGTCTTCTTGCAGCCAACATAAAAGATCAGATTCAAAACAAGAAGGAAATATTCAGACAACTGAAATAATGCAACAGTGGCCTAGACAGAACTGCCACGAGATGACACAGATAACAGCTTGCAGCCTTTCTCTGTCAGACATCCTAAAAATTAAATTCTGATAATTTCTCCTCTCTATGAGGATGACTACATTTTTAATAGATTGTATGACACAAAAATACCCGGAAATTGCAGAAAGTCATCTGTAATTAATGTCACTCTCCCTCTCTTCTGTGAGTCTTTATACCCAAGTACAAATTTTAATAATTAAAGACACTCATGGAAATTGTACCCGTTACTAAGGAAGGCAACTGTCTGAATAAACTTTGACAGGTCAGCTCATTGCTAGCAGTGACACTTAAGCCAAGCCATGTTGCCATGAACACAAAGCTTTAACAAAGCATTCTTGTTCAAACCAGGGAAGTAGTAGTAATAAGAGTAAGACATCTCAGAGGCATGTGGAAAATCCATTTTGGAAGAGAAATGTCCTGTTTAGTAAGGCATGGCAAAATGTCTGCGCATATATGATGCTACGAGGTGTTGTTTGTCATGAATTCGGTTTACAAATGTGTGCAAAATCATCTAGTTATAAACTGTTACATTCCATCCTTCCTCACACATTCTGTTAAACAGAAACTGAAAGGCTATTTTCCTTTGATTTAGTATAAGAGGCATATTGAGATATAAATAGAATTCTTATTTGTGGAGAATTACAGAAGTTTCAGGGTTGATTACAGAAAATTATTAGAGCATGCATATTTTTGCTTTAAATTTGGAATAAAATTTTAAAAAATCTACTTCTAAGAGTATTCCACTTACAATGACTACACACGCTTTAATTATATATGGAAACCTGGAATTAAGCATATCAGCAGAGTGCTATTACAAATCAGGTGGAAAAGAAAGAGGTAGAATTGTTGTCAGTCCTGAGATCAAATAGTCAGAGCTGATGCAAGAATTATGACAAGGTCTGAATGAAAGCACTTAGCAAATGACAGCCTTGCCAAACAGGGAGACATAGTGTGTACGATGAGTTATAAACTATGATCTTAATCTTGAGGGGTCGCACCATCAGAACCTCTGCATTAAAGCTAATGGCAACTGGTAAGGACTCAGTGATAAGAGAGTAGCATTTCTTTTAAATCCCTAGATGATCTGTAAGTCTTGGAGTAGAACACAGTAAGATAGGCTTTCTTTTTTTTAATTTTCCAAAGATATTATACATATGTTTATGTGTTCTTTCTAGCATAGCCATCATCTTTGGTATTTGATGTTTATTTCTTTTATTTAATTAGTAAATTGTTAGGAACACTAAGTGCATACAAACATTACAACATTCATGGTGTCTTGATGTTTAAAATATTAGTTAAAAGTATATAAACTTTCTCAACGGCATTTATGGAAGTTGTGATAGTCACTGCCTCCCATTCCACTCTACTGAAGAGAAGTAGGTTCAATTTAAACATACTTAAGATTAAAATCTCGAGCATATTAAAAAGAGGAAAAGATAATGCTTGAAAACATAAAATGCACCCTAAGTATAACTGCTGCTTATTCTCACTGCTCCAGCTTATGTCTGAATAAAAATTAAACACGTGATACTCTGAAGAAAATTTTTCAATTACATAAAGGGAATAAATCATGATGACATAGTGAACTGTCAATAATTTACCGTACCAGTATCTACACAAAATCATTCATATTGTAGTATTCTCTTGCATCTGCTTTTCAAGGCAAATCCTACAACTGCGTGATACAAAAGGGAAACATCTTTATATACAAATTACTAACTTGACAGTACAAAATCTTTGCTTTGCTTTGGCTTTCATGTTTATCCACCATATGGCTGTGACAATCCAGGAAATGTGAAGTGACGGACACCATCAGGCTTAAAGCTAGTAATACGTAATGAGCAGAACTGAGATGTGTATAATATTTGTGCATTATATGCAATTATGACATTTGTGTTTGTTTGGTAATCGCAACCCTGTTGTTCTACAACTGTTGTCTAACCAGGATTGTGGCTTCCTTTCCTCAAAAATGGATTATTGTGCTTTATTTTTGTAAAATGAGTCTTACCTATTTACTGCTCTAATCCTACTAGTAAAATCACAACCCCTGTGTAGATGATAACCTCAGTAATGAGTGTCTTATTTTTTATTCTTTTTGAGCCTTTTGCCTCTTATTGCTCTCTATGTCTTAAGGATGCCTCTACTCTCCTACGTAAGTGGTGGTCATTCTAAAATGTGTGTGTGTGTGTGTTTCGGCGCGATATAGAACTACAGTTCTGTTTTTTCACCACTGCTTTTAATTAATAACGGTATAAACATTTTGTCTACTGCACGTGGACTGTCATTGGAGAATGAGGATTATCTATAGTTATTCTTCCATTTGACGCAAGGGAACAACTGGTTTGACAGTTTGGTACATGAAGTTTTCATAGCTAGCCTCTGGCTTAATTTCATCACTCGACAGGGCCCTGAAGTGATGAAACTCAATTCATCTCATCCCTTGCAGGTTTCCCCGCCTAAGAGCAGCACTCATTCAACTAAGTGCCCACATAGGCAAGCAGAAGTATTTTTTTTTTTCCTTCAGCTAATTTCCAGACTCCCTCTTGCAAAGGATTCAGTGGTGGCGCATTCCTCACACATAGAATAAGATGTGCCTAGACAATTTGCTTTTCAGACAAATTATTTTATGACGTTTCATAGTGAACAAAGTAAAGTTCAGAAAGTACCATTCTTTTTATTTTATCTAAAAAAAAAGTTACATAGTTGAGAGGGTTGCATGTATGGAGAAATGTGGATGGGACACATGTTATAATCTTTTGTTTTCCCCCTCCTTTGTCCATGGAAAGGAGGGAGGAAGAGGGTCCCTCCTTGATATCAAAACATATCAGCACACAGAGATAGGGATAGTCCCAATGTGGGAAGAGTGTTCTGAGCGCGTTGCTTGAATAATTTTTTGATAGTACTCAGAGTTGTTCTGTTGCACCAGGGTTGGTTTGGCATAGTCTAACTGGCCTGCACTCATTTTGGCTCTCAGTGATGGGTGTTACAGTCTAGCCCAGCCAGACCTAACTCTCCTGTGACCTAGCATCTTCCAGGACTAGCTCTGCCTGTCCCGCACGTGTCTGGCTCTTGCGAACACCAGTGGATGCTGGAGCTGAGTCTAGTTTGGCGTGCCCCTAGACCTAGTCTACATATGTGCTATTGCAGCCTTGCCCAGCCTTGTCTGCCCAGAGCCTTGGTTCTCACACTCTCCAGTGAGAGCTGAAGCCCAGCGCTGGAGTCCTCACAGTTCGCTTATCAGGCCTGTTCCTACCCCCTAGGTCTTGCATGCATTGGCAGGTGCTTCAAACCAGCCTGGCCTGGTCCACTTGCAGTGTCAGCTCTTGCTGATAGGTTCTGCAGTACAGCTCATCTGGGAACAGCTCACACCCTGTCCTTGTTCTTTTGAATAATGGTGAGTGGCAAGACCTGGCTCAGTGCAGCCTGTCCCTGAAACTATTGCATACAAACTCTGGGCCACCACCACCCCAGCTCCTGTGCTCCCCAGTTCCTCAAATTCCCCTGCCAGGTCTTCTCCTAGCCCTAGTTCCTATGCATGCCTTTAGGGGGAGTGGCCCTGCTTGGCACAGTCTCCCCTTAGCCCTGGGCCTTACGTACACCAGCAGGTGTTTCCGCCTGGTCCCACCCCTAACCACCATGAGTGTCAGATGGATTCCTGTCAAGTGAGTTCTGTGGTCAAGCCTGACTCGGCCCATCATTTGCATCAGCTGTCCTCTTAAACTGGCAAGCATTGTGGTCCCACAGAAGCAAGCTTATGTGCAGTTCCCTCATGTTGTGATTGGTCCTGTGGCTCAGCCTGATGTGACACACCAGCTGCCGCAACACTCACAGCAGGTGTCATAACTTAGCCCAGACAGACCTGTTCTTCAGCTCTAGATTTTTTGAATCACAGTAGGCAGAGTGTGATCTGTTTGGCCAGTACAGGTCTCTCATGTGGTTAACAGCCTTGGCTTCACCCAGACATGACTTCCAGTATCCCCCCTCCAAATCACATATCTCAGCTTCCTTGTCTACATGTGAGTATGGTTTCTTGGGCTGTGGAAGACCCTAGAAATCATTCCTGCCCGAACAAACATGTCCTCATCCACCCCCAATCCAATATGTCCTTAGGCCCCTTCCACAAGGCTATCTGTAGCACCACCAGAGTTATGTCTGGCCCAAGGCTTCCTGCCCTCCCTACTTACCTTGAGAGAGAGAGAGAGAGAGAGAGAGAGAGAGAGAGAGAGAAGAAGAAGGAGAAGAGGAATAGCAAGAAGAAGAAAGAAGAAAGAAGAAAAAGAATGAATAAGGGTAAGCAACTATGCTGGCATACTGGTACAGATAACGTAAATTTAATATTCACTAGGACCAGATTCCCATCAGCTGTGGACTGTTTTTTTTTTTTTAAATGCTTGCCCTATACAGTTGCTTACCATTCCTTACAAGTTCCCAGGATTAGAATTAAGAAAAGTTCTATGACACTTTTATCTCTTTATTTTTCAACATTGCTCAAACCATTCAGGGGAGGTACAATGAGTATTCTCATGTAATGAGTGGGAGAGTGGATAATAGATCATAGAATGCACCTTAAGCCATAAGGCAGACAAGCCTCTTTTGTTGAGCATTCTATACATTTTACCACAAGTAGATGGAAGGCAATGCCGTTTCTCAAATTTGATTGAAGTGACCACCACTGTTCTGGTCCAATTCTGTGACTTTGATAGTGGTAGAGATTGACTTTGCTTCATGTATCATCAAGTTGCACATGTTCATGGGATTAGTGTATAGTTAGCTGCATTTTTCACTTATAAGATGTGATTATGTTAAAGTTATTTCTTTATATCTTTGTATATTATTACATTTTCTAGTACAAATTATTACAATGATTTAAGAAACATCCACTTAATATTAGTTTAAAATGTACAGTCATCAGTTGTCAGTTTCCTAACAATATATAATTCAAAGTTCATTCTGGGTGCCAGTCAATTTATTTTCAAGATATTATTATTACTTCATTTTAAATAACCCTTCAGCCTGATATTGGACATCAAAAGCAGATCTGATTAATAGGAATGTGGTTTTCTAAACGCTATATCTTCCTACCGATTTTTTTAAAAGAAACTTATTGTTTGTAGAAGTTGGCAATCTTGTTTTGCAAACAAATTCAGACAATTCCATTGCCGCCTTGGAGACTCCCAAAAGATTAACAGTTTTTTATGAGAAATTTAAAACATTCAGGCTTCACACTGCTGACTATGTAGCCTGTGTGTCAGATTCAGATTTCTCATACACAAATGACATATATGTATATTCCTTTTAAAGCATTTATTTTATTTTTGTAGGGAAGGCAGATTTACAAAGAGGAGATTCAGGAAGAAAGATCATCCATCCACTTGTTTGCATCCCAGTTGGCTTCAATGGCTGCAGCTGAGCTGATTCAAAACCTTGAGCCAGGAGCTTCCCCCAGGTCTTTTACACAGGAGCAGCTTCCCAAGGCTTTGGGACTTCGTCCACTGCCTCTCCAGGGCACAAGCAGGGAGCCAGATAGGAAGTGGAACAGCCAGGACATGAACTGGTGCCGATTTGAGATCCTGGTACATGCAAGGTGATGATTTTAGTCATTGAGCCATTGCGCTGGGCATGGTATATACATATATTCCACAGTAAATGCATATATAACTCAAGGTAATATCCTATTAAATTGGGAAATTGGAGGCATTTCTTCAATATTTCCAGAAAATAAGTGTGTATAAAGCAGATTTTTCTAGATAATCATTAATTTGAATTAATTTTAAAGAATTATAGATGTGTCCTTAAAAAGTGTGTGGTCATCCAAAAAAGAACTCATGAGCAGAAGTGGGATTAGCTGCTTTTACACTTGCTACATGGAATTGTCTCATTCTGCTGTGGTTTTGAAGTTCCTGATTTTAACTCTTCCCTAACTGCCATTCCAGTGTCTATGTGTTCTATCTATGATCCAGAGAGATACTCCTAAGCATTGTATATTATATAAAAAAATTGAGAGATAGGACATATATGGACCCATGGTAGTCACAGAAATACCTAAGACAGAACTTTAAACCATATCCTGAATTTGAATTCTATATAAATTGCTGATTAATTAGTTGAAATTGAAAAGTCAGGTAGAAATTAAGGAGTACATCAAGGATTATGAAAATTATTTGGTAAAATGGTTTTAGTTTAATTTGCTATTTACAATTCATTGTATTCATGGCCAGCAAAACTATGGGCTAGTTTTCATACTGTTGTCTTATAGAGAGATAAATAATTCTGACTGATTGAACACATAATTCTTAAAACTGTAATTCAGCGCTTTGATAGACATTATCCAAATTTCTGTCCTGCAGAGTAATCTCATGTTCCCAATAGTAGCCTAACTTTGTTAGGGGATATTAGTGAACCTCTAACTATTAATGAATTAAATATTAATAAATATGAATATATATTTGCTTATTTGTCTGAGAGTTACAACTTGGGATGAACTACGCGAACACCTGAGAAGTAGTACAGGTTTCACATTTGCAAATGACATTCTGAGACTCCATAGGTTTTCCAGGCTGCACCGAGATCTGAGAAGGATGTCTTCCATATTCTCCTCCTGCCTTTTCATGTTTCCCTGCTCTTAAGGCTCTTTCACTCATGCTTTGCCTCTTCTTCAAGACCCAGCCAAACACTACTTCCTCTGAGTCACCCCTTATTCTCAGCTATTTCCAATGAGGGAAGAATTTCCTTCCTCTTGCAATTCTGCAATACTTTGCTCATTTTCTACTGTATAGTAAAAGTTATTAATGTATCCCACTTTCATTGAACTACCATGTGATTTGTTAAAAATCTCATAGTTTCAATAATTATAATCACCTGAGATAATCAATGTACCTTTTATCACTGTTATTGTTACTGCCAATAAATAATGAAGATCTAATCCTCGTTGAACCTATTTTGGGGCCCTGGGATACAATGAACCCACAACGAGATGACTGACAGTCGCCTATATGGTTGGGATGCACTCCAATGGCAGCATGATGGACTTGCAACAATTCACAAAAGACACACATTGTGAAACTGGAGGGGAGAACAGAGGGAGGGGAGAGAACTTGGGGAAGGAAAAGAGCCCAGCGCCAACTAACCTGTATCAAAAAACAATAAAAATTTAAAAATTAAAAAAAAATCTCATATTTGTGATTTCTGTTGTGCTAGTCTCTAACGAGTAGAAGAAGGGAATGCAAACAAAATCAAAGAAATCTGAGAACGAAGAAATGACAAAATCACAAATTAATCACGGAAAAGGTCAAATTAGCATGTGCATGCTAAAGCAACTAAGTCCATCTGTTAATAAAAGAAGAGATTTGCAAATGACATCAGTGAGATTGATATTGATAGGACATTGGATGGCTCAGAAAGGAATGTATCCACATTTTGGATTATTAAAATGCTTTTAGCTAGAAATAAATTTCAGTATTATTATACCAGATAGCACATGTTTTGCCTGTGCTAAGATATACAAATATTCATATAAATAAAATATTTAATGGTCTACATTTCACCTGAGCAATTTCTACTTCACATGAGTTTGGAATTTTAGCACATATAAAATTAAAGGAGAAATGGACTCCTCACTAGAAGTGAAATTTAGTTGAAAAATATTTCCCAGTTTTCAGTGCATGGAGAATTACATATTTCAACTACATTCCTGAAACAGAATAAAAGATGCATTATTTCATTCCTCCCTTGAGGAAATATTTCAAAATCACCGAAGAACTACCAGATAAAAGAAACAGACTAACCTTTTGTGGAATTTTTCAAGGGAAAATTTATTTTTGAAAGCATGAAGGTTTTTTTCAAGTTCACGTGAATTGCATTCCATTTCTATGTCAGAGTGCTGACCTGCTCCTATGTTGTGCTTTTCTTTCTTTCTTTCTTTTTCTTTCTTTTTTCTTGCAAGCCTTTTCTGGTTTCCTTTCATCTCTCTTCTTGTTAAGTTGTGTCTTCTGTGCAGAATCAGACCTGAGGGTTTTAACATTTTTTTCCCCAATGTTTCTTAAATCAGGTGTGGTTGCAATCAGGTAACGGCAGAGAATAGCTAAACAAAGGAATAAAGAGAAGGCTGTGTTAAAAAGAAAAAAATAGAAATGAACAGAAGGAAGATGGAAAAACCTTCCTGGCGATGACCCGAGCATGTCTTTACCTCTTAGGTTTTGATGAATTATTTGACAAAATAATAATAAAAAAATCTCAAATGACCTCTGGGATACACATTGTTTACATACTTTTTTTTTTCTTGGATGAAAAAGATCAAACTATGACATCACTATGTTTAGAAATCTAAACTCTGCTTTAGGGGTAATGTGACATTTGCCCAAACTGTGGAAAGAAATAAGAGTCTCTGGGTAATTCCACAATGATTTTCAATTGAATTTGATGCTCATTTTTACTAGCTCCTTTTTTTTTTAAAAAAAGATTTATTTATTTTTATTAAAATGTCAGATATGCAGAGAGGAAGATATTCTGTCTGCTGGTTCATTCCCCAAGTGGCCACAATGGCAGGAGCTGAGCTGATCCAAAGCCAGGAATCAAGAGCATCTTCTGGGTCTCCCATGCAGGTATAGAGTTCCAAGGCCTTGGGGCATCATCAACTACTTTGCTAGGCTGTAAGCAGGAGGCTAAATGGGAATTGAGGCTGCTGAGATATGAACCAGCGCCCATAAGGGATACCTGCATGTACAAGGCAGGGATGTTAATACTAAGCTACTGTGCCGGCCCATTTTTCTGAAGTTTTAGAATGGGCATGTAATTGCATGTTACCATTCTAGATTGAATAGGAATCCTTATATTATAGCTTTTCTCTAATTTAGATAATGATTAAATTACTTTATTTGATGTAATTAAAATGGGGAGGTAATGCTTTTTCACTTTGTGTTGTTTGACAAATTCAACTACTGGACTATCTTGTCTCTGTTTTCCTAAATTATATTTGGGAAACTGGATTGAAGAATTCTTCCAACCCTCCTACTCAGAAGGCAGCAACTTCATTATTAATTATAAATGAATTCTCATGTCTGTGTCACCTTGTTAATCAAAGGCACTCTGGGAGGTCTGTGAGAATTAGTGCTCAGTGGGCTGATTAGGATGGGAAACTTACCAGTGCTATACTTAGAAACTGATCATAAGATAGAAGAGAATGTACTTTCTCTGTTGAAACACAAAAGAACTTTAATCAAGACTTGTATCTCTGAATAATAACTTGGCATATTCAACCAAAAAAGGCATCTCATTGTTTCGGTGTGTGTGTGTGTGTGTGTGTGTGTGTGTGTGTGTGTGTGTGTGTGTGTGTGTGAACCCCTGTCTCTGAAAGAGGCATGTGAAAACTACCCTTCTAGGAATTTGATTTGACAAAAATCAAACAACCTTAATAGTAGAAAGGAAATAAAATGAGGGAGCCAACTGGTTAGGTCGTGGGCTGTGTGGAACCTTCTTCCTTCTGGCTGAAGCCAAGTTTTCAGTGCTCAACATTGTAATGAACTCTTCATTTGGTGTTTGTGTTTCAATTACCCTAAGTCTCTAGGTCCTACATCATTATTGACAAATGAATGTGTTTGATCAGGCTTATTGAGAAACTTGGATACTCAAGATGCATGTTGAAACTCTATGCTAAGTGATGGCTTTGTGACGGTCTCAATATTAATCTTTTACTGTGAAAATGAGCTGGCTGTGGAGGAGACTAGCTGATTCTTTTGTGTGTAAAGATTTTTATAGCGTGGTTTTGCTTTATTCCACTTGTTCCTGTACAGTAACATATATGGTGATAACATTTAGTAGTTTTCTGGAATACAGATCACCAAAGAAAAACTGATTTATTTTTTTTTGTTTTAAATAATAAAACTTAAGAAAATAAGAATGTTGCACATGATGGTTCACCAGGCTAGTTTTCTGCTTTGTGGTGCTCTCATCTCATTTGGAAAGTAAACCAATGAGTGGAAGATGACACTGCCTCTCCTCTCAGTAATCCTGCCATTCAATCAGATATAAATGCATCTTTCTAAACATTGAAAATATGAAAATATTCAGTTTAAGAATGGGCAAATATAAAATAGAATATTGTATTTTGAAAATTTGAAAAGAAGCAAAAAATGTTACATGAAACATAAAATATGTCAGTTCTCTCTATATATTTCTTGAGGTAAAATTGAGCATTTTTATTTAAATTTCATATCATAGAAAATAAGAATAATTTTGGTAACTGTCTATATAAATTTTGGAGTTCTAAATCGGAAGATAGCCATAATGTATGCCAAGAATTTACTATATGTATGGCTTCATGATTCTATTTTAAAAGAGGATAGTTATGTAAATTGTAGAAAACTTCCCCAAGATTGCAAAACATATATAGGTGACATGTCTTTGCTTTAAAAGTTTTCAGTCTCTGGTTTCATTTTTTGTGAACTTATATAATAACACTTGAGTATTTCTAGATAGAGATAGATATACCCAGGGAAACTCCACACTAGATTAAGCATTTGTAAGACAAATTTACATTTTTAATCACAGTAAATGAAGCATTTGGAAATCATAGTATATTGTTCAATTGTATATTATTCAAGATTAACTTTGATCACTAAACTATGGGCTTCTTTCAATAATTATCTAACTCCACCAAACTTCTACTGTTTCAAAAGCTAAACAATATGTACAAATATGACATCCCGTAACTGTCGTGAGATTAATAGAATCAATGGGAAATTTTCTGCTATTTCCTTTTATCCTAGTAAGGCAACTGTCCTTGAAGATTACCAGTTGATATGGGATGAAAGATCTTCCATCCACTCCTCAAGCAGCTGCAACCTCCCAACTAACTCCTTAAATGGCCGCAGCAGCTGGATCTGAGCTGATACAAAGCCAAGAGCTAAGAGTTCCCTCTAGATCTCCCATGTGGGAGAAGGAGCCCAAAGAGCCCAAAGACTCCACTGCTTTCCCAGGTGGTAACCAGGGAACTGGGTGTGAAGCGGAGTAACCAGGGAACTGGGTGTGAAGTGGAGTAACCAGGATAGAAATCAGTGCCAGTATGGGAAAGATGCACTAGCAGACAGAGGATTAACCAGTAGAGTCACTGCTAAGGCAGCTTTTCAACAGCAAAAAGACGCCCAGTGGAACATGACTTCTTTTATGTTTCTGCTGCCTGGCAATGTTAAGAACTATAATAGTTTGCATATTGAGAAACATTTAAGCTTGAAAAGTGAATATGCTTCATATGAACATCAATTCTAATCCCAGCAGCCCGACTTGCCATCCAGATTCTGCTTGTGGCCTGGGAAAGCAGTTGAGGATGGCTCAAAGCCTTGGGACCCTGCATCCACAAGGGAGACCCGGAAGAGGCTCCAGGCTCCTGACTTCAGATCGGCTTAGCTCCAACTGTGGTGGCCAGGAGTGCATCAGCAGATAGTAGATCCTCCTGTCTGTCTCTCCTCCTCTCTCTATATATCTGACTTTACAGTAAAAATAAACAAATCTGTTTTTTTTTTAAGAAAAGTGAATAAACTTAAAATATTCTGGAGGATATAATAGAGGTGACACAAACCTAATTAATGTATGAATTTCAAAACAATACATACATGAATCCTATTGTATGATATTTTATTTTTATTTATCTCTTTTTAAGATTTATTTTTATTATTTTTTTATTGGAAAGGCGGATATACAGACAGGAGAGACAGAGAGGAAGATCTTCTGTCTGATGATTCACTCCCCAAGTGAGCGCAACCGCCGATGCTAGCCAATCCGAAGCCAGGAGGCTCTTCCGGGTCTCCCACGTGGGTGCAGGGTCCCAAAGCTTTGGGCCATCCTCCACTGCTTTCCCAGGCCACAGGCAGGAAGCTGGAAAGGAAGCGGGGCTGCCGGGATAGAACCGGTGCCCATATGGGATCCCGGGTGTGCCAGGCGAGGACCTTAACCACTTGCGCCACCGCGCCGGGCCCTTTTTTTTTTTTTTTTAAAGATCCGAAGCAGGAACTTAGAGCCAGGAGCCAGGATCTTTCTCTGGTTCTCCCATTTGGGTGTGAGGGTTGAAGGACTTGAGACATTTTGACTGATTTCACAGTCCATAGCAGGGTGCTGGCATGGAAGCAGAATAGCTGGAACTAGAACCAGTGCCCATATGGGGTGTTAACACTGCAGGTGGAGGCTTAAACACAAATGCCATGGTGGTGGTCCCTTAGGTAAGGGAAATAAAAGGACTATTTTACTACTGAAGTAAACTGCTATTAAATAAAATGAATTGCACTTAAACAAAATTTAGTTAAAATTAGCATTGTATAAATATGTAGTAAATTTTCTGAAAAATTCTATGTATAATTTACTACATATTCATAATAAAGCAGAATTTAAATAAATCTCATTGGCAGAGGAAATATAAAATTACTTTTGTTTTCATCAAAAACTACCTAATTTTACTTTAGAACTCAAAAAGGATCCATATTTATAAGAATTACTAAGCTTAAAATTTTGTTCTCACATGTCATATATTTCGCATAAGACTAAAGCAGTACTTTCCAGAAACATAGTAATGCAAATAATATGACTGAATAACACTAGAAAAACTCTCAATTTTTTCTATGAATATTATTTGAACACAAATTCTCCATATAATTTAATGGTACAATGAATATATTCAGGGAATGCAATTAGGAAAAAACTATACATGGGTATAATACTTTTATGCCAAAATAAATTTTTTTAATTTAAAAATTTATTTATTTTTTATTACAAAGTCAGATATACACAGAAGAGGAGAGACAGAGAGGAAGATCTTCCGTCCGATGATTCACTCCCTAAGTGACCCCAAATGACTGCAACTGCTGGTGCTGTGCCGATCCAAAGCCAGGAGCCAGGAACCTCCAGGTCTCCCACGCAGGTGCAGGGTCCCAAGGGTTTGGTCTGTCCTCGACCGTTTTCCCAGGCCACAAGCAGGGAGCTGGATGGGAAGTGGAGCTGCTGGGATTAGAACCGGTGCCCATATGGGATCCTGGAGCGTTCAAGGTGAGGACTTTAGCCTCTAGGCCACGCCTCCAGGCCTGCCAAAATAAATTTATGCTTTCATTCAATTGTCTATAAGTTGTTTGGAATACTCTTATGTAATATGGATTAAGCTCAAAGAAGTTTGTATGCGAATGAAATATTATTAAATTGAACTCTTCATATCAGTTACAACTATAGCACCTTTATTATAGATATTAGACACTATATAGTAGAGTAATTATAAAATGTCATTTGATGAATTATTTTAGTTGTAGGAAATCTTTTTTTTTCTAGCTAAAATGGATATATATTTTTACAATTTTGATAATCTTTACATAGTTGATTAGGGCACACAGGGTCAATGGCTACAGGAAAGTGGATAAGACCATTGTTTCCACATTATTATTTTTATTTTCTGGATCTGGGGTAAGGGGAGAACAATGGGAGAAACCCCACCCAGCCTCCCAACCATCTCAGGTGCCTGACTTGGGCATGCTCCGAGGGTCCTGCTCAAGCAGGTTTGGTAGTTCAACAGTTCTGAATGGCTGCCAATCTCGTCATTCCAAACACGATTAAGTTTTTCCAGAATCCACTGACTGACAAAGTCTACCTTAGAGTTTCCGTTAGCCCAGATTTTCCCTGCCAACACATGGCTGGGGTAGATATTGATTTGTTCTGTTCTCTGTCCTGTTGTGATACCAGGTATCCTCTGCAGGTTGCAATAGACTGCCCCATCCTCTGTGCACACTTGGATTTGCTGTCTACTGCTCCATCTGAACCTCTGAGGAGGCTCGGCTTTGACACTTGCACTCCATGGTCAATCCATGGAATCTGCACTTCTCTTCATGGTTGTGTTTCTAAGATTAGCAGTTCAGTTGGAGGGATCCTCAAAGAAACTTCATCTGAGGTCATCCCAGCCCTGATTCCTATGTGTGCATGCCACATAGTGTCCGGCACAGTCCATCACCCAATCAACTTTTGCCTGTGCTAGTGGTTGCAATTGCTGGGTCAGTTCTATTTCCAGCCCAGTTTTCTACAAGAACCAATGCATGTTGCAGTCCAGCCCGCATCTGCCCACCACACATTCATTCCCTCAAACAAACCAGTGGGAGCTGCAGATTAGTCGGGGAGACTCCCAATAACCGCCACCAGGTCTGCCCCCTACCCTGGTCCCTGTGCTTGCCAGTATGTATGGCAGACTTGTTCAGTCTGTCCCGCATCCCATTCAGCTCTCCTACATGTCAATGGACATTGAAGGTTAGTTCAACCCAACAAGCCCCACTATCCAGACCACACACATGCTGTCGGGTGCCTTTCTGTCCAGCCACAGTCCTGCTCCAGTCTTGGTTTTCATGCTCTTCTGTGGGAGTGATAACTCAAGAGAGAGATGCCCACTATGTCCCTCCTGGGCCCACTCCAAGGTCATGTGCTTTCCAGTTGATTCTTCAGTTTAGCTTGACAGAATTAGCCCCAAGTGCCAGCATCTGCCAGTTGATGCCTTGGCAAAGCCCAACCAACCCTCACCCACTCTGATCTATGCTTGCACCAGTAGGAGCTGTCAATCCAGCCTGGCTTTTCCCTGATCGCATGAGGCCCACAGGTGTTGTAGCTCTGCCCGTTGTGGTCTACCCTCATCCCAACTCACATTCTCCAGTAGGAGTGGTATTCCAGCAAGGGAGCCCTCCACATTTCCCCAACAGCTTTACCCCTTCCCCCCTGGGTCTTGTGTGTGCTGGTTGGACGCCATGTGCCAGTCTGGTACACACACCTCATCTCAGCTTTTGCCAGTGGGAGCTCTAGCCTAGCCTGGCCTGGCCCACCCCCAATTCTAGCTCAGGTTGGTGGAGGCCAAAGCCTTTCAGCCAGGCTGGCATCCAATCTGAGTCATAATGTGTATTGGCATTTATTGCAACCGAAACTGTCCCGACTCACACTCCATTCTGGGGCTACGATTTGCCAGCGGGTGATATGAACTGGCCCTGCCTGGTTTGCCCACCACCTGTACCAAATGTATGCTGTTGGGTACTGTTCCCTGGCCTGGTCTGGGCTGCTCCCTACCGTGGTTCTTGCAGTCACCTGCATGCACTGTGTCCCGACAGAGGAGTTTCCCAGGCTTAACTATCAGAACCATGTAGGAATTCTTCTGTAAACAAATCCAGAATATAAAAGCCACATTAAATCCAGTCATAAAAATAAGATAAATCTTAACATGCCATCTATAAACATGCTTTTTAAGCATTGGGATATTCTATACATGTTAAGGAAACTTTTGTCTTCCTGATAATTTTTTTAAGTATTCAATTTTTTATTTATTTTTAAAGGCAATATTGTTTCAAACTTCAAATGTTACATAAAATACTTAGGAATCTTGTCCCACTTTGCCAAACTACAGAAAGATATTTTTATTTTTCTTATGTCTCTGCAGTAATTTTTTTATAAAGAAGCAAACTCATCGTATGCTTTCAAATAAAACATGCTATGATACTATTTTTCCGATTAACATATCATAGTGCCGTATTCATAACATTTTATAGAGAGTTTTATTCCATTGTTAGAATCTTCCATCATTTCTCTGCAATATTTGTTGTTATTGAATCATTTCCCATTATATAGAGAGGGAAGTCAAACTTCCTTACTAGGGCTTGTAGATTGTGCATGGGAGAATCCTCCTGTGTTCCTCTTCCCTTTTATAATGCCACACTTGTCTACATTTAGTGAACTGCAAGCATACAAGTCTCCTTTCTACTTTTTTTTTTTATTAAAGATTTATTTTTATTATTTTTTCATTGGAAAGGCGGATATACAGAGAGGAGAGACAGAGAGGAAGATCTTCCGTCCAATGATTCACTCCCCAAGTGAGCGCAACGGGCCGATACTATGCCGATCCGAAGCCAGGAGCCTCTTCCGGGTCTCCCACGAGGGTGCAGGGTCCCAAAGCTTTGGGCCGTCCTCGACTGCTTTCCCGGGCCACAGGCAGGGAGCTGGAAGGGAAGTGGGGCTGCCGGGATTAGAACCGGCGCCCATATGGGATCCCGGGCGTGCAAGGCGAGGACCTTTAACCACTTGCGCCACCGCGCCGGGCCCTATTTTTTTTTTTTTTTTGAGGCATTTTAAGCTAGCAATACTATTTCCATATTAAAGTATCTAGGTTATTTTTAATATTTGGATCAATATATACAGTATGTTGATGTTTTGAAATAAATATACTCAAAGATATATATCTATAATTATGAATTCAGCCTGTGAACTTCATAGTTAAGGAATATCTGAGTTCTAACTTATCCACCTTATAACATGGCTAAAAAGTCAGTGGCTGAAACAACAAAAAGTGTCTTGCAGTAGTAGACATCTCACATGGACTTCACAGGGGTAAAGTCAAAATGGCGACTAGTCTGTGTTCCTTTCTTTAGAATAAAACTTTATTCTGTAACTTGTCAAGTTACCTTTGTTGCTGTAAAAATAACTCTTAGAGAATAATCATAGAATCCCTTGCCCCTCATGATTTCTTTCTTTTTCCTGACTACTTTTTGACCCTTTCACTTAACTGCAGTAAGAAGTCCTTGTGGTAAATGAGAAAGTCAGGCTGCAATTAATGCAGTTTATTGATACATATCTATCGCTGACTTGAACCATGCTTCACTCCTATACAGATCAGCAAACATCAGCTCAGAACTTCAATTGCATGCAGAGGTAGCGTGCATCTAAGTGACTTAGGAGCTCCTGAGAAAAGGCTTGCTTGTGGCTCTGTGAATACCTTTTCCGCACATGTATTGACAAAGGCATTGCCAACTTTCTCACTTGGAACAGTCATCTACAAAACTGGCTAGAAGTGCAGGACAAATCAATATGATTAAACACACACACACACACACACACACACTCAGAATATTTCTACTGTGATTTTATTGACCTTCCATTCTTCTTAGTACAAGATTTAACCGGCCCCAGGACTGAAGATTGAGCTCAGAATAATGGAACTACAGGGCCATAATCCATTTATAAGAGAAATGTTCAAAACAGCCTCACAATGATAAATAATTAACCATGGGTGGCTTATTTCTGTCAAGGCTTGTAAACAGTATTTGAATAGGAAGTGAATTGTTCTCTTCAATTGTAATTAATTTTTCTGTTGATTCTCTGGCTTCTCCTTCACAATAGGAGCTTTGAAATGGGAAGGCACTTGCATGCCGGCGTGTTTGCCCAGCTGTGCTGTAATTGTCTTAAATGTGAACTGATAGAAGAAAAACAAACAATGAGAGTCTTTGTCCTCCACCCCAGACACTGAAAATGAGATCAGCCAAAGCAAAAATGGCATTGAGAGTGAAAACATAACCCAGTCAAAACGGAAGGAGGAAGCCGTTTGTGTCTAAAATGAAATGTATATCACACAAAATGTGCTAAGTCCAAATGCATTGGCTCCTAAAGCTAAAAATAAAATATAGGAAGAATTTCAAATAATCAGGACTTTGGTTCCTTCAATTTCCTTGACTGTTTTCTGTTTGCCATTTAAAATTTTATTATTTGCATGAAAAAATTGCAAATATGAAAAGTTGTCAAAATCTATACTAGATATGATAATAAAAAAGCTTCTAAAAATATGTATTTTCAAAAAGCAGTTATGATTTTGCTTCTGCCTTACAACTCAAGTGATTGCCTGTATGACACCTTAAACTTTGGTAAGCATGCATAAATGGAATAATTTTTAACACTTTGAGTACTAATGATCTCTAATCCTATCTACTTAATTACAAAATCAACTTAAGACTTAGTTTTTATGTCTAAGTAATGTAATTTTCAAGGTTTATTTTTATTTGAGAAGCAGATTTACAAAGAGAGGAGAGACAGAGAGATCTTTCATTCACTATTTCACTCCCCAAATGGCCACAGTGGCCTGAACTGAGCTGATTGGAAGCTAGGCGTGTCTTCTGGGTCTCCCACATGGGTACAATAGGGTTTGGGCCATGAGCCACTGCTTTCTCAGGCTGTAAGCAGAGGGCTGGATTGCAAGTGGAGTAGGCAGTAGAGGAACAGTTGCCCATATGAAATGCTGGGAATTGTAGGTAGAAAATTAGCCAAATGAGTCGTTATGCCAGCCATGTGTGTGATATAATTTGTATATGTAAAAAGTATATTATTTATTGATGTTTGTATTGATGGGCATGTAGATTGATTCCATGTTTTTGCTAATGTGAATGGTGCAAGAAAGTTAGTGCAAAAATTTTTTTTATATATGCTATCTTCATTTCCTTTTAAATGTATTCCCCAAAGTGAGAAAATTGCTTCACAAGGTAGCTCTATTTTTAGGTTTTAAATAATCTCCATACTGTTTTCCATAATGGCTGTACTAGCTTACATTCTTACGAACAATGTGTTGAAGTTCCTATCGCCACATCCTTGCCGGTATGTAATTTAAAAAAATTTAAATATAGTAATCCTTACTGAAGTGAGATGAATGTGGGTTTTATTTGCATTTCTCTGATGTCTAATGATGCTAGCATGTTGCTCACATATATGTTGGACATTTGTATATCTTGAAAAACATCTATTCAAATCTTCTATTTGTTAACTGGATTGTTTGTTCTATGCTATTAAACTCCTTCAGCTTCTTAAACAATCTCAATATTGATATTTTATCAGATATATAGTTTGCAAATATTTTCTCACATGGCTGCAGCTTTATTTCATATCGCTGTTAGTTTCCTTTGCTATTTAAGAATGTATGATATAACCTTATTTATCTATTTTGGATTATGTTCACGCATTTCAAGGTTTTATTGAAATATATTGCTTGTGACAAAATCTCGGAGTGTTTCTCATCTGTTTCCTCGGTTAGTTTCATAATTTCAAACCCAAAATTCAGATATTTGATGCATTTTTAGTTGATTTTAGTATAGCACGTAAGTCATCCATCTTACTCTGAATTTCTGCATTTGGGATTCTAGCTTCAGGGAGTGATATATACATACATATACATACATATATATATATATTTGCTTCTTTGCAATGAGTTGGTTGTAGATGCTAAGATTTATTTAATTATTGCTTCCATTCTGTTCCATTGTACTATGTGTCTATTTTTATGCCACTGTCATGCTATTTTGAAAGCTGCAACCCCATAGTGAGTTTTGACATGTATTGTTATTATGCCTATAGATTTGTTTAAGACTGATTTAGCTATTTTTGTCATTTATGCTTCCATGTGAATTTTAGGATTACTTTTTCTAATCTGCAAAGAATGCTATTCGTATTATAAAAGATTTATTTTTTTATAGGCTTTTGACATTGCTCTAGACAATACAGACATTTTGATAGTGTTCATACTTCCAGTCTTAGAACGTGGACGATCTTTCCTTTTGTGCGTGTTCTCTTCATTCTCTTTTGTTCTTGTTTTTAAAGCTTCATCAGTGATAGCTGTTTTTATTGCTTTCATTTTCATCCCTAGCTGAATTTCAAAACAAGATGAAATTCAGCCTGTATCTACCCCTAATGACTGTGGATTAATTGGTCTGTCATGGAGGATAAACAATGGTATTTCTGCATAATCCCAATCCCAAATGATTCTCATTGATATCATGGGTAAGAATCTTTGCCATTTCACTGGCAGTCTTTCTGTAAATCCTCTCATATCCTGGTGACTCCAATGACATATAGGCTACCTTTTATTCCACCCAAACAGTTATCTAAACTGCAAAATGAAGATGGTGTGATATGTTCCCAAAGAGATAGTACTATGTATAAGATTCAGGCAGGATGTGCTTGCAGTAAATATCTGGATTTCAAACATTGCTTTCCTGTTATGTCTCCATTCCCTTTCTCTAATGAAGCCTTAGAGCATAAATATCTGTTTACTTTTTAAATTTTGCATCTCCGTGATTCAACTTGCTCTTAGGGTCTATCCTTCTTTCCATCTGCATTCCTTAGGATATGCTATTCTTCAGAGATGTATTACCCCTTGTCTTAATAGTTCCTCAATAGGTCCACAAGTGACTACAATGACCAGAATTAAGATTAACTAAGAATATCAGGTAAAATGTGATTTCTTAATTAGTATCCTTATTTATTTGGATCATAAACATGTGGATAAATGCAATCCTCAAATGACATAAGAACCAACCTCTCCTACCTCCCATTTTCTGTAGGTAGGAAACAGTCATCAATTGCCAGTCTGTTACAAAATTCTGGTTGTTGTATCCAACTGGGTGATAGAAAACAATATTGTCTAAAATAATTTTTTAAATTAATAATAATAAGATATTTAGTAAAAATAGATGAGTGATCTTTTAGGAAGAGGATACATGCTGGGATTTAGCAGTTCGAGATCTTTTGCCCAAAAGATTCAAGGTAACAATAAAAGATAGGATGTGAAACTAAAATACGCAACATGAGTTAGAGTGGGTTCTGATTCTGTAGCACCAATTCTCTTTGAGATGTCTGCATCATACGTGAAAATACAGGTGATGGAGCCTCTAGGGTATTGTTCTTGTCCTGTTTCAGGATCCAGGGTCTCATGTCCCTGTGAGTTTAACTGTTGGTTTCAGATGGTTTGCTTTCAGTCCTTGAGAATTTGCAGTGGCTCAGGGGAATTGCCTAACCTCGTGCAAATCTCATCCTCAGATTGGCAGCTCTCAAGTGATACATTTAAATTGCAGAGGTTAGAATTTCTGCCACAGTATTTTATCCTGGACTCTTAAACTCTATCTATACCCATGTTCTCACTCCTAACTTCTGAGAATGTCAAGTGATGGTGACATTTCCATGAATGTGAGGGGCTGACTTCCATCATACATTCACCTGTTTCATAATTGGGCACCTAGCAAAGAATATGACTTATCATTATAGTTTTCAGTTGGGCCCATTTAGCCACAAAGAACTGCTAAGGGAAATGAGCGAATGCCAAAGGGTTAGATACCACATGTTTGCCTTAGTTTAACCTGTATTTTTTTGATCCTGTCATTGGTACTGTCTCAACGCATGTGTTTTGAAAAATTGAACTTGCGTTATTTTTAACATATTGTTTACTCAATACTATGTCAATGAATTCCATAACACTATATATTGTTACTGATGTTTTGTCGGGGCTTTTAACTGACTGGGATTTTACTCTGTTAGCTTTGCCTTCAGACCAGAGAAAGTCTCCCCAAGAAGCCATTAAAGTTACCAGGACAATAAGATGCTGGACTCAATGCTGGGTATGTGCTTGCAATGCAGGAATCTCAACTGAACTTGAACTGTGGTTATGCAGCAAGGGGGAGGAATCCACCATGGGGGGAGGGTTGTGGGAGGAGCAGAGAAAATCCAAGCACCTATGAAACTGCATCACATAATACAATGTTATGAACAATAAAAAAAAGAATATGACTTATTACAGATCAATAGTAGACAATCACAAACTCAATCGAGTGGGATCTTGGTGAGCACGGAATAACTCAGTATCAGACATACAGTTATCATTAGGTGGAGGTGTACTTTTCATCGATTTCATAGAAATTATCAAAAAAAGCTCACATTTGTGTAGGACAAAAATGAGAATACAGTTACCAGTGTGGTCTAAGGCTATGTTAATTCTGCCTTCTGCCTTATAAACCCAGGAGAGGCTTAGGCCATCTGGACATTTCAGAGAAGATAAAATTGGTCCAGTATTTGATGACATTAAGTTAATTAAACCATATGAGCAACTTGCACCATGCATATTGGAGATTTTGTTAAGAAACATTTCCCCAGAAGTGAGAACTAAAACCTTTGAAGTTTCAGTTTTCTTGGTCTGGCATTCTTGGGAATAGATTTCTAAAAGAAGAAACACAATTATTGCACTTTACACCCTATTTCCTTAGGAAATAAGTGAAACACTTGGAAGACGTCCTGAGGACAACCTACTCCATAGTTGTTAATATGAGATATTGCACTTACACATTTACTCAGTGATGACTTGTGGTTTATCAAGGTTGCTATGCAATTGATGTTGAACCATAAATAAAATGGCCAGTAGTGCTAGACTCCTAAAACGATTTTGTTCAACTTTGTCCTTGTCAACAGTTCCAATCAAATCATCATTTCTTCCAAAATGTATCATCTGTCCTGCAGCCCTTTGGACAATACCCTTGGTTTCCATCCACTAGATGCCAGCAGCACTCCTCTGCAACCAGGAATGATAACCAAGCACATCTCCGAAACAGGTAAAATGCTTCCTGGAGTAAAGGCAGCTTTGCTGAAACCAAAACAGTTGCGATATCAGCTGTGGGGAGACATGTTGATTTAGTGCAGGCTATATATTCCAATCACAACTTGAACCATTGAAGCAAAGAGCAAAGATACATCATTCATAGCAGGGATGTATCCCATTCAAAAATAGGTCTATTTCAGTATGAGTCAATAGCAGACAAATCATCCAACCATAAAAAAATCAAGTCAATTCAATCAAATCTACTTTTCAGGAGTTAGATCTCATCAGAAACACAGGTAATTAGATTCATCCAAGATTGGATACATATAAAGTCAGATGGCATAAATAGGCTGCAAGATAACATATATTATACCCAATTTTGCCCATCACTGTTTTTTGTTAGGTTGTTGCAAGTACATTATCTCTTATGCAAAACTTAGAAAACATGAATCACAGAGCCATTATTTAAGTTGAACAACATTTTATTATTTATATAGAATATTATATTAGATCAACTCACTCATATTCTGGGTTAAAGAACAAACCTCAGTCACTTAGGTTTCTGAAGCTTTTCTAATTAATTTTTTCTTTGAAAGATCGAGTGATAGAGTGAGGGACAATCAGAATGAGAGACAGAAGCATAGAGATACAGAGAGAGAGAGGGAGAGAGAGTAAGAGAGAAAGAAAGAGAGAGGGAGAGAGAGAGAGACCTTCCATTGGTGGATTAACTCCCCAGATTGATGCTACAACCAAAGACAGACCAGGCAGAAGTCAGTAACTATGTATTCTCATGGGTGGTAGACTCCCCATGTGTCCGGACATTCTTCAATGCTCTTTTAAGCACATTTGTAGGAAGCTGATTTGGAAGCAAGTTAGCCATAACTTGAACAAGCACCTTTAAACAGGATATTGGTAATGCAGTTAGCAGTAACTTAATGTGTTATTCCATTACTCCTCTTTCGCAGTTATATAAGCACTACAATGCTGTGGTATGCAGATTAAGCAAAGCTTAAATGAAATTTACAGCCTTAGACCCTGTGTCACAAAATAAGAAAAAAAAAAGAATTAGGAGTCTTTGCTTTGTCATTAAGAAATAAATAAATGAGAAAGCAAACAAAGTTTACACAAGCAGGGATAATGTAAGAATACAAGCAAAAATATAAATCAATGAAAATAAAGTTTAAAAAAATCAGTCCAACTGCACAATTTTTTAAAAGATGCTTAAAAATGATGAGCTCCTCACAAAAATGACCAAGAGGAAGAGAGAAAATGAAATTTTTCAATAACTGAACACCATTGAGGCTCCGCAGACTTTACAAAAACCATGATGCAAAACACAATATGTTGAATTTAACACTTTAGAAGAAAAAAATAATCCCTTTAAAGACATTAGCAAATCATATTTCTGAATAAATAAATATTAGGAATAACAGTACAACTGTCAGAGAAACTAAATTCATACTTTACAATTTACTAACAAAGAAAATTCCAGGCTAAAATATTTGTTATAGTGAATTCTTCAAGAACAGGTAACACTAACTATGCACAAACTTTTTTACAATGTAGAATGATACAAAACATTACTCAGTACATGTGCGGAGGTAGTATTGCCCTAATATCAAAATCAGGCAAAGATATTGCAAGTAATACAAAATATGAACTGTATTTTAAACTAAAAAAATGACACAAACCAAATTCTCAACCAATAATCAATAAATCAAAGAGATAAAATATTGTGATCAATATTATTTAGACCAGGAAAGCAATTTTGGTTCAACATTTGAAAACCAATTTGTGTAACTAATAAAGACACATTAGTCAGAAAACACAACTGGATATGGAAGAAAAATTATTTAACCTGACAAGTTTAAACTATAAAAACTATTGAATTTATGTCAAAGTTAAGATTCAGTGACTAAATACCCTTCAGCTAAAATCTAGAACAAAGTAATCACTTCTTCTTTCTGAATTTTTATTCAAAATCTTATTGCAAGTCCTAGTCAGACTCATAATTTACAAAAAAGAAACACATCTTAAAAAGGAGAAAGAAGTCTTTAATCAGAGAAGACATGGTTATTTATATTGATTATTCAAAGATTTTGCATTCAACTTCTAGAACCAGTAAATGAATTTAAAGTAATCACAAAATGAAAGATAAATTTTCCCACATCAATTTGTTTATATGCATGATTTTTGAATCAATACAAATTACAAAAGTGGCATTTCCAGTAGCAATTAAAAGTAAACATTTACAAAAACTGAAAAACATTGATTTTTTTTCACATTTAAAAACAAAGAAATTAAATGTTTAGGATATTGGTTGAACAAATGAAGAAAAAAATAAGTGCATAACATAGAAAATCAATATAGTTAAGTTTCCAATTTGTTTAATTGATCTGTAGATCAAACAAGATTCTAGTAAAAAATCACAACATGTTTTGATTCATCAGCATGTTTATTCTAAAGTTTACATGTAAAAGTAAAAATTAGAGCACCAAACAGTTTTGGAAACCAAGATCTACAATTTGAACTCACATAATCTGATCCGAAGGCATGCCATTAAGCTATAATATTAAGATGCTATATGGTTTAATAAAGGAATGTGTAGGTGAGTTCATTAATGGAATCATTTACAGTTCAGAATACTCCATATTACTTGAGGCAACTGAATTTTGATAAAGAAAAGTTAAAGAAAAAAGGACAATTAGTCTTACATAAATCCTACTAAGACAGTTTGACAAAATGCAAAGGGAGTCAATCAAACAAGCAAAAAACTCAGCCTGCCACATAGCCTATACCTTATATGAACATGATCTTGGGACAGTTAGGGATGGAAAGTTGAATTTAAGTTCACATGATTTGAGTTGCTACTTACAGTTTCTGCTTCTCATATCAAAGTGCCTGGCTTTGACCTTTTGATGCTTACTGTGAATGTACACCCTGGAGGTTTTGGAGAACGGCCCCAGCATTTCCGGCATTTGCATAGAAGATCCAAAAGGAATTGTTGCATCCTGGCTTTGATTTTAATCAACCAAGAAAGACTACTGTGGTACTTGGATAATGAAATTGAAGTAGAATGCATTTTTGTCTGTTTCTTTGCCTTTCAAACATTTTTTAAAAATGCAATAAATAAAAATACTTAAAAACACGAAATGAGTAACCCTCCTAAGGTAAAATGTATATTTATAAAATTTCAAGGTTATGACACATACCAAGAGTTGCACACATTTTTTCTTTTCTAAGCTATCCAATACATTTTTACCATAATTACTTTATTAGTTTGTGAGTTTCCCGAGAATAGTAATACACTGTGCCCTTCTTTCTTTTCCCAATTATTGCCTTATAAAATTCCATGCTAGTAATGATGATCAGTAACTATAACACTGCTTTAAAACGTTGTAAAGGAATTAAATTATATAATCATTTGAATGCAAAATTGTTAGTCCCAAATGCAAGAAATCTTTACGAAGATCATAAAAATTCTGTTATGACAAAATTATGCAAGAATTTCAAAATTGATTTGGCCAAAATAAATTTGCCTTTAGAAAAGATTAATTTATTATTATTTGTAATGCAGATAAAAGGAGAGAGATGGATATTCCACCTGCTGATTCACTCCCCAAATGGCAACAATGGCCAGAGCTGAGCGAATCTGAAAGCAGGAGCTCAGATCCTTCCAGGTCTCCCAGGTGGCCCATGTACTGGATCCATAAGCCATGAGTTGATTGAGAAGTGGAAGGGAGACACAAACAATGCCCATATGGGATGCTAGTACTGCAGATGGAGGGTTAGTCTTCTACGTCACCATGTAAGCCCCGTAAATTTACTTTTAAAGTCCACTTTTTTCTATTCATTTTTGAAGTTACCTTTACCATTGTTATCTGGTAGTCTTACTTGGCTTTCTTAGGCTATCTCAAAAATTCTATATTTGTTTTTTCAACCGTATATTTTCTTTCAACTTAGGAATATAGAGAAGTGTAAAGAAGTTAGCTGTTACATTAGCAACCATTTAGCAAGTGAGCATAAGGTAAATGTCAGGTGTTAGTGAAGTATAATTTTAACTCACAGTGAGAATGTTAATTGAATGTTATTGCTAATATCACAGCTGTAACAGTAGAGTCACTTGTTAAATGTAGATTCAAAGTGATTTTGGAAGTCAAAACAGTGAAGTAAGATAGGCACATGATAATGGCTCTTTTAGGTACAGCATCATATTTAGAAATGTTTAAGATTGGGTATAGTTACTCCAAAGACAATGAGTATGCACTTTTTTATGTGAAGATTACCTGCACGATAGCCTATTGGCTAAAGGCCTCATCTTGCATACACCAGGATCCTAAATGGACACCAGTTCTAATACTAGCAGCCCCACTTCCCATCCAGCCTGGGAAACCAGAATGGGAGACCCAGAGGAAGCTCCTGGCTCCTGGCTTTGGATCAGCTCAGCTCTGGTGGTTGCCGCAGCTTGGGAAGTGAATCAATGGATAGATGATTTTTCTCCTTGTCTCTCCTTCTCTCTGCATATCTGAGCTTCCAATAAAAGTAAACAAATCTTTAAAAATAAATATAGTTTCTAATTTTAGTAATGGATCCCTAACTGAGGTACTAAGTTGATGGAATCAGAGTAATTCTCCAATGTGTAGAAATTAGGGAGTAAAATCCACAAAACATATTTTTCTTCCTTTTATATTAAGTCATTATGACTGCTTGAATTATTTTTCATTTCTACATTTTTCACACTTTTTGTTCCCACAAACATTTTCCAATGTCTTCATTTTATACTACAAGTAGCAGTCAAAACTAGCCACATTTTAAGAATTTGGCAACACTATTTACATTAGTGCTTTAGGAATGTGGAAACTGAGCATCTCCTCTTTAAAGTATAAAAAATGACTGTGTAATAAAAATAAATAAATCTTCAAAAAAGAACTGATTATTGCTTAATATCAAGAATGTGGTTCTCTGTACTTACAGCTAAGGAGAAGCAAGATATGAGTAAGCTCTTCTCTTAGTGGCTATTGAAAAAAAATTAGCAAAATCTTTACTGCTTCCAAACTTTTTCCATTTTTGTTCTCTACCTTTCTCTCACTTGCTTCATTGGAAAATAAATTTCATACAGCTAATAATGATTACACTATGAAATTGTCAAAAGGGGAAGGTGATGGAATCCAACTGAAAAAAGATAACAGGTTATAAAAGACAACGTAGGACTACCTCCTGTTAATGGAAAATAGTCGGAGTATTATCTTTCTCGTCAGTCGTTTTAGAGTATTCGTATCTTCCACATAATTCCTCAAAGTGATCTTTACTGACTTGTGTGTAGAAATTATGCATTCACCGGCAAGGTTCACTAAGAGAAGAGGAAAGACTTATGTGATGCAGGTGAAGGGGGTTAGAGGAAAAAAGTAAACCAGTGGAAAAACACATTTTTCTGAAGAACATAATCATTTCTCAAAAAGCCAAATTTTATATCACATTCAAGGAATATTCTGACCACTCCAGTACTGAAACTATTTAACACTTTAAATAATATATAAATTGCTTTAGAAGCTATTTAGAAGGCATAACGTCACCAACAAAACAAATACTTTGAGTTTAATTCCTTCTCTAGATTGAGAGCACACAGGGGGCATTCATATTGTCTAATTGATCTTGTAATTTTCAGTTATTACTATCTCAGTGTTTCACATGTAGTAAGTGCCAGAGAAATACTAGTTTACACATTTTTTAAAAAAGATTTATATTATTTTTATTGCAAAGTCAGATATATAGAGAAGAGGACAGAGAGGAAGATCGTCCATCTGATGATTCACTGCTGAAGTGACTGCAACTGCTGGAGCTGAACTGATTCAAAGCCAGGAGCCAGGAACCTCCACCAGGTCTCCCACGGTGGTGCAGGGTCCCAAGGCTTTGAGTTGTCCTCGACTGCTTTCCCAGGCCACAGGCAGGGAGCTGGATGGGAATCAGAACCACTGTGATTAGAGCCCTGTGCTCATATGGGATCCCGGTGCATTCAAGATGAGGACTTCAGGTGCTAGGCCACCACACAGGGCTCGACCTTTCTCTTTCTATGTCTCTGTCACTCTTTATTTCAAAGTTAAAAATGAAACTTAAGAGACAATGCATGGATTGTGTTTTAGTTTCTTGAGCATTCTTCACCTGGAACCAAACCTCTAGACAAATTTCAATCTAATGGTATTTACTATAAGTTGTGACCCATGGTATGGCTAAATCTTACAGTGTTTGTAGGATTTGAATTTTCTATAGATGAGGAATGAACATGCATGCTTCTCCATGTTGTCTTTGGGGAAGCCTAGATATATAAGGGAAAGAAATTTTTATTTCTCTCAAGCACCTGAGTACTAATACAGTATATTTCCAATAGAAAAAAATTTATTTGGTAGATCTTGATTATAAGAATTATAAGATCATAAGAATTATAAGAATGATAAGATTATAAGAATTATAAGATCAAGTATTCTCTTGGGAAACTCAACTTTTATAAAAGTATTCAACTGATTCAAAATCCCGAAATATTTCTCTTTTGCTCATCTTCCCAGATGTAGCAGTTGTTGTCTACTCAGTAGCTCAGTGTATCTTTCCTTCTCTTTATTTTCCTTACTTCCCTTTCTTTGTCCTATGCTTTCATTTATTTACTTCATTATCCTTTCATTTCTTCCTGCGACGTCAGAATGTTCCAGTATGTGTAAATAGTGATGACTTAGTCTTCCTCTGTTATACCAACTGTTCTATTATAGTTATAAAAGACACAGCAATCGGTCCCCCTGAACCATTTTGTTGACTGAAACACCATGGTTGCTGAAAGAGTTGATGACAGAGACTGAAATTAGTCAGGAAAACATACTGGGGAAAAACTTGAGTGAAGTTTTCACCAAAATTTCACAAGTAGAGAGACTTCCAGGGTTTTGAAGAAAAGGCAAGACACTCATTATTCCTTCATTTCAATGTAGTACCTTACAAATGGACATATAGGTAAATGAAAACAAAGTTGTTCCTTTTTTTCATGAGTTTTGTCCCATTTCATAGGTTGGTGTGATACATCGAACCAATTAAACCATTCAAGGATGGTAGCTACTTCAATAAGCAAAACCTTTATGCAAAACTCTGTAAAGTAATTCATATTGGACATGGCTTTTCTTAAGTCTAAATTCACAACTTTTGAGTTATAACTAACACAAAATAACTTTAGTTTTTCTCTCTGACTTAATGAGTGTTCTTACACTATTTGTAGTATACAGGATTACATGGTTATCCAATTAGAGAAGTGTGCAGGAGGCAAGGCTTATCATTATTCTGCACATAATTGAGTCATGCATCTTACACCATCATCAGTGTTTCACCTCCTTCAGCGATCCTTGTTATCATGCACAGCCTTTGCTTTTTGGCAGAATTTAGAATGGGCTTTGAGGATTGAACCTCAAAGTAACTTGACAATGTTATTACTCGATGCCAAATGTAGCATTGTGCATCCTAACACAGGAGAGTTGTCCCAAATTCCAATAATTGCTTTTCCTCTCTATTAATTATGATCAATTGCTTTATTATTGGGCAGAAAAAAATGAGAAAAAAATATAAAGTGAATTAGCCAGGCTTTTAAGTATGTTTTACATTTGTCTAAGTAGAAATTTCTTTTTCTCAGAACCTGATAGGCATATATTCTGTAAAAATATATAGCATTACTAGTTTAAATAGTCATTTTTGCTTTATTTGCAAGAATCTGTAGGCAGAAGGATATTAATGTTAGTTTATACATGAAATTACAATAGTAAAAATCTTACTAAAATTTGGAGGAGAAGATTATAGTAACACTTTTTGCTAAGCCAGCCTTATGTATTGTTTGCTAAACAATGGCAACTTGCTTTAATGTGTAAAGCTATCATGCTGGCTGTGTAGAGACATTTTCCTGTGTTATATTCCGTTCTAGACCATTCTGCAGTTATACTTTATCAAAAGTGCATTTGCACACTTTTTTTTTTAATTTACACTGTTTTTGCTAAGTCTTCTTCACTTACATTCTAGTTCTGCCAATGTGGAGGACTTTCCAAAACCCTCCAGCACCTAGCAGATCATGCCTCTAATTCAGCAAAAAGTACTGATCTTTCTGAACTCTCATTATTAAGATGACGTGGCTTCTCCTACAAATCGGTATTGAAAACCTTGACAATCATATCTTACATTTAATAAAATTCATTAAACTTATTATTTTGCTTCTCACACAGGAAAATGTTCACTGAAAATGTACTATATGTTGTAAGGTGTAGTTGCACAATTTCTGACTGATTTTTTCCTATAAAAATGAAATGCCTTTCATTTCAGCTGCTAGTGTACTCTCACAAGCCTTCCTTTATGAAATGTTTCCTTTGAATAACTTGGACAAGAAAGTAGGGAAGACCACCCATTAAAAACAGAGCATACATAAAAAAATGTGTTTAAGAGTAGGACATGGCTCTGACATTAGAAGATCCAAAGGTTATGTTGCAATGAAGTCAGTGATGAAATGATTGATTCAGAAAATGTCTGTTTTAGAAGATGCATCTTCAATAACCACACAGTTTTAAAATGTGTGTTACTGATGCTAGAGTGAGTATGTATGCACATATCTACAAGCGTGATTCCATTACATCTATGGACCTGGAGACATGTTTGTGATGTCCCTTACATCCATTTTATAATCATAAAAATATAGGATCAAAAGAAGTAGTGAGTATTTCATAAGACTTGGTTCCTTTTTGCCTTGGTTCCCAAGCTCTGTGGGCAGGCTGACAAGCCGACAAACAAAACAAAACAAAACAAAAAACACCTTTAAATTCAGATCATTACTACTCTGCAATTTCACCTCCTTGACAGCTTTCATCGTTATCGGAATCCATGATCAGGGTCACACTACTACATGACTGAAGTGACGACGATGCTAATCCATGCAGCTTTCAGCTGAAAGGAATGGACTCTATGTCCCATTCTGTGCTGGTTTTCTCACTGGAATTAATCCTACCTTCATCCCTCTCCCAGGTGAGTCTTATCGAAATAGGAGTGAGGAGAGATATAACCTCTCAATGATTTATGAATTATATAATTTCACATACATAACAGTCTTAAAGACAACTTATAAAAAATATATTAAATAATTCTGTAAGGATTTAAAAATTTTACACCAACCTAAACTTCAATAACATTTTCCATATTTTAGTACCTTTATAATTTATCAATGTAAAAATAGCTAATTTTAAGTAATTACTGTCTGTGAAGTGGAGCTGGTGGAAATTACCCACATTTCCTTATTGTTTATTTTTTATTTACATATAAGTATACATACAAATACATAGTTTGATATGTATCACATAACAGGATTTGAATTATCTACAAATGCAGTTTTATAATCTCATTTATTCAATGATGGTGTTTTCCAAGGAAACATTAAGTATCTCCACAAATATGCAATTCTTGCTGCTTGATTTTATTCTAAAAGCATATTTTATTTAAATGCTTTATTTATAGAAAGTAATGGAGTTTACATATTTCATGGGCACAACTTAAGGAGCTGATTACACTTCCAAATCTAACTACCCTTTCTCCCACTATCTCACTTTCTTCATTATTTTTCCTTTAGTTTTTACCATTATAGTATACTTTCCATTTTTGTTAGAGTCATGAGCTTCACACTCAGCTACATGCAGAATCAGCAGTTAGTGTAAAAACCACTGCTCCGAGAGAATACACACAAGGACCATAAAACCAAATCAAATCTAAAAAAATGTCAATTTGGCTCATTATTTTGAAAGCATCCTGCTACATGTAGGTATTTAGATAAATAAGTGAAATGAGCTTGAGTTTCTACACTATAGAAAGAAAATCTTGTTTCAATATGTGAGAAACTTCCTCACACATTGGGACAAACTTCAGAAACTTCAAAGAATCAAAAATACTTTCAAACCCGAAAGAAAATGTTTGGTGTAAAATCAAAACTGGCTTGAGGTCTATTAAATATTCCTTTTAAGTGACCTGCAGAGTGAAAAAAAAAAAAGGCGTCAAAGAAAAGTTTGTGACACTTCTAATTTTTAATTTAATGTTAATCTCAGGTTACAAAGTTATTTTTCAAATTTTATTTTTATGATTAACAAAGTATATGCTCATCAGAAGATATTTTAAGCACACTGTAATCATTCAATTACTTCATCAATCTAATGCAGGCAGTACTTATTTTTCATGCTAATTTTATTCAGTGTTTTACAGTCCAGACACACTAAAAATGCATTTTTTTTAAACAAATGAAATTGGAGCACTCAGTGAAAAGAAGCTGGATAAGATGGAATTTTTAACTAAATGCCAACCTCAGTTTTCAATGCATTGATTTAATAAGAGTGCAATTGACAGGTAAGGAGAAAAATGATACATTTCAATCAGATTCAAACTTGTAGTTTTGTCCTATGACAAGATGCTAAATAGCATAGCATGTTATTTCCCTGCCTCTGAGTATCTAACGAAAGGCACTTTGAGATTTGCAAGCTTTAACCTTCCTGGTAACCTTGCAAAATTGCCACAATCCACACTTTTCAGCTGAAAGAAATTGGACAATCAAGAGGTTTCAGGTCAAGTGCAGATGGCAATTTGGTCAGTATGGTCACATACATCTTCCTCTGCTTTAAACATATCTGGCAGATTTCTTAGCAACAGTGCAAATGCTATTATGACAATAACTGCTTTTGGAAGTGATGAAATCAGTGATGACAGCTATTAGTAAACCTAGTGCTAGCGGTAATAATTCTAACAGCAATAACAGACAGAATAAACTATTTTTGTAATAGGAAAGTTTGAGGAGACTAAAATCTTCACCAAAAGAAAATGAAATGAGAAAAAGTTATTTTTATTGGTGGTCATTAATTTTATTTATTTACTTTTAAATTGTACTTCTGTTTATTATTACCATTTTATGATACAGTTCTGCAGGCTCTGGGAATTCCCTTATCCCCTCTTCAATTTCCTGCCCCTTCGCTGAGTTTTCCTACAGCATTACTATAGTATATTACTTCATACATAGTCATATGTCCATCATTGCGGGCATGGACTTTGGCAGAGAGTTCAGCATCCAATTCTCAAGATATAGCAAAAAGTTTCATTTGGAGTCCATCTTTATCTGGAACTAGAGATGTATACTGCATTGTATCCTCACATCCGGATATGATAGTCTCCATTACACAGTTACTATACATCCCCTTAAGTGAAAAGCCACAAAAAAAGGAAATTAATAACAATATGAAGGTAAATAACATGCTACCAGATGACTAATGTGTCATTGAAGAAATGAAAAAGAAAATTAAGAACTTTCTTGAAGAAAAAGATGCTACTGTAGATCTATGAGTCATTGGAGAATTTAATCAGAAGAAAGTGTATTGAAAAGCAGAAACTAACAAAAAAAACCAACTCCATGAGATGCTGTTTCTGCTGATCTTTGTTGGTAAAATGTGTCTCATGTAGGCAAAAAATAGATGCGTTTTGGTTTTTAATCCAGTGTTCCAATCTATGACGTTTGATTGAGCTTAAGCCATTTATATTCAGGCTTAATAAAAACAGGTGGTAATTTGGTCCTGTCATTTTTGCAGTGGGTTGTTCATTAGTTTAGGCTTCTGGTGTCATTTCACTGGGATGTTCTTCACATTTGCCTTTGGTTTTGGTGCATGCTATTCCTTTTCTCTGTCAAGAGAACATCTTGAAGTATCATTTGTAGGGCAGGTTTGAAAGAGGCATATTCTTTTAATTTTGCCTACTATGGAAGAATTTTATTTCATTTTCAAGGACAAAGGAAAGCTTTGCTGGGTACATTATCTTTGGCTGACAATTTTCTGCTTTTAGAATCTGGAATATGCGGGCCCAGCGCAGTGGCGCAAGTGGTTAAGGTCCTCGCCTTGCACGCCCAGGATCCCTTATGGGCGCCGGTTCTATCCCGGCAGCCCCGCTTCCCTTCCAGCTCCCTGCCTGTGGCCCAGGAAAGCAGTCGAGGACGGCCCAAAGCTTTGGGACCCTGCACCCACGTGGGAGACCCAGAAGAGCCTCCTGGCTTCGGATTGGCATAGCATCGGCCGTTGCGCTCACTTGGGGAGTGAATCATTCCACGGAAGATCTTCCTCTGTGTCTCTCCTCTCTGTATATCCGCCTTTCCAATAAAAAATAATAAAAATAAATCTTCAAAAAAAAAAAAGCACAGCACAACTTTTTAGGCAATTTAATAATTAATGAAACATTTCTTAAAGGAAGTTCAGATAGTTAGCTTAAATTAAAATGCATCTATTTTATTAGAAAAATATAATTACTTCCATTGTGACTTTTGCTAAATTTTAGGAAATACTGAGCTCCAAGGGCTTTCCTGTTTTTTGTTTCGACTTCAAAAATCATTGTCTTTTGTATTTGCTGCTATTGTATTCACTCTTATTTGTATGCTGCTGTTATTTTTCATTTTTATTTACTGAATACATTGAAAATGAAATCAGGACACAGTTAGAACTGTAGAACTGCTCTTGCCATTAGTCTTTAGACATATTTTTTCTCATTTCAGCCATATATACAACATCTGATCACTGTTTTTAATATTACATATTTTAGTGTCTTATTTACAGATTTTGTTTCCCAAGATAGCTATTGTTACAATTCTCAGTGATTTCAACATTCTCCCACAGCTTCTGCTCACTCCATCTTCTGGTTTTATGACCTTTCTACCTGGTTACACCTGTCACAATTTTCCAGGCTCCACTATCACTGACAGATCAGATATTGTTAATATCTACAATGCATCCCTTCTATGATTTTCTTTTTAGAGATTTATTTTATTTTTTATTGCAAAGTCAGATATACAGAGAGGAGGAGAGATGGAGAGGAAGATCTTCTATCCAATTATTCACTCCCCAAGTGGCCACAATGGTTGGTGTTATGCCAATTCAAAGCCAGGAGCCAGGAACTTCTTCCAAGTCTCCTATGTGGGTGCAGGGTCCCAAGACTTTGGGCCATCCTTGACTGCTTTGTCAGACCACAAGAAGGGAGCTGGATAGGAAGTGGGGCTGCCGGGATTAGAACACGGCACTGCATGGGATTCTGGCATGTTCAAGGTGAGGACTTTAGCCACTAGGCCACTGCACCAGGCCCCCCTTCTTACCATTTTCAACAATTCATCACTTCATCTTCTGACTATAACTCACCGTTTCTTCAGTTTACTATCCATTCTGCTCAAGCTATTCCAATTCTTCAACCTGAATGTCAAATCAACCTTTAGTTCTACAGAGTTGTACCTCTTCCTCACACGTCTTATATTTTTGCATCCAACCCAATTTCCTTTGAACTCATTTCACTTCATGATCTCTCATTTGCCTTTATTTCCCTCCTCTTCTGCAATATCCACATGATTAAACAAACAAAACCAAAGTTAAACACACAAACAAAATACCCAGTTGATCTCCCAAACAAGCAGTGCAGGAATAGGGGTGGATTTCACAGTCCAGATCCCCAGCAGAAACACATCAATCACCATTTTGTTAAGGGAGACAAAGGCTGTGGGACAGGGCCGTGCATGCACGAAGCATAATGTGGTTATGTGATCTGTGTACAATATACTTACTTATAACTAAACATGAGGTAGAACTCTAACCTCTCTTTACACACAAAATTAGCAAGAAGAAACTGCTCATAAAGGAACTGTGGTCGTAATGCACTTCCAGGAACTTGCTTGACTTGGGCCAAGTATGATGCAAAGTTTGTAAATCTTTGCTTGTAGAGTGCTCAATCATTTTCAAAAGATAAAATTCTTTTAAATTTATGCTTGGAAAATGTGAAGCTCTTCCTTGGAATTTATTTTCAGAATTCACAGAGGCTATTGTGAGTGACAAACAGTATCATAAACTTTGACCTTCAAACGCTGTATATAAGAGATTTCAAACAATCTATTCAAGCAAAGGAGGTTGGATATAATCTTTAAAACAGTTTGCACATTTTATGTTTACTTTTGAAAACTATTGATTTACTTATTTGAAGTCAGAGGTACAGAGAGAGAGGCAGAGACAGAGAAACAAAAGATAATGAAACAGGGGAAGATTTTCCACACCCTGGTTCACTGCCAGATGACAAACAGGGATTGGGCCAGGCTAAGGCCAGGAGCCATAGCTTCATTAAAGTCTCTTACCTGGGTGGCAGGGGGCTAACCACTTGGGCCATCTTGCATCATTACTTTTTCCAAATGAGTAGCAGGGAGCTGGATCAGAAGTGTCTGAACCAAGCTAGCATCACCCACTATGCTATCATTCTAATGCTTCATATTCCATTTTTAAGTTCATGTACTGCAGTTTCTTACACTTTAAGAATTTTTGTTGTGGCAATGCGGTTTCACTCTGAACGTACTTGCTGTATCTATTCCGCTCCCACAGAGATATGTGGCTAATAAATAATTTAATGTCTTTAAAAATATTGTAATGGTTTATTAACATCAGTTTAAATTGACTTACTTTTTGTGTTAACAATGTTTGAAATTTTTGACATTTCATTTATTTGAAAGGCAGAGACAAAAGAGAGACATACACATGGAGAAACAAACTACACAGAGAGACTTCTCCCTCCTCCTGGATCGTATGTCAGATGGCGTGTGCAACTTCCTGTGTTAGGCTGTGCTAAAGCCAGGAGTCTGGAACTCAGATTGGTTGGTATGGATCTGTTCATTTGGGATATCGCTGTTACTCAAGGATGCACATTAGCAGGTCTTCGATTTGAAGATAGGCACTCTAATAAGGCATGTGGCCTTCCCAACTGGTGGCTTTATCATTGTATCACTTCCTTTCTCCTGGTGCCACTTTTTGAGGAGATAAATTCTTGATTCATCCTCATTAATTCTAGAGAATGACCATTTGTATCTGCTAAGAGCTATTCATGACAGGTTAAAAAAATGAGGACTATTTTTTTTAGAATATTTTCTGTGATTCCATCTCTGAGTTGTCACTGTTTGGCACTATTTTAGTATTAGTGTCTACCTAGTTGTAGACATCAAAATGGGGGATGGAATGATGTGTTAGCTGACACGGCTGGCTTATAACACAGTCAATTTCTACTCACAGATGATGACAGTGAGGAAGGCACTGTCCTGCTGGCATTGAATTTGGACATTGAGTAAAATTTTAGAAGGAAAATAGTTATCCCAAAATTAGGCAGGGGAAGCCACAGAGCAAAATCAAAAAGCCCTGGGGAAGCAGTGTACAGACTTGGTGAGAGATGGTTTTATAAGACCTAATAAAAGGGTTTAGAAAGCAGTTTGTGGTTTAGGACAACTAAAATCTGCATCCTCACCATTCCGGAAATTAGAAGTCAGAAATCTAGGCACCGTCATTGTCCCTGTGGAGATACTACAGAGAATGCATGCGACTTTCAGTCTCTGGTGGTTCCTGGCAATCTTTGCAATTCCTTGGCACGTGGCTACAGTTCAGTATTCCCTACCTCCATTGTTGCACGGTTTTCTTTGTGCACCCTTTCCTTTTGTTATTGGGGATCTGTTATTAGATGTACAGGCAAGTAAAAATATGGCATGATACAATTTACATTTAACCACATCTGCAAAACTGCTATTTCTAAATTTTGTATTGTAAGGCTGTTGGTAGATACACTTTTAGATTCATTGAAAGATTATTTAAATCACCACACACATTTTGGGTCTTCTTGCACATAAATAGATATGTTTTCAGTCATATTTTGAGAACAGCACAAGGAAGAATAGAAAAGCCTTTTGTAATTCCCTTGGTCATCTAGATTGTAATGCAAGGACTGTTAAATAGACTTCCTATTTTTTGTTGGGTTATATGGGTGTATCTTTTTTTTTCCCTAAAGAAAGGAGGGGAGGTTTAAGTGTCTTGAGACAGTATCAAAATTCTAAAGTCAAGATCAAAAGATTATTAAACGACTTGATTTTATACTTCCCTTTTCTCTACTACAAAAAAAAAATACTATGTTGTGTATCTAACATGGCTTATCCTTAAAAAAATCATACATAAGACAAAATGGGGCCTGGTGTGGTAGCCTAGCTCCTAAAGTCCTAGCCTTGCATGTGCCAAGATCTCATAAGGGGACCAGTTCTAATCTCAACAACCTCACTTCCTATACAGCTCCCTGCTTGTGGCTTGGGAAAGCAGTTGAGGACAGCCCGAGGCCTTGGGACTCTGCACCTGCTTGGGAGACCTGGAGAAGACTCCAGGATCCTGGGTTCAGATTGGTTCAGCTCTGGCCGATGCAGCCACTTGGGGAGTGAATCAGCAGATGGAAGAACTTCGGTGATTCTTCTCTGTGCATCTGACTTTCTGATAAAAATAAATCTTTTAAAAAATGTAATTAAAGGAAAACTTTCGATTTTTTTAAATCTCTGGCTTTGAAATTGAAAATCATTAACAAAAACTGTATTCAATTAGTACAGCAAATTCATTTCTTAAGGAAATATAAAGTTAAAGCAGAAAGGTGAAGGTAAGAAAATGATTGAGATAAAGCAGAAAGCTAAAAAATGATAGAAAATAATACCAGGAAATGATAAGTAAATATGAAATGCATGACCGAGCTGGTGGAGAGATAAAAAGCAGATTTTTTAAATATGATTTTCTTAATAACTTTGTTACTCTAAAATACTAACTACCTGTCTGTGTTTTCTCTCACAATCGTTAAAGAGCAAATAGACTGATGCTACAGCCAAGTTTCTGCACATCTGAGAAGGGCAGCTTCTGAATTTACCCAAGCACCTTGCTCTCAAGTGACTCTTCATCCTGCAGCCACTGTTTTGCTGTGTGCAGAGCGTCCTTAGATCATTTATCAAGAGCTCGTTTTGTATAACTGAGATTTCTTTCTGCAGTTTGCACCCAAATCGTAAGGACATTCAACTGAAGCCCTTCATTTCTCTTGAGATAAATTGGACTTCCAGACTGCGGATTTACCCACACAGTGTGTAAACTAATCGTGCTTTTCGGCTCCCTGGAAGTACGCATGACCTTCTTTTCCAAAACAAAGGGCAGTGCCTATGATATTCATAATTGAAGTCATCTCATATCCCTGTATATGCTTTCAGTATTTGCTGATTCTTTCCTAATAGCAAACATATCAATGACAAACAAAATGACAAGAAAAAAAAGTATTGGTTTTCTTTTTATCACATTGTGATTCTTTGATTAAAAGTCACATAATCTACATTCATGATTGCTTATTTTAGCAAAAAATTATAATATCCAATAAACTTTTTTACAGAGCTAAAGGGGCAAGCATAAAAGAGCATTATCATTTTCATTGAAACTTAATGTAATCTATGGAGCAAGATATTTTTGTAGCATCTCTGCATTGCAAAGCAGAGCATTTACACATTGATGAAGGCTCTCTAGGCAGTCAATTCCAAGGTTAAACAATATGCAGAATCCGAATAGATTACAGAAACGTATGAGCTGCTGCTTGAGACAAAGCTGTACTTCACAAAGAATGAACTGTTGACCCAAGTTCTCACTGAGAATAGAAGAGAATCAATTACCAATTGCTAATAATGATTCACTGGGCATTTTTCCAAGAAGGAATAAACAATTATCAAGGTCATCGAAGTTCAGAAGAATGAAATAGCTTTAGTATTGACAGCTCATCCGTTCCTTTTAAAGTATTTAGAGTCAGAACATTAGTTTAAATCTTACCTTACATCTCAATATAAACTCTACTTTTTACCATGGTGGTATCTTAAAATGTCACATGTGCCACTAACACTGCATCTCATTTGATGGATAGTAACCAAGGAAATCCTGTGATGTTCCTGATTATCAGTCACTCGTAGAAGGAAACGCTTTTCTGATGACTAAGATATTAGAACATCGCTTTTTAGAAATTTTAATTTCTTATTCACGTAAGAGTCAGAGAAAGAGAGAGGATAAACAAGTTCCTATCTGTCATTTTACTGTTCAACTATATGTAACTCCCTGAAGTAGGTCAGGTTGACATGGGGAATTGAAACTGCTTCTGGGTTTCCTGTGAGGAGGCAGGCACTTTGGCACTGGTGCTGTGACTGCTGACCCAGTGTGTGAAAGAGCAGGAACGTGGAGTTAGGAGCCAAGCAGCAGAGCCAGGCATTCTGGCATACAGTGAAATACTTCTACTGATGTTTTACATCTTAGCCCAAATGTCTGCCTGAGTACTTCATCTTGCTATAAGAATACTATCCTTAAGACTAAAAATAGATTAAAGGAGACTGTTTCTTAGCATCTTCTATAGTACCAGATGGCCATATAAACCCTGATCGAGGACTTTGGGTTGCACTGACTCTGTAATTAGGTTAGGTGTTGAGGCAGTTCTGCTGTCTGACTCCAAATCTTACAGATTTTTAATGTCAGAACATTCATGGACGTTTATCAATGTTGCCTTTTCATTTGTTTCACTAAGTTAGCATGGTTTGTATTGCTAAATCCTAGCTTTATTGCTACTATAATTCCACACTGAAAACAGTATCTTTGAATAGTAAATGTTCAGTAAATATTTTCTAGATAAATGAACATGCTAATAAAAAAACAAATAGTTACCAAAGAAGATTCCACCATTGTACATTGAATCATTGTAAATGCATTTGATTATTAAATCCTCATGTAAATTATTTGCTTCAAATAAAATTTTATGTCAATTAGAAATGCTTTTAAAATTGAAAGTATTGGGCCTGGCATGGTAGCCTAGCAGCTAATGTCCTCACCTTGCATGCGCCAGGATCCCATATGGGCACTGATTAGTGCTGTTTCCCATCCAGCTCCCTGCTTGTGGCCTGAGAAAGCAGTGGAGGATGGCCCAAACCCTTTGGACCCTGCATGTGCATGGAAGACATGGAATAGGTTCCGGACACCTGGCTTCAGATCAGCTCAGCTCTGGCCATTGTGGCCACTCAAGGCATGAACCAGTGGGCAGATTTTCGTCTCTGTCTTTCCACCCTGTCTGTATATCTGAATTTCCAATAAAAATAAGTAAAAAGTTTTAAAAAATTAAAAAAGAAAGTATAATGTTCTGCCAGAGATACAGTCAGTCAGTAGCTCAACTTGCAATGCCACAGTGCCCACCACAAAGCAGAGACTAATCTCAGACTAATCTATCTTCCCTTTTTTATAGTTCGCTGCCTTCCCTCCTTCCTTTTCTTTCTTACTTGAACTTTTTAAATATGTTCACTGTGAAAGAAACAATTGCATGGCATCCAAGCGTTGCATAACTGAAGAACATCTTCATCAGTTTCTGGAGAGAAGTTGAGACTCTCAGTCTAACCGTCCTTTAGAAAACTATCATACCCACACTCCAGCAGATGAGTTGAAGAACGTTCCTTTCTTTTTTTGATTTGAGACAAAGCTGTACTGAAGCTTCAGTCAGCACATGATTTGTGCCATGTGAGAGATCGTAAGGACTGCCAGAATCTGGACTCAGATGAGAGATAATAATATTTTGGAAATGTTAAATTTGCAGTAGTTTTTCACTAGTACTACAGGAGCAATAAAACCATATATCATACCTCATGTATATGTCAGGTTATAAAGAGAGAAAACTTGATCCAGAGATTTTCATATGTTTTATAAATTCCAATATTATGTAACTCTACTGTAGAAATCCATTAGTGAAAACATATTCTTTACCTTCTTAAAAATGTAGTCACCATCATTCATTATTTTATTGTTCATACTTAAATCTTACAAAACTCAAATTGTTATAACTGGTTAAAGAAATGTATACTGGTCCCAGTGTGGTAGCCTAGTGACTAAAGTCCTCTCTTTGTATGCACCTGGACTCCATATGGGCACCAATTCATGTTCCAGCAGCCTCACTTCCCATCCAGTTCCCTGCTGGTGGCTTCAGAAAGCAGTTGAGGATGGCCCAAAACGTTGGGAACCTAAACTGCCATGGGAGACCCAGAAGAGGCTCTGGGCTCCAGGCTTCAGAATGGCTAGGCTCTGATCATTGTGGCCACTTGGGAAGAGAATCAACAGACAGAAGATTTGCTCTCTGTATGACTGAATTTCCAATAAAAATAAAACAAATCTAAAAAGAAGCATATTTTCTGGCCTGGTTTGGTGACCTAAAGGCTAAAGTCCTCGCCTTCAACGTGCCAGGATCTGATATGGATGCCGATTCTAATCCCGACAGCTCCACTTCCCATCCAGCTCCTGGCTTATTGCCTGGGAAAGCAGTTGAGAACAGCCCGATGCCTGTACCCTCACGGGGGACCTTGAGAAAGTTCTTGGCTCCAGGCTTTGGATCGGGGCAGCACCGGCTGTTGCAGTCACTTGGGAAGTGATTCATCGGACGGAAAATCTTTCTCTCTATATCTCCTCGTCTCTAACTTTGCAGTAAAAAATGAATAATATTTTTTAAAAATGCATAATTGCTTCTTATCAACAATGAGTGTCATTTAGAATTCTTAGAACATCGATTTCTCTCCTGTGTCTGATGGAGAATTGAACTTTAGATTGCACCAACTACTTCGATGGTGCTTCCTAAAAGCAGTCATTTAATTGTCCCAATAACTCTGCAGCTTACTTTTCAGCAAGGATGTAGAAAAATGGAACCTGTAACAACCCAGCGTCCCATTGTTTCACATAGATTGGGTAACCTGGGTTGGCCCAATTTAAATCATGTGACAAAAGTGGCCAGTGAGGTTGGATGTTACTGGGCAGGTAGCATAGGGCAGTGGGATGCTGCACTGTGAATGCGGTAAAATCTTTGATCTTAGCAATTCCTGGAAATCGCGAGAGCACCTCTAATAACATCCTGTCATTTGGACACAGGGGATAAGAATCACTAAGTGAGCTCATTAGTTCATCTAGTTTTTGATTCTTCCACTTAGGTTTTCTCACCTGCTGAGCCCCTTTTGTACCCAGGGCCCAGGTACTGGCATTTTGTCTGTGCTAATGCTAAGTTTGAAACCTTGCACCAACGTGGGAGACCCGGAAGGGCACATAGATTGAAAGTGAAAGAATGGAAAAAATTTTTTCCTGCAATTGGAACTTAAATGCAGGTGGGAATTGCTACACTCACATGAGACAAAATAGGCTTTAAGTCAAAAGCTTTAAAAAGACAATGAATGCCATCACATAATAACTGAGGGAACTTCTTTAACTCACGAAGCTATTACGATCATGGATGTGTATGTACCCAACCAAAGGCCCCCAGTTTTCCTAAAACAAATGCAGGTAGATATTAAGGGAGCTATAAACTCCAATAGAGTAATAAGCTGAAATTTTATTGCTTTACTGGACAAATCAACTCAACTAAGGTCAACAAACAACAGAGCTCATTGGTACAACAGACGAAATGGATAAAATAGATATCCAGAGAACATCTCATCCCACAGTTGTACATTTCAGTTACATGGGAAACTATCTTGGGACTAATAGGTGCACGTAAATAGACCACCTACTAGTCCCAAAATAAGTCTCAACATATTCAAAAAATTTAATAATATCACGTATCATTTCTAATCATAGAATTTAGAGATTAACAGCAGAAAATCTCGATGGCACACAAAGCACATTACTACTTGTACAGAAATAGGCTTATAGAAAATAACAGAATATAAACCCCAGAAAGCCATTCGCATATGTGCAACCAACTAAAATTTGAAAAATGCGCTAATCTCAATCTCTTAGTTAAGATCTATTTCTTCAAAACCTGGATTCATGAATTCATGAATATTATATTTCCATCTACAGAAAGTTAAAGCAAGAATGAATATTATGCTTAAAAATAGCAACTATAAAAATAATCAAAATCACCTCATAGAGTATCAAAGCTCTAAATCTAAGAAATAATCAAATCAAATTATTAGAGGTAACAACATGGAAAAAGCTCCAAGACATCGATCTAGGGACAGATTGCTTTGATAAGATCCCAGAAGTACAAGCAGTAAAAACAAAAATAGGCTACAGAGTATAAAACAAACTAATATTATTGGCAAAAGTGGAATCCATTAATAAAGTACAGAGACAACTAAGACAGAAGAGCATATTTGTAAATTATAAAATTGAAAAAAGGTTAAAAGATTAATATTCAATATATTTAACCAATCGAAGACACTGAAACAAATGAAATAAATGAAACAAAACAATTAGAAAGTGGAGAATGATAGGCCCAGCGCAATAGTGTAGTGGTTAAGGTCCTTGCCTTGCACACTGGGATCCCAGGTGTGTGCCTATTCTAATCCAAGCAGCCCTGCTTCCCATCCAGAACCCTGCCTGTGGCCTGGGAAAGCAGTCAAGAAGGGCCCAAAGCCTTGGGACCCTGCACCTGTGTTGGAGACCTGGAGGAGCTCCTGGCTCCTGGCTTCAGATTGGCTCAGCTCCAGCTTTTGGGGTCACTTGGGGAGTGAGTCATCGGATGGAAGATCTTCCTCTCTGTATATTTGACTTTGTAATAAAAATTAATAAATCTATAAAAGAAAAAAATGGAGAATGCATATGAACAGCTACTTTTCAAAGAATGAAGTATAAACAACCAAGAATGATTTGAAAAAATGAGCAAGGAACTCTAATCATAAAGGAAACACAAATAAAAACCATGATGGGGTAATACTTCATGCCAGTCATAATCACTAACATCAGAAAATAGCAAATGTTTTTTAATTTGTGGAAAAGGGTATCCTAATACATCATTTTTGGGAATGTAGACTAGTACACCATTATGAAAGACAGTATGACCTTTCCTCAGAAATCTGAAAGTAGATATATGACATGAGCCAGCTATCCAACTCCTGGGAGTACATTCGGAGGAAAATAGATCCTCCTGGGAAAGGGTAATGAGCAGCCTCAGGTTTGTAACAGCTCAGTTGATTATGGCTGAGGTGTGGAGTCAATCCATATGTCATATACTACATATGCACACTGCAGTACCTGCAGCCACAGAAATGATGATATCAGACTTTTGTAAACTTATATCTGTAAGTCAAAATTGTTATGATAAGTAAAATAGGCCGGATGCAATAAGACTAATACCACATGTTTTCTCTTATATACATATATAGTAAAATGCTATATAATTATTATGTAAAATTATATTATAAATAACTATATAATTATATGTAGTATATAGCTATATATATTATAACAATATAATGTATACTATATTGATAACAATATACAAGTAAATGCATTATGTATATAAATGGAGAGGAGGAACAATGGAAACTCATGGTGGTACCAGTAATAACTTGTTTTTTATTTGGGTGTTGATTATGATTTATTTTATGAAAAACAGAGGATAGAGCTTTCTATTGATCTATATTATTTTTACTCTCCTAGAAACTATCAGAAAGCACTAGAACTTAGGCGAAGGATAATCTTACCTGATTAAAACTCTGAAATAGACATTAGTCATTTAGTATAAATAAAAATTCTCAACAGAAGAGAAAAACCATAGTAGAATGCTTTAATCCATTTGATTAATCTCAAATTCAAGGTCTTTTTTTTCTCATTCTGTGTTACAACTTCCAGCCAGGATCTCTCAAAACATAATTGATATGTTTATTAACCTCTCAAAGTATTTTCTAATTTTATAGCCAATGAGATCAATCCAATTACTGTTGTCACTCTTGGAGGCTCCTTAGCTATTTCTCATAATTTTCCTTCTTGTAACTCGTTATCATCAGGCCTATCCTAAACAGTGAACTTTTACAGCATAGTAATTTATATTATTACAAAAATATCCCATGTTGGATATCAAGGTGCTCTTTGGTCAAATATAATTCCTTTTTGTTGATGTTATTTTCTATGCCTTTTCATTACGCTGAGTTTTATATGTACTCAAGGAAAACAGACATTCTCCAAATACATCTTAATGTTTACTCTTTATATTTCCTCTTGATAACTGGCATCTGTTTCTCATTCCTAGGAGCCTATATTATAGTATAATAAATCTAAGCTATCAGTAAACTAAACCTGACATTAATGGTAAAATTATTTTGACTCAGATTATAACACTTCTCACACACCTCTGATTTGCCATCAACATAAAACTCATTTATGTGGATTATAAAAGTGACTCTCCTGATGAATTATGTAATGCTTCACTTACCAGTGGCGAAAACGAGCCATTTATATTCATTGTGCTTGAGCTCCTTCAATTCCAATTATTTTTCTTAGTATTGTGATCGAATCTTAGAAATATTTGTTGGAAATCTATATTTGCTATACAACACACGTATATTTTTGAATTGACATATTGTCTTTAAGCATATTAAGATTTGACCTTTGTCACGTATTTTGTTAGTTCAAAAAGCATTTTTTAATATAAACAAAACCCTTTCAAAGGATATTAACAGTTCGTCTCACAATCAGATTTTTAGCAGCTTTCTCTTCCAGCTTTTGCCAGGAGTAGTTATTGTGTGATGTAAGGATGTATTAGGTTGTTGAACTACTAACTCAGGGAAACCATTGCCTGTGCATATCTCCCTTGACAACAGTAGGGCCATTTTATCGAATAACTTTTATGGAACATTATGGTAAGACACACCAAATTGTTGTTTTCTCAGCCATAATTGGAGACTGTTCTTCCATCAATCTAGAGCAAGAGTGAAACTAATTTAATACCTTCCTGAACTGAAAAAAAGCACCTCATCATATGACAGTATGTGGATAAATGCTTTGCTTTTCATTTAAAAAGTGGTATTCATTTTTGAGGTGCATATATAAAAATAAAATGTATGTAATAAGAAACCATGCTAAATAAGTTATAGTTGAAATAACTGAGTAATGAAACAATGACTGATGTTGATGTTCATGTTAAGAAAAAAAAGATTTATTTACTGAAAGTGAGAGTACAGAGAGAAAGAGAGAAGCACACACACAGTAAGATACAGAAAGAGAGAGAGGTTATTCCATCTACTGGTTCATTGACCAAATCAACTTTACTTGCAGAGATAGACCATGATAAAGTGAACAGTATTATCTATCTGAGCATCCAACTTGTGTCTCCTGGACTGGTACAGTTGGGCTATCATCTTCTAATTCTTTGAGGCTGTTGGGGTGGACTGGATCTCTCTCTCATTTTTTTTTTTCTTTTAAGATTTATTTTCTTTTTTGTTGTAAGCTAAGATATATAGAGAGAAGCAGAAACAGAGGAGCACAGACAGAGAGGAAGATCTTCTACCCACTGATTCACTCCCCAAGTGGCTGCAATGGCCGGAACTGTGCCAATCTGAAGCCAAGAGCTAGAAGCCTCTTCCTGGTCCCCACATGGGTGCAGGGTCCCAAGGCTTTGGGCTGTCCTAGACTGCTTCCCCAGGCCATAAGCAGGGAGCTGAGTAGGAAACTGGACTGCTGGGATTAGAACCAGCACCCATATGGGATCCTGGCGAATGCAAGGCAAGGACTTTACCCGCTATTCTATCTCACCATGCCCAATGGACTGGATTTTAATGGAACAGCTCAACACAGAAGAATACCCATATGGAATGCTAGAGTTGCTTGTCATAATGTTTATCACTCACACACAGTGGTGGCCCCAAGCATGACAATTTTATGAACAACTTTATTCAATCATACTATATAAATTAGATTTAATTGGCATATTCCTTGAAAGGAACGATATATTAATTATGTCTCAAGAAAAGATACATAGAACAAATATCCCTGCATCTATTGAAAGCATTACGTTGGTAGGTAAAAATCACACATAAAGAATATTTCAGTTGCAGAAAGTTTTATTGGGACATTCTATCAAGTATTAACAGAAAAAAGTAATAGCAACGTCATGTACATTCTTGCATGATGCTGAAGAATGTATTTAAATTAGTTTTCAATCATTCTCTAAAGCCAGTAATTGTTTGATACAAAAATGAGAAGAAATTCAAAAAAATAGACTAGTTCCCACCTTGATATTTATGATTTTTAAAGATTTACTTATTTTGTTTGAAAGGCTGACAGAGCGAGAGAAAGAGAGAGAGAGAGACACATAGAGACAAAAATGTTTCATCTAAGGATTCACTCCATAAATGGCTGCCACAGGCCTGGCCAAATCCAAGAACCAGGGACTTCCTCCAGTTCATCAAATAGGGTGCAGAGGCCAAACCCTTTGGAACAGCCTTTGCTGCATTCTGATTTGCATACATAGGGAGCTGGATTAGAAGTGGAACAGAATCTGAGATTATAACCTAAACCCATATGTCATCCCTACCTTTTGATTAGCACAGGTCCGTGATGGGAAAGCTAAAAATGGTTTCACTCATTTAGCTATCAAGTAGAGAAGATTTTGCACCACAAAAATAAGTAGTTTTTTATGTGATTTAACATCCTAAATCCATTAACATATTTGCCCAAATAATACACTTTTCTTCTTGATTTCAATAGGTGTATAAAGTCTTTGACAAAGCTGATCATCTATTCATGATAAAAGATTTTACCAAACAAGAAATAAAAAATGTCATCCATGACAAATAGTATATTGCTAGCAAAAACATGGATGCTTTATTCATAAGATTTTTAAAAAACCAAAAGTTCTGTTTTCACCACTGTATTCAACATTGCACTGACAGCTCATTGCAATGACAGCTCTTAGTCTGTGTCCAGGCCAGGAAAGGTATAAGAGGCACTCAGACCAAAAGGTAAACAAGCAAAGAAAGTGAAAACAAAAGAGAGGAAAACAGAACTATTTATTAAGCTGTGACAAATTGTTCAAGTAAAATGTAATGTTCTCAAAGGCCTACACTGTAGTGTTGTAAGTGAAATATCCACTTACAGTGCTGGCATCCCATATGGACACTGGTTCAAGTCTCAGCGACAGCACTTCTGACCCACCTACATGAAAGAGGGCTTGGGAAAAATAGCAGAAGATGGCTCGAGTGCTTGGGCCTATGTGACCATGTTGGACATCCAGAAGAATCGCCCAGCTTCTGGCTTTGCAATGCACAGATCTAGTCTTTTCAGCCATTTGGGAAGTGAGCCAAGGGATGAAAAACATTTCCTTGTTCTTTCTGTCTCTCTTTTTTTGTCACTCTGCCTTTGAAATAAATATGATTTTATGATGATTATTATGCTTATTTAATTTTTAATTTAATTCCAGAAAGGACAAACTGGAATTAGAACTTTTTCATAAGCTTGTGTGATACAAGATCATTACAAAGATAAATCATGCTTCTACATACAAGCATTGATAATAGGGAATTAAACATTTAAGTATATACGGGATGTGTTAATGTAAAAAAATGAGAAATAGTTATATCTGACAAGATTTTCAAGCCACATCAGAGAAAATAAAATCTATCTGAGAGCATACTAAAAAAATAACATTAACAGGGCATATAGTAGGTTTGAAGTCCAATAACTAAACATTGTAATATTTAATTTCCCTAAAAATTAAGCATAAATTCAAAATATCATATAAAATTCCCAATATAACACTGTTGTTGAAATTGACATACAGATTCTTAACTCCATATGGGAAAAAGCTTTCAATATAAGAATAAATCAGAAGGACCTGAAATATCAACCTTAAATCGTGTTTTAATATGATTGTGGTGCAAAGATAGACAAATAGCAATGAAGTTTTATCCTAGTGGTAGGGTATGGACAAATCCCTCAATGGAAAAGTAAAGAACATTTAGGAATAGAAACTAATGCTTTCCAAAAGAAATTCAGTTGAGGAAGTACAGTATATTCAAGAAGTAGTGGTGAATTAATTGTTTATGCATATGCCAAAAATCTGCCATGAGTCATACTATATATGACTCTGAATCATAAATCCAAATTTAAATACTGGAGTTATATATCTTTGGACGGAAAATATGAAAGAAAGTTTAATGAGTAAGGCAAAGAGTTTTTTGATAAACATAATCCATGAAAATATTTATGATTAGGATTACACCAAAAATGAAGATTAATGCTCTTTGTAAGATATTCTTAATACAATGAAAATATATACCCCCACCTGGAAAATATATTTTATAATATTTAATCTGTTGATGTGTTTGCAATTCAGAGCATACCAAGACCTCTCACACCTTAAGAATCACAAAATACATACAAGGGTACTTTAAAATATACCAAAAAAACAAAATTGAAAGACATTTATTTTGTTGCAAAAATTTGAAACTTTTGAAGGTTCCTTATACATAGAGATTTCAAAAGTTTTACATAATTTTTTAAAAAGATTTAATTGGTTGGATAGGCGGAGTTAATGAGCGAGGAGGGACAGAGTGACCTTCCATTATCTGGGTCATTACCTAGACAGACACAATGGCTGCTTCAAACCAAAGTGAGGAGCCCAAACAGCCAAGGTCTGCCATGCAGGTGGTGGGAACCAAGGCACTTGACCATCTGCTGCTCTCTCAGGAGTGTTAGTTGGAAACTGGATGAAAAGCAGAGTATCCTAGACTGGAACTAGAACCTATATAAAATGCTGATGTTACGGAAAGCTAGGTAAACCATTGTACCACAATGTCGGCCCTGTCAGTTATTTTTAAAGTATATTTTTAAGAAATTATTTTTATTAGTGTTTACATAGTTGATCAGGGTGGGAAGTGTCTAGAGTTAGGGGAAAATTGGACCATTGTTTGCAAAGTTTTTTTTTTGTTGTTGTTTTTTTCCTCTTGTATCTGGCAGAAGAGGGGAGAAATTGGGGAGAGCTGCACCCAGCCTCCAAACACCTCAATACCCAGGGATGAGGAATGGCCACCCAAAGTCATCCCACACTACCTGATGTATAATATATTCTGAGGGTTCTATTCAAGTGATTTGGGTAGCTCTGAAATGCTGTAAATCTCACCAACTTAAGGATGAGGAAATCCTTCCAAGGTCCATTGGCTGACTTACTAGAGGAGCCTTTAAATACATTCTTCATGAAGTCTTTGAAGCAGTTTCAAAGTACCTAATTTAAAAAGAAATGCTCATAGGTTTTGAAAGGCTTTCAACCAAAAAGAAAAAAAAAAATGATGGAAGCCTGTTTAGGGGAAGCAAAAACAATGATAGACGCTCAAAATCACATTCATTAGCAGCATTTGAAGTTGGATTTTCGCTATAAATGGATATGACTTTAAAAATGAAAATGTAGCCAATCAGAGCAAATGTTAGGATGCAAGCAACTTAAATTCTCACTTCTGATGAGAATACAACATGAAATTGCTTTGTAAATGATTTAGTAATCTACTAAGGAGTTATACATGCACATAGGGTATGACTCTGCCATAGTATACCCAAGAAACTGCACACAAAAAGGTGTTTTCTACAGCACAATCCCGTACATAGATGTGTGGAATAGCTTCATGTGCAGTACAAGGAAGCTTGGGCCAATCCTAAATGCTCATCAATGGTGAATAAGCAGATTGTGAAGTTTCTGTACTTCTACTAAAGGTAAATAAAGTGCTTATAACATGTAATAGTGTGTACTCATCTCCAAATAATATCATGAAATCTCAAACACATGCACATCCCTTACCCAGAATCTCCAACCCAATTAACACAAAATCATTTAATATAGAAATTAATGTGGATATGTAGATAAGATATTGATAACTGCCTGAGGGCCAGCCTAGAGAGCAGCAGGAATGAGAGATGCTGAGGAGGCACAGAAAGACATTTGGGGAGTGTGGGGTTTGGTGGTGGTCCATATATTGATTATACTGATGGTTTTACAGGTATGGATATGCTTGACTTATCATGTTGATCAGTTTAAACACATGTCCTTAGTATTATTTCAACTTCACCTGAATAAAACTATTGAAACAAAGGGCTTATAGCATTATTTTTATTTCTTTTTTTGTAATACTCAGCCTGAAGCTTATCTCAGAGAAATAAAAACAAAGTGAGGTTGTTCTCTAAGAAAATATTTATGTACATCGACTTTCAGAAGCTTCAGAGAAATTGAATTTTTAAAACAAGAGCTTACTTTGGTGCAATCCTTTCTGGACTGTATTTATAGTTTACATGGTACACTTATTTGAAGTGTTTATTTTATGACACAGTTAGGCATTGGGGTCGCCCCATCCCCTGTTCTCTCCAGTCTTACACTAGGTGTCCTCCAACTGCCCTCAGAACACATTTTCATGGGCTTCCTGAAGCTTCTCATGTGCGTGGATTCCAAAATGGTTTTTGTCAAAATAAACTCACCTTTTAATTTTTTTGCATGAGCTTTCCAAGTGTATGTTTACACACATACATATATATAAATATGAACAGATTTGTACACACATGCATGCATTAGTATTCACATGTAATGTTGAAAAACAATCGTGATTGTAACATTGACTTTAATGTTGCTCCGAATCCTTGTTTGTAGATCTATTTCTTGGCAAATGTAAATATCTTATTTCCCTTCTTAAGACTGGTTTCTTCTAAAATATTTTTGTCTGTATTTGATGCAGTGGGTCTGGCACTAGGGAAATCTACTAATGAAATTTCCTGTTTGAATTAGGCCATTTGAATCTTCTGTGTATCTCGGCCATACTCATGAATTTGGTGGTGTGAATTTTTCTCTAACACATCAGTAACAATGCAGATTAATTTTATGATTGAAACATTGCTTAGTCTTTCTCAAACTCTTGCACCATGGAAAAAGAAAGCAATGTTTTCATGTGCTTTATTTTAATTGAATCCCCTCCAAGAACACAGTACTTTCCCTTTCGAGACTGAAAGAGAATTGTCACCTTTGTTCCAAGTCACTGCTTGGTGACCAATAGCTCTTCTTGGTTGAAATTTATTACATTTCTACCTTCACCTGGAAAGATTTTGCAATTAGTGTTATTTGGGACAATAGCTAACAAACTCTCTCCCTCTCTGACACTTTTCTCATTAGATCACTGAGAAAATTAAAGTAATTCTATCAGTGTCTTTCCTAATAATACATTGATGATATTTATGTGCTTTAGATAGAGGAAAATTACCTCTGACTTCTAAAAACTGACTTCCCATTATCTCAAGAAAACATGCTATGCTTCCTATCAGGGTAGATGTGTTGAAATGGTTGAGGAAAGTATCTTAATTTCATCACAGCAAATTGCATTAAATTCCTAATATACTCTATGGCCAGACATTCTAAGAGAAGCATGGAATAGTCAGATCTATCCTAAGTAATGTTTCTGTGAGCCCTAGGTAGTAATCAGCAGATACTATTTCCAATTTCATGGACTAATGTATGTTCTTGATTGAGACTGGCCTGGGAAAGGGGTGTGACAGTCTGCAGTCTAGAGTCAGAGCTCTCCACACCATCACTTGGCCCCTTTCTATCTCATCCTATAATTCTTACTATCTCAGAGTTCCAAGTTCAATAAATATTAAATATTTCAGTTAAAGAAAAGCTAATACCAATCTGTTTCCACAAGGCATTACAAAAATACAGTAGTTTATGTAATCAAATGGAATTATGAAAACAGCCCAACGTTGAATAGTCCAGGGCAGATGAGACGTCTTTATCAACCACAAGTCAAATCGTCAAGCTCTGCATCAGAGATGGTGTCCACATCACCAGTCACTGAGAGGTGAAGCCACGAAAACAAAAGCCGGTAATATCTGTTGAGGACATTAAATAGAATGTGCATTGCACATTCTTTCATTTTTCCCTTCGTTAGGGATTGCTGACAAAACAAAAATGCTATACAGGATCCTGAAAGAATCTCCATCAGGGAGGTAAGTGTCCTGTTAAAAAATGTAGAGATTCCTTTCTAAGAGGAAGAAAAGAAATTGGGCCCAGAACGATGGCTCAATTGGCTAATTATCTGGCCTTGCAAGTGCCAGGATTCTATGAATGTTGGTTCTTATCCCAGCTGTTCCACTGCCCATCCAGCTCCCCACTTGTAGCCTAGGATAGTCCTTTGGGACCCTGCCTCTGCATGTAAGACCTGGAAGAAGCTCCTGGCTCCTGGCTTTAGATCAGATCAGTTCCGGCTATTGTAGCAATTTGAGGAGTGAACCAGCAGAGAGGATCTTTCTCTCTGTCTCTCTTTCTCTCTGTAAATCTTCATTTCAAATAAAAAGAAATAAATCTTTAAAAATTGAGAATGTATGTGGGAATGGATGAGTAGAAATTTAAATAAGCAGCTATAAGGAAGACTATGGATATCAATGTTGGTTATCAGGTTATATATTGGGCACATTGAACACATACATGTTCAGATGTTATTAATTATGTAATTATTTAATATTTTCTTATGTATAAAGCTTTTGGAAATATAAGTAATAATTTAGGCCTTAGTATTCAGAAGACATATCCATTTGTTTCTCTTTGCTATAAAACAAAATCAATTGAATAGTAGGGACATGACATTTTCATACTTTATTAGGCTACAGTGGAATTGAAGAAGCAAGAGCTATTAGACTAAAAATTCAGAAATATTTCTTTGTTGCAAAGTAGCAAAAATTTTAATTTGAGGCAGAATTATATAGTGTATTTTTTTATTTTTAAACATTTACTTAAAGGAAACAGATTTCATGTATTTCACATATCCGTTTTTAGGAGTGTATTTCCAACACCTCTTTCTTTCTTTTGTACAAGTTATTTGCCCAGGCCACTTACCAGCCTCCTCCCTCTTGTGCCACTAGATAGAACTAGGTTATGGCAGCAAATGAGAACAAGTGTATGGATGTCTTAACAAACACTTGTGTTACGAGTGAGACTGTATTTTCACATTAGGTGACCTAATGATCTTCTTAGACCTCATAAAGATTGAAGTCTGGCAGGAGAAAGCAAACATCATATTAAATAATATGCAAAAGCTACTGACTGTGTAATTGTGACTGCTGTATTATGCTGTCAAGACTGAAAGGCAAACTTAACCAAGGAAAGGCTAGAAAAGTAGATGTCTACTCTTTCAGCTTCTCAGGAAACACTCTTTGTAGCCTGAAGCCACCTGTTCATTCTGGAATGCAGTTTGGTTTTCCTGATTGTGATATTTGGTGGCCTTTTAGGACTCTGTGCATCCCACACATTAAGCATTGTTAATGAAGATTTCTTTTTCTTGAAATTTACATCGATATGTCCAGCTTCATCTTATGTCACTTTTGGGAACGGAGACATTCCTGCCTTAGTTGGAAAGCAGTGGCCAGATATCAGAGGGAAATCAGAAGAATTTAGCATCCAATCCACCCTAAAGGCACAACAACGAACAGAGATGGCATCTAAGAGTAGGAGTGCTGTATTTTTCCTCTACAAACATACTGTTTTTGTCTCTTTCGAATCACCTTTATTTCTACTAAAGATAATCAGAACAAAACTAATTTGTTAGCAAAATGAGCTTAGCCTCATCAGGTCTGGACTGCTTATTTACATAAGCACAGCAAGAATAGTAATCAACCACATAGGCTCTTGCTAAATTTCTTTACTGGAATTTCAGATAAAGCTTCCGGTGACTTTTGGAAACTATTCATTGGTAGGAAACCATAACGAGACAGGCTTCAGACTTCATCACCCATGAAGCCTGCAAGTTCCCCTGGTGTCCATTTCCAATCCAAGGCCAAGCTTTGAGAGTATGTGGGCACGAATATTCCCAAGGACATTCGCTTACAAAGATGGAAGATTGATTTATGGTTTATGTAAATAATTATCTCTATGAAAATAAGAACACCTGTGAATAGTTTCTGAATTTTAGAAATATCAGGTAAGAATAGACAGCAAATGATCACCTTTATTTATCTTACCATATGACTATGTATTCTCAATTTAACATACATAGGGATGTATACATAGGGAGATCAAGAAAGCCAGCACAGTTAAAAAAAAAAAAATAACCCAGTTAATCAGGCTTGGGCAAATACAGTTTTCTGATAACTTGAAATAATATCATTGAAAGTAGTAAGAATTTATAGAGTCCTAATGAAGAAACTTTGATTCATGAAACTGGTGATAGTTAATTTACGAGACTGATAAAGAATTATTTTACATTTAAATGTTTAGTATTGCTGGTTCTTCTATTTTTTTCATTTCTATATTTAAAGCACTACTTTGACTTCCATCTGTGCCACTTCCAGTCCAGCTCCCAGAGAACGTGTGCAAAGGCAGTGAATGATGGCCGAAGCCTTTGGGTCCCTGCCACTCACACAAGAGGTGTGATATAGGTCATAGTTTCTGACACTGGCCTTGCCCAGCCCTGGCTGTTGCAAGCACCTAGGAAGTGAATCAACAGAATGAAGATCTCTCTCTCTCTCTCTCTCTCTCTCACCGTGTGTGTGTGTGTCTGTGTGTGTGCACATGTGTATGTGTGTGTGTCCTTCCACTGGATAACTCTGCTTTCAAATGAAAATAAGTAAATCTTAAGAAACACTTTATAAAATTGTTCCATTAAATCATCTCGTGCCTATGCACATGTTCACAAACAAATTGAAAGCGGCAATATTCCTGGACGAAGAACTCTTATGCGGAGGGGTGCATGTGTTTTGAGCTATCGTAGGCATCGACAGGTTGTTTTTGAGTCAATGCTTCCAACAGCAGTGGATGACACCTCTGCTCATTTTATATCCTTAGAAGACCTTGGAATAGTTGTTTTGATAAAACTAACGCTTGCTTATTGTTAAGTTTGCTGGATGTCAAAAAATTTTTATTGCTATCTGAATTTGTTTCTTTCTGAGTACTGATTAAGTAATTATGAAGATATTTATTTGCCACATCCTTTTTTCTTTTATTTGGCTTATTTATTTCCTTTTGTACATTTAAAAAATTATATTTTATTATATCAATGTGTAAGTAGGGGAGCTAAGCAGTGGCCTAAATCTATTATGTAATACTTGTGTTACAAATATGTCTTATTAGTCTGTAATTTGCAATTTTCACTTTCTTCTAATGTATTTTTCGTGTGGATTTTTAGTTTGGATTTGATGTTCATGAACTGATTTCTCTTTTTTTATGAATGTGTATGTGCATTTGTTTCCTTAAAGATTTCATACCCTCAGGGTGTAATATATTCTCATATAGGTGCTTTAAAAAGACTTGATGCTTCTTTTTAGTCACTTAGAACTTGAATCCATCTGGAATGTATCTTTTGTGTATGAGGTGTGAAAAGGCAGTCTAATTTTATTTATCCATATGGATAGCTAATTATTATAACTGTACTTATTGCCTAGAACATTTTTCCTGATTTCATATTTTCTTCTCTCTTTATATTTTTGTCTTTTTCACCCATTAAATGTGCATGTTCAGTTAAATTAATAATTATAAAGTGAAACTCTCAGATATTCAATATTCTCATGATTACCATTCCCCTGTGGTTTTTTTTAAAGATTTATTTTTATTTTTTTTTTTATTGGAAAGGTGGATATACAGAGAAGAGAGACAGAGAGGAAGATCTTCCGTCCAATGATTCACTACCCAAGTGAGCGCAACAGCCGATGCTATGCCAATCCGAAGCCAGGAGCCTCTTCCGGGTCTCCCACGTGGGTGCAGGGTCCCAAAGTTTTGGGCTGTCCTCGACTGCTTTCCCAGGCCACAAGCAGGGAGCTGGATGGGATGTGGAGCTGCTGGGATTAGAACTGGCACCCATAGGGAATCCCGGGGCATGCAAGGAGAGGACCTTAACAACTTGCACCACCGGGCCGGGCCCTCTCCTGTGGTTTTTAAAAATTTACCATTTCTTTCTACTTTGAAGTTCTTCTAATTTTCTTTTGCCTTTGAAGCTCTAAATTTGTCCTCAAACTATCATATATACATGAAGAAACATCAAACAAATATATATATGTATATATATATACGTAACTACATAGCCTAAATTGTGACCTATGTTGTATAAATATATTGATCTAAATATGATAATTATATTATATTACATAGAATTCAATAACTTGAGATATAAATAAGACATGCAAATAAACTTGTCTAATTGTCTATTGAGAAGCATATCTGACATAATTAAAACCTGTAGCTAACATAGCCATTTAGGTAAATATTAACTATGATTATTAAATATTTGGAATAGGGTTTTAATTTCTTGAAAATCAAGAAAGTATAGAGTTGAACCCACAATTCTTTTCAGTGCTCTCATGCTTGTTGTCATCCTCTATTTCTTCCCCTGTGAGGTAGAGACCATTTTTGTCATAGAAATATTTTGGCCTATCTTCATTGAGGGTACAGTCATTTGTAATAATGACCTTAAACAGAGGAAAAAGGAGAAGAAGAAAGAAAAAGAAGAGAAGGAAGAATGGAGAGAAAAGGAAGGAAGAAGAAAAATAAGGAAAAGCAAAGGAAGAAATGATTAGAAAGGAAGAACAGGAGCAAGGAAGGTTCATTTCAGATAGACTACCAAGAAAATAATAAATGAAATAAATTCAAAGCATGAAGTAGGTAGGCTCTTTAACCAGCATAGGTAGAACAATTTACTAATAATAACACATCTGTTTTCCATGTGTTAGAGATTTCAATGATGTCAAATCACTGTTAGGAAAAGTCAAGATCATTTCATCAACATCAGTTAAATTTTGAACCCTGTAGATGTTGCATGTACTCTATAAATCAGTATGGCTTGTTAGTGGATACTATTTATATTTTCAGTGAAAAATAAAGCTAAAAATTGTGCCATCATATTAATCTTTGAGGCTTATCAATTTAGCTAGTAACTTAGTATCATTCATACTTTATAATAATCAGTAAGCTTTGAATACATTTAAGTTTCCATTTGGTTGAAGAAATAATTTATTATATGAGTAAAACATAGACCGTTTACCAGCCTTTAAAACTCAAACCAATAAGAAAAGTGTAGTACTAGTTAAGCCTGTCACCATGGATCAGTGGCTAAATTCTAGCCTTGCATATTCCAGAATGGCATATGGGCACTGGCTCATGTACCCGCTGCTCCATTTCCTTTCTAGCTCTCTGATTGTGGCCTGACAAAGCAGTTGAGGATGGCCCATACTCCTGGAATCCTGCACCTGTGGGGGAAACCCAAAAGAAGCACCTGGCTCCTGGTTTCAGATTGCCATAGATCCAACCATTGCGGTCAATTGCAGAGTAAATCAGTGGGTAGGACATCCTTCTCTCTGTAAATCTGACCTTCCAACAAAGATAAATAAATATATATTATATACATATATATGCAATGTATGTATATATGCGTGTGTACATGTATAGTATATAATATATATGTACAGTGTCTATGCATGTATAATATATGCATATATGCATGTATTTATATATAATATATATTTACATATACATTTAAAATATGTATGTATATATGTATATATATTGAAAAGTAGCAATAAAATAACTGAAGTTAATTGTAAGATGTTTTGTGCATTTTATGTAAAAAATCATATAAAAAGCATATAATATTATCACTGAATAATGCCCTGAGCAGGTCAAAAGTCTACATGGTGACTTACATGTATTTCAAGACTCTAAAAATTTATTTTTCCAGAGAAAGGAAGTTAATCTACCTTTTACTCAGGTGTAATAGATGTCTCTAGAAATTTACCATGTTAAACATGACTGTAATATCTGTATACAAGTTCATAATATAATTTAATATAGAAACTGGCATTTGTGTTACCATGAGCCGGTGTAAGTTGTCTCCAGGAGAAGGGAAACAAACCTAGGAAGTGACACTTGGAAGTAGTGGTATATTATTATATTAATATACAACTATTCATATAATCTATATTCCCATTTATTTCATTTACATATATTAAAAAAATTAAAAAGCTATTGAGCTAACAAAGCATTAGCATATTCCAGGATTGAGTATACAACGTTCAAGTAGCAGGCAGTTCCAGACACAGACACAGACACCAAAAGTAATTAATTAATAAACAATAAAGTTCAATATTTTTAGTCTTTACTTTTAAGAGCTGTACAAATGAAGACTCAGCTAAACATTAACTAGTCCAGATTAAAAGATCTAACAGAATTGGGTAAAAACTCTTCCACCATCTAACAAAGATTTTGAGACTGCCTCAGGTGATATATCTCACACTTACATTCTATAAATAAACTCCCAAAATGACAATAATTTCTGCACAGGGATGAATTTAAAAGATACTTTTATCTGCATTCTATTTTACCTTGTATCCCAAGTGTTATTATGTTTTTGCATTGGAAGAAACACACTTCAACCAAAACTGCTGCTGAATATTTCTGTATTTTCTTGCCCCACAGATGTAAAAACTCTCTTACTAACTTTGGAGAAACCCTAGGTTGAAATTTAGGGAAATCAATTACTGTGTATATAGGTGGTTTCCTGTCAGTCAGCTCAACTTAAAAATAATCTCTGATAAGAACACAATAACCATCTTAAACACCTGAGTTCATAAAGAATATAGAGCATCTAAAGACAAGGATATAATATTTAAAGCAATTTTAAATTAGTTAAAGTTCATCATCTCCAGAATGACAAAGCAGCTATTCTCAGGAGAGAAAGCCATCAATATGCCAGTTTGCTTCATCAAGAAATTTTACTCAACTATTAGGCTGGAGTTTGCAAATTTGGGATTTTTTGGTTGATATTTTTAAGACTATGGTAAACCACTCAAATCATAAATGGATTCTTTCGAATGGAGTAAGTAGCAACATGAATGTTTCAAGAGAGTGAAAATCCTACTTCTGAAATTTCTTGCACTAGCTTTGTCAGATGAATAAATCCATCTGATCTTTATTGCTGTGAGTGTTAAATATTTGTACCATAAAAAGAGTATAATTGTGAAGCCATTTAGAGACAGTGCCAAAGGATGACCTGCATGCTTGAGCTGTACATGCCACTGTTTCTTAAATAAGAAAACAAAGAACTACCTGTACACCTGCCTGTGGATATATGGATGCCACATATCCAATTCAATTCTCTTATTTATTCAAGATGGAAAGATGGTTTTGCCTATGCACCAAAATAAAAGTTTCTGTATCAACTCAAGCTGCTTTGCTTTTCCAAGACCTCTAAAAATTCTGTCTTACTATGAACCTATTTATGCTCCTCCTTGATTCCAACAGGCAGCTAATTCAAGGATGTGCAGAGATAATTGATTAAATGCATTCCTCCAAGAAAGATCTCCAGGACATATACCCATTGCCTGCACTGCAATTCATGCTACAAAACTAGCATTACCTCAGCTCAAAAACCAGAGATGCTTACACCAATCACAGGTTTTACACTGGAAGAGAAACAGTAGTAACAATTTACACATATTCTAAGTATCCGTTGTACTCTATGTTCATGAGACATTCAGAAAGAAAAAGTACATGTGAGCAGAAGTGGATAAATTAAATACTAACCAGAAATTTTTAAATTGCTGTAATACATAGTCTGCCCAAAATAGCTATTGTGCACATCATGAAAGAGGAGAATCAAAGGTCATGAAATGAAATAACAGGAAACACAACACCAAAGAGGGCTCCTACGTCAGGAGGCTTTCCCTTACTGCCATCAATTCCATTATTCTCTTTTGTAAACTTACACTAGGGAGCCACTGTAAAGTATACCTGGCAAACCCTAGTAGTTTAAGGTTAAACTGACAAGGAAGGCTTTGCGTTTCCAAACAGATCCTGCATACACCGTATGTGTGCTCATGATTCTGCGCATTACAGAAAAGGCTCCTTAAATTTACAGATGACAAAAGACATCTATGGAGTAAAACATTGAGAATATAATTAAACATTTAATGCATTTGTTGCCATATTTAGATTTTGAAAAAAATGTTAAGTGAATATTTTCAAATTGATGTCATGTTTATGTCCATGGACCCTCAGGATTTAGGGCTCTGTTTGTATTTATAAGGGCATTTATTGAATGTATTAAAGTGTCTCTGTAGAGTGGAAAGGATAGTAAAAAGGAGGACAACCACTAGGAAAAAGTCATCCAGCTAACAGTAAAAGGGACAATCAAATTTCACAGAGCAAATATGGAATGAAATTAAATGAGCCCCTTCCAGCATGACTTGGTCCCTTTCATCTTCGGCCCCTGAATACTTTTCCTTTTGTTCTTTGAGCTTTTCACAGGATTGTATGGGAGATTCTGTGAATAAAGACATTAAGGGAATAAGGCTACAGATAATTTGGATTTTGGCTGCATTTTAAAGATTAATTTTACCAATTTAAAAAAAAAGAGGAAAGAGGAGCAGAGACAGGAAAAGAGAGAGAGACTCTTCCATTACTTTCTAACTCCTCCAGATTGCTGTGTTGTCCAGAAATGCTTCAATTACTTGGACATCTGCCACTCACGGGGAGGACCCAGATGAACTTTTTGACATAGGGCTTCACAGAGGAACTCCAAGTCTTTATTGTGACTCATTTCTGCTTCAGGAATCTTACGTTTCTAAAGCATTTGATGATCTCAACATTTGAAAAATAAGGCTTAAGACTTACTCATGATTTTCAGTGATACAAAAGCTAGTGCCTGCTCAGAAATAAAATCCAGTGGATTCTACAAATTCTATACATTTAAAAAACAACCACATGTTGCTACAATAGTATAGTCCTTTCATACTGAGTCATAATTCTATCAGTCTCTTATTTAAATGTGCCCCAACATTGCTGGTACAGAAAACGTCAGACAGTCCAGCATTATGACTCCATATGGAGGACTATACAATTGTAGCAACATGGAGAAAATCTTTCAGGGGGTGAGAATTTGGGAGGGGGCATCCCAGTCTATATTTCTGGAGCTCTTTATAAACATTTGCATGTGTTTATAAAAGAAGTGATATTCAGAGCTCTGGGGTACTAAATTATGCTTGTAAGATCATAGTCATTATGTGCTTCTCATTTAGAGAAAACTTCGGATCAATTATCAGAGTGGCTACCCATTATTCCATTTGATTTTCTCTTAAAAATAAGTTAGCATAAAAAATCAAGATATAGTGAAGCAGTATTTTCATAAAAAAAATAAGAGATTGTGAACCCAGAGCAAGCCATTTTTCAAGTAGTTGTAATTTACACTTAAGTATCGGTGATTCAAGTTCTTCTTTAACCATGACATCTACGGGATGTGTGCATTGTGCTTTCATCTATCACCTTGAACTGTGCTTGCACATCGCAGGTCATCCACTGGGGGATCACATTTTTAGGTAAATCCAGCTCTGGGACTTTTATCCTTCCCTATTTGAATAATAGTTTATTTTGCATTTTAAGCTTTAATTTACTGCTACAAATTCAAACAGATAAAATTCTGCAGACCAAAATTCAAATGAATAATATGCACTACCAGTAAAGAAGAGTCAAAGAATAAAAATTTTGTTTTATAATTTTATAATTCGTTAACAAGTTTGTGCTATACAAAGAGAACTGACATGATTTTTAGCTGTCATAGATGAAATATAAATATATGATTATGTTTTCTCATATTTTAAAATACTCAAATTTCCCTTTCTTCTTCCTTCCTCTTGCTACTTATTTGCTTGTTTCCTTTTTACCTTTCTTATTCTTTCAAAGTTCAATCCTAAAGTTTTTCACAAGGCCTGAACTAAGCAGCTGGAGCCAGCACCCATGTGGGATCCTAGCACCTGCACAGAGGAGGATTAAGCCATTTAGCCATCAGGCTGGGCCATGGTGTTTTAAGTCCTAAATACCTATTTTTTCATAAGTCTTCTATTCCCAAAAAAGAAAAGTTAATGAATAAAATACTAAGAATTTTATTTAACCAGCCAATAGCAGAGGCATATTTGCATTTTTGTTGAGTTTATATAGTAGCAGAAGACAGTATTTTCAGCTACTCTATAATTTATTATATCTGAATATATTATTCATCTTCTGATCTGCAATTGAAAAGAATAAAATGCAGTATGACTAGAACTTCCGTGGCAGTCCCAAATGTACTTTTTAATTATACCCAGATAATTATTTGAACTTGGCAATATTTCTCAGCCATCACACTTTGTTTTCTGTTTGCTGTTTCTCTTTTCAGAGAATTGTTTCTTACAAAAATATCACTAGGCAAATAGAAGTAAAACATCGAGTCTACAAAACTATTATTTCCTCTCTTCTTAGACTCAGCTTTCCATGTTCAAGAATTTCAAGAGAATCTTCTTTATTTTTTTCAAAAACTAAAAAAAGAAACTTTTAAATTTTCTATTTTCTTTTTGTATTTGTAGCTCACATTGGATTCATCACTAGCAAAGGCGAGTTTACGCAACAGTGAACTGTTTTATAAGGTTGCTATTTTGTAAGAATAAATAGAGTTCCGTTAGGTGTAAAAATCAGATTGATCTTACATCCTTTAAAAAAAGGAATGACACTGAAACTAAGCTGGTTTATTTCTAATTTTGTACATTTTGTAAATCATGCTACTCTAATTTTATCTTTTTAAACATGTTCTGGTGCAAGTAGCTAAAGCTGTTGCTTTTGAAATGTAGACAAAACACATCACTGGGATGCACTCTACAGTAACTTCCCAGCTTGCAAAGACTTTCAACTCCTTGTTAACCAGAAGTCTGTTGATACCTCTTTTCTTTTCTCTCTAAATTCAACTTCACGCTGCCGCCTCCTACTCTTGGCCTTTCCCTTGGTACAACCTAAGTGGCACCCATAGCTACACATGTATCTCTCCATCCTTTGTGAATAAAGGCACCCCTCCCCATCTCGCAAATCCTCCCCTTGTGTATGCAATACTGCACTCAGCAAAAATACTGAAGTATTGTGATCTATTTGACATTTCTGATCTTTTGTCTTATTAATTTCAGGCACCCTCTTTCCCTACTCTTCCTCATTCCAAACTGAGATTAGGGCCTACTACCTTTACCGGATATGTGCTTTTCATTCCCTTATTGAAGGGAACTTTTCTAATTACAAACACGAAAAGGGATAGGCATTTGAGTAACAGTTAAAGCACTCTAACATAACTGCATCTCATAGCAAACGCCAGGATTGGGCACTGATGTATGCTCCAGTTGCTAGTTTCTTGCTAACACCCATCTTGGTAGGCAGCAGGTGATGGCTCAGATACTTCGATTCCTGGTAGGCACGTGCGAGAGCTCCAGATTGTGTTTAGGATTCCAAGAAACGAATGGGCCGTTTCTGTTGTGGTTATCTGAGGAATGAACCGGAGTACGGGGGATATTTTTATTCATTACACAAATATACTGGTGGTCAAATAGTACACCAATAAGATTCAGAGTTTATTCTATTTTTAAAATCCCTCCATAGCATGCTATATAGTTTTTTTTTTTTTCGTTAATTGAAAGAGCAGGTTAATATTTATTTGAAATAGTTTTCTTCATTTTGCACAGTTCATGCATTTCTTGTTCTATATAAATTTAATTAAACATAAAATATCCTGCACGAATTAGTTTTACAACACTTTCCTTTGTTTTTCATAATCCTGCAACTTAAAAGATAGTGTCACCTAGAGAGAAAGCACATTAATTGAATACATAAGGAGAACAATTTACAGATGGATTTAGCTTTTATTTGAAAAGCCTGAACATGCTTGTTGATCTTTTAGAAACCATTTTTAATGCTGACAAAATTGGATTGTCATTTTAACATCCAATCAGAGGTGTGATTCCTAAGTAGGGAAATTTGTTCTGTGATAAGTAATTATTTCTCAAAATAAACTGAAAAAGAGCATTCAAGATTACACATGCTCAGGAGATTGCACACACAGACACACACACACACACACACACGCACACTCTTGTATAAATAGTAATTTACTAATATGTATATTTACTGATTTCCATTTTCTGGGCTTTCTTTGCAAATAGAGACAACTTCATCTTTTAGTGCTTCATCTTGAAATTATTAAAATATATTTTACATGGAGTAGCAGGAAGGTGTGCTAATGAAGTTTCTGTTCACTTATTTGTGTTAGTTAGAATTGATGTGGGTGCAAAGAAAGTAAAATTTTACAATTTTGAATCATAAAAAAATCACTAAATTATATTATTTTATTTTGTATATCAATGTATATAGAGCTGACATAGATTTTAAAGTTTTTTCTTTATTGAAAACAGGTAATCATTTTAAAATTTTTAACGTTGCCATCTTTGAATTTTTGCTCCCAGAAAGAGAGTGAATGATAACATTTTGCTTTTCCTAAGAAAACAAAAAACGAAAAGAAAAAAGAAAAATGAGCTGCAACCTCACTCCTTACACACAAAGAAGCCAAAATATTTTTAACAAAAAACTGCATGTAAGATGGCATAGATGGGGACAGGTCTTCTCATAGTTCCGCTTTACGCTTGTGAATGCTGAGGGCCACAGAGATAGGACTCAGCATCGTTCACTCACTGCGTCGCTTGAACCAAGACTTTTTGGGAAGAACAACTCAGTCAGTATTGCATAAGTTAAAACTGTTTTCCCAGAACAATACTAGTTTCTTCTAAACTTAAGAACGCTTATGGCACAATTTTCCTACATGACATTCGGGCCTACTAATTTGATTTTACAGATGACTAAGTGGCCCATATAAGGCAGAAAAAATTTAGATAATAGGAAAAGGTGAGATAAAGCGTGAAATATGCAAATTCCATGTCACTATCTTAACTATTTCTTCATTAGTAATAAGTTTAGACTTGTTTCTCTCATAACACCTGAGTAATAAGAGAGTGTTTTACTTTGTACTGATGAAATAAATAGAAATTTGGGCTTTCTGTATATAAGAATAGCCATCTTTAAGCATTTATTAGCATTGTATATTTCTAGATTATTTTACAAGAGTTATGTGATATGTAAACTTGACAAATTACATGACAGGTACATTTGTAATATTTTACCTTTTTATGACACCTGTTAGGTTAAAATGATGCTGCTAATGCTCAATATTGTCTACCCTCTGTTTTTTATTTTATATGAATTGATTGTAAAAAAAAATTAGAGTAATACAAATTTTACTTCTGATCATAGCATAGGTTACTTTTAACAGGCATACTCATGGTCATTATAAAACACCAGTAACATTTCTATTCACCATCATGTACTATGGCAGAAGTTAACATTGCAAAACTAAGGCAGAGACTTTTATTTTCAGATAACACGAACAAATAAGAAAACTTTAGATAAAATTTCATTAATCTATCCAAAGTGCTGATAAGTGCAGTAAAGTATTTCTGAAAAACCTGTTTGCACAATTTGGTGTTGAAGGTAAAGACATTGAAGGAGGAATAAAGCTAAGAGCCAGAAAAGACATGAGACAATTGCCAAAGTGGCAAAAGGAAATGGTCCATGTGCTTCTTTAAGATCAGTCGGCCTGAGGGATTAAGCTAGTGCACATAATGATGACTTTGTGAAGCCTAAAGAAACAGTGATGCTGCAGAAAGGAGGCAGAGGCAAGCTCAAACTACGTGCTTTCTTTCCTCGAACTGAGGGAGAAGCAGCAGCAAAGTGGAGGAGCAGCAGCCAAGGGAGGGATGGCAGAGAGAGACATCTTCCATCTGTTTATTCATTCCCAATTTGACACAACAACCAGGTCTGGGTTAGGCGGAAGTCAGGATTCAGGTACTCAGCCTGTGCATAGCAGCAGTCAGTTTATTTGGTTGGTCATTTGTGACGTCCACAGGAGTGTTAGTGAGTACTTAAGTGGAAGTAGAGAGGTTGGGCCCAAAATGGCACTCAGAATGTGGGATATTCACCTTGTAAGAGGTGTCTAAAGATGTTACACCGCAGAACTGGTGACAGCACTTTTTTCTTAGTCCAAATGAGACTGTTTTGTGAAATCTAGACATAATTATGGAGATCCATATTTTCTTTGTCTGTTACTAAAGCTTGAGATTATTTTCTCTCCTTTACTCTGTGAATATAAATATATTTTTAAAATAGTTAAATAAATATTTTTGAGAATGAAATCCCATCTGATGATTCATTCCCCAAATGTTTAATAAGCATCCACTCTAACCAGGCATCCTATGTGAATGGCATGGATACAAACAGTTGGCCAACAACCTGCCTCTTCCCACGTGATACGTCAACAAGCTGGAGCGAGGAGATGAGCTGGTCTCAGAAATCAGGCACTCTAGCACTGGATAATGGCATCTTTGCCCCTGCATCAAGTGTCTGTCCCAAAGCCATTTAAAAAAAAATCAATTCCATAAAATGAGACTATCTTAAAAAATTAGTAAACAACCCTTAGTGTCAATGATAGCTAATTTATACTCCAAGATTTATACTGGAATATTTTAAAAGGATTGTGAAAATGAAACTAAAGTTTATTTTTATGAAAATAAAGCATTTTTATGAAACTCTTGCATAAGCAGAACAACAGAATGTTTATGAGAAATGCATACTTTAAGAATAGAACTGAGTATATATTTAAGAATTTTGGACACTGAAATATTTTTTACCTCCGTTTTCTTAAAATGTTTTTAAGTGCCCTGATGCAATTATTTCAGCTTATATTACTTCTCTCTGAATTGACCAGAACTATTGCCTTCATGATTCACTTTCTGTCAGTTGCATCTAGCCTTCCATGTTCTTTTCTCAACTCCTTTTCCTTCTGTGTGTAATAGTACCTAATCTACATGGATGCCAGTTACACTGTTGCATACTGATGTTCAGGTCTCTCCAATCAGTACTAAACTTTCAGAGAAAAAAAAAAAAACAGGTCAAATGAGAGTGAGATGAGGATATTTATTCAATCTGCATTTTCTTTTTTATTTTTTGATACAATTTAGTTGGCAGTGGGCTCTCCCCTTCCCCTCCCCCAAATTTCCTCCCCCCACTCTGTTCTGCCCTCTAGGTTCATAATGTGTGTCCACTGTGAATTTTCCCAAGTCCTTCATGCTTCCTCTGGAATGTCTCCCAGCCTTGTAGGAGAAAACTTTTTGTTGTAGGTTAATTCTTATATCCCGAGGCTCTAATGTAGGTACAGTGAGGATTAAATCTTCATTGTTTTTGGGCAGTACCAGTAACAGTGATAGAGGGGACAATGACCATCTCAGGTGGTTATAAACAATCTCTTACAGATGGTTGATTAATGGATTCCATCACAAGTTCTTGTTACATTAGGTACAGGTAAGTATGAAGTAATACTGATTAACATAGAGTAAAGTTCACATATGATATCTCTAGATTTGATATCATATTATATTATATTAGCATGAACATGGTATCTGACATTTTGGGATTGGCTCATTTCCCTTAGCATTATCTTCACTAGTTTGGCCCATTTGGCCACAAAATAATGCATTTTTTTAGTTGCCTAGTAGTATTCCATAGTGTAGATGAACCGCAGGTTCTTTATCCAATCCTCTGTTGATTGGCATTTAGGTTGCTTCCATGCTCTTGTGATTGTTGATTGTGCTGCAATAAATATTGGGGTGCATGCTGCTTTGTCATATAACAAGCCTTTTGGATATATTCCTAGAAGTGATATTGCTGGGTCATATGGTAGATGAATTTTTAATTGCCTAATTGTTCTCCATACTGACTTCCATAGTGGCTGCATTAGCCTGCATTTCCACCAGCAGTAGAATAGGGGTCCCTTTTCTCTGCAACTTTACCAACAGATGTTGTTAGTATTTTTCTATGTAGAGGCGATTCTTTCAGACATTAAATAGAACCTCATTGTTGTTTTTATTTGGATTTCCCTTATTGCTACAGAGCTTGAGCATTTTTTCATGTGTTTGCTAGCCATTTGAATTTGTTCCTTTGTAAAATGTCTGGCCATTTCCTGTGCCCACTTCTTGACTGGTTTGTTTGTTTTGATGTTATTGCTGTATTGGAGCTCTTTGTATATTCTGGAAATTAGCCTTTTGTCTTCTGTGTAGTGTGCAAAGATCTTCCATTCTGTTGGTTTCTTATTTATTTTGTTGATTGTTTCCTTTGCTGTGCAGAAACTTCTTAGCTTAATGTAGTCCCATTTGTTTATTTTGGTCTTGATTTCTTTTGCTTTTGGTGTTTTTTCTAAGAAGTTTTTCCCACTCCTATGTCTTTCAGAGTATGTCCAACTTTTTCTTCCAAAAGTTTGATGGTCTCTAAATGTAGGTTTAGATCTTTAATTCATTTAGATTTGATCATTTTGTAGGGTGAAAGGTGTGGTTCTTGCTTCTTATTCCTACATGCTATTAGCCAGTTTTCCAAACAGTATTTATTGAAGAGACCTTCTTTTTTTCCCGGATTGTTTTCTGTTGTGTTATCAAAGATTAGGTAGTTGAGCATGTGTGGGTTCCCTTTTGGATTTTCTATTTTATTCCATTGATCTAACTGCCTGTTTCTGTACCAGTACCAGGCTGTTTTGATCACCACTGCCCTATAACACACCTGGAGATCTGAGATTGTGACACTTGCTGTTAGGTTCTTAGTCTTCAGGACAGTTCCAGCTATTCATGTTTTTTTGTGTTTCCAGATGAACTTTTGCATCATTTTTTTTCCAGCTCTGTGAATTATGTTCTTGATATTTTAATTGGAATCATGTTGTATGTATATATTGTTCTTAGTAATATTGTCATTTTGATGACAAAGAAAAGATTGTGTGTGCCTATATGCAGATAAGCTTAGAAGTGAAAAGTAGTAAATGGAGTCCTAGTTGATACAAATTGTACCTTTAAGCAGACTTTCACCACATAAGCATGTATATGTCAGGACCACGTTTGTGTGTGTAATAGAAGTGCTCATTGTGAGGAGGCATTGAGGATAGCAATTAAGACACTCCTCTCTTATGTTTAAGTGCCTGAGTTTAACTCTAAACTTCAGTTCCTGACTCAGCTTCCTGATAATTCAAAACCTCAAAGGTAGTGGTATTCATTCAGGTCATTAGGATCCTGGGTTGATTTCCCCAGTTCTTGTGTTCAGTTCTGATGCACCGTTGGTTTAGCAAGTAAATGAATGGAAAGGAGAGATCTTTGCTTCCCTGCCTCTCAAATTAGTAAATTAAATTTTGATGCTTATTTATTAAATATATGCTTAAAGAATTGATTCCTTTTTTAACATATCAAATCTGTCTGATAATCTATCACAATTTCTGACAACTTTCAGACACTAGATGTGAGAAAGTGAATTATATACATTGATTCTTTAATCTTCTGTAGTCTTATGCATCTATACACTTGATATAACCTCATGGAAAGAAGAATGCATTTCAACACACCTACGAGTTTTGTCACATAATTTACTTTTAGCAACTGGTGTATGTTAGTTTTTAGTAGACTTTGTATTGTATTTATGAAATTTACCTCACCTACTTGTTCTAGTATTGCCAAAATAGAGCCATGGCTGTCTCCTCTAACACTCAAAAATAGATGCATAAACAAGAACAAACCCAACAGACCCAAACCTACAGATAATAGTTATTTAACCAACCACCTGAAAATCCAAAATGTAAAATAGTTCTTTGCTTGCTTAACTACCAACATGTAAATAAGGAACTATTGTTTTGGCATGCTCCTGATTCTTTTCCTCAATGTGGAATGAGTTTTAATATCTCTAATGTTTTGAGCTACTCTGTGTCCCAGAAGGGTCCCAGAAAGTAAACAGACTTTTATACTGGGCTAGTCTGGTACTGGGTATTAAATACCTCATGGGCCCACAGTATGAGTTGCTAGGATCGCAATGTGGATATAAATTGATTCTTTTCCTCATTACACCATATCCCAAGAGTCATTTATTTCTGTTCCTTCTTCTTCAGTACTTTCTAATGCCACTAAACAAAATTTCAAACAGAGCTCCAGTGCCATGGTTCCATGGGATATTATTTTACTTGGAGGCACCAGCATCAGGTTGCATCTCAGCTGCTGAACTTCCATCAAATTCCCTGCCTGTTGCCTGGGGAGACAGAGAAGAAAAGTGCCAAGTCCTGGGGCTCTACACTCACGTGGGAGACCTGGAGAAGGCTCTTACTTCCTGATTTTGGAATGGTTCAGCTCCCGACATTGGGGACATTCAGAGAATGAATTAGCCGATGCCAGATCTTTCTGTTTGTCTCTCCTTCTCTCTGGAAGTCTGCCTTTCCAATATAAATAAATGAATCTTAAAAAAAAAATTCCAATCAGCAGTGGGAATTGTGGTACAGAGAATTAAGCTGTTGTTTGATACATCCTGTATCAGAATCCAAGTCCCTCCCTATTTCTATTCCAGCTTCTTTATAACCAATCATGGAGGTAGCAGAGAATTGCTCAAGTCCATGGACACCTATCACCCACAGAGGAACTCTGGATAAAATTTCTGTCTCAGGTTATGGTCTTGTCCAGTCCAGGCCAACTTAAGCATTTGACAAGTTAACCAGCAGATGAAAGACTCTGTCCCTCTCTTCATTCTCTTTCTCTCTGTGTGTCTTTCATATTACATAAAATGAAACTTTAAAAGAAGAAAGTGACAAAATTTAGTTAAGAATTTCCAGTTCAGTCTCTTTTATATGGTGACCTTGTTTTTTAAAGTTTCACAGGGTCAGCTTTGTGGCATAGCCATCTCCTGCAATGATGACACCCCATGTGGTGCCATTTAAGTCCACATCACTCCATTACTGATCCAGTTCCCTGCGAATGGCCTGGGGGAAGCAGTGGAGAATGATTCAGGTGCTTTGGTCCCTGAAATCACATGCAAGACCCAGATGGAGCTTATTGTACCTGTCATCAGCCTGGTTCAACCTCAGCTGTTGTGGACATCTGAGGAGCGAACCAACTGATGAAGGATCCCTCTCTTCCTCTCCTTCTCTGCCTCTATCGCTCTTGGCCTCCGTTTCTCTGCAACTCTTTTAAATAAAGCTATGAAAATAAAATAAATAGACCACATTCACATGCTGAATTTCCTCAGGGAAAACTGATCGTATATTCAGTGCATTAGATTACGAAGCCTGGCTGTTAGTTTTCTCTTCCCAAACCCAGATAATTTGGACTTCTCTCTCCCCTTATGAAATAGTTAGGGTGCTGTAAAAGATCTTAAAACAAAGGCATCCTATCTCAGGTAGTAAACTTAATAAGTATTCATTCTATGCTTTTTATGTAAAAGGTTTTATATTGCCTACTTCAGAAAAAAAACTTAATATGTGAAGCAGTCATTGTCTTAGTATTTTATAATTAAGTGGCAAATGTAAATAATAGTTAATACCCAGAGAATAAGGTAATAAAGCAGGAAGGCAGGGATTACATGAGGGTATGCTTAAGGGGGCTTTATCATTGTGCTTTGGGAATTCAATATGGATAATTTTTCAATTACTTTCAAATTTCTTTTCTCCAGAAGTTGTGATAGTGAAGCTGTACTGTGAAATTATTTGGATTTCACATACGATCTATTTAAAGCACCTAAAGTTTTGGCAATGATGTTAAGTAAAGAAATGTTGAAACAAAAATTGACAAAATGCTTGTTTATGTGTAGGAAATTAAAACTTTCATAGAAATGGAACTAATATATTTTTGTATAAAAATTGAAACTCATGCATTTTCATGAAATGCATTTTCCAGAAATGTTTGAAGGCTCATTTCCATTCTACTTATTTAAAAATAAAATAAATATATCATTTAATTCAATATTTCATAAAAATGTTGATGTGCACTTAAAACACCAGTGCCTAAGATACACAAATTAAATTAATAAAAGAAATATGTGTCCTTTATTCTCACAAAAGTAACAAAAACTTCTCAGAACTTGAAAATTTTTTATATATATAATCTCTATTTAATGAAAAAGAATAATGAAATTCATTATCTGGATAGGCAGGATTTTAAAATCAATTTAATATTGATAAGATAATTTAATAAGAATATTAATCCATTAGTGCTGTGAGGATTACCACTTGAATCTTTGATTATACATTTTATTAAAACAATCTTTAATGCCAAAATAATCGCTTTTTGTGAGTCTTATAATTGCAGAACTGTTCTTTCACACATGATCACTCTTCCAAATGTGAGAATTCTACATTAAATCCCACCATTCCACATTTTTCTTCTTGTTTTACATAGTCACTAAAATTTCTCCAATATTTATGTGTTTAACTTAGACATCCAATGAGTCGGAACAGATCTGAAGGCCTGATTACCCCTTCAACTGAGAAGTCGCCGTTTGACACTGTTTCCATTAGGAAATAATCCAGAGATTTGCAAAACAGACGGCATCAAGTTTTACTGCTGGTCCCTGCATTACAACATTAAATTATGCATTAAAAAGGTATTAGACACACATCTTCTACAATAACCATCATCATTGCATCATATTGCTTTCATTTGGATTAGCATGTAAATGAACAAAGATGTCCAGTCTTATGGTATAGGTAAGATTTGCATCTTAAGTGCTTAGTTGCCCTGGAAGCAAATAGTGTGAAATGTAAACTGGTGAGCTGGGATCATGGCACTTGCTTATTTGGGAGTATCAGATTCTGAAGTTAGTCTTAGCATCTCAAGGATACACTAAGTAATTATGTGATTTTCCCAAATAACCCATTTTAAAATATATTCAAAAGATGATAGAGACAGACAAATAGAAAAGGGGAGCATTCTTTAGTTCAGGCTACAAATGCACAGAACTATGAAGCAAAGCCATATATTAAAGTAACTGTGAATGCAGACTTGGCCCCAGTTATCGCCATGTAAAGTGGAGATATATGACAAAGCACACCGCCAAGAACTAACAGTGGGGTTTTCAATGGACAAAGGGATCATTGTACATATTCAGTCATTGCAGCTATCAGAACAGAGTCACATTTTCAGGGAGCGAAGCAGGAGATGGTTGATGCAAACAAAGACATAAAGCAAGTTAGTGGTTCAGGATCACAGAATCAGTGATAAGTGGTGAATACTGACCAAAAATCAGGAGTGGTATTACAGAGGGAAGATCTTTGTACAGCATCTTGGTTCCTAAGTAGAATGAAAATGTTGCAATGGCAGCTATGGACAAAAGGGGAGAAGCAGGTCAATTTGACATGTTATTTCTCATCTGCCTAGGGAACATTCAGGCGGTGCCACATGAAGCAAAGATCCTGAACTCCAAATTTGAATTTTTGATGTGGGATTCCTTATTCTCTAGGGGTTGAAGTGGAAAAAAAAAAGTTGCTCTAGTTGTTCAATTTTTCATTTGTTTGTTACATACTTACTTGTTTGGAAAGTGGGGTGAAGGAATCATCCAGTGCCAGAGAGATGCTAGAAGCAGCAAATAAAATCCACATTCACCCTCTGAGGATCAGGAACCCGCCCCAGAGGGGACACTCTAGCAGGAAACTGGAATAGAAACTGGGAATTGTTCTCCAAAGCTACGCACTTCATTATGAGATGCAGACGTCTTAACGGGATCCTTTATGTGTTTCTTTGTTTTTAAGATTTATTTATTTTTATTTGAAACTAGAGAATAGGGAAGGAGTTCTTCCATCCCCTGCTTTACCATCCACATGACCACAAAGGCCAGAGCTAAGTCAGGAGCCAGGGACTTCCTCCAAGTCTCTCACCAGAATGTGAGCCTAAGCAACTAACCCATCCTTTACTGTTTTCCCAGGAAATAAGCAGAGAGCTGAATTGAAAGTGTCACAGCCAGGCCTGGCGCCATAGCCCAGTGTGTAAATCTTCACCTTATATGTGCCAGGATCACGTATGGGTTTGGATTTGCATCCCAGCTACTCCACTTCCCATTCAGCTCCCTACTTGTGGCCTGGGAAATCAGTAAAGGATGGCCCAAAGCCTTGGTTCCCTGCATTTGTATGAGAAACCCAGAGAGGCTCCTGGCTTCAGATTGGCTCATCTCCAGCTGCTGCAGCCTTTTAGAGAGTGAACCAAAAGATGGAAAAATTTTTTGTCTGTATTTGCTTCTCTCTTTAGATCTGACCTTTCGATAAAGATAACAAAGAAATCTGAAAAGAAGGGAGACAAGATTGTGAACAAACTCGAGAGGCATCGCCAAGAATGCAGAGAGAACAAGGAGAAAAAATCAGGTGGATTAAAGAACTAGAGAGGAAAAACCACTGGATGGGTGAATAAACTTCCCTGGAGGCCTCCAAATGGAAGTAGGAGACGTGCAGACATGCAGAATCTACTGAAAATGCCCAGAAGTTGCAACCAGCAGTCCAAGAGGAAGATGCAAACAGGCAAGTTACAGGAAAGCACCCAATCCACAGAAAAAAAGCCTAGAGCTTTTTAAGCCAACACGAAAGCAACAGAAGCACTCCCAGCATGAGCAGGAGTCTCCCCCAGGAGAAAGTGGCAGGCAAAAAGCCACAGGACGAAACACTAGTGAAGGGAGACACTAGCGTCCAGGACTACAGGCCACCAATTGATTCCCATCTTCCCCCAATCTGGGTGGCCATGCCAATGGGGAAAAAACAAAACAAAACACTGGGAAAGGAGCAGCTGGGGAGTGATCCAGCTGTAGGAGCAGAGCCTACCCTACACATCCTACACATGCAGGAATTGCGCCCCAGAATCATTTTTCTTTTTTTAAGATTTATTTATTTATTGGAAAGTCAGATATACAGAGATGAGGAGAGACAGAGAGGAAGATTTTCTGTCCGATGATTCACTCCCCAAGTGACCGCAACGGCCGATGCTATGCCGATCCAAAGCCAGGATCCAGGAACTTCTTCCGGTATACCACATGAGTGCAGGGTCCCAAAGCCTTGGGGTGTCCTCTACTGCTTTCCCAGGTCACAAGCAGGAAGCTGGATGGGAAGTGGGGCTGCCGGGATTAGAACCGGTACCCATATGGGATTCCAGCGGGTTCAAGGCGAGGACTTTAGCCACTAGGCTCACACCCCAGAATCCTAAAGAGATATCAGATTTACCCAAAAGGGAGTTACTGGATCTTTGCGGCGCAGAGTCTGGATCAGGAGCAGCTGCTGGAATCCCAGTATGAGCTACACTGAAAGCCCAGGCTGCTCAGCCATTCACAAAAAGAGAGACTGGAGTGGAATGCCACAGAGGTGTGCATATCTTCAAAAGAAACTGGTGGTGCACTCAAGCCAACTTGATACCTGAGAAACTGGCAAGCTAAACATTTTGAGCAGATCGGGCAGAGGTGTGCGGACCTGCTTCACTCCACAGCTCCCTGGGCTGCGGACAGAATGACCAGTCCTGAGATCTCAACCCAAGCTGCCACACAGCATGTGTCCCTGTGCTGCAGCAACCTCCCTTTCCCAAGATGTTGCAGAAAATTCCAACAGAACGCAAGAAGAGAGGGAAGACCCATTGGGGTGTCCACCTCAGCTGCAGGAAATGCCTGGTGGCATGCATGCACAGTGTCTATCCAAACCGGAAAGAAAGGTAACAACCACAGCTGGTTTAGCAGGGATGGAAGCAACAACATTGCAGGCCTGCCCCGCTAAGGAACTGCATGAGCTTCAGGTAGGGCGAGGACAACACTGTCTCCAGACACGGAGGCCAGAGCCTCCCTATCCACACCTTAAAGACAAAACTGGCTTGAAGGAAAGGTCCAAGGACCCAAAAGGCCATGGAGAAGGGCAACAGAAGCAGGAAGCAGCATCAATGAGGAAAACAGTGCTAACCTCAAAAAGGAGCAAAAGACCATATCAGTGTTAGAGCTGAAGGATGGAGATACTGAGGATGTGTCGGACAAGGACAAAAAAAAAATGTAAAACTCTTTATAGACCAATGAGGACCAGAAGTGAGCATTTAAGGAATTTAAGGAAGGCATTACAACAGAGATACAATCTATAAAGCAGTTTCAGGCTGAAATATTTGACTAAAAGGAAATAATGAAGCAAAATACAAAGACGGCAGAAAGCCTCAACAATAGAATCAATGTGGCAGAAAAAAATAATAGCAGAATTGGAATATAACCGATTTGAGCACATGCAACTAATCAAATATGGAAGACAATCTGAATAAAGACCAAAAACAATCCAGGAGCTAAATAACACCATGGAATATTAACTGTCAGAGTTATAGGAATTCCTGAAGTCATGGAGAGAGAAGCAGGATTGCAGGAAGTGTTCAATGAGATTGTACAAGGTAACTTCCTAAACATTGGGAATATAAGGGGAAGCCAACTACAGGAAGGACAGAAAACCCCAAAGAGATTTGATGCAAAAAAAAATCCCAATAAGACATATCATTGTCAAGTCCTCTCAAGTGAACAAAAAGAAATACAGAAACAGAGCCCAGTGCAGTCGCTTAGCGGTAAAGTCCTCGCTTTGAACATGCCAGGATTCCATATGGGCACTGGATCTAATCCTGGCGGCGCCACTTCCCATCCAATTCCCTGCTTGTGGCCTGGGAAGGCAGTCGAGGACGGCCCAAAGCCTTGGAGCTGTGCAACTGTGTGGGAGACCTGGAAGAGGTTCCTTGCTCCTGACTTCAGACGGCTGCAGCTATGGCCATTTGTCATTTGGGGAGTGAATCAACAGACAAAAGATCCTCCTTTCGGTCTCTCCTCCTCTCTGTATATCATTTAAAAATATATATTTTAGGGACCCGGCGCGGTGGCTCAAGTGGTTAAAGTCCTCGCCTTGCACACCCGGGATCCCATATGGGCGCCGGTTCTATCCCGACAGCCCCTCTTCTCTTCCAGCTCCCTGCCTGTGGCCCGGGAAAGCAGTCAAGCACGGCCCAAAGCTTTGGGACCCTGCACCCACGTGGGAGACCCGGAAGAGGCTCCTGGCTTCGGATCGGCATAGCATTGGACGTTGTGTTCACTTAGGGAGTGAATCATCGGATGGAAGATCTTCCTCTCTGTATATCTGCCTTTCCAATAAAAAAAATAATAAAAATAAATCTTTAAAAATATATATATATATTTTATAGCAAAATTAGGGCCCAGCATGTTAGCCTAGTGGCTAAAGTCCTAACCTTGCACACCAGGATCTAATATAGGTTGTGGTTGATGTCCTGGTGGCCCTGCTCTCCATCCAGCTCCCTGCTTGTGGCCTGGGAAAGCAGTGGAGGACGGCCCAAAGCCTCGGGACCCCACACGTGTGTGGGAGACCTGGAAGAGGCTTCAGGCTCCTGACTTCAGATTGGCTCAGTACAAGCTGTTGGGGAGTGAATCATGGGGGAGTGAATCATCGGGTGGAAGGTCTTCCTCTCTGTATCTCTTCCTCTTTGTATATCTGACTTTGCAATAAAAATAAATAAATCTTAAAAAAAAAAAAAAAAGAAATACAGAAACAACCCTCTGTAAGGGAAAATCAGTCTTACTCACATGCTGACTTGTTACAAGTGATCCTTCAGGCCAGAGAATGGAGTGACATTTTTCAATTCCTGAAACAGATAAACTTCCAACCCCAAATAATGTATTCGGGAAATAGATCATTTGTGTTTGAAATGAAAGAAAAAGGTATTTCCACAGTAGAAAGAAGCTAGAAGACTTAGCCAACACCGAGCCAGCCCTAGAAATGCTATTCAAAAATGAGCTGAAAACAGAAAGGAAGGAAGTTAACCATGATCAACAATAGCAAAGGGAAAGATAATTCCCATTAAAGCCCACAAAAGAAACCAAAGTTAAGCAGAGATCCCAACGCAAAGATGACAAAACCATGTCACAACCTATCAATGTTAACTGAACATAAATGAGTTAAATTCATCAAATAGAAGACAAATGAACAGAATTGATCAAAAGGCAGAACATATATATCAGTTGCATCCAAGATACACATTTAATCAAGAAAGCTATACAGAAGCTGAAATCGAAAAAAAAAATAATAACATTTCACACCAATGGATAGGAAAAAGCACAAACATATACAGCTATCTGATCTTCAACAGATGACAGATAATAACCCAGGGAAAACATGACATTTTTAACAAATGCTGAGACAAGTGGATAGCAACCTGCAGAAATAAATAACAAGACCCTCGCCTTTCTCCATAAACAAAGACCAAATCTAAATAAACAAAGGATCTAATCCCATACCTTCAAACCATCAAACTGTTAGAAGAAAGTAATCTTCTTATTCACAGGATAAGGGTGCAGGCAATGATTTCCTAGAAAAATCATAAGCAGAGGCAATCAAGACCATAATATATAGGATTACATCAAACTAAGAAAGAAGCTTCTGCAAAGCAGAGAAAACAATCATCAAAGGGAAAAAAAAAAGGCAATCAATAGGGTGGGAGAAAATTTTTGCACACTATACAACAGGGGACTAACATCCAGGATATACAAAGAAGTCCATAAACACAGTAACAACAGAATAAACCAACCAAGTAAGAAATGAGCAAAAGAAATGGCAAGCACTTTTCAAAGGAATAAACACAAATGGCTAATGGGCCTATGACAAAACGCTCAGGCTCCCTGGCAATTAGGGAAATTCAAACAAAAGCCATAATGAGGTTACACTTAAATCCAGTGAATATGGTTCACACACACTAAATTCCACTGCTGGTGGGAATACAGGCTGGTGTAGCCACCAAGGAAGTCAGTATGGAGAATACTCAGAAAATTGAAAACTCAGCCACTATATGACCCCGCAATGCCATTCCTGGGAATATATCCAAAAGATCTGATACATGCACATGAGAAAGCCATCTGCGTCCCCATATTTATTGCAACACAATCAACAATAGCAAAAGCCTAGAATCTATATGCACATTGAAGGAGGAGAGAATAAACAAACTGTGGCATATCTATTCTATGGAGTTCTATTTAGCTATTTAAAGAAATGAAATGTTACTTGTTGCAACCAAGTGGGCCAAACTGGAAATGATTATGTGAAATGAGCCAAGCTCCAAGAGACAAATATCATATGTTCCTGGTAATATAAGACAACTTCCACCAAAAATAAGAAACAAAAATATAGGTCAATAAAAAACTCATGTGTGACTTCCTAAACAAAGGATGCAATAGAACCGAATGTATCAGGAATCAAATGAAATCAACAGAATGCAACTCCATTACAGAATAAAAACAGACTCTCAAGGAATCGTCTAAATATACCTAGACAAGAAAATACTAGACTTTCTGCCAGTGCCTATACCAGCCTTGTCATAACCCACCCAAGCAGCAGAAAGAGTCATTTTTTTCCTCTCTAGTTTGTTTTGCTCATTTTTTTTAAAAAAATGACTTTCTTTAAATGCATTATTAAATGATTAATATGACATTTTGTAAGCACCTGATGGTACAAATATGCTTTCGATACTGTTTTTGTTATACCTCATGGATTTTCATATTGTATTTTCCTTGTCATTTCCTCAAAAAATTATTTCTTTGTTTTTTGCTTATCAGTTTCTTCAGTGACACATAGGTCATACAGTAGCATCATTTTCTTCAAGAAGTACCCCAGTGGCTTCTCAAGCACTGCATGGAACACCCTATAACCGTTTTTAAAATAATCTGTGCTAGCAATAAGATAGACCATCAATAATATCCATTGATCCACCAATCTTTGAGGAGCTAAGGATGCGAGCCCATAAAGGGTCTTAAAACAAATTTGAGAAGTGTGATGAGGGTAGGATAGGCCATTGATGTAAAAGTTGAAATAGGGTTTCAGAATATTGTATCAAATGCTATATATTTGGCATAAATATACAAACATTAAAGATGGAACTAAGCTACTGAATTATGTTATTACAAAGACAAGGATAAACCTTGCGTGACTGGTTACAATCCATAGTGGGAACATGATGTCAGTGAGTCAAAGCACAAAATGGGGCAAGAAAAGAACGGCATTAGTCTGCATTTTATGAGCCTAACTAAAAGAGACAGGGAAACATCATTGAAAATTGGGGGCTCTTTATTTTTCCATTTTTTTATGTAGTAGCAGACTTAAATGTGTTATATAAGTTTAGGAATTAAACAATAAATAAAAAGGAAGTAAAAATACAAGGGTAACAGAATAGGAACTGTTATGAGAGAAAAACCGTGCACTGGAGATGATTAAAATGTCAAGTAGGGGCTTCTTTTTTGAATATTTTTTAAATCACTGCAAACATAAAGAAAATAAGCTTATAAGATATTTAAAAATCTTTAAAGAAAGAACATTTATATTTTTTAAATCCAGTCTTCCAGCTGCCCTAACACAGTTGTCTTTCACAAATGACTAACAGCTTCATATATGTCCTTTTCCGTTACTGACTACACTTTAACAGTAAAAACACCTATATACATGCATGTGTGCATAAATAAATTTCATTTTACAAAAGAGAAGGTATTTGGGCCCCGCACAATGGTTCCATTAGTAAATCCTTGCCTTAAATGTGCTGGAATCCCTTATGGGCACTGCTTTGTTCACTGCCTGCTCCACTTCCCTTCCATCTACTCTCTGGGAAAGCAGTAGAGGATGGCACAAAGCCTTAGGACTCTGCACCTGTTTGGGAGACCCAGAAGCAGCTGCTGGCTCCTGGCTTCAGATGGCCTCAGCTTTGCCCATTGCCATCACCCGGAGAGTGAACCAGGAGATAGAAGATCTTTCCCTCCATCTTTCCTTCTCTTTGTAAATCTGCCTTTCCAATTAAAAAAAAAAATCTTTAAAAGCAGAATTATTTTAGATGCATTACTGTGTAAGTGATATCTTTCCTACTGAGTGCATTTGATTCACATTTTTATTAGTGTGGGCTCTCTGATGACTAGTTTTGGATTTTTTTTTAAATTAACTATTACCAACTTTCCCCCGTTATTGCTTTTGGAAGAAATGATCTAATTAAGGACTTAATCTTTAAAAGAGCAAAAAATGAGTGCAGTTACATGTTTTTAACATATGAAGTTGAGAATGAAAGTAAAGATATAGGTTATTTACTGGGTATATCTGAGGACACCCCCCCTCTTGCCATATATGTCATCATTGCCCATTTACCCTCAAGAACACCTCTAGGATGTTCTTACTCCCCCAAAGTTCCATGAAGTGACACTACACTATTTTTGTCTGCTTTGTACTATTATAGAATGACAGCAAGAAGCAATGCACCATCTCACTACTGCTTCCACCCCACCCAATGACAGGAATGAAGGCAGAAGCAATTCTCTCATCCACTATTCCTGCAAACCTTCTCCATTCCAACCAGTGGCTACAGGTGTGCCAGCCACTTAGCTTTGTAATGAAGGTCAAAACTATAATTAAAAAATAAGGTGGTTGCACTAGTGACATGATGTTTGGAAAGCTCATTTAGAAGTGCAACTGTGTCTACTACTGTTTCCATTTACTTGATTTAATATTTAAGAAATCAGCCCTATTTTGTCAGGCAACTATAGCATAGGATTGTAATGGAAATAACTGTAGATTTCCAAGTACTGCAACTCTAAAAATAGTTTTAATGAGAATTTGTATAGGGAAAGCTATCTAGTATAGAAAATTATTAAGAAAAAAGTCATAGCTTTATGATTTTAAAAAGCATAACAGGAAAATACAGTTCTAATATATTTAGTGGATTATATGTTATTAGTAAGATCATTGTGCTGCATCAATAAAATTCATTACCATATTTAGGATGAAAAAGAAGAAGATTATATTCAAAAATGATTAATATTAATATCATCAATTTACAGGTTCAGACAAGTTTTCTATCAAGCTATATTAAACTTCTAAATCCTGAGCAGGAACAAAAATTGTATATGAAAATATTTACTTAAACATTAGCTCTTTTTCTAAGAGAAGTAAGTAACCACTATCTTTACACAGCATAAGAATATTAGCTCAATGGGCCCCTACTGCCTTGCATCTGAGATCACATATGGGGGCATGTTCTAATGTAAGCTGTTCCATGTCTCATCCAGCTCCCTCCTTGTGACCTGGGAAAGCAGTTGAGGATGTCCAAAACCTCAGGGCCCAGAACACATGCGGGAGATTCAGGAGAGGCTACAGGTGCCTGGCTTCAGATTGGAGCAGCTCTGGCCATTGTGTGCTGTGGCCACTTTTGGCGTGAACTAGCAGATGGAAGGTCTTTCTCTTCATACCTCCTTCTCTCTGTACATCTGCCATTCCCAAATAATAATAATAATAAATGAATAATTTAAAAATTATTAGCTCAAGTGGTTAAAGAACTAAATATAAGATTTAGAAAGCAATGCAGGCACGTAACATAGTAGACTAAGCCTCTGATGTTTGCATTGGTGTCCCATATTGGTGCCATTTCACATCTAAGCAGCGTCACTTGCTTGGACAGCAACTGCTTATAATCCGAGAAAGTGAAAAAGAATAATTCAAATACTTGAGCTCCCGCATCTTTGTGGAAGACCCAGGAAATGCTCTTGGCTCCTGGCTTTGGATTCACCTAGTTTGGGTGAATATTTTAATATTTAAAAAAAATAAGTTTTGAAGGTCATATATATTCAGAAGAAAAATAGGGTGGAAGTTTTAAAATGCTACGTTTTACAATAATTTCTTTATAATCTCTATTCTTATTATCATTTTATGAGGCAGTTAGAGAGGCTCCTTGGATTTCCCTTGTCCCAATAATTTCTTGATCAATGATTTATTAAAGACAGATTTAATTTTTTGAGAGGTAGCATTGCAGAAAGAGAAGTAGATACAGAGAAATTTTTCCATCCACTGATTCTCCCTCCAAAGTAGCTACGATGGACAGAGACGAACTAATCTGAAGCAGGGAGTAGAAGTTTTTTCTGGGTCTTCAATATGAGTCCAATATGAGTTCAAAATGATTTGGATCATTGTCCACTGCTTCCCAATGTAATTAGCAGGGAGATGGACAAAAGGTGTGACAGCAGGGACATAAACCAGCATCCATATGGTACTCCAACACTGCAGGTCAAGGCACTGTCCCTTACAGGCAACTTCCCAATACAGGAATCAAACATCTGGGCATTAAGCGAGACCAATATAAGTGACGAAAGTTTTTAAAAATGAAGACATTCATGCAAGTAGAAAAATGAAACATTGAAATATATAGATTTTTAATTATTCATTTCCAAATTTTAATCATTACCTTGGTTTTTTTTCCTTTGATAGACCCTGTTTGTGCTAAACTCAAAATCACAAAACAAATTAATTCATATTTATCTCATTTCCATCCTAGCTTTCTTCCTCTCCATTGAGCTATCTAGTTGTTACTCTTTAGCTTACTTTGCCCTCATTTCTCTTGGTAATCTAAGCAAACTAGAAAATACATACACCCAATATATACACCCCAAATACATTTCTCAGTCTCTTCATTCAAACAAACAAAACAGATGCTCGTCAATAAACTTGCTATAAACATCATTCTGCATTTTGCCTCCCATAATTTGCAATTTAAAACCTACCCAGGGATTATTTTAGGGAAGTATACAGAGGTTTTTCCTAAAATATTTTGCAAATTTATGCTAGTCCAATTTGCAGATGTAAAATAGTTTATTTCAATAGTTCATATTGATTGATCAAATTTGGATTATTTTCAGTCATTAGATACTATTATATAGTAACTACTAGTATTTTGCACATATGTCATTATTTTTTCTAACACATCTTAAGAACAAATTGGTGAAAACAGAATGAAGTACATAAAACTGCCATTTTGATAAACAGTTCCCCATTTATGCCTATAGGAATTTCAACACCTATCTTCCAATTATTGCTAGTCAACAAATGAGATTTTTATTGTGTATTTGTCATCTTTATGAATTATGTGCTTCATTTTGAGGCAATACTTTAATCATTCCTGACCTCTGCATAGTAAGATTACTGTGCTGTGTTTTTTTTCTTTTTCTAAGCTATAGGTTGCTACTGACTACTTGTCACCTTTGAAGATACAATTATAAAATATAAGAATTCTGAAGTGTCAGAAACTCTACAGCTCCTTCACCAGGGCATTTGGGTTCTAATGCAATTCTTTACAGAAAAGGCTAAACTTTCAAGTTAGGCTACTCCTCAGTAACTAGTACAAGTTTGTAATTTTCTGAAGGTGGACAGGATTTTTCTTTGTTTCTAATTAAAAATCTGGATTACTAAAATGAGTGCTGATGTACTTGAAAAATTACTGTTATAAATGAAGCTCTCCTTGTTATAATAAAATATTTTTAAAATGTATATATAGCTTTCTCAAAATTCACATTTTTCATGGATATTTTTGGCGGATTGCTTCCTCATACTTCAAATTTCTTAGGCTGCGTGTAAACTTGACATTTTGTGAACCTGACATTTAGGGATATCTGACCTATAATATTATCAAAAGGAGAAAGTATATTTTTAAAAGGAGTATACTTTTTCTGTGTCTTCAGTTTTATTTTTTCTATTTATTAATCTTGACAGAATTACTTGTATGTTTTTACAAATCTTCAGCTTCAAACTCCCATATACATTTATCTAGCACTCTAATGTTATTTTTATCCTAATTATCAATATTTTAGTTAAATTATTTTCCTTACTTTTTAGTAAGCAAAATGCTAAAGCTGATTATTTTTTTGATTACTGAATATATAGCATACATTATTGTATGTAATACTCAAGCTTAATCTTCTGACTGGTTCACCGTTTAAAATGCTTCTTGAAGAAATTTTTTCATTTGCTTGAGTTATTTAATACTCTTATGTTAACAACATGTGAAAATCATATGTTTTTTTGACAAAATATTACTGAAAGTATTGATTATACATATATAATGGTGAGACAATATAAAAGTGAGGTAATAAAATTAATAATATTTAAAGGACAATAAAAATAATTACTTTCTGTTCTCTTTTTACATAGTTCAAAATTCCCTGCTGATATTATATTCATTTTTGTCAGTGTTCAAATAACGCAGCTCGCATTCTTGCAGCATGCTATTCTTGACCTTTATGAACAGGGCATCACTGAATGTAGGAATCAAAAAAACAACCTGCTGAAACAAATCCTGTAACTTTGTGTTAGATATGCCAATTTCTCTACCTCTCCATGAAAATGCAGCTGCTGTGACAAGAAAAAAACACAACTGATTCAACCATGCATCTCCCTATTATTGTTGACTAGAACCCATTAAAGAAAAATTTTTTTAAAAGATTTATTTATTTTTATTGCAAAGTCAGATATACAGAGAGGAGGAGAGACAGAGGGGAAGATTTCTTTTCAATGATTCACTTCCCAAATGGCCACAATGACTGGAGCTTAAGCTCATCTAAAACCAGGAGCCAGGATACTCTTCTGGATCTCCCATGTGGGTGCAGGGCTGCAAGGCTTTGGGTCATCCTTGACTGCTTTCTGAGGCTGCTAGCAGGGAACTGAATGGGAAGCAGGGCTGCTGGGATTAGAACCAATGTCTGCATAGGATCCTGGAGCATTCAAAGCAAGGACTTTAGCCACTAGGCTGCTGCGCCGGGCCCAGAAATCCTTTTTTTAATGGGTCTTAAATATTTTCCAATGTTAGTTTAAAATTCCATTCATAATTTTATAGTCAAATCTATTTTTCTTTTCTCTTCCTTTTTATTTTTATTATTGGAAACCAAGCACATTCTAGCAATAGCTCATTTAAACACAAGGTGGACAACAGTGCCAACCTAAAGACTGTGAGGTTCAGGGCCCCCAGTGACCTTCCAGCTTTTACATGCTGCAGTGAAACACAATGCAGTGTGCCCAAGGAAATAGAGTGCTTTGTCTAACTAGAACAGTCTGCTGTGTACAGATTTACCATTTCCTGCTGGGGTCCGTGCAGTAGGTGTGGATGACACGAAGGTGTGAAGACAACAGCTCCCCTGATGGCAGGGCCCAGGGAGGTTCCAGCTGCTTGGCAGGGCCCGGCGGATTTCTCTCTGACCACCTTGACACAGTTTCATCCCCTTTCGCATGGACACTCAACCACTCCACTAAGAATTCTGTAATCTATCAAGGCATTGTTTGCCCATGTGAAATGGCTTTTGCAACCAACCTGAGCTTGAGAGTTAATGTTATTGATAATGTCTTGGTGAGCAGACCTTTAACTGTGCACAGGAGTACAATTAAGCCAATGCTGTTTCTCGACACCTTATTGTGTGCCTACCCATTGCCCTGAAATCTGGCCCAGATATATAGCATGCCTTCTGGGAAATGGCTTGATAAGAATTTTGCAAACTAATGGAAGTGATGGGAGTAAAGGCCGAAACTGCTATGACAAAGAACATAGCTACTGTGACCCTAAAGGCCATCCTGCTATGACAAAGAACATAGCTACTGTGACCCTAAAGGCTATCATGCTATGACAAAAAATACAATTACTGTGACCTTAAAGGTTAGCCTGTCTTTGCAACTCTTTAGAACATAAAAGATGCATTTGCTTTACTGCTTTCATAATTTTTAAAAAGATTTATTTATTTATTGGAAATTCGGATATACAGAGAGGAGAGACAGAGGGGAAGATCTTCCGACCGATGATTCACTCCCCAAGTGAGCGCAACGGCCGATGCTATGCCAATCCGAAGCCAGGATCCAGGAACTTCTTCCAGGAATCCCACACGGGTGCAGGGTCCCAAAGCTTTGGGCCATCCTTGACTGCTTTCCCAGGCCAAAAGCAGGGAGCTGGCTGGGAAGTGGAGCTCCCAGGAATAGAACTGGTGCCCATATGGGATCCCAGCACATTCAAGGCAAGGCTAGACCACGCCTCTGGGCCCCCAGCTTTCATAATTTTTTTAACTAGAGGAAATATAGGGTGATTTTACTAACATCATAAAGATATACTTGCGATTATTGTTTGATTGTTTATAAGGTTGTAGAGCCTGCAGTTGCAGAGGGATTTAATGTTTCAAACTTTTTGTCTTAGATCTTTATGTTTTTTTCTCTTTTGATGTATTTCTCCCATTAAGTGATAAGTTGTAAAATAAGAATAATAGTAGGAGTGTATTACTGATTAAGATGTGTTGGCTACTGAGAAATTCTTGGCTGCAACGTCAGAATGGATAATGCCCTGTATTAAGGTGAAACAATTGGCAGAATTATCTTTGGAAACACTCACTTGTTCATTGTAGAGTTAAAACCAAAATGGAGTAAACATGGCTCATTGCTAACTGCAACTCTTTTCACCATTATAACTCTTGCTTTACTTGTTTAGCTAACAAACTGTGTGAGCTTGCAGGCCTAATGGCTAACATGACCTTTAGAGCCAATGGCTCCCCAATCCCCATAAACCAAGGCCCCAGACTTACTAACCCATAGATAACCCAGTCAAGGGTGGCCCAAACTCTTGGAACCCTGTGTCTGTGTAGAAGACTCGGAAGAAGCATCTGGCTCTCTATCAGCTCAGCTTCAGCCGTTGCGCTCACTTGGGCAGTTAATTATCAGAGGGAAGATCTTCCTCTCTGTCTCTCCTCTTCTCTATATATCTGCCTTTTCAACAAAAATAAATAAACCTTATAGAAAATCTTATTGTATTTCTTGAAATACTATGAACCTTACTAATATCAATAATGCGATCATGGCATGAATCACAAATTCCGTTGCTCCTAATTTATAATATTATGTTATTCCAAACATTTCTTCTTGCTGACCTCTTGAAAGATATATCAAATAAATAGTAAAAACAGCTGCTGGAAAATCTGGGTCAAACATGCTTGCTTCTCTGGGCAACTTGATGGGCTGACAGGAGATACAGAAACCGCCCTGCTTCTTGCATTATGCAAATCTAGTATGGGCATTAATGAGAACATGTCATCATACTACCATATATACATATATGCAGAGCTCCAACCTCATTTGCTATAACTCTATGGATGAATTTGTAGTTCAGGCCTGCTATTTTTACCACATCAACTCTAGTAGTCAGCAGGAAATGACACTAAATTTTCTGTGAAAATATAATCATTTTTGGCTTACAATGGTCTTATAGTCTCTGAATGCTAAACAAGTAAATAAATTTATGTATGTGTAGTTGTAAGAGCTGTTTTTTTTATGGCTGTTGATATATGACTGCATAAACCCTGAGGAGTTTAAAATCTAATAATCCCCAAAATATAATATTAAGAATAAAAATAAAACAATCTGTTCCACATGGAAGCTCATCTTTCGTTTTTATTCTTTTTTTTTTTCATGATACCATTCCTCAGACTTGGGGATTTCCCCTGACACCCCCATCCTCTATTACCCTACAATATAAAAATATTATGGTCTTTCAACAATAGTCACAAACTCATCATTCTTCTACTTAAATGTATTATGACATCATAGGTACAGATAATGGTAGAAAGTCCAGAATTCTATTGTCAAGATATATTTAACATTTTCCTTGGAGGTCTTTCATTCTTTTATGATTTAGCAAATAAATCAGAAAATAGTTTACTCAATTTAAAAATGCAACAGCACAATCCAAAATTTTCAAGATGTGTCAGAAATTTAATGCAAGAGGTTTTTTTTTTTTGACAAGTGCAATATTTTAAGGACTTATTTTTACTGAAAAAAAGCATGATTTATAAAGATGAGAGACAAGAGAAAGATTTTCCTCTTGCAGGTTTGCTTTCCAAATGACCACAAGGTCAGATCTGAGCTAATCTGAAACCAGGATCCAGAAGCTTCTTTGGTTTTTCATGCAAGTGCTGGGTTCCAGGCTTTGGGTCACATTCAGCTCCTTTCCCAGGCTATAACTGGAAAACTGGATGGGAGGAGAACAGCTGGGGAATAAACTGGTGGCCATATACATGATAGGATCTTGCACACCTTGGATTAACCGAGTCATTGTGCTGGTCTTTCTTTGCCACCAAAGTGTGTGTATGTGTGCATGCATGTGTGTGTGTGTGTGTATTTTAGATATATCTTTTTATTGGAAAGGCAGATTTGCTGAGAGAAAGAGAGACAGAAAAACTCTTCTGTCCACTGGTTCACGTCCCAAGTGGCTTCATTGGCTGGATCTATTTTGATCTGAAGCCAGGAGCTTCTTCCAAGTCTCTCACGAGAGGATTACACCACCCTCTACTGGCTTCCCAGGTCAAGGCCAGTAGCTGGATGGGAAGCAGAGCTGCTAGGATACGAATCAATGCTCATATGAGTTCCTGGCATGTGCAAAGAGAGGATTTAGCCACTTAGCCAATATGCCAGTATGTGTTGTAAAACAAATTTTGTAAGGTTGAATAGATTCTGGAGAGTTTTTAAATCAAATTATTATTTAAATAATAATTTCACAGGCCCTTGGATTTATATTCGTATCCTTTACAAGCGTTGACTGCAAGGCACAGGTGTGAATGTATGAGTAGTTAGATTGCCCGTTTTCAACATCAGAGTACCAGGGTTTCATTCCCACCTCTACCTGCTGCTTCCAACTCATTTCAGTGCAGACATTAGAATACAGACCTTGTGACTCAAGTGATTGGGTTCCTGCCAGTTATGGGTTATGGGAGTCCGGGGCTGGGCTCTTTGAGCCAGATTATGCCCAACCTTGGCTGTTTAAACCATGTGAGGATGCTTTCTCTTGCCAATACTCTCAAATAAATAAATAATAAAATTGTAGATACAGGTACTCCTTGACTTACAACGGGACTATTTTTTCCAAGAAATACACACTAAACTGAAAATAGCATGAATTAAAATTGCATTTGATACACAACCTACAAAACAGCATAGTTTAGCAACAGAGTGTACTATTGAATATGAATTATTTATACTTGCGATTGTGTAACTGGAAACCATGGCTGAGCACCGCTGCTCCAATGTGAGAGAAAGGAGAGACTGAGATCAGCAGAAAGGTTAGACCACCAGACAGTTTTCAAACAATATTTTCAACAATGTGGGAACTTAGAATATTGTTAAGTCCAATACTGCAAAGAACTTTGGATAGTAACATTAAATGAAAAATGATAAAACTTGGATATCTAAAGAACTCACAAGTGCAAATAAACTATAAATAAGTTACCTATCTGTGTAGCAAATTAAGATTATTCCTACACACACAGCCAAAATAATTAACTGCTTTATTATAAAATATCCAGCAACTCAATTTCCATTTGTTGATGCTGTCATTGCTGGTCTTTTATTATCATCTTATTGACTGAATTTAATCTTTTGGTGTGAACTGATTTACACTTTTTCCAGTGTATAGAAACATTCTGAATGTTGGTTACGGGCACTCAATGGTAAAACAAACAGCAAAACTGAGAAGAAAAATGACTGCAGCCCAGATTTTAAGAAACACATTTTCCTGCTCGCTGATCTCCTTTTATCTTCCACCCATATGTTTCTGTGTTGTAGTTTTATCTCTTCCACACTTATGGAATTGTTTGGCAGGGGAAATGAATTCTAATGAAACAAATGGTGAAATTCCAGTGAGTTTTAAGAAATTCAGGTACCAAAATTAGTACCACATTGCTATGTGTTACAAGGATATAACCTCCACTTGTGCAGTGACTTCATTTTTGTTTATATGTTTGATGCATGTGATGTTATGCTGTGTGTTCATCATGCTTAGTGATTAAATTGTGTTTTTACAGCACGGCATATTTTAACCGAGCCAAGAGCTCAATTTTCAGTATTCACTCTACGTGGCTAAGAAAAATATATTCCAAAATAAGAGTGAACAAGCAAAAGCGTGTGTCAGGGGAATAATGCAAAGCATGAATATCAAGTGTCTTGCAAACAAGTCATGTACTGCTAGCAGTATTGGCAATAACAAGCAATATGATGACACTGTTCCATGGATGGAATGAGTAATTTTGCTTTATTTATTTTCTAATGTCTTAGGAAAACTATTTTCAAGTGTTTATATATTTTAAAAAGTATATTTTTGGTTTGAATACAAAATTTTTCCCCATATTAAAAATATGCATGTTTATATTTGTATGCCCCCCTCTTTTGCAGTCTTAAACAATGAAGGGCATATCACTAACAGTCACTTCTTTCTCTGTTTCAGAAGCATACACTACATCTGCATCTCAGTTTTGTTGAGATATCGTATTCTTCTTACCAATGAATATTAATCATTTTTTTTACTTTTCATGACATTTGGAAATAATATAGATCAGGATAAGTAAAATCACAGAGTATCATTGGGAAAAAGGCTGTCAATCTAGAGTTCTGGCTTATTTTCCTTGCTTTGTACACATTTTGCTGTAAAAGATGTGATTTCGATTTTTTATGGCTTGCTAATATTCCGTAGTGCATATATAACACATTTTCTGTATCCATTCATCTGTTAGTGATGTCAAATTTGATTTCATTTCTTAGCTATTGTGAATTGAGATATTATAAACATGGAGGTACAGAAAATTCTCTCACAAGCTGATTTCATTTGGCGGGGGATCAATTCCCAGGTGTGGAATGGCTGAGGTATACACTAAATCTGTTTTCAGGTTGCTGAAGAATTTCCATACTGTCTTCTGTAATGGTCGCACTTTGTGATATTTCAATCAACTTTGTCCTAGGGAACCATTTTCTTCTTTGCTTCTAATCTAGAACTGATTTTTGTTTTTGATTTTTGGATAGTAGCCATTCTAACTGAGCTGAAGTAAAACCACAGTATGGTTTTTATTTGCATTTCCCTGTTGGCCACTGATGGAGAATATTTATCCATGTGTTTATTGGCCATTATACTTCATCCTTTAAAAAATACCTATTCATGTTTCTTATTAATTTAACAACTGCAGAGGAATTGTAACAGATAATGCCTGGTTAATAGTTACCACATGCACTAGATTATAACAGGTTATCCAAATATTAATATTATGAATGAACAACCAGTTATGAGAAAAACAATTTTTAAATTTAATTTTTCTAAATTACATGATATCTCTTGTCTTTACTGTGTTTTTATAATTTCCAGACATGCTCTAATCTATGATTTTCAAAAGAAGTATAAACATATTCTTTGTTCACATTTTATTTTATGCCTGTATATATTTTCATGGGTTTTTATTTTTTATGTATGTATATGCATGGATATATGCATACATAGTATTCATGAGTGTATGTCACAATAAAATGAAACATTTTGTTTGTAATAAATTGTAGATCCTGGTGCAAAAGAAGAATATCAAAGAGAAGGAGACCCGGCACAAAGTCAACATGTCTACTTCAATTTCTCTTTCAAGAAACTCCTTGAAATACATTTGAAAATCCTTACTTTGATTTCTGTAAACTCTGTCTAAATCAAAAATTTAGCTCTTCCTTCATTTCATTCTCTGATCCCTGAAGCACTTATTCCTTTGATCTCAGAATACTTATTAAATTATTTGTACATTTCTCTTAACTTCATTGCAGACATCAGAGTGTCCTAAATATGAGCATATGCAATTGTAATCACATTTCATAGAAAGTTATACAAAAGAAGGGTGCAAATATTCTGTTTTTACTTTTCTGTCATCTGTATCTTTTTGTTTTCTGGTTTCAGAGCAGATGCCAGAGAAAAATATTGATAGAGCTATGGACACTACTTAAATAATAAGGAAAACTACATTGATTCCTGAAAGAAGATATTTTGTTGAAAACATACAGAAACAATTTAACATTTTTTTTTTCTTAAATCAAAAAGCTTTTCTGAAAGGTTAAAGGACAATAATGAAAATTCAGGTTGTCTCTGAGCTGTGCCCACTTATACTAGGAGACAGTTGGGTTTAAACAAACTTACAATTATTGTATTCCATTAAATCTGGTGCCTCTAAAGAAAGCGGAATCACCAGATGCCTTTCTGCTGTGTTTTTCCAGCTGTCTTGGTGTGCGCAAGCAAACTAAGCTATGCGAACAGATAACAAGATAGTCATCTGCAAGCCAAGAGAGTAGCTCTCCTCAGGAACAAACCCTGCTAATGTCTGGATGTGAAATTTTGAAACCCCACAACTGTGATAAAATTTCTGTTTAAGCCCTAACAACCTTGGCAAAATAATAAATTATTCATTAGCAAAACAATAAACCCATTAAATTATCTCCATGTGTATAAATGTGATTGCAAAAAAATACTTTTATACAAATGGATTCTTTAATACAAATGGATACAAAAAATACTTTAATACAATGGATATTGAAGAAGTAAAACTCAACACAATTTAGGAAATAAATGACCAGCAGATAGACAGTATCATATTGAACAAAGAAGATGGAGCATCTCAACTAAAACTCAGAACCAGACAAGCATCCCCACACCCAAGGCAATGATCCTTCAGGATTTACACAGAAACATCAGACAAGAAAAAGAAATTAGAAGAAAACAAATGTGAAAGGAAATAATGAAAATTACCCCTGTTTGCAGTGAAATCATTCTTTACCTAGAAAAAAATGAATGATCCAACTAAGACACTGAGCGATGATACTGAATTAGACAGATTTGCAGGAAATATAATCAACACACAACAGCATTCTTACATGCCAACAATGTTCTGGCTAAGAAAGTACCTATAAATGAAGTCCCATTCACGATGGCTGCGAAAAATTAAATGACTTATAAAAAAAAAACTTAACCAAGTATGTGAAAGGTTTCTACAATGAATATTGTAAAACGTTCAGCAAAGAAGTTGGAAGACAGAGAGACAACGTAGTGATAGTCTATGCCCATGCATTGGAATAATTAGCATCAACAAAACAGCCCTCCTAGCAAAATAATGATTTGAGAAAAGCAATTAATGGATTCAATACAATCCCAATGAAAATCCCAAGGACATTTTTCACCAAGCAAGAAAAAAATATACAATTCAAATAGACACAGAAAAATCATGAGTATCAAAAGCAATCTTAACCAGCTTAAAAAAAAAAAACTAACAGATGGCACCATGATAGCTGATAAAGTTATTACTTTGAGTATCAACATCCCACATAGGCACTGCTTCATATCATACTCCACTTCGAATGCCACTCTCTGCTAAAGCACCTGGGAAAGCAGTGAATAATGACCCAAGCGCTTGTGCAGCTGCACCAACGTGGGAGATTAGGGCTCATGCTGGCAGGGTTCCACTCATTCTTGCCATTGTGAATATTTGGGGAACGAATTGTGAATTGGTGTATTGAAGTTTCTCACAGTCTTCCTTTCTTTCTCTCCTCCCCCTCACTCTCTATGACTCTACTTTTCAAATAAATAAGTAAAGCTTAAACACATAAACAAGAAACAGGTGGAAGCATCCAATTACCTCATTTCAAGATGAGCAACAGGGCTGTTATAATCAGGAAGCCTCGTTCTGGCATAAACATGCAAGTACATCAAGAGAACAGAATGGAAATTCCAGAAATCAGCCTACACATCTCCAACCAAATAATCTTTGAGAAATTAACTAAAATCACTCCCTGTAGAAAGATAGTCTCTTTAGCAAATGATGTTGGGAAAGTTGTATCTCCACCTGCTGAAGTGTAAAACAATATCTGAATCTTATACCTGATACAAAAATCAGCTTACAATGCAACACAAATATAAATGTACCATCTGATACCATCAAATTATTAGAAGAAAACTTTGGGTACACTCTGGAACACATTGACCTATGGGGAAACCCTGGAGAATGGGAGGAAATATCTGCAAAGCCATGTGTCTGATAAAGGATTAATATTCAGAATATATGAGATGAAATAAATGCAACAATAACAAAATAAACAATTCAGGAATGGGAAAAGAAAAATACTCAGGGTCACTAGGCATCTGATTATTCCGAACAAAATCACAATAAAGATCCCCCTCACCCATTTAGAGTGACTGTCATCCAAAACTCAAAAATCAACAACAAAATTAGAAATGTTGGTAAAGCTGTGGGGAAAAATTATTTTATTAAGATGCTATGGTGGCAATATAAATGACTACAGTAATAGGAAAATAAACAAATAAACCTATGGAAAGCCCCCCCAAAATCAGAAAATAGATCTACCATGATATGTGGGAATCCCACACCTGGGAATTTATCCAAAGAAAATTAAATCAATGTATGAACGAGACATTAGATTTAGAGTAACTCAATTCACAATAAAAAGTAGGTGTAATCAATTTGCATGTCCATCTCTTGATTATTGGATAGAAAAGTGTGGTATGTACATGATGCACCCATGAAGATAATAGAAAAGCAAGGGAATCCTGACATTTACAACAAACTCAATGTGACTACGACTCTTCTCTCTCCACCATCATTGCCATGAATCCCTGCATGTTATTAATTTATCTGTTTTCAAGAAAAAAATTAATTGAATGGGACACAATGTTTTACTAATTTATAAAATTAGAAATTTAGAAATTGTAAAATGTAATCAGCTATCTTAGAAATGTTAGAAAGACATAGAAAAGAAAAAATAAGTTCCAAGAACCTAAATCAGACCTGTTAAGTGGATGCCTAAAATTTCATTTTTAAACCTCTGTTAGATGGTTACTAGATGGTGAATGGAAACTATGGGAGCATTGTCACACTGGAAAGACTTCTCTAGTAAAATTTCTCCCTTTGTTTTGAAATTCATTGTGGAATGTTTTAAATATTAATTTACTTCAACGGTGTGTGTATTTTTTTTTTTTTTTTAGATTTTTTTTATTATTATTTTTTTTTATTGGAAAGGCGGATATACAGAGAGGAGAGACAGAGAGGAAGATCTTCCATCCGATGATTCACTCCCCAAGTGAGCGCAACGGGCCGATACTATGCCGATCCGAAGCCAGGAGCCTCTTCCGGGTCTCCCACGCGGGTGCAGGTTCCCAAAGCCTTGGGCTGTCCTCGACTGCTTTCCCAGGCCACAGGCAGGGAGCTGGAAGGGAAGCAGGGCTGCCGGGATTAGAACCGGCGCCCATATGGGATCCCGGGCGTGCAAGGCGAGGACCTTTAACCACTTGCGCCACCGCGCCGGGCCCCGGTGTGTGTATTTTTAAGATTTGTTTATATTGCAAAGTCAAATATATATGGAAAGGAAGAGAGACAAAGAGGACGATCTTCCCTGTGAGGATCCACTCCCCAAGTGGCTGCAATGGCTGGAGCAGTGCCGTTCAGAAGCCAGGAGCCTGAAGCCTCGTCCAGGTCTCCCACGTGGGTGCAGGGTTCCAAGGCTTTGGGCAATCCACAACTGTTTTCCCAGGCCTCAAGCAAGGATCTGGCTGAGATGCAGGGTTGCTGGAGTTAGAATCAGAGCTTACATGGGACCCCAGCACATGCAGGACAAGGACTTTAGCTGCTAAGCTACTGTACCATCCTGGGTGTCTTCTGCCCAAAAGGCCCCAAGACCAAAGGGTGCATGACAGTGCTCTTTTGCAGCAGAAAGACTGGAGACAAATTGGTGGTGGAGAATGTCCATTTATTTGAAAGAAGTCACAAGCTTATATAGCAGAAGGGGGCAGGCAGAAGAGCAATCCAGACAGTACAACAACACTGTGACTGGATAACAGATATGTCTATCTTTCTGGATCCTCCAATGAAGTGGAAGGTCAGGAAGCACAGGAAATTGTATCTCATTGCCTGTTGAAAAACAGGATCATTGTAATATTTGACTTCCTAAAGCTTACTACAAAGGAAGTCCTAGCAGAGTAGGGAAGAGAGACTGGGGTGTAGCCCATTGTTCTTGCTGCACATCCAGGGAACAGACCATGTTGGGTTCTGTTAGCCAATGCCACAGTGTGTCATAGGAATCTGACCTCCCATATGGACTTGGTGGGTAGAGATCCTGGGGTGATTTCCCATAGCATCTGGTCCTATATGTAATTTTTAAACTTTTATCTAAAACATGCAGCTTTTGAATCTTGTAGAAAAGATCTAAATCCACAATTTAGAATTTTCTAGGTCACAATTACCTAGGTGTCATATGAATTAGGAGATGTTGGATGAATTATTCTTATTTTTCTTCTTAGAACTTGACCAGTGAAAATTCATGCAACTGCTGTTCCAGGATGAAACACCTGGTGGAGGGGAAAGTCCTCACCCAATCCACATCAGCTTTACAGATTCAAGAGTGTCTTCTTAACGTTTCTGGAAGACACAACAAGATTGCTGGCCAGATTTCTCTTGGGGCTAATAAAGATCCTTACTGACATCCACATTTTTGAGTTTAGAAGTGTAAGCAAATCTGGGCTTGGTGTGGTGGCCTAGTGGCTAAAATTCTCTTTTTCAAAGCAACAGGATCCCATATGGGCACTGGTTCTAATCCTGGCAGCCCCGCTTCCCATCCAGCTCCTTGCTTGTGGCCTGGGAGAGAAGTAAAAGGACAGCCCAAAACCTTGGGACCCTGCACCCGTATGGGAGACCTGGAAGTAGTCCCTGGTTTCTGGCTTTGGATCGGTGCAGCACTGGCCTTACTTGGGGAGTGAATCAAAGGATGGAAGATCTTCCTCTCTGTATATCTGATTTTGCGATAAAAATAAAATAATTCTTAAAAAAAATGTATAAGGGGAACACAAGGTCTTTGACACTTTTTCCACTAAAAAATATTTTAATATTAAAATATGTAATTTGTAACACAATTTAGTAGAGCAATTTTTCATTTGATGTTAGGCATCTTTGGAGATGTATTTTCTGGAAATCATTTGCAATGCAATATTTCATAGATTAGGTCAAAGGAAATTTGATTTTCTCTAAAATGTTTATGAAGAATTGCATATTAAGTATTATAGTTTCATTAAGTGTTATACTTCTATTACTCTCAGTGGTGGAATTTTTTATATAGCAGAAAAGATAGAATCATCAATAGAAAATTTGTTTTGTTTATTATTTTATTTATTTGTTATTACCTCCTATTCAGATTAAATACAAAATTTGAGATCATAATTTTATTTTTCAAAATTTGGTATCCTGCAAATCATGTTATTTTTTTTATCTTAGATACTTTATTTCACTAATTTTGTTTTATAAAGCATAGTTTTTATTTGAATAAATTCTAATCATGCTTACACATAAGCTGAGTCTTATTAAAAATTCCTGTTGGCCAAAATATGTGGTCAGCAACTGTGTTTGAATTTATGCCATTATTTTTTTTCAATAATTCATTCAGATTTTAGAAAGAAAATTTCTCTTTAAGCAAAAGATCCGATGCTTGTTCAATTATAGGTCTAAGCAAGGTACTTTACAAATTATTTATTAAATATTAAAGAACATGTGTTTCCACACCTGTACTTGCTTGTTGATTAATTGCCTTCAGCCAATTCATATGAAAAGAGAGCTAAAGAAGGAAGAAATTTCAGGTGCATAGGTAAGTTTGTGATCTAAAGTTTACCCAATGAAAGAAGAGATTTATATTCCTGTGCAAATAAATAAAGGAGTACAATTTAAAATGAGTTTTTTTTTTTTTTTTTTTGGTAAATGTCTGGATTTTTCAATTCTTGTAAAGTGCAACCCAATCAGTTAAACTTGAGGAGGATGGCGTATGAAGGAAAACACTTCAATTAGATCAGTATTATGCTATGGAATGTCAGACTCTGTTGTCCAAATGTCACGGCTGGTTGTTTGTTTACCGCATGACCACTGTACATAATAGATGCTCGGAGGCCAAGGGTATGATAGTTTTCTTCAGTTCAATCTGGTTGAGAAACACTTGATAAAAAAATAGGTTAAAAAGTAAAAAAGAAAAATATTGACAGATGGTAAAAACCACATTTATTTTTAAAACATACATGTTTGTATATATATATACGTTTTTGTTTAATTTTTTTTTTACCAAACATTTCTCTTTGCTTGCAAGCTGAAGAGAGAGACCCTGGAAAATTATAATTTTAAGTGTACCTAATAGTTGATAGAACTTCCAGGAAAGATAAAGAGAATAGGCTTGTGAAGGACAGAAGGCTGTGTCTGGGTGCAATTATTTGTCAACAATCCTGTTAGGGAACTGCCGTGAAGTACATAAAGTCCAATTGCCTTTGGTTGATTGATTCATCTAGTGGGTCACAGTAAATTGACTTCAATGGGCTGGTTTGAGTTACATGTTCACCCCGTTATATGTAAGGGATTCCTTCTTTACAGTTTTACTACTACTGTCTACAATAAATAGAGGGGAAGTAACTGCAGAAAAAGAATCAAAGCACTCGCCCAGTCTTAAGGGGGCGGGGGGGTGGGAGGAAATTCCATATGACCTTAAATAAAATGAAATTCAGTACAACTCAGGATTGTGAAAAAAATATTTGTGTGTGTACACTTTTCTGAGCTTGATATTGGAGCTTTGCAAGGTCTTACCTCCTTGTTTGTATTTTTGTCCAGAATATTCATATGACAAGTGATATTTCAAGATACTGCCTGTGGGAGCACAGCTTGAGTGATTAGGTTACCTTGTCAGGACAGAAAACAATTACCTAATGTGAAATGATGCTGTTTTTATAAAAGAGGTCATTTAATCCCAAGGCTTTTGGATATCTAATTTTTATGCATAGCTATGTGCATATATAAGTGGGTAGGAAAGTGAAACGGTCTTTATTTTCATGCAGAAAAACTAGAAAAAAAAGATTCTGTTTTATACCCTTTATCCAAATATGTATCTTCTATGCTTTAAAAAAAAGATTAAAACCTAGAAAGAATGAAAGATAGGGTGAACGGATAATAAAGATTGTGACTCAGGTTGGGACATTTATGGACCACATTAGAACAACTGGGATCAAGCCATCTCTCCCTCCTTATTCTGGGTTCCTGTAGACACCTAGAAGCAATGGCAATGGAGGGAATTCCATCATCCAAGTGGGAGGTGGGAGACTGGATATCAGCATCAGCTACAGCCTAACCCAAGCTATGGATCTCTCTCTCTTCATCTCTTTGACTCAGCAAAGGCATAAATATATTAGAAATGAAGGATAAGCAACAGTAGGAACAGTAGCAGTAAATTAGGCTTTCTTAAGCATTTTCCGTACCAGATCTATTTTAAGTACTTTATATTAATTATTCCTTTTAATTATCACAATGAACCAATGTGGTAGGTATTGCTGTTAAAATTCTAATTTCACAGATGAGAAAATATGAAAAGGTGTCATGTTCAATCACACAACTAATAAGAGAAAACTATAACAAACCTTATGTATGTGTTCTTGAAAGTATTTTAGTTCAGTATTCATGCTTGCTCATTCATTTGGATGGTATGAATAATTTAAAAATTTAAATGGTACTATTATTTTTAGGATGTTGGCAGAACTATAGTGTTTCATTGGAAGAAACTTTGGCTGGAAAATTATTTATTGAAGTCATCGAAAACACACCTCATCTGAGTGTAAAATTGTTATCACTTTTGGCATATATTTTTACTCAACTGATTTATTAGCCTTTAAAAACATGCAAAATTAAATATATGCAACTGGCACCTCAGTAAAGATTATGCTTAATTCATTTTATAATCACATTTCAAGCATTTTATGAGAACCTGATGACTTCAAATTTGATGTGGGATATAGATCTTTCACTTATACAATTTGATTATGGTTGAAAGGCTGTGAGTTATGGAAGGGGCATTTATTTCCTGCTTGGTTTGCTAGATTAATATTTACACATAGTTTTCTAAAATTTGAAGAGGCTTTAAAGAAGATTGTTAAGGCTTATTTCTTTTTCACAGAATGTCTATAGATCAAAAATAAATGCAATTCATTAAGAAGCTGTTTTCAACTATCATATATTACATTCACTCTGTGAAACAAGAAAGTGCTTAAAGCCATCATTTCTAAAACCAGTTTTGTTATAAGCAAATATATTCCAATAGTTTAAAATATTCCCATAATTATCCTATACAGTTTGTTGAATTATAAGATTTTTTTTATTAATTACATATGACTCAGTGCTATAGGCACTGGGATTCCCCCCACCTCTCCCCAAACCCTCCTCCCATGGTGGATTCCTCCACCTTATTGCATTACCACAGTTCAAATTCAGTTGAGATTCTTTCATTGGAAGTATTTACCCAGCATAAAGTCCAGCATCTTATTGTCCTAGTAAGTTCAACAGTTTCTTGGTAAGACCGTTTCTGGTCTGAAGGTAGAGACGACAGAGTATCATCTCCATCAATTAAAAGCCCCAATATAACATCAGCAACAATTTACAATTGTATTGATTGTATTGATTAATCAATGTGTTAATAGGAAAATGCAGGTTCTTAACCACATCCTATGACTTCTTCATAGACGTTTCAATTTTTGGTTTATATTCAACTGAGTTCCATACACCTTAAAATGGCTATAGATTAATATTCAGCTGTCTCGTGTCTATTTTCATTTTAGTATTTAGCTGTTTATAGTGTTGAAGCACGATTTTGCTGAACTTGGTTGTTTTTCGGGGGGGCTGAACTGGCTTATAACTCAAACAGGACATGTGTTAACAGTTTAGGTGCAGAACATTTTTAGGAGGGGTGTGCAGAGAAATCCTCAATACCCCAGTCAGGAGTAACTGATCTTTGTTTCCCACCTAGTGAGGTATGAATGAATCCAATGTGGCCATTTCCTGTCTGATTCTAAGCGTTCCTTTTTGTTGTCTGTCTATCTACTCTAGATTTAATGTTTGTTTGTTTTCAGGAACTTCTGGAGCGATCTAGATGGTCATTGCGAGAGAGAGTGGGGAACCAGAGCCGGAACTAGGCAAGGACCAGAGAAAACTCCCCTCCCAAGTCTTGAAGGAGGTTTAAGAATGCTCAGGGCTCCTGGTTGTTGTTCTGATGACGCTGGTTCCCAGATTCCAGTTGGGCCCATTTGGCCACAAAAAATAACTGCATTTCGTTTCTTTTTAATTGCTGAGTAGTATTCCATGGTGTAGATGAACCATAGCTTTCTTATCTGGTCTTCTGTTGATGAGCATTTCGGTTGCTTCCAAGTTTTTGCAATTATTGATAGTGCTGCTATAAACACAGGGGTGCATGTTGGTTTCTCATGTAGCAGGTGTTTTGGATATGTTCCTAGGAGTTCTATTTCTGGATCATATGATGTGCTGATTTTCAGTTGTTTGAGTATTCTCCATACTGATTTTCATAAAGGCTGTGCAAGTCTGCAGCCCCACCAGCAGTGGAGTAGCGTTCCCTTTTCCCCACATTCTCGCCAGCAAGTGTTGTTGGTGGCTTTTTATATGTGCCAACCTTGCTGGCTTTAGGTGGTACCTCATTGTTGTCTTCATTTGGATTTCCCTTATTGCCAAGGAACAGGAACATTTTTTTCATATGTTTGTTTGCCATTTGGGTTTGTTCCTTTGTGAAACATCTGCCCATTTCCCGTGCCCATACCTTGAGTGGTTTGTTTGTTTTGGTGTTTTGGTTGTTCTGTAGATCATTGTATATTCTGGAGATTAGCCTTCTGTCACCTGTGTAGTGTGCAAAGATCTTCTCCCATTCTGTGAGTTGCTTTTTTATTTTGTTGATTGTTTCCCTTGCTGTAAAGAAGCTTCTTAGTTTGATGAGGCTCCATTTGTTTATTTTGGCCTTGATTGCTAGTGCTTTTGGTGTCCTTTTTAGGAAGTCAGGGCCTACACCTAGATCTTGTAGTGTGTTTCCTACATTTTCTTCCAAAAGTTTGAAAGTTTCTGGGTGTAGATTTAAGTCTTTTATCCATTTAGTTTTTATCTTAGTGTATGGTGAGAGGTATGGGTCTATCTTCTTGTTTCTACAGGCTATCATCCAGTTATCCCAACAGCATTTATTGAAGAGACCTTTCCATTTGCTTGGATTGTCATCTGTCTTTTTGTCAAAGATTATTTGGCTGTATTGGTGTGGGTTTCCTTCTGGTATTTCTGTTCTGTTCCATTGATCCTCCTCTCTATCTTTGTGCCAGTACCAGGCTGTTTTGATAAGCACAGCCCTGGTCAAGAGGTCTGGGACTGTGATTCCCCCTGTTAACTTCCTATTCTTCAGAATGGTTCTTTCTATTCATGGATTTTTGTGTTTCCAGATGAACCTTTGTATCATTTTTTTTTCCAGTTCCATGAAGAATGTTTTGGGCAATTTAATTGGCATTGCATTGAATGTATATATTGCTTTTGGTAGTATTGACATTTTAATGATATTAATTTTACCTATCCAGGAGCATGGGATGTTGCTCCATCTTTTGAGGCCTTGTTCAATTTGTTTTTTAAGTGTTGTGTAATTTTCTTCAAAAAAGTCTCCTACGCATTTGGTTAAATTTATTCCTAGATACTTCAAACTTTTCTCTGTTATTTTGAATGGTAACTTGCTGATTAGATCATCTTCCATCTTGGGGTTGTTTGCATACACTATGGCTGTTGTTTTTGTTCATTAATTTTGTACCCTGCCACTCTACCAAACTCTCATGTAAGTTCTAGGAGTCTCTGTATTGAGTCTCTTGGTTCCTCTATGTAAAGGATCATGTCATCTGCAAATAGTGAAAGCTTGACTTCTTCATTTCCCCTTTGAATTTCTTTGATTTCTTTTCTTGTCTTATGGCCTCTGTGAGTACGTCTAGGACTATGTTGAACAGCAGTGGTGATAGTGGATATCCTTTTCTTGTTCCAGATCTCAGTGGAAAGGGATCCAGTTTTTCTCCATTCAGTATGATGCTGGCATTGGATTTTTCATATACTGCTTTGATTATGTTGTTGATTGTTCCTTCTATGCCTACTCTGGTTAGGGTTTTTTTTTTTTTTTTGCATAAAGTGATGTTGGATTTTGTTGCAGGCTTTGTATGCATCTGTTGATACTATTATATGGTTTTTGTTCTTCAGTTTTTGGATGTTGTGTATCACATTTATGGATTTCCAAATGTTGAACCATCCCTGCATTCCCTGGATGAATCCTACTTGGTCTGGATGAATGATCTGTCTGATGTTTTTTTGAAGTCTATTGGCTAGAATTTTATTGAGAATCTTAGTGTCCATGTTCATCAGGGAGATTGTTCTGTAGTTCTCCTCTGTTAATTCTCTATCCACTTTTGGGATTAAAGTGATTTTGGCTTCATGGAATGAGTTTGGAAGGGTTGCTTCCTTTTCTATTGTTTTGAAGAGCTTGTAGAGGATTGGGGTTAGCTCTGTTTGGAATATTTTGTAGAATTGTGCGGTGAAGCCATCTGGGCCTGGGCTTTTCTTTTTTGGGAGATCTGTAATCACTGACTCTATCTCTGACTCAGTTATGGGTTTATTCAGGTCTTGTGTTGCTTCTGAGGTGAGATTTGGTAAGTGGTGGGAGTCTAGAAACCTTCCCATTTCCAAGTGTTTTTCTGATTTGTTGGAGTACAGTTCTTTGTAGTAATTTCTAATTGTTTTCTTAATGGTTGCAGTGTCTATTGTTATATTTCCTTTTTCATCTATGATATTGCTAATTCTCGCTTTCTCTTGCTTTTTCTTTGTTAATCGTGCCAGTGGGGTATCTATTTCATTTATCTTCTCAAGAAACCAGCTTTTTGATTCATTTTTTTTGTGTATAGTTTTTTTTCTTATTTCTGTTTGATTTAATTCCTCTCTTGTTTTGATAATTTCTTTTTTCCTATTGTTTGTGGCATTATTCTGCTGCTGTTTTACCAAATCTTGGAGGTGTGTGTTTAATTCCTGTATTTGATGCCTTTCTTGGGTCTTGACATGAGCACTAATTGCATTAAAATAAGCTTACCACATAACACTGCTTTGACAGTGTCCCACAAGTATTGGACTGTTCTATCTGAGTTTTCATTGGTTTCCATTTTTTTTTATTTTGTCTTTAATTTCTTCTCCATCCCATTGTTCATTTAATAGCATATTTTTCAACCTCCAAGAGTTTACATATTTCCTGGGGCACTTTGAATTGCTGATTTCCAATTTCACTCCATGATGGTCTGAGAAGGTACATGGTATGATTCTGATTTTTTTGCAGTTAGTTAAACTTGCTTTGTGTCCTATCATGTGGTCTATCCTGGAGAAAGTGCCATGCACTGCTGAAAAAAATGTATAATCTGAGGCCTTAGGATGAAATGTTCTATAGATGTCTACCAAGTCCAGCTATTCTATTGTTTGTGTGAGCTTTTGTTTCATTGCTCTATCTATTGGTGTTAATGGGGTGTTCATATCTCCCAGGATTATCATATGTTCATCTATATCTCCCTTTAAATCTGTAAGTGATTTTTTTCATGTAGCTTTGTGCATCTGGATTTGGAGCATACATGTTAAGGATGGTAATTAGTTCCTGATGGATCTTCCCTTTCAACAATATATAATGCTCTTCCCTGTCCTTTTTATGTTTGTCACGTTGAAGTCTATATCATCTGAAATTAGGACTGCTACATCAGCCTGTTTTTCTCATCCATTGGCATGGAATATCGTTTTCCATTCCTTCACTTTCAGTTTCTTAGCGTCTTTCCTGGTTAGATGCTTCTCTTGTAGGCAGCAGATAGTTGGGTCTTGTTTTTTAATTCAGTCTGTTAATCTGTGTCTTTTGAGTGATGAATTTAGGCCATTCGTGTTAAGGGTTAATATTGAGATATTGTGATTTTGTCCTGCCTTGCGCATGTGTTTTTGTTTATGTTGGCATTTAATTGTCTTTCCTTGTGTGGGTTTTAGTGGGGAGGTCTTCCCACTTACCATCCTTGCTTATGGTTTCCTTCCTTTTTCTCTGGGAGTAGCACATTTCTGAGGAGATTTTGTAGAGTTGGTTTTGTGTTAGCATATTCTAATTTCTCCTTGCTATGAAAATATCTAATTTCATTCTCGAATACAAACAAGATCTTTGCTGGGTACATTATTCTTGGTTGACAGTGGTTCTGTTTCAGGATTTGAAAGACTTCGTTCCATTCCCTTCTTGCCGGGAGTGTCTGTTCTGAGAAGTCAGCAGTGATTCTGATGGACCTGCCTCTAAATGTAAGCTTGTCTTTGCTTCGTGCTGGCCTCAGGATTCTTTCCTTGTGTTCATTTGAGGGGAGCTTAATTACCATATGTCTGGGGAAAGATCTTTTTGGGTCAAACCTGTGGGGCATTCTCTGGCCTTCCTGGATTTGGACTGGGCTCATGTTCCAAGTGTTTTGGAAGTTCTCCTGTATAATTTCATCAAGCACTGGTTGTATGCCTGTCTCTCTTTCCACTCCTTTCGGAAGGCCTATAATTCTGATATTTGACTTCTTGATGTTGTTGTTCATCTCCTGGATCGACTTGGATGCCTTGTGCAATTGTGTCTCCAGTTGGTTAATAATCTGCCTGCTTTCATTCTGGGAATCTTCCAAATCGGATATCCTGTCTTCTGCTGCAATAATTCTGTAGAGGCTAAGCTCTCAACTGTGCTTGAGGTCGAGGATCTCGTTTGGAGTAATTTTGTTTCTGTGATTATGTGGTGTTTGAATTCCTTAAGTTCCTCCCATCGTTTTTCTTCTCTCTGAGAAGTTTCATAATTATTTTTCTGAACTCCTTATCTGATGCATCTTCAATTTCTTCATCTGTAGTCTCTGCGATTGACCATGCCTTTTGGTGAGTTTTTGGGGTGGCCCTGGCTCCTTCCTCTGACTCATTTATTTTCCTCTGACCTTGCCCCTTGTCTATGTGACATAAGGTATTGCTGGATTCACACCCTTGACCTCTGCTGCCACCTAGTGGATGACCTGAGTTCTTGCTGACCCTAGATTTTTTTTTTTTTTTTTCTTCTTTTTGGTGTTCTCAGGCCTGTCTGCCAGGATCTGTGCCTGTTTAGACCCGAGCAAACAGTTCAGGTACATTTCATCATTTTTTTTTTCTCAAGTTCCTCTTCCCTGTGCTAGCTACTTACCAAGGTTCGCTCCCCAAATTTCGCTAGCCCGATTTCACTAGCCCGATTTTGCCTCTCGCTAAGGGCATGCTTTTCCCTTTGGTAGCGACTCACTGAGGTTCACTCCCAGAACACTTGCTTGCCCGATTTCGCCTCCTGCTAAGGGTGGGCTCTCCCCTGTTTTAGCAACTCATCGAGGTTCACTCCCCGAATTTCGAATTTCACTCAAGTCTCTGCAGTCCAGGGCTCCCTCTGTGTCCTTCTTAGGTTGCTGATCCAAGTATTTCACGATTTTTTTTTTTACTGCTGTGTGCCATTTTTCTCAGTCTTGGAGGGGCTGAGAACCCCATGGTTGTTTTCTTCTCAGGCTCACTTCAGGCTGCTCCCAGGACCCTAGATTACATCATTCTAACTCTGTCGGCCATCTTGACTCCCTTCTATAAAATCTTTTTAAAATCCTTTATGTATTTGCACATATGACTCGTGGCTTTATTTCAGGAGTTAAGCCAGAATAAAGATTTAATTACTTGTCATTAGCAAGAAAACACAAGATGATGCATATACATTGCTTAACAATAAAGATACATTCTGAGACTGTGTTGGCGGTACTGTTACTATGCAAACACCAGACAGCATCTAGATAGAGTAGGCTACAAATTAATTTAGCATATTAACTGCACTGATTGTAGGCAGCTGTAGCATGGTATTAAGCATTTCATCATGTAAAGACTTCCTACATCTCAATGATGATTTTCTTGGTTTGTTTCCTCTTCCCATGGTAAATTTATTTGTAAGCAAATAATTAACTTGAATATATCTCTCTGTTAATGTAAACCTTTCAATGTAGTGTCTGTGCTTAGAAAAGAAAAAAAATTAAAGACCATTCGGGTATGCAAATGCCTCTTCACTGTGTATTTTCTTGAGATTTCAATTTCATCTTCTTTCCTTGCAGTTTCCTTGTCTCTCCCCTCTGCTTTAGCAATGAATTCCTCCTCCAGATCCAGGAATTGGTCATTAGTTAGGTCTTCAGGAACGCCCACCTGTTACTCCTCATGTTTATCCTCACCCACACATAGGTTAAAGTTGCTTGCCTTGTCAACCACGTTTTGTCGAATTTCTTCAACATTCTCATCTTTATCAAATCCTTTATATTTATAGATGAATCACTTGAGGGCCTTCTACCAGATTCTATTTATCCATTCTTGGTGATATCACCACAATCCCAAACAAAATACTTCTTGCATTCGACAATGTTGTAATCCTGTTTATTCTTCACACATAGCAATAGCCTGAGGAAAAGATCTTTGCAAGTAGTCAGTCTTAGAAGCTGAAATAAATTCTCGTTCCATTGATTGGGAAATGTATCACTTTGATATTATAATTATGACCATTAATAAAATGTTCAGAAGCATTACTAGCAATAACCAAAATTTTGTAAAGCATGGTGTTCTTCAAGCAGTGTTTCATCATATCACTGATGTAACAATTCTTGAGGATGGCTTGAAGAGTAATTCTGTCAACTCAATTTATTGTTCCTTTCTTGCAGTATATGTGTATAGATACGTTGGAAATATCTGGGAGTTACCAAAATGTCAGAATACAAAAAAGTTTTTAACAATGCTCCCAAGTAAAACAATTATCTAGCCCTGGCATTGCATTTTATTTCTGATATTAATTTAATATTTCTCTTTATTATTATTTTCTATAATGCAGTTGGTGGGTATAGGGATTCCCCCCATTCACCTCCTCTTCCATTTTCCCCTTATAATTACAACAGGTTAGACCTTCAGCAGCATCTTTCTATTGAAGACTATCATGGCATTGAGGGGACAAATAACAATGGTAGAATACCTAATATCAAATTGTCAAAGTATGTTTGACAGTTATACTGGGAGTCCTCCTTTTATCTTGGAGTAGATATGCATAGCACAATATGCCCTCATATCTTGTTATGCTAGTTTCATTCATACATTTCATCTAGGACAGTATATGTATTTACCTGTTTATGTATATAATTATTTGTTTTGTGTTTTGCGTGAATGGGGCTTGGTATCATATAGAAATATCAGAAGTTCTACTCCTGAATAAAAGAAAGATTCTCAATGAAATTATTAAATATGTCTTGACAAAAGGATGCTGGACTTTCTGTATATTCTATATCTACAATGCCAAGAAACACTAAATAACAGAATGTTGGACTTGTGATTGTTACTGAAAGCTTATAATATTGTAATAATATGGAGGAAAACAGTGGAGTAAAATGGAGGTTGGAAGGCAAATTTCTGTGCCTATGGAATGTTATCATGCAAATAAAAATGGCGTGTGTATATATGTGTGTGTGTCTGTATAAATGAGTAAAGAAAAACAATTCTTTGTCATTAGAACACTTCCAATGTTTGAAGGTGATTATCAGAGACAATTGTCATGGAAACTTCACATATATTTATTTTGCATGTTAAAAATTACCAGCTCTTTATTTTCTTTCACTAGATATGATTTTTAGCCTTATTTTTGTTCTCATTGAACATAATCTTAGATAAACATAACTTTTAATAATCCACATAATCCCAGAGACCCCTAAGACTCCAGAAAAATACAAGCATTGAATATTTCCATGTAGTGATCACTCTCCTTCTGCTGAAGCTAAACTCAGATTTAAAAGCATTTTTTGTTTTGTTTTACTAACCACAACATTCCAGTGGATTGAAATGAAAATGCAGACTGTTAAGTTCCTGCATTTTTAACATATAAGTTGTTAAGCCTCAAATCAGTCACTCTCTGCATTCTAAGATAACCATTGCATCCAGAATTCAAATGATCATTAACAGTGCAGTATAAGGTCCTTTGTATAATAGACTTTTATTGTTTCATGTCTTTTTCATGTCATGACAATTTTTACAAGTAAGTTTCCTACTAACTGTTATTAATAAGTGTTATTGATTTTAAGATTTGTTTGTTTTTATATGAAAGTCAAAGTTACAAAGCAAGGAGAAAGAGAGAGCTTTTCAATCTGTTGGTTCATTTCCACAGTGGCCAAACTTGGGCTAATCAAAAGCCAGGAGCTAGGAGCCGTACATGGTTGCAGGGACCCAAGGTGTTGTGCTCTTATCCATTGCCTTAACAGTCCATTAACAAGGAGCTGGGTGAGAATTGGTGCAGCCAGAATTAAAACCAGCACTCATATGGAATACCAGTGCTACAGGCAGAGAATTAGCTGACTACACCCAAATACCAGCCCCAATAAGCATTGATTTTACGTGTCATCCTTGCACAGGGGCCATAGTAATCTTCTCTGTATCGTTCCAATTTTAGTATATGTGCTGCCGAAGCGAGCACAAATAAGCATTGATTTTAAAGGTTTATTTATTTATTTGAAGAGCAGACAAAGAAGATCAGGGGAGGGAGAACAAGAGAGATCTCTCACAGGCCGATTCACTTCTCAAATAGCTACAATTGTGACTTGCAGTTTTGAAGTAAAGAGCCCAGGACCTGGAGCTTCAGCTGGTTTTCCTATATGCAGACAGCGTCCAAGGACTTGAAGCATCCTCTGCTGTTTTCCCACACCCTATTGCAAGGAGCAGCCATGACTCAAAGCAACACCACATGGGCTGCCAGAAACACAGGTAGCAGCTTCACTTGCTATGCCACACACACAACATCAGTTTTGTTAAGACCTATTTTTGCCTGTATAGATGTGAAAAGAGAGGGTTGTGACTGCATAGGACATACCAGACATACGAACTTTGAAGATACCTTGGAAATTAACAAGATATCTATGAATGTTTGCTTTTCGATGTATTGGCCAATTTTCCATTGGAAATTAAGTACTAAGCTCTAGTTCTTCTATTTTATCTTGGAGACAATCTTATCAAGCATTGTTCCTAGTATGCTAATATTTTGTTGTCGTTTGCACCTAATAGCCACAAAATATTCATGAGTTACATGCCATTTTATCTCCAATTGATAGAAAAGAAAAAAAAAAAGTAGAAAATGAGGCTTATAAATAGAACTTAAAAGATCAACAGCTGGCAGTTTTCAATTCTATACATTTAATCCTAGCCCATCACAGACCTCTACTACATAACTATTAGTTACTTCCTTCTTTATTCTACACAAGAATGTGACAGAAACAGTATAAGATTGGAGGCCCCATGACAATGGCTCTCTTCAGTCTGTAAGCATTTCTATCCAAATTCAACACTGAATTTTAAAAATATTTTATATATTTTTATTTGAAAAGCTGATTTCTACAGAAAAGAAGAAAAGAGATTCACTCCACAAATGGCAATAGCAGCCAGAAACAATTTGATCTAAATCTAGGAGCCAGGAGCTTCTTCCAGGTCTCCCATGTAGTTGCAGGGGTCCAAGCACTTGGACCATCCTCTGCTGCTTTCCCAGCCTATAAACCAGGAGCTGGAATGGAGGTGGAACTACCAGGACACAAGCTGGCATGTGCATGGGAGGCTGGTGCCAATGCCAGAGGCTCAGTCTACAATAGCATGGTGCAGGACTCCAACTGGGAGGCTTAATGTGGCCATGACAGTTTTTGTTTTGCTCCCATTATAACAATTTGCAGTTTGTTTGTTTGTTATAATCTCACATATTTCATGGAGCTGTGGTAAAAGTTAGAGCAAGCTATTCCAAAATCAATGCCAAAGTTTTCTTACAGAGAATGATTCCTGAAGTGGTAGGCTGTTGCCAGCATCTTTAACATCTATGCAGTAAAGCCCAGTATCATTCTGGAGTTGTGACAAACAAGCTTTTTCAGACATTGCCACATCTTTCCCAAGGAGCATGATATGAAAACCATCACTGTTCTTTTACTCCTTTCTATGAAATTTGTTTTCTGTTCTCTCCTAAATGCTTATAGAGAACCAACCACATTTTGTTATTTGACAAATATGAACTACTAGAAAGTAATTTTTTTCCCAAAATATGCTGTAATCACTTAAAATACCACCTTGTTAATTTTTTCTTGTCCATAATATATGATAGGTATCTGTGTTTAAGATTGAGTGATTTCTATCTAAAACTTTGAAAGAGAAAATTATCAGTGCAAGGCAATTCAATAGCTTGTCATGTGCTGGGCTTGTCAAGCAGGGCTAGCCCATTTTCAAAGTAAAGTTCCTCCGGTACCTTTTCTAATGAAGGTAATTGATTTATACATAACTATATACAATTTTTTCATAAAATTATACTCCAATTGTTATTCTCAATCACTATATCTAATCAAGAGATATTTAGTTCTGTTCTCAATTCCATATTTGCCTCTTTAATATTATCTTTAATATCACTACCACTACTGTATGCAAATATAAAAAAAAAACAAGTTGTATTCTAATTCTAAGTAGTAAGAATCTGTACTATTAATTTTCCTCACTGAATTCTCACTTGGTACTCACTGTGTTAATTGTATTGTCATTCCCCTGTGTCATTCATCCCTCTCTTCAAGGTGCAGAACCTTTGTGATTATATCAGTGAATATATTTTCTCTGAACTCAGAAGACATATTTTGTCTCTGGAGGCATTAGTGTTTTTGTTAGCATAATGGTCTAAAAACAGCAAATCTTGCTCTTTGATGCCTTTTAAGCAATCAGCTGTTCATTTTCATATCCCTTTTGTCTTCCAAAGGTATGACCTTCAAATGGGCAAAAAAAGATGAAAACACCACCTGGACTCTGTATTTAAAAACCAACAGTGACAGACTCTGGCTTTTTCTAACGCCCCAATAGAATTAGTCTCATGTGTTTCAGCTCAGTTGGGTACAAAATAATTGTGATCCTTTATTTTTTTCTCCGTCATGAAAGAAATCTCTCTCTGATCTTAATCCCACTGTCAGTGAAGGAGTTGCCACAAGACCCATCCTCCATTGGGCAATTATCAAACTCTGAATTTCATCTCTTTGTTAAAGGTATTCTCCAAATCTGAAAAAAGAAAATCTGAATTTTAAAATATTTATGTCAAAATGGAAGAGTGTGCATTTGTCAAACCAATACTTATCGTTCAGATATCTTAGTGTGCTATAGTGTGGGGAGAGAGACATTGCCTGGTAGATTTTTATTTTCATTGAGAAAAAATTAGAATATAAAATAGATTTCTGGAGATGATTTGTACTGTCTATTATTTCTATAAACTCAATTATTTACAGAAATATTAGTTTCAATCATCTCACAAGTATTTGCAGAGTGACTAATATATCCCATCCGTGCTTTAAAATCCTAGCATTTGACTGAGATTAACACAGTCAGGATCTCTCCTTTCATTATGTTTACATTTCACAGCAGGAAAATGGGGAATAAAGAATCATTCAATACTTACAGTGATTTTACATAGTAAAGACTGCATCTAGAAAACAAAACAGACTTGTGTATAGTAGAACAGTAGTAAGATGTCCAGACACTTGGGATTGCTATCTTATACTACATTTTCTACTTCTGGTTTTGTGGTTTTCTGTTGGCTTTATGAAAATCCACTTGCAAATGTGTCGACAGTATACATTTCCCTGATACTATGACAGCCATGTTCCCTTGGGTAGCAACACCAAACTATAGAATCTCACAATTTACCCAACTGCATAACTAGTAATTTTTTTTTCTATTCCTAAGAGATACCCCACGTGTTGCAATTGATTCAAAATGTATTTATAGGGGGGTCCCCAGGCCCTGCTGCTTCTAACCCGGTAAGCAACTAAGCAGTCCCCATGCTCACTCGGGGGACTGCTACGGGCAGCCAGTGTGCCAGTTGGCGCCAGGCTTTGCCTGCTGGCCGCCTGGCCAGGGAGCCCTGGGAACTTGGTTCTCTGAATGCTGCTCAGATAGCTCCATGCCGAAACTGAGGTGTTATGGGGACACCAAGCAACCCTAAGGATTTCCAATGACTATAAATCTTCCTAAGATGAACTTGCAGCTAATACGGTCTCACCACACATGTTTTGAATGATTATAATTCCCAATATACTGCCAATTCCTTGTGGTACACAGTAACTGGGTGGGAACACAGAGAAATCTCTCATCTCCTTTGAAAAAGCTAGGAAGCCGCGTAGTGTAACCTACAGGAACTAGATAGGTATCTTAAAGTTGATAGATCCAGATCAGCATTAGACAATAGCAAAAACTACAATGACATACAGGGGGAATCAGGAATGTCCCAAACACTCTATTAACAGGTGGTCATATGCACATAATATGGGAGAACCCCAGAGCGGAACAGCGGGACAGGAGGTGGCTTGTATCCCACCCATAAGGACTCCTGGACTCTCACCAAGGTCTATCAGAACGGACACCAAGAACGTCATCACAACTGCCAAAGAGAACACGGGGATCTGGAATGCCTCCGGATGCCGAGAACCCATAGGACAGACATCCCCCCTCTTTGGACAAACTACACGAGATGGAAGAAGCCCGAGTCCTTCCACATAGGAACCAACTATATCAGAGCAACAGCCAGGAACCATGATTGGTCATCAGAACCAGAAGATCAATAAACTTCCTGCGGGACAATGGGAGAGGAACCTTCTCCAGTCCTTACCTAGTTCCAGCTCTGGGCCTCCACCCTCTAAAGTGACCAACAAGGTTCCTCCTAAACCCCCTCCCCCAACACACACACACACACACACACACACACACACACACACACACACACACACATTCACACACTCTCACATACACACACAAGGTCATCAAGGAATCACAAAGAACAAGTACCCATCACCAAGGTATGAGAGATTTCTCTGCAACCCCCCCCAAACTCATTGTGCACCTCAATTGATGAGGTGTCATTGAAATAGTCACAGGAGGTTGTGAAGAACTTACATGTAATTTTAACATATTGTTTACTCAATACTATGTCAATTAACTCCATAATGAAATATACTGTTGCTGCTGGGGCTCTTAATTGATCGGGATCTTGCTCTCTGGGCCATGCCTGCAGACCAGGGAAGGTCTCCCCAAGAAGCGGATGAACTTATCTGGATAATATGATGCTGGACTCTGAGCCTGGTATATGCCTGCGGTGAAGGTGTCTCAACTGATTTTGAACTGAGGTCTCACAACAGGGTGGAGGAATCCACCATACGGGGAGGGGTGGGAGGGAATCCCAGTACCTATGAAACTGTACCCCATAAGACAATGTAAACACCAAGTTAAAAAAAATGATTAGTAATTATTTACTATACATATATGCCTAAGGATAAATCAGTTTAAGTGAATACCTCAACTACTCGGGAAATAGTACATATTAAAAAGAATAAAAAGGGAGTGTTCTTGAGGGCTCCAGAGTGAGCATGCACTATATGAGTTTCAACAAATTCCCCTGCTTCTATGAGTTTAAATTTTCTCATCTGAAAAAATAGAACAATTCTGGACTCAGGATGCAACGTAGTACCTAACAATAGCTACTATCAAAAACATACCAAGTGTGAATATTTTTGAGTATTTAAGTTTAAAGTAGCAAAAATCTTTGTATATTTTTCTTGGGAATGTAAAATGTCAGAGTCATTTTGGAAAATAGTATGCAGGTTCCTCAAAAATTTAACAATCAGGGTTTATTCTCTTTCTTGAAAATGATTTCCAAAAACCAGTTTCAAGGAAAGTTCTGAGACACTGGCACAGATAGCTTCAATTATATTTAAAATTCGGAGTAAAGAGTCTTAGAAAGAACAGTCTAAGTAAAAAGTGGATACAGCTTAAAGATGTTAATTTTTTAAAAGCGACGTATTTATGTACTTTTAATTGGAAAGGCGTATTTACTGAGCGAGGGAGAGACAGAGAGAAAGATCTCCCAATCCGCTGGTTTACTCTCCAAGTGACCACAACAGCCAGAGTTGAACTGACACGAAACCAGGAGCCAGGAGCTTCTTCTGGGTCTCCCATGTAATGCAGGGTCCTAGGGCCTTCGGCCATCCTCTACTGCTTTCTGAGGCCACAGCAGGAAGCTGGATGGAAAGTAGAGCAGCTAGAACAGGAACCAGTATCCCTTTGGGGTCCCAGCACTTGCAAGGAGAGGGTTTAGCTACTAGGCCATTTTTCTGGTACCAGACATGTTGATTTTGAAAAAGGAAATAGATGGTATATGAAGAAACTTAAGTTGTTGTTTTCATCATAAAAACTATTTAACACTTTTGCCCCAAAATAGAATTAGGGGAGGAAATATTTTGATTATCTTTCACCCAGGCATTAACAAGACAAAAAAGAAAATGTGTGTAACATTTTGTTCTGCTTTCAATCATCATATCATTAATTTAATTGCTATTTAAGAAAAAAAAAGATATGTTTTACAGAGAAAATGGGCAGATATATGCCCAATATATTTTGGATAAACAAAAAAATCAGAAGAAAAGAGTCAATAAATTTCAATTAATAAGAAAGAAAAATACATCACATATTGTAGACTATCAAATCAAACTTTGAACAGGAGGGGATTTGGAAATTCCAGCTTAGACTAGACAGCACAGGACGCTTTGTTTACACACTAAATGATCGTAAGAGTTTTTGTATTGCCTGCCAGGGTATCAACAGCTGTTATTAAAAGAAGAAACATCATTTTGCTAAAAATAAATATATGTGTAAATTGAAGGCTAAAGACATTTATGTAAATAAAATAGCACTGTGTTTCTGAGTGACACAATTAAATTTCCAAGAGTAAAAATGTATCCTTTCAGATGAAAAATTGTTATGAAATGCAAATGTAACATTGCATTTTCTTAGTGTTGCCAATGTAGCACAGGAGGAACCCATGAATGTAAGTTAACAACTTGGTTCTCTAGGACACTGATCCCAAAGAAGTACAAAGTGGGTGGAATAAGTAAAGCAATAATTTAAAAAGTATGTCTAGCTGACTTTTTTCTTTTTTACAGCTACCACATATCTTGTTGATTAAACTAGCTAGCTGTTAGGAATGGCTAATGAGAGGAAAATTAATATTGAAGTACAAGAAAACATTTTTAAGAGGTTTGTCTCATTTGTAATTAGAATGCAACAGTGTTATAGGAAAAAAAAAATGAAGAAATGAGACCAACTTTTTTTGTAGGATGAACTAGTTTGCTAACTCTTCCACTAAGTACCATTAGCCTTACACTAAAACTTGATGAATCGCAACTCCTATGGTGAGTGGTGAGTTCATATCCACAAGCATACAGTCTCTCATGGTTACAGATTCTGTTTGGTGAGGTTATATAGCCCGCTTTAACATTTTTTTTATTCTTGTTTGATTGTTGATGAATAGAATCATATTTAAAATGAATGATGCCTAGCCACTAAGCAACAGCAGATACAATATATTACTTCTGGCTCTACTATTGTAGCAGTTATAAACTCCAAGACTCCTACTTGATAAAAGTTGAAAAATCTGAGAAGGAGCACTTCAGAGCTCTCATTCAAAAATGCTATAGATCTTTCCAACGTCAATGTTGCAAAACAACAAGAAAACTACCTTTTTGTCATGCTGAAAACAGGCAACTTCATGAAGGAAATTATCTTCTTTCAAGCATTGTGAATGATGGAGATCTTACCCTTCTTAGAAATTCACAGCTCAGTGAAGACAGGACACTCCTAGGTTGCACATAATGGACCGCATCACTGCTGGAAGTCTCAGGAACCAGAATTTGACGGTGAGGTTCCTAACATCCCAGTTCTTACAGGGCAGCAAAAGGGCCCAGTGAGGCAAACATATGAAGCAGGTGGCATATGTCAGATCTTTGTGAAGTCTTTGGACATTTCAAAATGAGGAGATGACATAAATGCTTACTCAGAAGGTTGTTAAACGCGAGATCCAGAACAACATCAGAGTCCTTTGGGAGCTTGTTAGAAATAGAAAATGTCTAGCCTACTCCAGACTGATGGAGAGGCAAACTCCAGAGCTGGAGACTGTGAGTCTGTTTTACTCAGCCTCCAGGTGATTCTTTCATGTACTAAATATTGAGAATTCTTAAATTGAAAAAATAAGAATAAAAATTATGATTCACAGCTTTATGAAACATGATTCTGCTATTGCTTTATGAATTTCTAATATTGCTAGAACTGTTTATAGATACCCATTAATCCATAGCTTCCTTAATAAATATTATAAGATACCATATGCGTTAGATAGCAGTGAATAAAGTATCAAGAATTATTAAATAGTAGGAAAGTCAAATTCTAATGTATGTATGTAATATAAGCATACTTCAACATACTCACAAGTAATACATTTGTAATGCAACTACCCTATGAACATTTTAAATTGTTTTAAAAATGTATTTATTTTTAATGGAAAGGAAGATTTACAGAGAGAAGTAAAGATTTTTCATCCACTGGTTCACTCCCCAAAAGGTTGTAGTGGTCGGAGTTGTGCCAATCTGAAACCAGAAGCCAGAAGTTTCTTGCAGATCGCTCACAAAAGGAAAGGGTCCCAAGGGTTGAGTCATTCTCCACTGCTTTCGTAGACTATAAACCTGGGCGATGGCTGATTGACGGAACAGAGCGGCATAAATTGGCACCCATGTGGGATGCCTGCATTTGGGGTCGTCCACATTTGGAGGATTAGTCCTGGAGAAGCCAGGACTTGAGCTGGTGACCATATGAAATCCCAGTGGATGCAAGGCAAGGATTTTAGCTACTAGGCTATTGTGCTGGGAACCACATGGCATTTTTGGTTGTAACGTGTCTGACGGTCAACTGGCTCTAACCTGGAAGTGCAGCATGTATGGACTTCCAGCTGTTTTTTGATGGAAGGGCTGTGCCCCACACTCACCACCACATGGCATTTTTGGTTGTAACATGTCTGACAGTCAACTGGCTCTAAACTGGAGCTGCAGCATGTATGGACTTCTAGCTGTGTGTTAATGCAAGGGTAGTGGCCCACACTCAGCTCCTCCTTCCAGTGGCCTAGATGAGGCCTCCTCTCTGGTGAAGGCTGATGTGAAAGGGCAACAGTACACACTGGTGCTTTTCCGGCTTCTGCTCCTGTTGCACTTGCTAAAATCACATTGGCCAAAACAGATCTAGAGTCAAACATAAGTCACCCAGAATATCATTTAAGTTACCTGATAAAGCTCATCGATACAGGAAAAACTGAAATATCAGTGATATTTCACAATCTGTTTTCTAGGAAAAATATTTCACTCCTTGCACAGTAAGAAAGACATGTATCCATTGGCAAACTTCCCAAGGTATCAATCATATTATGGTATATGACTCAAAATTCAGGATTTTGTAAGATTTGTCTTGATCTGAAAACTTTGGTATAAAAAGCTAGTGTATTCCTCCACCTTGTTGCATAACCATAGTTCAAGTTCAGTTGAGATTCATTCCTTGCAAACACATGCCTAGCATAAAGTTCAGCGTCTTATTGTCCAGATAAGTTCAGTGGCCTCTTGAGGAGACCTTCTCTGGTCTGAAGGTAGGGCTAACAGAGTAAAGATCCGGTCAGTTAAAAGCCCCAACAAGGCCTCAGTATCAATATACAACATTATGGAATTAATTGACATAGTATTGGGTAAACAATATGTTAAAGATAATGCAAGTTCATGGGGGGAGGGGTATGGGAGGGGTGGGAGGAATCCCCAGCGCCTATAAAACTGTACCACATAATACAATGTAAACAAACAAACAAAAAAAAAGCTAGTGTACAGGATACAAAGCGAACTCCAGCCAAAGGACAATTCCGTAATTCTGCTGGACATTGTCAGGTTCTACGGTGCAGAGTATATAGAATGTTTCTGGATTGGCTTTCGCTCTTAGAAAATAACTTCTCTGTCAATTGTTATGACTTTTGGTTCCAACGTCTGATATGTCCTTCCTTCATTATCAGCTTCTTTGACCACCTCTGAAAGAATTCCACTTCTTAGTAACACAACAGTCTTCTGAGACTTGTTTTTGCACAGTTTCAAAAGTCTTGGCACAATTTTAACAGCCTCAACATGTTTTAGAATAAGCTGGCAAGGATTTGGTTGGGTATTCTTTCATACATTTTCAGGAAATTATTATGAGGATACTTGAATATGCTTTTGTATAATGGAATTAAGAGATTAATTCATTTCCTGCAAAAATTTTAAGTCTGTTTAAGAAATGAAAACAATATATATAATAAGCATTGTCAGAATTTCTTAGGTCATAAAGCATATGCAGGATTTCCCAAATATCTAGCAGGATATGGACTTCCAAAAACAATGGAAGTGTTATTATAAGAACAATATAATGTCCTTATGCATGTAAGCAGTTATTTGGTAACCTATTTGTCCTGTAAAATATATATATATATATATTTCATTTTTCTGTATAGATTTCATTTTTCACCAGAATACATTTATTTTTTTAACACAATTTTGCATGAACTTCCTGAGGTATCTATCAGTGTAAGATTACAGTTCACCAAAATCATATTTTCAGATTTATGAGATCTGTCTCTTTAGATTTAGTCAATGTTTGCATCTTAGATGTTTGAAATTTTACAACAAAATACCACCGATTCACTAACTTACAAACTGCAGGCCATTTTCCTCTGACTTCTGGAAGCTTGGAGAATTCAACCAAGAGCACTGGCACATTTAGTGTGCCTTCTTTTTCTTGATCTATGCAACATGCTTCCTTGCTGTGACCTCATAACGCTGAGAGGATTATGCTAACTCAGGTAAAATTTATTTCATACATAAAAGTGCTAATTGCAGTAGCGAGCGCTTCCCTCATTGCCTTTTGTTTTCTGTCTTTTTATTCCAGATGGGCAAAGCCATCTTTGATGTGCATTCCTTTGGAAAGTATCACCGGGCACTGGGATCTTTTGATGTTCACACCTTAAATAAAAAGAAATTCAACTGGTTTTACTTGCTTAAAATTGTCTGGTTAGAAACAGACATCCTATCTCCCTTGCCTGAGACGATGATGAAGACATTAAATGACTCCAAACTGTCTCTTACAGACCAGGGACCTGAAGAGAATCATTCCAGCTTTCTAGAGAAAGTGAGGGATACACGAGCCAAGCACATTCCCCATCTCAGGATTTGATAGACAAACTGGCAAGCTTGGAGGATGTGTTCATAGCTCAATCAGCTTCAGGTACTGGGAAGAAGCTCCAAAACATGGCTGTCAAACTGGGTGGTACCTTAGAAATCTTCCTGCAGTCTTGGTTCTTTCTCTCTCTTTCTCTCTCTCTCTCTCCCCTGCTTTCTTTAAATCTGACTTTCAAATGAAAAATAAATACATTTACAAACCTAGAATGAAAACGGTGGAATATGGTAAGGACACATTTGGACAATCAGGGAATCTTTAGCCAGGGTGACTCAGAGAGTACATTCCAGAAATTAGGAGAGGACAGGCTGATGGCACAGGAGTACCTGGAGGCTGACAGACATGGAAAAGCTGCAGAGAAAATGGCATGGTGTTGCATTGACCAGATAACCTAGTGGCAGTCAGTGAATGGTGAACTGAGCTCCACCAATGGCCCAATGGCCCGAGCACCACCAGCAGCCGGGGGCAGGTGGGAGCGGAAGGGGAACTCACTACTGGGAACTCAAGCGATGAACCAAACAAATTGCCCATCCTGCTGATTTGTTTGATCAGAAGCAGAGGCAGAGCAGCAGATCCCACACAGTCAGTGTGGAAACAGGGTGGATATCACAACCCAGACTCTTACCAGAGCCACTTTGGGCACATTTTGTGTAGGAAGGCAAAGTTTGTGCAACAGGACTGCCCATGTCCTGTTGGAGCAAACTCATTCCTGGCTCAGTGCATTACACTGATATTTCAAATTACAGGTTCCACCCAAAATAGGTCTGGGTAGCCCCCAGACCTAATGACCAACAGGTCCAGACCTTCACCACTGGGACAGAGTGTGGCAAAGGCTGTTCGAATATGCTGCGCTGACAGCAAACTCACTTTCAGCATAGGGTATTGCATTGGTCCCACATCAAATATAATACTGACTTTGGCATCTTACAGGTCAAAATATGTCTGGATAACCCTCAGACTTACAGGCCAGCAGGTTCCAGTAAGATCAGCACCACCAACAACCTAGTTATTTAGGACAACTGGTGCCGACCTAATCCTGAGATCTGCTTAACCTGAAAGTGGGAGAAAGGTTGTATAGACAACGATGCAACCACAGCACAGGATTGCAAGAGGTGGAGAGCAGTGAACTAAGTACTGGGGCTATAGAGACTAACAAAGATCTCATGTCTAAAACTTGCTACGGAGTGGCACAAGTGACTGAAAACAAAGAACTGGATAGGACCCAAAACAACAGCCTGGTGGCTAAGGTTCTTGCCTGACACGTGCAGGGATCCCATATGGGTGCTGGGTTCTAATCCTGACAGCCCCGCTTCCCATTCAGCTGCATGCTTGTGGCCCAGGAAGGCAGTCAAGAGCCCAGTAAAGAAAAGAAAACTCAAAGAATTTGCTTTTTTCAGACCTGTCCTACAAATGATACTTAAAGATGGTCTCTTGACAGAGAAGAGAAATAGTCCCTACCAAAACCAAAGGCAAATGTGAACAAATGAAAAATAAAAATAGAACTATCAAATCCATGCGATAGAGTTTCTGCTGATCTTTGTTGGTGAGATATATCTCCTGTAGGCAACAGATGGGCTTTGGTTTGTAATCCATTCTACTGGTCTGATGGATTTAAGTCATTTAAATTCATGGTTAATATAAATGGGTGGTAATTTGGTTCTGTAATTTTAACAATAGGTTGTTCATTGTGACTTTTAGTTTTCTGTTGTTATTTTACCAGGATGTTTTTTCAAAACATTATTTTTTTCTTATTGAATTCTTCAGTGACCCGTTCATCATACTGTAGCGACATTTTCTTCAAGAATATTCTTGATTTTCTTTTTCATATTTTCAGAAACATCAGACATTTGGTAGCATGCTATTTAACTTCATGATGTTTTTTCATTTCTATTTTACTTCTTTTATTTATTTTATTTTGTGGGTTTTTGTATAAGGGAAGGCAATGACTTTAATACAGACTATGATATCCAAATATGAGGATACAATGCAGTATGCCTCTACTTCCAACTCAAACACAGACTCCCAATGAGACTGTTAACCGTATCTTGACAATAGGATGCAGGAATATCTGCCATCGTCCATGCCCATAGTGATGGGGTTATTAGTATTTATGAAGAACTATATTTTTTGTTATAGTATACGGGAAATCAGTGTTTGGGAAGAGGATTTGGGGAGGGCATCAGGAAAATCTCATAGACTATGGAATTGACATATCTATCAATATCTATATATGTAGTATCTATGGTATGATATTGTGGTATGTTCAGCATTCTAAACTGAAGGAACTAAAGAAAATGAAGGAAGCAAGAAATCATTCTGAGCTTCTCCCCTTGCTTTCCTCCTGAAGTGAGTCACCAAAGGGACCAGAAGCTTTCCGAATTGTCCGTAAGACAACCAATCAATCATTTGTGTGACAAGTGCTCCCACCTCACCCACCCAGAGCACTTTTACTTCTGGTGACAAGGGATACAGAAAAATAAGGTGGACAGGCTTAACCAAGATTTCTTTTCAGAATATTACCATGAAGGCATGCTCTTTTTTAATGTCCGTTCAGACAATTTTTCCTTAAATCTAACAGAAATAGGAAGCCTTTGCTGTTGTTTGGTCTTTCATTCTTTAATGAAGTCTCAAACGCTACATAAAATGTATACTAATAAATCTGTGTGCTCTTTTGCTACTCTGTGTTTTATTATGAAGATATCATTCATTAATCTGGAATGAACAAAAGCAAAAATATTTTTCTCTCTCTCCCTATTTTCCATATCAACATTAGTATAAAAGCGCATGGAAACCATTGACTCTAAAACGTTCGGCATTCTTTACATGGTTTGAGAAATAACTAAAGTACAGATCTACTATTTTTAATAGATTTAACTAGCATTTTGTACTATCTAAAGTTTTTACTATTATATCATTTTTCTAAAATATTAATAAAATGAGAAAATAAAAGCTATAATATTAATTTCTGTAAAGAAAAGCAATGAATAAAAACAGTGAATACTTGGAACCAACAGAGTAATTTGTAAGTAAATTTAAGTTTGTATTTACGTAAATTATATTAATTACTAACAGTAAATACTCTCATTCAAAGATAAAGAAGAGATGGAAGTTGCAAAAAAAAAAAAAACTACTTGAACTGATCAAAAAAGAATTTTTAAACACTATGAAATGCAATTGTTGAAAATAAATATAGGCCAGCCAACACTAATAAAAATGTAAGTTGTTAAGGAACATTGTGTCAAGAAAGAGATTTTTAGGGTAATAAAAATTACTAGATACAAAAATTTTATATTTACGAAGTATCCAGCCCTTTAGATCTATTTCAAACCTCAAGTTTGTATGAAATTAATATGTTGGTCCTTGCATTTTTAATACAAAAATTAGCAGAACCAAAATAATAATTTAAAAAATGCAAATGAAGACATTTTTTGACAGTCACTTCAGCAAACAAACAAGCAGGAAAAGTCAAAGAGAAAGTAATGTTTTGCACACATTCCTGCTGTCTCTTTGCTTGACTTTTAATTAAGAATGTATTTATAACAGATTCAGCAAAACATATAAAATCAAGCACAAAGACCTCATCTGGAGATACAGAAGTTAATAGAGCAGTCTTTTTCCTTATGAAGCCCATGGAATTTGGAGGGAACTACATTGTAAATACCCAGCTACAAGACAGTATCCCAGCATGTATAGCTACAATGGAGATACAGAAAGGGCATTGGCGTATTCAGAAGAAGATACGCTTAAATTTGTCTTGAGATGTGAAGGAAACATTTTAAACATTCCTGTGCAGAGCCGTGCAAAGCCCTTTGACAGCAGAAATTGTGTCTTATTCATTTTGAAATATCAGTGCTGAGCACACCTGGGAATAATTTTCAACCAAGATAAAAGTTCTGAATAAAGACTATTTCAGATAGGGTCCTGTGCTCTGCAAGAGCGGTATTCTGTAGTCGTGCTACACATGGAAAGAAAGGAAAGCTATTCAATTCGAAGATTGGGCAGATTGACGTAATGACAGTCCGTTAGATTCTGGAATTCTTCCTGGGAGCAACTATAGGTAGCAAAACATCTGAAAAAACGAGTGAGGATTGGCCATTTTTTCATTAAGTATTGTACCAAAACTGAACATCTAAAAACACTGAATATTTATTTTTGAAGTGTATAAGAATTCTACGTAACATTTTCTTTTGGGGGCAGGTATTGGCTTGTTGGTTGAGATATTACTGCTTACGGCCATGTACCATATGAAAGTTCTTGAATCCGATGTCTAACTCTACTTTTAACACCACTTTCCTGTTATTGGGGATGCTGGGGGCAGCAGTGTTGGCTCCGGTAACTGAGTCTGTCACTCATGTGAGAAGCAAGGATTGCATTCCCCGATCCTAGTTGGGCTCTTATGGAGTCAAAATTACAGCATCTGCAGAGCAAGTCCATTATTGTGACTGTACACTCTAATCTCTCTATGTTGCTGTCTCTGCTTTTGAAATGAAAGTAAAAACTTTTTTTTAAATTTGGAAATGTTAATATTTTCATTTTTAGGTAACAAATTACTTTTGAAAAACATTACAGATGTCACATTTTTTTCTGCTATACTTATTTGAAAATGGTAACATACTAAGCATAATCTTATTCAAAGCTTGTATTCCAGAGCACGAAAGTTAGGTATGAATTCCAAATGAGATAGTGAATTTTGCTCTAAAATGGCATTTTAGAAAAAAAAAAAAGCACTATAATTTTACTTGTAATGGTACAGACTTTCTGGAAAATACTTTTTTTAATAAATGACAATATATGAATAGCTTATTACTGCTGCATTTGAGATACTTCAGAAAAGTTTCTTAGGGAGGTAGGTTTATTTGAACTAATATTTTGGGAGTTTTGTAGTTTAAGATCCAGGAGCCCTGTTAGTCTGGCATCTGATGTAGAAACTTATTTGAATAGGGTTAGGATCCTTAAGCAGCTGGACTAAACATTTAAACAACCAACACCAAAGACAAACTTCCAGTCATTTAACAAATCCACATGAGGCTCCACTCCCTAAAACTACAACTAAATCAAGAATCCATTAATCTACTCATTGTTAATATTAATTACTAACATGGGGGGGGGTTTAAATGCAGGAATTACTTGGGGAGTTAAATCATCTTTAAATCATGGTAGATTTATTTTATTGTGTAAATAAATAGAATATATCATTATAACACATATGATTAGAATTATTAATGAAAAAAGAGTCCATCAAGCTAGTGATAGCTCAAAGTAATTAATGGCTACCATAAACATGAAAGCACACTGAAATCTCAACCCACACAGAAGAGAGAGGACACAGCTACCTTACTAATTTTACAATGCGCAGGGAATGCTGACGCCCACAATACCTGAATCTCCTATCTCAACTGCTCCACTTGCAGTTCAGTTTCCTTATAAATGCCACAGAGCTGGATAAAATTCTCGGCTCCTGGCCTTGGCCTGTCTCAGTCCTGACCAGTCTTTGTCTCTTCCTCTTTCTATGACTGTGACTTTCAATTAAATACATCACTTTTATTATAGCTTGCATGGTATCAAGAGGAAAAAAAAAATCAAAAAGAAGTATTTTAAATTATTCCATATTTAAAATTTCTAATGCACTAGAGCATGAGAAAATGATGATAATTTATATCAATTTGCCATTTATTTTTATCAAAAAATGTAGCAGTGGCATCTGAGAGTTACCAATGCAAAGAAAAAATATGTATGTTTAAGGAAATGAAAGTGCTAATTATTCTTTTTTTTAAAAAGATTTATTTATTTTTATTGGAAAGGTGGATATACAGAGAGGAGAAAAGACAGAGAGAAAGATCTTCTGTTCAATGGTTCTCTCCCCAAGCGGCCGTAACAGCTGGAGCTGAACCCATCTGAAGCCAGGAACCAGGAGCTCTTCTGGGTCTCCCACACAGCTGCAGGGTCCCCAAGGCTTTGGGCTGTCCTTGACTGCTTTCCCAGGACACAAGCAGGGAGCTGGCAAGCAGGGAGCTGGCAAGCAGGGCTGTTGGGATTAGAACCTGTGCCCATATGGAATCCCAGCTTAACCACTATGCTATTGTCCCGGGCCCAGTGCTAATTATTCTTATCTAATTAGTATCCCATTGTATACCATTAAGTCAAATATGTATACTTACTTTAAGTCAGATAAAAATAAAACAGTTATTTTAAATTAAAAACAGAATAATATATTGAAAATTACCCCCTGAATTATAACTGATAAAATAATAATGTAATGAAAATTTTGACAGTATTAAGTCATCATGTGATTTATTGGAAAACCCTAGAAAATTGTGCCAAACTCTATAAAGTCGCCATTATCTGCTATATTTCTACAAGGAACAAATAATGGGAATGAAAGAAAGATGAGTAGATAAAATTATCAAAATTTATCAAATACTCTTGAAAGTGATATTTCATGCTGTTCACATTTCATTACTGTATTCTAAAAATATACATTCCATGATAGGTTTTTTTTTAAAGATCTATTTTATTTTTTATTGGAAAGGCGGATATACAGAGAGGAGAGACAGAGAGGAAGATCTTCCGTCCAATGATTCACTCCCCAAGTGAGCGCAACAGCCGATGCTATGCTGAAGCCAGGAGCCTCTTCCGGGTCTCCCACGCGGGTGCAGGGTCCCAAAGCTTTGGACCGTCCAGGTCTGGCCCAGGGTGAAGGTCTGGTCTGGATGAAGACATGGGCCCAGAACCCCAGTTGGGTCCCTTATTTTGTTGCAGAGGTTTAAGCAGTTGGATCATCTTCAGATGCTTTCAAAGGTTTCTTAAAGGGACCTGGGATGGGAAAAGAGCAATAAAGTTTGGAGGAGATGCTGCAGCCTGGGATGGAAGCCAAGATGTAAATAAATAAATTCCCTATACCACAATGCCAGTGTTAATTAGATACAATTTTTACATTCTGTAAAGTGTCACTATTACAACTCCATGATTGTTTTGTCTGTTAAACCATTGAATTTAAATTTATAAAACCATTAAGTGCATATTTACATGAAGTAGACACTAGATTCTGGTTCCTGACCTCAAAGTGTGCTATCCATGGCTGCTGCTGGCGCATAGGGTGTGAACCAATGGGCAGATAACTCTGTCTTTCTCCTTTCTGCTTTTGCCATTCAGTTAAAAGTAACTATTTTTTTTTTCAGAAGGATCTATTTAACCAAAAGTTATGAGTTACTTCCAACAGCTTTCAATACTAGAATACAAATGCATAAATTTTGAGAAGTGATAAAACTTGTATTTAGGTCTATCCATTTAGTTACCTACATAGCACCATACATTAAAGCACGCTCCTCCTACGTTCACATATTAAAATGCTGTTACTCAATATGCAAACAGCTGCTCAAATGTTCATATACATCCTATGCCAATCAAATTACAAATTGTTCATAAAATGTTTTTACTACATTACTTGTATATTTTGATTTCCTGCTTGAATGATCAATAATTCTTTTTTTCTTTGTCTCTACTAGATTGTTTAAGACAAATTCTTTCTAATTTATTGTCCAGGACTCATGCTTCGAAAATATGAGCTAAATAAATATATGTCTTATTTTGTAGTGTTAAGAAAAGTAATTTTTAAAAAGTAACGTTTGACTGCCCATAGCATTTCCTTTTCATAATGTCCATTAAATTTTATCTTACTAAATTATTCAAAAATATCATGTCTGCCTGACACTTTGTGGTAGAGAATATCGAGCTACTTAACATTTTAATTGTAACTAGTAGATACGGAGTGGTAACTTATATGAGCTTTCCTTTTTTATTTGAAAGCCAAAATTTAAATGCGTGAAATCAAATAAAAGAGCTGAAATAATCTCATGACTTCTCCTGAGCTTTCCAAAGTTTGGAAGGTAAATAAGGGGGAAGTTATTGTATTTTGCTTTCTACCTGCTTCAATTCAAGTGCAGTTCCCCAGACCTGTTTCAAAAAAACTAGGTCAGAGTTGTTTATAATAACATACAAAATAAAGAGAAGATTTTTAAAAAAATTTTTTGTAATTTATTTGGATTTGAATCTGTATAATCATTCAATTCATATAGGAGATTTTATGTGGATCTCTTATTTATTTAGTAAAGTTATTTGAAGTGTAGAAATAGAGAAAAGCAGACAGGGCGAGCCTGCTTACTGACTGAAATTCCATCCATCTTCAGTAGCCTAACTTGGGCAATGCCAAAGCTAGGTGTGTGAAGCTCAAGAGAGCTTCTCTTCTCAGTGGTATGGACTATTGCCTTCCCAGAAAGCTGGAGTCAAAAGCCAGTGCCAGGACTCATGCCCAGGGCTCTCCTTATGTGTTGCTATTATCCCAAGGGCATCTTGATTACTAAACCAGCACCCACAAGATAATTAAATTAAGCTAGGTTGTTGTTGTTGTTGTTGTAGCTTGTTGTTGTTGTCCTATGCTTGTTGTTATTGCTGCTGCTGTTTTACCAAAATTTTGTTCTTTTCACTGTTGCTCAGTATTAGCTAATGGAATTATTTTGACACTGAAAAATTTAATACACAAGGGGATTCTAGCCAAATGAAGATTTTTTTTTTCTGCCCACCCCTGCACCTCCCTCCAACTGTTTTAAAAATTTAATATCTGCACATAATCAGGAGCCTTGAGAATCAAACGCACAACCTATTTTTTGATAGTGCTTTATAAAGCAAAAGAAGTTTTTAGGATTTGCAAGTGAATCTAATTTGCCCTCTGACTTTCTAGTTGCAGAGCTGTGTGGTGCTTGAATCCTCTGTTGGTAACTATCATCCAGCAGGTCACAATAACTTGGCAGTATTCCAGTACATGCGTTTTGGAAAAGTGTGATATTGACTTTGAATCTGCTTGTCAGAATGACAATAGAACCTGTCACATTTGACAGAGGTGTTATATTTTGTCAGCCACAAATTTCCTTCTGCCTTCTTACTTTCAGCTACTGAGAGAAGTCAATATGCTCATTCAGGTTCCAAATGTACAGGCATTTCCATTGAACATCACGGTTAAACGTTTTTTCTTTCTGTTCTTACCACAAAAAGTATATATTCTTAACATTTTCTTACTTGATTTTTTAGTCTTCTAACAGCCATGCTAGAAAACCAGTGGTAGAATCAAAAACAAACAAACTAACAGAGGAACAGAGGGGCAAGGGAGGCTCATCTAAACAATAAACTTAAATAATAACATTCTATTTCTAGAAAATTCTCTTTATGAGTGCATTTCATAGAAAGTGAATTCAGACTGTTGCAGGTCTGCCCTCAAATGTGTCTAGTGTCATTGACTTACCTCCCACATAGATGCAGTTCACAAACATTTTGAGGAGAGTCAGTATAGACTGTTACCTCAAGCCAGAAACAGATTTTTAAAAGTACTTTCCTATCTACTGATAAAGGATTTCTAAGACTTTAAATTTTGCATTATTTGTGTACTACACAGCCCATGAAGAAAATGATCTGCCATAGCATTAAGGATGAGATAATAAATTCTTTTGCTTTAAGGTAACAAAATAAAAAGGCGGTGACCTTTAGCTAATAATCTCTTGCAAGAAAGGTCAATAACTGCCAGGGAAAAAGAAAGGCAAGGTTTAAGTCTATTGCTGAATAAAAATAAAAATCTAACTCTGAAAAGGTTTTACATTATGTTTTGTCAGACAGAAACTAGATCTGAAATTCTGATATTAATAAAGTTTGATTGTGCATTATTTCATGATAAAAAAAGATTGAATATGCCTACCCATGGATATCATCTAAATACTTGAAAGTAAGGTTCTTGAATACATAAGGCATTCTGGTTTTGTGTGGTGTATCAGTTAACTATTGATTATGGAATATTCCATCAAAAATAATTTTTGAATGTTGCAGTAAACTATTTAGGACTTTAAAGAACACAAGCAAGAAACTGAGCAAATTGTGAAATTGAAAGGAAAACTGTATTAATACATTTAAAATGCCCAAGTGCTCAACTCTTTAGAAAAGTTACATCAACGTTTGTATGGGTATTTAGGAATCTACATTGAAAGAAACAAAAAAATTATAGCAGACATACTACATTTCTTAAAGTTATTATAAATACAATGTTTATGAATTACTCACAATGAAATAGTGACATTTAAAATATTTAAATTGATTTTGAAGTTTATGATTGTTTCTAGAAATATTTATTTCATGTTATGAAATATAGTTTTTATTTTCCTCAGCCTTTTCATTGATACAGTCTACTCTTTACTTGATGGATTTACACCATTTACATTCAGGGTTAATGTGAATGGGTAATAATTTGGTCCTGTCATTTTAGCAATAGTTTGTTCATTATTTGATTTAATTTCCTGTTGTTACTTTATTAGTATATTCTTCACACTTGCCTTTAGTTTGGGTGGGTGCTATTACATTTCTCCATCAAGAAAATATATGTAAACCTATGGGCGACACAGTTAAGAAACTGTCCTAACAAAAATATGTTCATCAGAAGTACAATGACCAAGAGCAAACTAAGAGACAGAGGCACAATGAGTATTATTGAAGACTCCCTTGCAAAGGAACAAAAGCCTTTGCCAATCAAAGTTAACTGAGGAATACACTGAGAAAATGGAGGATAAAATATTCAAAACACTTGATACAAAGCTTATCAACAATGAGAAGTACATATGAAAGTTCAAAGAATATGTCACACAGGAAATAGCAGCATTGAAACAAAATCAAGCAGAATTATTACAAATATTCTTTTAAGAAAAAAAAAAGGTTTATTTATTTTTTTTATTGGGAAGTCAGATTCACAGAGAGGAGAGACAGAAAGATCTTTCCTCCACTGATTCACTCCCCAAGTGATTACAGCAACAGGGACTAAACTGAGCCAAAGCCTGGAGTCAGGAACTTCTTCCAGGTCCCCCCTGTGGGTGAAGGATCCAAGATATTGGGCTTTCCTCAGCTGCTTTCCCAGGCTACAAGAAGGGAGCTGGATGGGAAGTAGAGCAGCCAGGATATTAGCTCCCAAAGCAAATGAAGACTTAAGCCACTAGACTACCATGCCCGGACCTACAGAATTACATTATTTAAAAACAAAACAAAACTTTACTTTACTTGAAAGTCACCTTTATATCCTGCACTATTTAAGGCTCTAACCAGGGACCTGGATTGGAAGCAGAATGTTTGGGACTGGAACCAATGCTCATATGGGATGCCAGGCTGCAGGTGGAGGGTTAGCTATATTGCTGGCCCAGGGATTTTTTTTTTAATTGTAAATGCAGATTTACAGAGAGAAGAAGATTCAGAGAGAGGAAGATTCAGAAAGATCGTCCGTCTACTGTTCACTGCCCAAATGTCTGTAACTCCCTAAGTAATTGAGTTGATCTAAAGCTAGGATCAATGAGCCTCCTCGAAGTCTCCCACGTGGGTACAGGGTCCTAAGGCCTTGGGCCATCTTCCACTGCTTTCTTGGGCCACAAGCAGGGAGCTGGATGGGAAATGAAGCAGCTTGAACCTGAACCAGAACTCATATGGCATCTGAATGCATTCAAGTGGAGGATTTAGCCATTGTGCCAAGTCCTCTATTGTACTTTTGAGTATGTCTCTCCTTTTGTATGCCTAATATATGTTGCTTCTCTCATTCTTTACTTCAGATCATGGTAAGTTTTCATTTTTTTTTTAAATTTAATATTGATTTTATCTGAAATGTAGGCAGAGAGAGAGAGAGAAAAATACAGAGAGAGAAAGCGAGAGACTCCGCCTATGATTCTTCTCACAAATGCCAGAAACAGGCTATTTCATGCAGAAACCGAGTGTCATGGAGCTCAGTTCAGTCCCCTACATATGTTTCAGGCGTCCAAGTACTTAAGGCATTACCTATGGCCTCTCAGGATGCACCATGCGAAAAAGTTGGAAGGGAACAGGATGCTGTCACTTGATATCAGGCATTCCAATAAGGGATGTCAGTGTTTCACTCATCTGTCACTCACCTTGATATAATCTATTTTTGTTTATTTTTCAAAAGAAAAAAGTCTTCACTTTAAAAATTCTATTTGATTTCCCTCTTTTGTTAATTTCAACTATGTTTATTCATCTTTTTCTTCATTTAGTCTCTCACTGTCTTTTAAGTAACTGCATTGTTTTTCAATATAATATTGAATAATGTGCTCAATTAATACATTTTCCTGTGAGTATATAATTTCATTTCACTAAATATTATGACAATGGAATATTTGTGTTTTTTGTTGTTATCAAAGCACACTAATAGTTTCTTAAAACTTCCCTTTTAGGTTCCAATGATGTGGTAAAATGTTTCTTAAATACAAGTGATTCAAGAATTATTTTTTACCTAATTTAACTACACAATGAAGTAAACTAAAACAATGATCAATCAAGTAACTTTTGATGAAGATGTATTTCTTTGGCTATCTAGATAACTACTTTTTACAGAATTTCACAGAGCAACGTACATCCATAAAATGCACAAATGATTAATATATAACAATCAATTGACAGAAAATGATCATCCATGTGTGAAATATAATATTCTCAATAATCCTAAAGCCCCCTTTTATGCTACTCTAACTACATTCAATGTGAACTATTTACTTGGTTTGTATAACATTAGTTCATTGTGCCTGATTTAAACAAAAGAAATTCATAAAATGTTTGGTTGTTGTTTTCTTCAATTACTACATTTCTCCTTGTTTGTCACATTTAAAAATATTTTTATTTGAAACATAGATTTACAAAGAGAAGGAGAAAGAGTGAGTAATATCTTCCACTAGCTAGCTTAGTACCAAGATCCAAGTGAGCCAATCTGAAACCAGGAGTCAGGAGCTTCCTCTGGGTCTCACATGGGCACAAGGGCCAAAGTACTCAAGCATTGTCCTCTGTTTTCCCAGGGCATCAGAATGGAGCTGGATTGGAAGTAGAATATCCATGACAAAATCTATGGTCTTACAGGATACTAGAGCTGCAAGGCAGAGGGTTAACCTGCTGTGGCACCACACGGCCCCATTTCATGGCACATTAATCCTTGCTTTAATATGTTATCATGGTGCTCATTATTATTTTTGGAATACACAGGCAGTTATTGTATGAATTATATCACACTGCATTGCTACTTCTGGTATGGATGAAAAATTAGGCTTTTTTTTTTCAGTGAAGAATGATTATAACAATGTTCTTCCAAATAATTAGACATAGATTTATTTTGAGACATATAAGTATTTGGCCTCTTGATTAGTACTTAGAAGTAAAATTCATAAAAATTGTAAAACCATAGTAAATAATCTAAAATTCATGAACAATTTAAACTATAATAAATAATTGGAAATGACTACTCACAAATGAGGGAGACATCAAAAAGTCTTTGAGAATGAAACATCCCACCTCTTACTCTATTTCTCCCAGTGGTAGCATCTTCTAAAATTATACGGGCCAACAAAAGTGTCCTGTATTGTTCGAATATGGCAACACCCACTTTTCTACTCAATTAATCCTCTCCTTTACTAGCACCTGTTAATCTTTCTTCTATTTCTACTTTTTAAAATCATTTTAAGAACATTATATAAATGGATCCATGCAGAATTTAACCTTCATCTTTAGTTACTAAGCATGGTTTCTAAGCATAGTCGTCCAAGTTGTTCATACCACTTATTTATTTCTTTTTCATATCACTGGATTGTATTTCACTGAGTAATGCTATACTTTTTGTTTAATCATTTGCCATGTGGACAATATATACATTATTTCCAGTTCAGATCTACTAAAAGCAAAACTAATTAAAATATCCCTATTAAGGTTATATTTTTCTTTTTCTGAATATGAATAATCATTTTCTTTTTATGAACATATATATTTATTTCTTGGAGATGTTAAGCAATGAGATTCATGCCTTGCATGTACTTGAATTTTGGTTTATTTTATTTGCTTTTTAAGAGACTGCCAAATTGTTTTCCAGGAAATCAACATTATTTTGCATTCTCCTTCCTTCGGATGAATACTCAAGTTTATCATCCTTACTAGCATTATTTGCTATCCCTATTCTTATTACAGACTTCCTGATTAGTATAATGGGACATCATTCTTTTAATATGTAATGATAACAGTTTTATGGTTATTTGTCTTTTGTATACTACCTTCAGTGAAATGTCTCTGGATGACACTTGCCTGTTCCATAATTGTTTTTCTTGGTAAATTTTGAGTTGCTAGTCATTTTTCCTACACATGACTGGCTAAATGTTCTGTTATTTGGAAGCTTGGCTTTTCACTTGATCAACAATATTTACGGAAATGTAAAGTTCCAGTTTTGATGAGTTGCAGTTCATTATTATTTGCATGGATCACAATCTAGTATTCTTTGTCCAGGCTTAAATATCAACCTTATTTACCTTTTTAATTTTTTTCTGAAATTTTTATGATTTCATGTTATATATTAAGCCAGAGATTCTCTTGAATGAGATATAAGAACTATAATGAGTATCATATTATTTGCCTCTGGATATGAATTTCTTTTAACATCCTTTGTCAAACTATCATCATTTCCTCTGTTTAATTATTTGTACCTTTGTCAAATATAAACTGGGTACAGTTGTGTAGTTCTATTGCTGCTCTTTTTTACCTATTGTTGGTCACTTGTGTCTGTTCTTCTCCGTGCTTGTGACTTTGAAATAAATAAAACTAAACTTAGGAAAAGAACTTACAAAGTTACTGAAAATTCCTACACCTAAGGCAATTGCTTGACATCAAGAATATATTCTAAGGGTTATCCCAGGAGCTTTACTGTCATCAGTAATAAAACTTTCTCTCTTTCTCTCTAATCCCACCATTTGAGTAGTAAATCAGGTGATGAGGTGTTTTTTTTTTTTGTGTGTGTGTGTGTGTGTGTGTGTGTGTGTGTGTGTATCCCCTTCCCTCTCTGTTACTTTTAAATATTGACCATTTCATTTCAACTGCACAAGAACTGTGCTTCAATGATATGCTCTAGTGAGTCTTCCAGAGGTATAGAGTTATTAATTCTGAAATTATTCCATAAATACAATAGAATTAAGCAACTAACCAAATACGTTTCACATGACACATGTGCTTCTAAACGTGAAACAAACAAACAAACAAACAAAAAAGATCATGCTAGAATGAACCCTGTAACAGTGAATCAGAATTAGGAGTATCACACAGCCAGTGCTTTGCAGTGAGAAAAGACAATCCTTGCTGGCCCAGTGTCCAATATCAGAGTGCCAACTTAAAATTCAACTGCTTCATTTGTGATCCAGGTTCCTGCTGACGTGCCTGAGAAGATAGTGAAAGATAGTCCAAATGTTTGCTTCCTTACCACCCATGTGGGAGACCAAGGAGATCTTCTTGTCTCCTGGCTTTGACTTGGGCTAAATCTGACTGTTGGAACCATTTTGGAGTGAAGAAGCTTATGGAATCTCTCTTATTGTCTCTCTTCTCTCTGTCACTCCTACTTTCAAAATAATAAATACATCTTTTAAAATATATCAGTGGTATAACAATTTTTAAATACATGATTATAAAATTAAAGATTGTATGTTATATATAATATCATATACATACTATAATATTAATATATGCATATATTAACGGATATGAAAAAGCTATATACATAGATCCATTTCTTAACTCTATCCACAGAGAAGAGCTCCAAGCGATAAATACATCCAAGACTCAGATTTGACCTCTGTATACTCTTAATCAGTAAAAGTTATCAGAAATTCATGAAGAAACCACTGACTCAGAGCTAGGATAGCAAAACATGATGGAAGCCAGAACATTTTGTGATTACAGAAGATACAAAGTATTCAGAAAGAAACAGAAGCAGGTCAGAGTGACACAAGGGACAATGTAAATGAGCTTCAGAGGTCCAAAATACAGCCATGTGACTAAGAGTGCAGAAAATGACTCATGGTTATGCTACAGTACAAATAAGGAAATTTATTTTAATATAAATGATTAAGCTTTAAAAATAAGAGAAATAACATTTATTCTTTACCATATGTTAAAATAAAAAGCATTGACGTGTCAATAGAAATAGAAATTCACCACTGCGTCAGTACCAGAGGAAGGAGAAGCACAGTAAAGGCTTGTGAAGGATGCTACAATTTGTACAGAAATCATGAAGGAAGTTCGGTATTGGCTTAATCTTTCTGCTCATGGTCCTGATGAATTAGAAAGTTGAAAAGAACAAATAGGTGGTGAAGAAAGCTGGCACACCACCTGAATTAAGAGATCAGCATTTACAGCACTAGGAATAAGTACATGCTCGGATCATGTACTTACAGGATGATTCCAGAAGACTCACCATTTTGATACCCTTGACAGATACACGACTTCAATATCATCCTGAGGAACCATTCAACAGATTGACATAAAATGACAATTTTTAAAATGACTTGCCTGTAATGTCAGAGTCATTTAAAATAAAACCAAAGACCGAGAAACTGGGTTAGATTTTAATACAGCAACGGACACTAAGGGTAAAACGGGGCTTTGCACTTTGCTTCCTCAGTACATACTCTTGTAGGGTTCAACATGCTGGAGCAACACTCCAGCAATCCCATTTCAAGTTCATATCCAACTATTTCAAGTGTGCTTCCAATCCTGCACCATAATGATAGCAACTTTGTTCATTCAATTACTCTCAAGCATTTTGATGAATTTTGTACCTCTTCATTTCTCACTCTTGGAATGACTCCTAACCCACATATAGGTATCTGCAGTTACTGAACTTGCTATCTAGTTCATAGAGAAAATCAAACTTATTAGATAGAAATTCCAAACAATATAAAAGAGGACCTATATAGCTAACTTCATGTACTGCACTTGAAGTGATTATGGTTTTATTCCATATCAAATGTTTTACTGAAAGTCTAGACTATTTCTCCATACCTATTATAGGGTATCATCCTAACTTTCCTATTTCATCCCTACATCAGGAAGTCTTCATTCATTTGAGAAATTATCTTGCAGACTTGCATTTATTGGAAAAAAAATCTGTTGGGCACAATCGTTCATACCATCTAGCATTTTTCTGAACCTCTATGGATTAACCAATTGAAAGAGTCATCAGGCTTTTTTTTTTCTTACAATGTCTCTCTCTCTCTCCATTGTCTATGAAATACAATTCAGATTTGCTTCACCCCCAACTACTCCATCAAATTTGCTTTCATCAAGTTGGCAAGAATGTCTACATTGCTCAATCTGACAATATATTTGATTTCGGGTTGGAGTTATTGTGCCAACAACTGTAATATGGATATCCTAAATGAGCATTGCTTTGAGTCCCTGCTACTGTATTTCTGATCTTGCTTTCTGTTAATGCTACCTGGGAAAGCAGTGAAAGACGGCCCATGTACTTGGGCAATTACCAAGGATGTAGAGACCCAGATTAAACTCCAGTCGCTTGGCTTCAGCTTACCCAAGAGCCGATCATCATAGACTTTTCAAGACTGTTAGCAATGGATGGAAAGTCTCTTTTATCTATCTATCTATCGCTATTTTTCTGCAATTTTCCTTTTCAAATGTAACAAATAAATCATGTGTATATAAATATACAATCTACATACACATACATGCTTATGCATGTATACATATAGACAATATTTATTTGCTTTAAGTATAAATTATACATATTTATGTGTACATACATATACAATATGCTTGAATTTCAGTGGTTGATTTTTGTTCTTTCTTAAGGATTTTATTTCTCGTGGACTTTATAAAATAGCAAAATTTTGCCTTCCTCCCCACTATATCACTAAAGTTTACTTTGATATTTCCTTTCAATCAATTCATTTTTTCTCTATACAAAGACACGTTAATTTGTATCTTTGTAAGGAACATGTTTATGAAATCTCATCAATATACTAATGACTCCCAAACACATACCTCTTCACTGGACCTTTCTTTGGAATTGTAGTCCAAAGTTTTTCTACCTGCTCAGCAGTTGGAATGTCAAATAATTGTCTCAAGGCTCGCATGTTCTTTATTTTACCACTACCGGCTTACCTTAAGCATTGACCTCATGATTCCAGTTGACAGCTTCCTTTTTTAAGCTAGACAGTCCAAGAAGTTAGAAGTATATTACACCTCTCTCTCTTTTTCTATCTTGTGTTGTCAGTGGAAAGATTTTGCCCCTTATGTGCTTTTTAAGTATCCTGTCAAAAAGCATGGCTTTCTCATATGCCACAGGCAAAATACATGAAAAAATCATGCAGGAACTCGCACAAAGCAGGCAACACTGAGCCAAAGGGAAGCCAAGAGAAAATATAAAGATTCATGGACTGGTGTTTTGTTCTGGATCCAAGTAGAATAAACAAACAAAAGGGAGTGAGCATTTTAGGGTAAATTTAAATGTCATAAGCTCTTAAACTAGGGGAAACACTGGAACATATGTCATGTATCAACATTATCACATTGTAGAACCTGTTGTGTGGTATTAGCTTGCTTGTGCAGAAACTCTGGATTTTTCTGATGTCACTTTCTCATACCCACAACAGAGAACACATTCCTTCTAAATGCCAAACCAATCCTGTGACTTCTGTTTGGATGTTCCATATTTTTGTGTTTTATTTAAAAAAAAAAAGAAGAAGAATATACAAAAACTTCCAAAATCTCAAAACAATTACCTTTTTATTACGGCTACTGCTAGCATTCCGTTTTTCCCCACTGGTCTACTTTAAGTGATCCATCACAGGTCTTTATGCTGATTGTTCATTGTGTTTGGAGAGCATTTGTCCATGCATATTCATCACTTATTATTTCACCTTCCTCAAGTACTCCACAGAGGTTTGACCCACAAGATTGATATTGCAGCCTTGCCAATACAGCTCTTTTGCTTCTGAACCTGCTCAATGTCGTTTGTAATATAAGAACAAGTTGTGCTTCCTCCAAAGACTCTGCAAGAGCTCCCACACATGTTCCAATTTCTTGGCTTCCTTGATGTCATCATTGCAGCTTCTACCTTTTTCACATTGCCACCCCCTCTCTGTGTCTATGTTTTGTCTTGTTTTCTCTATTATAGGCATACTTCACAACAGAGTAAGGGCTATCAGGATAATCATAGTTAACTTTTTCTCAAGATCAGTAATTAAATTATATTGCTTTAGCATTTTCTAAAATAGCATCACATGAAGAGATTCTAAAGTTTACAGTGTGGACAGATCTTTTGGAGGACAAAATTCTATACAATATAGCCAGTAATGATAAATTAGAAATTATTTTTGAATTTTTTTTTATTCTTTTGGCTGCATTCCTCTCTTTTGACTTCCATATATATATATCATATTAATCTAGCTATGATATTTTTACCCTTGAAAGGTACTTTAGGATACATATACACCTGAAGCCATACAGCTTTTGTGATAGAAAAGAAAAAAAGAAAGCTTTTAAGTCTTGGAGTAAAGATTTATATTTTTCGGTAATGTTGAAGTGCACTTTTGCTAGTAATGGCTTCACTTATTTTCTTAAAATCCTTAAAGATTTCCCAAAGTGCAGCAAATGCACTTAGGCTGAAGACATGTCTCAAAATATATAAAGATATAAAGAGCCAGTTGAAAATTGTAGGCAGAGTTCAATTTAGTGTGTGAAGATGTATATTTGAAAAAAAAAAAAAAGACTGTGACAGTGGAGGTGCTGAAAAAGATAAAAGAGTGGTCACTGAGTAGCTAGTTATAATGAACTGGCCCAAAGTGCAAAAAGGATAATTAGAGCCATAATCAGAGAGCAGTAATTTATACCTGAAATTATATGTGAATACCCTGCAGTAAAATGCTGGAATTATTAGTAAGATCAATGCAATATGTTAAAGATAATCTGAAGCTCACCTTTTTTGTGAGTCAGATATAGGTCCAAAATGTTCCTGAAAAGCAACTCTGCCCATGAGAAACATCTTGGAGAAGAGCATAATAAATAAAAACCAGTGTTTTGCTCCTAGATGTCAGTGACTGAGACACCCCAAGCAGCCACCCTGTTCCCTCCATGCTTCAAACACAGTATTGTATAACAAAAATATCAACTGCTCTAAGATACAGTGTTCACTGTGACCTGAAATTGTCAATATCCGATTTCAAAAAAAAAATGTATCTACCATCTATTTTCTTTCTTTCTTTCTTTCTTTCTTTCTTTCTTTCTTTCTTTCTTTCTTTCTTTCTTTCTTTCTTTCCTTCTTTCTTTCTTTCTTTCTTTCTTTCTTTTTTCTTATAGTACCATGGATTGGAGAAGTTCTTCATTCCATGTTCTGATCAACATTCTATAATCCTGATACAAAATTCATCTTAATATCAAAAGATCCCTCAAAGGTGAGAAAGGTTCCTAAGCAAAATGTAAGTTTGCTTGATGGCAAAATTTATATAGGCAGTTCTCACATAGAAGCTGTTTTTCAATATTACATTGAAATATTAAATAGATTTTGCAGAGACTAAAGATGGCAGAATAGGATGACATGTTTAAACAGATGGAGAAACATTAGCCAGTGTGAAGAAGACAGGGCACATTACAGGAAATAGGAGAGGACTGAACAAGAGCAGAGAGGTACCTGGAGACTGACAGACACAGGAAAGCAGCAAAAAGAACAGGGTGGTGTTACAGTGACCAATACCCCAGTGTCATTCAGTGAGCAGCGATCTAAACACCATCAGCAGCTGGAACTCCACCAGCAAACAGGTGGGAAGGTACGTTACTTGGGAGCTCTGAAAGTGAACCCAAAGAACTGCCTTTCCTGCTGTTCTGTTTGATTTGACCAGGAGCAAAGCCAGAGGAGCAGGTCCCAAACAGGAACTGTGGGAACAGGGTGGATTTCACAGCCCAGTTTGCCTCCTAGAGCAGAACTAGGCACCATTTTGTTTAAGGAGGCAAGGGCTATAGGGCAGGACTGGGCTTGCATGGAACCCGGAGTAATCTCATTTCTGGCTCAGCGAACTACAACAATGTAGCATCCGACAGGTTCCATCCAAGAAAAGTCCAGGTAGCCCTCAGACCTGACAGTCAACAGATCAAGAACTCTAGTAGTGGTACATCATGCGAACCATTTCTTAAAGTGTGGCAAACAATTTAAGACTGCACGGGCCGACAATGAGCTGCGCATGTGCTAAGCTTGGTGAGAACTCACTGAATTCAGTGCATTGCAATGGTCCCACAGGAAAATACTGACTATGGCATCGTACAGGTCAAAATAGGTCCATGTGGCCCTCAGACCATCAGCCAACAGGTTCCAACAAGATCAGCACCACCAACAACCTAGCTATGTAGGACACCTGGTGGCTTCCTAATCCTGGGACCTGCTCCAACCGGAAGCGGGTGAAGGGCTGTACAGATACCTGGTGTCTTCCTAATCCTGGAGGAAAGGTTGTACAAAGGTGCAGCCTCAGCACGATATCACAGGAGGTAGAAACTGGTGAACCATAAGCTAGGGCTACAGAGACCATGGTGGAAATCTAACATAAGAACCCAAACCTGGAACTTGCTGGAGGGCATAGCACAAATGACTATGAAGAACTGTCTGCCAATTGCAATAAGCAAAATCGAACTGCAGACTTGTGGGTGACACAGTTTAAAAAGCCTGCCAAAGGAGAGGAATCTGCTAACCAGAAGTACAGTGACCAAGAGCAGAAGGAGAGACAAAGGCACAATGAGTATTACTGAAGACTCCCCTGCAAAGGAATAAAACCCTTTGCCAACCTCAGAGTTAACTGAGGAAGACATAGAGAAAATGGAGGATACAGAATTCAAAACACTTGTTATAAAACTTCTTACCAACAATGAAATGCATGCAAAGCAGCATTCAAGGAATTTAAAGAATATGTCACAATGGAAATGAATCAAATGAAAGCTGATATATCAGAAATAAAGAATACAGTGGCACAAACTAAAAGTCTAGTGGAGCATCTCAACAATAGAATGAAGGAGGCAGATGAAAGAATCTCAAAATTAGAAGATATTTCCTGTCACCACGGGGGCATAAGCAAACAGCTGGAAGCAGAGCTGGATCAGGCCAAAAAAAGTATTCAAGAAATGAAAGACACTATTAAGAGGCCTAATGTAAGAGTTATGGGAGTCCCAGAAGGTGTATAAAGAGAAACTGGTTTTACAAATATATTTAATGAAATAATAAGAGAAATCTAGAGAAAGAATTTAGAAACAACAACCAGGAGTGGCACAGAACTCCCAACAGTTTTGACCAAAATCAATCTTTACCTCCACACATGATGATCAAGCTCTCTTCAGTCAAACATAAAGAAAAGATCCTTAAATGTGCATGTGAAAAAAAATCAACTGACATATAAGGGAGTGCGAATTAAACTCTCAGGAGATCTCTCACAGGAAACTCTACAGGCAAGAAGAGAATGAAGCAACATATTCCAGAATCTAAAAGCAAAAAATTGTTGGCCCAGGACAATGTACCCAGCAAAGCTTTCCTTTGTTTTTTTTTTTTTTTTAATGAAATAAAATTCTTCCACAGTAAAGAGAAGTTAAAAGAATATTACTTTTCCAAACCTGCCCTACAAATGAAACTTAAAGATGTTCTTTTAACAGAGAAATGGAATAGCATCCGCCAAAACTAAAGGCAAATATGAAGAACATCTCAGTAAAATAACAGAAGACTAAATCAATGAACAACCCATTGCTACATGTCAGAACCAAATTACCACCCATTCAAGTTAATCCTGAATGTAAATGGTTTAAACTCATCAATCAAAAATCTGATTAGTACACAGGATTAAAAAAAATCTGCTTGTTGCCTACAGGAGACAGATTTCACTAGCAAAGATCAGCAGAAACTATATCTCATAGATTTTGATTTTTTTTTTGTTAGTTTCACCTCTTCAAAACACTTCTGATCAAATTCTTCACTGACTCATAGTTCATAGAGTACCATCATTTTCTTCAAGAAGGTCCTTGATTTTCTTTTCATTTCTTCAGTGACACATTAGTCATTCAGTAGCCTGTTTAAGTTCATGCTAAGGATGAGAAAAATGTTTCAAGGGTTAGAATATAATCTGACATAATGGGTGATATGAAATTTTAATTTTGTAACTATTTTATATTGATAAAGGTGAAAGGGATGAGATTGAGTTTGATTTCTTTAAGTAAGTCTAAGAGCTGTTTGCATTAGAATTCTGTGTCAATGTAAGAGTAGGAACACGATGTTACCAGAGATAAAGAATAAATCAAACTTGAGATAGCAAACTTCAGATTATATCCACAGAGCCAGAGTCCCAGAGCGCTATATTTAACAAAAATGTCACACTCTCCAAAACATCAGTGAGATATGCGAATTAAACGTTTGTAATTTCACTTTGAAAAAATCTGTGTGTAGGAAACAGCGGCCATGTTGGTTGCTTAGGATGTGCAGGTGTCCCTACCAGCAAGGATCATTGAGAAAGGAGATTCTTCAGCCTACTTTTAGTAAATTACCACATACTTTGGCATAAAGAAGGAATAATAAAATAGTGCGTTTCAAGTGCTAATGCTTAATGCTATCTAAATCTTAAGCAGATCTAACTCTTCTGAATTTATACTATAAGGAGTACAAAACTGGCCAGGGATATACATCTTAGAATCAGGTATTCAGATTATTATCTAGATTTACCTGCTTACTAACAGAATGATGTCAAGAACATCGATTGTCCTTAGAAAACATTGTCCTATACCACTCATAAACTGAGCATAAAGTATTTATCTCTGGAGTGAAGTGCATAATGTATGTCAAGCAACAAAGCAATCTTTAGCTCATAGCAGACAGCTAAGCTGTCATACGTTTTGCTTGCACGGATTTTGCATTGGTGGCACATAGAAGAGACCAGAATGTCTTCCCTTTAGAATCCTAACTCCAAGTTTCCTTTCCTTTTTTTTCCTCTGAACACCAGGTTTGTTTTGCTACAACATGAAGCAGTCATGTGAGACCAGCAGTGGGTTGAAGTCTCAGAAACTGTCAGGACGGGCTCAGACTCAAGACATATATCAGACTTGGGCAAGTTCCCCCAGGTCAGGAAGCCACCGCTGGATGTCCAGAGGTCTCTGTATGTTTTATGTCACTGAGCTGATCCAGGCACAGACATTCAGCACTCCACAGGGGGGGAAAAATAGGAACATTGCTTTTTGAGGAGGAAGGAGTAAGAATTTTAAATCTGTTCTATTTTTGCATAAATTAAGACACAATCACATGGCTGCCTTTCCTCCAAGCTATAAAACCTTCAACCCTCTGCCAAGAGTGCTTATAAATAATGAGTCATCTTGCAGCACCCATAAGCAATCTTTAGTGCTAAATTGGTACTTTTGGTGATGATAAGTGCAGTTTCAGACAGCAAAAGAGCCCTTACTCCCCCTTTCCATTAGAAGTGAGCTGGAAACGTTTATATTGTTGAGTTTTGCTATTTTGTCTGAGCTATTGAGAATCTCCCACTAAGATCACTGAACTGCCGTTTAGCTGTACACAATGCAAGAATGCTTTGGTGTTCTAATATTCACTCTCTGTGTTAAAGAAAACAATTATTATCACAATTCACATTTGAATTTCATGACACGAACCTAAGGCTTGGGATGTTTCTAACCTTATGTATACCACATTTAACAGATGATCGTCCTCAAACTGAGAAATGGGGATAATTGAGGATGAAAATTTCTTGACATTAATCCAAGCAATAAACAGAGCTGCTTCCATAAATAGCATCATACTGTCAGCAATCCCAGCTTAACTCCATCCACAATTTTAAAATGAAAATTCAAATTTTTCTGTGTTGTTTTGACATTATTCTATACTATTAGTGAACATTTATTTGCCTAGGACCATTTTCCTTAAATTTATTGGTAGGAAAGATGGCAGCAGTGTAGTGGCAATCAAGATTTTAAAGAATATTTTAATAGTTGATGATCAAGAAAAGGAACAAAATTAGAAGCCAGAGATTCAACAAAAATAGATACGTCTGAAAGAAGCTCCCAGGAAAGAATTTAATTGAAATAGAGAATCATTTATAAGACTGGGAATGTCATTAATCTGTGAAGGAAAAGTATATTGAGTTTATGAAAACAAAATAAAAGATATTTATGAAAGGAAACATGAGCAGATATAAAATATATTTCTTAAACAAAATTGGCAATGAAAGGTTACAGTCAGTCATATAAAACAGATGTTAAAGTGACAAAAAAGGAGACTAAGAAGATTGAGGGAAAAATAATGAAAAGGAATAATGCATACGGGAAACAAAATTATTATAAAATATTAAAATAAAGACCATAAATAAAAACAGTGGTATTGCTAGAATTTTTTTTCTTCATTTTTGACTCAGGATCGAATACAGTTTAAAAACAATATTGTAGGGCCCGGCGCGGTGGCGCAAGTGGTTAAAGTCCTCGCCTTGCACGCCCGGGATCCCATATGGGTGCCGGTTCTAATCCCGGCAGCCCCGCTTCCCTTCCAGCTCCCTGCCTGTGGCCTGGGAAAGCAGTCGAGGACGGCCCAAAGCTTTGGGACCCTGCACCCGCGTGGGAGACCCGGAAGAGGCTCCTGGCTTCGGATTGGCATAGTATCGGGCATAGTATCGGCCGTTGTGTTCACTTAGGGAGTGAATCATCGGATGGAAGATCTTCCTCTCTGTATCTCCTCTCTGTATATCCGCCGTTCCAATAAAAAATAATAAAAATAAATCTTTAAAAAAAATAAAAACAATATTGTAGGCCGCTATAGTTGAAACAATAATTGTTGTAGGTGCAAAACTACATTCTGGTTGTATTTGAAATAGGGAGAAGGAGGCAAAAGACACAGGAAAAATTTCATTATGGGAAGGCAATTTTGTGTCCATCACTGATTATAATATTGAAATAAATATTGAAATAATATTCTCAGTAGCATCCTGTAATGTCCTTCAATGCCCAAGATTCAGATTATTAATTATAAAGACATTTCCCTGTATGAGATTCCTGCACATAGGTCAGGGATTGTTGATTGAGAAAACAATATTTTCTTTAGCTCCTTTGTTCATTTAATCTATTCTTTACAAATATCACACATTTTTATCTACAAATAATATAAAAGAAAGCAAATAATACAAGGTACTTGCTAAAACTATATGGGTCACAAGTGCTATAAGCAAGATTGATTTAGATCACTGATTCTCAGAGATCCCTACTTAAAACAAGACTCTGTGTGCCTGGATGAGGTATTTACATAATGGACACCACATTCTTCTGTGTATTCCTATGATCTAACTCCTTTTTAAGCTCCATTTTGTAGAAGATAGTTAAAGTTAAGAGGGAGATATGAAAGAGATAATAACAAGATGAGAATCTAAAAATAAACCTCAGCAGCAAATTGTAGGCTCTCTAAAAGCATTTTATGTTTCTTTACCTACTTCCTTTTTTTAAAGATTTATTTATTTTTATTGGAAAGGCGGATATACAGAGAGGAAGAGAGACAGAGAGCAATATCTTCCATCTAGCGGTTCACTCCCCAAGCAGGCTCAACATCTGGGGCTGAGCCAATCTGAAGCCAGGAGCTTACTCCTGGTCTCCCATGCTGGTGCAGGGTCCCAGAGCTTTGGGCCATCTTAAACTGCTTTCCCAGGCCACAAGCAGGGAGCTGGATGGGAAGCGGGGCTGCCGGGATTAGAACTGCCCATACGGGATCTTTGTGCTTCGAAGGTGAGGACTTTAACTGCTATGCTATCACACTGTTCCCTCTTTACCCACTTCTATAAGGAATAGACAAGTACCAAGCACAAAATATCTGCTCCATCAGCACTTATTGTATAATTCAATCAAGTCCCATTTTTGTTCAATTTCCAAAGCTTACAATATGCAGATATAATAAAGTCAACCCCAGAGAGTGTAATAATAAACAAAAGAACTTCAAACAAGATGATCATGGCTTAGTAAATAGCAGATAAAGTACGTATGCATCATACAATAATAACATATTGGCATTTTCTCCAGTTGTTATTCTAAGATCAGTAAATTAAGCTTCATTTAGATCACAGCCCTATAAAAAATTAAACCAATCATTCATAAATTTGATTGCTTTTTCAAACAAACTGATTCATTAAAGTTTTAAATTAAAATTAATTAAATTAATTAAGAAAGGTAAGAAAGAATTTCCATGTGCATATCACACAGTTATATTGTCAGTGCTTTAAGTTAGTGTGTACATTAGGTTCTCCAGAATATTTCTATGGATTTTAACAAATGCACAGTGTTGTATAACCAGTATCAATACAAAATCATAACCATTTCCACAGTCTTAAAAAAATTCTGGTAATGTATTATGTCATAGTGGGGGAGCTTCTTCGTATAACCACAACATCTCATATGGGCATCAATGTGTGACCTGAATATTCTACTTTCCATTTAACACCTTACTAATGGCCTGGGAAAAATAGCACATGTTTCAAGTGTTAGGGCCAATTTTACCTACATGGGAGATCTGGATGGATCTCTTGGCTGTTGGCAAGGGCCTGGCAAAGCCCTGGTCATTGCAGCCATCTGGGGAATTACCAGAAAATGCAAAAGTCTCTCTGTCTCTCCCCTCTCTCTGTGCAATTCTTTGGAATAAACAGAAAAATCTAAAAAACAAAAAACAAACAAACAAACAAGCAAAAAAACACAATCCTCTGTGCTTTAGCTTTTCCAGCACATCTTCCCTTAGCATCTAACCTCTAGCAAGGACTACTGATACCTTGAATGGGATCCTGTTGAATCTGCTGAGAAGTTCACACTTGTCATCCCACCTGATTGTCGGCAAGTTTAATAACAGGAGCTGTATTATCCTCTGTGTTCCAAAATAGAAAGTGGTGCATGTTACAGTTTATCATGTTTGTACACACAGATTTATTCATTGCATTCAAGTTATTTTTTTCTTATTTTCAGAGTGGCTACATCAAGACAAAGAAAGCTCCAGTCCACAGATTTAAGCCATAAATGCCCACAACAGGAAGAGCTGGGAATGCAATCTGGAGGTCCTGTAGACTCTGTAGATAGCCAATTACATGACATACTACCTGTTGTCTCTTGGAGTTTGCATTAATAAGAAGCTGGAATCAAAGCAAAAATGACCTGAGCCTCCATAACCCAACACATAATGTGGATATACTAAGTATCCTCTTGTGAGCTACATCCAACAAACATTCCCAACTCACTGGCTTTTATTATTTTTATAATATTCATAGGATCAGTAGTTTGAGTCACTGGTATCTTCTTCAGGTTTCCTTTGCTAGTTTCATAACATTCTTATAAGTTTTATTGACTTTTTAGATGAGGTAGCTTTTCTTTCATTTCTTTACTGATTTTCTGGTTTAGGTTTATTGATTTCTGATTTAATTGTATTTTTTTTAATTCTGTCTGGCCCAGGGTTAAATTGCTTTCATTTTCCTTGATTATTAAGGGTAAGCTTACATTATTGATTCTACTCTTTCTTCTTTTCCAATTTATGCATTCATTACTCTAGGTTTCACTGTAAGCATTGCTTTTGATTGAATCCAGATATTTTGATAAACATCGTTTTCATTAAATCTCTCTTGAGAATTCTCACTGTGCATATGCATTTATCTAGAAACACATTCCTTAGAGGCAGATGTTTGTCTTGATGGATTCAACATCTGCATCCCTTTACTGGAATGCTTGTACTGAAAATTGTGTCTATCCCTTGAGTCCAGTTTCCAGCTAATGTTGACCTGAAAGATAGAAATTATAGTTAAAGCAATTGAATTCCTGCTATCCACATGGGAAATCAGTTTAGATCATGATTCTAGGCTTCAATCTCAGCCTTGGGGACATTTGGAGAGTAAATCAGCAAAGGAAACACAATGGCATCAAAACAACCAGCAATATTAAGAAATGTCTGAAGGAAATTAGTAGGTATTTTTTAAAAGAACAAATTCAAACAGCTAATAGATGAAAAAATGCTCAGGCCCCATAGCTATTATAGAAATACAAACAAAAATGACATGGAGTTTCCATCTAACTCCTGTGAGATTGGCCTACATATAGAAATCTACTAGTAACACCAGTTTGGATATGAACAAAAATGGTACCATACTCCACTGTTGGTTGGCATGTAGGCTAGTGAAGTAATTATGGAAATTAAGATGTGGAGTACTCAGACAATTTAAATTGATCTACTGTATGACCCAGCTATATTATAGTAGCACAATCTACAATAGCAAAAAGACAGAAACATCACTATGCCTGTCAAAATAGGAATGGATAAAGAAATTATGGCACATCTAACCCATGTAATATTACTCAGCCATTAAAAGAATCAAATTATAATATTTATTTAAACAATGATCCAAACTAGAGCCCATTATTCTCACTGAAATAAGCCATTGCTAAAAAGATAAATATCATATGTTCTGTCGAGTAAATGAAAAAATGCAAGATCAACAGGCACGTAGATGAGAAAGTATACACATATATTCACCTAAAGGAACTCTATAATTGAGATTAGCATTCCAGGAAGTGAAGATACATTGTAGTATGCATCTCTACACCAGAAAGAAAAGAGGACTCCCAATAAGACAGTTAAATACGCCTTGACCATATGATTATCTACCAATGCTTATATCTACAATGCCATGATACACTTAAGTAGAAGAACCCTAGATTTGTAACTGTTGCTGAAAGACTACACTACTGTAACAATATAGGGGAAAACAGTGAGGGGGCAATAGGGTTAGAGTAGGAATCCTTGCAACTATGGAATCATATTATGAAAATTTTAAAAATTAAATAAGTATTACAATATATGTTTCTGATGATTCTTTCATTTCTTTGAACTGTAATATTGTTTCATTTTTGGTACATTCTGTAATGTTTTTATTGAAAGCTCATTCTGTTGCATTGGGTTATAGGAACTCCTACATGGGCATTTACTGTGAGGGTTCCTAAATATTTGATTAGGAGCTTGGCTGTGCTTTATGTGCTGCATATTCATATCTATCACATGCTGTGCTTATTTCACGCCTTTACTCTGATTTTCCCTAAACAGTGTTCCCTGACATAGTCTATGCTGTGTCAACTCTTTCATTCAAAAAACCCCGCTCTCGTATAAGTTCTAGCAGTTTCTGTATTGAGTCTCCTGGTTTTTCTATGTATAGGATTATGTCATCTGCATATAGTGAAAGCTTGACTTCTTCGTTTCCTATACGTATGCATTTGATTTCTTTTTCTTGTCTTATGGCCTCTGCAAGTACCTCTAGGACTATGTTGAATAGCAGTGGTGATAGCGGGCACCCTTGTCTTGTTCCAGATCGCAGTGGGAAGGGTTCTAGCTTTTCTCCATTCAGTATGATACTGGCATTGGGTGGCGGGGTACAAAATTAACGAACGAAAATCAACAGTCATAGTGTACGCAAATAACACCAAGATGGAAGAAGATCTAACCAACAGGATACCATTCAAAATAGCAGAGAGAAGTATGAAGTATTTGGGAATAAATTTAACCAAAAGCGTAGGAGACCTATTCAAAGAAAACTACAAACTATTTAAAAAGGAAATTGAACAAAACCTCAAAAGATGGAATAACATCCCGTGCTCCTGGATAGGCAAAATCAATATCATTAAAATGTCTATACTACCACAAGCAATATATATTTTCAATGCAATTCCAATCAAATTGCCCAAAACATTCTTCACGGAACTGGATACAATGATTCAAGAGTTCATCTGGAAACACAAAAAACCACGAATAGCTAGAACCATCCTGAAAAATAAGAAGTTAGCAGGGGGAATCACAATCCCGGACCTCTGGACATACTATAGAGCAGTGGTTATCAAAACAGCCTGGTACTGGCACAAAGACAGAAGGGAAGATCAATGGAATAGAATAGAAGCACCAAAAGGGAACCCACACAAATACAGCCAATTAATCTTTGACAAAAAGACCAATGACAACTCAAGCAAGTGGGAAGGCCTCTTTAGTAAATGTTGTTGGGACAACTGGATGATAGCCTGTAGAAACAAAAAGATAGACCCACATCTATCACCATACACCAAGATCCAATCTACATGGATAAAAGACCTAAACCTACATCCAGAAACCTTCAAACTCTTGCAAGAAAATGTAGGAAATACCCTGCAAGACCTAGGAGTAGGTCCCGACTTTCTAAGAAGGACACCAAAAGCAATAGCAGTTGAGAACAGAATAAACAAATGGGACCTCATCAAACTAAGAAGCTTCTGTACAGCAAGGGAAACAATCAACAAAGTAAAAAAGCAACCCACAGAGTGGGAGAAGATCTTTGCACACGATATAGGCGATAGGGGGCTAATTTCCAGGATATACAAAGAACTTCAAAACAACCAAAAAACCAAAACGAACAAGCCACTCAAGAAATGGGCACGGGAAATGGGCAAACATTTCACAAAGGAACAAGTCCAAATGGCAAACAAACATATGAAAAAATGTTCCAGCTCCCTAGCAATAAGGGAAATCCAAATTAAAACATCGATGAGGTACCACCTAACACCAGCAAGATTGGCCCACATAAACAAGAACACCAACGACGCTTGCTGGCGAGGATGCGGGGAAAAGGGAACCCTACTCCACTGCTGGTGGAGCTGCAAATTGGTACAGCCTCTATGGAAATCAGTCTGGAGAACACTCAAACAACTCAAAATCTGCATACCATATGACCCAGCAATAGCACTCCTAGGAATATATCCAAAACACCTGTTTTACGACAAACCAACATGCATCCCTATGTTCATTGCAGCACAATCAGTAATTGCAAAAACATGGAAGCAACCGAAATGCCCATCAGCAGAAGATTGGATAAGAAAGCTTTGGTTCATCTACTCCATGGAATACTACTCAGCTATTAAAAAAAACAAAATGCAGTTCTTTGTGGCTAAATGGGCACAACTGGAAACTATAATGCTAAGGGAAATGAGTGAATCCCAAAAGATTAGATACCACATGTTTGCCTTGATTTAACCTGTAATTTTTGTATGGTTGTTTGTTATTTTTTGAACCTGTCATTGATACTGTCTCAACCCAGATGTTTCGAAGAATGGAAGTTGCATTATTTTTAACATATTGTTTACCCAATACTATGTCAATTAATTCCATAATGTTGTATATTGATATTGAGGCCTTGTTGGGGCTTTTAACTGACCGGATCTTTACTCTGTTAGACCTATCTTCAGACCATAGAAGGTCTCCCCAAGAGGCCACTGAACTTATCTGGACAATAAGACGCTGAACTTCATACTAGGCATGTGTTTGCAAGCAATGAATCTCAACTGAACTTGAACTATGGTTATGCAACAAGGTGGAGGAATCCACCATGGGGGGAGGGGTATGGGAGGGGTGGAGGGAATCCCCAGCGCCTATAAAACTGTACTACATAATACAATGTAAGCAACAATTAAAAAAAATGAAAAAAAAAAATGCATTTACTTATTTAATTATGAAAAAAAAAAAAAAAAAACCCTGCTATGGGCCCTGCGCGGTGGCGCAAGTGGTTAAGGTCCTTGCCTTCCACGCCCAGGTTCCCATATGGGTGCTGTTTCTATCCCAGCGGCCCCGCTTCCCTTCCAGCTCCCTGCCTGTGGCCTGGGAAAGCAGTCGAGGACGGCCCAAAGCTTTGGGACCCTGCACCTGCGCGGGAGACCTGGAAGAGGCTCCTGGCTTTGGATTGGCATAGCATCGACTGTTGCGCTCACTTGGGGAGTGAATCATCAGACGGAAGATATTCCTCTCTGTCTCTCCTCTCTGTATATCCGCCTTTCCAATGAAAAAATAATAAAAAAATAAATCTTTAAAAAAAACCCCTGCTATTATATTTGAGTGTTTGTGATGACAAAGAGTAGAAGATGAGGAACATTCTGTAACATCCAGTTGTCTCTTGGTTTTAATGGCCCTAATCTTGTGACTGCCATTACACTTGTAAGAAAGCAGCTTTTCTAAGAAAAAAAATTAAAGCATAGCTTTTTTGAAGAAATTTGATTTCTGTGTTTAATTCTCTTCTCTGCTCTTTCAATTTTTGCAGTGTTCTCATGTATTTTCTTCATACTCTTTTGACTACTCACCATTTGTACCAGAAAGTTGAAAATAGGAGGAACTACCTTTGCCCAACAGGATAAATACCTGGCAAGTCATCATGCTTGCCCTTGATCAGTTTCTAGGTATCACAGTCATCATTCTTCTCCTTCTACTTTTCAAAGCTAAGAGGGAGACTCTGATCTTCACTGAGAACCTGTTTGGTGCGGAAGCTGCCATGGCTACCAACCCAATCGTTCCTCGCTGGTTCTCTCATACCATTCTACACTCGAATTCTCACAAAGGGTCTAGTACCATTTTAGTGTTCCTACAAATGCACTGCTTCCAACACCTCTGTTCCACACAAGAACTGTCGTGGTTAATTGTTATGCATGAGCCCTGCTCTACACAGTTCACATTTTTAAAATAACTTAAGTTCTCTAAAAAAATTGAGAATTCAAAAATTAACTGATTTTCAGTGTTTTTTTTGTTTTTTAACTGACCTTTTATTTGAAAGGTAGATTGCAAAAAGGAGAGACACACTGAGAGAAAACTTTGATCTACTGGTTCACTCCCCACATAGCCACAACAGTCAGAGCTAAGCCAATCTGAGCCCAGGAGCCAGGGTCTCCCACATGCATGCAGGCCCCAAGGACTTGAGCGTTCTCTGCTGCTTTCCAGGCCTTCAGTGGAGAGCTGGATCAGAAGTGAAGCAGTTGGGACATGAACGGAAACCCTTATGACATGCTGGTTTCCCAGTCAGAAGCTAAGCCCATAATGCTATGACACCACAGCTGTTTCTTATTGTGAAGCAGGGCCTTCTGAATTCTTTACAAGTGACAGCAAAGCAAGAAATAAATCCACAAGTTTCAGCTTTCATTTAATAAAAGTAAGTCCCAAGAGTTTACATGATTTGTTCCTAGCCATGTTCTCAGAATTACTGATTCATGGATTGGCAGCTGATAGTGTGATACTATTGTTGTGAGTTAATCCTTTGAGGTTGTACTCCATAGTGTTGTGTAACCTATTAGTATTAAAGATGAAAACACGCTTTGAGCAATAAAAGGTGTTAAACCAACTTTAAGATCTAGCTTTACAGGAAAGCTTCGTGAGCTGGTACAGATGATAAGTTTACCAGGCAATAGACGGTGGGGACAAACCAAAGGGATAGTAGGTGAAAGGGCAGATGTCAAAAGGAAAATGTCATTTTCTTTCAGATTCAGTTGTTCATGTGGATGCAAAGGTCAGGTTCTTGATAAATCTGGAGACCAAGAGTGGGGAAGATCTTTTGGCACAAGAGTTAAAGAAGCTGCTTAGGATGATTGTATCCATGGTGGAGTGTGTGAGTTCGAGTCGTGCTCTACTGAAACCAGTTTCCTGCTGACTATATCCTGTAAAATATCAGATGATGGTAAAAGTAACTAGATTCTTGGCACCCATTTGGGACACCCAGATTGAGTTCCTAGCTCTTGGCTTCAAGCCTGCTCCAGCTACAATGGCTGCTCATGTCAGCAATGAATACAAGATGGAAGATCTCTCAATATCACTGTCTTGGTATTTGTTTCTCTTGGTCACAAATTAAAAAATGATCATTATAACTAAAAATACATTAATTGACATAATTTGTGCCTTGTAAAGATTTCTAAGCACCTTGCATGGAATTCATGCTGTGACTTACAATGAATTTTTTTAAAAGTTTGTTTTTATTGGAAAGTCAGATTCACAGAGAGAAGGAGAGACAGAAAGATCTTACATTCAGTGGTTCTCTCCCCAAGCAGCCACAACAGCCAGAGCTGAGCCAATCCAAAGCCATGAACCAGGAGTCTCTTCCAGGTCTCCCACACAGGTACGGGGTCCCAGGCTCTTGAGCTGTCCTCAACTGCTCTCCCAGGCCTTTAGTGGGGAGCTGGAAGAGAAGCAGGACAGCCAGACATGAACTGATACCCATAGTGGATCCCAGTGTATGCAAGGCTAGGACGTTAGCCACTAGAACATCATGCCAGGTCTAATCAAGATTTTTTTTTTAATTCAAGCAGGATACATTAAGAAGATGACCCACTGCAACTGGCATATGAGGAATAAGGAATTATCCAATATAATGTAAATCAAGTAAGAGTGAAAAAGAGAAAAACATGTATGTGTTTTAGAGATTATACATGTTTTATTTCCTCTTTTTAAAAAAATCCAACAAAATACAATATCCCTAGCAGCTAACAAATTTTTGGATTATCTACTGTCATAAACAGTGCCCCCAGGGAAGAGGGACTTTATTAGCCAATCTGAATTTTGACATCACAGAGATGTGTACTGGCACTAAAGCTAATGTTTACTATTTATGATACAGTAATCAATCTTATTTATTGGAGTAATTCCCTGCTATTAACGTTGCTCTTACATTATTCTTATAAACATGAAAAACACCACAGTTTCAATATGTGTTTATAGAAAAAAATATTGACTTGTGTTTCAAACAAAAAGTATTCAACAAAGTATGATGCACTTTCAAGTTGCTTTCTTTTATCCAATACACACTCTTAGAATGAAATTTAGGATGGTCAGAATAGTATGTTGAGATCCACTTTTATCTCTTTCAGTAAATACTAGGAAAAAAAAAACTGTGCCACCACTGGTGCACTTTCAGCAATGTTTCCACATACATTATCTGTACATCAATTTATGCAGAAGAAAATTGTATGTCCAACTTTTATCAGTTGGCTACTGCAAAGACATTCATTTTTTCTCTGCAATATAAATGTCCCTTCTTATTGCTGGAGCTTATCTGTGTATCCAGTTGACCTCAGGAAAAAAAAATTGAAATTCTAAAGGAATATAATCGCTTCCATATCTTGGCTTCATACCTTTTTATCTCGCATCCTTCAGCAGGAACCCAGAATTAAAACTAAGAAGAGGTAACCTTACATGTGAATCATGAAACATGAGGGGCTATGGGTATAGTTAGGTATGTTAAGACACTTCCAAGGAAGCCAGCATCCCTTATATAAGCACTGACTTAAGTTCTGGCTCCTCTGTCGCTGGCACAGTCCTTGCTGAAGTACCTAGTAAGGAGGGCATGATGGCCCAAATGGGTAGGATCCCACCAACTATGTGGGAGATGGAATTCCAAACTCCTGTGGCCATGTGACCACGTGGAAAGACAGCCAGTGAATGGAGATCTCTTTGTTTTCCCTGTCTCTGTCAATCTTTCTTCTAAATAAAAAATAACTGTTCAAAATAATAATAACAAGCCAAGAAACATCATTGTTCCTGCCGTTTGATGTCCAACACCTAGCACAAATGATACCAACTCATTGCCTTTCATTCAGTACCCACACATTTGAATTAAATTGTAAAGAATTTCCGTGCCAAAAAAAAGAGCAGAGTCTATCAGAAGGAAAATTGGAAGAATCGTTCTTATTGAAGTAGCCAACATGGTCTCGTCTTATTTATTTGCTTTCTTTTGCTTTTTCCTCCCCTCCTCTCCTGACTTCTCCTCATTCCCCTCTCTTTGGTAGGCCCACACTGTCTAAATGAGGGAATCTAAAATTTTAAGGAAAATATGAAAAGCAAACTAGAGAAGAACTTGAAACTAGGCATCAGAAAACAAAGAGAAAAATAAATACATGAGCAGAACCAGATGTAGACATGGCAATGCAATAACACAAAATCTTGGAGGACTATTGAACATCAAATGTAAATTACTAATAGGCAAGAAAAATTGATCAATTTTCAATATCTCCCCTCTCTTTGGGTAAAGGTTTGGGAAAATGCTCTTTTTCAAAAAAAGAAAAAACTAAAATGATATATTATTACACAAAAGCTCAAAGGAAAGCCTCCAGTTCTTCTTTTTTAGATATTTATTTATTTTTATTGGAATGTCAGATGTGCAGGGAGAAGAAGGGACAGAGAGAAAGATCTTCCATTCACTGGTTCACTTCCCAAGTTGTCACAATGGCCAGAGCTGAACTTACCCAAAACCAGGCTCCAGGAACTTCTTCTGGGTCTCCCATGTGGATACAGCATTCCAAATGCGTTGGGCCACCCTCTAGTGTTTTCCCAGTCCCTAAGCAGGGAGCTGGAAGTGAGATGGAGCAGCTGGTGCACAAACCAGCACCCCTATGGGATCTCAGTGCATTCAAGGAGAGGATTTAGCAACCAGCTTACCACACCAGGCCCAGGAAATCCTCATTTTAAGCACTGTCAGACCAGCATGACTGGGTACACAATCATAATTAAACAACTAATATTAAAAGCATTTGCATCTGGGTCCAGCGTGATAGCATAGAGGTTAAAGTCCTAGCCTTGCACCGGGCAGGGATCCCATATGGGCACCGGTTCTAATCTTGGCAACCCTGCTTGCCATCCAGCTCCCTGCATGTGGCCTGGGAAAGCAGTCAAGGATGGCCCAAAGCCTTGGGACCCTGCACATTCATGGGAGACCTGGAAGAGCTCCTGGCATCAGATTGTGTCAGGTCCAGCCATTGCGCTCACTTGGGGAGTGAATCATCGGCTGGAAGATCTTCCTCTCTGTCTCCTCCTCTCTGTATATCTGACTTTCCAATAAAAATAAATAAAATCTTTTTAAAAAGCAGTTGCACTTAGCAATTTAAGATTTAATTCACTTATGTTCTTATAAACTGCAAGCTTACTTTGTTTGGAATGAAAATGAAAAAAATAAAACTGAAGCAGAACACCATCTTACATGACCATAAATAATGCTAGTGAAGTATGAAGTTAAACCAGAAAAATCTCTGAAATTATATTACGCGATGTGACATATGTTTTTCTCTTGGTTCATGATAAAAATTCCTATGCTTACTACATGAAATCAATAACAAATGATATAATATAGTCACTATGTATAACTTATCATTAGGAAAACCAATGTTAAATAGGTTGCTAAGGGTGTTTTCAGAAAATGCCATGAAATTCAAGAAAACTATCAAAAATTATAGACAACAATTATAAAATTTAAAGAGAGATAAATATGATGGTTCAGTTTTTATCTTCTCGAAGATTTTGTAAAAATAAACCTATTAAAATTAAATTTACTGCCCTATCATTTCTGTAGTTAAACATATTAAAATGAATATTTGACAAACACATAAATGAATAAAGATGAAATGAAGGGAAAGGAATATAAATACTAAATGGTGAAAATTAAATGAGTAATTTGCTTGAACAAATCAGCTTCAGTTGAATTTGGTAGCTGTGGATGTAAGAAAATATCTGAAATTTAGGAGATTTTGAAAGGCTCCTGGTAAGGAGAAGTGTGTCAAGTGTTTCAGCTTAGAGCTATAATCAATAAACTCTAAATACAATTTTTAAAACACTGTACTTTTAATGCCTTATGCTTTCCTTAATGTTGAGAGTGGTGATGATCCTGGGAATAGAACAGCTACTTCTCCATGGGTTTCTTTTTCAGAACATTAAACATATTAGCCTAATTGCTTTCCTCTTTCTACCTTTTGTATCCACTGGACCATTTCCAATGATCGTTTCCATGGCTATTTTTGGATTGTGTCGATACAAACCATTATTGGATTCCAGTCAGGCTTGGTTGTAGAACTTAGAATAAAGAATCTGTGATGGTGTCATTTGAGTATCCAAGATTTTTTTAAAATTTCTGAACTAGTATTTTAAAAGTCGAAATGCCTGTAGAAATCTCACATTTTCTAACTACAAAAAAAAAGGTCACTGGGATTAAAAAACAAGGCTCATAAATATTCATGAGCAGTTAAAATTGTCTACATTTACGTTTCTGGAAAGAACAATTTCTTGATGAACAAAGTCCTCAGATCCTCTCTGAATGAATAAACATCTTACATTTGATTAGAAACATGTTTACTTAGAGTTGAATCAGTTCTTTTTATATTCATGAGAGGTGTGAATATCTAAAAATGATAAGCATCTTTTTAACACTTTCAAAAGACCTTTGTTTTAAAGTGAATTCATTCAAAATAGTGCAAAAAGTAAATGTTAGCTTCCTTCACTCCAAATTGTTCCTAAATTTCCAAGTCAATCCATTTTAAGTTCCTACGTTTTTAATTCTAGTTTCTGAAAAAGTAAATCTTGGGCCTGGTACAGTAGACTTATGGATTTAAAAAAAATTAGCTTATTTTGGCTCTCTCAATATGTGTGGATTAGTTATCTAATATATATATTTTTTTAATTTTTATATACTGTGATTGAATATTCTTTTGAAGTTTGCCTCACATACATATTTTATTTTGCGAAATATAGCAATAATACATTTTTAGCAAGATGGCTATACATACTTGAGATAATAATTTCATCTTCCTGTGCATATATCCAAAAGTTGAATTACTGGTTCATATATTACTGCTGTCTTAATTTTGGGAAGATTTCTGTGTCTATTCTTATCAAGGCTGCACCAATCTATATGTCTTCAAACACTGTGGATCATCCCCTTGTTTTGTACCCTTGCCTCATTTGGAATTCCCATTTCCCCCCAGAAATGTGAAACAATATCTCTCTGAGGCCTTTAATTTCATTTCCTTTATAATAAATGCTGTTGAGCACCTCTTCTTAGATCTGTTGGTGTTTGAAGAAATATTTGCTTAAGATTTGCTTTAATCTATGTTTTGCTTTTCTGCTGTACAGTTGAGCTATTTATGAATTTGGCTGCTGGTCGTGACGAGATACGTACTTTGCAAACATAAAAGAGAAACTAATCTTCTGTAAGGGCATCGATACAGCAAGTATCACAGAAAGGCCAACTCTACAATAGGTGGTGCAGGGAGAACTGAATTTCCCATGTAAAAGCATGAAATTGGATGTTGTTGCACACTGAACACAAAAAAGTAAACTAAGAAGAAGTAAAAGATTGAGGGGCTGGCACCATAACTTAGTGGCTCAATTCTTGCCTTGCACATGCCACAATCTGATATGGGTGACAGTTCATATTCCAGTTACTCCACTTCCCTTCCAGCTCCCTGCTTGCAGCCAGGGAGATGTCCTGCATCCACATGGGAGACCCGGAGGAAGATCCTGTCTCCTGTCTTAGGATAAGCTTGGCTCTAGCTGTTACAGCCACTGCGGAGTGAACCTGTGGGAAGAAAAACGTTCTGCCTCTCCTTCTCTCTGTAAATATGCCTTTCCAATAAAGCATAAATCAATAAATAAGAAAGAATATGCAAACCATAAAACTATCGGAAAACAAGTTAGGAAGGAAGATAGTTGAGACAGGCCTTGGAAACAACTTCTTTCTTATGACTCCAAAAGCTCTGGAAATAAATAATAAATAAATAGTGTTATTTAAACCTGAAGCATTGGGCCCGACACAGTAACCTAGCAGCTAAAGTCCTCACCTTGCATGTGCCGGGGCTCCATGTGGACACAGGTTCTAATCCTAGTGTCCCTTCCTCCCATTCAGAATCCTGCTTGTGGTCTGGGAAAGCAGTTCAGGACAGCCTAAAACTTGAGGACGCTGAACCCATTTGGGACCCCCGGAGGAACCTGCTGGCTCCTGGCTTCGGATTGGCTCGGCTTTAGTCATTGCAGCCACTTGGTGAGTGAATCATCAGATGGAAGATCTTCCTTTCTCCCTCTCCTCCTCTCTGTATATTTGACTTTGCAATAAAATAAATAAATCTCAAAAAAAAAAAGGGGTTCACGTATGGTACACCAAGTGGTGACGTTTAAAACTAAAACTTCTGCATTGTAGATCGATTTTGGGAGACAACACAATAATGATAGTTTTATCAATTCCTACACACACATTTACTACTTTTCTTTAAACTATTTTGGCAGTTTACAAATTTGAAACATTTATTCCTGAACTTGAAATAAAACGTAATGATGTTTTCTAGACTTTGCTCATTATAGATTCAATGTATTTGTACTAACTAATCAGTGATTGAAGGTTAGGATGCCACACAAAATCATAAAGCACACAATTGAACAACTGTAAATATTTTTTTTTGTAGTTGATATTGTGTTCTTTGTTGAGTTATGACAGATGCCAGCAGAAGTAAATAGTAAAAAGACTCAGAAAGTCGTGTGACAAAAATCAAAGTCTTTTGACAACTACGTAATGTGGTTATGCCTACATATATTATTACAGGTGTGATTAGGAGTTTCATTGCTTCCCTGTCCCCTCTTCAAGGAAGGAAAATAGAAACTACCCATGTCTGTATCAAACTGATACTGAGGCATGCATAGATGACCGCTGTGACTGTAGAAATTAGCCATTTGAATTGCGTGACTTTCCACCATGACCTCAAAGCTGAGGAGTCCAACGGCACTAGAAGTATGCTTTCCACTCTCTCTGTTTTTTAATTGTTGCTTTTAACTCACAGTACATGTTTATTTCACTTTGTTCCCACTGAATCACAGATTGATCTTTAATGCTAGAAAGCATTTGAAATTCAGTGTATTTGCTTATATATGATGTAGTTTTACTCTTCATAATAATTTTCAAGATACTTTTGACCAAGCTAGGAGGGGAAAACATTTATTGAGTTGTTAAAATCTGAATAACATTTCTATATCCAGAACAAAATACCATGTCTTGTTATAGAAAAGCAGTCTCTAGTCGTAATCTCAGCATAGTTTTGATGTTTTCATTTGGTGACTGAACAAACTATAAAAACCTTGGTTTTTAAACACACACACACACACACACACACACACACACACACACACACACACAGAAGATAAATGGATCTCAGGAGAAAAGTCCTAAAGACTTGCTGACCGCCCTTGCCATGAATCAACTGGAAACTGGAAAATGTTAGCAGTGTGTGAAGTATATAAAGTGCTCTCCACATGATATATGTTAATTGACTTGGAGTCTCACCTCACATAACTTAATTGGAGAATGATAAAGGTCATTAGGTTTCAGGATGACTCTGGATAGCAGGTGGAATCCTGGCAAGGCTGAGCAGCACCAGCACATGCAACAGCGATGCTCTTGGGACAGAGGAAAAAGAGAAACAGCACCTGGACGTTTGTACCTGTCACTTGGATGGCAATCAGGGGAACACATCATCAGACTGGCCCTTGGTCCTCTTGTGGGGCCTCCCTAGCAGTTCTGGCATCACGAGAAGCACTGGCCTTCCCCTCTTTCCTGCCCGGAATATTCAATCAAGAAAGATTTTCCTTCATTAAAATAAACTATACTAGTGTGTCTGGAAGATCAAAGAGGTTTGGTTTTTTTTTTTTTTTTGAAATTTGGAATACCTAGATTCAGCTTAAGTTTTCATAAAATAGGCAATTTGAAGAAAGGGACATGCAGTTCGGAATAGAACAATTGAAAATTACTGAAATGTACCTAAAGCTTAAGCTTCACTGTCTCTGCTTTTCCTTTGTTTGAAGTAATGGGAATACACACACACACACACACACACACACACACACACAGAGGCAGTACAAGATGGACATCTTTTGTTAGTGCTACAGGCTTTTCTGAATTTGCTCTTCTTCATGATGAGAATCCACAGTTTATATGTGCATTTTGTAAGTTTCAATAAGCCAAAAAATTCTGAACTGAACTCAAGTGCAGCTGCTACTAAACCTCTCTTCTCCTTGGAGACGTTTCTGTGCAGACCACGTACAGAGGGAAAATACAGTAAAGAAAAAAAAAAAAACAACTAAAGTTTGTAATTTTCTGTTCCAAAAATACAAAAACAGTAAGCATGGTTAAATAAAAATTCTGTTACCTCTTTGGAAACATGATGCAAAGAGAACTTTTGGAATTTTTTGTTGATTCCATTCCATTTACACCATTATTACATGTAATTCTTTAAAATGGTGATTTATTCAGGAAGATCTTTTTGGCAGCCGATTATACATCTCATGTGGGTGTTAATTACAGCTATTTTGCTGAGCTGCGTGGCCTAGCACCTAAGACAATCCCAGAATTAGTGATTTCCCTTTCCATTGAAAACACACGCATTTTTCTAAACAGCAGAATGATCACAAAATACTTTATTGATATTGCAAAATCAGCAACAAGAGAAAAGGTGGACGAAAGACTTCATTCCTTCAAATAACAAGAAGCCAATGAATCTTGAGTAGTCAATTTGATATTAAAGAAAATTAATCTAGCAAGAATATGAGCATTGTTAGTTTTGGCATCTTCAGTATTTTTGTTGTTGTTGCTTTACTTTAAGAGATTTGCTGACATGCGGTAAACACTACCATGAAAATGTAGCAGAGCCCACTGATTCATCTTCATAAAACTTGCACTTTCACCATACTGATACAAATGCAATGACTGTTAAAATGATTTTAATTTTACTCTATTTACCACATGCCAATTTACATTTTCCACTAACAAGATCCGTAATAAGAATAATATTTTACACAATATAAAATTTCCACATTATTAATGCTGTGTGCACAGAACATCAAGTAACGACGATGTTTTTCACTGCTGAGGTTATTTCCTACATGGAAGCCAGCAGAAATGCCAGAGCTCAAAAGTCTTCTGGGTAGCTTATTAAACAGAAGTGTTGATATTTAAGCTCTTCAATGGATACCAGGACTCACTGTTTGCAACTATTTCCTGAAAAACGACATGGGGTGCTGTTTCCCTTCTCTTGGGACTGTGTATAGTTATATAAACCTAATTTAACTCTGCCAGGCACAGTAGACCAGCAGCTAAAGTCCATGCCTTGAACACACCAGCATCCCATATGAGCACATGTTAAATTCTGGCAGCCTCGCTTCCCATCCAGCTTCTTACTTGTGGCCCGGGAAAGCAGTCCAGGACAGCCCAAAACTTTGGGACCCTGCAACCATATGGGAGACTCAAAAGGGGCTTCTGGCTCCTGGCTTCGGATCAGCGCAGCTCTGGCCATTGTGATCACTTGGGGAGTGAATTAGCAGATGGAAGATCTTTGTCTCTCCTCTGTATATCTGGCTTTGCAATAAAATAAATTTTAAAAAGAAAACTAACTCAATTTAAATGTTAGGTATTTTTTGCCAAAATTTTCATTATACCAGGAGATATTCTTTGATTTTTTCAAGCTGAACCATTTATTTTTTGAAATGAATTTCTTTTATTTTAATTTACTGTATTCACATAGAAAGCTTGCTTTTAAGTAGATACAGACTGGACTGAGAAAATGACTTGGTTTCATTTATATTATAAAGTGGGAAGCTAGGCCCAGTGCAGTGCACACACAGCAGCTGGGGGTCATCCATCCTGTGGTTCTGGCATCCTGTATGTATGCCAGTTCCCACCTTGACTGTTCCACTTCCCATCTGGCTCTCTGCTTAACAGCCCAGGTCCTTAGAACCCTGCGCCTACATGGGAAACCTGGTGGAGGTTCCTGGCTTTAGATCAACTCATTTCTGGCCGTTGCAGCCTGAAGTAGTGCAAGGAACATATTTTTCTCTGTGTTTGCTTTTCTCTGTAAATCTGCCTTTCCAATTAAAATATTTTTAATTCCTTTGTTATTCAAATGTAAGCCAAATTCAAACTCTTTTGCTATGCATTTACTTACCTTTTTCACTTGACGGAATGATACAGCCTTTTCCTTCATTGATTTATCCAAGAAATAACTTGAAGCTTCAGCTTCGGTGATCTATATCTGGTTCCAGTTTGCCACAGCTTGCCTAGAAAAGAGACTGTGGAGGCTTGAAAAAGTCATCTGAGTTTTCAGTTTCATGATTTGCTTCTCTATAAAATAGAACTAATAAAAGTACATATTCATAAGATTATCATGAGGATTATATAAGCTAAGTGTATAAAGCAGTCATAATAATATTCAGCATGGATGAAGCCTCGGGCCTTTATTATCACATCACAGGCTGTTGGTGTCATTATCTAACTTAAGTCTATTCCACTGTACCTAGCCTTCTCTTTATATAGGATACTTACTAAATTTTCATGCAGTAGCATACACTTTGTTACTTAATCATGAGTCAGTTTCTCATATTCATGTCTTGTTTAATTGAATCAATGGCAAATTCCTTGAAGATAGTCTGTCTTCATTTTACCTAATTTTTGTTTTCAAAATGCACTGTTTGGGCAACATAGCCTTTTTTAACTTACAAATTTGTATGACCATTAGTAGTATTTATTAACATGCAAGTAGCCAACGTGTATGATACATCTATCGTTGCCAGATATTTAAAGCTTTAGATGCTTCATCTCTTACAGTTCTTACACTATTCTGAAGTATCATTTAACTTTCACAAAGTAACAGACTAAGGAAGACAGAGTAACATAACTTACAAAAGGTCACATCGTTATCAATAAATGTTGTCTGACCAATTACCACAAATTCCATGACTTCATACCTTCCTTTTATCTTCCAGTGTCAGAGTTTCTCATTCTTGAATGACCACATCTCTCCTTTCCTCTTCTTCCTATATTATGTCTCAAAAGTCATTTCTGCACAGGACTGTATGCCAGTGCCCATTAGCACTAGGCAGAGAGCTAACAACCAGTTGCAACTTGAAGCTTGTCTCTCCAGAATTGCAGAACAGAGTCCATTGTAACTGCAATCCATATAAACATTGATCTACACTATGCTTTTTTTTTTTTTTTGCAATTTCTGAAATCTATCCAGGATATTTCCATAAGATTATTTTATTGTGTGAATTTCTTCCTACTTTCAGAAGGGTGCCTCAGATTTTGTTGGAAAGATTTTGAAGTTTCCTTATAGATTTTTCACAATATTGCTTTCCATGAACTTTTTCAAAATTTCTTATATGTTTCAGCTTCTTAGCTGAAATAACCTCATTGAATGTTAGGTTTGGAAGAGCTTGAAGAGACCATTCAACACAATATTCTCATTTTGTCCAAATTGCAACTGAGATGTCAAAAGAGGTCTTTTCCATGTACATTAATTCAAGGAAAAGGCGAGCTGCTACAGCAGTCACTCAAGAGAAATGGAACTTTGTGCTGGCACGTTGGTGTGGCTGCAACACCAGCATCCCCTATGGGCACCAGTTCAAGTCTCAGTGGTTACACTTCTCATCATACTCCCCGCTAAGTGCCTTAGAAAACCAGCGGAAGAAGGTCCAAGAGCCTGTACCCCAGCACTCATGTGGGAGACTCTATCGAAGCTCCTGCCTTCAGCCAGGTCCAGCACCACCCATTTTGGCCATCTAAGGAGTAGAAGCAGCAAATGGAAATATTTTCTCTCTTTTTATTCCTCTTCTGTCTCTGTAACTCTGACTTCCAAAAAAAATAATTTTTTTAAAGATTTATTTTTATTATTTTTTTATTGGAAAGGCGGATATACAGAGAGGAGAGACAGAGAGGAAGATCTTCCATCCCATGATCCACTCCCCAAATGAGCACAATGGCCGATACTATGCCGATCCGAAGCCAGGAGCCTCTTCAGGGTCTCCCACGCGGGTGCAGGTTCCAAAGCTTTGGGCCGTCCTCGACTGCTTTCCCAGGCCACAGGCAGGGAGCTGGAAGGGAAGCGGGGCTGCTGGGATAGAACTGGCGCCCTATATGGGATCCCGGGCGTGCAAGGTGAGGACCTTAACCACTTGCGCCACCGCGCCGGGCCCAATAAAATAATTTTTTATCGGTTTATTTATTTTTATTAGAAAGCCAGATATACAGAGAAGAAGAGAGACAAAGATCTTCCGTCTGCTGATTCACTCTTCAAGTGGCCACAATGGCTGGAACTGAGACAATCCTAAGCCAGGAGCCAGGAGCTTCTCACAAGTCTCCCATGAGGGTGCAGGATCTCAAGGCCTTGAACTGTCCTTGACTTCTTTCCCAGGCCGTAAGTAGGGAGTTCAATGGGAAGGAGGGCTGCCGGGATTAGAACCTGCACTCATATAGTATCCTGGAGCATGCAAGATGAGGACCTTAGCCACTAGGATACCATGCTTATCACTCTTTATTTATTTTTAAAGAATTATTTATTTATTGGAAAGTCAGATATACAGAGAGAAGGAGAAACAGAGAGGAAGATCTTCTGTCCGATGATTCACTCCCCAAGTGAGTGCAATGGTCGATGCTGTGCCAATCCGAAGCCAGGATCCAGGAATTTCTTCCGGGTCTCCCACGCGGGTGCAGGGTCCCAAAGCTTTGGGCCATCCTCGACTGCTTTCCCAAGCCACAAGCAGCGAGCTGGATGAGAACTGGAGCTGCTGGGATTAGAACCGGTGCCCTTATGGGATCCCAGGGCGTTCAAGGTGAGGACTTTAGCCACTAGGCCACGCCGCCGGGCCCATCGCTCTTTATTTTTTAAAGTATGGAAACTACATGAAATTTCTCTCTCCACCTCTGTTTCCATAGGAGCCATTATGTTAAAAGTCTAAATCATCTGTCAGAGAGTCAGGTTGCTTGCTTTTTCAGTTTTTCCTGGAGTATTATCATCTGCATGACAGAATCCAGACTTCCTTTAAAAAAATCTCTGTCATCAGGAAGGGGAAAGGGACATGTAATAGACATTAACATGGAATAAATGTACCACGTCTTAAACAACATGACATATGCACGCGCATTCTCTTGGTGACTAGCAATACACGGTCACGTCTAGCTTCAAATGCAACCTTGAATGCAGCTACGGACCTGGAGAAAATTGAACTTGTAGAAGCAGGGTAACTTGGAATTGAAGAACTTAAGAAATTCCTCCTGCCACACTGTAAATGTGAATGGAAGATTAATGCTACCATTGTCATCATTGTCTTGCTTTTTATTTTACATAAACCTATTGATACAATAGACTATAACCTACATTGATTCAATGTTATTTTCCTGTTTAAGTTTTGCGTAGGATTTGTCTTGGCAGTATAAATGTTCATTAGAGCTTTTGAGAATGAAAATGTGGTGTCTACTAGAATTATGCTACATCTCAATGACAGTTGAATTTGTAAAGTTACACTGTCAGTGATTCATTTGTTACTTAATAGGTTATATATATATGTGTGTATATATTATATATTATTATATTATTATTATATTATTATATTATTATAATATAATATCATATTATATTATAATTATATTAATAATAGTTATAATAATTAATAATATATTATATTATATCATATCATATTATAATATAATATCATATATTATTATGATAATAATATATTATTATATTATATATAATAATATAATATTATATATTATATAATATATATTATATATGCACGTGTATATAATATAATATAATATACATATGCACATATATGATACATATATATATCACAAATATATATACATATGCATATGTATATATATATGAGATACCTGTGTATAATATTCACATATAGCTTTTGAGGGACGAAGAAGATAAAAGCATTCAAAAGTGTGTATCCAAATTAAACATTCAAATCTTTGAGTCATAGATTCTAAGTAGGAACATCTTATTACATGAATAATTTTGTTGGCACCCATGTCAAGTGTCTGCATGGAGTGGAATCCTAAATCAAAATAACAGAATTGTGTTTTTTTTTTTTCCCATTCTCTTGTCTAATGGTGTCTAAAATGTGTTGCTTTTATAATAAAACCTAATCAGAATAGAATCTAAAGAGTTCAGAGTCACATTATTTTGTCTCTGTAAATAAAACTAATCGATGTCAAACTTCTACCATGAACTGGAAATATTTACATGAAATTAATGATGATATATAGCTGCATGCATTAAACTATTTTATTTGTATTGATTTGTTTAATAAAACATTTCCATATACAGCTCACAAGGAGTCTTCAGAGGCAGTCATTTGGCCAAGGAGCCTTCTCTAAACTTTGAAACTGCAAAATGACTGACTTTGGGCCCAGAGCAGGGGCCTAGCAGCTAAAGTCCTCGCCTCACACACGTCAGGATCCCATATGGGTGCCAGTTCTAAACCCTGGACCCCCACTTCCCATCCAGCTCCCTGCTTGTGGCCTGGGAAAGCAGTTGAGGACAACCCAAGGCCCTCGGACCCTGCACCCATGTGTGAGACCTGGAGGAAGCTCCAGGCACCTGTCTTCAAATCAACTCAGCTGCTGCTGTTGCGACCACCAAAGGAGTGAATTAGCAAACAGAAGATCTTCCTCTCTGTCTCTCCTTTGTACATCTGACTTTCTAATAAAAATGAAAAATAAATCTTTAAAAAATTGACTAATTTTATTTGTTGCAGTGTTCCATAAGTCACATAAGTAAGATGGGTGTGTTCAGAACTGCATTGTGGGAATTCCAGAATATACATGACTCTTTCATGAAGGGTATCATTGAAATGTAAGCAATAGCAAAAGCATTATTAAGTGATCAGATATTGATCATCACAAATTCCATAAAGTGGAAATCTGGGATGATAAATTCTAGCTTTAACATCTGTCACTCTTAAAGATATATCTGCAAAAAACTGCTTTCTTCATCAATAAATGCCAACTCTCAACTCATGGTCTGTGATCTGAGTGACTGAAATTTGCCTTTATCAAAACATGAATTTTTTTAGATCAATTATATATAAAATCTCCGGTCCAAAATTTCTGCTTTGTGTGCACAACAAAAAAGTCTTTGATTAACAAAGACTCCAAAGAGGGGAAAGATTTTGTTATAAGCAGATAAAACGTAAAAGTTGCAAAATACGTGAAAGCGGCTTACACATTGAACCACATACAGTTTGTCTCCATATTCATTTCATTCTTTCATCATTCCTGGGTAAAAGACTGAATCTCATTTACTGTCACATCCCTCAGACTATCTAGTAATGTACCTTCTGCAATACAAACATAGATTTTTGATGAGTCAATCTCCAGTTAGAACAGGTGATGAAAGAAACCAGCAGCATAATTTAAGAGACAACATTCTTTGTCCATCCAATATAAATATCTTTCATGAAATATCTATTTTTACTTTCTTTTCAGGATTGAAACACCAGGTAATGATCCTCCAGCAAAATCCGTGTGCAAATACTCAGAGTATGATGAATATTTATGGTTTTCCTTAGGCACTGAAGTATTTTGGCAGTTGTTCAAGTCACTAGATGTGACTTTAAAGCCGCACAACTGAGTCAGCAATTTCACTCAGGTGCCTGTTTGGCTAATGTTGCAGACCTCCTGCCGTAATGTGGAGAGGCAAGCAGGAAATTCAGCAGTTGCACCAGCTACACAGTCATTAAGAATAAGCTCCATAGAGATTTGAAGTGATTTTGTTAATTGTAATTTCTCCCTTTCTCATTATACTTGAGCTTTAAATTATAACTGAGTACCTCCTGTAAGTTCTTCATGACAGGCCTCATGCAGACCTTGAAGTACATACAAGGAAGAAAACAGATGGTAAATTTCTTCCTCATCTAACGCGTGAGTAAGGACAACTCAGAACACAAGAAAGCAGTGTCAGTGTGTTCACAGAAACCCTGCTCTATTACACGTTTCATGTTTTATTTCTAACTTGAAAAATATTTTTTCCATTGTAATACTGCCCATCTTATAATGTATACACCATATTACCTGAAAAACTATTAAAATGTAATCCCTTTTCTACATTCTCCATAACATGTAAATGCACTCACATTTCTTTTACATCTCTAAGTGCTTAAGTATCTATTGACACTGCCTGCAAGAAGTTGTATAACTATTTTTCAACCACTCCTCCCTTCGATATCGTTCAAGGAGGTGGGATGTAGAGTATACTTAAAAGCAAATACAAAGGGTCTACTCCTTACTTTTCATAGGTATGGGGTATGATTTAAAAAAAAAAATCTGGAACAACCGTGTGTTATAGACGCTTCTATAATCTGAATTGAGTCCTTGATGTACTGTATATATTTGATCTTTAAGACTCCCCAAATTTGGAATTAATAATTTTTTCAGTTTATGATCTTCTCACTGCAAAATACAGTACTTGATAAACTGAGTCTTAATGTGCTTCAAGTTTTTTTTTAAGATTTATTTATTTTTATTGGAAAGACAGATTTATTGAGACAAGGAAAGACAGAGACCTGGCCACAACAGCTGAAGCTGAACCAATCTGCATCCAGAAAGCAGGAGTTCCCTCGGATCTCCCAGAAAGGGTGCAGGGTCCCAAAGGCCCTGGAACCTTCTCTATTGCTTTGCTAGCCCACAAACAGAGCTGAACAGGATGTGCAGCAGCCGCGATACTACCTGACATGCCCATAAGGGATCCTGGCGCTTGCAAGGTGAGGATTTAGCCCCAGGCATTCTTGCCAGCACCAGATACTTCAGGTTAAGACCCGTGATGAGATAGAAAGAACATTTCTCCCTCAAAATCTACCAGATTACTGTGTTGTTGTAGGTCACTGGCCTTGATAATCTTCTCTTCATAATGTTATTTCAGATGGTCTGAGCTGGCTCTGCTAGTTCTCTTCATGGAGTTTCAGTACTTGGCACTCAGGAATAAGGGATTGAACAGTCAAATAAATTGATCCACTTCCCCTTTAGGTTTACAATCCTGGGCATCCAGAATTTAAATTCCTTATTAGATTTATACGGTCTCAGTGACATCAACTGTTTGTCATTACAAGTGTTGCAGTATATTATTTTTTGTTGCATTTTATGTGAATTTGACTTAATGTCTTCGAAATATTGAAAAATCCATGGATTCATCAAATTTTTACATTGTTGAGAATGTGATTTCAAAAGCAATAGAAAATTGCATTACAGGCTGTATTTTAGCTATTTATTCTTAGTAATATCACGAAGACTTGGAGACTGTATGGCTATAGTGATCAGAATGTACTTGGACAGAATTTCATATTCCACTTCCTCTCAAGAATGAGTTAGATGTAGGGGAAAGGATCCAAACCTACACCCAGAAACCATCAAAGTTTTAGAAGAAAATGCAGGCAAAGACTTCCTAGAGAAATCGTCAAAAAGCATAGAGAGTCAATACCAAAGCACAGAAATAGGACTGTATCAAACGAAGAAGTTTCTGCACAGCAAAGGAAACAACCAACAAAATAAAAGAGCAATCAACAGAGCGGGACAAAAATCTTTGCACACAACACAACAGACAGGGGACTAAGGTTTAAAATATGCAAAGAACTGCATAAAAACCATTACAACAAAACAAACCAGTTAAGAAATGAGCAAAACAAATGAGCAGACAATTTTGAAAGGAATAAATACAAATGCTTAACAGACCTATGAAAAAGTGTTCATAAGCCTGTTTGGTCTAGCCTAAAATTCGCCTAGTTCAGTAAAAATCACACTTGAATACTGTAAGCTGCTAAATATAAAAATGAAAGTAGACATGAGACAGCTGAAGAGTACCCTATAACCATTTTAAGGTTGTTTAAGCCAGTTGCGTGTAAACTAAAATTGAAATGTCAATGCAGTAGTCACACCATGTGGTTAAGAGCTTACATTTTCTAACATATTGCTCACTCAATACCACGCCCATTAACTTCATGATGTTGTAAATTGTTGTTGAAGTTGTTTAGTGGGTTTTTATTGGAGGGGATGGTATTCTGCCAGCTCAACTTTCAGGCGAGGGATGGTCTCCCAATGAAACTGTTGAATTTATCTGGACAAAAAGATGCTGGACTTTCTACATGGTCCATGCCTGCTATGAAGGAATCAGGACTGGATATGAACTGTACTACTGCAACAACACAGTGGAATTCAATATGCGGGAAGGGCATGGAAACGGGTTGGGGGAATCCCAGAGCCTATGAAACTGTCATAAAGTGAAATAAAAAAAAAAAAAGAAAAAATGCTCAAGCTCCCTTTCAATAAGTGAAATTAAAATAAAAATAACATGGAGGTTCCATTTAACTCCAGTGAATATGGCCCACATACAGAAAACTGCCAACAGCACCTGCTGGTGAGGATGTGGGGAAAAGGAACCCTACTCCACTGGTGCAATTACATGCTGGTTCAGACCCTGTGGAAGTCAGGATGGGGAATAGTCAGGCAACTGAAAACTCACCTGTCATATGACACATCAATCCTACTCCCAGAAATATATCCAAAAGATCTGATCATACACATGAGGAAGAAATCTGCACTGTTGAATTCATTGCAACACAATTAACAATCACAAAATCATAGAAACAGCCTAGATGTCCATTGGAAGATGACTGGATGAAGAAACGGTGGTACATCTACTCTACGGAATACTGTTCAGCTGTTAAAAGAGAGAAATTCTGGGCCCGCCGCGGTGGCTCAAGTGGTTAAAGTCTTCACCTTGCATGCCCGGGATCCCATATGGGCGCCGGTTCTATCCTGGCAGCCCCGCTTCCCTTCCAGCTCCCTGCCTGTGGCCTGGGAAAGCAGTCGAGGACGGCCCAAAGCTTTGGGACCCTGCACCTGTGTGGGAGACCCGGAAGAGGCTCCTGGCTTCGGATAGGCATAGTATTGGCCATTGCGCTCACTTGGGGAGAGAATCATCAGATGGAAGATCTTGCTCTCTGTCTCTCCTCTCTGTGTATCTGCCTTTCCAATAATAATAATAATAAAATCTTTTAAAAAAATAGAGAGAAATTCTGTCATTTGCATCCAAGTGGGCCCAACTAGAGACCATCACGCTAAGTGAAATGAGCTAATCCCAAAATGACACAAACCATGCATTTGCTCTACTGTAAGACTACTTCCATTGGGCCCGGCGCGGTGGCTCAGTAGTTAAGGTCCTCACCTTGCATGCCCAGGATCCCATATGGGCGCAGGTTCTAAGCCAGCAGCCCCGCTTCCCTTCCAGCTCCCTGCCTGTGGCCCGGGAAAGCAGTCAAGGATGGACCAAAGCTTTGGGACCCTGCACCCGCGTGGGAGACCCGGAAGAGGCTCCTGGCTTCGGATCGGCATAGCATCAGCCATTGCACTCACTTGGGGAGTGAATCATCGGACGGAAGATCTTCCTCTCTGTCTCTCCTCTCTGTATATCCGCCTTTCCAATAAAAAAATAATAAAAATAAATCTTAAAAAAAAAAGACTACTTCCATTGCAAATACAAAACAAACAAAAGGTGAATAAATGTACATGAATACCTCCACAAAGGAAAAATGTAATGGAGACCAGAGTACTAGGAAGCAAAGAAAATCGAAAGAATGAATCTCCATTACGGAATAAAAGTAGAGTCCATATGAGCCTTCTAAGTATACCTAGACAAGGAAAATAATTAGAATTTCTACTATTGCCTATGCCAACAGCGTCATGGTCCACAGAAAGAGCCAAATGGTGGAGCTGTTTTACCTTCATCTCTAATTTTAGGTGGTTGTTTTCTCATGGTGTTCTTTGTTAATATGGGTAAGGGTTGCTTTGCTCATCTTCTACAGGAATGGCTCTTTCTTGTTTCAGTTTAGAGTATTTTGATTTCCAATCCAATTATTTTTTTGCTGTGAATGTTACTTTCTTTCCTATTCACTTGAACCTTTTTTAATAAGTACTTGTGATTCATTAATCGATCATTCATAAGAGACATTTTGATGGTTTGTAAGCATCCGAAGCCGTGAATGACCCTGTTGTTGCTACATCTCAAGAGCATTGATATGCTTTTTTGAGTGTAAGGTCTTACACATTTTTTCTTATTATTGGTTTATTCAGCACCACATGGGTCATGTAGTAACATCATTTTCTACCAGAAGGCTTTTTATTTTCTTTTTCATCACTTTAGCAGTGCATTTGTCATTCTGTAGCATGTTCTTTAGCTTCATGTTGAGATAAATTTTCTGTTTTCCTCCCTATTTTGGATTCTATTTTCTGACCCTGTATTTAAGTATAGCCGAGACTGACATGTCCTGAGGTGGAGACATAGTGTAGTATGTATCTCTGCATCCAGAACAAACTTGGATTCCCAAGTTCGAATAGAGCCTGACAGTAGGAAGCTGGACTCTGTGGCATCGTCCATGCCTGCAACGTCGGGAAACACACTGCAATGCCAACATCTCATTTGGGCCCCAATTCCAGGTTTGGCTGCCACACTTTCATCCCAGCTCTCCCCCAATGCACCCAGGAAACCAGCATAGAATGACCCTAGTTCTTACACCCTTGTGCCTTCATGCAGGACAAGGAAGAAGCTACTGGAGCCTTGCTATCAACTGGCCTATCCCTGGCCATTGTGGCTATTTAAGGACCATTTAGGGACTGAATCAGCAAATAAAAGATTCTCTCTCTCCCTCTCTGTCTCTCTCTCTCACTTCCTTCCTCCTCCTTCCCTCTCTTTGCAATTCTTCAAAATGAATAAAATAAATTAGTAACATAATAGACATTTATTATTGCAAGCCACTTTCTTTTTTTTTTAAGATGTATTTATTCATTGGAAAGTCAGATATACAGAGAGGAGGAGAGACAGAGAGGAAAATCTTCTGTCTGAGGATTCACTCCCCAAGTGACCGCAATGGCCGATGCTATGCTGGTCCGAAGCCAGGATCCAGGAACTTCTTCCGGGTATCCCACATGGGTGCAGTGTCCCAAGGCTTTGGGCCATCCTCAACTGCTTTCCCAGGCCACAAGCAGGGAACTTGGTGGGAAGTGGAGCTGTAGGAATTAGAACCGGCACCCATATGGGATTCTGGTGTGTTCAAAGCGAGGACTTTAGCCGAGTGTGGTCACCGAGTGAGGCCTGTGAGCTACTTTCTTACATAATAGTTAATACTGTAGTCAACATCATGGTGTTGTACGTTAAGCCTCTGTATTTCATGCTGGCCACCTGTTAGTGCACTGGTTCCAATGCCAGCTTCTCTACTTCTGCTTCAGTTCCCTGCTCATTTGCCTAAGAAAAGCAATGGAAGATGCCTCAAGTTCTTGGGTCCCTGGAACCAACCACTGTACTCATTTGAGGCATGAACCTGTGTATGAAAAAAAAATCAGTGTGTGTGTGTGCATCTTTTTTTGAAAATCTGCCTTTCAAATAAAAATAAATAAATCTTTTTAAAAAAGTAATAAGTATTGCCATCCTCAGGAATTGCATATTTTTCTACAAGACTTTAACAACTACATATCAAAAAGTATACCTGTGCTCTGGTAAGAGATTTTTTGAACTGGTAGGCATCTCTCAGATTGCATAGGGCATGGTGACTGAAGACCAGCAGTGACTAAGGCTTGGCCAGCCTGAGGAGTTGAGGATGCATCTAACATTCTTTACACAATCTAGGGCAGATATCAAGGAATCTTAAAACTGTTGTGGAATTCACCCTAAGATTGCTAAGGTACAGCATTGAGTAGATCACAACTCTCCCTGGACCTGAATGGTGGTTGCTGACCGAGCATCTGTGCCTGCTCCAATATCTACAAAAATTCCATAGTCTCAGTTGAGTAGTCCTATCTTCCACTCAGGATTACCAATGGATTGAAACCATATCATTTTCATCAACAGTAATGAAACTGGAAGTCATCATGTTAACTGAAGCCAAGAAAAAAAAAAAGGCAAATATCATATAATGTCACTTGTGTGTGTAATCTAAAAAATAGGTAATCTCTGAGGAGTTAAAAAATACAGTTGTGCTTTCCAGAGGATGAGGGAGGAATTGAGAAGTACAGCATTTGGAAGTGAGAATTTGAGATATAATGTTTTTAATAGATAGGAAAAAGAAATTCTGGAGCTATGTTGCATAGTAGGATAATCATATGCAATGTTAATGTACTGTGTATTATAGTGTTAAAGATTCAAAAGTGGTCCCCGAATGGTAGCCTAGTTGCAAAAGTGCTTGTCTTACATACACTGGGATTTCACACGGGGCACTGGTTTGTGCTCTGGCAGCCTCGCTTCCTATCCAGCTGCCTGCTTGTTGCCTGGGAAAGCAGTAGAGGACAGTCCAAAGCCTTGGGACCGTGCAGCTGTGTACAAGACCCAGAGGAGGCTCAGGGCTTCTGGCTTTGCATCAGTGCAGCTCTGGCTGTTGTTTCTGCCTGGGGAGTGAATCAGCAGACAAAAGATCTTCCTATCTGTTTTTCCTCTCTCTGTATATTTGACTTTGCAATGAGAATAAGCAATTTTTTTAGATTAGAATCTAGGATTTGGGTCACTTTTACCGTAATGAAAGGTTCAATGATTGAAGGAATGTATTATTCTGATTGGATATTTCAGAAAGGAAAATGCAACATCATACAGCATAGTCATATGTACAACTTGTATATTTCCATTTGAATTACTAAAATGAAATTTTCTTTGCCGTTGTTAAAAATATATTAAGAGCAATGTAATCGGCCTACTGATCAAACACTGACTATGAACTGAAACATTTAGTTAGACGCTTTGGTGTTTGAACTCAGAACATCCAAGAAACAGACTGCTGAGAAACGAGCTCATTCTCAGGAAGTCTTCTTATATTAAGCAGTAACAACATCAAACTTATATACACTTTAACTTGAAGACAACCATACAGAAAATAAAGCCCCCCTTTGAAATTCTACAGCACAATTTTTTAAACACTGACATTGATTATTTTTTAGTTTACTTATTCACTTGCATGATTAAAATCTTATTGAACTGCTACTGAATATACATCACTATAATAATTGTTTCTTAGAATTCAACAATATACTCAAATACAATTTATCTTTATCAATGAGATAGCATATGTAATTCACATATAAGTGATCATTTTCAACAAGGTAATACAAATACTTTGCTAAATACTAATGCAAACTAAATGGTTTTGCTGGTCAGCTACTTTCCTTCTAGAAATCCGGGTGTTTGTTGCGTATTTAAGCAAAAAATATGATTGTATTGTGAAGTCCTCAAAAAACCTCAGGACAATAAGCATGTAGCAGGCTTCCCTGGTAGGCAATATGTCAAATATTTTGCTTTTTTAATTGTTGGAAGAGGTTTGTTTCATATAGCTCTATCTGGACAAAATTCGTTGAAATTGGGCCCGGCATAATAGCAAAGTGGTTATGGTCCTTGCCTTGCATGTGCCAAGATCCCATATGGGTACCGGTTCTAATCCCGACAGTTCCACTTCCCCCTCCAGCTCCCTGCTTGTGGCCCGGGAAAGCAGTCGAGGACGGCCCAAAGCCTTGGGATCCTGTACCCGTGTGAGAGACCTGGAGGAGGTTCCTGGCTCCTGGCTTCGGATTGGCACAGCTCCAGCCATTGAGGTCACTTCAGGAGTGAACCATTGGACAGAAGATTTTTCTCTCTGTCTCTCCTCCTCTCTCTATATATGCCTTTCCAATAAAAATAAATAAATCTTTAAATAAATTCATTGAACTTGACTCTGTTTTCAGCTGCTATTATTGTATGTACATGTTCCCTGGGCTGTTTTTGCTTTGTTTCTGTTTATAGTGATAAATCATGGTCATGGATATAGTTGCATAATTAGTTCCATGAGTCTGTCCAGTAAATCACTGGGCTCTTTTTCATGCAGCATATCATTTATTCTTTAAAATAACTTTAAAGATCAAATTAAACATGATATCAACAAAAACTTGATGTTACCATCATATAAATTGCTAAAGATACACCACGTTTCCAGCATTTTTATGTGACAGTATGACTTTTGTGATTAAATAAGTTGTATGCAGTGTATTTTTGTTCTAATCCTCAGTTATCTCTTTAAGGTCAATAACATACAAATCTCATCAGAGAGGAAAAAAAAATGCAGGACAATAGTACAGAACATCAGAGAAAACGAATCAGAGGAGAAATCAAGTCACATGTTTTCAATATATTTATAAAGTTAGCATGAATAAGGAAAGAGAAACAACAGTTTGCAAACTAAAATTCAAAGAGACCCCTTTCGTTGGCTTTCATGTCAGAATTTGAGGAACACAGTGTTACGTCCTGTGTTTATACATCCTTCATTTAATATTTACAAACAAGGCAGTGACAGTTTGATACCCATCAGATAGTTAAAAGTTTTGTTCTAAAGAAGGGTTGAAATGAGTAATTGTGAGGTTTTCTGTATGTTAGACTTGACTTTATATAGTAAAGCTCTTTAATAGGTGATAAAACCAGAATATACAAACTTGTGTAAATCAACCAACTTTAGGTCAAAAAAAAATTAAAGAAAATTTTAAGCAATAACTTTACTGAAGAATGAGAATGATTTTCAGATAAGAAAAAAGTTTTGAATGTTGCAGAGCTTCTGTGCTAAAACGCTAGCTGCTAATATGGTAGTCAACTAGAAAAGCCTGAAATGAGAATCCTTAATAAGGTGCAATAGACACCAAGAGTGGCTTTAATAATTGCTGCTTAAAGCAAAGCTAGAAGTCGGTGCCCAAATCCAAACAACAGTATCGAGAATTCTCAGGGTGTTTCCTGCCAGCACACTCTGAGGTCGCTGAGGGGCGAGGCAACGGTCAATGGTGTTCTTCAGCCACAAGAACCTCCAGGGACGATCTGGTGGGGAATCTCCCTTTATTGCACACAGTCACAAGCTTACAAAGGCTAGGGAAGGGGAGGGTGAAGAGTGTCTTCCTGCAGTCTCCCCTGCCATGAAAGACACTGTAATTGGCTAGAAAGCAAGTCTATTCACAAGTCTATTGCTTTGCTACAGTCATAGCAAAGGTCACATTCCACACAGGGCTCAAAGTTGTGAATTAGTCTATGATTAGATAAGCTGTGAGCCACACCTACCAGGTAGCAGACAGAGACTGAGAGGTGATCCCCCACATCTCCACCCTCTGCTCTTGAGGCGGCCTCGTGTTCTGTGATGCTAACACGTTGGCAAAGACATTGAAGGGAAAAATTTAACATAAGAACATCACCTGTTACAACATCACCCTGCAGGCAGAATGCCTGTCACAACAATGCTAAATACCCTTGATGTAAGTCAAATTTCTGTGGGAAAACTAGCATGGTGGATCTATAAGCAAATGGCTTCATTTTGAATCCCAAGGACGTAGATGGCCAGCATGGTAGTGTTATTTACAGTTTTACCGTCTGAATGGTCTAAGTCAAGGACGGCACTGAGGTTACAGCAGTAGCCATTGTGGTCACAAGGGAGACAGCAGCAGTGATAATGAGGTCAGGTGTGCATTGGGCCCAGTGCAGAATGGAAGAGAGGATCTCAGCATATTTTTACTCTTAGGGTCCCTTCTACTCATCATCCAGCCAGACTGGAATTCGTAGTGGAGTACTATGGTGATCTGTTCATAATGGATTACTCAAAAAGCTGCCTTCTCTACCTTCTTTATAACTTTATTAATCATCACAAGCTTTTGCCCAAATATCCAATTGTTTCAGTTTTACTTCACGGTTAAAAGAATAAAAGACAATTTTTCAAAAAATCATTATTTTACTTTAAAGAAAACATTTTCTGCAAGCCATTGCTCATTCAGACCTGCAGTCGCCCAGCTGAAGCCAGAAACTCCAAGGTTGGCAGCACATGCGATTACAGGCCAGCCAACTTTTTCTGGATGTTCTAATCTTCTAGATTGGTGTCTATCTCTATTTTATATAAAAACAGTGGTCTTTATTTGAGCTCAGCTGGAGCTTCTGAGAGACCCTTATGGTCCCTGTAAAATAAGAGAGGATACTAAACCTAGAGTTAAGGACAGAGAAAGCTGCTCTCCAGTGTCCCGGAGGAAACTTGTAGGTTTCCTTTCATTATGGGAACCACTCGAAGTTCCTGAGTGGGAGCAGGGCTGTATAGGAGCCTGAGTTGTCTCAGTTCCATGTAGTAGACCCAGTAAAAAATGGCTGACCCCAAATTTCTTGGTCTTCGAGGGTAACTGAGTCTCCAGTGATCTCCTTGGCAACTAGGACATGGTCCTAGGCGTCATTTTTTGACAGTCCTAGGTGAAGTGTCTACTGTTTTTGCAGCGAAAGCTCTTGGGAGGTTCGCAAGGGTGCCACTGGGATCCGGATTACAAACCTCCCTTTATCCTGTTGCTCTGCTATGGGATTCGCTCCGGGTCAGTGATATAAATAGGATGTTGTTAGAATGCTCTCAGGTCCCACTGCAAATCTTTATTGTTTTTTCTCTTAATGTCCACGGCAGTTAAGAGTCTGTCATTTATAAATTATCTGTTTCTTACAGAGTTCAAGATCTATGTTATTTTCCATTAACCTTCCAATCTCACTTAAAAATATTTTCTTATTTTTGGAATTCCTTAACTGTAAGATCTCTTCCAACTACCACTAGTTAGAGATCTGGATAGAATTTATCTTGTGAATCGGATGTTTATATTGCATTTTCTTGAGTAATCAGCATTCCCATGTAACAGACCAGGAAGTTACTTGTTTATTAATTCAATATACATTTATTTAGGATCTTCTGTTTCCAGCAGCAAAAATATAAAAGTACATGCTTCTCTTCAATCCACCAAAGTCACTGTTTCCTGTAAATACATAGAGCAAAACAGTAACAAGAACCAAAATGAAAAATATTTTCAGAGAAGATAGCCTTTTCAATTAGCACTAAACTGAGAACTGGCTTCCTCAGTGATAAGTTTAATGAATAATAAAATGTGTTTTCCAACAGCAGATTTTAAATCTAAATCTAGTCATTATATTATCACTGTATCTTAGCTTATTAAAAAAGTATCCTGTAACTTTTATAAAGTCTTATATGTTATTTTCTGAGTTCAATAGAAGAGTATTTTGTCTACATATTCAAGCTTTGAGTTGTCTAAACTGCAGTGAGATATTTCTTGACTGGTCTTAATTGAAATGTTACAATATTGTCATAATCTACATATGCACATAATTTCCGTAGTATCCCTTGTTGAAACTAGCTAATGTGCAAATGGACCAGGATGAGCCCTCTATGGAAAGACCACACATTCTTTCCTTCACATGTAACCATTTTTCTTCTGCTTTTTATCGAGATTTTCCTCTCTGTGAACCAATGTTCTACAAAACAAGCAGCAAGAAGATGCATCATTCCTTTTTCTGTGTATGTAAGCAATGGGTCTTCTGGGATGCCCTGAATGTCACTGTTCACAACATCTGTGAGTCTGGGAGAGCCACTCTTGTAGCTTATCCTCTGCCGAGAGGTACAAAATAATTGAGTGTATATCAACTCAGATTGAGATGTGGTTATAATTATACAGATTCAAACAGACTGCAATAGTGTTACTATCACTTTTGTTCCCCCCTGTGCTCTCAAAATCAGGAAGAAGCTACACTTATCCAATCTGTGGAAATGAAAATATACAAATTTTTCCTGAAACATAAGCAAATGCGCTCCAATTTCTGAAAGCATGCTTGCTCATTCAGCTTGCGCCTTACTGTTGTGCGTTCTGCTTTTACTGAGATCTTATATTTATTGAATGTGTTCTTAAGTGCTGAGATTGCTCTCATAACGAACCTGAAATATTCTGTGGGAGACGGAACTCAGAGAGTGAGAGTGTGGTCAGACATGACTGCAGAAATCACTTTTCAGTGGTTAGCGATTGTTACTACAATAAACAAGGTAAATACAGAGTGCTAAGAGATTACATATGTCACAGGCAAGCCTTTATAATCTAAATGCTCTTTGCTTAAAACTCTCCAAAATATTTCTAACATATAGCTACAGTACATAAAAAATGAATAAATGCTACATAATATATAAGATGGGATATATAATAATGTTTTTGTTTTATGTGTTGTAAAATTTGTGATGTACAACCGTGTGTATCATCAAATATGTATGATGTATGCTCTATAATGAAAACTATGTGTAAAATATAGATCTCTAGTAAGTTTACATGTCTAACATGTAAACTTTGGTATGGTTACTTTAAATGTAATTAAGGAAATGGCAGAGGAACTCAAATAGTGTGTAGAATTTGGGGAAACGCCTTGACAGCACAGCAACTTGAAGAGTTGACCAACTCTTGTGACAAACGGAAATAAGGAAATAATGGCTGAAAGCATGAATCGGTCGCTCCTCCCTGTGACAATATTTTTATGGTCTAGTTCATAATTTTTATGATTTGCCTAATGAAATTTTCTTTGTCTCATAAAAGCCTTTTTTTCCTGTGTGAATATCTTCTCTCATTTTATTTATTATTCATTCCTAACATACCTACTCTCTGATTGAAGAATTATTGAATGACACCAATGCACTAAAGTTCATTGAGTTACTTTATAGTTGTTCATGTAATTCAATGCAAAATGCACACAATGACCTCACACACACACACACACACACACATCCTGTTATCTATCTTCCAGACTTACGAGTAAATATTAGGTCAAATGTACTGCTTGATGGTAGATTTCTATGCTTTATTATTGTAATCTTGTCGAATCATTATCACATATCCCACAGTATAACTTGATTTAAGTTTGGCTTATTTATGTCTTCATGATGATTTGAGTAATTGTTATGTAATTGCATTTTACTTTCTTACATTGTTTTACACTAGTTCTGTGTTTTTGTGACAGGCACTAAGGTGGACTATCCCAAGGCTTCATATGATTTGTTTTATCTCGTTTCTTGTTTCTAGTATATATTATCTCCTTATACATTTGGGTAGAATTTTTTGTTTTGTTTGTTTTCACTTCATTTTTCTTTCTGAGATTCACATATCCATTCAAAAGATAGGGTGTGTGTGTGAGAGAGAGAGCATGCTTTCATCTGCTGATTTATTACCCAAATGGCTTCAATGGTCATGTCTAGACCTGGCTGAAAGCTGGAAGCCTGAGCTCTATCTGGTCTCCCCCTTGGGTGACATGGGAGCAAGACCATCTACCCGTCATCTTCTGCTGCTTTCCCTTGTGCATTGGCGTGGAGCTGGTTCCAACGTAGAATATCTGGGACTTGAGCCAGTGCCCACAAAAGTGAGTTCTGGTGTTATAGGCAGTGGTTAACTCACTGTTTCACAATCATGTGGCAATATTTTAAATGCTTTCTGACAATTTTAATCTATCTTTGCAATTTTTATCTTTATTTTATTGTGACTTCTACTGTTAAAATGTATTCCTGTCACCCATTATGAGGATTCATATTTTTGTAATATTTTTTGTTTATTTTTCATATATACTTTGCCTTGAGGTCTTATTTCACTGGTTTGAAAGTTAAATAGTAAATATACATATCTCTCCACAGTGTTTTTGCTTTTCCCTTCTGTGTAGTTCTCCCTCTAATCCATATTTTACTGTTGAGATCCCAACTTTGAAAGAAGGTCCCATGATTGTTTCATAAATTTGCAGGCAGTGGAGAGACAGATAGAGACTCCTATCTGTTCATTCAGTTCTACATTCCCACAACAGTCAGGGTGAAGCCAATAGCAGATACTCAGTTTGTGTCTCCCACATGTGTGGCAGGAACCCAGGCACTGTGTGTGAGCCCACATCTACTTCCCTCAAGGATACACATTTCTTGGAAGCTTGAAAGGAACTCTAACCCAGACACTCCAATATGGGACGCAGGTGCCCCAAGCAGCGTATTAATAACTCCATCAAACATTCCACCAAGCCCCAGCCCATTTTCCAAGCCTCATGTCTGCAAAGCCTTATATAGGTTTCCTTTGGAGTCCCCTTTCTTCTTCAATGTGCAGCTTTGAAGGATTTATTTAAAAACAGCTCTTTAGTTGGCTTTAAGTTAATGGAGTGTTGTTGGTTTTTTTCAGCAGGGATAGTTCAGGATCTCTAGTTATCTATACTTCTGGAAAGGCACATGGCATAGAAGGAATAGAAAAAAGGAAAATATCCCTGGGGGTCTTGGAGGCAGAATACTCGTTCCCTACTGCTCTCATTTCTTAGGATTTCAGTAGCAAGTGTCTTGACTTTGAAACTCCTTGGTGGTTCTCTTGATTGGATTTGTACACGCTGTGACTAAACAATTATTTTTTCAGATTGTTTCTTGTTTAAATATCATATGCACACTGAATCTATAAAATTTAAATTAGTATGCCTCATTATAATTCCTTTTCATATTTAGAATCTCCTTTTACTTTTTATATGAATAATACCAGATTTGCACAATTCAATTCATCTTTCAAAATCCATTCGTTTTCCTTAATGTATTTCATGCGCTTACTGCATCAAAGAGTCATATTACCAAATATTGATTTTAATGATGATCTAGTAAAAAGAGGAAGAGTCAAATTCAATTTAATTTGCTTTTTGTATGCATCACATAATGTGTTATTCTTAAATGTAAGATGTGAGTGTTAACTTGTCCATACTGCAGAGGAAAATAAGCAGGTAACATTTTGGGGATTTTACATAAATCTGATCCTATTCACAATATCATAAAAAATATAGGTAGTAAAAAGAGTACATTGCACTCACCACTAAGAGCAATAGCACTCACCAGTCCCAATTGAAATGGAGTGTTAATATAATCTGTGAGTTCTGAATTTCAGTTATAGACAGAAAAAGGGTGTCTCATTTTTTTTTGCACCATAAGAAAGGTCATATAGGAGAATTTCAGAAAAAGTTAGAATGATTGAATATTCAGTTTTACTAATACATTTCTGAAATCATTAACATAGAAAATACATGTGTCCTAGCAATTTCTTACCCTGGATTTCTGGAAATATGATGATTGATTTTTCTCAGTATCATAAACAGTAACAATCTTAACTGTTTGATGTAGTGGGAAGGAAATGCAGAACAAAGAGAAGAAAGAGAACAAGAGAATTCTTTGCTGCACTTGCTCTAGAATGTCTTACTAGCAGAAACACGGAGAGGAATGAAAGGGCCTGGAGGGAGATAGCATTGCAGCAGGAGGATTTGGTATTGGAGTCTGCTGGATCATAAGAAGACAGTTCTGAGTCAAACATCATTGGCACTAGATTAATACTGGTTGCCTTTCACAAGATAAAATGTACACTAAGGAATGGGCACAATGAGTTTGAGTAATCTATTTTGCCAACTACACACTTTGATTTTGGAATGAGAGTGCTAAACATATGGTGGCTTTACCAGGTGGAGAACTAGGTAGACCATCAATCGTAAAAACCTATGATCTAGCAGCTGAGGCAGGACTTTGATGTGTTAATTTTCTACAAAAAGAGGAGTGCATCAAAGAAAAAGCAAAATCAGAGAAAAAATTATATAACTTTTGTGTCCCTAAATAAATGTAAAGATTTTTTTGAGCTTTGGTAGATGTCTATAGAATATTTCTCATAAAATTCAATTTATAAAATTTGACTTATTTTGCTTGAACTGTGAGCTGAATTTATCTATGGCATTCTCATCCACTTGTCTTCCTCCCCAGATTTGTGGTTAGAGGGCCATGAGTCATATTTTGTAGGTTTTTTAAAGGTATGTGAGTCATGCCAAACTCAACTTACATTAGCAACACTTTTATGTCTTAAACTCTACTCATTTATAAAAGAGTGATACATGTGCATAGCAAAGCAGAGAAGAGAAAAGGGTGGAAAGTGAGATGAAAGCCAGGCAGACAGTTTTTGTAAGTTGGGACATCAAACCTAGGTTGGTAGTCAGAGATAACCAACATAAAGCCAAGTTATCTCTGAAATAAGCCATGGAGTCAAAGATGAATATACAATGTTGTTTTTTTTTTTAAAGCAGGCTTATTTAAAATCATTCTTCCTTTTCCCCTCCTTTGACTTAGGGCAAGAGAGAGAGTGTCTGTAAGAGAAAGAATAAAAAATTAGGCATATTTGCATTCCATTGATAGTGTCTCTGAAAAAAAAATGGGTATCATTAATATTAGACTAACTGGATGAAATTGTGGTAATGTTAGCAAATCTATTGCCTATGCTGAATGTCTAATAGACATAGTTCTATAACCTTAAAATAAACTTAAAAGAGCACATATACATTAAACACACAGGCACACACACAGACACACACGGGTTAGTATTTGAGCATATTTCAAAGGAGAATGCTGCCAGCAGTTTGAAGCAATGGACTGGATTTTCAACCATGCACATTGTTGCAGAGCTTCTGCCAGAAACATGCATGATGCTAGAAAAATATGCCCAGTTCTGCCTCTTGGCACACTGATACTCATTGTTGAAATTAGCATCTCCCATCAAATAAATAGACATACACACACACACATATATACACACATACACACATACATGTGTGTATCTTTATAAATGGATATTTATAAATGTATATGACAGCTGATTATACATTGCATTTTGTCAGCTTTAATATTGAATCCATGTATGTTTAAATATTCAGTAATATCACACGTGAATTTTTCTGATAATTAAATCTTCAGTTAGGTGACATTAAATCAAGATACCTGACAACCTAAAACTTCCTTTATTCTCCTTAAAACCTCTCTCCATTGTGTGAGGTCTTCACAATGGTCACTTTTATCACACTAGTTTTCAGCTGTGTTCTATGAGTTTCTTGAACTTATTGGTAAGTTCTGAAGGGATGAGGGGACACAAATCAGGAAGAAAGTTATGAAACAGAGTGCAAGGCTCTTCTTAGGAGCTTTACCCATGCTAGGCTTATCTTTTTTTTAAGATTTATTTTTTATTTTTATTGCAAATTCAGATATGCAGAGAGGAGGAGAGACAGAGAGGAAGATCTTCCATCTGATGATTCACTCCCCAAGTGACCTCAATGGCCGATGATGCTATGCCGATCCGAAGCTGGGTACCATGAACTTCTCCAGGTCTCCCATGAGGGTGAAAGGTCCCAAGGCTTTGGGCCGTCTTCAACTGCTTTCCTGCCACAAGCAGGGAGCTGGATGGGAAACAGGGAGCTGCCGGCAGTAAAACCAGCACCCACATGGGATTTTGATGCGTTCAAGGCGAGAGATTTAGCTTCTTGGCCACTGCTCTGAGCCTGCTAGCTTTACTTTTAATGTGTTGAAGTTCTAGATGCTATTTTGTCATGGCTAAGAGAAACAAACACAAATAAAAATTAAGTAACTTGATGGATGCTGTTTTATTTTATAGACTCAGGTTCCTATCAAAATAAAAATGTTAGGAAGGGATGAATTTCCTATGAGCACATCAATTATTAATCCCTTAGTAATAATTATTTGATCAAGTTGTATGCAAATAGCTAGCAAAATGAATAACCTACTTGCCAATTCTGAGGGTAAAGAAGGAAATACAGCATTCTCAAGAAGATGAATCTTATCTAAGATTTAGAATCAATAAGAAATACATGACAGCAAAGAAATATAAAAAATAAAATTTGTGCTTATAAGTATTATACCCATGACTAGGTATATCTATTTCCAAGTGTGTTGTGACAAAGTACTACAGGCTGGCTGGCTTAACACAGGAGAAATTTGTTGTCTCATAATTATGGAGGCTAAAAATAACTGAAATCAAAGTGTCAGTAAGGCTATACTGTAACAGCTGTAGGGGAAGTCTTCCATAATTCTTGATTGCTCCTGGTGGTTTGCTGTCCAGTATTGAGTTTTTTGACTAACAAACACATCATTCCAAATCCTACCTTTACAGCATTTCCATATTCTTTGTGTATTCACGTAGACATCTATAACCCTAATCGTTTTGGGATTGAGTTAACAATGCAAACGATTTGGGGGCTATCCTGTTTACGACAACTGAATCTGCAACTGACGTTTAAAAAAGTGGCCAAATTTTGAGGTATTGAATTAAATACATTCAGTGTTTTTTTGTAAGTAAAATGTCTTACCACAATATAATCAGTTATTTTATCTATTTTTTCTGTCTTCTTGTAACAGGCATAAAGTGCATTAGTGTGACAGAGAAATTAAGATTCCTTAAAATCAAAATATTTGCCTGTTAAACATTTATAAGAAAATTTTCCAAACCTTGGGTTAGATTTAAATAAGTCTACTTCTGTTAACGTGTAAATGAGTGCCCAAAACTGAGAAACACAGGAGAGTGCTAAGATGTGAACATGATTTGACTACCAAACTCCTGCAGGTATTTAAAACCCAGCATCCCACTTAATGATACTAGCAGGAAAGAAACCACCTTTACAGTGTAGTCAAATATTCCTGGGTTATGAGAAGGCGTGTCTCACAACAGTGTTGGCTTAAAAAGCCAGGATCAGGTCCCAAACATTCCTTTTGCTTTCTAGTTTAACATTTCTTCCTCCCACCGTCAATGTTTCAGCATTTCCAAACCCCAATGCCTACAATCAACCCTGATGGGCTAACTGATCTTAGACACCAAACCTACGAGCTAACTCAGTCTTTCCTGTTTATTATGTGGCTGTCTCAGCTATTCCATTATAGTAATGAAATGCTGATCACTACAGACAGAATGAAATAGAGACTGTGAATAGGAAAACATTCCCAGATTCCTCCATCTAATAATTATATTTATTTTCCCCACCTTTGTTTCCGAACCACACGTGAGACTCATTTTACTTAATAAAATGTGACAGATTTTATCAAGTTAGTTCTAAATCCTAGGCCTTAAAAATATTAATTTTTTACCTATTCACAATAACTGAACTAATCTCACAATTCAGACTATGTGCAGAGAGAGATGACCTGCGCACAGCCCACAGGAAAACTCCGCATTTGCGAATAATGCTGTTTTATATCCTCCAATCCTTGCACACCTTCCCATTATCGTCACATAGAGAAATACCCCAGTGAGTTCAGTCAGCTACATACTATTATCCAGGATACATATTTATTCATGAACATTTACAGATACTTCAACTATCTCATTATTCATGTATTTTACTTCACATGAAATATTTTTACATATAAAATCGGTATGAATGAAGATGTTTCTGTATACACTGCCTTTTTTCTTAGATGATTTCTGAATAATGTTTATTGAATAAGGAATGTTAATTACAAACATAGAATGCGTGTTCTTTAGACACAGAAGATATCCCCTGCTTCAATTTAGCTGCAACACATCTTGGTAAAGCCTTTATTTGAAGCAACTGAAAAGTTAGTGGTACTTAATGAAGACAAAATATATGGGAGATGGGGAAAAATTACTAATATAGAAATGTCAGTGGTGGCCGTTTCAAAGCAAAAGAGAATCCTGTTGAAGTATAAGAAAGAAAGGCACTAAGGCAAATAAAGACCAGATTGCGGCTCTTTTGCTGAGTTTCACAAATCATGAATATTCACATTGCAAATGAAAAGTACACAATAGCTATAATTTGCAAATGCCCACCTCCAGCACATGCTCTGTAATAATATCTTTTAAAAATGTCATACCCCTTGGGCTTTGTATCTTTATCGCATGTCTTATGTACATTTTTCATATTTTTCATTTAATGGCAAGCTTGTTCTATTAGATGAAAATAAGGAGATAAGGGAGAAAAGACCAGTATCTTGTTGAAATAAAAGTTTTCAAGTTAGTTCCACTGAAAATGAGAGGACTCATTTACAGAAAATTGAAGAACATTACCTAATAAAACATTAACTGATTACTCATGAATTAAGTCGCAATAAAGGAACATAGTAAGCAGTGGACCTCTCTCCCACAAGATCCACTTTATGATCCCTCAGTTGGCTTACTCTTCACCTTGCAAACGAGTAGACGCTTATAATACAAGTATAACAAATAATTTCATGTTAAGTATTATTTTGTTTAGGGACAATAAATGAATCTAAAGAAACTGAAGCTGAAAATATGCAATGTCTACCTAAATGTTTTTCCCATCCATTTTATCAAGTCATATTTAAAGTATCACTTGCACATTTAACTTACAACATTGACTACTGTAATCCACTTCTCTGTACCTTACCAAACACAGATTCTACACATTTAAATATTCATTCTCATAGTGCATCTAAAATGCTCATTAAAGGATGTGCATCCGAAACGTCCTTAAAGGATGACACAAAGGAGACATGAATTTTCCCACACAAATAGAAATTTTCTTCACACGCTACTGACAGGCTCATTGCCAAGCCAAGAAGCCCTATGTTAGCAATGTAATGATCACGGCCTAAGGAGTTCAAGAGAAAAACTTGTAAAATAAATAGCTGTTCAATATTTATTTTCCATAAAATTCAAAATAGGAATTTTAATGAGATCGGATATTAAATAACATTAAATCATCATCCACTTTTTTTCCATGCCCTTGGTCATTTTGCATTTGTGGTCATTATAAAATAAAAAGCTAGGAGGCTCACTGAAAACAATTTTCATAGATGACTGTACTGGCCAATAATGATATAACTGGTAAAAATTAAATAATATTAGAGCATACAAGAGGCAAGAAACACTATTTTATCTGAAAGAAAGGTTTTGAAAAATGATGAGATTATAAATTCATTCGGTATCTTTTTAAATTCTGAAATCCTTTTCAAAAACGAGATTTTTTTCCACAGCCATGTGTTCTTGCAGTACAAATACAATGTCCTCTCAAATCTCTTTGAAAACATTTTGTGTATATTTTGGATAATCATATTAGTTTATTTTTCCCCCTGGAAACTCTTCTGCAATCATCCTGTTTGTTCATTTTTGTTGGATGATGATTTTCTCTTAACATTTATCATGGGTCAAGCTTGGTGGCAAAGCAGGTTAAGTCACCACATGCAAAACACCAGCATTTCATTGGGATAGCCATTCCAGACCTGGCAGCCTCATTTCTAGTTTAGCTCCTGCTAATGTGCCTGGCCACCACAGCCACATGAGACCTGGAAGAATACCCTGGCTCCTGACTTCAGAATAGCTCAGTCCAGGCACTTGCAGTCTTTTGGAGTATGAAATGGTACTGGGAAAAGCCTTCTCTCTTTCCCTACACTTTAAGTAAATACACAAATCTTTAAAAAGTATGCTAGCTAGTACTCAATAGGATAGTTAAGCACATTAGTGCATAACATCCTTCAAAATGTGGAGTACTATAGGCCCAGCTCTAAGGTTTCATTTTCTCAACAATTTTAAGTTTCCTGTCATATTTTCTGGTTACCCAGCCCTGCCTTGCTATTGGAACAGTGAAGAAATAGCAGTGCTATTCCACAGTTCTTACTGTAATTCAGAATACGTTTCCTAGTGTTTCTAAAATAAGGAAATATCTAAAACAGGAGTAGCTCTTTTCCTTCTCAGATTCTGGCTTCATAGGTCTTTGTTCATTATCTTAAAATGATAAGGTCATCTTCCTGTGTCTTTGAGGCTGACAGTTTTGGTAGTAATATATTTTCCCTGTTTCTGTTGCATCGCCAGTTGGCTATTCAGACTTTGTAGGAGGAACGATGGTCAATCCAGTCATGTTAATTCTTTCATTATTCTAATATCTGTTACTCTATTTTTTATCCTGACCATTGGTCTAGGTTATCCCATTTCTTTAGCCTATGTGGATAATTTACCAAAAAATGATTTAGTAACTTTACTATTATTTTTTCCTTAGATGGTGGAGGGATTGGATATACCTATGTATTACACAGATAACATTGATGTTTTAATAGATTACTAGACAAGTGTGCATCTAGCTAAATAGATCAATAGATAGCATATTAATGTACACACAGATTTCTCATTCCAACGCACTAGGTATGAAAGCGTATTTGGTGATTTCAGAGTGTGGTTTGTCCTTAATCATCAGACTATCATATTCCTGACTTAATTTGCAGGAAAAGTTTGATGTTAGGGAAAGTATCAGAAAATAAAATATCTGCTTTACAAATGTATGGTTTGATTGTTTTATGCATAGGATTTGTCAGCAGAGCCTGCATTTTTAGTTTATGGTGGTGTATGACTTTCTATAAACTTTTCTAGATTTTTGGATTAGTTTCAGAGGCTTTTCTGAAGAATTTTACCATAAAAAAAACTGCATACAAGACTGGTTTACAACCTTTCCAGGTAGGGTAGAGAGATAATAAACAGTGGTTGTCATGGGGAATAGGAATGTTGTGCTTAAGCTGTAAGTCTCATATACAAAGTTCAGGCTTTTAAATAAATTCTGCAATGCCTGTGTGTTAAATGGAGAAAGGGCGATAAAAGCTTTTTAATTCTTTTATGAACACTCTTGAACACAACATCCTTCTACTCAAACAAGTAGTTTCAAATTTGAATATCATTCCTCAGTCACCGAATCCTGGAAATTTAGCAGAATTTGGTATGGTCAGAAAAGTTCACTCACCTTTTTTCTTTACTAGAAGTATGTTTATTTATCTATTTATTTGTAAAGAGTGACAGAGACAGAGCAGGGAAGACACATACGCATGCAAACACGAGAAAGAAGAGAGAGAGAGGGAGAATCTTTCATAGTCTAGGCTTACTCCTCATATGGACACACAGGTGTGGGCTGGGAAAGGCCAAAGCAGAATGCTCAAACTCCATCGAGATCTCCCACATAGCCAGCAGTGGCCCAGGCATTTGGGTCATCCATACTGGGTTTTTCAGGTGCCTTAACAAAATACAGGTTATGAATCAGGATAGCCAGTATTGAACTGGCACTCCAATACAGGATGAGAGCTGCAAGCAGTGGCTTCATCTATTCTGCCACAAGGTACACTCCAATACAATATCACAAATGGTGGATTCATCTACCGTGCCATAATACTATCCCTGGATGATAACTTTTTAATTAATGAATTGATTAAATCTATGATACAGTTCCATAGGATGCCCCTGGCCCCGAATGCTATCCTCCCAACTGATTTCCTCTGCATCATTACAATAACATAATCTTTCAAAACTAGTCATAAGCCCTTCATTATGCTATGCAGGTGTATTCCGGACACTGTAGATATGGACAATGGCAGAGTCCAGCATCCATTGTCAAGATATAGTCAAACGTATCATTGAGAGCCCATCTTTGATTTGGAAGTAGATATGCATACTACATTTGTATCTTCATTTCTCAATATGATAGTCTATTATACAGTTCCTATAGATGAGTGCATGTACATGCTTGTTATCCTATATATCTATTGAGCTTGAATTTTGTATGAAGGCTACCTTATACCAGAGAGAAAATATGATATCTGTCCTTTTTGATGCTCATTTTTTAAAGAAGGTTTCTACGTTAATTTTCTTCACCTTATTTAAATGGCTCCCTAGTCACACCTGCATCAACATTTGTTAGTTTTAGTCTCATAATCTCAATTTTTTTAATTAAAGCTCATCTCTTGGATTGTTACCATGACTGTTATAATGTGTACATACTAAACTGAGATACCACTGCTCCACACATGGTAAATCCTTATTTTATTGTTATTATACATTATTTACAGATTTTGGAGATATTTATTATGGACAAAATGCTCTCAGACTAGCTGTTCAATGTGTACTGTCTCATTAACTCATGCATTTAGAAATATGAATTTGATGCTAATAAAAATGGCTCAAAATATAGAAAACAGTTTTATGAACATGATTAGAAGAGATTACTTTTAATTTCTTTAGGTTTTTAAGATTTTATACAAATTTAATTTCAATTTTAAAATTGCTGTCAGTTGCATTATTCAGTTCATAAAGAATTTGCTTAAGAATGAATACAAAAATCAAGAATGAGCCACATATACAGTGCACTAAATATATCTAAAGGATTCATGAGAATCGTGTCCTATGCTACCAATCACAGACATGCATACTGTGAAAAAAAATATGCTAAGTGTCATCAAGTTAAGGAGGTTATTGACATAATGTTAAAATGCCTCAGTGCAGCTGCACCTTGTATCTGAGTTTTCACCCTGACTCTAGATTTCCAGATTTCTGCTAATGTAAGTACCTGCATCTTTCCACTCACATGAAAGACTCACATTGAACTCTAGGTTCCTGCTGTCAACCTGGTCCCTCCCTAGACGTTGTCGGCAACTGAGGAATAAACCTAGGGTTGGAGACCTTTCTGTGTCACTATCTCTGTATTACTGTCACTTTCATTTCAAGTAAAAAAGAAATAAATACATTTAAAAATATTACAGAATGCAATTTTAGTCAGTTTTGCTATGCGTCAAAACAATATTAAAATTAATAGAGTAGAAAGAGGATGATTTGTAGGAAGCACAGAGAAGATTTGAAAATAGAAAAAAGCACATGTCAGCAAAATATTTTGGGATCAACACAAAAATATCTTGTTTCGTGAGCTATTGGTAGAAATAACACACTCAAATGTCTTCTTTAAAACTGCTAACTCTACCGTCATTTGATCCACATCCTTCTGCAAGTGACATCAAGATTTAAGAAGTAAGTCACCTAATGAAGAGTGAATAATCTGAGTTAAAGAGTAATCACGGTTCAGAACTCACTATGTTTACCCTGAAAGCATGATCTCCCCCACGGAACTGCAATTCCTTCCCCAGAGCACCATCTGGGCAAATGCCATGTTGCAACTTGGGTTTTGTTTTACTTCATTGAAATCTCAGTATACAAACATGTTATTCATTGAGAATTTTGTTGAAAGAACCATATGAATGTAATAATAACAAACATCTTTTTTTGCACTGGTAACATTATACATATTTGTTCAATTCGGTTGTACAGTTCATATTTCTAATTTTAATTAAACCTAGGTTTTTGGCATAATTATATATTAAGAACTACTAGTAAGCATAGGTAAAAGTTATGGATTATTATTGTCTGATAGTACCATTTAAAAATTGTATCTGTTCTCTAATGATAACAATTTCAATGATCCATAATCTACTCACATAATATACTTGTCACTAAGTAGTTGTATTTAGATTATTAAGCATTATTAAATTATTATTTAATTAATTGACTCATTTCATTTTAAAGACAGAATAACAGCAAAAGAAAGTGAGAAAGTGAAATTTTCCATTCATTGGTTCATTCTTTAAATGCTTGCATCAGTTGGTTCAGAGACATACTGTAACTAAAATCCGTAAATTTCATCTGAGTTGGCTAAGTCTCAAGTACTCAAGCTGCCACTTCCCAGGTTGTGCATCAATCAACAGAAAAATGGAAAGGAACTACAAACAGGACTAGACCCCAGACACACTCATACACAATCTGGGCATCCAAAGAGGGGTCCTAATTACTAGATTAAGAGCATACCCCTTGGGCCCAGCGCGGTGGCGCAAGTGGTTAAAGGTCCTCGCCTTGCACGCCCGGGATCCCATATGGGCGCCGGTTCTAATCCTGGCAGCCCCGCTTCCCTTCCAGCTCCCTGCCTGTGGCCTGGGAAAGCAGTCGAGGACAGCCCAAAGCTTTGGGACCCTGCACCCGCGTGGGAGACCCGGAAAAGGCTCCTGGCTTCGGATCGGCATAGCATCGGCCCGTTGCGCTCACTTGGGGAGTGAACCATCGGACGGAGGATCTTCCTCTCTGTCTCTCCTCTCTGTATATCCGCCTTTCCAATAAAATATAATAAAAATAAATCTTTAAAAAAAGAGCATAGCCCTTCACATTATAATTAGGTTGAGTATAAGAAACTTTGGTCAATTTTATCCTATAAAAACAAAATTTTTAAATTGTTTAAGAGACTTAAAGTCATTTGTATTGCATTGTTCAGAACTGCAAAACTGATGCCTCAGTTTTCTTCTAGGAATTAAAGAATGTTTGGAGGATCATGTCAAGTTAATAAACGGTATTTAGGTATTTTTTTAAATAATATACTATAACTTAAGTCATTCTACACCAAAAGAGCACTTTCATTATGTTAAGAAAATGCCCCCCTACTATTGATCTTTTTCTGAAATATACTTCTTTCCAATATAGTTCTTTATATGTTCTGAATATGAACTAGCCCAAATAAGGAGGCAGGTGGATCTTATCAATGATTTAATGTTTGACTCTCATGTCTAAATGTCACACACACACAGCAAAAGATTTCCTTTAGGAAAACTCCTGAGAGGAAGCCCAAGAGATTTCATGCTCAGTTCTTCGCCAAACAAAGCCTTCAGACCTTTCAAAAGTCATTTTGGATATACTCCCAAGAAGCACAATTGTCTTTTCTGTCCCTTGGATGAATTATAAGCCACACTGACCTAAATTGCATACAGTAGGCATGGATCTTGAATGCCAACAGAAGATTTCTACATCACATGATTTCATAATATACAGGGGAAGAAACACAGTTGAAGAATTTTAAAAAACACTTTAAAATAATGTCAGTGCCTCTAATTTATTTTTAAGTAACAAGAAAACAAAATAACAAAGGCAGCATGAAGTATGTTTTTGCAGATGCATTAGACTAAAAATCAGTTTTCAAGTCTAATATCACAAAGAAAGAAAAGCATATTGGAAATCAGTTCAAATGTCATTGATCTAATCAAACCACCATTGCTATAATTAGTTAGTTTGCTATTTGTCTATTTTTCTGTTTGCCAAGAGTATCACTCAGCTACATATCCCAGGTTTATTATCTAAGCACAGGTTTATATATATATTGCTAGCACTTTTTTTCTTTCTTTTGCAAAACATCTGAACACTAAGTCCTGTGAAGTATGCCGAAGACACCAAGCCCAAATCCTCTGTTGGCATATGGTAGGGAAAATTCCCCAAAGTTATCAATTGTAGAAAGTTGTAGTGGAAATTATTGCTCGCTCTCTCTCTTTTTAAAATAACTCTTCAATTGGCTACTTCCAAAATGTCAACATTTCCCCTCAAGTCATTTCCTTATTGGATGTCAGTTTCTGAAAGGAATGTTAGAAGGGTACTTAATACCCCAGCTACGTACAACATCCCTGCAGAGAGACAGAATCAGGCTTCAGTGCCTTCAAACTTCCAGCACAGAATGGCAGCTCTGTTGCCTAGGTCACTTGCTAAAGACAAAAAAAAATAAAGACCTACTTGAACAGCTTCATGGCACAAGAAAGAAAACCTGTCAAGTGCAAGCAGAACGAAAATATTCTTTCACAGAACCAGAAATCGTTATAGGAAAATAAGATTCATGACTGTAAGCAAGTGACACTGTTGTGTACTGTGCTGCCTTCACCTGCACATCTGGCAAGCCAAAGTCATTGCCATGCTCAGTTGAAACATCTCCACCAAGTCCAAATTGGGAATGAACACAGCAACTTCAGATTTTCCAGAAACATCCATATCTTAACCAGGTTTATCAGTGTTATGTGATCCATAAACAGAGCATTTTATTTAGTTAACCCATTACAACCAGATAATGTTAAAGCAGGAATCTGAAGAAGGAAATCCACAGTTGTTAAATTATACATCAGAGTGTCACTTCTGAGATACAAACTCCATTGGCTTGATATATGAGAAAGACTAAGAGTTAGAGCAGATGGGGGCCACAAGGGTTGTGGACTCCATCACCTTTTTTTTTTAATTGTACTTCTTTTAATTACTATCATTTTATGGTACTGTTATATAGGCCCTGGGATTTCATCCCCTCCTAAATTTCCTGTCCCCGCACTGAGTTCTACTACAGCATTACTATACTATAGTTCTTCATACACAGTCATATGTGCACCATTGTGGGCATGGGCAAAGGTAGAGAATCCAGCATCGTATTGTCAAGATATAGTAAACTATTTCATTGGGAGCCCATCTTTGTCTGAAAGTAGAGATGCATACTACATTGTATCCTCACATCTGGATAGGATAGTCTCCATTACACAGTTACTATACATCCACTTAAATGAAAAGCCACAACACACAATCAACAAATGAACAACAACAAAAGAAGTGAACAACACCATGAAGTTAAATAACATGTGTCTAATGTGTCACTGAAGAAATGAAAATCAGGAAACTTCTTGAAGAAAATGATGCTTCTTTATGATCTATGAGTCAGTGAAGAGTTTAATGAGAAATGCTTTTGAAGAGGTGAAACTAACAAATCAAAATCCATGAGATATAGTTTCCACTGATCTTTGTTGGTGAAACATGTCTCCTGTAGTTAACAAAAAGATGGGTTTTGTTTTTCAATTCAGGCCACTAATCTGATGTTTGATGAGTTTCAGTCATTTCCATTCAGGGTTAATATGAATGGGTGGTAATTTGGTCCTGTCATTTTAGCAATAGGTTATTCATTGATTTAGTCTTCTGTTGTTATTTTATTGGGATATTCTTCACATTTGTCTTTAGTTTTGGTGGGTGCTATTCCTTTTCTCTGTCAAGAGAACATTTTTATCATTTTTACAACAGGTTTAGAAGACGTATATTCTTTTAATTTTTCTTTACTGTGGAAGAATTTTATTTCATATTCAAAGGCAAAGGAAATTTTTTCTGGGTATGTTATCCTGGGCTGACTTTTTTTTTTCCTTTCAGAATCTGGAATACATTGCTCCAGTCTCTTCTGACCTGTAGACTTTGCTCTAACAGGTCTCCTCTGAGTTGAATTGGCATTCCTTTATATGTCAGTTGATTTTTTTTTCATGTGCACATTTAAGAATCTTTTCCTTATGTTAGATTGAAGAGAGCTTGGCAATGATGTGTCTTGGTGAAGATCGCTTTTGTTCAACACTATGGGGAGTTCTGTGCCCCTTCTGGATGCTGTTTCCCAATTTTCCCTCATTATTTAACTGAATACATTTTTTAAACCCAGCTTCTCTTTCTGCACATTCTGTGACTCCCATAACTCTTATATTTGGCTTTTAATAGTGACTCTCAATTCTTGAATACTTTGTCTTTAGCCTGATCCAGGTCTGCTTCCAGCTTTTGTTTGTTTCCCCCTGGTGGCAGGAGATATCTTCTAATTTTGAGATTCTTTCTTCTGCCTCCTTTATTCTATTTTGGAGAGTCTCCACTATACTTTTAATTTGTATTCTTCACTTCTGGTATATCAGTTTTCATTTGATTCATTTGCAGTGTGACATATTCCTTGAATTATTTGAATACCTGCTTTACGTGCTTCTCATTGATGATAAGAAGCTTTATAACAAGTGTTTTGAATTCTGTATCCTCCATTTTCTTGATGTCTTCCTCAGTTAACTCTAAGGTTGGCAAAGGGTTTTGTTCCTTCGCAGGGGAGTCTTCAGTAATACTCATTGCGCCTTTGTCTCTTCTGTTGCTCTTGATCGTTGTACTTCTGGTTAGCAGATTCATTTCCCTGGGGCAGGTTTCTAAGCTGTGTCATCTGCAGGTCTACAAGTTGATTTTACTTACTGCATTTGGCACATGGCTTTTTGTTTGCAGTCACATGTGCCACTCCATCCACCAAGTTCCAGGTTTGGGTTCTTATGTTAGATTTCCACCATGGTCTCTGTAGCCCCAGCTCCTGGCTCACCAGTATCTACCTCATGTGATATCGAGCTGTGGCTGCATCGTTGTCTGTACAACCTTTCTCCCAGGATTAGGAAAACACCAGGTATTCTATATAGCTAGGTGGTTGGTGTTGGTAATCTTGTCGGAACCTGTTGGCTGTTATGTCTGAGGGCCACATGGACCTATTTTATCTATATGATGCCATAGTCGGTATTATTTTCTTGTGGGACCAGTGCAGTGCACTGAGCTCATTGAGTTCTGGCCAAGCTCAGCAGATGCGTAGTTCACTGTAGTCCTTGCAGGCTTAAATTCTTTGCTACACTTTAAGAAATGGCACCTGGTGTGTCACTACTAGAGATCTTGATCTGCTGGACCTCAGGTCTGAGGGCTACCTGGACCTATCATGGGTGAAACCTGTAGAATGCCATGTTGTTGCAATTCGCTGATTCAAAAATGAGTTCACTGCTAGCTCAGTGCATGCACAGTCTGTCCATAGCCTTGCCTGTTAACCAAAATGCTGCCCAATGCACCTCTAGACGGTGGACTGTGTTGTGAAATCCACCCTGTTCCCACACTGCTCATCTGGGATCTGCTCCTCTGTCTCTGCTCCTAGTCAAATCAAACAGATCAGCAGGATGGGCGGTTCTTTGTCTGGGTTCACTGCCTGAGCTTCCAGTGAATGTCCCTTCCCACCTTGTTGCTGGTGGAGTTCCGGCTGCCGGAAGAGTTAGATCGTGTTGATGAATGCTGCTGGGGTATTATTCACTGCATCACCACTGTTTGTTTCACTGCTTTTTTGTGTCTGTCAGTCTCCAGGTACCCCTGTCCTGTTGTTCTGTCCTGTCCTATTTCCTGGAATGTGTCCTCTTTGGTTTTCACTGTTAGTATTTCTCTGTTTAAACATATCCTTACCCTATTCTGCCATCTTGATTCCCATCATCTTTTTTTTTAATTAAGTAGTTAAGCAATTGATTTGAAGTGATAGTGTCAAAAAGTGTATATATATATTTATATATATATGTATATATACACACATATATATATATACTTATACATATGCAAATAACTGACTGATAACCTCCACTGTCACTTCTGCACCTACGGTCAAAATCAAAATTTTTATATATATATGTATTTTTTATTGGCAAGGCAGATATAAAGAGAGTTGGAGAAACAGAGAGGAAAAGCCTCTGTGTGCTAGTTCACTCCCTAAGTGACCTTAATACTTAACATTTAGAGCTGAACTGATCTGAAGGCAGGAGACATGAGCCTCTTCCTGGTATGTTTCACAGGTGCAGGGTCTCAAGGCTTTGGGCCGTCCTCAACTGCTTTCCCAGGCCACAAGCAGGGAGCTGGATGGGATACATATCTGCCAAGATTAGAATCAGTGCCAGTATGGGATTGTGGCACATGTAATGCAAGGACCAAAAATTAAATTTTAAACTTTAATTTTTAAGATGGTACTTTTGCTGTTTCGAATTAAGATATAAAAAATGTTTATATTTTATGCAATTAGATCATATTGTATGGCCTAATCATTTTAATCATATAATCTTGGAGTGCAGACATATAATTATATGTCATTAAGCATCATATTAAAACAATATATTCAATAGTCTTAAAGATCCTGTTTTTCATAGAATTAGGTAAATACAGACACAGACATAAATCCATGAAGATGTGTGTGTCTATATATCTGCTTGTTATAAGTACTTGCATACGAATGGGTGCTTTTGGGACACTTAGAATCTAGCTATCAGAATAAAAATAAAATGCTGGCTATGGTTTCTTAGATTCTGAGGGTCATCTTGTGTGTACAAGAAAAAAAAAAACTGCATGCACAAATAGTCATGCTTTGAAACACCTATTCCTGAACTCTTTCTAAAGCTGATGGAACCAAAGTTTCAACCAGGGAAATGTTTCCCTGGGACATTGAGTTGGTAAGATCCTTCCATTTCCAATGTCACTTTTACATTAGGTTAGGCTGATACCTCAATCAAAAACAAAACAGGTAGCACCGTGATTCACAGAAGCAGACATGAGAATCCAGGCAATTAAAGCATTTGCAAAAATATTAGGCAATGTCACTCTCCTTAATTAAATGCATTCTATATTAAGTTAGAATTTTTTTCATAGAAATTATACTAGTTATGTCAACATGAATGGATTACTACTATTAGCTAAATACGTTTTTTTTTAGATCTCTGAGTTTTAATATGTAGTATAATAATAATAGATTAAACCAACATAAAATTTTTACTTATACAGATACAGAGAGAAAGACCTTCTGTCCACTGGTTTGCTTCCCAAGTGGCCACAACGACTGGAGCTGAGCCAATCTAAAACCTGGAGCTAGGAGCTTCCTTTAGGTCTCCCACGTGGGTTCAGGGTCCCAAGGCGTTGGACCATCCTTGCCTGCTTCCCCAGGCCACAAGCAGGGAGCTGGATGGGAAGTGGAGCAGCCTTTTCTCTTTCCAGGATTTTAGCAACTGAGCAGTTGTTCTGGGTCTGCTCAGTCTAATCCTTGAATCCATCCCCTTGTTGCCGATGAGCAATCAACATCAGGTCATTTTACTTTCTATAAGCCTCACAGACATTTTACATTGAACCTCACACAAAGACAGCTTTGTAGCTCTGCTGGAAACTTTCTGGCTTCGTCTGTAGAATTCAATTCTCATCATATGGGCAGGGCATGTCCTTAAATTGGATGCTCCCAATATATTCTGTACCTTTGCCTCAGAGTGCTAGCCTATAACTCTGAGGTTCCCAAGATTTTAAAAAGTGACTCTACACTGAAAGTTCTACCAGTAGTGCCATGTTGCTTTCCTATGTCATTGCTTTTAATCTGCCATGAAAGTGCAGTCACACTCTCTGTATTAATAGGCAGTGCTCTACCCTGCCAGCTAGAGAGCTTCAGCTATATTCTGTTTGTCTGCAGGGTGCCATAGGCACAGTCAGGTTGTAATTGTAACGCTCCTTCCATAGATATCATATCCACTGTTAACAATAACACGGTGCAAAGTTGCATACCTACTTTCTGCTTAACTATTTCAATTTTTATATGATTATTGGCTTTATAATGAAACACCTCCTAGTACAGATTGATGTCTTGGTCTACACTTTCATGTGTGAGGATTTTTCACACCTCATGGTAATACGTTTCCTTTCATTGAAGAAATCTGCTTTCCCTTGCAACATAAAAGAGGCTTAGAATTAGCCTTATTGCATTACATATAAAAATATATATTTAACATAGTTACCTGCAAACACAGAAGTATAGATAAGTGTGGTACAAATGCACACACACACACACAGACAATCCACATCAAAAATCTCTTGCAATTTCTAATCTAAAAGTTGCCCTTATTGTTTTAGAACCCCTGTTTTGATATTTTTGTTTCTTTATTTTCACATAAATGCTGTTATTTCATTTCCTTCTGTAATCAGTGATTACTGCAGCCTTGAATCTTGAGGATTGAGAAGAGGGAAATAAGCCAGAAAAAAAATTTCCTATCTTAACCATGATGTCAAATCTTTTAGGTAGAGGATATATTTGGGTAAGTTGGTCTTTCCTGCTATAGTGATGAGAACCTATATTGCCCAGAAAGAAACCTGAAATAGCATTTAAAAACACTGGAAAGTATTCCTTTCAAACCTGTAGAAAAAAATTTCAAATTATAGACCTCCCACATTTTTCCCAGAGTAGGGAGTAGAATTTAAATCACTGAGATTTCTTCTTTAACCTGAAATATAGCTGTAGTAAATTTAAAACATCTAACATTGAAAGAATTATTCTGTCTCCAATACCCAGTCATCTACGTTCTGTTTCAGCATTTTGATAACCTGTGATGAAATGCTTCCTAGAGATCAGGGAAAGGTCTCCCATGTCCACTGATGTGTCACAATAAATGACCTGTGAAGTTAAGTCTAAAGATAAATCTTACATGCAATGGTAAAAAAGAAAAAAAAATTCAGAAGGCATGAAAGTAGGACCCCAAACAACTTTATTCTGACTTGGCAATTATTCATTTAGGTGCATATGGGTATCTGTGAGTCTGAAAAAAAGAATCTGTGTGTTAACCCATTATCTACTGTGAGCCAAAGCTGTATTGTATAGGTCCCATCAATACATGACTTATTCCTGATGTCCGTTCTCCAGGGTTTCTATGGCAATCGCCAGGGGGTGTGTGTATTCAATATCTGCAAAAGTAAGTCTAGAAAGGTGCTATTTGATTTGATCTTTTCCAAGCACCTCAGTCTTTCCTTTGTGCCTTCACAGCGTCTTTTTCTTTGTGTCCATGTGTGTCTTAATCTCCTTATTTGATAAGGACATCAATCATACCGTGTAGGACCTAGCTGGGGAAAACCTTGGCTTAAATTAATTGCTTTTTAAAGACCCTATTTGTGAATACAGCATAGGTTGGAAGTGCCTGGCTTCAACAGCGGAATTTGAGGATAGGGATGGGGAAAGAGAGAGGGAATGAGCTGGTCAAAAACCAACCCCAGGCAGTCACAAGCGCTCCCAGCGTTGCCGGTCCCCAGCTGCTGCCAATACATTGGTATCTGGATCACGTTCTTGCCTTCTCCCTATTACCATCACTAGTGATCTCAAAACTATGCAGTTCTGAATCCTGTGTTCAGGATCTCCTCAGGTTAAAACTGAGGGCTTGGCCACCACTCATGTCTCCAGAGGCTCCGGACTGTCTTCCTATCGCTGTAATTGTGGCAAAATTAATTTTCTTGTGAGTTTGGGTCAGCTCTCAGCAGCCAGAGGACTCCAAGGTGCTTGTATCTTCTCTCATAACAAACATGGGTGCTTCTCTTTGATACCAGCAGAACCTGCTTGTTTTTAAGATAGTTCTAATTAGGTTTGGGCCAGGCAAGTTAGTTTCTCTCTTTTTTTGTTTTTTTTTTTTTACTGTAGCTTAACTGATCAGTAACTGACTAATCCTGGGTGATATCACAAGATGTTTATTATTTTGCCCATGCTAAAGACAAAGGACTTTCTGGGACATGGGTGAAATTGTGAGGAACAATGTAAAATTCTTATTTATCCAATATGGTACAAAAAGTTTCCACAATGATGTGATCAAAGGTGTATCAAATACATGATGTCCATAAATGCATTATATCCTAACTTATTCAAAATTAATCTGCATGAGATCAAAAAAGTGGTTTCATATGTTATTAAAAAGATACGCACTATATGAGAAATCAGAAAAGTCTCATCAATACTGTAGACATTGCTTCCTCTTACATTTTATCAAATGCTTATATAAAATTGATGAATGTGTACAATGTATGAAAGTGCTTATTCAAGCAAAATATTGAAATCATCATGTTTTTAAATGAATCTTAATAATTGTCTGGGATTTTTATTCACAATAAATAATGTAAATATGAAAATCTAGACTCTGTTTAAGGTAAATATTGGATAACAGTTGATATTTATCAATTATGCATGTGCTTGTCACATTCCAGTGAGAGAGGAGTGGTGTATCACATTAGCCCATTACACTGCATTTATAATGCATGTTTTGATTATGTACATATGTATACACAGAGAGAGAGGATGTATCAGGCATATGCTATACATTATATAGGCATATATGTTGTATACTTTTGGACTTCTTACCACCCCAAAAAGCATATAACATATGCAGATTACTGATTTTTTGTGTGGAATAAATGCCTGAAATAACTAAAAATAATTAATTTGTTGTTTAGAACACTAGAAAAAGAGCTTGGAAGCTAAATTACGTTTTTGGATCATCTTCTCACCAACATTTAGAAACGTAGGATTAAGTTTCAAACGCGGGTTAGTCCTCCAGATGCAGATAACCAGTATCATAAATGGAGTGTTGATTTATTTAGAAATGAGTGCTTTTATTATGATTAATATTGACTCATTTATCCCCAGCGCTCTTCAGAGGTTATGACTTATTGTATGGACTTCTCGATTGCTCAGTGTTGTTTTAACTTCACTCACTGTCTCCATTTACTCATCCTTCCAATGTAAAACACTGCCCATCATTTTCATGAAAAAATTTTTCATAAATTTTCATCTTTTGCACAAAAATGTGTGCTGTGTATTTCCATTTCCATGAACTTCTTGAAATTCCACTATATATACTAGTCTAGTTGAGATTTCACAAGTAATCCAAGCATGGCTCTAGTGTGAAGCCATAAAGTGTCCCTCTTAACTACCAAGCAAACAGTACAATAGTTTGGGTCCATTGCTGTTTACAGACTGTGAGTAAGGCCTCATGGTTCGCGTTTCATGGAGTGAGTGCGACCGGTTTCTGCATAACAGACCTCAAAATATTTGTACAAACAACTTATTCTGCTTTTTCAAATGACAATCATTTCTTTCACTGTTTTCACTCCTGTCGCATTAAGAAATATATTTTCTCTTTTTAATAAGAATATAATTTTAATTTTATTATTTTACGACAAGTAGCATAATGTTTCATATGTATGTTAATATTGACTATTATACAGAAAGACACATTCAGAGATTCTGCTTCAGTCCATGTTTCTACGTAGCAGCACAATACAAATTCAGTAAGGTATTTATTCAGTGCCAGTATAAAATAATTACTCATTGATTTGGATTAGGTGTCTGGCAGTTTGTTTCTCTATTCACTCAACAATATTGTCATTATTTCCTCCTCCTCCTCTTCTTCTTCTCTTCTCCTTTTCTTCTTCTTAACAGACAGGAACAAAACACACAAACTCAAAACAGGACAGAAATCTGAGTATTGACTTGTAACATTCCAAATCCCAAGTCATGCACTTTCATTCATCTGCCACTCTAGAGGATTAAGAAATATATTTATCACACTAAAAGTGCACATTGAGTCCTGCGCAATGGCCTAGCAGCTAAAGTCCTAGCCTTGAATGCGCCAGGATCTCATATGGATGCCTGTTTTTATCCCGGCGGCCCCACTTCCCATCCAGCTCCCTGCTTGTGGCCTGGAAAAGGAGTTAAGGACGGCCTGGAGCCTTGGGACCCTGTACCTGCGTGGGAGACCCGAATGAGGCTCCTGGCTTCGGATTGGTTCAGCTCCAACCGTTGTGGCCGTTTGGGGAGTGAATCATTGGACTGAAGATCTTTCTCTTTGTCTCTTCTCCTCTCTGTATATTTGACTTGGCAATAAAAATAAATAAATCTTTTTTTTTTAAGTGGATACTGAACCTTTATACATGTAACGCTATTTTTATTTAAGCAGTGCTAAGCTTTTGTCTATGTGTTTTTATTCATTAGGCGGGGGCTGAAGGACTCAGACAGAGGCTGACAGACATGCAGAAAGAGCACCCATTCAGTTTTATTCCCCAAATATTCGTAAACACTGAGGATGAGTCAGGCCAGAACCAGGAACCAGAAACGTGTCTGGGTCTGATGCATGGGTGATGGGAACCAAACTCCTCCCTTAAGCAGTCACCCGCTGCCTCTGAGGGTGTTGACTGGCAGGAAGCTAGCCTCAGACGCTAAGCTGGGACTCAAGGATCCTGTACAGTGTTTGTGCTCAGCCAAGTGGCAGCCCTTTAAGCTCAAGGTTCAACAGGCACTGTCATTGCATACTACGCTACTTAATGCAATGCCACTTAATGCAATGCTCAGTAATTATTCATATAGCACGTTCACAGACTTGCGTTTTTGGGAAACCTATTTTACAGGATCAGATTTTAGACTGTTGTGTTAATAAGTACTGAAAGGATATTCGTGAAATATTGAGAGTGCTTTTTTGAAAATAAAAGCAAACTTAGCATAATTGGACCATAGTATCTTTTATTTGTGTGACTGCATGGCATAAGATCATTTTCAAATTTATATATTCGCTGACATTTAGAATGTTTAGACACATTAAAAACTGTTATTTTGGATATATATATATTTATATATTAATTAGTAACCTTTTGAAATTGCAAATGAGCTAAAATCCCTTTAAAATGGTAACTGAAGAGGTCTACCACAAATAAAATATGAATAGTATACATATATTTTAGTAGCAGGGTGGTATTATTAAGTACAGATTTTCCCTCTGCATGTCACCAGAAGATTGAAAGAACAAAGTGAGACTTAAAAGACAAGTGCCATGACATTCCATTTTAAGGAAAACAGCCAACCTTTGTGGACAAAGGATACTATGAATAATGTAATAATGTGTTACTTTGGAAAATTGATACTGTTCCCAGGAAAAATGGAATACTTTTCCCTGCCCTTTCAATTGAGAAAAACAAAACAAAAACAAAAAGGGGAAACTTTGGAGATATGTAACACTGAAAACCAGAAAGAGGGAATCAGACGAAGACGTTTTGAAAGTAACAGATCATAAGACGATGTGTTGGATTGCTTTTCCTTTCGACACATATGATTTCAAATGCGATGGCAGGAATATAAAAGCCCCAACACAATTTTGTTCTCCCTAAGCAAAAGATCAAACAGGAGCAGCTCACCAAGATAGAAAATGCTGGGAAATATCCGTGGTAATGAGCTTCCCCTCTCCTGACTGGTTAGAGAAGTCCACTAGGGGAGCCAGTACTTCCACCAAGCTTGGGAAGTAAGGCTTTCTTGCCCTTCCTCAGCTGGTTGTTGACAAAGCAAGCCCTTTGAAGGAACAGGACTTGCAGGGTTTCAGTGACTAGACTGCTGTTATCTGTGCCACAGAACCTCCAGCCAAGGTCACAGAGGAGTAGCAGCAGGGTAAACGTGTCCTTTGCCATCTAGGAAGCATCCCTGGTACGCCACTCCTGATAGTAAAGAAGCACTTCCCCCTTCCTCTCTGCTGTAAAGATCACTTTATCAAATGCAAATGAAGTTCTGGTGGGGAATGTGAACTTGTCTCCACTGTCAATAAAAAATTACCCCATTATTCTCTGTCACAGAAATGCCAGAGGAGGGCAATTTAAATAAGACTCCGTTTCAATATGATAAACACATTCTCAATTATTACCAGCAAAGCTCAGTGGGTTCTTTATTTCGCCTTAGTATAGAAACAGACTGGAATCTGTTGCAGTGAGGGAAGTTTGATTTGTCTCATGAACACACGATTGTGAAAAGAAGAAGAAAAGGGAGGGAGTGGACAGACCAATCTGCTGGAGTCAGTTCTCCTTTCTTTCAAAGAGTGACCTTGGGATGAAAGTTCCACAGGTTTTTATAGGCCATCATGGGAACTAGCATGTGGCAAAACATGCAACATTAGTTCCTGGAACTTAGGATGTGTTGCAATTTGTGCTTCGGTGCAAAAACCAGGAAGCTAGCAAAACATTTCGTACAGAAGCATAAACAGCAGGTTAGTGCAGGCCTGAGCCAAAGCGATTTCATCTTGTGATGGATTCTACAATGTAACAAATGTTATAACTTGATAATAATGTGTAAATGTAAAATGTTCTGCAGCAAACCATTCCTTCCTTTAAAGATAGATTTGTTTATGTGAAAGAGTTACAGAGGGAGACATATTCAGAGACACAAAAGAGAAAAAGCAACAAGAGAGAGGGAGATGTGCACGCATGCGCGCACACACAGACTGCATCCACCAGTTAACTCTGCAAATACCAACAATGCTCAGGACGGGATCAGCTTGAAGCCAGTTGCCTGGAATTGTGTCTGAGTCTTCCATGTGGATATTAAGGGCCTACGCATGCGCATTATCTTCTGGTGTTCACAGGTGCATTATCGGTGAGTGGATCAAAGGTAGAACAGCCAGGACTCGACTGAACGTGCACGTGGGATTCTAACACTGCAAGTGGCAGCTTCAATCTCTGCACCACAATGCCAGCTATCGAATATTCTTTAATTTGTTTTTTGTACATTTTAGAGGAGTCACATGTATGATGTAATAACCAAAGTAGGAATTAAAAAAATCTATACATAAAAGGGTCAAAAATACTGTGAAGTAAAGCCAATAGAATTGAGAGGAAAATAGACAAATTCAGAAGTCTTATTGAAAACTTCAACACATCTCTTGTAATAAACAACTTGGCAGTAAAAAAAAAAGTGTATTCAGAAAAAGTCAAAATGATTAATCATTAAGATCAATTGATGTTTTTAGTGCATTTTGCTCACCAGCAACAGAATATACATTTTTCTCCAGAGTGTTCGGAAGTTATACCAAGGTAACTCGTACTATGAGCTATAAAATAAATCTCAACAAATTTAAAATGTGTGAAATCATTTAGACTTTGGCTCTGCTGAACTTAGAATCAAACCAGAAATCAGTAACAGAAAGATAGCAGGAAAATCTCTAAATACTTGAGAAATAAACAACACATTTCCAGTGGACCTGAACTGCACTGAAGGAAAATTAAATAGAATATAAGTACATTTGTGGAACACAGCCAAAACAGAGGGAAATTTATTACACAAGGCACATCATTAGGAAAGTTGAAAATATTTCAACTCAATAATCAAAGTTTCCAGCTCGAAAAAAAAAAGCTAGAGAAAAAGAAAGGCACTAGAGGCACCAGGCAAATATAGGGGAGCCAGCTCATTTCATACTTTTCTGGTAGGTTGTAAAATGTTATGGTCGTTCTGGAAAGCAATCTGGCAATTTCTTCATAAACCAAACTATCAACTCTCATACAACCCAGCCATTTCACTGTTGTATATGACTCTAGAGAGGAAAACTTGGGACCTGCACATGAATGTTTCTATTCGCTTTACCTGTCTGAACCACAAATTGGAGAAACACACACACACACACACACACACACACAATCAGAACACACGTGCTTCTATGGATGAGTGATCACATAAATTGTGCATCCATACCAGCAAGTGCAGCTTGGTAATAAAAAGCCAGGATCTACTGTTACATATGATAATATGACTGTATCTGCCCAGAAACATACTGTGTGTAAAAGAACAAAATCAATCCCCAATTATTAAATATTTCAGTATTCAGCTTATGTGACATTCTGTAAATGGCACAATTGGCAAAATGAGCAAAACATCAGTGCCAAAATTTAAGAAAAGGAGGAAGGCTGCTACCAACAAGAGTAGAAACATTTATGAGAATGGAATGTTCTTGATTTTGCTAATTTGATATAAATATCTGATCGTGGTATTAATCTACAATTTTACCTGTTAATATTGGAGGACATTGATTTTCTTTATTATAACTCAGATGCAACTGTAGTGATATCAAAGTACTATTTTGTTTATGGAAAAATATATTGAGTTTTTCAGAAATGGGCAGACAGTAAAAGAGTTCATCAAAGTACTAAGAGAATGAATTTTGTGATTATGGCACGATTAAGATAAAAATCCTTTGTTGTTTTAGTAGAGGGAAGTTTCTGTGGTGTCAGTGATGTGTTGTTGGTATTTTATGTTGTTTGTTTGGAAGATACACGAATACTCAACTTTTATGTCCTTATCCTCTCAGAGTTCAAAAAAAATTCATTTAAGATGAGAGTGCCTGCACAATAGGCTCTGGAATTACATGTGAAGGATGGGGTGGAATTTCCAATTTATTGCCACAGCGTTTTGCATCAATTAGAATATATGCTGATGAAAGTATAATCATGCAAAGCCTAGTTGTTCACTCATTACTCGATTCACTGTAGTCCATTCATCTGATCTTAAGTTGTTCAGTTATGCACAACTAAAAATACTATCTTCTTGGAATCATTAACCAGAGGGTTGAATCAGGTGACTCAAAGCCCCTGGACAGAATATACCATGACAAAAAACCAGAGGTAGAGGGATTTGGGAATTCAGCAATGGCCGATATTCGAATTGCTAAAGTCAAGTGTGTATTAAGGAAACCTAAAGGGGGCATATTCGTGACTGCGCTGACTCTGCCCATTCTGAAAACCCATTCTCCATACTTTCCATTAATATTTTTTTTTGCCTTATCGTATTAAATGTACTTGCTTTTCTCTTTGGTTGTTCATAGATACTTTGTGTTGTACAAACTAACAACTGCATTGCAGGCAAAAAAACTCAATCTGCAGCTGGTCATCTCACCTGAAACCTAATGTTAAATAAAATACTACTGGCGGTTATGAATACGATTATGACAAACTCTGAATGACAGCAAATGATTTTTCTAATTGACTGGTAACTGTGTTTCACTGTAATCAAGTGTCGTTGAAAGTATGGTTTTGTTATGTCAAAGTTGCCTCTGCTCTAAAACCCTGTGAAAGCAAAGAGAGATTCATGAACAATATTGTTGATTGGCTATGTTTTAGGACAATGGAGAATTTCAATGATAACAGGAAGCTTAAAACCCCAAATTCTTAAAACACAGACAGAAATTCAAATTTTTTTTTCTAAGATCATTCTTCAGCTACACTTTGTAGGTCTGCAGGAGCCAAGAGTCAAATACAGTGTTTGAATCCATAATCTGTCAAGTTATGATACCAGTTGAACTCAGTAACCAGTACTCACTCAAGTCAGAGTTTAGGTTAGAACAGGGTAAGAGCCCAAGTTCAGGTACTAAGAATCTGTACTGAAAGATTTAGAGGACATTCTATAGACTCATCTCCAGTTTCCTTGGAACCTCCATTCCTGTTTGAAACAATTCCCTCTCCAGCTAGATGTGGCTTTTTCTCTTTAAACTGAATAAATTAATTAAAACACACACACACATATATTTTCATTTTCTACCTCATATTTCATTATCTTGATTTTTAAATTTTAAATACATAATTTCTAGACGTGATAAGACACAACGTTCTGGAAAAATTTTACTCATTTCTGACACCAGAAATGTTTTCATTTATAGATTGCTAACAAAAATGTGAACTCAGTGATAACACAAACTAAGTGAATTTGAAATAAGATGTATTTTTTGGCTTAATGGAATTTAACAATGTAATAGAAATGCTAGAGAATATTTATCATTTGTGAGCTCTTTTATTTTTAAATCCCCAAGGTGACTCAGACAAGACAATGAGGTGCACACCAGAGTTTCTGAAAAGTGTTTTAATCACTGGTTTGCTTTAGTTGCTTGTGTTGCATATACAGTATGGACAGTGGGAGATAACATAGTAAACATGGCCTCCTTGATGGGACTCCAAGCAGTTGTAATTACTATGAAATGAAGAAAGTAATTGCAATCAACAGGAAGGTCAGAGACCCTTTGTGGTAACTAATTGTTCATGGAGTTTCCTAGAAATACAATATATGACCATACACTAAAATGTAGATTACCCAAGGTAAGACATGCTATGTAATGATACAGTAAATACACATTCATGTACATACCTAACCAACTGCATCCCAAAATACACAATAGATAAGCACTGTAAATTCAGAGTCAGCTAGGCTGAAGTTTGAAGGAAAGGCTAGTGAATGACTGAAACAAATCCTGTGACTCCACCTAATGGTGCCTTTGCCAAATTTAATCTACATTTTCCAAGAGGGATGTTGTATTATTCTGGAAGGGAAAAAGGAAGTAAAAAGTTCTCCAGGATCGGATTCCTTGGCCAGCTTTTTTTGAAGCCAACACTGCTGGCCACTCCATTTGCTAGCATCAATCAGGTAACCACATCCAAATGCAGGGAAATCTGAAAGTCTAATGTACCTGTGATCCAAAAAAGATGAAAAATATCTATTTGATGGATACGTAGCAGTCAAAAACAATGAAAACAAACAAAAAGAGATTTCTTAAGAAAAACAGGTAAATTGTTGTAACAATTCATCCCGATTTGCATATTATAGTGATTTTTCAGTTATAGTAAGTTTTCAATCCAAAGTCCCTTACACTATCAGGAAATTGAAGCTCTTTTGTAAATATTCTGAAATTACATGAAATCTGTAGTGTGTTGATCATTTTTATACCCTTCTTTAAAGATCTATAGATTCCCAAATAACTTATCAAACACATAGATTGTTGAGAAATGCTCTTAGGGGACTTAGGAAAAACATTCACTTTGGCACTGTGCTATGTAAGATGGTTGGATTAACTTTGTAGAAAACATGAACTGGTATAATACTCAGTAGAAGTGCACTGTTCATAAAACAAGCAAACAAAACAAAAAGAGAGAAAGGAAGAATAGAAGAAAGGAAGAACAGAGAGAGAAAGAAAGAAAGAGAGAGAGAGAAAGAGAAAGAAAGAGAGAGAAAGAGAGAAAGAGAGAAAGAGGAAGAGAGAAAGAACGAAAGAAAGAAAGAAAGAAAGAAAGAAAGAAAGAAAGAAAGAAAGAAAGAAAGAAAGAAAGAAAGAAAGGAAAAAGGAAGGAAGGAAGGAAAAGCAACTGCAAAACAAGTTTACAACCTGTGACTTACATTACATTAATTGCTTAACAATTATGAACATGCTCAATAACGACTTGTAGTTACAAAATTGTGGGTGCTATTAGAACTTAACATCATTTAGACTTCAGTCTGAGCACAAAAGATAGTTCAGTGATGGAAAATAATCCTGGGTTAGACATAATCAGAAAGTGAATCTGATTGTAGCAGTTGTTGCCTAACTAATGCCAGTCAGCTGTATGTGATCTAGCGTTTAATTTGAAATTCATTTTTCTCTTTCCAAATTAAAAAAAAAATGCAATACCTTCTCTGTGATTCTGTCTTCAAACAAATGAATGAATGAATCTTGAAAAAAGAGGAGCCCAGTGGCATTGCCTAGTGGCTGAAGTCCTCACCTTGATCCCTATGGGCTCCGGTTCTTATCCTGGCAGCCCCACTTCCCATCCAGCTCCCTGCCTGTGGCCTAGGAAAGCAGTCAAGGACGGCCCAAAGCCTTGGGACCCTGCACCTATGTGGGATACCTGGAAGAAGTCCCTGGACCCTGGCTTCGGATCGGCGCAGCACCGGCCATTGCTGTTACTTGGGGAATGAATCATGGGAGGGAAGCTCTTCTTCTCTGGCTCTCCTCTTCTCTGTATATCTGACTTTGTAATAAAAATTTTAAAATAAACCTTTATCAAAAAAGGGAAGAAATATACAAAAGATGGGGGAAGACTAGTGGTTTCCAGAAGCACCAAAATAGCCTCTTTTTTTTGATTTAATGATTAAAATTTATTTCCTTGAAGAAGTATTTTTGATATACAGGATGATGTATAAAGAAGGTACTCAATCTATCCGTACAATGTGAGACTAATAAACACTGATGGGTATCGAAATCTATATTATAAGGGAGGATATTTAGTCTGGACATTAAAATATTAGCTAAGGGCCTGGCAGCGTGGCCTATCGGCTAAAGTCCTCACCTTGAACGCCCTGGGATCCCATATGAGGGCGCCGGTTCCAATTCCGGCAGCTCCACTTCCCATCCAGCTCCCTGTTTGTGGCCTGGGAAAGTAGTCAACGACGGCCCCAAAGCCTTGGGACCCTACACCCGTGTGGGAGACCTGAAAGAAGTTCCTGGATCCTGGCTTTGGATCAGCATAGCATCGTTGCGCTCACTTGGGGAGTCAATCATCGGATGGAGGATCTTCCTCTCTGTCTCTCCTCCTCTCTATATATCTGACTTTCCAATAAATAAATAAATCTTTAAGAAAAAAAAAAAGATTAGCTAAGATAACCCATGCTCCAAATAGAATGCCTCGGTTTAGTTTCAAACTCTTGCTCAAGATTCTGGTTTCCTGCCAGCACCGATCCCGCAAAGCACTGAGGATGGCTCAAGCAATCGGAGTCCTGTCACCCACGTGGGAGACCAGGGCAACATTTCCGGCTCTTGGCTTCAGCCTTGTCCAGTACAGTACTGTAGGTATTTGGGAAGTGAGGAAGCAGGAGAGAGTTACAGTTTTGTGTCTGTAAATTAATTTTTAAAATGCATTTAAAATCCCACTGTTTGTATTTCAGTGAGAAAAAAAAAATGTTTCATTGCACTGATTCCATTAAAAATTTTATGCATTCCACATTATAAATGTAGGAGCCTTGTGATAGTTTCCATCCTGCCTACATTCCCACTCACACTCCTTCCACATTCTTTTTTTATTTTATTTTCTTATTTTTAACAATGGCAAGCTTTAGGTCACAGGATTAATACCCAATTAGGTAAAGAATTCAACAACTAGCAGGTAGAAAGAAAAAAACTTCCTCAAGAATATTAGACAAAGCCTGTAAACAATAATCAAATATCAAAATATCCATTTCATATATATAGATTGCATTTCTTACACTCTGCATTAGTTACCATAGATCAGGTAAATTGTGGGTTTATCTTAATAGCACTATTTCACTAAGCATACTGGTTTCTGGTTATATCCATTTTGTCACAAAGGACAGAATTTCATTACTTTTATGACTGAGCAGCATTCTACAGTGTACCTAGTACATTTTTTATCCAGTTATCAGTTGATGGAGATCTGCATTGATTCCATATACTCTGCTTCTGGCGAATTGATGTGTGCAGAAAATACTCCCAAATGCTGATTTTCTTTCTCCAGGAAGAAGGGCAGATTCCCAAAGTGGATGGATGGGTCCTCTGATAGATGTATTTTCACATTTCTGAGAAACCTTCCAACTCTCTTCCATGGTTGCTGTGCTAGTTAACATTTCCACTAGCAATGTCTGAGGTCACTTTTTCCCACAGCATCTCACCAGAATTTGTTTTCTGATTTCTGTAATAATAGTCATTTTAACCAAAGTGAGATAAAACTTTCTGTAGTTTTTTATTTACATTGCCCTGATGGGTAGTGATCCTGAGCACTTTTCGTGTCTGTTAGGTGTTTGTATTGCATGCTTTGAAAATCACATGCACAGTGCTTAACCTGGTTACCTCTTTTGTTGCTGAGTTTCCTGAGGTTTTGTTCTTCGGTTACCTCTTTGCTGAGGTTCCCTCTGCAGCGCAAAAGCTGCTCATCTTGATATGATCACATTGTCTGTTCTTGCTTTTACTAACTGTGCTTCTGGGGTCTTTTCTGAGAAGTAGCATCTTGCAGATTTTCCCCAATGTTTTCCTCTAGCAATCTGATGGTATCAGATCTTAGATTTAGATTTAGATATTTGATCCATTTTGAGTTCTTTTAAGTACCAACTTTAAGGTAGATATTTTGCTTCATATTAGACACATCGAGATAACATTTTCACATTGCCATTTGTTGAAGGGACTGTCCACTTTCCAAACGGTTATTTCAAGAAAAATTAGCTTTACATTCATTAATTTATTTCTGGGGTTTTATTAGCCTACACATCTCTTTTTGTATCAGAACCAGGCTCTTTGGATTGTTAGTGCCGTTTAGCTTGTGTTCAAATCTGGTATCAGGATAGCTCCAACTTTGTCTTTATTGTTTAAGATTGCTTTAGCTATTGTGGATTTCTTGTGTTTCCATATAAATTCATCATAATTTATCCACATCAGAGAAAAATGTTGTTGCTTTTTTCATTGAAATCACTTTAAACTTATGCATTGCTTTGGGTAAAATGGATATTTTGATGCTATTAATTCTTCCAACCCATGAACATTCAATCCATATTTTATGCCTTTTTCTATTTGTTTCTTTGATGTTTTGTTATATTGCATAAATCTTTCATATGCTGGGTTAGATTTATTCCAAAGAACCTAAAATGTTTTGCAGCCATTGTAAATGGGGCTGATCATACAAGTTCTATTTATCTGGTTGAAAAAGACAGCATTGAAATCCCCATTATTATGATATTGGATTTCATATATCCCTATAACTCCATTAACATTGTTTTTATATAACTTGGCGCCCTGGCATTGGGTGCATACACATTTACTGTAGTCACTTTTTCCTGTTGAATTGGCCATTTGTTCACTACTTAATGCCCTTCTTTAACTCTTTGAATAGTTTTTGTGGTAACTTCTGGTTTGTTTGGTATTAGGAGAGCTGCCCATGCCCTAATTTGCTTTCTGCTAGCAAAGAATTGTTCTCCACCTGTATTTATAAATGAGAGATGTTCAGGACACAATATTTGAGATTGACATATTTTTTCCCTACTTTATTAGGGTTTGTACTGTAGCTCTCTCTTCTTTCCTAGTCTGTAAATTTCCTGATGAGAAATCAGTTGTCTGTCTAGTTAGAGATCTTCTGAAGACAAGCCGTCATTTTGTTTGTTTAAATTTTGGAATATTTTCTATATGTTTTAATTGTGGAAAATTTGGTTACAGACCTAAAGACCTAAAGACTTATTATGGTTATGGGTATTAGTTCTATATACCTCCTATACTTGAATATTTTTTTCTCCAAAATATAGAGGTTTTATGTTATTATTTCATTTCTAACCTATGTCCTCATTCCACACCTCAGAAACTCCTAAGACATATACATTAAATCATTCAAAGTGTCCAAAAGTCATTAACACTACTTTCTTTTCTTTTTCTTTTAAATATAATTTTATTTTTATTGGCAAGAGAGATTTACAGAGAGAAGGAGAAACAGGGAGAAACACCTTCCACCCACTGGTTCTTTCCACAAGTGTTCGCAATAGCTGAAACTGAACCGATCCAAAGCTAGGAGCCAGGAGCCAGGAGCTTCTTCTGGATTTCCTAGGCACATTAACGGAGTACTGGATCAGAAGTGGAGCAGCCATGACTCAAACCAGTGCCCATACTGGATACTAGCACTGTTAGAGGTTCAGTGTAACACAGCCAGCTTCAGTTCAATCAGATCAGTCATTGTACTCTCACGAGAAAAAATAATTGGCAGTTGATTTAAACTGCTCATCTTTGGAGTATTTTCATATACAGCATTGTGAATAAAGAAATTAATAATATTTAGCATCTATAAAGTTCTTGTAAATCATTAATATACCAGTTTGTCCACCAAAGATACTTTATAGCTTCTGCAATCTGATATTATAAATTTAAAACCTTAAGTAAAAAAATTAGGCCTATCCACATTAATTAATATATATTTAATTAAAAATAATTAAAAGGGACAGTGCTGGCTTCTGTCTATTGTATCAGAAGCCCATGGGGCTACCAGCATGGGCCCCAGTAGTTCCACTTTTGATCAGGCTGTCAGCTAACATCCTGGAAAAGCAGTGAAAGAGGCCCAAGTCTTTGGATCTCTGAACTCATCTGGATGATCCAGAAGAAGATCCAGGCTATTTGGACAGTGACCCAATAGATGGAAGCTCTCCTCTCTCTGTCTCTCTCTCTCTGTCTCTAATTCTTCCTTTTATATAAACTGATATGAGTCTTTCCTTAAAAGTATTTTAAGTAGTCTACCCAGTTTATATCCTTCCATTTTCATATTCCCAATTATTAAGTTTTAACATGTCTAGCATATGTTCTCCTAGGTAAGTATCGAAGGAGAAGATTACGTGTAATACATACCACAACAGAATCCTTGTTCATTGGTGATATTTACTGAGTGCTTGTTCTTTGTCAATCTCTTTAATAAGTACATAGTCTTCAATTTCATTTTTAGCCCTGAGTGACACTCAATCTGTTCTTTCTATGAGAAATCCATGCTCCCCAAGGTCTGGTCTGATTAAAGCTAAAGTCACAGACCCTAATCTCATTCGAATGAGTTTATAGATTGTCAGTCTCCAGAGATGCTCTGGATTGGGAAACATCTGTTGCATAGCAACTTATAAAACATGAATTTAGGGAAAATCTGGGAGTAGAATCAGCAGTATGAGTTTCTACAGTAATTTGTGCTTGACAAAAGTAGAATGAAGGGCACATTTCTAAGTTTTCGACACAGTCTGAGTAGTAAGTTTCAAGAAAGACATTCAAGTGAGGGATTTTTTTTCTATATATTAGGAAGTTGAACTGCTGCCTAGTAAGTTCCCAAGCTATGTAATCAATGAGGAAAGCAGGTGTACCCAGCCAGGTAAAACAATACTATTTATGTTCATGTTATTTTGACTTATACTCCATTCAGAATCAACTTGGGAGAATGTTTTAAAATGTGCATTGCTGAATTAATTTCCTTTAGTTTCATATTTAGTATGTTTGAAGTTGGGATCAAGAATCTGTAAGATTTAAATACCATAGTAGCATAACATTTTTAACCACTAGATTGGAGGAAGGTATAAAACAAAGTTTTACAAAACTGTGCTTGAAACAATACCAACAAAGCTTTTCTTGCTCTGTTATTATAATGCTTTTTGTGATTTTGAAAATTTTATCTCTCACATTTGTCATTTTAATTAGAATCCTAGTTAGCCTTTATTGCTGAATGGATTTGGGAACCACATTTTAAATAGCTCAGTACTTAAAGAACAGCTGTAACAGGCAAGAAAGAATAATATGATGAAGTAGCATGTTTGCAATGATGAAGTTGGCACAAAAACATGAGTCAAATTAACCATAATAGGAATAGGAGACTGTATGAAAGAAGAAATAGGAACTTTTAAGGCCAAACAGTACCTGTAAACAACTTGTCTATTACTTTTCTGCAGAGCCTATATTAAGGGTTCATTCCTTCATTCATTCTTCATATCCTCAGTGGTATTATTAATCAGGAACAGAAATGAATTTATAACTTTCTTGTGTTATTTTATGTTGTAATTTCATAGACTCTGGGTTTTCCCTTACCCCCTTCCTAAATTCCCACACAAACACTGATTTCCCTTATATTATTACAATAGTATAGTCCTTCACAAGCAGTCCTAAGACCATCATTCTGCTATCTAAGTGCATTCTCATATTGTAGGTATGTACAATGGCAGAGAGTCCAACATCCTATTGTCAAGATATAGTTAACAGTCCAACTTCAATTTTGTCCATCTTTAATTTGGAAATAAGCATGCATACTGCATTGTATCTTCATTTCTGAATGTGATAGTCTCTGTTACATAGTTATCGTACATCCCCTTAAATGAAAAGTCTCAAAAGTTAAAAATTTTATAATGCTATGAAGTTAAATAACATGCTTTTAAATCACCAATGAGTCACTGAAGAAGTTAAAAAGAAAATAAAAATCCTCTTTGGAGAAAATGATGCTGCTGAATGACCTATGAGTCAGTGGGGAATTTAATAAGAGAAAATAACTATATTGAAGAAATTAAAATAAAAACAAAAATATATTTGGTGACTAAACCTTGAAGAATGAATAATGACTAATCTCATGCCATTTAAGGAAAAGCTGTCTCAGGTGCCATCAATAGTATTGCAAATATATAGAAATGATTGTGTATCTTGAGTGAAGAACCATAAATAAAAAATCACATGGTTAATAGAGCATGGAACTGAAGAAGTAAAGTGCTGGAACTTAGTAAATCCATATCAGATAATAAAAATATTTTGTATTCTTATGCTAACAATATGTAAATTATCCAAAATTCCCAGTAACATCAAGTGAGTCAAAGACACATTTATCTAAAGAGTTTATGTGTCTATTTGAGTTGCAGAGTAACTGAGAGAAGGAGAGTTATCTCCTATTTGCTTGCTCATTCCCTACGTAGCCATAACAGCCTAAACTATTCCAAAATGAAGCCAGGAACCCAGAACTCCATTTGGGCATTTGGATCTCTCACGTGTGATTAGAGAAATCCAAACACCTGTGCCACGCTCCACGTGTGTGTGTGTGTGTGTGTGTGTGTGTGTGTGTGACCAGGGCTAATTAGTAGAGAGCTGAATCAGAAGCAGAGTGGCAAGGACTCAAACCACTGATCAGATATGGGATGCTGGCATTGCCAGTGGTCATTCAACTCACTGTACCACAAAGCTGGCAGAAAACAAATTATTGACATATACCAGAATGTTTTCTACATCTACTGAAAGAACGTTGGTAATGGAATTAAGGAACTTAGGCACAGGACTCAAATGTATCCTTGAAAATTCATATGTTGAAGCAGTGATCAGCTGAGGGAGTGTCTGAGGGCAGAGGTTTTGGGAGGTAATAGGATTTAGGTGAGATATAACTGTAACCCCCCAGGATGGCATAATGTGCGTTAAAAGGAGGAAGAGAACAAAATCTATCTCTGTGTCCCTGGCCTAGAGGACACAGTCAGAAAGCAAGCATCTGCAAACCAGGAAGATTGTGCTTGGCAAACAACAAACTATTCAGCATCCTGTGTTGGCTCTCTAAGCCTCTTGAACTGTGAAAAGAGAAATCTGTTGTTGACTCACCCAGTCTACAGTATTTTGTAGTTGCAGGGCATTCTGACAAAGCCAGTTATATAAATTTTCTCTGTGTCTGTGTGATTGAAATTGATGCAATATTTAAGCGGGGAACAAAAGATTGGGTCCGGCACTGTGGCCTAGGGGCTAAATCCCTCATCTTGAAAGCTCCGGGATCCCATATGGGCACTGGTTTTAATCCCGGCAGCTCCACTTCCCATCTAGCTCTCTGTTTGTAGCCAGGGAAGGCAGTTGAGGACAGCCAAAGCCTTGGGACTGTGCACCTGTGTGGGAGACCTGGAGGAGGTTCCTGGCTCCAGGCTTCGGATCAGCTCAGCACCGGCCATTGCTGTTACTTGGGGAGTGAATCATCGGAGGGAAAATCTTCCTCTCTGTCTCTTCTCCTCTCTGTATATCTGATTTTGCAATTAAAAAAAATAAATCTTAAAAAATGCATTAAGAAAATCAAAGAGTTCTCCGAACATAACAGTTAAGATTTAAAAAAAAAAGATTGGTCTGATTGTTGTTTGTTGTATAATAACATAGGGAGATTTAAAAAATGCCACAACTTTCCCACCATTCATTACTTGGATGACATGATATATGTGAAAAGTGAGGAAGTCACAGGATAGAGGAGTAGAAGTATGCTGAAAACGTCCTCAGTCATAATGGGGGGGGGGGGAAGAACTGAACATAAACACAGCTGAATAATCTTAGTTGAATCATTGTGCCCTATTGTGAGGACCATGATAGCTGTTAGCCATCCATCATACTTTCATCATTAATCCCTCTACTCTCTACTTACACTCTTACACAGACATCTCCCTTTGAAGAGTCATATAAAAAGGCTATTTCTATTCTTACAGTACTGCCAATGTCAAGATTCATGAGCTCAGAGGTGAAGACGAATTTGTTGGTGAAGCTGTTTTCTCCTAAAAGCAAGAAAACAAGAGAATAACTGTTTCTTTTTAGTACTGACCTTGTGTTGCCTAGAGATGGATAAATGACTCAGCCTAGGAATGGTAACTCGTGAATAGATGATTTATGTTTTTCTTGATCAAATATGATGGATTGCTTGGATTCCTGGTATGACTACATATAAAGATTTATGCAATACACAGGTAACTGTGGGATGGAGAAAGAACTGAGAGATTTCTACAGGGATACAGTCTTATGTAGCACTGCCAATGCTATTCCTGTGAGGTAACCCTTAACACCATAATGACTGCATATGATCATTTCAGTATGATTTCCCCAGGTAATTATCATATTTGCGCTTGCCTATACATTTCCTTGTCTTTCTATGCATTTATGTTTGTTTGTTTTAATTAGTTACACTTGTATTCTACACCTATGCAAGAATTCCAAATCTATTTAGGAACAGATCTTCCTTATGGGATTGCTTCAAGATGTCTGTGAGCCCCGGAACTGTGTCAGTATAAAGAGCTGGACTTCCTGAACTCACTGTCACTGTAATTATTCATGCTGCCTTGCAGCCTCCCCATGAGGTTCAAAGGTGAGGTAGCACAGCTGAGGTGTTCCGAGGGAGGACATGGGCCTTTTAACCAGCATCTTAACTAAACATTCATCCTAGAAAAGCCATTGTCTTCTGCTTCATTTTTTTTTTTCTGTTGACAGTAAAGGTTTATTACAAGGTTTTTTTTTTTTTAAAGATTTATTTATTTATATTGGAAAGGCAGATATACAGAGAGGAGCAGAGACAGAGAGGAAGATCTTCTGTCCAATAGTTGACTCCCCAAGCAGCTGCAACAGCTGGAACTGAGCCAATCTGAAGCCAGGAGCCAGGAGCTTCTTCTGGGTCTCATACATGCGTGCAGAGTCCCAAGGCTTTGGGCTATCCTCAACTGCTTTCCCAGGCCAGAAGCAGGGAGCTGGATGAAAGTGGCGCTGCCAGGGTTGGAACTGGCACCCATATGGGATCCTGGTGCATGCAAAGCGAGGACTTTAACCACTGTGCTATTGTGCTGGGCCCTTTACAAGTTTTAAATTCTAACTACTATATTTTCATTTTGAAGGAAAAAAAAATGTAGATTATAATATATATTGAGAGAAAAAAGAAGGAAATCAATCTCCCATCTCTTGATCTACCCCCCAAATGCCACAGCAGCCATAGCTAGGCCAAGTTGAAACCACAAACCTTGAACTCAATGCAAATCTCCCATAAATTTGGCAGTTTGGATTTTAATTTAGTTGATGTACTATAATATTAAGCACATTTTCTTCCAATAATTGCCTTTTATTTTCTTTCTTGCAAAAAGTGCTTTTCACAGTGTTTTAGCTGATCTTGTAGCTTCTTGCTCTTCCTCGTTATTCTAATGATAGCCTGTCAACCCCTTAATTGTTTTTGGGGGGGCCATCATTCATTCCATGTGTGATATTTCTCAGATATAAATTTGAGGGCTCAGGAGTGATAGCGTATTGGCTAAATCCTCTCCTTGCATGTGCCAGTATCCCATATGAGTTTTGAATAATGTCCCAGCTGCTCCACTTCCCATCCAGTTCCCTGATAGTGGTCTTGGAAAACAATAAAACAAGAATCATCAATCTCTCTTCAGTCAACCATAAGGAAAATATGCACATGAAAAAATTACATTGACATATAGAGGACTCCCAATCAGATTTGCAGCTGACCTCTGGAAACTGCAGCTCAGAAGAGAATGGAGTGAGATATTCTAGATTCTAAAAGGAAAAATTGTCAGCCCAGAATAACATATTCAGCAAAGCTTCCCACTGTCTTTAAGAATGAAACAGATTTTTGCTACAGTAAAGAAAAGACCAAAGAATATGTCTCTTTCAGACATGCCCTACAAATGATACTTAAAGATGTTCTATTGACAGAGAAAAAGAATAGCACCCAACCAAACCAAAGGGAAATGCAGAGAACATACCAGTAAAATGACAACAGAAGACTAAATCAAATAACTGTAATTATTAAATGACAGGACCAATTGCCAGCTATCCATATTCGTCCTGAATGTAAATGACTTAAACTCATCCATCAAACATCATAAAAATAAATATAAATGTTTTTAAAAACAGAAATACATATGTGTGAATATATTCTTTCTCACTTTGATTTACAGTAAATTTTCTCAAATGTGTTGTAATAATTAGAAACACAATTTTTACTATGAATATGAAAGATAAGCTTTTTAAAATTGTTTCTTAATATGCTGGATTTTGTAAATGTCATTATTCAAGCTTTCACTGTCAGGTGTCTGATGTAATCTGCAGTAGCTGAGTATGAATCAAAGTTTTTCTGTATTATCATTTATTTTTGTAACCCGAGGCACTATGATCCACAGTACGTGTCTAAACCATTATGTAAATACCATTGTCATCAACTGGACATTTAGCTCATTTCCCAACCCTTGCCTGTTAGAAACATTTTGGGAAAGAACACCTTGTTCATGAGTCCTTATCTCATGTATGTATATTTTTTCAAAGTAGGTGCGTAAATACTGAAATGAGAAGTGAAACTAAAGTACTTTTGAACTTCTAGAATATATTATTGCATGCTTTAAATATTTTTAGATGGCAGTCATGCATGGGAATTCTTTCTTGGAACCCTCTCCTTTACATTGCTATATGATGATGATTATTATCAAGATTAAATTGCAGATGCCAACAAAATAATTACAATTTAATATATTATTAATATCACTATTTTAATGAAAATTTTTATGATATTTTTTCCTTATTTCAGATACGCCTTTCCAATGAGCTTAAACACTCACATTTATATAAATTTATTTGGAGAATAGAATGCTGAAGTCAGTTAATATCTGCAATATTCTGCTTCTTAGAGATAGTTTTAAGGCCTTTAATGATTAAACCTCGATTCCTAATCTAATCAGCATTGCTTACTCAGAAACTCTTGCCTACTGTGAGGAGAATTCTTAGATGCAGTGCTTACATGATACAAAACACTTCCAAGTACTCATTTATTCTTAAAAAGTCATTTCTTCAACACAATGGTTCAAGAAGCAGCAGTAGTTACTATAGTAATGACATAGTATAGTAATGTCATACTATAGTATGACATGATGCTATAGTGTGACACTGGTGAGGGTAGCTGCACTACATAGAGACCATCATCTTATTATCCAGGTAAATTCAACACACCATTTTCAATTGCTTTTCCAGACCTGAAGCAGGGAGCTGGATGGTAAGTGGAGCAACCGGGACATGAACCTGCATCCATATTGGATTCCAGTATATGCAAAGTGAGCACTTTAGGTACTAGGTTACCACACTGGACCCCTTTTTATTTATTTTTTTATTTCACAGGCTACCATGAATGAATAATGGAGATCTTGACACCGTTGAGTTATTTTCTGAGAAGTGCCTCATCTGCACCGTCTGAGCAGTCTCCAAGTCAACTCTGAATTAATTTCCAGGTTCAAGTTGTTTCACCTCTGCTCAGCACACAGCACTTATATCTCCAGAGGAATCTTCCAACTCCTTTTGGATGTCAATATTTACCAGAGGTTTCTTAGATCTTCCACTCTTTAGACACCCTGGGAAGCCCTTTTCCTCACAGCATCATTCCCTTTTTTCTATAAACTGTCCACTAGTCTCTTTATTTTGTCCACTTACATGTAATTTGGAGCTTGCAACTCTTTTGAAACTTAGCTAAACACAATTTGATTGCTCTTAATGTTTCTGTTTTTTTTTTAAGAACCAGACATTATAATCGAAGCTGGTTTCATGTTTCTACTGACAATATGTTTCTGTATTTTATGAATAAAACCTTGTGTCTCTAAAGTGTTTGAACATAAGTGATATAACAGCCCAGAATTTTTACTTATGGCACTGCGATAGTTTTCTACATCCTAACGCCTGAACCGACAGCGAGCAAACCTCCAGTCTGGGGGAAAAAATGTGGTCTTGCTTTGTAAAGGAAGCCTAGATAAGATGCAAAATTCGATAGATCTACAGTAGGTTGAATTCTCTGTTGATGATTTGCTATGCCTAATGACTGATGTTCAACATATCTCGATGTCTCTTGGAAGAAAAAAGTTTCCCCACCCCTGCTACACCCCTATGTCTAAAGTGTTCAGGAAGATGACTCGGGGAGAAAGGTGAGATTTCCAGATAGAAACGATGATAGTTTGAGCCTCTGAGGATGGAGAGTCCACATGCAGCTCTGGTGTGGCCAACCTTTAAGAGAATTCTCTATCTCTGATGAATGTTTACCCTTTGCCTGAACATGGAGGCACAAACCACATTTGGAAAGTCAAAAACTAGCATGAAAAACAAAACAGGTGGCTGCATGCAAATGGCATGTCTGTTATTCCTGTGGTTTACCAACGTTCACCCTCTTGGCTGATCTCCATTCTTCCCCAGCTAGGATTCATCTTCACTAGAGACTAGAGTGTTCATCTCCATTTATATTACCTTTTTGTGTTGTAAGCTTTTCTCACAGTTTCTGATGAACTCAGGAATACCCTTGGAGCCTAAAACATTTATTTTATAATTGTTTTGTTATCAATTTTGAAGATAAAAGATGAGTGTGTATGTGTGTATGCATCCTTCTTTAGGTCTCTTCCTTTAGTGGGATTCCAGTAGATTTTCTCCACCTTTCAACATACTCACCATATTCTTGTTGCTACTATTTGTCTATCAGTGCTCTTTTAAACATGTGCTAAGCAGTGAATAAAATATTTCACTTGCTCTGTCATGAAAATTTGGTGGCCCATCATCTCCTTTGCCCTGCATTATGCATCTATGAATATAATATAATATCAAGTTAACACAGATGCCACCATAGCGCATATTCTCTTATAAAAATCATATCAATTAATACAGCTAGGTCAACCTCATTGGTAGATGTACCAGTAGAAAGTTAAATAGTAAATATCTCTTAATTGTGTCATTGAATTTTTAACCCATATCATTCTTAGTTTTTTGCATTTTTGGATTTCGTTTATTACTTAGATTATCATCTATAATTCTAATTTTCTATAGTTCTATAGAGCTATAAATGATTTTTTTTTAGAATCACTGTATTTTTGTGAAAAACACAATTCATATTTATATTTGGACTAAATAACCCACAGAAAATTATTGTATATTATTATATTTGCTACAGAAACAAAATGCCTAATTATTTTATTCTTTTTTTTATTCATCTAGCATTATGCCAAATTCTACCTCCTAGAAACTCAGTAAGTCAAACTGCTGCTACACAGTTTATGTGAGAAAGACTTCATACACAGAGATACATACGTGAATTTCAAAGAACACAGAAAGATTATTGTGTTTTAGATTCTAGAATAAGACAATTTGATTGGCATTGCAATATGCAGCTACTGAAACAGAATATTGCTTTAAAAACATGCCTTTTATATTTAAGAGTTGTGTAAGTTTATAAGAAAACTTCCTGTAACTCTGATTTTCAAATAAATAGTTTTAAATTTTTTTTTGTTTGCCTCACGTTTTAATGCTGTTTTGGTACTTGTTACTCTGAAATGGGGCTCTGGTGATCTTTCCTTACAGTCTAATTTACGATACTAGTTTGAAATACTAATTTTTAAATACTTCACTGTAACTATAATATTTCCTCCTCCTATCAGTAGTTTCTTCAATCATTATCAGAAATGAGAAAAAAAAAAGGTGAGGGTTTCTCACTCACTTCCAGCTCTAGTAGAAATTTGCATCTTCTTTTTCAAGACATTTGAAAAGAAGTATTATGATTTAGAATACCGAGAGATCCTCCAATTAATACCTACAATTCATCATAACATTTTCCTCACTTTTGAAGAAGCCATTGAATTGACAGAAATAAGATCGGAGGCAGGAAAACAGTCATAGCAATGGAGTAAGTAGAAACAGTGCTTTTCCAGGTAAGACTTTTCTATCTATTTCTTAAGGCAGAAAAAAAAGAGTGCTTTCCAAGGAGCAGGTGTGAAAACATACACCTCCAAGGCTGAAAGCATGATCCATGAACAGAGCACCACTGCCATGCTCAATCTGGGTCTCCCAATGGGAGGCAGTCATACAGAAACATGAGGCATGCCCTGATGCCATGCAGGGTGCATATGAAAAGAAGCTGCCCAGTCACCCACCTGTCCCAAGCAGTGACTTAATCATAAAGCATTCATTTGCCCCCTGAGGAGCAACTCCGCTTTTTTTTTTTTTTTTTTTTTTTTTTGCTAAGCCAAAATGTAGCCCCCAAATTGAATTGTATTTTTTCTCCACTTTTCTGCACCTTCTATAAAACTCTATAAAAACTTCTATGAAACTTGGATTGATAATTTGAGTGGATTTCTTTACTGAAATAAATTTTACAGGTGACACATTCAGTTATATACAATTGAATGAGCCAGACCAAACTTACACAGTGTTGTAATTACAGCATCGCGTACCTATAGATTTTGTCTTGTGCTGATATTTAAGCAATGTCCTTATTCATAAGTCCACCCGTGAGAAAACTCTGCATGGGTTCTGCCACTATAGTTCAATGTTTTTTTCTATAACTTCATATAAATGCATTAGGAGAGTGCTGAATGATTTTATGAGGAAAATTGATCAAACAATAAATTTATTTTGGATAAAATTTAAATCCAAGTAACACAAAACTTCAGGATGAAATTATTAAAATTGCACATTGCAAAAAAATTATGTATACATTTCTGAATATCTTTTACAAAAGAATACCCTTTTTGTAAATTTTACTTTTTCACACACATTTGGGAATACTATGACGTTTCATGAAACCTTTGTTAGGCAGTTCCTAAACTTTAACACAAAGGTTGTGGCTGTGAGTCAGACTTGGTAGGATCTGCTAAATTTAACAGGAAACAAATGATGCCCTGGTTGTCTGTGTAAAGTTAGTTGCACATAGTACATCAGGCAGTTTTAAATTTCATGTTTTTATTTATTTACCTTCCCCCTCCCCCGCAAGTTTTGTGAGGTTGAAGTGAATGTAGACCCAGGATCATACTGCATACAGAAAATAATAAATGGTTGCAAGAATGTGAAGAAAAAGCAATGTCTCTGAACACAAGATTATTTCATCATAATAATTTCATCCTTATTAAGATTCTATTATAAACTTGGGCCCGGCTCGGTGGCGCAGTGGGTAAGGTCTTCGCCTTGCACGCCCTGGATCCCATATGGGCACCGGTTCTATCCCGGCAGCCCCGCTTCCCTTCCAGCTCCCTGACTGTGGCCCAAAGCTTTGGGACCCTGCACCAGCGTGGGAGACCCGGAAGAGGCTCCTGGCTTCGGATCGGCATAGTATCGGCCCGTTGCGCTCACTTGGGGAGTGAATCATTGGACGGAAGATCTTCCTCTCTGTCTCTCCTCTATGTATATCTGCCTTTCCAATAAAAAAATAATAAAAAATAAATCTTAAAAAAAAGATTCTATTATAAACTGAGTAGCAATCGATTGTACAAATACATCCCAATGCATTGATTATTTTCAAATATTTCTTTTTTGAGGGGCAGATTTACAGAGAATGGAGGTTGGGGGAGAAAGATGGAGAGGAAGAAGCAATCTTCCATTCATTGATTCACTCTGAAATGCCTGAAATGCTAGATTAGGTTGAACCACTAGCTTAGAACTCCAAATAGGGTTCCCGTGTAAGTGACAGGAAGTGTGAACTCTTGCATCATCTTCCACTGCATCCCCAGGAAAAATGGCAGGGATTTATACTGGGAAGTTGAGCAGGGACTCACAAGGGATGCTGTGTGTCAGGTGGAAGCTTAATGCGCAGCATGATAATTCAGGTCCAATGTTGGAAATATTCTTTGTATTTTTTCTTTTTATAATTTTTTTCAAAGATTTATTTTATTTTTATTGGAAAGACAGATATACAGAGAGGAGGAGAGCCAGAGAGAGGAAGATCTTCTGTCTGATGATTGACTCCCCAACAGCAGCAACGACCAGAGATGAGCCCATGTAAAGCTAGGATCCTGGAGCCTCGTCTGGGTCTCCCATGCAAGTACAGGGTCGCAACGCTTGGAACCGTCCTTGACCGCTTTCCCAGGCCATAAGCTGGGAACTGGATGGGAAGCAGAGCTGCTGGGGTTAGAACCAGAGGCCAAATGAGATCCTAGCACCTTAAAGGTGAGGACTTTGGCAGCTAGCCTACCGCACTGTTTTTTCTTTTTTTTTTGAGATATATATATCTCTTTACATATATGTATATATACCTATCTATCACATAACTTCATATATCATATATATGATATATATCATATATACATCACATATATATCATATAACTTTATATATTCATATATATATTATATATATTCATATACCTTTTTATATTATATTTTATATATATATAAAGTTAGAAACCCCTGAGCCTAAGAAAAATATCTTGAAAAATAAAGAATTGACGAAACAAAGTTACAGAGAGGAAAAGGGAGAGACACACATATACACACACAAAGAGAGAAGGGTCTTCCATCCACTGATTGATTCTTTGAAGGCCGCTGTGACTGGGCTCGAGCCAGGCTGAAGCTGAACACCAGGAGTTTCATTCCAAGATTTCATATAGTTGACAGAGGCCCAAACACAGGCCATCTCCGTGGGTTTTCTCACGTGCATAATCAGGTAGCTGGATCCGAAGTGGATCAGTAATAGCAGTTTTATTGTTAAACTCAGTGTTCCTCTCTCTTCTGGATCATTTTAACAGTGAACGATCAGTTGCTTTTTATCAATCTGATTTTAAAAAAATCTATGAATATGTATACACATAAATATCTTTTTAAAAAATGTTTGGTTTGCATTTTTACTTGAAAAGCAGAGTTAGAGAGGAGAGATGGAGAGAGAGAGAGAGAGAGATTATCCATCTGCTGGTTTACTCCCCAAATAACTGCAAGGGCTGGAGCTGAGCTGATCCAAATCCAGGAGGCAGATGCTTCTTCTGGGTCTCCTCCCCGGGTACAGGTCCCCAACAACATGTGCCACCGTCTGCATTTCAAGGCCACAAACAGGGAGCTGGATCAGGAATGGAACAACGGGGACATGGGGAAGTGCACATTTGGGGTGCTAACACCGTAGATGGAGCTTGCCTGCTGCGCCATGACTCCATTGCCATACATAGGATTTTTTAAATCTATTTTGGATAATTACATTAAAGTGGGATTTGCAGGCCATAACAGACCTATGATTTGACTTTTATGAGACTATCAAATTGTTTACCAAAAGTGATTGCTCTGTTTCATGTTTCTATCAGTAATGTTTGAAAATTTCACTTGTTCTATAATGCTGCAAAAATCTTGTATTTTCATTGTTTGTGCAATGATAGCATAGCATCAATAATTCATGTACATTTTTCTATTCATAATACTTTTTAGAATTATTTGTTCAAATTTTTAAAGCTAATATTTTATCTTACTTTTGATGTATACTAATTATATTTTCATAGATACAAGTAACTTTAGCAAATATATTTGAAAATAGTTTCTCCAACTTTTTCTTCCTTTGTTTTTCTCTTCACCAACATTTTTGGAATATCTAAAATAATGCTAATTCCCACACACTGACCTCTTAAAGGTTTTTCTGGTGTATGCTTCTTAATTCTTACCAAAAAATCATTGCCTAAACTTCTGCCATAGAGATTTTTCTCTTATGTTTTCTTCATTTTGTTTCATACTTCTATTTGAGTCCGTGATCCACTCAAGTTTTATATTATGTGTGACAAAATGATAAGGGTTTGTTTGCAACAGGCATAAGAGTTTTCATTTCCAGTCTGTTTAAATAATGAATTAGATGATCTTTCCATTAAGCAACTTGTGGAGTAAGGTCAGCAACACTGCACCACCATGAAATAAGAAAACTGCCTCTTGTTGTCTGAAAGAAATGCTAAGTTAACAATGGCACACAAATGAACAGACTTTTATAAGCTTTTCAGAATTCAGTGTAAGAATCAATAGCCCAAAAGATAATCTAATTCATTATTTAAACAGATTAGGAATGGAGATTCTGGTACCTGATTCTTTTTTTTTTTTTTTTGTAACTCTACCTTTCAAAGAAATAAAAACAAATCCTTTTAAATATTAAATGATTCATTGCACACGATGCCAGCTCAATGGAAAACTTCTGACTGTTGCTGTTATGTAATGGGACAACTAGAGAGAGAACACTTTTCTGTAGCTTTAAAGGCCTCAAGGAAGACACAAAGGAGCAGGTGCATAGCTTGAGTATAGTCTGGTGTGGTGCCATTCAGTTATTCCACATAGTCAGTATGTTTACAGTAACAATACTGTCTATAAGTATCTCTGGATCTAATGTCACCACTAGTCAAACGTCAGTATTTTGTCTTGTTTGAGTGTCAAGTCCTAGAAGAAGGAATGTGTTTATAATGTTTTTATGTATAGTAGCTATCGCCATGCCTGACCTTGAATAAACTGTTAGTAATACTTAATGAATGAATACACAGCCCCTGCTACATCATGCAGCTAGAGATCTCTCTCTGAAATAACAGCTTTTTTAAAATAATTTTTATCATTTAACTGAGGGTTGGATAGAAGGCAAAAAGACAAAGCTCACACTCACTGCTTTGCTTTACAAATGCCCCCATCTGTTCCTGTTTAGAGCTAAAACCAGGAACCTGAAATCCAACCTGGATGTCCCACATGGGTAACAGGGACCCAATCAAGTGTGCTCTCACAAGGACTGCATTAGCAGGAAGCAGGAGCCAGTCGTAGATCTGGGTGTGGAACCCAGTAATCTAATATTGGATGCAGATATACTAACTGTGATATCAAAGTCCCACTCCTGAAGGCACCTCTAAACACTGAGCAAAGTGAGACTTTAAAATGGACTTGAAACAGATGATGCTACTTGATGTCAAATTGTGTTAGAAACTGCAAATGTAAACGCCCCAAATGAGAACTGGATATTTAAGGAAACAATGGAGGATAACAAAGAAAAAAAGATAAAGACTTAAAAAGGATATTCCGTAAACAATGAAACAAACAGCTCAGGTGTGATATACAGTATATAATTAACGCCATTAATAAATATACTATTACCAGTTGGAATGCTTACAATAGCACGTATTTTCTCATTAAAAGACCCAGTCCAGCAATCATTTCAATCTGTCTTTAATTTTAAATGAATATTTTAAATCGTAACATTTCACTGTACATATTCATTGTGTTTGTGATTTAGAAAATTTTCAAGATGAGGCCTTCATCTCATAGTACTGTTTTCGATTATGTGCAAATATTTAAACAGTTGACATAAAATATTTAGCCTCATCCTTAACAAACATAGCAACCCAATCCATTTTTTACAACTCCACTCACAGCATATTCTCCTAGGTAAGTTGCAAACTGAATCATGTTAAGAACCAAATGAGAAGTTATGAAAAAACAAAATGAATCACATTTGGAGTAAACATAGAAAGCACTGAATTTATAATAATCATTCATACATTATGAAATTAGACATTCAAACCTATGTGATAATGACAACACTACAGAATTATGTTGCAAAATTAACACCGTTACAATCAATTACAACAATGCCAAAGAATATTTCTATATATTGAGAGATTACTGAATGATAATCTAATTTTTGAATAAAATGCTAAAATATTTCAGTGCAATTTAATAATTGGAAATCCTTGTAACAGATACTTATCTTAATCAAACTTCTAAACTTCACACATAGTTAATTTCTAAATCTTCCCCGGATTGTCTTTATTTGTCACCTTAAGCCTTTATGTTTTAAATATAACACCCTTGAGACGTTCTTTTTTTTAATACAAATTCCTATACATCTAAATAATGCTATACTGAAGACATGATTAAAATATCAAATGCATGGTATGCATTAATATCTCAAACGCATACACATATATACATGTATACAGAGCTATCATGAAGATGTCATATTGTACCTAGAAGTGAAGATAAGTTGCAATGTTCATCTCTACTGTTGAAGAAAAGGAGAGCTCCCAGTAAAACTTTTAAATATGCCTTGGCAGCAGGGTGCTAGTCTTCTTTGCATTGTCTATACCTGCAATGCCATGAGACACTTCAGTATCAAATTCTGGACTTGTGACTGATACTTCAGGAATATAGCACTGTGAAAACATGGGGGGAAACAGTGGTAGGCAAGGGGGCATGACGAGAGAAAAGGAGGTAGAGCAAGGAATTCCTATACCTATAAAACTACAGCATGAAAAACAATCAAAATATAATAATGATGATATAATGATGATCTACTGGATGCCTGCAAAAAATTTTCAAATTATTTCATTTTTCTGTATATAATCCTACTCATATGTTGATGGTTGCAAGTTAAAGAATATGTGAATATGTCTGCTATTAAATCTTTCTGTTTAAAATGTAAACACTGAATCACCTAATTGAGTTTTAGCTCAGCTACTGAACAGAACTATTTATAATTTCTTTGGATTATAATTATGCAAGCTACACTTAACCATCTGGGAATTTTCTTTCCTTCAGAACACTTGTAATGATGCAGCAAAAATACTTTGTGTATTTGTTTTTTTACTAAAGACATAAAATTTTCTTGATAGAATAATAACACTTAATTTTAACTTTCAAAATGACACAGTCCAGTGGTAGCAACTGTTTCTAAAAATAAAAGCTTACTAAAACACTATCACATACAATGGAAGCATTATTCAAAATGGTTAAGAAAGTGTAGAGATAAAACACACACCAAGAAATGACCATCTGTTTACTGAAATATTAAAAGTTTTTTGAGAAGTTAGAGAACTACTAATTGCTGAGCAGGCTGGATAAGTAAATAATTACACATTTTGATTGAAGAATATATGTAGTTCATTAAAATAGGGACTCTAACTCCACTTCTCTAGTTAGCTTCTAGTGAGATGCCAAGTATGTATCTTAATTAGAACAAAAAACCAACATTAACTTCAATGAAACATAATAATTCATACTAATGATTATATATTAATCTCTTGAGCTTGCAGGAAAACAGCACAAGACATATGGCACAGCACAGGCACCTGTGTGGTCCTTTGGGAACTGAGGTGGTACATATTAATTAGCTGGATTATAAAAGATGTTTCCCTCAGAGAAAAGTCACTTCAGCAGTTGGTTAAAACATCAAAGGCACTGGCCAATACTGTTAGGCTAAGTCTACACTCATTAAAGTTTTTTTCTACATGTAGACATCAATCCATTGCTTCTCAATTCTTTTCTGAATCCATTAGTACAAATCAGGGTAGTTGTGCGTTTCTTTATTCTTGAATGAAATTTGGCTGAAAGCATCCAATTACCATTTTGTCTATAGATAATTATGCAACTGTAAAACTCAAACAACAACAGCAACAAAATCTCTCTGGGAACCTCCAACTCTGAAGCAGCTTCTGCGTATTGAATACTACCTGAAAAACTCTTCAATTTAAGGTATTGCTTTGTGTATTCAGATCCGACATGAATGTGAGATTACAAATGTCACTTTACAACAAAGAAGATGTCAGATTCTTGGCCGTTGTATGCATGCTTAAGGCACTTCTGTATACATTTTCAAAGAGTTAACGGAAAGATATTAGAGAGCTAAGTCTCCTGGTAGATAAGCACAGAGACTCAAATTGAAATTAATAAATATTAAAATTGCTTATCGATGAAAAAAAAAAGCTTAGTCCCATTGCCAGAGTATATCTGGGAAGATAAAACAGAATATTGAGTAAGTATGCTGGGGAAAAAAATCACACACACACACACATTTTACGAACATATTTTGCTATTCTTCCTCAAATCTGCATCATTTAAAATTGTGAATTGTACAAAACTGATACTTTCCTAAGAAATATTCACAGTAAATGGATGCCTAAAACTCTGATTTAAAAAAAAAAAAAACTCTTTTAGCACAGCAATTAAAATTGGAATTAATTGAGTCTTCAAATCCTAATATATATGTATGTGTATGTATGATAGATATATACATCAGGATTTTATAGTGTATACATACGCACGTGCACACACACACACACACACATATATATTCACTAGTACAAACAGGTAGAATGTTTCCTTTGTAAAATATATTGTCCAGTTGCTGCTCCCAGGTGTATCCACAGTCAGGTGCTTAAGCCATCATATTGCTGATATTTTTATTAGTATATTTTCCTTTCACTGAACAAATGATTTGGCAGTTTAAACAATTCTTTTCTACTAAGCAAATGTGAAGCTAAGGGTCACTTAAACAGATTTGTTCAAGTAATTAATTACATGTACATGTAGCATATATTGTCTGATGAACACATTTTGGACAAGGCTTATTTTTTTGTGCAAACCATTTCAGTTTTCTTTCGAGGTGGAGATGCTAATTAACCCTTAGTGAAATGATAAAAGATAGCTTATTTTGTGTATCTAGTAGCTGTCTTCCCAGTAGGAAAGATGCTATATAGTGTGTATATACAAAATTATTTTGAAATTATTTTAAAATTATTTTAAAATTATTTTGAATGTTTAAGAATCTTATAAACTCTTGGATTCTAGATCATGACACCTGATTCATGAAAGGCGGAGGAACAACTTTCACGTGCATTTTGAAAAGACAGTGATATTATGGTATCTGGATGCTTTATTTGTAGCACAGTCACTTTGGACTTTTTAAATAGATCTCTTCAGACTTGCATATAAAAATATGTATATTTTTTTAGGAAGGAATGTTACCATCATCTGGAATTATGTCATTTGTTTCTTCAAACTCCCTTGCTAAAACATACAAGTAGCAAATTGCAATGCCTGATTACTTATGCAGAAATACATTATAATTAGCAATTATATCTATTTCTATAATGAAAAGAGTCTTCTAATGTTTTCTGTAGCACTCATTGTGAAAAACACTGTTCAGTCTGAAGAACACAGGATTGAAAAGGCAACGGTCCAGCAGGAGCACAGAGGAATGTCCACTGGCAGATTTGATAGCACAGGATATTAGAAAGTCATTCAATGTAATTTCCTCATTATTCAAATGCACTATTGTGCAATTCAATGAGAAAAAAAAAATCAACATTTGGGAGCAATCTAGAACTGTGCCTGACACATAAGAGGTAGATACGTTAGTGGCACCTAAATCCTTTTCTTAGAAATAAAACAGGCCCATCTTTTTCTCCTTCTTTTAAGTGGCCCTATTATTAGCAAGGTCTCCTGACCCACTTTTCATTGTGACTCTTCTATTTATTTACACATGCTGCTTGCTAAAGTTCTCCTAGGAGAAAAGAATTATATAGATTACAAAACCAAGCTTCAACACGCACCTGGAAATCTGAACAGGAATAGTCTTAGACTATGTCCACAAATGTCACAAATGTCACATTTTGAGAAACAACAGTTTAGAAAGCAGATTAGAATGGCGAGTGCACAAATGCTCTTTGTAAAAACCTTTTTTTTTTCTTGATTTCCTCCTTTTTCACTTCTTGTATCACATAGAAACTCTTCCAACCAACTCCTAAGGACCAATCTTTGTGTACTTTGCCTGGAGTCCCAAGGGCAACTTTATATATTATGTGTAGTCAGGGAATGAGCCAGCCTTGAGTTCAAGCAGCAGCCCTAGCCCAGGCAACCTGAAAGAATGATTGCTTCCATAAAATGAACTGCAAAAGATCCTCGACAACCTCTATAATTGTCAAGGAGAGAGTGAGATGCACTGTGCAAAAAGCTGGAAAGGCTACGAATCAACAATATTTTGGTACTAACTAAATGCACAAGTTCTTTAATGATTTTAGCTTTGGTTGCTGTTTCTGGGCAGGATTGATAATATAGTCTTTGAGTGAAGGCAAGATTCTAACGCTTTTATTAGAATGCCTCATAGATTTCCTTTGACTTCTAAGGTATATACTTTTCCACAGAGGACAATATTCCATGGATATTTTACCTACAATATATACTTGCCCCACTTTATTGGGAAGATAATCATTTATGATTCACTATTTCCTAACACAATTCTGTGAATGAAGGAGAATTCACACAATACTTGCCATTAAGTTGCTCTGCATTTTACTAATATGCATCTGTTGAAGGAAACAAATAATATAAATTTGGAAGAACTCTGTGAGAATGGTACCATTGCAGATACATTACTAGTTAAGATTTTTTTTTGATGGGTGATATCTGAACAGCATTTATAAAATGCCTAAACTTCTGTGACAATCGTCCCTTAATCTCTCCATATTAGTCCACAGTTAACTTCATTTTCAAGCAGCATGTATCATATTATTTAAAAGTAAAGCATATAGAATAGTAAAATTATCATAAATATCAAGGAATCATGCTTGATTTATGTAGAAATGCAAGAATTTAAAATTAAAAAGGTATATCAGGCACTCAACGTTCCTGTGGGTTATTGGAATCATTTTATTTACAATTTTTTTCAAAAATGATAAACTACAAAACTGATAAATAGATCATTCCTTGTTTCAAATTCAACTCCAAATGAAAAACTGGACTGGATACTGACTTTTCAGGAAATATTAACTATCCTTCAACATAGGCATTCTACTCTTCCGTTCTATGCACGTCTAGATGTACATTTTCACTCTTCTGCTGTTCAGCTCCGCACAGCCGAGAGATTGTTGCTGTCAACCCTCTTCAACACTCTTAAACACATAGGTTGGTTAGAAAAGTGAAATATCAGATTTGTTTTATTTTACATGTAAGAACATCTGTATGTTGCCAATTCAGATTTGCTAAAAGATGACTTTCTGCCTGAGGTATATAGGTAAATTCTGGGATTCTCTACTTCGTCTTAAGAGTATAAACATTTTGTACGATATGTACATTGTACTTTTTAAAAATCAATTAACACTGGGTAATTATCTCCCTTCAACTTCAGGCTTCTTTTATAGGAACTTAGGTTTATTCTCTCCACAAAAAAACTGGAGACTTAGACACAAAGGGACTATGCAAGATTGTTTGCTCGTATCCAATGTGCAAAAGTAGAAAAATTGACATGAAAAATCCTAAGATATATTTCCTAAGGAAAATTGCTTTACCCTGTACCACATAATATAATTCCTGAAAGTTAACCATGTTTAACCTACCATCTAATAGTAGAATTTTATTGTAGAGAAATAAGATGGACAACGACAATGTTAATATGAAAACCTTAATTTTCCACATAAAAAAGGGACTAAATATTGTGAAAGACACAATGTTATAATATTATAACTGCATTTTCTGCGTGAAATCAGAAGCACAAGTACTTTCCTTCATTTAATCTTAGTCACAGCTAAGATTAACAAAGTGGAAAATATCAAAAGTTTTGAATAAAATTATTGTGTTTTTCACTGATAAAAATAATTCTTTCATAATAAATCGTTTTGGTTTGTGGCAAAAATACGACTTTGCTGCTTTTTAATACAGTTTGCTTTTGAAGAGAAACTTTCCAAATTTTCTCTAGAAATTATATAGTATTCCATGCCAACTGCTTTATAGAGGGACTTTTGGAAAAGATGCAAGAAGGAAAAGTAATATGAGACACTTTGGAGTTGCTGCTGCTTTCAAAAGAAACATGAGCACAACAGAAAGTAAAGAAAGAAAGACATCCTCCCTTTCAGACACACATCACTCATGAAATTCTTACAAAAATCAACTAAAGCAAATTAAGGGTTTCAAAGCTAGTCACCTTATAAGTTGTCAGGAAAAAAATTTGCATTTAAATTACTCTGTGCAGTTACCTTGAGATTCTTTCCCCTGGAATGTTTATGGCTCTTTTTCATCAATACTTAAAAAAATACAATTTCATAAGCAGTGTATTACTACATCTAGTTGTGTTAAGAAAAGGAACTTCATTTCACAATATAGAAACATTCGAAGTGGCTTGAGGCAACCAATCACTCTGTCAGAATACTTGAATTCTTCATATGGAACACTTAGCAGTGAGGGTAATTTAAAAACATGCCAACTTGTGTTTCCTGTTACTGAGACTAGGCCACTAACTCTGTATAAAAGGGAATAAACTGTTTCTGTGTGTTCTTTGCACACGCATGAACATTGTTCAGAATATGGAACTTTTCCCCGAAAATAGTCTATACGTATAAAAATACAGCAGATATCTTTTTAATAGATAAATCTTAAGTATTATTTGAATAACTTGCTTTTATATTTGCAGAAATAGAGTGATAGGAAAAATACTAAATGTGCAAAATGTTATTTTTATATGCACATGAAAAATACAATGGAACAACTGCCCTAAAAGTGTCAAAAAGCCATTTTGGAGGGAAGGTCTTCATTATCAAAATATCTGTTCAGATGAGAACTTCTGCTTGTGGAACTGTAAACAAACTATTTAAAATGCGGAGCGCTGCCTCAGTTCTTTCCAACCAAGACACTCTCAAACACATCAAGTCCTGCTTTGAAGTAAACCTGAGCTGAATTAATGCTGTTCAACACCTCTGACAGGGCTTGCTGAAAAGTCTCATTTGATGCAAGTGGCTTGCAGTGTTCCCAAGCCTCCATCAGCAATGAAAACTGTCTTGTCTTCTCATCAACACGGTACAGGATGTTTCTGGAAAAAAAGATACAAGGGATGGGTAAGCATCAAACATTGTGATGGATATTTACAAGAAGCAACAATATTCTATAAATAAAGGAAAAATTGCAAAAAACACAACCATCTAGTCAATGAACGGATATTGATATTTGATCATTATTAGTTTCGCAGATCAATGATAAAGATTATCAGACATTATGCCCCGTTCTCGTGGTGGTGGGCAACCCTATGAAACAGAAAAAAAAAAGAAGTTTGATAAAAATTTAATTTTAATCTAATGAAGTGTTAAAAAACATAAGGGTTAGAACAAAACTCTAAATGATATTACTGTGTATCAACAACAATTTGATTATCAGAAACTTCATTGTCTAAATGACTCAGTGTGTTCAATGAATGCTCTACAAACAAATAAGTGAAAGAAATGAAAGAAAAAAAATCACGGTTTCTCAGTTTTGCCTTTTTTGACATTTTGGCCAGGTCGGGGTTTTTTTGTGATTGCTGTTTTGTGCGTTGTGGGATTCTTAGAGGTAACGCTGGCCTACAGAAAGCACAGACCACAGCACCCAAGTTTAATGGAGAAAATCAGAATGTGCGAGACATTGAGAAAGATGACTAACATGGCAAAATTAGCTTCAATTGAGAAGCACTGCTCTAAATTCCAACAAACATATCAGCAGATTCTGATTCAGACTTAGTAGGTTACTATCCAACAATAGTGATAATTCACTATTGTACTATATTAAAGAATTGTTCATATATTAAGCATCATTTGTTTTCTAAAAGCATCCTTCTCTTCCACAAATGCCTACGTAATACTTATCAAATAATGTTATTACACCTGGAGTTTGCTTTACAATGTTAAACAATAATATGGGGAGAGTGTAGTATTAGCATAGAATGTAATTGACCAGTAGCAAATAACCATTTATTTTGAGTAACACAATTCATTATAGTGTTTTCTTTTCTTTGGTACGTATTTGACATTTGCAATGTCATTTTATTACAAATATGGAGTAAATGATAAATGGATCCCTTGTATCCTAAATGATTTACTGAAAAGGAGAAATTTGATTGAGAAAGATCATATTGGTCATTTTTATATACTGATAGAAATAGCTATATTGCAGCAGAAAGCTATAGATTACTTGTTTGTTTGTTTATTGTAACCCAACTTAGCTGACATAGGTCAAACTCCACGTTGCATGTATAAAAGTAGGTAAGTAAATAATCAAATTCATTTGCCTGATTGTAATCATAGTAGCAAAAATTGTTAGTATTAGTAGATGAATTACTGCCACTAAAAAAGATCAGAGAAAATTCTCACAATGGGAAAATATTTGATCTTAAGGATCATGGTTTCAAACATTGAGGAATGGAAAGAAGCCAGAAGATGTGCAATTAGCATAACTTGTTTTCATGTAGCATGCATGACATATTCAAAAACATGAACTGTAAGATGGCATAGTGTACTCAATGATTCAATGTCAAGCACTTCTATATGTCCCAAGTGAAAGAGCCAGGATGGGCAGCTGTAAAAGAAAAGATGGGAAAACATTCCATTGCCATATTACACAGAGCACTGTATTCCAAGATAAGGAGATTTAACTTTTTATGAACAATATTAAACCTGTAAAAGGTTCTAAGCAAAAGAGAAAGGTGGATAGATTTTAGTATAAATAATCTCCTTAATTGGACCATTAAAACTGTAGTATACAAGACAATGTTGTCAGGGAAAAATAACACAGTTACACAATAATATTGGAGTGAAAAGCAACAATAAGGGAGCAATACCAAATTTGGTTAATTTACATTTTTTTCTAACATTATCTGTGATTCAATGACTATTTCCTGACTCACAGTTGCTCATCTGCATCACACTCCCCAGAACTTCATACCCCACACTCTGCAGTGATTAACAGAAACAAAACCGACCTAATCATTCAACAAGAACCTTCCATGTCTTTCTTTTACCTGAATATCTAATATATCTCTCATAGTCTTTTTTTCCATCACTCTGCTTTACTATCCCGACTCATTCCCTATATCTACAATGCCATAAAATATTTAAATAGCTGAAAGTTACACTTGTAACTGTTACCAAAGGACATTACTGCAATAATGTGGGGAACAAAAGAGCAGCAGGGGAAAACGGGGAGGGAACTAGATATGAGAAGGAGGAATTCCTGTTCCTGCAGGACTGTATCATGAGAAACAGTAATGATAATAATGATGATGATAAACAAAAAGGAAATTTATATTGCCTTTACACACTCAAGGAAAATGATGTACTATTTCTTTCCTAGGTTCAGTTCAGTGCTGTGAATAAAGGAGGTCTTCAATTATAAAGTTTCAATTTATGTAAGTTGTAATAGACTTACTTTGGTGTTCAGAGTCTGTTAGATCATCATTAATATTGAAACAAACTGCAGCAGCAATTCAGGTGGTTTTGAATTTAAACACAAGAAAGCTTGTGTCACTGGAAAGAAATTTCAATTGATAATGAGCAGATAGTGGGTGGTGGTGGGGTAAGATGATTTTTTTTGAATTTAGAATTGATTTCAATGTTTGCATTTTTCCCAGGATGTATCTGTTGAGTGGAAATTATTCCTAATAATCCATCGTCTTTGATCCTTGTGACTGCAAGCCAATTTATCAAGCTGTTAATTCAACATATCAGTTTAAGGAAGATATTCTTTAGATTCCAGATAATCTTGTAACCCAAGACAATCGGGCACTACTCAATTTGGCCAAGTGTTGTCAGCTTTAGCAGAATGGTGTCATATAAGAACCTAGCAACAAAGTTAGCAATCCTAAATAGTAACTACAAATCCTTAGTTTGCATAAGGAAACACAGAAAAGCCCACTTCATAAAACCATGGCATACACACATTCTGATGTATCAAAGACATAATGATTTGAATTATACCTTGAGTAATCCAACCGTGGCTAGTCAAAATGGGTAAACAGATAAAATGCTGACATTCTAGAAACTTGTGCTTTGAAAAAAAAAATCTAACTGAAAAATATTATGGGATGGGTTGACACTTAGTATTGTTTTTTACCAGGTCTTCTTACTAAAGACTGAGGCTAAGATGGGGGAATAAGATATGCCATTATTCAGAAACCAGATATACTATGTTCTTCCATTTTCTATTAAAATGAATTGGCAACAAAGTCTACTGAAAAAAAGAACTCTGAAATGAGTGGGGCAGCGACCTTTTTCCACTTTAGAACAACCTTGCATTTTCCCAGGTAATTACCCATCTTCCATGATTTATACTCACGTGCAAATACTTGTCAGAAGCTCCTGATAAAGTCTAATTAGCTACATGTAAGCGCAGTTGGCATTTCTGGAACAGAACTGTGAAACCTGGTCACTGGTTTTAAACATCTGCAAGCTGCAGGATGCCTTCTCCTTGCACAATAGTTTCCACTCAGCTTCTCAGTGCTGGGTGGTACAACTGCTTCTCAGGGCAAAGTCTGGAATGCCATAGTCAAGAAGACACTGCAGCCAGGTGTTAAAATCCTGGCAGCAACACAGAATGCCAATGATCAGCCTGGGTGCAGCTCATTCTGCCCTCTCCCCGCCACAAACACACCTTTTGGTGTTGTAGCCCACAGCAAGAGAGCGCCTACTATGATGCGAAAGAAACCCATCAGAAATGATTCAGTGGAGATTGCACAACGGATGTGTGGGATTTTAGAAAGACTTTTCTTAACCTAAAGGTCAATGTATTACATAGCCTATGATGCTAAGCTTGGAGTATTTCATTTTACTTCTGGGGATGCCAGTAGCTAGGTTGGTGCGAGATGGCAACATAGCACGTTTACATGCTATGAGTGGAGCACTGCACCAGCCTGCCTGCGTGCTGGGAGCTTGCTCACCTAATGGCCTCCACGTCATGGCATTTTCAAGTTAGCAGTACCAAATTGAACTTAGACAACATTTAAAGATTTCAATAACATACTAGATCAGATTTTCCAAAAGCATTTCTCATCCAAATTGTGCAGCTATGTTTTTTCAGAATGGAACACTCTGCCAATCAACAAAAAGCCAGTCAAAAAAGACATGTCTGGAAGGAAAACAGGGTGAAGGGTGCAAGAAAATATTTTCTTTTTCAGAGCCTGTCTTTTATAATCACAAGGATCTGATATTTCCCAGTGAACCATTTCATGCTTTTAAATGACACTGTTTTAATCCAGTTAAGAAGTTTCCCTGAAGACAAAGAGATTGTGTTAGCACAGCTTTTATTCAATAAATCACTAGTCTATTTGCATCCACACAACATGGATCTCAGCTTGGCATGAAGAGACATCAGATCTAATTAAAATATTATTTAATTGAAATCATTTTGGTTGTTATCATGTTTAAAATAACATTAATTCCACCCTCATGCCTATCTTCCTTCATCTGTAACAATTTGGATCTTATAAATGTAATTCATACAGTCATTCTGACCCCCACACAACACAAAGAGACTACTAAAAGGAAAATGTAATACATTATTGATGACACTAATGAAATTACAACACACATCACTCATTTTAATGGGTCTGTTTCAATGACACATCACGGTGACCAGGAAAGAGCAGCGCCAAACTCTGAAACCTAATTAATAACTCCCAGCAGCTTCACTGAAGGAGACAAAATACCTTTACCCAGCTGACGACTCTTTCCCATTCAACCAAGTAAGGCCAAAGGAAACGGAGGGAAAAAATGAATATTGAAACAAAGACATCTAAAATATCCATGAATCATTTCCATATGAGAGAATTAGTGAATTGATGATAGAAATGGTCTCTTTCAAATGTTCCTTCTGAATTCATACAGGGGGACTGGATGCTTCCCATTGTAAACCTGAATCCACATTCATTATACCACCAGCTGAGAAATTCGTAAATGAAATTACACTAAGTCATGTCATCTTTAAAAATGACCTGGTTTTTGTGATGACTGCAAAGACAAAAGGCTCATTCAATTGTATGCAACTCTTAATTTCTGTAGGATTACACTTACTATATCCCACAGTTAAAAGTGGACAATTGTATTTATATCTCAGAATAGATTATTTGACTTGTGAGTTACACCTTGAGAGTTCTCAAGTGTTCTTTCAGTTATAATTGAATTTAGTTTATACTAACAAAAACAGAGTCAGAAGTGATGCTATTACTGATACTCTCAACCTTAAATTCACTTTCCAGACAATTGAGGAACAAAGCTATGTGATGATTACCAAAAGAGAGAAAGAAAAGAAAGAGAAAAGAAAGAAAATGATCATCCACTTCTCTACAAGCAGACTCCTTTATAACACAACTTTGGAATTCCATTCCATTCCAAATCTGCTGAATTTGTGAGTCTGATTTGACTTTTGTATTTATCTCGATACGTAGAAAGTCGCCTAATTGGTAAGCCACTGAAAAGATTCTGCATGTAAATAAATCTTTTTCCTCTGTTGTACTTTTTTTTTATTTTTTAGGCTCTGGACTTTATTTTATTTTTTTTAAAGATTTACTTATTTATTTACTTATTTACTTATTTATTTATTTATTTATTTATTTTTCACATTTTATTATTATTGCTATCATTTTATGATACAGTTCCATATTCCCTTATCTCCTCCCCAATTCCCCCCCCCCAGTTCCTTTATATCATTACTAACATATAGTTCTTCATACTCAGTCATATGTTCATCATTGCTGGCATGGACAATGGCAGAGAGTCCAGAATCCTATTGTCAAAATGAATATAAACAGTTTCCCTGTAAGTCCATCTTTGTCTGGAAACAGAGATGCATACCACACTGCATCCTCACATCTGGTTGTTAGTCTCCATTACATAACTACTGTACATTCCCTTAAATGAAAGGTCATGATACAAAATCAACAATAGAAAGAAAAATAGAAATTTACAATGCCATGAAGTTAAATGACATGTTACTAGATGTGACAGTCTCCATTACACAACTACTATACCTTCCCTAAAATGAAGAGCCACAAAACAAAATCAACTTCCAGGAGAAAAAAGAAATTAACAACACCAAGAAGTTAAACAACATGCTATTAAATGTCTAACGTGTAGCTGAAGAAGTGAAAATCAAGAACCTTCTTGAAGAAAATGATGCCACTGTATGATCTACGAGTCATTGAATGATTTAATCAGAAGAAAGTGTTTTGAAGAGATGAAACCAACAGAAACCAACAAAACCCATGTGATATAGTTTCCACTGATCTTTGTTGGAGTGTGTCTCCTCCTGACAATAAACAGATGGGTTTGGTTTTTTTAACCCAGTCTACTAATCTATGATGTTTGATTGAGCTTAAGCAATTTGCATTTAGAGTTAAATATACATAGGTGGTAATTTGGTCCTATCATTTTAGGAATGGGTTGTTCATTGATTTAGTCTTCTGTTGTCATTTTACTGGGATGTTCTTCCCATTTGCCTTTGGTTTTGGTAGGTGCTATTCCTCTTCTCTGTCAAGAGAACATCTTGAAGTATCATTTGTAGAGCAGGTTTGGAAGAGGCAAATTCTTTTAGCTTTTCTTTACTCTGGAAGAATTTTATTTCATTTTCAAAGACGAAAGAAAGCTAGGCCAACATTTTTTTTTTCTTTTAGAATCTGGAATATGTCACTCCATTCTCTTCTTGCCTGTAGAGTTTCCTGTGAGAGATGTCCTGTGAGTTTAATTGGCCTTCCTTTATATGTCAATTGATGTTTTTCATGTGCACATTTAAGGATCTTTTCCTTATGTTCAATTGAAGAGAGCTTGATAATCATATGTCTTGGTGAAGATCGCTTTTGATCAAGCCTGTTGGGAGTTCTGTGTCCCTCCTGGATCTTGTTTCCCAAATCTTTCTCCAGATTAGGGAAATTTTCCTTGATTATTTCATTAAATACATTTGCAAACTCAGCTTCTCTTTTGGCACCTTCCGGGACTCCCATAACTCTTATATTTGGCCTCTTAATAGTGTCTTTCAATTCTTGAATACTTTTTTTGGCCTGATCCAGCTCTGCTTCCAGCTTTTTGTTGGCTTTCCCCTCGTGACAGAAGATATCTGCCAATTCTGATATTTTTTCTTCTGCTTGCTTCATTCTATTTTGGAGACTCTCCACTGTACTTGTAATTTGCTTTACTGTGTTCTTAATTTCTGATATTCCAGTCTTGATTTGCTTTACTGCTTCCTTAAATTCTTTGAACTCTTGCATTAACTTCTCATTTTTGACCAGAATCTTTAAAATGAGTCTTATGGATTCTGTGTCCCCCATTTTCTCAATGTCTTCCTCAGTTAACTCTGAGATTGGCATAGGGTTTTGCTCATTTGCAGGGGGGTTTTCGGTAATATTCATTGTGCCTTTGTCTCTTCTTTTGCTCTTGATCATTGTACTTCTGGTTAGCAGAGTCTTCTTCTTGGGGCAAGTTTCTAAGCTGTGTGACCCACAGGTCTACAATGCGATTTTACTTATTACAGTTGGTACACAACTTTTTGCTTGCAGCCACTTGTGTCACAACCTCCAATGAGTTCCAGGTCTGGGTTCTTATGTCAGATATCCACCATGGTCTCCACAGCCCCAGCTCTTGGCTCACCACTCTCCACCTCCTGTGATACCGTGCTGAGGCTGCACTGTTGTCTCTGCAACCTTTCTCCCTCTTCTGGTTGGAGTGGGTTCCAGGATTAGAGACACCAGTTGTGCTATCTAGTTAGGTTGTTGGTGGCGCTGATCTTGTCGGAACTTGTTGGATGTTAGGTCTGGGTGCCACATGGACCTGTTTTGACTGGTACGATGCCACAGTCGGTATTATTTTCCTGTGGGACCTCAACGAGTTCTCCCAAGCTCAGCACATGCGCAGTTCACTGTTGTCCCCTGCAGTCCCAAAACTAGTGCCACAGTGTGCAAAATGGCGCCCAATGTGCTACCACAACAGTTCTTGATCTGCTGGTTGTCAGATCCGAGGGCTACCCAGACCTTCCCCAGATGGAACCCGTAGAACGCCATGTCGTTGCAGTTCACCGAGTCAGAAATGAGCTCACTCCCCACTCAGAGCATGCTCAGTCCTTTCCCTTGCCCTTTCCTTCTTAGGCAAAATGGTGAACAATTCAGCTCTAGGGGGCTGACTGGGCTATGAAATCCTCGCTGTTCTCACACTGCCCGCCTGGGATCTGCTTCTCTGTCTCTGCTCCTGGTCAAATCAAACGGACCAGCAGGACAGACAGTTCCCCATCTGAGTGCACCTCCCAAGCTCCCAGTGAAAGTCCCTTCCCACCTGGTTGCTGGTGGAGTTTTGGCTGCTGGTGGAGTTTAGATCGCCGTGCTGGAATATCATTCACTGCAACACCACGCTGCTGTGCCCGCTGCTTTCCTGTGTCTGTCAGTCTCCAGGTACCCCTCTGCTGTTGTTCTGTCCTTTCGTATTTCCTGAAATATGTCCTCTCTGCTTCATTCTGGTTAGATGCTTCTCCGTCCTTTTAAACGTGTTCTTGCCCTATTCCACCATCTTGATTTTCCCTCTGATGTACTTTGAGTAAATATTATCCTCATATACTTTTCTTACGTTAAAATAATAATCTGGATCAAGACACCCCACAATAAGCTAAGGTCATCATTACCATAGAGTATCCAGAAAAGTTTTTCAATTTGGGGTATAGTATAAACCCAACCATATGGTATGCCAGACAGCCCAGGCCAAACCAAAGTACCACACACAAGAATATAGCTCAAACGACCATATTAAAGAATTATGGGCAATGTAAGTAACTGTCATTTTAACCACAAAAATGTGGGATGGATTTTAATAGATCATTAGGAACTGAATATAATGAGGTAGTATTTTTCTTTCCTGACAGAATGGGCTTAAACTGACATATGCATCATTTCACTGTTGTCTGTTTAATATCATTGCTAAGGTAACATGTGCAGTGTGAATTTGAGGATTCTTTAAACAATTAAATTCAGAAGTTGCTATTAAAATATCCTGCCAAATACTCTGCACAAAACATGTATGATAAAGTTAGGCTTTAATATATTCACTTGTTAAATCTCTAATGCTGTTTACAGAGTGCTGAATGGGATCTTACATTAACCAAAAATGAAGTTACCATTAGTATAAACTGATTTTAGCTCCTCAAAGTAAATATGTTAAAACTCAAATCCCAGGATTGCTGTGGTTTATCAAATCAACCACCATTTATGATGCTGATTTCCCTTACCAAAGTGTTAATTTGAGTCCCAGCTGCTGTGATCTGATTCAGCTTCATGCCGGTGAGCCTGGAGAAGCAGCAGATAACGCTCAAAAACTAAGTCCCCTAGAACCGAGAGACCTGGGCCAACTCTGGCTTTTTTTGAGAATTCAGGAACTAAGTAACAGATAGAAAAATTCTTCTCTGTCTCTTCCTCTATTGCTCTGATTTTCAAATTAATAAGCAACATTTTCACAAAGCTCTTGTGCACTGATGTGATATTAGAATGTGTGGTTTGGGGAGGGTTCCTGTGCGGTTACGGGAGAGAATATGCTGCAAGAACACGGCTGGCTGTTCACGAGACAGGAAGAGACTCCTTCCCAGCATCTGATTCATCCTAGAGCCTTTCATCTTGGATGTCCTATTATCTAGCAGTGTTAGAAATAACAGCCAGTCCATGACATTATACCTTAGGTAGCATGACTTTAAAAACTCATCTAACTGAATAACTGCTCAAGAAATGGAGAAAAAAAAATGACCCTATTTCCATTTTGAAAACAGAATATAATAAGGGAAAATATTGTGATGAGAGAAACAATTGGGTTGTTAGTGGCTATCGTCAAGATTTTTTTAGTCTGTCTCACTGCCCTGGTTTTTTTGTGTTTTTTTTTAAGAGAAATTGAGCAAAATAATTGGTTAGACCCTTCTTGGATTATTCCCTTTTATAACACGGTGCTGGACAGTTTATCAACAAAGAAAAGGTATATGTGACTCACAAAAACCTTATACTAATTCAAAAAGGAGGCAGAATTTAAAGAAAATTCTCAGATCTTACCTTCCAAAATTTAGAGAAGATGGTGATATTACTAATCTTCCTTTTTCATACTCTTATTTTTTATTTCGTAGCAGGTAAATTCTACCCTTCAGTGCATATCTGACCTACAACCAGAAATTTAGGTACCTCTTATTTCCTAACTCTTTTAAGAATTGAGTGTAACCTGTCACCTTACAAGGACAATTTCATGTGAATAGCTTACAGTCCCTTGGCAACTACCATACAGATGCACCGAGATTCCTTATCTTACATCTCAAATATTTGCATCAGCTCCCTGTTCCTTATTCTCCCAGAACCTTCATTATCGTCTGTAAACACTAATGCTCAGGCCACTTTTTTTTTTTTAAGTTAATTCTGCTTTTTTTCCATTTTTTTCACCTATTTTCTTATTTCCAAAGCCTGAAGAATGTGAAAGGTTGCTGTTCAAAAGGTCATTCTAAAGGTTAAAAAAAAAAAAAAAAAGTAATCTAAGCTGTGTCTATTTAAATAAAGTGAGTAATTGAGCCAACATTGATTTTTCTGCTTTGACTACTCAACAGCCTTTATTAAACATCTACGTCATGAAATTGGCTGTGGTAGGCGCTCAGAAACAGAAAAAGAGACCATTATAGCTTTTAGTGGAAGCCAAGCACTTAGTGAATACACTTAAATATTATTTTTTTTTTATTTTTGGTCCTAGGTTGTATTTCAATTGTTACATATAGTATTAAAAAGAGAGGAAGATTTTCCCTCTAATCTTTCACTCCTCAAGTGACCGCAATGCCTAGTGATGAGCCAATCTGAAGCCAAGAACCCAGAACCTCCTCTAGGTCCCTCATAAGGGTGCAGGGTCCCAAGGCTTTGGGTCATCCTCGACTGCTTTCCCAGGCCACAAGCAGGGAGCTGGAAGGGAAGCAGGGTTGCCAGGATTAGAAGCAGCACCCATATGAGATCCTGTTGTGTTCAAGGTGAGGACTTTAGCTGCTAGGCCACCGTACCTGGCCCTACGGTGTTTATTTCTTGCACCAAAGGGAGGAAATTGAAGCTGAAAACCTTACATGTTGCATGTATTGTATGGTATAAATAAGAAACTAAACCTGTGGTTCCAACTCCCCAAATAACACTTAGAAAAGTTAACTTCCTGTATCAAAATGTTAGTGATAACTCTTTCAGTTAAAATAGATTGCTTTTCCAGAATATCTGAATATCTACTATATCCGTTTCTGTCTATGTAAATAATATTACCTCATCAATAGTTTAAAGTCAAAATATTAGTACTAAAAATCGGTAAGAAAAATAGATACTGTCTTGAACTCCATTTCTCATGGTCTCATGCCTGTGTTTTCAAGTGTTATGTGGACCATGGTGATGGAACCTGGGTATTTTCAGTGACAAAACAACAAAGGTCAGAAAACCAGGTATCACCAAGACTCCAATTAACAGATCTTGTTTCATCCAACATTGTTTATTCTATCATTTTGATAACAAATATAAGTTTCTTAAAAGAACCAGTGAGTGTATAAATCAATTTATCAGAAGGAAAAGAAATAGACATAATTGCTTATTAGGCTTAATTAAATTATGGTTATATTTTTACAATTTGAATTATTTGTTGTAATGCCCCGTTTCTTTCTGTTTGTGAAATCTGAATTAATTTACTGGGTGTGGTAGACTATGTGGTGTAAAGCATTTTAGAAATGACCAATATCAGCTAACTGGTTTTTGTAATTCATTTTAGATTAATTTTTACATGTGAAAAGCATTATTGAGTAAGCCAACAAGGTTGTGATTATATATTATAAATATTTTATCATAAAAATTAAAAAGGAAAAAGAAAGGAAACGAGCAAGGAGGGAGGGAGACAGATAAGTCATTATGTTCTTAGAATTGTATCTGTGAACTGCATAAGATCTGTTGCCTTCATATTAATAAAAACTAATAGTTAATTTAAAAAGAACATAGCAAAAAAAAAAAAAGAATGGCCAATTACATTAGTAGCTATACTTCAACAAAGCAAATGTTCATAAACGTTTTGTGGATACTTAACTAGCTCTGTCACTATGGAAAATACCAAATATTTAAAGCATTGGGCTTTATTCAGTCACCTCAGACTTATTCATCTGCCTCTACTTTCTATCTTAAAGACTAATATTCAATATAAGTGAAAATAATTAATGCTCTTATTAACTGCACCCTTTGCAACTGTGGCCCTCAACTAAGTGGAAGAAAAATAATGGCTTCTTTGTACTAGACATCTTCATACAAGTCACCTTGACATTCTGGTCCATGCTAATGAATGCTTTGGCAGACCTGTTAATCCAATTTCCTGAAAACAACATCATTCAGTGAATTCTAAATCTTACAAAAACCACGACCTCCAGCAACAGAAAATGTTCTCAGTCTCAGTTACCTAAGCATCTGTGAATTTTTTTTTAAATACATTAGATTGATTAAGTCTGGATTATATTTAAATTATAGAATTTTATATGTTCTACTTGAAGACAGCCTAACAAGACTCTACAATTTGATAAAAACAGAAGAAACTTATAAAAAGAACCTTATTCTCATCATATTCCAGAAAATTTAGGACTAATTGTATTGAGTGATGATAGAAATCAAAAAGATAATTATTTTAGAGCTGATTCCCCAAGCATGTGTTAATCACAATGTACTATATTTGATCAAAGTAATAACAGAAGTGGTCTCACTTCTGAAGGGATTTTTGAGTTTTGAGCTAATTTACATGGAAAAGACTAAATGGTTTAAAACCTGTTGTCTTCCACATGTTTAGTTACTGTAGACATATAAACATATAAAGCAAAACAAATGCTGGCATGAAATTTCCACAAATTAGCCTGGTGTGATGGCTCAGTGGTTAAATCCTCCATTGCACACACCAGGATCCCATATGGAAAGCACTTCCTGTCCTGGCTGATCCACTTCCAATCCAATTCCTTGTGTGTGTGGCCTGGGAATGCAGTGTAGGATGGCCCAAACCTTTGGGTTCCCGCCCTTACATGGTAGACCAAGAAGATCCTGGCTTATGGATTCAGATTAATTCATTTCTGGCCATTGTGGCCATTTGAGCAGTGAGAAAATGAATGGATGATCTTTCTGTCTCCTCTTTTTGTAAATCTGACTTTCCAATAAAAATAAAATCTTTCTAAAAAATTTTCACAAATACCACTGGTTTATTCATTTTCAAAATAGTTTACACTTAATTTTTCCTCAGAAAGTGGTAAGTAAGTGGAAATGATTAGTGGAAATCATTTCTCTGCAATAAATACAATATGAATTGTGATAGCTTGGTAAAGATGAAATTGCTTTACTTTCATGGTTAACTGTATTTGATGATCATTTATCTTTTCATAACTATTTGGGTAAGATGTCAGTATATTTTTTCCAAGAAACCATTTCTTAGGCTGAGTTTGCAATGATTATTAGTGTAAATTGCTACTAGCTGAAAATTAAACTACAATATGAATTTAATTGCCTCATTGTCCTATATTCATATAAATCAGATTAAAACCACATGGAAATGCTTGTTAATTTCATAAGTGAATTGAAAGTAGCAAAACAGAAATTTCAAATAAATGCATATAATTGTTTTGGGATTTCTGTTTTTTAAATGTTCGTGTATTTATTTAATCCCTCAAAATCAGTACTGATTAATTTTCAAATGATTCATGTCAAAAATAAGAAAGAACCTTACTTATTTGAAGAAGGAATACTTGGTATTTTTAGTAAAGAATGAACTAATTAACATAGTGTTATTTATTCAACAATTGAATCCAAAAGCAAGAGAAATCTATGATAAAGATGAGCAAGTATATTGCTATTTTTAATATAAAATAAACCCAATGATTGTGGTACAGATATATGTCTCACAGAACATCTTGAATGATATATTATTTTAAAAAGGCGGTTTCATAAATTCTAATCAATACCTTACACAGCCAAGTAAACTTTGTTTTATCTTTTTTAATGGAAGGATAAAATTATTTTTTACTTTCTAGATGGAGACGAAGTACAGTGACACCAGTCTTATTGTCAGTATTGACCAGCTGTGACTAGTTTTTAAACAATACCACCTTTTGCCTCCTGTGTTTTTTTATTAACACATGAAGCGTCAGTAGAGAGAAATTCTTTTTATTTCAAGTGTACTCTTTGCTACCCCTGCTATATTCTCATTTATTCCTTTTGCATCTATTTTACAATATGAGTGCAAGTATGAATTTTGTGTGTGCACTCATTTCTATAAAAAATGTATATGTTGCACCTGTCAATTTATATATGGATACATGAGTATATATTCATAGAATGTATAAATATGTTACATACTTCCACATATATACAATGTCTAATCTGTCTTCCAGTGGGATTATAATATTTGAATTGTATTCCTCCCTCCCCAATTCATATAACTGGATATTGTGTTATGTATTGTATTATAATGCATTGCAGTTGGTAGTAATAAAATCCAAACTGGAGAGAAGACACTGCAAGTGAAACACTTGTGTTTTGATCTGAGAGACAAAGAACTGAAACATGGCCTTATTGACACTAAAGTACACACGTGACGATTGAAAGCCGAGTATTGCTCATAGACTTGGAACACCTCTTCGGCAGGTGTCACTGTATTTCTTCTTAAATCAAATTCTGATTTCCATTCTAAAATTCTTAGTTCTGACTATATTGGCTTTGCTGAAAAAGGACTTGATTTACAGAAATACTACTTCTATTATAAATTACATTAATATTTATGTTATAGATATTATCAAAAATTAGAATGTGTTTTCTCTGTCAAATTTTTTCCTGTCTATTTGGTACTTGGGGCCAGTCAGAGCCTTCGGTAGTAAAGGGTTGTCTATCACCCCTGTCACACGGCCTCTGGACCGGTCCCATGTACTTTCCCACTAACTTTCTGAATGGAGCACATTGAGATCCTGAGTCTCTCTGATTCCTTTCTTCTTCACTTGTAAAATGAAACATATTAATGCTTATAGGTTGCAGTTTTTATAACAATGAAATAGGGTAACATTATATAAAAGCCTACCTATCCTAATACATTGTATGTACAAAAAAAAAAATGCCTTAGAAAAGATACTGAGAACACATTTACCACAAGAAAGCCTGCAAGATATGCAAGAGAAATACCTATTGAAACTTATCCAGGGCCCGGCAGTGTGGCCTAGCTGCTAAAGTCCTCGCCTTGAACACCCCGGGATCCCATATCGGCGCCAGTTCTAATTCCAGCAGCTCCACTTCCCATCCAGCTCCCTGCTTGTGGCCTGGGAAAGCAGTAGAGGATGACCCAAAGCCTTGGGACGCTGCACCTATGTGGGAGACCTGAAGAAATTCCTGGCTCCTGCCTTCAGATCAGCACAGCACCAGCCCTTGCGCTCACTTGGGGAGTGAATCATGGGAGGGAAGATCTTCCTCTCTGCCTCTCTTCCTCTCTGTATATCGGACTTTGTAATAAAAACAAATAAATCTTTTAAAAAAAAAAAAAGAAACTTATACGACATGAGGTCTGACAAAGGTTTTCATCTTAACATTAGTACACAAGTGGACTGTTACATCATTGCCAACTGCAGCGACTTTGAGCTATTTGTTATTCCTCATGTATGTAATAGTCTCTTCAGAACCCTATTACTAAAGTTATTTTATCCAATCATACAGTAACTTCCAACAATAAGAAATTCACATTCCATATTAGCAATCATCTTTATTAGAGGCCATTTGATGTGCCAAACATTTTAAAAATACTTAAATTATTTCCCATTTTTTTAACACAAGAAACAGAAATAATAAAAGACTTGGATTAATGATTTATTTCTGTTTTTCTCAATTTCTTTTTATTATCATTAATATCATCCTATGATACAGTTCCATAGGCCCTGCGACTTCCCCAACCCTCTCCAAGTCCCTTCCCACCCCTCCTCACCCTGCACACTGAGTTCTGGTATATTATTGCCACAGCACAGTGCCTCACAAACAGTCATACATCCATCATTGCAGGCTTGGTCAAGAGCAGAGTCCAGCATCCCACCACCAAGGCACAATCGACAGTTTCATTGGGAGTCCATCTCCAATCCAGATGCAGAGACGCACACTGCCTTGTATCCTCACATCCAGACACCACAGGCTCCATTGCACAGTCACTATACATCCCCCCAAATGAAAAGCCACAGTACAAAATCAACAACAGGAAGATAAATAGAATTCTACAATGCCATGAAGCTGTTTTTTGGCATTCATATATAAGTAAAACATTTTGGACAGCTAAATATATATCTGTGCACGGGCATGGTTCTAACACTGCTGAAGACTAGCTAAATTGTGTTGGCAAGTAATTGTTAAAATCATGTTAAAGGAACTTAAATATGCCCTCCCACAGATGAGGCCTTCTAAGTCATAATCCACACGAAAAAAAATAAGGATAAGTGACTGCTGTCCAATGCTGAAATAATAGGCTGTGTTAGAAATGTTGACAGATCTTCAATTGTAACAGCACACCTTGTGCTGCCAAATGTGCCAAGGCTTTATGCCTTGACCTTCAAGGTCCAATTGATATTTATATACCATGAGTGCATAAATAATATAACTTACAATCTCTGAAAAGAGCCTACCCAGACCCAATAAACCACATACGTTTATATGGGGAAAGGAGGACATATATTTGGTGTGATCGTCTCAAATTCAGTCGCCCTTACTGCCAAAATTCACTTACCTTAATGTACTGACTCTCAATAAGTGACAAATAGCTGAAGCTTATCATCAGTGCTCTTATTTATCAGATAATGTGGGGCATTTGAGATAAACCCAGGTACTGATATGATACCTAAAACACTTAGGGGTCAAAGGTTTCAGCCATTTTTTTTTCCTTATTACCACTGTAAGTTTAATTGTTCCCTTTCAATTTGTGTAACAGGGATTGGGTAAGCAGAAATGCAGTTTTTCGAGTTTCAGGCCCAGGAGCACAAGGTAAAGGGTGCAGGATAGGCTTGAGGTTGAAAACCTAAAACCTAGCAACTGATACATCTATGGGAAAATAATCCATTAGTGAACCAGCACTCAGATACTTCACATTATCTGGAGTAGTGAGTTGACTGTTGGGCCCCAACATATACCTAGGTGCTTGTCCCCAGGACTTGTCAATCTCACTTTGAGAAAGCCTCTTTGCAGATGCGATTAAATTAAGAATGTTGCTATAAGGCATTATCTTGTGTTATCTTTCTAGGTTGTAAATGGAATCATATCACCTCATGATAGAGGGTAAGAGGAATCCACACACACACACACACACACACACACACACACACTCCCCAGGACAACAAACAGAATCCGACAAGCACTGGAGTGATGTGGCACACCCAAGGAGATGCTGGCAAAACAAAGCACAGATTCTCCCTCAGAGCCCTTGGACGATCAGTGGCTCTGCCAAAGCTTGTTGTGGGAGAGGATGGATTTCTGTTATTTTCAGTTACCCAATCTAAGGTAAATGTGTTATGACAGCCACAAGAAGCTAATATGTTTATCTTATGCTTTATACGTAAGAGATACTGAATTTCAACATACAAATTGTACCATAGGCATTCTGAATTATTTCATCATAGAAAAATTAATTCATCTGGAACATGCACAAATATGACACGACCATAGTCCTCCCTTTTCCACTGGGGAAGTCATAGATGATATCAAATTTTCTACCCACTTTTTTTTATATCTGCATGTCTTTGATAAAGTTTAATTTATGCAGCAGACACAGTGAGAGAACAACAACTATGAAACGGGGCAATTATATCAGTATAATTAAAGACCACTACAGGCATTACTACTTTTGCATAAGACTGCTATTAAATAAAATGGGGTTACTTGAATGCAAGCATTTTGATGCCCTGATGGCCATTACAATAAGAGAGACAACAGGGACTAACAGGACAGTGATATATACAGGTTGGACATAAAGGACAAAGGATGATTTGCAGTCTAGGAGGGGAAGGAGTAGGATTAATATGAGATTTCATCAACATACAATGAATCATATTTTAAAAATTAAGCGACAGTTTATTTCTGAAAATTTTTCATTTAATGTTTTCAAGCTATTCTTACTCATAGGAATCTGAAATCATACAATGAAAAACCACAGGTAAAAGAATACTGTGATACGCTCAAATCAATGAAATGTATTGAAACTTAAACCCAAATTGTAAGCAAAATTAGCAATCTAGATTTGGAGACTAGAATTTTACAGATTATGAACACTTCAAAGTGTAACCAAGTAATTAAAAAAAAATAGAATGATAATCATTTCCCAAACTAAAGTGAAGCAAAATAATTCCCCATCTTTAGAAATTATTCTAGAAACATGTTTTACGGTAATACTAATTCTTAATTCATAATGCCCAGAATAATTTTTCCCTCATTTATTTGATATTCTACTTTAAAAAAAATGGATCATCCTTAAGAAAAAAAATCTATTTAATTTCTGAAAACTGTCTGTTCAATTTTATTGTTTAAGAAAATGTGGACGAGAGCACCAGAAAGGAACATTTAACAGACTGGAAAGGGAATAGTTAATATCTGGAAATATAACTATATCTCAAAAATTTTTGTACCTGACAAGGCTGTATTTTATTAGTTTTGAATGATTTTAAATAAAATAACATTAAGTTAACATATCTTCCAAACTTCTGGTGTAGCATATGTAAGCTTCGATTAGAAAATGAGAGCTGCTAGCATGAGTAATGGAAAAGTTTGGAAACACTTTACCTGGCATACGTAAAGATGATTCTTTCCAAAAAACATTTGGCATGTTTCTTCTATTTCACACTATTGCATAAGGAGCCAATTTACTACTTGCATGTAATTATTTTTGGATGAGAAGGGAAAAGCAAGGTAAAGTTTTAGTCTACCTTAGGACAAGCAAAATATAACCAGATAGAGAGTTTCTTCCAAGGACTGTTTAGCCATTTAAAGTACTATGCAAAAATCAGCTTACCTTGTCACTCATGTTATTTCATTTTAAATCAGCAGAATCCCTTTTTGAAAAGAGAATTGTTCTGTCTACATTACAGTTGTTAAAACTACACTGCTTTGGGGAATAATTTGTTTTATTTGGCTTCTACACTTTTCTTTACCCTCAGGTTCAATCTATCATTTAAAAAAAAAAAAAACCCTGTAGATTACATTTCCAAAATATTAAAAACTCCTCCTCGTCCCTCCATTTCCATCCCCAGCAGGATGATCTCTGCACAGATTAATGTCGTTTGTCAATGTAGCTGGACCATGTTGCCTAGCTGTTTGAGCAAACCTTGTTGATACATTACCAAGAAAATGCTTCACAGGTACTTATAATCAATTGGCTTTAAATGAAGATCATAATTGATAATACGAGTGGGCTTCATACATTCAAGTGAAGGTCTCAGAAGCAAAAGCAGATTTCCAGAGAGAACAAATTTCTGCTTCAGAATTGAAACATGTTAATTCTACTTGAACTCCCAGCCTGCCACGACCACAGAGTTCCACTCCTCTGTAACATCAGGTATTTCCCTGAGATTCTATACTGCTTTTCTGTGGATCTAAGCCCTGTCTACCATTACAATGACATGATTCACTTCCTTAAAATAATATGTCTACTTGTCCATTCTCTGTCATTTTCCTGCCAATCGACTGAAACTCCCCTTGTTCTGTATCTCTGGAGAACCTCGATGGACAGACCTGGATCATGAAAATATCACATCATTTCTCAATTATCTTCATTTTTCCCCATTCTTCTGTAATCATTTCTCCACACAGCAATGACAGCGATGTGGACACATGATAATAGACACATACATGAAATTAAGCCACCATTTGTGTACAAATAGATTTTAAAGAACCGATATCTGTTACCTAACCTTTTGCAATGATCTCTTGGTCATTATTTAGTACTCCAGTCTCACATCAAACTCTTTTTCCCAAATCAACTTGGCCATTTTAAAAGAAGAAATAACCCTCATGTTTCCATTGAGACAATTTTAAACTTTGTGACCATGTATTTATTATTCTTTTACTTGCATACTAATTTTCCTAGTATTAGATAAGGTCATCATGATAGATTTGTTTATATTTTGCAGCATATTTTTCTGAGTTCCTGGGATAGTTCTATCAAATGGTTGCCGCTAAGTACTTGCTGAATTAACAAGCGTAATGTGAATAGTATTAATCCTAGATAGATGCTTTGAAGAAATCACATCCAATTTCTAGCTCACAAATAAGTAAGACAGTCAGATTAAAACGAGAATGAAAAACTGCAAGAAATAAAATGTCACCCAAATCCATAGGCATTATCTTGCAGTCTAGATCTAAGTACTGATTTAGTATTCAATTTCTATTTTTTTGGCGAAATAAAATACATTTACTTCTCTTTACTGATTCAATATATTAGCATTTTATCCAACTGAACTATTGATTTAAATCTTTTATCCTAGTTCTGACAAAATTTATAAATCTGCTTTGAAAATAAAACAGAATGGCTACAACCGTTTTTATTAATTGATTAATGCCAATTACCAGTTTTGTTAGTTTTGAAACTTTTAATTTTTATTAGCTGCACAATTATTTTCTACATAGTGGGAAAACATCTACATGAACATATGATTGGCAGAGTAAAAATGTATAAATAGAGCACCTGGGAAAAGCAGTAGATGTTCCATAAGCACTTGTAGAGAGTATGGCAAAATACAAGGGAGAGAGCTGTGAAGCAAGGAAGTCCTGGATAAAGCTGCCAGTTTCAACAGATATTACATATACTGTTGTAAGACAAGAGCTATGCATCAAGTATATTTGGTGCCTAGCATGGGGTTACTAATAGATTTTTTAAAAAATTAATGCTATGTTTTTTTTTTAATTTCCTATCCTCTGTTTGAGATTAAACTATATTGTAAAACAAATGTTCTTGATAAAGCATGGTAGGGCATAAAGTTACACCACAGCCATAACCACCATTTGCAGCACAAGGCACGTTTGAGCTTCTCATGATCCTGGAGGACTGATGGCTGAAAGAGAGGATGTACTTCTGGGTGAAGTACTCTGCAATTTTGTTTTGTTTTGTTTTGTTTTGTTTTTATTTTTTCTGTCTGTTCTTTTCACTCCTGCCCCCCCTTTCTTTCTTGAGAATAAAAAGGGCAGGATGGAAGAAAAAAGAGAAAATGAATATGATTAACTAGATTATCTTTTAGTTTCTTAATACAACTTATCAGATACAGGTAGATTGCCAGAAAGATGTGTAAAACTCACGAATTTAAGAATTTGTCATATTTCTATTTTATATTACATCAATTATGCATTCAATTCTATACTAACGATGAATATTTTTCTTTTCTTATTTTCAGTCCTGATGAGTTTTTCAAGTTGATACATTTTAACGTAATTATTATAGGCATCACTTTTTCCATTAGTTGCAAAAGTTATAGTCTTAGATCTTTAGTAAAGAGACCAGATAAGCAAGACAACCAACGTTATTGATTGGTGTACTCTGAATAAACCTCAAGGAAGAAGGGAATCCAGTAGAGAAGGCTTTTTAATCCTTTAATTGAACAGTGGGCGCTCCTGCGAAGGGCTCATGTAAACAAACAATATGGCTTACAGAATCATGCCTCCTGGTTCCTAGTCCTTTCCATGTGTATCTTTTCAACATTCTATGTCTGCTACATGTTCTGGGGTGATTAAAAAAAAACTACCTTTAATAAGAATACAACTACTGATAATGCAGATTTCATCAGGTGCTAAATTTTTGAAAATCTGAAATGTTAGTGACACAGGGTCTACACAACACTCTAATGCTTCAGTTTTGTTATGTTGCTCATGAGAGGTTATGAACCTCAGTGAGTACAAAGGAAACCGTGTTATCACCCTTTTTCTTTGGGTCATATTTAATCTCAAGATACTTGCACAAATGAAAGTTCTAAAGTATGCTGTTTTAATTTAAAAAAGGGAACATAAAGGGAAATAAAGAAATACTAAGCGTAACATGGTTGCATTAATAATCTAATCATTTTTCTTTCTTCATTGAGCTGTTGTTCCACAATTTAGTTTTAAGATAAATCAGATGCCAACTCACAAAAGTAAATGTTTTTATATAAAAAACATCAGTCCTGTAGTATAGACAGTTGCTTGTTGGCATTGTTAGTTGGTTATTAGAATGAAAGACACAGAAGTTAGTTTTATGAGCTGATTAATTGTTCTTTTACTAAAAATAAAAAAGATTAATTTATTGATTTGAAAAGTAAAGTTACATAACGAAGGGCAAACACACAGATGATTTACTCTGCAAATAGCCCCCAATGCCTGAGATCTATTTGGCTGAAGCCAGACTGCTTGAATGTCAGTGTGGTCTCCCACATGGACAACAGGGGCAAAAGGACTTTAGACATGTTCTGCCTTCTCAGCTGCATTTGCTAGAAGCTGGATCAGAACTGGAGAAGGCAGGACCTGACCAGGTGCTCACACACAAGTGTTCATTCAGGACCCCAGCATTGTCCTGCACCATCTATCTGTTGCCCTTTTGGTTACAAATATGCATCTCTAAAGTAGCAACGTAGTCATCTCTCTTTTATATGAGACTCTTACGCAAAAATTCTGTTTGTGATGAGTGATATTAAGCAGAGAAATGTACGTTTGCTTTTAATTGCACATGAGTTTTATAAACACCAGAAGGAACAGACAATAGTATTCAAATTATATTGATTCAAGAAAATAGAACCTAACATTTTTCCAGTGTTGTTTCATTCTACTTATTTTTACAATCATTAGTGTTAGAGATATAATTCTGCCATTATGAAGGAAATGAAACTCAGCAGGCAAAACTGCTATTGTTTCGGTTTTACTTATACTACAACATAACAATTTATTGATGACTTGTGAGTACACTAGGAATAATATGACCAAACATGAACAACACTGTAACAGAAAGCGCAGAGTTTTCAGAGGAAACAATTCGGATTCAAATCCCATTTCTTCCATTAAAAAAAGTATATATCTTGTCTAAGCTTTAGTTTTCTTATCTTTCCAAAGATAATCAAATCAATCTAGCAAAATTGTACATGGGAGACACCTGATAAAGGAAAATATACAGCACAGTAAATCTTCCTTTGTGACAAGAATTATTGTAAGACTTCAAGTTATTACATACTTTAGGATATCACAGTTTACCCTCAGACAGTGCAGTGTTGTATCTTAACCTGCAAATACGATGATAATATTGGTTTTTCATTTCACATTAAATGGAAAGGAACATTAGAGCGTTTTGTATGAATTCAAGACTATATGCACAAGAGTTTCTATTTTATTTCCAGCAGGCTGAATTTCAGACTAATCGGTATCATTGTTGTCAATACAAAATTTTAAACAGATATTTAAATGTCTAATCAAACTGCATTAGAACATTATTTTCATACTGTTTTCTTTTAATGTAAACAAAATGAATGATACAAAAGACGAAGCCTGAATTTTAGTGTTTGGATTTCACTGCACTTAAAACTGAAGAGGGTTTTTTTTTTGTTGTTCCTTTTAGAAGTTTAACCTTTAAAGTTATGAAAGGGATACATAAATACATAATTACTAAGCCGATGTATATGTTTATTCATAAAGAGGGTAAATAGAATGTTTATAATGATCAACCGTTTAAGTATTTTTTTTATATATGCCAGGTCTTCAACCTTCTTTTGAAAATATCACATTATGGGCCCGGCGCGGTGGCGCAATTGGTTAAAGGTCCTCGCCTTGCACGCCCGGGATCCCATATGGGCGCCGGTTCTAATCCCGGCAGCCCCGCTTCCCTTCCAGCTCCCTGCCTGTGGCCTGGGAAAGCAGTCGAGGATGGCCCAAAGCTTTGGGAACCTGCACCCGCGTGGGAGACCCAGAAGAGGCTCCTGGCTTCGGATTGGCATAGTATCGGCCCGTTGCGCTCACTTGGGGAGTGAATCATCGGACGGAAGATCTTCCTCTCTGTCTCTCCTCTCTGTATATCCGCCTTTCCAATGAAAAAATAATAAAAATAAATCTTTAAAAAAAAAAAAAAAAGAAAATATCACATTGTGTAGATTATGGAACTCTCTGTCAGTGTACAGATCCTTTTGTGCAAATGACCACTATTACCAATGTTTAAAAGCCTTATGGTAATTCTTAATCACTAGTTATTTTGTCCAAAGGAAACCAGAGGCATTACTGGCAGAATTAATGACAAGAGAAACAATGGTGAGACTTTAATTCTATGCAGACCACCCACTCCTCACTGAAAGAAAAAATACAACTGCAGCCAAGTAGTCATTACCCCAATCCAACCCTGAATATGAGGTTTTATTAGTGCTTATATAACAGACTCTAATTAAAACACCGCGGAAGCTATATAACGAGACCACTATTATTCTGAAATGCTTTTGGTGGCTTAGATTTTAATTTCTTACATTCTTAAAATCAAGCAGATGTCACGAATATGTAGCTAGGAAAACCATCACATTTTATCTGAGAAATGTGCTTTTTAATAGTCTAATGTCATTTCTTGCTTAACTGTAAACTAGTTAGCACAGTTTTTCAAAACAACGTATTGAGAGCTTATGTGTATAAAACGTACTTTGAATGGATTACTTTCTTTGTTTATTCCCATTTCAAGGCAGCAACTTCCTGACATTCATTTCACATCGATACATTCCTGCCTTCAAGGATGGTAATGGAAAATTTACTTTGTTAGATTCCAAGGGTCCCCATTCCATCTAGCTGTGGAAGAACTTCCTTCATCATGAACGTTTGGGAAGGACATAATACAGCGACACACATGTGCAGCTTGTCCATACAGTGCTCTTCAAGTTACTAGCAAGCTTTGTATCTACTTTTGCAGTTATGACTACTGAAACGCCAAAGATTTGTTTTTTCAAAAACGTATTCATGATGTTATAAGTGCAAAGACAACTCCTGCATCAAGATGTAGCTGAATTATTGTTTATTTAGATGTAACATTAAGAACTAGAGCCTAATCAATAGCTATCTTTCAAAAATAATTAGCTTTTAATTCAGTGCTAACAGAGGTGTTTGAGAATGTTGGCTTTCCCTTAGAGCCCCGTATCTGTCTTGAAGCCAGAAATAGACACTCCCTCATGTCGGCTTGCTTTTTTTTTTTTCTGAATATCACACAAATCTAAATTGCTGTGAAATAAATGTTTAGATCTCTGAGTCTCCACTGTAAAGTCACATCAAATTTTCTATCCTTGGTAACAATCTTTCAAAACCCTAACTAACCATAAGTAGGGAGAGAGACAGGGAAACTGAATGAGAAGGGAGAAATGGAAAATCTAATTATATTTTGCTATTTATCTCCTACCACCTTAAATCTGCACCATGACTAAATATGGGACTTACGAAAATATCCTACCCAAATATAAGAACAAAAGGGTATGCTAATGTATCATGTCCTAAAATATTACAGTTGCCTATTAACAGAAAAAACTTTGCCAGACATATTTTGGAAATGTATAGTTTGGCAATACTGTAGTTTTCTGCTTTATACTAAATGTTTTAAATAAAAAATCTTTCATGTCTGTGTAGTTTAGTCCAGTCATTTAAAATAGAAGAGATGCAAATGTTTACTGTTCTTAATTTTTAAGACTACCTAGAGTGTTAGAGTGTTAGACAACTAAGTAGCGAGAGAAAACAGTAGAGACACAACAGCAGCCACATGAACCCTCACCCTCAAATATTGTGATATTTGAGATGAGGTCAGGAACTGCTCAAATAAATAAGAAAATATGCACATCCATATGTTAATTCATTTTAATCATGGAATCACTGATATTAAAATCTAAAGTGTGGTTAAAATTGCTGAACTTAAAACAAGTGGAAAAATATGCAATAAAATGTGGCAATGCTTACCACAGCATTCCCCGAACATCTAATCAAAGTGATGTGGAAGAAAGTTTCTCTGTGAAAAGGGGATATCATGCAGAATACTCGTTTATTTTAGAAGCTAATGCAATCTAAATATACTATTTACACCCCTACCAACAAACCTCCACCTCCAAAAGAGCACAAAAACACAAAATCTGTTTGTTTGTTTGTTTGTTTGTTTGTTTGTGGTGTGTTAAGACCACCTCAACCGGCAAGCAGGCAGTGTTAGTTAACAGAAGGCCTGTACATTGAAAATTAGCACTAAGAGAAACATATCAATAAAACCAGCCTGGAGATAGAGAATGGAGATTATTTGGTTTGTAGATCTTTTCTTTCTCTCTGGGAAGACATTGGCCATGAAAATATTATCAGAATCTGAAGAAATAACAGCAGAATAATATAAAATTATCTCATTATGTAGTATTGCATAGGATTCTGCATTCCTGATATTATTTTCTCATATTTTATCCTCTTGTAATCTAATTTTAATCTAATATCGATAACTCTGAGATTTCCTGAGACATTGTTCTTTAGAGACACTAATTAATCTATTACAGGTCATCTGAAAAGTGAAAGACAGAAAGAGCTGGAGCGGTGGCAAAACAGGCTACCCTTCTCCCCACGGTGCTTTTGTGTCCTGGATGCTCCACGTCTCATCCACCTCTGTTTCTACATCGTGGTAAAGCAGCTCATGATGGCCCAAGGGCTCAGGCCCCTTAATGCATGTGGGAGACCCAGTGCTTGGCTTCGGATCGGCTCAGTTCTGGTCTCTGCAGCCATTTGATGAGTGAAACATCAGATGGAAGACATTTCTTTGTCTTTCCTTCCTTGTAAAATTTGCTTTTCAAATAAAAATAAATAAATCTTTCCAAAAAAGTTCATGCTCTAACATTTTCCTACTTTTATAAACTCCACAACCACTACTTCTCCTACAGTATCATTGTTCCATTATATTTAAATGAAAACTGTCCTATGATCGAGAGTGATGCTGGGAACAAAACCCAATCGTAAATGTAGACTATATGGCAAAAGAATAAAAGAAATTCATTGAGAAAGGACAGTAGGTTAACAAACAATACTGGGTAATGGGACATCACATTAAACAAACAAGAACATAAAAGAATCCAGATCCAAATATTATACCCCTCACAAAAATTATCTCAAAATGGATTACAGATATAAATGTAAATACAAAATATCAAACACTCAGAAGGAAACACAAGAGAAAATTTAGGTGAGTTTAGTCTTAGCATGACTTCTTAGATATAACACAAAAAGTGCAGTACATTAAAAAACGGTAGATTAGATTTTATTAAAATGAAAAAGACTTCTACTCTGCAAAAGAGTCTGCTACAAAACCCAAGGATAAGTCATAGCATGGAAGAACATCTTTGTGAACACATATTTGGTAGAGATTGATCTAAAATATAAAACAAGAACTCTAAAAACTCAGCAAAGAAAAAGCAAGTGCCACCTTTTTTGAATGAACAAAAGGTATAAAGAGTATTGTAATGCTATTAATATTAATGTACATTGCTAAGCGAAATAAGCCAATCTAAGAAGTTTATATAGTGCATGACTCCAATTTCATAACATACTGTAAGGATAAGCAGTGTGCAAATAAAAAGCTAACGGATGCTGGAAGTACAGGGGAAAGGAAAGAAGTCATGAGTAAATGAACAGAAGAATTTATTTTTTAAGGCATGAAGCTATTTTTGTATGTGGCTGTAAAGATGGATACGTATTCTTGCACATTTCTCAAAACATATAGGCTAGAGGAGCCGGAGGATGGCAGCTGAATAAGACAGCCCATTGGTCATCTCTCCATCATGACATTACTTTCATGTAACAGTCAATCTTTAAAAGAGTTGAAGATGTCAAATGAAAGATCCCGGTGCTTGTGATGAGAATGAAAAGGGGGGAAACACTCAATGAAGATGGCAGGAAGGGAACCACAAGCTCAGTGTGGAAATGCCTCCCACTTGGAGGACCAAGAAGGTGTTAAATCCAAGCAGTGACACCAGACTGTAACAGGCCTGGCATGGTGAAATCCAGTGTTGGGCAGAGCTCTGTAATTACGATTTCTCATCTGTACCTGCTGACTGAGCCTCTGGATTTTCATTAGCCAGAAAGCCAGAGAACTGACTCCAGCCTGCCTTCCCCAACCCTGGGCAGCAGAACAAGGACAAAAACCCAACCTCCAGGAAAAAAGAACAGTGACCCAGCACAGAATTAGACTGCGGAGTGCGCTTATGTTACAGAATAAGAAACTATGCCACAGCATGTTTTGTTGTTGTTATTTTTTAATCCACTATGTTCCAAGAGGAAGCTTTGCTCTAGCTATATACTAGGCCCCAACTAATGCCGCAGATACCTGAGCCATGTACTGATGGTGACTCTTAGTGACCCTCAGAAGTCCTGGCTAACTTTGGAGCAGCTGCCTGTCTCTGCAGAGAAAGCCTAGCCCCCCAGGACACTGTACCTCCCTGCTGCCAGGCTTTTTCTATATGAAGTCACATTGAGATTCACCCATTTGGGAGGTTTTGTCAAGCTGCTGTTCCTAGTAACTCTACCGATTAAGTTTCGTGAGTCAGTTAAGAATCCCAGCTATGCCCTAACTGCCCAGCACAGCACTTGGTAGCCCACCCTGGGTAGATCACATTATAGCAGCCCTTAGCTGCTCCAAAAGAACCAAGTGTCTCCACCCATGAAGTCTAAGCTCCGGAAAGCGTCCAGAAAACACCCCTTGAGTGCTTTGGCCACTTTGGTCAACTCCCTGGAGCCCAGAAACTTTTCCTAAGTCACTTACTTGACCATGGCCCCCAAGAAACAGCTGGGTGGTCTTGCTTTTCCTCTCATGTTCCTAAATAAGCAATTAAGTTGCCCATCCACACAAACTTCCAAACTGCTGCTGCAAAAATTAGATACTGAAATTCAGCCACCTGCCCTTAACCCTAAGAGGCAGGTCAAAGATAGAAAAGACACAAAAAAAAAAAACTAGAAGTGGAAATAAATCAAATGACTCATATTTTATTTCCACTTTTGTTGTGAATCTGATTTATTATAAATGTAGTGAAGAATTTTGTATTTGTCCTAATTAGGACCACACTGTTTCTTGTTGTTCTTCTTCTTCTTCTTTTTCTCCTTCTCCTCCCTCTTCCCCTTCCTCTTCTTCTTTCTACTTTTGTGTGTGTGTTTTCAAAGGCAGAGACACACAGAGACAGAAAGAATTTCCACCCACAGTTTGCATTCCACATTTGGTAATAGGAAAAGCAGCCAGGTGAGGCTCAGTAGCTCACAATGTCGTCCTCGTCACCCTCATGGCTGGTGAAGACCTGAGCTTTTGACACATCATCACTGCCTCTCGGGGCTCACAGAGCAGGAAGCTGCAGGCCAAAGCAGAGCTTGCCCTTGAACTCAGGCACTATGACATGGAATGTAAGTGACCAAGGAACATCTTGCATGTTTGTTCTTGAACTCCTGAGGTTTTGTTATCAGGACTAAGTTGGCTTTAAAACAATTTTGGAGTTACTTTATCTTTATTTTCTAGAATTATATTATTATTATTGCTTTTTCTTTCTCTTTATTATTTCTCTGCACCTATCTCTCTGTCTTCTGAATAAGCAAATAAAATATTTTAAAAACTATATAAAGCAAATGAATTTAAGACAAAGTCACAAAGACCAAAGCTGAGTATGTATTATAGACTTTAATGAATAATGCTATATGTTTATAAGCTGTTAATAATAGACATAATTTTATGTGGGAGGATTGAAGTATTACATGGGGATTTTCTGTACTTTTTATTTAGTTTTTATCCAAATGTAAGATTGCTTTAAAAATGCAGTATATTATTTTTGGAGTAGCATGTTATAATCGCAAATGTACAGGTCTGACGGGTGAGATTTCTTCCTCTTTGTTTTCTTAGAAGTAACTATATGGAGTTGAGATGAATTTTAGGAAAGCACAGGTGCCAAGGATCTGTGGTCCACACAATCCAGTCCTGAGATGGCACAGCAGCATCTCTTATAATCAAAGACAGAAGATGCAGAATTCTTACAAAAATATACAATTCCTCCCTTATTCAGGGAAAACAAGTCGACTTTTATGTTGTTGGATTTTAGCAGTAGTAACACTGTTATGATATTTTGTGATTTTCAATAAACCTTCACTTATACAGTATTTGTCATATATGTTGTTTAACCTGCTATCCACTACCAACCATTTGATAATTCAACAATGCTTTGCTGTTTTCAAGTTCAGCTGTTGTCTATCCTTGTGCTGTTTACCCTGATTCAGGAGTAAGTGACTCCCTTAGAGAACAGAGGTTGTGTGGCTTAATAAACAGAGCACTCAGTGAATCAGTTTTACAGTTGGAGAGGATTTTCGACATTAATCAGTTTTAATGAGATGGAAACATTGGAGACCTAACCAAACTGGGACAGTAAAATGTTTTTGATGCTACTTATACCTGATATCCCTAAAGAAAAATCCAGAAATAGCAAATGGTAGTATTCTAACAGCCACTCAATTCCTAAATGAATCAATTGTTCCTTAGCATCCGCTCTCAGATTCACACTCGGTTGCCCATTCTTGTAAACTGCTGTTTTCTTCACCAATACAATCCATTTATATGTTTTAAAAACATTTACTTATTTGAAATATAAACACTCAAACACATCGAGAGAGACACAGAGAGAGGGGCGGGGGGAGAGAGCACTTCCATTTGTTGAGTTACTGCACAAATGGCTGCAATGGACATGAACTGCGTCTGAGTCTCTCAGCTTCCAAGTTGAGGCTCAACCTGCTGGACCACAGAGTCAGTGTCCTCCCTGTGCCTTTCTTAAGCCATGGTTTTCCTGCAGGAATTTGTGCTCTTCCAACTCCCAGAAACACTTTTTGGAACACCATGTATCTCTTTCAAACCATAAGCTTTCATTACGTATGGAACATTTCTACCCAAGAGACCCCCCCCCCCTTTGATTCTCAGCTACCTATCCATAAGGATGGACCCAATGTCCGTTAGTACTGTTCTGTTTCTTGCTTTTCTACTCTGAGCACATCATACACAATTTCTTCTTATTGTCTTTCTTCACACTGGGCTCTCAGATATGCTCCTTATATAATGGAAGGGTATCATTTCCTCAACCCCAGCTGAATTTCTTCCTACCCTACAAAGTCTTTCGTGAATGGTACAGGCTAGTATGAAAGAAATTCCAAGTTTATGGAATATGGATATAAAAATTAATGTATACTTGCCATTAAATGTCTAAAGACCACTCATACTTCCTGCCTTCAGTGAACTCACTCAAGCACTTGCTGGGTGACTTGTATAAGTGTTATACCCTTAATTTGATTTAAAATTTACATAGCGCTTCTCTTGACTCTCTCAAAGTTAGGGACCTGTTTAAGTGGTTTACAGGATATTGTACTGAATGATGGCCAATGGAAGTTTTTTTTCTGTGAAACACAGTAAGATAAGATACATCATCATAGATTTAAAATCAGAATATTATAGTTCCAACCTCTCTTGCCACGTTCCAAAAACAGAAAATATTTTAATGCTGAGTGAAACTTCCTTGAAAGAATGTTCTTTTGGCATGATCAAAGTACTGAATGGTCTATTTGGCACTGCAAGGTAAACTTCTGTGAACAATTTTCTGACACCAAAACCACTTTGGATTTCCTTCTTGTATATTTTATGAGAATTTTTATAAAACCTGTGGGGTTGTACAGTAAAATTTTTATGTGAATAATATCTCTAGTGGTGTTTTAATATTAAAAATGAACACTGTTCATTAAATGTTATTTTGTACGAAGTAATTGACAATTTTGTCTTTACTTTGTACATTGACAATTGCACAATCTTGAGATTTAAGCTTTATATCATCTTGTCATATCAAAATTTATACTCTGAACTTTTCTCTCCCAAAAAGAATATGCTTACAAGGACTGACAAAAGTATGGTATGATTGGATATTTTCCATTCCTTTTCACAATGACTTATATACCAAAAATAAAGTATGAAGTGTGTTGCTTTATAGCATATTTCAATGGTTCTTCTAAAATTCATGATAGTCCTGGGATAAGTATCAATCAGATACACCAAAATGAATTTGCTTAATATGCTTATTCTGTTTGAGCTAGGAAAAGAATGAAAGCTATATATCTTTTCAATAATTTTAATACAAGTTCAATAAAGTATAAATACTGTGGACCATAAGCTGTTACAAAATTTTTGCTATGAATTGGAACATTATAATAATCAGTATTTTGATCATTGGACAACTGGAATAGCAGTTACATAAATATAATCATATTATTTACAGAGAGGGAAATTCATTGTCCATCCAGGGCAGAAAAACATTTTCTTTTCCTCTCATAACGCATGGTAACGTGAACTGAGACCACAGATATTGTTGAAGGGCTAATAAAAAAATTTAGTGAATACATATTCAAACCTTACTCATGTCTTTCCCTATCAAGTGCAAGCAACAATTAAGATGAATGAGGAAAGTGTAGTGTGTTATATCATAAGATAAATGTGAAGGAAATAGAATTTGCAAGATATATTTCAATAGAATAATTTAGCCACTCTAAAAATTCTTGTATTGCTACCTCTAGTTAATTATCTCCCCTCACAGCACTTAGTACACCCAGCATCATTCTACTTCATTCCAGGGCTCTTTCTGCTTACCCATTTCGGCCATGAAACAATACCTCATCAGCACAGGTTTTTTCACCTTGAATGTCTCTGATGCTTGAAGAAACACACGGAGCGAACAAAATACTAATGGATGAACAGTTTCCCGAGTCTTATTACACAGAGTCATAGTATTGGAAAAAATTATATAAAATGCAGAGTTGAGTTTAAAATCATAAGGAATAATGATAAAATGTAAGAAGTATAAAAAGTCTTTATCATAAAAGGGTCTCATTTCAGCATCTTGTTTCGTAGTGGCAGAAATCAAGTGATTTGTCAGGTCACAGAACTTTGGTACTGAGAAAAGACAAGACCCAAAAGATGCTAGGGCAAGAGTGAAGCCTAAAACCTTTACTCATTAAGAGCCATAAATTCAGACTACTATACTATGTTAAAGCTAGACATAAAGATGAAATTGACATATACACACACTCATTGACATGCACATGTATGAAATAGACATGCAGTCAAAACTGAGCATAAATTTATTTGCACGCACACATTATATAAATATATAGCATACAGAATGGTAAAATATGGCACAAAACGGTAGTCATTATTGCCTCATAGAAGAATCAGCGAAGTGGCAATATTTAAAATATACTTTAATATCTAAATTCTACTTTCTTTAGTTTTTATTCTAATACATTGGAATCTTCAAAATCAATCCAATTTTGTATTAATTTCATTCTCTAAGATTTCATATCTAAAATGTTTGCAGACAGCACTAGTTTTGACTCTCCAGCTAAACAGCCCTAAATCCTTAGTTGTCAAAATCTGTTGAAATCACACTGGCCCTTGAATATTACACGGACGTAATACCCAGAATTAGACACAACGTTCTAGATGCAGTGGAAAGACGCCCAGTGAAGCTGTTAAATATATCTTAACAATAGCATGCTGGACTTTCTACCATTGTCTATACCTACAATGCCATGATATACTTAATTAGCAGAATATTGGACTTGTGATTGCTCCTGAACGAATAGACTACTTTAATAATATGGGGGAAACACTTTGAAGGAATGGTGAGTGGAATAAAGAAACATTGTCCTTAAAGCGGGAAACATTAACCAATCTCCTTAAAGAACTATATGTATATTCTCTGAAAGCAAACTTTCATTCTCACATTTAACTTACAATAAATTATTGTAGCTTTGTCATTTTTATATGCTACTGCCAAACCAGTTCATTTATTCCTTATTTATGCTGTCAAATTTTTATGTCCGATCTTCAAATTGTAAATGTACTAACTGCTATACAGTTCCTTTTACAGTGGCACTGTCACAGAAGGTACTTATTCTGAAAATAAAACATTTAATTGAAGGTGGGAAGTATGCATTTTCAGACACACAGCTTACCTATACAAGCCTGGAGGCACCTGCTTCACCAGGAAGCTTTTCTCCATTTCTTGAAGAATGTCATTCAGCATTCGCACCCGGATGGGCGCTCTCTCCTTGGGATCATTTGCAGGTCGCATCTCATCTGACTGGAAGAGTTCAGTAGTCTCCCGCAAGCGTGATGCCATAGCTAGCAGCTGTTGAGTACCAGGCTGATCACCTGATGAAGAGGGATGAGCACATGTTATAACAGGCATCCTTCCATACTGAAATATTAGACAATCACGTCTCTAAGCTTCATACGAGGCAGACTTTAGGGTAAAGAGGACATTCTCTCTGTTACTTGACAAAAAAAAAAAAGTACACTATATTGATTCTTATCCATCCTAGGAAAGATTCAATATCAAGTATATGCTGATGGTATATTTCCTCTGCCACAAATACCTTGCCTAGACTTGCTTTTGTATTAAATTAGGTTTCTTGTTTCTATTAATATAGTATCTAGATTGTGAGAGCTTGCTATGCTTTGCTCACTGTATTGATTAATTTGATCATGATAAACATTTTATTATGATATCCATTTTACTGCAACTGCATATTTGTTAAAGAAATTTTATAGGAAATTAAGAATGCAGTTAGCTGACCATTAGTAGGAGTCTACATGTATGACTGAAAAGTACATACTTAGCTTGAAATTAGTTTTTATTTCAAAGGAAAAATAAGTAAAGAATTTGCTTTCTTCTGAGAACTTAAGATATATTACCTCATGATTTTATGTGTCTATCGGGCTCTTTTTTCTTTACTAAAATTTTTACGTCTGGTCCAGTTGAAATATACCTTTGACTTAAAAAACACACTGAAAAATATAGCCTCTGTGCTGTTTTATTGGTTTGTTTTGGGGATGATATATAATCATATTTTTTTCCCATTTGCTTGTAAAACTTACTGGATGTCATTCTGATATGAGTGGTGATAGCAAAAGGTTCACAAGAAATTTCTCTTGACTACGAGAAAGTTAAAACTAATGTAGTAGACCATGACTCCTGAGCTAGTCCACCAATAGTTTAAGTCCCCTTTCCAACAGTTAGTACCTTTATAATATTAATTAAGCTGCTGATTCTCGGTGTAAAATGAACATAACAATAGTAAATACCTAATTTTTTTGACAGAGATTAAATGATTAATACTCTCAGGGTGAATGGTTCCTTCCCAACTGATGGCACTTAAGATTTCACTTAATCATACCATTGAGAAGAGCATTCCCATCAGAATCTGTCTTTATGTGAGACAATGCTTAGTGACAACGCCTAGTCTCATTAACAGATGAGGCATGACTGACTCCTGCAGGTCAGTACGTGATTGAAGAGAATTAGTTCACGTCACGCTAATGAACTTGGGCCTGAAAAATCCAAGCCAGCAGTTCTGAAGGCATGAAATTGAGACAGGTGGATGGACAGATGAAAATAGTTCTGATGAGGCATTTATTAAGGGCAGCCTTGGGCAAAGCATACAAAGGACTCGCTTCAAGTGAAGTCAGAGGTGGCCAACTCTTCAAATAGCCAGTCTTTCTGAAATGTAAATGCCCTGACCTATTGTACCTCTGAGGCAAAACCAAGAATCTGTTTCAGCAAGTTGCTCAGATTATCCAATTCACGACAAGGTTTAAGAAACATTACATAAAAGCTATGTGTTCTGTACAGGGAAGTGGGCCCATGCCATGCCAAAGATAATTATCTGCCACCTGTAAAGCCAGTTTTCCATAAGAGTGCCAGTTCTTGGCACAGCTGTACTGATGATTCAGGACCCCTGTCAGTAAGCTAGTAGACACAGATGCATTTCCAAGCTTCCAGGTTTGATCTAAATATCCCAAGCTTATAAGGACGTATATGGGATAAACGAATGTGTGGACAATCTCCTTTTCTCTCAATCTCTTCCTTTCTGTAACTTTGACTTTCTAGTAAATAAGTTATTTTCTAAAATTTTATCTACTTTAAGTTTTATTTATTTATTTTATTATTCCATGGTACAGTTCCATGGACTCTTGGAGTTCCCTCCCCAAATCCCTCCCCTTCACTAATTTCCCCCATCTCATTACTTTAGTACAGTCTTTCACAATCAATCAAAAGTCCATCATTTTGCTACTTAAGTGCATTCTGACCCTGAGGGCTTGGATCATGGAAGAGTCCAGCATCCTATTGTGAAGATACATCCAAAAGTTTCATTGGAATTCCAACTTTGAAGTTGAGATGCACACTGCATTGTAAGTGATCATTTGTAAGTGATCATCTGTAAGTGATCATTTCTATTACATATTTGCTATACATCCCTTTAATGAAAAGCCATAAAACAAAATCAACAACATGGAAGAATGGAAATTTTTACAACATGAAATTAAATAACATGTTATTGAATGACCAATGTGTAGCTGGAAAACCGAAAAAGAAAATCAAAACTTTCCTCAAGCAAATGATCCTATTGTGTGACCTATGAGTCAGGGAGGAAATTAATAAGAAAAACATAAGAGACCGCAAAAAAAACCAAAGCTATCCTGAAGAATAAAAAGCAGGCAGGAAAAACCATGATTCCAGACCTCAAGATATGCTACAAAGCAGTGGTCATCAAAACAGTCTGAATCTGGTACAGAGATAGTGAAGATCAATGGAACAGAATAGAAACTCCAGAGGGGAGCCCACACATGTACAGCCAATTAATCTTCAATAAAAGAACTGAAAAGTCCAGGGGAAAAGTCCAGTCTCTTCAACAAATGCTGTTGGGACAACTGGATAGTAGCCCGCAAAAGAAGCAAGGTGCCCACCTGTCACCTCATGTAAACATCAGCTCAAAATGGAACAAGTACATAAATCTGCACCCAGAAACGATCACATTATCAAGGAAAACATAGCAAGCACTCTCCCAACTAGGGATGATTTTGCTCAGTGAAACAAGTCAATCCTCAAAGGACAAATATCACGTGTTCTCTCTAACATAAGAAAACCTTCATGCAAAATACAAGCCCTTCCAGTATTATTCATGCTACATCTCAACAGGTTGATATTTTTGTCTTTCATTCATTCAAATTAAGTTTCTGTAACTATTTTTAGCAAAGGAAATCAAATGTATAACTGAACCATAAAATTAGCTGTCACAGAATATTTGTGTTATTGCATTCGTTATATCTAATGCAATGCTGTTATTCAGTAGTTGTTTACCAAATAAGGTAGACAATAAAATGTTTAGATAAATCCAATACCAAAAAAAATGATATAAAAATGATCTTTTCTAAATGTGTCAAGAGATTCTAAGGTAGATTTACATGGTGTATTCTAACTGAAAATAAAACATTTTAACCACTGTTATATGTCCACAAATGTAAAAATTACAATATAAATGGAAATAATATCTGAAGTTAATATATAACTCTTTCCTCACTAAATTACCAATGTGAGTAAATGATGGGCTTTGATATTACATGTTTCAAAGTTTGTTTCATGTTCCTGAATTACCTGTGATTTCACAACAAAACTCGAGGTTTCAAGCAAAAGTCGTTGTAGTCATTTTAAAAATTTGATTACCAGATAAAATACTATATGTTATTTTATGAAGATACAGCTTTCTTACAGTGCAGTTGTTTGGTTACTGGTAATGTGTGGAGAACTTGGTGGAACTATCATTGCACAAGGAAAAAATAAGATGGATTAAGGCACATTTAAATTACACTGGAATTGAAAGACTGAACAACAGAAAAAGCAAGTTCGACATCCTTGAAAGTCTTCAATTTAAGAAAAGAAAATCTGTTCTGATCTAACATACACTACACAACTGAAGATATTACTACTGAATCAAGTGAGACAAATTGTACCATTCTACCTTATTCAGCTCTAAATGAATTTATTTTTCCTTGTAGTGCAGGGGTAGAGAACTGACAGTTTTAGGAACTGACTAGTTCCAAGAATGAACCTGTTAGTGAAAACCTGCCACCCACAGCACTCCATAAGTATTACTTCGAGGGCATGAGGTTACAAATAAAAATGTAACTCTACTTTCAATGCTTACTCAATCATTTAGAATTCAGCAGTAGCCATTTCTCTTTCAATTAATGCTTTCTCATAGAAAGTTAGGCTTTTTCATAAAATCCAAGGTGAAATGATGTCTTCTCTCATTTTCTCCCTTTTGTATTTTGAGACTCCACTTCACTGGTCCATCATGTTCCTTAGGATATCTGCTAGAATGCGAGCTCAGCGAAGGAAGGGATCACTTCCCGGTCAACGACTTAGTGCCTAAAGTTCCACAGACCCTATCACTTAGTCAATGAATTAAGCTATGTGTGTGTGTGGATATATATATACATAATATTTTTATTACTAGCTACCATGTTGCTTCCCTACTTAACTTAAAATAACCCAAATAGCAGCAAAAATACTCTATCTACATTTTTATCTCTAAATTCTACCTCAGTATTTCTTGTACAATAATTATCTGTTGATAATGTTGTTGAGCAAATGCTGAATGTGAAGACAATGTCCTTTTTTTAACATTATTTTTTTTGGAAAGGCAGATCAGAGCTATGGAGAGAAGGATAGATGGAGAGAAAGAATTTCCATTTCCTGGTTGTTCATTCGTCAAATCAATGCAAGCTGTTCCAATCTAAAGCCAGGATTTAGTAGCTTCTTCTAGGTATACCATGTATGTGCAGGGTCTCACTGCTTCGGCTCATCCTTGATGGCTTTCCCAGGCCACCAACAGGGAGCTGGATGGGAGGTGAAGCAGCCAAGAAACAAACCTATGCCTATTTGGGATCCTGGCATTTGGACTGAAAGATTAGCCAATTGTGTTATCGCACTGTGCCCAAGAAAATGCATTTTTGAGAAATAATATTATTTTAAACATAGGTCTACAAAACATTCAAAAATTATTTTGTCAAAGTCATCAGCAAATGCTATTTGTTTTACTTTTTTGATTCAATTCAATTACACTCACATAAAATTCTAAAAAGTAAAAACAGAAGAGGTTTTATTAACGGTAATAATAAATAGATTGGATTAACAAATACCCTGAGAGTCCCATCAAAATGACTACATAAAATTTTATAGAAGGTTTCATGAATATACTTAGACCCTACCTGAGCATAATAGTTTCAGTTTCTGAAGTGCTGAGTCCATTTTATGAAAAAAAAGAAAAAACACCAAAAACTGTAGGTTGGTAATCTCTCTTGGAATGTGTTTACCCAATTATTTTTAAGTTTTTTACTTTAATAAGTAAGGAGTCCAAAAACAAAGGACTTGGTATCTAAGTTAATAAAATTTAGGTATTTATAATTACTATCAATGTGATTTTGAATAAAATGTTTAAAATCACATTTAAAATCAGATTGTCACATCTGCCTTCTCTCCCTCTAACTGTGCCTTATTTCTCCCTATACACTTTTTTGTAAGAATTTTAAACTTCATGAACCCTAGCGACATGTTTTATTTATTTGCATCTTCAAGAACTAAATAACAAAGAAAATAATAGCATGAAAGTATGGGAATTATAAACTGATCCTTAAAAATAACTATCTTAGGGTCAGGCATGGTGGCCTAGCAGCTAAAGTCCTAGTCTTAAATGAGCCAGGATCCCATATGGGTGCCAGTTCTAATCCCGGTGACCCTACTTCCCCTCCAGCTCCCTGATTATGCTCTGGGAAAGCAGTCGAGGACAGCTCAAAGCTTGGGACCCTGCACCCATGTGGGAGACCTGAAGGAAAGTTCCTGGATCCTGGATTCAGATCGGTGCAGCACCGGTCATTGTGGTCACTTGGGGAGTGAATCATCGGAGGGAAGATCTTCCTGTCTGTCTCTCTTCCTCTCTGTACATCTGAATTTCCAATAAAAGTAAAATAAATCTTAAAAAAAATAACTATTTTATAGTTTGCGCATTGTAAAAAGTGAATCATTAATTGATTTTATAATATGGTAATATCTACTAATTTACCAAAAAATGCAGAACATTGTTTACTATTTGCAAAATAATTCAGAGTTCCTACAGAAACTATCCTATACCGTTTAAAAGGCAATTGAAATGTAAATAAGATAGCAAACTATAAATATATTTCAAGTGAAGTAAGTGCCCATGGAATGACAACAAAGTTTATTGTGGACTTAAATGTTCTGAGTAAAACCCAGGAATCTGTATGTGTGTATTGGAACGATAGGAAAACCAAGGAAATTTCAAATGATCTTTCAAATGTTAGGGAACTTTGTCTTCAGGAAAGTATTTAAGAGAGAATGTATGAGCAGCAAACGATAGTAGTGCTATCTTCTCTTTGCTCAGCCATAGTCCTGACATGACTCCAACTCTAGGCCAAATCCTTTCAATTGTGTAGCTTATGGAAAGGATGGAGCTGGATTCTATTTAAATGTATCAATGAAGGAACTAAAATAAGGATGAAAGTCAAAATAGTGCTCAGTGTTTACTGAGATCCAGGCAGGCCAATTGAGGAAGAACTCTCAGATGTACTACAGGAGAGAAATTCTACTCTGCAGGGACTCTCCTGCCTTCTTACCAGCAGTTTTCATGTAGGTACTCTCAGGGAACCTCCTCTCTTGTCAGTCATTACCCTGTAGCTTTCCCACGACAGTTCATGGCATGCTATAGTGGATTGCACTATACTACGGATAGTGGGGGCTTTAGAGTATGTTAAACCTAAATTCAAGTGTTAAAGAAATCACTTGCTAAATGCCAAAGGGAAATTGAAAGAGTTCATGGGAAATGAAATCTAAATCAAGCTTATTTTGGTGCAAAAGATATTACATTTAAGATCCATAATTTTTTCATAATGTGCAGTTTTGGGATTTTTTTTAATATACTTTCCTAGTATCAAAAATTTTATAGCAATATAAATGCACATTTTAATTTCATTCTTTGTAATTTTTTTAAAGTGTGCTGTTCTATTCATGGACAATTCCCAAAGCTCATATTCTTCATTTCTAAATTTGACTTATTCCTCCACTAGATTTAGTGAGTTTGTATAAGGTAACATGTCATAAAAATTTAATACATTTAGCACAATACCTGGACATTTCAGGAATGACTGCTACATTCACTCCAAGATAGTCTCCATAAAACTTACTCCTTCTGAATCCCTCTGGCAGAGAATCCCACAGCACTTTCCAACATTTGAATTGAAGTACTTAGCTCACATCATGTTAACTGAAGTTCTCTAATACTTGTGGCTAAGATTAATTACAGTGTTAATTGTATCTCTCCAAAATACACATATTCTAACATACTAGAATGTAAGATGTGTCTGATGAGGTTCAGTTTGCCACCAACCTCTCTGTGTTGTTCATTCTATAAGCTACACAAATTTATGATTGTCCTATCAATTTTAAAGAATGATTTTGCTTTCTGCTATTATGGTCCATCCAGAGTTTCAGACTGTAAAAAGCTCTGATTTTTAGTTAGTTTTTTTTTTTTCATTTTTCTATGTTTTGGTTCAATTCTGAGGATATATTTTTAAAGAACCATTCAATTTCATTTTACACTAAGAGTGAATTGTTCTGCTTATACCCTTATATTATAATTTGATGAAAAAGAAGCCTTTTTCCTTTAATAGTATTTCCCAGAATCTATTCTTCCATGATGAGCTAATCACATTTTTAGAGGTGCTAACAATTGCAAAGTCACAGCTGCGGCTTCACTGAGTTATAGTGACAAGAAAAACGATTTATGGCGTGCATAGTGTAGGGATACAGGAGCATAACAGAAGATTATTTGGGAGAAAATGTATGTTACTTAATGTCATCTTAAAAATACCTTGTGGCATCACTAAAAACAAAAAAGGGAGACAACAGCCCTTCATTATCCTTGATTTTCTGTTCTTCATGCTGCCTTCTTTTGTATGAATCAGAATGAACCATCTCAGCTAATTATTTAAAGACACTAAGCAAACAAACCTCAGGTAGAGAAATAAATGTGAGAGCTAGTGTTTTACTAATTCTCAAATAATCTAATATTGTGAAAAAGGATATTATTTAAAGGAGAAATGTGTCTGACCACAGTCAATTATTTTGGCTAAGTGAATAAAAGGAAATAATTTTGCAAAAGCACCAACAGGGTGTTTAGAAGCATTAAGCTGGCCTGTTTTTTAAACCAGATAACGGGGCCCAACATGACACGATGGTTAGAATTTCACATTACAATTACCAGGTTTCCCTGTGGACATAGGTTTACTTCTTGGCTGCTTCACTTCCCATCCAGCTTCCTGTCTGTGACCTGGGAAAGCAGCTGAGAATGGCCCAAAGCCTCGTGACTCTGCACACACATGGGAGATCTGGAAGAATCTCCTGCCTCTGGGCTTCGGATCTGCCTGGCTCTAGCCATTGAGGCCACTTGGGAAGTGAACCAGCAAATGGAAGATCTTTCTTTTTGTCTCCCTTTCTCTCTGTAAATCTATTTTAGCTTTGCAACAAAAATAAATAAATCTTAAACAAATAAGCAAGCAAAAGAGCAAACAAAAAAAGGTAACAGGTTCTTTTACTCTACACTTAACCAATAATCCATGTAGCCATGGTAGGTGCAAATCTCACAAGGCATTTGGTACATTGCCTGAGAAGTTTTCTTCTTCCTCTGTCTGTGCCTGGAACAGAAATTGCACCATGAACTCTTCTAATAACACAAGGGTTTCAGCGTATTATGTGTATGACACTGGCTGCTTCAGCAATGTCAGCAAAAGCTTTCTTGAATGAATTAAATTCATAGTTGGTCTATTATTCTGCTGAAGCAGAAAAGTGGAACCATATATTTAAAGACATCTAAATCTAAAAGTGTATTGACTAACCAGAAAACTAACAAAAAAAAAACAACCTAATTAAGTCAAAATTAAAATTGTCTTGTAAAAAGAAAAAAAAATTTAAAAATATTGATCCTATACTGTCACATGCTCACGACCAACTACATTTAGGAAGGAAGAGGCCGTTTGCCCAGTGGTTGAGACATTGTGACACTAGCATTCCACGCCACAGTGTTTGGGGTCTAGTCCCTGCTATGGTACCAAATCCAACTTCCAACTAGGGTGTACTTTGATAGGTGGTAAGTGATGGTTCAAGTATTTGGGTTTGTGGTTCCCGTATGGGACATTTGATTTGAATTCTCAGTTCTTGATTTTTGGCTGGCACAATCCTAGCCCTAATAGGGATCTAAGAAATGAGAGATTTTTTTTCCTGTCTTTGAAATAAACACACACACGTAGTATATATGCACATATGAAGACACATGTGTGTGTATACATACATATATTCTCTGTGTATATCTGTGTGCACATGCATGTTTGTACTTACGAAAACAATATGATAAAATAGATCATTACTGTGATGGGAGAGAAGGATAAGGAGTCATTAATAGATTTCTGTCAATGTAGAGCCACATAGAAAATGTAGGCACACTTAAAGAAAACGTCAGATCAATTTGGATGAAGTCATTGGAATAAGGAAGGAATTGACGGACACAAAGAAATAGCCGGCGAATAGTAACAAATCATGAGGCAGAACACAAGCAAATCAAAACAAATTTCTGCGATATTGTCAAAAGTTGCAATAGTAATTAAGAAACAATTTTATGCTGGAAGTGTACACTAAATGAGGAATAATGAGGGAAAAAGTACTTCGGGAAGGGAAAAGCTGACACTATAGAAACAAGCCATTAAATGAAATCTAATGTTTAATAATCATAGCCAAAATCCATAAAAATAATGGGTATTGAGAATCAAAGCATTTTTCTTGGAATTTTACCCAATGGATGTTTACCCTGTTATTTAACTTGTCTATTAATTTGATCAAACAAGGCGTATCAAACTAAAAACACAGAAGTATGAAGTTAAATTGTTAGAAATTTATATTATTCAGAATTCAAAAGGGGAAAAATCTTTCCAAGGAATTGTTTGGATTTTACCTGGCTTAAATGACAGACGGACTCCCAATGAAACCAACAAAGTCAGGATACATTTAAACAGCAGAATGATGGACATATGACTGCTTATGAATGACTATACTTTGTAATAATACAGAGGAAATCAATGCAGTGAAGAAATTTGAGGAAGGGGAAGGGAAATCCCAGAGCCTATGGAACTGTACCATAAAGTAAAACAAACAACAAAAAAATTAAAAATAAAACAGTCTAACATGGTAGCCTAGTAGCTAAAGTCCTTGCTTTGTATGTGCCAGAATCCCAAAGACAGTTATTCTCCCAGCTGCCAAATGTCTCATTGAGCTCCCTGTTGGTGGCCTGGGAAAACATTAGAAGATGGCCCAATAACTTGGGACCCTGTATCGGCATGAGAGACCAGGAAGAAGCTTCTGGCTCCGGGCTTCAGTTTGGTTCAGTTCCATTGTACCCACTTGGGCAGTGAATCAACAGAGACAACATCTTTCTCTCTGATTCTTCTTCTCTCTGTAGATCTGACTTTCCAATAAAAATAAACAATAAAAACCAAAAATCTCATATTGAATCAACATCATCAATTATTCAGAGAATTAGAAGGAAACATTGCCAATAAGGGTATTAAATTTAGTGATATAATGAAGGGGTGAGAATAAGCCACATGCTTCAACATTTTCTTCCTAAGTCTGGCCTGAACTACGTAAATGTGTATGGTATCAAAGTTCATGAAAATTACTTCTATGCACTTTAATCATAATGCTAAACAATATGCAGCATACTGATAAAGAATAGAAGATATTATATTCTATATATCTATATAAAGGTATTATCAGTAAAGTGCTATTTTATATATTAGCAAGTGAATGGAATGTAAAACGTTTAGCTAAGTGAGGTTTTACGGATTTACTCTTTCAGTCTGTTAACAGGTTCAAGGATGTTGTAGCACTTGATTCTTGATGCTATCCCTTGCTGCACACCAGTACCATTACCTTCCAAGTGCGTTCTTTGCAACTACTTCGCTTTGTCGCAAGTAAATCTGAAGTGTATCAGTTATCCTATCTGTCATTATTTATACAAAATGTCCACGCACCCTGTATAAATATTCATCCTCTATTATGTGTTTGGCATTGACCAAATATTAAGAGCCAAGGTCACTCAGTCAAAATGAGCTTTCAAGTACTCTCTAATAAATCAACTCAAACAAATTACTCACGGGTAAATGATGCTTCTGTCTGGTGGTTGTGAGAACTGGGAGAATGATCTGCTGCTACAGTGAACACGTGTAATAAATAAACAAGATGGCCGGTTGTCAAGGGGCAGAGATTACACTGTTGGAAATGCAATTGGGTTTCGGAGAGCTTCATATTTATACTCTTTGCAGTAAGGAGAAACAGTATTTACAGTTCAGCCTTGAAGGTCAGTATTTTTTTAATGTAATTGAGAATTTAAGAGTAATTACTGCTAACTGTCATAACAGAAGAAGAAAATATATCAACAATTTAAGCTTGTATTAAATGATATAATTGTATGTCTCATTTAATATGATACAGAACTGTTTAGCTAACTGTTTAGCTAATGAAATCCACTACCATTGTAGCTAAATTTAAAAGTGAAATATTTACATAGATAATGATGAGTTGTATCCATTTACACATTGTCATTTTAAAAATGAGGTTATAACTAATGTAGAAAATGTGAAGGGGTTTTAAAATTTAGCAAGCATTTAACTATGAGCATTTTAAGTCATAATAAGTAACAAAAATACATATTGTTTAAAGTTATTAAATCACGTCACTTTGATCAAATGTTTAAACCCAGGACAAGTTCCAATTAACCGGTTCTTTTTGCCTATTTTGGGGATTACATCTCTTTAACTCAGTTTTTTCTTTGTTTGCAGTATGGATATATTTCTAATTCAGGTCCAGATTTCAGAGTCAAAGGGACATAGCGATCCAAAGAGCTTAATATGAAAGAAAAACAAAACAAAAAATAAGCAACAAATAAATTTTCCACCTGTCGTATAAAGAGCCTGATATAATGAGAAGTCAAAGTGCTGCTAACTTATCCAACTAAGAACTTTGGAAGGTTTTTTTTTAATTAAAAAGTTTTTCTTACCATATCCTTTATACAATTAGCCCTAGAAATGTGAGTCATTTTTAGGTAGCTGCTCATTTGCAAAGCATTTTAGCTCTTGACACATAGTCAATCCCTCTTACACAACTCCTGTTGTGGTACTTGGCAACCTCAATACCCACACTGACAAATTCTGACCTTTTTTTATTTGTCTGTTTCCATCTAGTAACCATCTGCCACATTTGCACACACACTTGTGTGAAGATTATCAGCTGTAATTAATGTAGGAATTCTTTCTATGATGGTCAGTTTTAAGAATTTTACCTGCTGGTCACCCTTGTGTGTTTGGAATTTGGGGAACGTCAATTCTTTGGTTAGTGTGAATCTTTTGACCAAGAAAAAAAGCATACTGGTACTCTGCCCCATTTCTCTGCAGAGTCTCTCGTTCTTTCATTCTTAGTTGAGGCACTTTGCTCCATCATTATAAGTGCTCTTCTGCCTCCTTACAGCTTCAGTTTTATTTCTCTTGCCTCTTTTTTTGTGATTTGTCTCAGAAAAGTTTTGAGCCTAGTAAAATCCAATGCTCCTTATTCCAAATCCCTATAAGGGATTTTAGGACACCTTACCCTAAAATATGGCATCTTGGCTTTTGGGGAGCTAATAAGAACATCAAGATTTCTCTGATGTTTTCCCATATTTTTTTTTTTTTTGTTCTGAAGAAAGATATTAAAAAATCTTCTAACCTTCCTTTGAAATGGGTCATAAGACCTTTAGGTTTGAGCTGCCCTCCCTGTAACTGTATGCAAGGAACACATTTATTCTCAGAAGCTTAGAAAACAGTCTGAATAAAGAGGCTTTGCTAAGTTCCTTCCAGACTGTCAGGTTTTTTTGTTTGTTTGTTTGTTTTTTGTAATCTCTTGTTCTCCAATTACACTTCTGCCTGTATACTCTCCAACAAACTTAGCATAAGAATAATGACATTTTCCTATTTCTTTGGGTCTTCATTTTTAAAGGATTCTCTGTCATTTGAAACTTTTGTAAATTTGCATTCCTTACTCTTGTGAATCTGTTTTGTTAACATGAGCTCCCATTATCATTCTAGCAATGTTGAGGAAATATTTTTTTTTAACTTATCTGAAGGCTGGATGCCCCAGGATCCTAACACATGTTCATACCTGTTCTCTCTGCTACTCTCCTATGCAACAGTTTTATTGCTTTTTCCATCTAAATTCTTTTTTGATTTTCTAAGAGCTGAAACACCACACCACGTGTGCTTTGCCTGCTGGTATATTTTGATGCATGGATTGCTGGGTTGTTGCTATGGTCTCAATATTTGCTTTCCCTCAAGATTTACTTGCTGAAATCCTAACCATCAGGGTGACAGTTGTGGAGTCTCAACGGAATGGTTAAATCATGAGACCAGAGCCCTGAAAAATGAGATTAGAGCTCTTATAAGGAATCACAATCAGTTCCTTCACTATTTTTTTTTTTGTCAGAATCCAACTATCTATGAGCGAAACAGTAGATCATCACAAGTTACTAAATGGAGTGCAATCTTGATCTTGGACTTCTGAACCTCCAGAACCCTGAGCAGTGCATTTCTGCTCTTTATAAACCACTCAGCCTGTTCTCTAAGCAGCAGTGGGAGAGCACTAAGAGGTGTCCACAGCACCTGAAGCTGCCATCGGTGACACCAGCATTCCATGTGAGTGCTGTTTGCTTCCTCTGACGCAGCTCCCTGCTCCTCTGCAGCTGAGGCCACAGAGGACCGTGGGGGTTACTGGGCACCCAGCGCCAACGCGAGACTCTGATGGTGTCCCAGGCTTCTGGTTTCTACCAGGTCCAGCAGCGGCCACTGCTGCCATTTGGGGAGAGGGAACTGGTAAATGGGAGATGTGTCCCCCGCCCCACTATTCTATAGCTCTGCTTTTGAAAAAAAAGTAGAATAATCCTGGGGGGAAGAAAGACAGGTAAAAGTCTATGTGTGCTTTTTGATCTTAAGAAAATCAATTCAGCAATTCTTTTCTTTTTTTTTTTTTCTTTCAATCAAAATGTGCCTTACTAGTTCATTATCTTCAAAATAAATACATTCTAACCCTTTTTGAAAGAAAAAAATCATTTATTTTAAAAGCAGAACTACTGCGTTTAGGGAGTAAGGGAGATGAAGAGAGATTTTCATCAGCTGGTTCAACTCCCGAAAAAACCTTGATGACCAGAGCTGGGCAAGGAAAACGGAGCTTCTTTTAACCTCCCACTTGGGCGCAAGCGCTCAAGTGCTCAAGCCATCATTCTCCACTGTTTTCTCACATACATTAGCAAGCAACTAGACTGGAAGCAGAGCACGGGAGCTAGGACATGAAGTGGCACAGTATGTGCTGCTGACATCACAGGTTTCCGATGACACCTGCAGGTTTAACCAACTCTGCTGCAGTTTCTGTCCCCAAGATAACCCTGTCCGATCTCCCATCTCTACACCTGCTACACATAACCCCAGTAGTCACTTCCATTGCTCTTGTAAATCACTACTCTACTTTCACCACTTCCCTAAACTTGCTCTTACTGACATCATCAATAACTTTAAAAAAAAAAAAGATTTATTTATTTTTATTGCAAAGTCAAATATATACAGAGAGGAGAAGAGGCAAAGAGAAAGATCTTCCATCCGATGATTCACTCCCCAAGTGACCACAATGGGCAGTGTTGCGCCAATTCGAGGCCAGGAGCTCAGATCCTTTTCTGGGCTCCTACGTGAATGCAGAGTCCCAAGGTTCCAGGCCGTCCTCAACTGCTTTCCCGGGCCACAAGCAGGGAGCTGGATGGGAAGCGGGGCTGTCAGGATTAGAACCAGCACCCATATGGGATCCTGGCGCATTCAAGGTGAGGACTTTAGCTGCTAGGCCTTGGCACCAGGACCATATCAATGACTTCTAACCCGGCAATTCATTTAACATACGTGTTTCTCTTACACTATGCTAGTTTTTGGCAGTATACTATTAGAAGCTCCTTTCCGTGCATGCTAGTCATTCTTTCATAGATGAACAAGTGCTTACATTATATAAACCGTTGCCTCTTCTCTGTGTTCTCTGAAAATGTAATTATGCATATATCAACAATTTTGGAGAGTATTAGCATGCAAAACTAAAAAAAAATAGCATAGTGAAAGGAATAAAAAAATAATTTAAGAAAACCCTCACAGAGTGCATAATCACTATTCATAAAGCTGTTTAAGCATTGAATTGTATCTATTATTACTTTGTAATGTATCACATAGTTGGTTATCCATTTGCAAAGATCAAAATATTCTAGCAACAGCAGACTGAAAGCAGGGGACCAAGTGAGTGCTACAGGCAGCCATAGTGACAATGATGAGATGAGAACCGGTAGTAAGTAGCAAAGACTGTGCTCCTATACATAAAAGCCTGCACAATAGGAAGCAGTTTTGTTTGGAAGTAAATATCCCCAAGTAGTTCAGTGGCTCTGGAGACCCTGGTTTTTACTGACACAAGAGTCGCCAAGGGAGCAAAGTAAAAAAAAAAAAAAAAATTACTAGTGAAAGAAAAAAAAATTTAAATTTTTCATCTCCTGGAAATAACTATTCAGAAAGGTCCATTTTTCAAAAGATTACTGCTTAAGCACTATAGTTTAAATACTGCCTTTTGTATTGATAATGAGTTGTTCTACCAATGACTCATTAAAGAACTAAAAAGAAGACATATGACTCACGGAGGAGGCACTTGTAGTCTTTAATCATAATGCTTCCTTTTGTATTTGGTTAATGAAGACAAATCAGGAGCATGATTGAAATATTTGTATGTTAGATAAAAGAGAAATGAGATAATCATTAAGGTAGGGCCAGAATGGAGAAGAAAGAATACACTTGGAGATGAAAGGATTGGAGTAGATGTCATGGGAATAATTACCTGGTTTTCTCCTTGTCATTTTTAATCTAAAACCTGACCAACATCTCAGTCAAATTGCATATGACTTGTAACCAATAAAGATCCATCCAAAGAAGAACTGTCTGAGCCAGTCAATATCCCTCTGGTATTAACTGTCCAGGGCACAGCATCACCTCAGCTGGTAAGACAGTAGGTGAGTTCATCCATATATTCCTCTTGAAAATTAGTTGAACAATGTTTCATTTGCTAAAATATCATAATTCAAAGAAAAATTACCTTTAAGATTGTTTTGAACTTCTAAAGCTATATCAAGAGCACTAAAGGGCAGGACTGGCTCATTGGCAATTTGCAAAATCACTTCTCCTGAGAGCTGAAAGAAAAAAGAAAAAACAATTGCAAGAAGTCAGAAACTAAAAGTTCTGGTTTATTTGTTTTTTAATATTCCATACACTTCCAGATTCAGAATAGCGAAAGAGTGAAGGTATAATTGAATAAAAATTTATTTTGTTTTCAAACCCATTATCAATTTTTTTCCCATAGAAAGCCTACTATTGTGTTGATTCTCAGACTAACACCAAAAAATAGAATATTTTGTTCCATTTGCAGACTAACATAATTTCTTAATTAGAAGAGTTGTAATACTAAGATTCAAAAATAAGTCTTTTAACAAAAATTCCCGATATCATATGATTAAATGAGCATTACATAGGACAAATACAGACAAGTATGCTTCCATTGGACAAAGCGAAATTTCTTTGAAAACTAAAAAGTGGTTAATTTTATTACAATGCAATTAAGTCAAAAGATTCCTTTAGATTCTGTGCATTATTTGTATATGTAATGTATTATTTAATCAAAATTAAGCATTCCTTAAATATTATCTATTACTTTTTCAATGCTTTATTCATATTCATTTCCAGAATTTATCATAGCTAATGTCATTTATAAAACTTGTGGAAAAGCAATGAAGATTTAAGTTTATTTTGGTGAGAAAATTTTGAATTTTTTTCTCCTATATTTGGATTTCAAAATACATTGTCCAAAATACACATATTTAAAATACAAATTTAGATAAAGTGTTTGAAGCATCCTCACTATCTTCGAGATCAATACACAATTATTGCAGGAACAAAGGGTTTTAAATGACTCCCCACAATATACCTATGGTTTTTCTGCATGCATAGCTCCCTGCCACGCACTGTACTTGAAAACCAACATATTCGATACAGCTGACCTAGAATCATCTTAATAGAGTAAGATATATGCACCCATATACATCTCAAAAGATATTAGAGCTGTCAGCAACTGCCATTGCCCTCTCATTATCTCATGAGTAATACATAATATTTACCTGGCCTTAACAAATGTCCCCATGTCTTTTATTATCCAGGAGCTAGTACACAGGGAAATGTAACTGTATTGATGTTATTACTACATTACAAAATTTAATTAGTGAATGAAGTCATTTTCTTATGAAATCACACTGGAAAATTAGCACAGCTCCTTGAGACAATACAGAACACATATAAGATACAACTTGAACAAGAGGAATTAGTTCAATAAAGAGACCCATATATTGAACAAGAGCAAAATCCGTTACTATTCTAATTTTCCTCCCAATTGTTTGCACAATTCATATCATGCTAAAAATATAATTCAATCTGATCTTTTCATTAGAGTTGGGAAAATGTGTCTCGAACTAAAACAGAGGAGAAAGAACCTTCTGAAACCTGAAACCTGTTTATTCTTAGGTACTTTTCTCCCAAATAACCTCTTCTTTCCTGAAGTTTAAGGTATCTTTGCCATTTTATTCCAGCAAAAGGACCACAGAAGTCCCTGAAAATGGTCTCTTCTGTTGGTACTGTACTTTTGGAGGAGAGAATTGTCTGCAGCAAGTTGATATGAATCCTCTTTTTCAATTCCACTCCACTTGGGCCAAAGCTTGTAAGGGACACCAATATTTGGAAACGGATAATTTGTAAAATGAAATTTAAAGAAGATTAAGAAGCATTACGATTTCTTTTTCCAATTTACGCTAGATAATAGAATCTACGGAACAGACATGTTTTGCTTATACTCATTAAAAAAGAATAAAATGAAAAAAAATGGGGTGAGAGAAGGAAGGCGAATCTGTGTGCTTCTAGAGAAAAGTTGTTTTATGTTGTTTTTATAAGAGTCATTTGGCAGCTTAAACAGCTGGAATAGAAGCCAACTACCTCACTATTTCTTTCAAAAGGAACTTGGCAACTTGGATAGGACTTGCAAGGCACCAGCCCAGGACAGAGTGCTTAGGCTAAATCGGCTTTATTTAAAGCTTCATGGGCAATAGCGAGGTTTTCATGCTCCTTGCCACACAGCCGGAAGATTTGAGTCAGAACATACACTTTTGTGTCCATTCTAAAAGTCACTTTTGTTCAGGCATGGCAGAGCAACCTTCACTTACATTTACATGAAGCCTCACTCTTTCCAAAGCGTTTTGTACCTGCATATCTCATGTTATTACCTTGATGCATTAGAGGCCCAGGAACATTTAATATCTTGCTTTTACAGTACTGACAGCCCTGCACAACGGCTCCAATGGCTAAGCACTAGCATCACCTCTAAACCCTAGCATGCTATTCGGGAGAAGGATCATTTCCTGGCATCTCCACTTCCCATCCAGCTCCCTGCTTCTGGTCTGTGAAAGCAGTGGAGGATGACCTACAGCTTTGGGATTTTGCACCAGCATGGCAGACCAGGAAGAAGCTCCTGACTCATGGTTTTCAACTGGCTCACGTTTACCCATTGCGGCCTTGTGGAAAAGCGAACATAAACTTCAACTGCGCAGCAGTGAGTTTGTCATGAGTCCTAGATTAGGTTTCCCACAAAAATATATTCTGGGGGCCGGCACAATAGCGTAATGGTTAAGGTCCTCGCCTTGAACACACCAGGATCCCATATGGGTGCAGGTTCTAATCCTGATGGCCCTGCTTCCCATTCAGCTCCCTGGTTAGGGCCTGGGAAAGCAAGCAGTCAAGGATGGCCCAAAGCTTTGGGACCCTGCACCCGTGTGGGAGACCTGGAAAAAAATTCCTGGCTCCTGGCTTCGGATCGGCGCAGCACCGGTTGTTGCGCTCACTTGGGGAGTGAATCATCGGACAGAGGATCTTTCTCTCCCTCTCTCCTCCCCTGTACATCTGTCTTTCCAATTAAATAAATAAATCTTAAAAAATAAAATATATATTCTGAAGCCAAATTTGATTGCAAGTAACTCATTGAAAAGTGAGGGTGGTTGAGTGAGAAGAAAAGATATAAAAGGGCAGTCAGCTAATGGAATCTGCTTTATCAAGTTGGCTATAACACTGCGGATGCCTGGACATTAACATTGCTGTCTAAAACATATTAGGATGAACTTGGCATCTTAGAATTTTCCAACCCAAGGAACAGTGCAGCTGTTCAATACCCAGTAGGTATTGAATAAGAAAAATTCCACGAAAGTATAAAATCTTTATTGCTTCTGGCCTTCCTGGTGCACTGGTTAAATTAAATTACTGGAGAAGACTTCATGAAAACCTAAAGTTTAGTAATTAAAAATAATTCAAGGAAGCACCATAGTTTATGTAATTCTAGACCACAGAAACATACATGGCTTCTTTTTTCTTTCAATTTAAAATCCAATTCATTTTTTGATGCTGTAAGTGCCTATCTACTGATTTGATTTTGGTGGAGAAAATATATTAACCAATGCACTTGTAACTCATTAACAAATTAAGTCAATTTTATTGATAGTTTAATTTTTAAAGCAATGCAATCATGTTTGATGTTGTATCTTCTGGTAGTCATAGTGCTCCTAGGGAGAGGGCACAGTGTATTCTTTTTTTTTTAAAGATTTATTTTTATTATTTTTTTATTGGAAAGGCGGATATACAGAGAGGAGAGACAAAGAGGAAGATCTTCCATCCTATGATTCAGTCCCCAAGTGAGCACAACGGCCGATGTTATGCCGGTCCGAAGCCAGGAGCCTCTTCCGGGTCTCCCACGCGGGTGCAGGGTCCCAAAGCTTTGGGCTGTCCTCGACTGCTTTCCCAGGCCACAGGCAGGGAGCTGGAAGGGAAGCGGGGCTGCTAGGATAGAACCGGCGCCCATATGGGATCCTGGGCATACAAGTCGAGGACCTTAACCACCGTGCCACCGCGCTGGGCTCAAGGCACAGTGTATTCTTAAAACTTGGTACAGTTGTAAAAGAAAACTTTCAAGCCCTCTTATACATTGGATTATGTCTAGTTGTAATTTGTATGCGCTGGTTGAGAAAGTAAAAATTCAGTATCTCTGGGGCCATATTTAAACTAGCAGTTAACCAACTTTTGGGATACTGGATTGGATCTCAGTTCTGGTTTTGCTACCAATTCTAGCTTTCTCCCTTTGAAAGACAATAGATCAGGTAGTTGGCTCCCTGCCACCCGATGTGGGGTCGACTAGTTTTGCATTGATTCAAACCTGGCTGTTGCAGACACATGGATAGCAATCCGTTGGAGCTCTCTCTTTTCCCTGCCCCCTTTATCTTTGATTCTCAAATAAAAATGTTAAATAAATATTTTATTACATTTGAAAAATAACTAACTTAAGTGCCATGTTAATAGTATGTTATTGTGCTCTTGCCATGTGCAAAATATTACTCAAAGATGAATGAATCCATTGAATGCTTAGAATAGCCTGATTCTATTTGCAGAGGAGAAAGCAAGAGGCATTGCTCAGTTAATCACATATTCCAGGGCTGCCTCATTAATGAAAGGTAATTTTGAGATCTGTGCCTAAGCATTCAGCCGCAAAGTCAGGACTCTTTAATTGTTATACCAATTACAGCATTTCTTTATTTTCTATCCCCTTCTCTACTATTAGCACATAAGGAATATCAGTGGATTCTGAGCCCACATTTATCCAACTGGAACATATGATTTTAACAAATAATCAAGGGCTGATTACAGTTTTAAGAGCTGTTTAAAGTGAAGGCTTAAACAAGTGGTCCTCTTGGAGCTATAAATTCTGATACTTGCCAATGTTAGATTTCTTCGAAAAGTTTTAGAAAAATAATGTCAAAAGCAAGCACGACCACCTAACCAATGATTATCAGTGACCTCTCATTTTTCCGTACTACTGTTTAGAGATAATCCTGGTGTTAAGTAAAGCACTTCTGTGAGCTATAGGCTAGAGAAAAAGTCTTGTGCACAGGATTTTAAACTTCAACCGTGCGAGGAAGCAGAGACTGACTCTCATAAAATAGATTTTGTAAAGTAGCATGAAAAAGCGCAAGGGAACACTAACTCATCTAAGGGTGCTAGGAGAGGCTTGTTTGTGGAAATTCCTTCTGTGAACACCTTGTGCTAGTCTCTATTTTTGCACTCAAAGAATCCGAAAATTTGGTACAACACATGTCTCCATATCAATTTGCACAAGGTGGCTTAATTGATTTTTTTGTATTGCTATACAGTAACAAAACTGAAGAAATAACCAGTATTTTTATATTGCTATGCAATAATAAGACAGAAAAAAATAAATAGTATTTTATTGCTTAGCCAGGATATATTGCTCAAATATTTGTTCTAAAAGACTATTCATGTTTTTGTGCAGAAAGCGTGGTCTGTTTTCTTCAATGTGTCCCAGTTGAAAAATCAGCAAAAAATAAATCTGTTCTATTACATACAGGTATCTCATGAAAATATTTTTTTTCTAAAAATAATATCCTCAAATACTATTCCATTTTAACAAAAAATATTGATAATGAAAAACAACGACATCCTGTTTCTGGATTGTAAATTCAATACAGAACAAAAGGGTGATATGGAAACGGTGGAAAACATTTCTTGCTTGCAATTTGCTGTTTCCACCCAGAGAGATTTTAAGTATATGTGATCTCCAGTATTTGCAATCATATTGCTAGCGCAGCTTCCATTCTTGGTATAAATGAAATAAAAGTTATGAACTGTATTCTCTAGTATGAAACTTGACATTTTGAAAATGGTGAAAGAAACATGAGGGCTTTAGATCCTTTGATATGTGGTTACTTTCCATGACAAGTTTCTTACAACAGCATTTTCCGGAGTAGCTGCTGTTTTTCAATGACCTCCACAATCTTTGTAAATGCGGACCTGCACAAGCAGAGCACACTGCGAGCTCTGGCATTTCTTTTTTTCTTCCTCACATGTTGTTCAGGTACAGACAGGACTCATACAGCTACTGCTTTGCCAACATCCTAGGGTCCACAGAACACAGAGCAGTCATTCAAGGCTTTTTAATCATACTATGGCTTGTGGAATAACCCATGTGATAGCATCAAGGCAATTTTATCAACAGGTTTAATCTGTGAGATATTTATCTTCCTGAAATTACTATTAAATACCTACAATTAAACAATCCTGGATTACACAATTATATGGACAATTCGGGCCTGGTGTGGAAGACTAGTGACTAAAATCTTTGCCTTGTACCGGCAAAGATCCCATAGGAGTCCCAGTTCTAATCCCGGCAGGTCAGCTTCCCATCCAGCGCCCTGTTTGTGGCCTGGGAAAGCAGTTGAGGATTTCTCAAAGCTTTGGGACCCTGGGCGCGTGTGGGCCACCTGGAGGAGGCTCCTGGCTTCAGATTGGCTCAGCTCCAGCCGTTGCAGCCACTTGGGGAGTGAATCGACAGTCAGAAGATTTTTCTCTCTGTCTCTCTTCCTCTCTGTGTATCTGACTTTCCAATTACAAATAAATAAATAAGTCTCTAAAAATATATGGATAAGTCTTATCATAAAGGGGCACATTGATTGCAAACTAAGACGTGACTATAGAAAAAAAAGATATGAAACGGTGCATTCAAAGGATCAAATGAGCAGCAAAGCAATGGCTGCTATGGACAGTGATTGTTGAAGAACACTTTCTTCTGTATTTTGTTTTATTTTTAGTTCGCTTTTAACAGCTTCAATACCATTTACAGACAGGATTCTAAGAACACTATGCTGTTCCCTTCCTATTTCCATATGCTTCTCTCGTTCTTGCGATCTTTATTATGGTTTTTGAGTTAATATTTTAAATTTGCATTGCATTATGATATATTCAGTGCTGCTATATCCCACAAAAAGTTGGTATAAAGCAAAGAAACCCAGGGTGGCTTTCCAAAAAGGAAGACACAAATACAAATTCTGATTCAAATCACTGAGTAGGTCTTTTTGGAAGGGAGGGCGATTCTTTTCTCTCCAAATTCATGTTTGATTAACTATTTTTGGAGATAGTGTATGTTCAATTTACTCTATACAGAAAGCCTTATTAACTCCTCTAATTAGAGTTCAATAAAGAAATACTTACAAAACACCTTGTTTAGCAGAAATAGTAAAGCCTCAAAATAACCATCATATGAAAATGTCTTTAATGCAAATAAAATTTTAAATAGTCATACCAATCTTTGAAACTATAGCAGTGTATAACTTCTATCAATTTGGTTGACACAAATTTAAAACAAAGTTGTGACAATAAAATTTATTTGCATAAAACTGATATGCACCAACATTTCTTTCTTTTTCATTTCCTTTTAATTTTAACTCACACATGTGAGTTGAAAGAACACAATTCTTTCCAAGCCAAAAATGCAGATTAATCTGGGAAAGACTACTATATTTTTTATACTTTTTTTTTTTTAAAGCAGCACTGCTATTACTGAAAAATTAATGTAGAAAAACCTTTAGGACAAAGTAAAACCTCATTCAGAAAGGTGAAGACAGTAATATTTTCCTATCATCACTTCAACTGAGAATTGGAAATTCATAGCTTGATGTTCCTGTCTCCAACAGCAAACATCCTAATATCTAAATGTATCTTAAAGCAAGCATGGTGGCTTTCCCTTTGCAAATTGAATATTTGGCCCATGATCTTCCATTGGCCTCTGTTTTCTCTTTAAGGTTACTCTCTCAAACCCAGTTACAATATATTCTTGATATTTTGGCATTTGATTGATTATTGAAAGGTACTGAGGATACTGAAAAGCTTGTAGGTATCTATAGAGTCTTCCATTGTGACTCTGTCGGGAATGTCAACCCAACCTTAGCAAAATGACACAGGCCAACAAATGCCTTGTTTCTTGGGCAGCTGACTTTTTGTGATCTATCACAAGCGATCTTAAGCTGATGGAATCCTGCTTCTTCCCATCCTAAGGTTTGTATTTTTACAATCTCAAGAAAATAGCGACATCATTTCAATAATTTGTTCTCACGTTATATGCATGTATTCTTAATTTCTTCACTGATGTCTTTAATTTTATGTTATATTGCCTAATTCAAAAGTTAGCATACAATTATTTTTCACTTTGCATTGTTTTTATCATTTTATTACTTATTTCATATATCTTCAAATATTTCTTAAATTTGGTAATGTTTTCTACCAGTTCTTACAGCATTCATTTTTCAGTTGATTGTCATTTTTAGATTGATGGTCATACATGCCTGATAAATTCCTATGATTCTATGACAATTTTTTGTTCTTCCAAGACTCATGTATCGAAATCTTACAATGACATTAGGAATCAAGTGTTGGAGTTGAAAACAGCATCATTGGGAGTGATATCCTTATAAAGTCCGCTGAGTGCAAGTCCATTCTGCAAGGTAAGAACACGACACGAGACTTATCCATGGGTCAGAAACGGCCCTCCAAGATGTTGGATCTGCCGGTGCCATTCCTTGTTCCTGGGACATTCCAACTATCAGAATCATGAAACACAAGCCTCTGCTACAATGACACAGAGTTCATGAAGCTTTGATATACTCATGGGATGCAAGGCAGAAAAAGCAGCGTTCTGTCTCTGTCTCTCTCTTCTCTTAGTCTCCTCTCTCTCCAATCTCCACCCACCCCCTGCCAGCCTGGTTCTCAAACAATAGCAATAACAATCAAATCAGAGACAAACTCTGTGATGCAGTGAATGCAGCCACTGACTGGGATGCTACTATTTCATATGGGCTCTGGCCTTTCCACTTCTGTTCCAGCGCCATGCTAAGAGTAGGCCAGGAAAAAACATTGGAAGACGGCCCAAGTATTTGGCACCCTGCTGCCAACATGGGGGACCTAGATCAGTTTAAGCATAAAAATAATCCTCAACATTATCAAGGTCTGAACTCTGAAGCCTGGCTCAGTAATTAATTGATTGGGGATGAACAATTCTAGGGCCTGAACTTGGAATCCTAAACCCAAGCCTAACCTTTCATGTCACTGGAGTTTTGCATTCCTAGACACTTCTTGTTTGAGATTACGAATCATACTGTATGTGAGAAGCTGCTTTTCTCCAACTATGTTATTTATTTGTTGTTTTTGTTAGCTTATTTAACGTCAAGTGTCTCCAGCATTCTTTTTTTTCCCCTAGACTGTCTCATAAAACAGCCACTTACACATCTGGAAAGGCAAAAGACAGAATAATGCTAAATCTGTGAATTGTCTCATTTCATGCAAATCCATATTCGCCAACAATCAATAGAATGAAGTTCGATCAGAAATCAGCTTCAACAGTTTATGAACATGTTACAAATCAGTCTATGTTAGATTAGTCTTAAAGAATGAAGCCACTAGCTTATTTCTTTGTTTATGATTGTATATTCTGTACCTGCCATAGCTCATTTTGACAAAAGGTGTGCAATGATCAATTACTGAGTGAATTAGCCAATAAAAGTTTGTGAAAGCAGCACTTTCAATACACAAATATTTCGCTAAAGAAAACAATATGAGATTGTAAAGACACTACTATTTTAAGTATTTTAAACAACATCTACAGGGAGTCTATGCAATAATGGACAGAAGAGGGACCGGCACCATAGTCTAGCAGCTACAGTCCTCACCCTGCACATGCCAAGATCCCATATGGGCACCGGTTCTAAACCCAGCAGCCCCGCTTCCCACCCAGCTCCCTGCTTGTAGCCTGGGAAAGCAGTCGAGGATGGCACCTGTGTGGGAAACCTGGAAGAAGTTCCTGGTTCCCAGCTTCAGATTGGTGCAGCTCTGGTCATTGTGGCCAGGTGGAGAGTGAATCAACAGTCAGAAGATCTTCCTCTCTGTCTCTCTTCCTCTCTGTGTATCTGACTTTCCAATTACAAATAAATAAATAAATCTTAAAAAAAAAATAATGAGAAGAGAGGAACTGTAGTAAAGCAGGGACTCTGGATTTTGAGCCAAGTCCTATCACTGTCCTTGTGACCACATGGCAAACACTTCTGAAAGCCTCTCTGATTTTACTAAAGGAAGGCGTGAAAGTACATTTGCTTCTTATAATATGTTTACTTCCCGATAATGCTTTTAACATATTGTGAGTCGTAGTGCATTAAATATACATAAGCTATCAAATATCGAAACTTGACCTCACATACCTTAAAGATGCTCAGAGCACATTTGTGCAAGATAAAGTATAACTGAAAAATTTAAAGACAGTTTTATAATAAAGGGTTAAACATTTCCTGTGAATCTTTGGATACTATATTGAACATAAAGAAAGAAATGTTTATATGGCTAAGCTTTCCCACCATTGTCATTGTGAAAAATCATGAGTCAAAGCATTATAAGCCCTTTTCTATAAATTTCATGATAGGAAATAAATGTTTGACATGAATTTAGTATCCTATTATGATTGATAATAATATCAAGAATAGTTGTGAACATATGATCTATTATATATATATATTTATCTATGAATCCTAATCCTTCACTACCAACTTACAGGAAAATCTTCAAATTCAGAGATTATATATGAAAATAAAATAGGTTTGACTTTCTATTTCAGACTGCAAGAGAAGCTAAATAAAGTATTGAGCTGTGTCTGGATTGCTTCCCTGTTAAATCACACCCCATCAGGGTGACTTTTATGTTCATAGCAGATTTTTTTAATAGTCAGGTCAGGTGTTGGGACTTGTCTATACTATAATAAAAATTGCCTCACACATTTCAATGCCTCAAACCGTATTTTTCAACAAAATTATCCACTGTTATTATCAGATGGGGCCTTACTACTTATAACAAAAATATCACAGATTTGGGTAGCCTGTAAACAACAGACAAGAATTGCTCATGTTTAATGAGGCTGACAAGTCCAAACTCGTGGTCATGACAGATTTAATATCTGTGTAGCGATCCTGTCCTTTGTGCCTTTTTGCTATGTCTTGCTGCGACAAACAAGATTCCCCAAGCCCTTTACTCTATGATACTAATTCTATTCATTAATGTCTCTAATTACAATCTATACTTATGGTTTGGGTAATAATTTGTATGTGTCACTAAAGTCCGTATGTTAACTCAGAGTCTTTGGTTAACTGAGGACAAAACTTAATCCAGTTACGATGTCTTAAGATGTGAGATAACAATACAGAAATGAGCAATGTGTAGTAACTTCTATCATCACCTCACCATTTGGGTTTCAAAATTCCATATTAATAATAAACAAGAAATGCAACATCACTTTAAAGTGAATGAATGTAGTTATTTCTACAAGTTAGAACTTGTTAAATTTCTCAAAGTTATTCCCAAAGGTCTGTTGAAAGTCAAGGAGAACAGGGATATGTCATCAGTAATAGCAGTTTCTGTTATCTCAATCTCAGACTCAGTGGTGTTCCTTGTGAGCTATGATGAAGCTTGGCAGCTTTTGACAAAGCGCATGACCTTTCCAACCTCCAGCCTTTTCATGGTTGCGTAGAATACATGAGTAAAAAATTTCTTTTTTAAAAATATTTACTATTTTTTTAAAAAAATTTTTTTTTGAAAAGTCAGCTATACAGAGAGAAGGAGAAACAAAGAGCAAGATCTTCTATCCCCAAGCAGCTGCCATGGTTGGAGCTGCGCCAATCTGAAGCCAGGAGCCTGGAGTCTCCTCCGGGTCTCCCACATGATTGGAGGGTCCTAAAGCTTTGAGCTGTCCTCCACTGCTTTCCCAGGCCACAAGCAGGGAAACGGGGCCACGGGGGTTAGAACTGGTAGATCTACATAGGGCCTTTGGGCATGGGCAAGGCAAGGACTTAAGCAGCTAAGCTACCGCATTAGGCCCAAGTAATCAATACAAGAACCATTACAAGAGATATACACAGAATGTTATTTTTGCCAACTATTAGATCAGCATTTTTCATATAATATATAAAAGAAAATAGATTAGAGATAGATAGATAGATAGATAGATAGATAGATAATAGATAGATAGATAGAAGTCAGCCTTCTAAAAGCATTCTCCTGTGTGTTAGGCTTGAATGTTTGTCCCCTGAGAAATGCATGTTAAAATCTAGTCACCGGGCCCGGCGCCATGGCCTAGCAGCTAAAGTCCTCACCTTGAGTGCCCTGGATCCCATATGGGCATTGATTCTAATCCCAGCAACTCCACTTCCCATCCAGCTCCCTGCCTGTGGCCCGGGAAAGCAGTCGAGAACGGCCCAAAGACTTGGGACCCTGCACCCGTGCGGGAGACCTGGAAGAAGTTCCTGGCTCCTGGCTTCGGATTGGCACAGCACCGGCCGTTGCGCTTACTTGGGGAGTGAATAATCGAATAGAAGATCTTCCTGTCCATCTCTTCTTCTCTCTGTATATCTGACTTTGCAATAAAAATAAATAAATCTTTTTTTTAAAAAAATCTAGTTACTGTGTTAATGGTTTTGAGGTGAGAGGTCTTTGAGATGTGATTAAACCGGGAGGATGTAGCCCTTATGAATGGATTCATGTGTTGGTTTCAAGAGTGGGTTAGTTAGAGCAGGCTGCTTGTGGAAGGAATGATTTGGGCCCGATTGTTTCTGTCTCATGTGTGCTTGCTCACCCTTCTTCAAGGGTGTCATATAATACAAAGTCCATCAGCAGATATTGACAATGTGCTCCTGTACTTCTTAAATTCATCCAGAACATAAGCCAGGTCAACTTCCTGTTTATAATTATCCAGTGTGTTATGTTACAGTAGCTAGAAATGGACACTTGGGAAAGACCTGTATTTAAACTACTCTATCAGCTTTTCTTTTCTTTTTTTCTTTTTTAAGATTTATTTATTGTTATTACAAAGTCAGATATATAGAGAGGAGAGACAGAGAGGAAGAACTTCCACCCGATGGTTCACTCCCCAAGTGACCACAATAGCCGGTGCTGCGCTGATCAGAAGGCAGGAGCCAGTAACCTCTTCCGGGTCTCCCACGCGGGTGCAAGGTCCCAAAGCCTTGGGCTGTCCTCGACTGCTTTCTCAGGGCACAAGCAGGGAACTGGATGGAAAGTGGAGATGCTGGGATTAGAACCAATGCCCATATGGGATCCCAGCAAGTTCAAGGGGAGGACTTTAGCAGCTAGGCCATGCTGCTGGGCCCTCTATGAGCTTTTTCATTGTTTGACATCACCGATTTTCTGTTTTCCTTTTTTTCCCTCATAACTGTGAATAGAAATTCCCATAAAGACACAGAGTTGTTTAATTTGCCTATCATGTGTCATCTAATATGAGTGGTAAATGACAGTTCTTATGTAAGAGTTTACATGTTCATATGTACATTGTATTCTAGAAATCACTACCATTGGCCTGCCTTCTGTTGGATCCATGGACGGGTTATGCTTTTTTATTTTTTCGGAGTCTCCTTTATTTTATCGGAGTCTCCAGGCTCCCACACGATAAAACCCTCAGTTGTCACCCTAGGCAGCCGAGTAGAAGCAGAGAAGGAACATGTTTCATTGTCACCTCGTGTGAAAATTTGCGTTTTGGTCTGTTTCCAATTTCTTGCTTTTAAATCCTGACTTCCGTTCAATAATCAATAGACAGGATCAGCAGTTTATATTTGCATACCATACGCATATAGATTACATGAAAGACTGCGCATGTTGTTTAATTTTACCATTCAGATTGCTAGCACCAATGTTAGCTTCTTGACCTGTAAATTAGCAGGAGAAAATGGTTTGATTCAAATATTTTAATTGGCTCTCACATGTTGGTGCAATGATTTGATGCTGTTCTGTAAATATTTAGGCATAATCTATTTTCATATTTATTCTTACAAAAGTATTTATTTCTCAATAGTTTCAAAGCAAGTCGTAACATAATGCCAGACCCCTTATCGTCATGACAAACAGATCACATTGTTTGCTTCTCCTGAGCAAGTATTTATAGTATATGTGTTTTTCAAGAATGAAACCTTTTGTAAATATGTTTTTCTATAATGAAATGCACTGCGGTTTTGGTAGATACCGTATCTTACCTGTGTAGAAAGAAACACATATTGAAATTGCAGTTGAAATACATTTAGAGATAAATGCTAACAAAACGTTTTAAGCATTGAAAATTGTGCGCTTTTGATAACAGCAACAACAATAGAAAATACGTCATGGGTGATTTGCGGGAGTTTTTTCCTGCATATCAGAAGAACTCCTAATTCTGAGGCTCATTTACCATTAATTATAAGGTTGAATGGCAATGATGATTGTCTTTTGTGAATAAATGAAATTTCTTTAAGTCTGCTAGTAACTTTAAATCAGATTCTGATTAAGACATATGATTTAATCACATGTAGATTTCTTCCATTAATTTGAAGCCCTGTAGTCATTATCTACTAAGCTATTTTTTTAGAAAACAGATTCTTTGAATGATGACTCAAACTATGATTCTGAAAAAATTTATCTAATCATTCAGCATCGCTGAAATTAAGTTGATTTAATTGAACCTTTAAAAGAGATTACATCTTTTAATCAAATCTCATCCGTGGATGTTTATTATTCCAAGAAAACCATATGTGTTTTTCAGCACTATTAATTAATCCCAGATCTTTCTTTATTATTGATTATTTTGGAGTGATTCTGCACTTTCTATCATTTTTATTCATACAAAATATTTGTCTTTATAGCACTGAGCAAAGACAGCTTTGAAAATGATTTATTAATATTTACACCAGTGATCTCCTGAATAATGCTTGTATTTTTGTGTTACTCGTAAACATTAAAATTCAACATCTGTCCAGAATTTTGTGAAAATATATAGAATTAATTGTAACACCAAGGACAAAATAACAAAAATATTTCCTGATTCCTGAGTACATAGAATTAAATCTTTGTCATTGAAGGTTACAACCACGCAAAATGTACAATAAATAGGTTACTCAAAAGAATGGTGATAATACAAAATTATATAGATGCATAAATCTCACAAATAGTTTCTATATGTATTTGTATAAATACATATGCACACATATGTGAGTTCCTATATGTCTTCATATAACATTGATGAGTTTATACATTTTGTGAAAATATCTTACAATTTAAATGTATTCTCCTGTACCCTCACCATTCTTTCAAATTGTCCATATGTGTACATATGTATTTATAGGAATTTGCATTACTCATTCACATCTATGGATATCTATAAACACAGAGACATATGGGGTATTTTTTTTCCCTTTGGGGACAAAAATAAGGGAAAGCTGAAAGAAGAGTGAACAGTTTTAGAGAGGTGTAAACTTACTCTTACTTTTATTTATGATCCCAGGGGATTTCATCTAGTGGTGAGGGCCTGGATATGGTAAAATCAACAGTTCTAATTAGCTGTTAACACAGGCTAAAACTGTTTCACTTTCTTTGTCATTCAGTGATGAAGTTGTTAAATGTGAAGGTGTGGAAATAATTTGGTTTAAACTTGAGGTAGTGTTTGGTTTCTAAACTTATAGAAAATGCAATGTAATTATGGAACATGAAAAAGGTGAAGTTGATCATAAGACACGTCAACTGCACAAAGGTGTATGTGCTTAAAAAGCAAACAGAAATTATTCATTGAACTACGTAGAATATAAGAATCCCATACGTTTCCAGAAACAGTTTGTACTCAAATAACATTATCTTTTAATTTAATTTTTGAGGTCCCTTTGCATAAGATTCAAAATGTAATATGAACTAGTTGGCTAATATAAAACACCAATTAGTGATTTGTCTCACTGTTTTGCTTCTGATCTTTAGATCACTGAATTGCCTCAGATAATGAAAATCAAGATATATTCAGGCAAACGGTCCTTTAGGAGTAAACATATTACCTGCTCATCTCAAAAGAAATGCTGTCAAAACTTTGCTTACAGATAGACATGAGTATGCATAATAAGTTGAATTTTATTGACGCAATGTGCATAGCATGGCTAGAAAATCAGACAACCTTCTTTATCTGTCTTAAACCTGGTCATCAACTTTTTCAAATGTTATTTATCCATTTGATTATCAGAGAGATGAAGAAACCCAAGGGAAAGTCAGGCAGACATACAGAGAAGCCCCCACTTACTGATCGGTTCAGTTTCCGGATGCTTGGGATCCAGAAGCTTGACCCTGGGATCCCACCTAGTGGGCAGCAAACCTAGTTACTAAGCCAGCAGTGCGGAAGTCCAAATCAGAGCTAGGACGCAAAGGCAAGCGCTGCAACATAGGACACGAGTAGCCCAAGTGCCATCTTAACCACTACACTAAATACACATTTTTACCGCCCTGCTGAAGCCAAGCCTGTCTGCTGAGGGAGTTCTTAGCATCTATGCGAGGAAGGCCCAGTTCATATTTATTATAGACTTCTCCGGGAGTGACTCAATCTTTTGGCAGTACTTGGTGGGTGACTTCACATTTTCTCAGCATCCCTCTGCACCTTGTTAATTGTAGTGATGAGCGTCATGCCAGATGCATAAGGAACAGGTTCTGTCATTCTTCAGCAGGATTTCGGGCCTCTTGGGTCTGTTTAATGAACTCACTGAGTGTAACCTACAAACAGGAAAGCATGCTGGACACTGCATTCTGAGCCTAGTACCTGCACTTCCCATTAATTCTGCGTCAGAATGTGTTTTTAAAATGATTTGCAAGAGTGAGATGCAAATGGGTGAAATCATAGGTGATAATATTAAAAAGATACCTTCAGTATGTTTGACTGGAGGGTGATATCTTTTGTCTTAATTAGGTTTTTAGTATTTTGATTAAGGAATTTTTAAAGGCAAATACTGCCACAAAAGAGAGTACAAATTCGGCCTGTTCTGCCCGCTTACTCGCTGCCATTTAGATGAAATGAACCTCATATTTTTTTTTTCCACCAAAATGAGGATACAGCTAAACTCACAGTGCCAGAAGCTTGATGCTTCATGGTTGGATTTACTTTCACTTTCCTTTCTTTCTAACCGCCCCTCCCCCACAACCACTTTGCATCCTTCCCAGTAGACACTCAGCAAAGGTCCTTAACTGCTTCCTCCATCTGCAGCGTCCCTCACAGCAAAGTGGTTCCTCTCTCACATCCAAGGGCAAAGGCTCCCTCCTCCAGGCCCTCTTCTTGCGTGAATCCTGTGGGATAAGGTGACTCCTATTTTTTATGCTTTCCTAAGCTATTTCTGCTTATCATTTTCCCCATTTTTCACCGGTAAAACCAAGTGCAAGGACGGACTCTAAGGCTCATTCTGCTTTGATATCACAACGTGTAGGTTAGTCTTCACATAAAAATCCTTGTCTAAAGAAGACAAAAGGAAATGTGCACTTATTATTATTTACAAAATACAGTATTTGCGACAAAAGATACACATGGCAACACCATTTTTATTGTCTTGTGTGTTTGTTTTGGGCTCCCACATTTAGGGGGAAACATATGGCATTTATCTTTCTCTGGCATGCTCAGAAATTCCTGAAGTTATCAGGATCACTAATTTTTTTTAAGATTTATTTTTATTATTTTTTTATTGGAAAGGCGGATATACAAAGAGGAGAGAAATTTGAGGTAATACAAGTACAGATTATTTCACTCCTGGGAACATACCCAAACAAATTGGAATCAGTGTACAAGCTTGCAATACATATCCCCCTATTTACTAGATCTCAGTTCATAGCAGCTATGATATAGAATCAATGCTGGTATTCATCAATGAATGTCTGGATAAAAAGTGTGACATATGTTATGAAATAATAGTCATAAAAAGAATGAAATCCTGCTTTTTCAATAAGATGGATACGACTGGAAATCATTTTGCTGAATGGAATAAGCCAGCTGCAAAAGGGCAAGTTTCATATTTTTCCTAATATATGCTAACTATTACAGAGTACCAAGATGTAATGTGAATGAGCAAGATTGACATTTGTGGATTTCATTTTGTTTACAGCCTTTGTCCATGCTCTTGAGGAAACTGTTATTTTTTTTCCCCTTTTTGCTGTTGATTTACCTAACAGCTTGTTAAGCCTGTTTGTGAGGGAAATGAATGTATGCTATTGTAAACAATACATATAAAATCTATAGTAAACATTGTTTTATATATATAATGTGTATATATATATATATGTGTGTGTGTCCACATGGAAAACCTGAAAGAAGCTGCTGTCTCCAGCTTTGGATGGGCCCAGTTCTAGCTTTATCAGTGATTCAAGGAGTCAACTGGTGAGAGTGAAACACAACTCATCTATCTATCTATCTATCTATCTATCTATCTATCTATCCAACCATCCATCTATATTCCTGTCTCTTCTCTCTTTGCAATTTTGACTTTCAAGAAAAATAAATAGATCTTTAAGAAACATTAAAAGTAACAAAGGAGGAGAGTGGCTAGGACAATAAACAGGAAGGGGATAGGATGTGAAATATCCCTATACTCCTTAATCTGCATTGTGAATGGCATGAAGTTTGTGCTCTTTACAAAAACCAAATGATTTAACATAAAAGCACAGATTAATACAGAGTGTATAGTGGTTCTGGAAAGATTGTGCAATGAGAGTCTGTGGAAGTGCTGACAAAGCACCTGAGTCTTCAATGCAGAAAAAAGATGGGACAAGGTCCAGGAGTTTAAGAGGGCAATGAAAAGCAAGAACAAGAATAAACTTTACCTAGCTGCCCGGTTCTTATTTCTCTTGTATTGCTAAAACCTTATGAAAATATTTATCTTAGGTCTGTTGTGTGGCGTAAAGATAAATTAAATGGCTTTAAGAAAAAGGATTTGTCAGAAGTGCTGCTATAAGTATGGTCTTGTGGTAGCTCCAACTGGAAAACAAAGAACAAGTAGGAACATTAAAGATCACATCTTTCAGCACCTTTTAATGTTTGTAACTAATGGCAGAGGGCAGAGGGAACCCGTCTCTGCAAACAGCTCCACTCTCTTGTAACATAACCAATATTTCTGCAGTGTTTAATGAATTGCAAGAAAGGTAACTAAGCTTTTTGTTTGTTTGTTTTTACCTATAGTAAGTTCCCAGAATGTATTGCACAAGAAACAAGCATTCTAAAGGCTGAGAAAGACAGAATTTGGAAATGTAATAGAATAATTGCAGTTTTTCCCCATAGAGCCACTGGTCATCAAAAGTCAAGAATAGAAATCTGCTTAAACTTCATGTTTCAGTGATAACATGATTCCAATTTCAATCAAACATTGAGTCTGAATTTCTAATTAGTTAACCTAAGGACTTGATGATGTGTCATTGTAATATTTCATTTGGAAATACTTAGCAAAATTAATACAAAATAAAATGTGTTGATCATGACAGAGATATGGAAAACCATATAGAAAATATATGCAGGTCAACTTAGCTCATAGTAATGTTGGCTGAATTCTAAGAATGAGAGTGTACTAAGAGAGAAACATTACTGAGAGTTCACACATCTGGATCTCTCCAGCTGCTACTCAGACAAGTTAAAAATGCCAGTCTGATTTACAGCACTCGCAGGAATACTGAAACAGTGTGATGGGCCAACTGAAGTTCGGGATAATTATCCTTCTTGTACCCAAGGTTGAATAAAAAAAAAAAAAAATCTCAGGCCCAGTGGCATGGCCTAGTGGCTACAGTCCTCATCTTGAACGTGCTAGGATTACATATGGGCACCGGTTCTAATCCCGGCAGCTCCACTTCCCATCCAGCTCCCTGCTTGTGGCCTGGGAAAGCCGTCAAGGACGGCCCAAAGCCTTGGGACCCTGCACCTGAGTGGGAGACCTGGAAGAAGTTCCTGGATCCTGGCTTTGGATTGGCACAGGACCAGCTATTGTGTTCACTTGGGACCTCTGGAAAATATCCCCTATTCAATTATTTTAAGCTTTATTTTTTAAATGTATTAATTTTTCCTATTTAATTATATGCTATGTGGATTTATACCACCATTTATTTCCATAGATTTTTTACCTACAGTTTAAGTCACTAATGCATGTTAGCATATTAAGGGTATTTTTTTAAGTCCTTAAAATGCTCCAAAAAGGACCCAGTGCCATAATCTAGTGGCTAAAATCTTCACATGCCTGTTCCATGATCCCATATGTGCTCTGGTTTGTATCCCAACTGCCACACTTCCCATACAGCTCCCTGCCTGTAGCCAGTGAAAGCAGTTGAGGATGTCCCAAAGACTTGGGACCCTGCACCAATGTGGGAGTTCCAGAAGAAGCTCCTGGCTCCTAGCCTCAGATCAGTTCAGCTCTGGCCTTCACAGCTACTTGGGGAGTTAACCAGTGGACAGAAGATCTTTCTCTCTGTCTCTCCTTCTCTCTGTAAATCTGTAAATCTGACTTTCTAATAATAAAAAGAAAAATATTAGAAGCAAAAACAAAACATGTTAAAATATCCCAAAAAACTGTTGTATTTTTTTTTAGTCTGAGTTTTTGCTTGAACACTGAAAAAGGTATTTTTTTCCAGATGTTTTAGAATTTAAACTACAAACACTTTTTTAATGTATATCAAGATCTTGCCAGGACTAGAAAATAAATTCTATTATATATCACACAATGAAAAATGACTGAGGTAAAAGGTTGCATTTATTGGACATTTTAAATACAGAGCTATTTTCTCTTTTTATTCGAGTACGTTTTGTTATTCTCTAGCCTTATGGACAGTGATTCTACCTTAGGTCTTGTCTTCCATAAAGTGTAGTAAGTCTTCTGTACGAAGTACTCTGTAAAGATTTTTTGATGGAGCTGATTTGGCAACACAACGTAAGCCAACGTTTTTAGGAGATTCTGCTTTGAAGCAGACTCCCAGGTTACCCATAGCTTCACTATTCATCAGTGAGAATATTTTTTAAGGCATTCAGACAAACTGTTAGTTCTGAATAACAGCGAACTCAGTGTTCTGTGACCTGACGTAGAGAGCAGCTCTGCTTTGGCTCCACACTGTCATAAAATCTTGTTAGCACAGACTTACATTAGCTATGTGTTATTTCTTTAGTATTGTTTTACTGATTACCTGTTAGTTTGTTAAATGTTAGAACTAGTACCTTGGGCAGATTCCTAATTTAGAAAACAACTGTAAATAAGACTTAGAGTTAGGGTGCTATGTCAAATTTAGCTGAATACCTTAGCTTACATTTCAGCTAAAGCCCATTATTCGGGAAACTGAAATTTGGATACATGACTGTGATGCTTATCCAGTTTCTAAAAATAGGAACCTATAATAAAATAGAAAAACATGCAATTCAAAACAAAAAAGACAGAAAAATTGAATGTGTTGTTAGTATTACCTAAATGGATACGATAATTCAGTCATATGGCAATGCAGTCAATATAAATACATTTGTGGGATTACAAAATACAAAGGTAAAGAGCTACTGCTCACAACAACAACAAAAAAATGGTTTGGGAAATTTTCTGCTGTTGTTATCTTCTAAAAATAAGCACAACCAAGACAGTATGATCCTTGCGACCTATACACTTGTCCTGGCATTGACTTCTGTCCTTGCTTCTCATTGCGGGGCATGTCCAACACTGATGGGATCCTGGTTACCTGACCCGTTAGTACTGTTTTTCATTGTTTTTCCAGCCACGCACACAAGTACATTGTCTCAAGGAAACCATAACATTTTTGGGTAAATGCATATGTGAATTCAGTTTCTGATTACACGTGCGCATGGGGAGATTTGAGCCATGTGTTTATAGTGAGAGACAAAACACACTAAACATGCATGCAGATGATGTTCCGACAGGATATAAACATGTAGCACTGACCCGCAATCTGAAGCATCCGATCTAGGAAGTCAACAGAGAAAATCGGTAGCTACTAAGTGAAAATAGCCGGATTTTGTCAAAAACGGAAGTTTCTCAACTTTCACCTTATTTACAACGCTAAAATCAATCAGAAAATGTAAATAGCCGTCATTAGAGATCGCGCCCCAATCCCCAGCATGGCACTTCTGAGTAGTCTATTTCCAGCTTCTCTAGCATTTCCCTTTTATCACTAAAATCGGTACACTGTGCTGTCTAATTTTGGGTCTCAGCCAAATGCAAATGATACTTGGTGGCTCCCTAGCTGCATGCGGCTTCAACACGCCCTTGTTTGTACCAATTTGGGGAGTCCACACTCACTTCCACAGCAGTAACTTGTCATAACTAATATTCTCAGCCTGAAGCACCTTAAAATTCTTGAGGATGCTTTGATGATATCTCTTGATTTGCGATTTTCCGCCGACTGAAACAGTATTGCTTGCTAATCTAATGTAGTAAGGACATAATTTAGAATGCTACCACATTCATTGCACACTTCTCACATCTCTTTCCTATATAAACATGCATTTTACATAAAAGTAGTAAAGGGAAATTGATCAGCCAAAACTGGATTTGGCAGGAAAATGTTCATATAAACAGCAGTATCTTTATAAATGCGGACGGAGGGGCTGGCACCATGGCATAGCGGCCTAAGCCTTTGTGACTCCAGCACCTTATATAGGAACCTGTTCAAGTCCCAGCTGCTACAAGTCAGATCCAGTTCCCTGATAATGTGCTTGGGAAAGCAGAAGAGGATGGGCTAAGTCTTTGGACACCTGCACACATATGACCAATCTGGAAGAAGCTCCTGGCTCCCATCTTTAGACCGTCCCAGCTATGGACACTGTGCCCATTGTAGCAGTGAAGCAATGGATCTGTCTCACCTTATCTCTCTATAAATCTGACTTTAAAATAAATAAATCTTTACCATAAATAAATAAGTAGATAATAAATAAATAAATAAAAAGAAAGGAAGGAAGGGAGGAAGATGATAGAAAACAGATTACATTTGTAACATTCATAATAATTTCCTACAAGTTTGCAGTATTACTCTAAAACCAGAGATTCTATACTGCTTTTCATCCTTTCATATAGTTTTTAAAAATAATAAACCTAAAAAAAAGTTATATCTACAGTTGAAATCTCTCCTATGGGGGCCTATCCCGATAGCCTAGTCGCTAAAGTCTTCAAATTGCATGTGCAGGGATCTTGGAAGAGGATGCAGGCTCGTGGTGTCACATTGGCTCAGCATCAGCCATTGTGACCACTTGGAGAGTGAATCAGAGGATGCAAAATCTTCCTCTCTGTGTATCTGACTTTCCAATTAAAAAAATAAAATAAAATAAAATAAAATAAAGCTTAAAAAATAATAAACCCTATAGCTTTTCTCCTATAACAAAAATCTCATATTTATTATAAAAAACAAAAATTGGGCCCAGCGCGGTGGCGCAAGGGGTTAAGGTCCTCGCCTTGCACGCCCAGGATCCCATATGGGCACCAGTTCTGTCCCGGCAGCCCCGCTTCCCTTCCAGCTCCCTGCCTGTGGCCCAGGAAAGCAGTCGAGGACGGCCCAAAGCTTTGGGACCTGCACCTGCGTGGGAGACCCGGAAGAGGCTCCTGGCTTCGGATTGGCATAGTATCGACCCGTTGCGCTCACTTGGGGAGTGAATCATCGGACGGAAGATCTTCCTCTCTGTCTCTCCTCTCTGTATATCCGCCTTTCCAATAAAAATTAAATAAATCTTAAAAAAAAATTTTTTTCTACGTGTTTCAGAATAGCCATCCATTTCATCCGTTCAACTTATATCCTTGAACCTGAGGAGACTGTTGATTGTTATGAATCTATTCCAGTAAACTATTTTGAACACAGTTGAGGAAAAAAATGTATATTTAGGATATTTTTAAATATCAGGGTAAATTTTACATATGATGAACATTAACTTGAAAAATATATAAGTGATATATTTATAAAAATGCATGGGATCAGATGTGAGACATTGTAACGTTGTAACATTGCAACATTGTAATATTGAAACATTGTAACACCAAGACATTGTGACATTGAACCATTGTGGCATTGTAACATTGAGACATTGTGACATTGAAACATTGTGGCATTGTGACATTGTAACACCTTTGTTTTTCCTTACAAAAATAAGCTAATGTAGAAAATGTCTTCATTTGCTCGGTTCAGAAAATCAATATGAAAAAGTTCTCTTTAAGAGAAAAGTCTCAGAAGATCACTTGGAAATCATAAACATTTGCTATGCATGGCATTCTAACTGGACGGTAGAAAATGCCCTTGGACATTCTACAAGTATGCATCTCCTGTCCTCTGACATTATAAGTACGGCATTGCTTAAAATGTCTTGAAACTAAGTATTAAAGGATTTGGCATTTATCAATTATTTAACCAGACCTATTATAATAATGACTGTGCTGAGAAAAGAAATCCTCTGATAAGTGTAATAGCATATAAAAATATCTTTCTAATGGTCACTTAGGGGCATCCTATAATAAATGCGTGTGTGTGTGTGTGTAAATTCTTTCATAGCACTACACTCAACTTTTCTGTTTCTGTGCAATTGTTGAATAAAATTTATTTTCTTTGACAACATTTGAGAGTACTGTGTTCATTAGAAAAATTAGAGTGGGAGTGATTTTGTAGTCTCTCGGGCAGATACAAAGGGTGGAAGTGCAGAAGGAGAGAGGCCCCTCTCAACAGCGCAATGACTGTTCCTTGTCTGCTTTTCCATGGGAATCTATACTCTGCATTGTGCTGGGGACTCATTCAGACAAGAACTGGTCAGTGTGTCTTACAACCTTGCAAGCTATATGGTGTACTAATCAGAAAACAGCATATTTCTCTATTCATAAACCCTTGGTATTTGTCATTTTACTGGGTGAAAAAGAGAAAGTCAATTTAGAATAATTGATACAGAGCGTTCTATGTATTTGTCTTTGTGGATCCTCTGTTTTCTTGAATTTGACAGCAAATGAATTCAAATCAGATTTTTTTTTTTCCTGGAAAAACTTCCATAGTGAGAACCTGGAAAGTTTATTGTATTCCTTCTTTGATATAACTCTACTTTTAAATAACAGAGATAAAGTACATATTTAAATACTCTAAAATGTAATGATAAAATCTGTTTTGAGGGAAATCATTTGGAGTGTTTCTTCATAAAACAATGTTGGACCCCATAAACTTTAAAATGTGTTCGAGTTCCATTTGTTGTTACAGATTTCTTTATGAATCTACTATAGCTTTATGCATGCTCAGTACTCATAGGCATTTGGAATTGTATTTTGTGGCAAAATACTTTGTAATTGCAAGTAGCACACAGTTCAATCCTGCACCAGGACTACAAAGATTACAAAGCTGGAGATTGCCTTGTTCATGTGGATACACGTTTGTAATATCTGTACTATGATGGGCATCTCTTTTACAAAATACATGTTGTGATTTAGTTGGTCTGGGCAGCAGTGGATACTGAATTTTAAGGGCTGCACATATCATGCCGGCTCCAGCCTCACTGGTGGATCAACAACTTTCTTGAGTGAGTGGCTTCTTTATAAGGTGAGCTTTCACTCATGTTTGTTCTCTTTTGCCTTCCAGCTGTCCCTCTCACTCAACTGCCCCCACTGCCTCTACTGTTTTCTTACTATATGATGCTGTGTCACGTTGCGAGGCTATAAAAAGTTCTGAGCCTTTTGGTCCCTACATCTTAGATCTCTGCCCTCTAGAACTGAATAAAGTTTTGCTGCTTATAATTTGCACATGTGTGATGTTCTCGTAAGAGAACAATACAGACCAAGATAATCTGTACCCTGAATAATTGTAACTTATAGTGTATAGTGCAATTATGCCATGATTTCATGTGTTTTAATGAGATTGTCCATACTTACTATATAATTTCAGAAATGCCGGCTATACTTAAAGCATATAAAAATATTGCTCTCCTTTGTGGAAATCCAGCCACCAATATCACTCTTTACACACACACAAACACACACACACACACACACACAGTTTGTTTTGTCTTTTTCATCAAGGGAAATGTGTTGTTTTGCAATTAGTGAGCCCTTAGCCTTGGAAAATTTTCAGTATTCATGATTGTAAGATCAGCTTTGGAGTGACATCATATTGCCAGTTCCAGAGTGAACTCACTACTCTAACTCAGTTTCTACATTTCAAAAACAAAAACATCACACTGCCTTTCCCCCTGCTGGGAAAGTAGTATGGCTGTTTGTAAAACTTTAGCAGTGGCATATTATGAGCAGTTGCTCAGCCTAAAGCACTTAAAAGCTCTGCCCATAAGACACACACTGTTTTGAAATAGAGTGTCTGTACTATATCCTCCCCTGAGCCATGTGAAAACTCACTTCCGCTAGCATTCTTCTCTCGTATTCTAGCTGTAAATCCCTAAAGGGCAGGCAGAACTATAAGCTATCCAGACCCTGCTTTGAACTTTGCTTTCAGATCTAAATTCTGAAAACTTCCTGAAACATGTTGGTTTCTGGTTGACAGAAATGTCCCAAACGCTACTACACAAGATAAATCCATTAGTTGTAGATCAGGAGTCCAATACCTTAAATAAATATTTGCATCAATCACCTGGCCCCAAACATCTCCCATTGTTTTCCCTGATATTTCCTGTTGTTTCCCTAGTGAAAGAACACATTTTCATGTCCCCTAAACATAACCATGTGTTGATATCTGTTCTATTTCCTCTTCTCATGAGTCAATTACCTCAGTTGTTTCCAATTTTTTTTTTAACTTCCAAAAGTTCCCCAAGCTGAGGAGGGGGAAAAGCAGGGATATCCTTCCTTAAAATTGCATCCATTTACATTTCTTTCATAGCATCAGTTCACATCTCATTATGGCACTTTTTGCCCTGTGTGCCTCATCTCCCTTCGGAGACATGATGATGTCAAATGAAGACATCAAATGATGTCTTGCTAGTGTCAAGCAGAATGTTTTGCCTGTGTCCTGCAAGCCCACTGTTCATATTAAATGAATGTGTTGGGACCAGGAATTTTCTGTGATTGTACCGAGAAATAAACTGTTCTTTTTAGGATGTTGGAATCAAACTGAATATTCATCAACCCTACTATTAGAATGGATGGTCAGACTAGAAAATGTTTCACCATTCCTTTTTTATAATGAAAGTATTGCTAAGAACAAAATTTAAAAACAGCGAGAGAACAACACACTGCCATTTATTATCTGCTTTGCATACCCAGTCAGATGGCCATTTTGTTTAAAAAATGAGACATTATGTTGCCATATTAATTTTAACAGGAATGATCAGGCTAATTGTTACTTAAAATCATATCAGTATCTATGTAGCATGCGGTAGAAGATAATATCAAATTTAATGCATTACAAACTGGAAGCATTTGTTTATTCCTCAAATCACCCTCTCCTAATCATCCCCTATATATTTAAATCCATATTAGAAGCAAGGCGCCATTAGAAACATATCTTTCTAAAAGTGATTTTAACTGTTTCAATTTTTTTATCCCATGAAGATGGTTTCTGCTTATTGGCATAGCTTTGATACTAAAAGAACAAATAGCACTAATTGCATCTACACAGATAAGAGAGTGATAACTGTGCCTACAAAAGCTCAGCATATGTCACCACACTAAGAGCATCGCACATTTTCTCAACAAGTATTGTTTTAAACATCTCAGTGAAAATCACGACAACAGATGTTGGAAAGTAAACTCCAACAACAAAATTGCAGTGTGGAGTCTACAATTTGAGAGTATTTGGATGGAAAGAGTTGGAAAACAGAAAAGTCCCTATTCAAAGTCTGAAGGGTTCTTGTTGGAAGCCATGGTTTATGTGTAATTGAAAAAAAATCACTCTACATAAAATTGCAAGTGTGCTTTCTACAAAAATGCCCAATTATCCCAGGGATTGGATTTTTTTTCAGGCATCCATACGGATCTCACCACAAGTGCATCAAATTAGGTGATGCAAACACTGCAAGGCACACAAAGTCTAAAAACAATGAAGTTGAAACTGCTCATTAACAACTGCGCACTGAATCTAATTTTATGTTTACCAATTACATTGTGGAAAGCTCCCACCAGCTTCAGAGCTCTGTTACCGGGAAACGATTGTCAGTGGCTTATACAACTCGTTTACCTGGATTTTAGTTTTCTATATTCTTACATATCTGATAGGGGAAACAGGATATTGACGAGAACCACATTTTTTTTTTAATGCAACACTGTCAAAGGATAAAAGGTTCAGAGAAGTTACCAAAAGACACTCCCTACAGCCAGAATTCCAGTCTTTTCTTTTAACATGGACAGCTAATAAGGTTGTATTATAGCAAAAATAAATAATATCTTAATATTCATATAAATATACTTTAATATATAATATACATATATATTAAGATTTTATTTATTTTTACTGGAAAGGCAGATTTACAGAGAAGGAGAGACAAAGATTTTCCATCTACAGAGTAACTCCCCAAGTGGCCAGAACAGCTGGAGTTGAGCCAGGAGCTTCTTCTGGGTCTCCCATGAGAGTGCATGGTCCCAGGCGTTGGGTCATCCTCCAGTGCTTTCCCAGGCCACAAGCAGGAAGTTACATGGGAAATAGAGTAGCTGGGACAGGAATCGGTGTTCATTATGTAATCCTGGCACATTGAAGGCAAGGATTTAGCCATTGAGCCATTGAGGCAAGCCCGGTAGTGTTGTTTTCTCATACTCTTTGGTATTAATTAGCTCTGTATTTCCGGAAAGTCTTTATAGGATTCTAAGTAGACAGTGTGGGACAAATGTGTAGTATTGGAGCACTGCATGAGTCATTCCTGTAAATTCCCTGGTAAATTAATTTTCCAAGAAGATAACAAAATAAAAAGTGATAGTCTATATATGACCTTATTTTACCTATTCTAGTACCAATATCATCACAACAGTTTTACTGCTTTCCAGAAAATATCTTACACACAAATTTTTAAACATGCTTTCACTGCTAGAAATGATCCTCTTTTTGGCAAGGTTTGACTGATATTCTTAGGACAAAAAGTTAGATAACCAAGCCAGTGCGTTAGCTTACAACTATTTTTAAATATATATTGTATTTAAAAGACAACATTATTCAGAGAGAAGGAAGTAGGGAGGGAGGAAGAAAGAACTTCCATTTACTGAATTGCTCCTCAAATATCTGGAATGTCAGGGCTGAGCAAGGCTAACCCAGGATCCTGAAAGTCCATCTGGGTCTTCTATAGAGAGCATCATGGGCCCAAGTTATTTGTCCATTTCCTCCTGATTCCCAGGTGCACTGGTAGGGAGACGGATCTGAAGCGGAACAACACTCCAAAGAGACATCAGTCTTACAGGCAGCAACCCAATCTGCTTTACCAAAACACCAGCCCCTGATTTATGAATGCATCACCAGTCATACTAATTGTGACTGCCGAACAAATGTAAGCCATAGAAGAAAGAAAGATACTAATATTTATGTGTGGTAAATTTCACTTGAATTTATTTTCTTTAAACAACTCAGAGAATTTTAGAAATTTTCACAATTTAATAATTTTTAAAAATGTATATGATAGGAAGACATTTTATATATTTTATGCATTTCTAAGGACATAACAATACTTCCCACCTTACCCTCCCTTCTGTCCACTCTCCCAACCCTCCTTCTTCCTTTCTAAATGATATTTCATGTTTGCAATGATATGCTTGCATTACAGACTAAGTCTCCACCTGCATTGGTAGCATCCTCTATGGGTACAAGTTTAAGCCAACCACTCCACTTCTGATCAACCTCCCTGTTAAGGCTGGAAAAGCAACAGAGGATATCTCAAGGTCTTTGGCCCCTCTGCCCACATGCAGTCCTGGAAGAGCCCTATGTTCTTGGCATGTGACTGGCCCCGCTCTGGATACTGTGAGCATTTGGGAATGAGCAATTCTTGGAGACAGGTCTCCCTCTGTCTCTTACGCTCTGACTCTTCACTTAAAATAAAAACAAAATCAATTTTAAAAATCATTGTTCCTCAAGAGTATAAACAAGGACTATAAAGCATAATCAAACTTCAAAATATCCATTTCACTCATAGGCATTTTTTACACTCTATATATTATCACAAATTGGTGAAAATACATGAAAATTTTCTACTTGAAACTAGTTTATTTCATTAAGCATAATGGCCTTCAGAACCCTACGTTCAAAATGTTTTTCATATTTTATTTCAAAAACTTTTATTCTAGTTTACACTGATGAGTCACACATGACAACTTACCTAATCTGCCTCTCTCATAAGATATATTTCAGTAAGGTTGTATAACTTACTGCTTATATGCTAATAATTTGTACCCTGACCTCTGCTTACCCTATAATAAATATTTTCACTTTCCTTGAAGAATCTTGTGTCCTAATAGGTAAAACCTAATCCAGAGAAATATAATGCCTGTAAAAGCTGACACGTTTTCCTTAGACAACTTGGGTTACATTGGACTACAATAGTTCAGTGTGAGGGATTTTAGTCCATAATAGTAATTCTAATTCTGAAAGAGCTATAGACAAAGATGAACTGCCTGGGCAACCAGGCCTATGTGATAAATTCCCAAGAAGTGTCTGTACACCACAGGTTGAATCAGCCTCCTTAGCTGCTAATACTCCTCATGCATTTCACAATTCGTCCTTGCGAAAATTGACACTGTCAGTAAATCCAATAGAAGCAGTAGCACGGAGGTCCACACCTGGAGGTAATATACCTATTTCTCTGGCTGATTTTACTCTGCCTCCTTTCACTGTAACAAACTGCACAGGCGAATGTAACAGCTTTCAAGGAGTTCTTCTAGCAAAGTATTGAATCTTAATTTCAGGGACCCCAAGTCTTGCAATTGATTGCAGAGTAAGGAAAGTACTGAGTAACTTTTATGCATCACTTGCATCCCCCCAAGAGTTACTGGCCAATATTGATAAACACATAAGAAATATAGGAGACTTTGCATTTATATCTAGCCCATATTTTAGTGATGGCAACAAAAACTTATTTCTCTCCAGATCTTGGTCTGTGTGAATGCTGATATAATTTTGTGACTGAGGTGAAGGAAAACATCGTATATAAACCTAAAAGTAGAGAGGGTCACAAAGGGATTACCAATCAGAAATCAAAATAAAATAGTGTTTGCTCATGTGACATGCCTTGCTGTGGAGGAATAAAACTCACAGTAGCCAGGGTATTGTTCACTGACTAGTTTAAGATAACTAGTAAGAGATCTAAAGCAAATAAACAACAAATATCACTTCAGCAAATTCTTAGATAAAATCCCATAACTTGGGCCCTGCGCGGTGGCGCAAGTGGTTAAGTCCTCACCTTGCACGCCCGGGATCCCATATTGGCGCCTGTTCTATCCCAGCAGCCCCGCTTCCCTTCCAGCTCCCTGCCTGTGGCCTGGGAAAGCAGTCGAGGACGGCCCAAGGCTTTGGGATCCTGCACCCGCATGGGAGACCCAGAAGAAGCTCCTGGCTTCGGATTGGCATAGTATTGGCTGTTGCACTCACTTGGGGAGTGAATCATCGGATGGAAGATCTTCCTGTCTGTCTCTCCTCTCTGTATATCCGCCTTTCCAATAAAAAAATATAATAAAAATAAATCTTTTTTAAAAATCCCATAACTTAAAATTGTATATAGGGGCCATATAACTTGAGATCAAGCAGAACATACCAAAAGAAATGAAACAAGAGTTAGGAAGAGTAATTGCTTATAAAATACTGACATTTGTAATATTTAATAAATACTTTCTTAGTCACATAGCTCATTGCTCATATCTCAGAAATAGCACCAAAATGTAATTTTTCAAAGCAGGAGGTTCAGTTAACTATATCATCTGTCTCCTTTAAGTGGCATACAATTCCAATATCCTTAAGCTATTTCAGCGTACACACAAGCAAAATATATCTAAATTATTTTTATGGTACAATTTTAACACTGACTCTAAACTTTAAAACCATTGCATTACACAATACACATTTGCCTAATTCATGAGTGTTATTACAAAAAAGGCTACCTAACTTACCAGCAAACATAACATTAACAAACCATGTTTGACAGCCAGACATTCAAAATGAAGCTACACAAATACCAAATCTGCGTCATCAACAGCGTCTTATTTTTGTATTCTCTCTAGGAATTCATCCACACAGTTAGCAAAGAGTTATTAGCTACTGATATTAAAAAAAATAGCAAGGGAAAAAAGATGACAGATTTTAAGCCTGTGAAATAAAATATTATATAGAAAAATATTACAAACGCTCAGAACTTCAGTCCTACCTTTGTGTTCCATAAAACATGAATATCCGTGGATACAGACATTCTGTGTGTGTGTGTGTGTGTGTGTGTGTGTGTGTGTGTGTGTGTGTGTCCCAATGAACTGAATACAGAATGACCACTATCTATCAAGCAAAGGAAAATACAAGTGGGGTAAATTAAATTTAAAAATAATATTCGATATCCATAGACAGAAAAGTTTAAAATAGCACTGAAATCCACAAGAGAAGATGAGAACAAAAAGAACACTGCATCATGTTCCTGCAGAGAGGAAGACCTAAAAGGCACCCTTTCAATCTAAAGCATCTTGAATTTCAATCTATATCAATAGAACTAAGAGAGGGTAGATTCTTGGTTTACTTTTGTGTGACTAGATATGCTGCTGCGAGTCTATTTTTTTTTTAAGATTTATTTTTATTATTTTTTCATTGGAAAGGCGGATATACAGAGAGGAGAGACAGAGAGGAAGATCTTCCGTCCGATGATTCACTCCCCAAGTGAGCGCAACAGCTGATGCTATGCCCATCCGAAGCCAGGAGCCTCTTCCGGGTCTCCCACGCTGGTGCAGGTTCCCAAAGCTTTGGTCCATCCTCGACTGCTTTCCTGGGCCACAGGCAGGGAGCTGGAAGGGAAGCGGGGCTGCTGGGATTAGAACCGGCGCCCATATGGGATCCCGGGCGTGCAAGGCGAGGACCTTTAACCACTTGCGCCACCGCGCAGGGCCCGCGAGTCTATTTTTTAAAACTACATAGGAAACCATTGAAAATGACATTTTACACATACACATAAGAATAACAGGAAATTATTCTCTGACAACGATGGAATTATAATCTAGTTTTATAGGAGACATGTTAAATAGCAAACTTCACATTTTTTCCCTTTCTGTCCTGAGTTCTCTTTTTACCTTCGAGTGTGGGTTTGTAAGTGTTTCCAAGACTATGGACTAGGTCTCCTGTGTAGTTTAGGAACTGGACAGGCAAGTTTTTGTTTGTTTGCTTGCTTGCTTGTCTGTTTGTTTGTTTAGAAAAACTGCATTCTCTATAGGAATGAGGAAAAAAAACACATTTATAAATACTGCTAAACAATTGAGATAAAACAAGGCTTATCTTCTGAATTCTGTATTAGTGCACAAATGCATATTTTTGTGTTAGAGTGCATGATTCTGCATTTTCAGGCTAATAGATCCCAGGGCATTTTCCATTTTCAACAGGTTGAAACTTCAGTCTTTTCATGTGGCGATTACTTTTGTTATTCAAACTATTTCCCCCAAGACTTTTCCATATTTCTCTGTAACAATTGGTGCAAAAGGCACCTTGGAAAACCCCATGATTCCTAAAGGACCAGAAGCCTATTCAAAGAAAATATCTCAGGACTTGTTCATTGAAAACCTTTCACAAGGTAGAGATCTGCGAAAAACAAACCCTAAGGCCTGACTGCAGAATATACATTTCTATCAACTGCTTAGCTCTTTATGCTAAATGATAGTAGGGAGGGGAAAGGCCGATCACATTGTGTAAGAACATTCTGGAAGTCAGTTTGGCCTGAGAACCATTCCTGTGGCGTGATCTACATTCTCAGCGTCAGAGGCTACCTTGAACTCTTCTGACCTTCAATTTCCTCATTTGTTATGTGTGTATAACAATATTTATTATAGAATTATTTTAAAGTTTAAGTAATGTAATCTTTGTAAAGTACCTAATTCATAGTGGTGATTCAATAAATGTAATTATTTCAAAGTGAAGCAAGTATGTAAGGGCATATTTCAAAGGCAACTTGTGGATCAATAAGAGTCATTTCAAAATATGAGGGTTAAGATGTCGAAAAATTACTAACAAAGGAGAAATGATGGTGGAGATATTAAGATCCTATGGTCAAAAAAGCAGTGGGGGGACTTGGGAATGAGTTAATCTGTTAAGAAAAATCTTATCACTATCTAAAACACTAAAGCACTAAAACAAAACTACTAACTACAGCTCCTTAAACAAAATGTTATAAATGATGCTTTATATATATATATTTTAAATTATTAGAGTCATAATGAACTCCAATCTATCATCTCCCAATGGCTTGAAAAGTATCACTGTCTCCTTCTTTTGCAATTCAAGAGAGTCTTAAAATCATTTTCTAAAGATTCAGAGAACATGCATTTTAATAGACTGCCCCGATCCCTCCACTCATTGTGTGTTTGTCATGCTGTCCGCTGCCTTTCTGATTTTGCATTGAGGGCCCTGTCATAATTCAGGACGCACTGTAATTAGGCTGAGAAGAAACAAAACACAGAACCGGTAATAATAACAAATCTGAATGGTTTTACTAAACATGATGGCATATCCAAAATTTTTCTCAAACTTGCTTCAGGATGGTAATAATTCCTTACAGGGTAGGCTTTTCAAATAGCATACTACATACTCTCTGAAGGCCTCACATTGTGGCTCATCCCCTTTACTTCTGAACTGACATGAACATGGAGTTCCCCTGCCCTGCATGTTGTTATTCTATTTCCATTTTTCTTTCGAAAGGCACGATAATCTAACTCTGTGTTTTACCTTTCACATTCACAATCACTTTTCTAAAATTTAATTCATCAATAGAAAAGATGGACAACAAGACAGAAGGAGAAACAGAAGCAGAAAGGTAGGAGAAACAGGAGAAAAGTCAACGTGAGATGATGGGCCATGCCAGGGCTGATGCTCCGAACAGGGCATCAGATCCTGGTCTCCCCCGTGGCTGGCAGAAATCCTTGCGCTATCATTCCTGCTTCCCAGGACCGGATTTAAGAATACGTGAAGGGGCACGGACACAAACACCACAACCTTCACAAATGCCACAACCTTCAAATCCTCCAAGAAGGTTACTCTTTTCTGGTGTTTCAAAAATAAAAGTTTAACTGATACATTGTACTGCCCCTTTTCCCATCCTTTGTTAAGTCCCACAAATTCGCTTGTCTCCAAGGAGCAAGGTCTACCAAAGACAAAAGACCTGTGAGAAACCCATTCCAAGCGGACCCACCTTCCATTTCCGGAATCCCACAACAAATGCATTGCACTTTTCCCTTACCTGCTCCCTATGCTTCCTCCAAATTCCTCTGCCCCTTGGCAGCAAGGTCTACCATGGTCAACAGTCCTGCAAGAAAGCCACCTGCACTCCACTCACCCCTCAATCTGTTTGGAATTTCCCCACTGCTCTGAATACCCCAAGGCCCTAAACTAGCAAACACCCACTCCAGCTATGCAATGGCAACAGGCCACCCTCTTTGAAATTATTAATCTCTAGTTACTTCAATCAACTCTGAGTTTGCTCCTCATTTTCTTTGTTCTGAGCCACTTATCCAACATTTGGTGTCTTTTCTAGGCCACTTTTCTAACAATATGGATGTTAGAATGACCAATCTCTAAGTGACAGAGGCCAAAATTACCTTGTTCTCATCCAGAGGAAAATATTTAAGTCAACTATCGTATAAATTACATTAATTAAGTTAAAGCACAACTCATTAGGAATACTTACCCAAAAAGAATCAAACCCAATTCCTAGAGTAAATCTTTAACCCTCCAAAACACCACAATTTTATGTTATTCTGTCACAGAATAACTGACTCACAAGTGGTAGTAGGACAAAAAATATTTTAGAGTAACATACAGAAGTATGGAATTTAATTTTTAACGTTTTATAATGAACATATCTATATTTTTAAATATTTTATATACGTATTAAAATTCCTATTAATAGTAATTCTCAGTGCAGGAAATATTGCTACATCTTCATCTTTTGAAGAGCATTTTAATAAACTGTTCAAAGTGTGTTTACATTCACTTAATAGCTCTAATAAGGGAATTTAGACTTAGAAAGCAGTTGATTTGAATACTCCTGGAATGTGAGAAAAAGCCCATTGGGTAAAAGTGCTTTTTAAAGTTGCTGATTCTTTCAGCCTGAAGCTCGTGGGGCTTTTGAAGAAGATCAAAGTAAAGAATGTGAGCATTAGAACGAAACTTCTCTAACAACCACGGACCTGAGTAACTCTCTTCATCTAGAAGAAAGGAAGTAGTTCAGGCAAGGTGTCCTGTAAATGACGTCAAGTCGCATTAGGCTTCATTAGGGACGTTCGCTGCGGCTCAGGAGGAGGAGCCCCGAGCCCCAAGCGATCCTGTACCAGAGCGCATGTGTTCAACCGTACATGCCTCAGTCGTCTGTGAGGATTCAACTTCCCAGTGAAAATGCAACACGTTCTCTACACGCAGCCACAAGAGCAAACCTTGGCATTCTTACCTCTCTTAGTCTACAATGCCAATTACATTTACATTAGAATTTCTCATCTATCCCATCTCTTCATTTTCATATTGTTAAAAGAATATATTTATTTACATCTCAATTTAACTTTTTTAAAAAGATTTATTATTATTATTATTATTTTTTTTTTATTGGAAAGGCGGATATACAGAGAGGAGAGACAGAGAGGAAGATCTTCCGTCCGATGATTCACTCCCCAAGTGAGCACGACGGCCGATGCTATGCCGATCCGAAGCCAGGAGCCTCTTCCGGGTCTCCGCAATTCTAACTTTTAAAGCAGTGGTTTTCGGTTGCCAGTGAAATATTATCGGCAAGTGTAAGATTTCCATGATAATACACTTCACGTCTCACTTTTGTATAATTCTTTTCATATTCACCTGTACAAATTTTTCACTTTTTCTGCTAAATGGAGACCAACGCTCACTATCGTTTCAGGTTCCAAAATATGTCTGTATGAAAGATTTTGTCAGACAATTCCAAAGTAGTTTCAAATTAAACAAATCCCTCAAAATACACTTGGGATTTTTTTGAACCTGAACATAAGAAATTACAAAAGCTTTGGCTGGCAGACAGCTGTCCCTCTACACCAGTGTTGTGACACAGCCATACCCCACAGTCTCTGAAGGAAAGCTGTGATCAAGGACTTGGCTCAGGTGATTTCATTGCTGGGTCCTTCTCTGCTGCATTGGCACAGGTCTTCTCATGCCTTTGTTGAGGTCATTTTCTGAAAGACGCACAGGAGGGATTGTGAAGACAGCTTTACCTACTCGAACTCAATGCCTTGTCCCTTTGAGCGCTTAAACCTTCTGCTTCACTACTCACTTCTTTTTTCAATCTTTTTTAAAAAATTTATTGTTGGGCCCAGCGCGGTGGCGCAGTGGTTAAGGTCCTCACCTTGCATGCCCAGGATCCCATATGGGCGCCGGTTCTATCCCTGCAGCCCCGCTTCCCTTCCAGCTCCCTGCCTGTGGCCCAGGAAAGCAGTCGAGGACGGCCCAAAGCTTTGGGAACCTGCACCAGCGTGGGAGACCCGGAAGAGGCTCCTGGCTTCAGATCGGCATAGTATCGGCCCGTTGCGCTCACTTGGGGAGTGAATCATCGGACGGAAGATCTTCCTCTGTCTCTCCTCTCTGTATATCCGCCTTTCCAATAAAAAAATAATAATAATAAAAATAAATCTTTTTAAAAATTTATTGTTATCATCATTTTATGATACAGTTCCTTAGGCTCCTGGGATTTCCCGTGTCCCATCCCCAATCGTCCCACCCCCACCAATTTCCCCTATATCGTCACTAAAGTATAGTTCTTCATACACAGTCATAGGTCCATCATTGTGGGCATGGACAATGGCAGAGAGTCCAGCATCCTATTGTCAAGATATAGTAAACAGTTTCATTGGGAGTCCATCTTTAGTCTGGAAGTGGAGATGTATCCTCACATCTGGATATGTTAGTCTCCATTTCACAGTTACTGTACATCCCCTTAAATGAAAAGTCACAATACAAAATCAACAATAGGAAGAAAAATATAAATTTGCAATGCCATGAAGTTAAATAATATGTTACTAGATATGACAGTCTCCATTACACAGTTGCTATACATCCCCTTAAATGAAAACCCACAAAACAAAATCAACAACAGGAAGAAAAAAGAAATTAACATCACCACGAAGTTAAATAATATGCTACTGAATAACTAATGTGTCGCTCAAGAAATGAAAAAGAAAATTAAGAACATTTTTGAAGAAAATGAGGCTTCTGTATGATCTAAGAGTCATTGATTGAAGAATTTAATTAGAAGAAAGTGTTTTGAAGAGATGAAACTAACAAAAACAAAAACATCAAAATACATGAGATTTGGTTTCCACTGATTTTTGTTGGTGAAATCTGTCTCTTCTAGACAACAAATAGATGTGTTTTGTTTTTTAATCCAGTCTACTCATCTATGATGTTTGATTGAGCTTAAGTCATTTACATTCAAGGTTAATACACATGGGTGGTAATTTAGTTCTGACATTTTAGGAATGGGTTGTTCATTGATTTAGTTTTCTGTTGTCATTTTGCTGGGATGTTTTTCATATTTGCCTTTGGTTTTGGGGGGTGCTATTCCTCTTCTCTGTCAAGAGAACATCTTGAAAGATCATTTATAGGGCAGGTTTGGAAGAGGCAAATTCTTTTAACTTTTCTTTACGGTGGAATAATTTTATTTCATTCGGAAAAACAAAGGAAAGCTTTGCTGAAAATGTTATCCTGGGCCGACATTTTTTTTTTCTTTTAGAATCTGGAACATGTCACTCCTCACTTCTTACCAGAAAACTGCTGGAGCCTTTCATTCTAGCCTTCCTCCACATTGAGCTAATTCCACAACCTGCACTGATGCACCTGACCCTGGACCATGCACCATTCCATGAGGGCTCGGCAGATGTGACTTTTCTCCTGGTTTTGCACTCCTGTGTATGTCATCACAGTGACTGATTAAGGCCATATCTTTCATTTTGACTGTTTTTGTTGGCTTCTGAAAGAATGACAGTCTTGTTCTCTTTCTGCCAGTTGACTTCAGCTCCTGACAATATTTTTCCAGAAGATTCAATAATATTGTGCAAAAATCTTATTTCATAGAAAGATAAAGTTTACTTATCAAAATGATATCTTCTTTCCTCAGACAATGGGATAAACTTTGAGAAAAGAAATGTGGAAAGAGCTAATATTAGTGTCACTTTCATGGGATCCACAAATGCCTACCATTCATGTTTTAACCTGAGTTACTCACGGTCTTTATGACATTTCAGTTTGAAATTGCAGGCCTTTCCTTGGGACTTCAACACAACACTTAGAATTTTTAAAAAGCAAACATTAATTGACATTGTGAGGATATTTCTGATTCTTCAGTTATGCTTAATAAATGTCTATGTGGGTGGGGCATGGGCAGAATACAGGCTCCAGAACAAACTCTCTTTTGTGACTTATTAGTCACATAAGCCAGAACAAGTTGGTTATCATGACAGATTTTTTTTTTTTTACCCCAAACGATCTTAAATTATTAAGTGGGGCTATTGTGTAAACTAGCAAATGTTTTCCAAATTGGTTTCGGTTATGAGGCTCTGCATACACAATAATGTATGTAATAGGATTATATTGGTGTTACTTAAAGCATTTTTAAAATATACTGACAAGAAATTCCATCATTACCTATGTAGGGCAGTTATGTTTATTAAATCATTGTCACATTTCACTTTTAAGCATTTGCAATGACCAAAATTTTCCCTACTTATTTAATAAAGTTAATATACTATATTAAAAAAATAGCCTTTTAAAAAGATGTGTTTATTTTTATTGCAAAGTCAGATAGAGAGAGGAGGAGAGACAGAGAGGAAGGTTTTCTAACCATTGATGCATTCCCCAAGTGACCACAACTGTAGGTGCTGCACCAATCTGAAGCCAGGAGCCTGGAGCCTCTTCCAGGTCTCTCATGTGGGATCCGGGTCTGCCCTAGACTGCTTTCCCAGGCCATAAGCAATGGATGGGGAGTGGAGATGCCGGAAAAAGAAACGGCGCCCATATGGGATGCCATTGTGTTTAAGGTGAGGACTTTAGTTGCTAGGCTATAACACCAGACCCAAGTTTAGATACTCTAATTTAATGTTGTTTTCAAAGACAGACTCAACATTTATGGATATAAATTTATTAGTATTTAGGAGTTTATGATAATTTTATTAAAGAAAGTACATCCCTGTTTTAGAGAAAATGATTTGCCTCCCTGGAAGAAATTCAAATTCTAGTTATATTTCATAACTTTGTACATCAGAAGAGTTACTGAGAAACCAAGATTTTATTTCTTCTGAAAATGCAAACAATTGTAGTAGGTACCATATGCTGAGATTAAATAATATAATACACACACACTTAAATAGTATAATATAGGCATTGTACACTACAATTTCTATCAATTCTGCTTTAATCTGATCTCTCCATATTAGTTGTCCTTAAACTTATGATATGTTTAAATAACATATTTTGCAAACATTCAAGGAAAACCCAATATATAATATGTGCAAGAACAAACATAACCAGGACAGCCATTCAAAATAATTTATTATATAAATATTCGGGCCTGGCTCGGTGACCTAGTGGCTAAAGTCCTCACCTTGAATGTGCCCAGGATCCCATACTGTACGGGCGCCGGTTCTAATCCCAACAACTCCATTTCCCATCCAGCTCCCTGCTTGTGGCCTGGGAAAGCAGTCGAGGACGGCACAAAGCCTAGCGACCCTGCACCTGCGTGGGAGACCCGGAAGAGGCTCCTGGCTTTGGACCGGCATAGCATCGGCCGTCGTGCTCACTTGGGGAGTGAATCATCGGATGGAAGATCTTCCTCTCTGTCTCTCCTCTCTGTATATCTGACTTTCCAATAAATAAATCATTAAAACTAATAATTTATTATGTAATATTCATGAAATAAATAATCTAAAGCTAAGAATGTAATTACACTACTTAAAGTGAATTTTAATTTTTCCTTAAAATAGGATTTAGTATTTAATATGTATGTATGTAAAGATTCAGTAATATTGACAATAGGAAAGTTACATTCAAATATACATTAATTAAAATACTATTTCTTTGCTTACTACCAAAAATAACTATTTTTAATATGTGAAGAGTTAGTGAATTATTGGAAATGAAATTCTGAAAATAAATCATTTAAGACTTCTACCTTATAAAATGCTTTCTTAGCTATATGCCTAGAATTAAGGAATAATTTTATTCTTCAAGCTATTATGTTAATCTATTTCACAACTAAAGAATGCACATTGCCTTAATTATTGATCCTGCTCATTGTTAATTTTTAATTATGAGTCATCCAAGCTGCAAAACTACTATTGATTATAGTGTGACAATACCCCAGATATTTTTATGAGTCCTCAACTGAGGTAACAACCAAAACAATGTGGTAAGAACTTATGGGAGAAAAAAAAATAAAGCTGAGGAATAATACATAGATATTTGAAAGTGTTATATACTGATTTATGCAGTATGGTTTTTAAATGTGTTGGATTGTTGACCTGATTGTTTCTTAAAATGTGCAGATACATGTCAAACGTCATTTTGGATGTCTGAGAGAAATTAACATTTACATGTCTAAATGAAACAATATTCACTGCCCTTGCTGAAGTGTGAGATTTATTTAATCATACAAGGTGGAGTGAATGAAAGTGCTCTACCTGTTTCTATGTAAAGCAGAAGTATCACCTTTTCTTAGGTTTTGAACTTGTAAACCTTCTTTTTTTTTTTTTTAAGATTTACTAATGTTTATTGGAAAGTCAGATATACAGAGAGGAGGAGAGACAGAGAGAAAGATCTTCTGCCCTATGATTCACTCCCCGAGTGACTGCAACAGCCAGTGCTGTACCAATCCAAAGCCAGGAACCAGTGGCTTCTTTCAGGTCTCCCACGCAGGTGCAGGGTCCCAAGGCTTTGGGCTGTCCTTGATTGCTTTCCCAGGCCACAAGCAGGGAGCTGGATGGGAAGTGGAGCTGCCCAGATTAGAAACGGCGCCAGTATGGGATCCTGGTGCGTTCAAGGCGAGGATCTTAACCATTACACTATCACGCTGGGCCCATGAACTTGTAGACTTTCATTTAGAAGCTAAAACATCAGTTTCCTTGGCACAGGCAACATACCTGCACACGCGCACACACACACACACACACACACACACACACACACACACACACACACACTCATAATGCTATTTTGTATTTTGGGTATTCCTGATAAAGCATTACCATGAATTTCCCCTATAATATGTATACAAACCAATGAATGATAAGAATGCCTTCTCAATTGACCACAAACACACCTGAAAAATCATAATCTGCAACAAACTTGGAGATTCAAATCAATTATGACGAAACCTAATTGTCGATGATTCTGATGAGCAAGAATGACTGATAAGAACTTTGCACTGATTTTATAATTGTGCAGTAATTTGCAATGAAAGTTTCCCCAAAAACATCTGCCCAAATTAAATAATTCACCATACATGGTAGCCAGCAATTAAACATTCATTGTAAGCACTTTTGATAATTTGCAGATGAGTTAAAACCAGTGTTAGTCCAACCTGTGCCTTATTTAAAGATTTTGAAATATTAATTTTAATATGTACCTTTATACATATTTTCTACATATTTATTGATACTTTCTTTTTTTGAAGTTTTTTTTTTTTATTAATTACATTGCATTTTGTGACACAGTTTCATAGGCTCTGGGATTCCCCCAATCCCTCCCCGGGCCCTTCACCCCCATGGTGGATTCCTCCACCTTGTTGCAGTATTACAGTTCAAATTCAGTCAAGATTCTTTCTTTGCAAACATATACCAAGCATAGAGTCCAGCATCTTAATGTCCAGATAAATTCAAGGGTTTCTTGGACAGACCATCTCTGGTCTGAAGATAGAGCTGGCAGAATATCATCCTGATCAATCAAAACTATTGATACTTTCTTGTATAGGTGTTGGATTTATAGAATAATACATGGAGATGGACTTTGAGAGGTTAAATTCCACATAGTGCCTGGAACCCACGACAGAATTGTTAGCAGGACTAGCATGATGTCATCAAGTACATTGTGTAAATTAAAGCTACTATAGGTTAAGGTCATTAATGTGATGTAATTGATACTGAAATAGATCCATTTATATATGTTTTAGAAAATACATAAAAATAAACTAAACGATGCTATTTTCCTTAAGTTACAATATGTCTTTCCTTTTTTTCTAAAAAAAGCATAATTATGATGTCTTGAAAGTCATCTAGTGCTAAATTACAAAGCAATGGATCTCCCTTACAATGGAAAATAATAATTAATTTGTTTCTACTGTAAGATGATGAACCCTAATTGCCAAAACTCTTTGAACAAAGCATTGGTACACATTTGTCTTTTATTCCCTGAGAATATGAAAGTTGCATTAAAGAAATCACATGGAATACATAAAGATTGTGTCTCAATTTTTAGATTTTTTTTTATCACCATGGATGGACTATATAGTACTACGGTGGAAAAGCTAAAATATTTTCTTTTTTTTTAATTAATACATTGCATTATGTGACACAGTGTAATAGGCACTGGGATTCTCACCACCTCTCCCCAAACCCTCCCCACCATGGTGGATTCTTCCCCCTTGTTGCATTACCAAAGTTCAAATTTAGTTGAGATTTTTTTCATTAGAAGTATTTACCAAGCATAAAGTCCAGCATCTTATTGTCCTGGTAAGTTCATTTTTATATATCATATTTATTAGATTAATTTGTCATGACAAATCCAATCTCAGACAGAAAGCACTATATTGAAACATTAAATTTAAACATCTAATTTAAATAACATATATTGTGGATTTTCAATGAGCAAGGAATCAAGACGAGTGCTTTATAAACTTCTTATATGTTTATATATAAAGATTAATGAGAATGGGTATATCTCAATTAAAAATAGTCACCTATCTGTTGTTTCAAATATACCTTATCATGCATTCTCAAAAAGAAATAACTAGTAATTTCCATGTTAAATTACTAGAAAGGTTTGTATAATTATTAGGGTACTGACCACTCATTATAAAACAGTAATTATCTGCAGTACTTCCAATATTTCTTAAGTCTTTTTTGGAGTTTGCTTGGTGATAGGAAGCATAATTATCCATTATTCATCGTGACAGTATCACAAATCTCTAAACTGTGATTGTCTTTCATCGTTTAATCACATAAAAACTTTAAGAATCTGAATTAGAATTAATTTTGAGTTAATTTTGATATGAATGAAACAGGTATGTAGGTATATCATACATTTAATAGTCCCCCTTTCACATTCCTAAGAATGATTTGTGTCCCAAGAATGATAGTGCAGCATATGTGACAGAAAGCAATAATTAAACACAAAACGCTAAGCAATCCATCTGCGAATAAATTGCAATCTGAATAATTCAACATTAATTTTTCATTAGTCATTGGATGATCGGGTTTGCTTTTCAAATGTTTGATCATGTGGAAATAGACGTTGGTTAGACTTCATATTTGCAGTTTTGATTTTAGAAACTGAAACACCCCTCATGATGCTAACCTGTATTTCATGCAACCACATTATCTTTTTTATAAAAAAATAATTTTGTTTTATTAAAATGCATCTTCACCTTCCCCAAACAACAGATAAGACATACAGTAGCAGACACTCAGTGCAAAACCTCAGCGCTGACTCAAGTTTCTCCTCCAGCCCCTGTAGTGCTTAGCATCGTCGCAAGTATCAGCACCATGCTTCTGGGGTCAGGAGGTGGGGAGGACAACAATCAGTTCTCTTTCTCTCTCATTACCCAGAATATGTTCCCTGCTAAAAGATGTTCTTTTCTAATATTTCCAACTATACAAAAAGCACTTGTAAAAAATAGTCAAATCAAACCAGATGAATCCTTCCAGATGGGAGCAAATACCTTAAAAAATACCTTAATTGAAACTATATCTCTACTGTCATTTTTTTAATCTCTAGAGGCCTGGGTCAGTCTGATCCTGTGAATCTTCTAAATTATCCATAAAATCCCTGAGAGACAAAATCTCTTAGGCAATTCAATTTAACTATGAACATACAGACACAGCTGAATAACAACTACACAAGTAAAGTGGAAACCTGAGGCAATTACAAGTGTAATTCAAGCAGAAATGTTTCCTACTGAGGGGTAGATAATGTTTGCTTTAACTGATATTCAGAATAACCATCTATAATAATTAAATTGATTAGTATGCTTCATCCCCTAACTTTCCCAGTTTGGGAGCTGTGAAAAATATACACGAAAGGCACCTCAAATATTCTGTTGTTAGTGTACATGATACATTCTTGATTACTCGTGAGAAATATTCATAGATTTAATGAGCCATAATTTCCAGAGTGTTAGATGAAGGAATTCCGAGAGGGGACAGCAAAGACGGAGAAATGAGCAATAAACCTTCAATAAAATATTTTGAATTCTCTAAAGTTATCCCGTTATCTAAGTGGCCCACCATAGAATCATACGAATCATAACTTTTTTTTCATGCCATGAGACTGCCATAATCATATTTGAATTGTGACTCATTTATTAATTAAATAATAATTCTGAACAAAAGGGCCTTTTATCTTCTGTATTTTTAGGTAAGAGAAAGCCTCACCAGGCATTTAAACATAAAGTATTTAAACACAAAGATACCAAACCTCTTTAAAAAACAAAACAATCTTATTTATTTCCATTGGTGTATAATCGTGTAGCCCTGGTCATTGTCAGAGCTGATCTGGAGATGTTGTCATGTCTTCATGGTTTCCCAGTTATTGAAACCACTTATAATGATTCTTCATACATCATGCACTTTAGTTTTTTTCCTAGCCAACCACAAACTTGATACCACATTAGCTTACTTGAATGACAGATTTTGTCCAGGATTTAGGTTTTGACGAACTTTAGTTAGGAAGAAGTCAGAAAGGGCTTCAGCTGGTTAGCAACATTTGTTGAAAAGAAATGGATACAATACTAAATGAAATGAATACATTTGATAAGTTTATTTTCTTAAAATCGCAATGATTTCAATGTATGTGATATAAGATGTAGAGGCTCAAAGAGGAAAGAAAATGTCAGTGAGAGGGTGTAAATGACTTGCCCAGTTCTGGATGTCTAGGAAGCTGACCTTTAAGACACGGTTACAACTGCAAAATGTAACTTCACTAAAATAACTTGAAGTTTATTCAAGTTCAAAGATGGCCAGTTGCTCCAATGGATCAGTTGTGACTGAAAAATTTCCCAGTGGAGCCAGAAGAGAATGCCTAATTGACCATCTGCTATTATTGCAATCAGTTCATAGCTATTTTGAGAAAGGTGGAGTGGTCTGTTTGCTCGCTGTTTGGACCAAGTCAGGGCTCGGTCAACAGACAGAGCAAGTGATTGCTGAAATACTATCTGTCATTGTATTTTACATTGCATCTAAGCTGTTGCCCCCAAGGGAGCCTAAATGCTACCTGCATGACAGTGTCAAAGTCTCTATTGCAACATCCGCAAGACTGGTTGATCTTAATCGTGTGAGAAATCAAACAGTATAATTGGTACAGGCTTTTAACCTGCATATGTACAGATCATGTAAGAATCAATAGGGAAACTCTAAGGCAAAATGCAACCTGGCCAAAACGGAGTAGAACAGTTAGCTGAGGACTTCATGAAAGGCTGGATTCACATAAACAGTAGTGTGCTGTAACTAATAAAAGTGGTACATTTTTCATATTGTAGAAGTGTGTAATGTCTAATGTGTGCTTGTCCAATGGAAGATGTGTGGAGTAAGAAGTAGGGTAAAATCATGGCTTCTGTTGAGATCAAAATCAAATGAGATAAATTTATCAGAAAATGAGGACAGATCTGTGGTCTCTGATGGGTATACATGGCAACACGGGTGAATTGGAATGTGAGGGAGTTCTGAATTAATGAAAATTAAAATACCCTATTCTGATTTGATTTTCAGATAGTTAAGGTGGAAGATGTAAATGTTTTACAGACTATGGCACCTGTCTCCTCTGAGAGTGACTTTCACCAAACTGGAAAAACAACCAAGAGAAAAGAAAAAAAAAGGTCCAAAATATACTTTCCTTACATTTAATAATGTAAAGCAAATGGCATTATTTTTTATTGCACGAAACCAATCAACCGATGAATCCCACTTACTTCAATTCTCAAAAACTAAGATCAAACCTTCTCAGGGATAAAGGAGGCACAAAGGATGGCCATTCATACCATCATTTACACAAAAAGTTAGACTGAAAAAGTACCATGAAGATCACTTTAGTTCTCTGAGAAAGATTCAGGGGCAAGAACTCAGATAAAATATAGTAAGTCACATAAGTGAGTATTTGGAACTTCAGTGGATATCTGCTGTGTAAGATCAATGTTAGGATTGTCACACCAACAAATACTTCTCATGATGGTAATGATATCACTCCATATCATGCAAATAATGTTCCAGCTATTTACCTTGGAATGAACCAAAGCTCATATGCAATCTGTTATCTGTGCTTGTGCGTAGGATTGCTACCTAGCGCCATTAGGGTTTTCTCAATAAGGCTTTTGATATATACAGACATCTATTTTTTTTTGTATTTTTCATAATGTCGTAGAATTATAACATAGTTTGCTTTCTTTGCTTTTTGATTTTTCTACATTCCAGAAGCCATGATTTGTGTATTTTTTGGTAATACAAAATATAGGAAGCATGTTCACAAAGGTACATCACGGTGTTTCAGAATACAGTAACTCAGTGGAAAGCCTGATTGTCAAATTCAAAATGCTTAAAGATTTAAGGAAGTGGAATTTATAAGATACTTTATAAATATTATGTAAAGCTTAAGTAATCACCAATTTTAAGGATAAAAATGAAATGCACTCTTAAAAAATTCAAACTCTAATCAAATAAACCGTTTAAAATATAAAGCACTCAGAATGAAAATCTGGCACAAAAAGCAAGGTGGAGGAATCCACCACGGGGGGAGGGTTAGGGGAGTGGTGGGGGAAATTCCAGTACCTATAAAACTGTGCCACATAATATAATGTAATTAATAATAATAATAAAAGTGATAGTAAGCATTGAATCCATTTCACTTTAAAAAGCAAAAAAACTGAACCCGGTGTAATAGCCCAATTGCTAAAATCCTTGCCTTGCACGAACCAAGATCCCATACAGTTCTAATCCCAGCAGCCTTTCTTCCCATCCAGCTCTCTGCAGCCTGGGAAAGCACTCGAGGATAGCCTGAGGCCTTGGGACCCTGCACCCACATGGGAGACCCCAAAAAAGCTCTGGGCTTCTGGCTTCCGATTGGCTCAGCTCCAGTCATTGGGGCTGCTTGGGGAGTAAATCAGTAGATGGAAGATTTTCCTATCTATCTCTCATCCTCTCTGTATATCTGCCTTTAAAATAAAAATGAATAAATTGTTGCAAAAACAAATAAAAAGATAGATCTTTCTATTAGAAAACAAATGTTGGAATTGGAAACCAAGTTAATATAAATAACAATAACATCAGATCCTGTTTGAACTATCCTAAAATTCGTGAACTTAAGTAAAAATCACGCTTGAACACTATAAGCTGCTAAATATAAAAATGAATATAGACACGAAACAGCTGAATAGTACCCTATAAACATTTTAAGGTGTATAGCAGCCGGTTGTGTATAAACTAAAATTGAAATGTCAATGAAGTAATCATAGGATGTGGTTAGGAGCTTGCATTTTCTAACATATTGGTCACTCAGAACCATGTCAATTAACTTCATGATGTTGTAAATTGTTGTTGATGTTATGTTGTGCTGGCTTTTCTGTCAGCTCAACTTTCAGACCAGGATGGTCTCCCAAGGAAACTGTTGAATTTATCTGGACAATAAGATGCCGGACTCTATGCATGGTTCATGTTCGCAATGAAGGAATCATGACTGAATATGAACTGTACTACTGCGACAATGTGGAGGAATCCAACATGGGTGGAGGGCTTGGGGAGGGGTTGGGGGAAATCTCAAAACCCACAAAATTGTCATAAAACAAAATAAAAAATATACATAACAATAAATGCAAACCAAAAATCAGGATTTATAAAGATTTTTTTAAATTTTTATTGGAAAGATCAGATTTACGAAGAAAAGGGGAAATACAGAGCTACCATCTGCTCGTTCACTACCAAATGTCCTTAACGGTGGAACTGAGCCTTTCCGAAGCAGGAGCCAGGAGCTACTTCTGGGTCTTCCACATGGATGGGGATTTCCAATGCATCCGGCCATCCGCTACTGTCCTCGCAGGCTCTGAACAAGTAGCTGGATGGGAACTGGACCAGCCAGAACACAAACCAGCATAAATACAGGATCCAGGTGCTTGTAAGGTGATGAGATAACCACCGAACCATCATTCAATGGTGTTGCCTCTGAGGACCCAACAATCAAGGTTTCAAACTCAGCGGATTTTGTAAGTATGCTACTTTAAGCATTTTATGAAGCAAAGGCTTAATGAATATTATCTCAGATTAAAACAGAGACCAAAAAAGTGCAATGTCACACTGGAAATTTTTCTTAGAATCTTCATTTATTTCTCTTATGTTCTTTGGAAAGTAATATCCCATAATCAAAATTAAACTATTCTCAATATGCAATAATTTCACTACACATATTTTATCCATCTACCGATTTTTAATCACTACTTTCAAATTATATAAATTTATTGAGATATGATTAAATGATGTTTATGAAATATGGCAATCTATTTTCGTTGGAATTCCTGCAAGCAGAGTGTATCAGGAGATCCTTAAGTAGAGGACATGTGAGATACATGGAACTTAAAAATGAAGACATTATTTGAAGTCTTCCCATTGGGGCCTTGGGAAAAACGATGAATAACTTTGTAATTGATAAGAAAGCTAATTAAAGCCCATAAAACTATTTTATGATTTTATCAAATGTACACACAAACATCAGACATAAAAATATTGCTATACTTAAACTAGTTGGAATGTAAAGTTTAATTGCATTCCAAAAACTATGTATTTACTGACATGTGGCTCTAACAGCATAAATCCATTGGTAAAAGTAACCAAACAATAAATGGTTATGACCCCCAAAGGTTAATAGAGTTGATGTTTTTTACGTAACTAATGTGACTGAATTATCCATCTCCATTTAGTTTTTGAAGATGATGCTCTGATTTCCCCTTAGCTTAGCAGGAAAATGGCATCCAGGCCCAAATAGAATATTTTTGAAGTGTTAAGTTGCTACAAAGTGTTTCAAGATTCATATAAAAGCCTTTCTTAGAAGACAAAATAAACATGAGTTTGCCTCCTAAATGAGTACTTTGAATGCAGACGTAACAGCAAAAGAAATGCCAAAGTGAGTCAGGTGGATATAAAGTAGATAGTAAAAGGTATTCAAAAAAGCTACGCAACTTTGTAAAATCAGATCCGTGATCCGGATGAAAGATTGCATGGGTTCTCACAAAACTCATTACACTCATCTTGAAATAACTCTGGTTTTAAGTAGCAACATAACACAGAACTGATGAGATCCAAAGGGGGTGTGTCTCCTGTGTGAATCTGAGAAATTCAAGAAAACGATGTATACACAAAAAATGTATGTATTTCAGGGCAGCTTCACACATACACCCACAGTAAATGTTCATACCTGCCTGCTGTATTTACAAGACCTCCAGCAGATTTACAAAATCTAAGAGAGTCGCTAAGCATGCCAATAAATCCTAACCTAAAAATATTTTTGATTGCAAATCTTCCTGTGTGTCTTAAGTACAGAATTGGCAGGTTTACAAAGCATTATTTGGGAGATATGTCATTTCAACTGACTTTATATAGATCCTACTCTTTTTGTTTTATTTCAAGCCTCTTAATTACAAATCCGAACTGGTTCTTTCTTCTATTTCCACTTCAGTCTTTTGAAGCTCAGAGTTTTTAATGAATTTTGTAAGAGGTGGTGCCATCTACCTTCCACATTTTTTTCTAAAGCTCTAACCAAACAAAACAGCCTTTCCCTTTGCCTAGCTGCCAAGGATAAGCAGTTTGATCAACAGCATTTTCATTTAACAGCACTAACAAGTTACTTTTCTCCATAGAACTCACAGGATAAGAGGATTGGCTTCCCATTATTACAAACTCTCTCTGCAGCATATAACCAAATTAAGCTAGGATCAGTATTTACGCATGCTACTCATTATCTAGCTCTTCCAATTTAGTCATAAACCAGTGTGCCCGGATGGGGTTGAAACGGAAATGCACTTCTGGCAGTTTCCACTTCGCACCATTAAAAAGCCAGCACAATTTCTAAAAATGATTAACTCCTGACTGCAGTTCAAGTTCTAATTCAGCATTATTTCCCTCCCTCAGCAACTCCAGCTGCACCAGGGCTCGGTAATTAAAGTTGTGTTTAATCCTGAAACAGCGGGGTTCCAAAGGTGGGGGAAAATGATTTCTTTTGGCAACATTTTAATAAAAGAAATCAGGGATTATAAGTTTAACAGTGTTGGACATTGCTTTATGACTTAATAAAACAAATTCAGCAGACAAATTTTGGTTTTATAGCAGTGTAGAAACATAACAATGAAATGAAATCATTTGAACTCATTGCACAGTCACCAATAATTTCAATGATTGGATTCTGGGAAAAAAAAGAAAAACATTTCAGAAAACAACAAAATCACTCCATTACACATGAGAACTTAAGCTAGTTTCATTTTCCATGACACAATTTCCTCTTTAAACACTTTTTCTAAAACTATAATTTCATGAACATATTTGTACTTTTTCTAATAAGAAACTCTAATTCTAAAGGAATTTATCTGTTTCCAGCTAGCAGATTATTATAGGATTATTATTATTATTATAGGATCCTCAGGAATGTTAACCAATTGAAGCCAAATGCCCAAGGCACAGATTCTTCTATCTTCAGTGATTTACTCTCTAAGCAATCAAGAAATCAACCTTAATATATAAAATTTCCTTCAAAATAGAGTGTAAATATGTGAGTGAAAATGCTTTAAATATTGCAACTTATAATGATAGATATCACAAATTAATATTAAGAATAAGATACTTAAAATTACCATTAAAGAAAACAGAAATTCTAGAAACTTAAAAAGAAAAGCACTGCGCTAAATTTCTACAAATAAATGATATTGCTGGGGAAACTATAAACATCCCTTCTCCATTAGTATATTGGTTATTCATGTACTCAAATCTCCGACACATCCAATAATATAGTTCAAGGAAGGATATTTATCTCCTCAGGAAAAAAAACAAAAAACAAATTTATAACTCCTGTGTCATGAGCAAGGATTACGGGTTTGATTCAAAAGCAATAAACTAACAATTTCATTTTCAGATGCACTTTTTATTTTAATTTTATTGTAAAGTCAGAAAGATAAATATATGTAAAGTCAGATTTTATATATATATATATATATATATATACACAGAGAGAGAAGAGAGAGAGAGGAGAGACAGAGAATAAGATCTTCCATACTCTGATTCACTCCCCAAGTGGCTGCAACTGCCAAATCTGAACCAAGCCAAAGCCAGGAACCTCTCCCACATGGAGGCAGGGTTCCAAGGCTTTGGGCCGTCCTCGAATGCTTTCCCAGGCCACAAGCGGGGAGCTGGATGGGAAGCTGCACTGGCACGATTAGAACTGGCGGCCATATGGGATCCCTTGCATGCAAGGTAAGCACTTCAGTCACTAGGTGACTGCACAGGGCCTTGCAGAAACATTTAAAATGTCCTTAAATTATTTTTTTAAACACCTAATTTTAGGATTTGATTCTCTCATATTTTTAGAGCTAAGGTCATTTGTGGTTGACAACATCACATAGGCCAATATTACACTTGCAAATCATTCCCTAATTAAATTAAATTGTCTGATATTGGATGATTTTTCAAAATGTAAGATAAATAATCTTAAGGTAATTATGTTTTTCATAAGTGTTATACTTTAAATTTTACAAAGAAACACCATTTACCAAAATGATAAACATGTTTGTGTAATGATTTTAAAGCTTCATAGGCCAAGTATAAGCAGATATTCTCCTGTTTTGGAGAACTGAACATTTTTAATTATAACATAATAGCCATTTTAATCTAATTTAATGTGTTACTAGTTTTTATTTAAATATAAACATAATTCCAAGTCTTTCAGATAGCTGCAGGTTCCATCACTTTCCTAGGCTATTAGCAGGATGTTGGGTTGGAGGCAGAGCCGCTGAGAAACAAGCCAATGATCCTATGGGCAGTCAGAGTCCCAGGTAGTGCCATGCTTTCTGCACAACAGTGCCAGCTCTGCAAACATTTCATAACTTTTTATTACATTTTATTTCAGGATGGTTTTAAATTTACAAAAGAAAAATTGTGAGGCAGTGCTGAAATTAGTTCCCTTATATGCTTATCCCCTTCCCCCATTAATACCTTATATCAGTATATCTGACACAATGAATGAACCACACCCCGACCCTCCAATTTTGTTTTATTCAAATTTCTAATATTCCTCTCACACTTTGCAGCTTCTAGTTATCAATTTTTGGTATTCAGATACGTGTTTGCTCATTTTGGATTTAAATTCCCACATATAAGGAATATTAAACAATATTTGTCTTGCTGAGGCTGGGTTTTGGCAGGAGACATGATGTCAGTTCTGTCAATTTGCTACTAATGATAACATTTCATTCTTTATAGCTGAATAACATTATATTGCACATACACCCACATGCCTTTACACACACACACACACACACACACACACACACACCCCACACACACATACAAACCCACCAATTTGATGTTAGATACCTTGGTGATTACATATAGACAACATTATTACAAGCATGTTGGAAAATATCTGTTTAATACTTTTGACTATACATCCAACAGTGGGATTATTAGACCACAGGCATGTTGTATTTAAAAAAAATCCCCACACTGTTTTATTTAAGATTATTTATTCTTAAACTTCATAAACTTTCTTTTGTTAATACAGTAGTACAATGTGGTCTTTTTGTTTGTTTTTAGGGCCCTCAATGTAGTTACCACTGTAAAACGGTTACTGCTAATTATGCCCAGAATCGCCTGGGGTGTTAATTGCTTCACTTAGGATCCCGCAGAACGGACTTTCTGACTCAACTACCTCGGTCAAATTCCTTTTCAATGACATACATTTCTTTCTTCAACTGTAAAATAGAGATGATGATAGTAGGGTTTATCTCATAAAATTATTCTAAATATTAAATGGGTCAATTTGAAGTGAAAGATGCCTGATACACAGTAAGCTCTACAGAATGTTGGCTATTGTCATCCATTTCAAACTATTAATTATGGAAAAATTCTCAAGGACAGAGAAGAAGCGCATTTAAAACAACAGAAGTCAGTTCTCAAGGACATAGTGACTTCCATTGTACGACATGCAAAATGATTAACTTACATTGCCACTACACAAAGAAATGTTTAATTCTTTGTCTTTGAGGGTTGCCTTTAGAGTAATCTGAAACCGGACAAGGAAATCAATCTAAATAGTCCAAGTCATGCCAACAATGCTTTGGCCATCCCGTACAGCTACAGGACGTGGCCTTACTATGGTACCATAAATAGCAATAATAATGAAGCTCTAAACTAAGAGAATACTTTGCATATGAGGTACATTTGGAATTTTACAGTTATAAACTAACACTTGGAACAATGTTCTTTTCAACAAATATAAATGAGTAACAGGGCAAGTCCCTAGGAGAATAGAGCAATAAGAGAGCATAAATAGGTTTTGCAACATAGTATATCTTACATCACAAAGATCCCTGGAGGAATAAGAGCGTAGCTTAATCTATATGTCAAATACCACAGCACTTTTGTTAAAATATTATCACACAATTTCAAAACCACAATGTAAAGTGTCTTTAAGTCACATGAAGATAACAACTAATAATGAAGCAGAATCAGAAATAACTCATTTTTTAAGCTACCGTTTTCTTTTAAATTGCTTAGGTTTGTTGTTACAGACACTGGAATATTAGGCAGTAAGATGTCTGTTACAGAAGACAATGGATAGACCTTAATAACATAAACTTTTTTGAAACTTTGGTTCACATACCCAAAGACTATTTAAGCTTTTATATATAATGTTTGTCAAATTGTTAGAATCTTCACCACAAAGAAACAAATACAACTCACATAATATAGTAACAGACACATAGTACATGCTGTGTAAATGAGAATTAATATTAATGATTATTTAAATCCAAAGTTTGCATTAAAAAGGAGAGTCAGAATGTACAAACATAGAACAATGCTGTATGCCTGTTTCACGGAGTTTTATTCCTTCTTGATCTTTCATTATGGCAAACAAAAACCTAGTGAAACCTGATAGTTTTGTCAAAAGGAAAACAAATTCTCAAGCACAAATACAATTATACTGCTACTGAAGTACAACCTGATGGGAAAATTTAGTTGTTGCAAAGCAGAAAGAAATCACAAGAGAAAAGCAGAAATCTTATTAAGATTTGGATATAGAAGCAAACTTTGATCAAAAAAAATGGCTTGAAATATAATTTACTTCCCTGTCCTTAATAACCCCTTATTTTTTATGACTGCTATTATTTATTCAGTGGTCACCTAAACAAGACGGAAGTCATTCAAATAAAGTATAGTTTCAGTTTTTAAAGTCTCACTTTTGTGTTTGGAAAAATGAAAATACCTAAAAATATTGTAAAAGCTATCCATAATACTAAAGTTGTACTGCAAGGCTATTCTTAAGATTATCATAATAAAACAAACAATAGCTCATAAAAAAGGTTTATACCCATGGCATAAAACTTTCAAACTGCATGATGCTTCTACATCTAATAGCTACATAGGCTAAGCTTAACTTGGAGATAATACGATATTTTAATAACGACAGCACCCTACCAACGTATTATAAAAAGTCGAAGTTATAAAAAGTCAAAGAGAAATTGTTTTCTCCAGCTAAGTAATGATGAAGATAATAAGAGGTCACATAGTGCTTAATAATACTTCTGAAGAAAGAAATAATATGATTTTTGCTAGGCGAAGAATGAAGACTTAGGGCAATATGGAAACTGCAACCTCTCAGTGCTGAGTGATGCTGGGTTCACGTCCCACATTGCTTTCTGGGCAATCCAGTTTGTGATGCATGTCCAATAATTAGTCAAAAGATAAAGGAACTGTATTAGTATGAGTCATCTTTGAATATAAATTACAATAGGATTTCAGGATCTTAAAAGCAGCAAATGAGGACAATTCAAATGAATATGCTCATTCTCAGTGCCACCTCATGGTAGACTCACAAGCAGAGGGAAAAACGTATTCTTTGGTGTAACTTCATCCATTCATAATACATAAGAAATAAATCTGTTGAAGACAATGCAACAGTATTTAAGGATATCAAAGAAGCTCAAGAAGTGAGAATCATACTGTACACTTCCTGACCTCCAGGTCAGGTAGCTCCAGCTGGCTATCAGGTATTTCCACAAAATTTTGTTGGTACACCTTTGTGTTCCACTGTACCAACATCAAAAAAAAAAAAAAAAAAAAAAAAAAAAAAAAAGAAAAGACATTCAAAGAAACAAAGAGAACAACAGAACAGCAGAACACAATTCCATGTGGGATTTTAGCACACTTTGTTCCTGTTAATCCCTAACAAAAGGCAGATAATAAAACACTTACAAAGTGAGGATTATCTGTTGAGGTTTTTCGCTGCACTAGAATTTAAGTTATGGCACACGATTCCAGTCTGAAATAGCTGTGCTAGAATCAACATTGGACTTTGATATACAATAATTAGCTCAACCCTTTCATAACCCTCTCCTCTTTCTCCTTGCCAGCAGAGATTTCATTGCCAGATTCTCTTTACATTTAAAAAAATATAACAGCCACACTATCCCACATTCACTTGTCTAAAATTCACCTTGCACTGCTACACATCTCTAATATCCAAAAAAAGGCTCTAACAGAGAACAAAAATTCAATTAAATGAAATTCTATTCTTTCTACTAAAAGGCAATGATTTCATCATCAGAATAATTTAAATCTCAATTTCCTAATCCACCCTAAAATCAGAACTTGTTTTTTAAACTGCTCATTAATTTATATTAACAATAATCTATTAGCAAGGTACTAAAGCTTCCAAATACCAGCTGAAATTATTACTTAAGAATTTCATGTTACAGAATTACTTAGGAAATTCATATAGCAGAATTACCTATGCATCTGAGGTAATATATCACAGACACTATTGTTGCTATCCAGGAACAAATTCTGTTATCTACAAGTCCAAGATAAGCAATAAAACAAAATATGAACTATTTTAGTGAGTTCACAGTGCACAATAATCTTACTTCACATTTGCATTCCAAACCAAAAGTTTTCCAAGCTAGATTGATGTCTGAATATATACAAGATCTGATAATAGGTATTTTAAAATAAAATAAAATATGCAATATCCTGGAACAGTTCTGAGAAAATTGTAATTCACATGTTCAAATAGGTGCAGAAATCACCTTGAATGCTTGAAGAAAAGCTTGGTAATCAAAGAAAGACTATTTGATCAATGAATCTAGGAACAGGAACTCTCATGTTAGTTTTATCCCCTGACTCTAAACCTCATTTTCTTGCCCATAAAATCAGAAAGGTTATAAAAGACAGTTTCCATGGTCTGTTGCAGCTCTGAGATTCCAATATTCTGCTTAATGCTATGCATGGATACTCTGGAAACGTGCAAGGTCCAGCACTGTGGTGCAGTGGGGTAGGCCACTGCCTTTGATGCTGGCATCCCATTCACATTCTGGCTCTACTTCTGGCTATTTCACTTATGAACCACTTCCTTTTTTTTTTTTTTTTTTTTTTTTTTTTGTTTAAGATTTATTGACTTAGGGCCCAGGGGCGTGGCCTAGCTGCTAAACTCCTCCCCATATGGGCGCCAGTTCTAATCCTGGCAGTGCAGCTTCCCATCCAGCTCCCTGCTTGTGGCCTTGGGACCCTGCACCTGTGTGGGAGACCTGGAAGAAAGTTGCTGGCTCCTGGCTTCGGATTGGCACAGCACCAACCGTTGTGCTCACTTGGGGAGTGAATCATTGGACGGAAGATCTTCCTCTCTGTCTCTCCTCCTCTCTGCATATCTGACTTTCCAATAAAAATAGAAAATAAATCAAGTCAGGTATGAAGTCAGGTTGACACGTCCTGAATCAAGCGCTTTCACCTCAAGTGTCACAAGCTGCCTCCCCGTGCTTCCCCATGTCCCAGCAGCACACGGGACATAAGTTTGGCAACTTCGCATAGAGGCAGGCCCAAGGATCTGTTCCAAAAAGGAAGGGAGGGTGTCGCAGTGCACCTGATCCCAGTCGCTGCTGGAGACTGCACCTATCCACGCAAGCGGTCTAGTTTCTTCAGTGGATGCCTGAGGGGACGCTCAGACTCCGGGGAGAGAGGGCTTCAGGAGCCCCATCAGTCAGTCGTGACGCGTGGGCCTCACATGGGTCCTGACTCGAGAACAAGGCTACAGAAGACATTCCTGAGCTCACCCAAGGCCATCTACCATGCTCCGGTTCATCGCCAGGGGCCTGCTGCTGCAGTTACGAGCTCCACCTGGACAGCCACGCTGGGTTTTCCATCGTCCCGACCGTTGGCCAACTTGAATCTTGTCTCAGAACTATTGACCATTCCATCAGCAATGGGGTTGCCATGAATCTCAAAGGAGGCAAATGTGGTCAGGTCATAACACTCCATGGCATAAACGTCTCCAGTCTTCCCAGAACATGTAATATAAAAGTGAAGCTGCACCAGCCCATACCTACCCATCCTGCATCGCCACCTCTCCCCTTCATCCCTCACGGGGCACAGCCACAGTGACCTTCCTGCTATTCCCTGAACATATTCCGTCCATGATTGCTGAACGGACTTTGCAGTTCCTCCTCACCACGTTTTTCTGTGGTTTGCTCTCTCACTCTGACTCTCCTGAGCATCCTCTGAAACAACCTCACCTGCCTCATTGCCTGGCCATTTGATGAGCTTGCCTGAGTTTTCTTCACAGTTTCTATCACTCCATGAAATTACACATGTGACTTATTGATTAAAAAAAAAAATGCACCGGAAAAACAGTGCAAGCTGGCCCAAACACAAGGCTCTCTGCACCCACATGGGAGACCAGGTCAGAGCTCCAAGGCTCCTGGCTTTGGGCTTTTCACGTCTGCTGTGCCATCTGGAGTAGACGATCCCTACCTTCCTGTATCTCTCCTTCTTTCAAGTACATAAATTGTTTAAACATTTTGGGCCCGGCGCCGTGGCGCAAGGGGTTAAGGTCCTTGCCTTGCACACCCAGGATCCCATATGGGCGCCGGTTCTAATCCCGGCAGCCCCGCTTCCCTTCCAGCTCCCTGCCTGTGGCCCCGGGAAAGCAGTTGAGGACGGCCCAAAGCTTTGGGACCCTGCACCCGCATGTGAGACCCGGAAGAGGCTCCTGGCTTCGGATTGGCATAGCATCGGCCGTTGCGGCTCACTTGGGGAGTGAATCATCGGACGGAAGATCTTCCTCTCTGTCTCTCCTCTCTGTATATCTGACTTTGTAATAAAAAAAAATAAAAATAAATCTTGTAAAAAAATCGTTTAAAGATTTTTAAAACATCAAGGCAGTCTTGCACTGAGCTGTAAATTCTACATTTTAGATATTCAGTGCCTAATTCTGTGGCTATCAAACAATGTGCTGACCTTTCCAAAATTTAGATTTTTCATCTATAAAATAGGAATATTATCATCTGTTATCTTCAAGTATTAATTCTGTGGAACAGTATTTTGAAAATATAATAATCTTGTAAAATATGTTTAAATGTAAAATTGTAATGAGTTAGAGTTACCAATGTTCACTGTGCCAGGATTGAACAGTGTCAGATTTTATTCTGGCATTTAAATTCTTTGGGATCACAAACATATGAAAAATCAAGCACTACAAAAATTTCTATTCGCAATTCTATTCTTTAGGTCTTTAAAAAATTTTTTTAAGTGAACAACATTACTCTTAGACAAAAATTTGAATTGTTTATCTCTAATTCAATTTTAATGTATGCTTTCACGTTTGAAATAATTTTATTTTATATCCATAGATATATAGATAACAATATTCTACCACACATGATTTTTAAAATGTTGACAATTGTTTCCAAATGTGGTCATGTATATCTAGGCACTATGTCACCTTGTATATAATGTTGATTACACCGGTCTCATTTTCTTATTGTAAGTTTCAAATTCCACTGAGTTTACACCATGAATGTTGATGGATGAGCTAGACCACGGTGTCTTTCTGGGCAGGTGTGAGATAAATAGCTGGGCAGGCTATGATCTTTGGGCAAATTACTCCCCTTGACTACAATATATATAGATGAGATGTGTCAGTGTTCATAAACACACTTGTCAGTTGCATTAGCCAGGTGATGAAAACACAAGTTAAGGGACCATCAAAACGAACAGGGAGAAATTCACTGTGTCATAGGAAATTAGTAACAGAACCATCACTTTAAGCCAGAAATACAATGAGGTAAAACCTTTGATATATGTGCTATGGAAAAAATTCCAAAGCACTTAATCAAATACAAATAATTATATATTTTTTTCGTTTCCATCTAAAACTAATTATTTTGATACAAGTGAAATTGTGTATGCTAATAATTTTGCGTTCTGAAGTGCAAAGGAACATGTATAAAACTTACACAAATTTCATTCAATAAATTAAGCTACTTAACTTTACTTTTGCACCGTATGAATGCATCAATATTGCTTTTCCTTTACTATAAAAATAGTTTGCTTTGGAAGAGATCCTTATGAAATGTGAATATTTTACTTACACTCACTTCAGTAACTGTCCAATTTGTGTGTCCAGGGGTCACAATACAGGCATAAATTCAGCAAATACCAACCAAAAATGACTTTCATAATGAGAAAATTTTTATAAAATAATCACAACATCTTTCTTCTCTTTAATGAAAGAATCAGTTTTTGACTGCAACAAGTAGTGTTAGATGCACCACAAGGACATATGAAGTAATCTATATTCAAGAAAGCACCAATCTCAGGTAGTACCGGGATGATTTACCATAATTTTCCATTTTATTAAACTTACTCCTAAATCAATATTTTTGTATTGCCTACAGCCTATTAAAGGAAATATGATTTTTCCATACTAGGCCATTTAAGAATATACTCATCTAGGGCCCGGTGGAGTGGCCTAGCAGCTAAAGTCCTCGCCTTGAACATGCAGGGATCCCATATGGATGCCGGTTCTAATCCCAGCAGCTCCACTTCCCATCCAGATACCTGCTTGTGGCCTGGGAAAGCAGTTGAGGATGGCCCAAAGCCTTGGGAGACCTGGAAGAAGTTCCTGGATCCTGGCTTCGGATAGGCATAGCATCGGCCGTTGCCTTCACTTGGGGAGTGAAATCACTGGACAGAATATCTTCCTCTCTGTCTCTCCTCCTCACTGTATCTCTGACTTTCTAATAAATAAATAAAATCTTAAAAAAAAGAATATAATCATCTAGAAGCACAGACAAAACTATTTACAAGGATGAATACTTGGAAAGAATTAGAACATATCAGAAAATATTGTGAGACATGCAAGTGGGAAAATGCTAAAATGCTTTGAAAATATTCTCCCTAGCATTTCTGCTAACTCAACAAACTGTGTGCTTCCATACACCTTTGCTTTATTGCTCTCAGGGACAGTCCTTATTTCTAAAACCTTGGGAAAAATATATACTCAAAAGACAAACAATGCCTCCCAAAGGTAAATCATTCAAAGCTCATTCTGTATATGTATATCACTAAGTAGACCTTTTTTTTTTTTTTAAAGATTTATTTTATTTTTATTGTAAAGTGAGATATACAATGAGGAGGAAAAATGGATAGATCTTCCATCCACTGATTCACCCCCTAAAGAGGCCACAATGATCAGAGCTGTGCCAAACTGAAGCCAAGTGCCAGGAGCCTCTTTGGGTCACCCACGACGGTACAGGATCCCAAAGTTTGGAGCTGTCTTCAACTTCTTCCCCACGCCACAAGCAGGGAGCTGAATGGGAAATGGAGCTAAATGGGATCTTGGTGCGTGCAAGGTGAGGACTTCAATCTCTAACTCCCTGGGTGGAGAAGGCAATTTTTTTTAAATTAATTGCATTGTATTACGTGACACAGTTTTATAGGTACTGGGATTCCTCCCACCCCTCCTCAAACCGTCCCCCCATGGTGGATTCCTCCACCTTGTTGCGTAACAACAGTTTAAGTTCAGTTAAGATTCTTTCATTGCAAGCATATACCAAGCACAGAGTCCAGCATCTTATTGTCCAGGTAAGTTCAACGGCTTCTTGGGGAGACCATCTCTGGTCTGAAGGTAGAGCCAGCACAGTATCATCCTGATCATTAAAAGCCCCAACATAACATCAGCAACAATTTATAACGTTATGGAATTAATTGACATAGTATTGAGTAACCAATATGTTTTTAAAAATGCAAGTTCTTAACCACATCCTGTGACTACTTCATTGACATTTCTATTTTAGTTTATATACAACCGGGTTCTATACATCTTAAAATGGCTGTAGATTATTGTTCAGCTGTCTTGTGTCTATTTTCATTATAATATTTAGCATTTTATAATGTTGAAGCATAATTTTGCTGAACCTGGCTTTTTTTTGGTGGGGGGTAGTCTTGACAGGCTTATAACTCTAACAAGACATATGTCAATAGTTTAGGTGCAGAACAGTTTTAGGAGGGGTGTGCAGAGAAATCCTCAATACCCTAGTATTGAGCAGTAACTAATATTTCACGTCTTCCTCACACCTTCTAGGGTGATGGAGGATTTCTCCGTTCTCCTGCCCCGTTATGAAATGACATAGGGTATTAAAAGTATATTAGGTTTTACAATTCTTTTTTGTAGATCATAAGCAGTCTGACTCACATTGATTGTTGGTTTATTGGTTACTTCACAATATCTTATTTTATGTGAAATAGGCTGTTTGAGGTTGGGATAATAGTACAATTTACAGGTAGTATTTTTATACTGACATCATTTCATCTTAAATTAATACAAACATGTGGCATCTAACCTTTTGGGATTGGCTCATTTCCCTTAGCATTATGGTTTCCAGTTGGGCCCATTTGGCCACAAAGAACTGCATTTCTTTCTTCTTCGTTTTTTTTTTTTTTTTTAAGAGTTGAGTAGTATTCCATGGAGCAGATGAGCCATAGCTTTCTTATCCAGTCTTTTATGGATGGCCATTTCAGTTGCTTCCATGTTTTTGCAATTACTGATTGTGCTATGAACATAGGGGTGCATGTTGGTTTCTCATGTAACAGGTGTTTTGGATATATTCTTAGAAGAGCTATTGCTGGATCATGTGTTACGCAGATTTTGGGTTGCTTGAATTTTCTCCATACTGATTTTGATAGAGGCTGTACCAACCTGCCAGCCCCACCAGCAGTGGAGTAGGGTTCCCTTTTCCTCACATCCTCGCCAGCAAGTGTTGTTGGTGTTCTTTTTTATGTATACCAATCTTACCGGTGTTAGGCGGTACCTCATCGATGTCTTAATTTGGATTTCCCTTATTGCCAGGGAACTGGAGCATTTTTTCATGTGTTTGCCATTTGGGTTTGTTCCTTTGTGAAATGTCTGCCCATTTCCAGTGCCCATTTCTTGAGTGGCTTGTTTGTTTTGGTGTTTTGTTTGTTTTGGAGTTCTTTTCTGGAGTTCTATTCTGGAGATTAGCCCTCTATCACCTATGTAGTGCGCAAAGATCTTTTCCCATTATATGGGTTACTTTTTACTCTGTTATTCTCTTGCTGTGCAGAAGCTTCTTAGTCTGATGAGGCCCCATTTGTTTATTTTAGTCTTGATTGCTATTGCTTTTGGTGTCCTTTTTAGGAAGTCAGGACATACCCCTACATCTTGTAGGGTTCTTTCACCATTTTCTTCCAAAAGTTTGAAGGTTTCTGGATGTAGGTTTAGGGTTTTTAACCCCAATCCTCCACACACTCTTCAAAACAAAAGAAAAGGAAACAACCCTTCCAGACTCATTCTATGAAGCCAACATTACCTTAATTCCAAAACCGGATAGAGAACCAACAGAGTAGGAAAACTACAGGCCTATCTCTCTGATGAACATTGACACTAAGATTCTCAATAAAATCCTAGCCAATAGAATTCAAAAAAATATCAGACAGATCATTCACCCAGAGCAGATAGGGTTCATCCCTGGAATGCAGGGATGGTTCAACATTTGGAAATCCATAAATGTGATACACAACATCCAAAAACTGAAAAAAAAGGAATCACATAATATTATCAATAGACGCAGAAAAAACTTTCGAAAAAATCCAACACCACTTAATGCTAAAAACCCTAACCAAGGAGGGTATAGAAGGAACAATCCACAGCATAATCAAAGCAATATATGAAAAACCCAATGCCAGCTTCATACTGAATGGAGAAAAACTGGAGCCTTTCCTACTGAGATCTGGAACAAGACAAGGATGTCTGCTATCTCCACTATTATTCAACATAGTCCTAGAGGTACTCCCTGAGGCCATAAGACAAGAAAAATAAATCAAAGAAATTCAAAGGGGAAATGAAGAAGTCAAGCTTTCACTATTTGCAGATGACATGATCCTTTACATAGAAAAACCAAGAGACTCAATGCAGAGACTGCTAGAACTTACATGAGAGTTAGGTAGAGTGGCAGAGTACAAAACTGATGAACAAAAATCAACAGCCATAGTGTATGCAAACAGCCCCAAGATGGAAGAAGATCTAACCAGCAAGATACCATTCAAAATAACAGAGAAAGGTATGAAGCATCTGGGAATAAATCTAACCAAAAATGTAGTAGACCGTTTTGAAGAAAACTACAAACTACTCAAAAAACAAACTGAACAAGACCTCAAAAGATGAAGTAACATCCCATGCTCCTGGATATGTAAAATAATTATCATGAAAAGGTGTAATGTATACTACCAAACGCAATATATACATTCAACGCAATCCCAATCAAATTGCCCAAAACATTCTCCATTGAACTGAAAACAATGATACAAAGGTTCATCTAGAACATAAAAAACCACAAATAGCTAGTACCATCCTGAAGAATAGGAATTAACAGGGGGGATCACAATTCCAAACCTCTGGACATACTACAGGGCAGTGGTTATCAAAATAGCCTGGCACTGGAACAAAGAGAGGAGAATCAATGGAGCAGAATAGAAACAACAGAAGGGAACACACACAGATATAGCCAAACAATCTTTGACAAAAAGACAAAAGACAATCCAGCCAAATGGGAAGGTCTCTTCAACAAATGCTGTTGGGACAACTGGTTGATAGCCTGCAGAAACAAAAAGATAGACCCACATCTCTCACCATACACTAAGAGGCCAAATTTTTAGATAAAGCATTTGGTTTTTTTCTCATGTTTTCTGGAAATAGGGTATTGTTAATATCACCAATCCATACTAATAACTATCATAGTTAAATCTGTTTTAATGTTTTCATTTTTCATGATACAGGCAGAGCTGGAACAAATGCGATTAGTGCCTCTGTGCCTTCTACAGTACATGAGAGAGCATTTGTGCCTCTGCCATGTGAATGTTCTCTCATTGTAGCAGAGAGCAGGCCTCCAGATACGGAATCTGCTTGTAATTAAATCACATCGCTCATCACTTACCAAATCCAAGGCGTTTGTTATAGGAGCCCGACTAGTCAATTTGACAGTACCAGCTGAGTTAGAAAGGTGCTGACTACCAGAGCAGGACAAGACAAGGAACATGAGTGATACTTAAGAGAAATTTAGCTCCTCTTTAGTCAAGGCAATTATTTAAGCTTTATGACCTCACTGTTTTTAAGAATAAGATTAATTTCAAAGATAGACATTACTTTCTGAAAACTTACACTTTGATACTTTAGTCAGCTCACCTGTAGAAAGCAGAGTGTGTTTTTTAAAAGTTAGAATTATGAAATACTGTGGGACCTATTAATGAGCACCCTGTGTGCTTTACAGTGGCGCAACATTCTAATAACCAGGAAGGCAAGCACTAACAAGTCATAGAAATATGAGGAAGTAGAAAATAGAGATTTTTCTTCTAATTACAAAAAAAATACTTAAAGTTCAATCAACTATAATGTAATAATATCCAGGAATAAGATGATCATGACCCAATTTTTAAAAATTTTAACAAAATTTTGAATAGCTCTTAAATAGCTCTAAAATATTATGATGCAGTGATAGAATACCTGGTGTGATGGTTCAGTGAATAAATCCTTTTCTTCCACAAACCAGGGTCCCATTCAGGCTCCGACTCATGTCTGGCTGCTCCATTTCCCATCCAGCTCCCTGACTGTGGCTTGGGAAAGCAGTGTAGAATGTTCCTGAGTCTTGGAACCCTGTACCACAGGGGAGATCCAGGAGGAGCATGGGAGACCGAGAGGAAGCTCCTGGCTCCTGGCTGTGAAATGGCTCAGTGTCAGCTACTATGGACAATTGGGGAGTGAACCAGTGGATGATCTTTCTCTCTGTATCTCCCTCCCTCTTTAAATCTATCTTCCCCCAAAATAAATAAGTCATTTTTAAAGTCATGATGCAACTGCTAATGTATAAGAAAAATAATCCATATCCATTGGGAAATATTAATTTCCCTTGGCTCTTTTTGTTAGCATTTAAACATCTCAGGTGAAAATTGTCAAGATTAGCAATAAAATGGAATCTTAGCAAATATTTATTTAGTCTCTGCCTTACTTGTAGGTGAGTTCTATCATTGTTACAGCAAGTATTTCATGAATAATATTATCACCAACTTAAAGATAAGGGTGCAAATATTTTGAGAGTTCCACTTGATTTCTTTAGAATTTTAACTAATATGGTTGTTCATAACGCTTCCCTATAATCCCACTAAACTGTCTGGAATTTTAGTTGCTGAACTCTACTTAGTGAATCCTGAAATCTTTGAATATAATGTAAATTTGCTCAAAAGCTAAGAAAGACAGCAAGGGGGAGGAAAAAAAGAGAAAAGAAGGGGAGGGAGGAAGAAAGGAGAGGAAAAACAGGGAGTATTATAATATTCCTAGAATTGTATCTATGAACAACACTGAATCTCTTTGTGATAATATCAAATTAACATGAGAATTGATGAGAATTATATTGTATTTTTCTGTGACCCTGAAAATCTAATGTATTAATAAATTACTTAAAAATAAAAGGAGAAAATTCTAAAGGGCTAATTAAGACCAGTAAAATGAGTATTCCTTTGTGAATCACCTGTCAATTTTTCTTCCCATCCAAATATGAATCAGTAACCAAAAATAAACTTTATTCTAGTTAGATGGAATTTTGACATTTCATTTTAAAATCTTTCTTACAAGAGCTAGGCAAATTGATTGAAAACAATAGAAAACTAAAAAGTCTAACAATGTACAGAAATATAATTTCATTTTAGTTTTATCTCATATTTGTAAACTTAATGTAGATTTTAGCACATAATTTGTACTGTTAAAATCATTGAGTTACATAGTCTTTTTAATACCTCAATCAAAAGAATTATTTATGTTAAAGACAAAAAAGAGGTGGAAAGACAAAAATTTTTCATGTTTTCTCACCCCCCAAATTCCCACAACAGCCATGACTATCCCAGGCAGAATCCAGGTTCCCAAATTGGTGGCAGAGATCCAAATAGTGCAACCATTATTAGCTCTTACGATGGTATGCTCCTAATAGGTTCTGGATTGGAACTGAGCCAGGGATTCTATGCAAAAGGTAAAACTCCATTTAACCACCCTACCCAATTCCTAACTTCCAAAGTCCCATTAACATTCATTCATTTAAATAATTATATAAAAATATACTTAAGTAATAAGAAAAAATTTTAATAAGGTCTTAGAATCCTTGAATCCCAGTGAAACTTAGAAAAAGGAAACTGGGTGGTCTGGCATGGTAGCCTGGTGGTTAAACTCCTCATCTTGCATGCACCAGGATTCTATATGGGCACCAGCTGGCTCTAAACGCACCGCTCCACTTCCCATCCAGCTCCCTGCCTGAGCCTGGGAAGGCAGCTGCGGACCGCCCAAAGACTTGGGACCCTGCACTCGCGTGGGAGACCCACAAGAAGCTCTTGGCTCCTAGTTTCGGATCTGTTCAGCTCTAGCCATTGTGGCCATTTGGGGAATGAACCAAAGGGATGGAAAATATTTCCTTCTCTCTGTATATCTGTGTTTCCAATAAAAATAAATAATTTTTTTTTTTAAAAAAAAGGAAGCAGGGAGAGTTCTGACTCTCACAAGAAAAAAAAAATACAGGTCATCTAAATTGAATTCTCAGAAATAGTATTGAACAACTAGTTCGGGTGACCTGTTCCAAATTAATAACTCTTACTGAAACTTTATTTATATGTAAGATGAAAATTACAGGTAAATATAACTTATTGATATCAGGAACCAACACTCTTTCCTCAAAGTGGATGAAAAGTGAATTCTGAAGTGGTATCATGTTTTGCCCTTAGCAGGTGTTCAGTAACTGTGGCCATTAAATGACAAGATGTTGCACCTACATAAAATGTTGGTTCCACTTCCTGACTGAAAAGCATGCCCTTGACTGTCATTTGCTATTAAAATGGAACTTTTTAGTGTTAACTTGAAAGTGATAAGAAGTTCAATTATTGCTGCCCTCAGACTACAGAGGTTTCACTTTTATTCTTTTGGAAAATTTTGAACAATGATTTTGAATTTTCTATAATTTCAAATAGTGATATTTTTTGTATTTCAAGTGATATAGTGTTATAGAACTAGCTAGCAGAATACATAGCTATTTTGATTGGTCAAGTTTTATTAAAAAATGTTTTTGAAAAATCAGGCAAAATTTATGAGAGCGAAATTCCCCAAACGCGTACCTCTATGTTGAGTTCTATGTATTCTCAAAACATGAATGAAGCATGATTTTTTTAAATGGAAAGCTGTGATCACCAGAAACTATTCACTCATTGAATGAAACACAATCCTATATAAAAATAAAAAATTGATATCAGATGAGATTGCAAACATTCTCTGTGTGCAGAACCATGCATAAGTTCTTAACATTTCGAATAATCCTAAACTGAATGTCTGTCAGCTTCCACTCATATGCCCTTGAAGAGTTAGTCAATGTGTAGCTGCCAAAATTTCAGGTGGTTATTATCATTAAGGAAAACTCTTATCTAATATTTAGGCAGAGGTGAAATGATATATTTTTAAAGATTTGTGGATTTTTATTAGAAAGTTAGATTTACAGAGATACGAAAGACTGAGAGAAAGACACTCCATCTCTAACTCATTTCCCAAGTGACTGCAACAGCCAGAGCTGAGCCAAAGCCAGGAACCAGGAGCGTCCTCCCAGTCTCCCATCCGGGTGCAGAGTTCCAAGACTTTGGACCATTCTCTACTTTAATCCCAGGCCACAAACAGGAAACTGGAAGGAAAGTGGAGCAACGAGGATGAAAACCGACACTCCTACGAGATCCTGGCTCATGCAAGGTAAAGATATTAGCCACAGGAATACCGCGACAAGCCCTGAAATGACATACTGAATAATATAGGTTAATAGTGTACTACTTTAAAAATACGTGAGGAACTGCAACACAGCTATAGTATTCACTTGCTTTGAGATTTTAGCCGTATGACCTTAGAAAAGTCATTTAGAAATCTACATTTTAGGGCCGGGCGCGGTGGCGCAAGTGGTAAAAGGTCCTCGCCTTGCACGCCCAGGATCCCATATGGGCGCCGGTTCTAATCCCAGCAGCCCCGCTTCCCTTCCAGCTCCCTGCCTGTGGCCCGGGAAAGCAGGCGAGGATGGCCCAAAGCTTTGGGACCCTGCACCTGCGTGGGAGACCCGGAAGAGGCCTTGGGGAGTGAATCATGGGACGGAAGCTCTTCCTCTCTGTCTCTCCTCTCTGTATATCCGCCTTTCCAATAAAAAAAATAATAAAAATAAATTTTTTTAAAAAAAAGAAATCTACATTTTAGTCATATGAAATGTGAATTTGGTAACAAGAATGAACAATTTCTATAGTTTCTTTTAATGGGTGTCAAGGGTCAGCCACTTCACACATACCATAAATATATCATTTGGTTTTTCTTTCCATATTAAATTTCCTTTTACAGGGAAACTATAAACCCAACTATCCATCACAGGAATCTACCAAATAGTGAAAACAAGACAAAATAGCAACAAAAAAGGAAATTAATAGGGAAATATAGCAATATGGAACTTTGATCAGACCCTTTGCAGTGCTTTAAGAATGCTCCACCCCCCCCGCTTTTCCTCAAAGCATAATTGCAGTTCCCTTTGTTTCGTAACACTTAACTCTGAAGTACGGCTACATATTGTTGTGCAAAGGGGAAATTTCTCTTGCTAAATGTTTCTGTGATTTTCAAAAGCACTTCCTTTCAGCAATCATGGAGTAGATACCATGCAATCCAAAACTGTGACAGCAGGTGTGGGCTTCACTATTTAGGAAGAAATAGAAACACAGTAATTGTAATAATTTTGCATTGTTTGGAAAACTTCAAGTACCCAAACTATTTGAAACAAAAGACACACAGACATATCAATTGAAGCACAGTCAAATGATGTTTTTTCTTTCTCTAATAGCAAAACAGGTTTTGCCTATGAACATTCATAAATTTTGATATCATGGGTACAGTATTTTATGCAAGGCTCCAATTTACCATGTCCTACTGAGCTAAGAATAATGCTAAAAGTCTGTGGTAGAATATTTTTCACATATATACTGCTGACACAGTAAACACAAAAGTATCAATGTTTTTATTGTCCAATACCATGAAAAATCACAATGTGTACCATATATATATATATATACACATATGGTACAATCGGATACAGTCATAGTCTGGACAGGATTATTATGTTTTTCATCGTACAGGAATGAACATGTGAGCAATGATATATTACTGTGTCTCTTTCTAGAAATACATTTTCTATGTGGTGCTTAGTGCTGTCAGGACGATGGCTTATTTTTAAGGTCACTAAGAGTTCATATTGTTGCAAAAAATGTTAGAGGTCTTTCTTAGTATAACCTTATTTGTAAAATGTTTGAGTCAACATTTCATTAATCTTTTATCACCTCCTTCCTATGAATACAGTTCATGCTGATGTCTACAGAAGAGTCATTAGCAAAACTAGGCTTTCCTCTGTGATGGTGCTGACTCACGGGGAGCACTTACCACTTTGTGGTATACAGGGATGCGCATTCTATTACTGTGTAGCAAGACTGTTTTTATAGAAACACAAAGAAGTGAGTGCCATAATGAAAATTACTTAATAGAGTGAGTTATGATGAAAACAACAATTTGAGGACCCAGAGGCGTGGCCTAGCAGCTAAAGGCCTCCGCTCGAATGCACCTGAATCCCATAATGACACCGGTTCTAATCCAGGTAGCTCCACTTCCCATCCAGCTCCCTGCTTTAATGGCCTGGGAAAGCAGTTGAGGACGGCCCAAAGCCTTGGGACTCTGGACCCTTATGGGAGACCCGGAAGAAGTTCCTGGATCCTGGTTTCTGATCAGTACAGCGCTGGCCATTAAGGTCACTTGGGGAGTGAATCATTGGACAGAAGATCTTCCTCTCTGTCTTTCCTCCTCTCTGCATATCTGATTTCCAATAAAAATAAATCTTAAAAACAACAACAAAAATAATTCGAGACATTGAGATGAGTTCCAGAAATCAAAGATCATTTTGGAGAGGAATGTGACTTACTCTTAACAAAAAAAAAAAAATCATAAATTAAATTATTGAGATACATATTGAATTGATACAGGGATGTGTACTTCCAAGTGAGTAAAGTGCGTTTTTAAAATTAAATGACATGTAAAAATTACATCTAGTTACAAGATGTTTTGTAATGTTTCAACACAAGTATACATTCTGTGCAATCCAGTCAGGGTAACCATATCTTCTCAAATATTTAACATTTCCTTATAGTGAGAATGTTCAAATGTTTCTACACTTTTAGATACATAATAGAGTATACACAGCACAATATCTGCACCTATAGTCACCAGAACTTCTTTATCCAGTCTAAATATAAAACCTAGCTATTCCTTTTTCCTCTCTCTTCTCTACTTGTTCTCCAATAACTACCATTTTACTACATCACCCTATGAAATACATCTTTTCAGATTCCATATATTAGGGGCCAGCATTGCGAACTAGTGGTAAATCCTTTGCCAGTTTATGCCTTGGCAGCTCCAGACTCAACCCAACTCGCTGCTAAAGCCTGGGAGAAATCAACAAAAGATGGTCCAAGTGCTGGGGCCCATGCTACCCATGTGGCAGATCTGGATGAAGCTCCTGGCTTCCAGCTTTGTCTTGGCTGAAGTCTGGCTATTGAGACCATGCCAGGAGTGGATCATTTGTATGTTTCCCTTTGAAAATGTCTGTTTAAATCCACTGCCCAGTTTTAACTGGATTAGTTCTTGCTTTGTTATTGTTTTTTGAGTTCCTTATATATTCTGAATATGAATCTCTTGTGATCTGTGTAGCATGCAAATATTTTCTCCTGTTCTATATGCTGACTTTTCACTCTGTTGTTTCCTTTGCTATGCAGAAGGAATGTGTTGCAAAAAAAAAAAAAAATGTGATATGTAACAAATCCACAGCTAACATTGTACTGAAAAGGGAAAGCCAGTCTTTCTCTCTGAGATTTGGAATAAGCCAAAATGCCCATTATTGCCCAAAGTCTTAGCCAGAGCAATCAGACAACAGCAAGAAATAAAGAACATCCAGATTGCAAAGGAGAAATTCAAATTGTACCTGTATACACATGACATAATCTTAAAAACAAATACACACAAAGACACCAGCAAGTAGTTCTTAGAACTAATAGTAAATCGCCAATAAGTTTTTGATTACAAAGTCAGTATTCTGAAATTCGGAGTGCTATCACACAGTAACAGCAATGACTTGTAAAAGAAATCAAGCAAGCAATACGGCTTCTAATCGTTACAAAAGACAGAAACACACTTAGCAATAAATTAAACCAATGAAGCAAAAGACTTTTACCATGAAATTAGAAATATCCATGACAAACACTGAAGTATACATGAGGGAATGAAAGACACTTTGTGTTCATTGATTAAAAGAATTAGTATCATTCAAAGTTATGTAGTAAGCTAAGTACATTAAACTCATTGCGGTCCTTATCAAAACATCAGTGACATTTTTCACTGAACTACAACAAACACAATGAAAACTTTCATAAAACAGTATTCACTCTGAGTAATCATGGCAACTTTATGAAAAAAAAAAAGAACTAAAGAGGAAGTACGACACTACCTGAATGTAAAATATACTACAGAGGTATACTAATCAAAGCAGCATAGAATTTTGATAAAAACATGCAGACGGGTAAATAGAACAAATTACAAACTCTAGATGGAGACCCAATCATCTAGAGCCTACTACCTTTTGACAGAGATGCTGAGAGCCCGCATTGAAAAACAGGCTTTTCAATACATAATGATGGGAAGATTGGATATGCACTTCCGGAAGATTGAACTTAGGTTTCTCTTTCTCAATGTTTATCAAAATATTACAAGATGAGTTAATTATCTAAATAGAAGGCATGGACCTTTGAAAGTAGTGCATTCACAACCAAGGGAAATGCTTCAGTACATTGCAAGGGGGCTTTTTTGGATGACTACCAAAAAGCACAAAAAAAAACAAAAGGAGAAATAGAAAAATGGAAATTCATCAGGATTTAATTCTGTAACATTATTACTGAAGAAAAATTTGTACATTTTAAAATTCACTCGTTACAAGTATTCATCTTGATTTTAAATAAATTTGTAGATTGTCCATCCACCCCATAATCGAATTTTAGTAGGTTTCCAACATATCTCACTCAATCCATCTTTCGGAGATTTTAGACTCCCAAACTTAATCCTGGGCAATCTTTAGTTTTAGGTCTCCATAAACCTAATAAACCTATTTTGCTATTGCTGTTTTTTGGACATTTCAAGGGATACATTCACACAACACGAATGAGACATCTTGTATTTGCTTTGTTTTGCTTAGCATAATGTTTTTAAGATTCATTCATGTTGAAGTACAAATAAGAATTATGTTGCACGTTACTGAATAATATTTACTTGTATAAATATACTACATTTTATTTTTCTGTGTGAAACACAGGGGGAACTCTGCATTGTATTTGTGAGGCATGATTGTGAATAATACTGTCACAAAACTCTGTGTTCATGTGTTGCTGTGGATACAGTGTTTGTGTTTTTTGGGTGAACTCAGGAGTAGAATTTCCAGGTTATAGCATAGACTTATGTTTACCCTTTTAATTAAACTGCCAAATTGTTTCCTAAAGTAAATGTACCATTTTACATGGAGAGAGATTTGGCTTTTATCTTAGAGTTAAATATATATACAATCCATGTGTTGATTTGTATATCAAATGTCTTCTGAAAATCCAACATTTAGGTGCAAAGTATTCTAGTATGGATTGGACATATCCCACTCCCCCAACCTAAATTTATATCATGAAACTTTAAATATCTTTGTGCCTGTTTTGGAAATAGGGCCTCGATTGAAGTGATTAAGGTGAAATAGCATTATTAGTTTGGGATCTTGGTAGGACAGGATTAGTTTCTTGTAAGAAGAGCTACCAGGAAGCTGTGTCATGTGTCTCCCTCTGTCCATGAGGGCACACCAAGGAGAGGCCGGTGAGCACTCAGGGAGCAAGAAGCCATCTTCCAGCAAGGAATCTGGCCTCCCCGGAAAACAAACCTCCCGGCGCATTGCTCTTGGACTTCAAGCTGCAGAATTGTGAGAACATAAATTTCTCCTTCATTAGGACACCTGATCTATGGTATTTTATTAAAGTAGCTTATGCAAATCTGTGCCTATGCCAACAACCTCTTGAGAAGCAAGCAGTACAGGAGTCTTCAGACCTGGGCAGGTATCAGAGAGCCAGCAAAGAAAAAAACCATTCCTCACTGCAGCCATCTTAAAATTACTGGGATCCTGACAACTTGAACTTCCTATGAAATATTAGTAGCTTAACTATTTTATATACTTCTTGGTCACATTTATTTCAGAAGAACTGACAGCAGTGTTAGACTCAAGAGGTGATGATACTGAAGTTGAAAAACAGAATAAAGTGAGTTAAAATATAAAATGAGTTGCTAATTCTGTATTTGCAGATGTGGTCCATCTGTAGATATTTTCAAAGGTTATTCTGTGCTCATAGGTACCCATTTCGCTAATTATATGCAAATAATAAGAATCAAGCTTCTCACAAAACAATTAATGCTGTAGCCAATGGCAACTTTCTCAGCAAGACAAAAATACATATATATGCATATTTACATTTAATTCCTGAATTAAATACTTATAATTAATGTCCAATGAGAGAAATAGAGTTATTAAAGAGAGAAGACAAGTGACCCCAGGCAAAATATTTGATTCTTCTCATTGGACAAATAAAGTCTAGTCTTAGTTTTTTTAAGCCTATGACCTATAAAGAGTAAAAAAGAACAGCTTTATTTCTTTGGTTAGCTGCCCGGCTTCCATCTGATGCAATGACTTACTAATGATATTTTTGAAATAGAAAGCATTTGGATCTCAGAAAAGTTCTCTGGAGTGCACATGGATTGGACCAGCTATTCATGAGTAACACTAAAAGACCCCGTTGAAGTGAGCACTGGAAGCATTTGCTTGGCAAAGCACAAAATGTTCAAAATGTTTGTGATTGGCAGATATTCAAAACCAAATGTTTTTCAGAACTCAGTAATGATTACAATGTGGAAGAAAGCAAAGTAAAGCAAATCATATGCAGAATGCTTCATTTGAGGTGCTACCAACAAGAAGAAACTGATTCCGAATTCCAATTTAACTTGTATATTTTAACAATGAAGCATGTCCAGATTTTAAAAATAGTTCAAGCGTATCAGTTGCAACCATATCATGAACTTTCACATACTTCATTGTATTTCCTTGAATTACCTTCTAATTCCTCCGAAAGAATTCCTCAATGCCTGCCTTTGACACCACTCACAACTGGGAAAAATGTAGAAGATGATAAACTGAGAGAATCTGTCCCTCGTCTCTAGTCATCTCTGAAAGTGAAGTGGATCAGGTATTGTGTGGTTTTGTCACTCCCACCCTCTATAGTTCACCTGCAGTTTGTTGTGGTTATTGTTTGTTTTCCCAGAAATGTAACTAACTCATATAGGGTAAATCTACATACAGCAGACTTTGATATGACAAGGTAGCACAAGATAAAATGGAAAGACAAAATGTGGCAGCACTCACCACTTTGTGCTGAATTTTATTGCAAAGCTTCACTCTGGGGGCACCAGATCTAAATCAAATCAACATTGTAAAGCAATTGCTTTGCTCTCTGATTGCGCTAAAGGAAATCGTAGACAATAAATAGAGCAAGTGCAAGAAATGAGAACTGGTGCCTAGAGGATTTCTTTTTGTGGTGATGCCATAGTAACTATCATAGCAGTTCTCTGTGGACACTCACGGAAATGCTGCGAAGGCCCATCTTGCTCACATGGGGTTTACACTGACACAGGGCTCCAGGTGCTAAGCGCTTCCCAAACATTATCTGGAATCACTGCGCTTCCCTGTGAGTCGAGCGTCCCTCTGAAGTCTACATAGGAAATATATCGAACAAAAATTACCCATTCTATCGTAATCTTCACAAGCAATTTGTTGTTATAACCTCCATTTCTCTATCTCAAGAGAAATTTTTGGAAATTATAGCTTGTGGAATTCTCTAATCAGTCATTCAAAATGAATTTAATAAGACAAAGGAAGAAAAACTTGAACAATCATAGTATGTAAAAACTATGAGAATTATTTTTAGGTATGTATGAGCGAATGAAACTTTCAAATGACAAATTCACATGTATTCTTGAAGTTTTTGGCATAAAATTTGAGAACGTAAGTTGTACTTTATAGATTGTAGCCTTCCTTCTTTAAGTCACTAATGTAGGACACATAGGTAAATTCCCAAGGTGCATTGCTATAGTCCATTTAGTGACAATACCTATGTAAGACTGCATTTTAAATTTTAGAAATTAATATAGGCTAGTAATTCTCATAATAAAATAATAATAAAATACCGATTACCTTCAACAATAAACTATATCAACATAATATTTTAATAGCTGTAATGAATATTTTACATTAATAAATAATTAGCATTTTGTGATTTATTATGCAATGAAACAGCTTATATTACTAAAAGCTAAGGCTAATGTTTTAATTATGTTATGAATAAACATAATTTACATTTTTGTGGAGACTCTATGTGAAGACAGCAATTTTTTTTAAAGGCTTATTTTATTTTTATTGGAAAGTCAGATATACAATGAAGAGGATGGACAGAGAGGAAGAAGTTCTATCCGATGATTCACTCCCCAAATGGCCACAACAGTGTTACTATGAAGATCTGAAGGCAGGAGCCAAGAGCCTCCTCCATGTCTCCCAGGTAGGTGCAGGCTTCCAAGACTTTGACTGTCCTTGACTGCTTTCCCAGGCACCAAGCAGGGAACTGGATGGGAAGCAAGGCTGCCAGGATTAGAACTAGCACCCATATAGGATCCTGGCGCATACGAGGTGAGGACTTTAGCCACTAGGCTACCAACCTGGACCCAGACATTTTTAATTTTATATAATTACATATGCATATATTTGTACAATTACATTTATCTTATTTATACAATATTTCCTTAATATCAGATTTTCATTACTGATAATCAAAAAGACTAAATTCTGTAAGAGTAATCCATAGATACAGATGAAAAGTTTATTGAACTGCAAAACTTTGTCTAAGGACAGAATGACAAATTGACTCAGTCAATAATGGGTGCCTTTTCTGAACTCCCATTCAAAAATAACAGAAAACAGTGTTAAAAATAAACATTTGTAGTGTCCTTTCACTATAGAGCTCAAACATCTGTATTTTTTATTAGTTAATTCCATCTTAGAATTGTTGTTATTTTGCTTCCAGTAATGGGAACTATTCCTGAAGACTCACTAAGCAAGATTGATTATTTTGCATATATAAGACATCTGAGATTATGTATGATAATAGGAAATCTATAATATCTACACCAAACTGTGAAGGAGATTCCTCTCAATAAACCTCACTATATTTAGTCTCAAAATGTGCTCCATGATCATTACTGTCTGTCAGGACATATTGGGCTAGCCATAATTAAACATACATCCTTTTTTTCAAATGAGGATATATTTATCCTTCTTTTTGTTCAAATGTAGACATATTTGCTTCACAATTTTTAGATGTCCTTGATTGAATAACATGCTTTGCGACAGTCCAATAGTGTAGTAAGTGATATTCAGCCCTCTCAATAATTGACTCTAGGTTCTTTTCCTCATCCCCAAAGAATATGAAATTATGTCTATGCTTCAGTGGTTATTTTGAGAGTGCGCGTATGTCTTTTCATCATTAGGAAATTTAGAAGTAAGGATACTAATGTTAGCATAGTTCATATTTTTTTTTGTAAGGAATAAAAGCTTTAGGAAGTAAAACACAATACTATAGAATTGAGCTGGTTGTAAGAATTTTATAAATATGCATTTTCTAGTTCTGTCTACACCAGTACTGGTAACAATCATCCCATATCTACCATACACCTGCAGTGGCTGGTATGCTGCCATTTTCCACTGAAAAGAACCACTGTAGCATCAGCACATCTCGATCGGAAGTGCAGGACTGTGGTCCTCAGTCAGCATCATCCGGGATTCCAGCATCACAGGCACCTCACCCGCTGTGCCCCAAGTATCAGTTGTTTCTCATTTCAAATTTTCATATGAGTGGACAACTACTACCTAGTTGCATATTTTTAATTAAAGTGTTGATAAATTAATATTTTTGAGTTGCCTCTTATGCTTTAGTGTATCATTCTTTTACAATAATAAATGTATTGTTCCTTATTTCTCTGAGGAATCTAAATGAACATGCTACCTACTATCTAATTAAAGAAAATATGTGGCCTAATGAAGCTTCAATACATTTCAACCTATGATAAAGTAACTTCTATTTCTTTTCTGTAAAATACTTTTTTATTTTTCCAATTCATCCAACTTACTAATTAAGTATGTTTTTCCATCTTGAAATGCATTTGCTTTTCAAGATATGCATCAATCTTTGGCTCATACATCTGCTGCTTGATACCATGGTCCTAGTTATTTGGCATGCCCATCCTAGGAAACTCAACTGCTCTCATACCCTTCTCTCAAAATGCAATCACTGGTCTGACGTTAACAAGATTACCAAGAATAAAGAAAAAGTATGGAGAAAATAAGTAGTGTATCAGTCACCACAAGGCTCACAATTCTCTAAGTTTTTAAAAATAACCACATTTAGGAAGAAGAGTGTCAGGGGAAAATAATGTCTTGAACTCAAAGCTAATTTCATAGCTAAGCCACTTTGAAGAATTAGTCAACAGAAGCTAAACAAATTCCTCGTAGAGTTCAACTGATTTTACTGACATGTGTTACCGAAACAGTCATATTTTAATGAAAACTTGATATTTTGTGCAATAACTTAAAATTGGGACAAAATACTTGATAATGAAGTGATCTTCAAAGAAGTTATCAATACCAAGTAGTTTTTAATAAGATTAATGGATGAGAGTCACTGCTTGGGATGTGTGGGCATGGACGCATCACTTTCCATTGGCATGGAGGGATAACTTTCACCATATCAAGTATAATCATTCAGCAGGAATAAGGATACAAGAACAGCTGTAGTCACCACAAAGCTGAGTAAATGTTAGAGATCGGCACAATGATTTATAGTTAGTATTCACAGTCATGGCGTTTATTTTGATCGATTTTTTTTTTAAGATTTATTTTTATTATTTTTTCATTGGAAAGGCGGATATACAGAGAGGAGAGACAGAGAGGAAGATCTTCCATCCGATGATTCACTCCCCAAGTGAGCGCAACGGGCCGATGCTATGCCGATCCGAAGCCAGGAGCCTCTTTCGGGTCTCCCACGCGGGTGCAGGTTCCTAAAGCTTTGGGCCGTCCTCGACTGCTTTCCCAGGCCACAGGCAGGGAGCTGGAAGGGAAGCGGGGCTGCCGGGATTAGAACCGGCGCCCATATGGGATCCCGGGCGTGCAAGGCGAGGACCTTTAACCACTTGCGCCACCGCGCCGGGCCCAATTTTGATCGATTTTTTAGAAAAACAGCTGAATGTGCTTTTTAAAATACTCTAAATGATATATTTTAACCTGCTTCAGCGTCTTGAAATAGCTACACAATATATTTTGAAACTAGTGTGTATTACATCTAATTGAGAGAGTGGCTATGTGAAAAGTTAAGCACCTGGATTCCAGTGGTAATACCAAGAGGAGCTGTTCTTCTGCAATTCATGTGTCCAGTGGAGGGAACAGAGCCACTTTTTGACAACTCAAAACTCAGGACTCAAGGTGTAGGCACAATGAACATGTTTTCCAAATACAACTTGGAGCCAAGAGCTGAACTTCGTAACCAATTTATGGGAAGCCAGGAAATCTGTCAAATTGTCAGTTTGATTCTCTTTAGAGTCCTTTGATTGATGTGAGAGAAGCAAATATTGAACAGTCTCAGTAAGAAAGTACAGGTTTCTTTTATTAACCTCTCTTGCTCGTGGGTAAGAAACGGTTATAAGAAATAGCAGAAGCTTTCATTTTGCTCCATTGCCTAGATTTAGATAAGTTACCTGCATCTGATAAACATCCTTCCATTTAAGTTGATTGCAATTCTAGAGTTGTGACTAATATTTATTTGTTATATTTAAGTGAAAAGGCTCAGGATTTGAGGCAATTGCCATTTGTCTTTCATGTTTTGTTCATTCATACATTGTATATTTTTAAAATTCATGCTTGTCACATATTTTTAAACTTAATGCCAAGTCTTCTTGTAATTTCAATTTCACACCATCACTCTGCCATCACTCCCTCCATTCTTGTTAAATTTTACAATAGTTGAAACAAACCACAACTAATATAATACATCCCCAGGTTCCTAAATATATATCTCCAAACCGATAATATGTAGTAGGAATACTACTGCAGTTTGAACATGATTTAGCTCCTCAACTCATTCCAGTATTTAAATTTTCTCATGCATTTGTTACAGTGATTAAAAGCTGATCATTACGGCCCAGCTCAGTAGCCTACCTGCCAAAATCGTCTCCTAGAACACATCCAGGTTCCCATATGCATACCGGTTCTAATTCTAGTGGCCCCACTTCCCATCCAGCTACCTACTTGTGGCCTGGGAAAGCGGTTGAGGACGACCCAAAGCCTCGGGATGCTGCACCTATGTGGGAGACCCGGAAGGGGTTCATGGGGTCAGATTGGCTCAGCTCCGGCCGATGCGGTCACTTGCGGAGCAAATCATTAGACGGAAGATCTTCCTCTCTGTCTCTCCTCTTCTCTGTATGTCTGCCTTTCGGATAAAAATAAATAGATCTTTTTATTTTTTAAAGCTGATCATTACCCTAACACATCCAACACAGATACAAAAGTGTATATGCATGTGCTAAATTGAAGAATGATCTTTTTATTATTATTTTTTGGCCTATTTATGATAAAGACAAATTAGGTTTTCTGTCTGGAACAGGAATTTGAGAATTATTTGGCAAACTACTACTCAAGCTAGTCATCAAAGCACTCACAAACATATTTCCAGACTGGGACATCAAATATCAACCTGGAATAGTTGTCAATGTTAACGTCACACTGAAGGTTATTCTGACAATATATATCTGTGAGCTTATCACATTGCATTGACAACTAAGATTTGTTGATTGAAACCTGTGTCAGTGTTGAAATGGTGAAACAGTGGATGTGATTAAGTCAATTATTTATCAAATTTAAGCAAATAAAAACCCTTTATACATCAATGAAATGAAGTGAAAATTTTAAATATCCCATGTGCCAGAATGAAATTAAAATATATCTTCACAATACCCAGAATATTAGTCCTAGGCACACAGAACGGAAAGAACTCTATCTTAAAATGTTTTTAACAGAGTTTCATATCTTGAATCTTAGTCTTAACTAAAACTTTTAATTGTTTATAAACTACTTTTACACTTACATATGCTCACTGAGTGTCATGTTTGGAGTGCCTCTCAAATCAGTAATTCACTGAATTTTCTAAGGATCACCACCTCTTTACATGTAGAGGATTGTCACCGATAAGCATTGGAGGTCTGGGATAGCAAATAGCATTTTCTCATCTGTCGAATCCAATCAATTGCTAGGGCCATCTAAGGTGATACTGAGAGATTACTGCTTCCCAGAGTGAACATGGTGATTACACTCAGAGTCTACCAGGGGATCTGAAAGCTACTCACTTGATGAATACGATCAGATAGCTTAACCCTTTTAACTTTTTTTTTTAAGAATTATTTAATTTTATTACAAAGTCAGATATAGAGAGGAGGAGAGACACAGAGGAAGATCTTCCGTCAGATCATTCACTCCCCAAGTGAGCACAACGGCCAGTGCTGTGCTGATCCGAAGCCAGGAGCCAGGAGCTCTTCTGGGTCTCCCGCATAGGTGCAGGGTCCCAAGGCTTTGGGTCATCCTTGATTGTTTTCCTAGGCCATAAAAGCAGGGAGCTGGATGGGAAGTGGAGCTGCCAGGATTAGAACCGACACCCATATAGGATTCAGGCACCTTCAAGGTGAAGATTTTAGCTGCTAGGCCATGGCGCCAGGCCCAATTTAACCCTTCTTAAGTCTACTGACTTGTGGTAAAACCCTAAGTGTGATGCACATAAGTGAGTTCATTTTATGACTATGTTGCATGGTTCACTTTATTCCTATTTTTCCCATTGCTTAGCACAGGTTCTGCATGTGCTAAGCTACTATTTCTTACTATTGCGAGGGCACCATTACCATAATTTGTAGCATGGTTCTGAGACCGTCTCTGCAACACCTCTGATTACTGTATGTCTCATTATTTTGCAGAAGAAATGAGACTGACCTCTGCTCCCGAGAGTCCCCCCGTCTTCCCCACTGTGATTAATTTAGGCAAGCCAGGTTTAGCGCAATCAGCAAAGCTATTTGCATGGTTGAAAAATATCATTCAAAATACAGCCTAGGACTAATTTAGACCTCTAGGAGGTTGGTCAATTTTGCTGAAAAATGAAATCCTTGTTCTGAAAAATGTCATCAGAAGAGAGGCCCTCTCTTGATCTCACAGACTTATATACTCGTAATTTCAGAAACGGCTAACAGATTTTTTTTCTTTTATAATGGAATTTCACTGGTAAATATCCAATATAAATAACAGTGGAACTGAAGGCAGCAGAGTAAGTGGATCCAGAATTGTGTTCGAAGCCTTTTTGAAGTGTGCCTCTTTTAGCCATCACATGAGCCAATAGAACTGCTTTACTTCTGGTAAACAATACCATATGTAAGTCTTTGTTAACAACAGCACAAAAAAGATTCTAATTGATTTGTACTTTTTAAATTTCAGTGTTGGAAATTTTGTAGATAAGACTGCATGCATACAAACACACACAAATTTACACGCACACACTTTTGTGCACAGACACGTTCTCAGAGAACTTTTCTTGCCGCAATACACACACTTGTGCATACACAGCAGGGCCCCAAAAGGGTCATCTTAAATATGTAATATCAATAATTATTCATGGATTTTAATTTTTACAACAAAACAAAATTATTCACTAATATTATTCTCAGGAAATTCTTGAAGTACTTTCAACATAATTTAGAGCTTAATCAGGGAATACTAGTGAGGATGTTTACACTAAACACCAACATTAATTGCTTCCTATCAAATGACATCGTGTCTGTTCATTTGCATATTAGCATAGGATCATCCCTTATTTCAGGCTCCTACTGAAGTAATGGGTACAGTTTCCAAGAAGTATCATCAGTAGAATTTATTATAACAAACTAGATGAGACTACATAGGGTTATATCAGATGTTCTTAAATATTAGATATCAATTGGAACTTTTAAATCTTCTTAATGTACGTAGTTTATATTTGCACAGCATGTTTGACATGGGAAATTGATTTTCCTACTAGAGGTTAAGCTGTTATCCATCGATCATTCTTCTTGTTGTCTTTGTACATTTACAATGTTTTGAGAATAGTATTATCAGGAAACATTGTCAAAACACATTGCCTTCTTCAAAGTGTGGAAGAAACGCAAAAATTAACAAAACTAACTTTTAGCCTATTGCTGAGTTTCTAAAACATGAAAAGTGCTTATTCAGAGTGTGCAAAATTTAGAATTCCTTTAAAGTTACTGGAAAGTTACTTTATGGAATGACACTAACACTTCCTGAATTATATATGTAAATTTGCTGAAATGGTTTGTTGTTTCTTTCACTGATTGGCACAATAACTGCAGATGATTGCAGGACTTGTTTTTTATTAACATGAATAGTCCATCCATTCTACTTCACAGGTCATACATTACATAACCAGTTTTTCAGTGTTGAAACTGGACTCCAATCCGTCTTCCATTTTCAAATTATGTGTCATTATTGCACATTATCACCAGCTAATGATCTTAAAGCACTCCCAGGGGAAAGCCACTGAGATTCGGAAGAAGCTTGAATTGCTTGAATCCCATCATGCCTGTCCTGTGACTTTTTCAAATCTCATAAGCGGAGTTTAAACTCCCAACTTCTTCCCTTCCACATTTTGCACGCGTCACCAATTGGGTAGTCTTCCCTTAAAGGGATCTTTTAAAAGATTCATTAGCCTGGTTTATTCCCTTGGCTGTCCTGTTGCGTATGAGCTGTTTCTATAATGCTCATGTCTTACCAGCTTACACAGACTGATAAGTTACTAATAAAAACGTATGAGCTAAATGTTGACGATTTAAAACATAACTGGGAAAATCCAAAGAAGAAAGACTAAATAAGCCTATTTCAAACATGAATCTCTCATGATACTCTTCATCCACTTAAGGATTAAGCTGGTAGTATTTAATCACATTTTTGTCTTTGAAGGAATTAGCTCATTTTTGTAATTTCTAACAGCACAAGTGTTCTGGGTTTCTTTTTTCATGTAATTATAGAAAATAAGAAAAGCATCTTTCACATCTACACAGCCAGAGTTGCCCTTCAGCAGCTTTATACTGTATCACCTGACTGCCACAGCAGTATTGATAAATTACACCTTTTGGCATCAATATTGAGTCTCATTCATTACTTTCACGCTTTATATCAAAAAGACAAATGCCAAGACAAATTCAAACTTTGTAAAAAAAAAAAATCAGGACAGCATGAAAAAATATTTATCAGGAATTTAGGGGTCATACTTACTTGTGTTAGTGTATGTAGAGGTTTATTTACCTATAAATATAGTTTAATTTAAGCAAAATAATACATAAAATTTCTAATACAAATAAATTAAATTTTAATCTCATGCAAAATTACTTACAATGAAAATATATCATCTACATAAATACATATATACTGCATTGACTAACACAATATATATGACTACATCACAGTGCTATACCAAGTGCACATTTTTACTGGGAAAAATAAAGCATATTATCTTTAACATTTTAATTACTTCTATTTTTGGAAATAATATTTCATTAGTATAATACCAATAATTGTTTTACAATTTTATAGATTATTACATTTGATAAAATCTGCCCTAATTAAGAATTGAGAATTGAGAATTTGTATCTACCTAGATTCTTTTTTAAAACTGTTTTCTCTGCAGTGTCACACTAAGAATATGGAACACAGTGTCAAAATGTGATAGATGCTGTCATAATATTATTATCTTAGTGAAATAAACATTTTCTCAATGTGTCAACTCTTCACAAATTAAATTTAGATTTCATTTGTGTACATTCTTAGTGTATTTTTAACATTTAGGTTAATGTGGCTACATGTTTTCATATCTTTGTTAAACACAAACATACACGCACACTCACACATGCACACACCCGTTTTGACCTCCCAGAATCCCATTGATAATGCAGGGGCATTCTGAGCGTGCTTTCTTATTGTGTAGAAAATAAAACAAGCTGCTAGAAAATAACATAATGATTTCATAGTCAAGATAAAACTAAAAACCACACTGCATGTTTCCTAAGCATGTACTAAGGTCATTTGTTTTTATAGATGCTTTAATTTTGTGAAATTTTGGCATTCAAAACAAATAACATTTAATACCTTCTATAGCTGCCAGGTATTTATTTGCTTGTGAAAGGAAAAAAAAAGACTGAACTTGCCAAGCATAATATCTTGCCCTGACCAGTTTCTACAAAACCAGTGCAGGTAGGATGATCAGAAAGATACAGTCAGCAGTGGATAAATGTATGTGATGGCAAAAAGGCACGGGACTTTTGCTTCTGCACTTGAGCAAATTTTGTCATGTTCACAGAAAGAATGGTTTTGTTATCTATTCACTTAGATAATGGAATACCTTTTAATACTTCAAACGTATTTTAAAGCACATGTCATCAAATTTGTATCGTCTCTCAAGAGGCCTCCTTGTTTCACAGGGAACGCTGACCTCTTATAAATGTTCATGCATGTCATACGTGTCTTGCAATCCTTGCCATCCTTCCTGCTCCAACATACAGTGTGCTTGTATGAAATGGGTTTGTAAGCGTAGCCAAGATGTCAGACAAGAACATCAAAACTAGCATTTTCTCTGGCTAGCAATAGTGCATACTAGAAACTATGAAAAACAGTCTCAAGTTGCCCTTTCCAACAAAATACTCAATTTCTCAGATCCATATAAAAGTAGAGGAAGCTAGAAAAAGTATTTTTACTTCCATTGCTTTGAACATCTTGATGTCTTTGTTCAAAAACAAATAAATGTAGACTCTAAATATTCAAAATACCTGAATTAATATGATTGATATAAATGCATTTATGTGTTCATGATTGTACATATTTGCTTATCTATTATCTATCAGGAAACATTTGGGATTCGGTTGAATTTCCAATGCTAAGGCTGTACTTTGGAGTCATACCTACTTTGCTCTCTCTAGCTACTAAATGATTATCCAAAGATCACAAGCTACATCTTGGAACTTGGAAGGATTAGAAAGGAAAATGAAATAAATATGTAATTAAGATTTAAATATTTTGAATTTAGAAGAAATCTTGCAGTAAAACATAGTTCAATCTATTATTTTAAATGTTTGGAAAAATCTTCACATAGTTCTTACATGACAGAGACAGACATTACTTTGGGTATATATATTCTGAGTTCATTCTATTGTCCTTCCCTGAACTCAATTCATTTTATATCACTTCCTGTTTACAAGAAAAACAGCCTTTTAAACTTTCACCAAGATTTGAAAATGATCAAATCTTTGAAATACGCATACATAAATGTGGATTATTTCAATGGTACTGAAGTGACGATATACTCTACAAATTGTATACCCCAAAGGCAAGTTATGACAAGTCAAATAAATATTGGTAGATATAAAAATTCCTATGCTGTCATTTCAGTAAATTTATTTGCTTCATGTTGTGAAACTTAATTTCTTTATATATGAAACTTACATTTAGGAGAATACAGTGAAAATGTAAGCATTGCCCTCATGGTTTACAAACACTTCTTATAAAAGCAATCTCCATATTAAAAGAGCACAATTTTAACTGATACTGAAATCAAGAACAGATTTGTACCTTAAAGACCGAGTCAAAACTAAAGACAGGTAGATTCAGATGGATTTTTCTATCACCCTTAATTCAAAGGAGAGTGCTGTGTTTGAGAATATACCGTAAAACCACCTTGAGGAGTGAGAAAAAATGAGTTGCATGGTAAAGATCTCTTTTTATCACAATTCAGTGCTTTTAGATTCGCATGTTCTTGAAACAGTTGCTAATAATCTGTAATCACTTACAAAAGAGTAGGGTAGGTATGTTAAAGTGCTTTCTGGCCTATATAACAGATAAACACACAAACAGATAAACTTAATTTTACAGGTAACTGGTTGATTTCCTTCTCTTCTTACACCAAAGGGGTGGGGTGGGAGAGGGAAAGGACAGAACACCTCCATTCTTTTCAGGAAGACGTTTCTTCCCTACCTTAGTGATAGACTCATGCAGGTTGAACAAAGGATCCAGTTCTTCCATGCTTCGTGAATGTCTCAGAAAAAGGGCTTCGGAGAGAAAACTTGGGCCCTGAGGTAAATATAAAAAAGAAAAGAATTATTTGAAAAATTCTTCAGTGATTTGGTTTGAAAATGTTGGTTGGATATTTTTAAAGATTCAAAAGGACTCTAAATGACCGTGAGCTATGTATAGATGGCGGCTTTCATTTTGCTGATCTAATTAGCCACATTTGCCAACAAAAATGTTTAGAACTCTGTATAACACTTGACATTATGTATATTTGGTACCAAATGTTTTCTTAAAGAAATAATTCTTGCATGTCTCTTAATTTTCCCCCAAGTGCAGACTTGCAGTAGACACTTTGACTACAAAATCCATATCTAAAATTGCTTGTACATGTCATAAATAATAACTGATAGAATGGATTGTTTTTGACAAATTTAATCACCTAGAAACATGTAAGTGAATATGCATGAAATTCCAAACATTGCCAAACTTCTAAACAATACTTAGATTCCAGTGTATTTTGGGTAGAACTACCATATGGCTTTATATGCTGCCAATGAAGTCAAAACATATTGCATCAGAATTATAACGTTAGGATGGTTAAAATAAATCACTCTACTCATGCTATTTTTATAGGTGAAGTCAAATTGCAAAAAACAAGAGACACAAAATATGAAATGTTATTGTTTAAAACAATGCCCTTTAGGTAGGACATGCAGACAAAATTTCTTAAACTACTTCATGGATCATCCACTCCTTAAAATAACAGTGTGAGTTCCTGGACTAAGCACAATGGCCTAGTGGCTAAAGTCCTCAAACTGCATGCACCTGACTCGCATACGGGCATTGTTTCTGATCCTGGTGGTCCAGCTTCCCATCCACCTCCCTGCTTGTGTCCTAGGAGGAGGGCCGAAAGCCTTGGGACCCCGTACCCAGGTGGGAGACCCAGAGGAGGATATAGGCTTCTGCTTGTGTAGATCTGGTCATTGAGGCTTCTTGGGGAGTGAAATCACTGGACAGAATATCTTCCTCTCTGTCTCTCCTCCTCTCTGTATATCTGACTTTCCAATAAAAATGAATAATCTTAAAAAAAAAAAAAAGAATTGTGGATTCCTGCCACTGGCCTCTCTGCTTCTGTTGCACCTGAGAGGCAGTGAAGGACCTTTTAATTCCTGGTGCCCCACACATACTCAGGAGACCTGGCTGGCATTCTCAGCTGCAGGCTTCAGTCTGAGTCCTACCTGTGGTAGTTATTTGGGCAATGAACCAGCAGATGAAACGTTTCTCTCACTCTCTTTCCGTCTTAACTCCCATATTCCCTTTCTTTCTCATGCTTTCAAGTTTATTAGAATAAACACAGATTAAAATATATTCTTGGTTATATTATAAAAAATGTACTTGAAAACTTTAAGGAACAAGTTTGTTGGTTTAGAAAACAGAATATTTGAGAGGATATAGATGAGTGGATAGATCAATGAACATAGAAAATCTTTCTAAAACTAGCATGAAGTTGAAAGACTTAATCTAATGTACACCAAGACTAAAAAGTAAACACATTGAAGTTGAGTTCTGTTAGTACTATTTATGAGAATTACCTAACAACAAAACAGACTAATTTGAATGTGTCAACGATGGAAGAGAAAATTGAAATGATGCTGGCATTCTGTGATGTAAAAAGGATGTGGACTGTTCAAGCAAAGTGATCCCACCTCCCTACATATCAAACAGTTCCATTACAAACTGAACTTCCTGCATTGGGAAACTGAGGCCAAGCTAAATCACCCCAGCATATGCTCAATTTTGAATAATTAAACCATGATTGTCCTCTGTAGTGTATGCGCCCAGACAAAATGTTAATGAAAGTACATTTCAAATCCTTGCATCAGTTCGTCCATTGATCTGAAACTAATTTGAAAGAAACTCTACATGTTTCGCACAAATACTTTGGAAGACTTGTCATAGAATCCATGTGGCCCAGGTTTATACCCTCATCTGTACTGTTCTTTAACATCTTCATTTTGACAACCTGTTAAACCCAGCTTAAACTCTTTCCCTTACACATTCAAAGTTTGACGTTCTCACCATCAGTATCTCAAAACATGACCCATATGATGAGTTAGGACATTAGAGATACAGCCAGTTAAGTGGTAATGATGTCATCCTGTACTAACTGGTTTAGGTCCCAATTCCTATAGAAAGGAGCTACTTATAGGGAGATGGCAGGCGAAAATGAGTCAGAGATGCTATAAACCAAGTAACATCAAAGATTCCAAGAAAATCACCTGATCTAGACAAGAGGCATAGAATAGATTTTTTTCCAGACCATAGAAGCAACCAACCTTGACTACTAAAGAACAAGACAAGGTATTTCTGTTGTTTATGTTACCCAGTTTGTGGTATTTTGTTACAATAAACCAAGCTAAGTAGTACCCCTGGTCAAAGTGATAATCTCCCTCACTATGCTAAACCTACTAAAGTTAACTTCACCTATAAGCAGATGATTCCAGAGTTACTGGAACAAACACAGGTTAAAAACATTATCTTTTCCACTTAATCAGAAGTAACATCTAGGAAACTTTCATAACATATATGTACTGTCTTTTCGCAAATGGGAATCAATCCATGCCTGCATTATTGTCATACTACACAGCTACCCAATTTGAAAGATCATCATAGGTGTAAATACTGTGCATTTGAACTGAAAGATCATCATTCCACTTTTTGTTTTAGTTTCCTATGCACCTACTTCCCCTAAGCAGCATACACAAAATACACATTTAAAGATATAGCCAAAAAATTTAGAGTGACCTATATTTTCTTCATTGCAATATTCTCTTCAACCATAAGAGAAAATACATATCAAAGCTTGAATTTAATACATGAAATTAAAATGCATATAAGTTTTTAAATGGCACTGACATTCATAGTGAGCTAATCTGAGAAAAAGGCAATTACAGACAATTTCAGAAACATAGCCTCCTCATCATTATTCAAATTATAAAAAAAATCTGACCTAATGAGGAGTTTAAATAGGAATTTAAACATTCAAGAATCAAATGTGGAATAATAACACCACATTATTTTCTGAATACACTCGATTTTTACATCTCAATTAATTTTTTTGTGTGTTTTAAAGAATTCCAGACTTATTTGCTTAATTGAAAATATTCATAGAACCTTTATGGTTCATACTGATTAAGACTATTAACTTTAGAATTGGAAGAGACCTAGAAAATCCTAATTAAATCCAAGTGTACAACGTGAAACATGGACAAAAGCAAATGATTAAATTACGAAGTCATAAAACAGCTGTTGGAAAATTAATACTAGAAATCACCTATGTATGTGTGTGTGTGTGTTGTGTGTATTGGCATGTAGGTGTTTCTTCAACATTTTGTCATTTCTTCAAGGTAATTCTGAGATGGGGGTAAGAATTGTAATGTTCTTATTAAAAATGTGAGTCATTCCAATTAATCCAGATTTCAGTCTTAAAGATGAAATATTTCACTAAGACCCACTATTCATAATTTACAGTTACTCCCAGCTCATCTTCTATAAACATACATATATTTATACTTATAGGTATGTACATGTGTATATATATGTGTGCATTCATATATAATCCGTTCTTTCACCTCTTACTGAATGAATGTAAGCTTATCTTACCCATCCTACACGTTGCACTAAGTTCAGCAGGTTCAGAAATCAATGAACAGCTAGGAATAGTTAGGGATTCTCTTAGCAGTTTGTTGATATTTTTAAATATGGTTAGTAAATATTTGGTAGTAACTCTAAAAGTGAAGGGAACTTTCTTAAAAAACACCGGGCCAGTTGCGCTCACTTGGGGAGTGAATCATTGGATGGAAGATCTTCCTCTCTGTCTCTCCTCCTCTCTGTATATCTGACTTTCCAATAAATAAATAAATCTAAAACAAAAAAATAAAGAGGGCCCGGCGCGGTGGCGCAAGTGGTTAAAGGTCCTCGCCTCGCACGCCCGGGATCCCATATGGGCCCCGGTTCTAGTCCCGGCAGCCCCGCTTCCCTTCCAGCTCCCTGCCTGTGGCCTGGGAAAGCAGTCGAGCACGGCCCAAAGCTTTGGGAACCTGCACCTGTGTGGGAGACCCGGAAGAGGCTCCTGGCTTGGGATCGGCATAGTATCGGCCTGTTGCGCTCACTTGGGGAGTGAATCATCGGATGGAAGATCTTCCTCTCTGTCTCTCCTCTCTCTGTATATCCGCCTTTCCAATGAAAAATAATAAAAAATAAATCTTAAAAAAAAAGAAAGAAAGAAAGAAAGAAAAAACACCGGGCCAGTGTTACACACAACTGATTAAGCTGTCACCGCTGATGCAAATATCCTGTACTGGAGTAACTGTTGAAGCCCCAGCTGATCTGATTCTGAACTACCTACCTGCCAGTGCGCCTGGGGAAGCATGAATCAGTCTTACAATATAAGCGCCTGCCACTCTTGTGGGAAACCAGAAATTGTTTCAGACGCTTGGATTCTGCTTGCACTTGCCCTGGGTGTTGTTGCCTTTGGGGGACATGAACAAGCTGGTGAACGGTGGCTTTCTCTCATTTTCTCTCTCTTTAGATTTCTCTGTTATTCTTTCACATTAATATGAACTGGTTTGAAGGCTTCTTTGTAACCATAGATTCAAACCGTTTGTGTCTGAATACTTTTCTTTAAATTCCATTTTCATCTAGTTTCTTGAAGTGCTTATGCAGAGAAAAAAACATGTGGCTAATATTTACTAATATTTATATTTTTGTGTTAACTTTTGTAAATAGAGGAATCCATGTGGCAATGCCCAGCCCAAAGATCAGACAAATGAAAAGAAACTCTGGGAAGATGGTTGAGTTCAAGGATGAATTAAGAAATTACTAGGATCACATCCAAACTCATATTTATCATCTCAAGGGTTTCAAAGATCTCATAAAATTAAGTTAGAATGAGTTGGTATGAACGCTACATTTGAGTCATAATGAGATAAGTCATCTTTTTTCAGGTTATTTCTTCAAACTTTTGAATTTTGTCATGCTTTGGCATCCTGCTGGAGGGTGGGGGAGGGGAGAGGGGAGAATCAGCAGGCTAACCTCAACATCCTGCAACCAAGTATGTAGAATATTCTCTCTCTCTCTAGTATTATCTTGCTGATTTTCTCCTGGAGAGAGCCCTTTGAAGGTGAATTCCTTTAGTATTTGGATCTAATAAATAAATACAGCAAAATACTGATCATCCAAAGAGAAAGAATAATTCGGAGCAATCAGTAGCCTTATTATAGAACCGACTTCTCACTGTTCAGTGGACATCTGCAGTGTACTATCTATCAGTGTACCTTCCAAATTATGATGGCTGAATGCATTATTTGCTTATGCCTTCACTATGTTTCCTCATATTCTTTCCACGGACCTTTAGATTTTCTAAATATGTATTTATTTTTCTTACAAAGGCAGATCTCATGGTTTCACTCCCCAAGTGAACTCATCCACCGGAACTAAGCTGATCTGAAGCTAGGAGATAGGAGGATCTTCCAGGTTTCCCACACAGGTGCGTCCCAACACCTTGGCCCTTCTCCCCTCCTTTCCCAGCAGGGAGGCAGATGGGAAGTGTAACAGCTGAGGTACCAGCAGGCACCCATATGAGATTGTGCACATGCAAGGGGAGGGTCCAACCACTAAGCTATCTTGCCAGGCCATTCACAGACCATTTTACCTCGTTTCTTTTGTTTGTTACAAAATCCATCCATGGTTTTAGAATCTGTCTTGATAACCTAAGACAATTTTATCTAAACAGCCTTATTTATACATCACTTGCACAGAACATTGTTTTCAAAGAAGATAACTTTCACAGGTTGTTAGAAACATATCTTTGGACAGGCGGAGGGAGCAAGTACAACTAAACACATTTATACTCCTAGCATTCCATGGACATTCTCATCTAAAGCCTGGGATGTTTTTTCTACCAACAGATCTCAATTTCAGACCCTCTGCAGCCATCTTCCCTGCTTCCCCTCTTCTCATGACTGACTATAAAGTGGAGGAATTTTATATTATAGGACATCCTTCAAGTGGTATAAATTTTTAAAAGTCTTAATTAAGTTGTACATATTTGTTTCAGATTAAAACACTTTCAAAATATTAGACGGAGTCATAATTTTCAAAAGATACATATTTTAACATTTAAAGTTTATTTATCTAATTGTGCTTTAAGCATTTAAATTAGCATTTAAACTTAAGCATTAAATTCCATCCACTTTTACTACTTCTTTTTGTACGATCTAGTTCGTTTCTTCTTTAATTTCTAGAATTGATCATTTCTGTGTCCTCCCCTACAGTTAATTATGATCATTAAAATCTTACACATTGTTTTCTTAATCCTACAATTTGTTAAAAAAAAAAGTTTAAGGTTTGAAGAATCTCCGTGATGTTCTAATACGCATGATTTTGAAAAAATAATCTAGTAAAGGTCAGCAAAGTGTTGCTGGTGAAATTCATTTTCTGCCTAAGTAGACTGAAACTCAGACATCATCTAACTTGATTGTGCTGAAAAGAAGCAGAATCAGAACTGGAATTTGAATCCTCATCTACAACTTGCCACTACTTGCATCCCATAACTCCACATCCAAAATGCCCAGAGAAACTCACATGGGAAGTCAGTTGCATATAATGCAGAGAATCTCACATAGAGCAAGGTCAAGACAAACTAAGCAAGATAAATTAAGAAATGCACAAGACTGTGAAACTAAACTTGGTGAAATGCAGTCCATCCTGAGGTTCAAAAACGCCATCAAAACCCTGTATGTTAATCACAAAGTGATGGATTAGTTGTCTTATGGCAATTATTGAATGAATATAGCTAACAACAAATTCTTCCATTTTGTTACCCATTTTTATTTGATTGTGGTTTGTTTTTTTGTTTTGCTCTGGAAAGTCAGATATACAGAGAGCAGGAGAGACAGAGAGAAGATATTCCATCCACTAGTTTGCTCCTCAAGTGGCTGCATTGGCTGGAACTGAACTGAGCTTATAACAGGAAAAAAGAACTTTTTCCATGTCTCCCATGCAGTGCAGGGTGCCAAGGCATTGGCCATCCTTGTATCCTTTCCCAGGCCACAAGCAAGGAGCTGGATGGGAAGCAGGGCTGCTGGGATTAGAACCAGCGTTCATATAGGACCCCAGGAGAGGACTTTAGCCACTAGGCCACAATGCTGGGCCCTGTTAGCGTATTTGTTTACATTTACCAAGGCCAAGGGAAGATTAAATATAATAGTCTTTCTTAGTATACATAGAAAGCAAGGAAAATGATGTGTATAGTCCCAGGAATCACATTTTACTAATTTAGTGAATATTCATAAAATATTTTTATTAATCAGGACATTATAAAGATTTATACAATTAATAAGTTTTTGTATAATATCATCACCTCTTAATTTTTCTGAACCTTAACATAAAAATAAGATTGTAAATTATGTTATGTAGCGTGATGCAATGAGACTAAAAGAAAGAAGCTACCTAGAGAATAATGAGTTCAAGAATATTTTTTGTAAATATTATAAATATCTCAATTGAGATATTTACACAACATAGAATCATGAAGTATATATTTAAGTAGCTTTTTCATCTTTAGAATGATGTGACAGAATTTTACTTGATACTGGATTAAAGTATGAACCTGGAAAACTAAATGATGAGCACATACAGAGGGGACCCTAGACAAAGGGGCCCTTCCCTTCAGGAGAAAACCTGGGACCCTGGAAAGACACCCATATTCCTAGCATCACATAACACATCGGACATTCCATTGCAAAAGGTAAGAATCCCAGACCTTGTCCTTCATTTCCCGGGAGAACGGGTTTACCTTACACAGTCTATCTCCATCTTGGGAAGAATGAGGATTATGTGGCTAGAAATTCCTGGATTTGTACCTTTAGAGTTCCTGCACAGTGTCACAGAATACAAGACAGTGTATTGGTTATTTCTGTTGGGAGATTTTCGAGTTCCTGACGCATTGTAGATACTAATACTTTAATGGAAAAGTAGCCTGCAGATTTTATCCCGTTTTGTTGGGTGTTTTCATTCTATTGACTGTTTCCTTTGTTATGCAGAAATTGTTATGTCTGAAATTGACATAATTCTGCTATCTTTTGACATCAAATATTTCAGTTGTTTACAGTGAATTTGTTCAGGTTTTCCATGATTATGTAATTCGTAGTAAAACTGAAATTTCAGCCTTGATCAGTTAAAACATACAGATATGCTTATACCTGTAAAACTATATTCAGCTATACCATTGTGCCATTTTTAGTCATAGGTTCAGCTTAGAAGGTTGTCAGACACTTTTATAAATCTGAAATGACAAAAATCAATTAAGTATTTTTCTACAGAAATAACACCTATATAGCAAAAGGTCAAATGGTACAGGTTTCCTGATGCCAGCAGAAGGCTTCACTGAGTTTTCAACAGATCCTGCAAACTGTGCTTATCAGAAGGTAATTCACTCTCAACACATAAATATAAACCTGATTATGGAAAATGTGTTATAATTGAAGCCATGTTTCCTATACATTTTAAAAGCTAACACCTACCATTTGAAAATACATGTGAAATAACTTGCTTTTCCTAGAAATTCTGGCATGCCCATTTTGAGAAAATAGACTACCATGAGAAATGTGGGAGTATAATAAAGCCTTAAAAGTCACACTGATAAGCAAAAGAAATACACCTATATTATGCAAACATTTCCCAAAGAGAGTGTCTATAAATGGGTATACTCAAAGTATAGAAGATTATGTCCCTCATGTTATTATTTACTAGCCAATCCTGTGTTGTAAATAATATCAAATGCTAATAAATTTAAAGGGCATCCATTAGTTTGGTCAATATTCACAATCCTGCAATAAGATAGAACAATATATAAAAGAATAGATGAACAAACTGATCACAGTGATTTCATATATTGTGCCCAAAAACTAAAGATGGGAAATTAACCCAGGCAATATGGGTATCTGTACTCTTATTCACTATAAAATACTATAATTATAAAATCACAATATAGTATTCACAATTGAAAAATCAATGCAGATAGAGGAAAAATGAAATTCATGGTCACTTCCTGTACATTTTATATGTGAATAAAATATACAACTGTGTGTAGAATTATAGTCTAAAATATTTGCTTATCTTGATTTTCTCTTAGTCTAGAAACATTTTATCTTGAAGATTTTTTGCATCTACATAGTACTGTGTAATATTTTAGCTTTTAAAGCATGATGTATGAAATGAAACCTCTGAAACTACTATACTAGGTAGCCCATTTGGCAATAATAATAAGTGAAACTATCTCTATTTTCAAACATTTAAAATAGGTATGAACACAACTTCATCGCACTGAATGACTAATTAGATGCTTTTCTTTACTGACTGCCTCTTTTCTTTACGCAGATGTGTTTCTACGGGTCCAGTCTCCGGGAAGGTGAATTACGTGCCCACTTATGATGCCAGCATTCCTATGTATTTCCTGGCTGCTTCACTTCTACTCCAGCTCCCTTGGTGATGTGCCTTCTTTTATTGGTTCCCTTCTGGCTCAGCCCTGGCCCTTGCAGCTCAGCCATTCAGTAGGATGAATTAGTGGTAGGAAAATCTGTTTCCCCTTTGTGACTGTAACTCTACCTTTCAAACAATAACTTTAAAAAAGAAAAAAAACAAAGACAGATCTGCTTCTAAATATCAGATGCACTAGTACGTGTCTCTAAATTCATTTAACAACCAGTCAAGCCAAGTGTCCATGAGAAGCCAATTTTATTGACATATTTAATTTTAATTGATTCAGCCTCACTGGTTTTACTGGCTACTCCCTGAGTAAGGGAGCCACACCTAGTGCAGAGGCAACCTGATATTTTACACAATGTCAAAAATACAGGACTTATATAAATAATCTTCAAGATTAAAAAAAAAAAACAACAAAGAAGGAAAAGGGAAAAAAGCTAGTATTCTCATATCATAGCAGGAAAGAAACATTCTCAATAATGAAAAATCCAACCTTCAATATGGTCTTTAGTAAAGCCTGGTCTCTCTGGTAAGGTCTCAAGTCAATTTAACAACACTATTTCTCTGAGGTCAGAGCCTATTAGCCTCCTGAAAAGCTTTCTGTAGAATACTCAGCCAGTGCTTTTCTCAGGACTGCATTTAATCAACTGTGGGGAAAAATGAGGGATTTAAAGGTCTAAAGTTAAGGGCAAAAGAATCTAAACATCAGGTTAAGAAGAAATAAATACATTATTCAAATCCTAGGAGAGATATTGTAGCCCTTCATTGTCCTTTTGCTAGAAATAGGAAAAGATTACTTTATGGTCATGACCTCATGTTCCATAATCTTGGTGAAATCACCCAGGGAAATTAAACTTGTAATATTGGTCTATTGGAAACTTTACTATTCATTGTTATTACTCTTATTATTGCTTTAAATCTTTTCTGACAAATGCTAAATTTAATGTAGGTAAAACTGGGAAATCAGAGAGAAACAATCCTGGAATTAGACGGTTATGAAAATCCCTCTTTCCCTTCCCTTTATCATCCCTTTTCTTTCTTAGCTTATTGATAATTCATTTCATAGCATAAGAACAACTTCTCATTAATATGGCTAGGTATCCCTGGGAAAATTATGTAATTCTATTTTTGTCAGTATTTATTAAAGACTAAATGAAGGTCTTCATTTTCCAATATATCCCAGCGAATACAGGTAGTTTTAAATTGAAGACTAAGAATGGCTTCAGGAATATCTTTAATATGGGACTTGATTTTCCTTTAGCGAAATACATTCAGTTTAATCATTCTCTTTATTCATTTAGAAATCAGCAAGGATATCAAATTAATTCTACAATTCACTAAAATAAAAAATCAATTTAATGTACAAAAGGTGTCAAAGAATCAGCATGTTGGTCCTAGTGGTTAAAAATATGTATGATTACATTTGCCTCTTGAGAAACATCAGAAATTCTCTAAGAATAATACTAAGCTCCATTAAAAGTGATTATCCAACCTCCAGCATAGGACAGACTATTTCCTTTGTGAATCAAAATATAAAGGAAGAAAATGCACATTTAATTTATTTCTGCTAGTATCTATCCTTAATATTCACTTGAGAATAATCAGTACCTCAATTTTTCTCAGTCTTCATATAATGGTTGTGAAATTAAAGAGACATTGTTGTTGTACTTTTCAAACAATGGGTTGCTTCTGATTAAACTTGGATTGAAGATTAAGCCTTCAAACTTAAAAAAAAACACAAATTGCCTCCCTTTCCCTTTTTAATTTGATCCAATTTCCTGCTTCCAGCAGGTCGCTTAGTGATAATTAATTGATTTATGCATCAATTGAAGGAAGATTTTAAGTTAAAAAAATAAAAAAATTTCTTCTTTTTGGAAAAAATATGATCAACCTTTTACACATGACTCAATTCTGAATATAGTTGTATGATCCTGAAAAATTCACATCTGTAAGGTATCTTTAGAAAAAATGAATGTTCAACTTTAATTTAATCTGAGGTTATTATTTGCTTTTAAAAAAAAGTCTTAGTCGATGTCCCATATCCTACTAAATAATTATGAAGTTGCCAAGATGTGATTCCATACAGTAATCATGTCTGAAGGGCTGTAATTCTCTGGACTCTTTCAGAATAGGCGACATGGTGCACTGCATTTAACAGTAGCTTCGAACTTGAGTCTGATTCTCTCTGTTCCTCACATTGTTGACTTTGATCATGAACTACACCTATCTGACACTCAGTTCCTCGTGCATAACACTGAAATTTGATATAACTTTCAGAATATTATTGTGAACTATTACTGTATTTCCATATAAATACCATGTATTAATAGAATAGTAAAATAGTTGTATAGCATATTTGATATCTTAATCATATAACACAATAACTAAAACACTTAAAATGATAGGTATCATGTGGTAGCTATTAAATGAACATTATTATGTCATTAATGTATTACTGAACGTTATAAAACAGTGCATCATATATATGAGTCAAGAAAAACTGATAAAAATATTGCTGTTGTCTCACTGGATTGGGAGGTCTCTAATATCTACTGTAGCAATTCTTTGGAGAAAGAGTTAGTTTCTATTAAACAAAAAAACCTCAGCTAGCATGCAGTTTAATCATAAGTCTTTTGAAAGATAGCATCTTGCTTGGAAAGAAGACCAGTAAAATATCAGCAGTGGAACCCAGCAAGAAGTGCCAGTTCATTCTTCCTTTCTTCCTAACTGGGTAGGACACCCAATAAAAAAACAATCAATATTTGACCATGTGGAATTATCAAATTAGAATACTGTGAATATATTTGTATTTTTTAAATATCAAATGAACACTGTAACATAGTCATAATATAAACATAGCGGTGCAACCAGAAAAAAAGTGCTTAATTAAATGCAGTATCTTTGATTTTTTTATCAAAACATACAAATTTCACTCAAAGAGAAAAAAAAATATTATTTTCTTATTGAAAACACCCAAAGAATAGGTGTTGCTGTATAATATGTCAAGTCCCTGACACTCCTGCAACCAATATCAAAATGACTTTTCAGGTCCCTTTCTGATTCAGCTCCCTGTTAGTGCATCCTGCAACGCAGTAAGTGATAGTTCTAGCCCTTGGGCACCCCCTGCCATCTCTGTGGCGTACCAACAAGGAGCCTCCTGGCTTTCTCCTCTGACTGTCACAAACATTGGGGGATTCATCAGTGTGTAGAAGATCCCTGTCTCTCTTGCTCTTTCTCCACCTGTTTTGCTCAGCTTTTCAAGTAAGTGAAAATAAATTTGTTCTTTAAATATGACTCAACACGTTTGCTGGATTTCAATATTATCTGAGCATTAGACATTCAAAATATTATATAATGATTATTCGTTGTGAGGCCAGTATTCAAGAATACATGGACTAAGATCTTGCCATTAAAATAAATGCGCCCTCACTGTGGCCATGAGGAAGTTCTTAAAATTTCCTCTAGGACTGTAGAACACTGGGAAGTGAAGATATATTGTTGCATGCATCTCTGTTCCTGAATGAAGGGAGGACTCCCAATGAAACTGTTAAATATGTCTTGACAAGAGAATACTAGATTACCCATCATGGCTTAAACATGTGATGCCAAGAAACACTTAATAACAGAATGTTGTACGTGTGTCTGTTACTGAAGGACTATGCCACTGTAATAATATGGGGGAAAAACAGGGTGGGACTGATGGGAGGGGTGGAGGGGGGAATCCCTGTGCCTATGAAATTTGTATCATAAAAATTTTAAAAATTAACTTCTCTCTGTACTGTCACCTGTAGCAACTCAACGAATGTTCACAGAATTTCAGCTCATTAGCTCATTACTTGCATATGAATAGCATACAGCCCAGTCATTGTCATGATTAAGCAGCAACATGAAATAAATACAAAAGCATGTATAATTTGTATATAAAAATACAAATATAATTCAGTTAGAGCACAATCTACTTAAAAGCAAACACATGCATTCATCCATATTAAAAATAGACTTTGTATCACATAGTAGTTTTTCATAGTTTTTACCATAAAAAACATTCATCATATAAATAGTTGTATTTCTGACTATGCAAGTACAAAGATATAAACCTTATTTAAAATAAAGGTTGGTAGTTCAGAAAAAGGGTTTCCTGGGAGAAGTAACTTTTGAGCTTAATTTTGAAAGATGATTAGTCAGAAGAAAGTTGCTTATGCATTTCAAGGAAAGCAACAAGCTAAGGTAGGAGCAGCCAGATGAACCTGAAGCAAGGTTCTCCTGAATTTGGTCCTGAATGGATAAAATATCCAACTTGGACAGTGATAAAGACATGATATAATTGAAAAATTTATTGCAGACCCAATGGATTCAAATTATTTTTAAGATAATCAAGAATCAGATTTAATTTTTGAAACAGGGAATGAGAAAGCTTGATTAGATTATCTCATTGGCGACTCAGTTCTTCCATTTTATGATTTTAGGTGCTATACATGGTGAGAAATGGAAGACTTTCTGTTCAAAACAGTTTTTGAATATAAACCCTATAGAATATAACAAAACCTCATTGCCATACACATTTGTAACTTGTATAAACTATGTATGCAATATTGCTACAAAAGTTAGTGATATCTTCGATAGTTTTTATGATGCTAAGTTGGAAAGGATGCTGGTTAGAAAAAAAATCATTATAGTCAAGAAATAAGCAATACATGTTAAAAATTATTATTACAGTTCAGTATTGTCAACTCTCTCCAATAAAGCATGCTGATAAAATCTATTTACACCAGAAGCCATAGAAATCATTTTTATAAAGCAGTACTCTTTTCTATGTTGTCCTGACTACAAACAGAATTTTGTTTATGCAGTTAAATTCAGTCATGCTCAAAATATATTATCCAGTTGAACAATGATGATTTTAGTTTTCATTCATATAAGTATGAATAAGTACAGTCATGCCATCGGATTGTATTTTGTTTGCAGAACAACTCTAACTTGATAGTTTAGTACAAGAATTGATAAATAACTCTTCAGGCCTTTCAGATAATGGTCTTCCTAGAAAACAAGATGATCTGTGACTTTCTGTTTTGAATGATGATGTATGTTTAAGTCTTTAAAATATTAAAATGGGTATAGTAAACATTCAGCAAATGTAAACGTACTAATAATATTTAGAAATTATTTTTATATCCCTGTCTTAAAAGTACACTCTATATTTCAGGACCAGAAGTCATATAAGGAATTTGTTAGGCGAATTCCTCTTTTTCTATTGGACAAAGCTGTAGCACTGAGACGGCAACTGACTTACCTCCTACAAAATAGTGACAGTGGGACAGCTAGTAATAGAGTCTGAGACTATTGACGGAAACCAGCTCTATTTCTAATCACAATAATGTGTAAATGACTGATAACTTCCCTCAGCTCCCATCCAAATTGCCAGCCATTCACAGGCGGACCATAGAAAGGGAAACATTTTGTAAGTCAATAGCCCCTCAACTATGTCATGTGTTTCTGTTCATTGCTTAGCTCATGCACTTTAAAGAGCATAAAATCCAAGAAAAAATAAAAGTTATCAATGGACATGAACTCCGGTTATGAACTTACTTTAATGATATTCCATCTAATAGAAATGGAATTGAGACAGTCACAAATGTCCATATACACATGTAAAACATAGATTTTTCAAAAGGAAACATGAAGGTGCTCCAAAATTCCAATAAACTTAATATGCTATTCCTTTCCATTTTGTTTGTTTTGTTAAAACTGTTTCTTTTTTTTTTTTTTGAATATTCCTCTGTTGGAAATGTTCCAATTGAGGTGGGAAGCGGGTAGGAGGGAAGTGTGATTTTCTTCTTAGAACTCTATCTATGAAATATATGAAATTTGTTCTTTTTATGGTAACACAAAATTTTAAAAAAATAAAGCTTTCTATTGGCTGATGATGAATACTCTTCATGTTTCTAAATGTTTTCTACTTTTCATAGCTTCCAATGTTTCAGACTACAGATGGGTCTGTTTTTATTCATCTCATTGTTACTGGCTGGCTCAACTGAATGTGGAAAATGATGCCAAAGTGAGGATTGAATCCCCTTGTGGGCCAATAAGCCTGCCACTAAAAACATGTCCTTTCGGCTTGTCCATTTTCATTCCAGTTGGTGATCTTGAAGTGATACACAGCCATCCAAAAGTGAGGCTGGCTCACCACCGAATAATGGCTTCGTGCAATAAGCATCATTACTAGAAAAGCTCTTTCACACAGGGCCTTGGATTAATGGGATTATCTTTTGAGAAGTACGGCAGGGGAGAGTGCAACACATCAGCATTTATTTTGTATTGTAATCATAATAACCGATGATATAAAAAGAGTCTAAGGCAGGGATAGCAGAAATAAGGCATCATTCGATATTTTTACTATGCTTCCATTGTGGAAATAATGTCAATAAACTTGAAATGGAAACATGAAAAATCAATAGTTTTCATTAAACTTAAACAATTAGAAAATATATAGATTATTGAATTAAGTTGTTTAAAAGACATCTTTTCTTAAAGCTTTCACCCACTCAAACTTGTTCAATGATTATCATATTTTGCATCCAAGGTGTGTACCAAAGTCTATGGAAGCCCCAAAAAAGAAAAAGAGAAAAACAGTGGAAGAGGATATAAAGGGCAAGGTAGCACACACACACACACACACACACACACACACACACACACACACACACACACACACACACACACACACACACAAACCCAAAATGCTTTCTGGGTCTACACTGATGACCTTTCTTTATAGAATGTATTTCTCTTTCACTGAAGAAAGTATTAGAGATAACATTTCATTTAAAGACAAACTTCTAATAGGGAATCAATTATTGTTGGAAATTCAAAGAACAACAGGAAATCTGGATTTAGGAAAAACAAAGCTAATCTATCTTACTTGTAACATGAAAGATGTGGGCATTAAGATTAGAAGTTAAGATGCTGGTAAGGATGGCCATGTCTCTTATAAAGCTGTGTGGCTGTCAGACCTAGCTCCATTCCCATTTCCAATTTTCTGTGGATGCACAATTTGGGAGGCAGCAGAGATGGTCCAAGTGTCTGGATTCTGCCATTCATGCAGGAGGCACTTAGTGAAACCCATGCTAGTAGCTATGCACTTGCCAAACTCTGGCCGCTGCAGGGAAGCTTTTGGGAAACCAATCAGTGAATCAGTGGTGTGTCTCTCTTTCTCATCCCTTGTCCCTGTGCTTCATAAATAAATTAAAAGAATAAAAATGGAAATTTTTTTTAACAACAAAAAAAGATTTTTAATAATTAGTCTGTATTGGGCCTGGCGCCGTGGCGCAGTGGTTAAGGTCCTCGCCTTGCATGCCCCGGGATCCCATATGGGCGCCGGTTCTATCCCAGCAGCCCTGCTTCCCTTCCAGCTCCCTGCCTGTGGCCTGGGAAAGCAGTTGAGGACGGCCCAAAGCTTTGGGACCCTGCACCCACGTGGGAGACCCGGAAGAGGCTCCTGGCTGTGGACTGGCATAGCATCGGCTGTTGTGCTCACTTGGGGAGTGAGTCATCAGACGGAAGATCTTCCTCTCTGTATATCTGCCTTTCCAGTAAAAAAATAAATAAATAAATAAATAAATAAATCTTTAAAAAAAATTAATTAGTCTGTATCTCACAATGTTAGGTTGAAAAACGTATATTTCATTAAATAAATTAAAAAAGATCTCTGTATGCAAGTACATTTTTTTTAATTTGTACTAATTTTGTATTTATTTGAAAGGCAAAGTCTCTTTCTCTCTTATACACACACACACACACACACACACACACTTTTTTTTCTATCCACAGCTTCACAACCCAAAATTTTGCATAGTCTAAGGTAGGCCAGGATGAGAGCTGGATCCAGAATCTTCATCCAGGTGTACCACATGGGGGCATCACAGCCATTATCTCCTCCTTGCCAAAGGCATTGCAGGAAGATGGGCCAGAAACGAGGCAGGACTTGATCCCACGGACTCAATATGGGAAGCAGCTTGCTCAAGTGGTGGCTTACGTCACTACACTACAGCTCACATTCCAGCATGTGACTGTCTAGGTGGCCTCTCATTTTGTAGCAATGGAAATCAACAAATGGGATTCAAAATCCAAGTTTCACCATAGCACACAGTGGTCTTAGGCAAATTCCTTAACCTTACGGAATTCTTGGTTCCAGTTACGTGATGTAATTGCTGATTGCTTTGATGTTTCAGTTGGTACCTCTGTGCATTTACTTTGTTTTCTACACATCACATGCTCTTTGGCATATCATTTCTCAATCCTGGCTGCTCTTAGAATCACCTGGAACATTATTTAAAACCACTGATGCTTGCTATACTGAACAACTTAACTAGAATCATAAGACTGACTTTAAGAGATACCCTTTAGCAAAATCTCATTTCAGTGGGACTTAGCTTCTTCAAACTTTCAGAGGTGTGATTGAAACTACACATGACAACTGCTGTCAGATTTTATAATCTTTCAAACAGTGTTCCTATTTTTGGAAATAAATACACAACAAAACTAGCAGATAGTATGTGAAACCCCCTCTACACCTCACTTACTTCTCTGGGCTCTGTTTATTTTGTTAGCAAAACAGAGATGAAACTCAATTTATTATAAATTTGTGATGCTATTGATGATTATGGCAATGTAATGATAACTTTATGTGATATAAAAATGCAATCTTAAATTGGAAATACATTTTCAATAAGAACAACTCTGGCCGAAGTCAGTACATTGGGAGAAAACATACAGTTACAAATTAAATGCCTATCATTATTGTTCTTGGAATCAAAAAAAATCTAAGAAAAATGTAGTTAAATGCATTAATGCATATGGGAGTAAAATTACATACATATACTTTATGTATATTACTATTTGCAAATTTCAGCAATGTGCAGAGATAGAAATAAAGCACCTGCTTTTGAAAAGAAAAAGCCAAGATTTTCATTATGTTAAACAAAGGAACCAAACTTCAAAATGCACCTGCTAGCTCAACTCACTGTAAAAATAAAGAAACAGTAACAAAAAAAATTGAAGCAAGCTACTTTTCAACAGCTTTTGTGATCTTTCTCTCTTTTCTCCTTATTTTGGTGGGGCACAAAAGACATTTCCAAAGACAACATAAAACAACTCAATTGCTTGTTAAGCTCCATGTTAAGGATATACACCAATGAAGCAAATTCAGGCAGACATGCTGCTGAAATAGAAAGCTTCCTGCCTATCAACCTGCTGTTTATACAGAAAGAAAGTAGGGACACTGAAATTGCTTTGCTCTTCCTGACACTTGAGAAGTAGGAGAAGGGATTGAAAGCATGCTAGGTTCTTCCTTATGCTGTTTCATTTTCTCTAAAGGAGACCAACTGAATAAGGATTCAGAACAAAGCACGGTATTCACATATCTGAGTGTACAGCTGCAGTTCAGAAACAGGAGAAGGCTGACCTGTTATGCCACAACACCTTACCTTACCAGAAAGACCCAACAGTGTACACACAATGGCTTCTGCAGAATGGTGTTCTGCAATGCTATTCCTCATACTTGTGTGCATTTCAGTTGAATTTGTAACAAAGGAAGATATTTTTGTCCTTAGTCTAACAAAATGATTTACTCCTCTTGTTGTTTCTTTTCCCCTTTATTGCTTTTTGATGTTTGCAGCAACAAGGAAATATTCATGTAAGAAAATAAGGCACTGTTCATGTCCTCAGCCTATCCTGGACCTGCAGAAACAGCAAACCTGGATTTCTTTGTTGTCTGAAAATTAACGTTGGAATTTCTCTAACACCTTTCACCTCTCCCCTAGTTACAGCACTTGCTTTTAACTCAGGTTCTGGGGCATGAAATTTCATCGGTATTCTGAGTTCTTCAGAAAGAGAACAACATCATATGGAGCTGCAGGGATTTTTTTGTTTGGTTCCTCTTTAGTCTTTTCCCACTGTCCTTCAGAGAGCATAAACCATGGTGGCAAAGCACAGAACAGCCGATGGCACTTGCTGTGAAGTCCAGGTGGCTAACCAGACTTGAAGAATTCAGTTCCAGGCTAAAACTCACTCCCTTGCCAGTCCCATGAAATATATCATCTTTTTTTTTTCTTTTTTTTTTTTTTACCAAATGATACTGAGCTGTAGGACAGTCCTTTAAAAAGATTTCAATTCATCTTGAAGATACGCTTTGGTGAATATGTTTTGTGACCCAATATTATATTGTCACATAATATGCAAGTCTATATTGTCACATAATGTACAATTCTAGTTTTATAATATTCTATGAAACTAGAAATTGGACACTATGTTGTAAAGTTATAATTAAATGCTGCATAAATGTGGATGAAGCACTAGCAATGTATGTCCTGGCATAATCAGGATAAGGAACAAAGGAAGATTAGAGGAAAGAGTCTGAGTACGGTGGGCATCACACATGTGCCTACACTGGAAGAGAAAGCAAACATGTGCACCTTCTGCCTTCTACCAAATCTGAATCACTTTTTTTTGCTGACCATCCTAGTTACCCTAAATCTATGGTCTGAATGATTCATCACTACAGTTCTCTGTCATTGATTCAAGCCCCATTTCTTTTTAGTGAAAATAAACCCTTTCTCGACATCACCTAGAAATAGAATCTTCAAAAATAAATGTAGATTTGAACAAGGAATGAGAAAAAGATTCTCATAAGCTCTCCACTGAATGACACAAATAGCACATGTTTGATTTCTTAGCAGAACTGACAAAGCGAGTCATGAAGAGATTTTGCTGAGGAAGAAAGGCAAAAAACACCCAGGCTGTTGGTGGAACTGAGATCTCAGATAATGACTGTCATTGGGCCCTGGCTGATTCTGATAGCAGAGTGTGCACCAGCAGGCCTGGAAGGGAAGGAATTTATTCTTCATCAAATGCCTAGAAGAATAAACAGGTTTATGATATAAATATTGTATACTGAATATGAACAAACAAAATCTGTAACACCAAACCATAGATTTTTCTAGAGGCCTATATAGGCTAGCCAATCTTGGCACTATACTCCTGTATTGTCAAAATTTTAGAGCAACCCTTTTTTTAAAAACTCTTGCTTGGGTGATTGCAATTGCCATCTGACTGATCTTCATGATCTTTACATGTTCTGTTTCAATGCCCAAGTTCAGCCTTCTAACTTGTGCAACTAAAGAAGACTGAAAATCTTCTAGCTTTTTATCTATTCACGTAAGGAATCATCCCTAGCATTATGCTGTCACTGGAACAACCAGGGGCATAAAACCTAAAAGCAATAACTAGTAAAAATCGATTAAACCCCAAATAAGTAATGCTTAATGAAAAGGGTGGAGTAAAGGGGAACAGAGAATTAAATGCCTTATAGGCAAGGGAGAATGAGCTGCAACCTTACATTCATTAGTTTATCTGCAATAAAAGCAAAAGTTAAAAAAAAAAAAACTTAAAAAATATATTGGCATTGGGGAGGGTGTTCCCAGACCCCATAGAATTGTACCATAAAATTCAAAATTTAAAAAAAAAGATTAAAACAGTTTTATAGCATTCTGCATTTTTTGAAGAGAATTCAACCACAGTAACTTTTCAGTGCTTCTTTTGCGGTGGATATCATTTTTTAACGAATATATATTGATTGTGGTAAAAAAAAATACATATTAGCAAATGCGTCGAAACTTTGGAATACATGTGCACTTTTTGTTGGAATGAAAAACAAGACAGCTGTTGTAGAAAACACTGTGATGACTTCTCAAAAACTTAACAATAACTTTACCATCTGATTAAAAAAAGTTAACTACGAGATATAAGAAGTTGTCCTTCCAAAAAATGAAAGTAGGATCCCAAGGCAATATTTGCATTTTCATATTCAGAACAGCATGACTAACAGCCCAAATACAGAAATAATCCCGTAATGTATACATAAATGTATAAGCCAACTGTCATAAATATCAACAATTGAATATAAAACCAAGGGAAATTTTAACTTGTACCACAACATGAGTGGATCTTGGAAATATTTTGTATGTGAAATAAGCCAATCACAAAACAAGTACTATATGGCTCTATTTATACGAGTAATTTGAAGTAATCAAAATCCTGGAGACAGAAGACAAAAGGAAGTTCCTGGTGCTAGCAGCAAAAAGAATGCAGAGTTATTGCTTAATCAGTATAGAATTTCAGTTTTAAAAGATGAAATAAATGGAGCTGTACCACAGCATTGTAAGCTAAGTTTCCAGATACACTGCCTGCAGTCTATAGTGACACTGGTTTATGTCCTATTTGCTCCACTTTGATCCAGCTTCCTGCTTATGTCCCTGGAAAACAGCTGAGGATTGCTCAAGTTCTTGATCTTCTGTACCCATGTGGGAGGTTCAGAACTAACTCATGGCTTTGGATAAACTCAACTCTAGCCATTGCAGCCATTTGGGGTAGTAAATGAGCTGATGGAAGATCGCTTTCTCTCTGAACCCCACCTTTCAAATAAAAGTAGAACAAAACTTTTAAAATTAAAGGTGAAATGATATTTAGACACAGAGACATGAGGAATATTTGAATGAACTAAATATTACTGAACTGTACAAAGTAATTTGACTGGTGCATTTTATGTTGCATGTATTTGACTATAATTTTCAAAAATTAGAAAGTATGAAGGAAAAGCAATGATCACTAGAAATGTTACAGATGGATGAGATAAATGCACAATAATTAGGGGCAGCATTATACTATAGCAGACGAAGCCACTGCCTGCAGCAAAGGTCTCCCACCTGGGTACTGGTTCAAGTCCTGGCTATTCTACTTCCAATCAACCTCCCAGGTAGTCACCTGAGAAAAGCAGTGGGATATGGCTCCATGCTTGTGCTCTGAAAGAAGCAGAAAAGGTTTAGCATTTGAGCTCTATCTCTTCTATTCAACCAAGGGAACAAAAGAGCAGAGAGAAGATTCTCTCTTTCATAACCCTAATGTTCAAAATAAATTAAAAAAATAAATCACAGAAACAAATTAAAAGTAGGGCCTTGTTTGAGACTGGATCTTGTAGCGGAGAAAAGAGCTATAAAGAACATTATTGGACCAACTGGAGGAAGTGGAATGGCAATATAAACTAAATGAAAATCACTGCATTAATATAATATTTCCATTCATTGCTTTCATATTAAAATTTTATGAGACTATTGCTCTGGGTAGGAAATATAAAATGATTTATTAAAGGTAAAATGAATGAGATAATCAATTTACTCTGAAATTCCTAAAAGATAAAAGTTGCATACACACTATAACAGTAATATATAGGCAGAGGAAAAGAGATCAAGACAGAAAGAGAGGGAAAAATTCACAAATGATGGGTAAACAAGGAAAAGTGGCAAGCATAGATGACTCTGAGCGAAGGGCAGAGAGAATTTCTAGATATTATCTGTGTTACTTGATGTTTCAGTTTCCAACACTTCTGTAGACTTAAGAAAATATTCAAATAATATGATCAAAAAAACAAAACAAAACAAAACAAAACCTGAATTCAAGCACCAAAACCTCCATATGGAACTTGAAGCCGTTCATAGTGTTACTGCAGCCTGCCCTTCTTATCTCTTTGCTGTGTTCATCACCTGATGTTGAAACTGATCATTTCCAAACAACAGCATCAATTTGCATTCAAGCTCTTAAACTTTGCAGTCACCTGTATGTAGCAGCTATCTACTGATGCCCAGTGCCCAATCCAAATTATCATACCTAGGATTTCCACTAAATTGCATGCTTACATTGGATCTTTATTTTATCTAACTGAACTGTGTGTTTGTGTCTCTGTGACTATATGTTACACATATTGGAAAAATATAAATTTGTTTTTGTGATTAAATGTCAGAATATGATATTACATCTATATTATCTGTTAAATAGATCTGGACTCAATTATGAATTGGCACTAATTAATTACTATTCTGTAAGAAATGTATATAGAAATGGATACAATGACAGAAACATGTGAAGTCCTTTAGCTCTCCCTGTCTTGTTCTGTTGAAGAGGAGTTTACAGATTACTTAAACTAAGGCACTAACAAAGTTCAGTTGCATTAGGACTCACATTTACATATAAATATTTACATATTTATTGCATTTTTATCAGTGGCAGAAAATTAAATAAAGGTCAATGAATTGCACGGAAGAGAGAGTGTAATTTTTTAAAGCATAAATGTCTACATTTTAATAATTACTACTGATAAAGTGATGTCTCAAAATAGCCATGACAATGTATCTTTACTGAATGAACAGCTTATTGCTGAGTTTTTTAAAACTACAATAAAAATCAGCAATTCAATTTTTAGTTTTAGTGTTTTGTGTTTCTGGAGAGTATTGAATTTATGTGTGAAAAAAATAGTCTGCTTACCCATGGTTAACTGCTGTGTGGGTGTACGTATAACCATCTCATGTACTGGCATCATTTTTTACCAAGAACAATAAGTATCTATATGGGTGATGCTACTTAAAGTATTTTAAAACAGATCACTTCTAGGCCTTTTGGCTAAAATCAAGTAAGAAGCATTTTAAAAGGTACAAAAAATCTAAAATGCCAAAATCTGACACTTTTTGATGTTGGTTTATTTCTATGAGCTTATTACTTGTCTCAAATTACCAAATACTCCATGTTTCTGACAATTTATGATCAATCACTTCATCTAAATAAAGAGGGATTATTCAGATTGTGTTCAACATAACTGTTAAAATTAATCGGAATCCTCTTACTGCGTGCTATAAGAAAGTATTGGATAAATTTCCACATTTTGCCAAGTATATAAACAAGATATTAACAACAACTTTTGATTATATATGACCATATGTGTATAAAATATTTAGATATTAGATATTGATGTTAGATATTTCAAGGTTATTTTTAAAATTATGAGCAAACGGACATATTGAATAAAATAGCAATATTATAATGTTTTCTTAAAGTAAACTTCAGCTACCTGAGAATTAATCATTAGAAACATTTTGACACATGAAATGAAAAATGCAGTCTTTATTTTCCCATAGGCCTAAATTTGTCTTTCCTGAGAGAAAATTTTAAAAACTCTTTGTTCCAAATTTTTCTGTATCATAATTAGAAATGCAGATGGAAAGTTTAAATTAGGCGATGGTTGACAGGAGGGAAGACATTTGTTTTAAAGCTGTTGAAAGTGATTTCAAGTTCAAATACTTTGAAAAGAAATAAATTCCATTTGTCACAGAATATAATTTCTTTGCACATGGTCTGGCTAGTTGGCTCAAGTTGGGTTCAGACTAAAATGTTTTTGTAGGCAAAAGACAAATGGAGAGTGGACAGAGTTGATGGATTTGCTCAGAAAAAAGACACATTTTAAACATCCAAAAGCTAACATAGTGAGCTTTTCCAAATTTCTCCAAAAACTCATCTAATATACAGTGATGGGTTTTATGTAAAAGAAGAAACATCTGCTAAGCAGTGAGATTTTATTCTTCTGGAACATAGGTATATATATTTTGAAATGAGAATCTTGAGACCTGAAGACAGAGAGAATGTGTGTGTGTGTGTTTATTTAGGTAAGACAGATTTATGTACAAATATATATGAGGGTACTTCAAAAGTCCATGATAAATTGAATTTGGTAAGTTCCTTTTGATAAAAAAAATTTTGCAATGTATGTACAGAAAGTGTTTTTAAGCATTCATGGAAATGTTTTCTGACAAATCTATGCATAATTTATCTTTAAATCCAACATATACTTTTCTTTAAATTCTATTTTTGCAAAGTTTTGAAATTCCTTAATGTTTATTAATATATATGTTAGTATATAATGATTTGAGTAGTTTATTTATATTTTTGGATATAAAATCAATTAGGGAGAAAACGTATTTGAACACAAATGCATTTTAAATATACAGGTATATTTATTATGTCTCAAAGTACAATAATAATCTTAATTTTTCCTCTGCCCATGAAAGGAAAGTTAGAATCTTACAAATATTTTTTCTCAGTTATTCTAAGTATCTATGCAAGCCTTCAAATTTATTAAGGGGTTATTCAAGTTCTCAAAATATTAAGTTGCCTATGGTGACTGGTATTTCTTTTTATTGAAGCTAAATATTGTGTTGGGAACTGTGGAATACATCATCTGACTTTCACAAGGCTAAATGGTCCTATGAGTTCCATCGATAAAGCAATCAGATAATACTTTGTAAGCTGAATTTTCCTGTTAAATATTCACTTAATACCATTAAGGCAACTAAAGATTATTTCTATCATAGTGTTAATTCATCCAAATAATAGTGTATACTACCATGTTAACCAGCAAGATTAGATGACATCTAAATTATGTAAAACTTACAAATGAACAAAGCTGTACAGGCTTTCATGATAAGAACTACCTATATTTAGAAAATTCAGATGTGCTTAATGTGCCTGCTCCTCTTTTCACCTTGCAAAATTTCTAGTACTGACCTAACATGGTTTAAAAAATGTTGTAACTAAATAACTGATGAAGAGCAAGACAGATATTGTTGCAAATTCGTGTCAATATATAAATTTTAGAGAACACTAAATTACTCCTTCAGCACAGCTTACACTTCTGTACATAGGAATCTCGCCCATAGAGTCTTTGAGAAGTCACGATCAAGTGATCAGCGAACACAGGCATATGAACAAAGCATGACTGCACTATGATGAGGGAAGCGCACAGCTGACAACACAACACTACTTGGACAAAGAACTTGGAGAAATTGACCCAAAGTCTATCTCTATCAATGTGAAAAAAATTTAGGGTAAAAATTCAGGGAAAGCATTTTGAAGTCAGATACCAAATGCAAGATTTCTATTTTGTGTTTACTTTAAAGCTATATAAACTATAGAAAAAGTAAAAGAATATCTATGTGGATATATAATAAGCACGAAGTGGAGAGAAGGATCACCACATTCACGCAGAGTTGGCTCCGGCCTGAGCTGTCACGAAACATTTTTTCTAGCACAGAAAATCCTCTTGAAACAAAGGAATATCTGTCACACAACTGCAGTTCTGAGATTGAAAAACATTCATATATTTCATATAACGATTAGAAAGGCATCATTTTAACTCACTTTGTAGTTGAGGAGTATACGGTTTAAGTTTTTTTAGAACATAGAATGTAATAAGCCAGTGAGAAGCAAGGGAGTGATTCAAATCTAGCCTAGCTCACCCTCTTCGACCAGTGCATCCTAACTTAAAAAGCTGAGCAGCATTACTTGTTCTCCAGGGAATTTAGATTAATTCTCTCTTTTTAAAAAGATTTATTTGGGCCTGGCATGATAACATAGTGGTTAAAAGTCCTTGCCTTGCATGCGCCCAGGTTCCCACATGGGCGCGGGTTCTAATCCCGGCGGCCCCTCTTCCCATCCAGCTCCCTGCTTGTGGCCTGGGAAAGCAGTCAAGAATGGCCCAAAGCTTTGGGACATGGCACCTGCATGGGAGACCTGGAAGAAGTTCCTGGCTGCTGGCTTTGCATTGGCACAGCTCTGGCCATTGCAGTTGCTTCCGGAGTGAATCATTGAATGGAAGATCTTCCTCTCTGTCTCTTCTGCTCTCTGTATATCCACTTTTCCAATAAGAATAAATAAATAAAGTGAACAAATAAAAGATTTATTTGTTTTTATTGGAAAGTCAGACACATAGAAAGGAGGAGAGACAGAGAGGAAGATCTTCTGTCCATTGATTCACTTTCCAAATGTCTGCAACAGCCAGAGCTGTGAGTGTCCAAAGCCAGGAGCCCACAGCCTCTTCCCGGTCTCCCACTCAGGTGGTGGGTGCAGGGTCTGCAGGGTCCCAAAGCTTTGGCCCTCCTGGACTGCTTTCCCAGGCCACAGGCAGGGAGCTGAATGGGAAATGGTGCTGCTGGGATTAGAACCAGAGCCCATATAGAATCCCAACACGTGCAAGGTGGGGACTTTAGCTGCTAGACTATCATGAGGGGCCCAGGATTTAGATAAATTTTAATGGTGTTGATTAAGTACAATACTTATACCTTAATTACTATGATGACAGTAAGGATTTTTTCATCACAAATTAGTAGAGTGGAGGTCCCAAACAAAAGACAAACTTTGTGAATTCTAGGTAAGGAAACATTTGAGCTGTACAAATCCATGTATATTTTACCCTTTACTTTCATGAAGATAAGAAGGATCTCGCTTTGAAAAGTGCTAATGAGAGATGAAAGTTACCTTCAAGAAGTTATGCATATTTCAGAAGAAATAAAAGTCATTATGCATTCTCTTTAAAGAGGATACAATCTCGAAGTGTCAAAATCCTAAATGGGTCTACATATATTACATATAAATGCCATCTTTAAAAAATTCTTTCCATTTTTTTTCTTTTTAAATTAGCTTAGTGGACCATAGTATTACAGTATCTTGCTCCGGCCTGTGAATAATGTGACAGGTAATTTTTCTACTTCTTCTTGACTGTAGTTAAGTTTGACTAAGCATTCAAAAACAACCTGTAAGGAGTGGATGGTAAAAATAAATGTTCTATAAGCCATAGTAACAAGCTACATTCTGGAAAGTTAGCATAAAATCTTGCATACCAAATTTAAAGCTGCTGCTAAATAATTTTGATCCTACAGAGATTTTATACAAATATTCACCAAAATATTTTCTCAGAACAAACTGATCATGTAATAATAATTTCAACCTACTTATGTTTTTGGGGAGCTGAATTCTGATCACTGAAAAAATGTATCTGGATATGTGAAGACAGAGTACAATAAGTCTCTCTGCCTCCAGACAAAAGATGGGCTCCCAGTGAAACGGTTGAAACTATCTCGACAGTAGGATGCTGGACTGTTCAAACCTGTCCATGCCTACAACATCAGGGAACACTTCAACAGCGGAATAATGGACTTACTGCTGTTCATGAAGGACCGCCCATAGTAATACTAAAGGGAAAATCAAATCAGAGGGAGCGGATTTGGGAAGGCAGACAGGAAATCTCAGAGCCTTTGGAACTGTATCATAAAATTATATATACACACACTATACATCATATATTATATACATATGTGTATGTGTATATATGTACATTATTATATTATATATTACATATATAATATATAAAACATATATATACATATATAATCTGGATATACTCAACAGATAAAAGGCAAATAAATAGCATATAAAACTAAGAAGCACAATTATAAGGATTAAATTCCTTATACTGAAAGGGAATTGCAAAATTCAAAGAATGACATAGGGCCAATAGTCTATTCCTGTGTCTACAATGAGTAAAGACATGCCTTTTGTGGAGCCTGTGACTGCAAATATTGTGAAAATTCTCTCTAAGACAGTATAATTTAGCTTCATTTACTTTATAATGATCATGATTAAATCTAAACTATTATAACTAAGCCACCATCTGGAACCATAGCAAATCAAGTTTCTATTTTCTGTGATGACCAATCATGGAAAGCTTATGCACACTTTTACTTTGCGAAATTGTATAGTAATGTGATTAGATAATCATGCACACCAATGAACCCAGCTATCCGGAACATAAACAAATGTACAGTGTGTCACTTGGAAATATTCCAATATTTTTCAGAGTCTCTGACCCAAACTGCTGGTTATTTTAAAAGAACAGGATTGAAATCAGACATACAGTATTAAGACTCTATATTTTAAAAGGGGTGTGAAAGTCTGGCACAGTAGCCTAGTGCTTAATGTCCTCGCCTTGCATGCCCTGGATCCCATATGGGCACCAATACTTGTCCCAGTGAACATGTTTTCCATCCAGGTCCCTGCTTGTGGTCTGGAAAATCAGTCAAGGACGGCCCAAAGCCTTTGGCCTTTGGGCAATGAGTACTTAATGAGCACCTAGGCTGCAGGTGAGTGGAGGTGAGCTGTGACTTTGCAAGGACTTATTGACTCTATATGCACATGGCAGAAAGCCAGGTCAGCATTGGATGGAAGTGAAGTATTTAATTGGGGTCAGCTCCTTAAGAGGGCAGAAGCATATTTTTAGGAGATCACCATCTTACACCCTTTCTTGTCTACAGAACTCACTTGGCACTGAGCTGTGGCTTCCTTTATTGTCCTTTATTTGCTAACACCCATGGATGCTTTAAAAGTTCACAAGTCCTCTGAGCATGATGGATTAACATGGGTAAATCTGGTCTATAGCATGGGTTTTCTGGTCTTAATGTAAGTGCATCACATTCTGCATAGTATGTGCTTAATTAAATGCAACTAATTGATGATGTTAATTAATAAAGAAATTTGTCTTTTCTCTTACCATAAAATAGCCATCCCTTTTCAATTCCAGTCTGACAAAGGATTATAAGAAATAACTTTTGCTTTAAGAGTTAAATCTCCTTAAAATATAAATGCTCATGGTTTTAAGAAAAATGTTTTATATCACATATGAAAACCTGGAATCCAATAATAAAACAGACAAAATATAAATGTCAGGGGTAGGATTTTGATGAAGGAATCTGTAACTTCCACCTTGACACTAACCCTATCCACCCACCTACCCAGTTGAAGTGTCATTATTTCCCTTGGCACCTCCTAATAAATGATACCAGGCAATGATAGAGTACATTGTGGTATGAGTCTATTTTTCTATTGCCTTGCAGGTTAATCATAGTGTAGTAACAGCACAAATGATTTTGAAGGGGTTGCATGCCCACTGGATAGAGACATTAATCATGTCTTGAGTCTCAACAATTTTGCACCTCCTTCGTTCCTAAGTACACAGAAGTCTTTGAGCAGCACTAAAAGCAAATACCTGCAATTTTAAAATTATGTCCTCTGAATCATGAAATACTGATTTATGTGTACTTTTAGCTCAATCATGTCACCTTGCCCTCTCCCACCTTCTGACAGATTGGTATGATCTTGTTGAGGATCTCTGTGAACTACTTCCTTGCAGTAGCTTAAACATGTACAGTGGAATTTTCACTAGGCAACCTCTGAAACCTGCCAAGTTGGACATCATGTATTTTCAATTTTCCAGCTTCAAACTTCAAACAATTTCTACTTTGGCACTTTTAATTTAACTTTTCAAATGTGAATATTCAGAAAACACGTGTTTGCCAAAAAAGAACACATAATGCTTTATGAATGTAATCATGATACCAATTACAAAACTGTGAATTCGTAATTTCTTATTCTGGGTCCTCAAATTTGTATTGATGCCAATCCAAAAATACAACTTGTATTTAGATTGCAAGGAATATCTAACTGACCTAACTATGTGAGTGTATTCACTTAATGTGTAGCATCTATATGGAATAGCAATTACACAATAACAGGTCAATAAGTGGGTAAATTAATGTTGACTAAACAAATATCACAGAAAATCATTGGTAAAGATCTTTTTCGTTAATGCACACTGGGTAATGTTTTCTTCACGAGTTATCTAATGTTCTCCCTTAGAGCTTTTAAAAGGCACCATCATTCAGGAAGACCTTTCCTTAGCATGTCAAGAGACTTGAAGTAATTATACCTCAATCCAAACTTCATGTCTACAGTTTTACTCCAGAAACAGAAAAACACGAACCAAGTCTTAAAATGCTGAAAGTATAATTACAAATGAGAAGAGATAATAATCAGCAAGTAAAATACCAAACTAACATGGCACAATTATATAACACACTACTGCGTATTAAAATATGGAAAGGCAAGTTAGTATTACCTTAAATAAATAGGAAAAACATAGATCTAACAGGATCAACATTTAATTATAAGTGGCAGAGAGACAGTTCCAAACAATTATCAAATCATTGATAAAACGTATGCTCACACATTCTTCATGCACTTTGCAAATGTGGAACTGCAAGTAAACTGTATGTTTCAACCACAGAATTGAATTGGTTAGTTTTCTAACGTAATATTTTATAATCTCATGTCACATGTTGTCATTGTTTGGCAAGTCACACTTCAGTATGTTGTTTCATTAGAAACAGGATGTAAGAAATTTGAATTAATTTTGACTAAATTTTTACCAATATTCTCTATTTGCTTTCTTTTTTTAAAAAAAAGATTTATTTTTATTATTTTTTTTTTTTATTGGAAAGGCGGATATACAGAGAGGAGAGACAGAGAGGAAGATCTTCCGTCCGATGATTCACTCCCCAAGTGAGTGCAACGCCGATGCTATGCCGGTCCAAGCCAGGAGCCTCTTCCGGGTCTCCCACGTGGGTGCAGAGTCCCAAAGCTTTGGGCTGTCCTCGACTGCTTTCCCGGGGCCACAGGCAGGGAGCTGGAAGGGAAGCGGGGCTGCTGGGATAGAACCAGCGCCCATATGGGATCCTGGGCGTGCAAGGCGAGGACCTTAACGAATTGCGCCACTGCGCCACGGCGCCGGGCCCTCTATTTACTTTCAAATGCTGTAGCTAAGAATTTATACTTTTCGGATTGAAATTCAAATGTGTAAATTCTAACATTCAAAAAAACCCTAAAAAGATGTTTCTTTGTTCAAAATTTTTTGTGTGTACACATATAATCATTTTGGCTCATAACAAACATGCACTGGTCTATAAGCCTTTCACAGTAATATAATTTCTTAAATGCGGTTGATGGGTATGAGTTTGCACTTGAAGCTTGTACTCGGTCTTTTCAAAGTTCAGTTGTGTATTCCTTTGCTTGGAAACTCTGCTAAATTGAGTTCTTGATTACAGGTATACCTCTAAGACACTGTCTGCTTAACTGAAGATCCATCATTTTGAGACAACAATGAACTTCTATCTATGCCCCCTTGAAACTTGATATTTTGGAAAATTTGAGGGCACATTAAAAAGTTCACGTAAAAGTGGAATGAGAAGTTGGCCTTGTGTCACCACAGATTAAACCACCACCTGTGATACCAGCATTTCACACAGGCACTTGTTTGAGACCAGGCTACTCTACTTCTAATCCAGTACCTTGCTAATGCGCTGGGAAAGGAGAAGAACAGAGTTCCTGCTTCAACCCACTCTGTTGAGGCTATTGGGGTAGCGAAGCACCAAATGAAAGATTTTCTCTCTGTTTTTCCATTTCATCCTGTGACTTTGGTTTAAAAATAAATAAATAGATATTTTAAAAATAGAACAAAAACATGTGCATATTTTTATGCAAATGTTATCAATCTCTTGATAATACACTTGATTTTTATGCTGCACTGATTAAGGGAAAATGACATGAAAAAAGTGTCTGTACCTGTTCACTATAGATGCAATTTTCTTTTCCAAATTGTTTCAATTCTGATTTCAATATCCATTATTGTGAAGCACAACTCTAACAATGACCACAACCATATGAATACGTGAGTCGCAAAGAAGAAATTCTGAAGTATGTGCAAAGTTTCTAATTCTCTGTTAAGAATCACACTGAATAAAAATAACAAAATACTGAATTACAGAACTGAAAATGGCCTCGTATATAAAGTTACAGCTTATTTTTTTTCTTGCATTTGCCTACTTTTCAGGACTGCACAAACATTACATCATTTAGATTTAAAATGTTCCTCAGTGATAAGAGAAAATTGTGTTCGAATAATATCAGGCTAAAGCTATTGACAAGAGACTGTTGAAATCAGAATGCTGACAAAGACCGTGTTCTCTCACAGCAGAATTATCTCTTTTCATTTTAAATCAGAAGGACAAAGGCATAACAAAAGGAGACTGAAGGCAACCTGTATCCCTCCAGAGAATCTGTACCAAAGCCAGAACTTTTAGAAGGGAACAAGAGTAAGCTTCAGAAGCCCCAGGGCCTTTGCTTCAATCCATTTTTAAAAATTTTTAACATTTATGAGACTTTATAATTGCTGTGTCTTTCTGTGTAGGTTACATTGAATAATTTGCCTATGCTAAGAAAGTCAGCCACAAGAACAAAAAAAAAGCTATAACCTTCTGTATACATAAGCCAGAAAATAGATGCAGAAGAACTGAATTTTCAGAAGTCATTAAAATGAGACCAAAAGTTGTGGAGGTTGGAGCCTGGAAAATAAAAGGCATTGGTGGCCGTAGTCACCATCCCCTGTGAACTGACATCCAGATATGCCATTTTCTCCTGGAGTTAGTAGTTTGGGCATATTGCTACCAGCGCTGCTCTTAACATGTCGGTTTCACATCACAAATTAACTAAATTAGTACTCAAAATCATTTCAGATATAAAAATATTCTACTGAAAGAAATTAGGACATTATTCCTGAAATTAGAACAGACAAATTTATCTATCTCATCTTCCAAAATTAACATGGAAATGAAATTAAGAAAAATGTAGATAGAATAATGCAGAAAATTAAAGCTATTATGCCTCAAACTACTTAGAAAACTACCAAGAAAATAAGAGAAGAGCAAAGCTATGATTTCCTCTCATTTCAAATTTAGGATCACTTATGTTTGTAGCAGTTTGATCTCATCATGTTTTTTTCTATAATGTTTTTCATCTATTCACCTATAGTGTTTGAATATGTAAATTTTTAGGTTAGAATCAAATTATTGACCTTGTTTTGGAACAGAACGTATAAATTATGAAAATATTGTTAGCATTACTTCTTGTTAATAAATTTGAGTCTCATTATACTTTTTTCTTTTTTGTACTTTTTTTTTTATTATTCCACATGATGCTTTGTACATTATTTCTATTTGGCTTTACCTTCACTATTCAACAGTTTTCTATTATATAAATGTATGACAATTTATTTTATTTTCATATCAACTGGTATTAAGGGTATTTGATGAAGTTGTTTACTATAATACTGCTCTCATCATAACTGGGTGTATTTCCTCAGAAATATGTAAGAAGAGAAGGATTCTCGAAATAAATAGTAAAAAATAGCAGTCTTTTCAGTGATGTTCGAATAAGATCTATACAGTTGAAGATGTAATAAAGGACAAGGGCAGAATTGGGACTGGAGAAACAAAATTCAGATTGGATGCTAACAAAGTGATCGCTTGGATCATGAGGAGGCCGTTAGTCCATGCTAAATGATGCCAACAAAATAACAGTTTGACAGAGCTCAGAAAAAGATTGCTCTTAAATTCTTATTACAGTGTTCTCTCAGAAAGAAAATTCTCCAATGGAGGTATTGCTCATCCACAGATTCTTACAAGACAATGTTCACTGATGCATATCTTATTTTCTAAGTCTGTGAATGCTCTGCTTATTGGGACTTTTAAAATTCAGTATAGAATTATAACTCGACAGCTGTTGCTTACCTAATACTAAAAGGCTGACATATTTGGTTGGTATGATATGAATTAAAGCTACTTCAAAAAATAGCAAAAAGAGAAACGAGAATGTAATGTATATTGAAATTAGAGACCTATGAGTAATCAAGAATAAAAATTCAATGTGTAGCATATATGATTTTGAGAATATAGTTAACTCCTGGCAAACACAAGGCAAGCATCAGCATATCTCTGCTTAGAGAACACAAACGTGCAATACTTCAGGCCTGATCTTTTATTTTGCATTTTTCATATTATGAGTATTTTTTATCATATGGTTTGATAATTATAGGGGTTCCCCCCTTTCTCCTTCCACATTTTGCCCTTACAACATTCCCCCCCCCCAATATTGTCACAACAGTATCATCCTTCAGCAACACTCACGAGGCCAATATTCTGCTATTTAAGTGCATCATGATATTGTGAGTATAGGCAATGGTATAAAACCTAGTATCAAGGGTTCACAGGTTTCTAAATAAAATTTGGCAGTTTCATTGGGAGTCTTTGTCTTATTCTGGAGTAGAGATGCATACTATAACGTATTTTGTTATGATGTGATTCGATCTTTCTTGAGGATTGTTCAACATATTTTTTTTCAGCCTAGTGAGCTAATCCTGAAAATTGGTTAAGCAGGAGCCAATCAAAATTACATTTATTAAACTTTCTTTGATGTTTAGTGTCTCAGTCCCAATCTAGACATGTCCACTACTGCAGGTGTAAGGACTGCCTGGCCCTTGCCCATCAATGCCCAGAAAAATAATTTGGGCTGGCACTGCCAAGACAATAGCAGATTGTACTTGAAAGTTAATGAACCTTTAACAGGCTGATGGTGAATTTGGTAATTTTTATGACCTATGATTATTGTCATAAACATCCAAGTGACCCTTAGCAGAGAAGAAAAAAAGAAGTTCTGCACCCTTGAGAGGGACAGAACCTTCACTCTATGTTTATGTTTTGTTTATCTTTGCATTTCTCACATAACCTGGATCGCAGTAAGCACGTAATACCTGCTGCTTCAATAACTGATTGAGTTTGAATAAATTATATCTGAATAAATCACAGCAAAATTGCCCAATATTCTTGAATTGACTATGCCACATTTATTAGTCATGAGCTAGCATGAAACCCACTTGTGAGTAGAATAATCAAAAGATTTAATATGAAATTCATTGCCTCATAAACAGGATGATCAAAAGATGGCTACTGAAAAATATTGGAGTGAAAATACAGGATATATAATACATATCTTAATGCAATGATGATATTCATTCAATACAAATATCATTTTTTAGGATTCTAAGCAAGAATCGCTGCTAGGGGAAATACATCCTCCTTGTAGCAATTTCAAAATATTAGGCAATTTGAAGTATGTTCTTTTAAATTACCCATTTGAGTCTTAAGAGTTTGTCCATTATTTTTATTTCTTTCAATATCTGTCTCATATTTCAATCTCTTGTGTTTACTCCTCAGACTCTTGGAAGTGTACAGCAAGGTGAATAGCACTCCTCCTGTGACAGACACTGTACAATCAAAGCTTTTTAAGTCTGCCCTGTAAGTGTTGATTTGTTCATTGCAGTTCAACCTTCTCCTCTGAAGGAATGCCTTTAAGAGGCAGAGTTCATCATAGAGCCACTGTTCGTGAGTGTCACGTTCTCTACTCCTTGCTGTTTGTCAGTTGGATGGAATGGTAACACCCAAAGATGACCAGAAAAAACACACAAACATTTATATAGAATCACAGCTCAAATCCTTGAATAAGTAGCAAAATTTATCACTTTCTCAGGTGCTCCCGCCGAAAAAGCGAGGTGATACTTTAACCAAATCATTTCCTCAAATCTGTATTTCTCCAAGTGTGCTACAGGCAATAAAGGGGTCCAAAATCAAAAGTATTTTGGTAATGTTAGGGCCCTAACAGGCTTTTTCCGCTCCCATTTCAATTCTTTAGTTACAAGTATACATGAGATAACAATTTTAATATAGATCCAGATTTTACACTGACACTAATATTTGAATCTAACTCACATGACTAATACTTGATATATTTCAGTATAACATCAAAGAAAAATAGATTCTCTTCTTCTTTGCCCCCCCAAAATGTTATAAAAATGTCACAGAAATAGATATGAAAGTCTGATTCTCTCATATCATCATCATAGTGGAGATTTACAAAAATGGAAAATGTCACTGTTTCATGTTTTGGTGTTTGAAAATCTGTTTTTGTTTTATAAAATATGGCATTTCTTTTAAGGTTTATTATATTCCATCTAAATATCACTAACATGAATGATTAAATATTCAAGATTGAAGCAAGGTGTTTAAGTGAATTAATACAATTCATATGTGATCATTTTATTTATTTGATAAGCAGAGACAGAGAGCAGACAGTTTTTATCACAGATTTCTAAATAGCGAAGGCCACAGCCAGGAGCCTGGAATTTCATCTTGTCTAATGGGTGAATAGAAACAACTCAAGTCCCTGCTGACTCCTAGGGTGCACATTAGCAGAAAGCTGGAACTGGAGGTGATGCCACAGTTCAAGCCTAGGTGTTATGATCAATAACTGGGCATCCCAAGAAGCATCGTTCAGACTAGACCAAATGCTGGCCCCTTCACTCTGGTTTTATAATGTTAAATCACTGCATATACTATTTATACAAACAAAAGCTCTATTATTAAGAAAAATGGTACTATTAAACAAGGAAGATGGTTTTAAATAATGATTCAGAGCTTCACCAAATGAAGCAAATTTGATGCTGAAAACAGTATATATTTTGATACTATATTATAAAGTTTCTCTAAGTTACAAGGAAGGATAATGAGTCAGAAACAATCTGGAAGAACTGTCTCCCTCCTTTTCACTTTGCACATATTTCAAGTATAAAAGGTAAAATTCTCATTTTCAGTGACATCATACAAGTTTTGTTGCCATCAGTATGAAGCAAGTCCTATCAGAGGCTGCAAAATATCACAACGTATGCAGAACTAAGCATCATTATTTTGCTTCCTTAAGAAAATATGTGTCAATGAACTTTTGAACAATCACTATCTTTTAACATAAAAATAACACACTGAATAAGCTTCAAATAATAAATTCTACAGAACAAGGTGTATGCAACAAATTCTTGTAGTATGAATTACAATGCTCAAAAACATGTATACACAAATGTATAATTTGTATATATACACGTATATAATAGAAATATGTTTTATTATATCAGTATACTTTTAAAATTTTACAACATCACCTCAGTTTTAGGTCCATATATGTGAATACATACACATACACGTGTGTGTTTGTGCATGTTGCCATACATTTCCAATGTCATAATCAGAACTGATACTAAAGTCATCTATGTTTAAATGAGGAAACAAGCGTTGTGAAATAACTGCAATAGTTGGGTTGCTGTTCCTGGTTAACTGAATGATTCTGAAACAATGGCACCACAGTTTCTGCTATAGAAAGGCTATAATAATGTCCTTCTATCTCATTATCATTTAAATGCTCATTGCCCCATAATGGAGGTAAATGAGGTTAAAGATAAAATGTTTCAAGAGAAAGAGCGAAAAATATAAGGTTAAATACAGTGTATGGCGACAGCTTCATGGTTTAGTACAAAGCTTGCCAGGTCATGGATGAATCCTTTGATGTAATAAGAAATACAGACCTTCTGACATGCCCTAAAGAGAATAAATATACTGATCTGGAACAAAAAGTATGAGAAACAGCTGTTAAGTGACAGAAGAAATGTGCATTGGACCACCAGCCTGTCATAAATATTGCACTCTTAATCAGAAAACATCTGTCTTTCCGTGTCGTGTTCAGCTATTGCTGCATAGTATTTAATCTGTGCAGAATGCCTCTCCTAACAGGTGCAGTGGTGTTTACCAATTTACAACCTTATTTAAATGAAGCTTACAACTAGAGATGTTGCAATTAACAAAGCTATCTTATAAGCATACATCATTCTAACGTGTGATAGATTCATTGGCGGCTTTGCATTTGTGAAATACCATCATTGGAGAATTAGAGTTCCTTTGCCACAATAAGGTAAGGAAAAGGTGTCTTATGTAAATGACACCATAAAAAGACATTGTAAGGAAAAGATAAAAAATAGGAAGTCACTACTGGGAATATGACCAGTGAAATACTTGGAGAAAGATATAATAAAATGGCGTATTTCCCATGATGGAATAGAATGCAAAATGTCCCTCATGGTTATAAAAGTGGTCTCTATGGCACTGGCTTAACTTTCCCGTGATTTAGAATTTTTTCCCTCAGTTGTCAAAATTGTTGAATAAACAATAGACTTCCTTATCAGTAGTTTCATTTTTCAGTTTCAGTTACCTGTGGGAGCTACAGTTTAGCACTATTACATATGCAAATTTTCAAGGAAAAGTGCCTATATATATTTTTTTCAATTATTAGCCAACGTGGATAATGTAGCAAGATCTTGCGCCGTACTGTTCCATTCCTGAAAGATGAAAGTCATCATGTTGGCCCGGCTATAGACACTGAATATCACTACTCCACATTACTAGCTTTCTTGGTTATCTTTTTTACTTTTTTAAGGAAAATCCATTCTGCTTGTTTTAGAATAAATACCTGAGGTCCAGCAGAAGTGATGTTGGCAATTTTATTATGGTGTTTTATTCTAGTTGTTGTTCATCTTAGTTTTAGTAATACTCAATCTCTTGCCTTACCTAATTCATACACTAAGCTTTATATATCTGTATTTACAGGAAAATGTAAGTGTGTATTACTAACCCTAGCCTCACTGTGATCTTGGAATATATATACCGCAGACGTGACATGAGTCATGTAACAGAGTCATAATCAGTTTTAAAATTTTAAAGGCCAAAACATATGGAAGTAAATTCAAAGGGTAACATTATAAATGTCCAAGGAAATCTTGAAGAGATACTATTTTGCAAAACACAAATACAACAGACTTCATAAATGTATTTAGTGTCACTATATGGCCTTGTAAGTATGTTGGAAAATGTATTACGAAGCAGTTATTTTTGGATTTAAAAATGCATTTGCATGAAAATAGTCATTTTAATTCTGTTTTTCAGCTGGATATACCATTGTTTAATCACAGAATTAATTCATTAAACAATGTAATTTTAAAACTGATTTATAAAGCTATAGGATTTGGACCAGTATGATGCCACAGCAAACTAATCTTCCATTCTATGGTTTTATTGCTCAATTATTTCCCAACATTTGATATAAACATGTGATGAACATGATAGATGCCTGGATAAACAGCATGCATGTGGGGATAACGTCAGCTTAATCCTACACCTGCTAGCACCAGCATCCCGTAAGGGCATGGGTTCATATTTCCTATCCAGCTTCTTGCTAACAGATTGCAAAAGCAGCAGAAGATGACCCAAAGCCCTGGGCCCTTGCAAACACACAGATGCTCAGAAAGAAGCCCTGGGCTCCCAGCTTCAGATTCAGCTGGGAATATTGCTTCAACCACTTGGTGAGTGAACAAAAGATGGAAGGAATCTCTTCTCGTATGCCTCTCCTTCTCTATATGTAAAGTCTGACTTTCAAACAAAAATTAATATATTCCCAGATATGGAATTTTTCAACGGATCAAACAAAATACATTGGTAGACATTCAGGATTCCAAACTGGAACCTCTGTTCTAATACTTCGTAATATAGACTTACTGTCAAATGGAAGTCGGTTTCTGTCTTGGCCATTTATTATGCTTGCGACATTGGGTGAGTTACCTGACTTTAAATTCTGTTTCTTCCTTAGCATGCATGGAGTAAATAATAATAGCTAAATCATCAAGATGTAGAAGCTTTGTGCTACTTAGTTTTTAATTAGATGTAGATAAGGAAACCAAGACCTAATGAAAAAAATATTCAGCATGGACATGTAAGAATTTGAAAACTCAGGTTTCCTGATGTCAATTCACCATTCTATCTCCCTAAAGATTATTTGTGAAGATTACAAAACCACTTAAGTATACACAAGTTTATGAAAACCTATGATTTATTAACATAGTTTACTATTTGATGTAGTAGAAACTGTTTTTTACTTTATGGATGAGGCTTTTAATAATAACTCACCTGATTAGATATACAAAAATGACTATTATAGGTTAAAACAGAAACCAAAAGTAAATATTCACTCACACAAAATTATGTAATAATAAGCATAAAATTTTGTAAGGGATAAATCCATTGAAAAATCATGCCCACTAAGGCAACATAAGTAAGCTCATCTGTTACACAGCACAGCAGAGGCTTTTTTAACTGTTTTTGAAAAAATACAATAGGATGAATTTGATGATGGACTAGACTTTCGGTGCATCATTTTAAAAACTGAGCTCCACTCACTAAGTCATGTTTTTTGTGCTGATGTTAACTTGAGGAGTTTCATAATGATGATTGTTCATTCTAAGTATTTCATGGCGTCCTGTTTCCACATTTTCTATGAACTTCACAGATCCTTCAGTCCCACATTGCCAACCTAATCAGCTTTTGTTGCTTGTTTTACTTAGTAACAAGTTCCTCCATTCCACTGATGTGCTGCCATCTAAAAAAAACTTAGAAATTTTCCCACCAATACACTGAATTGTACACTCAGACGAGTATTTTGTTGATAATTTCCATTGTGGAGGTCTTATCATAAACTTAGTGTTGTATCAGACTTCTGCACATACAGACTCAGCAGTTCTCACCATAGCTCTATGAAGCAGATTCCATAAGAGTACCAAGGTATCTCAGTCATAAAATAACTCAGGAGGCATGAAATAATTTGCCTGGCAAATGTTAGAGATTTTTACCACAATGTCAGACTTGCTTTCTCAAGTAGTGGGGTGAAACTCAGACAGAAACAAATATATTGAATAAGAGTGATAATCAACCTGGTAACATAAATAAAAGTTGGATGGGCTTGGGCAGGGAGATAGTAAGATAATAAAACATCCTACACTTAAACATCTGTTAATCATATACCACTTTTATCAAAGTGTCTACGTTGAATCTGCATAAAGGAAAGAATAGTGCTAAAGGATAGTGCTAGGCATATGAAAACTCAAACTTAACAACAGATATATTACAATAATTAATTTTGCATTACCAAACAATTCATTTCATCACAATCAATTCACCCAAAAGTTCTCCCTTGTCAGTGATCATTAGATGATTATAGCCAAAGTGAACGGAAATGACAGGAGGCAGAGCTGATCGGAGAGAATCGCAAGGCTATATGTTATTTTCAAAGTTACTGGAAATGTTGTGTAGAAGAGCCAATGCAAACATAATTTAAGCACTCTTTTTTCATAAATATTCACATTTAAAGAGCAAAGAAGCCTTTATGTAATCTTCCAGACTTTAATTTGTTAAAGTAATAATTACTTCAACCAGTCTGTTCCAGAGGCTTTCAAATATTTCCCAATAAATTAGGGACAATTTATGAAAAAACTTGGAATATTTCCAGCAGGTTTAGACCTTCATAAAAATAGTTTGTTATGACATAATTGCAAGGAAGATACAAAAGATTGAAGGCCAAAAGATGGATGATCAGAGACTTAATTAACGTGAACCGAGCCTTTTTGTTATTCTTTGGGGGAGAAAGCCCTCTGTCTTCATAATAAGCAGTGTCTTTTTAGGAAGGAAAATCATTGACCGAGTTTGGGTAGCTAATCCACTAGGTTCTCATTAACATAGAACATGTGAAACACATTTCCCTTGGGCAATGAGGAAAAGCTATTGCATATGTCATCTAGTTCTGTGAATACTGAAGATTACAATTACGTTTTGATGTTAATCCAACTACTGCAAATATCTTGCTGCAAAACACACTGTGAAAATGTGAGTGACAGTATAAATCTTTTCAAATTGAATTCACTATTGAAAAGAGCTGATGTTTTCAAATAGCGTTACAAAACCTTTGAACAAGAATAACTCTCAAAGCTACTTTCTCTAATGACCTATTTGGTATGAAAGATGAATAACCAAGACAAAAATCAAATTCTGTACATGTGGTGTATTGTGAATGAGTGAGTGAGTGAATGGGTGTTGTGTCTGTTGGGTGTTTGGAAACAATTACCTCTAATGCTCTGATGTCATCATAAGCAAACTCCACGGTGGGAACTCCAAGATGGTTGATGAAAAAATCGGCATCCCCTTGTATCTGTATGGAACTGACATTGGCTCCTGGGCACTGATATCTTCTGGTACAATTGAAATTATTTTTCTGAAAAACATAATTTCAATTGTTATTATATACTCTACCCAAAGTCAATCCTAAATCAATTGCTCCTTAAAATATGGTCCATGCAATTTTAGCATTAAAGGCAGTCTGGTTGTTGTTCTAAATGTCGATGCCTAGGCTCCACCCTGTTCTATACTGGACGCAGCTGGGGCTGTAGCCCTGGATTGTGTATTGTAACACTCCTTTATGATGCTAATGTTCACCAAAATTGAAGAATTACCAGTCAGAATCAAGCTTCCCTAGATATTGTTGCTGCTAAATCATTTTTGCCTTAGGTTTATTTTGAATTTTATTGAAATGCAATTCTTTGATTTTTTGAAACAATTTTGGGTCACTAAAATGAATCTGGGTTTATATTATTTTCCTTTGTTTTCCCATTAGTTTAAAAGATGGATTCATCTACATCAAAGAACTGTAAAACCTAAAACACTCTTAATACCCTGTGTTACTCTGTAATGGGGAGGGAATGCAGAGAAATCTTCCATCTCCCTAAAAAGTGAGAGGAAAATGTGAAATATAGCCTATCAGGATCAAATCTGATAACCCATAGACAACAGACTCGAGTCGGCACTAGACAATAGTAAAGCTACAAAGGCATTAGGGGGGGAATCGGGAGCAACCCTGAAAGCCTCTTAACAGGAGATCATGCGTATGGAGCAGGGGGGAGACCCCAGAGTGGAGCGGGAGGTCAGGAGGAGGCTTGCATCCCAACCCTGAAGACTCCCAGATCCTCACCAAGAACCATCAACATGGACGCCAAGGACTACATCCCAACTGCTAAGGAGACCACGGGGAATAGGAGTGCCTTTGGAGACTGAGAACTCTGAGGTCACCCACCCCCATCTAGAGCCTCTACAGGGGATGGAAGAAGTCCAAACTCTGCTGTACAGAAATCAGCCTCATCGGAACGACAACCAGAAGCCCTGAGTGATCTGCAGAGACAGAAGAATAATAAACTTCCTTCAGGACTAGGGAGGCGAGCTCTTTCTGGTCCTTGCCTGGCTCTGGGTCCCCACCTTCCCTCGCGGTGACCATTAGGATTGCTTCAGTAACTCCTCAAAACAAACAAATATACAAACAAACAAAAAATCTAGAATGGACAGACAACAACATGGAAAGCTTAGAATCAGACAGGAAATGGCCAGCGTTGCCTCAAACAGGCCTCACTAGGTGGGACACAAAGATTAGTTACGCCTCACTGGGGTATGGGGGATTTCTCTGCACACCCATCCTAAAAAAAAATATACTTATCTAAACTGATAACTGTATGGAAGAAGTCACAGGATGTAGTTAAGCAATTGCATTTTCCTATCCACATACTATTAATCAATACCATGTCAATTAATGCCATAAGGTTGTAAATCGCTGTTGATGTTACGTCAGGGCCTTCAATTGATTGGGATGATACTTTGCTGGCTTTACCTTCAGACCAGAGATGGTCTCACCAAGAAATCATTGAACCCCCAGGATAATAAGACACTGGACTTTACGCTTGGTAAATACTTCCAATGAAAAAACCTCAACTGAATTTGAACTGTGGTAACACAGTAAGGTGGAGAAATTCACCATGGGAAGAGGGTTCGAGGAGGGGTTGGGGGAATCCCAGTGCCCATAACACTGTGTTACAAAATGCAATGCAATTAATAAAATAAATTAATTAATTTAAAAAAGATGGATTCATAGGATATAATCCATTTGTATTACAATATATCAATATTTATAGAAGAAACATTCTTCATTTCTTCATAAAAAACATATTGTTAGATGTTTTAAGAGTATATCCTGGGGCCAGTTCTATGGGACAATGAGTTAAGCTTGTGCCTATGATACCGGCTTCACATAGGAGCTGGTTTGTGTTCTGGTTGCTTCACTTTTGATTCATCTCTCTACTGATGATTCCTGTAAAGCAGTGGAAGAAGTTCAAGTGCTTGGGACCCTACAATCATTTGAGAGACTCCAATGAAGTTCCTGGCTTCAGGAGGGCCCAGAGCCGGCTTTTGCAGCCATTTGGGGAATGAACGAACAAATGAAAATTCTGTTCTCTCTCTTTTTGTCTCTCTCTCTCTCTCTTCCTTTTTCTATCCAGTTCTGTCTCTCCCTCAAATCTTTCTAAAAAATTGTAAATGCCAATTACATTGATGACTACAATCAACATCAGAGAACAACCACACAGCTAAATGCATCCTGTGGGGAAATGCAAGGGGTCTTGGCCATAGACACCCACCAAGGTAGCATGGTGCGGCGATGGCATTCTCAACAGAGAAGTGCAGAGACAGTTATGGTGGAGTTTGTTGGTTTATCAACATCCAAGCACAGGCTTATGTAAGGCAGAGCCAGGGAAAACAAGCCTCGGGGTAGTAACAATATGTCTATTGGGTATGTGCATCTATTACATATCATAAGACTAGACAGTCAATATTGCTGTCATGCACATTTCCCAGGTGGTACTGTGTAGCCCACCACAACATACATGACTCCCCCACGTCCTGAATTTGAGCATTACAGGACTATTACAGAATCACCACAAGATGAATGTGGGCAGGGATAGGTAAAGAGGTTGCAGGGGAAGGGACTACCCAGAAGGCTCTGGGCTCTGTCAACTGCAGAGGTCTGCAGGGGTCCCTAGGCACTGTCCAAACAGGTGGAGGGTCTCTAGGCACTGATGAAACCATGGGAATCGAGACCTATTCTGGCATTCACTCACCCCCAGGAAAATAAAGAATGATAGAGTATTATCTCTTAACCTAAAAGTGAGCTAGCATACAAAACAAGTGATAGTTACTTAAACTAATGCAACACAAAATGTAGACACATTAAAAACAAATTCAGGATCTTATACTAAGTTTCTTTGATTAATTTTTCAAAAACACAGAAACATTCAGGGAATGAGGAAATGTGGGAGAAATATCAATATCCTGGGTAAAATCTATCAATAAACAAAAGAATATCATCTTTAAAATCATGTTAAGTGTATATACAGCTCATAACTGCCACTGATCAAAACACTGAGTCTTTAACGTCTTCTATATCTTGATATGACAGAATGAAAAAAATTTATTATCTATCAAAAGATTAGAGAAATGCAATTTAATAATAAAGTTTTTTTCTAAATACTATCTTATATTGTTTCAAATCTGACTTTGAGAATTTAGTAGAAAGGATAAAATCAGTTACAGCAGAAAGGGTAAAAATCAATTAAAACGGAAAGGCAGCATAGATATTTACAAAGAGAGCAACTCTAAGCTTAACATTAATTATAAATATCTTGAGTTACTAAAATTTCTGGAAATAGAAATAAAAAGAGAGTTTTCCTGTAAAACCTACTCAATTGCAATATTTTGCTTACTTGAACTCTGTTTGAGGCAAAAATGTAGTACTTTTACCTCTTGATATCATCCTTGCGAGTAAGACTCCCAGAAATATTATTTTAACCTGAAACCTTTCATGGCGAACTTTAGTATGGCCTAAAATATATATATTTGTAAGTAGTAGATCAAGAAATGCAATGAAGCTACTTTATACTAGGTTGAAGAGTACAAGAATTTTAGTGAAATCCAGGTATTGAACACTGGTACTTCTGAAGGTATTAAGTCAAAATAGATTCATTCTTAGCCATTCATCCAATCACTATTAATTCACACTCACAGTATGTTCTATCATTGAAACTTACTGAATGGCTGCCCCAAGCACAGGGATACCTAGACTATTCCACAATTTTTTTTTTAAGATTTATTTTTATTATTATTATTTTTTTATTGGAAAGGCGGATATACAGAGAGGAGAGACAGAGAGGAAGATCTTCCGTCCAATGATTCACTCCCCAAGTGAGCACAACGGCCAATGCTATGCCTATCTGAAGCCAGGAGCCTCTTCCGGGTCTCCCACGCGGGTGCAGGGTCCCAAAGCTTTGGGCTGTCCTCCACTGCTTTCCCAGGCCACAAGCAGGGAGCTGGAAGGGAAGCGGGGCTGCTGGGATAAAACAAACCGGCGCCCATATGGGATCCTGGGCGTGCAAGGCGAGGACCTTAACCACTTGTGCCATGGCGCCGGGCCCTATTCCACAATTTTGTTTCTTAAGGAAGAGTGATAGAATCTAGCCTTACCCTTCTACAGGCATCCTGAATGCAGAATGACTGGTCTATACTTTCTTTAAAACAGCAACATCTGTGAATTTCCCAGACACAATACACATTCTACTCTACCAATGAATACACAGGTAGCCTCTAATTACATTTTGTGCTTGCAACATTTTTTGAAGATTTACTTATTTTATTTTCATTGGAAAGCCAAATCAGATTTACAGAAAGAAGAGGATACAGAGACAAAGACCTTCTGTCTGTCTGCTCACTCCCCCAAAGGACCACAGTGTAGAGCTGAGCTCAATCTGAAACCAGGAGCTGCTTCAGGGTCTCCCAGGCAGATGCAGGTTCCAAGGCTTCGAGCCATCCTCTACTGTTTGTCTAGGCCATATGCAGAAAGCGAGAATGGAAATAGAGCAGAAGGCACATGAATCGGCGCCCTTGTGGGATCCTGGCACTTGCAAGGCAAGGATATAGCCATTGCACCATCACTCTTGTTCTTACGCACTCAAATATCATGACCAATCCAAGCACCAGCCGTTTTCCTGACACACGTTTTTTTTCTAAAAGAATGACATGAATCAAAAATTCACAATTATAAATAATGTATTTGTCAATTTTTCTAAAATAAATGTGATGTCTAATATAATATTTCATGTTATTTTTAAAGTTATTCCTGTTTAGGGAGCTCTGAATAAAATGTTTTGTATATATATATTTATAAATTTCTAAGATGGTAAAACTGATCCTGCTCTGATCAACCCTTACATTTCTTATTTTTTCCAGCAGTCACAGAAAACACAGCTGCTACTGCTGCCAGTTGAGTTTTAGTATCTGTCCTTGCCATTGCTATTCCAATCAAATGCTTTAATAATTTCATTTTATTGCATTTCTTTGGTTCCTATCGCTTATTCATTATTTACATGTGCTGTACTTATCAAGGCAATCAGAAGAGGGGCATCCTTACATTAGAGTAAATATCCTCTTCAAATCTTTGGAAGGTATATTTTGAACATTAGATTCTAGTGAATTACATCTATGGAATTAAACATGGTTTATTTACGGAAAGAGGATAGATTGCGCCAGAGGTTGGGCTAATTCAATGAATAGCTGGGAACTTTGGCTGGGACCAAATGGAAGGTAAAAATTTGAAGAAGGTCAACCCAAGATTGGGGCTCCAAGAATAATACAGAGTTCCTGAGTAGCTCCTGTGGGTCCTGCTTCTCACCTGCTGAGCCCAGAGTGTCCCGGAAGGTTCTGCAAACGATTTACGCCACCAGCTTCATTTCTGTCTCTTCTTATTTTCTACTCTTTTTTTTTTTTAAAGATTTGTTTATTTTGATTGCAAAGTCAGATACACAGAGAGGAGGAGAGACAGAGAAGAAGATTTTCCGTCTGATGATTGACTCCACAAGTGACCAGAAAGGTTGGTGCTGCGCTGATCTGAAGCCAGGAGCCAGGAACTTCCTCCAGGTCTCCCATGCGGGTCCCCAGGCTTTGGGCCCTCTTCGACTGCTTTCCCAGGCCACAGGCAGGGAGCTGGATGGGAAGTGGAGCTGCTGGGATTAGAACCAGTGCCCAGATGGGATTGTGGCACATTCAAGGTGAGGACTTTAAACTGGTAAGCTATCGCCCTGGGGTCTTATTTCCTGCTCTTAATTTCCCGATTTAACTTGTAATGGGGAAGCAAGCATGTTGCCTTAAAGCCTGTATTCGTTTTTATTCTCATATCCTCTTATTTTTAAGTAGCTTTGAATAAGATAGACAAAAATGAACTCAACTTAAACACTGGATTTTTTTTCTCAGTTATTTCATCTAAGTATTTTCCCTTAAAAGTATAATAGTTCCATCACAAAACTATTCTCTAAAGTTTCATTATTTGGTGCTTTAAAATCTAGGTTCAATTTACAGACTTCAACCGATCCTAGGTCTATGTTCTGTCCCCAAATGAATCAGTTTCTCATGTCACATATCAGGAGATTATAACAAATTCATACCAGAGAATAGATACTGTTTTACTAGACATCTGAAAGCACTGGCATCCGAGAGGGAGGCAGAGACAAATGCTCATTTTCTTCCTTTTTCTACAAGTTAAGCACTGGGAGAGAGGAGGTTAGTAACAAATTTGCGCAGGTCAATTAATTTTCAAATTTTATTTGCAAGGCTGAATAAATTCATATTAATTATTTCATCCAAGGAGTTAAAATTGTCCACATTTAATGTTTGATAACAAGCCTTTTTATTCTATGTCATAAAATGAGCAAGTTAAGGCAAAGACCAAGGACGCCATCTCTCTCACTTCCTTCCACAACCCTGTGAAAGACTTGAAATGAGATAATCTTCTTGATCCTCAGGCTGCAAGCAAGTGATGCTTTAATCTGAAAGGCAAAACCTCTTAGCACATGCTCACATAAACACACTGCAAAGATATTAAGTCAACATTTATTTTAGCTGAACATTGATGCCAAGACACACTGACAAGTTTTGAAAGTATTTAAAAGCCATTTAATAATGCAAGCATGTTATTTTAGTTAAACATTTATTCAGTCATTTATTTTATTTAGTCAAATGCTTATTTTATTTTGTTCAAGCACTCAGCTTACTCAGCAGACATAAACATTCATTCCATATGCAACAGACACCTGATTTGATTAGCGTTTCCAACAACATTCAAGTTGTTGGAACAAGTGCAACATTCAAAATCAAATGGTATAGTCTATGTATTACAAGGAAATTAAATCCATTTCTTTTTAGTTCAATATTATTATTTTTTTTAAGATATATCATTTGTTTTTATTGGAAAAGCAGATTTTACAGAGAAAAAGAGAGACATAGTTAGAGAGATTCCATCCACTAGTCCACTCCTTATGTGGCTTCAATGTCCAAAGCTGAGCTGATCCAAAGCCAGTAGCCAACAGCTGCTCCAGGTTTCCCACATGTGTGCAGGGACACAAGGCATTGAGATATCCTCCGCTGCTTCGCACACCATGAACAAGGATCTAGATTAGAAGCGGAGCAGCCAGGACAGGAGTCAGTGTCTGTATCTGATATCAGCACAACAGGGTGAGAATTAGCCTTGCCGTCTATCGCACTTGCTTTCCAGGTTCTTGATGTCCAGTTGAGATCATGCTGGCTACACGACTCAAAAATGAGTTCTTCCCCTTGACACTATAACTGTTAATTTGTTGTGCGAACTTGGCTGGACCATATGGTGTTCAGGTGTCTGGTCAAGCATCAAGAATATCCATAAGGTTGAGGTTTTATTCATCACATCCAAGATATTTTTGTTAGGAATGATATCCACCAATTATTCTATCCTTAAAACACTAAGGGTCCTAGAAATATGTTCACGATAATTCACCCATTTCTTACTTTCGTAATTGAACAAAAGTACATGTACCCTATAAGAGATTTTTCAGGTTGTAAAACAATCAGTAAAGGCCAAATCAGAACTATAAGGTAGGTACATAAATGTGACTTTCTAGATGACAGTAATTAGCTGGAAGTAATTTAGTGGAGTATTCTGGGAAAGCTTTCCTGCTCACTTATCTGCTAATGCTGTTGCCTAAATTTCTCAAAACATTCTTTCAATAAAGAAATATTCTCATTTTTGAAAATTTACTTTATTATTTCATGAAACAACTCCATAGGTTCTGGGTTTTCTTTTCACCCTTCTCCAAGTTCCCTCTCCCCCAACTGATTTCCCTTATATCATTAAATAGTATAGTTCTTCATAAAGAGTCATAAGCCCATCAATTAGCTATTTAAGTGTATCCAGATATTGGACAATGGCAATGAATCCATATCACTTTGCCAAGATATATTTAACAGCTTCATTGGGAGGGGCCCAGCGGCATGGCCTAGTGGCTAAAGTCCTTGCTTTGAACACTCTGGGATCCCATATGGGCACCGGTTCTAATCCCAGCAACTCTACTTCCCATCCAGCTTCCTGCTTTTACGGCCTGGGAAAGCAGTCGAGGACAGCCCAAAGCTCTGGGACCCTGCACCCGTGTGGGAGATCTGGAAGAGGTTCCTGGCTCCTGACTTCAGATCGGCATAGCATCGGCCATTGTGGTCACTTGTGGAGTCAATCATCAGATGGAAGATCTTCCTCTCTGTCTCTCCTCCTCTCTCTATATCTGACTTTCCAAAAAATAAATAAATCTTTAAAAATAAACAAAAAAATAAAAAAACAGTTTCATTGGGAGTCCATCTTTGATTCAGAATTAACAATGCCTATTTTTCAATTTTGTGGAAATTCAGCCATAAACAAATCTTTTTCACACACACCCACACACCCACCCACCCACACACACACACACACACACACACACACACAACAAGCCAAAAGCTTGTGTCAGGATCTTTGCTCTTGACTAGTTCACTTTCCTTTTGGGCATCTTCTGCCTCGACAGCCATTGTATTGCATGAGCATTGTCTTTCACAGCTTTCTGGAAATTCATGGTTCATCTCCTGTTACAAGTAATGCAGGAGACACTTCAGCATCTTGACCCCACTTCTTCAAGTTTCTCATAAGGCCCCACTGTTCTCCGTCTCTGATCGGGGCACAGCAGTTTTGACACTCATCAGGCAGACAGCTTGATACATTTTAATTTTTGCCCAGAATTGTTCAAGCTGAACAAATTCAGATGCCCGAAGTGTTGCCTAATGTCTCTGCAGTAAACCGCTAATTCCCTTCATTTGGGGCATGGACAAAATTTGGAATTTTTGCTGAAAATGGGTGTGGATGACTTATTACTGTGCATTTCATCTCATCTTCTCTTTTTTTTAAAATTTTTTTAAATTATTTTTTTTTTATTGGAAAGGCGGATATACAGAGAGACAGAGAGGAAGATCTTCCGTCCCATGATTCACTCCCCAAGTGAGCACAACGGCCAATGCTATGCCAATCCGAAGCCAGGAGCCTCTTCCTGGTCTCCCACACGGGTGCAGGGTCCCAAGGCTTTGGGCCGTCCTCGACTGCTTTCCCGGGCCACAGGCAGGGAGCTGGAAGGGAAGCGGGGCTGCTGGGATTAGAACCGGTGCCCATATGGGATCCCGGGCGTGCAAGGTGAGGACCTTAACCACTGCACCACCGCACAGGGTCCTCATCTTCTCTTTTCTTAAAACCAGTTCCTGTTCATAAACTGCTGGCTCCTGGCTCCTGTAGGGGTCTCCACAGACTTTCATTTCCCTTTTTTTTTTTTTAAAGGATGAATATATCCTTTTTTTTAAGATTTATTTATTTTTATTACAAAGTCAGATATACAGAGAGGAGGAGAGACAGAGAGGAAGATCCACCGTCCGATGATTCACTCCCCAAGTGACCACAATGGCAGGTCCTGCGTCAATCCTAAGCCAGGAACCAGGAACCTGCTCCAGGTTTCCTACATGGGTGCAGGATCCCAACGCTTTGGGCCGTCCTCGACTGCTTTCCCGGGCCACAGGCAGGGAGCTGGAAGGGAAGTGGAGCTGCTGGGATTAGAACCAGCACTCATAGGGGATCCCAGGGCGTTCAAGTCAAGGACTTTAGCTTCTAGGCCATGGCGCTGGGCTCTAGTCTCCATAAACTTCCAACAATGCATCAGTGGTTGCACAGTTAAGATGTATTAATTTATTTGCAGAGTTACATGGAGAGTGAAAAGACCAGGCCCAGACCAAGAGACGACAGGATCTTCTTCCTGGTTGCCCATGTGGGTGGAACACACCCCTTGGGCCATCTTCTACTGCTTACCAAAATGCATTATCAGAGAGCTGAATCCGAATTGGAGTAGCCAGGATTCAAATTGATACTAATATGGGATTTCAGCACTGCAAGTGACAGTTTAATATGCTGTCACAACACCGGTTCCCTGATTTTGTTTTGATTTATCTATTTCCTAAGATTCACCAGAAATTCTATAACTTCTCTTATTTCAGTCTTAGCAGAATTCATCTCTCTTTGTTGAGGGCTCTTTTCAAGAGATGTTTTATGTTTCAAGAGACCTTAAAATGTATCCCATTCAAACTTGTTATCACAACTTTATATGGCTTCAGGTTCATGGTTTAACTACCTCCAAAATGTGCTCCACAGACACCATCACCGTGAGGATTTTGTTCTTAAGCATATCATCGTGGGGGTGGGGAACTGGAGGCCACATAAAATTCGTTTCTAGAACAATACACTCCTAAATCATGGTGGCACTGTCTTTTTGAAAGCAGTGCTTAACATAGGCACTCTGAAATGATAAGTCACTTTTAAAATATTTCAAAATATTCCCCTCAGTAACAATCAATTGCCAATTTTCTCTCCATATTTCATCTAGAACTTTCCAGATATGAAAATTGGCAATTGCACATGTAAGTAATTGAAGAATCAGTGGCATTATTTTGAAATTGAAAAAGCATTTTCAAATTCTCAGAAAATGGTTAGATTTATGAAATTGGCAGAAGGTAGCTGATAGAAGGAGGGAGATCCAATGGCGCCAACACAAAATGGCATCTGATTTTCATTCTCTTCCGACTGAAATTTAACATTTCATTTGATGATGAAATAGGTCACAAAATATGAGTAGTACCAGTAACTTCATAACCAGATTAACTCAGCTGATTCCATTCCCTTTTAAGCTCTTTTAAACTCATGCTATTTTGAAAAGATGGTCATTTTAAGACATTTTTCTGCTTAATATTTAATAAGCCTTTATTTTACTAAAATTCAATTCAGTGTGCTTTGACATCTCAGGCAACTGCTGTTGAAGTAATTGGTTTCCTTCATAATACTATATTTTAAGTATTTCAAAATACTATTTCTAAAAATTGTACTATCATGGATTTCCATCTCCCCCAAAGTGGTCCATGAGTGGGGGGAAAGGAACTTCCTGTTACAAAATAGCTCATTTTAAAAATTTGGAATTCAAGGCTCTAAATCAATGGCATTGAGATCTAAAACCAGGTTAAAAGCCACGTTCTCTAACCCCCAAACATCCTGCAGTTCTATGCCGATTTATTCAATCTTTAATTTATTCATTTAAAAAAATCTTACAGGTCTTTTAGAAAATATTTATTTATTTGCAAGTCAACATGAGAGAGAGCATGAGAAGCAAGAGACATAGACAATGGTCTAGGATCAGCAAGGCGGAAATCAGGTTCTCAGAATTCCATTCAGATCTCCCATATCAGTCCCCTGATACAGGAACCTGGGGCATCATCCAGTGCATCCCCAGGGAATTGTCACGGATCTGGATTGGAAGTGTATCCATGTGGAGTCAAATTGGCATTCTGATAAACAATGCAGGAATTTCAAGTTGTGACTTCAATGGTTGTTTTACCACACCAACCTTTCTCCAGGTGTTCGGCTATTTCAGGTATGTTAGATCACAAGATCAAATCCTTCACACAGCACATGTGTGACATGCTCTCAATAGCTACTATGTTACGCTGCAGGGCAGGTTTTCTGTACTTAATCAAGTTGCATTTTTATGCATTTATGTCAACCCAATATTCAGTATTTAACCTTTTATTGGAGGTAATAGGTTATATTTATTTTCTCTTACATTCTAAAATTGAAACTTCAGTTTTCCTAAACACCAGTAGGCAATAATGGCATTCTGAATCTGGGAATATTTCAAAATAATTAAAATGAAATAAGGTATCACAATTTTTTTTTCATAATATAATTTAAATTATCATCTCTAACTTCTCAGGGCTTTAGAAAAGCTGAATAACCCAAGTATTGCGTGTTAACAATGTATGTAAGTCTTAATAGTGAAGAAAAGTGTTTCTTCAGGACAATTCAACAACTGTCAAATGAAAACTTTTTTTTTAATTTGCAGAATTCTAAAGTTATTATCAATGTGGAAACTTGCTAGTGTATGTCTGAAACATGTCACTTAGACTTAAGACAGCCATATTTAATAACAATGCTGTGACGTTCGAGCTAGACGAGCAAAAACGGAAATGCTTGAAACTATTTCCGCTTGTTTCTCTCTAGTTTCGTAGTCCTCCTCCCTACAAGCTCTACACCACTACTGCATCCCTCATCCCTCTTCCCTTGCCCAACGCGAGTCCTGAACAGCAGTCATGTGATGGCGAAAAGCCTCTTCCTTCTTTTTATTTCTCCCTACTTAAGGTTTTTATATGGCAGTAAGAATAAATGCCATCTTAAAACTTTTAAAATATTTACATACACCAAGATCCAATCTACATGGATAAAAGACCTAAACCTACATCCAGAAACCTTCAAACTCTTGCAAGAAAATGTAGGAAATACCCTGCAAGACCTAGGAGTAGGTCCCAACTTTCTAAGAAGGACACCAAAAGCAATAGCAGTTGAGAACAGAATAAACAAATGGGACCTCATCAAACTAAGAAGCTTCTGTACAGCAAGGGAAACAATCAACAAAGTAAAAAAGCAACCCACAGAGTGGGAGAAGATCTTTGCACACGATATAGGCGATAGGGGGCTAATTTCCAGGATATACAAAGAACTTCAAAACAACCAAAAAACCAAAACGAACAAGCCACTCAAGAAATGGGCAAGGGAAATGGGCAAACATTTCACAAAGGAACAAATCCAAATGGCAAACAAACATATGAAAAAATGTTCCAGCTCCCTAGCAATAAGGGAAATCCAAATTAAAACATCGATGAGGTACCACCTAACACCAGCAAGATTGGCCCACATAAACAAGAACACCAGCGACGCTTGCTGGCGAGGATGCGGGGAAAAGGGAACCCTACTCCACTGCTGGTGGAGCTGCAAATTGGTACAGCCTCTATGGAAATCAGTCTGGAGAACACTCAAACAACTCAAAATCTGCATACCATATGACCCAGCAATAGCACTCCTAGGAATATATCCAAAACACCTGTTTTACGACAAACCAACATGCATCCCTATGTTCATTGCAGCACAATCAGTAATTGCAAAAACATGGAAGCAACCAAAATGCCCATCAGCAGAAGATTGGATAAGAAAGCTTTGGTTCATCTACTCCATGGAATACTACTCAGCTATTAAAAAAAAACAAAATGCAGTTCTTTGTGGCTAAATGGGCACAACTGGAAACTATAATGCTAAGGGAAATGAGTGAATCCCAAAAGATTAGATACCACATGTTTGCCTTGATTTAACGTGTAATTTTTGTTTGGTTGTTTGTTATTTTTTGAACCTGTCATTGATACTGTCTCAACCCAGATGTCTCGAAGAATGGAACTTGCATTATTTTTAACATATTGTTTACCCAATACTATGTCAATTAATTCCATAATGTTGTATAATGATACTGAGGCCTTGTTGGGGCTTTTAACTGACCGGATCATTACTCTGTTAGACCTATCTTCAGACCATAGAAGGTCTCCCCAAGAGGCCACTGAACTTATCTGGACAATAGGACACGGAACTTTATGCTAGGCATGTGTTTGCAAGCAATGAATCTCAACTGAACTTGATCTATGGTTATGCAACAAGGTGGAGGAATCCACCATGGGGGGAGGGGTGTGGGAGGGGTGGGGGGAATCCCCAGCGCCTATGGAGCTGTACTACATAATACAATGTAAGCAACAATAATAATAAAAAAAAAATCATCTGTTAATAAGTGATTCCAAAAAAATGGGAAATGAAATGTTCTCATTCAGCCTACTGTAAACAACTCATGTATCTCATTCACCTTAATTACTGAACAAGATATGTATGAAGTGTAAAAAAAAAAAAAATATTTACATTTCAACCACAGTCTTTGGCAAAGGTGAAAACTGTCATTAAGATACCACACTCTAATATCTCATACCATAATATCCTTGGGACAAAATATTCTTTAAATGTAAAATTACATTTTAAACGTACCCAGGAAGCAATGGAAGATCATTTTAAAAATCTCAGGGGACCGGCGCGGTGGCGCAGTGGTTAAGGCCCTCACCTTGCACCCCTGGGATCCCATATGGGTGCCGGTTCTATCCCAGCAGCCCCGCTTCCCTTCCAGCTCCCTGCCTGTGGCCCGGAAAAGCAGTCGAGGACGGCCCAAAGTTTTGGGACCCTGCATCCGCGTGGGAGACCTGGCGGAAGAGGCTCCTGGCTTCGGATTGGCATAGCATTGGCCGTTGCACTCACTTGGGGAGTGAATCATCGGACCAAAGAGCTTCCTCTCTGTCTCTCCTCTCTGTATATCCGCCTTTCCAATAAAAATAATAATAAATCTTTAAAAAAAAAATCTCAGAGTAGGGCCCAATGCGATAACCTAGTGGCTAAAGTTCTCCCCTTGCATATACTAGGATCCCATATGGGTGCCGGTTCCAATCTTGGCTGCCCTGCTTCCCATCCAGCTTCCTGCTTGTGGCCTGGGAAGGCAATTAAGGATGGCCCAAAGCACTTTAAAAGCAGGATAGTGATCCTGCATCTGCGTGGGAGACCCAAAAGAGGCTCTGGCACTTGGCTTCAGATCGGCTCAATTCCAGCTGTTGTGGCCACTTGGGGAGTTTATCATAGGACGGAAGATCTTTCTCTCTGTCTCTCCTCCTCTCTATGTATCTGAGTTTCCAATAAAAATACATAAATCTTTGAAAAAAAGAATCACAGAGTAGGAAAAACAGTTTTGAGCATTGCTACTATAAATTCAGACAACAAAAGATAGCTTCATAGTTATAACTTCACTTCATGACAAAGATCACATGCTCTTTATTGCTCTACTACATTAGATGTTGGTCACTGCAATGCCTAAAGTCATTTCTTTGGTGAATTACAAAGTACATATAAAATGTAAAACCTAGTGTTCCTCTACTCCACTGCTGGTGGGGCTGCAGGTTGGTACAGCCTCTATGGAAATCAGTATGGAGAACACTCAAACAACTCAAAATCTGCATGCCATATGATCCAGCAATAGCACTCCTAGGAATATATCCAAAACACCTGCTACACGAGAAACCATCATGCACTCCTATGTTTATAGCAGCACAGTCAATAATATTGAAAACTTTAAAACAACCAAAATGCCCATCAACAGAAGACTGGATAAGGAAGCTATGGTTCATCTGCTCCATGGAATACTACTCCACTATTTTAAAAAATGCATTTCTTCATGGCCAAATGGGCCAAATTGGAAACTATTATGCTAAGAGAAATGAGCCAATCCCAAAAAGTTAGATACTACATGTTTGCCTTAATATAAGATGAAATGATGTCAATCCGAAAAATAGCACCTGGAAATTGTAATATTATTTCAACCTCAGATAACCTGTATCACACGCAATGAGATATTGTGATGTAACGAATGAAGCAATAACCAGCGAGAGACAGACCACTTATGATCTACATCAAAGAAGTGAAAAGCCTGATATGCTTTTAGTATCCTATGTTATTCTGCAGTGGGTCAGAAGAGAAGAGAAATCTTCCACCTTCTTAGAATGTGTGAGGAAGATGTTAAGTATAATCTATTAAGATTGTAACAGGGTGCCCCAGCATGATGGCGCAGTGGTTAAGTCCTCGCCTTGCACGCCCAGGATCCCATATGGGCCTCGGTTCTAATCCCGGCAGCCCCACTTCCCTTCCAGCTCCCTGCCTGTGGCCTGGGAAAGCAGTCGAGGACGGCCCAAAGCTTTGGGACCCTGCACCCGCGTGGGAGACCCGGGAGAGGCTCCTGGCTTCGGATCGGCATAGCATCGGCCGTTGCGCTCACTTGGGGAGTGAATCGTCGGACGGAAGATCTTCCTCTCTGTCTCTCCTCTCTGTATATCCGCCTTTCCAATAAAAAATAATAAAAATAAATCTTTAAAAAAAAAAAGATTGTAACAGGTAATTTACAGGCAGCAGACTCGAATCTGCATTAGACACTAGCAGAAACTATGAAGACATGCAGTGGGATCCAAGAGAGATTCTGACAGCCTCTTAACAGGAGGTCATATGCACAGACCAAGAGGGGGAGGGACCTAAGAGTGGAACAGGAGGACAGGAGGAGGCTTACATCTCAACCCCAGAGACTCCCGGCACCTCACCAAGGACTATCAGTATGGGCACCAATAACTATATCCTAACTGCCAAGGAGAACACAGGAAATTGGAGTGCCCTCATAGACTGAGAACTCTGAGGTCAACCATTCTCTATTGGATCTCCCACATGGAATGGAAGAAGCCCAGATCCTTCCTCACAGGATCTCATGTCATCGGAACAACAGCCAGGAGTCCTGAGCAGTCCTCAGAAACAGAAGAGAAGTAAACTTCCTTCGGGATTTGGGAGAGGAGCTTTCTTTCGTCCTTACTTAATTCTAATAATGGCTCCCCACCCTCTGTTGCAATGACCATCAGGGTTGCTCCAGAGCCACCAAAAATTAGATTAGATGAATAGAGACCAATAAGGAAAGCTTAGAGCAGAGAGGAAAAAGTCAGCTTGGACTCCCATATACCTTACTAGGTAAGACACAAAGATCAGTTACTCCTCACTAAAGTATTGAAGATTTTTCTGCACACCCATCCTAAAACTGTTCTGCTCCTCAATTGTTAACATACAGCTTGTTAGAGTTATAAGCCTGTTTGGACTATCCTAAAATTTGTGACATTCAGTAAAAATCATGCTTGAATATTGTAAGCTGCTAAACATAAAAATGAAAATAGACACGAGACAGCTGAATAGTGCCCTATAAACATTTTAATGTGTATAGCAGCCAGTTGTGTATATACAAAAATAGAAATGGCAATGAGGTAGTTACAGGAAGTAGTTAAGAACTTGCATTTTCTAACGTATTGATCACTCAATACCATGTCAATTAACTTCATGATGGTGTAAATTTCCATGTTTCTTCCTGTAGTTGAAGTTGTGTAGTGGCTTTTCATTGGAGGGGATGATATTCTGCCAGCTCTACTTTCAAACCAAGGATGGTTTCCCAATGAAACTGTTGAATTTATCTGGACAGTAAGATGCTGGACTACCTGTGTGGTCCATGCCCACAATGAAGGAATTATTACTGGTTATGAACTATACTACAGTAACAATATGGAAGAATTTAATATGGGGGAAGGGTTTAGGGACGGCTTGTGGGAATCCCAGAGCCTATGAAACTCTGTCATAAACAAAGTAATATAATAATAATAACAAGCACTCAAAGTAAAGGAAAAAAAAAACCTAAATCATTCCAAAAGTCATCATCTGGTTATATATAAATGAAATTGTGAGCACCATGAAAAAGGTTCACAGTATTATCCATCCTGACATTTGCCCGACACACTGCATAAGTGCACAAACCCTCCTGCGTGCAATTCCCATAGGATCGTTAATGACCAAAAGGATCAAGGTATAGATTTTGTGTCTCAGTGAAGGATCGCCTCTCTGGGCCCACATTGATGTTGCATGCTGAGGGATTGGCTGACAAAACATAACTCTGCCTGTTATTTCACGAACCTTCTAGAGGCTTGTCTTAAATAGTTGCTCTTACCTTCTCAGGCAATGGTATTTTAAATAATATGGTGTCAGCACTTTGGTGATCTATTCCAGCTGCCAGGCATTAAAAAATTAACTGAAAAACTTAACTGCTTCTCAAATCAACATTAACCATCTCAGGCAGCAAATATTTGTAATGAAATATTTAAACCAAATAATTTGTAGATGAGGTTGTTTGATAACTTGCTTTCAACAAATTCACACATTTAAAAAACCAAACAAAAAAAATTAAACCCAAGAACAAGGAAACAATTGGAATTATTTTATTTGTGTCTACTATCCTTCACTAGTTCCTTGGGAGAAGTTTGGTGTCCTTTCAGCGCAGTTGTAAATCAGGTGAGTGCTCTCAGGGATCTGGGAGGTAATTTATTCAATTTCAGGATGGTACATTGGGAAAAAAAATGCTTAAAGACACAGACTTGGCAAGCACAGGGCCAAAGGATGTGGATAGCATATCACCACACATTACCATTTCAAGCATTAAATGCTGAGAGCTATAAAAATTGGACTGAGGGAAATAACAGCATCAGCAACACTCTGTCCATGTTTGACATCACAACATCCTTCCATAACCCTACAACTGTGGTCCAAAATGACTAGCAGCTTACGGCCAGCCTTGCTGCAATGAGGTCCCTGTGTGTCTAAGAAGCACTGGAATCTCAAAGTTCAGACCTGTACCCCAATGCCAAACCCTGCATGTGAGGCTTCTTGGTATCTGACAAAGGGGCCATTTTTTTTTTATCAGAATATACCAAAGAAACTTTTCGCTCACCTCCATTGGTGTAACATGAACTTTCTTTAAGTCTCTTTTTTTTTTTTCCCTGCATCTCATATATTGGTTTGAAAAGCATACCACTCTTCATTCACCTTTCTACTGCTCTCACATTGATCAACACAATAAAACAGCTACTATTAAGGTTTATAAAGCTTAAGTCAATCCAATAACACAGTTTTTCCTAAAAGGGGTGATGATAAGGTAGAGGAGAACAAACCTACACAAATGTCTTATTGCCGACCCTATATTTAGACAAGAAAATAATTGAATTCTGAGTGCCAAAGTTGCTGCAGGATGCTTATCAAGTTGGCTTGAGCCATCATCATTCTGGAAAGCATTCTTTTAATTTCGATGTATCCTTTCAGACTCCAGTAGCCGGTTAGTTCACTATGTACTGACATCACAAAAGTACCTTGTAAAATGTTGGTCTTTGAGATAAACAGTAAAGAAAAAATGAAAGCCATGACCCCAAAATGGATAATTTTGAATATTCTAAAAAGCACTGACATCTCTCCAATCAGGAGAATAGCCAGAGGGCAATTATTTAATTTCCAGATGCCTTGAATTTCCCAAATATTAAGGGACTACATCCACAATAAGAAAGCCTTAAGGAGGTAAATTAAACCATCTGTACAAAGCACTCAGCACTAAGTACATCAGTATCTACTTTATAACTGAGACTAACGTAAATGATCATTACTGAAGCATCCAAGAAGGCCTGTGTACATTTTTGACAGGATCTTCCTTCCAATCCCTTGCCTCAAAGTCCTGGCATAACGCTAATGAAGAGGCTACATCCTTTCACAACAACATGATGCTATTTTTCTTAAGGCTCATTAGTTTTCTGTTTTGCTTTGCTTTAAGATTTATTTCTTTTATTAGAAAGTCAGATATACAGAGGAGGAGAGACAGAGAGGAAGATCTTCCATCCAATGATTCATTCCCCAAGCGTCCACAATAGCCATAGCTGAACCAATCCAATGCCAGGAGCCTGGAGCCTCTTCCGGATCTCCCAAATATGTGCAGGTACCAAAGGCTATGAGCCATCCTTGACTGCTTTCCCAGGTCATAGACAGGTAGTTGGATGGGCAGCAGGACTGCTGGGATTAGAACCAGCTGCCGTATAGGATATGGTATATGCAAGACCAAGACTGTAGCAGCTAGGTTATTGCTCCAGGTCCAAAACCATTAGTTTTATAGGAGGCTCTTTGACAGTCTCTTCCTTTCTCAACCTAGTCGCTTTAGATTTCCTAAAGCATTGTGCTCAGCTACACAGTTATCATGCTTACATACTCTTGTAAAATACATGAAAAGAGAATAACTTTTTGGTATTTCAGAAATATTTAACTTTGTGATATACATCATCCCGGTTCCCTGCACAAAATCATAAGAGAAATATTTCAATTTTTAATGGAAGTGAGAGTGTGTGAAAGACGATTGTGTACACCTGAGAAACCATGGAAGTGACCCTTTATCTTTTACTCAGTATCAAGAAATGTTTTATACAGCATTTAAAATTGTTTTCCTCAATTAAATTATATTTCCCCAATGAAATTATTGTTACATCTTATTAAAGATGTAACTTATATACATCCATTACAGGTTTTAGTGTAAATTGGAGCAAAATATGTCTTTGTTAAATAAAAATTATAAAATAGTATGACAACTAAGAACAAAACATTTTAGTAATAGAAGAACAGTGGAGTATAACATTTTAAATATACGCACAACTAAAAGTAGATTTATGTGCTATGAAATGTCTTTCTGCTGTGGACCACGTACTCCTTGTTTCTTATGAGGCCTCTTCAGTATGAGCATGCAGGTCTTCGAAGGGAAGGGATTGGTGTTATGGGGATTTAGAAGAAAGACACTGTCCAAAACGTACACAGGCTTTTGTTGGTAGCTTAAGTAATGATAATTTTTAATAGTTACAATTATATACTTCAGTGATCTTGACTGTTAACCACCATGATTGTGCAAATTACTTACAAATTACCTATGAAAAAAGGCAATTTATTTTGGCTTAAAGTTTTGGAGTATCACAGGCCAAAGATTGAGCCGTTTGATGAGACTACAGCATGGAGATGGTAGAGAATACACAGAAAAATTAGAACATGGTAGGGCAAGAAGCAGAGAAGATGGCGAAGCTCAATTTGTCCTTTATAACAAACCCACTCCCGAAGTTATCTTCTGAGGGCATGTCCCCAAGGCATAAGGACCTTACACCATTCCCATCTCCTAACTGCCACTACTGTATTAATCATGTATACTGTTAGCAGAAAAAACCCACAGCATATACCCGGATTTGGGAGACAAATCTTTCACACAAAGGCTTTCATACAATAGTCTTATATGAAACTCTTTCATGTCTTCAACCACATGAGGCCACAGCTGAAAGCTAACATCTATAAATCCGGAAATAAACCTTTACACACACTGAATTTGTGAACAACTCAACACTGGGGTTCCCAAACTCCAAAATTTAAATTTCAGATACAAGCTGGTGAACCAAATGATACGAGCTAAGCAAATGGTAATTTTTTTTATTTGAAACAAACAAACTAAATGCACTCAGTCACACTAGCATTCCCTGTGCAGTTTAACTATGGCTTAACTTCAAATCTGACAATGTGAAGGTTTGAACTCTAAATTGAACATAATTTTAGTCTAATTTTTAAGCTTGATTAGTATGAATATCATGTGCTTTTGGCCCTGCACAAAGCGTTTAGCCTTTGCTGAACCATTTTCAACAATGAGACAGTTAAAAGCATCTGGAAATCATCTCCATTAACATTGAAAGCAGTACTCATATGGCAAGAGATTAGGGACTAGAAAAAAACAAAAAACAAGATGGTGTTCTGAGAGCCGTTACTGTGCCTTACTCGGTAAAACTGCTCCCTTCAAGGTTGGCATGTGCAGTGTGAGTACAGGTTCATGTTAGCTGCTCTTTCCCATCCACCTTCTTGCTAACCAGCCTATAAGAGCAGAGGCAGATGGTCCACGACCTTGGGCCCCTGTACCCACAGGAGATACCTGAAGAAGTTCCTGCATCCTGACTCCTGGCCTTGGTGCTTGTGTGGCACTCTCTCTAAGTAATTCAACCTTTCAAATAAATGAAATAAATATTTTCCTGATGGTGTTTCACTATTTTTGAAACTATTCACTCTAATAAGTCTTTTTAAGTGTATTATATGATTTTCAGAAGCTCAACACTTTACATAGGATTTTTCCCCTGTATCATCACATTTTCATGTCACTTTGAAGGAATTAGGATATTATAGCCATCAGATGAAAAAACATTGAGATAAGGATAGGTAACGTGACTATAAATTATCACATAAATAAGTAATAGTGGCAGAAATGGAATGCAACTCCCACTCCAGGTTTTTATTGTTGTAAATCTTTATGACTTTTACAATTTATCTCTCTGTTTAAAAAAATTTTTGAATTTTATGGTACAATTCCATAGGATCTAGTATTCCCCCATCCGCTCCCCAAATTCCCACCAACTGATTTTCCCCATATTGCTATAGTAGTAGAGTCCTTCATAAGCAGTAATAAGTCCATCAGTCTGTAATGTAAGTATTCCCCAATATTGCTGGTACAGACAATATTAGACTGTCCAACATCTTCTTGTCTAGGTACGTCCAACAATTTCATTGTGAGTCCATCTTCGATTTTTAAGTAGAGATGCTAACTGCATTGTATCTTTTTATCTGAATATGGTAGTTGCTATTACCACATCACTATACATTTCCTTAAATGAGAAGCCACGAATCAAAGCCAACAACAGGTACGAGATTAAGACAGAAAATTGAGAGCACTGTGTAGCTGAAAAACACCACTGAATAACCAACATAAAGATTTTACAGTTGCTGCTTCAAAAAGTTCTCCCCTACAAGAAATTTATTTTCTTTGTAAATACGTGCCAGGTAGGGAGTAGGAACTGTGCTGTTATCTTGCCATCCTCTGCCAGTCTCATTAATAAATGTCAAGGTGGACACCCAGTGACCCACCAACAAACAACGTCTCTCAGTCTGGAGCCCACAGCCCTTGGCTTGGTGGCCTTAGGACAACTGACCATAAATGACTGCTTAAAAGTTAGACTAAAATTTAAAATAAAACTAAGAGATTTTTGCTTTGTTTTTTGAAATCAATCAATCAGGCAGTCAAGAATAAGTAAAATGTTTCATGAAGTATCTAAAAACTGAAAAACAATAAAATATCTTGGCAATAATGATTATGCAAGGAGGTGCTGAGCTCACAGGCAGTAATGAGAATGATTAGTTCTAATTGATCAAAGATGTTTTCTATATGCACACCAATAAGCCTGTGTGTGCATAATCGTATTTTATAACCATTGCCCAGCCTCAGCCTTGTACTGAACACTTACTACATTTGACATGCTCTGGGCACAAGTTATGAATATAATGCATAGTTTATATACTCAAGGATATTGTAATACAATTAAGTAAAATCCCTAGCATGTGAAATATCTAAGTGATATGAAGAACAAAATTTTAAAAGGTGCTTTAAATTGTACTGTATATTGATTTGAAATTACTTTAGGAAGTTAGCAGAAATTCAATAGAGTTAAATATCAGCCTCTGATATATTTTTGGTAAAAGCAAAAGGTTAGCATGTAATGTAATAGTGTGCACTTATTGCAATTAAAAAAAGAGGAGTTTTCAATAATCATGGCTGGACACTACATTTGGGTAGGGAAATAACTAGCAATGATCATTCTATCAACCAAGCTTGGGTTTTGTATCAAACATATACAATTAAGCAATACAAGATTGTTTTATCATTTTGATATTGAACAACAACTTAAAGAAAAAAAGTTCAGGATGCACTAATAAATGGTGCAATAAATGGCCCTATTAGCTATTTACAGTAGCTAGACTTGAAAAGTTTCTAAAAGTTTCAGTCTATGAAGTGACTTAGCTTCATGTCAATTTATAAAAGCAACTAGAAAAGGCATTTGTGGAATGCATGTAATAAAAAGAAGTATGGATTTAAAGTGCTTTGAATATAAATAATCTATGATTTTCACTTTTCCTTGAACTTTATGAAGTCCCCTTCTACTGGCTACTCCTTATTCCTCTGAGAAAAAAAAAATACAAAAGGCATATTTCTTAGAGATGCATTACTAATATAATTACTTATCCCTAAGACCTAAAAGTAGCATGATGTGTTCCATTCAGATTCAAATAACAGACATTGAGAACAGTAAACACCAACTGATAAGAGTTAAGTTGTATAAATTTAAACTGAAAAAGCTATAGCCTATGCAGAGCTGATTTTTATTTGGCATCTTATTTTAAGTAGTGCTTTTTATAATTATGTAATACACAGAATTATTTTGATGTATGATTACTAAATAAAAAGAATATTTTCTAATGATTTCTAAAATTGCTAATGCTATAATAAATTACACTTTCGTTTTACCACCAATGAAAACACTAATTTATGCTAGTTTTTAAAAAAAGTATTTAGCAGAATGTACCAAGAACTTTGGCAAAGTATGCAGGAAAATATATTCTTATCCATTGATACAATGATTTTATTTCTGAAAAATCATCCCTTATAATCCATCTAATATAAGAGGAAAATCATTTATATAGAGATATTTATAATGCCAATATTTATGACATATGGTTTGATTATATTACAAGTAGGAAACGTTAGGTGCTGATGCCATGGCATACAGAGGACTAAATCTTAACTGGTAATGTTGATATCCCATTTGTGTGCCTTTTCATGTCCTTTCCCTGCTTAGGACCTAGGACAGCAGCAGAGGATGGCACAAGACCTTGGGCCCCTGAATCCTATTGGAATATCCAGAAGAAGTTCCTGACTTTGCATAAACCCCAGCTCTGGCCATTGAAGACATTTGAACCAGCAGATAGAAGTTTTCCTTCTCTCTGCAATTATGCCTTCAAATGATTCTTTTTACACAATTAACTTTTTGAAAGAATAAGTAGGGGGCATTAGAAATAGTACAAATATTTTTAAGAAGAATAGGATTGTTGGTACATTTATTAAACATAATTGTTGTAATTACTGTTTGCATGAAAAACACTTCTTACACAGCATATCTCCTGATTGTTCTCCCCGTCTAAACTTAGAAGCACCTGTAATTTCACTCTGAACAAGATTTTCAAACACTAACTCTGGTTGCAAAACCCATTCTGCTCTTCCCTTTCCCATCAGCATTTCACATTTGTGAAAATTGAGTCCCCCAACTCAGGGTGCCTGTCCCCTAGAACACATCCTCCGGGTCCTCAAGATCCTATTTCAAATGATCTAGAGATTTCTGCTTAAATATTTCTCTGATCACCCCATAGTAATCAACTGGGTGCTGCCATGTCACGATGCTTAAATATTCTGCACAGCGTTCACTGTCCACTGATAAAATCCCATTCATTTCTTTACTAAATTGGATAGTGTCTGGCTCCTCCCACTAAGCTGAGTACTCCTTAAGAGCCCAAATCCGTGGCAGTATGACTGGAGTACAGGACAAGCTGGTCAGTCTTTCATTAACAAGTACAGGAATGCTATTATGAGTTGAATCATAAAGTCATTCTTTAAAAGAAGCATCGTTCAAACGAAAAACTAGATGCAGTCAAGAAGGACAATGTGGTAGTCTTTAAACTGTTACATGAAAGATACGGTTTTGAGGTTTGCAATGTCCACATACTGTGACCACCTGGAAACACCTTCCATGGCCAAAACAAATAAACAACAGTTTTCAAGAAAATGAATCCAGGTTAAAAGTTGTAGTTTAAAATAAGCGAAATTACAATGACAACCATTAACTTTAAACAACAGACCCAAAGCAAAAAATAATTTAAACTATTTCTGAAAATATGTAAATACATGAACCACACAGAGAAAAAGAACTTCACGTGAAATACAAATTAGAAGACTCAAAGAATGAAATATAAATTGCACTAAATTTCGAAGAAAGATTTGGACTCATCTGAGAAAATATAGAGGATATCATAAGTATTTGGGGGATTTTTTTTTTAAAGATTTATTTCTTTTCGGGCCGGGCGGTGTGGCCTAGTGACTAAAGTCCCCGCCTTGAATGCGCCCGGGATCCCATATGGGTGCTGGTTCTAATCCCACAGCCCCACTTCCCATCCAGCTCCCTGCTTGTGGCCTGGGAAAGCAGTCGAGGACGGCCCAAAGCTTTGGGACCCTGCACCCGCGTGAGAGACCCGGAAGAGGCTCCTGGCTTCGGATCAGCATAGCATCGGCTGTTGCGCTCACTTGGGGAGTGAGTCATCGGATGGAAGATCTTCTACTCTTTCTCTCCGTCTCTCTATATATGTGACTTTCCAATGAAAATTTATTTATACAGAGAGATGGAGAGAAAGAATGGAAGATCCTCCATTCGATGATTCACTCCCCAAGTGGCCGAAATGGCCAGAGCTGCGCCATTCTGAAGCCAGGAGACCACTGCCTCTCCTGGTTCTCCCACACGCGTGCAAGGTCCCAACGCTTTGGGCCGTCCTCAACTGCTCTCCCAGGCCACAAGCAGGGAGGTGGATGGGAAGCTGGGCTGCCGAGACTAGAATTGGTACCCACATGGGATCCAGGCAGATACAAGGCGAGGATTTTAATCACTAGACTATTGTGCTGGGACCTATGGATGTTTTTATGGAAGTTTAAATTCTTTTCATTCCTTGCAGTTGCTTCTTTTGGAGATTCCTGATTTGTTTGAGACCAGTATATTGCAGAGAAAGGACATTCTAAGTCCCCAAATCATCATGTAACACAGAGTGACTTATTCTTAGCAGAAATTCAAAACATGTCAAATGGAGTACTAGTAGTAGAAAGATACGTAAAAATTATGGACAATCTCTAGCTTTAAGGCATATTTATATATTAGACATCAAATGAGATAGCTAATATAATGACAGAGATATGAGGCATAAGTTATTTCTATTTACTCTCTGGGGCACTGGCATATTCCGCAAATGCAAATTGCACTATCAGCACAAAGTGAATATCATCATTCAGATATAAACGCGGATTTAAACAAACTGTCTAACATCCCTTTTTGTATATTCAGGACACTGAAAAGCAAGAAAGCAAAAGGTAAATTCTAGTCTCTCAAAGTAAATTCAATTTGGAAGAATCCGATTCAATCTTTTAAATGAGAAAGAACAACATTTAGTACCCAATGTGTCACCAGCAGTATCTTTCACGGTATTCTCACTTAAAATGAAACAAGAGTTTATTGAACTTTATCACTATTCTCGACTGAATTAAGCAATTAATTCCAGAGACCTCTGGCAGAAGAGAGTTGTATACATTGATTCTCACCTGTGAAAGCATTACATATATTACATATTTCAGTCTGTGTATCACTTTAAATCAGTAAGGTAGTACAGAGTCCAATAGAAGCAAAGAGGATATTTTAATGTATTGTCTGGTGCTTGCTTCACATCTTGTTACACTTTTATTAAAGCCTTGGCTGCTAGCAGTGCACTGTAAGATTGTATGGCACCATCACACATTTTAATAGAACCTTTTTTAGCAAAGTATAAAAAAGAAACAGGCAGATTTTGACAAGCACATAATAGAACAAATTTTAGTAATATAAAAGAATAAATATCTATTTCAACATTAACTGGATGTTCTAAATTGTAAAACACCAACATTAGGAATAAAATAATTTAAAAGGCAGACTTCCCACTAGTTATATGCAAATTACTAAAAGTGTACATGTAAAATTTGATACTACACTTTTTTGTTCACTAAAGCCCTTATGGAAGAGAAGAGAAAAGAACAAATATAAAGAAATCATGTCTAGTAAACATACGGTTCTTAAATTACCAAGGAAGTCGTCTCAGTACTTTACTGTCTTGCTTTTGAATGGACTCCATGTCTTATTTGTTTTTATACATAAATGTTTGCTTTTAGGCAGTAATTATCTCTATATTATATATCATATGCTATATAGATAATTCTACATATTTTGGTTTTTACATTATGTATATTTTAGCCAAAACCTAACAAAATGTAAATCATAAAGGTTTCATGTTTATCATAAAATGGAATTATCATACTGGAAAAAATATTCTTATATAAGTGCTGTCATATATAAAGCAGCACAGTAGACATTCTTACTCTTAAATGACTGATACTTCATTTGACACTCAATTACAAGAGTGGAAATTATAACTAAGATATGTTTAAGTAATTGTGAATCAGTTAATTTTGTCACTCAATATATTTTTAATTGTTTTATCTATCTATCTATCTATCTATCTATCTATCTATCTATTTATGGGGCAGAGAAATGTGGCAAAGGACAAATACAAACAAAATCTTCCAACTGTTAGTTTATTTCCCACATGCCCTCAGTAGTTTGGTCTAGCCTAGGCTGAAGCCAGACATCGTAAACTCTGGGTGTCCATTTTGCATGTCGGGGACCCAGGTGCTTAAGACGTCACCTACTGTCATCCAGCTGTGCTTTAACAAGAAGCTGGAATTAGAAGCTGAGCCAAGATGAAAGCCCAGCCACTCTAATATGGGTATCCCATAAGGAGAGTTAGCCTTTATGTCAAACAGGAGCCCCTCAACAGTTCTGTTGGATACTCAGCTAATCATAGAATAGGGAATCTGACAGAGGTTTAACAGAGGAGAGGGAGAAGACAAAGCCATGGAAGGGAGAGAGAGAGAAATTTGCATTCAATACAATCTAGAATCCTTTAATATCATCTCTCTTGTGTTTTGATATAGTTATTCATTAAAATGTTTGGTGTTTGAGTTTCTATTGAACTAAATGGTCTCAGGCAAATGTTTGATAATATGGAGCTTTATTACTATGCCTGAACAGAAGGACCCATCTGGATTGGAAGATGGTTGGCTCCCAGGGCCTGCCAGACGGCACACACGGCAAGCCCTCACAAAGGCAATGAATCATGTTCGCCCCAAAGCAGCTGGAAGACTGGAACATCATTCAATGAAAGTCCTCATGCTAATACGAGCTTCCACAAAGAAATAACCTCAAATGACACAGAGGTCACAGATATGGTTGGATGTAGGTTGGACATACTGCCCCATCTCACTGAGACTACATCCTGGACTGTACAAAGTATTTAGATAGAGGGATCATTTCCTGAGGTTTAATCAGATTCAAGCAATAATTACTCATATTAAGCAAAAATTTGAAGCTTAATAGTAACTCCTTATGCTTTCAGTCAAAACCAGTCCTCCCCAGAGAGCTTCCTTCCCAGATTTACTGCTGTAATACTAAGGAGACCTAGCTGGGAGGCTTCATTTGTGTACAAATGATACAGTACCTTCATTGCAACTCAACATGGATACACATTTCAAGAGCCCGAGAGAACATTCTCAAGGCCAGAACGTCAGCTATTTTGCCTTTTGAAAGATCCTGTCATATACCACCTATACCTTATTTTGGAAACTTAAGTCATACAATGCAGGTGTCAAGGTTACCAGTGGCACTTCCTCTGTGCACTGCAGAGACAACCCAGAAAAAAAAAAAAAAGACGTGACACACACAATTATTTCCTGACACATGGATAGTTTTCATAGAAAAGGAGCAAACTAAAGATTAAAATGACAAAAATTACATGAGCTTCCTCATATTTGGTATACATCTAGAGATTCCTGGTGAGTTTAGCAATTCTGTGTGTGTGTGTGTGTGTGTGTGTGTGTGTGTGTGTGTGTGTGTTGTCTGGACTCAAATTTTCCCTCCAGTGAAACTGGCTCAATTGCCTCTGTGCAGTTTGATAGCCTTAATTCTTCAATGTCTTTGTTTCTTCTAAATAGGTTATTGAATTCAGAGAAATGTATTCTGCCCAAGGTCAAGATGTTTCCTAAAAGCCTCAATTTGGAGATTTACAATGACATCAGTCCTTTAAAGAGCAATTAAAATACCAGTCCATCACCTAAGTATTCATTCACATTTATCAGTACAGAAGTATGACTTTACCTATTGCCTTTTTATTGATCATTAAGTAATAAAGATAAATAAAAATAAAATAGGTTTAATGCTTGCTTTCATGGCGATTGTGTCTATCATAATTCTTCCATTGTCTAAAATCTCAAAGCACATAATGTATGTTCTATTTTGCATTCTATTCTCTTCTCAGAAAGCCCTATTATGTTTTCCAGAGTCTCCTGAGCACTTTCAAAAGATCATGTTGATATTTGGCTTTGTGTCCACACTGCCTAAACTGTCAATTGCCACTTGTAGCCTTCTCCTTCCAAAAATCTCCCAGGGTCAAATTGAAAGAAAAATAATTGACTTAAAACACTGCAGGTAATTTTACATTTTGACATTGATAATGAATTAGGATGTAACTTAAGCAAAGACATCAAGTTATGTAAACATGAAAACATTTTAACAAAATAGTTTGGCATGAGGATGATATCTCTTTTGTGATTTAACATTTTGCTGAAAAAAAAAATCATCCCACAAATATATATTTTAAAATACTTAAAGTGATATTCTCTACTCAAAGCTCATGGCCTAGTATCTAAAATGCAATAAGGCCCAATGTAAACAAGAATATAAGGTCAAGTCTAGCTTACATGACAAGGGAACAGAAATCCCTTCGACCCCGTTAGTTACCTGGAGTTATACCATTATTATGGAATATTACTACTCCAATAGGAAAAAATTAGAGATGTTGAATTGGATTTGGAGGGTAACACATCGAAGCATATCTGAGATCCTGGACCAAATATCTTCAGTTTATTTTTATACCATAGCACAGTCTATTCATTTGTAACTAGGATTTACTAGCTAAGGACAGCTTTCAGAACCTGTAGAAAGAGAGTAGGAAGGATAGAGGCAGATGGAAACAATTACCCTGTAATATCTTTCAATGAATACTCTAAGACTCTTATGTCTTCTCCAGTTGAAAATTACTGATAGATACAATGCTACAGGAAATATGTTAAGAAAAAGCAGGATGCCTTAGCTACTGAGATATTTTGTTTTTTAATTAATTTATACTTTTATTGCCGTGAGCCCTAGTGGAATACTAAGCATCATTGTTGAGAGGGCACTACATACGAAGAGAAACCCACACTATTATGGATGTGGGGATTAAGAAAGGCTGATATAATTTGATAGTATGCAAAGCTTGGTTAATCACTTGTCATGGACTTAATAAAAGTGAAATGTGTTCAGCCATAATTCTTTATTCACATTAAACACATTAGCTATGTGAAATGCTAACTAAATTAGGGATAAGCTACACTGTATCACTCATTTTTGCTCCATATACACATGTAAGCTAATATGATCATTTACTTCTGAAAACTGAAATTTGGTAAGCCAATTTCCATTTTATATGGCATTTATAAAATCTCATTAACTTTTAAGCACCTTCTAAAATTTCTTGGTATCATTTAATAGAAAAAAAATGTGTAAGCTGAAACATTTCTATTGAAAATAATTGTCCAAACTAAAATTTCGGCAGAATGATTAAATTATGATTTTCTAGGAGTGTTCCTAATTGATTTTCCTATTTAAGTATTCCAATGTCATTGTTTCCCAGAGCTTGTGATCTCGGGTTGAATAATTAAACTTTTATGCCTTATGGAGTTGCAAAATCAAGACTAAAATCAAATATTGACCATCCATTAATGATGAATTCAATATTTCTATCATAAATAGAAGAATGTAATTTGCATGCACAAATGGATCCACAAAGTTCTGAAGATTGCATTGCTCTCAACAGTATCTGTGCTTCTGTAAAGATACTGGAATAGAAAGAAATTGCTGGGCCCAGCGCGGTGGCGCAGTGGTTAAGGTACTCGCCTTGCAATCCCGGGATCCCATATGGGCGCCGGTTCTATCCCAGCAGCCCCGCTTCCCTTCCAGCTCCCTGCCTGTGGCCCGGGAAAGCAGTCGAGGACGGCCCAGAGCTTTGGGACCCTGCACCCGCGTGGGAGACCTGGAAGAGGCTCCTGGCTTCGGACTGGCATAGCATCAGCCGTTGCGCTCACTTGGGGAGTGAATCATCGGATGGAAGATCTTCCTCTCTGTCTCTCCTCTCTGTATATCTGCCTTTCCAATAAAAAATAATAAAAATAAATCTTAAAAAAAAAAGAAATTACTAATTAGACGATAGCAATAAATGCATTTTCAAAATTACATAGCAACTACTTAGCAATCCGTTTTTCAGTGTTGTTCAGAATAAGAATAATAGCTTATTTAGCAATGCACTGTCATATATATCACCTCCAGAATCAGGGGACTGAAATTAAGATGAATCTATGCAAACAAGACAACCTAATCCCCCTTTTTTCTTTATCAAGTCACATTATACAATTTATTTTTCTTTTAGCAATGAAGTGTAAACCCTTGAGTATGACATTTCTGGAGGATCTTCATTACTATAATATATCAATATAAAATTCCTCAATTCACAGTTGCCTCCCACCCCAGTGCTATAACACCTTATAAATTTTAAGTATTGAAAATATAAGCTGTGATGACTTTTTGTTGTCTATACTTAATATGTAGTGTATACAATAAGTGTGAGGAAATCTAATAAAAATGGGCTGGAATTTTCTATATTCTTGGTTTATGGTGGGTTAACATTTCCAACAAAATAAAAACTGCATTGTCACTGCAGGCATAATAAGATTTTACTACTATGATGACAAATGAAAATTTCTTGGTGAACAAAGGTACAATAAGTATAAACATGTAATTATTCCAGCTGAAGTAGAAATCATATGCAACAGAGTATTTAAAGTGCTAAACATAATTTTAACAGTTAATTCCACATTCAAAGTGATACATGAACGAAATACGGATAGATAGTTAGCTAAGGAAAATAGCACAGTGGTTACCTTTGTAAGCAGAATCTTCACATCCAATTTTACTTAAGGTTTTCATTTTGATTTTCCAGAACTTTTTTTTTATATATATTTTTAAAGATTTATTTATTTATTGGAAAGTCAGATATACAGAGAGAAGGAGAGACAGAGAGGAAGATTTTCCGTCTGATGATTCACTCCCCAAGTGAGCGCAACGGCCGATGCTATGCTGATCCGAAGCCAGGAGCTAGGAACTTCTTCTTGGCATCCCACACGGGTGCAGGGTCCCAAAGCTTTGGGCCGTCCTCGACTGCTTCCCCAGGCCACAAGCAGGGAGCTGGATGGGAAGTGGAGCTGTTGGGATTAGAACCAGCACTTATATGGGATCCCGGGGCATTCAAGGCGAGGACTTTAGTCACTAGGCCACACCGCCACTGGGCCCGACTTTCCAGAATTTATCAGAAGGAGTAAGGTGAAATTTTTTGTAGAGTGATGGATATGAGATGATGGAATATATTACAGAAAAAATGCAATGTGCAAGGTAAATACTGTGCAAGATAAACACTGTCTTCCAAGAGGTTCATGTCATATCAAAGACTCATTTTCATCTGTATTACAAATAATATAGATATGTTAAGAAACCCAGTGACAGAAAGAGAACTTCATTTTCCTAGATTGCAGGAAAATTCAGATAGTAAAATCACTGAAAACATAAAGTAAGCACCCACTTTTCTGGAATTTGTTGGGATTCATTTTTTTTTAATGATCTTACTTAGTTGATTAGGGTACAAAGGGTCAAGGGCTACAGGAAAGTAGGTAATATCATTGTTTCCACACTAATATTTTTTTCATTGTATCTAGGGTTAGGGGAGAAACAAAGGGAAAAGCCCCACCTAGCCTCTCACCCATCCCAGGTCCCAGATGTGAGGCATGCTCCAAGGGTCCTGCTCAAGCAGTTTTGATAGTTCAACAGTTCTGAATTGCTGCCAATCTCGCCATTCCAAGCATGATGAATTCTACTCAGAATCCACTGGCTGATGTAGTCTCTTCAGGGTTGGGGTTCTGAGATCAGCAGTTCAGTAGGAGGGATCTCCAAAGAAACTTCATCTGAGATGATCCCAGACCTGATTCTTGCGTCAGTTTGCCAGTACAGGGTCTGACACAGTCCAACACCCTACTCAGCTTATGCACATGCTGGTCGTTTCAATTGCTGTGCCATTTCTGTTTCCAGCCCTGTCTTCCATGTGAATCGATGGATGTTGTATACATAATAACAATATATTCAACCTATGAACTCTTAGTTCAGCTGTGAATCCAGTATTTGCTAGCCTCAGCTTCCATGCTGCCTTCCTCACTTAGGTTACTCTGTGAGGTATTATGGTTTCCCATGTGTTTTATCTGCTTTATCAAAGCATTAACCACTTGAGCATATAGGTAGGCCTGTATTATTTCTATTTGCATTCTATACAGTGTCGTGATATATAATAGACAATATATCAAAGAAATATAGAAATAGAAAACCTAGAACACAAGGCTTAAATATCAAAGAAGCAAACTGTTTTATGTCCAAACTTTCAGAAGTTTGATGTGATCAGAAAACTAATATTCTTGTTTGTATAAGTTTGCACTTAACATTTTGGTTCAATTTTTATTAACCTAACAAACCTTTGAGTACAAAGTGTCCTGAAAATATGGACTGAAGTTTGTAAGGAGCAAAAGAGCATGATCATAAATATGTGACACTATGGTAATGCAAGGTGCTTTTATGTTAAATGCAATGCTTCCAATTCAACTACGATTAAACTGCTATTGAATCAACAATATTTTAAGCTGGGAAGTGGCTGCTGTTTAAACACTGCAGTGATTGTGGAATAACCAATGGGGAAAAGCAAATTTAGAGACTGTGGGAGGCATTCATTCCCTGACAAGTTTGAAAGTGACTATATTTATAGGTGCCTAATTTAAGAAATTTAGTGTTACTTTTATAGCTAAACACTCGGCTATCAATTCAATAATTTGAAACTTACTTCACTAAGTAATACTGTCATTATAATCAGCTTCTCTACAACCACCTGTTCTGAAGACTCAACTTGGATTAAGAAATTCCCTTTTAATTTGGAATTCTTGTTATTTATTAGCTGAGGTCATACAAGTAATAGAAGCCATTTCTGTGATCCTATTTATCTTTGGGCCTAAATCAGTAGTTTCTTTAAAATTTTGTGGATAATAGCAGCTTGGCAATGGAAACTTCCAGAATATTATTGTCATGTTAATGGCTGAAAAATATTATTAGTAATATTATTAGTAATACTATTATACTACTGTCATTCTGAGATATTAAAATTACCATCATATTGCCCCTGCCCCAAATTTTCAATGCTTAATTTTCTGTCATGGGGGTATTCTAGGGATGGTTGGTACACAGAGGAAATTCTTTGGAGTCCACTCAGAATATAAATGATGCCCAGTATTTCTTTTAAAAAGCTTTATTCTTTTTTTTCTTTCTTCCTTTTCCTCCTTCCCTCCCTCCCTTCCTCCCTTCCTTCGTCTCTCTCTCTCTCTTTCTTCTTTCAAATGAAGAAGGACAAAGATCAGGGCAGAGAAAAATCAGGAGATGGGGTGGAGATATAGGAAAAGCATGAATATAAAACCAAGAAAACCTCCACATGCTTTTTCACTCAACAAATGGTCACAATTCTCAGGCTGTGACAGAGTGAAGTCAGGCACCAGATTCCCCATTCTGGTCACCCATATTTGAGATATCCTCTGCCTCACCAAGTGCATCAGCAAGGATGTAGGTCAGAAGCTGAACAGCGAGGTATCCAATTAGCAATCTGGTATGGAATAGCAGCCAGTGCTGGCTTAACCCATGGCACTGCAATGCTGGAATCAACACAATGAATCTTGAGTAAGTAAGGGTGTGGGGTTAGCACGTTGGCTCAGCTGGCTAATCTCCCATCTCTAAGCACAGCATCCTATATGGACCCTGATTCCTGTCCCCGGTGGTCAACTTCCCATGCAACTCCTCGCTCCCTACTTGTGGCTTAAGAAAGCAGGAGAGAATGGCCCAAATCCTTAGGACCCTGCACCCACATGGGAGACCCAGAGGAAACTCTTGGCTCCTGGCTTCCGGCTTTGGATCAACTCAGATCTGGCACTGCAGCCATTTTGGGATTGGCCCAGTGGATAAAATATCATTTTCTCTGTCTTTCCTTCTCTCTGTAAAAATGCATTTTCAATGAAAATAAATAAGGATTATCAAAATTTTCACAGGAATTTCACACCTATCCAGTGTTGTCATCCCTTTTCCTAAGAATTGGCTATTTCTCAGAAGACATTTTCACAGCACAAGGGAATTAAACAGTTTTTCAAAATATGTGAGTTAATATATATCAAATGCTGTGGAACTGTCAACTGAAGCCTGAAGTTCAAATTAGATTCAGTTGAAAATGTAAGTGAAATTCTTATCATTTTGGCATTTTCTACAAAATGTATCAACTTCCTGTGTCAAGGAATATTTCTTGATTTCTGTAAAGTCTCAGAATCAAAAATACACTCTCTTATTTAAGAGACAATGTGAAAATCATCATTGGTGTTGAGTGGCTTTTAATTTACAGCAACTGTAATAACATTGATTGCATATCAAAAATCTGTCGCACCTCACTTGTGTCCTGAACTTTTATTTTTAGATTGGAAATCACTAGCAATGACTTCCTTTCAAGACAATATTAAGAACAAGCATAAGTACAGGTGTCAGGGTAACAGGAAGAAAAAGAGAAGGGTAAGTTATCCTGGCCTCTAGTGTACATTCCACTGTTGCAGAGATCAGGCAGAGGCAAAGTCAGTTTCAGATAAACCTGCCAGGTAGACTGCCTCTGTTGACCTGTGCTGGCAAGGGAAAGGACTGAAGTTGCTTGGATGCTGCAAGGCCTTTGCTAAATTGGCTTAGTGTGCAGTGCTTCTCTCCCATCGTCACTTGTCTCATTCCTTTCTGAGGTCTACCACTGCAGGTGCAAATTTCTGTTTCATTCTGATTATCAGCATGATATTTACCTTTAATTATCTCTTATTTGTTTGTGTGATTGACCTGTTCTGTTCCTGAACCACTTCATTTACATTAACCTTTAGGGAGATTTTTCTTTTAAAGATACTTCCTTTTCTTTGCATCACAAAGAATTACTGAAGCAGAGTATAGGTTCCCCTTGCTTAGCAGAAGCACTGTCAGCCATTCTATTCCGTCTATTATTCACACCAAAAGCCTTGGACTCTACTCTTCCTCCAATATTTCACACCACATTTCTTAGCAAAATGTAGTAACTTTCAAAAATACAGCTTACCAGACCAGAAATACATCCACTTATTTTGTCTGTTCCTAGTGAAATGACAGAAAAAAAACAAAAAACAAAAAACAAAAAAACCAAGAGAGAAAATTGTCTTGTTTACTGCTATTAAAACTAATATTCATTGGTGGAATTTGACACAGCAATTAAGACAAAATTTGAGATGCTTGCACCCCATATTGGGATGCCTGGATTTTAGTGTCCAGTTCAACTAACAGTCTAGCTTTCTGCTAATGTGATCCCTGGGGGGGAGGGGGGTGGTTAAGGTGATAACTCAACCACTTGGGACCCTGCCAGCTATATGAATGATTTGGGTCGAATTCCAGGCTTCTGGCTTTGGCTTGGTTCAGCCTGGGAATTTACACACATGTGTAGAGTGAACTATGAGATGGGTGATCTCTGTCTTTGTCTCTCTCTTTCAGAAAACAAACAAAAAACTTTAAACAGTAAATAAAATAGTCCTGATTCCATATCCTTTGCCTTACTTTATTTTTCATAGCTCATGTTATCAAATTACATCACATTAATATATCTTTTTCTCTAAAATTTGAAACTAAAGTTGTCACATGTTCTTAAGATAATACTTAATATTGTACGAATATATATATATATTTTCACATTTTTTTGTCAAATAATTTTGTTCCTAGCTTACTTTTCTGTCTTACGGGTTAAATTAGATTTCTACAGTAATTCTGGCAATTCTATAATTAAGAAATGTTTTCTTTATTTCTTCGCCTAAAATTAAGCAATCACAGCTCATTATGAAAGAAAACGCTAATGAAAGATATGTTGAGTCATAAATACCTTGCTTGTCAAATTTTACTTCAAAATCATCACTTCACTGATTTCTCCAATTCAAAGTCAATTTGTCATAAAATCTGCACAATTCCAATAAAGTTCTCTTAAAAAAATCACCTAGATAAGGATCTAATATTCAAAAATATACTGAGCAAGCCCCCAACTTAAAGCTCTAATTAGATTCTATCGAAGCAGTACTCAACTTTATAGAAATCAATCCATGACACATTTTTTGAGCAAAAGTTTTTGTCATATTTTAGCAAATAACCAGTTGAACAGGATCTCATCAAGACCTCACAACTAAAATCCCTGGAGATCACTTTGCTGAGGATTAAATTACACTTGCAGGATCTTTGTAATCACAAGAGAGGTATTATTTTAACTGCTCTTCTAAATACTGCCTTTGTCTCCTAGTACTAAATAACAATTAATTTACCTATTTCAATTACAGAAATGTTGTCTATATATGAAAATTGTAAAAGCATTATACTACTTGCATCATCCCTTCATTAAATCACTCCATGTAGCTTCATAAGCCTGTCCTTGAGCTGTGGAGTCAATGGTCAACATTACCTATTGCCTATCATGAAATCACCCGCCCATCAACCCATCAATAGGTCTATAAATTGCAATGTGATGACATAGGTTTCTAATAATGTTGGTTCAGAAATGAGTTTGGAGAAAGCCAGGCCTTATCTTGTAGAGTTCACATTTGGGGTAATGTGGTCATTTTCAGTTTTCCTAATTCCCATTGGGAATTTCAGAGGAAAGCCTTCCCTACTTACACACAAAATGCAGTGTTTTGACTTTTTAAAATGTCTTTTATTGGGTCTGTGTGAGGCTAAAGTCCTTACTTTGCTCATGCTGGGATCCCATGTGGGTGCCAGTTCTAATTCCAGCAGCCCCGCTTCCCATCCACCTCCCGGCTTGCGACTTGGGAAAGCAGTAGAGGACAGCCCAAACCTTGGGACCCTGCACCCATGTGGAAGACGCAGTAGAGACTCTGGGCTACTGGGTTCAGATCGACTCAGCTCTGGTCATCGTCACCACTTTGGAAGTGAATCAATGAACAGAAAATCTTTTTCTCTGTCTCTCCTTCTCTTTGTACATCTGACTTTCCAAGAAAAATAAAATAAATCTTTAAAACAAAAAACTCTTATTGCCGAAGAACAATTTAAATTCTTTATATTCCACTGTAGATTCCCATTGAAATTACTGGCAGAATATTATGTTAAAAAGAAGTTGAAGACTATATCAGTGATGAATTTTGTCAATTTACCAATCACATTAGTATAATATAATTAGCCAATATCTATTCTGGACAGTCTTTGCACAAGCTGATCCAATATTACCTCTTAGAAACCATTCTGAATGATTCTTATTAGCATTACTCATTTTATATTTTACTTAGCAAGGTATTTTAATGAAACTTAATGGCAACAATGAGATTAAGACACAAGTCCTTACCTATAAAATTTCTCAAATATATATGTATATATGTACATATATATATATATTTCATACAGGCATTGATCTATAATGTTGATGCACTAAGTAGATCCACCAAAAATCTCAGATTTCAAATGTTTTACCTTGCTTCCTTTGAATTCTGTTTACATCTGACAAATTCCTACACATTTTTTTTTCAAAAATCAGAAAATAGGGGGATACATCTTTGACTTTTATTGGTGCTCCCTAACCTCATTAATCATGTTGTTTTCTTTTAGAAAGAAAGCAAAATCAGCTGGCAATATGCTTCTTAAATACGTAGTTCCCATTTGCTTAGACTTCACTATATAACAGATATAAAATTATGACTTTTATTCTTTTAAACACTTTCTCAAGGATACACTGTGATTCTTTGTATTTTATGGAAAAAACAGTGACAGTCATAATTCAAATTCAAACCAGCTTGGTGTCACAGCCCATCTACACAGACAAACAGTGAGAAAAGTCGGTGCTTTGATGTCGGTGCTTCTTATCCAGGACTGATTTTAGGTTCTAAGAAATGAACATAATACTGCAATTTTCCAACTAGATATCATATACAAAATGCTTCACATATTGCTTGAAAGCTGTGCCATTAAAAGTTGTATTGTATCATGCTACTTCCGGAAGAAGTGAGGTCTTAGGTCTTAGGAACTGGGAAAAATAAAAATCATTACAATAACTTCAGAAAGAAGTGGTTTCATTTCGCACAAGTTAAAGTCTCTGCTGCTATAATACACAAACATGCTATTGTCTTACTGTTGGCACATTTAGAGAGGAAATCTCATACATGTGTGATATTTTGTTGTCTCCCACAATAGTGAGTGGATCTACGCCCTGTGGAACCAAACTGCCAGTCACTGGGAATTGAGATACTAAAACTGTGGCTAGTTATGATCAGATATTAGAGTGAGACATTATACACTAGGGGCTTGTAGCTTTGTATGATTAGGCACTCTCTGTGAAATAAACTGAGAAACACAACTATTCCAGAGAACAGCAGAATAAGTTAAGTTCTGATGAAAGAACAAGCAAGAGAAGGCAAGGAAAAGAACAAATGGTGGACAAAAGGTCAACCTGAAGTGGACCATGGTCATCGGAGGAGTGATCTCCTGAATTCTGCCGTCTACGTTTTTACTTCTAACAACTTCAAATCTATAGTAATTCAAGACTTCTGATTTGTAAAGAAGTCATCCTTAATAAGAAAAATACGGTAGGAGTAAGTAGAGAGAGTAGATACTTTGGTTTTCTTTCTAATACTCACATTCATTTTTTCTGTATCACATAGCAGCCACGTGATTAGGCGGGACTGCTCACCATTGTTCTAGGGCTGAATACTGATTCCAAATAACTTGCCACAGTGACTGTTTTAGGGCAAGCTGACACCAAGCAATGCAGCGCTTTTTCTTGCTGAGGACAACAGTTAATGCTGTCAGTTTCAGAGAATGGTTACCCTGCTGTACAGACAAAATACTTAACATTTTTTTCTTCTCAAACAATGTGAATTAAGAATAAGCCCTGGGCCTGGTGCAATAGCCGAGTGGCTAAAGTTCTAACCTTGCACATTCTGGGATTCTATATGGGCACTAATTCTAGTCCCCGAAGCTCTATTTCCCATCTAGCTCCCTGCTTGTGGATTTGGAAAGCAATTGAGAACCGCCCAAAGCTTTGGGATCCTGCATCCGTGTTGGAGACCCAGAAGAAGCTCCTGGCTCCTGGGTTCAGATTGGCTCAGCTCCTGCTGTGCAGTCACTTGGGGAGTAAGTCATCAGATGGAAAATCTTTGTCTCTGTCTCTTCTGCTCTATGTATACCTGACTTTCCAATAAAAATAAAATAGATCTTAAAAAAAAATGAGCCCTGGAATTGTGTATGTTTGAAGAAAGACAATTTGGAGAGAATGCTGACCATCATAGAAATGCACAGAAATGGAACCAGATATTAGTTTTATTAAATTTGCAGTCCTAGCCATTTCTGGGTCTGTTAATTTTCCATAATATTTTAAAAATTTATTTTTATTATTTTTTTTATTGGAAAGGCGGATATACAGAGAGGAGAGACAGAGAGGAAACACAAGTGAGCGCAACGGCCGATACTATGCCAGTCCGAAGCCAGGAGCCTCTTCCGGGTCTCCCACGCGGGTGCAGGTTCCCAAAGCTTTGGGCCGTCCTCGACTGCTTTCCTGGGCCACAGGCAGGGAGCTGGAAGGGAAGCAGAGCTGCCAGGATTAGAACCGGCGCCCATATGGGATCCCGGGCGTGCAAGGCGAGGACCTTAACCACTGCGCCACTGTGCTGGGCCAAATTTTCCATATTATTTTAAACCTCAGTTGAGGTTTCAACATGATGGCTCAATTGCCTAATTCACCCCTAGAAAGCTCTCGGATCCCATATTGGTGTTGTTTTGTGTCCTGGCTGTTAAACTTCTCATCCAGACCCCTGCTTGTGTCTTGGGAAAGCAGTAGAAGATGGCCCAAAGCCTTGTGACTCTGTGGACACATGGGCGGCCTAGCAGAAGCTCCAGGCTCCTGGCTTTGGATTAGCTGAATTTCGCCCATTGCAGCCATTTAGAGAATGAACCATTGGGAAAATCTCTCTGGCTCTCCTTCTCTTTGTAAATCTGACTTTCCAATAAACAAAAATAAAAAGCCAGTTGAATTGGGCACTCATTTTGTTGCCAAGCAAAATAAAACAAAACAGAATCTAAATATAAATCCATGGGAGAGGGTTCATTGACAAAAACGTAGAACCAGATTCCCCCAATGGAATACACTGAGGCTAGCGCTCCATTTTTATTCTGCTCTTCAGTGTCATTTGGCTATGAGAAAATCTACCTGTATTGCTTCATTTTTCCTAAAGGCTTCAGTTGTACTTGAAAAGCTTCAATGCCATCTAAGTTTCTTTTTTTTAAATGCTTTTGGCAGAAATATTATCATATAGCAAGAACTAAGCAAGCAGGTGGAATTGCTTTTAATAAGGATACATTGAAATTTCTATTCTAGGAAAATTCTCATATGGGATATAAATGAAAGTGTTGAGCAGAAGGAACCAAGTTTCAATATTATTATATGCCAGAAGTACAATGTGAAAATATAACTTTGTTCCAATATATTCAATGCTTTGTAAATTATGCATATTTATTTATTATTAATTCCATTGACAACTATGACGTATTGTTAACTTAAAGTAATACAAAGCCTATACTGGTATATATGTTGTTAGTCTTAATTTTGGAACGTCTGTTCTTTGCTCATGTCTTATAAACCCCAAATATACATATGTGTATATGACGGGCAGGTACAATGGCTCAACAGGCTAATCATTCTGCTGCAAGCACCATCATTCCATATGGGAGCTGCTTCATGTTCCAATTGCGCCTCTGCTGATCCAACTGAAGCAGCAGAAGATGGCCTAAGTCTTTAAAATCCTGTATCCAGGTAGGAGACCTAAAGAAAAGTCCATGGCTCCCAGCTTATGATTTGCTCAGCTCTAGTCATTTGGGGAATAACCCAGCAAATGGAAGATCTCTCTGTCTTTCTTCTCTGTGGACCTGACTTTGCAGTAAAAATAACACATATATCTTTTTAAAAGTAATTGGCAACACCCAGATTTTTCTTTTAGTGCTAGAATTAATGTTGAATCACAGGCAAGGAAGTTAGTATGCACACACTGGAGGAATAATTTAATGAATCACTAGAAGAAAAAATAGAATAGGGGTTAAAAAAAAAACAAAGAGTTTACAAGAAATAGAATTACTTTCTCATATTAGGAACATTTTGTTAAGCTTACACGATGGAAACAAAACCAAGGATATTCTGAACAAAAAGAAAAATCAACGTAGGCAGCACTAAAAATGCCATTGCGCATTATGAAGATTTTTCTATGGAAAGACTGGGGAGAGAACAGAGAAAAGGAATACAGAGTGCCCTAACCACTGGTTCATTTCACCATGGCTTCAACAACTGGGACTGCAGCAGTCCCAAACAAGGATCCAGGAACTCAATCCAATTCTCCCAGTTTAAGATAGGGATCCCATTGCTTAGGCTATTATCGCTGTTTTCCAGGGTCTGCATGAGTAGAAACTTGGGAGTGGGAACAGCAATTCTCTTAACATTAGACAGATATCCATTCCTAAAAGACACACACACACACACACACACACACACACACACACACCTATTTTTTTTTTGAGAAATATCTTCCTTTCGATGTTTCACTCCCCAAATAAATGCAATGTCCGGTGCTGTGCCGATCTGAAGCCAGGAGATTTTTTGTAGATCCCAAAGCTTTGGGACCGTCCTGGACTGCTTTCCCAGGCCACAAGCAGGGAGATGGATAGGAAGCTGGGCTGCTGGGATTAGAACCAGTGCCCATATGGGATCCCAGTGCATTCAAGACGAGGACTTTAGCCACTAGGCCACGGTGCTGAGCCTCTAAAACATATATTCTACTCAAACTGAGGCCAGACATTTTTCTTATCACTAACTGGAGTGAATATTTTGCTCCAAATTCTCAAGCACAGAAATGCTGAGAATTTTATTAGAGCCTCCCAATAAACATACCTTAACTTTTTTTTTCCCCCTTTTCCTATTGCATGTATTTGAAATTCTGATGACATAATTTGGTGCATGAGGGAAATGAGAGTCTCAGAGTTTCGATTTCCTCATTGCTCAAAGGACAGAATTAGAGTAGATCAATGATTAAAAGAGGATTTCCATTTAAAACATCAGAACCTCTGGAGATACAAGCATGTGGGTGAAGTCCTTAAGGTATCTACATATAATATTAAAATATAATTTATTTTAGAAAAGATTATATATACATATATATTTATTTAGAAGAGCTTTCTTGGATTTTTTTTTCTTCATTCTCTTTCTCTCATATTCTCCCCAGATGAATAAAAAACACTTTGTTACGACAATGTGAACACATTTTTTGCATTATACACATCTGTACAGAATGCCATGTTCCATGACTTGACATTTCATTAGATTATGAAACTGGAAATTTTACCTCCTAATAGAGACCATGAGACCATGAAAAATCAACTATGAAAATGTTGTTGTGGTTCAGTGTGCTAAGATGTCCCACCTGAGACACGAGTATCCACTAGGGGAGTGCAATTAGGAATCCCGAGTGGTCAGTCTCTAATTTGAGCTCCATGTTCATGTGTGTGGGAAAACATCAGAGATATTCCAAAAGCTTGTGCATCTGACAGCTGTTTGAGAGATTTAGTTGGAATTCCAGATTTCTAGTTTCAGGCTGGCCCAGCAGTGGCAATTTCATCCATTTGGAGGGTGAGTCAGTGAATGAATAATCTCTCTCCGTCTCTCCATCTTTTTCCTTCATTTTGCTTTTTTTAAAGATTTATGTTTTTATTATTTTTTCATTGGAAAGGCGGATATACAGAGAGGAGAGACAGTGAGGAAGATCCTCTGTGCGATGGTTCACTCCCCAAGTGAGTGCAACTGCCGATGCTATGCCAATCCGAAGCCAGGAGCCTCTTACGGGTCTCCCACGCAGGTGCAGGGTCCCAAAGCTTTGGGCCGTCCTCGACTGCTTTCCCAGGCCACAGGCAGGAAGCCGGAACGGAAGCAGGGCTACCGGGATTAGAACCGGCGCCGATATGGGATCCAGGGCGTGCAAGGCGAGGACCTTAACCACTTGCGCCACCGCGCCGGGCCTTCATTTTGCTATTTACGTAAGTAAATAAGTAGATCTTTAAAAAACAGCCCTAAAACCTTAGCACAAAGAACCCTCTGTAGGATGTTATGTATATATGGCATGAATATTATTTTTAAATATGATAAATGTATATTTAATAAAACATACCTATACAAAATATATGCAAAAGCAAATGTTAATATAAGTAAATGATATAAAATATTATTTGAAAATGTAAAACTTAAATTTGTTTTTAAATGTTATTGAATTCAGTTTATGTAGGGTTTCTTTAAATAGTTTACAGAAAACAATCTAAAGAACTGCGCATTTTCCATATGATTTTGAGGAAAATTTATATCTGATATGCCATGGAGAGGGATGGTAAAATATCCTTTTTAACTTAGAGATTTAAATTATTTGAGGATATCATCCATGTAAGTGTTATTTGTGTAATATCTGGGATCATCTCTGTCATTGGTTAAATCTGAATTATAGAACTTGGAATTGGATGAAATTTAGAAGTCAGTGAATCAAACAATATGATCGTACTCTAATTTCTCCTATGTATTTTCATTTGTTGAATAACTAACAGTATTTTATTAAAAGAAAATCGTGGTGGGTTTCCTAGACTCAATTATAATTACAGGTAATAGAATTTCTGTTTATACCAACAAGGTTGCCTGCTGAGGCTCATCGACTATGAAGATGGGGAAATACGACACACTGAGAAATTGGCTGATTTGGCAGTAAGTTGATATAACAGCAGAGCCCTAAGCATGATATAGTTTGAGAGTAAGCAAGCCAAGCCAGGACTCCTTCAGCTAGTAGCGCTCTTTCCTTCCTTGGGCAAAATAATCTTTCTGAGGATTCTTCCTCAGTATCCTCTGGGTGCTCACATGTGAAGCATTTGGGGTCTTATCTTCTAAACTAGTTTATTGACATTAAATACACAAATTTCATATATTTCACAATACAGATTTAAGAGCATCATGCTTCCAGCTCTACCCTCCCTCCTGCCCACATTTTCCATCTGCCCTCCACCTTCTTTCCCATTTTCCCTTAATCTTGATAGTGGCATGCATTCATTTCACTCCCCTTTCCCAGGCTTAACGCTTCACTGGGTAAAGGTATCAACTAAGAGCAAGTAAAGAAATAAATAAAACAGCACAACAACAACAACAACAACAACAAAACCAGAACTGCTACTCCTCAAGACTGTAGACAAGGGAACTAAACCATGACCAAATTACAAAAAGTCATGCTCCTTCCACATATCACATTTTTGTGTTTGTACTCTGTGTATCAGTTCTGGAAAGACATATGATATTCGTCTTTTTGGAGTTTCCTGCTCATCATGGAGCCAGGGGTCAGCAGAGGCAGGCTGACCTGTGGTAACGACATCACATGGAAAAGACCAAACATAGATGAAATGTACAGAACCCTTCGAAAACATGCTTCAGGTTCTAATTGTTATACTAAATCCAAGGGGCCTTGACTAAGTGCTTTAATTTCTGAAAGTGAATTCATCTAGGCAGTACTAGAGCACAAAGGAATGCTTTTTGTTTTTTCCTAAAAGAAAGTTGCTTTTCTCTTTGGGTGAATCCCCAGAACCTATTTAAGATAAAACAACAGGGCTTGCTTCTGTGTTTAGGTCCTTTCTAACTCTACAGTGCTCTATTTGGATGTCCTGTTTAATTGCGCCTTAGCCTAACAAGGAACTGACATACCTCTGGCAAGATGATCTCCAATATCCTATTTGGATATACTTCATACGAATGCCCATCCCCTTAGATGTTATGAAATAACACTGAATACATGAATACTTATTTTGGCCGATGGATGTCATGGGAAGTAAAATAATCTTAAGAGTAAAACAAGTTTCATTTTGTTTAAATTTTAGCTGTAATATTAAACAAAAACTTAAATGATTTAATGTGCAGGTTTCTAAGCTATTTTGTGAATGCCTACACTGCTTAAAGAGCAGAGGAGGTAAACGACTGCCAATTCCTCCTTCCAATTATATCACTGTAAAATAAAGATCCATTCTATTTATCATTCACACGCCCAGGGGTATGGTAAAGCTCAGGTACACCAACTACATATGATTAAGGATGAAATACATCTCTGGATAAACTGAAACTCAGCCACAAATATATAGATCTTATTCCATGCTATTTTGTTTTTCTATAGTAGTAAGAGCTGCTTGCCAACAGCAGGTAAGTAGTTCCAAGATTAGAACTTTACAGAAGTATTCTGGTTTTTAGGATTACACTGGTTGTTAATTGTAGATTATTCATTTTCAAGGCCTTTGGCATTCTTATTTTTAATATTAAAATCTACTAGAGTTATTAGGTATACTTTCTCAGCCCTAGTGGAGTATGTGTCAGGGTTGACTTTGTTATCCCCACAGAGAAAGGCTAATGTTACAATTCTGTGTTTTGAAATCATTCTTAATGCCTTTTGAAATGTTACATAGGGAGAAAAAATTTATGCATGCCATGATATCTTTTGCATTAGATGTTCTATAATCAAACATTACAGGTATAAAATAATAGCCACCATGGAAGCATAGTGTCCTAAAAAAAAAAGCAAAAATCCCATTGTGAACCGTGGAGATCTGTCTGCAGAAGACTGCCACCCATATAGCATGCTGGACTGCAGAAATAACGGTTTCCTAGAATGTCACAATGACTTGCAAAGTCTGAGAAACCCTTGAGTGCTTATTGGCATGCCGACCTTCATATTCCAGTGCATATACAACGATTGCAATGTCTTGCTATGTAGTGGACTTGCTTCAGTTTTAGTTTATGTCTGCCAAAGTAAAAAATCACAGGTACCTACTTCTCTCCTTGTTATAAATGTCCAAGGCCACACTATGGCAGTAACATGTGCCTTGGCCCTGACTAACCCTGTGTTTTCCACTTCTCAAATGCAATTTAATATAAATAAGTATATCTTTGTTTTCATTGTTATGTCTTTTATGATTTCTAGGTTTGCATAGAAAAAATGTTTCATTATAATCACCTCTTGAAAAAACGCATTACCACAATGAAGTCTTAAGATATTAATCAAAATAATAATAATAATAATAATAATAATAAAAGATTTAACTGTGTAGTTCAGCTTTTCTCAAATCATTATTAAGCAAAAGATTCCTTTAAAAATAATTGTCGAGGAATAAAGTTTGAGAAACATCGTATTTGAGGAGGAATAAAAAAATCGTGCAGTTTGAATATTTTTATTAATCGTATATTTAGTAAGTTGTGAAGCTGTGACTTCATTCACACTCAACAGTTGCACAGGAGAGTAGTGATTAGGAAGTTATGTGGAAAATGTGAAACAAGTGGATAATCAAATATTTGAGTTTCACCTGGGACAATACTTAGCTTTGTTCCACTTATTTTTTATTAAAGTGTTGGGCAGGTTTTCTTACTGAGTAGATTACATTTAGGTAGAAGTGACATGACTAGCAGGAATATTTAAAAGTTCTGGAATATTACTCAGTTGTTTATTCAAAACCATCAAAATAAATTCTGAGAGTAACTGCACGCCCATTGTACCCATCCACATCTACTCATTCATTCTTTTGCTTTTAATAATTATTTATGTTATTGTTCATTTGACAGGCAAAGAGACGGAAGCGGAGAGAGCTACCATCCACCGTTTTTTGTTTGTTTGTTTGTCTTTTGTTTTTCCCTAACAGCCACACCAGCGAGGCTGAAGCTGGGAGCTGGGACTGCAATCCAGTTCCTCAAGGGCATGGAGAACTTAGTCACTTGAGCCCCTGCTGCTGCCTCAGACTCTGCAGTAGCAAGAAGCAGGAGTCACAAGCAGGAAAGAGGAAATCCAAACAGAGAACTCCTAAATGGAAGGAGCATCCCTTATATGTAGGCTAAACTCATGGTCCATTTGTATAATGTTCAGTGGGGGGGAAAAAAAAGCTGCTTCAGCCAAAAGCACACTTCTTTTGCCATTTAATATCTACTGGATTAGATCTTGTCATCCATGACTATTTTGTTAGTTTAGTGTAAGATCTTGAAGAAGAAATACTCAGTTTTATTCATCTCTTCAGTACCTGTTAGCACAATAAATATTAAGCATATTGTTATGATATAGGGGATAAACTGATAAGTGCAAATGTACAAGAAATAAAAAGAAATCATATAGGAAGTGTAAAACATATCCTTTAAAAGAGACAGAGAGATGAAATGATATTGACGCTGAAGAATCCAATAGTATTAACTACAAAAAGAAACCAAATCATCTAGTTCTTTCTCAGTAAACAAGGTTTCTTTAATCAGGAAAAAACACAAGCACAGCACAGAACAGATAATGCACACCTGGCTTCCGGGCTTCATGAGTATTTTGTGCATAGGTTAAGTACGTCTCACTTAAAGTAATAACAGAAGGCATTTCTTTTGGGCAACTTAAATATAGATTCTTGCAGCCAACTACTAATTATAGTTGAACATTCTTACAGGATGAACGTAGAAGTTGAAACATAGCCACGGAAATAAAGAGAATGACAGAAAATGCTGAGCAGCTTAAGTTCATCAAAAATAATTTAATCAAGATCAAGATAATTGACTACTTTTTTTCTGGAAAAAATATAGGATAAATTTTAATAGCAAAATCAGAAATTACCCCGTCATTATATACTAGCAATCTCACATTAGAAAAGAGATCAGGGCCCGGCGCAGTGGCGCAAGTGGTTAAAGGTCCTCGCCTTGCACGCCCAGGATCCCATATGGGCGCCGGTTCTAATCCCGGCAGCCCCGCTTCCCTTCCAGCTCCTTGCCTGTGGCCTGGGAAAGCAGTCGAGGACGGCCCAAAGCTTTGGGACCCTGCACCTGCGTGGGAGACCCGGAAGAGGCTCCTGGCTTCGGATTGGCATAGTATCGGCCGTTGGGCTCACTTGGGGAGTGAATCATCGGACGGAAGATCTTCCTCTCTGTCTCTCCTCTCTCTGTATATCTGCCTTTCCAATGAAAAAATAATAAAAATAAATCTTTAAAAAAAAAAAAGAGATCAGACATAAGACAAATGAGCTAATAAAAGCTGTTGTATTAAATGTGTTGGTTTGAGTAAATAGCAATCTTTCCATTTTATCTTAGTAAGAGCATATTACACTTATTTAAGATACTTCATCCCTCCCCCTGAGGTTTATCTAGGCTGACATGCCTTATGGTTTCACCAAAAGGCACACTCCCCACGCCGCTGTGTTTCAGAGCACACCATCGCACTGCCTGGAGACTATTACAGTTGTGGTACATGACTTCAACGGAGTCCTAATTGGGATTCCCAGGCATCTGAGAAAACATGCGCTCCTTCTATGTATACCAAGCCAGCAGCCACCGGTACTCACATGTGTTACTACATTGGGATCATTCATCATTTTTATCATTTTTATTATGTGATGCCCAAATTAAAAGAAGCAATACGCAACAGCAAGGGACAGTAAATAAATACATGAATATTAAAATTTTAAGTCACATGAACGATTAGGAAACAAAAGTCATATAGATGTGTATCTACAAAGTCTTCAGATTTTGGTTTAAAACATAATTGGTAATTGATTGTTTCATATTTTTAAAGCCAATATTAAAGGTCATTGCACAATTGACATCGAACTACACAAGAAAATAATGTAGGAAACATGTTATTAAAGTAGGAAAAATGATCAGCATTGTTTTCAATACTGGACTGGACTTTTTTTTTATTTCACATATGCAGCACATTTCACCTTATTCACAACTGATTTCCATTATAGTCAATTTCCATTACTGCTGCACTGAAGGGCTACAAACTGAATGGCTTAAAACAACAGTAGCAATAACAATTTTCTCAAATTTCAGATACTGGAAGTCAAAAATTTCTCCTTGAAAGCTTTAAGAACCTGTCCTGTGTCTAGCTCCTACAAGTCTCTGCCTCAGCGTTGCATGACCTTCCCTTTGTATCGCTCAGTCTCCTTATCAAGATTTATCAGGATATTCTGTCTATTTATCAGGATCCTATTTATAAGGGACCATGCCAATTCTTTACAACCTCAGTTTGAGTTGATTGCATTAACAAAGACCTTCAAAAAGGTTTCAATGACCAGGTATCTCATCTGGGAGCCAGGGTCTGAAGTCCTGGAGATGCTCTCCACTGTCTTTTCCCACACATTGCTAGAGCAGGATTAGAACTAGTGAAGTTGAAACATAAACAGGTACTCGGGCAGCATGCTGACAACAGAAGATGGTTGTTTGATCTGTCTTCGCACAATATTGGCCCTAGGGATCGAACAAGCTTCAACCCATAGCACTTTGGGTAGATGCTTAATTATTTAGTATAAAAGCATAGCAGTTTGTTGCATCAACACTGTTATTAAGCTGATATATTTAGGTATTATTTGTTGGGAGAATTATTAATCTGCATAATTAAGAGACTTGGGAAACAGTAATTTTTTTAAATTAATTTATTTTTTATTGCAAAGACAGATATAGAGATAGGAGGAGCGACAGAGAAGAAGATCGATCTTCCATCAGATGATTCACTCCCCAAGTGACCACAACGAGTGGTGCTGCGCTGATACAAAGCCAGGAGCCAGGAACTTCCTCCAGTTCTCCCACACTGGAGCAGGGTCCCAAGGCTTTGGGCCATCCCTAGCTACTTCCCCAGGCCACAAGCAGGGAGCCATACAGGAAATGGAGTTGCCGGGATTAGAACCAGCGCACATATGGGATCCTGGTGCGTTCAAGGCAAGGACTTTAGCTGCTAGGCCACCATGCCAAGCCCAAGAAACAGTATTCTATCTTCTCTCTCCAACAAGTTTCTCTTTTCCTCCAAACTGCCACCTGATCGTGAAAGTTTGGTCACTAGCTAATTATCTTACTCCTAAAGGTGGGTCACTTTTTAAAGTATCTATTTTTGAAGAGTTATTATGTATTTAAAAGCAGAGTCAGAGAGAATAACAGAGAGAGAAGAGAGACTCTTCCATGAGCTAGTTGGGTCACTCCTGGGCCAGACCCAAGCCAGGCATCAGGAACTTCCTCTAGGTCTCCCACACTGGCAAAAGGATTAAGTGTTTGGACTGCACTCTGCTGCTTCCCTACATATGTGAGCAGATTGGATTAGAAGAAGAGTAGCAACAGTCAAACTGGCCTGCCTATGAACTGCTGATTTCACAGGTGGAAACTTAACCTGCTTGCTAAGCCGCCAAGCGAGGCCCTAGCATCTGCTTCTTTTTAGGCAGCTAAAAATGGCAGAGTGTTTTTCATTCCTCCTAGCCCATCAACAGGCTCTCTTCTCACGTCGGCTATTGGTCTGTTTTCCTTCTTAATCGGTAAGAACCCTGCTAATTCTTTTGCCATGAATGAGGTCAGCTGCCTCACCTATTGTATGTTCTTTATTTGCTAAACTTGAAAGACCAATTACTTTGATTATAGTTCATAAAGTGTGATTTCATATTCATTTTCTGTTTGTATGGCCGTTTTAAACTGCATTGTCTGGACCACGATAAAATTCCCTCAAAAATTTTATAGGATGTATGGTGAAAAGTATCATGGCAAATATATCTATTCCCATCCCTAAAGCATATTACTACAATGTAACATAAGTTTAGCCTTAAAAGAGTTTCATAGCACAAATAATTAATATTTGGTTGTTGCCAGTGGAATCTCTACAACTTTTCTATCTGTGCTACTTCTAAGACATGTGTTCCCCATTTATCATCAATGAGAACTAGCATTGGCAAAGACAATAAAAATCTATAGGAAATGCTCCAATTACCTTATAACCATCAACGAATTTTATTTTTATTTGAATTCCCAGTAACATAAAAAAAACAGTTAAGAAAAAAACCATAATAACCCACTCTCTCCATCAATAACCCTTCTTTCTTTTTCCTTTAATTTTTCTCAGTAACATATTTTCAGTTTATTTTATAATCACAGGCTTACTACACCAGTTGCCTTAATATTCAATGGTCTCCAAAAGACAAAGATTTTTTTGTTCTGATATATACTAGGAAATGTAGAAGACCTCAACAAATTGAGCTAAACTGACATCTTCTGATGTGATTATTATTTGTAGCATTTGTATATATTTCTGTGGAACAGAGGCCAATAGTCCAAAATTTTCTACTGCTCAGCTTCTACAGAATCACTAAAAATTATAAAAACAGATTAATTTGGAATTTGGTGTCCATACTTGGTAACACAGTGGACTGGTCAAATGTCAGAAACAATAAGCTAAGTATGATATTATCATGCAAATTTTTGCATTATGATGTTTCACAACTGCATTATTTCAAAGTTCATGTAACACTTTTTGATAACATACTTCAACAATCATTATGTTAAATAATAACCTAGTGTTTCAGTTTTCTTTGGCCTTCTAGCCATGTAGATTTTATCATCATGATTAATAGAAAGTCTGATTATCCACATTCAAAGACATCTCAATAATGTATGCATTTGTTTAATATATAGCTTGTTGTATGACTGCATGTGAATGTCCCTGCCGTTCATCGTGTGTCTTGAAATCTGATGTGTTTCTGTGTACATTTACTTTCAAATATTTGTCTATATTTGCCCATTTTCGTGGTCATACTACACAATATTTTACAAAAGCAAAGAAATGAAAAGAACTAGGAGTGTATTTCATTAACTTATTACATGCTTGGTCTAAAGGACACAAACTGCTCTGAGTAATAATTCAAGAAACTGTATGTAACTCATAACTAAAGTTTTTAGCTGTGTTTGTCAACTCAAATATCAGAATAGTAATTAATTTCCATATTAATGATATAACCACTTTAACATTTTTCAAATTTAATGTAGGACAAAAGAAAATAAGGGGCAGAATTATAGTGAAAGATGTTTGAATTACAGCTGTGTCAAATAAATCAATTTTGATTTTAATTCCGTAATTTTTGTGTGACAACAAAAGTGCCAGAATAATGTTTTTTAGATCAATATGAATACTTAAAGAAGAAAAAATATTCAGGATCTTCTCTATATACTAATGATCTTTCAGTCTTAACTAATGCATGCTTTCATGAATAATCAGTTATTTAAAATTGCAGTTGGGTCTTAGGCATCACTGTTGAAGTCACAGTGGTATGATTTCCCACTTACTGATGGATCACATTAGCTTATATGAGCCATTAAATGTCTTACTGAGATTATGTACTAAGAAGGAAAACCTTTGTAAGAAACACACATGACATTGTCTGGTGCTGCATACCTTCAGCCCACAGGGTGAAATAGCTGGAGATTTAATTGCTGGGGAAAATAACACTGGCATAATTACAAATTAATAACTGCATTAATGATATTCAAGAGTCATTTGAAGGAGAAATAGTTGTGAATATATGAATGCAAGAAATCAGTAGACTTTTGCGAAGTCACTGAACACATTTCGGGAAAGCAAGCCTACTCTTTGTGTATTAAAGATCCAGGGGGTAAGATGACTGAAAAATCAGTAAGAAGTAACATAAAGGACACAAGCAAGTTGGTGTTGACAAAACAGAGGAAGCCCAAGAAACAAAAACTTAACTCCATTTGCCACAGTCCTTCAAACAGTTACAACTGAAAAAAATGTTACAAGATGCAGAATTACATGACTGAAAGAGTCTTAACTTAGAGACCCACTTGTTTCAGGCTGAGCAATTTCTAAGATAAAGATATTCTTCAAAGGCTTTCCGTTTTTCTATCTGATATTCAACACAATACTCGAAAAGTCAATTATTTAAATAATAGTTTTCCTTCATTGTTTGGGATTTCTAGATTTATGTCTAAAATTTCAGAAAGTGTATTTGATTATCTCATCCCAAGTAGTTAAATTAAAATATCTGAACTAAGGTCTTGGCATGGTATCCTAGCAACTAAAGTCCTCAACTTGCTCGCACCAGGATCTCATATGGATGCCAGTTCTAATCCCTGCGGCCCCACTTCCCATCCAGCTCCTTGCCTATGGCTGGAAAAGCAGATGAGGACAGCCCAAAGCCTTGGGACCTGCACCTGCTTGGGCAACCCAGAAGAGACTCCAGGCTCCTGGCTTCAGATTGGCACAGCTCCAACTGTTGGGACCAGAGGTGGGGCGGTGAATCAATGGACAGAGATCTTTCTCTCTGTCTCTCTTCTCTGTATGTCTGACTTTCCAAGAAGAATTAAAAAAACTTAACTAAGATTGAATAGTTGTTCCATGCCCGTGTCATGTAGTAATTTTCATACTTTTAGCACACACACACACAAACACATACACACACACAAATATCACGTACATCTGTACATTTACACAAAAGCTTTTCCCAGATCATTACTCCTAAGATGGTACCTTTTCCTTGACCATGCAACAAATAAAACAGCTGTTATTCATACTACAGACACAGAGCCAACATTTCAAAAAAAAAAAAAAAAAAGGTAATTAATTACAGTATCCTGTTGTCTTAGAGATCATCCTGATTTTCATGTTTCTCTACTCTTCACTATCATGTACTTTAGGGACAAAGTACCAGTAATATAAATGACTTTTGTAAATACCACATGCAGTTTTAAGATTGAATTTCCTATCCAAAAAAAAAAAAAAAAAACACCAGGAGTACCACATGCTGAACCCAGCTAATTAATAAATAATCAACAGCCACCATGAATGATTCATCACAGTTTAAGGAAAGGCTATTATATTTCTAAACAACCTATTTATTCCAAAAGATTCTCAAAGTGGATGCAATTCATCTTAGCCTCATCTTCCCCTTAAAAAAAAAAATAGCCAAATACTTGTTCTTGCCCTCTCACTCAGACACACAAGTGTATGACTTATTCTCTGTCACTGAGGCTTCCAGCCAGAACTGTGTGTCGTGAGGGAAAGAACAAAACTACAGGAACAGTTGTGAAATCCTCATAGCAGCAGTTGAAAAGTAACTGGAAGGATCTAGCAGGCTCAGCACCAGGCACAGCTGAACAACCTGGCTCATTCAGTGGATTGGAATGGCCTGAGCATCTGAGGCCCAACTCTCCTTGGTTTCTGGCCCAATTCAGAGCTGGATCCTCCCACTCTCAAAAAGAACCTTTGGACAGTGGTGTATTTATCTATTATGTCCTTCTTTGTTGACAGAATTCTCTTTTGTTGCTTGCACTAAAACCCTGTGCAATAGAACATTCTTTTCTTCCACTTCCACAAATAATACTAAGGCAATTTAAATAATTTCTAGGATCAAGAACCAGAATGTTTATATCATCAAAGCACCAGTCCCTGATTTGCCGCTCTCAAATGCATTCCAGATGCAGGAGGCAAGCCTCCCAGTGATGCAGAGAAATGACAGAAAACATGGGAAAATCAGCAAGAACATCTGCTGTGGTGCCTAAACAAAGCCCTGTGTTCGACAGTAGATGTTCCTGTTGGAGCACAGTTTCTCACCTTTCATTTATAGCAAATCTTTCATTGATAGCCAGTTGTTTTATGTGACAAGTGTTTGGCAAACATGTCTCAGCTTTCTAAAGATGAAAAAGAGAAAAAAAAATGAAGTTACATGAATTACAAAAGAAAAAAAATGGATGAAATATTGTGATAAGAATTGATTCCTTCTTTACCTCTGTAAGAATTAGGCAAGAAAAGGAAAAGCCCATACTTCAAGTGGAGAAATCGCAATAGTTCTAAAAGAAATGCAAGCGGACATATCAGAACGTCGTGGTACAATTTAACAATCACAGATAATCCAGATAGTTAGCCTAGTGCAACATCACTGTTTTTATAGAGATTATTCAGTCAAAACCTAGTTAGAAAGTATAAAGATTCTAGGTACCGATGTCTGTTGATATAGCAGAACTCCCTTCAGTACCAACGTTACTCTTACTGTTATCTGATTTTTCTCCCTTCATCTGTCTCTAGCCTTGCCCCTTAAGAGTTGCACCAACTGTATGTGTGTTTGCAGCCCCCTCTTCATTTATTTCCGTCTTCACTGGCAATACTCGCAGAGACAGCAGACACCAAACTGGCTCTAACAGAAACCTGTTCTTGCAGTTTTCTCGGTTTATCGCCCCCTCCTGGACCCTGTGCGTTCTCATCAGAAGAGAGGATTACACAGAACGAACGAGGCAAAGGACTACAATCTAAAACCAATATTCAATACCTCATTAGACTTGGCAGAATATCAATAGGTTTTAGTGCTAAAATAGCCATATAAATATTCTGAAAATGCTTTCGAAGTTTTTCCTGAAATACCTTTGGCATTCAAGTAGAAGAAAAGGAAGTAATGACAAATCTTTGAATTTTCAAATGAATATACTCATTTCCTTCTTCATTATATTATAGTTAACAGCATATGAATGCCAATATATATGCACATTTTCCAATGTTAGTGACAATCTTCAGTCATTACCTGAGCAACATGACTTAGCACCTAAATCTTCAAGTAGTGAACTTGTATTATGCGATCAGAAGACTAGGAAGAGGCAAAAAAAGCTACAGCAGTATTCAACAATTAATTGAATTTCCAGTGTCATGGAAGCAATCAATTCTCAGGCTATGGTTGCAACATTAATCTTCACAACTTCAAGTAATCCAAAGTCACTCATCTTGTTTCTAGGAAAGAGTGACATGGAGGCATGGAGGTCACTTGTAAAACCACATAGTCAATATATTTGCAAGAGGCAGAAAGCTATCTGTTCAATAGAATTCATCTAGATTGGCATGTGGTTGATTCACTGCTCTCAGCAGATTCCTAAGTCTTGTTATGTCTCTAGAATTTGTATTTTTTGATGCCCTTATTATCAGATAAGGGAGTTCTGAATACGGGCACCTATTATAGATTTTTCCACTACTGGAAGGACTCCTGGATCCTGGAAAACCCTGATAACACTTTACATAATTCTGTAACTCTACATTCATGTCCATCTTTCTGAACCCTGGGGATGCATGATGCCATTGTCTGTTCTCTAATGTGCTATAAGATTGATATCCTTTAGACTCTCATATGTTAATGATCAGCCTGAGACAATCCACATCTAGCTAGCATATACATATGTATACACACATATATTCTTTCTCTTTTTGTCTCCAATATTGAATCATAAGGATATGTTCCATTAGTGATGTTTATTAAATTAGAAAGTGTGTAAATTGCGGCTGTGCACAATGAGGTCAGCTTTTAACTTCCAGAATAACTGCAATAATAAGGCATGCAGAAACTAGGACAAAGTGCTGAGCTCACACTGTGTATTCAATAAGTAATAACCACATGTATATTTTAGAATGGTCTCTTGTAAAGTTGCTTTTGAATATGTCTTTTCACTCTGCAAGGTAAACAGGGAATTCTGAACAATAGCCGGACTCTGCAAAATAGACAATGGCATTTCAACTTTGAATTTGAAAGAGTGAGTTCAAGGGTTGCTGATTAGAAACAAAACAAAACAAAATAAAGGCAAATTGTTTGCCTCTACAGGCCAACCTCACCCACAAAAACTTTTCAAAAGAGAAGAAACATGAACAAGCATGAGCTTTGTTTCTCATAGAAGTGACAATAGATGATATTGCATTTGGAAAACTTCTGGACCTCTATCAGAAATTGTACAGTAGCTCACTGCCCGCTTAAGAACATTTTTCGTCACATTTACACCATCATTGATTCTTGTTTTATTCTCTATCTTCTGTCTTTTAAAGGGTAAAAGTAACTATTGAAAAGTACATCTATGATCATTTTAAGTTTTTATATCTTTCTCTTAATAAAGTATTTTAATAGTTAGATTTCACTTTTTCTAGCACAGACTTCTCATACAATGTTAAATGTAGGAAATAAAAAGCTTTGGGAAAGTTAACAACGCTACATGAGTGCAATGTATTAATAATTAGGATCATAATTACTTTAAAGTTCAGCTACGCCTTGTTAAATTGGCAATGATATTGACTACATTGACCATGATGTAGCTTACTCAGACTTGTTCCAGGATCATTAACATCTATCAAAGAGCCTAATTGTTCATGAACATTTCCTGAAAGTTTAAAGGAATTTCTTTGTAAGCCAATTAAAAGACAGGGGCCCATTGATTGACACGTAACATGGCCTAAAGTGAACATATTTTAAAAACTGTAAAAAGCACCGTGTCTTTATGCTTTAGGTTCCTGACTTTGTAATTAACGAATAAGCACATACCCTGTCTCTGAAGTGTAATTTGTCATGTGTGTGATTCTGTGAGAACGTATGTGATTAAAAAGAAGTCACAAAATCTCTTTTGAGTCTTAGCTTCCACTTGAAACTGAGTGGGATGATAATGTGTTAACGTTTCAAAAGTGTCACGGAAGTGCATGTTGTCTGTTAATTCTATTTGCCCATGAACATTCTGATCCGAATTATACAAATGTATGTCAAGGAGCTCATGGAGAAATGACATTAAAAAGATTTAGGGCCAGGCAATGTAGCTAGGCGGATTAAACTACTGCTTGGGATATCCACCTCCCGTATCAGGGGTTAGTTCAAGTCCAGCCTTCACTGTTTCTTCTTCAAGTTTCTTGCTAGTGCATGTCATGGGAGACAGCAGATGGTGATAGCTCAATTGCATTTCTACCATACACGAGGGAGACCCACATGGAGACCCAAGCGCTTGAGCTTTGTTTGGGCCAGCATTAGTTGTTGGCAGATATTTGGGGAGTGAAGCAATGAATGGAATAATCTCTCTCCCTCTACGCCTGTTATGTGGGTGGAAATGGACCAATAAATAAATAAATAAAACATTTTAAATGAGAATTTTTACTTTGGTGCAAAATACTGGAAATCATCACATTTTCTGTGAATATTTAAAACCTCTCATTTAATTTCTAGAGACCTTAAAATGTCCTACTGCCTTCATGTCCTAAATAACCAATATTTATTCTCAAAGATACGGAGGTGAGTATTTCAAAGTTAAAATGTTGAGAGGATCGGTTTTCTCAGAGATTTTTCTCTTTCAGTAGAAGACAGCCCCTTCCTGCTGTGTCATTGGATCACCTTCCTCATTTAGATGTACATACTTCTTGTCTTTTTATGGGTACTAATTTATTCTTATGCTTAGGAAAGTAGTCAGGATCAATATTTTAAATACAGAAGACAGGAAAACTTGTTTCCAATCTTTATCTTGGGCATTTTAACAACATCTTCTTTGTCTTCTTCTTCTTTTTAAGATTTATTTTTTTGAAGGAGTTGCAAAGTGAAAGGAAGACATAGGCACACAAACAGATCTTAAATCAACTGATATAATCTCCAAGCAGCTATAACGGGGAGGGTTGCATCAGACAAAATCAGGAGCTAGACAGGTTTTCCACCTAGACAGTAGAGGCCACAGATCTTGCACTATCATTTACTTCTTTCCCTGGTCCATTAGCAGGGGAATGGAATGGAAGTGGAACATGGGCTTAAACTGTCTCACACAGGGCATGCTGGCATTGCAAGCTATGGCTTAACTCATTAAATCGTAATGCTAGTCCCGCTCATTCCTTTTTTTTTTAATTGGACGTTACAATTTAATTGAAATATTCTACCTCTGATGGTAATTTTATCTGGAAAGATTCTAAAATTTAGTAATAGCTAGCATTTGTGGCGTATCAACCACATAATAGACTGCCTGTTAAGAGTTTTGAATATATTAAGTCTTTTTTGTCTTTTAGAAAGACTTGTAAGGTATAGCACCAGGAGTAATAACAGAGGCACAAGGTTACCAAGTGTGTGTCTTGGAATTAAACTCAGGCAGTCTCACTCTAGAAAGCAAATAGCAAAATATGCTATTATGATTCTGGGAGAATGCTTAAATCTGTTTCTTTTTGGTCATGGAGCCTTTAGCAGTTATTTTACCTCTGTGTGACTCACTACAACAATGCCTCATTTACAGAGTAGTTACATTATTAGGGTAAAATGTACAGAAAATCTTTGTATTATATGCTATAAGTATGGTGACTGTTTGGTTAAATTTTAATATATTTATTTTCATTTTATTTGAAAGGATATTCTCTTAGCTGATTAGCTGTATTTTTCCTTTGGGGAATCTATCAGTCAGAGAAATCAAAATGGCCTGATTCAACCTCCAGCTCCAAATGTGGATTTACAACCCTTGCTAAGGTTTGAGATTCATATTCTGTATTGTTGTCTAAATGCATGGGAAGATGCTTGATTTTCAAACAAATGCTCTAGCCTCAAGGATAACATAACTCTAAAGGTGCCACTAGCCGCATTTACCACCACACTTACAAAACTTGCTTGAAGATAAAGCCAATAAGAAAGAAGCAGATTTAAGAAATACTAAGATATTTTGATTCAAATATATGAACCAATAAATCTTCACTTTTGCCTAGTGACTGTGAATTTACTTTTCCAATCAATCTTATTCACTCTGCCAGGCTATAATTCTAAAGTCAGTTTTTGGCTTTGTCAAATTTCTTGGCTTGTCATTTCACTCTCTATCTGGATTTACTTGCAAAGAGCTGCCCCACAGGAAACTATTTCATATAGTAAAAGACACAGATTCTATTGGGATTTTGTATCTGTACTGACTTCTTGGCTCACCTAACTCAGGCTTCAGTAAGGACTGATTTTCAAAGGGGACCATCGTCTGGCAAGTGACTTAATCCTGCTGACCTAGAAGGTGTGCGTTTGTTCTTCAGCGGTTACTCACGGGAACGAGGTCTTGGCAAAGGAACGCCCTGCTCTGACAGAGCATTTGACAGTCAGAGGCCAAGATGCGTGTTTAGAATGTTGCACCTATGCTGGCTTGCCACAGATGCAGTGATCCTGAAGCTAAGGGTTCATAGTTCCCGGCAGACAGGAGGGCCAGATGGCCTGGCATTTGGTTGCTGAATAAACAAAGTCAAGACCGCACAAAATGCTTCTAGTAGTGACTGTCACTGATACCTTTGGAGTGGCCAGTAAATACACTAAAGACCCACCCATCTTGGTAATGACGAATTGAACAAACCTCAGAAAACGAGTGTCTGGACGCAGCTCCGGGTTTTCACCTGAGTGTGCACCTGCAGCCCACCAGTTCTTGCTTTCATATCTTAAATCCTGTGTTGTCTTTTATTTTTGCTGTCACTGTCTCAAGTCATGTGTTTGTAAGTCTTTTAGTTCCTGTCTTTCAGCCTTGTTTTTTTGTTTGTTTGTTTGTTCGTTTGTTCATTTGTTTGTGGCTGTTTGTTGCAGAGTTGTGGCATGCTGGCACATGGCAAAATTACTAAGTTTAAATCCAGAATCTTTCACTAGCTATGTAAATCGATCCAGTTTCTTAATTTCTCCATGTATCAGATTTTTTTTCATCTTCAAAATGGAGATAATAATGACATCTATGTTTTGACAGTTGTGCCACTATCCACATTGTACCTTTTCCCATACCATCAGTATAGCACTACCACATCAATACCCTCCGATGCTGTCCTCTTGAGATCATTGTCTTAGATGCCACAGCCAAAAATCAAATGCATCCCCTATCCCCAACAACATATTTATTCTGTGTTTAGATTTTACTAATGGCAACATTTTTTTTCATTTGTATGGAAATAGATTTGTTTATGTGCATTCTTGTTCAGTGATAATGAATTCAGAAGGTAAAAAGAGGATTCTGTTCCTAGTATTTCATAACACCTAGCATGCTGCACAGGGTAACATGCCATATTTATTTTTGATTATATGATTTCCATGCATACACAATGAGGTGTATTGCCAGCAGGAATAAATAGCAATAGGTCAACACTAAAGCTCCAATTTGATTATAAGAATGAAATGTTAGAATTTTATAATAAAATACCCCACCATTTTTAGGTTTAACTGAACCAAGTCAGATTGTAGTTAATCCACAATTGCAAATTTGGCCTTATCTCTCTATAATGAAGAAAAAATACAATAAGTTTAATTAAGATAATTAAATCAAGCATTGTTGGGTAAATGGCCAGTACCATAATGAGGGATAAGTGACATATGAGAAGTAGCCTTGGTTTGTAACACACTGTATGAACAGGTGAATCACTGGTAAGGACTTCCCATTTGGAAATGGAACTGACTTGGAGTGACCGTATGAGGCACACTGCTTGAGCTCTGAAGTAGAAAATTCACATTTCTAATTTCAACTCTTTTACAATGAGTACAAAATGTGATGAAGTACAGCTAAGAATTAAAAAAAAAGAATTTAAAATATGAAGAAGAACACAATCAAGAAACAAATTTTAATTCAAAGATTTAGCATGTATATTCAATTTTAACAAAAGGCTTAATATGTTTGCAAAGATTTTATTGTTATTAATTTAATTTGAAGTGCTAAAAGCATTAAGAGACTTTCACAGCATTGCTAGGAATTTCACCGTTCAAGTTTATATTTAAAAGTTTAAATGTTTGGTGAACTATTGGTGTATCCCTACTTTTAGTTGTATTTGCAGCATGTTAATAATCAGAAAATGCTGTAACATTGGAAATTAGAAAGTATAAAAATAGCACTAACTTTAACTGTAGTTGCACAACGCCTCTCACATAATAGCACATTACAGGCTGCAATGCTGTTCTACAAATTTGTATTAACTCTATATTGAAATATGAAGAAAATATATTGTAACCAAATAGAGTAGTGTCTTTATAGTAAAATCTTTCCCGGAAATGGGAAAGTGACATATAATTCTTAAATAGTGGATTTAAGTTGTATATGAAAAAAATAATAGAATTAATGATAAAATAATATCTATAGAGCCTCTGAAGTGTACCCTGCCCTGACTGGATTAATTTGCCTGACTTTCCATGAGAAAGACAACATTTTCACATAAGTATCTCCATAAAGACCCTATCAGACCACATTGTGAAGATCTGTAGGTTGCAAATTCAACGCATGAATGTTTGGCCAACATTATCCACACTATTTATAACAATGGTAAATGGTAAGTCTTTTTTTCCCCCTATATCATTTCATTGAATTTACTTCTTTGTGTTGCCTCCAAAACATAAATCAATATAAAAACCATGTCCCACATTATTAAGGAAAACTACAAAATTTAAGGATATCCATTGTAATCATGGTGAGATGAGAATGCAAATTCAGATGTAAACAACCAAATGAACCTACCTAACAACACAAACCTTGAGCGTTTATATTCACACTGCACTACAAGCCAATTGAAGATTTTTTCATGTTTCCCCTTCAAAATAGTATTCTTAGAATAGTGTTAATGTCATTGCATATGCTATAAAATATCAAAATGTAATCTTTCAATTCTCACACATAAAGACTTAGTGGATAACAAATTAAGGCTTTGATGTGTGAGCATTTTCTCCATATAGAAACTTGCACAGTTTGCACTCATACATTATTTTGGGGAGTACAGAAGACTTATTAGACCTTGCAGAAATATTAGGCCATACTTACAAAAATTATATTGACCCAAAATCCCTAATTCCATTGCTTACTGTTCTTCAAATAAAATGATGCAACTGTAGATCTACTTTTTACAGAATTTTCCTAAACTAACAGAACATTGAAATTATTTAACATTCTGTCATAAAATTAAAGTCATATATGATAGTTTCATACTGAAATTCTCCACAGCTGAAAGTAGTTTGTGTTAATAAAGTTGCAGAAAGGCAAAATGTGGAACAATTTACATCAAAATAAGAAAGTCTATATAAAAGTAAATTCGTATTTTTTTAAAATGTAGAACATAAAACTCAAATAATCAGAATGCCTATAGAAAAGGAAGAAAATAAGATATTCTTTTTTTCAAAATAATGTATACACCTTGATTTAATCCATGTAAGTATAGTACTTCCTCATAGTAGGAGGAATTTTTGAAATGTTTGTTTTGTTGTTATGTTAGAGGAAAAGTAATAACTCAGGTAGAATTTAGATATTTCTCACTTTGTCTAGAGATTCCAATTTTATTTCTTAGATCTTTACAACTCACACACTTTAGTCTTTCGCTCTGAAGGCCTGTCCTGAGTTGAATAGCAAATTATATGGGAATCCTATTTATTGATCATCTTACTCTATGCCAAATGTTTTGTGAGCAATAAAGTCTCCTTACACTGGATTGCTTTCTTTTTAAGTATGGTAAGTTTACACCATTTGCACTATTTTTAAGTGTAAATTCTGTGGCATTTAGTTCATCCAAAATAACATGCAGCTGTCACCATAATCTAATTCCATGACAATTCACCACCTTAATGACTTTTCTTTTACAGTAACTTTACAGATTTCCTAAAATCTTGTTTTATACACGAAGTTTATTACAAATGGACTACAAATGATCTCCGAGAAGCAGGTTACATAGATAAAAGGAAATTATCATGTTGCCTATTTTACTAATTTCATTACTTCACTAAATTCTATTACAAAGGTTAAGTTTGTCAGTAACCAAGCTTTTCAAAGGGAATTAGCCAAACTTCCTGTAAACAGAATAGGCTAAAAAGAATAACATAATAAATAAATAATAGTTTTCATTATTGGAATTCAATAATTTAATTTAATGGTCTAGTAAAATCAGTACAATAATCAGCTAACATATTTACTCTTGTAATAGGTGGATGGATGCATACACAAACTTACATGATGTACCCTGATTTCTCAAAGGTGACTAAGTCGGTAATAATGTAGCTGACAGTCTAACCAGAATTCTATTATGTTAAGTCCAAAACTTTTTTCACTTTGCTGGACATGTTTAAAAGCAATCAGAAAGTAAAGTTATTTTTGAGTGAAAAAGTTTTGCATATGAACAGCATCCTACTCCAAAGTAGCAGAATGGGCTGATATGAATTGGATTTAAGTGATTTTCTAAGAAAAAAGTGATATTGAAGTGAAACTAAGAGCCACACACTAAATTGTCTTGCTCTACTTCACAGAGTGTCCTGTTAGAAATGATTAGCTCCCTGTTACATGCTGTTCACATCGCAGGGGAGATTTTTGAAATCATTAAGTATATTTTTTATTTTCATTTTTTATTCCTTGAACATGTACCACATCTAGAAAAGAGGAGGAATAATTATAAATTCTATTTCAATCTCAATCTTTCTTACTGAATCTTACTTCGAAATTCTTTATTTATTCACATACTTCTTTGAAAGACAGAGAGCCACTCCTAGACTCATTCTTGTAGGGCTAGATCCGAAACCAAGTACATGGTATTCCAATTAACAAGCATGTTTGGGGAGTGGACATTCCAAGAGACAACTTAGTCTATGTTCCCAAAAACTACCCCTCCTGTATCTTGTAACAGTTAAGTTTAGCAGCCTCATTTATATGACAATATTCTTAAGACTGTTAAGGTGTTCATGTGTCATTGAGTAGAATTTCATAACTATCACAGAATTTTATAAAGTAGATTTATTGTTGATTAAGATAATATTAAAAGTTCATTAACATTTATTCCAGATCAACTCAATAGTAACTGTTCAGTGATTTAAGAAAATATTTTGCAGTTGTTTAATTTTTTAACTAAAAATAATCACTCAGCAACATTTAAGAAATTAAGGAAATACTTGTTTCAAAGTTAATTTAAGATATATCCTTCCCTTCATACATTAACTTTGTCTATGCATTACTCAAGTTTATATACAAAAAAATAATATATTTTAAAAGTAATAAAAGTGAAAACCCGTTTTGTATTGTAAAATTACACATATATTTTACAGGATACATATGTTTGCTTGGACACATCATTGTTACCTGTCTAACAAAATATTACAGTTATGTATTGAGATATTTAGCAAGAAATAAAATTTCTGGTTTGATGAATAAAAAGGAAATTGCAAAGATTGGTGGAAAAGGTAAAACACAGTATTTCTTTACTGCATTGTTATTTTGTAGTGCTAATTCCCATATGTAGCAAGAAAATGGGTCTCTGAGAGTCCATTTCTCATTTCAGAACAAAAATACTGCTGCTAGGAATAAGTTAAATTGGATGTGAAAAGCCACCCTTAAAGTTGTACTTATATATATAATGGAAGAAATGTCTTTTTGTAGAATGCTTAAATGTGAGTATTCCAGCCTAAACACTGTGATATTTCAATTAGTGGCAATTAAAAGACAGCTGGAATCTCAATAAAATTGTACATCTTGACAATAGGGTGCTGGGCTCTCTGCCATTGTCCCTACCTACAACGTCAGGATACACTTAAATAGCAGAATAAAGGAATTATGACTGCTTTTGAAACAATATCCTATTGCAGAAATATTTGGGAAATTAGTGCTGGAGTTGGGGGCGGGGCGTTGGGGAGAGAGGAGAGGAAATCCCACAGCCTATGGGTCTCTATCATAAAATAAGTACTTATTTTAAAAAAGACACTCATCAGCGTGAACTGAGTATAAAACAACAAAGGCAGAATAGGATAAGAACACATTTAAACAGAACGGAAGCATTAACCAGGGTGAAGCAGAGAGGATTCATTCCAGGAAATAGGAAAGGACAGACCAAAGGCAGAGGGAATAAAATAATCCAACATTCTATTGTCAACTAATAGTTAACAGTTTCATTGGGACTCCATCTTTGATCTGGAAGTAGAGACACATACTGCATTGTATCCTCACATCGAGATATGATAGTCTCCATTACATAGTTACTATACATTCCCTTAAATGAAAATTCACAAAACAAAGTCAACAACAGGAAATCAAAAAGAAATTTACAATGCCATCATATTAAATAACATGTTACTGAATGACTAATGTGTCGCTGAAGAAATGAAAAACAAGAAACTTTTTAAAGAGAATGATCCTACTGCATGACTAATGGGTCGGTGAAGAATTAAATATGAGAAAATAAAAACATTTGCCATTGTCCATGCCCGCAATGATGGACTTATGACTATGAGAAACCATACTATTGTAACAATATATGTGAAATCAGGGGAGGTGGAGAATTGGGAAGGTGATAAGGGAAATCCCAGGGCCAATGGAATTGTATCATAAATGCTAATAATAAAAATAATTAAAAAAACACAAAAGCTGAAGGAAACATTATTTCTTCAATCCAATGTATCTCAAGTTTCTGAGATCATAACTCTGTATCAAAAAAACATCTCCCTAATTCACAAAATCTGGATAAATACCACAAAGTAAACTTAGAAAAAAAAACTTACTTTTATACTTAGAAATCAACCCAGCAGATGCATTAAATTTATAGTGCATTTAATGCTGATTTCATACATATAATGATGTAACAGGAGACATTTATTTTCTCGCATCACAATAATTATTGAAATATTTACTCTTTCTCCATTTGTATAATGGAGAATTTCAGAAGTTGGGAATTTTATCTAAAATCTTGACATATAAAAAATGTAAGTACTAGTAAAGATGAGTATTTATGATATGTCATAAACAAAATATTATAGCAGTATGTAAAACATAGGGTTAGCTATGTTTAGTACATTTAAAGAGAAATTTAAAGAAACAATGTAGATGAACATTTTTTGACCATTCCTTCTCCCATCCGAGACACAAATAAAGTATAAAGAAAAGAATAAAAATGTTTAAAAACTCTCAAAGACGTCAACAGAGGAAACAACAGTAGGTGAGATAGAAAATATGGAAATAAGTGATAAATAATTAATAGGAGGAAGGAAACGCTAATTAATTATGTGCAGAGGAGACAAGCAACGAAGGGACATTCATCAAGCAGTGATTCAGATAAACGTAGGACTGAAATACCCACAGAGAGCTCAGCAAAAACGTGAACACTTGGAAAATGCAAAGATGCTGACATGCTGACATGGAATTTTAATGCACCTCTAATCTCACTTCTTTCATGTTCGTCTTTCAGCCACAAGATTGGATGTTTCTTCACCGGATGAAAGACATTCAGTGCAATGGCATGGTATTTATGAACACCAAGTATTGCCTAAGATGGAGTGAGCGCTGTCCCAGCTTTGAATGGACAACAAAAATTTTCATAAAATGAGGGGGAAATTCCAACATGATAAAGAAAGAACGACATAAAGAGGAAAAAACAATCTAACTATATAAATAATTCAAAGGAAGAAAATATCCCCCAAAATTCATTTCTTCAAAAATTGAACAAAAACTGCATGTAATTATAATAAACACACACATGCTCTGAAAAGCAATAAACAGGAATAAAATCAAAATAATCTTTCAAAGATTTACTTATTTATTTATTATTGGAAAGTCAGATTTCCAGAGAGAAGAGAGAGAGGAAGATCTTCTGTCCACTGGTTCACTCCCTATGTGACCTCAACTGCCAAAGCAGAGCTGATCCGAAGCCAGGAGCCTCCTCTGAGTCTCCCATACGGGTGCAGGGTCCCAAGGCTTTGAGCCATCCTCAAGTGTTTTCTCAGGCCACACAGGGGAGCTGGAAGGAAAATGACGCAGCTGAGATTCAAAACACCACCCATTTGGGATCCTGGCTCATGCAAGGCAAGGAATTTAGCCATTATGCTACCATGATGGTCCCAATCAAAAGAAAAAAAAAAAATTAAAGATGAAGAGGGATTATCTCTTACAAGTGAACTTTGAAATTTCCCAAGCATGGGAAATTTGAAAAATAACTCGAAAGGCAATCTAGACATCTCTGGAGCAACCATGAAAAACTCAAATCAAAATTGTTAGCTGATGGGCCACAGGGGCCAAATCCTTGCCTTGTGGGTTCAAGTTTGTGTTCCAGCTGCTCCGCTTCCCACCCAGCTCCCTATTTGTGGCCTGGAAACGCAGCAGAGGATAGCCCAAAGCCTTGGGAACCTGCACTCCTGTGGGAGACCCAGAAGAAGCTCCTGGCTCCTGACTTCAGATGGACTCAGCTCTGGCTGTTGCAGCCACTTCTGCACTGAATCAGAGGATGGAAGATCTTTTCTTTGTGTTTCTTCTTCTCTCTGGAAATCTGACTTTGCAACAAATATTAATTTTTAAAATGCTACTTTGTTCAGTTATTCAGGAATTTTACATATGGTACTGACTAAAACGCAGCACAGGTCTATCAATCAATCCATGTATAATCACAAGTCGTGTTAAGAGTATCCGTAATGGTATTGCCAGCATAGCATGCCATGCTATTTTAGGAAGAGTACACTGTAAAAAATGATTGAACAAAGAAAACAATAAATTATTTTTTAAAATTTCTTTGTTTGAAAGTTAGAGTTACACAGGACAAGAGAGAGATATGATTTGAAAGAGATCTTTCATTTACTGATTCATTTCCCAAGTAGCTGTAACAGCTGAGGATAAGCCAGAAAAAAACAAATCAAACAAAAAGAAGCATCGAAGCCATAAGCTCCTATGATTCAATTGTGCATTACAAGAACTCCACTGTAAAAAAAAAAAAAATTACTGGAAATCAGAAAGGAGGAGCATGGACAGAAATTATCACCAACATTCTAAGTAGGTATTATGAAAAGTGCTAAATTGGTTTACTTTATATCAATAATGTAAAATATTAAAAATAAATATATTTCTATCATTGAAAAATAATTGGTAAATGTTAAAAATATATATTACACAAAATTAAATGCATTGAACCATCATGTAGTGTTCTATGCATACATAGTTTTAATGAAGTAAATAGGAAGTGCGAAGAAGTTTAAATGCAAAATTAAATTTGAACAAATTCTGCCTATTCCAGATATTTATAAATGAGCTTACTAGTGCTTAGGGAAATGGAGAAAAAATAGACTGTACAGCTTTCACTGAATTTTATATGTATGAATGTGCATGCACGTGTGTATATGTGTATGTGTGTGTGGTGTGTGTTACCGGTTAATTTAAAAGTTTGACAGTCATTTTCCATTGGGCTTCCAAAGAAGGAAATAGAAAATAACATAACACTGGTATTTGTATTCACAAATAGAAATTTGATATTTGTATTCACAGATACGCAATTTGTTATGTTGGTGACTTTTGCGTATACTTGGCATATGGGAAAAGACATTAATTGTTTTATTAAGAAAGTGCCACAGACAACAAGATTAAGTGCATCGTGCTGTCTCTCGGTGAACACCTGCTGCTTTTCTAGAGGAAAGTCATGCTGTGGAGCACAGTTCAATGGTTTGGCTATGTGTTTTTTGCGTGTGTTGGTGTCATGGAACGCGCGTTAGCAGTAAATCTTAATGTGTCGCAAAGATGAATGATCTACTGATTGTATTTTTACTGATTATATCTCCCTAAGAATACAATGTATCTTGATATGATTCCATGAACCTGACATGTTGGGGGCTCTGAACCCTGCATTCTTGTTTTTAAGGGAAGTTGGGGGCAAATGATAAAGAAGAATGATTACTGGAAAGAACAGCCTTTCACTGTTCTAGCTTCACTCTGTCTTTCCAAGATAGAAATAGGAGTCAGATTTGTGTATTATAAAATGAATATGCTAATTATCAAATTCAGGGGATGGAGAGAAGTGGGAAATAGGAAGTAAAACAGCAGTAACCCATGGCCCTATTTTCATCATAAGTCACACGGTATTTAGATAGTACCTGAATATATATAAATATACTGAAATGTACTGCATATATTATACCTCATTCAATACACACTTATATATCTTACATATACACACATATAGTAATATAGCTGTAGGAAACATTTTCTTTATTTTAAAATGTATCATTCGCTTGTTTTCTATGTAAACAAACATATACCTACATTGTTCAAATGGTAGGAAGAGCTACTGTATACAATTGAAGAAAAACTTACATGTTCCAGATAGCAGTCATGTTGGTGAAAATTTAGATGAATTATTTCTGTATAATAGGTACTCTGAAAGTGTTTTTTAAAGTAGTGTAGGGGCAGGCATTTGGCTCAGCAGTTAAGACACCCTGCGAAGGGCCGACATGCTGTATTAGAGTGCCCGGCTGGAGTCCTGGCTCCGTGGCTTCTGATCCAGTCCTGCACATACACACCTTGGACAATACAGATCGTGGCCTGAATACCTTGATTCCCGTGACCCACATGGGATGCCTGGGTTGACTTCCTGTCTCTAGGCTTCAAACTGGCACAACTCAGGAATGTTGCAAGCATGTTGAATGAACTAATAGAAAGAAGCCATTTTTCCATCTCTCTATCTCTGTTTTTCAAATGAAATAATAATAAATAGCATCAAGCAAAAAAGCTGCATTAACATTTTATATGATTGCATGCATGTATTGCATATCAATATTAATGGTAATGTAAAAACATATGTAATTTAAGCTACGTATGAACATAGCCATACGCAAGGTACCAGTATTTTGCCACATATATCAACCACTCATCATCTATTGTGTGGTTTTTATCTCTCCCTTTGAAAAGTATTTGCTGTCTTACATATTTACCATATATACTCCATGTCTTGCTGCCTTCTTTTCTTTCCTTTCTAAGACACTATAAAGACCACAATAAAAAATAGAAATGTAGATGAAAAGTAGCTTGTCTCACAAAGACGCAAATTCAACTTCAAGGGCTTCATTTTAGCACTTTTCACAGTTGCTGATTGACTAGTCTACACACTGAAGAATGAGCCACAATTGAGTTCAATCATGCTGTACTAAAAGGAGTTGTGGAAGGAAAAACTTTTGATGTAGAGTTCAACTGTAAGAGATAAACAGTATTATTCTACATTAAGAGGCAGCATTTTCTCATCGCAAAACTCCAAAAGAAAAATTTTACCTTAGAAATCCTTTTGAAGGAATCCTATGAAACTGCCTTTAACATTTAACAAGGCTGAAAGCCTGATACATGATGTATTTTTATGACAACTACATGACTTTTTTGGAAACCCATATAGGAACTTATGTGGTAGGTCCATTCTATGTAATGGATATCATTTCTGAGATCAGAAATCATTGGATATTTTATATCAAATTCACTGGCACATTGCTATTAAAGATGGCTTTCTTAATTTTTATGTTATGCCATATACAAAGACATGGCATTAATGACATTTGTATCACTACCCTGGATATTGGCGCATGTTCATGATGGGAGACCACATTTCAGGGATCCAAAAAACCAAGTTCTGTGTTACACATGGTGTAACTCTCAAATGTGGCACTGCACAGCAGCATGGACAAGTATGTAGGAAATTTTGTTGCATAAGGATAGTTACATTACATTTTAGTATACCTTGCCCGCAGAAAACCAGCATAACAGCCATTTCAATTTCACTGTTCAACAAAAAACAAATTCACACAAAGTGAACTAAAAAATAAGCACAAGTAAGTATTGGGAATGATTTTTAAACACTGTGACATACTTCTTTTTGCTTTGTTCACTAGCAAAGGTTAGAAAGCCCACCTGTCAAAATTTAAGATGCATACTTACAATGAGAAGAAAATAAACTTGAATGAAAAAAAAAGTGAACCTTATATGTCAGTGCGGAAGAAAAATCAATTTCACCAGAGATTAAATATAGAGCAACGTAAATTTAAATTGTTAATAACAAAAGCCACATAACACAGCAAGATACTTGTGCGATCATTTGACCTGGTAGAATTGTGATCAATACTACTTGATCAAATGTTTATGGAAATTTTATTTTCATGTTTTGTTGCTAAGATTATCAATTATAATGTCCTTTTAGGAGATCCATACATATCAAGAACCTTAACCAGCTACATCTCTTCTGACTAGCTTTTCTACTTTCTTGAATTGCACTGCATAATATTTGTAATAACTCACGCACAAGCTAACAGATGAAAATAGAAACTTGGAAAAATTAAAATGCACAGAAAATGACTAAATAATGTATACACTGGAAAGTACAGTGCTTAAAACTCATCCCACACTTGTCCTTATTAGGATTGGCAACATCCTTTCAATCTAAAAACAAATATGTACTTTAAAAGACAATGCACTAAGAAATACTGATGCAAATAATAATAGAAATAGATTTAATAATAAATAATTTTAAAATTCATCCAGCAGTGTTTTAATAGCAGATGTGAAGTACAATTATTTCTTCATTATGTTGATTTGAATTTGTAACGCAGATTCAAAGCAAGTACTTCTTATATGAGACATTGATATCCTCGTAACAGTACATGACAACAAACTACTCAGCAGATTTGTTTTAAGTTCCAGAGTGAGACTCTTGGATTTAAAGATTGCCTCAGGACTTATAGATTGCTCATTTTCTGGTGAATCCGTTCAAAAATCAAATTTTCATTAGCTACTACCTATATCTACGCATTTTTAAGCAAGAGGCAATTTCTGCAATATTGCAGTTATAATTGAAATTCATAATGATCCATACCGTATTTATTGAGCAAGTATTATATATGAATATTGTGCTTTTTATTATCAGCATAGATAAAAATAACATATTGTTCCTAGAATCGAGACATTTATAAACCGGTAGAAGAGACTACATGCATTGTAAGTCAGGTTGTCATAAATGCCACATAACAATGTCCGATAAAATCAGTGCAGAGAAAGAAGAGATAATTTTCTACAATGACCTTCAATAACCATAAAATTAAATTATTTTCACTAGAATATACTTACTAAGGCAAGAGATAATAGTCACTTAGGAACTCTATAGCAAAAGGGATACATATTAAAAGTTTTCTGTTTATCTTACATTATCTAGAAAATTAAATTACCAGAATACCTCATTCCCCCAAATTTAAGCTAATCAAGCCATTTCTTCCAAGGGCGTAGGAAAATATTTTCTCCCTCATTAGATTTAGTTCTAAATTTAATTTCACTATCTAGAACAAGATGGGTTAATGGTGTCATTCTAACTACGTCTATACATTGACTGATTAAAATGGGCTTCAAGTACATCGGTTTTATCATGTCCAATGTATATGATAAAATCAAATGGCCAATGCCCTATGATACTATTGTCAACCATTTTTTTACAAATTTTTTTTGCCTAAATGGATCACCAAAAATCAGAGCAACCTCAATTTTCAGAATTTCATGTAATGGAAGAATAATAATATGAGCTTGGGACGAGTCAAGCATCATATTTGCAATGAAAAATTTTAGAGCATGCATGTGACAGAGAGAGAGAGGAGGGGCTTCTGTGAATAGATAAACTTTCTTCTTGAAAATAAAATTGGAAAGTCATAATATGGTAAAGAATATAATAATAAATACACAGGGAAAATAAAGCAAACAAAACACTTGCAACATTCTGACAAAATAAAAACGGCACCAATTTCTGTTTCCAATTAGCGGCTACACTGTCACAAAAAGCTCAGTCCCTTAAATATGGTTTGTTTTGAACGTGAATCTCTAATTGGTAGAATTTCCCCTGTGCATGAGGAGGCTAATACACAACATTTTAATGAGTTTGATTCTTAAAGAAAAATAAGACCTTCAGAAATCACACAGAAATGTTTCTTATCACAATTGTGTCAGATAATATCAAGTACTCTGACATATTCTTTCAGCATTTGAGTTGTAACTTTGGTTCAAAAGTTTTAAAGGAACATGCAGGAAAGAGTTACCTCACTCAACGATATCAATGCCAAGTTCAAGGTGAATAGTCCTTTTCCTTATTATGTAAGAAATAATGTTATTATACTATTTTCAGTTTAAACACCCTTCTACTTAGTGAAGGTGACATTTCTAAAAAGACTAGGAAGAAAAAAAAAAACTTTATTTCTCTCTCCAGTCATCTTCCTAGATAATTATATGAATATTTTAGAGAGATTCTTTATCTTGTTTAATGAACAATAGGGTCGAATTGTCTTTAATGAGACATTTTGCCATTTTTTGTCTAGCAGGGAGAAAGTGGTAGCAGGTATAATCCCTTGCATTCCAGACAGAAATTAGTTTCCAGCACTTGTAGGAGGCCATTTCTCTCGACATGCTTAAATACTTGCTGGAGAGGATCATATTTTTATGACTGTTGTATTAGGAAAGAATCCCTGCAGTAAAAAAAAATGGGTTGCAATTTAAAATGTTTCAATATAATGCTTACTTCTTGGTTGTTATTTCTGTTCTTGAATGCATTAAAACTTTTAGGAAAAGTTCTTCATATTATAAGACAGAAGTCAACGGAAACCATTCAACAAACCATACTGGATCTATTACCCATTTTATTAAACAGAGATTATTTTGAATATAGCCATTGTAAAATGTAGTTCTATTAGTTAAGGCCTTTTTGTTCGATAATCAATGAGATACTGAAAATACAATAAGGGATTTAAAATACCTTGAAATGCATTTTAGATATATTTATTTACTAAATGACAAAGTTATAGAAAGAAAGGGACAAACACACTGGAAAAAAGATGATCTATTTTTGGTTCACTTTCCAAAGGTCCACAATTGCAGGGGCTGCGCCAGGACAAGACTAGTAGCCAGGAATATCATTAGAGCCTCCCCTGGCAGGTGGTGAGAGCCCAAACACATGAACCATTGTCTGAAGCTTTCCTAGTTGTATTAGCAGAAGGCTTGATCAGAATCCAAGATTCAAACTGGAGCCAATATTGGATGCTGCCAATTTCAGGTGGCTTTTTAAAGTGCTGTGCCACAACACCAATCCCAAATAATCTTTAATTGTCCATAATAACCTTTACATATTTTTCCATACAGACTATTCACTGATGGGAAGGGACCCAAAAAGTTTCTTAAATAAATCATTAATGTGATGCAAATTGTTTTAGTCACCAAAAATTATGAAGCAGTATATTTTTACAAAGTAATAAGATAGTAATAAAGGCAGGGGCGGCAAAATAATGAATGATGTTGAAAAGCCCTTCTTTTTGTTCAGTTTCCATGAGAGGAATTTATTTGGTGAAATTTAACTCTTTCTTCTTTTGTGGGTAAAGAGATGCATTTGATAACATAGGGAGACATTTTATTATCCAGTCACAGCTATTTCATTTCATTAAGAAAGACCATGCTGGGGCCCGGCGCGGTGGCGCAAGTGGTTAAAGGTCCTCGCCTTGCACGCCCGGGATCCCATATGGGCGCCGGTTCTAATCCCGGCAGCCCCGCTTCCCTTCCAGCTCCCTGCCTGTGGCCCGGGAAAGCAGTCGAGGACGGCCCAAAGCTTTGGGAACCTGCACCCGTGTGGGAGACCCGGAAGAGGCTCCTGGCTTCGGATCGGCATAGTATCGGCCGTTGCGGCTCACTTGGGGAGTGAATCATCGGACGGAAGATCTTCCTCTCTGTCTCTCCTCTCTGTATATCCGCCTTTCCAATGAAAAAATAATAAAAATAAATCTTTAAAAAAAAAAATAAGAAAGACCATGCCAATTAGGACCGAGGCTTATTCTTATTCCCTTTTCTGATGTTTCATTCTTTTTAAATGAAATCAACCAAGGTTTTCCACATTTGCAGAAGAACTTGGAATTTTTCATCTGGTCAATGCTACATAAATGTTAATTAACGACTACATAAACTTATTCTAAAAAGAAAACCAAGGCACAAATTTAAGTTTTTCCTTAAGTCTTTAGTAGCATGTAGGTACTGGGCTTCCAACATGGCAAAAGATGCCATATTGAACTGAAATAAATATTCACTTTCTTACACACTATTTTTTATTTGTTAAAAAAAAAAAAAAGAATTGAGCCCATAGAGATGATCCTTTCTCGAAGGCGGATTTAACCTCATGCCTAAGAAAGGAGAGGTAGCATGTTCTTTGAGCCTATTGGTATATGATCATCACTAAATGGGACAGTCTAGTCTTTGGGGCTTAAAATTTCATCATTAGCTGTTGACAGTAATATCCTAGAGGCTCCTTCCTGTTTCACTAGAGGTGTTGTGGAAGTTGCTGGTATTTGCTCAGCTATTCAAATAAAAATCATTACAGTAGTGAAATACAAATATTCTGAGACAATATTCTGTTAGTGAGAAAAATGCAGAATGGTTAAAGTAAATCATTCTTTAAAGTGAGGAAATAGGCAGGTACTTAGTGTAAATATAAAGATGCCTGTATGAGGCAAGGGAGTGTATGAGTTCAAACTGACTTTAGCCCCTGATTCTAGCTTCCAGCTAAAACAGTCTTTCAAGGCTGCAATGATAGCCGGAATCTTCAGAACCTGTGCACCGCCCAGTGGGAGTGAGGTGGTGAATTCCTGGCTGCACTCTGCCTTGGTCTAGTGCCAGCCATGGTAAGTGCTCGCAGAGTGGACAGGATGGGAGTTCTCTCTATTTATCCATCTCTTTATGTATCTCTGCATCTCAAATACATTTGTAAAATAAAAATAAATATATAAAATATGGATATTTTGATTGCATTATATGTAAAGAAAGATTCCAAGATTTTTTGAAATTAATAAATAGTATAAATATACAATCACAGGCAGAAATAAAGCATAGGGAAGGTATTTGCTTAGTTTTTATGTTCCTGAAGTTACAGGAGAAACTTAATTGTGCCAACTTAGCAAGAGTAACTCAGCTGATGACCGTGGAGGCCTATCACACGACAAATGTAGATGCTCAAGGACAGGTTTGGGAAGGAGAAAGAAGAGTGGCGGTGTTTGAGTATGTGACTTGGCAGTTGGGGAATGTTCTTAGAAGCCTAAACAGATTGAGATCTAAATGCTGCTGCTGGAAAGAAAATAAGTTGTTTTCCAAGTCTCTCCTTTTGTGTTGAATACTGCTTTTAAAGTAACATTTTCTCCATTACATAAACATTCTAAAGGCTACAAAATATAGCTACTATCCCTTGACGTATTGAAATGTTTTCTGTAAAGTATGCCAGTCTTAGTTGGAATCACAGGAAATTGCTATAATGTAACAAGGATTGCCTCCCTCCCTTTGGGTGGGAGTGGCAGTGTCTATGGTATTCCATCACACTCTTTTCATTCTCCTAGTATTAGATTAGAGTCTATTGTTCTGATATTCCTGCTCCTGAGAACACTTTGCATAGAAAGGATGACTTATAAAAGAGAGAAAAGGATTCAACAGAAGTAAAAAGAAGCCCAAGATGAGAAATAATTCAGCCAACAGCCTAAGTGTCACCAAGGGTCTAAATCCTTTCTGTCTCTTTGAGCATTCTTTCAACAAATCTAGGCTTCTCTATTGTGGTAGTAAAATAGCTGTCCCATTTTACTGTGGCTGACCACACATTGTCAAGGAAAAGAAAAGTGGTCTTTCTCAGCAGTGCCAAAAAGAATGAGGAAAAACAATCCTTTTTTTTTTTTTTTTTTTATCTTAAGCAAGGGAGTTGACAGATCCCTACTTTGTTGGTTCAGGTTTTATAACTTATCCATCCATGAACGTGTTACTGTGCTCAAGGAGATGGGCCTCAATGCCCATGTTGAGCCAGTTAGTCCTCGCCTCTGAAAGCGAAACAATTCCGCACTACTTCAAGTGGTTCAATAAATTCCAGTGACATGCACAGTCATTTGTATTCACAGAAAAAAAAAAAAAACTCTGAGAATTAACCTGTTTCACATAAGAAACCGTGTAATGAGCTATGGTTCCTGATGGCATGACATCTGCAGGATGCAGATCCAGAAAAGAGAGTTCTAGCTAGTATTGGCCTGCTCTATAAATTTTATATGCCATCGATTTATTTAAGCTTCAACTTCTAAATAAGACTTAGAGTAGTTTGTATCTTGTTCATCGTAACATTGCTACCGCTCCCAGATTTCCTAGAAGGACAATAAAATCATCCATATCTGTGTATATCTAACCATATGCCAAGTTTTCATTTATTCAATCTATGTATAGAAAGATAAATTGTGCCTTAACTTTTATTACTCTGCTCTAACTGTGAACTGTTCTCTGCCAAAAAAGATCACAAATGTGAAATTATTTAAGTTTTAATACTGTTATCAAAACAGCCCCTTAATATATTTTCCAGAATGTTTTTATTTTTTAATGCCACTCGTACATTTATTTAAACTTCAGGAGTTGATTTAATGAATTATCTGCAAATGCCAATCACCTTTACAAACATAAATTTCATTTTATCGCTATATATTAGTCTGAACTCCAGATCTATTAATCTTCATAAACCATTGCAATGAGGAAATGCACAGTAAAGGCCATTAGCCATTTTATTTTCACAACAATAAATAGGCATTGTCAGCAGTAACTCATATTGGTCCTCTAATATATATCCTATTTAAGCCTAATTGCTAGGTTGTTCTACATGCTTTAAGTCCTCCAGCTCTTCCCAATCAAGCAAGTGCATTCTGTACACATAATTTCAAAATTGCACAGAAAAATTCATCCCCTAATTCTGTTTTCCACAGACTTTTAAAACTATCCTATTTAGAACATACCACATATTTTGGTCTAATAGTAGAATGCCTCGTGGTGTTCAAATTGCTTAAATAATTAAGATTATGGCCAGGCTGAACACAAGTGGAGATAAAGGTTTAGAACTCCAAATTAACTCATGCGTATTCCTCTAATTCGCATTATGCCTGCCCATAATCTTGATTCAATTTCATTTGAAGGAGTAACAAAATAAATCACTAATTATGTCCAGCATTCAAAGAGACATCTTTGATGCAGAATTAAACAAAGGAGGAAGTATTTTGGTGAAGAGCAAGGCTTTTCAGACAAGCAAATAGCTCAGCTATTCATGCTATTAAACGTTATACTGCTTTCCATTTCAATAACATCAGTTTTATCATGTCACTTTTTATCTTGACATTTCCATTTCAGTAGTGTTTGCTCTAGTTTGTCCAATTAATAATCTTACTTAAATTGGTGGCAGTCTTTCAGTGCTACAAAGTTCTTTGATAGGTTTTCTTGATAACCAGTAAGAGAAATAAAGAAAATAAGCTGTAAATGTACTTGTCTAGCAATCCTGGTAATACTGGATTTTGCCAAGAAATCATATGCCATGTCTGGATTAAATTTTCTGCTACATATCCATAGTCTTTCAAATAAACTTCTCTTGAAATGCATCTTAACGGTTGTAAACATATTTTATATTTGCTTAGAACAATGTTGTGCAAATAGTTCTGATAATTAGTAATGACATGTGGCTTGGATTCCAGAAAGAAGCTTAATCTTGTGTTTTTTGTTTGTTTGTCTGTTTCTTTTAGCTACTATACATGTCAGAGAATACAGCTGCATGAAAAACTAGCTTCATTCATTTATAGGATAACTATTTCAGAATTTATTAGAAACCAGAAAATCATTTGTGTTCCAGGAACACTTCAGGAAACTAAACAGACCAATATCCCTCCACATCTACACCATGAAATTTGAGGAGAGAGACTGACAGTAAACTGTCAATTACGAAATTGTATCTAACCTTATACATACATGAGGAGCTACTCCAATATGCGCCCTGAAGACCAGCCCCCACCGCCATTTTGGGTATCTGCTTCCCCTTCCCACAGCTCACAAATGTTGCACCATTCCTGTAGCACACTAATCTGCTACAACTGCATAAGCCCGTCCTCCCCCCAACCAATCCGCTGTGACATCATGACAACTCCTCCCACCAATCCCCCACGCCCTGCCCCCTGCAACCCTTCCTATCTACCAATCCACTGTGGTCCCGACAATCCCATCCACCAATCTTTCGCGTCCCCATGAGCCCAACCCCGGCTACAAAAGAGTCACACGCTGTTTGTGTCTTCTCTCTTCTCCCTTGGTTTGCTGCCCCCCTTCCTGCTTCCTCCTGTCTTGCCCACCCTTTCCCTTGCAGGCCCCTCCTGGCATCATGGCGGATGTTCCCCTTTTGTTCTCTCTCCCTCTCCCCCAGCCACCCTTTCCTACCCTGCTGGAATAAAACAACCCCCTAGGCACCTCGCTGAGTCTGGTATTTTGGTTCATGGCTACAAGCTTATCTGAAAAGAGGACACAGCCATGGGAAATTAGCTGTGCATAAGAGCTAACATGCTGTTGTCGCACAGGCTAAGGGACTTGGTGGCATTGAGATGGGGTGGGCTTCAACTTGTAAAAGATTACAAGGCAGGAGAGCGAGCAAAAGAGAAAAACAGTTGAAAGTGAAGTTTTGCCGATTAAGAAATTCAGATGTTGTAGGGTTTTGAGGCCATGATGAAGACTTTGCTTTCCCTCACAAGGAAAGCAACACAGCACACTGTGACTCGCTTAAGCTTGAATGGGTAACTAGGGCTGGGAGCCTGATAATAGATGGTGGGGGCTGGAGAGCAAGGAGCAAAGCAGGGCCTGCAGCGGAAAGCTATGGAGTTTTATCTTTCTGGGGACAAGAGTGCAAAGACAGATAAGGGCACACCCTTATGGTTGTATTTAGGCTAAATACTAACAGTAGGAACAGCAGGATTTCCTAATGGGGTATAGTGGTAATGTTGGAATACAGCAGGAGTCAAGGATGACATCGTGGTTTTTGACTTGAAAAGTGGTTGGGAGTTAAGATGTCTCAGATCAGGCAACAGACTTTTGACTATGACTATAAAAACCAGTTTGGCATTGTCATCTGTGTTGCATCCTCGAAAGCAGACTCCTTTGGAGCCTCTACCACCTTTAAGAGATTACAGGCTAAGGAGCTGCAGAGAACAAGTGAGGCGTCCTTCTTGGAGAGGCTGTTTTAGAATCATACCTCTAGAGTGTCATTCCACATGGAACCTAAAGATTGTCAAAAACGGAAGAGCGTGAATGTGGATTACAGCTTCGCATTTATGAAGATGAACAAATTGGGGAGGGCTGGTTGCTACTTCAACTTCTAAAGTCCTCCCTGTCACTGGCATGGGTGTCTCAGAGGAGAGTTGAACAACTAGGTATTACATGGTACTAAATGAAGCCTTGCGAGTCCTAGAGAACTTTCTCCTTAGCCTGTCTTCTCCAAGAAGAAGGAATTGAGGAAGGCTAGGATCCTCAAGTCATATTGTGAAGTATCCAACATATTATTCCATTTTGATGTATGTTACTCTGACATGATTTGTTTTAACTAGGGGAAACAGTCTTTTTTTTCATATTTTTTTTTTACACCATCTCTTTTGATTCTGCAATTTCAATGTAGCTGAAACAGTTGTCTTAGTCACTCAAGATGGCCTGAACTGTAAACATTTGTTTTTCAGTCCTGAAGGCTGGATCCATCTCGGTTCTTCAAGGAGAGCCCTTCCCCTGGTTCATAGATGCTGCTCACCATGTTCTCTACCAGCAAGCAAGGAAGAGAGAAGAGAGAAAGGGGAGAGAACTAGAGGAAGACAGTGAAAGCTCACTCCTGCCTCTTTCTGTAAGGGCTTTAATCCCATTACATGAGCTCAATAAAAGCCACATTTCAATTAAAAAACCTCGCACTGAAGAGTCAGGGTTTTGCCACCTGAATTTAGGGGCCATACAAATATTTAGTTCTTTCTTAACCAACGTATGTAGTAAAACAAGGCATTGTTAAAACATGTGGCGGTTACATTTCAGGTGAGAACTAGTCTACACTGGCAAAGAACACAGTAATAAAAACAGCCATGTGTGATTCATTGACAGAAACCCATGCAGTCAAGCTTTCTAGCTCTCCATTTGGTTCACTAAATACAGATCAACTGTCCGAGTTGCTGGGTAAAGTTTGGAATTTACACAATATAGTTTGCTATTGACAACATAGTTGGGAACTACAGCTATAATCAGCCCTTGGGCTCATCATCCTCAGTTGTAACCAACATCAAACAAATTATACACACACACGCACACACACACACAATATTTGTGGAAATGACCTGTATTAGTATATACTTTTGTTTGTATTGGCTGCATTGCAAAAATACCTCATTAATATAATATTCTAAGAATGATTTTGACATTATCAAAATATATTTTCTTTGCCAAAAATGTGGGCTGACTTGGACTCTTTTATAAGTAGAAATTGCAACAGTAATTGACTACCAGGCATTCCTAATTTGGAACATAAAATATCAACATATTGCATTTTGGTAGTAAAGACATCTATTTGATAAAGTGATTAAAATTTATCCTGTGAATATCATTTATGCTATGTCCATAGTATTTGCAAAGGACTATATTTTTTAAGAGACGCTTTCAACACTTTTAGAGATTTGCAAGCACTGACTATGAAAATGCTGCTTTCATGAACTGTGGGTCTATTCTTATAAATGTGTACATTTTATCAACACTACTATTATTTTTCTGATTGTGCTTTCTTGACAAATGAACCTTTAAAATACCAAAAATAAAAAGGTTTTACTCTTTGTTACTCGTATACACTACCTAGAGCTAATGGTAATTATTCCTCTGTGTTGTAAATATCCTTCAACCTTAACCTAATTGATATTATTGACTTAGGTATGATCTTTTTAGCAGCACAAGTGGCCTAAATTAGATCTAACATAGTTATAGCTGTGCAGGACTAGCCACTGTAAAAATGGAGAGGGAGCATGATTGTAATTTACAGGTCTGCCAGTACAATCTTTCTCATTATTATTAACTTTTGTCTGAAACATATAGCATTTCTACTTAACATGAAACTCCTAACTTGGATTATTTTAGAAGATACAAAGAAGTGACACACAACAAATGTGTGTGTGTGCTATCTGGACCTGGAGTACATGTGTCAACCAATTCATGTATATTTTCTTCTCTTGTTTTAAAAAAACATTCTGTGCTTTTTTTGGTTCTCAGTGCTAACATTTTCATGCTCTTAAAAATTCAATGATTCGATCTCCAACCAGTAGCCCATTGCCCTCCACATGGTACACCTGGGTTTCAATTAATGGTCCCTCACAATCTAGTCTTGAAACAGTAAGTTTATTCCTTTGAGATGATTATGGAAGGAAGTAATATTAAAGTACTCGGAGGATGACTTGGTTAAGTGCTATTACATATAAAATTTATTGAAATGGGGAAAGCATTAGAGAAAATTTTAAATACACTCTAGATATGGATAGCTGATTGTTAAATTCCTTGAAAGAAAGAAATAAGAATATTGATGTAAAAGATATAGAAAGTAAAAGGTTAAGAAAAAGAAAGCTAGCAAGAGCCAAATAATAAAGTCAAATGCAATTCAATTTAGTTTTTGTCTAATATATTAGTCATTATGTGAATAAACATTTTTAAGCATTTCCCCTGAACATCTATATATCATCAAGATATTAATACACAAGTATTAGGATATGGAAGTTGGAAATATATATATATATAGCACAGAAACGTGGTTTATAATTGATTTGCTCAACCAGAACAATTTTCAAGTTACATTTATTTCTCTAATACTGATGTTTGTGCATTATTGATATTTTGATGTTTTGTTCAAATGTGTTTATTTTTAGGAGCAGTACATGAATGCAGTGGACCCAAATAATTTTGTTAAATCCAAAAAAATGTGACTACAATGAGTAGATAAGAAACCTACAAACAGAATTCAATTTATTACATCTAGTAAGATACTTAAAGAAACTATAAAGAGTCACAAAATAAAAGTACCAAGCATCAATCTTGAATGGTTGCACTGAATATCTGCCTATTCGCATAAAATTTGCCAGCCAATATCAGAATAATCCAGATAAATTATCAGTATGAGCTTATTTACTTTTCATTTTATAAGCTGAAGGAGATCAATAAACTCCAGTTAAATAATTTAGCGAAAACACCATGAATAAATCACTTTAATGAAGCAGTGAATTTACCAGAACAAAAATCTTTTTAAAAATCTGCATGAATTTTAAACACAATGAAAAGATCTTTCAGGAGATATTTCTGGACGCATCCACATGACAACTTTCATAGTACTCTGAAAGGTTTTCTCAAAGGGAATTGAAAGTTGTACAGCCAGAATAAATGCTTTTAAAGGCACTTACAGACTAAAAGACCACACATAGTAGCCCATGTCCTCTCTGCCAACTGCACAGACTTCGTTCGTTACTCAAAGAGCTGTGGCTAAATAAACTCTATTGCTGAAGTCTATGGTTACAATAACAATTTTTATGATTTTATCTTTTGACTTGCATTTGGTGAGTGCAAATTTAATACTGAGCAGCCTCTTCAAAACTTTAGATTCAAAGAGCTTTCTGTGCAAGCTGAAGAATTCGCTGAATACAAAATTATAGTAATTTCAGCAGATTCTGAATCCCATGATTACTTTAACATTCATGCTGAGATTTTTCTGGATGTTGGCTAATATTGCCTAATATGTGTTCCTTGGATAAGTATGCTTTAGTTTCTCTAATTTTTCTTATTGAAAAGTGAATAACCTTTAAGGTTTTTTTCCAACAGGATTTTAGGTTTAACCTTGGGATAGGAGTTCTTAAAGATACACATTTTTTTAAAATTTACCTGGTATAGCCATTAAGTCTTATATGTAGTGACACTCTAATCCAGAGATAAATACTGTTTTTTTTTTCTAACAGATTAGTTTAAGAACTTTATATAAGTGGACACATGTGATACTGGGATTTGACAAGTCATGTTTTGAAATTCACCCTTGATGTGTGTGTTAATAGAGAATACATTTTGTTGATAGGAAATTGATTCTGGTTCTTCAGAACTTAATATGAAGGGGTCATGAACATGCTTATGCATATTCTATTGAATCACATTTTTAATTCTCTTGGGAAAATATTGTGGTTTTTGGATTGCTGAGCGGTATGCTTGATATAAGTTTCTTTAACTTGCCTGAAATTGCAAAGTCATTTTTCAAATTCTGGTATCACTTGACATCACCACTGGATTTTGAGATCCTCAGTGGCTCCCAATATCAGTCAATGTAGGGAGGAGTCAACTCTTAGGCTAGCATTTCTGATTTCAAATGCTGGGGCAATTTCTCACTCAGAGGTGGTTTGGAACAAAATCGGATGCACAGATCTCATTCAAAATTTCAAATGCTATGACATGATTCAGTCAGAAAACTGGACATTGCCTAATTGTATCTGTACGCTCTGTGTCAGACATTGCTCTGTTTAGCACAAAACTGCTATCTTTAGTGAATGCAACATACAACCCGGTAATCAAACAGGAATATGCAAATACAAATTAACTACTGATGCAGAGAATATCATCTGTTAATAATAAATGATGCCAAAGCACAATGTTTAAATGATTGTATACATGAATAGGCACTCCAATATGCTGCTGATGCCACAAACTACCATTCTTTGACTCTAACTTCTCATATTTTGCAATTTATTATTTAAAAGTATGAAATGTTTGGAATGGTGTTTGTCTTCTAGCAATCGCAAAGCTGTTGACCAACTGTCATTTGAACTTCAGTGGATTTCAATCATCTACATATCTTGCTGCTTCAGACTTTACCTCTTTCCTCCTTGCCTGAATGTGACTACTTATCCATGAGAAAATGAAGTGAAGTCCCCTCCTTTGGAAACATTCCCCCTACCGCATCAGGACCCCCAAGATGTGAGTTACTCAATTTCAACTGTCAGATCTCAAAGATACACTTGATTTAAAGGGTTATATTTGACAGACTCTTTGAGAACTCAGGCCATGGCAGGGCTTAACTCTGTCAGCCACTTCTCCAAATGCTGAGAGTTCATGCTGGGACAGACCTCTTGGCTCTGATGCCTCCTTTGCCAGCACCAGCACTGTACACCAGGATCCAGGGACCTCCAGGGTGCTCCATCGCAGGTCTGTTTCAGACCTGTTTTTGTAAAGCTGTATCTCTCTCTTTAATCAAATCTTGCACAGGACTGAGTAACTAGAATGTAATAATTACAAAGCTCACTCACAACATGGTAACTGCAAATTCTTGGCTCTTGGGATTTTTCTCCATTGCTTTATCCTTTTAGCATTGAACCCAAGGAGAAATGCTATTTGCATAAATCATGTGATTCACTAAGTTGTACTGTGGCCAACACCTTATTTCTACTACGTGCAGTGTCACAAACCTGCTGTCTGAGATGTAAGCTTCTAAGACATACCAACCCTTGCTGAGGATGAGAACGATGTGGTGAGTGTCACGGAGGAGCTTACTGGCGCTATATTTGTGGCAATGGAAGTGCAGTCCCTTCCTTGTGAATTTCAATAAGTAGAATGTGGGTAACATCACTTTGCTGTGTGGCATGCCTGAGGCGGTGCCATGAAAAAGCCAACATCTGTGGCAAGGGGAGTGCCTTTGAGCTCACCAGAATTAAGCAGAGTGCTATGGTCCTACAGTCAGTAATGGGAGCAGTCAAATTCTTGACCACTAAGATACCCATTTGGAAATGGACAAGGGCTTCTTCAATTACACCAAACATAACTCTTGACAATACAAGAACTTCAAAACATGTATACATGTTATAAAAGGAAAATTAGTTAATAGGCTATATAATCAAAAAAGGAAATGGTTTATATGGCTTTAAATTGAAATAACACACTGTCACTAAGCAGTTTTATTTTCAAAAACATTTAAGACCATAAGAGTAGTAAGAATGCTATTGATTTTTTTATATTTTTCACTTACATTAATCTTTGTACCATTAATGACATGATGCACATGTATGATTTTAATAGTAAGATATGTATAGCTTAAAGAATCAAATTTCCTTTTTGGTAGAAGAATATTATATTCCCAGTGGTTCTTTCAATAGCAAAGTTTTAAGAGGGTGATTAGTTCTCTTTTGTTGTAGAATTGATGATTTTTTATAAAGTGCAAGACAAAATAGTAAAAAGTAGTTGCATTTGTTCTGACAAACTGTTTTCTGACACACATAGTTTTCTTACCTGAAGTCATGTGCCTAGGCTAAAGCAGAAATCCCAATCAACCTCAAAGCTGTTTATCAAAACAAAACAACAACAATGCCCTTCTAGTAAGTTCTGCAATCCTTAATCATTTTCTGAAACTACAATCAGAAGTGTTATTAAAATGTGCTTAACATTTCAGATAGTCTATATGCAGCTAGGGAGAAGGCTGTTTCATTTCAAGGCTGACTGAATTTCACGTAACACATATAAATGATTAGTTAGCATCTTTCGTCTAGTTTCAATCTTTGCAGAGTACATAGTTCTGGACTACTTTTATTTAAAGAGAGCACCAGGGAAAAGGATGCCAGCAGTGACGCTCTGATTCTGAAGCAGATTTTTCTCTATAAACCTTTCTAGATTAATGTCTCTTTCAATCTAGGCAACTGCCAACTCAATCTTTTTTGGAGTCACCATTGATTATCCCAGAAAGATGAGTTACAGCTGCTTCTGGGTGAGATGGTTATCATAGATAAATGTCTTCAGCTACCCGCCATGTTGAGAAAACAGTTGTAAACATCAAAATTAGACATAAAATTTTCCCTTGCATTTCACCAACTATTATCATCTAGTAGATTTAGAGCCAGAATTTGGAAAGGCGTGATATGGATGAATGAACAATAAACAAGGAAGCTGTTAGCTTGGGAAGTAGAAAGCCAAAGTACCACTGCAGAATCACTTTTAATTTAAAAAAAAAAAACTAAAAATAGGAAAATAAGAATCGGCAGTGAGTGGCTATATAAATCAACAATATCCATAGGAACATCACTTCTTTCTTTACATCTGCATGGTGTTTGAGTAGCTTAATTCTTCCTACTTGAGAAGTCTTCCTCGGGCTGAGTCGAAACTGTCTCTCTATACCTTGGAGGCATAGAGAAAGTTGCTATCATGGGCCTCTAGGTGATTGTTATTTCAGGGTTAAAATGATCTCATGTGCTGCTGTTCTTTCTCTTTTAGCAACCTAACTTTAAAAATGTATCTGAACTAAAAATATACGTAGCAGTGGTAAATGTAGAGGGATTAGGGCCAAGTTTAAAGACACCTGAGGCTTTAAATTTGCACGTGAAGTTTCAGATCAAAGGCAAAGAATAATCATCGTCTTTAAGTCTTATCAGCACTTTATGTTGTCATGGATTTCTCAGAAAGCTATTTGAACAGAAATTGACAATTGAGAATATTGCTAGTTAATGCAATTTATTTTAAAAGTTAAGATATTAAACATTTAAGTTCCTGTAGAAGTTTTTTACATATAAGATGGTTCATTTAAAGCAGCAATTTTATGCCCATTTTCAAAATACCTGAAGGAAAATGTTTCACTATAAAACAAGTGTAGAAAGGCTGCATGCTTATTTGTTTGTTTGTTTACTTCTGAATAGTAATTATGCAAGGTAGCACACTAAAGATTTATAACAGAAACTGGGAAGTATAAGTTTAAAATAAGTTCATTTGCATGCACATTTGTTTACTTACAAGGCATTATATGTACTTTTTTTAGGTAACTAAATTGTTTTGTTAAGTATTAAGTAAGCCATTGAAATATCAAATTGTTTGATCAAGATCTAACACAAACAAAAAACAACACACACACACAAAAATAGAATTCACCAGACAGTACATGCCAATAGGTACTAAAATTGCCCAGTCCTTGACATTCCATATGTTTTTCCTGGTTTTTTTTTTTTTGAGCCATAAAACAATATCAGTTAAAAATTCATTTTGGCAGTCATAAAAACATCACATTAAGATATCGTGCGGGCCCGGCGTGGTGGCGCAGTGGTTAAGGTCCTCACCTTGCATGCCCAGGATCCCATATGGGCGCCGGTTCTAATCCCGGCAGCCCCGCTTCCCTTCCAGCTCCCTGCCTGTGGCCTGGGAAAGCAGTCGAGGACGGCCCAAGGCTTTGGGACCCTGTACCCACGTGGGAGACCCGGAAGAGGCTCCTGGCTTCAGATTGGCATAGCATCGGCTGTTGTGCTCACTTGGGGAGTGAATCATGGGACGGAAGACCTTCCTCTCTGTCTCTCCTCTCTGTATATCCGCCTTTCCAATAAAAAATAATAAAAATAAATCTTTAAAAAAAAAGATATCATGCAAGGTTATGGCAATATATCCCTAATGTGGTTTTTATTTTGGCTAACAGCCTTAAAGGTAGGTTTTAAATTAAAAATATGTAATTTCTGATTGATGTTCAGATGTGGAAGAAATTTAGTGCAAAAACATAAAATCAAAAGTCAGATTAAATTTCATGCTTTAGCTTAAAACCTCTTCCCTAATTACAAATTGAGTTAACGACCTTATTTCAACTGCCAGCAATGGTTAGTCACTAATACCTTTTATGAGGGGAATGGTCGCTCTATAATGTCCTCTAGATGCTGACGCCCAACATATCAATCAAAGTCACACACAAAATGGAACTCAGCTAAACACATTTTAATATTGTGATGTTAATTATGATCACAGAAAGGCCTTCAACATAGATTTTTAAATACCTCACATTGCTTACAATTTGACATCCTTTGATAACGGAATCCAAGTATTTAAATTATCTGCCCACAAGTTTAGAATTTTAACAATTTCACTAAGACTTTCTTTGATGGCTAGATTTAAATTAAACGGGATTTATATGCTGTCGGTATGTAATAAACAGAAAAGCTTGTAAAAGAACAATCAACTGAAGAGATCATTGGGTTTTAATGCAAAGCAAAGCCCTTCAAGCCTAGCAACTACATGAGCCTGCCAATAGAATCATAATTTTAAAAGTGAGATGTTATCGAAGTGACAAATTAATACAAACGAGTGTTTCAGTTCACTTATTAGTCAATAGAGTCCTTCGGTTATCTAGTAGGAGAGGGAGCAGCAGAAGGAACATCTACTGTGCAGAGCTACAAATAATGTGAACAAGGAAAAGAAGAGAATTTCTCTCATTAGAAAATTTGAAAAAAATATGTTGCATGTAATGAAAAACGAATCAATAGAAGAATGTTGCAAAGCCAATTTTACATTTCCAAGAAACAAAGTAAATCGATATTTTTTTTTCAATTTTCTCCATTAAAATTATAAAGAACAAAGAGAGAAAAGAGAAAAAGGAACATTATTTAGTTTTTTAAAGAAATTTTTTGAGAGGCAGAAAGGAAGAGTGACAGAGACAGACACAGAGTATTATGGAGACAGACACAGAGACAGAGAGAGCTCCAATTGACTGGCCATTATCCAACTTTGCCCAAAGCTATAAGCATTCCAGGGTGAGAGCCAAGAGCCACGAGAGCAATTTAGGCTTTCCAAATAGCTGGCAAGAACTCAATTACTTGAGCCATCATGGCTCCCTCCAAGGAACCATATGGCTAAGAAATTAGAGTAGGGAGCTGGGGTTGAGGAACCCGGGCACTTCAATACGGCACTCGGGAATCATAACTGTTAGGCCGAACACTGGTTCAAACCCAGATTCAAAATACTACTACCATTCCCTCTAAATTTCATTCAATTATTTCCTTGAAGAGGCAGAAAGAGTTGTTCAATGCTTTGACTCACTTCTTCCATGCCATCAGCACCAGGGACTAACCCAGGTCAAATACACAACCCCAGACCTCAGTTTAGAAGAGTAGCAGAGACCCAAATGGTAGTACTTGAACCATCACCTGCAGCCCCACAGGATTCATGTTATTAGAAGCTGGATCAGAAAGGAAGCCAAAAACATGAACCCATGTAAGCTGGCAGGGGATGAGGGCATCCCTGGCGGTAACTGAACCAATAAACAAAGTATCACTATACAATCTCCGATTTTGCACTTTGGTCAGCAATACTTGTGGGAAAAAATAAGTTCCAGAAACCCAAAGGAAGAATTAATTAAAAATCAGAATTTACAAGATGCAGCATGATGTAACAATATTAATTGAAACAAATATAATCCTTTAATGACTAGATTAAGAAAAATTGCAAAGACATTTCCCACATATTCAATAACACTTGTATTGCTCATATCACTGTTTGCCAAATGTTTTAAATAGTGATCATGTGTAGTGCTTACACTTGCAAAAGTCTTTTGCAAAAGCCAACAGTAGACTTGAATGTATGGCTAAATTTGAAGTAACATGCACATTATTCCTTATACAGAAGGATTACTAAAAGATTTAAATACTGCAGGCATATATGTGGCATTTCAGTTTTCCCCACAGAGAAGGAACGGAACAAAAGCTAACCAGAATTGCTGTGGATTTGATCAGAAAATGGAAAGATACACTAACTCATGTGATTTGAAAAGAAACATCGGTGATTCACTAAAATACGTCTTTCAAATGACAGATTCTTGCATTCCTGCCAGATGCTGAGTCAATCAAACTTTGTGCCAGTGTCACCTAATACAGTTCTGAGTTCAACCCATCACATCATCTCTTTACTCTGATTTCTAGTATGGCATCCATCACCTGCATTCTTTTATTTTCATTTTTTTTTTCATTCAGTGTCTCAGTTCATGATAAAATCAAAAAGCCTGTAGGAGCAGGGAAATCTTATCTGCTTGTGTCCTACAACCTCGAGAACAATAGCACACACAGTTTGAGCTTCTGTAAACGTATGGTACATAAATCAGCCCTCCAACAGAAGGGCATGTTCACAATAATGAAGTAATACTGCAGCTTAATAATGGCCTCAACACTCAAGTGAACATGGTTGATTTGAATCATATTTTATCTTCTGTTCAACAGTGGTTTGTACATAATAAAAAGTCTTGGAAGAAACACCCTGGGCTTTCATTGTGGTGTAACACATTAAGTCAGTGCCCAGTAGGCTGGCATCCCATATGGATAGCAGTTCAAATCCCAGCTGTTCTACTCTGATCCTTCTTATTGATGTGCCTGGGAAAAACAGTGAAAGATGGCCCCAAGTGTTGGGCCCCTGCAAACGTACATAAGCTTAAGATAAAACTCTTGGTTCCTGGCTTGAGCCAGGCCAAGACCTGTACTGACCATTTTGGAGTGCGCGAGTGAGCAGAAGAAATCTTTCCCTCCCTCTCTCTAAAACCTTCTCTCTTTTTCTTTCGCTACTTCACTCTCACTGTAATTCTATCCTTTGGATAAATCCAATAAATATGCCAAAAAATAAGTGCTTATAAGTCAAATATTTTTGACTATTTTTCATACACTTGAAAAAAAAAAAAAAAACACTGTCCACTCCCTGTTCAGGTTTTACAATAACAGTACAAATGTTTGGCTTTGATCAGGTTTGCAAGATTTTGAAGTTTTCTAAAAGCAGGTCTTAGGTAGAACATGGTTAGATATGGCTCATATATACCATATGTATAAAGGCTGCAGGCTTTTCCAAAATAACATCTTAGAAAAATTCAACACTGTTTGAGACTTGGAGAGCCCAAACTAATATATAGACGATCACATTCTGTGTTTCTAAAGGCAAAATCAATACTTTCTGTGTTCTATGAAAGATGATTTCAAAAACTAAGACCCAGATGAAGCTCCCAGCTCCTTGCTTTGAGTTTGCTATTCACTGAACACTGCAAACATTTGTGAATAAGCCAGGAGATGGACAATCACACTGACTCTCCCTCACTCTGTAACTCCTTTGAATAAATAATTGTATACATTTTTTAAAACTATATATATATATAAATATATATAAAGCTATATATACATGTTTTAAAAGATTTATTTATTTTTATTGGAAAGGCAGATATACAGAGAGGAGGAGTAACAGAAAGGAAGAATTTCTGTCCAATGATTCACGCCCAAGTGAGCGCAATGGCTGGAGCTGAGCCAATCTGAAGCTAGGAGCTCTTCCAGGTCTCCCACATGGGTGCAGGATCCCAAGGCTTTGGGCCGTCCTCCATTGCTTTCCCAGGCCACAGGCAGGGAGCTGGATGGGAAGCAGGGCTACCGGGATTAGAACCAGCACCCATATGGGTTCCTGGCGCATGCAAGGCAAGGACTTTAACCACTCTGCTGTCGCGCTGGACCCAATGCTACATACATTTTTAAAGTTATATATATATATAATAAGTATATATAGTGTGTATATATATACACATATACTTATTAAATGTCTGGGATAATAGAAACATTAACATTTATTTTTTGGTTTTCTGAATTTTTAATTCTAAATATGCACATGGTCCTAAGTAACTCTTTAAAAATTTTTTTTTAAAGTATGGAGAGTACTTGGAGAATTGCAAATAAACCTGCCGTATGACCCAAGTATCCCGCTCCTAGCAATATACCCAATAGAAGTGAGATCTGCATGTGAGAAGGGGATCTGTAATTCTCTATTTGCAGCAGCACAATCTACAATAGCAAAGACATAGAAACAATCCAGATGTGCATCCAAAGAAGAGTGGTTTAAGAAAATGTGGTACACCTACTCCATGGAATATTATTCAGCTGTTAAGAAGAATGAAATTACACTATTTACAACCAGGTGGTCCCAGCAGGACATCATTATGCTCAGGATACGAGTCAATCACAGAAGAACAAATGCATATGTTCTCTCTTATATGGGGAAACCAGCTTGAAAAGTTTAACTTCAATAATCCGATCCATATGGTTTTTTTATTTTTGTTTTGTTTTTGTTTTGACTGCATCCCATATGTTTTGATTTTTTTTAATTTAAGTTTTAATTATTCCAAATACTTTCTTTTCTCTTGTTGAATTCATTGCTGCCTCATGGATGACCTGGTGGCCTCATCTTTCCCAAGAAACTTTGGTGTTTTCATTTTGTCACTCATATGTTGGTTACTCAGTGGCACATTTTTTCATGGTGCTGTAACTTGTTGTGGGGGTGGTGGTGGTGGCTGTTCTAACTCATTCCGGTTGTTGACCTCCTTTCATGGCTTCTCAATTATGGAATGTATAGTGATGGAGAACTGGGGTCTATCATATACAGATGTGGGAGGTATGATGGACCATGCCTCCCTGCTTCCAGACAAAAGATGGATTCCCGATGAAACTGTTGGACAATATTAGACAATGGGATGCTCTGCTGTCTGACATTGCCTATACCAAAAATGCCAGGGTGCACTTAAATAAGAGACTGATAGAGTTATGATTCCTAATGAAGGACTACACCATTGTAGAAAAATGGGGAAAATCTGATGGGGGGTGGGAGTTTTGGGGGTATCCCAACCTATACAAAATTGTACCACATAACTTAAAATTCAAAATAAAAATATATTAAAAAAGATTTTTTTGTTTTTATTGGAAAATCAGATTTACAGTAAGGAGAGAAAGAAAGATCTTTCATCTGCTTATTCACTCCCCAAGTGACCACAACGCTGCTGAACTGACCCAAAGCCAAGAGTCAGGAGCTTTTCCTGGATCTCCCACAGGGCCTATACTGTCCCAAGGCTTTGGGTTGTTCTTTTTACTGCCTTCCCAGGCCACAACCAGGAAGCTGGACGGGAAGTAGAACAGCCGATAAGTGTCTACTGTGCCAGGCCCTAGTAAAGTAACTCTTATTCTAAAAATATTAGTAACCCAATTAAAGAAGAAAAATATATTCAAATAGTAACCAGAGTATCTGAAAAAAAAATCATTTGGATAAAAGCCTTAGTTTTTGCTCCTTATTTGCTCCTTATTTATTACTCAATGGGTTAAATCAATAATATATATCCTCAAGAGAGTATATATTTTTAAGTTATCTAATTTTCTAAGGTAACTAATTTTTAAGTTATCAATATTATAGTTGATAAAAATTAAACATGTTTTATGTATTTTTCAAGTTATTCTTTATATAAAATTTACAAGTATACAAGAAAGAAAACAATACGATGAATCCTAATGTTCCTATTACCCAATGTTGGTAACTATCAACATTACAATGTTCTTCAGATAATTTTTTAAAGGTCAGTCTTTCACGAATCTTAAGGAAAACTTATATTCCCTTTTATTAGATTCAGACTCTTTAAATATTTCTGCATTTCCAAGCAATTATATCCTTTTCACTCTGGGTGGTATGGTTTAAATTCATTAGACTGCCCTGAAGGAAATGACTTTTTTGCTCATTTTCAATGATATAACTGCTTCATTTTAAAATCAAATTTAGAATATTACGATAGTGAAAGGTCATCAAAAGTATTGCTCTCATTCCTATCCCAATTATTTTATCAGCAGTCTAGAAGCTGTTGTAAGGCTGATATATTACCACCATGTGTAAATTGTAAGCATCATACTCATAAAAAGTAAAATAAATCATACATAAAGGCCTTACACAATGAATGAATCCATCACTTTATGATAGTTTAAAAGAAAAACTATAGTGATAAGGAAGTATGTGGAACTAGGAGTAAAGGAAATTATTTAATGAAAAAAGTACAATGAAACTTTTTAGATAATAGAAATGGTGTGTGTGTTAATCATGCTGGTGTTTACGCAACTACATACATTTCTCAATATCATGAAGATGTACATTTCAGAACACCATATTTTGGGGCAGGAGTTTATTGCATTGGGTTAAGCCACTGCTTGCAACCCTGGTATCTCATGTTTGTGGTAGCTGCTTTGCTTCTGCTTTAGGAGTTTCAGCTCCTGGCTTTGGCCTACAAGACTCCTGCGGTTGCGACCTTTTAGGGAGTGAACCAATGGATGGAAGATATCCTTACTTATATATCTATTCATCTTGTATTTTACGGGAAGGTTGCCTTATATCAGAGAGAGAGAACATAAGATACCTAACCTTTGGGGATTGGCTTATTTCACTGAGTATAATGGCCTCTAGTTGGGAGCATTTTATTGCAAATGGTAGAATTTCATTCTTTTTAATGACTTAATAGCAATCCAAAGTATAATATTATTTTAAATATAGTTCTTCAAATCCTCCTTTGGAGCAAGCATTGGACCAGTAAAATGCTCATGTCCCATATCTAAGTACTCAGGTTTGAATCCAAGCTTGAACTGGACTCTAACTTTGCAAAAACCGCAAGAAATGGCTCAAGTAATTGGGTTTCCACCACTCACAGTCTTTTTGGTGATATACCCAGTAGTAGGATTGTTGGATCATATGACAATCCTATTTCCAGCTTTTGTTATTTGTTTTGAAGAGATTTTCTCACTCTTTCCACAGTTGTTGCACTAATTACATCCCCCAAAACAGTATATAAGTGTTCTCCTTTCTTGACATACTCACGGGTATTTGCTAGTCCCTGTGTTTTGGGCTTTTGCTAAGTCATAAACTGGTGAGGTGCTATTTCATTTCTACTTTGATTTGTGTTTCTCTGATGAATATCAATGTTGAATTTTTTTCTTTTATTTATTGATCATTTGATTTCAAGTGTTTGTTGATCTTTCTTTTGAGAACTGTCTGTTGAGGTCCTTTGTCAATTTCATATTTATATTGGCTGTTGTGGTGTTGTTGCTGTTCTTGTTGTTGCTGAAGTTATTCACATAATCAGAATGCTAATCCTCTGTTGAATAGGTATCTTGTATAGATTTTCCTATTCTGCCAGATGTGACTTCCCTCTACTGATATTTTGCTATTTGTTGAAAAGATTATTCTTCTTCCAATAAACAATCTTAGCATGTTTGTCAAAAATGAGGTGGTTATGCATATGTAGATTAATTTCTGGGCCTTTTATTCCATTCCATTAATCCATGTATTGGTTTTTATGTCATGAGGAGTCAGATGGGCTAAGGTGCAATTAGAGTCTCTGTTTCTTGGTGAAGTTACCTTTTCAAATATAAACCCATGCTCTCTCTATGCCTTACCTTTTCAGTAGCACATGGGATGTAGCTCTTACTGACTGACCAGTTTAAACTGCATGATGCATTAACTGGGTATCTGTGTTCCATGCCCCTCCAGTTGATTGGATGATTTGTATCGTGCACTGATAGAAGGTTGGTTGATTGACAGGTTTGCATCAGGAGCTAGTGGTCTCTTAATTGATTGGATGGTCAATACTTAAGAAACCTGGCTAGCTTATGGGACTGTTCCCTTTTTCTATGTGTGCTGGAATAGGACAGTCCACCTAGGTGCTGGCCATTGAATAAAGACACCACTTGCACCATTTTTGTGAATCTTTCTTCCCTTCTAGCTTCCTGCTATTACTAGGATAGGAGTCCTCTCTTTCACTCTCTTAAATAAATCTTGCTTTGCACACTGAAATTGTCCACATGAAACTTCTTCCATCATGTGAGACAAGAAATAAGGTTGCAGTCATCTTTTGTGCTGAATTCTCCCTGTTTTAATACTGTATTATTTCAATTATGAGAGCTTTCTGGAGGCTTTGCTATCAGGTATTGTGCTGCCTCAAATTAGACTGCTTTTGCTCTGGATTCCCTTGAATATTCTGGGTCTTCTATGACTCCTTTGAAAGTTAGGTTTTTTTTTTTTTTTTTGGTGTTCTGATAGGCATTACAATGATTCCATAGATTGTTTTTAGGTAGTAGAGACATCTTATTTTTCTGATCCATGAGGCAAGAATTACTTTCCACTTTGCTGTATTTTTCATGATTTCTTTTTCAATGTTTCATAAATTTTTATTTGAGACTTTTTACTTCTTTAATGAAATTCATTGTTCGAAAGTATTTAGCTTTTGGGATTCTTGTGGATGGGACATCTTTCCTGATTTCTCGTTCTGTGAGTTCATCATTTACAAAAGGTGACTATTTTGCATGTTGATTTTGTAACATCCATCAATTTTTGCCTTAAGAGTGCTTTCATATTTCAAAGAAAATTGCAATACTGAATTTTACAGTACAAAATATCTTAAGTTAGCATTTATAATTGTGCCATGAAATTTATTCTGTAAGAATAATATCCATCCCTTTGAGATAAATAATATATGTTGTACAAGTTTCTGATATGCTTATAATTGTAATATGTTCCATGAAACACAGACATATTCACAATTTCAAAAGAAAAAAGTTTTTTCTTAATACTTTCTTTAATTAGATCCAATTGTGAAAATATTTTATAAACTTAGAGTGAGCAAAGAAATTTTGGGACATTGTATTGTAGGACATATAGAAATGTCAATGGAAACTATTAAACTAGAAAATACTTTATGAAAGTCATAAAATGTTAGTTTGCATTACATTTCAGTGAAGAATTATGGCCAATCAAAAACACTGCTCATTGCCTCTGATTCACTTCCTGTGATCCAGTTTGGACTGCTGGGAGGAGCCCTCTCTCTCCTCTCTGCCCTTCCTCCAGATGCAGGAAGAAAAAAAAAATGCAAGCAATTGTCTCACCCACTTTCCCCCACTCCCTGACCCTCCCCACCCTAATCAGTGGTCCACATGGGCATATATCCTTTTCAACAATATAAATATCATCAGAATTTTTTAAATCATCAGAAAATAGTTACTTTACTGTAAGATAAAGTAACTATTTACTGCCTTCTGTTTCCATAAATATTTGCTTAAGCAGTAGTTCCAAATTCATTAAACTTAGAATTCATAACATTCTTTTTCTTGAAGGCTTAAAGTCAAAAAGATAAAATATCATCAGGGCTTAAAGTCAAAAAGATAAAACATCATCATAATTCTTCTCAAAACGTGAATGAGGAAGAGGAAACTCAAAAGTGACAAGTTTATCACAAAATGTCAAGACTGCAGAATGGAGACTTGAGAAAGTTTTTGTGTTTGTTTTTAATTTATCTGAAAGGCAATGAGTGGGCAAGACAGAAAGGCAGTTCCCACATGCAGACTCAATCCCAAATACTCTCAATATTACAACAATTGTACCAGACTGAAACCAGGAGCAGGGGACTCAATCCAGGTCTCCTGTGTGAATGGCAGGAATCTAACTGCCTTCAAATCATTTGCTGACTCTCAGGGTCTCCATTGGCAGGACATTGGAATGGGAATGATCTGAAACACTGACACACAAACATCTTAACTCATGTCTTTACCACTAGAGTTAAGGCCAAAATTCAATTTTAAGAAGTAAGTTTATATTTTACATGTCTTCTTTCTATATAATATTTTTTTCCTCTTTAGTTTTAAAGGAGTGGCAAGTGAAGAATGCTAGAACATGAGAAATTAGTTTGTGGGTTATTGCTTTTTGAAAATCAACAATCAATAATTCCTTCAATTATTCATGAAATAGTTTTTATATTTTTTCAAAGAAATAAACAAAAATGGGGCAAACCCAATGACTAATTGGGGAATAATTCTCCATCTCCAAGTAAGGATCTCCTACAGCACCAGTTCATATCCCAGGTGCTCTACTTCTAATCCAGCTCCCTGCTTGTAGCTTGGAAAAGCAATGAAAGATGGCCCAAGGCCTTGGGACCCTTTGTTCATGTAGGAGACCCAGAGGAAGCTCCTGGATCCTGATTTCGACAGACTCAGCTCTGGCTGTTGCTGCCACTTGGGGAATGAAGCAGTGGATGGAGGACCTTTCTCTCTGCATCTCCTTCTCTCTGTAAATCTGCCTTTCCAATAAAAAATTAAAAAAAAAAAACACTTTTTTTAAAGAAATGAACAAAATTAAAAGTGACAAATAAAACGTAGTTCAGCATAATCATTTCATAAGAGTTTTTCATCTTACCTCTACTACCAGCTGTTGAAGAGACGGGGATGCTACCGGATATAGACTTGTGTTACCTCTGACAGGATGATGAAGACTGATGTAAGCCACAACGTTTTTCTGTAGAACCTTCTTGAATTCCTGAAATCAAAACAGGTTCTGTATTTAGCATAAGTAGAAGTGATAGATTCTGCTTTATTAGTTAGACGTTTTATAGTGAGCATTTCCTAATTAAAACCATTACAATGTGTAACATAATTTTTTAGAAGCAATGTCATCACTTAACATGGTGGAAAAATATTATACAGGATTTTACTCAACAAGTTATTAAAGAGTTAGATATAACATATGATAAAAGATTTTAAAGCACATTTCTGACAAAGTCAAACTTGAAGAGAAAATGTTCTTAAAAGCAAATTAGCATGAGATGGAACTACAAAATGCTGAATGGGGCATTTGTTTGCTCTGTTGAATTAAAGATCAGACATGGATAACCTACATCAGTGGTTAATAAAACTGTCCTGTTCCTTTGAAGTATGGAGTTCTTTGTTACATGAAGTAATTTTGTATTCTGAACAAGTGGGGAATAACACACTTTTGATCCTGAAAATGTTTCCTAAAACAAAGCCTTGTGCAATTTATTCATGTTTATGTTAGTAGCATAAAGTGATTCAAAAGAACAGATTTCTGCTCCCTAACTCATAAACTGAAGTGTGATCCTATTAACAAAGGACTGCCACAGAATCTTCTATTATTTCACCTGATTCCTCATAAAAACATCTAATGAGTAAATATCATGGTGTCAGGTCTATGGAAATGTTCTAAAAATTGTGTCATATTTTGGGAGTATATCTTTCTTCTGTCAGATGCAAGACTACTATAAAGATGTGAATCCCTACCAAATTAATACTATTACTCCTATTTTATGCTGAAAACTCAGCTCTATCTTTGGACAGAGGTGAAAAGATGATAACATAAATAAGTAAATAAATAATTTGACCTTGAATAATTAAATCTTAAAATGTTGACGATATACAAGTATGTAGACACAGACATGCACATTTTACTTATACACATATGTATTATTCATGTATATATGTGTATGTGCTTGCTTCAACAGCCCATAAACATGCATGTGTACATGTCTGCATATACATGTACATATATGTAATTCATGGTGGACATTTTCTACTAGAATAATCAAAAAAAACATGAAAAAATTAAATTGACCTGATCTATTTTTATTTGTTGAATATTACTATAGTTAGTAGTGAATTAGTCCTGTGAATTGAGTGGATCAAAACTTTGTTTGCAAAAAGTTAGGAAAAACAAGGATGGAGATGGTCAGGAGGGGAGAAAGGAGGAAAATACGGTTGTTTTCTTCAAACAATCTAACGAATGCATTGAATCTTTTTTGTTGTTGTTGTTGTTGAAGAGTTATTTATTTCTATTGGAAAGTCAGACACATAGAGAGGAGGAGAGACAGAGAGGAAGATCTTCCATCCATTGATTCACTTCCCAAGTGACTGAAAAGGCTGGCGCTGCGCTGATCTAAAGGCAGGAGCCAGGAACTTCCTCCAGGTCTCCCATGTGGGTCCCCAGGCTTTGGGCCATCTTTGACTGCTTTCCCAGGCCACAGGCAAGAATCTGGATGGGAAGTAGAACTGCTGGGATTGGAACCAAACTCCATGTGGGATCCTGATGCGTTCAAGGTGAGGACTTTAACTGCTAGGCCACCACACCAGGCCTGAATCTTTTTACATTAATAAAAATATGTATTTATTTTTGTATGAAATTCTGAAACCCACCCATAAATATTTGATGGTATACATTGGCCATGAATGTCTTTAGGGTCTGCATACCATTTATGTTTTTATATTAGTAAATAGAATCATTGTGAAAGCCTCGCAGGATAGGCATTAGCGTATCTGTTTGAAAGTAAGAAATAAAGAATTTTTCTTTGACTAAAGAACACATCATATGGCACAAGGCTATAAACTAAAGTTTTAGAAAGCATAGTTTACTTATTTGAATACTAGAAAGACAGAGTTGCCATCTGCTGCTTTATCTTCCAAATTACCACAGCACCCAGTGGGCCAAGCAAAGATGGGACCTGGGAATGAAACCGAAGTCTTCTACACGAATGGCAGCAACTAAACTATTTGAGTTGTCACCCATTGTCCTTTAGAATGAGCAATTTCAGGAGGCTAAGTGCTGGAAGTGAGAGCAGGATGGTGAAGTCATGCCTTTATGTATGGATTCAGGCATGCTAACCGATGCCTTAAACACCCATGACACATGCATAGCCCTAAGGTTTTTTGACACTAAAATCTGTAGTATTTCTACAATAGTCTGTAAAAGGTAAGGCTTCTTTGCAGAAGAAATAGTGTTTTTCAAAGTACCTATTTCATAAAATGTTTTAATTTCCTTGGAACATGAAGATTAGCATTGAGTCAATTACCCAATCTTCCATTATAGATTCATAATTTGTTTTATTGACCCAAATCACCCAATCCTCTAAACAAGAACTGTGCATTTCTGGGAATTTTATTCAAGGAAAGGTAAACAGGACAAATGGCTTGTCAACCAAGAGTTTTAATATTCTAGCATTAATTGTGAAATTGAAAAGTTTTAAACAATTAAAACAATTAAAAGGGTATGCTTACTTTGACGCAAAAATGTCATATGTGTATATATATATATAATACACACACATTGCCTGTGAATTTTTTGAAGAACCCTGGAATATTGAGATTCTAATTTAGAATCATTCTATAAAAACGGTTTCATTCTTAGGATACACAGAGTAAACAGAAGACAACTAGCAGTTATCTGAATTTCTCCTCAACCAGATGGTTACGAATTGGATTCATGAACAATATGGAAATAAGCTTCAGAGACACAGTAAATTAGGAAAATACATTGCATAAACTGACAACGTGTATATTCTTCAAGATTTTCACTGCTTGCATACATTTGTTCATCTCATCATGTAAAAGTCAGAAAATAACTAAACATATAATCAGTTGCTAAAAATCCATCTACAAATATCCAGACCATAATAATCTCATCTTTTCAAGCAAAAAAAAAAATCGAAACCAAAATAAAACATTTCTGTTTGTGCACACCTCAAGTCGTAAAATCTGCATTTTTAGTAACATGATTGAGAATACAAAATTAACAGACACAAAGGAATCAACAGCACTTAAAAACAGCACTAAAGTGGCAGCATTTTGGCACAGGGGACTAGGGCACCAATTGGGAAGCCCACGGTTTCTATTGGAGTGATGGTATACATCCAAAATAGTCTGCTTCTGATCCAGATTCCCATGACTGTGTCCTGGAACAATTAGTGAATGATGGATCTAGTGTCTGGGTTTTACCTCACACACTAGAGACCCAGAGGAAGTGTTTGGCTCCCACTTAACCTGAAAAAGCTGATTACTCATATAACATGCAAGACCACATTGATTAAATTCTCTGATCATGATATTTGATGCTCAAATGAATTCAGGATCTTTTGCAATGAATGCCCTAAATATTAGAGTTCAGGATGCTTATTTCATCCATGTCTGCTTTTTAAGTTTCAGCACATAGATATTCATTTGGGAATCAAATAAATTGATTTTGAATGTGACCAATGGGGAGGCAATTGGAAGACTGCAATATAGCAAATATTTGGAATTTGGAAGAATCTTCAAGATATTTTCTTAATATGTACCTTGTTGCTATAAAATAAGAAGCAGTATTTCATTATTTCTGAAATGATAAAAGAAATCCAGAAATATATGTACTACATAATTTTTAATAGAAGTTTGAGAAATTATCCATTTTGTTTAAAAATTTGTCACTTTCAAAAGGTTTTTTAAGCAGTAAAATTTCTTCATTTGAAGTAGCTCATTGAATACGAAACATTAACAATATTCATTTACATACAGAAAAGCATACTAGTTTGCAGTGTACAAATTTGCTGAAGTTTATAGTAAAACTTTTACCTTGAGGCATTTCATTTTACATTTTTTATATCATTCTGAGATTTTCAATTGTATTTATTAGAGCTTTACCTTCTCCTGAGTGTTGAAATTAAAATGCACCCAGACAATTTCTCTGGATATAGAATACATCCCTCAAAGCTAAGATTGTGAAAAAATATCAAAATGATTTTGTCTTCCTAGGTGGGTGCTGGGTTCCTGAGCCCCAGGAGTGGGGAATTTGGCAGGGTTTGGATCACCTGACCCAGGTCTGTATTCTTGAGACCCAAGCGTGGAAGATTTGGTGGGACTTAGGTCACTTGGCTTGCGTCCTGAAGCCTAACTGCAAGGTGGATGTCAAGTTCATGAGCCCCAGGGGTGGAGCATCCAGTGGGGCTTGGGTTGCCTGACCAGCATCCTGGGGTCCACCTACCAGGTGGGTGCTGGGTTTGTGAGCCACAGGGGTGGGGGATCCAGCAATGCTTTTGACACCTGGCCCAGGTATTTGGACTCACCTGCAAGAACATATCCTGCCTAATGAAAAAGGTGAAGCAGTGGACACAGGTCCTGTTGTGAAAGGAGAGTATGGCAGCACGTTTGGTGCTGTAGCAGAAAAAAGGAGAACAGAACACACTGGACAACTACCCCAAACAAAGGATGACAGTAAAAAAAAATCTCAGTGAATGGAGCCAATGGACACTGGGAGGGTGACATCATCCTTGGATTGGTGAAATTGGCAGCAATTCAGAACTATCCAAGTACTTGGCTAGAACTCTCAGAATATGCACACATTGAGACTCTGGGTTGATATGAGATGGCATTTCTCATTCCTAGGTTCTGAGACATGTGGAAAGTCATGAGTGGTTTCCCCTTTGTTTCTTCCCTTGCCCCAGGAACAATAAGAAGAAATAGTAAATTTGGAAGCAATGAGTTCACCCAATTTTCCCTAAACCTCAATCTTTTCCATCCTAATCAACCATGTAATAATTATTTTAAAAATAAAGCTTATATAAACAAAGATATAGTATTTTTTATGTCTTTGTGTTGTGTATGTAGCTATGTAAAGAAGAAGGGATAAGTGGTGAAAGAACAGACTGGAATAAAGAGAGGAATCCAATCTCTATGCCTTATTTGTGAAATTGCATGGAAACATCAAAAACACTCATCGGCTCCTTTCCTTTCTAGTGCCTCTCAAGCTATATCTTTGCAAAATCAAAGACTATTGGGGATTTTATCAGAATTTGTGGTCTGACAATATGCATATGTGTTGTAGGTTACACACAAATCATCATGGTCCAACTCTAACTCTTCATTTTTACAGGTAAGCTTAGCAAGTCAACAAATACACAACTCTATTTGAGAAATGTATCACTGTCCGTGGCTTAAACAATTTTATACCATCTACAAGCAAAAAAAAAAAAAAGAAGATGTTATAATTGATGTATGTACATATTATTTACCTCTCCCCATTCATATGAACCAATACTTCCAAAAGCTGTTCCTCCCCAGGAGCAGAAAACAATTGTTCGGTCTGGCCTCCACCCTCTCTTAACTCTTAACATTAGAGCCCGGATGAATGCTGTGATTATTGCAGTACTACTGGCCCATTCTTGTCCATTGTAGCCGCTCATTGAATCATGGTGGCTGCCTACTAGGATATATCGGTCTGAAAACAAGAAAACAAACCATTAGAGTAAAATATAAACCTTAACAATAACTTTAATGACATTTCCATAATCCTATTCCACAACTGAGTTACAATTAAGCAAAATTGTTCTAATAATTAAGACTAATTTAACATTTTTCTCCCACTGTCTTAATTCACACATTTGTGTATATCAAAGCAGAGGCAGCTGCTGAACCAATTATAAATCCAAAGCTTGAATCTGTATTACTGTCCTTCGCAACATGAATATTAATTAATGAAGTATACAAAGATGCCACAATGAAACAGTATCTACCATTTTTCTGATATCATACTGGGAGATGTCAACATTGTGAGAATGCTGAGTAAATCTGAATGAACCATTAATACATTTAAGGAAGATGTTATTCAGCAATTTTAATTATTAAATAATATCAAGTATATGTGGATTTTGCAGTAACCAACGTATTACACGATTGTTTCCAACCTATCATTTTTAATCCTCTTCCTTTCTCTGAAGAGAAAAATAATGTTCAACAATGCAAAACTACTTCAAACATTGACTTTATTTTTGTTTACCCTGCAATCACCTACAGCTCATTAGACACACTCTCAGAAAGGTTCCTGTGTGACGCAAGACGGTAGTTGCTGTGTTGTACATAATTATAGTCAGTAACAGATCTGTCTGATGTGCTTTCAGAGTGTCCTTTTTTGCTGTTGTCTGTAAATGCTACTGGTAATAACAGAGACGATTTGATGAGGTGCCACATACATCATGTAAAATGTTCTCTTCATTGAGTTTCATTTCATAGGTAGATATTATATGAGATGGCTAACTGTAAAAAGCCTGAAGCCCACATTTGTAACTCACTAGTTGGAAGGCTTAGCTATATTTGTATGGCTTAGTTTCATCAACTCTAAAACAGAACTAAACAGCATAGATAACGTTTGGATGGTTTGAGTTTTGACTGAGTTAAGACAGGTAAGGCAGTTCAAACCATGCCCGATTCAAGGTAGGTTTACATGTGTGTGCAATAAATGAAACACCCCTTAACTGCATGACCTGAAGGTACTACACCATAGAGAAAACCCATCTTAGTTCTTCACACTAAGGTTTTAGAACCAGCAATGAATCAGATCTTTCTACATTTTGTAAGATTCAATTAATAGTATATAGGCTCGGTCTGCAAATGTTTAAAGTGTGGTTAACATTTCATTGATCTCCCAGAATTGTTGGTAAGCTTTGCTTGAGCTTGTCTGTACACAAATACATCATATTTAAAAGACCTAATAGTAAAATATGGTTGTTCCTAATTTTAAGACTCAGTAAAGAAAAAATCATCTAATTAAATGTCCCATATGTTTGTGCAGAATTAAAATAAGCAAAGGTTGAGAAGCTTTAGATATATCCACTAAAGAATACTAACTATAAGGTTGATCTTACTAACTCTAAGGGTTTGTTTTTGTAGTTTGAGTTTCCTTTACCTTAAAGCTAATTTTGTACAGACATTTTTTAATAACAATAACCTGCAAAGGCAACAATGATGATAAATAAGCTAGTGTTTAATTACAATTCTTATGATATAAATGTATTGAAATGATATAAATGAAATAGTAACAGTGTCTCAATTTATTTCTGTCCTGTATTTAAAGATACTGTAGTAAGAGATTGTTCAATACTGTTGCTGTAAGAAAATCAGAGAGAGCAAATATCTTTCACAAATATTGTAATAATTGGCTGTGGAGAAGGTGGAATGATATGAAACTAAATTTTAAAATTCTGTTATCAATTAGGTCAATTTGAGAAAAGTCATGGAGGAAAGTAATTGTCTATGGGAAACTGAGTAAATGTCTTAATGAAATGAAAAGAATTGGCATAACTCTTAATATAGAAGCTACTGCACACTACACTATAAAGGTGGCATCCCCAATAATTTGTGATTACTGATACTTATTAATAATATATGTGTCAGTTATCTTCATGATTTATTCTACATATCACTTCAATATTCCATCAGTAGTTCATAACTAAGCATAAAATATTTAAAATCCAGCCAGTGATTTGCTTTATTAAGCATATCCCAAAATGTAAACCAATGCTAAGTTTAGAAATAAATGTCAGTGAACCAAGAGTTGGAAGTTACACAGTGATTCACTATTTGAAAACCAGTATATGGAGTTAATAATCTTATAATATACATTTAATAATTATACATTTATATCTACATTAAATGAATGTTTAATATTAATTCAATCCCTCTCTCTCTCTCTCTCTCTCTCTCTCTCTCTATTTGAGACAGACACACACAGATATTCTACCCACCGGTCCACTCCCCAGATTCCTGCCATAATCAGGTATGGGCTGTGTCAAAGCTGAGAACCCAGAGATCAACCAGCTCTCCCATATCAGTGGCACAGGCCCAGTTTTTTTTTTTTCTTAATTTTATTTTAAACCTTATGATACAATTCTGTAGGCTCTAGGATTTCCCTTGCTCCCTCTCCAAACTCTCTCCCCACCCAATGATTTCCACCATATTTTTACAGTAGTGTAGTGCTTCATAAGTTGTCTTAAGTCCATCATTCTGGGACCTAACTTCTTGTGCCACCTCTTGCTGACTATGAGGGTGAATATTAATAGGAAGTTCAAAGAAAGGTTGGGATGAGATTCATACCCAGGGTTTCCAACAGTATGCAAAAATTCCAAGTGGCTTTCATGAACAACTGCATCAAAAACACATCAACACAACTAAAATAGTTTCTGATTTATAAATGCATTGATAAAAAATGTTAATTATGTTAAAGTAAAAGAAAAAAAACACATGGCTTTGTTTTTGTTTTTGTTTTTTGTTTTTGGTGCTTTCCAGTCTAAAACCTACACTCTGATTCTCCCTAAGACAAACCTTTGCACTAAACAATCTTAGCTTTTATGCTTCTGATCCAGCTTCCTGTTAAAGCAAAAGGGAGGGCAGAAGTGGACAGCCCAATGGGCTGTTCCTCTTACCCACATCAGAGATCAGATAGAATCTCAGCTCCTAGCTTTGCTCTCGTCAAGCAAGGGTTACTACAATAGTGTGGCGAGTGAACTGGCAGGACTCACTGTTTCTCTGCCTTTCCAATAAACCAGTGAATACAAGTTAAAAAAAAAAGACATGGTAGAAAAGAGAAGAGAAACCTTATTTTTAGTTCTACATTTATTCTCTTGAGATGGTATGAATGCCAAGTTACAACGGAATTAGAATAATTAACAATGTTATTAAATTTATATATAAAATTTCTCTATGAGTTTCTCCTGAAAGTGTGGGTCATGAATATTTCACCCTACTTACCTGGAGAAGTGAGACCTTTCACATATCCAACAACGTTTGTAACAGCCTTGAATTTTGTGACTGTCTGCACTTGCATGCGGATTGTTCTTATTTCTGGAAAAAGAAATGAAAGGTTCTTGTTTCTTCATATTCTGTGGCATTTTTTCCTAAAACATTGGAGATTCATTATCCAATATATCAGTAAGTGAGTTCTAAAATCAATGCGTTTTTTTCCCCCAGATAACCAAAGTTACTCTTTTGCCAAATGCTTATTCATTTTGTACAGACTGCTATACAACACGCATGTCATCAACTTTCTATCATTCTTCAAACAACCTGTTTAATGTCATGCTTCCACAAATCCTAAGAAAACTTTGTAATTACTAATATCAGATTCAGACTCATGAAAGTTAAAGCCTTAGGGGCAGATGATGGTGCAACAGGTTAAGCAACCGACTAGGATGTCTGCATCCTTCTCTAAGTATCTGAGATCAAGTCCCTCTTAGGCTTCCCATTTAGCTCCTTGCTAAAGTACCTGAGAAAGAATTAAATAACACATCTACTTAGGGCATTACTCATGTGAACCACCCTTCTGTAAAGCAATATTACTATTCATAGCAATCTCAACAGCAATCCTGTACAATGGAAATTATCCTACAGCCATAATTCAGCTATTTGCAAAATCATCTGCAATCTATTACAGTGATTACAGAAAACATAAATATGCCAAAAACCAGAGTGATTTAGAAAATCATGATAAAATGTGTGGTTGTTAAAAACATAATTATACACATGCATGTATATATGTATGTATATGTACATATAAATACACGCATATATATGTAGAAGCAAGCATGCACTGAAGATGAAGAGTATAACAAAGACAGAAAAGCATGAAGACTGATCTGGGTAAAATGTGAGTGTTTATGGAGAAATTTTGAAAATTAGTAATTTATAATTGAATTTGTAATAACAAATTGAAAACAGACACTGCATTAAGCATTCTTTTTTTATCTGCTGGGACCACATATGTTCTAAAGATACCTAAGATTGGGTCAGAAGCAGTGGTCTAGAGGCTAAAATCTTGCTTTGAATTCACCAGGGTACCATATGGGTGCCAGCTCTATTCCTGCTAGCCTCATTTCCCATCCAGCTCCCCGCTTGCAGCCTGGGAGAGGAATTTGAAGATGGCCCAAAGCTTTGGAACCCTGCACCTATGTGGAAGACCCAGAAGAAGCTCTGGGCTCCTGCTTCAGATTGGGTCAGCTCCAGCCTTTTTGGCTAATTAAGCAGTGAATCAATGGACGGAAGATCTTCCTCTGCCTTTCCTCCTCTCTGTATATTTGACTTTGCAATAAAGATAAATAAATCTTTAAAAAAATAGATTTTTCTGAAGATAATTGCCATTCAATATTCAAACTGGCAAGGAGATAGAAGTCAAGACAAGTACTACAGAGTGAAGCAAAGAGGAAAAAGGACAGCTTGGTGCAATATATGATATTATTTAAATGTTTTTTGCAATTTAAGATGCTGTTGAATCAACTGACAAAAATTGAATGAGGTCTATGAATTCACAGTAATAATATATCAGTAACTTCTGATTATACTGGTTATTGTTTTATCAGAATATCTTTTGCTGATGAACTCAGATGTCTGGAGTTTTCTCTTGAGTAGATAAAGAACAATATTGGTTCTACTATTCTTATAACTGTTCCATAAATGTTGATTTATTTCAAAATTAAAATGTTACTATTGAAATTAGAAATTCTAGCATAGGGCATCAAAAGGTCTGTGTGTGTGTGTGTGTGTGTGTGTGTGTGTGTGTGTGTGTGTGTGTGTGTGTGTACTTTTTCTTAAACACTCCATTTGCAGCTCACAATCACCAAGTGGTTTTTGTCTTTCATGTTACAAGGATGAATGACAGCTTTGAATATGACATGAAAAGTTCAACTGATTTCAAGATGACAAAAACGTATTTCACTCAGAGAACATTTGTATTCGAAAGTGTGAGGAATATCAGAACTGGGAAACATGAAAGTGCTTCCTTCCCTCTAGTCCTTAATTTTATCATTTTAGAGAAAAAAAAAATCTGCCACCAAATATCATGTTCTAGGGATAATTCTGTCTTGCATTTTTCTTGCTATAATTAAGGCTCAACTGGGTCTCAGGCTTCTCCGCTGACAGCTAATAAAGTTTTGTCTCCAACTTAATCTTGGTAAGTATATAGAAAGTGTGGGAACCATTCCAACCTTATTCAGACACATCTGAGGAATTAACTCCCACTTCTTCTGAGTTACATCTCTATTAGAGAAGCTTTTATTGGATTCCTGGACATATTCCTAGGGTTCCTAATTTGTACTTAATAGTCCAACTCGGTTTATGGAGTGTCTCTCATGGCCACATGACTGTAAGACTGGCTTTCCTCTAGGGTCGGGGCAACTAATTCATCTGTTGCTTTTTTAATTTCCCTGTGTCACAGAGAAAATGGACTCAGCTATGGTATCTGCTATCATCTTTGCTTAATGCCAAATTTTTAAATATAAACTCATCCTAGATTCTATATTGTGATAATTTAAACATTTTCAAGGCAATATATCCCTTGAATCTTGTCTTCCACAAACATATGCACACATTGACATCAATATGTGAATAGTCTCAGGTAGGTTTATATTGATCAAAAATGCCAAATTTACTTAAATTTTATTCCTTTTAATTATTGAATTTATGTAAAAAAAATTTTTAATTTTTATAAACATGAACCGAACCTTATCTCCACTCATTGAAAAATAATGTTTGTTCTCTTCAACATGTGGTAATTTGAGTGATAGTTCTTATGCCTCCAGAAAATTTTTCTACAAGTGACAAATCAGAAAATTATCAGACTAATCACTCTGTATTCACTGAGCTGCATATTTCCACTTGTTCATTGTTATCTATTTTCTACCTTTCACATTCCTTCATCTCAGAAGGATAACCACTATGAACTCTATCTGGCTCCCTTATTCTTTGGCTTCATGGTTTCAGGTTTGAGTTTAGTCAATGGAAGACCCCCACAAATGACCATCAGGTTGAGAATGTGAGATGCTCGATCATACAGTCTCCATTAAGGTTTTGCCATTTCCTGTACCTACACCCTTGCCTAGAAAGTGTAGCAATCACTTTTCCTTTATTCCTCCCTTTAGCTGTCTTTACCTTTTATGTAGGCCTTTGAACAATCTCCCTTGAATGCTCAGTTTAGCATATTTATGATGTGTTGAAAGCAATGTGATCTCCATGTCAATCAATCCAAGTGGAATCATTAATGGTCCACATATTTTGGGGGGTGGGAGTGGGGGATGAATGAAGAGAGAAACAGGACAATTTCTTCAATTGTAAAATAGTGATTTTGTATGTCAGACTAACTCTCCCCTGAAAATAATATATGATGTCAAGCAAACTGCACAGGAAATATTGTTAACAGCAACTAACAGCAAGAAACTAAGGAATCACTAGGTCTAAATTTAAGTTATGAGCAAATAAAGAAAATGATGAGGTTGTTTTCAATGTGGAGTTATCTCCTGAAACTAGAGTCTTCAAGCTTGATAGCTACAAAGGATGTAACTGTCAGGCAACAAAATCATCGTCCTGCCCATCTGGAAAGGATAAGAAAGAATGCAAAACTTATTTATAACTTCTAGAATAGTAGAGGGAAACATACAATGACAAAAAATGTATAAACCTAAAGAGAAAATAATGTCATGTAAGCAGGAAACAAAATGAAAAATTGTCAGCATAAATACACAACGATCACATTAAAAGTAATGGGCTATATGTTTCAGAGAAAAGATCAGATTTATTTAAAAGGAAAATAATTTCGCATTAATGAGATATATACAACAGACAAAGATACAAAGTTGAAAGTAAAAAGGATATAGCATAAAGATATTAATCCAAAAAACAGTGTAGCCAAGTTTATGACACAATTGAACATATTTAAGACAAGCAAGCAAAACCAAAATAGTATCACTTCATATGATAAGCAGGTAAACTAGTCGGGAAAATTTGACACATCCAAGTACCTAAGACATAACTCCAAAATGCATAAGGCAAAAATGGACAGAACCATCAAGAATAAATGCACAAATCTACACATCCAATGATGGAGACTTTAACACTGATAAAATATGTTTGACCATCTGGATTGTGGAACTTAGTGCAAATACACAGAATCAGCTGAGGCTAAGATCACTTTTGAATGAAACTCCAAAACAATTATCATTTATGAAACACATGGCATTTGTGTTGAATTTTAAGAGCTGGGACTATACTGGAGTTTTGCAACTTATGCAACAAAAATGCAAGAAATCTTTGGATAATGTTGAAAAGAATATTAATAGAAAATATTGGACACACAAAGAGAATAGTAAGATATAGAACTAGAAAGGGATTAAGAAATTTCTAGGAGTTTCTAAACTAGTAATTAACAATGTTGACCAATTGTGAAAAATAGATCATTGAAATATGATTAATTACAGACTTGGAGAGGGACCCAGTGATGTGCAAGTTGCTAAGTAGCTGTCATTGACTCAGGTGCTTTGGGCTGAGTTTCCACCTACTGGCCTCTGCCTTGGATCAGCTTTTTTTGTTTTTTTTTAACCGTCATATTCTCAGAATAAATCATTGGATGTGAGCATTCCCTGACTTTTTCTTTCCCTCCCTCCCTTTCTCTCTCTCTATCTCTCTTTCTATGTCTCTTCCTCTCTTTACCTCCCACCCAACCTTTCTCAAATAATACAAATTAAGTTGAATTAAATAAATAAAAGTATAAATTTGTATGTGGTTCAATGGATTTAATCACAAGCATAAACTCCAAAATTTAGCAGATTTCTGTAATTTAAATGAAATTAAATTCCTGTAATTTCAAAAGAACAACAGGCACTTGAAAAATAATATGAAAAGAATACATGATGCTATGTAAAATGGACGAGAAACATTTGAAAGTTTGGGAAACATTTGTCAAAATGATTTTACTTACCAATAAATTTCTCAGATTTTAAAGGAAGCATAAAAATATAGATATTCCTAAAGTCTAGGCTATTGAAAAAGAAAGCAGGAAATGGGAGAAGTTCTTGACGAATGACAGATCTGTGTCACCCTCAGGAAGTCCTGCCTGTACTCCCCAGGATACAGAGAAATAACTCGACTTTCTGTGGACGTTGGACAGTAAGTTTCCCATCTGTGCACACAGTGTTTAAGATCCTTGATGCTCAGTCCTTCAAAGCGGATTCTGAAGCTTTGTTTCTTTTGTCAGAGGACTTCAATGTCACAGCTCATGAATGCTGATCTTTAGTTCTCTAGCTTGGTCCGTTAGAAGCTTCCAGCTTAGTGTCTGAGGTTCACTGGGCAAGTGACTATTGAAAGGCTGTAAAATCTGGGTGCCATTTTGCATAATTGACTCCCAATATCTAGCTTGTGTGTATCCTTATTCTGTTCAGTCTTTCTGAAACCAATCTAGATAACTGATTTTTTAAAAAATTCTTTGGGGCAGGGAAGTGATGGGGAATAAAAAATAGGCAACATTTCCAAATGTGGTTTATAAACACTTAGAAGTGTATGAATTTTTTTTAAATACCCATTTCTTCTGGAAGTTTTTCTCCATGTTGATGGCTGGGTACTAATAAATTTTATCCTGTCCTGAAACAACCTTGCTGTCACTTTGCCTTTCTTAGGCCTACTTATAGATGATTTCTTGGGATATGGTTAAGTGGTCTTGTTATTCGTTATGCTGATACTTAAAGGAGGCCACATCATGTAAGATCCATACTACCTCATTATCTTCTAAGACAAGCATATAGAAATATAGATAGATGACCATAGATAATCGATACATTTTTAACAGGCATAGTGTAATGTACTATTGGAAATTTTCACATGTAGCAAATTCAAGACTACATTGAACAAATTGATTTTCTATGTAAGACAAAATACTGCTGGACTCAACTGAGCTAGATTTTCTTATTAGTGATTTTTTTTTTGAGGCACTTAAATATACTCGGTCAATAAAGAGTTGCATAATAATTCAAAGATAATGTATTCAATATTATATCTAAGTCAATATATAGTTTTGAATCTTAAACCATATTAAAATGTATTGTGATTCTAATCAATCAAGCAATACATTTCTGTTATAGATAAATAAGATAGACATATAATAGATATATATCTGAAGATAGCTATTGCAAATTTACTTAAGTAAAATTTGACATTTTCTGATGAATTTTATGCAAAATAGTCTTTTTAAAATGAAAGTGATGCATCAAACATGCTAAAATGTTTTTAAATTAATTCATTCATATTTTATTCTTAATTTGTTTAATCGGTGTTTGGGAGATTCTCTTGTCTTTCCCACATATTTATAAATTTCTTTTTCTTTTTTTTTAATGGGGATTCTTGAAGGAGAGAGGGGCTTTGCAAGGGTCTAGGATATTAAGCGTTCCCTGACTCTGTCTTGTCTGGGTGAGAACCTGCAGGAAAGTTCTCCATTGGTTGTTAGGCAATG